>NC_081824.1:255374955-260374955 GCF_030867095.1 Alligator mississippiensis
CAGTCATCTTGGGGCTAAAGACCCACTGGGCCAGCTACATTTTTATTATTTGAACTGACCTGAACAAAATTATGCATGCAGGTGTTACCTATAGTAAGAAACAATTCCTGCCTGGATCAGCTGCCAGTCTTAGAGAATAATGCAAAGGATGGGAGGAAACTGGTATTATCCCCATTTTATGGATGTGCTACTAAAGCACAGGAGGATTAAATTCCTTGCTGAAATCACATACACACAACCTTTGGCACTCGGGTCTTCCCAACCACAACCCAGTGCCTGGCATGCTACATCAGGATCACAACTGGCTGCCCTGGGAACTCTTAGTCCCACTCCCAACAAAACCCCTGGCACTGCTTTCTACACTTTAGCATCAATGATTCGGCTATATTGTGCCAATCAATGCTGGCTTTTAGGCAGCACAGAACAAACAGTATATTCAGCTTGTTCAGAGGGCAGTGGCAGCATCAGAGGCTCTCCACTCCCCCCACCCCCCTCCCTCCAGCAACACAGAGCCCTACCAACAGTCAAGCAGAGTATCCAAGTCCAACCAAAAGATAGCCATGCCCAGGGAGACAGAAGTCTAATTTCAGCATCTGTCTCAAATAAATGGACTTTAGCACACTACCAGTGTCCTTTCACTATTCTGTCTCCAGCAACAAAGCCTCTAGGATGAAAAGACTAAAATCATCTCCCCTCAAATATGTGTGGCAAGGTTTCTGTGCTACTGCATTCTCCCCAGCTCTCTCCCTTCCTGACATATATTGAATCTGTACTTTTTATTGTCTCTCTGACCAAGTTTTCAGAGGAAAAAAAGGAAGGTCAGGGGCTCTTTAGCTCACCCCTACAATTCCAATAGGCAGGAACAGAGGGAGAAATTCAGCTGGATGGATTTAAAAGGGGGAATAAAACCCACTCGGTACTCAAATGAAGTACTGAGGCTGGAGCGATGAAGGATTTGTGAGAAAGGAAAAGGGAAAGAAAAGCGGGGGAGGGGGGGAAAGCAATTTAAACACATGAACACATATGAAATACAGGAACTGTTCTTTCACTTTTTTCTTCTCTCTTTCATCAGGTAGTGTTCTTGTATTGTTCATTTTCTGATCTATTTTTGCCCTTTTATTATTTTCACATTTCCTCCTGTCCTCCCTCATACCATTACCCCTTCTCATTCTCTACCTCCTCAGCTCCTATGCTTCCTTGCCTCTCTTTACAGTAAACACTCTCTCAATATCCCACTCTCCCAAACACTGCTATAATCTACCCACCATCTTGAGATCTTATCCAGCCCTGTGGCTCAGCTTCCCTGGAGAAGTTCAAGCTTTTCTTTAAAAGTTTTTTTGTTTTAAATCAGAATGCTTTTCATTAAATAAGTGGCATTTTGGCCCTAAAAATTCCTGTGAAAGCGATCATGTTGATGAAAGTATGGTTTGGGCCAGGTACAGACATTATACTTTTACTGGTATAAGCAGTAGCAATGTGTAGGGGGTGCAAGGGAGTGCACATGCACCCCCTGGGAGCACTGGTGTACCCCCTGACCAGCTGTGCTCCCCGCTTAGGCAATGAGTGGGGGGGCAGGCGGGAGCACCAGTGCTCCCCCCTGCAAACGCCAGCCAGGGAATGGGAGCACTGGATATAGGCTGAAGCCGCTTCCAGAAGCACTCTTGTTGCTTCCAGGAGCAGGGCAGCCGCTCACCGGTCAGTAAGTTTTGCTGTGGGGGGGCTCCCCCCACCCCCCGGTCGGCGAATTGGCTGTGGGGGGACCCCTCCCCTGCCAGGTCGCTGACTGGTTGCTGGGGGGCAGGTGCTTCCGCTGACTAAGGTGGCACCAGTCGCCCATGTGTGTAAGTAATCAGAAACGGGTCTTTACCTGTAACGGAACAGAAGTTCAGCACACATAGACTGGTGTAAGATAACCTGGTCTAAGATTTGCCTGCTGGCCTCAAAGGGCGAATGTATGTTCTGTTTGCTCCTGTTCTAACCTACACTGCTGACAGAAAACCACGTCATTTAAATGGATTCCACCTCAGGCTTTTTGAATGTCTGTACCTAGCCTTGGTGATTGCTTGAAGGCAGGCCTGTCCATCTCTTCCTTTTCCCGCTCCTTTCCTAGTCAGTGTATAACTGTGCTTATAAACTTCTCTCTCTATATTGAAGGAAGGTTGAGGTGTCCCTGGGTTGGAACTCGGGAGATCTGGTTTTGATTTCAAGCTCGGCTACAGATTTCTTCAGAGACTTGAAGCTAATAACTTTCTCGGGACAAAAATGAGACAGAGAAAAACAAAGCCTAAAACCTATACTTTAAAAATAATGTTGTTTTCATGTAGCAGAAAAAATGAAAAGCTCCTGAAGAAGCAAAGAAGCCTTTTGTTTTGGTTCAGGTGGCTGTTTTGTTTTGTGGAAAGAAAATGGCCTTCTTACTTAGCTCTGCTATGAAGGCTGCCCATGTCTCTAGTACCCCTAGGAGTTCCTCCATCCTTTTCTGGTAGGTGGAAGGGTCTTCAGAGATCCATCTTTTCCTCACAGAGGACTTTCTTGAAGGAAGAAGTGGCAGCTAGATAGTTATCTATATTCATTCTCCAATACTTGCTGCATGCTCTCAAAGAAGAAGGAATTTTTCAGCTTTTCCCTCTTCCCTGCACTACTTCTTGAGGGAGGAGCTATGAGAGGGAGCAGCAGCATTCAAGAGGAAAGGGGCTGTGCAGCAGCTCTAAAGATCGCAAACAGCAAACATCCTTCAATATATTCTCTAAAAGTAGCAGGATGCAATAAGAACACAGGGAGCATGAGCCTAGAAGCAGCCCTTTGCTATCTACCACTGTGTCCAATCTGCTGTCTGTTGGATAAATATGCATATAGAGGCAGTGAGGGACAGGGTGGGAAAAAGACAGTGATAATAGTGAGCAGCCTAGGATTCATGTTGTCTCCCTAGCAGCCTTGTAGAGAGAAAACACAAAAGGCAATACAGACCCAAACTGCTTGGTTCCTATGCTAATTTAAAATATCAGCCCTGTTAACCAGTTCACTGCTCAAAGCATGCAAACACAGAAGACAGACGATATTAAAAGAATCTAAAGTCTTGTTTCCTAAGGGGGTGGGAGGTAGGATTGTTTGAAAAAACTCACCGACATGCAGGATGTATTAAGAGGTAAACAGCCTTAAATATGATTTTAAAAAATCCTCACATTTGGAGTTCCTTGTGGTTGCTGGCTTCTGAGCCTTTCAGATGCATTCAGGTCACAGCTTTAAATTTAATTTAAAAAAATAACCCACATTTTAAATTCTCATGCAATATTTGGATTCAGCAAATTTATTCTGTGGGGTGGGAATAAATATCACAAGTCTTGCAATAAAATCTTGAACTGACAGCAACATGCTTTTATTAATGTCTGGTCGACTTGCTAGGGGATGCAATTGGTTTCATTTTTCTGAATGGTCCTAATTTTGGGAAATGTGATTTTAAGCAAATATCAGAGGTTATTCTTGGAAAACAAAATTTGTAAATGTATTCACAATGCACAGGGACAGAAGAAATACTGAGTGACATCCCACACAGAGCAATTTTTGTATTTCATGTACTAAACAAGGAAAAACTCTCAAAGTAGGATTGAACAGAAATATTTTGATAATATTTTCTTTGCATTTTCCAGCAAAGAAAGTAATTAAAAAAAATCATGAACTGTTGGCAGAGAATTCACATATTGAAGGAAATGTTACTTCATCACAAATTAGTCATTGCAGTCCTAACAGTGACACCCCAGAATGTGCAGTGTTAGTTTTAAACAAATTGCATGTTTACTCTTTTAAGAGTAATTTAGTGTTGCCTGAAAGGGCACCACTGAAGAAAGAAAATAGCCTTTAGTGGCATTTCTGTATAACCACAGAGTGCACATGGCAATATCTTTGCTCTAGCTTCCATAAAACTCATTCTAGAGAAACACATAATCATGATTTATGATTTTCTGCCAATCTTAAACTTATTTTTTTTAATACATGAGAGATCAAAATCCTTACTAAACACAAATTTATCTTATACATTTTTCTTTGCTAAACAAGGAAATGACACATTCTGAGTGATGGAAACGATCGCAGTGCCTGGACAGAGTGCTCTGGATCTCATGCTTGCATACAAAATAGCAAAACAACTTTCTATCTGATGAAGAATATTACAGGATTATTAAAATAACTTCAAAAATAATCAATCACGTTATCTTGCGGGACTCTTAAGTCAGAGTCTGCTTCCAAAAAGGCTTTTTAATGTCTATAGAGCTTGAATTCAACTTTTAATTAAATTGAAGCCACAAAAAGTTGCTTCTAATCTCGGGTTTTAAATCTAAGTAACTATTTAAAAAAGCAAAAAAACCCAGCGGAGAGTTTATTTTAAAGCCAACATGCATAGATAGTTGTGGCTTCTGTGTTTATGGTGGCATCTGCATGATGTCCTGCCAATATTCCTCATTCCTGACCTGAAGGGATCATCTTTAGGCATGAGAGAGTGCATGTACACACATTTTAATTCAAAGCATTGACCTCTGTTGCTAATTCATACCAGTCATAAAGGATGTTGTTGTGATGTGGATGACCAGGTCCTCCCAGAGATCTGGACTGACACCACTAACTCATTAAACATGAAATCCAAAAGAGCAAGATTTTCAAGCATTCAACTCCCATTTAAGGATCCACATAACTAGCAGAAAAGTATTGGCACATATAGTGTTCAGCTCTTAACATTCTGAAACTAAGAATTACAATGGGAACAAATGGGTGCTGAGCTCCTGCACTGGTCCATTCATAGACGTAATGACCTTTCATAGAAAAATCCTACGGCTAATTATGCAGCTCAATGCCACCCAGTCATCAGATAAGATACTGTTAAATACTACAGGAGAGGTTGCACTCCCATCAACAAAACTCTGTAGCTTCCCAAGTTATACAGCACTCATAAACAAAGTGCAAAAGAAGACTAAGGAAAAAGGGAAGTGAAGTACTACATGAAGTTGATGAATGAAGTCAAGGTATAAGAAGTTACCTGAAAGAGCTTGCTTATTTAAAACTAAGCTTCAACTGTGTCACAATACTAATGTAATAATTACTTGGAAATTCACAGAAAATTGATTAACTAGACAGGATGTAAAATTCAGTTTTGAACAGCAATTATGAGGTGGCTAGGTACCAATTCCATAATAAGAAAAACATGTGATTTAATATGGGGATGGAATATAGTAGGAAAGTGTCGGAAATGCAATTGCAGTTTAGCTGCATATTTTCCCCATGAAACATAAATCACTTGCTAACTATGCAATAAAAAAGGAAAGTGTGCAACCAGCCTCATACATGGAATGTACCTGTTTCTAAACAACATGATATACTAGCCATTACAGGTTAAGCTTAACCAGCAGTACTGCCGTTGTTCACAGAATAACAACATTTAAGAACATAGGACTTAGAGGGACCTTTTGGGCCATTGAGTCTGGTCCTCTGAGACTGTAGGCAATTGTTAACGGAAGGAAACCCCCAAACCACCACTTCAAATCATTAGTCACTACTACAAGGAGAAGCAAGAGAGGGAAAGAGAAGACAGATTGGCTTATATGAATGCCTGTAAAATATTTAGTAGAAGTGGTTTGCAGGGGAAATATCATTGTAATACATGCATGCATGGCACATTTCAGCTAGGACTGAATATGCACAGGAGAATTATATGAATCTTATAAAATAAGATTGTGTTATAGAGGTGCTTAAAGACTAGGAGACCTCTAGAATGGTGTGAATAAAGGAATAATTACAAGGGTTTGGGTATTTTTAGCTATAAAAGCAAATATATACAATAGATTTCTTTTATAAAGAAAATGTCATCTCTTGCCAAAATGGCCATCAAAAAGTAAAATAATATTAATCATGCACAGCAAACTCATTGCCAATGCCTCCTTCCAAAGGATGCAATTAAGTAAGAGAATAAAATGTAGGAGATACGGCTGCATAAAGTGCATATATATTATGACATTATTCATACGATTAGTTTCTGTTTGGGGGAAAATGGAGTGGAAGCGAGTCAACTGAATTTAAATATTCCCCTGCATGTTTGACATCAGACTTGCAGACTAATAGACAGGGTATCTAGCTGGACTAGTTTACTGTGTAACTAACAAGTACAAAAAATGCACACAAAAAAAATTATATTATAAAGTATGTGCTGTGAACATGAGAGAGAGATTTTTTAATTGTTTCATTTTCATAGTAATCTTGTAATACTCAGCAAGTATTTGGGTCTCTCTCGTTTATATTTCACCTGTGGTACAGGTAAAAAAAAATCAGATTTCAGATGCTGAAACAAATGCTGAAACTAGTGTAGACTTGCTTTCTTTTTTCCCTTCCCTTATTATTCAAATATGGGAACATTGTTATTCCTGAGATAGAGCTTGTGTTTTACTAAACAGAAAATAGCTACAGCAGTAAGGACATGGACACACATAACAGTTAGAACAGTTTAAATGTGATTTAAACCTGGAACAGACAGATATAAAAGCCTATTAAACCAGCTTAAAGCTGCCAGGAATAGTTACAAATATATCTGAAAATCAAGTACTACTTTGAACTGGTTCATCGTGAATCAGTTTAGTGTTGTGTGGCCACCAGACATTCAGTGACATAGATCTTGTTGGTCCTCCATGCTTCCTACACTGCATTGCTCCTCAGCAAGGCATGCTGGGCGAGGTGCTCCCTCCCACCACATGGAATCAGAGAGAAGGAGGTAGCTTCACAAAAGGTCCCAAGTAAAAAACCTCCCAGCAAATCCTGGGAGTAATAATAAGACTGCTCTAAAAGACTTTTAGTCAACAAGTCAAAGCTGTTACACCAGGCTAGAAGACTAGAGATCAAAAGAACACTAACAATGCTTCTAAAGGGGAGAGATAAGGGAATTGCCAGGAGTCAGAGCAGCAGGCAGGCTTTAGCTTCCAGCTGGACCTGATTAGCAGACTGGGCCTCACTGCCAGAAACCTAAGCTCCCTCAATGACTCTTTCAACTACCCTGAGCTGATCCCAGGCATCCATGGGAGTGTGGCTGCCTCCATATAAGTAGGTGATCTCTCAGTATCCCTCAGTCTATTCAGCAGTACAGATGCCCTCTGGGCAGCAATTCTGTATCGTGCTCCAGTTCAGACCCTTCCTTCCTGACTTCATGTTGCACACAGTCTGGTCCCTTGCTTCCTCCTCTGGACCCCTGCCCCCCACTGTGACTCTGATATAGAGTCACCCTGCTTCCTGTTCCTGGTCCCTCTGGCTTGTGGCTCACTCTAAATGACTGCCCACATCTCTGTCTCCTACAGACAGGAATGTGTCTCCTGACCTGCCAACTCCCTTGTCTTGTGGTTCTATCATGGACCCTTTCTTCCTGGACTTGCCTGCTTATGATTTTCTAGATTCAAGCCTTATGGTTGTATCCCTGTTGGGAGCCTTCATCAGATACTTTATAAGGTGAGGGAAGAGAGAGGGGAGAGTGATTCAGTCAGTCTAAAGGAAGTAGGGTCCTGCAAAATCCCAGAAGGGCAAGTCTTAAAGGGAAAAAGGGACAGATATGTGTATAGTCTACTTTCATCTTTTTTTTTTTTTAAAGGTATGCTTAGTTCAAACTGCTTCTCTTCTAATTAAACAATAATTTGAGGACCCTGTTTGGGCACAGATGAATATTGTCATTGTTCTGAATAAAATGGAAGTTCCAGAGATACTTAGATAAATGATATAAAATAATTCAACTGATAGTCAAATGATATAATAAAAGCTACATGACCAACTTCTTTTCCTTAAAGAAATGGAGAGAAAGTGTTCTGTGTGCATTGCGTTGTCTGTCTCTTCAGCTAGGCAGAGAATAAAAATAGTTTTCCAGTATTTTATAGGGTCAACCACAAATTTCTTAGCTCAAATGATGACAATATTGATAATTGGCTTGTTGGTGACACTGCTTGGGCTGTAAGCCTCAGAGTAAATAGCACTACTGATGCTCTTAGGTATAAATATTTCCTACTGCTTATTAGACCCCTTCCAGATACAGAGTGGTTAGGTTTTAGAAATCTACAAGTCTAAGTCTTTCCAAGGGGTAAAAAAACCCCAACACACAGTTGTGAAGAGAATGAACTTGTTAATTTAGATAGATCTTATTAAGTAGACAGGTACTATGCTCTCACTAGACATACTACAGCCACTGAGAGCACAGGACCAAATTCTGCTTTTATTTACAGCAGTGCAAATCCAGATAATCCTTTATTACCAGAGAACAAGCAGTAAAACTTGGTTTTTTTTTAAAGCAGCGGAATTTGCCACTGTGGGCTTTCAAAACAGTCTCTCTCTCAAATCTGACTGATATCACTGATGAATAACAGAGCAGTCAATAACATTTACCACTTCATCTTCTCCATGCAGTCAGTCTTAGTTGGTCTCCTACCTAAGCACTTATGTTTCTGGCGAAAGGGGGGGAAATCCCTACTAAATAAAGAGTATTTCTACCCAAAATGCAGTGCTTTTTAGAACTAAATGCAGTAATGTACAATGCTACAGAAATAATGCTTTTTTATTGGACATCTGCTCTAGACTTCAACAGCTTCTGCACCGAGCACCAGACTAATCTCTGGTGGCTTCCAGGGTTTTCAGAATAGCACACAGTTATATTTAAGGACTTAACCACACAGTTGACTTAAAGGAAGCCACTAAAGTAGTTCCCAATTCTAGCATAACTCATCAATGGCTAAGCAACGTCTATAGGTTTGTTGGCAAAGTAAACCATAGCCATGGTAACCTGACTGCAGTTAGACAGCTGGTGTACTGAAACCAGTGCCAACAGTGTTGACTAATATGAATTCATTGTTTTCTCAGACCCACTTGTCCATGCCTTATGGATATGGTGACTCTTGTTTTATGCTTGTGAACTTTTTGGGGCAAGGATCATTTCTTAGCTCTCTGCCTGTATAGCACCTTGCACTGTAGGTCCATGACTAGGACTCCCAGATACTAGGGTAGTATAAATAATATTTCAGTCCTGCAGATTTTTCATCACTAATCTTACACTCAAAGATTGCTGCTCCTCTTGTCTGAAAACATAAGAATCTGTTTTTCATGCATTTATAAAAGGCTATTAAAGAATTGACCTATTTGTTTGGATTGCATATCATTTTGCACATTCCCCTCCCCCGTAAAACACTTTGCTTGCTTTCTTTTATGGTGCCTCAAGGAGATGGACTGAATGGCACAGCATATTGCATCTTCCTGATTCTTCCAACAGGAGTTTTGTTTTTCCTTTGTCTAAGTTTACAATCAAATCATCACTTTCATTGACTCTCTGCATGTTTTAAACACAATTGCATCCTTCAGTTTTGTTAAGCTATCAGTTCTTTCCGGTACCATCTGGAGTTCTTTATCAGTTACTGTCTTTTCAGTCAACAGCTGCTGAAAGGCTTGATTCTGCTTTTTCCACAGAATCTTCCAACTTCTTCACTTGGCTCCAGGTTCCTACTAAGCAGCAATTTTCATGTCTTCACTTTTATCATTATATTTCAGATAATGCTGCTTACAAAAGATTAGATTGTCTTTCCTTTTCTAATTCTGCTTTGAGAACACTGCTGTTTGGACAGGGCATGAACTCTAGGCTTATAGATGTATTTACGTTTGTCTGCACGTACATTAGTCTTTTCCTGTTGCCGTTGCCTGATGAACTTGGAATTCACACACTAGTTGCACATATGTCTGCTCCGTGCAGCCTGGCTAATGCCTTTCTAGTGCCCCAGCTTGAATTTTAAAATCTATTTTCTGGAGCAGTGTCAAATATTTTGTGCCATCATGTATTTTTATCCTCAGACTTATGATATTCTACATAGCTGATGAAAAAAAGCTAAGAATCTTCCTATTACAGCATGGCTTCCAAATACAAGATTCAAAATCCAAATTTCTTTCTGTGGCTAGAAGTTTCTATGCCCTTAGTGCACACAGCTTCCATATATAGTGTCAGAGATATGAGAAAGGAAACAATCAATACTTTAGCTCAGTGGTGCTCAACTTTTTATTTTTGTTTACAAGTAGGCCAAACCTGATAACCAGAGATAGCCAGAGAGCCACACAGGAAACTGTCAGTGGAGCTTCACATGCATAGGGAGCTCTTTGAGCTCACCAGTTATCAGCACAGGCTCTGGCCAGAGCCACCACTTTTGTGTAGTAGTAGCTCTGGCAAGATTCATAGATTGTTAGGGGCTGGAAGGGCCTAGATCATCGGGTCCAGCCCCGCTGCACTAGGCAGGAAAAGACAACTGGGGTCAAGTGATCCCAGTGAGGTGACTGTCCAATCTCCTTTTGAAGATTTTCAAGGTAGGTGATTGTACTACCACTTGGGGGAGTTTATTCCACAGTCTGGACATCCTGACTGTGAAGGAGTTCTTCCTGGAATTGAGCCTTAAGTGGCATTCCAGGAGTTTGTATCCACTGCTCCTGATCTTCCCTAGGTGTGCCCTAGTGAACAGTTGTTCACCAAGGGATTTGGTGGTAGGGGTCTGCTACAGACCCCCACACCAAGGGGAAGAACTAGATTTGGGGCTTCTGAGGCAGCTCTCGGAGACCATAAAAACTAGGGAGGCGGTAGTCGTGGGGGACCTAAACTACCCAGACATCTGCTGGGAGACACAGACAGCATATTCCCACCGTTCACGCACATTCCTATCCTGTGTACAGGACCTCCATCTGACGCAGGAGGTACATGGTCCCACTAGGGGGAATGCCTTACTGGACCTGGTATTGGCAACGGGGGATGACATGGTAGGAGACCTACAGATCGGTGGTCACCTGGGGGACAGTGATCACCAAATAAAAGAATTCATCATAAGAAGTTGAGTGGGTAAGGTAACTAGTAGGGTGAAAGTGCTAGACTTTAGGAAAGCTGATTTCAAAGAACTCAGGCGATTAGTCAAGGACGCACTGCAGAGTAAGAGTTTTGAAGAGATGGGAGCCCAGGAAGGGTGGCTGTGCCTTAAGGAAATGATCCTTTGGGCACAGAGGGAGATGATCCTGATGCGGGGAAAAAGGGGGAAAGGGGCCAAGAGGCTTCCTTGGCTGACCAGAGAAATCCAGAGCAGCCTACAGGCAAAAAGGGGGGCATATAAAAAGTGGAAACGGGGAGAGATTACCAAAGAGGAGTATACCTCCTCTGCTCGCGCTTGTAGGGAGGCAGTTAGACAGGCCAAAGCTACCATGAAGCTGAGGATGGCATCCCAAGTTAAGGATAACAAGAAATTGTTTTTTAGATATATAGGGAGTAAAAGGAAGGCCCAGGGTGGAATAGGACCTCTACTAAATGGGCATAAGCAATTTGTGACAGACAGGGGGGACAAGGCTGAACTCCTCAACGAGTTCTTTGCCTCAGTGTTCCTAAGTGAGGGGCAGGATAAGGCTCTCACTGGGGTTGTAGAGAGGCAGCAGCAGGGCGCCAGACTACCAAGCGTAGACCCTGAGATGGTGCAGAGTCACTTGGAGGAACTGGATCCGTTTAAGTCGGCAGGCCCGGAGGAGCTCCTTCCGAGGGTACTGAAGGCACTTGCTGATGTCATTGCACAGCTGCTGGTGGGAATATTTGAACACTCATGGCTCACGGGAGGACTGGAAAAGGGCCAATGTGGTCCCCATTTTCAAGAAGGGGAGGAAGGAGGACCCAGGCAACTATAGGCCAGTCAGTCTCACCTCCATCCTTGGCAAAGTCTTTGAAAAAATTATCAAGGCTCACATCTGCGAGAGCCCGGCAGGAAAAATTATGCTGAGGGGAAACCAGCACGGGTTCGTAGCAGGTAGATCATGCCTGACTAATCTGGTCTCTTTTTATGACCAGGTTACAAAACACCTGGACACAGGAATAGGGGTTGACGTCATTTACTTAGACTTCAGGAAGGCCTTCGATACGGTATCCCACACCATACTGGTGAACAAGTTAAGAGGCTGTGACTTGGATGACTACACAGTCCGGTGGGTGGTGAATTGGCTAGAGGGTCATACCCAGAGAGTCGTAGTGGATGGGTTGGTATCGACTTGGAAGGGTGTGGGCAGTGGAGTCCCGCAGGGCTTACTCCTTGGACCGATACTCTTCAATATCTTCATCAGCGACTTGGACGAGGGAGTAAAGTGCACTCTGTCCAAGTTTGCGGATGACACAAAACTGTGGGGAGAAGTGGACGCACTGGAGGGCAGGGAACAACTACAAGCAGACCTGGACAGGTTGGACATATGGGCAGAAAACAACAGAATGCAATTCAACAAAGAGAAATGCAAAGTGCTGCAACTAGGGAGGAAAAATGTCCAGCATACCTACTGCCTAGGAAATGACCTGCTTGGTGGCAGGGAAGCAGAAAGGGATCTTGGAGTCCTAGTGGACTTCAAGATGAACATAAGTCGGCAGTGTGACGAAGTCATCAGAAAAGCCAATAGTACTTTATTGTGCATCAGCAGATGCATGACAAACAGGTCCAAGGAGGTGATACTTCCCCTCTATCGGGCGCTGGTCAGATTGCAGTTGGAGTACTGCGTGCAGTTTTGGGCACCGCACTTCAAGAGAGATGTGGATAACCCGGAGAGGGTGCAGAGAAGGGCCACTCGTATGGTTAAGGGCTTGCAGGCCAAGCCCTATGAGGAGAGACTGGGGCACCTGGACCTCTTCAGCCTCAGCAAGAGAAGGTTGAGAGGCGACCTTGCGGCTGCCTATAAATTCATCATGAGAGCACAGAAGGGAATTGGTGAGGTTTTACTCACCAAGGTGCCCCTGGGGGTTACAAGAAATAATGGCCATAAGCTAGCAGACTGCAGATTTATACTAGACATTAGGAAGAACTTCTTCACAGTTCGAGTGGCCAAAGTCTGGAATGGGCTCCCAAGGGAGGTGGTGCTCTCCCCTACCCTGGGGGTCTTCAAGAGGAGGTTAGATAGGCATCTAGCTGGGGTCATCTAAACCCAGCACTCTTTCCTGCCTATTCAGGGGGTCGGACTCGATGATTTATTGAGGTCCCTTCCAACCTTAACATCTATGAATCTACGAATCTATGAGTTCTTGATGTACTCCCCTGATGTAGCAATAAGCCACTACCAAGTCCCCTCTCAGCTTTCTTCTGTAGGCTGAAGAGGCCCTAGTCCCTCAGTCTCTCCTCATATGGCTTGTCTTGCAAGTCCCTGATCATATGGGTGGCTTTTCTCTGATCATATGGGTTGCCCCGGTCCTCCCTCTTTCCCTTCTTGAAGATGGGCACAATTTTGGCTCTCTCCCAATCCTCAGGGACCTCCCCTGTGTGCCACAATTTCTGAAAGAGTAGTGCCAGGGGTTTTGCAATGACCTCAGCCAGCTCTATCAGCACTCTTGGGTGAAGTCCATCTTGTCCTGCTGACTTATAAATGTCTATTTTTTCTAGCTGGTTTTGCACCAGCTCAACATCCACAGTGGGAAGGCTATCATTCCCACCATGCCCTCTGTGATCCTTATCTCGCCTGTCTTTCCTCTTGTTCCGGTGAAATACCAAAGCAAAGTGGGCATTCAGGAGTTGAGTTTTTTCCTGAGTGTCCATTACCAGCTGTCCTAGGGTGTTAAGCAGGGTCCCCACACTTCCATTTTTTTTTCTTCTGCTCCCTACATACCTAAAGAAGGACTTCTTATTGTCCTTGACTCCCTTGGCTAACTTAAACTCAGTCACTGCCTTAGCTTTCCTAATCATTTCCCTACAGGTGCAGACCACTGTTGTATAGTTCTCCTTGAGGACTGTCACTTACTTCCACTAGGGTTCATGATAACATGCTGGTGAGCTCAGAGAGCCCACTGTGCACGTGGAGCTCTGGCAGGAGCCATGCTGATGTGTCAGTGAGCTCAGAAAGCTCACTGTGCATACTCTGCACAGCCAAAACAGGGTGTAGCCAGACCACCTCACTCTCTGAATCTACCCCTGCATTGAAGGCAGAGACATTATAGAGGCATGATGTTAGGTGATAGGCCGTTCAAAAAGGCAGCTGGCCCATGAACCAGAGGTGAAGCACCATGACTTTAGCTGGTCCAATATTGTGTCATTAAGACTAGTTATCTGCTGTCTGCACAATTTGCATTTTTATCTCACAATTCAGGTTGGCAGACCTGTTCCTTGAATAAAAGTTGCTCAGTGTCTCACATGATTGTTCTTCTGTCACTTACTTGAAAAAAAATATTGTGTGTCATACTGTTTTCTGGAGAAAGAGGCCAGTCAGACCGTAAAGGGATTTTCTAAAGAGATCTTCATCCTTACCAGTAGTTTTCTGGGGCAGTGAATCATAGGTATTCTTTACATCTCTTAGGCTGCATATGAGAAATATATATTCCATTTTCTATTTTGGTTTTGGAGTGTAACCAGCCAGTATCAGCATTATATTTGTCTATTTCTGCCAACTGCTCCATTAGGGAGTGTACAAGCATTTGCTGCACCCAGCCTATGTTCACATGGCTCACTAAGTCATGTGAACATAGACTGGGAGTGGCATGTACAAACATTCACCAATCCCAGAAGCTGTGTGGGGAAACTGGACCAAGTAACTTGAGGTGAGGAGAGGGGTGGATAGGATCAGGTGGTAGGGGTACCAGGTCTGCCACGAGGTTTGCTGGGATCAGGGGGAGGGGAGGAGGGAAGGTGACAAAGTAAGAACACAGGACAAAAAGCATAAGGCTATGCCATCCACAAGGCACTTAGAATCTAAATGGGACAAAGGAGGGGAAGCTATAGTAATTTATCCCAGGTCACAAAATGGTTAATTCACTTATTAGTATAGAGCACTCATATTTCTGCATGTGTGTCATAGACTCATGCTGCCTCCACCCCCATATTCTCCATCTCTGATAAACCATTTTTTAAAGAAAACTAACCATGTCTTTGTAGATAAAGAAAGTTATCTACAGAGTGAAAATTAAACTCCGTTTGATAGGGAATGGATACTGAACACACTGTTTGCTCCTGGAAATCTTAACATCTGTATCTAATGGTAATGTTGTGAATAATTGTGAAGCTGGTGGTTATAAAGGAAAAGATCAGAAGTGAAACAAGGTTGTCTTCCATGGCATTATTCAAAACACCCACAGGCAAACTTTCATGAAGCCACACATTCTTCAGCAACTCAGAAGTGTTCACCTTATCTGGTGCAAAGTTCACATACTGTGGACTTAATTATCCATATGCTTATACCAATTGCACTTCTCTCTCTCTCTCTCTCTCTCTCTCTCTATATATATATATATATAATTTTATTTATATCCTGTCCTGTCCAAAAGACTCAGGATCAGCTTACAATCAGTAGACAAACAACCCACAGACTGTCTATGTCAAGACTTATGAATCAGTGGTAACAGAGTCCACAATCAGGCTGCATTTCTCCGCATACTGAAATCCCTACAGGTTCTTTAGACAGCCACTAGGAGGCCAAAAAGAACATGCAAACAGTAGTACACTCATGACAGGTCCTGGCCTGGTCTCACTTACTATATTCACTTACAGTTGACCCAAAAGCTAGGATTGTTGTAGTACCCCCTGTTCAATACTAAGTTTGATCACATACAAAAATATAATAAAATATAACAAAAAAATCAGGTTCTTTTTTTAAATTCAAGCCTAAGCATCTTGTATTTCAAGAAATTAAAAAAAAGAATGTAAACTGTAATAATATAGATTGGATTTATGCAGCACCCTGAGCCTTCATTAATAGATGGTTGCATTAAATAAACCTCTAAATACAAAAGTATTATTACAAGAAAAACTTTAAAAAACAGACTTGAGGATAGACACATTGTGCACAAAACTTTGTCCAATTCTCTCAACTATACAGCTGGTCCAATAAAAAATATTAAGAAATACCCCTGCTTCTCACATATTTCTGGGTCCACCATGGCTACAACAATACTCCAACCCTACTTTAAAAACAAAGCTAGTCAAAGTGAAACTTATGGGGAAGAGAGGAAAAAGCTGGAACAAGAGAGCACAATGTGCAGTAAACAGTGATGATAAGCAATTATCATGATAGCATGAATAAGTTCCTTGCTTTCAAAATTCTGTCTTACCTATTGGCTCTATGGGGTGGGAATGGGAGCAGTCTCACACAATGGCAACATCACTGTTATCCTTGCATTGAAAAATAGGTTCACAAGGGCACAATGAAAAAGTACACCTGTAGCAAACAACAATTACTACTGGAAAATTGGTTAACTGGTATGTTCTTAAACACAAGCAATAGTCTGAGTACGCACGGGGGCTCTAAATGCAGGGGGTAGGCACTGGCTTAGAGGGAAGTAACTACCAGAATTCTGGTTAATCATTTTGCCCAAATTGTATCAAACCAGCACACTGATACCAAATGCCAGCTTGTGCTACCTGCACTCAGTATTCAAAGGGGCTGAGCACCTAGTGTTTCCATCAACTTGTACTGGCAGTCAGTGCTTCATTCATCAGAAAGTCAGTGCTCCGAAGAAGTAACGTGGAGAAAGATAAAGCTGTAATGGGTGCCATGCGAGCATACTGCATTCCATTTAGGTAACGGATGCCAGCTTCAGTCCTACAGACCATAGCTGATGTTGACTGGGCAATCTCTGCAGGCTGTTGTGGTCTCTGTCCAACTCCTCACTTTCCCTCCAATCCTGGGAACTGTGTTATGCATGCAGGCTGTGGTGCTGCAGCAGTGGAGAGCATCTGCATCGGTGTAAGGGTCCACTTGCCGATACTACCAAGTCCCTCAGTTACGTTTGTGTTACCTTTTGAGCAGCCCCTTGTATTCGTATGAGAGGGATGTATAAGAGTTGATGGCAGACCCTACCTGCCACTGGTTGTACAGCATCTAGGAACTATGGGGCTAGTCAATGCACACTGCATACCCTGGCTTCTGGAAAGATTCAAGCACTCAACCAAATGTACTGCTTGAAGCGTAAAGTAATCTCACTCATATCTCAGGATATACCACTACCTTGGATTAGTGCCATTTTGGGTTCAGCCTAATCCATTCTGCATGTAAAAGCTGAATATCAATTAATTATACCTTTGAAGCATGTGGCAGATAAAGTGGGTACAATGCCCTCTTTGGTGTGTACCCTTGAAGTACAAAGGTATTCAATTAACAAAATCCCCTTTTAAAGTCAGTTTTCATTTATGAAGTTTCAGTCAGATGGCAAATGTGATACATAGCAGATTTATTAATTTAAGACCTCTGATATTTATGACATTTCATTGTGTGCTTCCTGGTTTTTCTTCATTTTGGTTTGTTAATTTGTATTCAAATATTAATTTAAACGTGTTCTACTAAATTGTCTCATAGAGAATGCTCTTGAAAGCTCAGGCTAAAGCACAATACATGTTAAAAAATATAGCTGCTGCACAACAAATTTTAGGCAGTCCTAGTCTGATACCAGGATCAATTGATCCTTCAACCTGAGAAACAAACCTTATAAGGTAGCACCTTTTTAGACTTCACCAAGATGCTGGAATAACCTCACATAGGATCAAACAAGTGAGGCAGAATACATGAAGGAACAAAATGCTATTTTGATCCATATATATTCCACTACTGTATACGTGCACTACTCTGACCTGTGTATTTAATCTAACTTAGAAATGTAACATTAGTTCTTAAAACAGGGGATAGTAGGCCTGTACAAGAAGTAATACGTATCTGTCATGACCCAAAGGTCTGATTTTTTTTGTGTGTGCTTCGGCACTAAGAATTATCCCCGTGGGTATACCACTTCGTTGCACGGAGGAGTTCTGCTGCGCAGAGAACCCGCGTGCAGGGAAGTGTTCCCGCCACTTTGCAGCGATCTTCGCAGGGTGCATTTCCTTTGCAGCACAGAAATGCACGGTGCAAAGGTTTCCCGCTCATCGTATGCAAATTCGTGCCCCGCAATTGGCTAGTTTTAAATTATTCACACGTGGCGGCTAGCGATTGGCCTGCTAACCGTATAAGAGGCTTGAGCAGTTTCCACCCAAGCCGAAGAGGACTCCGCATCCATCTCGTGGGGACTCTGGGTGTGCGCGGCAGGGTAATAGAAACCCTGTGTGTCGCTCAGAGGGGTTTGGCGGCCTGATCCACCGCCCACCTCTTCCCGTCTTTGAATGGAGCCTACTATAAGACGTAACGACGAGTTTAATGCGCGCTTGTCCTGGACATCCGGAGTTTGTCTGCGTGGAGCCTAGCAACCTCCACGTGATTGTTCATGTTCTGTCTGCGTGGAGCCTTGCAACCTCCACGTGTGTTCATGTTTTTTGTTGTAACCGCAACTCAAGCAAGTTCTCAGCCTACACCACGACCATCTCGGTGTAAGTAAAATAATCTTAAAATCAACCATTACGTGTCTGTGCCTAATTCTAGCTCGGCGCCCGCCCTCTCCAATCCGGCCTGCCCGGGCTGCTGGCCACAGCCCGCGTGCAGAGCGACGAAAGCGACCCGGGTCAGACCCGGCGCGCACATGGCGACAGGGATGGGATCGGGATAACCGCGACCCATGATGGGATCAGGATCACCGCAGCACATGCCGATGGGATCAGGAGAGGGCTCGCTAGAGTTGGAATTGGTTGAGGACTGCCCTTGGAGAAGTGGGAGACGCAGCGTAGCAAGCGTCGGAGAACTGGAGGCGCAACTCGCGTACCACCAGGTGGGCGGAACGGGCAGGAGATGTGTCCGTGGACACCTTTTGTTAAGGGGAAAAGAGGGAACTCCAGAAGTCAGAGCCCTGGAAGGGAAAGAAGTATATCTTCACCCCGCGGCGTTCGGGTGTATCATGGGCGATGAGCGGGTCCTGTATAGGCCCCTCGAGACTGTGACCCTTGCCGAAGTCGACCCGGCTAGCGCAGTAAGCCCGACCCCCACCCGGGAGTGTGTCTGTTGCTCACGGTGTGCCCGAGAGATGGGAGAGACGATGCCAATCGGCTGGTTTTCTCCTTGCATGGTGGTGCCTAGACTGAGGGGTTGAGATCACCCGTCCGAGCTCCGCGAAGACCCGGAGACGGAGGACCGCACCGTAAATGAGAGAGTGGTCCTACGGTGCGACAAGGGGGGAAAACTAAATGCAACCTTTCAAACTATGGCTGATTTAATGAGCGAAACTTTAAGCTTAAAGACCCAGCTGCATATGGCCTTTCGAGCAGTTGGAGAAGCGGCTGAGAAAAGGGATCTTGAAAAGCCCCAACAAGATGGCGCCGAGCAGAGGGAAGACCGCGTGGAGGAGCCGGAAGTGAGGGATGGAGCTTCGGGAGAGCCCGCGAGGTTTCGGCCGGTGACTCCGTCCAGCGACGCAGCGTCGGTTCCGCCGACCACGCCCCTTTGCCGAAGGGAGGGGGAGTCAAGCGGAGGAGTGCATCCGCCCCTCCCGCCTGAGACAGCAATGACTCCCACTGTAACAATGACTGCAGCTCCGGCAGAAACAGCAACAGCAACGATACGTCATGAGGAAATTGATCAACCTGCAGTATCAAGCAGCCCAGTCATCGGTCCGCAGAGTGCAGTTCAAGCTACCACCTATTACGCTCGTTCCAGAGCCGAACTGCAGAATTTGTGTAGAGAATCCAGGATCCGATCCGACGAAACTCTGGCTGTGTGGTTAGGACGTCTGGTCGTGGAACTGGTGTCCGACCTCCTGGACCAGGAAGAAGCAAGCTTCTTGGTGAGACAAGCTTCATGGAGTAGGGGACATGTCACTGACATCGATATGGTGGCGTTTAGCATCCAGTGGCCTATTCCGATTCCAGCGCTTGTGGCAGGAGTGATTGAACAGAAGGCCCATGCATGGCACGACAACCGACCAGAGCACACCGGTGCAGAACAGCTTGTACTGGCTATTATCGGAGTTTCATACTGCGCCTGGAACCCAAGAGAATGCACGTTGGGACTAACACCGCTCCAACGAATGCGACCGTGGCCTCATCATCACCTGCGAGACCCTGGAACCGTTCCAGTGACCCTCGACAGCATAGATAGTTGGCTTAAAGTTTACGGGCAAAGAAACATCGTGGTTCTGCGAATTGTGCTGAACCCACTGGTCGATCATCCTGTGAGTAGTCTCCTTCATCAGTTGTCAAGACTACGCGTCCTCATGGAGCCAAGACTATCCAGTGATCGGGAGTGTCAATGCTCGACTGAGGCTCAGAACACGAAACACCGTGAAGCCGAGCGTCCAGTATTACACCAGAGAACACAGGAGGAGAGATATATGTTTGGATACCTCCTGCAGCGTTCTGGACTTAATAAGAGACAGCTTCGGATTTTAGGAGACGCAGGACAATGACAGCTAGCCTATGAGTTAGGTTTTCATTATCTAGAAGAAGGCGACGATGACTCATCGACGATTTCGTCGAGTTGCTGAGTCGGAAAAGAAAGAGAGCTGTCCAGTATAAAATCGTGTTTATATATTTGTATTTAATAGTACTGATAAGTTTAATTGACTGCGTTATCGTGCAGTCCTGTGTGATTTTGTAGATAGTATTGAATAACCATTTTAAGAGAGTTCTTTTACAGATCTGGGATTCGGAGTGCGTGGTGGAGAGAGGCCCCAAGAGGGACAACATCACTGAAAGGAACGAAGGCCTGACGCGCGATTCCACCATGACGCCCACCGAAGTCATGATCGTTCAGTTTTTTGTTATGAATGTGATTTTATGTATATGTGTGTGTGCCGGCTATTATTTGATTCGATCCCTTGAGGATGAACTTTTATAGTTGACTGATTTTGTTTATGCTCGTTTAGTTTCGCGAACCATTGACAGAGCTGTGAATAACCCGGATGATAGGTTTGAAGTATAACTCTATTGTGCCTTCAGCAAGGGGGGATGTCATGACCCAAAGGTCTGATTTTTTTTGTGTGTGCTTCGGCACTAAGAATTATCCTCGTGGGTATACAGCTTTGTTGCACGGAGGAGTTCTGCTGCACAGAGAACTCGCGTGCAGGGAAGTGTTCCCGCCACTTTGCAGCGATCTTTGCAGGGTGCATTTCCTTTGCAGCACAGAAATGCACGGTGCAAAGGTTTCCCGCTCGTCGTATGCAAATTCGTGCCCCGCAATTGGCTAGTTTTAAATTATTCACACGTGGCAGCTAGCGATTGGCCTGCTAGCCGTATAAGAGGCTTGAGCAGTTTCCGCCCAACCTGAAGAGGACTCCGCATCCATCTCGTGGGGACTCTGGGTGTGCGCGGCAGGGTAATAGAAACCCTGTGTGTCGCTCAGAGGGGTTTGGCGGCCTGATCCACCGCCCACCTCTTCCCGTCTTCGAACGGAGCCTACTATAAGACGTAACGACGAGTTTAATGCGCGCTTGTCCTGGACATCCGGAGTTTGTCTGCGTGGAGCCTAGCAACCTTCACGTGATTGTTCGTGTTCTGTCTGCGTGGAGCCTTGCAACCTCCACGTGTGTTCGTGTTTTTTGTTGTAACCGCAACTCAAGCAAGTTCTCAGCCTACACCACGACCATCTCGGTGTAAGTAAAATAATCTTAAAATCAACAGTTACGTGTCTGTGCCTAATTCTAGCTCGGCGCCCGCCCTCTCCGATCCGGCCTGCCCGGGCTGCTGGCCACAGCCCGCGTGCAGAGCGATGGAAGCGACCCGGGTCAGACCCGGCGCGCACAGTATCATGTGTTAAGTATGCAGAAAGTGCTCTAAAGCCATAACCGAACAGACACTCACAGTATGTAGTGCGCTATAAAAATGGCAGATCCCACATTAAATAAACCTTGGATGGATGTGGTATCAGACTGAAGTGCTTTAGGTTACAGAGTTTTATTGAACTTCTGTACCACATCCTGTTGCAAATCAAGGTAGGTTGCATTTCACTGGCATCCCAGGTGACCTAGCAGGTCACCCTACCCTCTCCCCACTCCCCCCACCCCCCAAACACTTTGCATGAAGGCACACTGGAACTTGGCTCACTCAGCTGCTCCAAGCTATCAGCCACAGGCAGGGAGGAGGGGGGAAGGGAGTGTATTTCTGTATTTTTCCAGCATTATACAATGTTCCTACACAGGGCAGGGGCGCTCTACAGACAGAAGGATTGGACCCTTTGGCAGGTGGAGGAAGCACAGCAGGTCATGGCAAGTACAGTGAGCAAGTGGCAGCTGCAGTCTGCTGTGTTTTGTGTGCATGGGACCTGGTGGGGTTATGGCATGTGGCGTGGTATTGCTGCTGCTGGCTGCTTGTGGGGAACAAGGTTTGTTGGGGGGTATGTATATGTATGTGTGTGTGTGGTATGTGTGTCTCCATGGCACGGAAGGGGAGGGGGGCAGAGCTGATGCGGCCACTGACACTTGCTCTCTTTGGGGAGCAGGGCTTGGGCAGTGGGGGGGATGAGTCAGTGTGAGACAGAGAGTGAGATCTGTGTGTGTTTGAATCCAACTTGGCCATTAGCTAGGGTTACCATATTTCTAGTTTAAAAAATGAGGACATCTGTCAGGGAGGGGGGAAGGTAATATGATTGTGAGGGGCACAGTGATATTCCCAAGCCCTGCCCTGCCCCTTACTCTTAAGCCACAGCCCCACAGCTGAGCTGCTGCCCCTCACTCATGATCCACAGTACCCTGCCCCCCAGACCATGCTGGTGCCCTTCACTTCCAACCCATAGCCGCCCCCCCATCCCTGTTGATATCCCTCACATCCAACCCACAAACCTCTTGCACTGCCTGTGCCACATGCTCCCAACCCACAGTCCACTGCCTGCCCTGGTGCCCTGCACTCCAGAACCACAGCCCTGTTGGCATCTCTTACTCCCAACCCACAGCTCCCTGCTCCTCCCACCTTTGCAGCATCTCCCAGCTGCCCTGCCCATGCAAGCAAGGGCACCGGGCCAGCCACACAGCTCCCTGCTGCCCCTGAAGAGCCCCCCCACTTCCTTCCCCCGCTGGAGGGGCAGGCACCTCTCCCAGCTGCCCCACTCTGCTGCAGCCCTAGTGCCATATACACCCTGCCTCCAATCACCCTTCCTCCACTGCTGCCCCCAGCACCAAGCAGCTCCTTGCTAGGGCAAGCCAGGAAGTGCCAGGAAAAACTTTGATGCGGAGCAGAGGCAGAGAAAAATCCTGAACATTTGTTGATATTTTTAAAAACTGTCCAGACAGAGATGGGAGGACCCAAAAATAGGACGTATCCAGGAAAACCCAGACATATGGTAACCCTATCTGAGTGGCCCTGCCCTGCACCCCCTCCCCTCCCCACCTCCGGTCAATGGCAGATTCAAGCAGGACAGGCACCCCCAGCCCCCACTGTTGCTCTGGAGAGATGCCTGTGCCCAGCCTGCCCCCACCAGCGCTCTGTAGATGGACTCCCCAACCTGAATCCCAGCCCCTGGGCATCCCCAGCCTGGACCAGAGGTCTCTTCCAGCCCTGCTTCTCTGTGATTCTCTGATTCTTGTTGCTGACAGGACAGCAGGCGGGGGGGGGGGGGGGGGGAGTGGGGGGTCTAGTTTTTCATGCCAAGCAACCAGCTAGGGATAGCTTGCCTGTTTGGCTGTGCTTGGGAGTCTCCAGCTGCCCGAGGAGCCCGCAGGGCACACTGGAAGGTGTGCAAGAGTGCTCCCAAGCTACTGCCCTTGGCCACTGTAGGCAGGCTCCAAGCTGTCCCCCCACCAACCCTGCTCACAAAACAGTGCACGGCTGTTCTGTTTGGTCCTGACCTAATCTACAGTGCTTTGAGTAAAAAGCAATACTTAGACTGCTTCGACCTCAGGCATTAGTTTTTGAACATCTGCCCTTAGCCTATGATTATCAGTTTTGTTCTAGGTCTAACAGCAAATGGTTAATAAGGAAATGCAATAAATAAAGATAGTTTCCATCAAAGTGTTAGGTCAATAGTAAATTATGATATTTGCATATGTGATATCTATTTTGGGAACTGTGAATGTGACTGATCAAAGCAATTACTTCTGGGAGTAGGGTGAGGCTTATTCCATTAAGTGTGTGTGAAACAGCTAGTTAACAATATTGATTAATAAAGAAACAATATGGTCCAATTCATCCCTCTTGAATATGGCATATGTATGGTAGCAATTCCTTAGACAACGTTCAAAGAAAAATAGTGGAATATGTGGCTCACTAATTCTAAACCAAACACAGCTATGTAAGCTTTTCAGAACTCAGAAGATTACTCCAGAATCTGTTTTTGTTAATATCTACTACTTGGTGAAGAAGGTTAACGGGCAAAAAGCATTTCATAAGCAGGTCAGAGATACTCTAAGAAAACATTCTTTGATGCTTAAAGCAGAGGGATTTCAGACACAAACTTTGCAGGGCTGAAGCCAAAGAAGAATTAAAAACTGATTGATTCCAAATGATTAAGGACAGAGCAGATTTGCCAAAAGGAATTCTGAGCTAATGTGGAAACAGTTTGCTGAGAGTGGGTCAAGCAAAACTCTGGTGTAACTCCAGAAGAGTCAGAGGCATCAGACCTGGAATGATTGTTGTCTTTTAGAGCCTGTGAAAACCAGGAATGCACTCACCCCCAAAGCACTCTCTTTGTTTCTCTCTCTCTCACGTGCATTTGTACTCCCAGATATTTTGTGATAGAAAAAAATTCTGCCTGAGAAATGTGCTCCTATTTCCCGACACACACACACACACACACACACACACACACACACACACACATTTGTCTTTGTACTCTCGCACTCCCACAGCAACAGAAAAATAGACCTCTGGGGTTGGTAGTTTGGTGGCAGGCAACCGAGTGGATATCAGACATATGTGGCACTTCTGAAGCCCCAGAGCCAAACTGCAAATTGGAAATACACTCCTGGTTACTCCGTCAACAAAGGAGACCCTTGATGTGCGATTCCACTCATCATCCCTCTTAAGCCATTATCAGACAGCTGAGATCAAACAACAATGAATGAGCATGTGCCCGATTGTTAACATGTCAGACATACATTATTAAAAACAGTAGGGGCAAGGAGAAAGATGAGAGGAAAGGCATTAGTTTCTTTGTTCAGATGTTTGAAGGCTTATTTGGGAAGAAAGGAATGCTAAGACACACTGCCATAGATATCAGGATGTTCTCCAATGAAGGCATCAAACACTTCTCTCCATTTGAAAAATTAAGGTTTGTGGGGGTTTTTTCTTTTTAGATAACATTTCAGAGGTTGTCCGTTACAAATGCATTCCATCACCTGGTTGAATCATTTGTATTTCTTGAAATTACCGAGACAAGTTTTGTTTGGAGCCAGGTTATTTCTTCCCTCAGCAAGTCTTTGCTCACATTTAATTTAATCTCTCAACATCAGCTATTGACAAGAAAAAGAAAGCATAGCCCAATATTTTTACCATACAAATCATGCCATATTTTAATAATGCTGAGATGGTGCTTTTAATCAAAGCATTTCACAATCACTAACTACATTATTTATAACAAGACCAAACATGTAGTTTGTTAAAAATGGCTATCCTTGGATTGAAAAGAAGAACATTCTATATAGCAGTTAAATGGCACTGATTTGATGATGCCAATGTTCAAGGGAAAGAAACTACTGAAAATGTACAGCATCTTCCATCTACGATATGTCTGCAGCAGTTGAACCACTGAAACCTCTAGGGAAATTTACCTCTAATTCCACCTAAGATAAGGGTGACTGACGTTCAAAGAGACCAAAACTTTAGTGATATAAGGGCCTTATTATACCTTACACTGTGAGCCACCCAAATGTTGATGGGTTTTAGCACTAGCTTGAGTTTGGAGCAGTTATATGTTCAGGCCAGCAGGGTCCTGGAAGTTTGAAAGGTAAGAATCCCCTTCTCACTCCAGGCTTCCCCCCTGCCCCAAGGGCTCCTCCCTGCCCCCCCCCCCCACCTGCTTGTAGCTACCTGTCCCAGGGGAGTGGGCAGGGAAGGGTTAACTTGGCTTCCTGGCTGCTCCTGCCAAGCCTTGCTCTTTTAGGCTAAGAAAATACATTCAAAAAGCCTGAGCCTGAATCAATTGAATCTTTGCAGCTTAGTCTAACCTGCTTAGATTGAAGTGAGAAGCAAGTGAATAAACATTCACTTCTGATTCTGGAAATGCAGCCACATGCCTGCAGTGGCTCATGCTTGAAGTCAGGGGGTGTTGGAGTGAGCCTTCCCTTCTGTTCTCCAGTGACAGGAAGTCTGGAGGGAAGCTGAGCTGGGTGGGGGTGGGGTGGCCAGGCTCTGGCAAGCTGAGTATGACTGGGGAGGGGTTTAAATCCCCACCCTGGCCTGCACAGTCCCCAGCCAGCATATGCCTGGGGGGGGTGGAGAGGGGCAACAGCCCTTGCCAGGCATCCCCAGTTCCCCCACTCCCACTTGCTGCAAGAGTGCTCAAAGTTCCTCCTTCCCTGAGTGGGCACTACTGAATTAACTTGGACTGAGAGGCTTTATTGTGCACAGCACTTGGAAATTTTGTTGAACACTGATTTCATAGATTGCATAGATATTCGGGCTAGAAGGGACCCTGGAGGATCATCAAATCCAGCCCTCTGCCCCAGGGGCAGGAAGTCAGCAGGAATCATAGGACCTCAGCAAAATAAACATCCAAATATCTCTTGAAGGTGTTCAAAGTGGGTGCTTGAACCACCTCCGGCAGCAGTCTATTCCAACCCTTGGGGGCTTGGACAGTAAAGAAGTTCTTCCTTATGTCCAGCCTGAAACGGTCGCAGAGGAGTTTGTGACCATTTGATCTTGTCATCCGTTGGGGCGCTCTGGTGAACAGGTGTTCTCCCAGATCCTGGTGAACACCCCTGATAAACTTATAGGTGGCCATCAGATCGCTCCTGGGCCTGCGCTTTTCCAGGCTAAAGAGTCCCATAGCTCTCAGCCTGTCATCGTAAGGTCTGTTTTCCTGACCTCTGAACATGCACATGGTCCTTTTCTGGACTCTCTGAAGCTTCTCCACATCCATTTTGAATTGTGGAGCCCAAAACTGGATGCAGTACTCCAGCTGTGGCCTCACTGAGGCCGAGTACAGTGGGAGAATGACGTCCTGCGATTTGCTTGAGAAGCATCTATGGATGCAAGCCAGTGTTTTGCTCACTTTGCCAGCCGCAGCATCACATTGAAGGCTCATATTCATCTTGTGGTCAATCATGACCCCCAAGTCCCATTCATCCGTGGTGCTAGCCACTGTAGCACTGCCGAGCCTATAGGCCTATAATTTCTGGACTTAGAAATTGGAGGCTGCTTGAACTTAGAGCTGTTGAGAATTGTGAAATTTGTTCCAGGGGTTTGGAGGGTCAGTCACTTAAAGTTGCCAAACTGGTTTTGCAAGGGAAGGAGCAGAAGTTAAGTTGGAGTTCAGAAGCTTTCCCCTTTTTGGATTGACTTGATATAACAGGCTTGGTGAAAAAAAGAGCTATTGGAACTAGAAAAGTGGGTGATAAGAAAAACAGATCCTGGTCTTTAGAGTAAGGATATATTCTGTGAACCAGATGAGTTTGTACAGTTTTGTGACCAGTGATCCTCTCAGATCATCTCTAGGCATAAACCCTGGGTGAATAAAAAGACAAATAAATGAATCATTCTGAAGGATTACAATTGACATGCAAAGCTTTAACTAAAGAGATACAACAAAAGGAACAGCTGTTAAAGACAGTGAAAGAAGAATTCAAGAAGCTGCAGCACCATCCCCCCCCACTCCTGCTGCTCGAGCACTGAGCTAGGGATGCCTGGCAAGGGCTGCTGCCCCCCTGCCAGGAAGACCCTGGCTGGGGCCCCATGTGGTGGGAGAGGGGATGGGGGGGGTAATTAAACTCCCACCCGCCACTTCCCCTCAGGCTATTGGCTCTCTGGGGCAAGGTTTCCCACCCCCACCACCTTCTCAGCCAGCTGGAGCAGTGATAGTGCTCTGGCTATGGAAGAGAGGGGTGGGGCCAGCCCTGCTCTGCTGGAGCAGACAGCCCAGCCCAGGGCTGCAAAGCATCCTGGGATGCTGGGGGACTGTGAGTTATCTTAATCCAGGAAGGAGTCTGGGACAGAAGTTCTATAAACTGGTTTGACCTAAATCAGTTAAGTCTGATTTCTACATTCATCTAGGTTTATCTAGATTCTACATTCTAGTCTACATTCAACCAGGTTTATCTTAAAGCAGTTTTGGCCATTTTGAAAGAAGTTTATGTGTGCTGAACTGTTCTGTTACAGGTTTAAACTAGCTTCTGATCACTTAAACTGGTTTACGTGTAACTTCTGGTTTGTGTGTAACTTCTGTCCCTAGTCCTAAGGGCTCACCCAGAGAGCAGCAGCTCGGCAGGGAAGTTAACCCTTCCCTGCCTGCTTCCCCAGGACAAACAGCATGGGCAGCCATAAGCTTTGGTTTTGAGGAGGGGTGTGGGGGCACTGTGGGACTGCTTCAGGTCAGCAGGGGAGTGGGGGGGGTGGGGGGGATGCTTATGCTACTGAAAACCTAAATTACCTTCCTAACAGCACATTCAAAGTGCAACAGTCTTACCAATGAAGAGCAGCAGATGTTTACAGTAAACAGCAACAATACTAAATGCCATGCTCAAAAAGGTGCAATTCAAGGACAAAGTAACATAGTAAAGTGGTTTTATAGAGCTGCTCAAATCTCATGAGGAAAAAAGAAAACAATATATACTCCAACACTCCAAGTTGGAGGAACACTCTAACTTCAAATGTAGACACCACGCATACAACATGAAATGTTTAACAAGTCTAAATCAAGGACATATGTACACATGTATGTGCTGCAGTGCCAGGTGCTTTCAAAAGCACCCAGTGCTTTGGCACATGCATTTGTATATATGGCAAAATGCATGTCAGTGCTGAGAAAATGGTGGTGGTGCAATTTTGCACTACAACACATCAAAGGTTATTTTAATTCAAAAGCGTACCACTGCCATTTTCTGTGGGCTGGCACACATTTAGCCATTTATACAAATACATGTGATGCAGCACCAGGCACATCAGCTCACATACTCCACAGACTCGATTAATCGAGTCTGCTCCAACACACTGGATTTCCATCCTGTTGGAGCAAACAAAGGTTCGCGTATAAATACCCCAAGATTCTAGGAGTCAAGCCACATGAGTGAAAATCTAATTCAAACTGAGATTTCAAAAAACAACAATTCTTTTCCAACCTGGGAAGAATTTATACTTGAAGAATTTTAACAATCCTATATGGTAAAATTTGGAACAGAATACATAACAAACCTATGGAAACCATCAAATACTCACCTAATAATAAAATTACGTCTCTGAAAAGACAGAGATACTTGAGAATGCCTCTAATTGACTTCCAAAGTCTTTCTGTTACCACAGTAATGCAGAAGGCCAGAGAAAGTCTCCAGAAACTCATACTGAAGAAATTACATGGTCCAGGTAATGTATCAAATATCAGGGTAAAATATAGCAATGAATACTTCTGAGAAATCTGACTTACAGTTACTAAAGCTAACTTTCCAATTTGGATATCCTCCAGTCATCTAATCAGATAGTTTATTTATCCCTATTTTTAAAAGTGGAAAAACTCTCATTATTAAATCATTAGCAAACTATTTAGGATCCCTAAAGAACATATAATACAAAACTAGGGCAGAAACAAAAACATCATGCTATGAGTTTTAGATAGGGACCCAAACACATTCACATATATGTAGCAAATCACCAACCACCTTTTTGCCCAGCGACAAGGAACAGCAAACATATATTTAAATAAACATAATGGGGAAAAGAGAGATACTGCTTTTTATAAAATTTCCTGACCCGCTCCAGAATTTTGGACTGGTGTTAAATGCCTACAAACAATGTTAGGAGGAAAATCAGCTCTTAAAACAATTCATTAAATCAAAAGACTAAACCAGAGCTCATACTCTGTAAACAACTGCAGGCCTTCACAATGGGTTTGTTTATATGGTGGACAAAGAAATAGGAGTTTTAATAGAATCTTTTCTTTCTTTCTTTTTTCTCCAAACCTGTTCATACCTCAGTTTCTAACTAAACTTACAGAACAGTTAATCTGCCGCTTAACTGGCATGTGCGACAGTACTATTACCTATAATAATAAGGAAGATAAGAATCTTTCTGCAAGGCGTTCTATGGGCCTATGCCAATTAGGATGTGTCTTGAATAAAGTCTCTGAAACCAAACCCTTCAAATGTAGGGACTGTTTAAATGAACACATTTTTAAATTTTAAATCCTACCAAGTATTCATTTTCTTCTTCTAAGACCCTCTGAGGCAATTTGGGGAGGTGATCCTGGGGCCCATTAAAGTGAAGGGAGGCACCCACTGATTTTAATAGGCTTTGGGTTCAGTGGTAAATACATCTGTGCAAAAATCAAATAAAGTCTAGCAAGCCAATCAATAGAGCCAATAAGCCAACCAACCCAGAGGAATAGCCCCCTATGGCCTCTCTCTGAATTATTGGGAATTAAAGTCTAATGATGTTTGTAGAAACAAGAGAGGTGAGAGAACATGCCTTAAGCCTTTGAAACATCTTTATGAAGGTTCTGTATGTTAATTAGAAACTTTAATTAAAACTTGTTGTTTAGGGTTTTTTTTTTAATGTTTTCTAAGGCGAAAAACAGAAGTTGGATTTCTCTCAGGGCAAAGCTTTTATTCTGTGATCCTACAGACATACTAGCCCATTGTCCCACTGTAAGTACCTGTGAAGTATGAGATAACAGTTTTTACCAAGATAACAAGACAATCAGGGCTAATCAGAGTTAATGGTCATTCAAGCTGTCTATGTAAACAATTGTCCAGTGCCTGTTTGGATGCAATGATAATCAGACCTGGGATAAACTTGATGTCTGTTTTTACCCAAAGTTAAACAGTGCAAAGCAACATGTTTTTCTTGTTTTTATTTTCTCCTAAGCACTGAGAACATATTTTTCTAACTAGACAGATTATTTCATTACCACAAGATATAAACTGAAGTTCTTAAATTTACAGGCCCCCTACACTGCATTTCCTGGGGCTGTATCCTGGAACCCTGTCTTCCTCAACTTTAATTCCAGTTTTTGCTCTTTTTTCACCTCCTCTCAGTCCTTTTGCCAGAACCTCTGTTCATACAAGCCCCCTGCAGTCTCTGTCACATGCTTCTGCCAGTGGAAGCAAGTTTTGTGGAGGGTCAGAAGTATGAAAAAGGTGCCCACTTTGTCAGTCATGCCACACCTGGGCTTTCTCAGGAAGGAGCAAAGTTTCAAAGTTCCAGGGGACTTAATTAGTTTTTCCCTTAAATCCAGTCCCTCTTTATCCAAGTCAATGTACGTTGGACATATCATAGGGAAGCCTACTTTATCTCTGCCCTTGATGTACCCAATGTATAGGAAAAAGGATTTATAGAAATCTGAATAACTTCTGTCTGTTCCGGTCATCCAATATCAAAGACATCTTTCAAAGACTGAAGCTGGAGGTCAGCATGTGTGCATACTTTCAGACAGCAACATTTACCTATGCAATAGATAGCTGTTTATTACACATGAGGTTATGAGCTTTGTCAAGGAAATAGTGCACACACACTTGTGTTTATATATCTACGCATACAAATGTGATTCTGTTCACTGAAATGTAGCTCTAAATTCACAAGAGAAACAGGGCTGAGGGGTTCTTATATAAAAAAAGATGCATAAAAATTTAAGTGTTGAGACATGTTTCATGATGTTGTTTTGTAGGATGTGAGAGAAAAATCCCATTAGGTGTGCGCTTATCTTTGACTGGCAGGCTTTCCAGCTATCAGGCCTCTTTCTACCAATTTCCTGTGCTCCTTCCTCCAATCTCTTATTCTCCTTCCTTCCATCACATTAGCTGTTGTGGTATCTCATGAACAATGGATTAGCAACAAACTTCTAGAAACAGATTATTGTGCACTTCCTCCTGGTTTTCCACAGCATGCAATATGGCTCTAGAGTCACTCCCAAGTCTTCTGCTCAGCAGAACAAATGCACACTTTTCTCTACTTCCTGGCACACAGTTTCCTATGCTGAAGCCCGTTACTGTTTCATTTCATGTCATATTTAAAAAGAAAAAAAAAGCGTCACCTTTTTGCTGCAGCTAACAGGAATATGTTTTGCATTAGAATTTGAAATTTCTCATAGGATGAAGGCAGGACGAAGAACACAATTCAAGGCTTGTACTTTTTCCCTGACTCTGTCAAACGAGCCAAGGCTTCAGTGGGGCAAGATACCTAAAGAATGTTACGTTTAATCCTTATAAAACTGTTCCTTGCCTAGGCAACATGTCTACAAATGCATAAAGAGCAAACATTTTTCTTCTATAATAATTAGGTCATTCATATTGTGCTTGCAAGAAAATTGGTAAATGGTTTAGGCAATTACTGGACCTGTAATCTTTGCCTAACTTTCTAAATACTCAATGTCATTTTGACTGTTTGCATGTGTCTACCAAGTCTGTTCAAAACTGTCTGATATTCTGCAGAATCGTTCAAAGCAATCGCATCCTTCATACTTTGTCCAGATGACAAAAGGTGTCTGTTTAACCAGGTTGATTCATAACAAGGACACAGCACTTTCATGGCACAGTGAAAGCAAATGCATCCTTAGAGTTCTATTTCTGAATATGAAATATGAGTATCATGAACCAACAATACAATATAAATACTTCAAATTCCTCCTCCTCTAAACTCTGGTTGAGACAAGGAGGCAACAAAATTCAAATAAAGGAGGAGTACTCAGTTAATACATTAGGTAACTCAAACCCACATCTGCAATAACCCCTAGAAGATTAGATTTCATATGCAATAGTTCACAATAATACCAGCATGTACAGTTCCAAAAGAAAAAGTGAACATGATCATTAATGTACATTTTAATTACTTCATATTTATTTTTATATACTACAGATTGTGTATACTTGCACCAAGCTCATCCTGGCTTTAACATCTGATCGCTCATGTACATATTGATTGCAGTAACACTTGGTTATGCCTTTCCCAGTCAGAGGAATCATTTGCTCCAGACACACAAAGGGAAGATATATTCTGAAGGCAGAAGATTGGGAAGATTAGTTAGCTCTACAGGCAGTTTGCATCACCTGAACATGGATAGGCGCTGTCCCCCACACCTTTCTCTGCACTGCTTTTACTTCATTCAGGATAGTATAGACCAGCGATTCTCAACCAGGGGCTTGCAATTCCCTGTGGGGAGGCTTCAAGCAGATTTCAGGGGGTCCACCTGGCCTGGCCCAGTGTAAGAAGGAGCTCACCATAAGTGATCTGCAAGGCTGTGGAAGCAGCAATACTAACTTCTTATTAGGGCTGTCAAATAGGGCTGTGCGAAATTTCAACTGGTGTTTCATTCTGATGCAGTTTCAACTTGTTTTGAGCTCGAAACAGCAGAATCAAAACAAAACAAAAGGCTTTGAAACAGCTTTGAAACTAAACGAGGGCACTTGAAACGTTTAAAAAGTTTTGAAACATTTCAAGTTTTGAATCTGGGCTTGCTTGCAGCTAAAGAGAAACTAAGGAGAGGGAGGGGGATGAGGAGGGAAGGACTGCTCTGATACTGACATGTGTAGCTGGCCAGTGACTGTGATCCTTCCCTGAGGTCCCTTCAAATCCCAGTGCTCTGGGGGAGGGACAGAAAACAGCATAAAAAGCATTGGTTGAACTGAACTTTATCTGTGCCTTGGGGTCAGCTTACTGAGCTGTGTCTTCAAGCAGCTCAGCAGCATCAGGGAAAGGTACCATAGGGAACACTGGGCAGCAGCAGCCTCACCCACCTGGCTCTATGGGGCAGGTCACAGGTGAGCTGCATTTGGGTCCTGGCACTCACGTTCAGGCTGGGCTGGCACTGTCCCACCTATCTATGGCTCAGGAACCTGTGGCAGTGCTAAGGGTACTTGCAGGAGGCCACCCCAAATGCCCAGAGCCTAAGTTGGAAAGAGCTCAGAAGGCAGATGCTGAATGCCAAATACTCAACAAAGAATGGACTTAAATATATAAATTTTTACCAATGTGGATGTAAAACTGTGTGCTTAATTTGCAAAGAAAATGTGGCAGTGTTCAGAGCAATTTAAATCAGAATTTTGAGAGAAAATATGAATCTAAAGATAAGAACTTGCCTGCCAAAGAAAAAGCTAAGAAAGCTGTGGACATGGTTGCTCAAATGCAGAAAGAGCAAAGTTTTTTCACAAGACTATCGGTGGCACAGGATGGAATGATGACAATGAGCTATTTGATTGCATACAACATCACCAAGATCAGCAAACCATTCTCTGAATGAGAATTTATAAAGGAATGTATGGTTTACTGCTGTGATTTTGTGCCCAGAAAGGAAAAAGTAGTTTGAGAACATTTTTTTGTCAAGGCAAACTATTGTGAGATGTATTGAGTAGGGCTGTGAGAAATTTCGCCCGGCATTTTGTTTCAAAGCTGTTTTGAAGTGCTTTGAGCTTGAAACAGCAAACTCAAAATGACAAGGTTCTTTGGGTGAATCTGATATCTTTTATTAGACCAACTTAAATAGTTGGAAAACAATTATTAAGCAAGCTTTCGGGTTCCAAAACCCTTCATCAGGCTAAGGAAGTTTCTGCAATTGGTGTGTGCTCTTCCTGGATAGAATGAAAAGTAAAGAAGCCAGCGGCTGGTCTGGTATGCATACAAGACCGGTAGTCAGCAAAAACGTAACAAAAGCCTTCAAAACACCTTCGAAATTAAACAAGGGAACTCGAAACATTCTGAAAGTTTCAAAATGTTTTGAGCTTCAAAGCCAGGCTTACTGGCATCAGTGCCGGTCCCAGCCAGCAGCACCTGCCTCCTGTCATCCAGCAGACAGATCAGGGGCTCACCAGCACCCCTGGGAGGGCTGTGGGGGCTATGCCACAGTCCTCCAGGGGGTGTGAGCCCCCGATCTGCCTGCCAGATGAGAGAGTCTGGGTGCTGCCACCTGGGATCGGTGCCTGGAAGATCAGTGCTGCCACCGGCCCCAGGCAGTAGCACCCAGCTCCTCTCATCCGGCAGGCAGATTGGGGGCTTGCCTGCACCCTGGGTAGGCCGTGAGACCTGTGCCACAGTCCTCCCGGGGGTGCGGGCCCCAGATCTGCCTGCCAGATGCCAGACCAGCACTGGCTTCTGTCACCCTGCTGGCAGATTGGGGGCATGCACCCCTGGGAGGACTCCGACACAGCCCCCACAGCCCTCCTGGGGGTGCTGGTGGGCCCCTGATCTGCCTGCCAGCTGACAGGAGCTGGGTGCTGCTGCCTGAGGCCAGTGGCTATGGGGCCAGGGCAGATCAGCTCATGCGGGGACCAGGTGCCCTGACCCCAGGGTGTGGGAGGGTCTTCATATGAGCTGATCTGCCCTGGGCCACACACCTTCCTTGAGCTGTCTGTGGTACGGGGCTGGGGCAGATCAGCTTGTGTGGCCACCCACTGCCCCGATCCCAGGGTGGGGGTGGGTCACCACATGAGCTGATCTGCCCCAGGCCCCATACCCTCCTTGAACCAGCTCCGGTACAGGGCCAGGGCAGATCAGCTCATGTGGGGAGCCGCTGTCTTGGGCCAGCAACCAGGAAGATTTGCCCTGGGCCCCGCGCCCTCCTTGGACCGGCTCCACTCGTCCCCCCCCCCCCATTGTCATCACCTACAAGGAGCAGGGTAAGGGGGGGTGAGCACTGGCCTTGCCCCCACTGTTCTATCTGCTCTGTTGTCCCTGCCTGCAGGAAGGAGGCCAGGGGGAGCGGGGACGAGGCCAGCTGTGCCGGCCTCACTTCCCCCTCCGTCCCCTGTGTCTCCACCAGCATGGTAGCACTCTACCATGCTGCCAGCTCCTGTTTCAATGCTTGTTTGCACTCTGTTTGGCTGTTTGTCAGCCAATCAGAGCACAAATAAAGCATTATGGACAGACAGATAGACGTAGGGTTTTATAATATTAGAATTACCCGTTATTATATTATAGGAGGCAATAATACTGTTAATTCCAATAGTAATATATTAATAAGAGTTTGTAGTAATAGTAATATTAATGATGGTTTATTAATGGTCAATAATAATTGTAATGGTTCAATTCCTTATCACAGCCTTTCAAAGCAGGTAGATTTGCCTTATTACCCTGCACATATCACACACATTCTGGGCCTCCACCATATATGTGTAGCTAATGTATGAGATAGACTTACATTATATAGACTTAAAATTACAGTTTGATTCCTTACGATGTAAAAGCAGATACTGAGCATAAGGCAGGTGATTATTCACCCTCCCTGCCTCTTTCCCCATGGTGGGGAGCAGGGAAGAAATGCCTTCTGGTTTCAGCTCCTCCCTAGGTCCCTCTATTCCCATGACGAAGAGATATATACCCTTCTACTTTCCATACTACCTTTACTGAACTTTTATTACTTCCTCCTCCTGGTTGCTGGCCACAAGTACTGCTGAGGCTTCTCTTCTGTGTACTACTTGAATTGTGGAGGCTTTCTTTGCAAGCTTTGGCCCAAACATTAACTCAAGCATGGTAAGAGTAGTACAAGTTCTACAGATCCATTTCATATTATTCTAGCCCTCCTCCTGGTTGCTGGCCCTGTTTGCTAATGAACATATTATGGAATTGTAAGTAGAGGATTGTTGCTGGCCACAAATGTGGAGGCTTTCTTCTTGGTTGCTGGCCAAGACCTCCAGCAAATTCCTTCCCAGGGTCCGGGTAGTAGGCCCAGGCCTGTGGCCTCTTCATCGCAGTTGCCCACCTCTGCACCTCTCTGTTGCACCCTTGTAACTTTCAAATTGTTGCTGGCCCCAAAGGAAGCTGTGTTCCAGAGCTATGACCACTGCAGTGGCAGAAGCTGAGGCTTCTTCACTGGCTTTATCCTGAGCATCACCTCGATTTACACAAATTCTGCAGGCCCACTTCATGTAGTCTTCTTGCCCTCCCTCCTGGTTACTGGCCATGTGCCAGCAAATCCGGATGGGGGTACATGTCTTTTGACTGGGGGAAAGCTTCTTGTTTGGGAAAACCCTCCCTGCCTTTCATAGTCTTCTCACCCTCTTCCTGGTTAGCTATGATGACTGCAGTGCCAGAAGCTGAGTCTTCTTCACTGGCTTTGGCCTGAGCATCAGCTCAATTTGCACAAGTTCTGCAGACCCACTTCATATAGTCTTCTTGCCCTCCCCCTGGTTACTAGCCATATCCTGCATCAGCAAGAGCTGGACAAATTCTCCAAGCACATTTCATTCATTGCTGCAGAGGGCTCGGGGCACAGGTCGGGCCTTCCACTGAGGAAGCAGAGGCTTGCGTTTCTTTTCTGAATTGTGGAGGCTTTCTTCTTAGTTGCCGGCCAAGACCTCCACGGTCTGGGTAGTAGGCTCTTCACCCCACTTGCCTACCTCTGCCTTACACCTCTCTGTTACACCCTTATAACTTTGGAGTTGTTGCTGGCCACAAAGCAACCTGTGCTCGGGAGTTGTGACCACTGCAGGGGCAGAAGCTGAGGCTTGAGTTTCTTTTTTGGAATTGTGGAGACCTTCTTCTTGGTTGCTGGCCAAGACCTCTGTGGTCCAGGTAGTAGGCCCAGGCCTTGGGCTCTTTACCCCCCTTGCCCACCTCTGCCTTACACCTCTCCGTTGCTCCCTAGTAACTTTCAAATCATTGCTGGCAATAAAGGAAGCTAAGCTGAGCTTTCTTCACTGGCTTTAGTCTGAGCATCAGTTCAATTTGCATAAGTTCTACAGGCCCATTTCATAGTCTTCTCACCCTCCTCCTGGTTACTGGCCATGTCCCAGCAAATTTGGACTGGGGTACATGTCTTCTGACACCCACCCATAACTCTGTCTCTTTGAGGTTTCTGTCTCCTTGAGTTTCTTCTCTGACTTGTGGAAGGAAGGAAGATTTTAAATAAATAAGGATAATGGAAAGTAGAAAGTCCCTCCCGTAACCTGAGGGGGCCCCTCCCTCCCTCCCTAAGCTTTGTGGCCAGCAAAGATTCCAAAGTTGCAATGTAATGGAGAGTAGCATGGCCCAACTCAGCCAGCCAGCCAGCTGAGCACACTAGCACTGGCCAAGCATTTGACCTCCCTCCATCCAATGACAGTCCACCCTGCAACTTTCCAGTAATGCCATGACTCCATAAAAGTCATGTGGTCATCAGTAACCAGGAAGGGCCAGTAAGCAGGCTGGCTGCCTGCTTGCCTCCCTTCCTCTCACTCTCCCAGCATGCAGCCCTCCATCCATCCATATCATATCAAGGGATTACTCAAGGGACTAGGGGAGCATATTGTGAATTGATGTTTTATCCTATTATATTATGTTTGCTGGCAATGGCTGTACTGTAAAAAAAATGTATTCACCAGTTGGGACATGCAAACACAAACAGAGTTGCATCGGCGTAAATGGGTAATATAATTTCGTCTACACACACCCTATCATACCAACATAAGATGGCTTAGTTTGGGTAACATTTTGAAAAGAGTGTGGGAACTGAGAACTGAGATTGGGGTTTGTTTTTTTTTAACATGAAAGAAAAAGATTTGGATTTCCCATAGCTGAACAGTGTGGATTGGTTCCGTGATTTTGCATTTGCTGTTGATATCATGGGACACATAAACAAACTGGATTCAAGACTGCAAGGGAAGGGACTTCATGATCATGAACTGCAGTTCAGTGTCAAGTCATTTATGAAAAAATTACTCCTTATCTCCTGTTGGATAAGAAACAAGGAGTCTGTCCGTTTTCCTACTCTCCAGCAGAATCTATTTGTGATCAAAAAAGGAAAAAAATACACATTGTCATTACTCAACTTGCATGCTGAATTTTCTCATTGATTTGAGGATTTTCAGATGATAGAAAATGACCTGTCTTTGGTCTCCTCACCTTTCACATTTGATGTTGACAGTGCTCCATGCGACCTCCAACTCAAGCTTATTGACCTGCTATGTGATGCATTGCTTGAGGAGCAATTTGAATCTGTGATGCTTTCTAGGTTTTACACTTCTCTCAATGAACAGAACTTTCCAAAGATCAAGGCTCATGCCTAGAAGATGTTTGTGCTGTTTGGATCAACATACATATGTGATCAGACATTTTCTGTGATGAAATTCAATAATTCAAAACATGGACCTTTGTTGAGTGCTCCACACTGCAGCAATGGAGATGATGCCTGACTTTGATTCTCTGTTATATCACAGGCTTCATTCTTCCCATTGAGGTTTTCTTTTCTTCCTTTAACCTAGTTTTCAATATACAGGAGTAAGATTTTATTCTGAGCTATTATGCAATCACATTTATATACAGTACTCAAAAACAATAAATCAGGGAAAAATTGAAATAAAATGAAATATTTTACAGTAGCATGATTTGTTTTTTATTCATAATTTGTTAAAATATCTTCTCCATTGATTTTATGCCCTAACAGCTCACCCAAACTTGTAAAGTAGCCCTCCAGTCAAAATAGTTGCCCACTCCTATACTGTTTTGTTGATTCAATAGGCCCAGTGTACTCTGAGATAATTGTTTTGCACATCATTGTCCTCAGTCCCGCAGCATAAGGATGATAGTCTTTCAGTAAATAGGAAATTCATTGGTGAATTTGTAAATTACTAAGGAAGCTGATGCAAGAACTGCATGTTTGATTGTGGATTTGAAAAATACTTCCAGGAGGAAGAAATAGATCCCAGTGATGTTAGGTCACAGCTCTGTCCTTTTGTCTCTCTTATCTATCTGCCTCCATAGTGAAGTGAGTTTGCTCAAAATGATTAATGCTTTTTCAATATATCATTGAAATCGACGCTAATATTGCATTTCTTCAGATTGGCCTCCAAGGTGCCCTTGAATTTTTCTTTTTCCTACTTCCAGAGTGATAACCATCAGTGAGTTGGAAGTATAAAATCTGTTTTGGGAGCCAGTTGTCAAGTGTTCTTATGACACGTCCTGGACAACGCAGCTGATGTTGTATAAACATGGCTTCAATGGGGGTGGTGTTTGCCTGAACCAGCATGATGGTGTTCATTTTTCTGTTCTTGCAGTTGATATAGAGGATTATTCAAAGACACTGCTGATGGTAACACTCCAAAGACTTCATATGTGTTTGATATGTTGCTCAAGTTTTACACCCATACAATAGGGTAGAGATGATAAGAGCCTGGGAAACAAGAAGCTTGAGTCCTGATGTCAGATCATCACACGTCCTTGCTTGACTCCAATTTTAATACTGAAGAGGTCCATTTCAGAGCCACTGTTCAGGGTGACTGCTATCATGTTATGAAAAAGTCTTATAATGGTAACAAATGTTGATGGGCATCCAAATCTCATCAGGACCATCCATAAGACCATTTGCTGATTGAATCAAAAGCCTTGACTGATCAATGAAAGCCATGTAAAGATGTTTATGTTGCTTGTGGTAGGGGTGTGCAAAGCAGGCCTTATTTAATTTGGATTCAGGTTCGGCCTGATTCAGGGGACAGTGATTCAATAGCTAATTCAGATCACTGTCCCAATTCAATTCTGATTTGATTCTGATTCAGAGAGTCAGTGATTTGGCCACAGACCCAGCTTTAAATGTTTTTTCTACATACCTCAAGGTACCAGGTGTGGTTCGTGAGTGCTGAGATGGTGGCGTGGATGGAGCGTCCCACAGATGGGAGGTGGGGAGCATAAATAGTTCATAGACAGTTTTGGTTGCACTCAGGAAACTACTATTGTGGCTGATTTTTAAATCTCTTTTGCTTTGTCCTCCTACCACCTTTTCTTTGGCTCTCAAATTTTCCTCTGGGTCTTGGCTTTCATGTGGTGATAAGTGTCTTGCTTCTATTTGGAGTCGATGTCATTCTGTGAAGCTTTGAAAACCTGCTTCTTCTGTCAATCAGAGCCTGTATTTACCTATTATTCTCAGTGAACCAGTCCTGATGTTTTTGTGGAGAGGCCTAGATTCTTTCTATGCCTCATAGATGTCTTGGTCAGTTGAAGACAAAAGGTTATGAGATGGTTGTTGATGCCAAATGGACATTTTGACAGCTGATTAACAATTTTGGTCTTGATAGAAAAAACAATGCCATGGATATGTCTTTTTCATATTTTCCTTTCCAAAAGAAGGTGGAGCCTCAACCATGCTCAATTATTTGCCCCTCTCCTGCATGTCTTAATTCACTAAGTGCAGCAATGTCAGTATCAAAACATGCATATTGTCTAGTCATGAGTGCTGTCCTTTTTTCCAGTGGGTCTGTCCATCAGGGTGCAACCTTTAGGGCTGTCCATCAGGGTGCAGACTTTCTAGGTTGTAAATTTCATCACTTGATTTGGACCACAGATAGATCATCCCACTGGAGATGGTTTTCCTGTTAGGTGACATGAGACAGACTATGTTTAGGACACCTCTTCTGTCCCCCTGGAGTGCTGCAACCAGTTCTGGGCACTGTACTTCAAGAAGGATGTAGAGAAGCTCAAGAGAGGCCAGAGGAGGGCCATGTGCATTATTAGAGGCCTGGAGACCAAGATATATGAGGAGAGGCTGAGGGACTTGGGATTGTTCAGTCTGGAGAAGAGAAGACTCAGAAGGGACTTGGTTGCAGCCTACAAGTATATCAGGGGTGTACATCAAGGTTTGGGGGAGCAAAGAAAAGGTGGTAGAAGGACAAAGCAAAAGAGATTTAAAAATCAGCCACAACAATAGTTTCCTGAGTGCAACCAAAACTATCTATCAACTATTCACCAAGCCTCCCCAGGGGAGGACAAGAAATAATGGACACATGCTGATTGAAGATTGCTTCAGGGTAGGCATAAGGAAAAACTTCTTTACAAACTGAATACGAAGGGTTTGGAACAGGCTCCTCCCAGAAGTGGTATAGTCATCCACCCAGGTGATCTTCAAAAAACGTCTCAATGCCCATCTTGCTGGGAACATTTGATCCGAGCAGCCTTTCCTTTTCATGTGCAGGGAGGCTAGACTCAAATAGTCTGTAAGGTCCTTTCCAGCCCCTAACAACTATGCAACTATAATTGCAGCTACCAAACTGCACAACTGTCTCAGCTCCAAATACAAAATGACCTTTATAGAATCGCCACCGTCTATGTAGGTGCATGACCAGGGGCTTCTGGTAATCATTAGCATCTGTCCCTGTTGCCACATTCTCATGACTGCAGGACTAGCTACTGAAGGAAGATTCCTGTGCATGTCTTCTTTTGACAGGGTGGCACCCAGAGTGGCAATGTCAAGAGTGAGGTTTCTAGACTAAAGTGATTCAATAAATAAATAAACAAATAAAAATGAAAGCCCTTAAGAGTAGAGCAGGCAGATGACGCAAAAATACTTCACAACGGCTGCAAAGATGCATCTTCTACACATACTACATAGGTAACCCACACTGTGGCAAAATGGAAGGTCAACAATTACAATGTGGCTCAAACAAGGTGAATGCAACAATTTATTTTTTCAAAAGATACGATTGCACTAAAGCCACTGAATGTAATGAAAGGAGAAAGAGTTGAACTGAATTAGAAGCATGATATTTTATCTGCCTACTGGAAGGCACAGCCTTCCACTCAATAGGATTATTTATGTAAAAAGAAAAAACCATTTGCAAGATGTAAGTTTTTTATTGCAGCTGTTTTGCCAAAGCCTCTTTTTACTTATTGTGAACGGCTCAGGAAATTAACACTCTAAAGCTTTAAGGGTGTCCTCCTCAGACAGCACAGATTGGAAAACAGATTGCTGCCTCAATTCTTACATCCTACTGTCACACCTTAATAATTATGCCCCATAAAACACAAAAAGCCCTCTTATTGTGTGCCATTCAAGCTAGCTGTTGGTGAAGAAGACTATAGTCAGTGAAAGCAGTGAGTCAAGGTTAACTCTTTCCACTCTCTACTGGAATTACAGATCAGATAACTGTATGTGAAAGGAAGCTACTCTGTAAATATGCTTAGAGGCATTTGCCATCCACTATTAATCTTTTGTAGTTAGATAATAGTTACATACATAGATTCTCTTTTGCAAAATGCAAAATGGAATTATTGTCTTTCTTAGTATTTTAAAAGTGCTACAAACTATCTTTAGCTCAAATTATCATCTTCTCCACTCACCTTCCCCTCAAAAGAGACAGGAAAAAAAAAAAACAGATTCTGTAGAACAGATAGGTTAAAAAGGTTTAATTTTGATACAGTAAGCACCCTGATTAGGGATGACATACATAAACACATTTTTGGTAATATGACATGACTTTTAATGTAGGAGTTGCTTTCTAAATACCTAAATGACAAGTCTGAGTCAATGACATTACATTATAATACTTTAACTCTCTTGCAGCTTGGCATAAATTGTCTTTCTTGTAGGCAATGATTTAGGTCCTGTACATTGCCTGTTTCCTAAGTGAAATCTCTCTGCCATTTAGTAGGACTTTTTGTATACAGATGCAATTTATGGGCTTAGGCTGGGATTCTTCAAAGAAGCCTAAATTTCACTAAGTTCCCAGAGAAAATGAAGACTTAATTATAAATATGCATTTCTGACTACTCCAGCTCTGAAAAGCTTTGACAGTTAAAAAACAAAGTCATTTTTTAGGCCAGTGATTTTACAATTTAACAACAGTACTGGAAGTGAATATAATGTTCCTGAACAATGCTGGATTTTTGTGTTGAGAGCATGAAGTCCCTTATATGCTTAGTAGTTCCCAACAGTTTTGAGGTACCTTAACTGACTTTGCATGCTTTAAAATGTTTGGTTTTTTGTCTCCTTTTAAGAAACAGATGAATTCAATTAACTTAAATTTTAACCAACTGCCACGTTTCATTCTTAGCATGGAAACATCTTTTTCTCTTTCTCTTGTTTTGTCCAGATCCTGACTGCAGTGGCCGTAACATTTTATCATTAATATTTTTTAACCTTTCTAGGCTGAGTCCAGTTTTGATAGCGGGACAAAAACCCTAGATATGTTGGCCATGTCTTCTGATTTGTTAATTTGTATCTTCTTATTACTCCCAGTGTGCTATCCTTCGGTTCCAATTAATTCAGAATTAATTGAATGAATGAATGAATGAATGAATGAATGAATGAATGCAGCTTGAATTCTCCCTAGGTCCAGTCTTTTCAGCATGTCAATGCCAGACTTAAATAATTTCACCAATACAGAATCACTATATTAACCATATTGACAGTTTCCTACAAATTCATGAGGGAATGGGAGGTCCTAGACAGGAGGAAGTCTTTTTGGACTGTTATAGTGGGGGTCTTAGAAAATGCGTATGACTGAAGTAATGGAATGGTATTTCATACTTCACCTGTTTCTGGCAAAGAATATGGAGGAACTTAGATAAAGTTTTGCAGTCCTGAATTTAACTGTTAAGAATGAACAGTTTTTATTAATAGCTCATGGTAGCTCATGGTAGCATTTACGTGACAGATCCCTGGAATAAAAACAGAACTTACATATCCCAAACATTAGCTGTTATGATTTTGATGACAGAATTACAGTGCAAATATAAACTCTTTCCCTTCCTAACGAAAATGTGTCAAATTCATTTTTTGGCAATTTGGTGTCTGAATTGTCAATTTTTGTGAGATTTCATGAAATAGTTTTCTAACGGCCATGCAAACTTAAAAAAAAAAAAAAAAAAAAAAGCAAATCCCAATTGACCCATAACATTCACAGATATCTATTATTCAAGTTGTTTTTGGTTTAATAATTTTTCAAAAAATTTCAAGCAAGTGTTCTAACATTTAAAAACAATATCACATTTTCAAAATTTACCTATGTTTGCAAAATATTTACCCTTCTAAACATAAATTAATTTTTGAGCAAGAAAGTTTAAAATGCTTATTTTAGGTGAGGGGTTTTTTTTTAATGTATTTATTTATTTTTGGCTCAGTTAACATCCAAAAACATCCCTTCACTTGGTGTTTTCATTTCAAAACCACCTTTGGCTGACCAAGGGACCTTGAGAAATTTAGCAAAATCATCCTTTTTTAAAGTCTAAGTTATGTTTTCATAGCAGGGAGGAAAGCTATTCTACTCTCCCTGGATTAACTCACCCCTGCTTACCAGAGCTCCTCTCCTCTGCTAACCTTTGTGAGGAAGCTTACAACCAAGAGAATCAAATACGTGAAGAGGGAAAGAGGCATATCAGTGGGGAACCAGCTGCTGCTCTTTTGAAGGAAGTTATACTGCTATCAGCTCTCCATCCCTGCGAGGGAATAACAGAAGGGAGGACCCAGTACTAAGAGCTCCTTTGGCTCTCTGATCAAAGACAAATACATAATCAGCATTGCCAACCACAGGTGGTCAAAAATCTTGAGAATAGCTTTAAAACCATAAGATATTGAATAATACATTTGGGGTTCCTTTTTATTTGGCTTCTAGTTTGAGCTCACATTTTCAAGGTTTCCTATGCAACTGGGATGGCTAGAAGCTTGTTTTATTAAATATATATACATATATCTCTCAAAGCTGAAGCTCTCAGCTGACTCCAGGAGGTGAGGCAGTAAGAAAAATCATCAAATATCCCAAAGGAAGGCAACACCCCTAATAGTTTTTTATGTAAAATATATTTTTAAAGCACTTAGAAGGGTGGGATGTTGCACTCAGGAATATGTGGGAGAGCCTGAACCCCACCCTTACTAGGATTGGAAAGGGTTACTAGGATTGAATAGGCTAGCCAGGGTGTCCAAGGGTATGGGTGGATACCACTGGCATAGAGACCCTCCCTGGTTTTGGGGAATATTAGTTTATTAATCAATGAAATTAAGTGCAAAAGGAATATAACATTTATTAATAACAGCAATAATAGTAGTAATAAAAAGCTAGTAGTATATATACATTTACTTTATGAAAGGCACCACAGCTTCTACAGAATCATTCAATAAGCCCACATGTACACATTTACTCACTACCTCTATGGAGCCTCCTACGGGTTCAGCAGTCAGTCAAATCAACTGGCACCATCATTCTTTACAGAGCATGGTATATGCGCAGATGAGTTCTTTGATGGTTGTTGAGTCCAATGTGCAAGTGATAGTCTGGCCCACAGGTTATACCCACACACTAGCAATGCTCTGAATCCAAGCAGCAGATATTTTCCTCCTTTGACATTGGTCATCACAAAACTTGATCCAGTCCACCTCCCAGTGCTGCGCTCTATCTGCAAGATGATTCCACCAACCAGAGCAGCATTCTGCACTCCTTTCCCAGTCATCCCCAGAGATTCCAAAGGATGCTAAATCATCTTTGAAAGCATCCCCAAATCTGTGCAGTGGTCTGCCTCTCTTCCTAGACCCTTTGCAAGCTTCAGAGTACAGCACATTTTTCAGGATCCTGTGATGTGGCATCTGCACTTCTCACAACAGAGAAGTTCCTCTGAGGAGCTCAGGAGCCCTTCTCCTCTCCCCACTATAATCACAAAATATTTGAACTACTCTCACAGGATTAAGCAACAGGCTCTTCCTCTTACAAGGAGGTACCCCAGATCTCCTGGGCAGACAAGGACAGCGGGGCTAGGGACAGAAATTATGTATAAAGCAATATAAGTGACTGGAAACTGGTTCAAATGTGTAATACAACAGAAGTTCAGTGCATATAAACCACTTTAAAATGGCTGAAACCAGTTTAAGATAAGCCTGGATGGATGTAGTATTAGATGTAACTGATTTATGTTCTGGCGCAGAAGTTCAATCAGTTTATTGAACTTCTGTGCCAGATCCCTTCCAGATTCAAGTTAATGCACAATCCCCCAATATCCCAGATGCTTTGCACCTCCTCTGCAAGCTCCATCTCGCAAGGTGGGCAGGCTAGCCTTGGCCCAAGCTGTCTGCTCCAGCTGACAAAGGAGGTGTGCTCTAGCACCTACCGGTTTCTGGCCTGTGCCTGCGTTTTTGGAATCAAAAGTGAATGTCTGTTCACTTGCTTATTGGTTCAATCTACGCAGATTAAACTAACCTGCAAAGATTGAACTGATTCAGTCTCCAGCTTTTTGACCATCTGCACTTAGACCAGAATGTAGCACGAATGGAGATCACCACACTCTCACAACACCAAACACCTTTGCCTGCATCCACACGTAAACCACAAATCACTCACCGTAGGGACACTTGCCGTGCCGTTTATATCTTTCTCTCTCACATCACACCATTCTCACCCAACCAATCACCTGAGATAAAAGGCTGTCAGTCACTGCCAATCATGCACATACCAATCAATAAATCTCACTCAGAGTTGATGCATTCATCTGTCACTCAACTGCTGCCGCTCACCTTTACCTGGGAACCAGTCACACTTCTCCCACCACACATTCTGACCCTACTATGCAAGTCCATACTAAGTGGGCCAACAGGTCCAAAATTTACAGTCTTCTGGAGGCTTCTGTTAGAATCACTAACTGGGCATGCTCAATTTCAAACATTATATCATCTTTAACTATTTACATGCTGACTCAAAACTTCATGGGTAACAGGATGCAGTACCTGTTATTTCAACATTTTCTAACAGCCAACCCTGACTACCTATTATGATTTGTTTTTCAAAGCGGTATGCACATCTCCATCCTGTTCAAGTGCACGTTAGAACAGTTATAGAAACAGAAGATGGAAAGCACTGGGGATATGTCCATTCAGAGTTACATGTATACTACACCTATGTTGGCTGAGATTTTCAAGGAAACAGGGAAAGGGAAACAAAGAAAGATCTAGTCCTGCTGCAAGGAACTACCCTGAAGTCAAGCTGGCTGAAGCAGTGGGAGTAAGTCATAAGACCCCTCTACACATTATAGTTATTACATAATTAACTGGTTAATTGGACAAAAAAGGGGCAGACCCAGCTACACATGCAAAGTACCTATCACGTCATAAAAAGATCCAAACAGCTATAAAGTTAGACCTTGAAAAATGTGTACTAATATTATACCTGGTTGCTATCCAGATTTAATTAGTACATGTAGCAGCATCCACTCCTGTGGCTCAGAGCCTCATCAACCAACTGGGCTCCCAGCCTTCCCATCAGGGCTCCTGCACAGCAGCTACAATCTCACACCCCCAGGTCTGGGAGACTGCAGCAGTGCCCCAGCATTTGCTGCTGTGATTTCCAAATAATAAGGGGGTTTATACTATAGATCTTATTAGATGTTTGTGAGAAGTTAATGCTACTTTGCAATAAATTTTCATGGCAATGTATAAGTATATAGTATAGGCTTGTATAGTATTGAGACTATAAGGAGAAAAAACCCCCCTACAGTAGTATTTAATAAAATGTTTAGTGTCCTAAATTGATAAGACACTAAAATAACAGAGACTTCTTACATGCTTGCATACCTTGGCCTAATCATAAAATTAATTTTTACATAATTTATATTAAAGATACCTCAATATACTTTTAAGGGGATAATTTTGAGTTTAGCAGCTAAATTATTTCCAAATTTAGAAAAACTCTTGAAATGAAATGAAAAGTTATACTTCCATTTCACTTTTAAAAAGTAGCCTATTATGTCTCATTACCTAAGCACTGTTCACATAATAATAACAAAATTGAAGTCAGACTCCTAAGTAAAGCATATTGTGCTAAATTAATAGTATAATAGGCATCTCATAAAAGCCTTTGATATGTATAATATTGAAGGGTTACAGTAGTTATTTATTCTACGGGCCTAACTCTCACATCCTCTAGAACATCTATCCATTTTGATGACATAAAGGAACTTTAAAGCAATCTGACAACATAAACTAAATAACGTGAAGTTATAACAATTAATTTTAAGAGTGCTTTACACTGCAAGAGCTAGACCAATGGAAAGGAACCCCAGTATGAATAAAAATCAAGCCCTAAATTTCATGGAAGTGTGGTTGTAAAATGATGACCTGAACAATTTGGGAATGTTGCATGATTTATTATGGACTAAGGGGTGCACATACTGATATATATAAAAATGTATATCTATCATGATATGAAATATGATAGATATACAATTTAATATATATATATCAGTATGTGCACCCCTTAGTCCAAAATAAAACATGCAACATTCCCAAATTGTTAGATATACAATTTTTAAATCCTCTTTCCACTGAAGTCTTGGCATCACTACCACTGTCTTCAAAGGAAACAGGATCAGACTTGAACTTCTGTGTAAAATATAGAAGTGCAGTACGTGTTTTAAAGGAGAATGAAAAACACATTAAGTAATTTATTACATGTTCTTTTACGAAAAGAAGAGCAGTCTTCAAAGTTTCATATTAATATAATAAAATCTGACCTTCCTTCAAAGAACATATTAAAAAAAATTACACAATCAGTCCTTGCCTCTAAAAATCTCTGAAACACTTAATTTATCTTGGCTGTAATCCTAACTGTCATGGACTCTCAAAGGCTTTATTGTAGCATCATTGAAACATGCAAATTGCCAGCTCCTTGGAGCATCTTTCTACACCGGACAAATGAATTCAAGTAGGTTGTTAGCAAATACCATGGTACAAAGAATGAGTGTCCAGATGTAATTTTCTATGAATCCTTTACATTTTCCAAGCTTTGTAGTTGCTAAGAATGTCATCTGATTCTGGTGCTCCAGACAAAGAAATCTGGTGGTGTCAGAATGTGGTTTTAAAGTCTCTGCAATCTTTTTATTTCAGATATAAATTATGCCATTCAGGGAGTGTACTAGGGTCATAGACAGCTAAGATGACTTTACAGCTATCTCATTGGTTTGAAAATAATGCTGCACTCAAAGGGTTTATAGCCCATTAAGATGGTATGTTTTTCCTTGTAATATCCCCTCCTGTGCAGTACTAATTTCATTTTAACACTATGATTTGAACACCACACATACAATTAGTTTCTATCAACAGTGAAAGCTTTTTCATTCAAGGTCAAATTATGTGAGGTTTATGAAGCATTTTTAATGCAACACAAACTAGTCAAAGCCTTATTATGTTATTTTTTTTGGTGTCCCTTATTCTATAGTGTGTGTGTGTGTGTGTTTGTGTGTGTGTGTGTGTGTTTTAAAAGCTTAATCCCATCAGCCAACAGTTCTAGGTCTTTTAAATAAAACAGCTCATTTTTTGCTATCAGTATTGCTTGTGCATATGTACTGCAATTCACGGGTGGTCAAATTAACAGCAACTCTACATACAGATAATTAGAAAATGTAACAGGTCCTGTTTTAGAATTTCACCAAATAGCACTCTCAATCAGTTCAAGAAAATTAAACAGGAATGGTGTAACTAGAGCAGTACAAAACTCTCAAGAGAGAATATTTAGAGTCTATTACTTCTATTACTGCAAGAACTAAGACAAAACCACAAAAGTGTAACCAGTCTCTCTGTCAGTATCAGACACTATTCATTTTAGCCCAAAGTTACCTGCTTGGAGCATGCATTCTGCATCCCTTCTCTTAGAAGATTGTTGACCTTCAGGAGTGATAAAACTTAAATTTATTTCCACATCAGGGATGAAATTTGTTGCATTTTATTTTTTTCCAGATTAATAAATATGTATCCCTTTCATTTTGGATCCTGATCATGTGTTTCAATCCACACTTGACAAGTTAAAAGGCATAACCACTCCATAGTTCTTCTTTAATTCAGGTTTTAAAGAGGCTTCTCTTATCCCTAACTATTTTGGAAGGTAGGAGGACATCCTGGATAGGAAGCAAGGTCATTCGGGCTACAGACAGATGTTGTATTTGTCCCAGGAGAAACCATTTTCTCTCAAGACAAAGGAAAATTGATTAGATTATCCATGTCTGTTGTCCCTGGACAAACCCTTAAAAGGTTCAAGGAATAATAGAGTTCTAACAGTTTGTCCCCAGAAGTGCTAACATCATGAACTGCATCTGAATGCTTGTCCTGGGACTGCATCATTGAAAATAAATGACAGAAAAGCAGCAGTTCACTAAAACCAGATTTGAAAAGTGATTTGTGTAAATGCCAATCCCAGGACTTTTCTGTTCTGGGACAAACAGAGGCACAACTCATCCTGAGGCAAATGCAGTACCTGTTCCTAAGCTTGGAGAAATGGATTATTGCTACAACACACACAAAAAAGGCCTGTATATAAGACTCTTGGTAACTTTGCATTTTTAATACAGGGGGATTATAAGAGTTGAAAAGGAAAAAGAATAGCCTATCCAAACCAAGAAATGAGAATAAAACACTTACCGTGCCAACTGGTAGTAAATACTTTCCCTCTCCAAACTAAAAGAAAGATAAGCTTTATGATATACTTTGAAGGTGAAAAGATCTGAATTGTTGATTTGTACTTAATGCTAGCAAAACTCACTCTTAGCATGATGTCTCTAAGAATTTAGCCAGGTAATAAAGTTTGGAGATCAGTTGGCAATAGATGATGCATACGGGTGGGGACATGGGAAATTATTGTTTATATTAGATTCTGAACATAATTTAGATGGGGATAGCATCTTACAGACTTGAAAAACACTGTTCCAATCATTTCCACACTCCCTAACTTCTTCCAAAGAGAATTGCAACCACCTATATTTCCTATCAATTTACAGAAGAACAAAATCTTGTAATAAAGAGGTTATTTTAGAATTCTAATTCTGCATGCACATTTTACATGTGTGTACGTTTCCACGCCCTTGAATAGAAGCAGATTGAAGGGCTGTGTGAAGCTTTGGGTGCTGATTTGATTTGGAGAAGATTCGGCCCGATTCGGTGGCCAAATCTCTGAATCTGAACTGAATCGGGGGACCAATTAAAAGGTCCAAATTGATTTGAAGCTTTCTGAATCAATTTGGAAAAGATTCAGAGAGCTTCAGCGATTCGGGAAGGCTCCACTGGCTGCAGCAGGGAGCTGGACCTGGACTCCATGCCAGTGAGTAGGGGGTGAAGGAGGGGGGACTGTAGGAGGGGGGAGCAGACCATGGGGGGGACTCCTGCCAGGCCCCATCCCCTGCCTGCTCCCCCAGCCCTCCTGAGCATCCCCTGACCCCTGCCTGCTGTCCCAGCCCCCACTGCCATGGCTGCCCTGCCTGCCCCAGCTCCTGGCTCTTTAAAAAAAAGCCCCCCACTCACCAGCTGCTGCCAGGTAGAGGGGGTCATCCCCGCTGCCCCCACTGCCCCATGCTGCATGGAGTGCTCTGCCATGAGCCCCCAACCCCCACCCACTCTCCCAGCACCCCCATGGCTGCCCCTCCTGTCCCACCTCCAGGCCCTTTAAAAAACAAACAAAAACCCCACACTCACCAGCTGCTGCAGTGGCCTCAGGGCTTCTGGGGGCTCATGGCAGAGCCCCCCACGTGGCATGGGGCAGTGAGGGGCAGCAGATCCAGTGCAAAGCTATTCATTTTACAGCACTTTCTTGCACTCCTATACACATGTAGGGAGGCTCCTCTGATACATTGTAATTACAGTACATCAGAGCAGACTCAATTAATCAAATCTGTTGGAGTGCAATAATTACCAAGCTCCAGTAGACTCCAGCGTCACATGTGCATCCCTGCACTGAAAAATGGCGGCAGGATGTTTTAAACTAAAGTTTGTTCAATGAAATTAGTTCAAAGTGCTCCACTTCCATTTTTCAATGCTGATACCTGTAATATTCTGGGCACTTTATTTAGCACGGCTTTCAGAGTTGCGCTAATTAAAGTGCCCCCTGACTCCCTGAGCACATCTATGACTGAGCTATGTGTACCTCTCTTCAGGATGTTGAGGAGTGCAGCCCAAACAACTGAATTTCACATGCAATTAAAGGCACAGTATTTGAGTTTGGCATCTACATTGAACTAGATTCCAGTTCTATACTAGGAAGAAAAATCCAGCAGATTGTATGACTAAATTATTATTATGTGAATGACTACCAACATTAATGTTGCTTGCTAGGATACCGTATTCTTATCAGCAGTCAAAAAATACATACCAATGTGTAAAAGAGTATTAAAATACCATTTTGCCTCATAATTAAGCATGGATAAATTCCTGTTTTGCCTCCTGCTTCAGCCTTACAGCTACATAAACAATGGAAAAAAGGTTTCTGAGAATGTTTGTTGGACTTTTAAATGTACATGCTTTGGCCATTCTGCACCCTTTTGCATGTGCTTTCAAAATGCATCTGCATGATCTAGCTTACTGGAACAAATATGATTAAGGGACAATTTAAATATTAGTGCTAAAAATGTTACACACTCATCCAGACAGTGAATAGGGATGACAAAATATGATTTGCTTAATTAATCACAGCTACACACTATGGTTCGAATTTGGCATATTCATGGTCAGTCCACTGAGTAAGTAGTATCTGGAAAAAATCTATTTATCTAAAATATTTGAATGACTGAATTCGAGGAAATTGGGATCTGCTTGTGGTTAGTCAGTAGAAAAAGGGACTAAAATTGTTCAACAAACTATTCCCTTTGGATTATTCACTGCGCTCCACTGAACACCCATAAGTACATTTAGCTATTAAATTAGCACTGCTAAGCTGTGCTATTTGTGTTGGCTATTTTTATACACAGCAGGCAGTCATTTCTTAATGAAAAACTAGGATTTAACCCTAGGTATGATTCTGTTGTGAGGAGATCTATTTGTTTACTCCTTGTACTCTTTACTCAGAATTGTAAGGCTCCACCAAGAACCATATATTTTTGGCCTGTGTTTTGTCTGTTGAATACTGATTTTAAGCTCAGCATGGCATGTAGGCTCTGGTCTATGTCACTTACCATAAACTCTTAACACTATTTTCTGAAGATGTTCAGCTAAGGTGTTATTTTGTCCTGCACTTTAAATGAGAAATTTCTTCTAATTTGATAGTCTCTGTTAGTTTTCAACATCTCCCTTGAAGCAAATAAAGCTCTCCCCAAACCTTTGATTTCTCAAAATGCTGTTGAAACACATATGCTGTTTTGTTATAGTCATCACTGCAAGAATACTGTGTGACAAAAGCAAATGTCTTGTATAAAGAGCTTAATTATATACTATGTATGATTGACTTGATAGTATACTGCTCAGCAATTCAACCAGAAAGTGTACTGGAAAAGGTATAGCGGTAGAAGAAAATACTTACAATATTTAATAAGAAACTTTACAAGTTTTTCAAGAGCAAGCTCCAAACCACATCACCATAGAATAATTACTGGTAGGTATATAATTCTGTAACATTTATTTTTTGCTTTTGGCAATGGGGAGAGGGCATTGTCATGAAACAGACTTTAGGTATATTCAAGTAAACTAGTGGAAGTTTAGCAGTTTAGTTTGAGCTGTTGGAAATCTTACTGGTAGAACACCATACAAGTGGTCCAAGCCTGGTTGGGTGCTCTACAGACAGCCTGTACTGCTGATGGCACTCAGGGGACTCCAGTGCATACATCCCTGCATGCTTTGCAAGCTCATCTGTCTACCTAGAGACAGCTGATAGCAGCTGAGGACATAGTTCAGGCTGGCTGGCTGGCTACCCTGGAGGACCAAACCCACCTTCCCTTCCTTCCAGCTCTCAGACTTCGAGACAGCAGAACCATAATGTATTTGCTGTCTTTCCAAGCTTGTCACTTTCCTTTCCTGCAGCCTTCAGTAGGTCTTTACCCATTTGGCACTGATGGACTGAGTTTCAGCACTGGTCAGATGAGTTGGATCAGGATCAGGTGCTGGCGTTTTGAGTGCTGGTGGGTTGGATGCTGCCATGGAGGAGGAGTTGGGTACTCCATTCCTGGACAGACCACGTGGGTTGGGATGGGGGTTTAGGTGGGCTCCATTCCCAGGAAGGATTGTATCTACACTGTTTGGGTACACAAGGGGTGGGGTGGGTAGATCCATGTCTTGTGTGATTGGACCCCAATCTGCCAGATCCCACTTTTCCAGCCAGAAAGCTGACCGGGGGGGGGGGGGGGGGGGAAATTACTTTGTGCTTGGCTTCAGCAGTGCAGCTCTCAGTCTATTAACAGGGTTAGGGTTCTGTGTTATGCCCCTCTACCAAGCTAACCCAAAAGACACACATTTTTGTATGACATTTAGCTCTGTTTTTAAACACAGTGGACACACTTACTCCTCTAACACTAATATTTGGGGAACCAAAATGCATGTTACTAAAAGCAGTTCCAAGACAATATGGATCCAGGAATTGGCAATATGACAGAACTTTTCCCTTCTGATTTATGATTTTGAATCAAGTCAAGTAATGTAAGGTCAATACCAGTTGCATTTGATTGGGGTTAGTATGACCCTAAGTTAGAGTCTGACCTCATTACAAACAGACCCATCCTGATTACTGGTCATCCTTGTTGAATATTTCAGACAAGACACCAAGGACTAAATCAGTCGAGGAAACTGAAGTAGCTTCACATCCTTCTAAAGCACTAGATCCAGAAACAGAGAATTATGACTGTATTAAAGGCAGGATTCCAAAGTATCTAATATTTGGCCTGTTACCTTTGGCCCAGAACATGGTTTCCAGGTGATTTATCACCGCTATTGCATTCAACATATGGAAGGTTTACCAGTTGCATTTTAGAAAAGAGAGTCCAATCAGCATACTGTCTCTCACTTGCAGTATCACCACCACCATTTAGTTGCAGGATTTTTCTTTTATTCCCTAAATGATAGTTTGGTAATGTTGCCAAGAAGTTGGTAGTTAGGAGATCCTAACTTCCAAACTCAAGTCTGCAAATTACTTATTATGTGGCCTTGGGCAAATCACTTCAACTTTGTCTCATTTTCCACATTTGTAAATCAGGAAGAATGTTTCAAGGTATGTTGTACTAACTGGGAAACAGACAACAAGAAAGAAGAAAAATACATTCCATCACCCCTTACCATCTTCATGTTTCTACCTAATTCTCCCTTACTCCCCTTTTCCCTGTTATTACTGCTTTCATCATAAAAGGCTCCAAAACAGAAACTCAGTAGATATGGTCATATAATGGATATGTTTTACAACAGGCAGGATAAGGCCATGTTGTGTTTTCGTCCTGTGGCATACAGCTTTACAATCTTTATACTATGCTTAAAGCATAAACCCACCCACCTAGATAACTACAGTCACCGCAAAGAAGGAAAAATGATCTTGCGATGACTGCAACATGGTTCACTGCACATCCTGCAGTACACACAGTCCTTTCAAGTCAAACTGTTTTCTGGCTGAATGCCATATGTAGAGGCATACTTGTTGAGAAGCAGTTTTTCTTCTGTCACCAGATGATATACAATAATGTATATTGTAGTTGCTATAGTTGAAATGAGAAGTGGCCGTATCTTGTCCAAAAGAGGATATTTTGAACACGATAGGTTGTACTTGGAGTGGCAATTACTAACACTTCCTCTAGAGGTCCTCATGTAGAAACTACCTTGATTCTGGCAGAACACAATGTTACTTTATAGGAATGTAATTGGTTTACAATATGTTTAGACTCCTTACCTCCTTATGAAGTCAAAAAATTCTGATTTCATTTGTATAGGTATACATGAATAGTGTTATTCCAAGCTGTGCAAAGGAATACTAAGCAGAAGAGACTGTACAGCTGGTTACAAGTGGTTAATTTGCATAATTAATAAGGAAGCCATACATTCACTGGATGACACTGCTAAACTCTATTGCTTTCTATTTCACTGCATTAGGATCAAAAGCCCCAGTCCTTGTATTCAGCCCTAGTCCTTGTATCCATTCAGATTCCCCCAGCGTACTGTAATTACACCTCCTTGGAGGCCATCTATCTCTTAATTTATCCCTCAAAACCAGCCCCACCCCCCAGCCTGCACAATTATTACTTGATTCTCCACCTAAAAATTTCCCCAGGACTCCTCTGATTTATCTTCACTTCCACTGAAGCCATCCCACATTTCAACTGACAGCCTGATTTTAAGCAGACTCCACTACTCTCATGTCTCATGGAAGTCAAGTGGAATTGTCAGCTCTCAGTCCCTAAAAAAGCAAACCTACCTACTCAGTGAGAGTGAAGAGAAAACTGATGCTTAGTCCATATCAACAGGCAGCCCTCTTCATAGACCAAGGCCCTACATATGTGGGAGATGCAATACAAGCATAAAACTAAAGACCCTGCTTTACACGTTTCCTAACAGTTCCTCTAGAGGGACATCCTTTCATAAGCAAAAAGTATGAGGTTGCACCACATACACACTTGCACTAGAGAAGCTAGCTCTTTGTAAGTACAGTAATCAGGGATACATGTAAGTGTGAGCAATGCTGAAAGGGAATGTTTTTTGACAATATTCTTAGCAATAGGGGGAAGTAACAGGCAGAGGAAGCGAGTGAATGTACAATGGGGAGGTCAGTCTGACCTTTAAAAGCTTGTAGAGTATTTAAAGTATGGCAGTGTCATTGATTTCCTATGTAGACAGTACAGTATTTCTCCTACACTGACAAACTAGAAGACTCTTGGCTGAATCATGCGAGTCACTATCTGCATGTTAAGTTTTTCCACCGCCTCCACTGCAGCTTCTGTCAGCGATCTGAGACAAAGATCTCTCCACATTGTATCCTCCCTATTGTATTTTCTACACATAAATAATTATGTACATTGTACCTTAGCTTCAATCACCAACACTAAATTCTGATTTTTTTGCCTTAGTTATGAGCATGAGGGAAGTTAAAAAAAGAAATCATGACTGAGTCTCTACCTTAATGGACCTTGGCTACTTTGAAACAGTAAGTATTTCCTGATGTTCTCCCTCCTTGTGTTACGATGCAAGCTTTCCTAGCATTAAGAAGGTCTGAAATGGCTCTAAAACACAGAGGAGTCTGGCTACGTCTTGGCTATGGTAATCTGAACCACTTTTCATAACCACATATGGCAGGGGGAGGTGGGGAAATGTAATTTTGGTCCTTTCTTGTCACTGCCCAGGAGATTCTGCAAAACACCTGAAATTGCAGTGGTACAGGGATCCCGTATGGATAAGCTTTTACTTCAAGCAGGCGCATGTGCTACCCCTGCTGCTATGATGACTACCAGAGTTACAGACTACCATAATAACAAAAGTCAGATCTACTCAGTAGTGGTTCTTGACCCACATAGCTTCTTTTGACTCCTGTGGTTGCTACTCCTCTCTTCTGGAAGCCACCTGCAGAACCATGCATATATTTCTCCATTGGTTAAAACTCATTTCAAAATTTTGAAGCTTTCATTTCCAGCCATGAAAAGCAGGTGTATTTTAACATACATTTCAGACTATACTGTTATCCTGGGACTCTGGGGCCTGGGCTTGTACGTGCTTATTTTGCAGATATACTACTTAGTTATTCTCTGGCTTTATAGGCCACAGGAGTCCTGGGCTGCTCTTACAAATTGCCCTCACTTCTTCCATCAAGGGTTTATCCTTCCAATTGCTGGTAATTCACAATAATAGTACTTTAGTGTCTCTCTGATTGGCCATGAGGTCAAGCCTACTAAAAGTCCTCCAAGAGACATTTAACCAATCTGCCTTCTGATTGTATGCCCTGCCCACTCAAGTCAATGCAGTTTCAGTATATTTACTGCACTACATAACTCCTTGCAGCTATTTACCAGACTCCAAATCCACTTGAGTGCTTTTATTTTTGGGGGTATTGATCTGTCTTTCCTTCAGACTAAGGTATCCAGGTCTAATATAATTATACGATCTATCATTTCATACCAGCCTTGTATATCTAAAGCCTGGTCTTTCCCCACAATACTTTGGATCTCTTCCTTCAAATCTTTATAATCATCCTTTGTACTGTGTCACCTTAGTCTGTAATGGAAGCTAATATATCCAGAGTGTTGGTGCCAACCTTTTCAGTTCAGTCCATCTGAGAGTGCCACACTGATTTCATTTTTTTTTTCTTCTCCATAGCTATTTTAATGAGTATTAGGCATATGTATCTCCCTGCCTAAAGCCTGTGCTGATGCCTTACGGACAGACATTTCACTCCCGAATTATGCTCTATTTCATGAAGCAGCTGCTTCCTAATAACTTTATCAATGGAATTATTTCATTGCGACTCAAAGACCATCTCATCAATACACTATCATATGATTTTTTAAAGTCTACAAAAACAATTTTTGTATTGTGATCACATTCATAGATGTTAGAGGCTGCATGGGACCTGAGAAGATCATCAGGTCTATTCCTATTTTGGGGGGACTAACTGATGAATTATCAAAAGCTGGAATATTCTAAAGGAATAAAGTGAACCAGGAAAGCCACAACTGCAACCGAACTCCAACTGGTTACACGTATCAAAGACAATAAAAAGTCCTTTCTCAGATATATGGGGAGACAAAAGAAAAGTAAGGGCAACATTGGACCCCTGCTAAACCAAATGGGACAACTGACAACCAAAACCCAGGAAAAAGCCAACCTGCTTAATGGGTACTTTGTTTTGGTTTTTCACCAGCCCAAAGGGACTGCCCTACTTAGCATGATGCAAAAAGGCCAGGGTTAGGGTGAATTTATACCCAAAATTAGTGTAGACCTTGTAAAGGAACACCGTGAGAGGCTGGACAGCTTCAAGTCAGCTGGTGCTGACAGATTGCACCCCAGAGTACTTAAGGAGCTGGCAGGCATCATAGTCCAGCCACTGGCAAGGATATTTGAGAACTCATGGCACTCAGGTGAAGTACCCAAAGATTGGATGAAGACCAATGTGGTGCTTATCTTCAAGAAAGGGAGGAAAGTAGATCTGGGGAACTACAGGCCAATCAGCTTGACCTCAATCCCTGGGAAGATTTTGGAAAAAAATTCTCAAAGAGACCGTTTTTGACAAGCTGGCTGATGGCAACATCCTGAGGGGCAGCCAGCATGAGTTTGTTATGGGTACGTCTTGCCTGACTAGTCTCATTTCCTTCTATGACCAGGTGACATATCACCTGGACAAGGGAAGAGAGATTGATGTCATATATCTTCACTTTAAAAAAGCCTTTCATCTGGTGTCCCATGATCTCCTCATGGAAAAATTGGCCAACTGCGGCCTTGGCTACATCACAGTCTAATGGCTGAGGAATTGGTTCTGAGCTTGGACCCAAGGAATGGTAGTCGATGGAAGCGAATCATCATGGTGCTTCATGACCAGTGGGGTCCCCTAAGTTTCTGTCCTTGGGCCTATAATCTCTAACATCTCCATTAATGATGTGGACATTGGTGTCAGAAGTGGACTGGCCAAGTTCACTGATGACACCAAACACCTAGGCTGGTGATCCAGGCTGACCTTGATAGGCTTAGAAAGTGGGCGGATAAAAACCTGATAACATTCAACATGGAAAAATGCAAGGTACTCCACCTCAGAGGAAAAAAACCCCACATCATGTTTATAGGCTCAGCAGTGCTACACTAGGTAGTACGATAGCTGAAAGGGACTTGGGGGTCATGATTGACCACAAGATGAACATGAGCCACCAATGGAATGTTGCAGCTGGTAAAGTGAACAAAACTCTGGCTTGCATCCATAGATGCTTCTCAAGCAAATCTCAGGATGTCATCCTCTCGTTGTACTCAGCCTTGGTGAGGCCACAGCTGGAGTACTGCATCCAATTCTGGGCTCCACAATTCAAGAAGAACGTGGAGAAGCTTGAGAGAATCCAGAGGAGAGCCACGCACACGATCGGAGGGCAGGAGAATAGGCCTTATGAAGAGAGGCTGAGAGCCATGGGGCTCTTCAGCCCGGGAAGAGCACAGGCTCAGGAGTGACCTGGTGGCAGCCTATAAGTATATAACGGGTGTGCATCAGGATGTGTGGGAATGCCTGTTCAACAGAGCACCCCAAGGGATAACAAGGTCCAATGGTCACAAACTCCTCCAAGACCATTTTAGGCTGGACATAAGGAAAAACTTCTCTACTCTCTGAGCCCCCCAAGGCCTGGAATAGACTCCCTCCAGAGGTGGTGCAAGCACCTACTTTGGACTCCTTTAAGAAACATTTGGACACCTATCTTGCTGGGATTCTTTGACCCTAGCTGACTTCCTGCCCCTGGGGCAGGCGGCTGGACTAAATGATCTTCCAAGGTCCTTTCCGGCCCTAATGTCTATGAATCTATGAAATCTATAAAATATTTTTACAATGGAAATATAAAAACAATATATACAAATTTAACATTTAACATTTTATATGACATTTTATAATTTAAATTGTTTTGATTTTTTAATCTAATCTCATCATTGAATGTAAAAGTCTAAAACAGATTGCTTGAGTCTAGATTCTTTCACTATTTGAAATATTTTTATTTAATGAAGATTTCTGATTTTTTTTTTGTTCCAATTCAGGATGAAATTTGTGACAGAAATTCCATGTTCTAACAAGCTCTGTCATTATGGTTATTGCATTAATGCAACTCTGGAGAACTCATAATGTAATACATGCTAAAACTTAAGAGTTTTGGCTGTAGTACCAGCCGCAGCCTTTCCTTTCAGTCACAAGATGCTTACAAATCTGACCCAATTCCCTTTTCTTTCACTTAAATTTGCGATACACAAGGATTTATATTAATGGAACAAATGGTAATAAATTAATGGATTTGTGGTGTCATAGCCGAACACAAATATCAGAAGCTTTTCCAAGAATAGACTTCATTTACTTCTGAAGTTTTGTCCACTAGACACCATAATATTGCTTTCCTCTTTGGCATTACTGCATATTGCTTTGCAATTATGGTAATTACTTAGTGACATTGTTGGATAAAGCCACATTGTTTAACCCAACATGACTGCTGCAAAAATTGCAAGAACAGGAGACCAAAAAAAAGTTTGGAAACCAGGCCCAGATTTATGATAAATGCTAACAACAGTCACTATCCTAATGTGAAATTTAGCAAAATCTAACAAAAATATCCCATGTACCATGTTTTGTGGCGAAACCAATCCTCAGATAATGTTTGAGTAATGTTAATGGTTTGAACTTGAAGCTTCCAATCTTCCATTAAGCCAGATCCTGATCTGGTATAAAATTAATAATACCTCCACTGAAAACAGCGTGAGACAGTCGGAGACCACAATCAGGCTCCAAAGTGTCTTCCTGGTAGAGTCAACAGCAAAAACCACATTCACTCTAGTGGGAATAGGAATAGACCCAAAACTCTGGAATCAGTTATAGTTCAGAGAAAAAACATGCATCACTGCATTTTAGTGTTGAGTCAAATACACATACACATTCTCTTTCTATAATGCAGAAGTCTATCTGAGACAATGGAGGCCTCATTCTGAGAACTGTCACATAGAAGCACCTGAATGTATTTTCCTCTCTTTAATCACCCTTCCAACTTGAAGGTCTGTTCTGATTCCATTGAGGTCAATACTAAAACTCCAGTCGACCTTGCGTTGAGGCCAAACACTTCATCACGTACATAAAAAACATGACATGGACATAAATGGGTAGACACAATTTCCCCATGTTTAACAATCGTTAAAATCTCAGAAAAAAAATACACTCTTTATTTCATGGATCACTGGCACAATAAATTGCAACGAGTGAAAGCTTAACTATTGAACTAGGTTCTTTGTCTAGTGCATGGCTATGAACCAAGCCCTCACATTATTTTCTTCTGCATTTGTTTGATTTGTTTTGTACCAGAGAGAGGGGGAAGATCATCAGTTGATATAAATCAATGGCAAAGCTCCACTTTGGTCAGTTTTTACCAGCTGAGAAACTGGCACAAAAGAATGAGTCAATCATAAGACTGATTTTTTAAAGTTTGAATTTGAATCCCAGATTTATATAGTCAGAGCCCTCTCTACATTTTTGTCTAGGTATTTTTAGTTATTTCCCTTTTTCCTCCAGTAACATAAGACTGGGATAAAAGTGAAGAAGAAAACACCAAGACTGTTAGTTCTGCAATGAAATGGAGACAATCCTGTATTTACATCTATGCACAAAATCAAGGCGAGAGAGAAAATGTTTGTCTACACATGTACATGTATGTGTGTGTATGCATTAGCAAATAACTTGAACAGGACAGGTCAGCACTTATTTTGATGCCACAGTTTTGGCAAAAAAACTGATTCACTGAACCTGAAATGTCAATCCATGAATTAGAGTTCCCGGGACCCCTGCCTGGAATCTTGCCAGGCTTCTCAAGTCCTCCAGGGCTTTCAGGATTTGCAGCTTTGGGGCAGTGTGGCCAGGGGTCTGAATCCCTAAGGGACCTCAAAGAATCCATGTCTGTGGGACAGGCAGCCATGGAAGGGCTTACAGGCTCTCTGCCACAGCTGGGACTGAGTCTGGAAGTCCTGGAACAGGCTCCCAAGACCTGTATCCCTGGGATAATCTTCACAGTAGGGCTGCCTCGGTCCAAGGACTTAGGAGCCCTGGCAGCTGCTGAATGAAATTGACATTGTCAGTTTCCTGGCAGCCGGCAGCTGTGGATTTCCTAGGAGAATATTTCATTTCAGAAATGCTGCGTCTTAGAGTTTCTGAAATACTCCCCTTGCTCCAAGAATTTCTGATTCAGAAGAAAGTTTTGGTTTTGATCCAATTCTGACTAAAGCCAAAATAAAAAAAAAAATCAGAATTTGATGAAAATCCTGAAATTCAGCCAGCTCTAATGCTAAAGTCCTAATTCAACAGGGATTGAAACACACACATAATCCCATTAAAGTCAATTGGACTCTACATAAATTTAGAGTTACACATGTACCGAAATACCTTGCTCAATCCTAACTTATCAAAGCTAAGTACTGAAAGATTTGCCCAGTTGCTCAGTTCATTTGTGGCATGCTTTTGTGTAAGAAGTTTACTCAGTCACACATGAGGATTAGAGCTATAACAAGTACTAAGACTGGTAAATTAATAGAAGGTTGGTCACTATTTCATTCCTGAGTCTCTCATTGCTGCATTATTAGGAGATGGGAGCACAGTATTTCTCAGGGTACTGGTGTATTGGGCAGAGAACTAGCAAAAGGATGGAAACAGCACCAAACTTTCACTTAGACTTTCTTGTAATGGTGATGATGATCCATGGATTAAGTCTACCCATGTCATTTTCAAACATGATCAAGGATTCCCATTTGTTTTTCAAACAGCACTTTGAATTCTAAACAGGAGCCTGCTTGTCCACTGCAAGGTATAACATTGCTGTGACCCATTCAGATTAAATTTGCCCATGCAAAATGGATAGCCAGCACAATGCAAGTAACTCCGCCAGCCTGACAGTTTAAGTAGCATTTAAAGGACATAATGGCACTGTGCTTTTTGCCTTAGAGAGTAAAGAAGGAGCACCAGTAGTCAAGATGGAGACACTCATATTCATCCTTAGCAATTGCAACCAATGTGTACCTGCCTACTCATCTTGTCCATGTTACTCTTCAGTCTCACTGCTCCTCAAGTACAGCAACACCAGAGTTGGGAGCTTGACTGAGCCATTCTGTTTTGCTTTCTTCTTCTTTGAAACACAAAATGAAGATCTTTTTCCATTGACTGACAAATAGTCTTTGTTATTATTTGGAACAACTACCCACATCATTATCTTTTCACCTCCTGAAGGATGGCCCATCAGTGGGGTGCTTCTGTTAAACACCTACACAGGCCAAAGGCCAAACAGAGCCTGTCAATTTATCACATGAGTTAGCAACTAAATCCAGCTACCAACTAGCTGGGACACACAGATGAGAATTAGAGTTGTCTGTCAAATACCATCACTCTCAAGCATCTGTCAGCTCAACATTTTCCAATTAACGCAGTCACCTTGCCAAGCACACTTACCATTTGTGGGATTTGGCAAAGCTGCTCAATTCACCATTCCCCTATGGAATTTCTTCCTGGGAAATACCATGCATTAGATTAGTGACCTGCTTGTAATGAATAAAAACAAAGGCAGGCAAACATTTTTCTGCATTTGTCAATAATGCTGCTTGAAATAGCAGTGCAAAATCAATGTGGATGTTACCTGCTAAAATATGTTAGCCCAAAATCAATTAATTTTGGGAGCATTTTAATTTACAACCATCCTCCCAGATCAAAACCATACAAATACATAGGGTTTCTCTTCAATGTTGGGCTAGTTCTGGTCTTCCTAAAATACCACACCCATCTGGCAACTTACTGCCTTTGCCCAACTTGTTTCAGGTATTTTTAACCATAAAAGTTAATACTGTTAACAGCCAATTACAAAAATATTAAAAGAAAAGAAATGACACAATTAACACACAATGCCACCCAGAAAACAAAGTACAAAGTCCCAAGGGAACATAGCACATTGTATTATGAATAGCACTAGCAGCATGTTTTGCTGACTTGAGCAGCTCACTTTAATAACACAGAAGAAATAGTATGTCAGTGGCTAAGGAGTGGGGGAAAAAAAAGGGAATAGCCAATGTGGGGCTTGGAAGGCAGTTTCCCAAGGAGTAAATTCCTAACCCAAGATTTTGTTACTCAATTACAATCAGGAAAAATAAGTTATAGAGTGACTTGTTAGATGGCTTTGATAATAAATCAGCAGGTACCACACAAATAGGGTTGATGATATTCATGAAATTGAATAAACCCGAAGGAGAAGTATGACTGGAAAAAAGCAAACCTTGTGTGATAACATAAACATACATGTCAAAACTGAGTACAAAGTTCACCCTGACTCTTGACAGAAGTCTGCAGCAATGAATTGGCAGTCTTACAGTTTGCAGTGCCATAGCTCAAGTATTACTTTAAAGGAAATTTTCTTTAGCTAATGCTGAGACCTTGAAGCAGGAAGGCCACCATCTCATTGGTATTCATCAGTGAAAAAGTGGCAGCTCATCCATCTTAAACCTCATCCCATCCTAAAGAAAAATGTTAGACCATTTGAGGCCTCAAAATGTAAACTGATGTACCAAACAATAATTTTAGGGTCAGTTATGGATTTACACAAAAAAATAGACATAAAAGTCCTTTAAACATATTTATAACATAAGCTCAAAAGTGAGATAAATTAAGCACACTAAAACTTGTTACCTATTACAGAGAAGATGATCAATATCAGTCTGCTATCTTTGGACCATTCAAATACTGCCACCATCAAGCAGACCCTCAGACTGAAGGCTAAAGAGACTAGAGGAGGTTCCAGGGGACCCTGAGAGGTTCCCAAGCCCAACACACAGTGGGAAGGTGGGACTGCAGGAGCATGGCCCCACAGGACATCTTGCAGACCAAGAAGCAGGGGCAGCCAGGACTCAGGGCTGGGAGTGGTCCCGAGGCCGACTGGAGATCAGAGCAGCTTGGACCTTGGCCTTGGAGGGCAGAGGGGTCCATGTAGAGCCCAGGGCTGCCCAGACTAAGGGTCTGCTGAGGTGAACATCTCTGGGGGATCTTGGGGAACCCTGCATTCACCCCAGGTAAGGTTGTGGGCTGGCCTAAGAGGAGGTAGGCCCACCCGGGCAGCCACTGTGCCACCCAAGGAGGGAAGAGTAATACAGAGAATTCGTAGGCAGAGGCACTAGTAGACCAGTGCCAGAGAGAAGGGAGTGCTGGAAAAACAGTGGGGTTGAAGAACAGACAGGGGAGGGAGGGCCCAGAGCTGGTATAAGAGCATAGGCTCAGAGAGAAAGGCCTGGATAGAGTGTGAGGGGGCAGGAGGCCAAGAGGGCTTACCTGACCTTGACTGGCACAGGCTGGGGCTAGGAAACAGGAAGCTCAAAGGGCAGGTGCCCATAGTGAAGGGCAGGAGAGGGCTGTGGAGAGCCCTGGCACCGTGACTGACCAGGCCCTGGGTGGGCAAAGGTCCCTTGCATGAGGGACCACTGGTGAGAGGTGGAAGCCAGGGCCACCTGTACCCATATGAGGGGGGGTCAGCTGGATCACCTGAAGTCAGACATGTATGAGGCCAGGCCTGCAGCAGAATAGGGGCCAGAGATGGTAAAACAATCCCATGTATGTAGAAAGGCATTCTGGAGAAGAACAGGGGAGAGCTTGAGGATAGGACTCGAGGGTCTGCCTGGTCCTGGATAAAACCTGAAACTGCATCCAGCTGGGGCAGCCCCCAGGAAATGTCACACCTGTGCCTCCCCAGTGAAAGGCGAGGATGGGGCACTGGAAAGCCTCAGCCTCCACTGCCTTGTGGGTGACCTGGTGGAGGGGAAAGGCTAGGGGAGCACACAGGGAATCAGATACCACTTGCGAGGCTTGGGACATGGTGATGTGGTGGTACAGAGCCATGTATTTGGCCCAAGGCATTATGGCTGTAAAATGGGGTAGCCTCCTGCTGCATATCTATTTAGTTATAGCAAGGCATGGTGGGCAAGAGCGGGGTAGACTGCCCTAGATGGGGAGTGTGCTGATCACCTTGGCCCTAGGGGGGAGCCCCCTGTCACAGAAAGGGATTAGGGCAGGGTGCTGGGATACACTGTTATGAAGCTGCCATGTCTCCTGGTCCGCCAGGTATCTATCAAAAGGAAAAAAAGGGGAAAAAAATCCCTGCTTAAAGCTCTCCTCCCACTTTGGGGGGGGGGGGGACGGGACAGACACAGCTGTTTCAAGAGTTTGGGCCAGTTGTTTAAGCTAAATCAGGACCAAAAGGGGAAAAAAAACCCCTGAACAAAAACCCTTCGCTCCTTGTGCACTTAGCCTGTGTGCACCCACACAGTGGGTCTTGACAGGCCTTCTCTCCTTCAGACAGCGTGAACTAACCCTCATAGTGGTCAGAGCCTACTGACTCCTCTCCCTCTACTGGGCTACCTTCTATCTGTCCCAGCTGCTCCCCCATTCCCGTCATGTGGCCTCCTCAGGCACCTGGCCCTTGCTGGCCCAGAAGGTCCCCCCTCTCCAGCAACTTCTCTCTACTCTCTGTAACAAGGACTCAACACCCTGTTACACCCCCACAACACACAGAAGTTAGTACCTGGGACTGCTGCCCTGGCCACCCTGTCTTAACTATACGATACTGCTTTCTGGCATTGCTAATCAAAACAGCCTCAGAGATACAGAAAGCATAAAAAAGTCTACTTACATAATACTACACAAATCAAACTCCATTCCCATTAAGGTCAATGGGAATTTTTCCACTGACTTCAGTGGAAGTACCATTTGGCCCCATGGGAGTTAGTGAGGTGCTACCAGCAGCATCAGACACAGTGGTTTCAGATCAGGCAGACAAACACACATCAGTGCAAACAAATGGCATCCTTCATAATGCTGTTATGGTTTGTGGTTTCTTCCTGCTGTGTTGCACTAGTTCCCAATAGACATTGATGAAGCAATGCTAGTAAAGACTTAGTTGAATAATATCTATATTATTGAGAGGGAAACAAAAGTAGTGTCTCATGTTTCTTGTTCTAACTGCTTTGGGCCTGATTTAGATGCTGCTGTGGGATGGGTTTGCATCCAGGATGAGGTTTAACTATGTCTGGAAAGTTAAATTAAAAAGAGAGGCTACAAATACCCATCAGCACTTCAACATGTGAGTACAACATATGCAACAGCATGAATTGTGTGACCAGCTTACAATACTGACTTTTTTAACCAGAGAAATCTGGCTGCTCTGCAGGAACAGATTCACAGTTGGAAAGCCTGTCCCTTCACACTTGCAAAAATCCAAAATATATCTCCATGCCTCCAGTTTTAGACTGATTTTTTTTTTTCATTTTATAGCCAGCCCCCATCAAGAGATAAAGATTGTCAATGAATGGTGCTGCCTAAGCTCTGGATACACTCAATACAGATTTTCTGTCTATCGCATTTACAGAACTTTTATTCACTAAGTTTTCCATAAACCTATGAAAGCAATATATAAACAGAGAAAAGAGGCACAGAAGTGTTATGTGATTTTCCCCACGTTTAAACAAAAGGTTAAGACCTTCCAGACCATGCCATGTTATTCATTTGAAATCTCCATTGAAACCAATCATGAAATTTGCTTTACTCCAGGGAAAAAAACGGCTGAGGACATCGCTGCTGGTACCAAAAGTTCTACCCGTTCTTCATTGCCTTATCAATACTAGAAGGTGGTTCCCAAGACAATCGTACTGTTTATTAATTAAAACACCACTGCCTTTGTCCATATAAAACGTGGGGGAGAGGGGAATTAGGTTTGACTTTGTGTTACTTAAAACTTATTTCTTATAGCCAAGACATTTATTGGAAGAAGTGATATTGATCGTCAGTATGCTGACTGTTCCCAGTCAAGTTGCCATAGTGTCCTGGGATGCCATGAAATCCTTTTATAGGTATTGAGCTGCTGCACAATACTTGCACACCTACCAGTGCTAACACCTACACATGATCTACAAGATAAACCCAGAGATTTCAAATAGGAATCCATAGTGTCAAAACCATTCTGACCATTTGTGATCTTTTTGAGTTCTTTGCAACAGAAGAATGGCTCTTTTATTTTTCCCCAGTCAAAAAATGAGTGAAAGGTAACAGCTGGCCAGATGGATGGCCTTGAGTTGAGAACCACAGAGCTAGAGAAGGAGAACATTTATTCTCTCCTACCTTGTATATTTCTTTCAACAAAGTCAATAAAAGGGCTCTGTAGTTTGGTAGTTTTAATGTGAACAGCAGTGTAATTGCTTCAACAACAGACATACAGGCACAGAGCTTTCATGCAGAAAGAATAAAATCATACTGTAGAAAGTTCTTTCTTCTGATATACACAGGTAATCCCTATTAGGTTTATGAAACCCAACATGTCTTTGCTACTCACTGGGCGCATCTACACATGCATTGTATACAATGTCAAAGCCTGGGTGTAACGTGTACATGTGCACCTGGGACTGCAGCATGTTGAGCCAGGGTGGTGCAGCCCCGGCTGGCAGGGGGCCCAGTGAATCTGCCTCTCAGCCCGGAGCTGCTCTGCACTGGTTCAATGTGTTGTGGTGGGGCTGGCTGGGGCACAAGCGTGCTACAGTGTGGGGCTAGCTACCAGGCAGCCTTCAGACTGCAGCACCCTTGTGCCCCAGCCAACCCAGGTTGCCATCTACACATGTGCTGCAGTGGAGTAAAAAACTCTGCCATAGGATAGTACTTGTATCAGGCAGTACTACCATTTGGCAGAGTTAATTAGTTTACTCCAATCTAATAGCACCACAAGTGTAGGTGTTTACACTTTACTGCAGAAATAATTAGTCAACTCTACAGTAAAGCAGACATGTAGATGCCCCCAGTGAGTAGATTTTTGCCTTATGGCAATAAATGTTTACTTGGAGGCCAGCAAGGAAGTATATTGCCCAAGCAGCAGGACACAAAAGATGACTGGGGAACTGCTATTGGAGTTGATCGGGAATGTAAGGATGCAATATATTTATGTTCAGAAAAAGCCAGTTCTTTATGCATGCTGCTTCTCAAACTGGAAGCAGTATGCCCACATTTCTGTGGCATTGCAGGTATGTTATTTAGCACTGCTGGAAGTCAGCAGTAAGTTGCAGGGCAGACATCCTTCTTTCTCCATGAAAAACAAAATGAAGTTGTGGTTTCATGCTTTGTGGGAAGATTGTTGAGATTTCAGGGAAAGATGGGAAAGTATTTACTGATCAACTCTAGCTTCTATATTCCTTAAGAGGGTGCAGTGTAGATTACTGTGTGGTATAAGCCATTTCTCTTGATCATCACATGAAACCAAGATGTGGACATGGCTACTTACTGGTCTTACCTACAAGAATTTTCTGTAAGTAAATAAATACAGGTATAGATGCTTGTGTGTATACTATCCTTGTGTTCTTAACTCATTCATGTTCCACTGGTACAAATCTGCATATGTAAAGAGTTGCTCATAATGAATGACTAAAGGGGGAAAAAAAGTAAACAAAGCAAATCCCTCATCTATAAAGTGCTGGATCAGGTACACCTTAAAAATCTGTGACTATTTCCTTACATGCAAGCAGGTTCCTTCAGAATTGAAAATGTAGTACAGAGAGAGGAAAAAACATTAATGGCTGTATATAAAGCAAAGCACATGCAAGATTTTTTAGTCTATTTTTCTTCCTTTCTAAGCCAGCTTTCATAGTTGCAGGAAAGAATCTGTCCTTATACCAACAGAATGAGTCAAATACAAATGCCAAAGAGAATCACTCAGATCAGATAAGTTTTCCACATGCTGCTCTGCCAGTAAATTCAAGCATGATCTGAATGGTAAGAGCGAATTTATGGACAATGAGTAATAACATGACATGGCTAATTAATGCTAGTTCAATCCAGGCTGTTTAGGCAACCATGCCTTATTATGCTAGGCAATGTGATGGTTTATATGAATAACAGTGCAAGGGGGACTCAAGTGAAGATTTAAAGATAGAGACAAACCAGTCTGTTCCATATAGCTGCTCATGTACCAGGTTTACCAGCAGAGTATTGAGTATTTTTCTCCAGTGCATTGGTATGTCACATGTTAGCTTTTATGCTTTCCCTAGGAAGAGAAGCTTATGAAGTGGAAGGGCCTGTGTGGTTAGGGGCTTTTCCTGCTTGTTGTTTTACATATACACATGCATTATACAAACTGGACTCATCTCAGCTGCTCACTGTGCAGGGAAGCTACTTAGTTATTTATTAGGGCTGTGCGAGGCTTCAGACTGTGCTCTGGATCTGGAAAAGCTTTGGACGCTTTGACTGGGTTCCCGCTTTGATCCAGCCATAGGGTATAATGGGGAATCAATGAAATATCTATAACTTTGTTGTTTTTTGTCTGCTTTGGATGAAACTTGCAGAGATGGTAGCCTCTGCTGAGAGCATGAAGGCTGCCAAGTTCCAAGAACATTGGTGCAGGGGTTTGGGGGGAACTGTACCCCAGATTCTTGAAAGCAAAACTCCTGTCACATGTATGTGTTACACCACAGGGGGGTGAAAACTGCAGGGATGTTAGCCCCTGGTGAGGCCACAAAGCCTGCCAAGTTTCAAGGTGATAGGGGCAGGGGTTTGGGGGAAACTGCATCTCAAGTTGCTGACGGGCAAAACTCGTGACATAGATGACCCTGTGCGTGTTAAGGCGCAGCGGGGTGAAAACTGCAGGGGTGGTGGCCCCTGCTCAGGCCACAATGCCTGCCAGCTGTCAAGGAGATAGGTGCAGGGAAAATGTGGCTTCTGGGAAACTGCACCTCTGACTGCTGACAGGCAAAACTCGTTACACGGGTGACACTGTGTGTGTTAAGACACAGCAGGGTGAAAGCTGCAGGCCTGATAGCCCCTGCTGTGGCCACAAAGCCTGCCAGCTGTCAAGGAGTTAGGTGCAAGGGGGCTCTGGGGCCCTGCACCCCTAGCTGCTGGAAGACAAAACTCATGACATGGGTGCTTGTGCAACTGACTGTCTCTGTCTTGGGGCAGTTGATTGTCTGTATTGATTATTTCTTCTCCTTAGTCTCTGGTTTGTAGGTGTTAATCGTTGCTCATTAACTCTTTATGTAGTAGCTAGGTACTGTGTATTGAGCTGGTCCCTGAGTGAATCATGATTAATTGGGAACTGGTAACACAGTAGCTTAGCAGCCAGGCCTGCAGTAATGTCCATCTATGTCCCTGCCCCACCCCAAGACAGACACAGTTGCACAAGTACCCATGACATGAGTTTTGCCTGTCAGCAGCTAGAGTTGCAAGGCCCCAGGCCCCAGAAGCCCTGCACCTATCTCCTGGCAGGCTTTGTGGCCTCAGCAGGGGCTAGCATACCTGCAGCTTTCACCCTGCTGCACCTTCATACACGCAGTGTCACCCATGTCGTGAGTTTTGCTTGTCCGCAGCTTGAGGTGCAGTTTCCCCCCAAACCCCTGCACTTATCTCCTTGAAACTTGGCAGGCTTTGTGGCCTCACCAGGGGTGACCATCCCTGCAGTTTGATTCCCCTGCAGGGGAATCAAACTTAACACATACACATGAGCTGAGTTTTGCTTTCAAGAATTTGGGGTGCAGTTTCCCCCGAACCCCTGCACTGATATTCTTGTAACTTGGCAGGTTTCATGCTCTCAGCAGAGGCTACTAACCCTGCAAGTTTCATCCAAATCAGACAAATACAACAAAGTTATAGATATTTCATTGATTCCCCATTATACCCTATGGCCAGATCTCTGAGGTGGCTCTGAAGCTTCAGAGCTGCTTTGGCTGCATCAAAGCGGGAACCCAGTCTGGAGCTCTGGACCGGATCCCTGGCTTCTGAAATGGCCAGATCCAAAGCCAGATCGAATAGCTGCCTACTTGCACAGGCATATTATTTATTTATGTGTGAAGCAGGTCCCTGCTCTTATAGTTAGTAGCAGGTTTGCCTAATTACCATGTGAGAGAGTATGTAAAACTTCATATTCTGTCTAGCCAGTACTACTCCATCAGAGTTCTGAACATGATATACTAACTTTACCACAAATATATTTCTTTATTCTTCCTGGGTTCTTTATACAGAATTCAGTTTGCCTAAAATGTTTCTAAATTTTTGTTTCATTTACTCCAGAGACACCCTCATTTTTTCCTCCCAAAGTTTTCATGAAAAGGAGATAGCAAAAGAACAAGATAATGGGATTACAAAAGTGTTGGAAGGGGAAAATATTTTAAAGAGTTACTTATCTAAATTACTTTCTATCACTTATCTCTTTTCCTGATGCACCTCCCTCCTTGCAAGCCATCATGACTTTATAACCATAACAACAACTCATAAATGCAAAGCCTTGAATGTAACCCACTTGCCTCAATTCAGGTTCCAAAACATGTAAACAAACATAATGGTTTTCTCCCAATACTCCAAACAGTTATACAGGTTCCTCCCTCACACCCACAACCCACAGGACCAGTCACTTAAAATAAAGCTGCCTGTCACTGTCCAGTAATCAAACTGTCTTTCTTCCCTACTATACAGAGCTACAAAGCATCACTTCTTATGCATACAGGGTGCATCTACACAAGACGCTTAATGCACAGAAGGCTAATTCTATTGCGTATTAGCATGGTGGGCAAAACCCATGCTAATGCGCACATTTAGTCTAATGCACATTCATGTCACTAAAAAAGTGTTCATCTGTGCTAATGCACAGTAGCTCCTATTATGGCGCATTAAGTTAATACCCATCATTACATGTAGTAAATTTAATGTGCTGTGATTACGGTACTTTGACGAACATGCAGCAGTGCTCACAGAGTCATATAAAATCCCTATTTCCAGCTAACTGCTTCTACCCCCATGACAAACATAGGATCCTGTTGCAATTTCTAGACTAACAGATGTTTTTGTATGCTTTCGATTGTTACAGGGAAACATGAGTGCTCCATCCCATCAAAATGGCCCTTGCCTAGCTGCCTTCACACCAAAATGTGCACCATAACAAAATGTTAATGTTCAGTCTACTTTCAGAGTTAGTTGTTGAGGCAATAACCCCTACCGCTCTGTCAACGTAGTTTAGAGTCGATGACAATTTCTCTTAACTCAAAGTTCTTTAAGGTGGGTGTTCAGGGTGGTGGGGGAAAGAGGAGGAAGGAATTCTCAGCTTTTTATAAATTTTCCCCTGCCTTTGACCAGCTTTGTTGTAGAGCAGGAAAAACTGTGTTTCATATCCTACTGTCCGAAATTAATTAAATGCCAACTGACAAATAGCTGTCCCAAATGCCAACTGACAGATTTGTGTAAGCTACATCAGTCATAAACAGCGCCATATCACTTAAACTTGAATGTCCATAACTGTGATTCAATGCACTAGCATTTTCCAACGTGAAAAATGATTTAAGAAAAACTTCTTCCACTCCCGCCATCAATACAAACATTGTTAGGAATTCCTTTCTCCTTACTGCATGCAAAAGTTGAAATTCTCTGATCATACAGAGGCGGAAGCTTCTCCTTCCCCAGATCCCACAATCTGAGTCAAAGACTTCCATTTCTCAAATCTCCTAGCACACACGCATGCACACACAGAGACAGAGGAAGAATGGCTTTGGAGAGGAGATTAAAAAGAAAATTCAAGAAGTTTGCTGGAGTTACTCTTTACATGACTACAGCATAGCCATGATAAAGGGGAGAATTCTGAAATCTTCATACTCATGCAAGAAGTAACTCAACCATATGCCTGGAAACCCCATAGCTGCAAAGACTATAGTATGCTATTGCGCATTGACTTCTTTGTTAAAATTCTTTATTCTAGAATTGTTGAATCCCTCCCACCCTACCCTCTCAAAAAACAAGACAGAACAGCAACAACAACAATTAAAAAACCCCCAAAATTGAGTCAAGTCACAAGATGGACTTCTGAACCATTCAATTTTAAAATAAATATTGTGTTCCTTTTATTTTTCTTTGGTTCTTAGGTATGTAAAGCACAATGGAGTTGCACTTTCATGAGTTTCTCTTTTAGATTATTTTTTTTCTTCTAGTTCAGGGGTTGTCAACCAGGGGTATGTGTAGTCCTAGGGGTACTTGGACCAGTCCTAGGAGGTACATGCAGGTGGGTGGGAATGGAGTGCTACTGCCTCCCAGGAGTAAGGCCAGGGCAGGTCGAGGGCAGCAGCACCCCTCTGCTGGGTGGGGAATCTCTCATGCGGTGGCTGCCACCATCACATACTAGACCAGTGAGCTTCCCCACCCCACAGAGGGGTGCCTCTGTCCTCACCCCAGCCCAGTGAGCTTCCCCGCCCCACCCTGGCCCTGCTCCTGGGAGGCAGCAGTGCTCTGTCCCTGCCTGCCCGCATGCCTTCCCCACCTCCCTGCTCTGTGTCCGCCCATGCGCCAACCCCCACCTTCCCTGCTTGGCGTCTGGCCGTGCATAACCCCCCCCCCCCCACTTCGCATTTGGGCACTGGAGGTACTTAGAGTAAAAAAGGTTGAAAACCCCTGTTCTAGTTGAATTCAGAAATTCTAATTTTATCTATCACTAAGAACCAAGAAACACCAAGTACCAAATGACTCAATAAAATCATGAGTGCTGGGAACACTGTAGTACAGGACATTGCCTTGGGACCATTAGGGGGCAAAGGCAGAGGGGACAATTAGGGGCACAGGCATGTCTACCAGACTTGGGAATTGCTGAGAGGAGGGGAGGAGGAGAGTGGAGGGGGACCTTGAAGACACCCCCTTTTAAGTCAGCACCTAGGGCTTATACCCTGTGTGCCCACTCCTACTTATGCTACCAACTTGAGGCATCTTGCCCTAACTTCCTAATTTAGATTCAAATTTAAGTCAAAAGGGGGTAGTAGGTATAAGCCCAAGGTATTGACTTACTCAGTACTTTCAGGTATCAGGCCCAAAATAGCTCAAATGTTTTCCACATATGAACATTTAAAATCTTCATTTCTGTTGAGGATATTGGGAGTCCAGAGTTGCTAAGTAAATCTTGGCTTCAGATATAAAAGAAAAATGTGTGTGATTTATTATTCCAGATTTTATGTTTTGTAGTATTACTACTTGTTTTTATTGCAGTAAAAAAAACACAGAGCTCTTACTATTTTCATCAATAGCCTTCAGTAGAATTCTCATGCTATAAACAGACGTCACATTTGTGCCAAGAAAAACCATTGTACCCTGGGACAAAGTGCAATCATACAGATAACCATATTAGTGGTCAGACAAACCTTAAACAGGTTCATGTGATAAGAAGTGCTAACAGTTTGTCCTAGGACATCTCAAAGTGCATCTGAATGGCTGTCTTGGGACTGCATCATGTAATCAATGGGAGAAAAGTATCAGCTGGCTGCTAAAACCTGATTGGAACAGCGACATGTACACATGCCAATCCCAGATAGTCTCTGCTCCAGGACAAACATAAGCATAATTTGTCCTGGGACAGATGCAACATCTGTTCCTAACCCCGGTATACTAAGAGCATTCTGCAGCACCACAAATCTTTAATCAAAGGTTAGTAATTTTCCCCCTGTTATTTCATTTTTAATCTATTTTAGCACATATCAAGTTTGCATTTAATACCCCTGATCTTCATTATATCAGAGTAAGACTGGTGATAATGATGGTCATTCCACTTTAATCCTTCTTCCAGGACTCTGCAGCTATCTCTTCTGTAATATCCAGGTTGGCCAGCAATTTATGTCATTTTTGATACTTGGATTCTTCCCTGTAATGAAGATTTGAAGTGTATTACTTGACATTCACATTTCCATATACTTCTCCTGGGGTTCATTGCATCTTACAAGATAGTTTGATTGGGGGGGGGGGGGGTTAATGGGAGAAACAAAAATCAAACAAAAAAACACCACGTTTTTGTATTATGGCCAGGTTCAGCAGTGCTTTGTGGCTCTGAAATATTACTCACCACATGATTATGAAGTGTTTTATAATCATTATACTCAGTTACCATAAGAAACCTGCCTATTCTAGGCAAATACTGTTTTGCTATGGTCTAGGTCACTGGTGGCCCACCTTTTTGGCAGGTGTGTCACCAGTTAAGCCCCACCTCTTCCCAAGTGCCACTCTGATCCCCACCCCCCAGAGAGGTACCTGATAGAGTTTGTGGGGGCCTTGAGTCTCCAGATGTGCAAAGCAGTGGCAGGGCACTGCTGAGAGAAGGGGTGTCAGCACCAAGAGTCTTTCCTAGCTCTGCAACCACTACAGTTTTATATGGCAAGGGAGGATCCAAAGGCTTTAAGTTGGCAGCAGCTGCAGGGCCAGTGAAACCGTAACCTGACTTTTGGCAGTGACACTTTCTCTTGCAAAATCATCCTGCTGGATCTTCACTCCATGCAGCCTGAGGCTTGAGTCCTCCTGCCTCCGTTCCATTGAGAGCTCAGGCCATACGTGCCACATAGTGGCTGCCTGTGGGGTGAAGGTTGGCTACCTGGGATAAGGGTTGATCACCTGTTTGATTGCTTTGCATCTCTTGGGCTGAGACTGAACAAGAAAAAGAAAATAAAAGCATTTCTTGTAAACATTTTAAAGAGGTGCAGAAAAACATTGCTGCGTGTGCAAGGGATCCTCAGCCAGGGAGTCTCATGGATGGGGGGTTCCATGGCCATTATCAGCTATGATAGCATTGTTATTTTCTGGCCACCATTGTAACAGGTGTCTTTATCCTGTGACAGCCTCAGTTGAGGCACCTTGTGGGGCTGCAGCTCAACCTTCTTTCAGTGATGGGTTTGCCATGTGCCCAGTGACAGATGCAGGATTCACGCTTCCCATACAGAACAAGTAGGGCTTTGCCCTTGTGACAAGACACTGCCTTTAATGCCATATGGTCTGTACCGGCTGGTGTCCAGGGATGGAGCAGTACTCTGGAATCTGCAGGACCTCATAAGTGGCACCTTCAGAACCCATGGCATTGATGGGAGGCTTGAACCTTTGGGCATCTGTATGCCAGAAACTGCCTGAGAAGCATCACCAAGATCCCCTGGAGCAACCCGCTCCCTCATCATTAGGCAGCCTCTTCAGCAGAAACTTTGTTAAAGTGGTTGCCCCCAGTTGCATCCTTAGGGCTCACTTGGGCAGCACCCTCAGGTTTGGGGTGATTCCATGGCACAGTGGAACTAGGTGTTCCCACTCTCGGGCAGTGTCACCCCATGGGATGCTGGTGTCATGATGGGGTACAGCAGGGCTGAGGACTCCTGGTGAGGCAGTAACGTTGGAACCTCAGATCTGGCGTAACTGGGGACACGCAATACAGAGGTGTGGTTCCAAGACACAGGACTGCATGAGGAGTGCCCTAATGTATTTCTGGGGAAAAGGGGCAATGAGAAGAATGGCCTCACTCTGGATTCTCTGGACTCAGAGACTGCTATAGGTATGCAGGTCCTAGACTGGGACTGCTAAGATGGGCTGCGCCAAGAAGAAGCTGTACCTAACCAATTTTGAGCCCTGGATACAATGCCCTGCACACTGATGTCTGTGTGTGGGGCTGACAACTGCAGAAAAGTAGGGGAAGGAAAGAGGGAGTTCAGTCTTACCTGTACTGAGGAGGGAAAGACCTGAGTACTATTGTTTCTGTGCCCTACACTGGGCTGTTATCCCCCTCCCCTCCCTACAGCCAGGCACTAGGGGCTCTTCTCTCCCTCCCTTCCCAAGAGCTGTGCAGCACAGGCCTATTCACTTCTTCCTGCTGCTGCTGCTCCTCTCCTGGTTCCCAAAGCACAGCACATGGCTGTTTTCATCTCTGCATGTAGCCCTGACCCCAGCTTGTGCATGCTACACGTAGCCTCTGCATCTGGCACTTATGGCACTTCTATCATAAGTTGGCCATCTCTGGTGTAGGTAACTAAAGAAGGGTTTTTTTTAAACGAACTGCCTTTTAAACATGGGCAGCTACCTGGCTTCAGGGACACTTCTGGGGCAGCCACTATTTGACATGTCAGCTGAGACAGAATGTTAAAAGGAAAATGCATCATGATCGTTCCTTAAGCGTTTCCTTCCATTGTTCTCTCTCTTTCTCTCTTTCCTAATGTAAAATAAATAATTGAAAATGAAAGGACACAATTACTCCTTTTGTGTGGAGAAATCTCATTACCAATTTTACAGGTGAATAAACAAAGGCATAGGGCTTTACATAGTCATTCAAACCAGGAGACATGGCCTGAGTATTCTGATTTGATAAAATTCCAACTCCACTTTGCACTGGTAGGAGAGGATAGAAAGCAACAGAGACTTCCATGGTTACACTGATATTTCCAGTGTCACACAGTGAGTAGGTAGCAGGCATTCATCTCTAGCAGTAAATTTCTGGTCCTGCTTTGAGCAGGGGGTGGGACTAGATGACCTCCTGAGGTCCCTTCCAACCCTCATTTTCTATGAGTCTATGATTTTCTATGAAACGCGCAGCACTAGAAATTCTAGAGAGAGACAAAGCATACAGGCACTCCAGCCTGAGCTTTTCCCTCTCCCCTGCTCCCCCCACCCCCATGTTCCCATACTGGGGTACCCCTGCATTAGAAAAACAGGGGGAAGCAGCTGCAGTTCCACTCTTCCTGGTCCTGGGAGCAGCTGATAGGCCTCTGCTCCCCACACATTCCCCAGACCAGAATCACCCCTATTTGGGGACAGGTGCAGAGAGCCTTTCCCCACCACAACTCTACCCAGTCCCAGAGAGGAATTGAACAGCAATTGCTTCCCTGCCTCCCCCAGGCCTACTTGAGCCCAGACTGGGGAGTTTCCTCTCCCCTCCAGTCTGGAAAGGAGTGGGACAATCACTGCTTCCCCACCTCCCCACAACTGGGTTCAGAGAATCAGTTTTAAATAGGGCTGACATTATTCTGCTTGTAAAGAAGAAACACCTCATTTTTTTTTAACTGCAGCAACATTAGATGATCTGGAAATAATAAAAGTAATACAAAAAAGAATAAGTGAAATCTAAATGGGTGTACCCTTATACTGATTCCTAAAATCCTAGTGCAGCTATGAAGATATTAGATAACAGAAAAAGCTAAAGTTTCTCCCCTGGCTACAACAGACTTTGGATTAGGACCAAAGTAAAAAAAAAAAAAAAAGTCCAGATATACAGCCTAGCCTGACAGTCTGGAATTTGGTATACAAAGAAAATGTGCAGTATGTCACTTGTGGTTGTGTTCTGACATGACAAATGGGAGGAAAAGCACATTAACAAAGTAGTTATCACCTTACTTTATAAATTTTAGTCTCTACAAAATTAATGTTCATTTGTTTTTGTTTACATGAAATATTATAATGGCCTAACAGCTTAAACAAATGCAACATAATTTCTGAACACTATTCTGAAGCGGGAAGCTTTCTGCAATATTAAGTACCAATCTTTCATAAAGATGAAAAGTGACACATTTTTCTTATGCCAGAATTTATTTTTGCAAATATGGCTTAGTTAAAATGATCAAGTCATCTTCAACTCCATTACTTTTTTCAGTTGTTCTGTGGATGATATAATCAATCAGCCCTAATAAGACTGTGATAATGATTCTCCTTATCAGTAAATTAAGATTTCTACCTCTTCTTAAAATAGGCCCCACTCCTTTAAAAATGCAGCAAATATATATAAGCTACCTTCTGTCATTTCACTCCCAGCCTACACATAGCATACAAGATTTTAGACATTTAAATTTCAAAATGAGCAGTAGAAACACATTCGCCTTATTATATTTGTATAGTGTCTTGCAAAGGGGCATCAGGCTTCTAGATACTAAAACATTACAAACAAAATAGTAATAACATGACTAACACTAAAATGAAAAGCTAAGCCATCTACCAACCCTCTACAGAGACAGGTGAAAACTTCATAGTTCGTAGTTGGTAGGGTCGGAAGGGACCTGAGGAGATCATCTACTCTGACCCCCTGCCGTGGCAGGAAAGAGTACTAGGGTCAAATGACCCCGGCCAGATGTTCGTCCAGCCTCCTCTTAAAGACTCCCAGGGTAGGAGCCAGCACAACTTCTTTTGGAAGTTGGTTCCAGGTCCTAGCCACCCTGACAGTGAAGTAGCGCCTCCTGATATCTAGCCTGAATCTACCCTCTGCCAGCTTGTGACCGTTTCTTGTAACTCCTGGGAGTGCTCGGGGGAACAGGGACTCTCCCAATGCCTGCTGGTCCCCCTTGACTAGTTTGTAGACTGCCAGTAGATCCCCTCTCAGTCTTCTCTTGTGGAGGTTGAACAGGTTCAGGTCCCTTAGCCTCTCCTTGTAGGGCCTGCCCTGCTGCCCCCTGATCATGTAGGTGGGCCCTCCTTTGGACCCTCTCCATATTGGTCACATCCCTCCTGAAGTGCTGTGCCCAGAACTGGATGCAGTACTCCAGCTGTGGCCTGACCAGTGTCACGTAGAGGGGGAGGATCACCTCCTTGGGCCTGCTTGAAATGCATCTGTGGATGCACGACAAGGTATGGTTGGCTTTCCTGACCATATCCCCACACTGTCGGCCCATGTTCATTTTGGCATCAATGATGACTCCAAGATCCTTTTCTGTCTCAACATTGGCGAGAAGGGAGTTCCCCAGCCTGTAGGTGTGCGGCTGGTTCTTCCTCCCCAGGTGCATTACCTTGCACTTGTCAGTGTTGAACCCCATCCTGTTCTCATCGGCCCACCCCTTTAATCTGTCTAGATCCACTTGTAGCCTGTTCCTTCCTACTAGCGTACTCACTTCACCCCACATCTTAGTGTCGTCTGCGAACTTGAACAGGGTGCTTTCTACCCCCTCGCCCAAGTCATGATGATTGCATTATTATTGACTGCCCTGAATGCTTGGGATAACCAAACAGCAGGGGTAATTATCTACCTACTATCTGTCCTTTCTATCCAGACCTTGGAGCTCACCAAGAGAAAGGGCTATCCTTTGTGGTGATGGTGATTGCTCACCATGGTTGATTCATTAAAATTAACACTGAGTGGTCTGGAAAGGTCCCGGACAGCAAGATCTTGAAAAAAGGACTCAGCCATGTTTTGTGCACTTAAATATAGAGTGTGGTGTTTTTGTAATTTTACACCAGCTCCTTGCCTTGGCACAGCCCTAGCACATGTACTGGAAGCACAAATATCCTTCTTATCCATCTGCAACTATTGGACAGATTAAACTAAACTGTTTCCTCTTTTCAGGAGGCAAAGGGGTTTAAAATCTCCTGCTGCAACTATACAGAAACATATAGCATACTGCTCTTTATGCCAGTGACAATGCAAACATACTTGTATAATAGGGTCACGTTAATAGGAGATGTGGAATAATGGATTTGGCTGTAAACCTAAGAACATGGATTAGTTCAATTTCTTGGACAAATGAGCAAATGAGCTCCTGAAGACTCCTCTTTTATTTTGATTACAGATAAATTATAAAAACACAGCCACACTCTTATCTAAAGATGGCTTACAGAATGCTTGCAAGTTTGCAGGTGACACCACGCTGTGGGGAGTAGTAGATATGCTGGAGGTGGAGGGTAGGGCTAGGATTCAGAGGAACCAAATTGGGGGATTGAGCCAAAAGAAATTTCATGAGGTTCAAACAAGGATAAGTGCAAAGTTCTGCACTTAGGCTGGAACAGTCCTATGCACCAGTACAGAATGGGGGCCGACTGGCTGGGCAGCAGCTCTGCAGAAAAGGACCTGGGGGTTACAGTGGACAATAACCTGAATATGAGTCAACAGTGTGTCCTTGTTGCCTAGAAGGCTAATGGCAAACTGGGCTGTATTGGTAGGACTGTTGCCAGCAGATCAAGGGAAGTGATTATTCCCCTTTATTCAGCACTGGTGAGACCACATCTAGAGTACTGTGTTCAGTTTTGGGCCCCCCACTACAGAAAGGATGTGGAACAATTGGAACAAAAATGGTGAGGGTGCTGGGGGACATGACTTATGAGGGAAGACTGAGGGAACTGGGCTTATTTAGTCTAGAGAAGAGGAGACTGAGAGGGGATTTAATAGCAGCCTTCAACTACCTGAAGGGGGGGTCTAAAGGGGATGGAGCTGGATTGTGCTTAGTGGTGGCAGAAAACAGAACAAGGAGCAATGGTCTCAAGAGGCAGCAAGGGGAGTTTAGGTTGGATATGAGGAACCTGCCCTAAAATATGTGCAACTCCTTTGATTCTGAGCTGGGTCAGAATGCCTTTTACTCACAAGCTTTTATTTTTTGCTGTGCTTTTGGAACGTGGGTGCCCACCCTCCATTAGGTGATCAGCTCTCCTCTATTCTTGACAAGCAGCTTCCCGAACTCCTACCTGTAAGTGTAAGCTTTCTGCCAAAACTCATGAGATACATTTCACACAAACCAGTAATTACTAAATGTTTTTCTGAGAGCACTTACTGCTCAGCAGCTGATCTCCGTGCCTGGCTGAAGTACGTATGCACACACATTATACCTGAGCTAAAAATAGTTGTCATTGTCCTGACTTCTCTTCACTCACTAACCATGGTTCTGAACCTGAGCTGCTTTGATGATAACTCATGTGCACGCTCAGCTGTGTCTTATTGATTTTTGGTTGCCAGACTGAATACACAGCAGTTTTTCTTTAACCATCCCAAAAGATGATTGATTTAGGCAACATTTTTTTTTTTTTACCATATCACTAAGTGCTAATTCAATTTGATGGGCATGGAAGGAAATGGAACTTACCACAGGGAACTTACTCTCAACAGTGTGCAAAATACAGACTTTTTGCCCAATCAGTATTATTACTGCATATGAAATGTGTTTTTGCTTGCCTTTCTGTATAAGGCTTTAAAGCATCACTATGCTTTTCCTATTGTTTTTTGGCAGTTTTCATGAAAAGTCAGGAAAACAATGTCAACATGTTTTGATTTTGCATAATACAGCCAGACTAAATTACGAAAGCAAGTGTTCTCTGAGCAACATAAAGGTGATGGGCTGAGGGAGGCCCTTGGAAATGGGTTCCCAGGGATCCTGAGTAAAATTGTATTTTACCAAAGTTGCTCTGTTAAAGGCAGACTGTACTTATGATTATGTGCAAGACTGCAAGGAGCTTGAATGATGGTGTTTTCTTTTAGCTTGCTTTGGGATAGAGGTGGGGGACCATGCAAAAAATGACAACATGAAGAGAACAGTGGCCAATGAGAAGTTTCCAAGGCTGTGATTCCTCTCCAGCTTCCTTAAATTTATAGATACTGAATGCATCCATATTTGTTGAAGATAGTGCTATCCTTTCTATATCCTTTCTATATCCTATCCTTGCAAACAAAGCATACACATTTCCAGCAATTAGAATAAAACAGAAGGCTGAAGGTCCACCTAAGCATAGATAGCCTAAGCCTAGACATCTGGTGTGGTTAAGGTGCACATCAGTTTCTACAGTCAATGGCTCTGTGTGGCCAGCATTAAAACCTGCCACAACCACCCATATGACTTAGTGCCCACTGATTAGAAAGAGCTTCAGAGTCATGGGTCTAAAGTCAGAGTATATCATCAACCACTCTGCATTGGCAAGAACAACCTTTGCCAACAAACACTGTTATTTTATTCTATGCCCTACTTAAAAATAATTCTCTTAACAATTGGAAAACAAATTAATAGGTTTCCCAGAATGCTGATTCCTCTTTGTGAGCCCACATACCAGGCAAACTGGTTATCAAAGTTGAAAGGAAAGTTCAATAATATATATATATATCATCTTAGAAATGTGAGCTCTGGACTCCTAACCAGGAGTTCTGAACAATCAAAGAGGAAACTCCCGCCCAGAATTCTTTCCAGTGTAATGTGAGCCCAGTGCATGCTTGATGCATGTGGTATTTTACTGAGTATGGTAATGCAGACATGATCAATAAAACACAGCTACACGTCTCATCATAGGCTGTCAAAGCTTTGAAATTTAAAGGAGCTCTCAGTAGCCAGGTACCTGAGCTATTTTGAGTCTTAACTGTGTGATACTCTTTCTTTATGTTTACATGCTTGTATAAATCAAAGTGACATTTTTTTCCTTTGCTTTAAAAGAAACTTGCCAGCTAAGAACAGACAGAAAAATTCAGCTGGAAAAGTATATTTGGGAAAGTTATAACCCTGTGAGTACAGGAGGATGTTAAAAAAAATACCTTAGTTAAAATCACATACAATTTATGAAAGCTAAATTCATGGACAATGCATTCCTTGTGATATTTTTTTGAAGCAGGTGTATGGTGTATGCTCAAAGATTATTTGTAGGGCCACCAAAATGTATACCTTACCTACTTGCTTCTCTTCTATGTATGCCAAATCTCAGAAATCAGCCAACCTACAGCAGCCCTGACTGCCCCCCAAGACAGAGAGCCTGAGAGCAGCTCTGGGTTCACATTTAGCACTGCTCTTAAGTGGCACCATTGGCTTAATTTCCAGGATTTGGTACACACATTCCTTATCAGCACTCCTGGGCTCAGGACAGACATAAATGGACACACTGGAAGCCATTCCCTTTAACTGAAAGGAGATGGTTGTACCCAAAATGTAAGTTAAACTATTTCAAAAGTCTGTTTAAATAAATTGCACTTTAGGGCACTTAGCATGTTTTAGAGGTTGCTGACATTTGAATTGGCATATGTTGAGATGAACAGGAAAAAGCAAATGCTTTGTAGAAAGGTAAAAACACAAGACAGGGCTACAGGATTACATAGAAATCATAGATATTTAGGGTTAAAAGGGACCTCCAGAGGTCATCTATTTGCTGCCTGAGGCAGCATCCCTATTCAAATCATCCTATAATCTGGCATCTTAATAAATATACTATCAATCCTGACATAACACAAGACTTAACACGCTAACCTGCCACAAGTAAAGCAGGGGGACCATGGCAGTCAACGTTAATATATGCTCAAGAGATCCCAGGTAAGATCTCAGGAGGGCCAAGTACAGGAAGGCAACCCCCCACCCAGTCCATACTAATCTGACCATGATTAAAATTCCTCCCTGACCCAAATTTGACGATTAGTTTGACTCTGAATGGAGGGCAAGGCCCGCTAGCCAGGAGCCTCTGGCTTTAAGTCCCAGCAAGAGTATTAGCATGCCCCAATCAAAGTCCCCAGCCTTGGCTGCAGTCAACACTCAATACCTCCGGGGAAGGCTTAGAATAACACACACACAAAACTAAAAAAACAAACCCTGACACATGGAGGAGAAAGTGGGCTGGGAAAAGGAGCAAGGGAGGTAGGATTCTGTCACAGCCCCCTGGGGCAACTAGTGAACCCAAGAAATATGAGAAATACCAATAGTAGAACAGAGGCATAGTTTTGCCTATCATCCCCAACTGGGGCTGTTCAGGCTCTTCTTGAACATTTCCACTGATGAAGAGTCCACAGCTTCCCTAGGCAGTCTATTCCACCAACTCACTGTTCTAACAATGAAGACATTTCTGTGGATATCCAATCTAAACCTACTTTGCTGCAACATCAGGCCATTGGTCCACATCTTACTCTCTGCAACAAGAAAGAAAAGATGTTCTCCCTCTTCTTTATGGCAGCCCTTTAAGTACTTGAAGATTGCTATCATGCCCCTCTTAAATATATTTTCTGCAAGCTAAACATGCTTAGCTTTTCAGCCTCTCCTCATATGACTTGCTTCCAAGCCTGTTATCATCTTTGTCACCCACCTCTGGACCCTCTCTAACTTCTCCACATGCTTTTTAAAATGTGGAGCCCAAAACAGCATGCAGTACTCTAGATGAGGTCCAACCAGTGCCAAACAGAGAGGCACTATCACTTCCCATATCTTGCATCCACAACTCAAAGGCAGATCATTGTCATAATGCAAGCAACTTCAGCAAAAGTCAGTAAGGCACTTGGGCATCTTAACTTTAAGCATATTCTTTGGAAATATAATAAATTGTGACTTTATGACGTGATCTTTTAAGGTGCCAAATGATGTTGAATGTCTTTCACCATGTTAGCCAATTCCTCAGGCAGAATTCTTTAAGTTGTAACTTTTCCTCTGTACTGTTTGGAAACTAGATAGTATATTATGTCTCTCTGTCAGTGTACTGTGAGCTTAATGTGCAAAATGTTAGGAGTTTTAAACTTAGCCCTAAGCAAACTAGCTAGAAGCACAACTACTCTTTGTATCTTTTCTTTTGTGAATGTAAGTGAAAGTGGCAAACACTATGCAATTATAATACTCTGAGTTCAAGAAGTGGAGTAAAAAGGAAAGGACTAGTTGCATTTTGCATTCCACGAAGCCTCAGTCTGTGGACGTCTGTGCTGCTTGGAGTGAACCCTGTTCAGCTGAACACCTTGGTAGGAGCCTGTGGCGCATTTCTCCAATATAAGTTGAAGAGGCTACATAAACTTACGGTGGAGAAATGGGGATCTGATTACCTTGATTGTATTTATAGCTTTTTCAGAGAGTGTTCCTGTGAAACCTTTGCAAGATTCTTAATGTTTCTCTGCCTCAGATTCCACCCTGTTAAGACAGGAATAATTACTGTATTTACTAGAATCCAAGACAAGGTTTTTTCCCCGATTTAATATGGGGGTGGGGAAGTCACTTGTCTTGGATTCAAGTACAAGGCAGCAGAGGGAGGAGAAGGGCAGCTGCTGTGGCTCCAGCTCTGGCTCTGACCCTTGCCCCCTGGCACTGGCTCTGCCTCCCCTCTGTTATTTGCTCCCCCTTGACTGCACCCCTAGTGCTTGCCCTCCCCTACCATCTCAACCCCGCCACCTACTCCCTATACAAAGTCAAGCATCTTGAACCTGGGGTCTGGGGCACATGTTTATCATCTGGCCTGATAACAGGTCATGTGGTAGGGACAGCTCTAGCAGACTCTGGAGCCTGGGTCAGAGTCCACCAGGCTGGGCTGGGGCTGAAGCAAACATATGCTCCATGCTTCCAGGCTGAAGTGGGGCTGGAACAAGGGTAAGTGTTGGGGAGTGGGGGTAGGGGGAGTGGCAGGAAAAGAGATGGAGGGGCAAGTGGGGGGCAGAGGCTGCAGATGCAGAGGCAGTGGAGGCTGGGGGGCGGGGGTGGGTACAGGCAGAAGGAGGGGCCAAGCATCAAGTTGTTTTACTTCCCCACTTTCTCCCTACTTCCTCTCCCATTATAAATTTTCCATGTACAAAATGTAATCGTTTGGGGAGGGGGGTGGGGGTCATATTAAATTCAGAGTTGTCTTGGATTCAATTATATATAGAAAAAGGTTATTCCCTTTTTCTTGTTTTCCATGCCAAGCTTTTCTGAGGAAGGACCATATCCTGTGTGAGGATAGCTATTAAGTTCAAACAACAGAAATAACATTCACTGAGCATTTTGAAAAGCAGCAGCTCCAAAACTCTTCACTTGATAGAAACAGCGTCACAGCCACGACACATATTATATTTTTACAACACTGTTTTTGGGAGTGAAAAAATGGCCTAATTTTAATCTGGAGACCCAGGTATAGTTCTTAACCTTCTACCTTAAAAGTAGGTTAAATATTATAGATTCTGCTAGAATTTCATGAATAATATACATATCATTTTGTTCTTGTCCTCATGTGCAGAAGCCTGACAGAGATTGAAGTACAAGTGATGTGTACAGGAAACTTCAACAGCTAGATACATGATGACTAGGTACTTATTTTGTGGGCTATATTGGCAACATGTAAGACCAGGTCTTTATCATCATTTTTCTTGTCCACACGTCTGGATGCTTTTTGATTGTTATAAGCCAACTTGTTGTCTCCTGTGTAACTATATTTAGGGATGGAATGGATAGCATAACATGATGTTGATGGAGGCCTCCAAGGCCATGTCCATGTGTTCAGGGATGTTTGGTTCCTCAGGGACAACTAGCAGTGGCACACCTTGTGCTGCCGCTACTTGTCCCTGGGGAATGCCCAGGGGGAAGGCCTTTCAGGGCTGCAGCATTGTGGAGCTTGGCTGGCAGCTGGAGCATGGTTCGGGCCAGCCCAGCTCTGGTTTTAAGCGGCCCATGCAAAGTCTTTGAAAAAATTATCAAGGCTCACATTTGCAAGAGTCCGGCAGGACAAATTATGCTGAGGGGAAACCAACATGGGATCGTAGCAGGCAGATTGTGCCTGACTAATCTAGTCTGTTTTTATGACCAGGTTACGAAATGCCTGGACACAGGAGTAGGGGTGGATGTCGTATACTTAGACTTCAGGAAGGCCTTCGATATGGTATCCCCTCCCATACTGGTGAACAAGTTAAGAGGCTGTGACTTGGATGACTACACAGTCCGGTGGGTGGCGAATTGGCTAGAGGGTCGCACCCAGAGAGTTGTGGTGGATGGGTTGGTTTTGACCTGGAAGGGTATGGGCAGTGGGGTCCCACAGGGCTCGGTCCTTGGACTGATACTCTTTAATGTCTTCATCAGCGACTTGGACAAGGGAGTGAAGTGTACTCTGTCCAAGTTTGTGGATGACACAAAGCTATGGGGAGAAGTGGACATGCTGGAGGGCAGGGAACAGCTGCAAGCAGACCTGGATAGGTTGGACAAGTGGGCAGAAAACAACAGGATGCAATTCAACAAGGAGAAATGCAAAGTGCTGCACCTAGGGAGGAAAAATGTCCAGCACACCTACAGCCTAGGGAATGACCTGCTGGGTGGCACAGAAGTGGAAAGGGATCTTGGAGTCCTAGTGGACTCCAAGATGAACATGAGTCGGCAGTGTGACGAAGCCATCAGAAAAGCTAAAGGCACTTTATCGTGCATCAGCAGATGCATGACAAATAGATCCAAAGAGGTGATACTTCCCCTCTATCGGGCACTGGTCAGACCGCAGTTGGAATACTGCGTGCAATTCTGGGCGCCGCACTTCAAGAGGGATGCGGATAACCTGGAGAGGGTCCAGAGAAGGGCTACTCGTATGGTTAAGGGCTTGCAGACCAAGCCCTACGAGGAGAGACTAGAGAACCTGGACCTTTTCAGCCTCCGCAAGAGAAGGTTGAGAGGCAACCTTGTGGCTGCCTGTAAGTTCATCACGGGGACACAGAAGGGAATTGGTGAGGTTTTATTCACCAAGGCGCCCCCGGGGGTTACAAAAAATAATGGCCACAAGCTAGCAGAGAGCAGATTTAGATTGGACATTAGGAAGAACTTCTTCACAGTTCGAGTGGCCAAGGTCTGGAACGGGCTCCCAAGGGAGGTGGTGCTCTCCCCTACCCTGGGGGTCTTCAAGAGGAGGTTGGATATGCATCTAGATGGGGTCATCTGAACCCAGCACTCTTTCCTGCCTATGCAGGGGGTCGGACTCGATGATCTATTGAGGTCCCTTCCGACCCTAACGTCTATGAATCTATGCATTGCTCCATTTTTTTTCCCTTCAGTTGTTTTTTTTGACCCCTGGATATCCAGGGATCAACCTCTCCCTCTCCCTCTCCCTCTCCTCCCCCCCCCCCACTGCTCCCTTGCAGTGCAGAAAACAACTGAGTGATACCATAGATGTGTTTTTCAAGGCTGAGGACCTAAGTAGAGAACAATTTGCCCAAATACTCGTCATCTTCACCCAGACACTCAGATACACATGACGTTAATTATTATGACTGTAGACATAGAAAAACCTATGATATAGCAAGGAATCAAGCTACATACAGATGAAAAAACCCCTATCAGTATGTTGAAATGCACTTGGAAATGCACAAAATGTCTGTACAACATAAACAGCCTTCCTGAAACCGTCTCCATAAAGGAAAGCAAACAAACTCCCTTATTTAAGCACCAGCTGCCATTTTAGTGTGGATCCTCTGTACTCAAGCTGGAGGTGACTATGGTATGGACAAGAAACAAGGACCACATCCACTGATTTAGTCCAACATGAAGGGAGAGTTTTAATTTTAATAGGAACAGGACAACTCAATCCATTGAAAAGTTGAGCCAAAACCTGTCACTTATGTATTAGGTAAATAGGCAAAATACTCTACACTTAAATATTTGCATTCACAGGAGCTTCCTTGCTTTAACTTCAGGGCAAGATAGGTATAAAGGCAAAACCACAAACTGGCTGACTGACTCCCCACAAGGAAAGCTTTTGTTACACTTTTAATGATACTTAGATCACATAATGAAAACATATATAAACAGTGACAAAATACTTTCTGCTCTGAGGAAATGCTCATGCCTTACTCAGCAACATTTTAAATACTTTAAGTTCCTTTGTAACTTTGAGATTTTAGCTTAAATATTTAGGATTCCAAACAACATCCGAGATCATCACTATGTACCAATAACTCCAGTAACACTACCTATAACATTTTAATATATATCTATTTTTAGAGTTAATCAAGAGACAATAGTTTAAATACTAAGCATTCTGAACTAGAAATGATTAAGGTTGGTTTCTATGACACCTGTTTTTTACATTTTTTTTTTTTACAAGAAGCATAGATATTTTGTGATAGCCTAAGCCAGATAGATCACCTGAGGAAGGACACTTGATGTCTAAAATCTTTTCCAACTGCTCTCCCAACTATATAGTTGGTCTTTTTTTTTTCTTTTTACACACACTATTATAAACAGATTTGCATCAACTATGAACACACTTGATTCTCATGTTGTGCCTGGAATTCTTACTGATAGCCACGTGACGCATGCAGTGAAGGGAAAATGTACATCTCAATACGAATAAGATGTTATACTTTATTTCAACATCATTTCTTCCACAGCTGATTCTACAATAAGCATTTCAAAATATATATGATCACATAAATATCCTCTTAAATAAGGTATGAACAAACATGGCCATAAAGCCTCAACAGGGCTCTTTCTGACTTTCAGTTTATTTTCAGTATGAACACTTGTTAATATATGTTTCTGCTGTGGTTCTGGGAAGAAGCAAAATATGCTTCCACTGGACTCATCTTTTATAGGTCTTGAGGTATTTTTGCTGATTCTGTTTATTCAGTACAATTTTCCATAAAATAAATTCAGACATCTGGTAAATGTACACTAAGTGTTACAGTTTATATGTCTTTTTACATAGAAGGAAGTAAATTAGCAAAATTGACCTGACCTAGAGCCCAATCCTGAAACATGTACATCAGACTCCATAATATCGCAGGATTTTGAGATGATTACTGTGGGCTTTATCCTCAATTGTCCTATTAAAAACCCATAAGCATTCCTAAAAGGACCAGATAATGTCTGAGGCTTTCCATTAATTGCTGTCATAAAGCAAAGAGCTAACCCCATAAAGGCCACCAGGAAAATAGCCTCTCTTGCATCTTAAAAATTCACCAGTAACCCCTGAAGCATCTGCAGGATTACAGCATTAGCTGAAGTGTACTCATGTTTCCTTTTGCCATTGAGTTCAGTAGAAAACAGCATACACTTTCTGAACTACATGCCATGAGATCATGGCTTTCTCTGCTAGTATGCTATCTCTACAAAAAAGTGAAGGAATGGATATCTGTATATATACATTATATAGATGCCTTTGCATACACAGATGCCCATTCTTTCCATTTCATAGAAGTGTATGAGCAAGCATGCACACACACATATGCACACAGAAATACTGCAGAACTGTATTTACAAATCAACTCACTATACTGCAGAGGGACAGTGTCAAAACCAGTGAACTCAAAAATTAATAGTTTGCTTTTCCAATTGATCATCTTGCATAGGAAACAAAACATACACACTTACTAAGCTGCTGACAAAGTAAGCATGCCATTCATGTCATTCCATTAGAGTTATGGAAGAGATTTGCAGCAGCATCTGAAATTGTACAGAAATTGATCCACACAACTGGCCTCCATGTCAGAATTATGGCAGAATTATTTTAAGTGTAAGATTAAGTCCTTTGGAACTCACACCAGGTTTACCATAAGAGTAACAAAGGGTTCAAACAATTTTCTAGCTCCTTGATACATAAGTGTGACAGCCAGTGTCTGTCCTAGGTGACAGGAGCTGCGCCACTTGTCACAACTTCAGCAGTAGCTGTTGTTGTTCCTATACCCCATTTAAGTGAGTGTGCAGGGATGGTTTCTTCCTGAACCAACCCTGGACCAACCAAGTTCCGTAGAACTTGAATTCTGACATGACAATCCTTTTGGTTTTGTTACAGCTAAATCTTACAACATGGGATTCTTAAATTAGTTTGAACCCTCCTAATTCAAAGAACAGCTAGATGTGAAGATCAAAACAACAACTTAAAAAAAATGCTTGCATGAAAATTGCTCTTTGAAAGTGTCAAGTTCAGCATGAGTAATTCTAGAAAGGCCAGGCTTTTTGAGTAAAGAAAAAGACTATCCACTCAGGAACTGTGCCCATGTAGCATCACTGAAACACTACCATGGTTTCAAGGTTAATTGAGATTCCATCAGTGAAACACCCTATTCAGGATCTTTAGAAGGCAGAGTTAAAGTTGTTTGAGTACTTAACTCTTTTTCCATACCTTAATAGGTTGGGATTTTTTTGAGTAAAAATACATTACCTGGGCTTGTAATTCCTGGCTATAAGATAGATACATCATCTATTTACTGTATTTTACTATTTACTATACAGGTGAGTTATCTCTCTCCTAATTCCATAGATTTTGTCTAGGAACTAACTATTTATACTGGTTTCATAGGCTGAGCTAGAAAATAATGCTGGCCTTTGCACACACAACAAAATTGGCCTTTAAAGTGGCTTAAATGCCCTTTTGCACTGCTTTAATGGCATTGCTGTGTTTGGCCATGTATTGTGCTTTAAATGACTTTATTATGTAGCAAGATAAGACACCTCCAAGGTGTTTTAGTTTGCGACCTAACAAAGTACAACTGTGCACAGGGTGCTGGAAGCCAATGTGCTCAGGGCTTGGTGGGCTTCCAGCGCCCTGTGCACCATCCCTGCCACCTTCTCCCGCTGCCAGGAGACCCAAACACCCTCCTGCTGCCTTGTTGCTCTGCCCCAGGGGAAAGCCAGCTGTTCCCAGGCAGTCCCAGTTGGCGGGGAGGTGCAGGAGTGCTGGAGCTTACCTGATTGTCCAGCATTAATTTGATTTAACTACGCCTGATTCTCTGGCATAGTTTAATTCTTCCTAAATTGAAGCGGTTGAAACGGTGGTTTTTTAAAAAAACACCATTCCAATTTAGGGAGAACTAAACCAAATTAAACCCCCATGGCATATACAAGCACCCTCTGGCTCTATTTCTTTTTAACAGTACAATGCAAATTGGTATCACGCTCATGTCTTGCTTTCAGCAGCTTGTATGACTCTATCCCAATTATGCATTTAGTCCAATAAAATACGTTATCTTAAGAAATCCTTGCCTTTCACATAATTCCTGGACCATCACTACTACAACATCCCTCTAACACTACCATAATAAAAGTGACCAATTTTTATCTTGACCACTTTCTAATATGCCTTTTGTATTACATGTTTAACAAGTAATGCTATTTGCCATCACAGAGTCAGCTTTAAATGATAAAAAAGGCAGCTTTCTATCCTGGACTTAATTAGCAATGGGAGAGCATTTAGGCCAATTAAGAGTGTAGCAAAACCCCCAGTTTTTCTTTTTTTTTTTTAATTTATTTTAAAATGCATTCCCTCCCCTTTCCCAACCATTTCTGACTTTTTCTCTCCCTCTCTATTCCCTATAGTTAAGTACAAGTGAGCTCAGACTTAGGATAAGCTTTAAACATTTTTATTTTGGTAGCAAGTTTTTGGTTTTGGATATCCACTGTTTTATATTGTATTATTATTAGCTTTGTATTGATTCTTACTGTTGTATATTGTATTATCATTTTCATATTGATTTTTATCGTTTCATATGGATATTGTATGGTTTAGGCCTGTGTTTGTAAGTGAACCAAAGTCATGCCAAGTTTCCATTTTATATGTCAAACCTCCTTCTTGTGTCCTCTGCCTGGGCATCCCATGTTGCAAAAATATGATTCATTGTACCCCTCCCATGTAAATTGGTTCCCAGATGAATGAGAATGATTGGGAATGATTGAAATACAATGGTAGCAGGCCTCTACTGAATGGCATGTAATGACTGGACCATCATCTCGCGTTGATTCATCCAGGAACCACGGACCTCACCCAGGAACAGAGACAAGAACCTAGCATTTGAAAGACAAAAGACCCTGCAGAGCCAGCAACTTGACCATTGTACCCCACCATTACAGACACCCAAAAATGCACATCCCTGCATGGAGCACACATGCTCCATATGCCAGGGGCTAACCCTTGCCTGTGCATGCCTCCTGTCACTAGGGTCACACAAGGTTTGCCCCTATAAAAAGGGGCAGTGAAGACAGACCCAGTGGGACGCCCTCTCCATCTGGACCAGCACCATGCCACTACCTATCCACCCAGAGGCCCTGCTGGCAACCCCGCTCTTGACAACACCTATTGGACAAGGACCCCTTTCCAGCCTGGATAGGTAGATATTACCTGTAAACCTCCTCCTACAATTTGGACTCTCTCTCTGTCTCTCTCTCTCCTCCTGGACTTCAGTGGACTTCAGCCTCTGCACCAAGCCTCTCTAACCCCTGCTGCCATTGTGTGTGTGGGGGGTGGTGCGAGGGAACCAATTTGACATTGTGTCACCATCTCCCCTGTTCAATAAAACCACTGTCATTTGCAACCCTGAGTTGGGTCATGTTTTACTAAATCCCAGTGCCTTCCTTATCTTGAATGCCAGCTGCAATGTCTCTCAGCTCTAGCCCCCACACCTCTCCACTAGTTTCCCGATCTCCTCTCAATTCCTACTGCCTTTTCCCTGTGACTTTCTGCTGCCTTTCTCTGCTTTCCCACTGCCCCTGCCGCCTTTCAGTCTCTCGCTGCTTTTCCCGTGATTTTCTGCTGTCTGTCTCTCTGTTTTCAGGCTTCCCCTGTACCTTCTGTAGTCATTCCCCCCTCCCCCCCGCCGCAGCTTCCCAGCTCCTCATGGCTGTCCTGAAGTTTTCTCCAGTAGCTGGAGCCTTTCTCCAGCTCCCAACACCTACTGCCACTCCCTGCAACTTCTCTAGCTGTCCCGAAGCCATCCTCTGGTTCCCCACATCCAGAGCTCCTCCTTAACACCCACACTTCCCCTTAATCCTATTTTCCCTCTCCCCACCTACCTTTTCAGCTCCCCCATAGCTCTGGCTCCAGTCCCAGCCTCTGTGTTGACATGCTTCCCTGTTCTACAGGCTTTGGGCATTGTCTTTTAATCAATTAAGATCAATTAACCTAAAGTTACCCCCAAGCCTCAGTTTTTCAGCCCAGGCCTCTGTAGCCTACCGGTTCTAATCCTGGTCCTGGTAACTTTAATTCCCTACACTTCTAATTTCTTACCTTAACCTTTCGCCAGGTATCTCAAGTACACCAAGCACATACATACATACACATCACAACACCCAACTTAGGAACTCACCTGTGTGTATGTATAGGTGGGTGGTATGTGTGTAAATTAGTGAATACACATATATATACATATATAGATATCATTGTGTGTGGTATATGAATTCGTAATCCACGTATGTGTATTGGCTGTGCAGGTGTTGGTAACCGGTAACTGATTCTGTCTAAATTTGGTGTGTGTAGCGTGGATGGGCTTAAACTGGTGATAGGTGTGCATGAACCTAAACTAGTTATTTTGAACGTGTGTGTATCTGAGTTGCTAGTGTGTGTGTGTGTGTGTGTGTGTATGGCATTGTGAGCATAATATACGAATTAGTAATCTGTGTCTAACTTTTGGGGTGTATAGCATATGTACTAGAATTGGTAATAGGTATGCATGTACCTAGGCTGGTTTGAATGTGTATGTGTCTGAGCTGGTAGTGTGCATGTGTATGCACCTAATTGATTTGTGTGTTTGTATATGTGCAATTGTGTTACACCCTCCTGTCTAAATGCAATATTGAGATCCTGAGAGTTGGCCTGACCCCTCAGGGAAACAAGAGAAAAGAATTTTTTGGAGTCTAACCGTACAGAAAAGTTTCATCCTGAACATTCTGGGCAAATATTTATTGTTCACATTGATGTCAGTCAACCTGCCATTCAGCATTTTGGTACTGGGCTGACAGCAATTCTGTATTTGAATTGGCACTGCTGCACAGTAATTTACTCTTGTCAATTTCAATTATGTCTGTTTTGAGAGGAGAGACTATTCATACATTTATTTTCTAGCACCATATTTTTATTTGTTAATAAGTAGACTTGCATTTCAGAATGCAAGTTATTTCACTGTTGTGAAAGGGACAAAACGTATTAATGAAATCAATTTCAATGTTATTTCAGATCTTAGCGCTTATGCATTCCACTATCTAGACCAATTTTCATGATGCAAAAGAATGAGGCAACACATTTAATAAATATCAGTTTGTACATGCTATAATTTTTGTCATTTTTCTTAGCTGCTACATATTATATTGTTTCAAATGTTTTTTTTCCCCCCACATTGTCCAAAAGCAGAAACATTCAATGAAGTCATATTCTTTTCTTCCCCACCCCCTCCTTTTTTTAGTAGTCTTTTCTTTATGGTCAGGGCCTCAATTTGCACTAAAATACACAGATGTTCATCAGCAGCAGCTGCATCACAAAGCCAATCAAGTTACCTTGGTATAAAACTGGCAGAGTGACAGAAGGAACAAGTCTTTGATGATTTTAGCCAAGATTTTGTGCTGCAGCACTCAGGGGCACAGCTGGGACTAAAAGAACTAGGATGGCTTTAATTCAGTGGTACTTATGCCTTTAGCCCCATGTGCCAGGTGAGTGACGCAGGGTCTCTGTTGGCTAGATTGAGTTCTGCATGCCAGGATTGGGCCCAAAGCTGCCTCTGCCTAATCCTGCATGCCCAGATAGGCCCCTGTACTTGCCTCATGGGCTGGAATCAGGCCTTGTGCCACCACATCCTGGCCCTACATGCAAGGATTGGGGCCTGTGCCACCCCCACACAGCACCACATGGCATGATCGGACCCTGGGGCCCAGAACTGCCCCTGCCTGATGCTGTGTACCAGGATTGGGTCCCATGCTGTCCTGCACATCTGATCTAGTGCATGGTGCCCCCCATGGGCCCAGAAATTTGGCAGTAAATTTTTTTTCATGGGGAGCCCTTGGGAGCCTGATGACATGACATCACAGTTTAGATCTGGCCTGTGGGCTGATGGTTGAGGACCCCTGCTTTAAACCATATATTTGGCCGCTGCACAGGCTAGTATTTCCTCAAAATTAATTTAGATCAGCACGAGGAGATCTGCCCTCTAAAAGCCTATGAGTGATAGCACTGTCTAGAATTACCAAAGCCATGGCTGCTATGGACCTGCCTACCTGTTCAGCAGGACTTCCCCTACAATGGGGCTCAGAAACTTCTCTTGTAGGATAGAATAAGTTACTGTAGTCTCCCATGCCATTCACCTGTGCATTGAGTCTACAGGGTCTTTTCTGGTTTTGCCATAGCTTAGGAAAGACACAGGCTTGTTAATGGACTGACTCTTGGTCGGTCTCCCAGGGGGTCTCACCTGCCAAGTTTTTGTTGGAAATTAGTTTAATTGCGAGGAAGATGGTCTATCCTGCCTCCCCTGGTCCCTTCCTTCAGTCGTCCCGACTGTCCTTCTTGCTTGGGGCTCCACCTCCCCTACACCCACCTAATGCCAACCAAAGGTGTCACTGCCTGGGCCACTGGTATCACATGCACTTCAGTGTTTTGGCCTTGTAAACTTATCATGGTAGGAACCAGATGTTGTTTTTGCCCGAGTGTTCCCTACTGCACTCTTATCTTGTTTACGCGTCTTCCAGACCCCAGGCTCTCCCATCCCCCGGTGTCCCTCTCTCGCTTCCAGTTTTATACTTGCCATGGGTCAGACACACATTCATCCTCACCTTGTCTGGCCCTGCTGGGATCCAGTCCAAGTTGTAGATGTCTGTCCTCCATGGTGTTTCTTCAGGTAAGTTATTGAGCCTTATCTGGCTCTGGTACTTTGAGAAAGCCCCTTCCTGGGGTAGCCACCATGTCCCTACTGTGGGACTCCCTCCATGCTGGTTGGGAACCTCAGTTCCAGTTCCCCCTGCTGGTCTCCCACCGGGGTTTTTATCCTAGCCTCAGGGGTCCGGGCAGCAAATCAGCCCCGGCACACTGCTATAAAGCATGCCCATGCCAACATGGAAGCTGGTCCTGGTTCCTCCTGGTTTTGCTGCTTTTTTTCCTTTTTCCCTTTCGCTGCAGCCCTGTCCACCACAGTTTCACTTTTGTCGCATTCCAGTTGTGGCATGGTGTCCCGCTGGCTTTGCTCTTTGCCCAGCTGAGGTAAGTCTTTTCCACAGTTATTATTAAGCAAAGCCTGGGCCATGGAGCCATATTTGGAGCCTAGTAGGTATTCTCTACCATGGACATATAAAATCCCTGTAAGATCTGGGGATAAAATTCCTCTTTTAGTACTTTAATATTAGAACAAATGACTGTAATATGATGTAGAAAGCAAGCCCAGCTTCCCTTTCTGTGTTCCTAGGGAAATATTCTGCTCAGAGAGCTATGGCTCTCTGCTCTAAATGCTATGGCTAAGTGTCAGCTAATTTTAAGCTGACCACTAGTTCTTCATGTATGAATTTTACTCAGTGCTTACATCCAAAGTAACAGAAAAGGATTAACCTGCCACAGGGTAACTTTAATCTATTGCAAAGTAAGAGTGTGCACATAGGCAGTTAGTTACTAATGCCTGCAAATTACCAGCCATCTTATCTTCCTAGTAACTTGTTCACATGCCTATGACCTTAGATAGGTGCTATATATGACCTCAATCCTTAGTCAGGTTGTACAAACTCTTCCCTCTTATGCAAGTTCCCATTGTATGGCATACTAAATTTATAGACTTTTTTTTTTTTAATCTCGGATTTCTCATGAAAGATCATTGAGAAATATGCCCTTTAAAATCATATTTCAGAACAACTTAAAATAGAAATACTATAGGTCTAATACTGATACTAATAAAAAGGACAAAAACACTTTTACACATCTGTGCTTTCTCAGACAGGATAGCTATATTTCTCTGAGTTAGAATATAGAGTTTCTTGCTCATGATTGATAAGCTTGTCCCTGTCTGAGCCCAAGTCCCTTTTCAGACCAACTAGAGTGAAGCAGGAGAGGCTTTGGACCTCTCCCCTAGCCCTCAGGTCAGCTGGGGACAGCAGCAGTGCCGGAGGGAGAGATGGGTGGGGAGGAGAGGGTAGGTGCCACTGAACATAGAGAAGGGAGGGGGAACTGTTACCTGTCTCAGGACTTTAGTAAAGTCCTTAGCTGCTGCTCCTATGAGGATGATTCTCATTCCCTCTTACTGGACTGTCTTAGATGAGACAACTGAAAGGCTGAAAAAAAGCAAACAAAAAACCCCCATGGTATATATTTGGTCACATTCCCAAAGCACAGTAATGTGGCAGTATATCAAGACTGCATGAGCAGTGAAAAAGACAGACAGCAAGAAACTACATTGTTTCTTTATGTTCAGTTACTAACCTGACATTTAACTACTGGCTCCTTTTTCCTGTGATATATTAAACAACATTTTCTCAATTCTGATTCTCCTTGCATGTGCAAAAGAAGGTGTTACAATCTGATGGCCTAATCTGTTAGAAGTAGTAATCATTCTCCTGGATCATGGATCAGTTTACAATTGTAGCATTTTACTGCATTAATCCTTTTGCCAAATGACAGCAGTCATCTCTGCAGCATATGACACTAAAACACCATAAAATGGCATCATAAGCAGCATTCCTTTCACAAGCTAACAGAGATCTAAAGAAATCCTGAAGAGAGCTTCTCTTCTCAGGAAATTTGAAGGCACCTCATAGATAAGCATTTCCTTGAGTGATTAATTTCAAATATCAAACAGTATGTCTATTTCTTCCATCTGAGTTTTAATGGTAAGTTAATGCACTCCAGGTAACAACTACAACCCCCAAAAGTATGGGGAGATCTTTATTTTCTGTATCAACAGGTGCAGATAAAATATTGTACAGTTCCTATCCCAGTACAACAACATTTACACTTGCATAATGCTAACTGCCACTTGCTAAGAACCCACTACAGGAACATCAAATTAGAATGCAGACATTTATGGTACAACTCTACATGATGGTAAACACTGCAGGCTTAGTACAAGTTTAACTTGATGCTCATTAGAGGTCCTACTATAACCAGTCTTTTCCTCTGTGATTATTTCCTGGCCCTCTTCCCTCTTTATCCACTTGCTTCTCTATTTTGCCTCCAAAGGTAAATGTTCACTGGCATTTCTAAATCTATTTCCAAACTGTCACCCTTATATGCCATCACTGTGAGAATGGTGCCATGGGCAGTTGTGACGTTTGTAGTATTAAATATGCCCTTGTAGCACTACAAAAAAGTGAGTTAACAGCAGGCAGTGGAGGGGGTAGGCTGTTAGTGATAAGGGAAGGAAGGACCCAAGGAGAAAGCCCTTATCTACCCCTCTTTGGAAAGGTCACCTTTGAGACCAGCTCTTCAGCCAAGGGACTTGAATGCCTGTACAAGCCGTGAAGTCTCCACTAGAGCTGTGCAAAGCTTCAGTTGCCTATTCGATTCAGAGAAGATTCAGCCCAATTCGGCAGCCAAATCACTGAATCCAAATCAAATCAGGAGACCTGTTAAAAGCTCCAAATCAATTCAAAGCATTGGTGATTTGGCAGGCAATCTTGCAGGGAAACAGTAACTGAAAAGAGGGCTGGGTGGGGGGGCGTAGAGCGCTCTGATATTGACATCTGTAGCTGGCCAGTGACTGTGATCTTTCCCCGAGTTCCCTTACAAATCACAGTGCTCTGGGGGAGGGACGTAGAAACAGCATATAAGGCTCTGTGTGAAGCCTTTCTGTCCCTTTTGTGAGCTGTCTGTCTGGAAGCAACAGCATGTCAAAGGTACTGGCTTCCTAGTCAATCTCTTGCTAGTCTCTCTTCTTGGAAAGAACTGGATACACCTACTTATTACCCTTGCTTAGAATCCCTCTATTTATCCCTATACAATTTATTCCTTTCAATTTATTCTTCCCCCAAAATCCTCTTATTTATTCTTGTTATTTTTCCCTCCACACTTTTTAAAAGCATAGAGGAGGTAGGGGGAAAGCTGGAAGTTCCACCCCCAACATAGGCACACCCTCTTTACTAGCAGCAACGAGTCTTCTGCTGCCAGTGAGAGCAAGGAAGTAGGAACAGTACCTGTAGTGTGGAATCATTTGAGTTGGCAGATGAGTCCAGATATGCTACCTGCCAGCACTGCCGAAGGCAGATCAGCTGGGTAAGGAGGTGAAACATTTTACCACCATGGTGAAATGTTTCACCTCCTTACCTGAGCTGATCTGGAGGATACTGCTGCATCTCAGGAGGCAGCACCTTCTTGCCCTTGTTCCTCCTCAGAGTGGCACCAGTGAGAGCATGCCCTCTCGCTCCAAATCCCTTGTCACCATGAAGCAGAGGCAGACCACCCTGGACTGGTGTGGGAAAGCTGAAGACAAGGTGGGGGGGTGTTGCAAGGGTGAGTGAGGTGACCCAGAGCACTGGGGAGATGCTTGCTCTGCAGGCCAGCTCTTCTCTTTTGTTCAGGCAGCTCATAGCGCTCATAACCCCATCCTATTGAGTGCCCACATGCACCACCTTTAGCAGGATGGTGGTGTCCTCCCTGTATAAGGCATGCAGGGAGTACTTGAGGGAGGAGCTGCACAAGGCAGGTCCGCAGGTAGCCTTGCACTTTACCTTAGACATCTGGAGCAGCCAAGGTAGAGATCATGCCTACCTCTCCCTCACAGGGCACTGGTGGGATCAGTCAGAATGTTGATGGGCTCTCTTTCAAGCCGAGGTGATGGATGAGTCCCACATGGCAACCATGAACTGCATGGTGCAGGGGTGCCATGAACTGTGTGGTGCAGGGGTGGCTCGTTGGGCAGAGTGAGCTCACTTGCAAGTTCATGGTCACCATAATGGAGCCAATATACTCAAGGTGGTCCATGATGCCAACTTTGATGGCATCCTCTCTGTGGCACACAAGTTCTACCTCATAGGGACACCTTGGAGGGAGACAAAGATGCCGGTGATGGCACCATCACTACCACTACTGGCCAGCTCATTTCAAGATGCAGGAAGGTAGCAGGCTACTTCCACTGGAGTATCAAGGGGAACAAGATGCTGTGGGACAAACAGGCAGAGCTGAGCATCCTGCAGCACAAAATCATGCAAAATTGGTGGAACTCCACATACCTGATTCTGGAAAGGCTGGTGGAACAACAGAAGACCATCCATGAGATGGCCTTGGTCATAGATTTCATAGACATTAGGGGTTAGAAGGGACCTCATGAGATCACTGAGTCCAGTTCCCCTGCCAGAGGCAGGAAGTCTGCAGGGATCAGATGATACCAGCAAGATAAACATCCAAATGCCTTTTGAATTAATCCAGAGTAAGTGCTTGCACCACATCTGGGGGGAGTCTGTTCCAGACCTTGGACATTTGGACTGTAAAACAGTTTTTCCTTGTATTGAGTCTGAATCGGCCTTCTAGAAGTTTGTGGTCATTAGACCTAGATATCCCTTGGGTAGCCCTGGTGAACAAGTGTTCTCCCAGATCCGATGCACTCCTCTTATGTACTTATAGGCAGTTGCCAAGTCCCCCCTGAGCCCTCTCTTTGCCAGGCTGACGAGTCCCATGTCCCTCAGCCTCTCCTTGTAAGGCTTGATCTCTTGGCTTTTGATCATACAGGTGGCTCTCTTTTGGACTTTCTTGAGTTTATCCACATCCCTCCTGAAGTGGGGGCCCCAAAACTGGATTTAGTACTCCAGCTGCAGCCTCACTAAGGCCGAGTAGAGTGGGAGGATGACATCCCTGGTTTTGCTCAGGATGCATCAGTAGATGCATGCCAGAGTTTGGTGTGCTCTGCCGGCCACAGTATCACATTTGGGGCTCATGTTCCTCTTATGGTCAATCAAGACCCCCAAGTCTCTTTCGGTTGTGGTGCTAGTGAGTGTAATACCACCGAGCCTATAAATATGATGCTGGGCTTTTCTCCCAAGATGGAGTACCCTGCATTTCTCTATGTTGAATGCCATCAGGCTTTGGTCTGCCCACTTTGCAAACTTGTCCAGGTCAGCCTGTGTCCCTGGTCAGGGAGACTCGGCTCAGTGGCCCCCTTAACAAAACAGAGTGGGATACCATCTCCCAGATCTTGGTGGTCCTAAAGCCATTCCTCAAGGCCACCAAGAGCCTCAGTGCTGGCAATGCCCTCCTTAGCCGGGTGATTCCCATAGTGAAGGAGCTTGAGAACCAAATGGAGAAGCTCCAGGGGATCAATGTTCCTGGCTGGGACAAGCTGCTTTCACAAGAGGTGCAGGCATTGGTGAAGTGGCAGAAGGAGAGTATAAAAAAATGGCTGGATCTGTTGCGGTCCAGTACGGTCCATGTGCTGGTGGGCATGTGTGACCTGAGGGTGAAGGGGAACATCTGCAGCAGCAAAATCCTTGATCATTGGATGAAAGTTCTGGTGAACAATCAGAAAGACAGAAGGGCAGAAACAAGGGGATATGGAAGAGAGGAATCCACTTTCCCATGCCAGCACTCCAAGCATCATCCAGAATCCTCCACCACAGCCACTGCCAATGTGAGCCAAGGGCCTGGTTTCAATGGTGGGGTCCAGAGGTACCAGACCCCAGCATCCTGCGAGTAGTGTGGAGGCCTCGGTGGCTACCTATCATGCTGAGGACATGGAGCCACTGCACTGAGACCCCTTGGCCTATTAGGCAACCCACAGCCAGATGTGGCAGGATCTGGCCTCAGTTGCCCAGAAATACCTGTCCCATCCACTGACCAGTGTTCCAAGCAAGGGGGTTTTCAGCATTGCTGGGGATGTTGTGATACCCCACCACACCTCCTTGAATCCTGCTTTGATAGAGCAGCTGGTGTTCCTGAAGGTGAACCTCCCACTGCTGGGTTTCCCCAAACTCCACATGTAGATGGAGTGAGTGCCACCATCCTCACTCTGCACCTATTTGCTTTTTTAATTTTCTTTGACAAGCATTTAATGCCCTGCTGTCAGAGCTGGAGGCAGCAGTTTTTCACCAGCCAGCAGGGCTGAAAACTCATTTCCCTGCTGAGCTCCCATGCCAGGATGAACTTGGAGATAAAGACTGAGGCTATGGGGAAGGAGGAGGCCCCAGCTTCTGGGCATAACCTAAAACTGCACCCTGCCATGGTAGGGAGGCCTGGTGGGACTGCCAGGTGTGCGGCAGCTGCAGGAAATGCCAAAACCGTGAACCTCCCTGGTGAAAGGAGGGTAATGAGGCACCTGAAAACCCCCAGACACCACATGTACACAAAGTCCTGGCTAGGGACCTGTAAGATCTTTGAGAGGCCTGAGGCTTACTGGTTGCAGTGGAGCTGTGAGGCTCCAGATGAGTTTAGCTGCCTGGGATGCCATCTGCAAGACCTGGGCCACAGTGTAGGGCAGGTACAGAGCTGCAGAACGGATGTCACCCCTAGACATCAGGGACCTAAATGGGCAGCCTCCTGCCTGGGTAACATCTGAATCAGTTTTCCATCAAGGCATGGCAGACAAAAGAGGGATGGGCAGTTGGCCCAGAAACGGGTAGGTGGGCTGAGATCTAACCATAGCCAGGAAGGCCCCTTGTTGCAGGCTACCATCCTTGCTGTTTTCATCCTGCTCTGCCGACACACACACATGTGACACGAGTTTTGCTTTCAACAGTTTGAGGTGCAATTTTACAGAAACTCCTGTACCTATCTCCTTGAAACTTGGCAGGCTTCATGCTCTCAGAGGGGGCTACCACCCTTGCTGTTTTCATTCAATTCTGGAAGCAAATGACAAAGTAATAGGTATTTTAGTGATTTCTTATTATAGTCTATGGCTGAATCACTGAATCACACAGAACCAGCGCTGAATCTTTCAAATCCGATTCAGCCAAATCAATTCAGGACAGTGATCCAAATCACTGAATTGAATCACTGTTCCCCGAAACAGCTGAATCTGAATCGAATACTGGCCACTTTGTGCAGGCCTAGTCTCCACTACTCCATCCTGGTCTGCCTTGGAGTTCAGGAAAGTTCACCAAACTTTACTGTACTAGAGTGAGATGAGAGGAAAGAAGCAGCAGATCCCATTTCTCTCTAAACCCCATTGTGTCTAGCCAATCTGAGGGACCCTCTACATGTGCAGGTAAAGGTGCGATGAGATTTAATATGTGGTCCACATTGTTATTCCTCCTGCCATGCCACATATGGATGGCAGGAAGCATGATTGTTGGACTGTGTATTAGATCCCATCATGTCTTATTGTCAGTGCAGGGGGAGCCTGATCCCAGGATCCCTCTGCACAGGCAAGAGCAAGCTCCCCCAGCTGGGAGCCCTCTCAATTGAAGGGCTCCCAGCTGCAGGGGTGTGCCCCATGCACCCCCAGGGCTTGAAGATCATGGCAGCCACAATCTCTCCACCCTATGTGTTCCATACACCTACAGACCAACCACACTGACAGGGCTCGCAGCTGCAGGGGGTACCCTCTTACATGTGCAAATTAAAGCTTGACAGAAACCAGTTAAAAAGCTGTTAGTACACAAATGTGTTAGTGAATAAGGTTAGTACACATCTTTGAAGTCTAATTTTAAAGCTGGTCAGAGCTTTTTCTGACAAGATAACTACTTTGCACATGTAGCTGGTGTCAAGGTAATTGTGCAATTAAACCAGTAAATAGCATGATACCTGTAATATGTAGAGGGAGCCTGAGTTGGAGAAAAAATCCTTCTTGCCAATAAATCTGGTAATCAGTGGTCATGTCTACCATGCACCCCACTGCACAATAGGTACTGAGCAGTCATTTAGTACTTGCTAAAGCTTCTGTTAGTTACCTATAAGAACTTGCTAAAGCAAGTACTAAATGACTGTGCAGTCCCAGCAGTGCATGGGTTGTTTCCGACCCTACTGAGCAGTAGCTTGTTCTTACTGTGCAGTAGGAGCGGCATCATGGTTAATGTCTGCCAACACTACCTCACCGTAATGATGAGCTACGTCACTGTATCTTGTTTCTATGGTGATGTAGCATCTTGTGTAGATTTGGTCGCATGCTTAGAGTTATACTGTGCAAATCTCAGGGGTTTCTCAGTCACTTCATTAGCATGAGTACATCTTGCTTTATCTCTGATGCTTCAGAGAAAGGTAACCCTTCCCTTACATACCTAGGAGTGAAGTTTTTCATACAAAGAAAGCAAATTTCTTCCTGCTTTTTACAGGCAAGTAACAGAAGCCCTGAAGTGTAGGATTAGTTAAGGGATGGGCATGGGGGAATAGGGAATTGGACAAGACAAGACCTCAAGTCTTGTAAAGTTTTAAAAGGATAAAAAAGAAAAAGAAGTCCAGTGAAAATGGCAGCTACCATGAAAAAAAACCTTCCACAAGCCCATTCTTAAATGTCTACATCATTCTGAATTATTCCATTTTAGGTAGAGTTAAAGATTCTTTCCACAAGGGTACATCTCATATGCTGCATAGTTCACATGGGCTACACCTGTATTAACACCAAAAAATTGGTCATTTATTAACTATTGTGGTGATAACAAGTCAAGTTGTTTCAAACAATTGTGAGACAGGTCAGAATAAATAGAATCAGGTTTCATTTTGCCTGGAGCAAATATTCCAGCTCTTAACATGGCGCTGTGCATTATGTTATATATACTAATGAAAGCAATTGTCACATTCTTGTAGCACATGGATGTGTGCCTTAACTTACTCTTGCCAGCAAAGCAAGGAGAGGTCCAGTGGCAATGCACAGGGGGTGCACGGGGGTGCACATGCACCCCCTGACAAGCTGCATTCACTGCTTAGGCGATAGGGGTGGGGGTGGGGGAGGCAGGTGGGAATGCCAGTGCCCCCCCTGCAAGTGCCGGCTGGGGAGTGGGACACCGTTGCACTCCCAGAAGCAACCGCAGCCACTCCTGCAAGCGGCAGCAGCAATAGGCCTTGCGATCGGCCATGGGGGGACGTGCCCCCCGACTAAGGCAGCACCAGTTGCCCATGGAGAGGTGATTAGCTTTGTTAGTCTGAAGTTAGGCACAAGGTGGGGTAGATTTGCACTTTATAGACCAACTAAATAAGAGATTTATGTATATTTGCTTTGTATAAGCTTGTGTGACCCTGAGATCCCTTCATCAGATGGCAGTCTTTCTGGAGCTGATGTCAGATTGGCATTCAACCTTAGATACATCATTAATGACCTCCAACCCCTTCTGGAAAAGGACAACCACCTCAAGGGGAGAAACCTGGTCTGGCTTACAGAAAGCTCCCCCAACTTCAAACAGCATCTCTCATGCAACATGCTAGCTAACTGCCATTTTCACCAAGGCACCAGGCCTTGCAATGGAACCAGATGCCAGCTGTATCCCCTCATGAACACAGATCATGTAATCACTGGACCAAACAACATGAAATATAAAAAGATGCATTCACGTACAACTCTACAAAAGTCATATATGCCATCACTTGCTTAGAGTGCCCTTCTTCTCTCTACATTAGACAGACAAGGTGATCCTTGATATCATCTTCAGAAAGACACCAGCCTGTTGCACAACACCTCAACTTCCCTGAACCTCAGGGCAGTGGGCAGTAAAACTTCAAAAACAAAACAAAACAAAACAACCCCCCCCCAAGCATCCCCCCCCCCACACACACCTGAACAGGAAATTGTAAAACAAGAAATCACCCACAGAATAGATTGCATCAAGCATGGTTTAAACAGGGACTTATCCCATTACCTGGATAGCTTTTGTGACCCTTTTGCTCCTATGGATATACTACTTGTTTGCTTATCCCACAACTATCCCAACCCCTTTTTCTCCTTGCCTTTTGTATTCAAATCACCATCTCCATTTTATATACTTCTCTGTGCATGTCTATTCCCTGCATCTGATGAAGTGACCTCGGGCTCATGAAAGCTCATGCTGTAATTTGATTTAGTTAGGCTGTAAAGTGTAAATCTACAAAGCAAACAGAATCACTTTCTCCATTAGTCTCTGTCTCCTAAAATTACCATACACTGTTGGGTTTTTTTTTAATTAAAGGCAATTTCTGTGCAACTGACACAATCTGGCCATTTGATTCAGTCAGACTAGTGTCCATGAGTTAGACGGGGAAATTCTATTGATGCATTCTGCATACACACTTGAATGTAAGAGTTATCCTTGAACAGGATGAAAGCTGTCAAAGCTAAGGTGACACAATTGTTACTCCTGCTGAAAGCAAAGCTTATGCATAGCATGAAAAAAGCTACTTTCTCACTGATGTGTTTTGTAGCTGCACACATTTGTAAGTGTGTCTTTGTGAAAGGAAGCAAGTATTAAATGGTTTTTTTCCCACCTTACATAGCTTCACTAGCAAGCAGCACCCACAGACACCCTTCAAATGGCTCCACAGAGAGCTTAAACTTCCTGCAGCAGCATCTGGACTGCTGCAGAGTGGCCATCTGTGTTTTGCCATGAAAAGAATTACAAAATATTTGCTGAAGAGAACCTTATGGGATTTGTTTTCTTTTCTTAAAAAGAAAATAGGGAGGCTTGCTCATTTTTAAGAATAGAGATCCCTGACAGATGGGACTGTAATACTAACTTACATTTCAATTTGTTTAAATATTCAAAAGGGCAACTTTTTATTACAGCTGTTATTATCTTTTCTATTGTTGGCATCCTGTACAAAAAGCTACTGCAATCTTTTGTCTGTAGGTTTTTCTGCTCCTTTTAGAGTTAAGGCCCCAATCCTGGGGGATTAAGTAAACCCTCAATCGTTAGAAGAAACTTTTTTTGTTGAAAAATGGAAACTGCTGCTGTTCTGCTTAAGTCGATGGGGTCCAATGACACAGACCACTTTGAAGTAAATATTCACCATCACCTCAAAGGAGCATTTAAAGGCTGTGACTCAATTTTATGTGATGGCAAAATTGCTATGGACTTGAGTGGGAGCAGAAGCAAGGATCTCAGAAGACAAGCTCATCTCCTAGAATGTGATCAGATGTTTACCTACAGATAGAGAGCCATCACCCTAGGAACTGCTTGATTCCCTACCAGGCACAGTTAGGAAAAAACTCTTCCCCTAGAAAAAGGACGTTTAGTTTTCATATTTTTACAGTAACTCATGTAGCCTGGCATTAGTGAAACCCCCAGAAAGAAAATGAAAACACACCAGAAGAAAAGATGAATAATTAAAAAAGGAAGAAACTGTTGGCTCTGGATTTAGGACCCAAATGCCTTATTACCCACCCAGTGGGGGAACCCACTTTCAGACTGACCACAACCTTTCCATTCAATAATAGGCAAATATATTGATACACAGTGATAACAGAAAAGAAGTGATACAAGCAATCAAACAATTCTATATATCTACCAATTCTAGGATTGTCATTGAGTCAAAGTACATCTAGCCAGGATGCAGGCTTCACTCTGACGCTCTCTTAGGTGTCAGATGTCAGCAGGTCAGCAGCCTGGAGGTGGGATGCTGAGGCCTTAACCTCCCCCCTTCTCCAATGGAGTGGATGAGACTGGCTGGTGGTGTGTCCTCTGTCCATGGTGGTCCCAGGGGCCCCTTTTTGGGGGACAGGGAACCCTCTCAGGAAGGAGGATGGGGAGAGACCCAGGCGGAGGACCCTTTCTTACTCTCAAGTCTCTGCTTTTGTATTCTTCTTCCCTTCTGATGACTCCTGATGACTCTTTATCCTTGGAAATTGCTGATTGGTCTCTCTCTGTGTTCATCTCACCATCTATGTTATGTTCCATCAGCATATTCCAAACTCATCACATACACACCCTTCCCAAAACAGGAATCTTAGGCCCCCCTCTTTGGCCTTCTGAGCTGGTGCCACCTCATCTCATGTTATAGAGCAGTGTGGTACATGCCCCCAGTGTCTCAGACTATGTGTCCTTGTTTGTTAGACATCCTGTCTGCTTCTGAAGGCTGAGAAACTCTGTATTGTGTGAGACCCAGTCTCTTAAAAATCAACTAACCCCTGCTGCCCATCCTAAACCATTCTAATGCATATGTATATATCTATAAGCCAATTCCCCAAAAGCAAACCTTTAAATACCATTCTCAAGCTATCAGAAACAAATTTCATTAGCAATTCAGCAAAGCACTTGGAGCACACACTAAGTTAAAAATGTTTTCAACAAGTTTTAAATCTTCAATATTTCTTTAGAATGAGCATACATGTTTACCATCCTCCCTAGCACTGGCCACTTGCCTTTCTATGCATTTCTATTTTTATATGTGTATGTGTGTACACACACATGCATATTGTACACACACTCCTGTTTCAAAATTTTTAAAAAATCATAAAGACCAAGTCTTGAAATAAAAGAACATGATTTCACCTTTAAATGCAAAAGCAAATCAATATGCCACTCAAACAGCTCTTACATATTAAAAAATAAGCACGTTGAGATTTTACCAGATGTATGCCCAGCCCACTGAAAGCAGATTCCAACCAGCAGCAATCAAATCTTCCCATGATATGAATCAACACTAATGAATTCCACACAAAGCATGCCATATACCAATCTGACATGAGAAGGTTATTAATAAGCTAAGCGTATTACTTGTGTAGAATGGGAAAGTGGATTTTATTGGGATAACAAAAACATGGGTACATTTCCAATATGACTGGAACACAGGTATTGAAAGGCATATGTTTTTCAGGAATGAGCAATATGAAGATAAAGGTGAAGGCTTATATTTTACATTAATAGCACAGTAGTAAGGCTGAAACAGACATCATTTGGGTTACAATCACTTTGGAGATGAATAGTTAAAAGAGGTGTTTCTGGAAGTCTGTTACAGATTTACAGGGCCAGATTTGGGCATGGATAGACAGCCCTATAATGTAATTAAAGGTATAAATGCTACTCCAAACAGTCTCATTATGGGAGACTTCTACTTCCCAGATACAGATGGAAGAACAAATCTTTCTAGCAACAGCACAATTGCTGATGGATTTCTTCAAAATCGTCATTGAACAACCAACAGGATGTAATATAATTTTATATTTGGTGTTTGGTAATCAAGAACATTATAGATTAGCAGGTTGTAGAAAATATCCTGGGGTCATGCTATCACTAGCTGAATCTATTTAAATTACCATATTTATCTGCACACTACATGCATCCTTTTCCCAGAAAACTGGGCCTTCAAAAGTGCAGTGTGTGCTCTTAAGAAAGCAAGCCAATTTCTGCACCAGAGTAGAGACCTGGAAACATTGGAATTACTGCCAGGAGGGATGCTATAATGTGGTCATCTGGCCACACGGAGAGAAATGCGGTGCAGTCAAAAGCTGCTGCCAATTTGAAAGCAGCCATGAGAGGGTTAAAACTTTAGTTAGGGAGCAGCAAGGGAACAGTGAGTCATGGTGAACAGCAGACTTTCCTTTGTCCTTCATGCAGCCAGAGCATTCAGCCATGGTGTGCCCCATGCTATGGCAGGTAGGATTCTGGAAAAATCTTTTTTTCTTCATTCTGCTTTCCCAAAACAAGGTCTGTTCGCTATTTGGGAAGTGTGTGGCCAGGGCTGGCATAAGCATACAGGCCACACAGCTGGCTGCCTACAGCAGCAAAAACAGCACTCTGGGCAGGCAGGCAGTGCATGTGTTTGGCAGGTCCTGAGTTGCCAATTTCATTTCTGTCAGAAGGAAAAGGGATGGTGGCAGAATTGTGTTTGCCTAGGTTGGCAAAAATCCTTGGGCCAGCCCAGGGTGGGGCATGTGGCATACAAATAAATACTGTAAAAGAAAAAGAAAAGGATTCTTTGTTTCAAAGGGGAATTTTGCTAACAAAAGGAATTGACTGAGGAGCTTAGGGATATAGATATGGAAGAAGCTTAGCTTTTTGCAGCTTTTCTGGACATTGCACCTGAATTCTGTATCTTGACTAAGGGCAAATAATTTGTAGTGAAGGGCTCCAGACTACCTTAAGATAGATAACATGAATATGCAGAGACTCTGTCACAAAGGGAAAAAAAAAACAAAAGGAAGAACACCCCCCTCCCACTCCCACACCCACACAACCAGGAAATAAAGTTATAAAATTGTTTTTAGGGATTTTTAGTTTTAAAGCAAAATGTTCTTCAACCATATAAATGATAATAAGAAAAAGAATGAGAAAGGAAGAAGTGATGTGCTGAGGAATGGGTAGAGACAAGGTTAACGTAAGTATGGCCCAAAAACTAAATTAGTAGTTTGGTTCTGTTGGATCATATTGACCATGGGACCAAATGAGTGAATGGGAATGTGGGTAGGATGGTACAGAAATTGATATAATCACAAACATGGTGAAAGCAAAACTCAAAGAACATAATGTACTCAAGTCACGGGGAATAGATAATTTCCATCCCAGAATTCTAAAAGAAATGGCATGTGTACTTATAGATTGGGTAGCAAGGCTTTTTAAAACAAATTTATAAAGTTGGGGGTGGAACTGTATAATGGGAGTGCAGCAAATACAGTGCTTATACAAAGGTAACTTGAGCTCCATAATTATAGTAAGCACAGCAGGTCAGAATAAAGTCTGAAACAGGGCATGACTGCTGCCTATAAAGTAAAGAAAATAAGGCCAGGGTGGGGAAAAGGGCAAAAAATCCTTACTAGCTTAAGATGATGCTTGATCTCTTTATGAAAGCAACTGGACTTGAACATTCAGAAGGTCCTTGCAATTCTACATTCCTAAAGAAAACACCACCACCAATACCAAGGTTAAAGCTTTGAGAGAGAGAAATGGAGAGTTTTAATAGCTGAAATAGCATGGAAACACATTTTATAATTGTACCTAAAGTTAGAGTATCTAAATGCTGAGATCTTTAAAGGCACTGTGGAATTTCATCAGATTCATCAGTTTTCCCACCCTAATTTTGTATGAGTCAATATTTTATAGTTTTCCTTCACTCACTAATTCCTATAAAATAACAGAACCATTGCCCAATCGTATACAGATACAAATTACTGCCTAGTTAATTGTAAAAGGATGACATGAAATAATTACAAAAAGAAAGTAGAAGGATGATTCTGTATAGGAGTCTATTACCTCCATAGGTCACACGTTTTACTGAATTCACCCAATTCATATTTTTACATTTATATCCATATTAAAAACTATTGAAACCTGTGAAGCTGTCTCCAATAAGAAAGCTGCAGAACAGGAGTGACATTACACTTGAATCATGTAATAATATGTGATCAAGTTCAGGCCTTGAGTTTAAGAAATAATGGAATAAAGGAAGATAAAGGAAATGAAATAAAAGGAAAATATACAAATAGAAAAGAAAGACAATAAAAGAACCAACAGATAATCAATATGCAAAGATGGGGCTTAACAGAGCAATAAACCACTTACTCAGAATTAGGTTAGTACTAAACAGTTAATCCCACTAATGTTAATCTGAAGCGATAAAAACTGGTTAAATAATTAGTTTCCAATGTTATTCACTATAAATTTTAGCAGATCTGCATTTCTTAATTATTCAGAGAGTGAATGTTTCATTTGATCACCTCTATGAATGGTTGAATAATTAAATAAATTATTCACACATTTGTCCCTGTCAATTGCATATTTTATTATTAGAGAATAATTATTTTTTATTATTTAACTGCTCTAGAGCTTTTGGAGGACCTTAAATTATAGCTCTGGCTTGGGCCATGTGTGAGAAGTACACTTTTCTGGAAATAGAGACAGTTAGGAAAGCTTTAAAAAAAGCTTTAAAAAAATACTTCATGCTCTGAAAGTGTATGGACCCAGGAGTCTTGGCCATGAATACAAGCATTTTGTCATAGCTTTTCTGGATAGCCTTTAAAAGAAATATCATCTGGTTGTGGGAACTTCTGTGATAGAGGAGCTGTCATACTGGATATATCCTTTTAAACACTGGATGGGAGGATGAAGCTCAAAGCTATGATAATTCTGTGGGGAAAAAAATCCTAAGTAGAATAACAATAAAGCTGGACTATATAGTGGGAGTAACATCTGGACCATAAACTTAGGAAAGTACATGTTTATGTCACATTGAAAAGTCCCTGAAGGCTTCACTAATCACTCAGTTTGTGTGAAACTATACCACCAATCCAGAGCTCTAGGCTGAGACAACACATCTGAGACATGGATGGGTGAAGGGGACATTAGTAGTAGGGCTGTGCAAAGCTTTGGTCCATGATTTGATTAAGTGGAGATTTGGCCCAATTTGGTGGCCGAATCCCCAAATCTGAATTGAATTGGAGGACCCTTTAATCTCTCCGAATCAATTCAGAACCTTCTGAATTGATTTGGACAGATTTGGCCATTCAGATATAGAGACAGCTTTAAATGATTTTTCTACATACCTCTAGGTAGCAGGGGCTCTGAACTCTGTGGTGCTGGGGCAGATGCAGCATCCCACAGCAGTGCAGGGGGGTTCCCAGCATGCTCCGCAGCAGACCCAGAAGTGGACCAGAAGTACTTCTGGTCCACTTCTTGGTCCACCGGGGAGTGTGCTGGGGGCCCCTCCCCATCCCCCCCCCAGCTCGGTGACTGGTGCCTCCTGGGTATGTGGGGGGCACCCAGGGCTCCCCTGCAGATGATCACTGGGCCGGGGGGGTATCAGGGTGCCCCCCAAGGTGCTCTCCAGCAGACCTGGAAGTGGATCGGAAGTATTTCTGGTCCACTTCTGGGTTCGCTGCCAAACATGCTGAAGAGTGCCCCCCTCCCTCCATGCTGCTGTGGGACGCTGCACCTGCCCCAGCATCACAGGGATCACAGCCACACTGTTACATCAAGGTATGTAGAAAAACTTTTAAAGCTGTGCCTGTGACTGAATTGCTGATATACCAAATCAGCATCGAATCATCAGATTTGGATTCGGCCAAATCGAATCAGGGACAGTGATCCAAATCAATGGATGGAATCACTGTCCCTTATCTGGGCTGAATCCGAATCCAAATTGAATAGGGCCCATTTTGCACAGCCCTAATTAGTGGACTATACACCATGGGGCAATTTTGACACTACTAGCCAATTGCCTGTCAAGAATGACGGGGCAGGGGGGACAGGGATGGAGTGCCCACTGCCCTGCACTGCTGCTGCTCTGCCTCTGGCTCTGTGCACACCCACTGCCACTCCACCCTGCGGTGCCACCACCTCCCAGACATGGGAGAAGGGAGGAAGCTTGAATGCAATGGCCACAGCTGCAACCCAGTGCCCTACACTGCCATTGCCCCCTTCCTGCTTCCCTCCCCATCTCTGCCGGCTCTCAGTCCCCAGTGTCATGGCAGCAATTCTGTCTGTGTAGTGTCCTCTGATTGGTTGTTTCAGTAAGCATTGTGATTCGCTGCCAAGACAACCAATCAGAGTGTGAATAAAGCATTACAGATAAACAGACAGATTAAGGCTTCTATAATATTAGAATGCTGCATCAGGGCAATGGCCAAACTGCTTGCCAGCCAGGCAAAAGAGAGGACAGTACAAAGAACTCCCTTTCCACACACAAGTACAACCCCGCAAATTCTATACCAAGTGCAACTCAAATTTAGGGATCAAAACAGATTTTTAAATCTATTCCTAGGGAATTGTTTTTAAAATGCCAGAAGGAAAAATTACCTTCTAATTACCAGACATGAAATTAGTTACCTCAGGCTTTTTCAGGTAAAGGAGAATTCTAGTTATTGTCCTTTTTGCACTTTTCACTAGTTTTCTCGAAGGTTGGAAAAATCTCTGGGTGTTTGGATTTGACACTAACCCAGCTGTATACCTTTTGGACTAGTTTTGTAAATTTAACCAAACACTTTGAGGAAACAAGTATACATAGCTTAAAAAAAAGAAAAAAAGAAACAAACATGCCAGATGATATACAACAAGACTACTTGGGGAAGCACTGGGGTCCCAGAGGGGTGGGGAGTTGGGACTCCAAGAAGAGTAGTCGTTCCTGAAGGAGATGATTCTCTAAGCCCAAAGGGTGGCAATCCCAACACGGTTCAAAGGGGGCAAGAGTGCTCAAAAGCCCCCATGGCTAACCAAAAGCATCCAGGAATGTGTCAGAGCTAAAAAGGAGGCGTACACCCAATGGAAGGGAGGGGCCATCACCAGGGAGGACTATACCTCCATTGCTCAGGATTGTAGGGGGGCTGTTAAGAAGGCCAAGGCAGAGATGGAACTGGGACTAGCAACCCAGATCAAGGATAACAAGAAATCCTTTTTTTAAATACATAGGGGAGTAAAAAGAAGGTTCTGGGTAATGTGGGGCCTCTGCAGGACACACTAGGAAATCTGGTGGTCTCGCCAGACGACAAAGCTAACCTATTTAACAATTTATTTGCCTCCATTTTTCTGAGCAGGGACCAGGTCATCTCCCCCCCCCAGGATCCCCGATGGTCCCAGGGGAGGCACAGCCAGGCCCAGGGTCAGTGAGGACCTAGCCAGGGAACTTCTGGTGGGACTGGACATGTTCAAATCAGCAGGTCCTGATGATCTCCACCCTAGAGTGCTGAGGGAATTAGCAGAAGTCATTGCGGGACCCCTGGCTCAACTTTACGAGCACTTGTGGTGCTCTGGTGAGGTGCCAGAGGACTGGAAAAGGGCCAATGTGGTCCCCATTTTCAAAAAAGGGAGGAAGGAGGACCCAGGAAATTATAGGCCTGTTAGACTTATTTCGGTCCTGGGGAAGCTCTTTGAGAAAATTATCCATGTACACATCTGCGAGGGGCAAGCAGGAGAGTGTATACACAGGGGCAACCAACATGGGCTCATTAGAGGCAGGTCCTGTCAGACCAACCTGGTGGCCTTCTATGACCAGGTCACAAAATCCTTGGACGCAGGTATCACGGTGGACGTAGTCTTTCTGGATTTTAGGAAGGCCTTCGACACTGTCTCTCACCCCATTCTCATTAAAAAATTAGGAGATTGTGGTGTTGATGCCTACACAGTCAGATGTGTCACCAGTTGGTTGGAAGGCTGCACCCAGAGAGTGATGGTGAATGGGTTATTTTTGACCTGGAGGGATGTGGGCAGTGGGGTCCCCCAAGGCTCAGTCCCCTCGGGCCCGCACTGTTCAACATCTTCATCAGTGACTTGGACGAGGGGGTGAAAAGCACCTTGTTCAAATTCACAGATGACACCAAGATGTGGGGAGAAGTGGGCATGCTAGAAGGGAGGGACAGGCTGCAATTGGATCTGGACAGGTTACAGAGATGGGCGGATGAGAACAAAATGGGTTTCAACACTGATAAGTGCAAGGTACTGCACCTAGGGAGGAAGAACCAGCAGCAGACCTACAGGCTGGGGAACTCCCTTCTCATCAGCACAGAGGCAGAAAAGGATCTTGGAGTCATTATAGACTCCAAGATGAACATGGGCCACCAATGTGGGGATGTAGTCAGGAAGGCCAACCACATCTTGTCATGCATCCACAGATGCATCACAAGCAGGTCCAAGGAGGTGATCCTCCCCCTCTATGTGACATTGGTCAGGCTGCAGTTGGAGTACTGAGTCCAGTTCTGGGTGCCGTACTTCAGGAAGGATGTGGACAACATGGAGAGGGTCCAGAGGAGGGCCACTCGCATGATCAGGGGGCAGCAGGGCAGGCCCTATGAGGAGAGGCTACGGCACCTGAACCTGTTTAGCCTCCACAAGAGAAGGCTGAGAGGGGATCTGGTGGCCATCTATAAACTGACCCAGGGAGTCCAGCAGGCAATGGGACAGTGTCCGTTCCCCCGAGCACTACTGGGAGTAACAAGGAATAATGGCCATAAGTTGAGTGAGAGTAGATTCAAGCTAGACATCAGGAGGCACTACTTCACAGTCAGGGCGGATAGGAGCTGGAACCAACTTCCAAGGGAAGTGGTGCTCGCTCCTACCCTGGGGGTCTTTAAAAGGAGGTTAGATAGACACCTTGCCAGGGTCATTTGACCCCAGCACTCTTTCCTGCCCATGGCAGGGGGTTGGACTTGATGATCTGCTCAGGTCCCTTCTGACCCTACCAACTATGAAACTATGAAACAATGCTGAAATACCCAAAAGGATGTGTTTTATGGATAGGCTAATGTTTTGAATTGTTCTTTCTTTTTTAACCAGTTACAGTAGAATTTAATGGATTCACTTGTAGCTTCTGCTCTCCTCTCTGAAGAAATAGCAATGATGTCATGGATACCAGGTTTACCAGTCTCTTATCTGCATTTTTCCTAAAACCAAGTGACCTGTGCATATCTGTCCCTTCTCTCACATGACCCTTGAAGAATATTTCTACTAAGACTTTTTATTATCTTCTCCCAATTTACATAGGGCTGAGAAGATTGCTTGCTACTGTCAATGTTATTGCAACATGGATCCCTTTGAAGTAATGCCTCCCTAAACCAAAAAAGAAATCATCCCAACATCTTCAAGCATAAGTTTTAATGCACTGCATTACAAATTTTTAACCATGAAAAATGCATTCTTGTATGGAAAGAGAGTGACAACAAATGTTATTGGTTTACTTTGCAAGATGTAGATGGCCTAAGCTGCAATACTAATGTTTTTCATTTCATCTTGTAAGATATGGAAGTTAAAGCAACCTCATTTTGCATTCCATGAAGGTTCTCATGTCAGTGTTGCAGGAGAACACAGAGGAATGCCTGAGGTCAGTTGAAACTGAATTCATTATTTTTTGCAGATAGTCAAGACTAACACTTTATGCAGTACATGTGCAGTGCACAGAGCATATATGAACTTTCCAGAGAGCTTTTCATATTCAAATCAGGTAAACTTCAAGCTATATCCATTCATGAATACAGCAGTAATTACCATGCTCTAAGGACATGTTGAAATGACATTATCATTTGTCAGCAGGATACCACTGGCTGCTGTCATAGACAATTTACATTGAGCATCATTGTTAAATAGTCTGCTTACTAGTTTGTTAACGACCTGCAACAAACAATGATTTAAAGCAGTTCAGAATGTAGAACACTGTCTTGCTATAATTTTAAGAGTTATCTTAGTGGGTAGCAATGCTTGCTTCATAAAACAATGGCTAAATTAAAATAATTCTTTTTTAATTAAAACTTTAGCTCAGTCCGTATAAAGAGATCTCACCCTGTGTTGGAGGAGGGTACAGAAATGTGTAGGGACAGAGAAAAATGATAGCAGTCAGGGCTATAAAGTTTTTATCAGCACTTTTTAAAAGTAAGATCAACATAACTCAAGAGTGGCTTGACTCCATTTGAGTAATGCAAGGGTTGCCAAATAATTGGCAATAAAATATTTTACAGCACCCTGAACAAACATATATTTTGTTTGATCTACATATTTTGTTTAATTGTTTGTGTTTATCAGCATTTTTGCTGGTTATGGCAAAGTGGATTGCCGGTAGCCCTTTTTCTATGTATCCCTATGTGACAGGCTTGCCTTCCTGCACCTCACTCTGGGTAGAATCCGACAGCTCAACAACTGAGCGCCAAATCCCATTGCACTTATTAGAATCTTCATCGTAGTGGTGGTGTGATCTGGCCAGGATAGAACTAAGCATACTCACTTCAATTGAACCAAAAGATGCATTCCAAGCCCAGAAATCTGTGGTGAAAATACATGGGGGCACATCATTTTGCAGTCACGCTTGACTCCTCTAACTTGCCTTGACAGCAGCTACTAGGTCTGAGCTTGGAGTGGGTCACCATAATACTTTCAGGTTTGGAGCATGCTAGACATGTGGCTAGGGCATGGGTGGGCAATTATTTTAGTTGAAGGACTGGTTAATGAGTTTTGGTTAGCTATCAAGGGCTGAAATGATAGCCCTGCCCCCTAGTCACCATCTTGGGACTGAAAGTACTGTTCCAACCCAACCTCTGCCACCAGAAGTCCCTCCCCTTGCCCTGGAAGTACTCTTTGTGTGTGTGCGTGTGTGTGTGGGGGGGGTTGCCATCTTGAAACTGGAAAGAAAAACAAATCATATACTAATAGTCAAACATCTACGATAACACATTTTAATTTTATTTTTAAAATATTTTTGTCCTGATGTGTGTGTGTTTGCATAGCATATATAGAGGTGAATGCACAATAGCTCAAAAATAGTCTTACTCTTGAATATTGTAAGGAGGGAGGGAGTGTGGGGGGTGTGGTCGTGTGCATATGTGTGTGTGTGTATGGTGAGGTATGGGAGGGAATGTGGGATGGGTTGTGACTGGATATGGCTGGGGGGGCGGGGTAGGGTATGTTGGCGGGGTGTGGGTATGTGTATATGTGGAAGGTTGTAGAGGGGTATGGGAAAGGTGTGGGTTTGTGGGGTTTTTGCAGCATGAGGGAGGGTAGGGGGTGTGGTGACCCCGCACATACTCCCCTCATGGTGCACAGCCCCTGCCAGTGGTGGCAACAGCAGCAGTCAGCGGGCCCTCAGAGTGCTCATGGCCCATGCAGGTATAGCTGCCTGGCAGCATGCAGCTCCAACCAGTTCCAGGAGCTGCATGTGGTGGCAACGGGTGGAGTGAAGCCAGCCTGCCTCTATCTCATGGGTCTCATATACAGCTCCTGGGACTTGAGTATCACTGTGGGGAAGCGCTGCACAATGGAGCTGGCTGCCTTCTCCACTCCCTACCACCACATGTATCTCTTGAGATTCTGCTGGAAGTGGTGGGGAGCCCTTCTTCCTGCTTCCCAGTGGAAGGTGCATGCGAGTCCTGCACCTCAGCACCCCTGCACCTCACGTGTGGGTCCCCCTACCTCAGAGGCTCCAATGTGCATGGGAGTGTGAGTGAAGCATGCTGGATGAGCAGGGTACAATTAATTGGTGGGTGCCCACAGGCTAGATGAAATTGCCTGGTGGGCTGGATGTGGCCTGCGGACCATATTTTGCCTGCCCCTGGAATAGGGATTGAGCAGGGCAGGCTCCAGACTGTCTTAGCCAGACTGTCTTTCACCTTTGTTAACCTGGCAGGCCTGGCAGTGACACTTGGCATCAATATAACCTTCCACTTGAGGACCTTTGACTAGCGAGTTATTTGGATTGACTCAAAGCTTCTTCAAAATGAAGTACTATTTATTCATTCTCTCAAATGTACACAACACTCAGAAGAAAGGGTAAAAAATGATGAAAGGACTCAGTGCCTGGGTTTAAACTTGGACCTTATCTTTCCTTGTCAGTTTTTGCATGTAAACATTTCAGAAATGGGTAGATTTCATAAATATTTGACTTACTTCATAGTCTAGCAACAAACATGAGTAGAATCTGTATTAGAAACAACCAGAGGATTTAAGATCTAAGAAGCCCCTTCAGAACACGAAGACACTAACTGCCATCATTCTTGCTATTCCTGTTATGGATATCGGAGTGTTTAGTTTTCTTGTATTAACAGTTGAACATCTTTTTGAAACAATATATAAACTCACTATTTCAAAGAAAAGGTTTAAGAATAAATATCCACCTTGCAAAATCTTAGGTTTTGCTGGTACCTCATGACTTCCAGTTGTCTTTTGCAGTTTGGGATGTTAGAATCATGGAAAAATTTAGTCCTGCATACTTTGTTGTGGTCACCTTAGGGATAGAAAAAAATTCCAGAAGTGTATCTGACTTGACCCCAGCTGTTGCACTCACAACAGCGACTAATGGTCATGCCTTCTGAATACAGAACATATGTGGTTGCTGTTAAATACTGTAAATATGCATATTGTGGTTTATTACCTTAACAATTTATGTAAATGTGTGTATAGAGTATGATAGGTGATAAAAGGATAAGAATGACAAATACTAGGGGTTTAAGATTCCCTGTGTTTGTTCTGCATGACATTTAGGGTTTCCAAACCAAATACCTTCAAAGTGTCAAAAACATTTTGTAATATGTGTAAAATGTAAATCTCAAATACATTTTATGGAATTTCCTTAAAGTGGCATTAATCCCTATATTAGCCAAAGACAAAAACAAAGTACAAGCACTTCAAGTAATCTCTATAAGGGGAGAAAACACACTGCCAGATTTCTAACCATGGTGTTACACTGTATGTATGCAGACTACAGGCTGGGTCCTGCAAACCCTTATCCACATGAATTCCCATTACAATACTTTGCATCACTCAGATGAGTACAGGTTTGACAAATGAAGGGTGTCTCTAGCTCCAGAAATTCTTCATCTGAGCCAATTTTTGTCAGGTTTGGTGAAAGTCTTTAGAATTACAATATTATCACACCATCACTTAGGATAATTTATAGGCTACACAACCTCATTCACGATCTTGAGTACAAAGACTACCTTTTTCACACAAGCAGTACGAAAGGAATTTAAAGAAAGAATATTTGTTTACTAAATGCAATGCTAGACAGCACGACTCTTAGGGCACTGACCAAAGTGACATTTGTCTTGTGATGAGTCCCTTTAAAGTGCTCTACAGCTGTGCCCTGACAGAAGTGCATTGCTGCTGGGCACTTTAAAAGTGACCAATCGCATGACAAATTAACCCTCATTTAAGGGTCTTTTAAGCATTGAAGGTCTTGTGCCCAGATGGGTGGTACTGTTGTGCTCCATGTGAAAGCTGGCAACAGATGAAAATAACAAAGGTCAGGTTATCATGAGGTGGGACAGCATATTGTCTTAGTACACTATAGAAGACACAAAGTGCTATTTGCAGATGGTGCTAGCAGAAAGCCAGGTGTTGGTGAGGACTCTAGGCAGAGCATCTGTTGAATTGACTAACTGTGGTTGCATGTATCAACGAAAGGATATTTTATCAGGAACATGAACTCTGCCAATTGTTTTCCCCTGTTCATTATGATCATCTCTGTCTTTTTTCAGTGTCAGCCAAGTGTTCTTTAACATAAGCTGATCTTGGAAGAATAAGCCATCATGAGGGTACTGCTGTATTTGTAAATGATGAAGGACAGGTAGAAATTGGTCTTTTGTTGTCAACTGAGTCCAGATAAAATCAAGAATTCATTTAATGTAGCTTACGTTGACACTGAAAAGGACTAAGAAGAATTGATCCTTGTGGGACTCCAGAAGCATAGAATCTACTAGTGTAGGTAAAGATTCCTATCACTACTGTTCTGGGAAGGGAAACTATTTTAGCATCACCCAAGAACAATCCCCTTCCCCCTCCCAAATCTCTGAGTATCATCGTCAGTTTTGTCACATGCTTCACAGCATTTCAGAAGAAGAATAGATGTCCAGTCTGCTTCCCATTGACATAAAATCACCAACAATTAATCTCAGTTCATTAAAGTAGTTTTAGTTCAATGCGTTGGACTGAATTCAGACTATGCCATGTCTCAAATATTAATTTCACTTTGATGAATTCGTAGTTGGATTCAGGCTTGTTCAAGACAGGGAAGTTTGATACTTGTGGGTAGTAGATAGAAAAGGGTGGGATTTTTTTTAAATGTTGGTTAGACTATAAAACGTATGCAAAAGAAAGGGACAGCTTAGAAAGTAATTTATCAATGACATTTTCGGATAGAAAAATAATTCTGTATTGCTTCTGTAACCCGGGTGTCCCCAAGTGAATGCCCCCCTCTCACCAATAGAAGGAGAAAGGCAGCAGGGTTCCCATACTCGGGGTGGAAACTGTAGTCTACTCACAGTTCCCTCCCACCTATCATGTCTCTATAGAGGAGGAACAGAAAACAATGTTTTAACCAAGTACAAATTTAATATATAAGAATTGAGGTGAGTATTTACAGGTTAAAAATATATATAACTATAACTAAATACATACCCATATACAAGCAGGTAAGCATAATGGACCAACTGATATGAACAGGTAAGTACAACAATAAATGACACTCTAAAATACAAGTTGTATAGTTAATAGTTAATAAACACTCCAAAGATACACGCGCATTTCAAACAATCAATAAAATACTCAAAAATATGAGGCTCAAGATTTCTTTATGCATCCCCTCCTTTAGAAGGTCCCTTCCTCCTGCCTCTCCTAGTGAGGCTACCCGCCCCCCAAAGTGTCACTACCCGGTGGAAGACCCATTGCTCACTGACTTATATGTCCCAAGGAGCCGGATATGGGGTTGTCCATAAATTGCCCTGGTCTGGGTAATGTTTCTCCAAGGGAGGGCTCAGTTTCAGGCCTCAGGGAAGTGGCATGACTTGCTCACACATCCCAGTGGCTCAACCTTTCTCAGGGGGAGTTGCGGGCCTGGGCTGCTTTGTGCATGCCCAGGGCCGTGCCACTCTGAATACTGTTCCCTGTGCTCAGGGACCACTTCATTCCTGGGGCCCTTGCAGACCCACTGCAGGGAATAGGTCCCAGACTACTTGGCCCCTCCTTCTCCAGGGCTTTACGCCTTGCAATGACTCACCCTGCAGTAGCGCTGGCTCCCATGCCCAGCCTCACTTGACGGTTGGAGACCCGAGCCACCTCACTGCAGCTCCCAGGGTCCCGGTCCCTCGTGGACCCTCTGTGCAATGATACTTGCACCGCAGCCCAGCCTCGTGCTGGGGTTGGAGACCCAAGCCACCTCCCTGTGGCTCCCAGGCTCCTGGTCCCTTGCGGACCCTCCATACCACCCGCACCACCCACTGCTTTCGTCCAGTGGTGGAATCTTTCGGGCTCTTCTGGGCAGCTGAATATGCCCGCTGGGCAGCTCTCTCAGCTCTTCTTGGCCCTGGGACTTCTTCCTCCTTTGTCCTTCACTAATTGCACTGCATGCTTGGCACACAGCTTCTTATATCCCCTTCTGTGGTTCATTTTCAATCTGGGGGCAGAGCCCATCAGGAAGCTACAACTGCAGTTCCCAATTAAGTCTGCTTCTACCCCCCACTCTCAAGTACAGACAGGGCGGATTCTCCTCCTGGCTCCTCCCCTGCCTGCCTCTGATTGGCGGGCTTTGCCCCACCAATCGCATTCACTGTTTCCTAAGCCTGGAGAGTCAGGCAAAGCCTGGCAAGCCTGACACGCTTCAAAAGCTTGAAAGATATTTCCAGAAGAATACTTAGAAAGCAAAAATTGTATGTGTCAGCAAAATACACAGTGCAACATACAATTGCATTGCTGGGCTGCTATGATAGCACATGTGGATAGCTTCATATAGAACATACCTCATAGATTTCATAGACTTTAGGGGTGGAAGGGACTGCATGAGATCATTGGGTCCAGCCCCCTGCCCAAAGGGCAGGAAGTCAGCTGGGGTCAGATGACCCCAGCAAGATAATCATCCAAACGTTTTTTAAACATGTCCAGAGTGCCTCTGCATTTAAGAAAAATACCTCTACATGTTAAACCCCCTCCAACAACAAAAAATCTAGATACATTTGTCAAATGATTGCTGTAATTACATTAGAGATATTAAAATTGATGTGTTCTGTAGTTCATATTAATGTTGCTGTACCTTTAAAAGTGTTATAAAAAACTATAAGCAAGAGAGTGACATTTTAATAAACCAACATTATGACCAAATGTAATTTATACCAATGCCTAGTAAATCCCTCTTCAATATAGAGATCTGATTACATTGGAAAGAATCAGTCAATCTTAATAAGGATTTTCAGGGTATTTCCCTTCCTCTCTCCCCCCCACCCCTCCCCCACCAAATGCTAGCAGAGGTGATCCTCTCTCTCAGACATGGAATAACAGAAAAGGCAAAATTATTATTAGAGATTACAGTTTATTCCTGAGGCATTTTTATATTGCACTCATCACTTGTTTACCATTCATGTGGCTTTTGTTGCCCGCCTATTGACATTAGCTTCTTAAAAATGTCTTTGCAATAAATATTTACATTTTCCTTGTGTATTAAATCTTATGTTTAATGTTCAGCTTCTATTAAAAGGAAAATAATTTGATAGAATCCTTAAAATATTTTTTGAGAAAACTAAGAAACTGGGTTTCACATTCTCCATCAGTTTTAAAGAGGAAGGAAATAAGGCAACCCTTCTTTGAAAGATGCAAAATTAAAAATCTGGCATTGGTAATCCCTTGATTCAAGGATGATCTCTGCCATGGCTCATTGATGGGTTTTGACATGACTTAAGAGTCCAATCCTTGAGCCACAGAGCTGCCTGTACAGTTGCAGAACTAGGCCATATGCTAGGATTTCTCTTGTTTTCCTTTCTTCAGTCTCTCTTCTCTGCTTTGAGGGTAAGACACTTTACCATGAATGGGCTGCTATTTGGTTGAGGTTGTGGTGCCCCTGGAATCAGTTGACAGCCAGCTCCTCCCAGCTCTTGATGTTGGCATCCATGTTCTTGAGGTATGCCTTCAATGTGTCCTTGTTGCAATTCCTCCAGCCACCATGAAATCTCAGGCCATTACTAAACTGGGAGTAGAGCACTTGTTTTGGGTGTCAAGAGTTGGGCAATCTAGTAAAGTTGGTGCTGGTAATGAAAAGGAGGACTATTTCCTACATTATTATTTGGACAGTAGTTCCTAAAGAGTTACGTCCTATACCTCTATTCTCAGAGGTTTCTTATATTATATTAGTAAAACTGGTGCAGCTCTGTTGCACAAGGGAACAGGCTGAAGTGGAGCTTATGGTATAGTGAAGGTCACTTGCACACCTGAATGAACTATTCAATTCCTAATCCTGAAGTGCTAATGATAGAACAGGTGAAAACTGTCTAATACCTTGCCTTTGCCACTGAAGGATCGAGTCTATGACACAGGCCGCACTTCCACTGGTGCAGGATTTATTTATTTTTTAATAAAAAGTAGAGATGCATGTGAGTTGCTATTATGGTATTTATTTGGTAAATTCTAATAATTCTTATTTGGCAGATAAGGCTACAACTTCAATCTCCTCATACACTAGTTAAAGCTTTGTACCAGTCACTACTGTTTCACCCAGGCTCCATTATGGGCATATAGAGGTAAACTGAAATTAATGCCACAGCCCAGTACCATGTTTTGTCTGTTGCTTACAAATGGAGAAAAGTGCTGTAAAAGAGCAAACTCTCTCAAAACCTTGGATCATTTATTTCTTACTAGCTAAGGTAAAAAATAAACCCAAGTATTGCTATCTATACTATTTATATTACTATGCTATTTATTTCCTGTGTCCGCAGTAGCAAGTGCTGGTTCAAGCTCACTGTACATAATGTTGAAAAGAAAGTTTCTTTTAGTAATTAGCATGTGTGCACATGCTGTGAAATTGAAGGAAATGAGAAACAAGGCATAATACATACCTACTTAAAGGAACCGCATACAAAGATGGATCTTGCAAAGTCAACTCATCTGCCATTAATAAAACACCATCTGCCATTTTATGGCACATATACAAGCTGCAGCAGAAAGATGCCAAGGTAATTTAGAATTTCTTACTGCAGCCTAGGCCAGAGCTAATTTCATTCAAAGGATAAATGAGGAAGTCTCTCTTTGCCAACTGACAAAATGTAATGATTCATGATTAATGAAACCTTTTATCCTGCATAGGCCTCTCCTTTAAGCATGCTTCATTGTTATCAATGGAGTGAGAGAAATTGTGCTTTCAAAAAAATGAACAGAGCAGAAAATACAACCCACACTCATACTGTGAGGATCCACTCCTCATTGAAGAGAGGAGAAAAATAAAATGATTAAAGACTGGTGTTTTCTTCTGCAGAATTCCAGAACCACAATCTTTAAAATGAAAACAACTTGCCTACAGGTTTGAGACAAGTCTGATTCTGTAGATTCAGTGTGGGGCCAGTTGAAAATATTTAGGTAACATTTGCTGGAAAAATGGACATTAGGGTTTTGATAACAGTGAATTATTCCCAGATTCTTCTTGAAGGAAAATTTCAGGAAAACCCCAAGTTTTGTTTTGTTGTTTAGAATTGGAGGCTTATGGCTATTTTCCCACCTTCCCTTCCTGTTTCTTACTGCTAAGCAGTAGGAAAACAGCAGACATGGAAAACTCTGAGAGTTGGTGATATTTCCTTCTTTCAGAAAGGGACACTGTCAAAGATTTTGATCGTTTTCAAAATGGCAAAACATCAGTGCAAGGAAGCAGGCTTCTCTTCCACTGTCTCCCGAGAATAAGAGTCCTGAAAATCCCACTCTGTCTGTTACATTTTGTTTTCCAACACTTGCCAGCTGAGAAACTTGCTTAAAGTCCTATGGGAAAACAGAATGTCTTGATAGGCGAACCTTGAAAGGCAGTTTTCTAGCAGAAAAATTCCTACTTTTCAGTCATCTCTACTTGCAGTAGTGCTCACTGTTGGAGTTATTACAGCTCCCTTGGAAACCATGGGAGTTTTACTGCTGACTCCAATGGGTGCAAATTTTGGCTTTTGATAATTCCACCTCCTATACACAGAGGTGCTATCAGTTTCATTTGGAGGGGAATAAATAATAAGCTTGTCAAAGTACATGCAACAGTTGGTCCTGTCAAATGCACTTGCCAGTTTTGACAATATTCTTATTATTATATGTATTAAAACTGAATTTACCATTATTTTGGCATAAGGAAGAAGTTGCTTTATTATGTTAATTCTAAGACCTTGAAACTTCTGACATTGAAGTTGTTGTTTAATCCAGGAAATAGGGAAGTTACACATCTGAGAAAACAAACACATTTGTTAGTTATTCCTTCTAATGTGGTTAATATCCTTAGGTAAAAAGGTCGACTGACTATCCCTTGGCTTGCTCCATTCATAGAATATATTACACTCTTCTTTTTATTAAGAGCCACACAAGTTGGACATGCAAACAGATTCACTGCCATCTTGCTGAAGGTGGCACTCCTGTCTCATACCAGTGTCTTTATAAAGTCACGGTTCATTTCAGTGAGTTCCACTCTTCAACATTATACCTTTATTCAAATTGCTTGGCGATGTTGCAGCCCAGTAATTCTTCACTTTGCATTTTGAGTTTCTCAGACATCAACTCGTATTAGCATTAGCTCAAGGTTGAAGCAGTTACACCTTAGAACAAAAAGCCTTCTCCGACAGTCCCGCACCTGCACAGTTGTGACTTGCCACTAGAGGGCTTGTGAGCAGAGACCCGACTAGGAACTACAGGTATGAGTTGCCACTACAGGGCCGGTGAGCCAGGACAGGCTTCTATCCATGTCCTAGGTGGGGGGTGTGTGAGAGATGGATTGGATGTGGGGAGGGTTGGGGAGGCAGGAACATGAAGATGGGAGGCAGAGAGTTAACTGGATAAGCGTGAGTAATGAAATGGGAAGTGGAAAGGAAATGGGGGTGGGGGAAGGGTGATGAAATGGAGGAAGTCAGTCATTAAAAGATAAGATGAAATGGAGTTAAAAAATTAAAAAGAAATAAAGAGGAAGTAAATGAAAGAATGTCTCTTGTTTTAATAAAATCGGATTTGAGATTGGAGTGTGGGGGGTGTGGGTTAGGCTTCTTAAGGTGGCTGGGAAGTGGGAGTGGTGACAGAAGGTGCTTTTGGGGGGAACTACTGCCCCTGCCCCAGGAAGGAAGCCCCAGATAATGGGGACCCAATCCAGTCCGTTACCTTTTCTCCCCTGCCTCACCTAGGCCCCACTTCTGGACCTGTCTGTGCCCTGTGACCTGGCTAGCGGGCATATGCTATGCAGGCTGTTTGCACAGGGTTGCACCGGTGGGGGGTGGGAATGTCACACCCCCCAGGGGAAGGAGGGGGAGTTAACTTTGTGGCAGAACCACCCCCCAGGCAGTAGAGTTCAGGGGATGGAAAGTTTGTCCACACAGAACAGAAGGGTGGGGAAGGGAAACACTGCATCCTGGGATGCCAGAGGACTGAAACTTGGGTGGCTTATCTGTAGGGAGTGGCCTCACATTAATGGAAGATGATCTGGATAACACAGATCAGAGATAAACCTGTCCTGGAGTGGTGTAACTTTAAGTTGCCTAAAGGGCACTTAAAACTAGTTTCAGGTGTTAATATGTGGACAATCTAGGGGTTAAGAGCTCCAGGAGCCACCTAAAATTAAATGTCTAACAAAGCCCTCTGATCAAGTGGGAAATGGATTAAATAGACTTACCAAAACTGGAAAGGTGTGTAGGTAGGTAATCAGGGAATTAAAATCAATTACAAACAATGCAATATTTGTAAGAGCCTAGAAAGAAAGAGTTTTAGGGTAAATACAAAACTTTTTATTGTTCAGAGACAGTATTTTTTAAAAAGTCCTGTAGCACAACTGCAATGTTTGTAGAAGTAACCTGTAGCCTATGAAAGCTCATGCCTCGCTGAGTCTGTCTTTAAGGTGCCACCCTGCCCTGACATCTGTAATTTATGCTGTTGTGCAAGCCTTCTAATTGTAGATGAAGTCTATCTGGAATAGCTGCATAGGGATCTTGATCCCACTAAAACCAAAAAAGGGAGTGGCTTTCAAGATTTTAATGTTGTTCCCTTCTTATTCAGGATGTGATATTAGATATGGATTAAAGACAGACAAATCTGCAGTTCATTTTGCAAACCATGCTGGTCAGAATTTGGTCTTTAAAGCACAGTTCAGATTTCAACTTCGAAGCTCAACATTTTTAGATAAACAATTCACATTTTTGCTCATCTTCTATGAGAGATTAGCTAAAATCTCCCTATAACACGTTATAATAAGGTGGGATGTTGAGAAGGTATCCATTGAAACTGTCTTCCAGGAAGAGGCCAATAATGCCAGAAGACTTGCAATTGACCAAGAGTTTCTTGAAATTTTCTTTAAAATGTTTATTCCATTATTTTTCTAAATTTAGCACAGAATTCTGCAGCCACTCCAGATGTGGAACCGCGCCACTGCTTCAACATAAGTTCTTTCTGTGGAATAATAGCAACTACAAAGTAACAGACGCACAAAACTAGGAGTGGGGGGAAAAGACAATATGGAATTGTTAGAACAGATATGTCCCTGTAAACAGGAGAAACGTTTATATGCAGGCTTTATTTTCCAAAGTAAAATTATCCTACATTCCAGATGATGTGGCCAAAACAGGAGCTGAATAAATCAGCCCTGCAAAAAAAACTGTATTTGTCCCAGGCAGTTTGTGGGGTTTTTTTGAACAAAAATAATTATTCTCTCCATCATCAGCAACTTAAGTGTTGAATAAATGGTTTTAAGCCAATGCTAGCAAGCTTGCACGATGATTTTACTTGTCAGGTTGACATATCACTAAGCTGCTTTGGAAATAAATACAATAGCTCTAATTGTTTTCTTAATAACTAGAAGTTTTGATGAATAATTACTGATGACAAAGGCTTTCAAAAATCTCAGATTATAAAGCTCCTGTAGGCATTATTCCCTTCATAACCTAACTCCAAGTTCTCAAATGAGTTTCCCCTACTTTACAAGTCATCAGTCTCTTCAAACTATGCAAAAGCTAAGATGCTGACAAAGTAATAATAATAATAAAAAGCAATCCAAAAATAAATTATCATTTCACTGCTACTCCTCACTCACAAGTTAAACCACAGACTAATATTAATTTTCCTCTTCAGGGCTATTTCAGAGTCCAGCAATTATTAGTTCTGTTACCTGGTCCTAATGTCCAAGCCCAAACACATAGTCTATCATGCCTATAACATATCAAGGACAATTCTGCATCTGGCAAGAGAAAGCTCATAAACAAAAATAGAACCTCTTCTGCAAACATGGCCTTGTTCTTGTCTAGTTAAAAAACCCCCAAAGATTAATGTAAACTCTATTGATCTGACACCAGACAGAGATGGGGACCTGCAGCAAGGGTGCAGTATTAATGCTCTCACATATCCAACCCTATATTCCTTTTCTGTAACAGAGCCCACTAAGATGGTTCCACCTTCAGGAACAAAACCAGGACCAGATTGCTATAGGGGCTTTTATTCTGTTTTACTTTAAACTCATAGGTTCCCCTTCTCTTGAAAGTGATAAACTTTCTTGAATTGGCTCTAACTGTCAGTGGAACAATGTACGTTCTCCAAATACCTTGCAATGCACTGGGAGACAATTCCCTTCACAAAGGTACAATTTAGGCCAACATAGGTCACCTATAAGATTTAGTACAAGATAAGTCAGATGTATCAGCAATTCTTGAATATGGAACACCCTATGGCCAAACTTCAGGAGGCTTCCATTGAGGAATCCCTGTCCACTTTTATTTATGCTGGACCACACCTGAGGGTTCAAATGTAAGCTTTAATAAAGGTTTGTCTCCCTTCCCTGGGTCTGCCTCCTCTGCAGATGCAGGGCAGAATCTCAACCTTCATGTTTTTTCCTTTTCTTTCCAGGCATCTGAAAGCACTCTACCTTCTTCTTACAATTACATACTTTCCCGCAACCACAGTTAATTTATGATTTTGGATTGATTTCATTCAAGATTTAAATATTCGAATTTAAGAGATTCTACAAACCTAATGCCCCAAGAGAGTTTGCCAAATAATCAGCGTGACAAAAATTAGCCGAAGCAACATACCTCTTGATCCAACTATGCAGCTGGAAAATCGAAAGTGAAAAAAACAAAAACCAAAATCAACCAAACAAAAAACTCCCCAGCAACTATCCATTCATTACATCCATGATATAAAAACATAAAAATGTACCATCTAAAGTAACTTTAAGATTCAACAAACATCCTTTAAGAATAGTAGGTCTTTAAACTTCTAGAGCACTTACTCTCAACTAAGGTGCCATGGATCCCTAGAGTGCCATGAGATTCTTTCAAGAGTGTTTCAAGGTGCCATACGATGTACTGTTAGATGTGCAATTACAATCCACATGCTAAACCCAGAGATCTCAAGTAGGAATTCATACTGTTAAAAGTATTCTGAGCTGTTGTGGGCTTTCTGATTTGTATGCAACAGAAGAATTGCTCTATTATTTTTCTGTAGTCAAAAAAGAGTGAAAACTAAGGGTTGGAATTTTCCAAGGGGTACCTTGAGGCAAAAAGGGGTGCCTTGAGTCTAAAAAGGTTGACCACCACTGACCTAGAGCTTGAGGGAACGCAGAGCTTTCATTTTAAGTGAAGAGTAGGAAATTAAAAAAAAAAAAATGTTCAAAGCATTGCCATCTATTCCTGAACAAACTGTTAAAAATTACTTCCTTGCCCCTCCTTTACCATATCTGTACATAAAAGCTGATCCCAAGCTGGAATTCCTATTCCACAAGAACCAAAAAAAAAGGGAAGAATCTATTCTGTAACTAAAGTAGAATTAAAAAAAACTACTAATTGTTTTAAGAGTGATTTGACTTATTTTATTTCAAAGCAAATATTCAGCCTAGGATCTCAGGCTCTAAGGTTCTTAGCTCAGCCAAACTATCTCAGAGCTTCTAGTAGAAGGATGGAGAACCGGGAACCTAGAAGCCCTGGGAGACATCATTCAGCTGGGTAGCTCAGAGCTCAGGCTGCTTGACTGAGTTTCATTACTAAATCAGAGGGGATTCAAAACCTTAAACACCTAGCATGAATCAGGGTTCCTAGGGCTTCCATGTTCCCTGCTAATGAGCTGGTAGCCATGTCTCAGCAAGAATCAAGGCTCCCAAGGCATTAGGGCTCCTGGCTCTAAGGCAGGGAGCATGGAAGCCCTTCACTCTGGGACAGTCCATGAACCTAGAGACCTTGGAAGCTTGGGGCAGCCAAACCTGGAAGAGTTAACCAGGGATGTAAACTCTGAAACTCCAGGCTCCTAGCAGTCCATCAGACAGGAAACTTAGATCTGCCTGGGCAGATATTTGTCAAACTGGTTTGGTTTGGTTTTAAACCTAGGGGTTTCTGGTTTGAGAGTCTTACTCCTCCACAAAGGGTCATATTGATCACTGTATTTGGGCTCAGGAAGGAATTTCCCCCTAATTCAACTTGTATAGACCATGCATGTTTTTGCTTCATCTACAGGGTGTTGCATAAGACTTTTCCTAAGATCTTCTGAGATCATAAGAACATATATTAACCAACAATTTCCCAGTCATTACAGTAACAGGTCATTGCCAATGCCCTCATCTCTCCTCCTTTGACCTATGACATATTATAAGGTGTTGGTGTTTCAGGTATGGTGTCTTTTTGAGAAATGAGGGTTGGCAGGGAGATCATAGGGATTCCTTAGATTAATGACTGCCTGTGAAGCTAGGGGATTCAATTCAATAGCCTGGGAGGCCCCTTTTAGTTCTACATTCCTATGTTTCCACAAAACATTTTGGTATTGATAAAGCGATATTTGACAAAAACGTCCACTGGAAAAATCCTCACTAACTCTACTCATTACACGTCTTCCAGGATGGGTCTTCCTTCTATAACTACATGTAGCCAGTCACATAATCAGATCCATTCCAGGACTAAGAACAAAGTGAGTGTAGGCTTTCACCTTCCTCTACCCTCATCAATAACAACAGAAGCTGTAAGACTGCCATATTAATGAAGCTGCACAAGGTGAAATCTCTTCTTTACTATTCTTTTTAAGTCAAATTTCCAAAGAACAGCCTAGAAAATCACAAGGAGTGCATATAAAATAAGACTACCTGGAGACAGCTTTAATTTGTATAGAAGGCTTTATGTGAATCTTTAATCTCCTAACAGCTGCTTTCTTAGGTACTCATTTGCAATAAATATATCACATGACATAATCCTTACAATCTTCCTAAACAAAGAGTGAATTTTTAAGTGACTCCATACCTAGTGATATTGAAGTGGCACCTACTGGTATTATTATAGCTAAGTATCTGAAATATACATTATTGTCAATGGAAATTTTGTACACCCTTTTCCTCTTCCTCCCCTTCAAATTGTAACATCTTATGATAAATGCCTGGAGATGAAAGGCTAAAACTACCAGATGTGCTCAAGTCATTTAGGTGCTTTTGAAAATTTTACTTAGTGTCTCTCCACAGACCAAGTTCAGAGAAATACTTGACAGAAATACTAACCTTTCCACATCCCTGAAACAAGCAAGAGTGAAAGGTTCATTGAGAAGGGATATCAGTTTCCCTGTCCATAGTATCTGATGAAGAAGGCTGTCATCTATGAAAATTTATGCCTTACTGAGTCAGATAGTTTCTAAGACTGTGGATGCAATTGTACAGACATTTACTCTCCCAAAAGAAACTCTCCTGGAAATAATTTAATCTTGGTTGTTCCCAGGTTATTTTTTCTCCCAGAGCAGCCACTTCTGGGAGAAAAATCCTGACTATCTGGAGCCCTTGTCGTTTCTACTGAGAGACTAGCAACTCTCCCAGTAGAAACCAAATGTCTATATGTGGCCTTAGGTACCACCCTTCCCTGCCCTCTGCCTGACTTCAGACTAACATGGCTAACTTTGTCCCTGATGGAAGTTTCTCCAGTGTGGGTTTTTGTCCTCTAGGTATCACAGTGAAACCAATAAGTCATTTTGTATAATCTAGAAGATAGACAGAGGACAGTAACTATTTTTTGACCCAAACAGTAGCTTCTCACTGTACATACCTCTGCTTTTAGACAGCCCAGTAGCTCTAAAAATATAAACTCAGAATAAGGGAATATGAATTTGTTACATAAATCTGACACACAAAATTGGCAGCCACCTTGGAAAGCTGGGCTTTGCTTCACTGTCAGCCAGATATAACTCAAGCTTCTGTAGTAACTCAAGTCCTCTCTCTCCATGTATTATCAGTGCCCTTAGCCATAGGAAACTAGCTACTGAAAACCTATAGATTTTCACAGCACGGTGCTTTTATACTCACAGAAAATCATCATATTTTTGCACTGATTTCACAGTGATTTAATGGAATGTCCCTAGATATATGCACTTTCCCCATTAAAAAAAGCTAATGAAAATAAAAACATAAAATATCCTCTACATTTTTCATTCATCCTAATGCAGTTATGTATTGTAGAGACTTTTAAAAGAGATAAATCAAGCTATAAACACAATGTTTGATGTGACCAACACCAACATGTTAACAAGTGAGTTCCCTTAAAATCTCCAAAAGGCAAGTGTCTTAGTGAAAGAAACAAAAAAGTATGGCTTTTCAAAATAAGCCTACACAATTTCTGACCTGTTAGTGTATTCTGGAGGTCAGAAAAACTTCACATAATGGAGATACTTGCCTCCTTACCCCTAGAAAACATTACCAAGCAGGGCTAAGAAACACACCAAGACTGGGAAAGACCAATTAAGCTAGTTGATCATACCTGTATGGTGAAAAAAGACAATATACTTACTTTATTACTTGAAAAGAAAAGAGTAGAACATTTCAATATGCAGCTAAGAAATTGTATCATTTTACTAAAATAATTTTCCAAGAAGCAAAGTATTTTTTAACAATAACAGACTCAGATAACTGTTAACACCAGATTTCATTTATCATTGTACACTACAAATAGATAGATGGCATGTAATACAGCTATTATTAATGTTTGGAAAATGTAATTACTACTTTTATTTTTTTCTCTGTCTGCACAACTTCAATATATAACCAGTCTTTCATAAAGCATATTTTTGGCATAGAGTAGTTTAAGGTATTGACATCTCACTAGCTGGGGCAGACTTAAAGCAATAGAACACTTCTTTAGATCCTGTAGACGTGTAATACAATAGTATGTATGCTGTCATCTTATCTCACAAGTACCACGAGAACAGCTAGTGTGTATGGGTAGAAAATAAATTGTCAAGAAATATAATTAAATATAATACTTTGTGACATAAACATTGTCTCATAGATTTCATAGTCTCCTGGACTTCACTGCAGAAACTAGCTTCTTTAGCATCAGTCGGGTGGGAGACTGAAAGAATGGATCCTTTCCCTCTGCTAGATACTTTTCTAAACCATTCTGATTCATTTCTGTATATTTCATAACCTCAAACTCAACATGCAAGTGGGATATGTTAAGATTCCCTTTCCTGTTCTGTTCTCAGGCTCAACAATGCGCAGCAGGCAGTAGTCAATTTAGCAAGAGATCTTATCCATCACTGCTGAAAAAGTACAGGGTATTGACTGATGAATGGAAGATAAATCACAAGAGGGCTGTCCATTCAGGCAGGGCTGAATGACACTGACAGAACCCTGCATGAAAGCTCATTTTGCACTTGCCTGTACAATATGTCGTTTGTACAGAGCATTGCTCCCCAATGATATCAGTCCCTTCTTGGTATGAAGCCCTCTCCCTTTATTGTCTTCAGTAAAGGTGTCCAATGGGTAAGAAGGGAAATCTCAGAGTGCTGGGTGGGGGGAGGGGGTGCTCTATTATGATCTAAAACTTCAAGTTCGCACAGATTTTGGCTTTGTTGTTTGCTGTAAGCTAAGCCAAACACAGCCATTTCTTATTGCTAGGGGGAAAGAGATGAAGGATCCAGCGGGTGAGATTAATGGATTTAATAGTGTGATTTATAGCCCCTTGAAAACTTTAGATGTATTACTGAAGTTTGTTACTGTTTGTTTCAACAATCTCTCTGTAGCTGATATGTCTGTAGCAGTACTTCCTAAAAATCCCCTATATTGTTTTTTTCAGACCCTTAACATCCAGGAAGCAAGTTCAACCTCCACTGGTTAGAACTGGGCCAGACCATAGCCCATCTAGCCCAGTATCCTGTCTCACACAGGGGCAGAGATGCTGGGGAGGAGGTTAAACAGGTCATGTCTCAGATTTCCCATCCCCTGCTATTCTCCCAATGCAACTTCCAGCATTCAAAGTTTCAGGAAGTGCTGATACAAATGCAGAACACCCATCTACAATGTTCAGTAACTACCAATGGAATTCTCCATGAAGTTGTCTAATCCGTTTTTTAGTTGGGTTAAATTATCAGCATCCACATCTTATTGTGGCATACGTTCCACAAGTTCTTCACATCACATGTAATAAACAGCTTCCTTCTGTCAGGTTTAAACCTACTTTCTAATAGTTATGACCCTTCACTCTAATGTTCAGAGAGGCAATAAATAGTAAATCCATATCGACTTTCTCTATACCATTTGAATATTTTGCAAACATCTACATGACCCCCCTCCTCAGCCATCTCCTTTCTAAGCTGAAGTCTCTCCCATATGGAAGCCCCTCCATTCCTCTGGTTATCTTTGCTGCCCTTACTGTACTTTCTATAGTTTTTCTATACCTGAGGAAAAAAAGGGATGCATATTCTGATCCACTGCCTCTTTCATTCAATTCTACATTGAGCATGTAGCATGATACAATATATTCCTGCAAACCAGGGGTAGATCCAACCAGGCTGCAGTGATACAGCTGCACCCCATTTTAAAGTTTGGGTGGAGCAGGAAATAAAACCAACTGCCTGGGGAGGGGCAGCAGCATTTCTATTCAGACAGTGCTGACAGAGTCAATTGATTGCCTGGCTTTTTATAATGCACCTGATTACTGCCAATCTCTTCACTCCACAGGTGTTAACAACCCTGTCTCCTTTTTAATGGTCTTGATGTTCCATTAATCAAATTATTCTTTCTTCTGCAATTTTGTTGTCTGTTAGCCATGCCTGGTAAAATCTGTCATATATTTCACAGACTGCTTTTGTTCTAGCCAAAAGCCTTAACTCAGGTGTGGTAATATTTAACTCAGGTGAACATTAATTCAGGTGTAGACATGATTGATAATGAAGTGTTGGATGCACTGTCAAGATACTCAAGAAGGCTAGGTTTTGTTTTATAAATCTGAATACGATATGTACATTTAACTATAATGACTACAGGACTAATAAAACAATATATTTTAACTATTTTGGCCTAATTTATTGTGCTTTTAAAATTAATATATAACCTAGCAAGTTAGTGCACATTCCAATACAGTTATATATGTTTTTGCTTTGATCTTAAACTGAATAGTACAGCACTAGGCCCCTAACATATTAGTAAATCTTCTAGTTTCTCTTTAACTGGAGAAAAATGTGTCATGTTAAATGATGCTTCACCACACCACCTGCATCCCCCTTTTCAAAATCTTAGATCTGCCCATGCCCAAACCATATCCAATCGCTGTAGTAAGGACTAAAAAACTCATTTATGGGTGTTCAGTTACTAAACAACTCAAGGGTGCCAGCGTGGCTGAAGCATTAGAAACTACCTTGTCCCCAATTAATAAGATGAATAGTAGCCATTAGAATATATATATATTTTTATCTGGGAAGTTAAAGTCTGTGGCTTCATAGGAGTTGCCCCAATACAGGAAAATAGGAAGTAGAAGCCTGGAAACAAGTGCCTGAGGACAACTGCATGCATCGTCATGCCCAACAGATCTCCTCTCTTCATATCTACCAGGGCCCATCATTTACTCCTAATATCCCAGCAGAGCCTTCAGAGCACAGCCTACACTGAGCAAACTGCAGATGATATTTCAACTTGCACATCAAAGAAGTTAGTAAGTGCCAATTAGTTACACCTGTGCAATCCCACTGATTGTTAGAGTGATGCACAGCTGCTACCGAGGGCATAAGAAGATACTCTTGCACAGATGTGGCTATGGTCCCAATTTGGCTGGTAGTACCTTTTCCTTTGGATGTCAGCTTGGTATAGACCCTTCTTGACACTTGGATATTTAGCAAGGTTATTAGGCAGGCAATTAAAGAAATAACTAAATAACATATAACCCACATAATATGCATGCTTCTAATCTTTGCCTATCTGCTGAGATAATTGTTCTGAATGGAGAGGCCATCAGGCCTCTTTTGCAGTGACACATAAGAGCGTCGCTACAGAATCAGAATGTTTCACTTGCCTCAGTTTTTCTTTGTGCAATGCGTGCCCTAAATTAAGCAAAACTACTCACTCAAATTATTAGACAATCCCAGCAAACTCAAAGAAAAGCAGAATCTGTTCAGGAGTCCATTGCTGATACAGTTACAGGGCTATATTCAGAACAAGTGAGGACATAAGGCCAGCTCTATGGACTTGAGTTAAAGGAGAGTAACTAGAGAAAGTTCTCAGCCCTTAGCAATCAAATGAGTACTGGTTGCAAGGAAAAAAGAAGCCCATGCACTAATTAAAGTCTTAAATCTTTGTCAGAACCCGGGGCCAAATTCTGTGGCTCATAAACAACCAAAGACACACAGACTACTGTGTTTGTTAATTAGACAGAACTCCTACAGAAGCTCTATAGAAATTTCTGGTTGTTTCAGGGCCACAGAACTAGATCTTTAATTAGGACTTTTATTTCCAAGTATAAACAAACTCCAGCTATTTATAGGCTGTATTTGTAATTTAAGGATGTTGTGATTTACATAAACTGCTAAGCTTCTCTCTTCTAGTAGTTGTTTAAAATTTCAATAAAAATGCCCTCTTACCTATAAAGATAGGTATTTTCACCTTTTATTTTTACTGCATAAATGAGTCTTGGGCAATCTTAATTGGATCTGGTGCTACTAATACTGCCTAAATTTTTCTAAGTTACCAGTGCTGACATAAAAAGGGAAATTGAACTTATGTGTGCAGAGAAGCATACCTGTAAAGGAATAGCACTAGAGAAAACAAGAGACAGATGAACAGAGTATGCCTCATCATAGACAGCCATCTCCCAAAAAAGTACTTGTCTCAGGAGTTCAGCAAAGGAGTGCTCTCCAAATAGCTCAGAAGGCCCTTTCACCAGGGCCCTGGTTCAAAGACCTTCACTAGTCACTCCTGCTAACATATCACCCAGATTCCAGCCCGACGCCTCCCTGTTCAGCTGTCTTCTATTGTTTGTATCACCCAGCTCAAGGTATGCCCATATAGGTGCGCCACAAGGCTCCAGAGCATCCCTTAGAGGAGTAGTACATTCCATAAAGGTTCCTAATGACTAACTTTACTGAAAAAATAGAAGACAGCAATGGAATTACATATTTTATGGTGATTTTGCTTTTTTACTTGGCTTTGGTTTTGTGCATGAAAGAGTATAACAAGATAATTCTTTTTCCTCTGTCTGATCCTAAGGACACAAGAGATGGAACTGAATTAACTTAATTGGTAAATGTATTATTTTGATACGCATGGCAAAAATAACTCTGTCTTAAAAACGCAGGTTACATAACTGGTTCCACTGAAAAATTAAATACTTGTTTTTGTTGCCAGATAGCTCTACTTTGAGTCTAGGTCAGCTGGCTTTATATTAGGTCAAGAAGCTTCAAATAGTTTATCATGTTTTCAGTTAAAGGTCAATTATTATAATCCTCATTACATACAAGGATGAGGAGGAGCCTCAATCTTTGAATCAATGAAAATATGATGGTATTTTCTTTGTCTCTATGGAAGCATTCTTCCTCTTGAATATTCAAAATATTCATCCTGTAACAAACTCTAAGGATCTTACTCTCAGTCCTAGTGGGAGGACTGACCAAGTGAAGACTCCAAAATCCAGCCCATCATTTTTGAGCACTGAAAATTAACTTTCCTTTTGATCTATGTACAGTAACACACAAACACAATCATACTATACTCTGGGAAAAGGGGAGAAGGTGAAACCATGAGCACGTACATGTGCTTTTGTTGCAATGCATCTTTATTTAGTAGGTTGCAATGCATCTATTTTGTAGGTTGTGCAGCACTGGAGGACAAATGTGAATTTTAAGAGAATGTTGTAAAAACACTCTTGTTAGGAACATTTCTGGGGGTCAACTTGGGTGATGGGACAAGAGATTAATTCAAAATCAACTGTATCAATATTACAGAATTTCTGTACAGAATTTGGATACCTCTGCAAGACTCCATTGGTACCCCTTATCAGTGCTTACATTTTCCCATGGAGCCTTCATTTTGCAGGTTACTAGTTGCATACTACTTGCTTGTACAACAATCTCAAGCATTTCTAGGAGTGGAAAAGCATAACCAATTAATATCCAAACGTGTACCTTTAGCTTAAGTTTGGTGACTGTTTTTTTCAGTCTGTTATGAGATACTATTAAATATACATTTTTCAGTGCCTTTGGGAAAAAAAATCCATTAATAGAATTTGCAGGTAAACCAACGTATATTTGCAAAGTCCTACAATGATTCATGCAGGAACACAATTACTGAAAGATCTGAAAGACCAGTCTAACCCTTTGATTCTAGAAAGTCATCAGGAATATTTAACAAATGGGTCCTCAGAGCATTTCAGTAATTTCACTAAACTGAAACCTGGGAAAAAGGAAAGTAGATAAGTTTATACTGCTAGGTTGTATACAGACATTGAGGGAGGTTTAGGGGAGGTTAGACCATGTTAAAAATGGCCACCTGATCTGAGTTCACTCAAGCGTGAACCTTACAATAATTAGGTAGACTGATCTAAGTTAAGTTACCTCCAAGGTACACTTAGCTTGGGTCTGGTGGGCTAACCTAACTGAACTTTTGTACAGTACCCAGTGCAGAAAACCAAGCTGCTGGCCCTGGGGCTGAGCTTTTCATACCCACTCCCTGGAACCAGGCTATTTGTAGTCCTCCAGCCTCTTAACCCATGTTCCCAGATGGACAACCCTCCCCAGCAGACCAGCACCCCCCCCCCCCCTTCCATCTCACAGGCTGCTCCTGGTGTTAGTTTTTCTGGTGTTCATCAATGCTAGGAGCTGAGCAAGTAAGTTGTGGTGAGGGGAGGGGCAAGAGGGATGGGGAGGTTGTCTGGAGATGGAGGTCAGGGAGCTAAAAATAGCCCCAAGTCCCATGGGGTGTAGAAGAATGTTTCCCAGCCCCTACCCTCGCAGACCCTGTGAGCCCCCCTGATCTTGCCAAACCCTCCAGGAGCCCAACAATGCCCCTATTGACCCTGTCTCCCCCGAATCCCTCCTGTGGACTCCAATGATTCCCCCATCCCCTCCAAACACACCACACCCAATCCCTCCTGGAGCCTGCTTGCCTCCCCAATCCCCCACTGCTGCCCCCATTCTGACTTACCTTAGATCAGGTGTCTATTTATAACTTGATCTAACCTCCCCAGATGTCTGCATACAGCCCCAGAAAACATAAAACTGATCACATCAACCAGAATGAGCTTTTGGCCAGTTTTCCTCTAGATCAGTCCAAACAGAGGGGCTATCAAATATGTTGAATTATGCTGAACAGATTTTGATAGTTTTAAGACTTACATAGAGGATCTGTGTTAAAAAATCATACAAGGTGCTGGGATAATAGGCAATCAGAGCTCTAGTGGAATCCTAGGGCATTTCTACATAAGCTCCAGGAGTTTGGGGGGCTGGAGGTGGTGGGGGACTTTAATTAGAGAGCTGGTCTATCTAAAGTGCCTGGAGTGTCTCATGTATCAGCATCCCTGCACTTAAAAATGCAGTGGGAGCACTTTATTTAAAGCTCATTGAATGAACTTTAGATAAAGTTCTCTTACCACCATTTTGAAGCACAGGGACATTGATACATGAGATGCTGGAATCTGCTGGAGCACAGTAATTACCATGCTTCAGCAGACTCTATTAATCAAGTCTGCTCCAACGCGCTATAATTACAGCATGTTGGAGCAGCCGTGCTGCTCGTGTATAGGCACCCATAGAATCCACTAAAATCCTAGCTCTTAGCTTAAATGTGGCCTACTTTACTCATTCCACTTAAACTGTACCTCAGCATACCTGTTGACAACACAGGGGGCTGGTCAGTATTTTTCAAAGTTTAATTAGACATCTGAAAGCATATATGCCAATTTCTATATTTACTTACTAGATACTTGCAACCCCAAAGATCTTAATATAATATCTGGGAAATGACAGTTCTATTGTCCATAGTGCAAGGTATTACTTTGAACTTTCCCTTTATTTAAACCCTGTGCCCCATCTATTGATGCTTTCAGACTTGCACTTCAAGTAGGTCTTATGGCTGAACACAGAAATGCAAAAGGTGGTACAAGCACTAACTCATCGGTAATTTTAGGACAAACTGTTGTTATTTCTTTTGGCTTTTTAACATGTAAAGTACAAATGAAAATAAGGTTTACTTGAAAATATGATCTGTTTGAACTCACACTTTCTTATGCCCTGCTGTTAATTGTTTTCTGTGATATTTCCTCTATCCCTGATATGTTCAGTCCAAATGACTTGGACCACAGAAAACAAAACAAAACAAAAATGCCCAGCATATAAGTTTTCCAGAGAATAGCATGTTCTGTGTGATTTAGTGCTGTATTCAATTCTGGTGTAACTGCCCGGATATGGTTAGGATAATTCAGTCCCTAATCTTTAATAGCAGCTATTCGGAGCTCGCTCTTTAAAATGCAGACAAAGCTACTTAAATGAGTGGGTGCAGTACATATCACATAAATACATAAGCTACACTTACCTCTCTATACTTTATTTTCTGCACCATAAACAGGAAATTTACAACCATGTAAACTCCATTAGACTCAGAATTTAGTATAAAGGCAGTTATAAAATAACCTTCATGCTGCTAAATATTGGAGAATAAGTAATTCTAGAGTTATGAACAAGGATATCACACCCCAACAGATGTGACAAGTAAAGAAAACAAAATATAAAGTAACAGTTTAGACTTCTCCCTAAATGGAGCTCTTCATCTCTATCTCCTCATCCCTTTAAAATTCCACCCTTCTAATCTAAGTACATCCTTACATGTTAGTCATTAGCTTGAAGGCAGATATTCTAGTTTAAGCTGAAAAAAGGGTGATTTTCTCTCTGGAATTAGAGATGATAACACATAGATATAAAAAGTCCCTACACACCCACAAGACACCTTTCAGTCTTTTCCAAATAAGGTACTTGGGGTTGCAATTGAATAAATTACAGTTACCCAAATGGGGGTTGTCACAGGTTCTCCAGGGGAGCGCCTGCTTGGAACCCCTACTTTTTATAGTCTCTGAGAGCACCCTGAAGGCAGCCCAGGCATACCTTCCAGAGAGGACTCCTTGGACTCCAAGACTTGGCCTTCTGGTCCCTGTCCCCCCTGGTTATCTATGCCCTCCTTGAGAGATCTACTTTCTGATTTAGTTCCTAGAGAGGGACATTACCTCTTCAAGGGGATGTAGTGCACTTGAAGTCATAGGCAACAAACTAAGCAGATCTTCTTAAACAAAAATAACCTTATGAGTCAACAGCAATACAGTAGGCAGAATAGTTTGGCCCTGAAACCCAAACAATCTGCCAGGTACAAGTCCCTGCTACTCTCTCTCCAGCCTCCTCTCCTCTCATCTCTTCCTCCTCCCTTCCCATCTTCCCTCCTCTCTCTTGGCATCTCCTTTTTTCAAGACTCTCTCTTTGCACTGGAGTGCCTTCCCAACACCAGCAGGGTGAACTGTTCAGGTGCTAAACTACAATCCACTTGATGGGTCTACTGTTGTTTGATGAACCATTACCCAGTAAGAGAAGAGTAGGCAGATCCCCATAGCTCTGGTTCCAAACATATTTAACCCATTCTTTCCCAGTGTACAAGCTAAGCAGGGAAAGTGAGGCATAAAACATAATTATATCATGAACACATTTAAACTAGATAATGAATTATAACAAAATCATAGTCTGCCACAGGTGAGGTGTCACCTTCTCTATTTTTTAGGGGATGCTAATAATGTAAGAAATGCTACACTAGTCACACCACAGGTCTACGTAGCCTAGTATTCTGTTTTATAGCAGAACCAAGGGTGACCTACTGTCATCATCTCAAGAACCTGGATAAGTATCACCAACAACGCCTTTGGAAAATCCTCTGCATCAAATGGGAAGAATGTTATACAAATGCCAGCAGCCTTGCTGAAGCCAGTGTTACTAGTATTGAGTCAGTGAGTCTCAAGCAACAACTTCACTGGATCGGACATTAGATGCAGATGCCTGACTCAACTTCAAAACCAAGTGCTCTAGCCCCAGTCCCAGCTTAGTAATGGCCTGAGATCTCACAAGAAGAAATGCTATAAGGACATGTTGAAGGCATACCTCAAGAAAACATGCTGACATCAAGAGCTAGGGGGAACTGACTGCTAACTGACTCCAATGGCACAGCAAGTTCAACCAAGAGGCAGTCTGCTTCAATGTAAAGTGCCTTGCCCTCAAAGCAGAGAAGAGAGAACAGTGGAATGAAAAGGAGAGAAATCCCAATCTATGGCCTACTGTGGAAAGACCTGCAGCTTCTGTAAATGCATCTGTGGTTCAAGAACTTGACTCTTAAGTCACCTCAAGACCCATCAATGATCTGAGGTAAAAACCATCCTCAAATCGAGGGCTTGTTGCTGCCACTGATTCCTAGAGGAGCAAAATAATTACTTGGGTGACTGCTCAAAACAGATTAGAAAAAAGAGGAACAACCATTCTACATGCAGCAGAAGTGCACTGGGCTTCACTGTTCTGAAGGGGCATTCAGCCTTCCAAAAATTTTGGGCCACACTGGAATAAAGTATGCTTGTGGAGCAGCCAGTTTCATGAAATGGATTACATAGAGTGGTGGTTTGCTCTGAATATGTTTCAATTGGTTTTCATTCTCTTGCAACCTTGTATATAGAACTCAGTATGTTGCTGTTTCAAATCATGAGCTCCTGCCACTTGAATTGAAGAACTAGAAGCAACAGCTCTTTGGACCAGCCAGACGAGGACAAAGACCCTCACTGTCTTCAATGAGTTGCATACACTTTTGGAACTGAGCTAGAATCTGGAAATGGGCAACACTGTTGAGTCAACTGTTTTTAACGGAGTTTGAAAGCAATAAGCTTGAAAATTTGCTTTTGCTTATGCTTTAAGTTAAGGTTTTTTCCATTACATATGCAAATATTCATAATATTGTGGCTTGAAACAGAGTTCTTATCCAGAAAGAGATTTTAAAATAGTCTTCCTTAATGCTAAGAAGGATCAGTAATGTTTTGCTTGATTTCTTCAGTTGAGTTTAGTCAGCTTTCTTAATGATATCCCCTCCCCTCCCCCCACCCTTCCCCACCAAGCCTCTCTCCAGAGAGACAAGGCAGAGTAAATGAACCAAGGAAAGGCAAAACATCCCACTTGGTAAAAAGATGATTCAGCATGAAATTGTTTATGTGACATCTCCTAATGTATGTAAAAAAGTTACTGGGAGAAAACAAACCTAGAAGATGGGAAACTTCTAGTAAACTTGGAAAGCCTCCAGGGTGAAACTAAAACTCTCCCACTGCAAGCATGTAAATCCAGCTCTAAGGCCTGAGCATAGAAGTACTTCATCGCTACATAGCAGGATATACACTGATGTGGCTTAATCCCATAACCTTACTAAGGCAATGTGAACTGTGTAAAGTAGGCTAGTAGAAAGCTGAATTGATGAGTATGACAAAATTAGTAAGGCAATGGGGCTGAAAAGACAGGGCATTTGAACATGAGTCAGCAGATGAAGGTTTAGTTCCTTACCCTGCCACTAGCTAACCTTGGGCAAGTCATTTATCCTTCTCTGTCTCAGCATCCCCACCTGTAAAATGATAGACAGCTTTCAGCTAACAGCTAGGTATTCATGTAAATTAAATTATTAAATTCACAGCCAGGTAACAATTCAAATGAAAACAAATTGCTCCAAGACTAATACTAATTAAGGTGGTCCATTCTCTCAGAGGACCTCATCTGAAAAGAAACGAACAAACATGATACATACATCAAACTTCAACAAGGTGAAGACACTGGTCTGATGATACAATGTAATGAAACCATTTGACAGCTTACCTCAGTTCAGCACAGCTGACTCTAAAATCTCCACATTGGTTCTCAGTGGACTGTAATAATGTAGATCAGGGCTGTCCATATTCTAAGCTCCTGGGGACTCTAGGTCCCTTGGCCACATGCCTCATGGGTCCACCTCCTCCATTCCCACACTGTGCCAGGCTGCTCAGGGTCTTTGAATTTCCCCGAGCCTCCTGGTCATGGTTTACTTCAGCCTTGCAGGTCACCCTGCTCCTGGGTAGGGGCAAGAAGTACAAGCTGGAGGAGGGAGGGGGAAAGACTCCAGTGGAGGCAGCAGCAGCTGCAACAGTGTGGGGAGCAGCAGTGGTGGGGACCAGGAGCCTGGGGGCCACAGGTTACCCCTTGGGGATCTCATGCAGCCCACAGGATACTGCTAGCAAGCACTAAATAGTGGTTCTTGCATGTTAACTATTAGAAGAAAATGTTACAGAATCCCTGCTCCACTCTAATCCAAATTGTATGTCAGAGTAGTATAAATCCCCACCGAAGGACAGAGAGAACTCTTTTGCGTTAGGTGCTGTACAAATAGGTAGCTAATGCCTATGTCCCGAAGGGCCCCTTTAGACATTCAAGTAAACGCATGATCCATGCACTCATGCCTCCTGCTATGCCACACATGCATAGCAGGAGGCGTGATTGTGGGATCCAACATCAGATCCTATCATGCCTTATTGTAGGTGTAGGGGGAGCTGAGGATCATGATTCTGGACTCTCCCAAGGTAGATGGGAGACTCATCAGCTGATGGGACTCCCAGCTGCGGCAGTCAGTGGAATGGTGCTGTAGCTGGGAGTTTTCTCAGCTGTGGAGCTCCTAGCTGCAGAGGCATAGCTATACTACACTGTTACAATTGGGTGTCCTGGGGCCAGTCAGTCATTGGCCTGCCCACTTGTCTTAGGACTAACTGCCTGCCTTCCACACCTGCTACGCCTTGATGTTAATGATTATATGATGGTATCCAGGCAGGAGGCTGCCCATTTACTTGCCCTGGTGACAAGGGCCTATGAACAGAGCTCCAACCATCCCTTACCATGCCCCATGCCTTGCAGATGTTCCTCCAGTGACACACACTGGAGCCCAAGCTCCAGAGTCTCACATGGGACTCTCACTCCCCTCTGGAACTCATAGTCCTAATGCCCTGCAGATGTTCCATGGCCTGATACCCAGCCTACTCATCTGGCCTACCATCTGGCCACTCACTCACCTGGGCTTCCAGCCTGGTTCCCCTCAGGGCTCCAAGCCCCTACCAATTCAGGGCTCTGAGCGCCATCTACTCTTGGGGCTCCAACTCCCTCTCAGCTCAGGGTCCAAGACCCACTCTGGGCTCCAGGCCCCACTCTGGGCTCCAAGCCCCATCCCCTTGCCCTCCCTGGGCTATAATCCCTTATCCCCTTGCCGTAGGAGCTCTACTCATAGCTCCCCAAGGCTCAGAGCCCTACTCCTCTGAAGCCTCACTCCTGGCTCCTCTGTGTAGCCTCAGAATTTATCTGTGTCTGGCCCCTACAAGTAACAGAGTACAGTTTTCTGTTGTACCCAGGACACGGAATCTTCTGCCATCCCCATAGTTCCTCCCTTACCTCCAAGGTGTCACAAGCAGCAGCCTCAGCTGGGTTGTTGTTCTCCTGGCTGCTGGCAGCAAACTTGCCTTGCTGCTACTCAGGCCCCTACAAGTAACAGAGTACACCCTGTTCTCTGTTACATACACATACAAATTAAAGTTGGATAGGAACCAGCTATAAAGTTGGTACACATTTTCCAACTCTAACTTTATAGCTGGATGGACCTTTTTATGGCATGACAGTTAATATGCACATGGAGTTAGTCTAAATTAAGTGCACAATTAACTCTGTAATTGCGTGATACATGAAAAGTGCAGAGGGGGCCTCAAGAACTTATTTTTTTTTTGTAGGAAGCTGAATAATAGATAAAACAAGTAGAGATGGTAAAAGATTCTCAGCAAGAACAGTTTATCCACAGGAAATGATAAAATCAAAACTTTCCACCTGCATGTGCCAGTTTCCATCTAAACTTTCAGCAAATACCAGGTAGAGGGGTAAGCTGCCTAGTTTCCTGGGTTGCCTGTCTTGCAGGATTCCTAGCTATTGACCAGCTGAGCAGGCTAACAGTCTCCTCAAACTACGTGGCATGAGCCAGCTCTCTGACTCCCCAGTATCCTGAATGCCTTGCTGGTAGACACTGGTGATGACGACTATTCCAATTCTGAGATAATGAACTTCATACAAATGATGGAGGTAGGAGGAAGAGGAAGAGTGTGGGGGGATATTCTTAAAAACTTCATTAGTAGAGTTATTAGTAGTAGCAATACTCTTCATAGAAGGAGTCATTAAACATTTAAGGGATAGACAAAATATGGTTAGGTCATGAAAAGACTTCAACTGGAAACAAACTGAAAACATTAGGTCTATGTTGAGAGAGAGGTAGATGAAATTATAGAATAGAGGTGTCAGTCCCTATTTAATCTTTTCTTTGACAACTCAGAGTAAGAGGACTCCTTATGACAAACTAAAGGCAAAATGCAAAAATAGAAATTTATAAAAGGAAACACTTCATCAATACTTAGGAAAACCTTGTCACAAGATATGTTACCTTGAAGTGAAAAAGCATTTGTTCTTTATACAAATAATAAGAACATTTATATATGCATGCATGATATTTAAAGTATCTAAAACATAAACATTAGGTTACAGAGAATAAGCTAATCACCAATTGTTTCCTGTATGTGTAGGTCATTTCCCAGTTGGCCATTATGGGGCAATCTGGACTTTCCTCTTAAATTTTAGGTGGAACAAAATATCAGAAAGAATGAATCACTATTCTGACACATGATGGTGGTTCTTGAGTTTCTGCCAAAAGCTGTCTGTTTCTGACCAAGGATACATTTCTATTGGATTAATAAGCTGATTATTTTTCTTAGTATTTATAAATATGCAGCAGATGAACAAAGCTGGCCTTTTGATCTTCAGTCCCACCTTTAGGAAAGAGATACTAGGAAAATAAACAAAAGAACAAGAATTTTTAGAAATGTTACCAGCAAGATCCAGAAGATGTAGCTCCATGTTTCTTTGAATTCACTTCCCTCACACTGAGTAGATCATAGTTTTTTTTTCCTTTAGCTTTATAAATATGTTAAGCAAAAAATAACCTTACAGTTACAATTATACACAAGATTCCATTTTAAAGGTGTAACAGCTTGCCCAAATAAAAAAGTGCTTGCATTTCCAGACACTTTGAAGAGAGAGGAGGTGGAGGAGAGAAAAAAATCTACAAAATGTCAGTTAATACATTGCCATATGCACTGTGCAATTTAATAAAATGCAAACAGACAAAACTCTAAACAGACAAATGTTTTGTTTATTCTGCATACTAACAGTTCATTAAGAATCTATAATTATGCTGAAATGATCAAATGTAAAGCACACTGAAAAAAGAAAAAGGGAAAGGGGAGATCTTGCCTGCAATTACATTGCCTCATTTCCCATGGATTTCAATGGTGGAGATAAATTTGCCCAACTCTGAGTATCCATGAGCATGTCAATATTAGGTAACACATTTATTTCAGTATGCTGAGTATTAACTACAAAAACCATGGCATGCTCGGTAGATTTACATTCCTTGAGACCTTAGGCCTTGTTACACAGTAATTTTGGGTAGCTCTTGGAGCTCTTAACCCCTGGATTGTCCATACACTAACACCTGAAACTAGTTTTAAGCACTCATTAGGCAGCTCAAAGTTACACCACTCCAGGGTAGGATTATCTCTGATCCATGTTGCCCAGCTCGTGTTACACAAAGGTGGCTACATTTTAGTGTAAACACCCCACCCAGTTCCCCCTCCTCCACCAGCCAAGATTGGGTCCGCTGCCCCCCACCACCTTCCCCAGAACCCCAGATCACTGCTTACTGCCCCCACACTCTTGCTTACTTCTAACTGCCTCCATTGCCTGTCCCAGGGGAGTAGGCAGGGAAGGGTTAATCTGCCTGCCTGGCCACCAGTGCTGATGCCACTGCTCTCTGGATGGGCTCACCCCAGAGAAAAGCATCAACTCAACAGCAACAGTGGCAGGGGTAGGGACTGAGCAGGCAAGTTAACCCTTCCCAGCCTGCTAACGTGGGACAGGCAGTGCAGGCAGTCACAAGTGGAGGAAACAGGGCAGAGGGGAGTCATGGGGCTGCAGGGGAACTGAGGAAGCCCCAGGGGGCAGGATGGAAGCCTGGAATAGGGGGGTGGGTGGATTCTTACCTTTCAGTCCTCCAGGCCTCTGCTGGCCCAAATGTGTGAGTGGTCCACACTTGAACTAGCACTAACACCCATCAACATTTATACAGCTCACAGTGTAAGGTGTAACAAGACCCTTAGTAACACACTATTTAAAAATTCTTGACCAAATTCTGATTTAATTTACAAGAATGAAAATTCAACATCACTTCAGTGAAGAGAATATTTAGCTTATATGTATATCAATGTGAGAACAAAATGGTCCCCCAAATTAATACTGACCATAGGTTCATGAGTTCCAAAAGTTTCCATATACCCTTGAATCATCTTTTGGTTGACAGATCAAGGCTCTGATTTAGATGAGAAATAAGAGCCAGGAAGTCCTATCTTGTCTAGGGCCAAGAGGGCCTCTAAGGCAGAGCATCTTGGCTGATCACCTCTGTTATGTTAAAATGTCAGGTTAAAAAACAAGTCTTAAAAAAATAATTCAGAAGTCAACTGGCAGGTTTCAGAAATCACTTAGCACTGTCCTTGTATGTAAGGTGCCAGCTATAGGTGCTGTAGGGCTTAGATCTTCAGCGGGTTGACGTCTTCCCCTCTGTGTGTGTGGACTAAGATTGTGCTGTTGTCACCCCCTTTAGCTGCTTCCCAGTGTTGACTTCTTGCCTGTCATGACTTTGATATTTTTTTATGGTGCTTGGGAGTTGATTTCATAGGGAGATAACCTTGGACCGCTGGGCAAGATTTCTCTATGGGGCTCCTCCTCCCCACACTGCTTTCTGGCCAGTGCCTCTACTCCAGCCCCAAAAAAGTCAAAACAGAGAAAGAAAACCAGAAACCAGTCCCTTCAGGTTTCAGAGGGCAATCCTACCCTCACGAATGAGGTTGAACTCCTCAATCCTCCCCCATTTATTCTCTCAGCACCTACTTTACAGTGGCATCTTCAGATCGGCTCCTCAAACATGATACTCCAGCTCCTGCAGCAGGGCTTCCTTTGTTGGTGGCCCTCTGACCCTCTGTACCTTCCTCCTGGTGCCTCGGTGCAGCTGAAACTGCAGCCTGGTGTCATGGGAGACATCTTTCTGCGACTCATGCTTCTGGACACTGAAGTGTCCCCAGGGTTGCCCTTCTCTGGGGCTGAAGTATGTGTTGAGGTTTGATGCCCACCAATCTGGAGTGAATACTCACTCTGGAAATGCAGCACGTCACAGTGTGCTCCCACAGCAGACTTTCCTTCTCCTGGGGTAAGTATGACAAAATTATTCTCCTTCATGGGGGCCCATCTAGCCCTACAGCCCTTCCCATCACATAATGGCAAGCAATTAAACACTGGGGGAAGGACATAGTAACAATTATGGACAAATCAGTTTCTTTCATTTAAAGCATTATAGTAGAAATGGGTTTTTAGAAGAGACTTAGGGCACAGTCAGAAGTGACAATTTTCACCTGATCTGGCCACAGAAAGTGGTCTATAGCCGTGACCAACTACAAGTGCCTGGCTATAGACTGTTTAAAAAATGGCCAATCAGGAGAAAATCTGAACCCTCATTGCATGAGGGTTCAGATGAAGACATTTCAAAACATAACATCTTTTGTAACTTCTGTCTGCACTGCCCCCCAGCCTATCACTGTTTTCAGAATGGCAGGGGGGAAAGGCAGCAGAGGGAGTTCAATCTGGGGTTTTCTCCAGCCCCTGCTGGAGGGTGGGGCAGGTGTATTGGAGCCCCAACCCCTGAGGTGGGGGGGTTCCAATTCACCCACCCCATCCTCCAGTGCTGGCTAAGGAACCCCCAGAATGAGCCCTATCTGCTCCTATTCCCCCTCTCATTCTGAAAACAGAGATGGGCTGGGAGGGAGGAGGGGCCACTGGTAGGGGAAACAAGCTTCAGGCTGCAGCCAGGTTCCCCTCCCCCCTGGAACCAAGAGTGAACTTCTGCTTGGTCCAGGTGATTGTTGTAACTCAGGATGCTTCCTGCAAAGCATTCTCAGTTACAGCAGAGAACTGCACTTCTGTTTGCACAATTAAAGGTAGACAGGTTGGCAGCAAGGCTGTACAGTTTTGAATGTTGTGATAGAGTTATATTTGGTACAGCAATGGATGGGAATTGTTTAAAAGAGGAGTTCCTTCATTGGCATGGAAAAGGAAAATATATTTACTATCTAGAATTATAGAAGCATAGAAAAATTAGGGTTGGAAGGGACCTTAGCAGGTCATATAGCCCAACCCTTTGCTCAAAGCAGGACCATCTCCAACTAGATTATCCGGCAAGGATATATCTAGCAGGGTCTTAAAAACTTCCAAGGATGAAATTTACACCATCTCTCTTGGTAACCTGTTCCAGTGTTTTATTACACTCCTAATGAGAAAATTATCCCTAATATCTACCATAAACTTCCCTTGCTGCAACTTGAGACTGTTGCTCTTTCTTCTGTCATGTGCCACCACTGAGAACAGTTTAGCTCCATGCTCTTTTGAAACCCGCTTCAGGTAGTTGAAGGCTGCTATTAAGTCTCCTCTCAGTCTTTTCTTCTCTAAACTAAATAAACCACTTTCCCTAGCCTTTCCTCAGAAATCATGTGCCCCAGCCCCCCCCTACCATTTTTGTTGCCCTCCACTGGACTCTCTCCAATTTGTCCACATCCTTTCTGTATGGGGGGCCCAAAACTGACATGGTACTCTAGATGTGGCCTCACTAGTGCTGAACAGAGGGGAATAAATACTTCCCTTGATCTATTGGCAATAGTCCTACCAATGCCACCTAGTATGTCATTAGCCTTTTTTGCAACAAGGACATACTGTTGGCTCATATTCGGATTACTGTCCAGGTTAACTCAGATGTCCTTTTCTGCAGAGCTCCTTGCCAGCCACTCAGTCCCCAGCCTGTGCTGGTGCCCAGGTTCTATCCTAAGTGCAAGAGTTTGCATTTGTCCTTATTGAACCTCATGAGATTTCTTTTGGTCCAATTCTCCAATTTGTCTAGGTCACTCTGAATCCTTGCCCTTGTGGCGGGCCAGTAGGGGGCGCTCCTGCGTTGAGCCGCCCACCTCCCCGCGCCCGACCACCTTCCAGGCTCCGAGTGCCTCCCTTAGGGTGCCTCCCGTCCGGCCGACCCCTTCCCTGGAGCACACCCACTAGCCTGGGGTCCCGCTGCCACCATCCAAGGCTCTGGACTCACTTCTGGCTCTGTGCATCTTGGAAAACACAGGCCTGATCGTCCAATGGGTGCTAGACCCAATACAAGCACTTGGGGCACTTCCCCAAGTCAGGGGCTTATTAGGAAAGTCTCCCTTAGTCCACGGACCTAAGGGGCCTCCTTGGCATAATTTAGACCCACCCCTCAATAAGTCTCCCACACCGGTCACAAAGGAGAACTTTATTGATTACAGGGGTAGGGCGGAAACAGGGTAAAAGGTAGAGCAATATCATAGAAATCTTACAGGAATATCAAAGGAATCCCATAGAGCAAACCAGGGTGGCTGAGGTAGCCGTTTAAACGCATCTGAGTTACTGAAACTAAATATCTAATCGGATCACTAGTAGCTTACTCACTCTCATCGTCCAGAGGTGGTTGTTGTTTCCTCTGAAGGCAGGGCACTCTTGGAGCATGCGGTGATGAGGAGAGAGCCAGGCTCAGGTTCACCTGGATGACCGCATGGCTAATGGCTGACTCCCCTTCTTCTTGGACCGAGCCCTTAAATAACCTCTCTGACCTCAGCAGCCCGGTCCAATTGAAGCTGCCAATACTGGCCACAAGCCGACCAATCTCCCCAGCATCCCTGGCTACCTGGGCCCACGCAGGGCCGGGTCTTTCCCCCTGCCCAGGTGACCAGAGCATCCGCCTCCCAGGCACCAGGCTTTTGTCATGCAGACCAGGTGGGAGATCCCCGCCCTGAGGGATGAAACACCAGCCTCCCAGGCTGGCTGAGACAGGTCTCTGGAGAGGGGCACCAACGGTGGCATTTCTGCCACAGCCCTAACCTCCAGTATTTCTACTACTCTTCCCAGCTTGCTGTCATCTGCAAACTGGTCTTTCTGCATCCATAGAGCCAATCATCTCATCATAGAAGGGAATCAGGTTGATCAGGCATAACTTACCCTTGGTAGATCCATACTGAATGCTCCTAATCACTTTCTTCTCCTCCAAGAGCTTAGAAATGGATTCCTTGAGGATCTGCTCCATAATTTTTCCAGGGTCTGAGGTGAGTTTGACTGGTCTGCAGTTCCCTGGATCCTTCTTTTTTCCGTTCTTAAATATGGGCACTAGGTTTGTCCTTTTCCAGTCATCTGGGACCTCTCCGGATTGTCATGAGTTTTCGAAGATGAAAATTCTGCTACTTTGTTAAGACTGAATGGGGAAAGTGTCCTGAGGTGTGGCCTCAAACACAGTTTTTTAATTCAACCTTAGTAAGACAAAGGCTTGGTTTACTGTGTTATCAAGGACAGCAGTGACAAAGGAAACTGACTGTCAACCAGAAATGATTGAGAATATACTTAAGCATAACTATTTGGTCATCCAGAAGCAAGTCATCCAAAGAGAGCACTAGATTACAGAACTAAATAAACTATTAACAGAGTCACTCAAAAGAGTTGCTATAAATGTTTGCTTCAATCCCAGTAGAAGCAATCAGTTGTGTAAATGAATCTAAATTTCTTGGAGGGAACTGAGCAGTTTACATATTTGAAAGATACAAGGGAGAAAAAACAGGCTTTTTAGCTACAGCATTGATCCTGGCAAGAGATATGTGCAGGTGGGTTTCCTGTGAGAAACATCTGCTTGCAAACTCCAGGACTCAGGGCTATATCCCAAATGTACTAAGGTGCTTGAGGTGGAATTAATTTTATTGGCATTTGAAAACTGTTTTTGATTCTGGTCCTAAATTACTAAGTGGATTTTTTTTGCCCAAATTTAATCACATGGCTTCTTAAAAGTTGCACTCATATTTCAAGAAACTTCCAAACCAATACAGAAATAGTCGCACTCGAAATATTATAAATTAACAATAAATATTTTTTTACAGAATTAATCATGGCATATTTTATATAAACTCACAAAAATATACTAACATGAGAGAAATAGTGTGTGCATGTGTGTAGTACCTATATATTATCAGAGGAAGGCACCTACCATTACTTTTATTTTTGAAGACATGTTGAAGCTACAAAGTGTAAATATAAAGGTTTATACACCCCTATAAAAGAAAAGAAAAGAAAAGAAAAGAAAAGTTTTCCTATATCCAGTGGAAAATAGATTAAGTACCTCCAATATTTTGTTTCTAAATGGGAGCACATGCATCAAAACAAAATATTTTCCCAGTTAAAGTTACTTGAGATTAGAGCAGCTGGCTGGGTTTGCACTAAAAAAGAACCTAAAATATTACAGCCCCATTTTCTATTTTAAATGGTTAATTGGTAACACTAGATTACAGGATTTGCAGGCTCCAAAGTGCTGTATTTTTATAGGAAAGAACCTCCTTTCTTGCAGGCTTAATAAGCTTGGCCTATATCAGGTTTTCTCACATCAGTCCAAGTGTCACATTTGGGTTGGGGGAAGCTTGTTAGCAGTAATTACCAGCAGTAGGTTCTATTATTTGCCAAAGTAATTTTCACTGCTAAGTACCACCAAAACTGCCTCAAGCCTTTACATTTCTTTCCCCTTCCTCTTGCCTTCCTTTGCTTCCTTTTAAGTTAGTGCATTTTCCCATGATACTGCTCTCTGTGGTGCAGGACAGGGCAGAGACAAGGCGCTGGGTATCAATGTGATCTTGAGAGATGGGGTCAGGCCTAGCGAAAGCCTTTCACAAACAGAGCCTGAACTCTATTAGAGATGCAAATCCACTCTCTAAGTGCAGATTGTTTCGGTAGCATAATGGAGCCCAAGGAATTCCACAGCAGTCTGCTTTTCAGCACAGCCCTTTTGTCTGCATCTTAGCAAATTTCTGCAGCCTGTTTAAACGGCAGCTATTGTCCCCGTGGCTTCATTGATTTCTCTCCCTGCCACCAGCTCACAATGGACTGATATGAACATCTTTGTTACTGCTTTTGTACTGTATATCAGAGTAATGTTTCAGCAGATTGAGGCCTAGCAGGAAGAATTAAACCTGTATTACACAGAGCACGATGAATTGCAGGATTTACATATCATTTTAAGGGGTATTTTTGGTGATTGTTTCTGAATGGTGTTGTGTCTCAAAGTATGTAGTTGGAGGGTGGAATGACAGAAAAGGAAGTGATTTAGATATTCACTGACAGCTTAATATACAAGATACTGAAATTGTGGGAATTTTCAGGTCACATCTTCCTGGACTATATAATATGTGCATGTGTACACACAACCTGTAGACTACAGCAATCTGAGATTGTGCATTGGATGTTGGAGAAAGAAGGATGAACAAGTTTAGTTTATTCAGTAGAAGATTGCTCCAAAACAAATCTGCCAGGTGCCAGGGCTCACCACCCCAGTGTTTTTGATTCCACTGTTCATGGCTAAAAGAAACTACTAACCGAATCAGGTCTTGACATTACATGGAAAACATATTTCCAGGTCTTGACGTGCTGTGCAGCTCACTGAGGGAACCTGCTGCACTCTTTGTGAAACTGTATTACCAGACTAAGACTAATACCACCACCATGGTATTATATATTACCATGCCTGCTGCAGCATTGAGAGATTTTTTACTACTACTATTGGTTTGCACCTGAAAGCCTAATGATAGGTAGATATTGCTGAACGATTTTAGTCAGATACACTTGGAAGTGTTAGATTTAAAAAATAGGATATATTCTTAGTCAATGCACACAATTCCCTACTTGGTCAATTTGAGGTTTGCATTGTTTCAGACCAAGCTTTTAGTAGAAACTCACCATTTCATCTCATAAAGCTTGCAAATATTTACATAGTTTACCAATGAGAACCACAATCCACATATGGATTATATTTCATGGGACTGACATTAAAATAGTGGTAATAAGAGGAGAAGAATAAATCAATCTGAGATGGTGGGATAACCCAGCAGAAAAATGTAACAGTGCAGAACAAGTTTCTCCTCTCAGAAAAAAAAAAAAAAAATCCTTATTACCATTAAATCAAAGCAAATGACCATAACTAAAAAGATATATGGATGAAAAATTCTTCTGTGGCCTTAGGTAAAATGCAGTCTTCAAAGCCTGGGCATAAAGACTTGTTTTCCCAAACTGCAGATTTTACCCAGATTAAGAACACTGCATAGAATCTGTTAGTTTCAGTGCACAAAAAACAGGAGGACAATGCTAAGATAGTATAAAATCCTATATCCTCTTGAACATATTTATTTCCAATATCCACCTCCAAAAGGCAGAGAGAGAAAGAGAGAAATTGAAAGAAAGTGGTAATCAATAGGGCTGTGAGAAGCTTTGATCCCTGATTCGATTCAGCGGAGATTCAGCCCGATTCGGTGGCCGAATCTCCAAGTCCGAATCAAATCAGAGGACCCTTTAATATCTCCGAATGAGATCGGAACCCTCCAAATCAATTTGGAGAGATTTGGCGATTTGGACATAGACACAGATTTAAATGTTTTTCTACATACCTCTAGGTAGCAGGCGGACCATGAATGCTGCGATGCTGGGGTACACGGAACATCCCAAAGGAGCACAGGGGGCTCCCCAGCACACTTGGCAGCAGACCTGGAAGTGGACCAGAAGCACTTCCAGTCCACTTCCAGGTCCGCCGGGAAGAGTGCAGGGGGCCCTTCTGCACCCCTCCCCCGGTGCCTCCTGGATCTGGGGGGCCACCCGGGGTACTTCTGGTCCACTTCCAGGTTTGCTGCCGAACACGCGGGGGGCCCCCCACACTCCTGTGGGATGCTCCATCCATCCCACCATTGCAGCATTCACAAGCTACGCCTGGTACTTCGAGGTATGTAGAAAAAAAATTTAAAGCTGTGTCTATGTCCGAATTGCTGATTCTCTGAATCAGCATCAAATCTTCAGATTCAGATTTGGCTAAATCAAATTAGGGACAGTGATCCAAATCAACGAATTGAATCGCTGTCCCCAATTTGGGCCGAATCTGAAAAGGGCCCATTTAGCACACTCCTAGTCATCAAATAATATTAGCCATCAGGGGATGATGCCATGGCTCAAGCCTCTACTAGGTCACTGGTACTTCTCTCTTAGGTAACTAAACTGGTATCAAGGGGTAGCATCCCATATCCTCCACTGGGATGTGAAATCCATTTGTGTGGCATGGTCATGGAGGAACAGGGGGAACACTTTCTATCAGCACTAGACCCAATTGGCTGAGACATCTAAAAAGGGGAGGAAAGGAGATGATTTAGGAAATTTCTCTTCTTTCTTTCGTGGCTGTGTGGCAGTGTTTCTGCCTACCACGTGGGAGATCTAAGTTCAAGTCCCAGCTTTGGTGACTTGGGGTGAGTGACTTAACTTAAGTCTTTCTATCTGTTCTTATCAGTTTAATATCTGATATGTCCTCGATGTGAGGACTTTATATTAAATGGATTTTTGGAATTGGGAGATGGACTCGGAGCTTGCTCCATCCACTCCACGCATCGGCCTGGTATTGCAGTGCCTCTTTCTTTCTTTCTTTCTTGATGGCCGCCGACAGCTGAAGCCCTTCTAAGCTCCTCCAGCTCAGGTGCTTTCAGCTCGTTGCCTCACACTCCCTGTCCCCCTTTTCCTGTCCGCCCCCAAAAAAACCCCTTGCCTCTCCCCACCCAGTCCCTGGGGACCCCCTCCCTGCCCCTTCCCCCCACTTTCTGAGCCTTTTTCCCCTGGGCTCTGGCAGCCTCGTTTGCCTCTGCCCCTCCCCCACCCCCGCCTGAGTTGTCCCTTTGATTTCTGCTGCCTCCCTCCCCCAGGGCCCCTTCCCTTGGTCCCTGCCATCTGCCCCTGCCTTGGGGCTTGCCCTGAGCCCCTGCGGGGTTGCTCTGCCCCACCTCAGGCCGATTTTGGGGCGTTTTCAGCCCCCTCCCAGTCCCAGTCCCCTGAGTCAGCCTGAGGCTTTTTTTTTTTTTTTTGCTGCGCTTCACAGTTTAACCCTGTCCTGGCGAGGAATGGCGGCTCCTACGCCTGGCAGCTGGCATGAGGATGTCTCTCGGGACCTCCCACTGTCTCATGGCCTGAGGGTTCATGCCCCTCTCCATGTGGGGCTCGAGGCTTGCGTGGAGGCTCTGGCCGCCCTCCTGGGATGGCGTACCATCCGCTACGCGGGGCGCGTGAACACGGTCCCGATGATCTATTTGAGCAAGCCCGCCTTGGTTGACAGGGTGTGTGCGGAGGGCCTGGACATTGCGGGCATCCACTACCCTGTCACGCCCCTAGAGACTCAGGCAGTGAGGGTGGTGATTTCTAACGTCCCACCGCACGTTTCCAATCGGGAGCTGGCCAGGGGACTCGAGGCCTATGGGGTTCCTGCGAGTCCTTTTCGCCGCCTGCCGATGGGAAACAAGAACCCTCAGGGCAAGCACGTCCTGTCCTTTCGGAGGCAGGTCTTCATGCTCCTCAAGGAGGGCCCCCAGTCGCTGCCTCGCTCCCTGAGCTTCACACTCGAGGGGCGGTGGTTTATAATCTATCTGTCTGTGGGAGAGACCACGTGCTTCAAGTGCGGGGGTTCCTCCCACCTGGCTGCGCAGTGCCCTCGGGGCAAGGCAGCCGGACCATCGCCGCCTGCGGCAGCGCCGAGAGACGGCGCGTCGACCTCTGGGGCACGCGGCAGGCCCAGGGAGGCTGGGAGCTCTTCCTCCCGACCTCCTTCCCCCCCCATTCCATCTCAGGGGACCGGGGTCTCCAGTGGGAAGCCATCGTCCAGCCGAGGGGCTGGTGCTACTACCATGGCCCCACCGCCCCCTCCCCCGTCTGTGGCGCCCCCTGCCCTCGGTGCGGCAGCCCCACCAGGTGGAGGGGCGGACGCTTCCCCTTGCCCCCTGCCTGCCCCGGCCGAAGTGGCTGGGGTGGCCGGGGACTGCGGTGCTGGAGCCTCATTGGATGATGGGGCTCGGGCATCCTCCCAACCACCCGACAAAGAGAGGGAGATGAGGGGGGCCTCTCAGGACACCCCATCCCTGACAGACCCCTCCTCGGCCAGTGCCGAGGGCCCCCCCACTACAGAGCCGGACCCCGCTCCGGCTGCCACACCACCCGCCCTGTCGGATGTAGCCACCGACGAGGCAGACTTAGCGGGTGGGGGGGAGGGGCCTTCAGGGGTCCCCCTCCCCTCGCCTGTCCCCCAGCCTCCGGAGTCGGGCGGCAGCAGGGATAGTGGCGAATGTCTCTCTTCCGGTGGCCTGGCCCCGGGGATGGCGGGAGAGCCCGCTGCCCCTTTGGTCACGCCCCAGCCTACCGGAGCAGATGGGGAAGTTAGCGAGATGGAGATCCAGCTCTCGGAGTCTCGCAAGAGACGTCGTGAGCGGGATGGCCCCTCCCCCCCCCAAGAAGACAGGGAATGTCCTTGTGGAGCCGGTCCTCGACTCGGACGACGAGAGGCGGCTGATGTGCCTGGACATCGAGGGGGTCGACGCTGCAGTTGCAGGCGAGCTCCCGCCGGGGGCGCGGCCTCGCCGCTCTTCCGTAGGCAACATCCACCCCAAGCTGGCGGAGCCCCCCTGGGTCCCCCCTGACTATGGGGGACTCCTCTCCTTGCTGAAGCTAACCAAGGGGCAGAAAAATGTAGCGGGGCACATCACCCAGTGGTGTGTGGACCCCAAAGTGGTTGTCAAGGCTGCCAGGGCGGCAGTCAAGCTCATGCAGCAAGATCGGGGCACACGTCAGATGGCCTACCGTCTGGACAAGCTTGCCCAGAGGGTGAGAGTGGAGTGGGGCCTGGGCGGGTCCCTTGACTAGAGTAGGGCACGGTAGGCCTTCCCTGACCTGTCTGTATTGCCTTGCTCTGCTCTTGGGTGCTCGCTCTTCCACCCGCACTCTGCTTTGCTCCTCCTCTCCCACACCCACCCCCATGGCAGCCACAACCATTGGCACCTTCAACGTCAACGGCTGTCGAGACGCGGTGAAGCGCGAGGCCGTCCTGGAGCTCCTGCGACAGAAGAGGCTGGCCATCGCCTTCCTACAAGAGACCCACTCTGACAGGTTCAACCAGGCGGCCTGGCGGGCTGCCTGGCGAGGACAGGTGTTCCTGAGCCACGGCACCAACCTCCGTGCGGGGGTCGCGACACTCTTATCGCCGCAGCTGCAGCTTGACGCGGCGGTGCCACGGGAGGTCGTCCCCGGCCGCCTGCTTACCGTCCGCGTCACCCTCGCGCAACACCGTCTGCTGCTCATCAACATCTACGCGCCCTCCGATGGCCAGGAGAGGGTCGCTTTCTTTGAGACCTTGGCTGCCCTCCTGCGCGATGCTAGCGAGGATGATGACCTGCTCCTCCTCGGGGGAGATTTCAATTGCACCACTGCCCCGCGCCTCGACCGCACAGGGCCTGAGCCCCACCTGCCCTCCGCTCGCAAGCTGCAAGCTGCCCTGGAGGGGGCAGACCTCGTGGACGTCTGGCGAGCCCTGCATCCCGATGCGCGCCAGTACACCTGGGCCAAGATGAGTGCCGGCGGTCTCACCATGGCTCGCCTTGACCGCCTTTATATCACCAGGCACCACCTGCCACTCCTGCGCAGCAGCCGCATCGCTCCCTCGGGTCTATCAGATCATGGCCTGGCCTTCAGCGAACTGAGCCTGCCGGGGAGAACCTGTGCACGGGCACCGTATTGGTGTTTGAACGTTAGTCTGCTCCAGGACTCTTATTTCCGGGACTGCTTTGCCCACTTTTGGCGGAGGTGGGAGGCTGCGAGACCGAGCCACTCCTCCTGGAAGCTGTGGTGGGACGTGGGCAAGGTCCAGACCCGAGCCTTCTGCCAGCAGTACACCCAGCTGGCCGCAAGCGAGACGCACCGCCGTATCCGGGAGTTGGAGGAGGATGTGGTGGAGCTCGAGGCTGCTCTGCTGGCCGCTGGCAGCGACGCAGCACTGAGCAAGAGCCTCCGGCTCCGCAGGAAATGCCTGCACGACTTGGCGGAGAGCGCAGCCCGCGGATCCGCGCCCGCTGCCAGGAGCTGGTGGAAACCGACGCCCCGACCCGCTTCTTTTTCGACCTGGAGCGGCGGCGGGCAGCGAGCAAAGTCTTGGACCATCTCAAGACTCCTGAGGGCCGGGTCATTACAGAGCCGGGCGAAGTCCGCGAACGTGCCGTCGCCTTCTATCGCGACCTGTTCGCGGCCGAGCCGTTGTGCCCCAAGGCCACGCGGGAACTCCACGAGGGCCTACCGTGTCTCAATGCCCTGGAGGCCGGCGAGCTGGAGCGGGACTTGTCCCTGGAAGAGCTGGCGGCCGCCACGGCCGGCCTCGCCTCCGGCAAAGCCCCGGGCCTCGACGGGCTGCCTGCCGAGTTCTACAAGACCTTCTGGCCCCTCCTCGGCCCCAGCCTCCTGCGCGTCTTCCAGGAGAGTCTCGCCGACAAGGTCTTGCCGATCAGTTGCCGCCTAGCGGTGCTGACCCTGCTGCCCAAGAAGGGAGACCTGGGCTACATGAAGAACTGGCGGCCGGCCTCCCTGCTGTGCGCGGACTACAAGATTCTGGCCAAAGCGCTGGCCAGCCGCCTCCGCGCGGTCATGGCCTCTCTCACCGGGCCCGAGCAGAGCTACTGCGTGCCGGGCAGGACCATACAAGACAACCTGTTCCTGCTGCGGGGCCTGCTCACGGCTAGCGAGCTCTTTGGCCTCGACGTCGGCCTCCTCTCTCTCGACCAGGAGAAGGCCTTTGACCGCGTGGGCCACGCCTACCTCTTCCGCACGCTGGAGGCCTTTGGCTTTGGGCCCCTCTTCACCGGGGCCCTCCGGGTCTTGTACCGGGACATTTCCAGCCTGCTCAAGGTGAACGGGGTGCTTTGCGCTCCATTCCCCGCGCGCAGGGGCATTCGCCAGGGCTGTCCGCTGTCGGGCATGCTCTACGCCCTGGCCATCGAGCCGCTGTTACACGCGCTGCGCTGCCGCCTGAGTGGGGTGGCCCTGCCATCAGCCACGGGCCCGTCCACTGGCCCTTGTCTCCGGTTGTCGGCCTATGCGGACGACGTCACCGTCTTCCTCGCCACCCAGGAAGACGTGCGGGCTCTGGCAGATTGCCAGCGGGCCTACGAGCGCGCCTCCTCCACCTGCATCAACTGGGGCAAGAGTGACACTCTGCTGCTTGGCGCGTGGACTGGCAGGCCTCCGCCGGACTTGCTGGGGGGCCTCGCCTGGCGCCACGAGGGCCTCAAGGTCTTGGGCGTGTTCCTGGGGCCGACGACCTTCATGGCGCGCAACTGGGACGGCCTCGAGGAGGGAGTGGAGGCCCGCCTGCAGTGGTGGCGCTGGCACCTGCCCAGCCTTTCCTACCGGGGGCGCGTCCTCGTCATCAATAACCTGGTGGCGGCGACCCTGTGGCACCGCTGCGCGGTGCTGGACCCGCCGCCGGAGCTACTGGAGAGACTGCAGCGGCTCCTGGTCGATTTCCTGTGGGACGGACGCCACTGGCTCCCACGAGCTGCCCTCTACCTGCCCACCGGCGAGGGGGGCCAGGGCCTGATCGATCTGGCCAGCAGGGTGGCTGCCTATCGGCTGCAGGCCCTCCAGCGGCTCCTGTACACCGAAGGCCACCTCCTGTGGGGACAGCTGGTGTGCCGATTCCTGCGGCGAGTGGGGGGCCTCGGCCTTGACCGGGAGCTGTTTCAACTGGACCTTACCTTCCTGAACGGGGCGGTCCTTCCCCCGTTCTACCGCAGCATGGTGCGGGCCTGGCGGGCGGCCTTCCATCTCTGTCCCCAGGCCAGGCACCTGTGGTTCCCGCAACTCCTTCGAGAGCCCTTGGTCCACAACCCGGCCCTGCACCGTGTCGTGCCGAGCCTGGCCTCTGCCAGCCTCACGGCAGCTCTCGTCGAGGCACGCTCCACCCGCCTGGAGCACCTCCTGGACCCCGCTCGGTCGGACTGGCTGTCACCCGAGGCCCTGGCTGCCCGGCTGGCGATGCGCTCTGTCCGCACCGCGGGGCGGCTTCTGCGGGCCGTTAGGGCCGCTCTCCCGACGGAGGCAGCGACCGCCCTGGAAGCCCATCTCCAGACTCGCCGGCCCCTCCCCACCGCAGATGCCGCGGAACACGCCTTCCCACCGCTACCCGTCATCCCAGTGGTACCCGGCGAGCTGGCCGAGCGGCCCAACACGCTGCTCAGGCTCCCGGTGCCCCCCGGCAGCAATACGGGCTGCCCTTTTGGCACCCTGCCCCGCAAGGACCTCTACATGTGGGTGGTGCGCACCCGGCACGCCCAGGTGCTCACCAGCCGCCCTGACACCGTGTGGCGGCGGCGCCTGGCGCGGCCCGGGACCCCGGCGTGGTGCACGCTGTATAAGGTGCCCATCGCCAAGAAGACCGGCGACCTGCAGTGGCGGCTCGTGCATGGCATCCTGGCCACCGGCACCTTTGTGCGTCACCTGGACCCAGCGGCCTCGGCGGCCTGCCCCTTCTGCCCGGGGGTGCTGGACGAGGACATTTTCCACGCGTTCCTTGACTGCCCCCGGCTGCAGCCTCTCTTTGCCGCCCTGGGCGCACTGCTTCGGGTACTGGGCCGAGACTTCTCCGAAGACGCCTACGTCCACTCCTTTCCATACCGGGCGGCCGAGTGGGCCACGGTCAGCCTGGCCAACTTCCTGCTGGGCCAGGCCAAGATGGCCACCCTGAAGAGCCGGCGAAACCAGCTCACCGGCACCGGGATGGTCGACGCCCTGCAGCTCTTCTGCCTGCTGGTGCGGGCCCGCTTCTCGCTCGAGTTTGAGCACGCTGTCCTCCGGCGGACTGTGCCCACCTTTGAGGAGCGCTGGGCCCTCGAGGGGGTGCTGTGCCGAGTCGAGGCGGGACGCCTGATCCTCGTAGTGTGATGCCACCGGCTGCTCAAGCCGTAGAGACGCGTCAAGCGGGCCGAGGCCCTGGACCTTTGCTCGTGTGGGTCGACCCCGGAGGCCTCCATGGGTGTCCCTGCTGGCAGAACTGTAAATACTGTAAATAGTCCTAATGTTCGTTGTGTTGGTTTTTTTTTTGTCTAGAGTGTACGGGCAGGCCTTGCAGGCCATGAGCCCAGGCCTTGTCCATGAGGCCCAGAGCTTCGGGCGTACCTGTACATGCTCTTTACTGGCTCCGAGTTATCACCCTCCGGGGAATAAAGGTCTCTTAAAAGTCAAAAGTCTGTCTGTCTGTCTTTCTTTCGAAATGAGCAATTTAAATGCACGTGGTACTTGGCTAATATGTTGTACAGAGATAAGTTTAAAAGCTTTTGTTACCAAATTTGCCCATTACTTTGGGGTGTGCTCATTTATTACGGATAGTTTCTAGGGTCTTGGTGATTCTGTCAACGTGCTGCTTGTGTTACTAAACAGAGCTGTATTTCTCCTTTCTGCAAGCCCTCACCCCCAGTGGAGCTATCTTGCAGGACTCAATGGGACTGGGTTCCTCCAGTCACCAAATCAGTCATACACACAAACACACACAAATTAACGTGACACGCCTAACCTGGCCGGGCTGATCAGCATGGACAGGCTGACACCCTCATATGCCAAGAATCAGTTCATAAGAGCAACAATAAAATGCAGTCAAACACAAGCACACGGGTAAACAGAATCCCTCTGAATCCGGCTGGGTGTCCAGCTGACACCCTCATGAGACAGCATTCAGTTCATAAGGGCACGTCTGAGTCAAACTGGGTTAATTAGCCTGTACAAGCTGATCCCCTTATGTGTTTCAAACTCAGCACGTCCCAATCTTTGGCCTCTTGATGAGCAGACCCCACAATATTTTTGGGCTTCACAGGGATCTTTAGCATAGGTAAAAGAAGTGTTGCTGCAGAGCACGGGAGGAAAGAGAAGCAGAGAAGGAAAAATATACCCAATTACTACCAGTTTGACTATAAAAGTTATTTATTGCTAAGCATATGAAATATATAATAGTACTAGTAGTAATAGACATGCAAAAGAAAAACAAACACAAACAATGACAATACTACCCTGGTTTAACTAAGTATTTGGGGAAACTTAGCTCAAGCTAATACAGTTCAGGTTCAGAAGTTTATGCCTGGAGAGAAGAGAGAGAGAGCGAGCGCTGGGATCTCACCTAGTCCACGGTACTCAGGCTGCAAAGCTGACAGGCACAGTCCGTAGCACAATCCTTGAAGAGAGAGATGATCTGTTCTTCCAGCGTCCCAAGAACGACAGGGGATGGTGTCAGCACAGGAGTTTTCTTCTTTCCTTATCTCCTTCTTTCCTCCTGCTTCTTCTTCTTCTTTTCTTCTTGAAGCACACACACTTTTAACAGATTTTTATACCTTCAGTTCAGCTGCTTCGAAGCACCCTTAGTAGTGTAAATCATTGTCTTTTCTATTGACAAGGGGTTATCTGGTTTGGAACATCTCAAGAAACTGATTGATAATCAGGAAACACTTAAGATTAGGGAGTAACCCAAATACTTGGGAGCCAGCTTGAGATTCCTATGGATGACAGATATACTGATGGGATATCTCATGGTTTCTTCAGGAACAATAGATAGCTTGCAGCATCAGGATTTTGGATTTTTACTTGTTGTGCACAAGCCTCAGCTTAGCATGACTTTTCCAGATCTTACTATAGTCTTTTAACAGACTTAAGACAATTATTGGGGTGCTCATAACCTTTTGTGGAGAGGACTCCCACCAGTCGTCTAGGGAAAGATATGACAACACCTGGGATTAGGGCTCCAGCAGGCTGGATGCTGTGATGAACCCTTAACCATTGTTCAAATGTTGCCCATACCCCCTCTGACTCGGTCTCTTGCCTCAGCATTCCCTAACCCAGCAACCGAGTTTTAGTCAATCAAGTTTAAATAGGCCTCCCATAGTGGGACTGGGGAATGTACGGCCCGAGATGCCTATTAAACTTAGAGGTGTGTGTGTGTCTGGGGGGGGAAAAGTCCTTAGCAAATCCAGATTAGAACTGGTCTGATAAATGCTGAGCTGGGTGTGTGTGAACATGGGTTGATTAACATTTGAAGCACAGATTCCCCATCATGCAGTGCTCCCCTGCTTCTCTGGTCCCAGAATTCACTGCAGTCTCTGCTTCAGGCTTTCTGTTCTCCATCTCTCATGTAAATGAATGGTCATCTGGTTCCATCTCGGATGTAAATGAGACCTAGAGCAGTTGCTCACTCTTGTCACCCTTATCTGGAGAGTTTTAGGTGTCTCTCTCACTGCATCTTAATCAGTTTTGTTTGGGGGGGGGGGGGGTGAGTCCTTGTGAGTCAGACAGACTGCATCCTGTGCCAGGGTTGCCCAAGAACACAGAGCTGAGACGTAACACTTTTCAAAAAAGGGGCTGTGGTTTTATGTGTTTATTTAAAACCCAGCACTACTATACTGACTGGAGCTTTTCAGTGCCATGGTAATATAAGATTCCACAATTGCAGATATACTATGTTTCCTGGACTGGAGGGGGAGGGGGGTAGACAAAACAACTGCATGCATACACATCTCCAAAATGAAAGAAAACACAAACTTATGTTAGCTGTACAGGTAAGAGCTCATCACCAAATCTAAGGAAGAAATAGAAACTTTCTATATTTATTTAGGTTTTTTAGTGAGGAACTCAAAATACATGGCAAAGAAAAGCAGAAGAGAAGAGAAGTAGTACTGAGATTCTCTACAAATGCCAGTCTCCCGGGCCCTGTGATGAGCTGACTTCACCCCATCACAGGAGCAAGCATGTCCTTATCCATATCCTTATCAGAGGTACAGAGAATCTCCATTTTGGACATATTATTGGAGCCATTGTATGGGTGCTTTCACCTTAGTTTTCCCCTCAAAAGTGATAGGTGGATGCAGTTGAGACCTTTCTAGAAGATGTTTTTTCTAAGCATGAAGTCCCTGAGATTTGTATGGTTTCAATAGGAAAGGAAATATTGTGTTTGTTTTCATCAGTTTTCTAACAATTACTTTTAACACTTTGTCTTGAACTACGTCTTGAGGAAACTGTGTTTTTCTGTCTGAGTAGCTCTTACAGAGGAACATTTCTAAAGAGGCCTGAATAAAATAAGACATTTTGGTGTAGGCAAGTCATTCCTAGAGACTATAACATTGTTGAGTGAGCCAGCAAGACATTTTTTTCCTTCTCTTTCCATTTTTGACTTACCAGATTCCCATCCCTTATACCTGGGACTACTGAAAGTTCTTGGGAAAAAACAGCAAGATCTTTTTTTCTTTGCAAGGTAGTCAAACATTTTTAAGGGGAGGTGGTCAAACTTTTTTTTAAGACTTCAGAGGTTTTCATCAGATACTGTAATGGCAGAAATTTATAAAAATGGATGCCTAAGATGCATTTTCTAATTCCATCTTTAGATATTTAAATAAAACAGTCTAATTTTATATAGCATACTGAGCACTTCACAGTAGCACTCACTGAAGTCCATGTAGCTCTTAATAAACATACTGCACAACCCATCCACATGTGGGACTTAAATCAGAATTGAAAAATTGCATGTTTCTAGTTCTGGGTCCAGGTGCATTTCAGACACTTAAATTTTGCTTTCCTCAGAGAGGGATGCTGTATCTATAGTGCAGTATCTTTGCAAGGGTTTGAGTTGGATGTTTATTTAGTTACTCCAAAGACTCAGGACTGCTATTAGATTGTGTATTACTAATGTGTATGCCAATCCTTGAGAAACTCGACTGAAACCAATATATGCATTTATGCAAGCCAAAAATGATGCTCAAACAATAAATAATTTTAATGTGCGACTAGCATGGGATATACTGGAACTACTGATGACACATGACATCAAGCTGGTGGGAGTAGTAGATACTCTGGAGGGTAGGGCTAGGATTCAGAGAGACCTAGACAAATTGGAAGATTGGGCCAAAAGGAATCGCATGAGGTTCAACTAGGATGTACTGCACTTAGGATGGAAAAATCCCATGCACCAGTACAGAATGGGGACTGACTGGTTGGGCAGCAGATCTGCAGAAAAGGACCTGGGGGTTACAGTGGACAATAAGCTGAATGTGAGGCAGCAGTGTGCCCCTGTTGCAAAGAAGGCTAATGGCATATTGGGCTGCATTGGTAGGTGTGCTGCCAGTAGATCAAGGGAAGTGATTATTCCCCTTTATTCTGCACTGGTGAGGCCACATCTAGAGTACTGTGTCAGTTTTGGGGCCCCCATACAGAAAGGATATGGACAAATTGGAGAGAGTCCAGCAGAAGGCAACAACAATGGTGAGGAGGCTGGGGAACTTGACTTATGAGGAAAGACTAAGTGAACTGGGCTTATTTAGCTGAGAGGAGAGGAGACTGAGAGGGGCTTAATAGCAGCCTTCAGTTACCTGAAGCAGGGTTCAAAAGAGGATGGAGCTAGACTGGTCTCAGTGATGACAGAAGAAGGAGCAATGGTCTCAAGTTGCAGCAAGGGAGGTTTAGGTTAGATATTAGGAAGAATTTTCATACTAGGAGGGTAGTAAAACACTGAAACAGGTTACTCAGAGAGGTGGTGGAATCTCCTTCCTTGGAGGTTTTCAAAACCTGGCTAGACAAATCCTTGGCTGAGATGATCTAGTTGGGGATGGTCCTACTTTGAGCATAGGGTTGGACTAAATGACCTTCCGAGGTCCCTTCCAACCCTAACTTTATATGATTCTATACTGATATCCAAGTGAAGGCTCCCCTGCAGTAGTAATGCAGGCTTTAAAAATATATATTTTCTGTGTATAGCACTCTGAGCTGCCAAATCCTTTCCCAACATTAATAGTAGTCATGTATAAATTAACATTTAAAAAAAGAGAGAGATGAAGGACAAGGTGGATTTATTCATGTATTTTTTAAATATTTAAACTTTACAGCCTTGGCACAACAAGTCAGAGCATGGTACATTAAAGGATAAGTCTAGGTATTTGTAAAGGTCCCATACCTATGGGCTCTGTTGCACTCCATGGCTGCATCTACACATGCAGGGGCATGTGTTTGCAGCAGCACAAGTAGTAGTGGCACAAATTTGTTCCACGTGCTACAAGGGAAGCTGACTGGGGCACAGGGTGACTCAGTGCAGGGCTAGTCAGCAGGCAGCTCTCATACTGAGGGACCCTGTGCCCCAGCCAGCTGGGAACTGGCATGCGGAGCTGGGGAAACACTCAGCCCAAGGCTGCCTGCTTCCCTATGCCTCAGTCAGATGCTCTGCTGCCTGCTCTCCTGTCTTGAGGCACCCTGTGCCCCAACCAGTTGAGGACTGGCTGGCTGGCTGGGGCACAGGATGGGGGTGAGGCTTCATAGCGCATAGAGATTGAAGAGCAGGAAGTCCTAAGCTGCCTGTTTCCCTGTCTTTACATTTGTCCCATTGCACACAATTTCTGTGAGCTTTGTGCTGCCTTTTTTTTTTTTTCAGGGTTTTTTTTGCTATTGGAAAATCCCAGTAGCAAATTTTTCCCCAGCGCTGTGCTGTGCATGGTTGAACATGCGACATGTGCAGTTTGTAGGTCCACAAAGAGGTTTGTGATGCAGGCATGTGTAGTTTGTGGCATGTCTGGATCTCGCCCATCATGGAAAAAAACTATAGCATAGACACAAATAAGGTTAATTGCTCAGATACCCTTCCCCCCGCACCCCTCAAGCAGTAAGAAAATCACAGGCCCCTTAAGCATCCACATAAATACCCCAAGCACTTGTGACTAAAAGTGTTGTTAAGCATGAGAAGAAAACACGTGAAGACAAGGGCTTAAACACACCAGTCTTCTCAGTAATGTACTTTTAGAGTTAGCCTGTTCATCTTGCCATTTATGCTTTTGTTTATGAAGGGCAAGGTTTTTCTTCCACTGTCAAATCTTGCCCATTACTTTATACCCTTTTTTTACATGCACAGATTTGGACACAAGCTATACAGAATCTCTTAAGGATGAATACAGACAGCTATCATACTAGTATCCAAGTACCTGCCATTCAAAACAATCAACAAATGTTAGTCAAATCTGACTATTTCATCTTCTGGGGTAAGACTAGAGATGTTTGCTTTGTTTGTTTCACTGAGCTGTCTTCCTGTTCAGGCCTACAAGCATTTTTGAGGTGTAGTGACAATAAGGGAAAGAAGGTGAAGTAACCCAGGCAGAAGAGTCCAGAAGAAGGTACACATACTTTTGAAGGTACACATACTACAGTTATATTTAAAACTGAAACAGAATTCAGTCATTTAATTGCTGATCTTGATGACTGAAGTGATGTACTTCATATACCTTACATCTTATTACATTATAAGAGCCTTATTCTCAAATGATTCTCTTAAAAAATTGCTTCTTATACAAAAGCAAATATTGTAAGCATTAGTTAGGGAAGTTTGAATAACAAGTAAACTATTTATTGATTCTGCCTCTTAAGGCAGTAAACTTATTCCCAGGAAAAAGAGATAATCCTCTTAGTATTATGTTTTAAGAAACTCCAGGAACACTTATATAAATTGATGTTATAAATAGGTATCCATTGAGAATTAATTTGGATTTCAGCATAAATGAGCGTGAATGGTGGACAGGGGATGGACAATAAGTCTTTCTAAAAAGACTTAAGTTTTTCTAAAAAACCCATTCAAATATAGGCTGCTTGGTAAACAGTACTGTGAACTTGATACAATACGAATAATACTATGATACTATATGAATAATAAGCCACATATTTTATAAACTGTTTTTCAGCCCAGTGAGTCCACTTATTAAATCTAAGGTGAATCTAATGACTTGTATGTGCAGTGTCTTGTCACAGTGATACCTTGATTGCCCTTGGGTGGTTTGCTTACATCAAATGTTAGCTCTGCTCAACAATCTAAGTCTTAATATGTTATCAAGGATTGCAAGAAAATCTTTCAGCGTATTTTCCCAAAACCAGCAGTATACAGTTCCTCCCCATCTGAATGGATACAGCTTCTTAAGCCTTATAAACTATGTATTTCCTTGTGTACATTTAGACTTGTTTATGCTTACATAGCCTGTTCTTGGTCATGGACAAAAATCAATGATTTATTGCAGGAAGAATTTCTCATCTGTGTCACTTACAAATTGTACTTCATAGCATCCTAATGTGCAGTGATACTTCATGCCACCTTCATTTATTAGATTTTTAAATGTGTGGGGGAAATTCAAAATAGGAAAGCTCAGTGACAAATCTGAGTTTACTTCCCCACAACTAAATACCCTCCAATATTTAAGGCAATGAAAACTGAAATCTGAAGTCCACCTTAATCACTGCTTGACTACTTTATTATGTACCTAACTAAAATATACTAAACTATTAGTATCAATGTATAGACAGTTAAATAAGTTACAGTTTTAAAGATCTTAGCCTAATTTCCATCACAGCTTGAATAAAATCATGTTGCAAATGGTCATAAAAAATAGGTTTTCTACAAAAGCAGTTGACAATAATATGACGTGGCATAATTAGAGGTATTACCTCTGGGTAGTGGTGGTATTTCTAGAAATGCTGCAATGAAGTTGACATAATGACTGCAGGTATTTTAAATGGTTTCTAGGAACATTTTTATTTCCTTTGATAAGCCGTAGAGCAAAATAAGTTTATAGCATCCATGATTGGGTGGAACCACACTTAATCATCTGAAGACTGGATTAACTACAATGGACTGAACCCTAACCCTACTCAGACGCATTAGCTAGTAAAGAAAATACTATTCTCTTGTTGAAGAGGTTTCTTGCCTGGTGCATGTTGTACTTCTGTTCTCTGATTTACTTTAGTTTCCAGGTGCTACTTAAATTTAGGTTTTAACCAACAGTCCTGTGGCTTTAAAATCCCATCTGTCTTGTGAGATATTTTCTGCCTTTTGAGAATTAGAACACAAAGCACTAACAAACCTATCTTTTTCTCCTTTTTTCCCTTGTGAATAGCACAGTGCAAATGGCATATGATTTTTGTTCTCAGCCTTCATTAGTATTTATATTTTGCACACAATGGTATAAAAATAAAAAGAAGCCCTATCCCCTTTTCTTTCTCTTAGCCTAAGGTCTGCTGTGTACTGTATTTTTAATATTCCTAGAGGACCATTGGAGAGGAGGATTTAAATGTTGGAACATTTGGAAGAAGACACAAACATACTAACATACGGACTAGCTGTTCTATAGATAGAACTAGGACTGCAGATAAACAAGTAAATGAAATTAAGATTTGTCTGATGAATTTTATCTAGTTTTTAACAATTTGATCTTCAGCAGCAGAAGCAGGAGTCAGTTTCTGAAGCAATTTTTGATTCATAGATATGAATCAAAACAGATTATAGGTTCAGTGATTGACACTGGATGTTTAAATCACAATTGTGTTCAGTTCTCTGGTTTGGTAAGAAAGTTACCTGCCACTGTTCTGTATTTTTAGTTATATATTTATTGGAATTGGCATTTACAAAAGCCACCTCAAGGCACCTCTAACAATTAATTAAAAACCACAGCTCACTGGCAAAATAGTCCAAGAAAAGTGGGTCTTTTGAATCAGAAGTCATATTATCCTGCCACTTAACAGAGTAGAAAAGAAATGCCAGTTTAAATATTCATAGCCACAATTCCAAACTGTGGTTTCCATGAGCCCTCATTTATGCTAGGAAAATCTACATTTAATTAATATGCAAGCCAGGAAAATGGTTTGTAGCAAGCAAGCCCAAAGGGTCTCCAGCATGGGCAGGTATTTCAAATATTAGCAGGAATATATTTTTTTAATGTCCACCACATCATAGCTACACTGGATATGCTCTGAACCTGGCTGAAGGCTAACAGTTCCCATATAAAAAATTATTTTTTCTCTGTACTGTAAAGAAAACAAAACGTTTTGTGATGGTATTGTATGACAATGTTCACTTTCTAATTAAAACCCAAGACTTTTGGTTCAGGAAAAGGTGTAGGAACATTGAGGAGTGATGGCTAGTTGTCAAAGCACTGGCCTGGAAATATGGGTATTCTGAGTGCAAGCCCCTAATCTGTAAGATTCACAGCACAGAATGGCCCAGACTACATGGATTCAGGCAAAGCCAAGGTTCAAGCCTGCTTCTCTTGCACCCAGGCCAGTTATTCTAACCACCAGACTATTCACCATGAAAGAGACTCTTATTGTCAAACACATCAACAGAAGCTATACCCACACATTTTGACAAAACTTTCACCAAAACTGAAAATGTCTTTCACACTTTTTTTGGCTTTGCCACTGTGTATTCCAAGAAACTTTCTTTGAACAGAAAATGTTCAAAGCTGCTAACAAGCATGCTTACAAGTCTCCTCCAGTGTAGCATGAGAAACAACCACTTATAGTCTCCTACTCAGTGGGTGCATATACATGAGATATTTACTGCACAGTTGACTAATTAGGTCTGCAGTAAATGTCAGCATCTACACATGCAGTACTATTAGGCCAGAGTAAAATAATTTAACTCTGCCATAGGATAGTGCTGCCCAACACAAGTATTATCCTATGACAGAGTTGTTTAATCTGCTGAAATGCACTTGTAGATGCTGACTGGGCCTGGCTGGGGCATGAAGGTGCTACAGTATGGGTTTGCTTGCCAGCTAGCCCCGCATTATAGCACACTTGCACACCAGCCAGCCCCTCCACAGCAAATTGAGCTGTGTAAACACAGCACCCAGGAGCAATAAACTCCAGCACAAACTGCAGCAGAGTTCATTGTGTTAAATTAATTTCACAGGTAGATGCACCCAGTTGAACGGTATCACTAACAGAGGCTTTTATTTGCTGTATCACTATATTACCATTGTTGCCATGGGCTGTACACATAGCAAAAAGAATAAAAGCAATACATTTTCAAATCCCTGTGACTTAAAATTGCAGCATATTAAGATTGACTCTATGGGATTTAGTCAGTTAACAACTATCCAGCATCTAAGGCAGCAAAAGTATTTACTTATTCCAAACCTAATGTGGCCATGTTAGGAACAGGTAACTAGAATACAGGAGATTCCTTGGCCATTGAGTCCAGGGCCCTCAAGACACCTATAAAGAGTGTGGAGGCTGTTCTAACACACTGGAATTCCAGTGTGTCGCAGCAGGCTCAATTAATTGAGTCTGCTGGAGCATGGCAATTACTGTGCTCCAGCAGCCTCCTGCAACTTGTGCATCAGCATCTCAGTGTTTAACAATGGTGGTAGGGGCATTTGAACTAAAGCTCGTCAAACAAGCTTTAGTTCAATGGCCCCCACTGCCATTTTTAAGTATGATACACAAGACGTGGGGTGCTGTAATTAGAGCAGCTCTCAGAGCCATTCTAATTAAAGCACTGCCCCCCCCCCACCCCCAGAGCATGTGTAACAGTGATTAATTCCTATAGATACAGTAAAGAGGTCTGAACATGGCCAGTCCAAATGGGGACAATTTTCCTATCAAGGAAAAATACCAACATCTTTAGTACGGTGTTTCCTATTGAAATAGAAAAACAAAATCAAGAGAGGCCTGCATATTTAACAAGAAAAAACCCCTCAGACTCCAACTATTTTATGCAACATCCATTATTTAAAATAGGTCTCTTACTTTGGACTGAAACATTACCTGGAGGTACTCCGTTTAGCAATTTTCCCCTTTTCTCTCAAAGAAATTCTCTGCAAGTCTTTGAGGTGACAGAGGGAATTACTTATATCCTTTTCAAAACTACACCTATCTCATATAACTTAAGGGCATGAAGCTGGAGATATTTTCAGAACTTAACCCTTTCTCTTCCAACCAAGAGTCCAGGGCCTATATCTGCCTGTTAAAATGGCACAATGGATATGGTAGTTTGGGAGCTGTAACTTATGTTGTAGCTGTGATAGCTCAGGAAATAGGCAAGCAGCAAGGTGATATCGGGGTGATATCTTTTTATTGAACCTACTGCATATGTCAATTTATGTTGCAGCCTAGGTCCATTTTTATTCGAATACTCTTAGCAGGAGTTAGTGATGCTGTCCAAATATAAAAGCTAGTCATGAGATTTATTGCTAATAAATGCAGTCCCATTTTGCTCTTCACAGACAGTTCATAAACAAGTCCTAATTTCACACTTTTTATTAGGTTTTCATTAAACAATGACTATCAGATGTTTTAATAAATTAATAATCAACTGCTGGAGTCCTACCAGTTAGGAGGTGGCTTACATCCACACATCCTAGCCATGTCTGTAGTATCCGTTAATCTTTTATTAACAAAGCATCAATATATGGCATGACCCTATTTCTAGAAGCGTATTTGTAAGGCTTTTATAAATTGTTTGGATGGTAAGAACTGTTCACTTTTTCTTGCTTGGTGTCCAATTAGTCACTAGCTATATGAGATCATTTTTGTTCCTTGTACAAAACTCCAAAACATTTTTGACCAAATGATGGTTATCAAGCATTTCAGATAAACATTTTAGATAAACAATTGAATCTGCAATTGAACAATTGAATAAACAATCTGATAAGCATTTCAGATAAACAATTGGAAAGACTATTATTCTAAAATTCTGGAAGCTTTCAGTACCTTCAAGTATTGTCATGAATAAACTAATGGACACTGAATCAGCTCACACAATGAATAATGCGATCCCGTAAATAAGAGCAGAATTATGATTGTCATTTTGCAAACTTAATTGTTAATCACTTTTTGTGTTTCACCAGTTCCACTCAAAAGAGATTTCAGTGACACTACAGAAGGAAAAGAAAATCAGTGTGACTGAGAATAGCAACAGCTCACAGGCACCTGGTAATTTATGTGTGATGCTTCCCTTGCTGAGTACAGTATTTATATTATCTTTCCAATTATTTTGTCTGGCCTCTTAAATTTTATAGGGAGTGCGTGACTAGAGATTATTGTGATAGGTAAAGTGAATAAATTGGAAAATAAATAAAGAAGGGGATGTGTGATGAAGATAGGCTATCCATTATTTAGAAAGATTTCAGAGTCAGAGAGAAGACAGAAACTTGGAGAGAAGTCAAGTTGAAAAACATAGGGATTAATAGAGGCTAGGTCATAGAGAGAAAATAATGACAAGACAAGAATAACAGCCCCAAAAGAATGTCCTGTACAAAAGAAGCCACTCCAGACAGATGGCCAAGGAAGGTTTATGAACCTCCTTGCCACACAGAAAAAATACCAAGGAGGGGACGTGCTTCTGAAGCTGATAGCCACTCATGGAGAACAGAAATGCAATGTCCAAAGCCTAAGACTTATCTTCTCTGTAGACCAAAGGGACAAAAAAAGCACTGCAATCTGTTCAAACATGCAAACAGATAGAAGAAGAAAGCAGAACACCATCAAATATAAGCATGTTTGTGTAAAATGGAGCCTCATTCCAAAGCAAAGACACCAGGTACTACCATAGCACAAATAAATGATACACACATGGAGGCACTTGCAAATAAGCCATTTCACTCATGTAATGGCCTGGATCAAGCAACATGGAAAAGTAATGTGTATGAAGAGAAGGGTGTTAGAGGAAAAGAGAAACAAATGAAATCTATAGTTAGATAGGTACTGATTACAAAGATTCTTTTTCTTTTCCTAACCATACTTGAGCAGACCATGGCTGAGTGTCCAGTACACATACACTAGGTTTGGCTAAACCCAGTGACTAAATGTAAATTTATTATACTGTGCCTCTTTAAATGGAAGATCACTGTGTATGTGAAGGAACAGGTGTTAGGAGTCTAGTCTTGCTGCTCCAATATCTGAAGCTACCATTTCTTGTACTAATGAACCACACATGCCCCTTCATTCCCTCGCTAAGGGGACAAAGCTTATTATCTGAGACCATCGAAGTTTACTGATATTAAAAAAAAATTATTTAAATAATGTATTGAATCTATGTATATCAATAAAATACAACCATTTTACACATCATACTTAGGAAGCTGGGGGCTAGACCGCTGGTTCTTTAGATCTATACCACCTCAGCTAATCAATTCCTTTTATAAATGACAAAAATATGCTTCTTTAACTGTTTCTGGGCCAGAGACTTGAGGGCAGCCTACATCATTCACTGAGTCACTGGCCTGCACCAGGAAGTCAAATCTAATTCACTACCCAAAACCAGGGTCTCTTAAAATGTCATTGTTGTTTATTCTTCCCTTCACAATCCCATTTTCATATATCTTCCGCCTACAACTTGTATTGGTTATCATTAACAAACATCATCAGACTCAGATGCAAGTCTGCAAGTATGCTGACACATTTGGAGTTAACACTCCCTTTGTTTCCTAAGTATTGTTCTTCCACGTTGTGTAGTATCTTGGAAATAAGACATTTGAATTACAGTAACCTAGAAAGCTCCTGCCAAAGTGATGTCTCTGGTGTAAAACGCACAACATGTAAAGAGTACCATTCTGTGAGGTTTATACCTTTCTTTTGTGGAAAAGATCATACAATGTTAATATTCTAGCCCCATGAGCTACAGATTCTGGCATTGTACTGGTTTATTAGATTTCTGCTTTAATGCAGATAATGTACATTGATGCTCATACTTTCAGTACCATTAGGTACATTACCAGTCAATGAATGTCAGATGTTAAGGTCAAAGTTCATATTATGTCTGAATACTGAGTGGTATTTATTCTCTGAAGAAAATATAATCATCTGCATGATCTTATGTGCTGTGTATCCATCACGTTAACACTCTTTCAGCGTCCTTATCTCAGCTGCCAGGAAATTGTGTTTATGATGTTCTTTCATTATCCCAATGCAACTATGGTGAAAGGTGAAGAAGTCCTTGATGAGACTGAACACACAATGGAGAATGTGTTAAACTGCTTTGCAGCATGCTATACAATTTGCTAAGTAATCTCACATGTCACAGAGCAACTATATATTAAAAGCTGTTTGGAAAAATCTTAACAGGTACATTTTCACAGCTTCACTTGACCTTTTAGTTAGCGATGGGCCATAAAGTGCATATAGCTATGTCACTGTATAGCTGATTTATTTACTCAGATACTCTGGTCCTTCAGTACCAGGTAGGCTTTTCTTCCCTTATCCTTTCTAGGGATGAAGCCCTTAAAGGCTAGCTCATGACTCATAGAACAGAGAGTTACATGAGCAGGAGCTGCACCTGCAAGGAAGGCAACACTTGAACAATTTTATAAAATGTGAATGCATGATTAGAAAATGCATAAGCAGCTACCAGCATCAGCAAAGGCAAGAGCAGCCTTTTTGACATGGAGAATTCTCAGCCACCTTGAAAGGAGGGGTACAGTGAGACAGTGAAGAGGCCCCATAATGCCCATCATACTGATTAGTGGAATGGGTCTTCTGATATGAAGAAAGAAGTCACTAACGGATGAGGGTGTCAGCATGCAGAATCAGTGAGTACGGTGTGCTTCGATGATTCGTTTGTGTTCTTGCCCATTCTACAAAGAAACAATTGCTTCTCACCATCTGTTAGGAATGTGCTTTACCAGGGGGAAATGTAAATTTAAAGCATACTACTCATTAGCATGCTTACAAACTCCTTTTTGCACCAGATATTTACACTTACTTGTGCCTGTATATACACTAACCATTAAAACCACTTCCTTAGCCTGCAGCGTAACTAACCTTATAATCATCCATGGTATAGCTTTATACCAGTCTCTACTTGAACATCTATGTTCCCAATAAATCCTGTCCATTGGCATTCATTTCTTTAGCATCTCAAAGCATTGGTGAGAGGATAAGGTATTTACCCTCTCAACTTCCCTGTAAGTCAAGGAAGTACTGTGATCACCATTTTATACAAAAAGTACTGAGTCACAGGCAAACTAAGTGTCTTCTTGCTTGACCAACAGCCTAAAGAAAGTGGTATCAGGGCAAGGAATTGAACCCAAGTGCCATGCTAGAGCCCAGACCACTGGCTTATCTTCCCTTCTGCATTTCATACTGAGCTTTCATGCTCATTATAACATTTATAAGAAACTCTTGAAGGCTTCATGAGTTCAGGTAAAATTAAAATCATGAGCTTTCTGATCTGAAATAAACTGATGAAAAAATTGTTTTCTGTATAGTTATACAGACTACAATTTTCAAAAACCTTATTGAAAGATCTATAGATACAAATTGAAGGATTCATTATTAGAAACATCCCAGCTGCAAAGTTTGAATATATCCATTAAAAGAGGTATTTCTGTGTCGGGTTTTTTCAGGACTCCTACCCACAAGTTCTCTGAGGCCAGATACAGACATTATACTCTTACTGGTATAAGTGATAAGAAACTGATCTATACCCATAACAGAATAGAAGTTGGCACATGAACCTTGTCTATATCTGTAACAGAACAGAAGTTCAGCATACATAGACTGGTTTAAACATGGCAGAACCTGGTCTAAGATTTGCTCCCAACACTCCTCCCTCTTCCCCGACCAAAGGGCGAATGTGTGTTCTGTTCACTGTTGATCTAAACTATGCCACTTATAGAAAACTGCGTAAATTAGATCAATTCTGCCTCAGGCCTTTTGAATGTCTGTACCTAGCCATATCATTCAGGATTTGTTAGTGTTCTCTCATCCACATGCACAAATGGTGTTTCTTACTGTGATTGAAAAAACAGCTTTGATTGTTCCTGTAAAATTGTGCGGGCAATTTATATTTAGTATACCCATAAATCAGGTAGTTATCACTTTAAACTATTAATAGCTGCAGGTGAAATCAATTATAGAGGATGAGTTTTGAAAACAGTAACCATTTGGGTGGATTTTTTAATTAAATCCCAAGGCATAAGATCTCACAAATGATACATTAGTCTTTTTATAGATTGAAATTCCTAGAAAACATGAGAATAAATATGCATTATTTCCAGTCCCAAAAGTCCTTACATAGGCCCCTAAAATCAAGAGGTTTTGAAAAACAATGTTGGGATGCCTTTAAAATGAAAATCATCTTCTGATGCTAGAAACTTGAGATGTAATGTTTTCAAGTTACTCTCCATAGCCATAGAAGCCAAGAACTGGCATTTTCATAGTGTATTAATAAGAAATTCTCATCTAATTATGTAAATCCAGAACTTAAAACTGATAGCAAATAGTGAGAGACTTACACAAGTTGGTGACATGGACTACAACAGCTTTATAGTAAAGTGAGTGTAACAGGGTGACACTGTAACCCTGTTACTGGAGTGACCTAGAGTAACCCCGTGGGGTCAAGAATGGGGCAAGCACAGGAATATGTTGGTGGTGTGGCTGAGGAAAAGCTGACACCAGAGATCAATTACTTTAATTTTCACAGGCAAATGCCCAAATGTTGTGGGCAAACCCACAGGGGGGTATAAAAGGAAGCCTCTTGGAGCAAGTAGCTGCTCCCCAGGGGCACAACGAGAAGGCTGTATGGAGCATTGGGCAGCATGACCCAGGACAGGCCACAACTGCACAGGAGAAGCCCAGAGATGCGAGGGGACATAGATGGGTGAGCGAGACACAGCCGGATCCTGCTCCCATCCACCCCTCATTACTTCTTGACACCAAGAAAGGTGAGAAAGAAACCCTACTTACTGGGGAGAAGATGTTCACTGGGACGTTGACAAGAGAGTGGGAACAGGAACCCTGGAGGAGCAAAGAGCAGGGTTCAGAAGCCAGCTCCAGGATGCTGGAAAAGCGGCAGTGCGCGGCTTGAAGAGACAGGCACATATTTCTGCATATGTATCTGAGGGAAATTGTTCAATAAAGGGAACCTTTGTTCAATAAAGGGAACCGGCTAAAATCTAACTGCACTTTATTGGGTATTTTGTCGGGGAGGTATTAATTTTATTCTTCTCCCATCGTAAGTCATGGCAGGAAAGTCTTCCCCAGATTAATTTGAGGGAAACATCCCCTACCCTCCTACAAAGAGCCTTTTGTCGCCTTTTGAAAGGAGGGACACATCCATATTTATCAGAACACTGAAGATACCTCCTCTTATGTACTGTTAAATATGGGTTCTTCCATTGCCTTCTTTCTGGGAGACAGGGAAATGACTTTTTTGGACTCTGTCAACTCTATTAATTAAATCACATTGAACAATGCTAGACAGTTCCCTCCTACAGACATTAAATGTACTTTCAAAAAATATTCACAATCCCTGTCTGTCGAGGAAGTAAGCATCTGGGACAAGGAAATTTCCATCTCGTCTCCTTTCCGGCTATGCAATGGGTTATAATTGTATAACGGACATGTTTGAGTTATAACTCTCTACTTCTGTCTTCAAAATTATTCATTATTAATGATTAACCAATTGAAAGGCACATACTTAAGCAACACACTGGGGTAAGAAAGCCTTCAGTGTTACAGCCATTTATTTTGGAGTCTGGAGAGTAAACAGAATCACTATCATTAGGATTTAAGGTGCATGTGAGACTAAGCTGAGACAGTAGAGTTCAATTCCAGTTGCTGTATTACAGGAAAGGAAGGACACTACCAAGATTGAAAAGGTCAACCAAAATGATAGTAACTAATTCAAAAGCAATATGTCAGAGACTGGAGTTATAAGGAAGGGATTAGCCTATAAGGAATTCAGGCAGAATGTTTTTTTTAATACACCAAGGGTAGTTGAAATACAGCATAGAATAAATTGACAAGGTCAGCACTGATGCCTAGAAAATGATATTTAGAGGTTTGCTTTTGGGAATTGGTTTGTAGGTAAAATAGATGTGCATTAGAGCAATGGTCTAGGGGAACGGCAAGAGTTAATTGGTTTCTAAAAGCCTGTTTGTGACAAAATTTCCTTCAAACCCTCTGTGTCTGAAGCCAGCAGACATACAGGCTGAGAAACTGAAGACATGTACCACACTGTTCCATAAAATGAAATAAGGTGGCATTAGTTCACAGTGCCCAACTGCAGAGCCCTTGGGTTTTCTGGTTTTGGTAAATGAGCAAATTAAGATGTACGCATGTGATGGGCTATTTGGAACAAAGGAATATTCTGACAGGACAGAACATGGACAGTATAATGATTACAGGGAAACCAATCAATGATGCCCAGGATTGAAGAGTCATCAGAGGGGAGAAAGAATACAAAAGGAGAGATTTCAGAGCAGCAAAAAGGTCCCTGAGAGGGGAACCTGAGGTCACCATGAACAGAAAGCATACCATCAGCTGGTCTCATCCACCCCACTGGGTGGTGGTGGGCATTGGCCCTCAAACTGCAGGCTGCTAGCATCTGACATTCAAGAAAGAACCACAGAATGAAATTTGTGTACTGGCCAAACATACCTTCCCTCTATGACAGCTCTAGGACTGATAGGTATAGAATTGGGGTGGGTTATGTTGTTTGCCTTGCCTACACTGTTCTTATCTGCTGTCTCTGTGCATCAATAAAATTTGCCTATTATCAAATAGAGAAGGCATGGATGGTCTGAGGTTTTGGGTCCGCCTGGAACAAAGTACCTGGGTCATAAATCCAGTGCCAATAAGCATTTAGCACCAAATGATCAAGGAAAATGCTAGATAACATTTTCTAAAGAACAAAGACTCAAACTAAAAGTAAGAAGCATGTAGTCAGTACCCCTTCTCCTATGAGAAGTACCAGAAGAGGAAACCACAGTATAGAGGCATGATGTCCACGCAATGGTGCACTGGGCTGTTGTGCTTAAGCCAGGTAAAGGCAGAACGCTTCAAGGAGGAAAAATGTAAGGAGAAAAGCCATACCCATACGTCTGTGACTAGTAGGCCCATGCAAAGCAGCTAGTATTTGCTTCGGATTCAGCCAATTTGGGGGTGTTCCAGGGATGCCGGGGTTAGAAGGAAACCCTGGGGCAAAACCAGGGGGGAAGTAAACACTTACTTACCCCACGCAGAAGCTGGAGGGAGCAGGGACACGCACATGGGAAAACCGCCGGCGTGATTTGTAAGCTGTGCTTATATCCAGCTGGGGCCGGGTGACGTCAGCAGGGGACACCACCCAGCAGGAATAAAAGGCGGCCCTGGGAGTGGAGCGGGCCCGGAAGTGGGGAAGCCCGCAGGGAACCCCAAGAACGGGACCCATGCCCGCGGGGCCTGTATACCCGGCCCGACGGGGGAAGTTGTGGAAACGGCAGCGGCAGCAGCGGCGGTGAGAACGGCTGCCGCAGCTGCAGCAGCAAGAGCCGCGCCGTAAAAGGAGCTGGCGAAGAAAGCTGCAGCTACAGCAGCGAGAGCTGTGTCCTTAAAGGAGCCGACGGAGAAGGTGGAGACAACGTCGGCGGCAGGACTAAAGAAGGCACCGGCTACGGTTCCGGTAAGGGAGCAGGCAGCGTAGCTGGTGAGGAAACCGGCAGCGGACCTGGTGAGAGAGCCGACAGATGGATCGGCAGAGGAACCGGCCGTGGAACCGGCGAGGGAGCGAACGCCAGATACGAGACTCCCAGAGAGCGGGAGCCACAGTCCCAGAGAGTAGACACCTGGGGGAGTCAGTGGCCTTAAGCCACCCGGCAGACTTTGAGCCAGGGCAGCCCGCTCAGCAGGTCTTAGGCACCTGGGTCAGCCCGGGCTGGGCGTGATAGAAGGGCTTGACTTTTTGTTTTGTTGTTGGTTTTCCTTTAGGCTCCCTCGTTTTGGGTTGCGGGGGCCTCAGGTTAGTATAGGCTAGGGGCAGCAGGGAGTCAGGGGGGTGAGACCCTCAAGGCAGATTTCAGCCTGGGAAGCTGGGGTCCCCGGAGTGGGGACCACCGGGAGACACAGGAACGAAAACGCGGCGGGGTCGCCAAAGGAAGGCCACAGGAAGACCTGCAGTAGCAGGTGGCAATTGGCCGGGGTGTAGGGGAGGTTGGAGCCCCGTGAGTGCCCGCCGAAGGCGTAATGACCCCGGGAGGCGGCGTTAATGGAGACCCCCACCACTGAGGTTCCATCCGAAGTTGTGACAGGCGAGGTTAGGGGGCCTCCCGACACCATCCGAGGTACCTCCCGGGGCCCTCTCATAGGCTCGGGGCAAGCTAGAATGGCCGCCCAAGCAAAGGCAGCTCGAGAGCGCCTGGTCGAGCAGAGGCGGGCACAGGGGGATAGTGATTCAATTCAGTGATTCAAATCACTGTCCTGGTTCGATTCAGCCAAATCCAATTCAGAGATTTGGCTACTGCTGAATCTCTGAATCTATGAATCAGCTAAGCCCATCCCTCACCCACTCTCCCAGCCTGGCAATGGATGCCCCGCCCTCCCCAGCTCCCAGCACCTGTTAAAAAAAGCCCCGACTCACTGGCTGCTGCTGAGCAGGGGGCAACCCTCCCTCTCCCCCACTACATGGGGGGCTCTGCATGAACCCCCCTGACCTCCCCATTGCTCCACCCAGGCCAGCTCTGGCCCACCCAGGCCAGCTCTGGCCCTTTAAGAAAAAAAAAAAACCCTAAAAAACTCCCAAACTCACTGCTCCTGCCAGCAGGGGCAATCCCTGCTGCCCCCCCATTGCCCTGCACCACATGGGAGGCTCTGCATGAACCCCCCAAAGCTCCAAGGCTGCACCAGGAGTGCTGAGTCCCAGGGCTTTTCTTGGGTTTTTTTTTTTCCTTAAAGGGCCAGAGCTGGCCTGGGCAGGGCATCTGTGGGGGCTCTGGGGGAGCAGGGAGGGGGGCTGATGCAGAAACCTCCATGCAGCATGGGGCAGTGGGGAGTCCCCCCTCACCTGGCAGCACCCAGTGAGCACTTGGGCTTTGTTTTAAGTACCAGGAGCCAGGGCAGGCTTGGGCAGCCATGGGGGGGGTGAGGGGGGCTGGGGAAGCAGGCAGGGGTTGGGGGGGCTGGGGGAGTTGGGGGGTCATGGGGGCTGGCAAGGCTCCCCCCATGGTTCCCTCCCTCAGTCCCCCCCTCCCCTGCCCCTAGTACTTACCAGGTCAGAGTCAGCTGCAGCTCTCTGAATCTTCAACATTCTCTGAATCTTTTCTGAAGTTTCAGAGAGCTTTGAATCTATTCGGACCTTTACATTGATCCCCTGATTCAATTCAGATTCAGAGATTTGGCCACCAAATTGAGCCAAATTTCCTCCAAATCAAATCATCACCCGAAGCTTCATACAGTCCTAGTGACTAGCTGTACATATGTGAGGCTTTAGCATAAGATAATTGATGGCTGTGTTGTGAAGACTCACTGTCCCAATTCTAATTAGTTTGATATGGGATGCAGGTGACCTGTCAGATTCCTTGGCTCTGAAGGAACACTAAACACCAAGACCTCCTTCTTTGCAAACCCTTGGAAGCAGGGAGTGATGCCAAATGAACTAAGGCCATCCGTTTGGCAGCAGTCCTAACCCATCATATACTGAGAACAGACTGGAGCTGCCTCCCTCTGTATTATGGGCACCATTTTGGTGTTAGACCGATAACATGCTGACCACTTTTTATGGCCTGTCACAGGGTTAAATCCTGAGGAATTTTCTATATCACATATGTAGTGCATAATGAAAAGCCCATTGAAATAAACAGAAGGATTAATGGACTTGAATGGGTTTGGGTCAGACTCGGATTAATTCCTGAATACTCCTATTGTATCTATGAAAAGTATTAGGTAATACATTCAAATGATTTTGTAGAAAAAAAATTATTAAATCCAAATGAAACATTTATCTGTCAGCACTAAATGTTGCTTCTTTACCACTCAGACAGAAGCAACAACTTCTCCCCTTGTGCAGTATCTGAAGAGTTTGTTTGTGCATCCTTTCCATCAAAATTAGGAAGATAAACTTTCTTGGATGATAACTTCTGGTAAGAAAGTTCAAAACATTTCAAATGCTACTTGAGAAGGGGCCAACCTCTCAAAGAAGTTGCTAGAAAAGAGCAAAACCACAAGAAAGTATTAATACTCAGAACTAGAGAATCCCAATATTTCACATAAAATGAAGTGTATGTGATGTTTGAAAGCTTATTCGCTATCTCTCCCAACTAAATAAGCTGGGACAGTAAAAGATATTACGTTACTACATAAATCTTGTTTCGTTCTTATCCCTTAACCATAATGGCCACAACAACAACACTGTCAAAAAAAAGTGAAAAATGAAATAAAAATGTTAAATCCTAGGAAAACTGCAGGTGACAACCAAGTCACTGTGAAAATGGTGAAAGCTAATGATAATGAAACCAGCGATAAAAATCATTGCAAATTTCAAAGTACAAGTCACCAGAGGAACACAAAATGGTTTAATGGCAAAAGTAACAAAGAAAGGGTATGGAATAGGTTTTGGAAAGTTACACTGATTTTAAAGAGAAGAAAAACGACTTACAGTAGAAAAAATGAGTTGAGAAAGGCCAAGGGAAAAACCTTTTTGAATCATAACCCAGAAGATCATGTACTGAGTAGATTTTAACAGACAGTGCATTGGATGGCAAAAACCAGGCCCCATAAGCTTCATAGGTTTTATGAAAACATCTGACAGCTTCACTTACAATACACCCTGGAACATATTGAAGTGCTTCTAGCATGCTACAAAAACAATCAGCACTGAGGCGTTACATCAAGGTCCTGTTTGCATAGATAAAATAGATGAAGAGTGAGAAGTTTCAGGATGTATTCTCGGACCTCTTCTGGTGGGCATTACTAGAAATTTCATTATAAGAATAAACATAGATCGATATGACATGGGTATTGTGTGGCTTAAGAATATAGTCATGCTCAATGTGACCTTTGATACCACACAAAGAATTTAGATTCAGATTTGAAGGGAGTCTCCAATAGATAAATTTGTATGCAACTAGTTACCAGACTATATTATAGACTATCAAGCTATCAGTAAGGACATAAATCCACACAGCTATCATATGGTGAAGATTTTAGGAGTTCAGTAAGAACACCAGCAGGAAATATCAAGTTACAGCTCTGATGACTAAAAAATAGGTATGTTCCAAATCTAGTATGTTATTTCTCATAACATGTGGTTAGTTTAAAAGGGACTTTACATGTGAATTCTTCCAAAATGATAAATTAAATCATCTGTTGGTGCTTCTTTTATTCTGGCGTATAGTTCCGTCAATGGAAAATTAGGGACGGGCTTCAGGCAGAACCTGAGGTTTGGAAGAACAGTTCCAAATTATCTTGAAATGAATATTATGGCTTTTTCAAAAACAAATCTGTCCTTTTCATTTTTTTTCCCAGTTCTTGACACTGGAGAGAGGGGAAGAAGGGAAAAAGAAAGAAAATTAAATTCTTGCAGGAAATTGGAAGGTCTTTTTCAAAGTAGAACTTACTAAAGTTATTAAAAAAAAAAACTTTTGTTTTTTTTAAATGAAGCTTACCAACAAGTTCAAAGTATTCATTATACTTCAGGGCTCAAACTGAAGTTCAGGCCCCCATTCTGCCATGTGTAGCTCAAATATAGAGAGGTATTCTTCAGAAAAGTAATACAAAAATATAGAAATGGTGTGGTTTATAGATGTGAATAAAGAAGGGGCAAAGGGAGGACAAGCTACTTTCACAAGGTCACACAACAGATTAGTAGCAAAAGGCAGCAAAACCAGAGACCATAATCCAGCCCAGACTACAGTCTCAAAATGGAGCCTCCTACCTATTTCTCCCTGGATGTGTAAAAATGTTAGCCACGCCTGGTCTAAGATCATGTGGCTTACATTAAGCATAGCTGTGAGCTGTGTGGGGAACTCAGTATAAGTCACAGAGAAGTCAAGCTGGAAGGGACCTCCAGAGGTCACTTAGTTCAACCCCCTGCCTGAGGCAGGATCATCCCTATCCAAACCATCCCATACAACTGTAATCTAAACAAGGGAGGAGCAAAGTCTGACCTGTGGGCCAGATAGGGCCCGCAGCGGGCTCCATTTCCTAGCAACCCCTGCCCACATTGCCGTGGCCAGTTTCCATGAAGACCCCAGGAGCAGCAGGCCCATGGCAGCACAGGGTGAGGGTTTCCATGGAGACCAGCCCCAGCAGTGCTGGCAGGGTGTGTGGCTAGATGGGGAGCTGCTCCAGGGCTGGGGCTGGGATCTTACAGTGGTGACAATGTGGGCCAAATTTGGGGCAGAGCTGCTATCCGCTGCCTGCACACCCCACTGCCACTCCTGGGGTCTCCATGGAAACCACAGTTCTGGGAAATGGAGTCTGGCCACCACCTGGATCTGTCATTTTGCCCACCCCAATCTAAACTCTACATAAGACTACCCTTAACCCTGACACAACATAGACCTAACACCCTAACCTGCCACAGGTAAAGCAGGGGAACCATGGCAGCCAATGTCCTGCTTCTATAAAATGTCAATAAGAAGTTTTTTTCCAGATATTCAATCTAAATTTAGTTGCTGTAACTTCAAGCCATTGGTCCATACAGGAACTCAGAATGGAGAGAAGAGTGGATAGAATCAAGGGGGTAGTGGTCACTGCAGAGGCTTATGGGTCTCAAAAGGCTTGCTGGGTTTGCCAGGGGAAGAGGGCAGGATTACTAGGTCTGCAGAGAAGGCTGTCCATCTGGGGGTGGAGGGTTGGGGGGCTAAAAATAGCAGGGACAGAGTAGAGAGAAGGGGTAGGAAGAGTACAGACCTGTGGCTGGGGCAAGTGGTTGAACTTTTCCAGGCCAGAGCTCTGCTCCAAACATGTGCAGACATTCACTGGATTAGGTTAACCTGTTTCTGATCTAAATTAGGACCTACACAGGGCCATTTTGGCCCGCTTTAAACCCTCCGAATGCCTACATAGATGGACATTAAGATTGACAGTTGATTTAAATGTAATGTCTGTATGTACTTCCTAAAAGTATCCTAAAACCTGCTACTTGCTTCACATCAGTGTAATCTGGTTACCTTCAATGGCATTACTTAGTACCATGGCAAGGAAGTTTGGTGCCTGGGCAAAGCCTGCAGTGGCAGCCTGCCTTCACCCCATGCACAGATCTGGGGGACACATGCCCCCCCCCCCCCCATGCTTGCCCAGGAGTGCTCACAGCAGTAGGAGCCACCCTCCCCACATCCCCCAAACGGATGGGGCTTGTGGCTCCATCCCACACCCCACCCCGGTTGGGCAGCGCCTGTTGGTGCCCCTTTGCTTCGGCACCCAGGGCAGTCACCGTGCTTCCCCCCCCCCCCCTTGCTACAGCACTGGAGTTACTCTTGATTTATGGAGCGGTAAGATTAGAACTGGATAATAAATAAACAGCAGGCCCCAATCTGTAGACATACAGAGTCATGTACAGGGCAATCCAGATTACAGTACGTGTTACGTTACCAGAAAGTCTGCTTAATAAAGCTTGCTCTTAGTTGTAAAACATGATGGCAGATATGCTATGTGAGTTTTAAGATTCTCATGCAACTGAATAGCAAAAATAAGTAGAAATAAATCACTAAAAGGCAGTTCATTTTTTTTTTAAAAAAGGATTATGCTCAGACCCTTTTTAACCAAAAAAAAAGAATCTTAAGCAATTACCTCTGCTGAATTCCTTCATGTGTCAGATCATCTTCTGGCCCACATAGCATAATGCAACCCAAGTGAAATACAACAGTGCCCTAAAACATGAAAGCTAGAAAGCTAGATATGAAAAGACAATGCTCCCAAGAGCAATATGGACATGAAGCATATAGGGCCTGATGTTCACCATTCTGTTGCATAGGTTTCACAACAATGTCAGTCTAGTGGTATAATGGAGTCATAACATTTACAAAAAATTTTCTGTCCAGTTCCAAGAACTTATTGGGGTAAGCTGTTAAAACCCCACTTCTACCAGGAAGCAGAACTCAGTTTTACCTCCAAATGCACTTAGCACCCTGAAAAAACAACTTTGCAGTAAAAAAATAACTGGACAAAAAGAAGTCATGTGCAAAAAGGTCTCTCTTCATTAACCAATGAGACACTGCAGTGGTAACTCCAGCTAAATATCTGCAGTAGCAGGCAGCTGCCATTTTGAAAACTAGCTACCAAGGATGGATGACATCTTACACATGTTGCACTGTCCCTTCAGAGCTAAAAGAGAAACAAATATACAAATAAATGATCTAGTCAAAAGAGAAAGCAGATACAATTGAACATACAGAGAAAGAAGATGCATCCAGCAATGTTGGCAATTTTACATAGTTATCAATTAACTACTTCAAAGAAAGGACAGTCTATAAATGCATATAATGGAGATGAATTGGCATGAAGTAGCACAGGTTATGGTATGCACATGGGCATCGCACAATGTTTCTGGGCATTGAGAGGCCCAACCATCTGCAGGGCTAGAAACTTAGGTTCCAAGTAGAGGTAGACTGGAAATGAAGATGTGAATAGTTTGGTGACATGAGCTCATTCCTTGGTGGGACTGCACACTGATCAAAAAAGAGAAATCCAAGAACAGTGGGCAGATACTGAAGGTGGTACAACTGCATCTAATGTATACCAGCCAAGGATCAGGATAAAAGGTATCAGGAAAAAGAAAAATGGGAATGCTCAATTTGAGTACACTTAGATATCTAACTATCCCATACTACAGGTACAGGTCAGAAAATTCACCTGCAGATCTCTGAACAGTGGTTTTAGTGCCCCCACCTTTTTATAGCCCAGATTTATTTTAATAGAAACTGGATAGGAAAGATACTTTTGTGGCTAGGGAATACACTGGGACTAGATAGATTTGCCTTCTCAGCTCTGCCACAGACTTTTTGTATGACCTTGGATAACTCACAATCTTTTATGCATCAGTTTTTCTTTTTTTCTTCCTACACAGGGGATTATATTTTATTGTATCAAAGTGGCTTTAAAGATAAATCCATGAGAGAAGCTGAGATATGGTAATGTTTACAGGTCTGGGTACTTAAATTTTGATCAGCCATTACCTTGTTTATAAGCTCTGCAGCAAAAGAACAGCAACTTTATGTGTGGTTGTGTTGCACTCAACACAGTGGAACATCAGTACCTACTGCAGTCTTTAAAACAGATATTTCATGGGATTACTCCTCTTGGAAGTCAGGCAGGTCATTAACATAGACTAGGAGTGGGTGAATCAAAGAAGTAGAAATGGGATATAGTTGGGTTTGGTTTTTTTTTAACTCCAGGGGGTCAGAAATCAAATTTAGCTGTTTCACATTACAGAGAAATTGCTCCACAAAAAATGTCGTTGTAAAAATCAGAGTTACCTTGAATCCTAAATGGAGACCAAATGTGGGACTGAAAATTGTAAACATTTGAGGGCCATTCACTAGTCAAGGTGAAATTGCTATGATCCCAAATCAATCCTCAGTCAATGTCAGACTGACTTCACTTATGCTCAGGTACATCTGGAGTAACTCCACTGGGATAATTGGAATCAGTGCAGATTTCCACCAGGGCAACAGAATCTGTTCAAAGTTGTCTAGCTCTCTAAAAAACATCACCAGGTTTTTGGTAAACTCAGAAAGAGAGGCCACATATCCTCTGTACACATAGAATAAAATTATTTTTCATCCTCAGAACTTGTCTGTCTGGGTTAGATGTGGTTTCTCTTATGGAAACATTCAATGGAACTTAATAGAAAATAACCTTTCTACAGACAGGCTATTGCATTATACAGTAGTCCATAAAAACTCAGCCTCACCATGATCCACTGGCTGGGGAACTGGCTCCGCGGTAGGACCCAGAGGGTGGTGGCTGACAGAAGTCAATCGCCATGGTGTGCTGTGACCAGTAGTGTTCCTCAAGGCTCTGTCCTAGGGCCTATAATTTTTAACATCTTCATTAATGATGTAGACATTGGTGTCAGAAGCGGACTGGCCAAGTTCACTGACAACACCAAACTCTGGGATAAAGCTTCCACACCTGAGGACAGGAGGGTGATCCAGGCAGATCTTGACAAGCTCCGGAAATGGGTGGATGAGAACCTGATGGTGTTTCACACCAAAAAATGCAAGGTTCTCCAACGTGGGAGGAAAAACCCGCAGCATGCTTATAGGCTCGGCAGTGCTACGCTGATTAGCACTACAGACGAAAGGGACTTGGGGGTCATGATTGACCAGAAGATGAACATGAGCCTTCAGTGTGATGCTGCAGCTAGTAAAGTGAGCAAAACGCTGGCTTGCATCCATAGATGCTTCTCAAGCAAATCCCAGGACGTCATTCTCCTGTTGTACTCGGCCTTGGTGAAGCCACAGCTGGAGTACTGCGTCTAGTTTTGGGCTCCACAATTCAAAAAGGACATGGAGAAGCTTGAGAGGGTTCAGAGGAGAGCCATGCACATGATCAGAGGTCAGGAAAACAGACCTTATGATGAGAGGCTGAGAGCCATGGGACTCTTCAGCCTGGAAAAGCACAGGCTCAGGGGTGATCTGGTGGCCACCTACAAATTTATCAGGGGTGCTCACCAGGATCTGGGGAAACATTTGTTCACCAGAGCGCCCCAAGGGATGACAAGGTTGAATGGTCACAAACTCCTCCATGACCATTTCAGGCTGGACATAAGAAAGAACTTCTTTACTATCTGATCCCACAAGGTTTGAAATAGACTGTCGCCAGAGGTGGTTCAAGCACCCACTTTGAATGCCTTCAAGACACATTTGGATGTTTATCTTGCTGGGATCCTATGATCCCTGCTGACTTCCTGACCCTGGGGCAGGGGGCTGGACTTGATGATCCTCTGGGGTCCCTTCCAGCCCTAGTGTCTATGAAATATATGAAATCTATGAATTGCTTGTGTAGTAATTTCTATAGGACTTTTGAATAGGGGTGAGAATTAGGTGAGAAGAAGCTATTCTTTTTTGTTTTTATCTGGCACTTTTCATACCTACTAAATTTATTTTGAAACCAAAACTACCAAAGAAGAAACCTCTTTAATAGGTTAATATACCTATTCTTTCCTGTGTAAATGAAAAAGCAACACTGTGCTGCAATAATTTAAAGCTAAAAAGTAAAGGCCAAAAACTGAAGTTCTGAATTACCTTTCCCCCTCCCCCCCACCTCTGTTTACTTTGCCAAACCTATCATTGCTATCAGTGGCATGTTGGCTGCATAATTTATAAAATAAAAATGAATGCCTGATTCATCTTTCACACCACTGTAATTCACAAGTTACCCACTGAAACTAATCAAGGTAGAACAGTAAGAAGAGATTTAGGCCCTGAATAATGATGTCAAGATTGGCCCCAAGGAAGTATTAGCTGTATTAGTCATTCATGCAACATATATTTAGTGTTGAAGTATGGTTTAGCATTTCTACAACATATAGCCATGTTTTAGTCATCTATGAGGAAAAGAAATAAAAGTTGCATGCAAAATTCCTTTCAGGACCTATTACAGTAAAGAACTCCAATGATGTTATATCAGTAGAGAACAGCTTTAAGATAAGAATCAGGCTTGGTGGTGCTACAAAGAAATCTGCCCCCTGGTGTTTCTTTCATCAGCAAAATTCCTTTGCTAGGGTTATTGTTTTCATATTCCTCAGCACTCGGGAAGGAGAATGCACAGGGATAGGGGAATTTGCACTCTGCATTTACTAAACAGGGTCTTTGAGGCACATTAAAGAGGCAAACTGAAAGGTAATAGGAAATATTTCACTAATAGCTACTACATATTTATTCAGAATAGTTTAATGTGTGTCTGCATCTGGTATATTTGATTTCTCTGTAATGTCAATCATTTACTAATGTTTTCAGTTTAATGTTCACAATTAATGAGACATGAGATCTGAATAAAAATGTTTAAGAATAAATTGTTGTTTTCAGCAAGTCAGATAAATCATAGTATTCAGCTTTTTCAAATGATGATTAGTGTCTATTTTAGTCTTAAGCATTGTTTTAATCTTTAAAGCTCTAATGTTAGTGTTTCAGTAACATCATAAATCATGTTAGTCAAAACTAGAATCAGGCAGGCTGCAGATATTTACTTTAATGACTAAACTTGTCATGGTAAATATCAGGGGCTCTTCAGCAAACATTGTTATAAATAATGATAAAAATACAAGGCAAATCTATCTATGCATTTAGCTAGACGGTTAGCCAAGACAGCTAGGTGCCCGCCTGAGTGTCAATGGAAATTTAGCATCTCTCTTTTTTGGCCTTTTGGAAATCCCATGCTTAGATCCTATCTTTTTTTTTCTTTAAGAGAATTGTATGACTAGATCCAGTAAAGGATTTAGATGCTATCCCTTAAGCTCCTGGGCCCCAGAGCAGAATACAAAACCCAGATATCAGTGATCAGGCTCCCTACACAATACAGAAGCGAGTTGGATGTGCCATGTGATCCAAAAAGTCTACATTTTTTGAGTAAGGAGTTGTCTACCGCTAGCTACTAAGAAATGCTGAGCACAGGACATATCTAAATTCCTGTTCACCCCAGAGCTGAGGCACTTTTGATGCAGGTTCCTTGAAGGTAGGTCCCTATCTTTAATCTTTCAAACAACAGTTCAGGGAGCATTGGTTTCCTTTTAAAATGTGGCTGGAGGAGGAGGTGGAAGTGGGTGCTTGTGAACACCTTGTATGTCATAGTCTACTAATTAGGATACTCACACAGGGATTGGCAACTTGGATTCCAGATCCTTTATAACCTGGAGGGATTCACCCAGCTTCATGGAGAACCCTATTTACTAGAAGCATGGCTTGGATGAAGACATTCTTCATACCATCTACTGTACAAAAAGAAATGCATGAGGCCAGTAAGAAGCAACAAGCAAGACAGAAGCTTATTCTGTAGCAGTGGCATAACTAGTGTGGGGCAACTGGGAGGTGGGGAGGAGAAGTGGAGGGGAGGGCCAGAAAAAGAAGGTTGTCACCCCAGCTGCATCATCACACCAGCAGCATAGTGGCATCTGGAAATTGGTACTGCCCCTGTGCATGGCAACTGCCCCAGGTGCCCAGCCTTGTCATTGCACCACTGTTTGGTAAACCTGAGTTCTGGCCCCTGACTCCCAGGATTATTTCTTTCATATCCAGTGACTATTTATCATAGTCTGGTGTTTAGTTCCTGCTGTAATGGGAGCTGGAATGACTGAACTGGGGACATTATGAGCAGTGGCAAAACTTCCCTTTCATTGCCTCTCCTGCTCAAGCTGATTCCACTGAAGTCTTTTCACTTATAACAATGATAATGAAGCAGTATAATTTTCAGTCCCATTTAGTCCTTATACTTGTCCTCTGCTGAAATACGGACATTGGCAGTTTGTTGAAGTGAAGAGTGAATTGAACTATAGCTGGTCAAAAATGGCTATTATTTTGGTGAAGAATTTCCAATTGTTCTAGGATTTAATTTTTAATTTTTGAAAATAGTCCAAAATTGGGTTGTAAAATTGAAATTTAAAAAGTATGTTTTCCTCAAGAGTTCTTACTGAAACATTAGGTAGAGGGGATACTTTTTTCATTGGAAAGCTTAGAAAAAGAACAAGCCAAAATGAACTGTTTCCTCGAATTTATGTTTTGCTTGGGAAGTCATTTTTTCATCTAGAAATAATGTTTTGTCAAAATGTTTTTCACCAGCTGTCCTACAAACAGACCAAAATAAACCTTTGGGTTGGGAGCACTGCAGACCTAACTCTTCCCTGGGGGAACAGAGAGAGGAATGATGTCTCCAGTATACAGGGTGTTCTGAAAGCTCAAAAAAATGACCCAAATCTCTGAGCTGGACAGCGCAACTTGATCATAACTCCTTAATCTTCTCATATTCTTTGGGACAATGTACAGACCTGGAATCACATGAGCCAAAATCCTCAGCACACATCAGGTGTTACAGTCTTTTGTGAGCACTGCAGTGGGAACAGGAAGCTACTGTAAAAAAATGTCAGTCTTAAAGAATCTCAAGATTCCCACATACGGCTGATTAAAGATTTTCTGCTTAATCGGCATCACTAATTAATGATGGGAAAATGATTTGTTATTGCAATAGATTTTAATAACTGGACTTCTAAGAAAATTGAGTCTGAAGTGCTTATGAAAACTACTGCACACGTAAAAGGTGTCTGTGGCTTAAGTTCCTATCTTGTGTCACTGTTGTAGCTGAGACCTACATACCCTTGGTTTTTAAACAAGAGCATGAAAAAATGTAACTTCTTGCTTAGAGAATTTTCACAGAATGACAGTTAAGTTTATAGTAAGAATAAAAGAAATGATTCAAGGACATTTTCAGCATTTTTTGCCAAAGAACACTGGCTGTTCCACAGGCTAGCAAAAAGTTGAAATTCTAATCATAGAATAGCTGCTAATTTTTCAAATATGTAGCCCAGGGAAAATGAAAAATCTTTAGCAGGCTTTCCTGATTTGGCTCCTGTGGAATAAAGGAAATAAGAAATATTTGCTCCTTAGGCCTGCTCTCTTTGGGAAAAGGGAAACAAGAAAAAAGGATCTCTAGCAATGTCTGAACAGCTCTTGAGGAACTTATTTCATAGCAAAAATTATATACAGTAGTAGCAATATAGGCTTGTAAGAAGAGAGGGGAGGGAACAGCAATAAAAAATAATTTAGCCATTGGTTCTATCCCTTGCTTAAAATAAATGCTCCTCAGCATGTCTATGAATGACTTAATTCACTTGCTGTATTATAGCCCTGTAAGCCATAAGCTAGTACAAAAAAACCCCTGACCTGCCCTGATTCAATACATTAAGACCTAGGCAATCCTCTAGTAAGACTGCTTGTAGTTAGTGAACTGTCACCTCCAGCACTTCACCTAAAAAATGACAACCTCACTGGGAAACCTCATTCCTTTTACATCAGCATCCAGACACCAACTATTCATCCTCTGTCCCAATTTCTCTCCCATTTGCAAATCTGTATTTTGAGCTCTCAGATTGGTTTAGGAATCTCCTGGGTCTCATTTATACTCCACAGTGTAATGTAGGGCTTTTTTCATTACATTTTTTTAAAAGACCCAATCCCCAGAGAGTAGGGTCACAAGACCCACTAACTATTGTGTTTAGTAACACAAAGGCAATGTTCTGCTCTTATAAAATTCAGCAAAGATTTAGTCAGGCAGATTTACATACCAAAATCCCTAGGCAACAGAATTCATCAGCCTCTGGAATTATTAGAAATGAACAAGGGCATGTGTTTATCAGGGGCATGCTACATCATTTCTGCCCTGATAGTCTAGTTTAGTAACAGTTTAATTTTAGCTCGCTGGAAAGCATACAGAATGCATGAAGCCTATATCGTTTAATCTACAGCTGAACAACAAAAATATGAAGAGGAAAAGATGTACATCCTACACTGGGGAGTCACGCAAGTGCTGTTAGAGTACATTGTTTATCATATTCATTCTGCATTATTCACTTCAGTGAAATTAGACCCAATTTTACCAGAACACAGATAAGAATCAGGCTTCAGGTCTTTAAAGCTGTTACCGATCAACACCAGTTTAATTTAAAGAAGTTTAGCCCTTCTTGGGGCTTCACTTTGAATTATTTTAAATTCAAGTAATGCAAGGACAGTTATGTGATTTCTAAATTAGTAGTTATTTCTTTTTCTTTAAGACTTTCATGTGGAAAATTCATGGTAACTACTGCAAAGCAGTTCCATATAATGACCCTTGCAACACATGGCATTTTATTCCCCCGCAAATCAACATACAGATTTCAAGATTTTTAATAAAATGCACTGTTACTTGCAGCAAAAAACAAGTCTATATTTTTTTTAATGTAATGATTGTTTTTCTTAACATCATGATCTAATTATGGTGTTCCTGATTCTGCAAGGTCCTTAGTATCAGCATTTAAAGTTACACACATATGGGTACCTTCCTGAATTGGGGCTAATAGATTGTGGGGATCATCTTCAAAGTCCTAACTGGCCTGGACCATGCCCAGAGCAGTCCCCCTCTCCCCTCCACCTGCACCTCCAGCTTTGCCAAAAAGCAGCAGTGGCAGTATAGGAGTAGCAGCTGGAGGTTTGTTGCTGCTGGGGGGAGAGGTCACCCCATGTTTTTGCTGCCGACAGGCATGTCCACTGGCCAAAAAACACTGGTTTTCATAAGCAAAAAATTAAGGTGACATCTCTCCAGCAGTAGAAATAACATTTCCCAGACTGCCCTTCATTCACACATGCTCCTGCACTCCCATTGCTTCTCTGCTGCAGGAGCTGGAGCTTGAAGGTATAGGAAGCATAGGAGTACATGGGAAGGGTGAGTGAGGCACCTCCTTCTCCCTCTGGTGCCTCTACCTTGCACAGGGCCTGGGGTTCATGTCCTGCTCATCCACACTTGCCTCCCCCCCCCAGTGGCCGGTCAGTGATGGGAGGGGGTGGTCCCCATGCAGCCGATCACGCCAACCTGTAAGTGCCTGCAGAGCTTCTCCTAGGGCCTCCACTCCCCAGCCGGCACTCTCATGGGAGGCACCAGTGTTACTGCCTGCCCCCTGCCCATCGCCTAAGCAGGGGATGCTGGCTGACAAGGGGTGCACCGGTGCTCTCAGGGGGTGCATGTGCACCCCTGAACATCGCCACTGCCAGTAAAGGTGAACCCAAGGAACTGCCCAACAACATCCATGCCATTTTGAAGTATCACCTGAACTTGAGGAGAAGCACATTCATCTTACTTCTAATTTTGCAGCTCAGGACCATCTCCGTGCTTGAGCTGCTGTTTTAACACCAAGGTCTGAATGATGTATTCCTAAAGAATAGTTAGGAAAGTGCCAAAAGCAGGAGACCATCCAAACCTTTTTGACAGTCTGTCAGGACTGGATATCTGGGAATGCAGACTTTTGAGCTTGCATCTCACTTCCCCTACTCTCGGGGATGGAAGTGATGGCTGCAACAGTTGGTTACATAGCTGCCTGGCAGCAGCTTCTCTTTTCCCTGTGGTGCTCTCAAGAAGTGGCAAATTATGACTGTGGAAGCGGATGGCCCAAGATGAGCACTGATGCTTCTTTTGCCAACACACTGGTATAGGGCTGCTGCTTCTACTCTGACACATTCTTCTCCTTCTGCTCTAGTTCCACTTCTGGGAAAAATATTTTTATAGTGTTTATGGCTAGGTACAGACATTCAAAAAGCCTGCGATGGAATCGATCTACATTACGTGGTTTTCTGTAAGTGCCACAATTTAGATGGGTAGTGAACAACATGCACATTCACCCTTTGATGGGGGAATGGGGGAGAGTATACCTTAGACTGGGTTCCACCATTTTTTAACCAGTCTGTGTGTGCCATACTTCTGTTTGGTTCTGGGTACAGACTGGTTTTACATGCCAAACTTCTGTTCTGTTACGGGTATAGGCTGATTTCCAATCACTTATACTGGTAAAAGTGTAATGTCTGAACCTGGTCAATGTGTCTACATCAGTGATCCTTCTCTGAGAAGTGGACAAATCCCTTCTTCTTAGCCAGTGGATACCTTCTAAAATGGATTCATTTTCTTTCTGGATTGCAAAGCAAAGCAAGCATTATAACAACATTGGTAGGCATGTTGAGAGATAAATCAAAATAAAATGATACAAAGTAATGATTGGGGATGGAGGGTGAGGGAGGGTGTGTCATTTTGTGCACTTATACTGGTAGCACACAATTAACAATTTTCATACTTTTTCAGGACTTGTATCCTGATGAAGGATCTATAAAAAGCACAAGAGAAAATGAAAGCAAAATGTAAAAACCCAAATTATTTAAAAAAAACAAAACCGTGGTTAGACCTAGTTTGAGTGAAAAATAGTATTTTCCATATAATTAAAGCTACAGGCACTAAACATTTTTTGTTATACTGAATGTTTAACATAATACTACTTTTTATTACATGATTAGCAATGGTGAGACTTTCTTTCTGCTTGAAATATAATTGTATCTATCTCCTAGGGACCTGCTCTGACAAGTGCCTTTTGGAAATGTGAGAATACCACATTTCATGAAGGGACAGAATTGGACTCTTTCTGTTTCTATGAAAGCTCTTGAGGACAGAGGTGGATAATGACATTTTTCTTTTACTGGACCAAAGTATATATTTTAAAACACAGGAATTTAAGTCCTACAGGGATTTAGATGTATGAAAAATTTGAGTGTTGAGCTGATGAAGAGAGTTACATTTTCTACTTTGTCCATTTTTACGTCAAACAGAACTAGAAACAGAACTAAAAAGGTTTTTCCCATGTTATTGCAAAGGGGTTTCACTTTAACGGATGCAAAATTTGCATCCCAAGTCTGTCTGAATCCACAGTGCTTTTCCTCAGAATTGCTTATTCTGAATAGCTGCAAATTCAGCCTCTAAGCATTTAGAAATATCAAAATGTTTTGCAGCAGGTAGACAGCTTGGTGCATTCAAGCTGTTTTAGTAATTCTGGTAACAGCCAGAAGTGTATGGAAACATCTTTAATTAAGAGTTGCAGGTGATCTCAGTGGGCAGTTTTTTTTGTGGATTCCTGCCCACTGCATTAAATCAACCTCCACTGTTCTATGCACATATGGTACAGGTGGAGTTCGGTAGAAGTTTGAGATGACTGAGGCCAAATCTCCTCAACCCCAATAAAAATTATTCTTTTAAAGAGAGGCTAATGGTCATGGGAGCTCATGCCAAATGTAAAAATGAGAATGAGAGACAGGAAACTGTTTTTCAGATGATGCAGAGCTCTTGACCTGCTTTATGCCTGCTTCGAGCTTTCCGTTGGTCCAAGTTCTTCACACGGAGCCCAAAGGCACGCTATAATATTAACTTTTGACCAGTGCAGCTGTTGTGTAGAATAATTTTCATAACAGACATCAAAAGCATTGCACAGCAGCTGAATAGAGTAAGGAAAATGGAAGAAATGTACCTTCCAGCTTTAATTTATAGACTATATATATATATATAATGGACCCCCAAAAGTAACAAATACTTAACACAGAGCACTTTGCATGCTCAATGTGTTTCTGCAAGCATTCAAAGATTAAGCTGATTACTGTGATTACACTGTCATGATTTTAAAACTCAAGAAAAAGAAAACAACACAAAGATAAATGAGGAATAAAAACAGACCAAAGAATCCAAAAAAACCGAAACAACCCCCCCACCCTAAAACTGCACGTTCTAAACATAAATACCTCAGAAGTTCACAATCTTTCCCTCCTGGTCCGTTTGAAATTCTTGAAAATGATCCAATACGGCAGAGAGCAGTGGTACTGCTTTTTCCCAAATCAAGTTTTGGGTAAGCATACTGCTAACCTCAGCACTCTTCAGTATTTTAATTTCAATTGTATAATCCAGCCTTCAGTGGTTTGTCAGCTATGTGAAAATTCATGTGGGCTTAAGTGTATTTACGGTGAGGTCTGAGCCATGGGAATAAAAAATTTCTTTATGATTTACACAAATGCAAAACAATGCATTGCAATCTAAAATTATGAGCTGAAAAATTTCAGATCCATATTAACCTAAAATACTATGTATGAATTGCTTGTTCCATACAGTAGTTCTCAGAGGTTCTAACTGGCAAATGGGGCCCTTGTGATGGGTCCTGCACAAACCCAGTTACAAATCATCAGCTAGTGGAAACAGTCAGAAACCCGTTGAAATCCATGCTTACTTGCCTACCAGCCAAGTTTCTCAAGGTAGCAGAAGTATGTTAAGCAGAAGCATGAAAAAGTCCCAAGAAGTTCAATTGATCTGTCTCCTACCATAACCACAGTAAGAACTCTCTGTCATAAAAATGGTAGGCAACATACATCAATGAAAACGGTCTCTGAACAGGGTGAGAAAAACAGAAATGTTTACCTTGTAGCTATCTTTAATTTAAAGACTACATATACAGGAGCTCAAAAATAAGAAACATTTAACACCGAGCATGCTCCTAAAGAGCTGAACATCCAAAGAACACTATTTAGACACTGCAACATAGGCAAACTTATTAGGTCCTAAGGAATCTTAACAACACTTTTGCTCATGGTGACTTCATACAAGACCCTCTGTGATACTTCAGCCTGCTCAGGGGACCAGAGTATGGGAAAGGCTGATCTAGCCTCATCTTTCCAGCTGCAGAAGCATGCTACTGACCTCAGATATGATTATTTCCATATTTGTATCTTCTGCATTGGCATTCAAAGGAAAACCAGCATATCTGGGAGGAGAATTCAGTTAACTGACTTCTTGTTAATTGTTTTGTGCATCTTCTACGGAAATCTTTAGCATGTTTATAGAAACATATCTATAAAAATCAAGGAAGTTGAAATTCTCACACTGCACCATATTTGACCTGTGGATAAATGCAGAAATATTGTTTTTCATTAGCAAATTCCTTAGCCTTTAAACAAACAGTATTATAATCACTTTTTATACACTAGGGAAAACTGAGGAAATTACCATAATACACTCATTAGAAATGATATCGAGGCAATTTTTTCAATGGCGTTAGATGACAAATTACCACTTTCACGTCTTGCATAGTGGTCAACATTACTTACTGAATACCTGGATGTTGCATAATCATGTCAGGCAAAAAATATTTCTGATAGTCTGCAAACAATACCTTATCTTATTGTTGGTTCTATCTGCCATGTGACCAACATGGATGACAAGGGTAGATATAAAATGTCATTTCATTTTCATATTGTACCTGTAGATTCTAATATCAACTTAATTGTGGTCTTTCATTGGGAAATGAGTCAATACAAAAATTAAAATGAAATTAATCTGTTGGCAGACATGGAGCTGCTATGTAATAATGTTATGAATATTGCATGTGACCTGGTTATTGAGATAGACTCTGTAACTACATTATAGTTCCACTAGCTCTGTTCCTTAAATTCAGTCTAATCATTGGAAGAACAAGCAGTATGACAGCACCATTGCTCCCTAGATTAAAAAAAAAAACCCTACATCCCTGCACATACTTGAAGGACAATGAGGACACCTTTTAGCTTTGAAAAATCTTACAGTCTGTCTCCAATCAAAAGGTGAGCATTGTTTTGCTGTGCTGGGACCCTGGAGAGCAAAGAACTTCTCAGGAGAGGAGGTGGAGGACAAATGCAAGGGGTTCTCCCTGGAAAGGCAGACCAACTCAGAGAGAGAGAAGAAGATGGGTCCTTCCTAGAACTAAAGAATAGGATATTTTACGAATAAGCAGGAAAGCACATAGACAGGTTTATGAATTTATGTTTTCCTATAACTGCTTTGGAGTTGAAAATAAGTAATGTCTAACTGTATGATGGCTGTTTGGTAATTGGTTATCCTTGTCATTGCTCCCAGAAGAAAGATGATTCAGGGCTGCCCAGGTGACTGACCAGAGAGGACTGCAGCCCAAGGTTCTCTGAAAGCATGATTCAGCACCATGAAAGGTAAGATGTAAGACCAGGATGAGGTTATACTCAAATGAGGCAAGAGGTCAGCAGTGCTGTTAGCCTCATAATCACAAAAATCTTTCTATTCATAACTGCAGTCAAATAATGTCTGAATAGTGATCAGGGTTTTGACCAAAGATTTCTCTTGTCATCTTCCTGACTTTCCCCGCTACTGAGCTTCCTTGTTAAACCTTTAATTTTGTTCCTCTACATGGAGCTTCATTCTGATCACTTTTGCCAAATCCAAGGACCTTGTTGCACATTAATTTTAGGTGGCTCCCAGAGTTCTTTACCCCTGGATTGTCCACACATTAATATCTGAAACTAGTTTTAAGCACACTTTACTCCGCTTAAAGTTATACCACTCCAGGGCAGGTTTATCTTTCATCCATGTTACCTAGCTCATGCTCCATTAATGTGTGATCTATCCCCATGGATGAGCTACCCAAGTTTCAGTCCTCCAGCATTCCAGGATACAGTGTCCCGTCCCTTGCTCTCCTGTTCTATGTGAACACATTTTCCACCCCCTAAAATAACTCTAATGCCTGGGAGGCAGGGGAGGGTGGGGGGTGTTCTGGCACTAAGCCAACTTCTCCTCTCATCCCCAGCAGTGTGACCTTCCCACCTCTAGGGATGTGACCACATGCAAATAGCCTGCAGAGCACATGCCAGCTAACCAGGTCACAGGACACAGACAGGTGTGGGAGTGGGGTCTGGAATAGGTAGCGGGGGGAATAAGGTAGGCCCCCATGACCTGGGGCTTCCTGGCCAGGCCAGGGGTATTAGTTCCTCCAAAAGCATCTTTTCTCACTGCTCCCAGCTGCCAACCATCCCTGGAAGCATGACCAGCACCCCTCACACCTCAGTCCAAAATTTCAAATGATTAAAACATGAGACCTTCTTTCATTTACTTCTTCTTTATTTCTTTTAAAATTCTTTTTGTTTTTTCTTCAGTAGGTGACTTTTTTCATTTCACCCCCATCCCCATTTTCTCCCCACTTCCCATGTCATTACTTCCCTGCAGCCCATTAGCACTCAGCCCCTCAGATTCATGAATCTTTATCTCCAACATATCTCTTTCACACCACCTAGAGCAGGGATAGAAGCCTGTCCTGGCTCACCAGTCCTATAGTAGCAACTCATAGCTGTAGCTCTTGGTCAGGCCTCTACTCACGAGCCCTCTAGTGGCATGGCACAACTATTATGCAGGTGGGGGACAGTCAGAGAAGGTTTTTAGCCTTAAGGTGTGCCTGCTCCAAACTTGAGCTAGCATTAACACAGATCAACATTTGACCAGCTCAACATGCAATGTGTAACAAGACCTCAATGTACAGCAAGATATTGAAAACTGGACAATACTCCAGTTATATTACTGTGTAGTAGTTATGCTTGCAATGCTATTAGCAGTACTTTCCTTTCTAGATATACATACCACTCAGAATTGCTTAGATAAAGGTAAGTAATAGAGTGTATTGCACATCTATCTGTTTCACCACCCACTATAGTGGCTCCTGATTTAGCAAAGTATGTAAGCACATCTGTAACTTCAAGCTGATAAACTATAAAATATAATGGATTCTCTCACATGCATAAAGTTACACAATGTACTTAAATTATCTTGCTGACTCAGGTGATAACATCTTCCAAATGAGTAATTAAATTCAGCCCTGCCACTGTCTTGATTACTAAGGTAAATTTGAGAAGTGCTCACAGCTAACGTTGTTTAGTACCTAATGCTCAAAAACAATTAGTCTGATGCCTGTTCCATAACAGTGGAAGTAACATAGCTCTTCAAAATCATACATAAAGAAAGAAAGAAAAAAGTGCTTATGTCTAGTAGATCCTTCATTTCACAGTATCAAAAGAATGGCAGAGACTGAATATCAGCTCAGTCCTAGAGACAGCACTGGTGAGGTACTTTAAAGAGCATAAAGCAGCTCATAGTAGTGTACTGGAATTCTGATGTCTATATCTTACTTCAGTTACACTTCTATCTGTGCTTTGTTTTTCACATGGCTTTCTATATCTTGCAGTCATCTGCTGGGCCAGAACAGCATGAACTGTGGCCTATTCAAAATATTCCACTCCTGATACTGTCTGTGCCAGCTTTACAGAGGACATTCTTGAAATGCTTCTATTACCATATTTATTGAATGGAAGCTGACCCGGATTATAAGACACCTCCCTCATGACATAGGTGACACTGTGTGTGTTAAGGCGCAGCAGGGTGAAAGCTGCAGGTATGCTAGCCCCTACTGAGGCCACAAAGTCTGCCAGCTGTCAAGGAGATAGGTGCAGGGGTTCGGGGTTCTGGGGCCCTGCACCTCTGGCTGCTGACAGGCAAAACTGGAACACACAGCTCAGTAACTGACACCAAAGCAGAAAGCAGGCCAGTTCAAAAAATGCTGCCTTTTATGCTGTTTTTCCATCCCTCCCCCAGAGCACTGGGATGGGAAGGGACCTCAGGAAAGAACAGTCACCGGCTAGCTACAAGGTCAATAATGAGAGCACTCCTTCCCCACCATCCCCACTCTTCTCCCTCCCTCTTTTTACTTTAGTTTCTGTTTCCCTGCAGGCAAGCCCAGCCCGAGCTTTAAAACTTTAAATGTTTTGAAAATTTCGAAACATTTCAACTTGCCTCATTTCATTTTGCGACTGTTTCGAAGCTCTCCGTTTCATTTCAATTTCGTTGTTTTGAGCTCAAAATGAGTCAAAACAGCGTCGAAACAAAACTGCCATCGAAATTTCACACAGCCCTGCTGCGCAGGCCCCCCCCCCACATGTAAGTGGGTCACTGACATCATCCCGGTGGAAGTCCAGCTATTCTAGAACCTGCCCACCTCTAATCAGTGCGCGCATGCTTAGGAGGGATCTCATGTTATGGACCACATCCAACACAGGGTGAGAGGGCATGGATAGGGCATGTTTTCACAGCAGCACTCCCAATGCATAGTCCATGCGTGTCTTTTGAAACAGAGTGGAAAATTCCAGCCTTCTCCAAGGGCTAAATCTGCATCCCAAACACAGCATCAGTAGGCTGGAAGTATACTTTCATTTAATCCTCTATAGCTGGTGTGAGGGGCTATTTTTTATTTTATTATTGTTAAAGAGGAGAATGCATAGAGACAAATTACATATGGCAAAGTGTCCAGCATTGTATAGCAACCTGCTACTGATCAGTGATCTTTTCTAACAGGGATGCTGCTAGTCTTTAGAAGACTGAAATTGATCTCTTCTGAAAACATTTGGTCTGCCCCTTAGTTGACCCAGTATCTGAGACTGCATAGTGCACAAACAGTGGAGGTTGAGAGCATAGCTTTCAGGGCATCTTACAGGCTACCTTAAGACCTTTGGTCTGAGCAGACTGCATAGAGAGAGGTTTCTGACTGGGTGCAAAGAAACCAGACTTTTTAGTCAAAATAGCTTTGTTTTTCCAAATGAGGCCACACACACTGCTACAGCATGCTCTAGAGTCTATTTCTAGTGCATTAGGTTGCTTTCTATATATTGGAGAAATATGTTACCTGTTAAGCATTCGCTGTTTCCCCCTATTTTACAGAATGGGTAGAACCAAGGACTACATTGGATTTTTCCATGGAATAGAGCTTTTCTGTCAGCATCCAGTTTGTGGTCTGTCCTTATCCAAGTGAAGGGGTTTCTAAGATCAAAATTACCACATTTGCTACCTCAGTGCTTGAAATGAGGTGTTTTCCACAACTGGGTTGAAGCTGAATACTATTGCTGAGGAAAATGGCATGTTTATAGTGTCCCAGCTGATTCTGTAACTGTTAATAGGACAAAAGAATTCATACGTTAGTCTGGTACATTTCTGACAGTATTGACTTAATTTTTAAACTTTTAAAGACTTTGCATTGAAAATTTCTAGCACAGCAATAAAAATGATAAGGTGTATTGCAGTGCTGTTGAGAGATTGCACTTTATTTCCTAGGGCGTGTCATACTGAAGATGCAGGTTAGAACTACAGGTTCTGACCATTGTCCATGAGAGACACAGAGAGCTCAAGCATCAGACATTTGGGTTTCTGCTTTAAGTTTAGAACCAAAGATTTTTCACTATGGGTCTACATCTGACAAAATAAAGTCTCCCATCCAAGATGGAAATATTATTTCTGATTTCCTAAAATTGACAGTGAGCTAGATGGCAAAGAATATGCTTCAATGTTGGATTACTGTTGCAGAAGCTGTGTATTTCATACATTTCCATAAGTATGGCATTTTTTTTAGGACCTGCACTGTGACACAAAATATTGTTCCAGAAGCTTAGCTTACATATTTTTTATTATATTTGTATTTCTCATCGTTTTGGGGAATAGGGTAGGTGGAAAATAGGCTGAACATTGGCCACTGTAGTGGTTCTTTCTTTGGCAGCCTTTGGAAGAAGTATGCCAAGAAATTTTCACCTTTAGGTTTCAGAGTTCATGAAACTAAATGTAACTAATGATTTTGCTACTAATTTTTACCATTAGCATTCTGGTAGTAAGCTAATATCATGGTCCCAATCTTCCTCCCATACTTTACAAAACCCCCACTCCAACCTAGCTCCTGAAAAGCTTCCAGCTTCCTCATGACAGATTCTACTTTGCATTTACACATTGCCAATACAGAAGCCACACCCTATCAGCAACATGCCAACATCACAACATTGAATTTACAGGCAAAATAAGCAAAGCAACTAAACTACTATAAGATCTCCACGCAATTTATCAACAAGTTCCATGTTTTTCATTAAATGGATCTGTCACTGAGTACAGAGTTTTGGACACTGGGGTCCCAATTCAGGAAAGCATGTAAGTACACAATGAATTCTATTTCTCTTCAAGAAAGTGCTAACTGATTTGCCGAATAAGGATGTACTGCTGAGCTGGAGTATCATGGAACCCAAAAGCATTAGTGTGCAGTTAGTATGCAGAATACACAGGTCCCTGGCAGTTTTGTATTACTGTTAGCTAGTTAGAAGAACCTAAAATAAAACAATGTAGTAATCTGGATACTCTTGTTCTTCTCTGCTCATCAGAGCATTAAAAAAACCTAGGAAAAGACAGGGAATCATGAGCATAATACTAACTTACACTATCATAGGTCCTGATAAACACCAGTGCCTCAGGCACATCAGGGTGCATCACATTTAGTCATCACTCTAACATTCTCCTCCTCTGTCATACCTTTAGCCAGATTTGTGCGTTTTGGGGATGTAAGCTGGTAAAAAAATAGCGTAGATCTCTATTCAGCTATGTGGTTTGCCACACTAAATCCAGACACTATTACTACATTCCAGGATTTTAAGATGATAACTGGCTATGCAGCCAACCCACCTGTCAAGATGCTGAGAGAAGCTACTTAAAATAACGAATGCCTGCTGTAAATCAAATATTGATGAAAGAAGCCCTTAATCTTCTCCTACCCCCAGCTCCATGAGGCACTGTGATTACTGAATTCAGGCTTATTTACCGAGTTCCTTTCACCTCTCTTCCCTTCATTAATTTGTTGGAAGAAGCTAAATGGATAGATAGGAGCTCATTGCCTGAAGTATAGAGGCTTTTTCTATACACTGCTGAGTCTGACTATCAACTCTAGCACCCATCTACTCTGCATATACAAGCTTTGCACAGTGCATTGAAACATTTAGCTCATGATTGACACTTCTATTGTATTATTTAATGCTAGGATGTGTTGATTTAGTTTTTTTATTAGCTGTGCTTTAGACCCACAGACTAGCCTGGGCCTCCCTTGCTCCACTTGTTCTTGGGAGATTTAAACTGCAGGCACAGACACAAAGCCTTTATATGCAAGATTCATCTCAGGCCAGATGTGGGGTTTTTTTGGTGGGAACTACAGATATGAATTGAACTCTTCTTTCCCCTCTGTTTTAGGTATCTGGCTATTGCCCAGATATACCATTTTGTCACTGTCCATCAGTATTTCTTTTTTGTCATAGGTTAAGGAATGTTGTAAGACCAAAGGGATTGAGGAAATGGAATGAAAACAGTGATGCGGAGGTTGAGGGGGAGGTTGTTAGGAACAACATTACTGTGGAGCTGGGATAATAAACAGTGACCCATGAAGATCGTTATTGAACAGCTATAAAAGCATCAGGAAAAAAAGAAACAGCATTCAGCTGCCATGGAATCTGTTAGGAGGTGGCTCCATGGTGTGCTGGATATCCATTCAGATATTTCAAGATCAGCAGGGCTTGAGAGGCTCAGCACCATGTAGGATTTTGCTGTTTAAGAGCCAGAAATCTTTTTTTGTGTTGTAAGGAATAGGCCTGAAGATAAACTTCTTATTTTAAAATAGAGTCTCATCAGAGCAGAGAAAATGCTAACTGTTACCCCCATCTACTTCCTGAGTGATACAGGATGCCGTCTCCCACAGCAATAAAGGAAACGATAGCCTCTCATATATATTCAAGTAATATTAATAAAATAAGAAGTACGTAATAATAACCAGAGCCATATGAAATATGTACTTCATGAACCAAAATTAAACTGAAGAAATGGCTAAGCATGAAAGGTCAGGGCTCATAAACTGAACATAATCTCCTGTGCTTTACGCCTCCCTCCCCCGAAACAAATTAAATTTTAATGATTTTGGAAGCTCAGACTACTGACTATTCAAAATATGTCCTTCTAACCTTCCAGTGAATGACAGCCTATCTCTGGCATTGGCGTGACAAAGGCCAGCCCCATCTGCCTTGTGTGCTGGATCACTCCCTGATGCTATCAACAGTGCAAAAATACTGATGAGCTAAAGTGCACAGTTAGTATTAAACCTATTTTTGGAATATGGGATCAGGACAAACAATGGCTAACTCTCTTCTGCTCTGTGCTAAGAGTATTAGACCACTGTCTAATAGGGGAATAGAAGATGTTATATTCACTTTCCTCTATGCAAAAAGAAAACACAGGATGCTAGATATCGGAGCACTGATCCTGAGGCATCCAGTACAAAAGATCTACAATTGTAAGCTGATAACCATCTTGTTTGGAAATGTGTTTTTTGTGCAGTGATTTTTTCATGCACACTATGTTTAGGGTACTGTAGATCATCCAGATTCTCTACTGAAAGGAGAAAGTCATAACAGCCAAGACAGGCATTTATTTCTAGTGGTGCAAATTTCTCAGAAACTTCCACTGCTGGAAGTCTTTCCAGGAGAGGGAGCAATACAGGCTTTCACTCTGCAGCTGCCACCTATTTCCAGCTGTGTCTTTCCCAGACTGGGATGATCCTGGTCTGAGAAAGGTGTGAAGAGCAATGGGTCCTCTGGTCCCCTCTCCAACAGGGGCTTTCCACCCCCCCACCTATTCCCCTAGGCCAGGGGTCCCCAGTCTAGGGAGTGGGCAGGGAACATTGGGAGTTGCTTCAGTCCTCTCCTGGACCAGTCTAGAAGGGGACAGGAGCAATGGGGCAAACCCCTCTCCCATTCCCCAGACTAGGGACCCAGTGACCAGAACAGAGCAAGAGAGCAGTGGACAAACCTCCCACCTACTACCCAGATTGGGAACCCTTGGTCTAGGACATGTCTCCTCCCCTCCCTTCCCAGTCTACAGCAGGAGTGGAGCATTGAGGCAACACCTGCTCCCTTCCCCAGCACCTTCCTCAGACTGGGGTCACCCAAGGGAGCACTTCATCACCATTCCAGCAGCAGGGAAGTATACAGATAGGCCTTCTTTCCTGCAGGAGAATCTTGATGAATGCCTGTACGCTTGTGGTTTCTATCAGGACAGTGGTGATGCCTGAGATTATGGCATACCCATGACTTCATACAAAATCGCAAGTCCTTTTTAAAATACCCTCCAGTAGTTATATACATAAAATGTGAAACGGCATGAGCTAATAGTGTCGTGAAATTAATATTCACGCTAGCAAAATAAGGTTAAAAGGTCTGCATGGTCTAGTAAGGTCGAGTAAATACTGAGAGGAGGATCTTATCTTATATGTAATCTGGGATGAATTGTAATATGGCCTTGAGCTCCTTATTTTGCCTACTTGTGTCTCAGTCAGGCTGGAGAAGACAAACTCCTGACCCTCATCAAATATTTCATGGGTACAAAGCTTACTGATAAATAAATTGCATAATCAAAATGTGCAGCAGTTTTTTAAAGAGCTCTTCACTGATCTACCTTTCCTGAATATGATTATTCAGTTTCTATATTGGCATGAAACATCATTGTTTTTCGGGATGGATAAATAAATTATATGCAGACACTAAGTTAATAATATTTTGTATGACTGAGTTATGAAATGTCTGATTGGAAAATATAACTAATGTTCAAAGAGTACTGTTAAAAATTATCTGTGTTGATTCAGATTTACCAAGGGGGTCTATACCAGAAAGGGACTTTACGTTTTTTTTTCAACATTAAAATGAATTTCATATTAAAAGTCAAAATGATTTCACTGATAAATGCTACTAGTACATTACATCAGTATATTGTCACATGTATAAAAATCTAGTGACAAATAACTCAATTTTAGAGAGGAGAAACTGAGGTGAGAAATTAAGCAATTTACACATGCAACTTGCATAATCTGCTAGAGAGGTTAGAATCTAACCATATCTTCCTTGCCTTTTCTATAAGATGTATTGTCCTTTCTAAAACCTTAGTGAAACATTTTCCATACAAATTTACTGAGAAATATGTCCCTATAATTACAGAAAAACCAACTTCAGTGAAGGACTGCAATATAGTTGCCAAATACATCATCATAAAATCTTTCCATCGATATTGCAATTAATTGAAACACATTGGGATTTAATGTTAGCTTATAATATGAAATATTTTTTGTCACTTACTAAAACACAGGAAGTGTAACTGGCAACAAAAAGAGGAAATGGGAATGTATAAATATGAAAAACTCAAGCCATAATGTGTGATTATATTAATAATGATGGCTGAGCAAAGACTTCTCTTTAAAATAAGATCATTTTGAGGTCATATCCTATTTGGGGAGGAAAAATGCATTTTTTTTTACTTTGCACAGATGTTGTACTTGCCCATCTGTCATTTGTTTTAGTGCGTCCCATGCTCTCTCATGCATCTAATGCTTAACAATCTGCAGTGTGATTAACATGGCTGCTACCTTAGAAAGTTCCTCTCTTTGATACAACGGACTTTGAAGGTACCCATTACAGACACAATATAGTAGGAGCATTCCTGTACCTTTTAAAACATGGTTCACTGCTTAAGCCTGCACCAGAAACTTAGTGGACTATAGGCAACCATTTCAAAAGGATAAAGAGAAAAGGAAGCCTTTTGCCATTCAGAGAAATGTATTTTGTACAAAAGCAGATCATCATTTAAGCTTTCCAACCCAGTCATAGGCCAATGGTAATTTTTAATGTATGCAATACAAATAATGGAACGCTACAATAAACTCTAGAAACCATGCACCTTCCTTGGAATATCTGCTGTTTCTAACACTTTAAGTATACAGGCAGTCCTCGACTTACAAAGTTTCGAGTTACAACGTTTCGCACTTACAATGTTTATAAATTGACGCCCTGTTTCAACTTTACAATGCCAGTTTCAACTTTACAACGCTTGATCCGATGCAACACCACGCCAGTGAACAAGTTCGCTGTGTTGTTCATCTCCCTGGAGAACATCTGTCCAAACTTCCTTGGACACTTTCTTTAAGAAAGCAGACAAAACTCCAGAAAAACCTGCAGCCAAGACTCTTGAGAAGACTCCAGCTATGAGCCCTTCAAAAAGCCCAACCAAGAGCCCTTCAAAAAGTCTAGCAAAGTCACCTCAAAGAAGTCCTTCCAAATCAATGTGATTGCTATTTACAATATAAATACATTAATGTAGCTATATTACTCATCTATAATTGATAGGGTACAAAATTCTGGGGTATTTTTGGTGAAAATAGGGCATCACACCTTGGTTCAGGAACCAATCCCCCATTTATAACATTGTTTTTTATGAGAAAATTGGTTCTGAGTTACAATGTTTTGACTTAAGACACGGTTTTCAGGAACCCATTGTGTCATAAGTCCGAGGACTAACTGTACTACAGAAATACTATACCTCTGCCCATGATCCAATCCCCTATTTCCTTCTGAAAATGTTCCCTCGTACGAAAAAGTAAAGTGGGTGGGGTGGGGTGGGGTGGGGTGGGGGCATTCTAGAAGCAGAGTCTTGATTTTATTAAGGTTCACAAAACCTTAGCTCTGCCTGTCAGTGGCTCTACCCATTATACTGAAATAAATGATGAATTGGCTTTAATTTGTTTCAACCGAAGTCTTAAGCTTTGCATCCCAGAAACTCAACCCAGACAACTGTTTACTCGTAACTCTTTTGTGTTACAGCCTCAGATACTGGTAGAAAGACTTTGTCTGGCTCCAGTCCAGAATAATATATTGTTTTTCCCTATACAACCCCTCACATGGTGTGCTATGTTTTAGGGGCAGTGGGGGAAAGGAACAGTTCTGCACTGAGATTCTAATATAGTGGTACTTTATGCTTGTTAGTGTTCTCAACTAGTATGAAGAGACTGCTTGTTAGCATGAAAGAGGATCCTATAGGGAAAACAAGAAGAATGGGTAACAAGATGTTCATCAACCTCAGATGACTAGAGGAGAGAAGCCATCAGGAGCCTACAGTCTTATCTCTTGTTCAGGAGTTCCCTCTTTCTACTGTGCTATGTTTCTCTAGTTCAGTCAGATCATTAGACACTGTGGCTGGGAACTAAGGGTATAAAAAGACATTGCCAAATGAAGCAGATAAGCTGTGCTGGGATGTCTCCTGGCACAGCTGATTTGTCTCATTAGGTAAAACAGATGGGAACAGCTAGGGTCAGCTCCTGAGGGACAAACTCAGGGCACACAACGGCAAACAGGGGAACCCAGGTTTTCCCATTAGCAGAGAGATGCATGCCCAGGGAATCTGATCTGGGGTGTGTCTCTGCAAATAAGGAACCCTGGACTTTCCCAATTGTAGACCCACCCCTGGGGAATGTATCTCGGGGAAGGTCTCTGCCACAGGGTAAAGTCTGGATTTCTCCTTTTGCAGATGCACACCCTGAATCAGGGCACAACAGTTTATATGTGGCTGGGGATTCACAGAGCACACCTCTGCAAACAGAAACCTGAGCAGGTATTACCTGGATTTCAGGGGCCTGATCCTGCACATCCTGGAAATGGGAATTTCCAGAGCATGCAGAATTGGGTCCTTGAAGCCCCAAGAGTACCTGCCTGAGGTGGCTGAAGAGTGCAGACAGCTCTGGGCCTTTTGTGCTCTCCTGCCTTAAAGCAAACGAACATCCTTTGTAAAATAGCCGCATAAATCCATACCACCTATATTGCAGCAACAAATTTTGGGCATTTGTGACATGACAAGGGGCACAGACATCTATTTGCTTGGCCTTCATGCCATCATAGATTTTTATGGTGCCACAGAGGCAACATCCATTTCTAGCCTGAGAGACATTGAAATTTTTACCTGTGGTATCTTATGCTTCAGGTTTATGAAATGTATTATCCTTTAGTGTTCTTCTGGGTAGGACTGTAAACTATGATCATGTGTCTCTATTTTGCCATGGATGACCATTTATACTTGCATAAAGGAGGGGGGTATAAAATGCAATCTTTCTGCTTTGGTACTGTAGTAGTTTACTCATTTACATATATATAAAAGACTACACAAAGTTGACTTTGGGTCAATTTATCCTAGATACTAGACACTGCTTTTCCTGAAGTGAGGAGAAGTGCAACAGAGAGCCTCTGTGTATTACATTAACCTGGGGAAAGTACTCTGCAAATCATACTGAAGGTAAGGTTTCTGAACCTGAAGATTAGGTACAGGTTTGCTTGCTTGCTTTTGGTAGGATGCTCTTACTATGTCATTTTGCACTTAAGACCAGCAAAAGGAGATTTATCAATGTTGTGGCACATTTAACATTTTGCAAAGCTGCTGAAGGCTGCATGGAGATAAATCTGAGTTTCTTTGGAGATATACTCGCCTGCTGAAAAGATTTCCTCTATCAGAAGCTTCAGGCAATGTTGCTGAAAAATCAAACCTGGGTTTATGACATTCCTGGATGCAGGAAGCTTGCCTGCTTTTCCGCTTGCAATCAAGGAGTAGCTGGAAGAAATTACATCTACGTCCAAGACTGAAGTGAAATTATACAAATGGTCACTGTTATTTTAACATATTGATAGGCAACAGCCTGCTCCAGAGAAAGTGCTCCCAAGTCCTGCTTTAATGTGAGTGCTGCAGTTAATTCCATTGGTACTATTATTCCCAAGTATTGGCCACACATTCATGGTTTAACTCCTGTACCTCTCATTCATTCCACCACCAAATTACTTTTCTTTTAGGAAACATAGTCAAATGAGCCCAGATGCCTCCAAATGAAACCACTACCCATGGCATGCCCTCTCTTTGTGAGACAGAGAACATTCTTTTTTGCAGCTTGTTCCAACTACGGTGACATGAGTGAACACTGATTTATCCTGACTATTACCATGCTTACTGTCCATTCTGGGTACTACCTCTCTGAAAAGATTCACCGAAGATTTTCCAAACCTTGATGACATTGGCTTGATCAAAACGCTTAATAGTTTCCTGTATTGTTTATGTAATGTGAGGCTTTTGCTGTGCCATGTGGAAGGAATTTATTATTCCCTCAAAATGTATATTTTTCCATCCTTTTCTGCTTTTAGAAGGCATTTCTAAGCTTAGTTTTCCCTTTCCAGTGGCATTTGTAGAATTGCCACTGTTGACTCATATATTTATCACCACAACTTCCTTTTCCTTATTTAAAATTTGAGAGGTTTTTGTGTGTTTGTACCTCATGAAGGTGGTTCTTTCTGTTTCTACAACACCTTGTTTTGCTTTAGTGAAGGAACCTCTACATGACCATTCCTGCAGACTTTACTGAAGAACATTTCTATTGATTTCAATGAGAATTTTGTGTCACTAAGAAATTCACTTTTTTGACACTTTGTATGACCAACCAACCAAAGTGGGATTCAGGATTATATCCACATGCTAAAATAAAAAGGTGAATCTAGTCTGGGATAAATGTTGTTCTCTGCCATTATAATAATTTAAACAGCAACATTAATGAAAATGTAAAGCTAAGGAAACCCATCCTCAGCAGTCACTTAATTCTGTGTTCCCTAGTAAATGCCCCAAAATTATATTCTATATCAGTGGATATTGGCTATATAAAAATAAATGTAAATAAATAACTCATAAGTGCTTACGCAGTTCTCACAGACTGAATCTAACCTTACAAAATCTAAACATTTTTACATCATCTGCAAAATGGATGATGCAGCATTATGTTCTTACAGAATGTTGCTCCTCAATTTTTTTTTGTTTGACTGATATTTTCTACTGCTAATTATTATTGATAGTAGCAACTGCTGCTACCTAGCTGCTAAGTGGAAGCTAGTATCATTGGATCTATTTTAAAGCCTGGAAGGGAGAGTAAGCTAGTGAGCACGTCTACATGAGACGCTGACTGCGCAATATCCTTACACTACTGCACAGTAGCACTGTGTGGCAAAAACCATGCCAAGATGTTACTACACTGTAGTATTAGGCTACTGTGCAGTAGCATCACTTAAAAGGTGCTTACTGGTGCTACTGCACAGTAACCACTGACACTGCATAGTAGCAAATCATGTAGATGCACCCAGTGTATAGTAAAACTTAAATAGACCTTAAAATCTTCAAGTAAAAGTCTTTGGCAAGAAGGGGCAGGGATTAGGATGCAGAGTCAGTTTAGTGTAAGTAGCAGTAATATTTATATTCAAGCAAGAATAAGTAAAGCAAGGGTTTGCTGCTTGCCTGTTTGGGAGTCATGTGAGCTCCTCATGTTCAGATGCTCTATTTAATAAGAAGGTAAGTGTAAACGGGTGGTGCTCCTACTTTGCCTCTGACATCTTGTTTGCATGCTGGATAGGGACCAAGGCTCTACACTTGTTGGGTTTTTATTAGCTTGAGTTCTTCTTTATTAACATTTCAGACCAGGATTGAATTTGTTCTTAGACGTTTCCAGAACGGCTGCTAGTAGCACTCCCCAGCCTTCTCATTATCCAAAGATCTTTCTTTCCTACACAAAAGTGTAAAGTCTTATATACTTCTTTTGATCTAGCCAAGTCTTGTACTATTCTTTTTACCATGGCAAACCTATAGAAGAACTCTACATCTGCATAAAAGGCTCCAGAACCTGACACATCATTACAGGAAGATACTTAAGACCAATACAGAAAAAAAGAATTAGTATACAACTCTTATTACTTCTGTCAATATAGAGATTTTGGACTAGACAAAATGAAGGGCAGAACAGAAGCAACTCTGAAGTGATATCATATGCACACAGGAATATTTTCATAGATTCATAGACATTAGGGCTGGAAGGGACCTCGGAAGATCATCGAGTCCAGCCCCCCGCCCAAAGGGCAGGAAGTCAGCTGGGGTCATAGGATCCCAGCAAGATAAGCATCCAGATTGCTTTTGAAGGTGTTCGAGGAAGGTGCTTGAACCACCTCCGGTGGCAGGCTGTTCCAGACCTTGGGGGCTCAGACAGTAAAGAAATTCTTCCTTATGTCCAGCCTGAAACGATCTTGTAGTAGTTTGTGACCATTCGACCTTGTCATCCCTTGGGGCGCTCTGGTGAACAAACGTTCCCCCAGATACTGGTGGTCACCCCTGATAAACTTGTAGGTGGCCATCAGATCACCCCTGAGCCTGCGCTTTTCCAGGCTAAAGAGCCCCAGGGCTCTCAGCCTGTCATCGTAGGGTCTGCTTCCCTGACCTCTGATCATGTGCGTGGCTCTTCTCTGGACTCTCTCAAGCTTCTCCACATCATTTTTGAATTGTGGAGCCCAAAACTGGACGCAGTACTCCAGCTGCGGCCTCACTAAGGCCGAGTACAGGGGGAGAATGATGTCCCGGGATTTGCTTGAGAAGCATCTATGGATGCAAGCCAGTGTTTTGGTCGCTTTACTAGCCGCAGCATCGCACTGCAGGCTCATGTTCATCTTGTGGTCAATGATGACCCCCAAGTCTCTTTCTTCTATAGTGCTAGCCAACACAGCACTGCCGAGCCTATAAGGATGCTGCGGGTTTTTCTTCCCAAGGTGGAGAACCTTGCATTTATCGGCATTGAACACCATCAGATTCTCGTCCGCCCACTTGCTGAGCCTGTCCAGGTCAGCCTGGATCACCCGCCTGTCTTCTGGTGTGGATGCTTTGCCCCAAAGTTTGGTGTCATCTGCGAACTTGGCCAGTCCGCTTCTGACTCCAGTGTCCACATCATTAATGAAGATGTTGAACAGTATGGGTCCAAGGACAGAGCCCTGGGGGACCCCACTGGTCACCGGACACCACGATGAGTGACTTCCATCAATTACTACCCTCTGGGTCCGACCCCGGAGCCAATTTTCCAGCCAGTGGATCGTGGAGGACTCAAGGCGACAATTGGCCAGTTTCTCCAAGAGACGATCATGGGACACCAGATCGAAGGCTTTTTGGAAGTCAAGATATATGACATCAATCTCATCTCCCTTGTCCAGGTGATAGGTCACCTGGTCGTAGAAGGAAATGAGATTGGTCAAGCAAGACCTACCTGCAACAAACCCGTGCTGGCTATCCCTTAAGATGTTGGCATCGGCCAGTCCATTAAGGATGGCCTCCTTAATAAACTTTTCTAAGATCTTCCCTGGGATAGAAGTCAGGCTGATGGGCCTATAGTTAGCCGGATCCACTTTCCTCCCTTTCTTGAAGATAGGCACCACATTGGCCTTCTTCCAGTCTTCGGGCACTACACCAGAGCGCCAAGAGTTTTCATTTTCTTATGCTTTAAAACAGTGGGAGCCAATCTTTGTCACGGTGTTGCCTGTACCCTCCCTGATTTGCTGCGTACCACACACAGTGACTTCCCATGCCACTTGTGGCATGCATGATGCAGATTGGCCACCCCTGCTTTAAACATTAAGACCTCATTCCTGAATCATGCTGTGCTGACAGACATGGAGCCCAAGTCCTTAATTTCAGCTCAGCCTTGAAAGGTAAAGACCACCTGTAGAGAACCAGTATCAATACTGTTAACTTTCCCTTGGAATATGAGTCAGTTTGCCTTTTTTAGTCCTCAAGGAAGGAAGCACCAATAGAATAGATAACCATCAAAAATGTGGAAAGCTGTCACAGTGTGCATCTACAGATGCATTTCACTGCAGTTGACTAATTAACTCAACAACGAAGCATCGCCGTCTACCCGTGTGCCAATATTAGGGCACAGTAAACTACTTAACTGTGCCATAAGACAGTACTCTTGGGGAGAGTATTAATGAGAGTACTTTATTGTGCTGAATATAGACACTGACTGGGGCCTACTCTGCCTTGACTCAAATTGCTGCTGTCCTGGGTACACATGTAGACACTGCACCCAGGAGCAGTTTACTTTGGCTTGGACTGCTCCAGAGTTTATTGCTTCACATTAATTGCACATGTAGATACACCCACAGGCCACATCCAGATGTGCAGAGGCATATGCTTGCAGTGGCACAAATTTGCCCCGCTACTTTGTGCCACAGTACACACCGCTGCACATGCGCTTTGGTGAGGGACAAATTGTCCCGCTTTGGGCAAACTGCCCTTTCCTTGCTCCTCCCGGCTCCCAGCTGTTGTGGCACAAATGGATGACTGGAGATGTTCTGGTTGGCAGCCAGAGTGTCTCCCTACGGGACTGAGTTTCTGTTTGTTCTGGTGCATACTATTGTAGCAAGTGCTATGCCACTTTTTTTCTTGGCATCTTTTTTTTGCTACTGGGAAATCCTGGTAGCAAATTTTACCCCCATACTGCAAATTTACAGCACAGGGCTCATTTTAACATTCTGGGTGTGTGGTTTGTGGCACTCCAAAGAAGTTTGTGGCACCACAAACAGCACATGTATGCATGTCTGGATGCAGCCACAGTGTCCACTATCAATTACTGATTGGAATAAGTAAATGCTGTCCCTTGTCACATCATAGAGGTAACCACTTTCAGAACCCTGACCTGGATCATGGGTCTGGATACAGGAGATAGAGTTCAGTTTCTTTCTAGTCCTGATAAGTATTCCTCCAATTCAAACTTCATAGACTTCTCTCCAAACCGTTGTAAGTATGCATCTCAATGTGTAATCAGTGGACATTGAATTAAGCAACAAAATCAGTTGTATACCTATTGAAGGGTGCTGTAAATGCCAATCTGGGCCTTATTAGTGTCTATCAAGGTACTTCCTGGCAATAATTGATTTCTTAATCCAGATCCCATTCTGTTCTACTGATATTCCGTAATGACTTTCTGAAGTTAGTGATAACAAATTGGATAAGAAAAGATGTTTTCATCAATCTGGAGGATTCACAGGAGACACAAAGACTGAGTTAACATGATGCCATTGCCAGGAGTCACTAAGCAAACAGTGTTTGCAATTACAATCCATTTCTTAAACTCAGTTTCCAGCAAGGCTGCAGCACTTTTAACATTAATTATTGCTGCCCCAGAGTGAAGGAGAACAAAAATTGCCTTCCATTACATTTCCCCTCCCCGCCCCCTATCTCTCATACTCCTCAGCAATCCTGATCATTTAATTAAACTATAAAACCGATTTGCTGACAACATACAGTCAAAACGTAACAGAAGATAACAATTCTCAAGATAGGTTCCCTACTTCCTATAATGCTAGTTTCTGCCAAAGTGCTTCCTTTTTAAAAAAATACAGTATAGCATAATCAGATAATTTGGAAACTAGTTGAGAGGGTGGGGAGAGATTGTTTAAATTACTCTTGCTTGAAAAGGAAGTGCTTAATTTTTTAATGGCATGTTTCTTCTGCACCTTACAGGCAATCAGAAGCAAAAGTAAGTGGTGTTACTGTATTAACTAGGATATTGCTGCCAAGTAGACTGGCTAGTTTGAAATGCTGTGGCACTATGTATATTTGTATCTCATTTCTTTTTTCTCTTTGGTTGCATTGTGTCTTCAAGCCCAAATCCAACATTAAGAAGAAAATGACCAATTGTCTTCTGATACCAATCTAATTACAACTAAAGTAATTAAGTCACACAAATGAAATGAATGAGTGGAAGATCAGGCCTAGACTATAAGGTAGGAATGGGTGGCATCTGAAAAATCACTGTAAGCTTTCTGATGGCTAGGATTTGAGAGCTCACATCTTATTTTTAAATGACAGCTTATTGCCCAATGGTTAATTGGTGCTGAACTAAGCAATCCCTGGAATATTTATCACATTTTATATATGAGTGTTAAAAACATAAAATGAATTTAAAAATTAAAAAGTAAGAGAAAGAAAAAAATCAAGGACAACATTTGATTAATTTCTTACAGCTGCTCAAGGTTTTTAAGTTTAGATTCCTTTGATATACGTGACAATCCTTTAATTGCGACAAGGGTGACAGATTTTCCACAGGGCTTGTGTACTTTTTCAGGTTCCCCTTCCCACTGCCATCTCACTCTCTAATTCTCTTCTTTCTTCCTTCCTAATTGTCAACTTCTCTTTTGCTAAGTAGTCTAGTATAAAGCCTAACAGAGAGACCCAGTAATGAATCGTGAGGCTACCAAAGATAATTATGGCCATAGCACAGGTTGCAGCACCCAGAAGCAAACTCCCTTTTCCAGTTATAATGGTCTTTACTAGGTGTTGTGCTACAAAGGAATAACTAACACATAAGAACAAATTTCCACTACTTCATTTGAAGTGGGAGCCATTTTAAAATGGCAACTAGGTCTCTACTTGACCCATATAGTGAAATATTCGCTATATGTGCACCTTATGGCTTTCCCTACTGCTAATTTTACTTGCTCCAGTGCACACAAGAATTTCTCTTCCCTTTGATCCAGTGCTGTTATCGCTACATCTAGATTCTGCTGCTCTATCCATATTCTGAGGTTTTTCCCTCTTGTTCTGAACTGTCTCCTTTTGCCCTCAAGATGTAGTATTGCTTAATAAATTCCTAAAATGACCTTTTCCCACATTTTGGTTTTAGCTTTTTACATGCGAGTGAATTTAATTCTCATTAAAGGGATAGGAATAGCCCTGGATACAATATTTACATTTTCTGGACAGCTGCTATGCAAGCGTGGGCATAGAGGTTCTAACAGGAATTAATCTCAATTTGAAGCATTCTGCTCTCCCATCTTGGTCCTTTCTTGAGTACGTATTGAGATAAGTGCCAAGTTATACAGTGGTTTTGTGAGCCTGGACAAAATGTGCCTTGGGACCTAGAATGAGAACACCAAATTCATTTTCCCTTGTGACTCAACGGATAACTAGAGGCTTGGTTTCCAAAGGTGAAAGGCTACTGTTACTAAGCCACTGCACCAACTTAATTGAATGTTTTCTCTCAGCTCAAGCAGACAAGGCTGTTTCTACAATTTGGTCTGTGTTGGGATTAGTCTGGAGTATTTGCCTGACTTGGCTCTGAACAAAAACTATAAAAGAAAAAAAAAGTTTGCAATTGCTTATTGAGTGTCATTCTGCTTTTGACATGCCCAAGGGTCATTCGCACAGCCTTTCAATCACTCTAGGTCAAACCTCATTTCTGTTTTGGTAAATCATAGTGAGTGTGGCTTTGCTGCATGTTACAACCTGTCCTAAATCCACAGTTCATCAGGCATCTAAATTAAAAAGCACAAACTCAAGACTATATTTTCCTTCTTTTTTCCTGTTGTCATCTTGTTCTTTTCCAATGGAAGGGGGCGCAAAGTATCCAAAACAAAGATTTCCCTTGTAATTTTTGTCTTTAGATTACAATATTTCTAATTTTTCATTCAGCTGGAGGAAAAAATCATCAGGGTTTCCTCTAATTTCCCAATAGGGCTATGCAGATCAGTTCACAATCTAAACGTGATAATGCTTGCTTTTCTTCCCCACCCCTTCACATGCACACATTCATAATGGAGATGAAGGAAAGATAATAAGAGGGAACAGGCAGCTCTTCAACATTTGTGAAGCTAATGAGCCTCTTCATTTGGTCTCATTATAAATATGCCACCTCTGGCACTGGGCTTTGGTTCTGTTGCTGGCTACATCAACATCAATTTCCAGGCATGCTGATGCATTACTAACATTCACAGCAGCCAAATCTCTTCTTTTCAGCCCTTTTTTTGTTGTATTATCTGAGACCTTCCCCATTTCATTGCTCCCCCTCTGAGAGGCACACAAGGCTGAATTGAAAAGTAATGAGACTATTAATTAGAGTCTCTCAAAAGGAGGGCTATTCTGCCTGGGTGTTGTCTCCGTCTCACTCTTTGTTCCAGGCATGTTCTGCGAGATTAATTCCTGTTTACACAGATTAAAAACAAGAAATGAATATCTCTAGCTAGGAAAAAAAATGCCAATCTGAACAAACAGCCTGAGTCTTCTTGATGAGGACAGTCTGGATTCACATAAGAGGACATGACACTTTTGTCTGCCAGGCATTTTAAAGTTACCTTCAGGGGGAAAAAGGGCACCTTTACATTTTGAAAATTGAAATATAGTAGGTGCCAAGTACAACTGGAAATGGATGTAGCCAAAACATTACACTGCTTTTCATTGCTTGGTTTTCAAATCAAATCTTGCCCAGGTTGTAGAGGGCAGAAACCATAATTATCTGCTGACTGTTCTGAGGACTTTCAGTTTTTATACTATTTGTCTATATCAGTTTTACCCATCTGAGCAGGGAAACTGAAGGCTGAATGGGAAGAGTGAATGAATAGGAATGGTCCTTCAGAACTCCAGTTTTTAGTCTACATTGCAGCTGAAAGCATGACCGCAGTAGGGGCACATATCTACTAGGACTGGAAGCTTGTTGCCGGTCAGATGTAGCATTGCAGTAAGGAATATCAAGAAGAGTATTGAAGCAATGATGCAGCCTTTCTTAACTCTCATCTTAACCTCAAATGGATAGATCCATTACTGACAACCACCACTCACGTATTGTCATGGAGCAGGCAAAGAATCTTGATGGATTTCTGTGGCCATCCATACTTCAGAAGGACCCTCCACACTGCTTCTTGGCTGATGGAGTCAAAGGCTTTCATATGGTCAGAGAAGGCCAGATAGAGAGGTTTATGTTCTTCCCAACACTTCTCCTGCAGCTGGCAAGCAGTGAAAATCATGTTACTTGTGCCTTTTAATGCCCTAAATCCACACTGAGATTCTGAGAGGAACTCTTCAAAAGTGGAAGATGGTTCAGGAGAGTTCTCACAATGTTTTTTTCTGTGGTTGACAGTAAGGCGATCCCTTTGTAATTTCCACAGTTGGGCTTGTCTTCTTTCTGGAAGATTGTCACAATCATGGAATCCCTGAGGTCACCTGGGATTTCCTCATCATTCAAAATCCTTAAAATGAGGACATGGAATTGTGGTGTGAGCTCCTCTTCCCCCTGCTTGAATACAGTGGGAAGCTAGAGGCACCAACATAAGCATCCTCTCACAAGCAAACACCAAGACATCATCTGGATGCCCAATTGTAGAGTCCCAAACCAGATTTTATTCTCCCACCTCAGTCAAGGCATGTGCTCAAGAGGAGGGCAGAGAAAGCACTTCAAGGACATCCTCAAGGCCAACTTGAAAAATGCAACACTGATATCAACTTGTGGGAGACTATCACTCAGGAACTCCCCAAATGGAGCAAGAATTTCAGTACTTTGAGACCTTATTACAAGGGCAGAAACAGCATGTCATGGATTGTATTAAGAATCCAGAGCCACCCACCACTGTGCACAAAAACACATGCCCAAGTTCCAGCACAGCTTCTCAATCACAGATAGGCCTTTTCAGTCATCTTTGGACCTGCAGATAAGATGATCATGGAAGACAATCATCCTCCAATGCAAGTGATTGCTGAAAAAGGAGCATATCTGTACTGCCATTTAACTCCCACAGGCAATACTAATAGTCAACATATATAATGGCATAGTCTTCAATGCAGGTCAGCTTCCAGGTATCATAGACACACAGACAGATTGACCATAATCAATGAAGTCTAAGTTACATCTGAACTACTATTGTTATATACACTAGACAAGTTAAAAATCAGCATGGGTATGCCTGATTGTGCTACAATCACAAGTTTGCTTAGACAGTGTCCTCAAACAGTAACAGAGCACTTTATGCTGCTATTCCCAACTGTACTTTGGATTAAATGAAATCTTCAGGCTATAGTACGTCAAATTGTAGTTTCTTCCATATTAATTAAATTCATTTAATCCCCCTCCTCCCACCTCACACACCAATACAAGAAGATATAGTTGTGGATGTGTCATCAAATTCTTGGAGTGTGCTAGAGATAAAACTTTTTGATGCAGGTTACGAGGAGGCCAATGGGGGAGATGCTATTTTTGACTTGCAGCTCACAAACAAGGATAAATTACTTGAGAATGTGAATATGGAAGGTAACTTGGGTGATAATGACCACAAAATGATAGAGTTAAAGATCGTAAGAGAAGGAAGGGAGGGAGGGAGAAGAGCAAAAAAATAAAGATGCTGCAAACTTTAACAAACTCAGGGAACTGGTGGTTAGGATCCCCCAGGGGGCAAGCCTGAATGGAAAGGGAGTCCAAGAAAGCTGGCTGTACTTTAAGGAGAACATATTAAGGGTGAAGTAGCAAGCTATCCTGATATGACAGAAGACTGAGAAGTGCAACAAGAGACTGACTAAGCTAAACAGCTGAAAATCACAAAGAATCCTACAAAAAATGGAGACATGGTCATACCATCAGGGAAGAATCACATGGGTATGCAAGGCACAATATGAGATGCAATTGGGAAGGGACATAAAAGGAAAGAGAAAATGATTTTACAAGTATGTCAGAGACAAAAGGAAGACCAAGGAAAGTGTAGTTCCCTTACTAAATGCAGAAGGCATCCTAGTTACAGATTATGAAGAAAAAGCTAATGTATTTAATGCATGTTTTAACTTCAGTCTTCATGAATAAGGTCAGCTACCAAATCATGAATGCAGTTGGCAGCAAAGAGAGGGAAGAAGACAAGTAGCCTAGAGTGGTGGAAGAACAGGTTAAGGATTACTTAGAGAAGCTACTGTTTCCAGGTTGGCAGGGCTGGATGGGATATATCCTAGTGTACTGAAGGAATTAGCTGAAGTAGTTTCAGAGTCACTGACCCTTCTCTTTGAGAAATCATGGAAGCCAGATGAGGACCTGGATGATTGCAAAAGATCAAATATCTTGCATATCTTTAAGAAAGTGAAGAAGGAAGATCTGGGAAATTACAGACCAGTAAATCTGACCTAAATACCTAGAAAGATCATGGAGCAGGTCCTAAAGGAATCTATTGTGAAGCACTTAGAGGAGAACAAGATGATCAGGAAAACCATTTTGCATTCACAAAGAACAAGTCATTCCTGACCAACTTGATTTCCTCCTATGATAGGGTGACATGCTCTGTGAAAAGTGGGAGAGTAGTGGATGAAATATACTTTGACTTTAACAAGGCTTTTTACAGTTTCCCATGACATTCTCATTAATAAACTAAAATAGTATAGACTAGATGACAGCACTGTAAGGTGGATTCACAACTGGTTGGATAATTATGCTCAACAAAGTCATCAATAGTTCAATGTCTAGTTGGGAGGGGGTATCCTCAGAGGTCTATCCTGTGTCCAAGATTATTTCACATCTTCATTAATTATTTGAATGATGGGAATGAGAGCACACTTAGCAGCAAATTTGTAGATGACAAGTTCAGTAGGGTTGCAGACACTATGGGGGTAGGCCTAGGATCCATAATAACCCAGATAGCCTCAAAAAATATCTGAAATCAATCAGATTAAATTCAACAAGGACAACTGCAAAGTCCTGCATTTGGGAAGGAAAAATCACACAACCACAGACTGGGGAATGACTGGTTAGTCTGCAATAGTGCAGAGAAGGACTTGGGGATTGCAGGGGACCATAAATTGAATATGAGCCAAAGTGTGTTCCTTCAAAAAAACCAAAAAAAGCCAACAGCATCGTAGGTTGTATTAACAGAAATGTCAATTGCAAATCAAGAAAAGTGATTCTTCCACTCTATTCAGCATTGGTGAGGCCTCACCTGGAATACTGTGTCCGGTTTTGGGCCCCAGACGTCAATAAAAACATGAACAGATTCGGAGTCCAGCAGTGAGCAACAAAAATGGTTAGAGGTTTGGGAAATATGACTTGAGGAAAGACTAAAAGAGCTAGTGATATTTATTTTGGAGAAGAGAAGGATAAAGGGGGATTTGATAATAATTTTCAAATACCTGGAGGGCAATTATAAAGAGGATGGAGATACTTTTCTCTGTGGTTGTGTGGGACAGGACTAGGAGCAAAGCATCAAACTGCAGCAGAGTATATTTAGGCTAGAGATTAAGATTATGAGGATGATTAATCATTGAAATGTTGGATCTGTTATTAAGTAATCCAATTTACAAAATAAAGTAAAGAAAAAAGAAATGCTGCTGGAGTTAAGCACTTAAGAATAGACAGAAGAGAACAATGCCACCTGGTGTTTAAGTAGAAGCACAGCAGTCTGCATGGAGCTCTGTCAGGGTTTTGTAGCCCATGGAAGCATCTGGAGTCTCCTTGCCCCAACCATGTGCTGCTGCTACTAGGTCTTGTTGCCTGCCTATGACACTGCTGGGTTACAGGTAGGCAAATAGTCCTTCTTTGGGGCTCTGTGCCAGGATAAGGAATAGAGTTGGCAGGGGTAAGACTGGGGGGAGCATCAGAGTGTGGGGATGAGAAGGGGCCTCCTTAGGGTAGGGGGTAGCATGATATAAAACCATTTCTGCAGTCAAAGTGGTACAAAACCAAGATTTTTTTTGTTAACTGATAATCTGCACTTTTTTTCTTTACTGATAATCAAACTTTTTTTTTTTTTTTTTTTTAACTATGATTGGTGTTAAGCCACTAAATTTGAACCTTGTCCAGGGCCTGGCAGATTGCAATTCATGATTATTTTACTATAATCACAGAAATTATGGTATGTATTTACATATAAAATGACAGAATAACATAAAATCCTTAGTTTCAGATACTTTACTTTATTATTCTTGAATTCATCCAGCTATAGAATGGGAGAATATTTTGATGCTAATATAATGCAAAGGTGGAGCATTCACATGACTGGCTGCACTGCACTAATCCCGTAAATAGCATCATAATGAATAAACACATCATTGCCTGAGTTCCCGGGCATTATGAATCTCGCCTTAAACTTACTCACACACCTGGCTGTGACCTCTGATAATAGCCAGGCCATTAGACTGGCCTGTTAATAATTGATGGAAGACTGCACATCCTACACACAGGAAATGCTGAGATAACTGTTAGCCACTAATCCTTTACACTTTTGCACTATTTCCTTCTTCCTGCTTTTATATCTCACTCCATACAGGAATAAGGAAAGACTCAGATTCCAAGCAGATCCTGAATTTGACACTGTTATTAATGAGTTCTACAAAAATATAGATTTAAAAAATGTTAAAACCTTGATTTTGTTATTGGCTCTATTGTATGTTCTGCCTTCATAGCAAGTTGTGGCATATCCTCAAGCTGCAGTTTATTAGACACCTATGGAGACTAAAATGTACCCAAATATAATTAATTATTAGGGCTGTGCCAAGCGGTGCTGGTCCGATTTGGAGAAAATTTAGCCTGATTTGGTGGCCAAATCTCTGAATCTGAATTGAATCAGGAGACCAGTTAAAAGGTCTGAATCGATTTGAAGCTCTCTGAATCAATTCAAAAAAGATTCAGAGAGCTTTGGTGATTTGGGCAGTTCCTGCTTGCTGCAGCAGGGAGCTGGACGCAGACTCCATGCTGGTAAGTAGGGAGTGGGGGGCCTGGAGAAGGGGAGAGGGGAACATGGGGGGACCCCCACCAGGCCCCATCCCCTGCCTGCTCCCCCAGCCACCCTGAGCGCCCCCCAATCCCTGCCCACTATCCCAGTTCCACCCCCCCCCCAAGGCTGCCCCAGCATGCCCTTTAAAAAAAAAGCCCCCACTCACCAGCTGCTGCCAGGTAGGGGCGGGGCAATTCCCACTGCTCCCTGCTGCTACACACTGCATGGGGGACTCTACCATGAGCCACCCGACCTCTACCCGCTCTCCCAGCCCTTCCATAGCTGCCCCACCTGCCCCAGCTCCTGGCCCTTAAAAAAAAAGCCCCGAGTCATCAGCTGCTACAGTGGCCTCATGGCTTCTGGGGGCTCATGGCAGAGACCCACACACAGCACAGGGCAGTGGGGATTGCTCCCCAACCCCCCCTCCCCCTCCCCCACAGCCTGGCAGGAACCGGTGAGTTAGGGCTTTAAAAAAAACAAAAAAGAGCTGGGAGAGTTCTCCCAGCTGGAAGAGCTGGGGGCAGCCATTGAGAGCGGGCGGGGGATGGGGCCGATTCAGAGATTTGGCTGATTTGGTGGTGGCTGAATCTCCAAATCATATTCAGCTGAATCAATTCGGAACAGTGATTTGAATCACCAAATCAAATATCATCAACATCAAAGTTATGACTGCACCACAATGCACTGACCACTTCCTTTCTTGAGAAAGGCAGTAGTTCTCAATAGCTAGAGCACCAAACTGGACTGAAAGGAATTGGAGTTTTTATCTCAGGGCCTTGTTACACATTATACTTAAAACTTCTCAAATGTTGATCAGTGTTAGTGTTAGCTCAAATTTAGAGCAGTCACACATTCAGGCTAAAAATCTCTAATTGTCCCTGATATGCACAGTTGTGACTTGCCACAAAACAAGAGGGCTGGTGAGCAAAGGACAGGATTCTATCCCTGCTCTAGGTGGGGGTGGGTTGGTGTAGGTTGGAGCATGAGGCATGAAGGGGGGGAGAGTTTAATGATGGGGACTAGGTAATGAAATGGGAGGTGGAGAGGCAATTGGTGGGGATGGCTACTGGGGGCTTGGTGGTGAAATGAAGGAAGTCAGCCATAGAAGCCACTAAAGATAAAATAAGAATGAGAATTTAAGAAAAAGTAAAGAGTAAGTAAATTAAAGAAATTCTCAAGTTTTAATAAATTGGAATTGGGTAGCCCCAGCTCACAGGGATACTACCCCTACCCTGGAAGGAATGCTCCAGTTAACAGGGTCCCTGATCTGGCCTCCTACCTTGTTTCCCACTTCTTTCTGGGCCAGTTTATGCCTCTGCAAGTTCCTTGGCAAGGTCATACCTTTACAGGTAGAAGGGGGGGTTGGCTTGGTGCCAGTACTTCCCTCTGCTAGTACTGCTCAGAGTTCAGGGGGTGCAAAGTTTATCTACACGGAACGGGAGGGTTGGGAGAGGAGACACTGCATTCTGGGATGCTGGAAAACTGAAACTTGGATGGCTTATCTCTGAGGAGTGGTCACACTTCCGTGGAACATAAGCTGGGAAACATACATCAAAGATAAATCTGTCCTGGAGTGGCATAACTTTCAGATGCCTAAAGGGTGCTTAAAACTAGTTTACACATCTTCATGTGGACAATCCAGGAGTTAAGAGCTCCCTGAGCTGCCTAAAATAAATGTGTAATAAGACCCTTAGTCAAATCCTGGGAAAGTTACTTTATTTCTCTGTGTAATACCTACACACACTTGGGGTTGTGTGGGGTAAAGTGTGTTCTTTTGGTTGTTGTATTTTGGGGGGGGTGGGTGGGGAGGGGAGAGTTGGGACTGGAAAAGGAACACTTCCCTCCCCCTTCATTGTGTCCAGAACATTCGCTTAAAATTCCTTGGCTAGGGACAGAAATTGTACATAAGCAATTAAACAGGTATAAGTGATTGGAAATCAAAGCTGTAGCACAACAGAAGTTCAGTTCACATAAACTGCTTTCAAAATGGCCAAAACCAGTTTAAAGCAAATCTGGATAGATGTTGCATCAGACTTAACTGATTTAGATTGAATTGGTTTATGGAGCTTCTGTCCCAGATCCTTAAAAGAACCTGTAAAACCAGTTTACTGGTTTGGGAATGTCCAAATAGTAGTAGAGAGAGAATAAGGATGATTGCTACAATGAGGGCAGGGGGATAGAGGTATGTTGGATTCTAGGACCTGTTTTCACCTCGCTTAACTTACCCAACTGTATTCACTGCTGCTTTTATAACATAAATTGCTGACATTTATCTAAATTATGAGGCAAATGAAGTATTCATGGAAGTAAGTGAGAGTTAAAAATGGCAAAATAATATTTGTTTACAAAGTTGTCACAATATGGTACTCTGTATGCAATAGAAAGCTCAGAAGAGGAGATCATTTCAACAAAAAAAGACATCACCCAGCTAGATAATATAATTAAGGAATGTTTCTTGCTTGGAAGAGGATAACCTGATTTGCAACACAGATTCTTATTTTTAGAATTATCTGAGACCCATTCATCATGCTCCAACTTTTATCTGAAATTACTTTGGACTTTCAAATTTTACTCAAGTTCCCATGTAATTGCTTAGCCCTGTGGTATTCTGCAACCTTGAAATACCATCTTTGAAAATGAAATGGTCAGAGCATTACAGTCGCAAAGATGACATCCCAAAGAAAAGAAGGACTTCCAGAGCCATGTAGGAGGAAATGTAGCTTCCAAAAATAGACTTTCTCCTTCATTAAAAAATATCTGTAAATTGGAGTTTGCATCTCTGGAATAATATAGTACAGTGGATAATCCAACAGGAGCCATGGAGGTTTTGGACTTCCTGTTGAAAATTATCATTTGCAGATTTTGCTGAGTTCTTTTTCATTCAGCACATCATTCAAGACTGACAAATTATAGGAAAAAATTAAATACTGTATCAGCAAGCAATTACAAAATCCAAGCAACTTTGGGTGGGCTAAGTCTAAACTTTGATTGAAACCAAATGTTGTGACATTCATCCATGCTATAATAAAATATACTTTTCACAACTAGTTTCATAGCTGGAAATCACCAAAGTAAAGCACCAATAACACAAAACAACTTAAAAAATGAAATACTATGGTAGTATTTCATTTAAGCTTGTTAAGGGCATGGGCAGAGCTCACTAAAATGAATGGAAAGATGCACATTGACTTCAATGGACTCAATGTGAAACAGATAAGGATATACTGAACAATGTGAAAATAAATTCAAGATATTGGTAATTCATAGGGTCATAAATGATTCCATTTCATTCTCCTGCAGGGTAGAAAATTAACTGAATGCAGAAACTGTCAGTGTCTGATGCTGGTATTTGTTTTATATTTCTGTCACATCTCTTCACTATATCATATGATATCAAATAGATTCCCTTTCTTATGCAGAATAATCAATTAGTGCTAAACAAAAGCAATGCTGTAAAGCTAACATGATATACTCACATGTGTAAAATGCACAGATAAAGTACAAGAAACATTTTGCTACTTTCTATGCTGGACACATCTCACCGGAAACAGTGAAAGCTAACAGCCAAACTGGTTTCTACAAACCCTGGGCCTTTATAATTCTTCAGTACTTCAGCATTTTCTTATTCAATCTCAGTACTAGTTAGAAATCTTTTACATTCCCCTAAGCCCCAATCCACCTTAACAGCAGCAGTCACATTCCAATTGATTTGGTGAGATGAATGCTATTTACACTTCAGTTTTCACCTTCTTGTAAGATTTCATAAGAGAATAAATCCACACTTCCAAGGATGGTTGTTCATGAAGAAGTCTGGGGCTGTTAAGCAAAGGTGTTAGACACGTATGGGAATGTATTAGTAAGGGTCACACCTTCATTTTAAGATTTCTAAGTGACAGTGAGAGCATAAAGGAGAGCAGGATGGTGAGGAGAGATTAATTACATGCGACTTTTTTCTTTTCTTATCGCTGTATATTTGATGCTGTCATGTAAAATATTAGTATCCTATCACCTAGACAAACAGAAGACTTGGAATTAAAGCTTTGATGAAGTAACTGCAGCTTACTAAGTAGATCAATGTGATATGAAAAATACTGAAACCAGACAATTTCCAATGTCCAGCTTATTCCAAATCAAATTTTATTAAAGACACATTTAACTTAACTACTTGGTAAAAATTAACTGAAAATATGGGTGGCTGCTGGCAACATTACATGCAATATGCTATTTACATCCGTGTAATTAGGCAAAATAATAAAAAATTGGCACTAAAATACGTCAGATAAGTCATGCACTAAAGCACTTTATTACATTTTATGATGCTGGGTCCCTTTTTATGCCCCTATCCCTTCCTTTTTCCCCTCCATCCGTGTTTAAGTTCTCCTGCCATTAGACAGAATACCAAGATTCCTTTTTGAATCTTCCATCTCAATTGTTCATGAATTCTTGCAAGTAAACCCCAAATTAAGGGGTAGATCCTTGGCTACAGTTAAATAGTGGATGGTTCAACACTTGAAAGAAATGTATTATACTAGCATTGCATGTACCTAACCTTAGAAGAAGCTATGGCTTTATTCATCTTCTAGATTAAAACTCAGAAAAGCCTCAGAGTTCTCAAACTACACTGGCTACAATGGTTATCTAGGACCCTTTATCATAGGAAGTAAAATGAGATAACTACATCAGCTTTAGGCCACACAGGTTTTTCCTATGCAAAGGGGAGGGGAATACTGATTTAACTATTTAAAACTTCCATTGCCTTTCTGCTATATCAGCACAGTGCAAAGGGCAACACAGAAGCTAAGTGTCTCTGAATTTGGGAGCTCCACAGAACTTTGACTTAATAGTTACAAATGTAAGTATTAGGCCTTGATTCTATCCTAGCTGATTACAGAATAACCCCATAAAGTCTGGTACTTCTCTGAGGCCAGTTTTACTCTCACACCACTCTCAAACCAATGACATCCATCAGCACTGAGAAAGCAAGCAAACCATGGCTAGTCTACTGAACTGAAACGAATAAGATCACCATGACCCAGATTCATAGTTACATCCAATATCACCTGGGGGTCCCAAATGTACCAGCAATGATTGTCTGACTCTGGATCAATAGAGCCATGCCAACACAGCAGTTAGGAAGAGAAAAGTCCACTCTATCAGAGTAGTCTGGGAATACTTCTACACACACTCAGTTTCTTTCTTCAGAAAGGACAAGAGATCCTTACCACACACAGGGCTCCTTGAGTCTGCTGGAGCGTGGTAATTACCATGCTCCAGCAACCTCCAGTGTCACATGTATCAGCATCCCTGCACTGAAAAATGGCAACGGGCACTTTAAAGCTTGTCCAACGAGCACTAGTTCAAAGCGCCCTGCTGCCATTTTTCAGCACGGGACACTGATACTTATGATGCTCTGGGTGCTTTTAATTGGCACAGCACTCAGAGCTCCGCTAATTAAAGTGCTGTCCACCACCTCCTGGAACACATCTATAAATGCCCACAATGTGTGAAACCACTATTCATGTCAGAGAACCCTAGCCCAGATCTAAGATCCCCAGTGGAGACAATTATTAGTGGAGGACAGATATTAGCTTCTACAATTGACATACATTGTAGGTTTTCATAAGGACTTCCTCCCTAATCCATGAAATTCATCCTATTTTGTTTGTTTTGAAGCAGCGCCCATCACTGTATTATCTTGCTATTGTTTTATTGTCTGAGAAAACTGGAGATTGACACTTTAGAGGTGGGTGAAGCTTAGAAAGGTACAGCTACAGATATTTCTTTCCATTTGATCTTGGATTAACTGATCTGCAGGGAGGTTGAATGACTTACCAGAAGCAGTGATTGCCCTGAAAAACTCACCATTTCCTTCAATAAGCAGATGCTACTATCTTAGTCTATGTAGCATTTGCATGCTAAGTCTAAGAACATTATTATGCTTTACTTTGTCTTCTTTTTCCATATTATTCTTACAGAAACATTAGTTTAGCACCCAATTTCTAGGGTGGGATTAGGGGGAAGAGTACAAATCTAAATATTGCTGAATAATGTGTAGTGGCATTATTTTTATAGCAGGCAAAGATACTGCCCCTTTGTACTCGATACAAAGAGTGCCTCTCAAACCTCTCAAGTCTAAGCATGGCAAGATTTACCTACAGAGCCTTGTGACATTTTTTGCACTAAGCTTTTTCAGCTAAAGTGGCAGATTTAGAAACACCAAACTGTTCCACAAATTCACGGTAATATCACTAAATTTTTTGGTTTAAAAAAATCCCTAAACATTCTAAGAAACTGAAAAGTTTTCATTTGAAATGTTTCTTTCTTCAGTGTGAAACGACTTATTTCAAATTCTCCTTTACCTGTATTTAAAAATAAACACTTTCAAGTGGTCGGGACTGAAATACACACACCGTTGAAACCAAGACTTTCATTTGACCTAAATTGAATTTTTTTCTGACTATTCAACACACTGAACATTATTTTTTAAAAATTGGTTACACCTCATTTGGAATATTTTTATTGACAAATTCCCAAAGGTCTAAAACATCTATTATTTACCTATTTGTATTCCCCTACAAAACAACCAAATGCAATTTACATTGCTTCCCTGAAAGAGATAAAGAGGTTGTAAAAGCTGAGCAGACTGACGAAAAGTTGAAATGGAAAATGAACAAAATGAAAACTTACTTTCATTTCCTTTCACGCTGCTGTTTGGGAAAAAAACACCCAGATACAGTGACCAAACTGATTAAGACCTGAGTGAAATTCTAAGAAGAGCATCAAGCATATCCATGAATTGTCCAAACTGTATGCACAGCACAGGCCTACACCTAATCTGTCTTGGTGCAATGTGTCTCCTATTGATCTGCTTAGCTGCCAGTATTGGACACCTGGGTAGCTGGGTGATGAGGTAATCAGCTATCAGCGAGCACTCCCTCTGGGAAACTGACTATGAGAAACAGGAAATGAGTTGGTGCTTATTAAATGTAGAAGGTGTTCTCCCCCTGCCCCACTTTGTACAGGATGGATTAGAGAGGGAGTGTGTTTTTTAAGTGCATGAAAAATGTGAACATGTATTAACTATTAGATGATCAATATATAAGAAAGAGCAGACAACTAGGAAAGCTAAAGCAAAGAGAGATGTAATCAGACCTTCCTAAGGATTTATTCTTGTATAACACACATTTTCTTTAATTCACTTTCAACACATATATAGCTTCGGGTTACACCAACATATCTGTTATTCTCACTTCTCCTGATGTCTGTCAATTCACATAACATTATAAATCAGATCAGAACTACAAAATCCACAGGTATCTTATGAGAAAAAGTACAATACTTTACTGTGAAGGTACAACATAACAAATAGATTGTATCTGCTGCAGCACAACAACTTCTCCATGAATTTAACAATTTGATAGACACTAGTGTTGATTCACTTAAGGGGCCCCACGTTTTGTTTTTTAAGAAGGACCTACGGCTTTGTTTTGTGTTCTCTGCTCAGCAAAGCAGTTGGAGTATACCACAGAATGCAGCTCATTAAAAAGAATATCCTGATTCTAAATATATAGAATTGTCTTATTTGTCTTATTTTCTCTGTCTTATTTAATTCTTTTTCACATCTATTGTAACCTTAAGGTTAAAAAAATAACTCTTATTTTGGTGTCCATAAATGCATTTGATAGTTTGACTGCTTGCTGAACTGGATCATTTTGGACTACATTGTGACCATACACAAAATGGCACTGCTACAGGAGCAGGACAGGAGTAAGAATGGGACAGAGTCTTGGCCTGGTGCTGCTTCCTAAATAGTTCAAGTGTTAAGCAAATCCAAACCGTCTCTTTCTACTGTGAACTGTACAAGCTCTCACGGTACAAGGGCTGCAGAATGAAAGACAGAATCAAGGCTCCACTCACTCACTCTGCAGCCAGCTGCACAGGATGGTGGGTCTACCCAGGGGTAGATCCAGGGCGCTGCAATGATGCAGTTACACCCCACTTTGATTACTGCTCCACCCAAATTTTAAAACGAACTGGGAGGACCAGTGGCATTTCTATTCAGGTAGTACTGAGAGAGTAAATTGACTTCATGGGTCATTATCATCCTTCTGATTCCTGCTAATCTCCCTGTACTCCACAGTGTTAGTGACCCTCTATATATACCCTTTGAAATGGTCTTGATGTTTCACTATTCAAACGACCCTTTTTTCTCCAATTTTGCTGTCTGTTATCCATTGTTGGTAATGTTTTTGTCCTATTTTACAGCCCTGCCAACTGTTTTTAGCTCTAGCTAAAAACTTCACCTCGGGTATGGTAATATTAATTCAGGTGCAGAAATGACTGGCAGTGAAGTATTGGAGGCAGTTTCAAGACACTCAGGAAGGCTAAATGTTGTTTTAGGAACCTGAGTAAGAGATGTCCACTTAAGTATAATGACTATAGGACTAATGATACAATACCCTTTGAGTATTTTTTGCCTAGTGTGTTGTGTTTCATTAAACTGTATATATACTCTAGAAAAATAGTGCACATTCCAATAGTTATATGCCTTTTTGCTGTAATTTTAAACTGAATAATATAGTGCTAGCCCCACACCTTATTTGTAAAGCTTCTAGTTTATCTTTAAACTAGAGAAAAATGATTTGTATTATACATGATGATGCACCCTCCCCCCCAACTATCTGCAAATCCTAGATCTGTTCATGAGTACACTAGTGGCTGTTTTCTTGCAGCAGGCTTTGTGAGGAACATGCATAGCTCAGTGAGGAACAAAATGTTTCTTTATACCTGCATATTACTTGAGAGGCAACTGGACAGACACCTTGCTTGGATCACCTTGCCCAGGGCAGGGGGGGATGAACTTGATGTTTTGAGGTCCCTTCCAGACCTTCATTTCTATGATTCTATTATATTCCATTTGAACTGTAGACTTATGTACATTTTAAGATGTGTGGTTGTTTACCCTTTTCCCACCTTGCAAGTGCCCAAATTTAATACTGAATGTACAATTTAGGATGCAGTACAGGAAATTATTCCCTATCGTTTGATATATTTTTTTAAAGGAAGATAAAGTCCTCCTCTGAATGTTATTTTAGGGGCTATCTAATGAGAGAACTGGCTCACGGATGGACTCCCTTTGCCCTACAATCCTCAAACAGTTCTACATGGCAACAGATGTTGATTTCAATAAGACCTCAGTCCCTTTACAATAGCCAGTCCTTTACTTTCTCCCTCTATGCTTGGCTGACCCTAATGGCAGCCTTTTAGATTGCCACAGTCTGGGTTTTTTTGTGGACCACCCTGTTGCAGGAACTTGTCAGCACAGCAGCAGCCACTACCATCTTACCCTTTCCAAAGGATTACCTCAGGAAAGGCTTCCCAGAGAAAATTGCCCTGATCCAATCACCACACACACGAATTAAATTAGTCTCTGATAAAAGTGCAGTCTGTTGAACTTCTCCCCTCCTGAGAAACTGAATTCTAGAACTACAAGAGTGCAACATATTTCCAAAATAACCATAGTTGTATTACAGCAATGATGGCTTGGTGGTCTGTAGGGAATTCAGTCAAACCCACTTCAATCACCCCTTTCCCTCTGTACTGTCCCTCCACCCCCCTGCCCAAAGAGGAAGCTTCAGAGTACCAGTGTGTGGGCCTGGCCCTACTTCATCTCCCATTTGAATTTTGAACTTTCTAGCATGCAGCTGGGATATAGCAATATCCCAGCCTCACATGCAGCACAGACTCCACTGCACAATGGAGAGAACAAATTTCTAGTTGGCCGGTGCCTTGAGAAACACAGCACATAAAGTGACCATCCTGAAGGTTTTGAGTTGGCAAAGTAAACCTACTAGCCTTCTGCGGGGAACCTGACATGTGGAGGAGCTTTGTCATAGGTAGATGTTACAGAACATGTTTTTTTTTATGTTATTTTATCACTGATGCGCAAGAGCTTAATTCTAAATATAGAAGGGTATTTCTAATGCTTTCAGCACTAGTGACTCTGCTATATGCAGTTTAACCAACTTTGAGAGCAACCTTTGTAGAAGAAATGCTCCAGCATTTTGTTCTGAAAACCTAGTGTAAAAACTGATAGCTAATTTCTTACATAAAATGTAATATGTTCTTCGTCTTACAGTTTTCACAATTATTTCATGTATATTATGCTGAAACACATTACTCATTATTATTGGAAGTTAATATTAATATAGCTCCCTGCTGTGCTGGATCAAGGATTAATCCCTTACAAATCAATAACACGAAGCCCCTAAAAGGTAATGCAGGAAAGGTATGACTGGCTTCAAATCCAAGTACACATGCATGAATTTCTTATTTATCAACAGTGTTATACATTTCCTTTGTGCATATATTTAAACCATCAATTGATAAATATATTTTATTAGTATTTTCCACTTTAGTGACAGAAAACACAATTTTTAGGTACAAGAGTCAGGAAAGGAAAAATATGATGAAATATGTGTTGCTTTATACTTACTTGATAAAAACAATGGGCAAAACTTAGCTGCAGCATGTAGAAAAGGGGCCAGACAGAGAAGGGGCAAAGGTCATTTCTGCCTGTTCACCGTCTTCATTCTCAGATGCCACAGAGACCAAAATAGCTGCTAGTGTCTTTATGGAAGTCCAGGAAAACTGCTCCAAGTTACAGCAGCTCATCAGAGTTGGCACTAACTATCTTGAACCCTTATAGTGCTATGGAAAATTGCCTGCCCTCTACCTCCACTGACAGGCTTCTCTACTATGGGGCTGAGAGGGTGTCTGACCAGAGAGTTTCTCCACTTGCTGGCTATAGGCCTGCTGAGAGATAATGCAACAATGTAAAATCACCATTATAAAAAAAAAAAAAAAAATCACATGGATGGTGTAAGCTTGACATTATTCCTAACTCTTCCTTTCCTTCTAAGTCCTTGAATTTTATAAATGTTATCACTGATAACTATACCTTTGACACTGAGTGACCTTTAGTGGGTTTGGAAAGGAATTATTTTGTTTTTGGAATTTATAAATGCCTTTAACTTCCCAATAAAATCAAAATTAAGAAAAATGTCAGATGTGAGAAAAATGAACAGATCAATTCTTCTTTTATACAGTATCTGCCAAGCTCCCAGTGGTGAAGGTCAAAGAAAGTCATGGGAGAAGTTGGATACTACCTAAATGAGATAAAAGTAAAAAGTAGTCTAGAAAAGTGTAGTTGCCTGGGTAGTTGTATTCCAACGTATAACATAATCCAAGAAATGATAGGGACATAGATTGGTAATGTAATGCAAGCAATTCATTCTGGCAGCTACAAAAGAACTGGCGAAGCAGAAAAATCAGTTTAAGAACTAATCTGTAATGGCAAAATAACAATGTCTTGATAACGCATCTGAAACATGACAATTGAAACAGGCAGGACAGAAGTGTTATATGGATGCCTCAAATCTGCAAACAGACATCTGCAAATGACTCTTCGAGTCAGGTGAAAATAGTGAATTGTGACTCAGGAAGCTAAAAATGAAAACATGAGAGTGAAGCTTTTGTATGTCTGTAACTTAAAAAAAAAAACATATGAAAATATGTTTTAAGGATCAGTTGATTAGATCAGTTAGAACATATGGCTTCAGTCCAAATTTCAAAGAATACTATTCATATAAAGGAAACTTGCATATTGGGTTCAACCCTCCAGAGCACTAAGCATTCTGGCTTTACCAAGTACCATGTCACTTAAGCACACACACAACTTTATGTAGCAGCACCATGCCAAAAACCTATTACAATTAAGGATTTGACTAAACAAGAGCACATTAGCACTTTAGTTATGCGGGTATAGGTGAAAGAAGCAAAAGCAGCAGCATCCTGTGGAAAATGGCCTAGTGGACAGAGCATTGGCCTGGGCTACATATGCTTCTTATTAAGGATACATTACATCAGTATATAAAAGTGGTTATACTAGCAGATTTTATTCAGATTCAGCAAATCAAGCTACTAGAGCTTATGCTTTCATGACACAGTTAATTAAAAAAAAACAGTGCAACAACTACCAACACCAAAAAAAGAAGAGACAAAGAAATCGTGCTGTTAATTGATATATTCACTCCTATACAAACTTCTCTATTGTATGTCAGGCCTACGACATTTTAGTCTTTGTAGTATGAGGATGCATATAGACATCGTTTTTTAACCTTTTCAAAAGCCTTTAAAACAGTTTAAAGGGTGAGCTGTTCAAACACCTTTCAAAGTGCTCCCAATTAGTACCTGTTTGAATGGGGTACTGTTTTGAAGTGCTTCACTGCTTCTTATGTGTGTACAGTGTATATGGCATGCAACAGGGGGACACTGTAGGTCTCCCAGCATCCCACACCACTCTACTCTTCTCTCCACAGCCATAGTATGAGGTGGCAGGCATATGTAGCACATACTGTACTCCCTACTTAGAGTGTTAGGGTCTGGTCTCCCAGTTTGCAGGGAGTGGTGGGGAGTGTACTCAGGGAGAACAGAGACAAACTTCAGGAAAATGCCAGTGACACTGACTCCCCTCTCCCACCCAGTGAGGAGAGCATCTGGAAGAGGAGCCACTGCCCCCTGTAGAAATCACTGGTTGAAAAGCACCTTACTGTAAGCACCCATGACAATTTGGAAGCATACCAGCTAGGGGGCACAACTTGTACTACATGTGTATGGTACCTCATAATACTTTTCTTAATGTGTTGAACCTCATTATACCTGGAAACTGTTCAACTGTTATATCTGTCTCTACCCGCAGATTGATTTAAAACAATTTTTAAGGGGCTAGAGTTTCTTCTTCTCTTAACTACAAATTTGGTGTCACCATCGGGTAATATGAAGGTTGCTGGGATATCCCTACACTAAGCCATGCATTCCTATACCTAAGTATTTCTGGTTTTCTTTTAAGTTTAACCTTAACTCAATACCCTGATAACTTAATGATTTAAAAATAGGAAGTATCTTTAAATCCTCTATTTAATTTTAGGATTCATGGCTAGGTTCACCATGCACGCTATAGTTTCACCCCACTGTAGAGGAGGGCAGACAGATGTATGAACTAGTTATAGCTGGCTTGACACCATATTATTAGAGAGCAAATCATGCATACATCTTGGTTTTTCTTTTCCTCCAGAACCTCAGGATGAGAGAAATGTTAAGCTGCCATAGGAATAGTGGCATGTCCCAAGACAGGCCCATCCCAAAACAAGCACATTCTGTACCACCAAGAACATCGCCACAGAGAAGTCCTCATATTTGTCCCAAACCAAGGGCACCTGTGGTTCCATTCCCACTGAGAAAAGCAGAAGGGAGCAACCTCTTTGAAAGAAAACTGTTATTTACAGAATTCTCTGTAGCATGTTATCATCATTTAGATCCTGTTGAAGGAAAAACTTTCTTTCTAAAAAGGAATGATGAGAAGAAGAAAAAAATAACACATAGAAAACAAGTCTTCCAAGAGTGCGTATGCACTATGTCAGAGTTTTAACAAAATTAAAATTTTGAAAGGCTTGTTATACTGTTACTGAGAGAATTTGAGACAAGGATAGAATTTTTCAGGAATCCATTTTAAGATTAATTTTAAAATTCATGCTAAATAACTTATTTAAAGTAGTAAAAACTTTTACAGAACTACATAAAAATATAGTTGTTTTCGAAGTTCTATCTGGGCTGTCTCACTCAACACCCCCATCAACAAGTCCACAACGGCTGTGCAAAATCTTTGTGCCTTAAGTGCACAGCAAACAGATTTATGACCTTAAAAACAATCAGATATCAAGCTTAGGTGCCAAATGGTCTGCGCTTCCCTCATTTAAGGAAAAAAACAGGTTAATTCAACTAGTTACACGGAAAGAAACTTGGGCTTTTGATACAATGTAGTGTTGATTAAACCTAGCTGTAGTATAGATTTAAGCCTGCTTTCTTGAAAAATCAACCTAGCAAGTAATTTCTGATTTCTGAATAACATTTTACTGTTTTTAAAAGGATACACCACATAATGTGAACTTTAAACAAGTTCATGCTTATTATGGTGTTCAGGGACTTTTCACATTGCTTTGTTACTTTTTAATCATAACAGTGAGTGTCGCATTGCAGCACAACACCTCCCTGAAAAAACCGGGGAGAAACCACAATTGCCATTTTCCAAATATATGGTGAAAGCACTTCACCACCAGTTCCTCAGCAGAAAATCAACCTGGGCTGTGTACTGAACATCTCCTTGATGAACATGGTCACAAATATGAAGACCATGGAACCATGGAGAAGAATGGAAACACATTTCCCCCTTCAAGAAGCTCTTTCCTCATGCACCCTGATGAGAGATTGCCTGGCTTTGAAAAAACCTGCCATCTCTGGGGCAAATTAAACCATCTCAGATATGAGACAATGAGATACACAGCAAATAAATTCACTGATAAGGACTTAGGAACAGCCTCCTTCATAGCTATGCTGAGGTTAAGGCTGCTGTTCATTTTGTGCCGGTTTATTGGAATTCCCTAAAGTCATGAAATTGGGTATAGTGCCTATTTATGGTCTTTTGACATTTTAGAGACCTATCCATATGTTTTTATCTCCCTATACTTAGGCACAGTATTTCAAATAAGTATTTCTCCCACATTTCAAATAGTTATTTCTTCTTACTCCCCACTTAGTTGCTAAAAAAAATGTTATGTCTCACTGTATGGTTTCAACTCCTCATTGTACTTCTGACACCTTTATTTTTGGGAAAATACCAAACAACACAGTGAACAATGCAAGTCAAACAGTGAATGTCAACAAGCACGCTTATTTGTGTAGGAATGTACAAGAATGATCTTGTTTGTACAAGAAATAGCTATAGTGCAAAAAACATTGGCAAACAACAATCAATTGAGGCCTGAATATTTGTCAAATTAAAGGTGGTTTCAGATTCAAAGAATTTTCAATATTAAGAATTTTAAGAAATTCTTTTACATTCACTAACCCTGAAATCTTGATTCAGCATCCTAATTCAAGTAATCACTTCAACATGTACTTAAAAGCTAAGTATATGCATTTTTATGTCAAAAGATACTCAAAGTTAAATACATGTTTAAGTGCTTTGTTGAATTGCTTTGACCTACCTTCACTAAAAATAAGGGCAGTGTTTTTAGCAGTCACTAGAATTTTACCTATTCTGGTTAAGACAAAGTAGTACATAGCTTTTGCACGAGTTAGCAAAAGAAAGTAAACCTTAGATTCCCCTTTATGTCTTTAACATGACCTGCCAACACATGGAAACTAAAAATTGCCTTTTCTTCCAAGGATTTACACTTTGTGTCAGCGACGATGAGGTTAGCCAAATCAAGGTTAATGCAACACTTTTCTTCCTAATGACAACACACCTTATGAATGCCCTAAAAAGAACTCACTGCAACAAATTTATTATTTTCATATCTTTGTCACCTGTGTTCAGTGCCACAACTAATTATATGTGCAAATACAATGACCAAAAGTCTTCATGTGAAATATAGATTTATGGCTAGTTACCACATATTTAAACATTGGTCTGAATACTAATTAAATGAGTTTCATTTTGGTGACTGTACAATTGTTTCCATCCATTTACATCTTACTTTTTGATACAGGTATGTTATATAGTGCAGGAATAATTACCCATTACAGTTTTAATTAAGGTAAACCTTCAAATTAGCTTGTTAAAAAGCATCATATACACAATAACTCCACTGAGAACAAAAAGAATTTTGGTTTAAAGTGCTATGATATCCTATAGTATCTCACAAAGTAATTCAAATTTAATGTGAATGTGAGCACAGTAGATGCTTAAGCATATATGTTTTGTTGTATAAAACAAAGAATCTGTGTAAAGAGATTCTTAGAGAATTCTCTTACTGTGAATATGGTGTATTTAGCAGCACAGTTGTCTTGAGTTTTTCTTAATATATAACTTGTTAATTGGAAAGGTGTTTTTACTGTTCAAAAACTGCTGCTTTACAATTTGCAATAGCTTTCTTTTTAAAATGAAAAAGCAAAAGAATGTAAACAATGCCAGATTTTATGAAAAGTCATACTTCTACAGTACCACATCCATAGACTTCTATGGGAAACTGTTTGTTTCCCATTGGCTCCTGGCATACATGATACTGAAGATGCGATTAACTGGTTTTTTGCATCTTAAATAACCCATTCAGGCAACTAATGGTGCAACAAAATGGGAAAAAGCCACAAAATTATTCCACAAAATACATACAATATTTTTGCAACTGGTTTCTGTTGCACCTGAAATGGAATGCATAGTGGGATAGTCCTGCCATAACCCGATGGTGGCTGCATGATGGGTCTTTGTTGACTGCTCCCCCACATGTCAATAAGCTAGCAGTTATAAAGGTACAGCCGTACACGGGGTCACACCCTGCTGTTTTCAGGGTCCTGGGTCAAGGGATCTCATCAACTTGACCAGGGGTTTCAGGTTGCTGGCAGCCAAGGGTCTCCCCTCAACCTGACTTACCTTGCTCTGCAGCTCCAGAGGGGCTTGAGGAGCAAGGCACATTCTGGTGTTGAGTCATGGTGAGCCATGGAGCTCCCCACAACTGGGCAGGTTGACTGCCTTGCCCCACAGTTCCCAGGGAGCTGTAGAATAAATTTGACATATTCCAGTCACAGGGACAATACAGCTGCCCACACAGTTTTCTGACTTCCCCAGTGCATGGATACCTTTGAATCAGAACTTTTCCCAGTTCCCAGGGCCCAGTGTACTGGGACCTTAAAAATAAGTGTGCGCGCAGCTGAACTACACACAAGGTTTTCTGACATACCAGTGTATAGGGCTCTGAGAACTGGCTGGAGACTCCAGTGTGGTCTTGGGTTTAGCTGATGGTTGGTTCCAGACTTGGGAACCCACCAGCATCTCAAACCAGCTGCAGTGCAGCCCTGGGGCTGAGTGTGATAATCACCTGATTATTAGTTCCAGTCCCAGGAGTACATCAGTTCACCAGGCAACCACCTTCCAATTTGCCAGTGCAGGGAGATGGCATAGCAGACCCCCCCATCCCAGCCCCAGAATACTGTTTCTAAGTAATGCTGCTCACATGAAATCCTTCCTTCCTTGGCTGGGATTACACTGTACTATGAACAGAATCTGCCTCCATACAGCCTCGGGCTTGGGGCTGTGTGTAGGTAATGTGCAGCCATATTGTTTTCTTCTGTTCACCTTCAGGTCCTGCAAAGTATAGCTCTATTAGACCATTAGACATCATGATCCCAGGTTCCCCCTGCACTGGCGAGTAGTAATGGTGTGACTGGCATCTGATCCGCAATCCCAGAATCACTTATCCTGCATGTGTGGCATGGCAGAAGGCAAGATTGTTGGAACTGGAGAACATATGCCATCATACCATTAAATGAGTGTGTGCAGAGGCTTTAGAACAAGTAAGAATATGCAGAAACATTTCAAGCAACCAACAGATTTTGTTTCTGTGTTTCCAAGGCAATCACTGCCCCAGTCAGGAGGTCTAATGGAGCAGTACTTTGTAGGACCTGAAGATGAGAACACCCCCTCTCCACCCCCCAAAACAAAAAAAAACAGCTGCACATCATCTTCACACTGCCAAGGCCATATGAAAGCAAATTCTGCTCCTGGCACAGCTTAGTTTCAGCCAAGAAAGGACGCAGCATTAAAACCCTACTCCTTAAAGACAGTATTCTGGGGCTGGAATGGCAGGTTTGTTCTGCATCTTTACATCACCAAAAAATAAAATGGAGAATTCCATACTGGAGGTGAGACCAGTTTTCTACTACCTTTGCACTACCACAGAAGTGCAGGAGGAATGTTGCAGGGGATAAGATCCGTCCGTACATTTTTATGTAAGGGTTTGAAATCTCCCATTAAGTCTCCAAGATACTACTTTGAGTATTTCTTTATAGCTGGACTTTTGGGGCTTGTCCAGAAGAGCACGAACATGTGTTTACCTGGGGACAAATAGCAGTGGCACAGATTTGTGCAGCTGCTACTTGTCCCCAGGGAACGGCTCTGTATGCGTGCTCTGTTGTGGGGCACACTGACCTGGGTGGGGTAGGAGTGGCTGGGGCCAGCACCTGGGCTGGCCCCAGCAGCCTTACCCAGGGTCCTGGGGGCCTCCCAGGGCTGCAGCAGTGTTAATCCATGTGTATGGAGCCTGGCCAGCAATGACAGCATGGCTCTGGCTGGCCAGGCTCCAGTTTCGGGTGGTGCACACTGCTGCCACTTATGCCATGCTGCTTTCTTTTGGTTTTTTGGGGTGTGTTTTTTAAAAATATATATATACTGGGATTTCCTGATACCTAAATTTGGCTCCACATTGCAAATATGCAGCACAGAGAACCAAATCATGTGTGCAGGATGTGTTTTGCGGTGCCTCAAAGGCTTTTGAGGCACTGCAAAGTGCACATGCATGATCATGTGACTTGCCTTTAAAGGATTGAATAAAGCATATTATCTTCTTTTTAAAACATGAGAAACCAAAGTGGTGTGGTAAACAGTCTCCTAAAATAGTATCATGTAGATTTCATTTAGACAATTCAAATGCATGTGTACGAGGCATCTTGTGGCAATGTAATTACATTAAGTATCCCTGCAGAAGTGGTTCCCGTTTCAAAGGGGAAGTCAACATTTTTATCAGGTATACACTACAGCTCTGAGTGCAGCACATCACGTCACATTTTTCTGCAGCCAATTTTCTTCAGCCTGGTTTTCCCTCGTGTCTGCAGGCAAATTTGCATCATCTACATTCATAAAAGTTACCCTAAAATGTATATAAAATGTATTTTAAATAAAACCAACATATTCTTCTCCCATCCATGTTAATAGCTTTCCTAGAAAACGCACTTTCTAAATGTCATGATGTACTGGAATCAGTTGTAGTACATACCCTTTAAATAAAACAACAAAGCGATTCCTGAGAGCCATGGTATTTCAAGACATTCAGGGTAAACATGCAGTTTTATTGAAGCACGGGTTTATTCTCAGGTGATCCAACAGGAGAGCGATACAAAAAAATCTGTAGTTGTAGCTGAGACAAACAGAATGCCGAGAGATTTAGTGTGCGTGTATTTAATTTCCTTGGGAAGAAATATAAAGTAAAGTGTGGTTTGCTGAAAATATCTGACCAGTGGATTATTTCCAGCTTAATAAAACATAACTAAATGTGTCTAAGTTTCTCCAGATGGATACTGTTTATGTACTGGGGAGAGATAAAATTAATAGGAACATCAAAGATGTTCTGAAAAGTCCCTGATTAAATATTATCTGACCTCCAAATGTTCTTCCTCTGCATTTCCTGCAGCAATTTGGCTATTAGTCAACCTGTTAACTGTTCTGTGTGCAGAAATGCAGATGTCAGGCTTATAAATATCTGAATCAGTGCTTGAGTTTGAGTTTTCACATCTTCTATCTCTGCACCTCTCAGCAATAAACAGGAAGTAAAATGTAGCTCCCACATCACTATGAATGGGGACTTTCCCAGGGTTTATAGAGCGAGCATAAGCAACATTCATCTGTCACCTGTATCTTTGGGCTTATGTTATTAGGCATGTTGAGCACGTGGCTATAACAACTATGTCATCGAAGAATGAGTCACAGATTATGGGCATAATTTAGAGCAGTCAACCAGTTGTTCTAATCTACACTGCTGAAAAAATGGGTGCTTCATATCCTTGTAACCTGACCCTGGATAGATACCACTTTCTTGCTCACCTAGCTCAGTCCCTTTAAATGATTGTGATGGGCTAGCTGGTAGTGATTTAGCCCATGGGTTTTGAAAGGGTAAAAGATGATTGGAGGACTTGGGATTCCCTTTCCTCACCAGTCAGGCCCCAGAGACTCACTCTCTATGTCCCCTGATTGGCCCCTTGGGTCACCTGGAGGGAGATAAAAAGGGGCAGCGCAGCTGACTCAGGGAGATCAGTGTGGGACCACAAGGAAGGAGATTCAAAGAGCTGGCAAGAGCTGGGCCAGTGGGGCGGGAACAGTTGCCCCAGAAGAGCCTGAAGGAGCAGGACCTGCAGGCGGCAGTTGGACCCTCAGCAGCACAGTGTGCAGCTGGCAGGAGAGGCTCCCCACTGGGCTCCAGGATCCCCTACAAGAGGCTGCGGCCAGCAGGAGAGGTTCCCCAGCTCCAGCAAGGATCTGAGCAGTGACCTGAGAGGTTCCCAGCTCTGCTTCCAGCTCCTCCAATAAGAGGCCAAGAAGCTTGATGCGAGGCTGGGGCTCTGGAAAAGTCAAGACCCCTAGCAGCTTGGAGCAGTACCAGCACTGGTGGCTGTGTGGTAGAGTTTCTGCCTACCACATGGGAGATCTGAATTCAACTCCCAGCTGGGATGACTTAGGGTGAGTGAAGTGACGGAGAAATTCTTGTTGCAGTGGAAGGGGATCATTCTGTTTTTCCTCTTCCCCCTTCCCCTCCGGGTACCTAGGCCCTATATTTCTTGATATTTGATGTTTGGTATTGTGTGCCTTTTATATTTCGCCCACCAGTATTGTTTGTTCTGTTGTTTGTGTTTTATATTTTGTTAACCCTGTCTTTTGTCAAGTGGATGAATATGTCTATGATTGTAAGTGTCTAACCTTTATTGAATCCTGCCACCTCCGGGCATTGTAGTGTCCCCTATACCCCCTGGTTTATACTGGTTATGTTCCCAGTACTGTTCTCTCATTAAAAGGTATATATTGTTAAGTCCCCATTGGTGATCTGGTTCTGCTCTATAGGGGGAGGAGGGTCTCTACACCTCTCACAGCACTTGTATCCCCTCTCCAATTGAAGGAATCGGAGCAGGTTCACATCTTGGAGTAACGCCTGGGTTACATGATTCATAGATGTTAGGGTCGGAAGGGACCTGAATAGATCATCGAGTCCGACCCCCTGCATAGGCAGGAAAGAGTGCTGGGTCTAGATGACCCCAGCTAGATACTCATCTAACCTCCTCTTGAAAACCCCCAGGGTAGGGGAGAGCACCACCTCCCTTGGGAGCCCGTTCCAGACCCTGGCCACTCGAACTGTGAAGAAGTTCTTCCTAATGTCCAATCTAAATCTGCTCTCTGCTAGCTTGTGGCCAGTATTTCTTGTAACCCCCGGGGGCACCTTGGTGAATAAATACTCACCAATTCCTTTCTGTGCCCCCGTGATGAACTTAAAGGCAGCCACAAGGTCGCCTCTCAACCTTCTCTTGCGGAGGCTGAAAAGGTCCAGTTTCTCTAGTCTCTCCTCGTAGGGCTTGGTCTGTAGGCCCTTAACCAAATGAGTGGCCCTTCTCTGGACCCTCTCCAGGTTATCCGCATACCTCTTGAATTTAGGCACCCAGAATTGCACGCAGTACTCCAACTGCGGTCTGACCAGCACCCGATAGAGGGGAAGTATCACCTCCTTGGACCTATTCGTCAACCTAGTCTCTTTAGTCTATGATCAACCTAGTCTCTTTAGATATGTCTGAACATTTGCTACTGTAGTGTTTCCAGTACCAGCCAAGTAAATATGTGTCCTTGTTAGATCAAGCATCAGTAGTTCTCTCTAGGAAAATATAGCAGTGTCTACCTTCATGATACTCCCACCTGTTTAAATACTGTATCTTAGTCAAACAAGGTTCCTTGGTATTCTAGCGATTGCACTGTGGAAACAGATAGGTGTAAATGCTTAGAGAAATCCAAGTTTGCACTCCCAATACCAGAGGAAGCTTTCTAAAAAAAAACAAAAAAATCAAGAAAATTCTGAATGGCAATTTAATAAAAAATGAAGGAGGGGCACCAAATAAGGGTTATTTTGAGACTAACACAATTCAAGTAAGATGAAATAATATACTATTTTGGACTTTCACAGCACATCACATCAAGGCCTTCCATGAATATTCTTTCAAGAAGCACCTGCATGCACAGGCAGTACTTATTTTCCACTGAGAAACTTCTATTTCTACTCTGAGATTTACAGGAACATGTTCACTGCTGTAAAGATCACTCTAGATCTAAACCAGCTCTAGGAGTCCAAGGGCAGTAGTGGACTCAAACCTCAAGCCAATTATTCCTAGAAGGGGACAACTACAGAGTCAGCACGAGGAACCAGGAACATGGTAGCAAAATGGTATTAAACATTTACTCCCTAACAATATCTACAAAAAGGCTCATGACATTTTGCCAGCTACTATAATTTTAAAGCCGTTTATGACCAAACTACTGTAAGAAAAATGCAGAACATCCTGTTTTCAGCTAAAGGCCTGTGGAGGAATCCCAAACATCATATGAAATTGCATCATGGAGTGCACACAAATGTTCATTGCACCCAGTCTAGATTGTAGACTGGGAGAGGTGTGTACCAGATGCTGTTCACTGGTGCTGGAAGGGAACCCAGTGTAAGTTAATTTGTGGGATGGGAGGGGTGGTCAGGTTTGGGGGTGGGGGTAGAGGATCCATGGGGAATTTGGCAGATCTGAGAGGAGTTCAGTGGGATTAAAGGGAGTTGATGAGTCTGTAGGGGGAGTGGGGGTTATCTGTCTGAGGGTAGGGGAGGTCGAGGGCTAAAAATAGCCTGGTCAGGATTGGAGGGCAGTAAGAAGAGCAAACAGCTGAGCTTTCCCAGCCCTGGGGCTGCACTCTAAACATGTACAGGCATCTGATAGATCAAGCTAACTCATTCTCAGCCTATGTTAGTTGCCTTACTCGGGTGAACTAACTTAGATTGGGTCTGCCAATTTTGGCCCAATTTAAACCCCACTGAATTCCTGCACAAATAGGCCTCTAGGGTCATGTAACACCTCATACTGTGAACCACACAAATTTTGATGGGTGTTAGCACTAGCTTGAGTTTAGACAGTCACCTTCAGGCTTGCAGAGACCTAGAGGACTGACAGGTAACAATGCCCTTCTCCATTTCAGGCTTCCTCTGGTTCTCTCCTGCTTCCCCCAACCTTGCTCCTCAGGCTCCTCCCCCACCTTCTTACTTGTGGCTGCCCACACTGCCTGTCCAGGGAAGCAGGCAGGGAAGGATTAGTCTGCCTGCCCAGCTGCCACTACCATACTGCTGCTCTTCTTCAGGCTAAGCCTGCCCAGTGAGTGGCAGTGGCAACAGCGGCAGCAGCTGGGCAGGAAGGTTAACTGCCCTTCCCTGTCTGCTGCCCTGGAACAGACAGCACAGGCATGGGTGGGGGGTAGAGGGGCAAGGGGCCTGATCTGGGCCAGTGGGAGAGTTGGGGCAGGTGGGGTAACATGAGCTAGACAACATAGATTAAATATAATCCTACCCTGGAGTGACGCAACTTTGAGCTGTCTAACGAGCACTTAAAACTAGTTACAAGTAATGTGTGCACAATCTAGGGGTTAAGAGCTCTAGGAGCCACCCAAAATTACCAAATAACAAGGCCCTTATATCAACCTAACACTGCATAGTTCAATCAAACCATACAGACAGAAGTGCAGCTCCCAGCTGTAACTCAGAACAATTTTTGCAAAATGTTTTCTTCTCAGTTACAATGTTATCCCAGACCAAACAGAAGTTCCCTGTTGGTTTTGGTTCCAGGGGAAGGGGAATCTAGCTGTTGGCTGGGAACCTGCAGCCAGGTTCTCATAGCAATGGCCAGGGGTCTCTGCCCATGCTCACCGTTTCATAATGGGAAGAGGGAAAGGCAGCGGAGGTAGCTCATTCTTAGGGCTCCCTAGGTGGTGCTGAAGGGTGAGGTGGGCAAATTGGAGCCTCCCCCCACCTCGAGGGAACTCCAATACACCTGTCCCACCCTGTGGGGAGGCTGAAAACCCCCCAGACCAAACTCCCTCTGCTCCCTTCCCCCCTTTCATTCTGAAAGCAGAGACAGGCTGGGAGTTATGCAGACATAAATTAGAAAAGACACTACATTTTAAAACATCTTTATCCAATACCTTATGCAACGAGGGGTCAGATTTTCAACCGATAAGCCATTTTTTAAGCTGTTTGCAGCTGTGCACTTGTGTTTGGTCCCAGCTTTCTATAGCCAGATCAGGCAAACATTGTCACTTCTGTCTGCACCCTTGATGTAACATCTGTATATGCCCTTGGAGAAAAGGATGGATGGGATACAATTTTAATATGAAGAATGAGAGAATGTTTACTGACCTCCAGGGTAATTTCCACATATATTCAGTTGAACATTTTTTCAGATCAGCAAACTGATTTGCCTTATTTTAGAGGTTTATATTATTTATATGGCAGCCAATACCTGCTTACATCCAAAGATGCAGTGCAAACCCAAACGATGGTACCTGTTAATGGATTTTACTTTTACATATCCTTAGAAAGAGCTTCCCTTCAAAGACAACTCAATGTTATCCTGTGAAGTGCATGTGTCAGTCTGGGGAGTCCACCGGCTTTAAGATGAATTAGAAATGCAAACTCATCTTCAGTGCTATAGGTCACTATAAGATACTGCTGAATGCATCTAAGACCCAGTTATTTTTCAAAGAATTGCTCAGATTGGTTTGTTTTATGCTAGCTATTCCTGCCTCATCTGCAACAGCTGAGTGATCTTTCAGTGCCACAAGGAGACTGAAATCTTGGCACAGATGTACCATGGGACAAGCTCTCCTCAATCATACTGCTCTTTTACATGTCCACAAGGACATCAACATTTCCTGTGCTAAAGTAAATGATATTTCTTCTGTAGGATGAGGACTGTCAGTGTTGTCAGACTTTTGCAAACATTTAGATTCTAAACTGTATCCTAAACTTGTATAGTTTAGTGAGAGCACTATGCCACTCATGTTCTTGCTGTACATATACATGCACATGCTGTAATATAACATGTACTTGAGTAGAAAGTCACAGTTCATTTCTACAAAGAGGCAGCCTTCTTCCTGTTTGTTAATTTTCCACTAATTGTATGGGTCTTTCTTTTTTCAAAATGTCTTCATTTGACACCACTGATTTTTTTTCTCCAGTTCTACAAATAATATTGATGCCAATAATATTTTCCACTTTAGGGAATACCCTGAAGCACCTTAAATCCAATTTTACAGATATAACCTTTTAAAATATGTATACAAAGGTATTGGATGAATAATGTGTGTTAAGGCAAGGATTTGGGGGAATGTGGGGGGCAATATCACTTAGTGTACCAACTGCATGGTTAGAATAAAGTTAGACAAGCTTTCAAATGCAATATATCCTTCATTAGATCAACCTGTGCTGTTAGGTCTGACAGAGAGTGCCAAGCATTCAGAGCTTGTTTAACTTCATTCCAATCATGCAGTTGATCCAATAAAAGATACCACTCCAAAAGAAACCTTGCCTCTTGCACAATTCCTGGACCATCACAACTACAATATCACTCTAACACTATTGCAATTTGTGTGAACACATTTTAGATGTTCACAAAAGAGGTGCTACCAGTATTTGTTACTAATTAGTTGCTATTCATAGACTGCAAATTGGTTTTCTGTCATAAGCCACAGTTTCTCCTAGAAAAGATTTAAGTCTGAAGGGTAGAAAAAGTAATTTAAAAAAAATCATCCTTAAACATTCATAATTTTTCCATAAACAGTCTGTGTGAGAAATAACAAGGGCTCTTCAAAATGTTCATCAGCACTATAGGTACAAATAGACCCAGGAATGGTCATACACCTATTTGTGGCTCCTCTCCTTTAAGGAACATTCTTGCCCATAAAACCTAACTAAACTGAAGATCAGCTAATAAAATGTTAAGCAACAAGTAGGTCAAAGTGAGTGTAGACTGCAATCAAAAGATTGCTCACAGAAAGATTTTCTTCTGAACTCACCCATCACTAGGATCTATGAGTTCATTTAAAGTCTCTGTCTTAAGTAACTGCTATTTTTTCATGCAGGGCTTAAGTAAATGCAGAGATGGAATAGTAAGACTAAAAAACTCCATGCTAATATCTGAATAAAGTCTCAGTCTACACATGGCAAAGCCACATGGCTTTTTTCTGTCCTTGTAACAAATGGGATGCTCCAAGTTGGGGGTTCTGTACAATACTAGGTTATGCACTTGTATCAAACAAAATATGGGAGGCTGGGGTTTAGTTCTGGAAAGTTTCTATTATTACTACTATCACAGGTTGCTCCAAAAATATCCAGACCTGCTCCAGCATGCTTGGTTGAGCACTTCATACTGAATAAACTAGATGTTATGTATGCGCACTTACTATAACAAGAGAGCAGTGAAAACGGACTAAGAATTAGGTACTGACAGAGTATCTAGAGCTTGCCTGACATATGGTTGACATGACCACTGTATTTATTGCCTGAATTATCTGTTGAGACCACAGCAACACCAACAGTCGAGATCAGAGCACTACTCAGGACCCTTACCCATTTATCATGCTAAATATTAAAAAACCCCCAAATACTATTAATTCAACTACACAGCTCATTATGATTAAAATTATTCATAAATAGCTCCTTGATTAATGACTGATGCCTGATTAATCTTAAATGTATCCAACAGGGAAGGGAGTACAGTCAATCAGAGGGAGCACAATCTACCATTCCAGTGAACGTTTCATGCCACGTCTACTGTGCATATGAACACATACAAGCAATTCTGCACCCTCACTTGAGTTATGTAGTATTTAGAAATAGTGAAAAGTATGGGACTTCCATGAAGCATATAGCATAGATAAGTATGTAAACAGGAAACAACTAGACAAAGGTATGCAGAAAGAAAAGAGAGAAAGATGGGGGATATAAACAGATGCTTATTGAAAAACCTCTCTCCTAGAGTATAATGGACTACCTAGTGGCATTTGAATACAGGCTAACAAGGCTGGTAGTACTCTCTATCTCAATATAATTACATATTTTTTTCAAGTTCTTAGAATTTTATCTTGACTGGATAACCTTATTACTTGTTAGAAACCAGTGTTTATACAGCAATATTCTTCATGGTACAGTTGTTTATACCTTACCAGGCTTCTATTTTAGCTTATGTGGAGAATTTTAAAGCAGATGCGCTCAATCAACATGCATCATTGTGTTCTGTACTGACTGACTGTGTAATAAGCCTAGTCCAGCACTGCACTTAAGCACATATCTGATTAAGTTTCGTAGCAGTCCATTTGGTTTCAATGATACTTCTTATGTGCTTACACTTGCTTTGCCTAATCAGGATCAGAGTGCTCAGCATCTTGTGTACCGAGTGCTTAGTTTTAAAAAGTCCTCCCACTTTCCCCCTGCCATACACATCATAAAATATGCTACCACAAGCCTTCCTGGAAGCTAATTATGGTGTAAGTTTCATCTATTATAGTTTTGCATGCAGAGCTATCGCGTTAAATTAACTCTTTTTTGCTTTTTTCCATCAATCTCAAACAGTGATTCTGGCACTTTTTTGTCTCACGCTAGTTTAATTTTTTTTTTTTTATCCTGCTATATACTCTTATGTCTCCAGGTTATGTATTATTAATAAAAGAAACTTGTGTCACTATGACTGCCTCTCCAATAGTCTAAAAGATTTTTGCAGAGTTGTTCATTTTTTCTTTTCTTCCTTTCCCTCAGCTTATATTTCCCCTTCTTAATCTGCTTTACCTTATGTATCTTCTAGTTCAGGGCTGGTCAACCTGCAGCACATGCCACAAGTGGTATCGGTAGCCTTTATGTACGTGGCTTGCAGCAGATCAGAGAGGGTTTAGTGAGAACAGCGGAAAATAGGACAGGAGCAGAAAGCAGAGAAGCAAATCAGGCAAGAAGCACGGGTCAGGGAATGGAAAGCAGAGTAGTGGATTGGGCAAGGGAAGGGGATTGGAGTGGCATACCTGACAAAAAGGTTGGCCCACACTTTCTACAGCTTCTCTCTATACCGTGGTTCAGACAACAATGGGATAAAGCATTCTATTCTATTACTTGCAAGTTGATTATTTAGATCTGTGTGTGTGAAACAAGGCTATCACTAATTGGAGTTCAGCATCCGTACAAGAAACAAAACAAAGATATGTTCTAAAACATGCATCAATCCAAAGTTCTGAGAGCACGTGCAATACTCAAGATACAAAATGGAACCAAATGTCCAATTGATAATAATCTCCATCAGTTTTCACCAATAACCCAACTCCATTTATATAAGCAACATAAGACAATCAACAGCTTTAATTCAATATAAGAGCAAAATCTAACCCAAGGTTAGCATCCAAGTCCCAGATGGTAGACCAAGACTTTTGACTACATCCACTACCAAAAAGAGCTTCACCAGCTGAAAAACAGACAGACAAAGAAATCAGATGGGCTATCTATTAATTTCTACCAAACTGTACAGTACCAATATGAACATGTCTCTAGTCGGTTTCCAAAATGACAGAAAAAAAATTCTGGAGAGTGGAATACAGGTATATCTCTCTTATAATTATGACCTAGATCTACCACTGTTTTGGAAATATTAGATTGTACTTGGGTATTTGCACTGATTTGTAACCTGTTGGGTTGATCTGAGAGTTTTCTCTTGAAGGAAACCTTTAGCATGTTAATTTCTGGGGGCACAGGTAGTGTTCTCTTCAATCCTCCCAGTCTCGGGGTATGGGCTGAGGAGGGAGAGGAGGATCCAGGTAGTGAACCAAAGACTGCGGCTCTGGTGTCATCGGAAAGGCTTTGGCTTCCATGACCACAGCCTGCTCTTTGGCAAGAGAGGCAGTGAGCTGCTGGGAAGAGATGGCCTCCACCTCTCTCCCCTGGGGAGGAGGCTCTTCTCAGCCAGACTGGCTGACCTGCTCCACCGGGCTTTAAACTAAGCTTGCTGGGGGACGGGGGGGACTACTGCACCTGCTGGCCCACTAAGCAACCCTTGCAAAGCCAGCAGGCCAAGGCACTTAATGAAGCCCACCCTTCCCCAGCCCTGGTACAATCTGTGGGCAAGGCAAGAGCCCCCAAGGGGACACTTGCCTGCCTGTACACAAATGCCAGGAGCTTGGGGAATAAGCAGGAGGAACTTGTCCTCCTATAGATGGCTATACCCTGTACAGGAGAGATCGAATAGATAAAAGGGTGGGGGTGTAGCTCTCTATGTTAAGGAAAGCTATGCATCCCTGCAAGCTGATGTTGGCGACCTGGATGGACAACTGGAGCCCCTCTGGGTTAAAATCTATGGGGAACATGGCACAGGGGACACAATGGTGGGCATCTACTACAGACTTCCCACTCAAAGTCAAGAACTTGACCAGGAGTTCACCCAGGAACTGGCTGAAACCACATGCTCCAGGACCATGGTTGTCATGGGTGACTTCAATTACCTAGACCTCTCATGGGAGGATCACTCAGCAAAATCCGAGCAGTTGCAAAACTTTGTATCGTGCGTGGGTGACCTCTACTTGACTCAAGAAGTCTACAGGCCAACGAGAGGTAAAGCGCTGCTCGACCTGCTCCTGGCTACTGGGATGACCTAATTGGTGACCTAGTGATCAGTGGGAAGCTGGGTGACAGCAACCACGAGCTGATCACCTTCACCATCTGCCGTAAAGCTGACAATTCAGTCAGCAATACAGAAGTCCTTGACTTCAGGAAAGCCAACTTTGACAAGCTCAGGAGGCTGGTCAGTGAGGCCCTAAGGGACCACGACTCCAGGAGGAGGGGAGTTCAGGAAGAGTGGTTGCTTCTCGAGGGAGCAATCCTCAATGCACAAGCTAATTCTATTTCATCTCAGAGGAAAGGCAGCAAGAGGGCACAGCAGCCCCCCCTGGCTCTCCAGGGGTCTAGCAGACCTCCTGAGACTAAAAAGAAAGGCCTACAAAGGATGGAGGATGGGATTCACCTCCAAGGAGAAATATTCTGCGCTGGTCTGGTCCTGCAAGGAGCAAACCAGGAAAGCCAGGGCTGTAACTTAACTTCAACTAGCTTCAAGTATCAAGGACAATAAAAAGTCCTTTTTCAGATATGTGGGGAGCCGGAGGAAAAGCAAGGGCAACATTGGACCCCTGCTAACCCAGATGGGACAACTGACAACTGATGCCCAGGAAAAAGCCAACCTATTAAATGGGTACTTTGCATCGGTCTTTCATTGGTCCCATGGGATGCCCATACCCACTACGGGACAGGGAGGTCTGGGTGAGGGAGATCCCCTGCCTTCCATCAATGGTGACCTTGTGAAGGAACACCTTGAGAGGCTGGATACCTTCAAGTCAGCTGGCCCTGACAACCTACACCCCAGGGTACTCAAGGAGCTGGCGAGCATCATAGCCCAGTCTCTGGCATGGATCTTTGAGAACTCGTGGTGCTCTGGTGTAGTGCCCAAAGACTGGAAGAAGGCCAATGTGGTGCCTATCTTCAAGAAAGGGAGGAAAGTGGATCCAGCAAACTACAGACCCATCAGCCTGACCTCTACCCCAGGGAAAGGTCTTAGAAAAGTTATTAAAGAGGCCATCCTTAATGGACTGGCCAACACCAACATCCTGAGGAGATAGCGAGCACTGATTTGTTGCGGGTAGGTCTTGCCTGACCAATCTTATTTCCTTCTACGACCAGGTGACCTATCACTTGGACAAGGGGGAAGAGAATTGATGTCATATATCTTGACTTCAAAAAAGCCTTCGATCTGGTATCCCATGATCACCTCTTGGCGAAACTGGCCAATTGTGGCCTTGGGTCCTCCAGTGATCTGTTGGCTGGGGAATTGGCTCCATTGTCGGACCCAGAGGGTGGTAACTGATGGAAGTCAATTGTAATGGTGCCCTGTGACCAGTGGGGTCCCCCAAGGCTCTGTCCTTAGACAAATATTGTTCAACATCATCATTAATGATGTGGACAGTGGAGTCAGAAGCGGACTGGCCAAGTTCGCCAATGACATCAAACTTTGGGGCAAAGCATCCACACCTAAAGACAGGAGGGTGATCCAGGCTGACCTGGACAGGCTCAGCAAGTGGAGTCGGACGAGAACCTGATGGTATTTAACACTGAAAAATGCAAGGTTCTCCACCTTGGGAGGGAAAACCTGCAGCATCCTTACAGGCTTGGCAGTGCTACGCTGACTAGTATTACGGAAGAAAGAGACTTGGGGGTCATCATTGACCACAAGATGAACATGAGCCTGCAACGCGATGCTGCGGCTAGTAAAGTGACCAAAACACTGGCTTGTGTCTATAGATACTTCTCAAGCAAATCCCAGGACATCATTCTCCCCTTGTACTCGGCCTTGGTGAGGCCGCAGCTGGACACAACTGCATCGTTTTGGACCCCACAATTCAAAATGATGTGGAGAAGCTTGAGAGAGTCCAGAAGAAAAGCCTACGTGCATGATCAGAGGTCAGGAAAACAGACCTTACAATGACAGGCTGAGAGCTATGGGGCTCTTTAGCCTGAAAAAGCGTGGGCTCAGGGGGTGATCTGATGGCCACCTGTAAGTTTATCAGGGGTGACCACCAGTATCTGGGGGAACGTTTGTTCACCAGAGCGCCCCAAGGGATGACGAGGTCAAACGGTTATAAACTACTGCAAGAGCATTTTCAGGCTGGACATAAGGAAGAATTTCTTTACTGTCCGAGCCTCCAAGGTCTGGAATAGCCTGCCACTGGAGGTGGTTCAAGCACCTACATTGAACACCTGTCAAGAGAAAATTAGATGCTTCTCTTGCTAGGATCCTATGACCCAGCTGACTTCCTGCCCTTTGGGCAGGGGGCTGGACTCAATCTTCCAAGGTCCCTCCCAGACCTAATGTCTATGAATCTTAGAATCTATGAGATTTTTCTCTTGAAGGAAACCTTCAGCATGTTAATTTACTTCAAATTTCAAACTGTGTGTGTGTGGGGGGGGGGGGGGATTCATCTGACTTCATGCAATTCAAAAAGAGAAAAAATTTAGGGACTTCTGGGGACTCCTAAAACAGTTAATTGGGGGGAAGGTGGAAAGGGAGAGGGAAATCTATTTTATGGCAGTCTTTTAATGAGAGAAATTTTACTTTTTCTTATATTACCAGTAAAGTAGTTTTTCACAGAAAGTGATTAAAGACAAATAACTTCTGGTATAATTAAGAGACAATTTTTTCCTGGTCTCAAAGTGGAAAGAGATTATGAAAATAATATATGAAAGCTTACAGAGCTTGAATAAAATTAACGCAATAAGATAAAAGTGGGAAAAATCTTTTGACTTCCAAATGGAAGAGGGAGAAGGGAATGAGATGATAACATACACTAGCAGTAGTGTCACTGTCTGAAGCTTCATAAAAATTAAATATAAATTGTTATATAAAATCTATTATACTAATGCAAGGCTGCAGTTCATGAAGTAATTGCCAGACAAGCAGCACTGGAATGGTTAGTACAGGAATGGAAACTTAGAAAATATAATATGGCATTGTCCTAAAATAAAGAAATGGTGGCAGAGAAATGTCAAAGATGGCAAACATACCACTGGAATGAGAAAAATGGTTACTCCCCTCTTAGAAGGTTGTTTTAAGGACAGACAATCCAGAAAAGAAAAAAATAATTAAAAAGGAAAATAAAAGACAAAAGAAAAAGAAAGCAGAAGCAAAAATAAAACAATGCTCTCATAGGAGCAGGAGATAAAAATCACATTGCTCACAGTAATTTTGCAAGAGTTGGCAGATATGAGAAATCATTATTTTTTTTCATTAAACTCCATATAGTTCAGTGATGCTGGTGAAATTAGGATGGGGCTCTTAAGACAGTGCTGAAAACCTATAAGAGGTTCTCAACACTTCTACAGGACCCACACATATATGTGGTTAGGGTATGCATTTACGCAGGCCATCAGGGAATGAACACGGATCCAGATTTTTCCTGTTCACCATGGAAAAATGCAGTAAAACCCAGATTTTCTCATTTTGAAGACAAAATCCCAGATTTTCTTATTTTGAGGAGAAAAATATGGGAAAGAGCAGGTTTCCCCTTTCAGGCTGGCAGAGTTTCAGCCTGCAAGGGGCTAGGGGAGTAGGACGAGGGTGGTCAGGCAGGGGGTGCCATGTGTATGTGCATGCTCACACATAGCATATGGCCACCAGGCAGCCTGGAGAGCAGCTCCTGCAGGAAAGGTGGCAGAGGGAGAGGGGGTGAAACTGAGGCCCCCCATAGGGAGGGAGGGAATTGGGCAGGGCTTAGGCTGGCCCTACTGCCCAGCTGGGATGGTGCGTGGGATTTGGAGCCTCGGGGCCAGAATGCATGGCCACATGGCCCGAGGGGACGGTGGGGGTGGAAGGGCTGGTTCCCTGCCACTGTGTGCCCCCCAAATCTCTGCATGGGCTGGGGTGGATGTGGACTACTCACTGTGGGTTTGGGCTCCCTGCCTTGCTACCCTCCCCCTGAGGCCTCTGCAAGCCCAGTGGGCAGGACCCAGCATGGCAGAGCAGAGCAGGGAGGGGAAGCTTGGTGCCACCACACAGGAGCCCAGCACCACCATGATGAGGTACCCCTGGGCCATCAGCAACAGCAGGGATGGTGGCACAGAGTTGTGCCCCTCACTGCTGCTGGATGGGCAGGGGGCACCTCGCCATGGTGGCAGTGGGGGCTACCAGTAGTGGCAATGACCTTCCCCACCCAGCCCACTCTGCCTTGCCAAGAAGAGTCCCAGGGGGAGATCAGCAGGGTGGTGAGCCCAAGCCTGTAGCAGGCAGCCTGCTCCACTCCCCAAACGGGCTCCGCTTTGGCTGTGCCACCCATAGGGAAGGAGGAGCTAGGCTCTGTGCTCTGCTCCACCATAGCAGCTGCCTACCTCCTATGGGTGACAGCTGGGGCTTGGACACTGCTGCGGGGGGTAAGGGGCTGCAGACCCAGGTCCCTGGACCCATAGCCCTGGCAGGGCCCTGGTGGCTCCCTCTGGCCGGGCTGTGGGTTGGGGGTTGGGAGTGAGGGGCAATGGCAATAAGCAAGACCCCTGCATATCCAGGCTGCTCAGTGTCACAAAGCAGGGAGGGGGGGGGGCGGAGGGAGGGGACACGACAGCTGCAGCTGGATCCACGTCCTGGTGAGTGAAAGGGATAGGGGGAACTCTGATTTTCTATGATAAAAAAACAAAATTGAACACCAAAATGTATAGGTATTTAGAATTTATTTTACTATAGTGACTGAGGTACTGGTAGGCTTCCAAATTGCTTTAAAATTGCAATCAATAAATATATCAATATTATAATAAATGATATAATATTATATAAATATTATATATTATATAAAAATTGCAACCCACACTAGAAAGAGACCCTATTCTTAAAAAGATATTCCCAGAGCCACCCATCCTAGCCTTCAGAACAAGCACCGAACCTCTCCAACCTCGCCACCAGAAGCAAACTTCCTCAAGCCCAGAACACACCAAAAGGATCCAGACCGTGCCATAACAAGAAATGCAAAACCTGCCAACACATCTCCACCACCTCCGCTATTACTACACCCCACAACAGAGCCATCAGCATCCAGGATCTTACAGCTGCACCTCCAGAAATGTAATATACCTCATCCAATGCACCAAAAGCCCTGATGGAAATATGTAGGAGAGACCAAACAACAACTGAGCACCAGAGTGAACGCACACCGGAAGTCTATCAAAGACAGAAACATCCAGTTACCGGTGGGGGGCACATTTCTCACAAGAAAGACCACTCTCTCTCCAATCTCTCAGTCCTGATCCTCAAGGGAAACTTACACAACACTTCCCAGAGACGAGCCTATGAGCTCCATTTCATCAACCTCCTGGATACTAGAGATCAGGGACTAAACATAGACATTGGATTTTTGATACATTATTATCTGCCTGGCACCTGACTCCCCAGCCCAGCCCCTGGCTTCTTTACTTTTCATTCCATCCAGGAAGAGCACACACCAACTGCTGAAACTTCCTTAGCCTGACGAAGGGTTTTTGAACTCGAAAGCTTGCTTAATAACTATTCTCCAACTATTTGGGTTGGTCTAATAAAAGATATCAAATTCACCCAAGGAACCTTGTCTGTCAATATAATATATAAATATAAAAATATAAAAATCAATAAATATATCAATAAAAGTGTGTTCAACTGATACCTATATAGTGGTATTTCATTTTAATCACAGAAAATATGGATTTGGGGTCTTTTAAATCAGAGAATTTGCAATTTATCAGAGAATTTGTGATTTTTAAACAGAGAAAACCAGGATCCCTGGTGATGAAGGAAACCGCTCCCTGCGTGTGTGGCTTTTTAGCTGCTGTGTCCAATGTTACTATAAGTTTTTAACATGCTAAAGTTAAAAGTCAATTTGTTCAAATTTGACATCAAGGAGTCTAGCCAGAAACATGTTCAAGACTGGCCACTCAGTTTATTTCTGTTTTCTGGAGATGAAATAGAAACCCCTTCTTCCCAGCCCACCCAACGTCTCAGGCTGCATTTTTTAAAGTGCAGAGCAACACCTCCCCCAATACACAAATAAAATCCTAGTTGTACTACTCGTGTATTCAGCCACTGCAAAAACACTCCTCAAGGTCTCTTATTCATTGATCTAAAAACATAGTGGCACACCTAAAGTCAATGGTGACTCTAAAATACTATAGCCCAAAGCTCCGATTCCCTTCTTACACTAATTTTAAGGCAGTTACTTACACTGCAAAAGAAGAGAATAATCAGATCCTATGCTTTAACATCAAAGTAAACAGCAAATAGTGCTTTTGCTCTGGCAGGCTACAACAGCATTGCTAAAACTGCTTATGCACCCTGTGTCTGGAGCACTAGCTCCTCTGTAAAACCTCTTCTAGATACTTTGGAAGCTCTGTCAACTAGAGACAGAAATTACACAAACTGATTTAAGTAATCAGAAACTGGTTTAAACCTGTAACAGAACAGAAGCTCAGTGCACCTAAACCAGTTTCAAAATGGCTGCAACTGGTTTAAGATAAACCTGGTTGAATGTAGTATCAAACTTAACAGATTTGGGTCAAACTGGTTCATGAAACTTCTGTCCCAGACCCCTTTTTGGTTCAAGTTACATTATAGTCCCCCAGCATCCCAGCATGCTTTGCCAGCCCTGGATTGGGCTGTAATGTCTGCTCCAGAGAGCCGGGCTGGCCCTGCCCTTCTGCTTCCTACCTGGGGTAGGGCCAGCGAGGGCTGGCTGACAAAGCAGGTGGAGGAGGAAGCCCAGCTGGGTATGCAGCCTAGTCTGGGGGGGCTGCCCTCCCAGTAAACCCCAGCTGGGGTCTTGGGCCAGGGAGGGGGGGTTAAATACCCCTTTCCCTGCTCAAACTTACTGCTGGCTGCAAGTGTGAACTACAAATTCCAGAAGCACCTGGAAGCAGGAAGAGGAAGTGATGTGCAACCCTGTAGAGTCCTGCTGCTATAAGTCTGGACTGCAGATACCATAGACCCTGATCTGGGACAAAAGTTTGATAGATCAGTCTAATCTAAACTGGTTAAATCTGATACTGCATCCATCCAGGTCTATCTTAAACCAGGTTCTACCATGTTTAAACCTGTCCATGTGCACTGAACTTCTGTTGTTATAGGTTTAGAACTGTTTCCAATCATTTATACTGGTTTACATGTAATTTCTGCACCTAGCCCTCAAGTGCAGCAGAAAGAGAAGGTGAACACAGCCTGAGAGCTGTGTTTTAGCACCTGGCTTCTGGTCTGACCCACTACAGGTGTGTGGCTGCATTACCTGAATCAAAGGTAAATGTAGGTTAACTTCTGTTTCAATTTAATCTCTGTGGTTTAGACTAACCTGCAAAGACTGAATCAATTCAGCCTTAGGCTTTTTGACTGTTTGTACTTAGCCAAATTGTTAGTCCTGAGTAGATCACAGAGGGGATTTATTCTAGGACATTATAATAATGAAGGCAGCTTCTTGTCTGATCTCCATTCATGGGAGCAGGAGACTGACATAAGTGTCAAGGAAGAAAAAAAAAGCAAAAGGCAACTGAAAGCTATGACTGACTTTTACTGTAAGCACAGAAAATAAGAGTTTCCTTTTATAGTTTCTCATTAAAATACAACCAGTTAAAGATCAGGAATGTTTATGGTAATTTAACATTTCCCTTTTAGAGAGCTGTTCTCCTTTTTATAAAACCTTTTGTAATATGAACACCACAGGAACTATAGTATACCTTCAAACAGGAGTGGAATGGCAGCCATATATATATGTATATACACACACATATACATATATATTATACATACATATATCTAATTATTATATATATAATTATACGGCACCTGGTCTCTAGCCTCACTACAATACACGTACACATGACATCTGTTGCTGCAAGGTCTGGCATGCAGGTGGCCCCACCCCAGGGGAGCCCTCTAACCACCAGGATATTGAGTCATTCTTTTACCCTGCCATTGCCCCAGCCAAGGGAATCATTATACGTACAAAGTAGAACAGGTTAGAGGAGAGCAACACCCCCCCCCCCCCCCCCCCCCCCCCCCCCCCAGGACACACCATAGCCATGTGGTTAGGGTACTCAGCTGAGAATACCCTAACCAAGTCCAAATCCACTTAACAAATTAGACAGCAGAGCTGTTTTTCTGTACCCTGACCCTGGACATTTGTGCACCCTGGGAGGCAGCAGTACCTAAGTCAGTGTCAGTGGCTAGGCTGCTGGCAACATCCAGGACAGCAGCTGGTGGTTTTATGCCCCCTACCCCTAACACAGCATCTGGACTAGTGCCCTGGTTGCCCATGCTTACCTATGTTAGGCTGTGAAGGCAGATCTCTGACCACCCTAATTTCCTCCACCATTTTGTGTATTGTGACCAGGTCCCCTTATTAATCCAGCCCTTCATTTCCAGATTTCCTTTGCTGTTATTTATAAAGAGATTTTAAAAGCCTAAAAATGGTTCTTTCTGAAGTTATTTTTCTTATTATTCTTAAAAAAAACAACCCCCCCCCCAGCTCCATAACATTTTGGTTTTGGATTAACGCAAAACAACATTTGCTTTCTGATTTTGTCAAAACTACCAGTGAATAAAAACACACCACAGTAAAACAGCTCCAATTACAAATTTTATATTCAAAAGAATTCTGCAGTGGCCCCCTGCATCTCCTACCCTTTGTAAGCTGTGCAATCCCAATAGTTATGAGGCAATATGTATTTTTTTTATTCATTACTGGCCCTCAGTTCCCCTTTGTCCAAAAGCACCAAAGGTCCTGTTGAAAAATGAAAGCAGTCTGATGTTCTGAGCTTCTCATTTGATGTGTTCCATACCACACCTGACATCAAATCCATTCCTTCCCACCTCTAGCCTGTCTCTTCCCTCCGTTTGGATACCCAACCATTCAAAAAGCTCCTTAGAAGGGCCAAGGATGAGGAAAAGCATTGCTGTGGTGAAGGGGAGGCTTTCTACCCTTCCCAGCTGGCAATTCCTTTTTCACATATGAAAGATCATGTATATGCGTAGATCCCAGGGGCATAATTAAGGCCTCAACTTTTATTTAACTTTCATCTATTACTTTCTCATAGAAAGGCCCATTTGACAATTTGGGTGTGGGTAAAATGATGAGCAATGTGAGTTCAGGATGTGGCTCCAAAACAATAGGATTTGGAAGCATCTTCATGTTTTTTCCTTTCTTTATAGTATACTGGTTTGGCAGTATAGACAGGGCTCTGCCTCTATTACTGGCACAGTAATTTGGATCAGACACCAGCAGTGCTCATATTAGTTTGGCATCTTCTCTTGGATCCTAGTTCTGGTACTCTGTGTCCTTGGCTGCTTGAGCTTCCTGTTGCTTCCGGAAATGGCTATGTTTTGCTGGAGGCCTTGTACTTCCTCCTAGCCCCTGTTTTTTTCAGTTTTTCAGATACCCTCAGCTTGGCTCTTTAAGCACAGAAAATAAATGTTTCCTTTTATAGCAGATCTTTTTAAATTTCATTACAGTACTTTATATGTCTGCACTGGATTCTGTTGTCTACTGCATTAATCCAACATTCCTCTGAAGCTAGTGAAGTTCTAAGAAAGCTGTTGTCTTTCCTTTTTCTATTTGATCTCAAGTGCTATGACTTTTTTTTTTTTACATAGTCTTTGGGTCTCAGTGGTGCCTTGTGTTTAAGTGGTTTTCCTCTGGTTTGGTTATAGGCAGAGAGTCCAAGATATTTGTGGCTATAAGATCAGACTCATCAGGTGATTCTGGGTGGCTTCTTTCAAAACTTTCTCTGGTAGCTCATTTATCCTGGAAAAACTCCATCTGATCCTGATGGTTTTATATGGATTGGATCCAGTTCAGTTTTTTTTCACTGTTTGAAGTGAGAGGGGGGAATCTAAGAAATGCAGTTGAGATGCAATATATTTTTTTTCCTCTTCATTAACAGAGGAACAAGAGTTCTTGCTGACTTCATATGGAAAGGGGTGTGCTTATCATCGGGAAATGGCTCAGTTTGAGGAAGTACGGTAGGGTTTCTGGTTGATTTTTGGCAGCTCAGAAAGCTAGCAGGCCCAGCTACGAACTGATATGTAGATCATAAAGCTGTCCTCGGAACCACTCTGTCCCTTCAGTTAATACAATCCTTTAACTATTTAAACACTTTTTGCACATTCTTGCCAAGATGGTCCTACTTCTTCATTACAGTAGTGGCAAATTAAAAGAGGTAGAGGAGAATGAGCACCTTAAATACACCTTGCACAATGAAAATATGCATGATAAGCACAAATAATATAAGCCTGCAGTGGCTTTTAGGCTCAAGATAGAAATGACATTTTTAGATTTCTTATTATCAGTGACATAATAGCAATAACTCCCAGCAAACACTTGAGTTATAACAACTGAGAAGAAACACCTTTAATAACAGATACAGGAAACTCCATACAGTGCATTCCTGCAGAGACTGTTTTATATCTCAGGTGTCTGAAATCACTTTTTCATCTTCATACCTCAAAATAGACCAGTTGTTTACAACTGTCCCGAGGAAGGCACTGCCTGTCATGTGTTATTGCTTTAATAGTATCCTCAAGTGTGTCAGACATTGCCAAATTCAGAAGCCATTCCACTGCTAACAGGGGCTGTGGCAGTCCCTTTTTTCCACCCTTGTGGGCAGCAGCTTTGGTCCTTCAACAGCACCACTGAAAAACTGACAGACAACTCTACGGAAAGAGGAAGTATAAACCAAAATGAAAGACTATAGATGCCAAAAGAGGAATATATTCCAGGAAAGTCGCAAAACAGGGAAACAGGTGACATTTTTAGTTCCATAACGGAGACAGTAGAGCTCTTATCATCCTTTGCAGCACACTTCCAGCTTCTCTGACTTCAGTGAAGTTAGTCTCTGACTTCCCTTGTTACAAAAATCCAGAAAAACTCCACTGATATTAATACACCTACATCAGTGTGGGTTGGATCAACCCCACAGTATTACTGTTTCAAGACACATTTCCCTTTATAGTTCTTCAGACACTGTGTTTCATTTTTTCTCTCCGTACCAAATGCCTACACAGAACCAAAGGTGATACCTGTTATTTCCCCACACACTCTACCCTACTCTGTTCAGTGCTTTTATTTCTTACCACAGGTTTACAGACTCTGGCTGTGATGAGAACTGAAACACAAGATGTAGGCAGTGACATGCTTTAACTGTAAGTGAACGTTGATAACACAAACACAAGAAAATCTATAACTCTTCCAGCTGGTGAAGTAAACAGAGCTTGTTGGGATGTATTGGCCAAAATCTCAAGTACCTGCTTGTTCAGCTGTGGTCTACAATGAAAATCTCTGCTCTGAATCAGTCGCAGGACAGACCCTATCCCCAGCCAGTGCCCCAGCTATAGGGGGCAATATATTCATCTCTCCCATGACAACAGACCCGACTGGGGTCTCCACATAGACACACCAGGCTGAATCCCTTAGCTTTTAGCTAGGAATCTTATCCATGTCCCCATTCTGTGTTCCTCACATTCAAACAGCTTAAGCACACTAGGTAGGAATGCACATTACCATCTCATGCCTTTTGGTCTAACATATTGTGTGCAGGGCTTGGTGCAAACGTTCTTCTAGCAAGTTCTGAGGCCAGATGACCACCTTTGGCAGTACTAAATAGAATCATAGAAAATGAGGGTTGGAAGGGACCCCTGGAGGTCATCTAGTACAATTTACTCTTCTCCAGATAAAGCTCAGTTCCTTCAGTCTTTCCTCATAAATCACGTGTCCTAACCCTCTAACCATTTCATTGCCCTCCTCTGGACTCTCTCCAATTTGTTTACATCCTTTCTGTAGTGGGGCCCCCAAAACTGGACACAGTGCTCCTGATATGGCCTCATCAATCCTGAATAGAGAGGAATAATCATTTCCCTTGATCTGCTGGCAACACTCCTACCAATGCAGCCCAGTACTGTTAGCCTTCTTGGCAACAAGGGCACACTGTTAGCTCATATTGAGCTTACTGTCCACTGTAGCCCCAGCTCCTTTTCTGCAGAACTGCCACTTAGCCAGTTGGTGCCCAACTTGTACTGGTGCATGGGATTGTTCCATCCTCAGTGCAGGACTTTACACTTGTCCTTGTTGAACCTCATGAGATTTCTTTTGGTCCAATCCTCCAATTTCTCAAGGTCTCTCCAAATCCTATCCCTACCCTCCAGCATATCTACTATTCCCCTCAGCTTTGTGTCATCTGCAAACTTCCCAAGGGTGCACTCTGTGCCATCTTCCAAGTCATTGATGAATATATTGAACAAAACTGGCCCCAGGAATGACTCCAAGGGCATTCCACTTGAGACCGGCTGCCAGCTAGACATCAAGCCATTGACTAATCCTCTCTGACCCTGACAATCCAGACAGTTTTCTATCTACTTTATAGTCCATTCATCCAACCAACCCCTACTTCCTTAGCTTGTTTGCAAGGATGTTTTCTGAGACCATATCAAAAACCTTGCTAAAGTCAAGGTATATCATGTCCACTGCTCTTCCCCACATCCCCAGAGTATCAACAAATAGATTGCTAACCTGAACCCTGTGCTAACACCACAGTGGGGCTACAATTACCAATGAGAGAGCTGTTAAAGTGGCACTGAATGGGCACAGTCACGCCCTATGGAAAATAGTCATTTTTTGATGCAGAAATAAACAGGGTCACAGGTTAAGTCTATGTTTCATATTTTGTTAAAGTGAGCCCAACTGAATGACCAACATTTAAGATGGTCTACTAGCTCTATATTTTATTTCATAGAGTGACTTATCTATGAGACACTGTACCTTGGAAAACATTAACCCCAGTAGAAAATCAATTGGTGTTAACACTGTATTCAGCACTCTAGAAAAAGCCTGCCTGAAGAGGCATTGAAGTAGTGCAGTGGTTCTCAACCTTTTTAGACTCCTCTTCTTATATTCCAGGAACTCCTCAGAAAATGCCAGCTCTTAGTTTTCATTCACTTAGTTTTCAGCTCTTGGTTTCCCTACAGCCTCTGCTCCCTACCTTGCTCTGGCAGTCTCAAGCCCCACATGAGCTCAGTGTATAGAGCATATGTCTGCTCTGGTTCTTGGAGTATGGGAGCTGGCTGGAGCCAGAGCAAGGGTAAGAGGTGGGGGGATGGGGGGGCAATGGTGACATCAGGGGGAGAGAAGACAGAGGGGAAGGGAGCAGAACGGGGATAGGGGGCCCAAGGCTGCATGAGGAGGGCAGGAAAAACAACAGTTTGCGGGAAGGCAGGCATGGGGTGGGAGGTAGGAGGAGAGGGCAATTGGTGGGAGAAGCAGGAGGCAAGGTATTGGGGAGCAAGGGGCAGGGGTCAAGCTGCTGAACCTCCCCCCTCCCAATATCTGCTTCCCACCATTTGCCCTCCTACTGTGTCCTCCACTGCCTGCCCTGCTTTCTCCATTTCTCTTTTGCAGTGGTGGTGGGCAGGGGGAGTGCAAATTTAAGATGACTATCAAGTAATTAGATTCTGTACATGGAAAATTATAACAAATGTATAAATTTCCCATGTACATAATCTAATTACTAGATATTCATCTTACATTCAAGGTTGTCTTGGTTTTGGGTAAATGAAGTAATATATGAAGACAATCAAGAACATGGGGATACAACAAGCAAATAGAGTGAACATGAGGTACAAGTGAGACAATTATCATCAGTGCTCATAAGAAAATGGCAACCCAGCACAGGGTTCTTAAATCAGAAGGCACAGGCAGTTACACATGCCTTTTAAGAGAGTGCTCATGAGGCAGTATCTGCATTATGCTGGTAAGTTAAGAGTGAAGCAAAACTATACATCTAGAATAGAATAGAATAGAATACAGGGGAGGAGAAAGAGGGAATTAAGGTCAAAGATTTGTCCATTTCAAAAATAAATCCTCTCAAAAAATATCCAACACATATTCCACCCCCCACAGAAAAACCTGAAAGAAAAAGTTGGCAGCCTCTTTTATAGGCTCTCCAGTAGGTCCATCATGCATCCAAAAGAGTGCGACTAGTGTCACGATTTTCAGGCTTGAAGAGCTAATTGATGCAGCAGCTGCTGCTGAATTCACTATTTCTGCTGGCAAAGTCACACAGCATGCTGTGGAAATGTAGCAAGCTAAAGAAGTTGCAGGTGTTATGCATAGGGGTGTAGTAGGATACTGGGTCCAATTAGGGAATGCAAAAGTATTTCTTGTTAAAAACAGAGATGTATCTGAGCATGTGGGAATACTGGCAGGGTTTGGAACAGAAGGAAGGTACATTTATGCAGGACTGGAAGGTGACCAGCAATACCAAAGCAAGGCAACTTTGAGGCCAGCACTCCCAGTGGGGGGCAGGAGGAGCTGGTTCACTCTAGTTGTTGGATGGCAGAGAAGAAGCTGACCTCAGTGTCAATTACAGCTGATTTCAGGATCAATCAGCTTTGATTACATCTGTTTCTGAAGGATGCACTTGAAAAGGTCTAGAAAAGTCATAGAAGTCAGTCGGGACTTTCCAGAATTTACTGGGATGAACGGGTGCCATAGAGAACTCTGAATGCAGAAGGGTTTTAGGCGGGCAAAGACACATTTACTAGATTCCCCCCTTCTTCCCCCATGTTATTTGAATCTCCCCTAGATCAGGGAAGTGACAGGTTCAGTAGTGAAACACAATGTGATGTTTTCACTTGTGTTTCACAGCACAACAATTAGCACACAAACTTCTGTTTCACAGCACAACAATAATAGAACTGTCTAATGATTTTGAACAAGTGGCCTCTCTCACCCAAAGTTGCATTCACAGAGCTGAAAACTTCAGAATAAACTGGGTTGGGAGAGTATTATATCAGTCAGTTCCTTATCCAGGGTTATATTCTGCTTGATTTCTGACTGCTTTCCAAAGAGTATCCACAATGACAGGTTTTTTTCCTCCACGCATGACTAAATTTAGAACAGCCCTCTATTATGTAGTTTAGATTCTTCTTTTGTATTTGTGAACAGTGGCCATGTCTACATGGCATGCTGTGAAGCCAAACCACTTTCACATGGGCTGTCTGAGGAAACTGATGAGGATAAGATGGCAAGACAACATCCCAGACACTGGGGTTCTCACATGGGTAGGCATTCCAAGCATCCACACACTGTTGATGAAATCACAGATGAGATGGGTAGGCCATGTCACCAGGATGTCAGATGAGCAATTGCCAGAAAAGATCTTCTGTGGCAAGGTAAAGGAGGGAAAGTGCTCTCAGGGAGGCCAGAAGAAACTTTTCAAGGACTCCCTCAAGTCAACCTTGAAACATTTCAACACTGATCCAAAGTCTTGGGAAGATTTCATTCATGATCATTCCACCTGGTGAAGCCTCATCCATATTGGAGCTACAGTCTACGAGAGGAGAAGAACTGCTGAGGCAGAGTAGAAGTGCAAACAATGTAAATCTCACAGCAGCAGCATGCCTAATGTTGATCAAGCAACCCAAAGTGGCATCTCTTGTTCAGTGTGCCACAGAAAGTTTCAAGAACAAATTGACCTGATCAGTCATTCATGGGTTTACAGAACCCAAGCCAACCAGTTATGTCATGATTATCTTTGAATTTGAAGGATGAAAAACTGAACTGATCCTTTACATAACTGAAAACTGATATCATGCCTCTTCTCAGTCCTTTCTGCTCTAGACTAAGTAAATCCAGTACTTTCCATTTTTCCTCATAGGTCATGCTTTCTAAACCTCTGACCACATTTTTGCTCTTCTTTAGCCTCTCCCCCAACTGGTCAGTATACTTCTTACAAACAGGATACAGTACTCCAGAGGTATGTAGAGTGGAAAAATCACATTATGTGGATAACACTATATTCCTTTTGATACATTGGAGTATGGTGTTTGCCTTTAAAAAACAACAATATGATATTGCTGAGTTATGTTTAGTTGGCATCTACTAAAAGCTGCAGATCCATTTCAGCAGAACTGCTGGCTAGCTAGTCACGCTCCATTTTATATTTGTGTATTTGACTATTCCTAACTAAGGTAGATACTTTGCATTTGCCCTTATTGAATTGCATCCTATTCATTTCAGAACATTACGTTTTACTGTTGTGCCCATCATGGTAATATATGAGCTCTGAACCAGTAGGACCACATGACCTGGATTCATTCAATGGGATGCTGACTTTTATGATTCCTAAAGTCTGGTTAAAAACAATATTAATGGTCTTTGCACTAGGTTGTGGGAATAATGGAAGGCCTAGGCCTTACATAACAGAACAATATTCTTAAAAGGGGTGATTTAACATATCATTTTTATGGAGGATTGTACTTTTAAAGGGTTAGGGTAAAATATTACTTCCCACTCTTGTACTGGAGTAGCAAAATACAGCAAAAGTCAGTCTGATTTTCACAAAACTTTGTATGCACAAAAAAAGTCTGTGTATAGAACACATCAATATAAAGTCTGGAAACTGGCTGCCTTTGAATTCTGCATATGCTACATTAAATATACATACAGGTAATTTTCATTTTATTGCACTGAATAAACAGCAAGAAACCTGTAAATTCCCATGACTAAAATGCAAAGGCTGTATTGCCATTTAGATAGAGTATCTTATTTCCTAAATAACCTATGTGCAAATGCAATTGTATTCAGTGGGCAAGCTCAGGATGTAGGATGACACATTATGGGGAGGTCTTCTACTCCTGGGAAATTAGCATAACACACAGGAAATAATTATCTAGAGCATGTGTGTATGGGGGAGGGGGGTTGTAAGTTACCCAACAATGATTTATATAATTACCCAACAATTTACTACTATATTTGTACTTGTTCACAACAATAAATCACTCCTTCATCTGAGAAACTGGAGTTTGAACCTTTCTTTTCCCCTACCCTAAACCAAAACAAGAAAACTGGCACAAGAGCATGAAAGCACCACACCACATCATATATTGTTTGACTTGTGGCATTTACTACTCCCGTTGGCACACACACACATGCACTTTTTATTTTCCCTAGGTTCTCAATACTGGGAAGTGCATTAATTACTATGGAAACAAAGATCATACTGGAATGGGTGGAGCTTAGTGATATCCACAAGTGCAACATAAAATGTGAGTTTATATGATGACTTAAAATAGACTAGTGCATAAGTTGATTTTCATGACCACCCACAACATGTGGTCTAAATACAGCCAGGCCAACAAAGTCTGGAAACAACAACAAGGCTTCTCCTTGTGGTTACAAACAGGTCTGCTAGTTATCTTCCTGCATCATTATATGCAGGATAATAAAATGAAAATAATGAGAAATTAATAAAATATTTATCAAGAGAGGATATAACTGAATGGAAACAATTTAATTTGATGCAAACTCCTCCAGCTGAGGGAAAGGGAATAATGTTATACCTTATACTGTGCCATTTCAGCATAAATAAAGAAAGTTTTATTGTCCAGGTGGAGGCAAAATTGAAGCTATTACAACTTTTTCTTTGCCAAGAGTAAATATTGATTGATATTATGCTTGTAGATCTAGTTAATAGAATAAGATTCTTATGGTCTATATAGACTGTGCATGACGGTATGTAATTGTATAAAATTTTGACTGAGAAGACTTTTGCATTACCACATTGTTCACCCACACATCATCATGCACTTCATTCATGTTTCTTTTAGAATCACTCTCTTTGGAGTTTTTTTCCAATTTACTATCGTTCCTAACTTTCATATCCCTAGACTTGTAAGGCCAAGTTACCATAGTTTGCAATACAATGTACAGGTCTGAAATATTAGTAGAAATACAACTAAAAAAATTCAGCATTTTCTACATCAGGGTTCCCAAAACTATAATGAACTAAATGTAGCAATATTTGCTCAAGATAAACTCCCAGTGGACTGAATGAGATTTAGCTTAGTTTCATGAAGTCAATTTCTGAGACTTTGGGTCTACAAAATGAGTAAACAAAATGAGCATGTGTTACTCAGAGGTCAAGATTCCCAGCTCACTAACTATTTTTACATCTTCTCTAACCATTAAGAAAGGGGAAAAAACAGATAACAAAACTGCAACATCCCAAAGAACAAATTACCAATATTAGGCTGATTTTTCTAACATGTATTCTCAACTTTTATCTGATCTACAATTAAGAGAGGAAAGATTTTTGTAACAGAACTTTAAAAACAAAAAAGCACAAAACAATGTTACAGGTTTTGAATATATGATCAAAAATTCAGGAGGCAAAGTGCACTGAATGGCAGAACTGCAAAAAAAAAGAGTAACATATTAATTCATAAGTAAATAAATGTAACCCATGGAGATCCTGTAAACATGCACCTGATAGGAATATCTCAACTCAAACCTTTACTTTATAATTACATATATACAGAGTATATAATATGGAGTGAGTGACAGTCACTCCAGCAGAATTGTTTAAAAAATAGAAACTGTATGAAAACTTTCCCTAAACAATGTATTTGTTTTAGAAAAGAAAATCACTTATAGAGCCTGAGGGCCAAAATCTGAAAAGTGGTCACTGTGAATTTCCAATGTAAACTGATTCTACTTTATAAACTAAATGAGTGTGGAAGCTTTCTATCCCTTAATAGCTTTAGCAAACCCTGGAGTACCTTTCCATCCCAGGTGGTTTTCTTTCTTTAGAATGGATGTCACTCAGCTGCAGGATGCTGTAGACACAAGTCACCAAAGAACTCCAAAAGTCTGACTCGTATCATGATTTGTGAGGTATAAGTGTCCAAGCTGGTGTCAATGCAGTTGATAACTAGTTGATTTACTAGGCAAGGTAAAAAAATAGTTGGAGTAGACAAGTCTGATAGTTTTATTAAGCCTGTACTGTATCAGACATACAACTGTTACTACAGTATAGAGATGACATTTGCCATTGTTACAAAATTATGGCACCCTTGAGAGTAGAGAGAGGTAGCTAGCCTTGCTAGGCAGAAGGCAGGATAGATTTGCACTTTATAGACTAACTACTGGGAAATCAGAGTTGCGTAAGCTTTCTGAAGTAGCTGCTTACTTCATCAGATGCTGGGAAGGGACTGCAAGAAGCAGAGATTCCAAGCAGAAAGTAGTTAGGAATACAAAAGGTATGATGGGGAGGAAAAAGGAAGTGGCGCAGTGAGGCAAGGGGGGTAGAAATGGGCGAAAACAAAGCATTTTACTTCTTGTCCCACCACGGCACCAGACTTTGCTCTAGGTCCAGATGCCAGCTGTGCCCTCTCATCAACATAGATCACATCATCACTAGACAAAATAACATGGATGCTATAATTATCTGTTATAGACACCTACTCCTCTACTGATGTCACACAAGCCATCACCTGCTTACAGTGCCACTCTGCTTTCTACATTAAATAGATCGGGTGATCCTTACGTGTAAGAATGAAAGAACACCAAGTTGACGTTAGCCCCAGAAGGACAGACAAGCCTGTGGCAAAACACTTTAACCTCCATGGCCTCATTGCTGACATCAAAGAGTAGCTGTTCTCAGACAGCAACATGTATAGGAAATTGCAAAACAAGCAATTAACCACAGATTGGATTTTGTTAAGTATGGTTTATGCTGAAACTATGGATTCTTATCCCATTAACTGGATTCAATTTTTTAACCCCTATGTCCATCAGCAAGTTAACTGCTTTGGGTTTTTTTCTCTTTTATACTCAACTTGCCTCTTCCAGCTGTGCCCTCTCCTTTTTCTCACCACTCCGTATCCTTAGTATCCTAATCACTGGTTTATATTTAGAAGCTCTGCTTCCTTCAGGTCCTTTTTAGCCTCTGAAGACCTAGTATTTTAGCTGCTTAAGAAAGCTTGTGCATCTCTGATGTAGTTAGTCTTTAAGGTACAAAGCTATCTTGCCTTCTGCCACTCTTGAGAGTAGAAAAGCAGAGATACTGAACAGTGGAGAAATAATAACTCTTGAAAAATGTATGAATGAGGTATGAGAATTATACACATTACTCACTAGCTGATTGCTGCTCACAGGTAGCATGTATGACAGTAGTTCTCTACATCAAAGCACTGGGTGCAGCAGGAAATATGCCTTTACTATAATAAGCAAGTGTGGACCTAACAAGTTCCAGAAACACCCGATGGTTTGCTTGTGCTGTTTTTCTATGTTTATAGAAATGCAGATGTTTTTACTTCCTAAAAAGTTCTGAACACTGACAATGTATTACAGGCCTGGTTCATGGCACTCTAACACTGCCTATTCAATATTGCAAGTCCCTGTTTTCAGTTGTTTGTAACTGTATACAACTTGATTCCATGAGAGGTATATACCTTCAGGAGGTGGGGTCATGGAGTTAGGGGTGGTTATGGTAGTTGTTGTTGCTTTCTTTATCTATTTAATTGTAATCCTAATGGTTCAGCTCTTGCCAAAATAGAGTCCAGGGAAAATATATTGTTTGCCCCATCTCCCATCTTTTCTTTGAAATGTTTTGCCACTTCTACACTTTGGATCTTAGCCTTGAAGTTTGGCAGGGATGGCCTTTGTGTCAGGAATTTGCCTCATCACCTCTGTAAAAAATCCAACTTGACCAAGTCATAAACAAGCCTTTGGGAAACCTCAGCTTGCATTTACCCAACTTGCTAGACCTTTGCAGCATATATTTCCCAAATTAGATAGATAGATAGATAGATAGATAGATAGATAGATAGATAGATAGATAGATAGATAGATAGATAGATAGATAGATAGTATATATTTATAGCTATATATCTATATATAGATATATATAACCAAAATGAGCATAACTCAGAGATAGAGAGGGCTGAGAAAAATTGTCCCTAGAAATTAATCTCTGGGCTGCTGTAATCTCACCATTCCTTTGCTGTTAACAATTATCTAGGAAACCCACTGGAAAAAGTGTCTCCTCTCCCTCGAGAATGGGCTCATATAGTAGTACCTTGGGGAACTCAATGGCAGACACCTATGCAGTGGTCTAAAGGTTCCAACCAGGCTGGTGACCCATGTGGGTGTCAATATAGTGCCAGAGCATGAAACTCCTCAGGAGAGGTTTGTGGGGGTGTTGGTTTGATTTTTTGAAATCTAGAAAATTACATAAAATATTCTCTACCATGAAAAGAATCTAGACTGAAAGGTATGTCTCAGTACTCGAGCAGATTAACAAATCAAAATTAAAAATTAAGTCACCTCTGCAACATTATTTCTTTGTGCAGTAAGATGCATACCCATAAGGACCCTACCTCCTTTGTTCAAGGAATCAGAAGGTGCCTAGTAGGAGACAGAAAACTGCATGAAAAGAAAAGATGATATCTAGGCAGCTGAATGTTGCTCTGGTAAACTGGATTCTATCCCTGTCTTGGACATAGCTCCTTTGTGACAAGTTCTGACCTGTGAAAAATATTGTTTATGCATTCCTAATTTGTGGAAGTACTGAGCTGCAGTGCTTCAGCTAGATTCACTACAAGGTATGTTTTCAACATATTAAATTGGGGGTGTCAAGTATACAATCCTCAAGCTAAATCCAGCCTGTGAGACTCCATCATCTGACTCATGGGGCTCCTGAAGGGGCTAGGAATTTGGAGGCATGGCCAACTGCTGAAATCTAGGGTATGGAGGCTTGTTGGGGTTGCATTATGGCACTGGTGGGGGTGAGTCACAATTGTGCTAACACCTGCAGCTCCCTGATACCTCTCACCCCTCCCCTTGCCCTGAGTTTTACCCTTGTATTAAATGATACATATTACTATGTATTATGAAAAATCAAGTTTGAAGTGGGCACCCAAAATTAGTGGATCCTTCCCCAGGACAGTCATGCTAATAAGTGAATTAATATTTGTAAAGTATAGTCCATGATGACAAGCAGCACAGAAAAGCGTACAAGAAAATTACAATTGTGTTGCCAAAGCAGGTTTTGAATAGAGTTCAATAAAAGAGGCACAAGGCTGAATAATAAGGAACAAACGAAATAGTGAAGGGCTGCTCATCCAGCGAGCACCGTCCATCCTTCGCACTGAATGACTCACGGATGGAAACACAGTATGTAATTACATAATAACAAAAATCCTTTCACAACAGGGTTGAACTACATTGTACATGCAATTTTATTTTGGCATTTTCTATTAGCAAGTCCTTGGGTTTGCAACCTTAGCAATGCTATTTTAATGTAGTTCTTTCGGCATGTGAGGGTTTGCACATGATTAATATCATGATCCATTCTGCAACCTTTAATCACACTGGGCACATCTATCCATGCGGTTTACTGCAGAGTTGCTTAATTAGCTCCACAGTAGAGCATCAGATGTGTACATGTGCGCTGGTATTAGGGCACAGTAAATGAACTCCACCTAAGGTAATACAGTTCAAGACAGTACTATCCGTTGGCACAGTAATTTACTCTGCCAAAATGTATATGTGGACAGTGATAGGAGGGGGCTGGGGCAAAAGAGCGCTAAAGTGCGGGGTCTGCCTGCTGCCTAGCCCCACACTGTAGTACCTTTGGGCCCCAGCCAGACTCTCCACCACCCAACACGACCACCCAGAGCCTGAAGCTGACCCCTGGGGTCTACTGCCAGCCCAGGGCTGCTCCACCCCAGCTCAGAGTGCTGTGGTTCCGGGCGCACATGCAAATGCATATTTCTTTGCACAAATAGCATGTGTAGATGCACCCAATGAATATTACCATAATCCAGAAGTAGTCCCACTGAGATCAAGTGACTCTTCAATATGAGTAAAAATGACCAAAAAGCCCATTAGTAGGTACACCAATTTCATTTATATCACTTTTGTGCTATTCCCATAATCAGGGGCCTCCTTGAAGGATACTGTTCTCAAAAGTGTAGCTAAATCTGCGAACAGAGAATAACTTGATTATATCAGGCTTAATCTCTGCTATTGTAGCTGATTGTAGCAGGACCTGGCCCCAAGGGCGGCCGCAACACTCCCTGGTGGCCAAGCTACTTCTGTCCCACTGTGGTTCCTCAGGATACCCTCCTTGTTGTACCTTGCATGTCATACCTAGATGGATTTTATACTACTTAAGGAGGCAGCCTCAAGGTCCCAGAGTGAGCCATAGTTTTTCACCTGCCTTGTGCTTTATGTGCCCAACTGGTACCAGTCTCACTCCACTGGTGCTAAATTGTGGCTCTCACAGCCTTATCACGGCCTGTTACCAGCTCCATAGCCACACCCATCCCTTGCAGTTGTTACTCAGAATTAATTCAGAAGGGGGCCCCTGGTCCCAATGCAGCACTTGGCCCCTCAGGCCTCAAACCTTTGTCTGGACTTCAGCCTTCCCAGCCTTGGGCCTTTTATTTTGGCTGCACCCCTCATGCCAGATCCAATGCCCTGGACCTTGACTCTATCTGTCTGGCTCTCTTGGGTAGCTTTGGTGTCCGTGGGCTTCTTTCCTGCAGCCCTGCTCTCCCAGGAGCTTTTTCCCCCTGTAGCATACAGAACCAGACTCCTTACTTTGCATCAGGCCCTGGTCTTATATGCCTCAAAACCCCACCCCTTCTGGTTATGTGGCTCCCCAGTCATGCACAGGGGTTTCCCCTTTACCTAATAGCCATCTTCTCCTTTGCTGCAGCCCTATGCAGCAAGTTAGGCCTACTGCGCTCTCCACTTAAAGTGATGGGAGCCTCTGACTCCATGTTACACTAATATACTGATTTAAACTTCAGTTTATTTAAGAAGCTGCTAGAAAGCAAATAAAACACTTTTTTTGAGAGGAAAAACTAATCCAAAATATGCCTCTAGAGCAGAGGTGCTCAACTTCTGGCCCACAGGCCAAATGCACCTCACACAGCCATTGCATCTGGCCCATGGGGCTCCCCACAGTTCAGGAAATTTGACAGCAGGGAAGCAGTGGCCATTAATATGGCCAAACACCCCACTACCTAATTCCCAAATCCTAAGCCCCATGCAATTACCAGGGCCTGGCCAGGCCAGGCTAGGATGCAACCCCTTTCCCTGTGGGGTTGGGCCAATCCCCCACTTCTGGATCAAGGCTGGGCCATGCCCTTTCTCTTCCCTGCAGGGCAGATTGGGGCCTGATCATACCCGCTTCCTCTGTGGGGCTGGTTTGGAACCTACCCACATTCCTTCCCCACCCCACAGGGCCAGGCCAAACCCCATTCCTTCTCTGTGTGGCTGGACCATGCCTCCTTCTCTCTCTATGTGGCTGGGTCAAGCTTTTTTCTCCTATGGGGCTGTGTCGGGGCCAGCCTGTCCACTCCTACCCTCTGTGTCATCATCCCCCACCCCCCACCCCACATCGCCAGCAGGTGCCCACCATGCCCATAGTCACAATCACTGGGACACTGGGATTGACATCAGATACCAGACTGATGGCAAGCTCTTCAATTTGAGGAGACTACAGGCAAAGACATATTTACAGGAAGTGACTGCTCGTTATCTTCTGTTTGCTGATAACTTCCCTGAATGCCAAATCTGAGTTTGACATGAAGAGAAATGGTCCATGCTCTGCTCTATCTTGTGATAACTTTGGTCTCACAGTCAACACTAAGAAGACAGAAGTGATGCACCAACCTGCCTTACATAGAGCTCACCATCACAGTGAATGGCCAAAACCTCCAGGCAGTGAACAAGTTCACCTATCTCAGAAGTACACCGTCATGTGCAATTGAAATCCAACCAATGCCAGAATTGCCAAAGCAAACATGGCCAGTGGCAAACTATGTACAAATGTGTGGGAATGCAGAGGCATCAGTCATCAAACATAACTGAAGGTCTACAAAGTCACTGTGTTTTAAACCCTGATGTATTTATGTGAAACCTAAACAGTGTACAGACGGCATGCTGTGAAGCTAAGCCACTTTCACGTGGGCTGTCTGAAGAAACTGATGAGGATAAGATGGCAAGACAAAGTCCCAGACACTGGGGTTCTCACATGAGTAGGCATTACAATCATCCACACTCTGTTGATGAAATCACAGATGAGATGGGTAGGCCATGTCACCAGGATGTCAAATGAGCAATTGCCAAAGAAGATCTTCTATGGCAAGGTAAAGGAGGGAAAGCGCTCTCAGAGAGGCCAGAAGAAATGTTTCAAGGACTCCCTCAAGTCATGCTTGAACTGTTTCAACATTTCCAACAGACCTGAAGTCTTGGGAAAATCTTGCTCATGATGGTTCCACCTGGCGAAATCTCATCCATATTGGAGCTACAGTCTATGAGTAGAGGAGAACTGCTAAGGCAGAGCAGAAGCACAAACAGCATAAATCTCACAACTGCAGCATATCCGCTGTTGATCAAGCAACCCGAAGTGGCATCTCTTGTTCCATGTACCACAGACCTTTCAAAGCACAAATTGGCCTGATCAGCCACTCATGGGTTATAGAAACTAAGCCAACCATTGATGTCATAGTTATCTTCAAATTCGAAGGATGAACAACAACAACCATGCCCATGTGGGTGCTAGATAGGGAGCCTGCGGGCAGATCAGGCACTGTCAGCCTGGTCCACCAGGCAAAAAGGTTGGGCACTACTGCTCTGGAGCTAAACTAAGTAAACCAAAAAGCTTGAATTAGCAGTCTATTTGGCCAGATACGTCCACGGCATTTGTCTGCACTTAGTAACTAGCCTCCAAAAAAAGCTGTTATTGTTAAATTATTAAAGATGTATAGCAGCTAGTTGTAATCATTTTGCTGCCTTAGGAAGATCAAAAAATGTCTGCCCTTCATAGATCCATGGCTACCTCAAAAAAAAATATTTTCCTGCTGATGAAGACCACCTGTTCAGTAGCTTTTGTAGAAGCTTGCATTAAAGTGTCAGACTATACTAATCTTCTCTACTTTGCCCATTTATCTTCTAGATTAGCCTCGTCATAAATTTCACAATGCATATTCTAAGTACAGATACAACTTGGGTAGAATCCTGTCTTTTTCCCTACAATAGACATTTGAGCAAGTTCCTGAAAAATCATATCCAACTCAGGTGACAGTCCAGAACCTGAAACATGAATTGTTGATTATAGCAACTCCTGCAGGCACCAAACTAACAGAGAACTCCTAGGGCATTTTAGCATAGGTGTAACAAGTAACTGGATACAAAATAATAACTCTTTTGTGCTTGGACTCAAAAATGATCATGCTATTTGATAATGATATTTTAATTCTGAAATATTTTTAGTTACACTAAATAAAGAGAGATTGAAAATACTATGCTGATTCCAAATTACTTCCATTTTGGAGCTTAAAAAGAATGTATACGATGAAGAGAACACGTTCAGATTCTTAACTGCAGTCAAAGAAAACAATCCAGGAGAAGGGTGGGTTTGTAAAGAAAGCTAGAAGCCATTCACCTCTTCCTGTCCAAGCCAGGTAAAATTTCAGTCTTCAGAATAGTTGAAAAAATTCTAGGCATTTCTCTAAATTGAGCTGGCTGCCTCTGCCCATTACACTAACTGGGAACTGAAGTGTCACAGGGCAGTACAGAGCCCACTAATTTCTTCAGATGAGCTACTTCTATTGTCTGCTGAGGAAAACCAATGTCACATGAAGTCACCAGAGGATGCCTGCTTCATTGGAAGGATTATACCACAGTTAGCATGGCCAATGTGCACAGATGGCTCGGCTCAAAGCAGCCTGAATGCAGGGCACAGTTTGGGTCAATATTAGAGGTGGCTGAAAAATTAAATGAAATCAAGCAAGCCCTTAAATTCTGATTTCAGAATACTGTCGATCAGGGGCAAATTCAGCTGGCTGTGCCACAGAAGAAGTAGCAAATCCTGGAAACAAATACAAATTCTCCTTTTCCTTCCCTTCCATGTTCATTTGGGGGGTGGGGGGCAGGGGGACTCATGGTGGGGCAGCTGCTGCAGCTGTGACTGCAGCTCCAGCCCCAACCCATGGTCAGAGCTGGAGCTTCAGCTACAGTCTGCCCCTCCACTACCTCTGCCACCTCTCCCGAGCTGCAGCCTCAGGCCTCTGCTCCCACTATCTCTGTAGCCTCTGCCCCCTCCCCTTGCCTTTACTAAAAATTACCCCACCAAACTTTTGATGTAAATCTATATTGTTAATGACTAAGTGACACCTGCGCTGCTGGAGACATGTACTCCATATCTCTTTGTGCTGCTGCTTTATGGTACTGGATACCTATTGGCCACAAAATATTTTATTAATAAGTAGTCTAATAAGACCTGTATCCTAGTATGTCATAAATAACACATATAACATTACATATTACAGAAGATGTATATAATTGCTGTCTGTCCTCGCAGATGTTCATGAGTCTTTCTTATCTCTCTCTTTGTTCCAGAATTTCCAAGCTTCTGAATGCACCTGTAGTGCATTTGGCACGTAACACCGATAGCTTATGTATATAAGGCTCAACTGGCCTCTGTTCCTGCTTCTGGAGCTATGATTGTGTGCAGATGCTTACTTCATTTTCTTATTCAGACTTTTTTTTTTTTGAGGGAATAAAAGCAAAGCAAATCAAACCTTCGTATACTGGTTTTGGAAATGTATTAGGTTAAGATCAGTGAAATAAACATTCAAAAAGCAAATAATTTTACTGTCCAAAAGTAATCACACTTACCAATAACGCAATCCCACCTTTATACATTGTAAGGATTGGCATCCGTAGCTAACTTAGGAACTAATCACCTGCTGAGGTTCCATAAAGGTTTTGATTTTGGTAGATTTTGAGGTTAGTATAAAGTGCACAGGACTAGGATTCATAACTTTTTATTTATGATTAATTTGCTAGACTATCCTATTGGTTTGTTTGGGTTTGGCTTTTTGGTTTTTTTTACTTGCTGAACAGGGAAACAAATTGCTTACATTTTAAAATAAATTTATTATAGTTGATATTCCTCTGTTTAAGTATCAGCTAGAATCAAAGGCCCTGTCACTTCTTGGTAACCTCTGGGGTCTCATTCAACACCAGAATTACCTGGTGGTATTCTGAAGAAGTTTTGTTATAACAGAGAACAAACTCTGGATTTAACTATAGCACAATTTTTATGTTGTTTAATATTAGGTAGTAGTACACTGTCTAAAGGCAGTATGGGCTATAGAGCGCAGTTCAGCACAGAAGTTGTTGGAGATTTTTACCAACAACTTCAGTGGAAGGAAGGGCCAAAAAGGATTGGAAGTACAAATCCCACTCTGTTACCTTGTGCACAGAATTAGGTTGTTCATTAAACCTACATATTCAAGATTTTCCACTACTTGTGGGTGCCTCGTAATTTTGGGTGCCAATGTGAAACAGTTGGGCCTTAGTTTTAAAGGTTCCAAGGACCCACAACACTAGTTGAAGTCAATAGACACTGAAAAAAAACCTGTTCCAGAATCTAAGGCAGGGGTGGGCAAAATACAGCCTACCAGGCACTTTCATCTGGCCCACAGCACCCACCCTGCCCAGAACCTTCCCCCCACAAGGATGGGAGTGAGGTGCACCCGCCCCAAAATACCCCATTGCACCTTGCTCCTACACTTGTGCATGAAAGAGCCCAGGCCAGCTAGCACCAGTTTCCAGGTGGGGCTGCTGCTGCTGCAGCCACTGGGGGACCTGCTTGGCTTCCCTAGCATCCTGCTCACTCTGGGCAGCAGGTAGGAAAGTTGTGGAGAGCTGCAACTGGGTGGGATCATGGGGCTGAGCCTGGTGACAGCATACAGCCTGCATTCAGGAGAGTGGCAGCAGCGTGGAGCTCGGGTAGGTAGGGTGTGGGTGTGTGGGAGGGTGGAGGAGTGTGGGGAACCCCCCTCATGTTCCCTCTATGGCACACAGCCCCATAGGTGGTGGTGGCAGGAACTGCAACAGCAGCAGGCAGGGGTGCTTGCACCCAGCACAAGCGCTTGCACCCAGTGGTGTGCATCTCTGGCCAGAACTGCACATCGTGGCAAGGAGTGCAGCCTGGCCAGGCTGTCTATCATGGGGACTCTCTGCTGTGCACAAGCAGCCCCCACACTTGTGTGCCACCAGAGGGAAGCTCCATGTGCTGGAGCCAGCTGCTTTTGCCACTCTCTGCTGCCCAAGTCTCGGGACTCTGCCATAAGTGGAGGGGAGCCCCGGCCTTGCTTCCCCTTGGAGTCCCAGGACCTGCAAGGCAAGAGGTAGCACAGGCAGCTGGCTTCAGTGTGTGGATCTTCCCTCCAGTGGTGGGGAGCCTAGGTCAGGCTGTGCTTCTCACTTGCAATGTGCAGCAATGGCTGGAGCCACATACCACTGGGTGCCAGCACCTGCACCAGGCACGAGTGCCCTGAGCACCCCCACTTCCTACTGTTGCCACCACCACCTGTGGGGCTGTACATCATGGAGGGTGCATGTGTGTGGGGGGTCCCCATACCCTCCCTCATAGCCCACAAATGCCACATACCCACACCCTGCCCTCAACCCCCCCCACATGTACACACCCTCCCAACATACCCTATTGCCCCACCATACACAGCCACATCCTCTCTCACACCCCCACACACCTCATCCCACCACACACACACCACCATACATACATGCATACCATATACACACACACCCCAACCACATCCCCCATACAATATACAAGACCAAGACTTTATTTCTGAGTGATTATGAAATCACCTCTATATACACTATGCAAACATAAATTATGACAACAATATTTTTTGTATAAAAATATAAATATGTTATAATAGGTGTTGGACTTTTAATGTATGATTTGGGGTTTTTTTCCTCTGGTTCTAAAATGGCAACCCCCTCCCCCCCCCCCCAGGAGTATTTCTGGGAGGCAACAGAAGGAACTTCTGGTGGCAAAGGTCAGGGGTGGGACCTCCAGTCTTAAGATGGTGAACAGGGGGAAAGGCAACTGTCAAAGGGTGGGGCTACCCATGCAGCCCTTGAAAACTCACCAAACCTCATTAAGCAGCCCTCCAGCCAAAATAATTGCCCACCCCAATCTAAGAAAACCAACAGCAGTAATCTATTGTATTTTTTCACATGTAGCCTGACCTTAAATATGATATGTACATTGTATCTGAAAGGCAGAATACTTTGTATTTTAAAAAAAATCTAAATAATATGTTGGATGAAGGTATTCCTTGCAATTATAGTATTCTACAGCTTTCTTTTATCTCCCTTGAGAAAGAGAACATTCATATTCCCTGTATACTAGAACTTGTCCTGTTCAAAGTTCAAATTATCAAAAAATATAGCCAAGGTCAAAGAATGAGCACAGAGCCTATGAAAGCAGGTTGTAAGTCAGTCAGTAGGTTTGAAGGTGATGGATGACATCTATAGGTACCTGTCCTCCACTTACTCTTGGAAGAATAAGTTTATATCACAGTTGTCAAAGATGAAGCCTCTGTTTAAGGAGCTCATGCTAATCAGACTGTGATTGACATTCCCCTTGGGTATCCTCCTTGCATTTCTGTACTACATAAGTATAGAAACTTTGCATAAGACTAAAGCACTGGTGGAGAATCAGAAATAAGGAGGAATTTAAACTGATTTGTTCTATTTCTATGAAAACACTCTCCCATGTATATTTTGGGCTAGCTAATATCATATGAATCAATTTAGAAAAGCCCCTAATTCGGGCCAGGTGGTGATATTTTGCCAGTGGCCTGCATGGCCATGTGCTGTCAAGGATGCTTTCGGGATGATATTTTTTATTGGACCATTGAAATGGTTGGAATAAAGATAGATGAGCCTTCTAATGCAAACTACTGTTCATCAGGTTTGAGGTGGGAATTAAGCTAGCTATGTGCTTGCTTGCTTTCTTTTCTCCTCAGACCAGGCTGGGTTAAGCCTGGTTCTGTGCTAGCACCTGTGGCTCTGAGAACAGGAATGGGGTCTGGAAAAAGCCTCCTTATCATGACTACCTTCCCCTAGTGAGGCAGGCCACTAGGGGGTGCTCCTCCACTGAGCCACCCACCTCACTGCACCCAGCCATCTTCCAGGATCCGAGTGCCCCCCTGGGGGCGCCTCACATCTGACCGACCCCTTTCCTGGAGCACACCCACTAGCCTGGGGGTAACGCTGCCACCACACAGGGTCTGGACTGATCCTAGCTCTGAGCCCCTTGGGAAACACAGGCCTAGTAGTCCTTGAGGGTACTTGACTCACTTCAAGAACTTGGGGTGCTTCCCTTAGCCTGAAGCACAAATAGTGGTCTCCCTTAGTCAGCCAAACCAAGGGGACCCCAAGGCATAATCTAGTCCCTCTCCCAATAAGTCTCCCATGCTAGGTACAAAGGAGAACTTTATTGGTTACAAGGAGTAGGTTTGGAATAGGGTACAGGGTAGAGCAATGTCTGAGAAATCCCATAGAGCAAACTGGCATGGCTAGGTAGCCTTTGATCACACATCTGAGTTACTGCAAGCTAAATATCTAGTTAGATCTCAGGCAGCTTGCTCACAAGTATCATCCAGAGGCAGGTGGAGAGTCCCTCTGAATACACCGTAAGACGTCGAGTGGGTAAGGTAACTAGTAGGGTGAAAGTGCTAGACTTTAGGAAAGCTGATTTCAATGAACTCAGGGGATTAGTCAAGGACGCACTGCAGAGTAGGAGATTTGAAGAAATGGAAGCCCAAGAAGGGTGGCTGTGCCTTAAGGGATTGATCCTTCGGACACAAAGCAAGATGATCCCTGAGCGAGGCAAAAGAGGGAAAGGGGCCAGAAGGCTTCCCTGGCTGACCAGAGAAATCCAGGGCAGCCTAAGGGACAAAAGAGGAGCACATAAAAAGTGGAAACAGGAAGAGATCACCAAAGATGAATATACCTCCTCTGCTCGTGCTTGTAGGGAGGCAGTTAGACGGGCCAAAGCTACCATGGAGCTGAGGATGGCAACCCAAGTAAAAGACAACACGAACTTGTTTTTTAGATATATAGGGAGTAAAAGGAAGGCCCAGGGAGGAATAGGACCCCTGCTAAATGGGCAGAAACAATTGGTGACAGACAGAGGGTACAAGGATGAACTCCTCAACGAGTTCTTTGCCTCAGTGTTCCTAAGCGAGGGGCACGACAAGTCTCTCACTGGGGTTGTAGAGAGGCAGCAGCAAGGCACCAGACTGCCATGCGTAGACCCTGAGATGGTGCAGAGGCACTTGGAAGAACTGGATGCTTTTAAGTCGGCAGGCCCGGATGAGCTCCATCCGAGGGTGCTGAAGGCACTGGCCGATGTCATTGCAGAGCCACTGGCGGGAATATTTGAAAGCTCATGGCACATGGGCCAAGTCCCGGAGGACTGGAAAAGGGCCAACGTGGTCCCCATTTTCAAAAAGGGGAGGAAGGAGGACCCGGGCAACTATAGGCCAGTCAGTCTCACCTCCATCCTTGGCAAAGTCTTTGAAAAAATTATCAAGGCTCACATTTGTGAGAGCCCGGCAGGACAAATTATGCTGAGGGGAAATCAGCACGGGTTCGTGGCAGGCAGATCATGCCTGACCAATTTAGTTTCTTTTTATGACCAGGTTACGAAACGCCTGGACACAGGAGGAGGGGTGGATGTCGTATACTTAGACTTCAGGAAAGCCTTCGATACGGTATCCCACCCATACTGGTGAACAAGTTAAGAGGCTGTGACTTGGATGACTACACAGTCCGGTGGGTGGCGAATTGGCTGGAGGGTTGCACCCAGAGAGTCGTGGTGGATGGGTCAGTTTCGACCTGGAAGGGTGTGGGCAGTGGGGTCCCGCAGGGTTCGGTCCTTGGACCGATACTCTTTAATGTCTTCATCAGTGACTTGGATGAGGGAGTGAAATGTACTCTGACCAAGTTTGCAGATGACACAAAGCTATGGGGAGATGTAGACACGCCGGAGGGCAGGGAACAGCTGCAAGCAGACCTGGACAGGTTGGACAAGTGGGCAGAAAACAACAGAATGCAGTTCAACAAGGAGAAATGCAAAGTGCTGCACCTAGGGAGGAAAAATGTCCAGCACACCTACAGCCTAAGGAATGACCTGCTGGGTGGTACGGAAGTGGAAAGGGATCTTGGAGTCCTAGTGGACTCCAAGATGAGCATGAGTCGGCAGTGTGACGAAGCCATCAAAAAAGCCAATGGCACTTTATCGTGCATCAGCAGATGCATGACGAATAGGTCCAAGGAGGTGATACTTCCCCTCTATCGGGGGCTGGCCAGACCGCAGTTGGAGTACTGCGTGCAATTCTGGGTGCCGCAATTCAAGAGGGATGCGGATAACCTGGAGAGGGTCCAGAGAAGGGCCACTCGTATGGTTAAGGGCCTGCAGTCCAAGCCCTACGAGGAGAGACTAGAGAAACTGGACCTCTTCAGCCTCCGCAAGAGAAGGTTGAGAGGCGACCTTGTGGCCGCCTATAAGTTCATCACGGGGGCACAGAAGGGTATTGGTGAGTATTTATTCACCAAGGCGCCCCCGGGGGTTACAAGAAATAATGGCCACAAGCTAGCAGAGAGCAGATTTAGATTGGACATTAGGAAACACTTCTTCACAGTTCGAGTGGCCAGGGTCTGGAACGGGCTCCCAAGGGAGGTGGTGCTCTCCCCTACCCTGGGGGTCTTCAAGAGGAGTTTAGATGAGCATCTAGCTGGGGTCATCTAGACCCAGCACTCTTTCTTGCTGATGCAGGGGGTCGGACTCGATGATCTATTGAGGTCCCTTCCGACCCTAACATCTACAAATCTATGAATCTGGAGGCAAGCAGTTCATTGATCATAAGTTTCAAGAGAGAGAACAAGTTTCAGATGGTCCAGCTTCTCTCTAAGTTTTCATCATGGCTACTGCCCCTCCACCTGGGCAATCCTTAACTTATATAGACCTTATGACCTCATTTACCTGGTCCAATGGAGGCCAGCACCTGTTGGCTGCCAGCCAACCAATTTGAAATATATCACTGGTTGCCAGGTAAACTGGCAGGGTCTCTAGCCCCCTCCCAGTCAGGTTGGCATTGCTTAAAACAATAGGGAGCAGGGTGTAAACCTTGCACCCAGGTATGTGATGCCAGTCACGTAGGCAGAGGGAACAGGTTTCCCCCCTCCCGCAGGAATGTATCCAGCTCAGGGTCACATGAAGAGGTGGGGCGGAGGAGTGACCATGGTAACCAAATTGTCAGGTAGCAGAATTTTTGAGAGAGACAGGGATGATATTCTGCCACACCTAGCACTGAGCCAATGTAAGACGAAGCTTGCATCTGTGTGACTCAGCACCATGATTTACCAGAGTAGGTTACACTGCTGCAAGCCCAGTTTTACACGAGGCATTTCTGTTTGGACTTTGAATCAGCTTGTGAATTTTCCAGGAGCACTATGACATCCTAGGATCATTAATTGGATCTCAAACCATTTGTCTAAGAGAATTTCACTTACTATTAGGCTAAAACCCTCAATTCTTCTTTCTACAACCTTAACTACATTTACAAAATTTGGGGCCAAAATTCACACCAGAAATAAGTAAAGCATTCAGATATAAACAAACACTTTTATCTGGGCAGAGACAAAACCTCAATGCATATAAAGAACTATTTGGTGACTCCTCTGAGGAATGCTCCCCACACCACACCAGTACTCTGTACCAAATCCCCAGTGACTAAAATTTAGATTTAAAAGCTCAAAATGCTCACCTCACACCAGTCCCATAAAACCTTCTGCATCTTGTAGTCAACACTGGTGCTGAGGCTTGATACATTCACAAAGGACAAATTTCAATTCCTACTGTTGTTTACTTGGGGCCCCTGTGTGCACTATGCTATTCAAGGTGTCCTTTGCTGGGTCTCCTAACCTGTCCCTAAGTTTACCCCAACCTGGTCCCTAACCTAATCTCCCAGACCTACAGGTAGACTAAGTTTGAACCACCTGCTCCTCAGAACAAAAACAGCAGCAGCAAATGGTGTTCCTCCATCACTTGTTGGCTCTTCCCAGTAGCCTGCCACATACCTGTGTCAACTGATTAACCTCATGTCTACTAGAGGCAACCACCCCCTGCCTCTCCACTTGAGCAGAGAAAACACAAAGTTCTCCCCAAAGGTGGAGTTCAACTGGCACTAGGTAGACAAGATGCTTTTTCTTCCCAGTCCTGTAGCCACTCAGGATTTGTCTTTGTCTGCTCTCTAGTCAGGCAAGGTTCATGGGGACTAGGACTACTCATAGTCTCAGGAAAGATCCTAAATCCCTGTTTACCATGGAGAAGTTCCTTCTTAGTAACTTAAATCTCATTCTTAGTTGTTACAATGATAATAACAATTAAAGACAGGAGGAATAAGATCAGTCAAATCATGCATGAAGCCACACACAGGTTTTGCTTCCTCTTCACCTTAAAAACTGGTTTATTTTATTTTTAAAGCTTTAAGGTCCTCCCCAGCTTTGTCCCTAATGCTCCAGATTTCTAAATGTTGAAACCCACTTCAAATATGCTAAGCAATGTGATCTGAGGGAAGGGTATTAACCCATCCAGGATTCGAAAGAAAAAACCTTAGTTGTGCAAAGTGAGATTTGCACAACTGTGAAAGCAACTTCATTTTTTATTTCCATGTACCTTTCAAGACCTGTCTCCATTAAGGAAATATAAAGCAGTTTTTCCTTTAACTGTGAACCTGAAGCTGCTTGTGCTGTCAAGAAGCCTGCTCTAGTTAGTAGTGATATTTCACTACCTCTTTCCATATCTATCACTTCTTCAGTAGCCTCCCATACTTGTCATTAATGTGTACATGTAGAACATGAGCCAATGGCTTTAAAAACCATGCCGGATATCAAGCATCCCAGGGGTATTTTCTTTTATCTGAGTAATATTTTCCAGAATCCCAACACAATCCCAAGAGTTTAATATCTACTGGCCTCCGCCGCTACAAAAGGAGAACCAACTGCATGTCGACAACAGCAGCATCGCTGAATCAAGTGTATTGCTTAATCCACTGTGTAAAGAAACAATGTGCAGCTGTGGGTCTGTAAAACCCTTAATGGATTTTCCTTCTGAGAATGAAAGGTGGTGAATGAGTCTCAATTCCCTAGGTACCTCTTTAGGCCCCATGCCTGACTAGTGAATATTGACTGTTTTGGGTGTATGTGTGCACATTAATAGGTGTATTTATTCAGGACAGAGGTTTTAACTCTGCACCCCCCTTCCCCCTGAGGTTCTCTTTCTTGTCCTTTGCTAGCCCATATTTTTTGAAAATTGGACAGTAAAATCAAATGGGCCAATTTTTGAAGAATTATATTTCAAACTCCATACTGAAAATTGTATTGCCTCTTTAAATAATATTCTGTTAAATGCTTGTACAAAAGTCTTCATTGGTGCTTGATTTCAGTGACCAAGAAACTGCTGGATGAATCACCGACTAGTCAGCTGAAACCAAAAGCTAAAGTACCACTGACTTCAATAGGACGAGGATTTGGCATTTGGACCTTAAACTATGCCATTGCGGTTCTTTTAATCTTTTTCATAGATGTTTATCCAGAACCCTTCCAACAATCATACATGCATTGGGAAGTGTGTTAATACAATTAACTAGTCTTAAATCACTGTATGGATTCATGACTGGTGAATTCTATTGCCCCTATTCCCTCCCTGTGAAGATTCAATGAGATCTGATTTCTATTTTTATATTTCCGAAGTCTTCCTTTAATATCAGGAATTGAGCTGCCAAAAGGCTGTTTTCCCCATGTGAGGCAGCAAAGTGTTTTTACTTTACCAATGAATTTTCACTCACTGATGATGGCACTTCAAATTCCCTTGCATAAACTATGATCTCCACTCATAGGGACTAACTAATGCCATCCTGGGAGAAGTGCATTTGTCACATGATAGCTCATTACTCCCACTGTGAATTGCAATCAGCTGTATTGCAGTCCACTCAGGTGTACTTTCCTGTAAACAATGAATTCCCACAGACTTTTCCCATACCTGCCTTTTATTAGCCATCACAGGCTCCCTTTAATTTCATCCGCTTGATGCACCACTCCTGTCCATTTAAATGTCACTTTCTATTCACTGGCAGAGTGCCAATAATAACTATTGTTTTCTACCTAGAGCGCAGATAATATTAAAGGTGAACTCTCTCATGACTCTTGTGAAAGCAATCACTGTTGGAACTATGAGTAGTTCAGACCTGCCAACGATCCATAAGAGAAGACCTACTGAGAGTGGAACTATATAAAACAAAAGGCCAGTCACCGCCAATAATTAAAACACAACAAGCGGGGCATTGTTGGCCTGGTGCCACAGCAGTGTGTTCAGAGCTGAAGACTACTTCTATGGTTCTGCCTCCTCTCCCAAAGTTTGGAGTGACAGTGCTGTCACCATGATACAATGACATCTCTGCAAAAGTTGTATTTCACTCCCTTCTTTTACAAGAGAAAGGGGATTCATCCTTCCATAAGAGATCCCCCAATGTTACCTCATTTTCTCAAAACATTTCACCTTTTGGGTACTGATTAAAAACAAGCATACTTTCAGAAAACATCCCTGCCCATGTACATCTGAAAAAAGGAACAGGATTACTTACATTTCCAGAGAAATGATAGTGGGTAGGCAAACAAATTATTAGGAAGTCCTTATTTTTTCAAGCTCCTAGTTTTATTTTGCTCAAGGCTCATCTGCAACCCAGCTAATAGCTCATTAACTCCCTTCTTCTGTCTTCAGCTGCGGTATTGTGGCTTCTTGGAGAAAGTTTTAAGCATAAATCAGATGCAGTGTCTAGGCAGAGGAAAAAAATGGATTTGGAATCCCCTGTAAAGTTTTCAGAATATTTAAGGGAGTGAGAAACGTGTTTGGTTTTTCTTGGGCAGATTCCTTAAGCCTCAATTCAGGAAGGCATTTCAGAATACGTTAAGTCCATCCCTATGGAGGGGAATGCTTAACCAGGGGCTGTCCTTATTAGAGACCCTTTCCTGAATCAAGACAGTAGAGAAGCCATTGATTGGCACATTTTGTTACTAAATGTGGTTAATGCACGGGATGAAAAGATGAGTAATTAGAAGAGTATGATCCCCTAAAGGAGGGGGGAACTAAAGGTAAAAAGTAATTAAAAATATATGACATACTTCATGCTAATAACTCCTGGGGTTTTTTGTTTGGTTTACAAATATGCACTCCCTCTCCACCACCACACATCCAATCCAGAAGCATGCTATTAATTCCCTTGAAAAAACTGGCCTCATCACCTCAAATACTTAAGATTCTTCGAAGTATTTTATGGCTGTCAGCACTTTGACAGTGAAGGACAAACTCAAACAAATACCTCTAGACAGATTCTCTTTCTCTGTTATCAATATGTAAAGGTTTTTCTTGGATCATCAAGACTGAGATTACTGTTGCTTTGTAACTTTAACAAATTGATGAAATACCTGAAAAGCTACTGTAAAGGAGGAGCTAGAAACCTCTCCAGGAAATTAAGGCAAGATACAAGTAGTGTGAATTTATTTTCTCTGTATTTATACTTGATTCCACAAGTGTCAAACAGCTGAATCTAATAACAGCTAATGGTGCAAACAAATAAGGGTGGAGGTAGCTAACTATCATTTTAAATCAGCAAAATACATTTACATTCTGGCAGATTTAGCAATTGAAGATTCTGTTCCAAGCACCCACTGTTTATCCACTGATGATTTTTTACAATTTATATAACAACAAATATCTGACTCTCTGGAAAAGTCCTGTGGATTTAAGTTGCCTGATAAAATTAAATACAAGTCCCCAAAGAAAGAGGAGAAAAGAATAGTCCGGCCAACTATTGATTTCCAGTTGAGTAATTGAGGTAGGAGCCTGGATTCTTAGAACTGTTTTCAAGGTAGTAGGTAAGAAAAAAGGAATCCCTTACTCAGTCACAACTGTATGCACACTTTTTAAAAATCATTTTCTCCATACACCGTACCATAGGAGCTCAGCATTTAAATAAGTCAAGTTTTTAACTTAAAAGTGTTAAAGTAATATACAATTGTTTAAAAGTGGTAAAGTAATGTCTAACTCCTATGTCTGTGCTGCAGCTTAGTGCTCCCTGCCTCCACCCCCCAAAATGACGCCAGCCTGTGTGGCAAAAAAACTGCCCTCTCCTGAGTGGTGCCGACTCAGGGGCCAATTTTTGGGGGGGCACGTGTCCCCCACCCCTCCATGACCCCTCTACCAGTCGCCTATGGGGACAGGCCCAGTTGTTCCATTTTTGTCCCACTCCATAAGGGGGACAATTCCCTTACTTTCCAGCTGTATTGGGTTTACTTGCATGACAAATTACTTGGGTATTAGGGCCGTGTAAAGCTTCGGTTGGTGATTCGATTTGAAGCAGATTAGACCCAATTCAGTGGCCAAATCTGAATCGAATCGAATGAAGGGACCAATTTAAAGGTCCAAATTGATTCAAGGCTCTCTGAACCTTTGGAAAAGATTCGGAGAGCTTTGATGATTCGGACAGTCCCCGGTGCTGCAGCCGACTCTGAGCTGGTAAGTACTAGGGGCAGGGGAGGGGATGCTGGGGAGACCCCTGCCTGCTCCCCCAGCCCCCTCTTGGCTGCCCCACCTGGCCCAGCTCCTGGTACTTAAAAAAAAAAAAGCCCCAGTGCTCATCGGGTGGCTGCCAGGCAGGGGGTGGGGTGCGATCCCTGCTGCCCCCCACTGCCCCATGCTGCATGGGGGGCTCTACCACGACCCTGCCAACCCCCTCCTTCTGCTCCTCCAGCCCCCCCACAGGTGCCCCACTCAGGCCAGCTCCAGCCCTTTAAGAAAAAAAAGAAGCCAGGAAAAGCACCAGGACTCTCTGCTCCTGCAGCAGCCTTGGGGCTTCGGGGGCTTGTGCAGAGCCCCTCATGTGGAGCTGAGCAGTGGGGAGCAGTGGGGACTGCCCCCTGCTGGCAAGAGCGGTGAGTCCAGGGGGGTTTTCGAGGGGTTCTTTTCCTTAAAGGCCCAAAGCTGGCCCAGGTGGGGCACCCATGGGAGGGGCTGGGTGAGTGATGGGGGTGTCGGGGGGCTCATGCAGAATCCCCCACACAGTGTGGGGAAGCGGGGATCGCTCCCCTGCCAGGCAGCACCCGCTGAGTCAGGGCTTTTTTTTTTTCTCCCAAGTGCCAGGAGCTGGGACAGCCATTGCCAGGCTGGGAGAGGGGAAGGGGATGGAATGGGCCTGGCCTGGCTGATTCAGAGATTCGGCAGAATCAATTCAGGACGGTGATTCGAATCACCGAATTGAATCACTGTCCCCCAAATCAGCCGAATTAGAATCCAAAGCAAATACTAGCTGCTTTGCACAGGCCTATTGTATATTATGTGTGTGTAGAATTGGATCTACAGACTATTATCACTCTAGGGCAGAGACTATGGCTAAGCATAGGCATTCAAGAAGCTTGCGGCCAAAGTACTAACTTTTAAGCTTTACTCCAAGTGCCTAAAATTAGGTTGGGAGGAAACAGAACATGTTAGCTCTTGGGGAGGGAAAGGGGCAGAGCCTGGCTGCATGGCCTGAGCCTAGCAGGTAGGGGGTGCCACTCGGGCTTTCCAGGTTGCCAGAGAGTCCCAAGCAGAACCAAATGATCCACTCCAATTGGCTGGTGGGGACATCACAACTGCCCACCTAGACCTGATACAGCAGCGGCTCATCATGGTACATACCATCAAGGCCCCAAGCCATCAGCTGGACATCCCACACACGACCACCCAGCACTCTCTGTGCCCATCAAGTGTATGTGCATGTCCAACATGCCTGGGTTGTGTGTGCATGTATGTGTTCAAGACACCTGGGTTGTGTGTGTGCACATGTGCATTTGTGTACCAGATGCCTGGGTTCTGTGTGTGTGTGTGTGTGTGTGTGTGTGTGTGTGTGTGTGTGTGTGTCTGTCCCAGTCACCTGGGTTTCTGTGTGTGTACCTCTATGTGCATACGTTCTGGATGCCTGGGGGGTGTGTGCATGTGTGTGTATATGTGTCCTGAATGCTGTGAGTGTGTGTGTGCATGCGTGCACACGCAAACATGTGCCCTGGATGCCTGGGTGCTGTATGCTTGTGTCCTGGACATATGGGTTCTGAGAGAGAGTGTTTGACTTGGATGCCTGGGTTGTGCATGTGTACAAGTGTGCATGTGTGTGAGTGAGTGACCCAGATGTCTGGGTTGCATATGTGTGTGTGTGTGCGCGTGTGTGTGTGTGTGTGTGTGTGTGTGTGTGTGTGTGTGTGTACGCGCGCATGCACTTCCCAGATGCCTGGATTCCATGCCCCAGCCCCACACAATGGCAAGCTGTCCAGATCTGCAAAGCCCTGGCCAAGTAGCTCCTCACCAGCATGGTCCAGGAGCCCTTCTCGGATGACCAAAGCTGAGGAGTTTGAGTGCCCATGACCTGGCACCGGACCACAGGGTCTCCTGCCACAGGCTCCTCTGCCCCTGTATCCTGGGCACTGCAGTCCACAACCCAGGCTGGCAAGGCATCACCCCCTTTCCTCTCTCCCTTCCCAATCCACCAGAGGCACACACCAGGGTACGGGGGAATGTGGCGCAAGGAAGAGACATGCCTCAATTTAAAATGTTGTGGTTACCAAACTTTAACTGTATTCAATTAAGAAAACCTGCTGAACCTGCTGAACACTGTCTGTCTCAGCTTGGTTCCTCCTCCCAATTAAACACAAAACAGCAAACCTTTGGTGGCAGCAGGGTGCCCGGGGTGAAGGGGGTGGGAGGGGGGGGAGTTTGAGAACAGAGCAACAGAACCTGAAAGAGAGCTTGTGGTCAAGGGGAGTGCTGCAGGGCCTGAACTCAACAAACACAAAACCTTTCAAGGGAGGCACACAGCAGGGGACTTTTGACCTGGCACCTACTTTCAGGGGTCTGGAGTCAAAACAGGATTTATCCTTATAGGAGCTGGACAGCTGCATTATTCCATACCCAATGTCTGTCTGAGTGTGCTGCGGGCCTGAAGGTGGCTGCTGGGCCTTGGGGAGGGGAGGCTGTGGATTAGGAGGCATCATCTCAGTGGGCACTGAGACCTCCTGGCTCCCCCACACTGGACGCCTGGTTTCCCAGCCCTGGGCCCATGTCTCCCCCTTTGAGGACCACAGACCCACAGCCCTCCCAAACATCATGTCAGGCAGCTGACCCAAGCCACACGGCTGTCTATCCCTGCCAAGACTGCACTTCTTTCCAGCATCAGGACCCGTGGTCCAAATAGCACCGTAGGGAGTGGAAAACCTCCCCCCCCCCCCCGAGGGCCTCCCTTTTGATGGGGGTGGATGAATAGGTGCACCAGGCTCTGCTGCCAGAAGCTGCCCCAATGACCACCTGGCCTGGTGGAATGCCCTTTCCCCCTGTTCTGAGCATTCCTGCATCCCTTTAGGACTGGCCTGAAACTTCTTGGGGGGGCCTGCACCTACAGGGTGACTGCCAGTGGTCCAAGACCATGTATATTAACTCCCTGTCCGGGTGGTGAGACTCTCTCAGCTCCATTGAACCACAGGGAGTCTTCTCCAAACAGTGTGTGTCCATCTAGAGCCCCCAGTCATGCAATTAAAAACTCCTGGTGACAGGAATCCATGATGCACAGCTTCATGATGCAGAGCTTGTAACATTTCTTCTTCATTTCATCAGAACCTTGTATGCACATCTTTCATTCACTCAGCAGATACTGGCCACCCATCCTGGACCCACCATGCTGTCTGCCATGAGATGGCTTCCTGCACACAGATGTGGAGCCTGCAGACAAGGGGGAAGGGTTGCTTAGTTTGCGGAAGAAGGGTGGGGACAGGTCCAGGACTGGAATGAGCCCACAATCATGGGAGGTGGGTAGGGGTTGCTTTGAGGGGTTGATGCAGTGTGTACCTGCACCATAAGAATTGGAATCAGCCAACATCCAATGGACTGTTCACCCACGGACTGGATCAGAGTGGAAGGGAAAAAGTATTGTGGGGCTGCTTGCCAGCCTGGCCAGATGCAGAACCCAGGAGTCAGCCTAGAAGTGATAGCCAAGCAGCTAAGAAAAGGGTTCTCACATGAGAAGCTTTCCATCGTGTCCCTTTTCTGGACTGGGAGGGAGGGAGGTCTGGGGGTTTCTTGACAAGGAGACAATTTTCCCTCATTCCTGGTATGCACCTTTTTGGGGGCACAGAGATGTATGATAGGACTCATTCCAGAACAGCCATGGCCCCTGTATGGGGAAACAGTGTCTCAGGGCCTCCACCTGCCTCCTCCTCCTTTGGTGGGGTACCTACAGGTGACTCCTCCAGAACACCACTGGTCCCATGGGCATAGGGGGGTGGTTCATGTGCCCTGTTCTTAGCAAGAAAGCAGGAAAGATTCTTGTAGAATGGCATGCCCTGCCTCCAGCCCACAGACTGCTTTGCACACAGCAATAATGCCTCCTCATCACCGTGGTCTTGGTGAGGCATTGTAACCAGTCTTTGTTGTGACCCTTCATCTGCATCTCCTGGGCAAGACCTCTCTGATTCAATGCCCTATCTGGAACTGGCGGGATGTCCTCCTCAGCTCAGATGATGATGAGATCTTTTACTTCCCTGAACTGCCATTGCCACCACCAGCCAAGCCTGGGAATGCAAGACAGGCCAGTTTCATCCATGATCCACAGTGGTGCCCATGGAGTCCTGATGTCCATGGATGGGTGACGGTCTGCCTGTAAGGGGGTAGGTGGAAGACTGGAAGGGTGGGTGGCTGGTTGGAAGCAGTGGTGGACATGCAAAGATGCTCTTCCTGGTGCATGGTTCTCGTTCTTACTTCAGAGGCTTGGGGCCCCTGCTCCCATGTCCCCTGGGCTCTGATGTCCAGGTCACTTCCAGGATATTGAAATGTCCAGGGGCTTTTAGCTGATGGCCTGTGATTCTGGCAAGGCCATATGCCCCACCCAGGCTGTAAATTTAAGGGTCCATGACCCAAGTGGTCCTTTAAGTTCCAGGGGTATATGCATGCACGCCCCAGCTCGGATGTTCAGTGCCTCCCCCCCCCATCACATTCTCCACACACTGAACTACCTAGTTGATTATCCACTAGCTATCTGATCAGTAAGGAAGAAGAGGGGGAGTCAATCTGCATTGAATGAGATTGAAGGACATGGCTAAAAGTGGGGTGGCAAATATTTAGGGCCCAACTCAGCCACCCTTACGTTACACCCTTATAACATGGAGGACTTAAGTGTAGCGGGCATGTTATGTATTTCGACCCCAAATAGTACTTGCGTGATTTTTTTTACATTTCATTTTTTCACACTTTCTTTTCCCATCCTTTAACTAACACTGTCCCTGTTTTGAGGGGATTTCTATATAAATATAGATGTCACAAGTGAGAAGGTACAAGACAACACAGTGTCCAGTGGTTGTTCTGCATTATTGCAAATTCATTTTGAAAAGGAAGGAGATTATGAAGGAAATATAAAACAGATTAGGAGTGATCATCTGGTCTCATTATTTTCCATCATCCACAGCTGTAACCCTTCAAGAACGGACATAAGCAGAACTACTCTATTGTTTGGGGAGGGGGGTGGGGAAGAACCATACGCAAGTTTCAGATGCAAAACTCTAATGCAAACACTCCCCTAAGCACCTAAACTGAAATGTCATATTTAAAGCTTTATCTCTTCTCTACATGAAAGTGGTTTTGGAATGAACTAGGCAAATCCAGAGAGATTTTGGTTCAGAGTTCAGAACTAACCTAAGTCTCAGGCAAACAAACTTGATTCAAATAAGACACTATTGGCATCAAGACATTACAAAATACTTCTGAGTGTAAGCAGCCGCTTACTGCATCAGATGCATCTGAAATCACTTTGGAGATTGAAAGATGGAGAGAATAGATATTATGGATGGATATCAAAAACAAGGAATATAGTTTGCTTTCCTGTTACTTTTTTTCCCCCCACAAAAGCCATTGGATGGAGTAAGACAGTGGAGTGCTACTAAAATATTTCAGGCAAGATTTTGATTCCTAATTAACACCCACACACATAACTGACTTCTTATTTTCTTTACAGGTGTGTGAAACTCAGCAGCTCCACCTGATAAGCCTTGATTGGCTTAATTAACCTGTAAAATTCCTGTCTTCCCTCCCCCAAACTGTAGAGAATTTGAATATTTATAACTGCTTTTTATGATTGCCAAGCTGGGGATGGGATTTTCCCCAGCTCAGGCAATTTCTCTAGTTCATTGCTAGAAGACAAAACAGGGGCAGGCTAGAGATGCAACTTATAGACTAAACAGTACAGTACAAAGACGCAATCCTGCTCCACTTGAAATCAAGGGAAAATTACCCCAATTTCAGATTTAAGTATTACTACATTTCAACAACTTGAAGGACTGAAGTTACTGAAGGATTGTGTGATAAACTTGAACGCACCCCCCACCTCCAAGTTCCCTTCAGTATCTATTAGAGCACTTCAGAAAACACAAAACGGATGTTACTGCCCTAAGCACAATCAAACAATGCCTTTGAAAACCTTCAGAGAATTTCTTGGTACCCAATTTATTGTCCTGGCACTGCAGGTCACGGCCCCACTGCCAGTCCTGCAGACATACATGCCTCTACCTTTATAGGAAGGAACCAGTTAATTAGGCACTGAAGGCATTTTTACACATGTAAGCACTGCAGCACAGGATGCTTTGAAAAATGCCCCGCGCTGCAATGCTTGGAGTTGCAGAAGCGATGAAATGCATGTCAGTGCTGAGAAAAAGGTGGTGCATTTCGCTGCTTATACAACTGCATGCGACACAGTGCAGTGTGCGTCAACTCACATTCAGAGCAGACTCAATTAATTGAGTCTCTCTGGTGGCAGATCTTGGGCTTGTCATAGGACCAAAAAGTATGCGTATAAATGCCCTTAAAAAAGAACAGGTGGAATATTGACACAGTACCTGATCCTAAGTCATCCTTTTTCGGGCATGAGCCAGCAAAGGAGCACCCTGATTGCCTCCACTTACTCAAGAAACTGCTCCTGGGTGCACGTCTACATGTGTGCCCAGGTTGGGAATAAATTGAGCCTGATAGGAGCAGACTACTTCAGGGCAGTTCCTATCCTGCTCTGCCCCCCCTGAAGCACCCAAAGGAAGCTTTAGAGGCACTGGGGGCAGCTGGTGCAAGGCAAGCACTGGTGCAAAGTGAGGATGGGAGCACACAGCCCAAGGCAGAGAGCAAGGAGCAGGCAGGCATGGGGACATGGGGGCTGCATACACCAGCGCTTGCCTGCTTCTTGTCACTGGCATGATAACTGTGCAGGGGGCGGTAGGCCTGTAGGCATGCCAGCATGGACCCTTGCTCCACAGGAGCCCCAGAGCCAAGCAAGGCTGGTGACAGGCTGGGCCAGGACCTGCCATTATACCAGGTATTGCAGGGGAACAGGGGCCTGGATTGCCCAGACCTACACAATGCAGGACATGCAGTGCAGGGAAGCTCCAGGCCCTGCTGCCACTATGATTGCAGCTCCTGGGGAAAATTGCAGCTGCCAGGGGAAGGAAGGATGGGTATAGTAAGGGTGCCATGGGCCCTGCCTCCCCAGCTGGTGGCACGGACCCTCATATGATCCTCCCCAGAGCACTGGCCACAGCCGACCCCAGAGCTCTGCATGTCTGGGAGCTGCCCCTGGAGCCAGGGACAGCTCCCCCTGTTCACTGGAGCTCAGGTTTTAGCCAGGCAGCAGTTGTATCTCCCTTCTGACTGGGATGACTGGGAGCAATTTGCTGCTGGTCAGCGTCTACATATGCCATATAGTTTAATTCGCCATTTTCTAGTACTTGTATCTATTGGTAATAGCAAACGACACATTAGACTAATCTAATGCGCAGTAATTGCTGTGCAATGCTTTACTATGCATTAGGTTAGTCTAATGCACAGTAAAGCATCTTGTATAGATGTGCCACTGTGTCCCAGAGAGTTTTGTGCGATTGCTGGGTGGCTATAAGAAAAGAATACTACATTAAGGCTAGCAAGACCATTCGATATTATTATTCATATAGCAAGGAAAAGTGAAAACTAAAAATGAAACCTCATAAAACAAACAATGTGGGAGTCTGACAATAAAAGCTAGCTGTCCTATGTATGTATCTATGGGACACCCAGTAGGATACCTCAAACTCTATACACATGGTTCCAAACAATTACCAAAGTAACCTGAATTATTAGAAACTGGCTTTAAGATGGGAGAATAAAGAAACAGTTTCTGCTTCTTTATGGGTTATTGCACGCATCCACGATTTCTGGGACTTTTGGGGCATGTTCAAGTATATTTTTCTTTTTCATTAGGGAACTTGCCCATTGCCAGAAATCAGTGTGGATGAATCAATTCTTAAGACAGGGTAACTGTGAGCAGAGTCATCCCTGGTTTCTTTCAGCCTGAAATTGAAGCTGAAGCACATTCAGCACTTTCTCACCTGCACCAATGACAATATGCAATTAGAGAAATTCAGCAATAAGCAGTTTTCTTTCCATACATGGATCTATGCTAACTAGAGGGGTCGCGGGGGGGGGGGGGGGGGGAAGGAGAGGGGAGAGGTAAACCCAAAGGGGAAAATGGACCAAGCCACTAGGTGAGAGCAATAACCATTCTTGCCAACATCACACCCACATTGTGCGTCAGCAAGGCCAGATGGAAAGAAAGTATGTGGACTGGGGACAGAGGCTTCACTGTCTCTTGTCAGTGACATCCTGGGGGCCAGCCTAGCATGAACTCTAGCCAAGGCTAAAGTAGCTGTGGCCAAGGCTAGAATGCTGCCCTGAGAGGGAGAACTGGAGCAGGGGGCCACAAAGTCCCATGGGCTGCTGAAGGAATGCAACCTACCATGTGTTGCGATGGGATCTGGTACAGATATTTGTTACAGTGGCCACACCTACAGGACTGAAGTCTGATACCACATTCACCCAGGGCTATGTTAGAGTGGGATCCACTATTTTTACAATACTCTATATGCCCTGACCATCCATTAGGATACAGCTGTACAGCACTTGCTGCACACCAACCACAAAATAAATTTAACTTCTGGACCTGACCTCCATTATAAATGTCTGGTATAATTTAATAATGCATATTTCATGTTACAGAATACAAATAAAAACAGTAAACATTAAATGAAATCTATAGGTGAATGAAGATGTTCACAAACATTTTCATTTTTTTTTTTTCTGTTGCAGAATTTACTTTACCAGATTAAGATTCTCAGTGAAATGGAACAGTCTAGCTAACAGCATTGTTTAAATTTTAAAGCATTATTGGATCTAGGCAGTGACGCAGAATGCACAGATCACAAAAGCATCTTCATACTAACAACCAGGGGGCTAACAAGGGGTAGATCTCTTGCTTTCAACCCTTAATCAGTAGGGCATAAAATGATGGCTAATGAACTGCATCAAAAATGTACTGGGCACCAGAAGCAAGTATGAGATTAAGATCTCTGCCTCAAAGAGCTTCTAATTAGACAGACAGACCTGGTATGACCCCAGGTTGGGAGAAAGGTTGTAACTAAAGCTATAAAGCCAACATACATCATAGTAACCAAATGTTGGCACTTCTGATTTCTGGTTGTGGTGTTTCCAAGAAAATGCTGTTTTCCCACAAGTTACTAGAATTCCAGAGGCTCATCTTGAAATATATCAAAACCATCCAATTTTTCAGCTAATGGTTACCATCCAGTCTGAGACTCCTTGACCATGTGTGACAGGGGGCACCTCTCGGGGCCCGATCTCATGCCAGCCTGGCCACCTGTCTCTATGGGGCAATCTACCCAGTCTTGCCTGGCACAACTTTGCTGTTCTCAAAAATTGGTAGTATAATGCAGGAAGTTGCCCATTCCCAGCCCCAATGTCAGGGGGTGCTATCTGCAGCTCCCACCTTCCCTACACTGCAGCCCATGCCTCGCAGATGGCATCACAGTTCTTAGTAGCTCTGGCCTCACACTGGGCCCCATGATCCTCCAGTCTGGGCCCCAACTGGAACCCTCCAATCAGGCAGCGTACTCCACCCTCATTCTGGGCTCCCTAGCTCCCTACAGTCTTCCCTGTCTTGGGCGTGCCGGCCCATCCCCCCCAGACCTTTGGCCACACAGGCCCTGGCCTCACCTCCAAGGCCAGTCAGAACCCCAGGCCCTCGGCTTTGGGCATCCCTCATGGTGGGCCCCTGGCCCTTTTGACCCTTCTGGTCCTGGCCCCAGCATTGACCAGTCGAGGGTGCCTCAAGTCAGGCTTCTTGAGCATCTAGCCCACTCTCTCACGTGAGTCCGCCTTCTCAGCCCTACTATGGAATTATCCACCCAGTTGTGGGAGCTGGGGTTATTAAGGTGCCCTGACCCGCCTTTCACCAGGGTGGTAACTGGCCTGGCATTTAGTGGGGGCTCCCACGCCACAAGGAGTCCCACCAGGCCACCCATCCCCAGCAGGGTGCAGTTTCAATTCATACCCAGGACCAAGAACCAACTAGCCATCCCCATAAGCTCTTGCTCTTACCTCTTGGTTGTTCCTGCTGTAGCTCACCTAGGTGATGTTTCTGCCTGAACTAGCAGCAGCAGTCTGCAGCTTTTATATACTAGGCTATCAAAATGGCTGCTGCCATCAGGCACCTGCTGGAAGCCTGTTACAGCCCTTAAAGTGGCAGGCACCAACAGTGCCCTGCTACACTGTGTCATAACGGTACCTAAATTTAAACAGTTAAACATCACTGAAAAAAATCTTTGCCTATTGGAATAAAGATTTCCATTCTTCTAGTTGAGTATTTCCTTTCTGAAATGAAAACAAAGATGAAACAGTTTTCTCACTTATTAGCCCATCCTAATTACACCCCCAAATGCTTCTGCTTGTTAATGGTAAATGGCACACCTAGCTCTGCATCTTGGGAAAGTGGACAGTGGGCGTTTTTCACTAATGTACCTGGCAAATCATGCTCTGTATTGGAGACTGGATGAAGCCTAAAGCAAGATATAAAAGCATACTGCTGACTTCTCCCTGATAGCACATCCTAGCATTTGAGAATTCCTTGGAAAACCACAAACTACAACTGACACATGGGTGAACTTAGAAAACACACTCCAAGAAAATGTTTTTTCTTCATTTTTTTTCTCACTTTCACGTCAGTATTTCTGAGAAATGCAATGGATAAAGGATTCCTTTAATATCTCTACTTTGATCTATTTTACATTTCCCATCCCTCATAACTACTTTGTCATTCTGGTTGTACAGCATTTCATCAGTCATACCCAGCTGTATTTCAAACAGTGATTTGCATACACTGCACTGTATTTCACAGTATCAGATTGCAGGATGTGTCATGAACACACATTCTGTTGAGGCAACAAGGTCACTATTTTTTTATTTTTCATTCTTTTTCTCCTTTCAAAGTAGCAGCTGCCCTGGGACAGTACTACTTTTTTCACCCTGACAATATCTGACATGTATGCAGTGTAAGTATAAACTGTGACATTACACTGCAGAACTATATGTGATACTCTATAAGGATATATTTACTATACTAAAACAATAATTATGCCCAGTTTGGGGATAAGGAAATATACATGTTCCACATTTGTACGCCATAGTTCCTGAGCTACTCAATATCAAGGCTGGTGGGTTCTTTCTTTTTTTTAAGTTATTTTTACTTCTATAAGGCTAAATACAGACAGTCAAAAAGCTAAAGATGGAATCAATTCAATTTTCTTTAAAGAAATTTTTATAATAAGAAAACTGAATAGAATGGGGCAAGAACCAGATTATCTCTTTTACATCAATTTCTATAATTGCAGAATTTTCTAGGTTGCAAAATAAACTATTTATAATATTTTTCTCACGCAAAAATTCCAAAAAAGATTCTGTTTCAGAAAATCTGTTTTTTCATTAATCATAGTTTCATAGTTTGTAGGGTTGGAAGGGACCTGAGCAGATTTCATAGATTTCATAGACATTAGGGCTGGAAGGGACCTCGGAAGATCATCGAGTCCAGCCCCCCGCCCAAAGGGCAGGACGTCAGCTGGGGTCATAGGATCCCAGCAAGATAAGCATCCAGTTTCATCTTGAAGGTGTTCAATGAAGGCGCTTGAACAACCTCCGGCGGCAGGCTGTTCCAGACCTTGGGGGCTCGGACAGTAAAGAAATTCTTCCTTATGTCCAGCCTGAAACGATCTTGTAGTAGTTTGTGACCATTCGTCCTCGTCATCCCTTGGGGCGCTCTGGTGAACAAACGTTCCCCTAGATACTGGTGGTCACCCCTGATAAACTTGTAGGTGGCCATCAGATCACCCCTGAGCCTGCGCTTTTCCAGGCTAAAGAGCCCCAGGGCTCTCAGCCTGTCATCGTAGGGTCTGCTTCCCTGACCCCTGATAATGCGCGTGGCTCTTCTCTGGACTCTCTCAAGCTTCTCCACATCCTTTTTGAATTGTGGAGCCCAAAACTGGACGCACTACTCCAGCTGCGGCCTCACTAAGGCCGAGTACAGGGGGAGAATGACGTCCCGGGATTTGCTTGAGAAGCATCTATGGATGCAAGCCAGCGTTTTGGTCGCTTTACTAGCCGCAGCATTGCATTGCAGGCTCATGTTCATCTTGTGGTCAATGATGACCCCCAAGTCTCTTTCTTCCATAGTGCTAACCAACATAGCACTGCCGAGCCTATAAGGATGCTGCGGGTTTTTTTTCCCAAGGTGGAGAACCTTGCATTTATCGGCGTTGAACACCATCAGATTCTCATCCGCCCACTTGCTGAGCCTGTCCAGGTCAGCCTGGATCACCCACCTGTCTTCTGGCGTGGATGCTTTGCCCCAAAGTTTGGTGTCATCGGCGAACTTGGCCAGTCCGCTTCTGACTCCAGTGTCCACATCATTAATGAAGATGTTGAACAGTATGGGTCCAAGGACAGAGCCCTGGGGGACCCCACTGGCCACAGGACACCACGATGAGTGACTTCCATCAATTACTACCCTCTGGGTCCGACCCCGGAGCCAATTTTCCAGCCAGTGGATCGTGGGGGACCCAAGGCAACAATTGGCCAGTTTCTCCAAGAGACGATCATGGGACACCAGATCGAAGGCTTTTTTGAAGTCAAGATATATGACATCAATCTCATCTCCCTTGTCCAGGTGATAGGTCACCTGGTCGTAGAAGGAAATGAGATTGGTCAAGCAAGACCTACCCGCAACAAACCCGTGCTGGCTATCCCTTAAGATGTTGGCGTCGGCCAGTCTATTAAGGATGGCCTCCTTAATAAACTTTTCTACGATCTTCCCCGGGATAGAAGTAAGGCTGATGGGCCTATAGTTAGCCGGATCCACTTTCCTCCCTTTCTTGAAGATAGGCACCACGTTGGCCTTCTTCCAGTCTTCGGGCACTACACCAGAGCGCCAAGAGTTTTCAAAGATCCGCGCTAGAGGCTGGGCTATGATGCTCGCCAGCTCCTTGAGTACCCTGGGGTGAAGATTGTCAGGGCCGGCTGACTTGAAGGTATCCAGCTTCTCAAGATGTTCCTTCACAAAGTCAGCATTAATGGAGGGCAGGGGATCACCCTCACCCGGACTTCCCGGCCCTGTAGCAGACACAGGCGTCCCATGGGGCTGATGAAACACCGACGCAAAGTACCTATTTAATAGGTTGGCTTTTTCCTGGGCGTCAGTTGTCAGTTGCCCCATCTGGTTCAGCAGGGGTCCAACGTTGCCCCTGCTTTTCCTCCGGCTCCCCACATATCTGAAAAAGGACTTTTTATTGTCCTTGATGCTCAAAGCTAGCTGGAGTTCAGTTGCAGCCATGGCTTTCCTGGTCTGCTCCCTACAGGACCGGACCAGTGCAGAATAATCCTCCTTGGAGGTGACTCCCATCCTCCATCCTTTGTAGGCCTTTCTTTTTAGCCTCAGGAGGTCATCAAGTCCGACCCCCTGCCATGGCAGGAAAGAGTACTGGGGTCAAACGACCCCAACAAGGTGTTCATCCAGCCTCCTCTTAAAGACCCCCAGGGTAGGAGCCAGCACCACTTCGCTTGGAAGTTGGTTCCAGATCCTAGCCGTCCTGACAGTGAAGTAGCACCTCCTGATATCTAGCCTGAATCTACCCTCTGCCAGCTTGTGACCGTTTCTTGTAACTCCCGGGAGTGCTCGGGGGAACAGACACTCCCCCAGTGCCTGATGGTCCCCCTTGACTAGTTTGTAGACTGCCACTAGATCCTCCCTCAGCCTTCTCTTGTGGAGGCTGAACAGGTTCAGGTCCCTTAGCCTCTCCTCATAGGGCCTGCCTTGCTGCCCCCGATCATGCGAGTGGCCCTCCTCTGGACCCTCTCCATGTTGTCCACATCCCTCCTGAAGTGCGGCGCCCAGAATTGGATGCAGTACTCCAACTGCGGCCTGACCAGTGTCGCATAGAGGGGGAGGATCACTTCCTTGGACCTGCTCGAGATGCATCTGTGGGTGCGTGACAAGGTGCGGTTGGCCTTCCTGACTGTGTCCCCACACTGTCAGCCCATGTTCATTTTGGCATCAATAACAATTCCAAGATCCTTTTCTGCCTCTGCAATGACAAGAAAGGAGTTCCCCAGCCTGTAGGTAGGCTGCTGGTTCTTCCTCCCCAGGGGCAGTACCTTGTATTTGTCAGTGTTGAAACCTATCCTGTTCTCATCCACCCACCCCTGTAACCTGTCTAGGTCTGATTGCAGCCTATTCCTCCCTTCTAGCATGCCCACTTCTCCCCACATCTTAGTGTTGTCTGTAAATTTGAACAGGGTTCTTTTTACCCCCTTGTCCGAGTCGCTGATGAAGATGATGAACAGTGCAGGCCCAAAGACTGAGCCCTGGGGGACCCCACTGCCCACATCCCTCCAGGTCAAAAATGACCCATCCACCACCACTCTCTGTGTGCAGCCCTCCAGCCACTAAGTGACCCATTTGACTGTGTAGGTGTCGACACTACAGTCCCCTAGTTTTTTAATGAGAATGGGGTGAGAGACAGTGTTGAAGGCCTTCCTAAAGTCCAGAAAGACTACATCCACTGCTACATCTGCGTCTAAGGATTTTGTGACCTGGTCATAGAAGGCCACCAGGTTGGTCTGACAGGACCTGCCTCTAATGCACCCATGTTGGTTGCCCCTAAGCATAATCTCCCCTGCTGGCCCCTCATGGACATGCAGCAGGATAATTCTCTCAAAAAGCTTACCCAGGATTGAGGTAAGACTAACTGGCCTATAGTTTCCTGGGTCCTCCTTCCTCCCTTTTTTGAAAATGGGAACCACAGTGGCCCTTTTCCAGTCCTCTGGCACCACACCAGAGCACCATGAGTGCTCATAAAGCCATGGCAGGGGTCCCGCAATGACATCTGCTAATTCCCTCAGCTAATTTCCTCAATCATTTGACCCCTGGCTGACTGCCTGCCCTTGAAGCAGGGGGCTGGACCCAAAGATCTTGCAAAGTCCTTTCTAGCCCTAATGGCTATTAAATCTATGAACCCCCTTTATTTCTGGCATATTTAAAAAAAATATATTAAACAAATTTTGAAACAAAAAGTAATTTCAAGGCATGACATCAAAATGTTCTCTTACAAAAAGGGTGAAATGGAATGCTTCAGCCATACTGATTTCCCTCCCCTCCACATTCTTTTTCTTCCAGAAATAAAATTTTGTCAAGATTTACATTCCTGTGAATTAATTTCCTTTCCATGAAAATCACTTTCAACCACTTCTAATAATGTTCCATTCATTTTTAGAACCCCTATATCATTTGCTTTAAGATTCATGGGCACTTGTACATGTGACAGAGGTTTAGTCCTCAGGATTTAATTTTATGCTCCCTAAATTGAAACCCAACAGTTCAAATTTTCCATCACATTATGATGAAGGGAGGGGCCCGATCCTTTTTTTGTTTGTTTGTTTTTTGTTAGAGCTGGAGCCTGCTTGCAGCCAGAGGGTGAGCTGCCAGTAGACCGAGAGGCCCCTGAGCTTGGTCCTTCCCTCTGCAGTGGTGGTGGTGTGAGGGGGGACTTGTGAGGGAGGTGACTTAACTTGAATCTGGAGGGGATCTAGCATAGAAGTTCAATAAACCGATTTAATCTAAATCAGTTAAGTGCAATAGTACCTCCATCCAGATTTTTCTTAAAGCAGTTTGGGGTATTTTGAAAGCAGCTTATGTGCACTAAACTTCTGTTGCATTACAGGGTTGAACAGGTTTCCAGTCACTTATACTGGTTTGTGTGTTGTTTCTGGGCCTAGACTTGAGGTGTCACAGGAGCCACTGGTGAGTGCGTTTTAATTCAGCATCCTAATTTGGCATCATGATTGTTCCTGCCATCCAGATGTTTCTATCTCTTGGACAAAGTAACCTCCACATTAACCAGTATCCTTCTTCCTCTAAGAGTTTAGCTACTGACCTATAAACAATGCATTTTTTATAACTATGCATTTTTTGTGGTAAAGAAAGGCCTACCAAAAACAGGTCACTTAAACAGATTTACCTGGATTGGGTAAAACCAAACAACAAGCATTGCAGTGCTAATGAATATAAAATTATTCATCTAGAAACAAAGAATATAAACCATGCTACAAGAGAAGCAGTACTGTCCTGAAAAGCAATGACTCCAAAAAGGATTTTTGGTTATTAGTATATAATGAGCTGAATATGAGTATCCAATGTGATACAGTGGCCAAATGCGTTAATGTAATCTTTGGATTTAAAAAGAGAGAAAACATCTAGCCAAAACAGTGAGGTCATATTACCTCTATATTTGGTATATCATTTGGCACCACTACTGGAATATCGTGTCCAGTTCTGGCACACATAATACAAGTTAGCAAGTATTCTGAGTGGAGACACAAGCAAAGTTAAAGGATTGGGAAACATGCCATATAGTAACAAACTCAAGGAACTCGATCTATTTGGCTTCTCAAATAGAAGGACTTGTACAGTTTGAAAAGAGATGCCTTTTCCATTTACTAGGCAGAAGGATAACAGAATTCAGTGGCTTCAGCAGAATCAACCAAAATTGAAGCTGGACAAACAGACTAGAATTATAGTGTGGGTAATTAGCCACTAAAACACTTACCAAGGCTTGACCTAGCTTCTCTATCTCTGGGAGATTTTAAGACAAGTTTGGATGTTTTTTCTAAAAAATACCATCTGGTTCAAGAAGTTCATGGAAGTTCTGTGGCCTAGGGTAGGCAAGAAGACAAAATAGATCATTCATAATTTTAATTTCTGACCTTAGACCTATGAATTAATTTTTGTGAATGCTGATGTTCTATATTGTCCTTGCAAGATCAGGGCTCTGCCCCACCAGGTTTTCTTTTCAACATATCAAAATCAGTTTTTCTAATTATTGAAAATTAGAAAAAATAGAACCTGTAATTTTGGGGGAAGGGTCCACTGCTTCTTTTGATTATACTTGCTCCTGTTTTCTGGCTCTCCATTCTTGTCTGTTCCATATATCTGAAACTGTATCTCTGTGTCCAAACACAAAGATGTTTCAGAAAATAACAACAGTTCCTAAATAAAGCCATTGTGTGTGCCTTGAGTGGGAAACTGCACAGTAGCAGGGAACACTGATGAAGCCACTGTTGAATACACCCATTATTTATGCTTATGTAGAGAAGTGATGTTGTCCAGTAAATCATCACTGCATACAAAAGGGTTTTATTTTGAAATTGCCATTACTTTCTGAAACACCCTTGTAGTATTAACATGCTTTACACTACTATCACATTAATAACAGTTTGTTTTCCTGATTAGTTCATCTGATCATACTGTAACTATAGGGCTTCCCTAATAAAGTAGGGAAAGAGTAGACTAAGACGTACAGAGATACCTTCAGTAATTTCAGAAAGGAAACCAAAAATGAAGGTCAAATTAATCTCTGCCTTAATTCCAGAAAAGCATAAGATTTAAAATAGAGGTGACTTTGCCGCAACAAACTATAAATGATTATGGTGAGATTTTTAAAAATTATACGGACACAGACAAACATACGTTCAAAAATGAAATTCCTACAAAAATTTGAAGGCTCAGTAGATTATTCACATGCCTGCCTTGAGTCTGAGGAAATATATTAGCATAGGATCATGCTTAATAAAAATATGGGTGAACGCTACAAAGAAGCTTACCAAAACGTTTTCCCTGGTAACCTTTAAACCTTTCAAACTTATCAACTGTTTTCTTCCTATATTTTATAACACATCAAGATGAAAATTATCTAATGTTCTGAGCCACCATTCTAGCTCCGGAGGGCCTTAATATAGTACATTAAATTTGCCTTGCTGCCATTTGAAAAACAAAATCAGCCAAGTTCTGATTTTATAGCAGCCGCCTCTTCATTCTCCCTAAACTTCAATGGGAGGCCTTTGACATTTGATACACTAGTATGCTAAACACAACAAGGCAGCTAAGCAGCGAAAGGCACCGTGTCAGAACCTTCATATGCAAAATATACCATTCCATTTCAAATAGGAACCTGACTCCTTTTGTCCTTGGGTGCAAGACAGTGCTGATGTCATGAAATGACTATGAGTAAGAATAATACCAACAGGATTGTTTATTTAATTAGTAACAAGGGTAAAATCCTTCTAATTCAGCTTGATCAGAGGTCAGTTTGAAGGGTCTTTATCAGGGTATGGGTAGCATTCAGTGGCTGAGGCTTAATAATAATCTCTAGACTTCAATTTCCTACTAATAAAGGGTAATATAATGTAGTGTAAGCCCTCTTATTTGTTCAGATCTTTTTAACCACTGAGGAGCTAATATGCAACAACTGAACAAACAGTGACCACACAAGTTTCATTTCGAGCAGGACAGATGACCTCTGATGAAAGAAATGATCAGTCAAGCTCTGAATCAAGTGGAAAGCAAGCACATGCACATTTTCTCTGTGTGAACATGTAAGAAAAGTAAGCAACTCCTTGATATCTATATACAATATCTTATAAGCGTGACGGAAAAAAGACTGAAGAATGTGCAAATGCTGTGACTTGAATTAAATTTCCACTGGTAGATTCTTAACCAAGCCATTTAACTGTGCATCAACCATTTTGATAAATGAAGGCTACCAAGACTATTAGGCTTCTTAGAATCCCAAATATGACAGAATTGCAATGATCCAATTAGGTTTTGGGGGTTTTTTTGGCTTGCATCGCAACACATTCGTAAGTTATTTCTTCTGGATTTTTTTGGTTACTCTGAGATGCTAACCCAGCAACACAATGCAATACTGCTAAAGCATTCTTGACCCAAAGAAAATTGCATCTGAAATAAATAGGAGCTTCACCCAAATTAAGCTGCAGAACTGCATTAAACAGGCATTGTGTTAAAAAAAAAAAAGCAAGAATAGGAAGACCACATTTTCTTCAGTAGGTACTGTGGAAACACTAAGAGAAGGTGAGTATTTTTGTATGACAATTGACTTCAAATAATGCAACACTGTTTGGGCAAGGGGGCAAATCCAGCACTGGAGTAAGATGGTGGCACTACAGACTTCAGTGAAATTGCATCCACTTATACCCAAGCTAAATATTGCCTATTAAATTTAATATGTTTAAAAGGCTATAAGGCTCATCTCCAAAATAGGGCTTTCTTGATATGGTTATTTTTTCTACCTGAAGGCCTTTGAGTCTTACTTCCAGCATTTTTCTTTCATGCCTTTATTCTAAAGGCCACCTGCCCATTTTTCCCCTTACAGCTTTGGCCTTTAGCTTCTGGATGATTGTTCCAGCAGCAACTTCCCCAGGAAAGCCTGTAACATTCCATGTCAGAATTTTAATCCACTTAGTCTTTTTCCCTGGGGTAGGTAACCAATCCAGGGGAGTCAGCTTTGTGCCCCTCTGGGCATCTAAGGTATCAAATAAAACCCAGACAGTTCGGTGTTCTCTTTTTGTATATTGTGGAAGCAGAGGTGAATAAGAGCAATTTTCTTTTACATTTAACTGCTGTGCTTAACTAGAGTAAGACAAGACTGTCGAAAGAAGGTATTAAAATATTTGTAAATATATTGTCTAGTATAATATTTTACACAATACCAACTCAATGTAGCCTGAGAGTATATTTTCAATGAGTAAGGAGCAAATTAAGTATTATAGTCTAAAACTCTATAGGAAGATATAAATCCTATAAATGGCTACAGGAATTACACCTACACATGAACAAGACACTATACAAGAATTTTAAATTAATTACCTGACAAGCCATTCTAAAATGAAAATAACTTTTTAAAACTACCTAGTAAGTCAAATTCAAAGGCTACTGATTTTATAGTTAGGAAAGCAATTCATGAACACAGAGAAATGATATACAACAAATTATGTTGCAATGGATGACAGCACAAAAGATATCACATTTGCAGTTAGTATATAACTAAACTACATAATTAATCTAACACCAGTGAACCAGGTAGCATGTAGGTAACTTTTAGATCCAAACAGAGACATTAAAAGATGTCAAAAGAGAATCCTGGTGTTAACAGGGGAAAATCCATGTTGGTTCTCTCAGGCTATTTCTAAGTGAAGCAAGAAATTCAGGGGTGGCAGGAGCTATTCAGCATCTCTGAAAATGGCCCACAAGTATGCGGCAGTTGAAAGATGGACTTAAAAAGCTAGTGTTAGGCATCCAGGTTTTAAAATGCTGTCTGTACATCTGTTGACTTCCCAGTGTGCCACAAAAATTCATACTGAGAACTCATAACTGCAGGGTAAAAGTTGCTAGAAGAATGTTTGGAGTTCTGGCAGCTTGACCTGAGACTGTAGGCACCATTGACCCCCAGGATGTGGGTTAGTGGGTTGCGGGAAAACTGCATTAGCTGCCAATTTCAGCTCAAAAGAACAGTAGCTAGATGTTAGTAGTTAATGAAGAAGTTTAATGGGTTTCAGTTTGAATGCACTGGATATTCAGAGTAAAATGATCAAAAGAATAAAGAATGTTAAAATTCTGAAGCAAGAACTACCCGCAGCTGAAGAAATAGTACAGCTCAGAGAGTGGACTCACCTTGGCCCTACAACAAGCTAGACAACAGATTCTATACACAAGCCATGTCTTTGCCCAAAGCAAAATGGAAGGGAAGTCAACCTAGAGAGGACCTTCACAGCACAATAATGACTGAAGCGGAAACTTTACGGATCAAAAATTTTTAATTGTTTTTTTTTAAAAAAAGAAGAGAGGATTGGCTGGATATGAACGACTTCTGGCTTAAATGCATGACAGCGTGAGAAGTGGAGTGAATTGGATGGGTGACATTGAAGCTGTTATCTGTAGGTTCAGAATCAACAACTTAATAGAGCAATTCCTGCCTCTCAAATATAATGTATTTTGGGCTGTCTGAAGTCTCATAGCAACAGATTCCATATAGAGAGGAAATAGCAGGTTCTCTGTGCTACTTCAAGCATACTCAGGACCCTACATTTCAGCACTTTCTCCCTGAACTTAGGTATCAACCTTAGTGTTGTTATTACTGCTTGTACTGGTCACTTTTGCTACCCATATGCCCTTCCCAAAAAGTTAAAAAGGAATAGAGGGCTGTACAATTTTGGACTATGGTATTTTACATTGCACACAGCTAACAGGTGATATTCAATGAATATGTCAAACAAGGTAAATACAATAGTTGGTTAGTTTTATTACTACCATGCCTTCAGCTATGCAACTAAAACAATGAATAAGAATAAAAGGGTCACTTAGAAGCAAAAATAAAACCAGAATAAGCTAATAAATATGTAAAAAAATTGTAATTATTGGATGAAGAATATGTAGAGTGATCACAGAGCCCTGGTCTTCCAGACCTACTAGAGACAACCAGAGGGGTGTATTAGGCAGATGGTAATAAAGAGCAGATCACCTGAGAGTGGGGGAGACAACAACCAATACAAGGTGGATGCATGGTGAGGGACAGACATTCAGAAAGCCTGAGCCTGAATTGATTCAATCTTTGCAGGTTAGTCTAACCTGACTAGGCTGAACTAGTTTGAAACTGGACAGACATTCTCTCTGGACTGAGGAAATTCAGGCATGTGCCTGCAGTGGCTCAAGTTAGAAGCCAGGGGGTGCTAGAGCAGCCCTCCCTTCCCTTCTGCAGGGAGCTGAGCTGAGTGGGGCATGGATTCTCTCATTAGGGAGGTCTGCCTGCATAGTCCCAGGCATTTCCCTGATGTCTGGTCAAGGGTTGGGAGTGTTGCCAGCCCCCAACCCTGGGCTAGCACTTGCGGGGTGGGCGGGGGGGAGGGTGCAGTGCATACATCTGTCGATGATACAGAGCTTTTGGATCTACCCTGCTTCATCATACTGTCTGCAGCAAACTGCAAACATGCTGGCTACAGTCCCTGCTGTAGCAGAGAGGAAGAAGGGATCTTTGCTTAAGAAGCAAGTGTTGAGAGGTGGAGAATGGGGGGCGTGGGGAAGCCAGCAGACCCTGCGGTGCCTCCAAGTCTGTGCCAAGCTGTAGCCAAGGAGCACAGGGGAGGGGCCAGCCCTGCTATGGAGCAGAGCCCAGCTCAGAGAGCATGCTGGGAAGCTGGGGGACTCTGATTTAACTTAAATCAGCAAGGGGTCTGGGACAGACATTACATAAACCAGTTTGAGCCAAATCAGTTAAGTCTGATACTACATTCAATCAGGTTTATCTCAAACCAGTTTCAGCCATTTTCAAACTGGTTTATGTGTACTGAATATCTGTTCCGTTACAGGTTTAAACTGGTTTCTGACCACTTAAATCGGTTTATGTGTAATATCTGTTCCTAGCCTATGTATCTCTCTCGCACACCACCAGAATATTGAACCAGCTACTGAGATGGGCAAATACTATATGCAGTTACCTATAAAATACATTGTTCAGTGAACAATAGCAGTGTATTTTGATTTATGTATTTAATTAATCACATTCATTCAGTTTGCAGGGATTGACAAAGAGCAAACAATAATGTGTACTTTAGTAGGTACTGGGGAAGAGGGTCCTCTTCAGAGCCATCTTGTATTGGATCAGTGTGACAGATGAAATTCTGCAGTCAACAAAATGCAATGCTTCTTGAGTAAATAGTCCAGAAGGAAGCAGCACATCACAGTGAATGAGCAGTCAGGGAGCAAGGGGGCAATGTTGTGTAACATGCTATTTAACAATAACACCATCTGTAGGCATTTGATCAAGATCCCTGGCCCTGACATTCACTGGCCCAAGTTTACATGTACAAATCCTATAATATCATGTTGTACCTACAATGTGACTTTCTTTTCTCACCTTCCAGCACAGACAGAATTCTTCAGGGCTTTGTTCAGAGCCCCTGTGGATATGTTTTTCTTTTTTTTAAATAGTCACTCCAATAAGATTAGCATTTAGATTAATTCAATTGAAATTATTGACTAGTTGTTTGAGAGATTGCATCTTCCCTAATTCCTTACAGAGCCCAGACTGTCACACACGTTTGCTTTCTGTACGCCTCACAGATTTCATGTAGGCTTGAGGTGTTAACTCCTGTCCTTCTCTCACTTTTCCTATCTCTCCTTCTTCAGATCTTCAATTCCTATTTGCTAATATCATTGTTTTTCCATCTCACTTAATCCTCCACAAAGGAATTCTAGAAAAACAGAATCACCATCAATTTTTTCCTCGTCCTCAGACTGACCTCATTATTGATAAATGACTTAGCACACTGGCAGCTGGAATCTCCCTGTAGATGACAAGTATTCTGCTTGTCGTCACAGACTGATGTGGCAGTCAGCAATGTCTGAATCAAATTATAACATCCCACCTTGCTTTTACACAGTCCCAACTTCCCCTTGCTTGTTGTTTTCCCATTCCTGACATTTTACAGTGACTAACGCACCAAACTGGATTGGCATTTTTTCCACTACAGTAATTTAAACCACAGAGAATTAACTGAATTACTTGAGGTAAATTAATGCTGTCTTAGTCTTTCTGTGCCTTGGGAATGTCATGACAGACTGCTAACAATCTGAGGTCACACAATATAAATCCTACTAATACTAAGGTGGACACAGAGTGGGAACAACAGTGTGATTACACCCCAATTTTGGCTGTGTCATGTTTGAACTCTCAGCAAGGGGTCTGGCTGGAGCCCCTGCTTTCATGTAGCTCCAGAGCCTGAGTGTGATGACTCTTCCCCTCCTTTCTCCTGCTGCTGAATTTGGAGGAGGAGGGTAAAAAGCAGCAGCATTCACAACCCCCTGGGCTCCAAAGCCATCCGAGACTACGGACTGCAGCCAGACCATGCCTTGATCAGCTGATAAGCTTCGAACTCAGTGCTCAGGTACAACTCTGGCAGAACCCATGCTTTCCCACTGGCAGTGAGTGCAGAGCTCACTGGGCACAGTTACATGAGTGTTACGTGGGTTTAGTGCACCGTAATTTACTGTGGAGCAAACCCACCTTGGGCAGGCATCTACACATGCAGCCATTTGGGAGCAGATTTGCTCCTCATGGTAGTAGCCTGCTCCTCTGGCCCTGCGCCACCCCCCTGGAGCAGCTGAGGAAACTGGAGGCTCCAGCTACATCTGTCTGCAGCCAGGGGCCCTCTTTAAAAGTCAATCCTGTGCACTGCAGCATAGCCACCTGCCTTTTCGGCCTGGAGCAGGCTGCAGTGTGCTGACACAGCCATCTTTGACTGTCACCAGAGCCTATGTCCACCGTGTGATGGCTGCTCCTTCCCCTGAGAGTGATGATGCATGCCCTGGGCTCCTGCATGCCATGCTTCGTTGCCACAGTAACCACCACCTGGACCATGGCAGTCTTGGCTCTGGCTGCCCCCCTGCTCTGTAGAGCCAGGATCACCACAGCATCTGAGGCCTCCTGCCACTGCACTGCTGCCACGGCATGGAACGAGGAGGCAGGTGGTGGGGCTGGGCTGGGAGCCAGTGCCAGGGTCCAGGCAGGTTGCTGCCGCTGACCCACGGTCTCTGCTGTGAGACCCAGTGTCCAGAGGCTGGTAGCATGTGGCACAGGCCCCCAGAGTCACCACAGCATTTTAAAGGCCAGATAAAGAGCTGCCCCAGCCTCAGGGCTGGAGAAGCTCCAAGACCCATGGCTCTGGGGCTAGTCCTAGGGTGGCTCCCTAGTGGTGGAGCTGAGCAGGAGCAAATTTGCTCCTTGTTGGAGTCTACACATGCATTACTGCACAAGTAACTATGGTGTGGTTAATTTGCTACCTGCATTTGAAGGTAGCAAATAACCACACAGTTGACTAATTGACTGTGTAGTAAGCATCTGCACATGTAGATGGTGACACTTTGCCATGCAGTCAATTAGTCAACTGTGTGGTAAAGCACCGCCTGTAGATGTGCCCACTGTGCATGTGGAACACAGCCAGAGCTTCAGGGTGGGTGGGAGGAGGGAGCAACTCCTTTGCCACATTGCTGGACCTACTACTGACTAGGACTGAGAAATATTTGTTTAAATGGCTTTAGTTTTGTCTATGTAAAACAATGCACACACTCATATATGGTACTAGTACGATTGCACATGAAAATGGAAAATTAAATGTGCACGTTGAGGCCTGAATATGTGCTCATTAAAATGGCATGCAGTTTCAGTGGGGTACAGGTAGAACTAAGTAGCCAAGTTAAGTCTCTTTTGAAATGTGGCTCAATGTACTGAGCTTTCAAATGAGTGCTTCTTGGATATGAAGCTGCAAAAGAATGTGAGGTCTTAAGCCTGTGTTTCTGGCATAATGATATCATTAGATAATTAAAACAACAGAGGTGTACACAAATATTGGCCACAGGTGTAAACCAATTACTTTAAAAGCAGTTACTTTGGAACTAAATTATTCAGGGGTTGTAAATTAATATCTATAATATGCTTTATTATTTACCCCCATGTCACAGGCAATGAATAAAAAAAGTCATTGCTTTTTAGTCAATATAAAGAGTAATATTTTAAATACCCTCCACTTGAGACTCCCACCCATGTGAACATGCTACAACATGACCTTTCTATCTTTAGTTTCCATCATCCAAGACTACCTAATAGGCGCTTGATGGTCTACATGGAATAATTCTGGTTATGTCAGTCCATCTCTTAGCAGACAAGTAGTACAAAATCCATAATCACAATTAGCAATATGACAGTATAAACAGCAAGAGCAAGAAGGAAGGATATAAAGGGTGGGAAGGAAATTTATTGCTAAAGAAAAATATCAGAAGGTAGAAGGAGGAGGAGGAGCGAGACCCATGTTTTTCAGTCCCCACAATGCATCCTATCACAGGTATGTAATGAGTGTGGATTCTTTATTCAAAATAATCAAGGGAAACTTTGTACACAGTTTATATATACTATGGTGCTGCACTTCTTATATGAGGTCAGCTCCTATGCAGTAACATATGAATCAAATATCACTAAACATAAATCACTTGGTCTCCAAGAACTTTCACTGTCTCTTTAACGCTACCCATGCATCTTGGGGGAGGGATGCACTTCTGAATTTCTGAAGTGGTTCCAATCTTGCAAGGCTATTTGAATATGTGCAGGCTTCATTTGATCCTAAAAGACTTGCTGCCTCCTTGGTACAGTGATTAGGAAGCACTTATACTTTGCCAGGTTGTTTCTATTGGGAACATACACTGACAATAAAATTAAATATATATTTTGATGCAATAGCATACATTTACAAAGACTGCAAAGTCCTGTTTTCCTGCACATTGCAGAAACAGACAGCATCAGGAAACTTCCTTGATTAGAAATCCACAGGCTTCCTCTCTAGTGGGTTCTGTGCACAGGAAGCTCCATCTCTCAGCTTTCATGTACAGTCAGATTCACTATTGCTTCTCTCACCTTTTGATGGCTTTCTCTTATTAATTTGGTGCTCAACCCCACAGCCAAAAAATCCAGACTCCTAACCCTGCCTCTGCAATCAGAAACACCTGTTAATCTACAAGTTAGTGGAGTAACTAAAGCAGAGTGAATGGGGCAGTAGCCCCAGGCACTACCACTGGGAAAACAAGGGGAGGGAGGTGAATAAAAATGGCTGCAATTTTAATCACCATAGCTACTGACAGGAGCCACTGCCCCGTGCCCTGGACACACAGCCGTGTCTCTGCACTTCTGGGTTAAGCATGGCTCAGGCCTCACTGTCGGATCCATTTGGTGCTGACAGTTTGTTGCACGATTATCTACTGAAAGTGCTCTGCAGCCATGCACTGACAGAAGTGCACTGCTGCAGAGTGCTTTAAAAATGCCTTATCATGTGACAATCTGAACCCATATGTTATATTACATTACATTACATTATATGAGGGCTATAGTATATGAGGGTTCTGATGAAGGCACTCCAAAGCAGAGGACTTTCATTAACATCTGTCAGCACAGCCAGGAGCAGGGCTCAGCTAATGCAGCCTACCTCTGCACTCTATGCTGTCTTCAGAATAGGTGGGGGGAAAGGGAGCAGAGGGAGCTTGTTTTGGGGGTTGCCCGTTGGCACCCCACCACCCAGCCCACCCTCCAGTGTCAGCTGGGCAACCCCCAGAACAAGCTCCCTCTGCTCCGTTCCCCTCCTCTCATTCCAAAGACAGTGCTGGGGCTTGGATTGGGGAGAGGCAGGGCTAGGGGGAGAGTGCTTGCAAAGAAGCAGCTGCTCTAACCTGCAGCTCATCTCCTAGTCCCTGGGACCCAACAGTGAATGTCTGTTGGGCCTAGGAATAGCTGTAACTCATGGCCCTTCCTGAAAAGTGGCATGAGTTGCAGCAGAAAGCTGCACATCTGTCAGTGTTGATGGACTGGGGCAGGAATTTCTCTTTCTAGTTATCTCAGTACACAAAATAGAGCTGCTCCTTCCATTTATTCCTATGGTAGAATCCTTATACAAGGTCTTTAACCAAGTCTTTGATCATCTTTGATCAGAGATTTACTTAAGGGCAGTCATGAGCAATTTAACAAATAACAGGTTGTTTCAACATCTGTGCGCACTTTGACAATGTCTTTGTTCTTCCAATCACACTGTAAAATAATCGCAAGGTGGGCTACGGTAATGCTACCCTATTGGAAGATGGGGAATCGTCCAGCAGTCCAAGTCATCTTAGTCATCTTAGTGTTGTTTTGTTCTGGCAATATAGCGTCAGTAGCAGGATCTGAGTCTTGCCAATAACTTGAGACAAATTGGCTTATTTCTTTAAAAAGCATTAGATCAGCTTCTAGAGCTGCCTTAAACATTAAGTGGCTGCAACCAGTGTGCAATTTGGATAGCCTGAAAGGCTCATTTCGCTGTTCATGTGCCATCATTAAAAAAAAAAAAAAAAGACAGCAGGATGCAACTGATCCTTTTCAGATCATATAAACATACAACATATGTTGATTTTACGTGAAATCTAGGATACAGATTCATACAGCCTGGATCCTAAAACACTTCACAAAATTAAATGACACATTTAAGATTAAATAAATGCTCATACAAAGGGTGAAAAGGCTTTTTCCCCAACTCTGATCCCAATTAAACCTTATTTCAAGGGGAACTGAAGCAATGTATATATCCTTCCACAACAGATTACTCTCCTGGAGAAGGAGACACAAAAATGGAGAGTGAAGAGAAAGCAAAACCTGTTTGGTTTCTATGTGAGAAACAATGAGGCCAAAGAACTGGAGAGGCTTTGGGGAATGGTGGCTGTATCACACCAAAGGGTGATTTTTGGTCATCAGGAAGGAGAACTGAAACTGAAGATATGTATTAAGGCTTAAACTGTGCACAAAGCCACCAGAAATTCTGAGAAATGCTTAAGAACTGAAATAGGGCTTAATTGGTACTTAAAGAAACACATACCACTTGGGCTGGTTCTGTGCATATGGGTGGCTTTTGCTCTGATACATACCCTCTCATCTTGTGTTTAATCCTCTGCAATGTAAACAAGCATTCATCTGAACAGAACACCCAGTGGCAGGGATTCAGTTCCATTTCTGCAAGAGGATTCTCTCGATTAATTGCTTTATCTGGCATTTGAAAGCTGGCCTTCTTAAATGTATTGAATAATATTTGATTAAAATAGTTGAACAAAAGTTTATCGTTAAATCTATAACAGAGCATAAAACTGCTGAAAGGCAGCAATGCATTCCAGACCTAGCCACCACCCAACCCCAGAGCAGACCGACTAGGAGACGCATAACAGAAAATTCCACTGTGGAGCCAGCAGAGGTGCCCGCCAAGGAGCCAATAAAAGACAGATGCAACTACTAGAAAAATAAATTGCTCAGCTGGGCACGTGACAAGAAAGAGCAATTAAAACCTTTTATATATATATATATATATATATATATATATATATACACACACACACACACACGCACACACACACACACACACACACACACATATATATATCAAGGAATGTTTTCTCTTGGGGAAAAAAATAGGAAACTCGTTCTTTCAGCTTTCTCAGAGCAGACCTTGGGAAAAGTAAGACTCTAGAGATTCACATCCTTTAAAGAGCTGGAGTTGTGAACTCCACCCCTCCCCCACCCAATATGTGAAGAAGTTTGTTAGACTTCAGACTTGTCACAAATGTAGCTTCTAACAATTCATCCCCATGTTCAGATGCTCCTGCGATTGCTTTCTCCGGTAATTACTCAGTGGGTACGCTGCAGCGAGCTCCATAAGTTACAGCTAATCATTCTTAAGTGCTGGAAGCAGGACTGCATTTGTGCAAAGTACAGCAATCAAATATGGTAAGCAGATGGCTGTTTCTTGTCCTGCGTTTCCACACTGTGCACAACGTGTTAAGAAGTGATGGATTTATCCACACTGATGGATACATTGACACCATATGCTTTTATGGAATAAAAATCTTTTGACAGTTTATTATAACTTTTGATCTATCCATTTTAAAAAAAATGATTATTTTAAAAAGAAACTCTAGATGTTTCCAATGTAACTTCCATTTTGCACATCAGTAATATATTACATTACACACACACACACACACACACACACACACACATATAGCATTATATATAACAGTATTAAAAAAACCCACTTTAGAATCCAAGGAATATTGCAAAAATGCCACGCCATGTCTTCACATTGTAAACTGAATATTCAGAAAGCTTTATGCCAATCAATTCTCATGCATAAATGACACCATTTTGAAGTTGATAAATGTTTTTGTTCATTTCTGATGCCTGAAGACTCATCCAGAACATTTTATGAATGACAGTGACTAAGCAAAGGTAAGCAACGAGCATTATCTTTATCATTTAGATTTATAAGCTGATCTATTGTGTGGAGGGATGAACTGAACATTAAAGTGGCAATTTGCAGACCCAGTGGCAAGTGTACCCTTAGATTTTCCAAAAAATCTAAATCTAAATCTTATGGAAAGAAAAAAAAAGAGTAAACCACATTCGGAGTTTGTAAGTCCCTTGGATGTCCACTGTCATACCATCTGCAAATAAGCGACTGAACTTTAAAATCCATGTATTCTAGTCTTGGCATAGCATATATCTAGAAGTAGGTTTTGAACAGCTATTGCACACAATCATAGAAATGATGACCAGTAAGCATTCATTTCTATTTCTATTGCCTGCAGAGTAGCAGAATGCTGTCAGCTTAAATTGTGATAAAATGGTTAACAGAAATACACTGTTTGTAAGGACAATACACATTTTCATTGTTTCCCTTCAGCATTCAATGGTAGTTCAAACAAATTTAAAAGCCTATTCAATGCCATCAATCAAAATCAGCTGTCTGTGTGTGTGCTCAGTGTCACACCTTTCCTGTTCCTCTAGTTACATACTTAAGTTCTCACACTGGTTATCAGTTTGGCATTTGTTAATTGCTAGTCTGCTGTGTAGGTTTTAATCACCTGATCCATCAAAGACCTGTCTCTCTCTGCCTATACTCATCTTGTCAGTAAGTGACATTTTTTGTAATGAAAGCAGCAAATCTATTGATAGCGTCCCTCAGCAGAATGGAAGGCATCCTACATTAGCTTTGTCATCAAAATCAGCCTGTTCTATTACAATTGACCTTCTCTACATGATTACCACACAAATCATAGCCCTTTCCCCCCTCCTCATCTATTAGAGTATTTCTCCTATAGCCATTCAATTGTCTGGCTGCAGTTGGTAATTGGATTCATGTTCGAAGTACAGTATTCTAAGTCAGGAATAATTCAAATGGAACACCCTAGCCTACGGCTAGGACCATATGTTAAAGTCAGATTTGTGTCTGTAAAATTTGCACAGCTCCAGCAATAATATAGTCTGGTCTAATGTCACAAAATTCTATTTTATTAATAATCTTATCTTCAGCTGTCTATATAGTGAAATCCCATGTCGATATTATTTTAAGATGTAAGGATAAGGTAGTTTTAGTATTTTTTTACTTAGTTAAATATGTAGAACACATGACTTTGGCAAGTGTCCGGCCTCATTCTAAGTTTCGGGATGCAATGCAAGCAGCTTTTAATTACAGTATATAACAGACAAATTAAGACCATCAAAAAACCAGGCAGCCAGCTTTGGATATGCTGAGTGCTGTTTCATATGAAGACTTCAGAGCTTGAAACATACTGTTTGGACTAAAGCTCAAAAGGTTGGGAGATATGAAAGTCAAGGCTTCACTAAAAGCGTAATGTGGTAGAACAGTACCATACTGTACATAGCATACACATTTAACGATTTAACAAGGAAAGGAAAATTATACTTTATATCCCCATAGTTGAAGACATCCTCCAGCAAAACAGAGCTGACTTAACTTCTACACATCCATCTCTAAGGCTGAGCATGGTCAAGACAACAGGTGCTCATCCACTGCTTGCCAGATTCAGACTCAGAAAAAAAAATCCCCTTAAGTCAAATTGTCATGGTATGGGAAAGGGATACCTTCCTCTGTAGATTGAGGGGTGGTCCTTTCCCTAGGATCTTCCAGCCATATAATAATCAACTACTTGCCCATAGTTACAATGGCAGGGCTTTGGCCATTCCCTCATCTTCCTTGCATTTACCAAAGGAATGTTGTTCGGTATTCCCAGTGTTTGGAGAATTGTGCCTTGAAGTTAAGTGAGAGGATGCAACGTAGTGATTTTGGGGATTCTTTGGAAAATGGCTGCTTGCTAATGCAAGAGACTGAACTTGATGGGCCCAAAGGCCCCTTCCAGTCCTACATTCTTGAACACAACAATTTAGTGATGCTTTAACTTACCACCAAATCAATCCAGCACAAAGCAGCTACTGGTTGAGAAGAATACAGGAGATGCGTGAAAGCTATCTGTTCTGTCTTCCTGTCACAGCTCTCGTGTTGCCCTACGCATTACCTAATTACTGCTCAGGAACTGGCCCATGGATTGAAAATATTCATCCAATCATTCACCATTAGATGAATGCTTGTCCATAATAAATACTCTGAAAGATTATTAGGATAATTCTCACTAGCCATAAAATAAATTCAATTCATGCCTAGAATTACTCAAAATGAAGAGTTTGACAGCAAGCACTACTGCTGCTGAAGTCCCTTCCTTGCACTCCCAGATCCCTTACCAATCTTCTTTTTAAAGTATACCTCACCAAGAAGAAACAGCTTGAAAAGCAGAAATGATCTCCTTCTATATCACTGTTACCAACGAAACAGTACTTTAAAAATGAGTATATTCTACATAATGGTAAACCAAAAGCCAAGTGGCTTTCATCTCTCTGAATTTTGAACTGCCAATTTTTGAATGCTTTATCCTGGCTTTGCTCGAGAGAAAGATGCACAAGCTCTCTACAAATTCCCTCTAAGGTAAAGTCTAAAGCCTGCTGATGACATGGTTTATACATTCAGTCCTTCAAGCAGACATCACCACCAAGTAGAATTTATCCTTTGACCTCCATTTCCCCTGTGATATGACAGGTATTCTTCTTCACTATAGTCTGATTGAAAACACATTGAAACCAACAGGAATCTTTCTATGTAGTGTTAATGACTGCAGCATTTTATTACTGGGAATTTCACTATTCTCGCTACTCTTTTTAAAGCCCCCATTTTTGGAGGCAAGTGATGATTGCAAAACTTCAGCTTTTGAGTAAAAGGAAATTTTGTTCAGAAAGCAACCTGAAATATGACTTAAGTGAATCTTTGACCATGTCTACACAATAACTTAAACTGTGCTTCAGAAGAGGGTCCTCAAACTAGGTCTCCTACTCTGAGTGAATGCATTGGGCAGGCTATTTAGCACTGCTAATTAGCATGCCCATGGCACTGAGTAGATATGGCTAAACTACTTCTAGTTTAGGAAGCAGCCTGCCTGGAGCAGCAGTGTGACTGAGGATGTCACTCTGCAGCATGGTAAGTTTACTGTGAACACATGCCTCAAGCACCTATGGTTTACAATAGAGTGAATAAACTCTTGATCATGATGTAAAAGAAATATTTTCCCCTTGCAGCCAAGGAGAGTCCCTTGACAATGGGGTATTTAGTGCTTCTTAACAATGAGAGGAGGACAAATTCACCATTCCACAAAGGGAATAAAGAGCTATTCCAACAAATAAGTGCAAGTGACCACAACAGTGGTCACTGCACTGTCTCTAAGGTCTGATTCATCTCCCTTGCACAACTGCTCTGTGCCAAGATTAAAGATGTAGGCAGCCCTCAGTGAAAGTGAAAATGGATTTCTATGACAAAGCGTGACCTTTTTTCTTTTGTTTACTAAGAGGGAAAAACAAGCATATCTAAAGCAGTGAAAAATTATTTTCATCTCCTTTACCAATACATAAATAAAGCAAATTCAGAATTCACTGGTTCTATTGTTTTATTTGGCTTGTGCCATTTGTCCTGAAGCTGGGTCAGGGAGTTTCTATTAATTGCACTGAACCACAATTCTGCTTGTACGGCACAAGGGGTTTTTTCGTTAATATACATGTTACGTAACCTGGTTGAATCAGTGTTTAATCTGTAGAAACAAAGTTATTTTAGTGTATTAACATTTCTCTCTGAAAGGTTTGAAGTGCTACATTTTGCCATCTGTTCTAATTATTTCTGAATAATTTGGCATAACGTGGTCTTTGTTGGTGAATTATGAAAGCAGATTTCATTGCTCTCAATTACACTGAAAATGTTACTATTGACTTTAAAATAAGAACTACACAGTGCTGAACAAGAAACACTTTCCTATAAGATTTAGAATAGGTACGCAGAAATCAATAAGCTTCTTAAAGGGAGAGAAATAAAAGTGAGAATGAATGACAGATTCAGAAATGGACTCATCTATAAATTTTTGGAATTGTTTTTCTTGAGGTGTTCTAAACGTTAGGATGTATCTAGTTGTAGCGCACTTGATTTCAGGATATGATCACCTTGCAGAGGAAAGGAGCAGCTTTTATTTGCAAATGGAGAATTCTGACACTAAACACCATGCCCAAAGTCACACAGAAAGTCTGAGACAAGGATAGGAACAGGTTTGCCTACCCCCATTCTTTTTTAATTGACAATCTGTAAGTTTTTTACTGGCAACCAAACTTACTTTATTTTTAATGGTGTATATTTTTCTGACATACGTTTTACATCATGTAAATATAACGTTTCTTCCAGACCCCGGGCAAGTAAAAACATTTTTTTGTCAGTAAAAAGTTTGCGGATTATCAGTAAAAGAAAAAATAATCTTGGATTGGCAACACTACTTGAATACAGTAATCATTTTATACCCAGTCCCAAGGGTCCCTTGTCTGCTCTGAGCTGTGCTTGGAAGGGGAGACCCTCCTGGCACTGGGTGGGGGAGGGCTGCAAGCAGTCCTGTGCCACCAGAGGCATCTCCCTCACCCCTTCTTTTAAATTTCTAGAGCCACCCATGTAGCTGCCAGATTATGTAGTGCTCATTTGTAGAAAGAAGCACAACCCCCACCACTGAAAATGTGATATACTTAAATATGGGACAAGCTGGTGATGGTACAACTGTCCCATCAGGATAAAATGATCAGAAGAGAGACAAAAAGGATACCTATTTACAAATACAGATTCTATTACTTACCCATGTTCTGGTCAGTAAGCCAGAAATCTCTAGCTAGATTCCTTGAATATTAATACATATTACTGAATGCCATATATTCATATGCAAATATTATGATAGTAGATGTGCTAATTTATAAAAAAAAAAGTGTTGTGTATTATTTCCTCTGCAAAGATGAATAACTGCAACCTCATGCAATTCCTGTGTATACCTCCTGCACTGGAGTTTTCTTTTTCTAGCTGACTGAATAAAAAGGTTTAAGAAAAAAGTTAAAAGTCCCTATTTATCCTTTCTCACTGTGATGTTGTGAGGATTAGTTAATGTTTATATAGCTTTTGAATGTACAGAGTGCTACAAAAGTACTAGATATTATCCCAGGACTGAAATACCATGACAAGACCAGAGCTTGTTGTTATGGTCCCTGAGGCATTAAGAAAAGCCTGGTGAAAAATAAACGCAGCACCTGATTTACGGATACTAGACCTGCATAAAGCTACAATAAGTGTGTATTATTAGCCCAATTGTAATTGCTCTTATATTCTATGCATATTAGCAGGCATTATAAAAATGAGCTTTTTCTCATAATGTGCCCATAAGTAGGCTGTTGCCTGTGAAAGCCTGTTTCTCTTTGAACCAGTTAGTCTCTAAGGACACCTATACACACACTGGATGTCTGCTCTGACATGGGCTAAGTAATCAAGTCTGCTGAATCGTGCTAATTGGCACATTCTAGCAGCCTCTGTATCGCACGTATTCAGCATCCCCACACTTCAAAATGGTAGTGGGGGTGCTTTAACTAAAGCTTGTCAAACAAGCTTTAGTTGAAGTGCCCCCACTCCCATTTTCAAGCACGGGATGCTGAATACACATGATGCTGCAGGCGCTTTAATGAGAGTGGCTCTTGGAGCCACGCTAATTAAAATGCTTCCCCCACCATTCAGCTCAGAGCACATGTAAAAATGCCCTAAGATACCACTCTGACCTACCTTCTGTTGGGAGAGACAATGTAAATGGAAGAATGCTATGGTTGCTGGAATTTGGCAAACTTTTTTTTTTTAGGCATTACTAATGATTTTGGGTACATGAGCTTGTGACCCACTGATGGGGACTGATTAACAGAGTGGATTATTAGCACTTGGCTTTTTCACAGTGAGCATCAAAACTATTTCACATGTCAAACCGGAGATCCCACATCTTTACTTGTTTTTGAAAACCTTCATCCAAGTTCCTAGCTTTCCAGAAATGAAACCTAACACATAAAGCCTTAAGATAAGTACAGATCTTACACTTCAGCACTTAGGTCAATCTAGCCCTAGTTAGATCAAACAAAATATACAGAAGTTTGAAAGGTTAGATTGGGGAAAATGACTGTCAAATTTAACTTAGTTTTTTCACATGCGGATCTTACACTTAGATTGTCCTAAGTTGGGTTTGGTTGATCTAAGTGCTGACCAATACAGACCTTCAGGAAGGTTAGGCCAGGCAAAAAATGGTAAGCTTGATTGAACCTTACTTCAACTAGGAAGTGAATTATGTAGATCAAGCTTACCTGTGCCCAGTCTAACCTGAATGTGGGTATGACTCAAACTGGATGGACCCCCCACCAAACCAATGGACCCACCAACCCTCTCCCCACCCCACCCCACCCCCCAACCTGCTAATCCTTTGTGGACTTGCTAGATGCCTGCAACTCACCCTGACTTACTTAGATCATGCTCCCAGCCCAACTTCTGACATCAGTAAACATGTGTACATGCGGGACCTGATCTACAATCACATAGCTTAGTAAACCATGTGACTGTAGATTTGGTCCTGGGAATATGTGTACTCATTTGCATTGTAGCCCCAAGACTGGGAAAGCCCATCTGCTTGCCCCAGCCCTGAGACTGTGCTTTTCCTTCCCTCTTCCTCACCCTGACAGGTCTTTAGCCCTCCAACCCCCCCGACACCCTCCACCCCCTGTGGACCCACCAGCACCCCCCCCCCGACCAGCCAGCCCTGCCAATCCTGCCAACCCCCTCTCCAACCCCACCAACCCCCTCCCCAGATGCCACCAACCCCCCTCCCCACCAACTTGCTAGCCACCCCATTTCTGCCTGCCTTTCCCGACACTGACTTACTTAGATTGGGCTCTCATCACCACTGAACATCTGTTCATCCAGCAACTGATCTACAATCACACTGCTTAAACTAAGCCACATGATTTTATAGATCAGGTCTTGGGAACGTCTGTATGTGGCACTCATTTTTGTACAATTTAATCTACCACCAGCTGTGTCCCTTTTGGCTTACCCCACACTAGGCAAGATTTAAAGAAATATTTCAAAAGAAAGCATTTTAAGCATTTAACTGAGAAGATGTGCTTGTTAAAACTCCGTAAATAAGGTGGAGCATTCTCCCTCACAGATGACTGTGGGGTTTTGTGGAGGAGGAAATCAGTAGTATGACAAGACCCTCCCCATCATACATCCATACTTAGTGAGAAGAGATAACAAAATAAATTACTTTACCTGCTAAAAAACACTCTGCAATGAGAACACATAGGACAAAAATGGCAAATTTGGATAAATCAATGGACTCAAGTCAGCCTCAGTATGAGGAGGAGGAACCTCTGTTAATTTTACTGGAAAAGGCATCAGAAGGTAACAGGGAAACAAAGAAACAAGTAAATGTGAACACAGAAGGACATGGCAGATTGCCAATATCAGATGGGAGAGTAAACTCAAGTTTACATAAGAGAAGAAAGGAATGAAGATCAAAAAGGCAAAATTCCCCAAGCTGTCTTAAAGGTGAGACATTGAAAGTGCTTGTTGTTTTAATAATAAAAAAAACTACTATTGAAAGTATGAGAACAGCTATATAGGAAAGTCAAGGAGAAAAGGGGGAAGCACTTAGTACAGTTCCTGATTTAGCAGGCAGTGGATGAAAGAATAGAGAAAGCAAGTAGTATAATTTCACTTCCTCTATTCAGCTTTGTCCAGACAAAAATCTTGAAGATTATGGGCCAAAAATATACCTGATATTAGTGAGTGTAATTCCTATGGTAATCAGTCCAAATTATACTCCATGTCAGGCATGAATATGGTCCTGAATTTGGTACTAATTGTATATAGAACTGTGTTAAAAAGCCGTCACTTGTTGGAAATGTTTTGGGACCAAATTTGTTCTCCTTTACATCCATCAAGCCCATTGATTCCAAAGTGAACATTTCTTTACACAGTTTAATGTGCTCTAAAAAGTGACTATAAAGGAAACCTGGTAGCCAGGAATATATTTAGTCTCTCTAAAATTTCATGTTTAAATTCAGACAGATTAAAAGATATTTTTATCTCCCAGCAGCAAGCTCTGCAAACAAACCCAACAATCAAAGTCACATTGGGGTCTTTCTAGATTTTATTTCAAATCTAATTAATTTAGATTACAAATTCAAAATGAGTTTAAGGATTTCAGGCATGTCCTTTCTTAGAGAGTTTACAATACAAATGAAGCTGTTTTACCAGCATAACTTTCTTGATAAGGGACGTGACTTTTGCAGCCGTACCCGTGTCAGGAAAGGCTCCAGGCACAGACATATTTACAGTGGCCTACAGGTGCCTTGTATCAATATGTCCTGATTCTGGAAGTGAAATAAACTATGTTGGCATAAACACTTTTAAACTGGTATAATTATGTCCACATTGCAGAGTGCATTGTTGCCACTTCATAATGGCACAGTTAAAAGCAGCAGACTTTCTAAGCGTGAATAAGAAATAAGACAAGGTGGGCGTAGGGGTGCTGAAATATTACACGTCTTCCTGTATATCCCACTTAATCTCTTGAGCCCACATTCAGTATCTCCGGAGTGCGTAAGACATTTGACTGAAGTAAATGACTATTTATACACATAGGGAGCAGATCTCATGGAAAACAACAATGCCATTTTTCTCCTTACGTTCGTTTGTCTGACTATAAGTGTGCTCTCTCTCTTTTACTCTTGGCACCTTTTGTGGGGTTTTTTTCTTAACCCTTAATGCTGAGGATAAGAAAAATCTGAAATCCTTTAGCAATAAATAAAAATGGAGGAATCTTATGTGAAGAAAAGGTCCCAATGTCCGGGAAGGCCTGATTGATATTAATGACTATTACTTTCACGTACCACTGCACCCCTGAGGTCTACCCTCATTTGTTATGGGATGCCGGCAAGGGAGTGATAAGGGAAAAAAGCTTTTTCCATATTCATAAGGAGGAAACGATTAGCAAATCTCCAACTCCAGATCCAACAAAACCAATTGGAAAAATTACATAAATATACATCAGACGATAACCTTGTGGAAAGAAATTATAAAGATTATAGGAGAAATCAATGTCATCAAAATGAACAAAGTAACAGATGGAATGAAAATTCTTGATTTCAGGCAGAAACTGAAGGATTGTTTCATAAATGCATCTTCAAGGGAATATACCTTAATAAACTTGTCCTCAGATCCTTAAATCCTTAATTCAGAAAGCCTTCACTAAGGCATCCTTTAACATAGAAGGAATTAGAAACATTCCCATAACATACTCGGTTGAAACATTCTTGCTTTTAAAACTACTAGCATGGTTGTTTCATGTTGTTTGTTGGCAGTGCTTTTCTGACAAATTAATATTATTTATTCTGTAGTATTGCCCAAAATATGTTTATTACTTTTCAAATCCAGAGGAAATCACAAAAGCAGTTGTGAGGATCACTAAATCTAAAAAGCTTGAGACACAAAGGATGAAGGAAGGAGATACAATACACTACCAAAGTGATCAAGTTGACAGATTATTTCTTACATGCAAATTGCTTGTTGGGATTGTGTATCATTCAGTTGAACACTTTACATTCTCCTCCATAATCCACCACGGAATACATATTCCCACAGAACATCTCAGTTTCAATTCTGTGGTTCTTATGACCCTAAATATTTGACATTTCTTCAAACACAGAGACCAGTTCTGCCATTCTTATTTTTCATCAAATAGCACTTCACCATTGACTTAAATAGGACCACTTTCTACATGGAAAGTAAGGTCCTACTCAATACAAGCACTCATAAAACATTGTTGCAGTAAAGAGATGATTTGGCAATGCAAGAATAGGTGTTTAAGAAATGTGTTTAGCTCTTCTCATTGTAAAAATATCCTTGAAAATACAAACCAACTGGTAGATTTGAAATAAATCTCTGAGATTTTCCCAGTGATCACAAGCAAATGCATGGTTTCTGCCATTGGCTGCTTTCCAGGTCCCAAATTCCATGACATTTTCAGAGGGACTACTCAATTCACAGCAAAGAGTGAGACTCAGCACAATTCACAGCAAAGAGTGAGACTCACAGTGAGACAGGGATGGGCATTAAAGAGAGGTGATTACTGTTGCTAATGCTAGAGTGACTGTGGAAACTGCCAATATTCAATTATGAAAAAAGATGTTTGGGAGACACTTTACCAATACTCATTAATCCTTCGATCTAGATTTTAAAAAGCCTGCCAGGTTTCTAAAAAGCCTGAATAAACTCAGAAAGCATTGGATGCCTATATACCTAATACAAGAAGCAGGGCCACACTGCTGACAAAATGACTTCTGAGAATTATATTGAATATGACACACAGGCAGAGCTCCTGCAAATTGCCTTTAACTGACTGAGCTCAGAGATGGAACAAATTAAGATGATGCCTCATCAGAAGGAACCCTGGCAAAACAGAAGGGCCATGATCCAGTGCGCTAAGGAAGGGGTTAAAGCAAGGGAAATATGCATTCATCGCCTGAGGATTCACCTGCTTTCCCTGAGAGTTAACAATGGTGAATGTTTTAGAAGTGTTATCACAAAAGTTAATGTAATGGCCAACTTACCTGTAACAGAACCAAGGGTCTCCAGAACTGAAAACATTAACTGCTACAGCTGGATCTAAAAAGCCAAGGCCACGTAGCTGTAGCTGTAATGGATTCATACGCTGTGATACTGAACACAGAAATGACCTGTAATATCTACTCACAGCAGTGAGTTAGATAATACCACTGACAGAATATGCCAGAATGTACACACAACCCTCCTGGCACTCCAATTCCCCAGCTTTAGAGAATTGATTTCTAAATGCTGGCAATTAGTACAACAGCTGAAGTCTTTAATGTCCCATAGAAACAAATGGGAAGTTACCATAAAAATAAGTGAGAGTATGTTGGTCCAATAGCAGATATCACAAAAAATCTTTGCCTCTCATACTTTTCCTCAACCTTCACAGCTACAACACCATGCCAACTTTCTATTAATATATGCATTTATTAACTTTTGTTCCAGTGCACCTATTCCAATAACACTAGTGCAACAAAACAAGGAAACTGTATTTTATATAATTGAATTTTCATTTATACTGTTCCTTCACATGTATACATGTGTTAGATGTGTTAATTACACATCTACAGTCCATGGGCAAATGCAGCATACAAGCTGAAAACTCGACACAGGTAACTCAGTTAGAACATGGCTGTCTGCCATGGAGCTTGGTGTCCAAAAACCCGAGAAACCATCGACTCTTGGCAGTCCACCCCATGGGAGCTTGTAAGCAAGTTTTGCCTGGTGAGTTGCTAGGTAGCCAGGAACCCAGCAGCCCAGAGCTCACAGCAATAAACAAACAAACAAACAAACAAACAAACAAACAAACAAACAAATGTTTTGGTTCTTCCAAAGTGCTTAAAATTTAATCGCTCAACTTTTCATTCCAATTGTGAATGAATGATTTTAGGAAGCATGAAATCTTCCATAGGATGGAAATTCTGGTTTGCTTCAGCTCTAATGTGGAATAGCTTTTAAGAATTCAATTCTGCAGCAGTTTTCATCCCACAGTCCAGGAAGGGCAGTGTTCTGGCTTGCTTACAGATAAGGCAGGGAAGCTCTTAAACAAGATCCACCAGCTTAAAAGTAAGGCCTTTCTTTTGGGTCTTGCTCCAATGAGGCAGTAAAGTAACAAGGGGTAGGCTACCACAATATCAACCCAGGCACCCACTTAGAAAAGTGGTGGCCCAGCTGCATCTACTTCTGGCCCAACTGCATTAATTGCTGCAGCTAGCTCAGCCCTGGCTGCCACCACTATCCCAAGGTACAACCCCTCTACTTATGCCTCTGCTACAAGGTTCAGAGCACAAGCAATTGGGCCGTGATTTGGCAGAGCACTGTAGAATGTGCTTAATTTTAAAACACCCCTGCCAGACATGAAGATGAAGGTGTGATGGGATCTGATGTGTGATCCACACAATCACACTTCTAGTCATGCCACAACTGTCTGGCAGAAGGCATGAGTGTGGGAACCTGTCATGCCTCATTGCCAGTGCAGGGGGGTCACAATCCCAGGCACTCCCTGAACCAGCAAGTTGCAAATTCCCACAACTGGGAGCCTCCTCAGATTATCTAGGCTCCCAGTCTCTAGGGCACATCGGGCCACACACTCAATTAATGGCATAATAGAAACCAGCCACAAAGTCATTACACATATTCTGTAGAATAACTTTGTGGCTTATTCCTTGTTTGATGATGACACCAATTGCTTTATTGTGTGGCTGGATTATAACCTAAAACATGATTAACTGGTTAATCATATCTTAAGCATAATGTGTGGCAGGGACCTTATATGAATGGAGACTACTTCTGCCTTTCAAGTTAAGCCAAGTGTAAATGCACACGCAAACTGTGGGTGGCATTTAGTGCCTTGCAGAACTGGCCTCTACCCTAAGAATGTTTCCTGTCAGCTTCTTTCATCTGAATTATCCAGGAAGATTAAGTTGTATAACCCATAATCCAGTGACAAGAAATGACATATAATCAATTATATACTGAGATCTAGATCTATATAAAGAAAGAAATATTAGGTGGCAAACACTGCAACATAAATGGAAATGGTGTTGAATAAGACTGCCTATAAATAAAAATATCCATGTTAATAAACATGAAATAATCTGTCTCCTCCATATTGGAATTATCTCCAAGTAGATCAATTTTTGACACTCATACTTCAAGAATTATATGGCTGGAAAAATTATAACTAATAAAATGTATAACCCAAACAAATGTATATATTGTAAATTCTCAGAAAATTAATTCTGCAATCAGAGTAAGTGCTATAAGTATAGGGAAAAAACCACTACACATTATTCACAAAGTGGTTTAAGTGCAAATCTCAATGCAGTTTTAAGTATATGGCCACACATCTAAGAATACATATAAATAACGCACACAATATTGGCAAAAATGTAGTCATGATCTAACTGCAAGGTTTGATGAACAGTTTACTTGGAAAAAAATCCAGGGGAGAAACCATCTGTTAAATGTGTCATTCCTTTAATATTGTACTTGCAGATACTTTAAGGTTCTTCACACAATATAATGTGATTATAAAAAAAATATGCTCAGCTGTTTAAAGGAAATAAGGGTTTTTTACCAAAGTATAGGGCTGTACATAGTTAGAGCTACATGGTTCTAAATTTTGAGGTTCAGGTTCTCTCTTGACTTTAGAATATCTATGAAAGTCTCATTTTCTAACAGTTCCAATGTTTGAGTCATATATACCAGCCTCCATGTACAGAGTAGTGGCAGGTTTCAGACTTACTGCATCTGCATCATTGAAATCAGTGAAAAATTTGCCATTGCCATCAGTGAGAAGATTAACCTGCTCCTGAACATAACTTTAAATGAGGCATTTCTCTGAGTAGTATTTTTAGAATTTTCTTAAAAAAGACTTCTACCTGCAGCTCTGGGTGAAATGACATTTCAGGTAGAAAACAATCTGTAGCACAGGAGAATCCACAACCGAACAAGGCCACAGTTCAGGCTTCTCTTGGTAATCTATCCAAAAAGGCTGAGTATTAATGGATGCGGAGAAATAATTGCTTCTGGGTGGAAAGTGACAATTAAACCCCCCCCCCCCCCCCCCAAAACCAGAAAACCCCACAACACACACACATTGGCGGGTAAGTGTAGGGCCCCCAACCCCCTTGCTACATGGATACCTGAGCCATAAAGCCTTGCTTGAATTTTCTGTAGAGAAAGTTGCCTGCAGACTACTACCTCTGCTGAAAAAAATAGGACCCACTTACATTTTGGAAATGAATAATAAAATACCTGAGTCCTGTTTACCAATGTCTTCTCTAACCACAAAATTCATCAGCATGAGCCCATATTCAGCTACCTATCCACGAAATAATCACCTAAACACACTGTTTTAGACTCAACAGACTTAAATCTGCCTTTATCTGTGACTTGTCTCACCCTCAGGCACATTTTGAATCCCCAATCTTGCAAATAGATGAGCTGGGACAGACATGAATCTCTAGTTTGACCTACAGATGTCCAGGGTGCTTCCTAAAAGCATAGGGAATTCCAGTTGTTGGATCCAGGCTTTTATTTCCAGATAGTTTTTTTTCCAGCAGCTTTCAGTTGTTTTAAAAGCCTCACATGGCCCTTTGAAAGTGAATTAAGGGAGCTTTCCCAAATGAGCCTAGAGAACCTTCTGTGTCAAAATTTGAAACCCTAGAGACCAAGGTAGCTGCTGGCCTTACAAATATTAGACCCCACAATTAGCTATTTCAATCACTAATGACATTTTTACAGGGTGAAGACCTCAGCAAATGCATTGATGCTGACACACAAGGGCACATTTTCTCTGCGCTGCTCAGGGAGTTAGGCATGCAACTCCCATTAATGAAAACAGGAGACATAGGTTGTATATCCAATTCCCAGCTCACCAGGCTGCTAACATACCCCATAATTTAGGGAAATTATTTCTTAAAGGCTACATTGCAATGGGAAAATCGCTCATGGTGAAACAATGCTTAAGTGACGGAAAAATATCTTGTTTCCAATGTTAAAGGAGCTTCTGCTTAATGAGGAACTTAGGGCAAGATGGAAAGTCAGACTTCAGCATATCTTATTTTAAATAACAGTTTAAGATTAAGGTGTTCTAACTTATAAACAATGATCAGACCCATCTTATGAAATGTCTACCTCAATTCCAGTTGGTATAAGGGATGCTATTCTCTTAAAACAAGACTTTTATGTATGTCTGCTATTCCTAGCAAATATAATGACTAGGAGTGGAATTTTAATGCTGTTCTTTGCGAAAGGAGGTAGAGCATCTATAAAAATACAAATGACCCACCACCAATGCCATTATTTTAATTGACATCTGTGAGCATATTTTGTTAGGTTGCATCAAGACAGATGAGAGCCCTTTGTGCCCTTCTGACAGTGATGGCAATCATTAAAGATTTACTGGGGTCATTAAAGTGAGAAATAGCAGTAATGCAGAGCTGAATATCCCTGTCCCATGTGTATTCAACTGAAGCGTGAAGAATGTCAGCAGAGAATTAGTTAAGATTTGACACTACCCTGAACACCTTAACCCTATGATTTGAAAAAAAAAAAAAAAGGGAGGGGGCCAGAAAAAAACCCTCTCACACTTGCATAAAGTAAGTTGGAGCTGTAAATTTCATTTTATATGGTAAGGATTGCCAGTAAAGGACACAATGCTTCTATTGACTTTAAAAGCTCTGTTGTGATTTTACAAGGTTCAGCTATGATGGAGGGTGGTGGGATAGCAGGGGAGTTCATGGAACAGCCTTAGTGCCAGCAGATGGAGATGTTCTGTCTCCTGGGCAAAACTCCATTGGATTGAATGCACTCAGAGGCAGTTCCCTTTTGAAAGGACAGCACACACTTACTTCTATGCCACCTGTAGCCCAGAAGTTGGTAAGGAAGGACTGGAGGATGACTTTTTCCATTGGGGTGGCCAGACCTTCCTATGGCAGTGTAGAGAACCAAGACTTGAGGACTTCTATTCTTACTTTGTGCACTAATGAAAACCTAATTATAAGCTATCCTCCTAAAGTAGCTTTCATTAAATAACATCATGAATGTGGGCAGGATTTGAATGCAGCAATCTGTGCTGGCAAAGAACCCATGCAGGCCTGCCAGTGCAACTGTTTTAAGGCATGGATAGTGTCATGGCCCAGTGCATGATCTTTAGCACCCAACCTAATAACCTTGCCATGCATGGTGCCTTCTCTCAGAGCACTCATATACTGCCTTCTTCACCTTGTGTTCCCGTGGTTCTCAAGGGCCACAAATTAGCTCAGAATGAGAAAGGAGTAGACTTAGCAATTTAAACCTAAATGAGGACAAGCTGTCTAAAATCCTTTTGATATGGGAGGCCTAAAAATGGTGTAACTTGTTTTAGGAACAGAAGAATTTTGTCAGTGTAATATTTTGTATCCTATTTGGGTGACTATACATTTGGGGGGGGGGGGGGGGGAGGCGCGGCGGAATGGCAGTGTTTTAATTAGAGTGACTCTCAGGATCCACTCTACTTTAAATGCCTGCAGCGTCACGTGTATTCAGCATCCTGCATTTCAAAATGGCAGTGGGATGCTTTAACTAAAGCTCATTCAATGGGCTTTAGTTAAAGTGTCCCCACTGCAATTTTAAGATGCAGGATGCTGCATACATGAGACGCTGAAAGATTCTATTTAATTGAGTTCTAATCAAAACGTATTGGAGCACTGTAAAAGTGCCCTTTGGCTCTAACTCTGATGACTAAATAGCCTCAGATAATCAGCCTGACAGATGCAATGTATGGAAGTTTTTCTAGGGTATGGAATCAAAGTATGAAGGTTTTTTATCATCATCATGTGTTTGCTGCATTATTATAATTCCTTGTGAAGTAACATCTCAAAAATTCCTTAGGGGAAAAGGTACAGGAGGTTACTAACCTGTGCTTGTCTTGCTTTGATTATTCTGTTCATTATAGCAAATGGAACAGAAAAGTGATCTCCTATAGGAGTCAGACAACACTCTTATTTTAATCCACTCCCTTTGATTTTCTTGAGTAGCTCAGATTAAAGATAGGTCTTCTGATGTTCTGTCTTTCTGCAGAACTGAGAGAAGAAGCAAGCCTTACAAAGGCCTTTGTCTGATGTAGCCTCTTTAACCAAAGAAGCATCTTCCTGGATGAAGTGCCAAGCTGTTTGATGTTGATTGAACTAGAAATTATTTCTTGTCAATCGAAGGAAAAATGAAGTAACTGGCAGAATGGGGCTGTGAAAAAAAGAAAAGAAAAACGAGAGAGAGAGAAAATGAATTAAATCATAGGTTAAAATAAGCCCCCTATGAAAATTAGTGTAGTCTTTCACCTCTGGACACACAAAATGTAATGGTATACATGGAAAGGAAAGATTAGAATACAGATCCCGTGTGAAGAATACTTTGTCTCAAACAAGGCTGGTGTATTATTTGTTTTCATTACATATGTATGTTGCCTCTACTGAATTATGGATGTTGGCCCTGCCATGGCTAGGCAGCTGTAATACTAATTAGAGTGAGGAGGACTTCTCCAGGTTGCTGCCAGTCATGCAGAACCTGGTAAAGAACCAGTGCTTCATGTACCTATCATTTCACAACTGGTGTGTTGATACTCTGGAGCCAGACGTCATTACCACTGCACAATAGTGAACATGTTTTAAACATGTTTTACACTGCAGAAATCAATCACAATACAAATAGTGTCTCTAATACTTTGTATACAGCAATAATACACCCAAAGGCTTGTGCTCTACTGAGATAACACATTTCCCAGGTCATTGGAGACACTAATTTCACCTCATGCCTCATGACACTTCCAAAGCATGTGTTATCTCAGGATAACACACATCTATTTGTGCCCAACTACTTAATTATTATATACAAAATTCCAGACCAGAATAATTATCATTTCAAGTTTCCATCATACATTTTAAGGTCCTTCTGACTTGGAACGTAAGCGAGTAATTTTTAACTATGCAGCAAACGGAATGCCCTTGGATAGAGATTTGCCCCCAAAAGTCTTCTACCATAGGGTTTTGTAACTTGAAAGAGAAGTCCATGAGGACAAGAAGAATGCTTTTCTTCTTTTCATCCTACAAGCACATTCACAACTGAGTTGGTAACATTTATTTTTGGTTGCAGGGCTACTCTACACCAGTTACTTGGCTGGACACGTGGGAGACCCTCGTGAAAAGTCTCTCACATCTTATGACAGAACAGCAAGTTAGTGATTATTGTGACGTGGGTCTCTCAACCTGCCCTCTGGTACTCTTACACTTTGTAAAATGTTTAAATAGGTATTGAAGCACGAACCTGGAACTGGGTCTTCCACATTTCAGATGAGTCCCCTAGACAGTTACAATCTGTCACCAACTCTTTTGATGAATTTTTAATTATTTATGCAAGAGGCAGAGATTTCTTAGAGTGGTATCTTTTATTGGATCCCTTCCATCTTTTCCAAGTCTGAGCAGTAAAAGCGAGTACCACATAGACCTGATGAAGAACGTCTGGCCTTTGAAAGCTTGTCTAACTCTATCCTAGCTATTCAATTGGTCCAGTAAGATATCATCCTAAGGAATCCTAAGAAAGCATCTTGCAAAATTCCTGGACCATCATAGCTACAATATCACTCTAACACTGCCATAATTATTTAACATAATTAGGAGACCACTAATAATAAAGGTTGAGAAAGGCCCACCACAAAGAAGATCACCTGGCTGTCTGAGCACTCCTCTAGGATTGGAAGAATAAGTTTGCCTCTTTGAATCAAAACAGGCAGATCTTGCACTTGAACCTGTATCTACCAGCTACCACTTAAGTACCTTAACCTCCAGGCTGTATTTTTCTGTTGAAGATCTGCCTGTGTAGTTATTACCCAGAAATCTCATCTGACATCTGAGACCCCCTTTCCAACAAAAAAAATTAATCAGAACAGCCACAGTCTTCATTTAAAGAATTTGCTATTCTCTAGCAACCACCTCCTCCCAATCCAGAATGAAGAACATTTAAAAAAAATTGCAACCAGCTCAAGCTTTTGTTTTTTTATTTTAAATCTTTCATACTAGCTCAGATACTATGGTGACAGAAGCCATATAAATATCTAAGCAGATAAAAACAAACAAACAAACAACATTTTAAATAGTTTAAACCTAAATCTGATTCTAGGAAATTAAATGTTTTCTGTCATTGCTGTGATAATCAAAATGGCATTATCAGTCATGCTACTAGCCGCTATAACAACTGGTCCTGAGTTTCTGGCTGTGATGATGATCTCTCACTGGCATTGCCTACTAACATACGCAACTGCACAGAACATAGCAGGTAGCATTCTGCTTATAAATCTCATGAATGATTAGCAATAAAATACTGTCAAAACAAAATTGGTGCGGGCATAATTGGAAACAATACCTGAAATACAGCATGTATTTACAGCCATATGGGTTAAAAATGGGTAAGGTACATAAGGCAATTCGCAAAGCGCAATAAATGCAACCTCTGCATTCCAGCTGGCACTGGATTTGGTAAATGAAATCATCAGTCCTCTAAAATGGCATTCATTAGTGCACTGTCTGGTGCATGGCTCTGTTATGATTGGATCTGATTCACCTTAGTGTCATTCATTATTCTAGGACCTTCTTGCAGGACACCTAGAGTATCCTATCCTTAAATTTAACCAGTCAAAATTTTTGGTTATAAATTATACACACACACGCGCGCGCATGTAGTTGCGATAGCTGCTATTGTTAACAATTGTGATTTTGGTAATAAACACCACCAACCATAGTAATAATAAGTAACATGACTGATCAAGATGCATTTCTATAGCAGTAGGAATATCTTTGGTTTTTACTGGGAACAAACAAAGCTCATGTGGATAAATTTTATTTATAGGGAAGATAAATGTAAAAGGATGTAAAAGGACACCTTTCAAACTGTCCTTTCACTTTTAGTGAATGTTATCAACAATTGTTCAGCATTTCACAATGAACTCATTCAGAACAATACATTACTGGAAGAATAGCCTCTTCTCTGAGTGGTGTTGCTGGAGTGAGAAGATGATTTTAGTGATGCTGGCAGCAATTAAAAACAAAGTCTATTTCTGCTGTTTGAAAAGGTATTACTGAGCCCTCAGAAGTATTGCCATAATGATGTTCTCCTCTTGGTTTTTTTCCTGTACCTGTTTCTATTATGCTCCCTTCTCTGCTGTGCACCCTCATGGAGAGAATAGTTTTGTTCAGTCTTGTGCCTTTTTCTTAAATAAGAATTTAAGGATGTTCTATCTGCCTGACTGACAGCTTGTGGTTCCTATTTGTGTTTCAAAGTAGCCTGACAACAGTAGGTCAAAGGGCTTAGAGTTGAGGGAGTACCACTGTTCCTCGAGGAAATCAGAAGTTGTGAATTCACAGCCACGTTTTCTAAAGAAAAAGAGCCCTTAATATGACACAGTTTTTAGAACACCTGCTGGGTTTTATTATAAGCCAAATGATAGCAAAAACTCTCTCTCTCTCTCTCTCTCTTTTACTCTCCTTTTCTTTTTTTTCAGAAAAAAGAATGTGATATTGTGAAGGGAACCCCAAGGTTTTTAATTCATTGTCTGAAACATACTTCATTTATAACTATCAAGGAAAGAAATGCCTTACAAGAAATATTAACATTAAAAATAGCAAATGAACATGCTTTTACATCTCAGTCATCCTGCTTCTGTCTAGGAGCAAAAAATTAATTGGATTTTATTCTGAGAGAGTAGTCATTCTCACTTTCTATTCTATAACACCATCCTGTCCTTCTATGCCCTGTTAACTGGTTATCCATTGCACCCTACTGCTGAGTGCCTGTCAGCAGTTGGTGAACTGAGTCCTGTATAGAGTACAGTAAATAGAATAATAATAGAACATTATAATAATAATTTTATAATAAAACATACTGTGATAGAATACACAAAATGCTTGAAGTGCCTTTAGGTCTTTGAGCACTTACTAAGTGTTAGGTTTAACACTAAGATTGGTTTTTCTCATGTCACTTAGGGATTTACCTCTTAATTCCCTTTCACATTAAAAATAAGGAAGCAATCTGTGAAACAGTTCATGAAACTCCAGGTATGTCTTTCAGATTACCTGTTGATTCTCTTTTAAATGGAGGTTAGATTGAAAACAAATACTGTAGGAATTGAAACTTTTTATCAATAGACATATACTGTGAAGGTGACAGAAAGCACAACCTGTCATAATCCAACTGTTCTTCATTATAACATTGTTGTTTCTGCTTACTTTCCTTAGAGGAAATGTGCAGAACACTTGAATGTGATTGATTTCATTGAGCAAAAATACTGAAGCTGGAGAACTGCATGCTGCTTTTCCAAATAGTTTTTCTAGAGTTGGAGTACACACTGTTTTCTGTGATGTCGGTGGCAAAGACAGAAAGATGCCTGTGCACAACACAGCTGGGAAATGGCAACCCAGGTACATGGAGGAATGGGACAGCCTGTCACTGCATAGATCCACTGGCTTATGATTGTGCAGGGAGAAGAGAAGAGAAGAGAAGAGAAGAGAAGAGAAGAGAAGAGAAGAGAAGAGAAGAGAAGAGAAGAGAAGAGAAGAGAAGAGAAGAGAAGAGAAGAGAAGAGAAGAGAAAGCGTGAAACTTTATAGATATGCTAATTGAGAGGATGGAGAGAAACCAGGGAGCTTGCCACATGGTTTCCTGAGCCTTTATTATTTTGCCCAGTACTTATATAACAGAGATGCAGCCTCATGTAAATAACTAGAGAAAGGATAAATAATTAGCTGGGTAAGCAAAAAACCTTAATTCCTCTTCTCCTTGCACATCAGGCATTGGAACAGGCTACCCAAAGAGGTGGTAGAATCTCCATCCTGGGAGGCTTTTAAGACCTGGCTTGACAAAGCTTTGGCTGGGATGATCTAACTGGGGCTGGTCCTGCTTTGAGCAGGGAATTGGACTAGATGACCTCCTGAGGTCCCTTCCAACCCTCATTTTCTATGATTCTATGATAGTGGGTGACAAGGCTGCATGATAGGGAAATTCATGGGTGTGTCAAAGAATCCTGACCCTAGGTAACAAACATGTAGAGATATTTATGAAAGACTGCATTTCCCCTTGTGCCCGATATGCTCCCCTGTCTTCTGTCTGGAAGATCTGGTTATATATCCGATTGCATCAGTATCCTCACCCTTCCCATGCAAAAGCAACCCAGTAGAGTTGTGCCCCAGAACAACACTTGGGAGAAGATCCTCTGTCCAGGTTTCTCCAATCCCAGCACTGGATACTAACCATTGTATGTTCAGGGTTCTTTGTTCACCTGCCAGATGAGACAAGGAACATATCAGCATATCGGCATGACCTATCCATGTCCCTAACAATTTGGGTAGGGTAGAATAAAAGGTAGCACATACATATATATTAATTCAGAATGAGTACAGTTAAGTCTGTAAGATGTCATTGGGGTAATTTAGGACAGAATCTGGTCAGGTGCCTTAGAAGAGTTATGGCATCCATGAATTTAGCTCATTAAGACCCAGTCAGCTGATAGGGTATTTGGCCAGTTAGCCAGGTCAAAGCTACTGTGTTGCCATCAGCTGGCACAAACAACCAATCTGAAGTTAACAGCTGAACAGCAGATACAGCTGTGGGACATAAGACCACTTTTAGACATACAGGCGATACAATATTTGCACAATTTTTCTCACCATTACAGTGAAATCTTTCACACAACCACAACAATAAAAAAACCCCAACCTTGGATCCTCGCTTTCCAAGTACAGCACTAACAGATGTATCAGCCAAAATAACAGAGGGGCAAAAAAAAAAATCTTTAGAAGACTGGCTATTCACTTATCATGCCTTCCTTGTATCAGAGTACTTCTATCCCTGTTTGTTGTGTGAATAACCTAATGCAATTATCTGACAGGAACATAAACTGTGGTAAGTAAAACAGGAAGACATTCTGTTAGAGACTTAAGAGGACCACCTGAAAACTATAAAGAGAAGCACTGAACAGTTAAGTAAAATGCAATTAAACAAAGTGCACCAAATTCATTTTATTTGCATTATCCCAGCCTATGTTAATAATTTGTATTTGTTATTAGTGACAGGAAATAAGAGAGATTTTACTGCTTTTTTGTCTTTAAGCTTCTATAATGGGGGTGGAGGTTTGGGGAGAAGGGGAAAGTGTAACAGAGCCCCTGCCCCATTACTAAGGTAAGGGGTGGAGGGACCCTGGGACTTGCAGGCCAGCCCCACTCCTTTGAACACTCTCATACTGACAAAAGGAGCCTGGGGCAGAAGTTGAGGGTCAGGTGACCCAAAAGGAGACTCATGGGGCAGTTTTACATGTGCTCCAATGCATTCTGATTAGAATGCATTGGAGCAGACTTGATTAATCGAGTCTGCTGGACCGTTCTAATCAGAACGCTCCAGTGTGCTGCAGCATCTCATGTACGTGGCACCCACATTTCAAAATGGCAGTGGGGGCACTTTAGCTAAAGATTATCCAACGAGCTTTAGTTAAAGTGTCCCTGCCACCATTTTGAAACAGGACGTTGAATAGACAAGACGCTGTGGGCTCTCCCAAGAGCAGCTCTAAATAATGTCCCCCCTACCTTGGAGCAGGTGTATAGGCACCCATAAGTCCCAAGATCAGGCCCAGAAGGGCAGTCAGGCCATAGGAGGCAGATCTCCTGAGCAGAATCCACCCGTGCGGCCTACAGTGGGAAGACTGGAGGATGGAAGGGACTTTGCACCTGGAGCAGCAAAGTCAAAGTACCTCTGACCTTTGTGTTAGTGCTACCATAGAGTGATATTAACCCTAAACAGGGAAGCACTGCATGTAGTGATCTTGGTGTTTTGAGAGCAGATGCTCATGCTTTTGATTTACATTTAAACAGGAGGACCAGAATGGCTGTTAGGGGTGGACTGGAGATCACTGGGGTGTGGCAGAGGCACCCAGCAAAGAGTGCTCCTATGGCCCTGAACTCTGGGTTGCTGAGTATGGGCAGGGGTCCAAATACATTCAGAAGGAAGACTATGGCCTATCATAGGACTGGCTATCTGACAACAAAGACTGGAGATGGTAATTCCTGTGCCCACAAGGGAGTGCCTAGGGGCTGAGAGCCCCAGAGCCCATGAGGGTCTACAGCTGGAATCCAAGAACCTAGCGTCCTGGTGTTTGGGACCCTGGGCTGTGGGACCTAGCCAGATTAAAAGTGACCTGAGGCCTGGAAAGGCCCACGTTCAGACAAGGACCTACCCCAAAACCTGCTTCTGCATTCATTACAGGGGGGGTATTTTTGTAATCTCTTCTTCTTACATATTTATCTGACTGTCAAGTGGTTGATTCTGCTTTTTAACATGCTCTATTTTTATAGTTTTGATTTCTTTGGATTTTTGTTTTGCCCTGGATGTTTTAAGACTACTAAAATATGGCAGTCAATTTAATATGAACACCCAATTGCATTCATGAATGTGGCATGTCAAATCTACTCAACAGGTGGTTCTTTTGCAGCTCAGATACAGAGAAGCAGATGGAAATGTCACCATCTTAACCCTACATATACTATTTGTTTTCTTCTAAATTTCCCCTTTTCTAGTTCCTACTGTCAATTCTAATAAGGGCTGTGAGTTCTCAGGGCTTTCTCTTTGGTGTTTTCACCATCTCTAGTTTGGTGATGTCGACATCTCTTCAAACATTTGGTGACTACCATTGTTAGCTGAGAGTACATTTAGCGGTTCTATCTAAATCTTTTGTGATTTTCTTTGACAAATTCCAGGGAGAATGGAAAGGAAAGAGGAGGAACATACTGCATGAACAGAAGTCAAAAGCTCATACATTCTGCTTCCTATTTCTATCTACAGTAGAGTTTAAGTGTTGTAATAGCTTTTCAAAAAACTTATTTAAAACAGGTCTTTGTTCATAGAATCTCCTTCCAAGTTTTATATTATGGCAGTCACATACTCCCTTTCACTATGTCCAAGCCATTGCCAATTATTACCACTATGACCCTACAATTAAAAAGGACTTGTTGCTGAATCAGCTGCTTTACTGGTAGTGGAAGCTTGTTTTGATTGATTTATCTCTATACTCCATTCTTTCTCTCTTCCCCAATGCTTTAATTCCTTATTTAATTTTTTTTTTTTTTACCACAGCTGTTTTCCTACAGTAGCTGCACCCCACCACATCCCTAAACTCAGTCTGTTCCTTATTGTAGGCAATTTTCTTTCTGACATTCCAAATAAAAATGTAGTTCACTTTAGTAAGCCTCTGCACACCCAGCGCACATTTGTTTTACAGTAACATGTAAGGAAAAACCACAAACAGTACATTGACTTTTTATTTCCATATTTATAGCACTGAAGAATGAAAGAAACCCAGTTAGATGCATATAGCCAGATCAAATTAAGATATTCATAGGGGTAGGAAAAAAACTATATCACATTTTCTGTTGATAGCTTTACACTGATATTGTCCACCTTAATTAAAATGTGCATGATTTATTTTATGGTTTATAGGAACTGTTTATTTCTTAGCATTGCATGAAGATGGGCTGAAGGCATAGCTCAAAAGGATTTTGTTTAAAGGTCTTATGCATCTTCACGTATTTAATCCTGCACTTCAAATTACTTTTTTAAATGTACAATTCCTTATCAGCCAAGGAAATTGAGAACAATGTTATCAAGCTATTTCTTTGTGGCATTTCCCATCTATGACAAATTTCACACCACACAAATAGAAATAACACACACACAAAAAAAGATCAGCTACAAGATACTATGCAAAAAGACTAATTCATGTAGGGATGACAGATATTTGCAAGTCAGATGTATTATATTTAAATACTTGGAAGTGCATGAAAACAGATTAACAGTTTAATTGTATTTAGAGCCAATTTTCATTTCACAATCTGTTTCTTAGATTTAAAAGGAAATATGCTAATTTGATGTTGCCCACGATAAACTCTAGGGTCCAGTTTCTACTCTGATACCAGGTACAGATAACTATACTTTTACTGGTATAAGTGATTGGAAACCAGGTTATTCCTATAATAAAACAGAAGTTGGGCACATGCAGATTGGTTTAACATGGCAGTACCCAGTCTAAGATTTGTCCCCACCAAAGGGGAATGTGTGTTCTGCTTACTACCGATCTAAACTACGCTGTTTACAGAAAACCATTTCACTTAGATCAATTCCACCTCAGGCTTTTTGAATGTCTGTACCTAGCTTCAGTCACTCCAACACAGACCTAGTGCAGGTCTACTGAAGTCCAGAGGAGAGCCAGGATTTACTCCAAGTAAAATACAATAATATTTAGTAGTGTGTGTCAAATCCTCTTAAGCTACTTTTTCAGTGACTTTATCAATGTGGTATCTCTCGACTTCATTGGAGTCACTCCAGTTGCATTCCAGTACGTGCAAGAGGTAAATCAGGTGCTTGTTTATTAGTTAAAAGTGTACTTAAATAAGACAGGCCTCTTTCCTCCACCCAAAGCTGGGTCCAGAGGCTACTACAATGGGAGTCTTTCTACTGATTGTAATGGGATTCAGACCATTCCTGTGCCTATTCTGTGTCATATTTGCGTTCGGCAGGTTATCACTCTTAGACTGGTGGAATACAGATGCAAAGTACTCATTCAGGAGTTCGGTTTTCTTGGTGTCGGTGATCATATATCCAGATGCACTGAGAAGTGGTCACATGTTTCCACTGGTTTTCCTCCTGTTACCTACGTACCTATAGAAGGACTTGTTGCCCTTGGTTTTGGTTGCTAACCTGAATTCGGTTACCACCTTTGCTTTTCTAATTTGCCCCCTACAGGTGTGGGCCAATCTTATGTAGTTCTCCTTGGGCCCTATTCCTAGTTTCCATTGCTGGTAAGCCTCCCTTTTCTTTTCCAGAAGATCTGCAACTTCCCTGTTGAGCCAAGATGGCTTCCTAGCCCCTGTACCACCTTTTTTGCTTACAGGTATGGACAACTGTGCACGAAGGATCATGTCCTTGAGGAATGACCACTCTTCACCCATACTCTTTCCCTGCAGTCCATGATCCCATGGGGCACTATTCACTAAAGTCTTGAGCTTATTGAAGTCAGCTTTTTTAAAGTCAAGAATGTGTACCTTACTGACAAATTTCCCAACCCTACAAAAGACCGTGAAAGATTTTCTTCAGTCTTCAAAATAAAAAAACAATAAGATCAGCAACTGGATGACTAGAAAAAAAAGATATAAATAAGGAAGGAGAAGGAAAAGATTGTAAGTAAAAAACATACCAGAGAACTACTGAGAAATAGCTACAAACTCTTACATGACAAGTGAGGTCCCAAAGGATTGGGTAAAGGCTAATGCAATGCCCATCTTTAAAAAGAGGGCAAAAAGCAGGACCTGGGAAATTACACAGATCAGTCAAGCTGACTTTAGGACCTGAGAAATTACTAGAGCAAATTAGGAAACAATCAATTTGGAAACATCTAGACAACAGAGATGCTCACTGGAAGCCAACACAGATTTGTTAAGAACAAATCTTAACAAACCATCTTGATTTCCTGCTTTGAAAGGGTAGCCAGTTTTGTAGAGAAGGGGAATGTGGAAGGCATAGTATATGACAATCCCACATGTCATTTTCATAAGCAAGCTAAAGATATCTGTAGGTGCCAAGAAGGAGGCATTACAAACAGTCTGGAGAATAGGATTAAAATTTGTAAAGCTTGACTATATACAAATTGGGGCAATTCCTCAAGTCCTAATTATGTGCTATCTGTAGCAGAGGAAAAAACAAAGCAACAATGACAGCATGGGGGTAACTGGTTTGCATTGCCAAGAAGAATCTGGAGGTCACAAATTCAAGGTGAGACAACAAGGTAATGCTGTTTCAAGAAAAACAATTCTGGATTGCATTAACAGAGGCATTATATGCAAAACATAGCAGATGACAGTAGCGCTCTATACAGACTTAGTTCATCCTTTGGTACTTTATCCATTCAGGCAATACATTTTAAGAAAGATGTAGAGAAACAAGAGAGGACACACAGCTGATCAATGGAGACAATAAAGCTGTTGTTTTATTCTACAGAAACAGATTTAGATCAAATCTGAAGAAAATCTTCCTAAGCAGCAGGACAATGGAAGAAATGACCTATGGAAGGTTTGGAATCCCATTTGTTGCATATTTCCAAGAAGCTGGAAGGCATCTGTCTATGATGCTTTGGGAAAAAGCAAAATCTGCATTTTAACAGGGAGTAGCATAAGGAGACCTTGAGGTCCTTTCCAACCCCACAATGCTATCTTATCATTCCTTTAAATAGTTTGTGAGGACTGCAGTGGTTCACGGTGTTCTGTGCTTCAGTACCCAGATAAAACCAATCAGAACTGCAGCGTGCATCTAGCCAGTCCTTGAATGTCTGTTCAAGACATCAGTTATCTGGGACATGAGTGCAAGTGTGCTTTTTCTTTGTATTGTTATTAGACTATACAGAACAAAAGATGCAACAGTATGCTAGGAGAGGATGCAAAGTTCCCCTTGCTGCTGGCAAAGGAAAACAAGCTTTGTTTCCCAGTTCCCTCTTAATCACCTATCAGTTTCAGACCCTTCTTCACTTAGAGGTACACACAAAACAAAGGATGTACAGAATGCAAAAGAAAATAAGCTTTGGAATAAGAGTTGAAAGGCACTTAACTGAAAGGACTATGCTCACACTAGGCATAGGAATTTTTAATGGTTTAGTGCTTTAACACTATGAAATGTATTATTACAGTGAATAATTATTGTTTATAATTTTAAAACAAACACAAATCTTCTTATCCTTAACTCATACTCAGAACACTAGCTTTAGGTAAAAAGGTTCACTGAATGAGGACTTCAGTGTTTGACCAGGAATTTATAATTACAGCAATTAAAGATATTTATTTTTGGTCAATAAAAGCCTGCAGGATAATTTTACTAAAATATCTGAATAAATTATATTAGTGCACGATAGGAAAAGTATAACATGCTAGCAATGAATACCCTGAATCCTCTGCTTACACCACCAATACAGGGAAGTATGCAACCCAGGGGATTGGTAACAGGATATTGAACTCTTCACCTCTAGGTCAGTAGTTATAATCTGAAACAGATTAGTCAAAACCAAGAGTCAATGCCATCTAATTCCTGTCTAGTGATTTAGCATGAAATCAGCCTGTGGCCTCCAGCCAGTTTCTGTAGAAGAGGTACAGCAATCGCATTAAAACACTGCCACTGCAACTGGCATCCTCTCAGGCAAGAGCAGATAGGCCAAGAACTGAATTGCTCTCATCCTTGGAAAGCAGTCCCTCCAAAGCAAGGGGCATATACTTCAGCTGAGGTGTTAAAAAGGCTCTGTGTAACATTTGTTTGAAGGATGATAAAGAACATCTATCTTCACTGCTACAGTTTTGGCACCTTAAATGGGTACTGAAATCATTTTACATTTGCAATAAAAATATATAAACCGATATGAAGTCAGTACAAATTTACAGTGTAGTAAATTTTATGAGTAAAATTGGTAACTCACCTTACTTAAAACATATCAAAGAATCCTTTATATATCATTTGTGCAGCAGCATATAATTTCCATTTCAAATGTAGAACAAGGCAGTGAATCAGAAGCTGCTGACATGAACCAGGCAAAGCTTTGTAGTGCTGTGAAGCCTGCTGTAAGTGCAAATCCTACTCTGCATATTTCACTTAAATACATGCAAAGTGACTACATGCTCCACACACCCGTTCTACCCAACTCTAGCCTCACTGTAACAAATTATACTGTGGCACTCCTGCTTACCCAATGGACCATCTAGAGTACCCAGCGCAGGTTCTACTACCCCTGGCTTTCCTGCCATTACTTGATGGAATAGAATTCAAGGGAGAGGTTCAGCGGTATAAATACAGAAGTCCCCACTTGGGGTACTCATGGCTTTCAGAGTGGCTGACCTTGGGGCTCCAATTCCCCTACACCCCGTCCACATGATGTCCCAGCTTTTGCTTCCCTAAGGAAATGCTGACTGAGTCTGATGCTGTTCCTGGCTTTCTCAGGGCTGTCTATCTAGTCCTTGCCCCTCAGGAGCTACTCCCTGTGGCAGGTCTTAGATAAGGGCCCACTAGTCCATTGGCCCTTGTGGCCTCTTGGACTAAAAATCAACACAAATAGAAAGAAAACAAAGAAGCGTCCCCTCTGAAGGAGTTATCTATTCAGGACCCAGTGCCCCCACTAGGATTTAAATAATTCTCTTCACTCCCTATGGGAGCTGTGCATTGCCCTATAACGAGGCTCTATTTTCCCAGCTTCTGCCCACTGGAGCCTACCTGCCCCACACTAATAGGGCTCTCTTGGCCCCAGCACTGCTCTGCCTTGGTGCCTGGAGACCATCTGTACCCAAGCCTCAGTCAGCATGGAGGTAGTTCCCTCCTCTTCTCTGCCGGCACTCTGAGTGCCTTTTAAATTACTCACAGCAGCGCCTGTGTCTGATGTCATCAGCCAGGCACTACTGAGATTGACTGACAGGGAGCTTTTAAACCACAGTAGCGGCGCTGTGCACTGCTGCAGCTCTGACTTTGCCCTCTCTAAAAGGCAAGTTTTCCCCCTCTCTCTGGGGAAAACTATAACTACCTAGTACTTACCAGTGGTGCCCCCAGTGCCCACACTACATCCATGCCCCCCCACCCCCCCTCCAGATTACTAAAGCTGGGCTCGGTTCCTCACCTACCATGTTTTCTGAGCTTCCTTTGGCTCCTGTGGTATGGAGCATCTTCCCCAAGGCAAGCCAGAGCCAAACTAAGGCCTCAGCAAGGCTCTTATCCTTATAAAGCCTATCCCCATGACCCCCTTGTGTCACATGATCAGTCACTTCCCCATCAGGCCCGTCAACCATGGCTTGTGGTCCCACAACCTGTTTCAAGCTCTGACTGAACTTTCCACACCTGGGGTAGGGAGCTGTTTTTCTCAGAGCCTCTTAACTCCTAGCAGTTCTTACAGAGTCCTGGAACCAGCCTTTTTCTCCATGGTCCTCTCCTCCTCAGTAAGGAGATAGGGGCCACATTACAATATTATATACAGACTAGCTAATTGCCTGTCAAGAACGATGGATTTCAGGAAGTGTTTACATGCCCCTCCCTTCACCCCCCCCCCACTCACCCTTTGGAGCCAGCCATGTAAATACTTCCTCCACTGCCACCACCTCCTCCTCCAGCTTCTGGTGCAGAGACTTCCACCTCTGCCTCACAGCAAGGCTTCCCCCCTCCCCTCCTCTCCCCCTCCCTGCCAGCTGTTGTTGGGGCTGGGTGGTGGGTGAGTGCCACCACCATGACCCCACCCTCTCCTTCCCTCCCTTCCTCCTTCCCTGCTCCCCAGCCCTGACAATAGCTGCCACCATGACTGTCACCCTTCTCCTCCCCGTACCTCATGCCCGCCCAGACCTGCACAGCCTTCCTCCTTCTGTGCCACCTCCCTAACCCTGCTGGTTGTTGTCAGGGCCCCCTTCCCACTCCCCTCCCTCCCTCCCTGCTGCCTAGCCCCAACAACAGAAAACACTGTGACCCTCCTTCACCTCCCCCTGCCCCATTCCTCTCCCTCCCTGCCCACTGCTTCCCACTCCCTGCCAGCTTTTCTGGGGGGTATCGGGGACGGGCAGTGGGGGGGCAATACCACCATGACCCCCTCCATCACCCTCAGGCACTGAAGCATAGGGAAGCCCCACTGCTCAGGTGGCTGGGGTATGTTCGTCACTGCCACAAAGTTCCCCGGCAGGGGCTCAAACTTGGGCCCATGCAGCCCAGGCCTGAGCAGCCAATTGCCGCCTGCGTGCAGCTGGCCAAAAGCATTATGGACAGACAGACACAAAGACAGACAGACTAAGCCTTTTATTATATTAGAATGATGAAATGGCAATGACTTTCCCAGAGCAGGAAGAGTTAAGCAATGTCGGGCAAATATGTATAGTGAAAAAAAGGCACAGTTAAACATTCAAAATATTTAACTACATTCTAGGAACACATAACATTTACCAGAAAACCAGTGGACAAAAACGATGGGGCAGTGCAAGGAGATTTATTCTGAATCAGGCTCTCCATCCACCCCTACTACAAGATTCTGTACAAAGCTTGTAGATTAGGGGACGGAGGTATACCCCAACCTGAAGCATAGCAAATTGAAAGAATAGAGTATATGTATATGCTGGCGGGTAGGACTAGGATTCACCCTAGGATATGCTGGAGGGTAGGGCTTGAAAACTTGGAAGACTGGACCAAAAGAAATCTCATGATGTTCAATAAGGACAAGTGCAAAGCCCTGCACTTAGGACAGAACAATCCCATGTAGCGGTGCTGACTGGCTAAGCAACAGTTCTACAGAAAAGGACCTGGGGGTTATAGTGGACAAGAAGCTGAATATGAGCCAAAAGCATGCCCTTGTTGCAAAAGGCAGCTGGTATACTGGGCTGCATCAGTAGAAGCACTGCCAGTAGATCGAGGGAAGTGCCCTCTATTTGGCACTGGTGAGGCCATATCTACAGTACTGTGTCCAGTTTTGGGCCCTCTACTATAGAAAGAACGTGGATAAATTAGAGAGGATCCAGTAGAGGGCAATGGAAATGGTTAGAGGGCTGGGGCACATGACTTCTGAGGAGAGGCTGAAGGAACTGGGGTTATTTAGCCTGGAGAAGAAGAAACAGAGGAGACTTAATAGTCATCAACTACCTGAAGGTGGTTCCAAAGAGGATGGAGCTAGGCTGTTCTCAGTGATGGCAGATGATAGAACAAGAAGCAATGGTCTCAAGTTGCAACAAGAGAAATGTAGGTTAGAGATGAGGAAATACTTTCTCACTAGGAGGGTAGTAAAGCACTGGAACAGGCTACCCAGAGAGGTTGTGGAGTCTCCATCCTTGGAGGTTCTTAAGACCTGGCTAGTCAAAGCCTTAGCTGGGATGATCTAGTTGGGGATGACCCTGCTTTGAGCAGGAGGTTGGACTAGATGACCTCCTGAGATCCCTTCCAACCAATATGTTCTATGATTCTAAAACCCTATTTTAAAATATAGTAAATGCTAGTGTCTGACCCATTTGAAACAAAATTTCAACTCAGATTCAACACTGCTCACGGTCCCACTAGGGGGAATGCCTTACTGGACCTGGTACTGGCAATGGGGAATGATATGGTAGGGGACCTACAGATCGGTGGTCATCTGAGGGAAAGTGATCACCAAATAATAGGATTCTTCATAAGACGTCAAGTGGGTAAGGTAACTAGTAGGGTGAAAGTGCTAGACTTTAGGAAAGCTGATTTCAATGAACTCAGGTGATTAGTCAAGGATGCACTGCAGAGTAGGAGTTTTGAAGAGATGGGAGCCCAGGAAGGGTGGCTGTGCCTTAAGAAAATGATCCTTTGGGCACAGAGGGAGACGATCCTGATGTGAGGAAAGAGGGAAAGGGGCCAGGAGGCTTCCTTGGCTGACCAGAGAAATCCAGGGCAGCCTACGGGCCAAAAGGGGAGCACATAAAAAGTGGAAACAAGGTGAGATTACCAAAGAGGAGTATACCTCCTCTTTTCGCACTTGTAGGGAGGCAGTTAGATGGGCCAAAGCTGCCATGGAGCTGAGGATGGCATCCCAAGTTAAGGATAACAAGAAATTGTTTTTTAGATATATAGGGAGTAAAAGGAAGGCCCAGGGAGGAATAGGACCCCTACTAAATGGGCAGAAGCAATTGGTGACAGACAGGGGGGACAAGGCTGAACTCCTCAATGAGTTCTTTGCCTCAGTGTTCCTAAGTGAGGGGCAAGACAAGTCTCTCACTGGGATTGTAGAGAGGCAGCAGCAAGGCGCCAGATTACCATGCGTAGACCCTGAGATGGTGCAGAGTCACTTGGAAGAACTGGATGCCTTTAAGTCGGCAGGCCCGGATGAGCTCCATCTGAGGGTACTGAAGGCACTGGCCGACATCATTGCACAGCCACTGGCGGGAATATTCAAACACTCGTGGCGCACGGGCCAAGTCCTGGAGGACTGGCAAAGGGCCAGTGTGGTCCCCATTTTCAAGAAGGGGAGGAAGGAGGACCCGGGCAACTATAGGCCAGTCAGTCTCACCTCCATCCTTGGTAAAGTCTTTGAAAAAATTATCAAGGCTCACATTTGCGAGAGCCCGGCAGGGCAAATTATGCTGAGGGGAAACCAGCACGGGTTCGTAGCAGGCAGATCGTGCCTGACTAATCTAGTCTCTTTTTATGACCAGGTTACAAAATGCCTGGATGCAGGAGTAGAGGTGGATGTCATATACTTAGACTTCAGGAAGGCCTTCAATATGGTATCCCACCCCATACTGGTGAACAAGTTAAGAGGCTGTGACTTGGATGACTACACAGTCCGGTGGGTGGCGAATTGGCTAGAGGGTCACACCCAGAGGGTCATAGTGGATGGGTCGGTTTCAACCTGGAAGGGTGTGGGCAGTGGGTCCCGCAGGGCTCAGTCCTTGGACCGATACTCTTCAATGTCTTCATCAGCGACTTGGACGAGGGAGTGAAGTGTACTCTGTCCAAGTTTGCGGATGACACAAAACTGTGGGAAGAAGTGGACACGCCGGAGGGCAGGGAACAGCTACAAGCAGACCTGGACAGGTTGGACAAATGGGCAGAAAACAACAGAATGCAGTTCAACAAGGAGAAATGCAAAGTGCTGCACCTAGGGAGGAAAAATGTCCAGCACACCTACTGCCTAGGAAATAACCTGCTTGGTGACACGGAAGCGGAAAGGGATCTTGGAGTCCTAGTGGACTCCAAGATGAACATGAGTCGGCAGTGTGACGAAACCATCAGAAAAGCTAATGGCACTTTATCATGCATCAGCAGATGCATGACGAATAGATCCAAGGAGGTGATACTTCCCCTCTATCGGGGGCTGGTCAGACCGCAGTTGGAGTACTGTGTGCAATTCTGGGCACCGCACTTCAAGAGAGATGTGGATAACCTGGAGAGGGTCCAGAGAAGGGCCACTCGTATGGTTAAGGGCTTGCAGGCCAAGCCCTACGAGGAGAGACTGGGGCACCTGGACCTCTTCAGCCTCCGCAAGAGAAGGTTGAGAGGCGACCTTGTGGCTGCCTATAAGTTCATCACGGGGACACAGAAGGGAATTGGTGAGGTTTTATTCACCAAGGCGCCCCCGGGGGTTACAAGAAATAATGGCCACAAGCTAGCAGAGAGCAGATTTAGATTGGACATTAAGAAGAACTTCTTCACAGTTCGAGTGGCCAAGGTCTGGAATGGGCTCCCAAGGGAGGTGGTGCTCTCCCCTACCCTGGGGGTCTTCAAGAGGAGGTTAGATAAACATCTAGCTGGGGTCATCTAGACCCAGCACTCTTTCCTGCCTATGCAGGGGGTCGGACTCGATGATCTATTGAGGTCCCTTTCGACCCTAACATCTATGAATCTATGAATCTATGAAGCTAAAGAAATCTCAGAAAATTGAGGCAGTCAAGGTTCTTTGGGTAGATGTGATATCTTTTATTAGACCAACTGAGCAGTTGGAACAAAGTTCTTTGCAAGGTTTTGGGCACAAGTACCCTTCTTCAGGCTGAAAACCCTGCAGAACATTGAGTGAATAAAGGGAAAAAAGTCAAAATTATTTTTAAATACATTGAGAGAATTTAGCACCACAAAAGACAAAGGAAGTATTACTGGGTGGAAGAAAAATTATAGTTCTGCAGCATGTCACCTATTCATGAGCCAAAACAGCTTGCAAAACCAACCCAGGAAGACACTGAGCCAATAAACGATGACAGCAGCTAAATTGTGATTCTAGCCCAATGTCTAAAAGAGACATTTCTTTCACTTCTAATGGAACTGTAGAAATAGAAAAGAATAGAAAACTGAAATACACAAGCAACAGACACTACTCTTATCCCTCAAGTTCACAGCACCCATCCCAGATCAGCTTTTTCATCTCTTCAAGCCACGAACCTGGTAAGTGAGAAGAAACCAAGAACATAAAGGAACCAAAGAAGCAGCATGAAGAAGCAACATGTTTTTGTTGGTTTTTTTGGCATGTAAAGGTAAGGATGTTAGCCAAAGCACTGCAAAGGAATTACATTTCATTTTTTTGGTAATGAATTTGTATAGGGTATTAATAACCTAAATTATACTAGGCTTTCAACAGCTTCTCTTACTAAACACCAGAAAACTTGGATCAAATCAACCATGATAAATCAAGAGAAGTAGCAAAATTTAATCTGGATTTAAAATTCTTTTTTATTCATTCTTTCTTTTTATCTCTAGACTGCCCAATGCGTGGCATCTTTTATGTAACAGGCAAAGATTTTTGCAGGTGATATCTTTATCAGACCAATTATATTTCTACCAACTATATAAACTAGCTTTTGAGAACCAAGTACCCTTTCTCAAGTCTGAGAGAAAAAAATAGACATAGCTTGAGCTAAACAGCAGACAAAACAGACCAGTGACTCCACCTAGAAATATTTCTTAGATTTTATAGATATTAGGGTTGGAGGGGACCTCGAAGATCATCAAGTCCAGCACCCTGCCCAGGGGCAGGAAGTCAGCTAGGGTCAAAGGATCCCAGCAAGATAAAATAAGCAAAATAAGAACAAGGTACAAGAGATATTATCCTGTAGCTAATAGACATGAGAAAAAGATTACTTCCTTTTGCTATTTATAAAATGCTTAGCTTATCTATGATAATACAAAAGAAGAATCATTAACCTAACAGTGAGATTCTTTTGACTATCTACAAGCTCTTCCGGTTCTCTTTGATGATAAACCAAGACAGGACCCAACACTAAGTTTGGAAATAAGTTATTTTGGTTCTCTAGTCTTAGTAGTTTAATGTATGTTAAAAGCACTCCACAGAGAGTTCAGAAGAGATCACAACTGAAATAATCATTGCTTTAATGGTTCTCTTCTTTCATTTCCCTTACTACACCCATAGCTAATCATCAACATTTATTTTCAATTGCCTTAAATTGAAGTGTCCCCTACAGCAGGGCAAAGAGTCTCATTTGACTAAATTAGTGGGAACCACATTGCTGAAATTATATTAAATTAAGCACCTAACATTTTACAGAAACTTCTTTGAATAAAGTCACTTGGCAGCCAAAAGCTTGAATTGCTTCCTCTTCCACCACAGTCAATCTAGCATAGTTTATGCTACTCTTGTGCATAGAGTAGCAAATCCTATACATAGAAATTCTTCTTGCTAGAGCCTTAAGGAATCAGAGAAGTTAAGGAGTCAAAGAGGAGGTTTTAAGGAATTAAGGAGAAGTTAAGGAGGAAAAGAGGTTGCATTTCTTCCTTCTCATCCATTCACCTCATCCCAGAGTACTGCATATTAAGGAATACTGAGATCCTACTAAACTCTTTCCAATTAAAAGTTACTAATCAAAATATTTTTTCAGTGATTGACCAATAGCTGAGTAGCTGAACTGAGCTATTCAGCCATTCTAACATCTTACATAGAAGTAAATAATGACAGTAAATTGGAATGGCTTAGCTCCTTCCAGATGACCATTTTCATATGTAGAGCAAACCAACAAGGACTCATCAATAAGACCATTTCCCATGTTTATAATTTAAAACAAAATGGAACTCACAATTACATATATTAAACTTTCATATGATGCTGAAATTACAATGTACATCAGTTATGGTATCAGTCAACCTATACTGAAGGAACATTTATGCAGCCCAGGTGCACATTTCTTATAATTTAATCAGTGCAAAGTATCCTCATTTCACCAGAGAACACTATTTCATGCTGTAAAACCATACCAACCTCAGTGTCACCCTCCCCACTTCAGTCAGTAAATTACAACCAACAATACATAACTGTTACCTGCATTTAATCTAGTAACCTTTGCAGTCAGTTCAGCCAGCTTCACTCTACAACACAGTAATATTATACAGAGTGCAATGAATTATCTTCTCAGAGATCAGAGATGTCAAAAGGGAGAGTTTTAAAAATATGGTAATTGAGCTTAGGGAAATGTGTGTGTGAAATGCGTTCATGTTGATCTCTGTTACAGAATGGCTCTCAAGCTCAGAGACAAGGAGGTGGGGTAAACAGACAGACAACTTCATGCCAGCCTTCCTCTCTCTTTTTTTTTTTTTCTTTCCCTTCCCCATTCTGTCACAGGCCAGTGATCAGGTTAATAGTCTGAAGAAAAAGCTATCTTGTCAGGGTAAACTAAACTTTCATCATTACTAGATCCCACCAGCAATGAGATGTCAGATACAGAAGCCAGAGTAGAGAGGGGGTGAATCTTTTTAATGATCTCTTCAATTTATCCCATGGAGCAGCTGTTGCCAAAAATGGGCTGCCAAGCTGACTGACAGCAGGTAGCTTCCATGAAAGAAGCAGCCACTTTCTACCTGTCTCTCTTGCTCATGTTTTCATCATACTGTGGCCAGAGCTCAGGATTCTTCAGCGGAAAGAGTCAATAGTTCCTGCTGTCAACAAAAATGTGCTGGTTCCACACACACCCCTCCACAGCCCCCAAGGCTTTGCTAGTTGAAGCTTGGCTGTCAAGTGCTCAGCTCAGAAATAGATTTTGTGTGTCAATATGCACTACTTTCAGCTAATGGTAAGGAATAGGTACAAAGAGTGAAATTGGGAACAGTGTAGTGAAGCCTGCAAGTGAAGATGCTACCCTGCTGCCCTTTGTCGGGAAACATTCACCGGAGATTAGGAAGATATCCTATAAGAAGACATCTTATTTAATTTCCTTCTCAAACTGTTCGCATTACCATTTTTTTTTTCAGAGAAAAGTAATTGTGTCCTTTCAGTTGTAGAGATGACCTTGTTTACATTGTTATGGGAGTACAATTGAAAGGTGAAGACTGACATTTTTCAAAGTAGTCTAATAAGAATGACTGCTCAACACTCAGAAATTGTTGGGTGTCCAAATCCTATAGATAGAGTTATAATCTCATTTTAAGGAAATGCAATAAAGAATGAACCTTTTTTCATTGAAGACTCCTTACTTCAGTTTAACTATTTATTAATTCAAGGCCTCTATTCACTAGACTAAAAAACCTAAAGTTTGAAGACTTATGTGACATCAAAAATACCATTTCATCCTTGGCAAGCAAAGGACCTTGGAACACATTTTGGTTTCCATTAGGACATACCTTCATTGACGACCTGAGTAAAATTGACAGTTCCTTCGGGGGAATGAGAAAATAAGGCATAAGAGCCTACACAAGAAAGAGTGAGGTGCAGACGTACTAGCTCCTATTACAGTATATGCTCTGTGCAGCCTTATTCTAGGCTGTAAGCTCTTACTACTTGGGACTTAAAATACTGAATGATAGGAAGGTGTTCAAGATTGGAGTAAGAGGGTACAGTTCCCATGGAAACTCTAAACCAAACTCAGTGGTAATGCAAACAAAATATGGTTTACATATTGAACGTCAGTTTGGTCAGAAAACTTGTGTAGGAAGCAAATGAAAGTATTTTTTTCCAGATACATTGATTTCAAAACCAAGCTGAGAGATAAAATGCTGGGCATTTTCATCCAGTTATTTTCATTCTTCTCAAGTGGTTATCTAAATAGAATTAACAGAGTGGTCTGAGAAAGAGGATTTTTTCCCCCTTTTTCCTGAATTTATTCAGAAGAGCTTCTGACCCCTTGCCATAGCGAACTAGAATTGGGAGCCAGACCATGCTTTCTTCAAGGTTCAAACTACTATCTAAACATAGTAGAGTCTTGTCCTTGAAAAGTCATAAGAGGTAAAAAAGAGCCTGTTATATCTAGAACTTATTTTCTCATTATTTTGTTGGCTGTGAAAGATGAGGCAAAGGCAAATAAGTCAGGCTACTAGATCCTGTGAAATCTTAACTAATGCAAGTTAAATGTCCATCAGATAAGTGGGTGAAGGATACGTCAATTTGAAAATAGGGAATTTTACACAACTCCAAACTGGTGTGTAATAATATTGCCTGCTGTCATAAGAGAATTATCCCATATTCTAATTTTACATATGAGCATCGTAAAGCCTCCGTAGCTAGTTTACAACAACTCAGTCTCTGTCCCTTAGATAATGGGTCAGCAACGGATGGCCTGTGGACCTGATCTGACCCACAAAAAGGATTGCGTCCAACCCACAAAGGTCCTATCCAGTCCACATTTTATTAACCACCTGTTTGCTCTGGTCTGCGTGTTTCTAATGGCACACCAGTTCCCTCTGACCACTCCATCTGGTTGCTCCAGTTTGCCTGGAGAGCTGTTCTTCACTACAACTTATGTTCACCATCATGGGAGTGGGCAGAGCAGAATGGTGGTCCATACCAATGGCCAGGTCAGAAGCTGCAGCCCATTTTATTAAAATGTTGCTAACCCATGCCTTAGACTATGGGTGCTTCCTGTTTTTAAATGCGAACATCAGGCTTTAAACTTTTACTTAGATGCTGCACATAGTTGGAAAAATTACCCTCCCTTACCCTCCTCCCCACACACAGAGTTAAATGGAGAATACTGTCGTTAGCCTAAGTAATGGGACAAAATCACACATTGGAATGAAGACTGTTGGGCTAGGATAAACATGCAGTGCAAACACACACAGTAACACTTTGCATGATATTATTTATTAAGCAGCATATTCCACTTTCCTTATTCACACTGAATAGTATCTCACTATGCATGTAGTCCCATTGGGACAATTATGAGGGTAAATTACTACTCAACATGAATTAATGTGTAAAAGGCTAGCTCTAAGCTTTTGGAGTGGTCTTTTAAATGTTTTTAATGTGTTTTAAATTGTTTTTATTATTATGCACAACTACAAATGGATCCAGTCCCATACAGTTAAGGATGAGCAGGACTTTCTGTTCAAAAGGGTAATAATTCCAAGTGTTATTAACTAGATTCACTGACATAGGTGAATTATGTTTCCTATAATGCAAAAAATAAAGGGATTTAGCCCTTGTTTAATGTGACATGAAATTACTTTTGCTTGTCTGTGGTATAGTCTAAAAATACAAAGGAGACAGATCTATGGTTTCATAAGCACGGTCCTTTCATATATAAAGACAGCAAAGGATGCCTACTTCATGAAATAGCCTCTTTCTCTGTGCCTATATTTTATTTACACACACACACACACCCACACCTGTCACTTAATTGCTGTTAACTTATGCAATTAATGCAAAAACAAATTAATGTGTCAATTTTTTTAATCGCAATAATCACACATTTTTTGGACCAGCAGAACAGACCAACTTCAGACCAGCCAGAACCTGTGTGCACAGCCCTGACCCCGACCTGCCCAGCTGCTGCTCCAGACTCACCTGCCCATGCTGAGCAACAGCCAGGCAGAAGCTGCTACTCAGACAGTGGGAGAAGGGGGGAATGGCCTCTCTCCCTCATCACTGCCAGGCTTTGCTTGCTGCAGCTGCCCAGGCTGCCCTGTGGCTCCTCTCTGCAGCCACCATAGCTACCTCCAGGCCACCCAGTGAGGCTGTGGTTGTAGTACAGATGAGCCACAGGGCAGCCCCAGCTTGGGCTCTGGGTGACTGCAGCAACAAGAGCCCAGCAGTGGTGAGAGGGAGGAGCCGTTTTTCCTCCACACTGAGCAGCAGCTTCTGCCTGGCCACTGCTCAGCATGGGCAGGTGAGTTTGGAGTAGGCACAGGGCAAGCCAGGGTCAGGGATGTTTGCTCGGGTTCCAGCTGGTTTGCTCCAGCTGGGGCGAGTCCAGAGCTGGCATGGGGCAGGCCGGGGGCAGGGCTGGGGCTGTGCACTGTTGGTGGTGGTAGGGAGGAGCTGCAGGTGCATGGGCTCCTGGTGGGTGGGACGGGGGGAGAGGTCGGGGGAGTGATTATTGTTTAACTATGCGATTCAAATTGTGATTAATTGCCACTATTTTTTAAATCTTGCAATTAATTGCGATTAATTTTTTAATAGTTTGTCAGCCCTAATAGAAATACAAACACACACACGTGTGTGTGTGTGTGTGTGTGTGTGTGTGTGTGTGTGTGTGTGTGTGTGTTTATTCACAAAAGGCAGGTAAATAAGTACCAAAATGTTTCAAATTTCTGAGAAAAGCTCACAGAGGTTCTGATAGGAGGAGAAGCTAACATCAACTTTTTTCTGTCAAAGTACACTTCAGTGAATCAGATAAAGGAAGAAAATGTGATGAGAGTACAGAGTATACAGGCAAGGAAAAGGTAGGGGCTAATGCATAAAAGCTTGAAAATCAATTTGGTGTGGAGGAGTGATTGGCATGTCGTTTTGGGCCGCCAAATCAGGATCAGTCTCTGCAGACTTTAAGTCCCAGGAGTGTGAAGTCACCCCTTTTAAAAAGGGGAAAATTTTAGATGGTGACCAGCTTACTCACTATATTATATGCATAACTGTGACCAGAAGTGACAAAAAATCCTTATTAACCTCCCTTTCAAGAGCCAAAATTAAGTAGGAGTATTTAGATGCTATCAAGATTTATTCAGATAGCTATATGCAGTAGTTGGATTAGACACAGGACCACAACCTAGTACTTAATTAATCAAGTGTTCCTATTTAGCATAACCTTGCATATTTTCACTTTGATCACTTTCAGAAAGATCAGCTGTTAACAAAAATGGTGAAAAAAAGAAGCTTCCTAAAATACATGAATAAAATGTTCCCTTTCAAACTGCAAGTTAACCTAGTAAATCAAGACTCAACCCCAACACAAACATACACGCATGAATTCCTGTTATTAAGGCGATATAGCTATGATAATTTACAAAGGTGAGTGTAGAGGTTATATCTCTAACTGACAGTTCCAAATTGCTTTGTCTAAATGAATACCAGCTCTGAATACAAGGCATCCAGTACAGTTGTACTGTCTCACACTTAACTTTTCCATTAGTGTCACTGCCTCCCAGGGGTCTCTCTTCATATTTTGTATGTTTATGGATAAGACATAAAATCCCCTATATGCATCAGCTGGGCAGTGAACATCTCCTTGCCCTTTATTATCCATTAACACTGTTTTCTTTGATTACATGATGATCCTGTCAGAAATACAGCTGTACCTTAAAAGCCAAGGACAGTGGATGGAGTGATCCCGCTACCCTTGTGCATTCACGTAGTCTTATTGTAACCCACCAGGGCATTCTGGCTGGTGAGACTATACTAATGACCAAGGACCTCTTGCACATTCACTGTTGCAGGGATTTGCCTCCAAAAGACAGATGCTCATTTGTTTTCATTTAGTTGCCTCTTTTTGCTGCACAGCATGAAATGCATTTGCATTGTTCATGGAAAATAAAATGTGTCTGTGGTAAAATAATGTGTTATAACTTACCTTGTCACAGAGAGAAAGGCTGTTTTTGGAGTTAATTCTGGGCTCCACCAATGTTCCTGTCTGCATCTTGGTGGACCAACATATCATTTCCTTGCCCTTAACAGAAAGGTGCGACTTCTTTGCCCCTTTCATTCTCCTTGTAACTCTTCAGGATAGGAGCTGCCCTCACTTCTTACTGTATGCCTTATACAATGCCTAGCAAAAATGATCCTCAACTTGGTTAGTGCCTCGGTACTATATTATTAATACTGCTATAATACCAATAAAAATATAATAATAGACAACAAAGTTTTAAAAATGTTAACGTCACAATGGCAATTAAGATATTAATATTTACATTTGATATAACTTTACACTAAAATGGTTAAAATTGTATGACAAGATGGTTTTAAAACTATCACATTCAAAATAGACAAGAACTCAAGACCTTTTCTCAGTGTTTTAAAGGTTACAAATACCTTACAATGAGAAAGTGTTGCATGTTTCAATAATAAAATATATAGTTTGGTTGTCCAGGAGCACTATGAAACTGCTTGACGGCACCGACAGTCAGGCACTGCAAGAAAGTTCCTGTATGTCCCTGTCCCCAACCCAAATCATGCAAATAACTTCTGCCCTTCAATACTTGTCTTGCTCCTGTGGGCCTAGGTTTATCTTTGCTATTGTATTATACAGTTTAAGTTTCATGATATGGACAAAGTATTCACTAAAGACTAAGATGCATTTATTCATCGAATTCCCAGTCCAAATTCCTGTGCTAGTTTTAAACTCATGTCTCCAAAGAGAAAGGCTTATTAACTGACTGTTCCACAGTTAAGTGTTAAATCAACTTACATACCATGCATACAAAATAAGTTAAACACATATTGATTTATATTTATATGAGGTCACAGAAAAGAAATCAAGATATTTTTTTCCAGAAGTTTCTGTTTATGTTAATCTCATTTCAGGGATTAATGAAGAAAAATATACAGTCCATTAGTATTATGCCTTGACTACGCAGGAAAACTCCCACCGTATAAATTAATATGAATTATAATTATAATACAACCTTGTCCCCAGTCATTCTCAAAGCAAGTACTTTTATTCCAAAAATCAGAGTGCCTTTTTAGTTTTAGCATATGGGACAGAATTTAAGATAAACCAAAAATAAAAGTCTTATTCTGGAATAAAAGCATCCACATTGGGAGCTATAACAGCTGGTTATAATTGATAAAGCTTTCTCAGGTAGCTAAGATCTCTGATAGAAAGACCCATTCAATTTGTGGATGTACATTAATATATTCACTGAAGAGACAGTGCCTCTATTTTTATTATTTAAATAAAATATTCATTATAATCACAAAAATGTTTAATTAATTAAAATAATATGTTAATAGCTGTTAATAAAGAATTACAATTTTTTTCATAGAACTGAATTTAAAAAGTACATCAGGAAGAACAGTAAATCCAATTTATTGAGTTATCTCTGAATATTAGCCCTACCCTCCAGAGTATCTGCTACTCTACCCATCTGATGTCATCCACAAACTTGCTGAGAGTGCACTCTATTCCATCTTCCAGGTTGTTGATGAAGACACTGAATAAAACCAGCCTCAGGACCAACCTGTGGGACACTCCACTTGATACTGGCTGCCAACTAGACAGTGAGTCACTGATTACTACCCTTCGAGCCTGATGATCCAGCCAGTTTTCTATCCACTTTACAATTCATTTGTCAAACCCATACTTCCTTAGCTTGCTTGTGAGAACATTGTGGGAGGCTGTATCCCACAACATTCTCGCAAGCAAGCAAAGGGAGTATGGGTTAGATGAATGGATTGTAAGGTTGATAGTCCATTTCAAATCTTTTTCAGTTTGTAAATTGTTACCATATTTTGCTATCTTTCTTTATGATGTGCACTGATTTAGTGTGTGGCTCTAATGATAATAAATGGGTGACACAGAGTAGGGAACTACTCCATATGTGGGAAGGTGATAGTCAACCACTGAGTGATATTTCCAAATGTATTTACTGTCTTCAATTGCTAATGCATTTCCCGCAAATATATACCTTACTGGTCACATAGTATTATTGCCATTTCCTAACCAAGTAAGAATTCAACCAGGGCTCTACCTGAGCTCTAGAACGTGGTAGTTGTAAATCTGCACCAACTATATAGGTCAGGGCCCTGGCACTTGGGAGTTTGGGGAACAGAATCTCCTTAGTGTCCTTTGATGATAAACATTGTGTTCCATTACATTTGTAGCTGCTGAAGTACAAAATTACTGATAATCCCAGTGACTAATACTATCTTACTTTCCCCACGTTTCTGTTCATTTCTACATGGTATCCCTGGTTTTGTACTTGGATTCTAAGTTCCTAAACACATCGCCACTCTTTTCACCTCTTCATGGGTTCCCTCTAACAAAAAATTACTTGTCTTCATTTCAGGGCTCTTCAAAGCTTAAAATGAGGTAAACTTTGGGGATGTTTAAAGGGTTCTCTTCCCAAGCATTAAAGAAAGCATGGAAGAAAACACAAAGGCTCGTTTGGCCTACAGGAGGTTTAGGCAGAGATTCCTTTTTGTCCTGTGATCATACAGCACCTAGTACAATGAGGCCATCCTCCTTAATTGTAGCTCGTAGGTACCAGAATAATTCAATTAAATTAATATTTTGCACATTTAAAGGATATTAAGCATCAGGCCTTTGGCTAGCATACACAGAAAAGACATGCTACCTGCTGTCTGAGGACTGATTTATTTAATTAGGTTGTAAGCAGTTGAGTTGCAAACAGCAAAGAACTGAGAAATATTAAATGTTTTATCCTCCACTGACATCCGGCACAGAAAACAACCTAGTATTAATTTAGTCAACATTTATTTAGTGCTAAACCATTAGAAACAGCCTACGAAAAGAAAAAGGGGGCCATGATGTATACATGATAAAGGTTAAGAAGATTCAGCAATATAATTTAGTATTTAAATCTTATGTAAAATTTCCAAATGATTTACGGCTTAAAAAGTTCACTTGGCTCTTACAATCTCATAGTGAAACAAACTTTTAAATTAGAAAAGGTATTTTGGCTAAAGTGCTCAAAAAAGTATGTTGAATGAACATAGGCAGGAAGGGTTCTTTGAGTAGATGTGATATCTTTGTAACCCTGAGGTGCAGCGCTACATGCACCCTCATCTGAATAGTGGGATCCTGGGGTACCCAGTAGCTGGTGACCCTGGCTCAGCTTCCTGGGTAGCTGCTGCAGGGTCTCTGAGTGGAGATCCTTCCCTGATAATCAAAACAACCTTGCAGATCATTATAAAACTATTTACAGCACTTAATTATTTACAGGATAAAATATAACTAATACAGTAAAACAAATAATGTTACACAACTTAACCAGGCAATGGTGGTTTAAGGATTATTGACATCTGATGCACCTTATACCAGGGGAGGGTATACAGATTACCCACACTAAATAAGGAACCAATAAGTAAATAAATTGATACACCAACTAATAACCCATCAAGAATTTATTTAAACACTTAGTCTATAACTTTTATGCTCAAGGGTAACTATGGTGACCCTATGTACTAGGCCTGTGTGAAGTGGCTAATTTTCGCTTTGGATTTGGATTTGGCTGATTTGGGGGACAGTGATTCGAATCACTGTCCCGAATTGATTTGGCTGAATCTGATTCTGAGATTAGGCTGGCACTGAAGTGGTCAAATCTACAAATTAAACAGGCTCCATCCCCTGCCCGCTCTACAAGCCCTGTCAATAGCTGCCACGCCTGTCCCTAGCGTCCCGACGCTTTAAAAAAAAAGCCCTGCATTCTCTGGCTGCTGCCAAGTGGGGTGGGGGGTGATCCCTGCTGCCCCCCACTGACCTGAACTCTGTGGGGGGGCTCTGCCATGAGCCCCCAGAAGCCTAATAGCCAATGCAGTAACTGGTTAGTGCGGGCTTTTTTTAAGAGCCAGAACGATGGGGCCAGGTGGGGCAGCCATTGATGGGTCTGGGAGAGCGGTGGGGGAGGATAGGGGCTCATGGCAGAACTCCCCATGCAGCTCAGGGCAATGGGGATTGCCACCCCCCATCCCCCACCTCACAGGGACCAGTGAGTGCGGGGCTTTTTTTTTTTTTTTAAAGTGTTGGGATGGTAGGGCTGGGCAGCGTAGCCATTGACAGGGCTGGGAGAGTGAGCAGGGGTGCTCAGAGGAACTGGGGGAACAGGAAGGGGATGGTGGGAGTCCCCACCTGGTCTTCTCCCCCTGCTCTAGCCCCTCCTACTTACCAGCACGGAATCCAGGTCCAGCTCCCTGAGGCAGCAAGTGGAGATTGCCCGAATCTCCAAATCTCTCTGAAGGTCTCTGAATCTTTTCTGAATTGATTCAGAGAGCTTCAGATCTATTCGGACCTTTTTATTGGTCTCCTGACTTGATTCGGAGATTCAGCCACCAAATTGGGCCGAATCTCCTCCGAATTGAATCAGCACCCGAAGCTTCGCACAGCCCTACTGTGTACACTGCCCCCTAGTCTTGGTTTCTCAGGAAGTGGGACTGCTTCTGTATCCCTCCTATGGGAGCCGCGGGTGGGTCCCCACTGCTGGTATCCCCCTCACGAGCTTAAGGGGTTTCCATGCAATAGGGCTTTTTGCTAATGTTCCTCATATTCAAAACCCCTGCTGGGGTTACATCACTCTTCCCACTTCCAAGATGGCTGCCTCCAAAACAGCTTCATTTGGCTTCAGGGCAAATGGTGTCCCTACTGGGACAAACTCCCTCTCTCCCCTTATACACTGTCCCTCTGGAGGGAAGCCCATTCAGGTGAGTACAATTTTAATGCTGCTACATCTTTTATTAGACGAAATGAGTAATTGGAAAAAAGTTCTTAGCTAGCTTTTGGGTATAACCACCCTTCTTCAGGCATAGGAAGTGTCTGCTGTTCTGAGACTCCAAGGAATGAGAGAAGATAAAAGTGTGGCAGGATGTCAGTGAGAACGTAAATAGGTAGAAATAAGAAAGAGAAAAGGTAAGGCAAAGAAGGAGGGTGGCAGGGAGGGAAGGGGAGGGGTAAGCCAAAGGTGAGTAAGGGAGACTCTATAGTGGTAGTAATTAAAGGTAGAGAAGAGGCTGTCTGTGAAAAAGGAAATAGCTGAAAATTAGGAAAACAAAGGGCAGAAAAGGAGGGGAAGGGAGAGGAGAAGGGGAGGGAAAAGAGAAGTGTAAAAGGTCAGGTCTGGCAGGTACCTGGTGAATCAGATGTCAGGCAAGTTGTAATGTGTCATAAATCTAATGTCTATATTGAGTCCATGATTTTTTGTATCCTGTAGATTTACAAAGTGAAGTTCGTAGGCTCGTCCAACTCCCCTTTTCACCTCAAAGCTCAAAACCACCATCACATCATTTCCATTGGAACTAAAAGAAAAACTTCAGCCCCTGATCCCTCCACTTCCCAATCCAGGGAATTCTTACCTGTTGTCTAAATCTACAAGCAAGGAAACTGTGGCAGACATATAATTTCAAACCATGGAACCCTAACGGAAGAAATATCAGGTTTCATCAAATCCATCTTAAAACTGCGCATCACCCAAAGACCGAGTTTCAGCCAAGACACAAAAGACTTCCTGTGAGAACTCAAAAACATAGACCACCTTCTCAGCAATACCCTCCTAACCACCATGGATATCACTAGCTTATTCACCAACATCCCACACCAGGATGGCATCCAAGCCTGCCTCACATATCTATAAGAACAAGATTACAACTCAGAGTACAGACCTCAGAATATCACTGAACTTGTATATTTCATCCTCACACACAACAACTTCAAAAAGAAAAATATCACATCTACTCAAAGAACCTTGCCTGCCCATGTCCTTAGACCAACATGGTTACAACCAAAAACCCATGTTTAATGAACAGAATTGCAGCACTAGCAAATAGGTACAAAACTCAAGTTAAATTTGAGTTTCTTACTTGCTAGCTGTTCCTGAACAGTTTCTCATGCTCTGTAGGAGCAAACTAGAGACAACACAGAGAAAAATCACAAGGGCTACATACTTCTAGCAGAAATACCTTTCATATCTCTAGCATATATGTAACCCTGGGCACGACACTACATGCGCTCCCACCTGAATAATGGGATCCTGGGGTACCCGGTAGCCAGTAGCCCTGCCCAGCCCCCCCCCCCCCCGGGAAGCTGCTGCAGTGCCCCTGAGTGGAGAGCCTCCCTTTATAATCAAGAACCCTCGCAGACAATTCTCAAACTATTTGCAAGATTTAATTATTTACAACATAACAAATAATCATTAAATAAGCACATGGATATACCAACTAATAAATCCTCAAGAACTTATTTACACGGTCTCTCACTTGCACATGGTGTACTGGGGATCCTGTGTGCACTGCCCCTGGTGGGGTATCTCAGGGAGCGGGACTGTCTGTGTCCCTGCACATGGTCTGTGGATGATCCCTGGTGCTGGTGTCCACCTCTGTGCTCCTGGAGTCTTTGGGCAGCAAGCGGCGACTCCTCTTCTGCAGACCCTGCAAGACAGCCTCCCCCTGCCTTTGACCCCCTTCCCTGGCTCTGTGGTGAACAGTGTCTGGGCTGCAGGCTATAGCAACTCTCCTGTCCCACACAGCCTCACAGCCCCGGCAAATGCAGCCCTTCCCTGGGCTTTGCCTGCCCCTGGGGCCCCTCACCCATCAGGGAAACTAGGGCAGACTCCAGCAGTCCTCCCCCCCCCGGCTCTGCTGTGCTCACCCAGCCACACCGGCAGCAGTCAGGTCTCTCCAGGCTTGGAGTCTCCACACAAACAGACTCTGCCTGATCCTGCTGCGGCAGCCTCCCGGGCCAGAGAGAACTGGATACTGTATTATACTGGATACTGTGTCACTCCCATTGCAGCTTCTCTGCTGCTGCTTCCGCAGGGCTCTCTCAGGGGCTCTCCGAGGGACCACTGCACTGAGACCCTGAATCCGGTCTCCAGCCTGTCCCTCAGTCCCTCTCTCTCTTGTTCCCCACCCCGCGGGAAAAACTGCTCCCCTTTTATCCAAGCCTCTTAGCCAATCCCAGCTCAGGGCCCTTCCTGGGCTTTTGATAATGGCTCTATTTCAAAACTTCGCTGGGATTACATCACCCCTCCCACTTTCAACAGGGCTGCTTCCAAAACATCTTCACTTGCCCTCAGAGCCTACAGTGTCCCCTCTGGGACAAACTCTGTCTCTCTGCCAGGCAGCCCTTCCCAGGATCTGTTCAGGTGGGTCCATTTTTTTAAAGGCTGCTACATATACATTGTACTTGGGTGAAATGGGTTGTGGGTGAGATGTTACGATTGTCTATGCCTTTAAGAGCTAGGCAGAGTTGGACTGTGATGGAGAGACTCTGATGGCTGTGGGTTTGGGTGCTGCTAACAAAGAAACCTCTTTCTAGAAGTGGCTCCTACTTCAGTGAACTAAACCACAACACAACAATACCTATCAGATCTACTGTTCCAGGCTCTCTGTACATTCAGGGAGATGCTGCTGCTTCTGTTACAGACAAGATTTTAAGCTCACTCTCACAATAATGGTCTAAAACCATTTTTAAATGGTCTTAGATTTGAATGTTATATGACACTGTAAGACAAAGACCTGAGTATGCATCTATACTTAAATACAGTATACACTGTTGACAAAAGGTCAACCAAATGACTCTGACAGTCTGCCCACTGCCAGGATCTGTAGGACATCAGCAGTGTGTTAGAAGCAGCAAATCCAAGATTTCTGCAGTTTAAATGTTCTACCAGTGTGGCCAGTGAAATGTTCTCACACTCAAAGAAAAAACACTTTGAACATAAAATGCAATACTAAACTCTTTTACATTATCCATGTTTGTTCCAAGCTATGCAAAGTTTTGGGATTGGTTGTTTTGCAAATCAGGCCTTGGCTAGACAGGACTTACCAACCTGGAGAGCAGGGTTCAAGAAGGAAAAGGCAGAAATCAGTTCTAGAGTCCAGAGTTGGAAGCTGCTGCCAAACATAGGAATCAAAAAACAGGTGGGAAATAGATAGGTAGAGGGCTTGCAAACAAGGCTGGGGGCCAGGGTTCAAAGCAGAAACTGAAGCAGAATCTGAGGAGGAAGTCTGTGGCGTGGCGTGGCAGATGCTGGGTCCAGGGCAGGAGTAGGAAAATAAGGTGAGTAGGGAGTCAAAGACTAGACACAGCTAGAGGCTGTGAGGCAACAAGCAGCCAACATTTCTCTGGGAGTGCTGACCTTGTATCTTGAGGCTTGACTGCAGCCAGTATTAGTTGGACTAAATCAGGAATCACACAGCTCTAGAAGCCCTTGTGCTTAGTGCCCAATAGCCACAAAAGCCCCTTAATTGTGCTGCTATAAATAAATCAGGTCAAGTACTCAGATCTGTCCGAACAACATTCAGTGCATGACTGCATGTGAAAAGGTAGAGCAAAGGTGCCATTAGGCCCCCGTCACATGCTCCAATCCTGGAACGCAACCAGGATCAGCTCTAGCAGGAAGCAACATTAAGAAGCATTTCTCCAGGTCAATATTGCCTAAGTACCACTTGCTCTGGACAAACAATCAACATCGTCTTATGACAGAAGGACTCAGATCTAACAGATAAATGAGCTTTTCACCACTCAGGCACTTCTTACTGAAGGAGAATCTCCTACCATTTGAAATCCTACTTTTTCTCCTTTTTTTCTGCCATTGAAGCTTCTTATTTGTAACTCCTAGAAAATCCTGTCCTTACAATGATTATTACCAAGTAAAGCAAGGAATACAAATTTGGCACTAATATTGGGATCAATTAAAAAAAAAAGTGAAATATGGTCAAGTCTAACCACAGCTCAGCAACAACAGCTTCATAAAATGTAGCAAAAAAACTGCTATCAGTGGCCCATAATAAATGTCAATACATCAATTGAAATGTTCTTAGTTAGACCCACTTGAAGTGTCCAAAGGCAACAAAATCAAAGGAATAGTTATTTGCTTTTACAGAAGGGAATGAAAATAGAAAACCAATGCAGGTCTCTCTCCATTCAGATTCAAAGCACAGTGCTTCAAAGCATAATACAGAGGGAGACCATTTATCTTTCAGATAACCCGAGCAAAAAACTTTGGTCAAAGAGATATGTGTGTCATGTAAGGATCCAGCATGAAAGAAAAAAAGTCAAGTTACAGAAAGAAACTGGAAATAAAACAGACATGTCAGCTCTCAGTGCACTGCTCATTAATGACAGGAACTTCCAGAAAGTGCAATGCCAGCAAACACGCTTTCATTCCCTGATTCCATGTAATAGCATGCCATACCATTCATTCCGACTCTAATCAATACATTAACCAAGTGGAAAGAGAGACAACCCAATAACTAGGTGTAACTGCTGTCAATCTAGAAACTGGAAAATAGATTTCTAGGAACAGAATACAAAACAGCTCTGGGACCAGAATTCTTTCAAAGCAAATACGTATAGAATCAGGACCTTTTATCATTTTTTTAGCTCTGGACTTTTGATGGATCATTATCACTAAGACTAAGCATTTGACTTGGGAAAACAGTTCCATATTTCTTCAGATGCTCCCTTTATTACTGAGCCACATCTTCTGCTTTCTAAAGGAGGATTCCCTGTTTTATCTGACCAGGAATAGGCAGCATGGATTCACCAAGAGCAAGTCATGCCTGATCAACTTGATTTCCTTCTATGATAAGGTGACAGGTGCTGTGGATGCAGGGAAAACAGTAGATGCGAGATACTTCAATTTTAGCAGGTCTTTTGACATGGTCTCCCACAACATTCTCATTGGTAAGCTAAAGAAATACAGACTGAATGAAAATACTTAAGGTCAATACAAAATTATTGGATCATCATGCTTAGCAAGTAATTATCAATACTTCAATGTCCAGCTGGAAGGAGGTATCAAATGGGATTACTAAGGGGTCTGCCCTGGGTCTGGTATAGTATAACATTTGTAATAATAATTTGGATCATGGGATTGAGTGAATGTTTGGCAAATTTGCAGATGACACCAAATTGGATGGATTTGCAGACACTCTGGAGGGTAGAGCTAGGATAGAAAATGACCTGGATAAACTGGATAAATAGTCTGCATCAAATTTAAGTTAACAAGGTTAAGTGCAAAGTCCTGCGCTTGGGACAAAACAATTGCATGCACAAATACAGAGTGGTTTAGGCTGTGGCACTGAAGAGAAATATCTGAGGATTACAGTAGACCATAAAATGAATATAAGCCAACAGGGTGCTCTTGTTTAAAAAAAGCCAACAGCATGCTGGGTTTATTAAGTAGGAGTGTCTCTTACAAATAAAGAGAAGTAATTCTTCCACTCTATTCAGCACTGATGAGGCATCACAGAGTATTGCATCCAATTTTGAACCCTACATTTCAAGAAAGATGTGGGCAAATTAGAAAGAGTCCAGTGGAAAGCAAAAAGAGTAGATGTTTGGGAAACTTGACTTTGAAGGAAAGGCTGAAAGTCCTAGGATTGTTTAGTCTGAAAAAGGTGGTGGGGGTGGAGGGGGAGGTCATTGTTCCTAGTCCTGTCCTTTACAGCCACAGAGATAGGGCTATTTCTATCCTCTTTATAATCACCCTTCAGGTATTTGAAGACTGTTAACAATGACCTCAAACCGCAACACAGGAAATTTAGGTTGGACATGAACCTTCTGGAACTTTCTGCTATGAGGGTGGTCAACTATTGGAACAGGCTACCTAGAAAAGTTAAGGAATCTCTGTGTCTGGAAATTTTCAAGGACAGGTTTGACAAAACACTTGACTGGGATAATTTAGTCATGGTGATCCTGCCTTGGGCAAGAGACTGGACTACATGACCTCATGTGGCCTCTTCTAACCTTACTTTCTATCATTCAATGACCTCTGTCATCCTTTCCCCAAATAAACAAGTCACAAAGGTTAGATGGGAGATTGCAAAGACGACGTGTGCTGGGGCCTATTTCTGAAGTACCTACTTTCATTTTCAAATCACTTTTCTTCCAAGACTGTCACTCACCAAGAACACAAATACGGTTCTATTGGACAATACTCTTCATACATACAGACTGGCTCTTTAATTTAAAACGTGACTTTGTGACTTCTCTTTGGCCATGCATGTTGTTTTCAGATAGATGGGGAGGAGCAAAACAAAACGAAACAAAACAAAAAAATTCTAGTAAAATTTCTGGGTGGAAGCAAATGTTACCTTTCTAGCCTTTGTGCCACCATAACATTTTTTATATCTAGTCGCCTTTTGAGACACTACTAGATTACAGTCAACTAAGTTCCTAGTTAAGTTTCTGGAAAGTTACTCACTTCCGCATCCATAGTATGAAAGAGACCTGTGGAGGTCCATGCTTCTGTGTCTGTGTTTCAAAATGTCTTCTTCCTGAAGGGCCCCTCTTAAATAGCCCTCCTGACCTCACTACCTGGACCCAGTTGGCCAATCAGTTTGAAAAACATCACAGTTACCTAATGGAGTGACATGGGCTTAAGCCCCAGCCCCTGTGTCATGAAGTCAGAGCTCAAAACAATAGGGAGGTTCAATTCACACCCTCTTACCTGAGGCCAGTCATGTAGGCAGTGGCAGCAAGTTGCCTACCTAGAAACCAGATTGACAGACACATGAGAGTGAGAGGGGAACAGACAACCCCAAAGAGAGAGGGGACTGGGAGGGAGTTCTTTCACATGGGCCACCAAGGATTCCCTGGTTCCCACAAAGCCTCACGCCTCATGTGGAGTGACAGGTCAGCACAGGTCCTCACAAGGAGGTGCTGAGAAGATGAGGTCCCACATGAGGCCCCTGCCCATTGAGGCATAAGGAGTGACGTGTGTTTCACCCAATAAAGCAGGTCAGTTGTGGCAGGATGCATCCTGCTACTTTGGTGTGATGACATCTGTTTCTACAAAGTCTAGTCTTCAACTATTGCAGGAAAGGGTTTATCAGGGCATTTCCAGGGGGAAAAAAAACAGAAACAGCATGAAAGAGCTCATTCATTTGGTAGTGCAACCATTATATCATTGCCACTTCTTGTGTTATCTGAAATAGTGCATTTGGAAAAGATTACCTAGAGAGGCTAGGGATTCTCGGTGCTTGGAAGCTGTTAAGAGGGGGTTAGAAAAAAATACCTGTCTAGGATATGTTAAGCAGGGATGATCCTGCTGTAAGCAGGGGGTTGGATAAGTTGACTCCCTGAGGGCCTTTCCATCCCTACCTTTTTACAACACTATGCTATTTATGTGCACAACTATGTTCTTTTTAGGTAACATGAATGCTTCTGCGACTGGTAATGGATTACTGGCATTGCACCATTCTTGGTCCTGCCATGGGACTTTATGAAGCCAGAAAATCTAGAGTGAGAATTTAATTTCACAGAAGCATGTAAGAGAATCCTGAATTCAAAATTTTACAGAAAACATTTGAGGATTTGAAAAAAAAAATAATAATAGCAAGTCTAATTTAGACCTATTTCTTTCAAAATGTTAATTGTTTATAGGAGAGAGAAAATAAATGACAGTATATTTGCATCAGTTGTGAGTGTGCATTAGTATTAAATAGTATGTATAGCATTTACCATTAAATACATATAATCTAAAAATCACACACACACACACACTTTAACTCTTTCATTCAAGAATTTTAGTGTAATTACTCAGATGCTTAGTCCTGTTACCTGTACACCATGCAAATCTTTTTACAAGGATGATACCTAATATCTTACACCAAAAGAGCTCTTTTAATTCTTTCTCCTTTCCTTATGTGGTCTACCAATAAAGCGTTAGAAAGCAATAGTTTTGCATATCACTGATAAACTACACAGGATTTCAAATATTTCGACTGCTTACAAGAAAAATGCTACTTTGAGTACAATTCCACATTCTTTTAAAACAATCATTCAAGATACTGCAAAAAACCTTCAGCCTTTTGTTCCATTTTCACAAGCACTAGAATAAAAAAAAAAAATCACTGACATGAAAGAAGAGCACAGTGCACATCCTGATTGAAAGGCTGATAAATATCTTTGGCTTTTGTCATTGAGATCTGTTATTTGCTACTTTTATCCTCAGGCTTCTCTTCCTGAATCCCCAGTTGCAAAAGCTGATAAAATGAAAGGGATACTTGCTGCTCAGTGATTTTGCTATCTTTTCACAGGAGAGTTTGTGAATTAAACTAGAAGGGCTTCAGATTGAGCCACTTGGCTCATATCGTAACTGTCTGTTTACCTCTGTAAATGCAAGACCCAAGTACAAGGTGCTGATACAGAATTTGGCAGGGACTTCAACTGAGTAGTGACACAAGTTTATTTCTGCACTGGCAGAAAACGCAATGATTTCCCAAGAGATTGCAAAATAGCTAATTTTATTGGAAGTTTTTACCACCAATAGAGCTGGCCAAAGTTTCTCAGTCAATAGTTATCAGGTATTTTCACAGGGAAAAAAAATCCCCTTTAAAACTAGAAGCTCTGAAAAACCTTTTGCTTTTTTCCTAAATATTTTGGGTTTTATTGAAAATAAATTCTTATTGTTTTTCCCTCCTCCCAGTCCCCTGGTTCCTTGCTGCCACTGAATGCAATACAATGAATATAAAGGTAGTTTTTTTCACTCCCCCCACCACCATTTGTCTTTTTCTACTGGAGCTTTCCAAAGCCTCTTCAATTTGAGGAAAAAACAGAGCATGACAAAAGGGGAAAAGAGAGAGAGAGAGAGCGCGAAAAATGACCCATAATAATAATCCATACTGTAGTTAATTTATCTCAGTAGGGCACAGAGTATCATAGGTAATAAGGCTCATTTCAGATGCCAGAAAATTGGTTCTAATTTAGCTCCCCACCCCCTGCTTTCTTCCCCTTCCCTCCATTGCTATACTTTTTGCTTTTCCTTTTGACTTATTTATATATTTTTCCTTTTTTACCTATTTATATTTTTACTACATCCTCTCGCACTTTGAGCTTCTCTCATTCTTGTTTTCCTGATATCCAACTATTTCCTTTTTCACTGACAGCCTCTTTTCTACCTTGTATTCTATCACTGTAATATCTACCTTTGGCCTTTTTTTCCCCTGCTTTCTCCCTCTCGGATTTACCTTTTGTCTTTTTAAATTCTACCTATTTACATTCTCACTGACATCCTGTCAGACTTATAGCTTCTCTCATTTCTTGGAGTCTCTGACTAGCAGAGGCTCCCTGTGCCTGAAGAAGGGTGACTGCACCCAAAAGCTTGCCAAGAACTTTTTTCCAACTACTCAGTTGGTCTAATAAAAGCTATCACATCTATGCAAAGAACCTTTCTAGAAAAAAGCTAAGACATTCAGTAGTTAATTGTTAGTGTCTGTATTATGCCAGCTCCCAAGATAACCTCCCTGTAAGGATTAAACTAAGTGCTGTACAGACACATAAATACACAGTCTTGTGTCTGAAACATCTGAAATACTCCTCTAACAGCTCAGCAATGTCTCATAGAAAATCATCAAGGAGAAAAGAAATCTCGCTTTTGTGCTGTCTTGAAGCATGTTGATTTTAAATATGTCATTATATGAAAACAAAACTATGCAAGAATGAGGGAAAAAAGTGTTAATGCACCATGAAATAACTGGACAACTTTTGAAAGTCCTGGCTTTGGATCTAAAATTGATTTTTGTTTTATTTAAATGTGATTGTCTCGTAGGAAAAAAGAAATCTGCACAGATTATGTGACAATAGGTTGTTGTCTATACATTCTGTTGCAGATAATCCAATAACAAACACTTTTGGGAGAACAGATCATGAAAATGAGTGCCATCCTATTTACTTGCTGGAAAAACTAAATGTGAGCTCAAAATAAGCATTTTATTTTAGAAAGATTTGTAATTGTTTATATTTGCTGTTTGAGTTAATAAGTATATATAGCGAGTGGAAGGAAAAATCTATCGAGAAAAATTCCTTGTTTGAATATTTGAAGAAGCGGTACTGAGTAAGACTGTCAAATAGTATCCAAGTAAACTATCCTATCAACTAATCATCATTTTTCATCAACTTTTAGGCCACTTAGCGGGAATGTGAACCATGAAGTGCAACTCTAAGAATACCATGTCATTCCCAATTTAATAAAGCTGAAGCACGTTTTCCAAAATCTTTTATCACTAAGTCACAGGTGGAAAATAGGGCACTGTAATGGGGACCGAAATCAATTACCATCTGGTGGTTGCCCATTAGTTTACTCAAAATGAATTGACCCCTTTACCTTCTGCTAGTCCTGTTCTCTCCTTCTCCCAAAACAAAACAAAACAAAACAAAACAAAACAAAAACAGATCATTAGCTTTATTCTCTCATCCCACCAAGACAAACTACAAAAGCTAACTGGCTTATGAGCCCAGAAGTTCATACCTTACCCTACTTTACCATGGATAAAGGCAATCATTTATCCCTGGGGAAGAAAAATATAGAGGTTTCCCCCAGTTTTTCCCTGTCAGTTTTACAGATACAGGTATGTTGTGCGGATATGTGTAAACCTCAATGGTAGGATAAACTAGCCAAATAATAGGCCTGTGCGAGTCAGCAATGATCCGATCCAGCTTTGGATCTGGCCAATTCAGATGGCCACAATCCGATCTGGAGCTCCGGACTGGGTTTCTGCCTCCATCCGGCTGAAGCACCTGCGAAGCTGCCTCAAAGATCCAGCCACAGGGTGTAATGGGGAATCAATGAAATATCTAGAACTTTGTTTTTTCTTGTCTGATTTAGATGAACCTTGCAGGGATGGTAGCCTCTGCTGAGAGCATGAAACCTACCAAGTTTCAAGGAGATCAATGCAGGGGTTTGGGGGGGAACTGCACCTCAAGCTGCGGACAAGCAAAACTCATGGCATGGGTGACAGTGCGTGTGTTAAGGCGCAGCAGGGTGACAGCTGCAGGGATGGTAGCCCCTGCTGTGGCCACGACGCCTGTCATCTGTGGAGGAGATGGGTGCAGGGGGGTCCCTGGGGCCCTGCACCCCTGGCTGCTGACAGACAAAACTTGTGCCAAGACTGTCTCTGTCTGGGAGCAGTTGATTGTCTGTATTGATTCTTTCCTCTCCTTAGCCTGGTTTTGTAGGTGCTAATTGCTGCTCATTAAGTCGTTATGTAGTAGCTAGGTCCTATGTATGGAGCTGGTCCCCGAGTCCCTGGACCCTGAGTGAATCATGATGATTGATCGGTAACTGGGAACAGCAGCTTAGCAGCCAGGCCTGCAGCAGTGTCTCCCCTCCCCGCCCAAAGACAGACACAGTCAGTCCCACGGCACCCAATGGCACCAGTTTTGCTTGCCCACAGCTTGAGGGGCAGTTCCTCCCAAACCTCTCCACCGATCTTCTTGAAACTTGGCAGGCTTTGTGGCTGCAGTTTTGACCCCCCTGTGTTGCAACTCATAGACTTGGCAGGAGTCTTGCTTTCAAGAATTTGGGGTAGTTGTCCCAAAACCCCTGTACCGATCTTCTTGAAACTTACCAGACTTTGTGGGCTCAATAAGAGCTATTGCCTCTGCAGTTTTCACCCTGCTTATGTTGTAACATCTAGACGTGACATGTTTTGCTTTCAAGGATTTGGGGTACAGTTCCTCCCAAACCCCTGCACCAATCTTCTTGAAACTTGGCAGATGTCACTCTCTCTGCAGAGTCTACCACCCCTGAAAATTTCATCTGAATAAGACAAAAAACAACAAAGTTATAGATATTTTATTGTTTCCCCATTATATCCTATGGCCAGATCTCCAAGGCGGCTCTGAACCCGCTTCAGGAAGCCTAACAAGGCAGCGCTTCGACCTGGATGTGCTGCTTCAGACCCCGAAGCGTCCAAAGCTTCTCTGGTTCCAAAGCTCTATCCGAAGCCTCATACCACCCAACCAAATAAACCACTGAATAGACAGCAGACAAGGTGAGAACATGCAGACCCCCTCAGCAAGTCAAGAACCAAAGTCCTTATGTCCATCATATAATGTTTCCACTCCGTTTACCAGAAAGCCTTATAGCAGGCATTTGAAATGTGCAGAGCATCTTCTGCTTGCACTGAAGTCAACAGGAGCTTCAGATTTCAGCACCACTGAAATGGGCAAGGTAGTACTGGAGTGATGTAGTAGTGATGATCCAAGAGTGCAAGAGGGAAAGATTTTTGTGAGTGGTATCTTTTATTGGACCAACTGAGAGAGACTTAGACAAGATTTAGAATGAGAAGCATTCTCCATCAGGTCTGAAGGAAGAAGCAAACGCAGAGATGATTAAAAACAGTGTGGAGGGCTGTGAAATAGGAGAAAATAGGAGAAGCATCAGATAATCAATTATCAGAAGGAAAATGGTGAGGGGATCAAGACCTTTTAAATGAGAAGAGGGTCATTATCACTGATAGTGTGAAAAAAGACTTTACCAAGAATTTCTTTGGATGATATCTTTTATCGGACTAACAACACAGTTGGGGTAGAATTAGACTATATACTACTTGATTCCAGAAAGATTGTCAGGAATCGGGTAGATTATACTATTCCATAAAGTAAATATCAGTGTTCATTTCTTGGCTCTTAGCTTCTTGCCAGTTTGTTTTCAGGCTTGCCTTTTGAAGGTGTTTTGTAAAGTTCCCTCCAGCATGAGGACAGCGAGGTCCACAAGGGAGTGAAAAATGTGCTCCTACTGGTGTTTACATATCTGTCATTTATACTACTCTCTGTGAAAGTTCATTCTGGTGCATAGCTTCTGCTTAATTTCATCCACATAGTTACCATGAAGTCACTCGGTTCACTTTGGCTGATATTTTGGGAAAGGCTTGTGTAGGAGTTATGGATTCTGAAGGGTTTGTTGTGGAAGGTATTACTTGTTTTAGCTGTGAGGATGTTTTGCATCTATTGTTAAGGAAAGACTGCTTCCCATTTGATATCTGTTGAACAGTGCATTTACTTCTGATGAGTTAGGCAAGGTTAGGAGATTATTTGAAAGCTAGGAGCAGAGAGGCTGGGAATATTTCTCTGAAGGTCTGATCTTGCTCTAGTATAGATTTAAGTGTGGGGTAGTAGGTGACCACCAGAGAGGGCTGTGGCCACAGGGTGGGTCATTTTTGTATTGTAGCAGATTACTGTGGGGAAAGTGTTTGGGTGACTCTTTCAAAGATACAGTCTATTTCTCTACTGGAATATCCTTGTTGTATAAAGGGTTTTTGGTTGTAGCTGTGTTGGTCTAAGAACATAGGCAGGTAATGTTCTTTGAGTAGACATGATATCTTTTATTAGACCAATTGAGTAGTTGGAAAAAAGTTCTTTGCAAGCTTTCAGGCACAGTCACCCTTTTTCAGGCATACGGAGTCTCTGCTGAGCTTGCAAAGCTTGCCAATAACTTTCCCTCAGCTACTCAGATGGTCTAATAAAAGATATCACATCTACCCAAAGAACCTTGCCTGCCTTGCTGTATAAACGCAGATTTCAGGCTAATTGGGTAGATGTCAAGTAGTCTAGTCAAAGCAGATGTGGTGGTATCTCAATGCCTGACTGTAGATTCAGTTCTTGTGCTTGTGATGATTTCTGGTTTTGTGGACTTAGTGGACCTCCCAACTGTTTTTAATAATTTCTGGGCCTGCTTCTTCTTTCACACTGAATGAAAAATGCTTTGTATTTGAAAGCTTGTCTATCCCAATAATGAAATTGGCCCAGTAAAAGATACTACGCACAAAAATCTTTGCCTCTCAGTATGGCCAAATAACTTGTGATATGGAAATTGAAAACTTTGGCCACAGTGACTTGACAAGAGGCCATAAGGGGCATCAGCTCTATCCTTACATCAGATTGCAAGATCAGGCAGCCTCTCAAGGTATTGAATTTCCCTTCTTTGCAACCATAAGCCTTGATGGCAGCTTCGCAGAGAACTGATTCAGCCTCAGGCAACTGGTAGGAAAAGATCTTGCAGTTGTAATAGTGACATTGCCAGTCGCTGAGGCAGGATCAGGTCATTGCACATGCATGTGCATTCTAGTAATCAAAGGGCCTATGTCTGTGTTTGTGTTTATTATTTTGCAAAGCCCAAGAAACAGCTTTGCATAGTTTGGAACATCCTGTGATCTTTTGCAAAGAACAGTGACAAGCTTGCCACTTTGTCATCAGTTCAGTTTGGTTTACTTTCTCCAGCTGTTTGCAAGGAAAAGGGTTATAATCTATACTTTTTAAAATAAAAAAAAATGGAACAAATATATCTTTGTATTACAAGGTGCCCATGTAGCCTTTACTCTGCCTCATAGCAATGCCAGTAGGAAAAATGAAGGAACACACACAAATATTGGCAAACCAGTGAAATTTACTCTAGGACCACAAACACTAGAATTCATCCATCATAATCATACGGTTATTACAGAAACTTTGGTTCTCTTTACAGCCATGCATATTCCACTGAATACCACATGCTTTTTACATTACTGTTTAGAAAAACTGTCTTATGAAGACAATCATTCTTCATTTAGTATTGGTAAATACAAATATCATTTATGACCACATCTGACATATTATATGGGTCCAAGTGACTTAGATTCATAAAATCCCATTTTCAATGACAGATACTTGGGGGCCTAAATCTCCTCAAAAGTCAACAAGATCTAGACTTCTAAATCACTTTAAAAGTCCTATAGGTGCTTTGAACATTTTAGTTTATAATCTATTATGTTTGGATAAAAACATGAAAATGTTTACATGAAAGTGAAATTGGAGGCTATCGTTTCAGGCAAAATTAAAACAGCATGGATGCCTTAATTGGGCATTTTCAAACTAAAAGCTTTCAATTTCCTTCAGGTTAAGATTAAATGAGTAGTTTCCTGTGTTTCTTGCCCCCCCCCCCTTTTTTTTTTTACTATTACATTCCCAATATGAATTTTTAACTGACTTCTATCTTCACTTAATTTTTATCATGGAATTATGCAATACATTAACTTCTCTGCTAAAACTGCTATTAATCAGGAAGAACTTCACTGAAATCAATAGGAACTCTGGTCCTCAAACAGCATTACTGAATAAAGAATTAGCCATTCATGCATCATATGATGAAGTATTTTCTTGAGACTGGCAAGATGATATGGGGGAGGGAGGGGGGGCAACCAACAGCTCTAAACATCACATCATTTTAACAATGCAAAAATGGCTTATACAAATTGTAATAAGAGCTGAACTTTTTATGTCACTCTGTTCAATAAAATGAGAAAAAATGTCAACTCTTATATTGTTAAGCTATGGCACAACAACCATAACGACAGATTTCAAACTGTTTTCCCATAAAACTGAGTCATGGCACTATCTACAGTGAGTGAAAAGTGGGACAGAGGCCTCAACAGATTCGTTGTTTTGACTGGTTCTGTTTAGGACGTTCATAGAAAATTGCTTTGAAAAATGAAAGTAGAAGCATGTTGTTCAAATTTGCAGATGTTAGTAAGTCAGGAGGAGTAATAGTTGGCACAATGACAGCCATAGCAAATAAACAAAGGAAAATCTGAATAGGATATGGAAGTAGGGACTGGAAAGCTGTTTACAGTGTCAGGAGATGTGATATGTGTACCTAGGGTAGTCCAGTAAAAATAGTCATTAAGAGGATCTGAGTTAGATAAGGCATAGGAAAGAAGAATAATGAATAATGGAAAGAAGAAAGAGCATGAAAATAAGGTCACAAGATGTGCCCAAGAGAATTGGAAAGAAATCCAAAAGGATTACTGCAGGGAGGGAAGCATGTACTCACCATAGGATGAGATATTGGGAGAAAAAAATTAGTTTCAAAAGAGTGGAGATAAGTGTGTGCAGTACTGTTTCAACTATTTAATTCCCCAACCTAACAAAAATCCACTAAAAACCAACTGGAAAAAGTCAAACAAACACGAGCATTGTTTCATTCTTCCCATAGTTTGGCACCATCGATGGAGAAAGTACCCGTGAAAAATTACTGCAGCAGTGTTGACTCATCATGACTGCCATCATACATACATCTGGTGAATAGGATGGCATTATGAGCTCTCTCCTCTGTGGATTCTTTTTGTTGTTGTTAATGTTTTTAAAAGAAACTTTTTCCTAAGGAGTTATTATGCTGTTGATGTTCAAAGTATTTTTATTTGCCCTGCTATCCATTTAAAATAGTGATCGTAAAAGGTTTTTAATGAGAAGAATTGTCATTCTTTGTCAATATCACAGGCCCAGCACGGGCAAAGGTAGTCCAAGTTTCCACATGCCCAAGGGGAGATATACTGTATTGTCTCTGCCATTTCCTCCAGTTTTTTTCTGCTAGCCACCAATTCAACAAAAAGCGCTCTCATCCACAATCCCATGAGAACTGACATTCAGCGAGAAGAATACCTGACCTCTATGAATATATATTTTCTCTAAAACACACCTTCCCACAACTTCAAGTTTCCTCCAACATGTTAAGAAATAGCAATCAAAAAGTAATTAAATGTCTCACAGCATAAAGAAAATCTTACATGTTTGTACTAGCTTTTTTGTGCTATTTTGTTTGTTTGCTATGAGGATGATCTTAGTCTATAGGAAAGGTAAGATGGCATTCCAGTGAGAAACAGAAAAAAATAAATATAACAGCTACTTCTTTAGATTTTTTTTCAGAAGGAAATCTGCTTATCAAGAAATGAGGTAGAGGAAAAGTTGATACGGGTGTTCTCCTTGGTAATACATTTCTGAAATATACAGCCCTAAATGTAGTCATAACAAACTAGTTGTAATTCAGTTTTTTTTCCTTATTAGCAAAGTATATTCCTTGTGCTTCTTGTCTGGATAGCCCATCTTCAGTACAACTGAAGTATTTGCCATTCTGTGGCATGTCAATGTCATGACATGATTCTAATTATTTGCCCATTTACTTTTTTCTTGGCCAATACACTTTTGCCAGCATATGTCTTCATGATGTTTACTTATGATGACTTGCTCCACTTATTCCATGCCATTAAAATAACTTCTCATTTAAAAAAAAATCATACATATAACAAATAGGAATTAATTAGTGCCTCCTGTACCTAATTAGATACATTTTTAATGATAAAGGGAAAAAAAAATCTAGCAAAAGCACTCTAACACCCCCTCTCCTTCCTCCCTGCCCCCTTGCCAATTTAGGCATTGATGTTGCAACAGATCTGCATTTTAACTTTTGGAGTTGAATAGGTGAGCTCCTTGATCTTGTCTTATTTGTAGGCTCAAAACTTTGCAGCTGTCTCATGCATATAAGAAAAGCAAGCCTGGTCCCTGCAGTTATAGCTTTCCACATGTTGTGCCCCTTGTGTAGCAATGCTAATGAGCGGGTTCTGCTATCCACTTTGGTTGCTTCTCCAAAATCTAGATTTGTTTGCTCTACTCATGCATAGAAAGGCTTGCAATTATGGTCTGACCACTGACTCCAGCTTTTGCCATCATGCATCATCCTGGGGCTTGCATGCCTTTAAAATAAAAATATTTTAAAAAGTAGAGCCCCCACCTATGGTGACCTAAAAACATTGCTGTTGATATGTGAAACAGTGAAGAACAGTCCTCAGGAGCGAAACACAAATGTTAAACAAAGTGCAGCTATAATGTCTATCACTTTGGCAGACACCAGGGAAGGAACCAGTGGTCAGTGCTTTATACCTTGGGTTAAGAAACCAGATTATATAGGCTGCATATATGACTCATACCTTCTGTAAATAATACAGAGAATACATTTAACACACACATGCCATTGTCTCTCTTTGCCATACTTTACCAGCAATTAAACAAAGCAGTCCATTAGACTGGGCCCAGAAAGCCTAAAGTCACCTCTTGCTATATGAGGAAAATAATAGTTTATCAACAAAAACTTAGATTTTAGAATGAAAATTCCCTCCACAAAATCATAAAATGTTAAGTTTTTTACCAGTAGTCCAAAAAACAATCCAAACTGAGTTTCTTTATGCATCTTTTCTTCTCTTCCTGCCATTCCTACACTGCAAGTGGCAAAAGAGAGAAGGAACTAAAACAGGAAAAAATAAAGGGAAAACTGTATTTTTTTATGCACAAAAAATAATAATCATAAAAAAATGTAATAAATTTAAAAGTGAAATTTTCTCCATGGAAAATTTCCTTTGAAAATAGGCCAAGTTTCATGATAAAAGCTTTTAATTAATATTTTAATTAAATCATTTAATTTTAGACAGCTTCATTATTTATGCTAAATTACAACTCTTATTTGTGGAAGTATTTTGAAGACTGATAGATCTCTGAGAGAATGTGCCTCACCCAGTTGTCACTGAAATACTTTTTATAAATGTCTCACATGTGCCTCACCCAGTTGTCACTGAAATACTTTTTATAAATGCCTCCAATTGTCCCAGCTTTTTTGTTATTTTTGGGGAGTCCCTTCAGTTTCAAAAAGTGCCCCTACTCTATGTTCAGTAGAACTGATATCTTTTTACACATCGTGAAAGAGATTTATAAAAGATGGAGATAGAACAGGTACTTTCATCGTATGTACTTCGGAACTTTGACAGCATGCACGTTACATAAATTCCTATGGCTGAGAATTACTTCATGCAAAGATGAAGATTCTTATGCAGAATACATTCATCTATAACATCTATTGGGGTTTGGAAGCAACAACAAAGGATCCATGCTATTCAGAAGCAATTAGATGCTGGGAAATTCCAATAGACAAAATATGTTTATTTAAAATATTACAAAACTCTAAGGCTTCATGCAGACATTACAGTGAGATGCTCAGGGGGCTAGATTAGGTTTAAAATGCCCTCCCAATCTAACTCAGTAATTAGATAGGTGCTGGGAGCCTGATATAAGCTAAGTCAGGGTAGAGGGAGGGGAGGGCAGGATCGGGAGGGCTAGTGGGGTGCACAGGGATGGGTAGGGAGGAATGGCGGGGGCTAGCAAGTTTTGCAGGGGGCTTGGGGGAAAATCATAAAGGCTCTCCAATCCCCCTCACCACCAGCATCTTCCCCAATGCTGCCAAATGACCACCGAAGCTGGTTTTAACAGCATTCAACCAAGCTGGGAGCCTGAACGAAGCATGTCAGGGTGGGAGGAAGGGGCAGGAAGATTGGGAAGGGCTTTTCAGGGGGAGTTCACAGGATTGAGGGGGCTTCTCCCTGCCCTCCCCCTCTCCCCCCTGGACCAGGAGCTATTTTTATTCCCCTCACCCCCAAATCAACAACCCTGCCCTGCCCCCAGCAAACCAACCTCCCTCAATCCTACCCACCTCTCCCCACACCCTGATTTATTTCAATTGGCTGCAGGCACCAGCAAACTCTGGTAAAACTGGCACCAGGAGCATCTTGCAGGATGGGGGCCTGGCTGGTCTGCATGCAAGGGAGTGGGGTTTATCCATTTGGGGGGTGGAGGGAAGGCCCAGGGGGCTAAAAGTAACCCAGTGCTGGGGGTGGGGAATGGCTAGGAAAAGCACAGCCCTAGGACTGGGGACAGGAGCCAGCAGATGGGCATTCCCCCCATGGCTGCACTCAGAATACGTACAGATGTTCAGTTACATCAGTCTAACCATACCCAATTATAAACCTAGTGAACCTCTGAGGTACAGTTAAATTAGATAGGGTTGGCCATTTTTCAACTGATCCAACCATCCTGGTACTTATGTATAGTTTGCATTTAGACTGGCTGAACTAGGGATCTAAATGTAAGATCTGCACATGGATAAATTCAGTTGGATCAGGTGGCCATTTTTAATGTTATCTAACCTCCCTAAACCTCTGTACCCACCTTAAGTGAAGCAAATTCATAGTTTTACTTTTTTCTCGCTAATAGCAGTTATTTTAATAGCTTAAAGCCACACGCAACTCCTCTCACTTACTCTTTATTTGGAAACTTTCTGCTGTCCACACAACAGAATGTCGGCTAATTTTCATACCATGTAGGATTGCACTATTTTTATGAAGAAATAATAACATATTCTTGCCATCTTTTGGGGCATGTGCAACACCATCTGATAGTAGTTGCTAATTATGTGATACAGAGATTGCTTTCTTAACTTTATAGAATAATAAAATGTGAGCTGAGAAGCAGAACAAAATCAGACACTATCAAAACCTGAATTTTGAAATGACTTTAAAAAACAGAAATTCAAAAAAGGTTGGGTTAACATCAATCAGAAAGATATGATGGATATTAACATCCACTAGGGAAGAAGTGCCAATTACCAACACCACTTACCTGAATTCTATTTTCTCTCCCATTTATTTCCACTGAGATTTCTATGATCCATAGCAGTTCTTTTTGACAGCTCCATGTGATCAGACAAAAAGGATGGGTTTCTTCATAGTACCGACCCCAAAATAACAGTGCAATATTCTTGTTCCTTCATCATATTCTAAGTACTCATTAAAACCCTATGCTACCATATGATGAGGGGTTTCAGTGGAAGCTAACCACCATTAGTTCATTGCTTTTAGTCAGATGCCAGGACATTGTGCCCTGTAAGAATTGCTCAGCACCGTGTGGGATAAGAGCCCTACCTTCACCACATTATTTAACGATTTTCTATGTACAAGTAATTTGCACCTGCCAATTTGAAATATAAGCAGGCCTGGATTAAACCAAGAATCTCCATTTCACAAGAAATTCTAAAGTGTCAAAAATGTTTAAGTGAAACTTTAAACTGAAACCTTGATGTTTTCCATTAATCAGAAATTAGGAAATTGTTTCTGTTTTCCTAAATCAAAATCAATGATGTTTCCAAGTTGCCTGGAAACCTAGGAGCAAAGCAGGTAAGCCTAGAGAACACCATGAGAGCCCCATGTTTCAATTTTGTAGAATCACCATTTACAACTAAAAAATTGTTTCACTGGAAAATTTATCATCAACCCTATCCACAAAATTAAAGGCAAATTAGAGTACGCTTAGCTAAGCAAGCACCCAACCTGGGACCTTTTACACAATTGCAAGAAAAAACTTATATGCAAGTTACAGACATGTAGCATTCCCTGGCATAAATTGGCCTTCATTGCTTGTTTAAGTGTCTGTGTGGGTTTTCAAGTGCTTTTCAAGGTGGGAGATAATCAATAATACTTTACTATCTACCAAATTATGTGCTAAACTATGCTCAATTAAACATCCCTTTTAAAATTACACCATTGCAACATATAATGTTTTTCATCCTTTGATCTTGAACTAAAGCTTGGATCTTGACCCAGAAGATGTGTTGTCAAATAATACAATGCTAAGTTAATGCTTCTTTAATGAATGCAGGTCTAATTGACTGTGTGTGGAGGAGGGGAGGCAGAAGGAATAACACACAACATAGATCAAGTCAAGTCTGTTGCAAGTGCTAATGCTATACCAAATAAGACTCTAGTTTTACTTGGAAAAAAAATTAAAGCTTTAGATATTTTACATCCATATTAACTAGGCAGATACAGTGCACAAAATTAATATAATTGTTTGGCAGAATTTCTAATAAAGATTATTTAAAACAAAGTTAACCATGTAGTTGGGTTTCTCCATCATTAATTGCATATTTTACCTATTGATTTTTTTTTTTTTTTATCTTCTCTTTTCTGCTTGTGCCAGCTCCCTGACTGACAGTGCTGGAAAGTGAAGAAGACCTAAATCTGAGGAAACCTAGAGAGGAAGAAAAGTATAGCTTCTAGAATAAAGAGCAGTGGATCAAGCTTCTTCAGCTTGTCCCCTGGTTGTCTCTCAACCTCACATGGAGGATTCATATCCAAACCTCTTCTGTGTTCATTCAGTTCATGGATTCTCTCTTGTTCAGTTGTCCAAGTGATGCAATTAGTACCAATTAGTGATAATTTCATGTGGCACTTGTACAATTGTCTATAGGATGTAACTCAGAAACGAACAAATACAACTTCCGATTTTTTTCTTCAGAAAAATCCTAAGTAGACATTCCATTGGAGATAAATTGAATGACTTTCTCAACTGCATGTACCATGCTGCCTCCACTGCCTTGTCAAAAATGACAAAAAGTATTAAAGTTAGTGCATAAGGTTAGGCTTCTAAATCTGTTTGTAGGAACCTTAACAGTAGTAAGGAAACACTACTCTTATTAGACTCTGTCTAGGTATTTACACCACGTATCATCATGGCATCTGAACTATGGATGTTCAATTGATTTTTTAAGATGTCAGATAACTCATTTAGGAATAGAGCTGCTTAGGAAACATTTTGCTCTTGGGAAAAAACCTTACACAATTGTATTGTTGAATTATTTTAAAGATGTTATTGTTGTTGTTAAGTAGTGAACCATTTTTTTACTGGAATTTTGGTGTGTAGTTGCTGAAACAAAAGCCCGCAGAATATTTTTCCATGGTTTGACCAAAAAAATGGAGAGTTGGTTGAAAATTAACATTTTCCATAGAAATGTATGTTTTGATAAATTGTTTTTTGTCAAAATATATTAAATGAAAGCTTTCAGACCTCTCTACTTTAGAGTTGGAATGAGTTTCTCTTTGGCACCAAATCTGAAAAGTCTGATCTAAACTAATATCTAGCAATAGTGAGTATAAACCTTGATAGAATATTTTGGTGGTCAGAAGCTGTGTTTCTTAGCTGCAACTGTTACCCCAGATTTGGGCAGATATGTTTATACTGACATCAAAAAGTAGTAGACAGACGATCCAAACTCTTAAACTGGGGGCATTTGTCCAAACTGCTAAAGTATTACCCTAACATGAATAAGGGTAAAACTCTACCAGAGGCAAGATATACCAGTTTAGGTTTCATCTGCCTGCCTTCTTCCCAGGGAAACAATTTGAAAGGCAAATATTATTACTTGTTCCCCACTGAAGGTAGCTGGTTCCCTGTCTATTCCTGCTCCTAGCGTAATTTATATTGGTATACCAGACTGGCATAAATTACTCCATGATACATTCACCTTTCCATGTAGAAACTACTATATGCACTGCTAGGAAGTAGACACACAACATGGAGATGCAAACAAGCCACCTAAATGGAGAATTCTTGAAATCTGATGACGAGAGAAAAAAAGTGACTCCGTAATAATTATCTATGTAATAAAAGTGAAGACTAACCAACATCCAACCCCTTTTGGCACTTAAATGATTGAGAGATTCACAATTAATTTAAACCTAGAGTCTGCTCCCTAAATCCTGTGTAAGACCCTTTGGAAATATTGTCACTCTAAGACCAGGGTGACCATAATAATTTGAGGGAAATCCAGGATGGGGTTAGGAGGGTGCCAAGTGGCCTTGTGCATGCACACACACCCTGCCTCCCACCCCCAGCCTGTTGCTCCCAAGAGCAAGGCCAGGCAGGACACACACAGCCCAGATCCCAGAGTTCCAAGGATTGTGGCTGGGATGGGGTGGGCAGGACACACACACACGCGCGCTAGGCTCCCTGGAGAAAACTGAAGCAAAAGTCCCGGACTGACCCGAACCCACGCGTGCCTGGCTCCCGATTCCAGGCACATGTGGAAGAGCTCCCACTAATCCAGGATTTTTGGTTCAATTTTCCCCAATAGCTGGGATGCTGAGACAGCATCTGAAATTCACAGCTATCCTGGCTAATCTGGGACATAGTTCACCCTATTTAAGATGCTTAGTCTTTCTTATTTCCTAGTACCTCAGGCTGCTCAACTTAGATACAGCACTGAGACTGCTAAAACTGACTGATTAAAAAGAGCAGCTTTGGTACTTTAGTAGAGCGGAGTAGAGTCACTGAAGTGTTTCATAAATATTGTTGATGAAGTGGTTCGCTATAGGATACAAAAGCAGTTACCTGACACCTATTTTAATAGCCCCAGTCTTCCTGGGACTATTTCCTGTCCTATTACCTAACTGGAGGTAACTGGCCAAATCCTCAGAATTGTGTTGTTTAGTATCTCAGTCCAGTCCACTGCTGCCCAACCACCAAAGCCAGAACACCTGCAGGGGTATCCCTTTCACTCAGAGATTGCCCTCTGCTAATAATGAATGCTGTTAGCTGCTTTAAGAGAGAAGAGCAAGGGGATATGGAAATTAGCTATGATGGCATGGTAAAAGAGAAGCATGCTGAGAAGGAAGGAAAGAGGTTGTTTGCTGCCAGAAGAGCTTTATTATGGATTTAAGTATGAGAGAATGTGCTGCTCTGAAGCTAAACTATACAGTGGTACATTTTGGATTTCTACTGCCAGGAAAGGAATTTTAGTACTGTAAAGGATAAGCTGGTTCTGTGTGGATGGCTCTCTGGCAGTATTCCTGAATAGCCTCAGGTGGCAGTGATAAGAGCCAGGAGAAATAGCAAGAAATCCACCGGGGGTATGCATGGTAGCGTTAGTGGACAGGGGCCAGGAGCATGTGCTAGTTCTCCGAGGCTTACAGTTCTTTTAAAAAATGTCCAGAGAGAGAACAAAGCAAAGATTCCAAAACCAAGAGAATTAAAATATTATTTGTTCTTGTTTTTACACTTTCTGTACACTTTCTGTCTATCAGAAAGTTCCTGAGTGTCCCATGAAACATTAGCAGATTTAATTCCGCAACATCCCTTAGAAGTAATGAGCTATTATTTCTAACGTTACACAAGTGGGAAACTGAGCCACAAAGCAATTAAACTGTTTCCCCAAAGTCACAAGAAGTGTGTGGCAGAGCCACACACAAAAAATGAGCAGATCTTTTCAATCCAAGACTAATGGTTTAACCACAAAACTATATGTCCTGTCACCACCTCCCAAGGAGAGCAGCCTCTGGATCCAGTTTGTGATCATTCAAGTCTGGCACCGTACTATTCACTACAGTACTCCTCTACCTGTCTGTCTTCAATCTCAGCCCTTTTGTATACCATAAGTAATAGGCTCATGCTTAGATGACACACAAGCACAAAAAATAGGGCCGAGATCATGTAAGGAAATGAAGCAATAGAATGCGGCAAGCAGGGGAGATGATCCTGAAGGGTAATATACTAGTCAAGTTATTTCAGCAACAGTATTTTGAATGGGGCAATTGTGGTCACAGTAATCAAGGCTTCAGAGAAGGAAACCAGTACATCAAAAGGCTGCAATTAGATTTAGGCAGACTACAGAAGTGGGTAGATGGTAATAGGATGGGCTTCAATGTGGATAAGTGCAGGGTGCTGCACCTGGGGAGAAGGAATCCACAGCATACATACAAGCTGGGGAGCTCCGCCCTTGAGAGCACAGAGGCAAAAAGGGATCTTGGAGTCATTATTGTCTCCAAGATGAACATGAGCTGCCAATGCCAGACTGCAGCGGAGGCTGAGGGGGGATCTGGTGGCTGCCTACAAACTCATCAGGGGAGATCAGCAGCAAATAGTAAGGGTCCTATTCCCTTCAGCAGCACCTGGGGTGATGAGGAACAATGGCCAGAAGCTGCTGGAGAATAGATTCAGGTTAGAGATTAGGAAACACTATTTCACTGTTAGGGCGGCTAGGATCTGGAACCAACTTCCTAGGGAAGTGGTCCTTGCTCCTACCTTGGGTAAATTAAAAAAGAGGTTGGATGAACATCTGTCTGGGGTCGTGTGATCCCAGCATGTGCTCTGGGCAGTGGCGGGGGGGGGGGGGTCAGACTAGATGATCTATTTAGGTCCCTTCTGACCCCTAACTACTATGAAACTATGAAGATACAAACTTATAATTTCTTGATAGGAGTTTCAGCTAGATGTATAGAGAGGAAAGGCAAGCTGCTGGAGAAGTTATATAGGAATAAATGGCAATATTTAGCTACTGCTGGTGGATGCAGTCAAGAGTCAGGATAAAGTCAAATGGTGTCTGGTTCTGAGCTACTGGGAGGAGAATAGCTTTGTCCAAAGTGACACTCAAATGAAGAACTGATTTGTAAAAGGGATGGAAGCCTTTTTCTTTATGGCTGCACGTCCACAAAGTGATGACAGTCAAGGCAAAAATGCTGGACAAATGGGAGGGGGCATAGAGTGGTAGACCTGAGAGCTATTGACCCAAAGACTGTCTTCAAATTGTTCTTGCATATAACATCCAGCCAATGACTGAACTGACTGGGAATGCTAAGTGGAAAGGGCAAAGAAAAGACAACTGGCTAAACAAGAGCTTGGAAAAGTGATCAATAGTGGACAACCTTGGATGACAAATTCCAGTAAGACTGGAGAGCAGTAAATAGTAGGCCTGTGTGAGTCAGTAACAATTGGATCCGGAGCTCGGACTGGGTTTCCGCCTCGATCCGGCCATAGAGTATAATGGGGAATCAATTACTTATCTATAACTTGACTGTTTCTTGTCCAATTTGCAGGGATGGTAGCCTCTGCTGAGAGCATGAAACCTGACAAGTTTCAAGAATATCAGTGCAGGGGTTTGGGGGGAACTGTATCCCAAATTCTTGAAAGCCAAACTCTTGTCAAGCAAAACTCGTGCCATGGGTGACCCTGAGTGTGTTAAGGCGCAGCGGGGTGACAGCTGCAGGGATGGTGGCCCCTGCTGCGGCCACAACACCTGCCAGCTGTGAAGGAGATCAGTGCAGGGGAGTCCTGGGGCCCTGCACCCCTGGCTGCTGACAGACAAAACTCGCGCCAAGATTGTGTCTGTCTGGGGGCAGTTGATTGTCGGTCTTGATTTTTTCTTCTCCTTAGCCTGGTTTTGTAGGTGCTAATTGCTGCTCGTTAAGTCATTATGTAGTAGCTAGGTCCAGTGTATTGACCAGGTCCCCGAGTCCCTGATCCCTGAGTAAATCATGATGATTGATCGGTAACTGGGAATAGCAGCTTAGCAGCCAGGCCTGCAGCAGTGTCTCCCCTCCTCACCCCAAGTCAGACACAGTCAGTCCCACAAGCACCCATGGCACCAGTTTTGCTTGTCTGCAGCTTGAGGGGCAGTTCCTCCCAAACCTCTGCACCGATCTTCTTGAAACTTGGCAGGCTTTATGGCCTCAGTAAGAACTACCACTTGTGCAGTTTTGACCCGCCTGTGTTGTCACACATAGACTTGACAGGAGTTTTGCTTTCACGAATTTGGGGTACAGTTCCCCCCAAGTCCCTGCACTGATCTTCTCCGAAGCTTCTCCAGATCTGAAGCTCTGTCTGAAGCCTTGCCCAGCCCTGGTAAATAGTCCCCCAAAATCATCAAGAGATCAAAAAGATGAAGACAGAGTACAGACTCTGAGATATGGCCAGGAACTGATTAGCATCAATAAGGACAGTTTCCGTGGAGTAAGATGAACAGAAGTTAGATTAGAGGTTGAAAGATGGAATTGGAAAAGAGACAATGCATTTTAAAAGTAACCCCCCCCCCCCCAAAAGTGATTAGACAATACTTCAAAGATAAGGTGGACTTAATATCGGGGGGGGGCGGGGAGGGGCCTGCTGAAAACCTATACTGGGAGGCATTAGAGTGAAAAACTGAGGATCAGACATGGCATGAGGAAGATTTATTCTGTGTTAAACAGACTAGGAGACTGTCTCTGCCCCAAAGATCTCACAGTCCTGATAAAACAACATATAAGAACTTTTCACATGGCCTAGAACTTTTCAAAAGATTCTGTCTGTATTATATGCAGAGCAAACTCACCAACTTGCATCAAGTGTGAAAAATTCCATATTGCCTATAGCACTCACCAACCTTTAGACAGAAATAATAATAATAATAACAATAATAATAATAATAATAATAATATGGTGAAATGGGATATGCTACACCATCTGGCAGCTGTACAAACAAAAAGAAGAACCTTATGAAGAACCTTATTACACATTTGGGGACCTGTTGATTACACTGCATGTCTAACATTAGACATTTTATTGTATAAAACTTGAGAACAGAGTCTAAATTGTGGATAATTTAATAGGTTCCACATGGACTGTACCATTGGTTTATTCATTTCTTTCTTTAACTGTACATCCTTTTAAAAATGCTGTCTTGCTTCTAGAGTGAAAAGATTAAAGGCCTGTAAGTTACATTCCAAACATATGAAACCAAAAAGAGTCATTGTTTTTTCTATAACAACAAGAATTTTGATAGTGGTCTGATACTATAGGACAGAGTACCTTCACATGGCTGAATGTCTCATATTACAAATGAACACACCACCTCTGCAGCTGGCAAATCCTTCCACTTCCCCTAGATAGACTAAGGGTTTACTCACTTTTTGTCTTTCTTTTTTCCTTTAGTAATGTGTTTTTTGTGCATTATGAAGGAAAACAACAGAAAGTGATTAAGAGGAGCATGTTAATAAAAAAAAGCTCTTTAAACCAACAAGCTTATGGATTTTGAAGGACTGCCAGGAGACTCATTAACTGAAAGTATTCAAAATGCATTTAAACATGTCCATTTAGTTTCTCTCACATCATGAGAAAACAAAACAATGAAAATTTCAGTTTCTTAGCTGGTTCCCTGAGGTTTGGCTTGTACAACAATGCACTTCATCTATGTAAGTTGCTCTTTGCTCCTGGCTATGGTCTTTACTCTTTGTGTACTTCCAAAGGATAGTGCATACTCTTTCTCTCTGACTGTTTCTGCTATTTGAGGCTCTTTCTCTTGTTACCAAAGATGGACGTCTGTCTACTTCCAGTCTTGCATGTCTGCCCATAGCCTACACACACTGTTCTCCAGTATGGTCTCATTCCTTCACCCCAACTTCCATTTGATTTAAAAAAAAAATGTTTGTGTATACACCCCTCACCAGCTCATACTGCCACAAACTGCCTTGTGAGCAGGGGTGGGGGAAGAAGTAGGGCTCACAAGTAAGGACAGACCTGAGTCATAATGTTTACACCAAAACCTCCCAAAAGTGCAAAGTCAGTTTGGGCCAAAGAGTTACAAGTAATAACAGTAACTTTGATTCTCCAGTAAGATGTACTAAATCCAAACAAGTGGAACCAAACAACCATTATTAACAACCAACAGTCTGGACCGCTAGGAAGAGCTCTGCTATTAAGCACACAGAAAACACATTTGTTCCCCCTCATACATATATACAACTGCACATGTAGATTCTTTCTAGAGTACCTGCTGTTGCATAGCCTCAGCCACTTTTTGTTTAAATGAGTTGGCCTCATTTTCTAATTAGTTAAAATAGGAGCAAGCAAGTGTACAGGGTGCTACAAGGCCCATGGATATCCTTTTTCAATGGCTGGGAATAAAAATAAGGAACAGTACTCTTAACTCTCTCCCCTTACACCTTCCTCATTTCTCTGTGCATTAATGATCACTACATGTTAATCACTAAAGCTTACTGTGATTCCTTGCTCCCTTACCTGCTCCCTGGACATCTCCTCTATTCAAATATGGCCCATACTATATTAGATCTCTTAAAGGCTCAGATCTCTAGACAGAATCTACAGGATAGTCATGTGAAGCCTTGCCGGCATTACATACAGCTAGGTGGAAGGAGACACAGAATAAACCAGAATTCCTGGACGCTTTGTAAGCTCTGAGTGCTTACTGAACACCCACATGATGCCCAGAGTTAAAAGGAACTAAGAAAAATAGTTCCAAAAGTGGAAGCATGGAGCAATTTTGGAAGAGTGAAGCCTCCCACAGTAGTTAAAACTATGGAAATGTAGACGAGACCTGGTGAAGGCTAAATACCATTTTGCCCAGTATTTACAAGCAATCCATATCAACAAAAGGAAAGCAGCCAGAAAAGTATCCCTGTTCTGATAAAAGCTAGTTCCTATGAACTTGGTGTCTTTAATAGATTTTAGTTACCTCTGAGAGAGGAAGCTAACTTTGAACCTGAACTAAGACTCTTAATGATTAAAATATATTTTAGTGAAAAAGAAAATAGATGAAGACACTTATCACTAATCTAAGGCTGAAGAGGCAATCTAGCAATTTTAGCGCGTGGTATAATACCAGATTATGACTGGGATCAGGAAAGGAATACTTACTCTAAGTGTGTTTGTTGCCATTGACAAGGCAATTAGGATTTGCCAAGCAAAGGAAACTACTTTATCCAGAAATAAACTGCTGGAGGATAAAATGTGCTCACATTACAGACATGATAAGGAATCAAGAATACTACTGAGAAACTTGCATAGAGATAATAGGGCTAACCACCCATAACTAAGGTTAGCCCTATTAGCCTGAAGTTAGGCAGAAGGTAGGGTGGGAAACCAAACTAACTGGTTCAGAAAGGCATGAGCTGCCATGCAGCAACCTACTCCATCAGAGGCTTTGTCTCTAAGAGCACATGTATAAGTGTTACATTTACTACTTAACTGAGGTTAGGTCAATTTAAATGGCTGGGCTTGCAGGTGTTTGCACAGTTTAGGTTGCCTTAAAACGGTGTACCCAATCTAAAGTTAGTTTGCCTCAGAGGTGAACTAACTTTAGACAGGCCTGGATTAAACTAATCTAGAATGGGTTAAACTGTAACACAAGCCTATACATGTTCTGACCACAGCCTGGGAAAGCCCAGTCACTTGCCACAGCTGTGTCTACCATCTCCCCTTGATCCTGACAGGGCTATTTTTAACCCCCCAACCACCTGTTCCTAGCCAGGCGAACCATCCTGCTCTCCCCGCCATGGACCCACCAGCCTGTCCTGCAGACCTGCCAGCCCCCATGATCCCACCTGCCAGCCCCCACGATCCCACTTGCCACTCCCTTCCTCCACACCCAATTATGTCACTCAGACTGCCTGTGCCATTCCCAGAAAATGCCAAACATTTGCACATGCCACTCCTGGTTTTAATTTAGGCAGCTTAAAGCAGTCTTACTTGAAGCCACCTAAATCTAAACCAGGTCCTTCAAATACTTGTTCAGACCTAAGGTATCACCCTGCCCTATGTTCTACTGAGAAGTTTGAAAGAGAAAAGCATGGGGTAACACAGTACCTAATATGGATGAGTGCCTGAGAAGGTGCAGAATGGCATAATGAATAAGGTGACCATATGCTGCCAGATTGGCTGGGACAGTCCCGGATTTCAGAGGCCAGTCGATGAAAACTAAAATGAGTGTCCCAGGCATAGGGCATGGGGCACAGAAGCTGAATGGAAGGAGGTATGACATAGGAAGCTCTAGCAGAGAGAAAAATTGCTCTAATAGTTTAGCTTGATTAGTGGAATGACCATTAAAAAGGTCATTTCTTAACACCTGTGAAGAAAACAATAGATCATTAACGGGCCATTGACTCCTTAGTTGCCTGAATAAAAATTCCAGTGGTGCCCACCTCTGCCTGAAGTAATGTGTGTATGGGGGAAGGAAGACAGTGCCCCAGATTTCACATTGTCCCATATGGCCACCCTAACAATGAAGCATAAATCCTCATGCTTTCTGACAGTTTGTTCAACAGAGTGCCAAAAACAAGAATCCCTGCATTTGGAGAAACTGATAGCAGAATTATAAGGGATTTGCAGGATTATAAGCAAAAAAAGCAAAATTTAAAAATCAAAATAATTTTGGACGAGGGGAAGAGCCACCTCTTTGTGCAAAACGGCTTTGTGTATCATTGTGACTGGAAACAATAGCTGAAAATAGAAGTGTATGTCCCAAGAGCGACTTTTCAGAAGAAACACAATAGTGTAGACAGGAGTAGTCGACACTATCTCCAAATCCCAAAAGGGAGGGCATAAGGGGCAGCACACATCTGATGTTTTGCTCAAGCGGCTTCCAGGCCAGCAACAGCAGCAGGCGGCTGAGACACAGCCCCCTGAAAAGGAACTGTTTCTAAGTGAACAGCTTGCAGCAATACATGGCACTTCAAAGGCTACTGGAAGATTTCTACTAAGTTTAGTTACCAAGTTGCTTATAAGTATTTGTGTGTCCCACCTGTGTTGGTTTATTTATGTCAGTGTTTAATTTGGCTTTAGAAAAACACATTTAAGTGTTGGGGGAACTGGCCTGTGACTCCAATAGCTGCACACCCACCCACCCACCACGATTAACAGGGTCCTTGCAAGCACCTGAAAGACAGAGTGAACTCCCTCATCTGAAAGCAGAAGGAAAGCACCTGCTCCTCCTCCCCGTTTGATGGTCTTTGTCCTCCAGCTCACTTGCAAGGCTATTCCACACTGTGTTGAAGGACTGAAAAAAAGCCTGCCATCTTTCTCAGTGAGTAATTCTGGCAGAGCAAACCAATTTGGATCAGTATTTAAGAACAGATTCACATTAGCCCTGAGAAACTGAAAACACTAAGTTTCATGCAGTTTGAGTCATAACAAGAAAGTCAGTTCCTGACAGGTAAGACAAAAAAGCTCTCACTGACTTCCAGGAGACCTTAAAAACTTGGAAGCATCATCTCTTTCTTGCTTCAATGCCTCTCTCTTCAAACAGCCAAAGAATTTAGCTCCATTGTTCTTCTACTACATTTGCTAAAAGAACTGACATTTCCAAAGGACATGGGCCTACACTCAAAGGAATGGCAACTGAAAGCACACTCTGAACTACACCCCAAAACAGGTATAATAGAGCCACCTTATAGCATGGCTGGACTCACACCTATGTAACCTGAGTGGTACCCAATGATGTATTCCCCTCTCCAAATGAAGGGAATGTTAACAGGGCAGGTGCGCTGAGGGGTGAAACTGCCTGTGGCACACAGTTTCCCTCCTTCCCCTATAGAGCGAGGCCAGAACACGTTAAGGCTTAACTATGTACAAATTGAATAAGATATAAAAGTTACAGGGTTGACATATTTATACATAAGATATAGGAGCTAAAACAGCTTATATGCAGGTCAATGCAAATACTAGATACAGGTGAGGAATCAAAAAGGGGATCAAGCTGCCATTTTGAAGCAAAGGGATGCTGATGCACAAGATGCTCTGGGCACTTTAATTAGACCAATTTCAAGAGATGCTCCAAGAACTGCTTTAAGTAAAGCACCCCTTCCCCCTGCCCCACACACACACATTTCCAAAGCACATGTAAAAATGCCCCCTAAGATCAGTATGAGACATGCTCAGGTTGCATTTTGAAAAGTTCCCTCCTACAGTACAAGGGGTGGATGGGGATAAACACTCAGAGCTGCTAAAGGATACATTGCATCTGCTTGTCACATGCATGACACTGTCCTTCACTGTAGTGATCCTTAGCATGGTTCTTGGTGCAGACATACCTAACGATACAACAGGGGTTAGTTTAAAAGCCTAATTTAGAATCCCCTCAGAATATTCCAGTTGAAACTAGGGTGTTTTTTCCAATCACAGACTAAAACATGGAGATAGTGCTGGATGCAATAGTTTAACATGAAGTCTCATGATCCTTTAAAAATGTTTCCATCAGCTTGGCTGTAAACAAAAGAAGCTGTCCTGCAAGTACAACACAGGAAACATGAAAATACTTTTCTAAATCTTTATATCAGAAGATTTTGGAGTGCTTTGCAAATCTTGATTCTTCTTTCAACATGTGATAGGAGAGGTAAGTAGTCTCCACCCTAGTGAACCGAGGAGAAAATGGTTACATAGACAGTAAATGATTGGCCAAGACTGGTCATCATGAGAGCCTGAATTAAGTTGCTGTTACTGGCTCTCATTGAAACAAAACAATTTATGCCAAAGAGTCCGTTCCACAGTGTATCATGGCAGAGTAAATTCTCTTAAATTCTCACTGATATACATGGGCTTATCTGCCCTGAAATCCCTCTGTTACTTCAGAATAATTCTGAGTGCAAATCTGAATAAAGATAGAGTAGTGAAAAATAGCACTTGGCCTTCCATTTTCTTCCATTCAAGGAAATGTGAAACGAAGGAACAAGGCCTACCAAAGAAATGCTATTAACAGAAATGAAATCATCAATGAAGACATAAAGGCAAAAGATGTCAGGCCGATTTAATCTGTCCCAATGTCTGTCAACATTTCCATTAACTCAATGTACCAGGCACACAAGTGGATCCAGCGCGTGGATTACACAATGCCAAACACACCCTATTAGATAGGGTAGACAATCCTATTCTATCCATAGGATTAAATTCACTCTTCTGATCCTTCCTCCCTCCTCACAGCATTTAAGAGTGTTGTTACATGTTACCTATCAGTACTGTTAAGGGCTCTTAAAAACAGGAGTATCCCCTGTTTTTAGGAGGATACAAATTAGGGCAGGAAAACATGACCTAAAGCCCCTCTGAGCATCTCAGAGATAGTCCTCTTGCAGCAAAGATCATCTCTAGTGCACCTTGGGCAGCTCATGTTACAGTCGCATTAGACTGTTCCATAGGACCAAGGTGAGTTGGGAGCACTCCTCCAGGATCCCAGGAAGCATCACTCCCAGCCTTCTCCGGGCAGACCATCTCTCCTGTTACAATGTGACAGCAAGAAGAGCCAGCAGCTGGTGAAGAATTATCCCCATAGAATTCTACAGGAATCCAATCCCATAGGATTCTTCCCCCTCGCACCCTCCCTCCCCCTTTACTCCCATATTCCAGGCTTATTCCCACCCTTGGGGGTTCCCCATTCTGCACCCCCATCCCTTGGGGAACCCCCATCCCTCCCCATGCAGTTGCTTGGAACTCACCCTCTGGCCTCTGGGGTTTATCCTCCCTAAATTCTATTTAATATTTTATTAATTGAACGGTGTCTCCCCATTGTTGCAAGGAAAGCAAATAAACCCACCAGGCCCCTACCAGTTTGAGTCCCATGGGATAAAAATTCTTTCCTGACCCCAAAAGAAGAGGCTAGTCTTAACTGCAGCATTCAAAACATAGCCCTTGTTCTTTTAAATGCACTTTCCCTCCCTTTCTGTAGTGCTTGTACAACAAGTCCCAAAAGACTCAGAATTTGTAATTCTATTTGACTGGCCAATTGTTCTAGCGTACACTCACACTAGCTCACATTCTGTGGTGGTCTGGTCAGGTTTCCCTGCCTGGTGAGACAAATGCATTGCATCTGCACCAAATATTGCCTATGGTAGAAATTAGGAACAAGGAGAAAAAAAAATGAAATCTCCTTGGAAAAGCAAGTGTCTATCTCCCCAGCATGGACTGAAGCAATTCTGAAAACAAAATGGCTGTGCTCTCAGGCAGAATTGTATTGCACATATAACAGGCTGCAGAACACAGCCTGGATATTGTTTATTGGATGTTTAACACCCTCAATTAACGTTTAAGAAAATCTGAAAAACTGGGAAGTCAGTATTTTCTTTAAAAAGTGCAAGCACTTGAAGTTTTTAAAGAAAGAGCCAAGATTCCCATAGGTTTCACTGCTTCTTTCTCCCAATAGGCAATAATTCATCTAAAAGGAAAATTAAATGAAAAAAAATGAAATAATTTTTGCTAAGTGAAATGACTTTTTATGAATCTCTAGAGTCAGGAGAAATACAGCCCATCCCACTTCATTTATCATATTATTTATAGAGTCAAATGTATAGTGGGATGACTGGCATAAAGTGGTGCAATTTAATGAATGGAGAGGTATGATCTTAATGAGTTTCTTCAGAAGTTAAATATTGTAGTTTCAACTCAGTTGAGGCCACTAAGGCATGAATCCTAAAATGTGTGTCTAATTAAGTGATAAAGCTAATTAGATCTGAGTTTGTTCCCTGATAATAGCTTATACTGCTGAGATAAATGGCTAGGCAAAGCAGAGAGAGGGTTTTCTTCTTCTTTAAACTGCTATTAGGGCACAAACCGTGATTACTCTGACACAATGACAAAACTTAAAAATAAATGCATTGAGAGAGAGACCATTTTTAGTTCTCACAGATTTTAAGAACAGACTTCCAACACATAATCCTTTCCTATGTCTACAGACAGGGTGCGGTAGAGGCACAAGGGACATATATATGCTTAAAATAAGTATAGTTTTAAAAACCAAAACATTCATAGCAACAAATTTTGCAGGAGCCATACAAATAACAAAGAGTGCTAAGAGACAGGCCTCTATTTGGCCATACAGCTAATTTGCCATCTCATGTTCTAAAATATGAAGTTTCATTTAGGGAGCCAAAGAAAAAAAAGAAGCCTGGGGATTGTGTGGTGTGTGGGGGGAGGGGGGATGGAGAAGGGATTCCGTTCAAGGATTGGCCTAATTTAAAAAATACGTTTACATGCATGCTTCATTTAAAGAGAACATACTGTCCCAGAGGATTTAATGCCTAAGCAGGTTGCTGAAACAGCTCAAAGTTCTCATCACCTTATTGGATCAGGTCCAAAGTCCCTAAGATAATACAGTTGTGTAGAAAGCTTAGATGTACGTTGGATGCAATTGATATCTGCCTAAGTGTGGAACAATAGCTTTGAGAGTTATAAACTATCATCAGCTAACCCATAACTCAGACATCTAGCAAAGATAATTTAGATGTCAACATTGTTTATTATTTAAGTGTACACGGTACTGTGAAGAACATCCCATTTCTAAAACACAAAGTGGTGGTATTTGGGAGATACCAATATTTTTTGCCTCTCTTTGCCTCAACTGAACAGCAATTATGCCCAAGCACTCTAATAGAGTCCAGTGGGATATCCAACCTGGCTCTGCCTAAGCCAGTACCCAAGAGGCTCACCGAAAAGCATGGGTTTATTCAAAATACATTGCTAGGGAGTCCAGCTCATTAAGCAGCGCAGGGAAACTTGGACCACATGCCTGATCATAACCTGAACATCACAGTAGCACTTTGTTCTGGTAACTCATGTGGATGAAGCTTCTATTGTGAAAAGAGCTTGAAAGAGGACCAATGCCTATGCCAACCCCTATATTTTTAAACAAAGTTTCAGCTACCACAGCCAGTTTCTTATTCAATAGAAACATATATGTTTCTTGAAGAGAAGGAGTTTTCCCAATAAGTTACTTTTCCACTGAGTTTATCATGAAACATTGACATAGTATTAGTAACCTTCTTCTGTATGAGAGATCAGCTTGGACAGAGTTCATAGTCATTTAGGATTACACTATGCTCCAACCACAGCTCATTAGAGGTGATAAAAATGCTCATTCTGGGAAAATTCTGCTATTCTGACAAGTATTTCTGGTTCGAAATAGAAGTTGACAGATTGGAACTTCTACTGAAATGCAAAGATGTATAATATTTTCTAAGCAAAATGAATAGTTTCAACATTTCATTCTCAAGAGAACTGAAAATGTCCATTTAAAAAAATAGAACGGTTAGTTATCAAACTGAATTAAGACATTCAGAATAATTCCAGTGGGAAAATTAAAAAAACAACCTTTGGACACAACATTTCAAACAATGGTTTCAATAAAATTACATTTTCCCATTAGGAAAGTTTTATATCAGTTTTGATTGATAAATGAAAGACTATGACATTTCAGGCTTCCTGAAAAAAATGCCTAGGAAACTGCTGTCAGAAAGGATGATCTAGTGATGAAGCTATTTGTCTCAAACCTCAGGAAATTTGGATTCAGTGATCTACTTGGAGAAAGCCAACTCTGCACTCAATGCTAAGGAAAAAAATTCAACTGATATTAGATTCTGCTGTGTCTGTACAAATAATTGAGGATTGGGCCCATAATCTTTTTTTCAGCATAATGGATAGCGATACAATATTGATCAAATAAGAAACTTCCCTTTGTGCTCATGGACAACTAAGGCTATGTACACATATTCAGGTTTTCACAGGAGAGTCTCCGCTCTCCCAGGAGAAGCCACAAGAGTACAGATGTTTAGGATTTTTCTCCCAGAGCAAAAATGGCCATTGCAGGAAAAAAAATAACCCACAAAGAACCAGAATTAAATTCTCTCCCTTGGGAGAGCAAGCGGCACATTCTCTTCCTCCAGCAGCAGGTGCTTTGCTTTCCCTGCCAAGAAACAGGGTGTCACTCACTGGACTCTGCTGCTTCAGCCAAGCAGGGAGCAAAAGATGTCCCTTCACAAAGCCACATTGTGCTGCAGGGAGACACAGGCTGACTCTGAGCCAGCCGGGGCTGTCCTGTGCACTGCTGCCATCTATCTCTAGGTAAATAAGGGAGTTTGCAGAGCATGCTAAGCTGTGTGGACAGAGGTTCCCTGGCTCTGCAGCATCAGCACTGCAAGCTCTCTGTTCTTCAGGGTCTCAGCATTCAAATATCTGTTCAGGCTTCTCTGGGTGAGTTTTTCTACCACAGAAACAAAATTGACAGAATTCTCCTAGATTGTTTGAATGTGTGTATGCAGAACAAATCTGGTCACAAGATGCACCTAATATTCTTTGAGTTGAATTACAAATTGGCTGAAATGTACATTTCATAATGGGTGCTTACAGATGTGGACCCCGCCACCCCCCCGCTCCCCCCAAACAGCATTGTCCTTTCAGTTCAGTGAGCCCCCCTCCTGTAAGCACAGCACATGTCCAGAAGAGAAATCACATCAATTTGACCCAACTCGCCCAGCATCTGCGTAGCTCACATACTTCAGTGGGGCTTTTTCAACTGATTCAATCAGCTATTAGATACAGCTTTTAGATAAAAGTGCCAAAAAGCCCTGCTGAAGCACATAAGCTTTGCAAAAACTGATGATTCCTCTTCCAGTAAAGCACTGTTTCCACACACTCCCTCCCCACATTTTTCAGCAAGAAATGTTACGAACTGTGCTATGATGTACTAGCCAAAGAAAAAAAAAATTAAACTGAATTCTAGCAACCTGTTACTAAAGTGAATGGATGCTCTAGATGGGCACGGAGCTTAAATAGGCTAAATATATCAGTATGGCAGGGGATTGTATAGCTGCATTGTTTCCAGGTGAAAGTGTAGATTTTCATCCTCTTTGTTTTTTCACATGTATATGACTGAGTACCCTAAGCCACTTTCAGACTAAAAGACAAAGAAATCAGACCCACGTTACTTATTAAGAGACATCACTCATCAGTTCCAAACAACTCAAGGTTGGACTTGCAAACTTGTAAATCATTAGGAATAGTTTACATTTCGATTTTTTCCCCCCAAAATTCCTAAAAAGCATTTGAAACCTTCAAAATAGTCAGTCTGGTATAATCCAACCAGCCAGAACTAAACTAAACTAAACTAAAAATGCCACGTCATGATAAAGAAACATTTCTTTAAGGAAGGGAAGGGTTCCTAGCCATGTAGGTTTTGTGAATCCCTCTTATTAGCTCAGTGTGTTTTCTAACCTTCTGACTTGAAAATTTCCCTTGCAGTCTCGGTTTCTAATCTCATTTGAACCTATATTTAAATGCAGAAGAACTGATTAGCCTGCATCCTCTGTTTTAAAAATACACAAGTCTTATGATTTCTCATTGAAAAGTCTCATTCCATTGCTTTTATTATTGTTATTATTATTATTGCTTTGTCCTTGAACAGTAAAATGCACATAACGTGAATACACTGTGCACTTAAACTGCTAACTTGGGAGAACATTGTGTTTCAGAGATATCAAAGAATAAGTTGAATAAGTTTATTCATAAAATGTTTCTGTAAACATTCTTAAAAGCATTATTATTTCTTATGAATTTTAGCTGGCCCAGTCCTACAGCATCTGTTACCTATAACTTCCCACCAAATCCCATACTATATGCCAGATATGATTAATCTGCCTCCATGCAAGCAAGCAAGCAAGCAACCAACCAATGTGCAAGAAAAATGTTCTCTAGAACCATTGTTTCTTTAAATTATAATGTTAGTATTTCACTTACTGTACATTTAGACTGGGTATCACTGCGAGATGTTTTCAAAGAAATGCTTTAAAGCTAAATCATGAATTTATGCTCACTTAAGGCTTCATTAGACTCCCAGCCTTTTATATAAAGCAATACCAGGAACAAACTGCAATAATTTATTTCAACCAGTCAATGCAAGTAGGTTCTTTTTTATTATAAAGCAGACTAAACATCGAAGAGTCAAATGTATACAAGCACAAAATAGTTAAATTATTGTTAGCTGTGCATATAAAGAGGGCATCTCATAAATATTAAAAAAAAAAATTTGCTAGAGAAAGGACTAACAAAACCAACAAAATTCCTGATAAAAGGACTGAGCTGCCTCAATTTTCCTTCATCTTTTTCTTAGCACTATTTTGAATTGAAGATATAGATATTTCAGTATTTTAGAGTTACAAATACATACTGCGAAATTACATTTTAGAGGTAAATTTGAGACCCAAGTGCATGGGGTAAAATATCCAAATTAACTGGATTTACCTAGTTGTACAGCAAGTTACAAAGCACTTGCTGCAATTGACAGTACTTTGACATTTTGACATTAACATTTTGTATAAATGAGACAGGCAATAGTTATTAACTATAACATTACAGAGAGAAAGATAAATTTCTGTTTACCTGGTATTGATGCTTAGATTATGCACCTCTGTGCAATAATTTTGTAACGGCCAACATTTAATTACTTCACACTCTTGAAATAAACTTGGACAGCCAAGAATCCACAGCGCATTTTGAGAAGCGCCGCTATTATTTCATGTTGATTTTCACCAGGAATAAACTTTAAGATGCACTTGCATGTTGAATAATCAAAGTTATGGTCAATTTGTGACAACAGCCTAGAAACTAATTCCATAAAGTGAGGTGACTCAACCTCATTCGCAAATCATTTACTATAAAGGACAGGTGTGATATCAATCGCTAAAACTCTGATTTTTCTAAATCAAGGTATACAATTACTAAGACTAATTGCTATTAGCATCCATTAACAATACTGTTCCTTAAAAAAAAATATTCAAGGTTAACATTTGGGAAGGAAACGGATAACTTTCCTGACTAGAGCAGGGGGTGCTGAACCCGATGATCTTGTGAGGCCCCTTCCAGCCCCTTCCAATCTATGAATCTATTAAGTTAACTTTATCTTTTAAATTCAGCTAGATTTGTTAAAAAAAGAAAAAAAATATTTAAAAATAAGTTAGAGAACAAATAGAACATGAAATGCATGCAGGAACTGTGTTTACATCAGAAGCATGTTTTTACTCTGACATGAGTCACATGATAAATCAGTTTTTATTACTTATGTTACAGTACTGGACCTGTTACCAATCCCATGAAACTAAGACTGCCATGATTACAGAAGGGATTATGGATTGCTTTTTAAATTACTTGCATAATATTTTGTTTTAAAGTATTATTTAGGGAAGAGTGAGAGCATCAAATGTGAAATGAAAAGTAAATGAACAACTGTCATGAATTGCTGGGTACGAGTGTGTGATTTACCCTTTTCTCAAGGTTTTTTTTCCCCCCCCTCGGGGGTTGAGGGAGGTCTTCTATTTTAGACATATTTAATCATGAAACTCACTTTGATTGCCTTTTCCTTGAGTGCTATTAAAATGTGTCATTTATTTGCTTCTCTCCTACTAGATATTGTTCACAATTGTACTCTGACTTTGAAATGCTTTCTTTTGACTCTTGTAGCTAAACTATTAAAAATTGATAGAAAAGAAATATTGCACCTTTAGGTTAAATGCTTTGAAATGTTGTTGTGTAAGAACATGAGACATATGACAAAGTACACATACACATACTAGGAACACTTTTTCCCCTTCCATATTCAAGATCTTCAAAGATATGTAGCACTAGTAAAGCTTTGGGGAAAAAAATCTGCTCTGGTTATGTGGGCTAGCATCCTCTCCTTGCGTGATCAGAACAAAAATGAAAAGCACGACGGATAATCCCTGAATACCCAGCCTTTAAATATGCAGGAGCCTTATGCACGCAGAAGCATGTTAGGTAACTGCATACATTATCCAAATTGGAGGTGTGGAAGCACCAGCCAACAGACCCCTTCAGCTTCCCCTCATCCACACGCACATACCCTACAACTTGCCAACTCTTTTGCTATTAATACAACATTTAAAATTAGGAAGAAGTAGCTTGGCTTGCTGGGAGAAATGACTAAGGAATCACTGCTTAGAAACAGTGATGCTGGAAAGCCACTTTTAGCATTGATTAATAAACAACTAATATTCACTGAGTCACGAAGATAATAAGAATTTTCTTCTACCTATAATCTTTACAACATCTTTTGTGCACAACACAAATTTTTACTTTTTAGTTTATGCTAAAAACTTAAGCAGTGCCTTTAAAATTGCCACATGTAATTCATAGCACATATTGTGCCTAATAAAAGGATCACATAAAGGAAAACCATAATAATTTTATAGATAATGGTATGCATAACTCTGTTCACCACACCCTATAAAATATATGGGGTGGATGTATTGTGCATTATAGCATTCAAGGACTGAATTTGACGCCGCCAATAAAACATGCATATGATTAAGTATTTGGATTACTCATAAAACACTATCCAAGTGCTTGCATAGACTGCAAAATGACACTATTTGTGCACAAATGCAAAAGCTATCCCCCACGTACCTATTTAAAGGGTCTGTCATTGCACACAAACTGCCAGGGGTCTGTCAGCTGGGGAACAGGTGCACTGTGGACACCCAGGAGACATGCTGAGCAGCCACTGATTGAAGCTGTTTCTCTCCTGAAGAAGCTCCCATGGGGATGGGAGGGCGGAATAAATAGCTCTGCCTGAGTTCCCAATTCTTTCTTGCTTAGTTTAGACCCTTTTATTCCAGTCTATCCTTTCCTTTCGCTGGTATGCCCATATCTTGACTGTCAGTGCTGCTAACAATTCTGACCTTCATTCTCAGAATACTTGGTGGTTTCTGAAAGCCCCAGACTCCTGGAATCAAGTGACAGTGTATGCATTTCAATTTTAATTTTTAAAGTTTTCCATGCCTCACAGTGACAGAGAAAGGCTTGAAAAAAGTGCACCTGAAATGATCGAGTCCTAGAACATAAATAAGATGTCCACATTTATTTTAGTCACACCAATCTCATGTTGCTACATGAATTATGAATTTTTGTTGATGGCAACACTGTTCCTATCCAGATCTATAGCACTTACATTGTGCAGAACTCTCAAATCAACCCTGAAGTTCTGACTAGCTTTGAATTTTTTCCCTGAAGAGGAATTCTGCTTAAATATCTATTACTGACATTAAAGGAAAATTCTGATTTTAAAATTGGTGGCATGAAATGGCCTGGGGTTTCAAAGTTAACTTGTGTGTGCAAATGAATGACACAACCTTTGTGTTATTCATATTCACGATGGCTGAATGTTAAGTTTAGAAGCTGAATAAAACATTTAAAGTATAAACGTTTATTCATCTCTCTTGTCCTAGAGCAGCATCAGTAGGGCTTGTAAAACACACGCGCACACACGTACACACGCACACAACACACCACCACAACAATATATTTATACTCCACAGAAATTAAATGTCTGTTGAGGTTTTCTTAACAGAAAGTGCAGCTAGTCAGAAAATGGTTTAGAAAGGTTTGAAAGTTTTCCTTGCCTATCAATCCTTGTTTATATCAATTTTATGAATAGCACTACTGAGGTAGTAGTTCAGACAGACATCAGATGTGTAGGGGAAAATGAACTTCACTCAGTAATTCAGCCATTTGAATTAGTTGGAGATTTGGGCAGGGCTCCTGGATCTAAGACAGTAATTTAATTCATGTAGAAAATTGTACCTTACTTTGGTAAGAAATTCTTAATTGCAAATTCCTGTATAGTTTGGTAGAATTGAGGGTTGGATACTACCATATCACAAGAGCCGTTTATTAAAAATATGATTTTTTAAAACATAGAAGTGTGCAAAGGATGTAAACACACCTCAGTTCACTCAAAAATGCAGAATTCCAGAACAGAAGAGATTTACCTTTTCCACCTGCCAATATGACTTTTCATAACACAATTGAGGGCTATCAGTAATCTGGCTGAGTAGAAATTCTGAACTCCAAGCAGAACAGCTGCATACTACCCATACCACTTCTCAGACTGTGACATCATTCCACTTGCATTAAAAAAACCAAAAAGCCAACCTGACAGAATGTGTCCCCCCAGCTCCTAGACGGTGATTTTTGGTGAAATTTGACTAGGAACAGCCGTGGTTTTTCTTCTACACTTCAGATGGGGACAACAGTTTACAGATGGCTGTATAAGCACAGCACATTCACAACACCTGGCACATTCACAGAGAAGCACATAAGGATAGAAAGGGAAAGAAATTTTAATTGCAGAGTGAAAGCAACTACTGGATTGCCTGACTTGTAAGTATGTCCAACCTCAATGTTATGTTCATTCCTCAGGGTGGGAAGGCACATGTGTATGTAACAGATAATTAAGCATCAAGAACAGTGGCACCACAAAGGCTCTAGTCATCACCATAAATCTTTCCATTTATTTCGGCATGAGACAAAAGCAATAAAGACAATAAAATAAGCTTTATCATCAGAGTGCCTTTTTATAGTAACTATTTCTTTGGAGGCATCTGCCATAAACTTCCGAAGAGGAAGAGTTCATGTGTACATTAAAATTGAACAAGAGATCATTGTGCTTAATAATATATATTGATATAGATCATCAATGTATTACAGTAACGAGGCACATTTTTCTAGATACCCAATCCTCTTACAGAAGCTTACAGAGTCCCACTGAAGTCAAGAGCAGTTGACAGCTTACCACCTTCAACCATCATGCCCCTTGGGCCAAGTTCTTGGCTGGTGTAAACTTCTTCATCTCCTTTAACTCCTGAGCTCCTTACCCAAGGTGAGGATCAGGCCTCTTGAGGCTAATTTCATTTTAGATATGTTTATTGAATAGCTAGTGTTCATCTAGGTGATTTTTTGTGTATCATTTTCTATTCAGGGACACCAGATATGATAGAATGAATATTTGAGTCTACACCATCCTACAGTTTAACATACAGGCATTAATAAAAGCTTTTGTTACACTTTTTAAAAAGAAGGGGGTAGAAATAAATCAGAATGAAAGATAATTATCGTCTTCTCAATAAGAATATATTGTCCCATATATCTTTCATCTATTGCTGGGGGTAAGGTAGAAAACAACATACAGTAAGTGTTAGAAGAATGCACTGTATTCAAATGCTTGTCTGAGTCTATCCTTGGTCCACTAAAAAAAAATATCTCCCACAAAATCCTCGTCTCATTCTTATTTAATATATTGATATTTTTAGCATGAGCTTAAATCTTACCAATAAAAAGCAAAGCAAAGATTTTTGCCTTAAGGCATATTCCTAAAGCCATCATCATTACTTCCTATTTCAATACAATAAATACACTAATTCCAGAGTTTCTTTTAAGTAACCAATTTTCTTTTTCTAAGGTTGTCCAAGCCACATTTCATTCACTAGCACATAGCAAATTCTTATCACTTCCTAAACAACTAGATAGGAAAGGTATATTGAAGGAGCAGGTCCGTACTCTCAACATAAGTTTATAATCTTAACAAACAAAAGAGCAAACAAAATCAGCCCAGCAGCCCTGTGAAACTACACCTTAATAAATGAGAAAGCCAAGTGTACCAAAACACCTCTCCTGATTGAAATATTAATCAACCAATAATGCATAATATACATGAATATTGTCAAGAGGCCAATAACTCTACTACAGCCTCCATGTATTAAGCAAAGCATCCAATCATGATAATATGTAAGTGGTAGGACTCAGTAGATTACAAGCATCTATTAGCTATGCTGTATTGTACTTGCGTTACAAAATAATTAACTTAATTCAATAGTCACAGAAACATTTGTATTTGCCTTATACATATATCTCCTACAAGTTGGGGGAGAAAAAGCATGTCAGGAAAAAACGTGGCACACATATTGAAGCAAAACTTCCATTCACTTTAAGGAGCTTTCCTTGACGGAATGTGGGATCAGATTTAGGACAAATATGTAATCACATGCTTAAAGTGCCCTTGACTTTATGAGCTTTTCCAGTTAGCATGAGAAGAACTGCTTGACAGTAGATGCAGAAGTGTAGAAGTATTTGTATTCACACTGTTGTTACAGGTGAATTTTTTTATATCGACTATCCCACTTCAATTTCATTAGCTATAGAAACAAACAGACATCACTTTCACAGTAATCAGATGTAAATACACACATGTAGAACGAGAGACAAGATCACCAGACACATTAAGCAGAGCATCAGGAACAGTGATGGGCTTGAATTTGCTCTTGTTAACACTAATGTAAATGTACCCAAAAGCAAAATTTGGCATAATGTGGAGCTGGCTGAATGACATTATTTTATGGCAGTGAAGATGCTAGGAATGTGCTTGTTCTTCTCTACTGTAGTGGATTATCTTGTATGAAAAATACAATCCAGTAAAAACAACACATTGATATAAATACTTTGCTTTGCCTTTGAAATGATAGCTAAGGAAAGATTACTTCTAGGAAATAACAGTTTCAGTGTAATCTCAGTCTCATTGGGCTAAATTCTGTTCTCATGTACTAGAGAGTACAACTAAATATTTAAATGAATATGAACTACTGTAATAGAAAAGAGTATTTGCCACGTTCATTTCTTACAATTCATTCCTCTCAGCTGCCTGTTAATTCCCACACAATGGAGTTAAACTGAAGGTATCACTAGTCACTTTTCACTGAGTAACAGTACATTTCAGAACTAATGCTACCCTTTAATTACCTTGACTATACAAATGCTAGTTAAATGCATTTCAATTTTATTCATGTTTATAAGAATTCAGTTCAAAGTAGAAATATTTTGTTTAAAAAGGTAGAGAGATTGGGATCACTTTAAAACAAAGGTCAACCAATTGTTTCTGCTCCAACCAATAAATTCTGAAATTAAAAAAAAAAACTACCATCTTTTTTCTTTTAATGTCTTTATTATTATTATTATTACTACCTTAACTAGCTAGTTTAATTGTTTCTACCCCATGTAGAACAAGAATCCCCCCCATGTAGAAATTTCTATGTTTGCAAGAATCTGGATCCAAATCATACTCCATCGGAGATCTGGATCACTTTAAAATCAAAAGCAAACTATTATTACTGACACTGGTATGCCTTGTAATAACATTAATCATAGTAAATTCTTTTGGTGCTCATGTGGATAAAATGTAATTAAATCAAATTCCTGAAGATATTTTCTAATTCCCCGTTAGTTCATGATCTGGATCTAAAAGTGTACAGTTTCAACTAATGAAGACTAGGACCAACTATCCTACTAGAATAAAAAATTCTAAAATAAATAAGTAGAAGCAAGCAAAAACTAGAAGTAATTAATTAAGCTAAATATCTGGATACTTTCCCTATAAAATAGCATGCAATCAAAGTCATTTAGCCAAATCAGCATTTTCCATGTTTTCCACTTTTTCATGCAATTAATGAAGGTGACGAAAGGCTTTAACATATTGGCCTAAATCACAACTGTCATTACTCCTAAAATATTGACAGTACAAAATTAATGACTCACCTTTAGCAACACCCACAAAACAAATTCAGAAGCATTTAAACTACAAAACGATTAATTCTTAAGCAGAGATTCATTCTGTTTTCCAGCTTGAAGGTTTGGGGCCTAATTTTTAGGACACAGAGCTTTTGAAGGGCCTTCAAAAAATCTAAATTCTTAGTCTAATTTCAAAACATTAAATATAAATGATATACCAAATGGTATATCAAGGATAATTTTACTGATGTTTATATATCAATTGTAGGATAAAACCTAGCAAGAGCCATCTTATACAGAACAGATTCAAATAGAGGTTTAAGCAAGGTGCACACAGGTAACCAAACACAGCACATTGAGATAACCAAGCTATTTCTTAGCATGAGCGAGGATGAAATTATCAGAATAAGTTTCTATTTTGGTTGGTCATATTAATTAGCTTAAGAAAATTCTGGTCCAATTCAGTATAACGATGTATTTTAAAAATTCAGTGTAATATAGTGCACATTAAAGCTTAACATACAATGAATAACTGTGCATGTATTTTATACAATTGCTATAATATACAAAGGAAAGAACCTGGCTTGTGATTCGGTGACATTTTTTTTGAAGCCTGGATGTGTTTTGTTTTGTTTTTTAACTGAAAGTATAAGTAGAACTTTTCAATTGGACAAATGCCCACAATGAAAATTTGGGATTGAAAAATGCTTTTGTTGCAGAAGTAGTTGCTATCAACCTCTTTAATGTAATCCATCATTTCCATTATAAACCTCAATTGTAAATGATGTAACTTGTTCAAAACAATCTATCCTGTTGAATACATATAGTCAGTAAGCCAATGAGTAAACAATGTTATTTTTAAAATAGAAAAGGAAGGGATAGAAATTTAGTGTTTTCAGATGCTGTTTAGCTAGAAAATTGCATAAACTGAAATGGCTTAAATGAAAGCCAGACAAGTAAATACAAAGTACATAGAGTAGATTTCTTGAGTTTTGATGCTGAAAAAAATGGCCAGATTTCCTAGCCCTTTGCTCATCTCTGTCCCCCCCCCCCCCCCCCCGCTAAAAAACACCCTGAACCTAGAATTTTCCTTCCACCTCCCCAAGCAGAAGCCCATGGAATAAAAACAAAATGCTCAGAAATAACCAGATAAGCTTTTTCCAGGAATTCATTGGTTACCAAATGTCACACTAAGTTACACACAGCAGATCAGATTCTGCTATATCATCCCACTGGCTCCCATACCAATGGAGAAGTCTCTGGTGGCCAACCCATACCCCATGGATTCCTGATCATTTGCAAGCATCATGGGTCATCTTCCCCATTGAATCAAGATGTATCCTGATGTAAATTGAGATGCGCCTTTTAAGTGAAATAATTTACTCCTGCTGGTTTAAAGCCTTGTCTTTTTCCCCCAAGATTCCCATGACTGGGGCAATGACTTGCAGCACAAAGCCAAACTGATGACAGTTAGAATTTTTGGGATCACTGGGAATTTGAGGTAATCCAAAAAAAATTTGATCAGATCAGCAGTAATTACTATAGAAGGAAGTAGAAAAAGGACTTCTGAAATCAAGGTTAAAAAAAAAAATAGGTGCTGCATTTTGGCAGCAAATCCATATTTAGGAGCTTCAAACAAGTGACCTCACTTCACTAAGTTTGAAGCCATTAAAATCTCCTATTGTTCAGCACTTTAAAATTATGATACACATTTAAACCCAGTAATTTTTAGCTATAGGATGCTACCTCTAAGTGTCTGCGTTCTTACTGCCTTATTTCTGTATGTCTTTAATTTAGTTATTTCTATTATCACATGGAAATGAACATGATAAACAATCAGTAATAGCTTTCAGATGGCATTCTGTTAGAGATAACACCAAATCTTGAAGGCTTGGCAAAGCCCTTAAACTGCTTCATGCTCTCATTAATAGTAAAAATATTTAGACTTTGCTTAGTTTAGCATAAGGTAATTGTGGGATAAACTGATAGAAATGTAAAGCTCCTAGACTGTCGGCTTTCTAGCATGGGAAAGCTCCATTCCATGCGCGTCTCTACTGTACCAACCAACAAAAGCCCCTATTCATGACTGTTGTTCATGATATACTCCTGCAACATTGCATTAAACATATGTATAGATTTTCCTTTGTAAACAGTGTTGTGTTGAAAACAGCAGCTGAAGTAAAGCTTCTTGGTTCAGGATTTTTAAGCAGCAAATACGAGTCTCAGTTTTTTAATCATGAGTATTGGGGGGGAGGGATTAAATATTAAAATAACTTCCCAAATGTTAATATTATTTTATTTTCATCATCTTCTTGGGCAACTAACAAAAAACACTGTCAAACTGAGTGAGATCTTTTGGTAGTTTTCACAGGATTGTTCAAATGGAGGAGCTCCTTATTGACAACAGGTTGTGTGCATTTTTTTTTTTGAAGCAGCCCCCTCAAACAAAATCAAAGTTCTGGCTGAGCTAGAAACTAGAACAAAATCAGAATGTCTCTCTACTTAGCAGAGACATTTTAATGCTTCCCACGGAGATGACAAATTAGCTCTTGTGCAAATAGGTACCTTTTATAAAGGAGAAAGTGACACTAGAACACTTCAGTAAGCCGGTGCTTCTTTTCCAGCCGTTCAGACACAGAGAATTTCATCTGGTGGGTTATTTCAAGGAACTAAAGTAACAAAACCCCAAATCCACTTGTAAAGCTCCATTTTCCCCTCCCCCCCAACCCTGTACCCCCTTCACACATTTCCAGTTATTTTAAGTTGAAACATGCACAAACCTCAATAATGCATTCAAACATCCTCATTCTAGACTTAAGGGCCATTATTCATCCCTGGGTCCTTATTTCTCTGCCATTTAGTTCATCTCCTTGCTGTTGCTATGGGTGGGGGGAAGGGAAAAAGGATGGTGGAGAGAAGACAGAGGTAGATATTGCTAAGTTCCCAGACCTCCTTAAACTGCTCAGAGCACCATAGCTAATCTGACCACGCGATATTCAGAACAAGCGCTCACATAAGGAACCTTCCCCTTTGCTTCAAAGAAAAAAAAAGAAAGTAAAAAAAGGTTGTTTCCCTGTACATGTATGCACATGCACCCCCCCCCCCGAATTTTTATCCCATACAATTTTTCATTTAATAGCTTTATAGATATAAACATTTTTGAGTTTGACCTAGCTAATATTTGCACACAGATATTAGGCACTTTACTCAGAAGACTCAGTTTAATGAAGTGAATGACTTGTGTTTGCAGGATTGGGCCCCAAGAGAATAGATTTAATGTACTGGATATTTAGTCTTCAGCTTTAACACATCTACATAGTTGGAAAAAATGCTCATCTCCATACAAGTTACTTTCTGTGTTGCATCACCTTTCCACCCGCCGGGCTTTTTCTCTCTGCAGCATCTTCCGATGCTATTCGCTAACTTACTGGTAAGGACACTTATGACTTGTTCCTGCCAAAACACAAAGAACCAGGGCATCTCATCTCTGAGGCAATTACCATGTTGACAAGTCTAGTGACCAAGTGGCATACAGACCTTCCATCCTATAATTACAGTTCCAATGACTGCAGCATACTGTACCAGATGCAGGCAAGCTAAGGTGATATCTTAATGAAAAAAAACCCAAGTAGCTCAAAGATTTCCGTCACCATTTTTTCTTCCAGTGTCTCAGAATTGTTTATAGAAGGAGAGGCATCTTCTTTATAGGGAAAAAGAAAAGAAACATCATTGCATGTCTGTCTGGGGGGCTTACTTAATACTGGCTTGTTCAGATGATGCTGTTTGCAACAACAACAAAAATATATTTGTTTGATATAAAGGACATTGAATAATTTATGCAATATTTAATAATGCAGTAAACCAGGGAGAGTTCAGCAAGACAGGCACAGCACACTAAATTATTTGCCTGCCTTGCTTTTCCAAATAAACTCACACACTTAAGGGCCATTAGCACACACAATATAACCAAAAAGAAATACTGTCCAATTTGGAAATTAAACAAAATATAACAGCTGGTTCTAGTTCACAGGATGAAACAGCAGCCTTCCCAGTCATGTATTTTTAATCGTAATAAAATAAGGACTCAACGTACAAAATCAAAATTAATGGAATCGGATTTATATTAACATTCAGAGCATTACATTTGAGGCTAGAAGCTTTATGAACTATGGAGTAGGAAGAGTATTAGCTTGATAAATGACTAACGGTTCCTTAGTGGACTTCAGACTGTCTTGAAAGCACACACATTTTAGAACACAAATAATTGCATCAAAGCATGTAACTAAGCTTTCTGAACACATTACAGATCTCATGACTTTTCATTCCTTAAACCATCTTACTATGCAGATGCTATATATCACATGGTGGGGTTTTTGCTTTGTTTTTTCAAGAGGCATTTTAACGTAGCTTTCATTCATTATATCCCCGTTCCTGTTTCTAAACTCTCTTCCCCATGAAAGGGTGCGTGTGCGTACACACACATACAAAAAAAGTTTTTTGGGGAGGGCAGTAGTGAGGGACAGTGGAGAGAGGTTCTGTATCTATAATTTATGGTAAAATGTTTGGGGAAGATGGGGGGGGATAATTCAATGGATAATATTATGAGGGTCTTAAAACAAAACCTTTCAGGTGCAGATTTTCAAAACCAATTAGCAATTTTTGTGCCTGCCATACAAAAGCCTGAGTTTTAGAAACCAAGTCCCATGCATGTTATTAAGAATGAACTCTAGGTTGTCTGAATTTGAAAATCCCAGGAGCCAAATCAACTTCTGAAAATGTTGATTCTTGAACATTAGAATAATACAGTTTGCTCACATTCTGGAACTGGCTTTATCGAATTCCATTAAACTGTTTTTTCTTATTGTACAATAGCTTTAACATCTCTGAAAATTTGTTAGATAAATTAAAACAGGTTATGATTTTTTTTTAGGTTAACTTGATACACAGATTACTATTGGTATACTATAAATAAACCACTGAGGTCCGCAGAAGCAAAAATAAATTGACAATCTTTAAATTATATTTCCTCCTTTGTAGTATTTAAAAAAAATTATGAAATCATCATATCACCACAGAATATTTCTATTTATTCTCAACATTTAAAAAAAAAATGACCGTATATTATAGGAATAAATTACACAAAAGCTATAGCCTCTGTAACTTTACTAATTATGCTTTCACCATTAGAGTGAAATATACAGTTTGGACCATAGATTTCTCTTGAATGTTAGAACTTTATGATCACCAACTTAAGGTGAGACATGTCTTTTTTACTTGGTGACTCACAGTTTACTATAAAAAGTCCTCTGCACATAAGTTATGCATATGTTCTATAGATTCAGATACGGTTTCAGACAAGATTGTCTCATTTACTGTGTAATGCATTAAGACATTTGGAGATTTGTTTCCCCTTCCTGATAGATCTATTGATTTAATCCATTTAGAGGATTGTGGAAACTTGAAAGATGTCTGATGCTACAGTTCGAAGGGAAGCTGTGTATTGTCATTGCTTTTCTCAGCTTCCATTAAAGTAATGTTAATTTTTAGTGTTTAGTCGTATACTTTATGAAAAACATAAAAAGTTGATAATGCACAGAATAGCACACCATTAATAAGATCTTGATTTTACTAGGGGGATAATCCTAGTGGTAATTAGCTTAAAAATACATAGGAAGCATCAAGACAAAGAAAGTGTTTTAGGACTATTAAATGAATCTCATTTAAAATTCTATGCAAGTTCTAGTTGCCAGTCTAGTTATAGACTGTTAAATTATAAATCAGATGAAATAATATACTAAAAGTGTAATCCCTGCTAAGCAAATAATTGAATATGTACAGCTGTTTAAAGAGGGAAGGGGGTTATATTTAAAAAGTATTATCATTACATTTCACACAGATATTTATAAAACAGACAAGCCCCATACAAGTCTTTAATGGTAGAGCTCAATCAAGTTAAATGTTGCACTTGCCTACCTATCATCACACCTACAGCTATTCAATATTAACATTCAAATTGGGATGGGCCAGGATTTTCAGGTCTAAGAGAATAATTATATTGTGTGAAGACCAGCACCTCATTCCATCCAGACTCTGAGCATCCAGCTTGAAAAGCAAGTCAAAGCCTGCAGACAGCCTCTTCCATTTTGAGGAAAAGGCAGAGGGAGGAGGGAGAAGTGGAGCGGGTAGCTGCTGAGGCATAGCTAATCTGAGAGGACAGTTCATGCTTATTATAGACCCATTGCTGATAATAAAATCTGAATCAAACTGCCGACTGAAATCCACTTGAGACTCTCTGCCTCTTTAATTTTTAAAGTTATGGAAGCACTTGACACTGAGGTGGATCAAATATCACTAGTTTGCGTGCAAATACTTACTTAAGCAATCCAGTGTGTCCAAATCTGTGCAAAAAATTCAGGTGAGCACCCATATAAAAGGCAACTAATTATGATGTTCCATTACCCCTTCCTAACTGTCACAATTGGCCCTGAGTGGTCATGGCTGATTTATTTCAATTAGTTTTCACAGGCTTAAAGTTATGACAAATTTATGTTTTGGCTGCAGGAAATTGGTACCAATCACGAAACCACCAAAACATCAAAACAGAAGGGAGTGCTCCTGTTAACATGCAGCCTGCTCAAATCCCAGGACTGAGAATAGAGCTTAGTTCAGCTCAGTGACTGCATGGCAGTATAGCATTGCCTACAGGCCATTAAGGGCTCTTCAGATGGCTCCTGAAGTCAAAGAAGTTAGGAGGAAGCTGGCCTGCATTTTCATAGATATTTCCTATGATTTTTTTAACAAGATAATAAATAATCTCTCTCCCCTAGGTGGCAGCAAAAAAAAAAAGAGGTTTTAATCAAGTACTTCATTTTATTATGGATATAAAAAAATAATTAAAAATAATATGTTGTTTTCTTTTCTCTCCTTTTGGAGTATAAATGGATGAAAAATATCTGTAGCAGGATTATAGCCATGGTGGTAGTTGTTGTAGCCGTGATGGTCTGGGACTTGTACAAGGGGCAAGGGTGTTTTTTGTAATAGTTTTTATTGGCCCAATCTCCCCCCTGCGTAACGTATTTTATATGGCTTATATCTAAAATGTCATCCATTATGGGTATACATTTAAGTGACAATACAGGGAAGTCTATTCAAACAATTCCCATTAGTGTGTGTGTAGGGGGTGGGGAGGAAGAACGGCAGGGGAGAGAGCTGGGATCATGGACTGAAACCCAGACCAAACTGAGGTTAGGGCAAAAACTTAAAGTTATGCATGTAACCCTAACTTTCTGAGCATACTCATTATAATGCTTTCCTTTTACTGTATGATCACACTGATTTTTCTATAGGGCCACTACATCCTGGACCAAAATAAATATTGATCAATGAATGTGATTTTCTCATGTGGACAATTTAGCTTGCAATCCCATGCTGCTCAGCATCCAAAACCTGAACTGGTAAAGGTAATTCGCTCTCTTTACAGGTTCTCTTATAAAATCCATATCCAAAAGTATCACAAACATTGAGTCACCTTCACAACATCTCTTCGAAGGTGTGAAGTGCCATAACTGTCATTTTAGGCATGAGCTGAGGCATACAGACTGGACTTATCTAGTAGTACATTTGAATCAGTGGATAGAACTCCTAGAAAACAGCACCCTCAAAACAAAAATTCAAGAAAATGAAATTCGGGTGAAACTTGACTCCCAAAAAACAATTAATTTTGGCAAATTTTTCAATGGGGCAAAAGCCAAAAACAACTGTTTCGTCTTTTTCTTTTATATTCTCTTGAAATGAACATTTCAACATTATAAGCTTATAAGTACATGTATATAAAAATAAAAATGACAGTCTTTATATATGGTATTATTTATTTATTCATATGGAATACAGCTATTAAATGGCAGAACAACCTTAAAACAACAACACTGAGAAATAAGGCTAGAGTGACTGTTTTAGATACGATGTCCATTGTCACATTATACAGTGTGACATCAAAATCAATATTCCAATAAAACATTAAGAGGCCAAACCAATTTTGAATACTATCCATTTGTGACCAATTTAGAACCTAAACCCTCTCCCCAAATATCAGTGTTTTCTGTGAATGGAGATTTTAGTTCCTCATTGGATCGGTCTGTGGCAGAATCAAAAAAGCGCAGAGATAGACTGGGTATTAGCTCAGTGCCCTCAATGTTTAGCTTTCTTTTTCCCATCTTAATATGATTTAATGTTGTTTTTCATGCAGAATATGTTAAGCTTTGGAACTAGAAAGAGTAACAGAGACATATGATTATATTCAAAAGAAAATACTGCTCAAGACCTAGTATATTCATTTATACAAATCATTCAACCCATGAGGCAGGAGCCCTTGCTTTCTAGCCTTCCCTGTCCATGACAGATGCTTTTAGGGCATTTGTACATGACACAGGAGTTTAATTCTCCCTAAATTTAAGCAGTGTTTTTTTTAAACACTGCAATTTAAACCCGTGTCATATACACCCGTGTTGGAGCCTGATCCTTACTTGCCTCTGCAGCAGCAGGGAGAGGAGAATGAGCTGCTGGTGGGCAGAGAGGTCCCTGAACTGAAGGTGTTGGGGGGGGGGCTGGTGCTTTCCTCCACAGCATTGGTGACCCCTGCCAAGCAGCACCCACCCACAGTTACCCAGCTCGGGCAGCTGGGGAGGGAAACACTGGGCCCCCAGGCAGCTCAGGCAGGCATGCTCTGGGGGGTGGGGGGAAAGGAGGCAGGGGAGGGAGAAGAAGAAAAAAAAAAAGATTAGGCTCAAAGCTTCTTTTTTTCCCCCCCTTCTGTGGAGCCTGCCTTCCCAGGCTGCCTGCGTGGTCTGCCCGCATAGCCCCTAAGCCGCACAGAACCCAGTGCTTCCCTCTGCAGATGTAGGGTAGGAAACAAAAGCTCCTTGGAGGTTTTTTACTTTGCAGTGACCCAAAGTCATTTGATGCATCCCAAAGTCATTTAAGGTGCATTATGCTGCTGAATGTGCTACAGCAGCTGGATTTAACGCACAATACACCGCCAAATGTTCAAACAGCAATGCCATTAAAGAGGTGCAAAAGGCATTTAACCCACTTTAAACCCATTTTAAAGTGTCATCTACAAACATTCTTAGATACTACAGAGAAGGGCAGAAGAGGTGCAGAGGCCAAGTCAATCCCTGCTTTGGCTGTGTACCATATGCAATTAGCTCTCAGAGCTCACTGACATGTCAAGAGAACTGCTGGGAGCTCAGAGGTTACCACTGCAGGTTCTGCCCCGAGTCACTGCTCCAGAGCCTGCTGTTTTTATTCTTGCCCTTTCCTCTCCCCGCCCCACCCCATCCCTTGAATTCAGCAGATGGGGAAAGAAGGGGATGAGAGTCCACAGAAGCACTCAACCCTAGCTTTCACAAAGCCCATCCAACTCTCCAGGCTTAAGCAAATAGAGCTCTTCATAGATGAATGACAATAACATATTTTCTATATTAGGTCTACAGGGACCTAGAATAGATAAGGCAAGACCATAATGTATGACTTCCAAAAAATCAAATATTAGCTTGCTTCGTCTTTTACAAATAATTTATTTTGGGCCAGCCCCTACATCTATTTGGCATGGGAGAAAGCAACCCTGGTCTTTATAAACATAGTAGACACTGAAAAGATTAGCTCATCAGAAAGTAGTTTTCCTCAAATGAAAAACTGACAGAATAAAAGACCTGTTTCCATGAAAGTTTTAATCTAAAAACAAATTCTTGGCAATTCAAAAAAATATTTTTCTGTAAAAGTATTAATTTTAAGAAACAAACAATTTGCTGTTAAAAGGCAAAACAAAAAAAGTTGGAATGAAAAACATTTGACCAGCACTATGTACTACCTGATCTGCTAGAAATCAAAAACCTTTATCAGTTAAAATTATGTACCTTCCAGCATACTTTGAATGTCTGAACATGAGTACAAAGGATAGATTGTTCTCATTTCATCGATAAAATGTTCAAATTCAGGCTACCTAAGAGTTTTACACATATTGTGTAGCATTCATTTTTACCATTCTAAAAGTAAATTGACTAGTCAGAAGCCACATTACAAGGTCATTGGACCTAGTGGTAAATAAAAGTCTTTGATCCTTTGAATCAGTTTTAGTAGGCTTCCTAAAGAAACATAAATCCCTCTATTTCATGGAGGAAGTCGGTCCCTCCCAATCATCTCTCTTGAACTACAGAAAGCAAAAAAGGTTCAGTGGGCATTTTTTCAGTTTTGTTTTTTTGCCTGGATGAAAACAACAAGCATTAAGAAACTGGTGGAAACAAAATGGAATGGAGAAGTATTTGAAAGACAGTCTAAATGCAGTTTTATTTGGAAAGAACTGAAAATAAGATGCTTAAGTAGAAAATGATTTATTCTCAAAGACTTCTTTGGGCATGGACAGAAGTGACATGTGGCACAGAATCAGCCCTTTGAAAGTGCTCTACAGACATGCTCGGACAGAAGTGCAAGGTTGCAGAGTGCTTTAAAAGTGCCCAATTGCACAACAAATTAATCCTCACATAATGAGGGTTGAGATGACAATGCTCCAAAGCAGAGTGCCTTCATTAACTTCTGTCTGTCCCTGAGTGCGACTGGGGCTGGGCTGATGTAGCCCCACCCTGTCCCCAGTGCTGTCTTGAAAAAGGGTGGAGTAGAAGGGAGGGGGAGGGAGCTCTGGGTGGGGTCTACACAGCCTGACCTGGAGGGAGTTGCATGAATTAGAGCCCATTGGGGGGGGGGGGGGTGTTCAATCCATGCACTCCCCGTACCTCCCTGCAACTCAGGCTGGGAAAACTCCATCCCAGACCTACCTACTCCCCCCCACCCCCTTTCATCCTGCAAACATCTCTTGGGCTGGGGGAGGTGGGGTCTCTCTAACTCATGGAGCTTTCTGTGACTTAGAGTGGACAGTTGCATGTCTGTCAGTGCCCTTCATAGTTGGTAGGTTCAGAAGGGACCTGAGCAGATCATCAAGTCCAACCCCCTGCCATGGGCAGGAAAGAATGCTGGGGTCAAATGACCCCAGCTAGGTGATTATCTAGCCTCCTTTTGAAGACCCCCAAGATAGGAGTGAGCACCACTTCCCTTGGAAGTTAATGCCAGCTCCTAGCTGCCCTGACTGTGAAGTAGTGCCTCCTAATGTCTAGCCTGAATCTACTCTCAGTCAACTTTTGGCCATTATTCCTACTTTCTCTGGGTAGCGCTCAGGGGAACAGGGACTCTCCTGTTCCCCCTGGTCTCCCCTGGTAAGTTTATAGAGGGCCACTGTGTGAGCCGGGGGCGAGCCAGGCCCATCTTTGCGCACGTGGGCTGTGGCTAGCAGCCCGGGCACGCGGGGCCGGAGAGAACTGTGCGGAGGCAAGGCACGCACGGGCTAGAATTAGTCACAGAGGTGTAATGGTTGATTTAAAGATTATTTAACTTACACCTAAGATGGTCGCAGTGTAGGCTGGACAGTTTCCAGGTGCAGCTCCGCTTAAATCCTCGTTGGAGGACTACGACACATTCGGTTCTTTGGCCCCGGAGTTGTTAAGGCTCCACGGGTTCGGCAATTTCTTTCCCATGGAGTTGTCGAAGCTCCGTGGGTTTGGTTCAGCTCTCTGGCCCCGGAGTTATTAAAGCTCCGTGGGTTCGAATATTGAGTATATAGGAAAGGGATATGTCTAGGATTGCGCTCGGCGACGGGGAGAGGCCAGAGGCTGTTTAGACCTCTGTTGCCTGCTTAAGAAATGCGTTGGGTCCGTGAGGATCCGCAGCGCTTAGAGATCTTCACGCTCTCTAAGTGATTTCTCTCCAACTTAGGCAGAAGCCACTCAAGCTCTTTATACGGCTAACAAGCCAATCGCTAGCCGTTACGTGTGCATAATTTAGAATCGGCCAATAACGTGGCACAAATCTTCATACAAATGGTGGGAACTCCTTTGCACCGTGCATTTCTGAGATGCAAAAGAAATACACCATGCAAAGAAAGCTACAAATTGGCGGGAAATTCCCCGTTGCACCGGAGTTCTCTTCTGCAGCAGAGAACTCCACCGTGCAAGGAAGCTGCAATTTAGTGGGAACATAATTTAGCGATGCCGAAGCACACACAAACGAAAACTCACAACTTTGGGTTGTGACAGCCACCAGATCCCCTCTCAGCCTTCTCTTGTGGAGGATGAACAGATTCAGGTGATGTAACCTCCCTTCATAGGGCTTGCCCTGCTGCCCCCTGACCATGCGAGTGGCCCTCCTCTGGACCCTCTCAATGCTGTCCACATCCCTCCTGAAGTGTGGCACCCAGAACTGGACACAGAACTCCAACTGCGGCCTGACCAACGTCGCATAGACGGGGAGGATTAGCTCCTTGGACCTGCTCGTGATGCATCTGTGGACGCATGACAAGGTGCAGTTAGTCTTATTGACTGCGTCCTCACATTGGCAGCCCACGTTCATCTTGGAATTAATAGTCACTCCAAGATCCTTTTCTGACTTTGTGCTGACAAGAAGGGAGTTCTCCAGCCTGTAGGTCTGCTGCTGGTTCTTTCTCCCTAGGTGCAGCACCCTGCACTTGTCAGTATTGAATCCCATCCTATTTTCATCCGCCCACCCCTGTAACATGTCCAAATCCAATTGCAGCCTGTCCCTCCCTTCTATCATGCCCACTTCTCCCCACATCTTAGTGTCACCTGCGAATTTGAGCAAGGTAGTTTTCACCCCCTCAACCGAGTCACTGATGAAGATGTTGAACAGTGTGGGCCCGAGGACTGAGCCCTGGGGGACCCCGGTATCCACATCCCTACAGGTCAAATATGACCCATCCACCACCACCCTCTGGGTGTGGCCCTCCAGCCAATTTGCGACCCATCTGACTGTAGGCATTGACGCCAGTCACCTAATTTTTTAATAAGAATGGGGTGAGAGACAGTGTCGAAGGCCTTCCTAAAGTCCAGAAAGACTATGTCCACCGCAAAACCTGCATCTAAGTGTTTTGTGACCTGGTCATAGAAGGCCACCAGGTTGGTCTGACAGGACCTGTCCCTAATGAACCCATGTTGGTTGCCCCTAAGCATAATTTCCCCTGCTGGTCCCTCACAGATGTGCTTCTGGATAATTTTCTCAAAGAGCTTCCCCAGGACCGAGGTAAGACTAACAGGCCTATAGTTTCCTGGGTCCTCTTTCCTCCCCTTTTTGAAAATGGGGACCATGTTGGCCCTTTTCCAGTCCTCTGGCACCTGGCCAGAGCACCATGAGTGTTCATGAAGTCATGCCAGGGGTCCCGCAATGACCTCTGCCAATTCCCTCAGCACCCTGGGGTGGAGATCATCTGGACCTGCTGATTTGAACATATTCAGCCCCACCAGAAGTTCCCCAACTAGGTCTTCTCTGACCCTAGGCCTGGCTGTGCCTCTCCTGGGTCCAACCAGAATCCTGGTGGGGGGAATGTCCCAGTCTCTGCTCAGAAAAACGGAGGCAAATAATTTGTTAAAGAGGTCAGCTTTATCATTTGGTGCAACCACCAGATTGCCAAGCATGTCCTGCAGGGGCCCCACATTACCCAGTGCTTTCTTTTTAACCGCTATGTATTTAAAAAAGGACTTCTTGTTATCTTTGATCCTGGTCACTAGTCCTAGTTCTGTCTCTGCTGTAGCCTTCCTGACAGCTCCCCTACAGTCTTAAGCAATGGAGGTATAATCCTCCTTGGTGATGGCCCTCCCTTCCACTGGGTGTACGCCTCCTTTTTAGCTTTCAGACATTCCTGAATGCCTTTGGTGAGCCATGGGGGCTTTTGAGCACTCTTGCCCCCTTTGACTCCTGTTGGGACTGTCACCCTTTGGACTTGGAGGATTATCTCCTTAAGGAATGACCACTCATCTTGGACTCCCAACTCCCCTACCCTCCGGGACCTCAGTGCCTCCCCGACTAATCACCTTCATGCTCAAATTAACACCAAAAGAGGAATCTCTTTGATCATTAGATAAACTAACAAGGCTATCTGAAGGCTTTAAAAAGACACCAAGACAGCCTGAAGCACAAGATTCATGTTCCCTGTCAGAAGGAGACTTAAATCTATGCTTCATATTTTAAAAGAGACCTTGAAAAATAAAATAAGCAAGAAGGGCCCTAATTTCTGAACAGATTTGAGGCACCCAAAGTACTGACATATAGCTAAGATTGAGGTACCTGCAGTAGCTTAGAAAAGATTTCTAGAGGGGAAAAAAAGGCTTTCATGAAGCTTGCATTGGTTTCATATTTTCATTTTGGCAACACATGGCAAACATTCCCGAACCCTCTTTAACACCCATAAAATTTGCCTATGTTCTTGGTTACATCAAGTGCATAGTCAAAAATAAGTCAAACTAATTTTTTGCATTTTCTGGACAATGAATTTAAAGATGGCTGCACTTGATTACAATATAAAGCTTTTATGGAACTTGTCCTGGGCTGGAAAGATCTACAATGGGCAGACTACCACCTCTCTAAGAGGAGGACCTGTTGGTCTCTTCAACTGTGAAGATCTTGCTATGACCCATCTTCCTTGTTGCCATGAATATTGTCAACAGAGACAAACATTCACAGGTCTGTCTGCTGAACTGAGAAGGCATTACTAAACCACAGAAGTATTAGGAATGAGCCTGGGAAAACTTCATGACAAAAGCTGGAGCAAAAAACGTCTCTTATTCAGAAGTGACACATCTTTCACAGACTGCAGTAACTAAATACAGCAACTGTTTACCCAGAACATACACATTGCCTAAAGGGGGGGGGGGGGGGGGAGTACACCTGCACTACAGACTGGTTCATAAGGCTCCTCGTGGGCCAAATGGAGACTACAGGAAGTCTCACAGCCCAGGCGCAATCTTGGCAGAAAGGGTGGCAAATGTAGGGATTAATGCATCTGTTGCTCATCCTGCCATTCTGCAGGAGTTCAGTGGCAGGCTCAGCTCCTGCCCCCAAAATCTCAGTCCCCTCTGAGAGCTCCATGGTCCGGGTGAAACAGTTTCCACATTCAAGATGGCATCTGAGGAAGTTGAACTCTGCTGTAGCTCTGATATTCAAGGGGCTTTCCCACAACTGATAAATCATCAACATCTACCAAAAGAAAGATCTGAAGAGATTTTCTACTATTAAGTGAGGCTGTGGCAGGTCAAACCTATTGACTCTACAAACTAATAAATAAATCAGTTTGCAAAACAGTATCTTACACTTCACAATAAAGAAAACAAGATATTCAGAAATCAGAGGCCAACTGTCTTGACTGCAATTACATTTTAATTATGCTTAATTAATTAATGGTCTTTAAAGTTGACTATCGTGAATAATTTGTTCCTGCCCGAGTTAGTACTGGACACAAAAAATAAGTTGTCAAAGAACTGTTATTAAAAGGAAAAATAACAACAACAATTTTGCTTGCACCATTATCGAACTCTTAAACAACTCTGCTCTCAGTCATACTCTGCTGCTGCTGAACTTTGCTTATAAATCCTAACTCTAAGAGGTCCAAACTGAACATTTAGGTGAGTATACAGTATAACTTTAGCATGCGTCACAAAAACAACCTTGAAGTATCTGTAGCAAAGAGAACAGGGAGTATGAATGTTTATGTTGGAAGACAATACTCCCTACCAGAAAATATTGAGGTCATTAATGTGGAGCAATAGACTGAAGATAAACAGATTGCTATTCCCAGTACTAATCCCATATTAAAATAGATTTCTACACTGATAGAAGAGGAGGAACTGCCTACTCAAATCCAAGCTGATATAAAATAAGAGTTAATATGCTGTTATAGCCTATTAAAACCAAAAACACTGGAACACAAGGCAGAGCTTCTCAGATATACCCAATTACTTTCATTATTTCCAAGCTTTTTACTAATAAGATTTTCTTCATATAATATTAGAAAATGATAGAAATAACATTGGAGACATAGAACTTTTTTTTTTTTAAATGATCTCTCTCAACACCAAATTTGCGACCTTAGGCTTGCCTCATCTGCCTCTTACCAGTCAACTGTAATATCACAGAGCAGGTTTCCCCAAGGGATTAGATCATTACTTCATCCCTTATGCCTCCTCTTGCCTTCCCTGTATATTCACTACTACGCTAAATGTTAATTCAATTTTCACACCTAACCTGAGATTTTCAGAAAAAAACCCCAAGCTGATACTATCTTTGCTTGGCACTTATTTCTAGAGGTGGCTTTCATGATGACAGACTCATTAGACATAATTCAGACAAGAAGTTTAATATTTCCCAGAGCTGTATTATGACTACTCACTTGGGGTCAGGAGAGGCAGTGCACAAAAAGAGAGATTCTTGATTCCTAATATGGGCCCGATGCCATGGGTGTCCAAAGGAAAGGTCTGGCAGATATTTAAGATCGGTGGAGGGCAGAATTGACCATGATAAGCATCTCCAGCTAGGATAAACCATGGCTCAGCAAGAGCAAAATCCTTGAGCACAGAGAGAACTTGCTCATTCAGGGAGTTCCAAACACAAGACACTACCTTCTGCACAACCTCATGCTTTTTTCAAGCTACCCAACATGATGCAGAAAATGAGAATAATGAGACAGAAGGTTACATGGATCAATCCAGCCAAGAAGGTGATGTGCTGAACCTGGGCAAATATACACAGTTCTGGCTGGTGCACTTGCTTCTAACTATAAAGAAAAATAAAGACACGAACTGCAAATTCTGTTCTGGAAATCACTACTTCAAGTTGTGTATGAAACATGACCATACCCATCAGCATAGGAGAGCTGTTGACATTTCTAATGAATGGGGTCTTGTTCAACTACAGATTATTGGCTTCCATGCAGGAATTTCTACATGTAGTTTTATGCCCACTATTCCATGGGAGATAGGACTACATCAAGATAATCCCTTCAGGCCTTAAAAAAACCCCTATCAATCTACATTTAATTATTACAGTATAACTTCATAAACCCAGATATAAAAAATCTGGAATTCTTGAAAATCTAGCACATCGGGGAGTAGCGGCAGCCAGTCCCAGAGCAGTGGAGGGGAAAGCTTGTATGCAGTGGCTGCTGCCACCACCCACCATCCCATACTGCCACTCTGCATGTAGCTGCTGCTCTGGGACCGGCCACCACTACCCTCCCCCCGGCCCCTCCCTCATGCCGTGACCAGCTGCTGCTCCAGTTTCAAAAATCTCGAATTTTCATTTTTCCAGCAGGTGCTCGGTCCCAAGCATGCCGGATTTATGAGGTTATACTATACTATTGAACAATGGTACCAGTTCTACAAAAATATGAGTTTAAACTTTGCCTCTCTCTGCTAAATGTGCTTATCTTACAGTGTAAAATAAACCACGATATACAGCACATGATCCTTCTAATTAAACATAGGCTGAGCCTATTCATGGTATGAGAACACAAGCTGTGATGCAGTTAAGTAACTCTTTAAAATAACTATCACTCATACCCCCAGGCTCCCTGATCAGTCATTGTTCACTTATCTAAGGTATTGAAATCTATTCCTCTGTTTGTGAGGAAATTACGGAGCTTTTCAATAATGATTTTATGCCTTTCATTACTTTAGCTGCCAGAATGTCTAATAAACAAGAAATATGGTACTGCAGTTCAAGTGTTAGTATGAGTGTTTAAGCAATGTGTACAACATCCATCAGACATCTATTCTAAATGAAAGTGTGCTACTAACATTTCTTTCCTTAATACATAAGTAGGTTGGGGTTGTTATTTAATACACACATAAAGAAAGAACTGATTTGTGACATCTGGGAGCCAGGAGTCCAGGCTTTGTTACTAACTTACCATGCGTCCTTGCCCAAGTCACTTCAGTGCTTTGTGCCTCAATTTCCTCATGTATGACCCCAGGGAACTACTACTGATCTACCTGATAGAGACATTATGTTTGTAGAGCATGCTACTATTCTCAATTAGAAGGTACTATATAAAATAAGCTATTAGACTTATTGGGAAATTAAAATCTATCAAAAATGTGTATGTAGTACTATTCCAGGAGAATTTACAAAAGTTATCAGTGTTCACAACACCTATGAGGTGTAACATTAACTATATAAATGGAAAAATAAACAAGCCCCTCTAATGTCTTGTTGGTTTTTCTTTTAATTATTGATCCTCATCAACAGACAGGTTCATCAAGATCTGCCTGCCTCTTGCCTCCCTATTTTCACCTCTTTCACTGAAGATGTAGGTTTAAAAAAACAGAATTAACAACAAACAAAACAACATTGGGCTGCAACAACATTTTTTTTTTTTTTTGCCTTTAAAACAATCAGGATGTTTTTCCTTGCAGCTATTAATCTGATTTCATTTAAATTAAAATGAAATTTTAATTTCAGTACTGCCATGGAAGGACTTATAAAGGGAGCAAGATGGGGACTTCATGAACCTTCTAATAGAAAAGGGTTGAATCTATCATCTTGGGTTTGACCACACATCGCATTACTAAGAAAATGTATTACTACACTGGAAACATACATATATATTAGTAATGGGCAACTAAAACATTCTCAAGTCATAAGAGGTTATTTTTAATCAACTATTTTTTTTTCTTTCCCAGGACCTTAGTCAGAGCATTCCTTTTATTGTTATAAACTCCTCAGCTCTGTCAGCTCACATGTAAGCTCTAAATCTCCTTCAGCCATTCTACACAGCTGGCTTCCAAAACAACTAAGGTACCTCCAAGCTCCACCTAAAACTCTTCACTCTGGGAAACTGACTCCAAAGGTCTTGAAGGACATGTCCACGGCAATGTAATTGAGAGCCACAAGGACTTTCAATTCCACTGATATAGACCTCACATCATCTCTGGAAAGGGTGAGAGAACCTAATGAAGAGGCTGTTCATCACCCCTAACCAAAGAATCAAATTTACAATGTAGATGATAACAGAGGTGGTGAGATGACATGGAGGTGGTGGCCAATGTTGCTTCATGAAATGTCTGTTGCTTTCAGAACAGTTCATACTGGTATAGCAGCAGCTTCTGATTTGGTGGAGGTTTAAAATGTTTGTTCCCTTTGTTTGCTCCAGAGGTAGAAACTCCTAGTGTGCAAACAAATCTTTGTTGCACCCAGGCCAGGTGTAGACAGCTTAAAGTAAGCTACTTTGGCCTAGACCAGGAGTGGTGCATACACCAATTCACCACTATCAGGAGCAGCATAGGCAGCGATTCACAGCCAAGAGCAGTGTGGGGAGCCCAATATAAGTAACTTGGGATGGCTGGAAGGGCTAGCAGGTCCATGGGGCGAAGGGGTTGCCTGGTTGGGGCGAGGGGTCAGGGGGCTAAAAATAGACCAGTCAGGGTTGGGGAGATGGGAACAGCACAGTTTCGGGGCCATGGTGTGCAGCTGGGCTCTCAGCTCAAAAGCTGTGCTGTGAACTTGTGCAGGTGTTCACGAAAATGAATTAACTTTTTCTTAGATTGGATTAACCCTTTCCCAGTCTAAAGTTAGTGCGCTTCCTGAGGTGAACTAACTTGGATCCAATGCACCATTTTTTGGCTGAATTAAACCCTCTGAACCCCTGCACAATAGGGCATTTAGATGGATCTGACCCCTGGTTAGGTCAATCTAAAAGTAGCACTTGTATGCACCCTTAGGAATTATGGGAGCAATCAGGAATATGATTAAGACATTTTGGGGTGGTGTATAATTTATTTCCTGAAAAATGAAGTTTTAGATAAATCAAAACTATTGTAAGTTTGTGCCTAATTTGGAGCATAGTCTCAGCCACAAAAAAAAGAGATGTTTAATTTTGATATTTTTGAGATAATAACAAACATTGAATTATTCATCTCAAAAAAGTATAAAATGAACAGAAATTAGATATTTCCAGCCAAACAAAACTTTTAATTCGACTCCAGAAGAATTTTTGTTATTTAGTTTAACTAAACTGAAAATGTCACTATTTACACAGTTCTACTTATCAAGCCCTTTCAAAACTTCATTGGTCCTTACATGAAGAAATGCTCATCTGTTTAATGGACCTCAAATGTCCGTTAGGATTCCTCTGGATTTTGTTCAGGTTATTCTGCTCACAGCACCTGCAGTCATAGTTCTGGAAACTGTACCCATAGCATCAAAGACCACTTGAAAATATATGTGCAATCAACAATTTAAATGTGTCTCTGACCTCAAAACAAACACAACTCTTGGGTTAGAGGCGATATCTTTTATTAAACCAACTAAATAGTAGCAAAAAAAAAAATAAATCTTTTTTTGCAAGCTTTGAGGTCCAAACACCCTTCTTCAGGCTAAGGAGAATTCAAAGACTGACTTCAAGGAATGTTATCAGAGAAAGACCAAGTGTCAGGCTGTAGCCTCAAACAATGGGCCTCCGCCTGCCTGGCTCAGCTGTTTACCCAGCCTGCCACTCCCCCTGCTGACCACCCAGACAGGGTAAGGCTGGCTAGAAGCCTCCAACATCTGCCCACTCCCTATATCAGAGTGGCCAGTCAGGTCAGCTAACCCCACGCTTCCCTCCATATAAACCCCTGCAAAGGGACTCAGCGTGTCTAGGAAACAGGGCTGAGCCTGAAAACACACTGCCTTGCTGTTTCTTTCCATTTGTGTCTAACTGATCTCTGTTTGATCTCCTGGCTTTTTGACTCTGCTTTCCCTTTGACTTAACACTGTCCGATTGGGCTATGCAAAGCTTCAATCCCTGATTTGATTCAGCGGAGATTCAGTAGCCAAATCTCTGAATCCAAATTGAATCAGAGGACCCTTGAATCTCTCCAAATCGAATCGGAACCCTCCGAATCAATTTGGAGAGATTTGGAAAGATTCAGCAATTCAGACATACACACAACTTTAAATATTTTTTTCTACATACCTCTAGGTAGCAGGTGGCTTGTGAATGCTGTAATGCTGGGGTGCATGGAGTGTCCCACAGAAGTGTGAGGGACTCCCCAATGCACTCAGGAGCAGACCTGGAAGTGGACCAGAAGCACTTACAGTCCACGTCCAAGTCTGCCAGGGAGCGCACCAGGGGCCCCTGGTACCTCAAGGTATGTAGAAAAGGACTTTTAAAGCTGTGTCTGAATCACTGATTCTCTGAATCGGCATCAAATCTTCAGATTCAGATTTGGCCAAATCAGCAACAGTGATCCGAATCAACAAATAGAATCACTGTCCTTGATTTGGGCCAAATCCGAATTGAATTGGGCTTTGCATACCCCTAATGTCTGATCCTTCAGCTTCCTGACTTAGCTTGCTCCCAGCCTCAGTTATCAGACTGACCTTCTCGCTCCTAATCCAGTTTGCATCCTGGAATCTACTCGCTCCTCTGGACCCCAGTTGCCCCCTCAAATTCCAAGTGATGCTCAGGTTTGGCTGCCTCGGGTCCAGCTGAGCCCCCTATCAAATAATCTTGCTTCACAACTAGGGTCTGATAGTTAACTATTGTCATTTGTAAGCTTCATATTAAGTCGTTTTTACAGCCAAATCTAGTTTCTTCAGCTTCTTGCCCCCAAATGTTGCTTTCTGGCTGACTTAGTCTGGTTCTTTAATTATCTCTTTCGATAGCTACAGCAAGATGAAAGAGCTACAGCAATGAAACAACGCTTAAAAAATGTCAATTCACTGAAACTTAAATATCACGCAAAAATGTATGTTTCCAGATATATAACAACAATTTCCAGCCAACCTATTACATATCCTGCCCAAGGGACTAGAATTTGCAGGGTTCATGCACAGATCCATGACCCCATCAGCCCTGGAACTCCAGATCTGGCCATGTCTCTCATGTCCTCGCTCTCCAATCTAGAGCTTGGAATCTGGATTCCAGGTTGCCCATAGCCCCCAGAATTTCTAGTCTACCCAACAGTCTGTGCAGAAACCATGACAGAGACCTGGAAAACTAGATGTCTTAGGAGCCATGACTAACCTGGGAGCCTCAGAGCTGAGGGCTCCCACACAAAATTGCATTTTACAATGAAACAGATAGCTTTTTGTGAAAGCATTCCTGCTTTTTCTTCCATGAGAAATGTATATGTTATGCTCCCACATGGAGTGAATTTTTTCAGAATTCTCTGTGGGCAGGATTTCCAACTCACAGTAACTCTATCAGCCACCAGGGACCGAAATGTAAGGTGTGTTTACAAAAGATTTGGGAAGGTATTTGATAATAGTAATGTTGGAGCCAAAGAAGCAGTTTCCTTGTTTAATTCCCCATCTAAGCCCTAATCACACAGTTAAAACAGCAGTAATGAAGTTTAGGAGAAGATAGGGGACCTAGCCATGGACTGCACAACAATCCTGTAGGCTGAAGAAGTCCCCATATTGCCCTAATACCTAAGCTTATACCTAGGCTTAAAAGGAAATTGGTGTAGATGACTATGGAGGTGGTTACGAAGAGACAGTATTCCTCTCAGAGCTCTTAGGTCTAGAGTAATAAGGGACCTTGACTCTTGTTATATTGTATACTGCATCTAAATAGCTAGACCCCTGGGAATAAGTTTGTCACACCTCCACCTATTACAACAGTTCCCTGACAAAGAGAAGACACACTTCAATTAATGAAGTAGCTCTACAGCTGGAAGCAGCCTCAGAATGTGCTGTTAAGTATTACTGAGTATGAGTAGGAGTGGGTATAGAAAAGGTACTTCTCACTTATAGTTGCATAGTAGTTTGGGGTCAGAAGGGACCTAAATAGATCATCTAGTCTAACCCCCTGCCACTGGCCGGAGCACACGCTGGGATCACATGACCCCAGACAGGTGTTCGTCCAACTTCTTTTTTAATTTACCCAAGGTAGGAGAGAGGACTACTTCCCTAGGAAGTTGGTTCCAGATCCTAGCCACCCTAATAAGATCATCAAGGAGCACATCTGTGATGGGCTGGCATCAGGGATGATGCTCAAGGGCAACCATCATGGTTTCATTAGGGGCAGGTCATGTCAGACCAACCTGATTGCCTTTTACGATCAGGTCACAAAAGCATTGGATGCAGGTGTCGCCGTGGGTGTAGTCTTTCTGGACTTCAGTAAGGCCTTTGACACTGTCTCTCACCACATCCTCATTAAAAAACTAGACGACTGTGGCATTGATGCCTACACAGTCAGATGGATTGCAAATTGGCTGAAGGGTCGTACTCAGAGGGTGGCGGTGGACGGGTCATACTCGACCTGGGGGGAAGTGGGCAGCAGAGTCCCCCAGGGCTCGGTCCTTGGGCCCACACTGTTCAAATTCTTTATCAGCGATTTGGACGACAGGGTGAAAAGCAACCTGTTCAAATTTTCTGATGATACCAAAATTTGGGTTGAGGTGGGCACGTTAGCAGGGAGGGAAAGACTGCAGAAAGACCTGGATAGGTTGCAGGGGTGGGCTAACAAAAAGAGGATGCTTTTCAATACTGACAAGTGCAGGGTGCTGCACTTGGGCAGTAGTAACCGGCAGCACACTTATAAGATGGGAAACTCCCTTCTTGAGGGCACGGAGGCAGAAAGGGATCTTGGAGTCATGACTCCAAGATGAACATGGGCCGACAATGCGAGGTCACGGTCGGCAGGGCTAACCAGACCTTATCGTGCATCCAAGTGGTGCATCTCAAGTAGGCCCAAGGAGGTGATCCTCCCCCTCTACACGACACTGGTCAGGCCACAGCTGGAGTACTGTGTCCAGTTCTGGGCACCCCACTTCAAGAGGGATGTGGACATCATTGAAAGGGTCCAGAGGAGGGCCACCTGCATGATCCGGGGACAGCAGGACAGACCCTACAATGAGAGGCTACGGGACCTGAACCTGTTCAGCCTTCACAAGAGAAGGCTGAGGGGGGACATAGTGACCATCTATAAACTTACTAGGGGGGACCAGAAGGGTTTGGGGGAGACCTTGTTTCCCCTAGCACTCCCCCAGGATAACAAGGAATAACGGCCACAAGTTGTTGGAGAGTAGGTTTAGATTAGACATCTGTAAGAACTACTTCACAGTTAGGGCGCTAGGATCTGGAACCAACTTCCAAGGGAAGTGGTGCTGGCTCCTACTCTGGGGGTCTTTAAGAACTGGCTTGATGCCTACCTGGCTGGGGTCATTTGAGCCCAGTTTTCTTCCTGCCCAGGCAGGGGGTCGGACTTGAAGTTCTACAAGGTCCCTTCCGACCCTACTTCTATGATTCCATGATTCTGTAACAGTGAAATAGTGCCTCCTAATCTCTAACCTGAACCTATTCTCCAGCAGCTTCTGGCCACTGTTCCTGGTCACCCCAGGTGCTGCTGGGGGGAATAGGCCTCTTCCTATTTTCTGCTGATCTCCCCTAACGAGTTTGTAGGCAGCCATCAAGTCCCCCCTCAGCCTCCATTTGCTGAGGCTGAACAGGTTCAGGTCCCTCAGTCTCTCCTCGTAGGGCCTGCCCTGTTGCCCTCCAACCAAGCAGGTGGCCCTCCTCTGAACCCTCTCAAGGCAGGCCACATCCTTCTTAAAGTGCGGTGCTCAGAACTGGATGCAGTACTCCAATTGAGGTCAGACCAATGTCGCATAGAGGGGGACTATCACCTCTCTGGACTGGCTTGACATGCATCTTTGGATGCACAACAAGGTGCGGTTGGCTTTGCTGGCTGCGGTCTGGCATTGGCAGCTCATGTTCATCTTGGAGTCATCTTCTTACAACAGAGTGAAACTCATACTAACTCCACCCCACATCTACCTACACACACACACACACACACACACACACACACACACACACACACACCCTTTCTTGGTGCCAAGTAACCACAGAGAAGTCAATGGAAGGCTTTGGTATCAGGATGGTGCATGTGCATGCACAGACACGCTTCAGTATTCCAGTTGAATTTCCCCTAACCGTAGACTTTAACTTCTTAGAAAGTCTCCATTTTTCAGTTAGATACTCCTTTGCATTTGAGGTCAGCTAGGATTCATATCTTGTGGATGCTCCACCTACTCATTCTATCAGACATGCAATGAAAGCAAAGCCCAAATACCTTCAGTCACCATAAAAGCATGCGCATGGACTTAACTAACATACATTGCTATACAAAAGTTTGGGTGCAGATAGCTGTGCAGCTCCCAGCTGTAATTCCAAACAATTTTTACAAAGTGTTCTGAGTGATAATGTTACCCCAGACCAAACAGAAGTTCACTGTTGGTTCCAGGGAGGAGCGGAATATAGCTGCAGACTGGGAGCCTGCAGCCAGGTTCCCATAGCAATGCTGCCCCATGAAGGAAGCCTCAGCTCATGGGGACCTCATCCAGCCTTTTACTTTGTTCCCCCCCTCCCTGGTCCTAATCCTGGACTCATCTGTGCCTTGTGACCTGGCTAGCTGGCATGTGTTATGCAGGCTGTTTGCACAGAGTTGCACCTGTGAGGGTGGAAATATCACACCCCTAGGGGCAGTAGGGGGAGTTAGCTTTATGCTGGAATCACTCCCTAGGCAGTGGAGTTCAGGGTGTGGAAAGTTTGTCCACACAGAACAAGAGAGTGGGGAAGGGGACACTGCATCCTGGGAAGCTGAATGACTGCAGCTTGGGTGGCTCATCTGTGGTGAGTGGCTACACATTAATGAGCTGTGTAACATAGATCACAGAGAAACCTGCCTTGAGGTGGTATAACTTTAAGCCACCTCAAGTATGCTTAAAACTAGTTTCAGGTGTTAATGTGTGGACAGTCCAGGGGTTAAGAGCTCTAGGAACCACCTAAAATTAATGTGTAATAAGGCCCTAAAGCACTTTTGTGAGGATGAAATACAGTGACAGTCAATGGAACAGCTTGCTATATGTGGAAGGAAGTGAAACCAATAGCAAGCTCTTGGGAAGTTTTCCTGTGTAGGCTTCTCAGCACAGAGCTGTTCCTAACTAACCTCTGTGTGTGCTCACTCTTATTCTAGAGCAAGAATGGAATGGTTCATGCCACTTTAGTGCAATCTACTGGTCAAGCTAATCCATTAGAAGGCTCTCTTGTTCTGTATCATGTGTCCACATGAGGAATTTGTCAGGATCACCTGCTACACTTATTTCATCTGTGTCTAAGTGACAGGCAGAGGAACATTGCTCCTTATATCAGTTGATTATCCTGTTGTACCAGCAGCCTGGCATATATTTAATCATTAATGTGTGATGAAATTAACAGGAGTCTGACACTACTACACTGCTGGCTGCTGCTTCCTTGGAAATGGAACATCAAACTTGGGGTTTATAGATGGAAATATTACGATACAGATATCTTGGGGTTGGGAGAGAAGGAAGATTGTGTTTTATTTTGTGGACGAGAAAGGAAAGGAACAGTAAATCTGCTCAGAGGTCAGGCATATCCCACAACAATGACCAGTGCTCGCTGTTTTTAGACTGGGAGAGGGGAAAGGCAGTAGAGGCAGCTGTCCTTGGGGCTCCCCAAGGGGCTTTTAAGGGTGGGGTGGGTGAATTGGACCAATACACCCTGGTCACCCTCCCAGGGGGAAGCAGGGATTGAAGAAAACCCCACAGACTGAACTCCCTCCTTTCCCCCCCTCCAATTCTGAAAAGAGCAACAGGCTGGGGAGCTCCTCAGACGCAAGTTACAAAAGACACTACATTTTGAAACATCTTTATCTGATCCCTCATGCAATAATGGGTCAGATTTTCACCCAATTGGCACTTGTGTTTGGTCACAGTTATAGACTGCTTTCAGTGGCCAGATAAGGTGAAAAGTGTCACTTCTGTCTGCATCCAAAAATGTATAAATGTACTTCCTACAAAATGTCAATATCAGATAATGAAAAATATTTAAAATAACCTATTAAAATGGTGTCAAAGACAAAAAATGATTTCCTTTAATATTAAATATTCACTTTTACATTTCAGCAGGCAGCCAGCAAGCCATCTAAAATGAGGGGTTTGGGTTATCAGCTCAATTTGGGCAAGGTGAATCTAGTTTTAAGTTATGACAAAACTTAAACCTTAACTCAGGGAAGAGGGGCGGGAGAGAGCAGCGCAGAAAAGGGAAAAAGGATGGGGGAAGAAGGTAGGGGCCTGAAGATGTGGTGGGTAGATATAAGGTGGGTAAGTGGCTGGGGGCAGGTGGCAGGGGACAAAACTGTATGCCTCCTCTACCACCTCCACACTCCCTGGCCCCTACCACCTGCCCTACTACCTCCCGCCCACCTATCTCCCCACTGCCTGCCCCATCATCTGTCCCACCATCATCTGCCCCCGCCCCCCCCCTCCTGCATTAAGTAGTGGACAGGATCAATTTTAAGATGATCCTCCAACAATTAGATTCTATACACAAAAAATATATTTAAATATATACATTTTCCATGTACAGAATCTAATTTTGGGGATGTCATCTTATTAGATTTGGGTAAATATGTTATTAAAACCTCAGGACCTATTAACCCTTTAAAAGATTCTGCAAAGGGGTGGACAGAAGTTTGAGTTCTCACTATTATCCATTCTCTGTAGAGATCTGAGGGGAAGGGAAGAATGTGAAGAGGCATCTACCCCGATCCTATATAGATAGGCCCCCATATACAGCAATTCCATTCTATCCATGAATTAGAAAAGTAGGAACAGAGACCAAACACAAATCCTTTCTAGAGAGTTTTTCAAAGTGATCTCTAACAGAGTTAAAATAAATGCTTTTGGTTTTAAAAGCATTCTGTGATGGATGTTTGGTTTGTTATTAATTTTGGAAAACTAACACCTTAATCCTTCAAAGTGAAAGTGCAGCATCCTACCTCTGTAGGCTTCACAAGCCAATCACATGGCAAATGAGGGATTCTTTAAAAAAAGAAAAGAAAAGAAAAGAAAAAAGCAAAATAGCTTTTAAAAAGTGAAGAAAGCTATAAAGGCAAGATCCGGAACACAAAGCATTCAAATCTGCATGAAAATACCATATTATACAAAGAAACAATTTATTACAGTTAAGTTTAAACATTTTAATATATCAGTCCAAATGCAGCTTCTGAACTGCTTAACCCAAAGTTTTATCTGGACCTTGAGTGCTTCTGCTTTCTTTTTGTATATGAAAAGGGTGATCTGTGAGCTTTGATCTATTAATAAGTTAGCTTAGCAGGGTTTACCCTCTGAATTAATAATCGCTTTCAAAACTCATTAATTAATTGTACTTGAGAAATTATTCTGTAGCTACGTTATAGAAGCTTGGTGCATCTAAACTTTAGCATTGCCACTAACTTCTGATGGGGAAAAAAATTCAAGAGTCATTCTGCATTACAAGAAGGAACAGAAACCACTGAACAATATGAAAGGACATTTAGCATCTGTAACATACAAATTGCATTACTATAAGAGTAACAATTTAAAGGAATGCCCTCAAAAATTTAGTGGGAATAATTAAAGGAATTTGAAGTATGAGAGGTTTTTTTCCATTTTCTTTGAACTGAGTTAGCACACACTCTTTTGTATTTTTCAGAGAGTATTAATTTTCAGGACTGTGAGAAGGGGAAGGCCTAGAGGGCAAACTTTAAAAAGATTAGTCTAATTCAAGCACTATATACAGAAGAGAGAGTTTTATCTGTCAATTTGAAAGAGAACTTTAAAGACGCTGTGATATGAAGCGGAATTATCACCACTATTAATTGCACAGGCATATTAAAAAGACCCTGTAAAGTGACCTCCTCTAATACAGAGAATGCATGTAGAAAAATATGTCTTAATCTTCTTTTCTGTGCTTAGATAAATGTCAAGTGTATCTATCACCTCAATTAACCATAGGAAAAAAGCTGTCAAAATCTAATTCTTTTTTTGACAAGGCGTTTATTCTGAAACCAGCAGAGGGAGAAACAGGCAGTTGTATTAGAAAGAGATGAGTGTCAAAGGGTTCTGAGACACATGGTGAGTTTTCCATGTGCAAAATGCTGATTAGAACCATGGTAAATCAGTGCTAGTGTGTTCCGGGTTTGTTGCCTGAGCTACAGTAAAACTAAGGGCTTTGTGGCATGGTTTACTTTAGCATTGAGGTTATGTTAACAAAGGAATGTTTTTCAGCTACAGTACTGTGCAAAATGTGAAAAAAACTATGAAATGAAAGAACTTTAACTTCAGGAACATTAAAGACTATTTTACAGAATATTGTAAAACATACATTTACTGTAGTAGTTTACTTACACTTTGATTTTTTTTCTCTAAATAGAATTGAAACCTCTTTGTTCCTGCTCCTATTGCATCAACTTAAACTGACCAGCATATTACAATGAATTGATTCTTTATCAATTCACAAAAAAGTTTGCCTTTGCTATTTTTGTTCTTTGCAGGAAGACCAATAAAAGGCACAACACCAAATACATTCTGCTCATGGTTTGGTTTTTTTTCTTATACTGGATTCTTAAAAGCAAAGCCACTCCAATACTGAGAAAACATTTACATTAAGGATGGTCCATCAGAACTATGACAAGTCATTGGAACAAAGAAATGCTCCTATAATAAGAAACAATATAATAGGGTTGTGTGAAGCTTCAGTAGCCGATTTTATTCGAAGAAGATTTGGCCTGATTCGGCGACCGAAACTCAGAATCCTAAGGAATCGGGAAACCAATTTAAAAGGTCCAAATTGAATGGGAAGCCTCTGAATCAATTCAGAAAAGATTCAGGGCCGCTTCATAGATTCAGCCATAGACTAAACAGGCAGCAGTCCTCACCACACTAGACACAGCTGCATCCTGCTGGTAAGTCTGTTGTGGTGGGCGGAGGGGAAAGGGAAGGAAGGAGCATGGGGACGGATTGGGGCTGGGACAAGTTGCCCAGCTGGGGTGGGGGGTCACGGGATGCAGGTGCGGCAGTGGTGGGAGTGGGGGGCTATGCCCTGCTGCCACTTGACCCCTTTTGGAGTGAGCCATGCCTGCATCTCACCCAGGTGAGGAAGAGGTGGCAGGGCATAGCCCCACTCCCAGTGCTGCTGTGCCCGCAACCCATCTCCCCCCCCCCCCCCCAACTGGGCAAGTGGCTTCAGCACCCACATCCCATGTGCCCCCACCCCAGCTGAGTAAGTGGCAGGCTATGCCCTGCTGCTGCTTGCCTCCTTCCACCCAGAGCAAGCTGTGCCTGTGTCACATCCCATCCCCCCTGCCCCGGGCAAGTGGCAGCAGGGCATAGCCCCCACTTCCAGCACTACCACGCCTGGCTGGGCAGCTTGTCCCAGCCCCAGCTCCAATCCTTCCCTCCCTCCCCCCTCCACCCACCACAGACTTACCAGCTGAAGGCAGCTGTGTCCAGCATGATGAGGACTGCTGCCTGTTTAGTCTATGGCTGAATCTTCAGATCTGATTTGGCTGAATCAAACTGGGACAGTGATTCAAATCTCTGAATTGCATCACTGTCCCTCCAAATCGGCTGAATCCAAATCCAGAGTGAATACTTGCCACTTCACACAGGCCTACAATATAGCAGAATGAGCATTTCTTACCTAAAACATTTACAAAGAACCCATTGGTTCCCTTCCCTCCACCCCCTCCCCCCAAATATTCAACTGACTTAGTCATGAAAATTCTTTAAAAACAAAAGTTTGGATCCCTCTCCATGCCTGCATGTTCCACGACATTATAGGACACTTAGGTCACACTTTTTAGCTTTTCTTCAGAGGGACTAAAAACTTACTTTTAATTTATGTGACAACAGAGTCTCACATGCAGTTTATTGACTACATCTGCTGGGGGAGTGGGGAGGGGGACACTTGAGGAGGGGAGATAAAATATCACAAAATTCACTATAAAATTCTGAAAGATGACAAAATGACAACACTACAGAATTGTCACATACTTCGAAACAAAGCTCCTGCTGTCACCGAAGCTGGGGGTACTTGTCAATCTGGGAGCAGTCTTTGTTGATACAGCCCTCATGAACAGAAACAGTAAGACTTTTTTTGCTGCCATTTACCAAAATTTCCGGAAGCAAAATGAGCTGTAACTCCCCCAAAGCTGCTTATTTATGGCAGAAGGGACGTAAGTTACAAGGTGGATCAAAAGGGAGAAGTAGGAACTGGGTGTTCAAATAACTACATCTCACTATGTGTTCACCTTCACTACAGCAAAGTTCTGTTAAATATCAATTGTTCCCTCTAGCACAACTAAGGCACCCTGGCCCAGACTCGCGGTTGTCACAGCTCTGCTGCCTTTAATGGCACTCTAACATTTCATATCAGAATCTGCATTATAACTGTAATACAAATATATAATAGTAAAAGCATAATTCAATTAAAAGGATCCTTCAGGAAGGTCCCTGCCATGCTCTGAATTCTACTTGCTGTTCCAGGCATCTCCCTAGAGTTAATCTGGGCTAGGTCATGTCATCTCAATTATATTCCTGCCCATGTTAGCAGAGGTCATTGTTGTGTGACAACAGACAGTGTAATTAGTCCTCCCAGGGTTGCCCTGGCCACAGCAAGCATGCATATATATCAAGTAGTATATCTGAGTCACTAGGATCCAGATTTTAAAAAATAAATAAAATAACCCCCATCGTTTTTAAAGATACAGACATTGGAAATGAACAGGTAGGAGTTTCACAAAGACAGGTAAAACAGACACTTGAGCAAACACTAACTACATTAAAAAGTCAGACAATGAATACTGAGGAATTTCAGGTTAACCTCTTTTGCCTAACTCACTTTCTGAAGTTAGAACATTGGAGTCTGGGTAGGTTATTTAATGTTCCTAGAGACTCTCATGAATGTCTCACAATGTCCAATCGCCAAACCAAGTACTATATCCTTCCACATCCATTCCTAAACTTCAGAGTGGATATGCATGGTTCTTGTTATACATATATATATATATATATATATCACCTGTCTTGTATGCAAGTAACTTAATTAAAATTGGAAAAGTAGAGGAGGAGGTCAATTTACTTCTCACAAAGCCTACTGTCTGCATCAGATGCTACATGAAAGTCTTGTGAAAGTCAAGAAATAATAGTGCCGTCTAACAAAACCTCATTATTTGACACCTTTGTTCAATTCAGAGAATATTACTGACAAAGAAAACACTTCACCCAGGACAACATGTACCATCCTCCCTGTTACTCTTACCAAGCAAACTGCACTTCCTATCTAATCAGGTTTCATCAGCTACTCCCCTCCTCCGTCTCAGGCATCTCTGCATCATCTGGCTCCTCATGGATTCGCATAATTCTGCTCTCAGAAGAGGCCTTGGCTCCTGTACCCAACTTAGTATTTCAAAACTACAGCATATCATGGAAGTATGGTAAAAACACCAGAAAAGACTGCAAGCATCTCTCTCTTTTCCCTAAGGCTTACCTTTTCCTCAATCTGAGGAGAGACCATTTCTTTAGATTCCCTCCTCAGAGTTTCTCCCTCTATGTCACCTGTCTTCTTGTCAGAACTCACTGACAACACTTGGACATCTCTAGCAATGCATCCCTCCCCTGACATTCACGCATATGTTCAAGATACTTTTTAACTGTTTACAGGTCTTGGACATGGCAACTCCCAGCTGTGGCAAAATACGATCCACAGCATATTATAGACAAGATACCAAATCTTCAGAGGCAACAGGCCATGGTATCATTTTTCAAAGATCTTTTGTAATACTGCAAACTACTACATACCAAGTGCACTTTAGTCATGCCACATTTTGCACATGCAAACAAAAAGCATAGAAAACTTCCCAACTTGTTAGTAGTCAAACAGAGCTTCATTGCCAGAGCCTGCAGCAATTGTCATCAGATCTCTGCTCCATTGTCTTACCTGCTGCAACAGTGTCTCACTGGACTGTCTATTTGTCCTTTCCTGAAACGGACTCTCTCTAGGACTTTACACTCCATTCTGAATCTGAAACTCATTTTCTACATTCTACATGTCTCTCGGGAATCAAAGGCATCAAAATGATTGCTGCTACATATATTATAGCCTGTGTGAATTAAATCCTATTGAAAACTTAAAGTGTACCATTATATAGATTTAAAGGCTTTTTTGCCTTTTGACATATTAGGGCTGGAGTACCCTACTTGATAAGAATCCTACAGCATCATGGCTTGTTACACCATAATTAAAGACTGACACATCTGCTTCAATTTAATTTGAGCTCTTTTGATCTTAATTTCATAAAGCTTCAAGAAGAAATTAGATAGGATCCCATAGCCACTGCTGAAGATACATCAAGTGATGTGGTTTGGACTATTTTTTTTTTTAATCTTTGCCCATATAGTGGAAAAAAGAACATCTCAGAGTGTTAAAAAAATTGAATTAGTTAAGAAAGCCAGCATAAAGAATGCATACTAAGAGGCGTCTTTGTGTAGGAACTTATATGAATTGCATAGTTGCATTTTTCATTCCTGTCAACTGGCTCAGCCCTGTGGTATCTTACAGAATAAAAACTGTGATATCTTACAGAATAAAAACTATGAAGTACAGAAGAAGAAAGCAGTCCATTCAGACTTTCACCCTTATAATTTCTGGGAGTATCAAGAGCCTTCAATCAAAATCTGATGACAGCTGTATTTTAGAAGAGCTTCACTACAGTTACTATTTGGTGAAAGATCACTGATTTGTAGCCAGAACAATTGTGTCCTTTCCCATAACTAACAACTTCTCCCCCGGGAGGCAGAGGGTAGATCACAGTCTCCCTCCAGGCCAGAGGAGGACTCTGGGACCTCCTGCTGTGTCCAGCCAGGGGCATGGACCACGGTGGTCAAGGGCCCTAAGGCCCGCCGCACCAAGGCCCCTGCCCCGCCAGAGCTGAGCAACAGGTACGCACCTCTTGCCGCCCCAGCAGAGCCTGCTGAGTTGCCGGCCCCCACAGGCAACATGGGCCCAACTGCAGCTCCCGCCCCTGCTCTCCCCAAGACAAAACGTAAGGTGTTTGTTGTGGGAGACTCCCTCCTGAGGGGGATGGAGGGGCCAATCTGCCACCCTGACCCCTTAGCCCGGCAAGTCTGCTGCTTCCCAGGGGTCCGCATCCGGGACATTGCAGAGAGGATTCCCAAGCTCCTCAAACCCACAGACCACTATCCCATGCTCCTTATTCATGTGGGCACCAATGACACGGCTCGGAGCACTCCCAGCCAGGTCATGAGGCGCTACAGGGATTTGGGAGCGGGGCTTAAGGGTCTGGGGGCACAGGTGGTGTTCTCGTCGATCCTCCCAGTCTCAGGCTATGGGCTGAGAAGGGACAGGAGGATCCACGTGGTCAACCAAAGACTGCGGCGCTGGTGTCGTCAGGAAGGCTTTGGCTTTCATGACCACAGCCCGCTCTTTGGCGAGAGGCAGCGAGCTGCTGGGAAGAGATGGTCTCCACCTCTCTCCCCTAGGGAGGAGGCTCTTCTCAGCCAGACTGGCTGACCTGCTCCACCGGGCTTTAAACTAAGCCCGCTGGGGGACGGGGGGACTACCGCCACTGCTGGCCCGCTGAACAATCCTTGCAAAGTCAGCGGATCACGGCACTCAAGGGAGCCCACCCCGGCCCCAGCCCTGGTAAAATCTGTGGGCAAGGAAGGAGCCCCCCAGGGGGCACTTGCCTGCCTGTACACAAATGCCAGGAGCTTGGGGAATAAGCAGGAGGAGCTCATCCTCCTGCTCAGTGCAAACAATTACGATGTCATAGGGATCACGGAGACCTGGTGGGACTCCACCCATGACTGGACCACGGGGATAGATGGCTATACCCTGTACAGGAGGGATCGTGTAGAGAAAAGGGGCGGGGGTGTAGCTCTCTATGTTAAGGAAAGCTACGCGTCCCTGCAAGCCGATATTGGCGACCAGGGTGGACGGCTGGAGACCCTCTGGGTTAAAATCCATGGGGAACACGGCACAGCGGACACAATGGTGGGAGTCTATTACAGACCTCCCACCCAAAGTCCTGAGCTAGACCAGGAGTTTGCCCAGGAACTGGCTGAGGCAGCTTGCTCCAGGACCATGGTTGTCATGGGTGACTTCAATTACCCAGACATCTCGTGGGAGGATCACTCAGCAAAATCTGAGCAGTCGCAGAGCTTCCTCTCGTGCGTGGATGACCTCTACCTGACTCAAGAAGTCTATGGGCCAACGAGAGGCAAAGCGCTGCTCGACCTGGTGCTGGCTACTGGGGAGGACCTAGTCGGTGACCTAGTGATCGATGGGAAGCTGGGTGACAGCGACCACGAGCTGATCACCTTCACCATCCGCCGAAAAGCTGGCAAGTCAGTCAGCAACACGCAAGTCCTTGACTTCAGGAAAGCCGACTTTGACAAGCTCAGGAGGCTTGTCAGTGACGCCCTAAGGGACTGTGACCACAGGGAGAGGGGAGTTCAAGAAGAGTGGTTGCTCCTCAAGGGAGCGATCCTCAATGCACAAACTAAGTCTATTCCATCTCGGAGAAAAGGCAGCAAGAGGGCACAGCAGCCCCCCTGGCTCTCCAGGGACCTAGCAGACCTCCTGAGGCTAAAAAGAAAGGCCTACAAAGGATGGAGGATGGGAGTCACCTCCAAGGAGGATTATTCTGCACTGGTCCGGTCCTGTAGGGAGCAGACCAGGAAAGCCAAGGCTGCAACTGAACTCCAGCTAGCTTTGAGCATCAAGGACAATAAAAAGTCCTTTTTCAGATATGTGGGGAGCCGGAGGAAAAGCAGGGGCAACGTTGGACCCCTGCTGAACCAGATGGGGCAACTGACAACTGACGCCCAGGAAAAAGCCAACCTATTAAATAGGTACTTTGCATCGGTCTTTCATCAGCCCCATGGGACACCTGTGCCTGCTACAGGGCCGGGAAGTCCGGGTGAGGGTGATCCCCTGCCCTCCATTAATGCTGACTTTGTGAAGGAACATCTTGAGAAGCTGGATACCTTCAAGTCAGCCGGCCCTGACAATCTTCACCCCAGGGTACTCAAGGAGCTGGCGAGCATCATAGCCCAGCCTCTAGTGCAGATCTTTGAAAACTCTTGGCGCTCTGGTGTAGTGCCCGAAGACTGGAAGAAGGCCAACGTGGTGCCTATCTTCAAGAAAGGGAGGAAAGTGGATCCGGCTAACTATAGGCCCATCAGCCTTACTTCTATCCCGGGGAAGATCTTAGAAAAGTTTATTAAGGAGGCCATCCTTAATGGACTGGCCGACGCCAACATCTTAAGGGATAGCCAGCACGGGTTTGTTGCGGGTAGGTCTTGCTTGACCAATCTCATTTCCTTCTACGACCAGGTGACCTATCACCTGGACAAGGGAGATGAGATTGATGTCATATAACTTGACTTCAAAAAAGCCTTCGATCTGGTGTCCCATGATCGTCTCTTGGAGAAACTGGCCAATTGTCGCCTTGGGTCCCCCACGATCCACTGGCTGGAAAGTTGGCTCCGGGGTCAGACCCAGAGGGTAGTAATTGATGGAAGTCACTCATCGTGGTGTCCTGTGACCAGTGGGGTCCCCCAGGGCTCTGTCCTTGGACCCATACTGTTCAACATCTTCATTAATGATGTGGACACTGGAGTCAGAAGCGGACTGGCCAAGTTCACCGATGACACCAAACTTTGGGGCAAAGCATCCACACCAGAAGACAGGCGGATGATCCAGGCTGACCTGGACAGGCTCAGCAAGTGGGCGGATGAGAATCTGATGGTGTTCAACGCCGATAAATGCAAGGTTCTCCACCTTGGGAAAAAAAACCCGCAGCATCCTTATAGGCTCGGCAGTGCTATGTTGGTTAGCACTATGGAAGAAAGAGACTTGGGGGTCATCATTGACCACAAGATGAACATGAGCCTGCAATACGATGCTGCGGCTAGTAAAGCGACCAAAACGCTGGCTTGCATCCATAGATGCTTCTCAAGCAAATCCCGGGACGTCATTCTCCCCCTGTACTCGGCCTTAGTGAGGCCGCAGCTGGAGTAGTGCGTCCAGTTTTGGGCTCCACAATTCAAAAAGGATGTGGAGAAGCTTGAGAGAGTCCAGAGAAGAGCCACGCGCATGATCAGGGGTCAGGGAAGCAGACCCTACGATGACAGGCTGAGAGCCCTGGGGCTCTTTAGCCTGGAAAAGCGCAGGCTCAGGGGTGATCTGATGGCCACCTACAAGTTTATCAGGGGTGATCACCAGTATCTGGGGGAACGTTTGTTCACCAGAGCGCCCCAAGGGATGACGAGGACGAATGGTCACAAACTACTACAAGATCGTTTCAGGCTGGACATAAGGAAGAATTTCTTTACTGTCCGAGCCCCCAAGGTCTGGAACAGCCTGCCGCCGGAGGTTGTTCAAGCGCCTTCATTGAACACCTTCAAGATGAAACTGGATGCTTATCTTGCTGGGATCCTATGACCCCAGCTGACGTCCTGCCCTTTGGGCGGGGGGCTGGACTCGATGATCTTCCGAGGTCCCTTCCAGCCCTAATGTCTATGAAATCTATGAAACATACAGAATTAAAGGGACATGGGTTTAATTAGGTTTTTTGATGCATTTCTTTAAGTTGTTTCTATTCTGAACCCATAAAATATGGGCCAATGATTTTCTCAATGACTAGCCAACACAAAAGAAAAAAAACACTATCTGAAATGAGCAGGATTTGTCGTCCCTATTTATGCTTTCATATGCTGAATTTGAATATTTGAAGAGCTGTAATCAGGATTAGCAAACCAGTCAAATATTACAGTGAACAGAAAAGCAATAAGGTTTATATAAATATTTGCGGGAACTGAAAAAAGCAAATGCACAGTCAAATAGTCCACACAATGTGTGGGCATTTGCTTTTTAGAACAGAACAGCTCTGTCCAAAGCCAAAGTATAATTAGACAGGGAACATTTCAATCATCTGGACAGCTCTGAAATCCTCTAAAATACTGGGCCTGTTACAGAAAACATATAACCATAGGGAAATAGCTTATGTGAAAGTTACTTCAATGTACATGTTCTAGGTCAAGATATATTTGAAGATTACTCTTTTTAGTATTAAAATATATGTATGTCACCAAACCCCCCCAGATTAAACTGTCCTTGTTTGGGGTCTAAAACTCAGACTCAGCCCAAGTTCATTGAAGGGTGGGCTCAGTTTCAATAATGTCTAATGCTGTACTTGTATCCTTAACTGTTTACCTGTAATACGGTTTCACATTGTTTTGCCAGTTTCCACTGAATGTGAGAAGGTTCAGGGGGGTGTGAAATCTTGCAAACTAAATGAGTCATAGGAACAGTTTGCTTAAACTTCATATGACCAGTGTAGTGACCCATTTACCTAGCATATTGCTCCCATTATAAGAAATAGTAGTTACTCAGGCAAATAATTGACAGATTAAGTCTGATCATCCTCAATTATGTCTCTAAGAGTTTGAGCTGTACTAGATCTAGAAGAGGACCATTATGCTTTTCCCTTGTATCACAAACAACTGTATGCTAATGTCTCCCTCTTCCACCCCAAAGCTGTAGGGAAAAGGGACTCGCTAGATTCTTGGATAGCTTGCACTAGAGTGAGCATTCTGTCTTGAGCAAACAGGCTCAGAAGAATAAGCAGGCTTCAGTTGAGCATGGTCAAGATTTGGCGACATTCAGAAGACAGTAAACTTGTCAGTCAAGGGAGACCTCCCAATTGATGCCTAAAGTGAACAGTCCTACAGACCTTGGCTCTGAGAAGGGATTTTAGGGATTTTCTTGCTACCTAGCTCTGTTACCATGCAACCTTTGCTATGAATCAGTGGTGTTCAACCTCTGGCCTGCAAGCGAAAACTGCCCCACAGAACTATGTTATCCACTTCCTCCCCCACTGCCAAATTTCCAGACCTGTGGGGAGCCCTACAGGCAAAAAGACATAGCCCCTCATGCCCAATTACATTGGCACATGGGGTTGCTCCAGGGTTGGTCTATGGCTGGATACAGTGGGTGGGGCTGGGTTAGATCACACATGCAAACCAACCCCATATACCAATACCACTCTGGATGCAGCCTGTGGGACTCTGACCTGTGGACCAGCCCCACACTACTCGTTTGGCCTGTGGGGCCGGAAAACTGAAAACCACTGCTACAGATAACACCTGAGGAGCCTTGGCATTCCTTTTTCCTACACAGCATCACTATAGGAAGTGGTAGAATTTCAAGGTGATTTTCTTTTTGAGCCATGTACTAGTAACATTAACATTAACATAATTCATATTGACCTGGTCCGTACTGATGCATCAGGTCTTGTACCCAAGCTTGCCTGAATATCAGTTTTTTGAGAGACTTCCATTTTTTCTCCAGTTGAAGAACAGGGGAAGGAAGCTGTAGCAGACAAATTGTAATAGAAGGTTAACGCTCCAACTGTGCACTGGATTGAGGTCTTCATGGATTTCAGGCTTAAGGACTGCCCTGCTCCAAATCCAAACATGAGAACAGGAGCAGGTACATTTCCTTCACCACAAGTGCTGTTGTGCAGTATGGTAGCACTTTATGGAAGTGCAAAATTTGTCATCTCTTGGTGACCCTTGGTAGGGTATTCCACTGAGATTCCAACAAATCCCAGAAGGGACTCCAGGCTAGTAGCTGAAACCTCTTTTATCAATTTTTGTCATTAATGAGTGGGATTTTGGTTCAGTGCTTTTATTCGCCACAGAAGATCTGAAAGCATTTCCTCCATAGGTGAGACTGCAGCTAGTTCAGTTATTTAGTTGTAGCCAATGGATTTGTACAGTGTGCACTTCTATTGCATTCTCTGTCTAAACACAGTGTGCTTTTCCTGCAGAAGAGGCTGCCTCTGAGTGGAACACATGCAGTGTTTGACCAGAGTGTTTAAAAAATGCACTACCTGGAAAAAATCATCATCAAAAACCATTATAATACTACAGAGACACTGAGAGAGAGATAGGGAGAAAGAGAGGATGCAAGCACAAGAAATGGACATTTTCTACTTCTGAAGCGAGAGATTTGAACTCCTGTTTTCCCAAGTGAGTTGATCCATAGATTTTCCATGCAAGTTTAAACAAGTTCCTCAGTCCCAGTTCATTTACACCTAGATTGACATAGACTCATTGTGCAATTAGTGAGACCAGAAAACCCCCAGGAGGACTATGGGGCTGTGTTGGACTCCTCCCAGAGGTGCAGGCCCCTGGATCTGTGCTCAGGATGAAAGTAGGCTGCCGCTGCTGCCTGGGACCGGCACTGGGCACAGCCTACACCTAGTGCCAGGAAGACTGGTGCTGCTGCTGGCCCCAGTCATCCTGTGTGCAGATCTGAGGGCCCATGCCCCTGGTAGGAGTCCGGCAGTGCTGGGAGGGCAGGTTGAGCTCCATGGGGCTGGCGGAGCCACTCGGAGCACAGCCCTGGCTCTCCCTACCTCCCACTGCTGGGCTGCACTCCAAGCAGCTCTGCCAGCCCCATGGAGCTCAGCCTGGCGGCGGGAGGCAGCTGGAGAGCCAGTGGTGGAGCTGCTCAGAGTACAGCCCTGGCCAGTGGCTCTCCCCCGTCTCCTGCTGCCAGGCTCAGCTCCATGGGGCTGGCGGAGCTGATCAGAGTGCAGCCCGGTGGCAGGAAGTGGGGGACAACTAGGGCTGTGCTCTGGCTAGCTCTGCCAGCCCCACACAGCTCAGCCCAGTGGCGGGAGGCAGGGGAGAGTCACTGGCCAGGGCTGCACTCAGAGCAGCTCTGCCACTGGCTCTCCCCTGCCTCCCGCTGCTGGGCTGAGCTCCATGGGGCTGGTGGAGCTGCTTGGAGCACAGCCCTGGCTCTCCCCCACCTCCTGCCACCGGGCTGGTTCAAATCTCAAAACATTTTGAAACTTTCAAAACATTTCCAGTGCCCTCATTTAGTTTTGAAGCTGTTTCAATGTCTTTCGTTTTATTTTGATTTCGCTGTTTCCAGCTCGAAATGTGTTGAAACAGCTTTGAAATGAAACACTTGCATAATTACTCAGGCTGTGCGAAATTTTAACAAGTGAAAATCCCGAACTTTTACATTTGCCGAAAAAAAAATTGAGAATAAAATCCCAAAACACAAACAAGCAAACAAACAACAGCAATAAACTATGCTAAAAATAGTAAGAGGTGGGGGAGGGAGTGTGGAAGAAAAAAACCCACCCACAAAACACACCTTTCCCAAATTAATCTACCATCCAGCCAGTTTTTCAATTTAAAAAAGCCTATATGAGCTTTAAAGAGGTATGAATAAACTCCATAAATTGTACAAGACTGTGACGCTCAGTCTCAGTTTGAGTTATGACACCAAGAAGCCTAATTTCCAGTCACTTGGCATAGTTCAAGAGAATCCCTATTAACACAAAACATTGCAATTGGTCCAAAGCTTGCTTTGGGAAGAACAGTATTCTTGTCCCAGAAGCTTCAGTAAATGCCGCCTGCAGTTGCCAGAGTTAGGAAATGGGTTACTTCTTTCTTATGTATTAGAGAGGCATACAAAATAGATTAAATGGAAAAAAAAACTTGAAAGTTTTTGGTTGCAGAGAAGTGATGGGTTTTTGGCATCATCTTCCTTTCCACATTTAATTATGCATATGCTGTGATACATCATGCAGAACTGACAAAGTCTGGACACAGATTAATGACTGCCAAGTAGCCCTTATGTATCACACACTTCAGTGTATGCCTCCCCATCATTTTGCCTTCTTCCACATAACTCAGAGACCTGTTCAATTAGGCTTATCTGCCAATATGAAGAAAATAAAATGACAGATCCATAAAACAGATCAATTGGATCCCAGTGGTATCAATACTTTCAGTCTAACAAGTACGAGCTAATGAACTGCTGTGAAATCAATGCCAATGTTCCAGGAGGTGCTGACCTTCCAGACTATTAACCTTCTTTTCTTTCCAAACAAGGCCCTAGGTTTAAAAGGATGAGTTAGTAACACTTACATATATCTTGGGTAGATCCAGCTACTCATAAGAATGAACATGAACTAGGTTGGTGTTCTTGTTTTTAACCACTGTTTAATTCTCTGTTTTGCCAAGTTTTATTTCTGGACACAAAACTTCTAGTAATCATTTCTATTTCCCACAGTCCCTCAACAGCAGTTTTTGGCAGAGTCATTTTTGATTGTGGTTTTGCTGCTTATTTTCACTTGACCCTCTGCTAACTTCTTTATTTAAAAGGGCACAGCACTAATACAAAATACAATTACTTACACTTCCTCAACAAATTACTGAAAAGAAAGAACAATCTTTGCTTTTTTCCATTTTTAATTCATTATCATTGAAGAGAGACCATGTTTGGCATGCACGTGTACACACGTGCACACAGCATGTTTTGCCAATGGGGGTGGGGGAGGAAATCAACAAGTGGGGAGCAGAAATACTGCAGCAAATTAATGGACAAAGCATTAAGTATTCCATGTTTTAAAGAAAATGGGAACTAACACCAATAAAAAAATGTGGTGAAGAAACAGGCACAAGGTACCTCTCAGTACACATTACAAAACCATTGTTCAGTTCTGTATGACACCCTGTTCCCACAGTCCTAATTCCTTTCCCAGTATGTTTTTGCAGAATTTGAGCTCCAAATCAGTGTTAGTTCACATTAATAATTTGAATCTACTGCTTCTATAAGACATCAGAAATCTCAACAGCAGTTTTCTCATCTTCAGGACTAAACAGAAGTAAACAAAAAATTAGTTTAGTGCATCGGTCTACTGATTTTATTTTACAGGACCCTATGGGGAAAGACGGGAGGAAAAGAAAGAATGGCTCAAGAAATGTGCATACTTGCAGAGCAGCCTCACAACAACTAAACTTTCTTACCCAGGAGAACCAGTCCATCACCAGTCCTCCTGTGCAATATGAAACAGCTTAACAAGAAAGAAGCAAAATTCAATATCCTGCTTGCCATCAGAAATCTTTGAGGTAAATAAACTGCTCCAACTTTTATCTGAGCCTAATTTGCATAAAATGCACTTTTCCACCCAGAAGAGCTTGTATCATCCAGTTCTTTTGTGCAATATGAAATTTAATTTCTATCTGGGAGAAATGTTATAATCTTTGCATTCTCCTTTGCCAGAGGAAGGGCACATGAGCCTGAAAGCTTGCACATTAAAGGGTTGGGGTTTTTTGCCACTACACTATCAGGTTGATCTAATAAAAGATATCCCCTCTCCCACAAGATTTCTGACTGGCTCAAGAAAGACGGTCCAGAAAACACTTTTATGTTGTTAGGAGACAAATGTCAGGACTGGTTATGGCTCTCAAAAGCAAAGCACTGTAGATGCTGAACTCAGTCAGATCTGTTAGGTTACCACAGTTGATACACTATACTGTTATACTATAGCTAAAGCTTGGGTCTAAGACTGGGAGAACTGTGAAACCCCACCTTAGGTAAGGTGAAGGCATGAAGCTAAATACTTGATGTAGTGAACTCAGACACAGGGCAGAAGTGTACCAGTGATATGTAACTCATTGTTTTTCTGTATATTTTGTCACGTTTTTGCCTAGCCCTCAAGTTATTCTCCATAGTTAATTATAAATAGGTCTCTGCCACTGACAGAGATAGAAAATTGCCTTCAGTGCTTAAATTCAACTTTTCTATTAATTCCAACATAATTGTTCACAGGCTCAGGCAGAGGGAGATAAAAAGAGGGAGGATGTGGTGGGAGATCATGAAAAAAAAGTGGCCTGGCAACTGAGAGCTTCTGGAAAATATTTTGGAACACCAAGTTTAATTTCCTCCATTTTAAGAGATCTTAGACTTAGAAGCTGAGCAAAAGACTCTTCCTTCCAAGGAAGTCTTTAAATCAAGAGCAGATTTCTTTCTAGAAAGGCGCTTTTTTCCAGCCACAATTTGATGCAATACTTCACCAAGTGAAGTTGCATTGTTTGTGCCAGCAGGTCAGAGCACATGATCAGATCCCTTCTCACCTGCAAATCTACTAATTTAAACAGAGAGACATCTGTAACAGGTGGCCACTCGAGGCCGGGTTAAAATGTGGCCTGCCCACCTGCTCCTGGGGCAACCGACCGCCTTCTTGCCTGCCATGCCTTGCTGTTAATTAATTAATTGATGTTGATTAGCAGGAGGCTGCCCTTGTACTGCCACGCTGCCAGGGGGCGCTATCTACGGCTCCGTTTCCTCCCCTACACCCCAGTCCACACCTTGCCAATGGAATAGCCCTTGGCTCAGCCTTATCACAATCAGGCCCCTCTTTATCCTCTCCCGGCCTTCCTTCCAGTGATCAACAGTGCTGCCCCCTCTCTGGCTGCTGGCAGGGAACTGCCTCTGGCCTCCTGTCTGTGCTTTATATAGGAGCCAGGCCCTGCCTCTTTCAGTCAGCTGACCTCCTAGTTGCCCTGGCAACCCACAGCTGGGCTCCTTATTCCCTGCTAGGGCTCTTTACCTGGCAGTTTCCCCTCTCTAGGAGCAGGGCACCTCCGTGCTCTGTGACAGCATCTTATTTACATAAACTTTAAAAATTCCTCTGGCTAAATTCATCTGATTTTCCGAAGTACATACATCTCTTGTATTTATTCATTAGAACGCTTCATTCATTTTTATTCAGTAGAATTCAGAAAGGTGAGATCAATATATTTTTGTGGGAATTTAACTAGGACTCAAAGAGAATCATCAAGTACACTCAAGAAAGAATATTTTAGGTCTATAAAATGATATATTCCAACTTACTGGTACATACTGGTCCAATGAAAGGTGTTTCACTATCTACTACACCAAGGGCTGCGTGTTTCTCTGGCTAGGTTCATCTCTACTTATGGGTAGTAGTGAAGGGATGTCGGGGAGAAGGACTAGAAGATAGGAACAGGAAATTGGGGGATTACTCTCTGTGCTTGAGGCCTGCCATATGTGGCTGGGTTCCCAAAACACAGCACAGAGGTGGGTGGACAAAGTTCTGCTCATACCCAGAGATCCAGAAGAGCTTTCAACACTGAACTGGACTGCCACCAGAGATCAAGCTTAGGAATTTACAGCCTAAATTACCTCAAGAGCAACCTTTGCCATCAGTGTAGATCTAGCCTCAGTCAAAGTAACAAAATGTTGCCACTGGCTGGAAAATAAATACCTTGCCTTGGCGTTCATGTTCTATATTCATCTCTCCTTCATCTGGGTATGTAATCCAGTGGCAGGAAATAACAAAACTGTGATCATACTGGATGCCATGCATTAAAAAATAATAAGATAATCAATATTTACCGTAATGAATGATTATGATAAATATATGCCATGAGCTAAAATATAAGTATATAAGTCAACACATTATATAAGCAAAACCACTTAGTTATAGCTTGACATCAAACATTAATCTTTGCAACACTATTTCATTTTATCTCGCAACATGAGAGTTAATAGGAAGTAGCCTAATATGGTCTTCAAATGAACTGGTAAGGTGAAAATAATACATGAGTGGCATTTAAAAGGAACCCAGCAGAATCCAATTTTAAGCATTAAATTGGCCAATGCATCATATAAACTTTAAATGCATTGATACTAAGTTATTTGTTACTATATTATTTTGGCTTGATGGCGTCCAGGGATGCCTCAGACTCTTATTGAGCTTCAGTGTTCATATATAGAGATCATATATCAGCAAATAAGATCAGTATAAGTGTATAAACTTAAAATAGCAAGACTGTTGGGTAGTAGTGCTAGACAAACTGAAATTATTATAGACAGTTTGTACCAATTACAAAAGTTCAAGCAGTTAACTAAATACCTGAGGCTATCTTTTGGCCTTCAAAGTTGGAAGAAAGGTCTGCTTCATCACCAAAGAGTAATTATATCCAGCCTAGTGACTGGCAGTTAAGTTTACAAAAAAGGTTAAGAAAGCCCCATAGGTCAGTGTAGCCAAATAACATCGAGGTAACTGCACTAGGATTCCTTAAAGGAAAACAGTAAATGAGAAATAGAAATGTCAACGCTTAATCATAGTCTTTGTAGTTTTTACTGGTCTGGAGGAAAGCATTCAGTGCCAATTTACCAAACAACATTTAGGAATCAATGTCACTTAGATTGAGAAAGGCTGTAGATTAGATGAATTCTCTCTCCATTTTGTGGCAACACCAATAATGAGGCTTTTGGTACACCATTTATAGAATGCACTAACTCACTCAGCTAATTAATCTAGATGATTAAGCTCAGAAACATCATCTGAAATGGAACAAAATTTACTGAATGTTATGCAATGTTTTATTAATTGTAACCATCAAAGAACTTCAGCTAATAGGTAGGTTTAGCATTCCAATATTTCTGGTTGTTTTGGCTCCTACTCTAGACACCTTTCTAAGTCATGTACTGAGTTAACTATTGGTACTATTTATAAAGGGGTCTTTGTCATGTCAGTTATTATATTAACAAAAGGGACATCTTCACTGAAGCTTTTTGCCAGGGCTATGAAATGGCTGGCTTCAAGTGTTGCAGATGTCCAAAGAACATAGCTGGTTCAGATTTTCATCTACAACCCAGCCAGGTTTCTAGCATGATTGTCAGGTCCAGTTTTGTAATTCTGAAGAGTTAATACACACACAAATCCATCCCCGCCTGTTAATTCCTTTCTCCTCCTGAGTCCACCAGATGATCCTTTATTGTGTGCATGCCATCCATGCCAGTTATCTTGCATATGTCTGGTTGTTTCGTAGTCAAGAGGTGGCAGCCTTGATTGATCTCTGGAATTTCCTTTTGCTGGCTACAGTAGACAGCTGTGTCCATTGCAGCTAGGCAGCTGACTTCTGATTTCTCATGCCATTCACTACCCACAGCACTTTACATGATATAGCAACACCAGAAGAGAGTGTACCTTCCTAATCCGACAGGGAGATCAGGTCTTGACTACATGAATGACAACCTGGTGTTCAAACACTGAGAAAGCCCTGCCCATTCAATCAAGTGTAAAGTTTGGGGAGTTTCTCATTTGTTTGTTTGGAGATACTAGACATAATCAGCTATTTTGATGGTTATTTTAACTCAGCATTGTGAATTTTCAGTCCTGGAAAAAGAAGGCAACAACTCTTTTTAGAGAGTTATTATCTGGTTTCCATCCTGTCTACTCTACCTATTTATCTTCAGGATTCCTGGACTATTCATTGCACAGAATACAGGACCTACACCACTTGAAGGGAGTAGGCTCTGTTCCTGTCCATCCAAGCTTGTCTGTGTCATCTTACTTTCTAAGCAACCAAAAACACCTTCAATTGATGATGTAACTATATTGCTTCAAGACTTTGAACTCAAAATGTTCTAATCATTCTAGTGTATTATGAGAGGAAAGACCAAAGAATGGAAGGAATCTATTATGGAGAATATTCATTGTTCTAATAGGTTAAATAAGCAGAGATCTGAAATATGAGACAAAATTGTAGTAGGAAATATCAATTTCTCTTTTCTCTTTGTTATAAACTTTATAGTAGGTACTGCTACTAAATACCTCCCCCTACACTGCACAGTGAGATAAGTGGGGGGGGGGGGGGAAGGAAACTATACTTGACAAAGTCAATACTTGAAAACATCACTTGCCTATAAATTTCATTTCTAAAAGTGTATCAAGCCCAGGCAGCATTATCAAAATGAAAATCAGTTTATCTTGGCTTATACTCTTGGGATCATTTTCAAATGAAAGTTCATCTCTCAAGCCATGTCATGTGGATCATGATAGCGACAGGACCAGAATAAAATATTCCTTTCTTTATTACCGTACCAAAAGGAGGGTAGATTAAAATGGCAATGTGTAATCTAAACGATACAAGTAACTAGATAGGAAATAAAGAATTTCCTAGAATAGCTTACTCAGCTGGTTTATTATCAGGAAAAGGCAAAATAAATCCCTATTCTAGCTGAGGAAGTTAGTTGAGAAAATAATTAGTATATGATTTGCTTAACTTTCATTTTTCTAATTCATTACACTAGTTAAAAGTTTAGTACCAGTTTGCTGCACTGTTCCTTCACTTGCACCCTTAGCACTTCACACCAAAAAATTAGGAAAAAAAAAAATCAATCCCTCTCCCGAAATTGCCACTTAATACCCACCATCTTGGCTGCAAATTCTTTCAGAACTTGGAGCTTAAACCTAGGATTTGCCAAGAGCAATAGGATGACTTCCCATTTTTCAGTGTCAAAACACATCCATGTGACAAACTAGTGTGTTGCTTACAGTTTCATTGTGATTGGCCCTTTAAAGGAAGTTGTGTGAAGCACAGACATGTGTTTAAATAACATACTGGAACACTGGATATAAAAAAAATAATGACAATTGAAAAAGCTTTCGATCCATGTTGCTGAAGCCACCTTTCATGTTTTGAGGAACATTCGCTCATCACTACTGAACTGACACTTTCCAAGGTAATGATTCATTTCAGAGATGATATCCCAAGAAGCTGATTTAGTGAACAAATCGGTGGTGGTGGACCAAAAGTATCATTTAGTAAATGAGACAAAAGGAGAGGGAATAGTAACGATAAAACAACAGACATCGTTTATCCACAACAAAAAGAAGATATGTTGGAAAACGTTAACTATTTTTCACTGGTATCTTAACAATTAGCAAGCGGCTGAAGTGCTACAGGGGGCAAGCAGGAAAGGTTGTCTACAACAACCTGCAGACACTAAACTTTTAACCTGTGTTAACACAGCCTGACTTCAGAGAAGGCATAGGATTGGAGCTGCCCTTGCTGGCCCACCCATTACTACTGCCATCCATCATCACTGCTGCCACCCAGGACACAGAACCTTTGGTTTTCCCCAGTAGGATGCAAACATCTGGTGGGATGTCTATGTTCATTTACTAAGTTCTAGGGATGTTTAACCCTGTCTACATTAAAAATAAAACATTTTATAAGCATCTTAGCTAATACCTACTTTCTTCATCTAGATACAAAGGTGAAAAAAAATAGACTCAGTCATCAGTGCACAAGTCACCATTCACATATCCTAAGTGCTTGAACAAAGTCCCATGGAGCCATTGTCATCAACTTCAGACATCTGGCACCAGGTAGACTGTCCTACATATAACAAGAGCAGTTCACATATACATGAAAGTTTTTTATCCCCCAAAGCAAAAGCATCAGTCTGCAACGGCTTTCCTTTGCAGATTTAATATATAGTAGAAAATGTTAGTAACTAAAAAGAAACTGATTTACAGGTCCACTATTGCCAACATGTGATTTTTAATTTTTTTTGCAAATGTTTTTAGAAAAGACCCAGCTCTTTGAAGTAGGAGAATAGGAGAGAATCTCAATGTTCATTAAAATATATACGTAAGTTTCTAGCTATTATTGGTACAGAGAAAAGCTAAGCAATGTGACTCATTTGCACTTTCAATACAAAAAATAATTTAAAGAGAACATTTTTTTTAAATGATGATCTTTCAAGTCACTGTCATGAGCTTTTTAGAGCCTGGCTCACGATACTTAAAAAAACCCCATGGAGTTGGAAATACCTGAAGTCCTTCTCCAATTTCTTTAGCAATATAAAAGAGTTTCTTTTTATGGCTAAAACATCTCGTGTAATAATAATAATATTGATAATTGAGGAAGGACATACACACAAAAATAAATCAGAAAGGGCTGATTGCAACTGTATCTTAAGCAGCTTGCATACCTACTCTTCATTTTAGATTTCAATTCTAGTTGATAACAAGTAATTTGACCTACAGAGCCCAAAATTATTTCTACCTTCCGTCCTGTACTAAGTGCCCGGTGTGAAACTGTGGAGAGACACAAATAGAATACAGTAACTATATGACTATCAAGTAACACTGTTATAAGCTGCTTTGTTGCACCTGTTACAACTACATGATTGTATAGTAAAAGTGACAAGTATAGTAAAAGTGTAGCAACTTTAACGCTGTTTACTTCAGGGTTAAAAAGTTAGGGTGATTATTTAGCTCATGTGCATCATGAAGACATAAGAGTTGCATGGTCCTATATGCTCCTGAGCAGCAGCTCCACCTCCCCTTTTAAAGCAGCTGCATACATACATTTGCCCATGCCCTGTGATCTCACTTTCACAAACAAAGTTTTACAAATTAAATTTCAAGGAATTCAGCATTGCCCACTGGGATATACTTTGTCATGGCTGTAGAGCAAAGTGTAATGGGTATTCGAGCTCCTAACAGGTTCCCAGATATGAAACAGCTCTCATTCTGCAGCCCAGAGATGAAGTGAAGGAAAAGAGGAGGTCAGAGGGTCTGAAAAATGGAAAATATGTCAGGACATGATGTATTTGGAAAACTACCTCGCTCTAACAGAGAGTAATCACCATTTTCATCCACAAACCAAACTATCAGCCACACTTCCTACAAATACAGGAGTATGAGGGACTACTGAATCCAAGCTTTGTGAAACGTACTGTGCACCATAATTTTTAATGTGGTGAAATATAGATTCCTTTATAAAACTGTAGGTTTATTGTCTGATAAACACCATCCTGCTTTTCAGCCCTCAGTGAATCAGCCAGGATGGTGGCTGTAAAAAACTGTTTGTGGATCTGGCTCTATCAATTGTGGAGAATGAGAGGTTTATGTCCTTTTGGTTTTTTCCCCCATATAAATTGAAGGAGACGGACTGTGGATTGGGGAATACCCTGACCCGAGTCCAAGGTTTATTTTTTTCCATTCCTGAGCCCAAGATCAAAAAGGGACACTAAATCAAAGGACCTTGTGCCTAGAAAAGGAAGTTAAGGCTAAGGGAGTTACCAGAGGGTGCACACAGAATGGCTGCGAGCATAAGGAGATAAGCAGAGAGAGTCAGAGGACACCCTATAGCTAGTCAATCTGGTAACCTCAGCCTAGAGATAATGTACGTGAGCTGAATGAAATTGCCAAAAGTTGTAAGGAAGGATTAAAGGTTAAGTAAGGTGAAACTGCTATATAGGCCTCTGTTTTAAACCTTGTCTCCAACTGCTATGCACCTTGGCTGGAGTGAACACATTTTTGGGTTGAAGATGTTGTTTTTGAATCATTTTAAAGTCAGCAGCCACTGGTCACAAGCCCTGGGAGATAAAGGCCTTTCAGATACCAATTGCAGATTAGGCCTTTGGGATCTCGAGCACAGCTTGCTCCATATCTGTGACTATATAGAAGACACAGTGAAACTGACTCTTCACAAAAAGATGCAGTCAAAGGCACCGAGTAAACATTTTTAAAGGAGTAATCTCTTTTAGTTATATTAATGAATTAGTTATAAAATATTGTTTATTTCAATTTAGAGAAGACTTTAAATCTATTACATACTTTTCAAGACAAGTCGTTTTTGGTAACCGCATAAACACACCATCAACCTAAATACATTTTGTGCTGAAAAACTATTTCAGCACAAAATGTTCCTACTATTTGTGGAAAGAAAAGCTACACTACTGTAACTTTTTTGTTTTGTTTTGGTGTCTCTATCTAATGTTATTCTGGTGTCACTTTACTCTAAATTTCTATAATTATAAAATAAGCACTGTAACCAATGCAATATCAAAAAGTGTCAATGAAAAGGGTTGCGGATAAAATTAAGATGTCCTTTATCTAATTCTCTGGAACACCCAGTCCTCATTAATAATCTGAAGCAAAAGGGTTTCCCCATCTGTATCCTCTTTAAAACCACACTGCAAAAAACACCTAGCTGTAAATTTCTCTCCATGATATAGATAGAGCTGTCAAGGCAAAACACCATTCAGAAGACTGAGATTTTTATAATAGGATTTTAAATACCCCACTGCAATATGCATAGAAGCTGTGCAATGGAAGACAGAGGCAAATTCAACTACACTACAAAGTAAAGCCAAGTAAGATGTGACAGATCTAAGCGGATTTTACTCTTCAGGGTTCCCATCCAAGAATGAAAGTCTTTAATAATTATATCACGAAGCAGATTTCTTTGCCAAGTGTATTTCAGAGTCCAGAGTGCCCTATATAAGAAGGTATATGGGTTTGTTTTAAGCTTGAGTCTTCTGACAAAAGTGTCTCTAATACAAACCTAAAAACAAACAATGATCAATGCACTCGTATTGTGAATCGGAAAGAGGAGTTTGTATTTAATGCCCAAAACAGCATGAGGGACTTTAGCATGAGAAATGTAAAATGTGCCACTAGATCAAACAGACCCTGGGAATTCACAGCCAGATTGCTTCTGCTCTTATTTGCCATCCCAACATGGTGCGTGCCAAATTATATCAACGGTGAGCCTTAAAAAAAATGGGAATATGCATCAGCTAAAAACCTTTCTGTAAAATGGGCCTGTTGTATATTGTACCACCCCTCCTTACTCAGTTAATTGAAGTTACTATGATTGTTCAAGCACCATTTTTAAAACGACAGCTACAAAAACTTAACTGTTAGGGGTGTGCAAAACAGGCCTTATTTGATTCAGATTTGACGCAAATCAGGGACAGTAATTCGATTAGTTGATTCGGATCACTGTCCCTGATTCAATTTGGCTCAGTCTGAATCTGAAGATTCAATGCTGATTTGAAGAATTAGCAATTCGCCCATAGACACAGCTTTAAATATTTTTTCTACATACCTTGAGGTGCCAGGCGTGGCTCATGAATGCTGGGGCGGATGGCGCGTCCCATAGGAGCAGGATGGGACGGTGGTGGGGGGGAGGGGGCACATGCTTGGTGACAAACTCGAAAGTGGACCGGAAGTACTTCCGGCTCTGCTGGAGAGCATGCAGGGGGGCCCCCCTGTGCCCCCTCAGCTTGGCAATGGGCCACAGGGGGATCCCAGCTGCCCCACCCTGACCCAAGAGGCACCAGTCAGGGAGCTGGGAGAGTGCAAGGGGGCCCCCCAGCATGCTCCCCAGCAGACCCAGAAGTGGACCAGAGGCAGTTGAGTGCACTGAGGAGCCCCCCATGCTCCTGTGGGATGCTCCATATGCCCCAGCACCGCAGCATTCATGAGCCTCCTGCTACCTTGAAGTATGTAGAAAAAAACATTTAAAATTGTATCTACGTCCAAATTGCTGAATCTTTCCAAATTGATTCAGAGAGTTCCAATTTGATTTAGAGAGATTAAAGGGTCTCCTGATTCAATTTGGATTTGGAGATTCGGCCACCGAATCAGTTTGAATCGAATCAGTGACCAAAGCTTCGCACAGCCCTAATGACTGTTACAGAACTTTAGAACAATGAACACCAAATCCTGATATGCTTTCCATTAAAATGACTTGTGGAGGAAAAGTATTATTCAATTTGAGAAGGTACGGGAAAAAATGGCCATACATCAATAGATACAAGCAAAGAAGTAAGTTCATGTTGGCTAGGATTTGTTGGGGAGTACTGATGAGGGGGAAGCACATGAAGTCAAAACTAAATCTAAAGCTTTGTTGAACACACACATGGCTTGCACAGTACCCTGAAGACTTGTCATTTTCCTTGTGCTGGTTCATTCTCTAAAGTGTTGACAAGCTACAGCAGCTAATATCATAGACCTGTTATAATCTGTAAGAGAAAGCTGTCTATCCTTGTGTGGCTCAACATAATGGTCCAGAGTCACTGTTGGTTATGTCACATCAGGCATGACGCATTTAAAATTAATTAATGAAATAAATAAATAAATAAATAAATAAAATTCTTGGTTGCTTCCAAAGAATAAACCCAAAAAAACCCACACACTCTGGTTGTAATTCCAGTTGTAAGTGACCAATTTATTAAAGGACTGAGATCCCTATAGCACTGGGGCTTATGATCATAGTATGCACCAGATTCTTAGCACTGAGAAAGTTTAAAGACAAAGAAGAACAGTTTGAGATTTTAAGCTAAATTCCTCCTTCATTGTAAGCAAGTCATGCACTCAGTTCCTTTTCTCAAGACCAGTCAGTTCTGTGTTCTGGGATTTCAAGCCAGTTGATTTTCGTGGCAAACTGGCCACACAGAAACAAAGCAAAAAAACAAAACAAATAACTGTGCAAACAACAGACAGACTGACCAACCAGTCTTTTTTTCAGACTGAGAGAACAACCTAGCTCTTTCTCAACACCACAGCTGTCCCTTTTCCTCTGCTCCTGGAGCTTTTAACCCTCATTTACTAATCATTAGTTGCAGCTGACTCTCAGCCTTCTGGCCAGGCAGCCTATGAACTATTAGTACCTGAAGCTCCTGTTTCAGTCCTCTGAAGGCTGCACCTCTTTTACTTTGTAACATCCTGAAGTTAATTGTACATGTTGAATAACTATGAGCACCTGCTGGACACTTGTTCCTGTTCCTTACCCCTCCACCTTAGTGATTAAGATCACCTGGCCACTACTTCTATAACTCAAGACCTTATCCTACAAACACATACATGAATATCTTTATGGCTGTGTCCCATCAATAAAACAACTAATACATGTATAAGGAACTTCAGCATTGGGGCCACTCCACGTAAGCTCTTCAGAACAAAAACCTTTTCTGTTTCTATATAACTATGAAGTATGTTGCATGCTATGAAATACCATAAAAAAAAAGTAATGATCAAGTTTCAGATCAAGGTAACGAAGTTTCACCAGGGATGATTAGTTACATTGGGTCAACATTAACAACAGTTTTAAACTGCTGTTCAACCAGAATGAAGCAAGTTATTTACTTAATATTTATTTTGATTCATAAAAGCACTGCAGACTCTAGTTCAGAATTTACAGATTTAATGTGGAAAAATGAAGCCCAGCTGAACCACACCAAAATAACTGAAGGAGGAAGCAGCCAAACAATAAACTTCTTTTCCTCTAATTTTTCAATTATTTCATATCTCAGTCTTCCAGTGAAAAAAATAACAGTACCTTACTATATGTCTTCAATTCAACAAGTTCATGCTATTTGAAATTGTAATATTTAAAAAAAAAATACATATGACTAAATAAAAGTGTGAATTTTTACAATAGAGCACTTACTTGACCACTTCCTGAGTAGCTGTAATATCATTAGAATGGTGGAGGGGGTGTAATAAGGATGCCAAGTCATGTGGAAGAATGAACATTGTAGGATCTGAAAAGAAAGAAAAGGGAATTTTCAATTGATAACCTGTTGAATATCATTCTTAATGTGTGTAGGACAATAGCAGGGTACTCAGGGCTCAGAAAAATAAATAAATCACACCAAGCAAGGTACTGGGAAAGAATTTACTGTTCACCAGCTGCCCCATGGCAAGTATTTTGCATGTCCCTTCCTATCAGTCAGTAAACAGAAGCAAAACCATAAGGACAAACTTATCTCCATTTATTTCAAAGATAATCTAGCCTCCGCATACTATGGGATAGGAGCAGGCACAGGAAGCCATTAACAGAGAGTAACTGCCACACCATGACTTCCCTACTCTCCACTTGTAACTCAGTACAATTTCTGTAGTCATCATTTCCTCTTATGCCATGTGTAGATGAAACAAGAGGCATGTGTGCACAACACTTTAAAGCGGGCTAAATGCTTTTGCACTGCTTTAATAGTGCTGGTGTTGGCATGCCTCAGTGGCGTATTGCGCATTAATTCCAGCCTCTGTAGGAAATTTGGCAGTGTAATGCTCCTTAAACGACTTGGGGCACAGCAAACTAAAACTGCTTCGAGGTGTTTTAGTTTGCTGCCCCTACAGCCATGGAGCGAAGCACTGGGCTCCATAGCTCTGCAGAAAGCCCTGCAGGCAGCCTGGGAAAGCAGCTCTGCCCAAGAAAAATGACGAGGATGATCTTTGCTCCCCCCTAGAGCCTGCCTGCCTGAGCTGCATTGGGACCCAGTGCTTCCCTCCATGGCTATGGTGACCCTTGGGACTGCCCAAGCTGGGTGCTGCTACAGGGAGGCAGGGGCACCACAGCTGCCACAGAGGGAAGCACCAGCCCCTTCCCCCTCTCCCCACAGCCCAGGAACCACTCCGCCCGTCAGCAGCTCACCCTCCCCTCCCTGCTGGAGAGGCAGGTAAGTCAGCAGGGTACGTGCACAACACGGGGGGCTTAATCAGCCCTAAATTGAAGCAGCATTTTTTAAAACCCACTGCTTCAATTTAGGGCCCCCGTTTCATCTACACATGGCCTTAGGTGCCATCCTGCCCTGCCTTCTACTTTCATATTGTTACTCTCTTTTCTAACCTGTTTTAAGGCACTGTTTCAAGTGTCAGAGCTGGAATTTCTATTGGAGTATAGGATTATAACATCAATTCTTACACTGAGATGCTGTATATGTTTGGAAAGTCTCTTTGCTTCACACATTCACTCTGATGTTATTGAAACTTTTGGGTCATAAGGTCCAGTTTCTTTTCTATCACAAGCACCACATGATATAGTCACTTCTGTAGACCCATCAAGCTTCATTTTAATCATATGGAGCAACTGTTCAAGAATCCCTCAGATAAGTAGGAACCCCGCTTCTAACTTCCAACCTAATTAACTCATGGCAAATTTATACACACTTATTTATGTTCTTTATTTTAAATAGTCTTTTCCCTCCTTAGTGTTTATTCCCTCTGATTTATTCACAGGCAGCAACTCTATCTCCTCTAAGCCTTCATTTCTAAAGTAAACAAACTGAGGTCTTTCTGTTTCCGCTCATCAAATAAATTCTTCATTCCCCTGATCTTCCTAATAGCCCTTCTCTACATCTAGTCCAATTTGAGTTCATGTTTCCTGAACACTGAGTGACCAAAACTGTACAACATGTTCCACATAAATCTCACTGGGACTTTATATAATACAATGGAATTCTTCCAATGTATCCTAGGATCATATTTGTCTTTTTTCATAACTGCATTGTTTTGGTTATATGAATCCTGTGACTAGTAAACTCAGGTCTCTCTCCTCCTATTGCTTCCAACTGATGAAATCCCAGGTTCAAGCAAAAAATGTTACCAGCCTCAAAATGCATGACCTTGCAATTTGTTCTACTGAATTTCATCCAGAACTTCCCCTGTACTGACAAAGTTTCCCAACATTATGTTATCAGTAAATTTTACTCTGGTTATTTGTATCAAACCCATCAATAAAATTATTAAACATCATTTGTCCTAAAACTGACCGTTGAGGAAGTCTATTAGCAACCACCCTCCACCCTGTTACTTCCCCTATGAATACCACCTATTGCTATTTCCTCTTAATCTGGCTCTTTACCTCTATTAATCCCTATCTGTATCTTCACTAGTAGTTGCCTAGGTAGCACCGTATTAAATGTTTTATTGAACTACAGATAAAGGCGATTTATCCTATTTCTTTTGCCTAGAAAACTTAGTTAACATAGACAATTAGCAGGTAAGTCTGACACAATCATTTATTAGCAAACCCTGTTTGCATTCTATTCTGTACATGAGTTTAAAAATCCTCTCCTTCAAAATCTGTTCTAAATCCTTGCATACTATTGAGATTAAATGTGCAATGCCTAGAGTTGGTGGCGTCACTTTCTTGCCTCACTTCTTAAATACAGACATATTATTTGCTATTGTTTAATCACATATAACCAGCCCCAACTTGACAGATTTCATGTGCCACTTTCCCCCCACATTCTGGAATGGAAGTTATCATATTTCTTTGAGTAAATTAAACTCCTCAGTGTTTGCTTCCAACTCACAGTTGTAGTAATTTCTGTCTGTTTGAGACCTCTAGTTTTCCATCTGCCATTTACAAAGGTTCAGAGAACAGAAACAAAACCAGATATCTTAGATAATGAGGCACACATGTAAGACATTGGGTGACATTTAGAAATGAAAATTAAAATCTTATTCTGACACTAGCCTTGAGAAACATATGAGAAGAATGATCAAAGGGCACAGAAAATCCCTGTATTTTAAGGAAGTGAGCACTTTTCTGTAAGTGACATCACAACTAGTTCTCAGACGGCATCCCAAAAAAAATTCCTTTTTACGGGAAAAATTGATACTACAAAAATGCGTTACTGCATGACAAATCCCATATCACCGGAAGTAGTCTGTGGGGTAATGCACTAGTCAGTGTAAGTGTGGCACCTTTATTGCTCAATTACTCCTGCTGAAAAGTTGGCTAATTGACTATATTCACCTTTATGGTAAAATATTGCAGAACACTGCTCCATTGCTTTGACAAAAACAAATAGCAACTGGGTCAAAGTAAAAGCAACTGACATGAACACCACATACGAGCAATCATTTATTGGACTATTTACCTCAGAAAGTTAAGAAAACAAACACACTCAACTAACTTCCTTATTAACTTAATTCTGTTTTCAAGCATATGTAACCCTGTTTAAGCTGACAGGCAAAGGGGGCCATTACTGGTGTTTACAGAGGGAGGACATGAAGCGATAGTTTAGTGTGCTAATTTTAAGATGCCTCAAAATTCAGCACTCTTTTTTTCCCCAGGAATTACCAACAAAAACGATGCCACTTACAGATATTTTTTTTCATAGAAACTCTATCATTTCATGACATTTTGGAATGGAAAATGCATTTGAAGATAATGTAGTCTAGTCTAAGGATTTAAGTACAGCTATTGAAAAAGCTTTTATACTTTAGGACACAGAAAGTACAACATGTTATACTCTAGGCATGTTATCTACTCTTCGTGATCTCTCTCTTTTTTTTATTTTTTAGTGGAACAATTTGATGCATTTCTTGGACTTGAAACAGACCTTACAGCAGTTCAAAAATGCAGCCAGTTAACCACTTCAATGCCTTTTTTCCACTCCACTGCTTATGTCTAAAGCCACTTGCCCTTCGAGGTCTTATTTCTCAGGTTTAACATACCCATGAAATTCCTAGCCACAGGATACTGCCCATGACTAGATCTTATCTCCAGTTCCTCCTTCCAACCTCACTTTAATGCAGCAGGAATTCTCTCTTGCCAACAACAGCTCCTCAACCACAGGCAGATAGATAATGACTTATCAATTTCATGCAAACACTTGAATGAAGAAATTCTCCCCCCAACACGTTCCCACTGTTTTCTTTTAATCTTTCATTGTCTGGTGATCAAACTTAATAGTGTTTTGATTAAAGTCCCATCCATCAAGGCACTTAAACATGTCCATAAGTATGTATGGAAATAGTCCCATTGGTCTCTATACGGCTACACCCCAACTTAAGTTTACCTACAAGTACCACAAGACCTCAGCTGACAAAACTTTAGCTGAAAGCTAGTAAACAGATCTATAAACTTAGAAAAGGGGCTAAAGAAAGAAAAACTGATTTTGTATCTCACAAAACCTTGAAGGCTTAAGTAAACAGGCAGAAAGGAACTGGCTTTTTCCTCACTTCCAGGAATATGACTGCGTTGAGTGCATGATTCCTGATTTACACTGATGAAAGTGAGAGCAGTGTCAAACAAAAAGTTTAAAAAATGAGAATTTCTTAAGTTGAAGCTTAAGACAAGAGAATCCTGAAATTTTTAGCAGTACAATTAATGTCTCATTGTCCATGTCTACACAAGACGTTGACTGCATTGTTGTTACTCTGCAGTCCTTTGGTACTTGCATATCCAAGTACTAAATGGCTGTGCAGTAACTGGTATTGTTGTGCCCCAGCTCAAGTCTGGGATCGTGCCCGGTATGCAAAGGCCAATAAAGATACCAGGGGTGAAAGTACAAAGAAAGTTTACTGCTAGCAATAAAAGGTGCGAGCGGAATAATTCACGTAACAAGCACACACACTACTACTTCTAAGCATCTTTTATACAGGAGTTTTCAAATCTTTGCAAGCGTGCTTGTTTGCTGATTGGTTATAAGCGAGTGACGCAAGAAGTTCTTTACTGAGCATGTCCCTATACCTGTGTTTTAGCCATGTATCTCATTTACATACATGTATGTTTCATTAGCATACTTTTTCCCCACCTAGGGGTGTGATTTTTAGTATTTTAATGAGCCCTTTAACCCAGTACTCTGTTTCTTCTTTTGTTTTCAAGCCCCCTTTATCTAGGACTGTCTTCTCCTTATCATTGCAGATGGGCATTCTTCACATAGCATTCTCTTCTGCTTCGTCTTCGAGTACAGGTTTCTAGGTCACTCCTTACAGTGTTACTGTGCAGTATCATCCCCACATGGCTTCCTGGTGATACTGACTGTACAGTAGCTCATTACTACTGTGTAGTAACGGGTCACGGTTTGTGCCATGTGACGCTACTGCACAGTAAGCGTCTCATGTAGACATGGCCATTAATCCTTAAAACCACAGCATATGGGGGTGGGGGGCAGTGAGATTTCGGTTTCAGCTGTTGCTTTCTCCAACTGTATCATTTACGTGTTAGGTCCAATCACTTTAAAAATGAGAAGCAATTTCTTTTCTTTAAGAATTCTTAGAGCCCCCAGTTTTAACCTTAAAGGCTTGAGTACAGATGAGTACAGAACATGATTTTCACCTTGTATTTTAAAACGTTACAAAGCCAAACTCCCATCTTGTCTCTACCTATCTCATAAGTGACTCCTGGCATGGTACAACTGAAAGCAAAAGTCACAATCACAGAGTAAACATCAAAGATTTAGCAAACCTCCACCTCCAATTTGCCTAAAATGCCAATGGCAGACAACTGCTGCATGCTTAGATAGGAATCTTCCAACAGCCAACCACGTCCTTCCCAATTTGGAGCTATGTAAAGGGTTCTCCCTTCCTACCCGCAGTTTGTCCTCAACTAGCTGCTCTTAGAATTAGTAGTCAGTAGATACTGGCAGTTTCTGCAACCCTTACTTTCCAGGACAGTTTGTTCTAACCCCAATCAAGTAGATTTGTTATCATTGCTGATGCAGGGCTTGTTAGTCATGGATGAATACACATGAAATACTGATATTGACTTCACCCATACTCCTTTGGGAATTGAAAGATCTTGCCTCTCAAAGGTCTCATCAAGAGGATAATCTTTAATATAACCCTTAACATATTAATTATTACCTCTACTGAGTATGTGTTAGGAGCCCCTATTACTACAGTAATTTAAGTAAAATGCAAAGCAAAAAACATTTTGTAAAAATAAAAACCCTCTCAAATGTAGAAGAAATCCTTTTTTGAATCATCAGAGGGAGAGAGAGAATTGACTTGCAGTGCTCATGATTTTTGTTAGATCTTGGTTTATTCTTGTATGTACTGTAACCTTGTTCCATAATATAGTGTTAAAGAAAAATAGGAATTTAACTATAAGAAAACAGGATCACTGAAATTGCTGGATGAGATCTTTTTTACTATATTTTCCTATGTCCTGTTTAGCATGCAGGGAAATTAGATAATCATTTGTACCAGACCTTACTTTTTGATTCTGCTCACAGCTCTATCAGCTCTGAATTACCAACCAACTTACATACTCGGCAAATATTGACGTTGTGCTGAAAACTCTCCTCAGAAGTGACACTACAGCAAGCAGTCCTGTACCAAAGAATACAGTACCATCTCTGGCAAATCATCATGTCTCAATATACTCCCAAACAATTCAATTATGGAAGGTAAGTCAACTTGGGAAGGCAACGGTATCAAATTAATCACCTTGCCCATGAGGTCATAGGTTATTTCATATTTACAGATTTTATTTTTTTTTTCTGGTGTATTTTGCACAGCATGAATGGATTTATTCCAGTGATTATAAAGCCAGGTTTAACACTCTTACCTAATCTCACATATATTAGCTATTCGCTTCTTTCATTCATGATTCAAAAGGTCAATTTTGTTGTCAAATTTGGAAAATACTAAGATAAAAAAAGGTACCAAAAATATGAAAACCTCATGCCAAGCCTAGATCTGGGCTAGATGATTAGGAAGTGTCCAAGGCAACATTTCCCCCATTGTGACATTGTTTTCAAAATACAGGCAAGTGGTTCAAAGGGACATTGTCCAGGCTATTGCTAAGTAAACTGTGGATATGGACTATAGTGGCTCCTATGTTGCTCCTAAAGTTGCTACCAAAATACATGTTCCACTCACCTGCTCCCACTACATACCCTCCACATCTGGAAATACAGTAGTGCAAACATTTTTGAAAAACCCTGCTGCTGCTCTCAAGAATGCTAGAGACAGAAAGACATCAAGAGTTGTGGTACATATGGGAATGAGCTCTCAGAGGTTTCTCAGTGATGCATTTCCAAGTTTAGACCATGCACAGCAGGTAGGACAAGATAGGCATGGTGTATTTTTCAGCGACAGCCTCAAGTCAGGTTGGACTAGTATAGACATACTCTGAACAGTGATATAACTAAGGTCCACTTCAGCTTACAAACTAACCAATAGCCTAGTGAAGTGATTCTCAGCCAGAGTGCCACTGTACCCTGGGGTGCCTTGAAATCCTTCCAGAAGTGCTGTGAGAGACATGCAGTGTTAGCACACCCCTAGGCATGCAAACTTGATTCACAGGATAAACTCAAAGGTTTCAAATAGGAATCCACAGTGTCAAAAACATTCTGACCTGTTGTGATCTCTCCAAGTTCTTTGCAATGAAAGAATTAATCTGTTATTTTTGGTAGTCAAAAACTGAGTGAAAACTAATGCTGATGTTTTCTGAGGAGTGTGTGTCTGTCAAGGGGCACCTTGTGTCTAGAAAGGTTGAAAACCTCTGCCCTACTGCATTTGTGGCATTCAAATCTTGGTACTTCATTTTTTTAGGTCTGCCATTAATTTGCAAAAAATAGGACCATGAAACAAAATAATCATTATTTTATAAACGGATATATTTACTTTGAGGGCATGGTGTACCAAGCATTAAACAGAGATGAGTAGCTCCATGGACTACATGTTCAATATTTACATGTGCTCAACTGTCTTGCCAAAAATAGCCTAAAAGGCTAATACGTTTTGGTCTCATTTTACCTTTCAAAGTCCTTTAGGAGGCAGAAATCCCTGAAGACAACCAGAGTCCACATAGTTATAAGCAGGGATAGGAAAGGAGGCTTGAGCCTACTGCTCCAAGCACAAGAGTTTGAAAACTCCCTAGCTCTTGGAGACAGACTTAGAGACAGACTTCTTCAGTATCCTTGAACAAGTTGTTCACTCTACAGTCTTCTTCAGCAAGTAAAATGGAAGTAGAATGAATACCACTCAATTCACCCACAGGAGTACCATAAGTTTTGGGCTGTGAACAAATGTGATTTTCAACTGCTTTAAAAGGGAAGGTGGGGAAATTGTCACTGGTAGAAGCCATCTGCTGTTACAAGGTATGATCCTACAGTGATATAAGCAAGCTATATTACCGTAACTTTAACTCAGAATGAAACAGGCCTAATGTTTAATGTTTTTACTACACTCATTATACTCTAAGAGCACACATGAGCTGTACATGTGCTGGATGTTTGCTCCGAGACATGCTAATTAGCATGGGAGCAGACATCAAGTACTCAAGTCTGCTGGAGCGTTGTAATTAGCACACTCCAGCAGCCTCCACATCACATCTATTCAGCATCCCTGAACTTCAAAATGGTGGTGGGGGTGCTTTGTCTAAACTTTGTTGAACAAGCTTTTGTTAAAGCTCCCTCACTGCCATTTTGAAGCGTGGGATGCTGAATACGCGTGACACTGCTCAGAGCACGTGTATAGACACCCATGTAGACTTAAGTTACATCATAACCGTGTATACTAGTATCATTGGGTACAAGTATTATTATTACATCTGTCCGCACACTATGTGTACCAACGTTTGTGAAACTCTTCGAAAAGGTGATTAAAAGTTATACGTTATTATTAAAAGCCATTTGTCCAGGAGGCCTGAAAAACCATTAAAAACAGTTTGTTCTCTGTAACCATACAAGAACTAAATTAATTTCCACAACTGTGAATCCCTATGCTTATATAAACATAGACTTCTGAGGCAATTAGGAATATTATATGTCCCTGAATAGTTGGGAGGCATTAGGTTTATTATCTTAAAATCAGCCAAAATTGTTCAATATACAGTAACTTCACAGATTTAAAATCTCTAATATTTAAATTTAAAAAGTTCAAAGTTCATTGCATGTCATAGCTTATATCTCATATTAAAATTTTTCTTCTAGGGCAAAAAGAAGGAGAAATATTGATTGACCTCAATGACAGAGAAATTATAACAGGTTTCATAAGAGACTCTGAATTTTATTTAAAAAAAAATAGAATGAGGAGCTTTTCTCCCCTATAATACTGTTAGGTTGCTATACTCATGTTAATGAGAAACATTATGTTACCAGAGAGAGCTTAGTATCCTCATTTCCATTTATATAGCAGATTGATTAATACTTAGCTAATTGGCACATGCAAATAGGGATTAACTGAATTTGCTTTTCTTCACAACTCAACAACTATAATTTAGATCCTTATTTCGATTTAAATCTTTTATTATTTTTTAAGGTAATCATATGCCTGTTGTTAGAAATAAAATATCAAAGTACAGAACTAATTGCATCTTATTTATGCCTCATAAATTAGTTAATTAACATTACTCAAAAGTAAATGTACAGCTAGCAAAGCTTAAATCCCCAATTTTGGAGTCAAACCTTCAACATAATACAGTGGAGGAGGTGTAAGCTCTTGACCGGGGTAAGGTCAAATAATTAGGAGCAGATATGAACTGTAATCGTATCTATAGCATTGTCACCAAGATTATGTCTGACTGTGTTTAACAGCAATACATCTGTACGATTTTCTAACCTTTTGTCTCTGAATTCCCAAGTTGGCTGAAAGACATGTAAAAATCACATGCAGTGAGATAACTCCTTTTAGCTGACACATTTAAAGATGTTTGAGTCTGCATAATTTGTTGCAGCAAAAGTTTAAGGAAGAAAAATTTATTAAGCTTGTTCCTGGTAGACTTATTTCAGATGGGAGAATCAGAATAGCTGAGGAAATGGGATAAAAAAAGACCTGGGGTCTAACCATTCCCCATTTTCAAGCTCGGTAGGGAGAGATACTGATGATATGCAAACAGTATGTGTCTTGACAAGCTTTATGAAAGTGGCAGCATTTCACCAGAATAACAGATTGGTGCAGAGACTGTTGCTAACCCTTCAATAAGCAACGACTTACTGCACATTTGGTGATAAGCACACAAGTCTGGAGGCAGAATCAAGCCCTCAATCAAAAGCATAAAGCCTAACATGATTTTCCCTCCACACTTTTTCGTTGCAAGAGCAGGTGGCTAGACGTGGGAGTTCAAACAGCCTACATTACAACTGCGCAAAGAATTCTGTAGACCCAATGGCAGCAACTGTGTGTGCTTGGTTTCATAAGACAAACATTTTCAGCAGACATAGGTAGCTCTTATTAGAGAACTCTCCCCCACACCCTCTTCTGACCTCATTACAACACTTTTCAGCAGGATTTTCCATGCCTAAGCATTTTTCTCTTTTATTAACGCTACAAATGTTTTTCACAAACACAAGTATCCCAAAACAATATTAAGTTTAACTGCAAAGTCTAATCTCACAGTTAAAGGTTCCAAGAGCATCTTAACTTTATCTCTTCATATATATAATACACACACACATGCAAACATACACATTATAATAAAGGTATGTCATTAAAGGATGTCACAGGACTGGGCAATATGATTACTTCTTCTGTGTTAGTTTATGAGTTAGGGTGGTAAGAAGCACTAAACCAAATGTGCTGGAATCTCATAATGATTCAGTACCTTGAAAGCAGATGTGGGAAAAATATTTTAAGTAGCAAATAACACTATTTATTTGGATGATTTAGCTATAGTTGCCATTTGTACCTCTTTGAAAAAAAACAAACAAAAAAACCAACAAAGCACTTTCTAATATCAACTGGGCATGCCACCTCCTAAAAACCAAGGGCCTCAAACCCAGCCCTACTCCTCTCAAATTCTATTCAGCAGGAATAGTTTGAGAGGTTGGCCCCCATATTATGCTAATAAGATACTTTGTGCAGCCCAGAGCGTAGCCAGCATAATTCAACTGCCTTACTCACCCAACACATGCTATATATAAAAGTACCTTAGACCTTAGTCAGAGGTTCAGCAACCAATGGCCCATGGAGACGGGGGACATTTTGATGGTGGGAACCTTTGTCCATGCTACACCTGGCCAGTGGGGAGAAGGGGAACGATGGCCCATGTCAAACCTGAACTGGGTCTTTCTGGCTTGTTGCTGGAGAAGGTTGCTGGCTGCTGCCTTAGGCAGATTTTTCTCTCCCAGGAGTGCACCCAGATGAGTGCACACATGCCTATTGTAGTGTCTCAAAGCAGTTTCAGACACCACAAAAGGCACGCTGGGAACAAAAACCATGTTCCCCATGGTGCATATCTGCAGTGTAGGCTCTAAATTTGATACCTGGAAATCATAACTATCTTCCAAAAGCTACAGTCCTCTCTTAGAAATCAACATACATCCAACTGACAGACATTGGTCCAGCTGTTTAGATGGCCCATAAACATGCTACATGTGTGATGTTCTTTCAGGGTAATAAATTGTATGGCCAGAGCACCAAGATCTATTTTGCCTTTCCTGCATGTTCCAGAGTCAGAAGGAGAAATGCATCCTATTCCAAGACTGACACAGGAAGACTTGCATAAATCAAATTAACTCTCGGGCGGCTTTAGCTGACACCAAAGCACTAGCCCCCGCAAAGCTCAGAATCAAATTAACACAGACATCACCACCATAAGGAATTGTGGCCCTCACCCCTGCAGGAAGTGCAGAATTAGAGTCCTGTATTCAGTGCTGTCTCCCACAACACCCCTAGATGTTGTCTTGTATCTGGACTCAGTCCACTTCAGAAAACAGGAGAAGGACCTGGTCATCTACTGGCTCAGTGTCATGTATGCCAACTACATGTTAAAAACAGGAACAAATCTCCGAGCCACTCTTCCAGACTGCCAGGCAAAAGCTGCCTTGGCTTACATCCTTTTGCCCACAGAAAGCAATGCAGCTTATGCTGATACACTAGCACAGTCCTACCAAATAAAAAGGAGAGTATTACATACTCAGTAGAGGGGAAGGGGGGGGGGAAGTAAAGGGAACAGTACAGCAGATTAAAGCTGAACAAGAAGCAGAGATGCTGTTCAGCCTCCTCATACAACCAGCAACAGCCTCAGCCCCTACTGAATTCCTAGGTTACACGTACATAAAGAAGAGCATATTCAAATAAGCCCACTCTCAGTATTGCCCCTGGCTTCAGGAACACACAGGTTTCCATGGACTTCTTCAAAACTATTTTTAAATCATCTGTAATGAATGCTGAGAAAGGAAAATAAAATAAAGCATTTTCCAAAATATTAAGATATAATACTCTTCCCCATTATGCAGTAATCTCTCTTTTTTGTTGCCAGGTAGTTAAGACACCAAGCTGGTTCTGTATTACCTTTCTGTCAATGACTACAGCCAATTATCATAATCAATAGCATGATCTTTCTGTTTTTCATTTGATTCCATAATGTATTCTATACTAATCATGAATTTATGTGCATTTGGTTATAGCACTTCAGATAATAAATTATACTGAGTGCCATTTGTGCAATCAAATTTGCATATGTGTAAACAATAGCGGTATTTTTTAAATAGTTGACTACTTGTTCACTAAGTTAAGCAAAGCCATGGAGACATAGCATACAGAGTAATTTACCTTGGATTTTACTCTGTGGTAAGATGCAGATACCTCATCAACTCTCCCAAGCTAGGTACTCACAGTAGAGACTATTAGGCTAAGTACAAATATTCAAAAAACACAAGGCAGAATCGATCTAATCTACATGGGTTTCTGTAAGCAACACTGGTTAAATTGGTATTGAACAGAACACACATTTGTCCTTTGATGGAGGGAGGGGGAGAGGGGACGTGCAGGCTGCCTGCACAGGCCAAGGCCATCAGGTAGGGCAAGCTCACCTCCCACCATGCCCCATGGTTTCCCCAGGTTGCCAGAGAATACCAAGCAGAGCCAAGTAGTTTGGCCACCCCCGATTGGCTGCCAGGCATAAGCAAGCATGCCCTGAACCCCTGTTACTGCAGACCCTTCCCTACACAGCCCTAGGCTTTCAGGAGAGCTCCAGAGCAGGTCACCATGGTACACACAGCAGCCTGGTCAGCAGTGGCAGGGTGTGGGGGGATGGGAGGAAAGTACTGCAGAAGAAAGCATCGGGCCCCTTGGAGATCCAGTGAATAGCAGTCAGCTAGAGTGAATGCAGGCACTGTGATAGCAAGAATCGTGCTGGGCACCTCCTTCCTAGGGACACTGTATAAAAAATAGAAAGATATTGAGCTACAGACACTCCCTTCCCCACCACCCACACCCACAGTTGGCAAGAGGCAGGGCTGGGCAAGGGAGCTGTCGTCTGAAAGAGCCAGCTCTGGGTCGGGGAGGCAGAATCCTCCATTCGTCCCTCCCCACCACCCCACCTGGGGCTGCCTGGCTGCAGCTCACAGCTTATTTTAGGCAGGGCTGGGCAGAGGGGCTGACTTGGCTCTGTGGGGCTGGCTAGGTGCTTGAGCATGGGGTGGCCGCTAGCACACCTCCATGTGAGGTGCGGGAGTCAGCAGGGAGCCACAAAGCAGCCTGGGATGCCAGCAAGACAATGAACTAACTTGAGTTAGCAGGGGGATCTGGTACAAAAGTTCAATATACCGGTCTAATCTAAATTGATTATGTCTGAGATTACATCGATCCAGGTCTAGCTTAGACTGGGTACCACCATTTTTAAACCAATCTATGTGCACTGAACTTCTGTTCAGTTACAAGTGCAGACTGTTTTCCCATCAATTATACCAGTTTGTGTGTAATGTCTGTACCTGGTCTTACAGAGACTGCTCCACAATGTTGGGCAGGAACTGCCAATAGCTTGTTTGCATTAAGCAAAGAGCTAGTTGGGATTGAAACTGACTATGAGAATGGTGTGACAGGTTATAGTTTTGTTGTAATGTTTCTGGTTCAAATGCATTTATGTTGCAATAATATTGTATGCCTCAGTTTCCCCAATTACCCTCTGCAGAGGAGGGAAAGAAGCAGTTAGAAGGGACTGTAACTAGAGCTGCCCTTCTTACCTGATGGAAGACGTATCCAACAACAAAGAATTAGAGAGCTTTGCTACCACCTCAAGATTGTGGGCCCAGTAACAATCCTTTTGCACGTGACGCTCAAGGGGAAATTGAGGGAAACAAAGATAAGCATTCAAACAGTGGATATGGATGGGGTAAGTCTGGAAAGCTTGGAGTTTCTGAGAGACTTTATGGTCATACTCAGGACCATAACTGTATAACTATTAAGTAAAAACTACGAGTTCAGTAAGGAGACACCCTATGCCATCATGAGTACAATGCTCAGTACTGTGAGAAGTCAGCAGCCATCTCTGGCTGCCCAGTGCAGGCAAACACACTAAACTGCAAGCAAGATTTCTGAGATTTCTGTAGCACAAATTATTTTGTGTTTGAGCTGACTTTGGTGAGTACAATAAATAAATATTTATTTTGACCACAGTGCATGGTCTTCAAATTACACAAAAACATGTGCAATAGCATAACCAATAAAAGGCAGGGAATCATGCCAGGTCAAGTGATCAGACCAATTTGGAAACATCTGCATGTTTAACAGCCAAGGTGCACCTTGCAGTCTTTTCTGACTTGCAGGAAAGAAGATAGTGCAGTTTTTCAACAGCACAAAAGTCAAATAGAAAAACATGTCACAGAACCCAACACTGGCTACCCAATAAATAAATGTGGTACACATCCCAACCCCCTAGAGGTTCCCAGGAAGATTGCCTGGTAAGTCATGCTCTTTAAACCTGGTCATAATTTACGTCTGTTTTTCTGGGAACCTGAATCTCATGGCTGCATTTTAGCTCTCATTAACTGCACTATAAATTAGAATGAATAAATGGTTAGTTAAATAACTTGCTAGAAGCCACTGGGGCCATTAACCAGATAGCAGGGTTTGTAACCTTTCCTGTGCCACAGGGAATACAATAATATATTTTTATTATCTCTTGCTAGTTAGATATTTATTCAGCTTTAAGCACTGGTATGCTAAAGATTGTAAGAAAGCCAAGAGATAACATATTCAGTCATGTTGTTGGAGCCAGTTGCACTTAATACACATTTAAAAATAAATAAATAAAAGTCTGTATATTATATATACACATACACCTAAAAATCAATTGATTTTTTTTCAAATATTTATAAGCTTCCTGCCAAAGCCTCCTTAGCTAATTAGATATTTCATATTTGTATAGCATATATAATGCATGAGAGGTGACAGTGTGCTACAGAAATAAATGTCCCCAATTGATTTTCCTTTCCAGCTATAAACAAGCAGGAGGAGGCTGGCAATGCCTATCTGATGCAGTACACTGTCACCTACAAAAAGCTTATGCCTCTCTGAGCTAGTCAGTCTCTAAGGTGTTACCCTGCTCTGACTTCTGCCTGGCAGAAACTTTAGTAACTGTTAAAGCAATGTACATCTTTATTTAATATAAATATATGTTATGTATTCACACAGTAAAGCTAAAATTTTCAAAAGTATGTAAGTGACTTGGAAACCTCAATCTCATTTTCAAGAGTGATTATGCATCTAGCAGCCTAAACTTTACATCCAGTCAATGAGATGGAAGCCCATTTGAAAGTTTTGCTATTTTATACACCTCATGATAAATGATTATAGGCCCAAGCTCTCACTTGGGCCACATACAGACATTCAGTTTCTTCTGGGACAGTCACTGTTGTCCCAGAGGATGCCATGGGGAAGCTCAGGATTTTTCTCCCAGAGCAAAAATGCCCCAAGTGAAAAATAACCCAGGAGCAATCAGGGTTAAATCACTCCCAGGAGAGCTTCTCCTGGCAGAGGAAATTTCTGTATATATATTCTCTTCTGAAACAAGCTGCAGCACAGTCCTCCAGCATTCCAAGATGCTTTGCTCCCCTCCCTTCTTCTCCGCTCTTCCTTTCTCCTACGACACAGTGAGTCACTCCGGATTCTGTCTGCTTCAGACAAGCGGGGAATAAAACACTCCTTTCACTGCCCTATGTTGTGCTGCAGGGACACACAGGCTTACCCTGTGCACTAATGCCATCCATCTCCAGGAAACTGCAAGCTCTCTGCTCTTCAAGGGCTCAGCATTCAAATGTCGGTTCAGGCATCTCTGGATAAGTTTTTCTACCAGGAAATCAAATCTTGGAAAACTCTCCCAGATCATTTGAACATGTATAAGCACTTCTGGGTATACACACAATTTGTCTAGTTTCTTTAAGTGAGATTTTTTTTTACAGTAGACTACAGAACATCTTAGAGTATGCTTTGACAAAAATCTGACCCTTTAAAACCAATCAGACCTGTATGCTTGCAGAACTTCTAACCACAGAAGTTATTTAAGTTTTAATTGGACCAGATAAAGAGTGGAAAAAAAAAACCCTGAAACACCGAGGAAAAAAAATATTGATGGAAATAAAATCTTTCCTTCTACATCTTACCCAGGAAACAAATTTAGTGTCCATCTCTGTTTTCCCACGTGTAAGAAATAGCTATTTTCTCATAAAGTTACAAAGGTCATTAGGTTACAACATAGAAAGTATCTACTTTTTTTAGGGTTTTTTTTAAACGTAGATAAATTAACCATAATAGTCAAACTTGTAAGTTCAAATATATGTAGGTCATGGACATAAAACTAACAGTTCCTTCAGAGCCATTGCAGTCAGTCCTATCAGTTCACGTATCATGCCACATGCTATAAATCTTTTATAAATTCACTTGTTGCAAATGAGAAACCTCAGCCACCCCACAGTTTCATGAAACTGACCTCCTGTTTGAAAAATGCAAATATTGCGGATAGAAAATTCAAGCCTTAAAACATCACAGCAAAGAAACACCTTAGCCTTCCAAAAAAATCTGCTCATGCAAAATAATTTAGAGTGGTAGAGTTGTTTTTTATTTGTTTGCTTGGTTTTAAACAGGGGAGATCACTGGACAGTAACAAAAATACAAGCATGGCAATCGATTGTCCTATAGTCAAGCAGTCAGTAACTACAGATGAGCACCCAACTTTTTTTTTTTGTATATCACCAACCTTAAAAAATGTCTAGGTCTCTTTTTTCAAAATTAGTTTGATTGGATGTGCGCCAAGTTTTGACCCACAGGGATTTGAACAGAGCTATCAACAGAAACAGCGGCTGATAATGGAAGTCATAACAAAGCTATATCTGTACCATTCTGAATGTATAAAGATACAGTCAAATTAAGAGTTAAGGCTTTCACTTGGGAAAAATGATGTATGAGACCAGAAAAGAGATAGAAGAAAAAAAATGTAATCAAGTGGCTTCACCCCCACCACTAATGGAAAGGACCCCTTAATTACCAGCCATGAAGAAAACCTTCTATTTGAAATGGAAATCAAGTAGGAGAGTACCTGTATATTACTTCCACCAAGAGATGCAGCATTCAAATTATATTTTCATAAAACTGTTCAACGTCTAAGTCACTTCTCTAAAGGTCATGAATGGGGCAGATCTAGAAGGACTGTGGTAGTCTGGGCATTCCCCCAACTTTGGCTGTGCTGCGTGTGAGCTCTTGGTGCAGAATCTGCCTGGAGCTTTTGCTTTCACACAGCTCTATTGCCCAGGATGGGGAGAGCTGCTGCCATCTCTTACCCCTTCCTTTCCCCTGATGCTGAATGCATTGAGAAGGGGGTGGGAGGGAGAGGGTGAACAGCAACAGTGTTCACCCCTAGGCTCCAGAGCCACACAAGAGCAGAAGCCCACACTTACAGGATGATGAGCTCAGAGCTCACTGTACATACATGACAGCCAAAATAAGGGGGGTGGAAGGGTGAAGGGGGAGATCCTACCTTGCTCCATTCCTGGATCTACTACTGGAAATGAAAGAAATTACATCTTTCTCTGAGTTTGTAACATTGATGGTTAGTGTCAGGGAGGTTTGAAGAGGAAGAAATAAAGAAAACACAATTTTCCAGTACATTCATCCAACTCCAATTATTTCAATGGAATTACCTACCAGAAGCAAAACAAGGGCCATAACGTATAACCTGTAGAAAGAAACACACAAAGGCCAATTTCATGTCTTCAGAGGCTAATTTAAAAGTAGCAAAGCCATTTCTTGTGTCTACGCAATACTAGCTTGGCACTTGGATAATCACTCAACACATTTCACTGTATAGATGTGTGTGTAATGTGCAGCACACAATACACATGACTACACCATTTCAAAAGTCAGTGTTCTGTATCCTAAAAGCAACTTCATCAATCCCTATTCTTTGGAAATATTTCTCATAGTATGAGGTTAATCATAAGTATTTAATTGAGCTCATTTGTCTTATTGACAGTATGATCTGTAGGCAGTAAATAAAAGCTATGTGGAGAGTGAAAATGCAAAGTTGTACTTAAGTGGTGAGGATAGGGAGGTTTCTTCCTAGTGTAGTGCCAAAACACAGTTCAATTACTTATGCTTAAATCAGCATTGGGCAAAGAACCAGTTACAGTCTAACAAGGGCATGGGAAGGTCTTTGGGGCTTAATCTGGCCCCTTCAGGTCTATTGAATTGATGATGCTGTTTACAGTTTAGACTGAAGAGTACTTGTTGACTCATTTTAGGGATTCAATAATGTGTACTTCACAACCCCCAGCCATGCCTAGTAACCCTACCCTGTGCTACTGGGATAAACTAGAAATAAAATCTGTTTCTACAATCACCACCAGGTGTTTTGGGAACTGCTTGTAGCTGCCTTTTATCCACCAATCATTTCCCACACACACACCCCTAATGAATTTACAGTGCATTCTCCTTGCATAATCCTGTTAAGCCACGCTGTTGGAAATCAGTAGAACAGTTCAAACTGTAGTGATAAAAGTTATCATTTAGAAGAGTTGGGAATTGGCAGACAAACCCTCAGTTACAGACAGCCAGTGAGGAGAGAAAAACAAGGTCTGCAGATACTGTGTTCTGCTCCACAAATTGTGTGTTGTTCTTCTCATTCATTTATTTATTGATAAATATATTGAACCCTGTGATCACTGCAAACTTAACTAGCACGTAGGGAATGGGAAAAAGGGAGCCACAAAGATAAGCTAGTAAGCTGGGATAGCTAAGGTACAGGAACCCAAGGAGGAGACAAACTAGTAAAAGCTGTCTATGCCCTTTCTTTGTCACAGCAAAGAAGGAAGGATTCCACGATGGACTGCTTGGATAGCATCGCAGAGAACAGCAGACCCATCCTGCCTGGAGAAGTAGAAAGAAGGTCATTCTAAAAAAATAATCACAATCAAAAAGAAATTTAACATCAATAAATATTTTTGACAATAAGCCTTAGTTGTATATGTATGGGGGCAAAGATAAGGATACATAAAGATGATGATGAAGTATAATTTCATGGCAGAAAAAAGTTATACTGCTATTTGATTTTAGATGTTTTTACAGGAAAATAAGAGATGACATAAAGGATTAAGTGTAGTTGGAGAAGAGTTCCACCCTAAATTATCATGTATTTACTCCATAGACAGAAATATATTTGGAGTCACATGGGAATTGCACTGTAAATTTACCGGTGCTTTTTTGTTTTACTGTCTTGTCACTTTTTTCTAGGCCCATGACTAGAGGTACAATTGGTGGGTTTCTGCCATTACTTTGGATTGTCTGTGACACCTCTTTACCCGTTTGTCTATTCCTACCATTAGTATTCTACAATACAGGGAGTATTTCTTGACAAGTGGAAGAAAATCTACATGCAAAAATTCTAGTAAGTAGCAACATACATGTCACCTGAAGAACCTGGCTAACACGGAAAACAAAATAATTTGGTCATCATTGATTTTCAAATTCTGCATGTACTTGACAGATACTTAAGGTCTGCCATCCCCAACCATGCACAAACCATGAGCCAAGGCCCTGAAAATCATTTAGCTGACCTAGAGCTATAAAATTTTCAAAATAACACCTTTTGGGGCTTTTGTTCGTAGTTGTTATACAGTGGTTACATTTCATTTTTTCCAAGCTAACTCAATAATTATCAGAGCTAGAAACTTGGGGATGCAAAGGATGTTCTTTTAAATGAAAGAGTCTGACATAGTATATCTGTAGTAGCTGGAATCACCAACCAGACAACTTCTCTGTTGAATGACCATATGTGCACAGATTTAGTGCACTTTAACTAATGCACTTTAAATTTAGTCCTTTAATTCATTTCACTTAACTTTTCTGACCATTCTTATATAGATAAGCTCCAAGAAGAGAGGTATACAGCAATAAAGATTTGGCACACAATGGAGATGACCTACAGTGCATCTACAAATTGAGCAAAATACTCTCAAAAGCCATTAAAACTCCTTGATCAGGAAGCCATTTGCAGTTCATAACAACTGCTTTGTCAAACATCCATAGTTATGAACAATGACACTAATTATTTGGTCCTAGTAGCTTGTGCTTTATTAATTATATGCATATACACTTCTCAATAATAGCATTCCCATGGCAAAAGCAACTTGCATCGGACAAAGATAAACAAAACAGAAAGCTTCTCTCTCTCAAGGTAAATGCCTGAAGTAAATGCCAAGGTCTACGTAAATTTAACACACAGAATCAGGTCTAAAAACAAGTTAAAATGGACACTTATGATCCCAAAGATGATTAATGTCTAAGAATTTAAAGGGGGAGGAGGGGTTATTAGTACTTTAGTTTTAAAATATTGGTTTATTGGGCACAAAAGAAAACAAAAACTAGAGATAAGAATCTCCTAGTTTATGTCCACCATTCACAATGTATATAGGACAACTGCTATTAAATTAATAGAATCCAACCAAAAAGGACAGTATTTAGGACAGAGTTTGTTAAATCATCATCACAAGACATTTTTCTTTTTTATGTTTTTGATAAAAAAACAAGTGGATATAAAAAAATGGATCTTAAAAAGTTTCATTTTAGCGAGATGTTTTCTTTTACTTCCCTAGAACTCCCACATAGAAGGAGGAAAAAGAATATAAAAGAAGAATGAAGCTGGGGGTTTTATAACAGCAAAAGCAGCAAGAAAACCCAACCTTTCTCACAGAAAAATCTCCAAAACCACAATATTTTTTTATTTAAAAAAATGGTTTTTTTTAAAGCAACATTCTTGTCCTTACAAAATATTTTAAGTTTGCCAAGACAGCATTTTTTCAGTCAAGATTACATTTAGTTCTACTGGCTCCTGGCATACCTTATGACCATCTTTGCACAGCAAAGAGGAGAGCAAGTACTTGCATTCACCTGCCAAATGTGACTGGTGGGAAAAATATAAATGGGATGCATAGCATATGCTGCATGCTACCCTCCCCTAGGCTGGCAGACATGCTCCCATATGAAAACCACATCGTTAAAGTTTCACTGTAAACAGTATGACCAGCTGGATGACGGGTGGAGCCAACAAGCAGCTGCTCTACGTGGCATGATTCCAGAGCTAGGCTATTTATCCACCTACAGCAAAATCCTTCTCCTGACTCAGCAACAGTTTCATGCCTGGCTCCTAACTTACCTACTAGATTCTTGGTCTTACCCATTCTTGCCAGTCACATGTCTCTTGGATTTATGATATTCAACTTCTCCTTTAATCCATGCATTTCTCCCACTTTCCATTTCCCAACTTCAGGGTTTTTTTCCTTTTTTGGATGGTCTCAGCTTTCCCTCCTTTTATTCATCTTTTACCTTGGCCGATCTCCAAATTGGCTTAAAAAGATGCTCTGTGGCACCATTGTACTTGCAGAAAAGTTATCAGAAAAATCAGGGCCTTCGTGTTTTTAGTAGTTTTCTTCTGCATAAAGGAGCAATGTGGCATATCCACTCCAATTTCAGCAGATGACTAGAGGATCACCAGAGCCAAAGCTAAACTGCTGTACAGTCTTTGCAGATATAGATGAAAAGGGAGATGAGAGGTAATAATGGCATGCAGGCAGCTCTCATGCCCTAATGTATCACGAGACCTGCTAGAGCAGAGATGTTCAAACCCTCGCCCACAGGAGAGATCTGTCCCACAAGGTTCACCACAAATCCAAAAATTTGGCAGCTGTAGCCACTCCCCTGCCACTGAATTTCTGGACCTATATGAAACAGCAGGGGCTGGAGAGCATGGCCCTGCAGGTTAGATCAGATACGTGGGGGTCAGGAGGTGATGCAAGGCTGATCTGGGTGCACGGGGCCAGCCAAGATGGCAGAGGGTCTGATCTGGGCATGTGGGGCCAGGCAGATGTGGAACAGGGCCAATTTAGAGGCACAGAAGCCAGCAGAAGACCTGATCCATGTATGCAGGCCTGGTGAAGGCAGGTGGGGCCTGATCCAAATATATGGGCCTGGCCAAGGAAATGTTGGGCTCAACCCAGTTGTGTGGAGCTGGACAGGAGCAGTGTGCAGTGCAGTATGGTCTATGGGGCTGATGGAAGGAGGTGCAGGCCACAGATCAGTCCCATGCCACTCATCTAGCTTGTGGCATCAGAGTCATCTACATGTGCTATTAAGGTGACACAAACTCTGGAGCAATTTACACTGTAGTTAAGTGCTCCCAAGTGCAGTGTCTACATATGTTCCCACCCAGGACAGCAGCAATTAAAGCTGGAGTGGACCAGCTGGACTGATGGGGCACTGGGATTCAGCCCCAAACTCCAGATGGCAGTGTTGGGAGTGAGGAGACTGGTGTGGGAGAGGGACGGGCTGTAGGTTGAGGCAAGGGCAGGGGAAGGGGCAGGGCACTGGAATATCAGTGCTGTTCAGCACTGCACATCCTGGTGAGCAAAGGGGGTAGGGGCAGCTCTGATTTTTCTATGTCAAAAACCCCAAAAGTGAATGCCAAAGTATACGGATATTTAGAATTTATTTTTTTATGATAGAGGCACTAGCAGGCTACCAAATTGCTTTAAACTTGTAAATATATGGATAAAACATTGCCCAACTGATCTCTCTATATATAGTGGCATTTCATTTTAATAGTAGAACAACACTATTTTTGGTATTTTGATGAGAGAATTTGGTTTCTTATTAGAGAATTTGCAATATTTAAACAGGGGGCACCAGGATCTCTGCTGGTGAGACAAGTGGCAAGCCCCAGACAGAGGAGCCTGTCCAAGAACAGTACTGGGGACCCAGCTGGAGGGCAGATGAGGTGGCTGACCTCCTGGCCATTTGGGGCCAAGAGGACATGCTTTGACAGTTCAAATCAAGCCACCAGAGGGGCACATCTTGTGCGTGATAGCTGCCCAGATAGTAGTGTGGGGGCAGGCGCGTATCCATGGGGCCACAGGTCCAAGGGGGCGGATGCTGTTTCAGGTGACAGCAGGTCACAGCCAGACAGCAGGCCCCACTGCCAGACTGCTGCAGTGGGTAGAGGGTGCTGGGGCCACTCCAGGTTAGGGCTTCTTCAGCAGTCCAGCTGGCACAAGGGGTGCTGTCCACAGATACTAACTGGCTGGGCCACAAGCTCCTGAGGGCAAGTAGCCCTGAGCTGCTGGCCAGGGCAGGTTTTTATACTGCTGGGGCCAGCACAGGTGCTAGCCCCAGCCTCTAGCTCCCCCTGACTGCAGATCCAGGAGGAGCTGGGCCAGGTCATTTTGCTCCAAGTGGCACAACTTGCCCCACACCAAAGTGTATGTCCAGGCACGTGCACTGAAGCAAACATCTCCAGCACAAATTTGTGCTGCTTCTATTTGAGCTGCTGCCAATGCATATGACTGCATGTATGGATGCACCCACAGTGTTCAAAACATTCGGTCCTGTTGTGGTCCTCCCGAGTTCTTTGCAACAGAAGAATCGCTCTATTATTTCTCTGTAATCAAAAAAAGCAAGTGAAAATGAAGAGCTGGTACTTTCTAAAAAGTGCCTTGATTCTCCAAAAGATTGGGGACCAGTGCTCTACACTGAGAAATGACAACATGGTAAAAAAAGTCTTCTCAGCTCCCACTGTTTGTCCGCTCAGCTCCTAAACTGGGAAGTAAAAATAGTCACCTTATCTCAGCAGTTTGCACAATTAAGTATCAAAGTATTTTCAGATAATGAAGATTTATCATTTCACACTTCAGAGCTGAAAGAGTCAGCCCAGAGCTAAGAGCTGCTAGGCAGACAAGCAAATGATCTAGCACCATCTTAGACAAACATCTTGTTAATACTATAAGTAAAACTTTTCTCATTTTAAGATGCCTTTAAAAATAACTGGCAAGATCTTCATTAAAGATTTGCTTGGAGGAAAAATATAATCTGCTGTCATTTTCAAACTGCAGAGAGTTCGTGGGTGAACATACATACAAAGACTGATTCTTCCTTCATTTACACTCATACCATGGCAAGATTAGACCCTGATTCTGCTAGCAAGGAACTCGGTGTCTATGCATAACTCCATTGATTTCATTGGAATTTCCCACAGGTTCAAAAATTTGCATTAGTGGACCAGAATTCAGAAATATATATGAAAATAACCTTTAAAAATTCAATCTAAATCTGGTGCAAGGGATAAAAGAAGCAGGCACAATTAGTGAACATTTCAACAATAGCTTCAACATTTCTAAAGGCCCAGATTTACCAAAAAAAAAAAAAAAAACTAAAAAGGAATATTCTTAGCTGTTTCAGTGGAATGCCCAAGAGGTTAAGCAAGACATTATAAATGACCAGACCTGTTTAGTTGCTCTCATGATCTTGACATACACATCCACTAGACAGTTCTACTGCTTGTCCCAGTATTGGAATATACCCCGTTTAAAACTTTGCAAAGTTCACACTTAGCTGGTTTAAAATCTTTTCCTTCAATACAGTTAATGAGACAGCTTTAAAGACACTTCCCCAAAACATGCATAGGATGTAAATGAGATGTAAAGAATGTGTTAAGAACATAAAAAAAAAATTCATTCTAACTCAGGTTTCTATACTGCATCATAAACTGATAGGATTTTTTTTCTTTTGATAGATCTCTGCTGAAACCTTGTAGCATATTTTGCTTGAACTTAGGTGGAATCTATGCAAAACATATCCAGTTACATAAGTTGTGGTGAAAGACTTCCTGACAGTGAGATCTATTAGACTGTGGAATATTCTCTCAAGGGAAGTGGTGGAGACTCCATCATTTGGGACTTACAACACATGTGCTAACAGCAGAAGGACAGAAATTAACTCTGTAAGAACTACATGACTAATACTCACAGTAGATACTTTTGGAATTCCAAGTTTGTCATGGTTACTCAAAAGAGAGCCTGATTAAACAAACACTGTAAAAGCCACAAAAGCCTATATAAATCTATTTGCATGGTTTCCAAAGTCTTTAATAGGTTTTCACAACACAGGAACCAGATGTACTTTTATTGAATTGAGACCTTAAAATATGGTGTAATCCATATGGCCAAAATAACTAGGTAATAATGGTGGATTTACTATGGGACTATAATAGTTATGGGACATGACTATTTATGATGTATAAACAAATGTCAGCCACAACTGTTATTTCCACACAATTATTTTCATATATGGGACAAGATGCATGGGAAATGGCAGCATGACCTCACTGAGTAGAAGAAAAAAAACATGTTTTAGGCAGAAAAGATGCTGTGCTTTATTAGTAGTGAGCCTACCACTTTTCCCACATGAGCAGCAAAAAAAGAGATCTCACCTCACAGCACAGATCTTTCCATTCCTGTTCAGGGGAAGGAGAGTGAATCTGTACAATACCATTCATTCCAGGGTCTGGTCCCTTAGAAAAATCTTTGGCTAAGTTGGGAATATGTATCTGGGTAGCCTGGAAGCATTGTCACTCAATACACCTAGAGGCTCCATTTGAGGGACTAGGGCCCCATGGTGGCAGGCATCATGACAACACAGAAAAGGAAGACCACTCAGACCTCCAAAGAACTTACCATCTCTGCAGACAAGCCAGAAGTGGGTGAGAGACAGCAGAAACAAAGTCAGTTTCCCAAAGTTATGCAGAAAAGTCCATGGCAGAACTGGAAATAGCACCTAGATCTCCCAATGCCTTGTACAGGACCCTTGTCACACCATGCCCTATCACAATACAAGGGGAAAGCAGCAGCAAGATAGTAGCTAGGGACAGACATTCAAAAAGCCTATGCCTGAACTGATTTAGTGTTTGCAGGTTAGTCTAACCTGCAGAGAGTGAACCAGTTTGTAAGTGGACAGACATTCAGCACATGCCTGCAGTGGCTCAATCCAGAAGCCTGGGGGCGCTAGAGCAGCCCTCCCTTCCACAGGGAAGCTGAGCTGAGGAGAGGAAGCATGGCCAGGCCTCGGCAGGCCTGACCCAGCAGCTCCTTGACAGCCAGGAGCAATCCAGGCACACGGAGCTGCCCAGCCCCAGAAGGGAACTCTTCCCTCTCCCCCCGCCCCCACTGCAGGGCTGGAAGGGAGGCCCTGTTTGGTGCTGGAGGGGGAAGCAGCAGGCGGGGTGGTCAGGGTGCTCGTGCCCAGCACAGGCATGGCTCCAGCCAGCGCTACGTGGGGGGGAGGAAGTGGAGTCTTATCCCCGCGGCTCTGCTTCCTGAGCCTGCAGCTCCAGCCCTGCACTGGAGCCAGCTGTTCCCCTACTTCCCACTGTGCAGGTCCCAGCACTGTGCCAGGAGTGGAGGGTTCCCCACCCCCTGCTTCCCTGTGGAGTCCAGCACCAGGCTTCCCCATGAGTGCAGAGCTATGAGTGGGGCATGGAGCCACAACAGAGGCAGACAGTGATGCACTGGGGGCGAGGAGCACAGCCCCACACAGCCTGCCTGGCTGCTTCTATCCCCGTGGCTCTGCACTGTACCTGCAGCTCTGCACTTACACAGGGAAGTTCCATGCTGGACTCTGCAGGGAGACAGGGGGGGCTCTCTCCACTCCCAGCACAATGGGAAGCAGGGGAAGCAGCGGGCTCCAGTGCAGGACTGGAGCTGCAGGCTCAGGGAACAGAGCCACAGGGATAAGGAAGATTCCACTCCCTGTCCCCGCGCACCACTGGTCGGATCCATACCTGCCCTGGGCATGAGCACCCTGACCTCCCTGCCTGCTGCTGCTGCCAGGCAGTGAGGGCTGCACGCAATGGAGGGAGTGTGTGGGGGGCCTTACATACCACCCCACCCTCCCTCACACACCCACACCCTGCCCAGCTTACACTCCTGCTGCCCCTCTGGGGAGAGGGAGAGGAGGGAGAAGTGTTCCACCTAGCATGGAACAGAACCTTCCCCTGCCCCCCACTGTAAGACCGGGCAGCATCGCATGGAACGCCCCCCCCCCCCACCCTGCAGGGGCAGGGAGGGGAAGGGAAGGGAGGAGGAGAAAGAGTCCCTATCTAGCACCTCACAGAGCCCCTCTCCCCACCCTGGGAGAAGAAGGAGAGGAAAGAGTCCCCCCCAGCAAAGAACAGACCTCCCCTCCCCACTCTGCAGGACAGTCAACACAGCATGGCCCCATTAAGGTGAAGGAGGCAGGGAGAATGGTTAATTCCTCCTTCCATCCTTTCCATGCAGCTGGGGTCTGCCAGCTCCAGGGGCTTCCACTGCAGCCTTCTCCCCTCTGCACCCTAGCAGACAGGCTGACCCTGGCTGCAGTGGGGGAAGAAAGAATTAATTCCCTCCCTGCCCACTTTGCCTTAATGGGACCATGCCAGCTGGTGTCTCTGCTAGGGCCTATTCCTGCTCCGGCTAGAGAACAGAGAGGTAGGGTGAGCCTTTCCCAGCCCAGAGAGCATACTGGGATGCAGGAGGTGTCTGGTTTATCTTAAATCACCAAGGGGTCTGGAACAGACACTGCATAAACCAGTTTGAGCCAAATCAGTTAAGCCTGATACTACATTCAACCAGGTTTATCAGCTGGGCTTAAGGAGCAGTGCAAGATGCATGGGTGAAGGCCTGTCACACCCCCACACTCTGAAGCCTGCCAGCAGCTGTGGAGCAACCCCACCGACCCCCGGCACAGCCAGAAGTAAGCGGGGCCCGTGGAGGGAGGGGCTAGCTTAGTTCAGCTGCAGGGAAGGAGCTGAGAGGAGCCAAGGAGGGTCTCGCCCCGCCCTGGCTCCTACTTCACCCAGCCCCCCAGGGAGCCATGCAACTGGAGCCTTGCAAACAGGCTGCACGAACAGGTGTGCTTGCCTGCCCGGTGCATGAGTTAGTGTGGAAGTTTGTGCAGGAGGGTGAGCAGAAAGGCCCGAGGCCCTAACAGTGAGCCCTAGGGAAGCTGGTCCCATCAGTAGCCAGACCCCCAGTGGCATGATGCGGTTGGGCACACGCGGCACCCCAAGGGTCCCCTTGGAGTCTACAGCCTCCCCCTCTGGCTCCTCAGAGGCCTCCACCCAGACAGAACCCATGGTTCCTGGCTCCACGCAGCCGGAGCCCCTGGCTCACAGCTGCGGGGGCTGCCTGTCACGTTTCCAGGCTCATGGGACCAGGAGCATGGCCACCTCCCCTTGCAAGGTTTGCTCCACATGGGGTCTCTGGGGTATCAGATTGAGGAGCTCCAAGTCACAGTCCAGAAACTGCATACCATCAGGGATGGCAAGCAGGAGATAGACTCCTACTGCCAGGCACTTCACCCCCTGGAGGCAGAGGGTAGACCAAGGTCACCTTCCAGGACAAAGGAGGACTCAGGGATCTCCCATATTGTCCAGCCAGGGGGTTGGACCAAGGTGGTCAAGGGCCCCAAGGCCCACCAAACTAAGGTCCCCAACCCCTCTGGGGCTTTGCAACAGGTATGAACCTCTTGCAGCCTTAGTAGAGCCTGCAGAAATGCCAGCTCCTGCAGGCAAGGGAGAATCACCCACCCCTACTCTCCCCAAGATGAAATGCAGAGTGGTCATCATGGGAGACTCCCTCCTGAGGGGCCAATCTGCCACCCCAACCCCCTAGCCCAGGAGGTCTTCTACTTCCCAGAGGCCTGCATCTAGAACATAGCCAAGAGGATCCCAAAGATTATCCAGCCCTCCAACCACTACCCTATGCTCCTTATCCATGTGGGCATGAACGACATGGCTTGGAGCAATCCCAGCTGGGTCATGAGAGACTACAGGGCTCTGGGAGTGGGGTTTAGAGGGTTAGGGGTTCAGGTGGTCTTTTCCTCACTCCTCCCAGTTGTGGGTCATGGGCTGAGGAGGGAGAGATGGGTTGAGATAGTCAACCAGAGACTATGGCACTGGTGTCATTGTGAAGGCTTCAGCTTCCACAATCACAGCCCACTCTCTGATGAGGGAGGCAGTGGGCTGCTGGGAAGAGACATCCTCCACCTCACTCCTCTGGGGAGGAGGCTCTTCTGAGCCAGACTTGCTGACTTGCTCGACCGGGCTTTAAACTGAGCCCACTGGGGGATGGGGGGGAGCACTGCCACTGCAAGCCCACTGGGCAGCTTTTGTAAACCCAGCAGGCTAAGGCACTCAAGGGAACCCACCCCTACCCCAAGCCCAGAGCAATCTGTAGGGAAGGCAAGGGCCCCCAAATAAGACACTTATGTGCCTGTACACCAATGCCAGGAGCTTGGGGAACAAACAAGAGGAAGTAGTACTCCTAAACCAAAAGGATTATGATCTTATAGAGATAACGGAGACCTGGTGGGACTCTACCTATGACTGGGCCACAGGTATGGATGGCTATACCTTGTACAGGAGAGATCGTGTGGACAAAAGGGGCGGCGGAGTAGCTTTCTACGTCAAGAAAAGTTAAGCGTCCCTGCAAGCAGACACTGGCACCCAGGGGGGACGATTGGAGACTCTCCGGGTCATAATCTGTGGTGAACAAGGCACAGGGGACACAATGGTGGGAGTCTACTACAGACCTCCTAGCCAGGATCAAGATCTTGACCAGGAATTCACCAGGGAACTAGCTGAGGCTGCATGCTCCTGGTGCATGGTTGTCATGGGAGATTTAAGTACCCCGACATCTCATGGGAAGAGCATTAAGCCACATTTGAATGGTCGAAAAGCTTCCTCATGTTACCGGATGAGCTCTGTCTGACTCAAGAAGTCTATGGATGGACGAGAGGCAAAGCGCTGCTTGGCCTGGTACTGTCAACCAGGGATGACTTAATCAGCAACCTAACAATCGAAAGGAAGCTGAGAGACAGCAACCATGAGATGATTCACCTTCACCATCTGTCATAAAGCAGGCAAGCCAGTCAGCAAAGCAGAAGTCCTTGACTTCAGGAAAGCTGACTTTGACAAGCTCAGGAGGCTTGTTGGTGAGGCCCTAAGTTATCACAACCCAAAGGGGAGGAGAGTTCAAGAAGAGTGGCTGCTCCTTAAGGGAACAATCCTGGAAGCTCAAGCAATATCTATCCCATCTCGGAGGAAAGGCAACAAAAGGGCACAGCAGCCTCCTTGGCTCTGCAGGGAACTAGTGGATCTCCTGCATCTAAAAAGAAAGACCTATAAAGGATGGAAGGCTGGATCCACCCCAAAGGAGGAGTATTCTGCACTGGTCCAGACCTGTAAGGAGCAAACCCGAAATGCCAAGGCTGCGACTGAACTCCACCTGGCTACACTTATCAAGGACAGTAAAAAGTCTTTTTTGAGATATGTGGGGAGCTGGAGGAAAAGCAAGGGTAACATTGGACTCCTGCTAAACCATATGGATCAAGTGACAACTGATACCCAGGAAAAAGCCAACCTGCTTAATGGGCATTGTGCGTTGGTTTTTCACCAGCCTCAAGGCACGGCCCTGCTCAATATGGTATGGGACGGCCAGGGCAAGGGAGAATTGTTACCCTTCATCAATGTTGACCATGTGAAGGAATGCCTTAAGAGGCTGGACACCTTCAAGTCAGCTGGCCCAGACAGCTTACACCCCAGGGTACTTAAGGAGCTGGCAAGCATCATAGCTCAGCCACTGGAACAGATCTTCAAGAACTCGTGGCACTCTGGTGAAGTGCCTGAAGATTGGAAGAAGGCCAATGTGGTGCCTATCTTCAAGAAAGGGAGGAAAGTAAATCTGGGGAACTACAGGCCCATCAGCCTGACCTCTATCCCAGGGAAGATCTTTGAAAAAATTAAAGAGACCATTCTTGACAAACTGGCTGAAGACAATTTCCTGAGGGATAGCCAGCATGGGTTTGTTGTGGGTAGGTCATGCCTGACCAATCTCATCTCCATTTACGACCAGGTGACACATCGCCTGGACAAGGGAGAAGAGATTGACATCATATAGCTCAACTTTAAAAAAAAGCTTTCAATCTGGTATCCCATGAACATCTCATAGAAAAACTGGCCAACTGCAGCCTTGGCTACATCACAGTCCACTGGCTGGGGAATTGGCTTTGAGGTCAGACCCAGAGAGCGGTAGTTGATGGAAGTCAATTATTGTGGTGTACCATGACCAGTGGGTCCCCCATGGCTCCGTCCTTGGGTCTATTCTTTTCAACATCTTCATTAATGATGTGGATATTGGTATCAGAAGTGGACTGGCCAAGTTCACTAATGACATCACATCAAATTTTGGGGTAAAGGGTCCACACCTGAGGACAGGATGGTGATCCAGGCCGACATTGACAGGCTCGGAAAATGGGCGGGCGAAAACCCGATGGCCTTCAACACCGAAAAATGCAAGGTGCTACACCTTGGGAAGAAAGACCCACAGCATGTTTGTAGGTTTGGCAGTGCTACACTTGCTAGCACCATGGCCAAAGGAACTTGGGGGCCATGATTGACCACAAGATGAATATGAGCCACCAATGTGATGTTGCAGTTGGCAAAGCGAGCAAAACTCTGTCTTGCATCCATAGATGGTTCTCTAGCAAATCCCAGGATGTCATCCTCCCTCTGTACTTGGCCTTGGTGAGGCCACAGCTGGAGTACTGTATCCAATTTAAAAAGGATGTGGAGAAGCTTGAGAGAGTTCAGAGGAGAGCCACATGCATGATCAGAAGGCAGGAAAACAGGCCTTATGATGAGAGGCTGAGAGCTACGGGACTCTTCAGTCTGGAAAAGCGCAAGCTCAGGGGGGGACCTTGTGGCTGCCTATAAGTATATAAGGACATCTGGATCTGGGGGAATGCCTGTTCACCAGAGTGCCCCGTGGGATGACAAGGTCAAACCGTCAAACTTCTCCAAGACAGTTTTAGGTTGGACATAAGGAAGAACTTCTTTACAGTCTGAGCCCCCAAGGCCTGGCACAGACTGCCACCAGAGATGGTGCAAGCACCTACTCTGGACTCCTTTAAGAGTCAACTGGACCTTTATCTTGATGGGATCCTGTGACCCCAGCTGACTTCCTGCCCCTGGCACAGGGGGCTGGACTCGATGATCTTCCAAGGTCCCTTCCAGCCCTAATGTCTATAAAATCTATGAAATCTCATACCAGTTTTGGCCATTTTGAAACTGGTTTATGTGCACTGAATGTCTGTTCTGTTACAGGTTTAAACCAGTTTCTGACCACTTAAACTGGTTTGTGTGTAATGTCTGGCCCTAGCCAATGTGGTCTGACTCTGCCTAAACTTTCTCCCAGATCCCGCATTGCTTGGTAATCCAGATTCTAAAGGAGGTTTTCTAGGCTGCAAAATTCTAGGTGCCAGAATGATCACCAATGGGATGACAGGGCCAACACTGGAGCACGTAACATGGTTATTTGTTTGGATGCCATCTGCATGGATTACGATAGAGCTTCAGCCCTGTTTGGACATTAAAAAGATTCCAGGAAAACAATGCATATGAAAGTGCTCTTCATAGATTTATACACAGAATAGAGAGAAATCAGAACCCTGTACTGCCAACCTGAACCGTCTTGATTGTTAATGTTACTATTCATGCAATATATCTTTTGCTTTTGCTCAGTTTTTGTATTACTTCTTAGGAAATACTAAGAAGTGTGGAAGTTTCTTATTTAAACATAATGAAACAATAACAAGCCTAGACACATCATTGCATCTGGCCTAAAATTAATTTGTAATCCCAGTCAAAAGCTACAAACTATGGTTATTTGAAACAGGGCTTCCACAAAAGGAGTTTTTTCTTGTTGAACACCTCTGAAAGCAGTGCTATAGTCCCCTGAATTGGACTTAAAGCACAGAATTTACCTCCAGTTGCTTTAAATATGCATCACTTGTTTTTATTTAACTTTTCAGCTGAAGATAGTTTGAGTATTTTACTCTCAAATTATATGCTTGGGCCCAATCCTGAACTTTCTCACCTCAAATGAAACTCGGGAATTTGAGCCTGTGTAAAACAGCACCATCAGACCTTGTATCTTAATTTGGAGACCCCTCCTCCTTACTTCAAGATTGGGAGAACTTTCAAGGATGCCTGAAGCTGGGTGTTCCCCAAATTAAATCCCAGGATCTGAAAAAGGTTCAGATTTTATTTAAAATCACCACAAGTGCCCATTTCCCCTTTTCTTCCTACATGAGTATCTTTAGCACAGGCCATACTTCTGAGATGTTAAACTTTAGAAGCTGATATTCTGCTGTACTGACCACCACAAACTTGAGGCACTGAGCAATGTGGACATCAACACGATTCATGAAAATTTGGTTCAACTGATTCGTAACACTAGCTGTATTTCAGCAGCACTCATTTCAATTCTGCATTGTATTGAGAGGCAAAAAAATTCAAGTCAACCGATAAGAACGGAACAGGCTATTCCTACCTTCAGCTGCAAACATACATTTCTCATGGAAATTAATGCCAGCGGTATCTGGGATTTTAAGAACAGAAACAATCTTTTATTCTTCCATATATTCTAGAAAAGCACATACTAGAAATACAGCTCTCTTCTTCTGCGTCAAAAACATAGATCTTAATATTCCATAGCAAAATGAGACAAATATATATGTTTGTCTCAAGTTACAGGCTAAAATATGTCATCTTTATTTGCATTATTTAAAGAGTGATGTTAGTATATCGTATACTATTCATTTCAATGAATAGTATAAGATACTATGGCTATTCTCTTTTTTCTCCTTTTACAGTCCTGGACACAGGTGGAGATTTTCTCTATAAATAATGGCTACTTACTTTAAATTATGTGTATACTTTGGCAGAAGAATGCTTATAAGAGGTCTCTTTTTGAAGGCATACACCTGCATCCAAATCCCTAGGCACATTTACAAAAAGGGGATAATTAATGAGAATCAGGGATCTTGCAAAAATGTCTATATTACACATTTTTCTCTCCTTTCCCAGCTCAAGTGACACAAAATCTTTCCACTAAGAAAATCCCATGTGAAAGTGTCCAACTACAAATATAGATTAAAATGACCAAATTCTACTGAGACCAATAAGCAGAGGAAACACGCTCCAGAGGTAGGCTACTTCTGAGTGGCCATTAAGAGAAGACTCAAGTACAGCCTACTGTAGGAATCAAGTCTAAATATCAGAAAGGTCAGGAGAAGTATAACAAAAACGGTTACACGTTACACTCTCTAAAGTGGACAAAACGCCATATATTAGGTATGACTAGTATCTGAACATCTAGTTCAAAATCCAAAAGACTGGACCTATGTCTGTCTTACCTTTATCTTTTTATGGTCTCAAATGTAGTATTTGTAATAGTTCATGGCAGCCATTTTTACAGCCTACCATGTAGTTTGGTCTCACTGAGACCCTGACTTGTTCTTTGTTTTCACCATTGGCATTACCAATAATGATGCCATCTATACACCCCAAGCAGGATGGCAATTTGTCTGATACAGCTACATTTGTAGCAGTTTACAGCACCTGACCTTGTTCTGAGTCTGCCTCCCAGGAGAAGAGAACTCAGATCAAAATGAGTTCTTGGAGCAGGCCTAATAAAATATCTTTTATTGGAAATGTGCAGTGTGACAGTATATTGGTTAGTGCCACAGGCTATAGCAGATAGCAAGTGTGCTGAGGATCTTACTGGCAGGTGGGAGGTCCAGCCATGAGGTATCAGTCAAGTGCATTCTATTCAGACACTGCACGATTATGTAACCACACCTATACAGGCAAACTACCACGCATACTGGTTTTTAGCCTAGCAATTTTTGCTTTAGCAACATTTAAATGCTATTAAAAATGACAGGCAACTAGCATAAGCAGCGACGTCTGGGCATGGCTGACAAAGGCCTATCAGCCCTACGGCAGCTTAAAACCCCGTTTCAATGTTTCCCTTCTCCATCAGTAATATTAGGCTTTTATTCATTATGGACAGTGTTAATAATGGCAAACTAAGAGTTAAAACAAAAATACTAAACCAACTGCTTCTTTCTACTTAAGTTCAGTATCAAAGTAAATAAACTAAAACTGAAACATTTTGGTAATGAAAGTTGTCAGAAGTTCATTATGGTGCATAACAGTATTAAAGTCACCTCCTAAAAAGGTCATTTCTAGTATATAAACAGTATTTTCTCTCTTTAAAAGCACACATAATGATTGCAAAAAGAACTAGGACTGACCTAAATGAAAATTTACATTTTCTATTTAAACACAGGACAAATAAGGTAAGGGTAGCAACCATACCACATACCAAATGATGTGGTATGCTATTCCACATAGCTCCTATCACACTTTCCTATGCTGCCCTACCAACATGCTTCAATCCTGACCTAAAATGTACCATTTTTATAGCCTACCATGTATTTCAGTGTCACCGAGACCCTAACTTACCCTTTGTTCTCACTACTGGGAATGCCAATAATGATGCCATGTATATACACCCCAAGTGTGGTGGTGATTTGCCTGATATGGCTACATTGCTACTAGGATGATGTAGACAAAATAGGCAAACAAACATATACTGAGATCAATTTATGATCACCATCAGATTGTGTGGCACCAACTCAAGAGTGGCTCCGAGGTGAACTGCACCAACCTTGAGCCATCCGACACTGCCAACATCCATATATTTAATTTGTGCAAACACAAACAAGAGCCCAATTTTTTGTCACTGTTCAAAATGAATTCTGCGTAAAGCAACTAGACATTATAAAGAAAAGCTAATAATTAATTGCAGTACAATGCCCCTCCAACTAGCTCCCATACATCATAAGATGTTAGATGCTTTTAATCAAAGTGCTTCATTATCATATTGCCATGCATCACTGTTTTTAAAGGATGACATTTTTATAGCAGTAACCTTAAACTTTTCAGCTACACATCTTACCAGTTAAGATAATATTATAGCAATAGCTATGATATGAAAATAGATTACCTTAAAATAACTATGTCCACTTTTAATCATACTAATGAATGATGGATCACTAAGTTGCTGTTAGAATTGTTATACTGTGGTCCTCATTTTAACTTAACTTTTCCTTTTCTCTTGTCTGACGAGCCTAGCTCTATAATTACTGTGCAAGTGAGGAATGCATACAACTTTAAAATATAAATATAAAATATAAACTTCATGTATATGAAGGTAAAGGAAACAGTTAAAGAAATAAAGGGATGTATATACAATTTTAAAATAATGCTCCCTAGACCATGATGTCTTCCACAGTTGGGTAAATAATTAGGTGTCAATTAACGGGGCTGGTAATGATCATCACGAGTTAATAGCATGAACAGTTTTTGGGCACAGCACTGTGAGAGCAGAAAAGTCTGTGTCACGTGAACTAAGGAAGTCTGCACTCCTGACCACCATACTCAGTGGAAAGATTAGCATAGAAGCAGATTGCATGTAGGAGGGGCAAGCCATCTAACTACCAATGTCCTCTCTCACTGCTGCTTCACAGGATGTTTCGGTTCTTGTTCACTTTCATTTGTGATCAACACAAATAAAAAAGGAAAAATGCATATATTTACTACAGAACATTGATGGGGGGCTTATTTGTTTTAGTTATTGAAATACATCTCAAGCATACAAGAGAAAGCCACACAGATGCGCTACTTTTTCATACTGTGAGAATGTTCACAAAGCATGCAATAAATTAATACTGCTTTGCACTCAAGCTTGGGCTTCTGCAAATACAAGCTGTGTGATCTTCATCCAAGGCTTCGGGGATCTTAGGAAAGCTAACTATGGCCCTGAACTACAAATGATGTGGTATACCATTCCACATGTCTCCTGTCAGAGTTTCTCCATGACTTTTAAATATCCCTTTCAGCATTTCTTGTACTTTTAAACATTTTTTACACCATGGTCAGATAAGCAGGATGCCTATTCATACACACAATTAATTTTTGGAGGTATTTCTTAAGCAGACCTTTCTGCCTACACATTTTCACTCCATGTAGCAACTACCTACTAGAAAGCATGTGCTAGGACAAAAATTTTCCAGAGTGCTTTTGCATGCTTCAAAATTGCCTGGTATCAATAAAGCCCCTTTGAAGTGGCTCACATTGCACTCCCTAAATCAGAGGCAGAGACACACACTAGTGATTTTTTTCTTCAAAAGCCTATGACTCCGTCAGAATCATAACTGGCTCCTTCCAGTTTATTTCTTCTTCCTCTCTTGTTCTGTTAATGATTGCAAATTAATAAGAGTAGGATGAAAATTTAGGTGATTTTGGTTGAGAACGTTGGTTATAGTTATGTATTCCAACTACAAAAGCTACTTTATGTTTCTTTAGAGTAAATGTTGTCATGACCCAAAGGTATGATTTTGTGTGTGCTTCGGCACTAGAATTATCCCCGTGGGATTACAGCTTCATTGCACAGTGGAGTTTTGCTGCATAGAGAACCCGTGTGCAAGGGAAAAGTTCCCGCCACTTTGCAGCTGTCTTTGCAGGGTGCATTTCTCAAGTTGCGACAGAAATGCACGGTGCAAAGGAGTTCCCACCACCCGTATGCAAATTTGTTCCCCTGCTATTGGCTAGTTCTAAATTATTCCCACGTGGCGGCTAGCGATTGGCCTGCTAGCCGTATAAGAGGCTTGAGCGGTTTCCGCCCAAGCCAAGGAGGACTCCGCATCAATCTCGTGGGGACTCTGGGTACACGGCAGGGCAATAGAAACCTTGTGTGAGATCCAGAGGAGTTTGGTGGCCTGATCCACCGCCCACCTCTTCCCGTCTTCGAACGAAAAATTATAAGACATATCTACGAGTTTCCATTTCGGTGGCGCGCTTGTCCAGGGCATCTGGAGCTCTGTTTGCGTGGAGCCTAGCAAACTCCACGTGATTGTTCGTGTTCTTTTTGTTTGTAACCGCAACGCAAGCAAGTTTTCCAGCCTGCACCGCGACCATCCCGGTGTAAGTAAACAATCTTAAAATCTACCATTACGCGTCTGTGCCTAATTCTAGCTCGGCGCCTGCCCTCTCCGACCTGGCCTGCCCGGGCTGCTGGCCACAGCCCGCGTGCAGCGCGACAAGGGCCGCGGATTCGCACCCGGCCTGCACAAATGTATTAGAATGTAGTATGCTATGGTGCTTTTTTTTTTTTAAAAAAACTAGAATTATTTTTCTCCTTCTTGCCATGGCAAAGAGCACATTTTCCTTCTGAATGTGAATGGTTATCATCCACTTTCGCTTCCCTCAGATCTGCAAGAAAACTCACTAGATGGATGTAATGAAACAATAGTTTAAAAGTTATTGCAGATTGTTAGAATGGCTTTGGAAGAAAGACATTTTAGACCAAATCAGTTTATCAGCGAGCGAAAGCAAGCAAGTTTTACAAACATAATTTCAGTTTTTCTATCATCCAAGCAAACCTCCTCGTTTTTTTTTTCCTCAGAGAGGCAGATAAATGCCACTTTACTTTCACACCGTTAAGTTCCATAAAGAGCATTTGTTGGAGGGTCAAATTACACAGAATGGCTGCATACTGTCAGCCTTTAGAAACACAGAAAATGAGGGTTGGAAGGGACCTTCAGAGATCATCCAGTCTCAGGGTGTCAAAGATACAGCCTGTGGAGCCCTATCATCCAGCACATAGTGCTGCCTATGGGTCTTGGACCAGACCCACATGCAGCACACCTCAAACTGGTCCCATGCTGAACATGGCACATGCTGGCCCAGGCCCCACATGCTTCCAACACAATAGGGACCTTTAACACGATCCTTCCTAAAAGCTCTAAAAGAACAATTAAAGTCTGTCACAGAAAAGTTTCCTGTGAAGTCATGAAAAGATAAGTCTTTGACCCAGTATTTTGGAATGACTCAGACCTAAGGAGACAGCAAACTCACCACTTCAAAATAGAGACTTAAAACCATTTTAAGCAGAAGGGCTATCTATCAAGTATTTAAATACAACTGTGGAAGTAGGATAAAGCTAACAAAAAATATTTTGCAAGCGACCTGTAAAGGAAGAGAAGTGAATTTTTGCCCATTTTTCTTTTTGTATAAAAGATGCCACAAAAGATGTCATCGTGTCCCCTCTCACAAGAGAGAACACAGCAGCAATTTTCATTCCACATCTTACCCTAAAATGATCAAGTTCATCACTGATCTTTCCTGGTTTTCCTCACTTAGGTGTATCAGTCATTTGAGGAGGTTCACAACATGCAAAGTCAGACAGGAGTACACTATATTAAAAAAAAAAAAATCCCCCAAACTGCTTAGGTGTTGAAAATGAGTAGGTGTTCACCATCACCATGCCATGAAGACCTATCAGATTATGTGCCTCTATACATCGTGGATGAGCAGGTACTTGCTCAACATTAAGTGAACAGACCACTTAAGTGACAAGTTCTCACTAGTAAGAATGAACTACTGACAGTATGGACCAAGAGTATTTTTAAAAGGTATGATAAAAAGCACTCCTTGTCTTCTCATATGTTAAACTCACTTGGCCAGATGTTTAGCCTATAATTTTTTTGTAGCATTTATGATTTATATGGAGATATGACCACTTATAGCAGCATATCTAGTTCTTTCTTTCTTGTGATGTCATCATTAATATCTCTCCAGTCATGTAGGCATTTCAAGAGTAGACAAGGTGTAAATAAATATCCAATAGAAAAATGGAGGTAAAATGAATTAGTTTTAAAAAAAAAGTTTTCAAGCTTTCTCTATACATCATAAAGAATCAGACAGGGCAAAAGCATATTTTTAATCTCTATTTTGGTAGGCTACTTACCAAACTAAGAAATAAACCAAATGAGCAAATTATGTGATATTCTATGGACAAAAGAGTTAAGTTTAATAGCTATGCAACTAGTTTCACAAGATATTTCAAATATAAGGTGTTCCCCCAACATAAAAAATTAGATGGTTACCATAAACTATGTTGAAAGAAAATACATTAAATAAAAGTTTATAAAGTCATTTTTATGGTAGTTAAATTGCAGTTCCACTGTTGCAGAGGCCAGCGCTGCTCAAGGACATGAAACAGATGTTACAGGAACCAACCCTGGAAATTGTTTGAAATTGGCTTCATATAGCATTAAAGCAAGAATTAATAATAAAAAGATCATTTAGAAATGTCACATCAAGGTTTCACACAATGAGTACATGGTTTGCAATAATAGCTATAATTCAGACTGGAGCCAAGCAGAGAAACTTACAGAACTACTGAAAAATATAATATAGATAAATTCAGATTATCCAAACTGTAGTAATCTGGAATTCCAGATGTGTCTTTGAATCTAGAGGTCAGAAATATGTTGGCTGCACCTGGCTGCCTTTGGGATTGTTTTTAGTTGATCCATTATAGATGTAGTTACTTCAAAAGAAAAAAGGATAGTAAACAGATTGTTTGGGTCCAATTAATACTTATGTGGGCTAATGTCAGCATAAATAAGAAAAAATAAGGGGGGGGGGAGGTAGGGGGGCAGGAATAAGGAGAATCATAAGGTGGTGCTGATGATGGCACAAGCCAACTTCAACATTCTTTTAGGAGAGCCCAAAAACAACATAAAGCAGAAAGGCACTGCCAGGGCTCTCAGGGATACCCCATTCCCACAAAAGGCTACATGGGGCAGGGCAGGGCAGGGCAGGGCAGGGCATAAATTGTGTCCCCACTAATGAAAATCCAAGAAGCGGACTGTAAATCCCACATCTTGCCCTAGTCAGTGAATGACTTCCATATGCAGAAAGGCAATACACAGATTCAGATGACAAAGGAGCCAATCCAATCCCAGTCTAGAGATGGTATCAAACAGTTCTTGCATCTCTTACTTTCATTCTTACTGCTAAACAAGTTCCTTCCCTAACACAGAGTTAGGACAGAGAGAGGACCTAAAGTTTCCACCCCCAGTGAACCATAAACTAGCCAGTTGAAGAGATGGGGAATGAGCGGTGTCTTTCAAGTGACATGTAACAGCAGCTTATAGCCTCTCTGCCATCAGGAGTTCTGGGAGGCATTTCAGCATGTGCTTCACTTCATTCAGTTTCTGCAGCTTTTCTATGTCCATTTAGCCTGTCTAGCTAACCTAGCTTAGAATTAAAATCCACAGGTTTTAAAATTATTCAGATTGTTACTTTACACACACAGCAACTCCTGCTAGATCTGAGGCCTTATTTTTTTCCAAAAGTTTTGTGTGCCTCCTCTCCATTTGAGCAGCCTAACAACTATGGACACCTATACACGTGCATTGAGGCTGCTCCGAGCAAAATCTATTAATCAAGTCTGCTGGAGTGGGGTAAATACCACACTGTAGCAGACTCCAGTGTCACATGTATCGCCATCCCCTCACTGAAAAGTGTGGGGGGGGGGGGGCAGTTTAACTAAAGCTCGTTCGATAAGCTTTAGTTAAAGCACCCCCGTCTCCATTTTTCAGCACAGGGACACTGATATTTTAGAATTAAAGCACCACCCTCCACACACACACACACCTCTGGGGTAGAACTTGGATTTGTTGCCAGGCTCTTGCACGTGTATAAATACCTTAGGACTATAAGTGCTTCACACTTGGATGCCATGAAGCTAGGGAAACCTTGAGAAACACTTCAGTCAAACACAGTGCATTCAGTGGTAGAGGCCCAGATGTCTGCCTTCATTGTGGACAGGGTGCAGGGCATCAAGATGAGGGCAGAAGAGCCAGCATCAAGTTGTTACCTGTATTCACCCTGAAATGCAGAATAGAAAAATAAAGGTTTACAAGACTTCTATCTGAGTTTTATGATATGTTTAGTCAAACAGCAACAATTGCTGCAGGAAAAACCTAAAAACACAAACCATAAATAAGTTACAGAATGCACACCAGCACACACCAGCTGAATTTGTCCACATGGGTCATGGGTTTGGAGTAGGAAGGACTCTTGCCTGCTGCTATGGTGCGGGGAGCATGTAGGGCAGTGCTTCCCAAACTCTTCCTCGTGACCCCCCATTTATGGCCTCATTACCTCAGCATGACCCCATTTCCTCACCATGGTCCCTCACTCCCAACCCACAGGCCCTCACCATCATGACCCCATCCACTGATGTTGTGACCCCATTTGGGGGCACAACCCACAGTTTGGGAACCATTGGTATAGGGCATAGAGAATGTTTTCCATGACCTCCAGAGAGATGATGGGTGAGAAAGGAAAGAAGCAAAATGGAGCATGGGCCATACTGCTCAATAAGTTTCTCCAGTACCTTTTTCTACTTCTCCAGGAGCTTCCTTACTCCATCTGGCATGCATTCACTGATTTTTACTTCCTCCTACCATTGCCAAAACACTTCCTTACCATTTTGGTCCCAATAGCACTTGCCCTTCCCTGCCTGCCACTTTTTTGCATTACTTTGAGCTGGGCACCAACAGTGCTGCCAGCCAAGAACACAGCAACTATTGACACTAATAGGGAAGACCAGAAGAATCAGATTTAGAGCAGAGGACTAAAATGAGGAGATAGCAGCATAACAGTCCTCCCCCATCTCTGCCCATAGCTGCTTTTGAGGCCATTCTGCCTACAAAACTTTCTTGCCACCAGATGCCTGCCTCACTTTTTTCAAGTCTTTTTCAATCCAACTCTTTTACTTCTGATGCTTTCATTACCAGTAGGAAGAGCAGGCACAGAGGGCATGCAGGGAAAAATCAGGCCAACACTTTACTGCTCATTACATGGCAGTAGTTACAGGTAGTAGTTTTAATATCCTTATTGTGTTCATCTACTGTACCAATCTCTGGCTTTGGAAGTCCTAGCTATTAAAAAGCAATTGGGTTTTTGGGAAACACAAGAATTGTTTAGGATCACAGACACTCGCCCTCCACCTCACATGGCAGGTTAACTTCAGCTTCCTCAGCATTATACCTGGATGAATATCCTTTTTGAAAGTTAAATGGGATTTTTCTTGGCATGTCCAAACACTTAATACATTCAAGTCATGGGGGACCTCTATCCTATTTCTTCTAGAAGTAGCATATAATGGGAATAACTTCTGATCGCTGATTGTGCTGCATCAGGTCTCAGGTTCCTGCCTTTGGCCAGTCCTTAGCTGCCATTCCAGTCCTGCCCCTGGGCTTGCCTCTTTTCTGCTGTGCAATAGCAGATGTGGTTGCCCTAAAAGCTAGGTGTGGGTGGCTTATAATAGGGAGGTGTGTCCTTTAAGGAAGCTGACAGACCTGTTGTAGACACCCAGGTGTGGGTGGTTAGCTAATGAAAGAGTATCCCATTAAAACCCCAGAGAAGAAAGCAGTCAGCTGAGGGCAGGAGCAATTTGTGACCAGGAAGTCGCCTGGACCCCTGATAAGCCCACTACCAGGAAGGACCCAGAGGCCAGGGCCTCTCCTACTATGTGGGGAAGAGCTGAAAATTTTGTTTGGTCAGTTGCTTACCTGGTACAAGGATGGCCTTTGTGTTTACGAGACTGGCTGAAGAGCTCCCGAGGGAGGAAATCCAGCCTGCAAGGCAGCAGGCACACCAACACTCTTACATGGCTCTTTCATCCCAGAGCCTGAGGTGCTCCCTCCTGTCCCCTGCAGGAACACAAGCTTTTACAACCATCTTTCCTGCTCATCAGACATGATCTCGGGTTCAGTCTGACACACAAATTATGGCAGGAAATGGTGGTTTCAAAAGTTATGGGCACCTTTTATAGGGAGTAGGTAGATTTCACATCAGTAAGAATTTGGGTCCAGAGAGTTCAAAACGCAATCCCTGGAGTGGTATGCATGAGGACATGCAGAATTCCAGCTGAAGGATTGCTAAGACTTCCAGAGACAAAAAGGGCTGTCTAAATCCACACCCCTTTTGGTGGCTGAGAGCTTATACGTCACTCTTAGAAGGTAGCATAAATTGGCTGGCAGAAGGGAGGCGTTCTACCATCTCAGACAGAAGATCTGCAGGTGTTTGCAAATGTTACTCCACCAAAATTTGAGTTCTGAGACCAAAACATTTTAGTGCAGATTAAACTTTTGGCGCCTTTTACCTGCCACTGGACTTAAAGTACTTTACACAAATGTTAAGAGAGTGAGTATCTATGTCTTAACTACAGTCATAGCCCCTGAAGAAGATACATGATAAATTAGCCTGAACTAAGCCCTGTTTTGCTCCATTTAAGTTGTTCCTGGCACCCAAACTGGCTACTTTAAAGCTAGCTAGCTTGAGGCTGTTTGCACAATACAGCTGTCAGTGCTGGGAGAATATATCCACAGCCAAAAGACAGAGTACATTCTTTCCCTTAAACTTGACTACTACAAATTGAGAAAAGTCATTATTTTGCTCAATACATTTTTTTTTTTTTGCTTTAAACACACAATTCAGAATCATGAATAAGAGGCCACTGACCCCAAACTGAAATATTAGATGGAAGGTCAGCTCTCTAATTACCATCTGCACTTATTTTGCATAACATGCTAATTAACAATTTACATTATTCATATCTTTTCAGAATTTTCTTCCAATTCACCGCCCTCTGCATAGCAATATTTCCCTAGAATACAGAAGCCAATTTTCAAATGAATGGGAAGGTTTTGATGAGAAGATCAATTTAGAAATAAAATAATACAAAAATAACATTAGACTAATCATTATTTTAATTTACATTTCTATTTAAATTCTCTCAGTATCACATAGATGAAGCCAAGTTAAGGAGTACTTCAGAACATTAGCACACCTTCAGGGGGTAGGTTATAGCTTTTTTTAAAGAATATTTTTTAAAGTCAAGAAGTGATAATATTTTAGACTCAGTTCTCTGATATATAAACCCTTTCTCTAAATTTTGTTAATACTGAGGTACATGTTTATGAACTTCATATTAACTAAGTCATAAATACACACTTCTTTGAAGACAAAGCTATACTGTTTCTCCCCTTTGCTCCCCAGAAAAGCCCTGATTAGAAGTGACTAAACTAGAGTGTCTCTATCAACTGGATATTGTTTAGGTTTCAGCCTTTAAGGCTAGGTACAGATGCTCAAAAAGCCCAACGCAGAATTGATCTCAGTTACAGTTTTCTGTAAGTGGCATAGTTTAGATCAGTAGTGAACAGAACACACATTCGCCTGTTGGTGGGGGGGAAGGGCATCTTAGACCATGTTTCACCATTTTTAAACTAGTTTGTGTGTGCTGAACTTCTGTTACAGGTATAGACTGGTTTCTAGTCACTTATACTGGTAAAAGTGTAATATTTGTACTCGGCCTATGCATTCATGGGTTGCTACCAAAAGAGCAGGAACATCTTGGAGCCAATGAATGGCTTTACAGATGGCATTGCCAGAACAGCTTTTATATCTTCAACCAAGAGACAGTATTCTTTGAAGGAAGAGATGATGTCATCTGACAAAGTCAGGGAAGAGCATCCTAAGACATCAGCTTGCCAACCTACTGAAGACAACTTGAAATTAGATCTAATGAAGGCCAATGACAAAACCTAAGATAAAAACTGTGAAGAGCAGTAACCTGGTAAAAGAGCTGAAATCAGGGAAGATAAAGGGTGAAAAGCATGAAATAGCAATAGCATCACAAGAGTGACAAGAGGAAATAAAGCTGCAGTCTAACAACCATCTGTACATGTCTATACCATAATAGTTGGAACATGGCGAATAAAATGGAGAGGAATAAGTCTCAGTGCAAAACAACTACGACTTCACTGGCACTCCTATAATAGTGGTATAGAAGAATTCTTCTTGTTCAGAAAGGAGAACAGGAGAGGGGAAAAGGGAGGCAGTGTTGGTATACAATTGTCCTGCTGTCCACAAGTTGAGAAGCGTGTCTGTTGAGCATTTGGGGTGAAAAAGTGATTTCATCATAGGAATCAACTACAGATGACCAAATTTGGTGGGGGTAGGGGAATGGAACAGCCAGAGTCGGCATTTTTAACATTTTACTGAATCATTTCAAGGATTGGCAGGGAGAAATTTCAATTAGAAAAAAACAGAATAGTGGGACAAAGGGCAGTTGATAAAATTCTTAGAATGCTCTAGGGGGCACCTTTCTACTTCAGAAGCACATATTAACAAATATTTTAAATTTCATTCAGCCAAGAGAGGACAAATCAATTGAGAAACTGAAAAGAGAAATAAATATGGATACAACTGACCACTAGCTCTAAAGAAAGGAAGGAGTGAGAACAGCAGACTAAGAGCAATTAATTCCAAAACAAGAGTAAAGCAGACTTAGACAGAAAAAGCCAGGAAACTGGTAGTGGCATCTCTTGGGAAAGCAAAATAATCCATCAGAAAAAGGAATGCAGGGGAGTAGGCAGGCAATTACTGATACAACACCAAGAGGCAAACTACTCTGATACAGGGGAAGTGTAGAAAAACAAACATTATGCCTTCATTGGGAGCTTTTTGAAGACCTGCGCAAGGGACAGACATCAAACATAAACCAGTTTAAGTGATCAGAAACTGGTTTAAACCTGTAACAGAACAGATGTTCAGCGCACATGAAACAGACTGAAACTAGTTTGAGATAAGCCTGGTTGAATGTAGTATCAGACTTAACTGATTTGGCTCAAGCCAGTTTATGTAATGTCTGTCCCAGACCTCTTGCTGGTTTAAGATAAACCAGAAACCCCCAGCATCCTGGCATGCTCTCTGCACTTGGTGGGACTCTCTACCACACAGCAGGGCTGTCCCCTCCTCTCTGCTTCCTGCACAGCACTCCTCTGGCACAGACTTGCAGACACAGCAGGGTCTGCTGGCTTCCCAAAGCCCCTCCACCCCCCTCGCCACTTAAGCAGGGATCCCTTCCTCCCCTCTCCCACAGCACTGACCATAGCCAGCATGTGGTATGTTAGCTAGTGCTGAATAAGGCTCCAGCAGAGACTGCAGACACAGTAGGGTCTACTGGCTTCCCCCCTGCCCTACCTCCCCCCCAATACTGCTCAAGCAGGAAATCCCACCCCCCTCCCTTCCATCTCCCACAGCACAGACCCCAGCTCCACGGACCCTAGGCATGTGGAATTCTAGCTAATGCCAAGAGGTATTTCTTTGTGTGTGCTTATGGACCCCAGGCATGTGGTGTGCTAGCTAATGCCAAGGGGGGGGGGGGGTGTCCAATTTCATTGGGGCAGGCAGGCAAACAGAACAGGGCTTTTGGAACTAATCAACAGGTCACCCCAGTAAGCCGTTTAAGAAGAGTTTGAAGTAATGGGAGAGAGGCTATTGTTTTGCTAATTGGGTGATAAAGACTCTTATCAGCTCTGGGCTACCTTGCCAATTTGATGCAGACAGTCTGACAAGCAGGGAGGAAGATTGAAAAACTCCATAGCATCAACAGATGAATGCACTGCACACCCCCCCTTGCCTCAGAGTGCTAGCAAGACTGACAACTCTCCCACTCTTTGAGCAGCCAGTGGGGGAAAGCCTGGGATGGTGCAGGCAGACCTCCCTAACGAGAAAGTCCTGCAGGGACCTGGCCATACCCCCCTCAACTCAACTCTGTGCAAGGGAAGGGAGGGCTGCTCTAGCACCCCCAGCTTCTAGCCTGAGCCACTGCAGTCATATGCCTGAATTTCCTCAGCCCAGAGGGATTGTCTGTATGGTTGGAAACCGGTTCAGCCTAGCCAGGTTAGACTAACCTGCAAAGGTTGAATCAGTTCAGGCTCAAGCTTTCTGAATGTCTGTCCCTAGCCCTGAAGATCAAGAAGGAAATATATAAGGAGTATAAGCAATTTGATGGTTGCCTGTACATGTGCAGGGACACTGCTCCAACACCCTGTAATTACAGGGTGTTGGAGGAGACTCAATTAATCAAGTCTGCTGGAGCATGTTAATTAGCACGTCGTGTATTCAGCATCCCCATGCTTCAAAATGGCAGTGAGAGCACTTTAACTAAAACTCACTGAACAAGCTTTAGTTAAAGTGCCCCCCCCACCATTTTGAAGCACGGGGTACTGAATACACAAGAGGCTGCAGGCACTTTAACTAGAGCAGTTCTCAGAGCTGCTCTAATTAAAGCACCTCCTTTTCCCCACAGCACTTGTGAGGATGCCCCACGTGACTAAAGACAAGCATGAAAGAAGAGCACAAGTGTGAAGGATAAAAATCAGAAAAGGTAAGGTGAAATTATAAGTGTCAACTGGCAATGACAGACAGAAACAAGAAAAGGATCTTCCCAATTCATTAAATAAAAAAAATAATTAGCTATTACTTAATACAGGAGCAGAGTTAGTACTGGATAATGCAGAAAGATTAAATGTTCAATGCTTTTCTGGTTCAATCTTTGTTAAAAGGGTAAGGTCTGACTATCTTCTTAAGAATTAAAATTAACAAAGTAGCAATAGCAGAAAACAGAAGAGTGAAACAAGTTAAATAACGTTTAGATAACAAGTAGATTTGGCAAGGCCTGATGAAATGCATCCTATACTATTTATAAAACTAGTTAAGCACTCTCCCACCAACTAGCAACTGCCATCAAAAACTTGTGAAAGTGGCAGGGAGGGAAGTCTCCGAGGACAGGAGGGTTATAGTACCAATCTTTAAGAAGTTTAGAACAGCCAGCCTAACTTCAAACATGGGAAGATACTTTAGCAAATTATTAAGCCATGAACTGAGAAAGTGTTAAAATTAGAATTGTTATATGGCTCAGTAAATTTGGGATAACATATAGGACCCTGCATGTGGTGGCTATGTAGGTACATCATGGTTGTATACTATTATAATTTCAGTCATAAAGCCTATATTAGGCTGGAGCGAAAATAATAGGAAAACTTCCATGCAACACTGGTAAGACGCAAGGCAGGACCCCAGGTGTAAGATTGTAAGGCACTCTTAGATAATGACTTTAGCATAAAGTACAATTGGTAGGGTGGGGAATATTCAGTAGGCTTACCCGTTTCTCTTAAGAGTCCATGGTATATGGGATGTCTTTTCCATTTTGTCCCTTAACTCACACTTGTGGCAGGCTGTCTCAGGTTGTTCTCTTCATGTTGGCAATGACCAATAATAGACCAGACAGAAAGGCCAAGAATTAAGTTTGTTTTCCTGCAAGCTGATCACAAGGGAAGCCTGTCAGAAAGATTCTATTTGGTTTGGGAGAAGGCCTCAATGAGTCTACTCCTATGCTTTGAGAAGCACCCTCCATTCCCAAGCTTCAAGACAACAGCAGCAAAAGGTGTAATCTTGGCTGGGGACCAGTATTTAGCCTGGCAGGTAATACCCTGACATTATCACCCCGGAGTTGTAAAAGGCACACAAACTAGAAGATCCTGACCGGATACAAAGCAGCATATGAAGGCAGCTAAGACCACCAAGCTACTGCATAGTGGGCATGCCCCTACATGAATATTAGTGCACACTAATAGTTAGCATGTGATTAACTTTATTTTCTTTCAATCAGATGCAGAAAATATGGGTTCTCTCACCCGTTAAGGGGTGCTAAGAATGGCAGCATGTGGATGGAAGGAATTTCAATACGCACAAAATATACCAACTAGTACAGATAAGCTCTGCTTTACAGCAAGGGAAATTATGATAAGACATGGGATGGAAGAAGGGAGGAAGAGCTATCAAAACTAGTGAAATGCTGGATCAGGCAACCTTGCCAAGCTGTGGAAACCCTGCCAGAAGTTCAAGAACAAATTATCCACCCGTCTGGGATGGTTTAGAAGTACATGACCCTTTCTCAGGACAGGGAGTGGACTGCACAATCTATTAAGGTCCCTTCCAGACCCCATCTCTGTGATTCTCTCCAATTTAACTCCACTTCACTGGAAGATCCTTTGAGATTAAGTTTAAAGCAACGTGGCCGTCAGCTGCAATTAGGCATAAAAGTAGTGACCCATGGGAATTGCATGTCACTTTTTAAAAACGTTTGAGATCAAGTAGTGTCTCGCTGTCCCAGTAATTTGTATTCTTATTAAGATGAATTAAGGGCATCCAGTTTTATCATGCTGCACATCATTAATACAAAGCAGCTCTGCATCTCCATTAATAACATGCACTTAACAAAAACAAAGGGCGCAAGGTCCTTGCCCTGAAGAACTTACAGTGTTTATTTGCCTGTTCAATACCTCTTTTCAGTGATTAAGACCAATCCTTTGTGGGATTTCTTTATATACAATGAAGCATTTTATGTCCCATCTATCTGTATTTTACCTGGGACCTAAGCATTTCTACTGTACATTAGTCAAAAATCAGAACACAGAAAATGTTTGTGTCCTGTGAATTTTTCACGCAAACTCTGGAGACAAAGCACTTTTTGTATATATATATTTGTTACCATAATATAGTCAAATGTGTATCATCAACTGAGGAAATGTAAAACTCAATGTTTGGGGAACTTGCTGAGCTAATTGGCCCAAGACAGTATATATATATGCCCTGCCTGAACCAGGAGAAAAAAAGCAAAAGTTATACAGCAAGTTCTTTTGACTTGAGATATCATCCCAGAACTCAAAAACAAGGAAAGAAGGCATTCCTTTTAAAAGAGATGTATTTTATAAACAGTGGTCTTTAAATAATACATTTTTCAAGAAAGAAAACTGCATTCAAGTCAAAAGATCAGATATTTCTATTTTTAGTGATGTGAAAGGTGAAAAGCGTAGCAGTAAGTAGAAAAAAATAACTGCACATATCACCCCTTGCATTTATCCTCTTCTGCATTAGGGTTAATAAAGTTATAGCAAGACCATTACTTCTGAGCACAGTAATGAAAAATGCCCTATTTAACAAAGTGAACATCAGTATCCTGAAGAGGTTCCACAGCTATCTGTCTTCCATCTTTAATTTTAATTAACAAAACAAATGGACAGTAAATTCAAAGCAAAGAATCAACATTAATCTCCAAATCAAAAGGATTTATATTGAGATTACAATTAATCACATGCATGAAATATCTTATTTAATAGGGTGATGCCCTCGGTTACTTTGTTTAATCACTAAAACAATTCAATTTCCAAAATTAGAATTTGGATCCCTTCCAAACACATCCCATTAAGATTATCAATTCACTAAGAACAGTGACACTAAACCTTTGAAAAATAAACTCTTCTAAACTTTCCCCCCCACACTGATTAATGTGGTAGTATAAAGTATTCTCAGGCACAGTGATCCTCAACGAAAAGAGAGGCTGATCATGCACCCATTTTGACCCCAAAGCATGCAGTGACACACTAATAACTCCATTTGACTCCCTCCTGCAATTCCCCTGCAGGCCAAAGTTTACCCAGTGTAAGCACACAATCTCAGTAGACTTTCTACCTACACTGAGTTTCACCAACAGCAAATACTCTCTGTAAGCATTTCCCATCCTCCTCCACCAATATAAATGTGCCAAGAAAGTTGTTACTACTACTGGCTCCTGTAGGTTTGCAAAATCCCTCCTGAGGAAAGTCTGAGCTGGCTTCATTAATGCTTTCTTAAGGGCACTGCTTACTTCTTTCTGGGGTTCTCTTTCTTGTCAAAAAGGCCAGTGCAATGTCTTCACGAGCTCCCTCCTGCAGCTTTCTACCACAGTTCAAATCTTCTGAGAGAAGAGTGATACAGGTGTCACCAGGCAGCCTAACCTGGAGAGAGTAGAGCTGTGAATCAGGGGGATCATCAATTAACCTGCTGACCCTCATGTGTGGGAACTAAAGAATTTAGCTTGACTGAAATCCGGAGGTAGAGTTTGCAGGATTGGAGACCAGATAAGAATGTACTGGTAACCACCGTTCAAATGTGGCACATGCCACAGCAATCACCAATTTGTGCCCATATTATCTCAGTAATCCTGGCAATTCAAACTCTACAAGACATAACACAAACCACTCTTGCAATTCAAACGTCCAACTCACAACCCCAGGTAGGCAGCAACCCTGAAATATCTCCATGAGACCCTGCTGGTTTAGGCTTCAGGCAAATTTCCTGAGTGGTGCAGGGAACCTGAACAGCTTTCAGAGCTGTAACTGCTTGGCAAACAAAATGTCCAGAGATGCAAAGCTAGTGTTCTTGAGTGCAGAAAAGTTTACATGCACATGCACGGAGCAGATTAAAGAGATTTTTCTGCAGCCCAATATACAATGCACACAAAGTATGCATCTAATCCCATGCAAAATGGTAGAGGCCAGTTCCACAGGTGAGTTCACTGGCAAGGTGGCAGTTAGGCCAGTTGGCCTATGTTATACTCATTTACTTCAGGTGCAGGTGTGTGAAACAACTGACAGCAGACTTATGCAGTGCCAAAAAATGCCAGGAGGAATACTGACTTCTTTTACTGTTGTTCTTTTGGGAAAAAGTATAATAGCTTCTGTAATTCATCATTACCTGGTGAATTACAGAAGTTATAATACTCGCTTATAAGAAGTATCACATATGTACAGTTATCACAAAACGTTAAACCAAAGGAGAAAGCAGATCCAAGGTACTGAAATCCTAAAGCACAAATCAAGGAATCCAATTTTATTGTTGAATACTTGAGCTTTTTAATATCATCTTTGGTAACAGTTTCAGAGAAGCTCTTTAACACACTCGTCACTCCAAAAAGTCAATTTATCATCATTAACCTCACATCCTTTTTTTATTTAAATAAATGTTTTTGTAAGTTTTCACAAGCCATGTTATATAACTAAAAGATTAATCACCATCCTCTCTTCTGTATCCCCAATAATTCTGATGGTTTGATAGCTATTTCTGTCCTGAATTGGAATGAAATGTCAAAATATCTTAAAATGTGTTCAATCAAGAGATTCACAAGCAATTTTGAATAAAAAATGTTCACATGTTTTACTTAGTTTCTGGTTGCAATTAAATCAGTACCATCTGAGTTGCTTCAATGCTTCACAGAACTTGTACTTGCAGGTCCTCTCACACCTACATTGTCTCCAACAGGTCTTACTGCATGGACTATTGATCACAAAATGCACCTCTGTTTTTCCCTGGGCCTCACCCACCAACATGCCTCAAAATGACAAAGTACAACTTCCACAAATCATCCCAGCAGCTCCAGCTGTCTATCTGAAAACCTAATATTTTGTTTCCATTCATCTCTCTTCCCCTCAGATATCCAAAACAAAAACTCTTGCAATGAATATTTCAGTTTCCATAAACATTAGTATCGGAGACCAACAGTGAAGAAACATTTTCTGAGAAATGGAAACCTGTCCCCATCTCCTTTAGCCCTCAATGCTCTCTGATCCCCCCTGCTTGCTCTAGGTTCACAATGCATCAGTGTCTACCAAAAAGTCCTGTTTGTTCTGGAGTGGGACTAAAGTGAAACATTTCCAAGTTGTGGCACATTTTTAGAATTCTCTCTCTGAAAAGGAGGGCTTAAGAATAACTCACCCATTAACATGTGAAGCAAAGCTTTAATTATAAATGGTCTTTAAGAGGCCTGCAAGTGTAATTCAACCTTCTGGTCTTAAGAGACCATGAAATATGTTCAAATGATCAGGTGAATCCAGATGATCAGAGGGCATAGGAAAAGGTCTGTCATACCTGGAAGAGAACACAAGATTCCCTCAATCTGCCCAGAACAAAGTTAGCATGTAACAAACGATAGCCAGAATTATGGCCTATGAAAATTATGCCCTGCTGAAACCAAAACCATCATAGATGGGTAAAATGTTGTTCATTACTTTTTAGTGACTTTCATAACATCTGTAGAAACTGGGTTCACTTTTTATCTTGATACATTTGAGGGACTTGATAAATTCTACTGTCATACATCTTCATTTCTTAAACCTGTCTGAAAAAGAAACTACATGTACCCTGCAAGCTATCCAGAAATTCACTGTACTTCAAGTTTGTACTCCAACAACTCATTCATTCCAGCGAAGCCTTTAGACAACAATAGCAAACACATATTGTCTTGGAATGGAAGTAGAAATTTCACAAATCTTCTGTGCTAGCTTAGTTATGCTCCCGCTGTAAAACAATTGCTCTCAATACTGCACAGACACAGGTCAACATCAAGGCTTTCAAAAATTACCAAGCTAGGTAAATGTCAAAAACAGGGTATGGAACTACATCTGTTTAGCATTAAAGCTAACCTCACCTGAATAGCTGGGAAAATAACCCACCTGCTTTTAAAACAGGTTTCCTGTCTTTCCCATAGCAATAGGCCTGTGCTGAGTGATGCTTTAAAAATATACCAAGACACAGTGCTAATGCCGAAGCATTTCCTTACCCAACTGAGCAGGGGTATGATCTATGTCTCACAAAAGGCCGACATATGGTGCTGATAGCTCTCTGATTATGTCAACGTTTATTAGTTAAGTAAAAATCACAAGTCTTCTTTAAGGGAAGGAACCCAGATGCCTGCAATTAATATTTCTCAACCCCGCTGAAGAAACTGTAACTTAATTCCTAATGTCGTTACTTTAAAAGGCTCAAACTCACAAATTATGTCATTAGAAACAGCAATGGTTAACAAGAGGTGCACTATAATGTATTTTCGTTAGCTGGGGCTAATTGGAGCCAAATGAGTAAAACAATTCTGTAAGGGCAAGCCGCAGAAATCCTTGGGTCCTTAGGAGATGAAATAAATGAGGGTAATCACTAGTGTATGCAGAATACGGCATGTTCAATTAATATAAATAGGATAGCAGTCAACTGCAAAGCTCCATGGAGGCACAGATGAGTTCGGGTGGGCAGCAGATGTCTTATTACATTGCATAAATACAAACAGCATGGCAGACTAAACTAGACCAAATACAGAGCACACAAACAAACCCTAGAGGCTAAAGACACGTGTCACAGGGGGTCTTTGCAAAGTTTACTGGTACATGTTTAAAGAACGTGGTACTGTTCTTTATTAATTGGGCCTTGGGTAGGAGGGGACATCTGTCACATTACAGTAAAGCTAGTAGTGTACCCCTGGCAGCTTTAAAAACTGCCACCTGCACAAGCAGACATTCTGTGGGGGTGGATGATCTGATCCACCCTCCTCCCTCGATCTTTTCATCACGTCAAATTAATTGTTACAGTAACTATAGTCAATTGATTTCACAATTTTAGCTTTCAGACCCTTCAGAAGTGAAAAGAAACAACCTTGTCTTTCATTTCAATCTTCTCCTCAATAAGATCAAGGCTTCTGTGTGCCAGTCCTTCAATTTTCTCCTCTTAAAAAAAAAAAAAAGGCAATAAGGATGACAACCTCATCAGCATTTGTCTCCAGCCTAATCTGTAGTAGAGTACTATTTTTTCATTACACAAAACCCTTTTTAAATAGTGTGCATTAGGACCTATGATTGAAAGTGGTATTATTGCATAGATCATAATCACAAGATGCATATGTTTTTCTAGTTCCTGCTGCTTTGATGAAACACAAGGCTCTTAAATAGGACTTGCTAATTATTCCATTTTAAATTTTCCTCCGAGTACAAAGCAAAGAGATTTGTGTTAATATTGTCTCCAAGCAAGACTGAAAAAAATAATACAGTAGCTACAGGATTTGAGTAAGTGAAGAGGAAGTTATTCACAAACACCCACTCGTTTGACTGCCAATGTCAAATATCAAGACCCAATTTAGTGGTTTAAAAACTCCATCCTTTTTTACCCGTCTCTTCTGAGTAATCTTTGCTATCCTTCAGTACTACATTAATGACTTTTTTTTAATTATACCGTGTTCTCTATTTCTAACTAAACAATTATGACATTTCTCTCTTCCCACCCCCCATTTTTTGCAGTCAATTCATACATATTTGCTTTGTATGTTACTATCACCTATAGGACATTTATCTGTCTGATTTCCATATCTTGCACAAAAACAAAAGAAAGAAAAGTATGTGGGGAAAGTGTGATTAAACATAGATAACCCACCCCTATGTGCATCCTAAAATCAAGTTGGCTTTTTTCTTTTGTTTAGTACTGCATGATTAATTCCTAAGGCTTAAGGACCAGAGTGGACAAAAAATGTTTAGCAAGAAATTAATAGAAAGAAGCTGGCTATATGATACAAAAAAACAAAATTGGATTTAAACAGACAATATGTGAAGGTTGATTTAGCAGGAAGTTATAAATAGGAATTGTGGGATGGAATTAAGAAGAGCAAGCATTTGGACTAACTCTTTTGGCACTACTGAATGAACAACAGAGACACAGTGTGTCCAAAGTACAAAAACACATAGCCATTGCTTCCACAGATTGTCTAGACAGTAGCCCTTCAGTTGCATTTGTGGGTCCCAGGTATAAAGATGGTGAGGCTTCATCTCTGGGAGCCATATCTTTGTATGCTAGTTTAGGAGTGATATTGTAACTATGACAGTCTAGGAATTGTGTGCTGATATTTAGGTATCATCCACAAAAATCCTGACCACTATTCTAGCTTAGGTGATTAAATTCCTTCTAGAGCAGCGGTCCTAAACCTTTCTAGACTTAAGGCACCCCTTAGAAAATGCCAGCTCTTTTCACTCAACTTTTTTACTATAGAGAAATCATAGAGTAGTTCTTCTGTTATGAAGATCTCAGAAAGACCACAAGTCAACTTTTGACACTATGGATTCATATTTGAAATCTCTGGCTTTCTCTTGTCAATTATGTGTAGGGTGTTTGCTCACCTATAATAGTGCTAATATTGTGCATCACCCTTAAAAGGATCTCTCAACACCCCTGGGTGCTGTGGCACCCTGGTTGAGAATCACTGGCATAAAGTAACACTTCAAGGGAAACTCGCATTTCAGTGGATGTACCTTAAATAGGAAAAAACACTGCATACAAATCATGTCCTATTGAATAAATCTGAGTGTCCATACATAGTCAGTGGGTACTGTAGCTGCCAGTATAGTGAGCATAATCTAGGACACCTCACACAAATCTTGTTTCCACAATGCTAGCATTGCATGATACCCAGTGGCATCCCTGAAAGGATCTCAGTACCCCAGAATACTACAGCAGCCTCCTAGCAATTCATTATTCTAGATATTTGATTGTGAATTAAATATCGCCCGTCATGAAATCATGATTGGTGTTTTCATTGTGATAATATAAAAAACGTTTCAGATAGAATAGGAAGGGGAGAGAACTAGCTGTCTGATTCCAATTTGCTTCTAAACAGCCCACTGCCACCAGATCTACAGACTTACAGCTCCACACATTGCACCATCCCATCCTTGTGTCCTGCCCAGATATCAAGGGTTGGGACACCTTCAGTGAGGGTCCCTGTTGGGACAGCTCATTCCACCTTAATCCTGCAAGATACTGAAGACCTAGACTGGTGGCTTCTGCAAGGAGCCATCTCCGCAGGCATGCACCTGGGCCACTTAATTGGCACCCCCACCATCTGTCCCTTGTGTCAGAGGGAGATCCTAGTGCATGCCAACCTTGAGTGTGCCATACTGCAACTCCTCCACTGCCTCCTAAAGAAACTCCTCCTGAGGTTCTGGCTGCACTTCTCCCTCACCTTTTCTTTTATACCCCTCCCATCTATAGCCCCATCAAGTTCTGGGACCTCATAGATAATAGAGCCAGAAGGGACCCAATGGATTATCGTGTCCAATCCCCTGCCCCTGGCAGGAAAGAGGAGCAAAGTCAGATGACCCCAGCCAGGTGATTGTCAAGCCTCCTCATGAAGACCTCTAAGTCAGATGACAGTACCACCTCTCTCGGAAGCCCATTCCAGATTCTGGGCACCCTTATTGTAAAAAATGTCTTCCTAATGTCTAACCTAAATCTACTCTCCACTAGTTTGGACCCATTATTCCTAGTTACTCCCTGGGGTGCTCTGATAAACAGTGCATCCCCAATTCCCTGCTGTTCTCCCCTGATAAATTTATAGGTGGCCACAAGGTCACCCCTCAGCCGTCTTTTATATAGGCTGAAGAAATCCAGATCTCTCAACCTCTCCTTGTAGGGTCTTTCACAGAGACCACTAATCATGCAGGTGGCCCTCCTCTGAACCCTTTCCAGATCCTCCATATCCCTCTTGAAGTGCAGTGCCCAAAACTGGACACAGTACTCTAACTGCGGCCTGACTAATGCTGCATAGAGGGGGAGCATTACCTCCCTTGATCTTTGGTCATGCATCTGCTAATACATGACAAAGTGTGATTGGCCTTGTTGATGGCCTCATTGTACTGCTGGCTCATGGTCATCTTGGAGTCAACTATGACTCCAAGATCTCTCTCAGCCTCTGCGCTGCTGAGGAGGACACCCCCCAACCTGTAGGTATGCTGGGGATTCCTCCTTCCTAGGTGGAGTACCTTACATTTATTTATCTTTGTTGAATTGCATCCTATTACATTCCACCCATTGATCTAACCTGTCCAGTTTGGCCTGCTCCCTGGTATATTAACTTTGCCCCATAATTTGGTATCATCTGCAAACTTGGAGAAGGGTGCTTAACACACCCTTGTCCAAATTGCTGATGAAGATATTAAATAATACTGGCCCAAGGACCAAACCCTGTGGGACCCCACTGCCCACCTCCTTCCAGGTTGAAAATGACCCATCAACCACCACTCTCTGGGTGCGGTCCCTAAGCCAGTTAGCCACCCACCTGACTGTGTAGGCGTCCACTCCACAGCCTGTTAGCTTCCCTATGAGAATAGGATGCATAACTGTGTCAAAGGCCACAGATAGAAGGCCATCTATAAGACCAGGAGGAAACCCAAGCAACTGTAGGACCATTTTTTCATCCCACCTCTGCACACATCTCCAAACAGAGTTTCACTGAACAGCATCCACTTGCTCCTTGCACACATTCAAGGGGTGGTGGGCAGTGGCCAATATTCTCTGCTTGGTGTCCCCATTTGAAACGCTCATTATTAACCTTTGATCTATACTCCTGTCCCTGCTTCCTCATTTGTTGTCCCCGCAAATCTCTTGCATTTCTTGTGGCCTCCCTGATTGAGAGAGGTTTATAGTTCTCTTGGTGGACCTAGGACCACCACTCTTTGTACAACAAGTAGGCCTGTTTTAACTGCACCTCATCAGTTGCAAAATCATAAGGCTTTGCTTATTTCATGGTACCATTCTCCCATTTTTAGATAGGTCCTGGGCATTAACTACATTTCCTCAGGAGGTCAAATTGAGCCATTGATGTTCATATCTGTGGGATTCTGCAACCACTGACGCATATAGTGACCAGTCAGCATTCTTAACCCAAAGTATGAATTGTTTTAACATAAGAAATTGAAAATTTACAGGAGAGAGACCTTCTGCATAACCTATATATACACCTCTGTCTTATATTCCTGAGATGCCAGCATAGGGCATTTATAGTAGTGGTTGTGGAGGTTTATTAAAATGTAACCACCACATATCCCTATCCAAGACAGCTATGCTATGCTGGTATAAAAATGTGTCTATGTCCAACTTGGGGGGGGGGGGGGGGGAGGAGGAATTAAAAAAAAAAAAAAAAATCAATATTTCTCATTTATACCAGTTGTTTCTAGAAGTACTTTTCAACTCCATTTTGGGTTTAAAGCATATATAACTCTTTGGATTTAAGAGTAGGTCTATATTACAAGCAAAATGAACAGCAAACTTTTAGGCTAGGGAGAGACATTACATGTAAACTGGTTTAAGTGATCAGAAACTGGTTTAAACCTATAACAGAACAGATGTTCAGTGTACATAAACCAGTTTGAAAATGGCTGAAACTGATTTGTGATAAGTTTGATACTACATTCAAGCAGGTTTAAGTGATTTGGGTCAAACCGGTTTATGCAATGTCTGTTCCAGACCCCTTCCTGGTTTAAGGTAAATCAGAGTTCCCCTAGCATCCTGGCATGCTCTTGGGGCTGGCATGCTCTGCCATGCTTCTGGCATGCTCTGCTCCACAGCATGGCTGGCTCCTTCCCTCTGCTCCCTGGTCAGAACTCTGGCAGAGACTTGGAGGTACAGCAGGGTCTGCTGGCTTCTCCATGCCCCCCTCCCCTCCCCTCCCTTCCCTCTTACCACTCGCTGCTTAAGCAGAGATCCCTTCCTCCTCTCTGCCACAGCATGGACCATAGCCAGGAGAAAACTGGCTAATGATGTGTAAGGCTCCAGCAGAGAATGCAGACACAGCAGGGTCTGCTTGGCTTCCCCCTGCCCTGCCTTACCCCTCTCCTCCACTCAAGCAGGAACTCCCCCCTCCCTCCCATCTCCCACAGTATGGACCCTAGACATGTGGTATGCTAGCTAATGCTGAGAGGTGTTTGTGTATCCCTCTCTAATTTCACTGGGGTAGGCAGACAGAACAGTGACCGCTTAGGGCCATTTAGAGCTAATCAACAGGTCAGCAGGTAAGCTGTTTAAGATGTTTGAAGTAATGGAGAGAGGCCATTGTTTTGCTAGGTGGGTGATAAAGACTGTTATCATTATCAGCCCCCAGTTGGCTTGCTTGCCTGTCTTAGTTACCTGCAGACAGTATGATAAAGCAGGGAGGGAGATTGAAAAGCTCCGTATCATCAACAGCTGCATACCCCCTTGTCTCAGAGTCCAAGCCCGGGGCTGGGGGCTGGCAACACTCCCACCCCTTGAGCAGCCGGCGGCGGGGGAAAGCCTAGGACCATGCAGGGAGACCTCCCTAATCAGAAAGTCCTGCCAGGGCCTGCCCATGCCCCCTGAGCTCAGCTCCCTGCAGAAGGGAAGGGAGGGCTGCTCTAGCGCCCCCTGGCTTCTAGCCTGAGCCACTGCAGGCATGTGTCTGAATTTCCTCAGTCCAGAGAGAATGTCTGTCCAGTTTTAAACCAGTTCAGCCTAGCCAGCTTAGACTAACCTGCAAAGATTGAATAAATCCAGGCTCAGGCTTTTTGAATGTCTGTCCCTAGCCTTAATCACAGTGGGGAAAAAGCAACCACACACTCCAAGAAGTCCATTATGGACTTTTGCCATTGATTGTACATGGCAGGTATTCAAATATCATGACCCCTGACAGATATGCAAACCCTACCATTATGAATTCAACTCAGTAAGACCCATTTCATCATAAAAGAAGCGATAGCCTTAAATAACAAAGCCAGTATCACAAACCCATTCCACATCACATCATTCCAAGTAGAAATATTTTTCTTATAGTGCACCCTAATGTTAATCAAATTAAGGCCATTTTGAACCAAGAGAACCTCAGAGTAACATCCTACACCACTGTCTCCTTTATCACAGCAAAACAGCTGACGATGGGATGAATCAAGCTGAATCCAGGTTTAAGTGACATGTTTAAGCTGTAACTTCTAACCCACATAACACTGTAATGATGCCTTATCTCATCCAATGTCAGAACCTGTTGTTCAGTTTCCTTTCTTCCCTGGCCAAACAAAACCACCACAACTACATCATTTGAGTTACTCCCTACTTTTAGAGACAACAAAAATTCAGTATAACTCTGAATTCCAGCATTCACCTGTACCTTCGCTGTGCCACTCTTGAAACTTTTACTCCTATATCTTCCTACAGCTACTTTGAATTAAGTGTTCTCTTCTAGAAAGCAAAACCAGCCTTGTTTTCTATCACTCCCTCCCCTCCACCCCTGTAAAATGAGCACAAAAAAAGTCCCTCTAATAAAAAGTCCTGACCTTGGGTTATGATCATGCAATGCCTTGTCACTTAATTTAGCCAAGCCCAAGCCCATCCACTACCTGATAAACTGCTAAGTAAGTACAGGAAAGGACTGAGTCCAATTCCCTTTAAACTCAGTCAGTGCTATACAACATGAAGAAAGTATGCATGGAGAATGAAAATATCAAAGCTGTTTCATCTTTTGCTTACCCTAAAAATCCATGAATCCAGAGTCAACTTAAGTTACATGGAGGAAGGACCTACAGTATGAGGTGACTGACTTGAGGCAGATGTGACTGGCTGAGAACACCAGCAATTGCAGCTGTTCATTAAATCATCTCCTTCCAAGGCTTCAAGAAGTGCTGCAGAAGTACAGGCAGTCCTTTGTAGGCACTGCATTTTCTCACTCTGCTTTCTGTTGCCCTCCTTGAAGGGCAGGGGGGACAGAGGGGCAAGGTTGGCAGTGTCAGCCAGAGATATCTGTTTCTTCAGGCTGATGTCCCAGCAAAGCAGCAGTAGAAATCTAAGCACCCAGTGCCCTTCTACAGAAAGGAAAACAGAATCTCGTGCAAGGAAAAATAACCTAAGAAGAAAGCAATTGAATCTTGGATTCCACAGCAATTTACTATCCCACATAGGAGAAAGAAGGATCTGGGCCTTAATTTCTGCTTAGTTTTCATGACATGTCACAATTTTTCACAGCCATTGACCAGGCATCCTTGCAAAATGATATATTATCTTATAAATCAAGATGCCAACAAATAATAATTAGTAGCTTAGCATGACCATACAACTTTTTTCATTCTCAAAAATACTTTGCAATCATTAACTAATTAGTACTCCTAACATTCCCCATTTTTGGGGTTTCCTCCGCAAACTCTCAACATCCCCCACTCCCTGCTCTTTTACAGGGGTCTTTCTCTGCTTTCCTAAAGGAATCTCATTCTTTTCCCACTTGCAAAAATCTGTCTTCTGTCACTGTTGTTCTCTAGTGGTCCCTTCCTTCATAAGTATCTTCCTACTATTACTGGACCCAGCTGGAACAACAGGAAGAGATTTGAATGCCCTAATGAACAGCATGAGATAGCAAAACAAGATATTTACTCCTTGTGGACGAAGATAGCAAGGACAGAGGAAGCATAAAGGGCAGAAAAAGGAAGACAGAAAAGCATAGCCTGAGATAAAAGGGAAGATAATAGAAAGTTATGAGGGAGAAGAAACCAAGATTATGTCAGTGCTTTCTCCTAATCTAAACAGTTTACTTCTCTCCTTCTGTTGCAATTCCTCTTCCGCTGACAAGCTCTTGGCTCAGCTGCATTTACACGTGCCGATTAATGTTTAGCAATAAGCTCCAGAGCTTATTGTTCCAGAGCTCATTGCTGCCAGGTGCACATCTGCACATGTGCCCACAGTCACAGCATGTTGAACCAGGGTGGAGCAGACCTGGCTGACAGGAGGCCCTGGGGGTCAGCCTCCCATTCCCAGGATACTCCCCCCAGCTCAACATGCTGTGTCCCAGCCAGCCCCTTCACAAGGGTGCTTCAGTGCAGGGCAAGCCAGCATCCACACTGAAGCATCTTCATGCCCCAGCCAGCCCCTCCAGCATCTACATATGAGCTGCTGCAGAATTTTTTTACTCCACAGCAGGGTAGTACTTCTATTGTTACAGAGTAAAGTAGTTTACTCCAGCCCAATAGGGGTACACATGTAGACACTAAAATGTTTACTGTGTAGCTAAATTAGTGTACTGCACACTAAGCATCTCATGCGTATGCATCTACTGGCCTGTAACAGAGAACAACATTAGGTGCTAACAAAAAGTAACCAGAAAAAAACAAGCGTGTATGTAGGCAACACAGAAATCCCTAGCAATCAGCTTTTGCTTGTATAGGGATTGTGATGCCATAAGCCATCACCTGTCCAACCATCCAAAAAGTCTTTCAAGAAAGGTTAGATAACTAGAGACAAAACTTCTTTTGGGTCTATGTTTTTACATTAAAAGTGAAGTTCTAAAGGAGACCTTAACAAGCCCTCCCCCCAAAATGATGATTATTTGATGTATCCTAAAACACCTCTATTTCTCCTGTTAAAAGGTATAAATGAGAAAGAAAAGTAAAACAAACAAAAGATAATGGAAGAGAAAAAGGATAAAGGAAAGGAAAAAATAAAAACCCAAAGAACGTACATAATGAGAAAAAAATATCCCTGCTAGGAATCACACCAGTATCATTAGGGGAAGTTCTCTTAGAAGTGCTGTTCCTCAGTAGTAACAAAATTGGTATAAAGCAGAGGATTTCACAAAAGCAAAGGCAAACAGAGCTCAAACTAAACCATGCTCTAGCCTTCAATAGCAGCCTACTTGCTTTGAAACTTCTCTAGTAACTAAAGGGCTCTAACCTTCTTCCCTCTACAGGTGACTCTCCTTATAGATCTCTTTGATTGAAAGCCCTTACTTACCATCTGTGCCCTGTCTCATCATCCCAGATGCATCCAACTTAAAGGCTGCAACAGAATTCTAACAAGCCATTAATTCCTTGCCTAGGGTAGGGTTTCTGCAGCTTCAGCACTCCTCAAGAAAAGTCTTGGGTGCAATAAGACTTTCTGCACACCTACAGCATGGGCTTTGTGAGGTCCGTCACAGAAAGGTGAGTTTGCATTCTGCACATGCCCATCCTTCATTTTACATGTGTATCCAGATCCCAAACAGCAGCACCAATTAAAAAAAAAACATACCAGAAACAAAATGAATACAGGCCTATGCAGGATGTGAGAAGCAACAGACTTCCGTGTTGTTGATGATTGAAAAAAAATATGGTTGGGAAACCGGATCCATAAATTATACATGATACAATTAATGCAGGTGTGCTTTCTTAGCTCAGCCTCTATGTAGAGCAGGCTAATGAATAGATCTAAGGCAGTGGAATGAGAGATTAGTGGTTCTGGCATAAGCAAAGAACCAATTATTTAGAATTAATTTTAATACATTTACCTTTCTCCTACTATACCTATATTCCCTATCCTCTGAAATCTTTGCCAGCTGCTAGCTGATTATAATAGCTCACATTAAAAAAATAACCTTCCTTTCCTGAGAGTCAGATCTACCTAGTGACACAAGACATTTGTGTACAAGTTCAAGCCCTGATGTGGGCCCCTGAGCTTCAGACAGAAGGAACAGCTCTTTTGTGCTCAAGAAATGTTTTTTGCAAAACATGCCAAACTCAAATGGGCTCCAAAGCCCACCTGCCCAGTGCCAGGGCTCTGGGATGCAAAGATGCAAGGTTTGATGTGGCATGCTGAGACCCCTAGCAATCAGCTAGGCATTTCAGCATGCCACGCCAAGCCCTAGACCCTGGTCCATGCTTCAATTGGAGCCCTGGGAGTGCCTTAGAGAATGGGTGACTCAGTCTGGCCAGAATCCTTATTTTTTATTTTGGGGGCCAACTAAGACAATTCAGGCCCTACCTCATGAGAAGCAAGCACCCCTGCAGGCTTGCATAGTATGTGTAAGGCTGAGCATGAGGGTAACAGGTAAAAGAGGGGAGTTTGTGGCTTCACGTGGCCTCTTCTTGCTGGAAGCATGGCACTCTCACAAGGCCATGTTTGTTTATTAGCGGTTGTAATTTGGTCTCTTAAGCCATAGACAAGACAGCCCCCAGCCCTGTCCAGTAGCTCAGGGGCCTGTGTGACAAGCTGGCACAAGACATGCTGTGCAATGTTGTCAGTCATCACTTGGCAAGAAATTCCATGTGAAAGGAGGATTTTGAGGAAAGTGTTTGGGTTTAAGCCAAGAAGAAAGCTCATCATTCCTACTAACAAAAGCTCATTTTCAGCATGAAAATGGTGACATCCTACCCTCAAGAGTGTCAGTTTCCATGCATTAGTCCCAAATTGAGGTTTGTCTTTTTCACAGGAGAAAAATGCACATTTTACAGTGGGATGATGAAGGAAAGAAGTGCAAACCTTGAGTCTTTCTGCGACGCTTTCATAATATTTAAAGTTTAATTCAAACTGTTTTCAATATCTTTAATGTAGGATGTGTAAGCATCATTCACAAGGAGAAAATATCAGAGAATAAAGAATATTGTGAATGAGAATAGGAAGGCAGAACCAAAACCCAGCTGCTAGGAATAGCTAGGTCATTCAAACTAGAAATAATATAGAACATTTTACTGAGTAGAGTGCGAAGCCATTTGCACAACCTACCGGCAGGGACACTGGGTTCTCTTTCTTTTCAGTCCCTCAAATCAGAACTGATGCCTTTCAGAAAAATACACTGCACAATCATAGAAAAGTAGGGCTGGAAAGGGACCTTCAAAGGTACCATACAGTTCAACACTCAACCAGAGGCAAGATCATCCATATCCAAACTATCCTATACAAATGCACTGTTTAACTGATTAGTAAAACTACAGTCAACCCTGACACAACCACAAGGCATAACACCCCAACCTGCCACAGGTAAAGCAGGGGGACAATGGAAGCTAATGCTCTGCTGCTGGGAGGATTGTTAAAAAGATGCCCCAGAGGTCCAAAGAAGAGGTCTTGCCCCCCTTCCCCCTGCCCCACGACAAAGATAGGCCAAAATTCCCAGTCTGCACCACTCTGACCATGGGGTATAATTTCTTTTGCACCAGACTCACCCTGAGCAGAGGGGCAAGATCCTCTAACCAGGAACCTCCAAGTTCATGTCCCACCTGGAGCACTGGCACACCCCAGTCAAAATTCCCAGTCCTGGATGCACCCAACGTTTCTGAGGAAGGTGGAAAATAAAGCCCTGACATGTTCAGCAACAAGAGGAGGGAAAATCCTCAGTCCCATGTGGCAAACAGCAAAGCCCAGAAGCATGAGAAATACCCATTAGAGCATATGCACAGCTAGTCCTATGTCACCCCTGACCAATGCTTGCCCAACCTATTGAACACCTCCAGCAATACAGACTGCAGTCTATTCCACTGCCTCACTGTTCTAACAGTGAAGAAGGTTTTCCTGATACCTGATCTACACCTACTTTGCTATAACTTCAAGCCATTGGTCCATGTTCTTCCCTGCAGCAAGCAAGAAAAGAGGTTTTCCTTCATCTGTAAGGCAGCCCTTCAGGTGTTTGAAGACTGAGCCTAAAGGAGTGATCATGTGGAATTCCACAGCCTCTGATATAGAGATCAGTAAAGATAATCTAACAGCCCCTTCTAAATTTAAAAACTATTCATAGTTTTCTTCATATACAATAATGGAAGTAGTGAATTGCCCTAGCAGCTGTAATCAAAGGAAATATCCTTACCAGATATTGCAAAATAATAAGGCTTCACAGACCCCAGGTTTCAGTAATGGTCTTAGGAATGACCGCTGTGAATTCAGGTACCCCTCTTGACTCCAGCAGTTAGGTAAATTCTGGGTCTCGCAGGTTATTTTCCTCAAGAAGAGAAATTGGAATTGGGAGTCACAAAGGTCAGACAAGGTCTTCTTGCCCTGAACCCAGTAGGAACCCAAAAATGAGAGATGGTCTCTTTGTTCACAGATATGAGCCACCTTCCATTCAACACACTACTGAACTGCACTCCTTCACACCTTGCTCAGTCACACTACAAGTGTCCTCAGCTTCCTGCTGCCTTCTCTGCCTTTCTGTGGTGTGTGTCTCCCTGACATAGATGCAGTCCACTCAATCTCTATTGTTCATTATGTCATAAGACCCCTTTGGGAGCACCCCTACTCTGTTTGTATATGGCCTGCTTTTTGGCTGCTGGCTACTATTGCTTTAGCTAATTTTTCCATTCAATTATTTTTTACATATAGCCTTGATCCCCTGTCTATTTTTGCCTCAGTTGGCAGGCAATACACATGTTTATGGCACCACTGAGAAGCATGCTTGTTTTGCTGTGTGACTAACTGGTTTGCTTAATCCATTATCCTCATGCAGTCAGACATCAGTGCCTTTCTCCATACATTGCTGCTAGCAATCTACATGCATTTTTACCAAACAGTCCACCCAGAACATCTCAAGATACACTGCCGCAAACTATTACATAGTATGGGAGGTGCAGATGTCTAAATTCAATGGACAGATCATTGCATCCTGAAAGAAGATGAAAAGCAATCTTCCCCCTGTCTGTACAGGAGCCAGGGCAGGTGACATGCTCAGAAGCGCTTCTCTTCTCTGTATTTTCCTTCTTCATCTTTTGGCAGTGAAGTGAACTTGAGCAATAAACAACTGAGAGCAGTTAACACAACCCCATTCCCACTGAAATTTATTATTAAGTTTGCTTAATTGCAATAAATAATAGCCTTCTAGGTTTCACACCTCTGGTTTTATGGTTCTTTTTTGTAGACTGCTTGGGTTTGTCAACCTTTTTCTGCTCTGTGAATACATGAGAGCCCTGACCTGAGCCTAGTGCCTCTAATCACTAAAAATAACACAATGGTTATTTATCGGAAGGTTTTCAGCACCTTCTGTGGACCTATAAGAGCACCCAATGTCAAGAAACAAATAGCACCTCACAGGACTTTACCCCATAGCCAAGTATATAGCTGGAAACACAAGAAAATAGAATACTTCTGCCACAAATAAGTCTAAATGACATACGTTTCAAAAGCATTTTAAATCCCTAGTAAATCATGTGTCTTAGATTAGGGGTGTCACAAATACAGTATGCAGATCAGATCTGGTCCGCAGAGCCTCTCAATCCAGCCCACTGAGCTACAGCCTGTCACTGTACGTTTGCGGGAGGGGGGGAATTGTAGCTTGCTGCAAAAAACCAGGGTCCTTTGTCCCTACTGGCCATAACCGTCAATGGCAAACTTGGCTTTCTGCCACTGCCCCCAGATGTGTTCCACAAAATAAGCTGCCACCACACCGCTGGCTGGATCCAACTCACAAGAAGCCTCACAGTCCAGATCTAGCCTAGGGGCCCCTGATGGGTGGGCTTAACACACCTGTCTTAAACTGTAAGTTTTTTTTTAAATAACTTTTAGAAAATGCACTTAAAAATTGTCAGATTTGAAAATCTCTCCAATAAGAAGAGGGCAAAATCACTTCAGTATGCAAAGTGGCACGTGGAGTTTTGTCACATAGCTGCTGCGATTTTAATGAGAATCACATGGTTAAAACCCCGCACAGTGTTTTGAAAAGTTAGGGGGAATCATTGTTCCCAAAGACACCCAAAGCTCAAGAACACCTCTACTGCATAACATGAAAATCTCAGCTACCCCCTGAACAACTGCAGCACAGTCCTTTGAGCTTAAACAAGAAAATAGAGTCATTTCTTTGTGAGAGGAAGTGATATAATTGACAGGAAAATCCATGTGGACAGTGACAATCAAAGAGATGATCTGAGATCAGTGTGATGCTGACATTGCTTAGATGCGATTGTGTTCCAATAGCTCCACACTGTGGTTTCAACAGGAATTGGATACAACTGCCAATATTTTCAGCATAGGGAGAGGAGAGGAGCTTTGTCAGTGTGAGATGAAAGGGGTAGAATGCGAGTCTACCTGTACAGAGCTCTTCTGCAAAGGCTTAAAGGACCATGAAATTCCTCAACATCTGTATACAATGCTGTGATGCCTCAAATGAAAGCCCCAACAATAGTAAAAAACTGGGAGTTTCTCACTAGTTTTTGCCAGGGTAGTTGAAAGTTTCTTTGCAATCCTCTCCTGGAATCCTCTCTTTCCCTACACTATTCTGGTTTACTTAGCTAATATTGTGTTGCTGATTATAGAAATATTTAGGTGTGATCTCGGAATTTAAACAAATTGCTGTTTTACTCAGTTCTGACTGTCATTTATATTTACTGATGAGCTCAACATCCAGTCTGTGATTTCACCACAAAGTTCAAATCAGAATTGTCATTTTTTAAAAACTAAATTGATAACACTTTGAAGTATTATCCCTCACTGCCAGGACTCTGTCTCAAACTTCACTTTTTTCATCATATCTAAAATGTGAATTTATCTAAAATAGCATGCCTCTCCAAAGGCAATAGGCAGACAAGGTTCCTTGGGTGAATTTGATATCTTTTATTAGACCAACCCAAATAGTTGGAGAATAGTTATTAAGCAAGCTTTCGGGTTCAAAAACCCTTCGTCAGGCTAAGGAAGTTTCAGCAGTTGGTGTGTGCTCTTCCTGGATGGAATGAAAAGTAAAGAAGCCAGGGGTGGGCTGGGGAGTCAGTTGTCAGGCAGATTATAATGTATCAAAAATCAAATGTCTGTGTTTAGTCCATGATCTCTAGTATCCAGCAGGTTGATGAAATGGAGCTCATAGGCTCGTCTCTGGGAAGTGTTGTGTAAGTTTCCTTTGAGGATCAGGACTGAGAGATTGGAGAGAGAGTGGCCCTCCTGTGAGAAATGTGCCCCCACCGGTAATTGGGTGTTTCTGTCTTTGATAGATTTCCGGTGTGCGTTCATTCTGGTGCGCAGTTGTTGTCTGGTCTTTCCTACATATTTTCCATCAGGGCATTTGGTGCATTGGATGAGGTGTATTACATTTCTGGAGGAACCTTGCCTGCCTATGTCCTTAGACCAACACGGCTACAACCTACACCCCTGTCTCCAAAGGCAATGCATTTGCAAAAGACACCTCACATTTTTTAAAGCTTTCTGCAAACATATTTAATTGAGGGCTTTCATTTTGTGTCACCCATGAGCTTCAGAAGAAGGAGAAGTGTGGCTTTGACAGTGTTCTGAATTACAGTGTTATTCATGAAACATAGTCATAAACTGTATTTAATACATATGATCTCCCACCTCAGCAATACCATGCTAGTCCCCGCTGTTTTTATTACAAATATTGTTTGTGAATTTGCACCTGGAGAAGTGAACCAAACAAAGGAGCCCAGTATCCCTCTAATGCTAATGTATTTGCATTCTGCTTTACATCTTCAGAAATTCACCCAGTCATGGGCAAGGCAACATACCATGACACCTTGAACACTGCATAGCAAGTTTCACCCTGGGCCAAAGCAGGCACAGCCTCATGGGGGTCCTTGGAGCTATGAGCCTTTATGCTAGCATTCAACTTTGACGCTGTAGCAGTATTTTTCACTTCATTGATCTAGTAATGGTTTTGAAAACTTTCTCTACTTCTTCCACCAGGAATTCAGGATCATCACGACAAGACATACCTTTCTAGTCTATTGTCACCTACTCACACCCTTGTCTTGTATTTGTCTTAGACACATCCTCCTATCCCCAAGTTATCAGCTGTTAATTTTTTTAAAGGACAAAAACCAAAAAACTCAGAAAGCTTTTGTATCTAAGAAATAGAAAAGACTATATGTATGAAGGGGGGAAAGGAGTAGGGGGAGGAGAAAATCATACCCCTGCTCCCACCACGACTGATTTATACTGCCCAACTTAGTAAGTAAAATGAAGTGTACATTGCTGTTGGACACAGATCAGATTGCGACTGCTTATAGGAGGGACAGTATTACACTGAGGACAGTATTACAGAGGGACAGTATTACACTGGGACTGAGCAAAATGAATCAGTCAGCCACTTAAAACACACATTACAGACTGTGAAGGTCCATACTTCACATTAGAAAACAAGTCAATCAGCACACCAAATACTCAATTGCTACATCTGCCACACTGGTTGCTTCTATTAAGTTCTTAAAATTCATGTTGAATCTTGTTTACAATGGCTTGAAACAGAAGCTCTGCAAAAACAGCATTACAACTACAGCTGTCCTTAGCTTGGCTTTGAAGGGGAACATGACTGAACCTCGGTTAGAATTCTTGTATGTAGCTTTGACTGAATATTTCTCCAAATATTAATTGAAAGGTGAAGAGTATTGGGAAAGCATTACATAGAATCATAGGAAAATAGGACTGGAAGGTACCTCCAGAGGTCACTGAGTTCAATGCCCTGCCTAAGGCAGCATCCTCCTCCTCCAAACCATCCTATAGAAATCCATAATCTAACCTCTTAGCAAAACTATGCAGTCAACCCTGACACAACACAAGACACAACGCCATAACCTCCTATAAGTAAAGCAGGGAGACCATGGCACCCAACATCCTGCTTGCGTTAAAGGCTGTTAATAAACATTCAAGAGAGCCCAGGTAGAGAACTAGGCACCCTACTACAGAGGAAGGCAAAAACCTACACAGTCCATACCAATCTGACCAACCTTCACCAGTATCCTCTGCCAACTCTCTCTGCTCTGTGGTTGATTCTGATGATGGCTCCCACCCACATCTTGAGGTGCAGAGCTCATGCCACTGTCCTCTGGTACCATTCTCCAGGTCTGGTGTCTTCTTGACTCCTTCCCCTCATTACGATCTGTCAATGTCATCTCTTTTCACTGCTGTTCATAGAGCAGTCATTCCTCTGGGTATTTAGGACCACCTCCTGTGCCACTGAAATCAGATAGAAGTCATGGACTTCAGTAGTAGCAGGGCAAGACTGAAAATTTGTAGGTCAGTACCACTAATAATCTATATTAGGATGCTATATTTTTACCACTATTAGAGACCTCTGATGAAAAGGTGGCAGCTGTGAATATCATAATTTAAACTCATATGAACCCCTAACTCCTCTGGCACAGTCAGAAGAGTATTTGAGCACCCCAGAGTGTATTCACTGACCTAACGAAGAAACAAGCACTCTACATTTGCTAGACTAGAAGAGGACAAGACAAAAACCATCACCTGGGCAAACTCCCACTAAGAGAACTTACAAGACAAACACTCCCATTAAAAATTTTGAACAAGGAAATTTGTTACAAGCCACTTCTCTTCTATTAAGGATGGGCAGTATTTTAACTTTGTTCCTAGGATGGAACATGTGCATGAACCCTCATCTGAGGAGGTGCGTGCTTCCTCAAATGTCTTTTAGTTAATCAAAATAGTATCAGAAGCTTCAGCTCAGGCTCTCTCGGGAGTTTGGCTATTCTTAATGGATTTCTCTAACAGATGTTTCTCTAGCTTCTCCTTGGGGCAATATTTAAATCCTTTTCTACTACTGAATTGGAACTTCTGGAACACACCTGAGCATCACAATGAGTCACCAGAGCAAATGCTTATCTTTGTACTGTGGTGTATGTGGTAGCCGCGTTAGTCTGAGACAAAAAGAAATACAAAAATCCAGAACTCTTGGGTCCAAAATGATACCTTTTATTAGACCACCTGACAAATTGCAAAAAAGATAATTTTTTGCAATTTCTCAGGTGGTCTAATAAAAGGTATCATTTTGGACCCAAGAGTTCTAGATTTTTGCATACCTCTGTACTGTAGTATCAGACATAATACGGCATGTGTAGAAAAGCTCTACACTGCTACACTGCTGTGATCCAAATCACAGCACCAAAAACAAACAAGTAAACAAAAACCCTGTAAAAGCTTGACAAATATTTGAAGTGAAAAAAGCAGACAGGTTAGAAGTACTTTTTGGCTCTATTTTTCTCTGCCTACATTTACTAAACAGAAGCTCTCATGGGTGTACTGAACTTCATCAGCGACTTGGGCGAGGGGGTGAAAAGCACCTTGTTCAAATTTGCAGATGACACTAAGATGTGGGGAGAAGTGGGCATGCTAGAAGGGAGGAATAGGCTGCAATTGGATCTGGACAGGTTACAGGGGTGGGCGGATGAGAACAGAATGGGTTTCAGTATGGACAAGTGCAAGGTGCTGCACCTAGGGAGGAAGAACCAGCAGCATACCTACAGGCTGGGGAACTCCCTTCTCGTCAGCACAGAGGCAGAAAAGGATCTTGGAGTCATTACAGACTCCAAGATAAACACAGACTGCCAATGTGGGGATGCAGTCAGGAAGGCTAACCGTAACTTGTCATGCATCCATAGATGCATCATGAGCAGGTCCAAAGAAGTGAACCTCCCCCTCTATATGACACTGGTCAGGCTGCAGTTGGAGTACTGTGTCCAGTTCTGGGCGCAGCACTTCAGGAGGGATGCGGCCAGCATTGAGAGGGTCCAAAGGAGGGCCACTCGCATGATCAGGGTGCAGCAGGGCAGGCCCTATGAGGAGATGCTACGAGACCTGAACCTGTTCAGCCTCCACAAGAGAAGACAGAGGGGATCTGGTGGCTGTCTATAAACTGGCCAAGGGGGACCAGCAGGCTATAGGAGAGTCCCTGTTCCCCTGAGCACTACTGGGAGTAACAAGGAATAATGGCCATAAGTTGACAGAGAGTAGATTCAGGCTACATAACTGGAGGCACTACTTCACAGTCAGGGCAGCTAGGAGCTGGAACCAACTTCCAAGGGAAATGGTGCTGGCTCCTAACCTGGGAATCTTCAAAAGGAGGCTGGATGAACACCTTGCCGGAGTCATTTGACTCCAGTACTCTTTCCTGCCATGGCAGGGGGTCGGACTAGATGATCTGCTCAGGTCACTTCCAACCCTACCAACTATGAAACTTTTATATTGGTGTTTTCCACTTGCGTTGCTGTTACCAAGCAAACCACCTCCTAAGTTCTCCTGGCGTTCACTGCCCACTCACCTCATACTACTGCAGTTCTCACCTGAGCACAGTGTTGGATCCCTCCCTCTAAAACTGCCCAGTGGCAATTCCCAGATCTATCTGCTGGTACTTCAGCAAGTCTGACTTAGGCTCAGTTCTTGCAGTTCTGTTTCCACTAAGACCATGAAACAATCTGTGCAGTGACCAGGCAGCCTCCTTTGAGCAAACCATTTTTTATTTATAACAAACAATTCATTGAAAAAGATCTTAAAAATTTGCTTCTTATAAATTCTGCCACTCTCTCCCACCATCAGAGCTCAGGAGCATTCTCAGGCCACTCTTGACAACTTACCACATCTTGCAGAGATCAATACCCTTTCTAGTTGGTTTTGTTCCTTTTGATTTCTAGCCTCCCAGCCTGCCAAGGCATCTGTGTCACTTCAGCTTTCAAGGATGCCATTGTCTGTCATGTGGGTGCTTGGATGTTCTTATTAGGAAGCCATTATCCTGCTTCCCCGACAAGATCCTATTGAATTCAAGCACTATTTTATATAGAGAGTTAACTACATCAATTTCTAGTAACTCTAGAATATATAATTTTTTCCTCTTTGACCATGTTACGGACAGGATTCATAAAATGTTTGCTACTCAGTATTAATATTACTTGTAACAGCCACCAGTACCAAAAAGCTTGTCCCGAGTTCCAAAGAACAAGCATGTGCCACACCCAGTCTAGGTGCAGGCAGCTTACTTTAAGCCACCTATGTCACTCCTGTTCTCAGCCTGGTGCATATGATTAGTGTGGCCTCATCCTCCATGAGGTAAAGACAGATGAGATTGTCTTTTGCCTCAACTGCATATAATTTTTTATATCCCAGGATTCAGTCATGAGTGGGAGCTGATTAACACATGGGTCTTTTGTCAGGGGCGGGGGATATCTGGATTGCACACACACTGAGCAGTGCTGAGCTATGGGGTTACCATGACTTGAAATCCTGCTGACTGATGGGGCCCAGCCCAATGAACTATATGGTAATACCATGCAGACTTTGTACTACATTTTGGGTGTGTCTGCATGTATCGCTATGGTGACATTGTTACTATGCTGTAATTTAGTACTTCCCATGATACGCCACTGGTAATGGATAGCATTCTAGACTTTGTACTACATACAAGGAGATGGAAAAGTGCTGCTCAAAATTGTGTTTATGGAGTACCTATGCTAAAACTTAAAGAAGTTTCAAGAAAAGGTAACATGCACTGAATCTGATTAAACTAAGTGCATGGGGACCATAGGCAAATTGCTACAACCATATTTCATAAAAGAGGGAAAAGGATAAATAAAACAGAACTTAAAAAACTTTCCTGGGGAGCAATAAATCAATTCTGTCCAGCAGTTGCCCACCCCATTCAAGTGGGCCACTCATGAATAAAATGATTCAACTGCTTCAAAGCTCTAAATAAACCCAGAGGGTTCTCATGAGCAAATTAAGGCAATCAATCTATCGCAAAGAGTGCTTGCTGAGGGTGTTGGGTTCTCTTTGTTTTGACACGGGGTGTCTTTACTAGCCTATTTATCATAAAAGTTCCACCCCAACAACGAGTCGGCTGAGTCATACACTTATTCTCACCACCACTTGGCTCCTGGCCTGGGCCTGTTCGCAGGGCACTCACTCGGGACTCCACAGCCTCTGTGGTCAACTTACTTACAATTCATTGTCTTCGATGGGTTCAACACCCATCAGATAGCCAGTCTTGGACTTCCAAAGGGACTTGGAGGCTCAGAGCTGCAATACCATCACTGCAACAGCTGGACTTAATGGCCCTGCTGCCAAGGGCCCCGCCACTACTAAAGCTGCAGGTGTCCCAACTACTTTGGCCTTCATTGATGCTACTGGTGCTGCTGCCGGTGCTCTGTTGCAGATGCTGCCGGCTTTCTTTCCAATGACAGCCCCTCCACTGCTTCTGGTGGAGCTAGTGCTCTAAGCACTTGCTTTGTTCAATGCTGGCTTGATTCTGAAACACGCCTTGAGTAGCTGACCTGGACGGCTGCTACCACCACTGCTGCTGAATCAGCCTAATTAGGCTCTGTGCTACCTCCTGTACTCGCCAAGTTTGAGGAGTAGCATGCCAATCAGCACCTCTTCTAATGCTTGAACACACATACAGTCATTACACCAAACCACTCTTATCCTGTAGGTTCATTTTTCTCTGAATGGTGCTTATCTTTAATGAAAATATTCCAGGATGGTTGCAGACAGATGTCCAGAGTCCACAATCAGCACCTAACCAGTTGCTGATACAACGAAGAGCCTCACAAAGAGCAGCAGAACCCAGCTCCAGTAGCTCACTTCCACCATCATGAGAGCAAAAAAACTACAAACATATTTAATTTCAAGGTTATTGCTTTCAAATTTGCTCCTCACTTCCACGCGCTCAGGGAAAGCAGGGTCTGATGGTAAGGAGAGAGGGAAGGGGCTAGCAGAGGAAAAGTTGGTGGGGAAAGCAGAGAGTAAAGGGCTACTTGGCCCCCCATATTTATTTTCCCTGCAGTAGCAGTGGGGATGGGGGGCAGAAGGCGGGAGACAAATTCGAGGCAAGCCTCCAATAATTAGATTCTATACCTGGAAAATGTTATCAAATGTATACATTTCTCATATACAGAATCTAATTATTGGGGCACTGTCTTTTAATCAAGGTAATCTTCTGTTTGCATAAATGTGGTATCTTCAAAGTGCAGGCCTATTCCAACCACCATCTAAGATAATGCTATAAGAGAGGTGTCAGTAGTTCTTAAAGGCATGTTATGCACAGAGTTCAACTAATGGACTCCCCAGAGATAAGGAAAACAGAAAGAGAAAAGTGACTGGATCAAGTCACTGGTTTTAGTCAAAAATAAAAATACGACTTAAAGCTGTATGCAAGGCTCATGTATTGGAACAAATCAGTAAACACAGAATGCATCACTTAACAGGCAATACCATGGCTACTATAAGAGCAAACCTATTCCCCATGTTACTTTTCACAAGCTTTTATGATGCATCTCTGGTTACAAAAGGGAAAAAAAGCTAATGAGTTTTCAATGCACGGTTTGTCATTGTTTCCTAGGAACATTGGTATATGCACAACAGCTGGGGTTTTCCATGGGAGAAAAAACAAAACAGCACACACAACTAGGACCTGCAAGTATAGATTTAGAAGATATCAAAGTCAATAGGAAAACCAAAGCTCACTATGAGAGCAGATTGCATGAACCTTAAAAGAGTGAAACAATGAACATGGGTTTGAAATTATACCACACTCAATACCAACCATTTTGGGAACGTGAAAGTCATTTACCTTCAAGACAAGCTTCCCCATGAAAAGATAGCTGTAAAATAGACATCTAACCCAACAGAGTTAAACAGCTATTCACATGGTGGCCTGGGAATTAAAATTATACACCACAGCTTGATTCTAATCTTTATTCAAAAACTGTACTGTTACCAAAAAGCTGCTGTGCCACTGCATTGTTATGGTCAAACAGAACTCATCTGATACAATTCTGCTGCTTTTAGTAGATCTGGGCAGGCCTCTCTGATTTACCTGTTCAGAAATAGAGTACTAAAGTTTCAGGAGTGCCCAGGTGACTTAGCAAATCATTGTTCAACCTAAAGATCTCTATCTTTTTATTTCTCATATTGTGTGCCTCATTGTGCCTTTCCAGTCCAGGATAGACATGCAAGTCATTTTCTTACTAGTTCTGTTACAGAGGGGAGCGTTTTCCTTTTCACATCTTAGGATCAGCAAGTCCAGTTGGACGCAGATCATAAAATCAGGGCAGTATGGAGTCACACTATTTTCAGGACTTTAGACAGATTTTCATAGAAGCAGGACAAAACTTTAAGGCACCTCCCTTTGAAAGGATTCTCCAATCAGTCACGCAAAGTTCACAAGGGCTCTGATCTGAGGCTGTGTATTGAGTCTGCTTTATCATCACCAGAGTGAGAAACGGATTAAAAGAATAGCTAGTGATCAGATACTTACAGAAAAGTACTTGAACATATTTGGCAAGACAAGCAGCACTGATATTCATATTATGCAGCAAACATATTAGTCCACCTATCTCTACTGATACATAAAAGCATAGGATGCAAATAAATTGTCTGTATTTCTAGCACTAAACTGCTTGTACTGTGTTTCCCCCTAATGCAAAAAGCTTTTTTAAGAGTGTTTTAATTAGCTGTTAATGGAATCTCATTATTATGGTCTAATCGTTTTATTGTAATTGTACTGTATAATTGCAGATGGCTTAAGTGTATGGTTACTGAAAATATTAACCTCAGTCTATGGATCTGGATGCCTAGCTCCTATTGAAAGTCAATTCAGTTAGAGGACTGTGTCCAGGTCCCTTAGGCTTCTTTGAAAATGGCACATTCTTTATTTACTATTAATTTATATAGGGGAACATACTCTATTATAGTCCATTGTACCTGTAACAAGATTTCCCTCCTTTTCCCTCCCCCCACCCCCAACCCAGTGGATTTTTTTTTAATCACTTATGTGTAAGGCAGACAAACAACTCTCTCACCAATCCTATCACTGACTTAGCAACACCAATAGCAGCACTAGAGAAGACATCTCTTGTGGCTTATTTTGTTATGGAAGTAAAATCTCCCAGTCAATATTAGAATCCCATATTCTTAAAGTGCTATACAGACTTAAAGTAAAAAAGCTTTTGGTAGGTCTACCACTCTGTCAGTTCACCATCCAGTCTAATTGTTAGTGGTGTTGTGAGCTGAAGCCCTATCAACACTAAGTCTCTTAACAAAACACATGTTCACAAGGACATAAAATATCTCAAAATATTTCCCCAGCATAGACACAGCCAAAAACAGAACAGCTAGTTCAGTCTCTGTTGCCCATTAAATGCAGATGGGATTGAAGAGACTGCTTACTCTTCTTTATACATTCTTTGCTGAAACTACCAGTAACTGGGAGTGACATCACCACTACATTGACCATAAGCCATTAAACAGAGAGTTCAGACAGTATATGATTTGTGGTCACTTTCAGTCTACTCTGGGTTTGAACTAGCTACAATATACACCACAGTCATATCCAGGCTCCAAGCCCTGAACATTTCTACTCAGTAGCCTATATTTTTTTCTGCACACTAAAGCCTACTGTTCAACTATTAAAATTGATTGCACTAAGAAGTGAGGGCAGAGACCTGTGCAGGATCAAAGACATACTTGTAGCTTTTGATATTTAAGTTAGCTATACAAGCTTTCCAAGTTACGTTAGAAATTATGACATATTAAAAGAGTACTGAAAAAAGTCTGTTCTTATCAAATAAGTCTTCTTTGGAAAATAAAGTCCATTTCTGTAATAAAGCTATATAATGAAAGTGCAAGAATCAACATGTTCAAGAAAATGCTGGAGTTCAAGGCAATGCATCACATATCATCAGAATGGGATTTTCTCACCATTAAACTTGTTAATTATACACATGTATCTAAATCCATAAGGACTGAACAGATGTTCCAGAGAACCCATTCATTGACATAAATAATTAAAACTGTTAGGCTACTTTATTTAATAGTCTAAATTGGGGCAAGCAATAAATAATACCGTATTTACTCAAATCTAAGTTGACCCTGAATTTAAGACGACCCCCCCCAGTAATTAAATCCTATCTATGGAAAATTCATACATTTATTATAATTTTCCAGGTATGGAATCTAATTATTGAAGGGTTCTCTTAAACTCATTCCCCTCCCACTGCTACAGCAGGGAAATCAATGGCAGGGGAGGGGGGTAGGTAACTGAGGCATGAGGTGGCCCCCTTGTCCCCTTACTTCTTTCCCCTGCAGCCTTCTTGCCCCCCATCACCTGCACCTCCCCACCCCCATCTCTCCACAGTCTCTGTCCCTTCTACCCCTAATCCCCTGACAAGCTTTTCCCCCCTCCCTTCCCTCCTACTTACTGTCAGATGCTGCTCAGGCTCTATTCCTTCCTGAAGCACAGCATGTGAAAGAGAAGCCCTTGCCAGGCCATGCAGCAGAGGCAGAGGACAGAGCTTGGCAGGGGGCATTAGCCAGGTAGGGGACAGAGTTTCATGTACCCTGAGCCCTGGAGGGAATTCAGCTTGAGCTAGAGCTGAGCTGCACCTAACAATAAGGTGAGGTGGGTGGGGGGCAGTGCAGGATGGGAGGGGAGAAGGATGCAGAGCAGGGCGGGTGGGAAAAGGTGGAAGCTACAAAGGGCAAGCAGAGGCCCACAGCAGCTGTCTTCCCCCACCCCTGCCACACTTTGTAAACAAATCTAGGATGAGGGGCTTTTCCCCCATGCTGATTTGGGGGGGGATCTCATTTTAGATTCAAGTAAATATAGTACTAATAAACTGTGAACCAGAATGCTAATGAACCAGAAGTGAGCAGATGAACAAGGACTGACATCATGTCTTATGCCTTTCACCATTACAGACAAATCAACAATTACTGTGTTTGAAATAAAAGTATAGCAAGAAAAAGACTGGGGATTGGGAAGAATGGATCTATTAAATTATATGATGTATTAAAATATATAACAGGACAAAAAGCAAACTATTTTCAATCTACATGCCACAGATGTTTCATACTCAAAACCAATACTTCTATATACATATTCATTGTATGAGGCCCACATTTGAATGCAATTCTCATGCAGCATGCAGGCATGTTGCAAAATGGTTCATTATGGTCTGTAGAAGTGGGCAGTGGATTTTATTAAGTAACAGATAGGAAAAAGAAGAAAAGACATTTGCTGAGCCATAAAAGAAACACTCACTAGAGGGGCACCGGTGTCTTGGTCCATACAGGATCGGCACCAATAAAAGGAAAATTGGTATTATTGGCAATCAGCTTTTTTTGGCAGGTGTACCCAGTAATGCCACTGATAAATGCTGTGTGCTTGTGCGCAGCTGCAGGATGCATGCAGCCAGGAATGTAGCTTGGAGAGCAGTGTCCAGCTGGTAAATCTGGGGGGGGAGCAGATTAAGGCCACCAGGGTGAGGGAGGGAGTGGAGCTGAAGTAGGCACTGTCCAGCTGAGGTGGGGTGGGGCGTGGAACAGAACTGCAGGCAGCTCATCCAGGGGGCAGGGAGGCATCTTCTGCCCTATTTGCACCCCCAGTGGTAGCGTGGGGGGCATATGCACCCTGGATTTGTTCATGGGGCAAAGGCAGGCTGTTCTGTGCAGGCTCAGGGCCAAGGGCTGCACTGGCTTCTTCCCTGGGGGTTGGGGGGAGGCTGCATCAGGGCTCTACTTGGGGCAAGCAGGGGCGGGACAAGCAGCAGCAGTGCTGGGAGAGGTGGCTACAGGATGGCTATGGTAAATTTTGGGGAGGTTGTAGCCTGCCCCATAGCACCCCCCCCTCCCCGCCCGCTGGTAACACAGTCCCGGCCCAGCCCCCCTTCCCCACCGGGAAGAAGCTGGTGTAGCCCCTGGCCCCAAGCCCACAGCAGGCAGTGTACCGTCACCCTGTGTACAAATGCAGGGGCACATTCCTCCATTGCCTCCATCAGGACTGGGCACAGCGGTGGAGAGCCACCCCCCCCCCTTCTCATCCCCTCCTGTGGCCACCTGGCAAGCCACCCATTGGTCCATCTTGTGCCCCACCCCAGCTGGGCAATGCCTAACCCTACCCCAGCCCCATTCCCTCCCTCACTGTGGGGGCCTCAATCTGTCCCCCCTTTCTCTCCCCCAACCCTGCGCCTCCCTACAACAAACTTACTGGCTGGATGCTGCTCTCCAAGCTGCCAGGCTGCATATTAGCTATTGGATCAGTATTGGCCAATATGGCTGGTTAATAATTGGCCATCAGTAATGGCCAAAATAATCTTTATTAGTGCACCCCTAATGCTCACATTAGAAACAAGACATTAAAATAGCTCTCAGTGGGCGCATCTACATGTTCATTAATGTGCATCAGGTAATGCACATTTAATTTTGTACTTCCTTGTGAGGTACTAGAAAAAGGTGCATTAGCCTATTTTAATGTGCATTAGCTAGAGCATGGAGTTTTTTGTGATGCTTTACTACACATTAAAATTGGCTAATGCACATTAAAGCACATGTCCAGTGTCAGGACTGCTCAAAAATCTGTCCAACTGAGGATGAAAGAGAAATGTCTATGTGCTCTCAGTCCACACCAAGGACTAAATTCAAATTGCCATGTTTATGTCTGTGAACTTTTAATTAGGCCCCAGATTTGTACAGAATGTGGTGTTGGGTGCTACACTTCACTACACAGGGATTGGCACTGTGGGCATTGAGTGCTGATACAAACAGCAGCAGCATTTCACATGCCATCTGTGGGACACTTACACAGGCGAATTAAAGCAGGTGCAGCTGGCTATGTAATAAGCCTTCCTAGAACATTTTCATTCTTTTCCGTGGGTTAAAGAGCGGCTAAAAGTGCTTATCTGTAGAAAATTGTTTTAATACATAAGTGAATATAGTACTTTTAAAACAAGATCCACTTTTTTCCTCCTTCCTTTCCTCCCTTCCCCTCCTCTTTTTTTTTTTTTTTTTTTTGCTTTACAGTAACAGAATCCCAGGCAGGGATTGGCATCCTTCTTGTGCTATCTGCTATATAGATCAACAGAGAAGATGACTGATACCCGTCCAGGACAGTTTAGAGTTTGATCTCTAGCCAAAAGCAAGAAGGCAAAATAAAACTCACAAGGTAGAAAAACGTATGTTGAAATAACCACAAGAAAAGAATTCAGTACATCCATCTGTCTTATCGCTGCTCTGATGTGCCTTAATGTACAAGATTCACAGCAATCACTTGTGACTGTTCTGCTGAGGTTTGGGGTTTTTTTTCTTTCCACCTAGGCAAATTCTATTATTCACCTTGGCAAATTCTCTCTCTCAGGTGAAGGATGGGTAGGAAGGCCTCTCTGGTAAATAAAAAGCTCTTCTCTCCATTTCTGAAATTAAGCTTACACTTTAAAAGTTTCCCACCTTTCCCATAATGAACTAAGTAAAAATAATGCAGGGTACTCTTCAAAAAAAATTCAGGCTAATAACTTGATATATGCCCCACCCCCTCCAGCCCTTTTGTTCTAGTGTAGCAATAGTCATCCACTGCCCTAATATCTGAAAGATGCTAATAAACCCCCTAACTGTCCTAAAAGCATCCAAGTGCCACGCCTGCACACGTTCTTGCCAATTTAATTCACAGCCTGGGCATGAAGGGCCACATTTTCATAAGTACTTTAGGCACCTGAAAATGGAAATAAGCAACAAGTAGGATTTAGCAAAGCACAGAAACAAGCTGGATACATATTGCTCATTGATTACAAAGCTTAGACATGTTGACTTCCTTGAAAGCTTTTAACAAATCCTAATAAATGCCTGACTGAAGAACCTGATTTCTTAGCCTCATAAAACAGAAGTGGAAAGGGGATATCATTACTATCTATAAACACCAAAAAGTATATACCAGGAAAAAGATAAGTCAAGTTAAGCTACAGGCTAATAACTAGCACATAAGCAAATGGCTATAAATAGGTTTAGGCTAGAAGTTAGCAGGAGGTTTCTAAGTATTTGATTAGTCAGATACTGGAACAGCAAGTGGAATAATGCAGAGGTTCTCAAACTGTAGGTTGCAAACCCCCGGGGGGTCGCAAGCAACTTAAAAGGGGGCCACAAATTTCCCAGGGGGTATGTGCGGTGGCACAGGGAAACAGCACGGAGTGGTGGATGGCAGCGGTGGCTGCCATGGGAGAGCTCCCCGTCCCCACCATCCAGCACTCAGGGTCACAGTATCACAAAGTTTGAGAACCCCTGGACTAATGTATGTAAACAAAGCAAAAACAAACAAGCCCAGAACTACTTTCAAAATGGAGTGTGATCAGTGTATGAGAGGGATAGGACTTGGTGCCTACAATTCCTAAGGAACACTCTCAATAGTTCAGAAGATAGCATCTAGTCTTCATGTACCCCTGAACCTTTACACAACATACTTAGAGTCATGTGTCCTCAAAGAAGAAGTAGCATGTTTCCCTTTGCGGAACACGAGAAAACAATTAATGGCTTGATGTAGAAGCAGAACCCAACTGTGTCCCCATAATCCCTACTGGGCTCCAAAACACATCTCCTTGTGCTGAACTCCCAAAATGTGCACAAAGGCAACACACCAATACTAGTAGAAGTGTCTTGCATTGGCCCCCATAACATGTTTAGTGAAATGACAGCCATCTTCCTTTAGACTGGTCATTCTGAAACATCACCATATTTGCAGACTACTTCACAACCAAACCATCCAAGCAGCTGCCATGTTTTCTTTCTGTTTAAGCCACACCTGGCATTCCCGCCAAGCACTGTCACTGCTTAGAATGAAAATCTCTGCTACTGACTTACTAGGTGGTTTGCCCAAGGCATGTTTCTCAGGTTAAAATAAATTTAGGCTAGAAGTTAAGGGGTTCCTAACCATTAGACCAGTGAGATACTGAAACAGCTTTCCAGTGGACTAGTGCAAAAGCTTTGTTACTTTTAAAATGATGATAAATGCTCTTCCCCATGTCATTAGCATCTTCAGGAATATTTTTTAAACGTAATAAAGAAAAATAGGAATTAAACTTATACAAGACACAACAATCCTGAAATAGTGATGCTGGCCTTACCTTCCACACAACAACCTTGGCATAGAAACACTTTGGCCTAGAGATGCCTCCAATTCAATGAGAGCGCCTGGGTCCGTCTTGTTTCAAGATGGTGTGCTGCCTAGAAAAACTAAGCTAACAGGCTCTGGACAAAACATTATAATACTGCATTGCTACTTATATTAACAGTACAAGAACAGTGACAAATAATTTGCATGCTTTGGGAACATCCAGGCAAGCAGGAACGTGTGTTTGCCCAGGGACAAGTAGCAGTGGTACAACTTGTGCCTCTGCCTGTCCCCAGAGAATGCCCATGCTATGTGTGCTCTGGCATGCAGCAGGTTACCTTGGGTGGGGTAGGGGAGGCTGGGGTCAGCAACTGTGCTGGCCCCAGCAGCCTTCCCTGGGATCCTGGGGGCCTCTGGGAGCTGCAGCCACAGCGCTCCTGCAGCAGGAACTCTTGCTGGCAGCCAGAGTGTGGCTCTGGCTGGCTAGACTCTGGTTTTGGACAGCCCGTGCTACGGCCACGTACACTGCCCTGTTTGGTTTTTTTCCATGGGCTTTTTTGACCCCAGGAGATCCTGGGGTCAACTCCCCCACCCTGCAAAGTACCAGCATGGGGAATGCCTGCATGTGAGTATGTGGCGCTACAGATGGTTCTACGGTGCCATATCCCTCACATCCACACTTGTCTGGATGAGCCCTTTTTGGCTGAGCATTGCTACATCAAAAGGATGAAACTCAAAGCTGATTAATTGGCACCTAACACATTCTTTCATCCTTCAACACAGTGGGGTGATTATACAGCTACAAGGATTTTATCCCATATATACCTTGTTAAAGTTACCAATAGTTGAAATGCATGAACGTATACCCATTAGCCTCCTCCTTTAATGAGGACTTCTGGCCCCATAATAAAAATAACTTTTTTTTTTAAGGCTCATCTAGCTCATTAGAGAGTATCCTGCTTAGGTCCACTATAATGAGATTGTTAAAATACAGATTATTGTAAACTTTTTTTGGAGATCTCCAACATAACATATTGCTTACAGTAGTACTTTGAAACTGCATCAGGGAAAGGCTTTGAATTAAAGTTTTGTGCCAATTAATGCATTCAGGTTTGAGTTATTCAAAATTGGCATTCCCTTCCTCTGGCTTTCATTGTCTAGACAAAAAACCCCTCAAAAACAAAACAACAATGCAGGTTGTAAGTTCATTTATTCAGAAGTTAGGAAAATCCTGATTTACTAGTGCAGGACCTAGTTACATAAGAGACAGATGAGCTAGAGGGAAGAATTAAAATATCAGTGGGAGATACTGACATATGAGATGGTCCAATCATCCCCTCTCCCACTGACTGCATCGCATGCCCCCTGTAAGTAATACAATTACTTACATGGGGAAATTGTACTGGCACTCATAGGTAGCATACTTTGCCCAATTAGTTCTCTTCAGTCCAGCTGAGGACCATAACCCAAGAACCTCTGCTAATTTCAGCTATTGTGCTGATGACCTACATTCTACATTGTCCATCTCTAAAAAGATCTTAGTGCAACAGATCTACTGGCAACAACTTTAAGTTTTTGCCAAAACGGAGGTAGTTAAATTGTCATTACAGTTTACCCTAAATGAGACAGATGATACTTTTTTTTGGCAAGGTTCCCTTTGAAATGCCTTTTGTTAACATTTTAAATGTTAGTTGTTTTAAAAGACAACTTATGCATCTTTAGTGTCTTGTTGCCATCTTGACTTTATAAAAAAAGGAGTTTTTTAGAAAACAGTGTGATTGCACACAAAGTAGACAAATGTGCTACCCCAGAATGAAGGCACTTTCCTCTTTGAATTTAATTTAGAAATCAATTAAGTTTTGCAGTTACAGAGGTAAGCAGGTCAAGGAATTGCTGTCAGGGTCCTATTCATTTGGTTTTGAGATTAAGGCATATAGGAAGCCTGAATCTAAGAAATGTGTTTGTTAACATGTCAGCTGAAATGTTTCCAGGAAGCCCTCTCTCTGGTAGCTGTCACCGATAACATTTCCCTCTTAGACCCTAGCAACAACATGTGGGTCCTGGTTTATCACAGCTAGACCTCACTGACCAGCTGGAAAAAGGGGAGATCTTTAAAACAGTGAGGGATTTAGCTTTCTATCAAGCCTCCAAGCATTTCAGTTGATCAAGGTAAAAGAACCTGCAGAAATGTCATCCATTTGAATTATTGACAAAAAAAATCAAGTAGAATGTCACTTCTATAAAGAAGCCTGCGGTTTGCCTTCTGATCAAGCCTAAACATATTCCAGTCATTCTAAAAGCTTGTTCCTGTATATCAGCCCATAAATATAGGCAGGCAATGAATCTGCCACAAGGTGTCACCAAAATGCTATTATGTGAATTGTGAACAGTCCAGATTTATTCATCAATCTTTGGATCTCCTAACAAGTAGTGGAGGCAGGATGACTCTTGTACATCTGTTATGCCCACCATAAACTAGACTTATTTGCTGTAGTGCCAATGGCTGAAAATGGGGGCAGGGAAGAAGGGAAGTGGGAAATGTTCTTCAGCAACATTTATCCTAAAACTCCACAATTCACAACTAGAAAATTCACAGCCTGGGCATGAAGGGCCACATTTTCATAAGTACTTTAGGCACCTGAAAATGGAAATAAGCAACAAGTGAATTTGGTCAACCTTTTCATAAACTGAACTTAATGGAAACTGGGGTAGAGAGAAGTCAACATCTGAAAAACAGGACAGACTCACCTAGGCCCTGCCTATATGTGCAGGTAAGGGTATGAGGGGATCTAATGCACGATTCATGCAATCACGCCTCCTGCCCTGCCACATTGTGCATTAGATCCTATCAAGCCTTACTGCCTGTTCAGGAGGAGCCTGATCCTGGACATCCCTTGCATCAGCAAAAAGCAAGCTCCCATAGCATGGGAGCCCCATGTTTCCCAGTTCAGGGGCTCCCAAGCACAGGGGAACTTCACACACCCCTGGGGCAGGGAGACTGTCACAGGGGAGATCTTCCTGCCCCCAAGTCCAGGGTGGGGGGAATTGCCATGAGATCCACTGCAGGGACTCAGCACCCACAGCTGCTTAGATTTGCAGTCCCAGCTAGGTAAGATGCATCCCTGCACCTCGGGGCCCTGTTAGCTGATAGGGCTCCAAACCATAGGAATGACCCCGGTACACTTAAAAATTCAAGCTGGATAGCAACCAGCTATTAAGTCAGTACACACTTTCAAGGTCTAACTTTATAGCTGGTTGGAGCTTTTTACTGTGCAATAGCTACTTTACATATGTAGATGGTCTCAAGGTCATTGTGTAATTAACCAGGTAAGCATGCCATACCTGCAACATGTAGAGTGGGCCCTCATCTTGCAACAACTATTTTTCTTATTCATGTAAATATTTCACAAATTCTTGAAACTTATCAAAAGTTCATTCATGAACACATATGTAATTCATGTCAACTATACATAAATTACAATGAAGGAAACTATCCAACAAAGCAAATCTTTTTGCCGTTTTGAAGGGACAGTGTTTCATTTCGTTTCAAAGCACTATTCCATTTCATTTTGTCAAAACTGTTTTGCTGTTTCGATGTTTTGCTCATAGGCTATGAGGAATCATGAAAATGCCTATAACTTTGTCATTTCTTGCCTGATTCAGATGAAAACTGCAGGGATCGTAGCCCCTTCAGAGGGCAAGAAGTCAGCCAAGTTTCAAGGAGATTGGTTTAGGTGTTGGTTTATGGGAAATTGCACCTCAAACCACTCAAAACAAAACTTGTATCAGTTGCTGGCAGTGGCAGCCTGCTGTCATCCTGTGTGCAGATCTGGGGGCCCGTGCTCCCCTCCCCCGCCCCGGGAAGGTTGCGGGGCTTTGCCAGACTCCTCCCAGGGGGCAGGATGATGGCAGGCCAAAACTGATCAAGTGATTAAGGAGAGTTCTGCATGGGCTATACAAAAGCTGCTTTATCAGAAATTGAATCATTTTGTTCTAGCTCCCTAAATTCTTCTAATCTCTCTTCATGTTCTATGAACTGTGTGTAGGCTGCTCCAGAAAGTACACATGACCATTAACTATGCTATAAAGTAGGTGTCTCAGTTATTTTTAAGATAAAGAAATTTAATTGAATTATGCCACTTTCAAAATTGAAGTCACATTTATAAATTAACACATTTAGAAACAGTTATGAAGCCAGAAAAAGTGCACTACTGCCAGAAAGAAGAAATTTACTTAAATAACCATTCAAAGAGTTTGCAACTACACATAACTTGAAAAAACAAACAAACACCTGTTTAATTTTTTGGCTTGAAAGCTAATTCTTCTTTATTTCAAAAGAGAAAGCTATAAGGCATATCAACACTTTTACCCACCATCCAATGAATACCATTTCCAATGAACCTTGATTTAGCTATGCATACAATGAAACTGATCCATAGGAATTTAGGAAGTTGAGCTGCTTATATTTGTCATAAATTAGTAACCAAAAAATCCTGAATTTCTCTGTAGTCCAGCAGAGGACATTTTAATATACTGCCTTTTACTCAAATAGTTCTTGCAACATTTATTTTTTGTTAAGGGGACAAAACATTAAATTCCTTGTTTGTAAAAGAATTCTAGAAGTTTTTGGATGCTGTGTAGTCTTGCATTGCAATTACTCTTGGCAGGGATATCACAAACCTACCTGGAAAAGTCCACTTCAGTTTCTAATTTCCTTCTATTACAAAAATAGATTTATATCCAATCTAATAAAGCAGCTATAACTGAATACAATTCTTGAATTTATGGAATTCAATATGGAACAATATGGAAAAATCATCACTTAAAGTAGCACATTAACCTCTGCTGTAAACTACTATACAAGGTAATAATAAATTGCAGTATCAAAGCATTTGCTTCACGTGAAGATGTAGCAAGCAACTCAATTGTGGAGAGTCAGTGCTGAAAAGGGATGCATTTGCAGCCTTTTTGAGCAGGAAGAGAAGAGATGAAGGGGTTAATGTTGCAATGAATTAAATGCTACTGAAAACTGTAAAGTAAGTGGCAGCACTGAAAACTTTTGATTCAAAATAAAAAAAGCTTTGACAAGACCACTGCCAGTTTCCCACATCACCCATTATGGTATTTATATCTTTTAGGTTTAAAAGACAGTAGTCCTCCATAACTGTCTGACTACTCCACAGACTGCCAACACGACTACTGATTTTGTTAGGTAGTTACTGGCACAGTAAGAAATTAGACCCAGAATTCCAGTTCATTTTGGGCAGCCACCCAACGGCACTATTTTTCAGTTACCATCTTAGTACAACTTGAACTGGTTGCCTGGGGAAAATCTCCATGTGCTACTACTAGTCCCCAAGCCATCCAGTACAAATATGCCAAAACTCTAAATCCCAATTTTGCCATGCATTTTGTAAGTGGGAGACAGAGAAGGGGAAAATGAACAAACAAATAAAAAATTACTTGAACCTGAAGTAACTCTTTGAATGTGTTTTAGTATACAAAGTGAGTACCCAAACACAGTAGGGAATCTCATAGTATATTTTCCTCAGTACTTTGGCTTGTCATCAGCTTAGCAATTCTGACTCAAGAAAGAGACAAACCCTTTGCATGTGTAAGTATGCACTAAACAAGCACTGTATTCTTTGTTCAAACAATCCTTTCTTTCCCAGTTCTGTAAGCACACTGCTCAGAATTTATAAGTTTCAATCAAGTGCAGTTCTTTTCCATCATACAGTTCCTGTAGCTGGTTAGACTCAAACTTTATGGAAGGCTTTTGAATTTGTGTCCCAGGCTCCAGGGCATTCTGTCCAAAGATTTTAAGATTCACAAATTTTATTTTCCAAGTATTTGCTCTAACTGGGCAACTAATGAGTCCAAAGATTTGTTCAAAGACACCCAAACATATATTGCCTCTGTGCACTGTGCCAGCAACTGCCACTACTACTAGCCCATAAGGAGACTTTGCACATTTCAATCCACCAGCATCAAAGTTGGGATTCAACAAGAGATATTCTTCTTTCACCAATGAGAGTAAACGAAGGCTGACTAGTTCTGCACCGTTATATTCTTCTGTGCTTTGTTCTAATGTATTGTAATAGAATTTCAGCTTGGCATCCTCCCAGAAATGCTGTGGCCCCCAACTTTCTTCTGATTGTCCTCCCAAAGGATGCTGAGCGTTCAAAAGGTCGAAGAACCACTGACAGAATTCTTCACCCAGACTTTGTAAGTCATCTTCCTCTTGCTTTTGTCTCTGCCCATCGATCTGCAATCAAGCAAAACATTTTTAAACACAGCAAGATTTTATGTTAATGTACACACACAGTTCAGTTTTATACAGCTCAAGATAGTTTTGTGAACTAAAAATGTGTTTCCTATTCAACACATTCCTGAAATATTCCCAAATCAAAAAACTTAAGAAAAAAAGAAGTGAATCACACCCCAAACTCACTAATTCAACACTGACTTCAAGATTCACCACACCTGCCTGCAGCCTGTGCAAGACACCCAAGCAACCAAAACTATTGCTACACAGATATCAAGCCAATGGTACAGCTCACACCTTTGTTGTTTCAGAAAAGAAGCCCCATTATATAGTCATGGATTCTGAATTTCCCCTCACACCATGAGTTACTCTTACAGGATAAGGCTGAGACACACTGAGGAGATGGGAGAGGAAATGTTGCACAGCTATTTGTAGGGCTGTGCACGTACCTGCTCCAAAGCTAAAGAATACTTCAGGGTCCAACACTGTTATTACAGGACCCTTTCACCAGAACTAAATCTGTAGGGAAAAATATTTTAAAACAATCGCCAGACAGTTGCACTTCCTGCCAACTATAAAACAGTCTGAACGGCTAGAACACCTCCTTGCACAAAAGGAGTTAGATTTGTTTAAAATCTCAAGACAGCAGAGACAAACAAAAGAGCACAGGACTGTTAGAACTAGATTCTCTATTCCATTTGCTGCACATCTTGGGCAAATCACATAATTTGTTTTTCTAATTTCCCATTTTACAGGTGAGGAGTGGCACTGAGTGTTTTCACAAAGCCCTTCCAAGACTACTGGGTAAGAAGCAACAAAGTACCAACTCCTCCCCTCCCCCCAAACAAATAATACACTGGCCCAGAGGATGATTTTCCTGAGGCTGCCCAGCAAGACTGCATCTTTTGGACCCTTTGAGGTCATGTACACAGCAAGTAGAAAGAAAATATAGTCAAGGAGACCTCCTTAACTCTTATTTTATGCAAATTCTCAAAAAAAGATTATATCAAGTATTTTTTAGTCAGGCAAAACCAAGACTAGCCAGTGTTGAAAAAGCTACTAAAACTAAAATTTGATTCTTTAGAAGCTGTCTAATCACTAGGTGCGTCTACACAAGATGCTTACTGCACAGTAACCTAATAACACTGCACAGTAGTGTGCTGGGTAAAAACTGTGATAATACACTACACAGTGTTATTAGTAGGGGTGCACCAATAAAGATTTTTGGGGATGATACTGATAGCTGATATTTAAGGAAGCATATCATCCAATACTGATCCAATACAGCTGCCTCCAGCTGGTAAGTCTGGTGTGGTGGGAGGGGAGGGAAGGGGCATATTAATGCCCCCCACAGTGAGGGAGGGGGCAGGCGCTGCCCAGGTGGGACTGGGGGGCGGGAGGCAGAGTCATGGCTCATAGCAGGGAGGTGACTCCTGCCACTGCTTGCACTCCAGAAGGGAACAGGGGGGAGAAGGCATGTGCCTCTCAAATTTGCGCAGGGTGGGCTGCAGCCAGGGCCACGTGGGGCTCTTCTCAGGGGGCTGGGCTCGGAGCGGTCGCTAGGAGGATGCTGCCATCCATCCCAAATTTTGCTGCTGCTCTGCTCCCACTGCTGCTGCTGCCAGCTGCCCTGGCTCTTCTTGGCTCATGGGTGGCAGCAGGGTGCTTAGCTGGGGCTACACCAGGCAGCTGGTGGTGGTGGCACTGGGAGCGGAGTGGCAGCAAAATTTGGGGTGGATGCAGCATCCTCTCAGTGCTGCCAGTGCCCACTCTGAGACCAGCACTGCTGAGAAGAACCCCACGCAGCCCCGGCTGCAGCCCGCCCTGCCCAGATCTAGGGGACACATGCCCTCCCTCCCCCCCCCCCGTGCCCTCCTGGGATGCAAGCAGTAGTGGGAGACTGCCTCCCCCCCCTACTGGAAGAGCAGCAACTCTCTCAAGATAAACTTTATGTCTATAAATGCTGATAAGAGAGGGGTGCCCTTGTGCACTGCTGCCATCTGTCGCCAGGCAGATTGAAGGAGCTTGCAGAACAAGCTGAGATGTGTGCAGAGAGGCTCCTTGGCTGTGTAGCATCAGTTCTGCAAGCTATATTCTTCAAAGGTTCAGCACTGGAATATCTATTCAGGCATTGCCAAGTAAGATTTTCTACCAGAAGCACAAACCTGGGAGAACTCTCCTGGTTATCTGGACAAATGTACCCAGCCCAAGCCAAGACTCCAATTCAGTGTAAACATTTTTTAAAAAGAAACATTCAGTTTATCAGATAAATTTAAATACTTATAAGCATAAGTATTCTGCAGTATTAGATGTTCCTAAGTCCCTCAGAAGAGAGCACTGACCTTTTTATCGAATTTAACATCCTTTCTTTCCGAGGGTTTATCTGACAGCTGCTGGTTCCAGTACTGCTTTGCGTAATGGATGAGCTGGTGTTTCTCAGAAGAAGGAGGCACCGCAACTCCTTGTTGTGCCAGGTACTTAAAAATTATCTCCCGATACACCTTCCTTCGCTTCAGCAGCTCTTCTACACTCTGACTGTAAACTAAAATGGCATGAATGGCTTCTGAAAATGAAAGAGTTGAGTTAGCATATGCTTCTCCTAAAGACAAAATCTGTTCAACCTCTCACTCCACTTTAAACATTTTAAATATCAGCACATTTTTATCACTGCTGATGGCCAACATCTCAAACTCATGCCTATAATATATTAGGGTCATTCAATAAGCTGCATGCAAAGTCTGAAACCTATTCGTAAACTAAGAAGCCTAAAACAGGGATTGAAGCTTGGATGAGCAATTTGATGCTCAAATCAGACAAGACAGGGAGTTACATACAGGCTGTGGAAAAAAGGCTTGAAGAAACAGCATAAGCCTGATCAAGCACTTTGGCTGAGGAATCTGAACAATACAATCTGAAGAACTACTTACTTCTGGATATCCACGTATCACTGACTACCAAAGGCTTTTATTATTTGAGAATGTCAAAAAGGACACACAACCTTTATCCTGCATATTTTTCTTGACACTTCCAAATGGAGATGACTAATGTGGTACTAAACATTGATACTCCAACCACTTCAGGAAATGCCAAAAAAACACTTATTTCACGTACAGAGAACCTAACAAAAGTGTGGCGTGCCCTAACAATTCATTTTGTAGAAATGTAAGTTGTCTCTCCTGCCATGATCTATGTAGTCAAGGAGAAGAATTTAGTAAGATAAAAGTTTTCTTATAGGCAACTTATTTTTCCTGAATAGATGCTTTTCTGTGTTGTTAGTGTGACAAAGTCCTTTAGAATACCAAGATAATCTTCTAAAGTTTGTTTGCTCTCACCAAGTTCCCTGTTTATTTGATCCAGTTTACAGATCACAACATTTTGGTTAAGTGTCAGTCCTGCTTATTCAAAATGGGACTTTTTAAGGAAAAGCTGATGCATGGAATAAGAGACATTCAACAATGAAGATGAAAGAATCACAACCTGGTCATTCTACTGGCAGTAAGTAGTAAAATGCACTCAGTGGCCACATCCAGATGAGTGTGGACATGCAGTATGTGGCCCATCCACGGTGCCACACACAATACATGCAGGTCATCCCTGCACTATTTTGCAGCATGGGGGGGGGAAGGTTGTTGACCCCAGGAAATCCCAGGATCAAAAAAATCTGCACCTTAAGAAGCAGGGTGGTACACATGGTGGCAGCGAGTGCTGCCCCAAACTGTAGCCTGTTCAGCCTGAGCCACACTCCAGCTGCTGGCCAGATTCTCTGCTGCAGGAGCACTGTGGCTGCAGCTTCTGGAGGCCCCCCAAGTAAGGCTGCTGGCCCCAGCTTCCCCTACTCCACCTGGGGTAACCTGCCACGTACCAGAGCACACATGGCACAGGCATTCCCCAGGGACAAGTGGCACAAAGTGTGTCCCTGGGGAAACATATGTTTCCACTCATCTGGGTGTGGCCAGTGAGGTTAGTCTTCGACCACTAAAAAAAAAATTAAGGTTGATGGAAGTACAAATAAATGTTCTGTGCGTACAACAAACAAACCAAGTCAAGGAGAGCCACTGTGCCTAGTAGCAAGGTGGCACTTTAAAGTAACCAACTTTATAGATATTAGAAATACTTGATTCCATGAAACTGTCCTTCAGTTGGGAGATAAGACAACAGCGGTTCCCAGCCTCAGGTTGGGACCCAAATAAGGGTTGCAGGGGCAATGCTTCCAGCAGCAGGTCGCAGCAAAAAACATTTGAGAACCACACTAATACAGACTGAATATTGGCCTTTAAGCCCAGTCCATTCTAGTTTTAGCTAATATTACATGCCTAGCAGCTCAATTCCATTTCAAAAGAAAATGAAAAATGTATATAAAAAATGAAGCTGAGCAAGACCCTCAGTGAGGCATGCCAGCTTCAAAATGAAAAAAAGCATACAAACTTTCCAAAATGTTAGCTAGACAACTTTGTAAAAGACATGGACTTATAATGCAGAATCTGGCTAAGCTGATGAATGTGAAGCATAGCCATGATTTAAGGCTCCTTTAACTTAAGGCCCGAATGCACAAATGCAATTCAGGTAACAGGCATGTAACAGGCAGCAACCTGAAATGTGCGTGTATGTCAAGATCCAAGTTCACAAAGTGCAGGATGAAGTTGCAGAAACCAGGGGCTGCCCTACCAGGCAATAACTCATGTAAGGCTGGACTGTGCGAGGTGTTCCCTCCAAAGTTAAAGGCACAAGTTGCTCAGGCCAGGAAAAGAAACAGGAGCCAGAGCTGTTGCACACGCCCCCGCCCGGCTCCCTCCCCTTCCCACGTAGACAGAACCACGGAACTGCAGCACCGCGGAGCCCAGGGAAGCGGACACCGCTCATCCCTGCGCACGTCCCTACGTCACCGCGCCGGCGGCCCCCACAGCTCCGCCCCCACCCCACTACGTCAGCGACAACACTCCCCCCCGCACCTTTGCGGGACTCGGGCAGCACCAGGCGGTTGGTAACAGTGTCCGACAGCGCCAGGAGGTCGTCGGTGCCGAGGAGGTCGAGCAGGCCGCGGCAACCCGCCTGCTCCCGCGAGCTCAGCCCCAGCGCCGCCATCTTCCCCCGCCCCCTTCCTTGCCGCGCCCCGCCGCAGCCCTAGCAACCGTGCGAGGGCGCTTCCGCTTCCGGCGCGCAGAAATAAGAGGCCCGCCGCGGCTCGCGCCGCAGAGGGAATGGGGCCCGGCGGGGATCTGGCCGCGCGCCAGGGCCTGCCCTAGGCCGCGTCAGCCCGGCCCGAGTGTGACGCCAGGGCTGCCGGGCAGCTTCCGTCTGCGCGTCTGGCCGCCCACGCCTGTCTGTGGGTCCGCACACCCATCCTATTCCCTCCCCTCTTCTGCCCACATCATCTGTCCGCCCGCCTGGCCTTGGAGCGGAAAAGCCGTCCGTCCCTCCAGCCCTATGGTAGTAAAGGACAGCAGTCCATCCATCCCGACCTGTAGTTTCATAGCTGCTAGGGCCTGGAAAGGACCTTACAGATCACCGAGTCCAGCACCCCCCCCCCCCCCCCCCCCCCGCAGTCGGGCGGGAAAGACGGCTGGGATCAGATGACCGCAGCCCGGTGGGCATCAGGGCGCTTGTTGAAGATGGCCAGGGTGGGTGACTGGGAATGCAGAACGTCTCTGTCGGCCCAGGCCCCACATCCCTGTGCTGCACCTTCCTAGGGTAGTGAAAGACATTTCTCCATCTCCCTACCCTACCTCCGTTCACGTAGAGCATCTCTGCCTACCTACGCTTGTACTGAGCACGTTGGTCTAGTCATCTGCCCAGCTCTACCGGTCTACCATGCAGCCCTACCTTTGTCAGTGCAGAGCATCCATCTTCTCTCTCTCCCTTCCTACCTGGGCTTAGGACATCGTTCATCTTACCAGGGTGAGTCTACCAGGTACAGATCCACCTGCCTCCTACACATCCATTTTTCTTGCACGCAGCCTGCAAAGCCATTACCCTCTCTACTTTCATATTCTTCACCAGCAGTTCACTTCCAAGGACTCCTCAACACAATGGCAATTTTTGTAGAAACTATATGGCCAGTCCCTGGGGGCCAGCTAGTGGCTGCCTGTAGCTCCTCCTTCCTTTATGCCCTTGTGGGTTCTTGCTCAGTGAAGGTGCAAGCTCTTCAAGTTAGGAGCTGTTTTGAACCAGGATTTAAACCATCACTGCCTACAGAGGGAGTCCTAAGCCACCAGTATGTCCTGGTAGGTTCCTGGCTACCAACCCCAAGAATGGCCAGCGTTCAGAGAGAGAAATGTAGTTCATAGGACGTGTGCAGAATACCAAATTCTTCCTGTAACTACAAGTCATGACTTGGAAGCAGAACATTTCACATGGATGAAATACAGTAACCAAGAACACCCAGACATTTTGTTTTCATAACATTGTTTTCTTATCAGGTAAATTAAGAAATAGCACAGGAGTTATTTTTAAGGAGAAGGAATGACAGAGCTACAGTATTAACATGATGTAGAACCTCCTCCGGAATGTCCTGCTTGGTTCTGGAGCGTATCCAAGACAGTCATCACAACCATTCGGAAGTATAGCATGCTTGGAACATGTTAAGCTTCTATCATTTAGCCATTTCAAAAATTGTTCTTCAGAAATAGGTGCCCATGCTTCCACAGGTTACTATACCTTAGCAGGTATTACCATCTCCTCACCAAAGCTGCCATGCTGCATCTTGGGTAGTTACTGCGTTTACTTAAGATCCACTTGACACTAGCATGAAAGCAATCAGCAAGCAACATTCTTGTCTGACTTTAACTCGACTTCCATACGAAAGGGAATCACAGGTCAGGAAGCAGGGAAGTTGGAGAAATGTCGTCTGAAAACAGAGGGGCATTACCTTGCTAAAAGACCAAAAATATAAAACTAATGACAAGGGTCGCCACTAAGATTAGGATCCGATTTCGGTAGAGTTTTGGCTTGTGATCAGAACTCTCATTAGAATGGAAACTCTGAATTAATTAGCGATTAAAAACTATGAAACTTGAGTGTTAGTCCATTGCTTCCAATTTACAGCATATCATGATGGGCATTTATGCTAAATTTACATGAACCAAAATGTATAGGTACGAAGAGCATGTACGCTAAATTTACATGAACCAAAATTTATAGGTATGAAATGTTTGGCATGAATTTAGCTAAACAACCTTAAAAAAACCCAAAAAACAAAACCCCAAAACCCAGGTTTCCCTTAAGTGGCATTTCTGCTTTGTTTCCTTTGCATTTTTAGCATTCTCTTACTGAGACCAACATTCAATATTTAATAAATGGGGTATGCTCTGATAGCTTGCCAATCTTCTTTAGAGCAAAGTGAGTTGTGAACTGATTTTTTAGTAAAGCAATATATCTGTGTAACTTGACTGTCATTTGTCATCTTAGTATGCTGAGTGGTTAATTTTGAAGTTAGACATCATTAAAATTAAAAAAGTTTTAATTAAAACTTTTCCATGCATCAGATCAAAGTAGCCAGATCAGTCCTAAACCCTTTGACTCATTCAAAAACCATATGTGGCTTTACTACCAGCAAGTATCCTCCACCCCAAGCTTTTCAGCCTGGGGCTTCAGATACTTCCACATTTTTTGGCAGAAATCCTAGGTGCAGGCCCAAGCCCAGAGACATGGGGTCCAGATCCCCCAGAGTTTTACTTGCCCTCAGCTGTATGGCTGCAGGAGCAAGGTAGGGAGACATTTCCCATTTCCATAAAGTTGGTATGTAGCAGAGATCCTCCCACTGGAAGCTGCTCAGTGGGAAGTTAACTGTGAGGCTCATAGGGAGTCATGTCTGCATGCAGGCAAGGGTGCACCCTCCACTACACAGTGCCATTTTAATTGTTACCTTGGTCATAGTATTTGCCTGCCAGGTAAGTAAAACCACAAAGGAAGTGCAAGGCATAATTATATTCTGCTGGGTCTGAACTTCCAAACTAGTCACAGCCAGAGACAGTGACTTTAATCAAAGTAAGGAGTCGTTCATGACAGAAACAAAGACAAAACATAAAAAGTAAAGGTACAGTGCATTATAAGCAGTTTGTTTTTACCAGTTCAGCTTGCAACTTCCTTCCTGGTAAAAAACCCCAAACGTACTGTACACCTCTACATTATTTAACCTACTTCATTTATTATTTCTTAATGTCTGTCACTTTCAAGTTGCTATAGAGGGCCCTGGTATAGGGTACTGTATGTATATACTCTTCTTTGCCATACGCAAAAGTGAAAAATTGGGCACAATGGTCAAAACAATGGAAGTTAAGAGTTCCATTGCTAAGTTAGATATTGGTCATATTTCACATGAATTAGGTGGTCTAGTATATATGTATTGCAGGGAGATTATTCTAATTCAAGAATCAATGCTTTTCCTTACTTTCCATTATAAACTGAATTTTGGAATTACTATTTTAACAACAAAAAACTTTCCTTTTGATCTTGAACTTCATGGTCACCTATACACAAGCAGCGAAGCTGCTTCGATGCACTATAATTACAATGCATCAGAGCAGACTCGATTAATCGCGTCTGCTGTAGCATGGTAATTACTGTGCTCCAGCAGACTCCATTGTCTTGTGCATCAATGTCCTCTCACTTAAAAATGGTGGCAGGGGCATTTTTTCTAAAGCTCGCTCAATGAGCTTTAAAAAGTGCCCCCATCACCATAAGATGCTCCAGGTGCTTTAGAGTGGCTGTCTGAGCCACTGTATTTAAAGTGCCTTTCCTGGAGCACATGTATAAAAACACTCCATGTGTGCAGGTTGCATAAAGAAGTCTTTTTGGAAGAAATTTTGGGGTTATCATCTCGACAAAATATTGAATTCAAGACATTACAAGCAGTAAAAACGTATACTTAAAAATATAGCTTGATGCTTGATAATTGTTATGTAACCTCATTTTCAGGAAAGGCATAATATGCCCACCTGTATGAATCTTCATTTATACACAGAGCTTGTATATCCTAATTTTCAGAGCATGCATATCCCAGCCAGAGTGGTATAAAGGTATTTATTACCATAAATTTGCACAAAAGATATATCTTCATCATCACACAATACTACTCTAACTCTATATCCATTTCTGAACAAACAGCCTTTTATAGACTAGATCCTAATCTTGAGCTTAGTTAGACAAAGCAATCTTTCCCCTTTTATGCCTTTTATTTAAAAATGACTGATAAAAAAGTTGGAAATGTCTGATAGTCTAAATTCTATCTTAAAATTACTAGGAATGTGGTGGTACCCAGAAGGTCAGAAAATACTGATTGTACACAGAGAACATAGGAAAAAGCAGATTTTAGATTCTTCTAGCTGCTTACAAGACTATTAAACTGTCATGTGGGAAGCTTGCAACTTCAGTCTGAACATCACAACAGTTGAACAGGAAAATGGCTTTTGTCCTTGCAAATTCAAGTCAGAGAAAGGTGACTGCTTAAGGAAGAATTTCCTTCTGCTAAGTGTCTGATAAGTTTATGCGCAGCTGAAATGCAAGGATGAAAAATAAATACAATAGCATTTGCTAGGTAGTATCTTCACTTCATTTAAGTTTACACTTAATTCAGCTAAAGTAGTGTCAAAGGGGGATTACTTTAAATTGCAATTTACCCAGCATACATGCAAAGTGAACTGCTATGCAACTTTTAAGACTATGATAGAGTGGGTTTTAACAGCAGCTCTATATTATGGAAAATATTTTTGCTCTATAATGTGAAGGGACAGATTCAGAAGAAATGGATTATATTGAGAATCTGATTATCGCGTTTCCTGATGGTTAAACTGAACCTTGTACATTCAAGATTGTATTACATTATTGCACATCAAAAATATTTTAACTATAGTCTATGCTTAGTAATATTGGCATTTAACTGCTCCCTGTTAAGATTTGTGTAGTTACTGCAAAAAACAATTCTGAATGTTGTATCATTCAAACCCTTCTGGAGTTCCTGGCAACTAAGTGAACTGATATTGTCACATCCATACATTTCTCATCTTTGATACAGGACATTTTTGGGAAAGGATTGTACTTAAATCAAATCAATTAAAAATATTTTTAGAAATATTTTTTCTAGTGTTTATAACTATTTAAATATGTTTTAATGGAAGCAAAAGCACTATTTCTTATAAACAACTCTATTACCAAGTAACTAACTTTAGTTTGTTTTTTGGCAGGCTTTTAACCTTTTCTCTTTTTAACAGTATAAAAATATTTATTTTCCATATTCCCATAACTGAAAATTGGCTACAGGGATTTTACACAAACTTTCCATTAAAAAAATAGCCACTGACCAAGAATGGAAAGTTGCATTTCGCAAGGTGAAACATTTGGAAAATTATTAGCCTGTAGAAACAAGGAGTTCTAACACAACTGTGTTGAAACTCAGAAGTACAGCTGTACTTTTAAGAATAACTAGAATTTGCACTGCTTTAATTCCAATTTGTATCTGGTTGAACAGTTAACTGTTCTTTACTTCTGTTAACAGTATAAAGGCCAAACACTGATAGAGAAGAGATGGATTTACAGATACCAATTCATGAGAATAAAAGGGAGGTTCCAAATATTACCTTTGGTCAAATGTGTACAATCCCTCCCCACCTCCTGAGACATCAAGTAAGATGCATAGGTGTATGAGTGACAGATTTAGTCCTACCACATCCATTTAGCAGTAACAGTTTGGGAATGAAATTATCCACTTTGACTCAGACAAGAGAATAAGCTTTGCCATTTTGAAACAGCACAGCACACTGGACATTAAAATTATTGAAACAATAACATACAGATCACCACCCATTTCATAGTCATATGGGCAAGCAAGCACTGCACTTAAAATTTGGCACAGCTGGCTTGGTTCCAATATTTTAGTATATAACATGGGCAAACATTTAAATCACACTTGGGTTTACATTAGCATGCTCATTATTACTGTTTCCCTATATGGAATTTCTCCAGAGCTTGTTTTACATAACAGTTGTCAATGGTATCAGTTTATGGACTGAAACACTGGATGTTGACTCTCCTTATACACTAAATTAAAGCTTGGTAAAGTATTGTCTGGAAAATTCCACCAGCTTTGTTACTGTAATAACCCTTCAGATATAATTTTTGTTAAATTTTTCATAGCTTCCATTCTTATCTGCCCTCTTGATTCCAATGTTCAGTGTATTTTTTAGTCAATTTTTTACCCCTCATATAAGGAATTCTAGTCTGGCTTGCTGTTTACATGGTACCAAACGTAGTCTATTCAAAGCCATTTCTCTCCTCTCTGAGCTACAACTGACAGCTCTGTTGCAACATTCCTTAACCTCCACATCTAACTACTACCTTACTAGTGGCAAAGAGGTCCACTCCCTGAGAACCCTACCACCTTTGCATCTCCCCAGGTTTCCAAAATCCCCTTTTGCCCCATACAATCTGGAACTCTCAATAGCAACCCTCATGCTATTTTTCAATTACACTTTACAATGCTCCTAATCTGTTAAATAGGTAAATGACAAGGACAAGGAAAAACAAAACAAAACAAAAACTTATGCTGGTTAAAAGTGAGAAAAATTTACTGAACTTCTCATCACAGGGTGCCTGCTGATTTCTGAAATTCTATTTTCAGAGAACTAAGAACCCAAGGTATATTGTAGCTTTTGGTGTTTTACTGTAAACTTAATTTGTGCCTACTTTATTTAACTAAATATTTGCATGACAATTCTGATAAGTGTTTCACATAATACATATGCATAATATCCAATGTACAGGATGCATCGTCCTTATACCTGACAGCCCCACTTCTTTGTTACGGGTAGTATCAGTATTATGTGAAACAAGGAGCAAATAAAAAATTTAAGATCTTAAATTACATGGAAATCACAATTCGACATTTTGCTATGGATTATCATTTGTAATCAACATTTTTAAGATTGAGAAAGTCTGGAAGAAAAGCATCTGTAAGAAGAAAAGCATATCTCTAGTGACATGCCTGATGGGCTGAGTATTAGTTTAAAAAGATTAAATTGCAACTCCCAGGAATTGCTGAAGTTCCATAACTGGGGTGCACAGCCTACCAAGAATCTTTTGTTGTTTTTTTTTTTTTGGTGTGGATATATTGGAGGAAATATTTTGTAATCCAGACCTTTAAAGAAAAAAAAAATATTCAATTAGTTCGCCAGTTGTGCGTGTCATGTCTCACATTCTTGTATTTCAAGTTCACTACTTTCCCAGTGCTACATCTTTATAAAACAGCCTGATACTAGTGTTAGACTAAATGCATTAAATCTTTCCCCCTTAGAAAGAAATGACTGTTTTAAATGATAGGATAGTAGTTTGCATGTATTCTGCTGGAAGTAAAACTAGGAAGATACTTTTTAACCCTTTCAGAATTTACTGCTCCAAAGGATTAACATTTAAGCAGTGAGAAGATACTATTTTCTTCATAGCTGGACGATACCACTTGGATTATTTTAAATGTGATTATATCAGCTGCTTCATAAAAATGACTTTTGTCAGCAAAGCAACCCCTCAGCTAAACATATACAGCATAGCAAAGAAATTTTAAAAATTGTTCAAATGCTTCTCTTAATCCATAATTAGGTCTTGTAAACTTCGGTAAAGATTCCCACAATGGAGCAACTTCTATCTTTGGCTGCAGGGCAGAAGGCAGATCCATTGGCATCATGATCCATATCCCTACATCTTTCCTCACTCCCCAGAGAGATTCTACTGACATTGCAGACAGGCCTCCCCATCCTCATGGAGAGCTTTTTTGAAGTTTAGTCCCCACCCTTTCATCCTATATTTAATTTTGACAGGAGTAAATCATGCTTAGATTAGATTAGATTAGACTGAGCCAGTAGGGAGCATTTCCTAATAACTGCTTCCCTACTGGTTTATCAAGGACTTAACCTGTATCTTAGTTTTGCCTAACCTCTTTTAGTTGTTTAACAAACCTTTAACTCTCTGCAAGCAGGCAAGAGAATCTTACACGAGCCTAACTGGTTAATATAACCCAACTCATTATATGCAGTACCATTTTTCAATACTATGCACCACACCTAGGGATTAAATCTGCACAATAGTCTATTGTTTCTTGGATTTCCATTCATATAAACAGCTCTTCTGATGTTCAGATTGTAGTTTTATATGGATATTATGCAATATATTATCACACCACTTACCCAACAGGTATTGCAATGGGTAAATATTGGGGTTGTTTACATCAGGTAGATTTTCAAAAGATAACAAGATCACTTAATATTAACAACAAAGACAATGTTTTATTGAACAAATCTATGTACAGTACAAAAAGGTTTTTAAAATGAAACACTACTGTTGATTTATTGCAGTTTGATGGCTCAGTTTTAATTTGTACTCTTATATAAAATGCAAAGTAAAATAATTTAACATTCAACAAGGAAGCACAAATTTCCTTTCTTGCTGAACTTTTAATAGCTTTTACAAATTAACATAGAGTCCCCAAAATGCATACACTGCATTTAATCAGGTGTTATACAGTACCAAATAAATTAAAAAATAACACTACCACCCCTTTAAGTCTTTTATCCATACCACTGGTGTTAAACAATAAAATAAATGAGTACAGCTGAACCTTCAGTGTGATATTAAAATCACAAGTTTAATGTTATAAATTATCCAAACTATACAATTTATATAGTTTTATTTTATTTTTTATGAATATGGCTAAATAACCAAAGTACCAGTGACCTTTCCCCACAGATATGACCATTATCAACCTACTTTGCCAAACTGTTTGTGGAGGGTGCCTAGCAAGCAGCAACTTTTGAAAATCCAAATTTACATGACCTTTATAATGAATCATTTTTGGATAGTAACAGATGGCCTCCAAAAACTAATCAAGTCTAAAGCCAAGTTACATCCACTTGGAGGACCAAGATTAAAATATAATCAGCACAAAAAGTGCAGCGACTCTGATCCAGAGATGCATTTAACTGCATAAGTAACCTTGGGTATATAAGCACTCATCAGCTTCAGCAGGAGACTTGCCGCATTCTTAAATTTATGCAGATAGCTAAGTACTTTGTTGGATCAAAGCCATAGTCTCAAAGTATTGTAATACACATGACATGATGCTTAAACTTGGGAAAAAATTCTAAATCTTTGACTTGGAACCTTTTTAAAACATAAAAGGTACAAACTCAATATAGGACAGTGTCTTGTATGCAACAATCCTATAAATCATGTAAGAAGGTTATTTTTCTTCAAAATCACAGTTGTTTAATACTCCACTAACAGGTATTAGTGAGCATTTTACAGAAAGGGAAACAACATCTTTTAAACTAAAGCCAATACTAAAAAAAAAAAAAAATGCTACCTGCCACTTGCTACCTTGAGTCAATTTAATGCATTTCTGATGTCCAGTAGGTGACAGTTTCTATTCACTTAGGTGAAATAAATCCAGATTTTTCAGAAACCATATATACTGAACATGCGGTATAAACAAATGGTGGCATCCAAGAAAAGCATCTCCAAACAAAAACAAGTTCAAAACACAGGTAGAAAAAAATTATGGTCACAGTTTTATGCATGTACATAGATGCAGGTATTTACACACTTTAAAACCAAAGAAAATACAAATCTCAATCATGTTTTTAAAGCATCTTCAAACACATGGAGCTTTAGAAAAAGGCAAAAAAGCACCAAAGATTAAAGTACACCTAAGATTTCATACATAAATGTTTTGATACCTACTGACCAAGTTTTTATTTTTTTAAACTTATTATTTTAAAATTAACTTGATTTTCCCCAAACTTATGTAAGCCATGTAACTAGATTTAACAACAAAGTAAAGCAAAGAAAAAGCAGAGCCTGGAATATGCCAAAACATGGCAATCCAGTTCTCAGAACTTTAGACAAGAACATTAGAGTAAGCAAGTGGAAATGTTGAAGTGCATTTGACTGGCTAGGTTCCCACTCAGTTGTTTTTTTGTTGTTTTTTTTTTTTGAAAAAAAGAGAAAGAAAAAAACCCTCTAGAAGTTGTATATATATATGATGCACTTTATCAGTTAGTATTTTGTAAATGCAAAAAAATAACATTCTTTGGTGCCTCAAATGTCATGCAGATCTCTCTAAAAATGGCCCAGACACTGGTATTAATGTAATGCACACAGAGCTGTGATCATAATTTTATACCTTTTTACTTGGGGCTAAATTGAAATTAGATGATAATTTTTGAGGAGTCAAAAAAAGCAAGAATCTGAATTAGCATTCTTTCTTTCCTCCAAGGGAGGGGGGAAAAGGAGGGAGAAGTAATACAAACATATATTTGATTTCACAGAGGATAACTAGCAGAGGCATTATTAAACTATTGAGTTTCAAGTGCCAGAAATATTTTAAAGCCCATTTCACAATGAAACCCTTTAGTTTGCATAAAGTGAGTTGTTGCTACAATTAACAGATCCTTTAGGCATATCTTAGATTTTGAGTCATATTAGTTCTCACATCTCTTGGGTAAGGGAACTGACTGCCTGCCTCCCTATGCTGTACTCGCATTGTGATAAAGCATTCAGGGAGCTAATTAATGGACCAGGGACAGCTGTTGCGTGTTGGCTTATCTTACTATTAAGTATTGACTGTTTGGTATACCTTTTATCCCTATAAATACATCCAAACTTCTAGCTAAATGCACCAAGCAGGGATTGAAATAAATTTTGTATCATCTACAAAATCAAGTTTGTTAGAGGGTAAATCTGCACTGCAATGGACAATCTGAGTTGCCACACTCTTCTGAAGAACGCTTGCAGCAGCATTTCATTATTGGATATCCTATGTTGAGATCAGTTACATACTGATGAAGGTATAGCGGTTTTTATCCTGACAGACCTTTTTCAGTGTCAGTTCTGTCAAGAGCAAGTTGTTGGCTCCAGTACTTAACACTGAATTTCATTTTCACTGCCAGACTCCTTGATTGGTTTCTAGTAAAAACTGCCACCTTTTCAATAAGAACTAGATGGAGTTGTAATGTGCTTTCAGGCTGCACTCTTACATGTTCCCATCCCTTCATCAGATGACTGACCATTAGCTGGTAAATCAAAACTCAGCAATGCATCACTAGCTGATGTTACATGTGTACAGAAGTTGCTTCCTGATCTATTTCTCCTAAATAACATTCTATTTTGCCTTGCCCTCTGGAGTCTTGCTTTGTATTAATTTAATTCCTGTTTCTACAGAAAAATCAGTTCTCAAATTTTCTTCAGGCATATTAACAGCTGAAGGACCTTTATATTACTGTAGCATATTACCTTAGCTTTATACTCAAGCTCACCAATCTTCACAATGTGCATGCCTTCACTGTTTAGTCTCAACCTGCATGTTAGTATTTGTACAAGCTGTATAAGTATTACTGATATTAAGTCTCTCTGTGCCTTTTAGAGATTTTTCATTTAAAAATTTCCAGGAGTAATTTGTAGTTTTGCCATATACCTGAAAAAAAGGCTTCTTTTAAGCGCAGCTTGTACAACTGACACATTTAATGTCATACCAAAACATTTTCCCTTGCATACAACGAACTTCAATTTTTTGGCAACTTGACAGTGCTGTCCATCTCCATTTTTCCTCACCACACTCCATTTTGGATTCTGAATATAACTGTGTAAAATAAGCTCCATTCTTTTTAGTGGAAAAAGGATTAAGAGAACCCAGCTTTGAATAAAAAATGAGTTTCGTCTATCATTTTTTTCTCCATACCATGACAATTAACAACGTCTCCCTCTAAATCACCTATTTTTGATAAGGTGAAGAGACATCCTTTGAATGTGCATGGAGAAGAAAGGGTTTTCTTTTTAACACAGCATTTTAAGCCAGTTACACAGGTATCAGATGCTTTTTTGATAAGGCAATAAACCACTTCTCTCGTCTCTCTGCCCAGCTGACTATTAGTTTTCTTAAGCCCTCAAGCTGGACACATTGTGCTGCTGTCCTTCCATCATACATTAGGAATTTATGTGGCTGTCTGGATAACTGGTACTTTGGGGACTTTGTAGTAACCTTTCTGGACTCAAAATCTGCACAGCTCCCACTACTCCTCTGTGAGTTCTGTCTAGAAAATGTGCTTTGTCTTTTATCAAGGTCATGTGTTTCTTTAGTAATTTGAGACTGCTTTATGATTAAGGCCAACTGGGAAGCAGCAAACTGATGCTTCTTCATGTAGTGTTTTCTCACACCACTCCAAGTTTGATGCATCTTCCCACAACATTTAATCAGGCACCTGTAAAATAGATCATGTTGGTTACTTTTTATCTTGATCCTGTACAAATGATGCTTTAATTTGAAATTTTGTACATGTTGATCAAATTTGCCTCATTTCAGTATAGAAGGAGAAAAGGTATAAAGTACCCCAATATGTCTTTCATGAAGGCTCTTTCATCAAAGCTGTCCATTTGTTTACCTTTCATTTCTTTTCCTAAACACTTAGCTTGGCTGAGCTTATCTTCTGGTTTAATATTTACCTAAAAAGTATTACTAATCATTCCAATTATATTCCTTCTGATATATTCTAGCACATTCAATTTGCTTACAGGTGGTATTAATCTACAGCTGTTCTGCCTTTCTATCTGGCTGCTTTCCAGGACTACTACTTTTTCATTGGCATCTCCCTCTAAATCAGGGGCAGACAATTATTTTGGGCAGAGGGCCACTTACTGAGTTTTGGTAAGCTGTTGAGGGCTGCATGGGTAGCCCTGCCCCTTGATAGGTGCCCCACTCCCTGGCAGCCATCTTGGGACCAGAAATCCTGCCCCTAATCTCTGACCTTTGCCACTGGAAGTCCCTCCCCTTGTCCCTGGAAGTACTACTTTGGGGAAAAGGGTTTGCCAGCTCAGGGGAGGAAAAAAAAACCTAGTTACATACTAAAAATCAAACACCCAAAATAATGTATTTTAATTTAATTAAAAAATACATTTTTGTCCTGATTTGTGTGCATTTGTGCTGCATATGCAGAAGTGATACATATGGGAGTCTGTGGGGGTATGTGGATATGGGAGCCATGTAGTGCAAAGTGGCCAGCCAGAAGGCAGGAAAAAGTGGGGAAAGTGGCGGGGGGGGGGGAGGAATGGAAGTGAGCAGGAATGCAGGACTTGCACCAATATCCCAGGACCAGTGCTGGCAGGGCCCCAAGTGGGGCAGTAGGAGCAGGGGGTATGACCTGCCAGGGGTCTGTGGAGCCAGTCCAGGCTGCACCAGAAAGGACAGGGAGGAGCTGATCTGGCTCCACAGAGCAGCAGCACTGGCCATGTGGAGCAGCCACAGGCAGCACAGAGGTGGTGGTGAAGCAGCTGCACCACAGCCTAGCACAGTGTGAGCTCTGGGCAAGCAGCCGCAGCAAACACTGCCCAGCAGCAGCAAGGGGGGGGGGGGGGGGCAGGGGGGATGCTTTCCTCCGTGCTCAGCAGCAGTTCCTGCCCAGCCGCTGCTCCCGCAGCTCAGCTCCAATGGGTGAGACTGGAGCTGGCGCAGGGCCCAGGCCAGCAGCAGCAGTGGGGAACAAACTGCTGCTCATCACAGGGGAAAAGTGGCCACTCCCTCTCCCCAGGGCCGGTGCTCCATGCTGCAACCGCTCGGAGCCCATAGGGGGTTGCTTGTGCCTGTTCTCCATAGTCACCAGTGATGTGGCGGAGAGGCAGGACAGCCCCACAAGGGCTGCGAGTGGCTGCAGCAGGAAGTGCCAGCCACTGGGGAAGGGGGGACACTTTTCCCCTATGCTGAGCACTAGGTCTATGCGAAATTTCACCGAGTGTTTTGTTTTGAAACTGTTTCTACATGTTTTGAGCTCGAAACAGCAAAATTGAAACGAAACAAAAAGCTTTGAAGCAGCTTCAAAACTAAATGAGGGAACGCAAAACATTCTGAGTTGAGTTTCGAAGCAGCCTGGTGGCGGGAGGCAGGGGAGAGCCAGGGCTGTGCTCCTTGCAGCTCCATAGCACCATGGAGCTCAGCCCAGTGGTGGGAGGCAGGCAGAGCCAGGGCTGTGCTCCACCTCCCACAGCTGGGCTGAGCTCCATGGAGCCCGGCGCTGGGTGTGGGCTGTGCCCACCACCAGTCCCAGGCAGCAGTGGCAGCCTCCTGTCATCCGGCACAGATCCAGAAGCCCACACCCCCGGGAAGAATCTGGCACAGCCCCACAGCCTTTCCGGGAGTGCAGGCCCCCAGATCTGCATGCCGAATGACAGGAGGCTGCCGCTGCTGCCTGAGGCCAGTGACAGCATCAGGTTTCCGCAGCGCTGGGTGCGGGCTGCCAGCCCCTGATGGCAACAGCAGCCTCCCGTCATCCAGCACAGATCCAGGAGCCTACACCCCCAGGAGGAGTCTGGCACAGCCCTGCAGCACTCCTGGGGGTGCAGGCCTGCAGATCTGCACACCGGATGACAGGAGGCTGCTGCTGCTGCCAGCAAGCGTCACAAGTTTTGCTTTCAAGATTTTGAGGCGCATTTTTGAAGAAACCTCTGGTCTCAAATAAGCTCTCAAATTTTCTTCAGGCACATTAACAGCTGAAGGACCTTTATATTTGCATAATATTAACTTAGCTTTATACTCAAGCTCAAGTTTACTAATCTCCACATTGTGCATGCTGCTACCAACAAGTGTCACAAGTTTTGCTTTTAAGATGTTGAGGTGCATTTTCCTTGAAACCTATCTCCTTGAAACTTGGCAGACTTCATGCCCTCAGAAGCGGCTACTATCCCTGCAATTTCATCTGAATCAGGCAGGAAATTACAAAGTTTTAGCCACTCTCATGATTCCCCATTATAGCCTATGTCAAAAACACATCGAAACACCACAACAGTTTTGATGAAACTTAACGGGACAGCGCTTCAAAACAAAACGAAGCAATATCCCTTCGAAAGGGCAAAATGGATGTCAAAATGAAACTATGGCGTTTCGCACAGCCCTACTGAGCACCAGTTCGTTCCCTGCCACCGCTGCTCAGTCCGAATAGGCGAGCGTAGTTGTGCGCAGGGTCAGGGCTGCATGCTGCTCCCCACCTGTAATGCAGGGCTTGGGCAGGGGCACTTGGAGTGAGCAGGTCCATGGGAGCCAGTGGCGGCCAGGTGAGAGTGCAGGGCCCACGTGAATATCCAGGGCCAGCGCTGGCAGGACCCAGAGCAGGATAGCAGGACCGCAGGGTCCTGGCCAGCAGGGGCTCTATGGAGCCAGGTCAGCTCCCCTCTCTCCCTGGTGGTGCAGCCCAGCCCAGCCCAGCCTGACTCCACTCCTGCCAGCCCACACTCTGAGCTCCTACTGCCCTGCTGGCACTAGCTCTGTGCTCCCACATGCTGCTTGCTTCCATTCCACCCCAGCTACCGCTTTCCTGCCCGGCTGTCAGATCCCAGCTACATGGCCGGACCATGGGTCTCAGCAGGAGCTGGCCCAGTCCCAATACATCACTGGAGCAATCCCCATGGTTCTTCCCTACCTCCCCACCCTCTCCTTACCTGAATTTCCTGTGCTGGTTCAGCCACAAACAGCCCCAGGGTCCTAGACCAGAAGCCCCTGCCTACCTGGGGGGGCAGGGCCAGGCGGGCCTACCGTGGCTTCTTCTGGGTCCTACTGCCCCTGGCTCCTGTCAATTTTCTAAATTTTTTTTAGGGACCCCACATGCCAGACAGAATGGCCTGGCAGGTCACATCCAGCCCACGGGCTGCATTTTGCCCACCCCTGGTCTAAATGCATGCATCTAGAAACATTGCAAGACTTACTTTCATCATCTGAATCGAATCCAAAGAGCGTCTGACATTTCTTTTGTGCAAGGTGAGCCTCAAGTGCTTCTGAGTTACAGTAGGTGGTCAGGCAGTTGCCACATCTAAATCTTTCTGGTGATTTGCTACAAACTTTATCCTGCTCAGAATGAGCGTCTACTTTATCAGTCAAAGTTTTTCTACGTTTTGGCATGCTTATGTATCGTTCATCAAGGTAACTGGGAGGCAATGGTCTAACATATGGTTTTGTTAATATTAAGCCATATGAAGTATTTTCTGTTGTCTGATTTGGTTTGGAAGGTAACTGAGAAACTGCAGCAATGTTGTTTTGTGGCATATCATAACAATTCTGTAAAACTGGTAACAGCGAACCATTTTCTGTCCTTGTCTCATCTGCCACTCTGTCCAAAGGCGTATCTGAAGTAGTCTGCTCTAGTTCACTGTGCCCATTTACTAATTGGTCACTAACAACACTGCAAGTTTCAGAATTTGGCTGTACCACAGGTGTCTTTTGGTCTAGCAAGCTTAAAAACGTAGCATTAACATCGGAACTTTCATTTCCATTCGGAAGGATATTGTTTGTTTTCTTCTCAACACTCTGGATATATGTCTTTGGTTCTGTAGAGTCTTTCCTCGCCTTCCAAGTTGGAATAGGTAAATCTACAGTTTCTTTTTCATTACTAGATGCATCCTTTTCTGTGGAATCACAATGTAATTCTGAAAGATTATCTGAAGAAATTTTTTCACTTACTTCCTCAGAACTTTCTGGTGTTCTGTTTAAATAATGCTGAGCCTCATGTTCATATAGCAAAGGAAGCTCTTCAAAAAGCTCACAGCACTCTGCGAAGTTGCACTGAGCCTTAAAAACATCGTGACTTTTTGTATGCTCTGCAAGTTCCGTGGACAGCTTAAATCTCTGATTACAGTTAACATGTAAACAAAAGTAAACATTTGGATATACATGTCGTTTTAGGTGATCTATAAAATGTTGAGAATCAGCAAATTTTCTCTGACAGAACCGACACTTTCCTTTATTCCACTTCATTATATGCTGTTGCACCTTCAGATCAGTCGGGTGAGCTTTTCTTGCATGTTTATTAAGGAATCTTATCTTTTTAAACACCCTAACACAGCCACTGGCAGGGCACTTAAAGTTTCCCTCTTGATCCATAACATCCAGATCCTTTTGAGAGCACAAGGCTCCATTTACTTTATGAAGTATAGGAGACTCCATATTTGGACTTTCTTCACTCTCAGGCAAACTCTCTGTAGTTAAAGGTTCAAGAGTATTATTTAAATAGCTGTCATAACTGCCATTCTCAACAACATCAACCTGTTCGCTTACATGATTTTCAACCACATCTGATACCGGCTCAGGATTGTCTGCTTCTGTATCAGCACTTGGAATTATTGCAACCTCTGGTTCATTATCCTTAGAACTGTCAGAGCTTCCATTTTCAAAAGAGATGGATGCCTCAGAACAATTCAATTCATTTAAAACAGGGGTTTCTGAATCCTCCTGTTGGACTACAGCAAGATGCTGTCTTTGTATTTTCTTGACATGATTCTTTAAGTGCTTCAACATGAGTCCTCTTTGCCTAAACTTTCTACTGCAAATTACACACGAAAAGCTTCCTTTTTTCTGGTGAGATTGTGCATGCCTTACAATATGACCGCCAAGAAACTCCTTGTTGCATAACACACAACGGTGCCTTGGTACATTGTGATCTATCATTTTCGATGCTGCTCCAAGAGCTGCGTAGTTCTTTTTGGCATTACCATGACCTTTGGATTGGGCTCCAGAAAGGTCTTCAGGGTCGAACTCCCCACTGCTTAGATCTGCTAAACAGACATGATCTTCACCTAAAGACTGATGTTCTGTCAGTTTCTCTGTATTTGCAGCAGAATTTTCCAGTGTACTTTCACCTAAGCCAACAGAGGCTTTATCACCCAATAGTGCTAAACAGTTCTGCTTGATCATCAAAAAATTCCAAAACTCAGGATCAAAAAACAAACCCTTTTTCACAATTGGAAGCAATTCAAAACGTACACGGTTCTGTACAGAACTAGCACGCTCATTATACTCTTCATCTGCACATTTATATAGCCGCTCAACGGTGTAGTACGATTCTAAGGTACGCTCAAGAAAGAAGACAGAAAGCGCACAAATTCTGAGGATTTCCAAGTCATTTGGCAAAAAATGAGCAATTGTTTTATATATAAGACTTTTCATTATTGGATCATCACGGAGGTCCAGTTGCAGAGCACAACCACATATCTCAACACAAATCTGCAAACCATCTTCTCCCACCTGCAAAAGTAAATAAATAAATCAATAGCTGATTATTGAATATATCCTGTTTTTATTTTCTGCTTGCTTAATTCTAAGCAGCATATCTGACTCCAAAATAAAACTACTAAAAAGGACAAAAGCAAACACTTAAAATACTTATTTTAATATGTACTAAGTTTGTATTTAACTATTTGTAAGAATTTTAAGAGGTCAAAACAATCTTAGTTAAAAAGTAAAAAATTTAAAATCCTGTTTAGAAGCAGATTTTAAAAAATAAGACAAACCACAAATATGCCTATGCAGAACAGCAATTTTTCACAGCAGGCTACACTGCTTCAGATTCACTAGCAATGTGTATTTCTGTAGTTAGAGAGAAAAAAACCATTTGGGAATATCTTAGCAACCGTTTTGAAAGGTATTAATGCAGAGAATTACACCAAGCAATGTTATTTTATCTCCATCCTGATTAAACATAGTATTTCACAGCGCAAGTGGACAGTTCCTTTAATATGCCTTCACAGATTCTAGAACTACAGAAGCACAATGGAGTGTTTTCCTTCAAGGTGTGCTTATCTTGGTTTAATTTAGTTCTCATTTTAACCTGTACAGCATTAAAAAGGCAAATGCAGTTTTTGTTTTCAGTGGACATCAAGTGACAAAAAGAAATAAAATGAAAGCAATCAAAAGAAGATTTATTTGAAATTAATGGTTGAACCTCTGCCAAATGAAGAAAAATCAACACTGAAAAATGCTATAAAGTTTTCTTCATGTAGGTAAAAACAAATAAACAAGACACATCCATCTTCTAGTTTGGAGATATAAGAAAACAATGAAAAAAATTATGTTCAAGTATTTTATCCCTGGAAATGTAATCTTTTCACCGCAACGTTTTACAACTGTTATTAATATTGTTATATGCTTATATACTGCATTGTGATATCCCACTGATATTTACTATACTCCAATTGCTGCGGAGCAATTTTAAAAACCATCATAGCCTAATTAAAGGATCAGATTTCTGCAAGAGTACATTACTGTCCCAATAAGTAACACCTGAGATAATTATGGTTGGAAGACTAAAGCAAAATACTTAAGTTTATACTTTGTATGTACATTTATAATTAAGTCAGTCACCCTTTTGTTTATATTGGCATTCACTAAGCAAAGAGCAACATAACAAAAACAATTTTAAAAACAAAAACAGTTGTAAAACCACCAAAGCAGATGAAGGATCTCAGAATCACATATACTACCCAAGGCGATACTATACCAGCTCACTTCCTGGGATGGGATTTCATCAGGTTTCAAGTTAATACTGCCTATATTCCCTTCATCTCCCCAGACTGCAATGGGCCAGCACATAAATTATGGTGACAATTTACTTCCCAATCAAATTGGTAATACAAGGAAAAACACCACTACTTACTTCATCTTTAATGATCTTCATAAAAGGGAAAATGACTCTGACATTTGTAGCTATCCTTAAAAGCTGATAGCATTGGTCAACAAATACTTGTTTTGATGGATTAGATTTAAGCTGTAGTTTACTCCAGATGAAGATGAGGTCCCTGTAAATATGAACAAAACAGTTTTGTTGGGCCATAGTTTAAACAAAGCTATCCCTAACCAATGTGCATTACAAACAGCTCGACTGATATTTACATGTTATAAGTGTTATTATATTTTTATATAGTATATTATATCGACTGTTATTTACATGTTATAATTATTTGACGATTTAATACCAAGCTAATTTAAACTACAACTATATACACTAAGCGGCACAGTGGAAAATGTAATTTAACCACTATGTTAAAGCATCCAAGGTATCTCTTATCACTGATCCAATAAAATATGCAAAGGAAAATTAAGGGATCTAGTTCAGTATTGCAGAGCTCCGTACAACAATGAAAGTGCTTCCAGCATTTACCATTTCCTACCTAAAACAATGAGGCAGGAAGACAGCTGTGATGAGTATGGAAATGTTTTGGAATTAAAATTACTTTCAGTATAAGGCTAGAGAGACTTTTGGGAAAAGTGAATGTTTAAGGATGTAAAACAGAAGCAAGATGGAGACAAGTTTTCTGATCTACTCCACTACTAATTACCATCTGCGTGCGTGTTATACCAGCATTGTCTTTTTCTGCTCAGTCATGCCATTAACTCTTCTAGTCTATAACAAGTATATGAAATTATCAAGTCCATCTGCTGAGGATTTCTCTCTCAAATATGTCATTTGCACATACAGAAGAAAACTAGAAAAAAAAATCCTGACCAATATCAAGAGGCACGGAGTAAAAAGGATGATCTGTGCCATAGATAGGTGCAGCAGAATGAAATCCTGTCAAAGTAATGGATGATTGGTCCCTGGTCTGGATGACAGACAATAATAGAAAGGTTGATATCTAAAGAATCGTTACTTAGCATGACAACATGTAATTTACAGGCCATTTTCACTAGGATAACTGGACAGTTGAAAATGTTATAAAAGCAGAGGAGCAATGTGAATGAGTTGAAAGGAAAAAAAAAAATGGATCCAATATAAAAGCTACCTTTCAAAAAAATATATATAGATCTGTAGAAACAGCTACAGGGATTGTCATGGGATAGTTCCATATATTTAATCCCTAAAGAAGTTCCATAATGTTCTAACTGAAATCCAAGAATTCTTCCTCAGTCTACAAAGATTAACCCATTACTTCCCTGCAAGACATGCAACGGGGAATCCCATTCACATTTCTTCTTCTGCAGAAGATGAAAGTAGAATCAGCATTAGTACAGAAACAGAACATTTGGCCGACTTTCTACAGAAACTTCAGACAGAAGTCTGAGGTTTGCCGCCGAGTATGATAGAACAATATTACTTTAAAAATTTGAGTGTCCCCTTGGCACTATTTAACATTTAATGCACATAAAGTTGGATCAGCCTTTGTATCCTGAATCTCGCAAACTTGGAATGTAAATTACTTATGCAAAGAATAAAAGTAAAACTTTAGCTAGCATGTAGTGAATTAGATGATGGAGTTTTCCTTATTTTAGTAACAGGTCTCAACATTATGAAAATGAATAAAGTAAAAAAAAGCGACCGATACATTTAGCTTGAACATATTAGGGATTAGCTATAACACAAAACCAGCCAAAAACCGTCGACTGACAGAGCCCACTCTTTTGCAACAAGTACATGCTGTTCCACCAGACTGAGGAAAAAAACCTGTGTCTTAAGGACCCTAAACAAGATGCATGCTCAGCTTTGCCAGCATCACTAGCATATCACAAATAGTTCATGTCTCCCTAATTAACTTTGTGTGAAAGGCTCAGAAGTAATTTGGTTACTACCTAAACATTCAAAGCAGTTATTTCAAGAAAAAGTTTGTAACTAGCAAAGAAAGAACAAGATGAGCAGCTGGTGAAGGACACAAACATTCACTGAAAGTAAAGGTCTTTGAACTCTCTCCTCTTAATTTTTGTTTTGTTTTAGTTATTTTTGCCTACCAGCTAGATTATTCCTTTGTAGGATGGCTTTTGACTAGGACTTAAATTTTCCTAAAAGCATCAGGAGCCTAATACTTTGGAACTGGAAGACCATTCAAAGTCATTATTCTTTGAGTATCTGGCAGAAGAACACCAAGAGACCCAAGGTACTTTGGATACAGGTAGCAGTCTAGGCACAGCAATGCTGAGTTTGGTGCAGATTAATTTACCCTGTCAAAAAGCTTTTCTGCTGACTACCTTATTTCCAAGATGGCTTGAGGGTAGTGTGCACTGCAAAGATACCTTAAAGCTCTTCAGTGCTTTAAGCTTCAGCTAAAGCTTTGAAAATGGGACTTAAACTCCTATACCACTTGGATTGCTTTGAAATGCAAGATAAGATCCAAAAGCTGCCCAGTTCTCTGAGCAAATACTGAACATGGTGTGAACAGCTATGGCCATCCTTAAAAATAAATATGCATGATATGAAGCTTTTCAACCTTCTTTGCTACAAGCCTTAAGAAGAAAGGGAAGCATATGCTTATTTCTGGCAGATGCATAAAATATCCCCTTACTAGAATGTACATGCAGAACACGGAATGTCTTAGCAAGAGCCCACTCAGTTCACTCAACACGAAAAAAATCCAATTCACTATTACACAGTCTTAATGCTAATGACCATGTGATAAACACGCCAACAGTTCACTCTTCTGCCAAGCAAATGACCATGAAAAATGCTGGGGAACAGCCTATTTACATACCCAAAAGGTTTCCTAATGAGGGCATGATATTGTTCTGCATAGATTTTTATGTAAACATTCTGGTTGCCAGTTTGAACTGGGATCATCTTTTGGAATACTGGGTCCCTGAAGATCCTCAGTCATAGTTTATTAAAGATTGACCTTTCCCCAACATTTGTATGCAACTACCCCTGGAGAGACCAATGCAGCCTGAATGAAGCACCTACACATGGGTTTTAGTTTCAGGCAAGATATACCCATAGTAGCTATAATGAATTATCAAAAGCATTTGGTAGTTTATTTCTAAATGCTTATTAGAATGATACAGTCCAGGGACAGAATGGCTCAAGGGCCAACCTCCTCCAGAGTAATATGCACACACATGCAAAGAGGTCTATGATCTTGGTAGAAGCCGCTTAAGATATAAAGGCACCATTAAGTGCTAACAATATTATTTGCCTTTATGAAGCCAATTCTCTTGCAATATCATCCCTGCAAGTGCCTGCTGGCCCCAGGGAGTTCTTTTTTTGCTAATCCATAATATCCTGGGTTTTGACCTAGGGTAGGATGCTTTATGTCATTCATAGCAGGGATCCTACATATGCCAAGTCTCTGGGGGAAAGCATTGAGATTTGGGGTACTATATCTTGAACCCTATTACCACCAGCACTAGCACATTGACACAGCTGTTCTTGCATCTCTTAAATAAATGTTGTCCTTCATAACTGAACTGGAGGGATATAAGAATTACTCTACAGGTTCCACAATTGCAACAGATAAATATTTTGTTACAGTTGCACAGAAGCAATTATTTGCTCCAGAACCTTTAGGAAGTCCAGATATTTGCTGCCTCTAAGAAGGAGGTAAATGCACTAGAAAACGGTAAAAATACATTCTTATAATAAACAGATGATATAGTATCAAGCACATCTTCTGAAATTCCATACATCTAAGCTTAGCAAAGTTCTGCCTTGCATGAGTTCAGAAACATGGACTTCAGGATAAGGAAATCTCGTGTGGATTTAAAACAAAAAAATATTCAGGGCATCTCATGCAATAATAATCTAGATATAATAATTAAAATCTCAATGACAACACATATATAGTTATTACTGCCAAATTTTCAAGAACAAAGATCAAGAGAGACTACTTCTACTCAAAATCGAAGACCAAAATATTGAACATGATTTTTCCCTGCCATGAAATTTAAGTTACTTGACTGAGATAGTGCAGTCTGGCAGAATAAATGTCTAGACAGGGATTCAGGACACCTGGGTTCCATTGCCATCATACTGGATGACCTTGGATAAGTCACTTCACACTGCCTCAATTCCCCCAAATGCAAAACAGTTCTCATATCCTCTTCTTTGTACACTTTTTTTTTTTTAAGTGTAAAGATTAACACTATTTAACAGTTACTCTTCTTGATGTACTGTATTAATACTGATAGGCTGAACACAAAAAGGGCTCTATTTTAGGTTCATATTTTTACTTCCTGTTTCATGATCAAGACAAGAAAAGTTGTAATATAAATTTTAAGTGGAAAAAATAAAGCATTTTCCATATATAATCCTTGCTGGACCCTCTCCTACAAAAGCAAGCCTTCTTGTGTCTAAACACTGGTTGTTCTTGATAAATCAGGAAGTCAAATCTTTGAAACTGGAAAATTTTTGGTCTTTTCCAGTCTGATTTTAAACCCTTCCTTCGTTCACAAAGCAGATTAATAAGGGTCAGCAAAATGTCTTGCCTTCTAAACACCTTAAGCACAGGCAAAATTATAGGATCTTTATTAAAGCCACATCATTTTATAGATTTAACAGAAGGAATTTTATAGGTAGCAAAGGGATTAGTTCCATCAGAAACTTTTTAGATCTTAGAGGTTGGAATTTTTTTTAATTGTAGTGGTTCTCTTTAGAGAACAAATTAAAACAAACAAAAAACCTCAGGCCATCTTGCAGGCTGAAGACTTATTTGCATGACTTGTTTCTTTTCTAAAATGATGCGATCTAACTTTGTGGTATAATAATTTTGATGGAAGTACAGATCTTTACTGGAAGATTTGTGCAAACTTTGAAAGGAGCCATTACCCCTGGGATACATTCACATGCAATAAGGTATCTGACATGTTCTGGAGTAACAGGATTTGTACTACCCTAACTAAAAGAAATGCGCAAGACTAGAATTAAGAATAGTAGGTTTGCACAGCATACAGTTCAGTCTTTTCTAAACAATAAAATGGACATTCATAGTAAATTGTAGGGTAGCTACTATAATATCAACCTGCCTATCTAAAAAGGCTGGACAGCAAACAATTTAGGGTGCCAGACTTAAGGCAGCCTATATTTACCACAATTTACTAACTAAAAAGATTATCTTTTACTAGTCTGAAGTTACCAATATAGCAAATATATCATGCTTACTACAAAAGCCCTCTTCCATTACAGATATGAATTGTATAAAAGACAAAATATGTCCAACATGCATACCAAGTAAAATAGTTACAAAGGCAGTTTTAAATTTTAGATAAGCCTTAAAGTTAAAACCAGTGCCACTTTTACATTAAGTATTCTTCATCTGCCAAGCTGTTTCATCAGAAATAAAGTATTTACCATATACAATACATGTCCCCACTTTGAAGCTGTGGGACAAGGAACGATTCACATAGCTGTAAGGCTAAGGTGGTCTTCCCTTCTTTTTCAGTGTTGCAGATGATCTCAATCCCACTCCTGCAATCAGTCCTCAGCAAGTGCTAGGCAATTAAAATAAGACCAATTTAGATAAATTTACTATCAGGAAACATACGATCAAACCTAGCTGTGCTAAAGCAGTCACTGAAATATAGAGAAATTGCTACTGACACAGGGTTTCTTAGGCAAGCTTCACAAATATTTGTATCATTTAAGTTAAATTTCAAATTTAAAAAAAGTTCATTAGATGTTATCAGATATGTAAAATTTGCAATGGGATTTTGGTATAAAAATGTGTATTCATATGCACTGCGAGGACAAGTGTTGAAAGGCCTCTTCAAACTCATCTTGATTTTGGCAAAAAGACAGAAGATAGAGAAATTGCCAACGTGAGCTTTAAGTATTAAAAGGCATGTGCTTAAGTGAACATCATCCGGCCAACACTAAATGAGAGAGACTTTTCACAACTTAAGCAACTGGACAAGGTATTAAAAAAACCCCAAAACTGAAAGTCATGTAGATTTAAGTCTCTTGTGCTGTGGTACTACTTTGAAATAAAAGGTACTATAACTTTGAAGATTCAAGAAGTTCAGCAATTGTAAATGTTAGAGAAATTTTGTTTTTTAAAATGTGTAAACTTCCAATGAAGTCAATAAGAGTTATATGCACTTCACTTACAGCAGACTTTGGTCCTAGGAAAATAAATTCAAGCCGATATCAATCTGGTAGACGTTACGACATTTGGTTATGCTATGGATAAAATTTCACATGCCTTGACAACTTTAAGTGTAATTTACAGGCATAACAAATTTATACTAACACACAGTACCTCCTGGAACAGCTGATCTTCTAATGGCGACATATAAAGACAGGTGAAAAGAGCTTGATGGAAATACAGATCTTTACTGATATCTGGATGATTTATGCAAGCTTTGATAAGAGCCATTGCCTCTGGGATGCGTTCACAAGCAATAAGGTATCTGGCACGTAGTTCAAAGAACAGTGGATTTTCAGAGCTTAAATATTTGTTAACTGCACAGAAAAGAAAGATTTTAAAATCATTAGACTCTGCTCTCCCAACAAAATGGTATGTTCATTTTTATAGGACATTCATTAAGCATTATAATTAACAAAAACCTATCCAAGAAAGCCAGTCAAATGTTTAAGTACAATCTGCAGGAAGCTAGCTTTCTGTTTGTAAACAGATGTACTGCTGTTTGATGAGACCAGTAGCATAGCTCATTGCATATTCTCTCTCCAGAGATCAGTGATTGCTTCATGAGTGTGCAGCAAATGTTGCCATAAGCCAGAGTTGGTCAACTTCAGTGGCTGGAGGTTACAGGCCTTCCTGGTGGCAGCTGTGCCAGCTGCTTTGTGGGCTCCCCTGCTGCACTGTGTACCAGTGCTGCTATGCTATGTAGGGGTCTCAGGTACCCCCTGAAGGCTCCCTTAGCCCATCCTAGAGGCAGGGCAGGAAGTGGAATCTGGAAGAGAAAGGGGAATCCCAGACAACCTAGTGGCAGCAGCAGGATGGTGGTCAGAATCAGCACCCGGGCCAGGTGCTTGGGGGCTGCAAGTTATCTCGAGAGTCAGAAGCAGTCCATAGGATAACCCTGCAGTTAAGATTATTCTCCAGTAGTTAAAGGCTGATTTCCCACCTCCATCCACAGTGACTAGAGACTGAGCTAAGTCTTGAAGCATGATGATTTCTCTTTCTCCTAAACATCTTTAATCTGGTTAAGCTGAGTAACCATTCAGATAGAGAGAGAAAGAGCAGTAGAAGACAAATCACCCTCAGTTCATATAACCAATGTTTTATTTTAATTAATGCAACTAAGTCTGTTTTTGTTTTGCAGATTCCAAAGGTCACAGTTCCACAGTCAGTTTGGATCATTGATCAAACTAAGTAACTCTGAAACTTAGAATCTTCCAATATAGTTCTCACAATATTAACATCACTTCAGTAACAGTACCATAGAGCTTATTTCCATAGTTTATTTTTCATTAAAAAAAATCCTTGCTTTGCTGCAACAAGGATTCATCTTATTTTTACTGATACATCGTGTATTACATTAAAGTTTTCTTTGATGAAAAAGAGAATCGAAACTACTAAACATACCACAAAATTAAAAGTTGCAACATTAACCAAAGAGTTTAGGGGCATTAAGAAACCCAGATGCACCTTTAAGTGCATAAATACCTTTGCAACTGTGGACCCGACTGTTAGATTTGCTTAATTTGAGTCATGGACAGCACTCAAGTTAAGACTGTGCATTTGGCCTTAAACCTGCTGCTCTGCTTTCAGCTTCCCGCTCCGTGCCTGATGTGATGCTTTGCTTTATGCTTCATGCCATATCTGCCATAATACTACCTGTTCCTTTTCCAATCTGTCAAGGGCCACACACACACACACACACACTGCTCACAGCACCCATGCTGCAGGCGGACCACCCCTGTCTCGGACAATGGAGCCTTGATCCTTCACTGAGGTAGAGACTAATGCTGAGAAATCGATTTTTATCATGGAGAAACAAGACAAGGATGTACACAGTGGTTCTGCATAAACTTATGTAATGCAAAAGCACCTAGACAGATTTTTGCTTTAATTTAAAACCCAGTGTGACATGGAAAATTGGTATCCTCAAAATGAGACGTTATGACCAACTGAAAAAAAGGAAGACTGATATAAACAAAGTAAAGCTATTTCTAAATTACAATGGCTACACAGCCCGCCACTGCTGCAACAGCCCAAATCATTGGTGTATTAATCCAGATTTAATTTCCTGAATATTATCACATAAGTCTAATGTCCATATGACAAAAATGTTTTGAAGCTGTATTATTCCTATATTAAAAACCAGAAGATTTTGGACTGAACTCGCAAATAATTCTTTAAAAGCTATTAAAGAAATAAAGGTGGACATTTAACTCTGCATAGACATCTGGACTCGAAGATCATCCGAGGTCCCTTCCAGCCCTAGCGTCTATGAATCTATTGATCTCTGTTAGCAGAACATAGAAACAAAGAGACATTAGGAAAGATCAAGGCCCTCTACTTTCACTTAACTGCAGGAACATGATAAATGAGGAATGCTCCTCCTCATAGAACCCCAGGTGCTTTTAGTCTTAGCTGCATTTTTAGAGTCCATTTTAATACACCCAAGATAACCAAACCATTGCAATCTTCACCCATTTAGGAGGCAAATAGATTTGACCTGACAAATTATGGAGCAGATTCACTTTTAACTTGTGTTTCTGCTCCTGTAAATAAAGGACTTTTAACATGCATAATAACCAGGTATGTCATCCATTTCCTTTGACTGGGAAGCAAAGATTTGTCTGCTATATTACTCAGACTTGTTATAAATAGAGTTCCCATTTTCAGACTGTACAGCCTTAGGTGACACGTCCTCAAGATGCAGCACCCTCAAGACCAGAGTTTAATTTATAACAGCAATTCTTGGCTATTGACTCTGTCACTAGTAAGGATGGCTGCAGTTGCTCGAAAAAAATCACTTCTCGCAAGCACTGGGTGCTTTTCAACCTGATTAATTCCACCAGAGCCCTTCCTTTCTAGGGTTAAAGTCCCTGGGGATACATGTATAGGCTTTAATCCCAAAGCAGGGAAAAAAAAAAAAAAGCAAGCTAATTATAGTAGCAACTGGGCAAATGTAACATTAATTTAAGAAAGGTTATCTATTCTTGTCCAAGCAAAGACTATGCAGAACCTTGATGGAACTTGATGTCTTAATTATAAAGCTTAAAAGGTGGAGAGCAGAAAGCCTTTGTGTTCAAGTCTCCTCTGATTTTCCCTTCTTCAAATCCTGCCAGGCTTTTTTAGAGAGCTGCTCTCAAAATTCTCAGTCTTTTCCTGTTTCCAGTAAAATACTGTTTTGGCCTTGCTCTTTCTCCACTGGAGAAAGAGCCAAGTTTTTCCTCTAAGAACCCCCTCTTTGTGGTCCTCTGAAAATACTATTGCAATGTACAAGAGAACAAGCAAGCTCATGTTGGACTTGCCCTTTTTGTGCAAGCTGAGGGACCAACAGAAGCACAGCACGTATGGTTTATACAATCTCTCAACATGACTTAAAAAATGTAATACCATATTTTCTTGCACATAACACGCTCCCAAATACAAATACACACCTTGTTTTTGAAAGGTAGAACGAAAAAGAGTAACAGCTGCATAAAGCAGAGACAGACCCTTATTTTCAGCTGACCTGCCTCCCTTTCCTGCATAACTAAAACTGAACCTCTAACTGCTGCTGGCAACTGGTTCCAATGGGTGAACCTACAACTTTGAAAAGAGCTAAAAACTATGCTAAAGATCTAAGAAGTTTGTGAAAGATCAAGAACAACTAGAAGACAGCAAAATTGTCTTAAGAAGGGTTAGCTTGATTAATGGAACAACACCATAAAAAAGGAGGGATGAGCATTAACACCTGCAGAGTAAAGAACAATGAGCCATTAGGTCAAAAAATTCCCTCAGCAGTCCACACAGTAATATGTACCAGTAGAACAGGAATCAAATCAGGGTGCTTCCAACCCCAACCAGAAAATTAGCTTCCCTACATTAGACATGGATGCTAATTTTGGGGGGGGAAAGGTGTGTACTGTATGTGAGAGAAATCCCTGGTACAGGTTACATTTAAGATGCAATTAAGGTGTTAATCACATCGTAAGTAGTAATCCAGGCACAAGTTAAAGCCAATTTATGGCAGGATAATATAGCCATGCAGCACAAGAAAATGGCACGCATAGAATGTATCTAACCATTTTTGTGGCTCACTGCATCACAACCCCTGTCACTTTAAGAGGGGAGAGCAGCTGGCTGCAGCAGCAGAGGCGGCATCAACTCCATGTGAAAACCAGTTTGTGGGGCTGGGAAGCCACAGGACTGGAAGAGGTGGGGCTTTGGGTGCATAAGCCCAGTGCCCAAGCCCAAGCTGGCAATCTGACAGACAGGCATCAAGCTACCCAAGGGAGCTGGGTTGAGAGGGATCCAAGGGAGATGTGGTTTGCAGGCAACCTTAACCCTGAGTGGGGAAGACTTTTAGGGCATTTTACATGTGCTGTGGGAAGTGCCTTAATTAGCAAGCTGTGCTAATTAAAAGCACCTGAACACCATGTGTATCAGCATCCCCCATGCTGAAAGGTAGCAGGGCACTTTGAACTAAAGCTCACAGAATAAGCTTTAGTTCAAAGCACCCCACTACCATTGTTCAGTGTGGGGATGCTCATACATGTGACAGAGGAGGCTGCTGGAGTACGTTAATTTCCATGATCCAGCAGACTTGATTAAGCTAGTCCACTCAATTAATCGAGTCTGCTCCGACGAGCTGGATTTCTGGTGTGTTGGAGCCAGCTACCTGCATGTCTATAGGAGCCCCTTGTTGGTCAAGCGACTTGCTTGTGTTTCTGATACGTTCTGAATCTGATACCAGAGGACCAGATTGTAGCTAGAGTGGAGGCTATAGCGGGGTGCCAGGTGGGGCACTCTGAGATAGGCAGCCTAGCCCAGGGTTAGCGATCCCAAGGGCTGAGAGAGCAAGCAGCCTGGCCTGGGGTCAAGGACCCTGAGGGCTGACCCAATGAGCACAAGACAAGGGCCAGGGGCCCAGAGCATACAGGGACAAGATGGGTCTGGGGCACAGGAGCCAAAGTCCAGGGCAGTGGGCCTGGGCTGAGGAGCACAGCCAGAATAGAAGGGCCAAGGCCAGGAAGGCTGAGACATGAACAGAGGCTCAAGGCCTAAAAGGCAAAAACTGCATTCAAGGCAGGTGGCCCTTTCCAATGAACACAGAGTAATTTTTGTAAGGCATAGGCATGGCTATAGGGGAGGAAGGAAGCCACAAATACAGCTCATAAGGCAACCGGCTCTCTGAGGCATGGACAGATGCCATCTTAGTGCCCAAGGGGCATGAGTGGGGCCAGCCAGGTACAAGAGGTACCAGCCAGCCAAAGTGAACAAGGGCTCACTTGCGAACCTTGGGACAGCTTCCCTTAACATCATAATAAATCCATCAAGGTGTCACAAATGAGAAAAAAGGGAGGGTAGAGAGAGTAGGGAGGCAGGAGTCACATGGCCACAAGGGGATATTAGGGCTGTCCCTGGAGCATGCTACACTGCTTTAAACGAAATGAAGCATACTGGGGCTGACATGACAGATCCCAATGCTCAGTTGAGTGTAGGGAACTGGCATAAGGCAGCCCTAGGATCCAAGACAAAATGGTCCCCTACCTGATCAGTGAAACCGGGCTGGGGGGCAACACTGGATTCTGAACCTGATGCCCCCACCCAATCCCCAGAGGCAAATCAGGGGGTGCTGAGAGCCCAACTTCAAGGCTCATCTCCTGACCTAGAGCCCCAGTTACATGGTTGGTTTTTTGCTTTTTAAGTTCCTGGGGCACCCACAGAAGCAACAGCTGGGGAGCTGGAAGATCCCTGCCCCCCAGCTGTGGGCACTGCTTCGTGATATGGGGCATGGGTAGATGGGGACCCATGAGTTCTCAGCTCCCCATGCCCCATGCTGTGGGAACCAGTGCATGGGAAGCTTTGAAGAGCATGCAGGCAGCTGGGCTGCAGCTATATTTTTTAAAACTCCCCCCAGTGTTCAGCTCCAGACAGCAAGCAGAGAACTCTCTATTATCTACATGCCAGCACCTAGAGCTTTAAAGAATACACTGATGCAGCTTCCTTGGGCTTTGCTGCCAGGGACTCTGAACTCTGTCTGGCAGCTTTGGCTGGGCTGCTGGGGATCAGAGGCTTCTGGTAGGGTCTGAAGTCCTCAACAGGGGAAGCTCTTGCCTCCCACTCCCAGTGAACACTTTATGATCCCAGGCTCCTTGCACTGAATAGAGATACCATGATGGGGGTTCTCAATCCCTAATCCCAACAATCTCACTTCCTGCCATACATGTGTGGCATGGCAGGAGATGTGACAGTTGGAACTGGGGATGAGATCCCATTGTACCATTAAATGACTGTGAACCAGAGGCCTTAGGTTTTGTGGTATGATTGCATTACAGAAGTTGAAAAGAAAAAAAAAAAAATTAATACCTGGGTCAGTTCTATAGGCAAATGGATGAGAGGGAGCAATTCAGTTAAGTTTTTGTAAGATAAACATCAAATGAAGTCCAACTACGTAAGAAGTACACAAAACTGTTCACACAAGGGAGTCAGAATGTTCTACGCTCAATGAAACTCCTGCTTTAAGTGAGCACCTTGGGGGCAATTGATATAAATGGTGGCAAGGCCCACCCCTCCCTTTTTTTGAGATTTTTCTTGAAAGTTAAGAAAGTAGTGTGAAGGTGCACTGCCACGTCAGGGATATTAGAGAAAGCCAATAGAAAAGGTATTAGGAATTAAAATATTTAGCTACAAAAAAAGTGAGTAGCAGCCTGCAACAAAGACTAGCACCAGCTTACTGTTATCTGGGAGTGACAGAAGTACCAGGCACCACGAAGGACTGCCAAGTCTAACTCCAATATAAAGGTTTCCCATTACTGTAAATACCTAGATACTTTTGGACTTTAGCTACAATTTCTGCTTATGGTTTATCAACAAGTCATCACAGCCAGAGATCCTTGTCTAAACTGTATTGTGATGCACAACTGGCCAACAATGGTCCCTCCCCTCATACCTGCTTTGCTACTATTTAAACTAGTGGTCACCAACCAGTGGATCCCAATCCACGGGTAGATCTCTGAACCTCTTGCAGTAGATCTTGGAGCCTCTTAGAGTCGATCTGAAGCTGGGATGGGAGACTAAGTGCCCGCATGCATGCATGCATGCATGCATGCATGCATGCATGCATGCGTGTGCCCTAGCCCAGCAGGTCAGTCCATGGGGGAGGGAAGGGGCAGGGGCTAGACTGAGGACCCCGCAGTGAGGGACAGTGTCACCAAGGCAGGAGCAGAGGTAAACTGAGTGGGGCCCTAGCTGGGCAGAATTTACCTGCTGGGGAGGCACGCCCCCAAGTAATATTTTCTGCCTTGATCTGCCCCACCATTTCCCTCCCCACAGACTTACCTGCTGGGCAGGAGGGGGTGGCAGCAGTGCACAGTAGATCTCGGGTTGCTTTTAAAGGCCAAAGGTGATCTCCTACTTAAACTTGGAGACCACTGATTTAAATCATAGTGAAAGATGAACTACTGTCAGCTCTGGAAACAAGTCCTTGGACACCTCTGCAATGGTCCTCTGCAGTGTCAAAGCTTTCCCTTATTATCCTACTAATTTGCCTCTTAGTTCTGGACCCACCACTGAAAAGACAACTCATTTCATTTCCATGGCCTGTCAGAAACCTCCTGCTTGACACTGTCAGAGAAATGATATCTGTCAATAGAGCAATTCTTCTGTTGCAAAGAATTCAGAAAGACTACAACAGGTCCAAATGTTATTGACACTATGGAGTCACCTCTGGATGTATTTGTTAGTGTTCACACACACCTAACAGTGCTAATATTGTGCGGTGCTGTGGCACCCTTACATGGCTCTCATAGCACCCTGGTTGAGAATCTTTGCACTATACAAACAAAATGAAAAAACAGATCTTGTCGTCACAAAGGCCTTACAATCTATGCAAGAGCCAGCAGATGAACACAGACAAATTGGAGAGTATAAGGAAGTTGCTGGACAGCACTGGTCTGCAGGACAAGCTATTCTCAGTACATCAACAAACTAATCATGGTCAAGCTCTTTTGTAGGTAAAAACCTAACTTGCATTTCATATTATATATGCTTATGTCAATTTAGCAACCACCTCAGGACTTCTTAAGTCAGCACAAAGAAAGCAAAGTGGCTTTCATTTTCTTTTTAAACAACTGGTTTAATGAAACACCAGAGAACTGCATGTATAAATTCAAGATGTTACTTAGGTCATGTTGCCTCAAATACAGACAAACAATACTTTAAAATGTTTCAAAACTATATATTTATTAAATGACATACCTAACTCCTGAGATACAGGCTTTGCTTTAAGAACTGCTTGTAACACTGGATCCTCCCATGGTCCACCATCTCTGATAATTCGAGTCACCAATTCCAGGTTCATATTTCCATATCTGCTTAGGAGGTTCTGGCATTCCTATGATTATTTTAAAAAAGCATTACATTTAAAGAACAAGTGAGAGAAACAAATGCTGAATCATTAAATAACTAAATGTCAAAAGTATATCTACATGCTCAGCATTGAGTCAATATCACAACTAGAGTCATATGTTGACTGTGACTATATAGTAAACCTAAAAGGCACCAATCTCATTTCCTTCATACAGAAATCTTGCCAACATCCATTAATGGCAACCTTGTGCCATTTCCTTGACAATGGGTGAGCTGAATTCTCATCTCCAACTAAAGGTATCTAACAAACCCCAGTGACCAAATCTTCAGTTGGCAGAAATCAATGTATACAAGGTCTGTAACACAAGGAGATGCTGTGACACCAACTATGTACTACTAATTCTTAAAGGAATTAGCATATTGGAATATGCATAGCCCAGAACTAACACCTTTGAGCTAAAATGTAAGTCAGACATTTCTGTCAAAAATTCTATACACTGATGAAATCATTAATTTAAATGATTAAATCAGGACCAAATAATAGCCTTTGTGTACCCAATTCCCATCATCCATAACAGTACGGAAAGTTTGAAGAGGGAAGTCAAACAGTGCTTTAATTTTCTCTCAGGTCATTCAACTGAAGAGGATTTCTCTCCATTAACTTTTACCGTACAAGAAAATAATTTCATACCAACTGGAGAACAGCTTCTGATGTTCATTTTTGCTGTAGAGTTTTAATATCAACTTATTCCTAATTTCTTATACTACATTCAAATAACTCTCGTCTGATAGCCAAGGAACTGAAACATGCATTTTTATTTATTTATTTTTTTTAAATTAAGTACACTTTTACACATCCTGTTAAAAAAATAAGTCTTACTAGCTTCCCCAGCAAGAGAAAGAGCCTTTGAAGGATGTTTTAATGAATCTGATCAATACACTTTAAAGTACCCTTTGGTTTTTGTATTTTAACTGGTTTTATGCATTTTTCAAAAATACAAAAAACAAACACCAAGTTTAAAGGTAGAAAAAAAAGTTTTGCTATTTATTTTTTCCCCAACATACTGTTCTCCTCAAAGATCCATCATTTGAGGCCTGTACACCACTCACCATGGGTGCCATAAATATTAACAGAATAGTCCAAAAGCACTCATACAAAAGGAGACCCTACATATAAACTGTAGTATTCTTTAGGCTGCAATTCCTTCCCCGTGTGCTTTAGCATCTGGTTACAGTTTCAGAGGCATCAAGTCCTATTTTTAACATAGATTTGTACAATTATAAACAATAAACATTAGTATTCTTCAATACCTACCACTTTAGGCAAAGAGGTCTAAGTACAAAATAGTGCAATAATTAAAGACAGTAGCAGTTTAGCATTCAACCCACTATCTGAACTATGGGAGAAACACTGTTGATTTAGCAAGTTATAAGCTTAGAATACTACATCTCTTGGTGGATATTAAGTTCTGGTTAGAGATTACCAAAAGCAAAGCAGCTAGAAACTAGTTTTGATCTCCTTAAAAAAAAAGGGAAAAATACAACCTTAATTTAAAAAGGGAAGAGACATTTATCATGGCAAAACTGGAATTATGGTCTACTTAATTCATGATTTGATGCAAGCAAGATCAATGGTTGCAACCTTAAGAAAAACATTCCTGTTCAATACAAAAAAAAAAAAATCAAAATCAAAAGGTATTAATAATTTTATTTCCCTGCATTGACCTATGCCATCAAATATTTCTCTCTAACATTCACAAATGTTTTATCTACAAGCAGGATGGTTACTTTAACAAATGAAAACTGCATTTTACTAAACATAAGGTGGCAATGATTAATTTTACCTGGATTGAGCCTAAAATGTCTTTTAAAGGATCTTCGTAGAACTCATCTTTTCCAAAGAACAGCAGCAATTCAAAAAAACTCCTAAAAGAGATGCAAGTAGAAACAAGTAAAAATAAACAGTACACATACACAAATCATCTACAACTTTTCAGAACTAGAATTCAAATTATTTAAAGACAACCATTCTAAAAAGATTCTACACAGAAATCAGGTAGGGTTCTCTAAAGCACATGGAACTGATCAGACTCAGTAAAAGCAGTTAGCAAAAATGAAGTCAATGCTAAGCACTCCAGATAGCGCCACCAACAATGTATAAGAAAGTCCCGTCAATCCTCTGCTTGTTAATTCAGTACTTGGCTGCAAAATTAAAACGCACATCTTGGATGCACTGGGAAACAGAATTGAGGGCTTTGTAACTCACAGGATTGTAAGAATTATAAGTATAATACAAACCATAAAGACTGAGCAGAGGAGTTTTGTTTAAAAGGTTCAACAGGCATTGCTTCTCTGAAATGTTTGAGCTAAACAGCTGTTAAGAACATGATAAGAGACCACATATTTCCAAAAATCTCAGATCCCAACAAGTATATCTAAACCCCAAGGCACTTGCATGCTTTTGTAAAGAACAATTATATATTTGACAACACGTAAAGGAAAAAAACCAAAACCTTTAGCATAAACCCTCTGACTCTTAAAAATACTAAAGCTGAAATTGCTTCTACTCACCCAAGTCTACCAGCCCCAGTGAGGTGATGCTTTCTCCCAGAAGTCTCAACATGGCAATTCTATGGCATTATTTGTATTTGTAGCTAAAAGCCACAACACCAAGAACAGGTTCAATAATGTGCCTAACTTTCAAGGTTTTTGAGGCTCATTAGTGACAACTGGCATAAGGAATTTTCCTTGTTCAGCAGAGGTTTAACCAGGAATTACCACATGCACTGGCCAAACCTCATGCTTGGAAGATGCACTTCTTTAAGTCTGAATATCAGCATCTAAAAGAGATTTAGGTATTTGAAAATTCAAACAGCAAATCCTCCCTAGACTTTAACACCAAGCCAGTTAACATATATAAGCCTTGTAGATTAGTCTTGTTTTCCACAAGTCTCTGGCTGATGCTTTCATTTGTGACATTTGATAGAAAGAAGAATATTAAGAGATGGAATTTATTAACTTAACCACAATATGATTTTCCATTCCTTATTTTGTATCGTCACTACTTACTCACTGTCTATGTCACGTGCCTAAATGAAGCTGCTGCACCAGAAAACTGACCTAACAGTTGGTACTTATTTTTGTCTCCTCCGAGGCAGGCTCTCTTGGAAGTATGACAAAGGACTGGACTTGGAATCAAATGAGATCAAGTTCAGCTTCCTCGGTTACACCCTAGCACAATGCAGAAAAAATATAGCTAGCTCAAGTAGCACAACTGCAGGAGCACAGAACTCCAAACAGGTCAATTATTCCTACTAAAAAAAAAAAAAAGTATACTTATAAAAAAAAAAACTTCAGAAAGAGTGCTAAACCAATGTGGCTATATTACTTCTAGTACCTGAAGTAGTTGAGGTATCTTCATGTTAGGTGGTCATATGCTGTGGCTATTGAAACGGTAATTCAAAAAGGAATATATAATTGATACATTTCAAACTGCTTCTCAACTAAATACAGAGTTCGTGTGCTCCCTTTATTCAACTCCTTCCCAACAGAAGACTTAAAAAGGAAAACTTGAGCTATATAATGTGCTCTAATCCCATGAACCCACAGCCAGTGTAGCAACAAGTTAGGAACTAAAGATATCCCATTAGCCATTAATATAGCCATTTTGGGAAGACTATAAACTTCCAAGGTGGACCTCTTAGACTCCTTAGGATACAGTGAGCAAAACCGAGTAAAACTGCAAAGCAGTACTTAACATTACTTCAGTTTCTCTAGGAATTTAGTTTAAATAAGTTGGGTAGATTTCTTCATGGTTCCACTGCCTTTACTTATATAAGTTAACATTTTAGTTCTTTAAAAAAACCCCACAATTTAATAAAAAAAAGTATACATTGACAGTTTGATACTGCAACAATAGGAGTAAAATAACCAACCTCATCATTATGATAGTGAAAAAAATCCAGTTTCCCTAACACCGAATAAAAACTGAGACGAAAGGTTGGGGACTCAAGTCAATTTCTGCCACTTTTAAGTTGCGAGGAAAAGTTTTTTAAGAGAACTTTGGGGAGTATCCTTAGAAATATGAATTCAATGCAGATAGATATAGATTGTATTGCCTTCCAAATCTGTAGATTGCTTCAGTGCATCTGCTATTGCCCTACTTTCTACCTCTGATCAGAGGACTTGCCAAGGAGCATGTCAGTGGCAAATGCAATTGCTATGGAAGCACAAGCATCCTTTCCCTCAGCAGATTTTGGAGTTGATGGAACATTAGGCTCTTTAATCAGGTGACTGATCCTAGATCACAGATGGAGACTCATCACCCTTCTATTTGCTTATCTATTCTGTCTAGCTGCTGTAGGCATTTAGCTTTAAAGTAGCTAAATGCGGAGCTTCTTAAACAGCTGTTTAATGAAAGAGCTGTTAATAGTTGTTAATTCTGCCATTAGTTTATGCAGAAATTAAAATACCACTTATTTTACGCCTTTTGAAATTAAATTTCCAAAGCTGGAGAGAGGAGGATATTTTACTGCTCCTTCAACAATAAGCAGATGTCAGTCCACTGGGGGGGGGGGGGGGGGAGGAGAAGGGGAGGAGGAGGTGGGAGTGGGAGAGGTAGCAAGCAAGCAGCCGGAGCGCATGGCAGGACCTCTATGGGGTCCCCAAAGCATGGGGCCCAAAGCAGGTGCCCCGATTCGCTCCCCTGCCCCCAGGAATGGCCCTGGTTAGGAATGATAAGGAACTGAAGCAACAAATTGCAATCTTAACTGCACTATGGCAACAGCAAGAGCAACTTCATACTGCTCTCCGGCAGCTTGAAGAAACATGGCTCCACAGATAATTTCTGCAGCCATAAATAATGGAGGGTCCCACTGGAAGAATACTACCTAGAAGTAAAAGGTTAGAAACTACTGATTTAAGGTCAACATCAAGACTTAGTATAACTTGACAACCCCCTCTACAGGTTGCTTCCTACGAAATTCTGTAAAAAAGGAAACAGCATTTCATATATATAAAGAATGAAGATTTTCAGAGGTACATGTCTGGTATAACTGAAAAGACTGGACTTCTACTTAATTACAGTATACTTAAATCTATGCAATGGTGCATCATATTAGTTTATGTTTGTTTAAAAGTTAAGGTTTTTTAGAAAGATTTTCTAGCTAGACTTCTTAGTTTTTAATGAGGTATAAGTTTCTGCACTTTTATGTTGAAAGACTTTTTTTGGGCACACTGGTCCTCGAAATCTCAATGCAAATGGGGAATACAGGTTAACTGAAAGAGCAATACTTCATACTGCCCACCAGAGTTTCCATGGTAAGGCTATAATGAGTGAATTAAATTTAGTTAGCTTTTTACCTACAGGGAACATGCAACTATTCTGAAAGTCACCCATAGCTAGAATTCTGACACTGCTTGGGAGAGATGTTTGCTAGAATCGGGGACAGCACACATGGTATTTATACTTGGCTTTTAAGAAAAATCTTAAAATTACAAAACCTCTCTCTACCATTCAGAGCTAACTGCAGATATAATTATTACATTTCCTCAGCATCAGCTTATGTGCTGCATGCTCACATCACCAGACTAAAAGGGGGCTCCAGCTTAAGACTGAAGACCTTCCAAGTCATCAGTCTTAAAAAAAGAACATTAGTGTGACCAAAGATGCTGAAGTGGGCTGACTTCTATCCTGCAGTTTGGGTGGGGAACATTTTGGGGGGCTCAGTGTGAGAACACTTAACTGTAAATAGTTCCTTTGTTGCAAGTGTCGCTTTATGCAAGTGGCCCTACAGGGGAGACGAGACAGAGAGACCAGACAAGACTGTCTCAAAAGTTTCCCCTCAAGAGTGGCATAGCCCATGACAACTAGAATCTCAGTATTCATTTTCAGCTCTGCTGTGAAGCCCTACAGTGCAATTGTGATGCCATATTTGCTTTACATGCAAGTATTTACATGGATGATAATTTGCACACTAGCCTTTCAGATGTTACCACAAGACAGTGCTAGAGTGTGTTTGTTTAATAATGGTCCCAGTTTATAGGAGTGGTATTAATGTGATTATAAGTGTTGCTTCATGCTTTGAATCGGAGAAGTAGGCTTAATAAACAGATAAAACACCAGTCCCGGCTCTAAACTGTTTTTTGGCCCATTACAACAGAAACCCCGCTCAAGAATGGAGACTAAATGGAGTCAAACAGGATCCTGTTCTCTCTTCCCCCCAGCCCAAGAACTGAGGCTTTAATGTATGGAACGTTTTTTTGCAAAGCACTGGAAAGCTCCACCAGTCAGCATCATATCTGGACAAGGTTTCTTAGGTAACTACTAGGTCCAAAAAATCACTTTGTCACATGACATCAAAGACAAAGGCAAATCAGTTTCAGAGGAAAAAAATACGACTTTAGAGTTTGTGCTCTTCATCAAGGAGAGGTAAGAAGTAATTCAAAACAATCCAGCCCCAAAACCCACATTACAAATTTGATTTGTGGGGTAACAGCAGCAGCAATGGGCTCTCTTTCTGGCTTTTTTTTAGGAAGCTAGCCAAATGCCCGATTAGCAGCTAATCCAGATTACAAAAAACACTAGATTTAGGATGATGGTTATGTATTATGTCTTGCAGTAGCACAAAGAGGTGTGTCAAGACTGAGGCTGTACTGCACTACGCTCCAGATACCATATGAAGGTGGTATCTGTACCACAAACATTAATAACTGTCTTATATTGTCTTCTGTTTTTACAAGCTTCAGAGAAGCCAACAAGCAAACAACTGGTGAAAAGCTTCATCAATGACTTTTCCCATGAAATGAGATGGATGGTGACCTCTTCCCCATCCATTTTGTGTGTACAAATAATTTCTCTCATATTTGAACCCTTCTCTTTCTAGAAAACTTTTTTTCTAGTTCAACACATTTAGAGTTTAACCATGTTATTCCCAGAGAAATGAATTTAATTTGTTCTGTAAAATTTCACTAGCATTTAAGTATAGCAGATGTAACTAAGAGTGCATAGCAGACGCATGGGTCTTTTGAACTTTGTTCAGATCATTCACAAGCTCGTCAAAAGGAGAAGCCTACCAGGTCATTCTGAAGAGATAAGCCAAGATGTACAGAAGTGACAGTTAACAAAAAATTTCACAAGCTAATGCCTCCAAAAGAAAAACATAAAACCATTAACAACACTTAATAGATGAACTTGGCAAGCCAGAGCTGTTTCACCTGCTGGACAAAGGAAATTAACCAATCTACAAGGCCAGAACTAGCGTAGGTGGCTGATTTTGCAAGTGCTTTCTATTTCCTGTCTCCATCTGCTGATGCCAAGATGTAATACTGTCTGGACCAACTACAATCTGCAATACAAGACAGAATTTCACTCCACTCCCTTCTGATGTTTCGGCAATAAGGAATCTACTCTACTGAGTCAAAACAACAAGATGCATGAACCAGCAATCTGAAAGTCTTTTCTTTATATGTAAAGGTCTTCTGAACAGACAACCATAAAAAAAATACTTCCTGCAAAATGTGTTTGCAAGATTACAGATTAGAAAAAAGAAACAAACTCTTTACTGAAGGCTTCTGCAACATAAGAATTTACTTACATTTACTTTTTATTATACCATTTATTTTTTGCATCTCTTCCTACTTGGGACCAGAATACTGCCATTTCTGTTTAAAATAATGTCTTCATCACTGTTTTGTTGCAAAAATTGCATGACAGCATAATCAAAATTCTAAAGGATACTTTCCCTGAAGCAATTCCCAAAGCTTTTTGGGTTACAATACCACATCTAGGCAAATAACTTTGTGAAATGCCCATATGCAAAGCTACCACCATTCGTAAGCCCCTTGAACAGTGGGGCAGGGGCTTAGCCACAACTCAGCTACTGTGTAGTACCACCTGCCATTGAGTAAAACCATGTTAGCTTACCAATCAAACATGGTTAAGTTGCTTCAGTTTAGTTTTCATACCTACAGGGTAAGGGCAAGCATAGGTAGTTACCACGGAGTGAGTACTTGTAATAGAGTAAAATTCCAATCACTATTAATTAATGGGAAGAATCTGGATAATTACAGATTACAGGGAATGCAGGACTGTAAAACCTATGGCATGTTATTTGTAACTATCATGACCACCCTTGGCATCACAACCCAGATCTGGGAATTGCTACTTTAAAAGGGTGATGGTCACATTTCTGTTGATGTTTACTTTTGTTAAAATGAGCTCCTCTGAAGATGTGCGAGTTGAAGAGATTTCTTAAGTAAAAGAAATATATTATATTTAAAATTTCTGTGAGTTTGGTTTAATGTCACTAGGGATGAGTTTGGTTCCACATATTTGAGGAGAGAGAAAAAGCAAAATGACCTGGTGGCACCCAATTTCACTACAGAGATAAAATACTGGTCAGTTAACATACAAACAGTGTAATAGTAAGTGAGATACTTACAAAGCTAGGCTACTCAAAACATACTGTACGTGCTGCTCACATTCAGCTGGGAACGATACACAAGCAGATGTGAAACAACAAAGAGCTGTCTGAAGCACCTCAAGCTGAGGCAATGGAACCTGCCATCTTCCAGCGTAGTCTTCAACAACCTAATGAGAAAACAGGCAAAGCTGTGTTACTAGAGAAAACATGCTTTTTGGTCAGAAGTCATAAAAATATTTATAATTTTTTTCACATGGAGTACTTGGTACCTCGCAAATCATTCCAAAGATGAAAAACAATCGTCTAATCCAGAGGTTGATAACCTAGGCTAAATACAGAACAGTCAAGAAGCCCAAGGGTGAATCTACTCAGTCTTTGCAAGTTAGTCTAAACTTCAGAGATTATAAATTGACTAACAAGTGAACACACTTTTTGCAGTCACATGCCTGCAGTGGCTCAGGCCAGGAGCAAGGAAAGGGGGGGGGGGGGGGTGCTACAGCACAGCTCTCTGGTATGTAATTAGCATGGGCTGTGTGTTTGCTGCTTCTTCCTGCTGCCCCCGAGGTCTCTAGGATTTGCTGTCCAGAATCATAGTAGGACAACTCTGCAGGGTTGCTCATCACTTCCTCTTCCTGCTCCCAGGTGCCTCTGGGATCTGTAGTCCACAGTTGCAGCCAGCAGTAAGTTTAACAGGGCAGGGCAGTTCTGTACTTGGGGGTAGGGGTTAACATCCCCCTTTCTGGCCCCAGACCCCAGCTGGGGTTTGCCGGGGGGGGGGGGGGGGGGGGGGGCACTCCTTGCCTTCCCTCCCTCCCTCCCTCCCTCCCCCCAACCCTTCTCTGGTTGAGCAGACAGCACAGCCCAGCCCAGGGATGGAAAGCATGCTGGGGGACTGATCTAACTTGAACCAGGTACAGGTTACAGGCCAGATCCAGTCCACCAAGCTATTTTCATTTGACCTATGAAGCCCAGATTATCAGCAGCATTTTGACAGTAGGAGATTCCAAGTCACATGCGCACAGGAACAGCACTATGTAGCTCGGTACTAGGGACCAGCAGTAGTGGTTTGGTTACAAGTACTGGCCTGCCTCTGAGCTGTGCTATTTCATTCTGCCACACCTAAGAGGTTGATGTGATCTAATCTAATCTTCTGTGCATGGTTTTCATTTCAATACAGCAGACATATATAGAAAAAGCCTCCTTCAACACCCCCCACCCCATCTTACATCTGAAACAAAAATCATCATCATCTCCAAACTATTTCAAAAGGTAATAAAGACAAGGAGAAAACTTCATTTATGTTAGCAGACTGGTAGTTGTGCCCCATGCCTAAAGATGGACTTTTGCTTTGAGAAAGGAGATAAAATAGTATAATCTATAACCATAAAGACATGCCACTTTAAACGCAACTTCCAATAGAAAAAAAATATGGCCCGTGCCCTTTCTGCTCAGTGGGCCTCCACTTTCCTTCAAAATGCTTCTTTTCAGATTGCTTCTGACCTCAGAATTAAAAGGTCCTTTTTCCATAAATGACACAATCATATGACAGATTGAGATCTCTCACCATTAACTGAAAAGCAATGATCTTGAATTTTAGAAGAGCAAGTGCTCTTCCTTTTCCTTCTATATACTTTTGGTACTTCAGTTAACCAATCACAAAAAAATATATAGTGTGAATACTCTCTCTCTCTCTCTCGTTATCTGATTACTCTTGCTTGCTATTTGCTGCTCATGCTCCTAGTTCTGCAGTCATACATAGATAGCATCTTCCAAGTAAAAATAATATTGGGGGGAGGGGAGGGGTGGTGAGGGACAAGGAGGTTGAGTAAAATTTCTCAATAAAGCGTTTAAAAAGTTTTGGGGTTTTTTTGGACAGGACATTTTCCCCTCCTACGTAAGTCACAGTTTAATTAACGCACCAGAACTGCAGATGAAAAAAACTAGGAAGAACCCAATTAGAGAAATAAAAATAAATCCAAGAGAGAAGTATTTAGGAAACAGAAGGGGGGAAATATACTCACTAGATTTGAAGACTCAAAAAAAAAATTAAAAAAAAATCACACAACATTGAAATAAAGCATTTACAATGGTCTTGTAATCTTGATACATTTCAAGTGCCCATCAGCAAACAATGAGCATGTTACAGTTAAGTTTTCATGTCCAGCCTTTGTATTTTCTGAGATATAACTAATGACAATAGGCTCACTTTCCAAAAGCAGGGAATGCAGACACACCACATGTACCAGTGAAGTATTAATTCAAAGTCTTAGCCAGCTGAAATACAAGGAGATGAATAATCATTGGCTTAATTTAGTAATCCTCAACCATAGTGCCAGAGCACTCTGGGGTGCCTTAAGATCCTATCTGGGTCAATTAAGTATTCATTTTGTTTTTCATACAAGTCCTATTCTTTTAAAACCTTATACCATGTGACCAACCTAGATTAAAGTTATGTTCCTAATTAGGGTGAACATAATCTCAATTTTTATAGATTGAAATTTAAAGTATTAGTAACCTTTAGAATGGAAAGAAATAAGCAATAGGGTCCCCCAGGAATCTGTGTTGAGACCCATGCTGTACAATATAATCATAAATGATCTGGAAAAAGGGGCGAGTAGCGAAGTGGATAAATTTGCAGATGACAAAGTATTCAAATTGGTAAAGACCAAATGTGGACTGTGAGGAACTACAGAAAGATCTTGCAGTATTGAGTGAATGGGTAACTAAAGGGCAGATGAAATTCAAGGTTGATTTGCCCCACTCCAAATGCTGTTTGCCCCACTTTTCAGCAGCACATTCTTAGGGGAGCATCCAAGAGGTGTGAGAAAGCAAAGCTGGGAAGGCTGGCACAGGAACAGTGGGGCTGGCAGTCTGCAGCAGTATTGCAAGAGCTGGCCCGCTGTTAGAGAAAGATTGCTAGCCCCTGACTTCTATCTTTAAGACACATTTACAAATACAGCAAAACTTAACTGCTGAAGTTTATGATAGGATTAAAATACCCCAACAAATAGGTCAATAAACCAATTCCTTCCCAAGGTGCTATCTACATTTTATAGTTTTCATATACACTACTGTAAGTAGAAGCCTCACTTGTGCGAGTTACCATATCACTGCTCAGCATGTGCAACGTACTATTTCTGCCATGATGATATTCATGTACAGGTGACCCCCGCCATTCGCAGGGGATACGTTCTTGTATCCCCCATGAACGGCAAAATCTATGAATAAGGCACTGCATGTTTCATGAGCACCGTGCCCCCAGTGGCTGGAGGGGGGCGGGGGTACGGCTCCAGTGGTGGGAACCTGGCGGCAGCAACTACAGAGCTCCTGAGGAGCCCCTGGAAATGTATAAAGTGCATTTAAAATGCAAGTTAGGCGTTCGCGAATAGTTGAAACTGTGAATGCCAAACCCAAGAATAACAAGGATTTCCTGTATTTGCACCCATCACACACTGCCTAATATGTTTTAATCTTGAAGAATCTGAGCAGCTATTCCACAGTAACTCAGCAGGACAAACAACATTCAGACAGTGTTCACAGGCTGGCAACACATTTGGATATCCTACCACAAACCTGGGCAGGGAGAGAGAGGACCAGACCAACCAGTTACCCAAACAATAAATAGGGTGCATTATGGGAAAGGCAATAGTGGTCATTTACAGAAGACAACCATGTGCCTGCTACATGTGGCAGGGACAAAGAGACTTAGAGTTGATCATTTCAGTGTTTCTAAACATAGTGCAGATGGACCCAAACTATGTTTAAAGCCAAGTCAAATAAGGCAATGCAAGAAGGAGATAGAGGAAGGTTGTGCAGTTAAGGTATAGAGCAGATTTAAAACACTCAAGTTTAGTTATGGAATCTGCTCAGACATTCTGAAGTCACGCAACACCGTCTCCATCGGTAAAAATGGAAATACTACTCCCATATATCTCTGAAGTGCGCTTCAGAGAGCTGTTTCTTTCATCTGTAAGGTGTTCATCTGCCAATGATAGACAACATAATATTATAGTACTTGTATGATCATAGGACTCAAATACCTCAGGCAGGGACCAGGATAACCCAGTTTGCGCACTGTACAATTTCAGGACATCAAGGTAATTTGTGAGCTCTTTAGGGAAAGGTTAAGTTACCAGCTAGAAAGTAAGAGGAGCTGGATAATGAAATCTGAAAAAAAACCTTTGTATGGATTCCTTTGACTCTCTCAGAAACAGCACACAAGATTCTTGTGTAAGTTAAGGTATGCATGCACAAACCCTTGAAGCCCTTACAAAAAGGGAACATGTTAAAGACAGCAGTTGGTCCATTCTAATTGCTATGTACGAAAAAGCTGAGAATAATCTGAATGCAGCAAACCCACTCCAATTTAACTAGATTCCTCCTTCACCTTTAGGGACTGCACTGCTACAGAAAGTCCACCAGGGAGTGGAGGGGTATCCAAACCACAATGCCTTTTCAGGGAGCAGAGGGGTTGCCAGATACCAAGAGGTTGTGCGGCCCTTTGACTTTTGGCTCTCAGTGTGTGCGCTCCTCCACCCCCAGGACTTTTCAACCCCTGCCTTGAAAGCCACACTGCCAAGTTTCACCTCCCTGCTAGAGGTGAAACTTAGGGTTCAAAGTGTATTTAAAGATGGTTTCATCCACCTCCTTCTGCCGATTTAAAAGGCCTGTAGCAGAGGCCTAACATGACATCCTGCCTGCTGCTCTCCCATCTGACCTTTACCCAGAGGCTTTCAACACACCTACTTTCCATTTCATACTGCACCTCTGAACACATATAGGTTGGGGGGGGGGGGGGACATACCTTTCCTAAACAAGATATACCCAACAATAACCATACTTCACTCATGTGAATTATTCCACCACATCTCTGTAATCCCAATTACATCATAATTCTGTAATTGTACTAGGACCTTCCATTCTTCCCGTTCTTGCATTAACTATAAACATTTCAAGCATCTAACTGACTGTTCTATCCTCTCCCTGAGGACAAGGTTAAGGTTTCCATTATGGTTTCCCTTTACTGTTTTTATCCAGGTCTCCAGCCTCTTTACTTATCTCTCGACTTTGGTCATCATCTCCTGATGACCCTAGTTTTAAAGCCCACCTCACTAGGTTAGCAAGCCTGTATGCAAAAACACTCTTCCCTCTCTTCATCAAGTGGACCTATCCCTTCCCAGCAATCCATCTTCCTGGAACACCACCCCAAGGTCAAAGCAGCCAGAGCCCTGCTGGTGACAGCAACTGTGCAACCATGTGTTGATCTCTCAGATGCATGTGCCTCTCAACAGGCTTTTTTACCTTTGACTGGAAGGATCAAAACACACACACAAAAATCACCCCTCCCCACCTTCACCCTTATCCCCAGAGCCATGCAGTCATTTTTGATCTGCTCAAGGTCATTCCTTGCAGTATCAGTAATGCCCGTAAGGAATGGCAGTCCGAGAGCCAGATGAGTCTGGGCAATCTTTCTGTGACATTTCAGATGCAAGTTCCTGGCAGGCAGCAGCTCCCCCAAGCCAAGAGGTCAAGGCAGTAGATAAATGCCTCTGTGCTCCACAGACAGGACCTACACCTCTGTGCTCCACAGGAGGGAGTTGCCAACACCCAACACTTGTCCCTTCTTGTAGAGAGCGGTGGTCTCAAACCTCCCTCCTTTGGCCTCCCTTGCCGTTAGACCAGGCTCCTTCTTATCCAATGCAATGGCTTCATCCCTGTTTTCCCACTGGAGAGATGCAAGTCTAGAAGAAGCATGCTGTCTGATCTCAGAGAAAAATCAGCTGCCAGCTTTCACCTTCCAGAGAATGTGCATCTTCCAGTGCTTTCTCTGGCAGTCCTTCTTCCATGACGCTGGAGGTCTCTATGCATCAAGTCACTGAAAGCCTCGAGCTCACAGATGGTTCAAAGCCTCTTCCTGCAGCTCCCTTACCTGATTCCTGAGAGAATCCACCAGGAGGCACCTCTCAAACTGCAAGCACTCCCTCACCTGGCTGTCCCTGCCAAGGCCATACAGACCACAGTCACTGCAAAGCCAGCTCTGAACCTGGGTGGAAGCCTCCATGGTCGGGGGTTGTGTATAGACAGAATCTGCATAGGCACAGGCAGGCCTGGCAGTAGCACAGGCTTTGGTGTTATGTCTTCCAGATAGCAGCAGAAGAGGAAGAAGGAGCTAGCAGGAAAATCAATAGGCTATGTGCCCGGGGGGGGGGGGGGGAATCCTTCTTCCACCTTCCCCTACTTCCACTCAGCAAGCTAAGAAATGAAGAAAGTGGTTGGGAAACTGCAACTCCCACTCAAACTCCTGTTTGCTGTGATCTGGCAAGCCTAGGCTTTCTGCTTAGGCAAGCCCCACCTCTTTGCTCACGCTGCAATCAGCCCCAAGCAACCACAATTAACCTCAACCAGGCACAATCAGCTCCTGCCTCCAAACAAGCCTACAAAATGTCTCCCAAACTAAAGCTGTTTCACCAAGCCCAAGCCAGGCAGGATTTCTTACTCACTACTACTCACAAGCCCTGGCCCAAGCACAGCTCCTACTCAAACTCCCCTCTTTGCTGTCCTGTTCAGTGGTCCTGTGCTGCTGGCTCCTGAGCCATTTATTTAAGGAAAAAGAAAAAAACTTCAGGAGTCTGGATAAACATGTTAGATTGAGGGAATAAATAACCCCATTTGTGCCTAAGGCCCTCTCATGACTCTGCATACCATATGACATTTTCTTTTGAATTCAACATGTTGAATCAGTAATGCCTGTCATACTTAAAAAATCTTGTACTTAGAGTATATTAGACGAGATGCACAAATACTCTACTGGGTAGAAGAAAGAAAGAGTACCATCAGCCACTGGGTCTACCAAAAAACCCTGGAGCAAAGAAAGTATCTGCAGCCCAGTTGCTAGTCACAGCTTGATATAGAAAGATTTGCTCTTGACTTCACTATTCATCATCTAATTCTCAAGCAAGTAAAGAACATACAATACGAGCAAAAGAGCCTAGTTAATCACTTCAACTGCACTGTCTGCACAAGTGCACTTGAGCTTTGATTTGCTCTAGCTCCAATACTTATTACAGTGACTAGTGAGAAATTAGTTCACGTGCATGTCATCCCAGGTCTCTGTTCCACTTGCATCATAAGGAACTAAAATAGAAGTATTTAAGTATTAGTTCCATCCATAGCAATTGCTCCCATTCAGTCCTAAAACATGTAGTACTGCCTGAGGGAAAAGGATTCACAGTCTCACCCCTAAAAATAAATCCATTTTTGCAGCTGTTGAGCAATTACTAGAACATCTTGGAACCCTAAATAAGGAAACCAGTATTGCTGAGGTACAACTTATTATTTAGCTAGTTTGCAATTAATGCAGTATTTTTAAACATATAAAATAGTTAACTTAATAAAGCATACAACATAAGGGTCAGTTTTGATAGGCTGAAGAACACACTTTAACCTATTATTATAGGAGGGAAGGCGAGTACTTTGCACCAAGAGTGATTGGGGAGTGAGAGGGTAGGAGGACAGGCATTGGGGGCCAGAGGCCAGGGCTGCAATTTAACCCCTCACTGCATAAAGCCTATGGACCACCAGTTGAATAGCCCTGGCCAATATAATTGCTTGAGTCAAGTGTGTTTAGACTATCACACTCACAGGTGTAAATTTAAAGCAAAGCTACTGAAGTGCCAATTCAACAGTCTAAATCAAGACAATTAAAAATGATCCCATCTTCCTTAGACCCACAAGAATCCCCATCTCTAAAAATATTTGCTAAACAATTACTAGTCCATTAATACTTGAGACCTCAAACCAGCACACTAATGTTTCAGTCTCTAATGAAAGTTACGGAGTAAGGACTCACACTCCTGCCCCCCAAACCACCGTACCAATTTTAAAAAGTAAACCATTATGGCTGGTCTTAAGATTCTCCTGCCAACGTGGTCAAAGGAATCAGTAAAAAGAACTAAAAATATTTAAAAAACCCCAAACTAATTGATAAAGTCAAAAGTAAAGAAGAAATCAGAACTTTATTGAAATTTAGAACAGATTTTAAATGGTGGCGACTGCAATCCTTTAGAATAGCGATTGGCTGTATGGGACAGGTAAGTGGTGCAGGGTCTCTCCATGGGCCAGATCAGCCCCTATGCTCCCAGACAGGGCACCACTCAGCTCCCTGCTGCCCCACTCTACTCCCTACCACCCTGTGCCATCCCTCTCTGCCTTGCACCCCTCTGATTGGACTTGAATGCTCAACCTAGCATGCAAGGCAGCCCATGGGGCTCTCCCCAGGCCTGAAAGTTTTTAGCTACCACTGCTCCCCTGTGGTCAAATTCATGGGCCAATGGGCAGCCCCCACAGGCTGGATCTGGTTCATGGACTGGGGGTTGAGCACCCCTGCTTTTAAAGGTCATCATCATCCTGAAAATGAGTTGCTGAAAATTCTGTAACTTGCATGATTACAAGTAACTCTTAAAATTACTATAATTTAAAATTACATTAAAATAGTCTTAAAGCCACTGCAAGTGTATGCAGCTTCATTATTCATTATTTCTGGGTAGGTCCCCCACGTCCAATCAAGCTAGTTTTCCTCCTTACTGAAAAGATTCTTTCATATTACCTACAATGGAATAGAGAAGTCCTTCTTTTAAAAATGTAAGTTTTTCAAAACGTAAAATAGCATAAGGTGCACATATACACAGCATGTAAAAAACCTCATTTTAAATTAGTCCCAGAAATTATGTTGGCAGCCCAGGATTTATTGTAGTTTGCATGCAAGTATTACGTAAGGAGTACCCAACCACAAAAATCATACTCCTGGCAAATGGAAAATTTGCCCAGCAACAGTATGAACCATTCTGCAAGACAGCTCTATCCTGAGCTATGAGATTTTTTTTTTTGGGGGGGGGGGAGAGGTTGTTTTTTGTTTTTTTAATTTTACTGAATTAAACCCAACTTCAATTTTTTTGCTTGGCTCAGTACATGATGCTGTCAAGCAGTTCCACATACCTATACTTGCAATCTGGACTTCCTACCGAGAGCCGACTTCATGCATCGTTCATTCATGTCATCATGTAAACATAAGCCTGACCTGAACCTCCACTAAAATCAACACAAACCACAGATGTTCTCCCTTTTCTGGAATACTGCTCTTACTAATTTTGACAGGTCCCAAGTCTGCCTAGCAATACCCAATATATGGTTCACAGTTCATAAGGTTCCCCCAACATTGTCATGAATACCTTCCCATCTCAAGTACATCGATGCACTTTATTTCTTTTCTTTTTTTTTTTTCCCCTGAGGAAGGACATGTGAGTCTAAAACAGAGCTTTCCAAACTGTGTGCCGCGACACATTAGTGTGTCGGCGGCAGTGTGTAGGTGCGTCACGCGAAATGCAGAAAATTTTGCGGAAGGGCACCGCGGAGCTCCCTTACTCACGTCTGCTTCCCTTGGCCCCTCCCCCGGAACTGAATTACTGTGTCGCAAAATGATGCAAGTCTAAAAAGTGTGTCACCAACATGAAGAGTTTGGAAAGCTCTGGTCTAAAAGCGTGCAAATAACTTTTTTGCAACTATTTAGTTGATGTAATAAAAGATACCATCTCTACCCAAAAACTTTGCCTTCCTTTCATGCTCAGACCAACAGGGCTACTAGATCCCTGAAATGTTCAAGACACAATAAATATAAAATTTCATTTCTACCCAGGAGAAAATTTACAATCTTTGCAATCTCCTAGCAGAAATTTTTTCGCAAACATCTAGTTGGTCTAATAAAAGATATCATCTCTGCCATGAGTTTTGATTCCTCAAAACATAATAGAAACTTTAGGAAGTTGCATTACTCTTGAAGTTTTCCTCTAAAACTTCAGGTAACATCTCACCTCTGTCTTTCAAGAAAAGCTACAAATAGGGCAATTCTACTTTGAGCAGCACCACCTGAGTTAAGAGTAAGTTCTACTGAAAGCAAAGAGTTATTCCAAACTAACACTGCTTCATTTGGGAGAAAATGGTGTTGCTAAAGATGCTCTTAAGATAAACGTGACAGGACAAAAGAGAGTCATTCATCGGTCATCACTAAGCCCATCAGACTATTAGGAGTAGGTAGTACAAAGCTTAGTCGCTGTTGTTTTTAAAGGAAGTAATGTGTATTCCATTCCTGTCACTGAGCTGCAAGCTGTATTTCTTTCTGGTAAAAAGTGACATGTATTACTTCAAGCAACTGTTCCAAATTTAAAATAAATAAAAGGATATTGGTCATCCAGTTATTTTCTCAATCAAAATAAAAAACACTCTTATTTGCAGAAGGGAGCAGCCACTGGTCATTTTAAAGACAACAAATAATGCAGTCATCCTGTGGCAGGTACAGGCTCTGACAGAACAAAAAGCAACAGTAAATGATTAGCGTTCTCTTTTGCTCTATTTTATCATGCTGGTTGCATTTGAGCAGGTTTATTTCTTGTGGCAAATTAAACATCTTGTTCAGTGAAAACTTTTTATTTAAATGTGAGGAGTCATTTTGAATATCAGCAGTTACTCTGTAGGAGTGGCAAGGAGCCCAAGTTGTGAACCATATCTCACTATGGTAGACTAAATATAAATATTTATTGGAGCAAAAGCTTATTTCGCTTTGGGCTGCTCATGTTCATCATCGTTTGTTTATGCTTAGGCTTAGTTTTTGTTGTTTGTGTTTTAACATTTTTATAAACTTGGCAAATTTATAAACACAGCAACTGATTTTACAAAATAAGATGAAAATTTGAAGCCCAATGCAAACAAGTCAGTACAACAAAAGGCTGGAAATTCTGTCAGTAAACAGAAGTCTTAGACTTCAGAAGGGCAGACTTTGGTAAACTCAGGACACTAGTTAAAAAGGCCCTTTGTGACTAGCAACTGGACAATTTGGAAGTTCAGGAATGGTGGTGCTTCCTTACAGGGGCAATTTTCACTACTCAAAAAGAGGCCACCCCCACACAGTCAGAGAGGGAAAGGGGCCAAGAGACCCGCTTGGTTCAACAGGGACATTAGGGAACTTTTTTTTTTTTTTTTTTTTTCAAAAGCATATATGCAACAGAAAAAACAGTTCAGCACCCAGAGAGGAGTACACTCACACAGCCAGGGTCTGCAGGTATGAGACACGGAAAGCCAAGGCACGCATGGAGATCAAGCTGGCAACCAAAATAAGAGACAACAAAAAGCTCTTCTATAGGTACGTAGGAAGCAAGGGAAAAAAATAAAAATCAAGCTCCACTGTGGGACCCCTGCTGAATATGGAGGGGCAGCCCACAGTTAATGTCCATGAAAAGGCAGAGCTCCTTAATACTTACTTCATATCAGTATTCCTAAAATCAGACAGGAACTGGTCACCTGTCCAGAGGCCCAGGGAATACCAGGAAGACAACAGTCCACATAAAATCAGTCCCAAACAGGTGAGGGTACTGAACATCTGGATGTTTTCAAGTCTGCGGGGCCAGATGACCTGCATCTGAGTCCTGAAAGAACTGGCTGAGCTCGTAGCAGGGCCTCTGGTGAAGTTGTTTGAAGAGTCATGGAACTCAGGAGTGGTCCCGAATGACTGGAAGAGGACTAATGTGCCCTCTTTCCATTTTTAAGAAAGGGAAAAGGGACAACCCTGCAAAACTACAGACTGGTCAGTCTGACTTTGGTCCCAGGAAAAGTCTTTGAAAAAAATTGTCCAGGAGGTCATCAACCACAAGCTTGCAACTAGTAGGGTATTGAGAAGAAACCAGCATGGCTTTGTCAAGGGTAGGTCATGCCTAACAAACCTGGTGTCCTTTTATGACTAAGTAACTAACCAGCTGAGCAAGGGACATGAGGTTGACATCATTTTACCTAGACTTCAGCAAGGCCTTTGATATGGTTTCCCATGAGATTCTCTCAGTTAAGCTGGAGGGTACTACTGGCCTAGACCAGTCTACCATGAAGTGGGTTGGCAACAGGCTCAGAGGCCAATCAAAGAGACTTGCAATCAACGGGATGGCCTCATCTTGGACGGCCGTCTCCAGTGGCATCCCACAGGGATCACTGCCAGGGCCCGTGCTCTTTAATGACTTTATCAATGACTTGGATGAGGGAGTGCAAAATGCAATGATTATGTTAGTTTCATAGTTTGTAGGGTCAGAAGGGACCTTGACAGATCATCAAGTCCAACCCCCTGCCGTAGCAGAAAAGAGCACTGGGATCAAACATATGTGGATGACACCAAGCTGTGGGGTAATGCAGGCACATACCAGGAGAGGGTAAGGATTCAGGACAACCATGACAGCCTGGTCCTATGGGCTGAACGCAATCAGATGAGGTTCAATAGGGAAAAGTGCCAGGTCCTTTATTGACCAGAAGATGAATATGAGCCAATAGTGTGATGAAGCTGCCAGCAGGGCAGGGCAAACAGAACTCTGGCGTGCATCAGCCTTAGATCCAGACAGGTGCTCCTACCCCTCTTTTCAGTGTTGGTGAGGTCATAGCTGGAGTAGTGTCCAATTCTGGGCACTGCACTCAGGAAAGATGTGAATTAAGCTCAAAGGAGTACAGAGAAAGGCCACTTGTATGATTGGAGGCCTGGGGGATAGGCCCTATGAGGAGAGACTCCTGGAACTTGGTTTGTTCAGTCTGCATAAGAGAAGACTGCGGGGTGACTTGATAGCCAGCTACGAGTATGTCAGGGGTGAAAACCAAGATGTGTGTGACTGATCGCCATGGATGCTGGTTTTCTCTGATAAAAAAATTCCCAATTTTTTAATTAAAAAAAAAAGTAACCCACAATCAATATTTTTCCATGATTAAAATGAAATGTATATACAGAAGAAGCTGTTAACCTGCATCTTACAAGCCGGCATGCTCTACTAACCAGCATGTCGGCTTGTAAGATAAAGCGAAACCAGAAGTGCCCACCATGGCACTTCCAGTTTCTCTGAGCCCCCACGGCCCGGGGCAAAGTAGCCTGCACTGCCGGGCCTCCACAGCCCAGGGGCATAACAGGCTGTGTGGGGCCTGCCTCCCAGTCCCACAGGCCTGCAGGAGGGACAGCGATGCTGTGGGAGGGGCGGGAGAAGCAGCGGCCAGGACTGCTCAGTTAACTGCCATATTTTGTTATCTAGCATCCACCATTCCCAGGGGATGCTGGATAACAGAGCTTTTACTGTACATATATTTAATCACTTATAATGATTTTTTTTTTAAATCAGAAAAAAACAGGATCTATTGTGATAAGCCATATACTGAGATATGAGTATCATAGAACAGAAGGACCAAAAGGAACCTGTAAGATCAAGTCTGGTCCCCTATCATGGGCAGGAGGTTATTGGGCTCAAACAAGCTCAGCGAGGTACCTGTTCAAGAAGAGGATGGACACCTCCAAGGATGGCAACTGTACCACCTCTGCCAAGAGTCTGTTCCAGATTCTAGATACCGTTATGGAAAATAAGTTTTTCCTTATGTCTAGCCTAAATTTTTCCTCAGTTAACTTGTGCCCATTGGTCCTCATCCTCCCAATGGGTGCCATTCTGAAGAGCTGCTCCCTTAGATCTTGGGTTTCATCCCCGATATACTTGTAGGTGGCTATCAAGTCACCTCTCAGTCTTCTCTTACGCAGACTGAACAAACCCAGTTCCAGGAGTCTCTCCTCATAAGGCCTATCCTTCAGGCCTCTAATCATATGAGCAGCCTTTCTCTGTACCCCTTCAAGAGCTTATCCACATCCTTCCTGAAGTGCAGTGCCCAGAACCGAATACAGTACTCCAGCTGTGGCCTCACCAACGCCAAACAGAGGGGGAGAAGCACCTCCCTGGATATCTTCACAACAATTCAGTTGATACACACCAGAGTTCTGTTTGACCTGCCCTGCTGGGCAACTTCATCACACTGTTGGCTCATATTCATCTTCTGGTTGATTGTCACCCCCAGGTCTCTTTCAGAGGCAGTGTCAGCCAGTGGACCACTACTCATCATATAAAACCCGGCACTTGCCCTACTGAACCTCATCTGATTGTGTTCAGCCAGTAGGACCAGTCTGTCAAGGTCGTTCTGGATCCTTACCCTCTCCTCAGATGTGCCCACATTACCCCACAGCTTGGTGTCATCCACAACCATAATCACTGCATTTTGCACTCCCATAATCCACGTTTCTCCATGATTAAAATGCAACACCACTCTGTGTATCTATCAACAGACATTTCATTTTAATCATGGAAAACAGTAGATTGTAGATTACTTTTTTAAAATCTGAAAATTGGGGATTTTTTAAATCAGAGAAAACCATGATTTCTGCTTATCACCACTTGAAAAGCAAGCACAAGTAGTTGCAAGGCTAGTGCAAAATGGAGCTAAAAGTAAGAAGTATGGGAACTTCTTTATTCGGTGATAAAATGACAAAATTAAAATTCGCTAAGTCTGCCTTTTCTAGAAGGCAAAATAGTTTGTGTTGAAGAAAATTTGAAGAGCAGCACCTCCTTTCTGCTGATACAGGCAATGCAATTTCTACTACCCAATAAAGTTTCTCTCCTTGCAACATGCAACTCACTTGTCAAAAACAAAACTTGCCAATACATAATTTACATAGATTAATAGATCGTAGAGTCAGAAGGGAACATAATGGATCATCGTGTCCAACCCCCTGCCCCTGGCAGGAAAGAGGACCAAGGTCAGATGATCCCAGCCAAGTGACTATCTAACCTCCTCTTGAAGACCTCCAAGCTAGGTGATAGCACCACCTCTCTTGGAAGCCCATTCCAGATCCTGGCCACCCTTACTGTGAAAAATGTCTTCCTAATATCTAACCTAAATCCACTCTCAACTAGTTTACACCCGTTATTCCTAGTCACTCCCTGGGGTGCCTTAGTAAATAGCGCTTCCCCTATTCCCCATTGACCTCCCTTAATAAATTTATAGGTGGCCACAAGATCCCCCCTCAGCCACCTCTTGTGAAGGCTGAAGAGATTCAGCTCTCTCAACTTCCCCCCTGTAGGGTCTATCACAAAAGCCACTAATCATGTGAGTGGCCCTCCTCTGGACCCTCTCGAGATTCCCTGCGTCCCTCTTGAAGTGTGGCACCCAAAACTGGACACAGTACTCCAACTGCGGCCTGACCAGTGCCGCATAGAGGGGGAGCATCACCTCCTTTGATCTATTAGTCATGCACCTGCTAATGAACAACAAGATGCAATTGTGGCCTTGTTGATGACCTCGTTACACTGCCGGCTCATGTTCATCTTGGAGTCAGTTATGACTCCAAGATCCCTCTCTGCCTCTGAGCTGCTGAGAAGGCACTCCCCAACCTATAGGTATGCTGGGGGTTCCTCCTTCCCAGGTGGAGTACCTTACATTAGTCTTTATTAAATTGCATCCTATTTCTCTCTGCCCATTGATCCAACCTGAATCTGCTCCCTGCCCTCCAGTACACTAACTTTGCCCCCACAACTTGGTATCATCAGAGAACTTGGAGAGGGCGCTCTCCACGCCCTCGTCCAAATTGCTGATGAAGATATTAAATAACACTGGTCCGAGGACCGAACCCTGTGGGACCCCACTGCCCACCTCCCTCCGGGCTGAGAAGGAACCATCCACCACCACTCTCTAGGTGCGGTCCCTAAGACAGTTGGCCACCCACCTGACCACGTAGGCGTCCACTCCACAGTCTGCTAGCTTCCCAATGAGGATAGGGTGCGAAACTGTGGATGACTAAGTTTCTGTGAAAATACTTCCCTTGTATAATATAAAACTTTAGAAGAAATTGGCTACAATTTATATTAGACACATTTATGCCAACACAATGGACATGGTTCCATTAAAGGTATGTTAACCCAACAGATTATTCCAGTAAGCCATTTTTAAGCTTATGCAGTGTTTCATAGGTCATGATTAAGAACCAGAAAGGTCTCATAGCACTTTTTTTTTCTTTTTTAAACCTGCCAATATTGCAAAACATTCAAGATTATTTATCCAGGGACAAGCAGAACTGACTATAGGCAAACTACTTTTGAGCAGAAGACAGAACAGTTACTTTTTTACATTAAGGTAATTTCCGCTATTTGTGTGTTCTTCAAAAAGAATCAGAACACTAAAAAAAAAAAAAAAAAAATCCCACCAAAAATATGGCAAAACCATGAGTTGGCTAGTGAAATTTGTTATCCCACTTTTAATTCACTTTTAAAAAGTTACCAGGTATCAAGGAAAAGTTTACATATGTTAATGGTTTTACTGATGTTTGTTATTTTCTTAATTCACTCTTCTTGCTAAGCGTCAAGGCTGATATTTCTGTTATAGAAGACCAAAATACTCACTAGAAGTAAGTACAACTTAAACATTACATGCTATGTGGACAAGTTTCTTTACTAACCTCCAAAATAAGTTAAAACAAAATTTATGTCAAATTTTTCAGCATCAACTGGCCACATTTTACGGGGGGGGGGGGGGGGGGGTTAGGCCCAGACATTGACACTCATTTTGTTTTTGTTTACCGAGTGTCACTTTTAGGAGTTTATTTTGTGTTTTCATTTCAACCACCACAAAAGAATGTTTTAAAAAACAAATCTGATCAGAATTTGTTAAAAATAGGCTGCCATTAAGCTTGTTTTTATACAAGCTAAATTTTAAAACAAATTAAGTTGACTGTTCCATTAACATATTAACAATGACTTGGAAGTAGCATTTTTTTTAGATTTTCTCAACAAAGAGGAAGAAAAACAGATTTACATCCTACACCAAGGAGACCTCATATGGCTTTCACAATGACTTCTGCTCCACGCAGAATGGCACTTTAAGGCAATTCTGTAATTACACACCACTCATGATGGAACAAGTACAATCTGAAAACAAACGCAGTGCCCAGAAACTATACTGTTAGCAGGCAGCTAGCTAGCTTCCTGAATACCAATGTTTGATAAAGTCCATTTCTATTAGCAACTCAGGCCTATACCTATCAATAGATTACTATTCAGCACTGGCGAGGCCATATTTTAAGTACTGTGCCCGGTTTTGGGCCTGTCCACTAAAGAAAGGATGCATCAAAATCGGAGAGTCTAGCAGAGGGCAATGAAAATGGTGAGAGTGCTGGGGCACATGACTTACAAGGAAAAGCTAAGGGAACTGGGCTTGTTTAGTCTGGAGAAGAGAAGACAGAGGGGATTTAATGGCAGCCTTCAATTGCCTACAGGATGGTTACAAAGAAGATGATAAAGCTAGACTGTTTTCAGTAGTGGCAGATAACAGAACAAGGAGCAGCAGTCTCAAGTTCCAGCAAGGGAAGTAGAGGGTAGATATTAGGAAAAGCTCTCTTACAAGGAGGGTAGTAAAATGCTGTCTCTAGGCATGGAGATTTGTCTAGGATGCTACAGTTGGGGCCAGTCTTGCTTTGACCAAAGGGATGAGGACCTCCCGAGGTCCCGTCCAACCCTGATTTTCTATGCTTCCATCATTCTTAGGTTTAGTCCTCTGGCTCTTAGAGACTAAGAGAGGGACCTAGGGCTTAATATGTACTAGCCTTTTCTTGGCTTGAAATCTCCCACAACTGTTCAATATAGTTTATATGCAGCAATGGAAGCACTACCACTCAAAACATAAGCCCCTGTTACAAAGCAAATCATAAGGGAGGATTAGATGATGAGGAGTTTGAGAATACAGGAAAGGAGAGAAACTTGGTGAGAGAGAAAACAAAGAGAGGAAACAACCACTGAAAACTATAAAGGAAAAAATTATACAAGAGCTTATGATAGAGAAAGGAATGGAAAAAATATGGTAAAGCAGGGAAAATAAGGTAATTTACCTTAAAAAGGCCATTTATTCTAGAACTATGGCACTGTTTTCCTTTTACAGCTTATTTTCCAAACTGCTGACTGCCAGTACAGCTCTAGTGTCAAGTACAAGACTGGTTATTTTCAGTTGCAGAAAACATGGTGGCAAAAGTGATACTTTTCACCTTAGGAAAGGTGTTTAACGTTTGTCTACGTGGGGGAAACAGCATGCAATGAACTCGAGTGGGAAGTTACAACACAACACAGTTGCTCCTTATGCAGACAATCAACATGCTAAGGGCATAGTTACGCTGCATTATGTGCCACCACCAAGAGGCACATGCCATCCACTAAGTCTCAATTCATCATTAGTTACATCCCAGAAGTGAAGCAGTATAGCTATTTTTCATCAGTCCTTAGCATGTACCAAGAAACAGACCCCAAAACAGCAGTGGACAACATGCTTTAGGCCAGTGGTTCTCAACTTTTTTTGAACCAGGACCCATTTGTAAACATTAATGGCCAGTTCCAACCCAGTGACCTTGACTCCCGACCTGCTGCCCCCAGCCCCACCATGACTGTGGGGCAGAGGATGAGTGTGTGGGGAAGGGAGGGTCCCAAAGCAGCCCCCTGCAGGCTGAAACTCTGCCAGCCTGCAAGGGAAAAGCCACGGTTTGCCACATTTTTCTTCTTTAAAGGAGAATCCATTTTTAAAGTTAGTTTGCAACCCTTTCATATATTCTTGCAACCGACTTTTGGGTCACGATCCATGGGTTGATAAACACTGCTTTAGGCCATTGCGTCAGCTAAATTAACTCAAGTCCTGGATTTTATTAAGTGCGGTGGCAGGCTTCTTGGCAGAAGTCATGCTCAGAATGGAGCTGATATGGACAAGCCATGAAAGTACTTTTATATAAGGGAACATATCGCGTTTACGTGGAATAATCTACTTTAGCATCTAGTATACTTACCACACAAACTGAACCATTCAAACATCAGAATCATAAATTGGTTTTCAATCAGTGAAGTGCCCTGGCTCCGACCCCAGTTGCTGGGAGTGAGCACCTAACACAGCGTATCTCAGAGTGGGGGGACATTGTGATGGGAGAGTGCTTGCACTCAAACTTTGGGAGTCCCAGAGGATGGGTGATCTGTGGCTGGGACACTGCCACTTTCCTGTTTTTTCCCTTGTTTTCTTAACATAAGATCAACTTTAATATCCTGCAAATAAATGAAGGACATCTGCAGCATGCTTCCCCAGCCAGGGGAGGAGGGAGCGATGGGGAAGAGTGTGCTTGGGCTCAGATCTCTTGGTTCCCAGGGGCTGGGGGCACAATGATGGGCTGCAGTTGAGTACATAACATGAATAGCATGATGTCTTTTACTGAGCAAACAGTGCAAATAGAAGAAGTGCCCACAAAAATAAAAAAAAAAAAATAAAAAAAGGGAATGGTGGACAGTGCTGGCTACATGGCAAAGCAGCCAGTAGCAGGAGTGAGAGACAGGGGTGAGAAGCAATACAGCAAAAGACATACCTAGAAAATTAACCAGGCCCATGTCACAGAATGCTAAATCCACACAAAACAGTGAACCAGTTCAAAATTGTACTTGATTTTCATGGGGCACTTTGGAAATATTCCAAGAAGATTTGAACTGGTTTAACAGGCTTATATGCCTGCCCGTTTCAGGTTTAAACCACATTTACGCTGTTTTAAGCATTTTGTGCATCCATGCTAACTTGCCTTCAGTTTTCACACAATGCACAAGGGTTTTAAACTTGGTTAGCAAGCCTCAGTCTGCCTTACCATCAACAATATGACGCATTCACAAAGGAAAAACAGATCTAGAGACAGTTTTATTGGGCAGCTGAGTCTACCTTCGATTAATTTGTTCAAATTCCTGGACCTGCAAAAAAGGCAATAAACAAGGACACATGCTAAAACTACATTATGTTATATTATATAAATAGAAGTAAGGAACTGGAAGAGGTCTGGAGGATCACTAAGTACAGTCATGTGCATTTGCAGACAACCATTTACCCAAAGCTCTGCAGCTTGTTTTTCAACAAAATTCTGGATGTGTTACATATTTTGCAGTCTTGTACAAGAACAGTGCCTTGGTGAAACTGAAATGTTAATGGTAGACAAACATACGTGGCCCAAATAATGCAAGTAATCCATCAATTAAGTAATAAAATTAGTTCTACCACTAGCTTGACTAACTGCACATTCAGAGATGAATATGCAACACACATCATATATAATACAAAATATATCTGAATTCAACATTAAGGTACCCTAAAAGAACACAAAGTAGAAAATGAAAACACTAAGGTTAAAGATTCCACATTAACTATGCATCACTTGTACATAGTACAAGGCAGTTTTCGTAACATGTTCCAATGGTAGTCTCACAATTTACGAACACCTTATTTGTAGTAAGTTACATAATGTTGTTAATTCATGTTATAATACTGGTGCTGTAAAGGTCCAGTACACCTTTCTTTTAAGCAGGTTCTCTTTCTGTGGAAGTATGTATGCAATTATTAGAAACTCTGCACTATGTTTACATATTTTTCATTCTTTCAGAGACTAATGCTGTATTAGTCAGAAGATCTTGCAAGCTATTACTCTGAAAATCATGTTAAAGAAAAAATATATTCTAAAGTTCTTAGGCAAACACAGAACTAGCATGGCTTTTTGGTTTAGCAGAGCTTCAAACCATCTCAAAGCTAAGACAATACTTCCTTTGCTTACTGGACGCACATTTATAAAAATACTGGTAAGCTGCTGTTTTAATGAATGAAGTATTTGTATATACTATCTGGGAAGTTATTAATATGCCTAGAATGTAAGCATAAATTAAATAAAAATCTTGCCTCAGGGAAAGGTCAGCACCACCCCCCTCCCATGTGGTAGCATTATTAACCACCACTGATAGGTATTTCTTAAGAATTAATGTAATTAATTTTAAACCCATACTGTCAGCCTGTCATTTGAAAAGCCAAACCCTGTAATTTCACACCTGTCTCCCCATCAAGTCATTATTAAAATGTTTTACACAGCAACGTATATGTTAATACCCTTTCAGTCAATTAAAAGTCATCATCACTGGTCCCCCACAGCTTTTTAAACATGCAAGTATCTATCCTAGGTGCATATGGTGCCTTCCACTGTTTTCAAGGAGACTCATTCACTTGGTAAAATACACTTTCTGGCTAGGGAGGAGTGGGGACTTAGTCCCACTTTTTCCTCATAGCTGCTACCACCATTGCAGTTCCTAGCCAGAGAAAGCTTGCACAACTATTATTCCTGCATGTGCACTCCACTGCCTCATTACTCCTTTTGTCTGAAACAAATGGATGGACACAAGAGTGATCATTTCTTGTTTACATGCATCTCTCTCCTCCTTGTGAGGTTTAATTAAGATCCTAAAAAGTTAGGCAAGATCCCAACAACTTTTCATGCCATCTAATAAACAGAAAAGCAATACGAACAGCAGAAACAAGGGTCACAAAACACTGGAGGAAAGACCAGCAGTAATGTATTTTGAAAAAAGAGAGGGACAAATTGACCCATTTGGAACAGAAGGGGCAGTGATCTGAAGCATGTATATAGGAAAGCAAACTATGGTGTTAAAAGATACTAGGAAAGCAGAGTGAATGGAAAGGCAAATAAGAAAGTTAGTGGACACAAAACTAAGAAAATTCACGAGGATTGATGATATGAGTGAGAACACAGACAATGAACAACCTTATATCATGAATCAGGAAAACTGAAGGGATGAGCGCACAAACATTAAGTATTTGATCTATCAGCCTATCAAACAGCACACAAAGGAGTCACACCAGTACTCATAACAAATAAGCCACCAGGCTTTCTGGGAAGGCTTTCAGAAAAACAGCCAAACAATGTTTCACACCTACTATACGGTTTGCTCTAGTTAAGTTTATAGCCTCTGGACTGTCAAAAGCTGGGCACTTACCGGGACCGTATACTTATGCAAACTTTATGAGAACCATATACTTACCCAACTTTATTAATGCACGTTTTGTAAAGTGTTGTCAATACGGTGGTGTAAGCAGCCCTTAAACTGAATATTTCCCAGGTTCTTAATAGCCCTGGAACTGATTATTAGAAACATGAAAAGTGTCAGGAGCTAGTCAGTTTGAGTTACTAATAACACAGCAGAGTGTGGTAACTCTAATCAGCATCATTTACAGTGCTGTCAATGTTGTGATTTATAGATTCATACATGTTTGGGTCGGAAGGCACCTCAGTAGATCATCAAGTCTGACCCCCTGCCCTGGGCAGGAGAGAGCACTAGGGTCAGATGGCCCCAGCTAGGTGCTTGTCCTGTCTCCTCTTGAAGACCCCCCAGGGTAGGGGAGAGCACCACCTCCCTTGGAAACCTGTTTCAGATTCTGGCAACCCTTACTGTGAAGAAGTTCTTTCTAATGTCCAACCTAAATCTGTTCTCTGTCAATGTGTGGCCATTGTTCCTAGTTACTCCAGGGGGTGCTCTGGTAAAATTGAGCATCTCCTATTCCCTGCTGCCCTCCCCTGATGAATTTATAGGCAGCCACAAGATCAACTGTCAGCCTCTCAGGATATTCACAACCTCAAAACTCACCAATTCCCTTCATTTTCAAGGATTCTAATAAGTAGCCTGACAGTCACTATAATGAGCCTTGAAAAAAAATAAAAATAAAAAGCAGATCCATTCAGTTTCAGGGCTAAAAACACCACAACACTGGCAGCACTGTTAACAACAGCAGTTAAGCAAACCAGGCTACCTGAGCTGTGGTATTTGGAACCCCAAAACCAACTAGTTTGCTTCATTTTCAAAACTTGTAACAGCAGCCTTTTAAAAGTTGCCTTCCTTTACCCTTCCTGGTACAAGTAAACCAAGTACAATTAGTTACTGATTGGCAGTTTTGTAACCATGCAGTTAGCCAGAGTGCAATTAAGTTACAAAGAAGACAATGGGTCTGCAAGATGTAAGCACTTGTATAGTTTGTGCACTTAAATGCACAGGTAATTGCAAATTAGTAACAATATGATCCATACACAACAGATTGAGACTGGCACTGTTATACAGTTAAGCCAATTATGCACATAATGGTCTACATAGAAGCAGAGTAGTGGACTGTTCAATTTACTTTTTTTTTTTAACATTACCAGGGGTTTCCAAGGTTCACAAAAAGTGTCAGAGTAAGGAGACTGTGGGACTATTACATAAACTACTATGACAGACCTTCCAGGTACATAACGAAAAGATTTCCATCACCTATCCCCTATTTAGAGAGAAGTCAGTAGCATCCCACTCCATCTTCCATTCACTGAAACAAGGCAGGTAATTTACACCCAAACAAGAAACAACAGTTACACAACGACATCTCAACATAAAGCAATTTCTGATGGGAACTTCCAAGCATTCTTTAAAAAATATAATCATATTGGCACCAAGTTATGACAATAAAATGTTCTAAAATGTAATTAAAAACAGCATTTTTTAAAATTCCCTTACAATGATCAACTCTCAAAGAGTTTTAAGAGTTTTGCAGCTAGCAGTATTAGAACCTTTCACAAATAATTTCAGCATGCCTGTAAATTCTTAGTCACAAAATGGCAAGGTTTTTTGGTTAGATGTGATATCTTTTATTAGACCAACAGAGTAGTTGGAAAAAAGTTTTTAGCAAGCTTTTGGGTGCAGTCACCGTTCCTCAGGCAGAGAGAGTCTCTGCTGTCTCCCTATGCCTGGAGATGGGTGACTGCACCCGAGAGCTTGCTAAGAACTTTTTTCCAACTACTCTGTTGGTCTAATAAAAGATATCACATCTAACCAAAAAACCTTGCCTGACTATGTCCTTAGACCAACACTGCTACAATCAAAAACCCTAGTCATAAAATTGATTTGTATAAGATCCACAGTTAGAACAGGACAAGAACCTGGCCTTCAAAAAGTAAATCCTTATTTACCTGGATAATTTTGGTTGTTTTTGCAACATCTGTTGTTCCTTTGCTATACAAAATGGCTCTAATGAATGCTTTGCAAAATGACCCAAATATATTTTTATTGGGTAAAGGAGAAAAAACTTCAGAGCACTGCAGAGAAATTGAGTGGTACTATTACTAGAGAAGTGTTTGTCTAAATTGCAATGCACAATTTTGAAATTATTTTAAAGTATGGGTTCCAGAATGGCCCCTAAAAAGTATGAAATAAATACCAATGGTTAACATAACCTTTTACCCCGATTATGTTGAACTGCACTAATTTCTTTCTTCTTTTTTTTGACTAGGCACAGTAATGTAAAGGTAGAGATTATTTAACAAAATAAAAACAGTTAAAGAGTTCAGAACCATGTGTCTCCCTTCATTTTATGTTTTTGCATCTCTCTCTCTTACAAAACTGAGACAAACCAAAACAGATGAAAGCAACAGTTAAACCATGCTACATCTTGGTCATTTTGTTCTTTGGGTTTACATTTTGTTTTCCATGAAAAATCCTAAAGCTAGCACAATTTGTTATTCCTACCTTAGGAAAAATCCTAAAGGTAGCACAGGTTTTTTTTCCTCCCCTAAAAGTATCTTAAAATTCAACAAATTACTTCAAAAAAACAATACAAAACAAAAACTTTCCTTCACTAACACATGGCTTGCAGAACTTCAGCAAGTAAGTTTTCATGGCCAAACTATATATTGAAAATGGCAAACTGTAACAGAAGCACTGACATCCTTGAAAAAAAAACTTGTCCTACTAATGGTGCCCTACCTTCACTTACCATAAAACAATGCCTTACCTCAGTAAGAGAACAAGAGATATACTGCTTAGTCCTCACAACACTCCTTTACTATTTAAGATCAGTACCACCTACTATGTTTTTTCAACAAGTTTCCTGCGACATTTAAAATAAGATCTGGTATTTTTACATAGCTATGTTGGACTGGTATTTAAATGCAACACTTGATATTTAGGACTTATATAGCTGCTTGTAAAGCTACCACATACATACTGTAAGAGTTCTGGATTTCTTTTATTAAGTGACTTGATTAAAAAGCGTTTTCCACGCATTTTTTAGCAATAACAACAACGTACTTCAACTTATAAACACTAAGCGACTTAAAAAAAAAAAGCAAGGAACATCAGCACTGAGTAACATCAAAATATTACTACGTATTCAGAAGTAATACATCTGATCACACTGAAAATGTTCTCTCAAGGTAGTCAAGCAAATAGTTTTTGCCCCAACTCAGCGACTTGACTGCAGAAGTTCATAAGAAGGAAAATACCTTGCCAACTATTAGTTGCTCTGAAAGCAATCTTTAATTCTGGCAGTACTTCCCTTTATCATGGCACACCCCAGAAATGGTCTTAAGAAAGGCTTCATAGCAGTGATTCTCCAACTAATGGGCTAACCATCAACTTTTAAGATTTCTCACAGACTACTAGACATCCTTATCAAATTTCTACACTGAAATGATTCTAAATGCACATGAGGATCAGTGTAATCTGCAGATCACATTTGAGAACCACTGCTGTGAGGAGCTACCCTAACCGTAACATCTCCCCAGAGCCAGAAGTCTCTATATTCACTTAACTGGCATTATACAGCAGCTGCCACATGCGCTTTTAGCAGCTCCATATCACTCAACTCAGCTGCTATACTACCGCAATAAAAGCCACAGCCTAAGATGGCACCAGGTGCTGAAAAAAGGATCATGGTAGCCAGCAGAATGGGCATGAGTCAACATGTGCCTTCTGCCATTTGACAGCAGAAGCCTTACACTGCTCCATACAGACTGGAGGGTTCTTGCTGCAAAGCAGCTTTGGGTGTGGATGCAACTATACTTCTGCCAGCTAAAGGAGAGGTCTTTCAGAAAAACTCTGTGATGTAGGCTAGACCATAGCTTACGGTCTTTTGACTCAAGTAGGACCCTCCAAAGAACAACTGCCACCAAAAAACAATATAAAAGCAAGTAGCTGGAAACAAACACATGAATGGGCTCAAGTCCTACATATAAATAACTGGTAAAACTCTTTCAAACACACAGATAAAAGGTGCTCACTATTTAAGTGTTAAGAATGGTAATTTCACAGAGCTGGTCACGTGCTTCCTGCTTTTAGTATATGAGAGTTTATATCAGGGATTCTCAACCACAGCCCCCCAAAGATCCTTTGAAGGGTGACCCAGGCTAAATGGAGATAAACTGGTAAATCCAGGCTCAGCCTCTTCCCTGCCTGGCCACTGCCACACTCCCACTTCCTGGCCCCTCTTTCAGGAGACAAGCACTGGAATAAATACAATAGTTTTTTAAATGGAATGCCACTCAATTCAGAAATGTTATGGAAGGGTGCCTTGAATCTATGAAGACAGAAGAATCCCTGGTCTAGATTTAGTGATGTAAGATCTCTTCTGACAGTGAAGTTCTCACAATAAACAATAAAACTGAAAGCAGCACCAGATTTTGGTTTGCAACCAAATAGATAAACACCTGGAAATATTAGGAATTTATAAGATTACTAAATATCAGTAAGTTCTCCTTAGCTGGATGAGTCTGCACTGCCTTGTACTCTAATTTGGTAACTGGAAGGAAAACAGGTAAAAATACACAGGACAATAGGTCTATTTGCTACAATACAAAACTAACAGACACAGGAGAAATACTGCAATAAGTCACACCACAGCTACTGTCCAAAACCCTGGATACACCAAGTGGCAAAAGGCCTTTCAACTTTGCAAGAAAAACAATAATTGTTTCATACCCATGTCGGATGCCTTATTACTAAAGTATGGTTAATTTATTTTTACATTTAAAAAAAAACTGTGTGGGAACTTGAACCAAGAACATCAAGAACAGCAGATTAAGAGAAATTAGCAAGAACAAGCTGCACACACGCTCTTTCTTGAATAGATTTTCCTAATGTTTTACGCTTCCTTTAAATTTGTGGGTACATTCTCACCAGAAGCCCAGTTATCCTTTCAGCAGCAAATGCCTGATTGTTTTCTTTCCTACCTCCAAGTCCCCACTTCTTCCTGAATACCCACCCCTGCAGAGCTTCAGAAACTTTACTGGGGCTCCAACAGTAGAGTATATTGCCAAACTAGTATCTAGAAGTCGGTATAAAACATTTCATTCAGCTTTCATTCTAGTAAGTGACCGAAAGGCAGCTGAAATCTGCTCAGAAAAAGCAGTATCAACATGCCAGAGAATTAGTGCAAAACTATTACTTGCTGTTCAACCTTTGATCCCCTTTGCTTCAATCACACCTCCAAAGAAGCCTTGTTTAATTTTCCCCCAAACTCCCCAGGTCTATTCTAAATGATAGGCTAAGAGATTTTGAACACCACTCTCCCCATAACATCTTAGCTGTAAGCAAGTACAAACTGGTGCACATTTAATGAGCCAATCTTTGTGTGGATTTTAGGCAGGCTGTACACAGACCATAGTGATCTTTTTTACCCTGTTAAAATCACAAAGTACAATCATCTTTGGAAAAAACATCTGATACATACTATACAACAGAAGCATTTGTCACAATTGTTACTTCAGCTACTCTCTTGAACAGAAAATTTCCAATGCAATGTAGAACACCTCAAAACAATAAAATCTTCTTTTTAGAAGAATACAAAGCATCTTTCTAACACATTCCAGCTATAAAGAAAGTTGTATATGCATTCCTTGAATTGTGTAGCTTGATTGCACAAGGATCAACAAGAATATTATCTTTAGTTGACATTAACTTGTACCACCAACCATTAACTTACAACCCAGTTATTCTACACTTTCCAAGTGAATGTAAAAACAGTTTCCCGAGGCAGTTCAAAATCTAAAGCATCTTTTCTATGAAGTTACTACTAACACTGCTGTCTTGCCTTAGAGGAAGGAGCAGGAACAGAGCCGTGGATATAAAAATGAACACTGCGGAAATGTTATAATAGAGGGGCACATTGTTCTGTGGAGGAGAGCCTTGATTAAGTACAAGGACCTAATCTGAAGTCTTCAGTGCTAGGACAGAAAGGTGCACAGAAGTTAGCTGTGAGAAGAGCCAAGTGAAAACAAGATATTGTTCAGAGAATTAGAAAAATCGGAATGGGTAAATAAACCAACTAAGAAAGTAAATGTAGAAAAGGGGCATTTTTATGCAGTTTTAAGACAAGAAAAAGACCTGTAATATTTAAACAGAAAATTCTTAGTCATTGGGTGTCAGAGAAGGCAGGTTTGAGAAAACAGTCCACACATGTCATCACTGCTATCCACCACTTTTGCTGCATGAGCTTGAGGATTTGCTGGATATTTATACTATGGTAGATATATCAGGTCAAGTTCCAAATGGCATAATAAAAAGGCTGACATCTATGCAGCTTATTTTTCTAACCATGTTAAGTGACACAGCCTCAAGACCTGCTTTTGCCCCAGGCATCACATCTATGCCCAGGGCTTACATGTACGTAGCAGGCGCACTGGCAGAGGAACCCGTTGTGTAGACAGCACTTCAGATTTCAGGACTCCAACAACTACATCTTGAACAAACACACCTAGAGCAAGCATGTACCCTCATGCGGCCAACATCAAAACACTGAGGTGGAATGAAAATGAATCATTTTGGCACTAACTCTCACATTCACCTCGACTACTGACAACTTTGCACATTCCTGCAAGCAAAAGGAACAGAGCACCTTAAACGCCCAGGACATATCCTCCAGCACCACCACAGCTCAACCAAAAATTGGTTGCCAACTTGTCAATGCTTCTCTCTATGGAAGTCTTTAGTAAAAGACAAAAGATTTACATGAGATGGAGAGAAACTAGACCCAGAGCAAAAACAGTGGGCTCACCCAACCAAGAGAAACTGTCACGAGGCTCAAGTTTCAGGGATTTAAGAGCTCTGATGCAATGACACTGCCTATGCTCCATGTTGGCCACCTCCCCTGCCCCCTGCAGTGGGGGTGCTGGGATGAGCATACACCTGCCAGCTCCCCATGGCCAACAGGGCAAGCTGCATTAGGCAAGAGGTCCAAATAAAGGCACAGACATCCACTCCCTGTGGCTCAGACAGAGCCAGGCACCATTTCCAACCCCACCCCAGCTATCCCATCTGCCTGCCTCTTTCTGCTGCTCTCAAGGAGAGGAACTGATCCTGCTACCAGATCCACTGCCATGTCTCCTCGGAGGGCCGTGTGCTTCTGGGGCCCACGGGGGTTTCAGCCTGGCGAGCCAGCCGGTGCCTACTGGTGCTACCTGTGGGGTCCAGCAGCTGCGCCACACTGCCCTGCTGTTGGCAAGGCCTAGGCTAGCCCCCCAACCCTGCCCCAGTCCGGTCTGGGGGGCACAAAACAGCAGCGCACGTGGTGCCCAAGGGGGAGGGGAGGGGAGCCCCCCAACCCCGCCCTTGGCACCCTCCAACCTGCGCAGGGGCTGCCAGAGGCACACGGGGAGGGGCCCGGCCCGGCCGCGGAGGGGGAGGGGAGGTGTAGAGAAGGGGGAACTTAGGCGGGGCAGGGCGGGCGCGCTCCCCACCCCCCGGGGGAGAAGACGCCCGTCCTCCCAGCCGCCGCCCGGCGCGTGCGCGTGAGGGGGAGCGGCCCCCCCAACCGCCGCCGAGGAAGTGCGAGGCCCACGGGGGGACTGACCTGGCAGAAGCGGCGGCAGTAGTACTGGCCGCGCAGCAGGGGCGGGAGGCCGGCTGGCAGGCCCGGCGCCACAAGCGCCTCCAGCTCCTCGCCGAGCCGCTCCGACTCCTGATCGCTCTCGTCTTCCGCCATGCTGCTCCGGCCGCCCTGCGCGTACCGAGCTGCCCGCCCCCCCCTCCCCACCCCGACACGCCGGATGGCCCGCCCCCCGCAGCCGTGGCATCACATCCGGCCAGGCCCCCCGGCCGCCCGGGAGTTGGCCTAGCCCTGCGCCTGTCACTGTCCGAGCCCGCCCCCCTAGCGCTCCTTCCTTGATTCCGCCGCGCGCGATTGGGCGCAAACTCGCTTCATTACTTTGAACCCGCCTTGCGATTGGTGCGAGGGGGAGTCCATCAAATCCCCCCTCGCCCCGCCCCTCGCCCTTTTGTGGATTGATCACTCCCCCGCAGCGTTCCCTTCCCATCTAGAGTACCCATTGGGCAGCGAGCTCCTCCATCACGCCGGCTCCACCCCTCCGCCATTGCGGGAGCTCCTCTCTCCCTCTATTCCCCTAGACTGAGCAGACCCGTGTGCTCGCGCAGCGGCGGCCGCGCTCTAATTGGCGGTGCTGTTGCTAGGGAGCTTGGTCCCGCCTACCGCGGCCGCCGGGCTGGGCGGGTGGCAAGGGGAAGCTGTCTGGCGGGCTGCGGGGAGCGCGGGCCTGGGCGCGCCCGCCCCGGAGCGGTAAGGAGGAGGGTGCGGCCCGGGGAAGGCGGCGGGGCGGCTCCCTTCCCCTTCGGGTGCGGGGCGTGGCTGGGAGGGGCGAGGCTTTCCCTTGGGGGGGACCCTGCCCTCCCCCCCGTGCTGCCTTGGGCGCCCTCGGCGCTCGCCCCGCCTTCTCGGAGCCCCGCCCACTCCTGGCCCCGCCTTCACCCGCGGGCCCCAACGGTCGGTGGGTGGCGGGGGCGGGTGTGGCCCTGCCTCGGGTAGGGGTAGGGGTGGGCCTGCAAACAGGCCCCATGAAGGGGACCTGGTGCTGCGGGTCTCCCCATGACAGGAAGGGCCCCTTCCTCCCACTTGCTCCACGAGGGGAAACTGCTGCCAGTTGGATTTGGGGAGGGTTGGGACTGTTCTTTTTCAAATTTGTTATTCTTCAAAAGGGGTCCTGAGAAGGCCAAAGGCGTGGCTGCTGGGCTGAGCGCTGGCCCGAGGTGGCCACAGCGCGTAAATAAAACCTGGTTTCTTGTCTGTGTGCATAACTTCCAGAGAGACAAAGCGGCCGAGGCGAAGACCAGAGGTGGCCGTTCCTGCAGAGGGCGAGGTGGCTTTAAAACACCTCCAGCACCTTACTTTTACGAGTTTTGAGCCCAAGCGGAAAGGCTGCTCCGTACGCGTGAGCTGTTGCGTTTAGAGAAAAAAACCAAAAAAACTCGTGAACCGGCAAGCTTGGACCTAGCCAACCTTTTGGCTGAGGTCGACTTGTTCCATTTCCACCCAACTCGTGAAAAATCTCGGCCCAACTGGAACAAGCTGAGAGTTCGTAGGATTTTTGAATAGAGGCACTGAGCAAGTCGTCAGATCGATTTGGCTTGTGATCACATTATGAAATGAATACAGAAAATGGTCAAGTCAAATCCGAAGCTTGCAGCCGTAAGGAGGTATCCATCTGTTTCACTCTGAGTCCTAGTTCCAGGATACTGCTAATGGCAAGGTAATCCACTGAACAGGTGAATGCTTTTGTTTAGAAACTAGCCTTCCCTCTTCTTCTCTCTGATCTTTCTGCTTTTGACACGGTAGCGCTCAACAACTCTCGCTTCCCCTTTGAGTCATCCAACTGACAAGCTACGCAGCCCTCAAAAATTGGTTTAAAAGGGATTCATTTGGAATTTGAGTTCAAGAAATAAGTACCAGTGCTTTCATTCTTGTGACATGCATGCTTAAATGTATGAATGTGCATGCACTTCCCTCAAAAAGCAGCTGTGGAGAAATATAGTGATAAGAGGATATTTGTACCTGATGACAAAATAAAAAGAAAGAAAAATAAAACTGAAAGCAAAAGAAAGTCTTTCTTGCCCTGCCCAGCTTGCCCTGTCTTTAAAGTTCAGATTATGGTACAGAACATCTGGGGATGTTGTCTCCAACTGATGCTCAGAGTCATCTGAGCACTTCAGCTGGTATAGGCTGTAGTGGTCTTTGTCTCCTTTGCATAGTTCCTGAGCATCTGGTCTTATGCATTTTCCTTAACCTCTGAAGTTGGAATTGCAGCTTGTTCTGCCCTGTGGCTCTTCCTTGAGGTATTCAGAGGCAATAATGTGGTTCAGCAAGCTTTGCTCCCAATTGAGATTTCCAGAACACTCTCTTACAGCATCTGTTACAACTGCATGCTTTGTGTACTTTAAAAAAAAACAGCAACAACAAAAACTGGATATGTAAAATGCAGACCTTAACCAAGCAGGCTGGGCTTTTCCTCCAGGGTAGCTGTTTGAAGATGCTGGTGATACCAAGTTCTTAAGACCCTGACATATTCATAGCTACAATTAAATAGCCGTTCTTCACGCACATGATCTCATGTCATCTGAACTTTTTTTCAAAATAAGTCTTGGCAGGTCTTTGAATCATCCATTGTCCCTTTACTAAGAGAGAATTGGGGACCTACCTGCTCATTGGTTTAACTAGTGAAGACTTGTTTTCCTTTCATCAATGTGACCTCAGAGGCAGGATTTATATCAAGATGTAAGAGACCTGCATAAGATAATGAACAGTTAAATTGCACCAAAGCTCAACTTACTCAGGCCTATATTTCTCTCACAAAAATGTCAGTTCAAGTTTAATTATAGCACAATTGTTTGGCTTGTTACCCACTTCTGTAATCTAGTTTGCTTTAAAAGGTTGTAAAAGACTATCAACATTTAGGCCTCTAAGGCTCAGGCAAAAATATATGCACTTTAGAGATGACATCTATATTATAAAAATGGTGGAGGGGGTTGCTTTTTTTTTTTTTTTTTAATGAGATGTTTGCAGGTTGTCTGTTGACCGAAACTGCACCCCTGCCTAACTGGAAGATCAGGTGGCTTTTATGCTAGTACTTGCTTATGATTCAACCAAGACTTAAACTATTATTTTCAGGCCTGAGCAGAGAAGATGGAGGGATGGTTCCAAACCAAATCTGAAAAGATTCAAGCCATCTCATTAGCAGTGTTTCTCAGTGGCTTTTACACAAGTATTGTTTTTCTGGCATAAGGGTTACTGAGTCTCAGGAGATAAACAAAAAGCCACAGCAAGTTGCAAACTAGTTTTTCCTCTACTAAAAACTTTTGCAGATAATTTTTAAACTTTTACTCTATCTGCAAAGGAGCTTTCATTTTTTAATTTCCACTGATTATCAGTTAACTTTGAGCCTTGTATTCTCTGCAGTTTTCCAGCTGTAGAAATTTTTTAACATTTTACTCAACTTCTGAAGTAATTTCTGCCTCCACAGAAATGTTTTCACTTTGAGCACAGACTGTAAGTCTTCCATTTTTCTTCTCATTTCCTGGAGATTGGTTTATATTTAAAAAGATAATCTGCATTTTAAAAAGTCAGTTACGTAAACACTGAAAATTGAAGCCTGTTTGTGTTTCTGCCTCTGTCATAATTTGCTAAAGGTTATTAGCAGCCTGAAAAAAGGAGTGAACATGGGCTTTCCCAGATTACTTCAAGATGCCAAGCATTAGAGTTAGGAATAAGTGGAGCCATTAACAAGAGGTCCAAAGTCAGTTAAGTCTGTTTGAACCTCTTTGATTAATAATTTTCTGTATGTTTACTTATGAAACATGACCAGTATTTTCCAAAAAAAAAAAATCAAGTAATATATATTTGACATGTAAGCATGTGGAGTATAGGGTACAAAATTGACCTACATAAATGTGATGTATCATCTGTTTCTTTTGTTTTCAAAGAAGTGTATCGAAGACAACAATGGAGCGATTTGGAGTGAAAACTACCCCTTCTCGTAACCGATCTAAGACTGCTTTATACGTGACTCCTCAGGATCGTGTAACAGAATTTGGCAGTGACTTGCATGAAGAGGGAGGGAAACTGTTCTGCACTTCCTGCAATGTGGTTTTGAATCACGTTCGCAAGTCAGCAATCAACGACCACCTCAAGTCCAAAACTCATACAAAGCGAAAGGCAGAGTTTGAAGAGCAGAATACAAGGAAGAAACAGAGGACTCTGACTGCTTCTCTCCAGTGCAACAGTACTTCTCAGACAGAGAAAACCAGTGTCATCCAGGACTTTGTGAAAATGTGCCTGGAAGCCAACATCCCACTCGAAAAAGCTGATCATCCTTCAGTGCGAGCCTTCCTGTCTCGTCACGTAAAGAATGGTAGTTCCATACCCAAATCAGACCAGCTAAGGAAAGCGTACCTGCCCGACGGGTATGAAAATGAGAACCAGCTACTCAATACTGAAGATCGTTGAAGTCGTCTACCTTTGCTACTGTGGATGTGGATTATTAAAGTCGCATATTGATGGTGTGGTTTTATTTTTATATTCATGCATATACGGTGTTACATATTGGTTTTACAGGTTATTTTGTATTATTGTAGAAATGACAATCTATCATTGAACTTAATGGTGTACCACAGACTGCTGGTAACACTACCATAGAGTTTAGAGTCACGGTCATGTAGAACTTGATAAGTGTATGCTGACTATGTACAGTATCAACTGTAACTAGTGCTAAGCAAGCCTCTTAGGAATGGAGGACTTCCTTCACCTAATCACTCTACAGCCTGACATCTTAATGATACAAGAAAGAATAATGTAGTATGAATTGCCTCATCACAGCAGAAGAGTGGAGAGTTATATTCAGTATCCTATCAGTGACCAAAAACAGTTGCTGCACAGTTAGTGCAAAAAATTGTACAATGGCTACTTAAAGTCTAATATGTCCCTGGATGCAGATTCTTTGAGGCTGACTTACACCTTGAAGCATGGAGATTTCTCTCTTCAAAAACACTTTCTTATCTGATTCTGTTCAATATAACTATGGATGTTTACATTCTTAAGTAGCTAATCATCTCTCAAACACTGTTGAACTCATGTCTTCAACTGCTCTCATAAAGCAAGACGTTCCATAGGTTTGTTATGCACTCTTTAAAAAAAAAAAAAAAAAAGCATTTCCTTTGCTCCATTTAAATTTCCTGCCTTTCTGTTTTAATCCCTCTACTTGAATTTACCATTAAGTTGACAAGCTGGTAACCTAGTGCAAGGTTCTGATGCCACCACTGTCCTGTGAAATTTGTGCGACTATAGTTGCTTGCAACTAAGACTAGCTTGTTGCAGTTTGTTTTCCTACAGTGACAAAAGGAGCAGAGCATAGTGCTAATTTATCAGTCAGTCTGAAGGAAAAGCTGAGCTAGAACTGATTGATGCATAGGCAGGAAATGGTTTCCAGAGTCCTTGAGTGGGCAAGTTACTGAAGCTCCTGAACTTGATAATTTCTCTCAATCTTGCTTATAGTATATGGAGTGAGAGAGACCTTTTCTGGACAGTTACTGGGTAGACCAGATAGCTCAAGCAGGTGAAAGAGCTCACAACATGGAGCTACACAAGCGGTAGTAACCAACTTGGATCACAGTTCTTATTCCACAGGAAACTGACAGTCGCAGGATACCAAACCCTGAAATGTGGGAGGGTTTCAATAATGTGCTCCTATGAATTCTTTGGAGTTTAGAGAGAGACCCTAGAGAGGTAGGTAGGTAGTTACTATACTGTACTAGAAAGACTTTGAATGGAGGAAGAGTATTCTGTAGAGGCAGAGAGTATGACTACCTTTTCTCTTTGTCTCCTGTGGAACTGCTCCCTGTGAGATGCTAAGCATCTTTAAGCTCAGATGAGGCCAACCTGTGGCACAGGCAGCTTCTTTCTGTATGCAATAGATCAGAGGGAATAGCCTGGCACAACAGTCGATCAGGCGGGCAGCAGAAGGCAGAGCAGCAAATGAGACGGAAAGGGAACTGGAATAGCACTTGGGGAGGATATAGGCCTATTTTGTGGCATACCTGCCAAAAAGATTTCCCCTCACTGTCTTAGCTAGTGCCATGTGTCCTCCACTGAGAGTGGATTTCAGTGACAAACAGGTTATACTTTGTGCTTCTCCTTCCTCTTGGCTTTACAGATGTTTCTGCATTTTCCTTTTGCTGTTTTTTCTTCAAATGTTCAAAGGAAGTTCAGCAGCAACGCTTATGGAATAGCATATTCATTTTGTTTTTGTAGCTCTAATTAGTGTTAAAGTAGATATCATTTAATTAGAGGGAAGCAGCATTTTGAAACTGTTAATGTGCAATTGGCTCCTAGGAAGATGAACTTCTATGGAAATAACCCATTTGTCTTTTTAGAGCTAGTTTTCTGTTATTAAAAGTATATTTGTGCAATCTGACAAGTGAAATGAAAGTGTGGCAGTGAGCCTGCCTGTTTATTATTACTGAGGAGTAAACTGCTGAAACTTTGAGCCCCAATAAAGCTAGTGAGGCTCCATATGTTCATAGGCGTGCTGTCCATTTGCTGTCAATGACTGGATGAGGACCTCAAACAGTAGCAGCAATCTTTCCTCTAAACTTGGATGTCTAACTAAGCCTTCCCAAATATAATTTGCTATTGCACATTGTTTGTTTCAGCTTGGTGGGATAATGCACTGTCTTGGGCTAGCACTGGTTTTGTTAATTCATTTATGCCAAGGTACCACTGCCAATTGTGTTTTCTTTCCTAGGACTGATCAATAGAGTTTTTTCGTGACAGCTTGGTGGCTCAAAAGGACAATCTTTTAAGCCTTACCGTAGACATGCAAGAGAGGAACTTGCTCCAAAATAAGTGAGGAAAGTTGAAATTAGTTGAAACCAACATGGCTACAACTTACACCTTTGTTACAGGTAGCATTCATAGCAAAGGATTGAAAATACAAGTGGCCTAGACAGGCTAAGAAGAAGGATAAGCAAGCTAGCTTTCATTTTGCTTCTAGGCATAAGCAAAACTGCCTACAAGATGTCCATTCACAGGTGACTGGCGGGGGAGGGATGGGGGGGGATGGGAAGGGTGATGTGGCTCCCCCGGATTGGCCCCCCGACACGAGACCGCTCAGGACGGGGCCTTTTTTTGCCACACGGGCTGGTGACGTATTGAGCAGGCGGCAGGCCACTAAGCTGTGGCACAGAAGTATAGGAGTGGATTATGGGGCTTTTGGCATACATCCAGGCCAACCCACAAATGGTGCCACTCCAGACTCAGGAGGTGTCAGTCACCCCTGTGTCCATTTTTTGTTTTGTTTTTTTTTCTTTTAAACAAGAAAGGGACCTTATTGTCTTACATCTGGACACCTGCAAACTCACAAGTTCAGGTCAAAATGTCGCTTTTACTGCCCTGTTTGGATGAATTATGATTTCAAAATATGCTTTTTTGAAGCATAAGCTACTTGCTTTTATGTTTGAACTTAAATGATAGTCTGTTCCGGAAATTCACAGATGCGGTTAAGTTGTGTAACAGTCCCCATGGGGTTTTCCTTTGCAAGAAAACTACATTTTTTTCCCCAAATACTTCCTGCAAAGACTACCGTTACACAGTGGGACAGGGTGATAGAAGCTTCTGTTTTCCGGTTAATTTTGGTATGTATGGTTCTATTATAGATGCTGCCATGAAAAGGTGGCTTTATAACAGTTAATATAGCTAACCTAAATATAAGTCCAGATGGGCTTTTACAAATGTATATTAAAGTGGCTTTAGCTGTAAGTCAGCTATTCTAGCATTCCTACATGGTTAAAAAAAGCAGAGGGGAAAAGAGTTCTTGATGAATAAAAGCAGGGAAAGGCAATCTGTATTTTCTGACCACCTGTAAATGTATGCACTGTTGGTTGCAGCTTTCATATTACTAGAAAACTTGTTTGAGTTCTTGGGCGTTTGTAGGAATTTTGCCCCCTGTAATTTGGCTAGCCATGAGTCCAGGGCTGGGCAAAATGCGGCCTGCAGGCCGGATGTAGCCCACCAAGTCATTCTATCCAGCCTGCAGGGCCCCTAAAAAATTTAGAAAATTAATATTAATCTTCCCTGGACTGCCTGTCATGTGGCCCTCGATGGCTTGCCAAAACTCATTAAGCGGCTCTCTGCCCAAAATAATTGCCCACCCCTGCACTAGTCCCCATGAAGGATAAAACATTTTGGATAACAAAGAAGAACTTGGTTCTACAAAATGTGGCAGACTGACTTGCTACTCTGAAAAGGACAACTTGATTCTGATATACTGAATGGGGAAGCACCCCACCCTGCTATGTTTCATACCATTATCACCTAGTTTTCAGAAAGTAACACACACTCTGGAAGCCTGGCAAGGATGGTCTCCATTTGTATTTAGATATGTAGAAGACAAGATTGCTTATTGCATTCACTTTGTACTCATTGCTAGCATTTATTTGTTCAAGCATGTAATCTGGGCAGTCATAGTCTTTGTAAGATTATAAAGTTGAGTCTAACATTCAAAAATAAATTTTTAAACAAAAGTTGATATACCACGACCTGTCTGAATACACCATTTTTCACTGTAACAATATGAATTTAGTCCTTTAGTCACAAAACAGATGGTAGTATTGAAGATACTCTGAAAAGGGTCAATGGGAGGGTAAGGCCCAAAGGCACAGAAAGTTATTTCTTAGTAGGATAAGTATAGGTTATTTCTGAGTTTCTTATTGAAGGAGGAAAGACAGTCCCTCCACTGGGGTGTTGCCAAGGGACTCAGGAAATGTGAGTTTGATTCCCTGCTCTTCTGTAGATCTGTTTGACTTGGGTAAGTTGTTCAGTCTCTCTGTGACTAATTTTCCATACATACAGATGAAACTGCTCTACCTCACAGATCCTGAGGTACTCCAGTAACAAGGTAATTGATGAACCTTTTTTGTATAAACACATACCTTTACTTATAAATTGCATTAGCTTGGAAAACTAATCTTTAGTGTTGTTTGTAGAGTATAAACAAGGGGTGGGCAAAATACGGCCCGTGGGCTGGATCTGGCCTGTGATGGACTTCATTTCCTGGCAGCCCTGCCACTGCTGGACTCAGCCCTGCTCCCTGGGGACACCGACCCATCTGCTTCTCACTCACCATCGGGGCAGGACCCACACAGGCAAGGCACAGCCAGAAGCGAGTTGGGCGGGTGGGGCCGGGAATAACCCAGAATCTTAAGGCAGTGACAACATGGAGCCAGGGCTGGGGCAGAGCTCTGCTGCCCACATACTCCTGCAATAAGCACAGGCTTTGCAGGCAGGGATGTGTAGGGAGTGGATAGCAGCTCTGCCCCAGCCCCGTGCTGTCACCGCCTCAAGATCCTGGGGTCTCCCCAGCCCTGCCCACCCTTCTCCCAGCTGTGGCCCCTGCCTATGTGGGTCCCATCCCCAGTGGTAGGTGTGGGGCGGATGAGCTGGGGTGCTTGGGCAGCGAAGCTGGGTCCAGCAGAGGCAGCACTGCTGGGAAATGAAATCTAGCCACAGGCCAGATCTGCCATTTTGTTCACACCTGGTATATACCAAACCAGAACTACTGAGTGGATAAGTGTGCTGGCCTGAGAAAACCATTAAAATTGCTGCATGGGACCTGCTACTGATCACACACTTCGAAATCACCTATTGTTAGTGTCACAACCCAAGGGTGTGATTTTGTTTGTGTGCGCGCTTTGGCACCACTGAATTATTTTCCCGCTGTTTTGGAGCTTTCTTTGCAGGGTGCATTTCTTCTTTGCAGCACAGAGATGCACGGTGCAAAGAGTTCCCACCATTTGTATTGGAATTCGAGCCCCATTATTGGCTTGTGTTAAAATATTCCCACGTGGCAGCTAGCGATTGGCTTGCTAGCCGTATAAAAGGCTTGGGTGGTTTCTGCCCAAGTTGGAGAACTCAGAGGAGAACCCCGCAAGGGAGGACTCCATGAATATCAGGAGGAGGAGACTTCACGTCTCGTGAAGATCTCTAAGCGCTGCAGAGCCTATTGGACCCAGCATATTCAAAGAAGGCAACAGGGGTCTGATCAGCCTCTAGCCTCTCCCCGTCACCGAGCGCAATCCTCGACGTATCCCTCTTCCCTGCGCGCAAAAGGATCCACAGAGCCTCGACAACTCCGTGGGAGTGATCCGAGTACAGTCTGAGTCCTCAAACGGGGGATTTAAGCGGAGCTTTGCCTGGGAAACTGTCCAGCCTACACCGCGACCATCTTCGGTGTAAGTAAACAATCTTGAATCAACCATTATGAGTCCGTGCCTAATTCTAGCGTGTCTCCTGCTTTCTCTGACCCAGCGTGCCCGGGCTGCTGGCCACAGCCCGCGGCGCGAAAAAGGGCCCGGATCGTTCCCGGCCCGCACAGTTAGTTACCTACAGAAGTCCCTAACTAATCAGAAAGCTAGATCATCCGTTTTAACAAATATTATGGAAAGTCATGTGTGCAGTCATAAAAATCAGCCAAGGCCCCTTTTCCTGCTGTCATAAGCAATCACTGAAAAAGCAGAAATTGAAAAAAGCAGTCCTGGTCCTTTCCCCTTTGCTTCCTTCCCCACCTGCCCCCCAGCACCCCCTCCAAGTCTCCAAAAGGATTAATAGAAAAGGTACAGATAAAGGCAATGAGGATAATTAGCAGTATGGAGAAGCTTCTGTACACAGAGAGATTAAATAACCCAGGACTTTTCAGTTTAGAGAAAAGATGACTGAGGGAGGAATTGATGGCCATAAAATAATGAATGACATAGAGAAAATAAATAAGAATGTATTATTAATGATCTCTCTCAATATTAGAACTAGGGGACATACAGGGAGAGTATGAGGGAGAAGATTTAAAGAAAAAAAGTGGTTTTTTTACACAGTGCATTATTAATTTGTGGAATTCACTGCCACAAGATGATCTAGAGGCTGACAACCAGACTGAAAAGAGGATTGGAAAGACTCATGCAGGACAGATTCACCAGTGGATTTTGAATAGTTAGCATAGTATCCTCCAGATTAGAGCTTCCTAGGTCTCTAAGTACTGGAGGCTGCAGGGGAAGAGGGTAGAAAACTGATCAGTCTTGATAGGCATTGTCTAAATCCTCTCTCCCCTTAGCATCCATTTCCCCTTCTGCCACTGAGAGATGTAGGATACCAAGTTTGGTGGATCTGTGGTCTGACCCAGTACGGTCTTGCTTACATATTTAAAACACCTGAACTTAGTTTTTCTTCCCTCACTGGTCACATCTAAACAGGGTCACTGTTGTGGATCCTGGCTCTGCACTGGCTTTGGTCACATGTATTTTTTTCCAAATCCTTCTCTTTCATGTCCCTCTCTGCTATCTCTCTCCATCTCATCTTTGACCTTTCTCTTCCCCTTCTCCTCTTCTCTTCCCATTCCGGTAACATCTTTTCCTACCTATTCTTCTGTACTCCTTTGAACATTCACATACTATTCCAGTCTTCTCTCTTGTACTTTCTTAGATGTGTCCACTACCTTCACTGATCCTCGGATGTAACCTCACTTTATCCATCTTTGTCACTCCACACATCCACCGGAGCATTCTAATCTCTGTCACGTGCAGTCTCCTTTCTTGAGTTTGCTTCAGGGGCCATGTCTCCACTTCATACATTAGTGCTGGATGCACACATCTTGTAGACTTTCCTCTTCAGCTTCACTGATACTCTCCTGTCGCATAATATTCCTGTCACCAACTTCCGGTTTGTCCACCCTGCTGTTTTTTGATGGTTCAGCTCTTCATCTAACTTTTCATTCCATTGAACCGGTGACCCCAGATACCTGAACACAGTTATGCAATTTAAAGAAGAAGTCTGCAGATACAGCAGCCAACTTCTGGCCTGCCACTGAAGAACCCATTTACTAAGTAATTCCAAAGTAGAAAGGAGCGGTGAGGTGGGACTATCTTATCTGCTAAAGGCCATTCTGGAAGCTGCTCATGCCTTCCTGATCTTTGATTTAATTAGTCTGTTAGTAGACAAAATAAAGTGGCTGAAATATCTGCTCAGTCAGGAACTGATCAAAGGTAGGTTTAATGCCTTATGAGCTTTTTCCAGAAGTTCACCACAGACTTGACAAGTCCCAGTTATCCCACTCCTCTGTCACAGTAGGTTAATATAGCCATGAGAAAAGCCCTGTTAGACTTCAACTCACAAGAAATGAAATTCTCTTGGAAGATTATTTTCCAGGTGGCAGCAATTTAAGCATTTTCTCTTTTCTTTGAAGTACTGGTACTGTTATTCATTTTATTCACTCTGCTGTTTGTTAAGGGCTTGTCTTTACTCTGTCAAGGAGCAGCATTTATATTTGGAAGTGTTACTTATAACAAGCCAGTAAAATCTTGTCTGCAGGTGGAAGCTATTGGAAAAGTAGTATGAATGTAAACCTCAGTAACTATTTTGCACTAGGTCCCCATATGGATAAATTCTCCAAGTGACATTGTGAACTTAGTCTCCATGCTATGTGAAGGCATTCTAAGTGCAGAATATGTCTATGTAGGAGTTTATGCATAATGAAGCTTAAGTATTCTTACTTAGTAATACCCATTATATCACTGCCCCACAGGATCAAACACTGAAAGAGCATGGAAAGTTTAACCAATCTTCTAAAAAGAAGTTGGAGAGAGGCACATTGGCTAGGTACATTACGGGCAAGGTTGCATTGAATTGTATAACTTTAGTCGGATTTAAAAAACATAAATCTACTACCCTATAGGAAGAGAAAAGTGAGCCAGGTCAGGATCTACCTAAACCACATAGGACCCCCAGTTGATCACACTTGGCCTCTCTATATGTTACCAAGGGCAGGAAATGACTGCTTAGTGCTGCAGAGGCCCAGTTCATTACATCAGGTCCTTTAAAAAAAATACAACAAAAAACAACCCTGAAGCAAGTGTTATCTGGTGACTCCTGCTCTGACTGCATGGATACTTCAGAGCATTTCTAATGGGCATCCAAGATTTTCACTTCAATAAGCAATTTTATTCCTGTGAAAAGGTCTTATGTCATTAATCGATGCACCACCTTCCCTATTGAATGAAGGAAAAAATATATCTTCCCATCATATTCAGTTAAACTTGGAACCCTTCTACCACATTTATATGCTTTAGAGCCACTCTTGCGAACCTCCTTGTACCTCTCTCCATTTCAACCAATATGCTTCTGTGTCTCCTGCTCTCTAGTATGCCGAGTAGTTTGTTAATAAATCCAATCTTAAAAGTGGGAGAACAAACTAACTCTGTTTTGGTTCTGGTCCTGTACTTTGTACATCATGCAGCAATTGGTTTTAAGGCAATTCCTATGTTTCTGCCATTTTTAAAGCAGCTATAGCTGTTATGAGTCCAAGAAATCAACTAAGATATACTTTAATAATGCAAAATATTTATTGGGATATTTTCCATATAGCCCGTCCCTTGAAAACACTGCCAAACTGTCTAGGTTTAAAACAAAAATGAAGTCATTTATCAAAGTAGGCAAAAATTGTCATGTTTCAAGTTTTACATGGAGCCCCCTGGCCATCATTCATGTTTGAAAGCCTGCAACATGCAGCATTTTAACATCAGTTCTATCAGCTTGTAAAAGTATAAACAAATTGTTTTAAATTCATGGAATTTGATCAAAGTTGGCAGGGGGTGCAAAATGTCACAAATGTTAAACAAGTTTCTAACCTGTGTACAGGACCTCCACCTGACACAGGAGGTGCATGGTCCCACTAGGGGGAATGCCATACTGGATCTGGTATTGGCAACGGGAGATGACATGATAGGGGACCTCCAGATCGGTAGCCATTTGGGAGACAGTGATCACCTTATAATAGAATTCAACATAAGACGGCGAGTGGGTAAGGTAACTAGTAGGGTGAAAGTGCTAGACTTTAGGAAAGCTGATCTCAATGCACTCAGGCGATTAGTCAAGGAAGCACTGCAGAGTAGGAGTTTTGATGGGATGGGAGCCCAAGAAGGGTGGCTGTGCCTAAAGGAAACGATCCTTCAGGCACAAAGCAAGACGATCCCCGAGCGAGGCAAAAGAGGGGAAGGGGCCAGGAGGCTTCCATGGCTGACTAGAGAAATCCAGGGCAGCCTAAGGGCCAAAAGGGGAGCACATAAAAAGTGGAAACAGGGTGAGATCACTAAAGATGAATATACCTCCTCTGCTCGTGCTTGTAGGGAGGCAGTTAGGCGGGCCAAAGCTACCAGGGAGCTGAGGATGGCAACCCAAGTAAAGGACAACAAGAAATTGTTTTTTAGATATATTGGGAGTAAAAGGAAGGCCCAGGGAGGAATAGGACCGCTGCTAAATGGGCAGAAACAATTGGTGACAGACAGGGGGGACAAGGCTGAACTCCTCAACGAGTTCTTTGCCTCAGTGTTTCTAAGTGAGGGGCACGACAAGTCTCTCACTGGGGTTGTAGAGAGGCTGCAGCAAGGCGCCAGACTTCCATGCGTAGATCCTGAGGTGGTGCAGAGTCACTTGGAAGAACTGGATGCCTTTAAGTCGGCAGGCCCGGATGAGCTCCATCCGAGGGTGCTGAAGGCACTGGCCGACATCATTGCAGAGCCACTGGCAGGAATAAAAGGGCTAACGTGGTCCCCATTTTCAAAAAGGGGAGGAAGGAGGACCCGGGCAACTATAGGCCGGTCAGTCTCACCTCCATCCTTGGTAAAGTCTTTGAAAAAATTATCAAGGCTCACATTTGTGAGAGCCCGGCAGGGCAAATTATGCTGAGGGGAAACCAGCATGGGTTTGTGGCGGGCAGATCGTGCCTGACCAACCTAGTCTCTTTCTATGACCAGGTTACGAAACGCCTGGACACAGGAGGAGGGGTGGATGTCATATACTTAGACTTCAGGAAGGCCTTCGATACGGTATCCCACCCCATACTGGTGAACAAGTTAAGAGGCTGTGATGTGGATGACTGCACAGTCCGGTGGGTGGCGAATTGGCTAGAGGGTCGCACCCAAAGAGTCGTGGTAGATGGGTCGGTCTCGACCTGGAAGGGTGTGGGCAGTGGGGTCCCGCAGTGTTCGGTCCTTGGACCGATACTCTTTAATGTCTTCATCAGCGACTTGGACGAGGGAGTGAAATGTACTCTGTCCAAGTTTGCAGATGACACAAAGCTATGGGGAGAAGTGGACACGCCGGAGGGCAGGGAACAGCTGCAAGCAGACCTGGACAGGTTGCACAAGTGGGCAGAAAATAACAGGATGCAGTTCAACAAGGAGAAATGCAAAGTGCTGCACCTAGGGAGGAAAAATGTCCAGCTCACCTACAGCCTAGGGAATGACCTGCTGGGTGGCACAGAGGTGGAAAGGGATCTTGGAGTCCTAGTGGACTCCAAGATGAACATGAGTCGGCAGTGTGACGAAGCCATCAGAAAAGCCAATGGCACTTTATCGTGCATCAGCAGATGCATGACGAATAGGTCCAGGGAGGTGATACTTCCCCTCTATAGGGCGTTGGTCAGACCGCAGTTGGAGTACTGCGTGCAATTCTGGGCGCCACACTTCAAGAAGGATGCGGATAACCTGGAGAGGGTACAGAGAAGGGCAACTCTTATGGTCAAGGGCTTGCAGACCAAGCCCTACGAGGAGAGACTAGAGAAACTGGACCTTTTCAGCCTCCGCAAGAGAAGGTTGAGAGGCGACCTTGTGGCTGCCTATAAGTGCATCACGGGGGCACAGAAGGGAATTGGTGAGGATTTATTCACCAAGGCGCCCCCGGGGGTTACAAGAAACAATGGCCACAAGCTAGCAGACAGCAGATTTAGACTGGACATTAGGAAGAACTTCTTCACAGTTCGAGTGGCCAAGGTCTGGAACGGGCTCCCAAGGGAGGTGGTGCTCTCCCCTACCCTGGGGGTCTTCAAGAGGAGGTTAGACGAGTATCTAGCTGGGGTCATCTAGACCCAGCACTCTTTCCTGCTTATGCAGGGGGTCGGACTTGATGATCTATTGAGGTCCCTTCCGACCCTAACATCTATGAATATATGAAGCAGTTAGAAGGGAGTTACGTAGAAGCAAAGATAACATGATCCAATCATGCAGCAGGGAATACATTTGCTACTACGGAACACTTGCAATGGTATTTAGCTCTGGATAGGATAATGCCTCATGGCATCTATCTGTCTGGGCTTGCCATATTCTATTTATCTCCTCTTTTTCTTAGCTGAATTGTCCAATACCACACAAAGAGATCCTATAGTAAGTCAGTCCATAGTTCAGGTGGCACCCAATTGCAATTCAACCCATGTTGCAAGTCAGAGTAGCTTCTGTGTGAGCGGAGGAGGAGGCTGTTCATTCAGATGGATCCTCTTGTCATGTTTCCTGACATGACTGGAAGAAATTGTGTCCCTGAATGTAGGTTACCCAGGCTCTCACCATAGCATTGAGCAAAAAGTAACTGGAACAGCAGCCATTGATGCCAACTTAGGGGGAGTGAGGAGGTGCAAAATTAACAAAATTAACAGCCACCACTGCTTCAACCCAGCTGCATTATGGGCAGTCAAGAGCCACTGCCTCTGTCCAGGGTGCCAAGCTACTCTTACACCTCAGAGCTCACTTATTTACACTTGTTCTCAATGACAGTAAACATGCAGATCTGATGACTCAAATAGCAAGTAGAGGTTTCATGACCTCTCATAGGCTTGCCAAGTAAAAATGCTGACTGCATTAAAGGAAGACCCATCGCCTTCTTACATTCCACCTTGTAGACAACTGAGTAGGCAAGGAAGAGGAAGGTATGACACAAAGACTTTCAAGGGAGTTGGTGTAGGGATCACCAGGATCAAGAAACCCTGGTATGTGTGAATGAAGAGAGCTAAAAAGCAAGTTTAATTTGTGAAGCAGCAGGCAAGCCTTTACAGTTCTTTAACCCCTCTCTCCAACTAACTGGCAGGCTTGCAGCTTTCTTGAGGGACCAATTCCCAACTCATTCTATCTCCTGTTAGGGAACATCTCTAAATTATAATTTATTTTCCAGAAAATTGTGGTGGGTGGATATTTTAGCTTGATGATGAACGAGGATGCTAACTAATGTTCATCCTGTTAATGCCCTGAACTATTAGAGAACGGTCTGATGTATTAGAAGTCATCCTTGTTATGTCAACATTGCCTTTGCTGCTCTTTGCTCATTAAATACTGCAAATCTGTTGGGACTGGATTGCTGTCTGTCTTGAGTATATAAACTCAGAAGCCAAACAGATACTGAAAATGTGAACTACCTAGTATGACTTCTTCCCCTTCCACCTTCAACTCTCTCCTTCCCTCGATAGAGTTTCATCCCAGACTAATTTGTTACCTAGTGTTCCCACTAACTTAGACTTCTCACAGTCTTCCTTCTCTATTTTACACATTAAGCTGGCAATGTTTATCCTTTGCTAGAGACATCTTTTGAAGAATAACTTGTTATTTTAGAGTCTCTCAAATGTTATGAAAGTCATTTAAATAATTTTATTTGGAATGTAAGACTAACCCCCAAATGGTCTAGAACTAATCTCACAATGGTCTGGGGAACAGTGTGCATGCACATACCACAATACTAATGTCATGCACATTGAACATCCTCAAATTGGTAAGAAAGGGTATAATGCATTAGCAGCCCCTGTTGCCCAAGTAGAAAGGGCACCACACATATACAGACTTAAAAGCCACTGCACAGAGACTCTCCAATCTTAGTCACTTGACTCAAAACAATCCCAGATAATGAGCCTTAAAAAGGCACATTTCCAAACACATGTACACAGAAACATGTTTTCTCCTCCTCCAAAACTCCCCAGAAAATGACAGTCAAGATGTCACCAACAAAATGACACCCACAACCACTAACACAAAACATCAAAGACCACTGCCAAAAAAAGCCAGAGATTCTACCGTACCCTTCAAAAACAAATACAAAACACCTCCATCAGCAAAAAGAATCCATTACAAAACTTCTCTGACCTTCCCTGTCTTAAAATAGAACTTCACCCCCATATTTAAAGGTTACATGTGAAAAACTTCAAGCAAGTTTCTCAGTATTAATAGCATAAAATGTAAGTATACCAAAAATGAACCTTACTATGAATACAGCACGTAAAGAGCTATTAAAAATATTTTAAAAATCCAAAGAACATAAAAAAAAATGCCCCAAAGTGTTTACTTCTTGGTTATAAAAAGATCTGAAAATGGTCCAAGAATATTTTTTCCTAGCATATAAAATAAGCACCCAAGAGCATTCAGAGGGCTTGCCTCTCCTTTTTCAGTAAAGCCACATCTAAAATCTATCATGAAAGTGATTAACAAAGACTCATAATGAAAGCCAAAAGCTGCCCTGAAAATCTCCACTCTATTTATTGACTAGTTCAGTCCCCCTTCCCCTGCCCCCCCAACCGAAAAATAAAGGCGATCAGGCTTTGAGTTGAGTTGTTGATGGGCTGGTCACATTAGCAACTCCTCTTTTTAATAGTATAAGAAGATCACCCAAGTTAAATTCTACTTTTTCTACTTCCTAATTAGATATTAGCAACGTTAATAAGCAAGAGTGAATACTACATATCTAGTAGAAATGCAGGAACAAATCATGAAACACAAACCCAGAGTATTCATTTTTAAAAGCATTTTCCCTAACAGCCTACTGCTGTACTTGCTGCCTAAGTAGTGCCCTTGCTGTACATTGTTCAGCCACTAGATGTCTTTATTTTCCATAAAAAATTGCCAGCTAAGACAGCTAAGTCCAATCACTGGTAGATCAGAGATAAAACTAGTATTTAAATGTATTAGTCTGTTGTATGTATCCATACTCCATGGTAATTGTCCTTATTAATTATTTCCTGTTAAATATTTTCTGTACTATACTTGCATCTATCCGGATATTCCTAAAAATTTTGGGAATGCCACACCATCCTATAGATTGTAGGGAGCTGATCTAAGCACTTTTTGTAATTACATTTTTACAAGTTGTTCTTTAAAATAACAAGCATAATACGGGTGGGCAAATGCAGCACCAGCCCCCAATACTAATTTACAGGGAGCCTTAGAACAGTAAGACTCTGTCCAAGTCCACACAAGTGAACATGTCTGTTATGAAGTCTCAAATCAGTCTGAGATGCTGCAGGAGGCACGCCATGAATGAAAAAGTGTTCCCCGCCCCTTAAATATACAGCATGGACTCTAAGCTTGATACTGGGGAATCCCCATATCAAGAAAAAATATGGCAGAAGAAAGGGTGTGCTCCTGGAGCATGCCCTGAACCAGCTATAATCTGGATCCTCCAAAGAGCTGCTCAAGCACTCAGCCAGAGCATCTCTATGCCTGCTGCATGCCCCTTCTGCTCCAGCATGCTAGAGGAAATAGAATTGGGGCATGGCTGGCAGCAGTGGGTCAGAGCTGGCTGGGACCCAGGCTCTGCCCCGGTAAGCAGGAACATGGGGGTGGGAAGGATTGCGTGGGAGGGATATGTCCCCCTCCTGTCCCCCCAGAGATGCACAACCCCTACCACTGGTGGCAGCAGCAGCAGCCAGCAGCAGGCCCTCAGGGCATTCATGGCCCACTGCAGGCATAGCCCCCCAGCGCATGCAGCTCTGCCTGAGTCTTGGGAGCTACATGTGGCAAATGGAGCTGGCCCAGCCCACTGGCACACGCCTTCCGGCATGACTGGGCTGGCTTCTGCTGCCACCCAGGGCTTCTGGCACTGCAGGCAGGAGGTGTGCACCATTGGGCCAGGCCAGCTCCTGCTTCCATGTGGCAGGCACATGGAGGCAGGAGCTGGCCCTGCTCAGTGGCACATGGCTCCTGGAGGCAATGCCAGGAGCCCTCACATGCCAGCAACTGGGCTGGGTCTGTGCACCACATGTAGGCCCTGGGACTCGGGCCACGCCACACAAAACTGGGGGCTCTGAATGCAGAGGGCCATGAGTGCCCCAAGGGCCTGCTACTGCTGGTGGCAGCTCCCCTCCCCCCACAAACCTCACACTCACAGACCCACCCACAAACCTCACACCCTCAAACCACCCCCACAATCCACCCACTAGCCCCATACCCCCCCCACAAACCTCATACCACCCCTATACCTAGCCACACCTCCAAACCCCATATCCACCCTACAACTCTCATACACTGCATGCCCAACCACCAGATGGGATAGCACTTGCTGGCAGGAGCTGTGGCTTCAGACAAAACTGCTGCACTGCAGCCCTGTTCTGTGCCCACGCCAGTGCTGGGACATGTAGCCCCAGCCTGGTGGGGACTCCTGGTCCTAGGAACCCCTAGGTTGGGGAGGGGTTGGAGGTGACAGCAGGGGTGGATGATGGGCAGGGGAGCACGGATTGAGGTGGCAGTGGGGTCTATGAGTGATGAGCCAGGGGTGGCAGCAGAGGTGTGTATGACAGAAAGAGAGAGATGGGGTGGGCGATGGGGGAGCACTCTGGGTAGGAGACAACACTAGAGACAGGCTTGGATCCCCTCTGCCCCCCTAGAGCAGCCTGTGCAGTGGGAGGCTGGCCTGGAAGGGAAGAGGCTTGCCCAGCTCAACCCCTGAGCCCCAGTTGAGGGCTTCCCAGGAACAACATGGGAATTGTTGGGGCCTGGGCACAGGCGGAGGGAGCAGATCAGTGAAGGCTGGCACTGCTCAGAGCCACAAAGCATCAGGTGGGACAGCTGCAGCTAGACCCATGTTCTGGTGCTGAGATGGAGCTGCTGCCCAGAAGGAGGGAGTGGCAGGCAGGCAGAGGCTGCAGGTCAAGAGTGAAGGGCACTGGTGGAGCTATGGATTCAGAGTGAGGGGTAAAGACATGGGCAAGGGCAGTGCACCGGCATATCAGTGCTGCTCAGCACGACAAAACAGCTGCAGGTCGAGCTGCAGTCATCCCCACATCCTGGTGAGCTCTCCTGGTGAGGAGGCAGGGACAGCTCCAATTTTTCTATGATAATAAAAACCAAAAGCAAACACCAGAGTGTATAAATATTTAGAATTTATTTTATTATGATGATAGAGGCACTGGTAGGTTTCCAAATTGCTTTAAAATTGTAAATATATCAATACAACATTGTCCGCCTGATCTGTCTCTCTCTTGCTCTCTCTCTAGTGGCATTTCATTTTAATCATGGAAGAATGCATATTTTGGATATTTTAATGAGGGAATTTGGGGGTTTTGATTAGAAAATTTGCAATTTTTAAACAGGGAACACCAGGATTCTTGCTGGTGAGGCAAGTGGCGGGACCTGGGCAGAGGAGACTACCTAGGGCCAGCACAGGGGACCCAGCTGGAGGGTAGACAAGGTGGCTGACCTGGCCATTTGGGGGCCAGGAGGACATGCTTCAACTGTTCAAAGCAGGCCACCACAATGAACACATGTTCTAGGCGATAGCTGCCCAGATCGCAGAATGGGGGCACCAGAAGACATGACAACAGTGCTGCACAAAAGCCACCTGTGCAGCCACAGCCCACTGGCAGCTGGCCCAGAGGTGCAGGTGTCTCTGCTAGTGTCCATGCCACAGTCCAGGCAGCTATGCGGTCCCTGTCCAGACCTGGCAGGCATGAAGCCATGGGACCGCAGGTCCAAGGGGATGGATGCTGTCGCAGGTGGTAGCAGACCACAGCTAGGCAGCAGCCTCCATAGCCAGACTGCTGTAGTGGATAGAGGGTGCAGCAGTCCAGCTGACACAAGGGGCTAGTATCCTCAGACACCAACTGGCTGGGCCTCAGAAGCTCTGAGTTGTTCACCAGGGTAACTTTTTATACTTATGGGGCCTGTACAGGTGATGGCCCCAGTCTTTAGCTCCCCCTGGATGAAGATCTAGGAGGAGCTGGGGAGGGTCAGTTTGCCCCAAGTAGCAGAATTTGCCCCACAACAAAGTGTATGTTCAGGCACATAAACTGGGGCACAAATCTCCAGCACAAATTTGTGCCACTGCTACTTGAGCTGCTGCAAGTACACATGCGTGTGTGTGTGGATACACCCTGCGGTGCTCACTCTCACCCTGCTCCAACTGTGTGGCTCCCCCCTCCCCCAATAGCTACTCTCAAGCATTTCTGCCTAGGGAGGCAAAACAGGTATTCATGCCTCTGACAACTAGGTTAGCCTTTCACTTACGAGACTGCTTTGATGGCACCCTGTGGATTTGGAAAGTTATTAATATATAATCTACTTTGGGTGCTTTTCTCCTATTGAAGAAGTTTAGTATTTATATTTCATAACGGATCAAGTATTTGCATTATATTTGGCTTTGCCTTGTTTTTCCATACTGCTAACTATATAATAGGCTAAGTGGAGAGCAGCAGCTAAAGTTAATGTTGCCTAACACTTTCCCTTTTATGATCCTGTTTTTAGTGACTTCTGTCATTGCAGCACCATTTAACTGCAACTTTTCCCAAGAAGTGAGCCAGTGACAAACACCCAAAATGGAGACAATCATCCCAAACAGTTAGTTTGGCATATTTATGCCACTGCTATTTGTCCCCAGGCATGCTCCTGCATGCGAGCTCCGGCATGCAGCAAGTTGACCCAAGTAGGGTAAGGGCAGCTGGGGCCAGCACATGGGCTGGCCCCAATAGCCTTTCCTGGAGTCCTGGAGGCCTCCCAGGGCAGCAGCAGCGATCCCAGTGCTCAGAGCCTGGCTGGCAGCCAGAGCATGGATCTGGATAGCCATGCTCCCTTTCTGGTGATACACACTGCTGCCACATGAGTCATGCCATTTTTTTAGCATCAGGGTTTCTTTTACACCAGGATCTCCCAGTGTAAAAAACCCCACTGCGCTACAAGTTAGCATTGTGTTGAACACTTGCATGTGCAATACGTGGTTTGCAGTGGGGACACACATACATGTGCGATATGCAGCACCGCAGACCCATCTGCTGCGCCACACATTAGGGCTGTGCGAAATTTCACTGGCAGTTTCGTTTCAACACTGTTTAGACTAATTTTGAGCTCAAAACAGCAACACAGAAATGAAATGAAGGGCTTCGAAACAGCCTTGAAACAAAACGAGGGCAGTCGAAACGTTTTGAAAGTTTTGCAACATTTTGAGTTTTGAAACTCTAGTTGGGCTTGCCTGCAGGGAAACAGAAAGTGTGGTAAAAATATAGCATAATCTATATTTCCTGCTTTTATAATTGCTTTTGCTAAGGCATGTAGGCTAATGATAGATTTATGAGTAGAACTACACTTCTGCAGACAGAGCCAGGAACAGATGCAATAAATAACTCCTTACAAGAGATAAGAGAAGAAGGGCAGGGAAGGATGCTGATGTGGAGAGACCAGACCCTGACCGAAGGATGACTGCGAGGGGCTTAAGAACTGCCCCTGGGAGGGGATTTAAGATGTAAATGAGACATGTATGTAAACCATCATAGAACATGTAACTGCTAGACATACAATGCAAGACGTAATGCTAAGCCTGCCAATAAGTGCACGATACGTTGAAATCTATTGTTTACCTTGGCTATAAAAATAAGTTTCAGACCCAGTTTGTGGCCGGCCCTGATTTGAGCGGCTCAGCTCCTGGGTCGGTCTGTTTGCAAACAACAAATCTGAAATTGGACCTAGCCTGTGTGTGTGACTTTCTCCTGGGGTGGATTGGACAAGCCTCCAGGGGCACGAAACTAGCCGTTTGTGCAACAAAAGTAAGGGGGGGGGGGGGGGGGGAAAAAGGATGAGCGGGGAAGAACTGCTCTCATATTGACTGTGTAGCTGGCCAGTGACTGTGATCCTTCCCTGAGGTCCCTTCTAATCCCAGTGCTCTGGGGGAGGGATGGAAAAACAGTATAAAAAAACCCAGCATTGTTTGAACTGATTTGCTTTCTGCCTTGGAGTCAGTTATTGACCAATCTTCCAGAAGCTCAGCAGTGTTAGACAACAAAGGCTACTACTATTGATTTTCTGCTTGCTAGCCTAGCAAGTGGGATTCCGCAAATACTTTTTGCTTTCTTTCTATACCTTTTTATTTTATTATTATAGTCATTGATTGATTCCTTCCAATTTATTCCTCTCCCAAAATCCTCTTTTTGTTTAGTCTATTTTGCTGCTTTTTAAATCTGTCCTCTCTTTCACAGTGTGCATTCCATTCACTCTGCAGGGAAGCACAGCGTAATTAAATTGCATATTATAATATATAAAGGAAAAAACATACATACAGCACACACCAAAAAACTATCATTCTAGTGCACAGTTGTTGCTTGGTGTCTCCACATATTTTCCATCAGGGTACCTTGATGGAGATATGTATTGAGTTGTGAAGATATCTCTATACTGAAGATATTGTTGGCAGGTTTTGCATGTCTTGTCATGGCATCGTCTGGATCCATTTGGTGTGTTTTGGGCTGTAGGAAGTTGGCTTCTGGTCATGAGGTTAGTGAGGTTCAGTGCTTGTTTGAATTTACAAACCACTTTTCACAGATGAGCCTATGAACTGCACTTCATCAACCTACTAGGTACAGAAACTCATGGACTCAATATAGACATTGGGATACTGACACACTACCACCTGCCGGATATCTGACTCCCCAGGTACCTCTCCACTTTTACCCGTTACATTCCCGTTCCCCTCTACCCCAGCCTGTCTCTCACCCCCTGATGCCTCCATTTCCATTTTTACTGACTGGCTTTTTTGACTGCCAGCCTCTGGCTTCTTCACTATTCCTTCCATCCAGGAACAGTACACACACCAACTGCAGGTTCTTTCTCAGCCTGACGAAGGGTTTTTCAACCCAAAGCCTTGCTAAGATATATTTCTCTAACTATTCAGTTGGTCTGATAAAACATACCAGATTAGATTGACCCAAAGGAAAAGACCTTGTCTGCCAGTGCCATGTCCTTAGACCAACACTCCTAGCATCTGTCCCTAGTCAGCTGACCTGAAGGGCGCAGGGCCCTGGGCACATCTAAGCCCCAGGCCTGGGGCTGGCAGGGAGAGTTCTCTGGCAGCTGCTGGAGAAGCAGCTTCTGCAGGAAAGGAAAGAAAGGCTCTAGTCTGTGACAGTTTGGCTGCCTGAGATGCTGCTGGTGTAACTGTGCTGCTCCCTAAGTTATTACCTATTGTCATTTAAAGCGGTGAACCGGGATGAGGCTGTAGGGGATGAGAAGACCTCATTGGGGCACACTGCCATGTTGTGTAGAGGCCCCAGCACCAGCGAGGGTGCGCCTTAACACACACACACACACACACACACACACACACACACGTCACGAGTTTTGCCTATCAGCAGGCTTAGGTGCAATTCCCCAGAAATCCTTGCACTTATTTCCTTGAAAACTGGCAGACTTCATGGCCTCAGTAGGGGCTACCATATCAGCAGTTCTCACCCAACTGCACCTTCACACACACACACACACACACACACACACACACACACACACACACACACCATGAGTTTTTCTTTCAAGATTTTGGAGGTGCAGTTTCCCAGAAACCCCTGTACCTATTTCCTTGAAACTTGATAAACTTCATGCTCTTAGAAGGGGCTACCATCCCTTCTATTTTTATCCAAATCTGCCAAAAAATGACAGTTATTGACAGTTTTATGCTTCCCCATTATAGCCTACAGGCGAAACATGAAAACAACGTTGAAACAGTAAAACGATTTTGACGAAACGAAATGGAACAGCACTTTGAAACAAAATGAAACACCGTCCCATCAAAATGGAAGTCAAAACCAAACAGTGCTGTTTTGCACAGCCCTCCCACACATGCTGCACACGCAGGCATTCCCCACGCTACTAATTAGTGACACAGGATGTGATTTTTGACACCAGGGGATCCTGGTGTCAAAAAGCCCACACTAGAAAAAAGCAGGGCGGCACACATGATGGCAGCATGCACCACCCAAAACAAGAGCCTGCCCAGCCAGAGTCATGCTCCAGCTGCCAGCCAGGGTCCGTGCTGCCGGACTGCTGCTGCTGGAGACTCAGGAGACCCCAAGGCCCCCAGGTAAGGCTGCTGAGGCCAGTGCAGGTGCTGGCCCTAGCCTCCTCTACCCCATCTAAGGCAGCTTGCCATGCATCAGAGCATGCATGCACAGGCATTCCCTGGGGACAAGTAGCAGTGGCACAACTATGTACCGCTGCTTTTTGTCCTTGGGGAAAATGCATGTACGTACTCTTCTGGACACACCCAAGGGCTCTAAAACATTTGGTGGGAAGAAAGTAGGAGCTGGCTTTGCCTCAGGGATGTAGCCTGGGAATAGAATTGAGCACCTTACATTTGTGCAGAGTGCACTTGCACTAAACAATCATTGTGGTTCCTTCCATCCTTAGAAGTCTAAATTTTCACAAGGATAGCAAAATTTGACCAAGCTATAAACCTCAATATACTACATTTGGCATGTTATACAATGTGCACAGATTGTGGGAAATGTAGCACTAGTGAATGCAAAATAATGCATATAGGAATAAACATTTAGGATCATTTGCACCTTTTATAGGGTCCTGAATTATCTCTGTCACACCAAGAAAGCACCCACAAGTCATTAAAGTAGGTTATTAAAAAACCTCTGTTCACTGCACCATTAGCAACCCCCTCCTCCCCCCATATAGATCAGCACTCAGTCTTGTCTAGAATACTGTTAACCCCATCTCAGAGAGGATACTGTAGGACAGATTGTCCAGGGAAGAGCGAGATGAGTGGTCGAGGGTATAGGAACTGAGAGTAAAAAACTGTGCTTACTCTAAAGAGAACACTAGAAAGTTTTAAAACAGTGGGAGCCAACCTTTTTGGAAGGCATACCACAAATGAGCTTTACACTTTACACCCCCCCCCAAAAAATACCACTCCAGGCCCCTTCCTTTACTCAATCTGCTTTCTGCTCCCTGCCCTGCACTCCTAATCTGCTGCTGTGCCACCCTTCCCCTCTCTGATCTGCCAGGTGCCACACAGAAAGGCTGCCTGTGCCAATTCTGGCATGCATGCTGCAGGTTGGCCGCTTCTCATTTAAAAGCTTGAAGCGTACAAAATAGCAAACAGCAAAAAGCAATTGGATTGGCAACTTTAGATCTTCCTGTCTCATTACAAATATATTTAAATAAATAAAGTTAAAAAAAAAAATCAAGAAGAAAAAAAAATACAAGACTTCTCAGGAAAAGTCTGATTAAATAGAACTCTGCCACAGTTTAAAGGTTGCATTAAATTATACAGTCATTACTTTTTTCAAAATGCTGTAGTTCCATTTGTTGAACTGAAAAAGGCACTTGGGGGCAGGTTACTTTTGCTTACCACTCTGAGGAAAAAAGATGTTCTGTTCATAACCTTTTTGCAGTTCAGAGATTTTAGAAGCAAGTATAGGTGGGTGATGTTACAACCACACAAAAAGTCATCGTGTAAAACCTGTCAGATCTTTGCATAGCAGATTTCTAAACCTTCCCCGCCCTCTTCCTCACTGCTCAACTCCCTCCCTTTTCTAAGTTTTCAGTCAAGATAAGCTCAGACTCACACCATGGGCAATTACAGAGGCATTGTAGGAGGCTACCTGGATTGTGCTTCTCTACCACTGAGGAACTTCTAACCATCTGTACCATGACCATAAAATGAAGGCTTCTCCAGGCATGCAGACAAGTAGGATTTTACTGCACATCTTTCTAATGGTGCTTCTTCTGAGTAATCATCAGGTTCACGGTAAGAAACATGCTTATCAATGTAATGCATCTTGATTTACTACCTTAAAAAACACAATCATAAACCAAGGAAGTTCCTATTGTAGTTTGGCAAGGGAAGCATTCAGATTATGAAGCTACAGTCAGATGTACAATGGCCAAATGAAATGGGGCATGTATCTAACATGCGCTAACAATAACGGGAGCATGGTTGTGGGGCAACTGAAACCAGGCCTCTGAGTTAGTGTGGAGATTAAATCTTGAGTAGATGGTGATTGGACTCAAACTTCCCAACCAAGTGCTCTGCAGAGTGGAGGCAGTTCATCTGGAGACCTTAGTTATGGCCTAGGGATCCTTCAGATGTGAATTAAGCCCAGATTATAGTCTGGGGTCTGCGTTTTCTGGTCTAACAATAGCAAAGCTTGTTTAAAATCACGTGTTGTAGACACACATTGATATTCCTCTTCTTTTTAATCACTGAAATTTTGTTGATTTCAAGAGGGTTACTCCTGACTTATGACTGGAGCACATGAGAACTGGGCCTTGTACTTTCATAACATATCGTACCTAATTCATCCCTGATGTTTTTACTGTAGTCGGTGGCTTCTTTAGCTTATTTTGACCCAGAGTGATTATGGACCACAAGGTCATGAGCCATCTCATGCAGGAGACCAGCTTTATACTTTGTATTTGGTGGTGGGGGGGGATTAATGGGAAAAAATGGGGCAGATGTGTTGTAACTGATACATTTATGGTGCTGTTACTTAAGTCAAGATTTGTGCAGCCAATATCTTGGTTTTAAAAGCATTTTAAGTACACTGTAAAAGTCAAGCTACATTATTTTGATTCCACGTACCAAATCAATTTTAGCTACTGTTGAAGTTCCAACACCTGGAATCTGTAGCATATTCCAGACTCTCCATAAAGGTCATGTTAATATAAAGAGACAGAAATTAAAATTAAGCAAACATCAGGAGCTCCTTTAGCCACAGGACACAAAAATGTCAGATGGGGTCTGAGATGTGCCCTATCTGGTTTGCCTGGCAGTAGGGGCTATTTGACTAGCTCTAGGCCACTATATGACCTGCACTTGGGCAAATGATTTAATACTCCTGTACCCTCATGTTGAAGGAGGGAAACAGCAGAACCGTTGTGAGCTGCCCCTATTACAGACCTTTGACTACACATGGTCACAGGCATGACACAAACATTTTATCTGTAGCTTTTCTGTGCTTGTTCCAAATTGCTTTCAAAAGCAAAAGAAATTATTCCAGCCCTACTTAACAGAAGAGCATCTGAAAATTCCCCTCTAACTGGGAACAGAAAAATGACTACTTCCCCTTCACCCACCAAAAGTGCTTCTGCTGGAAGTTTCATGCAAGAACAGACAAAGAAAAAAAAAAACCCAATGTTTCAGACATGCATGAGAGAGAAAATGCCCCAACATTTTCATTTCCAGCCTACTGAATTTGCATCTCCTATCTGACATGAAAGCCCTCCCAGCCTGGCATCAGCAGAGCTGCTGCTCTCAAGCAGCTTCCGGGATGACCCGCAGGAAGCATGTTATTACTGCATCACTTGAACACAAGTTGTGCAGAAAGCACTATCTTACCATCAGGAAAAGTAGAAGAAATGGGGAATCTTGTGGTTTTGAGGTCTTGTCTCGGATTTGCTGTGTTGTGCATTAATCTTCAACTTTGGAACTTTCATGCCAGGAAAAAATAAATATCCCCGTTATCAAGCTAGAGCCAAAATCTAAGGTAGTCTAATTTTCTGTATTGACTCAACTTTACAGGCAACTTTCATCAGTCAAATATCAGCTACAAGTGCTATAGTTCACTGTCAGACATCTAAGAGCAGATGTACATTAGACAATAATTGATATTTCTTTTCACAGAAAAAATTACTCTTTGCATATAAAGGAGAGTAAATATGAACTAGACACTGGTAAGACATTACGTTTGCCCTCTTAAAATTATATGAGGAAAGACAAAAGCGAAAGCTCCATCCACATCATTAATTTAGTCATGTTTCACATCCAGAATAAATTTGAGCAGAATAAATATGGATATTTATCAAGACACTTAAACACTCCATTATGCAACATGGCTGAGATAATGTTATTGTACAAATCTTACCTTATACCAGGGCAGACCAAGGAGGGTATGGCAGTGTGGTTGCACTCCCTTTCCACTGCTGTCCCAGGCACAGGGGGAGCCTCAGAGTCTCTATGGCTCCACTCAGATGCTGGTTGTGGTCATGTGGGGTGACGGGCTTCACAGGTGATAGTGGTGGTGGCATGCAGGTTTCTCTTTCCAGCACCAGCTCCCTGCCTGCCCCTCCCCTGTAGGTATCCCCTGGGAACAGGTGTTGGAAGGAGGAAGCTAAGTGCTGCCACTGCTCTCCCACTTGATGCAGGAGCAGGTGGAGCCCCAGGAACAGCCATGCAGGGAGCCAGGCTCAGCCAGGGACAGCAACAGTGGTACACAGATCCCCCCCTTCCAGTGCCTTATCCCAGCCAACAGGGGACACCAGGAAGGGGTGAGCAGAGACTGGGAACTAGGAGGAGGAAACTGAGTGCCATCACTGCTGTCCCCAGCCAAGCTAATCATCCCATGGACCCACTCCCCACAGTCTCCAGCTGGAGCAGGGCAGGAACAGCTCTGGCCCCCAAACCCCCAGGTCAGTCAAGGGGAAGCAGCAGTGGCCCTCCGCACCTTTTGTGCTCTTGCTTTTTGTCCAGGTACCCTATGCTGGCCCAGGGTCTCCAGTCATACCTTGCCCACAATGTCCCATGGTTGGAGGGATGGTGTACCCCCCTATAGGTGTACTTCTTGTGTTTTATCCATGAAGTTAGCTTGACAATTGTACTAGGTATTGATGCAAATCATGGATTTTTTCTCCAAGGTTGTGGAGGGACTACTGAAACTACCCTAAAAACAAAACAAGACCACCCTAAAAACCACCCCCATTAACCACCCTAAAAACAAAACAAGACAACTCCATAAGCATCACTCCACTCCAACATCACGAACAGCTGTCAGTAGAATGCAGGATGCAAGGCAAGCACTCGAATAGCGCCTTCACTACTATTCCACTCTGGATTTAGTTTTCCTATGTTGCAGGTTGGAGTAAAAGCAGAGTTGTCCATGAAACTCTGGTTGTGTATTTATTTTTAAAGGGAAGTTGTAAGAGACTCAGTGTTAAATGCGTGGCCCTAATAAAACGTACACATCTCACCACCATATCCCAGCCCATGAATTGTAATGAGGGCAGATTTGGTCCAGGAATTTTATGGCTTTATTAGATCTATATAAAATTGGTGATTGATTTTTAAAAAAGGTTACATCTTATGTCTTGCTTATTTTTTGCCTGAAGAATGGCATGGTTGATGCTTATTTCTTGTTGGAGAGGGGGACAGAAAAAGTGTCCAGTATAGAGAAACACTAACAAAACTAATACTGAGACATTTTAGCATGCCTACTGTTGTAGTACCCAGGTACGTATGGAGCTGTACATATCAATAATTTACACTTGGAGACAGAGACCTGACAAATTGCTTTTGATAAAATCATATTGGTGCATTTTCAAGTCTTTAGCCTTACATTTTATTTGCAAAGGTGCTTTGCACAGAGGAGGATAAGGAGAGGAGAGAGGAGCAGGAAGTGATTTGTAGCCCCTTTGCTTGTTCTTTGAGTGAGATAAAGGTTTCTTTTAAAACAAAAACAAGTAGCTGGTCTCTTATCGACACAGTTTTAGTAAGTAAACACTTATGTCCCTCCCCCTTCCCTTAAAAATAAAAAAGGAGAAGAAAATGATTATTGGGTGACATGAAAGTCTCAATGTTTAAACTTTATTTTTTTCCCTCCAAGTAACTCTTGGCAGGAGAAAAAGAAAAAAAAAAAAAAATCTCAGTTCTACTTCCTTTTTAAGACATTCCTAAGTTCCTCTCATGTCATAACCACACTATTCTCTTCTGTATTTTCTAAGGCAAAGGCAGGGCAAGGTAGGACTTCCTTTCTCAATATTAAAATAAATAAATAAATAAATAAATAAATAAAATAATTGAAAAGAGAATTTCCTCTTTCTGAGAAGTTATGGCATGTGCCTTAGCTAGGATATTTATTTCAGTGATGCATCAGACAGAATATTACTCTTTTTTATAAAGAATTCAGTATAGCCGAAAACTGAAGATTGGTTTTCTGCAACAGTACTCAGGTGTTGTAAAGCAGTGGTTTTCAATCTTTTCTCATTTGCAGACCTCTAAAATTTTTGAACAGATGTGCAGACCCCTCTGAATTGTAAGTGTGGGTATTCACATACTTTTCATTGATCATAGTCCTCTTTTGCAGAACTCTTAGAGATAAGTGATTTTGCAACCTGTGATCTTAGATTATCTAAAGGATATGCAGCTTTTGTCAGTATGATTCTACTGATGATTGTAAGTGCACACGGGATGTACAAGCAGCTACCTGTTTTGCAGATACCTTAATCTTGAGTTTTGCATCCAAGCACTGATCATGATCATCCTTCCTTAACACCCTGAAGGCATACGTTCTAGTATATCCAACTGTGACAGGCATTATTTTCAGCTGTCATCCCAGAACTTACTTACATACATCTAAATTATCATTTGTGGATTACATCATTTCTATCAGAGCACCAGCAAAAAAGCAAATAGATTTAAGATATTCTTACAAGACATAGCTAGTAAATGGTGCTCACCATTGCATGCTGATTCAATTTTGTTGGAGTGCTTCTATATTTTATATATAACCATAACATAGTCCAGTATTTGCCATAACAGGTACATGAAATCATCAATCCAATAAGACCTCTTACTTACTTCTTAGCATGCCGTGTGAAACCAGAAACTCATTATAAACCATTTTTTAACAGAAGTCTCAGGCCCACTATGCTCCCTTTAAACAGTCATTACAGGGAAGCTGGAAAGAGAATTGCTTTAATTGGTCTTGTGCAGTTTTGTTATAATGAAGTCAGGCACAAAAACTTTCAGACTTTCTTTACTTATAACATGTAAGACTTAAAGTGATGCAAACCCAAAGTTCTCTCTCTCCTTGTTCCCTGTAAGAAAAGGAACAAAGTTATAAGTACACATATACATACCCAAAAGAAGGAAACCAAAGCATAAATGCTCTACCTTTTTGGGCTACAGCTCTACAGCAGATTCCCTCATTAGTCACAGCATTTCTTGTCCACATCCAAATAAAATGAACTCAAGTTACATAGTTCCGAATTAGCACATTACAAAGGTTCACTTACCAAAGGTGATTATCCTAAAGAACCTCCTATAGGAGGTAGAAGGGCTTCTACAGCAAGACTTACTCACTGAATACCTTCACCTGGTAGGCTCATTAATAGTGAAAAATCAATAAGCATAAATAGATCAACAGCACCTAACCCTTCATTTGGGGTAGATGTGCAGGAAGAGCTTTACATATATTGCTCCTTCATGCATTAGATAGTCTTTTTTAAGCATTACACAAATGAGCTGTACGTCAGTGGTAGTGCTGTATTAGAAAAGGAAATGCGATCTACCTTGACCTATATTCAGTGACTCCCAGAAGTCCACAGGTGATGCTGAGAGGGTCAAGATAATCATTGGGCAGGAACAACATGAGGGAGAATCTACTGCATTAGAAGCAATCAGTTTTATCTCCCTTCCACCCTCATTATTTACTGAGCCTGATTTAAGGAAGGTGCAGTTAAACAGGAGAAGTATAAATTAAAGGAGCAAATTAGCAACACCTGCTGCACATCCAGTTAGCATGTCACCCATCATGCATGCTGAAATCAGAAAGGAAATTTATATACTTCCTGCGTTTCCTTTGTTGTTTCTTCAAAGAAGGCAGTGTTTCTGCCCTAATGATGACATCTTGTTACACTAGCCCATGCCAGCATTCGCGTTTTCAGAGTAAGCTGTTCTGGAATTCAGTGCACACTCATGCACTTTCTTTAGAAAAAAACCCAAAACAACAGCAATCACAGACACCTGGATCAATCAGCAAATCACTGATTTTAAGAGTAGCATTGCAGAAAAGTTTCAGAAAAGGATTTTCTCACTGTGATCACCTATGCAGGCATGTTCCAATGATCTGGGAAGCTGAAGTCTTTCTCTATAATGCTAGCATGGCACTAGTAGCAGAGGGATCAGCATCTCTACATTTCAGTGCTAGTTTGTCTCTGTAAGAAAGACACCTTCTGTCTCAAGGTCTCCCTTTCCTGGCTTCAGCTCAGTAAGACCTCTTTGTGAGAACTTCAGGATTTCAAAGAGGTCTGAGTTGAGATGGGCATCTCAGCAACACATTCCCCTAGCTCAGGAAGGTCCTACTGTTGGATGAAGGTTGCTGTCTCCAGTCCACAGTGGTCATAACCTTAGGGTGATGTCTGCCTGTTAGTAAAGCCATATTCCTTTCAACTGCATATTTATCTCAAATTCAAATGAAGAAAAAATCAATGTAATTATTTCTAAGTATGTGGGTCCAAGGAAATCCCCTCAAATGTGTAGCAACCCTTAGGGAGGTTTTCTGGAGTAATTGCTCCTTCCCAACTGACATCTGACCCTGTTTTTTCAATTTATGCATTACCATAGTAATGTACAGGGATTTGCAGATGAAGAAAATGTCATACCAGTGCTCTGAAAATGGCAAATCTAAGGCTTTTGATCCTGTAATAAGATCCTGGTGGATAAAACCCCTGCAATTCTGAGGAGCTGTTATGGGAACTAGGTCTAACTTGGACAAGACAGGGAATGTAGTATTAGTGTTGAGGAAGGAAGAAAGACAAAAAGTTACAGCACAAGCATGCTGTTGATGTTCATTCCCAATTTGTGAGAGTTACAATGGGGCCTTTAAAATCTGTTTCCAAGACAGAAGATTTTGCTTTCTAATCTAGGTCTTTGTTTCCATTTTCAGACCCTATTTAGCCATGTGGCGCTGTTGTGGTATCTATATGACCTACATTCTAAAAGACCAGTTGTACTTTCCTTTCATCAGAAATGGAAAAGTCTGAGTTACAAAGATCTCACCTTGTGATTAATTTAAATAACATGTACAGTCTCAATGAGGGATGTGTGTATGTGTAGTACAGTATTACATGTTCAGGCTTATAATATTTTTATTAATATTTCTAAATACTCTCAAAGTGTGTGTTTGTGTAGGGAGTATAGTGACAGAGTGGCATCTTGTTATGGCTCCAGAGGCAAGAGGTCAAGCCATGCCCTGGCTTTGTACTGATGTTGGAATTGTAATTCAGCTCAACCCCAGTTTTAAAAGGGTACTGGATCATTCAGGCTGGAGAGTCAAAGCACTCAGATGCGAGTAGATTTAACAGTCCATTGACAACGTAAACTGACATGTCTTAACCATTCTAGCTTGGGGAGGGACCTTTTAACTTTTTGATTCCCAAAGTCTTTTGTGTATATTAAGAAAAATCAGCTGGAAACACAATCACAAAAGAGAGCCAGCTGTGCTATCATTCAGGTTGAAAATCCGTTTATGTTGAAAGGTTGTAGTGCTCTAAAATCCTCATCCTGCAGGTGAGGATTTGGTGGACATTTGAAGGACATGGTGAACATCACGGAGGGTTATGTGCAAGAACTGCAGGGTTATTGTTCCAAATTTGGAGTAAATTGAACAGAGACTTCCAGAGATAACAGCCCCACTGAACAGCCCTGCCCAAACTTTTCTTAAAGGTGACAGACATTACCAAATGTTTGTGTGTGCTCATTGGGAGCAAACTATGGATCTAATCATACCCAAAATAGCATCAATTGCTGGGCATTTACCACAACTAAAGCATGGCAAATGCTTTGTGGAAGCAACATTGAAAGGTATTAAAAAAAAAGCTGGTTGTCAAGACTGTAGCATGTCTGATTCTTATACACTCAATAGATTACACAGTGCACTCACGAAACTAAGCAAGGTTTTCACATGAGCTGGGTTGCTTGAGGCAGATGCGTCATAGCCATTGAAACCCTTCACCAACCCTCAGACAAACATGTGGAAGAGCATAAAAAAAGAAGGCAAATTATTCTCTTAACATGCTTCTGTCACACGATTTTTTTGGTTTTCAATTTTGCAAAAATGTACTCTCAACATCAGTAAATGCTGAAGGCTGTTCAAAATATTTTGGAAAAGAAAATAAATTGCATATACAAATGCTTGCTGGGAGGAAGGGAGGTTTGAGGTTTAAGAGGTGGAAGAGATGGGGGAGAGATTTGGGGAATGGGAGAGGGACTGGTGAGGCATCAGAGGTAAGTGGTACCTACGAGGAGGATATTCTCCTGGTCCATTTTGTATGATAGGATTTGAGATCCTGTCTCTCTAGGGATGACCAAGCCCATGTCTTGGCTCTCAGTATGGGTGCCTAACTAGTCAGGTTTGAGTCCCTCTTGCTGCTGCCCAAATAGAAGCTGGGATTTGTTGGAAAAGGGCTTGACTTCTGATAAGGATCCAAGTCCCTCTGTTTGTCCTCTGCATAGAGGCTACCAATCTCTCCAGGAATATTTGAGCCCCACTCCCTGCCCTACCATGTGGACTGGGATCTGGGTAAGCAAGCCCTTCCTCCTTGTTAAGAAGCAAACAGTTGTGCCAGACCTCAAAACACACAGTGGGGTGGAATATTTAATACATATCACAGGTTTTAAGTATTGATAGTGGGGTGGGGGGAGGAGATGAGAGCACCCAATTAGATGAATGGAGCAGTTCACAGCTCCCAGAGCCAGTGTTTCAGCAAGGTATATTTTCATTTAAGTGAGAATATTACATAGAGCTGAAGAGGCCACTTTGAAAATCTCTTTAAACCCTTTTCTGTTTAAAGGTTGACTCTTTTAATTCACCTCAAATTGCCATGATTATTTAGGTCTGAAAATTAATTGGGCTTCATAGTGCTCCAGAATACAGTTAATGATCCAAATGTAGGGTGATTTAAGTCCAATTTTTCCTCAACATACAGCCTGCATCCTCTCAGGAAAACAGCATATTTAACCACTGAGGCAAAGGACAGACATTACACATAAACTGGTTTAAGTGATCAGAAGCTGATTTAAACCTGTGACAGAACACAGTCAGTGCACATAAACCAGTTTGAAAATGGCTGAAACCAGTTTGAGATAAACCTGGTTGAATGTAGTATCAGACTAAACTGATTTGGCTCAAACTGGTTTACGCAATGTCTGTCCCAGGCCCCTTGCTGGTTTAAGTCAAATCAGAGACCCCCCAGCATCCCGGCATGCTCTCTGGGCTGAGTGGGGCTCTTTGCTTCGCAGCAGGGCTGGCCCCTCCTCTGCTCTGTAGCCAGAGCAGGGGTGGGGCATGGCGAGATGCTGGCCTGCCATGGCCCCTAAGGCAAATTTCTCCCTCCATCCCCTCTCCCCCCTGCTGGCAAACCCGGCGGACCTCCACAGCTTTCAGGGAACCAGGTAGAGATGGAGTTAATTTCTCCCTCTGTCCAGCTTGTCTGCAGCCAGGGAGGGGATTAATTCCACAGCAGGAGCAGGGGACAGAGGCAAGACCTGCACCTGTAAGCCCAGAGCTAAGACCTGCAGGACCAGACTGAGAGGTAGGAAGTGTTGGCAAAGACCAAAAGTCATCATGCATATGTGCTGGAGATGGAGTTAAGGGAAACTGCAGACAGCTGGAAGTTGCACACCAAATAATGCAGAGAGCTACATTTACATTATCAAGCAGAACCTGTAAAAACTTAAACAAAGCCTTTCTGAATGCCTGGCTGTAAGGAAACACTCTGCCCTCAGGATTAGTAAGACTTATGCAAGGCTTTCTCTTGTCTTCCTGCTTTACATTTTAAGTTAGACTAAGTTGTGTATCAGCATACATAACTGGGTTTTACTGGGCTGTATCTTATCTTAGGTGATAATTTTTCATAGTTCCCTGTTGTATGCTTTGCAAATTGCTGTGTTCAATACATGCTTGCTTCAGAGAAAGGACTTTTTCCCCATTCCCACTCATCAATCTGGCAACAGCTCACCCTCCACCCCTAGGCCGGTGGCTGGCATCCTATGTGTCCGGCTAGCCCTGGCTGGTGCCTGGCCACACCCACTCTACTCTAGCAGGGAGGGTTGAAAGTCTTGGTGGGTGTCTCTCTTCCTCCCCGCTTTGGCAGTGGCTGGCACGCATGCTGTAGCACTTCCCAGCTTCTGGTTTGAGCTACTGCAGGCATGTGCCTGCATTTTCTGGTTTAACAGAGAATGTCTGTCCAGTTATTAATCAGTTTAAGCTGTGCAGCTTAGACTAACCTGCAAAGAATGAATCAGTTCAGGCTCAGGCTTTTTGAATGTTTGTCCCTAGCCTGACTGATTCCAGCAATGTCCTTTGAGCACATCAGAGTGATCAAATGATGGCTTTAAACAGATTGCAATCACACAGCCTATATCTTAGTTAGTGTACAGCACTACCCCCATACCTTCTTGAGGAAGAATGCTCAGTACTATACTGAACCAGTAAAATCATAAAAAAATATGCAAAGTTAATGCTTAGGGTCTGGGGGCCGTGGCCCTTTGGGCCTGAGACCAACTGCTGACCAATTTTCTGAAGGGATCTGGTGGCCTGTTTCTTTGGAAAAGTCTGTTCTTCCATGTAGGATACAGAATTTGTTGCAGTCTTACCCTTCTGTGTAGTCTGAGTTCTTCTTCCTGCTAACTGTATAGTTGCTGAGATGTGAAGAAACTGTACCACTCTTGATAGAAGAAAAGGGGTTGAGGGGACACTGAACTTCTTTTTCTGCCACCTACTGGTGGTTGAGTTTCCCTTGTCCCTGACCCCATTTCCACAGGTACACCCAAAAGCAACCCAAATATACATCTCTAAAACCAGGAAACATACAATAAGGTACACACCAAATCTGAGTGTAGTGGAGAGACTAGCTAAAAGTAGGGGCTGACATGGACTGCATGCCAAGCAGGAACATGGTTGAAACAGGACCAGGCAGTCCAGCAGGTGAGGGGCAGACTGGGAACATAGGGGTTGGTTCAGTATACAACGGTGTTACATAGCTAAAGTAAGGTCCTATCCATAATACAGGTACACTGCAGTAAAAGATGTTGGACATCAAGGAGCAACCATTATCTCATTTCATTATAATGAGGTGTGCGATGTAGGTACTGTACAACATTCTTTTCCTTTAGTAGCCAGTGTCTACTATCAAATATCAGATAGTAAAAGATTATGATATTTCAGTTTCCCAGATTTCAGAATTTGGGGGTTTGCTGAACTTGATCCTCTAAAAAGTACAAGACAAGCACAACTTCGTTACTTTTTCACTGATTTTATAACTGAATGGCAGTAGTACACTGAAAACTATTTAAGGCAGGAAACAGAAAACTAAAGTAAATCCCAGAATAGCAAAAATGTTGAACAAGAAATAACTAGAAAAACCCCAGCACACAATTATACCTGCCTTCTGAACAGCTGGAGTTCATGGTTTCAAATTCAGAGGTATGGTATATAAGAATAAGAGGAAGTAAATGTCAGTGGGAGGAAGCTGTGTGTGGGAAACTAAAAATTGATGCAATTTATATTTTCTTTCAGCTGGTCTGCTCATCAGATTATCCTCTCAGATGCACTAGTGCATCACTTCATAAATATGGCTTCATGAGGGGGTGAGAAATGTGAAGATGGACCTGATATTTTTTCCCAGTCTATTTATGCAATATTAGAAAAAATGCTACATTGTACAAGAGTTATATTTGCTCTGTAAATAACAGACCTAGCATGAAAAAATGAAAAAATTAAAAATTAAGTAATCTGCACGATATATCATTTGCTCTTCCACCCAAAGAGTTCTATTTCATGTTACCTATTTTTTTGGTAATGAAAGCCAGTCTCTAGTTAAGATAAAGGAAGCCATAATCTATACTATCTTGTCTGTAAATGAACCATAGGCATAGGTTAATCTGGTCATATGATTGGAATCTAAGGAAGTTTACACTGGATCAAAAAAAGTTGTGCATCCTGCCATGTCAAGACAGGCAGAGAGCAGTCCCAGGTCCCAGATCTGAGATCTGGAGCTACCTCTAGGATTAGGCAGGGGTGACCAGGCCCAGAACCCAGGGATGCCCCTGTCTAATTCCCAGGGATAGAGCCTGCAATGGCCATTCATTGGGATGGGGCATGAGGCAGTTCTAGTCCCATTTCAGCACCCAAGCTGTCTTCTGCCTGACCCTGAGGATTTGGAACGGGATAGCTGTGTCCCAGAATCTGAAGCTGCCTCATACCCTATTCTAACAATCAGCTAATCATCCAGATGGGGCACAGGGCAGCTCCAGGTCAGGGGCACATGCCATACATTCAATTTAAAGCATGATACAAACTGTCTATGGAGAGGTTCCACAATAAATGTAGGGTATCTTTGTTGATGGTTTGTCATTTTATCACATCATAAATTGGCTGAACAAGTGGCATGTTATAATTTATGCTGCAATTTAGATATTAATCACACCATTAATGTAAAAGTTGCTGGGGTCTAGATAGATATAATACATAGAGAATTCAGGTAAGAAGTAATGAGAGTCAGAAGAGAATAAAAGAATTATTGGGCAATATACAATATGAAACAAATCATATTTTTACATGGTTTTTGTCTTTTCCAGGAGTAACTTGTTCTGTTGAAGTTATGATTAAAAGGCAGTCCCGATATACAGGCAAATCTGGGCAAGTTGCGACTATAGAATGTCCAGTAAAATACTGCCATGAGAAGCCATCCATGTCTTGGTGCAAAGTAGAAGGGAACGACTGCTTACCTCTGCAAACCAGGGAAACCTACACAAAATGGACAGAAGATACCATATTTGTTCTGACTTTTTCCTCAGTTCATCGGAACGACAGTGGGCTTTACCGTTGTCAAGCAATATCAGGCAATATAAGCAGTGTAAGCCATTCAGTAAATGTTACCATTTTAGGTAAGTTTTTGAGGCTCCTTTATTGTGAAGGGCTTCTCTTTATTCAAATTGATCTGAAGTATAAAACATTCGCCCTGGTTGATCATTTTTTTCTCCAAGCATGTTATTCAGTGGTATAGAAACAAGGTTAGTGCAAGGATTGTTTAGGAATAATTTCCCATGCTATTAGCTACCACAGTAATCAAGTATCACTCACTTCATAATGTTCCCATCACTGTCTTCCCTCTTTGGTCAGTGGGAAGAGATCGAGCAGGACACAAAAGGATTATAAAAGGAAAATATGGTCACGGGAAGATTTTAGAATCTCTTGAGATTTAAGGTGACATGTGAATGGCCTATCTAGTAGTAGGAAACATCAGTCATAGGCAAGGAAGATTAGGAAAGGATGGTTTAGTCGTAAGTCATATGAATCATCTGGGGCACATATGGTGCTTGTTGGTAGACAAGTAGACAAGGACACCAGAACAGAGGGGAAGAAACAAATCAGGAGAGACCAGTCTAAGAGCAATAGCTGTCAGGCCCAATTTGCATTTTCTGTTTCCTGAAGCAGATGGATGATAGCCCCCTCAGAGTGGCACTGTATACACACCAGTGAACTTGTGTTCCTGGGAGAGTTTATTGATGCATGTCCAATGCTGCAGTAATGGGGCTACATTATATTCATTTGGGGTATTAAGTGCACAAGGTGGATGTGACATCCTTCACTGCAATGCTCTCCAGTGTTGTTGAGGTGAAGTACACATATGCCCCGAGAGAAAGCATGGAATAAATAAGAAAATAAGAAACAAATAAGAAATAAGAAAAAGAGCACTCACAAGTACTGTTGCTTGGAAAAATGGTGAAACTAATACTATTAGAATATTATTCCACTTAGCTTTTTATTTTTTTTAAGTCATATCAAGGAAGTCAGAATAAAATATTCAAGTATTTCTCAGGCAGCACTAAAGGACAAGTACTGTCTTCTATCCCATCAACTACATTTCTTCTTTCTTGTCATGTTTTTTACTTCAATTAAGGGGAAACGTTACTGTCTGAGGGTAGAAAACGTAACCTGAGAAGAGAATGTCACGCATTCTCAGACATGTTTCATTTCCCTCCTCTTTTCTGTTTCAGAAGGAGATACAAGTACCTCTGCAAATCCATCAACAAGTACGTTATGAGTTTTATTCTCCTAAAATAAGGGAAGTACCCAGTATTTATATGAGCATCTTGTGTGGATTCTTTTGCATATGCAGGAGTTCTATTTAACCAAAATGCCGAATCGCCAGTTGTTACCTGATAAAGTGCTTCGCTTGGAATAAAACTCATTGTGATTAGTTTCCAAGTCTAATATCCCCAGAGCTCCCAGAGCCTCCTGCTGTTGCCCCAGACAACTTATGTCAGTAGAAGAGAGGCAAAGCCGGTAAAATATTCTCTAGCAGAAGCACCGCAGCACATACTTTTAATTTCTCTCACACACATAACAGAGTCCTCCTACATAACCCACAGGCTGTCCCTACTGGGAAGAGGCCTACCGTGTCATGATGTAAACACACCTTTACTTGTGGTTGTGGAAAATAATTACCCAAAGCCATAATCTGATCATCTGCTGGGCCTATTCAGTGATGTTACCCACACACTGTATGCCAGCTGACACCATACACCAATGGTCCACAGCAGAGACCTCATTTACAGAAAAAGAAACCATGCATCCTGTATGTTACAAGCATTTAAAAACAGAGATAAAGGGATATGGTTTTTATTATCTTTCTGCTCTTTTCCTTTTTCACCCTATTTCGCTTACTGTCTTCCTCAATTTTGGCGCTATGTACATGGAGTGCCCAGTATATAAATATAGCCCTCACTCCACTAATCTGGCTCCTTCTTTTCATTCTGCCATCTTTCACATGGGAGGTTAAGGATAGACTCCAGAATAAAGACTGAAACATCTACATGTGTGATTGTTTTTTTCAAGAGCGCCAAGAGTTTAGCTTCAATGGGAACTCAGCACTGTGAAAAATTAGGCTACTGCCAGTCAGGAATCTGAGAAACAGATGCTTGCCTTTAGAACTGTGAATGTTAGATTTTCTTCTCTAAGTGACATTTGGGTTTTTTTTTCAGTTTTCTATTTTGTAAGGCTGTACAGTTCAGGCTTATTTACACTGCAGTGTTTAGGAAAGGGATAACTGAAGAAGGAAGAAACAGTCTAGACTTTACAGCAGTCTTGAGTAGCTTCTTAATACTAACCCCCTGTTTTTCAGCCAGCCTTTCACAATCCACTAAGTACATTACTTCATCCACTGCTCTGTAGGATGCTTGTTTAGCTACCCCAGTTAAGGATGATCTCAAAATGTCCTCTTAGGAGATTAAGCAATTAATGAATTAAACTATTTAAAACTGATTAGATAGATCAAAATAACTCAGCTAACATTCTCTACTACATACTAATACATTTCAGTGGAACTTGCAGATACCACCAGCATCCAACAAAATCCCCAAGGATATAAAAATGACAATATGAAGTGGATTATTTATGGCACATCATCTCTGGGGGCGTTGTTTCTACTCATCCTGATATGCCTATGTTGTCTCAAATGGCACAAAGGTGAGCTCTCCCTCCATTTTACCTATTGCTCCTGTGGCTTTTTTCTGCTGTCCTTATTGTGAAGTATCTATTTCTCCAAGGGCACGCCTACATGTCACCCTACATCACCATAGTGATGCACCACATCACCATACAACATGCTTTGGTGATGTAGCAATCACATGAGTCTACATGTGACCACTAGCTACTTCGCTGCAGCATTACTCTCCCCCATTTTAGTGTGCCCCTATGGCGAAGTAGTGGCTAAAACTAACCATGCACCATACACACAGTGCAGTATGGCTGGTTACTGCACCATGCTTTAGTACTTCTGTTGGGAAGTACTAAAGCACAATGCAGTAACAATGTTACCACAGGGCAACATGTAGACATGCCCTAAAAGTCATAACTGGTTGAAGACATTTTCTGGCAGAAACCTAGCTGTGTACAGTGATGATTCTTTGGCAGTTTCACTTCTTCCATATGCATAATCCAGGCAGAGAGGAAGAAGTTTGAATAAACACAAAACAAACTTAAACCTTAAACCCTGCCTCTAATTGTTTCAAATGGTGCCATTAATTTTTTTTTTCTATTTTGAGGAAAAGTCATTGAACATGCAACAATGTCTGAGAGGGAGAGTTAACTCTATTATTAGTCAAAACCCATTTAAGTGCATTCTACTTCTCTTATTTCTCTCTGAGTTTTCAGTCAGTTCCATTATTCTTCTCCTCTTAAGCTGTTGTACTGCATGGTATTCACCAGCACCTCAGAAATAGATCCCATAGTTCAAATACATCTTGATTTAATGAGAGGTAGTATTCATTTCTCTTTCCTACTTTTGAATGGTAATATCTATACAATTTTTTGACTTTCCAGTACAAGGTGTTATACTTGCATGGTGGAGGGCATGACTTTGAATGTATTCCATGATTAATGCCTGAGATTGGAAATCCTTCCCCATCAGTTATTATGGGGGAGGTTTTCCCCAGTATGCTGGAATGCTCTCTTCTCATATTCAAAAGAGCTATGTAGTGACACAAACATATTCTATAAACTCTCTGTCACATTTCCCAATTCTTGCTTATTAGCTGTTGTCAACATAGAATCTATTTTGATTGCACTAACACAGATTTTCCATTTTGGAGCTGGATCACTTAGGGTAGGGACAGACATTCAAAAAGCCTGAGCCTGAATTGATTCAATCTTTGCAGGTTAGTCTAACACAGCCAGGCTAAATCAGTTTTGTAACTGGACAGACATCCCAGAAATGCAAGCACATGCCTGCAGTGGCTCAGGCTAGAAGCTGCAGGGGGTGGGGAGGGGCACTAGAGCAGCCCTCCCTTCCTTCTACAGCATGGAGCTGGGGGGGTGGGGTAGGGGTGGCCAGGCTTGGGCAGGACGCTGTGATTAGTCCAGCAGGGAATTGATAACAGTGTTTCTCACCCAATTAAGAAAAGAACATAGGGACAGTACCAGCTACTTGTTGATTCTGCCTGGTGATCCTACCTGTTGATTTGGCATGGACCATAGCCAGCATGTGGTCTGCTAGCTAATACACAGACATCTCTCAGCAAAGCAGAGGGAAGCAGAGAATTTCTGCTTAGTGGGAAGTGGGGGAGGGAAGGAGAGGGGGGGAAGCAGCCTGCAGTCTCTGGAGCTGCAGCCAGGGACCAGAGGGAAGGGGCCAGCCCTACTGTAGAGCAGAGAGCCCTGCCCAGCCCATAAAGCATGCTAGGATGCTGGGGGCCTCTGGTTTATCTTAAACCAGCAAGGGGTCTGGGACAGACATTGCATAAACCAGTTTAAGCCAAATCAGTTAAGTCTGATACTACATTCAATCAGGTTTATCTCAAGCTGTTTCAGCCATTCTCAAATTGGTTTATGTGCACTAAGCATCTGTTGTTACAGGTTTAAATCAGGTTCTGATCACTTAAGCCGGTTTATGTTTAATGTCTTTCCCTAGCCCCAAGGAAGGAAGTGTTTTAGTAGTGTCCACAACCCCCTTCCTACTCGAAGGAAGACAAATCACACAATAGTTCACTGACACATTTTCTTTTCTTTTCTTTCTTTCAGTGAAATCCAAGACAACTCCAGCAACTTCACAGACAGAAATAAACATGGTATGCTTGAGCTCTGCTGTAGTACCAAACCTTACCACAATGATTCTCAACCAGAGTGCTGCAAGGTTTGGGGGTTTTTTTGAGTGCTGTGGAGTGTTTCACAATATTGCACTATTAGCACTAAAAATACAGCACTAAACCACTGCCATAGTATAATCTGTGTAATTATGGAGTGCTGAAAGCATGCTTTATGTTGTAGGAACAAAGGAAAGCAGTTGCTTACCTCACAAAGCAAACTGTCTGAATAAGACTCAGCATATACCATGACTATGACACATAGGGTGAAATAAAAACTTTAAGTGAAAAAACATTTATATAAAAAATTGTTCTATACTTGTTGGGTTGTAGCAGGTCAAGAACTGTTGGAAGAAATCTAATTGGGATAGGATCCTGAAGGGACATAGGAATGGAGGGCTGGGCACATGGGGAAATGTGGAAGATGCAAAGAGGTTCAGTATGGGGATTTTCAGGAGAGGAGCCTGGATAGGATGCTGTCATTGGAAAGGGGGATTAAAAAAACAAAAAGGAGAGATACAGTAAGACCAGAGTTAGGCAGAACAATGAAAAGGAGGGCAAGAAGTTTGAATTTGATGTGGAAATGAGAGAAAGCAGAAATCAAGGGATGTTGTTGAGAAGCAAACAAAGAAAGGTGGTATTAGTAGAAACTACAGACCATTAAGGGCTGAGAAGTCATAGGACAAGATGAATGAGGCCTTGCTATAGTCCAGGTAAGAGAAGTATTGTCCAAGGGGAACCAGTGGTATTTGGGGGAGTAGAAGGAAAAAGAGCCAAAACCCTCAGACAGAAGGAAAGGAAAATAATTACCAGTGGGGGACTGAGGCATGGCAGGAGCAGGTCGGGGGGGGGGGGGGGGAGAGGGGAGGGGGAGAGAGAGAGAGAGAGAGAGAGCGAGCAGCAGTGAGCTGAGGAGAAAGACAGGAAAACTGAATCAAGCCTAGAGTGGAGGAGAAATGCCATATTGCACACAAGGAGAGGAGACTGAGCAAAAAGAAGAGGCTCCTATAAGTGGCTAGCATGAGATGATTTGATATTTGCAGAACTTGCTGAGGAGTTGAAACAACATACGGCAAAGTGCAGGGGGTTCAAGGAGTCATTTAGAGAAAAGCACGTTAAAGCACCAGGAACAGAACATGACAGAACAGAGATGGAATGTAGGTGGATGAGCAAGTGGGGCCAAGTAGAGGTCTCTAGGCTCAGCAATACACCAGTTAATGAGCAGATTTAAAGAATCTGGATAAAGAAAAACGGAATTTAGGTTATGACAGAAGTGAAGGGAGTTTAGGAGATAGGAAGGGTGAGGGCAAGTTGAGAGAAAGGGAGAATCTTGGATTCTGAGACAAGTGAGAAGAGTGACGGGCCATAAAAGTGGAGTAGATGAGCTTCGGCAAAATGGTATCAGCTTTGCCCTGAGATTAATGAGATCATATAAAGAGAGAAGAAGAAGAGGAGGAGAAGAAAGAAGACAAGACTGACTTTGGTGAACAAGGTAGAGAAAGGCTAGAGGTGTGTTAGTCAATGCTTTCTAATATTTTCCTAACATTTAGTGCATGAACTCAACACCCTGTATCCCTGTCTCATACGTAGGCTCCACCTGCCATGTCCATACCTAATACACAGTTCCATACAGAGCTAAACCCCATTCTGTTCTCTTGCAGGTCAACAGCCCTACAGATGTCCAATCCTACATCAACAGGACTCCTGCAGCTCAAAATGAAGGGGCTACATTTGACTACTGCATCATGAAAAGCCAACTACAGCTGCCAGATGGAAGTGCAGTTTATGACAATGATGTTCCTCACTGGAATGGTCATGGGGCAGAACCAAGGCCTGCCTGTGACAAACCTGCTATCCCTTCTAAACTACGCTTAACAGAGAGCCTAGACTCCATCGTTTATGCTTCACTAAATCATTCTGCTGTTGCAGACAATTTCCTGCCAAGAGAGCTAGATGTAAATATTGAACTTACAGAATATGCTGCTATTAATGTGAAGAAATAAGTTGGGCAATGACAACTCCTTCCTTTAGCCAATACCTTAATGTTGTGTGTGCCACTAGGACTCCAGTTTCACCACAGGGACATCTTTCCTTTTTATCTAGGGGGGTTTCTCTTTGTTTAGAAGAACATAATCATTCTGATGATATGTTCTGGAATTCACACTTTAATGGAGCTCACATGGATAGCTCTGTATTAACAAGTGCATAGGTCTTTTCCATCACCCTTGTGAATTTACTTGAAACTCTCATGTTCTTGGAAAGTCTCTTTGTCTCTATTCAAACATAGCCCAGAGCTAGGTAAACCCTTGGACAGATCACATTTGTTTTAAAAGTAAGACTAAAAAAGTAAGACTGAATGCATAGGATTTTTTTTTTCTAAATTATAAAAGGCAGTGAGCTATACTAGTTCCATCTGGGGGAAATAATGGGTTATTTTTGTTCATGGAGTTTTTGCAGATTCACATTTTGCTAGAACAAATATATTTAAAGCTTAAAAGACTACATGTCTTTTGGAAGTTTTCTATGAACCCCAAGAATGTATAAACCTGCTACTAACCAACAACAAGCTTTTTTGGGGGTTTTTTTTACTGCTAGGTTATGTTTCTTAACCACCAGCCAGTTTAGGAAAAGTTACCTAAATAACATGAAGAATGATCAGGGAGTAATCAGTGGTAATGGAGAAGTATGAATATAAAGGGGGTGGGAGGGGGGGGGAAAGAGGTGGAATGTACTTAAGCTCTTGAATGAATGAATTAACATAATAAGTGCATACATTAAATGGATGAATTTACAGGTAATGGATATGATATTACAAGCTCTATTACTGACACATAGATCCCTACCTCCAGCAGAAGGAAGCAGAGATTCATTTTTCTATGGCTTTCCTAGATATGTGCTATCCATGTGCCAACAGAGGCAGAATGCTGCTGTCCACATTCTCATACATGAAAAGAGCCACAAATTCATCCCCATTTCAGTTGAGGACCTAGTTAAGAAGTGCTTTCATTTTTATAAACCCTGCCTGAGGTAAGCAACTCATGCCTACTTCTGACATCATATCACTTTCATCTTTACTCAGAGCCTCCTGTCAGATTCCCTCAAAACTGTTTCTGCAAAAACATTCATCCTTCTTAGGTCCTTCCATCTCCTTCATCTCAGCACATCCATGAGTCTTTCAGAATTTCACCTGAAACGCAGAGTCTTCCTTACCTGTGCTACTTATTTTTTCCTCCCCCATTACTTTCATATTGAACTGAACAATTTATTTATGCTGAGTGATTGAGATGCATTTTGCATGGAAGACAGACTTGGTCAGGACAATTTATTGTGCTGGGGATGGAGGCAGGGGGTGTGAGATAGGCAAAGAGAAAAAAGAGCTATTTATCAATTTGTCTACTGCAGTTAGTTCATTTATAAAAGTTATGTTGATTCATTTTTCATAATGGTAATGAGCATTTTTTGTAGACAAATGGCTGTTCACAAACTGTTCTCATAAAGCAGTCATTACTCATTATTCTGGGGCTGTTTTTGGTTACCCAAGAGATGTGTTGTTGCCTCTGTCCTAAACAGACAATGAAAACTTTGCATCAATAAATGGACAATAAATGATGAAGGATAGCAGCTTTCACTCATGTAAGTTAACCTTGGATCATGTAAAAATGTGTGCAACTGGAGATAATACTAATAAAAATATTATCTCCAAAGCTGGATACAAACAGAACTCCCTCCACATTTATCTTTTGGGAAGGGATGGGGAGAAGAGAAAGATCTGATGCTTGAAATTCAAAAGCATATTTGTGCAATTGGTTTGCAGCATTTGTTTAGCTCCAGCTTCAATATCATGCTTCTGCAAATGATATACTGAAACAGGTACCAAACAGTATTTGTAAAAACAGGTTTAGTGCTGCAACAATGAGAGAGTCTTCAACTTGGTTAAAATACAGACCGCAACTGAAAAGGAAGGATGTACTAGTTCTGCTGTTTTCAGGGTATGTGCAACATGCTGGATGATTTGCACTTAGGTTAATGGAAAAAAGAGAAATACTCATTTGTGAACATATTGTATCTTTGTGTAATTCCATTTAACACCACAGATATTAACAGGTTTCTGATTTTTGCTCTACCGCTAATAAAGAATATTTATTATCCCTATGCCTTGTTTCAAGTCTGGTTTTTGTTTGTTTGTTTGTTTTTGGTCTGAGCCAAATCATACTACCTAGGTGGGCAAAACTTTCACTGAAGTTAGTGGAAATTTTCCCCACAAAGCTTGTTAGACCAAGTTCTCAGTTGAAAAACATAAACCATGGATTGACTATCTCATTAATATCATTTGTTAAAGGAACAAGAGAAAGACTTATCTCCTGGAAAAAATAACATCAAATATTCTGTTTTATTATATACCATACTTCTCTATTATATGCTTTTGTAACTGAGATCACTGAATTTCATAACACTAATCACAGCATGTTTGGGGACAGGGGAGCAGAAATGAATGCCTAATGACATCTGGTGGTCAGCTAATGGAAGTAAAAGGATGTCATGAGCTACAAATCAGAGAGGAGAACAGGTCCTTTTCTGAAATGACTTATACCAGAATAATTGCAGGAAGCATGCTAAAATGGGAAGCAGGCAGCCGTTAAATCGGAAGGCAGATGCAAGAGTGGGAACTGTAGGTAAGTGAACTCCCCACAGACCCAAGTTTGATTTGGAAGGTAAGATTTCTGTAGCTAAACAGGAAGTGCTTCACCACCATACCACCAAATGTGCTAACTGCAAGAGAGAGCTCTCATGCATATTACCATGCATACTTTTAACACAGAAGGCCATACATTTTGTGGTAGGAAAACATAAGAAGCTTAAACATCTATCACTTGAGGAGTAAATAATCTGTGCAGGTAAAATTAAATTTGTTCAGCTCCTATCTTCTCTTTCCTTGGAAAACATAGGCATCAATTTCCTTTCACTTATCCAGGGGAATGTCTACAGTGTGCAAATAGCTCATTTACCAGGAACTGGAAGGTCCAACCCATCTTTTGATGAAGGAGTTAGCTTATTTAGTTCAAATATCTAAGTAAATCTTGACAGAGGCACAGCAAGGCATCTCCGTGCCTGGACCAGCCACAATGCACTGGGCAGCACTGGCTGCCATGGTGCCTATGGTAGCAGCATGCTCAGCCACAGCTGCGGCAGTGGCTATTTTTGTGCTCTTCCCTCTCACCCCCAAAGGTGGTGCCTGGGGTTTCTCCCCCAGTTGCAATGGATGTCAGTAATGTAATGTTCCATTTGAGAATTCCATCCATCCATTTTTAGGGCTTAATAGACAGCCTGGAGATTAATGTACTTGTGTTCCCAAAATGGGAACAGCATCAGCAATGCCCGTTTGAGTTTCTCTTAGGTTATCCTACCCGTGTGCCTTGGCATTAGACTTGGAGAAGCCAGCTCTAGGCATTCAAGAATAATTTGTGTGCTTGTCAAAATATTGGAAAGCAAGAAAACAACAAAAATAATGCCTACTTTCATTTCAATCCTCCCAGCTACTGTATTGCAACCATCTAGGAAAAGTAGCCTGCGATTCATTCCATGGGGACTATTTGGTACCTGACTAGACTTCTTGAAACACATCATAAAGCTTTCCCAAGTGCATTATCAGTTCTTCTTCTTGATTTTCCTTAGCTGCTATCAATTTCTGCAAAAAACATGTTGTACATACAGTGTAGTCATACAGGAATCCAGAAACACACATCCAGGTAAGAACTATGTACTCAGTTATGCCCATGAAAACTTGTGGGAGTTCTAGTGAAGTCTTTGGAGTTGAATTCATGCCAGTGGCAGCAGAAGTGGTCGTCACTTTTCATTGCAGGCCACTGATTTGTTCTGTACAGGGAAAGCCTGCAGGTGCAGTCTGAGTGATAACGGATTGCACAATACACATGCTTCTATGCAGCATATGTAGCATATAGCATAGGACTTTTAGATGGCTAGGCACCATGTAAACGGACTTCAACTGGAGTGAAACACCTTCAACTGGAGGACACCGAGTGAAACACACCTGCTCTTACTACTTCATTTCCCCAGTTCTCTCCTTCCAAGTGTTAGTTCATTACTCAGAAATAAGAATGAATAGCATGGCACATTCTACTTTGCAGATTCTTAGGTACAAAGGATTGTCAGATAGCTTTCTTTCTGGTGAACCACAAGGTTGATACATGACCAGATCAAGAACAGTTTCTGGAAGAAACAAGCTCTACTCTGCCATCAGCTTGAGCTGCAATAGTTGCTCTCTACCCCCCGTCCCTCCTCCCACACTCACCCACTATATCCTGCTCCCTGTTGTGTCAAGACCACCAGATTCAATACTAGACTTCCTGGCCCAACCGCACAGCCTTTCCGCACATCACTATCTAGCTTATTTCTGTGACAGCAAGGACTGGACCATCCACCTCCATAACTTTCCACTGATAAGGGAAGGGAAGAAATGTGAAAGTAGACTATATGGTGGGGTTGGCTGTACAATGAGAGTTAGCAGATGCAAGGAACACCACTGCCCAGCTCAGACTTTCAGGGATGTCCTGTGTGGGAAGAGGGAATGTCCTGAATGGATGAAAAAGAAAGGGGTCTGAGAAAAATCTGGATACCAGCAATGTTGACCACAGGACTTAAGACATGCATGTAGGGAGGGCTGCAGAATTAGGACAGGAGCTCTCAAGGTGAAGATTTCTTTGTAGTTTTCAAATGAAAATATTCCTGTGCAAAAAAATTAACATTAGCATGTGGCCTGCTCAAGCACATTTCCTATCATTGAAATAAAAATTTGAAAGTCAAGAAAAGAACAAATTAAGGGAACATTAACATGTACATCAGTTTACCCCAATGCACCCTCAGTCTGTCTCAGCTGGCTAACAAATGCCTTTCTAGCCTCATCCAGTCCACCACAACATGGATACCAAGTTTCTCAGAAGTGCATTTAAGTTCAAAACTTAGACCTCATTTTTCCCCCTGTGTTTAACCTCTTCCCACTGTTGCTTCATGAAGGACATATACCTTGCATTTGAATGCAGTTATGAAGAATGGGAATTGTGCATCTTGGACAGTTCAATTAACTTTATAAAGATTCTGTTCAGAGAATGAATGTTCACCTTTGGCCTGAAAGGCATGACAGTTGAAGTTGGTGTGAATGGCTGTTATTATGCCTAAGCTGGTTTAGGCATTGTGTCAATAGGAAACACATTTACTCAAGCTTTACCCTCAATGACTGATGTTTTCAGAATGTGATATATTTAGAGTAGACTTAACCAAGAGTCTTAAGCTGCCCTATGGTATATTTCTTGTCATTTTAAGGGTACACTTTGATTTATAGATTCATAGACATTAGGGCTGGAAGGGACCTCAGAAGATCAGAGTCCAGTCCTCTGCTCTGCTCAGGCAGACAGTGCTTCAACTATGTTCCATTTAACACAACAGTACTCATGAGTATATCAGAGGGGATCTTTTTTTAAGCTAGATTTACTGAAGTGTCAGTCTAACTCTCAGTTAATTGCATGAATAGTCACTGTGGGTGTTTACACATGTGCTCCGGGAGTGGGGCGAGATGGGGGTGGGGGAGCTTTAATTAGAGTGGCTCCGAGAACCACTCTAATCAAAGTGCCTGGAGCTTCTCTTTAATCAGCGTCTCCATGCTGAAAAATGGTGGCAGAGGCACTTTAACTAAAGTTTGACAAGCTTTAGTTAAAGCACCTCTGTTACTGTTTTCCAGGGAGGGGATAGTGATACACATGATGCTGAAGTCTGCTGAAGCATGGCAATTATCATGCTCCAGCAGTGGACTGCAGTAATTACCACATGCCAGCAGACTCAATTAATTGACTGAGTCTGCTCCAATGTGCTGTAATTACTAGGGCTGTGTGAAACAACACCATTTTATTTCAACTTCCATTTTGCCATTTCGATGGGACAGTGTTTCATTTTGAAAGCACTGTTCTGTTTCGTTTCATCAAAAAGTTTTCACTGTTTCAACGTTTAGCCCATAGGCTATATTAGGGAAGCACAAAACTGCCTATAACTTTGTTATTTTTTGGCATATTTGGATGAAAATGTCAGGGATGGTAGCCCCTTCTGAGAGCATGATGCCCACCAACTTTCAAGGAGATAGGTATAGGAGTTTGTGGGAAACTACACCAAAGTCTTGAAAGCAAAAAACTCACGTCACTTGTACATGTGAAGGCACAGGGGGCAAACAGCAGGCTTAATAGCCCCTGCTGAGGCCATGAAGCCTGCCAGATTTCAGAGAGATAAGTGCAGGGGTTTCTGGGAAATTGCACCTCAGGCTGCTGACAAGCAAAACTTGTGACATGGGTGACACTGTGTGTGTATTAAGGCGTGCCTTCCCTGGCACTGGGGCCTCTACACAGCATGGTAGTGTGTCCCAATGAGGGCTCCTCCTCCCCTACAGCCTCAGTCTGGTCCACCGCTTTAAATAACAACAGGTAATAATAACAACTTAGGGAGCAGCACAGTTACACCAGCAGCATCTCAGGCAGCCAAACTGTCACAGACTAGAGCCTTTCTTTCCTTTCCTGCAGAAGCTGCTTCTCCAGCAGCTGCCAGAGAACTCTCCCTGCCAGCCCCAGGCCTGGGGCTTAGATGTGCCCAGGGCCCTGCGCCCTTCAGGTCAGCTGACTAGGGACAGATGCTAGGAGTGTTGGTCTAAGGACATGGCACTGGCAGACAAGGTCTTTTCCTTTGGGTCAATCTAATCTGGTATGTTTTATCAGACCAACTGAATAGTTAGAGAAATATATCTTAGCAAGGCTTTGGGTTGAAAAACCCTTCATCAGGCTAAGGAAGCACTTGCAGTTGGTGTGCGTGCGTGTTGCTGTTCCTGGATGGAAGGAATAGTAAAGAAGCCAGAGGCTGGCATTCAATGCAGGCAAGAAGCCAGTCAGTGAAAATGGAAATGGAGGCATCAGGGGATGAGGGACAGGCCGGCGGGGGGGGAGGAGTGGGATGTAGCAGCGCAGGTAAAAGTGCAGTTCAGGTACCTGGGGAGTCAAACATCTGGCAGGCAGCAGTGTGTCCGTCTTCCAATGTCTATATTGAGTCCATGAGTTTCTGTACCTAGGAGGTTGATGAAGTGCAGTTCATAGGCTCATCTGTGAAAAGTGGTTTGTAAATTCCCTTTGAGGATCAGGCCTGAGAAACTGGAGACAGGTAGTTGGGTGTTCTTGTCTTTGATAGATTTTTGGTACGCGCTCATTCTGGTGCACAGTTGTTGCTTGGTGTCTCCACGTGTGTAGGTGCCCTGTGTGGTTGCACACAGCCTTGTTCTGATTCTACTCGAACTTTGCACTGTTTTCTTTTAGCTGCCAACTTCTTTGGCTACATTAACCTTTCATCTGATAATAAATTGCCAGATAAATTTTCACACCACAGCTGTAAAAAAAGAGGAAAGACGTATTGAGGAAGACATTGATACTGAGCACATACATCACTGGTATGTGAAAAAAGGAATATTTTGACATTGTGGTTAACAAAGCATCAGTGGCCATACATCCGGCTTCATCTTAACATAGACAAGCTGTGATCCAGCGGCCTGAGAACAAGGCTGGGAGCAAGCGGTTTCCCCTTAGACACCTCTGTGGCCTTAAGCAAGTAACTTGGCCATCTGTCTTGGTTTTCATGTCTAAATGTCTGGATGCTACAACTTACTGTGGGGAACTTGCTAACCATAAGGAGGATGGTCAGTCACATAGGTTTTGCTGTATTTATGGAAATGTACAGTGTTTGTTTATTTGTTTTGCTTTTTAATCTACTAATCAATAAGTAAATGTCGAGGATTTATCCGCAGGATAAATAAATGTTCACATAAATTCTGAATACAGAATCTAGAGCCATGTTAGTTATGTTAATCAATAAGTAGTAGGCGCCTTGGTCAAAGCCTGGTCATTGCCATTTGATGTTGTTTAGAAGTGGCTGAATTCAGCAGAGCCTTCATTTTACTTAAGTGAGATTTAAAAGGCTACCTATAGTGAAAGCTTGATTTAGACAAGTGATATAAAGGGCAAAAAATTACTTTATGTAATTGTGGTTATGGTGATACAATCAACCACTAGCTGACGACCTCAGAAGCATACACATTGGCCTGTTATCAAATGTCTGTGGCCATATAATCCTTGGTGTGATCTATTAGCTTCCTCTGCTCCATGACAAAGGCTTCTTCTTTTACTAACATAGCAACATGTTCTGAGTGATCTGATTCCTTCCATCTCCTGCCATGTCTCACCACCCCAAAAAACTGCATTCTTCTCTGCATACTTGCATTCATCCACAGCTTCCCATTTTATTGACAATACAGGCCATGGCAGACAAAAGTTGCTGATGCTAAGAAAAGGGAAAGGGAGCAGGTGACAGATGTGAGAAGCACTTAAACTTCAGAAAGTTATTTTTGTATGGTAGAAGAAATGCTGAGCAGAAAACTTTCCACTACATTCACAAGGCTCACACCTTTCAGTATGGTTTCTCTTCTCTCCTAGGGGCCTCTATAGCATTGAATCTGAGAGTTAAAATATAAAAAACCCACGACACTGACACCCAACTGCTAAAGTACTTTCGTGATTTCCCCCAATCACGGGAGAGAAGGTTAAGTACCATTCAACACCAAACTCACAAAGGTATGCCAAAAGTTTCTTCAACCTTGTTTCTCTTTTTAAATGCGATTTTTGAGGCAAGGTGACTACTTAATGAAGCCCCAGGCAAAATGCAGATTGTCACAGAGATATGCAAACCAATAAAAATAGAAATGGTCAAAATACAAGCTGTGAGCATGTGGGCCTTGATTTTCTCTTTCCTCTACACCACAGCTATTAAACCAATACAGCAGTTGCTAGATTTTTTTCCTCTTGCTAACAATATAATAGTAACCACTGAAGTAGGTCTTCTAATACAGACATCTCACTCTGCTTTGTCAATAGGCATATATTACTGCACCCATTTTACAGATGCGAAATATGAAACATAGGCTATTAGTGACTTCTTGAAAAACAAACATGGCAGGGATAGAAGACTCATTTTCCTGGGTCCCAGTGCTACTGTCTTCTCTAAAGCTGTATGTATATATTTGGCTGTAAAGCTGAGAAGGTACAGTCCTAAAAGGTCCGTATTAACCAAATGCAGTGGTCGCTGTTACATTTAATTTTTTATATTTGTTGTAGTGGGGGGCAAAACATTTTCCAGTGACCCTTCTGAAAGCGAAGGGTGCAAACATTCTCCTTCAGGTATGCTAACCCAGCAAAAGCTAAGTACCTTGTAGGCGATTTATCAAGGCTCATCTTCAAAATCAACAAGCCCACTCACTGTAGCACTACAGAAGTAATATTATGAGCACAATAACAAGACAGCTAGGATTTTATAAACCACATTCACATACTTTGAAAGTCTTTTCCTGTGCTGAATGCATTTATTCCAGAATTATCTGCATCTACTGTGGACCTGAGATGGCTGCTAATGACTGCTATAAAGACTGAGGTGAGGAAAGAAAAACCATAAACATGACCCAAATTTCCCTATTGCTAATAGACCTTGCAAGCAAGCCATAAATATATTAGTCCATCAACTCACTGAGCAACTTCAGAGGACATGTGTTTACATATACTACTGCTCTAACTTTGGTCTTTGGCAGGACATTGAAAAGATAAAAAAAAAAAAAAAAGATCTGCGTGTTTCGTTTTACAGAAATTCCTACAAGCCTCAGCTGTTTTTCAGATCACACAAAATCAAAAGGCAAGAGTAAAACTCAGAAACATGTGTTTGAGCATATCCAGAGAAGAAATAGGTCAGCCCAGAACCACAGAAATATGGACTCTGTTTACTGAATCATCTTTAAACCCTGGCAGACCTCAATTTATTTAAACACAAAGCCAAACCAATAGCTGAGCCATCTAAATTGGCTTAAAGTTTAGCTCTATTTCTTTTTTTTTTCCAGCAGCAAATGTATCTTGACTTAAGGATAGGTTCAGGGCAAACACACTGGCATCTACTGGCTGAATATATACTGCAAGAGAATTTGTTGTCAGAGTGATCTTTCTCCCCACAATTATCACAGTTATCCACTGAGCTGATAGATTGCATGCCCAGGGTGAAATAGATCTTGTTTTGTGATGAGATGCCTTGAGAAAGGGGCATAAGAAAGTCTCATAAGAGTTTCATGAGATGGCTTGAGACAGTGTCATAAGAGGACTCACATAAGCACAGTGGTACATTTAAGCATTCCTGCAGGCAGAGAACAGAGCCAATTCTTAGAATTCAATTCTATTACAATTTGGTGCTGGGACTCCAGCCAGCAGACCCCATATCTTGTCCATGCCCTACACAGTGGGCACGTGAATTAATGTTGCATTTAATTTACTGCACAATAAGCAGGTTTAGGCTAGCATCTATACATGCAGGCATCAAAACACAGTCCCAAGTCAGTCCACACAGACAGTGTTACTGCATAGTAAGGCATCTACATGCGCATTACTGTGCAGTAACTAATTAGGTATACATTTGATACTTGCATGATACAGGTATCAAATTTATGCACAAGTTGGCATAAGTCACCATATTTACTGCGCAGTACAGATGTACACGTGTAGATGCTACCCATACTGCACAGTAATTTTCAGTAACTGCACAGTAATTTTGGTTACTGCACAGTAAATGTGCATATGTAGACTCACCCAGCATGTTGCTTTCCTGTTTTCATTTGAAGACATTTTGTGCATAGCTAATGGACATTACAGCAAATAAATAGTCCATTCTAAAAAGATGCCGGTATTTGAGGCCATTCACTCACCATGTGCAGCAGCAGTTCAGCCTTTTGCTTTGACTTTCCCTTTTGTTGCATGTGCAGAAACTTTTTAATACGCAGCCAGAGGTAGGCTCATGCACCCAGAGACAAAGGAGACTGCTTGCTAACTAACACAACTGGCATGCATTTCTTTCCTTTTCTTGGTTTGTATTAAGCTTAGATGCACCCCTCCCAACTGCCCCTCTTGTTCTCTGCCTTCTACTTTACACCAGAATTATCCATCACAGTAAAGATGGAAAACACTGAACTTTAAAGAAAGCTGCTTTGTTTACATTTGCCTACAACCCCCAGGCCTGAGGAAAAGAAGAACTCAAGCTATTGTTTTATCAAGGAAAGAACTGTATTTTGTAACAAAAACAGCATGAACCCTGATTATTACAGAGATTAGATTTGCAATTAACTGTGATTACTAGAAAATATAGTAAACTTAAGGCTGGACTTAAAATATCTTTTACTTCCTATTTATATGATCATCAGCAGTTTTCCTGCTTTATCAATGAAACAAGGTTGCTACCCGGAATAAAAGACTGAACTTGGTTTAAAAAAAATCTTTAAGTGTTGAGTTGGAGAAAATGATCAGTTTTGTAGTTACTGAAATCCTTTAAAACAAATTAGAGCTAACTAACATAGTGTAAGCAGAGACAGAGAAAGCGTTTTACACATGAAACATAGTGTAAGCACAGATAGAGAAAGCGCAATGGCAGCCAAAGTCTGATAAGCTATGCCAGCTGGAATGGACTTGAAGTCCTTTGTTATTTCATATGCTAGACTTGTGAACTAAGACTTTCTTCCCTGACAAAAAAAAATCTGTTGGAAAAACAGAAGTCAGCCACCCAGGAGGCCTAGTGAAACCACTATCTAGAAGAAAAAAATCCGAGTGTTCACACCAAGCTAGTTAAACAGCTGGTAGCAAAGCAGATTGACAGTCTGCCAGCTGACACAATGTTTCAGATCTGATCAAAAAAGTGACTACAGTAATGAGCTCTCCTACACTCCCAAATACCATTAATATCCTATTGCTTAACAGTGTGTGTAGGGGCAGGGGGAGGTTGGGGATTTCCAAATATTTCTTCTGTTTTAACAAGGCAAGAATTAGTTGTCAAGAGGCTCACAGCTGAAGATGCCCCAAAAGGAGAGATGAAACTAGTAATCTGCATGTTAGGGGTAAAATATTGCTCCATTAAGAAACAGACATTTTCCTCCCCGCCCTGCCCCACCCTCACACAGTTTTCCTTTCATTCCACTTCTCTCTTAGTGCTGTTGAATTCATTTTGGTACTGCTGTTTTTTACTGCTGTTTTGAATTTAGTGGAGTGGTAAAGCAGCCAGTCACCCTATCCAGGAAGAGCACAGACCATCTGCAAAGACTTCCTCAGCCCGACAAAGCATGTTTGTGCCTGAATGCTGGAACCTTGCCTGCCTGTATCCTTAGACCAACACGGCAACAACCTACACCCCTGAAACATAGTAGTAAGCGAAAGATTGTCTTTTCTGCAGCCCCCCACCAGATGGCAGGAAAAGGACAAGCTATTTCCTTTCTCTGATCCCCTCCCATCCAACATGCTCCAGCAACAGAGTCCTTACAGAGGTTGTCCCAACCCAGATACTTGTTACATTTGACTGAGTGAGGGAGTAGCAGTGTGCCTGTACAGGCCTGTTTGCAGGAAGAAGGGCTAAGATTAAATCAGTCATGACAGTGCCTCAAGGCTTATTCATCACACACACACAAAGAGGAAATTTTAAAGGCTCCCTCCTTTTTGTGTTGTTCTGAGTGGTTTTAATTTTTTTTAAAAGGCACTTTGCTTCTTTTGATGTGTTACTGTGCTTGTGGGATGATGCCTCTGAGTACCAAAATGGAAAACACACCTGACAGCAGGTTTTCCCTTTCCCCCAAAAGATAGTTGCTTTTCAGCAATTCTTTAGAAAAAATAAGATGATTAAGTAAGGAACCAGTCCTGTTGTCAAGCCATGCAGTCAGCTGGAAGACCACTGTTAGATGTTTCAGTTACGGGGACTATTTGTTTTTTACCTTAGGGTTTCTTTAGGACAGATACAAGCTCATTTATTAAGACAAAGGATTAGATTTTATTGGGTTGTTTAAAGAATTGCTTTCCTTGGGCTACACGAACATTGTTGCATTTGCCCAGGCTTATCCTATGTGCTGTCTTTTCAGAAAGAAGGTCCTAAGAAGTGTTTAACAAGTTAATGATTAAATGGATGCTTTCAACAGGCAGGTTTCTACACTGCCACCATAGCAGAATTGGGGCATTTTTAATCTGTGTTCTTTTGTTGTTGTTTTAATTACTCTGTGTGTGTGTGTAAGGGGGCGGGGGGGAGGTCAGCTCCATTCCCCTAAATTTAACTAAGATTTTATATGTATTGAGTACTAGTGGAAGACAGGTTGACAGTCTTGAAATCTACTGAAACACATTTTTTACCTGCCCCTGATTCTGTTCATTCCACAATTCTTAGCTAGCTCACCTTTATAGGCAATTAAGAAAAGACTTTCAAATTTATCTAGGCTCCACAGTTAATTCAGGCAAAGGTAGAATGTTGCAAAGCAAAGCCCACTTCAGGTCATACCTTTAGTTAATGGATTGCCAGTTACTTTAACTGTCTTGAGGACTAGCTTAAGGCAGATAGATGACAAAACCACAGGTATTTGTAGTTTAAAAAGAGCATTCATGCTATGTCTTGCCAAAGAGAGAGAGAGACGGACAAGGTGCAGATAGCCTTACCTAGTTCAGTAAAAAGTAACAGCAGTCTCCAACAGATGCTTGGGTTTACCTTATGTTGCAATAGCAACTACAATAAACTGATTTCATTAGAATTTTACATCAAGGTAGCCAACATACTTTTGCTTTATGTTTTTTTCAATACATCTTTATTGGCAGTTCAGAAAAGGCTCTCAAGCTTACCTATGCTCCATAGTTAATTAAGATAGAGGTAGGGTGTTGTAGCAACCTGCATAGAATATGGAAAAGCAAGCACAGGTCTAAATAAAAAATGAAAAAAAGAAAAAGAAAAAGAAAAAAGGGAAGATTTTCAAGGAGAGATCAGGTAGCCAATCTGTGTCCACATGTCTGCACATATTGTCTTGGTAAAAAGCTACCATAATTTCAAAACGTGGGAGCCCCTCTTATTATTGCACCACATGCATAATGCATGAAAAGTTTCAAATTTTAATTCTTTGATAATGGCATATATGTAGTCTAATAATAAGAGTGCCTTATTTCTGGTTATTTATTCTTAAATAGAATCAAGGGCTTGTTTACAAATGCAAAGTATCCAAACTAGTCTGTAAGAATATATTTGCTTTCTCCAATTAATTGGTAATTATTAAGCCTGTTTTTTAATGCTGATTTTTCATCTGCACACTTTCAAGATGTGAAAGTAAAACCCACATTGAACCCTTATGCCATGGGTGGGCAAAATACGGCTCGGGGCAGATCTAGGCCACCAAGTTGTATCCAGCCTACAGCAGGTCCCTTGGCCCTGCCTGGCCCAGGCACAGAGGGCAGCCCAGGCTTTGATATGTGAGGTCTCTCACGCCACCCGTAGGTGCATGGTAGGTTGGGGGTGGCATAGTGGCTGGACTTGGCTTCTCAGCAGCCCTCACAGTGATGGCTCACTCTGCCTAGCTACCACTGCCAGTGTCTTAGCCACCACTACTGAACCTGGCCCTGCTGCTTGGGCACCCTGCCAGTCTGTCCTGCACCCACCACCAGGGGTGCTGGACAGAGCAGGCAGGCAGGATCTTCATGAAGACCAGCCCGGGACTCCCATGCGCAGGGTACACTCGGCTGCAAAGATAGGATGGGGTTCCAGGTGGGCAGGAACTATTGTCCTGGAGTGAGATGCGTAGGCGGGGGCCAGGGCTGGGGCTGAGGCCAGGATTGCAGGGCAGTGATAGCATAGGTCCAGGGACTGGGACAAAGCTGAGATCTGCTCCCAGCACGTCCCTATGGAACTGGCACCCATCCATGACCCCAGCCCCACCTGCATAACACACTCCAGATATTGCTCTGTCTGCATGCGGCCCCATCCAATATGCCTGACTAAGCATGCCCTGCCCACAATGTTCCCAGGCTGGTCTCCATGGTGATCCCACCTGCCCACTTCATCCAGCATCCCTGGAGGTGGGACCGGGGACCAGATAGGATCAATTGCCAACCATCCCCCCACTGTGCCAGGCCAGGTCAGCACTTCCTCTTTCCACCCCCCACCCCGACGAGGTCAGGATCCCTACCCCCCTGCCTGCAACAGTTCACTGGAACTCCTTAAGTGGCCGTCCAGCCCAAATAATTGCCTACCCCTGTCATACACAATGAGCCTCTAGGTCAGTCTCCCTACAGGAAAATAGTTTCATAATAGCTAGGGTCAGGAGGGACCTGAGCAGATCATCTAGCCTGACCCCCTGCCACAGGCAGGAATGAATGCTGGGTTCACAAGACCCCAGACAGGTGACCGTCCAACCTCCTCTTGAATTTGCCCAAGGTAGGGGCGAGGACCACTTCCCTGGGAAGTTGGTTCCAGATTTTGGCCACCCTAACTGTAAAATATTGCCTTCTGATCTCTAACCTAAACCTATTCTCTATCAGCTTATTACCGTTGTTCCTTGTCACCCCAGGTGGTGCTGGGGAGAAAAGGGCTCTACCTATTTGCTGTTGATCTCCCCTGATGAGTTTGTAGGCAGCCACTAGGTCCCCCCTCAGCCTCCTCTTGCTGAGGCTGAACAGGTTCAGGTCCTTCAGTTTCTCCTCGTAGGGACTGTCCTGCTGCTCTCTCACCAAGTGGGTGGCCCTCCTCTGAACCCTCTCCAGGCTGGCCACATCCCTTTGAAGTGCGGTGCCCAATACTGGATGCAGTACTCCAACTGCGGCCTGACCAAAGTCGCGTAGAGGGGGAGTATCACCTCTCTGGTCCAGCTTGAGATGCACCTTTGGATGTATGACAAGGTACGGCTGGCCTTGCTGGCTGCGGTCTGGCATTGGTGGCTCATGTTCATATTGGAGTCAATAATGACTCCAAGATCCTTTTCCGCCTCTGTGCTTTCAAGAGGGAAACTCCCCAGCCTGTATGTATGCTGTGGATTCCTTCTCCCCAGGTGCAGCACCCTGCATTTGCCTACGTTGAACCCCATCCTAGTCTCATCTGCCCACTTTTGTAGTTTATTTGAATCTAGTTGCAGCCTCACTCTCCCTTTAAGTGTGTCCACCTTGCCCCACATTTTAGTGTCATCAGCAAACTTGGACAGTGTGCTTTCCACCCCCTCATCCAAGTCACTGATGAAGATGTTAAACAGTGCGGGCCTGAGGACTGAGCCCTGGGGTACCCCACTGCTCACACCTCGCCAGGTTAAGTACAACTCATCCACCACTACTCCCTGGGTGTGCCCCATCAGCCAATTTTTTACCCATTCACAGTCGCTTAAATTTATTGATGAGGGTGGGGTGTACTGACTATTTTCCCCTATACTATTTGGGTTTCTCCTTTTTTCTATTTCAATTCCAACATAAACTTGGCCAGTTTTAACTACAGATTCTTTTTGCCAGGAGGCTAATTATTGTCCTTCTTTCAGAATGTATACCTTTTCTTTTCTTGTCTGCTTTTTTATGACTAATTAAGTATCTGGGCATCATGTTTCCTTTCCTTTCTTTTGCCTTCCGTTTCCTTATTTGAAAGAAAAGGAGGACAGAGGAGAAAGGTCAAATAATTCTAAGATGATTATCTATCCAGACCTCAACTTCCTAAACACAAAAGGAAGGATGAAGAAAGAATATGAACAAAAGAGGAGAACATTTAAAAAATGCCAGGGAAAAGAATGCCCAAATGTTTAACACTTCTATTACCACCATTTTCCAACTGTGACCAAGCACAATTGCCAAACAGAGAGAGTTTAAAGTGGCCCTGGTTATAGTCAAGACCAACTCTAAGTGCAGTCCACTAATGATGCAAAGCTGGGCTTCTGAATCCTTTTATGTCCAAAAGGGCCTCAGCTTCTACAGCGATGGCTCTTAGGGTATGGCATGCCAGTTGATGCCAGTTGAAACTTCTTGACATCTACCCTACTTCAATAGTACTTCTCATCAATGTGAAACATGTTTTCTACATACTTTATGCAGTTGAATTTGCTATTTATCTCCAAAATTTTAGGTGTCTACACATCACCCTACATTGCCATAGGGAGTCGCTGTCACTGTAGCAATCACATGGGTCTACACACGACTGGCAGCTACTTTGCCATAGCTGTGCACTCCCCCATTTTAGTATGCCAGTATGGCAAGATAGCAGTGAAAAATAACCGTGAGCCATGCACACTGTGCAGTATGAGCAGTTACTGTGCTGTGCTTTAGAACTCTGAAAAGGAAGTAGTAAAGCACAACACAGTAACAATGTCGCTATAGGGTGATGTGTACATGTGCCCTTTATGTAAGGTTCTTGAGATGCTACACAAAGACCTACAAGGGATGAGACAGTGGATGGGCCTCTCTTGACAGACACCTAGACTTCCATTGCAGGTCTTAAGCGTAGCTGCTATATCACTGAGTGGCCAGATACTGGTAACTCCAAGTCCTGTATCTTCTCATTCCTGAGAGATCTATATTTCTGTCTCTGCTAGACGAGGCTTTCCAGGAGGCTTAGGGACACAAATACCCTGAGCAGACAACATTCTGGTCTCCACCTGATACACCAGTGTCTTATATACCAAAATTGTATGTTCCACAAGTGTGACAGCTGAAATTATGTCTGTGTAGTACAGGTGCTTGCTGAAGGTCCTATGAAGATTAGACCAAGTGTTTTTCTGTATTTGTTTAGATATTAAGCTATATGCTGTTGCTAAAAGCCTAATTAAAGTCTAAGATGTAGTGAGGCCTTGTATAAAGTAAGGCCTAGTAAATTTAGCAAAGTCTAGAAGTAGTAAGGCCCTGTGGCATAGTTAAAATGACCTTATCAAAGAAATGCAAGGTTTGTACTGCTAATTGGTCAGTCTAAGGACAGTTGAAGTAAAAGGAATCTAAGTGGTTGTACGTTATCAGTATCATTCAGAAGCTTTAAATTGGCTGGAATATCTGGAAACCATTCAGGAAGGAAGAGACAGCTCTGTAAAAAAATTAGTAGCTGTTGCCTGCATCAGTGGGCCCGTGGACCTCGAAGAGCCTAAGAACTGCATCCCAGGGTCCTTCACAGTACCCCTTTGGACAGTGTCATTCAGGGATGCCTGGCTTCGCTGAACTTTGAGGAAAGGAAGCTTGCTGTGTACCAGGCATCAGAGGGGACTGCCGATAAGTTGCCAACACTAATTGCTTTTGTCTGTCATTGTTTGTCTTGTTACTACGTGTAGTTGTGTTTTTGTTAAGTCAATAAATCTTTCTTACCTTTCTACCCCCGACCAATCCCGAACCCTCTGCAGGCAGCTGGGACACACAAGCACTCTTCTTAGGGTGGCAAAATTAGACACTCCCAACCACCCACTTAAAAAGAAAAAAAAAGGGGGTTATAAGAAATACAAAGTATACCATAGACTAGCTGCAGGTCTCAGGGTGTGGACAGAAGTAGCTTTTAAAACATTTCCAAATGCAGTAGGCTCAGAAACATTTCCAAAGGGTATTAGTTTAACCCTGGGCATATATGTTTGGTTTTGGGAGTTGGTCTGGCAAGGTTCTGTGATGCCATCTGGGGCTCTTCATTGCTGGGTTTCCAGCTCTCCAGTCCCCAAATCTCTTCTCTCCCTCTCTTGCTGGAACAAGGAGATAGAGGCAGGGCTTGGGGTTTGGAGTGTCCCTCTCACAGAAACAAGGGAGGCTGCAGAGGTGGGGGATCTCTCCTAGGAGATGGGGACCTAGAAGTGCCCTAGAACCTGATAAGGCCCCAGAGTCCTGGTGACTGGACAGCTGGAAGACTTTCAGTCCATATTTCCTTTCTTTCCCTACTCCAAGAATGGGAGAGGCAGAAATAATAGAGCCGTAGGGGGATTCTGGAGGACCTTTGGGTCACCTGTCCCCATTTAAAAAAGGTGAAACACTTCAAAAAGGTACCTCATTTCAAGAGGTACTATTTTGGAGCACTGTAGATGCTTTTGAAATGTTTCAAAGGGCATGTACATTTGCACAGCTGGCTCTTCAAAAATGTTTCAATAGTGTTTGAAACATCTCAATTGTTGTTTCTGTCTGCACCTTTACAGTAAGTGCCAGAAGATCAAGTTTGAACAATTGCATCTCCAGTTAATTCTGATCATTAGGAAAAAGGTACCTCATAACCAAGTAGTGAAAAGGGAATTTATATCCTAGGACCAAATGCTGTCATTATTTACAGCCAGAACAACTATCTAATAAAACATGAGTTAGGTTTGGCAAAATTTCATTTAATGACTATAAGAAATAAAATTAAAAATAAAAAAAAAATTTTTTAGTATTGTTCAAAGGGACTGCCATCTGTATGTGTGTGTATACACACACACACACACACACACACACACACACACACACACACACACATATATATATATATATATTTTATATATATACTTTTTTTTTAATTTTTATTTCTTATATAGGACCATATATAGGGACCATAACTCTTTGTAATAAGCTCTAAAAGATTCCCTTCCAGGCCTGCCTAAATCTCTAGCCTAAACACAGGACCAATGGAAGACATACCAAAGAGGAATAATACCTACCTAGCTCTTACATAGCCTTTATTCTAACAGTAGAACTTAAAGCAATATACAGCATCAGTCTCTCTACCAGATGGCAAAACTGAGGTACAGAGGTAAAATGACTCAGCAAATGCATGGCTTTAAAAAAAAAAATCACAGTAACAGGGACAATGTTTTGATGAAGTTCATATTGCTAGAGTCTACTGGCATTTTAACCATATTCCAACAGCAATAGCATGGCAAAAGTCACAGTACTGAGCACAGGTAGAGCTAGGATTTTGAAAACGGGTGTGGTGCCTCATCGTATACAACATAACACATCCTTTCCCTCTAGGTTACAAAGGAGCTAGAAGCTTTACTAGTATGTATTATCTAGCTAAATTCTTTAGCGAGTTCATCACAAGAATGTGTAGATGCTGAACACAAAACAATCAACAAGCCAATTGTTGTCTCTGATCAAATTCTTTCCTTTATTGTAAACTGAAATACCTTGGTGGGATCAAGTGAGAAATGTGGACTCCTGATGAAAAGTTCCCAGTGCCAACTTCCTGGGGGAGCTTTGTATCCAACCTAAAAGTGGGAGAATTTTAATTCCACAGACTAAGGCCATTAACCAAGTTAATTACTTTGTTCTGACACCAACAGTACAAGACTTGGGCCCTAAAGCCAGAGCTTGCTCCCTTCTAAGCATAGGTAACACAGAAGAAAGTAGCAATCTTTTAGACCAATCTATGGAAACCTTTACAACTCGAACAAGCTTCAGTTCAAATGCCCTTGCTGCCATTTTGAAGCACGGGGACACTGATACACAAGATGTTGTGGCACTTTAACTAGAGCATCACTCTGTGCCACTCTAATTAAAGCACCCCCCCAAATCACTGGAGCATGTGTAAAAGTGCCCATAAAGCCGAGCATCCTGTATTGTGTAGAGGTAACTTAGGATAGATCACATGCTGTCATCCCAATGCATTCGCTGTATTTCTGCTAAGCCCCATTATGTCACCGAAAGCAGCACAAACCAAAACAAAGAAAGGTTTTTGGTTTGGCACTCTGCCATTAACACAATGATATCTGTAACTGGCAAGAATGCTTTGAGGACAAAAAACACATCTTCAAGCACATTTAAGAACAATTAATTTTTGCCAGAGAAAAGTACACTCTCATCTGACTTGCTGGGGAGGGTGGTAAAGTACCCTAGGAATCCTGATATAAAATGTCTTGTGATTTCCTAGTTGGTCTAATAAAAGGTATCATTTTGGAACCAAGTGTTCTAGTTTTTTGTGTGCTTTCTAAACTCCCAGAACCTTTTTCTCCTTAGCAGCAGGTTCTATTTCTGGCAAGAAAACATGATCTGCAAATAACAATATATTTTTTAGAGCTCCACTAACATCAAGGGAACTATACTAAATCTACAACTAACAATTTGGCTCAGACCAACTAAATAATTGGAAAAAATAGTCTTTTGTGTGAAGAAAAAAAAAAAAAGCTTTCAGGCACAAACACCCTTCTTCAGGCATAGGCAGAGTTCATGGACTAAATCTAGACATTGGATTTATGGCACATTATAACCTGCCTGCCACCTGGCAACCCCATGTAACCTGCCTGCATTTTACCAGCTACATTCTAATCAGATTTTTCCCCTTTCCCCTGCCCTCAACTACCTTCTCACACCTATTGTCTCCCATTCCCTTTGAACCTCATTGCCACACACACGCATTTTCACAGACCTGCATTTTGGTTTCTGTTCTACCCAGGAGAGCACACAAACACTAATAACCATCTCTATGCCTGAAGAAGGGCGTTTATGCCCCAAAGCTTGCAAAGAACAATTTTCCCAATTATTTAGTTGGTCTAATAAAAGACATCGCATCTCCCCAAAAAGCCTTGTCTACCCAGTTAGATAAATACATTTCTTTAAATAGGAAAAGGGATGGACTAGTCCAGGTCAATTATTTCATCATTCAGATTTTTGGGGAAAGAGAAATACATCATTTCAGGTAGTTACTAGTCATAACATTTTCAAATATGTTTTCCAGTGGAAAATTATGATTTCTCAGAGTAGACATATTGAAAAACAGAAACAAAGTATTTCAATAAGGTTAAAACAGGTCATGGTGAGCCTACTGGAGTAGAATATTTGATTTCTCATGTATCTTTAGGTTCATATGCATGCCAATTATGTATACATTCATATGTACACTAGGGCTGTGTGAAACTTCAGTTTGCGATTTGATTTGGAGAAGATTCAGCCCAATTCAGAGGCCAAATCTCCAAATCTGAATTGAATAGCTCAAAGCTTAAAACCTGAATCGATTCAAACAGATTTGGAGATTCAGAGGTGGTGGCTTAAGGGTAAACAGAAGCTTAGAAGAGGGAGGGGGAGCAGGGGGAGATGGACTAATATCTCTAGCTGGCCAGTGAGTGCGGTTCCTCCCTAAGTCCCCTTCCAGTCAGTGCCTGGGGGAGGGACATAGCCTGCAAACAGAGCCTATTATGCTGTTTCTTTCTATGCCTTTTGTGAGCTGATTCTAAGCAACAGTGTCTGAAAGGTACTGGACTAGCTTAGATTCCTAGTCAGTCACCTGTTCCTTTTTGCTCTTAGAAATAATTGGATAGGATATAGCTTAGCATGCCTCTACTTTACTTATCCAATTCATTTCTTCCAATTTATATTTACTCTCTTTTTTTCCTCCTAATACTTTTAAAAAAGAAAGCTCAGTGTTTTCCCTGGCAGTGTGATCCATCACTGTGCAGGGAAGCACATATTACACACACATCATAGAAAAAGTCAGATATTCATAAAAGAAGAGATTGTACATAGGTATTAATATTATTAGTTATAGCTAGTTTATATACAGTAAAGACAACACAGAGGAAGTCAGATAGTGATTAACACACACAACACAGAACTCAGAGTCCTAGAAGAAGAGATAGTATTATTTTAGGTACACAGCACAGAAGAAGTGGTAGTCACACATTCACATTAATAGCACAAACCACAGAAGAAGACACTATACAAAGCAAAAGCTTTGTTATCCGGTACCCATGGGGAATGAGGGGTGCCGGATAACCAAATATGCCTGTTACCTGAGAGGCCTGAACAGGCATCTTTGCCTGTTTGGGCCGCTGCCCCTCTCACTGCATCTGGAGCGGCACTGCCCCTCCCACTGCAACAGTGTGCCGGGGAACAGGGAGGGGGGCCCTGGGCACACTGGGGAAAGGATGCTATGCCCTGGGCTGTGGGGGCTCAGCAGCACAGGCTGCTTTACCGTGGGGGCTCAGCAAAACTGGAAGTGCCACGGTGGGCACTTCTGGTTTTGCTTTTGCTGCATCAACTGGCATGCCAGTTAGTACAGCATGCCAGTTTGTAAGGTGCCAGATAACACGGCTTCTACTGTATAGTTATTAATAATCAATCATAATCATAGCAGAATCCACTCAACACAGAATAAAGAAAACACACAACACAGAAGTCAGACACTCACCATTTGCAGAACAGGAAAGATTAATATGAAGCATGTTAGAAAGGCAGGTGCCAGGTCTTCTGGCAGGGGAGGGAGAGGGGCTAGGGGGAGAGCTAGAGATGCAAGTCCTTCCCCCACAAACATAGACACATCCTCTTTGCTAGCAGCCATGAGGCTTCTACCATCACTGGAAGCAAGGAGGTGGGAGCAGTACCTGATGTCCCTGCACCTGCACCACCTCCCCTAACTCCAGAAATAGGCACCAGCAGCAGAATGACTGTCTCCTCCACCCCAGTTTAATCTCCCAACATGAGCCTCCCACTGCCAGAGGAGCTGGAACCAGGGAACCTGAGCGCCCTGGCTAAAGTAATTCTGGGGACCAAGGAGGAATCTGAGTTTGTGCTCATCACCCCTCAAAGTTCCCCTAGACCCAAGTCTCCTTATTTGGAAAGCACCTTGGAGGAGGTTGAGGTTAAGGTTGTGGAGGCTCAGGCAAGTGGCTCAGCTGAATCAGCTCCTTCTGCTGTTGTGCCTCAGGCTACTGAGGAGGGGGATATGGCAGAATCCCCTCCCTCCACCCAGAAGCAGGGGAGTAGTGTAGTGTTGGATCATTTTGAGGTGACAGATGATCCCAGGTTTGCTATCTGCCAGAACTACCAAAGGCAGATCAGCTCAGGCAAGGAGGTGAAACACTTCACCACCACAGCAATGCTGCTGCATCTCAGGAAGAAGCACCCCCTTGCCCTTCTTCCTTCTCAGCCTGGCACAAAGGGAAGTCCCCCACTTGAGCATACCCAAAGGGAAGTCCCCCACTTGCTCCAAATCCCCTTTCCCCCCAAAGCAGAGGGAGGCCACCCTGAAGCAGTGGGGGAAAGCTGCAGACAAAGTGGGGTGCATTCCCAAGGTGAGCAAGGTCACCCAGACCACTGGGGAGATGCTTGCTCTGGATAGCTAGCTCTTCTCCCTTGTTCAGTGGCTAGGGTTCAGGCAGCTCATGGCCCCATCTTACTAGGTGCTTACACACATCACCTTTAGAAGGATGGTGGTGCCCTCCCTGTATGAGGCATCCAGGGAGTCCTTGAGGGAGGAGCTGTGCAACACAGGGCTGCAGGTGACCTTGCACTTCACCTCCAACATCTGGAACAGCTGGGATGGTGATCATGCCTACCTCTCCCTTACAGGGCACTGGTGCAATCAGTCAGGCTGTAGGTGGGCTCTCCTCCAAGCCAAGGTGCTGGATGAGCCCTGTTGGGCAGGTCAGGTTTACCTACAGGTTCATGGTCACCAATAATGGGGCCAATATGGTCAAGGCCATCCTTGATAACAACTTTGTTGGCATTTGCTATGCAGCACACAGGCTGCACCTCATAGTCAGAGACAGCTTGGAGTGGGACAGGGCTGCTGGTGATGGTGCCGTGACTACCACTACCAGCTAGCCAATTTCAAAATGCAGGAAGGTGGTGGGCTACTTCCACCATAGCATCAAGGGGGGGGGGAAGGGTGAGATGCTGTGGGACAAGCAGATAGAGGTGAGCATCCCACAGCACAAAATCATGCAGGATGTGAAGACTTAATGGAACTCCACATATCTGATGCTGGAAAGGCTGGTAGAGCAACAGAAGGCCATATATGAGATTGCCTTGCTCGGGGAAGATCGGGATCAGCAGTCCCCTGAATAGAGCTGAGTGGGGTACCAGCTCCCAGATCTTGATGGTCCTCAAGCCTTTCCTCAAGGCTACCAAGATCATCAGCACTGGTGATTCCCTCCTTAGCCAGGTGATCCCTGTAGTGAAGGAACTGGAAAACCAAATGGATATGTTCCAGGGGATCAATTTTCCTGGCTGTGGCAAGCTGCTGTCACCAGATTCATAGATTCATAGATGTTAGGGTTGGAAGGGACCTCAATAGATCATCAAGTCTGACCCCCTGCATAGGCAGGAAAGAGTGCTGGGTCTAGATGACCCCAGCTAGATGCCTATCTAACCTCCTCTTGAAGACCCCCAGGGTAGGGGAGAGCACCACCTCCCTTGTGAGCCCGTTCCAGACCTTGGCCACTCTAACTGTGAAGAAGTTCTTCCTAATGTCTAGTCTAAATCTGCTCTCTGCTAGCTTGTGGCCATTATTTCTTGTAACCCCCGGGGGTGCCTTGGTGAATAAATACTCACCAATTCCCTTCTGTGCCCCCGTGATGAACTTATAGGCAGCCACAAGGTCACCTCTCAACCTTCTCTTGCGGAGGCTGAAGAGGTCCAGGTGCCCCAGTTTCTCCTCATAGGGCTTGGCCCGCAAGCCCTTAACCATACGAGTGGCCCTTCTCTGGACCCTCTCCAGGTTATCCACATCCCTCTTAAAGTGCGGAGCCCAAAACTGCATGCAGTATTCCAACTGCGGTCTGACCAGCGCCCAATAGAGGGGAAGTATCACCTCCTTGGATCTGTTCGTCATGCATCTGCTGATGCACGATAAAGTGCCATTAGGTTTTCTGATGGCTTCGTCACACTGATGACTCATGTTCATTTTGGAGTCTACTAGGACTCCAAGATCCCTTTCCGCTTCCGTGCCACCAAGCAGGTCATTCCCTAGGCAGTAGGTAGGCTGGAAATTTTTCCTCCCTAGGAGCAGCACTTTGCATTTCTCCTTGCTGAATTGCATTCTGTTGTTTTCTGCCCATATGTCCAACCTGTCCAGGTCTGCTTGTAGTTATTCCCTGCCCTCCGGTGTGTCCACTTCTCCCCACAGTTTTGTGTCATCCACAAACTTGGACAGAGTACACTTCACTTCCTCGTCCAAGTCGCTGATGAAGACATTGAAGAGTATCGGTCCAAGGACTGAGCCCTGCGGGACCCCACTGCTCACACCCTTCCAGGTCAATACCGACCCATCCACCACGACTCTCTGGGTGTGACCCTCTAGCCAATTCGCCACCCACCGGACTGTGTAGTCATCCAAGTCACAGCCTCTTAACTTGTTCACCAGTATGGGGTGGGATACCGTATCGAAGGCCTTCCTGAAGTCTAAGTAAATGACGTCAACCCCTACTCCTGCGTCCAGGTGTTTTGTAACCTGGTCATAAAAAGACCAGATTAGTCAGGCATGATCTACCTGCTATGAACCCATAGCAGGTAGATCAGGCACTGGCAAGGTGACTGAAGGAGGGCATCAGGAAATGGCTGGATCCCTTGCAGTCCAGTACAGTCCACATGCTGGTGGGCATGTGTGACCTGAGGGTGAAGGGGAGCATGTGCACTGGCAACACCGAAACCCTTGATTACTAGGTGCAGGTGCTGGTCAACAGAGTCAGGGAGGCAGAAGGGCAGAGGCCAGGGGATGTGGAAGAGGAGGGATCCACTTTCCCATGATAGCACTCCCAGCACCAGCCAGTCTCCTACATGCCAGACACTGCCAGTGTGGGCCAAGGCCAAGGTTTCAATGGTGGGGTTCAAATACACCAGACCCCAGCCTCGGGCAGGGAGCGCTGAGGCTTCAGTGGCTACTTATCTTGCCAAGGACCTGGAGCTGCTGGATTCTGCAACCCCTTGGCCTATTGGGCAAACCACAGCCAGATGTGGCAGGATCTGGCCACGGTTGCCCAGCAACACCTGTCCTGTCCACCGACCAGTGTTCCAAGAGAGAGGGTGTTCAGCATTGCTGGGGATGTTGTGACACCCCTCCGTACCTGCTTGGATCTTGCTTTGGTGGAGCAGGTGGTGTTCCTAAAGGTGAACCTCCCACTGCTGGGGTTCCCCAAGCTTCACCTGCAGACGGACTGAATATCACTCTCCTCACTCCGTCTGCACCCATTTCTGTTTTATTTTTTTACACCAGTTAGTGTTACTGGTCCACTCTCAGAGCTGGAGGGGGCACTCACTGCATCACCAGCCAGGAGGGGAAGAACATGTCCCTGCTGAGCTCCCATGCCAGGATGAACTTGGAGATCTGGGACCTCCTCCTTTCCCATACCCCCAGGCCATGTCCTGGGCATGACCACTAAAACGGCACCCTGCCAGGGTAGGGAGGCCCAGTGGAACTGCTGGCAGTGCAGCAGCCCCATAAATGCCAGGACCAATGACCCCCTGGTGAAAGGCACATCTTTGACAGGCCTGAGGCTTGCTGGTTTTAGTGGAGTTGTGAGGGTCCAAGTGAGCTCAGCTTAGCTGCCTGGGATGCCAGCTTTTGGGTTGAAAAACCTTTTGTCAGGTTGACGAAGCACCTGCAGTTGGTCTGTGTGTATGTGGTTTCTGGATGGAAGGAATAGTAAAGAAGCCAGAGGCTGGCCTGGCATACAATGCAGGCAAGGAAGCCAGTCAGTGAAAATGGAAGTGGAGGCATCAGAAGGTAAGGGGGATGTAGTAGCACAGGTAGAAGTGCAGAGGTACCTGGGGAGTCAGATGTCTGGCAGGTTGCAGTGTGTCACAATTCCACTGTCTAATCTATATTGGGTTCATGAGTTAATGTACCTAGGAGGCTGATGAAGTGAAGTTCATAGGCTCAGCTCTGAAAAATGGTTTGTAAGTTGTTCCCTCTCAGGATCAGGCCTGAGAGATTGGAGGCAGAGTACTTAATTTGTGAGGAATGTGCCCCACAGGTAGTTGGGTATTGTTGTTTTTGATAGATTCTGGTGTTCAGTTTGTGGGGGAACTGGAGATATAGTTGGCAGGTTTTGTGTTTTGAGCTGTAGGAAACTGGCTTCAGTTCTGGTGATGAGGTTCAGTGCTTGTTTGACTTTAATTTCTTTCATCCAGGACCAGCAGACACACCAACTGCAGGTGCTTCCTCAGCATGAGGAAGGGTTTTTCAACCCAAAAGCTTGCTAAGATACATTTCTCTAACTATATAGTTGGTCTACTAAAAGACATCAGATTGTCTTACCTGTTGCCATGTAAAGTGATGGACCGGACTCAGGCCGTAGGGGAGGAGAAGGCCTCATTGGGCCACACTACCATGTTGTGTAGAGGATCCTATGCCAGTTATGGCGCACCTTCACACACACAACACGAGTTTTGCCTGTCAGCAGCCAGAGATGCAGGGCCCCAGAAGCTAGAAACCCCTGCACCTATCTCCTTGAAACTTGGTAGGCTTCGTGGCCTCAGCAGGAGCTAACATCCCTGCAAGTTTAAACCGAATCAGCCAAAAAATGACAAAGTTATTTCATTGATTCCCCATTATACTCTATGGTTGAATCAGCACCAAATCTTCCAAAGCCAATTTGGCTGAATTGATTTGGAAGAGTGATTTGAATCTCTCAACTGAAGCGCTGGCCTCTGAATTGGCCAAATCTAATAGTTCCCTATTCACACAGGCCTAATGTATACCAATTAGAAAAATCAGTAAGCCAAGTACTGATGCCCAGGGGAACACCCCCCGCCCCCATTTTGAAAAGTATTTATTGAACTTAAAAATGTAAAAATATATTTTATGATTTTGAAATTTAATGAGTCAACATTGAAACAATTTTATTCCCCCCCTGAAAATTCCTGAATTTAGACTTTATTTCAGTTCAGAAGGAATGCCTTCATTTCCCAACAAAACATGAGAATTTTCGGTTAAAGCAAAATTCTGAGTTTTGGACAGTTTTGCTTTTAATTTTACCTAACTATAACTATTTAGACTGACATTGTCCATACTAGGCATCTCTTATGGCTAATTTTTAGGAAGAGATACAGCTAGAACAATTGTTCTATTTTTGAGAATCAAGTAATGAAATGTTAATATTAAAACAACAACCATCCTTGAACAGCTTACAGATCGCCTGTATCTCATAGTTGAGGCTGAATATTTGGTCAGGGGGAGGGGGAGACTTTGCATCCAGTATGTCACTTGTAGCATCCTGTCAAAATTCATCCCAGTTTAGCTAAGTTATAAGCCTTAGGAAACATCTTGTCCCATAGAGATGTCTTCAACTGCATAAGCTGAAGTGTATAGATTTTAGTCAATTTTTAAAGATTCAGGGACAGGTGCTGAGAGCCTGAAAGTGAAATGCAGAAGGGCTGGGTGTTAATTTGCTAGAGGTGGTGGGGAATAGTGGGAGATGTGGGAAACATCAAATGCAGATCTATAGCAAGGAGAAGATGGATCCTCTGGAAAAGGAAAAACTGGACTGGGAATACATTTGGGGGAAGAACAGGGATGGGGAAAAACAGGAGCTGGAAGATAGGGTGAGAACTGACTGAGCAAAAAGGCTGAGCCAAGGTAGGTAGGTACGTAGTAGTAGGAGGAACAAAAGACTGATACTGAATGATGAGCCTAGGGAAGTGAAGGTTTGGGTGTCAACATAAAGAGAGGATTGAACAGTAAACCATAAGGAAGAGATAGGGACTAGCTGGGTTATGTGATGGAGACTGGAACAAATCAGAGAGACCAGGACAAAACTGGTTTAGTTTGGGGAATCTATGCTCAGGCTCCTCTTCATAGCCTGTAAGAGAACCATGGACTCTCAAGTCACATCAGCAAATAGCTATCTAAGTTATCAGCCAAGTACACACCTCATCCCCTCCAGTGCTTATCCACATAGAGAAGGGCAACCCAAATAATATCACTACCCAACCATGCATGAACTTATGCAACAGTTTGTGCAATGGATTTAAAGGTTCCAGACCTGCTGATAACCAGAGTGAGGGGCAATCTGATACCACACAGTAACATTCCTGTTTCAGTTTGATTTTAAAAAAACCCAACAAAACAACAAAAAACCAAAACCTTGGAAACTTGGAAACCCTGAATGCAAACAACATTACTAAGATTGCTAATTCAATCATCCTAAGATTAGGGCCTAGCAAAATTAAGTTTGCCTTTGTAATCTTAGTTTATATCCCTTGGGTCATTATGAGGCATAATATGACCACTATTTTCCACCCCGCTCCCAAACTGTGGGCTTGTCATTTTTGGAGAGAGTCCAGCAGAGGGCAAAGAAAGTGGTTAGAGGGCTGGGAAGCATGACTTACAAGGAGAGGCTGAGAAGGCCTTCTATCCCTGAACAACTGTCTAGTTTGATAGCTTCCCCCAGTTTAGTTTCTTGAGTAGGCCAGAACAGCAACAACAAAGAAAGGACTACTAGCTTAGCCCAGGCCAATGTGAATGTCTGTCCTGTTTATCCTGGCATTGCCTTTTCCTTGTTGGCCTACTCTTAGTATTCCCATCACCCCCACCTCCTCTGAACAATCTTGGTGGGCTTGGCCACTCTGCAAGTCAGTCCAACCAGAGTGCTCTGCCATAGTTCCTCTCTGGATTCCACCCCCAGGCTGCTGTGGGTCTCCCTGCCACAGCCCTTCTGGGTTTACTTACACTTTCCATTAGTTCCCCAGCAGGAAGTTCCTAGGTAGGCCAGAATGACCTCCTCTTCCTATAGTGAAGGGCTTATATAACTCCTGACTCGTCCTCCTTCTAGTCACCTGATCTGGTATCCTCTCCCTCGGCTAAAGGTGTTTTTTATTGATTTCCTCAGCAGGCCATTGCTGAGAAAACAAGCTTCCAGCTGCTTATTATCTGCATCTCTGCATCTTTCTAACTCTACTGCTTAGTCCTGTGCTCAGGGGCACAGGACTAAGCAGATGGGCTTGGGGCATCTGTTACAGCATGCAGATGAGCAGGGGCTTGGCCCCTGTTACAGCATGCAGAGGCAATCTCAGTTCTGTCATTTTCTAACTGTTGAGTAATAAAATGGCATATTATATCCACCCCATTTTCTGCATGTCCAAATATTATCTGATTTTTTTAACTGACCAGGGGTCCTTAATGAGCCATCTCCAGTGATGTGCAGGTCACTTTCTTGACTTACAGAATCATAGAAAAGCAGGGTTGTAAGGCACCTCAATGTCATCTAGTCCAGCCCTTTGGTCAAGGCAGCAACAGCCCTATCCAAACCATCCCATTCCTAAAACTATACAAACAACCCTGTTACACACTTACAAGATACCTTCCCCAGAACATCAAGAACACCTTAACATGCCACAGTAGAACAGGAAAAGGGCACACTAATGAGACTACTGCCAATGTCCCACCATTGGTAGGCTTGTTAAATATACCCAAGAGATCTATAGAGGAAGGCAAAACCCTACTAAGTCTATAACAATCTGACCATCACGTAAATATCTTCCTGACTCCAAATGTAACAATCAGTTGGACAACACCCTTATCGAGGAACTTCCAGGTTTTAGTGCCAGCATGTAGAATCAAATCCCCAGCCTTGGCCAAAGCCAACATGCAGTGTATCTAAGGAAGTCCAAACCCTCCCCACCCCGTAAACCTGTAGCAACAGGATGGGGGGGAAAAAATTGCTTTCCAGCCCCATGTAGCAACCAGCAAAGCCTGGAAGTGTGGAAAAAAACTAAACACTCTCCACTACATCATACAACCTACGAACTGTGAGCAACTCACATTCCCTTTCTATTATCCTTTCCCCTCTACAAACTTATCCCAGTCCTTTTAACCATCTTTTGTAACTAAGTTGGTTGTGCAGCTCTGCTTCATTCTCCTGTTGCTGAGCATCATCCTTCCCAATATCTACCGGATCTAGACTGCTGAGCTCCTGTCATGATCTCCCAGTGATCCACGAGTAGGGGACTCCTGGGCTTCTAACTGTTGCTCTTCACAGCACACTCCATGCATAGCTACTCCTCAGTCATCCCTACCTAGTTCTTATCCAATCTCTTCTTGAGAAATCTCCAATGAAGGAGGTTTCACAACTTATAGGAAGTCTATTTTACTGTCTCCTTGTTCCAAGAGTGAACATTTTTTTCCTGGTATTCACTCTATTCTTACCTTACTGCAATTTCAAGCCAGTGTTATATGTCCTGCTTTCTGCTGAGATGGAGAAAGGACATTGTTTGTCTTCTTTGAGGCAGTCATCAGATGCTTGCAAACTGCTGTCACGTCCCCTCTTAATCACCTTTTCTGAAAGATGCACATGTCTATTTCTTTCAACCTTTCTTCATATGACTTACCTTTCAAGCTGTTTATCATTTTTGTTGCCTACCTCTGCACCATCTCTAGATATTTGATACAGTCTACACCACCCTAAAGATTTTGAATTTAAATTTTTCCTTCTACTGTGTATTACTTAGCATTTATAAACATTGGATTTCATCTGTTGTGTTATCCATTTGAAGAATACTTTGGGTCATACTTCTCAAATCTTAGAATCACAAATTCTGTTCAAGTCAATAGGAGTCACAACTATTCAGCAACTCCAAGTGCAGGTACTGAAATAGAGTGGCTTTTTAGATTTCAAGAGAAAACTAGAGGACATAAGGGTGTCCGGTTTCGTATCAATAGAGGACAGAGGACAACTGGACTGTCCTCTATGAAGGTCACCCTATCAAAAGCACACCACTGCCATTTTCTTCATGCTGACATGCATTTCGCCGCTTATACAACTGCAAGAGTCGCAGTGCCAGGCACCTTTCAAAGCGTCCAGCGCTGCAGTGTTTCCACATGTAAAAAAGCCCAGTGTGCTCAATAATGAAAATTAAGTTGTTTTCTCTATGGTACTTAATTAGAAAGTTGAAACCTGGATATCAACATAAACATATAAGCGCTAGACTTTTACTCTTTTTGTATAGATCTTATCCTGCATCACATAGAAGACAATTTAATGCTGTAATCACATGGAAATGTTTATAGCTAACTGGTCGGAAAATTCTTATCCTCCATCTCACTTCAATACCAACACAAAGCAAAATAGACAAGTCCTATTTCCTTGTTATTTCATATTTGCCAGAATGCAAAAATATGTTTTTGCTTTGTTTTTACTCTAACATAATTATCTCCACATTCCCAGGGCCACTAGCCAAAGACTGTATAACCCAGCGATAAGGAGTCTATTTTAAAAGGCAAAAATAAAGTATTTTAAATCCTTGTTTCAGAGAGGCATGAGATTTCTCAGGCTTTCATTGGTAACAACCTATTTCTTCAGATGAATCAGTCTCCTGCACTGTAAATTGATGCTGTATTTGTCACTAGAGAAAACCTTTTCTTCCAGGATCCTGCTGTTGTACAAGTCCACTGTTCCACTTCAAGTCCCTCTGAAGTGTGCAGACAAAATATGCTAACTCTTTATCTGGGGATAATAACTATGTGCATCTATAAGAGGAGTGGGAAATTATTTGGGTTGGAGGGCCACTTAAGGAGTTGTGGTAAACTTTTGCAGGCCAGGGCAGTTGGGGTGCTGACCCAGCCTGGCACAGCTGGGGACAGGTGTGTTGACCTGGCATGGCATGTTGACCAACCTGGGAATCCCGTGGGCAGGGCATGCTTGGCAGAGCAGATAGGATAGGGCTGCAGGCAGGTGAAGAGCAATGTCCAGGAGCAGGTCAGGCAGGTGAGCCCAGGATCACAGGGTGGTGATAGCACTGGGCCAGGGCCTGGGGCAGAGCCACATGTGTCCACAGAACTGGTGCCCATTGCAGGGACATGTGGGGAATGAATTGTGGCTCTGCCCTGGGCCCCAGCCCTGTGTTGTCACTGCCCCACAATCCTGGCCCAGGCTCTGGCCCCTGCCCACCCATTCTGCTCCTGGACACTACTCAGCACCACCCACAGCCCTATCCCATCTGTCTGGCTAAGTGCGCCCTGCCAATGGGCTGGTCTCCATGGAGACTGCACCTGCCTGTCTGCCTTGTCTAGAGACCCCAGAGGTGTGTGTGAGGCAGACAGGCCAGGGTGCCCAGCTAGCAGGGCCGGGTCTGGCAGTGGTAACCAAGACAATGGCAGCGGCATCTGGGCAGAGTGAGCTACTGCTATGGAGGCCGCCGGGAAGCAAAATCTGGCTGCCATGCTGCCCCCACCCTGCCATACACTCAGGGGCAGTGGGACCAGCCACATGTACCACCCAGGCTGTCCCCTGTGCCTGGGCTGAGTGGGGCTGAGAGATGTGCCATGAGCTGGGTTGAGTCCCTTGGTGGGCTGAATCTGGCTCATGGGCTGTATTTTGCCCACCCCTGATCTAGTGCAGGTCATTCCCAGGACAAGCCAGCCAGGCTGTTTGCTTTTATTGACTGTTTACTGGCAAAGGAGCAGCAATGCAGTTTGGAAGGATGATGCATGTAATTGACAATCGGGCCCACATCAAATGACATATCTATTTACAGCCCAGATGTGCTAGCCTACCCTGCCTTCTTCCTGACTTCAGACTAACAAGATCTTTTCTGTGAATCAGACATTGAAGTTGGAGGTGTTGCAGACATTTTTGCAAGAGGGTTACACAAGCAGTAGACTGTAGGGGTCATCAAGAGGGGTCACATTCTGCAAACTCACTTCTTTTTAACAATTCTAGCTCTCAGCTCTGAAGGTAGTCAGAGCAACTCGTAAAGCTAAACAGAGAACAGGGCAGCTTGAGCAAACCATATTTATTTGGGCATGGGTGAATGTAAACAAAGCAGCAACAGGAAGTCACAGGGCACCTCTACAACAGAAGAAAGTGAAAATTAAATGTGACACTTCTTTTCTACCAGTGAGGCAAGGTGGCTAGTGTTGGCAGTTGAATGGGCAATATCTAATAAAAACTTGCTCTGCAACGGGGCTTTTCAGAATCAGCCATCATTTGAAAAAATCAACTTTGCTGCCTCTCTCCTGCCCTAGCATTCTGCTGCCTGGATTACCCCTGGCCCTGGAGATCCCTCTGGCTGCCACTATCAGCTCCATAGCAGGATTGGAATACAGGAGAGGCTCAAAAGGCTGTTAGAAATCTCTCTTCCCACAGGCTGAGTGTACCTGCCTTACCTTCAGGGCTTTGGCAAAAATGGTAACAGTTGTTAAAATAAATTGAAAAATTAGGCTTTTTTGTTTGTCTTTCCACAGAGCATGAAGGCTTTCTCAGGCCTCAAGGGCTGTTGCTAGAATTGATATTATAGATGCCACAGACACAGAGCTAGTCATTCTGGAAGTTACAAGAAAGTGACTATGAAAAAAAAAAGATGTGCTCTCTGACTACTGTGGAGGCAGCTAAAGGCTTGTCAAGCCTCACTCCTATTGGAGCAGGAGATTAATTTTAAATTTAAGAGAAATGTATACACATATATATGTATCATTTCCCAAATGGGAAGAAGGACACTGGGGAAGAAGAGCTCACTGAGTAAGGACTCTGTCTTTTCAATTTCCTCTTTGAGACCATTAAAAGTAAATGTTCAACCAGGCAATCGTGACAACGCCAGCTCTCTATTTCCCCTGCTCAGAAGGTTTCCAGGAAACAACAGAGCAGCATCCAGAGTGAAAATTAAAGGTAGGAACTGGGGATTTTAATTTGATGCTCCTATCTAAGAGAAGTTTGGACTCCTTTACTAAAATGAATATTTCATATTTGGGATTGCCCATTCCTCCATGTCATTATTTGCACACCCAATACAAATATTTAATCGGTTAACTTGTTTTAACATGGCTCTTGCTTATGCAATCTCTTATAGTTTGCCATAGGCAGGTATCCAAGTGCTACAAATCATCAGTGGACATATTTTTCTTCCCCAGTGGTAGAAATATTTTAATCTCACAAAGAGCATCTAGTTCTTCATTTTTCCAAGATATGATGGAAGTCTTAACAAAAAGCAGCTATTTTACGAGCAACTAAAGCAGCTCTTTTATGGTCAACATCTCTCCCTGCCCAAAATACCCCCCCAGAATAGGGCAGGCAACAGAAACGAGAGCATTGTATGAGGAGGGGAACATAGGACAGGCAGCTGAGAAGTAACTTGTTCAGCGAGCACCAGGCAGGGAACAGAAAGCTGACTAGCAGGCCAGGTGAGGGAAAGAGATCATAATGGCACTCAGGGAGTGTAGGGGGTTAATTTGTGGCAAGCCTACCAAAAAGTTTGTTCCTCACTGCTTTTAAGTCCAAGTGGAGCACATTTTCAAAAGAAATGTTTTATTCTTATCATTTCCAAGAACTAGTCATTACTTTCCTCTTCCTTCTTTTATGTTTGTCCAAAGGATCTGGTGGATTAATAGATCTCAGATGCATCTGCCATAACCCAGTTGACCTCATCTCACTCCAGATGCCTCCAAATCTGACAGCATAAAACGTAACTTTCTCCAGCAATGCATTCACAATTTAAGGGCCCCCACATGGACGTAGTAGGGAAATGCACCTTATCATGCACCTTGCAAGCCAAACCAATGATTTCAGTGTCACTGACTTGATGCAACTGAGAAAAGAATACAGCACAGGGTATTTCCTTTTCAATAAACACTTAGGCATAACCACATCTTTATGAGAATTATTTGTTATTTTTCTTTTTTTTTCTTCTTAACAGATACCTAAAGTGTTTGTGATCACTGAATGAGTATCTTACATAACTTTCCCCTTCTAATCTTTACATCTTTTGGATGTCTTTCTCACAAAGAAAGCTTAGAATCATCTATCCTGTAAAAAATGCACCAAAAAGCCCCAAGCTGTCTAGGCAGGAACCAAGAAGTTGTATGGTTATTTTATAACTGAAAATAGAATTTTCACTCTCTTTTTAAATACTAGATAATCAACAGTGGAAAGAGTAAGAGTTACCCTGTTTTCCTATATGACAATATATGAGTCACTCAGATAAAACTCACTGAAGAAGAAAATGTCACTGAGAAAGTATTTTTCAACAGTTTCCTTTACAGCTGTCTTTGGTCATGCGTAGGGTGGTTGTGTATCTGAAAAATGGGATATCTTGGCTTTCTGGGCCGGTCCCTTTTGGTTTCACAAAAAACAATGTTTTGATTCATTTTATGTAAACAGTATCCAAAGGATACTGTGCTCACCTACACTGATGAAAATGCCACGTTTCCCAGGGATCACCCCTTAGCTCCTGGTTTGGCCATTGCTGACAAAACATCCTATACCAGTGGGGGTGGCCCTTTCTGGCAAGCATGTCACAAATTAGCCCCACATCCTCCCCAAGTGCCACCCGTTTCCTTACCTGATCTGCTGTTCAGCTTTCTGTGCCCTAATCTGCGCTCCCCACCTGATCTGATGCTGATGCTCTACATTTTGTTCCCTGCTCTATGTTACTATGCTGCCTGTCCTCTCCCCAGTCTGCTGCATGCCACACACACAGGCTGCCTGTGCCTCTTGTGGTACCCCCACCACAAGTTGTACATCCCTGCTGTATATGATGCCTCCCTGTGATCTCACTGCCTGTCATGATTGCATGAATTAAATGGATCATAGATCTATGGTCAGATCATAGATACTTGTGTGGATGGCAACTTCTTTACAGACATCTTTATGGACTGTCATGCCAGCACAGCTGCTGGACCCAACCGGGGTTAGTTTCTGATCAGTTCACCACATCACACTATCTAAAGTAGCCTGGTGATTAGTGAGGAGGTCAAAGGACAGAAAGACTGTGAGACTGTGGGTAGAGAAAGAGAACAGCCAGGGAAATGGGATTGAGAAAAAAGTCTGGAAAGAAAGAATAATTGGGAAAGGAAGAACAAAGTGTAAAGAAAGAAAGGAAATGTAATAACAGTGGGGATTCTTTTTGCCTCTTACCCAGAATTGCCAAATTCTTTCTGTGTACATCTGTCTGCACCTGCCAACATCTTCCCATACTGTTGCCTCCTACCATCACCAGCTAGATTTGGGACTTGGTTTTCCATTAATCTTATGCTCTGATCTAAAAATAACAACCTGGTAACAATAACAATATTGTTCTTTCCCAGTGATCATCAAGCACACCTTGACCTTGTATGGATACCTTTAAGAGTGTTATGTATAAGTTGTTACATTGGCCTGAGGATTGTAGGAGGGAACTGGAGGGAAGAGCAAATCAGTAGGCTAAGAAGTAGGGCTGTGCCAGGCTTTGGATCGCGCTTCAGATTTGGAGAAGATTCGGACGCTTTGGACGTCAAAGCAGTATGTCTGGATTGAAGCGCTGGCTTCTTTAGGCTTTCTGAACCACTTTGGAAAACCTTCAGAGCTGCTTCAGAGATCTGGCCATAGAGTATAATGGGGAATCAATGAAATATCCATAACTTTGTTGTTTTTTGTCTGATTGGGATGAAACTTGCAGGGGGGGTAGCCTCTGCTGAGACCATGAAGCCTAACAAGTTCCAAGAAGATTGGTGCAGGGGTTTGGGGGGAACTGCACCCCAAATTCTTGAAAGCAACTCATGACACGTGTATGTGTTACACCACAGGGGAGTGAAAACTGCAAGGGTGGTAGCCCCTGGTGAGGCCACAAAGCCTGACAAGTTTCAAGAAGATAGGTGCAGCGGTTTGGGGGGAATTGCACCTCAAGCTGCTGACAGGCAAAACTCATGACACAGATGACCCTGTGTGTGTTAAGATGCAGCGGGCTGAAAACTGCTGGGGTGGTGGACCTGCTGAGGCCAAAAAGCCTGCCAAGTTTCAAGGAGATAAGCACAGGGGTTTGAGGGAAACTGCACCTCAAGCTGTGGACAAGCAAAACTCGTGACATGGGTGACACTGTGTGTGTTAAGGTGCAGCAGAGTGAAAGTTGCAGGGATGGTAGCCCCTGCTGTGGTCACAAAGCCGGCCAGCTGTCAAGGAGATAGGTGCAGGGGGAGTCTGGGTTCTGGGGTCTTGTACCTCTAGCTGCTGACAGGCAAAACTTGTTACATGGAGGCTTGTGCAACTGTGTCTGTCTTGGGGTATGGGATTGCGGGGGGAACTACCCCAGGCCTGGCTGCTAAGCTACTGTGTTACCAATCAATCATGATTCACTCAGGGACCAGCTCAATACACAGTACCTAGCTACTAATAGCTACTAGATAATGAGTTAACGAGCAAGGATTAACACCTACAAAAACACATCCTAAGGAGAGGAAATAATCAATACAGACAATCAACTGCCCCAAGACAGAGACAGTCAGTTGCACAAGTACCCATGTCATGAGTTTTGCCTGTCAGCAGCTAGAGGTGCAGGGCCCCAGAACCCAGAACCCCTGCACTGATCTCCTTGACAGCTGGCAGGCTTTGTGGCTGCAGCAGGGGCCACCATCCCTGCAGCTTTCACCCTGCTGTGTCTTAACACACACAGTGTCACCCATCTCACGAGTTTTGCTTGTCTGCAGCTTGAGGTGCAGTTTCCCCAAAACCACTGCAGTTATCTCCTTGAAACTTGGCAGGCTTTGTGGCCTCAGCAGGGGCCACAACCTCTGCAGTTTTCAGCCCACTGTGCCCTAACACACACAGGGCCATCTATGTCATGTGTTTTGCCTGTCAGCAACTTGAGGTGCAGTTCCCCCCAAACCTCTGCACTTATCTTCTTGAAACTTGGCAGGCTTCATGGTCTCAACAGAGGCTACCTGCACGTTTCATCCCAATCAGACAAAAAACAACAAAGTTATAGATATTTCATTGATTCCCCATTATACCCTATGGCCAGATCTCCGAAGTGGCTCTGAAGCTTCAGAGCTGCTTCGGCAGAATCGAAGTGGGAAACCGATCCGGAGCCCTGGATCAGATCCCTGGCATCCAAAGCAGCTGGATCTGAAGCTGAATTGAAAAGCTGCCTATTCACACAGGCCTACTAAAGAGGATCTCTGAATAGACAAGCTTTATTGTTCTATAATTTTAACTCCTTGGTCTTTTGAGAATAACACAGACCTTAGTAAAATGGGGCCACACAAAGAAAAAACCTCAGTGTCCAGTCCAGCTTCATCTCTGACTCTCCCCTGCTTCCCCTCAAGTCCTGTTTTCAGGAAGTTAAGTCAAACCATAAAAAGATAACAACCCACACTGTTCCTTTACTACAGAGAAAAAAATAGATAGATATGTATACTAATGGTGGGATTTCTTTATTTGGAGAAATCATATAAATGAAGGAACTGATCTCAAGGAATAAATGAGACCATGGTAAAGGGTCTCCTATCTCTTTCTGACAGTAGTTTTATTAAGGATGGCTGATGGAAGTTACTTCTCTCCTAGATTTCATAGACATTAGGGCTAGAAGGGACCTCATGAGATCATTGGGTCCAGCCCCCTGTCCATAGGGCAGGAAGTCATCTGGCGTCAGATGACCCTAGCAAGATAATCATCCAAACACTTCTTGAACATGTCCAGAGTAGGTGCTTGCACTGCTTTGAGGGGAGTCTATTCCAGACTCTGGAAACTGGAATAGTAAAGAAGTTTTTTCTTATGGCCAATCTAAAACTGTCTTCCAGCAGTTTGTGAAGTTTGACTTCCCTTGGGACACTCTGGTGAACAGACATTCTCCCAGCTCCTGATGCACACCCCTTATGCACTTACAGGCTACCACCAAGTCCCCCCTGAGCCTATGCTTCTCCAGGCTGAAGAGTCCCATGCCTCTCAGCTGCTCCTTATAAGGCCTGTTCTCTTGCCCTCTGATCATGCTCTCCTCTGGACTTTCTCAAGCTTCTCCACATCCTTTCATAGATTTCATAGACATTAGGGCTGAAAGGGACCTTATGGGATCATCGGGTCCAGCCCCCTGCCCAAGAGGCAAGAAGTCAGCTGGATCAGATCACCCCATCAAGATAAGCATTCAAGCGTTTCTTAAAGGTATCCAGAGTAGGTGCTTGCTGTCAGGGTTAAGGAACAGAAAGAAAATCCACAAATGGAGTTAGCTGTATTCAGCAGCTTTAATTGCTCTCAGCACAGCCCCAAATTAAATATTTTTCTAAGTTGTGAGGTTTTTCAGTAGTAATTTTAGAAATGTAATCATCTACATTAAACTAAACATAAACCCAACCTGAAAAGGAAAGAGAAGCAAGGTCTAGGCTTTTTCTTCTATCCAGGAAATGTGGCCAGGCACAGTGATGTTGTCCCATCCATCTCATCATTCTGTACAAAAATGTCTCCATCTGTCAGACACATCCTCTCTGGAATTATTTCCTTACCAATTTATAATAATTTCAGCATTTGGTTTTTCACTCCATCTCAACCATGCAGCCTTTTGCCTGAATCTATGTCAAAAGCTTTTTCAAGGACCGCATGTATTGTCAAGCTGTTCTCCTTCCTCCTACTTCTGCTGATATTCTTGAAGAGTATTAGTAAAATTAGAGAAGTCTGATATTTCCTGATGTCATTGTGTTATATTTAGTTGTTTAGGTATTTTACAATCATGTTTAGTTGTTGTACACATGCTATGGTTTAGTTACAGTACAAAATTAATGTTCGTTGGTTGCTCATTTCCATCAGAATGACAACTAGCTCATTTAATAAAAAGGTATGCAACTTTTGCTACTCTCATGTACATTCATTTATTTAAAAAAGAAAAAAAAACATGTTCTGGTCAATAACCTCAGCATTTTCTCTTTTACGTTTTTGAACTCTTCAGTGTGGATCATTTGGTTCTCAAAGTTCAGTATCATCAGGTCAGGAAGTTAGCTCAGGTCCATCCTTCTGACTATGAGGGTGGTCAAGCATTGGAACAGGCTACCTAGAGAAGCCGTGGAAACTCCATCCCTGGACATTTTCAAGAACAGGTTAGACAGACACTTGGCTGGGGTAGTTTAGATCAGGGGTGGCCTACCTGCAGCCTGGGTAGCATCTGTGTATAGCATGTGACAGAGAGAGGAAAGGACAGGCAGCATAGCAGCAGTTATGGCAAGGAGCAGAAAGCAGAGCAGTAGATTGTCCAGGGAGCACAGGGCAGAGAACAGGAAGCAAAGCAGCTGATTGGGCAAGGGAAGGGGATGGGAATGGTATGTTTGTCAAAAAAGTTGTCCCCCATTGATTCATAGACATAAACATTAGGGCTGGAAGGGGCCTCGGAAGATCACTGAGTGCAGCCCCTGGCCCCAAGGACAGGAAGTCGGATAGGGTCAAAGGATCCCAGCAAGATAAGCATCCAAATGTTTCTTAAACATTTAGTCAGTGATGAGCCTGCCTTCAGCAGAGGCTGGACTAGATGACTTCATGAAGTCCTATCCAGTCATACTTTCCTATGACCCTGTGATCTCTAACAAAATTATGCTATTATATCCACAAGAAAGAGATTTCATTTTGTTCTCATACAAAAACATTGAGAATATCAGTAAAAATATACTATTTATAGAAACTATTAGCTGTTTCCTCAGGAACCAGTAGTCAGACTGGACAATACTTGGGACATGAATAGGCTTTGGCTTCCTTGACAATGACCCGCACATCATGACGAGGGACATGCTCAGTTGGGATGGGCTTCACCTGTCCCCCAAAGGTAAACGTGTGTTCTCTTCTAGGTTGGTGGATCTCCTCCGGCGGGCTTTAAACTAGGCTCATTGGGGGGAGGGGAAGATGAGGGCGGGGGAAGCCGTGGACCACCAAACCATGTGGCACCCACAAGGACAGCCCAGCCTGAAGAAGGAGAACACCGGGAACCTGAAATCCATGGGGCGGCTAGCAGTACAGCACAGGTAAGCAATAAGGGGCCCTTTGGGAATCAGAGCTGGGGGGCAGCAAAGCCACCAGTCACAGGGCTCAAGTGCCTATACACTAATGTTAGGAGCATGGGGAGCAAGCAGGATGAACTAGCACTCCTGCTTGCAGAAAACACCTACGACTTAGTAGGGCTAACAGAAACCTGGTGGGATTCTTTCCACAACTGGGTGGTACATATTGAGGGTTATAAGCTGTACAGAAAGGACAGGGTGGGGAAGAAAGGGGGAGGGGTTGCGCTATATGTCAATGAGCAATATACATCGACCCTTATCAAGACAGAATCGAAGGAGAAGAAAGTAGAAGGATTGTGGGTTAGGTTACATGGGGGTCACGGAGAAAGGGATTTGGTGGTAGGGGTCTGGTACAGACCCCCACACCAAGGGGAAGAGGTAGATTTGGGGCTCCTGAGGCAGCTCTCGGAGACCATAAAAACTAAGGAGGCAGTAGTCATGGGGGACCTAAACTACCTAGACATCTGCTGGGAGATGCAGACTGCAAAGTCCCACCGTTCACGCAGGTTCCTATCCTGTGTACAGGACCTCCACCTGACGCAGGAGGTACATGGTCCCACTAGGGTGAATGCCTTATTGGACCTGGTATTGGCAATGGGGGATGACATGGTAGGGGACCTACAGATCGGTGGTCCCCTGGGGGACAGTGATCACCTAATAATAGAATTCATCATAAGACGTCGAGTGGGTAAGGTAACTAGTAGGGTGAAAGTGCTAGACGTTAGGAAAGCTGATTTCAATTAACTCAGGCGATTAGTCAAGGACGCACTGCAGAGTAGGAGTTTTGAAGAGCTGGGAGCCCAGGAAGGGTGGCTGTGCCTTAAGGAAATGATCCTTCGGGCACAGAGGGAGACGATCCCGATGAGAAGAAAAGGACGGAAAGGGGCCAGAAAGCTTCCCTGGCTGATCAGAGAAATCTAGAGCAGCCTATGGGCTAAAAGGAGAGCATATAAAAAGTGGAAACAGGGAGAGATTACCAAAGAGGAGTATACCTCCTCTGCTCGCGCTTGTAGGGAGGCAGTTAGACAGGCCAAAGCTACCTTGGAGCTGAGGATGGCATCCCAAGTTAAGGATAACAAGAAATTGTTTTTCAGCTATATAGGGAGTAAAAGGAAGGCCCAGGGTGGTATAGGACCCCTATTGAATGGGTAGAAGCAATTGGTGACGGACAGGGGGGACAAGGCTGAACTCCTCAACGAGTTCTTTGCCTCAGTGTTCCTAAGTGAGGGGCAAGACAAGTCTCTCACTGGGATTGTGGAGAGGCAGCAGCAGGATGCCAGACTACCATGCGTAGACCCTGAGATGGTGCAGAGTCACTTGGAGGAACTGAATGCTTTTAAGTCGGCAGGCCCGGATGAGCTCCATCTGAGGGTGCTGAAGGCACTGGCTGACGTCATTGCATAGCCACTGGCAGGAATATTTGAACACTCGTGGCGCATGGGCCAGGTCCTGGAGGACTGGCAAAGGGCCAATGTGGTCCCCATTTTCAAGAAGGGGAGGAAGGAGGACCCGGGCAACTATAGGCCAGTCAGTCTCACCTCCATCCTTGGCAAAGTCTTTGAAAAAATTATCAAACTCATATCTGCGAGAGCCCAGCAGGAAAAATTATGCTGCGGGGAAACCAGCATGGGTTCATAGCAGGAAGATCATGCCTGACCAATCTAGTCTCTGTTTATGACCAGGTTACGAAACGCCTTGACACAGGAGGAGGGGTGGATGTCGTATACTTAGACTTCAGGAAGGCCTTCGATATGGTATCCCACACCATACTGGTGAACAAGTTAAGAGGCTGTGACTTGGATGACTACGCAGTCCGGTGGGTGGTGAATTGGCTAGAGGGTCGCACCCAGAGAGTTGTAGTGGATGGGTCGGTATCGACCTGGAAGGGTGTGGGCAGTGGGGGCCCGCAGGGCTCGGTCCTAGGACTGATACTCTTCAATGTCTTCATCAGCGACTTGGACGAGGGAGTGAAGTGTACTCTGTCCAAGTTTGTGGATGACACAAAACTGTGGGGAGAAGTGGACACACCGGAGGGCAGGGAACAACTACAAGCAGACCTGGACAGGTTGGACATATGGGCAGAAAACAACAGAATGCAATTCAACAAGGAAAAATGCAAAGTGCTGCACCTAGGGAGGAAAAATGTCCAGCATACCTACTGCCTAGGAAATGACCTGCTGGGTGGAATGGAAGCGGAAAGGGATCTTGAAGTCCTAGTGGACTCCAAGATGAACATGAGTCGGCAGTGTGACGAAGCCATCAGAAAAGCCAATGGCACTTTATCGTGCATCAGGAGATGCATGATGAACAGATCCAAGGAGGTGATACTTCCCCTCTATCGGGTGCTGGTCAGACCGCAGTTGGAATATTGCGTTCAATTTTGGGCACCGCACTTCAAGAGGGATGTGGATAACCTGGAGAAGGTCCAGAGAAGGGCCACTCGTATGGTTAGGGGCTTGCAGGCCAAGCCCTATGAGGAGAAACTGGGGCACCTGGACCTCTTCAGCCTCCGCAAGAGAAGGTTGAGAGGCAACCTTGTGGCTGCCTATAAGTTCATCACGGGGGCACAGAAGGGAATTGGTGAGGTTTTATTCACCGAGGCGCCCCCGGGGGTTACAAGAAATAATGGCCACAAGCTAGCAGAGAGCAGATTTAGACTGGAAATTAGGAAGAACTTCTTCACAGTTACAGTGGCCAAGGTCTGGAACAGGCTCCCAAGGGAGGCGGTGCTCTCCCCTACCCTGGGGGTCTTCAAGAGGAGGTTAGATAGGCATCTAGCTGGGGTCATGTAGACCCAGCACTCTTTCCTGCCTATGCAGGGGGTCGGATTCGATGATCTATTGAAGTCCCTTCTGGCCCTAACATCTATGAATAAGTATCTTGAGCACACATATAATGATGATAGCTGAATAACAGAGCTCCGGCTCAACCCTAGGCTTTTTATAAAGAACATTCAGATGTGTTAGATTCAGGTATGTCACTTTGTCATACATTTTAGGGCAGTTGTCCCAACCTGGCACAGAACAGGAATGCAGACCTGAAATTAAATTTATCAAGTGTTTTACCCCTTCCTGTGTTCTGAGAAAATGATAAGGAAAAAAAAGGGATTAAAAAAACACAAAGACGAGTAACAACTAACTGGGCAGCTACCGCTTCCACATTTTAGTCTCTGGGACATTCAGTCTACCTCAATATGTGATGGCCTGTTACCAAGAGGCTTCTTCAGTAATAGTTTGTAATCCAAGCCACTTTCTTCTCAGTTTAAGGGCAAGAGAGCACTCTTCCTTTCATTAAGTCACAATAAGGGAAATAGATAAGGAACAGAGGCTTTTTCCTCTTCGCAGGGTCAGTCCACTTCAAGCTGGGCTCCTCTTTCTGTCTCAAGCTCTAAAATGCCTTGTAGCTGTGATGGGACAAAGTTAGGGCCACTTTTATTCTTTGTTTTTTTAGGTGCCTCATGAGCTCCACATATTTAAAGAAGTGTTCCTTCAGCAGTTTTCTCACAGGGCTTGATCCAACACTAGCAGACCTATTTTCAATCAGCATTTTGCTTTTACCAAATATCAGAAGCTCTAGAATTCTACTTCTAATTCTTCTAATGGAAAGAATTAGGAAAGAGAAAAACTATGTTGATCTGCCTTCAATCCTCTCTCCCGTAGGCTCATTAACAGAGATATCTAGACATGTGTAATAAAAATAGAGCTTGATTGCTGAATCATAAAATTGAAATAACTTTGGGTTCAACCCAAAATGTATATTTTCATGTTTTCTTGATGACTCCAAAGAGCTTTGATTTGACTGGGGATGCTTTTGACACAAGCAACAAATGGAAATGCAGGCACAACTCACATTATCATCTTTGCTAATGGTGTTGTCTCTTTTACCCTGGAAGCTAATAACTAGGACATTCACTCATGTAAGAGACCCAGGTCCAATTCCACCTCCTCAAACATCATGCTATCCATTATTTAGAGGTAGGTTGTTCTCAATCTTTTCTGTTGACACTGTTCTACTTTGTATAAATCTTTATAATGAATAATTATATTAATAATTATTAACTGGAGCAAGCACTGGGATCCAGGTACTTCTGATTTCCAAGCTCTAGGATCACTCTTAGTTTTCTTGTCTGGATCCAAGAATTTTTATTCTAAGTGAAAACACCTTAACAAGACAAACTGTAGGAGACCCACTATAAGTACACCATGTAAGCCTAGTCATTTGGAAATGCTCCTAAAAGGTTTGAGATATTGATCCAAATCCTGCCTCTGCCTCTTTCAGAGCCAGACAATCTATTTGTGTCTTCCAGATTCCAGGTAAATGCCTGAACCAGAATGGCACCTACCTTGATGTCCCACAATTTTTATTTTCAGTTAAACATGTTCAGTGAAACAATTGCAAGTCACTCAGAACTGTGATTTTTGGTAAATGAAGTATTCACCCACTTCTAATTACTAGCTCCCTCCTGGCTATTTTCTACCTGTAAAAGTATATTTAATCTGTATCTGCTCTGGATTCTGCTTGTGTGATAAGATCCTGCTCCTCTGGAGTTCCTGAAAGTTCACTTTCCTGACTTCTTTATTTTCTACCTGTTCCTGAGAAAAATGCAATAAGACTGTTGGGAGGAAATGGGAACTAAAAGGGAAAGAAATATTCAAATGAAAAAATAATTCAGCACACATCCTGTATCCAAGGCTTTTTATTCTATTATTAGAATGTAGGACTAACTTCCTTTAACTACAAAAACAATGATTATAAGGAAAAAATGATTTTTTTTTAAACAACCTCTCCAATAATTTAACTGGCAAATTACAAAACTGAATTCAAATGAATTCTGTGAACTTCTAAACCCTCCCTGCTGTAAAATACTATTGGCTGGGTTTTGATGGAGCAGCCAACTTGGACTGAAACAAAGCCAAGATGCGTTTGTTAATCACAGGCACAGAAGAAAGTATTTCTACTGATCCAGTTTTACTTTTTTCCAGGTCAACAAGGATTGTGAAACTATGTGATTTAGCTAGTTCCTCAGTTCCAGTTACAAAAAAACTTTAGGAAGGCAATATGGTGCTTCACCATCAAATGTTAAATAATTCTTGAAGCCAAAAATTATTAGCTTGGCAGCAAGATGTCTAGCCTGGTTTTCCTCATTCTTTTTTAGTTTGCTTGTTAGTTTTTTGTTTAAATGGACCTCTGATAAAGTATACGAACTGTTAGCAACCCTGCCTAATGACAGCAAGTCCAAAATAACCAGCAATGTTTTCATTACACATCACCTGATCAGAGCATTTCCAGCATTGTGGAAACTGGATATGTCAACAAGATAACTTTTCTCTCATGGTGGCCCTTGGGTATATTCAGTGAAAAGTTTTTTAAAAAACAGACTGAAGCTAAGTATTTCCCTCATAAACCCTTTGAAAGTAGTGTTAGAGCACTCTTAAGTGCAGCACTTTTAACTGCTGATAAGCAAGCTAGGAATTATGACTGGAAAAGGGCAAATACAGTGCCCATCTTGATAAAAGGGAAGAAGGAGGATCCAGGGAATTACAGATCAGTCAGCCTGAGTGAAGTACCTGGAAAGATCATGGGACAGGTAGGTCCTCAAGGAATCAATTGTAAAGCACCTAGAGGAGAACAAGGGGTGTTTATACACATGCTCCAATAGGTGTGGGGGCAGGGGGAGGGTGCGTTAATTAGTGCAGCTCTGAGAGCCTCACTGATTAAAAGCACCCAGACCGTCATGTGTATCAGTGTCCCTGCACTGAAAAATGGTGGTGGGGTGCTTTGAACTAAAGTTCGTCAAATGAGCATTAGTTTAAAGAGCCCTGCCACCATTTTCCAGTGTGGAGATGCTGATACACATCCCGCTGGAAGCTGCTGGAGCATGGTAATTTCACTGCTTCAGCAGATTTGATTATTCAAGTCTGCTCTGATGTGCTGAAATTACAGCATGTCAGAGCAGGCTCCCTGCATGTGTATAGCAGCCCAAGGTGATCAGGTACAGCAGCATGGATTCACCAAGAGCAATTCATGCCTAACCAACCTGATTTCCTTTTGTGATAAGGTGACAGGTTCTGTGGATGTGGGGGAATGCTGTGGGTGTGATACACCTTAGCTTGAAGATGACTTTTGACATTTTCTTTAACTTTATTATGACCTGCTTGTTTAAAACTTCTATACAAATTTCAACCAAATGACAAAAAAAAGGTTAAATAATTCCAGATTAATTTATATAAACAACAGCTGTAGGGAAGTTAGTCTGGCAGAAGTGCTATTTCATAAGCAAGACTATTTGTCCAAGACTTGTATAGCGAGCAATTAGATTACAAATATGTAAACAAGAGAGTCTCCCAAGCAAAGAGCATTAACTCAGGTGAATACATTTCCCATTCTGTTGGATATTTTGTCACTTCATATTTGGAACAGCTTAGATCTCTACAAATCCACATCACTTGTGAATTGCCCACTGTGGCAGGACGGGGCCCCCAAGGGTGATTGTGACACCTCCAGTGCCCACACAGCTTCTGCACCACTCTGGCTCCTCAGGTACCCTCCCTTTCCCTTTTCCTGCCATGGCTTGACAGAATTATTTGGTTGTAAAAAGGGAGGCTGCCCCATGGCTCCAGAGCGAGCCCTTGTCTATTCTCTGACCAAAGGGTAATAGATTCATAGATTCATAGTCTGGAAGGTAGAAAGGACCTCAGAAGATCATCAGGTCCAGCCCCCTGCACCAAGCAGGAAAGATAACTGGGGGTCAGGCGACCCCAGCAAGGTGACCGTCTAGTCTCCTCTTGAAGATGTCCAGCGAGGTGATTGCACCGCCTCTGGAGGGAGCTTATTCCATAGTCTGGACACCCTAGGTGTGAAGAAGTTTTTCCTAATGTTGAGCATGAATCAGTCTTTCAGGAGTTTGTGGCCATTACTCCTGGTTTTCCCCTCGGGTGCCCTGGTGAACAGTTGCTCACTGAGTCCTTGATGTACTTCCCTAGTGTAGCGGTAAGCTGCAATCAGGTCCCTTCTCAGCCTTCTTTTCTTCAGGCTGAAGAGTCCTAGATCCCTCAGAGTCCCAGATCAGTGGGGTTTCTTCTGGACCCCGCTGATCCCAGTCCCACCCCTCAAGTATGAAGCAGGGCCCTCCTGGCCCTGTCTGTGCCCCAGGGCACTAGCTGCCGTAAGGGATATTTGTGGTCTCTTTCTAGCCTTACAGCCATACCCCATATATGTCACTCAGTTGCCAGTTACTCCCTTGTATAGACTTTGGCTTTCTTAGCCTTAGCCTACAGGTTACTTGGCTGTAGATTTGTGAACAAGGCTCAGTGGCTCTGGCCTTTCAGCCTCAGTCTCTCAATGGCCCATGACCTATTGCCCTCTATGGGCTCAGGCTCTGGCTCCCTCAACCTCAGCCTGCCTGTGCCTTGCATCCCTGCCCCTGGCAGGGATCAAAACCTAGTGCTCCCCTCTGGAAACCCTGTGGCCTCCTTTTCTCCCTTATTAGCCATACCCAGTCTGCTAGTATAAACCAGAACAAAAATTCAAGCAATCACTTTAAACTCAAAATCTCTGTCTGGGTCAGTAGCTTCCCCATGGGCTGTAAGTCCCCCTTAGCCCACTACTTGAATCTCTGGGGACAGCCTGGGTTAGTCCCTCTCTGTAGCCATGCTGCTTAGGAGCTCCTTCATTTACTGTCTGCAGCACCAGACTGACTGCCTGATCTCATGGATGGACTTATGGGCCTCCAAAGTCCTGCCCCTTCCTTTCAGGTGGCTCTTCAGCCACCCACAAAGGTCTCCATTTTGGCCTGACAGCTAGCCTGCCTTTCTCTGTGGTGGCTTTTCTGAGCAACTTGTAGCTTTTTGCTCCTGGGCAGCCTAGATGTCTGTCTGCTGTGCTGCTTCTGCTTGTAGCTAGTTCCTCGGATAATCCCCACCCCCAAGGGTAGCCCCTATCCTGTTGTTATGGGTCTGTCTGCTGTCTGGCAACTAGCCATCCAGCATCTAGCCTGCTGCCTAGCTTCCAGCCCCCCACCCAGCCTCTGGCTCTTTTCTACCCTTGTTAACAATCTAAAATGTTCACAACTTGAAGAGATGTTTACAAAATTCAGACCAAGAATTTGCGCACTTACCAGTTAGAAACAAACACCCCTCCCTCTCAGTTCCTCAGCTGAAATAGTGAACATTCAGCTAACATACAGAAGATTGAAAAAGAAAAATTCCATAGAAGAAATTCAGACCCACAGGAAAATAATAGCTATTCCACACTCAACCAAGGAGATCCCGCACCAGATCATCCATGTAGGAGTATCACATTGTTGTTCTAATAAAGATATCACATCTCCTCAAAGCAGCTTGCCTGCTAGAGTATCACACTGAAATAAGTTATGCCAGCTGAGGCCATGCTTTTTTTTTGTTCTGTCCATGGAGAATAACAATCCTAGAGTATTACTTGAACATATTATGCAACACTAATAATACTAGCCAGAACATTGAGATGGGATCCTAAAGTGGCACAAATAAGCAGTCCTTAATAAGCAACGGCAGACAGTCTCACTGAACAATCCCCATTCCAACTCATTGCATTCTGATCTGGCATCAACATTTCTTAGAAGCAAACATTTCACTTGTGTTTATTGCAGTGGAGCTGCTAACATAGGGTATTACTTACTTGTTGGGGTACCAATCCCCACCTCTTGCCTTTTACTACCAGTTTTACTTTTAGACACCTTTAGCTTTTGCATTCAAGGAAAAGGGGATTCAAAACATGCTGGCACTTAATTACAAACATTTAGCAAGAGGCTGCAAAGCATCCCTGCCAAATCTTTTCTTATTCTGATCGCAGTGACTATGCTAATCAGTTGTCAGCCTAGGCACCTCCTAGGCTAGGGATAGAAAGTACACATAAACCAGTCTAAGTGACTGGAAATTGGTTCAAATCTGTAACACAATAGAAGTTCAGTGCACATAAGCTACTTTCAAAATGAATTAAACTAATTTAACATAAACCAGGATGGATATACCTGCAGACTTAAGTTATTTAAGTTAAATCAGTTTATTGAACTTTTTTCCCAGACCCCCTCCAGATTCCAGTTAACTCACAGGGCACAGACAGAAGTGCAGCTTCATGCTGTAACTGAGAACACTTGGTAGGAAGGATTCTGAGTTACCACAGTCTCCCAGACCAAACAAGTTCACTGCTGATTCCAGCGGGGAAGGGAATCTGGCTGGTGGCCACCCTACGCCATCCTCCCATTCTGAAAACAGCTCCAAGGCTGGGAGGCAGCTCGGACACAAGTTACTGAAGATGTTCTGTTTTGAAATATCTTCATCTGACATTTCAAATGTCTTCATGCAATGAGCATTCTGATTTTTATGGGATCAGGACTTTTAAAATGCTTTGCAGCTATGCACTTTTGCTTGGTCACAGCTATAAACTTCTTTCTGTGGCCAAATCAGGCAAAAATGGTCACTTCTGTCTCTGTCCACAGTCTTCCAGCATCCCATATTGCTTTGCACTCCTCTTCAAACAACCTCTCACAGAGTGGGCAGGCTAGCCTTGGCTCCAGCTGTCTGCTCCAGCCAAGCAGGGAGGCATGCTGTAGCACCCTGCAACTTCTGGTCTGGGTCACTGCCAGCATGTGGCTGCATTTTGGGAATCAAAAGTGAATGTCTGTTCACTTGCTTATTGGTTCAACCTATACAGTTTAGACTAACCTGAGAAGAGTGAATCAATTCAGGCTCAGGTTTTTTGACTGTTTGTACTTAGCCCTAGAGGTTTATAAATTTAAAGAAACAGTTAAACTGCAATCTAGCAGATCATCATCAATCAAAACAAAATAGGTTTTTGCCTCACCCCACCCTCAACACTGAAATGTGCTGCCAGTGAGAAGAAAATCTGCACATACTTTTGGAATTGAAGAAAGTCTTCCCATGACCCATAATACTGTTAGCTATTTTTATTCTAAAAATAATGATTATCATAGCAAAAAACTGAGACTAGAAGCATGTGCACTCATTTGGGGAACCATTTTTTTATTCCATTGCACAATATTTAATCCTTTTTAGATTTGATATCAGTTTCCTACCTTTATCTCTTTTGCCAGCATTAGCAGAACACATTTGAAGGAACCTCTGAAAAGAGCCATTATGTGAGAAGGAACATTTTGGATGAATATTCACAGCTGAGCTCAGTAGAACATTCAGGCGAGCCCCTCTCCAGCTTCCTGACCAAGCCCCTGTGATAAAAAATGTTGGGAGAATTCACGGGAAGAAACCATCTCATATATAGATCAAGGTTAAGTGAGCACTGGTGACTTGTGTCTGTTTCTAGTGTGATCATTAACACCTCTGCATAAAACATGTACAAAACAAGCATAAACCCCCGACCTTGAGTTTGAATGGTAGCACTCTGTCCACTTTCAACAGGTGTTAATGACAACACACAGTGCAAGACAATGGGAAACTGGGGAAAGATCCTGTTTTTAACTCAGTTTAAATGCAGAAAGGCTGTGTGTGCTTTTATCCTGCCTCGTCCATTGTCATGCCAGCCCTAGTATCCCTCTAACAAGGGATTGTAAGATGGGCTTCAAACGGCAAGTTTGTAGCTTTGTAGTTCCTGCACTAAGGCTTCCTTTATCCTAATACTGAAACATTGGTCCTGCCTATATCACAGTGACAGACAAGTATATTACATGTGGGAAAGATGCATAAAACATTTTTTCTTTGCTGTGTGGATGGCCTTCCCATGCTCAAGCATGCCAGAGAATCGTGATAAGCATAGTAGAAATAACTAGACTGAAATGTGGGTTCTCAAGATAAATGTAACATGATTTTTCTTTCTGTCCCAAGCAAGGATAGGGGAAAGCCTGAGTGTAATTGATCCCCAACATTAAACACAAGTATTGCTGTGAGGCCACCTAAAATTTACCTCCCTCCCCCACCAAATGCCCCAGTCACTTTAGAAAATTTGTCTCCCAGTCCTAAGACATGAAGGATTCAACTAATATGTTTATGTTGTTATAAGTATTCTTTGGTCTTATTTCAGTGCCAGATCATGCTTGGTGAAGATGTTTCCCAAATCAGACAAATCTAATTAAGTTTTCCTCATTCAAACCTAAAGAGGTTACAACCAAGAAATGTTTGCAAGGGTTGAAATATTTCTTAAAGTAATTTTATGATTCAGTAGCTGGTCTTGATGACCAAAGTGGTCCCTTCCATCCTATATCCTAGCTCTCTAGCAGCTTAATACCTTATACTTCGTTTTTCTCATATCAGAGTCTTGCTATCAGTGGCAGATTATCAAAAGAACCCAGAAGGCTAAGGAAGCACTAGGAAAGAGAAACAGTTTTATCATGTATAGTTAGATGAGTTTAGGGAGGGTAAACTCTGTAGAATTCTGATTAATGTGAAAACATCCCTGAATGCTCTTCTGGGACCCACTCTTACCTCCAGATTAAATAGAATCAATTCAGATGAATTTATCTATGAACTCCTATTCTACTCCTTCCACACAGGCAGAAAAAAACATGTTATATCTGTATCTCATGCATATAAATGCACTAAAATAAATGGTTTTGCATGTTAGTGTAAATTCAGAGAACTGTGAGGCACAGTCCTGTGTCTATTAGGAACGGAAGGGAGATTTCAGTACAGATGTGTAACCCAACAGTAAGATAATGGGATATTTAGATAGTAAGCTATGAGCAATTAAAGAGTCATTTCCTTTCTTTAGAGGGTTTGTGTGCGTAGGTTACAATTTTCACATAATGACAGGGGTTTTTTCCATGTGTGAATGTAAACAGAAATCACTTCCTTTAACTCCTCATGTATGTATAGTCACAGGGAATGTTGTACTCCCAGAATGTACTGTGGATTGTTGGTCACAGTAGTAAAAGTTGAAATTTGGAATGGGAGTCAGGAGTTGAAGCAAGGTCATGAATCAGGGTCAGAGGCTAGGGTTAAGAAATAAACTATGATTAGGGACCAGAGTTCCAAAATCAAGGTGAGAAATCCTGGAGCCAGGAGAAAGATGTTCTGGAGTGGGGTAGCGAGCACTCTGAAGCAAATCCATAGAGCAGCTATAGTGCATTGCCTCAGCTGAGTTTAAATAGGGTGTAGCCACATTCTGGATAAATTTAAAATAACACCTTAGACTTTTGGGTGTGGAGATGTTGTTTTAGCTTCTGGTGATTTCTGAAGTGGGAGAAGGTCATGCAGTGCTAGATCTTTTCGAGCTGTCCAGGCTATTCATTTCACAGAACCATCTCATAATCCATAAAGCACCTGGAAATGAGAGGGAGGAGCCCTCTGTCAAAGACTCCTCTGTCCAGTCCCCTCTGTCAAAGACTCCTGATACTCTCAGAGATACCACTTTGGTAGCATGACTGGAATATGGCTCATGCTAGTGACATCTCAACTGGGAAGATAAGGTGTCCATGAGATGATCCATCAAAACCAATGTGAGCTAAGTTATGAGGAAGAGAAGTCCTACTTTTGCCAATCCCACTAACTAATCCTAAAGTAACAGAATGCTTTATCCTTCCTCTTACTTAAGAGCTAAACATACTGCTTTTCATAGCACCCACATTTCCTGCCACCCTATTGTGCTTTCAACACTATTGCTAAAGCAAAAACCTCCACAAAATCCAATTCCTGGCTTGAGAAGGAAAATCCAGTTATCAAGGGTGTAACTATAACAAGGGTGTAACTATAAATCGTGGTTTCATTGTCAGGCATCCTATGATTATATGGGGGCAGAGAGGAAAGTATGCGTAAGGATGCAGTTCTGAAAGTAGTGAAGGTCTTTCCTTCCTTTCTCACTGAATTGTTAATAAGATCTTAATGAATCATGTGCCTTTTTTCCTTACTTCCTCCTGAGACAGTTCTGTGGCACTAAAGTATATTAAATAGGAGACAGAGAAAGTACTAAGGATCATCTAAAATACTGTAGATGTGGGAGGTATGCCAGGGTGTCTCTTTCAGTCCTCAGGTGTAATTCAGCATCTGACGATAAACATCTTCCTTTGGATAAATGAACAGTTCAAGGACCATGCAAACTCAATCTTAGCTTCTCCATTAGGACTTTAATGAACAGTCTTGCCAAAAGTCTGAAACAGCTGCCCTCCACAGCCACTGAATCCAGATTAGCCTTTTGCAAAGAAAACATAATGGCAAAGAGCACAAACACTATCTAATCATTAGCAATGGTGATTTCGTGGACAGTCTGTGAAAATACACATATAAATTTTTATCACTGTTGGCATGGAAAATAACTGCAAATAGCAAACTGGCTGTAGAAAGGCAGTATGTGGGGAATATCTTTGGGAGATTAGAGAGAGTTTCTAGCTGTTGGTTTGTTGGTCAGGCCTTTAGAAACTCTTTTTCAATCCCATTATGACCATAGCTAAAATGGCATGCAGTTGTCTGTGTGGAGGCAAAAAATAGTCTCTTGACTACAGAAAGTGCAAGTTTCTGATTTGTTGTGGACACTATGTATATTCCATATCCCTTGTAATTAGGAGAGCCACACTTTGAGGACAGGCATGGTTATAATCTAATCAAGTATTCTCTTTTAGTGAATTACAATACTTAAGTAAGCGACTATGTGTGGCCAGTAGTTTTCACAAGAATAGCAGTGCTTACCCCGCTATCCTGGACAAATTTGAGCTGCTTTAATTAAATTCTGCCCTATTTTCTTTTTTTTCCTCTTTATTTAAAATCTGCCCTTGCAGTTTCTCTAATTGTTCTCCATTTCCTTGCATACATCCTGTTGTGTAACAAGGGATGGCTGCTGCATCCCATGTGAAGCTAAGTGGATTCCAGTCATGAAGAAAATAAAAGGTCATGTAGCGGTCAGAGGAGGAAAGCACCAGGGTAGATGTGTGGGATATCAGACAAGAGCACACAAATACATGACTGAGAAGACGAGTGGAGGCAGGGAGGGGATCAAGGAAACTAGAAATAGGGGGCAGAGAGGAAGAGATTCAGTGACAAGTGCATGCTTTTTCTTTCTTGGAAGCTCACAGAATGACTGATTAGATGGGCTGAACATGACCAGATAACACAAAGACTGCACAGGGATAAAAAAGCTGTTGTTTTGGTCTGGCAATGTTTCATTTTTTCCAATGCAAATACCCTTTCCCCTGCCTACTAGGGTTTCTCAGAAAACTTCCACTTGAATCACCAGAAACTTGTATGGAAATTGTTATCATCAGCAGAGACCACACCTTCCTGCTTTTATGCCACTGAGACAGACCTTAGAAAAACAGCATCCCTGACTCTGTGTCAGTCACAAAGACTCAGGAACAGAGAGAGGAAATGTCTGTGGGCAACATGTCAGTACATTTATCATAATTTGAAAAGAAAAAACTATTTAAAATGATTGCTTTTTTCCCATCTATAAATAGGCTATCAGTCAGAAAGAAGGGGGAACACTTTTTTAAGGAAGCCTTAGGGATTATGTCAAGGAGGGGGTTCTTACTAGTTACATTTTTGTAAAGTGAGGTATATGGGAAGGATGCAAAAATCTAGAAATCTTGGTTCAGAAATTATACCTCTTATTAGACCAACTAGGAAGTCACAAAAAAATTATATGTGGAAGGAGCACTCAAGCAGGTTACACTTTTTTGCTACTGCACCTCACTGAGGTGACCCCAATCCCAATCTGCAGCACCTCTTACTGCCTCTTTTGCCTCATACCCTCTTTTGTCAGTGCAACTCTGTCACAGCCAATAAGTTATATCAGTCAGACAGAGCTGGCTCTGCTAATGCCCTGAGCTTGGGGCAGAATTTACACAGAAACCACTTTAAGTGATCAGAAACTGGTTTAAACCTGTAACAGAACAGAAGTGCAGTGCATATAAACTGCTTTCAAAATGGAAATTAGTTTAAGATAAACTGATTTAGGTGAAACCGGTTTATGGAACTTCTGTCACAGACCCTTGAGCCCTGAATCAAGTCACCTTCTTATCTTATGAGAGGAGCGATACCGAGAACACAGAATTAACAGAAGCCAAAGGAAAAAAAAGCCCATATTAACTAGTGGCCTTGTTCAACGTAGTTCTTACAGAAGGATTTTAACTTTGTCCCATTGTCTAATGGTACATTCTGTAGAAGAATGCATGGAGTGGGAACTGAGTGCAAAGTTGGCAGTGAGTGTCCCCGCCTGCTTCTTACTCCAGCATCTCCCACATGAGGTGCAATCAGGGGGATTTTTCTTACTGCTCCAGTCCCTCTGGGCACAGGAAGACTGAAGGAGCCAAGACTTTTACTAGACCATGTTCACCCTGATCTGAAGAAAGCCTGAGAAGCAGCATGGGGAGGGGCGAGCAGGGGGGGGTGGGGGGGAAGCTACAGACTGAATGTTTGTACTGCTCCCTGTCTTGGCATCATTTTTTAGAAGTGGAAATTTTCCAGACTTTTAATCGAGGAACTGAACTGGATCAGTTTATAGCAGCTTGGTGTCCCACTACATTTTTTCTTTTTCCTGGAATATCTGAAATGTAATGTGACGCTAAATTTACTGTGGCAGGGCACCTTTTAGGTGTCTGCCACTTTAAAGGCTGGGGCAGGCAGCTGCCAGGTGCCTGATGAGGTTGGTCATTTTCAAACATAGGCCAGCCAAGTGGAGCCAGCAGTTAGCTGCTTGCAGCCAAGGGAAAAGCACCATCTGGCTCCCCTGCAACATGGAACATCCTGGAGGTAAGGGCAGGAGTTAGGGGGATGGCAGGAGGCTCATGGTCCTGGGTAAGACCTAAAACTGCACCCTGCTGGGGATGGGTGGCCTGGTGGTTCTCTTGGTGGTATGGGAGCCCTCAGGAAATGCTAGGCCAGTTACCTCCACAGTAAAAGGTGAGTATGGGGTGCCTCCTCTCCTAACCCCAGTTCCACATCCCCGGTGGAACTAAGATCAGACAGGGGGAGCCCAGATTCTGGGTGAACTCTGAGGCAGGGCCCAGGTCTGGAGTAGGGACCCTTGGCAGCACCCAGGCTCACCACAGAGTCCTGTGGCTGTAGAGTGGGAGCCAGAGAGAAGCTCCCAAGAGTAGTGGCCCTGAGAGTGGGTGTAGTGGCCCTGAGAGGGGGCTGAGAGCAAGAAGTGAGAGAACCCAGCGTGAAGGAACTGAGACCATGAGCTCTGGTTGGGGATGAGAGTCCCACGTGAGACTCTGGAGCTCAGGTGTCCATGCCAGCCACTGAAGAGACATCTGTAAGGCATGGGACACATAAAAGGAAGGTCAGAGCATGTACTAAGGCGCTGGTGATCAGAAGAGAGAGAAAATGGGTAGCCTCCCGCCTTAGTAACAACTTCCATATAATTTTATCAAGGCGTGGCAGGCAGCGAGGTGAGAGGTTACCCCAAAGACAGGTGGGTGGCTGGTGGAGACCCGGAGAAGAGGCCACCCTATTATAATTATGCAACAAGTAACTACATATTGAATCACCAAAACAGTTCCTTGCAGCAGCCTAACATGTCTTTCACCTAGGTTCCATTTTGCTTGGCCTGATTTGGTTTTGCTTAGATGAACACCAGAGACTGTGTAACAGGGGGCCTGCTCCGGGCCGATCTAACTGTGGCCCGCCCACCTGTTACTGGGCTAACACGCCTTCTCACCCACCACGCCTTGTTGGAATTAATTGGTTAATGGATGTTAATAAGCAGGAGGCTACCCATTTCCTGCCCCAATACCAGGGGGCACTATCTGCAGCTCCATTCCTCCCCTACACCTCAGCCCAAGCCTTGCAAATGGCATCCCGATGTTATTATAATCACCGGCCCCCACACTGGGCCCCAGACTCCTTCTGATTGAACCCCACCTGGATTCCTCCCCTCAGGCAGTCTATTCCACCTTCATACCAGGGCACCATAGCTCCCTGAACTGCTTCCCCTTCAGGTATGGTCCCCCCAGGACCTTCGGCTCTCTAGCCCTGGCCCACCTCCAAGCCAGTTGGAACCCCAGGCGCGCAGCTCTTGGACGTTCCTTGTGGTGGTCCCCTGGCCCTTTGACCCTTCCAGTCCTGTCCCCAGCATTGTCCAGTCAGGGGAAGTTCAGACAGGTGTGAGCCTGTGGCCTCACTCTTTCTCCACGGGGTCCTCCTTCCCGACCCTCCAACAAGGGGTAACCCACCCGGTTGTGGGGGCTAGGGGTTAAGGAGCCCTGACCCGCCTTTCACCGGGGTGGTAACTGGCTTGGCATTTCTTGGGGGCTCCCACACCACTGTGAGCCCCACCAGGCCACCCACTCCCGGCAGGTTGTAGTTTCAGGTCATGCCCAGGACCAGGAGCCTCCTGACCATCCCCTACAGCTCCTCCCTTACCTCCAGATAATATCAACAGCTCTCCAGCTAGGCAATGTTGTTGCCTGGCCTCCAGCAGCAAAACTGCCCTGTTTATATGGGCAGCTCCCGACTCAAAATGGCTTCCCTCATCAGGCACCTGGCAGCTGCCAGCTCCAGGCCCTTAAAGTGGCAGGCACCCGCAGTGCCCTGCCACAGACCACTATACAACATAGTGAGGATGCTAATATACAGCACACACAACTTTGCTTTCAAAATAGCTTTATTTGCCTCATTTCAGTATAACTAAAACATAATGATGAATAATACGTAGACAAGACACCAGTTAGAGAAGCAGCTTCAAAAGAGAGATAGTTAAGCAGCCATTTGAGCTGGGTGAAATTTAAGCAAGTCTCAAATTTGTGTTGAATGTGTGGGATTGTTCTGGCAAAAAGAGAAAAAGAAAAAAAAAGAAAAAATATTTGAAAGAGAGTTGTATTTTTTCTTTGAAATGAAATTTACTTTAGAAACGTATCTAAACTTAATATAAACATATGGAAAATCCTAAAAATAAAAGTTTGTCATATGTACTCTAAACATTTTTTAGAGAAAGATCAGGAAGTTTTCTTTTGAGCTGACCCCATACCCTGATCCCCTGCCCACTCTCAATGACTGCCCCACCTGCTCTGCCAGCTCTTAAAAAAAACAAAAACAAAAAACAAAAAGTCCACACTCACCGGCTGCTGCTGTGGGGGGAGGGTGATCCCTGCTGGTTCCTGTTGCCCTGTGTTGCATGGGGGGCTCTGTCACAAGACCCCCCAACTTCCACCTGCTCTCTCAGACCCCCCCAACCAAAAGCCCCCACACACCAGCTGCTGCCAGGCTGGGGGGCGATCCCCGCTGCCCCCCCCACCCTGTGCTGCTTGGGGGACTCTGAAATGAAGCCCCAGAAGCCCCAAGGCTGCTGCAGCAGTCAGTGAGTCTGGGGTTTTGTTTTTTTTTAAAGGGCTGGGAGCTTGGGTGGGCAGGGCAGCCATGGGGGGCTGGGAGAGTGGATGGGGGCTGGGGGGCTTGTGGCAGAGTCTCCCATGAAGCATGGGGCAGTGGGGATCACCCCCCCCCAACCTGGCAGCAGCCAGTGAGTGGGGGATTTTTTTAAAGAGCTGGGAGCTGGGGCAGGCAGGGCAGCCATGGGGGGCTGGGACTGTGGGTGGGGGGCAGGGGGTGCTCAGGGGGGCTGGGGGAGCAGGCAGAGGATGGGGCCTGGCAGGGGTCCCCTCCCCACTCCTCCAGGCTTCCCTCCCCCTCCCCCTACCTACCAGCTTGGAATCCAGGTCCAGCTCCCTGCGGCAGCAAGTGGGGATTGCCTGAATTGCCAAACCTCTCTGAATCTTTTCCAAATCGATTCAGAGAGCTTCTAATCAATTTGGATAATTTAATTGGTCTCCTGATCCTGATTCTCCACCGAATCAGGTCGAATCTCCTCTGAATCAAATCAGCAGCCCTATTACACATGTACTGAAGGAATTGAAACTTTGGAAAATTAACCCTCTGCTTTTGCTGGCACTGCTGGATTTCTTCATAGTAAAAGGTCTGAATTTTGCCTCTTTGGTAAAATTAGTTTGGTCATACTAATATCAGTTGCTAAGTCTTCCCTGCTGATTTACTAACAAATATACTGTTCTTATATGCATGTGTGCATTTGTAAACCAAAACATTTTAGAGTTAATAGCAGAGGGCATGACAGGTGTAAGAACAAAGTCCAGTGTAAGAGAAAAGGTACAGTAAATGCATCAATAGAAGCCAATGGTAGTGAACAGCAGCAAACAGGGAGAAGCAAACAGGACAGTTTGCAAGCAGTTCACTAGTCAGTTCGCAGGTCAGTTTGCTGCTCCTCTCTTCGAAGGGGGCCCTGAAAAGTAAAATCATTTTTTTAAATATGTAGTTGGGACTGACTAACCTGCATCGTTTTATTTTAGCAGCTAAACTCAGCAGCTAGACTAAGACATAAGCCCTTGTTTAACTAGAGTCCAGAGTGAGAGAGAGTTTACTAGGGAGTTTGCTTGGAAACTCTTTCACATTGCTTCACTGTAAGCTTGTTGAGAGGAAGGAGGTTGCAGGGAAAGGGAACCCTTCAGGTGAAGAAACAGCAAACAGGCCAGCTACAGAGGAGTTTACGAAGGAAGGTCTTCTTGGACAGAGACACAAAGTGAGAGGCAGCAGATTAGAAGACACAGAGGCATGGCTGGAGGAGGACATTGCAATTCCAAAGCCACTGCCTCTTCCAGCTCTTTCCCTGCTTCTACCTGGGAGGTGTCTGTCCATGCAGGATCACACACCACTGAGGCTTCCACTCAGGTCCTGGTTTGGTGCCATACAGACTGCAGCTTGCAGATTCCTTCCAGTGTCAGCCAGGTGGGGGAGTGCCTGCAATGTGAGCAGTGCCTTTGGGGGTGTCCCTCAGTGAAAAGGCAAGAGAGCTAGAGAAGGCAGCAAGGCCTTGAAGCATCCTCTGCCATAAGGACTTAATAAATTACATGCTGAAGGAAAACTCTAGGAATGTGGAGGAAGGACTGCCTGTTACCAGATTTGCCTGTCACTTTTGGGTGCACTCATTTATTAGGGGTATGTTTCTGGGGTCTCTGTAATTTTATCAATGTGCTGCTTGTGTTACTTGTGTTTCAGTGTGGAGCTGTATCTCTCTCTTCTGCAAGTCCTCACCTCCAATGGAGCTATCTTGCAGGAGTCAAGTTCAGTGGGGCTGGGTTTCTCCAACCACCAAATCAGTCCAACACATATATGCATATACACACACAGATTAACAGGGCACACCTGAGCTGGGCTGGGTTATTCAGCATTGACAGCCTAACACCCTCATATACCTTGAACTCAGTTAATCAGGGCAACAATAAAATGCAGTCAGACACAAACACACAAGTTAACAGAGCGCATCTGAGTCAGGCCGGGTTAGTCAGCATTGACAGGCTGACACCCTCATGTGCCTTGAGATCAGTTCATCCCTTATTTCAGCAGAATAGTAAATGCAGTTAGACACACACACACAGACGCTAACAGGGTACGTCTGAGTAGGTTGGGTCTGATTGGCACTTTCAGCTGATACCCTCATGCACCTCAAAATTCAGCACGTCCCAATCTCTTGTCACAATGGTCCTAGTAGTAGCTCCCTTGATGAGCAGACTCCACCATAGTTTTGGGCATTACAGGGATCTTTGGCTTAGGTAAAAGAAGCGTTGCTGCAAAGCAAATGGAGAGGTCCAGGGGAAGGAAGTGTAAGTGAGGTTCAGAGAGTATAGCAACCAGCTTGACCATAAAAGTTATTTATTGCCAGGTATATGAACTTATGATGATACCAGTAGTAATAGCCATACAAGAGAGACAAATAAACAGTTACAATATTACATAGTTTCAGTTAGGGATTTGGGGAAGTCTAGCTAAGTTTGATCAGCAAAAGTCAGGTTTAGAAAGCTGTGCCTGGGGTAAGAGAACAAAAGTCAGGTTTAAAAAGCTATGTCTGGAGTAAGAAAGCAAAAGTCAGGTTCCTGGATTCAGAGAGAGAGTTGGGGTCTCACCACTCAGTGAAGCTTGAACCAGTCGAGGTTCCCAGGTGTTCCCAGGTAATGCCACTCAGTTGTGGCATTATTTGATAATGAAACAGCAGAGATGACAAAAAGTATTCAAAGGATCACTTCAGCCATGTCATGTCTCCAGTTGCATAGACGAGTGGCTCATGGAGCAGAGAAACTCAAGCACAGATCACAAGAGTGACCACTGTAATGACAGGTACCACCAATGCACCTGCTAAGTCTGCTAGAAGGAGTGTATATTCACAGGAACAGGAGAACTTAGGTTTCATAGTTTCATAGGCAGGAAAGAGTGCTGGGGTCAGATGACTCCAGCTGGATGCCTAGCCAGCCTTCTTTTAAAGACCCCCAAGGTAGGGGAGAGCACCACTTCTCTTGGAAGCCCATTCCAAATTTTGGCCACCATTACCATGAAGAAGTTTTTCCTGATATCTAGCCTAGATCTGCTGTCAGTTTGTGACCATAGTTCCTTGTTACCACAAGAGGTGCCCTAGTGAACACAGCATCTCCGATTCCTTGCTGTGTCCCCCTAATGAATTTGTAGGTGGCCACAAGACCACCTCTCGGCCTTCTCTTGTGGAGGCTGAAGAGGTCCAGGTCCATCAGTCTCTCCTCATAGGGCTTGTCCTGTAAGCCCCTGACTATATGCATGGCTCTCCTCTAGACCCTCATAAATGACAGCTTATATGCACCTGTGTCCACTGCTTTAGATCAAAGAAAGTCATTAGATAGATCAGAAAGAGGGAAAATAGAGAAGGCTGGAACAAGGAAAATAGGAGAATAACGATCCTCAAAAAACAGGTGCTGAAGCAGCAAGGTACATAAGCATATGCTTATCTTTAAACATGTGAATAGCCTAACTGAACTCAGGAGGGCTAGAGGTAAGCTCATGCATTAAAGTCAAGATTAGAGTCATAATGATAAAAAAGAAAAAGAAGCAAAGACCACAGAGACATCTTCAAGAAAAAAATTCTGAGCTGTCCGATCCCACCAAAGCTTGATATTTCCTTTAGTAATACCAGCTCCTAATCTCTAGCAGGGATCCTGGTTTTCTCTGATTAAAAATGGCAAATTCTCTGATTAAAAACCCAAAATCTGTGATAAAATTTAAAGGCCCCCCCACATCCCCACCCCAGCACTGCTGGTGCCCTGCACTCCCCCTCACAGTCTCAACAGCCCTCCTGATGCCACTCGCAACAGCCCCCCAGACCCATAGACACACAGGCACAGACATGCAGACATAGACACTGACACCCACCCCAGCAGGTAAGTGTGTGTGGGGGGAAGGGGTGGGGCAGGGCAGGGTGGGGGAAAGGGAAGGTGCTTGCGGGGTAGATAAAGAAGGAGAGAAGTGTGGCCATGTTCCCACTCCCAGGAGCAGGGCCAGGGACTGAGGGCAGGGGTGCCACTCTGTGGGCCATGCACATGCCGGCTGGCCTGACAGGGGGTTCGCACATGGAGGCTGCCACCGCAACTCTGTCACTGATCCCTGTGCTACCATCCCACAGCCACCTGCATGGCTTTGTGCATGGCGGGGGCAGTGCAGTGGCAACTACTGTGTGTGGGCCACATATGTGCTGCCTGGCCAGGGAGTGGAACAGGGGGCTTGCATGCAGTGGCATGCCCCACAATGGGCTGCATGGCTCCATGGTGGTGCAGGGTGGTGGCGGCTGCAAGCAGGCTGGGGGGCTTTGTGGGCAAGTGCTGCCACTGCAGAGCCATGCCCTTTGCCCCTGGATCCTAGAGGTAAGTGGGGCTTGGGGGCTGTGGGGCAGGGCTGGGGAAGATGGTTGGGGCTATGGGAGCAGGGGTGCTGCTGGCACTGCTGGCTATGGGAACAGGGCCAGGGGGTGAGGGCAGGGGTGCCCCTCTGTGGGGGGCTTTGAGGGCAAGCAATGCAGGGCGCAGTGTGGTGGTGCCCACCATGCGGGCTGCACACATGCCACCTGGCCACTTGCCCAGGGGAGGGGGAGAGGGAGGCTTGCATGCAGCCGGAGCACAGCTCCATGGCCAGCTCTGTAGCAGCGGCAAGGAATGGGGGCGGTAGTGGGGGGAGATGGCTCACACGCAGCGGCTGCTGTCACTTACCTAGAGGTCCAGGCCAGCTGTGACAGCCACTACCGACAAAACTTCCTGCTACCACTGTGGAGCCATGCCTGGAGCTGTGTGGCTGGCTGCCGGGTGGCAGCAGCAGTGTGGTTGTGGTCGGGCAGCACGCAGCCATCCCCACCACCACCCCGCACTGCGCTGTGCCACTGGCCATACAGCTCTGAGCATGGCTCCATGGTGGCAGCGGGAGGTTTTGTAGGCAGCGGCCATTACTGCTGGCATGGCCCTCCAGGTAAACGGCAGTAGGCGCCGTGTATGAGCCCCGCCCCCCAGCCTTCATTCCTCACCGTGGCTGCAGAGCTGGCCATAGAGTGGTGCTCTGGCTGCATGAAAGCCTCCCTCTCTCCCTCCCCTGGACAGGCAGCCAGGCAGCATGTGTGCAGCCTGCACATGGCGGGCACCACCACGCTAAACCCTGCATCACTTGCCCACAAAGCCCCCACACAGAGGGGCACCCCTGCCCTCACCCCCTGGCCCTGTTCCCAGCTGTGGTGTGCCACCTGGGGCTGGCAGCACCCCCCCCCACTCCCATCCCCCGCCCCTATCAGTTGATGGGACAGCTGGCAGCAATTCCTTGGCCGGGCAGGGAATACTTACCTAGTAGGGGGTTGGTGTGGAGCTGAACTGCCAGTGGGATAGCTGGCAGCTAGCTCCTGGCTCAGTGAGGATGTCCCCAAGCAGTCTGGGGCTGGTTCAGAGCTGTTCTACTTCTGGGGAAGCTCCCAGCCAGCATCTGGTTCCTTGGAGAAATCCCCCTTAAGCTAGAGGCTGTCTGCTGGCTGCCCCAGAGATGAGATAGCTCCTAGACAACCCCAGGCTGCTCGGGGATTTCCCCACCCAGTCAGGGGCTGGTTGGGAGCTGCCCCAGAAGCCAGACAGCTCCTACCTATCCCCTGGCTATGTGGGGAAGCAGAGAACTCCCCAGTCCTGGTGCTGCTTGTTTCCTGTGGGGATCCGGTGGGCAGAGAGCTAGTGCCCACCCCAGCACTGCTTGGTTCCCAGGCTCCTGGTGGGGAGCTGAGCAGCACTAGGACTGGGGGAGTTTCCCATCCCCTGTGGCCCTCTGGTGTTGGGGCTAACCAGGAGTAAATTTACTCCCGGTCAGCATCTACACATGTGCTATGGAGCAGTATCTACTGCACAGTTAGTTTACTACCTTGTATTTACAGATAGCAGCTAACTGTGCAGCAGACTAATTTACTATGCAATAAATGGTGCACACGTGTAGATGGTGATGTTTTACTGTGCAGTAGATAAGTTTTTCAAGTGCTTCTGGTTCAATTCCATGTCTGCTGTCGAGCACGCTGAGGAGCCCCCCATGCTTCTGTGGGACACTCCATGTGCCCCAGCATTGCAGTATTCACAGCCAGCTGCTACCTAAAGGTATGTAGAAAAAACATTTAGAGCTGTGTCTATGTCCGAATCACTGAATCTTTCCAAATGTCTCTGAATTTATTCAGAGGGTTCTGATTTGATCTGCAGAGATTAAAGGGTCCTCTGATTAGATTTGGATTTGGAGAGTCAGCCACCGAATTGGGCCAAATCTCTGCCAAATTGAATCAGGGACTGAAGCTTTGCACAGCCCTAATGTTCACATTCCTGTCTTCAGGTTTCACTGCAATGCCTCCTTTCCCATCCCCATTTTCATACTTAAAATAAAATTTTTAAAAAGATCCCTAAGACATTTTGTTTTTCAGCTGCACCTCCACTGTGGCATCTGTAAGTAGACCTGCTTACCTGTCCTGACATTGTATAGCTCTTTTCTCAGTAGTGCTGGGAATTTCAGCATGGACAGAGACAATTTAGATCCTGACAACATGAGAAAAAATATAAGAAGGAGAAACAGCAGTGTACCCCCCGGGCCTCTAACATTCAATCGCATGCAGCCTTGGTCCAGGGGGCTGGTACAGGGCAACCTACAGTTTCTTGCAGGCCCATGGGCAGCTGTTTATCTCCTGGGTGGCCTCCCCCAATCTCACCTGCCATGACTTTGAATGTTATATCAGGGCGGGGGCCAACCACCCAGGGCTCTGCTGCAGCGGGGAGTCTGCCCAGCAGTCGTCCGTGGGGCTCCACCTCCCCTACACCCCAACCTCACGCCAACCTCCGGCGGGTCACCAGGTCTTCTGGGCCGTACCCCTGATGATGTTGTCTCCCTGGGACATGATGGCCTTCGTGGCCCTATCACGTTCTAGGCCCTGCCTCCCGAGATAACTAACTCAGCCAGAAGTAGGGCTTTGGAACATCACATCCTCCTGTCTCCAAGCAGTCCCTACCTGGGACTCTAAATTTAGCCTGCACTCAAATAAAAAATGGAGGATCAAAGAAAATACAATATAGCGCTATCCTGCCTGTATTGCCTCGCCCTGCCTCTCAGCCCCTCCAAAAGGGGGAAAATACAAAAGGAAAAATCAACACAAACTGAATGTGGAAGGACCTGTCTGTTCCTTTCCCCCTGCCCTTATGTTAGGGTAACAGAGCAACCTTCACTCCCTCTAATCCCACTAGGGTTTGGCCCATCGTATGGTCAACATAGACCGCAGCCCTTCGCCCTGGGTCATCTCGTCTCTCACTCCACCCTGTGTGTTACGTGCCATTGCTGTCCTTCTCCCCTGTAGGGGATGTCCAGCTTCCAGTGTCCTGCACTACCTCCCCATGTCCCCGGCTACTTCTTAGGTTGTGGGCTGACACCCAGTCTCCGGCTGTTCTGCTCTGCAGCTCCCCTTGCTGCTCCATTCTGTCTCCACGTGGAGGGGAAGCCTCCTTTGCCTCCTGTGTTCCCCCGATGCTGGCTCTCTCTCCCTTGGGGTATCGTGGGTGGTGTCTGGTGTCAGAGTCTTCCCCAACTCTGCTCTGCCTCCCCTGCCATCTTCCCGCGTGGTCTGTCTTATCCCCACCAGCCAGCGATTGCCAATGATGTCACCGGCCAGTTTCAGCTGGATAAAGGCGTGGCTTATGACCAGTGAGGATTTCCTTTCTTGCTCCAGCTGCGTCGCGGGTCCTGCTGCTGGCAGTAAGTCTTTTTTTTTAGTTATTTTTACATCTTTCTCTCTTTCGCTGCATGCTTCCCACCCCAAGGGGTCCCTGTTCATTGTTTGGGGTTCTTTCCCCTGCTCTCCCCCGGGGCATAATTCCCCCCCCCCTTAAGATGCCTTGAGCTGGTTCCCTTCTGTTTATTAATGTCCTACCCATCTTTCCTGTAGTTTCACATGTTTTTGCCTCTCATTGTTGTGTTCGTTTTGTTGTTGCATCTAGATAGAAAATCCGCTGTTACATTATTTAGTCCTGGTTGGTATACTATGCAGAACTTAAAAGGCTGGAGGGCCAGAGCCCATCTCGTAATTCAGGCATTATCTGTTCTCGTGGAGCTGAGCCATTTTAGGGGAGCGTGGTCCATTACTAGTGTAAATTTTCTTCCCATTAAGTAATATTGGAAGTGTTCCACCGCCCAGTGTATTGCCAAACACTCGCACTCAATAGTGGCGTACCTTGTTTCCACGGGCAGCGATTTTCGGCTGGTGTAGGGTACTGATCTCTCCACTCTGGCATCTTTTTGTTTCAATACCACCCCGACGGTGGTCTCTGATGCGTCCTTCTGCAACACAAAAGGTTTTTGGAAATCGGGTGTGTGTATTACCATGTCCTTGCACAGAGCTTTTTTCAGCAATTGAAAGCTCTGTGTCATTTTCCCCGTCCATTTTACTCCTTTTCCTCGTGGCCCTTTTAGTGCCTCTGATGGTGCGGCTGCTAACTCAGAGAACCGTGGGACAAACCAGCGATAATAATTAGTTAGGCGTAGAAAGGATTGGAGTTGTTTGTGCGTTTCTGGTGCTTGGAACTTGCTGATGGCCTCTACTTTATCAGCCAGCAGTCTAATTGTTCCTTGTTCCACTAGGAACCCTAAATATTTCGTTCGTCTTTGTGCCATTGCGCACTTTTGCAGGTTTGCCATTAGCCCCACTTTTCTCATCTCTGTCAGTACTGTGACGATGGCATTTGTGATGCACCCAAGATTGCAAAAAGATGACAATATCATCAATATACACGGCGGAATATTCCGCATGCGGGGCTAAGATGCGTTCCATCAAGCGTTGATAGGTCACTGTGGCTCCATGTAACCCAAACGGCATCCGCATAAACTCGTATAGTCCCCATGGTGTTCCAGACGCGGTCTTAGGTTGGTCTCTGGGCACAACCGGGATTTGCCAATACCCTTTTGCCAAGTCTAGTGTTGATATGAACTTGGCAGAGCCAAAGCGCTCAACTAGCTCAGTGATGTGAGGCATGGAAAAAGCGTTGAAGACTGCTATATCGTTCAGCTGCCGATAGTCTATGCACAATCTCAGGGAGCCGTCGGGTTTGGGCACAGGGACGTGGGAACTCCGCCATGGGCTCTGAGAGGGTCATATAATCCCTAACTCTAACATCCTCTTGATCTCTTTACATATTTCCCCAGTGAGATGGTGTGGGATCAGTCACCATCTATCTCACACTATTGATCCTGGTGGGGTATGGATCGGGTGGTACATCCCCTGTACCCATCCGGGTTCTTCCCTGAACACATCCCTGAACTTCTTGATGAGGGTTCACACCTTGGATTTCTGGGCTGCCAACAGCTCTTCTCCCACTCGGATCTGACTACTGCCTCCATCGATCTGGTGTTCGAATTGCCGCTCTGGGGGCCTAGCTCCTCCAATTCATTTTCCGTAAAAGCGGCTCAGCCTTCGGGTTAGCGCCACTCCCGCAGGAGGATGATGTGGTAAATCTGCCTCATATGAAGATGGCCTGGTTGGTGTACTTCATAATCCACCGAGCCCACCCTCCTGATTACCTCAAAGGGCCCTTGCCACTGAGTTAGCAGTTTGTTTGTGGACGTCTGTTCTGGTTTGAATTCTCGCATCTTGGAGTGAGCGTTGTACTTCTCTTTCTGCTGGTGTTGCACCTGTTGCAAATTGTCTTTGGCCAAGACTCTGGCCAACTGCACCCGGCATTGAAACTCTTGCCGGTACATGGAGGGGTCCTGTGCAGCTGCTGTGTTGTGTTCCCAATCTTCCTTCAAAATTTGCAGCAAGCCTCTGGGGCGATGGCCCAACACTAACTCGAATGGAGAATACCTCAAGGACTCTGACAGGGTGTCCCTAAGGACAAATAATATCAAGGGGTGGAGTAGATCCCATTTCTGAGGATCTCCCCTTATGCACTGGAGTAACATTTTCTTTATGGATCCATTCAGCCTTTCCACCAGCCTGTTTGTCTGTGGGTGATACACTGACGTGCAGAGCTGTTTTATTTTTAACATCCGTCATACCCCTTGTAACACCCCCAACGTAAAATTATGCCCCTGGTCTGTCAGGATCTCTTGTGGAATTCCCATTCTGGCAATCCACTTGATAAGCTCCTCTGCAATCCGAGGGGCGGTTACTGCTCAAAGTGGCACTGCATCTGGGTACTGTGTGGCGTAATCCACAAATAGGAGTATATATTGATGGCCTGCGCTACTGTGGGGTAATGGACTGATAACATCCATCGTTATCCTTGAAAAGGGAAGGTCAATTACTGGCATGGGTTGGAGAGGGGCTCTTGGTGGCCAGTTCTCCCTTGCTTTTTGGCACTCAGGGCAAGCAGTGCACTGGCAGGCCACATCTCCCCCCAATCCCAGCCAAAAAAACCACCGTGATATCCTAGCGGTAGTCCTATCACACCCCATGTGACCTCCAGTAGGGTTGGAGTGGGCGAGCTGCCATATGGCCTGCTGGAAACAAGAGGGCACCACAAGTTGTGTCCTCTCAGGCCCCTCGCCCCACCAGGCTGGACCCGGTATAGGAGTTGATGTCTTACCTTGAACTGAGGTGTAGTCATTGGGGTCTGTGCTCGCGGGAAGGTTGATGCATCCATTGTTGCTCACAGCTCCTGTAATCCCCTGTCATCTTCTTGTGCCTCCCTAAACTGTTGACTGCTGGCCACGGCGTGTAGGTCTAGTACATTCATGTCATCGTCTGGTTCCTCATCATCCTCAAGTTCTACTAGCCATCCTTCTCGCATCTTCAGGTTCCTTCAAGTGGTCTCCCTATCCCAGATTCTCTCCAGTGCATCATATATAGGGGTCCAATCTCACCCTAATAACATGTCGTAGGCTAGGCAAGGGGCTAAGCCAACTAGCAACTGTCCTCGATGTTCCATGACGCGAAGGGGTACCCATTGTCATTGGATCTGCTGGGTTTCCCTGTGAAGGCAAGATATCCTTACTGGCTCTGCTTTACGGCTCAGGTGAGCCGTAACTAGGCTGGCTTTTATTAAGGACTGGGCACACCCAGAGTCCAAGACTGCCCTGACTGGCTGATTTCCAATCCAAGCTTGTACCACGGGTCATTCCCTTAAGGAGCCTTCACCACACGTCACGAAACTACAATCTATTGGCTCTGTTTGACTGGATTCTTTGCACCCCTCTGCCATTCCACATGCCAGATTGTCCAGGCACCATCTCTCCCGTACATTGTTTGAGCATTCCTTTGAAAACTGCCCAACTTTCCCACAATGGAAACAAACCATATCCCTCGTCGGACCCCTGGGGGTGAATCATTGTTTTTCTGTCTCCTTTGCTGTTGAGGGTAGAGGGTTGGGGTTGTGCCTCTTTCAAGGGTAATTGACTTCTGAGGCTGCAAAGGCCTCAGCCAGTTTCAATGCTTCCTCACAATTGCAGGGAGAAGGCTGACATACCCACTGCTGAGTCCACTCTTCCAAGTCATTAAGGAATTGCTCTAACACTATCTGATCAGCCAGGGCGTTGCAGTCACAGGACACGAGATTGACCCATTTACTAAATAGGTCCCTCAATAATTGCAACAAGAGCCAGGGTTGCTTCTCCTCTGCCCCCTTCTTAGCCCAAAAGAGATGCCTATAATGCTCAGGATTAATCTCCAGCTGATACAAAATGGCCACTTTCACTATGTCATAATCTCGTGCTTCATACCGGGGAAGTGCCCTATATGCTGCCTGGGCTTTTCCTACCACAAGGGCCCCAAGCTGACTGGCCCAGTATCCTTTGTCCAGGCCTGTCATGATAGCATGATGCTCAAATGCCTCAATGTATGTCTCTGGGTCATCGTCCCCTGTCATCTTTGGCCTTTTAAAGGCCGTTAGGCCAGGTTGCAGCCAGTCCTGCTTATGATCCATCATTTGTTGCTGTACATCCAGTATCTGCGTCAGCACTTGCAAATTCTGGCCCAACATCTCAGTAGTCATGGCTGCTGGTTGCATGTTGGGTCATTCTTCTGGGGCTGGGTTTTTCAGTGGATTCCCAGCCAAGGCACCAGTTTGTACCTGCCGGGCCTTGAACATTCGATTGTGTGCAGCCTTGGTCCAGGCGGCCGGTAGAGGGCATTCTATGGTCTCTTGTAGGCCCATGGGCAGCCGTTTATCCCCTGGGTGGCCTCCCCCAATCTCACCTGCCATGACTTTGAATTTTATACCAGGGCGGGGGCCAACCACCCAGGGTTCTGCTGCAGCAGGGAGTCTACCCACCGGTTGTCTGTGGGGCTCCACATCCCCTACACCCCAAGCTCACGCCAACCTCCAGTGGGTTACCAGATCTTCTTGGCCGTACCCCCAATGATGTTGTCTCTCTGGGACATGATGGCCTTCATGGCCCTATCACGTTCTAGGCCCTGCCTCCCGAGATAACTAACTCAGCCAGAAGTAGGGCTTTGGAACATCACACCCTTCTGTCTCCAAGCAGTCCCTGGGTGGACTACCTGGGACTCTAAATTTAGCCTGTGCTCAAATAAAAAATGGAGGATCAAAGAAAATATGATACAGCGCTATCCTGCCTGTATTGCCTCACCCTACCTCTCAGTCCCTCCAAAAGGGGGAAACTAAAAAAGGAAAAACCAACACAAACTAAATGTGGAAGGACCTGTCTGTTCCTTTCCCCCTGCCCTTATGTTAGGGTAATGGAGAAACCTTCACTCCCTCTGATCCCACTGGGGTTTGGCCCGTCGTATGGTCAATGTAGACCGTGGTCCTTCAGCTTGGGTCATCTCGTCTCTCACTCCACCCTGTGTGTTACGTGCCATTGCTGTCCTTCTCCCCTGTAGGGGATGTCCAGCTTCCGGTGTCCTGGGCTACCTCCCCATGTCCCCGGCTACTTCTTAGGTTGTAGGCTGACACCCAACCTCTGGCTGTTTTGCTTCGCAGCTCCCCTTGCTGCTGCATTCTGTCTCCACACGGAGGTGAAGCCTCCTTTGCCTCCTGTGTTCCCCTGACACGCCCACCTCTGTTGGTGTAGACAGACTCCTCTGGCTTTGCCATCCCACTGCCGATCCTGTCTTTGTTGGCACAGAGAGCCTCTTCTGGCTTCCCTGTCTCTTCACCCTGCTGTTCCCCACTGGCATAGAGAGCCCCTGCCAGCTCTCTCTCCCTTGGGGTATACCGGGTGGTGTCCGGCAGCGGAGTCTTCCCCATTTTTGCTCCACCTCCCCGATTGTCTTCCCGGGCGGGCCGTCTTATCCCCACCGGCTGGTGATTGCCAATGACGTCACCGGCTGGTTTCAGCTGGATAAAGGCGCAACATATGACCCGGGCGGATTTCCTTTCTTGTTCCAGCTGTGTCGCAGGTCCTGCTGCTGTCGGTAAGTATTTCCTCTAAGTTATTTTTACATCTTTCCCTCTTTTGCCACGTGCTCCCCACCCCATGGGGTCCCTGTTCATTGTTTGGGTTCTTTCTCCCTCGGGACAAGCAGCAAGTCTCTTGCATGACATTTCATGGAAAAAATCAGAAATCCTTATTCACTGACAAGTAAGATTTTGATACACTGGATGACAGGAGAGAAGTGGGCTTGCAACTGCTGTTCCCTCTATTTCTGAATAAGGTAGAAAACCTGCAATTGGCCTTTTAGTATTGAGCTGGCACCTTCCCCTTCTTTACGATATTCTCAGGCCACACAGGGAACTGCTCCTAATGCTGACATGGGTTTCCCAAGGTGTGATCTGGTAGCTGAATTAAAATTCTCTACAATCCTAGAAAACAAGGAAAGTGGAAGAAGAAGAAGTCTTGTCCACCTTTTCAACTTGTGTTGAATATAGGGGACAGGAAACTGACTGTTTAAAATACTGCAGCAGTGCTGCAAACAACTTGGAACTTTCTCATCTCATCAGGACGTGGGGTCACAGATCTTGTCTGATATGAGGAAACAGGATTTCAACAGGTTTCAACTTGTTTCCCTTGTTTACCAGGGAACACACCTTGTGAGAGACTTCCTGTGGAACAAAAACCCAGCTATCAGGATATGTACCATGTCACTTTTGACAATGTGACCCAGTCTAAAATCAGGAGCCACACTCATTTAGTTAGTTTAGAGGCTCTACATCAGGAGTAGGCAATTATTTTAGCTGGAGGGCCATTTCATGAGTTTTGGTGAGCTGCCGATGGCTGCAAGGATAGCCCTGCCCCTTGACAGGTGCCCTGTCCTCCTGTTCCATGCCTAACCCCTGTCCTTTGCCACCAGAAGTCCTTTCCTTTGCCCCAGAAGTAGTCCTTTGAGGGGCGGGGTTTGTCATCTTGAAACTGGAAAAAAATATATATACTAAAAGAACCCCCCCCAAAACATCTACTATAATTTATTTTAATTTTAATTTAAAAAGCCTTTTTCTCCTGATTTGTGTGTGCTTGCATTATGTATCTAGAGGTGATAGCATAATAGCTCAAAATACAGTCTTACCCTTGTATATTATGTATGTTGGTAAAAGGATGTATGTGGGAATGTGTCTGGTTGGGGAGTGTCTGTGTGTGTGGTGGGTGTGTATGTGGGTGTGGGTATGGTGGGTGGGGTGTGTGGGAGAGAATGGGGTGGATGTGGAGGGGTGTAGGTATGGGGTATGTGGTTGAGGTGGGGGCATGTGGGAGGTTGTGGGTGTATGTGGGGTTATGTTAGGAGGGTGGGAGTGTATGTGGAGGCTGTGGGAGGAATTGGGTGTTTGGGGGTATTGTGGGGTCAGTTGTGTGGATATGGTGAGGGGTGGGAAAGTGTGTGTGTGTGTGTGTTGGGGGGTGGTCCTTGTAGTCTCTGGAATGCGTGAGTCACTGGAGCTGTATATGGTGGCAGTAAGCAGGGCCAGCCCCACCCGGCCCCATAACACACAGCTCCCACCTGAGTCCCTGGATGCACATGCTGGCAGCATGTGGAGCCAGTCCCATCTGGCCCAATAGTGCTGCTGCCTGAGCTCCTGACTAGATGTGGCGACAGGGTGTGGGGCCAGCTCCAGATGGCCCCATAGTGCACAGTTCCCACCCAAGACCCTGGCTCCATGTGGTGGTAGCATGTGGAGCCAGCTTGACCCAGTCCCATAGCATGCAGCTGATGCACTCCTGCAGCACATGGGGCCAGCCCAGCCCCATAGTGCATTGGTCCCCACACTCTCACCCCCTTCCCCCACTGGGAGTCCCTGGCTGTGGCTCGTTGTTCCAGGCTCACAGGCTGGGAACAGTCATGGCTTTCTTTGATTGCATGTGTAGGAGGCTGGGAAAAGCTGTGGAGGGCCAGGCACAAGCTCTGCCAAGCAGAGGCTTCTTGTCTCTAGCACACCCTGGCTTGGGGCTGGGGTGGGCCAGCCCAGGCTGGGGTGGGGGTCTGTTACTTTGCAACCAGAGCTGCACCTCCTTCATGGAGGCACTGACTTGTAGAGGTGCAGCCCAGGGCCAAGGTTTACAGGGGCCTTACAAAGGGGCCCTGCCAGCCAGATGGAATTGTTTGGTGGGCCGGATCCAGCCGGCAGACTGTATTTGGTTTCCCCTGCTCTACATGCTCAAACTTAATGAGATTTAGTTATTATAGGAAAACAGCAACCCATAGTGGGTTACAACTCCATCTTGTACCCACCTCAGCTGCCTGGACCCAAGAAACAATGGTTTCTCTTTTTTCAATATTTCCCATTCATTTGTCAGCAAGGAAAAATTTTCTAGTCATGTTCAGTCTCCTTAATACCTTCTCATTCATTGTCTTAAACAGGATAATTCTTGCAAAGTCTAGAGACTAGAGAACTTACTTCTGACAGAGATTCAAAAAAGATTATGCAGAAGTTATTGGATACACAATATTATATGCCCGTTTTATCATTTGAGATAAACTACCCATTTAAAACACTTAGACTTTGTGGGCACTCACAATGAAATTAATCGAGCAGCACACTTAAAACAAGCAAAAGGAAATACACAATACAATCAACTTGGGCAACTCAGTTCCACAGAATGCTGTGGAGGTCAGAAGGATAGGTCCAGCAGGGGCCATTAAATACAGAAGTCAAGGCTGTACCTTCAGCTCACGACATACTTCACCCTATAATTCCTGGTAACTGGAAGGATCTGACAGGACAGATGATTCAACACAGGCTAAATGTTTTGTATTGGGGGGTGTCCACATGAGATGCTTAACTTTTCATTAGCATAGTTTACTGCAAAGTAAGCATGTACATCAAAATGTGCACATGCTTACTTCACAGTAAACCTCCTTAATCTTGAGTAAATTTGCTACTTGCAAGTGCAAGTAGCAAATTTACTTGGGATTAGTAACGACACTGTAGTGTTCGTGTAGATGCCTGACTGGGGGCAAAATCTGCTCCCAGTCAGCTATGCACCAGGGTGGTGGGAGATAGCTCCCTACCCTGGGGAGCTGCCTGCTGCTAGGGCGGGCTCTGCCACAGGACCCTGGGTGGGGACTATGTCCCCCTGCCCAGGCAGCAGGGAGCTCCAAGCCCCCTGTCCCCATATCACAAATGGGGAGTGGGGTCTGGGAGACCCTTATCTCCCAGCATCGGCTCCATGACTGTGGGGTCAGTGCTGAGAGACCCTTATTTCCCAGCCTGAACTCTGCAGTCATGGGGCTGGTGCTGGGAGATGCTTATCTCCCAGCCTGAGCTCTGTGGTCACAGGGTAGGGCCTGGGAGATAAAGGTCTCCCAGCCCCAGCCCTATGACTGCAGAGCTCAGACTAGGAGATAAGGATTTCTGAGTACCAGCCTGTAACAGGGGGCCTTCTTGGGGCCAATTTGCTTTTGGCCCATCTGCCTGTTTCTGGGCCAACTGCCTGCCTTCCTTGCTTGCCATGCCTTGTTGTTATCTAATTAATGATCTTAATTAGGTGGGAGGCTGCCCATTTTCTTGCCCCAATGCTAGGGGCGCTATCTGCCACTTTGTACCTTCCCTACACTGCAGCCCATGCCTCACAGATGGCCTCCACAGATGCTAATTTCACCGGCCCCACACTGGGTCCCAGAATCCTCCAATCAGGACCCCTCTAAGATCCCTCCATTCAGGCAGCCTATCCCACCCTCATTCAGGGATGCCTAGCTCCCTGAAACTCTTTCCCCTCTTGGGCATGGTCGCCCCGGGACCTTTGGCCGTGCAGGCCCTCGCCTCGTCTCCAAGGCCAGTTGGAACCCCAGGCCCTCAGCTCTGGGTGTCCCTTGCAGTGGCCCCCTTGCCCTTTTGACCGTTCTGGTCCTGGCCCCAGCATTGACCAGTCGAAGGTACTCTCAGTCAGGCCTCTGAGCCTCTAGCCCCACTCTCGCTCCTGGGTCCTCCTTCTGGCCCTACTAGTGGGTGACCCACCCAGTTGTGGGAGCTGGGGTTATGGCACCCTGACCCACCTTTCACCGGGGTGGTAACTGGCCTGGCATTTCCTGGGGGCTCCCATGCCAGAGAACCCCACCAGGCCACCCACTCCTGGCAGGGTGCAGTTTTAGGGCATGCCCAGGACCAGGAGCCTCCTAGCTATCCCCTACAGCTCCTCCCTTACATCCAGGATGATACATGAAGCCTTGCAGCCAAGTGATGTTGCTGCCTGCCCTGCCAGCAAGGAACTGATCTGTTTATATAGGCAGCCAGAGATCTAAAATGGCTGCTGCAATCAAGCACCTACTGGCTGCTTGGCTCAGGTCTTAAAGTGGCAGGCACAAACAGTGCCCTGTCTCACAGCCCCACAACCGTGGAGCTCAGGCTGGGAGAAAAGGCTCTCCCAGCCCAAGTCCTGCAACTGCAGAGCTCAGACTGGGAGATAAGAGTCTCCCAGTGTAGTAGGAAGCCCCTTTTCCTGTAGGGTACCCGCAGGGTAACAAGGAGCATCCCCTTCCATCAATAATTCCCCTCTTTGGATATGTCTCTTCTCTTCTATCTTTTCTTCCTTCCTCCTTTCTTCTTTCCCCTCTCTCACTACAAGATATAGAATTATTTGGGTATTTTTCTTTCTGGTATAAGGAATCGTGTTTTATTAAATTACATGGGTGTTCTACATTTTGTAGCTGTGCATTTATATCCCCCCTTATTGTATTTTGATATTTGTATCTACTTGTGTGCCATGGCATTTATATTTGATACTCTTGTATTTTTATATTTTACACTCTTTACCCTGTAACAATGCTATCAAGGGCAGGATCGAACCGCCACCTCCCTGTATCAGGCTGGCCCCTGAATGAGAGGATCAGTAATTGAATGGGTAACACAGTAGCTAGCTACAGTAACAAGTTAACGAGTGGCAATTGACACCTACAAAACCACAGATTAATGAGAGGAAGAAATCAATAGGGGCCAGTGTAGCAGCTGGGGAACTCCCTGAACCTTCATTGTTAAAGGGACAGAAGCCCCAGTTTGAATTAATCAGAGCTGAAGACCAACTTTTGGGGAACATCCCACAAGAGTCAACAACCCCTGGATTGGGCAAGCCCAAAAACTGGGGAGTCACCAAAGTCTGCCAAGGACAGATAAAAGGCAGTGAAGAGTGACCCTCAATGGCACCCTCTTTATCTTCAACTTGACCAGCACCTGACCTGTTCAGCTAGAAGGACCCCCTTCTGGAAGACAAAAGCACGTTGGAAGAAGCCTTGACCAGCCATTGATGGCAGACCCCAACGCTTGTGGGATAAGTATACTTGACTCTGGTGCTTCACAGATCAGAGATTCATAGCTAGCTAGTGTGTGTGTGTGTGTGTGTGTGTGTGTGTGTGTGTGTGTGTGTGTGTGCACATGTGCATGAGTGTGTGCCTGAGGGGATTGGCCCCAAGGTTTATGATCTGATTTCATTGCAACATTTCAATCTGTCTAATAAACTAGAATTTTAAGGATCCTGAGTTGGACATTTGTGGCCAACACCGGCACCGGCCCACGGTCACAAAGCCAGCACTGGGAGCTCCCTGTTGGCGGGGCCAGAGGAACCTGTTCCCTGCCCAACTCCACGAGCACGGAGCTGGGGGGAGGGGGGGACAGGTGGGGGACAGGCTGGGGAGCTTGTTCCCTGCTCAACTCCGCATTTGTAAAGCCTGTGGAGCTGAGCAAAAAGCAAGCCCCTCAGCCTGTTCCCTGCTTCAGCTCCGCACTCACAGAGCTGGGCAAGGAATAAGCCCCCCAGCCTGTTCCCCCTCAACTCTGGGCTCATGTAGCTGAGCAGGGAACAAGCTGCCCAGCCTCTGCCTAGTGTGCAGGGTTGGGGGCTTGGAAATGTCCTGGTCAATTCTGGCAAACTTATTAGTAGCTGGCAAATTTATATTCTATAAACCAGGAAGACCAAGTGAGGGGCATGACTGGGAAACTGCATACTTGAGATTAAACTAAAGGTTTGATTTAAGAGTTATTTTACCAAACACAATTTTATCTGTGTTTATTCTAAGTATCTATCTCAGTATACAGTGAGAACTAAATGTTAAATGTATTTTTTTCTTCCAGAAATTAGTATCTTCCCACCCTTGCACAATAAGTTATTAGTGATTACCTTTAATAAATAATAGCTGGACTAATATGAACATTATAGTACAGATTGGCAATATAATGTGTTTTTGTGGTTGCAAGAGCTAACAACAATATCCTTCCAAAAATAATGAAAAAGCACAAATGGAAAATATGATTCAAATCACTGTAATGTAAATCAATATACCTGTCTCACCAATAGCCTTTGAAAAATGACTTGTAGTGCTTATTTACGAGTATGTGAGTTTCCACCCATCAAACTAATGGCACACAACTGTGTGTGTGTGTGTGTGCGTGTGTGTGTGTGCGCATGCACGCGCGCGTGTGTGAGAGTGAGCAAGTGTTTACAAAGCTCATGGGCGAGACTCTCTTATGCTGCTCAGAGCCACAGGAAATTAGAAAAAAAAATTAAAACTGAGGTTAAAAGGCAGAGAAAAGTATGATCTGGCTCACATTGTGTTGTTGACTCTCAACTTGAGAGTTGTTTCTTTCAGGTATAGTTTGAAAAAAAACTACTGGGGGAACCTGAGCTGCTAATGTCTATGGATTATTATTAATAAATAACTTCAGTCATTCATAATATGGATCTGATCTCTTAAAACACCAGTAAATTCTCTTAAGTTTTTTTGTGTATGAACATGTGCACCTCATGATATTGCATTACCCTAATTGTAACAAGATAGATTAAAAATATTCCTGAAATCAGAAAAAGAAAATTGGGAAATGTATGTACCATTACATCAAATGCAGGTGTGCATGTAATTACATACTCAACAGATGGCCATTAGTGGATCAGAGAAAGGTAAAGGGCAAAGTCAGTAAAATCTGAGTACCAGGTACTGGGTAATCTATTTGCACATAATCATTAAACACTTCTTTTCTTCATCTCTTAGCAATCCTATTTCTAAGGAAACCACAAGCTTATTACGTTACTCTCAATATGCTTTCCTTACTGTATATATTTGCCTTAAAGGAAGATTGTGGATTCCTATTTTGATAGGAACTTAGATACTGAAAAAAACTGTTATTGAAGAAGAGACCAAAAATGCTTGAGTGATTTGTTTGAAATTCAAATGAAAAATACCTGTTTTTAAACAGACTCCTCTACAATGTTTTGAACACACACACTGTAGCACTAAAAATGTGCAGGAAAGACAGATACTAATGGGCTTGTAAATAATTAGAATAAGCAGTGTGAACCAAAGTGAGGTTTTATTTTTTCCCTTTTTATAAAAATGCACAGATAAGAACTTTTGTTGAACAGAGGGCTAATTTTTCAGAATTGACTCACAATTTTTTTGCAGGGAGCACAAATTGAGACATTTCAATCATTAATTCATTCATCAATAATTGTTAAAAATTAGATGCCTTACAAATACCCGTCATGATGAGATACTTTTACCAAAGAAAGGCTCCTCACAACACAACCTGTTATGAAACAAAACACAACAATCTGCAACACGGAATATGACATTTGCCAAAAAGAATTAGCTACCAGATTATCTGATGTTGCTTCTACTGGGCTGATATCTGATCCATATTTATTCTGATGACAAACAACTTATTTGGAGGCAGACTCAAATTCAGATAACAAAAGAAGCAGACAGTTATCAAATTAGATTAAACATATATCCCAGAATTGCAAAAGTTTTCACATTGTGTGTAGATAAACAGGAGACAGGAACACCTCTCTTACTTCGGTACCATATAGCATAGAACCAGCAGAGTTTTTTTGGTTTTGTTCTTTCTTTTCTTTCTATCTAAGAAACAAATATCTCAGAGTATGACATATGTAAGTATTTTTATGAGGAATTAAAAGGGGATTTGAAACAGTGAAACAACTGTTTATATGTTAAAAGGATGCTAATTTGTGTTCCATGTTAGCTGCCAGACATTTTCTACCTGGTTACAAAGTCTTACGTTATCTGAATGGAACCATAAGAAACCAAAAACAAGAACCCAAAATTGGTGTGAGTGAGGGGAAATTAAACTAATCACTTGCTGTAAAATCCTGCTCTATGTACAACACCAAAACAATTTTCACTGCAATGTCTTAAGGGATATAGGGGCCTGGTGCTGGCTCTTTGCACAGGTCCTTTGATCTCATTCTTAATTACAAGCAGCAACATACAAAATTCTCCTTTATACAACCAAGACCAGTTCTGATGGGTTTCATATGCAAGCAGCTAGATACGCTCAATGGTACACCTGGCAAATTAGAATATGTATTTTTAAGTAATTCTTGGTGCTTCTGGAAAAAAGTGCATCATTTGCATAAACAATTTAATAGGTTTGGGTTAAATCTTAGTCAAATCAAAGTAAATCTATGAATTTAAAATGAGCTATTTTGATATTAGAGCAATACAACTAGGAGAAGCATTTGAGCCTGATATTCTTCATTGCCCACTGCTTGTTATGTGTTCTGAAAGCCCAACTTGCAACAAGCTATAGTATTTACAGTATTGACTAGCTACCAGGATGACAGCGTGTATTCCTGGTCTTCTCTGCAGATACTTTTGCCTGCAGTCTCTTCATAATGCAAATGTTCTGAAACTGAATGTTTCCTTTAGCTGCACAGTTGCAGCTTCTAGACATGGATACTGTCCCCTCAAGGTTACCTTACCTAGTTGGATTTCCCATGATGCTTTTGCTCCTCTGCTCCCTACTCATCCTCCCACACTTTCTACTTACTTTCCTCAGCATTTTTTGCTTTCCAGAAACTCCCTAAAAGCAGCCCTAACACTGCTCACTTTCTTCTTCCTTTTTGATAGGCAGGGAAAACTGTGGAAAGCAGGGAGGACTTAGCTAGAATGAATTGAACAAATGCCCGTAAACCATCCCGGTAGCAATGCTAGCAGACACGACTGATATCAGTAGATACGTTAGTAGCTGCCCCCTCATAATTAATTTTTTAAAGGGGCATTAAAGAAAGTAGGAAAGCAGTATAGGAATAGTGTATCATTAAACCAAGAATAGATGCAAAAATTCTCTATGTTCTGTGGCACTATAAAATATTTCTCTTTGGAGGGGGTGTGATTAGCTGCCTTACCTCAAAATCACCCCTTCAAGTATATAAGGTGTCAAGGAGCATGTCTATTTAATTTATTTTATTGATGTAAGATTCTTTTTAATAGGGAGCCAGAACAACTCCCAACTGGAGGAGAGCACATTTTTGAAATTGCAGAAAATCAATGGGTTGAGTCCAAAAATCCACACAAGGATAAAAAATGTAATTAATCCACCTCAGAGGACACAGTGGCAGTTCCAAACTAAGATTTCATGGTCACAACTTTATGGGTAATGAGACATTTCCTTGTGAGGAAAATATACATAATACATCTGGGGCGGTCATAGGAAGGGAGGCTGGAAGTGTCATAATGGGTGTCATTTTTAGCTCAAGAACCGTGATAATACTAGCTCTATATTACTATGGTAAAAGCAACCTTTAGCTCTTCTACTGTTGAGAAATATGAAGGCATATTTAGCTATATTTAGCTTCTACTGTTGAGAAATATGAAGAAATATTCCAAAGGCAAGCAATATACAAAGGACAAGCAAAGCATTGTACATAAAAAAGAACTGTTGTAATCCTTCTTCCAAAATCAAAAACAAACCTTTCACTACAGCTACACCAGATATAAGACATTAAAAAGCACTATTAAAGAAGCTTCTCCAGACAGTTATGCTATCTACAATATAAAAAGGAAGCTCAAAGTTTGCGTAACAAATTTGCTTAAAAAATTTCCAGACTAATTAGAATTTGGAGCAACTCAACCCCTGCCTCCCCCACACACACAACTATTGGCATTCTCTCCTCAGTAGGGTGAGAGTTACTTTCTATTGCAGATCTGAAATAAAGATTTACTGATTAGGCAGTCCTTTCAGGTAATATCATCAAGGGCAGATTGGACACTAAGTCACTGGCAATCTAATAGGAACCCAAGGAAAATCTTTTACTCATGGCCAGTAACTGCAGATGAAAGGCAGTGTCCTACAAGAAACCTCTGCAGAGATTTCACAAATTATTTCTACCTACCACTCTAAACTGTCAGTCATTATTTTTAATCAAACCATTTCAAAAGCTAACACCAATACTGGGTTATACATCTCTTGCAAATGAAGGGAAAAGCTTCTTCCACTCACTGGTGAGGCCTCACCTGGAGCACTGTGTCCAGTTTTGGGCCCTGCACTTCAAAGAAAGATATGAACAGACTGGACAGAGTCTATGGCAGAATAACAGAAATGATTGGAGGCAATAAAAAATTAACGGATGTGCTCCTGAGGACTGGAGCTCTGATCAGAAGACTGCTGCTCCTAACCTCTGGGTGTACGGGAGTCAAGAGCTCCCTCTGTGTCGGCTATATGGCATGGTTGGATCTGATCCCCAATCCCACAATCACACCTCCAACCATGCACAAGTAGCGTGGCAAGAGGCGCGAGTGTTATGATTGCCAATCAGATCTCACCATGTGTTTAATTAAATGTTTGCCAGGGGCCTGTGTGTGGTCAAGCACTGGAACAAGCTACCTAAAGAAGCTGTGGAATTGCAATTCTTGGAAATTTTCAGGAGCAGGTTAGACTTGGCTATACATAGGGAAGTTCCTCCCTTGAACAGGGGGCGGACAAGATGACCTAATGAGATCCCTTCCAGCCTTACTCTCTTACAATTCTATGAACAAAATAAGATCAAAGGATTAGTAAATTTGCCTGCAAGGACTAGATATTTTTTCTGGAAGTTATCCTAGACTAGGCAGTGTTTCAGTGAGGTTTAACAAAACAAACAAAAGACAATTAATCATATAATTACCTCATTCTTTACAGCATAATCTGGGTACACAATGCTTTGGGTGGTGGGTAGTGAAATATTGTCCAACAGAAATGTTAAATCCAGAAAACTCGATTTAAATTAAATGCATATTTTGCTGAAAATCATTTGCAGTCTGCCACAATATGCTGTCTCCTGGGAGCTGAAGGTCAATTGTTCTTCTTGTCCTCTGTCATCCAGACTTCCCATCTAGCCTTTAACTCGTATGATGCACTCTGATATCCTCTCCTCAATAAGAATTTAATGGGAGATGCAGTCAGATTAGGCATTCCAGTCTGAAAAAGGAAATGGGAACCTATGGGTGCGGATTATCTCTGAGGCACTAAGTTATTTCAGAACTGAACTTTTTTTTTTTTTGGTAGAAACATGCCAATGTTATTTTTTTGGCTAAATTTTTCCTCTGGAAAAGCATTCATCTTGTAGCCAGTTTTATATCTCAGTAACATGCCCCTTGTTCTTGTTTCTGTGCTTGAGATGTATATAAACACTGCAAAATGTTCCACAACAATAGTTGGCAAATTTTTGGACCTTTGAGTGACAGTTTAAGGAATTCAACTCTTGGATAACCCTATAATGTGGCATTGGGAATGGAATAGTCAGCAGCATGAGACCTGGAGAATCACTGTCTCTGGGAATTGTAGCTACTTCAAACTGTTTCCTGACTTGAGTCTCTGTAGCATAAATACTATAAACTTACAAAGACTATGAAGTTTCATATTTATAGTTCAGCATATTAAGTGATCTCTAGCTGCAGCCAAAATATTAGTTACAAAGGTACTACAGGTGTGCTGAAGTTCAATAACTGGAGATTTAACATTCAGCATGAAGACCAGTGTCATGGACAGCCTACTAGAACCGGCATTATTTTTTACAGTTGTTTGAAATATTTTTAATGAAACAGTTTTCTATCAGAAAATACAATTTTGTCAAAACTTAAACATTTCATTGAAGTTTGTTCATTGATTAATTTTGAGGAAAACCTACATTCATATTTTTCAGCTTGCTCATGTTGATAATATTCAATATTATTATCAATTTCTTACTTTGATTTACTAACTTTCAACTTTATTATTAAAATAGCAATTTCAAAGTTTTATCATTTTATAATGTTTCCTTTATGTCAAAACATTTTTCTTTCAATTTGTACTTCATGGAAATGTTTATCACTTCATTCCAGTTTGAAACAGAAACAAATTTTGAAATGCTGAAATTTTCTGCAGAATGAAACTAGCTCTAGGCTACTTTGCTGTAATTATTAATATTTCCACATGCAAAATACTCCTGCACTCCTATGACTTCCTGTGTTGCTTTACAGCTGTTTAAGAACAACCTCCATTAACTTTTCCCTATTTGTAGATTATTTTACTTACAGGCACTCACTTGCTCAGTTACCACACAGTTCAAATCAGTTGGGCTTCCTTTCAGCTTCTGGACTACAGCTTTCTCACTGTCATATCTGGCTGTTTCTCAACCAAGGGCTTTGACATATGGGATTTGCTCCCTTCGATAATTCACCAGGCCTCAGGGCACAATGTAAAACTTTTAACAGATTAGGCTGGAGTCCAAGTCTGGATGTAGGACATTAATATAAAACATCCATGTTACTAGAATGATAACTTAACAAAAACTAATTTTTCATTATTGTAAATTGGACAGATGCTATAGTGATGGATGTCATGGAAATATTTAAGTAAGTGCACACAGTAAAGTATATAATTTAAAGATCTAGGCATATGCTGGGCACATCCCCATTCAATTGCCTCTTGAATGTCATGATTGTCTGTAATTTATGAATGACAGCCTTGCCAACTCTATGCACCTGGAAAGGCAAGCAGAAGTGCCAGGTTTTTTCTATCTCATATGACCCTTATTAGGCAAAAAGTAGGGCAGTATGTCACCTTAGAGACTAATTGGTTTAAAGAAGATTGAGCATTTATAGGCAACAACCTACTTGGTTAAGTGCTATGACACTTATTATTTTTAGTTCTCTCTAGAACTATAAAACATACATCCCTACTTTTGACAATACCGAGGGGAGGAAGGAAGAAGGGAAGATTTTTCAACTCAGGTTTTGAATAGAGGAAAAATAAACAACATACTTTTCATTTAGTTCTCATATATTTTTGGAAAATACAAAGCAGATCATAGAGACAGATAAAAGGCCAGTTTTGCAGAGATGAGAATAGAGACTTTTGGAGGGTGGGAGGGGGGGGACGGGACTGAGGAAGAAATTTTGGAAGTTTCATTTTTTTTTCCTTTAGTGGAATGGGGTTATTTTCCTAGCAAAAATGTCAGGCCAGCAGTAAAGTGAGAGAATTTCTTTCCTGGACCAAATTAATACATGAGCAGGGAAATGGCAGTTTTTCATCACAGCTATGATGCTCATCTACCAAGAAGTAAGCCTAACTAAACAGAAGCAAACTTAAGATTTTGGCATCCCAGCAAAGCTATGATTCTAATCTAGGCTATCAATGTGCAGCTTGCCCAGTTTAGGTGAAAATAGCTTAGAGTAAATGGTTCAAGGTAGACACTGATATCAAACACAAATAAGTTCTACTACTTCTGCAGTTTAGTGTTACGATAATAAATGTATAGATAGCTATAACCTAGGCTACACATTGTTCAACAACAGAAACCAAACCTTTTAGCTCAGGGGTGCTCAACCTCCAGCCTGAGGGTCAGATCCAGCCTGTGGCATCATATCATCTGGCTCACCAGGCTGTCCAGAAAGTCTGAGTTAATAACTGATTATGAATAAACAAATCTAATGAGAACTCTAGCAACTCTGAACTCAAGCATGACTTCATAAGACAAAGACAAACAGCAAGTCAGTCCATATGCCTCACAACTACACAGGCAAAGAATGTTCGAGAGGAAGCTGTGTCACAAATTATCAAGGCAGCAGCTGCACTCGCTTAAACAAGATGTGGTCATTGAAAATCTACAACTTAAAGGCCAAGCACCGAACCTTCAATGGAGAAGTTATTTCCATCTAAACACACAAAAATGAAAGCTGAAAATCAAATCAAACTGGCAAATGCAAAAGGAAAATACTAGGTATTGAATGAAATCGATACATTACACACAAGATATTCATTACACAGTACATACTCCTTATTTCTGAAGTTGTTTATAATGAACACATCTTGGATGAGTATTTAGAGTAAAGCCAGAGGATTTTCATCAGAATCTTTGCTGGTAGAAGTTGGAGGAACATGCAGACAGAACTGACCAACATAGTCCGTCTCTTGAACAGCACATACAAGAGGAAAACATACAGCCCTTAAAGCAATAGGACATGTAAATAGTGGCCTATGAGATACCAGGCCCTAGTTTTTGCCCTAATATAACATCTGATGGGGCAGGAAGAAAAAAACCCTTACATGAACCCTAGTATGAACACATTTATGCTTGCATTAAACTGATAGGCTAGGGACAGACATTACACTTAAACTGGCTGAAGTGATCAGAGACCAAGGCTGGCCTGTCCTATCCTGCGGAACCTATGGCTACAAGGGGCCCCGCAAAGCCAGGTGGAGAGGCCATGGCCTCTCCCATGTTTGGTGGTGGCTGCTGCATTTGTGGTGTAGTTTGCCCACCTGTGGGTTCGATGTTTGTTTAACTGTTCTGTCTGCCACCCCTCCCCCCATGTCTAGTGTGCTTGTTCATTTACCGGTGTGAGTGTGCTGTGGGATGGGAAAGGGGGCCCCGCACAGGCTGATTTGCCCTGGGTCCCGCACCCTGCTACAGTTGTCTCTGCCATTGGATCAGAGGGTCCCAAAACTATATCTTGCAGAGGGTCCCAAAAAAATGTGGGCCGGTCCTGTCAGAAACTGGTTTAAACCTGTAACAGAACAGATGTTCAGTGCACATAATTCAGTACAGAAACCAGTTTGAGATAAATCTGGCTGAATGTAGTATCAGACAACTGATTTGGGTCAAACTGGTTTATGCAATGTCTGTCTCAGACCCCTTGCCAGTTTAAGATAAATCAGACTCTCCAAGCATCCCAGCATGCTCTGTGGGTTGGATGGGGCTCTCTCTCCACAGCAGAGCTAGTGCCTCCCCTCTGTTCCCTGGCCAGAGCTCTTGCAGAGACTTGCAGGCATCTGCCTGGCTTCCCTGAGCTAAGCAGGGATTATTCCCCCTGCCACACTCCTAACCTTATGCAGACACCTCAGCATTAACTAGCAGACCACATGCTGGCTACAGTCCGTTCTGCATAAGACAGCAAAGGCAGATAGGCTTTTTGGAGCTAATCAACAGGTAGCTTAATGTCCTTCCTTGGAAAAGCTGTTTAAGAAGAATGTGGCAGCGCATCTGTGGGTGCTTGCCACTTTAAGGGCTGGAGCAGGCAACCGGCAGTTGCCCAATTACGATGGCCATTTTAAAACTAAGGTCAGCCAGGCAGAGCCATCAGTGTGTTGCTTTCAGCTGAGGGAGCAACATCACCCAGCTGAGCTGAGGCTCACAACATCCTGGAAGTAAGGGCAGGAGCTAGGGGGATGGCTTGGAGGCTCCTGGTACTTGGCAAGACCTAAAACTGCATCCTGCCAGGGAGAGGAGGCCTGGTGGGACTGCCAGTGGCATGGCAGCCCCACTCAAATACCAGGACCATTCACCTCCCTGGTGAAAGGCGGGTCAGGGTGCCTCAATAACCCTTAGCCCCCACAACACTGTGGGTACAAGGACCAGGCATGGCTACAGCCACATGAGCCCTAGGGGTGTAAGACCCAAGCAGAAGGGCCAGGCATGGCTGTGGCCTCCTGAGCCCTCACAAGGGAATAAGATCCCAGAGGCCCCAGGGAGAGGATAGTTGAGTGACCCCAGGGAGGGGGGCTGTTGTGAGGACCCAGAGAGGGGGCAGTTATGTGGCCCTAGAGGGAAAGGGCAGTTGTATGGCCCAGAGAGGGGCATTGCCCAGAGAGGGGCAAGAGCGGTAATGGCCCAAGTGAGAGGGGTGCGAGTGGCAGTTGATCGGAGGGTAGGCCAGCTGGCATGCCAGCCCCAGTGATGGATGCAAAAGCTGAGTGTGTGCCCTGGCTGAGGCTGGGTGCAAAGCCAATTATGAGGCCTGGTGTCTGCCTCCAGAGGGGAGGCCAGGTGCTAGGCTGAGTGGGGCTCTGCCAGGGAGTCGGGGTTGAGTCCTGACCCCAGCAAACCCTCAGGCATGGGGAGGCCACATGGTAGGCCAGTAGGGGGTGCTCCTGTGCTGAGCCACCCACCTCACTGCACCCGACCACCTTCCAGTCCTTAACTTATATAGAAAATGTGATCTCATTTACCTGATCCAATGAAGGCCAGCATCTGTTGGCTACCAACCAACAAATTTGAAATACATCACTGGTTGCTTGGTAGACTGGCAGAGTCTTTAGCTCCCTCCTGGTCATGTAGGCATTGCTTAGAACAATAGGGAGCTTAAGCCCTCTATCCCAGGTCAACCCAGGTATGTGATGCCAGTCACGTAGGCAGAGCGAGTAGGTTTCTCCACTTCCTCAGGAATGTATCCAGCTCAGGTTACAACTCAGGATTACCTGAAGAGATGGAGCAGAGGAGTCTTCCCTTTGCAGTGACCATGGTAACCAAACTGTCAGATAACAGTTTGGGGAGAGACAGAGATGGTATTCTGCCACATATCCCCCGCCCCTCCTTTAAAAGCTTGGGCACATGGCTTTACATAGCCGTGGGTACGAGAGTGTTTCATTTGGAAGGGTCACCTTTCACATCTAAAGAGAGATCACACAGTACATAAGACTGGTCATAACAATAATACACACAGAACATCGAAACACATTGGGGAGCTCCCATGCCAGAGCTTTCTCAGGCGGGCCTGAGTCTACCTGACCCACTACCTTTTGTGACAGGGCATCTGCTATCACATTCTGGCTTTCCTTGATGTGTTTGACGGTGAAGTTGAACTCTTGATGCTTCCAGGCTCATCATTGAAGCTTGGCATTGGTACTCTGCATGGTTTGCAACCATTGAAGTGTGGCATGGTCCGACAGGATGGTGAACTGCTTCCCCCGCAGATAGGGCCTCAGTTTGTTCAGCGCCCAGACAATTGCCAAACACTCCTCAATAGATGACAGGCTCTGTTCCTGAGGAATTAACTTCCAGCTTAATTAAACCACAGGGTGTCCTGTGTCTTTGTGCTTTTGTAAGAGTACAGCTCCTAGTCCTGAGTCACAGGCATCGGTAGCTACATAGAAGGGTTTATCAGGAATGGTGCCTTCAGAATCAGTTGTTTGATCAGGGCAGCATTAAGGGTGTCAAATGCTTCCTGACACCCCTGCTTCCAGACCACTAGATCAGGGCTGCTCTTCTTGGTCAGTTCATGTAGGGGAGCGGCCGTCGTTCCAAATCCAGGGACAAACCTCCTGTAGTATCCAGCCAGACCAAGGAAGCTCTGACTTGGTTCTTGATTTGTGGGGCAGTCAGTCTCTAATGGCCTCGAACTTGTCCCACAAGGGAGCAATCTGACCTCCACCCACGTGATGTCCCAAGAATACCACTTCAGATAGTGCCAATTGGCACTTTTTGGCTTTCACAGTAAGACCAGCTTGCTTGATCTTACTTAACGCAGTGGTCAGATGAATAAGGTGTGATTCAAAGTCTTCAGTGAAGATGGTGATGTCATTGATGTAAGCTATGGCAAACTGCTTAGATCCTTGTAACAGGTTATTAATCGGTCTTTGAAAAGATGAGGGAGACTTGCGCATACCAAAAGGTAAAACTGTAAACTCATATAGTCCCACAGGTATGGTAAAGGCAGACTTGGCTATAGCGTCCAGATCCAGTGTCATTTGCCAGAATTCTTTGAACAGTGAGAGTAGAGATGATCTTGGGTGGGCCCAGGTGATCCAGCAAAGAGTCCATCCTGGGCATAGGGTAAGCGTCAGGGGTGGTAATAGCATTTAGCTTCCTGTAGTCCACACAGAACCAGATGGACCCATCCTGCTTCTGGACAAGTACCACCGGGCTGACCCAGGGATTACCAGATTACCCTTAACTCTTTCATCTCTGTGACCTCCTGCTTTGTTTCTTGCATCTTCATATTAACTGCGTATGGTCTGGATTGGATAGGGCGATGGCTGCCTGTGTCTATAGAGTTTACTGCCAAGTTCGTTTCACCTGGTTTGTTTGAGAACACTGTCTCAAAGCCCTTGAGTGCTGAAAGTAACTTGTCCTTGTCCTGGGAGGGCAGATGATCTGGCAGGTGGAGTTCCTCTATTCCTGCCCCTCCATCCCTGTTGTCATACATGACTGGCTCCTCTGGGTGATCGTTAAGCTGAGGAAATCCAGAGTACTACATTACTTCTATTAAAATATGGTTTAAGCATGTCCACATGTACTAGCTTAGGCTTCTTGTCTGACCCGCTCCTGGTGACTACATAAGTCACATCATCCAGGCTATCCAGGATGATATGGGGACCTTCCCAAGCTGCTTGCAGCTTGTCTGTTTTCAGTGGCAGGAAAACCATGACCTTATCACCTCATTCAAAGTTATGTAAGCGAGCCTTTTCATCATACCAGACACTTTGCTTCTCCTGGGCCTAGGCCTGGGCCAGGGAGTCTTGTGCCACCTTCATCACATCAGTTACCTTCTGGCGAAAGCTGAGCACGAACTCTACCATAGAGGTCTTAGTGGAAGTGATTTTGCCTTCCCACTCTTCTCTCACCAAGTCAAGAGGACCCTTAACTTGCCTTCTGAACACCAGCTCGAATGGCAAGAACCTGGTTGACTCTTGGGGTGCCTCCTGGTAGGAAAAGAGCAAATGCAGAAGTTTTTCATCCCAGTCATTGGGGGTAGAGTCCATATAGGCCTTTAGCATACCTTTCAAGGTGCCACTGAACTTTTCTATGAGCCCATTTGTCTGGGGGTGGTAGGCTGTGGTCTTGAGGTGTTTCATCCCACAGCATTCCCACAGGCACTTCATCACCTCCGCCAGGAAGTTCCTACCCCTGTCAGTCAGGATCTCAGAGGGGAATCCCAGATGAAAGAAGGTCTTGGTCAGGGCTTCAGCAATTACAGGTACCTCAGTGGAGGTCAAGGCAACTGCCTCTGGGTACTGAGTTGCAAAATCCGCTAGAGTCAGGGTGTATTTCTTCCCTCTATGAGTCTTATGCCTGAAAGGGCCCACAATTTCTATACCCACTCTTTGGAAGGGTTGAGCAATGATAGGGAGGGGCTGTAGGGGAGCCTTTCTCTTGTCCCCACTTCTGCCTGTCTGCTGGTATGTCTCACAAGATCTGCAGTAGTCTGTCACATTCTGGGCAATTCTGGGCCAATAAAAATTCACCTACAGCTGCTGGTGTGTCCGTTCCCTGCCCATGTGACCAGCACAAGGTAAATCATAAGCCATAGAAAGTAATTGTTGTCTGAACTTAAGAGGTACTATGAGCTGGCGATGGAACTCCCAGGTCTCATCATGGTTCTTTGGTACCCACAACTGATACAGAAGTCCCTAATCCCAGACCACCTGTTCCCTCTTATCTGGGGTGAACTCTGTCTCTGGCTCCTGACCCATCTGCCAGAGTTCCTCCAAGCTGGGGTCCTGTAGAACCTCCTGCTTGAACTCCTTTTGCCTGGCTAAGCAATCAGCTGGGAGTTCTGGTGGTCCTGTAAAGAGTGCACCTTCACTTTCAGGGATGTCCTCCAACTTCTCCCCAAGAGTCTTGGTTTTCTCTGCCACTGACTGACCAGACGCCTCCCTGGGGCAGTCACTTAACCCAACCTCAATGTTGCTAATTTCCTCAGTGGCTGGAGGATGGTTACAGTCAGGAGGGGTCTCTCCCTCTGCCTCTGCAACCAATTGAGTGACCTTACTCTGGGTGGTTTTCCTGTCTTCCACTGTCACCTTTTTGTTGTGTTGGTGAGTTACCATGTCCAGGAAGTCACTCATGAACACTTCTGGATCCTCTCTGTGTTTATACAGGTTCAAGACTAGGGTGTCCTTTTTGACTTCTTACTTGTGTTGGCGCTTGTCTGCTTTTTGCTGTAGTAGCTTCTGAAGTAGTTCAAGCACATGCTCATGCTTGAGACTTGCCTTTCCAGCCTCTACTTTGTGCTGGACCTTTCTAGCTTCATGCTCACACTGGGCCTCCTTCTTCACCATCTCCATCCACTTCAGCTCTAGCTTGCGCATGTGCTTCTCATGTTCTAGCTGCAGCTGCTATTTCTGGAGGTCCCACTCAGAGGATGGCCCCTTGGGGCCCGCAGTGGGTTCTGGATGGATGCGTGGAAGTGATCTTGTGGCCTGCTCATTATTACACAGGATCTTAATTAGGTCCTATCTTTTTTGCTCCTTCCTCACTGGAAGGCCTCTCTCTTTCATCGCCTCTTTCAAGTCAGCCACAGTCATATGGTCACGCTCATCAGCCATCCTAGCTATCTACACTGTTCAGCTGATCCAATGCCAAATTAGAGATTGTTTACTCAAGGGTTTTCAGTCACTCTATTCCCTTCCCCAAATTATGCCTTCAAGACAGTAGGTTGTTGGATCCCATGTCTATCACCATGTGTGGTGGGCCAGTAGGGGGTGCTCCTGTGCTGAGCCACCCACCTCACTGCACCTGACCACCTTCCAAGCTCTAAGTTCCTCCCTGGGGATGCCTTGCATCTGTCTTACCCCCTTTCAGGAGCATACCCGCTAGCCTGGGGGGAATGCTGCCACCACTCAAAGTCTGGACTGATCCTGGACCTGTGCCTTATGGGAAACACAGGCCAATTAGCCCTTGAGGGCAAATAGCGGTCTCCCTTAATCAGCCAAACCAAGAGGACCCCAAGACCCTCTCCCAATAAGTCTCCCATGCTCAGTACAAAGGAGAACTTTATTGGTTACAAGGAGTAGGTTTGGAATAGGATACAGAGTAGAGCAATATCAGAGAAATCTCTTAGTGCGAAGTGGCATGGTAGCCTTTGATTACGCATCTGTGTTACTGCAAGCTGTATATCTAGTTAGATCTCAGGTAGCTTACTCACGAGTATCATCCAGAGGCAGGTGGAGATTCCCTTTGGAGGCAAGCAGTTCATTGATCATGAGTTTCAAGAGAGAGAGCAAGTTTCAGATGGTCCAGCTTCTCTCTGAATTTTTCATCATGGCTAGTGCCTACCACCTGGGCAGTCCTTAACTTATATAGACCTTATGAACTCATTTACCTGATCCAATGAAACCCAGCAACTGTTGGCTGCCAGCCAACCAATTTGAAATGCATCACTGGTTGCCAGGTAGACTGGCAGGGTCTTTAGCCAGTCATGTTGGCATAGCTTAGAACAATAGGGAGCTTAAGCCCCCACCCAGATATTAGCACTGTGCAAAATGGCACCATTCTGTTTCAACTTGCATTTCCATGTTTCAGTGGAACAGTGTATTATTTTGAATTTCATTTCAACTCAAAACAGCTGTTCTGTTTAGTTTCGTTGAAACAGTTTTGCTGTTTCAACGCTGTTTTGATGTTTCGCCCATGGGCTATAATGGGGAAGCTCAAAACAGCCTATAACTTTGTCATTTCTGGCCTGATTTGGATGAAACTTGCAGGAATGGTAGCCCCTGCTGAGGCCACAACTCCTGCCAAGGTTCAAGGAGTTAGGTGCAGGGGTTTTGGGGAAACTGCACCTCAAGCTGCGGACAAGCAAAACTCATGACATGGGTGACACTGTGTGTGTTAAGGCGCAGCAGGGTGAAAGCTGCAGGTATGCTAGCCCCTGATGCAGCCACAAAGCCTACCAGCTATCAAGGAGATTGGTGCAGGGGGAGTCTGGGTTCTGGGGCCCTGCACCTATAGCTGCTGACAGGCAAAACTCATGACATGGGTGCTTGCGCAACTGTGTCTGTCTTGGGGCACTGGTGGGGGGGAACTACTGCAGGCCTGGCTGCTAGGCCCCGCTGTGGCCATGAAGCCTGCCAGCTGTCAAGGAGATAGATGCAGGGAGAGTCTGGGGCCCTGCACCTCTGGCTGTTAACAGGCAAAACTCGTGACATGGGTGGGTCACCCTGTGTGTGTGTTCAGGTGCACCCTTCCTGGTGCTGGGGTCTCTGCACAACACAGCAGTGTACCCCACTGAGGTCTCCTCCTCCCCTACAGCCTTGGACTGGTCCAGCACTGTAAACAGCAGCAGGTAAAAATAATGTAGGTGAATCAGCAGTCAGCACCAGTAGCACCAGCAGGTTCTAAGGTAGCCAAACTGAACTGTCACAGAGCCTTTCTTTTTATAAAGAAGTGGGCAGCAAGAAGTAAAGATGTTGTGTTGGATATATGTTACTCATGGTGTGTGATGGCTTATCTTGTGTTTTTATGTTTATATGTTTATTATGAAAAAAAATGGAATAGTTAGAGAAATATCTCTTAGGAATCTTTCAGATTGAAATGCTTTGTCAGGGTGAGGAAGTACCTGCAGTTGGTGTGTCTCCTGGTCCTGGATGGAAGGAATAGGAAAGAAGCCAAAGGCTGGCCTGGCACGCAATGCAGGCAAGAAAGCCAGTCAGTGAAAATGGAAATGGAGGCATCAGGGGATGAGGGACAGGCTGCAGGGGGTTCACCTTCAAGAACACTAGCTGCTCCATCAAACCAGGATCTAAGCAGGTGCAGTGGGGTGTCACTACATCCTCAGCAATGCTGAACACCCTCTCACTTGGAACACTGGTCAGTGGACAGGACAGGTGCATATGGGCAACTGTGGCCAGATCCGGCCACACTGGGCTCCAGCTTGCCCCATAGGCCAAGGGGTTGCACTGCAGTGGCTCCACGTCTTTGGCAAGATAGGCAGCCACCAAGGCGTGAGCACTACCTGCCTGATGGTGGGGTCTGGTGGCTCTGGACCCCACCATATAAGCCATGCCCTTAGCCCATATTGGCAACACCTGTGGTGGAGGACAAGGCTGGCTGGTGGATGGCATGCTAGCATGGGACAGTGGATCCCCCTGTTCCACGTCCCCCCGCCTCCCCTGCTCTGCCTCCCTGACTTTGCCAGCACCTCCATCCACTGATTCAGTATTTGGCTGCTGCATATGGTGCCCTTCAACCCTGGGTCATACATGGTGGCCAGCACATGGACTGTACAGGACCACAAGGGATCAAGTCATTTCCTGATGCCCTCCTTTAGCTGCCTCACCAGTGCCTGCATGTCTGGTGACAGTGGCTTGCCCCAGCCAGGAACTTTGATCCCCTGGAAGCTTTCCATTTGGCTCTGAAGTTCCCTCACTATGGGGATCACCTGGCTAAGGAGGGCATCACCAGCGTTGAGGCTGCTGGTGGCCTCGAGGACCATCAAGATCAGGGAGATGGTACCCCACTCAGCTCTGTTCAGGGGGCCACTGATCCTGATCTCCCCAAGCAAGGCCATCTCATGGATGGCCTTCTGTTGCTCCACCAGCCTCTCGAGCATCAGGTATGTGGAGTTCCACCAAGTCTCCACATCCTGCATGATTTTGTGTTGTGGGATGTTCAGCTCTTTTTGTTTATCCCACAGCATCTTGCCCCCTTGATGGTCCAGTGGAAGTAGCCTGCCACCTTCCTGCATTTTTAAATTAGCTTGCTGGTGGTGCTGGTGCTGTTACTGGCAGCCCTGTCCCCTTCCAAGGCACCCCTGACAACAAGGTGCAACTTGTGTGCCACACAGTGGAAGCCAACAAAGTTGGCATCATGGACTGCCTTGACCATATATTGGCTCCCTTGTTGGTGACCATGAACACACGGGTAAGCTCACCCTGCCCAGTAAGCCACCCCTGTACCAAGTGGTTCGTGGCCCCCATTATCTCTGTTGCTGTGTGGGACTTATCCATCACCTTGGCTTGAAGGAGAGCCCACTGATGGCTTGACTGGTCATACCAGTGCCCTGTGAGGCAGAGATAGGCATGATCTTCACCCCGACTGCTCCATATGTCCGAGGTGAAGTGTAAGGTCACCAGCGGACCTGCCTTGCACAGCCCCTCCCTCAAGTACTCCATGCATGCCTCATATGGGGATGGCACCACCATCCTACTGAAGGTGGTGCATGCGGGCACTTGGTATGATGGGTCCACGAGCCTGAACCCTGGCCGCTGAACTAGGGAGAATGGCTGGCCATCAATAGCAAGCATCTCCCCAATGCTCTGGGTGAGCAAGCTCACCTTTGGAACGCGCCCTACTTTCTGTCCACCTTTCCCCCACTGTCCCATGGTGGCCTGTCTCTGCTTTGGAGGGACGGGGGGGGGTTTGGAGTGAGAGGGGGACTTCCTTCGGGCATGCTCCTGCTGTTTCCAGACTGAGGAGGAGCAAGGGCAAGAGGGTGGTGCCTGAGGAGATGCATCAGCATCCCTGTGGTGCTCATATGTTTTGTTCCCTTGCCCCAGCTGGTTTTGGCTTGGCAGTGCAGGCAGATAGTGTATGTGGGATCATCTGCCAGCTCAAAATGATCCCAGACCACACTATCCACTCACTTCTGGGGTGTGGGTGCATCTGTGGATGTTGCTGCACTCTCCTTCTCCTCAGTAGGCAGAGGCTCAGCGAGAGGAGGAGTGGACTCAGCTGAGCCACTTGCCTCCACCTGCACATCAGCCTCCTCCGAAGTGCCTTCTGGGGAGGGAGACCTGGTTCTGGGGGAAACTTGGGGGATGTCAAGCACAAACTGAGCTGATTCCCCCTTCTTCCCCAGAATTTCCCTTGCTAAGGCACTGAGATCCAGATCCAGCACCAGCTTTTTCTCTGGTACTGGAAGGCTCAGTCTGGGAAATGAAATAGGGGTGGAGTAGACTGCTGTGCTGGTGCTGCTGCTACTGCTGCTTGTTGTTGCTATCATGGTGGTGGGGTGGGGTTATGGCTGGTGCGCGTGGATGGGATGCAGTCTTGGGCACAGGCAGTGGCACTGGCATTGCTCCCCTCTCCTTACTGCTTGTAGCAGCCTCATCTCTTTTAGCTGGAGGAAAGAGGCTGCATCTCAGTTTTGGGGGGCGGGGAGAAATGTACAGCTCTCCCTCTACCTCCTCTTCTACCCCTCCCTGAAAGCTGGCCAGTGTGGCCACCTACCTTTCCACCATTCTTCATGGTGTGTTTCATGTCTTCCTTTTCTACAAGTATATAAATGAATTTGCGTTTCTATAAAAATTAATGTAGGTGTCTGGTGCAAATACAAAATGTTAAACAGCAAGTATATGGCTTAGCCCCTGTATAAATTCAAAAGTGTGGATGCAAGATCATTGGTGGTACTAGTAGGGGTATGTGTGATGCAAATAAGAAATGTTAAATGAAATGGCAAGTATATGGCTTAGCCCCTGTATAAATTCAAAACTGTGGGTGCAAGAGTGTAGGTAGTTGTGTGGCGCAAATAAGAAATGTATAAAAGTAAATGAAAATATGGCTTTGTCCCTATATAAATTCTATAATGTATGCTGCAAAGCTTTAAATGTATAGAAATAAAATATAAATGTATTTTGCTTGCTATATAAATAAAATTCTACAGTAATCCTATCCAATATAATTACAGAATTCAAAAGAATGAATCAATGAATATCATAACATAAAAAAGCCTCGAAGAAAAAGGTATTCTGAATCTCAAATCCCTCTTGTTAGCAAGTAGGGAATCCTTTAGAAGATCAGTGCTGCGAGTCATAGTTGTCTGACACTGAGCTGCTGGAACACACAGCTCACTAACTGACACCAAGGCAGAAAGCAGGGCAGTTCAAACAATGCCACCTTTTATGCAGTTTTTCCATCCTACCCCCAGAGTACTAGGATTGGAAGGGGCCTCAGGGAAGGATGACAGTCACTGGCCAGCTACACAGTCAATAATGAGAGCGCTCCTTCCCCCCACTTCCGCCCTCTTCCCCTCCCTCTCCTTACTTCAGTTTCTGTTTCCCCACAGGCAAGCCCAGCTTGAGCTTCAAAACTCAAAACATTTTGAAAATTTTGAAACACTTCAACTTGCCTCTTTTTGTTTCAAAGCTGTTTTGAAGTTCTCTGTTTCATTCCGATTTCACTGTTTCGAGCTTGAAACAAGTCAAAACAGCATCAAAATGAAACTGCCGGTGAAATTTTGCACAGCCCTACCAGGTATGTGATGCCAGTCATGTAGGCAGAGGGAGCAGGTTTCCCCACTCCCTCAGGAATGTATCCAGCTCAGGTTACAACTCAGGGTTACCTGAAGAGATGGGGCAGAGGTGTCTGCCCTTTTCAGTGACCATGGTAACCAAACTGTCAGATAGAGGAGTTTTGGGGGAGAGACGGTATTCTGCCACAGGCCGCGTGTATGTGTCGAAGTAATCCCGGTATGTCCTCCAATGTCGTGAGAGTGAGTTAGGATTGAGAGTATCAGCTGGATGCCATCTGCGAGGCATGGGCTCTAGTGTAGGGGAGGTTCAGAGCTGCGGATAGCGCTCCTTGGCATTGGGGCTGGTAATGGGCAGTCTCCCGCATTATCTACCAGTACAATGTATCAGCAAAGTCGTGGCAGGAAAGACTGGGTGGGCTGACTCAAACTTGGCCTCGAGCTTGCCCCCTGTCACAAAGAGCTTGGAGAGAGGCTTTCATTTCTTAATGGGTTAGTAAACACTGAGTCAGGGGTGATAAACATTCCCTCCTGGGCTGCTGGGTGGGGGTGGGGAGACATCAGAGTGTCCTGCCAGAGCCTGGCCATGACCTCCTCAGCTCAGCATTGTGGAAGAGGGAGGAGGGTTCCTCTATCATCCCCCAGCTTCTAGCCTGAGCCAGTGCAGGCATGCGTCTGCATTTCTGGAATTAAAAGGGAATGTCTATCCACCTGCAAATCAGTTCAAGCTTTGCAGTTTAAACTAACCTGAAAAGATTGAATCAATTCAGGCTCAGGCTTTTTGAATGTCTATCCCCAGCCATAGTGTCATTCCCCTTTCTGTACAGAAAAAGCAGAAAAAGTAGACATGTACCAATATTATCAAGCTAATGCTTTTTATCAAAATTGACTTATTCAAACATCATTAAGGAATGTAAATTCAGCAGCACAGAAGGTACAGGTTTCAGGGATGCAAACAGTACATTGGCATCAACTCAACACATCACCAATATGAAGTAACTAGCTTGTAAGTAGTTTGGTCAAGCATGAAGCTTAGTCAAGCATGAAGCTTGAAGCTTCTAAGTACTGTAGCATTAAAGCTGGAAATTAGTACTGGTCAGGACATTTCAGCAGACAATGCTATTTCATCCAATCTGAAACATTTAACAGAGACAGCCTTTTTTAACATTTTCTTCAGGAAGGTTTTCTGAGGCCTGTGTCATGTTACACTTAAGGCATCATTAACCAGCAGCTGATGGGGCTCCCAGGCATGGGACCTTGCTACTTGCAGGTACAGGGGGAGCTTGGGATTATAGTCTGAACACAATGATAAAAAATTACTGTGGTTTTATAGCTATTCTTGGCATCTTAATCTTGACAAGATTAAGTTTGATAGGTAGAAAAAAAAATCATATACAAGACAATGAGGCTTTAAGCAATTTTCAGTAAGTGGGTTAAAATCAAGAAAGAGACCAGATGGCAGAAAATAAAAGAGAATGATTAGAATGAAAAAGTTCTGCAAAATTAAGTAATTAGAGAAGCCTTCTAAGAAACTGATAATTATAAGAAAGATGCAGTACACATATTCCCTTAATTTGGCCCTCACATAAGGGAATACCACAGCATTGTTAAAACTATCTTGGGTGAGGTATTAGTGCACAGAAACCTTTGGTAAAAGCTGTTATGTGTAATAAAACTCCAAATCATTGCACTATAAAACCTGTTTGCAAAACTAAAAAGGCAAAAACTAACTATCAATGGTACAAACTGGATCGAGCAAATTAATAGAATTAAAATATGGAGGGCTGCAAGGCACCTGGCAAAAATCATATTAATTAGCACAACATTGAACTGAAAGATCCTACATAAATGGGAGGAAATATTTCCATTTGGAGTAATTTAAATGTATTCTTTCCTATCAAAACACAGTTGACATTCCTTCTTAAACACTATCTGTGGCTCACTAAAATGGGAGAAATCAGGAAAAAACAGTCTGAGTGCAACAAGCTTTACAATTACATCTGCCAGCCCAGTGTCAGCTGGGATCCACCTTATCACTATCAGGCCTGCACTCTCCTGATCCCGAAAAGAATCATGATTAGACAGGGCTAATGAGGAAACATATACCATTGCTGCTTCCATAGAGTCTGGCTAAACCAGGGGCAGGCAATTATTTTGGGCGGAGGACTGCTTACCCAGTTTTGGCAAGCTGTCAAGGGCAGCATGGCCCACCCCTTGAAAAGAGCCCCACTCCCTGGTCACCATCTTGGGACCAATATCCCAATGTCTTGGGACCAATGTCTCAGGGCAAGCACTGGTGGGGCCCAGAGTGGGGCACAGGCTGGCAGGGGTCTGTGGAGCCGGGCTGAGCTGTACCAGCAGGAAGAGGGGGGAGCTGACCCGGCTCCACAGAGCCCCTGCCAGCTGGGACCCCATGCTCCCGCCACCCTGCTCTTGGCCCCACCAGTGCTGGCCCCAGGACACCAGTGTGGGCCCCATGCTCCTGCTGGCTCCCGCTCACTCCTAGTGCCCCCTAGTCCCACGGTAGAGGTGGGAGGCAGTACGCAACCCCGACCCCCTGCTCGCCGGCAGGGAAGGAGCTGGTGCTGAGCATGGGGGAAAAGCAGCCGCTCCCCTGCCCTGTGGCCGGCGCTCCCTGCTGCAGATGCTCACAGTCTGCACGGATCTGTCCTGAGCAGGCACAGGCAGCCCCAGGTGGACTGCAAGAAGCTGGAGCGTGGGGTGCCGGCCACAGGGCGGTCAAGGGGCCGCATTTCCTGTGCTCAGCACCAGCTTGTAACCCATCCCCTGCTGCCAGTCTGGGCCATGTGCCCTGGGTCCTCACCTGTTGGGGTTGCGCTGCGGCGGCAGCAGTTGCTCGGTGCAAAGGAAAGCAGCTCCCCCACTTGCTGTGCTGGGCAGTGTTTGCTCCTGCTGCCCCCATGCTGCTCAGCACGCAAGCTCTGGGTGGGCAGCAGCAACAAACACTGCCCAGCATGGCAAGCGGGGGCGCCGCTTTCCTCTGTGCTGAGCACCTGCTGCCGCTGTGGTGCAGCCTCAACAGGCGAGCCCTGAGCTGGTGCAGGGCCCAGGCTGGCAGCAGGTGTGGGTTACAACCTGGTGCTGAGTGTCGGGAAAAGCGGCCCCTCGCCCATCCCGTGGCCAGAGCCCTGCGCTGCAGCTGCTCGCAGCCTGGCTGAGGCTGCCTGTGCCTGCTTAGGACAGCCCTGTACGGACTGCGAGTGGCTGCAGCAGGGAGTGCTGGCCATGGGACAGGGGAGGGGCTGCTTTTTCCCATGCTCAGCACCAGCTCCTCCCCCTGCCCTTCCCCCCCTCCCCTTTACCTGAGTTTCCGGCACCAGTGCAGCCACATGGTCCCAGGCCAGAAGACCCTACTGGGGCTTCCAGCTGAGGGGGCGGGACTAGGTGGGCCTTGCTGTTGCAGGAGCCCACTGGGGCTTCCCCTGGGTCCTACTGCCCCTGGCTCTTGTCATTTTTGACAGGAACCAAGGACAGATATATATTAATTTTCTAAATTTTTTAGGGACCCTGCAGGCTGGATAGAATGTCTGTATTTTGCCCACCCCTTGTCTAAACCCTGAACTTGGGTAGTTAGTGTCACCCCTAATCTCATGGATTGGTTTTCTTTTCCTACTTATTTACCCTTTCACCTTTCTTTCTTACCTTCTGTCAAATGGGGTGCATATGGAGATTTCCTCTCACAGCCTGGGACTATCCATAAACTATTCCAGTCTGGGGCAGGTCCCAGCCCTGTACCATAATTGGGCTATCAAGGCATGAGCTTGGAAAGAGCTGCATGGGAGGGGCAGGTCCTAGCCCCCTGCCCCAGTCTGCCCATAGGGCCATAGCAGCAACCCTCTGGCTGGGCAGGGAATCCCTGCCAAGCCAGGGGTTCACTGCAAGCTGCCTCACTAGAGGGTCATGGCAGGGGGTTGGGACCTGCCCCTCCCCTGGAGCTCTTTCCAAGCCCCCTGCCTCCAAACGGGGAGCCAGGGCTGGGAGCTCCCTGCTACCAGGGCAGGGAGACATTATCCCTGTTGGGTTGTTACTGTCTTCACACCCAACAGCTGTTTGCAGGTTGTTTCCCTGTGCATAGCTGCCTTGGGGTGGCTCCTCCACTCTGTCTCTCTTCCTTGTTCCTGCCTGCCACAAATTTTCTGGTTTTGCTGGTTCTTGAAGATGTAAGGAAAGGGGGAAAGAGGGAGAGGCTGGTGCCACCACTCGGTCACTACCGGCTGCTGATGTGCTTTATGACCTCTGTCCCAATGAAAAGAAAAGGCATCAAGTTAACTGAAGAAATGAAAAGAGATTTTATTGGGCCAACAGGGTCTCTTTCCGAGTTTGTCCGGGTCTAGCCAGCGCCTTTACTTGATCTATTTTCCCTCAAGCAGCTCAACTTTCTCCCCTGGGGCTGATCGGGTCTCTTCTTTACTTATATTGCTGCCATGCCTGGCTTGATTGTTTGAGAGGCAGGCAATTAGGGCAAGAGATACCTTGAGTGGGAGCATCCGCTTCTTACTCCTTCTTCCTGGTGGGTTCTCGTCCCTCTCAGAGCCAATAAGATGCTGGAGGAGCACCTCTTACCATTTCTCCGAGGGAGAGAAAGTAAAACAAAACCAAGAGGGGACTGGGTTGGGTCCGAAGCAAACCCCGTGGCACCCGTTCTCTCTGATCTGCGTTGCCGGCTTCTCTGCCTTCATTAGCAAGTGCCAATGTTCAATTAACCCAACAAAGTTAAACTGAGGGAGAGAGTACCTGTATTCTTCTTTCTACGCTCTCCCTCTCTGTGGATGATGGTTCCCGCTCCTGTGCCCTTGAGCCTATCGGCTTCTTCTTTATTTTCCTGGAGTTTTTTTAGTTTCGGGCAGGACACAGTCATGTGTTACTCCACCCACTGACTTCCGATTTTCCTCTTCTCCTCCCGGCCCTCTGCCCAGTCCCAGATATTCCTCTGGCTGGTGTGATTCCCCAATCCGTGTTACCTGGCGGCACATTAAAGTGGGCCGGGTGCACGCCAGCAACTCCTGCTGTAACATGGAGACCTTAATCTTGGAGACCTTGAGCTTGGAGCCGGGAGGAGGCGTCGGGTAAGTATCCCCTGTTCTTTCACAGTCCCCACCTGGGATCTGCCACCACAGCCCACCCTGAGCAGGCAAGTCCCAGAGGCAGGGAGCAATCTCCCAGCCCCCACCAGGAGACAGTTGACTCCTGGCCCCATGCTCCCTGCCAGCCCCTGTTTTTAAAGTAATTAATGAAATGAGAGTCACAAAGCCATTCTATTGATTTTCACTTAGCCTAATCACTCACCACTTTGCTTTGTCTTGTGTCTCTTCCAGCACACCACTAGCAGAATCACAGTCATGACCAGAAGTATGACAACACACACTACTGAAACTGCTACAGGAACTGAATGTGACCATCTCCCTGTAGAAAACAAAACCCAAACAAAACTATTGGGATAGACAAAAAGAACTTAAAAACATGAGATGAATGCCGACAGACGTGACAGTGGTGCTGACAGATGTGACAGCTTGTTGCGTGATTGGCCACTGAATGCGCTCTACAGCTAGGCACTGACAGAAGTGCATGGCTGCAGAGAACTTAAAAAATGCCTGATTAGGCAGCATTCTAAGACCTCATTATATAAGGGTTCAGATGAAGGTGATCCAAAATGGAGAGCCTTCATTAATGTCTGTCAGCACAGCCAGAGAGCAGGGCTGAGCTGATGCAGCTGCACCTTGCACTGTCTTTGGAATAGGAGGTGGGGAAGGGAGTGGAGGGAACTTGTTCTGGGGATTGCCTATCCAGCACTGGAGGGTGAGGTGGGTGGATTGGAGTCCCCCCTGAGGTTAAGTGATTTGCACAAAAAATATAATTTGCAAAAAAATGCTACAATTATGTGACTTGCTGAGGAGTTCCCCATCAAGGAAAGTATTCCCCTGTCAAGAGTAAAAGCCTAGCAGCCCAGAGGAGGTGGGATGGAGTTGCAAAAGGGACAGGGGAAGGAGAGAGCTTGGGGAGGGGGAGGGGAGGAGAGGGCTGTTTGATCCTCCAGATGGGAAAACTGGGGCACAGAGGAATGGGGGTACCTGGGGGCTGCCCTAGCACCAGGTAGTGGAGGGGCTGTTTGCTCCTCTGGCAGGAAAACTGGGGTGCTGGGGGTTGGTTGGAAGGGGGGAGGGAGAGAACACATGCACAGAGGAGCAAAAAGCCCCTCCCCTACCCAGTGCCTGGGCTGTCTGCCAAGGCAGCCCCCAGGTGCCCCCTACTCCCTGCGCTCCATTTTTCCCACCCAGAGGAGCAAACAGATCCTCCCCTATCCAGCACCAGTGCTTTCTGCCTAACACAGCCAGCAGCTTCCAAAGCCACGAGCTCATCATGATCACTACTGACTGGCTGACACTGAGTTCAGTGAGAGACTCTCTAGTGATTGGCTGGAAGCCTGGCAGAGAAGAGAGGCATTTTGAAAAGGGAGTTTCCTCCCTGCCTCTCAGAAACATGAGGCAGACAGCTACTACTGCCATTCCTACCTCTTCCAGTGAGGTAGAGGGCTGAAGAGGGGCATAGGCTTTTCAGCAGTGATCAGAGGCCTTGGGAGTAAGGCCTCTGCTGTTGCAATTAAAGGATCTGGGCACAAAAATGACAATCAGGCCATGATATTAGCGAGCTAGACCCGCAATTTAAACCAGGTACTACTAGTTACCTCTCTCTGGTACACTGGTTCAGCTTGCTATAAAATACATGTGGCCTCATAGTTCTCTCTTCCTGAGAGGAGGGTGGGACACTGCCATGCCTTAAGATGTGCTGGGCGTATCTACACATGCTATTTGGCCTTACTGTGCAGTAAATTTACTGCATAGTAGACTAATTTACCGCACAGTAAGAGCCTACACGTGTAGACGGTAACACTTTGCTGTGCAGTAGATTAGTCTACTGGACAGTAAAGCATCTTGTGTAGACACGGCTACTGAATCCAAAGCAGGATCCTCACTCACTCTTGTGCTCCAGGCATAGCATGCATTTGCACATGTGCACAGACACTATTCTTCCTTTTTCAGATGCATGTTAACCCACCCAAAGCTGAGGACTGAAAATATGTTAGTGGAAAAGGCTGCAGCGAAGAGGAAGCTAACATCTGATTGCACGTATCACACACTGACCTTCCACTTTCACAGATGAGGTTTTGTCTTCATCCATGGAACTTGCTCTGCAGGTGAGGTTATGCCCAACTAGGCTTTCAGAGTTGTTGATATAGAGGTGACTAGTAACAAGCACTGTTCCATTCAGGTCACTGACTTTCTCTTCTGTCTTCTTATTCTGATTTTCTAGCCCAAGCCAAGTGATAGTAGGACGAGGCCAGGCACTAGCAGAACAGTTGGCCATCAGGTGACCTTCAGAGAGGCTGTAGCTGACAGATATCCTGAGTGGCTCTAAAACACAAACAAACAACCTGTCAGCAGAGGAAGCTGTTGATCAGATGCAATGACAATTAAACCAATATCAAGACATGCAGGACCACAATGAAGAGACAGAAACATATCCTTCTACCCCAAACTCTCACCTCAACTGAGTCCCTATTCCCATCTACTGAAGTGACCAGCCTTGGAAGACTTGAATTTATCAAACTATAAGGTTTGAGAGTTTCTCCTGAGCAGGTAAACCTGTTTATGGTCCCTGCTCTGATCTACTGCCAGGAGTGCTGTGGCAATGGGGCCACACACACTGCAGCAGTTATACCTGGCACTGAAATGAAATTGCAGGAAGAGCAGTCTTACTGTTCAAGTCCTAGTTGTGCCTGGCCAAGTCTGTCCCCCAGAGGAACTGCTACACACATGGCATCAAAATGAGGATGCTCATTTCCTGTGTGCAATAATTTGGCTCTGCAAGAAGCCAAAGCAGAAATTTTGACCAAGGTGCAGCATGGAAAAAACAGACCTGAACTCCGTTGCATACATCACCTATGCTGTCTGCTCCTGGAATGAGAAAGTGCAAGCAGAGTGAGGCAAGCAGCAGCCCTGGCAAGGCCATGCTTCCTTCCCTCCCTCACTGTTCTGGCACGCCTTCCCTTAAGTGGTGCCCTGGGCCTGTGCCCACTTACACACCCCACATTATGCTACTGAGCAATGACAGGGTATTGCATCCAGCTGATTCTGAGAGGGCACCGCTGTTAGGAGGCTTCTCTGCCTGGAGTTCGTAATGCTCTGAGGAAAAGCTGCAGATAGAAAATAGATTCTCTCCCCATTACTCATACAGTTATGTCCCCAGAAAGAACCTTACCATAAACAGTCAAGCAGGTTTCCTTTCCAAAGGATCCAGCTGGAAAGGTGTTAAAGAGGCACTTATAGCATCCATTGTCCTGGATTCTAACTCCCCAAAAGGTGATGGCTGTATCATCCAGTGACGTGCCTGTAATATCTAATCGCCCCCGGTATGGATTTTGAACCTTTGAAGAATTTTTCTGGTAAGTAGCCACATTTTCAGGGAATGGGCTTGTTTTCTTCTGCCACGTAACTTGTACAATGTCATGTGGCTTCCTCAGGACACATCTTAAGGTTGCATTGCTGCCCACCTCTGCCTTTTGGTTCTTTTTTGTCTCTATATCCACTGTAATGATATAAAGCAATTCATGAAATACACAAAAATAATCTTTGATCACTTTCTGACTTTCTAGATTTACCAGAAGCCATACAATGGTCCCATTCTACTGACTTCAACTGAGCTACAGTATCTTAGTTTACACCAGCTGAGGACATTCCCTTCCACCTTTAATAAGACTATGAAACAGGCAACGTTTCCTTGCCATTATCTGTGTCCACCTCCTCCAGCTTTATTAAATTCTGTATATCTTGCATAGAAAGTGATTTGACTTTTGCTGTTTAATAAGAGAATGGAAAAAGATCCAAGAGACAGATGCATTAGGCCAGTTTCGTGATCGGCAAGGGAGAGGGAAGAGAAAGAGTTCAGCTCCATGAAAAGTTGCCATGCAGAAAGAGAAACAGACTGATTCACAGGAGACTCAGCGGTATACTTCTCACTTTACTTTGCTAGGTAAAGCCTCAGAAATTGGAGGCTAGCTCAAAACCTGTATATATACAAGAACAAATTACAGTTGTCTTACCATGTGCCCTGCAGAGTAATGTAACAGCAGCATACCACACCAAAGCTTGTAAAGTCTTATGAGAATCAAATTGCGCATTTACCTGAAGATACAAGAAGGTACATAGAATTAGGTCTTAATAACACTATTGTTTCCGGTAATTAATGCTCACCCTATGGATCCACAGTGCTTTTGAGTGGAAATGGAACATGCATTTACAGACAGCAGTCAACAGAAAATAAAGGCTCTGTTAACCCACACAGACCTGACTGAAGCTGAAAAAAGGATAAATCAGTGGGTACTTTTGATACACAAAGTTCCACCTTTAGAGAAAAAAATTCAAACAGGATCTCCATTTTATACAAAAGCTTTGCACATGCAGCATAAACATATGTGCCTGTGAAATTAGGCCTAATATTTAAGTGGATTCAGAGCATTGGCATTTGCTGCCTTAGAAACTGGGGTTACAAGCAATCAGAAGGATTTTGCAGTTTTGGGACATTTTAGGCATATTTTACCACTGAGATGCAATAACTGCATATATATTATTTACCAAATGCTTCAGAACATTAAAATAACCACCAGTTTTGCGGTTCTGGGTTTAGGAAGAAGTGCCACCTTTATGTACAGCCGAGTTAAGTGCTTTCTTATTCTTACAAATATATCCGAGGTAGTGGTAAGTGTTATGAGTGATACAGGGGTATCAGTAACTACCAGCAAACACATACTAGAGCCAGCTGTGGAGGCAGATAAACAAGAGAGACAAAGGGAAAGATCTGGGACCTGACATTACCAGGACCAGCTTCTTCCTCCCTTAGATATTTGCCACATCTTCCAAAAGACCAGCGGTATTTCTGTTTGGGGCATATGCCTACTCCTGCATTTACTGTCACTGAAAGATATGTCTTTCCAGTTGAAAACAAACGTCTTGGGAACACTAAATTAATGAAGGGTGGGGAACATTTGGTAAAGTTAAACAAAAAAGAGCCTTGCTTCTTAAAGTTTGACCCCAAGGTAATTGCCTGTGTTTCAGGAGCAAACAAAGAAGCACAGCTGCAGTGAGAACAATAAGAGCAGAACATTTATAAAAAACAAAAGGAAACCGGAGGATGGGCAGTATTCTTGTAGAGATAGTGAAGAATACAAAGTGTTCTCTGGAGAGGTGTAGGAAGAATCTCAAAGGCCAGCCAGGAAATGTGAGAAGTAGCTTCAGAAGCAGCTGTTTTTCAATACACCTGATTAATACAATATCTCTCCTTGAGATCCAAAGCCAAACCACATATTCAGTCTGTATGGCTGAACGGGGGGGGGGGGGGAGGGAAACAAAAGGCAGCTACTATTTAATACATGTTTAGGTTTTTTGTTCTTGTTTTTGTTTGTCTGGGTTTTTTCAATTCCTACCACAGAGGATGCTCTCCAAATTCATGTGTAATCCAGGCTCTGGTTTTCCAGTCAGAGACAAGGTATCAGCCACACTCTGGCCCTGTTCTGCTATATCTCTGCCTGGTTTTATTCTCAAACAAAAAGGATTAAACCAAGGGATGAGACTGTGCACAAACCCACCAACAAGTGGTCCCATCTCCCTAAACTCAGAAGGAATCTCAGAAGGTCCTGGGTCAATGCACCCATCTTCACTATTTCTCTCAGATGCTTCAGAAGTACCCCCTCTGGACCGTGTGCCCTGATTCCCCCGAAGGTTACCCCACTGTCTGGGTGCAGGGCACAATCCCGAGAACTTTACCCTGGGTCTGGGGGAAAGGGTGGATATTCTACATTTCCAGAGTGCTCCAGGGCTTCAGGAAGTTGACATGAAAAGGGCTCTAATGTCTGTCATTCCCCTGCCAAGTACACCTCATAACTTACCTTCTACCTGCACCACATGACCTCCAAGGGACCCTGTTGTTTGGCCAAAAGTTAATTTTCAATAGAGAGGAACAGCAATAAGACTCTATCTCTGGGTAGACAAACCTGAAATGAGCATTTTTGTATAGTTTTGCTCCTGGGATTGCTGTGTGGCTTGGAGATCTTCCCAGGTGAAAACCCCAATTAAATCTAGTCTTTGGACACTTGAGAACATACTTGATCACATTCTAGGCTTTTGCACAATACATTTGTCAACATGCTTACATGAGGTTTAGTATTCCTTGGGGCAGTGTTACAAACAACAGCTCAAATAGAGAAAGATCTGCTGATAATTGTGCAACTTCTGGGATTGCAAACAACAGGCAAAATATTAATCTGTCCCAATTCTGGGGCTCCCTAACTGAATTTCCATAACATCCTTTTTAGTGCCCAGTTGAACTTCTCTTCTAGCCCATCCAGCAGGGTTAGATTGACCAAAGTTTGACCGAGTGGACCCTTTGAAGGGTGCATACTTACTCTATCAACTGGCACATGAAAGTCATGCCTTGGTCTGATAAAACTACCCGTGGGATCCCAACCCAAAAAATAACTTTATCAGCCTTGTGACAACTGGTTGACTCACAAAAGAGCAGATAACTATAGCGTCAGAGTTCTGGGTGGTAGAATCCAGTACTTTCAGAATGAACCAACATCCAAAAGGTCTTGGTTTAAAAGTCTTTTTTTCTACCCCAATTCAGTCAAATACTACTCCCCAGAAGAAGTTTTGGGGGACTAAGCAAGTACACTGATGCAGTACTAGATGACTTTCTAGACAGGATTCACAACATTCCTTGATGTCACAAGAGATTCCTAGATAAAAAAATCCAAAACATTGTGAGCACCCTGTTCTTTATCTTCTCAAATCTCAAAACAAGACTAAGGTAATGATGGTAGGGTCAGGGAAATAACTGGAGCAGGTGGCAGAGATCAGAATATGCTGAATCAAAGATACGGTATTTATTAGCAATAACTACTAGTTACTTGTAGAGATAGCTTGAAAATGACTAATTCCCCCCCCCCCGCCTTTCTGCCACCCCCGCCCCCCCAGCCCATACACACACATACACACTTTATTTTGGCAAAATATTGAGTACTAATATATTTAAAATGAAAACCTTATTATTTCAATTGAAAATGCCACTGCAATGCCCCATTAATTTGTGACTTTGGGGTCTTACTCTTCTATTTTCTACTGTGGTCTGGGTTGTCTGACTCCTTTCTTCATGACGGGAGAGGATGCATCCTCACAGATTGGTACATCATAGAAGAGGTAGTCTAGAAAAAAAACCTACCCGTTAAAGAAAATGGCTTTAGAAAATGGCCCACAGACCAAGAAATACGACACTTGAAGTCCAACTTCTATAAGGCATGGTAATGCCATTTTTCTTCAAAACATTTTCATTGGTCCACTTCCACTGCTTGCTTTTGATGATATATTTATTTTGCCAAGATTAGACTATCACAATGCACTGTGTTTGGGGCTATACTTTATAAATCTGTATGAAGTTATTTAGAGACTGAAACTGGGCTGCTCACTTTCTGACTGATACACTGAAGAATACACATCACAAATCAATTAATGGGTTATGTCGCAGGGCACTAAGGTGCCCTGCTCCTAGAAGAGCAGAAACTGCCTGGGGAGAGCCCAAAGAAACAGGCAGAAGCCAAGGTGCACATTACCAGGGCAACAGGCTAGAGAGCAAATTAATCTGCACCTGCACCTGGTCAGCTGACCAGAAGGGGCAGGGCCCTGGGCCCATATAAATCCCAGGCTGGAACTCAGGAAGGCCAGCAGCCAAGGGGGAAGGAGCCCTCCTGAGGAAGCAAAGGGAAAAGGCCTGACTGTAAGTTCTGCTCCCGGTAGAGCACACCTTTTGCAGTTTGAGTTATGGTATAGCCTAGGGGCTTGCATTTTTTTTACTTTTGTTTAGAACACTAGTGATTTGGGTGATGGTATTGGGGGAGGAGGAGGCTTCACTGGGGCCCACTACAGTGTGGGGAACCCAGCGCCAGTGAGGGCGTGGTATTTGGGGTGCACAGGCCCTGGTGCCAGTGAGGGCGCGGCGTTCGGGGTGGGGACAGGCCCTGGTGCTAGTGAGGGCACAGAGACTGAGACAGGGCCACGGAGAGCCCTGTAACGACCAGAGAGCCGAGTGAAACCAAGGCTTTGGAGGGACGTTGTGTCAATACCATCTGCGAGGCTTGGGGAGTGGTAAAGAGGCGTTCTAGTACCATGCATATAGCTCATAAGGCTGGGGTGTCCTGAGACATCCATTGTGAAACGGGACCCACAAGGGGTCTGGGAACCCATGGGGTTCAGAGAGTCTATCAGAACCGTGTCCAAGTGGATTTGAAGGCAGCCTCGCTATTTTTATAATTACAACAAGATGTGGCAGGCAAGAATAGAGGGTGCCCATCAGGCTGAATTGGCTTGGTTGAGGGGCCTTATGGGTAACACTGCCATCCTTAGGGACCCCATTCTGTGACAGGTGATGCAAAGAATATAGAGTTGCTCAATAAAAATTTGCTTCAGTCTTCATAATATAAACTTAGTGCAACCAAGTAGTTAACAAAATTAATATGGACAAAGAAGCAGAAGGGCTGAACAGGATAATATGTAAACAACACATCAGAGAGTTCTTAACACACTTGAATTAAGTTGTTTCAGAGTAGTGAAATTCTTCCCAGAATACTAAAGAAACTGGCTGAAGAAATCTCGGAGCCCTGACAATGATGCATGCAAAGTCATACATAATAGAGAGATCCCAGGGAACTGGAGGTGGGATTTCCAGAGGCAGAAAAGGAGAACTCGGGGAATGATAGACCAATCAACCCAACTTTAATATCTGGGAAGTTACTAGAGCAAATGATAAAACAGACACCTTGTAAAAACCTGGTAATGAAAACTGTGATCACAATTTGTGAGAACAAATCCAAACCAACTTAATCTCCTTCTGTGACAGGATAACTGATTTGGTGAATGTGGTTGACTTGATTATACTTGGACTCTGGTAAGACTTTTGATAGTCTCACATGGCATTCTCATAAATAATCTAGAGAAATATAGACTAAATAGAACTACTGTTAGGTGGATGCCTTTTAGTCTACATTTCTCTAGCTTCCTGATCAAGTCTAGGAATCACACAAAACTGGAAGGGATTGCAAACACAGGAGTTGATGGAATTAGAACTGAAAGAAACCATGATAGACTGGAGAACCTGGCACTAGACGACAGAATGAAATCCAGCAAAGACAAATGGAAAGTGCTACACCTAGGCAAGTAAACCAAGTGCATGAATACAGTGGAAGATAAGCTAGGAAGTATTATTTCTGAGGCGGATTTTGGATTTGGTGGATCATAGACTCGCAATGATCCAGAAATATAATGACCACTAAACACGCCAAGAAAGCTGTAATATACTGCCAAGCCCTCCAATACCACCAAATTTGCACTGAGGAGAACACTCATGATCATCATCTTGCAAACCTCAAAAGGGCTTTCACTCAACAAGGACACTCTTCCAGAGAGATGGATCACACTTTTGAAAGAGCCACCTGGATGCCCCGTGAAGAATTGCTGCAGTACAAAAAGAAAATCCCCACGAGTCACAAACTGTTAGTTATGACATACCATCCTTCCTTGGAACCTATATGGAAAATTCTCATACAACTACAACCCATAGTAGAAGAAGAACCAATTCTTAAAGAGATCTTCCCAGAACCACCCATCCTATCTTTTAAACAAGCACCAAACCTAGCCAACCTTATAACCAGAAGCAAACTTCTTACAGCCCAAAGCACACCAAATGGATCCAGACCATGCAGGGACAAGAAACGTAACACCTGCCAACATATCTAAACCACCCCCACAATAACTATACTCCACGTCAGAAACATCACCATTCCTGGATCTTATACCTGCACCTCCAGAAATATGATATCACATCCAGTGCACTAAATGCCCTCATGGAAAATATGTAAGAGAAACCAAACAACAACTGCATGCCAGAATGAACAAACGCCAAAAATCTATCAAAGATAAAAATACCCAATTATCTGCAGGTGCACACTTCTCACAAGACAATCACTCTCTCTCCAATCTCTCAGTTCTAATTCTCAAAGGGAATTTACAAAACACCTTTCATAGACGAGCCTAAGAACTTCACTTCATCTATCTACTGGATACAAAAAATCATGGACTAAATATGGACATTGTATTCATGGCACATTATAACCTGCCTGCCATCTGATAACCCCAGGTAACCTCTCTACATTTTTAATCCCAGCTACATTCTATCACCAGGTCAACATTCCTCCCCCACTCCACCTGTCTCATACATTGTCTCCTATGGCCTCTAATCCTCACTGCTGTACATTTGCATTTTCACAGACCTGCATTTTGCATATTGGCTTCTAATGCATCCAGGAGAACACAAAACAAAACAACAGCAGACTTTCCCTATGCCCGAAGAAGGGTGTTTGTATCCAAAAAGCTTGCAAAAAACAATTTTTCCAACTATTTGGTTAGTCTAATAAAATATATCACATTTACCCAAAGATCCTTGTCTTCCAGAAATACAAGCATTCATCAAAAAGGCAATTCCAATTTTGGGCTGCATTAACAGCAGAATAGTAGGTAAGACATGGGAGGTGATACTGCTATTCAGTGCTAGTTAAGCCCCAGTTAAAGTATAGCAGGCTTTGCAACTAAGAAGGATATGGAGAAACCAAGAGGCAAACAACAAGAATGATAAGGGGATCAGAATACAAGCTGTATGAAGAAAGGATGAGAGAACTAGGTGTGTTTAGTCTGGTGAAAAAGAGATTTAAGGGGGAGACATGACAGAAGATTTCAAATTGAAAAGAAGAGGAAGGACAACTGTTCTTTATGGATACAGAGAGCAGGACCTTAGCTGACAGGCATAAATGGCACCCAAATCCAATTTAAATATTGGGGGGGAGGGACTTCCTTATTTTCAAGAACAGTAGAACAATGGAACAAGCTGCCTAGGGAAGGTGTGGAGTTTTGTGGAGGTTTTCCTTCACTGGAAGTTTTCAAGAGGCTGAATAGGCATTTATCTGGGCTAGTAAAAAAATTAGCACATATTGCATCTGTGTGGAAGATTAGACTAGATGACCCTTGAGCTCCCTTTCAGTCCTATGATTCCATGATTTCTATAAAATAGAGATAGATGCCTTAAAAATGTGATCTACAGAACAGGGCAGTAGTCTGGTAACGGTATATGTTGGGGGTTTTTGGTTGTAATTTTAGGCTTCCCTTTTTTTTTGTGGCAATAATGTTAACAGTGCTACTAAACGGGCTACGGGGATCACAGTTCTGAATAGCTTTTGTCCCCGGAAAAAGAAATGGAGGAACAAAGGGGAGAGAAGCCTACAGCAATGTCTCTTGGGTCTGGACACGCATACATCTGTGGCTATTTCAAAAAGGGAGCTGCTGATCAGGAGTGCACAGCAGCTGTTACATTCCAAACAGCAGAGCAACTGTATGGCAGCTGGCCTACATGTAACTGTTAGAAATGCGACAATTGCTTCACAGTTTACAGCAAGACTTCCCCCAAATGTAGAGATGGTCACAGGATTTGGTTTGAGAGAAGAAACTCACAGACATTCAGGTCTTGTCCTGCACTACTGATCCTACCAAGGGAGACAAATTGGGAAGGGGTGCCTTTTACATCCGCCTGCCAGTAAGTTGTCACTGCTGTAGGTGATTAGGGGATGGTGCTGAAATTCTGGCATTGGTACTTGCCACTCCACTGGCTCTGTGTATCCGGTATAGCACCACTGGATTTCTACTGATAGCCTATATATCCTCATACAATCCACCTCTACACAGGTGGAATCTTTCATTTTAAAGATGACTTTTCATAGCTGGTAGGGTCAGAAGGGACCTGAGCAGATCAAGTCTGCCCCCCTCCTTCCCCAAGCAGTTTATTTTAAACTAGAATAATAATGGAAAGTAAAAAGCTTTAGCACTTTCTAATGCAAAAAATCAGGCCAGATGGTTGGTTGGTTTCTTTTTTTTTTCAGAAAAAGAATTGAGTATTTATTCCCAATGCCATTTTGGCTTTACAGATTAGGAGACAATGCTATCTGAGAAACAGCCACAATTATGAATTTCTGCTTTTGTATTTTGTTTTTTAAATTTGGATTTTATTGAAGAACTGAAAATACATTACAGCTCATTATTCTAGACATCCTTCCTACTTGGACGATGGAGACCTTTACCAAGCTCTGCAGTAAAAGCCAGACCTAACATTCTCAGGTTACAAATAAAACCAGTGAACTCCACTTCCCAAACAGAACTCCTTTTTATAAATAACTAAATAAGCAAAGGCAGGAGGAGTCATTTCCACTTTCTGCTTCATCCATGCAGCTCACCTTTTATAAGCAAAGATCCATGCATAAAGTATACAATTGTGAGATGTGTTTATGCAGTATCTCCCCTTCCTCCAACATTAAATAGTGATTAGATAAAATACTGAAGTCTTCTTTGAGGCAGGGACTGGAACCCACGTCTCCTCACTTGCAAGAAGAGTGACCTAACCAATAGACTAAGGTGCAGTTGCTTATCTCACCCTGCTCTCAACATGATGAGTCTTAATATTATTTTTTCTGAAAAATGAAACACCTTAAGCAGGAGGGATGGAGAGTATGCATCCCATCCTGGAACAGACTTCAGTGGAAGATAGTAAATCAGTGTCAAAGAGGGAGGGGATTTATGACACACTCTTGACTCTCACATTTCCTAGGCTGAGCTTCCTGCTGTGCATGCTGGCTCTTAAGTCCCCATCTCTCTCCCTGTACATAGAGAGCCCGGGGACCCATATATAATAGGTCTAGATTCCATTCTGGGCACCAAAAAACACCATCTGAAGTTCCTTCTTAGACCTAGCACTTAATGTACTATTCTTGGGATGCTTTCTGGGTTTTGACAATGGCCTTATGCATTAGCTGTGGTTTCTTGGAGTCAAAAATTATAGTTTTGTGGTGCTACAGGGTAGAAGATATTGTGATCATAAAGCTCCAGCCCCACTTATATCACAGACCATTACATTGCACCTAGGTATTCCTGTATTGATCCCAGAAACTTGCATTTAGCTAACGTAAGTCTTCCAGAATGGCATCAAGACAGAAGGAATCAAAGCACTGGGACAGGGAGAATCTGCCCTTTCCCTGGTAGCTGGTTCCAGTAATGCACTGCCAGCACTATAATAAAACGTGGCAATTTGAAGGGCAGCAGAAATGATTGGGGTCCCAGGAGACAGGGTGTATGAGGAGCTGTAGTTGTTTAGTCCAGAGAAGAGTAGTCTGAGGGATAATTTGATAATAGTCTTCAAATTGCTGAAATCCCAGAGAGCTTTAAATACCTGAGATCCCAGAGAGGATGGAAATGGGCTTTTCTCTGTGGCTGCAGGGGCAGAATATGTCTTTACCTCAAGACCCATCAACAAGCTCTGGTGGAAACCCCGGGAAGGGAGGGGGTGCCAACGCCGAGGGGACAGGGCGGAGAGCAGTTGGTGGACATGGGTGTTGGCTGTAGTTGTACTGATCTAAGGGCACAGGCAGACAAGGGTCTTTGGGTAAACATGATATCTTTTATTAGGCCAGCTAAATAGTTGGGAAAAAATCTTTTTTGTAAGCTTGTGGGCACAAACGTGCTTCTTCAGGCAGAGGCAGAGTTTGCAGGGGGCACCAAAATGATATGCAGAACAAAATAAATGGAGCATCATGCTAGATAACAGCCCTGGTTGATTTACGGCTCCAGCTTGGTCTAAGACCTTTGGATGGATAGGGGAAGAAAGACCTCTGAAAAGATCTCAGAGGAAAGATCACTAGAATCACAACTCCTTTTGGGTCCTGAGGTACAGTGATGGGTGGGAGGAGCTGAGGTACACAGTTCACCCAGGACACCAATTATCCTGGGACTGGCACTTGTTTGCAGTTGTCTGAAGAAACGTGTTTGTCCTTTGCAAGCATTCAGGCACAATTTTTGCAGCGATTTAGTTGATCTAATAAAACAGCCCCATCTACCCAAAGACTCTCATCTGCCTATGGCTGCAGATGAAGAAAAAAAGATATTTTTTCTCTCTGTGTCTCAGTTGGCCTAATAAAAGTTTTTTGTTTTTAAAAAAAATGTTTTTGTGATCCAAGCCAAATCAGGTCCAAATCCGTGAGTCAGTCCAGAACTGTACGTGGCCCAACAATCAGCGAACATCCTCTGTGCCCACCTGGGGCTTCAGATATTTCCAGCATCTTTTGGCTGGTGTCCTACGTGCTGGCCTGAGGCTCAGGGTTTGGATGCCCCCAAAGTTTCACCTGCCCTCAGCCATGGGGCCGCAAACTGGGGAGGAGCCTCCCATTTCCACAACATGGGCTTTAAGCCCCAACACCTCGGCGGGTACCAAATTGCGCCAGAAGACCTTCCTGGACCCAGATGCATGGAGTTTCCCGTCAGGTACGCATTTGGAACCGGGAGTCCTGGATTCGTACATCTCTTGCTGGCTCTACGGGGCCATTTTGGCCGGGGATGAGGAGGACCTTGCTAGGTCGGGCCTCCTTTGTAGGTTGGGAAAGAGCAGGGCGCAGCGCCGGGGGCGCCAGGGATGCTCCAGGCCCGAGCAGGGCGGCTGGGCGAGGGCACAGGCGAGGCCCCTTCCCGCCCCGCTGCTCCGGGGCACCGCCCGCCCCAGCCCCGCGGCCTGCCCTGCCCTGCCCTGGGCCCCTCCCGCCCTGCCTCCCTCCTCACGGAGCACTCACCTGAGAGCCCATCGCTCCGCCGCCGGCAATGGCGCCGCTGCTTCTTCGGCCCCTGCGGTGTGCGAGCGGAGGAGGAGAGCCGTGCTGCTGGCTAGTTTCACATCTCCCACGCCCTCAAGGCGGAGCGGTCATCTTGCAAAGCGCTAGGACCAGTGCTGCCTTCCCACGGGACCTTTTGCTGCCCGTCCCACGTGCGCCGCAATCCTCTCTGCACTCCCGCTGCTAGGGAACAAAGAGGGCTGAGGGGTGGTTCCCGGTGCCAGAGCTCAAGCGGCGTCTCCAGGGCGCGGGGAGGGAGAAGAGCCAGCGGAGCTCAACCTCTTTTACGCGCGAGGCGCCCCTCGGGAACCGCCCGCGCTCAGTTTTCACTCCTTTCCCGACTGGAAACGCCATACAAGAGGTCTTCTGTTGCAGAGAACTGGGAGCAGATAGCTTGCAAGGCTATGGCTTCCTGTTGGAAATGTCTCCATCTGTGCTGTGGATCATGGCTGTATGCAGTGGAAACACTGGGTAGCACTACACGGCACCCTTCAAAAGCTCTCATGACACCACCCCAGGGTGCTGCAGCACCAAGGTCGAGTCATTAGCCCCTGTGGTGCAGTGAAGCACCTGAGTAACCTTGGACACAGACAGGAGTGACAATTTTTGCCCAATTTGGCCACAGAAATTGGTCTGTAGCTGTGACCAAACTCAAGTGCATGGCTGCAGACCACTTAAAAAATAAGCAACTGGGTGGAAATCTGCCCCCCTTACTGCACGAGGGGGTTAGATGAAGACATTTTAAAATAGTGTCTCTTTTGTAACTTGTGTCTGCAGTGCCTGCCAGCCTCAAGCTGTTTTCAGAAAGGGATGGGGCAAAGGGATGGAGGGGGTTTGGTCTGGGATTTTTTCAGCCCCTGCTGGGGGTTGGGGCAGGTGTATTGGACCACACCCTGGTGGGGGGTAAGACCAGTTCACGCACCTCACCCTCCAGTGCTAGCTGGGGAACCTACAATGCACTCCCTCTGCTGCCTTTCCCTCCTCCTGTTCTGAAAACAGGGGACTGACAGGAAGGAGGAGCACTGCTAGGGGCAGCCAGCAGCTTGATTCTCCTCCTGCCTGGACCCTGCTATGAATTTCTGTTTGGTCTGGGGGATTGTTATAGCTCAGATCATTTCCTGCAAAGCGTTCTCAGTTATAGCAGGCAGCTTCACTTCTGTCCGTGCCCCTTGTGATAGTTCTGGATGCAGGACTGACCAGAACCAGGACTACAGCAAGAAGACGGTTTGTTCTGAGCCCTTGTGCTATCATGCCACTGCTGGATCCGTTAGGGTTATCCACTATAGACCACGTGCTTGAGTGTTTTGGCATAAGTCTGCCAGCAAGTGTGTGCAGGGTGGGCACAACTACCCAGAGATCTGACTGTCATGTCTCTTATTTATACAAGTTGAGTTTTCATCCTTGAATTGTAGAGGGGCATTGTGAAACTCATCATGAATCATAAGGGTCATTTTGAAGGCTTCATTGATACATAGGATTGTCTGAGTCCCTGCACATCTATGAGACTCACCTACAGTGCTGGATTCAGATTGGTTGGGGCCTTGGTCAAACAGAAAATTGAAGGCACCTACACTCCATTATAAACATGAACATATCAAAAAGCATTAATAAATAGACCCATTAAATGTTTACATGGTGCATTAACAAAGCATAACATACAATGTCAAAATTAACTATTCAGTTTTGCCATACACAAAACTAAATAAACAACTGCCTTACGAAAATGATTCATGGGATTGTCATAAATGGATAATAACATAAAAGGAATGATGTCTCAGTTTAGGGGTCATGTAGACTCCTATTTGACTATTTTTATAAATACACACCTTACATTGTACCTACACTATGGTAAACTACTACAAGAAAAATACAGGCCATACCAATAGCCTCAAGTATGAGTCTAAGAATTCTGTTAGTGCTTCTTGCAATTACAATAAGGTAATAGGCCTATACAATACATCTCTTTTTTATCATTCCTGAAACATTAAACATGTGCTAAACTTCATATACTGTAAATCTCTTTTTATATACCCATTACACCCGTGTTTTAATGCTCCCATCACATAATTATGTAACGAAAATATATATATTGATATATACATACATACACATAAATCTCTCTCCCTATATGTAGATATATATTTCTCTCTCTTTATATCTATATGTATATGTATATCTTTATATCTATAGATAGATAGATAGATACACACACACATGCATAATCTTTCTCCCTCTATACACTGTATCTCTAAACAGACAGATAAACATATAGACAGACAGACAGATCTATATTTAATCATCCCCTGGAAGAGCTCACACTTCCCCACAGGAACTGCCATTACTTGGGAGACCTCTATCAGCAGCCTTATTTGGAGTCGAGAACTGAAAGAACCATCCAGGGGACAGCGGGATTCTCCTTGTCTACGTCTCAAAGCAGTCCTTGGCAGCGGGACTGCAGCAGAAAGCCCCCTTTTCCTCTTGCCTGCATTTGCTCTCCCCTCTTTGGATATGTTTTTCCTCTTCTACCTTTTCTTCCCTCCTCTTTCTTTCAGTATAAGGTAAGGAACTGTGTTTTGAAATTTGTATGTGTGCATTTTGTATCTCCCCTTGTATTTTGGTATTTTTATCTATTTGTGTGCCATAGCATTACTTTTGTAGCTTATATTTTATACTCCTCACCTTTCAACTTTCAACTAAATGTGTTTAGTTTCATAAGTAAGTTATACATTGTAACAATGTTAACAAGGGCAGGAATCAAACTGCCCTTCCCTGTATCAGGCTGGCCCCGGAAAGAGTGAATCAGTGATTGAATGTGTAACACTGTAGTAGCAGGTAGCAATTAACACCTGGGAAGCTGCAGATCAACCAAGGGAAGAACTCAATAGAAGACAATGTAACAACCAGGAAATCTCTAAACATCACTGATCAAGGGCTAGAAGCCCTGGCCTGAGTTAATCAACGCTGGGGACCAACTTTTGGGCTGAGTATCTCCAGATCAACTGCTCCCAGAGCCCTATTCAAAATTCATCAACGGACTCCCAAACCTGCACGTACATGCGGACGACCCCTGGGGCTGACAGATGCCGTCCAGTAGCCACCGAGGGGGAGAAGTCCCACAAGGGTCAATGACCCCTGGATTGGGCAAACCTGAAAACTGGGGAGTCACCAAAGTCTGCTAAGGACAGATAAAAAGCAGTGAAAAGTGACCCTCAGTGACGCCCTCTTGATCTCCAACTCGACCAGACCTGTCCAGCCAGAAGGACCAGCCGGCGACCCCCTTCTGGAAGATAACACCACGCTGAAAGAAGCCTCAACGACAGACTCCAGTGCTTGTAGGATAGGTATACCTGACTCTGTAGCTCGCTACTGTGTGTGTGTATGTGTGTGCATGTGTGCATGTGTGGGGATCAGCCCCAAGGTTTATGATTACAGTGTTTCAATCCGCCTAATAAACTAGAATTTTAAGGATCCTGAGTTGGACATTTGTAGCCAACAGGACTAGAGCACCATATGCTGACCTGTGGTGGGATCTGATGTGGTTTGGGGTCATACCCTCCCAACACACACACACACACACACACACACACACACATATACTGTTTGTGTCCACTGCAGCATGTGGCCACCAGGCAGGTCCCAGTGCATTTCCCAGTTCCCTGTCTGAGCCAGCTACGGGGAAGCTCTGTACGATTTTGCTGAGCAGATGGATTTGGCTCCAGTGTTACTATGGCAACTCTGTGCACACCAGAAGCCCATCCCAAGCCACCTTCCTGCCCTGTGGCCTGACACTTGGGAGGGAGGGTAGGATCGGGCTCCTTCCAGGCACAGGAACAGGAGAAAGAAAGACAAGCTGGGCAGAGAACAGCAGGAACAGCAGGGATTCTTGCTGCCACCTCACCCCAGCCACCCCCATGGAGTGGTCATAAAAGTTCCTCCTTCTGGCTCTCTCACATTTAGCATGCAGTCGAGCTTCAGTGCTTAGCAGGACTTTCCTTTGCAGGCTGGGGAGCATGGCAGGCCCCTACCCTGGCCCGCACCCCTCAAGGGGCCCCTGATTTGCAGGGGCCTCTGGGCCCGGGCCCCCTGGACCCATGCTTTAATCCACCCCTGCTTACCTAGAAAAATAAAGAACCTGCATGCTTATTTAAGTATAAAAGTTATGCACCCAGTACCTGTGTAAAAATGGTATACCTGCCACTTCAGGGACTTAACAATATGCCAGCTAATACTAGTACTAAGTATATTCAACTTTACATTTACAAGGCATTCTGCAGACACTGGGCATGTCTACACAAGATGCTATGTCACCACAGCAATGAGCTACAATGACGTAGCTCCTTGCTATGGCAACGTAGCATTGGCAAGCAAGAACCATGATGTCGACACTACTACACAGTAGCAGTGAACTACTGCGTACTAGCTTGTTGCTATCATACAGTAGGGTCGGAAACAACCTGTGCGCCACTGGGACTGAGCAGTAACGCTCATTACTGCACGGTTATTTAGTACTTGCTTTAGTACTAACAAACCATCTTCTTGCTGTAGGCTTGGTGGGGAGAAGGATGCCTGCTTATTAAGAGGTGACATGGTGAGGGAAGCCCTGCTCTACAACAGTCCTGAGCTGGGTATTCAGCCTTAAGTATCAGGTCTAACATTAAATCATTTCAAACAGCCATGAAGTGACTTTAGCAGTCCCTGCTGGGAAAGTACATAGGGCAAACAGGAGCTTAATGGCACTTTCTCCACAGGGCTCCCGGGCAGCTTTCCCCTGAGCAGGATGTGATGTAGTCAGTGTTCTCCCTCCCTCACTCCCTCTCCTTTGCTTTAGCCCACTGACTATTTCTATAAGTAGGACCACTAAGTAAATTCTCTTGTCATTCTGTTACACGAAATTACAGGTAAGCTCAAATATTCTTAAGTGCAACTACTAGAGCAAGTACTACAGCTTTACACATAGCAGTATCACACCTACTTATTTGTGCATTCAGTCTGTATGAATACGTATACCTGCCTGCAGACCCTTCTAGAAAATAAAGCTAGCTTCTTAGAACAATGCATTTATTAGTCATTAAGTATTAGTAAATCTTTTATGAAAGCAATATAAACTAGATAAGGTAGCCAAATTTTGACAGAAAATAAACAAGGGTAAAGGAAACCCTAAGATGAATATTAACAGTACACACACACACACACATACACACTTGCGAAAGAAAATGTACCTCTCACTATCAGGTAAATTTACATTTCAGAAAATGTACCTCTCACTATCAGGTAAAAAGACACAAAGGTATATTGTTATGTTTTTCTGTTTTACAAGAAGGGGATCTGCTTGAGAACCCTAAGATGTCAGCTGCTGCTGGTCATGTAGGCTTTTTTTTTTTCTTTTTATCTTAATTTTACAAAATTCCTAGGACCTGAGGGATTCACCACACACCCTTTCCCTCTCAAATGATAGTCCAGACCCACAGAATAGCATGCAAACCATGGTGAGAATGTTTTTAAAATGAGTCTTTATTTCCATCAAATCTGTGCAATCAGGGCTGTCCCGGGGGGAGGGGGGGATGCAATTGGGGCAGCCACCCCAGGCCCCACATTTTGGGGGGCCCTGCAGACAGTGCTATGCCACATACTGCCAGCTACACTGTGGCCACCAAGCGCCGTGAGCTCCACTGTGGTTGCCGCACACCACCAGTTCCGTCACAGCTGCCACACACTGCTGGCTCCATGCTCTAGCCACTCGCCAAATATTGCTGTGTGCAATATTTACTGATTTTTATTTTTTCATAGTTTCATAGTGCTTAGGGTCGGAAGGGACCTAAACAGATCATTAGCTCTGACCCCCTGCCATGGGCAGGAATGTGTGCTGGGGTCATAACATCCCAGCCAAATATCTATCCAGACCCCCAAGTTAGAAGAGAGTACCACCTTCCTTGGGAGTCCATTCCAGAGCTTGGCAGTCCTAACCATTAAGTAATGCCTCCTGATGTCCAGCCTGAACCTTTTCTCTAACAATTTGTGGCCGTTAATACTAGAAACCCCTGGTGGTGCCCGGGGGAACAGAGCCTCACCCAATTTCCGCTGGTCCCCCCTGGTGAGGGGGCCTAAATCCTCTTAAGAAGGGTCTTTATAATTTCTTGTGACAGCTAAGTCTTGTTGGGTTTACCTTTACAATACACTAACAGGGCCTAACACCCAAACTCCTTGTCTTCCCAAAAAATGAAAGTAACACCTGTAAAAATACATTTTAAACTGCTTTTGATAAACCCTTCTCTTAGGCAGGAATTTATGGGCATTTTTACACATGCTTGCAATGCAGTGTCAGGTGTTTTTAATTAGCAAGTCATGCTAATTAAAAGCACCCACACGTTACATGTATCAGTGGCTCAGCACGTCCTTGAACAGAGTAAATGGTGGCAGGGCACTTGGAACTAAAGCACATTGAATGCATTCTAATTCAAAGTGCACCACCTCCATTTTCTCAGTGCAGACACATTACACCACTGATACATGTGATGCATGAGGCTGCCAGAGTGCATCAATTTACATGCTCCAGCAGACTTGATTTATCAATTAATCAATTAATTAAGAGATAATGTCCTCATCAACTTGACAGGTGGCCCACACCCTTCCACCATCTTGGATCTACCATCTTGGAATTGGAGTCCTGCCCCTAACCCCTGATCATTGCCACCAGAAGCCCCTCCCTTTGCCTCAGAAGTACTCCTTTTGGGAGGGGGAGGTGCCATCTTGAAACTAGAGAAAAAAAGAATCATATAAAAAAAAATAGTATAACTTATTTTAAATTTATTTTTAAAATATTTTTGCCCTGATTTACATGTATTTGCATAGTCTATCTAGAGGCAATTGCATAACAGCTCGAAAATACAGTCTGACTCTTGTATATTGTGTGTGGGGTGTGTAACTATGGTGGATGGAGCATGGGTGTGGAGGGGTATGGGTGCAGGGTATGTGGTTGGGATAGGTGTGTGTGGGCAGTTGTGCATGTGTGTGGGTGCTGTGGGAAGGCGTGGTTATGACTATGTAATGGGCAGATTTATTATTACCCTGAAATAAAATCGTTTTCTGATGCCATACTGTTAGGTTAACAATAATTTAGATTATTGAAAAGTATTAGCTTTGCATCTGAATACTAGGCACTACCTGTGGCCTAGCAATGCGGCTGACGACAAGGCAGAATGATAGCTAAGACTTTGTTTATGTTAAGTAATTATTTTAACTGTGTCAACCATTTTCTGAGAAAAAAAGACAATGAACGTAAATCTGTCTAGGTCTTTGCACAGCTATAGCATGGTACGAGATAAGATCAGAAGGGGCCAAAGAAGGAGGGAAGATGACACTGCTGGAAACAGAACAGATTGGAATGCAAAAGATAACATGTAACCGTTACTTAATTTTTGCCTTTGGAAAAGTACTAGCTAAAATAGATTAATGTAGTGTTACTATGGAAATGTGTAATGTACCATAATGTACCATATAAGATGATGACCATAAGTATTGCATATTTAATGACCTTGTAGTTTTCTTTGTTAGAAAAGGTATAAAAGACAGCCCCACCCTTAAGTCGGGGCCATTTTTTACCTCTTTGCTGGTTTATGGTCTTTGCTCGAGCAAATAAACTTCAGTTAATTCTTTACCCGTGTTGTCTGGTCCCTATGCAGCTAGACAACAGACTCCAGGGAGTTTTCTCCCATGACAACTACAGGTATGGTGGGAGTGGGAGGCTGTGGGTGTGCGTAGGGTTATGGTGGGGGGTGGGAGTGTGTTTGGGGGCTGTGGGAAGCTGTATTCAGTGTCCTATTCCTATGCTTCACAAGGCCAGAACTTTGAGGGTGCCCTGGTATATAGAGCCTCTGTGTTATATTAAAGGTCTTACAAGCCTCTTTTGTGATGCTACCGATGAAGTGAGGACCATAGTCAGAATGTATATATTTGGGGGTACCCCATTGTGTAAATACTGGTGTTTGTCTAACCTCCTCTTAAAGAACCTCAGGGTAGGAGCCAGCACCACTTCTCTTGGAAGTTGGTTCCAGATCCTAGCAGCCCTGACAGTGAAGTAGTGCCTCCTGATATCTAGCCTGAATCTACCCTCTGCCAGCTTTTGACCATTATTTCTAGTTACTCCTGGTGGTGCTCGGGGGAACAGGGACTCCCCCAGCTCCTGCTGGTCCCCCCTGACTAGTTTGTAAATGGCCACTAGATCCCCCCTCAGCCTTCTCTTGTGGAGGCTGAACAGGTTCAGGTCCCATAGCCTCTCCTCATAGGGCCTGCCCTGCTGACCCTTGATCATGCAGGTGGCCTTCCTCTGGACCTTCTCCATGTTGTCCACATCCCTCCTGAAGTGCGGCGCCCAGAACTGGACTCAGTACTCCAACTGCGGCCTGACCAGTGTCACATAGAGGGGGAGGATCACCTCCTTGGACATGCTTGAGATGCATCTGTGGATGCATGACAAGGTGCGGTTGGCTTTCCTGACCGCGTCCCCACACTGTTGGCCCATGTTCATTTTAGCATCAATAATGACTCCAAGATCCTTTTCTGCCTCTATGCTGATGAGAAGGGAAGTCTCCAGCTTGTAGGTATGCTGCTGGTTCTTCCTCCCCAGGTGCAGCACCTTGCACTTGTCAGTGTTGAAACCCATCCTGTTCTCATCTGCCCACCCCTGTAACCTGTCTAGGTCTGATTGCAGCCTATTCCTCCCTTCTAGCGTGCCCACTTCTCCCCACATCTTAGTATTGTCTGAGAATTTGAACAGGGTGCTTTTCACCCCCTCGTCCAAGTTGCTGATGAAGATGTTGAACAGTGCAAGCCTGAGGACCAAGCCCTGCGGAACCACACTGCCCACATCCCTCCAGGTTGAATAAGACCTGTCCACCACCACTCTCTGGGTGCGGCCTTCCAGCCAACCAGTGACCCATTTGACTGTGTAGGTGTCGACGCAACAGTCTCCTAGTTTTTTAATGAGAATGGGGTGAGAGACAGTTTTGAAAGCCTTCCTAAAGTCCAGAAAGACTACATCCACTGCTACCCCTACGTCTAAGGATTTTGTAACCTAAGGCCATCAGGTTGATCTGACAGGACCTGCCTCTAATGATCCCATGTTCATTGCCCGCTGAGCAATCCTTGCAAAGCCAGCAGGTCAAGGCACTTAAGGGAGCCCACCCCTGCCCCAGCCCTGGCAAAATCTGTGGGCAAGGAAGGAGCCCCCCAGGGGGCACTTGCTTGCCTGTACACAAATGCCAGGAGCTTGGGGAATAAGCAGGAGGAACTCATCCTCCTGCTTAATGCAAATAATTATGATGTCATAGGGATAATGGAGACCTGGTGGGACTCCACCCATGACTGGACCATGGGTATGGATGGCTATACCCTGTACAGGAGGGATCCTGTAGAGAAAAGGGGCAGGGGTGTAGCTCTCTATGTTAAGGAAAGCTACACGTCCCTGCAAGCCGATACTGGTGACCAGGGTGGACAGCTGGAGACCCTCTGGGTTAAAATCCATGGGGAACACGGCACAGGGGACACAATGGTGGGAGTCTACTACAGACCTCCCACCCAAAGTCCTGAGCTTGACCAGGAGTTTGCCCGGGAACTGGCTGAGGCCGCATGCTCCAGGACCATGGTTGTCATGGGTGACTTCAATTACCTGGACATCTTGTGGGAGGATCGCTCAGCAAAATCTGAGCGGTCGCAAAGCTTCCTCTCATGCATGGATGACCTCTACCTGACTCAAGAAGTCTATGGGCCAATGAGAGGCAAAGCGCTGCTCGACCTGGTACTGGCTACTGGGGATGACCTAGTCGGCGACCTAGTGATCGATGGGAAGCTGGGTGACAGCGACCACGAGCTGATCACCTTCACCATCTGCCAAAAAGCTGGCAAGTCAGTCAGCAACACGGAAGTCCTTGACTTCAGGAAAGCCGACTTTGACAAGCTCAGGAGGCTTGTCAGTGAGGCCCTAAGGGACCATGACCATGGAGAAAGGGGAGTTCAAGAAGAGTGGTTGCTCCTCAAGGGAGCGATCCTCAACGCACAAACTAAGTCTATTTCATCTCGGAAGAAAGGCAGCAAGAGGACACAGCAGCCCCCCTGGCTCTCCAGGGACCTAGCAGACCTCCTGAGGCTAAAAAGAAAGGCCTACAAAGGATGGAGGATGGGAGTCACCTCCAAGGAGGATTATTCTGCACTGGCCCAGTCCTGTAGGGAGCAGACCAGGAAAGCCAAGGCTGCAACTGAACTCCAGCTAGCTTTGAGCATCGAGGACAATAAAAAGTCCTTTTTCAGATATGTGGGGAGCCAGAGGAAAAGCAGGGGAAACGTTGGACCCCTGCTGAACCAGATGGGGCAACTGAGAACTGACACCCAGGAAAAAGCCAACCTATTAAATAGGTACTTTGTGTCGGTCTTTCATCAGTCCCATGGGACGCCCATGCCCGCTACGGGACAGGGAAGTCCGGGTGAGGGTGATCCCCTGCCCTCCATTGATGCTGACTTCGTGAAGGAACATCTTGAGAAGCTGGATACCTTCAAGTCAGCCGGCCCTGACAATCTTCACCCCAGGGTACTCAAGGAGCTGGCGAGCATCATAGCCCAGCCTCTAACACGGATCTTTGAAAACTCTTGGCACTCTGGTGTAGTGCCCGAAGACTGGAAGAAGGCCAATGTGGTGCCTATCTTCAAGAAAGGGAGGAAAGTGGATCCGGCTAACTATAGGCCCATTAGCCTGACTTCTATCCCGGGGAAGATCTTAGAAAAGTTTATTAAAGAGGCTATCCTTAATGGACTGGCCGATGCCAACATCTTAAGGGATAGCCAGCACGGGTTTGTTGCGGGTACGTCTTGCTTGACCAGTCTCATTTCCTTCTACGACCAGGTGACCTATCACCTGGACAAGGGAGAAGAGATTGATGTCATATATCTTGACTTCAAAAAAGCCTTTGACCTGGTTTCCCATGATCACCTCTTAGAGAAACTGGCCAATTGTCGCCTTGGGTCCTCCACGATCCACTGGCTGGAAAACTGGCTCCGGGGTCAGACCCAGAGGGTAGTAATTGATGGAAGTCACTCATCATGGTGTCCTGTGACCAGTGGGGTCCCCCAAGGCTCTGTCCTTGGACCCATACTGTTCAACATCTTCATTAATGATGTGGACACTGGAGTCCGAAGCGGACTGGCCAGGTTCGCTGATGACACCAAACTTTGGGGAAAAACATCCACACCAGAAGACAGGCAGGTGATCCAGGCTGACCTGGACTGGCTCAGCAAGTGGGCGGACAAGAATCTGATGGTGTTCAACGCCAATAAATGCAAGGTTCTCCACCTTGGGAAGAAAAACCCGCAGCATCCTTATAGGCTCGGCAGTGCTATGTTGGCTAGCACTATGCAAGAAAGAGACTTGGGGGTCATCATTGACCACAAGATGAACATGAGCCTGCAGTGCAATGCTATGGCTAGTAAAGCGACCAAAACGCTGGCTTGCATCCATAGATGCTTCTCAAGCAAATCCCGGGACGTCATTCTCCCCTTGTACTCGGCCTTAGTGAGGCCGCAGCTGGAGTACTGAGTCCAGTTTTGGGCTCCACAATTCAAAAAGGATGTGGAGAAGCTTGAGAGAGTCCAGAGAAGAGCCACTCGCATGATCAGGGGTCAGGGAAGCAGACCCTACGATGACAGGCTGAGAGCCCTGGGGCTCTTTAGCCTGGAAAAGTGCAGGCTCAGGGGTGATCTGATGGCCACCTATAAGTTTATCAGGGATGACCACCAGTATCTGGGGGAACGTTTGTTCACCAGAGCGCCCCAAGGGATGACGACTAGGTTGAATGGTCATAAACTACTACAAGACCGTTTCAGGCTGGACATAAGGAAGAATTTCTTTACTGTCCGAGCCCCCAAGGTCTGGAACAGCCTGCCACCGGAGGTGGTTCAAGTGCCTACATTGAACACCTTCAAGAGCAAACTGGATGCTCATCTTGCTGGGATCCTATGAACCCAGCTGACTTCCTGCCCTTTGGGCAGGGGGCTGGACTCGATAATCTTCCGAGGTCCCTTCCAGCCCTAATGTCTATGAAATCTATGAAATCTATGTTGATTACTCCTAAGGATAATCTCCCCTGCTGGCCCCTTGTGGACATGTGCCAGGATATTTCTCTCAAAAAGCTTACCCATTTGGTGAAACTGTTGATGATTATGAGATAAAATCTATTACCTTTTCCTGTCTTTGGCAAGGGACCAATGAATCAACCTGCAATGGTACCTGAGGTCCTTCTACTCATTGATGACACCAGTCATGATATGTTCTCCTTTGGACCAAATTTTTGAGACTTAAATCCTGGTGCTATAATTCAATTAAACGCAGAGCATCAGGCTTTCTTGGTGTGACATGAGACACAGGGCAAAGCTCAGCTGTGGCTGGCAGTTACCATAAAGGTCCCACCCTGGCTCTCTCCTTGGCCGTGAGGTCAGCAGCCATCATTCTGGGTGCCATCCAGTGTGTTTGTCTTCTGATGGGCTTTTACTTTCCCAGCACTTGCAGGTGTGTCTCATTTCTATGCCAATTCCCATGTACATCTTGGAAACTAGTTATGTTTGATGGGTCTACCATTAGTAGTATTAAAGTTCCTTTGTTTCCATAGTGACAGCCAGTTGAGCATGGCTTGTCTCACCCACTCTGAAGCAGTATAGATGATTTAAGTGCTGTTACTCAGTGTCTGTTCAAGGGCTGTTGCCACCATGATTACCACAGCCACCTGGGCTGAATGTGGCCAAGAACTCCCTTTCATTTTCTGAGCTATTTTCCCCTCCTCTTCTACCTGGATTGCAGCGAATCCAGTGTATGAGGTTCCATTCTCATGGAAGCCGCTTCTATCCATGAATCAGATATATTCTGCTTCCATTAAAAAATGCAGAGAAAACTTTCCTGCACCTAGAATTATAACCTCTTGATCAGAGATGGAAATAAAGCACTTATGCTCGTGGACTTCAATTATTAATGTATAAGGCGATACCGGTATACTATTGATAGTTTCTGACATGATGTTTCTACTGAGCAAAGAGACTGTTCCGTTGGTCAGCCTTGGTGATGATGTCCTAGAATCTTTAATCTCTCCTGAAAACACAAACTTTGATGAGGTGTGCGCAGTTCTCAGTACTACAGGTGACATCCCAATTAAATAGTCATAATGATTTATGGATCAGATGAGAGCCAAGATCTCTGTCTTCCAGGGACTAAAGTTTTTCTCTACTTCTAATAGCTTATAACTTCCATATGCTGCTAGCTTTCTCCTGATACAGTGGTCCTGGTACAAGATAGCTTCTAGGGTTTGTGAAGCTATGGTTAATTCTAGAATGAAAGGCTTACCAGTTTGTGGGGAAGTGCAGAAGCTGCCATCAGAAGGGCTTTAAGCTTACTGATAACTTCATAGTACTCTGCCTTCCACGTCCATGGGACCCCTTTTTTCAGTAGTTGGTACAATGGTACTGCCTTCTCCATGAAGTCCTCTATGAATTCTCTGAGAAGACCTAATAGGCCCGAAAAAGATCACAAGGTAGCTTGATCAGTGGGTGCTGGCAGTTTACTGATCAGTTCTATTCGTTGAATATCAGGCTTTCTTCCTTCAGGACCTAGTGTCAATCCGAAGTACCTTACTTGATACTGAACTAATTGCACCTTTTGAGGGTTGATCTTAAAACCTGTTTTGTCCATGGTCTGTAGCACCAACCACATTCAGTTCATGCACTCTTACTGGTACAGTTCAGGTACTCTTACTGCAATGACGAGGATGTTATCCACATAGGAAATAGTACAATTGACTTCTGTCTCAAGCAGCCTTTCCCACATTTGGGTCAAGTGTTGGTGACAGTGTATTGGACTGTAGTGATACCCCTGGGGTAGTCTGGTGAATGTATATTGAGTAGTCTTAAAAGCGAACACAAATTTATACCAATAATTTTCATCTACTGGGATGGCAAAAATGCATTTGCTAAATCAGTCACTGTGAACCATTTGGTTCCATGGACTATATTTGCCATTACCTCTTGATACTTGGAAACTACAGGTGTCAACCTTCATGTCATCGTATTTAATTGCCTATGGTCAGCAGTGAGTCTACATATTTTTTGTCATCTTTTCTCACAGGCCAGATAGAACTGTTTCTTGTACTTCTGATTTTCATTATTACTCCCTGCTCCTCCAGGGCAGCAATAGCTTCTGCAATGCTCTTTTTAGCTTTACATGAATTCCGGTATTGCTTTACAGGATAAGGATCAGGGCCAGGGATCTTAACATCAGCATTAATCTTTCCACACTTTAACTTATTACCCCAGATACCTGTGACTTTTCTCAGCTATGTTTTCCTCCCACTTAGGTAGCTCCAAAGGCCCAGGAACTTTTATTGCAGAGCACCTATGTCTGGCAGGAATTTCTACTATATCAGGTTGTCTTTCAGCAATCTTCACAATGTGATTTGGGAAATCTACTATAATCCCTAATTTTCTCCTGGTTGGCACCAATGATACCTACCCCCCACCAAATTGCACATGCCAAATTGACTGTTCCCAATTCTGTGTCCAATTTGAAATGATTGTGGAAAGGAGAATACCACCTCTCCTCTTGAACCATTAAATCCTTCTAAGAATTTGACACACATAGGTTGCCAATCCTTATCAGAGCCTTTTTCTTTCTAAGCAATGAAAAGGTGGCACCAGTATCAATTAGCACCTCCTGACTGTGCCACAGCATCTTCACAGGATCACTGTAATAAACCAATGTCACCAGGCATCCCAAGGAATCATATGTCAGTAGTATCAATGCGTGAGAACTCACCTGCACTGAGAAGCCCTAAAGATGCTGCACTGGCTTAACAATCAGATAAATCATGGCTCAACAGAGGTGGCTGTGTCTCCATGTCATCCTCAGATTTCTTTCCTATGGTCCGGTCTCCTGTTCCCGCTGCTTGTGATCTAGCAGTAAACTTAATAATTTAATAGTGGGAAGCCCATTGATCACATCCTTAGTGGTATACCTGAGCAGTTCCCTCCACACCGTGTTGCTGAACTAATTTAGGTGACCGTCTGTTTTTCTGTTCTCAAGATCCATCCTGCAAAAAAGAAACACGGGGACTCTTGGAAGGGTTTTTACTTTGTTATACTTACTCACTCTAAGCTGCTATGGGACTGTGGTGCCTGCTTTTGGTCTTATCCAATACTGTCCTTTCAATCCTTTGTGGCAATGGCACAGACATGTTGGCAGGAAAGACTGCTGGGGTTAGATGGCATCTAGTCATTTTTTAAAGATCTCCAGGGTAGGTGATTGTACCACCTCTGGGGGGAGTCTGTTCCAGACCCTGGACACTTGAACCATAAAGAATTTTTGCCTTATGTCCAATATGAAGCAATCTTCTATCAGTTTGTGTCCATCGTTCCTTCTTTTCCCCTTGGGTGCATTGGTGAATAGATGCTCCCCCAGGCCATGATGTACGCCCCTAATATACTTATAGGGTGCTACCAAGTCCCATCTAAGTCTTCTTTTCTCCAGCCTGAACAGTCCTATGTCTTTCAGCCTCTCTTTGTATGGCCTGCTCTCCAGACCTCTAATCATACCTCCTTTGGATTCTCTCATGATGTTAGCTCCCACAGCCAGCATTTTTTTCTTCTCCAAATTGGTCTCTGGCCTTTCTTTGACTGCCTGTTTCTTTTTATGAAACAGAATGATTGGTGATTCATTGAGGCGGGGAGGGTGGGGGGGTGGAAACTTCAATATTTCATCCCTGATCACATTTGTCTATGGAACTGACGTGTTTTTAATTTTAACAGGAAGAGCTGAAAAGTCTCGATGATCCATGCTTTCCTGAACTTTGTCTTGAACATCTAATACAGTATATCTAGAACCATCACTAGTCAGAGCCATCTCTGTTAGGGCTGTGCAAAATTTCGATGGGTGTTTCATTCTAATGCTGTTTCGACTTGTTTCAAGCTCGAGACAGCAAATTTGAAACAAAATGAAAGGCTTCAAAACAGCTTTGAAACAAAATGAGGGCACTCAAAATGTTTTGAATGTTTTGAAACATTTCGAATTTTGAAGTTGAGTTTGCTTGCAGCTAAAAAGAAACTAAGGAGAGGGAGGGGGAAGAGGGGGGAAGAACTGCTCTGATATTGACTGTGTAGCTGGCCAGTGACTGTGATCCTTCCCTGAGGTCCCTTCCAATCCCAGTGCTGTGTAGGAGGGATGGAAAAACAGCATAAAAAGCATTGCTTTGTTGTCCTGTAGGGCTAGGCCAACTCTCAGGATCTCAAAATTGTGCTGTTAGACGGGAGGGTGTGACACAATTGCACATATATACACACAAAAATCACTAGGCGCATACACACACACTCTACCAACTCAGGCACATGCACATCCAAGATTTCCAATCTAAGCACATGGACACCTATCACCAAGTCAAGCACCTACACACTATACACACCAAAACTTAGACAAAATCAATTGTCACTGCCTGCACACCCAATACACATACATGGATTACTAATTTGTATACCACACACATGATGATATATAGATATATATATATATTTGCCAGATCACACACACACCACACACCTACACATACACATAGATGAGTTCCTGACTTAGGTGGTGTGGTATATATGTGTGTGCTTGGGGTATTTGGGGTATTTAGCGTGCTTGGTGACTATGGGAAGGGGAATCAAGGTTCAAAGATTTCAAGAAGGAGGGGAAGGCAGGAGATGGATAGGGGTTAAGATGAGAGAGGGAAAAATAAGAAAGTGAAAGTGCCAGGAGTGAAAGTTGCTATGGGGCAGGGGCTATGGGGAAGGAGGATGCCCCAGGTCCTCGGCATGACCACTAAAACTGCACCCTGCAAGGGTTGGGAGACCTGGTGGGACTGCTGGTGGTGCAGCAGCCCCCAAGAAATGTGAGGACCTAGGACCTCCTTGGTGAAAGGCATGTAGGAGGTGCCTTGTAACTTCCAGCCATCATACGGGCACACAGTCCTGGCTGGGGAAAGCTCAGACCCATCACATATTTGACAAGTCTGAGGCTTGCTGGTGCAGTGGACTTGTGAGGCTCCAAGTGAGGTCAGCTTAGTTGCCTGGGATGCCAACATCTGGGTTGAAAAACCCTTTGTCAGGCTGAGGAAGCACCTGCAGTTGGTGTGTGTATGTACTATTCCTGGATGGAAGTAATAGTAAAGAAGCCAGAGGCTGGCATGCAATGCTGACAAGAATGCCAGTCAATGAAAATGGAGATGGAGGTATCAGGGGGTGAGGGGGAAGGGGGATGTAGCAGGTAAAAGTGGAGAAGTACCTGGGGAGTCAGATGTCTGGCAGGTTGTAGTGTGTCATAATTCCAATGTCTATATTGAGTCCATGAGTTTCTATATTCAGGAAGCTGATGAAGTGAAGTTCATAGGCTCGTCTGTGAAAAGTGGTTTGTAAATTCCCTTTGAGGATCAGGCTTGAGAGATTGGAGACAGGTAGTTGGGTGTTCTTGTCTTTGATAGATTTTCAGTGTGCACTCATTCAGGTGCGCAGTTGTTGCTTGGTGTCTCTTATGTATTTTCCATCAGGTAACTTAGTTCCCTGATGGAGATACGTATTGTGAAGATATCTCCATACTGGAAATATTGTTGGCAGATTTTGCATGTCTTGTCATGGCACGGTCTGGATTCATTTGGTGTGTTTTGGGCTGTAGGAAGTTAGCTTCTGGTGATGAGGTTAGTGAGGTTCAGTGCTTGTTTGAATTTACAAACCACTTTTCACAGACAAGCCTATGAGCTGCACTTGATCGACCTCCTAGGTACAGAAATTCATGGACTCAACATAGAGATTGGAATCCTGACACACTAAAACCTGCTGGCATCTGACTCCCCAGATGCCTCTCCACTTTTACCTGCTACATCCCTCTTTTCCCCCACCCCAGCCTGTCTCTTACCCTGTGACACCACCATTTCCACTGACTGGCTTTTTTACCTGCATTGCATGCCAGCCTCTGACTTCTTTACTATTCCTTCCATCCTGGAAGAGCACACACACCAACTGCAGGTGCTTCCTCAGCCTGACGAAGGGTTTTCAACCCAAAATATTGCTAAGATATATTTCTCCAACTATTCACTTGGTCTACTAAAATATATCAGATTGACCCAAAGAACCTTGTCTGCCATTTCCTTAGACCAACACGGCTACAACCTATACCCATGGCACCTATCCCCAGTCAGCTGACCAGGAGGTGGGACTCTGGGCACATCTAGGCCCCAGGGCTGGGGCTGGCAGGGAGAGTTCTCTGGCAGCCACTGGAGAAAAAACTCCTGCAGGACAGGAAAGAAAGGCTCTGTGACAGTTTGGCTGCCTGAGGCGGTGTGTAGACGAAATGAGGGGCATGTGTGCATGACACCTTAAAGTGTGTTAAAATGCTTTTGCACAGCTTTAATGGTGTTGGTGTTTGCATGCATCGGCAGTGTATTGTGCAGTAATTGCAGGCGCTGTAGCAAATTTGGTGGCATAACGCACCTTAAATGACTTGGGGTGCAGCAAACTAAAACTCCTTGGAGGAGTTTTAGTTTGCTGCCCTACAGCCATGGAGTGAAGCACTGGGCTCCGTACAGGTCAGGGGCTCTGCAGGAAGCCCATGCAGGCAGCCTGGCAGGAACCCAGAACCTGCCTGCTTGGCAGTAGAGCCTGCTTGCCTTTTCCCTGGAGACTGCCTGTTTGCCTGAGGCATGTGAGGGCCTGGTGCTTCCCTCTGTGGGTGCAGGGCCCCCCAGGACTGCCTGAACCCAGTGCCTGTGGGTGGGTGCCGCCTGGAGATGGGGGGCGCCGCTACTGCAGAGGGAAGCACCAGCCCCCCTGCAGCCCAGGGACCTCTCCGCCCACTGGCAGCTCACCCTTCCCTCCCTGCCATTGGAGAGGCAGGTGAGTGCATGGGTGTGTGCACAGCATGGGAGTTTACTTCTCCCTAAATGGAAGTGGTGTTTTTAAAAACCCACTGCTTCAATTTAGGGCCCCCATTTCATCTACACATGCCCCAAGATGCTAGTGCTATTGTGCTACAGTGCTTACCTATTGTTATTTAAAGTGGTGGACTGGACTGAGGCTGTAGGGGAGAAGGAGCCCTCATTGGGTCACACTACCGTGTTGTGTAGAGGCCCCAGTGTCAGTGAGGGCCTTAACACACACACACACAAGCACACGTCATGAGTTTTGTTTGTCAGAAGCTTGAGGTACAGTTTCCCAGAAACTCCTGCACCTATCTCCTTGAAACTTGGCAGACTTCATGGCTTTAGCAGGGACTACCATGCCTGCTGTTTTCACTCCACTGCCCCTTAACACTTACAAGTGATATGAGTTTTGCTCTGAACAGTTTGACGTGCAGTTTTGCAGAAACCCCTGCCTTGCACCTATCTCCTTGAAACTTGACAGGCTTTCTGGCCTCCATCCTTGTGGTCAGGGAGTACCATCCTTGCTAGTTTCATTAAAATCAGGAAAGAAATGACAAAGTTACAGGCATTTTTGTGATTCCCCATTCTAGCCTATGGGCGAAATGTCAAAAGGCATCAAAACAGTTTTGATGAAATGAAACAGAACAGTGCTTCTGTGATGGCTGTAGGTGTTGTAGGGCTTGCTACCACTGCCCTGAGTTTATTTTCCTACAGGTGATGAGAGGGTGGACCTTGGCTTCCGATCACCTGGTCTGCCGGGAAGTTGGTCTTGTGTTTCTCACCTGCCATGACTTTGATGAAATTATATTCACAGGAAGCACTGCCCGCAGTGATCCTGCCCGGTCTCAATCCCTGCTTTCTTCTGTGGGTCTCCAAACCTCTCCTTTACCCCAGCCTAGCCTCTCCAGATAGTACTCAAAGTCCTTCTGCAGGCAGGTTGCAGCACTGCCTGTTATTCTATTATTTGGCCCTCTACCACCAGGGTGACCTTTGGCTTTGCTTAGGTGCACCCTTTCCAGGGCTGGTCTTGGCCTGTGCTGAAAATATCAAAAAACAAAAAACAAAAAAACAAAACACCAAAGAAAAATCCCAACTGTTCTCAGCCTGCTTTACAGGCTTAGTCCATGTACCCTTTCACCCGGGGCCAGGCTCTCAAAATCCCAATCACAACAATAAACAAATCAATTAGTCCAGTCACTGTTCTGCACAGGCCTGCTCAGCTCCCCTGTGAACATTCACAGTCCCAATGAGATCTCTCCCATGTGCAGCAAGTTCCTGCAGCAACTGCACCTGGAACAGCAGTTTCCTTAGGCCTCTCCTCCAGATCCTCAGCTGACGCTCCACTCTGGAGAGTATCAAAAGCCATGTGCATGCAGGCCTCTACCTGCCTCCTGCTCAGGGTCACTCCTGCAGCGTGCCTCTGGCAAGTTTCGCAACCCTTGCCTATTGGGACACTTAGCTGCTCCTCTCTCCCTGTGGCCTGCAGGGAATTGACCCCTCTCTGTCCCTCTCCGAGGCTGGAAATACCACTCAGCAGCCTCTCTCCTCCAGTCCAGAGTGAGGTACTGCTCCAGAAGTGTGGTGAGTGTTTATCTTCCCTTCCAGTCTTCAGCTGCAGCCCTGCTGGCTCTCCATGCTGTGAGTGTTGTTTCTTTTCACTCTCTCTGTCTGTTGCTGCCAGCTGCTTTCCTTCTCCTAACCTTCCCTGCCCAGCATGTAAGGCACCTCCAGGCTTTTGTTTGTTCTCTCTCACTCCTTCCCAGCTTCAAAACAGCAAAATAAAACACTGTCCCATCAAAATGGTGAAATGGAAGTCGAAACGGAACGGTGCTGTTTTGCACAGCCCTAATCTTTGTTAGCCATGCTATTGCACTCTCTTTGCAGGTTTCACCCAGCCACTTCCCAATTGCTTTTACTTAATCAGCTGTGAGTGTCACAACCATGGTCTCAGTTTGGTTTTTAACTCACATTCCTGGCTGAATAATTTCTTTTGTTTGAATTAGTGCCATTGGCACAGGTGTTTCAATTTGTATGCTTGGCTCAGGTGCCATTGGCAAAGGCAGGGTCTGGACCTGGTTCTCATTTCTCCAGGATCTAAGCTGAAAGTGCTCCCACATGAGTCAGTTTCTTCATTATCTGTACTCTTCTGATTTCTAACATGAGTCCTAGCCACACATGACTTCTTAACCTTTTCTAGCTGGCCTTTCATTTTGTCTTAATTTCTTTTTGGCAAACCCTGTGATTAACTTTCAAATCTCCATCAGCTAGTTGCCTCTCCAACACTTACACTGTTGCCTGGGAGTCTTCTGATTGGGACTTCCAGTACTGACAGTCGCCACTCAATAATTCACGCTCTCCCTCTAAAGCGTGGACCTTCTCTTTAAAATCTACAATTGTACTTGCATCTTCCAAGGAATTCCTTGGAATGAGTAGACATACGGTCTATCTTCTGCACCTGATCCTTTTTCATTACATCAATTTGATCTGTTACTTTCTTTGCACAATCTGTCTCTTTCTTAGCTAATTCATGCACACAAACAGAAAGACCAATCAAAGTAGCTTTTTTCATCGCCTTCTTAGATCGCTTTTTCTCTAGGGTCCACTGTACCCACTGATCACAGAGTATGTCAGATGTTAACTCACTACCTTTTATTTCAATGTCTCTCCCAACTTAATCTCCATGATGAGCAGCTGCATAAATTCTTTTTAAAAATACCGGCTCAAGCCCATCTTCAAATTTTCAGACAGCATCACTGCCACCGATCATACTAACACTATCCTGAGCCATTACAATCAGTTATCTTAAACAACACTCAAACGAACCATTAATAATCAAATGAGAACAACACTATGAGAAGACTAGTTTTAACAGATCTAAAATTTCTACTCCCAATCTAATCCAAAACACACACAACTGCCGTTAAATAATCACTACCAAGATCAAACCAAAACAACACACTTAGACTCAAAAACCCATATATGCCAATTTCTGTATCAATCTGTGAAATCTGGTGTTCAGGTAAGAAGTGCATGTTCAATAGCTCAAACTTATCCAGGTGAGCTAAGTAGTGGCAATAGAGCTGAGACCTGACAGCAAGGAATGCACCAGAGCCATTCACTCAAGAGTAGACTCTGAGCTTCAAACAATGATCACTAATGCCAAATGCACATGACCAGCAGTCAAAGATGAAGGTACAGCAAGGCAAGGCAATGGTCACTGACTGACCATGATGAACACCCACAGGTGAGACAACTCCTGGACAGCCCCATGCTTGGTGGGGAAGCCCCAAGGTTCATTGGGCTGGCTGGCAGCTGTATGTCCTGATGCACATGGGGTGGAAGAGCTCTGCTGGCTGCAGTGGCAGCTGTCTCCCAACCCTGTGCTCATCAGGACTCCTCCCAAAGTGCATGGGGCCAAGAAACATCTGCTGCTGCAGCCAGCAGAGGTCTCTTGGTCCATGCACATTGGGATCAGCCCTGTGCTTGCTGCCAGCCCATGGGCTAGGACCCTGGGGGAGTCTGGAGCTCCCCCTCACTGCTGCAAGGGGGCAGAGCAGGGCAGGAACAGCCCTGTGGTGAGCTACTCTTTTGGGAGCACTTTTGCTCCCAACATGGTGCACATGGAAATGTATTCCTGGGGAAGACTTACTGTACAGTATTTTAGTGCACAGTAAGCTTCTAGCAAATTAATAGCATATGTGGATGCACCCTGTCTGTAGTTACTTGTTCAGGTAAAAACCTTCCCTGACTGTCCCCAACCTGCACAGCTGTCACTTGCCACTAGAGGACCAGTAACGGGGGCCTGAGTAAAAGCTACAATTGTGAGTAGTCCACACAGAACAGGAGGATGTGGGGAAGGGACTCTGCAACCTGGGATCCTGGAGGACTGACACATGGGAGATTTATTTCTGGGGGAGTGGACAAATATTCATGGAGCATGAGCTGGGAAACATGGATCAGCGATAAAACTTGCCCTGGAGAGGTGTGAACAATGTTCAGAATTGGCACCTCCTAACTGTAACATGTAATCTCACCATGAGATCTAAAGTACTACAGAAGTGTTAATTACTATTACTACTGTTTTTTGGCCTAGACAAGGGTATAAAGGAGAATGGTAAGGAAAGAGAGGAAGTATTTTGTAATGTGCCAAAGACTGGCTGAGACATTTCTTTTTCTGTTCAGATTTAACATACTATATCAAGGTTATTATGTCTTCCCTCATTTTGTTAGAAGACCTCGACAAGAGTTATACCACAATGGCCCAATAACCTCAACCTAAACTCTCATTCCACTATAAGAAGCTGGAGATTGTGATTCTTAAGGCTCAGATGATAGAGAAATGTGGGACTATGAAATTGAAGAGGTGCTTAAAAAATGGAAGAGATTTTAATTTGTAGAGCTAGAGATTAAAATTAATTTACAGACTCATGTTTGCCCCTGAACTTCTTGTCCAATTCTTTCAGCAAAGGTCAGGAATTGGGGTTTCATATTTTCAAATGGTAAAAGGAAATGTAAAAGAAACATTCCACCAGAGATACTAAGAAGGGACAGTACACTTCTGCCCCCCTTCCCCCTGCCCCAACTTTGTTATGTCCTTTAAAGCAAATAGTGTCTTTTTGTCAAATAAACTGATATTCTTTTCCAATTGACTATAGAAGAAAAGTTAAATAGAAAAAGACTTGAAAAGAAGTGTGGGAGGGGCCTAAAATATTTACACCATGATATTTGAAATACTTCCTGGCTAAATATGTTGCAAGTTAGACTTCAAAGTCATACTGATTATCACAAATCACTAATATAAATCATATTATTTTCTCTTACTTCATTTACAAAAAAAAAGATTTGGGTCCATTGTCATTTACTTCATACATATGTCCAGTCCTACACACATTCTTCTGGAGAAATACGTTCCAGGGAAGTGGCGATGTTCATACATAGCTAAAAAACAATCCATGCTTCTTTACCTTCTCAAACAAGCCTTGTCTTCTTGATTCTGGCCAAAGCCCTGGCTGCCCAACTGGATCTGCTTTTCATCCACTTTGCTTCATAGCTGTCAGCTAAAGTGAAGACTTCCTTTTCTGAAGGTGCTGTTGCTGTCCTGGAGGATCACCTCTATATGTGACAGGTCCTTCCAAATAGGAGATTTCTGGGAATATCATTTCCATCTCTGCTTATCAGTTCAGATGTAAATGGCAATGAGAGGTAGGCCTGGCACCTTGCTTTCCTTTTGATTCACTGCACATGTGGACAGTCAGGGTGTCTCACACCTGTGTTCCCATCCCCCATCCCAACATGACCTGGAGGTGGTGCTAAGTGATGCCAGTGCCAGAACAAGCCTATCTAGCCTGGTGTATCCTGTACAACCTACCCACTGTCAAGAGGACTAGTGACCTCCTATGGTGGGTGCTGCATGGGGAATGAGTGGTGTTAGAATGAGTGGCACTGGTAGCCTGCAGTCTCAGGGGATTGCTTGATATGATTGCCTAGTTAGAACCAGCTGGGCCCAGGGCAAAGATCCCAGCTTGCTGCAAGTAGGAGTTGTTTTCCTGTAGCCTCAGAGGTTGGATGTCCCTGCATATTCAATTGGGACCAGCTGGGCCCTGATCTGAGCCCATTGCAATCATCATGTTCAAAGCAGAATTTTGGATGTTCAGTGATGGAAACCACTGCCTGCTTGGTAGGGTGGCCATGATAGAGAATGTTCTAGTTTTCTGCTATTCTGTCCTCTGTCCTCTATTGATACAAAATCCGACGCCTTTATGTCCTCCATTTTTCTCTTTAAGAGAAAGGTTGAGGACAGAAAGGCATCCTGTTTCATATCAATAGAGGAAAGAGGGCATCCAGACTGTACTCTACAATGGCCACCCTCCTGCTTGGAGAAACTGGGCACACCTGCATGTGATGCTACATTGCCATAGCAATGAGCTATGGTGATATGGCATCGGCGAGCACAAACTGTAATGCTGCAGATACATCTACCTAGCATGTATCTGCATGTATCTCTGTAGCAATGAGCTCCCTCTGCATAGTGTGTTGCTATGACAAAAGGAAGTCCTAAATGATGGTGCAGTAACAAGAGCACCACAGGGACATGTGTAGATGTACCCACTGTCTGACAATGGAGAAGCAAGGGAGGAGTGAGCAACCAAATTAGCACAAAACAGTATTTTATTGCTTCAAGAAAAGATTGTTCTGTATTATGCTGTTTCTTCAGATGACTGTACAGACACTTATGGGTTTCATGGCTTGCTTAAACATTCATGCCCTCTGTTAATGAACTAATTAGAACAGATGTATTGTCAAGTACCAAAACAATTATGTTGATGGCCTAGAATGGTAGTTGCTAAGAAAAATCAAAACACATTCAATAATTATTTTCCAGATCACAAATTCATCAGGAATGAAATGTGCACTTACATTCCTGGTTTCATCCACTAGGTGGTGTTGTGCCATTATAGAAAATGTTTAACACTATAAGGTATTTCATATTCCAGTGTCACAAGGCAGAGAGTGAGGGTTGACTCTTCCAATCTTAGTCTTAAAGTGCACTTTCTTCCTAAATTATGCTACAGATTTCGATCAATGACTTGCTATAGGCATCTATGTTCTGGAATGAAAATCCTTCCCACTTCATCCAAGCCAGTTTGTTCCATAACCCAAAAAGCATACGGTTGCATTGTCAGATCTTCACATATGATTGCTACAGGAACACTCTCACAATTTACTGTTTAACTGGGACATGGGAACAAACCAAGGATCAAACAGAGAGATATCAGTGTCCAGAGAGAGAGGATCAACCACAGAAACACGGAGGTCTCTTAATTTGCCTGTTGCTAAGAGTAGAAATTAACTTTGGAACTATGAAAAATCTACATACAATCTTCCTTCAATTCACCAGGAGTTTACCTTGAGTTAGTTCATTCAAGTTAAGAACAAATATTTTATTTCGGAGAAACATCAAGGCTAAGTATGCTTATAATAAATGTTATCAAAATCTCTTGGATGAAAACAATGTATTCACCTTTTTGATGCTCATTTAGTCTAGGAGAACTGGGGTTAGGGAGGGAGCTTCATATTAACTCTTTATCATAACTGTACTTGAAAAGTACATGCCAGGCTGTGCCTGGTTTCCTGTGATCAGAGATCATATAAAGAATGTCTTACATTTGAAAGCTTGTCTAACTTTCTCCAACTACATGGTTGGTCCAATAAAAGATATCATCTGAAAAAATCCTTGCCTCTTGCATGATTTTTGGACCATCAGGGCTAAAACATCACTGCACTACTTTAAATGATATGCTTGTCTACTCTAAAACTCTCTCCTCCTACCTTACTTCCTAGACACAACAGGATATTTGTTCTACATGTGCTAGAAAGTTTGAAATAAATTCATTTTTATTTAAAAAAAAACCCCAAAGCATAAATGTATGCTTGAATTATGTAAAAAAGAAAATTTCCCAAGTGTAAACTTTTTCTGCACCTCTTTTCTTCTGTCTGTTCCTTCCACATTGCAGTGTTACTAGTAATTAATGTTGTTACTAAATTGCCTGGCAGGGCAGTACTTCTAGCTATTCTCTCCTTTTATTCCCGAGGATAAGGGGAAATGCTACTCATCTGCTTTTGGAACGCTAAGTATACTTAACTTGCTGGTCAGAAAGAAAAGGGATTTGGGTCACTCAGCTGTCTGTGACCACATCTGGAAGGCTGTTTAATTCACCTGGAATTCTTTTTTAACCCTTCCTCTCATGGGGAATGTTTATCTTTCAATGAGAAGGACTCCGCAATTTGGCTCATTTCCTCAGTTTTATTAGCATCGACTATTCAGAGAGATTTCATATTTAACATGAACCTCCCCTCTACAGGATTTCCTGTACCTGGGTTCCTCCAGTTACACAAACCTCCATCCACTCTCCTCAACAGGTTGCAGCTCTTAAAACAGCAACTGACACAAAAGTACAAAGTCCATCATTAACAAGGACCAAAATGGGGCTACTAAGCTAGCTGTAGCAATCACCAGCTGAAACAAACTGACTGCCCACAATGATGCATCGCTCCTTCTTTCCTCTGTTGATTATATTTTCCAAATGTACATAAAGACAACCCTTTTCCTAATGTGCCTGGCTACCTAAAATACAGACTCAGTCCTATCCTCTTCATTCCCAGTGCAATTTCAGCCTCATATTGTGTGTCAGATTTTAAATATTGTTTACTGGGATCCCAAACTTGTTCACCTGGGAAACCTCTTTTCTCTATCTAATCCCATGTTTCTATTCATAACAGGAATCATACATTTGGCAACTATGTACACATCTACATGTGCACATTTCCTGCACAGTAACTTAAAATACTGCGTGGTACTGGTGCATGTCTACACGTGTATGCCTGTACTCTGCAGTAAATACAGTGATTTATGTTGACTTGAGAGGAAGTTTGATACCTGCATTATGCAGGTATCAAATTTATACCTGATTAGTTACAGCGCAGTAATGCATATGTAGACATGTTACTGCACAGTAACCTAGGGGCCTCCATGTTGAGTCTGCCCAGCCATTGGGGGTCAGCCAGAGCCCAGCCTCAGGACTTCTGTCTGGCCCCTCTCAGGCTGCTGGGCTGCGTTGCTCCCTGGCAGCCCCTAGCTGCAGGATAAAAAGCTTGCAGTCATTTTGTGCCTTGAAGCACAGACTTCAAGGAACAGGCGGGAGCTGCTTGTGGCTCCAGCACCCCAGGAGGCCCCGTGTGCCCCCCTGGACAGCCCACAGTTCTGGGTCTGCCTGGGCTGTACCCCTCCCCAGCTGCTCCCTGGCCACAACTGAGTGCTGCCAAGGATTGTGGCTGGCTGTATTCTTTGCACTGCCCTGTGATCCCCCTAGGGCTGCTGACACTGCTGGCTGTGCCACCAAGGCCAGCACCTTCTCCCCACTGCTGCTCACCCTTGGCCTCTGTCTCTGCAGGAGCATGTTGAAACACCTCGGCCATGCGGCTGCTACTCTGTGCCTCTGTCAGGGGTGCTGTTCCCAGCCCTCCAGGGCCAGCATCACGGGGCCAGCTGCACAATTATCCAGTCAGTCAGTGCAGGGCGTGATGTCCTCGTCCTACCCCATGGCCAGACCCATCCCTGTCCACATGCTTTTGCCCATCCAGAGCCTCATGGGCCCCAACTAGATCTGGGAGGAGGTGCACAAGCTTGTGGCACTGTGGGGCAAGAAGGAAGTCCTGAGGCAGTTTACCCAGGGCAGGTGCTCAAATGCCCACATTTATGAAGCCCTAGCAGCTGGGATGCCTGCGAGGTGCCACTCCTGGTTGCTGCAGCAATGCCACATGAAGGCCAAGGACCCATGACTGGCCACAGTCGTCAGTCCAGTGGGGCACTCAAGAGCTTGCAGTCACACACCACCCTGACACCTCCGGTGACACGATATTGCAGGAGGGTACCTCGGGCCTTCAGTGACCCACCTTGTGCTCCTCCCTGGCTGCTGTGCTCACTGGCAGCTCAGGAAGCCCTGGCCAGTGGTTGGCTTGGCCTCGGCCCCATCCCGCTGCCATCCCTGAGGAGCCAGCCATGCCACTGCCAGCAGCACCATGCCACTGCCAGGCAGCAGCCCACCACACACCATGGGCCACAGAGACTGGGTAGAGCTGAACTCTGTCCATGATGGGGAGCCCCGCACCAAGGGTCCAGCCTCACCAGCCCTATACCTGTATTAAGTCCTGGGGGGCAGGCCCTCCCAGCCCCAGTTCCCACCTGCATCCTTGCCCCCAGCCCCAGCCACAGTTCTTGCCACCCCTCATTGCCCAGCCTGCTTGAACTCTCCTGGCCCCAGGTTGCCCCCACAGCATACAGAGAGGTGGGACACAGATCAGACCCTTATTGAGCAGCTCACGTCCCCACAGCTGGGTGGGCATGGGCCTCTCATGCACCGAGAAAGCTGTCAATCCTGGCGGTGATCTCCTTAGCAACTGAGGGCAGGGACATGTAGCACTGTGGCAGGTAGCCCTCCAGGCGGTGGTAGAGGTTGTGGGGCAGGCTAAGCTTGCTCCCCATGCCTTTGCAGTTCAGGATCCCAAACCAGGAGTGCAGGTGTGCCCAGAGCACCAGCAGGATCGGCAGCAGCAGGGCATAGTGGCTGGGGCACCCCTCTGTCTGCACAGACATCTCTTCACATACAGCCCACAGCCATGCAGCAACAACATGCTCAGGATGCAGGAGCGGTCAGCCCTGGGGTGCCTCTCCAGAGCCATCGTCAGCAGGGAGGGCAGGGCTGTGGCCAGCCCCTCACCCCAGTTGCCCAGGAGTCTTATGTGCCCCGAGCCCAGGCGCCAGGGGATGCGTTCCAGTGCAGCCGAGCAGCGGGTCTGCAGTGGTAGAGGGGAGGTCAGCTGGGCTTGCAGCCATGGCAGTAGGTGCTACCAGCATCCTGGCTTGGCTCACCCTGCAAAAAGGGCAGGGGAGGCAAGCAGCCTGCAGCTAACCCCTGGGAAGCAAGCAGGGACGGGGGACTTGGGCGGCACCCACCTGGGCCCAGGCCTGCCTGGCCAGCTTACCACAGTCCCTGGGCACCCGCACATGGCTGACCTGCAATCTGAAGCCAGGCAGCGCAGAGCCTCTGGAGCAAATGTTGCAAACTCTCACAAGAGCCTGTGTCTTGCCTCTGCAGGGCCAACATCTGGATATGAGGAAGATGCTGCAGGGGCCCATAGGACTGCTGCTGCAGGCTCACTGCCACCTGCTATGGGATCCTCTCAGAGGCACCAGCTGCATCAGTGGTATAGGCAGAATTGGACCTGCCTGCTCCAGTGGCTGGTGGTCACGGTGGAGGGCTTGGGGGCAGACCCAGCGGACATAGCAGGTGGAGGACCTCATCCAGGAGGAGGCATCTCTGTAGGCATTTCACAACCACTGGGCCAAAGTGGTGGCCCTGGAACAGCGGTGCGTTCTGTGCGGGCCGGGAGTGATCCGGGGCCCTTTTTTCGCGCCGCGGGCTGTGGCCAGCAGCCCGGACACGCCGGGTCGGAGAAAGCAGGCGACACACTAGAATTAGGCACGGACGCTTAATGGTTGATTCAAGATTGTTTACTTACACCGAAGATGGTCGCAGTGTAGGCTGGAAAGACTTCCAGGTAAAGCTCCGCTTAAGCCCCCAGTTTAAGGACTCTGAAAAAACTCTCACTCACACGAAGTTTTCGAGGCTCTGTGGAACTTTTGCGCGCAGGGAGGGGTACGTCGAGGATCGTTCGGTGACAGGGAGAAGAATCGATAGGTTATCAGTCTATCGATCAGCCAGCCGCAGGTCAAATCTCCGTAGAGGCACTCTGCAACGTGCTCAAAGTTCTCCGACTTGGGCGGAAACCACCCAAGTCTCTTATATGGCTAGCAAGCCAATCGCTAGCTGCCACGTGGGAATAATTTAGAACTGACCAATAGTGTGGCACAAATTTAAATACAAATGGCGGGAACTCCTTGCAATGTGCATTTCTGTGCTGCAACGAAGAAATGCACCCTGCAAAAGGTCTGATTTTTTGTGTGTGCTTCGGCACTAAGAATTATCCCCGTGGGTTTACAGCTTCATTGCACGGAGGAGTTCTGCTGCACAGAGAACCCGCGTGCAAGGGAGAGAGTTCCCGCCACTTTGCAGCTGTCTTTGCAGGGTGCATTTCCTTTGCAACACAGAAATGCATGGTGCAAAGGAGTTCCCGCTCTTCGCATGCAAATTCGTGTCCTGCTATTGGCTAGTGCTAAATTATTCCCACGTGGCGGCTAGCGATTGGCCTGCTAGCCGTATAAGAGGCTTGAGCAGTTTCCGCCCAAGCCGAAGAGGACTCTGCATCCATCTCGTGGGGACTCTGGGTGCGCGGCAGGGTCATCGAAGCCCTGTGTGTTACTCAGAGGAGTTTGGCGGCCTGATCCACCGCCCACCTCTTCCCGTCTTCAAGCGGTAACTTTCTATAAGACGTATCGACGAGTTTTCTATTTTGATGCGGGCTTGTCCTGGACATCCGGAGTTCTGTCTGCGTGGAGCCTAGCAAACTCCACGTGATTGTTCGTGTTTTCTGTTTGTAACCGCAACTCAAGCAAGTCTCCAGCCTGCACCACGACCATCTCGGTGTAAGTAAACAATCTTAAAATCAACCGTTACATGTCTGTGCCTAATTCTAGCTCGGCGCCCGCCCTCTCCAACCTGGCCTGACCGGGCTGCCAGCCACAGCCCGCGTGCAGCGCGATGAAAGGGCCCGGGTTCCGGCCCGGCCCGCACACAAAGAAAGCTTCAAATGGCAGGAAGATAATTCAGCGGTGCCAAAGCACACACAAACAAAAATCACACCCTTGGGTTGTGACACGTTCATCTGGAGGAGCAGCAGCTGGCTGCCTGGGACTGCCCAGGGGAGGCCATGCTCATGTCCCCTGTGACTTGGCCCCCTGCCCTGGCCCCGTGGGGCCCCTGAGTCCTACTTACCACCCTGCAGCAGGCCCCTGGCACTGCCCTGGAGCAGGTCCTGCAGCACCTGCCAGCCAAAGGTGTCCCTGGGATGCACTGTGGGTCCCAGACCCACAGGGGAACTCTTTGTGGCCAGGGTGCTGGCTGTCTGCCACCAGGATCTCCGCCCTGTACTACCACACATTGGACATTTCAGCATTTGTACATTTGTACTGATGTGAAAGCTTCTCAAGATTTCAGGAGTATTCTCAGCCACCTTTTTTTCTTATTTTCAGAAGGGAAACTTCACCCCTGCCTTAATTTCTTAAAATTTAATTATCCAATTCTTCAATACCATCCAGCGAATTCTCATGAGCATTGGCTTCCTTGTTCTTTTCTGTGTCTTGGAATGTCTCTCTACACACATTTCCAATATTTCGGCTCCTATTTTGCTTTTGTGATGTAATCCTTTCCCGAACAGAATCTGAGGCTGGCCCCTGTAAAAGCAAGCAAAACAGTAAAGCTGCATTGATGATGATGATATTTTTTTTTTTGGACAGGAAAAGATACGGAGGAATAACACTAAGAGGAATCACCTGGATAGAACTTTCCAAATCAATTAGCAGAAATAAGTAGCTCACATAATAAAAGGTCAGGGTGTATAAACACAATTGACTAAGGAACAAACTGCTTAAGGAAAAAGGCTGATGCTGCTTTCAAGATGTGAAAGTTGTGTAACAACATGAAGGATACTGTAGGCATCACTGGAACACTGATTAATATGTATACTGCTCACACAAAAGCTTTGCTAAACTGTTGGCCGGAGTAGATCTGATCAGTGAGCCTGATTGATGCATGAACTCCTTGAATAAGCAAAACTTGGAAAGTGGACCAGATGTGCACTCCTGTCAGGAGATAGGAGGGGGAAATGGCTGGACAAGGGGTAGACTAGACCAGTACCAGGGTGATAAGGTTGGAATGGGACTACTCGGTTCAGGAGATAGAACAAGCCCATGGTACGGGACAGCTCAAGATATCTGAGATACCGGTGGAGTATAATACATCATTTGTTTTGATCACTGTATAAAAGGAGTATTAGAAATTACAGCAACCTTGTTTTGGCCTAGGGGAGTCTACATGGAGTTGTGCCAATGCCCTGGGAAGAATGTTTAGAGCTCACTGACTTACTTCTCAAGTTCCTAGGTCAGATCCCTCGTATCTCAAAATAAAAGTGGTGAAAGGATGGCTTAAAACCACCTTCTCCCTGCTCTCTATTGCTATCCAATTTACTGGGATATGGTAACTGAGAATCAGGTTCCATGCCTCTTGCCCCTTCCTCTCCCCATCTCTGCTTCTTTCTCCTCCACATTTTACTGAAAAGAAATAGTTACAGTGCTATGAGATAGACTCATATGTCTTGAGTGACCGGAGCTGAAGTTTAAGCAGCCTGTCTGATGGACACTGCTACAGCAGGCCACGTGACTCAGGCAAAGGGACACTGGTCTAGCAATCAAAAAATGTGATTTTTGCCTGTCCAGGACTAACTAGGCAATACTGTCCAAGGAGTGCAACTTCCCCAGGCCTAAGGTTCCCTAACTAGTGAGAAATGTTTTTCCACCTCTTGCACCCAGAGAACTGTCAGTGAGGAGCACTGGGCACTAGCTGCCTATGGAAGGTTTGGGGTCTCTACATCATAAGAGAGGTTAAAGTATGAAGCAAACGTAGGTATATTTTGCTTTTGGTCTTAATCATCACTTTGAAATGGACCAAAACCAGCTTGAACTTCATTTTCTTAATATTTTTTTGCTCTGAAACCTTATCACTATACTCACAAAGACCATGGCAACTTCTTTGTTGACCTGATGTTACATGAAGATGTAACCTAAAGTTACAGTTTCTTGCAACATCACTGCAGGGGATTACCAGTCTGCATGGAATTTTTATTTTTTTAATTTGGTTTCAATCTACAGTCCCACATGGGTGGCTCTGGAAGCACAGAACTCACTTCTTTTAGGGTATGTGGCCCCTGGGAAGCACAAATATTTGGCCAGATTTGGGGCTGCAGATCAGGCTTGCAGAACTTCAAGTTCCAGTTCTCAGCTCCACAACAACAAGGTTGGGATCACTGGGTCTTCAGGCAGGACTTCGGAGCACCAAGCCTGGAAACCCTGTCTACCCTTGAACAAATGGCTTCCCTTGAACCACAGACCTTGAACCTTGTGAGTGCCTCACAGAAGGCGGGCAGGGTTCAGGTGATATCCTACGTCTGAGTTGCTGAAAATTCATTGAGCCTGAGGTGTTCCAGATGAAACTACTAATTTGTGCATAAGAAATTGGCAACTTTTGAAGAAAAAACAACCAAATAATTTCCAACCAGCTCTAATCACTTGATTTCATCCACACTGCACTGAAAAAAATCATGTTGCTTTTACCTTTAAAGCCAGGTACAGACATTCAAAAAGCCTGAGGCAGAATTAATCTAAATTATGGTTTTCTGTAAGTGGCATAGTTTAAATCAGTAGTTTGTTTGTTTTTTGGGGGTGGAGAGAAGTACAAATCTTAGACCAGGTTCCACCATTTTTTCTGTTCAGTTCTGGGTATAGACTGCTTTTGAAAGCCAAGCTTCTGTTCTGTTGTGAGTATTGAGTATAGAACAATTTCCAGTCATTTACAGTGGTAAAAGTGTAATGTCTGTAGCTGACCTAAATGTCTTCCTAGAGTTTTCCAGCAAAGACAGGAAGCAAGGTCTTGATTTTCTCTTACATTAAATGCTATGAAATGAATAGACAACCCTCCACTGATTTCCAAAAAAAGAAAAAAAAAGTATGCAATATATAAACAAGCTTACATATGATAAAAGTGGTATTATTTTCACTCTACATCTGTAGAGTATACCAGCAGATAATGAAGTCATTTTATCATTTGAGAGAAAATTAATTCAAATTTCTAATTGACTATTTTAATGAGGACTGGCATATTGCAGCTATGTCAGGCACCCACTGGCATATTCTTGCTCAGGTGTTTTCTTTGTTGAAATTATTACCTCATTTTGATAGGAAACATCCTGGTTCCGTGGTGTCTGCAGGTTCTGGGAACTCCTGACTTGGTCTTCATGTAAAAATGCTTCCCTTGCAGGAGTGCTGGCCATACTGGAAACTTGGGACCTAGCATATTGAGATTAGACATTTACAAGTGACTGGAAGTATGCTACACATTTAACAAAACATATTGAAGAGGCATGCCTCTTGTATCAAAGGAATTTAACATCTAGATAGAGACAATGAATACAGTAGGCTGATAACAATAGGGATAATAGAAGGGAATTAATCTCAGGACCCCTCTTTTGTTATCTAGTAACACTTCTTATGCTTAAACCCTGATGGATCTGCTATAGAGCAAAGTTCTTTTCAGTTTAGGGTCCACATTTCAATGAGAGGTGGGATTGCAGCACATGTAGGCATACCTAAATTATTTATAATCCATCTGATATCCGTACAGAATGGACTTCAGCCACCATATAAGTACTTTGGGTGGTAGGTGGGCTTAAGAATCCTACACCAAAGCTTGTGTTGTCCAGCTCCACTGTGCCCAGCAACCTTGCTGAATAGCTGGCTCAGGTCTCTCTACGTGTGCTGCAATGACACCTCTGAGTCCAGCTCATTTCTTTATTTCCAGAATGGTTTACTTTGTCTAACAGCATAAAAAGTAAGCCTTAACTATCTCACTCTATAAATTATAGTCTTTACTAGGAGGTAGCTGGATTGTGGCAGAATGTTAATAGCAACTGTCTCTACAAAATGCTTTGATTTGAATGAACTGGCAAACTGCATCAAAAAATTTAATCAGATTTTTTTTCCAATAATCTTTTTTTATTTTAGAATTCAAGCACTCTAATTTCTTCCCAGAGTCTCTTCCATATGTACGGTATGTGACCCACACTGTTTATACTTCATGGATTTTTTTCTCCAAAACAAAAAAAATAGAGAAACCAAGAGTGTAGGTGTAGAAGTTCAAAGTTAGAGATGCTTCCGAACAGGAGGCTGAAGGAGTTGGGAACTGGGAAATAGTCCCTTAGTTAGAGAGAAGCTGGCTGGCTACCTAGTTAGAGAGGGAGACCAAAGTTAGCCAACTGCTCCACAATGAAGTTCATTGTTTAGTTCTTCTAGTTGATGTATGCTTGTGTTTATTGAACCTGGTGATTGGTACAAAGGAGAGGAGGCATGGGTTGTTTGAATAATTGCAGTCTGCACAGTGGGGCATGGCATGGCAGGGCAGGGCAATTCATCTAGAAAAGCCCTGTAACAGCCAAAGGAAGTGACAGTACTTACTAGGCATGCTCAGCAACTTTTCTTGAAGCTGTATAGAAAGTCACCATTCTGGACAGGCCTGATTTCTATATTTGTTGTCTGAAAGCTTGAGGGCAGGAAGGTTATCAGTACAAGAAAAGCCTGATGATCTTGGTTTATTAATGCAGGACCAAGAATGCTTTCTGGTATTAGGGCCAGTCCTGTTAACATTCTGAATACTGGTGAGAGTTCTCTTTGTTTTACTTATGCTTTATTTTTAGAGAAACTATTAACTGGGATGGTTTAGTCAGGGCTGACTCTGCTTGGACCAGGGCTTTGGACAAGATGACCTCCTGAGATCGTTTATAGCCATATTTTTCTATGACTAAGGGGAAAGCATTAGTCAGAGTAGTACATACTCCTTCAAGGAATGTAATATTGGCCTTGAAGGAGAGATGGGATGGGAATATCTCTCACACATAGTGGCTGCCAAACTTGCAGAAATTATTTTAGCTCCTTGGTAAGTGCTTCAAATCAGGATTCTTTCTCAGTTAGAACCAAGGCAGCAGCAAGGGTTAGTAAATCCTTTTGAAGTGTGAATGAAATGTGTATAATAGCAGGAAGAAGCAGGACGAAGTCTCCAGAGCTATTAATATGGACTGCCACTCCCAGAAACCCCCAGGGGCTGGGGGTCAAGGATAAAGGAAAAAGGAAGCTTAAGGCTGGAGTAGGGGAAGAGAGAGCAGCACGCACATGGCACTTGGTCAGCCCTAGGTGATGGAGTGCACAGTGGAGCTGGAAATCTCACTGTCTCGGTCAGCCGGGACTGTGGACTGAAGGAGCTGGACTCAGGCTTGTGACACTAACCCCTATGATTTTCTATATAGAAGTGGGACCTCCCCTTTGCTTCTTGTGCCAATTTGTGGGACTGCAGACACAAAACAATGTGCCACAAATTGGCACAAGTTAGTGGCAGTTGTGGGATACTGAAGGGGGCTATCCCACAAGTGAGGCAAAAGGGAATTGGAGGACACAGGCCACAAGGCTCAGGGCAAACTGCTTCAATGAGAGTATAGATGTTGTTTGTTGTGTGGGCATTTAATCAGGGCAGATGAGTTGCATGCGGGGGGGGGGGGGGGGGCACCCCCAGTGGGAAGCACACACACACCCCATCTAGTGTCTCAAGGCCTACCTTCAATCCAGCCCCCTCTAGTGGGGAGGAACAAGAACGGGGTGACAATTTAAAATGGCAGCTGAGTTAAATGGGTGGAATGAGGATACAAAGCCAAAATTCCTGAGGCCGTTGCTAACAGGGAAGGCCAGGGACCTCTACCGTGGGCTCAGCGGTGAAGCCAAACAGGATTAACAAGCACATGACAGGGGCCCTCAGGAATGTTTTGGGTCCAGGGGCAGGTCCTGTCTGGGACTGTGCAGCTTTCTTTAATGGTAGGAAGACTTCAACCAAGCATACATCACATTCACATTGCAGTTTGGATTCAGCTAGGTTAAAGCAGGTAAGAAAATGAGAGCTCTGTGAGTGAATTACAGAAATCCAGTTACAGATATTTTATAAAATATTTTTTAACTTATCAGAACTGAAATCTACTGTCTGACCACAGTAATCCAGGAGATTGGCTCAATTACTAACTAAAGGACCGAAATGCTGGTAACTAGAAGGAGACTCTGACTGTTCCTGAAAGGGGCTGAAGTACTGATAAGCACTGAGACTCTTCAGTTTCTTTTCAGGATCTGAAGAAATCCAAGTGACACCTATTGCAGTTCAAGCCACACTGTTACCCAAGAAAATCAGCTCTGAACAAAAAGAAGAAATACAAATGTGTGTGTGTGTGGACACACTTAAGATTAAAAGTGTGCACATTATACACAAACATTTTCACACATTGCAAATGCTTTAAATCAAAGCTGCATACCATGTACATATAGGGGAAAAAACAGGGCAGAAGCCTCTAAGGGAGGGAGGACATATTTACTAGTAAACATTTTTAGTTTTAAAAGATACTGAACTATTTTAAGCAATGTTACTATTAGAGGGAGACAAATCTAGGAATCCAGTAGGGGTAAAGAAGGAATAGACAAAAACTGTGACAATGATGTACTTTCTTAAGCATGTATTAACCAGTCACAAGATTATAGGAAAATAGGGCTGTGAGCGATCTTGGTGGAATCTCTATCTCCTTGCTCAAGGCAGGAGAACCCCTGGCTAAACCATAAGTGCTGGCCTAACCTTCTCCTAAGAAATTCTAAGTGTATTGCAAAACTGAACCATCGTCACTATTAGAAAGCTCTTCCTAACATCCAAGCTCAGTTTGCCTTGTTGCCATTTAAGAAAGTTACTTCTTGTCATGTCCCTCCAACTGCAGAGAACATTCTGTCACCAACCTGCCCGTGACTACCTTTCAGCTATTTGAGGACTGTTACTATGTCTGTGAAGAAGCCTTCTCTTCTTCAGAGTAAAAAGCCCCAATTCTTCCAACCTCTTGTGAGTCATGTTTTCCAGGCCTCTAGTTATTTTTGTTGCTCTGTACTGGACCCTTTCTATTCTGTCTACATCCTTCTTGAAGTGCACTGCCCAAAACTGGAAACAATTCTCTAGGAGAGGTCTCACCAGCACTGAGTAAAGTGAAAAAAAGGTACTTGACTTGCAGGCTGTATTCTTATTAATGCAATCCAATATGCTATTTCACCTTTCTACTTTGCAGTGCCTTACTAGTTGGTTTATTGCAAGGGCCTGTTCACTGAGCCATTGAAGAATAATGTATGGAAGCCAATAGTAATTACTAACACAACATTCAGGATTTTGAAAACCCCAGCCTAGGAGTTTAATCCTTGGTGAACTCTGCAAAGAACTTGTCTACATGTTGCAAGATGGTGCAATTCAGAAATATATCAGCTAGTTCTGAGCATACCAGCTCCGGAGCCAAAACCAATATAGCTATATTTGTACAATGCTGTGCCTGGGTTATTTAGCTCTGCTGAGAGGCACGCCTCAATAACTGGGGTACAAAGCAATGTGAATACAGCTGTACACCTACTCGGAAACCTAGCTCAACTAACATTGCACTTCACCACCTTATGTTGGATAAACCCACCAAAGTCCTGAAGAGCCACAATTTTGGCCTGTGCTTCATGACGCAAGCAAGCTGAAGTGTAGAAAATGGGATTATTGTAGAGCTTCATAACACAATTGAATTAAACAGTCATTTGACTTACTTTTTCCCTTTTCTTTTCCTTTGTACCATGATCATGATTACTAAGACAGAAAGTATAGGAACTAAAAGGAAAATATTCATCATCTCCTCAGGAACATCTGAAAAACACAATTCAAAAAACAAAGGTCACTCAGAAATCCCAGTAGAGGTTATCAATTTTTTGTTTCTTTTTTAGAGACCAGGTCCAGGAAGCACAGAATTTCTATCCCAGTTCTGAAGTGCATGTGTAAGCCAGACAAACCATTAAACCCAAGTCTCCCATTTCCCAACTGCAACATGAAGATGGAATTGATCAATTTTTCATTATGGACAAATTAAGCCTTTGTGTCAGTTTATGAATTGCTTCTAAACCAAGAGTGTATCTGGGTTGGGGATGAGTGAGGCACATGGTTAGGCACTCAATAAAGGAGGACACTGAAATGGCAGCAGGGGGCTGGAAGCTGTGATCCAGGGGTGAGAAATTATTTTGGTTGGAGGGCTGCTTCACGAGTTTTGGTGAGTTGTCAAGAGCCGCAAGGGTAGCTCCACTCCTTGACAGGTGCCGTGCCCCCTGGTTGCCATCTTGGTGCCAGTAGTTCCGCCCCCCTCCCCCCAGCCCCCGCTCTCACCTGGGATGTACTCCTTTTGGGAAAGGGGTTTGCCATCTTAGGAATGGAAACCCTTCCCCTCCCCCACAATTATATACTAAAAATCTAACATCCAAAATAACATATTTTAATTTTATTTAAAAAAAAAATTGTCCTGATTTGTCTGTGTTTGTATTGTATATGTAGAGGTGATTGCATAATAACTCAAAATAAAGTTTTACTCTTCTATGTTGCAGAGGAAGGTGGGGTTAGGGTGTGAGGAGCTGTGGGTGTATGTGGGGTATAGGGGAGTGTGTGGGCATATGTGTGGATGTGGGTGGATATAGGGGGCCTGTGGAGGGTGTTTGTGGGGATGTGTGGGTGTGTAGGGTGGGATATGGAGTTTGTGGGGAGTGTGGAGGGGGATGGATGGATGGCTGGGGGTGTTTGTAGAGGGGTGTGGGTCCATGTATGGTTGGATGTCTGTGGTTAGTAGTGAGTGGAGTTCTCCCCAGAGACCCGTGGGAGTGTGTGGGGATGGGTGGGCGGAGTGGTGTTTGTGGGGTGCCTGATTGTGTGTGTGGGAGTGTGTGGTTGTGGGGTTTGTGGGAAGGGTTTGTGGGTATGGTGGGGTGTGCATGGGAGCCCCTGTATGCACCCCATAGCTGGTCAGTACCTGCCCCCACCCCACAACAGCCCAGAGCCCACGCACCTGGTGGTACCTCCCCGGCACTGCCAACAGTGTGTAGCCCCAGCATACCCACTCCAGACTGACCTTGGCAGGAGCAGATCAGCCAGATGCACACACAGCCCTGACCTGGACCCCGCGCCTACTCCACATTGCCTGCCCATGACGTGGCCTGCTGCCCCCCTGGGCATGCAGTGAGAGTGGGGTGGCTCCATGCCGGACTGCCTTACTAGGCAGATCCTAGCCCTGGCCCTGCGGTGTCCTGCAACAGCTGCATGGAGCCCATGCTGGGCTGCCCTGCAGCTCCTCTGTGCTACCCCCACTACCACATGGGGCAGCCCAGAGGCCGCAGGGACAGTGCAGGGCAGCCCAGTGCAGGCTCCATGGAGCTGGTGCAGGAAGCACCAGGCAGCGCTGAGGAGGTGGGGCCACTGTTCCCCATGCCAAGATCACTTCTACCTCACTGGTGCTGCAGTTGCTGCAGCTGTTCAGCATGAGCAGGCAAGTCTGCAGCAGGTGCAGGATTGGACAGAGCTGCATGAGGGTCCCTGCCAGTACCATGGGGCTGGGGCCAGTGGTTGCCACTGCCTGGGCTGCCTAGAAAGGCAGTCCAGCACAGAGCTACCCCAGCCCCGCTGCAAGCCCATGGGGCAGCAGGACGCTCTACTATGGGATGATGCCTGAGCTAGGTGGGACTGAGGGATCGACCACAGGCTGGCCAAGCCTCTCCATGGGCTAGATCCAGCCCATGGGCTGTATTTTGCCCACCCCTGCTCTGATCCCACAGAATGTGGTCCAGAGTCTCCTTATCAGGCCCCCACCTACTTTCCCCCTTGGAGATGCCACTGCTTCATGGAAGTGTCTGCATGGCCCAGAATTGACAGGGTTAATCCTGCAGCAGTCACTGCCACAGTAAGAGTTTTGTAGCATTGTTTTACCTACTGTACTATGGCAGCTGCCATGTTCACCCTGCAGATGCTGGCCATACGTGTGGCTCATGAGGGGACTCCTGCCCTGAGTCTGCACAGCCTCTAATCCCCTGCCAGTTTTGTTTCTGGGGGAGTCTGTGCTGTGCTGCTGCCTGCCCCGTACCTCCTGCACTCAGTGCCACCCCCTCTACACCCACCCCTTCACTCTGCTCAGGCGGTCAAAATACCAAGCTATGTTCGTGTTATAAACCAAACTTGATTTCACAGAATCATAGAGAAGTAGGGCTGCAGGGACCTGAAGAGGCATCTAGTCCAACCCCCTGCCTGAGGTAAACTCATCCCTATCCAAACCATCAAATACAAACCATAGGCTAAACACTTCATAAAATGATGTAGTCAACCCTGAACCAACACAACACACAACATCCTTATCTGCCACAGGTAAAACAGGGGGATCATGGCAGTTTGAAGCTGGAAATGTTGTTAAAAATATGCTCCAGAGTTCCCAGGAAAAGGGGCACACTCCCTACTACAGATGAAGGCCCCCCACAGTCCGTACTAATCAGACCAAATATTTCTTCCTGACCCCAAATATGGTGACTGCTCTGACCCTGAGCAGAAGGGCAAGACTCTCTAGCTACAAACCCCTGTATTTAAGACCCATCAGGGCACTGACACACCCTGGTCAAAATCCTTAGCCTTGGCTGCCACCACCACTCACTGCCTCTGAGGCAGGCTTTAAAAAAACCCTGATATGTGAAGCAGGAGGAGGGAAAAAAATCCTTCCTGGCCCCATGCAGTAACCAGCAAAGCCCAGAAGCTTGGGAAATAACCATAGCAGACCACAGGCATAGGTCTGCCTAGACCACCTTTGCCCAATGACAGTGCAACCTCCTTTTGAACACCTCCACCACAACTTTCCTAGGCTGTCTATTTTGCAGCTTCACTTTTCCAGCTGTGAAGAAGTTTTTTCCTGATATCCCATCTAAACCTACTTTGCTGCAACTTCAAATCATTGGTCCATGTCCTACTCTCTGCAGGAAGAGAGATGAGCTCCTTCTTATTTATGGCAGCCCTTCAGGTATTTGAAGGGTACATTGTTTCTCCTCTTCAGTGCCTTTCCACAAGCTGAACCTCCTTAAACCTCTCCTTGTGTGACTTTCCTTCCAAATACTTTATTATTATTATTATAGCCTACCTCTGGAACCTCCTTAACTTTCCACATTCTTTTTAAGATGTAGAGCCCTAAACTGCACACAATATGTTAGATGAGGCCTAACCAGTGCCAACAAGACAGGCGCTATAATCTTCCATGTCTTACACGTAATGCTTCTATTGATGCATCCTTTTTGTGTGACTGCATCACACTGCAATGTGTTCACAAGCCTTCCCAGTTGCATTTCATTTGCAAACTTGTTCAAGAAACTTATCTTGAGTAGCATCCAGATCATTAATAAACAAACTGAACAGCACTGGGTCCAGAGCAAACCCCTGTAGGACTCCACTTTAAACTTCCTGTCATTCTGACATGGATCCACTGATAATCGGATCTTTGCCCTTTGAGACTTTGCTTGAGACTGTTGAGCCAGTTCTCTATCCACTTTACAGTAGTTTTCTTCAGGCCATATTTCCCCAATTTGTTTATAAGGTCATGCAGCACCTTTCTAAAACCTTGCAGAAGTCCAGATACACTAAGTTCACAGTATTCCCCTTATCCAATAGTAGTTACTTTGTGAAAGGTGATCAAGTTTGGTTGACATGATTTGTTCTAAATAACAAATCCAGTTCCCTGGGATGAAGTTCAGCAAGCCCTACTGACTTAAATTCATCCTGATCCATCAAAAGCTCTCTGAATGCCTCTTTTGTTATCTTATCCCTCAAGATCTCCACTTCTTTATCCAAATTATCTTTGGTCTGGTTGCAGTCAACATTTTTTTTTTCTGAAAACTGAGGGAAAGTAGCTATTAAGTAGCTCCACCTTCTTTCACCTTCTGTTATGAGTTCCCCTTGGAATCCTCTTCTTGTCATCTAGCTTCTTCTTTGTCTTTCCCTTCCTGATTTTGTCCCAGAGGGCTCTTGCTTTTTTGTTGTATGCTGCCTTGGTGACCATCCCATCTTTCTATTGCCCATATGTTTCCTTTTTCATTTGAGGCATTCTAGAAGCATGTTGTGCTGCCACATTGGTCTCTTACCATTCTTTGTGTCATTCCATTGCATCAACTGTTTCATGCCGGGCTTCCAATACTGTGTCCTTCAGAAGTTCACAGCCCTCTTGGGCACCATTATCCCTCAGTTTGTCTTCCCAGGGCACCATGGCTGTTAACTCCTTGAGTCAGCTGAAATCCACCTTTCTCAAATCTGGCCTCCTTGTTCTGCTGGCCTCTTGCTTTCCCTGTCTCGGGATCTGGAATCCTATCATCTCATGATCAGTTCCTCGCCATGTTGTCCATTACCTTCACATCCTCCACCAATACTTTCCTATTGGTCAGGACAAGATCCAAGATTGATGATCTCCTACTTCTGGGACAGAAAGTTGTCCTTCACACAGCTTAAGAACTGAATTGATATTTTATATTTGCATGAATTGTTCTTCCAGAAGATGCCCGATCAGTATGTGATCAGTATCACCTTATAGCACACATATGCTCTTTCCAGTTCTGGTCAGATGGATCCCAAATCTTGACAGAAGTCCTTCTCCCCAGATCCCATTGTCAAAGAACATCTGCCATTTCTGTCAAGTTTTTTGTTATTCCCAGAGCAGAGGGATAAGCTTCAACTAACAGGTGATTTCTGAGCTGCTTGCTTCCTTCATCAGCTCCTCTAAAATGTGACTTGCCACATAGGATGCTATTCTTTCTGTTCACCAAATCAAATGCCAATGCCAAGACTTGGTAAACTGCAGAATAAAAATTGATGAGCTGCAAATTATGAATAGTGAATAGCCTTACTTACCTGGCTATTCATTCCCAAGCTAAACGTGATACAGAAAAATCAAATACTTACTTTTCAGTTTTAAGCTACTAAAGATGGTATCAATTTTCACATATGTGTTTTGAGAATTACTAAGTGGTAATATCATGTTTTGAAAGAACTAGATTGGTATTAATCTTGAAGGTTCCTGTTAGACATGAAGATCCCATGAACACTCACCATTACTGGTGTTTGTCTATTATAACTGGAACAAAAATGAAAAACCTTCTGAGGGGTTCAACATTGTATCTATGTCACAGTCTTCAAAATAAATTATCTTTTTATAAATTCATAAATATATTATTTTCAATCCTTTTCTCTACATCTTCCTTTAAAAAACATGTTTAGCAAAAGAATAATGATAATCTTGTTGTTTTGATAGAAATCATATATTGGATTAGTCACAAAAAAAGAAAAGAATCCATGCTGACAATATTAAAAAATGATTTCTAAAATTAAGCTATTTGTGGAAGAAATCAAATTATCATGTAAAAATCTTTCAGAAATCTAACCCCATCTTTTTAAAATCCTTTCGCTATGACAGAACAGGTAATTTAAGAAAATACCAATCCCACTATATGCCAGACTTGCACCCAAAGAGCCTTCAAGCCAGCTTAGCTGTCCCCACTGTGGGTCTGCCTACTGGAGGGAAACCAATCAGGTGGTAGGTTCTATTTTGGTCAGCGTCAAGCAGGTACCTGCAAATACAAGTCTGCTTTCCACTCCCCCAATGCATCCTACCCGGCTTTATCAGTGCGACCTACCTTTATATTTTTGTTCTTGTCTGTTATCCTCAGCTTGATAAACTATCTTCTCTTTAATTCTCTCAGGATGGTCAGGATGGTCCATTACACAAGTCAGCCTTTTGAGGCATCCCACGGAGAAGTTGCAAACATTTGTCACCATAACTGTTCCATCTGCATTGTGAACACTGCCAACCTGAGGGCGATGATCAGTCAGGACTCCCTCAGGTCGCCAGGTGATTTTGGGGGCAGGCCTTCCAGTAGCCGAGCAAATCACAGTGAGGATCCCCTGGCTAATGAAATTTACGAGGAGCTTGGTTCTGATTTCTGAAACAGCTAAAAGCAGAAACGAAGTGTGACCAATATGAGAATGTTCCTTTAGAGCTTGTTAAATAGTGTTATAGGTTTACTTAAATGTTACTGGCATTGATGAGCATCTTACCTACTTAGTTTGTAAAGGTTCCTTATTGGCTTCTGTACATTTATCAGCAATAAAAAGCACAGGATAGCTTTGGAGACAATTCATCTCCCCTCAGTCTAAGTGAAATCTTACTCAGAAACTGCTGCATTAACTTCTAAGTAGAAATTCTCCACATCAGGGGAAAGTCCCTTTGGAAATTGGATGTAGAATCGAGGGCAAGCAGAGAAAGTCCAGTCCATCTGGCTGAATTAAGCTGATCAGCAATGTATGTATATATTAATGCTGGTAAGTGGTAGTAATCACTAGCTATTTAGATTGCATGAGATTTTCCATTATAAACATTTATATTTATGTGCTCTAGGACCTCCATCATTTGCTGCTGCCTTTGAAATTTAAACATGTGAAGGCTCTAAGAGTAGTAAAATGCATTGTTCTTTCTTCCAAGAAATATGTTTAAGTTTTTTAGTTATTATCTTGCAAAAATCACTGCTTCTCTTTTCCTGCTCATCAATGTCATAATGAATGAGAATTAACACCAGGGTTAAATCATTACCATAGGAGACACAATGGAGTAGGAACATTTGTGAGCAAGCACAGGAGGGCCTGTGGGAGAGTTAAAACAAACACAGACCGCCAGACATACTCCTAGACCAGGTTCTTGGCTTCCAGGCACCCTATACTCCAAATCCCTGCCCCAATACATAGTTCAAAACCTTACACCTCATAAGGATAAGTAACAGAGAAAATTGGGCTCAGGGTGGTATCTACTCTCTGGAAGTGGCACATGGTACCAGCATTATGTTCTCTGTAGAGGCTGATAGGTGGCATATGCTGTTGGCTTATGTAGTCCCTATTGTTCAGTGGTTTTCAAACTTCCTGAAGTCATAGAACCTGTTCATATCACTTTGTCTGCTGCAAATCTCTCACTCTTGGCTCTGTGGCCAGTGTGACTTGGTATGGAGCCAGGTAACATGGCCCTGTAGTGCTGGCACACCCTTTCACCCTTCCAGCCCTCTCCACCACTACCCCCAGCCTTTTTGCAGAACCCCTGGTGACCTATCGCAGAACCCCACAGTCCTGCAGACCAGTTTTAAAGCTACTGCCAGAGCTGAAGCAATCTGGGCTGTAACAGGGAAAGCTCACAGTTTAAATTCTACTGACCTGTACCCATTATAATACTATTTCTATTAAATATTTGTATTAAACCATATTTTCAATTAAATATTTTTATTAAACAAAAGCCATTTCCTCAAAAACTTCATTGAGGGACAGCTGCTTATTCCTAATTCTGTGTTAAATTTCCAAATGAAGCCTTGCAAAAGAGATTTTGAATACTTGATTCATGGCACAGATCAGATGTCCAGTGGAGCAGGAAATATTTTATCTGGCAGCAGTAAAGGTTGTTTCCTAACTCAAGTGTCTAGCATTGCAAACCAAATTTTGTGTAGGTACTTTTTATATGTCTGTATCCAAATCAGTTGATAGAGGTTTATGAACTCAGACAATATACTATATTTCATGTCTAAAAAGTTATCACAGAGATTATATAGCAAACATTTATTTCTTAATTAATGAATTCACAAGGAAGGCAACTCCATGGATATTTCCAGTCTCCTGCAAAAAGGGACTATAACGCTAAAGAAAAAGGGGACAACTTTACCTTGCACAGTTAGGTGGGTGTTTCTACTGAAAGAACCATGTGGAAATGCATTGAAGAGGCATTTATAATCTCCTTCATCCTGCAGTGTCACATTGGGGAGAGTGATGGATGATGCATTTAGTCTTGTATCTGTAAATAGGACTCTGTTCTGAAGTAATCCCACAGATTTAGGTCTGTGTCTCTTGCTGTAGGTGGCTATGTTCTGGAATGAAGGTCCTATCCTCTTCTGCCAGGTTATTTGCAGAATATCTAGAGGAAGGGTGAAGTTACAGCTGAGGGTCACATTTTCACCGATGGCTACTGCAGGAACCATTTCACACTGCACTGCTTCTTTAAAACCTGGAAACAAGCCCAAATCAAGGATCAGAGAAAGAGCAAATGGATGTATTAAGAGATCATAGAAATACTTGAATTAGTTCACAAACCCACAAAAACATGTCAGTTTTGCAGCCTGTGGTCAATGACACCCTTCTCTATAAACTCCTGCACAATTGATATCTCGGTCCTCAGTAAAGCAGAACATGTACAAAGCAGAGAGATGAGAAATTGGTTAGTGGTTGGGGAGGGATTTTGATACTGCCTCTCTTTCTCTCGCATAGGCACCTGAGTAGACACCCTTGTCTGCTGGACTGCTCTATTTCATTAGGTAAGTACAGAAAGAAGTTTGTGCTGTAAGGGTTAGAAAGGTTGAATTTCATGTTTTTTATTTAAAAAGTGAGAAAGTGCAAATGATATTTCATTAGGTAAGTACAGAAAGAAGTTTGTGCTGTAAGGGCTACTGACTGTTGCCACTTCCTTTCACAGTTTCTGTACCTACCACCACTCTCACCAGTCAGTCGTTCTTCTTGTTATTGATTGAAAATGTTCTGACAGAACAGGACAACTCCTCTCAGTTGATGTACCTTATTCTCTGCCCTTTCTGGGACCAAATTTACCAGTGATCCCAGTCACATACCTGCAATATAAATAGGAGGATAAAAGGAAAAACCACTTACCTGTAACTGCAACCCAAAGCAGGCAAACATTACAAAGAAGAGGCATAGAGAACTTAAAGCACAAATCCCTCTGCAAACCCATTGTATGGAATATTTAACCTTCCTTTCCTGCAAGGAATCTGCAAGGAACGTCACTGTCAAAGAGATGGAGTTGAGAAAATTGGCGCCTTTTTGCCTGTTGGCGCCTTTTCCCCTATCATTTAGTACTGACCAATCAGGAGAGGCATGACACTGAAAACACTTGCTACATTATATCCTGTATTATGTCATGTGAATGGCTGTGGCGGGAGCCGCCTTGTACTTTGCTTCCTTCCTGTACTTTGTAACTGAAGCCAACTGTCACCAGAGGAGCTGGAATAATCATTAACCATTAATCAAACTACATAAATCAGCACAGTGTGATGCCTATTCCCTTTTGCTTCTGAACAACAAACATTGTACATGGTTTCCCAGACAAAATAACCCCAAACCATGTCCACAATCAGTGTTTCCTAACACCACCTGCTATGTCGATAGTGTCCCAAAAGGTGACAAGTTTAAGGGCCGGGTGTCTGTGGACAACTAACTTAATGGAAACAACTTGCCCTTGATTCATTCCCAGCTTCCCAGTCTCCTGACTTCCTTCTAAAGCTGGAAAAGCTGCTCTGTCAAACATTCTTTATTTGGTTTAGTAAGTACTCACTCAGTGAAAGCTAAAGACATTTCAGACAGAAAAATGGCAAGCCAAAGCACTTCAGTTTTCAGGGGGTAGGTTCAAAATGTCTTTCTTATTTGAAACTTTATTTATTGCTGTATTATATTGTACTATATTACTTAGAGCTTCTATAGAAAAAAGTACCAACCCCATGAGGCATTCAGCCAGCATTTCTTAATAGAAATAGCTTGGTTTACTGCACTAGCTCCTAGTATTTAAATTCCAGGCTGCCACGCGTTTGAGGGGACTGAGCCCCGTTAGCCCCAGCTTTCTGCCACCTATGGCTGTGTGCATGCCTGCCACACATGTGCAGGTAAAATATCTGTTTTAAAGGAATATTCACAGAAGTACCAGGACCCATTTTAAAGATCAGTGGTAGTTCCATGAATATTACGTGAAAAATCCTATTTTACCTGTGCACGTGCCGTGAATCTTTGACAAGAAATCCACCAGTTTCTCAGGGCCCTACTCTGGAGAACTGAGGAAACTGAGGCAGGTAAGAGCATCCCAGGGTGTATTGCTGTGCCTTCATCTGTATCTTTTGTGCCCTGCCTCAAGGAGAGGGGGACAGTTTTAGAAATCCTCTTGAAACATTGCAGGTATTTGTTTGCATGACCATATATCCAAGGGGTCAAAATGCAAACATAGAAAGAAAAGCAGTTCTGGGAAAATCTCAGCTGAATACTGGCTTGGAGGGTACAGCATCAGATGTGTGGGATCCCACAGCCAAAAAGGGATGTTTGACACATTCTGGACTCAGGGAACGTGCCAGAGAGGTAGGATCTAAGAGAACTTTCAAAGGCTTTAAAAAGACAATCAACTATGTTGGTCTCTACACAACCATCTGGTGAGTGGCCAGCAAGAAGGGTGTGATCACAGCTAGGACAGTATTAATTTTTCTTGGTTGGAAATGTGCATTTACTTAGCAGCTGTACAGTACCCAGTTCTTTAAAAGCTGACTGACAGCTCTTATTAGCACTGCAGTGAAAACTACAGCCTGGCATGTTAACTCTGCATAACACTTCTCAAGACTCCTTAAAAGCAAGAATATTTGTCTGTGCTTCACCAAAGGCATGAACAGAGGGGAGGGAACAGGGCTTGTACTGGACCGTTGTAAGCAAGTTGATATGAAACATTTATTCTACTTATTTTTTTCGTTTTAGTTCCTTTAGAGCCAAGATCATGGGAATGAGTCCTATAATAATCAGAATAATCTAAAGTCTAAGAACAATAACCATCTTGTTTGCTTCAGAAACACCTGAAAAATACAAAAAAACCCAAACAAAGCAGGTCATGGAGCAATGCCAGTGGGGGTCCTAGACAGTCAAGGTTCTTTGGCTAAATCTGTTATCTTTTATTAGACTGACTCAAATAGTTGGAAAAAATTATTCTTTGCAAGCTCTCCATATAAATGATAAAGATTTTATAAACTGACAAAAAGGACTGATAAATTGTGAACTATGAATATTATGTAACCTATTAATACTATGTAACCTAGTTTCATTCCATGCTTGCTTTTACATGCACTTTATTCCCAAGCTATGACTGGTATCAGCGAACCTGAATACTGACTTTGCAGGATTCAGCTAACTACAGTAACACTTATCCATGTGTAGGTGTAGGGAGGGGAAGGTCCCAGGCTTCTGCCCCAGTCAGCTGGTGGGGCAGTTAGCAGCAAGCTCCTGGCTGGGCAGGGATTCCCTGCCCAGTTGTGGGCTCACTGCTAGCTGTCCCACTGACAGATCAGAGCTGGGGGCTGGGACCTGCCCCACCCCTGCAGCTCTTTCCAAGCTCTGTGCCTTGATCAGCTAATTGGGGCATGGGGCTGGGACCTGCCCCTGACTGGGACAGTTGCCAGCCCCCACTTGATAATCATAGGGTGGGGGCTGGAGAGCCTTTTCCCTGCCAAGCTGCGCACCTGTTCCCAGCCAAGTCTGTGATCCTGAAGCTGAGCAGGGAACAGGTTCCCCAGCCCCTACTGGCAAGGAGCTCCCTGCCTCAGGGAACTGCCTACTGCTGGGATGGGCTCCTCCACTGCAGCCCAGGTGGGGACTATGTCCCCCTGCCCTGGCAGCAGGAAGCTCCCAGATCACAACTGGGGTACGGAGGTTGAGAGATCCTTAACTTCCAGCTGAAGCTCCACAGTCAAGGGCATGAGCTGGGAGATCCTTCTCTCCCAGCATCAGCTCTGTGACTGCAGGGCCAGCACTGAGAGAAGAATCTCCCAGCTCGAGCTGTACAACTGCAGAGCTGGCGCTGGGAGAGTAGAATCTTCCAGCCCAAGCCCCATGACTGTGGAGCTCAGGCTGGGAGATAAGGATCTCCCAGCCCTCTCTCCTCTATTGTTATCTTGCAGCAGGGGCTGAGAGCTCCCTGCTGCCAGAGAAGGGGGACATAGTCTCTGCCTGGGCTCCGATGGCAAAGCCCACCCCAGCAGCAGGCAGCTCCTGGGGGCAGGGAACAATCTCCTACCCACTGCTGCCTGGCTGACACGGAGCACATTTGCCCTCTAGAGCCCTAGTGCAATGTGTCTACGTGAGCACTACTGTGCAGTAACTAATCACAAGTAGATTTGGTACTTGCATTTACAGATGGCAAATTTACTTGCAATTAGAACAAATTGCCTCATAGTAAGCATGTGCACGTGTAGACGTGAATGTTTACTGCTCAGTAAGCTGCTCTAGTGCACAGTATAGTTTCTCATGTAAATGCACCCAAACACGATTACTACAATTTGGAAGGCAGTTATTTATAAGCTTTGTAATTTTGAAATTGTATGCTAAAACTTCCTAAGTGAGACTATTTGATGAAGAAAAAAATTAGTGTGAAATTCATAAATTCATAGATTGTAAGGCTGGAAGGCACCTCAAAGATCATCAGGTCCAGCCCCCTGCACCAAGCAGGAAAGATAATTGGGGGTCAGATAACCCCAGCAAGGTGACTGTCTAGTCTCCTCTGGAAGATTTCCAGGGTAGGAGATTGCACCACCTCTAAAGGGAGCTTATTCCACAGTCTGGACACCCGGACTGTGAAGAAGGTTTCCTAATGTTGAGCCTGAATTCTTCTATCCTTTGTAATCTCTTTCTCTCTAACACACTTTCTCCAAAAAAGTAACAGTTCACCCATAAGAATACAGGCAGTCCTTGGATTTACGACACAATTGGTTCCTGAAATCCATGTCTTAACGTCAAAACGTTGTAATTGGGAACTGATTTTCCCATAGGACACAAATGGGGGATTGGTTCCTGAACCAAGGCTCGGGTAATCAGGGTTAGTGTAGACCCTTCTGTAGTTAGTTGAAGTAGGTGTTCTGCTTTAGGTTCGTACCCTACCTTTTTCTTTCATTCAAATGTGTAGACAAGTCTTAGGGAAAAGTTTCTTACCAAGTGTCTGGCAGGAACTCTGAATGAGAGGGAAAGGACATACCTTGATGCCGGCGCCCACCTGGGTTTCTTCCTGTAAGCCGGGTGGGTACGGTCATAAGCTGTGGATGAGGCCGGCATGTTCCAGGTTGGGGTGGGGATCAGAGCTTGCTTCCCTTTCGGGCAGGGGCAGGGATCTGGGCATGCTGTCTGCCTCTGCTCCAGGTAGTGGTGGGAATTGGGGCAATTGGATAGAGATTAAAGTGTGGCCCTGCACTTGGGGAGTGTTGGTGAGCTGTTGCTGGGGGTAGAAGGGGATGGGGTGTTGATTTGGCTCGTAACAGTTTACCAAAACTCCCTATGTTGCCTGCAGGCCCAAATAATTGCCCATCCCTGATAGCTGTTTGGAGGAGGCTGCTGGCCACTCACAGACAGAGGATCCAAAAATATGGTGGGGGTAGGGGGGGGGGGAACCAGGTTCCTGAATTCCAATTTTTTATCTACAAGGTGATAAATGCTTGGCTTACATACACCCTCACCCACATCTCAGTATAAAAGAGATTATTTCAAGATTCGTCCCTGAGAAATGTGAGAGAATGATGGCCAGTGCTGGAGGAGATACAGGGGAGAGTCTATACTGACTATTGCTGTGTCTGAGGTAGACACACCCAGAGAGTTCTAAAAAGTGAGAGAGGGGCGACATGCAGGGCCAGAATAACCCTTTAGTGGGCCTGAGGCAAAGAAACTTGTGGGCCCCTACTTAATACTGTAGAGATATAGCCACTCAATCATTCTAATTCTAATATTATAAAAGTCTTAGTCTGTCTGTCCACAATGCTTAATTTGCACTCTGATTGGTTGTCTGAAACCAAACCTTGGAGGCAGTGACGGGTGGGGTGAGCCCAGACCCCAAGTGGCGGCAGGGGGGAGGGGCTGCCCTGGGCCTCAGGCAACTGGGCCCTGGCGGGGAGGGAGAGGAGCAGGCTGGGGCCTGATGTGGTGGGTGGGGGGAAGCAGTGCCAAACCCCAAATGGCAGGGGTGGAGGGGGGAAGGGGCAGAATGGGCCCAAACGAGCTGGGGCTCCATCCCCACCCCCCCACCATCATTCTTGATGGGCAATATGCTAGTATGTAAAATAAGCACAACTGGGCCCCTTCTTCATTTAGGGCCCTGAACATGTGCCTAGTTTGCCTATGCGTTAATTCGGCCCTGGCAACATGTAACCATGGTAGAGAGGAAGACAACGCAGGATGAGTTTCTGGCCACAGCAAATTACACATATAGGCAGTGCTATATGTATCATTCCCAAAAAGAAAGAGCAGTTTGGGCATGGTCTGTTGAAGTCTGTTGAGAGTAAGCCTGCTGGAGGATTCACCTGTCTGTTCTGGACTTTTTGAGAGAGACAGCAGTCTGAAGAACCAATGGCAATATGAGCCAGCCTAAGCCTTCCAGTGCAAGAGGAAGAGCTGGAGGAACAGCTGGATCTGGATCTGAGTGCCATAGGGAAGGAAATTCTGGGGAAGGAGGGGGAACCATCTGGGTTTGTGCTCCACACCCCTCAAGTTTCCTTAGGTCTCCTTCCCCAGAAGGCACTTTGGAGGAGGTTGAGGTAGAGGTTGTGGAGGCAAGAGCCTCATCTGAGTCCACTCCTCCTGTTGCTGTGCCTCTATCAGCTGAGGAGGGGAAGTGCAGCATGTACACATGCACCTGCACCATAGAAGTGAGTGGGTAGTGTGGTCTGGTATCATTTTGAGCTGGCAGATGATCCCACATAAGCTATTTGCCTGCACTGCCGAGCCAAAACCAGCCGGGGCAACGGAACAAAACAAATGAGCACCATGGGGATGCTGATGCATCTGGGCAGGCACCACCCCCTTTCCCTTGCTCCTCCTCATCTTGGCACCAGTGGGATTGTGCCTAAAAAGAAGTCCCCCTCTCATTCAAAAGCCCCTGTCCCCCCTGAAGCAGAGACAGGCCACCCTGGAAGAGTGCGGGAAAGGCGGGCATACAGGGGGCGCGTTCCCAAGGCGAGCAAAGTCACCCAGAGCACTGGGGAGATGCTTGCTTTGGATGGCCAGCCCTTCTCCTTTCCTGAGTGGTCAGGATTCAGGTGGCTCATGGTGCTCGTGACCCCATCCTACCAAGTGCCCACACGCACCACCTTCAGGAGAACAGTGGTGCCCCTCCCCATATAAGGCATGCAGAGATTACTTGATGGAGGAGCTGTGCAAGGCAGGTCCACAGTTGAACTTACACTTCACCTCAGACATCTGGAGTAGCCAGGGTGGAGATCATGCCTACCTTTCCCTCACAGGGCACTGGTATGATCAGTCAGGCCATCGGTGCACTCTCCTTCAAGCCGAGGTGCTGGATGAGTCCCACACTGCAACAGAGACCATGTGGGCCATGAACTGCTTGGTGCAGGGGTGGCTCATGGGGCAGGGCATGCTCACCCACAGGTTCATGGTCACCAACAAGGGGGCCAATATGGTCAAGACGGTGCATGATGCCAACTTTGTTGGCATCCACTGCGTGGCACACAAGTTTCAACTCATTGTCAGGGATGAAATCTCTCACCTCATTGTCTAGGGGAGAGACCAGGCTGCTGGTCACAGCACCAGCATACTCATTTCCAAATGCAGGAAGGTGACAGGCTACTTCCACTGGAACATCAATGGGGCAAGATGCTGCAGGACAAACACACAGAGCTGTACATCCCGCAGCACAAAATCATGCAGGATGTGGAGACTTAGTGGAACTCCACATACCTGATGCTCAAGAGGCAGGTGGAGCAACAGAAGGGAGATGCTCAGGGAGATTGGGATCAGCAGCCCCCTGAACAGAGCTGAGTGGGATACCATTTCCCAGGTCTAAGTGGTCTTCAAGCCCTTCCTTGAGGCCACCAAGACCCTCAGCACTGCCAATGCCTCCCTTAGCCAGGTGATCCCCATAGTGAGGGAACTTCAGAACCAAATGGAGAAGTTCCAGGGAATCAATGTTCTTGGCTGGGGCAAGCCACTGTCACCAGATGTGTAATATGGTCCATGTGCTGGTCTCTATCTGTGACCCGAGGGTGAAGGGGTGCATATGAGGCAGCAAAACCCTGGATCAGTGGACAGAGGTGCTGGTGAACAGAGTCAGAGAGGCAGAAGGTTAGAGGCAGGGGGACGTGGAAGAGGGAGGTCCACTGTCCTGTGCCAGCATGCCATCCACCAGCCAGTCTCCTCCTCCACCCCAGGCCCTCCCAATGTGAGGCAAGGGCATGGCTCCATGGTCGGGTCCAGAGGCACTCAGCACTCCTCCAGAGGAGGAGCAGTAGCCAGTCAGGGCTTGCTTCCCTTTTCACCAGGGGAAGGGATCTGGGTGTGCTATCTGCTACTGCTCTAGGGAGTGGGGGAAATCAGGGAAGTTGGAGAGAGAAGTGTGGCCCTGGACTTGGGGAGTTTTGGTGAGCTCTTGCAGTGGGAGGGGAGGACAGGGTGCTGACCTGGCTCATGACAGTACGCCAAAACTCAATATGTGGCCTGTGAGTCCAAATAATTGCCCACCCCTGACTTAACACAACAGTTGGTTTGAGGAGGCTGTTGGTCACTCACAGACAGAGGAACCAAAAGTATGTGTGTGGTAAGGGCAAGGGAGAACCAGTTTCTTGAATTCCAGCTTGATCTACAAGGTAATACATGCTTGGTTTACACACGGGGTGGCTTCACCCACATCCCAGTGTAAAAATAAAACTATTTCAAGATTCCTCCCTGAGAAATGTGAGAGAATGATGGCCAGGACTGGGGGAGATGCAGGGGGAGAATCTGTGGCGGGCCAGTAGCCTGCACTGAGTCACCCACCTCACTGCACCCGTGGACCACCTTCCAGGCTCCGAGTGCCTCCCTGGGAGTAGCTCACATCTGGCCGACCCCCTTCCTGGAGCACACCCGCTAGCCTGGAGGTAATGCCACCACCACCCATGGTTTGGAGTGATCCTGGCTCTATGCCACCTGGAAAACACAGGCCTAGTACTCCTTGAGGGTACTCAACCCACTTGAAGAACTTGGGGTGTTCCTTCAGTCTGAAGCACAAATAGTGGTCTCCCTTAATCAGCTGAACCAAGGGGACCCCAAGGCATAACCTAGACCCACTCTCAATAAGTCTCCCATGCTAGGTACAAAGCAGAACTTTATTGGTTACAACGAGTAGGTTTGGCATAGGGTACAGGGTAAAGCAATATCAAAGAACTCCCATAGAGCAAACAGGGTGGCTCGGTAGCCTTTAATCATGCATCTGAGTTACTCTAAACTATATATCTAGTTAGACTTGAGGCAGCTTACTCAGGAGTATCATCCAGAGGCAGATGGAGACTCCCTCTGGAGGCAGGCAGTTCCTTGATCATGAGTTTAAAGAAAGCAAGTTTCAGATGGTCCAGCTTCTCTCTAAGTTTTCATCATGGCTACTGCCCCTCCACCTGGGCAGTCTTTAACTCAGCCAACCCATTTGAAATGCATCTCTGGTTGCCAGGTAGACTGGCATTGCTTAGAACAATAAGCCCCTCGCCCAGATATGTGATACCAGTCACGTAGGCAGAGGGACCAGGTTACCGGCGTCCCTCAGGAATGTATCCAGCTCAGGTCACAACTCACGGTCACATGAAGAGATGGGGCAGAAGAGTGACCATGGAAATCATATTGTCAGGTAGCAGAGTTTTGGAGAGAGACAGGGATGGTATTCTGCCACAGAGTCTATGCTGACTTGATGTGTTTGATATAGGCACACCCAGACATATCTAAAAAGTAAGAGAGGGGCAATGTGCAATGCCATATTAACCCTTTAGTGGGCCTGAGGCAAACAAACTTGTGGGCCCCTACTTAATACTGTGTGTGTGTATATATCTCCACTCAATAATTATAATAAATAAAACGAGCACAACTAGGCCCCTTCTTCACTTAGGGCCCTAGGCATATGCCTAGTTTGCCGATGTGTTAATCCGGCTCTGGCAATGTGTAACCATGGCAGAGAGGAAGACTTAACACAGCATGAATTTCTGGCCACAGCAAATAACACAGCCCTGGGCTCTAGGCAGTGCTATATGTATAATTCGTGAAAAGACAGAGCTGTGCATAAACAGTCTTAGCCTTCCTGTTCTGGTTGTTTTTTTCCACAGCTCTTTAAGATAAAATATAGACACAATAGTCTGAAGAACCAATGGTAATATAAGAAGCTGTTGAGAGTCCAGACAGACACGAGATGGCAGCAGGAATCACACATCTCAGCCCTGAGCAGAAGCTCACAAGACCATGTTGTGAACCTAGAAATAAGAGCAGCAATGATGAAATAGGTCAGCTGCTGCTGGTCATTTAGGCTATTTTTTTTTGCTTTTTATTTTATCTTTACACTATATGCCCAAGTCCTGGGCCTGGGGGATTCACCACATGCCCTCTCCCTCTCAAATGACAGTCCAGACGCAGAGAATAACATGCAAACCATGGTGAGACTGCTTTTAAAATCAGTCTTTATTTTCATCAGATCGATACAATATTTACTGCTTTTTATTTATTTTTGCTAAACACTCCTCTTCAGAAGTGTTTTTATAATTTCTAGTGACATCCAAGTCTCGTCAAGTTTACCTTTACAGCACACTAACATAGGCTAACGCACCCACCCAAATCCCTTATCTTGGCATAAGACAGATGTAATACCTGCAAAAATACACTTAAAACTGCTTTTGCTAATCCCTCCTCTTAAGGAGGAATTTATGGGCATTTTTTACACGTGTTCCCAACATGGCACTGGATACTTTTAATTAGCAAGCTATGTTAATTAAAAGCATCTGCATGCCATGTGTGTCATAGCACAGCATGTTGCTGTGCTGAGAAAATGGCAGCAGGACACTTTGAATAAAGCATATCAAATGTGTTTTATTTCAAAGTGAACCGCCGCCATTTTTGCAGTGTGGAGACACTGCACCATTGATACATGTGATATGTGAGGCTTCCAGAGCATGTCAATTTACGTGCTCCAGCAGACTCGGTTAATCAAGTCTGTTCCGACACGATGGATTTCCAGAGCATTGGAGCGGGCTGCCCGCATGTGTCTAAGTGCCCTATATTTCCTTGTCCCAATTAAGTATTCAGTGTAGGGTACCAGAGGCATGCATATCCTCTTCATGGATCATTCCATATAAAGCAGCATTTGCATCTTCAGCAAAATGAACAGCGTTTATAATCTTTACATCCTGAACTCAATGGGCATCTATAGACATGATCTGGGTGTGGGAGGGGGGCACTGAAATTAGAGTGGCTCCAAGAGTGGCTTATTAAACAAACTTTAAATAAAGTGCTCTCGCTGGCATCTTGAAGCACAGGGATACTTCAAGACAAAGTCTGGTTGGAGCATGGCAATGGACCATGCTCCAGTAGACCTGATTAATTGAGACTCCTCCAATATGCTGTAATTACAGAATATAAAACGCTTCCCATGCACAGCTCAGTACAAAGTTCCTGAATTGTCTGGTTTATATACTCATCTGTCCAGTTCACACACACATGCTTTCCTTGCCCTGGTGCAGCTGGGACACAGCCCACACAGTCTTCAAAAAGTGCCTCTCTCAAGCAGTATTTCATTATACCATAAAAAGAAACATGCATAAGAGTTTTCATGAAACCCTTACGTTCTTGACATGAAATAGGACCTGTTAGTCCTATCCCTAGCATTCTTCTAAAAGCCCCATCATTATCTCTTGAAACATCAGGGCTAAGTACAGACAGTCAAAATACCTGAGGCAGAATTGATTCAGTCTTTGCAGGTTAGTCTAAACTGCAAAGATTACATCAAAACAGAAGTGATCAGGTATTTTCCTTTGATTCAGGAAATGTAGCTACGCACCTACAGTGGTTCAAGCGAGAAGCCAGGGGACGCTAGCGCACAGTTCTCTGGCGCACAGCCAGCATGGGCTGTGTGTTCACTTCCTGCTGCCCCTGAGGTCTTATCTGTAGCTCTGCTTCCTCATCAGCATCTTCTTCCCACTCAGGCTCCAGTATAAGGCCACTTCTCCCAAATCCTCAATGTCTGCTCCAGGAGTCGGGGTCTCCGGCTCGCAGGCCTGCTGCTGATGCACATTCACATGGACTTCCTGATCAGGTTCAGGCAGCCTTTGGGCTAAGGGGCTTCTCCCCTCACTGCACTTCTCAAATCTATCGCTATGATAACACCTTCTTTGCAGGGATATGATAAGTCTTGGTGGTGAAGCAAGGATGAGAGGGTACAGTTTGAATGAAAGGCAGACCTGGTAGCATGCCACCTATTACTAAAGGCTGCCAGACATTTCCCATTGTAAGGAATATAGTTGCTAACAATCACTAAACTTTAACAAATCAGAGTAATGTCTAATGCGTTGCATATCTTCCTCTGATCTGTGGTTTTGGAAGAATTCAGCCAAAAGAGCTCAGCTGTTTCTGGGAAGAAAGGTAGGGACAAACAAACTGTGTTTCAATCCCCTCACCCCCTGTGACCTACAGGCATGAGGCTGGACTTCCCCCTTTTGACTCTAAACTTGAGAGCAGGGAACTTGTCTTTTTTGAGCTCTCACTGACATATCCCCTGTCCTTCTGGCACTGAGATAATGAAGCCATATAATTCAATACAGAGAGCCAAGGTGCACTGTGGGCTTGGAGTGGGCAGTAGATTGGTAAAGGAGTATGGGGCTGAATTGGAAGCAGAAGCTGGCAAGGAAGGAAACCAACTGAGGGGGCAAGGAGAGCAGGAGAGCAGACAGCCATAACCTGGAGACCCCATAGCCTGGCTTGCTGGGGCCACATGCCTGCTAGGGCAGAGAACCAGCAGACTTGCTTCACATATGAGACAGAGGAGCCTGAGAGCCCATGTGTGATGGGCCACACGTTGTTCTAGGAGTGTTTCCTCTCATTCTCCAAGCAGTATAAATGCCCACACAGCCTTTAAGTTTCACAAGTAAGTTGATAAAAACTGTCCCATCCCCCACCTGTAATTTGCCTTGATCAAAACCTGGCTTTGCCCCCTCCCCCAGTGTTGCCCAGGGGGCAAGGCAGCTGGCCAAAGGAGCCTGCTGAAGGAAGAATATGGTCAGTTAGCAGCAAATTAACCTAAACGGGGGTGGGGTGGATACTGGTAGAACCAGTAATTTTAATAAAAACTGCAGGTCAGCTGGGGATGGGGCAGGAATCCCTGCACACACTGGAAAATAAATTAATTTAGTATGATGCCTCTCATTTTGGACCTAGACTGTTTGGACCTGGGGAGTCCTGAGAGCGGGAGGGGACCATTTGCATTGAAGGGCAAATGAAAGCACTCCAAGGTGCACTCCTTAGGTGACCGAGCAGTTATTCATTCTTTGATGGAACCAGGGGTGAATTATGGGGTGATGGCGCCACTGTCAGTAAGCACAGTCTTTGGGTAGTTGCAGGCAGCAAGGCACAGGGCGGGGCATCCATGCCAGGCTATTTTGGGGGGGTGGGAGGACGATGACCATGCAGGCAACTGTAGCTTGGTGTGGGACAGCTATGGCTTGCTGGGGCAGGGTGGGTGTGAGTGTTCTTGGAGTGAGGGGATTACTGGTTTGCTGGCACCCCCTGCTGTAACTGAGTAGCAAAGAGATCATCAGGATGGACTATTATATGGCTCTCCCTAATGGAATTTACAGGGAATTGTACACCAGGCTTAATTCATTTGAAAGCCCTGTATGTGCAAACACTGATGCAGTGCTCCAAAATAAACAAGTTCAAATGTTATAAACCCATTTAATTTAATTAGGACTAAACCTATAGCATGTACAGGTGCCCTATGGTACTATTCAGGTTATGTTCACAAACACTCATATAAGTGACAGAGAGAGGCACCTCAAACCAAGTGACAATTACTTATGAGTTTAAAAAGTAGGTTGGTTATAAGACTTTGAAAATCTGCGTTATACCATTGTGATTGCTCTTTGTTATTTTTAAATTTGGTTGCTCTGAATAAGACAGAGCCCTTTCTGACTGATTACTGAACATCAAGATTGTCCCCTATTCCCTGGGTTGCCAAAGGATTGAGTTTGTCAGCAGGTGGATGGAATAAAAAGATTATGGGCAAGAAAAATAGCCAAAGATTACTGGACATTTCAGCATTTGTACTGATCTGAAAGTCTCAGGATTTCAGGAGCACTCTCAGCCACCTTTTGCTCATTTTCAGTAGTTAAACTTCACCCCTGTCTTAATTTCTTAAAATTTAATCATCTATTTCTTTAATACCCTCCAGTGAAGTGTCATGGAAATTGGCCTCCTCATTCTTTTTCACATCTTGGACTAACGCTCTACACACGTTTCCATTGTTTTGACTCCTATTTAGTTTTTGTGCTGGTGTCCTTTTCCGAAGAGGTGTTGGGGTTTGTCCCTGTAAAGCAAGCAAAACAGTAAGGCAACATTGATGATGGTGCTTTTTTTTTTTGGACAGGGAAAGATACTGAGGAATAACACTAATAGGAAACAAATGGATAGAACTTTCAAAATCAAGTAGCTCGTATGATAAAATGTCAGGGAGTATAAACACGACTGATTAAGGAACACACTAAGAAGGCTGATGCTGCTTTCAAGATGTGAAAGTTGTATAATTACATGAAGGATACTGTCGGCCTCACTGGAACGCTGATTAATATGTATGCTGCATGCACAAAGGCTTGGCTAAACTGTTGGCCAGAGTAAATCTGATCAGTGAACCTGAGTGACGCATGAACTCTTTGCATAAGCAAAACTTGGAATGTGGCCCAGGTGTTTACTCCTGTCAGGAGATAGGAGTGGGAGATTGCTGGACATGGTGTAGAATAGACCAGAACCAGGATGATGAAGCTGGAATGGGAACATCCAGTTCAGGAGGTGGAACAAGCCTATGGTACAGGAAAGCTCAAGATATTGAAGGTATCGGTGGAGTATAGTACATAATTTGTTTGGATCACTGTATAAAAGGAGCATTAGAAATTATAGGAACTTTGTTTTGCCCTTGGGGAGTCTACATGGAGTTGTGCCAATATCTTGTGATGAGCAAACATGTGTTAACATGTTGTGTGTCAGGTCACAAGTGTGTTGGGTCCCTGCGTTGTAGACAATAAAACTTGCTGAGCTTTTGCCACCAAACTGAGACTGTGGTCATTCTTTAAGACAGGATTGGTGTTGGGAACTCTTGGCTGCGATCCTTTGCTGGCATTGCAGTCCCTGAGATTTCAGAACTGATGACAGATCAATTACATCTGACAAAGAGAGCATCAAAAACAAATGCCAGTACACATGTTATAGTAATTCAGAGTGTTGTAGCTCTGATGGTCCAGGAGATATGAGAGAAGCAAAGTCTGTGGTAATACTTTTTATGAGACTACTTGTATAGTTGGGGAAACAAGTTAGGCAAGCTAACTTTGCTTCTTTCCTAGACCTGTAGAAAGGCACTTTGTGCACAAAACCTTTTTTCTCAAAACTATACAGTGGGTCCAATAAAAGATATCACCAAAAAAAAAAAAAATGCCTTGCTTCTCACACTAGTCACATTATCCTTTTTCCTATCTATGTAACCAAAAGAGCAGAACAACCATTTTTGAGAAAGCAACTGTGGGTGCATCTAGATATGCCATTAAGGCAATGTGATAAACTCTGGCACAGTTTGCACTTGAGTCTATCACAGTGCCTTAGTGGCACATGTAGATGCTCAATCTGCTGCAGTCCAGGGCGTATATGAAAATGCTACAGCAGTTTGAGCTGGGGTGAAGCAGCCCAGCCTGGCAGGCAGTCAAGGGGGTCAGCCAGAGGCTCCAGGAGTCCAGGTTGGGCAGCAGAGGTACTAGCTGGGGCACAGGAATACCCCAGCATGCAGACCCATGTGGCTAGGCAGTAGGCAGGGGTCTGGCTGCCTGCTGACTGGGCTGATAGGCACAGTGTACACCCAGGTCCACAATGTACACCCAGAACCCACTTGGGCTTACACACAGTTCTTTTTGATGTCACAGTAATTTTTTCTTGACAGTACTATCTTATAGATGCAAAGATTAGTTTGCTCCAGTCTAATAGTATTACATATGTAGACTAACACTTTACACTGCAACAAATTAGTCTACTGTGCAGTTAACTACACATGTAGGTGCACCTGGTGATGCTAATTTTTAGTCTCAAATGTACACTCAACTCCTCCTCTTCTAATCTCTGGTTTTCCCCCACTTGCATCTGTTTTTTAGGAAAAGAAAGCCCTTTCAGGCTCAGCCTGCGCTTACTCTCCAATCCGAACTGTGACGGTGGTACATGTCAACACCCTCACAATATGCCTTACCTCACTCAGGAAGCTGCGTTAACAATGTCAGAGCACAGGCTAGCTGCTAAGGACCCAGGCTCATGGATGGGTTTTTACAGCCTCAGTTGCAGTCTATGTGCTTCAGGTACAATACTATGGATATCCAAGGGACTTGGGTTTGCTGATGTTAGCTTAAATCATATGTCTAACAGTAATACAGACGTAGCGTATTCAATAGTTCCGTCAGGACACAACAGACAACCAATTTCCTGGATCTTGAAAAAGGAGCCAATGTGCACCACTGAACCAGGTGATATCAGAGGTAGTTTCCTTTACGTGCTCTGCTAGTCATTTGCTGTGAAACCTGGGACAAGTCACTCACATTTCCACATTTTAAAACTAGGATAACAACTTTCCATTGTGGCAGCATGAGGTGTGCTACCTACACAAGGGCTTTCCATAATCAAAGGGTTCTCTGTTAGCCCTGAGCCAACGCTCTGATGCAGGGCAGGCGAGGGTTAGGAAGAACTATAATGAAGGGTTGGGAAGAACTACAATGAGAATGACTTGGGTCAATTGGTGGGGGTATTCCCCTCCCCCACCAATCAGAAGACCATAGGAAAGAGCTTGACTTAAGGGCGAGGTGAAGAAAAGGACCTGAGGGGAAACTAACCCCTCAGGCTTTCCCATTGGTCCATTCCCAATCTGGGGGTGGTGCCTCCATGAAGAATAAAAGCCCACGTGCCCAGCACATGGGCAGCTTCAACAAGGGACAACGAAGAAGGGCTGCAAGAGAGCTGACCAGTGGGGCGGAACAGTTGCCCTAGAAGCATCCTGAAGATGCATATACCGAGAGGAAGTAGCAGCATCAGTGCACAGATTGGTGCAGAGAGGATCCAGGGAATGGACATGACCTTGGTGGCTGCATGAGGCAGTGCAGGTCCCCAACTCTGTACAAGGCAGGAGCCCTCAGTGCATGGAGTGGTGCACAGGGGTGGAGAGCTGAAGGGATCACCGTGGCTGCACAAAGCAGTGCAGGTCCCCATCCCTGCACAAGACAGGCACCCTTCTGGTGCACAGGGCAGTGCACAGGGCTGAGTGCACAGGGCTGAGAGAGGGCTGACAGGCCCAGTGGATGCATAAAGCAGCTCGGGCCTTCCTGCAGCAAGCAGTAACCGGATGGGTCAACCACCCCAGAGAGGGAGGACGCCCACATCCAACCCACAGATAGAGACAAGCCTAGCCCTCCAAAGATGCATGGAGTCATGAGTTACCCAGGAAGAGGATTTCCACAGGGTAGACGTGGCCCTCCCCACTTTGGGTGATCAAAGGGAAGCACTAACAGGGAGGGGGACCATTTGCCCTTAGGTGTAGAGAGAAATCAAGGGCCCCTGTTTGTTAAAGGGTGGTTTCATGGTTACAGGGCCTCTCCTAGTTGTGTGACCTAAGAAAGGGGGATGGTGTTCCTTTAAGGTAATGGTTTCCTTTTCCGGGTACCATTTCTTCTTTGGGCACAGCTTCTGTGCCATTGTTGTGTCCTGGTTCCTCGTGTTGTTGGGATTTTTGGTGTAAACTTCCATCCTTATTATTGTATTATGAGAGGATTGTAAGCTTCTCTATTTAGCCTGCTAGTAGGGTCTGCTAGCTCAGCCTCGACTCTATATCTGAGTTCATTGTATTGGTTATCTTTATGCATTTGTATCTCATTTGCTATAATCTCACTGTGTATGTTCAGTTATTGTCCCATCACTGCCAGATTTTCCTTTGTTAATTTGCTGTCTAACCTGTGTTTTATCATCGAGTGTTCCCTTGTCTGCTGCCTGGAGGGCCCTATTGAGGGCAGGGGCCTCATACTAACCAGAAGGCCACAGAGGATCAAGGCCTGCGCCTGAGTTCAGAGTTAATACAAGTTACTGTCTTTGTAAACCTATATTTGTAACTAACACATGTGTGTGTGTATTTTATATATAAAATATGTATATAAGTATATAATATAGTACACTTAAACCTGTAAATAGTTAAGTATCACTGGGTGTCCCTGGTATCTGCTCTGCTCTGCTCTGCTCTGCAGGGAAAGGAGGTGAGCTGGTCTGCAGCTAAGCAGTCACGCTCCCACAGCATACATGCACCCACTGATATCCTTTCAATTGAAAGAGGGAGTACCAGCCACATACCACCAGGGTTACATGAAAAAGAAGCCATTGTGCTCCATTGAACCAGGAGATATCAGACTTTGTTTCCTTTACCTGCTCTGCTACTCATTTTCTCTGAAACCTGGGACAAGTCACTCATGTTTCCATATTTTAAAACTAGGATAACAACTTTCTACGCTGGCAGCATCACGTGTGCTACCTAGACAAGGGCTCTCCAAGTCTCCATAATCAAAGGGTTCCCTATTAGCCCTGAGCCAAGGCCCTGAAGTAGGGCAGAGAGGGTTGGGAAGAATGAGAGCTGACTGTCTTACTTCTGTTCTCCAGTTCCCAGGTCAGATCCGTCCTATATCTCAAAATAAGAGTTGTGTGAAAAATGGCTTAAAACCACCTGCTCCCTGCTCTCTATTGCTGCCCCATATACTGGGATATAGTAACAAAGAATCAGGTTCCATGCATCTTGCCCCTTCCTCTCCCCATCTTTGCTTCTTCCTCCTCCACGTTTTACTGAAAAGAAATAGTTACAGTGATCTGAGATAGGTACAGGACAGCTCAAGATATTTAGAATATCGGTGGAGTGTAATACATCATTTGTTTTGATCACTGTATAAAAGGAGTATTAGAAATTACAGCAACTTTGTTTTGGCCTAGGGGAGTCTACATGGAGTTGTGCCAATACCCTGGGAAGTGTGATGAGAGCTCACTGTCTTCCTTCTGTTCTCCAGTTCCCAGGTGAGATCCCTTGTATCTCAAAATAAGAGTGGTGTAAAGATGGCTTAAAACCACCTTCTCCCTGCTCTCTATTGCTATCCAATTTACTGGGATATGGTAACTGAGAATCAGGTTCCATGCCTCTTGCCCCTTCCTCTCCCCATCTCTGCTTCTTTCTCCTCCACATTTTATTGAAAAGAAATAGTTACAGTGCTATGAGATAGACTCATATGTCTTGAGTGACCGGAGCTGAAGTTTAAGCAGCCTGTCTAATGGATACTGCTACAGCAGGCTGCATGACTCAGGGAAAGGGACACTGGTCCAGTAATCAAACACTGTGATTTTGCCTGCCAATGACTCACTGGGCAATATTGGCCAAAGACAGCAACTTCCCCAGGCCTAAGGTTCCCTAACTGGTGATAAATGTTTTTCCACCTCTTGCACCCAGAGAACTGTCAGTGAGGAGCACTGGGCACTAGCTGCCTATGGAAGGTTTGGGGTCTCTACATCATAAGAGAGGTTAAAGTATGAAGCAAACGTAGGTATATTTTGCTTTTGGTCTTAATCATCACTTTGAAATGGACCAAAACCAGCTTGAACTTCATTTTCTTAATATTTTTTTGCTCTGAAACATTATCACTATACTCACAAAGACCATGGCAACTTCTTTGTTGACCTGATGTTACATGAAGATGTAACCTAAAGTTACAGTTTCTTGCAACATCACTGCAGGGGATTACCAGTCTGCATGGAATTTTTATTTTTTTAATTTGGTTTCAATCTACAGTCCCACATGGGTGGCTCTGGAAGCACAGAACTCACTTCTTTTAGGGTATGTGGCCCCTGGGAAGCACAAATATTTGGCCAGATTTGGGGCTGCAGATCAGGCTTGCAGAACTTCAAGTTCCAGTTCTCAGCTCCACAACAACAAGGTTGGGATCACTGGGTCTTCAGGCAGGACTTCGGAGCATCAAGCCTGGAAACCCTGTCTACCCTTGAACAAATGGCTTCCCTTGAACCACAGACCTTGAACCTTGTGAGTGCCTCACAGAAGGCGGGCAGGGTTCAGGTGATATCCTACGTCTGAGTTGCTGAAAATTCATTGAGCCTGAGGTGTTCCAGATGAAACTACTAATTTGTGTATAAGAAATTGGCGTCTTTTGAAACAAAAACAAAAAACCAACCAAATAATTTACAACAGGCTCTAAGCACTTAATTTCACCCAGAGCACACTAAAAACAATCATGTTTCCTTCACCTTTAAAGCCAGGTACAGACATTCAAAAAGCCTGAGGCAGAATTGGTCTAAACTATGGTTTTCTGTAAGTGGCATAGTTTAAATCAGTAGTGCATATAACACATTCACCCTTTGGTGAGGGCATGGGGGGGGGGGGGGCACCATTTTTTCTCTTCTGTTCCTGGTATAGACTGTTTTTGAAAGCAAAACTTCTGTTCTGTCACAGATATAGACTGATTTCCAAACACTTCCATTGGAAAAAGTGTAATGTCTCTAGCTGACCTAAATGTCTTCCTAGAGTTTTCCAGCAAAGACAGGAAGCAAGGTCTTGATTTTCTCTTACATTAAATGCTATGAAACCAATGGACAACCCTCTACCCCCTTCCAGAAAAAAAAAATTAAAAAGACCCTAGTACACCATATGCAAACAAGCTTACATATGATAAAGGAGTGGTATTTTTTTTTCACTCTACATCTGTAGAATATACCAGTAGATAATGAAGTCAATTTACCAGTTGAAAGAAAGTTAATTTAAAATTTTTAAATGACTATTTTAATGAGGACTGGCATATTGCAGCTATGTCAGGCACCCACTGGCATATTCTTGCTCAGGTGTTTTCTTTGTTGAAATTATTACCTCATTTTGATAGGAAACATCCTGGTTCCATGGTGTCTGCAGGTTCTGGGAACTCTTGACCTTGTCTTCATTAAAAAATGCTTCCCTTGCAGGAGTGCTGGCCATACTGGAAACTTGGGACCTAGCATATTGAGATTAGACATTTATAAGTGACTGGAAGTATGCTACACATTTAACAAAACATATTGAAGAGGCATGCCTCTTGTATCAAAGGAATTTAACATCTAGATAGAGACAATGAATACAGTAGGCTGATAACAATAGGGATAATAAAAGGGAATTAATCTCAGGACCCCTCTTTTGTTATCTAGTAACACTTCTTACAGAGGTGTTGATTTGGACTGCCACTCCCAGAAACCCCCAGGGGCTGGGGGCCAAGTATAAAGGGAAAAGGAAGCTTAAGGCTGGAGTAGGGGAAGAGAAAGCAGTGTGCACATGGCACTTGGTCAGCCCTGGGTGGCAGAGTGCACAGTGGAGCTGGAAATCTCACTGTCTTGGTCAGCCAGGACTGTGGACTGAAGGAGCTGGACTCAGACTTGTGACACTAACCCCTATGATTTTCTATATAGAAGTGGGACCTCCCCTTTGCTTCTTGTGCCAATTTGTGGGACTGCAGACACAAAACGATGTGCCACAAATTGGCACAAGTTAGTGACAGTTGTGGGATACTGAAGGGGGCTATCCCACAAGTGAGGCAAAAGGGAATTGGAGGACACAGGCCATAAGGCTCAGGGCAAACTGCTTCAATGAGAGTATAGATGTTGTTTGTTGCGTGGGCATTTAATCAGGGCAGATGAGTTGCATGGAGGGGGGGGCACCCCCCCCCACCTAGTGTCTCAAGGCCTACCTTCAATCCAGCTCCCTCTAGTGGGGAGCAACAAGAACGGGGTGACAATTTGAAATGGCAGCTGAGTTAAATGGGTGGAATGAGGATACGAAGCCAAAATTCCTGAGTCCGTTGCTAACAGGGAAGGCCAGGGACCGCTACAGTAGGCTCAGCGGTGAAGCCAAACAGGATTAACAAGCACGTGACAGGGGCCCTCAGGAATGTTTTGGGACCAGGCACAAGTCCTGTCTGGGACCGTGCAGCTTTCTTTAATTGTAAGAAGACTTCAGTAGAACATGCATTATATTCAGGTTAAACTGTTTGGATTCAGCTAGATCAAAGCAGATAAGAAAATGAGAGTTCTGTGAGAGAATTACAGAAATCCAGGGACAGACATTTTATACATGATTTTTTAAACTTATCAGAACTGTTGGAAATCTACATATTTCCTATCTGACCACAGTAATCCAGGAGACTGGCTCAATTACGCACTAAAGGACTGAAATACTGAAACTAAAGGCCTAGAAGGAGCCTCTGACTTTTCCTGAAAGGAGATGAAATACTGATAAGCACTGAGACTCTCTCCAGTTTCTTTTCAAGATCTGAGGAAATCCAAGTGACACCTATTGCGGTTCGCTGTTTCCCAAGAAAATCAGCTCTGAACAAAAAGAAGAAATGCAAATATTTGTGTGCGTGCCTGCACTTAAGTTTAGAAGTATGAATGTCATGCACAAACTTTTTCACACATAGCAGATGCTTTAAATCAAATTTTCATACCATGTACCTATAGGAAATAAACAGAGTAGAAGCATCTAGAGGAGGGAGGACAAATTTAATAGTGAATTCTTTTAGTTCTAAAAGGCACTTAAGAAGTATTTTAAGTGATGTTACTATCTGGGGAGACAAGTCCAGTAAGTGTAAAGAAGGAATAGATTGACAAAAATGGTGACAACTCTGTACTTTCTTATGCACATTGTGACATAGCAGCAGGTAAGCCCTGCCATGAAGAACTGAGAGATGAACAAATCCCTGGAGGGGGAAAGTGTCCACGTGATCAATCTAAGTGTTATAAAGGGCATGAAGCCCAGGAATGTAATTTTTGGTGTCTGCTGTGGCGAGGAGTTGCAGTGGACTGGAAGTTCCACTGGTAGGGACAGACAGACAGCTGGGGTGAATTTAAACCCTCCTGAAAGGGGAGACCCAGAGGGCTGCACAGAGGTGCAGTGTATGTCTGAGCTACCCAAGACTGTGATAAGTGCTAGAGCAGAACTGACTTACTGAGGGTGGGGCTTCCTGTGGCACAGCATCCTGGAAAGCTTAGCAAGGGTCCCATTGGTGAGCCAACTTCCCTGGGGTGGTAGTCTGGAGGAAGGAAGTAAAAGGGGGAAGTAAACACACAATCAGTCACATGGGAGGCAGCTTCCCTGAGAAGAGGGAGTTAAGGACTATGTTACTTAGGGGACTATGCTGGCTAATATACGCAGAGCCTGTCAGGGTGGTGAGTTCAAGTGAACTGATGGACTTGAGGACCTGAAGGAGAACTTGAGAGGAGAGTGTCCCAGGGTTATGCAGATTAAGTAACATTGAGGCCAAAGACACTGAGACAACTTTTTGAGCATGACTAATCAACTGAGGAAATTCAAAACTGCAAAGTACATTGGTCTGGATGGTAGAAGACTGGATTTAGGAAGAATGAGGCTTGTAATCTGAAGGCACCATAACACCTGGAGTGGTAAGGGCAGGGGATGGCGATGGAGGAGACCTACAAAGAGAGCAGGTGACCAGTTAAGGTGCAAAGAGGACCAGCTGTTCTCCCTCCCGAGATTTACATCTTTCTTTGGCTTTCTTTCTTTCTTTTTTACATAAAAGATGTGGCCAGTGAGTTCCAAAGATGGACCAACTGGTCCTGGCAAACTAACTGTAACTTACTGCTTGGAGGAGCAAGGACTTCTACATATGTAAAGTCACAGGTAAAGTCAGTTAAAAAGTCACAGGATTATAGGAAAATAGGGCTGTGAGGGAACTCGTGGAAGCTCTAATCCCTGCTCAAGGCAGGATCACCCCTGGCTAAACCATAAGTGCTGGCCTACGTAACCTTCTCCTAAGAAATTCTGAGGGTATTCCAAAACTGAACCATCATCACTATTAGAAAGCTCTTCCTAACATCCAAGCTCAATTTGTCTTGTTGCCATTTAAGAAAGTTACTTCTTGTCATGTCCCTGCAACTGCAAAGAATGTTCTGTCACCAACCTGCCTGTGACTGCCTTTCAGCTATTTGAAGACTGTTACTGTATCTGTGAAGAAGCCTTCTCTTCTTCAGACTAAAAAGGCCCAATTCTTTCAACCCCTTGTAAATCAAGTTTTCTAGACCTCTAGTTATTTTTATTGTTCTATACTGGACCCTTACGATTTAGTCTACATCCTTGCTGAAGTGCAGTACTCAAAACTGCAAATCGTACTCTACGAGAGGTCTCACCAGTGCTGAGTAAAATGGAAAAAAAACATCACTTGACTTGCAAGCAACACTTATTAAAACAACCCAATATGCTATTTCACCTTTCTATTTTGCAGTGTCTTACTGGTTGGTTTATTGCAAGGGCCTGTTTACTGAGCCATTGCAGAATAATGTATGGAAGCCAATAGTAATTACTAACACAGCATTCAGGATTTTGAAAACTCCAGCCTGGGAGTTTAATTTTGGGTAAACTCTGCAAAGACTTGTCTACATGTTGCAAGCTGGTGCAATGCAGAAACATATCAGGTAGTTTTGTGCATGCCACTCCTGAGACAGAACCAGGATAGCCATATTTGTACAATGCAGTGCCTGGGTTATTTAGCTCTGCTGAGAGGCTGGCCTCAATATTTGGGGTACAAAGCAATGTGAATACAGCTGTACACCTACTGGGAAAGCTAGCTCAACTAACACTGCACTTCACCGACTTATTTTGGATAGAGCCACCAAAGTCCTGAAGAGCCACAATCTTGGCCTGTGCCTCATGACACAAGCAAGCTGAAGTGTAGGAAAAGGGATTGTAAGCAAGCTTTGTAACACAATTGTATTAAACAGTCATTTTACTTACTTTTTCCCATTTATTTTCCTTAGTACTATGATCATAACTCCTAAGCCAAAAAGTGTAGGAACTAGAAGAAAAAGAATAATCTTCTCCCCAGGAACACCTGAAAAACATTTCAACAAACAGACAAAGGTCACTCATAGCCCCCCACCCGCTTTCCCCCTGTGGGATGCCACGGCTTCATGGTGGCATCTACACAGCCCAGAATTGACAGGGTTAGTCCTGTGGCAGTCACTGCCAATTAAGGGTTTTGTAGCCTTGTTCTGCCACCCGTTCTACATCAGCTGCCATGTTCACCTGCAGATGCTGGCCGTAGGTGTGGCTCATGGGACTCCTGCCCCGAAACTGCACAGCCTCCAGCCCCCCACCAGGTTTGCCTTTGGGGGTGTCTGTGCTGTGCAAGTAAGACTCTGCCTTCCCCTCTGCCTCCTGCACTCAGTGCCACCCCCTCTGCACCCACCCCTTCACTCTGCTCAGAAGGCCAAAATACCAAGCTATGTTCCTGTTATAAACCAAACCTGATTTCATAGCATCATAAATAAAAACCTGATAGTCAACCCTGAAACAGCACAAGACACAACATCCTTTTCTGCCACAGGTAAAACAGGGGGACCATGGCAGCTTGCAGCTGCAAAAGTTGTTAAAAATATGCTTCAGACTTCCCAGGAAAAGGGGCACACTCCTTGCTTTAGAGGAAGGTCCCCCAGAGTCCATACTAATTAGACCAAATATTTCTTCCTGACCACAAATATGGCAACAGCTCTGACCCTGAGCCGAGGAGCAAGACTCTCTAGCTAGAAACCTCTGGATTTAAATCCCATCAAGGGCACTGACACACCCTAGACAAAATCGCTAGCCATGGCTGCAGCCACCACTCACTGCCTCTGAGGTAGGCATAAAAAAACCTTGACATGTGAAGCAGCAGGGAGATAAAAATATCCCTCCTGGCCTCATGCAGCAACCAGCAAAGCCCAGAAGCTTGGGAAATAACCATAGCAGACCACAGGCATAGGTCTGCCTAGATCATCTTTGACCAATGCCTGTGCAACCTCCTCTTGAACACCTCCAATGATGGAGGGTCTACAACTTTCCTAGGCTGTCTATTTTGCTGCTTCACTTTTCCAGCTGTGAAGAAGTTTTTCCTGATATCCCATCTAAACCTACTTTGCTGCAACTTCAAATCATTGGTCCATGTTCTACTCTCTGCAGCCAGAGAGATAAGATGTTTCCCTCTAATTTATGGCAGCCCTTCAAGTATCTGAAGGGTACATTGCATCTCCTCTTCAGCATCTTTACCACAAGCTGAACATACCTACCTCCTTAAATCTCTCCTTGTATGACTTTCCTCCCTAATCCTTCATTATTTTTGTTGCCTACCTCTGAAATCTCTTTAACACTCTACAGTGCCAACAAGAGAGACTCTATAACCTTCTATGTCTTACACGCAATGCTTCTATGGATGCATCCCTTTTGTGTGGCTGCATCACACTGCAGATGCATATTGAGTCTGTGTTCTAGCTAGACTCCTAGATCCTTCTCTGTAGCACTGCCATCCAGCCAGGTGTCACTCATTTGACATTTGTATTTTTTATTGTTCCTCCTGAGGTGCTGCACCCTGGATTTATCAGCATTGAATTTCATTCTGTTAACTCCAGCCCAGCTTTCTAATCTGTCAAGATCCTTCTGAATTGCACTCCCATCCTCCAAAGTGTTCACAAGCCTTCCCAGTTGCTTGTCATCTGCAAACTTATTCAAGAAACTTTCTATAGTGGCATCTGCATCACTAATAAACAAACTGAACAGCACTGGGCCCAGAACAGACCCCTGTGGGACTCCACTTTAAACTTCCTGTCATTCTGACATGGAGCCACTGATAACTGGATCTTTGCCCTTTGAGACTTTGCTTGAGACTGTTGATCCAGTTCTCTATCCACTTTACAGTAGTTTTCTTCAGGCCATATTTCTCCAATTTGTTTATAAGGGCATGCAGCACCATTCTAAAACCTTGCAGAAATCCAGATACACTATGTTCACAGTATTCTCCTTATCCAAAGTAGTTACTTTGTGAAAGGAGATCAAGTTTGGTTGACATAATTTGTTATTAATAACAAATCCAATTCCCTGGGATGAAGTTCAGCAAGCCCTACTGACTTAAATTCATCCTTGTCACGGGATGGGGGTCCTGCAGGATGGCCATGATCTCCCCAAGGCCCCTTACTGTACCAAGTTGGGCCAATGGGCACCCTCTATTCTTGCCCGCCACATCTTTGATGGTATGAATGATAGGGAGGCTGCCTCTAAGTCCTCTTGGACATGGTCTTGATCAACTCTCTGGACTCCATGGGTTTCCGGACCCCTGGTGCATCCCGCTCCAAGATAGATGTCACAATGGGTGTTTTGGGGCACCCTAGCCTTATGGGGTATGTGTGGCTCCAACCACCCTCTTTACTACGCCCCAAGCCTTGCAGATGGTACCGACGTTGTTTGGTCTGGGCCTTGTTGTAATTTGGCCCCCTTGTCCTCCCTGGGCCCTGCACAGCCCTGTCCTGTTCTGCGCCTCCCTGGTGCTTGGGCTCTCCACAGCCCTGTCCCACTCTGCGCCTCCCTGGTGCTTTGGCTCTCCGCAGCCCTGCAAAGTGCTGTACCCCCTCTGGCGCTGGGGTCTGTGCACCCCAAATGCTGCACCTGCTCTGGCGCCAGGGTCCCCATGCTGGCCGTGGCCCTGCCCCACCCCACCGCCTATGAGGCCTCCTCCATCCCCTAATAGCCTCACCCAAACCACCAGTGTTATACAACAATAAACAAAACACAAGCCCCTGGGCTGTAACATAAATTCAAGCCGCCCAGCTATAACATCATTCAAACCCTACCAGGGAATACTCCGTTCCTCAACAGTATCAGAAGCTGTCCCTGCAGTCAGGCCTCTCCCCTTTGTTTGCTCCAGGAGAGCTCCTTCTCCCTTGGCTATCGGCAGGGAACTGCCCTACCTGGTCCCAGCCCTAGGGTTTATATATGAGCCAGGCCCTGCCCCTTCCGGTCAGTTGACCGCTGGCAGGTGTGGGCCACTAGCTTGTTCTGGCTGCCCTTGTAACCAGCAGCTGGGGCTTCCAACTCACTGATAGGGCTCTTCCCCTAGTGTTTTCAGCTCTTTAAAGGAGCAGGGAACCCTAGTGCCCTGCGACAATCCTGATCCTGATCCATCAAAAGCTTTCTGAACATCTCTTTTGTCATCTCATCCCTCAACATCTCCACTTTTTTATCCAAATAATCTTTATGAAGTAAGTATCTGGTTGCAGTCAACATTTTTTTTGTGAAAACTGAGGCAAAGTAGCTATTGAGTAGCTCCACCTTCTTTTACCTTCTGTTACGAGTTCCCTGTGGTTATCTAACAGTGGACCCACAGCATCCTTGGCCTTTTGTTACAAGCCAGCATATTTATAAAACCTCTTCTTGTCATCTGTAGCCTCCCTCACCAGGTGCAGCTTCTTCTTTTTCTTAGCCTTCCAGATTTTTCCCAGAGGGCTCTTGCTTTTTTGTTGTATGCTTCCTTGGTGACCTTCCCATCTTTCCATTACCCATATGCTTTCCTTTTTCAATTGAGGCATCCTAGAAGCATGTTTTGCTGCCACATTGGTCTCTTACTATTCTTTGTGTGATTCCATTGCATCAACTATTTCATGCCGGGCTTCCAATACTGTGTCCTTCAGAAGCTCACAACCCTCCTGGCCACCATTATCCTTCAATTTGTCTTCCCAGGGCACCATGGCTGTTAACTCCTTGAGTCAGCTGAAATCCACCTTTCTGAAATCTGGCCTCCTTGTTCTGCTGGCCTCATGTTCTCCCTGTCTTGGGATCTGGAATCCTATAATGTCATGATCACTTCCTCGCCATGTTGTCCATTACTTTCACATCGTCCACCAATTCATTCCTATTGGTCAAAACAAGATCCAAGATTGATGATCCCCTAGTTCTGGGACAGAAAGTTGTCTTCCACACAGCTTAAGAGCTGACTTGACATTTTATATTTGCCTAAATTGTTCTTCCAGAAGATGGTTGGAAAACTGAAGTCTCTGATCAGTATCACCTTATAGCACACATATGCTCTTTCTAGTTCTGGTCAGATGCATCCCAAATCTTAACAGAAGTCCTTCTCCCCAGATCCCATTGTCAAAGAACATCTGCCATTTCTGTCAAGTTTTTTGTTATTCCCAGAGCAGAGGGATAAGCTTCAAATAACAGGTGATTTCTGAGCTGCTCGCTTGCCTCATCAGCCCCTCTAAAATGTGACTTGCCACCTAGGATGCTATTCTTTCTGTTCACCAAATGAAATGCCAATGCCAAGGCTTGGTAAACTGCAGGATAAAAATTGATGAGCTGCAAACTATGAATAGTGAATAGCCTTACTTATCTGCCATTCATTGCCAAGTTAAACATGGTAGAGTAAATGTGAATGCTTACTTTGCAGTACTGAGCTATCAATGTTCACAGATGTGTTTTGAGAATTAATGAGTGGTCTTATCGTGTTTTGAAAGAACCAGATAGGTATTAATTTTGAAGGTTCTTGTTAGATATGAAGATCCCATGAGCACTCAACATTACTGGTGTTTGTCTATTATAACTGGAATAAAAATGGAAAACCTTCTGAGGGGTTCAACATTGTATCTGTCACAGTATTCAATTTGTTTTTTTATCAACTCATAAATATTTTATTTTCAATCCTTTTCTTTGCATCTTCCTCTAAGAATCATTTTTAGCAAAAGAATATTTTGTTATTTTGATACAAATCATATGTTGGAGTAGTCACAAAAAATAGAAAATAAATCCACACTGACAATATTAAAAATGATTTCTAAAATAAAGCTCTTTGTGGAAGAAAACCAAATTATCATGTGAAAATCTTTCAGAAATCTAACCACATCTTTCTAAAATCCTTTTGCTATGACAGAACAGTTAATTTAAGAAAATCCCAATCCCAGTATATGCCAGACTTGCACCCAAAGAGCCTTCAAGTCATCTGATCTGTGCCCACTGTGTCTGTACATTAGGGTGTTTCTGGGTCTGCTAACTGGAGGAAAACCAATCAGGTGGTAGATTCCATTTTGGTCAGTGTCAAGCAGATAGTTGCAAATACAAGCCTGCAACTACATTGTATCCTACCCCACTTTATCAGTCCAGCCTACCTCCATATTCTTGTTCTTGTCTGTTATCATCTTCTTGATAAACTATCTTCTCTTTAATTCTCTCAGGATGGTCAGGCTGGTCCATTACACAAGTCAGCCTTTTGAGGTGTTCCAAGGAGAAGTTGCAAACATTTGTCACCATAACTGTTCCATCTGCATTGTGAACACTGCCAACCTGAGGGCGATGATCAGTCAGGACTCCCTCAGGTCGCCAGGTGATTTTGGGGGCAGGCCTTCCAGTAGCCGAGCAAATCGCAGTGAGGATCCCCTGGCTAATGAAATTTACGAGGAGCTTGGTTCTGATTTCTGAAACAGCTAAAAGCAGAAACAAAGTGTGACCGATATGAGAATGTTCCTTTAGAGCTTGTTAAATAGTCTTATAGGTTTGCTTAAATGTTACTGGCATTAATGGGCATCTTACCTACTTAGTTTCTAAAGGTTCCTTATTGGCTTCTGTACATTAATCAGGAATAAAAAGCTCGGGTTTTGGAGGTTTGGAGACAATTCCTCTCCCATCAGTCTAAGTGAAATCTTACTCAGAAACTGCTGCATTAACTTCTAAGTAAAAATTCTCCACATCAGGGGAAAGTCCCTTTGGAAACTGGATGTAGAATCGAAGGCAAGCAGAGAATGTCCAGTCCATCTGGCTGAATTAAGCTGATCAGCAATGTATATATATGTTAATGCTGGTAAGTGACAGTAATCACTAACTGTTTAAATTACATAAGATTTTCCATTATCAACACTTATATTTATGTGCTCTAGGACCTCTATCATTTGCTGCTGCCTTTGAAATTCAACCATGCAAAGGCTCTAAGAGTAGTAAAATGCATTGTTCTTTTTTCCAAGAAACATGTTTAGTTTTTTGAGTTATCAGCTGGCAGCAATAACTACTTCTCTTTTCCTGCTCAGCAATGTGATAACCAATGAACATTAACAGCAGGGTTACATCATTGCCACAGGAGACACAATGGAGTAGGAATATATGTGAGCAAACACAGGAGGGTCTGGAGAAGAGTTAAAACAAACACAGACCGCCAGACATACTCCTAGACCAGGTTCTTGGCTTCCAGGCACCCTATACTCCAAATCCCTGCCCCAATACATAGTTCAAAACCTTACACTTCATAAGGAAAAATAACAGAGAAAGTTGGACCAGGGGTGGTATCTACTCTCTGGAAGTGGCACATGGTACCAGCATTATTTTCTTTGCAGAGGCCGATAGGTGGCGTATGCTGCTGGCTTATGTAGTTCCTATTGTTCAGTGGTTTTCAAACTTCCTGAAGTTACAGAACTCATTCATATTGCTTTGTCCGCTGCAAATCTCTCACTCCTGGCTCTGTGGGCAGTGTTACCTATTGTGGAGCCAGGTAACATGGCCCTGCAGTGCTGGCACACTGCCTCCCAGCCCTCTCCACCACTACCTCCAGCCTTTTTGCAGAACCCCTGGTGACCTATCGCAGAACCCCACAGTCCTGCAGACCAGTTTTAAAGCTACTGCCAGAGCTGAAGCAATCTGGGCTGTAACAGGGAAAGCTCACAGTTTAAATTCTACTGACCTGTACCCATTATAATACTATTTCTATTAAATATTTGTATTAAACCATATTTTCAATTAAATATTTTTATTAAACAAAAGCCATTTCCTCAAAAACTTCATTGAGGGACAGCTGCTTATTCCTAATTCTGTGTTAAATTTCCAAATGAAGCCTTGCAAAAGAGATTTTGAATACTTGATTCATGGCACAGATCAGATGTCCAGTGGAGCAGGAAATATTTTATCTGGCAGCAGTAAAGGTTGTTTCCTAACTCAAGTGTCTAGCATTGCAAACCAAATTTTGTGTAGGTACTTTTTATATGTCTGTATCCAAATCAGTTGATAGAGGTTTATGAACTCAGACAATATACTATATTTCATGTCTAAAAAGTTATCACAGAGATTATATAGCAAACATTTATTTCTTAATTAATGAATTCACAAGGAAGGCAACTCCATGGATATTTCCAGTCTCCTGCAAAAAGGGACTATAACGCTAAAGAAAAAGGGGACAACTTTACCTTGCACAGTTAGGTGGGTGTTTCTACTGAAAGAACCATGTGGAAATGCATTGAAGAGGCATTTATAATCTCCTTCATCCTGCAGTGTCACATTGGGGAGAGTGATGGATGATGCATTTAGTCTTGTATCTGTAAATAGGACTCTGTTCTGAAGTAATCCCACAGATTTAGGTCTGTGTCTCTTGCTGTAGGTGGCTATGTTCTGGAATGAAGGTCCTATCCTCTTCTGCCAGGTTATTTGCAGAATATCTAGAGGAAGGGTGAAGTTACAGCTGAGGGTCACATTTTCACCGATGGCTACTGCAGGAACCATTTCACACTGCACTGCTTCTTTAAAACCTGGAAACAAGCCCAAATCAAGGATCAGAGAAAGAGCAAATGGATGTATTAAGAGATCATAGAAATACTTGAATTAGTTCACAAACCCACAAAAACATGTCAGTTTTGCAGCCTGTGGTCAATGACACCCTTCTCTATAAACTCCTGCACAATTGATATCTCGGTCCTCAGTAAAGCAGAACATGTACAAAGCAGAGAGATGAGAAATTGGTTAGTGGTTGGGGAGGGATTTTGATACTGCCTCTCTTTCTCTCGCATAGGCACCTGAGTAGACACCCTTGTCTGCTGGACTGCTCTATTTCATTAGGTAAGTACAGAAAGAAGTTTGTGCTGTAAGGGTTAGAAAGGTTGAATTTCATGTTTTTTATTTAAAAAGTGAGAAAGTGCAAATGATATTTCATTAGGTAAGTACAGAAAGAAGTTTGTGCTGTAAGGGCAACTGACTGTTGCCACTTCCTTTCACAGTTTCTGTACCTACCACCACTCTCACCAGTCAGTCGTTCTTCTTGTTATTGATTGAAAATGTTCTGACAGAACAGGACAACTCCTCTCAGTTGATGTACCTTATTCTCTGCCCTTTCTGGGACCAAATTTACCAGTGATCCCAGTCACATACCTGCAATATAAATAGGAGGATAAAAGGAAAAACCACTTACCTGTAACTGCAACCCAAAGCAGGCAAACATTACAAAGAAGAGGCATAGAGAACTTAAAGCACAAATCCCTCTGCAAACCCATTGTATGGAATATTTAACCTTCCTTTCCTGCAAGGAATCTGCAAGGAACGTCACTGTCAAAGAGATGGAGTTGAGAAAATTGGCGCCTTTTTGCCTGTTGGCGCCTTTTCCCCTATCATTTAGTACTGACCAATCAGGAGAGGCATGACACTGAAAACACTTGCTACATTATATCCTGTATTATGTCATGTGAATGGCTGTGGCGGGAGCCGCCTTGTACTTTGCTTCCTTCCTGTACTTTGTAACTGAAGCCAACTGTCACCAGAGGAGCTGGAATAATCATTAACCATTAATCAAACTACATAAATCAGCACAGTGTGATGCCTATTCCCTTTTGCTTCTGAACAACAAACATTGTACATGGTTTCCCAGACAAAATAACCCCAAACCATGTCCACAATCAGTGTTTCCTAACACCACCTGCTATGTCGATAGTGTCCCAAAAGGTGACAAGTTTAAGGGCCGGGTGTCTGTGGACAACTAACTTAATGGAAACAACTTGCCCTTGATTCATTCCCAGCTTCCCAGTCTCCTGACTTCCTTCTAAAGCTGGAAAAGCTGCTCTGTCAAACATTCTTTATTTGGTTTAGTAAGTACTCACTCAGTGAAAGCTAAAGACATTTCAGACAGAAAAATGGCAAGCCAAAGCACTTCAGTTTTCAGGGGGTAGGTTCAAAATGTCTTTCTTATTTGAAACTTTATTTATTGCTGTATTATATTGTACTATATTACTTAGAGCTTCTATAGAAAAAAGTACCAACCCCATGAGGCATTCAGCCAGCATTTCTTAATAGAAATAGCTTGGTTTACTGCACTAGCTCCTAGTATTTAAATTCCAGGCTGCCACGCGTTTGAGGGGACTGAGCCCCGTTAGCCCCAGCTTTCTGCCACCTATGGCTGTGTGCATGCCTGCCACACATGTGCAGGTAAAATATCTGTTTTAAAGGAATATTCACAGAAGTACCAGGACCCATTTTAAAGATCAGTGGTAGTTCCATGAATATTACGTGAAAAATCCTATTTTACCTGTGCACGTGCCGTGAATCTTTGACAAGAAATCCACCAGTTTCTCAGGGCCCTACTCTGGAGAACTGAGGAAACTGAGGCAGGTAAGAGCATCCCAGGGTGTATTGCTGTGCCTTCATCTGTATCTTTTGTGCCCTGCCTCAAGGAGAGGGGGACAGTTTTAGAAATCCTCTTGAAACATTGCAGGTATTTGTTTGCATGACCATATATCCAAGGGGTCAAAATGCAAACATAGAAAGAAAAGCAGTTCTGGGAAAATCTCAGCTGAATACTGGCTTGGAGGGTACAGCATCAGATGTGTGGGATCCCACAGCCAAAAAGGGATGTTTGACACATTCTGGACTCAGGGAACGTGCCAGAGAGGTAGGATCTAAGAGAACTTTCAAAGGCTTTAAAAAGACAATCAACTATGTTGGTCTCTACACAACCATCTGGTGAGTGGCCAGCAAGAAGGGTGTGATCACAGCTAGGACAGTATTAATTTTTCTTGGTTGGAAATGTGCATTTACTTAGCAGCTGTACAGTACCCAGTTCTTTAAAAGCTGACTGACAGCTCTTATTAGCACTGCAGTGAAAACTACAGCCTGGCATGTTAACTCTGCATAACACTTCTCAAGACTCCTTAAAAGCAAGAATATTTGTCTGTGCTTCACCAAAGGCATGAACAGAGGGGAGGGAACAGGGCTTGTACTGGACCGTTGTAAGCAAGTTGATATGAAACATTTATTCTACTTATTTTTTTCGTTTTAGTTCCTTTAGAGCCAAGATCATGGGAATGAGTCCTATAATAATCAGAATAATCTAAAGTCTAAGAACAATAACCATCTTGTTTGCTTCAGAAACACCTGAAAAATACAAAAAAACCCAAACAAAGCAGGTCATGGAGCAATGCCAGTGGGGGTCCTAGACAGTCAAGGTTCTTTGGCTAAATCTGTTATCTTTTATTAGACTGACTCAAATAGTTGGAAAAAATTATTCTTTGCAAGCTCTCCATATAAATGATAAAGATTTTATAAACTGACAAAAAGGACTGATAAATTGTGAACTATGAATATTATGTAACCTATTAATACTATGTAACCTAGTTTCATTCCATGCTTGCTTTTACATGCACTTTATTCCCAAGCTATGACTGGTATCAGCGAACCTGAATACTGACTTTGCAGGATTCAGCTAACTACAGTAACACTTATCCATGTGTAGGTGTAGGGAGGGGAAGGTCCCAGGCTTCTGCCCCAGTCAGCTGGTGGGGCAGTTAGCAGCAAGCTCCTGGCTGGGCAGGGATTCCCTGCCCAGTTGTGGGCTCACTGCTAGCTGTCCCACTGACAGATCAGAGCTGGGGGCTGGGACCTGCCCCACCCCTGCAGCTCTTTCCAAGCTCTGTGCCTTGATCAGCTAATTGGGGCATGGGGCTGGGACCTGCCCCTGACTGGGACAGTTGCCAGCCCCCACTTGATAATCATAGGGTGGGGGCTGGAGAGCCTTTTCCCTGCCAAGCTGCGCACCTGTTCCCAGCCAAGTCTGTGATCCTGAAGCTGAGCAGGGAACAGGTTCCCCAGCCCCTACTGGCAAGGAGCTCCCTGCCTCAGGGAACTGCCTACTGCTGGGATGGGCTCCTCCACTGCAGCCCAGGTGGGGACTATGTCCCCCTGCCCTGGCAGCAGGAAGCTCCCAGATCACAACTGGGGTACGGAGGTTGAGAGATCCTTAACTTCCAGCTGAAGCTCCACAGTCAAGGGCATGAGCTGGGAGATCCTTCTCTCCCAGCATCAGCTCTGTGACTGCAGGGCCAGCACTGAGAGAAGAATCTCCCAGCTCGAGCTGTACAACTGCAGAGCTGGCGCTGGGAGAGTAGAATCTTCCAGCCCAAGCCCCATGACTGTGGAGCTCAGGCTGGGAGATAAGGATCTCCCAGCCCTCTCTCCTCTATTGTTATCTTGCAGCAGGGGCTGAGAGCTCCCTGCTGCCAGAGAAGGGGGACATAGTCTCTGCCTGGGCTCCGATGGCAAAGCCCACCCCAGCAGCAGGCAGCTCCTGGGGGCAGGGAACAATCTCCTACCCACTGCTGCCTGGCTGACACGGAGCACATTTGCCCTCTAGAGCCCTAGTGCAATGTGTCTACGTGAGCACTACTGTGCAGTAACTAATCACAAGTAGATTTGGTACTTGCATTTACAGATGGCAAATTTACTTGCAATTAGAACAAATTGCCTCATAGTAAGCATGTGCACGTGTAGACGTGAATGTTTACTGCTCAGTAAGCTGCTCTAGTGCACAGTATAGTTTCTCATGTAAATGCACCCAAACACGATTACTACAATTTGGAAGGCAGTTATTTATAAGCTTTGTAATTTTGAAATTGTATGCTAAAACTTCCTAAGTGAGACTATTTGATGAAGAAAAAAATTAGTGTGAAATTCATAAATTCATAGATTGTAAGGCCGGAAGGCACCTCAAAGATCATCAGGTCCAGCCCCCTGCACCAAGCAGGAAAGATAATTGGGGGTCAGATAACCCCAGCAAGGTGACTGTCTAGTCTCCTCTGGAAGATTTCCAGGGTAGGAGATTGCACCACCTCTAAAGGGAGCTTATTCCACAGTCTGGACACCCGGACTGTGAAGAAGGTTTCCTAATGTTGAGCCTGAATTCTTCTATCCTTTGTAATCTCTTTCTCTCTAACACACTTTCTCCAAAAAAGTAACAGTTCACCCATAAGAATACAGGCAGTCCTTGGATTTACGACACAATTGGTTCCTGAAATCCATGTCTTAACGTCAAAACGTTGTAATTGGGAACTGATTTTCCCATAGGACACAAATGGGGGATTGGTTCCTGAACCAAGGCTCGGGTAATCAGGGTTAGTGTAGACCCTTCTGTAGTTAGTTGAAGTAGGTGTTCTGCTTTAGGTTCGTACCCTACCTTTTTCTTTCATTCAAATGTGTAGACAAGTCTTAGGGAAAAGTTTCTTACCAAGTGTCTGGCAGGAACTCTGAATGAGAGGGAAAGGACATACCTTGATGCCGGCACCCACCTGGGTTTCTTCCTGTAAGCCGGGTGGGTACGGTCATAAGCTGTGGATGAGGCCGGCATGTTCCAGGTTGGGGTGGGGATCAGAGCTTGCTTCCCTTTTGGGCAGGGGCAGGGATCTGGGCATGCTGTCTGCCTCTGCTCCAGGTAGTGGTGGGAATTGGGGCAATTGGATAGAGATTAAAGTGTGGCCCTGCACTTGGGGAGTGTTGGTGAGCTGTTGCTGGGGGTAGAAGGGGATGGGGTGTTGATTTGGCTCGTAACAGTTTACCAAAACTCCCTATGTTGCCTGCAGGCCCAAATAATTGCCCATCCCTGATAGCTGTTTGGAGGAGGCTGCTGGCCACTCACAGACAGAGGATCCAAAAATATGGTGGGGGTAGGGGGGGGGGGAACCAGGTTCCTGAATTCCAATTTTTTATCTACAAGGTGATAAATGCTTGGCTTACATACACCCTCACCCACATCTCAGTATAAAAGAGATTATTTCAAGATTCGTCCCTGAGAAATGTGAGAGAATGATGGCCAGTGCTGGAGGAGATACAGGGGAGAGTCTATACTGACTATTGCTGTGTCTGAGGTAGACACACCCAGAGAGTTCTAAAAAGTGAGAGAGGGGCGACATGCAGGGCCAGAATAACCCTTTAGTGGGCCTGAGGCAAAGAAACTTGTGGGCCCCTACTTAATACTGTAGAGATATAGCCACTCAATCATTCTAATTCTAATATTATAAAAGCCTTACTTTGTCTGTCCATAATGATTTATTTGCACTCTGATTGTTTGGCTGAAACCAAACCTTGAAGGTGGTGGTGGTTGGAGTGGGCCCAGACCACAAGTGGCGGCAGGGGGGAGGGGTGGAGATTCTCTGGGCCTCAGGCCACTGGACCCTGGGCAGGTGGGGGAGGAGCAGGCCAGAGCCTGATGTGGTGGGAGGGAGGAAGCAAGGCCCAACTCCAAATGGCAGGGATGGAGGGGGAAGGGGCAGAATGGGCCCAAACAAGGGATGTGGGGGTGGAGCCGGACACGGGGCTCCATCCCGCCCCCCTCCCCGCCATCATTCTTGATGGGCAATATGCTAGTACGTAAAATAAGCACAACTGGGCCCCTTCTTCATTTAGGGCCCTAAGCACATGCCTAGTTTGCCTATACGTTAATCCAGCCCCGGCAACATGTAACCATAGTAGAGAGGAAGACTTAATGCAGTATGAGTTTCTGGCCACAGCAAATTACGTAGCCCTAGGCAGTGCTATATGTATCATTCCCAGAAAGAGAGAGCTGTCTGGGCATAGTCTGTTGAAGTCTGTTGAGAGTGAGACTGTTGGAGGACTCACCCATCTGTTCTGGATTTCTTTAAGAGAGACAGCAGTCTGAAGAACCAATGGCAATATGAGCCAGCCTGAGCCTTCCAGTGCAAGAGGAAGAGCTGAAGGAAGTGCTGGAGCTGGAGCTGGAGCTGGATCTGAGTACCATAGCAAAAGAAATTCTGAGGAAGGAGGGGGAACCCTCTGAGTTTGTGCTCCACACTCCTCCCCAGAAGGTGCTTTGGAGGAGGTTGAGGTAGAGGTTGTGGAGGTAAGAGCCTCATTTGAGTCCACTCCTCCTGTTGCTGTGCCTCTGCCTGTTGAAGTGGGCACACATGCACCCACACCCAGAAGCAAGTAGGTTGTGTCGTCTGGTATCATTTTGAGCTGGCAGATGATCTCACATATGCTATATTCCTGCACTGCTGAGCCAAAACCAGCCGGGGCAACGGAACAAAACAAATGAGCACCATGGGGATGCTGATGCATCTGGGCAGGCACCACCCCCTTTCCCTTGCTCCTCCTCATCTTGGCACCAGTGGGATTGTGCCTAAAAAGAAGTCCCCCTCTCATTCAAAAGCCCCTGTCCCCCCTGAAGCAGAGACAGGCCACCCTGGAAGAGTGCGGGAAAGGCGGGCATACAGGGGGCTGAGTGCTCCACCCTCCTCACTCCATCCACACTTCCTTCTTTTTTCTTTTCACTTGGGTTTCACAACCATTTAGTGCCCACTCTCAGAGCTGGAGGGTGCACTCACTATATCACCAGCCAGCAGGGGAAGAACATGTCCCTGCTGAGCTCTCATGCCAGGACAAACTTGGAGGTATGATCAGGGGCTATGGGGAAGGAAGAGGCCCTAGGTCATGGGCATGACTAGTAAAACTGCACCCTGCCAGGGTTGGGAAAGCTGGTGGGACTATCAGTGGTGCTGCAGCCCCTAAGAAATGCCAGGACCAAGGACCACCCTGGTGAAAGGTGGTAGGAGGTGCCTTAAAACCTCCAGCCACCACACGCACGCAGAATCCTGGCTGGGGAAAGCCCAGACCCATCACATCTTTGACAGGCCTGAGGCTTGCTGGTTGCCGTGGAGTTGTGAGGCTCCAGATGAGCTCAGCTTAGCTACTTGGGATGCCAGCTTTCGGGTTGATAAACCCTTCATCAGGCTGAGGAAGCACCTGCAGTTGGGGTGTATATGTGCTGTTCATGGATGGAAGGAATACTAAACAAGCGAGAGGCTGGCATGCGATGCAGGCAAGAAAGCCAGTCAGTGAAAATGGAAATGGAGGCCTCAGGTGGGGAGGGACAGGATGGATTGATGGGGGCGAGAGGGAGGTAGCAGGTAAAAGTGGAGAAGTACCTGGGGAGACAGGTAGTTGGGTGTTCTTGTCTTTGATAGATTTTCAGTATGCTCTCATTCTGGTGCTCAGTTCTTGCTTGGTGTCTCCACCTTTTTTCCATCAGCGCATGTGGTGCCCTGATGGAGACATGTATTGTGAAGATATTTCCATACTGGAGATATTGTTGGCAGGTTTTGCATGTCTTGTCATGGCATGGTCTGGATCCATTTGGTGTGTTTTGGGCTGTAGGAAGTTGGCTTCTGGTGATGAGGTTAGCAAGGTTCAGTGCTTGTTTGAATTTACAAACCACTTTTTACAGACGAGCCTACGAACTGCACTTCATCAACCTCCTAGGTACAGAAAAACATGGACTTGATATAGACATTGGAATTCTGATGCACTACAGCCTGCTGGACATCTGACTCCCTAAGTACCTTTCCACTTTTACCTGTTACATCCCCATTCCCCTCTATCCCAGCCTGTCTCTCACCCCCTGACGCCTTCATTTCCATTTTTACTGACTGGCTTTTTTTACCTGCATTGCATGCCAGCCTCTGGTTTCTTTACTATTCCTTCCATCCAGGAACAGCACACACATCAACTGCAGGTGCTTTCTCAGCCTGACGAAGGGTTTCCAACCAAAAAGCTTGCTAAGATACATTTCTCCATTTATTCAGTTGGTCTACTAAAAGATGTCAAACTGACCCAAAGAACATTGTCTGCCATGTCCTTAGACCAAAATGACTACAACCTACATACCTAGCACCTGTCCCTGGTCAGCTGACTGGAAGCAAGCAGGGCCCTGGGTACATCTAAGCCCCAGGGCTGGGCCTGGGGCTGGCAGGGAGAGTTCTCTGGCAGCTACTGGAAAAGAAGTTCCTGCAGAAAAGGAAAGAAAGGCTCTGTGAGCTTGGCTACCTGAGATGCTAGTGCTGCTGTGCTGCTTACCTGCTGTTATTTCAAGTGCTGGACCCGACTGAGGCTGTAGGGGAGGAGGAGACCTCACTGGGGCACACTACCATGTTGTGTAGAGGCCCCAGTACCAGTGAGGGCGCAGCAACAGGGGCATAGAGAGCCCAGTGACAATAGAAAGTAGAGTGAGACCGAGACCTCGTTTCAAAGACGATATCAATATACTAGCTGCATGGTATGGGGCATGATAAGGGGTAGTTGGAGGCATGCATCTAGCCCATAAGGCTTAGGGTATCTCGAGGCACTTACTTAGAGTGGGTCCCAGCAAGGGGCCCAAGAACCTACACCTGGGGTTTAGTGGGGTCCATTAGGAGCATGACTGAGCTGAAGCTTGAGGGCAGCCTCCCTATTTATCATCTTTTCCAACAAGATGTGGCGGCAGGAGGGAAGAGAAGGTGCCCGCAAGGCAGAGCTGCCACGGTCACAGGGCTCTAGGGGTATCATGCCCATCTCTAGGGACCCTACTCCATGACAAAGTGCAGTTTCCCAGAAACCCCTGCAACTATCTTCTTGAAACTTGACAGGCTTTGTGGCCTCAACAGGGGCTACCATGCCTGCTGCTTTCACCCCCCTGGATGTGGGTTTGAGACAAAACCAGAAGGAAGCATAGGTAAATCAGCACAACTTTCTTCAGTAGGGCTCACTTCTACTCTGGGAGGGAAAAGCCAGGAGCTACCATTTAGAGATGGAGTTGTTTAAGGGGAAAAAAGTGGTGAAAATCTGAGAGACAGTTCCAGAAACTCCATAGATTTGTGGTCCACTGCAGGTCTCTGAAACTGGAAGTAGCCTTCACTGTTACTGGTTCTGGTCAGCACAGTCACCTTGCAGTATTATAGGCTAGATAATGAGCTCTGCTGAGAGGCACAAAGCTATCTCCTGGACTGGAAGCAGCAGAGCCTTGTATGTGGTACTGAACCTGCACCGAATAGCTCTCTCAGTAGCATAATGAAGCAGGAGCAGCTGCAGCACCAGCCCAAGGCACTGACCCTTAGGTGGGGGAGGGCACAAAAATAGTGTCACTGTGCTGCTGGCAACACAGCCACTGATGCTGCCCTGTGCTACATCATCTAGTTATACCTCTGTGCTCTGCCTCTTGGCAAATGCAACATAAAGCATCCTGCAGCCATGGGAATGTTAGGGAAGCTGATTATGAGTGAGTTTTCTTAGTCTTATTTCAGGGTTTCTTTGAGACAAACTGGGACATCATTTCCAAGTTCAGGACAGTCCTGGTACTTTTGGACTGATTGGTCCTTCTATGGAGGCAAGAAAAAGAGGACTGGAGTGGGAGCCAACAAACAAGCATGCAAATGTGCAGAAATAGATTAGGAAAGAGCAGGTGATGAATAGAAGCGCAGTAGATACTGGCAGTCATTATTTTTTCAGCAAGGATTCATTGCCTGAGAGAGCTAGAAATGCTTAAAATACTCTATTCCAATATAAGAAATATAGCAGTAGCTGCCATCTGGAATCTCTGTGACAGGAAATGTGAGTCTTACAATTGGATGTGACCAATCAAGTGCCTCTTTGCTCCATCTCTGTGAACACTTCCTTTATGATAAGCAATTGGGGGAAAGAAGGAAGCAGCACGTGTTAGACTCCACCAAGAGTGTAATACTTCTGCAGACCAACTGATTTCAGAAAACTGTGTTGTGTGGTTCCTCTCAGTGCAAAAAACCTGATAGCTTTGCTTCTTGGGGCTTTCTTTTTCTCCACCTATTTTTAGGCTCACTTCCCTTTATCAGAAGGAAAGACCATAGTTACTGTAATAAGTTTAGAAACAGAAAGAGAACAATGAGGGGGTGCATACTGCCTTTCCTAGGCCTTATTTTGAGCATGGTGACAATCAGCAAGAATAGAGGATCATTTTGAAAGAGCCCAAATCAGCAGGGCTGTGTGTGTTAAATTAACAACTGCCTACAATACAGTTAACCACCAGCGACTCCTCCACAAGGCCCTGGAAATAACCAAAGATCTACACCTCACAGAGCTGACATGAGCCCTGCTCAAAAACAGACTTTTTTTGGCAAACTGGATGGGAAACAAAGCAGATGGGTCTACATTGCCACAACAAGGATCGGGCCCCTCATGGCTCCCCCACCATTGCCCCTGGTTCACCCACATCTTACAAGTCGAGACTGCGGGTGTTTTTGGCACTTTGCCCAAAAACATTGCTGACCCCTGGGCTATACCATTGGTTCAAGCACCTGTGACTGCAACACAGAGCCTTAGACTATGCAACACCTGCTGCAATGCCCACTGCTCAAAAGCACATGTACAATGCAAGATTTTGCAAAGTACAGTAAATGAGCACAAGCACGTGTAACAAAATGGTCACATGTGGTGTAGAGACACAAAATGATGATGATCAGCAAGAGCAATTAAACATGCTAATTTAATCCAGAATATCACTGAAACCATTCTACTCTAAATGCTAAGAACAACAGAGCTTTAAGGTTGTTGGTTGTAGCTGTGTTGGTCTATGGACATAGGCAGACAAGGTTCTTTGGGTAGATGTGATATTTTTTATGAAACCAAGTAAATAGTTTGGGAAATTGTTCTTTGTAAACTTTCAGGCACAAACACCCTTCTTCAGGCATAGGAAAAGTCCGTACAAGAACAACATAGCAAAACAGAGGGTGGGTATGGGATGTTCAGGAAAACAGCCCTGGGCACCAGCCTGGGAGAAGGAGTGAAAAAATACCTATCACCGTAGCTGCTAACCAGCCACACCGCTGCTGCCAACATCCCAGCAGCCAGCGCTGCCCCAGGTGCTGCTGCTCCCCAGGGTGCTAAGCTGTGCTGTAGTACCTCTGTAAGAATATGTCCGTAACCTAACTCAGAGGGGAATGTTTGATGTACAGTCTCATCTACTTATTTGGTTTACAAAAGTGCTCATTAACTCTCGTAAGAGTAACAGACCTTGGATTTTGCCAAAACTGACCTGACTTACTTTCACCAGAAGGAAATATGTCATCCGCCACACTGATGAGCTGCAATAAAGACTGGAGCAAAGGACCTCTCCATTGTCATGATATTGGGGCCTGCAACAGTGAATAAGAAACCAGGATAGTCCAGAACAGGGAGCACACAGCTTTGGGCTCCAGTGTCAACTCAAACATCTTGGAGAATGCAACTGGTACTTTGTTGCACCTCTGCAAATCACACACCTCCCAACTGGTCATTCAGCAACTATTGGAGCTGTAGGAGATATCAAATCAGGTGGCCATTTTCAAGGCAGCGAGGGAACACTAGCTAAAAATTGCACTTTCATTATTGGTGCTATTACTCCCCATGTTATTTTACTGGCACTTTGTAGGTTATGACAGTGGTGAGGTTTTTATGCCTTGCATCATTTATGCATTTTTTTTTTTTTGGAATATCCGTTCATTTCAGACCACAAGCTAGACCATCATGTTCCACACACTGGGCAATTCTACACAAGATGCTAACTGCACAGTAGCCAAATAATAGTGCTAATACACTACTGCACAATATTTTTAGGCTACTGCACTGTAATGTCACTAAAAAGGCGTTCGCTGTTGCTACTGCACAGTAACTCTGGTTACTGCATATTGTAATACTTGATTACACAAGTACTAAATAAATGCACAACCACTGCGCAGTAGCATCTCATGTAGGCCTGCCGATTGTTTCTTTAAAAGGAAATACTTGACCCCCATCAGAAATGTAGCACTGAAAGAGGCCAGTTACCCATCAATATGACAGCCGTGGCCTGCATTAGATCCCAGATAGGAAGATGAAAGACACCCCAAGTAGGCAATTATGGTATCACATACCCATATTATAAATTTATGCCTCACACCCCTTAGAGCAAACTTACCCCTTGGAGGAGAAAAGTTTATATCTATTTTACACCAGATTATTTAAAAGCCAACTATTATTGGCTATTTTACTTAAATATAAACATCCCATCCTTTAAATTCAGCTAAACTCTTGGCCTCATTTGTGCAGCAGTGTATTCCAGCAGTCAACTGGGTTTGATGCTTGTTTTACCAGTTTTAGCTTTCAATTTCTTGCCTTTCTATTTTATTTGGTATCCTCTTTTTCTGGCACTTGGGATAGTGTTTGGCAGCACATGCTTTACCTTTCCTTGCACAACATTCTCCTTTGTAACCTATCATATCAATTTCCCTTTGTAGAGCTAGTTAGTCCCCTCAAAAATGGCTAGTTCATCAAAACCAAAAGTTCCCACAAGGAAATATCCATTATCAAAACTTTTCTAGTTTTGGAAACAAGTTTAAGAAAACAATTTTGAAATCTCAAAAAAGAAAATCCAAATGGGACTTCAGGACAACAACAACAATCTGGGTTCCAGAATGACATTTTCTTTCAAAATTTGGTAAAACAGTACATGACAGTAATTGTAAGTAACCAGCTGTAAAAACTAAAAGATCAAAATGCAATATTCCTATCAGTCAAAACCAAAATGATTTAAAAGTTAGTTGTCAAAAGATTTTAATACCACAAAATTCTTCAGGAGGGAAGTACACTTGCCCACTGAACTCTACTTACTTGACTCCTCTCTAGATATTTGCATTCATTATCCAGGGACAAGCCCCAACTATGTCTGTAATAGGTAGTAAGAAAAAAAAGTAATTCTATTTGCCTGAACTGTAAGAGAACAATATTTTAATCAAACGAATGAAGTGCAAGTCAAGCTGAAACTAGTGTCTGACTCAAATCACATACACAGCTATTTTTTCAGTCTTTCTTCCAGTCAATCTCCAACAAGGCAATCCAACAAATTTTCCTATTTTGGACTCTCACACATCTAGGTGTGTCATCATGTACCAACTCTTCCCCTCATAAGAACTGCTTTTGTTCTTGTTAACTCACCAGGAAATCTGAGCTGTTAATACTGGAAAGACTGGATAAATTAATTCCTTCCCCCGCCTCTCCCCTGCAACAATAGAATTACAGTTGGTAAAAATGACTAATTTTCTATTGTGAGGAACAGTTCTGTTGCATTTGGTTCCTCTTTCCCTGCACTTGCCAAGCTACCCTTTCATTAAACTTTACGAGTCTGATACAAATGTAAGAAAACCACTCCAACTTTAACCCTGGAAGAAATGATGTTTAAATTGGAGTTGTGTTGCTATACTGGTATGGCTCCCACCCTTCCACAAGTAATTGCTGGATCTTAATAGCTGCCATGCATTTTGGAGCAAGAGACCCCTCCACCTCTCTTCTTTTGAAATGGCTGCAAAAGTACATGTGTCCATACACTGACTTGGCTTCTACCAGAGCAAGCTGACAGCCAACAGAATGTATCGCTCATCTTCTCCCATCCCTGACCAACATGCTATCCCAGGTCAGCTCCAGGTATGCCTTGATCCAAATGAAGACTTGCCTACAGATCCTATCACAAGCATCACATGATTAGATGTGCAGTATTTTATTTCCTAAATGTGCTGCTTGGAAGAGGAAGGAAGGAGGGAAAATTTTAGTTTTTTTATGCTGTTGGTTCTCTCTTTGAAGGAAGCAATAGTCTCTGGAATATCTTCTACCTCAGCCCTCCTTCCAAATGGCATGAATTCCCATGTCAACTACAATAACACTTCCTCCAGAAACCCAGCTGTCTTATGTATGTTCCATTGCTCTGAAAATATGTTCAGTATTCATTAAGTTCTCACTGCCCAGACCCCATCCTCCCAGCTCTCCCCACAAGCATCCTTTCAGTCCCAGAAATTTCATCTTCACAACCCACCTGGAACCGGATGCCCACTGACCTTCCTCTCCTTTCCCATTGTTCAGAACCCTCCACCTCCCGAATAACCTCTCAGTACCTGCTACCTTCCTCACTCCTTAGGAACCTCCCAGCTGCTTTCCAACTTATAATCCTTTCCTCCTGTCCAACTGCTTAGAAGCCGTCATGAAGACCCCCGTGCATGCCCTCTTCTCTACTGGTTCCTTTGTTCTGCCAAACTCCACTCCTCTTCTCTGGGTTCAAGCATCAACCCTTTCTTTTCTCCTGTCCCAAAAAAATCATTGCTGTTATTCTACTCTCCAATGGCTCTTCCTCTGTTTTAGCCCTGTACTGAAGAAAATGTCAAGTTTCTCCCCCGTCAGGGGAGACCAAGCCCATGGAAAAACCCTGAGCCAGGGTAGGACCAAGGGAAAGAAGAAAGTCATGGAGAACTCTGGTTTTCCTCTTTGCTCTTTCATCACTTCTTTCTAGGAAAATGCTTCTGGGAATTCGAGCTGGTAGTGTCCCCATGACTGACAGCTCATTACTTCAAGCCTCCTACTCCTGGCTTGTTTCCCCCTCCCTCCCACCCAAGCTCTCATAGGCTAGGGACAGACATTTAAAAAGCTGGAGCCTGAATTGATTCAACCTTTGCAGATGAGTCTAACCTGCCTAGGTTGAACTGGTTTGTAACAGCGCAGACATTTTCTCTGGACTGAGAAAATGTGGGCGCATGCCTGCAGGTGCACAGGCCAGGAGCTGAGGAGTGCTAGAGCGTGTCCTCCCTTTCAGGGAAGCTGTGCTGGGGAGGAGGGGGTTGTGGCCAATCTGAGGCGAACTTTAATTCATCCCTCCCTGTCCCACTGGCAGGGACCTGACCTCGGTCTGCTAGGTGCTCCCCCCTCGCTGCTGCAGCGGGGGTCACCTTGGGTCCCTGAGGCAGAGGGGTCGGGGGGGGGGGTTATTCTCCCCTCTACTTCCACTCCCCTGGAGGACTGCAGCCAGGTCTGCCTGCCCCGACTGCCACTGCTCAGTATGTGCCTGGGGCAAGCAGCAGAATAAGTCCCATCCTATCCCCTCCCTCTGGTGTCTGGCAGAGGGGGTTTATTCCACCACTTGTCTCAGGCACACAGCAAGCAGTGACAGCAGTGGTTGGGGTGTGCAGACCCCACTGTGGTGCCCCAGGGACAGAGGGGGGAATAACCCTGCTCCCTGCCCACCCCCCACATGGGCCCTGCCAGCGGCATCTGGCCTCACCAGGTTGGGGCTGGCTGGGAAGTGGGCTTCCCAGGTGAGCTCAGAGGTGCCAGCAGGCCCCAAGCCCAGCAGCCACCACCACTGAGCCCCCTAGCCTGTGCAGGACCTGGGACTGGGCTGGGGAGCTGTTTGGTCCCCCCAACCTCCAGCTGCCTCTGCCATGGCCATGCCATGCTACCCTGGGCGGAGGCAGGGAAACTTCAGCACTGCGGCTTCTTCCCCGTGTGTGAAGCTCCGGACACCTTGGAAGGTGGAAGATGTCTGGGGGGGGGCTGGAGCTGGAGGTCCATATGCAGAGTAGAAGCCTCTGGGCTGAAGCTTTCTCCCAACTCCTGGAGCAGTGCAGGAGCAGCAGAAATGGGAGGAGGAGTAACCACTAGAGGCAAGGGGATAGTGGCTTGGCCCAGCAGAACTGTTTTTCTCTCCTCACCTCCAGCTGCAGCTCCTGCCACACTGCGCAGCACCACTCACAGTTGGGGAAGCTTCCCTCATCCCAGTGGCATCTACCTCACGTGTGGAGCTCCAGCTGCAGCTCCCTGGATGCCTTCTAAGGCATCTGGAAGTTAGAGCCAGAGCTCCATGCATGGGGCAGAAGCCATGGGGCTGAAGCTTCCTGCCCTGCAACCCAGAGTCACATGTGCCGACACCCCTGTCATGGTTTCCCAGAGCTTGAGCCTCTTCCTGGTGAGGGGACCATGCTGTGGGGTGGAGAAAGCTGCTACAGACCATGGTGTTGGGGGGACTTGGAGAGCTCTGGCCCCCTCTGATCCCTGGTGCTGCTGCATGCAGTCCACTGCAGCTCTGTCTGCCCTGCAGCACTGCGTCCCCACCAGGAAGGGGCTTGCACTCTCCAACACTATTACAGGGGCTGCTGCCTCCATTCAGGCTCCTGCCTCCCACTGCAGTGGTGGGGCGAGGGCATGGCCAGGCACCACCCAGACGGGCCCCTTGGGGGTGGGGCAGGGACAGGGGTTAGTCCTCCTGTCTTCAGCTGGGGGGACAGGAGGGGGCTTATTTCATTGCTCAGCAGTGGCGGCAGTTGGGGCAGGCAGACCTGGCTGCAGTCCCCTGGGGGCAATGGGGATAGAGAGGAAAATAACCTTGTCTCCCTGTCCCCTCTACCTCAGGGGTGGCCTGCTGTTGCAGCAGCAAGCGGGAAGCACCCAGCAGATCCAGCTCAGGTCCCTGACAGTGGGACAGGGAGGGGGAAATTAAACCCCACTCTGGCCAGACCCCTGTCCCTGCCTCATCAGGAATACAAAAACCACTCACAGAATTGAACCTTTGGTCTGGGTCACTTTACTGCTGTGGTTAAGGTGACCCCCAGTCATACCTTTCATATTGCAGTATAGACCTTGCAGTGTGGACTTTAACTGTTCAAGAATAAACATTGTTCTACATCAGGGCTGTCCAGCTGGTGGCCTGTGGGCCCCAGCATCTGCTTCTCCTATTGGCATGCAGTGAGGGAGGATCTAGGGGTCTGTGCACCTGTGCAGTCTGTGTGATAGGGGGAGATGGGAGGACCAGGGGCTGCCGCCATCATTTGGTGATGGAAGGGGACCAAGTGCATCTGGTATAATAGGTACGGGGGATTCCAGGGGTGCAGCCCTTTTCCCCAGCATGCCAAAGTCAGACAGCCCTGTCCTAGATAACTCATTTGCCTACCCTATGAAAGAAGCGGCAAAGTCTCCTCTTTGCAGCCTTCTGAATGAGCTGGACCTGCTCAATTGAATCTTGTGAGAATGCAGCCATTTGGATTTCCCTGGGGAGCAAGCGTACATAGTTAACACTTCTTCACCTTTTTTTTCACTTGTCTCAGTGTGTGGCCTTCTGGAATACCACTTCCATTTTCACAGGGCCATCAAGTTCAGTTTTTTCTCTCCAACTTGTAGTGGTCTAGCATATTGACAGTATTCTTCCATGTTCACATCTCCAAGCTCAATGAACTCTCACATTTTCAGTACCTTTTCAAAACTTTATTTTCTTGATCTAATGACAGAAACACTTTCCATACATTTATAACTGGACTGATTGATAGGAGGCAGCTCACTGAAGGTCTATCATTGGAACTTCTCATTCTTATGTGTAAGAAGTTGATGTCACACCACTCAGAACCACGTTGTCTCCTGATTGGAATGGTAGTGTCTTGTCATAGGAAAGACTTCCTGCCACGCCTTTGATGTTATGGGAGATATGTCTAGACACTCTTGGGAGACACCAGCTATTCATCATAAACTCAGGATGTTGACAGCTCTTTGCAGGGCTCCACTATTCCCATACCCTGCCCTCACCACACCTGATGTTCCGGGCATTGTTATGTGCCTCTGAGATCGAGGTTTCCGCTCACACTTGAAGGATCCTTGCCTAAGGCTTTGGCTAATTGGCTGCTTGCCCCGTTCTTCCTTGCATGGGTCCCAAGGAAGCTATTTCTCTCTTTTGGTCCCCTGTTGTCCTCCTGGGACTGGGGCTAACTCTCTCTTCCTACCACCCTCCCGGGGAGTAGTTCTGTCCATACCTTCTTCCTTTCCCAGGTCCCCAAAGTGGTTCTCTTCAACCACCAGTACTGGATTCACTGGTCAATTGGCTCTCCCTGTTGGATCATGTTCCTCACTGGGTCTCACCAGGTAAGTTGAGGGGCCAGAGTCTTTCCTTAGGCTCTGGGGTCAGTCTTCTCCTCCCATCTGCTTTCCATTCTCCTCTCTTGCTCTTTGCTGTCTTTCCATTCTCCTCTGACCCTGGATGCTTCCTCGGCATCCCTTAAATCCCCCTCTTTCTAGCCGGGTCTACAATGGCGCCTCCTACTCACTGACCGTCTGACCCAGCTATTCTTCTCTTGCTCTCTGGTGTGGTCTTTTCTTTTGCTGCACCGTTTTCTCCCTCCCAGGTTCAAATCCTGGTGTTTGAGTTTGCTGCGGCAGCCTTTGATCTGCCATGACTCCAACTGACTCCCCGATCATCCAGAGCACAGCATTTTCCTTGTCCCAGCTTGCCGCAGCTTCTCCTGTGTCCTGAGTTAAGTTACTCAGGACACAGGAGTAACCCTTTTACTCCCCCTTGGTGTCCCTTTTACTTCCTCCTTGGTGTTCCCGTGGCAGTGCTTCAGTCACCCTGTCATATTATGACTGAAGTATGTACACATTTTTGAGATACCCTTCTTCCACGTGATTTAAGATTCTTAGCTTCACAAAATACAGCACATATTTGAATTTTTAAAAAGGCTAGCAGCTTGTGTAAGAAGCAATAACCAAGAAGTCTTAATAAAAAGATTATAGAAAATACAAATCTTGCCTTTTATTGTATGCAGCTGTGCAACTATAATTTAATAAATAACTTCATTTCTATATAAAAATTGAATGTATTGGACCATGTATAAAAATAAATAGATATTTAAAACATCTCATTTTGCTTCTTTCTTCATAAAAAGTGTAGTAATGGCATGTGAACAAAACAAAAGTCCCAGGAAAAGTCAAATTATGGGTGAATGCTCCTACTTCACTACAGATAGGCAAAGGTCTCCTATATTATACACAACAAGCAGTCAGCTATCTAGTAAGTCTTCAGAGGCAGAAGGTGTGGTAGGGTGTGGTTGACCATGGTCTGTGCACCATATAGACTTCTTATCTCTGGTGCTGATGGGCAGTACCTACCAAAAGAAAAAGACATAGCTTTTTAAGCAAAAAAAGGGTGAATTATTTCAAGGTTGGAGAAGAACTCCAGACTTCTCAGAGGCTAAATTACTGCTTCTGCCTATATCAGAGGACAAAGGATAAATTTCTCCCTGAGAATATGATCAAGGGAACCCAGCTTTGACTTAGAGAGGATTGTGGAGAGGCAGTAGAAGAGCCTCCATTAGCCAGTTCACTGGTGGTGGCTTTGCACAACACTGCTTTTTATAGAATGCTGTGCTGTTTTCAAAGCAAATACTTTCCAGTGAAGGTTTACTATAGTCTGGTACTGAGAGCTGTCCAAAAGCCAGACTGCTGGACATATCATATTTAATTTCTGTTTTTGCAAACATTGCTGCAACTTCTTTTCCTCCCAGGGAGGGAGTTAGATATGAGCTAATCACTTTGTGTCTTGGTGTCTCTATTATTTTATCCAAGATGATGTTAATGATGCCCACCCTCCTTTATATAATGTTTTGAAAATACAGATGGAAGTCTATCAGGATCAGCAAAGAACTTGCATTTTTCTATTTCCAGACATGATGTAACAGCACTGAGAAGATATTCAGTAACTCTTAATAAATTTTGTGTTTAATCTTTGGGTCCACTGCACATCAGCCATGGGCTTATTTATAAGAATAGCCCATACATAAGACCAGCCATTTACTGGGTCAGACCATAGGTCCATCTTGCCCACTATCCTGTGTCATACAGTGGCAGAGAGTGGATGCTGAAAGGGACAGCGAGCAGGGTATGACCATAGTTTTTCCACTGTTCCTCTCCTGCTTCCAGCCTCCAGCATTTAAGTTCTAGGAGGTTCCAATTCAGAGGTGGTGCCCCTAATCCCCATGGTCCCCTGGTAACATGCTTCTGGAAGGGCTCACCCAGCACAGATCTTGATTTTCTTTTCTTTGATGTTGCCGTCTCCAGCAGTGGCAGAAGCAGCCAAGAAGAACCAAGAGAACCAAAACAGTGGACACATAGATGGGTACGTCTCTAACCTTTGGTTCATGTAGACCTTGGCCTGCAAAAGAATCAACAAACCTTAAGAGAAAGGCTAAAACTACCTCAAGAGCTGCAGTCAGCTTTGCCAAACTCCAGAAGAAGGAAAGGACCAGGTGCAGCTGTACTGCCAAACAAGCTGTCTGTCACCAGGATCTTAATGTAGCCTTCAGTCCATAACAGATATTGCTTTGGCCTGTTCCAAGTGAGGGCATCGCCAGCCATATATTTTGTCCCTCACTGTGTACACACTCGCTTCTTGTTCTCTTAGCTGTCCCAAAGCATCCCTATTCTCCTTTGCATGAGAAACCCTATCTTTCTCTCAGCTATGCTAAAGGAGCTTTTGTTTGACAACTAGTCCAGGACCTCCTACTTTGCATTGTCTCAGAAACACTTGTATCTCATACCACAGGATATAGCTCCCTCCTCCTCCCCAAAACAAATCTTATACTCACTCTGTTTCAAACTGTCCTTGGGCAGGGCTAGGGTAATGTTCAGAGATGGATGTTGGATCTCACAGGCGAGAGATTCCTCCAAGAGTATCCTGGAAGGGACGTGCGTGAAACTGCTTATAGCAGTCACAGTCTGGTTAGCATGTTTGATGAAATACTCTGTTGGTCTCTGCTGAAAGTGGCTGGACAGGATCCAGGAGACCTTTGGGGTTGGTTTTCCTGTTACTGAGCAGCTCATCTCCAGCAGCTTCTCCCCTGCATTGTCAGGGCTGGACACAAGCTTGGCCTCCACTCTGGGTTCTGATATTGCTGTAAAACACAAGATAAGATTAATACCTCCAGCTATATCAGTGAAGAACTGTATGCTTGGAAAAGAGAATCTTGGTGCCTGTTTCTTGCTAAGTCATGAAGACAAAGCTTCTATTAATTTTACTTTCCAGTGCTGTCTGCCATGTCAGCCAACCAGGACACTCAGCGTGATAATACAGGCTTTCACAATATTGGAACAAAAATGAAGAACTCCATAAATACAGACATGGGGAAGTAAAAGCACGGGAGCTGCAGTATATTATCACAGCTTGACATAAGCAAGAATGAGTGGGTTAAAAGATAAAAAGTAACATATCTGGGAAGTAAGAAGCCAGGTAACTAAAATGAGCAAGGCAGATGTCTATTACTTTTCTTTTTTGTTTTTGTATAGTTTTACTAGCAGATGGTAGGTGCTGACCTAAGAGCCCTAGGACTGACCCAAGAAACTAATAAAGTAAAGCAGGAACAATGCAAGTTTCCCCATACAGATCATTTTAAAATCAAAGCACGGTAACATTATCTGTTACGTCTTTTCATCGTTGTGCAACTGAAGTAAATGAGCATATGTAATTAATGCACTCCCATCAGTTTTGTTTCCTTTATATAGCTGTAAAGTGTGCTTATATTTTGAGTTATAAAATTAAGGACAAAATGTATAAAGGAGTGGTTCCTTAACTACACACCCTTAAGAACTGAAGTGTGGGCCTCATTTTCACATGTGCTGAGCATCCAGAAGCTCCCATTAACTTCAACACATGCTTGGGTCATGCAAATATCACCACGTCCTTAGGTGCCCTAATCATGCCAAGATTTACCCAGACATACAACTGTACTTTGGTGACTTGAGCTTCATTATACCATACATGTAAGTTAAATTATGCATCTGTGTATGCCTTGGAAGGACCTGGGTCTACAGATGGATCAATAAGTCTAGGTACTTGTAATAAAATATTAGTTTCCTTGGATGTTCCCCTGAGTCTTAAAACTGGCAACTATAGTTTTGTCATTTGATTGATACAAAAAAGGTTTTAGATTTTGTTGATTCACTAATATTTGTGTGTTCTATCAAAGCATCTCTTTTTCCACTGTGCAGGTAAATGGTTTCTGCCGAAGGTGGCTGGACAGGATCCAGGAGACCTTTGGGGCTCCATTCCTGAGCAGGATATTTCTAGCAATAAATAAATAAATAAATATACTTAGAATTAAAGAACCAGGATGGATAAAAGCTGAAAGTCAAATCAACTGAAAGTCAAAACAAAGTTGAAGGATAAAAAGTGGCATGTATCAGTTTGGCATCTACATCTCTCCTGAACCATTAAGTATCTTCCCTTAGCCCTATGCTAATTTTCCAAGCCAAAAATAAGACACCATGTACCAACCTTAACCTCAGAGAAGCTACAGCCACTCCATACTTAGGTACAAAATAAATAAATAATGTCAGTTTAGGGTTCTTTTTTCAGGAGGTCTTTGATTCCTAGTTTCTACAATAATCCTAAAGTCCATTAAGTTCTATGTTATAACCCCAGACAATGTGTTTATTATGGTTGCACCTGCTTTTGTGATCTCATCAGAAACATCTCACTTCTCTCGTCCCCAACCAGACAGAAACTCAATATTATCCAACTGCAAGGACTGATGAATTACAATACTCCTTCCTCTTAACACTGCAGTAAAAGCAGTCCTGGGGATTTCAGCTGAAACTTCAAAAAAATCTCCCATCTGAGTTTGGAAATTGAGAGAGGAGTGATTACACAAAGAACATTACGTTTCAATTAGCAAATCATTACTTGAACTTTTTCTTTTACTCACAAGATGCACAAAAATATGGTTTTGGTTATCACCGCCCACGACATTGGCCTCAAATATTATTGAAACTGACAAAAAAGAAACAGTGAGTAAAATCTTCCCAAGGTCACATGGGCAGGTGTTTCCACTGGGAGGTCTTTTACAGAACGTCAGTGTAAAATAACTCACATGACTGGATATTAATACTTCACACTGTTCAAGTGGGAGATCAATGCTTTTTGTAGACGAAACTCTGATGGAAGGCTTAGAGAAATGATCGAAATTGCCCTGTCATGCAGTGAAACTGTGACAACATGGAAATTCATATTTCTCAAATCTCACAACCCTGCTCTTTACATTGGGCCATATTTCCCCACCCGTTAGATTTTTTGTTAAATGTTGTAATCCTGAAGTATTATACAGCCAAATTCACCAGTTCTGCCCTGAAACAGCTCTCCTGATAGACAGACATTTGAATCTTACATTGAATCTATCCTTATTCACTGGTTATGTCTCTGTTTTTAGATATTAAATGAAGCCACTCAAATTTCTTTACTTTCATTGTTCTTTATTTTAAAGGGCTTGACCATGATCCCAGTAATGTCAGTGGGAGGCTAAGAGTGGCACTGGTATCTAATGTTTATAGAAGAGAGCCAGAATTTGCTCTGCCCCTGACTCACTGTATGAGGTTTGGCACATAAGTCTTCCTGAGCCTCAGTTTCTCCATCTAGGAAACAGTGTCAGTATTTATCCACCTTCCTTTGAGATCTCCATTATATTATTCAGAATGTATCTGGATACACATGAATACAGCCATAAAGGGTCCTGTCAACTGGCCAGTCACCATCACTGTAACAGACAATTGCCTCTCTCTCAGGTTCCAGCTCCAGCATCTGCCACTTACTCTTCAGAAAGATCTTGAATTCAGAAGTACAAAGGGGCAACACTCAAATTCTCTTTTTGTCATCATTTCTTATTATGGGAAAATCCATCCCTATTACACCAGTTTTTATAGCATTTTCCCCCACCCCCTGTTCCAGCAAGACAACTCTAAAATTCCCTCTTGTGAATATACCTATTCCTGCAGTGTGTCGTTGCTAGGCCTTATGTGTGGTATACGATACTAGCTGTGGTTTCAGTTCCCTTGAACAATTATAAACTAGTTATGGTACCAATGCCAGAATAACCCTCCCGTAGAATATGAAGACTGTAAAAGCTTGTCAACAACTGCCATGTAATCTCCCTGAGAATCCCCAGTTATCCTTTCCTCCTTTCTAGGGCAAGCAGATAATGATTTCCCTTCAAGCAGAAATTTTTGCAAGTTGAGTTGCACCTTGGAGTGACTGAGGGGTTCAGACAGTCTTTGGGGTGAATTCTTGTATCACAGTCTCAGACAGTAGGAATCCTCTATTTGGTTTAGCATAAGTTACTCCCATAGTCAAAATAGGAATTTAGGGCGGCCTATACACATGCTCATTGGTGTTCTAATTCGAATGCTGCAGTGTCATGTGTATTAAGCTCCTGCGTGTTTTAAAATGGCTGCAGGGCACTTTAACTAAGCTTTGCTGAATGAGGTTTAAATAAAGTATCCCACAGTCATTTTTAAATATGTGGGGGCTTAATATATGTGACGGTGAGGCACTCCAATTAGAGCGGCTGCCCAGGAACCACACTAATTAAAACACCTTCCCCTCCCCCCATTTCTGATCATATGCATCAGAAGCCCATCTAAATCAGGAATTTAAGGGTATGCCTGTATTGCAGTGGCAACATGTCCCACATGGGCCATTGCCAATTCTATCCCATGCACTTCCATGCCCCAAACCCCAAAACATACCAGTGAGGCCACTGCAGGCTGGTCTCCTAGTGCTGGTCTCTGGCTGTTGCGGACAACCCTGGACTGGCCTCACTGGAGTATTTCTATGCCTGATGCATGTGCAAGAATGGCCCATTCAGGACATGCCCTAAAGTAGCTTCGAGACTGAACCAGAATAATCATTCAAAAATAAATGCACAATTTAAAGCATTCACAGTACAAATTAAAATATTTTATAGTTAAAATGGGTCAGAGGGATTGAAAATGTTTCATTTGGTGATATCATTTGGTGAAAATATAAGATAAAAGCTAGTGTAAATGTTTCAGAACATTTCCCATGTCCTATGTCTCATTTAATTTTCCAACGAGTAAGCTCATTTTGTAGCTGTATATCATTTATGGCCACAGGGGATTACCAGATTATGTCATCTGACATCTTGTTTATCCCAGGCCATTAAGTTTTACCCAAAAATCTCATTTCAAGCCCAAATACTTAAATTAGACGAAAGCATTTCAGTCTACACAAAACTAAGCTGAAGTGTGCCAGAGGTTAGGAAAAGAATAGACCCGAGTTGCCACCTACAAACCCAGTCCATGACATGGCAGAAAATTGTTTAGGTGAGATATATTCAGATTATCATAGCAGGGGGTCCACACAGCAGAGGAAGACAACCACCACCTCCTTTCCTCCCTCCCCAAGGTCCCTGACAATCTGATGAGAATGACATTTCTTTTCCAATCCTAAAGTTAATAAGAAATATGACCCAGAGTGTATGAGCAAATCAGCAAGCCAGGAACTTAAGAAAGAGGATATCCTATACCTCAGAGCATGTGTCCACTCTCACCCTGGACAATTTTGGATCCATTAGAGGAAGGTGAAAATAAAAAACAGAATAAATATGACCAAATATGCACTGGGCAAAACTGTGCAAAGGGGATGGAGGGAATTTCTTCCTAACCTTGGCAGACTGACCAGGTGAAACTGGGAGCTCTGCTACATTTTAAGAGGTTAAGAATCTTGAATTATTATTCAAGGAAGGGATACAAAGTATATCTTTTATATATATATATATATATATATATATATATATATATATATATATATAATTACACACACATTTTAGTGTTCAGGAATATAGACCCACATTGACAGAACCATTGTCAACTGTCTCCTTCATTCAGTTCAGTTAGCAATGTTCGGGAAGGTATTTCTGTTGTTAGAACAGCAAAAGAAAGCTTTGAAATGTTATTGGAATTATCAGAACATCACTGAGGTGCAAGAAGCTTGGAGAAGTACATATGGAAGAATGCCGTCAACTTGCAATCTGGAGAGAAAAAATATTGAACCTGATTGCCCTGTGAAATATATGCGTAAGCAGCATTCTAGGAGGCCACACGCTGTGACAAGTGAAAAGAATTGGTACATGCTATGTATCAATGCTCCTAAGGGAAAATCCACATTGCATGCTTACAAGATTGAAATGAGCAGGACAAGCGTTCAGTGTATTATGAAGGCGGCAAAAGGAAAGTCTGCCTCTGCCCTTACAGGGTAGGCAAATGAGCAATTCAAGGTAGGTCTACACTGCAATACAAAGAGTATGTCTGCTGCTGAGCTAGTGTGGATACTGGTAACAGGGTAACTGTGCCAGCAAAGACTAGGTATCTGAGTATTTGTCCAAGGTTCTCACTGGATCTCATGATGTTTCAGCTATCCTGTTCTTTGTACACAGGGTAACTTGCTTACAGCTAGATTGGGGATGTGTATACAAGATGCAAATGCACCTTTGGATTGCAGTGTAGGCATAAAGTCCCACCAACAAAAATAATGCTTCTTCCTTACATTAGGAAATTCCCCATACCTTTTATAATAAGGCCGTATCTCACTATATGGGATTCCTAACTGCTTTAAAGGCTACATGAAGAATTAAGTCTCCCCTGGCTGAAGGTAGGGTTGGGTGGTACCTTAGAAAGTAACTGATTCAAAGAGGCATAGGGAACAATTTACTTTGTCAGATGCAAGTCAGAAAAAGGGTATATACCTTCCTCCAGAAGCATCTGGTACCAAATACCACCAAATGGAGTGCAATACCTGATTGAATATGCTAAGTTTCATAAGGTTATTCATTTAATTAAGAAATGCTTAGTTTATTTAACAGTCACTTTTCAATGCATTTTATTTCTCAATGTATTTGATATAAACACAGTAGGATATTTGAAAAAAAACTAAAGCCCTGGACAGACATACACAGAACCTAGTATAATTTACTTTGGTTTTGTATATCAATAAAATACACTAGAAGCAAATGCTGAGAGATGTGTAATCCTCATAAAAGATGGTTATTACAGCATTTAGGTTGTATTCCATTAAGGCATGGGATCTCTGTGTGTTTTTATACATGCTCCAGGGGTGGGGCAGAGGAAGATGGGGGAGCTTTAACAAGAGTGACTCTGAGAGCTGCTTTAATTAAAGTGCCTGCAGTGTCTTGTGTATCAGCATCCCCACACTTCAAAATGGTGGTAGGGGTGCTTAACTGAAGCTCGTTCAACAAGCTTTAGTTAAAGTGCCCCCGCTGCCATTTTGATGTACAGGAATGCTAATATACAAGACACGGAGGCCAAATGGAGTGCACAATTTAGCACTGTCCAGCAGACTCAATTAATTAATTAAGCAGACTTAATTGAGTCTGCTCTGACACGCTGTAATTACAGCATGGAGCAGCCTCCCCACATGTATACAGGCATCCTCTGTGACCGACAAAATCTGAACTCATGCCAGTAGATCTTCACCTCTGATTCTTTAAAGAAAGAGGGAAACCTTTGAAAGACTCACGGGAACTGCAAGCAATAATGTCTGTCAACTACAGATATGCTTGTGCAGATTATTGCATAGGTTTGGATTCAAGAAACAGAAATGGCTGCTCCAAAAAGCATGTGTACTGGTAGAAAAATATTTTTTTTAAGTTTGTTCAAGGCCAGGAGGAATCATAATAGCAAGGATTTGGGTTGCCTTGGGAAAATTCTTTTCCTGCTTTAAATGTTAATGGTAAAAGCTATACTTCTGCATTGCAGGATGCATGTTTGTACAAAATGTTTCTCTTTGTTATAAATGATTTATTTTAAGCAAAACAAAATAAAGTGAGTCCCTTCTACTACCCAGAAAATTACATTTAAATTCTTTCTGTATTTTGTCAGTTTTGATTTAGGATCTAATCATGCCTTAATTAAGATTTCATTCCCACTATCTGTTCCTAGACACCTGTGCTTAGCTATATGATCCACTCCATGGTTGCTTAAGAAATTTATCACATGAGAATTCAGAGGATTATCCTGAACTTTGGGCTCTAGTCGCTTAGATGTGAGCTTCTTTTGGAAAGCTTTGATATTAACAGATGAGCAAAGTTGCCACAACACTATAGGCTGCACTATGCCTCTATTCTGTTGTTCCAAGAAATTGTATACGTGGAAAACACCTTCTGCTCAAACTCCTTAGGGCACAACTTAATCTGCTTGAGTGTCCAAGACAGCGAGAATGACAATTGATAATAGTGGATATTGAAACCCTTCTCATATCCCACCTTTCTTCTAGCATTAAAACTGAAACACCCTGCAAGACATCTGAATAGCTACACATTCTCATTTCATTTCCAGGTAATCTCCCATCCCTTTCTTTTTTATAGAATCTCTATTTTAATTGAGGATTTTTATTATGTTTGATTATGAAACCTGACATCTCATCTCACACTGTTCTTTCCCACTCATTTCTCTGAGCCAACATAAGCTGATCTCTATGATGAATTCTTAGTCACCTACCACAGGGTAAAAACAGCATCCATACTGAAATTCTCTCTGCCTCCCTTCTTACCAATTTCTTGAACTCAACCTATCCACTGTTTTCTAATTGTTGCTCCATAATTCACCTCCAGATATGTTCAATGTTGAATGTCAAGATTTAAGCTTAAGGTAGAAGCTTAATTTAAACACTTCAGTGGCACAGAAGTACCACGCTGGGGAGGAGAGGTCCTCAGCTTTCAATGCAATGTGCAGTTGGAATTTCTTCCTACAACTAAAGCTTCAAAACTGGAAAAATAGGGAATGGTAACCTATCAGGTACTCTGAGTAAGCTGCATATCAAAAGTCACCATTTCCTGATTTCTTATTTTCTTAATGATAAAAAAATTTAAAATAACCATTAAACACTACTTCCTCCCTATCAAAGGTACAACTGATGAGGAAGGATGGAAGAGCAATTAGGAAAACTTTGCCTTAGGAATAGAGAGATTTAACAAATGTTGCAACTAGAGATCAACATCGTTCTTTCCATGAGAATGGCTAGAGTTTCAAAAAAGTCCCCTGAACACTGATGATGTCTTACCGTAGACCTCGAGACACATCCTGCCAGAAACGGACCCCAAGGGAAATGTGTTGAAGATGCATTTGTAGCATCCCTCATCTTCCATGGTGACTGCATGAAAGGTGATGGCAGAGACTTTTAAGTCGCGCTGGGTAAAGTTTATGTGGCCAACATAGTTATCCAGGATCTTGTGACCATTTATCTTGCTATAGGTTGCTATGTTGTTTTCTTTCTTCCCGCTCTCTTTTTGCCAGGTGACTTGAAGCACATCATGCTTTGAAATCAAGTGGCAGAGGAAAGTGACATTTTTTCCTTCTTTAGTGGATTGGACTTTGCTTGGTGTTACCTGCACAGAGCCTGTGGGAAATCAGAAGGTGTAATTCAAAGATTGTTACATCTATTCATGAAACACATGCAATAGAGAGATCCCAAAATCTATTACATTAATATGCTAAATGTTCCCCAACAATTTTTAAAATTTGCTGCATGCTTTACCTTTAGACTTTCCAGAAAAAAGTAGCCCTGGAGAAATTCACTGGAATGTTAAACTGCTGAAAGTAACAGGGACACTCATTAAGATAAGACATCTCCCCAGACTATTCAGTTGCCTCTCTCACAAGATTGCCAGTGAGACAGCCAGTTCAGATCCCAAGAACAAGTGCTCATGTGTTTTGTGATGCGAATATTTGTCCAATGGGATCTGTAACAAGGACTCATAAAGCCAATGAGCAACAGCCACTTTATTAGCAATTTTTGGTTGCTACCAGTCCCTATCCTACTGGACTTGAATTAGTAAAGCTGAAAATTGCACTTTAATGTATACTTCTACATACAAATTTATTGGTGTAGAGCAAATGCTTCATATATAACTTAGTCTTAAGTTATAGTCCATGGACAAGCAGTCATCTTAATTGCAGCACTTTTTCTGATAGCTCACAGAATAAAACATATTAAGAATTAGTAGTGGGAAGGACAGGGGAATGCCCATACATGACAGCTTGGCCTCTGAGGGGCCTTGACCAGGAGGCCTGGACCCCCATTCCCATGCTGGAATGAGACAGGATCATGAAAAGTTATCTTTCAAAATCAAAGAGCCACAGTATTGAAATGCTCCATAAAATATTAATGGCTTTCCCATTAACAAAGGCGCATTGAAGTACTATTAAAATGACTGGTGAACCCTACTTCATTCAGCACTGATTCTTCTCTTAGAATAGAAGCTAAAATTAACTTGGTTGGTTTATATCACTACCCCCCAAAGTAAGATATAGACAAACCAGGCACAAACAACAGTATTTCCTTTCCTAACCAGGCTTGAGTCAGTATGATTAAGTCTACGGCCAGTTGCTGACCAGAAATAAGATTTTGCCATGCATACCGCTATGACAAGGATATATTTTGTTCACATACAGAATATTTACGCCATAGTCACTCCCATAACTGCAACATAGTATAAACATGTCCAAGTTTGTTCACATACTGCTACTAGCATAGTTGCAACAAGCACAGAATCCACCTAAGCAGAAGAATCAATGCTCAAGTGCTTAGTTTAGTACTGTGCTGAGCTCTGTTATGGATAGACTGCCACTGGAACCTTTTTTCTGGCAGAAACACAGTAGTCTAAGTCAGTCATCCCAGCCTGACTAGAAGAAAACTAGTTTAATACCTGACAACCATAAATTCAGCCAAAACATAAGATGGAATCAAGTTGGGTGGGGTGTTGGAAAGCATATTAACTATTTTCATTTAATATTTTTTAAAATAATCTATGCACAAACATGTAGCAGATGGACACACTTCTTTTAGAATTAATTTGAAGGTAAATTAATTAAGCAGTCTAAGTATGAAGTGTCAGTAAAGAAAGAGAGGAGTAAAACCCAACTCCGTCCCCAGTGGACAACATGGTTGTTTGTCTACCAGTAGTGCTTTGCTACTGAAGATGCTTATCTGGGATGGTCAGTGAGAAGCCAAACTGCAGCAAACATTTCTTTGTAGCCATAAATCATCAGGTCAGCAGGTTGTTTTGTCAACAAAAGTTTTATAAGTTTTAGCCAAAAAATATAAAGTTTACCTGAAGCAACAGTCCAGACTCCAGAAAAGAGGAGGAATTTGAAAATCATCTCAGCTGTGAGAACAGAAGTCGACTGACTGGTTCACAGAGCTTTCAACTTCTCTTTTATATTCTCAGCGCCTCCCAGGGACTTCCACGTCAAACTTATGGTAAATAAACTTCTCTAAATTTGTGAAAAACCCCAGTAGAGCAGTGAAAGGCTGTATATTCAGGGAAAGAAAACAATACCATCACGCAGTTTCTTAAACAACAAACAAAAATTCTTCAATTTGTTGAACCCAAAATATTTTCCTTTATTGTCTTAAATTTGTCATTTTTAAAAGCGAAGTCCTACATGGATTCCTAGTGAGTCTGCCCTTGCACCACAGGTGTTAGGAAATAGGGGTAACTGCTCTAAGGTCAGGTAAGCCTGACAGGTCAGCTGCCTTCCTGTAGATTCCCTACTGACTGCCAATATATAGACAGTCTTTTTGCTCTCACATATTAACAGTGATGTTAATGAGAGCTTAACTGTATGCATAGGGACCTACCAATATCACCATTTTGTGGATTTCATGAAATCTGACGTTGCCCGCAAAATCTTTGAAAAAAAAAAATGTGCTGAAAACAAAATGCTGGTCCCTCAGGGCAGAGGAGGAGGAGGCATGGGAGGACTGCCTGCTCGAAGGGCTGCCAACAAGATAATTGCCTCCCCTTGCAACCTATCAGAGGTGAGGGGCAGAGCCACTAGGGTCCCATAGCCAGTCAGAGGCGTGGGGGGGGGGTGCCGTGTTCCCCCCACAAAATGGCTGCTGGGCCCTGTGTTCTGCCCGTGAAATCAGCGGGCCGCTACCTCAATTTAGGTAGACCGCTATCCATGAGGCAGCTGCAGGACCTAGGGATGTTTTGGTTCATTGGAAAAATAATTTTTTTTCAGCCTAATTAAGATCAAAACCAATTTTCTTATTAACCCACCATCCCCTCCCACTCTCTAAAACCAAAATTGACAGTGAATGGAAAATCTAGCTTTAACAGTATTGAGTATGATCATAGCTGTACAGACAGAAGACAGTTTTGAATGACATAAAGCTGCGTAACATTTTTTCTTTTGTCTTGGTATTTCTTGGAAAATACCAAATCCAAGAAAATCAACACAGGAGGTACTTAACATTCTTCAGTAGTGTCACAACCTATGCATCACTTGAAAAGCATTTCAAGTGATCATTTGTTTGATTCTTTTCTCTTCAAGTTTAGCTGTTTTATGCAGAAGGCAAGATAAAGATGCACCTTATAGACTAATTGAATCAGAGATGCATAAGTGTTTGTGAGCAAGAGCTCACTTCATCAGATGCTGTGAAAAGACATGCACAAAGCCCAGTTTCCTCAGCCTCCGCCCTCATAAATCATGTACCCCAGCCCCCTCATCATTTTTCTCGCCCTCCACTGGCCTCTCCAATTTGTCCACATCCTTTCTGTAGTGGGGAACCCAAAACTGAACACAATACTCCAGATATGGCCTCACCACATCTGTGTGGCCCCAGGAGTGGCATGAGATGCATGGGTGTAAGCCCATTGTGCCCCCACACCCCAAGGCCCTTCCAATGACCATGGAGCACCCCAATGACCCCCAGCACTGCTGGAGGTAAACGGGGCCCATGGTGGGTGAGGCATAGCCCAGCTGCGGGGTGGCTGAGTGGAGCCAAGGAGGGCCTTGCTCTGCCCTGGCTCCTACTTCACCCAGCCCCTCAGGGAGAGAGGGGAGAGAGAAGAGGGGAAAGAGGGTACTTACTAGTCCCTCTCCAGAAGATCAGGGTCTCCCAAAGCTCTGGGTAGGGCCCCACTTGACAGGGAGCAGCACTTTGCCAGCAGTGGGCCCACTGTGCATACGTGGAGTTTAAAAGTGCCCGCCAAACAGAAAAAAAAGCTCAGTTTGGCCCCAGGAGCAGTGTGAGATGCACAGGTGTAAGCCTGTCATGCCTCTGCACCCTGATGCCCCCTCAGTGACCCCGGAGCATCCTGCCAACCCCCAGCACTGCCAGAGGTAAGCAGGGCCCATGGCGGGAGGGACATAGCCCTGCTGTGGGGTGGCTGAGTGGAGCTGAGGAGGGCCTCTCCCTGCCCCAGGTCCTACTTTGCCCAGCCTCCCAGGGAGCCATGCAACTGGAGACTTACGAACATGATGTGCAAACAGGCATGCTTCTGGGCCCAGTGCACAAGTTAGCATGGGAGTTTGCACAGGAGGGTGAGCGGGAGGGCCTGCAGCCCTGCCTGTGAGCCCCTAGAGTAGGCAGTGCCAGCTGCAGCCGGTTTACCAGTTGCATCATGGGGATGGGCTCACGCCACAACCCAAGGCTCCCATTGGGGTCTGCGGCCCCCGCCCTCTGGTTCCTCAAAGGCCTTCACCCAGACGGAGCCCATGGTTCGGGGCTCCACGCACACAGAGCCTCTGGATCTCAGCTGTAGGAGCTGCCTGAAAATTTTTCAGGCTCTGGAGTCCAGGAGCATGGCCACTTCCCCTTGTGGGGTCTTCTCCCTTTTGGGGTTTCTGGTGCCCCAGCTGGAGGAGCTCCAGGCCACAGTCCAGAGACTGCATGCCATCAGGTGTGGTGAGTGGGAGATAAACTTCTACTGCCAGGCCCTTCTTCCCCAGGAGGCAGAGGGTAGAGCACGGTCACCCTCCAGGACAAGGGAGGACTCGGGGACCTCCCTTGCTGTCCAGCCAAGGGGTTGCACCAAGGTGATCAAGGGACCCAAGGCCTGACACACAAAGGTCCCACCCCACTGGAGCTTTCCAACAGGTACGAATCTCTTGCAGCCCCAGCAGAGCCTGCCAAGCTGCCAGCTTCTGCAGGCAACACAGGCTCAACTGTAGTTACTGCCCCCACTCTCCCTAAGACAAAACACAAAGTGTTTGTCATGGGAGACTCCATCCTGAGGGGGATTGAGGGGGCAATCTGCTGCCCCAACCCCTTAGCCCAGGAAGTCTGCTGCTTCACAGGAGCCCGAATCCGAGACATTGCAGAGAAGATCCCTGAACTCTTCCAGTTCACTGACCACTACCCTATGCTCCTTATCCATGTGGGCACAAATGACATGGCTTGGAGTGCTCCCAGCCAGGTCATGAAGTGCTACAGGGATTTGGGAGCAGGGCTAAAGGGGTTGGGGGTGCAGGTAGTGTTTTCATTGAGCATCTCAGTTTCAGGCTATAGGCTGAGGAGGGAGAGGAGGTTTGAGGTAGTGAACCAAAGACTGTTGCACTGGTGTCATCGGGAAGGCTTTGGCTTCCATGACCACAGCCTGCTCTTTGGTGAGAGAGGCAGTGAGCTGCTAGAAAGGGACAGCCTCCATTTCTCTCCACTGGGGAGGAGGCTCTTCTTAGCCAGACTGGCTAACCTGCTGCACCGGGCTTTAAACTAAGCCTGCCGGTGGATGGGGGACCACTGTCACTGCTGGCCCACTGAGCAACCTTTGCAAAGCCAGCAGGCCAAGGCACTTAAAGGAGCCCACTCTTGACCCAGCCCTGGAGTGAGCTGTAGGCAAGGCAAGGGCCCCTATAGGGACACTTGCGTGCCTGTACACAGATGCCAGGAGCTTGGGGAATAAACAGGAGGAACTTGTCCTCCTGCTTAACACAAATAATTACTATGTCATAGGGATAACGGAGACCTGGTGGGACTCCACCCATGACTGGACCACAGGTATATACCCTGTACTGGAGGGATCAAGTGGACAAAAGGGGCTGGGGTGTAGCTTTCTATGTCAAGTAGAGCTACGCATCCCTGCAAGCCAACATTGGCACCCAGGGTGGATGACTGGAGACCCTCTGGGTTAAAATCCATGGGGAACACAGCACAGGGGACACAATGGTGGGAGTCTACTACAGACCTCCCACCCAAAGTCAAGAGTTTGACCAGGAGTTTGCCAGGGAATTGGCTGAGGCTGCACACTCCCGGTGCATGGTTGTCATGGGAGACTTCAGCTACCCAGACATCTCATGGGAAGAGCGCTCGGCTAAATCCAAGCAAATGCCAAGCTTTCTCTCATGTGTCAATGAGCTGTATCTGATGTAAGAAGTCTACGGGCCAACGAGAGGTAAAACACTGCTTGATCTGGTTCTGGCAATGGGGGATGACCTAATCAGCGACCTAATGATTGAAGGGAAGCTGGGTGACAGCGACCACGAGCTGATCACCTTCACCATCCGCCATAAAGCTGGCAAGTCAGTCAGCAATACAGAAGTCCTCGACTTCAGGAAAGCTGACTTTGACAAGCTCAGGAGGCTGGTCAGTAAGGCCTTAAACGGCCTCAGCCCAAAGGAGAGGGGAGTTCAGGATGAGTGGTTGCTCCTCAAAGGAGCAATCCTGGATGTGCAAGCAAAGTCTATTCCATCTCAGAGGAAAGGCAGCAAAAGGGCACAGCAGCCCCCTTGTCACTCCAGGGAACTAGCGGACCTCCTGCAGCAAAAAAGACAGACCTACAAAGGATGGAGGACTGGATCCACCTCCAAGGATGAATATTCTGCACCGGTCCAGACCTGCAGAGAGTGACCCAGGAAAGCCAAGGCTGTGACAGAACTCTAACTAGCTACAAGTATCAAGGACAATAAAAAGTCCTTTTTTAGATATGTGGGGAGCCGGAGGAAAAGCAAGGGCAACGTTGGACCCCTGCTAAACCAGATGGGACAACTGACAACTGATGCCCAGGAAAAAACAAACTTTGTAAATGGGTACTTTGCGTCGGTCTTTCACCAGTCCCATGGGATGCCCCTGCTCATTATGGGACAGGGAGGCCCGGGGTAAGGAGATTCCTTACCCTCCATCAACGCTGATCTCATGAAGAAACACCTTGAGAGGCTAGACACCTTCAAGTCAGACGGCCCTGACAGTTTACACCCCAGGGTACTTTAGGAGCTGGGTAGCATCATAGCTCAACCCATGGCACGGATCTTCAAGAACTCCTGGCACTCTGGTGAAGTGCCCAAAGATTGGAAGAAGGCCAATGTGGTGCCTATCTTCAAGAAAGGGAGGAAAGTGGATCCAGCAAACTACAAGCCCATCAGCCTGACCTATATCCTGGGGAAGGCCTTAGAAAAGATCATCAGAGAGGCCATTCTTAACAGACTGGCTGATGGCAACATCCTGAGAGATAGCTAGCATGGGTTTGTTGCAGGTAGGTCCTGCTTGATCAATCTTATTTCTTTTTATGACCAGGTGACCTATCACCTGGACAAGGGAGAAGAGATTGATGTCATATATCTTGATTTTAAAAAAGCCTTCGATCTGGTATCCCATGATCACCTCTATGCAAAACCAGCCAACTGAGGCCTAGGCCTCGGCCTCACCATGATCTGATGGCTGGGGAATTGGCTCCGTGGTAGGACCCAGAGGGTGGTGGTTGATGGAAGTCAATTGTTGTGGTGCCCTGTGACCAGAGGGGTCCCTCAAGACTCTGTCCTTGGGTCTACACCATTCAACATCTTCATTGACCAACCTCATTGCCTTTTATGATGAGATGACTGGCTCTGTGGATGCAGGGAGACTGGTGAGTGTGGTGTACCTTGATTTTAGCAAGGCTTTTGATACAGTCTCCCACAACATTCTCCCAAGCAAGCTAAGGAAGTATGGGCTGGATGAAGGGACTGTAAGGTGGATAGAAAACTGGCTGGATCATCAGGCTCAGAGAGTAGTAATCAATGGCTCGATGTCTAGTTGGAAGCCGGTATCAAGTGGAGTGCCCCAGGGGTCAGTCCTGGGGCCAGTTTTGTTCAATGTCTTCATCAATGACCTGTAAGATGGCATAGATTTCACCCTCAGCAAGTTTGCAGATGACATCAAGCTGGGGGGCATAGTAGATACACTGGAGGGTAGGGCTAGGATTTTGAGTGACCTAGACAAATTGGAGGATTGGGTCAAAAGAAATGAAGATTGAGTCAAAAGAAATGAGGTTCAACAAGGACAAGTGTAAAGTCCTGCACTTAGGACAGAACAATCCCATGCACCAGTACCGGATGGGGGCTGACTGGCTAGGCAGCAGCTCTGCAGAAAAGGACCTGGGGGTTGCAGTGGACAATAAGCTGAATATGAGCAAGCAGCATGCCCTTGTTGTGAAGAAGGCTAATGGCATCCTGGGCTACATTGATAGGTGTGTTGCCAGTATGTCAAGGGAAGTAATTATTCCCCCCCTAGTCAGCATTGGTTTTTCATAGATTTCATAGACATTAGGGCTGGAAGGGACTTTGGAAGATCAAGTCCAGCCCCGTGCCCAAGGGGGAGGAAGTCAGCTAGGGTCATAGGATCCCAGCAAAATAAGCATCCAAATTTCTCTTGAAGGTGTTCAATGCAGGCGCATGAACCACCTCTGGTGGCAAGCTATTCCAGACCTTGGGGGCTCGGACTTTGAAGAAATTCTTCTTTATGTCCAGCCTGAAACAGTCTTGCAGGAGTTTATAACCGTTCAACCTCTTCTCTCCTGCCTGTCCTTCCTGAACAGGTTGTACCCATCCATGACAGTGCTTCAGTCATGTGAACTATCCCAGCAAGTCTCTGTTATTCCAATCGCATCACAATTCTGTGACTGTGAGGACCTTCAGTTCCTCCTGTTTGCTTCCTAGTTTCCGTGTACTTTTGTACAGGCACCTAAGGCAACTATTTGATTGACCTAATTTCTCAGGAAGTATGAGAGCACCTCCCCTGTTGTCCCCTCCTGCTTGTTCTTCCTCCAGGTCTCCTGCTTCCCCACTTACCTCAGGGCTTTGGTTTCCATCCTCTGGTGAACCTAGTTTAAAGACCTCTTCACTAAGTTAGTGAGCCTGTCTAAGAAGATGTTCTTCCCTCTCTTCATCAGGTGGATCCCATCTCTTGCTAGCAGTCCTTCTTGGAAGAACATCCCATGGTCAAAGAAGCCAAAGCCTTACTGGTGACACCACCTGTGCATCCAGGATTTGATCTGCAGGATGCACCTGCTCCTGCCTGGCCCCTTTCCCTTCACCAGAAGGATTGACAAGAACACAACTCAAGCCCCAGATGCCCTCACCCTTGTACCCATAGCCCTGTAGTCACTTTTGATACATTCAGGATCTCCCCTGGCAGTATCACTAGTGCTCACATGGATGAACAGCATGGGGTAGTAGTCAGAGGATCAGATGAGCTTTGGTAGACCCTCTGTGACATCTTGGATCCAGGCAAGCAGAAGACTTCTCAAGATGACAGATCAGGTCAGCAGTTGGCTCCCCTCCATCCCCCACAGAAGGGAGTCTCCAACTACCACTACCTGTTGCTTCTTCTTGGTGGCAGTCATCTCGATCCTTCCCACCTTGGTGAGCCCTGGCCTGTCTTCCTTCACCAATGGAACATGCTCCTCCCTCTCTGTTGCTAGGACTGCATATCTTTTCTTCAGATAAACCACTGCAGGTGGGAGTGAAGATCTCTGCTTACTGCCATAAGTCACAAGCCTCCAGCTTCCACCTTCTTGGGTGTCAACGCCCTCTCTGTTCTCTAGTGCCTCCTCTGCCATTTCTTCCTCCACAGTCCCAGAGGTCTGCTCCAGCATCCAACTGAACTTCTCATGGCAGAAGCCTTGCCACCTCCTCCTGTAGTTCTCTTGCCTGTTTCCTGAAAGACACCACCAGGAGGCACCACTCACACCGCAGGTGCTCCCTGATCTGGCCGTCGCTGAAAGGAACCTGCAAACTGCAGTTTCCACAGGACGAAACCCGCGCCTGGGTAGAAGCATTGATGGTGAGTGGTCCTCCCTGGACAGACATCTCACATGTGGAAGCAGTGGCAGTGGCTCTGGCATTGCAACATTCTCCAGTCATTTCCCTGGGTATCTTAATCTGCCTTCTCTCTTACTGTTCTTCTTCCAAGCACACTTTCCCTAACGAACTCACGTGCTTACACCGTTTGCCGCCCCTGCGTGCTTATTTGATCCATAAGTGAAGGAAGCTTCAAGGACCTAGAATTCCAGCTTTAGAGCAAAGGGTGTCTATACAGAAGTTCACAATTGTGCTAGTGTCACAGTTTGGTTCATGGTGACTTTCAGATGTATACACAAAACAAATGGTTTATTCTGGGTCACAGATAACACTAGAAACATTTTTGCCAGCTGCTGTTTACAGTTGGTTGCCTTCATTAACAGGTGCTAACACAACATAGCAGTGCAGACCCTAGGAAAGCCATTGCAGAGATACCTCTGACCACCTGCAAAGCCACAGGCTTGCAGAATGAAACATGCGCTGTGAAGGGACATCTAGACAAAGCCGGTCCTCTGGTTAACCACAAACTGCTAATTTATGTTTCAGTCATTATTGTTGCCATTTAATCTTACCTGGGTTTTTCTTTTCTTCCACAAATATATATCATAATGTATTGGCATGTCAGATGCATGGGCTCCCTGAATTGTCACCACTGACAGATTTTATTTCTGGCTCCTCTATGTTGGGGATCTCTTACTCTTTTTTGCAACTCTTGACATACCAGGCCAACACATAAGTGGGGAGGGATTCTGTGAAATCAGACACAGGAAACAAATCTCTCACAAAAACTCGGTAATAAACATTCTGGGGTTTTTTTCTTTCTTTTTTTGCAGTAATTTGGTCACATTGTTTTTCAGAATAGCTGACTGGCAAAAGATTGTGGTTTCTGTTTGTTCAGAAAATCATGGGGCTGACATTTCAGCCTTACAATCCTAAAGGGAGTTCACGATACATTCCAATCAATATCAAACTAGTTTCTTTCACTTCTGCATCTCAGGAAGTGACATCAATCATTGATCCCTCCCTTCTTCCTGTACAAACCCCCACTTACCAAAAGCTGTCTACAGTGGAGATTTGCTGCATCGTATCTGAGTGCATGCAGATGATGTAATGCAATGAACTCACCTGCTTATTTGAGTTTTAGCTTGTAAAACTACTATTACAGAATACAAGAGGAGAGGAAGACAACCAAAAGACTTAACAGAGCTGAAGTGATCCCTTGGAAAGATGGGAAACTGCATCCACAAGACAAGGTAGGGCCAACATTAGGCTATGTATTTTGAAGACTGGACTGAGACACAGAGGAAAAGGATTAAAAATAAATATTTTAGGAATTAAACAAGGGTAAGTGGCACCCATGATGTGTAACCCCTTAAGGGACCAAGAAAAGTCCATTGATTAACAAAAGCTCACTAATCAAGGTGAACAAAATCATAGTGGGTATGTTTTAGGGTAGGCAATTGCTCCAGATTTTGGCTCTGAGGACTTGGCTGATGTGGGTATCACTCTGTTGCACAAGTAGAGTAAACAAGGTACAAGCGACTTGCCCAGAATCACACAACAGGTCAGTGGCAAGTCCAGGAATGAACCCAGGTCTCAATGCTGTGCCAGTGCTGTGTCTTGGCTATTGAAGATGTGCAGAATCCCATGCCTGTATTCAGTCAGGACATACTCTATTTAAAGCCACTAAGAACCACACACAGTATGATTTGGCAGCTGTTCTAATGCCAACAGGTTGCAAATACTGCACTGTACCAGGGCTTCAGCTTGGGCAGAAGACTGATGAGAGTTCACTGGGTCCAAAACTCTTCACCAATATCACCTACAAAAGGGGAGGGAAACGGCCTTAGACATTTACCTTTCTGTCCCAGAGACAAGCTCATTGCTGGAGTTTGTTATTCATTAATAATTATTATTTCTGGAAGTCTGTTCCTGCTGTATTTGCAGCACCACCTAAAAATTCTTTGGAGGGGGAGGGGTCAGTTATACTACAGAGCTTCATTCAGTGCATAGTAAATAAGTTACTGAAATTCACTGGAGAGGGAAGTAATTTTTTAAATTTTTTTCTACCACAAAAGAGCGTTGCTGTGAAGAGAGGGGAGTTGCTCTTTAGTTGGCAAACTGTTCTGCATGGGGGCAATTTAGGGTTTTCATTTTATTTGAAAATTAATTGCAGTTTTACCATTATATATTTGATCTTGCTGTTCACTGTACATACCGTTTGCCTTTTCCTAACCTAATCATTCACTAGGGTGTCACTCTGGAAGACACCAGAATTCTAAAGGTTATTGAGTAGTTCCCACACATAAGCTTTCCATCTATCATCTCCCATTTGCCATTGTGGCTATTAACTTTCCAACCTGCTGAATATTCACACTTGCTGAATGCTATCCTAGTTCAAATTTTCTGTCCTTGTACTCTATGCAGAAACTGGTGGGTTCTGTCTAATAAGCTATCTCTGTACTAGATATCTGAGAAACAGATGTAAAGGACTGATAGGTATATCACTTCCTTGACAATGGAAACAGTTTTTTTGTAGTAAAGAAACCGTTTCTTGCAATGCTTTAGTTAGAGTGTCTTAGAGGGTTATCGCTCAATGACTCACTGCCAGGTCATGTGTCTTGTAGAGCTTAAACGAGCCTCTTTATTGTATTTCCTAAAAAATATGAACCCAAATTCATCATTTTGTTTATTTTCAAAATCAGTGACCCCTGCAACTGGCTACAGTCCTGGGAATAACCAGAGGACTCCAAGGCAGGGTCACCTAAAAGCACTGCATATCCTCCTCGAATATTAAGCAGACAGGATAAAAACTACCAAATCAGTAAAATTAATTTTTCAAGACAGACTTAGGCTCCCAACTCGATGGCTATGTCTATACTACCACCTTGGTAAGCCCAAGACCACTATTGTGGAAAGAGGCCTATCCACTTGCTCCTGGCTCTGCTTGTGCCCAGGCTCACCATTTAAGCAATGTAGATGGCCCACAGCACTTCCAGGCTTTCTGATTAAGGTGCATAATCAAGACTTCCCTAAACTGTCTATGGTGCCTAATACCAAGCTTGGGTACACATAGAGCAGAAGCTTATTTCTTTTGGCAGTGGTCAGTGACTTGGCAGAGAAGAGTTAGCTAGTCAATTAATTTCATTTTTGGGTGGGGCGAGGAAGATTATCCCTCAGAGGGGAGCTAAACCCCAAATGCAGCAACACATCCCAGCTCTTGCCTATATGAGACATTGTTGCTCATGCCTGAGTGTCCACCGCACGATTTATGAAATCTGTTACAGTGACCACACCTGCCTATTTGACTTGGTATGCCCACTGGGGCAATTCAAATTGGTTTTACGTGTGGGAAGGAAGGAACCCAATTCTGATATGAGTATCATTCCTCCCTTAACACCTCCTTCATGTTGACAAATCCACGTGTTTCTTATACATTCCAAGACTTCCCCTCCATACTGAGGAATTAACAGGAGAACCAGAGGCAATGAGACAGACCAAAGTCCTAGATCAATAAATTGAGATTGTATTATGTTAAATTTTGCTAAAAATCATCCTATTTGGCAGTAGGTTGCAAGGTTCTGTAGTTGCCTGAGTTCAGGGCCATCAGAAAAGAAAGAATGATGGCTTCCTGGCATTGAAACTAAGAAAGCTACTATTCTGGGGTAAAAAATAATCCCACATAACTCTATTGGGATTAGATTTAGTGTGTTTGTTTTAGAATGCTGGTCTGCAGACATTAACGTTGTCATAAACTCTTAAAGGGGCTAGGTGTTCCAACCCATCCAAAATCAAGCCTATTGTAGGATTTGCAGACATTACTAGCTGCCTAATTTCCACTGATTTCTATAAGAGCTAAGAATCTGAAAAAGTTGTACAAGTAATTTGCCCCAACAGCCACTGATAATCTTGTCACTTCTGAAAGGATTCTGCGTGGCTACCCGCCTGCTACTGTTAAAAAATAGTTTTTCCCTGGAGGAAACAATGTACTTCTGAAACCCTGAACCAGACTTTTGAGAAAGTTAATCTGTTAGGACAGGTACCTTTACCATGAACTCTATCCTAGTGCAGGCTAATTTAATCATGACCTATGATGACCAAAAGAGATACCCACTTCTGACAGGACTAGAGACTGAGCTCCCTTAAAGAAATTATATTCAGTAGATATATCTGCTGTAGCAACCCCCACCACCAATGTACTGCATTCTTGAAAGAAAGGCCTCCTTTGTGAGGAGAAAGGGCAAATTAATAATTTTAGTCTATTCTGTCTTTGGTAGTGCACTGTCATGAATGCAGTGTGTGTCCAATTTCTAACTGAAGCAACTTTAAGAACACTGTCAACTAAGGTCCCTGCAACATATTCAAATTAAAACTGGATAGAAACCAGCTATAAAGTTATTGCACATTTTCAAGCATTAAATTAGTAGCTGGTTGGCTCTTTTTACAGTTGGATGGACATTTTTATTTATAGTGCAATAATTACTTTGTGCATGTGCCCAGTCTAAATGTATTACATCAGTGGTCTCCAACCTTTTTAAATAGGAGATCACCTTTGGCATTTAAAAGCAACTTCCAGATCTACCATGTGCTGCCCCCCCCCCAGCCAGTAAGTCTATGGGAAGGGAAGATGGGGGCAGATCGAGGCAGAGGGAAAAAAATTTATTTGGGGGCAAGCCTTCCCAGCAGATAAGTCTGTGGCAGAAGGAGAGGAGGGAGGGAAAAGGGCCTTGGGGAGGGGTGGGGCAGATCAAGGCCCAAGCCCTAGTCCCGCTTCCTTCCTCACCACTGGGGCCTCGATCTGCACCCCCCCTCCAATGGCGGAGAGGCAGGGAGGGGGGCTGGAGCAGGGGCAGCCCCTGCACAGCTGGGGCGGGGAACTAAGCCACAAGTGGCTTGTCTGGGGGCTGCAGGGAGTGGGGGCCATGCAGCCTGGCAGGGCATGTGCCCCCTGGATCTACACATAGGCCATGCTGGCTGCCGCTGCAGGCTGTGGCTAGGGTCGTGATGGGTGGCACTGGGAGCAGGGCTATGTGGGAGGCTACAGGCACCTGAAAATTCATCGTAGCCCCTGCTCCCAGTGCCACCACCTGGCCCAACCGCAGTGCAGTGCAGCGCAGTCCAGAGCAGACCACCACTGTGAAGAGCACAGTGCTGCCTTCCAGCCCCATCCTGCTCCCCCTGCAGATCCGGGGGATTGGGAAAGACAGCATCATGCTCTTCACAGTGGTGGTCTGTTCTGCACTGTGCTGTGCAGAGGTCAGGCTGGGCGGAGGTGCTGGGAGATGAGGCTGTGGAAAATGTACAGTGTTTGCAACCCCCCACATAGCCCCACTCCCAGCAGCACACAGTGCAGCCCTGGCCCCAGCCAGCAGTGGCAAGCAGCCTAGTCAGCAAGCAGATCCAGGGCCCTATGCCTCCCATGCCCTGCTGGGCTGTGTGGTCCACCCTCTCTGTGGCCCCCAGATGAGCCAGTTGTAGCTTTGTCCCCCACTCTGGCTGTGCAGGGCTTGCCTCTGCTCCAGCCTCCTTCCCTCACCACTCCTGCAGCTGCCCATGCTGTCCAGCATTTGAGGGGGCACATGCCTTCCCCCCCATCTGTGCATGGTGGAGGCAGCTGCCGTTGCAGGCTGGACTTTGCTCCTGAGCCCAACTGCAGCTGGCCCAGGAGTGACCAGATGCCACGTGTCCATCTGCTAGGCAGAGCATCACCCCTTGCCCTCCCAGCAGTAAGACTCACATGGCATCGGGCCACTTCCAGGCGGGGTGCAGATGGGCTCAGCATGTAAAGCCCAGCCTGCAATAGCAGCAGCCTCTGCTGTGCACAGATGAGGGGGCACCTGGGCCTCTGCCAGGGTATGCACAGTGGCAGGTGCCCCCCCTGTGGACAAGCTGCCTAGACTCGATCCTCCTGCCACCTGCTCGGCTGGCTGGGGCCCCACTCAACTTACCCCTGCTCTTGCCTCTACAGCACAGTCCTCGACTGTGGGGAGCTTCAATCTGGCCTCTACCCCTTCCCTCCCCCAGGGACTGACCTGCTGGGCTGGGGGTGGAATACACACATGCATGAACATGTGCTCAGCCCCCAACCCCAGCCTGGGATCAACTCCAACAGGGTCCGAGATCTACCAGTTGGTGACCACTGCATTACATGATTGACCAGTTGATTGCATAAAATATGTAGTGTGGCAGGGGCATAATAATAAGAAGCGTTCAGCAGTTTTATGCCACCTTAACAGCTGTCTGGTCACCAGAGTAACAAATTCTATTTGGTGCTATCAGGAGAGAATATTTCTCTCCTTGCCCCTATATTTTTTCCTTTTGATTTGCCCCCACCCAATTTATCTTCTGGGTATCACCAAGATTATTTCTGTGGCAATATGCAGAAATATACTTCTATATTTGTCTTAACCACTTCCTGCAGCTATAAGAGGCTCCTATAGTTTTGTTGGACAGTGTAGTAGACCTATAAACAGCTTCTAGCACAAAATTACAGCCCCCCTCTGGGCATGTTTTTAAAATTATTAGATGCTTAAATAATTAATAAAAACTGCATAGACTTCATCACAGTTTTTCCTTTCATTCTTCTGGGACTGTTCCCAGCACTTTTTTCCTCTTCACTTTTCCATCATTGATCTCCCTGTTTAACTCAGTTCTCAAAAGTCATAACTAACTTCCTTAGAATGAGGGTTGCACAGCAGGCCTCATTCAAAGTGAAGCTGCCTTAAAAGACAAGTGCCACTTCAGTTACCCAGTAAGTGAGAACTGACAGAGATCCCTCTGGACAGAAAATTATTTTCCATCTTGTAGGAAATTTTAACATTGCAACATGCATCACATCAGGATGAGCCCAAGACCTTTGCATGTTAAAGAAAAATATAAGTTTCTGCCTTTACTACCACTAGCTTTCAAAAAATATTTCTCAGCATTCAACACATTACTATCCAGGCAGGAGTCTAGGAGTCTCTCTCTCACATATTCCATACCCCTTTGGTATCAATTAGAGAGAATTGGAAATCTCACTCCAACACTGAGTGTGAGTTTTTTTGATGAAGGATGCAACAATAATGCAATAATGATTCTTTATGAAATTAATCTGGTATTTGCCACTTCCTCTATCAGCTCGGTAGACAAGATTGGCTGCTTCTCCCCTCCCCCCCCCAATGCAGCTACCACTGTGGAAGCCATGATTTGCCCCCAATTTCTTTACCTTGCTTAGACCCACTCACAGTCTTTTCTTCTTTCCTAATAGTGCCATGCATCAGGAGTTAATTACAGGGGAACAGGGGCAGGCAGGAGGAGAAATACAGAGAGAAGCACCTAGATAGAATGACCCATGTCACCCTATTTTGGAGAAGAAAGAGTGAGGTTTCCCTGTTGAGTACAAGGATTTGGCTGTAAAGTAAATGCTGTGGGAATATCAATACCAGACCTAACGTACATCCCCTTATTTCCATTTTCCAGGCAGGAAATCTGTACCTTCAGGAAGGGGCAAGACAAGGCAGGTAAATATTTGCCCTTTAAGCAAAATGTGGATGTAGAGCGGTGGAGGCTGTAGCTCTGGTGGGCTGAGCAATAGTGAAACTGGCAGGAGCATTTAACCAGTACTATTGCAATGCCTTGGTCAGAATGGCATAAAAAATTTTGATCATTAAATCTGACATTCAGGGTAAGGCTCTTGGGTGTTTCCTGTGCCAGTCATAACAATCCACTGTGCAAACTTTCAACTCGGTAGGATACGTAGCTTCAATCCCTCATAATGAAATGTAGTCTTATAGCTCTGGGGAAAAACAAAACAAAACTAACGTACTGCCTTATTTAGGATGATTTTTTTGTCATTCTATACAATTTCTATTCCATTTTTGCCTACCAAGTTCTCATGTCAGACCCCCAATTTGACGTGTTTATGCTGGTGGCTTAGATGAAGAAGCATTAAGTGGCATAACCCAAATGGATTTGATATTCTATAGCTATACACATAGCTATAGAATAGTATGGGAACAACTAACAGAGAAGCTGAGATGAAGGAGGAAGCTCCATCATAAATCCTCTGCATTGGTTAACCACTAGCAGTCATATCAGATTGAATTAGTCTTTTGCCACAGAATACAAGTTATTTTGCAGTATATGATGGCTTGCACCATTTACAAATTTATAACTTGCATGTAATTTCCATTAACAACATGGACAACTGTTGTAATTCAGTTGTATTAGTTAATGTAATTCAGTTACAGAAGTAATGGTGGTACTCTGTAGGCCTCAACATGAGACCGCCACAAAAACGTAGCTCCTATTTACAGTAAATCTTTCATTCCATGAAAGTCATCTTACAACCAGATAAAATGTTCAGATATTAAAGATTCATTGTGCAAGATATTCAAGGAGGAACTTCAAACTGATAAGGATCATGCGAGACTAGGGGACAGATTTTACTGTACTGTTGAGGCATGTAAATGGATTTAGGTGCCTAAGTGCAACTCTGTTCCCCACTCTGAAGACCCTGAAAAAATTAATACAAAAAGAAGGCGAGTCCTCCTCCTGCTCTTGGGTTTTTTTGTGACCTGGTCTTAAGGGCAACATGACTGCATATTATAAAAGTAGGTGCATTCATGGATTTTCAAGTCTTGAGCAGGATGGAATAAAATGACATGTAGGTGCTTCAGAGATGCCTAACGGATGGTATAGAACCTGTCCCCCAGGGCCAGCCTGTCTGTACATGTGGCAATGGTATTTTGTAACTGGATATAACTACCCACTAGGGCTGTGCAAAAAAGCACCATTTTCTTTTGACTTCTATTTTGCCATTTTGAAGGGACAATGTTTCATTTTGTCGTTTCATTTTGTTTCGAAACGCTTCCACTTTGTTTCATCAAAACCGTTTCACTACGTTTCAATATTTCACCCATAGACTATAAAGGAGAATCATGAAAATGCCTATAACTTTGTCATTTCTTGCCTGATTCTGAGGGCATGAAGCCTGCCATGTTTCAAGGAGATGGGTGTAAGGGAAACTACACCTCAAGTTGGTTACAGGTAAAACTCATGTCACTTGCCTGCAGCGGCAGCCTCCTGTCATCCTGCATGCAGATCTGGGGGCCCGCACCCCCAGGAGGGCTGTGGGATTGTGCCAGACCCCTCCCAGGGATGTGGACCCCTGGATCTGCATTCAGGATGACAGGAGGCTGCCACTGCTGCCTGGGACTGGAGGTGGACACAGCCCGCACCCAGCGCCAGGAAGACTGGTGCTGCTACTGGCCCCAGGCAGCAGCAGCAGCAGCTTCCTGTCATCCTGCACACAGATCTGGGAGCTCACACCCCCGGGAGGAGTCCAGCAGCACTGGGAGGGCAGGTTGAGCTCCATGAGGCTGGCGGAGCCACTCAGAGTGCAGCCCCAGAGTCTCTGCCTCCTGCTGCCGGGCTGCACTCTGAGCTGCTCCACCTGCCCCGTGGAGCTCAGCCTGGTGGCAGGAGGTGGCGGGAGAGCAGTGACAGAGCTGCTCGGAGCACAGCCCTGGCCAGTGGTTCTCCCCTGCCTCCTGCCCCCAGGCTGAGCTCTGTGGGGCTGGCAGAGCTGCTTGGAGTGCAGTCCGGTGGCAGGAGGTGGGGGGGACAACCAGGGCTGCACTCTGACCAGCTCTGCCAGCCCCATGGAGCCCAGCCCAGCAGCGGGAGGTGGAGCACAGCCCTGGCTCTCCCCTGCCTCCTGCCACTGGGCTGCTTCGAAACAAAATGTTTCCAAACTTTCAAAACAGTTTGAGTGCCCGCGTACTGTTTTAAAGCCTCCCATTTTGTTTTGATTTCACTGTTTCAAGCTCAAAACACATTGAAACAGCTTCAAAACAAAACACTCGTCAAAATTTCACACAGCCCCACTACTCACATACAGAGTACATGGTAATACATGTAGTTGCATGCTTATGGTTTTAAAAGTGTGCATGGGTACTCGCATCAATATATTAGCATTACAATACAAATGTGTGTTAAGTAGGCATGTGAGTTTCAACTGTGTGTATGTATATAGGTAAGTCTGCACATCTGTAACTGATAACTCTTAAAAGTAAAGTCCAAACAGGGCACAAGTCACTGTTTTCACAATGGAACTGGAACTCCTATGGGTATGCAGTTCTTTTATTTAATTTACACTGGGTTTTTTAAGGAGCCCAAGTCAAGTTTCAGCTCATGAAAAGAAACGTATGGTCTCTGGTGAAACTAAAAAGAATTTTGCAGAGTTACCTAGAGTTACATTTATACAAAACAGCCCGGAGTACACTTGCAAACATATGATCACAAGACTCAAAATATCTTCTATAAATCAAACACAGAAGAGGAGGAAAGATAGTCTAGAGGACAGAGCACAAGATCTAGGTTTCAGTATAGACTGACACTGCCTCAGTTTCATGGTGATTAAATGATTTGATCCAAATCTATTTCCTTTTCTTTAGAGATGTATAACATGTCCCCATCGCAGATGCACTGAAAAAGAATTCTTTATTTTGATTACATTCATGAGTGAAAAAACCCTAACTCCTCTTTATTCTGTTATAAAAGTGGCAACCCCAACTTACTGCTCACTCAGGAAGTATGTGGTAATAAATATTTGTAAGGGCTTTGATATCTTTTGATGGCAGGTGCAATACTAACATATAGAAGCAAGCAACAGCAATGACAAAATATTACGAACCCGATTTCAAAAGGATCTGCCATCCAAATTAGGCACCAAAATAAATATTTCTATTTGGCTTGCCAAATTCATAAGAACAACAAATATTTCAAACGAGCTTTACAACAATGAACAGCAGAGTTGTGGCAAAAGTCTAAACAGGTGGATAATCATTGTGTACACAGTTCTCCAATGATATGCCAACAGAATCAGAACAGGAAAGTTCCAAAAGAGACACTCCATAACCACCAATTGCACCATTATCGCAGGAAAAACACTTAAGATGCACACCGCCACAAACAACACCACATGGTGTAGACCATACACTACCACACATAGACATTTGATAGCAAGCCACAGGCTATTGTTGTAAAGCTACTGTTGACAAAGGAAAATCTTATGTCCCTAAGGATAACTAAGGGAAATATAAATTATGTGATGTATAAATTACATAGAGTCACTGATCAAGACAAAGGTGGAGGATATTTCTGGTATTTACCAGGGCACTCATGTTTTATAGCAAAACCTGTGAAAGGCTGTGGGCTAAATCCATTTTAAGTTTAGAAACCACATACATGTATGGGCTCTGTTTGACAGTGACACGTTTCCCTTCCCTTTCCAATCAATTTCACATAAATTGCTTCTACTTCACTGCACCTAGGGCCTGCCTCAGGCTCAGTCTCATGATGACAGCCTAAGAGTAGCATGGAGGGGGGGAAGGGAAGGTGGCTAGGCATCTACAGCTATTCCCATTATTAATCACTGGTCTCTGGTGCACCCAAATATGAGAAAGCCAGTGTTTATTTTACCCGTTGCAGCCCTGGTGTTGGGAAGGAAGCCACAGAGACACCATGAGTCTCTATTGGTTAAAAACCCAGAATAAGAGAAATTCCTTCACGGTTCTGTAATTTTTTCTTCTCCCATCTTCTTGTAGTCATGATTTACCTGTGCCAAAGGCTAAACATTCACACCTGTTTTCCTTCTCTCTTCCCAGGAAAATCTCTTAGATGTTTTTCAACTGCTTCTAAGGTAATCAGTGCAACTGGATATGGATAGTTTTGCTGTTTTGTACAGAGACAACCCCAAGGCATTTTAAGTTTTCTTCTGTGAAAAAGAAACCAAAAAAAAAAAGACCCACAACAGCCTGAGGTTCAAGGCCTCTTGACTGATTTGGGCAGAGCAGGTACTTAACCCCAGCTTTCCCACATCCCAGGTGATTGCTCTACCTACTGAGCTATTGGTTATTTGGAGACTGTCTCTTCCTCCTCTACCTTCCACTTCCACCTCAGACAGAAACTCTATTCTGGGCCTGGGAAACCTCAGAACAGCACTTAACTATTTTCCTGCAAAAAGTTTCATTTTCAGTGAACCAATATTTGTCAGTAAGTTGAAATACTGCCACCAACACTAGTAAACAGCACTTTTCCCTGGAGTTCTCCAAGGTGAGATCAAGCCTTGGAGAAAGCTTTTGGTTAAGCTCCTGGAGAGCAAGACTCAAGTGAAAGGCCAAAGCATGAATCTTTCAACATGTGGCTGAGTCTTCTGCAGATATAAGGTAATACTTTCCTTCATGAGATTCAACCACTGCAATTAGGAGAAGAGTCAGACCAGTTCAAAGGGAAAGATGGGTCAAATGAATAGACTTCAGTAGCAAAAGGCCAGCAGAGGAGCAGAAAAATAGCTGAACAAATATATGCTTAAACCAGTGCATCTCATCACCGTATAATTGCAGAGTGGAATTAAGTAAACCACCTAACTTCTCATACAACACAAAATAAGATAAGCAAGAGTAGATGCTGCCCACAGAGCTGAATGTATATGATGTAAATATAGGCCTACAAACCACATCTTTAAATGTGTTTCCAAAGTTCAAAGCGTCAAAAGTGAAGCTGCCTATGATGCTGTGGACTGAGAAAACAGATACTTGTGGTTGTGCTTCAGACACAGAGTTTGTGCCTATGGGGGAGAGAGATACAACCACAAAGGGACTTTCTAATATAAGTCTTGGGTGATGGCCCAGAGCAAGGTTTGAAAGTGATACTATTGCCGGGTCTTTTGTGAAATATGAATGGCTTCCCCTGACAGTAAATTGGGCCTGTGGATAAGAGCACTGGAGTGAGACTCAGGAGTTATGTTTCTGGCTCTACACCCTGCTGAAGGACCTTGGGTAAGCCACTTCACCTGGGGCCTCAGTCTCTTAGCACTGTAAAACAAATGTAATGATGCTGACTCCTCATAGCAAGGTGCTTTGAAATCTCTGGATGAAAAGCACATTAACTTTATTATGAAAACTTTGGATAGGTGTGTGTTCTCAGTGCAAAGAGAAAGAAGTCTAAATATAACAGGGAGATTTTGGAGTCCGTGGCTATGTACAGATGTTCAGACTTATTTGACTGGAGCAAAATAACCTAAGAACAACCAGAGTTAAATTGCTTCAAGGAGAGTTTCCAGGAGAATAGATGTCTGTACGCTTTTCCTTCTGAGAGAAGCCTCAGTACAGTCCTCCAGCATCCTAGGGTACTTTGCTCCCAGCCTCTTTCTCCTCCCTTTTCAGGGAGACAGGGTGTCACTTGTGCTGGACTCTACTGCTCTAGCCAAACCAGGAGCAGAATACACCTCCTTCACAATCCTTACATTGTTCTGTAGGGGGACACAGGTTGACCCTAAGCAGTTTGGGTTAGCCAATCAGGGCTGCCACGTGCACTTCTGCCAGCTGTCTCTAGGCAGACTGAAGGTTCCTGCAGAGAGCAGAGATGTGTGTATAGGCCCCACTTAGCTGTGCAGATCTCAGTACATACACCACCTTACATGACCTTTCCAGGCCTGGTTAAGTTAGGTATCCTGATAGCTATCAATATGCACATAGTAATATACTTGTTGGATAGGTAGGAAAACAGACTTGTTTAGTATTGATCTTTTTATCTATGATCTCATTCTCTCTTGTTGATTGTTTTTCCTATTACTCTCCACTTTTCTGATCCCTTGGGTGAGGTCTCTCAGACACTGGTGTAAACTTTCATGTGTGTGCAACCCAAGCACCCTGTGGAAGGGTCTACAAATGGCATTAAGTAGTCCGATATTCATATCGGTTGCACCAATTTAGATAGCCTGCTCCCTCTTAAATTGTCACAAGCAGCATTTAAATAGTCTTCTAAGTCCACACACATCTGAAGGGCAACTTGGCTCTGCCAATTCACGGTAACTGGCAGAAAAACATTGTAGCCAAGTAAAACTACAGAGAGTAAAAAACTTTAAAAAATCTGACCTGGAATGAAACTAAGACTTTGGTGTTTAATGGTGCTCATTTTACCAAAAAAACAAACAACCTGGAACCTGAATAACCCAAGAGCAGGCCTTCTGTCACATACTGTTGTATGCTCCCAGCTATGTAAAACCACAATGCACATAAATCTGGAAAAAGTGCATATTTGTGAACAATGTACATAGTTCTCAGCGGCATGCTATGTGGACTGAGACTACCGCATCAGGTACAAGTAGCCTTCAGGGATAAGGGAGTCCTCATTGGCAAAACCAATTCTTTACTTTCCAGGTGCAAGAATTCTAATTCTCTCTCCCTTTCTCTCTCCAATTAGAAGAATCGCGAGGGAAAAGACTCTGACAATACCAGTGAGGTATGCTATGCCGTCATCAGTCCTCAGGAGAATCTTGAGGAAAAAGACTCTGACAATACCAGTGAGGTATGCTATACTGTCATCAGTCATCAATCAATCAAGGAAAAACCCAGTGTGAACAAAAGCAATGTTGAGATTGAATATACACTTGTTAACTTACCTGCCAGCAAAGTGACCACCAACAGCTACCAGGACAATGAATATGAATATGTGATGATAAAATAGAAAACTAACATCTCTTTTCCTTTTAGAGGTACTTCCTATTAAGTAGCTAATCAACTGCCTTCCCAACTGTATTTCCAGTCACGCCTGCACTTCAATCAGGCCAAAGGCATCCTGTTCTTCTACAGAGTTTATAAAATAAGACAGGTCTACCTCCTAGCTCCTAAGAGACTCATTTGTCAATGAAGAGTTGAGCATACCTGGAAAGAAACTGATATGTTACACAAATCAATATAAATGTTGCACACATATGAGCACTCCCAGTCTATACCAAGATGGCATTTCAGTACAGGACATTAGGAACTTCATTGCTAACAGCTGCTGAGATGTGTTTTCAAGTGGGTTTCTGCATAATTTCACTTTTTAAAATTATAGATTTGAAAGATGCCTTCATCTCCATGAAAAGCCCTTGTATGGGCTTGTCCTGATAAAGCCTAGTAATTGAGACCCTGTGCATTCTGTGGTTATTTCTTAAATCTATTATGATCCAGATCTCTGAGAAAAAGAAAGGTCTTAATGAAATTTTATCTAAATGTAACAATAACATTTCATTGACAATTGCATGAAAATAATGCCATAATACCATCACTACAAGGATGGTGGAGCCTACACAGGGACCTTATTTTGCTTCAAATACATATATGCCAAACCCATTATTTCCTATATTAGTTCCAGTACCCCTAATGGAACTCAATTCTTTCAAATCCATTATTATGTTGCAGTACCTTATGCTATTGCAGCACTGTGCTCTTTATGATGAGGGTCTAGGAACAAGACCTAGGGCGAGAGTAAACTGTGCAAGCTTTCTGTGCGCTGTTTTGTTAACATAGCCCAGTCTTTGACTCCCTGTTATTCCAGTCTGGGGTTTTCCCCAAGGCACAGACGAATGAATAGGTGTCATTTCTGATATGAATAGAGGTATACCATCTGTAAGATGAGAGGCATTTTCTTATGCAGTTTCAGAAGAAAAAAAAACAAGGAAAAATCAAAATCAGAGCAGTTATGCTTGGTGGCACTTGTGACACTTGAGGACAATAATTCCTCATGTAACATTTTGGCTTCCATAAGCCAGCCCATTAACATGAGAACTCAGCATTTTTAAACACATGCTAACTGATTATAGAACATACGTTTGCATTTGATGGATGATCAGTGACATGAAAAAGCATGCTTCTGGAAATGTTATCAGTTCTTGTATTCTAAATTTGCCTTAAAAGTAAAAGTAAATAAACACCAATTTGCTTCTTGAATATCGCACTCAGGAATTCAAATGCAGGGCAGAGGAGATGGGATGGTGGCGGAGGAAACACTCCGATGGCAACCAGCTTTCCCACAGCTCCTTTATTCCAGAACTTTTGAATCCAACTCTGTGACTCCATCCTGCTGCCCTTGCCCTCACAAACCTCCTCCTTCTTGCCCTACTCCCCCCTCTGCTTACAACAGCAATTTGGAGCTACTCCATTCCCCAAGTATGGTAAAGGTGGTGGGCACAGGGAGGTAGACAGATTCTTCCCTCCCTCTCCAGCACCTTCCACTAAATCCATGGGAAGGCAACAGATAAAAATGAGCAACTGCATTTCTTCCTAGCAGTGCTGTAGCACATTCTCCCAAATTAGGAAGGGCTTAGGGCAGGAAAAATCACTATCGACAACAAGAGCCATGGGAACAAAACAGCAGAGTCCAGGCAAGGCTGCTTTACACAACTCCCACTGCTTGCAGATATTCTTCATGGCATGCTGCTTTGGGAGACAATGTAACCACTACCTTCCATTACAGTAGAAGCAAATTTTTCCTTCCCCCAGTAAATGAAATTGAAGGAAATATTGTTTTTTATATATACAAAAAAAATGTAATGAACTACATAAGAGCCAACACAAAATCAGGAAATGGGATGTATGATTTTTGTCAGCCACAATCAAACTATATGTACCAATATAGTGTCAGCAAGTCATGTGACACATGTTAAGAGCCATGTGATCAACTAATTTACCTTGTATTATTTACCAAATTTACCTAACAGTCACATGAGCAGACCTCAACTGGGGCAATTACAGGTTTTTTTTTCCTAATAAGTGTTCAATAGTTCTAGTTGTCTAATAACTTCATGGTTATTTTTTCACCTCAACATCACCAACTGGGGACAACTTAAAAATGTTAAATAGTATCATAATAATAAATGAATGTATATAAGGCAGCTTTCAAAATAATTCTTTAATATAAATTAACAACTTAAACTTTAGAAGTTTTTTTCCAAAAGCTCATCTTTCACCATAACATAAAAAGCTTTCTAAAATAACATGTTCATAAAAAAAAAAATAATTCACATTTTAACTTTACAAAAATATACACAGAAATTTTCCTGCTAGAATTATACTTCATTTATACAACATTAAATGTGTGTTCTGTCCACAAAGTCATGACACTTGTAAGGAAGTCTCCCTTCAAATGTGATCCCTTGCTCATGTGTAGTGTTGTAGCAAATTGTTACTCATTTTGGAACACATAGCTATATTACACACTTCAAAACAAAAGTTTCTTGATCGTCTACTGGCTTACTTGGCCCACTGTCTTGCCTTCATGAAGACCTAGTGCTTAATGCTTTGGTATACAGGGAACGTTCTTGCAGCAAAGTATCTGCAAGATCACAACACAGGACAATTTCTGAACCCCAGGAATGTCCAAGGTACTTCATAACACTGAACAACAAAGGACTCAAGTCTCCCTCCACCCCCAGCCTCGATCTTAAATTCTCAAGGCGAGAAAAAAAGAGAAGACAGCTCCTGCAAAGTGAACACAAGAAGGAAAAATGAGGAAGACAAGAGGATTCTGAGTTCCTGAGAGACTAATATACACACATAAAGTCCTTTAAAAAAATATAATAATTTAATCTACTTTTTCTAAACTTGCCAGAAATGGGTTTTGAGATCTATTTCAGAGTTACGGGTAAAATACAGGGGGGAGAAAGGGGGTGATAGTCAACAAGAGAGACGAGATGGAGGTGAGGTTGGGAATTAGACACAATGGGAAAAGCTTCATAGAAAGCTATCTTCTGGGATGAGCTCAGAAGATAGTGTGACTATCAACAAAATCAGTTAAGGTCTGAGCTTTAGAAAGCAGTGAGATTATGAAGGCAGGAACAAGGAATTGGGACCAGCAAAGGGACTTCTAAAGTGGATAAATGTGGTCAGGTGTCAGGCACAGTGCAAGATTTATTGCAACGAGCGTCAAATGGATTGAGAGGTGTGTGAAGTGAACATCAGGACAGTAATAAAAAAAGGAAACTGCCATATCCCAAGAGTAAGAAATTGCCGTAAATATGCTACATTTCCTACATACAGTCCGACATCATGTATAGTATTTCACATCACCACTTTTTCAGCAATGTGTCAGCACAACAAAATATCCATCAAGACATTAATAGATATGGCAAGCTCATCCCTCAGGCAGTTGCAGGAGGCTAGGGGCTGCTCCATGGATTCTCTAAAACAAAAAACAATGTTATTTAGAATTCATTTTAAATAACCACCTCAATTCCTCTTAAATACTTTGCATTATTTTTTTCTCACTACCACCATCTGACAAAGTGGACTCCAAGATTAGAATTCAAGAGTGCCTGGTCTCCAGTACCGCAGCAATACCCTTCTCCCTAGTGACATTACACACAGGGTAATGTCACCACCTGAACTTCTTTCGAAAGCAGTTAAAGGGAGGTAGATGTCCAGTTAACTGCTTTTGTTTTGTTTGAAAATCCCATTCCATAGATAGGCACCAAGAAGAATGGAAAGCCCTGAAAGTGAGTCACTAGAAACTAGCTAGGAAAGCAGAAGAGTCTATAATTTGAACTAGACCACAGCTCGAGTGAGACATTTTTAGAGTCTGGTCTGGGATTTTCCTCACTAAAAGAAACCTTTTTTACACCTCTGGACTTTTTAACAGTGCTTATACTCTGCTATAAAGGTATTGTTACACCTTTGGATCAGTCACATGTGCAAGCCTGCAGGGGCCTGGAGGACTGAAAGGTAATCCCCCTCTTCCTTGCTCTGGGTCCCTGAGGTTCCCTCTGCTCCCCACCGCTTCTCCCCCAGGTTTCCTCCATTTCCACCACCCACTGGTTACTTGTGGCCATGTGCGGTCTGTCCCAAGGGAGCTGGCAGGAAAGGCTTAACTTGTCTGTCCCACCGAAGCCATCAGGCTGCTGCTCTTGTCTGAGCTGGGCCGAGCCAGAGAGTAGCCACAGAGGCAGGTCAGGCAGGTTAACCCTTCCCTGCCTGCTCCCCCAGAGCAGACTGCACAGGCAGCCTCAAGGAAGTGGGGGGCAGAAGGCCAGTGTGCAGGGAACTGGGGTGCTGGGGAGGGTGAGGGGCAGTGACCCCAATCCAGGCCAGCAGGGGAAGGGGGGCAGGTGGGGTGTTTACACCAAGGTGTAGCCTAGAGTGACCACACCTTAGTGTGACCTGAGCTGCGTAGCATGGATCAGAGATCATCCTGCCCTGGAGTGTCAACATTTTGAGGTGCATAACTGGTGCTTAAAATTAGTTTCAGTTTGTAATGTACAGACAATCCTGGTGTTCAGAGCTCCAAGACCCAAAACTGCCAAATAGCAAAGCTATTCTTAGACAGGGCAAGATGCTTCATTCAGGGTCTACAGCAAAACTTGAAGCTCACTGGATTTTTAGTTAATGCATGTACTCTTAACAGAGGGGAAGCATGCTGCAATATAGCAAGAGGAGAAACAGGACGGAAATCCAGCACTTGACTTCTGCCAATGCACACTAAACTCCTGTTTATAATACATTTTCCCTAACTATATCCGGCACTTCCAAACAAATGAAATATAATTAATGAACATGATTTGTCTTGCTTATTTCTTTGTAATGAGCTTTTTCTGCCCTCACGCTCCATCATGGAAAAAAAACAATCATCATCATTTACTTGCTACTCCTCTCTTGTTCACTAGCATTTAAGCATTCAAAAAATCTTTTTTAATAAAAGCTTTTCTAACTAGTTTCTAAACCCTAAAATTATCTGCCTGATATTATAGATGCAACCAAAGTAGCATAGAAATTTAGCTGAGTGTTGGCTGGCAACAATAATTTCAGAACTCATTTGAGGACATCAGATCCATTTAGTACTATGACACTGAAAATTTTAGAATAGTGTCAGTGGTTTGATGTGTGGAAATGTCTTAACTGACAAATCTCACTGTCTTTCCATAACTAATACTTCAAATTTAAGAGAGAAGAGGATGTACACATGCTATTTCTGGAAATATGTTCTTTGTAACACATGACACTTACAAGTTAGCGTGAGAGAATCTGGATCAAGCCTTATCTTTGTACAGTCAAATGCTCCCTTATCATAATTATCTTCCTCGTCAAGAATATTTTGACGCAAGACATTCATCACAAAATCTTTACTCATTGTGTACTTCATGAACTCCTCAGTCACTGGCGGTAAGGAGAATAGCAACTGATAGGATGCAGTGGCGTTTTCATCACTGAAAAACAAACAGAGCTCCATGGACATATACACAAAATAGTCTAAGGGCTCATGTCTCCTGTCAGTCCTCAAGTGCAACTATTGTTGAGGCTAATAAGTTGTGCATGCAGTGCGGAGATAATGAGAGAGATGCTCTCAAAGGTACAAAGGGTAACTGGGCATGTAGTGATACAGTCAGATGTTTGTAACATACTTGTGTTATAAATTGAAAACAGCAATAAAAGGAGAGGTGTTAGCAACACAAAGCTTATTTTCATTAAGATCCCACAAGCAGCTTTCCTGATAATGATATCTGACACAACCCAACAATGCATCTAATGCAAAATCTGGAGTGGATTGTTCAAACCCCTGAACTAGAGTCAAACTCTGGAGCAGACCTGTTAGTTCACTGAGCTGGAATCACTGCCTTATATTCTGCATATACAGTTTCTATGAAAGTGAACTTAGTATGCAGAAAGAGGAAGACTGACACTAGCTCGTATGCAATGAACCACTTTGCATTTGCTGATCTTCTTTTAACTGAAAGAATCACACACTATATGACATCGACCAAACTGACCTGTTCCATGCCTGTCTCTAGAGTACTCCTCTACAGCCATCTTCTCGTAAGACACAAACAAACGCTCGCTAACTTACTCAAGGGAGGTTTTTTCTTGGTCTGTACACTGCAATGCATGCTGACTTGCATAGTTTAAACTACTTTCCTCAGTTTTTCCGCATCTTTCCAATCCATTTATTATATCTTATGTCCTCCACACCCTCCCTCAGTTTCCTTGTTTGGCATCACTTGGAAGGATTCTCCTTGGCTTCTCTCTTGCTGCCTCTTCTCTGTTCCTGCAGTTTCAACTACCCACCCTTTGGCAAGCTCAGAATCTCTTCCCCAGCCCCCAATTTCTTCCTTTTTTTCCTTTCACTGCAAATCACAGACAGGCATCTTCCTTCACCTCCCACCAGTGCTAATCCTGTTAGCAGCAGCAGCTCTACTACCTTCCCTTATCCTGCAAGTTCGTTGGATATCCAGTTGCTGCCTCAGACAAAATTTCCAGGATATTCTGATCCTGCTTTTGTCCTCTCACCACCACTTACTCTCCATCTTGTGCAGCTATAACTCTCTCCAGAATGAAACCATCTGCCACCTTGATTACTGCCAATTCTCCTTGGCCCCAGCTTCTACCTTGTCTGTCAGCTTCCCCAGTCTATACAAAGGCTTCTGCATTTCCCATCTCTCCCTGCTACCCTGAAAAAGCCACAGAAAATATGGCAAAATAATGATTCTCTCATTACTTACATTGGCCTATTACAGGGGTGATCAGCCCCCAACCTGCAGGCCAAATCCAGCTCATGGGGCTCCCTATGGGCCAGGAAATTGGGCAGCAGGGGAACAGTAGCAATTAATGCTGACACCCTTCCCCTACTGACAAATTCCCAAGCCCCAGGGCACTGGATCTGAGCTGGGCCACATCTCCTTCTCCCCCTGTGGCCAGGCTACATCCTCCTTACCCCTCTACGTGGCCAGGTTGGGGCCCAGCATGCCTGCAGGATCAGGCCACTAACTGGATCAGCATGCCTGCAGACACATCAGGCCCTGCCCATCTGGCCTGCCAAGTAAAAAGGTGGAATACCACTGGCCTGTCATATCTTTATGCTCTTCTTGCCCCTCTCATGTAGAGAACACTTCATAAAACATACTTGCACACTTTGAGGCACCATATAAATAATGGATATTTAAAATCAAGCTCTTCTGACTTTTAAGCCTCTTTCTTAATTCTGCAAGTTTGATTAAACTAGCAGTCAAGATCCAAAGCAATATGGATAATATTCAGGAGGTATCAAAATATTTTAAAATTATTTTCTATTTACACGCACCTTATCCCTTACAATATATTAGGCAAAATGTGATTAAGGTGCAATTTCACTGATTGGGGTGGTATTTCTTCTAGCAATAGTTATTTCACAGGTTTACACTGTTTTGTATGTCTGTGTCAGCGTCAATCCTCCTAATTCCTCCTCTCCACCCTCTCCCCCATCCCCTTGGCTGCTACATGTCTCAGGGAGTTTTTTAAGCCTCCCTCAGAGGCATTGGACGTTGCCTGCAGTCGAGGCTGGGGATCTTGCCTGGGGTGTGCCAAACATCCTGCTGGGACTTAAGCCCAGAGGTTCCTGGTTAGAGGGTCTTGCCTCTCTGCTCAGGGCCAGACTGATCACCATAGCTGTAGTCAGGAAGGAAATTTACCCCATGGTCAGATTGTTAAGGACTATGGTGGATTTTGCCTTCCTCGGTAGTGGGGGGCATGGCCCTTTTCCTAGGATCTCTTGAGAGTATATCAACAAACTGTACCGCAGTGCAACGTTGGCCACCATGTTCCCCCTGCTTTACCTGAGGCAAGTTAGGTGTTGTGTCAGTGTTGACTGTGTAGTATTGCTAAGAGGTTAGACAGTGAGTTTGTAAAGGATGGTTTGGATGGAAATAATCCTGTCTCAGGCAGGGGGTTGTACTAAATGACCTCTGCAGGTTTCTTTCAGTCATGCTTCTCTACGGTTCTAAACAAAAATAAAAGTTTAAAGAAAATTCTGATGATGGGAATTCCCTACCTGAAGGAAACTACATGAGCAGAGACAAAATAGCGCCCCAGGGCTGGAGAGGACTTGTAGACATCTGTTAACTTGAAAAGAGAAAAAGGTTAGCTATTTTCCCTATTGAATATCTTTCAATCCCCATGAAATAAAAGAGGACACATCCAGTTTTCAAAGTACTTTAAGAGAAAACATTGTAAGTACCAAAGTTTGACCCAAATCTCATTACAGTCTAATTACAAAATCCATTTAGCTGCTCCTAGTTGGTTTTCAATTTCACTTCCAATGTGTCAACTTAAATTGTTGGATTTATAAAATGATGTTCAACTAATCTAGAAAAGAAAATCACTAGAACTTGGTCCAAGAACGAGAGTCTCAAGAGCCTCCATAGAGTCTTCGCAGAATCTGTACAAGAAAGTAGGTAAAATACTTCCTTGGAAATAAAAGTAATGTCAAAACATCCTAGTTTCTGAAGCCCCCTGGAACTATGATATCTAAACAAGCAAGTTAAACGGTGATGTATAGCTTCACTGAATAAAATTCTGTAGTAAATGCAGAGCCTGTGCAAGTCCTAGGGAGACCAATGTTTGCTGCCTACAAGGTTCTTAGGACAAGAAATTTAGGGTTATACATATCCTAACAGATCACTGAAATGGAACTTATCCCCACTAACATCCAAGTTAAATTGTGTGTAGGGTGATTGTTGGGTAGCCCTGACAGAGGAAGAATTCAGGGTGAATAAAAAGGCTATGAGCTTCAGGCCACCACCCACTGATAAAAGCAATCAGCAGTTAGATCAGGGATGGGCAATTATTTTGGGCAGAGGGCCTCTTACTGAGTTTTGACAAAGCATCGAGGGCCGTATGACAGGCAGCACAGGGCATATAAATACTAATTTTCTAAATTTTTTAGAGGCCCCGGGCTGGATAGAATGGTCTGGCAGGCCACATCTGGCCCCAGGGCCACATTTTGCCCACCCTAGTTAGATAAGTTTTCCAAAAATTTATATGAATAGTGAAATAATTCCCTTCTACAGTACTTGAACAGATCTGTTGCATTTACTCAGACTAATTTTTGAGCAGCAATAGGCAAGGAGGAATTCTAACAGTAAATTTAACATGTCAGTCATTAGGCTCTTACAAGAATTTTTAACCAGAAGGCTTTCATTATTCTAATATAGGTAACCACTAGGGCTGTGCGAAATTTCACTGGGTGTTTCATTTCGAAGCTGTTCCGATGTGTTTCGAGCTCAAAACAGTGCAATCAAAATGAAACAAAAGCCTTTAAAACAACTTTGAAATGAAACAAGGGCACTCAATACATTTTAAAAGTTTTGAAACGTTTTGAGTTCCCAAATCGGGCTTACTTGGCTTCAGTGCCAGTCCCAGTCAGCAGCAGCAGTCTCCTGTCATCTGGTGCAGATCCGGGGGCCGTGCCCCGGGAGGATTCTGGCACAGCCCACAGCCCTCCCGGGGGTATGGGCCCTCGGATCTGCACGCCAGTGGCAGCACCAATCTTCCCAGCACTTGGCACAGGCTGTGCCCAGCGTCGGTCTCAGCTGGCAGCAACAGCCTCCTGTCATCTGACAGGTAGATTGGGGGCCTGCCCGCATCCCTGGGAGGGCTGTGGGGCTGTGCTGGACTCCCCCTGGGGGTGCGGGCCCCCAATCTGCCTGCTAGATGACAGGAAGCTGCTGCTGGGTACCAGTGCTGGGCGCAGCCCGCACCCAGTGCCAGGAAGATTGGTGCTGCCACTGGCCCCAGTCAGCAGAACCAGCCTCCTGTCATCTGGCAGGCAGATCAGGGGCCCGCGCCCCCAGGAAGAGTCTGGCACAGACACCAGAGCCCACCCAGGGGTGTGGGCAGGCCCCCGATCTGCCTGCCAGATGACAGGAGGCTGCTGCTGCTGCTGCTTGGGACCAGCGCTGAGCACAGCCCATACCCAGCACCAGGAAGATCAGTGCTACCGCTGGCCCCAGGTAGCAGAACCAGGCTCCTGTCATCCAGCAGGCAGATTGGGGGGCCCACACCCCTGGAAGGAGTCTGGCACAGCCCATGTAGCCCTCCCAGGGGTACAGGCCCCCAGATCTGCGAGCAGGATGATAGGACGCTGCTGCTGCTGGCAAGTGACAGGACTTTTGCTTTTCAAAGCCTTGAGGTGCAGTTTCCCAGAAACTTCTGCACCTATCTCCTTGAAACTTGGCAGGCTTCATCCCCTCAGAAGGGACTGCCATCCCTGCAAGCTTCATCCAAATCAGGGATGAAATGACAAAGTTTGGGGCATTTTCATGATTCCCCATTATAGCCTATGGGTGAAATGTCGAAACAGCAAAATATTTTCAATAAAATGAAACTGAACAGTGCTTCCGAAACTAAACGAAACTTGAAACGAAACACTCTTCCCTTGAAACGAAGTGGAATGGTGGTGTTTTGCACAGCCCTAGTAACCACACAGCCTAGTTCAAAACCACCTGCATTACTTTTACTCAGATGCTTAGAGATATGCAAATTGTTCGCTGGATTGAGACCTTGCATCACATGAGGAAGAGAAAAGAACCTCAGGAACGCTTTGCTTTAGTAAACTGCTTGGATAGAGGAGGGATCTAGAGGCAGTGTACAGGCACAAGAATTACTCAAAGGGACCCATACTCCTGCATTATGGTCAGAATTATACCTGACAGAAAGATGGTCAACACTTACCTTCTTTGTAAGATCTTCTGAGTAAGCAGTCCCAGCAGAACACTGTACTTTTAATGTTCCTGAAAAATTATGGTGATTTCCACTAGACACCAAGTCAGGGTCCCAATATTCATCTTCATCTATGTAAACCTCTATGTTTTAAAATGAGACAGAAGAGGAGCAAGATAAAAGTTCCTGTTGTCACAGATGGGTTGCAGACAAACAACTTGTTTCTACGCAGATCGTGAACTAACACAACACAGGCAGGCTTATTTTGTAGAAAACACTCACATCAGGATAAAGTTAGTCCTTGAAAAAGGTGTAGTAACTTGACCATGTCTCCCCGAATGTCTCTTCAATGCAAAAGAGCTTCCCTGCCACCTAGTGGCCAGGCCCTTGTAACTGCTACTACTGCAGGCAACTAACTTGGAGGGCTAGTCATGTATCTTCTTTCTACAGAGTACACGGAGATAAATTACAGGGTAATAACTATGTTGTGTACCTGCCCTCATAGAAAAATGATGCTGTTTCACTCAACATCTAGCAACTGTTAAGCATGTTCACTGGATGGAACACTGCCAAGTGGATCATTGGCTGTTATAGCCAGATTGCCAATGTATTTTTTCATGCTCAGAAAAAAAATATTTTCCACCACTTGTAATCTAGGCCTGGCTCAAGGTTTACAGACTTTATCTAGATGTAATCAAAAGTGCTATTCCTTCTATATATTTTCCAAGGCTGCTTTTCCCTGTTATTTTTCTGTATGTATATTTAAACTAGATTTAGAGAGAAGAAAACAACCAGAGTATGATTGAGTGAGGTGCATGTTGCCACTGACTTCAAGCCTTGTTTAGTGCCCATCCTGATGGTAAAGCACTAAAACAAACACAGCTTCAATGGAAGGATCCCAGTAGGATTTAAATGCACAACTGCCCAAGGCCAGAGGTCTCTGTGCATCTTACCCAAGGGCCTTTTTACATGTACTCCAGGAGTTGGGGTGGGGGGCAAGGGGGATTTTAATTAGAGAAGCTCTAATTAAAGTGCCTGGAGTGCCTCATGTATCAGTGTCCCCGGATTTCAAAATGGCAGTGGGGATGCTTTAAATCTATTTGAACGAGCTTTAGTTAAAGCACCCCCACCGCCACTTTGAAGCACAGGGATGCCGATACACGAGACACAGAGGCTGGCTGGAGTGTGCTAATTAGCATGCTCCAGCTGACTTGATTAATCGAGTCTGCTCCGGCGTGCTGTAATTACAGAACATTGGAGCAGCCTCCCAGCACATGTACAGGCATCCCAAGAGTCTGTACAAATTCAAGATAGTAAAGTCCTTATTTACAACTAACAATAACCCACAGTTCAGCCTAGCACCTTTGATAAATCAACACCCAAAACTGCAGTCTTTCCATCACAAAACTAAAGCCAGGTCACAGCATGATGTCATAGATCTCACCTGATTTGAGAGACATATACTATTAGGCTAAGGACAGAAGTTACACAAACTGGTTTAAGTGATTGGAAACTGGTTTAAACCTGTAACAGAACAGAAGTTCAATGTACATAAACTGCTTTCAAAATGGCCCAAACTGGTTGAAGATAAACCTGGCTGGATGCAGTATCAGATTTTAAGGAACTTGTATCCCAGAACCCCTCCTAACTCAAGTTAACTCATGGTCTCCTAGTATGTCAGGATGCTTTGAAGTTGTGGGCTGTGCTGCCTGCTCCATGGCTGGCTCTGCCCCCAGCTGTCACAGAGATTGAGGCATTAAAGCCTCTGCTCCCTGGCCTGCTTCCTGCTTGTGTCTGCTAGCTTGGCAGGTTGGGGGTTAGAAAAAGACTCCCAGGACCTTCTAGCCCCAGGCCATACAGCAACAGGAGGAAAAGCCCCTGTGGTGGGGACTTTTTGCTCCTTCCCTTGCAGTCCAGCCACCTGGGCTGGGATCAGCTTAGCCCTGCCCTCTCCCCAGCCTCTACCTCCTAGAGGTAGGGAACACCCCGCACCCCACTCCCACCTGGCATTCTCCCCACCAGGTTGCTTCCCCCACCCCGCAGCTCAGAGCCAGGCTGGGATTGGCTCAGCCCTGCCTTCTCTTTAGCCATCTACCTCAGAGAGGCAGGGGAGAAGGTGAGGTGGGAACGCACTCCCCTAGGTGGGGTCTGCCCAGCATGGTGCAGTGAGGACTGGGTGACAAAGGGGGTTGGGGGGCAGCAAGCCTGGCTGGGGATGCAGCCCAGTCTACAGAGGTGGGAACTGTCCCCTGGGAAAACCCCAGCTGGGGTCTGGGGCCAGGGAGGGGTTTTAAACACCCTTTCCCCTGCTCACACTTACTGTTGGCTGCAATTGTGGATTATAAAATCCCAGAGGCACCTGGAACCAGGAACAGGAAGTGATGAGCAACCCTGCAGAGTTCTGCTGTCGTCCTGCTGGACTGCAAATCCAAAAGACCTCAGGGGTAGCAGGAAGAGGAAGTGAACACAGCCAGAGAGCCATGCTCTAGCGCCCCCCCTATGTTCTGACCCAAACTACTGCAGGCATGTGACTGCACTTCCTGAATTAAAGGTAAATGTCTGTTCACTTCTATTTCAATTTAGTCTGTGCAGTTTAGACTAATGTGTAAAGATTGAATTGATTCAACCTTGGGCTTTTTGACTGTCTGTACCTAGCCTTAGACACTGAACATCAGTTCAGTTTGTTATCGGTTCAATCTATACAGCTTAGAAAAAACTGTGAAGATTGAATCAATTTTGTCGTGGGTCTTTTGAACCTCTGTTCTTAACCCCCATGTAATGTACATACCTGAATAAAGAATTAAGCTGAGGGTAATCAATAGGAGGATCACTAGAAAAACTGCCAGTATAAGCATCCACAGCTTACATTTCCAGAAAACTACTTTGCTACATGGTCTCCAGATTCTTTCCTAGTCACACAAAGAATAAAAAGGAAATTTATATTAACAAATAAAGATGGGGGAACCCCCCCCCCAACACAAGATTAAAATTTGAAAACAGATAATGCTATCTAGCTCTACATTTTCACTGTGCCTTTTCTTATTCACTCAAGGGTATCAAAGCACTTCCAAAATTATACACCTAGCTCTATCTTAATAAAAAGATGGCCAAATTCATGCATCCAAGGTCACACAGTAGCAAAACCAATTAATAGAAGGACCAACCGAGCCTTCTTTTTAACTGAAAGATGAAAACCAGGAGCTGTTGTGTACTATTTAGTCAACTGTTAAATGTGTAGGTTTGTTTCTACAAAAGGCAGACCTGCACTTTTGCAATTTTTCAACCAAATGTTCAATTTTAACCTGATTCAGCTAAGTTAGCTCAAAAGGTTGTATAAATACACTTGGCACATCCAGACAAGCACAAACATGCAGTATGTGGTGCCACAGATCCATCTGCAGCACCCACATCACACATGCATTTTCAGCACAGGGAGGTTGGTTTTATTTTGGTGTGGGTTTTTTGAACACAGGATCTCCTAGGTCAAAAAAAAGTGGGGCTGTGCATGTAGCAGCAGAGCACGCCACCCAAAACTGGAGCCTTGCTGACCAGAGCTGTGCTCCAACTACTGGCCAGGGTTTCTGCTGCAGGAGTGCCACAGCTACAGCTCCCAAAGGCCCCCAGGATACCAGGTAAGGCTGCTGGAGCCAGCACAGTTGCTGACCCCAGCCTCCCCTACCACACCCAGGGTAACCTGCCATGTACCAGAGCACGTGTGGCACAGGCATTCCCCAGGAACAAGTAGCAGCCTTGTGCCACCGCTGCTTGTCCCTGGGGGAAACACGCTTTCCCAGTTGTCTGGACGCACCCACTCATCTTAAATGAAACAGGTTTAACTTAAATACACCTGCATGGGTGGAAAATCAGTTTTATTAAATACCTTTAATATAAATCTGTCTGGTGAGAGTTACTGCCTTGATAAAAAGTCTAAGTTCCTTGAACCATTTTAACTAATGTGAAAAAGGTGGAAAACTATAGGCACATCAGGGATTTGATCAGGGGTTCACAGAAGTCACCAGGAAACTCAGGTCTTGCAGGTCTTGGTTACCTGCATAATGGGTAACTATTATAGGAGTTTACAAAGTCTGGAGGATGCAGCTATTTGCCAGTTATTCAGTTGGTTACCCCTCCCGCAAACACTGCAAGCTACCCTAACACAAGAGGACTTGTGTATCATAGAATCTTTCTAATGGTGAGTACATACAGCAGTTCAATAGGAAATTGTGCTCAGCACACAATGTCCACTTGCTAAATACCTTTAAGTATAGCTGTTTGGTTTAAATACTTTACAGACTGTGAGGGATTCATTTAAAAGCTTCCTGGTTTCCTAGGATCAGAAATAATCAGCAATGGTATTTGTACATTTCACAGCATTTCCAAGTTTCTTGAACCAGACCATATAGCCTGTTGCAGTTTACAGAGTCCACAAGCTGCCTCTTGAGTGTTTGCCTATTCTGGTATACTAAGGAGGAGGAGTTTACAAAAGTATTCACAATCTAACTAAAACATTAGGCCACAGAGTTTTCAAATATAAACACAGAGAGCAAATAATTCTAAGTTAACCTCTCCGTTTTCTAAAATAGAGTGGTATGTACTAAACCTTGCTCAGAAAAAATACTTTTTTTTTTTTGTTTTGCTTTTTTTTTTTTTTTTTTTAAGTTTTAGGGATTTTGGTTGTAGCCGTGTTGGTCTAAGGACATAGACAGGCAAGGTTCTTTCAGCAGATATGGTATCTTTGATTAGACTAACTAAATAGTTGGAAAAAGTTCTTTGCGACCTTTTAGGCACAAACACCCTTCCTTCAGGCATTGGGAGACTCTGCTGTTGTTCTGAGTTCTCCACGGTAGAAAAGAAGCTAAAAGTGTGACAAGAAGCCTGTGAAAATGTAAATGTGTGAAAGTTCAGAAGACTTCATAGATTTCATAGATATTAGGGCTGGAAGGGTTCCCATTAGGGATCATCAGGTCCAGCCCCCTGCCCCAAGGGGTAGGAAGTCAGCTACAATGGGTAGAGATAGGAGGGGAGGGAGGGAATGTGTGAAGAATGCAAATGGTAAGCTTCAGGCAGGTACCTGCTGAATCAGATGTCAGGCAGGTTGTAATGTGTCATAAATCCAATGTCTATATTAAGTCCATGATTTTTTGTATCCAGTAGATTTATGAAGTGAAGTTTGTAGGCTAGTCAACAAAAGGTATTTTGTAAATTCCCTTTGAGGATTATAACTGAAAGATTGGAGAGGGAATGATCATCTTGTGAGAAGTATATGCCCACAGGTAAGTGGATATTTTTATTTTGGATGGATTTTCAGTGTGTTCATTTTGGTATGCAGTTCTAATTTCTCAGTTGTAAACCTCAAAGGTAACTTACAAAACATCTTTCACAGATGAGCCTATTGGGATAGGGAGTTGGGATAGGAGTTTGTAAAAAAAAAATAGAAACAAATAACAACAAATGTTTACAGATAGATTCACACCACTGGATGAATTAACATTTGGTAGTTTTCCCTTTTTAGGAAAGAGTTTCAAGAATAAGGAGAAAATGAGTGGGGCATGCTATAGGGCATATTTATCTGAAAGATATATTTTAATTTGAATATTTAAGTATGCAACTGAATTTAACACTGAAAATTAATAGGAGTTTGGTTTTTAAAGAAAGTCATAGAGCTTTCAAATCAATACTTTGCACCCATGTCTCATGTTTTATCTGCCAATCATGTTTACTAATTGTTGCTTAAAACAATTCTGTAAACTCAGCAGGCATAGTTCCCATTTTAAGTTTGGGGCAACTAAGGAAAACACTTGCCCAAGGAACAGAATTTCTACTTTGGTTTCCAGCCATCTGCTAAAGCCATTACAAAAATGCTGCTTCCACTAAACATGTGTACACTGACATGACCTCAGTTACGTACTCAGATCTGACCCCTCCCTACAAAACGAACACACACCCTCTACTTACGAGCAATTGATGTGTCAGAGCTCGGGTGGGGAGCGGCTGTGGAAAGTTTTGCAAAGTTTTCTAGTCAGATATACTGGAGCAGATCAATAAGAGAAATGTCCAAAAAGGAGCCAGGAGTAATAGCATCCGCAACAATATATATCATTAGTCTGCTGACTAACCAATTGTTCAGTGGAGTTAGGGCCATATACATTCAAACAAAACCTTGCTTGCAGTAGTCTGATAGGTAAGGGACACAGACTCGGATTTAAAAACCTGGATTAAAATTTGGCTTTGCCACAGCCTGAGAGAGAGAGATTGTTTTTCACCCAAACTGAAGCCTGGGAGTCACTGAAACTTCTCAGTCTCCTCATCATACAAATTAATAAACTCTGTAGCACCTAAAAGCTGTGACCAGAGACAGGCCTGGTCTAGAAATTTGCTGTGCTATTATTTGGACAAATATAAATACATTTATATTTTATTTGGTGATGGGTTTTATCAACTAATATTGATCATCTCTAATTGTCATTGCTTCCAGTTCCATGCACATTAAGTTGTATATTAAAGGACAATCAATAATTTGATTTACATTGTGGGAGAGGACAAATTAAAAAAAAATCCCACTATCAATACCTTTTCCTAGTATGCTATTTCTAAGTGAAAAAATGGTTTGAATTTCAATATCCCTTTCACTTATGCAAAATGCAAGACACATCAAAAAAGGAAAGTGAAACTAATAAAATAAACAGGCTGCTTTCCCTTCGCTCAGGAAAAATGAAAAAATAACTTTATTCCCCAAATCCTGCTGCCATCCTAGCAGATGTCATTAACAGAGGTGAGAAAACACAAAACTAAGCCTCAAAACCTTGCTTTTAAAGTATAAGAACACATTAAGGAGGCCAGTGACATTTAAGCATAAGTGAACAAAAAATGTTATGAAATAGTTTTACAAAAAGCTCCCATGACCCTGAAATGCTCCTTTACTTCATTTTCTCTGTTTAGGTAACGTCTTTATAAGCACAAAGCAAATGACAAAGTCCTACCTTACTTTTTGTAGATTCTTCAGGTTTAAGTGGGTCCTTACTTTTTGCCTCATCTTCATCTTCATTCAGTTCTTCTCTTGCTTCTTGTAATTCAATAACCTGATAACCCTGCTCAGGAACATGGCCATTCACAGTTTCCATGTCTCTGTGAGAAACTGACTTTAAGGCAAGTCCTGAGAAAAAGCTCACTTCTTGCTGTGGTCACAGTTATCTCACTATCAGTTTAGCAAGGAGGTTTGAGGCATTGACAGCGAGGTCAGCATAGTTAAACAGGCGAGGGATATCGCAACTATGACAAACAAGGGGAAATCCATTTGTGAGTGTACCCTCTGCAAAGGAAAGGGATGGGACAAAAGTCTTGACTCTGGAAACAGGCTCTCATTCTCTAGCTGTGCAATACAGGATTTTCTAGTTTGGTTACCTTACTACATCAGCCCTCAGCAAGCATGAGCAGGCAAGTGACCCTGGGGCAAGAGAGTGTCCCTGATAAAACAACCAAGCAATACTAAAACAAATACAGTTTGTATTCCCAGCATCCACCACCCCACAACAGGACAAACAAGCAAAATCCTCTCTGTGTCACAAGCATCAGTTACTGGAGTGCACACATTTGGTATCCTGTCAAGTTGACTGGAGGGTCATACTGTGCTTCATGTTACTTAATCTTAGACCGGAGATGCCCTTTGCTGTCACAGACCCCATTAGAAGGCTGCCATGGGGAGCATGCGTTTGGAGAGAGAAGGGCTCAGAATTTGATCTTGACAGGGCTCAAGACCGTCAGTTTGCCTACATAGGTAAACTACTGTAAAATAAGGTAGGATGCATATCTGGCTGCTTCATCATGTGAAACCTCAGCTCACAGCACCTTTGGGCTATGCAACTGAACCCAGCTCCCCAGTCCCCCATTTTTTTCTCACTATGCCAAGGTGCTCTCTGTGCACCCCCACTCCTCTTTTTCCCCCAGACCTTCCTTTCCTTCACTGCCAGTTTGGTGTGCCATGAGTATTTCTTTTTTCTCCTCTATCCAAAATACCTTTCTTCCACATGGCTGAAAAAAGTTTGACAGAGGGCTGGTGCTTGCTTTTATGTTCAGTCTCTCTGAAGGTCCCTTCCACACTCAAGTGTGGGGGGAGTTAGTGCATGAGGAGGAAGTTAGGAGGAAGAGAAGCTTCTTTCACCCTCCTCTTCCTTCCCGCTGCTGGCTAAACATCCAGCTCACTGCAAGGAGAGCAAAAGTAACATTAAGTGTTAATGGCTTTTCCAAGTTCCATCACACTTACAATATAGTTCTGTCCACTGATTCTCTCAAAAATCAAGATTTCTGATTTTCAGGGATCAGCTTTCAAAGCTAGCTACATCCATCCATCCAATCATACAGCTGCCATCGAGCTTGATTGTAGTCTTGCTTTCCTTGTCCAAAACCAGAAAGACCCTTTAAATTTATGCAGCACCTTTTGCCTTAAATGACATCAAAGAGCTCAGCAGAAGAACCAAGTGCAAGTTATATGTCTTACTTTAGGGTGTTGATTCAGATCATTTCTACCTCAAATGGTCTCCTGGAACGTTTTGGTACTCCTGTCAGATCTCAGTTGCTTAATCCAGTGACTAGTTAGAAATCCAGTTCTGGTGAAGTAGGAAAGGTGACCTGCTTAACATCTTTCAATCATTAACTTGTGTAAACTTTATTAAGGTTGACTTTATATTTCTCTCATCCAACAAGATGGAAGTTAATTCATTTCACAACTGGAGAGAGACAGGCTTGCATACAAATTCTTGAAGCCAAATATGTTCCTTGGTTATGTTTGGACCAAGATCCATGCTTTGTGGTCCATAAACTATAAAAGGAATGACCTGAAACCTAACCCAACAACCCCTCCCCTCCATTTCAAAGAAAACTGAGAACTGAAATTGAACTTTGCCATCCAGATCTGTGATAAACCTACAGCATAAGACAAGAGGCTTGTTACAACCTTAGAAAAACAAAGAGACTCTAAGCTGCCAGTGCACCTCTGAGTATTCCAAGAATTCAGGCTACACATTTGTAGTGGTACAGAAAAACCAAAACACTTAAATCACTGCATTTCCATAAAGTTTATTTATTAAAACATAGGAAGGAAGGAAGTGATAGATGATTCAAGAAGAAGAGGAAGAAATACATTAGTAAGATAATTTTGTGATTTTTGATATCTTTAAAGTTTAGCAAATGGGGGGGGGGGTCATATTGGGTGCAAAATTAGAGGAAAAATACCACACATTTTAATATGTCAACTATATTAAAATCAGTCTTAGACACTGGGATTATGTACTAACCACAATATGATTAGAACTCCTATTCAGTACTTACATGATATTTACAAAAGATACCATGCACAAAATATACTGTAACACAAGTCAGATTGTAGAAATGAGTTTAAGAAGAAATAAGAAAGACAACAAAGAAGAATGGGATACTGAGCGAGATTTTTAAAGCTGTCTAAGAAGGGTTAGATAAATCTGTTGATAAAATTAATGAACTTAACATCTTCTGGACAGCTTTGGACAGTGTGAACCAAGTCTGTTACATGGATATTAGTAATGGACAAAAAAAGATTGTGATCAATTGGGTACATAGAAAACTACCAGAGGTGCACCAATATATCGGCATATATCGTATCAGCACTGATAAAAGGAAAATTGACATTATCAGCAATCGCCTTTTTTTGGCTGGTGCAGATGATAATGTCATCAATAAATGCCATGTGCATGTGCGCACCTGCAGCACACAAGCTGCCAGGAATGCAGCCCGGCAGCTTGGAGAGCAGTATCTGGCCAGTAAGTCTATGGGGGAAGAAGGGGCATGGGGGTACAGATTGAGGCCCCCCACAGTGAGGAAGGGAGTGGGGCTGGGGCAGGTGCTGCCCAGCTGAGGCAGAGTGGGGCAGGGTGTGGGATTGAGCTGTGGGTGGCTCCTCCAGGGAGGGAGGGCTCCCTGCTGCTGTGCATACCCCTGGGGGAAGCGTGGGGGTAATGTACCCCCTGGATTGTGGTCAGGGTGAGGGTGGGCTGCTGACTGCAGGCTGCACTGGCCTCTTCCTGGTCTGGGCAGGCTGGGCTCATCTGTGTAGGGCAGGAGGCAGTGACACTGGGAAGGGGGGCTACTGGATGGCCAAGGCAAATTTTGGTGTGGCTGTAGCTCACCCTGTAGCCCCCCCTCTCAGAGCCACTGCTGCCTGCAGCCCCAGCCCTGAACCTGCAGTGGGCCCGCTGGGAAGAGGCCAGTGCAGTCCCTAGCCCTAAACCCACAGTGGGCAGCCTGCCCTCACCCAATGCACAAATCCAGAGGACACGTGCCTCCTATGTGTCCCCCAGGAGTTTGTGCAGGGGCAGGGAGTTACCCCACCGCCCCACCCCCTGAATTCCCCCTGGACAAGCTGCCCATGGCTCCCGCCCCACCCCAGCAGTGCCTGCTCCTGCCCCAGCCCAGCCCAGCCCCATTTCCTCCCTCACTGTGGGGGGCCACAATCTGCCCCCTCCATGCCCCTTTCCTTCTCCATACCTCCCCCCCACCATATATTTACCAGCTGGATACTGCTCCCCAAGCTGCTGGGCTGCATATCAATTATCAGATCAGCATTGGCCAATATGGCTGATTAATATAATTGGCCATCAGCATCGGCCAAAACAATCTTTACCTCTGCACCCCTAAAAATACTATTCCCTTGAAACCTCCCTTCCCCTCTCGTGATTTGTGGTCCCCCTGGGTAGATATTCAGGCTTCTCCCTCTCACCTGCTTCTGTAGACATGCATGTATCAGCGAAGTCAAAAACTCTATGTAAAGCTGTGACAAAGTAACTCCACATTTGGGGAAAGGGAAGCAACATCCTGGGAAGATGAAAGCATGGGGAAGCTGCCCAGTAACTGGCTGTAACTGCTGAATGCTGTAACCAGGAAAAGATAAGAGCTCAGAAACCTACCGGTTTCTCTTGTATTTAGTAAATGAGTGGACTGAAGAAAAAGAATTCTAGGAAGAGGGCTTGAAGACCAGCGAACTTCTAGAGACTCAAATGTGAAATGCTGTTTTACTTGCATCACTTCTGACTGATTAAGCCACTGAACACGGGGCATTTGTCATCTGACCATTTCTTGAGCAACCCTAGCAACATACCCCTTTCATTTTAGCCATGTTACTGGGTCCTGTAGCATCTGAAATGTGAGCTGATAGCACTTGAAGAATTTGTTACTTCACAGCTTTGAACTGATGACAATTATATCCTAAAAACAACTACAGATCCTGATGAACCTCTAGCCTTCTGGAGGATCAACTATTCATCTGAAAGCTTGGATTCTTATTTAAACATATTACAGTCTTTCTGGTGTGGACTATCATGAGGTTAACCTCCTGACTTCAAACCACATCACCCTGACTTGACTTCTGTATATTCAGACATGACAAGTGGACAATGAAGCTTGCCTGGAAGCATTAACAAGAGAAAGGCAAGACCATAGCTACGCACATGGTCTGGGTACGTGTTCCTTATGCATTTGCCTCGGAGGCAAAAGAAACACTTTGAATATCAATTACGATTTTGTTGAATCTTAGCTCAAGGTTGTAAGCTGCTCTCACTTTTGTCAAACCTGTTGCTTGTTTCTCACGAGGAGGAAAACAAAAGATGAATCCATGAGAAAATAATGACACACACACAAAATACCATGAACTGTAATTGCCATGAAGATGTGCTTCACAAACTGCATTTCTAGGAATTTCAGCAAACAGGATGGTTTGTGCTGCCTGCCAAGTGCATCACTTTGTATACAGACGAATCCAGTCATAAAGAGCTGTCACTTTGGTGTATACACCAGGACGATTACGCCGAGCACATCCTTCACCCCAGCTCACAATTCCAGCAAGGTACCACCTATTTTCCTTTCCTATGCAGGCCAATGGACCTCCAGAATCACCCTAAAGAGAAGGATACAGTCCAGCCATTAGAACATACACAGAACACTATAATCAATGTCAGGATATATCTGGATACTTACATTTTTACATAATTTCTCCCCCAACTTCTAATCATTATTTCCTATTATTAGACAATGTCTATATGTCAGAGTAATTTTATTTAACATTTTCTCAACCAGTAAGACTCCAGCATGCAAATTAGCACTACAATGGTAAGAAAAAGGACAAAGGATATAAGGAAAGTGAGACTCACTAAACTCTCATGTCAAAATCATCATTCAACAAATAACTGATCATAAAGCAGAACAGAGGGGAAAAAAGACATGAAAAAGGGGAACTGCCATCTGTGCTAACCAATAAATTATTAACTGGTATCAGGAAGAACATGGTGACAAAGTCAAGCAATGAGTCATAAACCTAAAAGTATGCATACAATTACACCCAGATGATACAAGGAGATATCACTAATACTTTCTTAGGCAAGACTGTGGCAAACTTTGTAGTCATACTGAATTATAAACACAATGCAGCATATTCTTATTCGTTCTACAAATTTACCGCTCTAGCTTAGAGATGTCTTTCTGGAAAGGAATAGAAGTGTTCTGAGAAGTTACACAAGAATCACAAGTGTAAGATTACTTTCTTTTGAAATACAAGTCAGCCACCTATGTTTAAATACCCCAAGATCACAAATGATTTGGTGTTTTTAATTATTTTAAGCTTATTAGAGCAATTTCAGAACCATTAGCAGTTATATCTCTTAGCGCTCTTGAAGAATCAGAGAGGTTTCAGATTTGGGAAAGATAAACTTTCCCCCTTAAATGGGGGCAAAGGAAAGTGAAGGCAATTTTACATCAGTAAACCTAACTTCAGTCACCAAAAATAAATTCCTTTAGACCACTAAAGGAAACTACTATAAAATGGGTATGCAACTGGCTGGGGAAAAAAAACCAAACATTTTTCAAGAAGTGGTTATCAAGGGCTTGCTCTCAAAATGGAAACATTTATCAGAGGGCAGGAGGTAGGGGTGTTCTTCTGATGCTTATCTTGAATCAAGTATTCAATGGTTGCATCTACATGTGCCAATTTAAGGCAATTTAGCCCAATTTAAGGCACATTAAGGGTGCATATTTACACGTGTGAGCCCTTAATGCACCTTAAAAATGGCAATTTTAGGCTATTTGTGTGTGACTAGCTGAAGTGCACTAACACACATGTAGACACGTTATGGTGCATTAATGCTGTGTATGATGAATCCTGTGTAAGATGCTCTGTATAACATGCACATGGCATTAATGCACTTTAATGCATGCACACATAGATGCAAGCCTAAATTGCCTTAATGTGCATTAAGCTAATGCGCATTAAATTTAGGCATGCCTAAATGCATGTGTAGACACACCCAATGTTTTAATCAATTACTTGGATGACAGAGAATACACTTACTAAATTAGCAGGTACAAGGCTGGAAGGGATGGAACATATTTTTGAGGAGAGGTTTTAAAAATCAAAATGACAATTTGAAGAAAAAACCTGAAAATAATAGCTTGAATTCTATAAGAATGAATGCAAAGTATGACACTTGAGAAGGAATTGTCAGCTACATAAATACAACATGGGGGATAACTAGGTAGGCAGCAGTTTTGTAGAAAGTGAAGATGATTAACTAAATAGGAGTTACCAATGTCCTATTGTTGCAAAAACAGCCACCACACAGGGATATGTAAGCAGGAATATTGAATTGTATTCAGCAGTGAGAGGGCCTGAGCTGGATTTCAGTGTCCAGTTTAGGGTATTCACATGCAAAAAAGTTTGCCCAGTGCAGAAAGTTGATGGAAAGCAAGAAAAATTTTCATAAGATTTAGAAATTATGATCTCTGAGGAAAGATTGAAAGAATTAGGGTTGATTAGTAAAAGGCTGACAGAAGACAAAGTTAGAACGTTCAAGTATAAAAAAAATTACAAACTGTTTGCCACATTCACTGGACTTAGAAGAAGTAATGAGCTTAGGTTGCAACAAGGGAGATTTAGGTCAGATGAAAGGAAAACTAGTTGTAAAGATAGTTAAACACAGGACTGGGTTATCTAGGAAGGCTGTGGACCCTTCATCATGTGGCATTTATAAAAGCAGGTTAGATGAATATCTAGGAACAGTTTAGGTATAGCTGATATGACCTTGGAGGAAGAAGATAAATCACATGTTCTCCCAAGGTTCCCTTCCATCCCTATCTTTTTTATTCCATGGGGGGGGGGTTGTTTGTTTGTTTGTTTGTGTGGTTGGTTGGTTTTTTTGTTTTTTGTTTTAAATACACTGCGACTACTTTGGTGAATCCATCTAGGTGCAGTTTAGGGATCCAGTTTGTTATTTGGAATGTGGTTCTGACAGCGAATTCTAGTCTAGGACACTAGGTTTTTTTGCTCTCTTTTGCTTCTGTTTTAAGCCCAAACTGAATGGAAGCAACAAGAGAAATTTTTGCTTTTGGCACAGGACTAAACGTGGAGAATCATTAAACCTTCGTTATATATATCAATTTAATACAGCTAGAGCAAGAACCGCCCCCCTACCCAAGTAGGCTAGTATCTAAGCAAAGAATAGGCTTTGATCTCTTGACAAGGCTAACCACACAGGGCACTTGGCAAGGAGGACTGGAGATTATTAAGGGAAGGGTTTCTCACTAGTCTTTTGAGAGAAAAATAACAACAGACTTACTGTTCCAGAGGAAGAAAGCCATGTGCAGGCGGGATCGGAAAGGACTTTTTGATCTTTAAAAGTTTGACTTAAAACCATGAAACACTCAAGAACAATAAAGAAACCAAGGGAGAAAAATGCAGACAGATGTACCATTGTTTCATGAAAATCTATACAGAAGTGCAAGGTGTAGATTCAACCCCCCTCCAGCTGAGTGGGGTCTAGAACCCAGGCCTCCCACTTGATGGCTGAAAAGTACCATAAACATTAGGTTAATGGGCCAAATGAGGGCAGCGCCATTTCCTGCCACTGGGCCTTGGTTTACACTCAAGTCAATGCTCTTCTAAGATGTACTGGTTGAGGTAGACCTCTGAACAACCTAGAATCTAGGTCCTAGATTTGGCAGATATCTCCCCTCTGAGGTGGATAGATCCTGACAAAACAGACAAAAAAAAACTGCCCAGCATGAGAAGGGGAGAGCTATATGCCTCCAACATGTTGCAATAGGACTGGCCTCCAGAGGGGAGTATTTTTTGGGCAAGCAGCTGCAAAGTTTTTTAGATGTCCAGTAGGCAGATTAGATTTGAGCCATCAATCTTGCACATTCTTTTAAAATTAACATTTTTTTAAATTCTGTCACTGCTTCTGACACTAGGTTGCCGTGTTAAGAGTCATATTCACAAGCCATGTTCTCCACCACATATGAATAATCAAATATTTCTGATAAACCAAAAGAAATCCTTCTTCAAGTTTCCCTACAGCTTTCTGCTTTACCTGGCATGCATCAATGCCACCATTGAGGTTTCCTGCACACAGCATCCGAGAAGTAATGAGATCATCATAAAGCTTGCTGCAGACACTTCGATTAATTATTTTTACTCTAGCTTCTTGCAATGTTTTGGCAAGTTGACCTAGGAAAATAAGTATATAATTTGTAATGTTTCCAAAGACATTAACAAGTTAAGCAATGAGAGATCTGAACATACACTTCACCAGTTTTAAAAGAGAATTGCTATGTAATTCTGGCTCTCTCAGACTGTTTCTGCCCACAGCTTTTGCATGTCCATTTGTAATACCATTTATGTATGATCCTTCAAGAGAATAGAAAGTTGCAAACTTTTTACTGTTGATTTCTTGTATTTCCTTAATGCAGTCCTTGATCTTTTTAGACTCAAGGCACCCTTCCAGAATTTTTTTTGAATTAGTGGCATATTTCAAAAACTAAAAAAAAATTAAAAATGTAAAGACAACAGAACAGTTTTTCTATTGCAAAAAAACTCAAAACGACCACAACAGGACAGAATGGTTTTGACATCAATTTATTTATTTGAAATCTCTGGGTTTAATCTTGTGAATCATGTGCAGGTGTTTGCACACCAAACAGGATAATATTGTATGGCACCTTTAGAAGGATCTTAAGGCACCCTGGCTGAACATCATTGCCTTAGTCTTTCCTTTGATTAGCCAGTGCTACTAACAAAGGGTGAGAACTATTCGCAGAAATAGGCTAATAAAAATAAGATCATTTGTATAAGTTTATCTCATGACAGTTCTACCATTTTCCCTCCCAATATTTCACTCAGAGAGGGGTGAAGAGGATAAAAATAATGCCAGCTAGTCATATAGAAGGTTCAACTTTGCTGATATCAACTGTTTGCTATGCTATAGAAAGAGCCAGATTTGGTGCCATTAAATGTTTACCATTCATGTCACATACTGTCACCTTTAAACTTGGTCTTTACACATTTTTCTAGAATTTTTTTGTAGAATTATGGGAGAGCATGTGACCTATTTAATTCTACTTAGAGACATTTTAATTTAATCAGTTCATTGTTTTAATTGACAATTTAGGAAATTACATTTTTAAATATCTATTTGCAGTTTATTATCAAGTATCTAAGATCGAGAAGTTTGGGGTTAACTGCTAGATAAAGCTTATCTCAAGAAAGCCAAAATGAGTACAGTAACAACAAAGGATCAAATGCGAGACGTGCGGCCATAATACATTTCAAATTACTATTTAAGAGACTGGGACCCACAAGCTCTTGAACTCTGATTCAGATACATACTACTTCTTAGTCTGAGCTAAATCAAAACTTCACAAATAAAGCAAAGTATTCTGGAAGGGAAATGAACAAAGTACAATTTACTGCTAATCCAGGACAATTCCCCTTAGAAACTGAAAACTCATAGGTTATTCAAACAGTTATAGAAATTAAGAATCCTAACATTACTACATATAAGCATTCAGAATCTCTGCAGAACACCTTTTGTGGTTTGGTGCAGGCATTATTTAAAGTTGTCTTGGCTAAAAAGAAATATGTTAGATTTTAACAGATCTGTTAGGTAAGCCATAATTATTTTTCTTAGGCCCATGAACATGCAACTCCTTTACAGCCAAAATTTCAGTTAAACTTGCAAGAAACATATCCAGGAAATGAACATACTATTTTCTTTTATGGCTCCCCAGCCAGTTACATAGCAGACAGTTCCATAAAAAAATATTCTAGGGCTGCTGGGTAAACAAATGGGCTGTACCAGCTCACTGAAGAATACTGGCGTTTCCATTTCCAACAGGGCAACATCATAGTCTGAGATATACTGGTCATACCGTGGATGGACAACAATCCTTTTGATTGATCTCATAGCTACATGATTGCTGTTTTTGCTCATGATCCTTATGCCCATATATGCTTTCCAGCCAGAAGGCACAGAGTATCTGCAAGGTCAATAAGACAACCGTGAGGTAAGTAATACAGGACTAGTTTGTTTGGGTAAGAGTTAAGTGGGCTTCAGTTTTCATTGGTCATTCTCAAAAATGAGCAAGCAAGAGAGCAAACAAACATCTTACAAAGCATTTCTAGTAAGATAACTGTTTCGTGTTTTATTTTCATGGGAGGGTTAGGTTTTGTTTTTGCACACTGTTTACATAATCATGCATTCTGGGAAAGCATTTTTTTGCACTGAGAGATTTCCATCCCAAATTCCACAAAGTCTTCATCTAGGCGTTGTCTAGACAAGTTACATGAGCCAATTAACCCTTGGGTGGATGCAGCTGTAAAATACTCTGCACCTCTCTTATCCTTAAAATGCAACATTGTGCTTTCACCAGCATAGTGTAACTGCACCTTATCATGGCTTCTACTGGCTTACTTGTTCAGGGATTACTTACACCTCTGACCAACAGATCTTCCACTATAAATCTAATCTGTAGACATAGCCCTAAAGGAGGAAATTGGCCCCAATATCTGGAAAAAAAACTAGGGAGCAGGTAGGTTAAGGTTTTTTCCCTGACACCACACAGAGCTAAACTGGGAAGGCAAGGTCAGACAGTGTCAGCAGTGACTGCTACACATCAAACCACAGAGTGCTCATATGCCTCAGTTTTGTTTGTGGAAATTACTATTTCCTCTATATAAGCAGTAGCATGCCCATTCTCATTTCTGAGACAACAGGCAAACCTACAGGAAAAAAGACTTCTCTAGCGCCCAGCAATGGCTGCCCCACCTGCCCCAGCTCCCAGCACTTGTTAAAAAAAAAACCCTGTCTCAGAGAGTGCTGCTGGGCAGGGGGTGATCCCCGCTGCCCCAACTGCCCTACACTGCAAGGGGGGCTGTGCGTGAGCCCTGTAAGCCCTCCTTCACTCCCCCAGCCCCCCCATGGGTGCCCTGCCCAGGCCAGCTCTGGCCCTTTAAGAAAAAAAACCAAACAAACCAGAAAACCCCCAGACTCACCACTCCTGGCAGCGGAGGCGATCCCCACTGCCTCCCACTGCCCCGTACCACATGAGGGGCTCTGCATGAGCCCCCAAAGCCCCAAGGCCACTCCAGGAGCAGAGAGACCTGGGACTTTCCTCAGGTTTTATTTTTTCTTAAAGGGCCAGAGCACGCATGAGGCGCACTGGGGGAGTGGGGCAGAGGTTTAGGGGGTCATGCAGAGCCCCCCATGCAGCATGGGGCAGTGAGGACCATCCCCCCCCACACACACACATATATACACATCCAGCAGCACCTAGTGAACCGAGGCTTTTTTTTTTTTTTTTAAGTACTGGGAGCTCAGATAGCCATGAGGGGGCTGGGCAGCGGTTAGTGGGGGCTGGCAGGGGTCCCCCCATAGTCCCCTCCTCCCTCCCCCAGCCTCCACCTCCCCTTCCCTACTACTTACCAGATCAGAGTGGCTGCAGCTCCCTGCTGCAGCCACCAGGGACTGTCCGAATCAAAGCTCTCCAAATCTTTTCCAAAGATTCAGAGAGCTTTGAATCAATTTGGACATTTAAATTGGTCCCTTGATTCAGATTTGGAGATTTGGCCAACAAATCAAGCTAAATCTCCTCCAAATTGAAATCACTACCCAAAGGGTTGCACAATCCTACCAACTATTTCATTACAAAATGTTTTGTGAGCCACGCTCTTCATTAGACTCATATTTATTGAAGGAACCAAAACTTCCAATTCCCTGTCTTTGGGAATATCACCTATCCTGCCTATTTAAATCACAAGGCAACAACCCTTCTATCACCCTTCTATCAACTTTTCAGTCAGTGTACGCACTACCGTGCTTGTAAGTAAGTAGAGTGAGAGCATAATGGAGAATAAGTGGGTGGTGTGGTGTGGTTCATTAAGTCCTTAAGCAAGTCAGAACATCTATGGTGTTATCAAAGTTGCATCTGAATGTATTAACATGTTCATCTCCATCAATTACTCAGGATGGTTGGCAGGATAAGAATCACGGCAGCCATCTTACAGCATTTCCATCCTTCCCCTCCATTCCAGCAGAGAAAAATCAGCTTCCCTATTTAAGACATGCACTCCAACTCTGATTTTGAGGGGAAAGGTACATGTGATATTTGAGTAAATATGTCCAGCTCTCCCACTGTGAGTGATATTCAAATCTCCTGGCAATTTATTTGTATATAGTTATATTAAAAAGTTGCATTCGTAACCAGAGTCACATGGTTCAAACACAGGATTTACTGGTCACAATGGTGAAAGAATTAGTCTGAGCACTTCATATAGTATTCAAAAGTCGGAAGTATCTAAAATCTATTCAACATACCAATTACAGTCAGCACAGTGCATTAAAAGACTGCATCACTATTGGCATTGCATTTACTATAGATAACTGATGCCTAGAAAATGGTGTTTAGAGGTTTATTTTTGGGAATTAATTTTGTAGGTAAATATATATGTATTAGAATAATGGCCCAGGGTGGCAGCAAATGTTAACTGATTTCTAAAGCCTTGGTGTCACAGTCCTCACAGCCTTTAAGGCAGACTGGATGTCTAACACAACAAAACTAACATATATACACATAGCCTGGGAAATTGTGGGCATATACCATGCTGTTCCATAACCTGAGATAAGGTGGCATCAGGTCACAAGGCCCAAGAGTTGGGGGCCTGAGAATTCCAGTTTGTGGGGAGCAGACCAAATTAGGAAAAGACCTAGAAAGCCCAAATCAGGATGTGTGCACGTGATGGGCTTGTGAAACAAAGGAATATGCCGATAGGACAGAAAGCTGACAATATGACAACCACAGAAAGACCAATCAGTGATAACCATGGATTAAGGGTCATCAGGAGGTAAAATGTATACAAAAGGAGAGCAGAGACTTTAGTAACAAAGGGTCCCTGTCCCAAAGAGGGGAACACAAGGCACCATAGACTAAGGGCATACAACCAGCCTGTATCATTCACCCCACTGGATTGGGGGGCGGGGAAGGGGAAGGTGTGATGAGCCTCAGCCTCCAACCTCCAGGCTGCTGACATCTGACATTCAGGAGAGAACCTCAGACTTAATCTCACATCCTGGCCAGATATATCTTGACTCTGATGACAACTCTAGGATTGGTACCTATAGAATTGCTTGTATTATTCCTTTCTCTTATCACTGTACATCAATAAATTTGCCTATTATTGAATGAAAAGGTCGTGGTCAGTCTGAGGGTTTTGGGTCCCCACAGAACAAGGCATCTGGGTCCTAAATCCAGTGCCAACAATAACTTTTCTACTTTTTCTAACATATAAGTATAGTTCACAACCCTGAATTAAAAGTGGTTTCTACTGACCTTATGGAATCAGAATCCAAGAAACAGTGAGCAGCAGATATCAGCCATCTATTTGAAATAACAGATGCACCACAAATATGGCCATAAGTTCCCATCTGTAAGCTTGCTTGCCATGGCCACTTTCCAGACCTTGCATCCTCACCTCCCACAATTCTGTTTTTTTTAAATTGACTCTTTCCGCAGGCTAATAAAAAAAAAAAAGATGGATTAAGAAATGCTCAACACATTGGGCTCTTTTACATTGTTATTGTGTTTGTTTTTCTTATTTAGCTCTTACACTTATAATTTTTCATATGAAATACAATAGTACTTCCAAAAAGTAATCAGGAATACAGGTTGTAGCCATGTTGGTCTATAGGCAAAAACAATCAGAACTCATGGTAGAGGTGATATCTCTTATTAGACTAACTAGATAGTTGCAAAAAAATAAAGAAATTTAAAAAAAAGAAAGAAAATGTTTTGCAACTATCTAGTTGGTCTAATAAAACCAAAGTTCCTTAGGCTTTACTCAACCAAAGTGATGATACTTACTCCCATTTTTCTATAGAGATTACTGAGGAAGTGACTGACACAAGGTCATACTATAAGCAGAGCTGAAAACAGAACCATAATCTTTGGATCTTAAGTCCAGTGTTCTAGCCACTGGATCAACTATTAAAGAAGCTAAGAATTAAAGGGACACATACAAGTATAGGGCACCTATACATGAGCAGTGAAGCTATTCTGTCTCACTGTAATTACAGAACATTGGAGCAGGCTTGATTAATCAAGTCTGCTGGAGCATGGTAATTACTGCATGCGACAGGGGGAAAGTCACAAGGCTGCCCACAACGATGGCATGCCCCGTCTCACCTGTCATAACTTGATGTATAAAAGAAAGATGTAATAATGCAGGAGGTTGTCCATTTTATGCCCTAATACCTAGGACATTATACACAGCTCTGACCTTCCCTATATCATGTCCCATACCTTGCAGATGGCATCCAAAATCATCCAACTTCTCCCAGCTACTTTGCTGAGCTGTACCACTTGCCCTCGGGCCCAAATTCAGCCTCAGGGATCTGTAGACTTACCTAGGCCATTACACCCCCTCCCTGGGACCTCCACTCATGCCCCTTCACTGGGACCTAAACCCACACTCCCTCACTGAGTCTCACTCATCAAACTACTGAGGCCATCCTATGCACAGGGCCTGAAGGACTGGGGTCATTCCTCTGCCCCCTCACTGGGGCCTCAGGGCCTACGCCCCTCATGTCCCAGGCCTGATGATAATGCCTGGACCCATGCCTGTCCACACTCTAGGGTTACCCACCAGTTTGTGGGGGCTGTGACTATAAGGTGCCTCATACTTGCCTTTCACTATGGAGGCAACTAGTGTGGCATTTCCTGAGGACCACCTTGCCACAGGCACCCCACCATACCATCCTACCCTAACAGGGTAATTTTAGGTCATGCCCCAGGACCAGGAGTCTCCACCATACCCATAGCTCTTGTTCTGTACCTCCAAGATGTTATGTGAGCACCAGCTGCACTCAGGCAATGTTCCCCTTCCAGCTGCTTGCAGCAAACTGCTGGCCCTAATGCTCAAAGCCTGCTCTTATATCTAGCAGCTGGTCCCACTTCCCAATCAGCCAGCCCTCTGCTGGCCATATGACTCCTGACTGGGAGTGCAACCACCTGCAGGCTGCTTTGTTGTTTATTATAGCTCTTAAAGTGTCAGGCACCAAAGGTATCCTGCCACACTGCACTCCAGCAGATTCCAGTGTCTCATGTATCAGCATCCCCATGCTTAAAAATGGTGGCAGGGCTGCTTTAACTAAAGCTCATCAAATGAGATTTAGTTAAATCACCCTCGTCATCATTTGTAAGCATGGGGACACTGATGCACGAAATGCTCCAGGCACTTTAATTAGAGCAGTTCTCAGAGCCACTCTAGTTAACATCCCCCCACACTCACACTCCTGGAGCACGTGTATAAATTCCAATAGTAATTACAGCTGGGTGGACCCTCAGGAGGTTTTCTAGACCAACTCATTGATCATTACTGTCTAAACCATCCTTGAGAACAATGGGCACAAATTGATGGAGAGCATATTTAGGTTGGACATTAGAATTACCTTCTTCACAGTAAGGGTTGCCAGAATCTGGAATGGGCTTCCAAGGGAAGTGGTGCTCTCCCCTATGTTGGGGGTCTTCAAGAGGAGACTGGACAAGCACCTAGGTAGGGTCATTTGACCCCAAAGTTCTTTCCTGCCCAGGGCAGGGAGTCGAACTCAATGATCTACTGAGGTCCCTTCTGACCCTAACATCTTATGAATGTATGAGAAGTGTTTGCCTGACCTTCTCTTAAAAACTTCAAAGAATGGATATTCTACAACCTCTCTAGGTAGTCTTCTTCAATCCTTAACCACCCTCATAGTAAGAAAGTTCTTCCTAAGATTCTGTCCCTGCAGCCACAAACAATCAATTGCTGATTGTAGAGTATTTGAAAACTGTTATCAGAGCCTCAGTCTTTTCTTCTTTAAACTAAATAATCTCAGTTCTTCCAATTTTTCTTTAGACATCAGGGTGGGTAATTATTTAGGCCAGAGGGCCATTTAGGGAGTTTTGGTGAGCTGTCTCAGGCTGGGCCAGCACTCCCTTTCCCCACCCCCCACATACTACCTTGCCAGGTCAGCACTCCCTTCCTACCCACTCCACTACAGCTTGCCAAATCTCCCTAAATAGCTCTGCTACATGCTCAACCAAGAAGATGGGATGGGACTGTAGGCAGGTGGGGAATAGAATGGCAGGGCAGTGACAGTGCAGGCATGGCACATGGCTAGATGGATGGGATGGGGCCACAGGTAGGCTGGAAGCAGGATGGGCACAGATGGGGCTGGGAGGGTAGTAAAACATTGGAACAGGTTACCCAGAAAGGTGGTAGAAGCTCCATCCTTGGAGCTTTTTCCAAGACCTGGCTAGACAAATTTCTGGCTGGGATGATCTAGTTGGGGATGGTCCTGCTTTGAGCAGGGGGTTGGGCTAGATGACCTCCTGAGGTCCCTTCCAACCCTAAATTTCTATGATTCTATAATAGGGATCAGGATCTTGGGGCCATGACAGCATGGGACTTGGGCTCTGGGCAGAGCCATGATCTGCTCCCTGCACTCCCCTGCCCATAGCAGAAGGTGCAGGGCAGACAGGCCACGGTACATGGGCAGCAGCAATCATGGAGACCGCCAGCGGGGAGTAGTGGCAGGTCCAGTGGCAATGGCAGAGACTGGCAGTGGTGGCAGGAAGGAGATGCCACTACCAGGGCTGCCAAGAAGTGAGTACAACTGCTGCACCGCTTCAGCCCCACTGCACACCCAGGGGTAGTGGGACTGGCCACACACACCACAGCCCAGGCTGCCCTCCACACCTGGGATGGGCATTGCTAAGGGACCTGCTGAGGGCTGGATAAAAACCCTTGATGGGCTGGATCCAGCCCCTGGGCCATATTTTGCCCACCCCTGTTATATGTCATGGTTCCTCAATCTCAAATCAGTTTGGCTGCTCTCTGATGAATTCTTTCCAATTTATTCACCTATTTCTTGAAGTGCAGTTCCCAAAACTAGAGCAAAAGAGCTGAATAGAGCAAAAGAATGACTTCCCTTAATTTGCAAGTGACATTCCTATAAATACAGCTCTGTATGCTACTGGCTTTTTTATTCTTTTTTTGAAACAGGAACACACACATTGTCTCATAATAAGCTTGTGATCTACTCTAAACCCTAGGTCCTTTACGCAGTACTGCTGCCTAGCTGGTCATTTGCCTAGGCTGTATTTGGACTGGAACAAAAGCATGCATTGATTTCAAACAAAACCTTGCAGCTCTACACCTACTAAAGCTTTGATGACAAGTTTTAGTATCAAACTTCCATGTTTCTATTTACATATACATCCTTTACTTTTTAATTGTGGTCTGTACAATGAACCTAGACTGGCTAGTTTAGCTTATTCCCAATAATTATCACTTTTAGATGGCACAAGGTAATGATAATTGGTCTAAACAAACCACAAGGAAAAACAGGGAGAAAACTAGCAAATTGCCCATCAAGCATGATAGGGTGGCCAGGCAGGGACAGAAGCCTGCGTTGCCCCCCCGCCTGGGTCAGGTTCCCGCTTCCCTCCCATCCCCACCCACCACTTTGGCCTGGGCTCATTCCCCTCCTCCCCCCTGTCATTTAAGGTCTGGTTCCCCCCATTCCCCTGCTGCTTCAGGTGCAGGCCCATGCAGCCCCCAGCCCCATGCCTCCCAGGACTGGGGAGGAGAGAATAGCTTGCACACAGTGGCAGCAGCTGGCCAGCAGTGGCGATGGGCAGCTGTGACGCGGTGGTGGCAGCCGGCTGCCGCATGCTGCCACCAGTAACGCCCCCTCTCCTTCCTGCTCCCATCCATCCCTCCCTTTCTTCCTACCCTCTTCCCCGCTGCCTCCCCCTCCCTGCCAGCTGTTGTTGGGGGGGGGGGGGTCGGAGGGTCCCGCTCTGGCCCCTGGCTCCAAGGAGCAGGGCTGGAGGGGACAGCACTGCTGGCCTCACCCCACAACTCTGGTCCCTCAGTCCCCACCATCATAGCAGTGCTCTGCTGTGTGTGTCTGTCTGTTGGAGCACTCTGATTGGCTGCCAGGATAACCAATTAGAGTACAAATAAAGTGTTACAGACAGATGGACTAAGGCTTTTATAATATTAGTATATTTTCATACAAACAATAGCAGAAAATTATTTTTATTCATATCTAACTGTATAAATCCTCTGTTCTACTAATTTTTAACCAAATCTACTGCTAGTTATTTCAGCTTAGTGTAATAATTCAGCCCTAAATTAAACCCTAGTTTAAAATGGTTTTCCATTGGACCTTAAATGTTACATACCACAATTAACTTCATCAGATCCATCAGCACAGTCTCTTATTCCATCACATTCAGGGTTTGGTTTCATTGAACACTTGCCATTTGAGCATTTATATGCATATGGAGAACAATTTTTAGAGGCTGAGAAAAAAAATACATGACTTATGAAACATCTTGGAAGGTACTTTTTCGCAGGTTACTTAGCAGAACTCTATCTTATTAATGACTTGTATAAGGAAGTGAAAGGCTATAGGCTATCTCCACCTGACACAGTTTTAAATTAATACCAGGTTGTGGGATGTTAACTACATCACTGCTGTTTGCAGATGGTAGTATGCGCTACCCATACCCACCTACTGGGCAACTAGGTTCAGGACAGAATGCAACATATCAATAGATGTGATCGGTCCTCTGGCTGCATCGCTACAAAATGAGGTTGTTGGTATTAATTGTAGGTATACTAAACATTGATTATGATAAATCCTATGCGTTTAAGAATTCTACCTATCTCTACCCCCAAACAGTGGCATTTTATACCATCTCATTCATATTTTTGTTGTTTAATTATTGATGAACTTGTTAATTTAACATTTCTACATGGACTCAAAGTCCTAGACTTGTCCTGTGTATCTATGTGCAGTATGTGATAATATGTGATACTATGACCAATGATGGAGAAAAATGAGAATGTGCGGAAGGCAAGAAAGGGAGATGAAGCAGATGTTTTGGAAATAGCTAATGCTGATTGCCATGTATTAAAGAAATTGAGACATGTTAGATCATCTGGCTTCAGACTATATAGTTCATTCTGTTTGAAAAATCACAGATATTAGATATGAATTTTAATCTTGTTCATTTTAGCCATAGTGTAGATCTCTGTATTCTTCTTTGGTGCTCTCTCTACTGCAGTTTTAAAATATTTGAAACAATTATATTTCAACTACTACCTAACAATAATATTAGATATACAATAGATCATCACAGTGTACCAAGGTGGAGCTGTTCAGACAGATTTAACCTCATACCTTTAACAGCAATGAAACAGTGAGCTGTATGGTAACACACAACTTTTCATTTGGATGCACAATGAAATCCAATTTGAGAAATCACTTGATAATACTCCAATTCCTACAAGCTAAAAAATGTATTGCCTGTTTTATATATTAAGACTTTCTTCACAGTAATGGAGGAGACTACAGATATGCTAGAATAGATGTCACTTGGACAAATTAAATAACCCATATAGCATATATCCTGAAAATCATAAAGTGAGATGTGGAAAACTTAAACTAAAATTTACTTGAGGATTAACATTTTTAGATAACAGAGTACAAGTTAGATGGTTTTTAATGCTTCTTAATGAAAGGTATTACTATGCCACTACTGGTATCTTCAGAGTTGAGTTTTTTACTTTTTGTTTGGAGAAAATACTTCCCTTATGATCTGGGTCCCCAATCCTTACTGCAGAATTTGTTGTTCCACTAGAAAGCAGGTGATTCATTTCATGTGTCCCTGTTGAAAAACTTGTACTTTGGGCAGATGGTTCCATCCTAGCTTGTCTGATATTTGCATTTAAACCATGGTCTTATTGCTAAGTCAGCTGTTAAGACTCCAGGAGTCTCCTCAACTCAACAGTTCAGTGGGTGGAAACAGTCTGCATGGTAGGACCCAGAGAGTTCTCATGAACAGATCTGTCATCCTGGTGAGAAGTGTCCAGTGGTGTCCTTTAGGAGTCTGTGCTTGGACCAGTGCTTTTCAACATCTTATCAATGATTTAGATGTGGAGGGGAAAAGCTCGCTGGCCAAGTCTGTGGATGACACCAAGTTATGGGGGAGTGTGGTCATACCAGAAGATAAGTTGCAGATACAGGCAGACTTGGACAGGCTGGAGAACTGAGACGAGTGAAACCAGATGAAAGTCAACACTCAGAAGTGTAAGGTGCTCCATCTGGGGGCAAACAATCCCCCACATGCCTACAGGCTCTGTGGCAACAATTTGACTTAAACTATGGCCAAAAGGGACCTAGGAGTAGTTACTGACCATCACATGAATATAAGCCAGCAGTGCAATGCTGTGGTCAGCAGGGCAAATAACATGTTGGCATGCATTGACCGTTGCATCTCACACAAAACTCAGGAAGTGATACTCCCACTGTACTCTGCACTGGTGAGACCACAGCTGGAGTACTGCATCCAGTTCTGGGCACCATACTTCAACAAGGACACTGGAAAAACTTGAGAGGGTCCAGAGAAGAGCCACCCATATGATCAGGACTTGCAAGACAAACCATATGAGGAGAGGCTGAGTGACTTGGGCCTCTTCAGCCTACAGAAGAGAAGACTGAGAGGGGACTTGGTAGCGGCTTACTGCTACATCAAGAACTCGGTGAACACCTGTTCACCAGGGCACCCCTGGGGAGGACCAGGAGCAATAGATACAAATTCCTGGAAGGCCGCTTCTGGCTTAATTCCAGGAAAAATTCCTTCACAGTCACGGTGTCCACACTGTGGAATAAACTCCCTCCAGTGGTGTGCAATCACCTGCCTTGGAAATCTTCAAACAGAGATTGGACAGTCACCTTGCTGCAATCACCTGACCCCAGTTGTCTTTTCCTGCCTAGTGCAGGGGGACTGGACCTGATGATCTACAAGGTCCCTTCCAGCCCCTAACAATCTATGAATATTTCTGAAAACTGATTTATATATAAAGCCCTCATTGTGTCAACAGTTAGCATCTCAGAAGTTACTGCTTGGTAATGCATTTTGAAGTAACAAAAGCTACCATTTCTGCTGCATCATACAGCAAAAACAGTGTTTATTAATGAAATTTCTTGTTCTGATCCCATAGTTATCATAATATGCAGAAAAATATGATTCCACAAGCCACATAGGAAAAGCAATTTAAATTTCAAATATGAGGCAAGTCTGTTACCATACATGTCTAAAAAGAAGAAAAAAAAGCATGTTTATTGTCCTTTCTTCATTTGGGGAGACTAATGACTCCTCCATGTTCAGGATGTTCAATATATGAGCATCCTACCTACAAGAAGAGAGATGACTGCTACATCAAAGTGCAGTAGACCCAAGTGCACCGAGTGTCATGCTTCTAAAACGGGCAGGCAAAATACAGCCCACAGGCTGGATCCAGCCCACCAGGCCATCTATCTGGTGCGTGGGGCACCTAAAAAGTTAAAAAAATAATATTCATCTGCTTCTGGCTGCCTGTCAAAGATGACAGGAGCCAGGGGCAGTAAGACCCAGGGGAAGCCAGCAGGAGTCAGAGCAAGGCTGGCTGAGCCCTGCTCCCCCAGTTCCCTCCCACAGAAGCCTTTGCCTGCTCCATCTTTCACTGATCCCCTGTGTGCCTACTCCAGGACCCACATGGCCCTGGGCTGCATCACCGAACCATGGGAGCACTGGGCTGTGCCGGTACCCCAGGGCCAGGAGCAGGAGGGGGTGTGTATATGTGCATGAGTCCGTCCATCTGTGCAATGAGGGAGGGAGAGACAGCAAAAGTAATGGGGGAAGGTGTGTGTGTGTGTGTGTGTGTGTGTGTGTGTGTGTGTTCGTTCATAGGGTGAATCCCACAAGCAGACACCACCATACACATGCACCCACAGCCCCCTCACCGTGCCATACATTAAGGCTCCCACCCCCACACAAAACCCCCACAAACCCCATACCCACCCACACCCCACATAACCACACCCATATGGTCCCTCACCCTACACCCCATATACCCCTATACACCCCCTGACAACCCCCCACAAACCTATACCCCCCATGACCCCTCCCCAGGTTTACAAGAGTAGGCTTCATTTTAAGCTTTTATGCAATCACCTCTGTGTACTCTACAAGTAAATCAGGACAAAAATATTTTTTGAAATCAAATTAATTAATGTTGTAGATGTTTGATTTTTAGAATATAATTGGGTATTTTTCTGGTTCTGAGATGGCAAAACCCCTTGCTAAAAAGGAATATTTCTTGGGGCAAAGGGAGGGACTTCTGGTGGCAAACGCCAGGGGTTAGGGGGTGGGACTTCTGGTCCCAAGATGGTGACCTGGGGTCAAGGCACCTGTCAAGGGGTGGGGATACATGGGTAGCCCTCGACAGCTTGCCAAAACTGAGCAAGCGGCCCTCTGCCCAAAGTAATTGCCCACCCCTGCTCTAAAACATCTGATTACTGATGTTTATTAACCTAATACCACACGTGAAATAGAGAAACGAGAGAGAAATATGTTGCAGATACCACATTTTGTTGACACACTTGTCCAAAATCATCAGATTTACTGACACAGCAACACAAGGAATTTATGAGCTTTGTCCTGCTTTATATTACAACACCATTCCAGGATGCCCATATTTAATTACACTGGCAGAACAAACATTAATGTCAGAAAAATCCATTTTATTTTCCTTGGGGCTATTCATGCCAGGACAGAAATAGTTACCTGAAACCACTCATTGACTAGCAGTCACTAAAAGTTCCCAATTGTTGTTTCAGGAAATAAATCACTTTTGCACATAAGGAGAACTGTTGAAATGGTTTGCATCCATATATTACACACACACACACACACACACACACACACACACACACACACACACACGTGCCACAAAATCTACAAATGCAGTTAGTTTCAGAAAGAAAATGACAGTGGAAATGTTCCTGTTTCTACCGCTCATGCATCTCATATAGAATTACTTCACAGTATGCTTACAGCAGTTGTTTTCATCACTGTCCTCTCCACAGCTCTCCTCCCCTCTGCACATCTTAGAAGCATGCTTACACTTCCCATTACCACAATTAGACTCCTCTGGACTGCAGCCTGAAGCAAAAAAAATGTTAAAGCTTCCCATTAACTGTACCATTTGACCAGGGAATGAAGAAAATGTAATGGAGCATCAATACCCTGTGATATGGGTTAAGATTATTCTTTGTACCTCCTCTCATAGTCTAAGCCCTCCTTACAGAAATCTCTGTAATGAATGCATAACACATCATAGGTTTCTAAATAGAAGGAGGGTTTTTGGTTGTAGCTGTGTTGGTCTAAGGACATAGTAGAGGTGATATCTTTTATTAAAACAACTGACTCATTGGAAAAAAAGTTCTTAGCAAGTGTGCAGGCAAAGCACCCTTCTATGGGCATAGGGAGTCTGCTGTTCTGAGATATCCAAAGAATGAAAGAAGCTAAAAGTATGAAAAAAAAGGGTAAGGGAAATAATGCCAAGGTAAGTAAGGGATCAACTATTATAGTTGAGTTCTCCAAGGTAGAAAAGAGGTAGTTTGGGAAAAAGTGAATACCTGGAAATTAGGAAGACAAAGGGTAGAAAAGGAAAGGAGGACAGAGACGGGGGTTGGGAAGTGTAAATGGTAAGGTCAGGCAGGTACCTGGTGAATCAGATGCCAGATTTATGGCACATTAGAACCTGCCTGACATCTGATTCACCACATAGCTGCCTGACCTTACCATTTATACTCCCCCTCCCCACTCTCTCCTCCTCTCCTTTTCTACCCTTTGTCTTCCTAATTTCCAGCTATTTACAAATTCTGATGCATAATACATTTTATTTCTATGGGGTATATGCAACAGTACTGAAAGTTAGTATATTAAATGTTAATCCCTCTGTATTTTTAATGTTATACAGTCACACAAGTGCCTTGGTGCACCACTTTTGTTCCACAGTAATAATTACAAACTTACCACAATCTAATTCATTACTGCCATCTGAACAATCTTGCCGTCCATCACACTGATTGTTTAAAGGAATGCATGTTCCATCTGTGCACTTAAATTGTCGAGGACAAACTAAAGGAACCAAAGATGGGGAAAAAGTCACAACATTCTTGAAATAGCTTAGAACCCAATTTTCTCTTTCACCTCTACATCTGCCAGGCAGAACCAACCACCAGTTTTGTCCCACAGTTTTATTAATTTCAATCAGAAAAAATGAATTGAGTCTACTTTTCTGTATACTTCACACAGAAGTGGGGAAAGAGGATCTGATAAATTACTTTCAGGTAGTTGTCTATTCCTTTCACATCTTGAAGAAGGGTAATCCACAGTTACACATCCTTTTTTCTATATATATCTACATGTGCCACAACATGGATCTAGGTGTTTTTATTGCAACACTTTAGTAAAATCTCAAATAATGAAAGATTATGGATACTCAGCAGTCTATGAAGGGAGGAATTTGTTTTCTCCTAATTTGCAATTATCAGGCAGGATTGCATTGGGAGAACACAGGTCTCAGAATCCTGTACCCACATAAGCCACACACCTTGCCAACATCCTTCACTGAGCTTTCATAGGCTGCCTATATACGTGCTGAATCACATTCTAATTAGAACACATCAGAGCAGACTCGATTAATTGAGTCTGCTCCGCATTCTAATTAGAAGGCCCCAGTGTGGCCTGATCATCATGTCTATAAGCCCCCATGCATTTAAAAATGACTGCTGGGACACTTTGTCTAAACCTCATTGAAAGCACCCTGAGGCCATTTATAAACCCATAGGTGTTTAATACATGTGACAGTGAGACATTTTAATTAGAGTGGCTGTCTGGGAACTGCTCTAATTAAAACTCCCCCTCTGCCCCCGAGCAAACGTACAGGCAGCCATTGTGTCTAGGTAGCCACATTACAGCACTTGCCCACTGCTGTTGGCTGGCCCTACACACAGAACCATGAAGCCCACCGTTCTGGTCTTCACTGGATTAGCTATGTATTGCCATACCCACAGCCAAGTGGGAGAAGAGCATACAATGAGTGCATACCACTAGTGTAAGGAGAAAGAACTCTGTTCATTTTCTTTAAAGAAAAGCATTTTTAAGCTCTAGTTCTGTACCATTCTCTATTCCATATGGCAACCCAGGCAGCCAAGGGACCCTTAGCCAATGACACTTTAGAAACAAGAATCACCAAGGCATAGATGAAACGGCATCCCTGGAAGTTCCCAAATGCTGAAGTCTTAATGGCCATTGGTCCTGCCCATATTCTCCCAAGCTAAAACGTAAAACTGAGTCCTAAACTACTGAAATATGATAACATTAAAAACACCAACAAATCAGAAGACCAGAAAAAGCAAACAAACACCTCACCAACAAATCCAAATGAACAAAAAAAGGATACCACACACAATTCTCAATAGTAAAGACATCTAAGGACCTGATCACAACTTTTCAGATACTGCATAGATCTTCTGAAGATCAATACTTGTTTTGTTAATAAAGGAGGTGGTGTCTGAAAAGGGGAGTGTAGAGGTCTTTCAAAATATCAGTCATCCAAAATGCTGACTAGAGGACAGCTGCTGATAAATTTTTAAATAAAGCAGGCAAACCTTAGCCACTCCTTTAAGGGCTTATAGTTTATTCCAAACTATTCTGAAAATTAGTTCAGAACAAAATAGAAGCAATTCGTCAACTTTGAATTCACATCCTAGTTAATTCATTGGGTGGCTGCTTTTATTTTGGAATTAATTTGCTTTATGTCATTTCTGGAAAGCCACAGTAAGAGCAGCCACTGCTAAGGTAATCAGGAATAGTTAATACACTTTCAAGTCACACTTTGCACTATTCCAGATAGATATCAATGAGAAGACAAGCCCTAAATTTACCCCTTCTCCCCCTACTAGTGGCAGTGATCACAACATGGACCTTTTAAAATGGCTTGAGAATTTCATAAGCCTTCAACAAACTGGATTTGACAAATTTTTGGAGGTTCAACTATTATCTGCCAGTTAACAGAAATAGGCTGTAGTCCTATTTTCTCAATGTAATTCAGTGAAAAGTCCAATGCTTTAAACATCCAAATTCATGACACAAATACTTTTACATTAATAAATGTAACTAATCTAGTGAATTACAAGTTTAACAAGATTAAAGAAGCAAAAGAAATATTAACCCCTTAAATTAAAATGCACCTGTATCCACTTACGGTCCATGTAACTGAATGCTTTATATTCAATGTAAAAACCTCTATGAGTGACCAGTTCATCTGAATGGAAACTGATTGCAACTGAATAACCATAGTCTTTATTTCTCTGGCCTTCTGCAATAGCTTTACAATACCTGGAAAGGGAAAAGAATCATTATAACAACATTCCACTTCCATTAGATCTTAACTCTTTTTAACGTAGCAATTTTAGATTATCTTGCCACCCCAGCCTTCTTTTTTATTCACCATACAAAAACACTAATATCTATGCATGGGCAATACAGTTCCAATAAAATCTATACAAGTTCCCCAAAAGGTCATAGGGGTTTTAAGTGTGTGTGGTTCCCCTCCCCTGCAAGGATACTTTTCTTATCTTTGAAGTTACTGATTTTCATTAGGACAGGAAGCCAAAGAACAAGTATGCAAGAAGGCCGACATTAAAAACTATGGCCTATCTAACTGGAGCCCTTCTAAAAAAGTCTCTTTAAAAGGTTTCCTGTTCAGTTCTGCAAACCCAAGAAGTTCAGTTTCCACTCATGGAATTCCACAGTCCAACTGCATATAAACTTACATGTATTCCTTCCCAATGATGGACACTGGACATTTCTAAAACACTTTATATTGCCATGAAAAATGAAAGCAAACTGCAATCACTACAGATACATTGCAACTACAAAGCAAAGTTCTGCAATGACAAAGGAACTCACCCATCAGAACAGAAATCTATTTCAAGAGGGTGGCCAAAAATCATAGCTCCAGCAGCCCAATGAAAAACCCTGCAGTGGATCTCATGGACCACCACTGTTTTTAATCAAAGTTAACCAATTAAACACATTTTTATTATTATGAAATAGGAACGATGCTACCATTAGTGATATAAGTTTGTTGTTTATCCACAGGTAATAAAGTCAGAGTGAAAACGTGATAGTGTTTACAAAGCTGTACAATTCTTCACAAGAAACAGTTGAGAAATACAAGGTTTTAGTACAAAACATTTTATAGCACTAATTACATCCTCTCTCAAGATCACCAGGCAATTAGTATAATTTGTTTAACTCACCTAACTCCATCAATTTCTAACCAATCCTTATCACATTTACTAGATCCTGGAGTCTTCTCCTGAATTTGTATTACAAGAATTTTTAGTGACAACTTATAGCCAGGCAATGGTGCCTAAAATCAAAGGGTTGAAAAACAAAAGAAAGGAGTTTTACTATGGCAAATATATATTTTCAAATTGGCTCAGTATAAAGCAGCATTCAAAAGTTGTGTTCTCATCAGCAAATGATGCAGACCTTTCAGAAATGCATGGATTCACACGTTCTGTGGTGGCAGCTCTCTGTCACCAGGAGTTCTGGGCAGCAGAGCCAAGTAAGCATAGACAAGTCCTGAGCAGTTGTATCTGTGTTCACGAAGTAGAAAGCCAGCAGACAAAAAAAGCACCAGTGGTGAGCTTGGCCTAGATACGAAGCCAAGAGACAGCTGCTTTGGGACACAACACTCACTGGAAAGGCAAAACTGGATACATCCAAGTAAGGGAACTTTCTACTGTTTCTAGTAGTGTTGGGGTGCTGTTGTCTCCATGATGGTCAGGAAATGTGAAAGGCAATGATTTTTGTGGGTGATATCTGAATGCATTGCATCCTAACTATGCAGTTGGTTCAATAAAAGATGTCACCCACAAAAATCCTTGCCTCTGCTGTTTCTAGCATGTTTAGGGAAAAACAGGACTGTACTAAAAAAACACCTGAATAACGTTTCCTCCTGAAACAATTGAGCAATGCCCTCAATATGGAACACTAATCCTAACTCATGCAGTGACAGAAACTGTTATACCCTCACCATCTAAGATGCCTTCCTATCTTGCACATTGTGTGTAACACTGCCAAATCCTGTCTCCTCAAGGGACAGTGCCCCTTCTCGCCTCTGAAAAGACCCCAAAACCAGAGCTGCAGCCATACTTGGCTCTGCTGCCCAGAATTTTAACTGTCCTCAGATTTGTTCAAAACTGTTGCTAGCATGGCTCTCAGAATGGTTTCCTTTATTTCCTTCCTGTTTTACTGCCTCAGGATGTGCAATGAAGAACTTCACACAAAATCACAATGAATCTCAAGTGCAAGGACTTACTCTGATTATCCAGCTGCAGTCAATGCTTGGTGGATAGTAACTTGGATAATAAGGGGAGCTCACAGTCCCATTCCACGAGATGTAACGCCCGCCACATACTGGGAGAAAAAAAAACATTAGTTAACAACACAATTACAGAAATTGCAATTACATAAGTTGCACTCAGGGGTCAGCCCATGGGCTAGATCTGGCCCACAAAGATCTGATGCAGCCCAACATGGCCACACAGCTCCACCACTGCAGTGCCTGTTCTTACAGCCAAACTTACCGTTACAGGTAACAAATCAGCAGCACTTGGTGAAGGGGCATGAATAGCAGGGGTTGCAGTAGGGGAAGGGGCATGAGAGGGACTTCACCCTGATGCTAATTGTGTATATGCAGAAGCAGACACCATTAATGAACTACCTAGAGCCAGGAACAAAAAGTCACCTATGGGAAAGATGTTCTAGCTCTAACCCCAGGAAGACTAACCCTAAGAAGCAGAAGGATAGTATTCCCCAGACTCTGCTTAGCTGACTGAAACCTGCTTCAAGCAGACAGTGTGGGTTATTAGAATGATACTTCAATATCGTTGTCTCAGGGAAAACCCAGACAGTAATGTTTTAAATTACTAGTGACTATGAAGTATGAATATGCCTATGTCCAACGTGCAACTTGATTTGGTTACCTACCAATTTTAGGAACTGCCTGGAAGTAGGCTTTTAGTATGCTGTTCTCTTTTCTTTTGTCCAGCGAGAAGGTGACCAGCATTACATTACTTGATGAAGTTAACCGAACAATGGGGGGATTCCAAGCCCCTGGTACTCCACACCACCTGAGAAGCATGCAGATTTGATTAGACCGTGATTTCTATATTATTTATACTTCTGCTCAATTATATGGTAACAATGCCTAGAGCCCTGGACTCCATTTTGTTAGAGGATATACCAACAGAATAAAACAGATGCACTCCAATACTTAATACTTGGTGCTGTTTTATGCCATAGGGCCCCTCTAGATGTGCAGGTAAAGGTGAGATGGGAGCTGATGTGTGAGTCGCATGTTCATGCTTCTTGCTATGCCACACATGCATAGCAGGAGGCATGACTGTGGGATTATGCATTAGATTCTATCATGCCTTATTGCTGGTCCAGGGGGAGCCTGGGATCATGATCCCAGGCTCTGCCTCCACTAGCAAGTAGTAAACTCCCATGTCTGCGCGGCCCCTCAACTGACCAGGCTCCCAGACATGAGGACACCCTAGGCTTTCCTGTACCAAGGAGACTGCTGCTGGTGCAGGCTTCCAGCAGTGGGAGCACCCCAGGCATTGCTGCAGCTGGGAAACTGCAGCTGATGCAGGCTTCCAGTGGTGGGGCCACCCGGGGCGGCCCTGCAGCTGGAAGCCACATCAGCTATGAGCTCCTAGACTCTGGGGTGCATGTGAACCCCCACCCCACCAAACCCCTAATCAGCTGACAGGGCTCCCAGGTGGCAGAGGGGCTGGCTAGGACATGAGAGTAACAAAACTATAGAGCCATGTGGCTGCCCCCACCCGAACCTGGTTTGCCCAGGCTCAAACTGCTGCAGACCACATACGCATTTCCATGCAGTAAATGACTCTGCCATAAGATAGTACTGTTCCCAACAGTACTATCCTACGGTGGAGTCAATTAATTTATTGCAAGCCAATAGTAATGCACATGTAGATGGTTATGCTTTTCTGTGGAGCTAATTAGTTAACTCCTCGGTAAAGCGCACGTGTAGATGCACCAACCAACTGCAAAAGGTTACTGTGTGAAATACATTTTTCATTATCTTAACTTTTTAATGAGTTAAACCTTAATGAGTTTCATTTCCTACTCCTCTACTGAGACACTGCCTATTTAGTGTTGCCAGTTTACCTTCTCTAAAAACCATATATTATTCAATATACTTCTATTGCATTCCTTTTTATTCATCTTTTACCAAAATTAAGCGGTCTTAATTTTTCTCCACTCTTCATCATCAAATAGTCATCTTCCAATGCCCTTACATATTAGTCACCTGTTTGAGCCATTCTATTTTTGCTCTGCCTTTTTGACTTGGGACTACAAGAATGAGAGGGTGAGGACACATAAAAAGGGCCTGAAAATTTACCCAAGATGCATGCTTATGCAGTATATAATCACAGCCTTATTTCATACCCTCATAGCTAGCTTGTTGCCATGGTACATGTTCACCACTGCATTGTATAGGAAGTAAATTAGAACCATTTATGACATGGTTATCTGCTTGGATGGGATACCTATACAAAAGTATCATGAAGAAACTAAATGCTAAGGATCATTAAAGAAGATTTCCCTACAGTTGACTTGATAAACCAATAGGGCTGGGGTTTAAAGTACATGATGTTAACCTCAAGTCTTCATTTTCCATGTATATAGCTGCGTTCTCCCTTCTCCTGCAACATGACTTACACTGCCAAGTACACAGAAAAGGATGGTCCTTCAAAACAGCTCAACTGCTTTTCCTCTCACATGTCTTGGATCATGCACAAAAGCTGAAATACTCAAAGTACTAAAAACTTTTTATATCAAAGATAACACTGGATACAACACAAATAGTATAAACCCTACAGATTATCTCCTCTTAGCTAAGAATAGTGGCAACATTCAATAAGTTTTTCCAGAACGAGAACAGGCTGAGAGAGAAACCTCCAATTGCATATAGACTTTCTTTCCAAATATGATTCTTTTTCTTGAGTATACCTAGTTCTTTCAGTGTACTCAAACCCTATTTTTTGTAGGTTGCTATATACAAGCATCAATGCATAAGCTAGTTCTGTATACTAAGTACATGAAATATACTAAGTACATGAAATAAATTGGGGGGAAATGCCCTTATCCAAAGCTGGACCTGAAAATACTGAAAAAGCTGCTTGATATTAATGAACTTTTCTTTTCTGCTTGTTTTAAAGTAGTGTTCTTATTAAAAGTAGTAAGAGGAACATTGATGGCCCTTGAAATTGACGTCTACACCATAAATAAAAAAGTATATCAGAGGAGTTTCCTGTCATAAGCTACCCAAGTGTTCCAATACTAATTTGAGGGTAATTTAAAACTAACACTAATTGGTGGCTACACAATATCTGGTCTCTTTGCTGAACTCAAAGGTGAGTATTAGAACTAAATATCATTAAGACTTGCCAAGTCGATATCTGTTAATAAGAACTGGCAAGAGCCCATCTACTCATTTTAGATAGGTTTGTGATATTAATGATACTGAATTTCAGTCACTACTAACCCTGGCTGTATTCTGAACAGACTTTTTCAAGGTGCATGATTCTCTATTTCATTGCCAGTCTCTTGAGCTATTCAATCCTCAGGCAAATGTTTTTGAATAAAGATGTGTTCAGAAGAGCTCCTACAGGCAGTGGGTGCATGTGCTTGGGGTTTTTGTTCTTTTATTTAAGCCCAAAAGGTAGCATTTTGTGTACAGTCATACCTCGTAATGATCTTGTTCTGAAGAGGGAGGAGGAAATCATATGCTGATAATCTGTGAGATGCACAGCTCCCCGGAGTGACACCATGCAATGTAAGAATGACAAGTCTCACAACATAGTTAGAAGGAACTCGCAGCCGCCACTGATAAAAAGATTTCTTGGGATTCACCAAAGTCAAACTCCTGTTGTTACCTGGCTTTGCATATAGGTCAAAGGATACTGTTAAACAAAAGAGACTACATCAGCAGCTGCAAAATTCAAAACCAAGGGAGGGCAAATAGAAATTAAACCGGGGAAGTCTTAGTATAAATCAAATGGATAGAAGCTGTCTGCAAAATAAGGCTTCATCACAACAGACATATTCTAGATGTCAGCAGACAAGACAAGGACTGAACATATGATAAAACTATACTGCAATACCTTCTCAAACAAACAGGTGGTCCTTTCTCCAACAAGGCTGAGGTAAAACTATGAAAATAAAAGCTTCATACAGTTGGTCTGTAGATATCTAAAGTCTTACTTTCTATTGTTGCTAATCTCACAATTTTCACTAGTGCTAATTGCAATGCTACAGCAACTTCAGCAAAAGGAGCATTCATTGCACTTCCTAATGCTTGAAGTCATTAGGCCACAATTAGTTCTAATTAAGAAGTTAATATGACAGCTTATGTGTATGTAAAATATTGAATGCTCATAAACAAAACAAACAAACGAAGCAAATTTAGGGCTTTTTTCCCCTCTATAATTCAAATTTAGGGCTCAAGTTCCAGAACACACAGGCATTTCACATGAACATTACGAAATGCAAGCCCCAAATCCCACCACCTAAAACATAATAATTGATTTCACCATTAAATTGAAAGAATGTGAGAAACCTATTTTAGTCGTGAGTACTTTTGGCCATTTCCATCATTCTTATCACTTGGAGCTTATGTTTCCACATGGATAGACCAGTGTAGAAGAGCTGTGTTGCTGCCACATCAATATCTTTCAGCTGCACATCTCTAGGAGCACTTCTATGTCCTAAAGATAAGAGAATCTGTGTGCAAGGATCTGTATCCTGTAGCTTCCTCTCAACTCAGACCTTCCAATTCAGCCTGAACTCTTTCTTCTGTAAGTCTGTAGGCCATTTTTGGTATATCTTTATGCTATTAGATTAACTTAACTTTGGCAGAAACCCTACGCACATACACATTTCTCTCCTATGCCTGCCAACAAATTCCAGTACTCCATAATCCAGTATGTGCAGAGGCTGTTCTTCCCATACAAAAGCACATAATTCATTCCTGAAGTGAATTGAAACCCTATTCATTTTGCTGTCAGCCTGACAAATCTTCTTCATCCCTACCATCTTAAATTTCCATGGGATAAACACTTTCTCCCTTGCCTCTGCCACTAAATTATTCTCTTTCTGCTTCAGTTCTAACATGAGTCTATTGCCCTGAGTTTATAAAGTATCTTGAGATACAGGTCAGAGGCAGACAACCTCATGCAAAAATGAAAACCAGTGGAACTGCATATTTCCAATGATGATGGTCAATATTTTCTAAGTTGGGTGTCTAGAGTTAAGCTGTTCAACCTATAAGAAAAGAAGATCTATGAAATGGCTTGCTTTCTGGGTGCTAAGCAGCAATCTTTATCACTACAAGACATGGAAGGCTGCACATTCTCATTAAACTTGAAAATGTCATGTTCCTAAACAAGTTTTAAAAGCTCAACATTAGATATCCAAATGTAAAAGATTTTGGAGAGCACTTGCAGAGAATTATCACACTATTACTTAGACCAAGCGAGTTCTTCAAGGGAGGGACTGTCCACTCCTATGTATGCACAGTGACCAACAAAGGGGTCCCCATTCTCATTTGGTTTCTTGACTACTATAATTCATGCCTGGGGCTCTGATCACTTTGTTGATAAAGGCACTTTTTTTTGCAAGTAGTATTACTTATTATTACCTTTTATTTAATTACCTGACTTTAAGGTCACACCATACTCAGTAGCATCTGCAACTTAAATTAAAAGGGAATATTAGTCAGATATGAGCAAAGCATACATATTTTAAAAGAACTATTAGACTTATTTTTAATCAGATGCATATTTACCAAAAAGATCCATTGTAAAGAGATCAAAATTCTCTTCTACCAAAAAGCTTTCAGCAGAAGAATTAACATCCCAAGGTACTTGCTTCCTGATGATTTCCTTTTGCTTCAGTGAGATCAGTTTTTTGAAAGAGCCAGTAATATCTTGTGGTGCCCAGAATATACTCCAGCAGTAGACTTTGAGACCATCTTCTCCTTCACTATGGGAAGGAAGGGGAGATTTATAAGAAGCTTTTATATACATTTATGTGGGTTTTTATTGTTTTAGAGCCAAGTTTAACTAGTTTGCACACTAAACTTTAAAATTCCTGCATGATGGCTCGGCTGCTGGTATACATGTTTGTGTCGACTCTCTTAGTGCAAGTGTTTTTAAGTGGACAGTTTTGGAAATGGTCAAAGGCCGTCCCCCACTCTCACCCCTGAAATGTATCTTTCCCACAATGAAAGTCCTGATTCCTTATGAGAACTGTCTGCCAAAATTCAAAACAGATGAATTTTTGTTTCACAATCTGAGAACACGTCTTGCATTTTTGTCAGCTTGAGGAAACAAATTACACAGAAAAATAGAAACAGATAAAATCCAGTTGGAAACTGCTTTTCAAAATTGCATCAGAGGGAGGGATAGCTTCAAAAGCGATCCTTAAATAACCCTGAAGCAAACCTATAAAACAAGTAAAACTTTGGTCTTGCCTGATTGTATCTATTGTTTGCTGACAAAAACTGACAGCAAAACTCTTCAGAGAAGGTGCTAAGAAGCCATGAAAATTACATATAGCTGTTGGTTTTAAAGTAGGCTACCAAACTTGCCTATTTTCTCTTATTTCAATTCTGCATAACCATCCCAGTTAAGCCATTTAAGACAAAACAAAAAAATACCAAAAGATACTGAGAAACATTTCTTTAATTTAGAGTACATGGACTTACCTAAATGCAGCAACCACTGAGTTCAAGTAATATTTCCCTAAGGTAGAAGATTCATAGAATTCTGCAAACTGACAGTTAAATAATTAGAAAGACAAATATAAGATTAAAAAAATTGGTTACATTTTTATGTCTAATAAACTTTTAAAATGGTCATAGTGTGATCACCTCAGTAGTAAGCTGCATCTTGCAGATACTGTCATCATTTTCACAGAAGATAAAAACTTTCTAATTTTAAGAGCAATAGCCACGTACATATTTCTGCTAAAATTTTCATTGCAATGCAGAAAAATTCTCTCTTTTACAACCAAGTCAAAGTAAATCTTTGATTTTTAGCCAGGAAAGAGGATGCCTTCTAAGGGGATTGATAAAATTTTAAACTTAATTATGTATTTAGATTCATTATATAGCATGGCAAATTTCTGGTTTATAATTCAGTCATGGATAACTCATGTTGGCCACATATAAAGCAGCTTTGAGACACTAGATTAACTCTGTTGGGAAATACAGGTTAACAGAGGGCTGCTTTGTGTCTAAAACTTCTGTTCGCATGGACCCAGGAAACTGAATTGATCTCACAAATACAAGCCATGAGAAGTGCAAGAATGCAAGCATTGTTGTGATGCTTGTAAAGGAAAACAAAAAAAAGTGTGCATATTCAATTTAAACAGTACTTAAAACCCCACAGACAAAGGGAAACAAATCCATTCAAAATAGTTAAGATGGACAGAAAAAACAAATAGAAAAGATAAATGTCATGAACAGAGTAGTGGGTTTCTCTTAATGTAAGAATTTGTACTTCCTCTAAGACGAGGGTACTGCACCTGGCTACTTATATTCCCAGTGCGCTACAGCAACACAACAGGTTTACAGCCTCCCAGCCACTTGCCCATCTTATCCAGCACTTGTCTTCAGCTTTGTAACTTAACTCTCTCAAACTAATCCTAGATTTCACTCATTTGAAAGAATAGAAACAATACCTGTGACTCAAAGCTTAACTTTATACTAAAGTTGGAATTTCGCAAGATGGACTTCAACCGGTGGTAAGAAATGCTTCCGAGATTTCTTATTTTACACATGAGAACTTACATAACTCTGGATCATTTCTGCTTGCAGTATAAATTTCTGTGACTTTGGATCAGTGAGGTCACTTGTGTAAGTCAGGTTTGGGATTTCTACACTTCCACCAATATAAATAAATGAGAATGCTGGAGCTAAAAATAAAAAATAAATATAAAGGATCATGCATTAGCAGCTTAATAGACATTGTTGAAAACATTACAGATGCTTGTGAAAGCATTAGATTAAACCTTGATATTAGTGAAGACAGGCCTCTAAGAGAAGTACATGGCTATATGGTGCACACATTGAATCAAGCACCTTTTATTCAGTGACTGAAGACAACACCTTAGAGGGAACAGAACTGTTTTGCTACAGGAAAAGAAAACAGGTAAGAGTAAGTCAATTTCTATATATACAGTACATTCACATTTTTATGGTTTTAGGCTAGGATTTTTCAGGGAAGTCTAAAGGAATTAGATATCCAAGCCCTTTTGAAAATGTGCGTGGACTGAAGACAGCTAATCTAGTAGGCTCCTTTGAAAGTTGCAGCTGTCACGATTATGGTATTTGCCAGGAGAGTCAAAAGGACCATTTGTAGCTTTATTATTCTTTAATCACTGTTTATCACTTAAATCAATGCACCCCCTCCTGTCTGTGCAAAATGCTATAAACAAAAAGGGAAACTCATTAATTTACTTTTCTATAAAATGCACCTTTCCAAGCATAATGTATTCAAATTCTCAATGCTTAGCAAAAAACACTGATAAGAGAAATGGCACTTACATAATGAATAGTGCAAGACTAGCACAAATACAGTGACTGCTAAGGAAATAATGGGTAATATTCCTAGATGCCATCTCAGCCGTTTCAAAAAAGAATACTTCAGAAATGAGCTTTCTTCCTCGGAAGACTGGACCCAATACAAGTTTGGACTCTATTTAAGGAAAGAAAAAGGGGGAGGGCGGAATTAAATAGTCAGACAGTAAAATGAGGACAGTTGTTCTTCTATACCTCTGCATTTAAAAAAAGAAAAAAAAATTTTCTTTTAAAATTGCAACAATATGCTTTTGCTGTACCGTGAGTAGAAACTTTCACAATTCTAGATTACTCATTTGCAGTTTCAGTTTCTGCTGCCAACTTCAGGATACAGCAAGTTTATTATCACCTCAGTTACGAGCAGGGTCAAATGTGTTCCCAAATAACAATACACACTATTGTTTAAAAAACTCATGGAATAACTCTTAGCTGCAGTCCCTTACCTGCCCAGACACACACTCACAATCATCAGGAGATGGTATGCTGTATACAACTGACACCCTTTTGGAAGCGACAGACTGTATCATGATGCTTGCAAGATTTGATTCCTGCAAATCAAAGTTCTGAAAGAAACTTCATTTAACCTAATTGTTTTAACATCATTCAGAAGAGGTGTATGTCTTCCTCTTGCTTCTTTCCTTGCACCTTCGCCATACTGCTTAGAGAGAGAAACAGCCGATCTGCAATCAAGGTAGGTGGGAAGGGAAAAAAAGTCACCATCACTGTAACTCTTTGTTTTCCTAACTGGCTCAGTAGGATATGGATTCCACAAAAATATCCAAGATCAGTTACTAGTCTTCTTTGAAAAGACATGAGCAAGATAAACTTACAGCTGGTTATGTAAAAGAACGAGCGAGCGAGCTTGTGTGTGTGTGTGTGTGTGTTAGTGTTACACAAATGTAAACCTCAGGTTGAACTGAATATTCTACTGAACACCAGAAGGAAACCATAGGAATAGTATCAAAGGAGCAAAAGTGCTTAACTTCCATGAAGAAATTACTTCCATGACTAAAAATAACAATATTGTGCCTCTGTTACAGGAAAAGTGTTGGGCAATATTTTTCTCAGCTTCCTAATTTATTTATTTATTTAAAGCAATAGCTTTATGTGGACAAACCAACAAACAAAGTGAAATTGTACCTGTGATGCAAGAAAACTAATAGTACTTTTAAGGCCCAGTTTCAATAATTAATTTTTGAAAAGTCTGAGAAATACAAAAGCCAGAAAGATTCTGTTTGAGAGCAGTTAGTCCCCTTTGTGGTTAAGGATTGCAAAACAAATGGCAGGAAACCAATTCTCTTTCAAGTAGTCCTCCTCTTTCAGCCTATGGCCACCTTATAAATAGCCTGTTGATTGACTGGAATTTCTTTACTCAAGACAGAAGGAACATGTAGAAAAGCACTGGTCAAGAACGCTTTTTAAATATCTTTTTTATATTACTAACCATAAGTAAATTAGAGATAAATAAAAAAAAGCTTGAAACCTTAATTTTGTTCAGTGCCCAATTCTGCTGCAGTTTGTACCTATTAAAATTAAAATTCACACACATTTTTAAACACTTTTGCCGGAATAAGAAACAGGAACATGAGTGTCTTTCACAAAGCAGTATTTAAACGCCCTGCTAAAGGACTTCAACTTTTCATCTGAGAACTATCACACAGGCAAACTGTGCAGTACTATCTCCATTTTGAGGACTTTGAGACATGGAAGTAAAAGTCACTTTCTAAAGGGAAGTAGGTGACTTATTACATTCAATCTTACACTTTTCCTGAATGTATTTCCCTTATTTTCTCCTAGAACTAGTAGAATTTGTGAACAAAATCCATTCTGAAACCTCAGGCATATGTGCGATAATTGGCAATGTGGTTAAGAAACTGGACACATTTTTTTAAATTAAATATAACATTTAATGGAGGTTTCACCATTAATTTTGTTCCAAGTTGACCATTTCTGAATTACAAAACTGAAGGCACATATCTGTGAATCCACGGAGCAAAATTTGACACCCTTGTGTAGACTCCAGGAAAATTTGGTCTTCCACAGCCATAGCCCCAGCTAACAATACCAGTCAAAAACCATTTCCCATCATAATTGTTTCGACATGACAGAGGTCCACCAGAATCACCCTGAAAAATAAATATTTTAGTTCTACATGGATCTGTAATAAAAACAGCAACTGAGACAAAATCCCAGTGTATTTACTTAAACTTCCACTGAGCTAAATAATTACACAAGAACTTGTTTTTCAAAGAAACAAAGTAAAATGATGACAATACAAACCAAACTTCTCCATGTACATCAATGTATACCATGGAGGACCAAGATATGGCCTATGGGCCAGATCCAGGTCACGAAATCTTGTCATCCAGCCTGTGGGGAACCTTATGGATCTAAAATTTTGCCAGTGTGGCAAGTGGTGGAAGCATTAAATGTCACAGTTCTTGGAAGCTTGGCAATTAATGTTGCCAGCTCTCCACTTGCCACCAAATTTCCAGACCCTGGTGGGAGCCCTACAGGTCAAATCCAGAGCATGGAGCCATATCATCTTGCCTGCAAGGCTATCTGTGGAAGAAAAAATCTGGTGTCAGGAAGAGTAGCAGCTGCCAGGGCTTCAGGAAACACAGCAATGAATGCTGCCACCACCAAATTCCAGGCCCACAGGCCAGACGATACAACTCTGCACTCCAGATCTGGTCTGCCACTGATCCAGTCTGCAGGGCTACATGAGTTGGGCACCATTGATTTATATGCTTGTGTATTTAGCTTTTCCATCATCTATTTCTTCATGATTTGTGATTAAATTAGGCTTAATTCCCTCAAACTGGACTTAAGCTTACTACTAAAAAGTAATAACGTCATTGAGGATTTCAAGTTATCTTTCCCAGATTCAGACAGAGATGAAATTCTGTCTCTGCACACCAGATGAAATTCTGATGTATGCACACCTTCTCCTGATTTCTTAGGTAGTTTAATACATTAGCAGTAGTTCCATGCATACCTCTAAAGGAAAAACCTAGACCCCTATATTGGTGTTCCACACAAACTGGTAACATCTTAAAAATACACACACACACGTCATTAAAATTTAAAACTAAGATACATAAAAAGGATGGTAAGGGACCCAATCTACCCCTATTTAAGTTAAATGCAAGTACAAACCAATTGGAACGGTTAATTAAGCCATCATCTTCCGTTATATTATTAAAAAGCACAGTGTAGCAGCTTTTAGCTTTAAAATATTTATAAAGAAATAATAAAGCATTTCAAAATTCATCATTAAAACATCTCCTGTGAAATGTGTGAACCCTGACAAAGAGAATCTAGTAACGGCTTTTCTTTTTCTCCATCACTAGGTTATCCTACAGGTAATACTATATGTATATATGGGGGGAATTTGATGATCTGTTGTATCATTCCTCCATCTTCCTGGCACAAATTTATGTCCAGGAGTAAGACTCAAGTATGCCCTTAATTTGGTAGCAGATGCCCCAAAATAAAGGTACAGTAGGATAATTACTAGAGTTAGTTATAATAATTCCAATGGAAGTATCTAATTTGATTAACTAAAAATGTTGGCACAGTTGTGTTGATTATATCTGATTTTTGACTAGGCTATTTGACTGAATTGTAGAAGGATTTTATTTGGACTTTGTCACAATTTAGCTCACAGATTAGTCAACGATCCAACTCCGATATTATCATTAACAACAACCAAAATAGGACGCTTTGGTGTTACTGAAGCAATATTTGAGAATTTGTATATTGTTGTAAAATTCAAAGATGCAATTTTTTGTCACAATTCAGGAAATTTTGAAGTGTTGGCTTTTCCTACAGAATGGAAATTCAATGACTTGATAAACTCTAGTTATTACCAGATACCAATCACTACCATTGACTTCAGGGGAACACATACCAGTCTTCCATGCCAGAGAAGTATAGCTGATGCATATTAAATTTCCTTTCCCTGAGTTTTGGCCAGCAAGCCAACCACATGGCTGCATGATTGGAGAATATTCTTCAAGTAAACAAAGCTTTAAATGTTTTTTACTTGCCTTGTCTGACACTAATGGAAGGATAAAAAATAGGTCCAAAGCTTAATCCACATTTGTATATCAGCCAGTACTGCGAAGGACTTAAAAACTCAGATGGTGAAGTTACACGTTACACTTGGACCATATGAAATCCAAGGAATTTTAAGCGGTGTTAAAGTTAGAATGCATTGTAAGCAGTTGCATGATAAAGGTTCGGGGGCTGGGACATGTGACTTATGAGGAGAGGCTGAGGAAACTGCATTTATTTAGTCTGCAGAAGAGAAGACTGAGGGGGGATTTGATAGCAGCCTTTAACTACATGAAAGGTGGTTCCAAAGAGGATGGAGCTGGACTGTTCTCAGTGGTGACAGATGACAGAACAAGGAGCAATGGTCTCAATTTGCAGCAAGGGAGGTTTAGGTTGGATATTACTCACTGGGAAAAACTCTCTCCCTAGGAGGCTGGTGAAGCATTGGAACAGGTTACCTAGAGAGGTGGTAGAACCTCAATCCATGGAGGTTTTTAAGACCCAGGTAGACAAAACCTGGCTGGAATGATCTAGTTGGGGCTGGTCCTGCTTTGAGCATGGGGCTGGACTAGATGACCTCCTGAGGTCTCCTCCAACCAACCATAATTTTCTATGATTCTAAGATTATTTGCTTTCAATGTTCAGTCAAGTTATTTCCACATAGTAGCTCATTAGTGATGCTAGAGTCTCCCGTTTTTAGTTGGTCTTCATCTATTAAGCCACACACTGCTCACTGTCAGAGATACTTGGACAGAGTCCACTGGCTCATACTGGCAGACTTGCTGATAAGGAGATCTGTTGTTCACTGCTAATTTTAAGGGTAGAGCTACATGTGTGCTGAGAGAGTTAACTATTGTCAATATATCAGTGATCACTTTCCTACTCCTCATAATGGAACAATAAGAGAATAACTGGTTTTGAACTGAATTTAGATGATACATACTTTGCAGCCATCTCTTTTCCCAGACATAACCCCCGCACATAGCATCCTGGCAGTGATAAGCCCATATATCGAATGACACAGTGTTTGGTCAAAAATTTCTATTTCTGCTTTCTGCAGAATTGCTGAACCATCATCATCTGGAAAACACATTGAAAAAAATCTGATTTATTAAACCCTCAAAATTATTCATGTGTTTTTAAATTATGCAAAAATCTACAAAATGTTATCCACAAACAGTTTAGTCCCTTGTGCCTGGTGAAGACAATCTTAACTATAAGACTGTGGGCCACAAATAAACTGTTTTGTCTGAGATGTATGCCACAGTGTCAGTTCCTTCGTTTGTATCTTTTACCTCTACCCAATACTGTACAGATAAGGGCCTGCTTTCATCTATGAAAGACAGCTCTGTTTCGAAACAGTTTATCACTGCTATTTGTTGTTCCCATTTGTTTCCTGGCTACACTGCCCTGCATCTTGACAAAACAAATAGGGCTGTTTAGAAAATAATGGCACTTCTTGAAATGTTCTGATATTCCAAACATTTCCACTTCTTATTAGAAAAAAAATGTATCCTTTCAAGTTATGTTGTTTTGCAAGGGACTCACTGGCAGCTTGGTGGTTACAGCCCAGGCCTGGTTAGAGCCCAAGGTTCAGGTTTCTGTTTCAGAGTAACTGGGGAGGGAGACTGCTATCTCTAAAATGTTTTGCAAAATATCTGCTTTGGCTAGGAGAGAATTTACTCATATTTTTCTACCAGATCTAACAGTAGTAACTGCTCCACTTAAACAGAAAAGAGCCTAACAATACAAATTTATCAGACTTCAAAAATAAAATTAAATTAAAAAAAAATATTTTCCACTCTCCCTACTTTGTGTTAGTAGTGTGCAGGCTTGTTCCTCTTCATTTTGGAATTATACTAATTTAGAAGATCCATTAACAAGTTGACTGTCAATCTTGCCCTCATTAAAAGCAAAGAAACAAAAGATATACAGGAGAAAGGAAGAAGTGTACTCTTGAGGCTCTCTCTGAAGCTGCAAGACAAATCTAGGACAGAGAGGACTGACCAAACCGAGAAGACCCCATGATTCAGAAACAGGCCATGAGTGCCACAGAAGGATCCTAGATTCCCTAGGAAATTTAATTCATGCTCCAAGAAATCCCAACTGGTGAGGAAACTTGAATAAGATTTACTGTTTTTAGTCTGGAACTTTGCACTTTTTATGCTATGAAAAAGCATGGAGTGAGTGAGTCCCTGCACCTATCACGTAGCTGTTTAAGACTTAAATGCAAACCAATAGGTTCACATCTTCACTGGAATTCGGTGATAGGTATAATCCAGTGACAATAGAGTCTGAGGAGACAATACAAGGCTTGGGAGATGGAAGTAGACCCCAGATTCCGTCTCTCATAAGCTGTGCACTAGATATGCCAGAAAAGAATTAATACCTGGACTGTACTCTGACTCAAAGAGGATAAAGCAGATTAGGGGGATTTCAGCATGTCAGTCACCCACCCCAGATTAGTTTTGTAAGTACTCATCTAGGAGAACCTAACCCAATATACAATAGTTAGTATGAAAAAGAAACATTATGTTAAATCAGTTAGATCAGGGGTGGGCAAATTGCAGCCCACAGTCCAGATGCGGCCCACCAGGCCATTCTAGCTAGCCCACGGGGCCCCTAAAAAAAATTAGAAAATTAACAGTTATCTGACCCGGCTGCCTGTCACGCAACTCTCGATGGCTTGCCAAAACTTAGTAAGTGGCCCTCCACCCGAAATAATTGCCCACCCCTGAGTCATCCCCTGAGACCTTAACACAAATCATTATTTCCCATTCTGTCTGGTTCCCACAAGAACTCTGGCCTGCTGAGTTCTCCAAACAAGATGTCATACTTGATTTTCTTGGGAAAGTTGTTTCGGGATGCTGAGACACTAACAGTGACAGCCAGTGATCCAAAACACACATCCCAGCATATTAAATTGAAGGTCGGGCTGGATGTATCCCAGTTAAATGTCCACTATCCTATGATCTACCTCATTTCTCAGTTAGCTGAAAACAGTGCTTCTCCATTCTCTCTAGACTGTACAACAAAATAAAATCTCCTTCTAGAAAGTATTGTTCCATATGGAACAGCCCTGTTTGAATCAATAAATGTGTAGATTTCACTATCATATTAAATAACAAAGTGTCTCTCATCATTGCCAATTAATCCCTAAGTGTTTACATAAACTGCTAACAAGCTAGAAGAAAGCTATCTTCTCCATTTCTGAATTCAGTACAGAGACTATTACAACAGATCTCACAAATGAGTAGTTAACAGATTATACTATCACTGCATTAACCAAGTATGAAGAATAGAGCAAGCAAAGGAGAATTTGAGCCTGGACTTCTTTACTGCAATAAACAGTGCAGTGGCAATTAATTCTAGATACAAGTCAAATGCAGAGCCACTGCAACTTTACTCAAGAGAACAGAGATGCTGCTGCTTATATACAGAGCTAAATAAGGCTCACCTGCCTCTTGCCTTTGGCCCCAACCTGTTACCCAGCATTTCTCACCCCCATGTGCTTTATGTGAAAGAGGAGGTATGCAGACGGGCTGAATGACATGTCTCATTGTGTCAGGCCAAGGTATGCTTAACTGTAGCAGTGCAATATCATAGTCATAGTTTCTGCTGTTGTAGTATTCATGGACAATGATTCGTCTGACTGAAGACACAAACTTGGCCTTCCCTTGAGTGCGCATCCCCAAGTGTGCAGTCCAAGCTCTAGGATCAGATAACCTAATTGAGAAGAGAGCAATACGCCATTGACATTTAGGATAACTTTTTAGGGAACACGTCCATAGCATAATGGTAAGACCAACATGTTAAAAAAAACAATGGACTTCAAGCAGGAGGGAACCAAAGTAGAGGCTGCATGACAGCTATCTTCTTTGATCCATAAAACTTTTTTTTAATGTTTCATATTATCTTGCCTACTGCTGTTGGCAGGAGTCACCAATACTATCCAATAGATGCTTGCTTGTATTTCAAAGTTAAGCTTCCCAGGGGTCTGTGCTTAAAGATGTTTTCAAAAGCTTGAACCCAGGGGAAAAAGTAAGGTTTTTCCACATATGTGAACTAAGATATAAAAAAGGAATATTTTCCCTAATATTACGTTGGCTGAAACAGCTCATTTAATTTTCAGAGTTAAATGAAGTGAAATGATATCAGAGTATGCAATTAAACCATTGGGTGCTACATCTACCACCACATGCAGATGTGTTAAGAACAGTTTGAGTGCATTAAGTAGAAGTCATTATTTACCTGGTCCCCTGAAAACAATGAGCTGCAGACACAAGCCATTCCCTTGCTATCACTGAAGCCCCACAATGAGGAACTCCCACAAAATGGAGACTGACTTGCCAAGGCCATTCACCTTCTTCTGTGTCAGAGCCTCCTATGATTCGATGGACATGGACATGACTGTTTCTGCTGCTGCCACAGCCTGAAAAAGAATGTTGGGCTTATTTTATTTCTAGTGCTGTCACACTGATCATGGGTTAGGCTGCTTTTTATAAGCAGAGAAAGAAAAAAAAATACCCCACCCTTTAAAAACTTTATGAATGCTTTTTACTGAAAAGCTTTCAAAAGAAGCAGAAGTCTTAGATTTGTTTTATCACTACTTGGGAACCAAAAATGAGGTTGGTACATTGGCATGGAACTGTGGGAAATCCAGTTTCTTTTCACAGTTCCGGCACAGACTATGGGTAAGTCACTCACACACAGTTGCCCTTGATCAAACTCCATGTGGCCACACTTGGTCTGGAACAAAAGTGCTCATGCTGGAGTTAGTCAGGAGCAGCTCATGTGCTTAAAATTCACTTAATTCACTTAAAAATTAATTAATTCACTTAAAATTCTAAGCCCTTATCTTCTGTGTCCTAATTTGATGTTTAGGAAGCATCCTTATTTCAATGTTGGAAGGATTCACTAAATATATAAAACAGAGAGAAAAATATAAAATCCTCATACCCATTCAAGTGCTTCAACCCCTGAACTAAAATGATGCCTTTGGAGAGAAAAAAACAAAGTTCAGCATCACTGAACTTTAATTCTTGTTCCAATATATTCAAAAAATGAATCATTGACAGTTAAAGCTGCATGATTTGGATACTTAATCATTGGGCCCAATGATTTGAAGTAAACCCAGAGCCTGAAATTTCAGTGTTGTTAACTCATGAATTGCTGGCACCATGATTTTCACTCCCTGCTACAGTTTTATTACACAAAAATATCATCCAGAAATTTAGCAGGTAAGGGAGAGAGATCCGTCAACAAGAACTTCCTCAAGCTCATTTCAGAAACAACTGAGACTAGAATTTAAGGATGTGAAACAGCGTAATCTACGCAGTTTTTGTACAAATATGTAAATTACACCAGGATAAGGAGTGGACAGATAAACAGTTATCCTGGAGTAGTAGCCACAGTAAGCTCAAATGCAGTATTGGATAGAAAGAGGAAGTAATACACCAGTTGGATTGAGCAAACAAATTTCCTCTGGTAGCCATGGACACATGACATCTAAGCCAGCATATTTTTGGCTGATACTTTTTCCTTAGTTCCATGGGGTTGCTCCTCTTTTTTGCTGGTGTAAAGGTAATTTACATTGGTGTAAATCAGTATCCATTTTAGTTGAGGATATAACAGAGCAAAATCTCATCAATTTTTCTGCCATCATTCAGATAGAACCTTTGTTATCTATATAGTATCTCTTTTTCTCAACCCTTACTGCTTAATCACATGTAGGAGTAATTGGTGAATCTGGCACTATTTACAGTTCAAGAGCTCTGGTTCTTTACCTAAGATGATACAGGTTCATGCTTTCGCATCCACAGATATTGGAGTTGTCTGTACAAATCGGACTCAACAGCAACTTTGATGATGCTATGTGTAACTGCTAGACCACACTGAACCCAGTGCCAGAGAGAAATGCAGCAGGCAAAGAGCTTAAGTTGAGTCCCAGGCTTGACATCCTGCTGTTTTGATTGGTGGAGCCCATCCACCAATCAGGAGGCAGCAAGAGAAATAAAGGCATGCCCCTTTCCTGAGGGGCGGGGGAGAAGAGCTCTCTCGGACCTGATTGAAGACTGCAAACTGTCAGGTCCAGAAGACTTCAGGGGCGGAGCCCTGGAGCTGGGTGCCCAGCACAGGGTGCCGATGCAGCGAGGGACTCAAGAAGAGCGGAGCCAAGACAAGCTGGGCAATAGGCCAAGGATCCTGAAGCTGCCAATGGATGAGCAGCCTTGGGCTGCTGATGGCACACAAGGACGGTGTGCAGAGATCCAGCCCTGAGAGCAGTGTAAGACCGCTTGGGCCCATCACAGTGAGTGGTTCAGTGAATGAAGCCCAGGCTTTGGGAGCTGCAAGGGCAGCTTGAGCCTGTAACCCCAGCAGGACCAGTGGGCCACACAGTGTACGGGGCAAGGGCCTTGGGGGCCACAGTGAGGCAGCTCAGGTCCCATCTCCTGGCAAGCAGCCAGGTCTTACGGTGCACAGGGCGGCACATGGGCCCAAGCCTTGGGAGCCAGGGGCAGCAGAGGCTGCTTGGGTTAGCCACCTGGTGTGAGGACAGCTGGCTGGAGCCTGAAGGGCCCGGCCTGTGCTAAAAGAGCCCTCAGTGCTGAAGCCAGGGGACAGGGAAATAGTAGTGCTGCAGCGTGAGGCCCAGCACCCAGGAGCCAGCAGCAGTGGTGCAGCAGCTGAGAGGAGCTGAGCCCTCAGTGCCCAGAGTGGGGCACAGGGTAGTGAGGAGCCCAGTCATGTGGGAGAGGCCTGGAGACGTGCTCCAGCAGAGGAGACCCCATCGAGCTGTGCCCTGACCACCGCCATGTGAGGCAGCAAGTCACTGGGCCCTTGGGTCCCTCAGGCGAAAGACATTTGGGGTGGGCAAACCCAGAGAAGGGGCTGGGTGAGCAGCCTCTCACCTAGTCAAGGCCCTAAGGGGAGGGGCCCCTGGTGCCTCCTGGACACCCACAAGGGACCCCATTGGAAGGAGGACTATCTCTTGCCATAGGTCAGGGACTATATTAAGGAGTAGGTGTTATTAAGATTGTTCCTGTTTGCACCTTAGATTTTGTAATTGAAATGTTGTATTGTGATGTTGTATTGTGTTGATGCTGCTGAAATTGCTTTATTGTGATGGGTACATAGTGTTATTTAGGGTTTGTCCTTGGTTATTGATTAATGTTCACTGTGTAAGTATATATATATATGATATTTAGTTTTATGATTATGTACATTATAACTCAATAAACTGTATTGCAGAAACTGGGTTGCAGAAACAACAGAAAGCTGATAACCAGCATTGCATTGCCACTTCCAAACATATGCATTACATTGATATTGCACATTGTTTCTCTGTCCAAAGGTTGAGCCACATAAAGGATCAGAATATTTGAGATAATAAAACTTAACTTTCCTGAAAGCAAGGCCTCATTCTCAAGAGCCTAACTCTGGTATATATGGAGGACAAAACAATTCAAGCTATTGCCAATGAGCTACACAATCTCATGAGTATGCTGGCCAGTCTGAATCCAGCCCTGTTTAGCAGGGACTTAAGTCTTGTCTACCCTACCATCTTTCCCAGCATAGTCCTCCAGGGGAGACACTGTGTGCAACAGCAAAAGCAGGGTGGGCAATTCTTTGGCCGGTCACTTAAGGAGTTTTGGTGAGCTGTTGTGGGCCATGGGTGGGGAAAACCCATGACAACTGATCCTATCTGGCCTCAGGTCCATCTGTCCTGCATCCACTGCTGGGCTTACTAGATGGAACAGGTGAGTGGAGAGACCATCCCAGGAATCCCACCGGCAAGACATACTTGGCTGAGTGGATGGCATGGGGCCACAGATGGGCAGGGATCAGTGTCTAGGAGAGCGATGGGTGGCAGGGCTGGGGCTAGTGCTGGGATTGTGGGACAGTGACAGCATGGGGGCCAGGGCCTGGGGCGTAGCAACAAATCTGCTCCCTGCCTATCCCTGCCCTTGGAACCAGTGCCTGTTGCAGGGACGTGCAGGGAATGGATCACAGGTCTAGCCTGGGCCCCAGCCCTACACTGTCACTGCCCAGTGATCCCAGGCCTGGACCCACTCGCCTGTTCCTCTCCTGAACTCCACTCTCCGCCCACCCATGGCCGCATCCCATCTTACCAGGCCAACTGAGTGCTCCCTGCCTGCTGGGATCCCAGGCCACTCTCCATAGAGACCACGTCCACCCACCCACTCTGTTGGGTGCCCTCAGCAGCGAGTGTGGGGCAGATGGGCTAGGGTGCCTTGGCAGCAGGGTCAGGTCTGGCAGCATAATTCAGAGACACTGGCAGCAACAGATGGGGAGAGTGAGCCACTACCGTGGGGGCTGCCTGGAAGCCACCCCCTGCCTGCCATGGTGTCCCTGTCTGCCGCGTGCCCAGGGGCAGCAGGACTGGCTGCACGCACCGTAACCCAGGCTGCCCCGCTGCGCCTGGGCTTGGCGGGGCTGAGGGACCTGCCGCAGGCTAAATCAAATCTCTGGGCAGGTTGGATCCAGCCCACAGGCCAGATTTTGCCCACCCCTGAACTAGAGGCATGCCATGGTACCATGTCTGGCACAGTTGTATCTGCACTTGGGCATTTTCTTGCAAAGCTGTATCAGCTAGATTTTTCACACTCCTGGTAAACAGTTTTATTTGTTAATACCTTGGCACATATAGATAAATATCATAGGCTTTTACTATGTCATGGAAATTTGGTTGCTGGTCCCTATGTACAATGAGTGTTAGCTAATCTAATTTTCAGCTCCCATGTAATAAACTCACCCTCATGCTTTCCATCAGAATAGAAGCTCTTCAGGGCAAGGACCACTTCTCACCACATGTTTGTACAGCACATAGCCAGAGATCCAAGGATCAGCTGGGGCCTGCAGTTTTGCAGGCAATAAATCGCACTTACTATAAAGCAACAGCAGTTGGCAACATGGTCACATTCATTGAGGAAGAGGGGTAGGAGCAGGGCAGGGGGCATGAGTTTAAAAATCATAAAGACCCAAATCATGATTTTGGTATCCAACCAGCAGTTTCAGCAGGACATGAGAATACTAGGATTTGAGAGAAGATTTGCAGATTAATTGACTAGCTAAACATCACTGTTGAACTAACCCTTATTCTTTTAAAATATAAGACTTAAAACAGAAATGTAGGTTGAGTTACAGGTCCCCAGAAGAAAAACTTTTGATAAAAGCATCATACCAAGTATGTATTGATCTTTATGCATTAGCTCACTGGTATCACAATCACAACACTTCTCAGTCCCATCAAGGCATTAATCCTCTGTGGACATACATAGCAATGAGAAGAAAGTATATACACATGAAAGGCATATCCTGATGAGTACACATTTGTAGTTCATGGCACCTCAAACCTGTTTGTAGCACCACAAACTGCACACATGCAATTGTGTGCCACACTGCAAATTTGCAGCACAGCATCAAAATTTGATACTGGGATGTCCCAATATTAAAAACTGCCACAAAAAACGGTGTGGTGTATGCAACAGCGTGCACTGCCAGAAATGAAGCCACGGATCCTGTTGGCCAGGATCCATGTGGCCAGATCAGTGCCATCGCTGCCCTGGGAGGCCCCCAGGACCTTAGAGAAGGCTACTGAGGCCAGCATAGGTGCTGGCCCCAGCCTTCCCTTCCCTACCCCACCAACGGCCCCAATTTGGCATGCACTAGAGCGTGCCCTGGGGCACAAGGGTGCGGTTGTTTTGGTGCCCCTGGAAACACATGTCTCTGCATGTGGGGATGCACCCTAAATGGGAAAGGAAAGCAGTGTAATTTAAATGCAAAACCTGATGCATGAAGTTTAAGATTAGAGAGAGATACTTACTGCAGTTGTTTTCATCACTTTGATCAATACAGTCCACTGTCCCATCACATTTTGCATTTCGCTTTCTAATGCAAATGTTATTGCTGCACTTAAAAGTATACTTGGTACAAGGAATACCTGCAAAAACAAAAAAGGCTGTATGACTAATGGGTTGTCTGCACCCAAAAATGTAGATCTTTGCCCTCTGAGCTCTTTTTTCTAAGGACACAAAAGCTTCTACTGGGTAACATTGCTTTTAACATCACTGTATTTAAAATGGTTACCTCTACTGAGCAACTATAACTGCATCTTTACTACAGCTTTGACCAAACCAGCTGTCCCTTCGCCTCTCTGTCCTAATCAACCAACAAAACCTGGACCAAACATTTATAAGGCCACATAAAGCAGCAATTACATAAGAAACCAATGTATTTATTATAAGAAGTACAATTTAGACAAAGAGAAGCACCTAAAATAATTTCAAATAAGCTGCCCTTCCATTTCCCACGTCCAGCTCATCTTGACTACAGTTTGGGGGTGGCCAGAGTTACTCAGCCTGGTAGCCACATGCAATCCTCCACGAAGTTCAAGAGCGGAGAGCAGGGGGGACAAGGTGCGGGGGGATGAATAGCAACCCAGAGTGGAGGTGCCAAGCCCCCCCTGCACCCTCCTGGCTGTACTTTGGCCACCATGGCTTGTCCTCACAGTGGCTGTTTCCCCACCCCCTTCCCTTCTGGCAGCCACTGGACACTGGACGCAGGATCAAGCTCCTGCTACCATAGTGCCAAGTTGCTCCAGCTTACCCCATGGGGAGCACACCCCGGAGTAAGCGACATGGCTGCAGCCCCTGCCCCAGCAGCCCAGCGCATGAGCTAGCAGTCCCAGAGGAAGAGAAGGAGGGTGGGCTTGGGGCATGCTCCCCATGGGGAAAGCCAGAGCAGTGGGAGGTGCCAGGCTGTGCAGTCCCTTGGAGCCGCCTTGGGGAGAAGTGGGCAGGGCTTCAGGCAATTTCCGAAGAGCCGCAAGTACCATGCTGATGAGCCACATGCAGTTTGGCCACTGTGGCTATAGTTGATTGCAATTCAGACAAACATTTTATTCTACCACATATGGAATGAACCGTGAAAATTTATCAGATCAATAGAATTAAGTTCAGAGCTAAAAAAAATAAGTCACTTGCCTGAAAAAATTCTGTTTTGTAGCATTCCCCCAATTTTTTTTTTTCGGCTTCTTACCCATTTTTAACTCCTCTGTGAAACTACATCTTTTTGTCTCAAAAGTATTCACGCCTAATGCCTAATAATAAAATTCACCACTTACATAGCAGTGGTCAGACATTACCATTTAGTCCTAAAATCCTAACAGAAACCTGGAAGACAAGTTCAGACAGTTACAGCTGTTTTTGTAATGGGAACACAGAACTTGTTCAAGTTTGTATTGTGCATAGAAAACATCTGAATTTGAATTTTTCAACTCCTAGTTCACAAGAGTCAATTGTGCTGCATGAGACTGCAGCTCGTGCCTGTGGACTTATTAAAAGGAGACATTTTGGCTACATACAAGTGTTCCACTTAGTGTGCTTTAAGCACACGGAAGGTGCTTTATAACTGTAACAGAATAGATGTTCATGGCACAAGGGACACCTATACACAAGGAGCAAGGCTGCTTGGATGCGCTATAGATTAATTGAGCCTACTGGAGCATGGTAATTACTGCACTCCAGCGTCTCTCGTGTCAGTGCCCCCTCCCTGCCCCCCACACTTAAAAATGGTGGCAGGGGTGCTCTAACTAAAGTTTGTCGCATGAGCTTTAGTTAAAGTGCCCCTGCCTCCATTTTTAAGCACAGGGATGCTGATACATGAGACGCTCTGGGTGCTTTAATTAGAGTGGTTCTCAGAGGCGCTCTAATTAAAGTGCCCCATCCTACTCCTAGAGCATGTGTAAAAATGCCCAAAGTACTTTAAAAAAGGTGGATCCTGCTTTAAGTTAACTCTGGATGGGTGTATGGATGTATACTAACCTATAGTGCTTTCTGTTAGAGTACTTTGTTGAACACCTGTGACAAGGTCAACTTAGAGCGTGATCACTACCATCCCAGGTGGTGTTGCATAGGTCTGCACTCTAGCATCAGGCAGAGCTCACTTGCTCTCCCCAAGCTTAGGCTTGCCCTGCCCTCCCAGATATCACTGACCCCAGAACTTCATGAAGTCTGGCGGGGGGAGGGGTAAAGGTATGAGGGAAGCGGGGTTTCTGTTTCTACAGCTGCCCTAACTCACCACAGCTGGGGGATGGGGACAGCCTGCAGGGGAAGGAGTCCCTACTCTCTCCCAGCAGCTGCCCTGGCCAGGATGTGGCATGCTGCTGCTTGGCTAGAGACAGGGGGCTTGGGGCTGTATCCCTGCAGCAGCCCTGGCCAGGCAGTACAATAGCCCCCCACCTCCACCAGGCCACGCTGCAGTGGTGCCCTGCCAGAGCTGCTGCAGGAACACAGACCCTGGGGAAGCCCTGCAGAAGCCCCGGCTGGGTCACACTGTGTGGTAGTTGCTGGCTGCAGCTTTCAAGATGCTGAGGGAGAAAGGGAGCCCTGTCACATGGACCTGCCCCCATATGAGACCCCAGACAGTTGGGGGGGGGAGGGGCTCTGTTCCCCACCTGCCTTGCCCCACTAGCTGCTGCTGACAGTGGCCAGCTGGTGGAGGGGGGTCAGTAGAGGAGTCATTCTGGCAGCCTTGCGGGTAGCATGTGGGAGAGCTCCCAGCAGCCTGTACAGGCAGGCTGCAAGCCCTCTCTCCCCAAAACAGGAAACATCTGTTCAGCTGCCTCCTGCTTTAACTTGTAGTGCCTTGAGTAAAGTGCAGTAAGTTACAGTACTTCCACCATGGGCTTTTTAAACATCTGTACTTAGCCACTGATGTTCAGATTATTTAAGGGGATCTTAAGAAACTAAGCATCATTTTCTACCCATACAAAAAATGTCTAAGATTTTTGGCAGAGTTTCAAAATACACTTTGAAAGGAACTAATCTGTTACTAGAAGTCCAATAATGGCTGGATACATGATAAAAAGTGAATATGGTTGCTAAAATGCTTACTTTCAGTGCAGTTCTGCTCATCGCTGTCATTTTCACAGTCAGCTTTTCCATTGCAAGCAAGTGAATGATGCTGCATCAAGAAGCTGGCATTACAGTTGTGCCTGGGTACAGCTAGAGAAAGAAGATGTCAGATAAGGAATGAACATGCTGTGGTTAGGTTTGGAGGGCTGTCGTGTTCATGCCACTATCGATGTGACTGCTGCTGTGTAAAAGTTTCAGAGCTGAGTTGGATGGAGAGTTAAATAAGGTACCCAAGGTCACACACACAGCAAGTAAAAAAGTCAGTAACTGGAACCAAGTGTTTAAAAGCCTGATCATATTGAATCACTAACATATACTTCCTTATGTACTGGGCATAATGAAATTTGATACCCACTTTGACTGGAACAGAAATTTCAGCCTTTGCTTACTAGTTATTTTAAATTAGATGTTCAAGTATTCTTTCTACCAGGTGACTTTTAGAGGTATCCTATCCTGAAAGCTAAGGGCTGTTGTGCTAGCTCACCATGCAGCCATCAAAACCCAGAACTAGGCATTCAACAAGAACTTGCATTGCTAAAATAAGAAGGTAAACAGTGCAGAGAAGGCTTGTTTCAGCATGAGAGAGAGCGTGAGAGACCATGAGAGCCATTTCTCTCTTTCGTCAGCTTTAACAGGCTGTTTCCGCTGCACTGGAGAAAGCTCCAAAAGTTAAATATGGATAAGTATCCCACAAACTCAGTGCAAATTTGAATGCATCTTAGCCTGTAAAAGCAGTCTGGAAATTTTCAGTTTTTCAGTACTTCCCTCCATTTGTTTAAGTTGTAACATAAGAAGACACAAATGCACTCACTTGGTTTCTCTTTTCAGCTATTTAGTAAGTGAATACTGACCACAGAAGAGCTCATCACTTTCATCAAAGCAGTCATTTATCCCATCACAGCGCTGCACCTGCTGAATGCATAAACCAGTGGAGCATTCAAAGTAGCCAGCTGGACATGCTGAAAGCAAAAGGACAATTTACAAATGCTCTGCTTTTTAAAAGCTCATAGTCCCATCTTAGCTAACTGATGTGAAGCTAATTAACGATTGTATCGGTTTACCTGTGTTACCAATGGCTGCACACCATAGTTCATTTTTCTATACTTCACTCAGCTTCCAATGCTGAAGCTACAACATTCTAGTGATTTTAAATATCCAGATTCCCTTTCTGATTTCCCATTTTTCCTTAATACATATTTTATGTGTACACTGTCCCAAAACTTCCATCACTGCAGCATATAACTCACATATCTTAGCATGTTGGGTCCAGGCAAGTCCAACTACACTGTATAACAAAGGTTAAGACAATTCACATAACTTACACACCAGCTCTTTCATAGTTAAACATGCTTCTGACAGTCTCTAAAGGCTATCAGCAATTCCACAGTAGCTATCACTGAGGAAAGTTTGTGCAGGACACACGCATAGCAAAACCAGTTAAGGTACATTTGTAAATGCCTTTTAACTACAGATTCAAAGAAGTAAAATGTTGAGAAAATGACCATGCTTACACAGCATAAGACCCTATGCAGTGAAGTAATCTAAGAACACAAGAGTTATACATGTAAATTATTATTCCTTCATCACATTAACATAGAAATTGGTTAAATGTTTTCTATATTTAAATAGAATTTTTTAATCATTTTGCCACAATATATCCTTAAATCTCTCCCTGCCTCCATTCTCTCCTCTCTCTCTCACACACACACACACACACACACACACACACACACACACATACACACACACGAGTCCTCCCTTTTATGCAGCACCCTCTTCAGTAAAATGTCTTCAGTGTTTCACACCCAGCAGATGGGTTTGGCTATCAGATGAGGGTGGAATTTGGCCCTGATTTCTTTATGGCCAAACATGCACATTGATGAAAAAACTAGCATGGGATGATCTTATTAATCAATATACTGTTCACTTGGGGGAAGTCTCTTGTTCAGCAACAGTAGAACAATGTAGGGGAGACATCAACGATAGAGCCTTTGAAAAAAATAACAGCAACAGAATGCTGGACAACTGGCAGCTTTCACACTGTTATTCCACTATTTACTTAGCTTTAACGTCTCTGTCTTTCTTTAGATTAGTGAAGAAAATTATTTCCTCGGGACAAAACTTTCCAGCATTTCATGTATACAGTCAAATTTACAGTGATTTAAGACCTGTGAAAGTTGGTGGACATTTTTCTCAGTAAGAGTGGTTCTCAGAGCATTTATCAGAAAAAAAAAATTAAATTCGGCTTACGTTGGCTGATGTTGTAACTTCCATATTCCACCAGAAGTGGCTGCTCGGAAAGCCTGGAACTACACTGAAGCTCAACATTAACTACAGAGCTTGCAACACGGAAGACTGTTTGGTGATCAACATAATAACCACAGTACCTAAAAGTGAGCAATAAAAATATTGTTTTTTAAAAAAAAAGCAGCTTTCACTCTTAAGCACTTTATGTAGTATTTTAATATAAAAATAATTGAAAGGCTCACACAATGCATGCCTAGAGAAGTTGTGAAATCTCCATTCCTGGATATTTTCAAGACCAAGGTAGATAGCTCTGAGATCCCCGGTGTAGGGTGTACTCAGAGCCCCTAGAACCCTGCTTTGTCGCTGGCTCACTCTTCCCTTCCCCAGATTCATCAGCAGGGAAAGGAACCAGGACAAGCAGCAGCAGCATAGAGCCTCCAGAGCTGAGTGAAAGCAGGGTCTGTTGGTGGCTAGCATGGTTTAGTCAGGGATGATCCTGCCTTGAGCAAGGGGACAAACTAGATGACCTCACAAGGTCCCTTCCAGCCCTACTTTCTTATGATCCAATCATCAAGCCACCTGCCACATTTTAGCTGATGCTACAAGGGCAATCTTAATTGAAAGAGAAGCCTATCTCCCAGAGAAGTGCAAAAGCAGGAGTAGTGGAATGCATATGAATTTGTACCTATCATTCCAAGAAGTTCAAGTGTTCCAAATCAAGAGCAATGGGAGACAGAGGGGGAGGGAGCCAAAGCATCATAAATCTTCTATATCATAAAACATCTGTCTGCAGGAAGAGCTTTAATATTTGATGTACAAAGTCAATTAGTAAGTATTAACATAGCCTATTTAAGCAGAGATGAGCACATGGTAGCACTTGGGTTCAAATGCCTGACCCAAGTAGTACCACAAGGTGTTCAATTATAGAAGTACATGCTTTGCAACAAAGAATACGAGGTGCTTCCTTTCTGTATTAGTTACTCTGTCCAGAAGCATCACAAAGGAGCATGGGCAGATCCAGGATTGCAGCTATAGGGATGCATCCACACCCACTTTGGCGTGAGGTGCATGTGCAGTGAAGAGAGCTTATTGTCCATGTGCCGCACAGCTGAAGGGGGTGTACCCACAGCTCCTCACTATGATGCTGGATGCCAGTGTGTTTCCAGCAGTTCCTGCTGGAGCTCTGCATGTGACCTCTGAGATCCCCAGTGCAGGGTATACTCAGAGCCCCTAGAACTCTGCTTTGTCACTGGTTCACTCTTCCCTTCCCCGAATTCATCAGCAGGGAAAGGAGGAACCAGGACAAGCAGCAGCACCATGAAGCCTCCAGAGCAGAGTGAAAACAGGGTCCCTGCAAAGTAAACCTGGACTGGTTCTTTCAGGCCAATCAAAGCTACTTGCAAAATGATGAAAACTATCTATCATGATTTTTTCTGATTATTTCAGGGAGATGGTTTGCTCTACCCCCTACAGTTGGTTGAAAAGGTTTTGCTGCAATTGTTGTTTTAGTTTGCAAGAGGGGTTTCAAAAAAGGTTACAAAAAAAGGGTTTGAACCAAAACAAGCAAAATATTCACAAAAAAAAGTTGTTTTAACCAAGTTTTATTAATCTCCAAATTAAAGTGGGAGCATTTTTTCTTAAATAAAGTTGAAATATAAAAGGAATTTTTACTGTAACTCCATTTATGATAATGAGACTAACTCCAGAAACCACAGTCTTCTGGAAGATTTAAAAGAGCATTTGGTAAGGATACAAGAAAGGAATGGGCTGGTAGAAGTTTTCAAAATTTAATCAATCAAAGTTGTCTTTTCATCATCATAAAAGGTGGCAGTCCAGCTTTTCTCCCATTTCTAAGATAGCCCCTATGAAGCAGAAAGGGAAATGATGGACAAGGAAGTATCTGACTGGTTTTAGAGAAAAAAAAAGTGGCAGAAAAAATATTAGGTATTGTCCACCATTAATATTCAGGAGCTTTTGAAAGCAAAGTCTTTAAACTGGTAGACTGTATGAAAGATGGAGAAGTGCCTTGGGTGCTCATCTACTTTAAGCTGCCACCTTGGCAAACAGCTTCCCTGGATTTCTGCCTAGGTGCCACTTAATGAATCTGAGAACCCTAAATGCCTGCAGATGCCAAGAAACACTTAATCCCCACCAAAGCCATCTGCATTTCTATGGTGTCCTTTATCCAAAGATGCCAGAGGCTGTACGTGGTCCTCAGACACTGCCAAAATAAACAGAGAGAAAACCACCCAGCAAATATTTGAAGTCACTTAAAAAAAATAACAGAATGAATTTTTAAATGTGGTTAAATTTAGAGCAATATTTCAATAGCTGTGGTTACTCTGGAATTTAAACAGACCTTTGGAAAACTTCCCAAAGCTAAGAGTTGATCATGTGAAATAACTTTTGGGTTTTAAGGACTTTTCCCAACGGAGAATATAGCGACTAGAAAACATGTTTTCTATGAAGAGATCCCCACTAATACTGATGGTTCATTTTTTAGCTATTACACTGGGTTAAGACATCTCCCACAAATATTCTAGCCTCCAAAAATACCAGTGACTGCATAAACTAATGAATACACTACTGTATATTGTGACAACAGGAAGGCATTTTTCCTAGCTCTTTTTAATTAGCAATTTTACCATCAGACAGGCCTAAGCTTGTTATACCTTGTAGAAGTGAATTAAAAAATGTATATTTAACTTAAATAGAATTGGATTTGATTTTCACTTCAGTGATATTGTACATACAAAGTAACTCAACAGAAAGCAAGCATTAAAAAACCTTTCCATCACAGAAATACAACATCCCAGCGAAAACAAAACCAAGCAATAGCAATAACATAATGGAAAATGCATAAGAAATACACCATACTTAGAGCAGCCAACTATACCAGTTTAGGCATTTGGAGTGGGAAATGAGAATAGTTATGTGGTCTCCCCATGACACCCTCTTACTACAAAGCCAGTTCCAGTGTTATTAAACATTACCTTTCCCACATGTTAAAAGCTCTTAAGAAGAGAGCATCCACACATTAAGTCAGGAAAACACTAGCTAAGGGAGAAATATCACTGGTGGTGTCAGGCAGTTTGTGTTGCAGTGATGACACACTGTTGCATGGGGCCAGCATAAGCAATTTGAGGTCCTCCAGCATCCCAGGATTCATTGCTCCGATTTGCCCCCATGCTGCTGATATATCCTCCTGGATTCTACTACCCAGGAGTAATGGAAAGGCGGCAGCTGCAGGAGGGCCAGCAGCCATGGGACAGAACTGGCAGTCATACCCCTGCTCCCCAGCCTTCTAGTGTCAAGTCCAAGCCGTGAAGCTTACAGAGGGTATTAACCCTTAACAGGCAACTGCTCACAGCTTGCACTGACTTTAAAATTGCCTAACATTCCCTAGAATTATCATGTGCTAATTATAACATCTGACAACACCCTTAGACCCAAAGTCCTTACAATCAATGATGGATTAAGTTCCAGGTTCTACAAACCTTTTTTTGGTTAACCCAGTAAACCCTGAACTACTTTATGAAAATAGATACCCTGTGAACCTTAAAGTTCTCCCATTCCTACCTCCCACCTGAGCCAAGAGAGCTCACACATCTTCCACCCATCTATTCTTTTAATTAGGAATGTCATTTATTTTAGATAGGTATAGTTATAGTCAGACCAGCCAAAGGAAGGTGTTACAGATATTATTAGCAAATATCTATCCTTGTTGTTCAGACTCGCTAAACTTCTTGCCTGAATAATTTAGTAAAGTTTACCCAGATCATCTCAGGTTAATAACCCATGTGAAAATACTTACATGTGCTCATTAATTTTCCACCATCCCCGCTCACAGCCTTTGATGCTTTTCTCACTTACGGTATAGTTATGAAACTTCAGTGCTATACCTAGGTTCTTCTGAGGAGTCTATTCCAAACAAGTGAAAAGGCCAGTTAAAAGGGGTTAATTTATGTTGTGTAGACACTACACATTAGTCATCTTTAAAGATTTTTCTCAGCAATCACTGTCCACAAGTTACAGGAGCTACAGTACTGTCCACAGCTCAGCAGCAAACACCTAAGATGGCTATTCAGCTGCCAGGAAAAGCTTCCACTGACAGAGGCCAAGTGCAGCTGCAGGCTTTCCATCTCCTACCAAGCAAAGAATCCTTTCATCTTCCACCGCCACTGACCATATAAGGAATGAAGCTTTTGTGCCAAGATCAAAGGACTCTGGTGCTTCCAACCTTGCTTATACAGGACAGGTTGCCATGGCTGAGTGACAAATAAGACACTGCCATACAGAACAGTTGGCTCTCAAATGCTTTTTGCTGGTGCCTTTCATCCAAATAATTCTAAATATTTCACATCTTATTTTAAACTCAAGGGTACCACAGAAGTATGCAATTACTATGCATTCCTTTTTTAAAGGAACATGATATTTGACAAACCAATGGTCATACTAAATGGCAGAGCCACGATTAAAAGTCCACAGCATTTATCCCATCCATCTCTCTTTTTAAGAAAAGTATAATCTAGGCAATGCACAGTGTGTGTGTGTGTGTGTGTGTGTGTGTGTGTGCACACGCACTCATGGGGGGGGGGGTCATGGAAGGGGAAGATGGGAATTTTTAGCTCAAAAAGTTTGGCTCTATTCAGCCTTATCCAGAAAGGTCTAGGAAAAAAAAAGTCACCCACCCCAGTTCTCATGGGATGCTTTTAATGTTCACACTCCAAAAATGCCCCTATTAGATTAAATTATAAGTATTTAAAAATTGTATTTCATGCACACATGGCAGAGGCAAGCTAGTCTTTTACAAATAAACCCACCAAATGTTCCTTCTACCCTGAGCATGCTCTAAAGCCCAGGTCCTAAAGCAAATTTCCCTTTAACGGGAGCTGTTGACTGGTATAAGCCAGGCTGATCTGGGACCAGGACTGAAAGCAAGTTGTCAGCCTCCCAATAAATCTGCTGTGCCTCAGTAGCACAGAGCATGAATTTGCCTGATACCAAAGCATGGGGGAAAGGAATAGTAGGGCAGAAGTTGTCAGTGGGCACATCTCCACAAGACATTTACTGAGAAGCTGCCTGGTTAGCTCTGCAGTGAAGTCTCAAAGGCTAGGGACAGGCATTCAAAAAGCCTGAGCCTGAATTGCTTCAATCTTTGCAAGTTAGTCTAACCTGGCTAGGCTGAACTGGTTTATAACTACACAGTCATTCTTTCTGGACTGAGGAAATTCAGGCATATGCCTGCATTGGCTTAGGCTAAAAGCTGGGGGGCGCTAAAGCCCTCCCTTCCAGAGTGCTGAGCTGCAGGGAGGTGGGGGGGTGCCAGGCCCCGGCAGGATGCTCTGATTAGGGAGGCGTGTAAACCCCACCTTGCCTGCACTGTCCCAGGCTTTTCCCTGCTCCCTTCTCAAGAGCCAGGAGTGTTGCCAGACCACAGCCCAGGGCTAGTACTCTGGGACAAGGTGGGTGTTCAGTGCATGCTTCTGTTGATGGTATGGAGCTTTTCAACCTCCTTCCCTGCTTCTTTATACTGTCTGCAGCAAACTGACAGGTAAGCAAGCCAGCAGGGAGCTGATAATGGTGGTTAATCACGTCATCAGCAAAACAATAGCCTCTCTCCATTAGTTCAAACTTCTTAAACAGGAGGGCTGTTTGAAGCTTCCGTCCCTGATTTGATTCGGTGGAGATTTGGCCCAATTTGGTGGCTGAATCTCTGAATCTGAATTGAATCAGAGGACCCTTTAAATTTCTCTGAATCGATTCAGAGAGATTTAGAAAGATTCAGCGATTTGGACATAAACAGAGCTTTAAATGTTTTTTCTATGTACCTCTAGGTAGCAGGCAGCTCGTGAATGCTGGGATGCTGGGGCGCGTGAAGCGTCCCATGGAAGTGCAGGGGACCCCCCAGCATGCTTGGCAACAGATCAGAAGCACTCTGGTCCAATTCCAGGTCTGCTGGAGAGCATGCAGCCCCCACCCCTCGTGTCTTCCCAGCTCAACAACTGGTGCCTCCTGGGTCTGGGGGGGCACCTGGGTCCTCCTGTAGCCAATCACTGAACTGGGGGGGTGCAGGGGAGCCCCCCAGCACACTCGCCCATGGACCCAGAAGTGTCCATTTAATTTCTGTCCACTTCCGGGTTTGTTGCAGAGCACGTGGGGGGCACCCCCCGCACTCTTGAGAGATGCTTCATCTGCCCCAGCATTTCAACATTCATGAACCAAGCCTGGTACCTCGAGGTATGTAGAAAAAACATTTAAAGCTGTGTCTATGGCTGAATTGCTGATTCTCTGAATCAGCATCAAATCTTCAGATTCAGATTTGACTGAATCAAATCAGGGACAGTGATCCAAATCAAATCACTGTTCTGTCTGCCTGTCCCAGTGAAATTGGAGACACATACAGACACCTCTTGGCAATAGCTAGCGTACCACATGTCTAGCGTCCCTGGGCTTGGGGTCTGTGCTATGGGAAATGGGGTGGGAGGGGCAGGGAATCCTTGCTTCAGCAGTGAGTGGGGAAGGCGGGAGGGCAGAGGGAATCCAGGCAGACCCTGATGTACCTGAAGTCTGCCAGAGCTCTAGCCAGGGAGCAGAAGGGAGGGGCCAGCCCTGCTATGTAGCAGAGAGCCCTGTTCAGCCCAGAGAGCATGCTGGGATGCTGGGGGAGTCTGGTTTATCTTAAACCAGCAGGGGGTCTGGGACAGACATTGCATAAACCGGTTTGATCCAAATCAGTTAAGTCTGATACTACATTCAACCAGGTTTATCTCAAACTGGTTTCAGCCATTTTCAAACTGGTTTATGTGCACTGAACATCTGTTCTGTTACAGCTTTAAACCAGTTTCTGATCATTTAAACCCACTTATGTGTAATGTCTGTCCCTAGCCAATGTCTACACATGCAGTCCACAGGATATTAACTAACTCCTCTGCCAGTTAGAACTTGTAAATACAAGTACTATTCTGCAAAACTTTTTTTAGTGCGCAGCAACAAACATAGATGCTGGTAGGGCTGGTTGGGGCATAAAGGTGTTTTAGTGCAGGGCTGCCTGCTGGCTTGTCCTCCAGCCAGCTCCTCTGCAGCACATTAAGCTGGGTCAGAGCAGCCCGGACTAGCTGACCCTTGGGGCCCCCTGTTAGCCAGGGCTGCTCAGACCCAGCTAAATGTGCTGTGGTCTCAGGCTCTCATGAAGATGTGGTGCCCAGGAGCAATAAATACCAGCACAATATGTATCAGAGTTTATTTCTTCGCATTAATTCCATGTGTTGATGCTCCTAGTAAAGCTGTGCTTAATTTCTATCAGTCAAGTATTAATTGCTGTAGATTACGGTGTAGTCAGAAATATCTACCAGATCTCTCATAAAATGTCACTCCCTACAGAAACCTATGTTGGGCATGCTCTGAGGTTTTTGATGCTTTACATGTGTGTCAGTGCCAGAGGAAAAAGAGTAGACTTTACCTGGAAATTCCATATACAAATACATTTTGGAGGATAGTAGCTTGGGTAATAGGGACTCATGATTCTCCCCTCATACCCACTTTTTTCTTTTGCCAGTATTGTTTTTCCACATTCTAAGGGGAAAAAAAGAAGTTTGTTAAATTCCATGCTGAGTTCTGCAGCACAAGTGGCCAAATTGATCATGTTCCTTAAACAGTATAGCAGAGCAACTTAAATGTTGCAATCAACATTTAGTCAATCCACTGAACTAAAAAAGAAGTCAGAATTACATATTACATATAATCTCCCCTCCCCCTGCCTCCCTCCATACACATGCATACACATGGAACTGATATAGAAGAACCTGTGGCTCTCAGCCCTCAAATCCTGGGAATGCTGTCTCTGATAATTTGCTGAATGTCTTTCACAAACAGAAAGGTCAGCAATTCATGCAAACTAATCAGTTCTACGCAGTTGCCAGGAACAACCTCAGTTCAATACACTGAACTTCAAAAGTGGCCCACAAAAGCCATTGCCTCCATTTAAAGGGGCCCCACAGAATTGATCAGCCAAACTGTGTGTTTGTAAAAATAGATAACTTAAAAAAAAAAAAAGTTTGTAAGTGTGGTAAACCTAACATTAAGAAGCCATATTCACTGCCAAAGTGACCTGAAGAACTACTCTGATCACTTCCTCATTCCTCTGTGCAGTGCAAGTCATTTGATTTCCATGAAACAATCTCCATTTGAAATAAAGCATCTCTTGAAAAAAATCCCAACCAAAACTTAAATTTGCATGTGTAACACCCACACACACTTCAGGATGTGTGGTAAAGTGTGTGCTTTTGGTTGCTGTATATTGTGGGGGGGGGGGGGGGGGGGTTGGAGGAGGTGGGGGGAAGGACTGGAAAAGAACCACCTCCCCTCTCCCTCATTGTGTCCAGATCATTGTCTTAAGATTTTTTTAAAAGAACCTGTAAACCCAGTGTAGTGATTCTGGAGGAAATCCTGGAGCACTGGCCACCTTTTATAGCCAAGACTGCATGTCCAGGCTGCAGCCGTAAGCCTGGGCCTCTTTTTGCTGTTTCACTGCTATTGCAATTTCAGCCCACCTGTGTGGGGCTGAACACTGAGGCCTGGATCAACAAGATGTGCCACTCACCAGATGGCTGGGGTTGGTATAGGGCTGGCTGGCTTTTTGGTGCCCAGTCCAGGCCCAGCGAGATAGGTCTGGGACTCCTTTTGCCCCTTTTGCAGTTTATGCCCCAACCAAGCTGAGTGGTTGGGCACTAGTTGTAGTTCAGGGCCAAGTGAAAATAGACCTGCCCCCTTTTTTTGTCTCAGCTGTTAGGTCTCTGCATAGCAGTATAGCTGAGACTAAATGTCCAGGCTGCAGCCAAATAGGCCTGGTGCTCTTTTGTTGCATGTTCAGACCCTGGTGCAGAACAGGCCTGAGCGCTCCCTTTATTGTTTTACAGCTGTTGGGTCTCAGGCTAGCTGTGTTGTTGAGCCCCACTGTACATTTGCTGTATGTCTGGGCCTGGCTTTGGGCCTGGCACATGTTGCTTTTGTAACTCTGGTTGGTGCTGGTTGCAGTTCAGGCTCTTCTGCTGTTTGGCTGCCTTGTCTTTGAGTTCTCTTGCAGTCTCCTGCCCCAGCAGAGCTGGGATTAGGACTAGAAATTTTGGGGTGCGATATGCTGATGACAGCTGCTGTTAACCCTTCAAAGTCACCACACAGAAGTGGAGATCAGTGCTACAGCTTCGCAGGGAGCAACAAGAGACCCCTTACAACACAGAAGGACCTATACTCTCTAGCAGCTCTCTGTGGCACAGTAGACCAATGGAGCAGCTCATAGGACTCCCTGGCGTGGGCCCCCCTCGCCAGCCCATTGCTGAAGGGCAGCTGTGGGGGTGCAGGCCCCCAGAACTACCCACTGGGGAGCCCCCATGTCCCAGACTGCCTGGGTATGGGTAAAGACTCCCCAAAAGGGTGTCACCTATAGACCTTGTTTTGTAGTTTATAGTGTTTTAAAATTATAGCTAGTGTTTACTTTTGTTTTTTCCTTATTCTTTGTAATAGACTTAGATTTTGTGTTTACACTGCTTGAGAGGGAAGAGTTGTTGGTTTTATTGAACACCCTAGGGATTCATTTAGTGTTTCCCAGGTAGTCTGGGTGGAAGCTCAAGCCGAGGTTTTATATATATATATATATATATATATATTATATTATATATATTATTTTATATATTAATTATAAATATATATATTGATATACTAAATATATTTAGTACCCCAAAATTGAACCTGGCCCTTGTTACTGTTGACAGGATAGCACCACAACCATAATAACCTGCAGGTTGGAACAGGAGTTATAGAGGCAATGATATGGATGGTGGCAGCAGAAAGCTTCCCAAAAGCTGCACGTGCATGGGAGAATTGTGCAACAGCTCTGAGCACACAACCTATGACAGAGCTGCCAGGAGCAGCACTGAATGCTGTGCACTTAAATAAAAATCCATGTTGCTACAGTCCAAAGAAAGTCATAAAACAATAGCCCTTGGTAAATTGTCCCAATGATTTATTTAAAATTACTGTCAAATATTTGCTAGCCTACATCTTTCTGGCTGCAACTTCCAGGACTCTGTATTTTATTATACCTTTTTCTTGCTAGTCCTATATTATCTGATTTTATTTGTAGATGATTTTATTTCATATTAGATTTCTATGCCACCTTCCCCAAAAGAGGCTTGGGTCAGCTTACAAAATAAAACTGATAAATCATAAAGGCAGATTCATAGATTCATAGATGTTAGGGTCGGAAGGGACCTCAATAGATCATCGAGTCCGACCCCCTGCATAAGCAGGAAAGAGTGCTGGGTCTAGATGACCCCAGCTAGATACTCATCTAACCTCCTCTTGAAGACCCCCAGGGTAGGGGAGAGCACCACCCCCCTTGGGAGCCTGTTCCAGACCTTGGCCACTCGAACTGTGAAGAAGTTCTTCCTAATGTCCAATCTAAATCTGCTCTCTGCTAGCTTGTGGCCATTGTTTCTTGTAACCCCTGGGGGCGCCTTGGTGAATAAATACTCACCAATTCCCTTCTGTGCCCCCGTGATGAACTTAAAGGCAGCCACAAGGTCGCCTCTCAACCTTCTCTTGCGGAGGCTGCAAAGGTCCAGTTTCTCTAGTCTCTCCTCATAGGGCTTGGTCTGCAGGCCCTTGACCATACGAGTGGCCCTTCTCTGGACCCTCTCCAGGTTATCCGCATCCTTCTTGAAGTGTGGTGCCCAGAATTGCACGCAGTACTCCAACTGCGGTCTGACCAGCGCCCTATAGAGGGGAAGTATCACCTCCCTGGACCTATTCGTCATGCATCTGCTGATGCACGATAAAGTGCCATTGGCTTTTCTGATGGCTTTGTCACACTGCCGGCTCATGTTCATCTTGGAGTCCACTAGGACTCCAAGATCCCTTTCCACCTCTGTGCCACCCAGCAGGTCATTCCCTAGGCTGTAGGTGTGCTGGACATTTTTCCTCCCTAGGTGCAGCACTTTGCATTTCTCCTTGTTGAACTGCATCCTGTTGTTTTCTGCCCACTTGTCCAACCTATCCAGGTCTGCCTGCAGCTGTTCCCTGCCCTCCGGCGTGTCCACTTCTCCCCATAGCTTTGTGTTAAAAATATTTAAATTAAATAAAATGTAGTAGAACAAACTCCCCAAACAACTATGATCAAGTGACTCTTGAACTCAGAAAGGAAGATGAACAGACGTGGAATACAACACTAGTGCATACATTTATCCTTTTTTGCTGCCTAAGCAGAAACCTAAATTAAAATACTGAAGATTATAAATGCAAACACAAATTTTAGTTTTAATACTGAATATTTAATGCTCACTACTTTCATCTTTAAGACTGGAAATCAGAGGCTCCAGCAGCTGGGAGCAGCTACAGAACTAGTGTAAATGGACTGCTATGTGGGTAGAAGGAGCTATAACTAATTTCTGGATATTGACCCCAGTCAAGAACTGTGCAACCCTCTTGCCCCCAAACTTTGCTCTGCAAGTCTCCTTGGGACAAGATGCATTTCCTTTGGTGCATTTATATAGTACCTAGGCACAGCAGAGCTTGGTTGGATGATTCTCAGGCTGTAAACCAGAAAAACCACTAAACGTATCCAGACATAGAATTTTTATGAAATTTCTAAATGGACAGCAGCCCTTAAGTCATTCAATGTTGAACCTACAGCATTTTTCTTGTGATTATGGAGATTTGCTTTCAATAAAATAAGAAGTAAGAAGCATTTTGTTCACTTACTATATGCTATAGTTACAAACCATCACTTAGGCAATACAGCAACATCTCCATCTAGTGACAATCAGTTGTATTGAAGATGATGGGTTGGCAACGAAAATTCAAGCATTTTTCTTTAATATACTTCCTACCTGCTTCACATAACAAAAGCTAATCCAAAACAGAGAGGACAACAAGAAAGGATTACAGGAAAAAAAGTCCCAGTGTTAACAAAACAAATGAAATAAAGAAGAGAATATAATAGAAGGAGGTAGGAGGGGAAAGACAGATTAAAAAAGAAATCAATCAAGGAGCTGCTAATTTAGGATTCTAAAAAAGTATCAGCTCTGGACTCTTGACTGGCTTCTCCATGATAAATACACTTCATTTAAAAAAGAAAAAAAAGATTACTTACTTTCTTGTGCAATGACCTCAAAAAAGCCATGGAATTTCTTCAGTTTCTGTGTTTGTGTAGACTTAAACGTGACCAGCATCAAATTATTTGTGGAAACAAATGACATTAAGGAGTTGGTTGGTTCACATATTCTAAGAGAGGGGGAAAAATGACAAGAGACAAAAGGAGTTATTTTTAAAAGCAGATTATGCTTGTTAGGTTTTTAAATTTCCACTCAAAGACTAAAGCTGGAACACAATCTTATTTTTTTATTAAACTCCTATTTACAAATCTATGTTGCTAACCACTAAGAAGTGTGGTTGAAATATACTGAGAAAGTAGTGTCGTGTAAGCGTGCAGTGGCCCTATCTTACATTTACTATGCTTACTTTATTAGGAATATTGGACTGGAAGGGACCCAAATGCATCAACGTGTCCACCCAGTCCCCCGCAACTGGAGTCAACCATGGAACAAACGTTAAGTCCAAAGTGTCCATAAAGAACATCCACTTCAGCTCTTCCACCCACACACAATAAACCACCTCTCAGTAAGAAAGTTTCAGTAGCCAAAATGAATGTTACACACAGAGGGCACATCCAGACAAGCCCGCAGATGCTTCTTGCATCATCTCAAACCGTTTGAGACACGGCAAGAGGCACATGCAGGAACAAGAAAATGTTCCCTGCGCTGCAAGTTTGCAGCGCAGGGACAAAATGAGACCCCTGGATATCCAGGGGTCAAAAAAACCCCTCACAGAAAAGAAGTGGGGCAGGGCAAAACCTGAGGCAACCGGAGGCTGGATGCTCCATAAAGACACTCTGGCTGCCGGAGCATCTCTATGGTTAGTCCTCACCCATGAAGACAGGCAGCATGTCAGCAGCAGGGAGCTGGACCCAGGCTCCACTGCTGGTAAGTAAGGAGTCGGGGGGCTGGAGGAAGGGGGAGGGGACCATGGAGAGGGCCCACCGGCCCACCCGCTCCCTCAGCCCCCTGATCCTTTCCCTACCTGGCCCCACCCCCTGCCTGCCCCCTGAGCCCCCTCATCTCCCAATCCCTTCCCCACCAGCCCCACTCCCCACAGCCCTCCCTCCAATACCTTCCCCACCCAGCCCCATCCCCTCCCAGACCCCTGAGCCCTTCCCTGCCCGGCCCCACCCCCCCAACCCCCTGAGCCCCCTGGTCCCTGCCCCCCACCCCAGCATCGGAGGGAACCCCCCCTCCCCCCACAAAAAAAACCAACCTCAGCACTTATTGGCAACTTGAGCTGCCATCAAGGTCATTGGGGCCCTGGACACACAATGCAGGGCAGGGTGACAGCCCCCGAGGCCCCAGCCCGGGCCCTGCTGTCCCCCACTGCCCTGTGCTGCCCACTTAGAGTTCACTTCATTATTATGATAGAGGCACTGATAGTCTTCAAAATTGTTTTAACATTTTAGATATATCAACAAAACATTGCCCAACTGATCACTGTCTCTCCGTCTCTCTCTCTCTCTCTCTCTCTCTCTTTATAGTGGTCTTTTATTTTAATTGTGGAGGAACATGGATTTGGGGGTATTTTACAGAGTGACTGGGATTTTTTTTTTTTAAATCATGGATTTTTCATTTTTCCAATAGGGAACACCAGAATTCCTGCTAGGGAGGTCAGTGGCGAGACCCTGCCTGCTCAGAGCTGGCACCTTGGACCCAGCTGGCCGTGGCTGGTCCCCTGGCCAAATGGGGCCGGACATGCTTTGACAGTTTAAAGCAGGCCACCATATCTGAAACATCTTCTGGGTGATAGCTGCCCAGATGGCCGGGCAGGGGGGCACACATGGCAGTAGTGCTGCACAGAGGCCAACCCTGCAAACACAGTCTACTGGCAGCTGACCCAGAGGGGCAGATGCCTCATCCAGGTCTGGCAGGTGTGCAGCAGAGCACAGCCAGGCAGCAGCCCCCACTGCCAGACTGCTGTAATGGGTAGAGGGTGCAGGGAACTCTCAGGGCTGCTTCAGCAGTCCACCTGGCACAAGGGGTAGTGTCCCCAGGTACCAATTGGCTGGGCTCCAGAAGCTCCTGAGAGTAAGTTGCCTTGAAGCTGCTTGCCGGGGCAACTTTTTGTACTGATGGGGCCAGGACAGGGCAGCTTTTTATACTGCTGGGGACAGCACAGGTGCTGGCCCCGGGCTCTAGGTCCCCCTGGCTGCAGATCTAGGGGGAGCGAGGAAGGGTTATTTTGCCCCAAGTGGCACAATTTGCTCCACAACAAAGTGCATGTCTGAACACGTGCGCTGAGGAAAAAAGCCCCAGCTCAAATTTGCACCACTTTTGAGCTGCTGCAAGTGCATGTGCTTGCTTGTATGGATGCACCCAGAGAGCCAGACAAACCAAGGGCACTCCACTAACACCTTGGGCCCATGGAGTGGCAGGGAATTTAAGTAAATGGTCCCAGATGATCTCAGGGAGTAGAACATGTTCCACTCTACAGATGAATGCAAAACCTCTAGTAGTCCTCAACAATCTGAGCTGGCATAAATTCCTTCCTGACCCTGTATCTGGTTCTCAGAAGCATTCTCTGGTTTCTCAAATATGCAGTCATATCCCCTTTCTTATCTTCATGCTCCTAGGCTAAACAAACCATGTTTTTAATCTGATCTTCCAAATGCCCCTCATATCCCTCCTCTGCATCCATTCCAGTTTAAATTCATGTTTTATTTGACGCAGATTACCAGAACCATCTACAATATTCAAAACAATGTCTTACCAATGCCTTTAACCAAGAGGCACTATAGCTTCACTGTCTCTACTAAAAATAAAGTTAGCTAGTACAATGTTGAATCACATTTGCATTCTGGGGTTGTCATATTGGTACCTTGTGGTATCCTACAATCAACACTATATCCTGATCTCACTTCTTTTCCTCTACAGCTTCCAAACTGTGAGCCTGTGGATAACAAAAATTCTTCATATTATTCCTCACAATGTGTCCTCCACGAATTTTGGAAGTGCACACCCAATTATTTTGTTAATAAGAATCAAGTGCACAATGCACGAATCACTTCTGGTTAATAGTAGAATATTTCTTTTGTCCATCCCTGACTCATTTGACCTATAGTTCCTAGTTATATCTATGCTCTCTCCATGACCTGTTCTTACAGAGAGTTTCAGCTCTCACCTCCACAGTACATTTATTTCTCCTAGTCAGTTGCTTCACAGACCCAAGTGTAGATCTGAAAGGACTCATCTCATGTCAGGTAGTAACAGAGTGGTGACTGGAACCATTTCCCAAATGCGCATGCAATTCTCTGATTTCCTAAACATTCCCATCCAGGTTCATTTATTCAATATTCATTTCCTCTATCATTCTCTCGCCCATCACACCCACATCTTTACACACCACCCTCTGATGTCCAATAGTATTTGACCATTCTATCAAATGGCTTAAAAATGGATGTTGTCTTCAGAACTTTTTCATGATAGTTCTTCACCTTCTTCAATCCTCCTTTCTCCCAGATGTTCACTCAGTGCAGCTGAGGGAATGGCAGAAATGCTTGTGATAACTTGTTAATACGCTTTAGGTGTTCTCTAGCAAGTTTAAGGACTTTGGCTCCCTCTGAGATTTCAACTAAAAAAGATTAGATTGGCTCAAACTTTCACAAAGTAAAATTCTCTTCTTCCCAGATCAAATGCCATAATCGAAATTAAATTTTGTGTTATTAGATTAAAAGGGAGTAACAATAGCAATAACAGGATGCTTAGTAGTTTAGTAACAATAACAGTAACAAGATGCTTTTAATTAGAGATAGACCAAAAAGTGTTGATGCAACAAGACCATGATGAAAATAATGTGCTTTTATCACCTTTCTGAGAAGAAAAATAAAAATTCATTAATCATTCTCAGGAAGAGGGACTGACTCTCTCAAGGAAGAAATGCTGGGTCACAAATTTTCACAAATGAAGTTTTGGCAAAAGTTAATAATGCTGTTGAGTTGTTTACATACTGGGCTAATTATCTCAATCAAGTTTCCAGTGGATAGTTGCAAATGTTCTAAAATAAATATCACATCTATTAGCACCTTTGTTTACATTCCCTAGATAGGAAAAAGGATTTAATGTGCTGCAAGCTTCTGGTCTTCCTCCTCCCTTTAAAAGGTGCTCCTTACAGATCAGTTGAGTCATTAAGGGAGGTGATAGCTCAGGTGATGCTGCCACTGACTCCATTACACCTGCACTCTGGATTTATTATTTGTTTTTGCAGCTGTACTTAGAAGACCTTTTCAGGTCTCAGGAACCCAGTGTGCTAGGTGTGCTTGGAACAAAGCAAAAACACAGTCCTTGCTGCTCCCAAAATTGCCTTGGCCTATTGTTTCATCTACTCTCTCCACAATAAAATTCAGCACTCAAAATTTTAAACAACCAGCAGGAGAATTTTTTAGAATAAAAAAAATGATCATTGTTTTTCATACAAGGAACTGCTATACAAACTAAGCTAGTCAAGAGAACTAGACTGACTGGTTTAAGATATGCATGAAACTATCGATTATCATCAGGAATCCTGGTTTTCCGTTTCCCATGGAAAAACAGAAAACCACAGATTTCCCCTTTTTATCAGAGAAAACATGGATTTCTCCTTTTAGCAGAGAAACCAGTGGATTCCCTGCTTTTGCAAACGGTTCTGCAGGCTGGTTGAGCTCCAGCCTGCAAGAGCTGTTTGCAAACAGGGCAGAAAACCCCCAGGCCTGCCTGGAGGGGGAGGGGGAGGGCGGGGGCTGAGGTGCTCAGTCAGCCACAGCTCCACTCAGCTCAGCTTCACTCTTCACTCCTGGAGCCTGAGGTAAGTGGGGCTTGCAGAGGGCTGGGGGGGGGGGGGTGGTCATGGCAGTGCTGGGTGGGGCAGGGCCAGCTCCTGGTGGGAGCTGGCCCTGCCCCCACCAGAGCAGGTGGCAGCAATGGGGGAGTCAGCTTCATGCTGCTTCTGCTGCAGTTGCCTGCTGTTGGGGGCAGGGAGCTGCAGACTTGGGTCCCTGGCCCCATAGCCCTGCAGCTGTGGGCTCCCACCAGCAGGGCTGGGGGGCAGGGGCTGTGGGTGGAGGCAAGAGGTATGAGTAGGTCAGGGGGCTGTCGTGGGGACAATAAGGGGCACCAGCACAGTTGGGATGGCTTTGGGGGTGAGTGAGGGGCACCAGCAGGGCTAGGGGGGGACTGCAGGGGTCTTTTAATTTTAATAATGGAATGGATTTTGGGTTTTTAAATCAGAGAATTTGTGATTTTTTGTCATAGAAAACCAGGATCCTGGATCATCATACATTTTGCTTTTGCACATTTTCTGTGCTTCTGCATCTAGTTGAATAATCACCATTTTTCAAAGGAGGAATTCAGTTCTTTCATTCACAGTCCACCATTTTCTAGAGATCATCAAGTGTATTAAAAAGTAGCTATTACATGACACAAGATTTACCAAGTCCCAGGGAAAACAGAATTAAAAAAAAAAGCTGATAAAGAACTTAAAGAATCAAAGATTTCTTGTTTAAAATATATACATACCGGTACAATATCTTACTTTTGATTGGCATCAGAGAGTCATAAATGGTCAGCGAGTCTGTGATACAGTTATCCGCTTCAATCTGAATAGATGCTATTGAGAGACGGATTAGATGGCCAACTAATGCAATCAGTTTGAAATAACAGATCATCATCCCTGAGGTAGCAGTGATATCCAAGGGAAACTGCTGGTGCAGGTGATCTGCATACAGGTCATATATGCAACTTGAACCTGTGGAAATATAACATGGTAAGTATGATTTATTCATAAGTCTTTGGTCAAAGGAAGCTTGAGCCACAAGAAAATTTTAATAAAACAAAATTGTGATGAATATGTAATGGGATGAATCAACAGCTGCAAGGGTAGGTCCAATAGAAGTACAACTGTTTTGTAAAGGTGCTTTTTGCACATTAAATATGAAGTAGGCCAGAATTCCAAGATAAAAAACAACAAGGTTTAAATGTCATCCTTCTAAAGAGATCACCCTGTTCCAGGAGAGAAGTCAATAAGATTTCTTGTCTCTATGTCCATTGAGTTTTTCTCTTCTAAAAAAGTCCATCTGGTTACATATTGTTCTCTTAAATGCAAAAATTTAAGTCAGGGTTTTGTGAAACACTTGTACTATAAGACCTACCTGCATAAAGCTTGTCTTATTTCAAATTTGGTTTTTTTTTTAATTAAAATTTGAAACTCCCTCATCAAAAATTACTACTAGAAAGTAAAAATCTGATTTTAATGAAGCAGAGTCAATTTATGGTTTTGTGGTCAACTATGTCAACTCTTTAGTTCCAATTTCCATTCAAGCAGCCTTTGGATATTCAATTTGATTTTATCTCTAATCTAAACAAAGTTCCTTAAAAGAAGAGAAGGAAAATAAGTTAAATCGAGACAGACGTAAATAAAATATTCACAAGAGTGTCTTCAACATTAAAAGGGTAATCTTACATTTTAAGTTATTATCGCCTTGAAATATCAATGAAATTATCACTAAAGTATTAATTATCTAGACAAGTGAAAGAGCGAAGCCAGGAGTGAAGCAGCCAGTAAACCAGTAGTGAATCAAAACAGGTGAAGGCAGCTATTTATAAGACTCACTTGGAACATATGTTCTTGAAAACAAATGCCATGTATTTTCAGGTGTAATGAATAATGGCCATCCAATTTGCCATAGTCTCAGTTAACAGCTTACATTATTCATGCATCTCTTACTAAGAGCCACAAAAAAGTGTTTGATTAACAGTTATACACATTTTCCCCCAATACTAGAAGAAAACTGGAAGAATGAATTGACTACAATAACCATGTGGGGCATATTATTAGGGAGGAAGAGAGGGTCCTGAGAGGTAGCTAGAAACCATGGCCCAATATAGGCACCCACACTCCTGTTTATGATCTTGCTCTTGGTGTCTGAATTGCAGCCAGGAATGCAACAGTGTGGCATCACCACAGGTTTTCCCAGACTCTACTGCAAGTCTCTTCAGGGTTTGACTGGCACAATCTAGTACCAATGACCAGCTGTACTCAAATGCATACTGATTATATGTTGTGGACAAAGAAGATAAGAACATGGCACCTCATTTTTTTTCTGTTAGTGATTCAGTTCCTAAGAGAGCCTGAATGCAAGTTTTTGCATTGTGTGCTCCTCATATTCCCCATTTTTCCTTCCTCCTCTAAGCACCACACACACAACTAAATCAACGCAAATACCTCATAGGTTCACACAATCGACACCACCCGGGAAATGGACTACCAAGAAACACATGTATTTCATTGGATCAGTCCCACAAGCAGTTTCCTCACATATTTAAAAAGCCTATAAGAACCACTCTAAAAAATGTCCAGTGTTGTTATAGCTAACAAAGCTAAGCAGCAAGCTAATTCTGGCAAGGCTTGGCTGATTTATGAGTAATAGTGTGAGATGGAGTTCGGATCTGAAATACTGTCAATAAATAAACTCAGCACAATTCAGCTGTTTTGAGTCATTTTGGTTTTCGTTTTCGGTCAGATACTACACCAAGGAAATTGTTGATGGAAAGGAGTGGAGGAGACGAGACCATTTACCAACTAAAATGGCCCCAGCAATATCCTCAGAGAAAGGTTGCATATGTTTTGCCACACACAAGACTCCGGTTGACTCCAACACCTACAAACCAAGGCTGAAATTGAGCCTTCTAGTATACAACAGACAGTTGTAAACACACAGGAGAAAACAGCACATAGTGAAACTATCCCCCACCCCATAACCAAAACGGATGCTCACGAAAGGTACCTGTTCCAGTTGCTGAAGAATAATCTGATCGAAGCCCAGCTGCATAGGTAAAAAAATTGAAGTGAGCTTCTCATTTTACAATTAAATCAACATCCAGAATTTAAATGTACCCAAACCCATGTTACTTCAGTAATAAACACACTTTTTGCAAACCAAAGCAGCTGCAAAATGGATAGCTGCCCTGGGCCACCTGCCAATTTATGTCAGTTCAGCAAGCAGCCTTGGACTAGGTGTTTCCCCAAGTAACTCAGGCCTTAAGGCAGAAGAGACTACATATTTTCAGTGACACTTGAATGAGGACCTGAGATGTACAGAAAGAGGCACCCAGGAGAGATATTGTTTGGCGCAAGACTATGGTGCACTACCTCAGGTTTCTGCTAGGGCCAGCTGCTTGTAAGCAGTTTGTTATCACCTTTCTTCAAGGGAACAGAATTTGTGTACTCTTCTGAATAAAGACATTACCCCAAGAAAATATCTAATTTGGCTGCACTCATATTGGATGCAGTTAGGGAATCTGCTCTGAACACTGAAACAGGTCATTGGAGAAGCAACTCCACAGCTTGCTTTTCAATCTCTGTATCAAAGTAATTTTTATGTTAAATTAAGGATGCTACATTTTGACATCTGGGGAAGCCTTAACACTATAAGTTTGTCATGCTTGAAGAAATAGAGTCTAATCAAAATGTCGCAGGGCACGTCAGTGCCTGGCTCCTAAGGAGTGAAAACTGCCTGGGAGAGAGCCCTGGCCGAACATAAGGGGGACAGCTGCAGGTTGCTGGGGCAACTAATGGGAGTCAGCTGGCCAGAAGGGGGCAGGGCCTGGCCCTTATAAAAGCCCAGGGCTGAGGCCAGGCTGGCAGTTCTCTGCCAGCAGCCAGAGAGGCAGGAGCTCACTCAGCCAAGCTATGGGGAGAAGTCTGAGGGGCAAGTACAGCTCATGATAGCCCTGAGAGGATTGGGCACTAAAGGTTTAGCCAGGGGGCTTTATGTTTGTGTTACAGCCAGGAGGCTTGTGTTTGTTTGGCTCTGTTATTACACCCGGAGGCTTGGGTGAGGCTGTAGGGGTTGGAGGGGGCCTCAATAACAGGGACCCCAGAGAGTGTGGGGTGCCCTAGCGCCAAGAGGGCGCATTATTTGAATAGCGCCAGGGAAGGCGCAGCTCGCACGCCAGTGCGTGAGCGACTGGTGGCGAGGAGCACGGCCAGTGTTCACGGACGCAACCAGTGGGTTGCAGACGGGGGGACTGAGACCCCGGATTGCGTGTGGGGTACATAGACCCCAGCCCCAGAGAGGGGCGATTGAGCCCAAGTGGGGGCATAGGACTTATAGGGACCTGCAGCAGCGTGCGGGGACCCCGGCGCCCAGGAGGGCACAGCATATGGGGTGTATAGACCCAGCCCTAGGGAGGGGCATTTCTGAAGCCCCAGCATGGGCGGGGCGAGCTCCCAGGACGGGGGCCATTTTGTGAGCCCAAGCGGGGCACAGCCAGATGCCAGTGAGGGCGCAGTTTATAGGGGCATAGACCCCGGCCCCAGAGAGGGGCGATTGAGCCCAAGTGTGGGCATAGGGAGCTCAAGTGTGGGCATAGGGAGCCCCAAAAAGGGGGCAGCATAGTGAGTCTCTGAAAGGGGGCAGAAGAGAGATGACAGCATTTACATCTGCGAGGCTTGGGCTGCGGTATTAGGGGAGGTTGGAGCCGCAGAGCGCCCCCCCCCGGCATCGGGGTATTATAATGGGCAACCTCCCGCTAATTAATTAATTAACATCAAGACGTGGCAGGAGAGAAGGTGGGCGGTTGCCGCAGGAACAGGTGATCGGGCCACAACTTGGCTCGGAAGCGATGCCTGTTACAATGGTGCATTGGCCGGGAAGGTTTTGTACGGCAGTGCGCAGCATTGGACACTGGTTTAGCCGTATCAGGGAAAGAATCCTTGGGCCCGGAAAGAGAGAGAGAGGGGAACAGAGGCCCGGCCTAGACCCAGAGTTTCCACCACAGGTTGTGGTGTCGCTTCAGCAAGCAATCCAATGCACCATTGTAACAGGCATCGCTTCCGAGCCAAGTTGTGGCCCGATCACCTGTTCCTGCGGCAACCACCCACCTTCTCGCCTGCCACGTCTTGATGTTAATTAATTAATTAGCGGGAGGCTGCCCATTATAATGCCCCGATGCCGGGGGGGGGGGCGCTCTGCGGCTCCAACCTCCCCTAATACCGCAGCCCAAGCCTCGCAGATGTAAATGCTGTCATCTCTCTTCTGCCCCCTTTCAGAGACTCACTATGCTGCCCCCTTTTTGGGGCTCCCTATGCCCACACTTGGGCTCCCTATGCCCACACTTGGGCTCAATCGCCCCTCTCTGGGGCCGGGGTCTATGCCCCTATAAACTGCGCCCTCACTGGTGTCTGGCTGTGCCCCGCTTGGGCTCACAAAATGGCCCCCGTCCTGGGAGCTCGCCCCGCCCACGCTGGGGCTTCAGAAATGCCCCTCCCTAGGGCTGGGTCTATACACCCTGTATGCTGTGCCCTCCTGGGCGCCGGGGTCCCCACACACTGCTGCAGGTCCCTATAAGTCCTATGCCCCCACTTGGGCTCAATCGCCCCTCTCTGGGGCTGGGGTCTATGTACCCCGCACGCAATCCGGGGTCTCAGTCCCCCCGTCTGCAACCCACCGGTTGCGCCCGTGAACCACTGGCCGCGCTCCTCGCCACCAGTCGCTCACGCACTGGCGTGCGAGCTGCACCTTCCCTGGCGCTATTCAAATAATGCGCCTTCTTGGCGCTAGGGCACCCCACACTCTCTGGGGTCCCTGTGATTGAAGCCCCCTCCAACCCCTACAGCCTCACCCAAGCCTCCGGGTGTAATAACAGAGCCAAACAAACACAAGCCTCCTGGCTGTAACACAAACATAAAGCCCCCTGGCTAAACCTTTAGTGCCCAATCCTCTCAGGGCTATCATGAGCTGTACTTGCCCCTCAGACTTCTCCCCATAGCTTGGCTGAGTGAGCTCCTGCCTCTCTGGCTGCTGGCAGAGAACTGCCAGCCTGGCCTCAGCCCTGGGCTTTTATAAGGGCCAGGCCCTGCCCCCTTCTGGCCAGCTGACTCCCATTAGTTGCCCCAGCAACCTGCAGCTGTCCCCCTTATGTTCGGCCAGGGCTCTCTCCCAGGCAGTTTTCACTCCTTAGGAGCCAGGCACTGACGTGCCCTGCGACACAAAACTAGGCTTGGATAGAAGTGGTGAAGTTGACTCCAAAAATAGATATAATTAGGAGCCTTTGGGGTTCATTGTCTGAGTTCTTTTCTCTCCTTAATTTTGCTTCAGCATAGTTTTCTGCATCTTAATATATATTCATTTGGAGATAGAGGACTGGAAATAATAAATATTTATAGTAGTTGCTCTTCTAGGTCAAAAGACTTCTGATTAAATTATTGCATGAAGGTTATAGACACACTCAAATACTGACCGCTCAGAACAATGGAATCCATGTCCACTGCAAGACCTTGAAGACTCCCCACAGAAGTCCGGTTGACAATACTCGTCTGAATAGAGTCCTTTAAAATGGCAGCTACACAGTCTTCACAGAATACTTGGCCTTTTGCTGGTGGTACCACAAATACTATCCAGAAATGAACAAGAAGGCCTCCATTGTTGTTGTTACTGAAATAAGTATTAAAATAGATTCTGACACATTGTGATGTTTCTCAGGATTGTTACTCTTAATGTAGGCTTCTGGCTAGTGATTCAGATTAATAAGATTCCTATTTTTTTTTTACACGTCTTTACTCTTTTGACTCACTGAGCATATTTTCCTTCTTCAAAAACACTACTTAAGACCCTCAACCAAGAAACTAATTTTCAGAGGCCTGGCATATTTTTACTAGGTCTAGTGAAAATTTTAATCAACTTGAGTTGGAGCTGGAATGTACCCTAAAGGGAGGGAATGGAAATGATTATCTCTGTGCCCTTAAACAACCCACCTCCATCATCCTGCAGCAACTTCCAAAAGTATTTAATTGAATCTTAGGGCCTCAACACTCTCATCAACCCATCATCTCCCTGGTCTGCTGTGTGGTCATTAAGGCCTGGTCCCCACCTGAAAGCCATATTAGCATAACTATGTAGGGCAGAGATACAATTTAAACAATATAATTATACCTGTACAGCCAGGGTAATATGGATGCAGCTATACTGTTATCAAGTTGCATAACACAACTATACTTCTTTGTCCTTCCCCTTCCCCTGGCTGCAGAGGACAGGAATAGGAGCAATAACCTCAGACTGCTGCAGAGAAAATTTAGGTTGGAGATTAGAAGGAACATTCTCACTGAAAGGGTGGTCAAAAAGTTGTAGAATCTCCTTGGAAATTTTCAGAAGCCGATTAGATAGGCAGTTGGCTGAGATGGTTTAGTCAGGGATGATCTGGACTTGAGAAGGGGGCTGGATTAGATGACTTAATGGAGTGCATCCAGATGAGTGTTCATGTGCAGTTTGTTGTACTGCAGACCCATCTACAGTACTAATTTGCAGCGTGCGGGGCTTTTTTGACACAGGGAAATCCCTGGGTTAAAAAAAAAAACCCACAGCAGAAAAAAGCAGGGCAGCGCATGAAACCAGGGCCTGGCAGCCAGAGGCAAACTCCAGTTGCCATTTGGCTCCGTGCACCTGGGTCACCACCACTAGAGCCCTAGAGGGTGGCAGGGCCCCAAGTAAGACTGCTGGGGCAGACTGGTGCTGGTCCCAGCCTTTAATACCCTGCCCAGGGCAACTTGCTGCACACCAAAGCATGCAGGCACAGGCGTTCCCTGAGGACAAGCACCGGCAGCACAACTATGCACCACTGCTATATATCCCCAGGAAAATGCATGTGCATATTCGTCTGGATGTGCCCATGATGTCCCTTCAGCCCTAATTTCCTATAATCCTACAGATATAAAGTACTTTTATTAGTATAACTGTGTCCATATTGGAGTACTGTACAACTTTAAGTATATTGTAGTAAAAGTTAAGTTGTTCAACTTTTGTTTTACTAAAAGAGCTACCAAACTCCAATAGGGCACTATTTCAATACAGTGAAAAACTTGGTTCAATTTGATTTAATCTAGTTTCTAGCAGTTATGCATGAAACTAAAACAGACCCAGTGCAAACAGATAAAATAATGTACGCATAGCCTTTTATCCTGATTCACAAAATCAGCCTCATGTGTTGCAACATCCCCAGTATTTCAGCTTATAATTGTTTCCCTTGCCTCCCAAATAAGGCCCAGTGCATCAGCCCTTATTTACAAAGAACTTTGCACTGCTAAAATTAAACCTGCCTAGTTAAATGGAAACAAACACCTGTACACAGCCACAGCTATCCTGAAGAGTTCAGCTTATCCCTAACTTCCTTTAATCATCTTTAAGGGTCTGCAAAGTTTCAGTGGTCTAAGTAAAGGTCCAATTCAAAAAAAAGATCTAGTTAGAAAAGCAACTGCATATAATGGACCAAAATGCCAGGAAGAAGTCATGTAAAACTAAGTTTGCTTGGTGTACTTACTCCTGTATTCAGGGTCAACAAAACCAGAGAACAATTTCACCACTGAGCTTTACCTGACATCTGAAACAATGGACTGCTTATAGAACTTGGAGAAGGCGGATGTTGTATAAACCAAGTTCATCTGAAAGAGAACAAAGTATTATTTCTTTGGGTCATTCAGGATCCATAGCTCTCAGAAAGATCTTGAGGAGATGGGCACATCCCACTTTTCTGTACACACATTTAACAATTTGTGGTGATGATATAATTGCAAATTCCCTGTGATTTAGCAGTTTTTAGCAAAGCATTTTCATCACTAATACTTGCTTCCTTCATGTCTGTCAAACAAAAACGGTCTCCACCTTTCAAGCAGGCCCCTGGCAGACGTGCATTTAAAGGTGAGATGAGATCTGAAGTATGACGCCCCCAGTTGTGCTTCTTGGCATGCCATACATTCATGCAGGAGGTGTGATTGTGAAATCAAGCATCAGATCCCATCACACCATATTGCAGGTGCAGGGGGAGCCAGAGATCCTGGACTCCCTCAGCACAGACAAGTAGCAAGCTCCGGCTGCTGGGAGCCAGGGTCAGCTGATCAGGCCCCAGCTACGGGGGCCTACCATGAAGCTAGGAGCCGAGGTCAGCTAATGGTGCTCCCAGCTGCGGGGGTGAAGTAAAACTTTTGACTCCAACTGTGCCCCAAAGGCTGAGAGCCCACAAGCTACCACTGCTCCCAGTGGAAAGGGCATATCAGAGTCAAGGGTTCCAGTGCACTCCTATAGTTGGAAGCTGCAGCCGATAACAGCCCTCAGCTTCAGAAGCTCATGGCAGCTCTTGACTCTGACAGCCCCCACAAAGCTAGGAGTGGCAATCAGCTGGTCGGCGCACACAGCCTTGGGAGTACATGTAAGTCAAGGGCTCTTATATGCTCTGGAAGCTCAGCCTGGCCACGTGTTCAATTAATGACATGATAGGGACCAGCCATAAAGTTATTATACATATTTTGTGTAATTATTTTGTGACTTCCCTGTTTTATCATGACATTACGTGCATTAACTTGTGGCCAGGTACTACTTAAGACATGATTAACTAGTTAATCACATTTTAGGTGTAACATGTGCCAGGGGCTTGTGACAGATTTCACACTGGTAACTAACCTGTCTTGTTCTGAACAGATTTCCAATCCATTTACAGAAAAACGCCTTGTCACTTTGATAAAGTCTGCAACTCCTATGAGCATTAAGTAGGATGATGCTTCAGGTAAGAATATTCCAAAAAAAGCAGCTACAACTTGGAATGGCAGCTGGATTGTTTGAAGAAGTATTTTGCACTTTGCCATTAGAGGGTACATGCCTCAAGAGAGCAGAGGCTAGTTAAAAACTGTAGTCACAATTAAATTCAATACAGCTGCAGCATTGGCTAGTAGCTGAGGTCTGCCTCCTCCTTTGTAAAGAGCAGGCTAATTAAGAGCCTGCAAGTCAAAGGGCATTGTTTGTGCTCATTACCTTTCCACAGTAGGCTTAAAAGTAACTGAAGATTGTTTTGTTTTTTATTGGGGCATCAAGAAGTCAACCTTAAAGGGATCCCCCATTTCACTGCAACTCCTGTGACAGCCATACACCTATTTGGAAGCTTTTATAGATTCATAGATGCTAGGGTCGGAAGGGGCCTCAGTAGATCGAGTCCGACCCCTGCCTTGGGCAGAAAAGAGCGCTGGGGTTGCTGACCTCAGCCAGGTGCATGTCTTGTAAGAGCAGGTTAGACAAACATTTGGATGAAATGGTTTAGACTGTGATGATCCTGTTTGAGGGGTTTGGATTGGATGATCTTCTGAGGCCCCTACTTTTTCTATGATTTTCCATATTTTTGAGAGACCTTTGAGACAGTAATTAACAAAGGGGTGTCATATCAAAAGCACTGCAAGAAATAAGGAGACAAAAGAGTTTTCCTTCTCTAATTCCCTTTCTAATACCTATACAGCTGGGGATTTTTTTTTCTAGTGAATAGAGAAGTCAACTGAAAATGCAGGTTTGGTCATTTGGAATTCACCCAATAGTTTCAACTAAAGACAAAGCAAAACAAAACAAAGCCACTTGGAGCTAGAATTGAATCTTCAGCCAAATACAGGACAAGTATTTGAATCTAGGTTTCCCATGTCTCAGGAAGGTAACCTCTAAATCTATTGTATCCTTAGGTGGCTCTTACACCACCCCTCCGGTTGGAGCTGTTTCACTTGTGTACAGTAATGACCAACACTAAGCATTTGGAGAATACCACCACTCTTCAGGCAGGGAAGTATCAGAAGGAAACTAAACATATCTAGCCCAGCTATTAAGCTGAAAGCAAACATTGTCTTCTAATTAACATTTCAAACTTAAGGTTAAGTGTCAGCCAGTTTCTCAAGTGTTACCTTAAAAATGGCTTTGTAGGGTTCTTTGCTGGTTTCTTATTATGATCTGATGAAGTGAGCTTCATCCCATGAAAGCTTCTACTATATGCACACACAGACCCCTGGCAGACGTTCATTTAAAGGTGTAATGGGATCTTGGCCACAACCCCAACAATAACACCTCCTTCCATGTATATGTGCATAGCAGGAGGTGTGATTGTGCCATCAGATCCCAATGACTCCCTATTGCCTGTGCGGGAGCCTGGGGGGAGCCTGGGATCATGATGGAGCTCCAATGTGCTCCTGAGGTTAGGAGCATCAATCAGCATACCAGAAAGATAGGCTCCAATGCATACCAAGCTGGGTGCACCCGTCATCTGACTGGCACTTCCTGCCATGAGAGTGCACCAGAGAAAAGGCCTCCGATTCACTCCAGCAGCTGGGAGTGCCCATCAGCTGATAGATGCTAGCCAAATCAGCAATTTAATATGTGATAGGAAACAGCTACAAAGTTATTACACATTTTGTGTAAGAATTTTGTGGCTTATTCTTTTTTATTGTGCCATTAATTACAAGAATGTGTGGCAACATTACCAAAGACATGATTAACTGGTTAATCATGTCCTAAGTGTAACATCTGTCAGGGGCCATGCATAGATGCACGCATGCACATGCACACACACACACACACACACACACTTTGGTTAGTTTATAAAGTGCAAATCTACTCTGCGTTCTTTTTACCTTCCAAGCCAAAAAAGTTCACTAGAGGCCCTAGAATTGCAAGAAAGGTTTGTGAGCTTGTACAACTCGTCCTGCCTTTAGTTTGGCAGAAAAGACTGAAAGCAACCAATTCTAGCCTGCTTCCGGTTAGCAAAACTATTTGCAGCTTTCTATGGAGAGCTACCATCACTGCAAGAGAGAGGTTTTCCTTAATGCCACCTTATATCACCACCATAACCTTTCCAATTTTGAACTGTTTGCCGGTTGAACAACATGCTGCCTCTTACCACTTGCTGCACGTTCTGTGCCACCGACACGAATTCTCTTGATTCCTTCCGCCTGTGTTCTGGGAGAAACTCTATGTTGGCAACACGAAATAATCCAACAAAATACAAAGCATCTTCACCTCCTGGCTGAACTGTAAAAGGAAGGTTGATCCCCCTTCACTTAAACAGCAACAAAAAATGATAACTGATAAAGTTCCAGTCCAAAATCAGTTATTTATTTCCACAACAGGACTAACCCTACTGTGGGACCTCAGAGAGAAATAGGGCTGGAAGGGACCTCCTGAGATCAATTAGTCCAACCCCCTGCCTGAGGGAAGATCATCCCTCTCCAAACTATCCCATACAACCATAATTTTAATGCTACATAAGACTACCCTCAAATTTGACACAAGACCTAACAACCTAACCTGCCACAGGTAAAGCAGGGGGACCATGGCAGCCAATGCCCTGCTTCCATATTGTTTCATGAAGCAAGCTATGCTTTATAAACAATGTTTTATGCAATGAGCTCAGTGCACTCTAAAGAACTGTGACCAAGCAAGCCTCAAGGCCCCTGTAATGCACAAAATTTCATAGACAAGGAGCCCAAGGCACAGAGCCAAGATCATCTCACTGCAAGTGGCAAAAGTATTTACCCTGCTCTTTCCCTAAAGAGCACAGCCATCCTTTCAAAGTAAAATAAAGACTGCAGTCTCCTACAGGCATATTACTTAGAGTGTACCTTTTGGGCTGTAACCTGTCTCCAGTAGCTATGCCTACCAACAACCGGAGTGGGGAGGAAGGGAGGCTTTCCTGAGGGAGCTAGTTCTGGCTCTACAATCATGCTTGTCCTCATCTGATTTAAATTTGGCACGTGACCCTTTTTTCAGTATTAAAACTTATGTGCATACCTCAATAGAAATGAAAAGCAGAATCAGTCTATGGTGGACTGCCTAGACCAGGGGGTGGCAATGTTTTCTAGCTGCGGGCTGGAATGATCCTGCTCAGGCCTGAGGCTGGCTGGCAGTAAGACCCTGCTGCCTCTGCCGTCTCTCCCCATCCTCTGGCTGCAGCACAGGCAGAGTTCCACCTCCGCTGAAGGCCCTGCAGCTCACTGCAGAGTCTCCCATTGCCAAATGCCACCAAAGCCATAGCTAGTACTCTTCCCTGCCATGGCAGGGGGTTGGACTTGATGATCTGCTCAGGTTCCTTCTGACCCTACCAACTGTGAAACTATAGCCCTGGATTGCCCATTGGATCCAGTTACTTGCTCCTTGATTCCTACCCCAGACGGAGCCTGTAGTTTGGTTCCAACCCTTCTCCAGTGACCTAACCATTAGGCAAGGCTGCCTATGTCCCAGGCCATTATACTCTTGGCCTACACCTTCCTGTTCCTAATTGCAATCCTTGCAATCACAGGACCCTCAGCACTATAGTGAAGGCACCACCAATTGTAAGATTCTGGAGATAAGGAAGGAAGGTAGGATCATACAGACTGAATACTAGCAACATTGAGTCCAAAGGAGCACCTCTGCCCATTTAGACACACTCAAGAAAAAGGGAACTTTTGTATATGTAAGGTAGTTGTTTCTCATCAATCAGAAATGCTTCTGTGCTATCATAAATAGCTTCAGAACAGATAGTCAAGTACGTTTCCACCTCTGTTGTCTTCTTCCCCAAATTCACAAATTTTAGATATTTTCTACATTAGAAACAAAAGGCTGTGCAGGCTTTGCTAAAGGATGAAAATAGGGATCCAGACCTCCCTAGGCATGCCAGCATCAGTCAGCTAGGCAGCACTGAAGTTGGCATCATTCGCACTGGGAGAGAATACTTTGCCTATCTTTGTAAAGTGACACCAGCAGCTTCATTAATTTTTCTCTGGCAAGTATTATGTCTAAACTTCAGTTGGAGGAAAAGTCACTGTAATGTTGGTTATGAAGATGGCAGTAAAGCATCCTGAAGGTTCCTCTTAAACTTGGTTCAAGTGCATTTCAGGCAATCAGCCAGAGTTAACTGAAACTCTAAGAACAACTAAGTGTCATCCAGAACAGTGATGAATGAAACATGCCTGAGCTGTCAGTAACTCACCAATGAAGAGCCACAGTAAGGTCCAGGTTATAACACCTATGATAAAGAGAACCAGGGTAAAAAGAATTATTTTATTTTGTAAATTCCAGAACGTTGGTGTCTTTACTTTCCTCATAGATTTGGATTTCATTGCAAGTAACTTCTTTGCCAGCTTCTCTTCTGTATTTACTATTTGGAGTGAAATATTTGATACCTAAAATAAAAGGGGGAAACCACAATGAGTTATGAAGAAAATGGAGAATATCAAACCACAGCTTTTGTTTTATTGGTGTCCAGAGATAGGTGAATAGATTAATTTTCCCCCTGTATAATTTTACCTGTAAAATGATCATAATAATCATTATTGTGCTTGTAGGTAGGATCCTCAGTCATGGACTGGTATTCCACTATGCAAGACAACTATACAAAACAACAAAAAGATGGTCCCTGCCCCACAGGCTGGACAATCTTAGCATCAGTTATTAAACACTCACTGACCTTGTGCATGTCTACTCACAAAAGGGAACACCCCCCACACACCCCTCCACAGCCCACTAGTGCCCTCTAGTGGATGCAAAGACGATTTATTCAGGCAGGCACCTGTACATGAGCAGGAAGGCTGCTCCGACATGCTATAATTACAGCACATCAGAGCAGACTCAATTAATTGATAAAGAGGTTAATCGAGTCTGCTGGAGTGTAGTACAGTGCTCTCTAGCAGCCTCCTGTGTCTTATGTATCAGTGTCCCCATGCTTAAAAATGGCAGCGGGGGCATCTGAACTACAAAGCAGGAAAAGGGGACAACTGGATATGAAACAGGTTAGCTATTTTTACCACTTGGTGCATCCTTGTTAGCCTTTTCTGCCTCATCTTAAATGTGTCCTGAGCAAAGTGTACCTCACATCATACACGGAGCAGCAAAGTAGTTTGTTATACATGGACTCTGCAGTTGGCCACAAATATTACCAGTGAAATAACAGAGTTCTTACCAGAGGGCAGAGTACTGGTAAAGTCATGATCTATTCCTAAGTGGTGGTGGGGAAGGGTAACAGAGCATACCGTATTTTCTTCACCCTTAAATACATGCATACAATAAATAGTAAACCATGCACCTTGTTTTTGGAAGGCAGAATTTAGGGGGGTGGGGAAGATTTTTCCAGAGTCTGTTTGACTGTGCCATATAGATGCTCTGTATTCCTTGGGAATACAGAGCATCTAGGAAATGTTGCACCAGAAAATTCCTGCTGCCAGCTGCCTCATCCAAACCTTCTCCTATATACTATCTGGACACTCTGGGTGTGTCTCCATGTGTTGCTATAGCGATGTTGTTACTGCACCATGATTTAGCACTTCCAGAATATACTATACCAGGGGAGTGCGTCACTATAGTGAAGTAGCTATGGGTCGCATGTAGACACCCGTGGATGCTACATCGCTGTAGTGCACCACTGTGTTGACATAGCATCACATGTAGGCAGACTCCAGAGCCTTGTGAGGCCAGTAACAAGACTATTAATTCTTTACTGTACGTAGTCTTTATATAACATTCCTGTAAAGTAAGTGTTGTTCCCACATCATGCGTCTCATCAAGATACTACCAACAGATCATTTACTGGCAGGCAAAACCTTGTGCCCAGCCAACAGCTATGGCTGCAAGAGTGTTAACACTGGACTTTGCCATCTTGGCAGCTGTATAGTAAACACAGTGTCTCCAAAACTGCTGCTTTTCCTTGGCGTGCCCTGGTGAACAGATGTTCTCCCATATCCTGATGCCACCCCTTATGTACTTATAGGCTGTCACTAAGTCACCCCTGAGCCTAGGCTTTTCCAGGCTGAAGAGTCCCATGGCTCTTAGCGTCTTCTCATAAGGCCTGCTCTCTTATTCTGTAATCATGCATGTGGCTCTCCTCTGGACTCTTTCAAGCTTTGCCATATCCTTTCTGAGTTGCGGAGCCAAGAACTGGATGCAGTATTTCCAGCTGCAGCCTCATCAAGGCCGAGTAAAGCAAGAGGACGACTTCCTGGGTCTTCCTTGACATGCATCAGTAGATGCAAGCCAGAGTTTTGTTTGCTTTGCCAGCTGCAGCATTGCATTGGTGGCTCATGTTCATCTTGTGGTCAATCATAACCCCCAAGTCTCTTTCAGTCTATAAGTGTGATGCAGGTTTTTTCTCCCAAGGTGGAGCACCTTGCATTTCTTAGTGTTGAATGCCATCATGTTTTGATCCACCTACCTTGCAAGCCTGTTGAGGTCGACTTGGATTGTCAGCCTATCCTCTAGGGCAAGAACACTTCCCCATAGTTTAGTGTTGTCAGCAAACTTAGCCAGTTCGCTTCTGACACCAGAGTCCAGATCATTTATAAATACATTAAAGAGTACAGGTCTGAGAATGGAGCCCTGGGGGATGCCAGTGGTCACCAAATGCCATGTTGATTCAGTTCCATCAATTTTCACTCTCTGGGCCCAACCACAGAGCCAGTTCCCCAGCCAATGGACCATAAAGTTGTCAAGGTGGCAGCTCCACAATTTTTCCATGAGGACATCATGGCACACCAGGCCAAAGGCTTTTTTGAAATGCAAAGATATGATATCAGCCTATTCTCCTTTGTCCAGGTTAAGTGTCACCTGGTCATAGAAGGAAATGAGATTGTTCAGGCAAAATCTACCTGCAATCAAGCCATGTTGGCTATCTACCAGAGTCTTGCCTTCTGTTAGCCAGTTGTTAATGGTTTCTGTGATGATTTTTCCAAGACCTTTCCAGGGTTGAGGTCAAACTGATTGGCGTGTAGTTCCCTGGATCTTCCTTCCCCTCTTTCTTGAAGATAGACACCATATTGTCCCTCTTCTAATCTTCCCGTACCTCGCCTGAGTGCCACAAGTTCTTGAATATCCTCACTACTGGCCATGCTATGTCAGCCAGTTTCTTTCCTTGGGTGCGTTCCATCTGGGCCAGCTGATTTGTATATGTCCAGCCTCTCAAGGTGTTTCCTCACAAGATCTATGCCAATGATGGGCATATGTTCATCCTTTCCCTAATAATCCTGCATCTTGTCAGGCAGGGTGATCCCCTTGAGCTAGTGGAAGACCGATGCAAAGTAATTGTTAAGGAGATTGGCCTTTTCCTGGGTGTCAGTTATCAGCTGCCCCATTTGGTTTGGCAAGGGCCCAATGTTGCCCTTGGGGGGTTTTTTTTTACTTTCCACATGTCTGAAGAAGGACTTTTTATTGTCCTTGATTCCTGTAGCCAGTTTGAGTTTGGTTTCAGCTGTGGCTTTCCTAGTTTGCTCCCTACAGGTTTGGGCCAATGCTGAATACTCCTCCTTAGTGGTGTTACCTGACTTCCACCCTTTATAAGCTTCTCTTTAGGTACAGGAGGTCCATGAGTTCCCTATTGAACCAAGGGGGTCGCCTGACCCTTTTGCTACCTCTCGTATGGGCTGGAATGGACTTCCCTTGTTCCCTTGTGCTTCAAGGATTACATCCTAAAGGAGTGACCACTCATCATGGACTCCCCTCCTTGTCATCATGGCATCTCAGGGCCTTGACAACTAGTTTCCTGAACTTGTGATAGTCGACTTTCCCAAAGTTGAGGATTTCTGCATTGCTGACTGATTTGCCAGCTTTGTGATAGATAGAAAAAGTGATCAATTCATGGTCACTGTCTCCCAGCTTCCATTCAATTTTCAGGTCGGTCACTAGATCATCCCCTTTGACCAGTACCAGGTCCAGCAGCACCTTACCTCTTGTCAACCTGTAGACTTCTTGAGACAAGTAAAGCTCATCAATGCGTGTGAGGAAGCTTTGTGACTGATTGGATTTGGCTGAGTGCTCTTCCCATGAGATTTCACGGTAGTTGAAGTCACCCATGACAACCATGCACAGAGAGCATGCAGTTCCCCTGTGAATTCGTGGTCAAACTCTTGCTTCTGATTAGGTCTATAGTAGACTCCTACTGTTATATCCCCTTCACCACATTCCCCACCATATTTTAACCCAGAGGGTCTCATGTCCTAAATCAAACAAATGACTTCATATTATTTATATTAGCAAAGTAGATTTTTGGTTCAACACAGGTTATAACACTGTGCAAGTCAATATGTAGCCTACCACCAATTCAAAGCCAAGTTTAACAATCATTTCTTTTACATATGTTGCTAAGTGATATTACCCATTCATACAAGTATTCTTAGGATTGGTCCTTAACGAAGAAATTGAAGTAGAACAATATCCTGTAAGATTGATCATCGTATTTGACTGCTGGCAAGGATTTTTGTGGGTGATACTTTTTCTTGAACCAACTGCAAGGCTGCAATAGATTTGGACAAGCTTTGGATGCAGCATGCTCTTCAGGTCTGCTGAAAAAGAATAAAGAATGTGCTGCATTCAAAAGCTGCTCTAAGTCTATCCTAACCATGCAGTTGGTCCAGTAAAAAATTGGGTATACAAAAATCCTGACCTCTTGCATATTTCCTGGACCATCACAACTGTAACATCACTCCAACTCTACTACATATTTGACTGTTACAATTCCCTGACAGGTCTAAGCATCTTATTAGGATACAGTCAACTGTATTTGGCTAGGGAAGTAGTAAAATTGTAACACAGGCTATCTTCCAATACCAAACCAAGATACCAAACAAGAGCTAAAAGTCTATTCATGTAATTTTGCCATTTTCAAAAGAATTAATAATGCCCATTTTGTATACCTCATGAAAAATGATTACTGTAGCCTTTTCTGTAGTATTTTTAAAAGACCTTTTTAAATTGGGTACAATTCTGTATAATGATTACAAATAGAAAATGAAACTTATTTGTTTGAAGTTTATGGTCAAGAGTACTATAAAGGTGCCCAACATGATAGTTTAAAGATGCTCACTGAATGCTTAGTACCTGACACCTGAAAGTGAGGCCAATTTAAATAATCAAGCTGTCCCCTTCCCGCCCCCCCCGCCCCCCCCAAAAAAACCAAACAACTCTCAGCTTACACCAAAATTTTTTCAAGACTTATTTCTATTAAAATTAATTCAAGTAATTTTCTACTAATTTCCTTTGTGCCTACCCATCAGGGTGGCTGTATTTAAGCAGAATTTAATGGGAGAAGTAGATATCCTCACCCAACAAACTTGAGAAACACATGATGGCTGTTCAGCATTTGCATTGCTAGTGAGTGTGCGAATACGTTCCTACAAGACACTTATAGATCAATGCTATTTATGACAGTTTTATTAAAAATGCACTTTATGCACCAAGTTCTGTGTATTAGCCAAAGCACTAAGCTAATGGAGCACTGAAAGCTAAGTTATTTTCAACATCACAGTAAATTAGTTTAAATGTTTTATAGCAGTAGAAGCAAAAAGAGGTTAATCATCCTGGATTAGGTTTTTCTTCTCTCTCATAACAACAAGGAAGCATTTTCCTGCCTCCATTCAATTTTTGTATCATCAGATCCATTCTGGCTAATAAGGCTATTTAAGTGTCACAGTACAATGAATTATTTAATTCCTTCCTATTCTATCTGTCATGCACAGACTTCAGTGGAGAGATAGCCATACTTAGTTATTTGAAAAGTACCTATATTTAATAGTGAGTTCTCCCACTTGGAAATATATATTTTTGGCAGGAAAATGTCCTAGGTCATCATGACCTACCTAAGCTTTACATACTGTTACATTGACACTTGCACAATTCCAACTCTGCAAGTATGCAACATAGTACATTTTATCAAAAGACACATGAAGAAACTGGCATTTCACATTCAGAGTGGTAAAATAAATAAGCTTTATCACAATGAACTTAGATATCATCATACTTTGTGAATAAGGTTTAACTCTTTAGCAGAGCACACAGATGTAGTAATATAACTGAATGCGTTTAAATCACATACTTACACTTAATTCATCTTCAGGTTTGGCTGACATGGTACTGTTTTGTATCTCCATTCTACATGTAAAGAATTACATGCAAAGTTCACACCTATAAAAGAATCCTGCACTTATTCCTCAGCAATATTGCCAGCTCTCTTTGAAGGGGAACCAGTAACAGTGTCCTTCTACCACTGAGCAAGGCATCAATTTACATTCATGAGTTTCCAATTGTAATTTCATCTGCCTTGTTGCAAACATTAAAAGGATGCTATCAAGTAGCTTTAAGCCCCAAGCTCAGAGATCATGGGTATACTTTTCCATGTTTGACAGTGATAAAAAAAAGTTCCAGCAGACTTCAGTATATTAATGTGCCAAAATTTAGAATAATAACGTTTACTGAAGAGTAAATAAAAACTAACAGAAATAACAAATCAAGGAGTTAGCAAAAGTAAACAAAAGGGGATACATTTACATTGCTTATTTAATACCTAAATATTTTTAAGCATTAAGTGCTATTCATAATAGGTAAAAAGGTTTTTTGTATGAACAACAGAAGTTTGACCTGATTCTAAAAGTAGGCCGAGCAAACTGTTTTGTAAGATGTTGTATTTTGTTTTGTACTATAAAGCTAGAAAATAAGTTTTTGCAGATAACATATCTTGTGTTGTTAAATAAAGCAAGCTCAGAATTAAAATCATGAAAGTAACCTCCAAACTGAAGATCCCCGTTACAATCAAGTATGGGAGGTCACCTGTACTTAATTTTTATGACACTTTTCTTTAATAATGAAATATTTATTACTTTCCTTGAAAAATACTGTACCCATTCACACCCTACCACCTCTAAAGCTATCTTGGCTTCCAAATTGTGAATTATTTCAATGCCTCCTGTGAATAAGAATGCTATAAAAGAAACCCAAATAACTGATACAGTTTAGGAGAATCACTAAATCCTCCTCAAAGATGGATTGCCATTAGCCTAATGACTGCTAGAAAGACTAGCTCCATGCTCTGACCGGACATGGTAGAGATAAGTATTTGACAGATTTTTTAAAACAGTCTAGTGCAAAATACTTTCCAGAGAATATACCACGTTGGATAAAGCATGATGATTTATATCCCTTGTTAATTTTTGTCCTTTATGACAGACATACAGAACTTAAGCTCTCACCCTCATTTACTCCTAGAAAAACCTATTCTTTAGTAGTACATACCTTATTCTTTATTCCTACAAAGGAACTGAAAAAAGTAAAGCAAAAATACACCCAGATATAAAGTCATGCTCTAAATGACAGTTTAAATCCTTTGGGAATTATCTGATATAATATATTTACACAAGTCCTAGCACGTGAAAGCCCTAAAAAGGGCTTCCAAGAAGTATTGCAAAACAAATAGGATTTTGGAGCAGTGAGTCGCAATCATTTGTTAAAAAAAAAATCCTTTCATTTTTTGGTTGGAAACCTGTTTTTTGTGTTCATTGAATAAACCCCTTTGTGCTTTAGAAAAGCATAAATATATTCACCGGAGTTTGTCTTTACCATTTGTTCTTTTATGTCTCTTATGAAACAGAAGACCAAGTGCTATTAAGATGGCTATGGAAGACATTACCAGTTGTACAAAAAGGATCTGTACTTCTTAAGAAAACAAGAGAAAATAGTTGTTCTAAACAAAAAGAAAAATAAAGATGGTAGTATGTGTACTGCTTTGTGGATTATGCAGGAAGGTAGAAGTTATTTTCATTCCTATACATGAGGATAGTTTATCCTATGACACCCACAATACTAGTCTTGCAACTCTTCTTCAAGTCAGCATTAATTGCTCATATGTAACAGATTAGAATTCAGCCCAATGTTTGTTTAATTGAAGATGCCAGAAACTAGCAGATGCTGCAATAGAGCATGCCTTTTACTTTTTGAGGCACATGGGATTAGGAACTAGATTTGTCCCCTTTTACTATTTGAAAGAAATGTATTTCCTCAAGTGAAGGCAAGAATCCAAAAAAAGTTATTTAACAGAGTCAAAATACATTAGAAATAGTACTATGGTTCTTAAAGTAACAGTGTATAACTCCCATCAGTTAGATCGGGGTGGGCAAAATATAGCCTGCAGGTCAGATCCAGACTGCCAACAAATTTGATCTGACCCATGGGTGGAAGGGCGCCGACTCATTGGATCTGACCCATGGGTGGCTGGCAGCTGCTTCACAGTGCTGGGTGGGCAGGACTGTTTCTGCCCAGTAGTATCAGCCCTTGATGCAGCAGCATCAGTTCTGGAAATGGGCAGGGCTTCTGTTGCAGCGAGCAAGCAATGATATCAGCTGTGGACACCTCTGGCAGGTTCAGGAGCCCTGACAGAACCTCCCAGTGGTGTCCACACTGACACAGCCACCCTCCCAGCAGAGTGAAAGCTCTCACCCAGAGCCCCAACCCCGAACCTGCCAGCAGCATGAGTTGCGGACCCAGGCAGGAGCTTCTGCCATGCCAGAAGGTAGCAGTATCAGCTACAAAACTCCTGATAGGTTCCACATTGAGGTTTTGGAGCCTGCTGGCTGCGCCCACTGCTGGACACTGGTGCCTGCCCACTGTGGTGGAAGTCCCCATCTACGTCAATAGCTGAGCTTCAGGGTTCCTGCTGAACTTCAGCTCTGTGCAGGCTCTGGAGGGTGAGAAGGAAGGGGAGAGAGAAAACAGAGAGATGGCTGGCTGCCCTTGACAGGTCCCCAAAACTCATTAAGTGGCCGTCCAGCCATCAATAGTTGCCCATGCCTGATTAGATCCTATTGGGCCCCGTACCAATATTTTCTTCAGTTGCACAGTTCATTGATTTCATGTCCACGTTTTATGTCCATATAACAGCCTCCAGACCAAAACTAAAACCATAGCTTCTCTCACCATTTTAAAGGACTTGGACTTGATACTGCCAGCTGGCATACACTGTCAAAGATTAGCATGAGTTAATATTTGTCCACCTTGGAGTTTCATTGTGACCATACCTGCATCACATGAGCATGTTAATGCCTTAGCATGACTTACAGATATACAAATTATGCTCCTCACTCAAATTATAGAAGTGCCTTTCATAGACTAAAACAACACAATTCATTCAGATTATAGCATTTATCCCTTTCCAAAGTTCTGAAATGTAATAGTCGGTAAATATGGCATCTCAGACTTACTTCCAGACTTAGAGCTAAGTGTACCCTCCTCAGGCATGTTGAACCTAAATCCAACTAAAAGGACAAATTCAATGTCATGTTCCTTGAAACTCTCCATTTCTTTTCATGAAAACACTTGCAGAATTTTCTGTGAAAACACTCATACATGCTATTTACACAAGTATCTATAGAGGAAGTCTTAAATGCTCCAGTTTGAGAGAATCATCTAACTTTGGAAGACTGAACAATGGTAAGTGATTTTAAAATGATCAGTCACAACACACAGCTAATAAATCTTCAAAGTGCTAGCTACAGTTTACCATTGAGAACCAACACTAAATTGATATGTATTTGTATATTCCATCCACTAGTCATTTTCCTATAATTAAAAAAGTATGGTCAGGATTAGCAAACAGGAAAAAAAAAAAACTACCAACACTGCTTTCAAGACCACGCTAAATCTAATTCTATTCCTCATTCAGAGTGTATGTGAATTTGGGGAGGCCAGAGGCAGGTCCAGAGGGGATACAGGTGTGAGTACACCCCCTTTCAGATCAAACTGTATGGCTGGAGTCTCTAGGGACTTTTTTAAAGCCGTCAAATAGGGCGGCTACTGACACATCCCCAGAATAGAGGACTTGCCTGTGGTGCGGGGCAGGACCCCCCCTCTCCCCCACAGCCAATCAGTGGTGAGGGGTGGGGCCCCCAGACCCCTTCACCAGTCATCAGTGAGGGTGGGGCCACCACAAAAAGGGCATCTCCCTCCCTCCCTCTGGCTAGCTTGAAACCCTGCTCCTCCTGGCTGTGCACCACCCTACCTCTAGGCACAGCCAATAGAATTACAAGGACAAATGATTGACCATATTTCCACTAATTAACTGAAAAACGGGACTTTTTACAGACCATTCATTCAGAAATGGACAGGGGAAAAAGGGTTTAAAAACAGGATTGTCTGGTATAAAATAGGAACAATGGCCACCCTATCCCCAAAGCAGGCAAGAACCCTCTACCTTCCCTTTGTACTTAAAGGTATGTTCCCAGCCCCCCTCTCCCCCTTCCCCACATCTGCCACTTCTGCTTCCCCTGCTCTCCCAGGGTTGAGGAGAGCTTCTGCCTCCTCCAGCCAGATTGTGGTGGCTGAACTCAGCTGGGGCAGTGACGGGTTTACCTCCTCCCATATGCCCCCTGGGGAAAGGGAGGTCAGGGGAACCCTGCCTCTGCCTATGGCTGCTGCCACTGCCCCACTGAGCCCAGCCCCCCACAACCCCACCCCTGGGGACAGCAGGGACAGGGCAGTGTTTTGTCTATAAATGGCTCCAATCGCCAGTCTCCTGCTGCTGTTCCCAGCAGACGTATACTACAGTTCAGTTGATGAACTGCTTAGGAAGCTGATTGAGAAACAGGCCTACCTCAGCTGCCTTGCATTAATTCCTCCTCCTCCACTGCAAAGTGGCAGTGAAGCAGCTTCATGGCCTTGAGGAAGATGGGAACAGTGGTGACCCAGGGTAGAGGGGAGGAGAGGGGAAGGGAAGGAACAAGCATCTGAGCACAGAGGAGAAGCAGGGGGGATTCTTAACTGCTTTGGGGACTTCAAAAGTCCCTGGAGGCTCTCACAGTGCAGTTTGCCGACACTGGGGGGTGGGGAGTGGAGGGAGGAAGAAGACTAGGAGCAGGGGTACAGCCAGCTCTCACACCCTACTTTGCCAAATCCAGGCTCCTCCCCAGGAGAAGCCAACTATTATTCCTGTAATGGCTTTCCCACCTGCATAATAGAATTGACACCCAGTAATTGTCTGCCTAAGAGGTATAATAAAGATCCATTCTAATTTGCTAAGTTCTACATGCCATGGATGCTAAATAAGAATAGTTAATATTCTGGGCACACCTTTTCTTTATTTTATAACATTTAAAAGAGCTGCAACAAAAGAACCATTTTTTAGTTTTGAGATGAGAACAGGTATCTGAGGTTACCTTCTTTTCTTTGAGATGAAAGGAAGCCTTTGGGTGTTTGCCAAGCAGAGAACCAGATTCATTAACTGCTTTACCCAGTATTATTTTATTTTTCCACTTCCAAGCTCCCTTCCTTCCCAGCTCCTGACCATTTTTTAAATAGTCTAAGGATAACATTCTACATCTTGTATGAAAACTTTTCAGCTTACTTTCAAATGATCTTTGTTACCTCTTATTCACTACATAAAAATTGTAGCCTCAAATCACAGAGCCCCTTTTCTTTCACTTTAGCTTTTTTTTTTGTTACTTAGGAGAGCTACTTGACTATTCCCTGAAAGCCTTTGATGTAACAATATATATTCTGATGAACAAGACCATCTAGGGAATTGGTTTGCTGGAATTAACAGCTATTGACTCCTCTTTAAAGACCCAGACATGACACCTAACTGTAGTTGACAGGACTGAAAGAGAGGGGCTGATTGACTTGTGCAGCAGTGTCTCTGAGTGCTAATAGAGCAATTTAGCTCAGCTTGGGCAGACTGAAAATGGAGTTGGTTATTGCTATCCCATCATTTTCAATTAAAGCAGAAAGGTTAAATGAGCATATCTCCCAGCACAGCCTCCATTAATCAATTCATGGCATTCTAAGGAGGCAAAAGAAAGAGCTATTCCATTAGTTAATATTTTTGCATCACTTGCCTTTTATTGAGGCCACCAACTCATTTTACTCTTCATTTCTCTGATATTCCCATAAAATCTGGTAGTTGCTCAAAGTAGTAGCAAAGCAAGTGAAATGTGCAGTCCAGAAACATCTGATATTATTCATACAAATCAGGCAAGACTTGACCAAGAGCACACATTGGTCCCAGTGTCCTCACAACATTACAGCTGTGCTGTGACATTTGCTGCAGGTTTCAGAAATAAAGGGTGGGATATTCAAGATGTCAGTGTTGGTGTAACCCCACACTCACTCAGGTCTGATATTTCTCCTGTCAGCTTTGAGTGCAGAGCATTTTTGTAACATTCCCTTGTGAGCTGTCGCTCAAACAAGCAAACAAACATTTCTTCCCTTTCAGGTAGAGAAAATAGGCTGATATACAAACTCATCCTATTATTTTTCAGTTGCAAAAGCTTCAAAAGCTTGGGTTGGCAGCTGAACAGGAGACAGGCAAAGAATAACCATAAACCAAAGTCAGTGGTTCTGAAAGAGAGTTGGGGTACTTACAGGTGTTACATTTTGATGGACCTGGTTAGGCCCATCTAAAGTCCACTACTGCAGGCATTTGGAGGGTTGAATCTAGGAAGGAGTTAACCAGGATCCTTGGTGATCAGGTTTTCCCCATTTAAAAAAAATCCCCAATTTTCAGTTAAAAAAGTAATCCCAAATCCACATTTTCCATGATTAAAATGAAACACCACTATATATTAGCAGTGTTTCATTTAAATCATGGAAAAATGTGGATCTTGGGTTACCTTTTGTTTTTTTAAATTCCCAATTTTCAGTTAAATCAGAGAAAACCAGGATCCCAGCTGATCACATGAATGCCTACATATGTTCACAGCACAGTCCCGGCACCAGGGAAGTCCAGCTGCTCACCCCAGCCCTGGAGTTGTGCTGTTTCTACCCGCTCCCAACCTTGACTGGACTACTTTTAGCCCCTCAATACCTCCCCACCAAAAACAGGTAACCCTTCCTACCCCATCCCCAAACCAACCCTCCTGCCCCTGCAAATCCATCAGCTTCTCCCCACACTGCAAGTTATTTATCTTGGCTGCCTCTGCTGTTCCCAGCAACAGTAAATGGCTGTAGATGTCACTGTTAATCTAGGTTTAGGTAGCTTAAAGTAAGCCACCCAAACCTAGACCAGGTGCAGCAAACACTTGTTTGTACCCAGTGTAGCTTCATTCCTTGGGAAAAGGCCATGAATCGGTGCCTAGAGTGTTTCTAGAACACAGTTAATAAGTCCACCACTTTTCACGGTTAAGTCTCAAACACTTATGTTTCTAGAAGAGCCCATATTTAGCCAAGTGTGCCCAAAGTTCTGTCATTATGCCGTCTTCAAGTTTCTACTGCATTTTGCATTCCCCTGCCAATAAAAACGGAGAGTGGAATTTTTGCAATGCGCTAGAAGGAAACTACCTTGTGAATTCTCACTTACCTAAACCCCATCCATCTCTGCAGATAAACAGCCCCCAGGAATTGCTGAACTGCTTTTTCTTCCACTGGCTGTCAGCCATACTTTTCCTTTATGTCTTTGCTCACCTACTACAGGGAAGGGCACAGCATAAAATTGTAAAGAGAACCAGTCTTGTTTCCATCCTAGAAGGATCGAGTCCCAGATTCATTTTTCCTGCTTGAAGGACTTCAGTAAAATTTCCTGAACACATGTATAACGGCTTCATATAAGGATAAACCAAAGCAAGAACTCTACTTCAACTTCAAATGAAGGTGAAGATTACATTAATTAGAACACACACTATGCACAACTTCCTTCCTCTCGCTCAGGTTTCACCCTCCTGGAGTGTTACCACGCAGGTGCTCTAAAGAAGCCATTTCACTCAGTCTGGATGAGGGGAGGGAAGGCGACCCGCTCTGGTTTCACCCTCTCAGGTTAGGATACCAGGGAAAGGCCACTCAGCTTGAGATGCTAGGACATGCTAGAAACCACAATCCTACTAATTTGGCATCCACAATTCAACAAAGTGTTGAAGACCTGGAGAGGGGTTCCAGAAAAACAATACAAACATTTAAAGAATCAACATACATGCTTTATAGTATAGGATCTATTTAGTTTTGCAAAAGGAAGGTTAAGGTGTGAACTGATTAGTCTATACCTATCCATGCAGGGAACAGAACTTTGATAAGACAGGTATCTTCAGTCTACAGAAAAAGGTCTATTTATATGCAACTGCCAAAAGCTGCAGTTAATCAAATACAAGCTGAAAATAAGTTACAGGCTTTTAACACTGAGATAATCAGCTATTGGAGCAAAGTATATAGGGTTGGGATAAATTCTCCAATAATGAAAATTATTAAATCAATGCTGGACATTTACTTTTTCAATCATCTACTTCCCTTCAAGGAGCTTCTTCCTAGCTACCTTCAGGAAAGTCCTATGGCCTGTATGGTAGTGAAGATCAGTCAGTCATCTCTTCTGAGCTCATTATCTATCAAGCCATGAATCCCAGGAGTAACCATCTCCACACATTTATGTGTGGCTATTTTGTCCATGAATTACAGTCTGCCTTTCTGTTTACATGGCGAGCTCTGCAGTACATGGATGTGTGTGTATACAGGGTACCCCAGAATAATGTAGCAGGGGCTCTGCTGTAGTATAAATCACTTCTTTCATGCTTTGACCCAATCAAATTCCATTCAAATTTCTGTCAATGAGGATTAAGATTATATTACTAATAACTTTTTTTACTGTAGACTTATGAAAAGCCATCCAAGTATCTTTGTTTCTTTGATACTTTGAAAAACAGCCACATTCTTAACAATGTAATAGTTAAACTTCAAAATCTGGAACAGCCTTGCAATCACAGCTTTGTCACTCAGTATAAGTTACTGTACAGTTCAGAAGTGAGAAGTATCTTTCTCTCCATTTGAAGTCAACTCTTCAGTGTCTAGTCCCTGAGTAGACAAGTCTGAGTCTCTCAAGTATCATTCATTTTAGTTTCCAGTAACAGTAGTTTGTTTCCTAACTTGACAAACTTCCTTCTCCAGTGGAACCACTTGTTTCCCCTCTAGTAAAAGCCAGCTCAACTGGAACAGGATCAAGATGATTCAACCTTTCTCAGTGGAGCAGCATCCCATCATTGTGTTCCCCACTGGATTTTTCCAGCATTCATTTTATAGCCAGTGCACCAGCTAAATCAAATAGATACTTAAAAAAAAAAAGATCATCTAGAGACAAAGATTTAATCAGGCATTTTCCAGATTGAGGAAGGAATTATTTTGGATGTATTTGATGATTAGTCTTTTAAGAGGAAAGGATAAGAGCAGGGTTAAATAGGCTCTATTCTGGTCAAGTGCATTTTAATAAGGATAGTTTGTCCAATGTGCTAGACACTGTAGCAACATTACAGTTAATTTTTAATATCTGGAAAGCACATGGATGCCAAAGCTATGGAGCTATGTGAAGTTTTATATAAATCTATCAGAACCCAATTAAGTATGCTGCCTGCTGCAGAACAGAGATAATTAAACATTTAAAGTTTTAGCTGAAAGTCTCAAGATACCCATCAGTGCAGTAAGTTTTTTTTATCTCATCAGTTTTGACTGGACATGTTCCCAGCACTAGAACACCCACAGGGATGGGTGTTAAAACTGGGAATAATTTCTTCGGTTGTTTTAAGGTCCTGATCAGAGGAAAAGGAGGACCAAGTCAAGGCAATCTGAGGCATCAGCACATTTTATAGGGTCCTATTACTCTTTGGGATAGCAATGGCAGATACACCCAGTAAAGATATATCTGGTAGTCTGGCAAAGGACCTGCCACTATCCTTCTTTGAGTAAGATGAGTCCTTGCCCTTCACAAACTAACATTCCCTATGTCTATGAGCAATGTGGGCTCTTTCCCAGCCAAGATGTGCCTTAGCCTCTACATGCATAAATGTAATACAGCATTGAACCTCCTTCCCAGACTTGTCAATTATTTCCATTTTGGGGAGACAGAAGCAACATCCAAGGCCTTTATCATTCACTGATATTCTGAAGTGGATGTATTGCTGTTGTCCCCCAACAGGAGAGAAAGCTTCAAAGAGATTGTTCCAGGCTAGCGCCAACTACAATCAAGCCAGGTTTGCATGGTTTTACTCAAAACCATGGAGATCATATATTCTAAAAACAACAGAAAAATACAATCTTGATCACATTGTGTACCTCTGGGAGCTGGGTCTCTATGCCAGCACCTTAATTTGGTCACATGGGATTAGATCCTTCACAGATTTTGCAAACTACCTTGCATTTTTCAGAATTTTTCTTTTGAAGATCGTCAGGCACATCTACAGTATTTCTGGCCTATGGAGTCCTAAGTATAACAAACAGAGACTTGAAAAGCCTATCTGATTTGCTTTGGGTTACATGGTGGCAGTGCCAGAGGGCCACCATCTTATCAGTTTCATAAGGAAGGTTCTTTAGACACCTATTTTGCAAGCCAATTTTCTGCACTGTGAAGAGCAAGAAACAAGTTTTCAAGAACACCTATACTTTGAAGGTCATATTTTCATTTTGATTCATAGACTCTTGTGTGTAAATCTGTAAGAAGTGACACCGAAACAAGAATTGCCTTTCATTTCTTCAGATCAGTAGTACTCTTCAGACAGAGGAACAGTTTATGCAAATAACTGAGCCTTATATACACAGATGAAGTTCCTTAAGTATATAACCTTTGTCTTTCATTTCATCATGGTTCCAAGATGGGGAGGTCAACCAATGTCATGTCTGGTAAAGAAGTCTACATAACCAAATCTATATATCTATATCTATGTCTTCACTCATATTGTTAATATTGCCGTTTCTTAATGGAAATTATCAAATACCAACCAAAGAAACAAAAAAGGATTTAAATGGCAGAAACCCTTCTTTTCTGCTGTAATTGCAAAATGTATTTGTAAATATTAATACGTGTGATAGGTGTATGTTTCCATAACTAGCAGTTGGCTTCTTGCTTCTCACCCCCATCTTGAAAGAGAGGGAGACCTTTTTTCTTCTGATTAAACACCTAATTCCCTTACTGCTCATCACTGAAGGTTTCAGGCATTTGTGTCCAGCTGAATAAAACTAGAGCTAGACTGGTCTCAGTGGTGACAGACGACAGAACAAGAAGCAATGGTCTCGAGTTGCAGCAAGGGAGGTTTAGGTTGGATATTAGGAAAAACTCTGTCAATAGGAGATTACCTAGAGAGGTGGTGGAATCTCCATCCTTGGAGGTTTTTAAGACCTGACTTGACAAAGCCCTGGTTGGGATGATCTAGTTGGGGATGATTCTGCTTTGAGCAGGGGGTTGGACTAGATGACCTTCTGAGGTACTTTCCAACCCTAATTTTTTATGATTCTAAGAAAACTATGATTAAACTTGTCCTTGTTAGTTGGACCAGATGAGACCAAAGCACAAAAAATAGCTTTAATCTAAAATGCATATGTTAAGAGCCCAGTGGAATGAGCAGTAAAGTCCTATTCCACAAGGACTCTAATACACATGTAACATTAGGCAGATGAGTAGTGTCGCAGAAGTCTTCAGGGCAACTCCTCTGCACAAAACTAAAGGAGTATTTAAGTTGACCCCAAACCTAGATAAGCTTGGCCAGCACATAGCAGGTTTAGACCTCAGTTAAAAAAAAAAATCTAACAATTCCTAGCAACACTTTATTTCCTAAGCAATCTAGTCTGCATGCTAAGTTCAGTATCCTGGATAACTTAAAACAGTTCTGAATAATGAAATAACAGAATACATACAGCATCTCAGTAGGGGAATACACCTTGTGCTATTTCCACCATGGACATGCTTCATTCTGAGTTTAGTGTGAATATCTATCTACATATTAAATACCCTTGCCAAGATATTCCCATTACAATCAGCCAGGAAACAGCTATAATGAACACACACTACAAGAAACTATTTCCAATCAATGTAGGCTCCACTGAAGACTCTTTCTGATCCCTCTTTCTATGCTTTGCAAATCCACAAAACATTCTTCGTTATATTTTGAAGGCTATTTTAAGCTGCTCATTTCAGAAGGCCCCTTTTAATCCATCTGTATCTGAAACGTTCATGGTGACACAATGCAAGTCATTGGGTGTATTTACATATGCAATTACGGCACTTGTGGAGCTTATTGCTCTGGAGTTGATTGCCCCTGGGCACACAGTTTGAACATGTACCCGAGAAAGAATTAACTCCAGAGCAATAATCTCTGCAGTTTATTTAGGTGCAACATATGGAGCCAGGGTAGAACAGCCCTGGCTGGCAGGGTTAGACTGCCAGCCCAGGGCTACTTCCCCTAACTCAACATGCTGCAGAGGGGCTGGAAGGGACACAAGGGAGCTTCAGTTGCAGAGCTAGCCAGCAAGCAGTCTCCATACTGAAGCACCCTCATGTCCCAGCCAGCCACACAGCATCTACACATGTACTACCATCCTGCTCTGTAGCAGGATAATACTTATAAATACTCCAGCCTAATAGGGGCAAATGTGTAGATTGCAAGACATTTACCACACAGCTAATTAGTCAACTGTGCAGTACATGTCTCATGTGGATGCACCCTATAAGATGAGACATGAGCAACACAAGTCTCTCTCTCTAAAGGGGTAAGCCAATATAACTAATCCTGATTTTTACAGGGTTTCTTAATACTGGAAAGAAACTAGTATTATATCTTTAAAGGGCTGGGTTTTTAAAAATTTTCTTCCAACTTTTTTTGACTATGCTGCTTATTTGCTTTCTCAAGGTTGCATGTTCAATCTAAGAACCAAAAAAAATAAAAATAAAAACCCACAAAAAAACCCAAAACAGTTTATGTTTTTTTAATTTCTCATGCCTCATTAATAAGGCAGTTTTGTATTATAAGTCAATAACAGTGACCATTCAGTTGCAGTTCAAAGTCCAATGGACTGTCCACTGTTAAAGCAATGCATTTATTTTGTGCATTTCATTCAGTCATAACACTGCAAAAAAAGAGAGAGAGAGAGATTGTTTCCTTTATACTTATGGATGGCATCACTTTCTAAAGTGTATCACTTCTTAGTGCAATGCTTAGTGAATTGCTAAGTTTAATAAAAGCAAAACCATCTATTAATTCCAATTAATATTACCTGAATTTACAACCAAGAACTGAATTTAGCAGATCTGATAGGCACTGTGACTCAGGTCTTAGTTTCAGCATGCAGTTTTTTTAGAAAAGCCAAACTAAGGTCAAAACTGAGATAGCCATCTCCCATGCTTTGCAACTAGAGGAAGCTGCTTTTATGCTTGTTTGCAGGATGCAGGCATCATCCCTTCTTCAGTTAAATGCACCATGGGCCCATTTATCTGCATCTAATGATCTAATTTGCCTGGATCTACTTGGTTCCAGTGGGAGCTCAATGCACAGAGCAACTAGAGGCAAATTCTTAAGTGGCTCATCATGTTACCCAGGGACACTCATTTTCAGTACTGATAGGTTTTCTGCTCTTAAAGTGAAAAACATACACTGTCCGCTACAGTGACTTTGTATAGTCCAAGAGAGCATGATTTTTATTCAAAAATTGAATTTAAAAACCTCTCCAACTTGAGTCATCAGAAGACAATTGGTACTTTGTAAGAACAGTCATCTAGCCACTCTTTTAAAGGAGAGACAGATAGCCATGGTCACTTGAACTTAGGCAGAAGTCAAGGCAGGGTGACATCCTTAAAGAGAGGCATAAGCTTTCATAAGCCACAGCCTACTTCATCAGATACTATTAATGAAGAAAGCAGGGGTACTAAAGCAATTAAGTAATAGAAGCATATGGAAAGTAGGAAGAAAGGAAAGGACAAGTAGCATAGCCCAGAGGCAGAAATCAAAACTCCTAAAGCAAATAAAGCAGTTAACTCACAAAAGGACACAGGGGTTATAAAAACTAGTCCACATATAATCCAGAGTCTCTGTTGAGACTGTACTTAGCACAATCCAGTCTTCCTTTCTATTTAGTAAATTTGTTTAGTAGTACTTCCCATAACACAGAACAATAATTTTTAGCTAGAATTAAGCTACCTTCAAATATAGCCAATTTACTACTCAGCTGGGGTTACCACAATCCAATGTATACATAGTAACATCATGCCTCTGGCTGTCTTGCCTGAACATCTTGCCTCTACCTTCAGTCTCCAACTACCCTCCCTCAGCATACCTCAGTACCTAGAGAACCCCAAGCAGACATAATCCCATCCAAGTATCTCAAACTCCCTGACTTTTCAACAACAAAACCTTCTCTAGCTGCAGCCCTTTGATTTTTAAGCTTAAATGGACTCAGCTGACCCTGATTGGCTCATGGCGGGGAGATCCACAGGTCTGCTTGAACTTAGTACTACCATGGTAGTGGTAAGGCCAGAGGTCCCCTTCAGGAAACCTGGTGAGCTCATTACATGTTAACATCTTTCTTGCCTTCCTATTTAAAGCTGGTATTGGCTAGTATCAAAACCACATCTATTTTAGATACCTGTTTTATGTTCTTATATGACACCATCACTACAGCATGCAAACAACTCAAAATCAGATGTCACACTTTTAGCTTCTTTCATTCCTTAAGGATCTCAGAACAGCAGAGACTTCCTATACCTGAAGAAGGGTGCTTGTGCCAAAAGCTTGCCAAGAACTTTTTTCCAGTGACTCAGTTGGTCTAATAAAAGATATCACAACTACCCAAAGAAGCTTGCCTGTCAAAATCAGTAACATAGTTATCCTCACAATGCCCTACTGAGGTAAAACGGAGCAGTTACCCCAATTTTACCAATATGGAACTGAAGCACAAAGGGACCAAGACCCAGATGCACAGAGGCATTAGGAACCTGACTCCCATTGAAAACAATGAGAGTTAGGAGTTAGGCACCTCAATCTTTGATTATGTGGACCTGCGGGCTAGTGCGCTTATAAGAGTTAGGTGCAGCAATGCCTAACTGTTAGGTGCCTGCCCCTCCCCACTTGTGAAATCCCGGGATATAGTTAGGCAGCTTTGCTACCCATGTCGGATATGTGGAGAGTAAGACACCTCTGAAGGGTGATCCAAAAGACCTGTAGCTGGAGGAAGGAACTGCCTAAATCTAGCCAACAGGAAATGTTAAGCACAGGGGTGCTTAACCCTGCTCCACAGCTTAGGTGCCTGATTTAGGGCTGCTGGCAGGTGCCTCAATCCACTGGTCTGCAAAGCCTGACATTTTGAGGGTTTCTTAGGGTAAACACCCAAAACTGTTCTTTCCAAAGTAAAAGGGAGTAGCTGTTGCTGTTACTGCTGCTTACTTCCTGCAAGAGTCTAATGGTCAAAGCAATTGCTCAGGAAGTGGGAGACCTGGGCTGTAGCATGAGGATCCAAGCCCACTCATCCCATCTTCCCACCAGGCAAGAAGCAGAACTGTACTGGAGGGGAGGCAGTCTCCACTCCCTTTTAGAAACTATGCTGCTGTGCAGAGAGCAATGTGAGACACTTGGGGACAAGAAGAGAAGGTACAAGCAGAGGTGGGACTTGGCTGTCTAGTTGCTGCAATACTCATTTGGGATGGTGGAGTCCTGTGGTTCCAACCCTTGCTACAGGGATTATTTATACATTTTACACTAAACAGTGACTGGATAAAAACTAGAAACCAGGGCTCTTTCCTCCCAGCTGACTGCTGTATTTACAGCTCCTTGCACTCTCTCATCCTGTTGGCTTGAACCCCATCAGAGGACAACTTGCCACCTCCTGGGCAAGTGCTCTTTTCACTAGGTTAGTATACAAAACTAGGCTGACAGCAACAGCAACACCACCTTCTCCTGCTTCAAAAAGCTGAATCCTCTGTCAGGGCAAGATCCTGTCAAACTGTATTAAGTATGCTGTGAGTCCTTCAGGGAAGCTGAGCATTGTTTCACTTACTTTTTGGCTGTTCTATCCAGGTGCGTGTGTTGAAGCCAACACCTAGGGAAATGTCAGCCCAAAGAGGGCAGTGTTTAACCCAGAGGTGGGCACAATACAGCCCAAAAGGCAATTTCATCTGGCCCATGAGCATCCACCATCTAACCGTACCCAGCCTGCGAGCCTTGCTCCCTTGTATGTGGAAGGGCCTGGATGGCGCTGCTGCTGCCACTGCTGCAGCAGCTGGGGGACCTGCTCTGGTTCCCTGGCATCCAGCAGCTCCTCCTTATCTCCCTGCTGCAGTGCTTGTTCCAGGCAGCACATAGAGAAACATTTGGGGCAGGGAAAAGGGGGACCCCCCATGCTCCCATCCTCATGGCACACAGCCCCTGCTGCCAGGAGCAGCAGCAGGTGCTCAGGGTTCTTGTGGCCCGTGCAGGCACTGCCGCCCAGTGGCATGCAGCTCTAAGCAGAGCTGCACATGGCAGCAAGGAGAACAGCCAGGCTGACCCACCCACACGCCCCCACCCTCCCTCACAAGCACTATTGCGTAGGGCTCCCTGCAACACATGTGCAGCTCCCGACACTTGTGCCTATCACCAAGGGAAGCCCCATGCGATGGAGCCAGCTGCCTTCCCTGCTCCATGCTACCACTTGCAAGTCCCAAAACTCCACCAGAATTGGAGGGGAGCCCCGTCCCCTGTTTCCCAGCACCTGCATGGCAGGGAGCAGGGAAGACAGCTGGCTCCATCCCATGAGGCTATTCCCTGGTGGTGCACAAGTGCTGGGAGCTGCATGTGCAGTGCAGGGAGCCCCACACAATAAAGGCTAGCTGACCAGCCTGCCTGCACTCCTTGCTACCATGTGCAGCTCTGGCTGGAGCTGTGTGCCACTGGGCAGCAGTGCTTGTACAGGCCATGAGCACCCACCACCTGCTGATGCTGCTGCCTCCAGCGGCAGAGGCTGTGCACTGTGGAGGAGTGTGCAGGGGGTCCCCACACCCCTTCACCCTCTCTCACACCCCACAAACTCACACCCTGCCCCCATAACCCCCCCGCATACACACCCCAACATACCATATGCCCCCACCCACACAGCCACACCCCCTCACAAACCCCACAGACGCACACACAGACCACCATACACCACCACACACAATATATGAGCAAGACTCTATTTTTTAGTTATTATGCAATCATCTCTATATACTCTATGCAAATATAAATCATGACAAAAATATTTTGTAATAAAATTAAAATATGTTATAGTAGGTATTTGATTTTTCATGTATGGTTTGGGTTTTTTCTGGTTCCAAGATGGCAACCCTCCCCTCCAAAAGGAGTACTTCTAGGGGCAGGGGCGGGACTTCTGGTGGCAAATGCCAGGGGTTAGGGGTAGGGGTTTAGGTCGTAGCCATGTTGGTCTAAGGACAGAGGCAGACAAGGTTCCTTGGGTGAATTTGATATCTTTTATTAGACCAACCCAAATAGTTGGAGCATAGTTATTAAGCAAGCTTTCGGGTTCAAAAACCCTTCGTCAGGCTAAGGAAGTTTCAGCAGTTGGTGTGTGCTCTTCCTGGATGGAATGAAAGGTAAAGAAGCCACCGGCTGGGCTCGGGAGTCAGTGTTTAGGGGTAGGACTTCCAGTCCCAAGATGGCTACCAGGGGGTGGGGCACCTGCCAAGGGGCGGGGCTACCCTTGCAGCCCTGGACAGCTCACCAAAACTCACTAAGTAGCCCTCCTGCCAAAATAACTGCCCACCCCTGATCTAGACTTCAGGATAAGGCAGCTACTGAGAAGGGTTTTCCTATGGAGTGTAATTTTGGACCTGATGTATGCCTGAGTCCTGTTTTAGGCTTCTATCATATTTCCCCCTGTGTAAGACATGAAAAGAAAGTCTAAGGTTATGGTGCATCTTATACATTGCAGCTATGTCATGAAAAACAATTGAAATCACAGTAGTAGAAGTTGAACAATATCCAATCAAATTTATGTTCAAATTTTGTTCCCGTAATTTTATTTGTTGTGTTATGGCGGTGTGGGGCTGATCCAGCCGAGCTCCTGCGCATAGCGTGGGGCTGCTCCTGCTAGGGCAAAGCTTCCAACATCCCTTCAAAGATGGTGCCCAGAGCTGATGCCCCTTTGCCCCACAGGAACTAGTTATACTAGTGGTGCAAGCACAAAATCAAGAAAGAGACAATATATATAGTAGATTCTTCTAAAAGTCAAGGTCAAGCTGCCAAGTGCTGAATCTCAAATGGCAAATGATCATAGATCCTTCTCCAACACATCTGCACTTTAATCTTAGATTAGTTTGCTTAGCCTTTTTTTAGGCCCTGTCATCCTCCCAATCTCCCCTTTCAGACACATTGGGCCTGGACTAGTATCAAACCTTGGACAGTCTGCGGTTTAAGAGAGAAAGGGCTTGTCTTTGAATAGACAGAAACTGCAGTCCTGCAAGCTTCTTCATATGGTTGACCGCAGCTACTGATCCTAGCTCTCAGGATTTACATGAAGAGAATAAATGAATAACATTTCTACCAGAGAGAGCCAGCCAATATAGATTTCATTAGAGATAAAGGTCACCACTCTAATGACCTTTATAAATCCATTAGAACCTCAGACACATTTATTTCTTCTGCTCCTAAATAGCATTGCATCTTTATTTTAAGGTCACCAACTCATGTAGTACACGATCACAGAAAGTCTTCAGCTATAGCTGAGAAACCATTTTTAGTCTGAGCCCAGTTTTTCTACCCCATTTCAATGGTTGATAACTTTCCTTCTACATTATCTCCTGGTATTTCTTAGTCATTTTTTAATATTGGAGGAGGGAGAAAGAAGTGGGGCAGGCACAGGGAAAGCTACCAAAGATCTGGTTAGTTATTTCAGGGGGGTTTTGGGCACAGTTAAAAGATGGCATTATCCAACGATGGATTCTGTTTTCTTCTTCTCCAGCTTGGATTGACAATATCCAACTCATCTTTTGTAGGGGACAGTAAGCATTGTTAAGCTGCCAAACACATTAATAGCATATTGTACACAGGCCATGGGCACATCTACACTCTGCATTCAGGTCACTTCTAAATTAGGGAACCTTTAGATTCAGACCCTGAATACATAGTTTGCGACAGTCTCACACTTAAGTCAGTTGGATTAGTTTATTATGTTACCTGTAGTGAGCACCTGTGTTTAACTGTACTATGTGTATGTATACATACATACACACACACACACACATACAAGATGGTTTGTTTCCATCTCCTGGGCTCTACCATGCAATTCCTTAAAGAATGATCTGGGTCATATTCCACATTAGAGATGCTAGCCCACATGGAAGAATTTCCTACAAGCTGAACTGCACCTCATCTTGGCTCCTGCAGTTTAAGAGGAATTGCCTGGTGTTCATCACCCAAATATCTGAGCTGCTCCTCAAGTTTAAAAAGAAAGCAACCCCAGTAAGATGAGTCCTCTCCTCATTTTAATACAGGGAAACAGAAGCAGGAAAATTAAACAACGAGGGTATCATCAAAGGGAGTCAGTTGCAGAGAAAGGTATAAAATCCTGATATAACAGTTTTCCATACTGGGCATATCTGGATGCTACTGCAGTGGTTACTGTGCATTTATTTAGTACCTGTACAAAATAAATGTGCAGTAATCAGAGTTACTTCACAGTAGTGCTGGCAAATGCCTTTTAAGTGATGCTACTGCTCAGTAGCCAAATAATACTGCACAGTAGCGTATTAACATTGTTGGTGCTGTGACACTACTGCACAGTATTTTTCGGCTACTGCACAGTCAGCATCTCATGTAGATGTACCAAGTTTATTGACAAGGATCATCTCTGTCTTCCCCTGCTGCTGACCCTGTTGCAGTTTAAAACGCTAGTAATTAACATGAAGTAATTTGATGTGGACTACAGTGAAAACACCCTGAAACAAGGAACACACACCAAAATGAAGGCCTGACAGGGCTTCTGTTATTGTTAATAGCGTGTTTTCCTCACTTCCTGACTACGAGTGGGTGATATTAACCATACACATGCGACACAGGGAGGCTAGAGGCAAATTTTCTAATAAGCAGAGTCTTGTCTTGTGGTTCACCCTCATTATTTGTTATTTAAAGCATGTCATGTTATATTATCTAAATAGCCCTCAAGCTCTAGTTTAATTGAGCTGACTGAACTTTATATTGAATTTCAGTTTATCGCATTTCCTTTCCTTTGTCATTATAAATGAGTTGAGCCCAGACTCAGTTCTTATGCTTACAGCTCATATTCATATTGCCCACATGCACATGAATGCAGGCATGTGCACACACACACACAGTTTCCATCACAATAGGGCCTTTAGATGCTATCATAATATCATTTCATTGTGGTTTTTCACCATGCTTCCTGTGATCAGAGACCTGATGAAAAATGTCTTGCGTTTGAAAGTTTGTCCAACTTTATCCCAACAACATAGTTGGTCCAATAAAAAGTACCATGCTAAGAAATCCTTGCCTCTTGCATAATTTCTGAACCAATAGAGCTACAACATCACTCTTACACTATCATATTAAAATAAAGAATAATGTAGCACTTGAGCACATAGCAGATTAGTTGTACAGCTGCCTGTCAGGGAAACAGAGGACTGATACCCCTCTCTTTTGCAGTTGAGGAAAACTAATATACAGAGAATTGAAGAGCCTGGCCTAATATGACAGGGCAAGAGCTAGTTTCCTTTAGACTGAGAGCCCAGTATGATGTTTGATCCCCTGTGGAATCATATCCTCCCTCACTTGGCCACACCCAAGCTTGTTTCCCCATTCTCAAAATGAAATTATTTTTTTACCTACCACTTAGGGGTCCTCATATCATGGCAAGAATTCTGTTTACTGGTGTTTGTTAGCTGCATCGTTGGGGATGAATGGGAGAGAACTCAGATCGCAACAGCCCTTTAGAATGATTCAGGTCATGGGCATTCGATAGTTGTAACCGTGATGTAAACAAGAGAATTTCGTTCCAATCCATTACTATGCTTCTGGAGAAAATATTGGCTTTAGATTAGCTTACACACATTAGCTGCCATATTAGGAAAGGAAACTTGGTAGAGAAGTGCTTCATGGAGGATACCGCACTGTACACTTGCAATTTCTATTAAGCACCTGCTGTAGTTGTAGGAAAAAAAGATGGAGAGCTGGTCAATCAGTAAGCAAACTCCTGCAAGAGCTTGACATCAGACAATGGCACTACATCCTACATGTGGCAGAAATGTTTAGTTTTTCAGCCATCAAAAGGTAACTAACCCAACATACAGGATAGCTCTTTCAGAAATCCATGATTTCTGAGAAACCACACTCCTTTGTCTGCCCTCTGTCGTAGTCCCACAATCTTTATTAAAGGCATTATAGCTACTAGCATATGCGAGGAGAGACTTGCTTTTCATGTTTATTGTTGTTCTCTTCATTGCAGCGCCCTTCATTTTCAAAGCATTCTATGACCATTAGCTAACCAATTTATCTGGCATAGCACTGCAGCAGATAATTATTAGCCCCATTTTACAGACAGGGAAAACAGGAAGGACTATTTCTTTTAGTATGCAAAAAACTAGGTAACTTCTTAAGCTAACTCAGACTGTGGATCATAGAAAATCATAGAAATTTAGGATTGGAAGCAATGGTGATATGTAGGGGGTGCATGTGCACCCCCTGAGAGCGCTGGTGCTCCTCCTGTCATCCAGCATTTCCGGGCAGGGGGGGCAGGTGAGAGCGCTGGTGCCCCCCCTGAGAGCACTGGCCAGGGAGAGGGGGCGCCAGGAGAAGCAGTCCCCCCATGGCATGCCTGGATGTGCCAGCGGTGTGCCGCTGCCACTTGTGGGTCGGCAGGATTGGCTGCAGGGGACTCCCCCTCCACCTACCCCCTGGTCTGCGGGATTGACCATGCCCCCCCCTCGGGGTCACTGATTGTCCACTGGGGGGTGGGGGGGGCGGCAAGTGCCCCCCTGACTCAGAAGGCAACAGTTGCCCATGATTAGAAGGGACCTCAGGAGGTTATCTAGTCCAGTGGTTGTCAACTTCTTTGCACACATTTGTAAACATCGATGGCCAGTCCTGACCCAGTGCCTCTCACTCCCCACCCGCTGCCCCCAACCCCCAGGTCCCCGCCCCCCAGTGTGGGGGACACAGGGTGCATGTGTGAGGTATGGGGGCGGGCAGGCAACCCTCTGCAGTCTGAAACTCTGCCGGCCTGCAAGGGAAAAGTCACATGCACCCTAAGAGTACTGGTGCACCACCTGACAACCAGCATTCCTTGCTTAGGCAATGGGCAGGGGGGCAGGCGGGAGTGCTGGTGCCCCCCTTGAGAGCACCAGCCAAGGAGTGGAGGCACTGGGAGAAGTGCCGCTGGACTTCTGGGCATACCTCTGGCACTTCCAGGGCGACACGATCAGCCGTGGGGGGACCTGGTCCCATGTCAGTGTGATCGGCCATGGGGGGACTGCCCCCCAGTTGCTCACTGGCCTCTGGGGGGCAAGTGCCCCCCTGACTCAGGAGGCACCAGTAGCCCATGAACCACAAGTTTCTTCTTATACTTTGTACAAAAAGTGGCTGGATATGGGTGACAGCCCAAAGAGAAAGAATGCAAACAAATGAACTGAAAGATCATATGGCCATTCTGTGATTTCTATAAGCAAAATGCTATGTAGCCACCACTATATCTACCCAGAAACTAGAATAGCAATGATACTTCTTATAATTCTATAAGTTGCTATGGATAGACTCTTGGTCCAGGAAATCTAGTGCCAGCAACTTATCTGAGGTCCTCCACCACCTCCTATTGGCTACCAAGAGAACGGAACTAAAATAGGCTACCAGGCAAATTTACAAATGCATATAGATTACCAAGTCAAACTAAAGACAGTTTAATTGGAATGCAAGTGTTCAGGTCACTTCTTATTTCTCTCCTCGTATTTTAAACGCATTTTGTATTTCCAGATTCTGATCAATAGAAGTACCCAAAAATCTCAAGACAAAGCCTGATTTCATCACACTAGTAACCCAGGTTTGTAAAAGCTCAGGAAGTTTTGATTCTTCTTTAAACCCAGAAGTCCTTTGAACTCGGTGATGTTTACTTAAATCAAATCCAAATTTTGAACTAGCTCTCATCAGGTCTGAGATGCTAAAACTGACATGTCTTACATAAGTCAGATTCAGAGAATATTTTTTTTTTCTGCTAAAAAAACATTTAGGATTATGTCATTGTGCAAAAGCTATAACAAACAACTAACAACATGTTGATGATTATTACGCTAGGAAAACTGAGGTTTTGAAATGACATGGTTTTGCAGAGTATAACACCAAACTGATATTTAACAAGCCACCCTGTAGTGGTAATTCTCGTGGGTTTTTCCCCCTTTAAAGAATCACTCTAAATGGAGTTTTTTTTAATTTAGCTTTATTTTAACAATATCATAACTGAATAGAAGGACGAGGTTACTTGTTGAGAGCTAGAGCTTTGTAATACAGAAGGTAACAGTTTGCAAATAAATAAATACAGAAAAATAGTCTTTGCATAGTTTGGAAGTGAAAAGCAGATGGCAGCAGTGCGCAGTTTGAACTGGGACCCAACGACACACAGATCCACGTTCTTATCTGAGAAAAAGTTGCAGCTGCAAAAAAGAAAAAAAAAATCTTAAAGAGCACTAATTATTTAAAAAAAAAAAAAAAAAAAAATCAGGTTTGAGGCTGAAAGGGAACTAGCTAGGTTTTTCTAATCAGACCATGCTGCAGAATGCATGTTTTCTCTACAGAGATCCATTCATATGATCTGCCGTGGCATTCCATAGCCCGTCATGCCAGATTGTGATGCTCCTTTGTTGCTACCCATTTGAAGTCCTATTACGTTCTGTCCCTGACGGAGCTGCTCTTCTGAAAATCCCCGCCGGTTCTGCTGCGCTTTCCTGTCCAGATGTAAAAGTAAAACACAATCACAGTCTGATTAAGCCCAGATAATCATAAAAGCCTGCAGGGCTCTGACCTGTGTTACAAATGTTCCCTCTGCACTGTCATACTTTATTTCACCATCCTGGCAGGAGGTGGACAATTCCAGCAATCTGATTATTTTTCTGCAGTTCGAAATGTGACAACCAAGTGCATGCAACCTTCATTGTGCCCAACATCCAGAATCCCCAAGCCTTTTATCATTAAGACTCCAACAAAACTCTCACAAGTAAAATGTTTCAACTGTGATAGATGTGCACTCCTGATGAGGCTAATCTGTACAAGGCTACGGCTTTCATAAGCAACTAGAAAGTGTCCTGCTGCAAGGTAGGATCAACGATCTGATATTTTTTTTTATTTTTTTTTTAGGTACCCCAACTTAGTATCAAGCTATAGTAGGGGTGGAAACTGGGATTAACTCAATGGACTAAATGACAGAAGCAAGAATTGCCATTTTACTCAGAACGTAGAAATTATACTTATTTAGAGGAAAAGGGCAACTGTAACAGAGAAGTGACTTGCCCAGTGTCACCTAATGACTTAACAACTGTTCCAAATCTGAAACCTTTAACTCTCCATCACCTGTTTACTACTCTGACAACTAGCCCATATCTTTGCCCTTGCAACAGTGCTGGTTCTTTGTCTCTTAATGAAATATAATGACATCTCTTGCCTCTCCTTTGTTCCTGGCCCCAAACCTCTGGGGAATATTTCAATGTTGTTCAAAGATGCCTCTTTCTCCAGAAAAAGCTAAAAGGAGATTGTCTTAGCTCCTGTCAGAAGCTTGACCCTTGCTGTGAACAACCCAGCTGGGAGTTATTTTTATATATATATATATATATATATATATATATATAAAAAAATAAAAATAAAATAAATGTTGATGAACAAACAAAATAACATCTTGAATTTTTCATCTATGTACGTTTAGGGGGGCTAGGGGAAAACCATTAAGAATTTTAAAAGACTCAGAATTTTCTATCTGCTTGGGAAGATATTTGTCAACATACAGCCAAAGAAGAGCACAAAAACCAGCAGAGCTGCAGCAGAACGTCACCTTGCAATGTTCCTTCCTACTTTAACTTTTCACCACCCCCTTCCTCCCTGCTATCATATTTAAATCCTACATTCAGATGCTACAGGGATTAAAATTCATCTTTCTAGGCCTCTCCAAGGGCTTTATCCTTTAAGATGCTGAACTCTCTGGCTCCAGTCCAGTAAAGCATGTAAATGCTGTTTCACTGGATTAGGCTCAGAGTGCTTAACACATTGCAGTAAGGATCCCCAATTCCTCAGATAACCAGGTTGGCAAAAAAAGGTGGAAGGTATCTATGGCCTGCAGTTTTTCAAAGCAAGTGGGCAATTTTAATTCATTCAGATTTGTGAGGCGATGAGCTGCACCCTGGTTGATGACCAAGTAGCTCAGGTATGGAAAGCAATACAACCACACCAACACGGTGCTTTGCTAGGGGTAAGTAGTCCTGCTTTCTGCTCTACAGCTAAAACAGCTGCACAACTTCAGTACCTGAGCATCTCATTCAGAGCTGGCTTGGGTATTTCTGCACTGTGATAGACAACAGACAAAACACAGACTGGGAGGGTCTAAAATTATTGGAAAAGAAACAGCCATATTTTCCCTTTTGAAAAATTATTTTTAAGCACCCTAAAGCAAGTGATTCATCTAGAGCACTAGCTACAGAGGACTTTTCTTTACTATTTTTATAAGCAGATCCACTGCTTTATTCAGGCACAGTAAAATAATCCTCTCTTTATTTTAACGGAAACCTCAGAAACTGGTCCCACTTTCTTTTTCCCCTATCATTTTAGGGTTAACTTGCTCCTTGGCTAAAAATAAGCTGAAGTCTAATTAAAGAGACACAAAACTGTGATTGAAAAAAGAAACCCAAAGGAAATTCTGGGTTTGTTAATTCTGGATGAGTACACCTATAGTTGGCATTGTTCAACATTATCCTTGCTATCATACACACTATAATGTGTCATGCTCTTTTTAGTCTCGCTGATAACAGGAGCTGCTACTGTTTTTCTATTCAGAGTAACAGGACAGAGCTTGAGTAAAAAATGAGGAATACAAGAGGGCCTGACTCTCTGTTTATTAAGGTTGGGTTCAAGTTTTTACGCCCAATTTTCTACTTTGTGGGTACATCTATACTTTGCTCTATGGCGACATAGCAACACGCTATGGTGACGTAGCAATCACATGGGTCTACACGTGATTGGCAGCTATGTTGCCATAGCAGCGTGGTCCTGCAGTATAGCATGCTGTTATGGCAATGTAGCGGTGAAATCTAACCATGGCTGTGTGCATGGCGCAGTAACCACCCATAGTACATCATGCTTTAGTACTTCCGAAGAGAAGTACTAAAGCACGGCACCATAGCAACATTGCTGTACAGTGACATGTAGAGGCACTGGACTCTACTGCAATTGAGAGTAACATGCTACATTAGTAGCATTTTTTCAGCAGCATTAATGATTATAAAATTGCAAAGCAATGAAGAATTGGACCAAATGACTTCTAAGGAATTGTAGATTTATGTAAGCGAGAGGGAAATCAGGTCCTGAATCATGTCTAAGAAAGTGTTTACACAACGTTACACTGGTTTAGTTTAAGTGAGGTTTTAAACTGGAGCATATCCCTAGACAGATATCCTTCAGTTTAATGCAGGATCCTTTCAATCTAGCTGAAGTCATGTAGAAATCAATCTAAGGATTACTGAGTGAAAGCTTTACTAAGCTTTTAAACCAAACACAGCATTTCCATGCAGGACTTTATACTGTTCAAAAACCTTTGAGATTATTTTGGTCCCAGTGTCATGAGTTTAGTCTCTATAATAATGCTTGTAACAGTTTAAATTAAAATTAAAACAATAGTCTCTACACAGACCATCTTAAATCAATTCACTCGTTGTCAGAGGGCCCACTCAGTGGTCTGTGCTCATTCACCTAAAAATCAAGCCGCACCACCTAACGTTTAGTTAAATCAGTACATGTTTTAATACAGATAAGGCCTTAAATAGTCTTCTGCTTTTGCTGACCCTCATGGAGATATTAAGCTAAAGCAAGAAATATTAAGAAAAAGTCCCCATTGCCCATTTCATTTATACAACAAATCACTTAAGTGGAAAAGGCCCCCTTATGACCATATGACCACAGCATTTAGGGGAAATAACAGCAAAAAGATTACTTTTTATCATCATTTTCCCCTCAGATTGCCTGCCTGAAGCTTCTGGATCGCTGTCCCTGATTCGATTTGGCTGAATCCAAATCTGAGGATCTGATGCCGATTCAGAGAATCAGTGATTTGGACATAGACACAGCTTTAAATGTTTTTTCTACACACCTTGAGGTACCAGCGTGGCTTGTGAATGCTGTGATGCTGGAGCAGACGGAGCGTCCCACATGAGCGTGGGAAGCCCTCCACGTGCTCAGCGGCAAACCCAGTAGTGGCCTGGAATTACTTCTGGTCCACTTCCGGATCTGCTGCACCGCTCCTCCCCCCACCCGGCTTGGGAATCAGCCATGGGGGGACCCCCGGTGCCCCCCCCGTCCCCCCCAAGACCCAGGAAGCACCAGTCGCTAAGCCGGTGGGGGGACGGGGAGGGGGACCCAGTACACTCCCCAGCAGACCCAGAAGTGGAACAGAAGTGCTTCTGGTCCACTTACGGGTCTGCTGATAAGCACGCTGGGAACCCCCTGTGCTCCTGTAGGACACTCCATGCACCCCAGCATCGCAGTATTCACCAACTGCCTGCTACCTAGAAAAAACATTTAAAGCTGTGCCCATGTCTGAATCTCTAAATCTTTCCGAATCTCTTCAAATCAATTTGGAGGGTTCCATTTCGATTCAGAGAGATTAAAGGGTCCTCCGATTTGATTCAGATTTGGAGATTCATCCACCAAATCAGACCAAACCAAATCAAGGACCAAAGCTTTGTACAGCCCTAGTTTCTTTCTCCTTACTAGACGGGTTGAGGGGAGTAGCTGAAGACACTCAATCGGCTGGTGTCAACAGTGGAGGGACCTGAATATCTCAAGTGTTGTTTCTGTCCCTTAAAAGAAGACAATGCCAGGAAAATGTTTGTGAACTTGTAAAAGCCAAGTCCTGCTTCCTCCTCTGTGGTTAGAGTGGGCCCTGCTTCCGGTGATATGGCCATGCTACAAGGACAGGCTTTGAGAGCCCTGTGTTGAATGTATGCTCAGTAGAGAAGACAGCCAGCTTTCATTTGGATAATGATATATATATATATAAACTAAAGGAGACGGACGTAACTAGGAGCCAACTCTAACATACACCAGCCAACTGTTCCTGACCAACTACCTGCAGCCAGTTCTTGCCAACCAACATGGGTACTTTGAAACAAGCCTCTTAAAGGACCAATATTCATGCAAGCCCCTCTAAATATAGCATATAACATCTGACAAAGTAGGTTGTTGCTTGTGAAAGGTCAGGCCTCTCTGAACCAGTTAGGTGACACCTTGTCCTACCTTCTTCTTGAATACACAAATCACCGCCCTCTGGAAGGTTTCTTCAAAACTCCTCTCCTGTCCCCATACACAGCCCTACAACAGAATTATTTGAGCGGGCTGCCTGGGAGAGGATCAGGAATTAGGGGCACAGATCCAGCAGTTAGCATTAGCTTTGGCCATTATCAAGGGTTGCAACCAAGTGCCCACAGCATGGCTTCAGGGCTGCTGTACAATTTGGGGAAGGATTCCTTCACTCCATCTACTCAGATGCACTGTGTGCCATTCCAGGCAGCTGAGTCATGGTGAGTGGGCATTAAGTGTTTGGTCCCAACAGGGGACATTAATCCATTTGGAACTGTTGAAGAGCTAATGGTGCCAGTTGTCTCTCTGATGCTGGCCTTCACCTTTCTACATAACATTCTTCCCTTAGCAGAAAACCTCTTGATTACAAGGTATCCAGGTTGTAGCCATATTGGTTTAGAGGCAAAAGGAATCAAAACCTGTAGCAGAGGTAATATCCTTTATTAGACCAACTAGATATTTGCAAAAGATTTTGTTGTTTTTTTTGCAAATATCTAGTTGGTCTAATAAAGGATATCTGCTATGAGTTTGGATTCCTCTCGATTACAAGGATATTTTGGAAATATTCCTCACTCCCAACTCATTTAATAAAACCCACTCTGTAATTAAAGGCAGACCCAGGGCAGTTATCTCTGCGAAGCTTTGCTGAGCACTTCACCTGTGAAACCAGGAAGGATCTCCTTTGTAACATTCATCATCCTTGGTGACAGCCAGGCTGCCTAAAGCCATTAAGGTTCTCTGTACTGCAGCCATGTCCTTCCCTAGAAAGCAAGACAGTAAAATCCATTTTAAAAATGTTTATTGTCCGTAGCTGAATTGCATGGCAGAAGTGCTGTTTTCCCGATGTCACTGTGCACATTCATAGACCTTCCCACCTGACAATGAAAATAATTTCATGAACTATCCTAGGAAGCAGATCAGTATTTTCATCCATTTACAGGCTTAGTTTGAGGGTCTAGCTGTAGCTGCAAGAGATGAGACAAGATCACTTCCTTACCTAAAGTAGACTCCCTCTGCCTTGACTCAGCTACCTCAACAGAAGGCAACTTTTGTCAATTTGATTTTTGTTACTGAGGGAGAGAGACTGTAGCTAAGTTGACAGAAAATGTCCTTCTCTGACTGTATGCTATATCTCCCCACTAGAAGGCTCTGCTGCCATCACTCTGCCAGCAAATGCATGGCCGCTGCAGCTTGTAGTGTAGACAAACCCTGACTTGCTGAAGGTCACAAAAGAAGTGGCTGTTTGAAATTAGAATTCCAAAATGCCTAGCTCCTAGTCCTATCTTTATTTTTCCAGGCTTTCCATGTTGCCTGCTAAACTTCTATAAGATCACCTAGAAGAACAACAAGTACATGTGGGGCACATCCCCATGGGCAGGAACATGTGTTCCCAGGGACAACTAGCAGCAGCACATAGTTGTCCCTGAGGAACACTCCTGCATATGCACTCTGGTGCAACAGCAAGTTGCCCCAGGTGGGGTAGGGGAAGCTGAAGCCAACACCTGGGATGGCCCCAACAGCCTTACTTGAGGTTCTGGGGGCCTCCTGGGGCTCCACCAGTGGTGATCCAGGCACACACAGTCTGGCCAGCAGCTGGAGCATGCCTCTGGCCAACTGGGCTGTGATTTTGGGTGGTGCATGCTGCCGCCATGTGTGCTACCTTGTTGTTTTTTTTCCCTGGAGCAGGCTTTTTTTACATCAGGATCTCCCAGTGTCAAAAAACCCCACAACGCTACAAATTAGCAGCGTGGTGAATGCCTGTATGTATGGTGCATGCAGGTTGCAGTGCTGCAGACAGGTCTGCGGTGCCACAAACTATGTGTGTGCTTGTGAGGATGTGCCTGTGATGTGCAAATTCAGCGTGCAAATTTCACTTGAAAAACAAAGTGCAGAGAGATCACTGCAGGGTACAAGCATTAGACATCACCTTCAACATGCAAAGCATTCCAAGAAATTAGTGCCTGGACCATAGCAACACCATTCACAGAGCAAATGGGGGTTGGGAAGCACAGTTGGGATGAGCTGAAGAGTTTGCTTTCTGAATGAGAGGCAGGGAAATGGGCATGTGTGGGCAGGGGAGTTTTAAAGCTCTGGCCTATCATTTGGGAGGTCCGTTGTTCCTTCCTATTTGGTAGATTGTTTTGTCTTTTATTGTAAACTGCTCTGAGCCTTTTCAGTAGCTCAGAGACAGGTTTGCTAGTCTCCTGAGCAGAGGGTCCTGGGCTTGAGACCCCTCTCTGACTAGACTGCATCAAGGGTCTGTCCGCCTCCAAGAAGGCTGTGGCTTTTCTTGCTTCAAGCAAAAGTTGGACTTGATTTCGTCCTGAGGCCCCTTCCAGTGCTACTTGTATATGAGTTTCTACAAAGTCCAAATAGAGCATAATCTAGTCCTTTAGGAGTTATAAGGCAGTTAATTCACACCAGCCCTTTCTTGCACACCCCAGTTCACTTAATTGGTTTCCTATATGGCAATACATTTGAACTCCTTGAATTCTGTAACTATCGTTTCATGTCATCTATACAGTTGTTTTCATTCATCATCAAACTTCTTCTTCACTGTCTTTATTCATCTTCTCATCTTGCACTTCACATTAGTCACTATGTTACATTTATACTCTACCATGCTGCCCCCCATGTTTGGAATGACCTGTTTCTTGTGTACTACCAGCCAGATTTCTAAGAGTTCAGGCATTATCCACACACTCAAATACAAGGCTGTTCCCTCTCCCCCCCACCAATAGAGATCAGCATTTCAGTTGCCTGAAAGCTTTTCATTAAACCATTTTTCCAAACATAATACAAACAAACAAGCTAACAAACATTTTCCTTGTTCTTAATTTTTTCCCAGTCCATCCCCCTTCCTCAAATAAAAGGAAGTAATAAAAGGATGAATATATTGGTTGCCCCTCCCTTTCCTTTCCCACCTTTACTTGTAGGGAATAAAGTAGGGAACAATGGAGTAAAAGAGCAAAGGAAAATTGTTTGGTTTTTGCATGCGGACTTAAAAAAAATCTCCATAAAATAAGATGAACATGATGAACAGCTTTCAACTGCACTTAACATTTCCCAGAAAATTCATAGCACTTTTAATGCACCAAAGGTAAGCACTAAAAAAATCTTGCCGTATGCCATCTTTCTGCCCCTCCTCTTTGAACCAACTATAATATCCACTTTTTCTGTGGATCTGGACAGGCCAAATGTTTACATTGGCACAAGAAGCATAACATTGGGTACAAGAAATATAACACTGGTATACAAAAATTAGCAGACAGATGATGAAAATCCCTAAACCAGCTTTATGTTTCCCAATCCAGTAGAAATTTACCCCTGAAAGAATCAGTGAAAATTAAATGGGTTCGCATTTTATTTATCTATGTTTGTGCCATTGACAATCAGTGCCACTAGCTGCTCCCCATGATGTGGTAGTGAGGTGCCTATTTTGTGCAATACCTAAGATAGCTGCTGATCTGTTTTTAACTGAGGATATAATTTCCATTGGTCTAAAAAACAGATGTAAACTACAATGAGGCATACGTGCATCTGTCCATGTCTTATTGCTTGTCCATTGCAGTTTCTCCTGCACCTCCCCTTTCCTAAGCTATTATTCTGGGCTTGATCTGGTCTTTCTTTGACTGTCTGTTCTTCAAAATGGGAAAAATAAGGGTTAATCTAAGTTTAAAATATGCATGATATTAAACACACAATGGTGTTAAACAGACAACAAAAAATACTTTACTCTCCAAAAACATTTCCAAATGAACTGTTGCAATCCAGATTGTGTGGATGGAAATCAAGCCTAAAGTGTTATATTTGGCATTTTTCTAACAAACTGCTGAGTAAATTAAGAGGCATGATTCACCCAACACCTGAAAGCACACAACTGTTTGCAATGAGCACAACCACGAAGTGCAACACATCCAGCATCTTCCAAGTGTCAACATAATGCCACGAACTAAAGTTTGCAGGCATCTTGTTGGTAGGGGGTTGTTTCCTTATAATTGCCAGCTGGTGACCTCCTTTTCTTTACTGTATCCATTAAAACAAGCTGCAGCAGCTTTGCTCTTTGCTTTCAGCAGGGCAGTTAGAGAGCCTGACATTTCATATATCCACACCCCCACCCAGAGTACAGCTTGAGGTTGTGGCATTCTGGGCCCCCTGCAGTAGCAGATGTACCATATGCTATAGCAGATGCAGTGTATAGTGTTGCCCCTCTGAGGCACCCCATGGAGCAAGGAGACAGAAGCTGGCTGTGATAAGGCAGGATGGGAAAAAGCATTTTAACTGAAAACAAAGATGACACGTTTAAATAGCAGGGATTGGTGGCCAAATGTCAGGATCAACCTGATTGAGCCATCTGTCTTCTTCCCCAACACATCACATCCAGCTCCAGCAGGCTGCCGCCAAAGCTCTGCTTTCGCTAGCTCTGGGGAAGTGGGAGAAGGCACAGAGGAGAGAGAGACAGACTGGAAAAGGATTGTCACATGATGAAACAAAGCAGCAGCCAAGTTTGGGCTCTGAACTGCCTCCCTGATAAATGGGAGAAGTCTGAAGAACACTGTAGGTCATGTGAATTCTGGTTGTGTGCGCAGACCTCTTGTGCTTAACCCCTTCTCCACAAAAGACACAGGGATTTTAAGAGAGACAGCAGAACAAAGGAAGACTACATCACAAATGGAGGTGGAGAAATTTCTTGTCAGTCAGCCAAATAGGATGATCATAATTGCCGTGATAAGCTTTACATTGGGAAAAGGAAAACTATAATACCAGTCATTTTGAACTTTATGCCCGTCTTCAAACCAACCTCTACTCACGACTTGGAGATTCAGAAAATGTTAGTTAATACTCTCTCTCTCTCTGAGACTCTAAACCATGCTAATCTACAACGAAACCTCATACAATTTTCTCCCCCCTCCCCCCCAGCCTTTCTTGCAAAGACTGAAACATGGGGCACTCTAATTCTAGGCCCCTGCTGTCATTTTATCCAAACTCCAAACACCCGTGTGCTAGTAAATACTAGTACATATAGAACAGCATAGCTTGGCAGAAGAGCTGGGTTCAATCAGTTGTAGGGGGGATAATCTTGGGGCTGTCCATGTAAGAAGCGGCAGAAAGAAGTCCATTTTCTTTGAGGCAAAGCTATCCAAAAGGTGCCTCAGAGAGGAATAGGACCTGGGAGATCAGTCCCAAAGAGAAAGGCTGTTCTGGGGGAGAGGACTTATTAGGTAGCATAGCTGCTTCCCTTCCAACAATGGATGCTGGAATTCATTCTTCCAGGGCTCTTTTCCCACAGCAGAGGACAACCTGGGAATTATTTAAGCTATAAAGATTTGCCAATACAAAGTGAATGCTCAACTCATCCCCATATCCACCTTAGCTGTCCTCTTACAGCATTTTAATTCACTCTTACCCAAACTGAAATGCCTCAGCATTGACATAGCAGTGGTACTAAAAGCTAGAGCTTGGTGAGAGAATCAGCGGGGCATGAACCAAGACAGGATTAACAGTTGCTGCATCATCTCAGAATGGAGATGCTCTGGCTGTGGAAAGCTGGACAGCGCTGGAACAACAGTGTGAGGAACACGTGTGTGGCACCTTGTGTGAATGTTTGGCACCTCATTTACTGTCGGGCTTGCTAGGCTTGCTAAACAGAGCAATGAGGGAAAAGGAAACGATATGAGGGGAGATTCATTATCTTTATGAGCATTTTCCTTCCATTCATTCATTCATTCATTCATTCATTCATTCATTCCTTTCTTCCTTCCTTCCTTTCATTTTTTTAAAGGAAGAACCAGGATTTGTAATTTTATTTGCATGATGCTGAACTAGTCCAAGAATCAAAGGCTATGCCAAACAGTATCTAAAAGGGATTAATACCCCAGAAAATGAATGGGAGACAATCATCTGCCTCTTGAATAGGCTATTAGACAAGTGGATTTCTGCTACCTCATGCTCACCCCCCCAAGAAGTGCAAGACTACTTAAAGTAGATTAGACAAAACCCTGGAAGCGGAAGTATAAGGTACAACCCTGCCATAATGCCCCAGTCTGCCCAGGTAAATGAGATGTAACCAGCATTTGCAGTGTATGTGTGTCTATAAGAGGTTCATGAATCATCAAGATTTTATTATGTAGGCAGATGCTCTCTTTCCTAAGCCATCCACCCTCATACTCAACTGTCTTTGTATAGCTGAGGAAGAACAACATTCCTAGTTAACAACATTCTCAAGAAGATCCGTCTTCCTTTCCTCCATGCAACACCACAGCTATTACCAAATTGACTAAACTCTCCAATGTCTCCTCTACCCTTTGTTTTGTTTCTCTGCATTTCACCCTTTTGATCCACCGTGTTACACTGCACCTTTCCAAATCATTTTAGTTAATTCCTGCTTTCAGTAAGCCTGCGTCCATTTCTGCTGAGTCCTTGCACAGTGCTCCAGTATCACTTTGCAGAGAAATACCCCAGAACACACAGGCTAAGGACAAAAATTACACATAAACCAGTATAAGTGATCAGAAACTAGTTGAAGTCTGTAATGCAACAGAAATTTAATGCACATAAACTGCTTTCAAAATGGTCAGAACCAGTTTAAGATAAACCTGGATGGATGTAGTATCAGATTTAACTGATTTAGGTTAAATCGGTTTATTAAACTTCTGTCCCAGATCCCCTCCAGATTCAAGTTAACTCACAGCCCCACCAGCATCCCAGGATGCTTTGCACATCCCCAGCAAACCCCACCCCCCAACACACACAGGATGAGCAGGCTAGCCTTGGCCCAAACTGTCTGCTACAGCTGAGCAGGAAAGCATGTTTTAGCACCCGTTGGCTTCTGGCCTGAGCGAGCCACTGCAGGCATGTGGCTGCATTTCCAAAATCAAGTGAATGACTGTTCACTTGCTTATCAGCTCAATCTCTGCAGTTTAAACTAACCCACAAAGATTGAATCAATTTAGCCTCAGGCTTTTTGACAGTCTGTACTTAGCAACGTTGTGGGTATGTCTACACGTGTAGTTACACGCATCTAAACTTAATGCACCTTTGTTTAAGGCATATTAAGGCAATTTAGGAACGTGTCTTCATGTAGACATGTTAATGTGTATTAAATTTAAGCTGGTATAGCTAAATTGCATTGGCCCACGTGTAGCCATGCTAATGCATATTAACGGGTGTGCATTAATTGATGCACACTGAGTTAATGTGCATTAAGAGTCTACACATGGGCTAAGAAGACTTGGCTATGCCAGCTTAAATTTGGTACTTACTTTAAGCAGATATCAAATTTAGGCAGTATTAGGCTAAAATCACCATTTTTAAGGCACATTAAGGGCATACACATGTGGACATGTGCCCTTAACGTGCCTTAAAAATGGTGATTTTAGCCTAACCCTGCTTAAAAGGGTCACGTGTAGACAAGCTCTGCATGAAATAGAAAGTCTAGAATGGATGGACCACAAGACAGAAGGGCCAAGTCAGCAATATGAACAGCCTTTGCAAAAAGAAGCAAAGCTTCAAGACAAGTAATAGAAACCATTCCTGGTTCCTATGTGGAATGAAGCAAACATACCTAGATTTGAGCTACTGCAAACTCATGAATGCATTCTGAATTTTGATCTGTATGTTTCCATAGTGATCTTTTCAAAGAGAAAAGAGGGTGAGCTGACAACTATGGAAACCAAAGTCCCATCTTTTTCTGTGCTGATTTTTGCTTTTAAGTTGTTATGATGAATAAGAAAAAAGAAAATTCAAGTATATTTCCCTGTGAGTAGTGATTTTTTTCTTTTTTTTTTTTAAGGAATCAGTTTTGTAGCTACAGTTTGTGCCTAATATTTACTTTGAAACCAACAATAAAAGCTTGTCACTAGAAAATAGAGCATACCCTGTTTACTATTAGTAGCAGTTTGTTGGGAAATAATTACTTAAGGGAACATTAGTTTTATTAGGTCTGTGGGTTTCTGTCAGAATAATGGCTTTGGATAGCACATTAGTCTGAAACGATTCCATTTTGTCCTTGGGGTAATATAAATCCCTTAGAGGAGATAATGCACCACCAGAAGAACATGGTAATGAGTAAAGCAAACAGAATCAAAAAGATAATTACATTAGAGAATTATCCCTAGACAAAATGCAGAATACAATGAAGATCAAAGCAGGGTACAGTGAAGACTACAATCTTAGGTCCAATATTATTTTTTACCTTCCCACAAATCCACTGTCTGGAAAATATCTGTTGTTCTAACTCCATAGACTTCAGCAGCTTTTAAGAACTGAGATATCTGCTCCATCTGCTTGAAAGCCATTTTTGATTCGGAGATCTTTGGAATAGGCTCTTTTCCCTTTGGATGTAAACTGTTTATTAACTTGCACAACAACTAAGAGATAAAAATAGAAGCAGAATTTAAAACACAGTTAGTTCCAGATCAGTAAACCAGAAGGTAATTTCTGTGTGGGGGATTACACTGAGCAAGAGCTCTGACGTGGGTAGAATCTCTTGGGGAAATCATTTCTTTAATTAAAAAAAAGAGAGAGAGACAGAAAACTACAATTGGCAATAATCTAAGTGCATAAAAATCCTATTAAAGCTTTCACTTAATGATACTGATAGCCTGACTAAACAAATTTTGGTCTGCATTTGTCAGAGGTTATGTAAGAACTGACAGCAGAAGAAGAAAAAAGCCCCAGGCCTGAGGTGAAACAAATTAAACAGAATCAATTGAAATACTGTTAAAGCCACTTTGGCAAAGATTCGCTTATTAGCCAAGTCTTACAGCACAATGCAAACAGCAGCATCTGTGTTTATTGAATAAACCAATGGAATACAATGTAAGAGTTTCAGAATTATTCCCAAAGAGAAGACAATTACAACATAATCTAATACACCAAGGCTTTTTTCTTTCTGTATACATTATATATTATATGATATACTATATTTATATAATATACTTCAACGCTATATGTATTTTTTTAAAGTACCTGCTTCATTTAAAAAGCAAAACTGGTATAGCTGCATGAGAAATGATAGTGAAGGAATGAGTCATCTTGTATATGTTATATTCATATCCATCCCAATATGCTGGCAGAAAAAGAAACAGTCTGAGATGGAAACATTTCCTGATCAGAAGGAAATCAGTATATTAGTTACTTGGCAATGAGCTCTAGCAAATTTAGCCAGATGAGAACAGAAAATTATGGGACATGTTAATGTACAATAATTCACTGAACGTGGAGTGAATGCAATATGAGAAATAAGATAACAACACTTACTGTTCCATCCATCAACCATTTTTGAAAATGTTGCCTTCCAGGAGGTGGCTGCTCTATCTTTTCTCCGCACTGTGTCATAATCCAGTTCACCAGTCTGGTCTCCAATTCTGGGTCATATTTCTGTTCAATCTTTTCCTGCACTTCTCGGCTTAAGCCATAGCTGGGTCCTCTGTTAGCCATCTCTGAAGCAAAAACACAGATCATTAATTTAGAAGGTTCTCATCATGCAGATGGAAAGCGGCATAAAAGAATGAAAGAGGAAAGAGTTCAGCATATATGTTACACAGATGAACTGCCAAAATCCAAAACAAAAGCAAGTAGGGGGGAGAAAGGGTATGGGTGGGTGTAGATGTGTGATAGTTGGGGGTGGGGAAAGTAATTCTCTTATAAAAAAACAGAACAGAAGCAAAAATCAAATTACAATTTAAAACAAAGTTGCAAGTGAAGCTTCATCACAGGAACAAAGAGGTTATAGAACAGCTTCAGAGGATTGTTCTCTCTGTCAGTAAATCCCAAAGTCCTTTCAATTTGCCTACCTAATATCTGCTAATACAATGAAGGTTATACATCGAAGCTCAAGGGATCCTTTTTAAGATGCAATCGGTCCTTCTCAGCACCAGCGCAGGTCTAGCAATCCGGGGACCATCAAATTGAGAGCATCAATAAGTTTAAGAGGAGATGGAGGCTGATGCAACGCCCTGCTGCTGCTGCAGCAGCAGCAGCATGGTGATTTGAAGAATGCTGTATCGATTTGATTTTCCTTGCATATGAGGAGGGTCAAAGCAGGGGCGTTGCTAAGAGCCATTAATGAGGCCTGCCTACTCAGTCACAGCTAGGGAGTCCAGTTTATCTCTCTCTCTCATCTGCAGTCAGCTTCCCTGCTCTGTGCTGTTCACTTTCCAGATTCAGTTTACTTGTGTGTGTTCATCCCATTCTATTCAACCCCCTGCAGCATCAGAGTGCCATTTTAGCACTCTATAGAGTTAAAAGATTTACAGGAGTACTGAAGTCGGTATTCTTCCACTATCCCCATGTAATGAAAACAATAGATTTTTGAATGGCTGAAGAATCTTCTTTTTCCTGCTCTCTACCTTAAGTGCTAGCATCCTTAAAGGCTGCAGAGAGGACAGTGAGAGACTGTCAACTGGGGCATCATAAGGGTTGGCAGGGTAAAATTAAAGGAAGAGTAAGTGACTAGGCAAAAGAAAAAAAATAAGAGGAAAAGCTTAACATATCTTCCTTGCCACATGATGTATTATCTTATCAAATAGTCTCCCATGGTAAGTGCTAGAAGCCCTATCGCTTGGGACATTAAAGACATGCTTGGACTAAGAACTAGCCGACGATGTAGGAAGGGCCAAGTCTTCAGTTGGAGTGAGTCGGCACAGATCTGTTGATGTCTAAGATGCAATTCCAGTTTTTGCTCATTGATCTTACTCCCATATTACAGCAGCAGGGGATAGACTTGATAACCCAAGATGTTTTTCTTCTAATTTGCAGTTTTAGGATTTGTAAAGAAAACCCCTTTTACAGCTGTTCTAGTCACACAGGCTGCATTAAACACCATTTGTCCTTGCTCTAAATTTGTCCTGAGCTAAAACGGTTTCTTCCAGACGCACGAATCATGTCACCTCTGTACACAAGGAGTCTGACGAGGCCTGGTGAAAATTCAAAATCAAGTCTTTTCCAACTAAACTTTCTCCATGATTTTTTTTCCTTTTTACAACTTGTCTCTCACTATCTTCTCGCCCATTTTGTTCACATTTGGAAGATCTCAGATTTATATTACCCAAGATGCCCTGAGGCCTAAGCAGACTCAGGAGATGAAAAATTTAATAGAGTACCTCATTCATTCTTCTCTGCTACAAGCATTTAATTTAGTGCTTTCCATTTCATGCACTGGTAATTTTAAAACCCCCGAAATATTTTCTTACATAATTCAGCTGTTCCAGAGTGCGTTACATGACAAAGCTATTATTTAGGTCCTTTCGGTGCCATAGGGCACATTGTTATAGGCTCACTGAATGGAACCACTACAGAAAACAAGGACAAAGACATCAAACCAAGCTTTCAGAAGGTGAGAAATTTAAGTTGCATCAGTCACAGTGAGACCAGTACATGAATATGATTGTCTTTCCACACAAACTAATGGTTAAGAGCCATGGCATGCACTATTCAGCCTACTGCCACATGGAGTAGAGGGAACTTGGGGTTTGCGCTTACAGCTCCATCTTAGCATTCTTCCAGTAAAGGGTGGTTACGTGTTGTACATCTTTCTATGGAAGTAGCAGAGGAGTCAGGACCCACTGTGGGTGGGATATAAAGAAACTGTCCAGCTTCACACCTGTTCTCAGGTCTATTCACTAAAGGATGCCCTTCCATCCCATCACATCTAGGCCCATCAACTGCCTGTGGAACCAGCTCTCAAGGGAATGTTCTACCCAGAGGGAGCTATGTAAAGTTCTGGACCATTTTTAACAAGTCACAGAAAAGACGAGAAGTTTCCAAAAATGGGAAGAAAACTAGTGCCGTGTCAAATTTTAAAAAAGCTAAATGGGAAGATGTGAGTTAATACAGATTTATCACTCTGACAATCAGTCCTAGAGCAAAAAAAAAAAAAAGTAGGCCAGCAGTTATGGAATTGGAGAATTACAGGAAAGTAATTTAGTATTTATTAATCAACATGATTTGAAGCAGCTAGATTGTGTCAAAACAAACCACGTCATTTTAATGAGATTTCTATAAGACAGTTAGCTTGGGGTGGCACAACAGAGTGAGAAATTAAATGGTTTAAATTTGGGTTAACTGATAGGTCTTGAAATACAATAATAAATGAAGACTCATCATTGACCAGATACATTTTAATTGGGTCCCACAAGGTTCAATTCTAGGCCCTGTTATATTTAACATTTTATCAGGTGACCTGGATGCAAATAAAATCACTTGCCCCAATATCTGCATGTCATTTATACAAATGACAATGAAGAAAAAATGAAGAAGCAAACTCTTTATCCACAACCTACCGAAATTCTTTAATAGGCCGAACAGGGGCAAACAATAGATTTGACAATATGGTGCAATAGAAAATTGCAACAGAAGTAGAAGATTGCAACTGATCAAGGGCTCTGCCCTGGGAAATAATGTTTCTGAAAGAATTCAGAAAGCCATAGAGGACAATCAGCTTTGCATGAGTTCCTAGTACAGCCCTGCAGCTGAGAGGGCTAGCACAATCTTTAGACACATAACAAGGGGATGAGAAGCAAATTTTATGGCCTGCCTTGTGCTATAGATTAAATAGGTAATCACACTGTTCCCTTTTGGCCTTCAAATCTATTAAAATGAGATATAAATGCTGGGGAAAAAAAAGAATTAACTTACCCGTGGTGCTTATTTAGATATGGGGTACCTGGATCATACTCGGTATCTGTAGAGAAGGAGGATGAGAGAACATCGATGCCCTCAATGCCACAAATATACAATCCTAACACCTATTCAGATTCAACACTTTCTTCCTGCATCAGTTGCTGTTACAACACTGGACTATCTTATTGGTCTGAGGCTTTAACTAGGGTACAAGTACAGTTACGCCCAAATCCATTGAGCTGGCCTTCACCATATCATAATAGACCCCTTAACTGTTAAATCTGTAGTATGCCTTTGGCCATTATCGTAACACTCTTCCAGTCAGATATGGGGGAATATTATCCAGTCTTTTAGACAATGCACTGCACCCTACACAGCTAAAAACGCAATCAATGTATGTTTACTTGAAAGTGAATTTCACAGTTATCAGTTGCTTTCCTTAACTGCTAGATGTGTGGTTTGCGTGGTCCTTCTCTACAATGTCTGATGAAAAAGAGCAGACCACCGAGTCAGCTACACATGCCACTATTTTCTACATAGGTAGGAATGACCTTGGGGAAATAGGACACTTTCTCATTTGAACATACTGTTTTAGACAGGGTTTCAGTGCTGTATATTACAGCAAGACTGAAGAGTTTCCAATACCCTATCAGCTGCAGAGTCATAACTCATTCCAGGTTCTTCTCAGAAAGACAAATACGCATTTTTATGTGGTTAGAAGTAGCATGATGCAATAAATCTCAGGGTCCCTATAATGACTGCCAGTGGGATTAAGAAAAAGCATCTAACCAAAATTAACATAAAAATGACAGAGCAGGAGGCAGGGCCCCACTCAGCTTCTGTGAAAAGTACCATTGTTTGCATTTTTTCAAAGGGGCAAAAACCGGGATGAATTGAAAGCCTTTCAAAAAGGCAAACACTTAATTGCCATTTAACTAAAAAAAGGAGCTGTTAGATATAATAGAGTCAGACATTATGGCAAGGGAAGGACAAAAGTAGAATATATACTGGCTTACTGTAAAAATAAATATATGTTAAACTGCATTAATAAAGCTGAGCACTCAGAAAACAGAAAGCACTTGCTCAATGGTTAAAGTCTTTAAACATAAAAAGAATAGAGATTGTTAAGCAACAGGGTCAACATACTAGTATTAGTTCATCATTAAAAACAGTCTCATTTCTATATGGTTTATAGCTACCACTATAATCTTATATACTTGAATCTTTTTTCCCCCCAGAAAATGCTTTTTCTCCATTGTATGCATCATTCTAGGGTTGTACCAAAATGCTAGACAACTTGCATTCCCAGCTTCAAAAGACATTAGATTTTGCTTTGTGAACTAAATAGCACTGTGGCTTTGCAGATGATCTGAAACAAAATGTCAGTCAAAAGTATATAACTGGTCACCTGGATAAATTATATTTTGCGATTACCTGTTTATCATTACAATTTAACTGGGAGGGGAGGGAAAAATTATTTTTCTGTTTTGTTTTTCAAAGCTGAAATGTTTAGGTCTTGAGCTGCATATTGGGCAAGAATGTACACTACTAATGTTAATGACCTGGACAGGATGAATACAGCCAGGTATTAACAATACACTAATTAAACTTACATTAAAATCAGCTAGACATCCCAGTTGAGTTCCACTGTCAATATCCAGAGGGTCTTTGTATCATGATAGCTGGGACAGGATTCTCAGCCCGAATGTGTCTGTAGTAAGTAGTCAATAATGGATGAGCTAAAGAAACCTAATCAAACCTACCACAAGGCTAGGGAGGTTTGGCGGCAGCATGGGGGCAGGGGGATGGATATATTATATTAATTCCAGGAAGCTAAAAGGAAATGTTTACGCCAAAATAGAAACAAAGGGTAAATGGTCTCCTAAGAGTCTGAAGAGAAACCAATTCAGACCAGACAAATCTGTACCCAATTTTAGTATTTTTCAAAAAAAAAATAGAATTAGTGCATGGTACAATTCCAAATGCCCCATAAAGCTTTAAGAAAATAGTTGTGATCTGAATACTTGAAAGCCACTAGATTGTTAAGACTGTTCACTTGCAAGGTCAAACAGCCCATATTGATTGCTGCTATAAGTAGGTAATGTGATGGCATCTTTTTGGTTTCAGTCCATTTCTTACTTGGTGTACACATTACAAAAAGCTCACCAACATTATCCACAGTGATTGGTTAACTTTGCTGGTAGTCAAAGAAGGAAAATCAAGGATTGAACAAATAATTAATTTGGTTTTGATATACGAAACAGATGCGCTAAAATGTCAGTGATCTATTAACCAGCACCAATTGAAAAACTAAGGAAACTTTAGAAACCTCCAAACTTAAGGTGGTGATTACTGCTGGCAAAAATGTGATAACCAAATACTTGCCTTGACAATTATAGTTGAAACTGAACAAGGAATTTCAGATAATTTCATTGGTTGCACCTTATATGTTAAAGAAATACATATGCTACATGCTCAGAAGTTACTATCGATAGTAGGCAATGAATTGGAAAGGGAAAACTAGGTTAAAAAAAAGAATGAAACAAAGCATGTGCAAAACACTTGATACAGAATTATAAGAATATAGATATTCAGACCACGTAAAATGGCTAAAATGTTTTTTTAGGTATGCAATGCACATTATTGTAACACACAGCTTTCCTACAAAAGCAGAATTTATTGATAGAAAAAGTAGCATTTAAAAATGATTGTCTACGTGATTGTAAAGGAAAAGAGAGGACAGATGCCATTGGCAAATATCCCCAGAGATTCAAAGGCTTTACTGAATGAGACTGGAATCACACCAGAATATGTGAATATTAAATTATCTAGTGACTAGTGTGACTTCCTAAGAAAGGACCCAGCCAAGCAGATAGCCTGGAAAAAACCCCACACTGAGACATCATTATTAGTAGGTTGTAAATCTCTCCAGTCTCAGGGGCCCTAGAGCAGAAAGGCTGAGTATACAATAATCATTCTTCCCTCAAGTTTCCCAACATTGCTATCAGTGGTGCAAATCTAGCATCAGTAAAGAAAACATAAACGAGACAATGGGTCAGGGCCCGTTTTCTTACATCATCCAACCCAGTTTGAACCTATTTAACCAAGTCTAGAGGAAGACACAGGGAAATGCCATTACTACCGTAGGAAAAGTCTATTTAACAATTACTTTGAGAGACAGAAATTAAGTTTAGCACTTGAGAAAATGCTGCAAGTCCAGCCAGGAACCCTACAAAATTTTGTATTGTATTAAGAAAACGTTACTGAAGAATCTGCTTTCCAAGCCAACTCATTCAGGAAGTACTGTACATCCAAGCCCCCCATCCTATTTCCACCCACACCACATCCTCCTGTATCATTATAAAATCACTTGAAGCATTTACTGACACAACACTACTTTATTAGTGACAGGTGAGTTTTAAGAACAGACTGTTTCAGTGGAAAGTAGAGTTGAACATTTTTAAGAAAGGAATGTTTCAGTGGAAGGTAAAGTTGAACATGTTTCCATTATACAGTTAGACTAGGCATAGTTCTAATGGACATTCTCTCTTCCTTACCTTATCAGAATGGCTACAAATGGAAGGTTAAAGGGACACATTTAAAATCTCACTTTTCTTATCCTACTTCTCACATACTAAAGTCTCCAAAGATGTAAGTATAATTGGGGTCCATCTGTTTCAGTCTGTTGCTACATTTTTGGCAAGAATTATGCCGCCTTTCTGATGTATAACATAGCCAGGAAAAAAGAAGTGAAAGAACCTGAGAGAGATTTATTAAGCATATGAGTACAAAAGTTGTCCAAGATGTATCAAGGGTAGAACATAGTTTAAGTCAGGTTTTGATTTGGTTGAGTCCCTTTAAACTCTTCAGGAAAGAAACTTCACAATCAACTTCCATATTTCAAGTACTAGAAACAACAATATAAAACAAAAATAATTTTCTGAACAAGGTGCTAATTTTCACCAGAAGATGCCAGAAGAGTGAATGCATACACCCTTATCCTCTGAACTTTCACTCAAAGTGTAGAGGAATGGTGAAGTCAATTTTTAGAGGTTGTCCTACTGAAGGGGCTATATATACTGCATGAAAGAAAAATGCTAAAAGTACTATTTGGAAGACAGAATTCCTGAAATGTTCTTAATCATAAATAGACATGTTTTATTTAACATCTTAATTTGATCAGAGGAACAAGTTATGAAATTCAGGAGACCGGGATTTAAATTGTAAACCGTATCCTTGCTTCCTCTGAATTTATAGTTATGTTTTCTCCTTCCAGCTGGGCTGTGAAAGTGGCAAGTTATGACCTCTTGTTTGTATAGTGATGAAACAGATTCACAAAACAGTACTTAACAAAAAAAACCACTTAGTGCTTCTCTCAGTGTTAACACCAAGGTAAAAGATGTATGCGACTTGAAGAGAAACTAGAGCAAGTTATAACAGACTTGAGATTCTTTTGGCATATGGTACCCCTAGTGGCTTTAGTCTTTATTTGGTAATCCTGAAGTAATTTATTAATTGAAAATTAATTAAACTAGTGGTCACAAATTATTTTTCTAATTAAACAGTAACAGTGCATGGTTTCTGTTATTCCAGCCTATTACCTAAATCAACTCATCTGACATTTCATGGCACATGTATTTTATTTCTGGAGAAATAACCTACCTGACAAACACATTCATAATTTAATCCCCAGGTGAGACACCTACTGATTTATATGCTTTACATGCAACTTCATTTCAGCTCTGCAGTGTTCATATTTGCATACATCATGTTTAGTCTATAAAGCAGATTTAGTACCTAATGAACAGAAGTATTCAAGTCCAGTATTAGAGTAAGTACTGGAGGCCTAATCCTTCCTTGTGCTTTCTCCAAGCGTGCATGCCAAATTAATATTCACTGTAATGAATAACTGGGGAAAGTGAAGCCAAAAAGCATAACACTGACAAAACTTTGGCTTTGTTTTAACACTGCTTAAGTAAGCAGTTTAACAAACAGGAAGTGGTGTAGAGTTGACTCATGTAATAACTAAAGTTATAATTTTAACTGAGTAGATATTATTCCCTAGAGACAAATCAGTCAGAAAATGCAATTTTTCAAGTGTTAGTGTGTGCATTCAATTTTATGCATGATGTTGGGAACAAGCATTGGTCTATTCGCTTCATTCCTGCCTCAAAATGAAAGACTAACAAAAGCAGAAATACCGTGAATTTCAGTCCTGTATGTTGTGCAGAATGTTAGGGCAGAGAGCTAGCTATTCTAAAGTCATAAAATAATAGTCGTGCAATTCCTATCCGAGTGGTGCATCAGGGCTATGATGATTAAGTAGTATAGCACCACAAAGTCCAACTTGCTCATCATATTACATCCCAGGCACAAAGACACTAAGAGCATTATTTTGTTAACCAGGGCTTTTCTTTTCTTTTTTGTTTAATAAGCAGCAACAAAAAAATACCACCTTATATTTGAAGCTTGTTTTTTGTTGTTTTTTTTTAATTATGCTTCATGTTGACTCATTCTATATTCAAAGACACAAATCTCATTAAACATTTCAGCTGTATTTTTTTTAAATGAGCCAAAAAACTTGCATAAAAGTTTCAGGACTCAAATAAGAACGTTACAGCATAAAGCACAATATTTGAAGTGTGTGAAGTGAACGTAAAAATAACTTGTACAGGTCAAATAGTAGAAAAATAAGCATTGGCACAAATCTAAGAAAGATAAACATATTTCAATAAAAAATAGTGTAGGAAACTTGTGAAAAAAGTCACAGATCTGAGGTGGGGGAGAAGTTTCCAAACAAACAGCAGCAGTTTCTTCACATTTTCTACTATTTGTGCAAATGCAGCATTTAAAAAATACCTTTTTTTACAAAACAGAGGTAAAGGAAACAACAGTTAAAGCTTCAGTTCCTTTTGTTCATAGCATCTGCACCTTTCCTGATTCAGCAGTGTTCCACTGCCGTTAAAGACATTTTCAGTTAACACAGAAGAGAGCCACGAGTACTCATGCATTTGTTTTACCATGCAACTCATACTGAGTGTGACAGCTTATCGATCAAATCATCAACAGTGTACACAAGAAGCTTTGTGTCATCTTTCTCTTTCATCCGGTGTTGGCCAGCTTTGCGGAGGATGATATCAACATCTTTGCTCAAGACACGGTCAGCAACCTGCATGGAAATATGCCAAGGAACATCTTCATCCTTCATGCCATGGATAAGTCTTACAGGGCAAGTTATGGGAATAGGACTAGCTAAGAGACAATGGTTTTCTGCTTCTTTAATGAAATCGTATGTCAAACAATAAAAGCCCTCTTCGTTATGTTTTGTTGGCAGCTTCCATTCACCTTTTTCTTCTACTACTTTTTTTACCTGTTGGAAAAAAGAGAAAAAGGCAAAAAATGAATCAAGAGAAACATTCTTTTGAAATCTGCTATTATAGTGGGCTTCAAAAAAAATAGATCATGTGAAATCAGGGCTGGAAAGGACCTTGTGAGTTTGTCTAGGCCCTGGCTCAAAATAGGCTTATCCTGACTATACCATCCTAGCCAAGTACCTGCCCAACCTGCTCTTGAAAAATTTCCAGAGATAGAGATCCCACAACTTCTCTAGGTGACTTGCTCCAATGCTTGACTGCACTTATGATCAGAAAGTTCCTCCTAAACCCCAACCTACATATCCTCTGCAGCAGCAATAAAACATGGGTCTCTTGGCCACAAACAAGCCTGACATATCCATACAATTGGTTTTAGTCCTGCCACAGAGACTCAAACATGAGGGTCTTCCAACGAACAGCCTTCTTGGCCTTTAACCTAATACTTACAATAGATCTTTCCCCCCACCCCCCAAGCCCTCCATGAACTCATATACTTTTCTTGAAGGACTGTGAACATGAATACTATCTTGCCTATCACTCATTACCATGACCTAATTGTCATCTTTGACTTACGCTACACTGTAGCACAAGTCTTGCAAATTCCTTAAAGCACACTATGTCCAATTCATGGCATCCCCTATTCACACAGCTAAAGCTGTTCCAGGTTCTCATATCTGTTGCTGCAACATTCTCTCTTTGGCACTGAGAAATGCAGTCATCTCTCATTCACATCCATTCAGCACATAGCTGTGAAGTTCCTAGTTAAAAACAGACAGCTAGGTATATAACAACCAACTCCTGGCATCTTGCTTCTGGTTTGCCATTACCCACAACATCAAGCATATATTCACTGGTAAAGCCCCTTATAAAGCCTATTCACTTTCCCACATCTCTCATTTAGGACTGAAGGGCACCTCCAATTTGGCCAACAACAACCATAGCCATCCATTCATTAAGTTTTCTAAACCACCACAAAATTTGACTATTACCTTACTGTCTCTCACGCTGGCAGAAACTGCTAGTAAACTTCTGCCAAATTACTTCATTCAGATTCCTCCTAATCTCTCCTTGTCTACATAACAATGCCTAAGCAAAACTTGAAAAAACATTGTGAGCGTAGGTATACGGAGGCCACTCATGTTCTTTATAATGACAAGACTAATCTCACCACATTGTTCTATCAGTTATCTTGTACTTAGATTATAAACCATTGGGGCAGGGACTATTCATTGTTTTGCTCACCTAGCAAGCTAACAACAGGGCCCTGATTTGTGATGAGCTTTTAGGCACTAGAAGTACCTAAAAGCACAAGTTTTAGCTAGTCCTGACAATTCCCTTAAAGAAATACAGGATTTTGCCTGCTGTTGATTTAGTTTAGCCACTGTTATAATTCTTTCATAGAAAAGAATTTCAAACAAATGTAAACAAAATTAAAAAGGAAAAAAGCTAACCATGGGCATTTACCTCAACAGGAAGCTGGTTAAAAGTTGTTATGACGTAGTCTGCAGCTACAGCTACTCCAACTAAAGCAGCTACTTTTTCAGGGCGCGCTATTGCAGCATGAAGCATCAGCCATCCACCCAAGCTGGATCCCACGAGAATCTTAAAAGGAAAAAAAAGAAATTAAAGCGATTCTTCTATTTAAAATAAAAAATCCCTCTGCTTTGTTTTGCAAAGCCTTAGGTACAATTTTGTATAGCTACTTAAACCTGAGTCCTAATCCTGCTGTCCTTACCCAGGCAGAACTGCAGTCATTGCCAGTAGGAATTTTGCCTGAGTAAGTACTGCAGGATCTGGCACTTTACTGTTCTTTTGTTTGGCATGGAAAGTTACTGCTCTCAGACTGAACCACTGTACACAAAATGAAAACTGAAATATAGTTCAGCATCAAGTACAATTCTGATGTTTCATTCTGACAAGAATTGTACATTATAAAAGGTTTATTAATAAAATAGCAACGATTAATAAATATTTCATATAAAAAAGCTTTCACTGCATTACATCAGTTTTTCTAGTCTCTACATACTGAGCTATTTTTCAAGTAGCTTACTGTAATTCCCACTCCTGCAAATGGAAAATATCCATACCTGAAGGGGCTTATTACTAAGGCATCTAAGTTGCAATCACTTTAATACTGACCTCTTGGCTTCATTTTCTTGGCAACTTTTTTTTTTAATCTACCACATTTTATTTTCCTGCAGCATGCTTCTTTGTTATAGCCACAGATATTAGTTTGCTTATCAGCATCTACATACTTGGAGAGCTTAGCTGGTAAATTTTACTCAAGATGAATCAGACTGAAAGTTGTAAATTTTGTTTTGTTTTTCCTTTAAGTAGCAGCAGCCATTTGAACCATTCAACTGCATATCTGGCTATTGCTTTTATTTAGAAAGAGAGTTCATGAGATATATTTTAAAATAAATTAAAAAGAGTAACCTGTGGTCCCTCTGTGAGTTCATCCAGTACTGACAGAACATCTTTTCTCCACTTCCCAATTGTACATTCCTTAAGATTACCATCTGAGCTTCCACATCCTGTATAGTCAAACCTGCAGAGTAACAATCAAAATAAAAGTGTAAAATATTGGTTAAAACAATGCATTTCATTAAAAAAAGCCCAAAACAAACATTGCTAAATATTAGAGATGGTCTTAAGAACACATTATCACAGAGTTTTGCAGGAATGATTAAGAAAGAAAGTGAACATCTCCTTAAACATGCTTTCATGTTCATTAAATGGGTGACGCAGAACTCCCATGTAGATCTTGAGATCTATTATTCAGCTTTAACCCAGGCATGTAGACAGTACTTTCCCCAAAACAGAAGTGAAAGATGCACAATGTACCCAAGACTTAATGTCTGCTTTAGGTACTAACTGACTGCTTAAACATGCTTGCCATAACTGAAAATTTTACCATATAATCTAAGATTTAACAAGCTCTGTACGTTATCAAACTAATTTAATCGAGGTGAGGAACATTCCCTTATCTCACCCAACGTATATTACGCAGCTTTCCTATGATGTAGCACTTCTACAGAAAGGACACAATTAATAATAATTGCAGAGCTCAAACTTGATTGCTATGGCTTAATGGACAAGTTCAGAGGCATGTGGGAGTGGTTTACCCGAACAATGAAGCTTGCAAGCTTGGATTTTATGCATGCAAAAAATCTAGCTCAGGGATGTCAAACATAAGGCCTGCAGACTGGCTGCAGCTCATGGAGCTCTACCCGGGTCACTGGGCTATTGGTGGGTCACTAGAAGTTAGAGGATGCCTTCCAGAGAAGTAGACTGCCTTGAGCCTTGGTGGATGCGATGGCAGCAGCCAGAGGGAACAAAGATTGATACAGCCCTGCTTGGTCTTTTGTCACTTTGTCTAACAGCACTGCTGTCCCCTGGGCATTCTCCTGTGCTGGCCCTGCTGCCACCCTATGATGGAGGATCTGCAACCACCACATGCCCCAGGTCAGAGCCAGAGGTTGTGTGTACCCTGTGCTGGAGCCAGAGGTGCCACAGCTTGAGCTGCCACTGCATGCCCCAGGCTGGATCTGACTGGCAAAGAGCTCCACAGTCTGGACCTGGCCCATGGCCCAAGGTAATTTTGACACCCCTGTTTTAGTTAATACCCAACTTACTAACCATAATAGACATGGAGACCTTCAATTTTAAGCATTTCCTTTTCTATGCCGATATCAAATTTCATGCAGTACTACACAGGTTACAATATGAATGACTATCACTTGAATCTTATACATGTCACAATATATTTTACTAATTTAATGCATTCTCCACATAGGAAGAGTGCCCAAATCTTAAATATATATTATGACACTAGGACAAGAAGGGTTTTTTTTTTTGTTTTGTTGCTATACTGCACACTGGTTTTGGATTTTGGCATCTCATTATCTTATGCCTCTCTTTCCATAGAACTTCTTAGTTCCAAACACCATAATGTTAATCATGTTTGTTTCTCTACACAATTTTCTTGATCGTACCTTACATAGGCATGACCTAAAGATTTGCAGAATTCCTCAAGTGCAATTGCTTTGTGACCATTCATATTTGAATTAAGACCTGGGAGAAAAACAACGCCTGGGTTCTTGCCTTTTAGCTTATGGTAAGCTAGATTTGGACGATCAGGTCGAGTAAGGAAACTGACTGATGACTTCTGTCTGCAAACTAAATAAGAGACACACACTTAGTGACACATTTTATAAAATTAGACCCCTTACAGAAACTAAAATGCTATAATATAGTTTGGCTTCCAAACTGCTAGCCTTAGAATTAATTTTAAAAACACAGTGTTAAAGCCTGTGTATCAGCATCATTAGTAGTGATTCCCAATACTATCAGTTAAAAAGATTCCAAGTCTTGAGGCATCACAATTCATAAGTGATATTCAAGTCATAAAATACCAACAATTTAAAACAGTTCACTCAAGAGGTTAAAAATATGGCCAACTAAGTTATATAGATAGCTTTCACTGATTTGACTAGAGCCTTTGATTCAAGGAACAGAAAGGCCCTACAGAAGTTCCTGATGAGACTTAGATACCCGCCAAAATTTTGTTACCATCATTAGACTTCTTCACAACCTGACAACAACAATCCTGAGCAATGGCTTAGAAACGGACCCCTTCACTATTACAATTGGAGTCAAGCAAGGATGTGCAATTGCATCAACAATTCTTTCCCATCTATCTCAAAAGATATTCCACAGATAGCTGACAGACTTCCATTTGGTGTCAACATCCGGTATTACATGGACAAGAATCTCTTTAACATGAACCAGTTATGTCCCAAATACAAAATAATAAATACCTCCGTTACTGATCTACAAGATACTAATGATCGTATTGTGTGTGCCCACTTAACTGAAGAGCTCCAGGTCACTCTTGAATGCTTCTGTGAAGCATGTGAAATGCTTGGACTCACTGACAGCTTTATGAAAACCAAGATCCTTTACCAACCCAACCTAAACTGGCCAACTGCTCCTCCATACACAATAATTAGAGAACAATCCTTGGAAAACACTGAGCATTCCCCTACCTGGGCAGTCACTTTTCCAAAAAAATAGACTGTGACATTAAATACTGGATCAAATCTGCCAGTACTGCCATCTCTAAAAATCACATGTTCAATGATCATGATATCAGGACCCACACCAAACTTATCTACCAGGCTGTTGTCCTTCCTACCATGTTACGTGGGTGTGAAACTTGGATGAGAAAAATCGGGAACACCTGAGAGCCTTGGAATGTTACCAGAGGCAATGTCTACAGAAAATGGTCCACAAACTGGAAGGACAGAAGAATGATGCCAGCATTTGGACTCAAGCAAGCACCACCAGCATCAAAGCCATGTTTTATATAACAGAGCTGGTGCCATATAGGACATGTCATAGGTGCCTGATAACCAGATCCCAAACAAAACAGGTCCTATACTCCCAACTCATTGATGGTCACTGCCCTGGAGGTGGGCAAAAGAAGAGATTCAAGGACACCTTAAGGCCAACCTGACAAAAGGCAATATTAATTTCAATACCTGAGAGACTTGAATCTGTTCTGACAGAGCCATGCTGTATGACAAGACATCAATTATTTCAAGGAAACTTACCTTGCTTCAAGACTTCACACAAAAGGTAAAGAATTTTTTTATATCTAGGGAGAGCACACAGGACATTACCTGAACTAAGCCACCTAACCCAGTTAAAGACACAGTTTAACTAAATTCCCCTGTACAAGCAGGTTTTGATAATCTGAGCACATGCTCTTATCCGGGTGCTAGACACCTCCAGAATTTCTGTGATGGGCACAAAACAGACAACCAGTTCGATCTGAGCATCTTGCTTTGCAGCAAAACCCAAACACATCAGCTTGTGGTCCCAGGCCTCTTACAGCCATACAGTTTCACCTGGGAGAGTCGCTGCTCTGCCAGGAGAAGCCAGAAGTGCACAGTTCAGTTTTTTTCCCCTGGAGTAAAAATGGCTGCTGCAGGATAAAAACAACCAGATTAGCTCCCTCCCAGATTTTCTCCTCCAAAAGCAAAAATGCCTGTCCATGCAGTGGTGTCTCTCAGAAGACAGCAGCTTCTGCTACTCCCCCAAAAGGGATCCTTAGCCTTGCTGCACTTAGACTCACTAGACTCTGCTGCACCAGCTGGGAGCAAAAAAAGCAGTGTTGCCAAGTCTCAGGAGAAAAAAAAAAAGCAGCACTGCCTTTAAAAACAAGCTCAACCTATTTCAAACAGATAGAAGTGGGTTGAATCTATTTTTTTAGTTTTTTTTTAATCTAAAAAATTAAAGCGAGTTAAAATCACAAAACAGCCCAGTTCTTCTAAGTGGACTTGGCCACACTGAAGCCCATCGTCCCCACTCAGGCCATAGGCACCGGAGTCCTGGGCACGGCTAGCCAATCAGGACCGCGCACGCACCGCTGCCACCGGCTACCAGACAGACTAAGGGGGCCTGCAGCGCACGAACTGCGTGCGCACAGGGCCCCCCTCCCGGTCGGGAACACCTGCACAGGGTTCCGAGAGCCCCAAGACGAGCACAGGAGAGCTGCCCTGCCCCGCACCGCCTACACCAAGACTCGCCGCCGCCCCCACTCCACCACTCACCCGGCACAGCCCACAAGCCATCCCCAGCTCCGGGGCACCAGCGCACTGACCCCCGCCACAGCGCCCGTGCAGCCGCCGCTGCCATCTCACCGCCCCGCCCTCCAGCACTGCCAGGTGCGCATGCGCCCCGGCGAGCGCTCCTTTCCTTTCACTCCCCGTTTCCGCATGCGCTCTGAACCCCAGAACAGCTTGGAGGTAAGGCGGGGGCGAGGAAATGCGCATGCGGAACAGATTGTCTGGTTAGCGCATGCGCCACAAGCCTGATGCGCGTGCGCATTGAGCTGCTTTGCACCGGCCTGAGGGGGTGGGAGGGCGGTAGAGCGTGGGCTCTGCGCCTGCGCGGCACTTTGGCTGGTTCGCTCAAGCGCCTCTAGCCTCTCAGGATGACGGAGTCCGCATGCGCCTGGAGCCTGATGCGCGCAGAAGGTTGCGTATGCGTTTGGAGCTTGTGAGACCGTCCCCGCGCACTGCCCCAGGCCTCCCGCGGGGCGGGATGGGGGAACGAGGAGCGGTGGTGATTGGTGGGATCGGGGGACGGTCCGGGAGCATGCAGGCGTGCAAGCGCGGCCCGTAAGCGGCACCCGGGTCTTGGCTACAGAAAAAGCTGGTCTTAGTAGTTTTGTAGGAAAAAAAAGCAAAACAGCAACCTCCCTCCACAGGGCTGCCTGTCTATAAAAAGTCGAAAAGCACTAGAGGGTGTAGGTTGTAGGACGTAGGACATAGGCGGACAATGTTCTTCGGGTGAATCCTGCATTTCTTATTGGACTGACTCAAATAGTTGGAAAAATTCTTTGCAAGGTTTGGGGTACAAATACCCCTTGATGCTTCCTAAGCCTCCTGAAGGACATTTGTTCCTGAAAGCTCACAAAGAAAGTTTTGTTCTAAGTATTTGAGTTGGTCTAATAAAAGATACTGGATTTACCCAGACAACCTTGAGAAGCCCTACACTAACTCATTGGGGCAGAAGCTTTCCTAAGCCGTGGCTCACTTCAGCTGCCCTGATTTAACCTGTGCTTGATGGCCATTCTCAAGGACAATTTAGGACCAGGCCAGGGAGTTAGCCAGGGAACGCCTGGGGTGCCATGTGCCCCATTGGAAGTTGCCTCAACATTTGCATGGCTAGGTGACCCGTGAGAGAAACCCAGAAAGATTTCAACCAGGAATCCCCAGTGCCCAAAACATTTTTCACCTGTTGTGGGTCCCCCTGAAGTGGTTGCAATGCAAGACCTGCTCTATAATTTTCCTGTAGTAAAAAAACAAGTGACAACCAAGAACTGGCATTTTCCAAAGGGGTGTTTCAATGTGGAAACAAGTTGAGAGCTACTGGATTGGTCTTTTTGTCTCTTGTGCCTCGGTGTCATCTGCTCTTTGCTAGCTACTACTCAACTGCTGTATAAGGGTGAAGTTACTGTCATGTAGAAAAAAATGCTTTAAATTTCAGACTTGACAAAGTTACAGATCATACATACTAAGGGCATGTGTTCTTCTTCTTCCTTTTAGCTTCACTTGGGTCTGTCATTGTTTCCTTACCACCCTTTCTGCATAACATTTAGCCAAAGTAGTCCAGCAAGCAAAATGCAGCATGTTTACTATTTCATATAGCTACCTGATTTTGATCACAGTGAGGGTCATTTTTTAAATTCACGCTTGTTCATTGTGTTAAGGTTTTTCACCTCATAAGTACAAACCTTAGTTCATTAAAAATAGTTCATGAGACAATCTGATAGAAAGGTTAGGCTGAGCCTGAACTGCAGGTCATCTCCTGCCCTCGTATTTTGTACCTGAAAAGATACACGTACATGTCAATTGCTTTGTTGCTGTTTCTTCCGCTTATTAATCAACATTTGGATTCAGCAATTTCTCCATCTAGTGGTTGTTTGCAGTCAGTAGCAATTTGTAAATTTTTTTGCCTCAAATTCTGTCTTAAGTTATCTCCACATGGTTGTCACTCAGGTCAATTGGGCTGAAGCTCCTTCATGCTCCAGCCAGCCTCTCTCCAGCACATTCAGAAATGAGGAGCAGCGCTGGGCTGGCAATTTGACCCCCGGGATCCTTGCCAGCTGGGACCCCTTGCCAGCCAAGGCTGTTCTACCCAGGCTTCACGTGCTGTACCTGAAAACACTGGAGCTGATTGCTCTGGAGTTAATTGCTTCAGGTACAAGTTCAAGCAGCATGTCCAAGAGCAATTTACTTTGAAGCAGTAAGCGCTGCAGTTTATTCAAGTGCTATAACTGCATGTGTAGATACACCCAAGGAATACCAAAACTTCACTGTGATACACTGGGGTGCTTGTACATGAGACATTTACTGCGGAGTAAACTAATTAGCTCTGCAGTAAATGTCTCAGTGTCTACACGTACAAGCTATTAGGTTGGAGTAAACTAATAAACCCTTGTACTTGTAAATACCTAGCTGAATTGGCTGTGGCACAAGTGTGCTTCAGTGTGGGGGCTGCCTGTTGGCTAGCCCCACACTAGCCCTTGTGCCCCCTGCAGCCCCTCCGGAGAACGTTGAGCCAGCTTGGAACAGCCCCAGGTTGGCAGGCTGAGCTCCAGGGCTCTCTGTCAGCTAGGGCTGCTCTAACTGGGCTCAATGTGCTGCAATCCCTGATGCATGTGTAAATGCGGCACCCAGGGGCAATGAACTCTGGCACGACAAGTGCCAAAGTTTATTGCATTGCATTAATATGCACATGTAGATGCACCAAGTTAGAGTTCAAATAGTTCTATCGTGGTAAATCATGAGTCTGCTGCTGAAATAACTTGCAAATGTTCAGTAAATTACGACATCACAGTTTGGGGGCAGGAGTTACATCAGAGTACTGAAATTTCAGAAAAGACTTTTGATATGCAAAGTAAATTTTGAAACCAATCAATAGGTTTTCAAATTCATAGATGCTAGGGTCAGAAGGGACCTCAATAGATCATCGAGTCCGACCCCCTGCATAGGCAGGAAAGAGTGCTGGGTTCATATGATCCCAGCTAGATGCTTATCTAACCTCCTCTTGAAGACCCCCAGGGTAGGGGAGAGCACCACCTCCCTTGGGAGCCTGTTCCAGACCTTGGCCACTCGAACTGTGAAGAAGTTCTTCCTAATGTCCAGACTAAATCTGCTCTCTGCTAGCTTGTGGCCATTATTTCTTGTAACCCCCGGGCGCGCCTCGGTGAATAAAACCTCACCAATTCCCTTCTGTGCCCCCATGATGAACTTATAAGCAGCCACAAGGTTGTCTCTCAACCTTCTCTTGCTGAGGCTGAAGAGGTCCAGGTGCCCTAGTCTCTCCTCATAGGGCTTGGCCCGCAAGCCCTTAACCATATGAGTGGCCCTTCTCTGGACCCTCTCCAGGTTATCCACATCCCTCTTGAAGTGTGGTGCCCAAAACTGCACGCAGTACTCCAACTGTGGTCTGACCAGCGCCCGATAGAGGGGAAGTATCACCTCCTTGGATCTGTTCGTCATGCATCTGCTGATGCACGATAAAGTGCCATTAGCTTTTCTGATGCCTTCGTCACACTGACAACTCACGTTCATCTTGGAGTCTACTAGGACTCCAAGATCCCTTTCCGCTTCCGTTCCACCAAGCAGGTCATTTCCTAGGCAGTAGGTATGCTGGACATTTTTCCTCCCTAGGTGCAGCACTTTGCAATTCTCCTTGATGAATTGCATTCTGTTGTTTTCTGCCCATTTGTCCAACCTATCCAGGTCGGCTTACAGTTATTCCCTGCCATCCGGCGTGTCTGCTTCTCCCCACAGTTTTGTCATCTGCAAACTTGGACAGAGTACACTTCACTCCCTCGTCCAAGTTGCTGATGAAGTATTGAAGAGTATCGGTCCAAGGACCGAGCCCTGCGGGACCCCACTGCCCACACTCTTTCAGGTCGATACCGACCCATCCACTACGACTCTCTGGATGTGACCCTCTAGCCAATTCGCCACCCACCAGACTCTGTAGTCATCCAAGTCACAGCCTCTTAACTTGTTCACCAGTATGGGGTGGGATACCGTATCAAAGGCCTCCCTGAAGTCTAAGTATACGACATCAACCCCTACTCCTGTGTCCAGGCGTTTCGTAACCTGGTCATGAAAAGAGACTAGATTAGTCAGGCATGATCTACCTGCTACGAACCCGTGCTGGTTTCCCCTCAGCATAATTTGTCCTGCCGGGCTCTCGCAAATGTGAGCCTTGATAATTTTTTCGAAGACTTTGCCTAGGATGGAGGTGAGACTGACTGGCCTATAGTTGCCTGGGTCCTCCTTCCTCCCCTTCTTGAAAATGGGGACCACATTGGCCCTTTTCCAGTCCTCCGGGACCTGGCCCATGTGCCATGAGTGTTCAAATATTTACCGCTAGTGGCTGTGCAACGATGTCAGCCAGTGCCTTCAGTACCCTCGGATGGAGCTCATCCGGGCCTGCCAACTTAAAGGCATCCAGTTGCTCCAAGTGACTCTGCACCATCTCAGGGTCTACGCATGGCAGTCTGGTGCCTTTCTGCTGCCTCTACAATCCCAGTGAGAGCCTTGTCTTGCCCCTCACTTAGGAACACTGAGGCAAAGAACTCATTGAGGAGTTCAGCCTTGTCCCTCCTGTCCGTCACCAATTGCTTCTGCTGATTTAGTAGGGGTCCTATTCCTCCCTGGGCCTTCCTTTTACTCGCTATATATCTAAAAAATATTTTTTTGTTATCCTTTACTTGGGATGCCATCCTCAGCTCCATGGTAGCTTTGGCCCGTCTAACTGCCTCCCTACAAGTGCAAGCAGAGGAGGTATACTCTTCTTTGGTAATCTCTCCCCATTTCCACTTTTTATATGCCCCCCTTTTAGTCCGCAGGCTGCCCTGGGAATTCATAGAATCCCATTTTAATCCTTAGTTTCCAGGACTGGAAATTCACAAATTTATTCAGCGTAAAATGTATTATATTATATAAAGAAGCCAGATTAATGAAGGTATATGAAAAGGGTATATGAAAAGGGTGGGACTACTAAATCTATACTTATTTTCCCCATAATTATTTTATGGAAGATTTGTAAAATAGCTTTTCTTTTTTAAATTTATCCTCAGTATTAAAAATATGTGCAATACAAATAATTATACTGAAAAGAAAGGCAAAAATATTCCATAATGAAAAGAACAACCACTACTATTAAAAATTCCAAAAAGAAACATCTTTTTAAAAACATTTATTTTACCATCTTCATTGCATCATGCAGGATACAAAAATCTCAATTAGAAAACTTGTGTAACCATACTTAGAAGTAAAATCAAGGTACATCAGAAAAAAATATATAATTACAGAAACCAAAGTAATTCATTTCTGATTTTGTTTTTATGTTTTAATCTCATTAGATTACAAGATTCTTGTAGTTGTGATCTGCACAGAAGAGAAACATTATCCTTTGTGATAAATTCAATCTTTCAGGATTCATGTCAAATCTGGTGCATGTCACATCTAATAATATACTTCTAGAACTGTGTGACCTGTGTATACCACAAAAAACTATTTCATACCTGTACATGCCAGATACTGAAATTTAAATCGTTCAATATATTGAGTAAGCATATTTATTTCTGCTTTCAGCTTTCAATTTGCTTAATCAAATGCCATTATCTTTTTTGGAGGGAGGTAGGTCATTATTTTGTCTGCTTCAATTACATGTTCATTATGGCACACAAAAATCCAGAATACTAAAAACTTCATAAAATTATATAAAAGATTTCCTTTAAGTTTAGGTTCCATTCATTAATATTTTATTGTTACACAACAATTATCAAGGGTGAGAAAAAGATTTAAAATAGAAGAATATTTGCAAGGAACGTATCCAGTTTAACATACAGATCCTTTTATCCTCTTTTGTTTAAAAAAAAAGTGGGGGGGTTGTCACTTTTCATAGTTAAGTTTTGTGTTTATATTACTGCTTAGCACACACTTAGGGTTTGACCCCTTTCAGCTCTAACCTACTGTATAACATAACCAAATTCTAAGCCAACGCCTACCTTGAAAAATTTGCTCCTTAAAATACTTGCCTCACTTAAGTCAATAAGAGTTCAGGCAGTGACTTCAGTAGAATCAGCCACTGGTATCACTGAGGTCACCACATCATGTTCAACTGTCTTAGATTTAGGCACAGAAGCTGCTGCCTATACATGTACTGGTTTAAATTCTAATTAGAATGCATCAGAGCAGACTTGATTAATCGAGTCTGTTCCACATTCTAATTAGAATGCTCCAGCATAGCCTCACTGTCAAGTGTATAAACTCCTTTGTGTTTTACAATGGCTGTAGGGGTGCTTTATTTAAACCTTGTCAAATGAGGTTGAGATAAAGTGTTCCACAGCCATTTTTAAAAGTACAGGGGGTTAATACATGCGACAGTGAGGCGTTTTAGTTAGAGCAGCTCTCCGGAAACCACTTTAATTAAAACCCTACTTCCCACTCCTAAGCATGTGTATAGGCATCCAGAAAAGCCATTTAAGATTAGTGATTTTCAAGCAGGGTGTTGTAGCACCATGGGATGCTCTAAGATACTTTTAGGGGGTGCTGCACAGTATTAGTACTGTTGGGTGTGCAAACACCTACATATGTTTTACAAGATAAACTCAGAGTTTTCACACAGGAATCCATAGTGCCAAAAACATGATGACCTGTTGTGATCCGAGTTCTTTGAGCTTGTCATTTTTCCATAGTCAAAAAAATTAGTGAAAGGTAAGAGCTGGCATTTTCTGAGTGGTGCCTTGAGTCTAACGGAGGTTGAGAACCATTGGATTAGAATCATATTGATAGCAAGACTTAGTTGTATGAGACCAAAATTGCTTAAAGATCCAGACAAAGAATCAACATAGTGTATTCAGCATGTGGAGCTCAGAATGCCTCTAGTTTAGCTGATATTCTTGTTTCAGCTCAATTTTACCTTGTTCTATAAAAGTTACACTGCTGCTTTTTGTTCCTGAGCTGAAGTGGCTTTATACATACAGTTTGTGCCACTGGTAATTTAAGAATACTGTAGCAATAGAATTATATTAAAATTTAGGGGAAAATGGCATTGTTCCACTACAGAAAGCTAAAGCGCAGCTAATAATTTGAAATCATTCCTGAAGAGGAATCATGTAAATCTTTGGCTTGGTAGTAATACACTTAACTACTAAGGTAAGAACTGCATGTACTGTCGGGCTACTTTTTTATTAAAAAAATACTTAAGTGAAAGAAATTTAAAAAGTCAGCTAATCACTTATAAATGTCAATTACTGCATATTAAAATATATGCTATTATACCTTTCTGTTCCATTACTAAAACATCTGCATATCAATGAGCACACACAAACCATTTTGTAAACTGTTTAGTATGAGTTTATAAGCACACTTTCTGTGTAGGAGAATTTGTAAGAAATAACCATTCAATCAAAACACTATGTTTAAGTCAACTTGGTTATCCATGTGGGTGCACAATGATCCTTCTACAACTTCAGTTCTTTTGTTACCATAATTAGCAACTAAAGTAAGCAACCAGTCCCCCTTTTCAATGCGTTCATAAACCCTTTCATTTTCAGAGCTTGCATGCACATCATAGGGAGGATACTTGTGAAAAATACCAAAACTTGATTGCATATGGTTAAATGCATAAGATGATTGCAGTATGTCCCATGAATGAGCTGTTACTTGATTTTATAACATAAAATGTGTGTAGCCTTCTGCTCCTGTAACTATTACATCCATCCATATCCTCATGGCTTCTGGTGTTGGGGCAACCATGTAATATATCCGGTCATGTGTCTTAACACTGAAAGTGAGTAATGGATTAGGACTCTAAAAACAAAAAAACAAAAAAAAAGAAAGAGAAAGATAAAAGCTCAAATGATTAAATGAAATCAAGTTACAGATACTAGAAAAAAAAGATGCGTTAGGTCCTGCCTTACTCAGGATTTGCTTAGCTCCTGCTATGTGTAGGGGAAATGGAGAGGTGTTGGGAGTGAGTGTGTAGATACTCTGTGGTCATATCTACATGTTATGCTTTACTGTGTGGTAAAGCGCCACTGTCTACACATTCACATTTACTGCGCAGTAGTCTACTGTGTGGTTGCCTACTACTAAATACACAGCACCTATACACGTGCACTGAGGTTCCAGTGACAAGCTTTAGTTAAAGCCCCCCTGCTGCCATTTTTCAGCACAGGGACGCTGATGTGTGACGCTCTGGGCACTTTAGTTACAGAGGCTCTGAGAGCTGCTGTAATTAAAGTGCACCTCCATGTCTCCCGGAACACATGTATAAACGCCCACAGGTAGTAGATCAATCATGCAGTAACTACTGTACAGTAGCACATATGTAGACTGCTGACCAGAAGCAAATTGCTCCTGGTCAGCCCAGACAGCAAGGGGTGGGAAAACTGTCCTTTCTCCAGGGCAGCTGCTTCCCAGCCCTGTGCCCAAATATCAGCGCATCCCTTGTCAGATCAACTGTCTCTCTTTTATTTCCTGTGTCATTTTACACAGAACTGTCAAGATAAAGTGTGCCAGTCTTTGGCCACACAGTCTGTACACATCTATACCCATCTGCACCGTGTGTGTGTGTTGTTGTTATTAAAACTGCCAGCTTGCAGGGCATGTGTATTCTTATAGCTATATAGCTACTAACATTTTAGATGTTACTGAATGATAAAAAACAAAAAAACCCCAAAAACAACAATAATGAAGTTTACCTTATAAGCATTCTTTAAGTGATCATAATAGACTTCTTCAATGGCTTGGAAATATATTACTCCTTTTAATTTAGTTTCATGTTTGTCTGCAATGACAGAGTTTTGAAAACTGACATGAATAATAAACCAGAATGACTGAAGGGTTAGAAGGCTGTGTATGGTCACTCAGAAAGTCACATTGACTGGGCAAGCACCCCCACCCCATCCTCCCTATTTGAATAGACTATTTATCATAGATTAGCAAGGTAACAGCCAAAATTGCTGCAGTAGAGAGAAAAATCTTAGAAAACTGACACTTAGCAATTCTGTTTTTAAAGAAATTGCCAAATACTTTTTATAATTTGAAAATATCCTTCCTGTTTGTGAAACCTCTAAAGCTTAAAACAAAAATTGGTCTTTTTAGTCAACAATGATATAAACAAATTCAGGTGATTCTGAAACACTACTGTAGTAATGGTGGCAGGAAGAGATCAAAGAGAGGTTTAGTGTTTTGCGTCACTTTAATAAGCAGAATTAAATATGGAAAAAAAAAATTAAAAAAGAAAACAATCTGGATTTTCTGCACAGATTTTCTCCAAGGTAGTGTCCAGACGAACACAGCCGTGTGGTATGTGGCACCACACACACACACACCCCTGCAATGCCATACACCACATATTCAGCTATACGCCTCGCTACTGACCCCACTGGATATCCAGGGGTCAAAAGCCTCGTGCAGAAAATACCAAAAACCCAAAGTGGCACACATGGGGGCAATGCACGCCACTCAAAACCAGAGCCTGGCCAGCCAGAGCCACACACTGTCTGCCAGCCAGGCTCTGAGTGGCAAGATTGCTGCTGCTGCGGCCCTAGGAGGCCCCCAGGGCCCCATTAAGGCTGGTGGAGCCACTCAACGCTGGTCCCAGCCTCCCCCACCCCAGCCAGGGTAACCTGCCACACTCGAGAGGGCGTGTGGCACAGGCATGTCCCTCTGCTAGTTGTCCCAGGGAACCAAATGTCTGTGCTCATGTGGGTGCAGCCCTAATGGCCACTCTTTTGTGATTTATTCCTGTTGTATATGAAGACACAACCACACAGAATGTGTAAGGTATATTACATGTGCCTGCAATTTTGCCCTAAAATGGGAAGCTTTAAGTCTGGCTTTACAAACGCACGTTGCCTTGGAGTACAGAAACTGTTCTCATAGTTTTGGGACAAACGTCACCCTGAAAATGAAATATCCAAGGCTCAAACTATACATGCACAAACTCTGTTCCAGGAAAGTTCTGTATCATTTTCAAGTCAGGAAATAAACACATTTTACTTGCTACGCTAAGTTGAAGGTTTTGGTGTCTATTATTTTTTCAGTATACTTGGAGTCCTAAAGATGTGATTATGTGAGAGCCATATACTATACATTTATAGCATAAATATATATATTTTCGAAATGCAAAATGTTTTTTGAGTCACAGCTTCTAACTCATACCCACAGCTGCATTTCTGTTTAGCTGGTATAAAATTTGAATGAAATGTTTGATGGCTCGAATCCTCAAGACAATGAAAAGTTTTTTTTTTGGTAACTGAAATTATATTACAGCAGCTGTACTACTCAAAACTGAAGCTGGTAACTATAAACTAACTACTTTTTAAAAATCAATACCAGATGGGAGTTCTACACTATATCCAGTGGTTTATTCATTTGCTAATGAATAAACCAGATACTGTTAAAAGTAAAATTAATGTTTGCATTTTTCATAATTGATATCAACTACTGCTGTAAATCTTATGGAATTTTTCTGCATATTTAATGAATACAGGCACCAATTATTTCCAAAAGATAGACTGCACAATTTGGAAAAAAAAACATTTCCAGCACCAATGTTAAATACTATTGAGCTAAAGTTACTTTGTCTTTATATACTCTTGATATTGCCTTTATAACATCCTTCACTCCTTTGTTAATTTTTGTGTAACCAAGATCCGTTTTAGTTTGCTCAAATAACTGTAATTTAGCCCTAGTTGAGACTCTGTTTTGATTTTTACATTGCTTAGCATAAGTATAACAGTCATTTTGTTTTATGATTTTGTAGGTTACATATAGTATAAGAGACATAGTATAGCGTATATGCAAGGCCTGTGGTATGTCTGGGACGTTTGAAAAGAGGTAATGAAAGAATAAACAGTACATGTGGAAATGCGTATGTTGAGACAGTCTGTCTTGCACCTCAGACTAGAAGGATAGAAATAGCCTTCTGTGATTTAACAGTCAAAGGTTACAACAATGTCCAAGATTATCAGTTAAAAATTACAAAATACAAGATCATGTTTTGTTCCAATGGCTGAAGAAATTGCTGACAACAGATGGAAGAAATTGCAGACTAAAGCCTGAAGAGTCTGGCAATCATAACATCACAACAGAAGAGGAGGATCATTTTGTCACTGAGGGGATGTGACACAGCAAGACCCATAGACTTATATGGGGAACAATCACTATAAAGATGGACAAGAACAAAGACGCTTTGGGTCTGTCCTGCACAGAAGCAGCAGCAGCATTGGTACATGTCCAAGAAGACCTGGCTTCATTCTCGTGGTTAACTTGGCTGGCCACCAAGCTAACCCGAGCATTTTAAGGACTGGTAATACCTTAATATTTGCAGGACTGTCTCTTTTTGTATGTATGTGAATAAATGGGTATGTATGCGAGTGTATGAGTATGTATGTGTGAGTGTATGAAAGAAGAAACACCACCTTTTTGTTGTTGTCCTTAATTTCCTTGTCTTATGTTTTCGATAAGTGCGGCGTTGTGCCTTATCCCCTGATAAGATTCCCATTTGTTTTTAATTCACACTTTATGCCCCATCCATACAACAATACATGCTTTTAATAAAGTGTCCCATGAAGAAGTGGAGATGTCCTATTTTATCCAAGATATTCCTTTGCTTGGAAAGGAACGTGTCAACTGTGGTTACATAACACCAAGCTTATTAATTTAATGGGATCCTGTTCTGACCACAGACTTTCCAAGTATCCACAACATGAACAAATACAAATCAATAAAATTAGGAAAATGATGTGACCACCCTGCATGACAACAGAAGAATGGTTCTCTAACAATCAGTCCTAGGTATATAAGCCCCAAACCTACCTGAATAATATGAAAATGTTCTCTTGTTTCTGTCAAAAACAAACCATCGTTTTTTCCATGTTTTAATTTTTCCTCCCATCTTAATCAAAAAGCCTCGGCATGTCTTCTCAGTCAGTGAGATGTGGTAACAGGTTTCAATGTTGTGTCCAGCTGTTTCAATGTGACTTCGTAGATCAAAGTCTTCTTTTCTAATTGGCAAATAGCGAGTTAAGGGACGGGCCTGCCAGAGAGCAGAAAAGAATAAATCTCTATCTTGTATCTTTTTTTTTCTTTTTACGTGCTGTAAATGAGTAAACATGAAAGCAACACAAAATATCAAAGGATGAAGGTAGCGAAAACTAACTCCTATGTTGCAGCTTTATATACTCTTAAAAGAACAGACGCTTAAGAAGTTTGCGATGAGTAACTGTATGACGTCTTGAATGCTTAAATAGGAATAAATTCATCAGGAAAGAATATTGGTTGCTTGGAATCATCAGGTAAGTAAATTGCTAAGATGAAGACCAAAGCAAAACAAGGATGTTTGGGGATTAAAGCACAGATCTATAGGTGTAAATACCACATTCACCTGAATCCAAGATGATCTGAACTTAAGACAAGCTCCAATAATTAGATTCTATGCATGTAAAATGTGTTATAATTTTCCATATGTAGAATCTAATTATTGGAGGGAGGGTCATCATAAGTTGCCCCCCATCATTGCTGTAGTGGAGAAAGCAGTGGTAGGGAGGGTCAGGTGGTAGGGGGGCAGATGGGGCAAGTGGCCTGACCTCTACCTCTTTGCCCCCCGTCGCTCCACCACTTGTCCCCCGTGTTGCCTGCCTCCCATGGTGCCTGCATCCACTGTCTCCCCCTCCCCACTCCTTGCCTGCCCCTCTGTACCTATGTCCCCTGGTGCCTGTGCTCCCTGCAACCTGCCCCACTGTTGCATACTGTCAGTTTTGATGGTGGCCCTATTCGGGCCTGGGGCACAGAATACGTAGAAGCACTGGCTCTGACTCAGCCACACAGCAGCAATTCCAACCCCAGGATGCTGGAGCTGGGGCCATGATTGCTGCTGCTGCATGGCTGGGCCAGGGCTGGAGCTTCCATGTGCTCCATGCCCCAGGCCAGAATAGGCTGGAGCTGTGACAGACAATAAGTGGCTGGGGGGAGGCAGAGGTTGGTGGGGGAGGGTGGGTGTAGGCAGGGGTGGGAAGCAGAGACTGCTGTGGTTCCAATTCCAGCCCCAACCCAGCTTTGGGGTTGAAGTTGGAGCTGCAGCAGCCATCTGCCTCCTTCCTCTTCTCCCCTGAATCCAAGGTGAGGGCATCTCTTTCCCATGTTGAAAGGGAAAAATAAACCTCACTTTGGATTCAAGTAAATATGATACCGGTAGCAGGTTGGGGAGGGGAGGGGGGGCGAGGATGAGGGGAACAACTAAATTTATCTGGGTGAGTTGACATAAGTTGGTTAACTTGTGCCACATTCTCTCCCTGTCTATAAATGAGTTAGTTCAATTATCTCCCATTATTGTTTTTCAAGTACTTGGAACAGTTATGGGAAATACTGTACAAATGCAAAGTATAATTACTTTAAAAGGTAGAAGTGGCAAGGATGGAAATGAACTGCACTACATAAGTTCTTTTACAGCATATCTGAACACAGAATTGTAAAGAATTAATTATAATTAGTGTCTAGTCCACCTGTTTGGAATACAATGAACAGTCAGGCATATCCCTTATGGGACAGAACTAGACACAGAGGTAAGCCATTACTGCTGGCCTGGCAGGAGTGTGGGAAATGGAGCCTCCCATACACTTATTAGACACAGAACTCAGTCTCTTGTCATAGCTAATAAGGACGGTCAAAAAATGTATGCTGTGTCTTGCTGGGATTGGGACTTGGATGTGAACAAAGCAAAAGCAGCAGAGATGATGCAGACTTTCGTAGTTGAGAGTTTGCTTACTTTTTATAAATTCAATTCAAATTCATAAATCAAATACACAGGTTCAACAACAAACCCATTAGGATTAATATAGTGTATTTACAATGCTGATGGAAGCTAGAAATAAACACTAATGTTTATTCAGATTTAAACAGCTAAAAAGACAATGCAAGATTCTAGATAACCCAACCTATAATCAACATTATAAACAAACCTCAAAAGCATAATATTAATTGATTTAACAGTAATGCAGCCAGCCAACTACATTCAGAAGCCCCTTTCCTCCTTTTCATTATTGTAGAAGTTTGCCATGTAAGTTTGCTATCTATATAGACAGACCCATGTTATACAGCCATACACGATAAACAGCATACCTGTGCTCTTTGTTTCTCACGTATTTTGACTTCTTTTTCAATTAATTTTTGTCTCTGACTAGTTTCTTCTTCTAATCTTTTCTCTAGTTGTTCTCTGCGACGTTTTTCCTCTTCCAGTGCTCTTTTTTTAGCTTCCATTTCCCTTTCCTAAATATCATAGCACAAGCAAATGTCAGTTACAGGCCAGGTAAAATTATACCTGCTAAACATTAAAAACAATTTGATCCCACAGGGCGTGTGTACACATGCATTTTTGCTATCTTTACTGCGCAGTAAGTGGGAATAGGCTGGTGTCTACATGTGCAAGAGTTAAAGCGCATTAACGCTGTGTGTGGACTGACTTGGGACTAAAGTCAGTCCCAATTCAATCCACACACAGCGTTACTGCACAATAATTAATTGAGCATAAATTGCCATATTTACTGTGCAGTATGGGTGTGCACGTGTAGAAACATGCCCCTACTGAGCAGTAATTTCAGTTACTGTGCGGTAAACGCGCACGTGTAGACATGCCCACTAAGAACTCCAATAAACTCCTTTGTGACTCTCAAGAAGAAAAAAAAACATATACAAATAAACATACACACACCACCTACTCATATTTACTCAATTCTAAGACAAGTTTTTTTCCCCATTTTTCCATGGGAAAAATTAAACTTCATCCTATAATGGAGCTGAGTCCTGTGCTGCTCTCTGCCTCTGGGCTGATTCCTCCAATTCCAGGCTGGGCCAGGAAGCAGTAAGGGAATCAGCCCAGAGCCAGAGAGCAGCCCAAGAGCCGTGAGCGGCATTCCCTAGCTGCATCTAGCCTGAGATCTGAGAATAGCATTCCCTTGCCGCACTCTGGTTCTGCACTAATTCCCCTGCTGCTCCCGGGCTCAGAGAGAGCAACAGGACACAGGATGTAGCCAGAAGACAGTGAGGGTCTTGCTGTCCTTTGCTCTGTGCTAATTCCCACACCACTCCTTGGCTCCCTGCTAAGCTAGGGATCAATGTGGGACCTAATGAAGTGCCATCTGGGAGCATGGCATGTGGTAGTAGGGGAAGTAGGTGGTAGGGGGTGGCGGCTGAGTGGCTGGGGGCAGGCAGGGAAAGGTACGTCGGGAGGGGAGGGGCAGACACTGGGTATAATATACCTATATATTTTCTGGACAAAAAAGACCCAAAACAAAACTTAGGGCATAAGACTTAGAATCCTGCAGATAATGAATTAACATAGGTGATCTATGTAGAATAGATCTAAGACAACAGTGACATTTTAAGGGGGGTAGGGGGACAACTGGAAACCCGAGGAGTAAAGTTGACTGCATAAATTCAATACAACACAGTTCTCAAATAGATAAATATCGAAGTCCATGTTAATGACGATTGTGCTTAGACTCTGGTGACATTTATTAGTAGCTACCTGATTCTAATAACAGTATAGGCAAAGCCATATTAAACAGTGTGATAGAAGAAAGTAACTTGCTATTAAAAGAACTGAGTTATATTTAAACTACATATGAACAACATAATTTCTTCATACTAGACTCCACTCCTCATCCTACATACTGGTATTATAAACAGTTGACTGGTTGACAAGGTCTAATTGATTTCAGTGCTCAGATTAACCTGCCAAAAGTATCCTGCCATTTGAGGTACACTGGTTCAATCCCTGGGGCTGGTATCTTGTTTCTGGACTCTAGCTAGGATCTTAGAGGGATAGGACAAGCAAGTGCTTCTCATCAGCATCTCTTCTAGCAGAGGAAAGCACATTATTAAGTTCCCTCCAGTCCTCATCTACAAAGATGGCAGCTGGCACAGGTTTTTAGGGTGGTGGGGTGGAAGTGGGATAATTATGGGAGAAGCAGAGGAGGAATTCTGTACAGCTCTGTTGAACAAAAGCACTTAAAATATAATGACAAAATGAAACGTGTATGATAAGAACAAGAGCATCTGCTAATTTTCCTGTTCTATACATTCTTAAATTACCCTGGATTCCAGCAGTCGGTTTTTTTCAGCATGAGCTTGTTTCAAAAGTCTCTCCATCTCTTCTATTCTTGCAACATTTGAAGTGCTGGCACTGCAATAAGTGAAAAATGAAAACTTTAAGCAAGTCCTTTTTGTTTGAAATTACAGGGTACAGATGTAACTGGATAATTTAGGAAGAGTTGACAGTGTTATGGTCTAATATAGCACAGCTCACACCATTTATAGTAATGCACAAAGTATTGTATACTCCATTAATAAACATACTCTCACATCTAGAGATGCCCCAGATGTAGACCCAAGAGTCTAAAAATGCATCTTCTCCACTCCCTGTAGTTTTCCATCTCTACAGAACAGAAAAGGAGCTACTCTTTCTTTCATATTGTACTGAGTAATGTATCCAAATGATTAATGGTCCTTGGTGACCTGGATTCAAAACTCCTGGACCCTTGTGCTGTGACACACAACTTCAAACAACTTTTGGGGGATTTTTCCACTTTTGACTGGCAGATGGCCTGACATGAATAATTTTAGGAAGCAGTTTATATTATACATAGACTAAAGTGCAATGAAATGATTCATTTGTACTGTCAAACTTTAGGCTTGTTGGTTGTGGTCGTGTTGGTCTAAGAATACAAGCAGGCAAGGTTCTTTGGTAGATGCAATATCTTTATTACACCAACTAAATAGTTGGAAAAATTGTTCTTTGCAAGCTTTTGGGCACAAATACCCTTCTTCAGGCAATAGGGAGAGTCTGTATCAAACTTGGTATTAATTATCATGTTTACAGTCAGAGTAAAGTGAAACAGGGGAGACAGGAACAAGTTGTAAGAAATCCAAATATATGTCTAGGGTAGAGAACAGTTATAAGACCATACATTTATCTCTCAGCATATGCCTCTGATTCTTGGAGATGTTTTCTCTGGCATCTCTAAACCAAAAAACTGTAGATGCCAGGGAAGGTATTGAATAGGGCTAGTCTCTAGAGATACCCAGTTCGATGTTTTCCCTGCATAGCATTCACTTCTGATTATAGTGACAGGGAAATATTATGCTTTTGAGGTTTGCTTTTGGAGGCATAGGTACTGGGCTAGATGGACCATTGCTATGGCCCAGTATGGCACTTAATATGTTCTTACTCTTTGTGGGACTGGGATTCTGTCAGCAGTAGGCCTCCTGCTTTATCTAGTGAGTTTTCTTCATAACAGCACCAAGTAGAAGTTTAAAAATATTCAGATTGTGATCTCCAAAAAGAGCTTGAAGGAATTCAGTGTTCAGATGCTAAAGAAATCAGATGAAAACTTTGGTACTTAATTCCCTTTGGTACATTCAACCTCTCAGACCAAAACTTACATTTACATGCTGGCCTCTTGGCAGGCTAAGCATGTGGCAACCTTCTCAAAGGGAATCAGAGTGCAGCAAGTCAGTATCAGCCAAACTGGCATACCATTAGCAAGTGTAATGAAAAAAAAATCACTGTATAATTATTCTTGATGAGGTGCCACTCAGCCCAGAATCAGAATCACTGCATATTTATTAAAAAGCCTATAGCATCTGAAGCTATGTACATATATACCTATAAAAGAAGAGCACATCAACAATAAAAGAGGAAAGTAAAGGGTTGATCCTCAAATTGCTCTCTCACAGGAAACAGATGCTACAGAAACATAACAGGACAGCCAAAAAGCTGTCCTTGGAATAGAGGTCCTAATATTGTGATGATGTTGCATTTCATTGATGGTATCCGCTTACTTTCTGACACTACCCAAATAGCTCTTTCATCTCTGTCCAAAATCCTATCACTGGAACAGTACAGTAACAGGGGAAAGGGTTGTCTACAAGTAGTTCTGAGAACAGCTGGGCTAAGTACAGACGGTCAAAAAGCCTACGGCTGAATATATTCAATCTTCGCAGGTCAGTCTAAGCTGCATAGATTGAACCAAGAAGCTAGTGAACAGACATTCACTTTTGATTCCAGAAATGCAGCCATATGCCTGCAGTGGCCCAGGCCAAAAGTACGGGGGTGCTAAAGCACACACCCCTGCTAGGCTGAAGCAGATGGCTTGGGCAAAAGCTAGCCTGCCTACCTGGCAAGGAGTTGGGGCGGGGGGGGGGGGGGTGTCGCAGGGGAGATGCAAAGCATTCTGGGATGCTGGGGTACTGTGAATTAACTTGAATCTGGAGGGGATCTGGGACAGAAGTCCAATAAGCCAATTTAACCTAAACCAGTTAAGTCTGATACTACATCTGTTCAGGCTGATCTTAAACCAGTTTCAGCCATTTTGGCTAGGGATAGAAATTACACATAAACAGATATAAATGATCAAAAACCGGTTCAAATCTAACACAACAGAAGTTCAGGGCACATAAACCACTTTCAAAATGGCTGAAACCGGTTTCAGTAAACCCTATTTACTCATCCAAGACAAAGTTTTTTTCCCATTCAAAATCTTGGATTTGACTATTGGGCCTAGAGTAGGTGGTGGTTCAGCTCAGTCTTTGGCTCTGGGCTTGGGACTGAAGTCAGAGCTGAGTCACTGCCTGCTCCAAGCTGGCGTGGCTCGTGCAGTGGGGAAGCGGGATTATGGTGGACAGAACACAGGGAAGACTGCATAACCTTTCCCCCTCCCACCCTCCCCTCACTATCCACTTCTCCCACTGATTCTGGCCCTGGCCTCCCCAATAAACAACTTTATAATCTTCCAGGTATAGAATCTAATTATTGGAGGGTTGTCTTAAATTCAGAGTCATTTATGACTGGAATAAATGTGGTACTTCTTTTCTCACCCAGCTAGTAAAATCTTTTTTCCAATATAAAAGGTAAGCAGAACGTTTCTGTGGCCCTATATTCAATATGAATAAATGATCCTTTATCTTAAATGTTTACAAATGTTTCTTTTTTAAATCAGGAGTTAACATTATTTACCTGGAAATATTATCAGGTGAACATGCAGATATGCTGGTCTCCATACTGTCAGAACTATCTAAGCTTAATGTATCAAAAGCATGATCTTTGTAACTGTGATCAGGGTAATGAAAGCTATTTAAATACACATTAGATTCAGATGCAGTTCTGCTGTAGAATTCAGGAGACTTCTGTCTTTGTTCTTCACATATATGTTGATGATTATACCCTACAGAACAAAAAAGGCAAAATTATAAATTACAGTTTCATCTAATTGTTAACACTTAAATGTTTTGGAAACTTTTTGGCAACTACATGGGTGAAACTAAACAGCAGCTATGCACCAGAATTAACTTTCACGAAAGAATATAAAGGATAGAGAGAGAAACTCACACACACGCCATTAGGAGCACATTTTCAGAACAACTACTCCCTCTCTGACCTCACTATCCTTCTACTCAAGGGAAATCTACTTAATGCCTTTAAAAAGTGAGCTTGGGAAGAAAGATTCATAAGCTGACTGGACACTAAGGGCTCCTACGCACATGCAGGGAGGCTGCTCCGATGCGCTATAATTACATTGAGTCAGAACAGGCTCAATTAAACAAGTCTGCTGGAGCATGGTAATTACCTTGCTCCAACAGACTCCAGCGTCACGTGTATCAGTGCCCCCATGCTGAAAAATGGAAGTGGGGTGCTTTAAACCAAAGCTTATTCAACAAGCTTTAGTTCAAAGAGCCCTACCACCATTTTTCAGCATGGTGATACACATGATGCTTCAGGTGCTTTAATTAGTGCAGCTCGCAGAGCTGGGCTAATTAAAGCCCCCCCGCAGTATATCTATAAAAGTCCTAATAATCAATGACTAAACAATGATATTGGCTTTATGGCATATTATAATTTACCTGACTTCTGAATTCTTTCCACACATGAAAGGCAAGAATGACCCTTCTCCTTTTTGATAGGTTTTGCTTCCTCAGTATTCAACTTCTTTTTTTCTGCTAATTGTCTTCTGCTTTCTCTGGCAATTTCTCACCTCCTCCCACAACTGTTCTTTACTATGCTGGGCTGGGCTTGTTGTGCTCAGACCTGATGAAGAACGTCTTGCATTCAAAAGCTTGTCTGACTCTGGTCTTTCATAGTTTCTCCTGGAAGAGCGAATGTCTGTGGTTTCTCAGCTTCACCCCACCCAGGAGACAGCGTGTTGCTCGCTGGACTCTGCTGCTCCAGAACACTTTCCCTTCACAACCCCTCAGATTATACTATATGGAAATATAGGGTGAGCATGAAATAAGTCAACCAATTAGGGCTGCCTTATGAGCTGCTGTGATCTGTTACCAGGCAGACTAAGGAAGCCTGTAGAGTGTGCATGGGGCCCCCCATTCTTCCAGCTTATTTGAATGTGTGTAGGCAGCATCTCTCCCAACTGTTGGTCCTATAAAAGATATCACCCTAAGAAATCCTTGCCTCTAGCATAATTTCTGGATTCTTATGACTACAATGTCATTTTTACACTACCACTAAATATAGAAATATCATCTCGAATTGGGAACATGTTTCTGCTGGTCCAGTGTGTACACGCAAGTTCTTTTTGCTGTCTGATAGTTTCTCAGATATGACAGAGTAAGCAAAAATCCATTTCACAAAGCTAAAAGATGTTGCCTTCTTTTTCGTTAAAAGAAGAGCCAAAATACTCTCAAAAAGAAAACTGAAAAATGCATGACTCACCCCGTCATTAATGACACTAGTTTATTAAGAAAAGCATGCACTATGCACATCTTAATTTTCTCCCTCCCTCCTTCCACTCAGCGGCTGTATACTTTCACATAAACAATGCATGCTGATCCCTGAGATGCTAATAGCATTGCAGCTGCTACTTAAAGAGATATTAGATTACAATAAACTTTCACGTTAACTGGTTAGTAGATTTTAAGTGCCATAAACACATTTCATTTTTCATAGGCTACTTCCAGACATGGAAAAAAGCAATCTAAACTCTGTGCACCCCTGCACCACGCCCAGTGCAGGCCCAGAAAAGTTATCATGTTAGTTGGACCTGGCTCACCCAATGTCTGTATAGATTAGGCATTTCAGAGGGCTTTTATCTAATAGCTGATTCAATCAGATTTAGATAAAATTGCCATAAAGCCCCACTGAAGCACCCAATCTATACAGATGCTATGGAGCCAGATCAAACTAAGTCATTGCTTCTTCCGGTCTTCTGGTAAACCATGTTATTTTTTCTCCCCCTCATGTCTGTCAGCATCCATAGATAATTGCACCATGGAACACAGATTATGTGTAGCTTGTTTTTATCACTGTCATGAGAAAATGCTGCTAAGATGTTATTTGCAACATTTGATAAAATTACCTTTAATACTTGAACCTTTGGAATGACTAATTGCTCCTTTTAAAAGGTTTTCAATTATTCATTATGCAAAAGAAAGAAACAGAAATTATAAAAAGGAGAAATATTATTCTAATGGACATATTATTTATAAATCCATGTTCATTCATTCAAGTTACTTACGAACATTTCATTTTACTTGAAAAATTAAATATGCTACATTTCACTGCAAAAAACAACCATCACCATCTACAACACACAGTGAAACATAAGATTTCTATTGGTAGCAAAGGTAAATTGAGTCTTAGCTGTTGTGTGCATGCTTTTTGCCACCTACAGTTCACCTACCTTCACACACACACAAAGAGAAATCAAGATTCATTAACTGTATGAAGAATAGCAGAAAAAGTGCTAAAGAAAAGGATAATACATAACTATGAGTCCTCATTAAACTGGAAAGAAAAAAGTAACACAGGAGAAAAGGAAAATGCATAACTATGAACACTAATTAAAATAATAAACACCATTTTCTGGGAAAATATTCCATTTATTAAATGTTAAATATTGTTCCTTTAGGTAAGTTTATTCAATTTTCCAAATATAATTAACTAACGAACAACAGTATTTCATTCTTTGTACTATAGTATGTAGGTCACTGAACTACTACATGCATTCAGCTACAGAAAATATAATACCATGTTCTCCTCTTCTCTTCATGCCCTAATGAGTCAGGCAGTTCAGTTTATTTACACTGCCAACACTGTTCAGTACCAGCTACTAGGGGCACCAAAATAAAATAAAACAAACACACAAGCATCCTATTTCCAATTAAAGACCAGCTAACTTTTCATTAGCTGCCACCAGAAATCTTGTCAGAAACAAAAATACCCCAGTCAGCATTAAAGTATTCTCTGAAAAGTGAAGTACTGACTTAAAGCTTCTAGTTTAGATATTTAAAAAAAATATCTAAGGAAAAGGTTATGGAGGAGACAACAAGGATCAACACAACCCTTTACTTAAAAGAATTTCTGGCGTTCAGATTCCCAGCCACGAAGTGTGATACCAAAACTACTATTTTTTTTTTAGTTAGAGGTCACGTTTCCTGAAAGACTGTGCTGTTAGAGCAAACTGACATCAGAACAAAAGAGCAAAATTAAGTTTTGCTTCTTTAGTAAAAAGTAACCACACTGCCAAGTCAAAAAGTACATCAACAACCACAAAAACAGATAATTTAAAGCACTGTTGTATTAGAGCCATAAAAACATCATTCTATCACCACAGAGTAACAGTGAGGTGAAATTAGAATAAGCTGCTTCCTACATGCAGTTTCTAAAGGGGCACTGTCAAATTTTCTTAAAAAATGGGCTTTTAAAAACTCTTTAACATATTGTTATATACAGAGCTAAAAATGCCATCTTTTTTCTAGTGTTCTGCTTTTTTTTTTTTTTTTTAATGCAAACATCAACATCTAAATATTAAAACTTATTTTAGTGGAACCCAAGTGACACTGCTGTATTTATTTTGATGTATTCAATTACAATAGGCCAGCTGATTGAACAGTCAGCTCTGTGGTCCCCTACATACTTCTAAGCTAGGAATTAAAATTATTAGGCACATTCCTGGGCTATGGCTCTGCAGGTACTTCTTGACAGTGACCCTTAATATTAATTATTTCAAGAAAGCATCTCAGGGACACACACAGCCAGATAAGAGAATGTTCTCATACCTTTTTTGTTTTTTCCTTTTGTTTTTTGTTTAATAAGAGGGAAAAAAAATAAAATAAAAAGTCACATTGTGTTTTTTAAAGCCTCATGTTTTTTGAAAAAGATATTCTGACTATTGTTTGTAAGTAAAATGAGTTATGCTCCAAGATTTGAGACTTATAAAAGTGCTTAAGTGACACACAAAATGTACAAGAAAAGCTTTCCAAGTGGGTGGCAAAGTGACATCATAGAACTTACTGGTGGGAATGACCAATTCATTATCAAGGCATCATACTGGTAGTTGATGCTTGAGGACTGCCAACACTAAGCTATTTATTGCTTTTGTAACTCCCAAGCAATGGAACCGTGATGACTTCCTTTTGGAGACCGCTCCATAACACCATAGAGACAGTGGGGTCCCAGCTAGCCTTCTAACTGCACAAGTTTCTAACTGTGTAGACTTCCATGTCTCCCTCTCACTTTCTCCTCTTCCTCAGGTGGCTGATAGTCTACCTTTTGCAGACTGTAATGTAGATTGCAGCAACTTTCTGCTCCCAGTGGAACTGTGTTACCCAAGCTACATGCAGCCCAGACCTAGAGGATAGGGCTGGCTTTTTCCCTTTGTTTCTTTTGATGGTCCACTGCTTGAGTCAAGCCGTGTGGTGGGGTCGGCTGTGGCCGTGAGTCAACCTGGGTCCTTTTGGAGTTTGTCCTGCAGTTTCGCTTCAGCAGGCCATATAATCCAGCCCAGAAGTTTTGGGGTGCGTGCATGCTGGCTGCAGCAGCAGTCACTCCCCACACACACACGCACGCACACACACACAGCCTCTCCGTTGGAGCAAAGATTGGCACTCTACCACGTCTCTAGGAGCAACGAGGGGCAATGCAGAAGGACCCACACACTCGAGCAGTTCCCCACAGCACAGCAAATCCAAGAAGCTCAGGACTTTGGTGTGGGCCCTCCTCTGCAGCACACTGCTGAAGGGCAGGTATGGGGGTGCAGGCCCCCAGAGCTACCTACTGGGGAGTCCCAAGTCCTAGACTGCCTGGGTATGGGTGAGGCCCCCCCAGAAAGATGCCACCTATAGACTTTGCTTTGTAGTTAAGAGTGTTTTAAAATTATATTTAATGTTTTCTTTTGGTTTGTTTTATTCTCTGTAATAAATCTCGGTGCTTGGGTATTTATACTGCTTGCAAGAAGGGTTTTTTTTGTTTTTGTTTATATGGGACACCCCAGCAAATTTAGGGTTCCCAGATTTCTGGGTGGGGGCTTGAGCCTCTGATATAATTTATGAGGGGCCCCAAAATTTGAACTCGGCCCTTTTTGCTGCCAACTGGTACCTGGCAGAAGGGTTACATAAATAAAGTTTATTAACAGGGCTTAGGCAAAATTGGTTTAACTTCTGCTCATACTGATTTTGGTTTCATGCTCAGTGTTTTAGAGGTCCTCAAGTCACCCAAATCCAGTTCTTTTTTACTTTAATGGAAGCCCATGTATCAACAGTAGTTGAACAATCCCAAATATTTTAATTTAACCATATTATTTACAACAGTCTGTCGATCCTCAATCAGCCTCATTAGCCATCTTCAGACCCACAGATAAGTCATTCATGGAAGACAATCATCCTCAACTGTGAGGGAGTGTGGAAAAAGAAAGTTTAGTATATTTAAATAAACTAGCCTATATTTGGTACCTGGATGGTATATTTAAATAAAAGGACAGACTGACATTTTTAAACCAACTTGCACTATTCCAAAGCCACACACTTTTCCCATTTCTAATATAAAAAGAGAATGTAAGCTTTTCCAAAAAAGTTGGGTCAGGTCCTTTGTTGTTCTTGGATTCTATCTGCATGCATCTCTTAAGTCCTAGGATTCTCAGTACTTGAAACTTGGTCCTCATGTTTGACTAAACGTTTTTTTTAAATTTGTTCCATGAGTTGTTCATTGTAAAATAATATTTAATAAAGTAATCTGTAGAAGTATTCTGAAAACATTCTGGGGCAAATATATGGGGGTACAGACATTTCCAAATCTTAAAGAGATTTTAGGAACAGGAAAAATTATTATAATCTTCCAACTCCTTCCACAAATACAAATCCCTGTACTTTTCTCTGGATGGAGAAGGTAAACAGATGATCAACTAATTACCAAGAAAGGTGACTGAAATGGAAACTGTTCTGATTTTTTTTCAAGATCCTGGTTGTTCCTATTTTATTAATCCTGTGTCAATGCAAGCAAAGCAACTGGATACAGCAAACAGCTCTGTTCCTTCTTCCAGATCCTTCAAGTTAGGCCACCTCAAAAGTTCATTTCTTCCAGTAAGTATCAACACAACCTTGTAATCCTCCCTTCATTTAGGGTGCTTGTACACAAGTGTAGAGGCTGTTCCAATGCACTGTAATTACAGCGTGTCAGAGCAGATTTGATTAATCGAGTCTGCTGGAGCATGGTAATTACTGTACTCCAGTAGCCTCCTGTGTCTCATGTATCAGTGTCCCCGTGCTTCGAAATGGCAGTGGGGGTACTTGAACTAAAGCTTGTTCAACAAGCTTTAATTTAAGCGCCCCACTACAATTTTTAAGTGTGGGGACACCGATACATGATATACTATGGCATTTTAATTAGGGTGGCTCTTGGAACTGCTCTAATTAAAGCGCCACCCCCACACCCTTGGAGCATGTATAAAAGTGCCTTTAATGTCTTCTCTTTGCTATCCTCTTTACTGCCTTTTCGATGGAAATAATCATAATCCTGTGGTGACGGCAGTTAACAAAGCCCTCATTATTGCATAGAGCATGTAACAAATGCCTTACACTATGACAAATATACCTCTTTCTGTATTCTCTCTCTCTCTTATTCAATCTAAAGTTATTCTTTTATTCTTTCTTGGCTACAATATTACTAAGATGATTTATTTCAGCAGTTCATCTGCCCACACTCATCGCTTTTTCTTTATACATATATGAAAGCAATTGTTCATGTAGCATACCTTGGTTGAAAGCCAACAAAAGAGAACTGTGTTAGAGCTTGCAACATCAAGGTTGGGCAAATTCTTTCAGAATTAGCGGATCTATCCTTCCCTGAGGGCCAATGTTGTCAATTTCTACGTTCTTAAAAATTCACAGATGTTTTCAATTACCTTCATTAAATCCCATCCTCAACTAAACTACACTTGTAAAAACATTCCAGCTTTCACGATTTGCAATTTCTACTTTTGAAAAACAAAACAAAAAACTGTTCAACATACATCTTGTATATATTTTCTAGCCAACACAAGCAGACTATTGTAGACCAGAGAGGAAAAGTGTACACATGGGCAAATTTTCTAAGCTACACCGTTTGCTAAATTCACCGAAGTTTTCCAAGCTCATAATTAAGTCAGTTTGTCTGGCTGCAGGTGAAATAATTTAGAATGAAAGTTACTCAAATACAGCAGGTTTCTGCAAGACTCCCAAGAAACTAAAGCTATAAAAGGGACATATCCACCAAGTCTGGTTCAACTTTGTAAGGTAACTGAAAAATGCTGCTTTCTTTCACAGGAAATATGCTCCATATGTATTTAGCCATCTCTCTTAATTTTCCTATACTCTTGCTACTTTTAAAATCTATCAGTTCTGAGTAAGCAAAATAAATAAGGGAAGGTGAAGTCGATTCCACTGCAGGTCATTCATGCACAAATGAAAAATACTACACCTGTGAACAACCTTCCTACTGCTGAATACTTTTGGCAATCATGCACATGCCAGAAGCAAAGGAAACTGACTCTCAGCTCCCCTTTATTGAGGGGGCTCCGAGCTGTGGGGCTACACACAGCCAGGATGGAGTCCTGCACCTGACAGGGCTCTCAGACCCAGCTGTGCCACATAGGCAGCCAGCATCGAGAACCCCGCACCTGACAGGGCACTGCTGCACCATGGGGTGCTGCTGCAATCTCCTGGCCACAGGGGTGCATGAAGCATTCCAGCACACCTTTGGGGCTAGAGACAGAAATTACACAAAAACCGGTTTAAAGTGATCAGAAACTGGTTTAAACCTGTAACAGAACGGAAGTTCAGTGTGCATAAACCAGTTTTGAAATGGCTGAAATTGGTTTAAGATAAACCTTGTTGAATGTAGTATCAGTAGTATTAACTGATTTATGTCAAACTGGTTTATGAAACTTCTGTCCTAGACCCCTTCCTGGTCCAAGTTAACTCACAGTCCCACAGCATCCCAGAATGCTTTGCAGCTCTGCTGCCTGCTCCAGAGAGCAGGGTTGGCCCCACCCCTCTGCTCCCTAGCTGGAGCAGTGAGGCCTGGCTGACAAGGGGCTCAGCCAGAGTGGGAAACCCGGCAGGGATCCACAACTGGGTCTGCCTGTGGTGGGGTTGCAGCCCCTGCCAGATATTTCCCCGCTGGAGCGGCGGGGTGTGGGCAGGCAGGATCAGGTAGAGACTGAGGCAAGCAGTTGATAAGGGGAGGGGGCGTAATACCCCTCATCTCCCCAGGCCATGGGGGAGAGGGAAGACGCTGGGAAACTGGGGCTGGAGGGATTGGTGCCCTACCACCAATGAGTACAGGGCCAAGCCCTGCTGGACTAGACTGAGAGGTGGGAGGTGTTGGCAAAGACCTGGCACAATCATCACATGTATGTGCTGGAGATGGAGCTAAGGGAACAGGAGAGGGTCCCAGGCTGCTTGAGCTGGTGTAAGCAAAGAAAGCAGAGCACTACATTTACATTATAAAGCAGAACCTGTAAAAGGTGGGAGACTGGAATACCTAAGCAGAGACAACAGACGCTGAATGCATAGGAGTCCTGCCGAAGGTGCTATAGGTAACAAGCATCTAATGTCAAGGCACCCAAGGGGGAGAAGTGGGTGCAAGTGTGCCTGTAAAAACCCAAGTAGACCTGAGGCCTGTGGGATCTCCACTCCAATACCTAAGACCACCTGCTGGTTCCCCAAGAAGGACTTTCTGAATACCTGGCTGTAAGCAGACATTCTGCCCTCAGGATTACATAAGACTTATGCAAGGCTTTCTCTGGTTTTCTTGGTTTATTACACTCTATTTTAAGTTAGACTAAGTTGTATGTGCTCTCACTGTGTTTTACTGGGCTGCATCTTAGCTTAGGTGAAGATTGTTGGTTGTTCTTTGTTGTGTGCTTGAGGTTGTAAATTGCTGTGTTCACTACATGCTCGCTTCAGAGAAAGGGCTATTCTTGTTCAAGCTTTTATGAATTCAATGTCACTATCTTTTCCCCCTCCTCATCCCCTCCTCATTCCCCCCCAGCAGGAAGCAGGGGGTGGAGCATAAGCCTGGCAGACGTTGCCCTTCTCCCTCCCCCCCCCCTCCAACAGCACACCCTTGCTGGGGTCCTGTGCGGGTCAAGGAGGGGATTTAAACCCCCACCCTCAAGCATGCTAGCTCCCAGGCTCGGGCCCCCTCTATTTGAGCAAGGATGAGCGAAAAGCCTTGGAGCGTCAGTCCCTTCCCTTTGGCAGTGGCTGGCAGGAGTGCTCTAGCGCCCCCACCCCGCCAGCTTCTGAGCCACTGCAGGCATGTGGCTGCATTTCCTGACTCAAAAGTGAATGTCTGTTCACTTGTTTCTCAGCTAATCTCTGCAGTTTTAATTAACCTGCAAAGACTGAATAGATTCAGCCTAGGGCTTTTTGACTATCTGTACTTAGCCTGTGTGCCCACATTGACTGTAATCTCCTACCCTTGGGGGTGTGTAACAGGGAACCCTAGCCCTGTTACTAGAAGGCAGGGCAGTCCCTTCAAAACCAGAACTTTCTGGGCACACTGTGCTGGTAAGGTGTGTGTGTGTGTGGGGGGGGGGGGGGGTAAAAGCTGAGCCAGGCCAGCCAGTCAGGTGACCAGAAGGGGGCAGGCCAGGACTATAAAAACCCTGGGTTTGGTGAGCATTCCAAAGGCTGAAAGAGGGGAACTATGGAGAACCTTGGAGAAGTGGCAGCAACCCCAGAAGGACTGTAGCTGATGGTGGGGACCACAAGCATGAATCCCTGCATAAATGTAAGCTGGCGTGCTGCCTTCTTTAATCATATATCTTTTGGTGGAGGTTATTGCCCATGGACAGGACTGTTCATATTTTTTTGTTACTGAATAAGACCGGTGGTTTGGATGAGGCTATTGGGGAAGGAGGCGGCCTCATGGGAGCCTCACTATAGCATGGGGCAGTGTTTGGGGTGCACAGGCCCAGCGACAGAGGCGCAGTATTTGAAGGCACAGATCCGGCACCAGAAAGGACAAGCCTAAAAGGCCAGGGTGGCCTGGTGCACTGGGGGTGTGATTATGTACGTTTTTTTTGGACTGGGATGGTGGAGGTCCGGGGCCGTTGTCCAGCTTCACACTTACGACCCCCTGGCTGTGGGGCCGATGGATGGACCTCTGGGCCAGGTAGGCTGTGCTCCAGACTGGAGCAAAAAGGAGGGCCACGAGCCTCAAGACTAGAGAGCTAAAGCCTCAGAGTCAAACCCTATCTGGTAGGTTTAGATGGGGAGACCTAGGTGGAGAAAGACTGGGGTCAAGGCCAGTGGTGGTGGAGGACTCCAACATATAAAAACAATAGGCAGTGTCCTGCTTACAAAAAACAAATCGGTATAAAATTTCCATCAAGACGTGGCAGACGAGTAGAGAGTATGACATGAGAAACCTTAAAGTGGACTCCAAGGGCGCCCCACATAGGGCTTGGATAACAGGAAAGATGGCGCCGGGGAGTTGTGCTTCCCAGTGCCTGAAAGATCGCAGTAGCTGCCATCTCCCTGCAGACTGCCTACACATGCAAATTAAAGCTGGATAGAAACCAGCTATAAAGTTATTACACATTTTTGAACAATAACTTCATAGCTGGTTAAACTTTTTTAAGGCAGGATAGTTAATCTGCATATGTAGCCAGTCTAAATTTATTGTGCAATTAACAAGGTGATTGCACAATAGATATAAGGTGTAGAGGGGGCCAGAGATGCAACTGTTCATCTTTAACAACCAACCTCTTTTGTTATCTTGACCACACATTTACAATAGACTAAGAAAGTTGTACCCTATCATAATAATTCAGCTGTGAGTCAAAGTCATTAATCTAGCAAGTTACTCTACCCAGGCAAAAGCATTTACCTATAGAGAACAATTTATATGATAAAAAAATTACAGAGAATGATTCTCTACAAAATAAAAATGTAAAAAGCAACGATAGCCTACCCCCTGTTATTAAGACAAAATTAAATGGACTAAGTTGTCCAGTTTACCCGACACATCATATTCAGCATACCTTTTTAGCACTATATTTACAATAATTATATGCTTTTAAATTAAAGTAAGAAATTTATAAATAGATACTTGTGCTCCTTTAATACTACTAATATCATATCTTCATCATCTTTGCTGGAGACTGTAAATTGTATATGAAAGTTCCTATTTTCATTAGGAGAAAAATATACTATTTTAAAGCCCTACTACTTTTGGAGTTACTAGTCATGAGATTGAACATTGCATATCCAGGAATAGCAATGTTTTAAAAAGACCTTACCTTTATGCATTCTTCTTGGTTCTGACTCTTTGGTCATGGTTGCCAGACAGTGAGGAAGTACACTGCCACAGCTGTTGCTCTGTCCTAGAGGTAAATGACCCTGCATGAAATTTTGTAAATACATAGTTAAGAACTGCATACTTTTGCACTTATGTCAGAAATTTCCTGAAAAACAAAAACACTTTTTTGGCATGAACTCATCTGAATCAGTTTGAGTTATTTTAATTATATACATCCTCTACTTACTGAGAAGCTTTCAAAACAATTTCCCCGCTAAAGATTATATGAAAGCCCCTCTTGCTTTGTTAACTGACACTGCTACAGTTTAGATATCATTTTCAGTTGACATAACCTTATCTTCCCCCTCCAATAATATCCTGAGGAAACCAAAAATGATACAATTAACAGGCCTCTGAAATCAGTTTAATCTAATCAAAGTTCATTTTTTTTATCTTAACAGGCTTAATTCATTTCCTAGGTTTACTATTTTTAACTTCAGGAATATTACAACAAATTTATAATGTCTTTGCCCTTATGTTGACCAAATTTATTTCCAACTCAAAATATTTCTTACATGGAAATTAGAAATGGGAAAATCTATATATCAGTACATTACTTACTTTGGGATTTACACTTCGTCCAAGAGTAGAACTATTGAAGTGCGGTGATACAGAGGGAGTAGTTTTCTTGCGAGGTAAAGTATCACTCATATACATGCCTTCCTTGTGCTGTTTCTTTCTTTCTTCCAGATTTCTAAAGTGCTTAAAATGTAATTTGTAAAATAGTTTTGAAAAAATGTCCAACTTTTTAGTGAATTATGTTTCATGTGGAACATGCTGAATCCTACAGTTTGGAAACTTCATTGTAAATCTAAATATTCAGTTTTATATTCTTGTTCAGGTTGATGCAATATGGGATTTCACAATACACACTTTTCATAGAAATTATACAGTGAATGGTAAACCAAGAATCAGTCATTCCCAAAGTCAAACTATCAACCAGTCTTGGTTTACATGAATATTATGAATTCTGTAATGCTAATAATTCATGTGCAGCCTACAGATTTCTCAATTAAGCAATTATTATGAATGAATTCTACCAATATGGAAGTTAAATGGCCAAGATAAGGTAAGGTAAAGAAAAAAAACCCAACAGCCCAATATTCTAAGATATAACTTTTTAGAGGCTGGGGCCCAAATTGAGGACAAGGGGATTATTTTTAAAGTAACAGTTTCAGTTCCTCATCACCCTAACCCTTAAAGTTTGTTTCCATAAAGGTAAGCAATTTAGAGATTCACCTTAAACGCTGTTCTGAAAAAAAGAAATCACGCCTATGGAATCAAAATGGTTTTCTGAACAGACTGTAAAGCTGAATGTTAAACAGTCACCAACTAGCAAGTGAATCATGTTATAAACTAATTGTCCGTAATTTTAAGAAAATTTTTAATCAGTAAATAACATGCATAAATGTAGAAACATGTTATGACTTGCATCTATTTTTACAAATTGAATCTTATTAGGCCAAACCTCAATAAATTCCAAAGAACTGGCCATTTAAAACTGATGTATTTTTGGAATGGTTATACTTCAAAAAATGATAAAATCCCCTCAATATAATTTTGATTTTAAATTTAAATAATTCATTATTGCAAATGCTTCTGACCACTGAAATGGCATTTCCCATTGTGTTATTCATTTATTTGAATGGCAAAAAGACATAGCCCATGTCTATTTTGAGATCTAGATTCTTTGTTGTGAAAACTATTTTTATTCAACAGCATCTAGTAATAATCCATATGAAATTCAGCAAAACCTTTAGGTGCAGTACTCTGAAAGTTTGATGAAGAAAGGGTTCTTACTAATGTTATACTGAAAAGTTCATGGGTAAATGGCATCTTTGTTACCCATATTAAAAATCCCAGATGGTCAGCTTTGAAGTTACCTGTGGTTGCCTGCGGTGTTTCTTAGCTGGGAGAGGAGGAGGTGTATCAGATAAAGGTAAAGGATCTACATGTGTAACCATGACCTCAGGCCAATGGACTGATGGAAGTTGAGCAATAGAGCGAGGAGAAAGAGAGTGAGGAAACACAAATCCAGAACAGAGAGGTGATCTTAGCTTTATAGGAAAAAGAGAAATTACACACAAAGTTTTCTACTTGGAATTACTCAAGAGGCATGGCACATACAAGCTGCAGTTTATAATATGCTTTTATTTGGAGAGTTTAGCACAGATGGAGACTTGTTAGTAGAAACTGGTGAAATACATTTTTAAATATTTAAAACAGTGTCCAAAACAACGAAGTCTAAGTTAAATGGTAAATGATAGTAGCACAAAAGTAAATATTTTCCATTCATAAAGTTAATCCATTTTTAAGCAACTGGGCTTATTTGGAAAAAATAAAGATAGCTATAATAAAGCAAAAAGTCAAAGACAGTATAAAAAAGCCAGAAAGAACATATTGGAATAACAAACACAAGTAAGAGGTATTCATCTCATCTCCTCTCCCCTCCCATGCCCCCTCCCCCTGCCGCCCACAATCCCTACAAAACCCAAGGTCAGTATGTTCCTTGCATAACATCTCTAAATGAACTACAATAAACTGTTCAGTGAACACTTTACCCTCCACTGTACATATGGACATTAAAAACATAACTACAGACTACTTTTCAAAAAACATGCTACCTTTTAGCATTTGAAAGACAATGATCAAACTAGTTTCTGATTGGCTCATTATTCTTATTGGCCTCTAAACCACTATCTTTAAGAACAAAGACATTTTATAGCTGGAGAATTCATTTGGGTTTCTTATCCAATCAATACCTGACCCTACATTGCTCACAGTCTGTTTCAGGGTTACATTTACTAGATGATGGGACAAAAAAAGCAGCCGTGAACAGAATGATGTAAAGAAAGGGAAACATCTCTCAAACAAACCTCTTTATTTTGTGGCTGGCTCACCAGCACAGCCGTGGAAGGCTCGGTAGCAACAGCGTCAGCATCTGTGGGGGGCTGAGTGGAAGGGGGTATATTCGTGGAATTGCCATACAGCTCACTAATTTCACTTACACTGATATAACCCTAAAAGGAGGAATTCAGAAGTTAAACACAAAAAAGGAGCAAAAGCCAAAAGGCATGCAAGAGTATTAATGTACCCAGTACAATGAAGGTTAGTGTAGAGTGATACAGCCAAATATATCTGTGTTTATTATCAAAATGATAGTTTAAAGCAGTAATAAAATCACCACCAGAATTTCAAAATATTTGAATACCGAAATATTAAAAAAAAGTGTTATCAAAAGGAAAATATACTTTAGATAATCAAGAGACACTATTCAAATAACGCCTTTAGCATTTTTTTAGATTAACATGCTTTAAATTTAAATACCATCTATAGTGTATCCATCACCTAGATTTTAAATATAGCATTGACATTTCTTTAAAAAAGGAAAAGAAATATGCTTGCTCATTTTTAATTCTTTGCGTTTCCTTCTTTTCCTTTTAATTTCCTGTTAATAATTTTGTATTAAATACGCCTCTTGTGACTTGTAACTGTTGTTACTCTGTAAATTGCTCTACATACTCTCTAAATTCCTCTAATCAGTAGTGTTTAACAGTTGCTACCATCTATCTGATACCTGTTGTAAGACTCAACGTTGATGATATAAGTGTAATTCTATTAGGAAGTAGCCATCCAAATTTCTATTTTTTATTAGCAATGGTGGAAGAGGGCAGAGGCCAAGGACTAACAGAATATGGATACTAGAGAATACATCTGGCCCAGAACAGGCTCATCTAAAAGAGATGAAACAGGACAACTGTTATACATGTTCTGCTGTGAAGAGAAATTCGGTCTTCAGTGCTACCAAATAAACCTCTAGAATAAAAACCAGAGATTCAATACAGTGGTCTAGAGGACATCAGATTACACCCAAGTCAAATGTCCACTTTTTGATCTGTAGGAGGGAAAAAAAAGCATTTTAAAAAGCGAAAAGGTCACTGCTGAGAGACAGTGTATATATAGGTAGGTTGAAATGTATTGTAAAGTTATCAAGACAATGCTCTGCTTGTAAGCTGAACAGGTGAAATGGGTATGGTTATAAAACTGAACTAATAAATTATAGCAAGAGAGATGTCATTTAGGAATTAAGATGATCAGAGCAGCGACAACCTATTGCTACTGTCTCCTCAGATTAAAAATACAGAAATTTAAGACTACACAAATAATTTTGGGGCTGCAGGGAGAACCCGCTGCAATGATTCACTAGCAGTTAAGAGTATTTTATCCAGGTTTTCTTCACCTGGAAAACAATTTGGGAAAACCAAGCAAAAGCCCTTGTAGAAGTCTCTGATACAAGCTAGAAGGGAATGCAAGTTAGCCTTCAAATACAGTAGAGCACAAGCTTTATACTATGAATTATTTACTAACAGAAGTGGACAATCTAATAAACTGTTTTCTCAAAAAGAGAGGATAAATTGGAAGCAAGGTCAAATCAGGGCCATAGCAGTAGTATATATGTATAATTAACTTTGCTACATGGTTAAGTGTTACTATTACGCATTTTAAACTGGGGAAAAATCCACAAAAAGCACAAAAGTACAAGGACTCAAACCATTGTGCAGAGACAATACTGCATTCATTTCCATTGGCCATGGAAGGGAAATCCTGAATGCTGCAGAAACTATATATATATATATATATATTTTAGCAAAGGCATAGCAGTGCACCTCCACATTCAGGGCAGCCATGTAGCATGTGGGACAGTGCCAGTGCCTGCCATGCTGATTGCAGCACTGCTATTAGCTGCCACTGTGGCAGAAGCTGCTTTTCTGCCCTGCTACAAAGGTGGTGCACAGGACTGCTGCTCTGGTGGCCCCACTTCAGTTACACTTCTGTAGCTTAAAGACTGTAAAGCTTGTTCCCAATTTCCTTGAAGTCAATGACGTAAGTCAGAGATCTCACTGGGCACTAGCTTAAGTCCTGTAGCCCAAGTGGATTAAAGGATGCTTTAAAAATCTCAGCCTTGTAGAAATATCAATATTCCCATCTTCTCTCTCTCTCTCTTTTTCTTTTGCTGTGGGCTGAACAAGCTGTCTTTTTACTCAACAGGTCTTCTAGTTCCTTTCTTACGCGTGCATGTGCATGCAAATTCTCTCTCTCACACACACACCACACACACAGTCATGGTTTCAGAATCAAGACTTCTGTTGGGGGAAGGAAATAAAAGAGAACAGTCTGTGTCTCCAAATGCTCCTTGGGATCAAAATGGATCAATTCACCCCTAGGCAGAGTCAGCCTAAGGTCTATTTGCCACTAAATGACAGATTTTTAAAGCTATCCAGGTGTCTATCACTCATCTGAATAAAATACTTGGGACAAATTAATATTCAGTTGCCATGTCTACACGAGATGCTGACTGTGCAGTCATTTAGTACTTGTTTATATAGATGACAGAAAGCATTTGTTTATATAGGTACTAAATGACTGTGCAGTAACAACTGTGCAGTCAGTGTCTTATGTTGCTAAACAAGTACTAAATGACTGCACAATAACTGGAGTTATTGTGTAGTGGCACCAATGAAGACCAGTTTTGTGACACTAATGCACAGTAGAGTTGTGGCACGGGTTTTGCTATGTGATGCTACTGCACAATAGTATCAGGCTACCGCACAGTCTGCATCTCGTGTAGATGTGGCCAGTAGGTGCAATCACTGAAACTAAGACAACTGGCAGGAAGAACAACTTTCATCTTATACAAGTTGGACAGTATAAAGACTTAAATTATATAAAACATTTAAGATGTTTCTCTTATTTTACCTATTATAAATTATAAGTAATTTCATTGAAATGAACAGAATTACTCTGCTAAGAAACCAAGTGAAATAAGAGGAAAATCTGTCTCATAAAACAATCTCAGCCATTTAAAATATTGAAATGAGTAGTTCATAATTCTGGTGCAGAAATTAAGTCTAAGAGAGCATGCTTTTCTAGTAAAAAAATAAAATCAAACTAGACCCTTTGACGGAAGATAAAAATGTAGACAAATATATCTGAAGAAGACTACCATTTTCTGTTTCTTTGATTAAAATTTAATATTTAGCCACAATTCAGAGACGCATACACTTCATTAGGATGAAATAAGATGATGTTGACAGAATTTGATCAACTATAGTTTAGCTGAATCACTACACCTACAATTACTAAGGACTGTGGTTCATATTTATTCAGAATTCTTTCAAGGCTTACAGGCCCTCAGGTTGTGACAGCATGCAGTTGTAAGCTAAAAGCTATTAACCTTTAATTGGGTAGCAGTAAGTTGTAGGTCTCATTTCACAGTATCACCAAATTAATACCTCAAGCAAAAATTATAAGATCCTAAACAGTTTTTCAATAGGTAGATCTAAAACAGCTCAAAGTATTTAGCCCCATATTTAAAATGCTAAATACATGTTTATAATACATTTCTTTCTATCCCTAATAAAAATATGACCAAAAATATGACCAAAAATGTAAACATCTAAAAAGCAGGAAGACTGGAATTCATTCATATTTGTCTGTAGCTATTTCTGGATTTTGTTTTTCCTCTCCGTTATATTTAATGCTCTATTTAGAGAAAAAACAGATTCTCTAATGAATGTAAAATGGTAATTTATTCAGGGCAGAAGTCTAAGGCAATGCCCACTACAGCTGGGAAAATGTCAGAGAAGCTATTTTTGCCCTAATTTGCATGTTCATATGTAACAGAACTAAGTTACCTAATCACGGCAAAAACAGTATATTGAAATTGCAGGAATACCACTTACCAAATCATACAAGATTTGCCAAACTCTAAATAACTGTTGCATCAAATGTAAATAAAAAATAAGTTTATCAGATGATCAGGAAAATAGCAGTTAACACTGTTTACCTCTTTCAGACTACTTGGACTGACAGGAAATCCTCTTCCTCCAGAAAGTCCAGAATACTTCTTTTCCAGATTACAAAGATTCTCTTTTTCCTGTGAGTAATTGAAATAGCTTTATTTTTAATGTGAATATTTATTGAACTAAAATTAATTTCTATTTATTTAAAAGGTAGAAACAAACCTTCTGGTGAGGCTTAATACATAATAGCAATTTCAGTGTCATTTATTCACAGCAGCACTCAGACTCTGCAGCAGTTCTTGACACAGCTGGGATTGCCAGAAGTGATTAATGATTTCAGGCATCTCATTTTTGGGAAGTTCCATTTTGACAACATAAAGAGGCCTAATTTCATAAGTGAGGGCTCAGTACTTTCTGAAAATTAGGTTTTACTTCAGGTGCTCCATGCTGGGAAATCAGAGGCAGCTGGAAACACCAGTCACTTTTGAAAACACTGGACAGTAGCTGTGGTCAACCAAATAACTTCTGCTTTCCATTCTCAGCCTTCAAGTAGACAGAGCAAACAGAATTTGAATCCCTGGTTGACATGCAACCAAATTTAGGACCAACAGAAAGTACAGCTTTTCAACCCAGATTTTTATTAGACAGGAGCTAGACAGACAAACAGCTTGATTTGGGAAATACTGCCCACAATATTGTAATTACTTTTATTGTAGCATTGTTGTTGATCTTTAAACTAAACATATCTTACAAGATAAGAATTGCCTACCCTTTGCAGCATCATTATTAAATTATTCTTTTCTTTTACAAAATGATCCTGTTCTCTCTGAGCTTGCTGGACAATATGATTAGCTTGCTTCTTGAGAGCAGAAATCTTCTCCTAATATGAAAATATAAGAAAATTTTAGAATATTCCTATTTGATAGCACAATACATATCCAGCCTAGATCCTGTTCACAGATGGTACACACAGCACAGGTATATTTCATCCGTGAACTCCACCAAACAGATCAGGGTTAGTTAATAATTATTTCTTAAAATTAAGACTACAATAAAGCAACTTAAAACATTTATAAAGTAAATATCCTTGGGGAGTCCCCTATCTAAAAATAAAAATAATTGTTTTCCTCTTTCCCACATTTTCTTCTTCTTTGGCAGACCCTTGCCATCAAGGATGACTGTTGTCCATGACCGTCTTATCTATGCATTCAAAGATGGCTGATGCGGCCTATCTAAGATCAACAGACTCTGCTGTAGCTCACATACGTGTTTTGTTTCCATTCGGGGTGGGTGGTTCTGGAGGTTTCAGGTCCTGAAAATGATGGTGTGCCTTTGCTGGTATTTTTGACTACTGTAAAGGTGATCTCACTGAATGCAGTTATCCAGCCAGGAAGAAATACAGAATACTGTATTAGACAGACTATGTTTAGGACACCTTTTCTAGCCCCCTCCCCATGTGGGGTGACCAGAGCAGATCCTGACAAGGCCTGCTCAGTCACAGTTACAGCAGCCGAATCACACTCCTGTCTCATCCAAGTGCTAGATGACCTTCTTGTAACTGCCGCCTTCATGCTAGTTCATGACTAGGAGCTTCCAGACCTCACAATCCTGCCCCTGTCGCCCTTAGGGGGTCGGCCAAGTGTTTCAATGTTTTGGAAAAGCTGTTTTCATGCAAGGCACCTGTGCGTAACTTCTTTTACCATGAAAAAGCTGCTGCACATCAACTTCCACACAGCTCTTGACAGAATGGGACCTTGATCCAATGGCAAGGAGACCAAGACAACTGGGGATTTCCCACATTATAATATACAATAAAATAAATTATGACTTTTGCATAGGAACTTGTGAACTATAGTTCCTGCTCTGACCTTTATTTTCTCTAAGGCCCTAGACCAGGGGCAGGCAATTGTTTTGGGCAGAGAGCCGCTTACTGAGTTTCGGCAAGCCATCGAGGGCCGCATGACAAGCAGCCCAGGGCAGATTAATATTAATTTTCTAAATTTTTTAGGGGCCCCGTGGGCTGGATAGAATGGCCTGGTGGGCTGCATCCAGCCCCCAGGCTGCATTTTACCCACCCGTGCCCTAGACACATAATACCTCTACCTTGATTTCTGTTCTGACAAGTTGGGATAATAATACTTGCCAGACATTTAATTACCAGCAGATGCTACATATTGTAAAACTGAAACATGCTGTGTAAGTCTCAAAATTTAAGAGAGCAGTGCACAAAAACAAAGAAAAGCCCATTTATTATCAACTGCTCGTTCAAGCTAAATGGGGATGACAGTCTAGGATGTAGATACTAAGGACATCTTCTCATATGCTGAAGACAGGAAAACCAAACAAGAAAAACTGCAAAGATATGGACATTCTTAATTACAGTAGAAGAATTAAATAAATTAAGTTGTAGTCTGCAACAATGCTTAAATCTATTGTCTAATTTTGTTTAAGAAGAAAAGTTATGAAATCGAGTCCAAGTATGAAACAGTAGCAAGAATTTAGCAGTAGTAATAACTATTCTCCAACTATTTGGGTTGGTTTAATAAAAGATATCAAATTCACCCAAGGAACCTTGTCTGCAGTAGTAATGAAACATCTTTCCTTTACTGACCTTTGAATTGTCTTTACAAGAAGATAGTGAAAATGAGCCAGCAAATATCAGCTCACCAAGTCATTCCATAGCAAAAAGGGAAAGGAACCCAAGACCTTGAATGCAAGTGCCCCTTTACTCAAATAAATCCTTGAAAGAAATGGGTGGAGGTAGTGCAGGGGGAAAGTTTCTGCTCCGTGGGAACAGGGGCCCAGGCTTAGAACCAAAGGTCCCACTTCCTTTCAGGTCACTGAGTCAGATGCCCCTCATTTGCTCTCTTTTCTGGCCCAATACAGCTCTCTCTCATGGCTGCACATGGGGTCAACTTCAAAAGGAGTGCTGGAAAAGGGACTTGTTAATACTTGACCTGTAGTGTGGCAGAGTGAGAAAGACAGAAAAACCCAAGTTCAGACTTCTTCTAGGTGAAGCTGGGGCCTACAAGCTAGGTCTTCTGGCCTCCTAAGTGAGTACCCTAGCCACTGAGTTATTTGGAGGGAAGAGCAAGAAGCATATTTTTCACACTCTTCCTCTTGTTGCCAGTGTCAGTCATCAATATGCAGCAGGGATAGAATTTCCTGTAGACAGCCCAAAAATGGCCACTTAAACAACCAGAGAATGTTACCCTTATACAAATCAAAGAAACATACAGCTGAACCGAATTTTCATTCTATTACCTTTCTACTGACAATGCTGCGCTGATACTCAGCTACTTCACGCAGCAGCTGCTGTGTCAGATTCTCCTTCTCCTCATCTAACCTACTCTCATGCTCAAGCTGCTGAAACTCCAGGTCTTCAAAGTGTTTGCTTTCTATGTCCAGCAGATCAGCATCCTTTAAAGAAAAACAAACAAAAACATTGCATTTATAGCGCTCACCAAAGAGATACGTAAAAGCCAAAAAATCAGTCTGAAATGATTATTCAAATTAATTCCATAAACATGTCTATCGAGTAGCTCTTAAGAGCTACAATCAAAGTGAAGCAGACACAGCTGATCCTTTATTTTGATTTTATTTCTTCAGTTATATCCAAGCTCCAGCTACTCACTTTTACAGGTGAATTTTACCTTTAAAGTAGAAAGTGTTATTGAAGCAGTTGACCATAATCTTCATCCTAGAGGGACAGGAAGTCTTTAGATCTGAGCTGAATACATTGAGCTCCTGTATTATGAAGGCTCAAAGTTGATTCAAAATTATATAGGAGCAGAAGAGAGGTCTGATACATTTCTGTTGCTTTTCAGCATTCTGTACAAGCTGAAGATTCCTAAGTGTCATGGGCTTTACATAGGTCACACTATTGCAGGGCTGGGAAAAATATGGCCCGCAAGCCAGATCCCGCATGCTGTGGATTCCTTCTCCCAAGGTGCAGCACCCTGCATTTATGTATGTTGAATAGCGGCATCAATTGTGGACCCAGGTGGGGCTTCCACCACAGTAGCATCAGTTGTGGACGCCACCAGCAAGCAGTAGCAAGCAGTGGATGCTGCCAGCAGGTTCAGAAGCCTTGACGCAGAACCTGCTGGCAGTGTCCATGGCTGACAACGCTGCCCTTCCAGGGCAGTGGAAGCTCCCATCCATAGCCCTGAGCTGGAACTGTTGGCAGGGTCAGCTGTGGACCCAGGCAGAAGCTTCTGCCATGCCTGGCAGGCGTCAGTGTCAATTGTGACACTGCTAGTAGATTTTGTATTGGGGTTCTGGAACCTGCCGGCTGCGCCCACAGCTGACACGACCGCTGCCCGCCTGCCACATTATAAGTCCCTGTCTGGGTCCATAGCTGAGCTTTGGGGCTCCTGGTAAACTACAGATCCAGCTGGGTTCTGGAAAGAGGGATGGAGAGAGGGAGGGAAGGGAAGAAAAGAAAAGACAGTGACAGAGACCAGACCAGAGAGAGAAAGAGATGGAAGTGGCCCTTGACAGGTCCCCAGAATTCACTCCTGCACTATTGAATTCCAACCAATAGATGAAAAAAAAGAAGTGTGAAAGACAATGATGAGGTCCATCATTAAACAGGTAGGGAAAGAATATGACTACTAATCGATAATGGCAGAAAGCACTAATCACAGATGCTGTTTTATGAGAGCTCAGTACCACGGAGAAATCCAGGACCACTACTAAGCTACAGACAGAATTAACTGTGGGCAATTACTTCAAGGGCCATGACAGATGTTACACTTATGGCACAATTAATATTCTAATAATACCATAAAAATTGTAAAATGCCACATGGTCAGACAATTTCTAATCCGAAAAACCAGCCAGAAAGATATTCTACGTGCAATATGGAACATCCTTGTGGCTAATTTGTATCATGTTTTAAACTGAATGTATGATGTGTCCTGCACCCAAGGCTGCCCGTGCCCCACCCCAAAGAGAAGCTGATTGTCAGGATGGGGCACAGGATAGCCCTGTCACAGAAACAGCCACCCCATGCCTGATCTCTGGGATTGGGCATGAGGCAGCCCCAGGTCCCAAATCAGGCCCCAAACCACCTACCTGATGCCAACCATCAGCTGACACAGGGCTGTATCCTGCTCAATCCTGGGAGCAGCCCCAAGGCACAGACCCAGAGCTGCCCCTGCTTGTTGAAAGGTTTGCCAGTGTAGCTCAACCCAAGTTTTGCAATGCTGGGCTGTATGTGCACTGCTGGGTACCTGCAGGATGCCTGGCATGGGGGACCAGGTTGGAATCTCAGGAATTTTATCGCCAATCTCAAAAATCATGTGTCCTGGTGTGTATATCTGGCAATATGGCTAGTTTCCACTGTGGTAGCATGCAGACATAGAGCAGGACCCAGAGAGAAAAGTGACCCTTGTGGGACACCACTGATGAAAATGCAGTTTCTCGTTACTATTTATTGGGTATGACTATCCAGGAAGGACTATTTAGTGAACTATCTTGGCTCTCTGCTGTCTCTCTCAAGGAAGACAGGAGCATCTCCTATTGTTGATAGTACTGAATGCTGCTGGTGGGGAAAAGGTACAGGAGGATGAGAATGGATGTTTGCCTTCTCTGTTGCCAGCAAAATATTGTCCCTTGGTACCCCTAATTACAAAAGACATGAATCCCGTTCACTAAAAGCTCAATGTATTCATAGCAGAAATCCTAAATTATAAATTCTACTGTCCCCACAGGAAAATACCAGTTCAACTTTCTAATCACATATTAAAATTAAATTCTGCATCTTCTGCCACAAGCTTATATGCTGCAAGTAATTTCTCATTTTACAGGAGTGAAGAGAAAGAACTTATAGACTTATATCTTTTAAGTCTGAAGCCAAGTTTTTTTTTTTTTTAAGTAGTAATTAAAATGTGTGTTCAATCTTAGGTACCTTAAAGGAGATTTTATTTTTTAAAAGCAACCTATGTATTAACTGACTTACAAGGCTCTCCCTTACAATATATAACACAACTACTTTAGGAAAGCCACACCAAATTAGCACAAAAAAAAAATAAAAAATAAAAAGAAATATCCCACTTTCATCCCAAAACCTACAACATAAAATTACTCCATCCTTCCAAATAACTCAGTTATCTCCAAAAGCCTGAATAAACAGATGGGTTTCATAGCATGCCATGAAGGTCAACAATTTCAGACTATTACATAATATATTAATTGCTACCCAGGCATTACTGCACTAGGAAAAACAGGCTTTTAAATATGCAGTCAATGAATATATATAGAGGTCAAAACTAGCACCTTAAATTCAGAAACCAAGTAGCAACCATTTCAGCTCAAAAATCACTATAGTCAGATGAGATAATCTGTTGAGCAAGTAGGATGCTACATTCTACATTGCTTTGTCCTTCAGGTTGTGACCTTCTCCATGGCCACAACTGTATGTTGAATAGAAGATAAGAAGAACAGTTTCTTCACAGATCTTTGAAAGCAAAGAACAAAGTATTTTAAAGACTATCACAGGATATTCCCAGCTGTTTCAAAAACAAGGCAACAGTACAATATAAAACCAGCCATCAGTGGCATACGGCTCTAGTTACGCTGGCGTACGCTGCCATGAGGCTAGTTATAATCAACAGTTAATTCTTGGCTGCTACAGGTCAGAAGCCACAGCAGCAAGAATGCAGGAGCCAAATTTCAGCAACTGCAAATATAATCTCACCACAACCTTCCCAATGTTCTTTCTTAGAATATCTGTAACAGGATAATTGCCCATTGTCCAAGTGATGGTTTCTTGGATCACAGCTGTACAAGAAGTAAAGCAAGCAATTTGCCTTTCCTAAATGACCCAATGACAATCTATTATTAAATGTAATTTACTAGTAAAAAACCCAATGCTTCTCCATTGGCCTATACCCAGCAGGAGGAACAGGGTTGCAAAGAACAACTTTCTCCAATTTGGCACTTCTGTCAAGAAATGCTTCTGCCTGTGCAGAAACAGATCAAGTGGTCCAAATCAGAACAATTTTATCTCAAGAACCAAAAAAGTTCCTCAGTTGGCAGGGATATGATCAGATTTGTGAATGGACAGATGGGATTAATAAAGATATCCATCAACAAAAAAGAGTATTCAAAGTCATCAGTGCTCATACTTCATTTACTGCAGATCATTCATAAATGCAGATGACTCTGAGGGCAAAGAGACAGCAGAAGGCTTTTAGGGTTTTTGTACTGATTGGTGAGTGCAGATGGTTGTAATTAATAAACTATCAAGAGAGATTAACAGCACCCACAACCATCTTCTGAAAATCTGCAGTCTCATTAGTCTAATGAAAGACCATGAAAACTGTTCCCTTACCTTAGCAAGAAAGAACGTACTGACTTCAAATCCCAGCAGACAGTGATTAGTCTAATTTACAACTATAATTTCCCCAACTCCCAATTTCTAATCCTAATCCAAACTCCAGATCTGGTCAGTTGTTTGACTTGAGCATGTAGGCATCTAAAATATTTCCATGATCATTAAGGTCAGTATGAAACCCTAAACCAGCTCAGAACAGAATTTTATGGGGGTGTTCAAATTACCAAGAACTGTCAACCTCAGGAACTAAAGTGAACATGGCTAGCTTCCATCATAATGAGTACAAGCAACCCCCGCTTAACATTGTTTCACTTAGCGCTATTTTGCTATAATGCTCATTTGAAATCTATCCCCTATTTCACTTAGCGCTCAGTGAGTTTCATTATAAACACTCATGGTCGCCATCTTGGGTCATTAAAAACAATTGTGGTCGACATCTTGGGTTGTCAAATACTTTTGGTTTCGTTTAACGCTTGTTTCACTAACACTCAGTTTTTCAGGAGCCAATTAAGAGTGCTAAGCAGGGGTTGCCTGTATAGGAAACTCACATTTCGAGCATTTTCCCGGTTTTCATGCCATAAGTGTAAGCTAACAGGTGTGAAAGGAAGAAAGACATTTATTAAACAACAGCATTTTTGGGATTTCTTTGCAGTAGATGGTAATTGGCATTCCAGGAATGACTACCATCCCACCACAGCACTGAGATTGTAAATTTCTTGTAAAAAGTGGCAAGGGCAATAGTTTAGCACTCAGGAGATCAGGGAGGGAGCAGAGCAACAAAATCAGGGAAAGGTCAGGGAACAGGGGACGGTGGGAGCATCTACAAGTGAGCTTTATGTGTAGTTACGCTAGTTAACTAATTAGCTCCTCAGTAAAGCATCGCTGTCTACACATGCAGTGCTATTACGTTAAAAAAAACCTAATTAACTCCTCCATAAAATAGAACTTGTGTCAGGCAGTACTATCCTATGATGGAGTTATTTAATGCACTGTAATGCACGCATAGCTAGTGACCAGAGCTGGTTTGGGCACAAGGGTGCTACAACGTGGGGGCTGCCTCCCAGCTAGCCCCACACTGTATCGCCCTTGTGCCCCAGCCAGTCCCTCTGCAGCACACTGAGCCAGAGCACAGCAACTCCAGGCTGGTAGGCTGACCCCCCGCAGACTACCTGCCAGCTGGGACCTCAGCTCAACGTGTTGCAGTCCTGGGCACCTATGTAAACTCTGCACCCGGAAGCAATGAACTCCAATGCAAACTCCACTGGAGTTTATTCAGCTGTGTTAATTGCATGTGTAGATGTGCCCAGTGTGGCACATCAGGCAGGGAGTAGAGTTTAACTTGTGGCATGCTTGGGCTGGACTTGTGGCATGTCTATTAAAAAATTGGCCATCAATCTTAGAGTATTTGAAAGCAGAAGGAATGCTGCTTTTTTTCTTTTTGTTTTGTTTGATGTTTATCAGTTAAATACCTCATTTAGCTTTTTAGAAGTTGGAATACAGTAAAAACTTCAGTTTTTAGAAATGCTGCAGTTAATATTATTATTGTATATTCCCACAGCCCCACAGTTATTACATAAACTTTAAAAATACATTTTAAGAAGAAAACCATTTTGCTGTCCTGCGGCTGAATCCTGCAATTGGAGGTAGGTCCAGGAGCCTTCACAGAGCTTGACAAAAGCCTCCATAGCTCTGAGTGACCAAGAGAAACCATATGCATAGTGTCTACTGAAAGACTAGGACCCACCTTTATTAGAAAAACACACTGAGAGAAATAGGCTGTGAATTCTTCTAGAGGAGGTATTTGCAAGACTTGCTATAACTAGAGAAGTTCGTAAGAAACTATTTTAGTGAGTGGCTCAATAATCTAGGGGTATGCAAGTTTCTTTGGATTCAAGAAATCCTGGGTTTAAATCCCAACTGATCCCACAAGGAATAAGGGGGCTGGGCCCCTTCCTTTTTTAAAAAAAGGAATCTGAATAAGTATTGGACAAGTATGATTCAGGACTCAAAGCATCCCTATGTTTGTGTAGGGGGTTGGACCAAAAGATGCTTGAGATCCCTTCCAACCATGATTCTATGTATTCCTGTTTAAAACAAACTCCTACATTAACACTTCCAACAGCAGAAACCGATTTACCAGCCCTGTTATAGCCAAGCCCTTCTTTTAATGAACTTCTCTTGTGGTCCCATGGAAGTTCATTAAAAGGGGATTGTACTGTATTCAATTTTTATAAAAGCTAGCTGATAGGCATTCATGAACATCCTATACTGAATAGAGGTGGTCTTTAAAAGGATAATGTATAACCTACTGGTATTAAAACTTGCATCATCTTAATCTGCAAGTCCTATGAGGAATGTGGCAACTACAGTCTAGCAAACTTGTTCTTTACCTTGATTTAAAATTTCAGTGCTAAATGGTAAAGCCCGATTAGTAGCTGTGGTAACTGAAGTCAGGATCCAAAGAGAAGTTACATCAGAGGCCAGTAGTCAGCTGTGTAACAAGAGGGAGTGAAAGGGGTACTAGCCCTGGCACCAACTTAGGAGGGATGCCAGAATCATCCCCCACCCCCATGGAGTCTGTGCCCCAGCAACAAGAACAGCCCCACAGCGCTGCTTAAGAACAAAAGCGAGAATCAGGACTGGGAGAGCATATGGTAGCTGTGGTTTTGGATGGTTTTGAAGTTTCCAGCATGGGTAAGACACCTGTGCCCTCGAGGCCTCCCTGCTCTCAGAACTGCATGCGTACCACCTCCTAACTCCTAAAACCCGCTCATGCCCCCACCTCACGCTTGGAACCACACGTCCTTCCCTGCTGTCCCACAGGATTTGCCCAGGGCACAAACTCTGTTCGTTCGGAGGTGGCAGCAACTTCACAAGCTTATCAGCGAAACTGCCCTGCCAGCGTGCCTTCTGACCTGGAGACTGTCACCTCTAATGTTTAGGTTCATTTTAACACCACTTCAAACCTGGGCTCCCTTATTGTAATCACTGTTAGTTCACATTATGTGGCTCTTTCTAGACAGGCTGTGCTCATTTTCAAATAGTACTGTATAAGCAAAAGACAGATCGCCTGTTTATACACTTCCAAAGTTTATGCTTAATACAACCTAAAATCATTTGTTTGTTTTTCTATAATGCTTCTATATCCAGCACCACTTTGTGTTGGCTAGTATTTTTTATTAATCAGTAAACACAATGTATACTTCAGGACCTATAAAAGAAGGACCTGAATATACACCCATTCGAAATTTGTCAGATTCTTTTTAAGGGGAAAAAATATCACTTTGGACTCCATATATGTTTTCCTAAAAAAGATATCTTTTCCCCTACTTTTTTTTTTTTTAGACTTTCATTTTAAAAGGGAAAAAAAATGGTTTTGGAGAACAGAAGAAGACAAGAAAGGAAAGCTGATTCTTCATTTTTCACTATGAAAAGGCAAAAGTCCAGATATGAAAAAATAATATTTTAAATATGCCATGGACTATAAATGCATTTTTGTCCAGCTCTATCATTAAGAAAATTACAGCCAGAAACTTTATTAGTAGTATTAATGCTCTTACCAGAAAGAGCCCAGTTTAACTTTCAGATGGCTGGCTGTGTTTGCAGGGCTGGCACTTAGTAAAAAATGTTGTTTTATTTTTTTTACTTAGTTATATTTCACACAGAAGTCACTGAAAGGCAATGAATATAACATTTTTACAGTATCTCTTTAGAATATAACTACACTTTAAGTAGAGTGCACAATATGATATTTCCTTAGGTTATACTCAAAGGCAAGCTGCAGTCTGTATAAAGGTAGAACAAAATGCTAGTGCAGAATTCTAGAAAGGTCTCTGCTAAGAAAAATCACCAGATAATAGACTTAACCTTAAAAATGACATTTTCAAGGCCTGGCTCAGATTACAGGCTAAATTATATGCTGAAGAAAATAAGTATGCACAGTATCCCAATGACATGCTTACAGTACAGCAAAAAAGCAACAGACTATTGTGTCAAGTAGAAATGAAAGTTAAGTGGCAAAATAGCCCAAACCAATTAGGATCAACACTGAAACAGTTGATCCTAATTACTGAAACCAAGTATTTATCTTTGCTTCTTTAATTACATGGTGATGTTCTAATGTCCATCCCTGAATAGCAGTTCTAAGGCCTGGGGAGCTAATTACATGCAAGTTGTCTAAAGCTCTTAAGAATATTTAGCATAAATCTATTTTAATCCAGCTATTTTCAGTCGACTCATTTCTCACCATGCAAATATTTATTATGAACATGCTAAAACAAATACTTAACTCTCCCAACTATCAAAACTGCAACTATTTGCAAGATGCTTTTTTGGATGCTTAAGAGCAAACATATCACAATTAACTCTGAAACGAAACAAAACAAAACAAAACAAAAAGTAGTTCATGCAATCTTGGAACTTGCTACTAACCCTCTTGAGCTGTTGCTGTAATTGCTCCCTCATGGACTCAGGGCAATTATCAAGTTGGGTCTTCTGCTCGGAGTAAAGCTCCTGAAGCCTCTCTAGTTTTTCCCTCTCAGCCTCAAGCTTTATTTTTTCCTGAAGTACGAACCAGAAAATAAAGAACAAGATTACCTTCAAACCCAAGAAGCTGTTAGTGATTAATCACGGTGGGCACCAACATCTTCATTAAAGTTCTTTGGAAGCCTAAACATGTAGTTCAAAGGTAGACAGCTCTCCTGTTAGTAGAAACAGTAATCATGGGATGTAAAGGTGACAGAAAACAAATGTTAATCACCACAGTAGAACTGTTAAGTCTGTTCCTAATCACTATTTTTGTAGACAGGAAGAAACACTTCTCTAATCACTATACTCAAAAGGAAATGGCAATTCTTGACCCCATCTTTCCAGTAGTGCCTTACCCAGTGGAAAAAGGTGAGGCATGTTAATGGAAAAAAGTGAAAAAGTACTTTTACTAAAAGAGATCCAGGTGGAAGAATGGAAGAAGATTCCCCCAGTGAGTATGCCACTTGTCTCCTATCTCAGGACAAATGAGTACATTTAGCAAGCAGAAAAAATGGCACAAAGCAAGGTATAGCTAAGAAATTTGTTTGGGGGGGAAAAATGTTTCAACAACTCTATATCAGATTGAGCCAGTAAGATTCATGCTGTACAACGCTGTGGGTGCATCTACATGTGAACGCAACGCAACACAACGCAACGCAGTAAATTCCAGTGCAGTTCAAGCTGGAGTCAGCTACTCCCCAGAGCAGTGTCTATACATGTGCCTGGGACAGGAGCAGTTTGAGCCAGGGTGGAGCAGTCCCAGGCTGGCAGCAGGTTTGGGGGGGTCAGACCCAGGCTGCAGGTGGTGGCACTGGGTGGCAGAGAAGCCGGCTAAGGCACAAGAATGCTAAGGAGCAAAGTCATGCAGCAGACAGCTCCCGTACCTTAGGATGTCCCAGCCAGCCCGTCACCATCTACAAGTGAGTTTCATTGCACTTACTCTGTCATAAGACAGTCCTGTCCCCAACAATACTATCTTACAGCAGAGTTAATTAATGTACTGCGCCCTAATAGCAGCACACGTGTAGACAGCGAGCATGTTTATGTGTTCATTAATGTGCCTTAGAGACTTCACGTTTAGCTTAGTATTCCTTAATAAAGTACTAACTAAATGTGCAATACCTAAAGTTCCTGAGCAGTAGCACCAGCCAACAGCTTTTTAGTGAGGCTTACTGCGCCTTAGTCTAATAACACTGTGCAGTAGGCTATTAGCAGTATTTTTGCCGTGACACGCTACTGCACAGTGTTATTAGGCTAATACACATTAAGTGTCTCATGTAGATGCACCCAGTGACGTTTTACTGTGGAGCTAATTAGCCTACTCCACAGTAAAGCGCATGTGTATATCTTGTATTCTGGGGCTGCTTTACATATTCCTTTCTCAAATTTCCAGCACATTCCATTGTTCAGTCTCCTTTTTGTTTCACTACAACAGGATTTTTTTTTATTTATTTTATTTTATTTTTTTTACATGTACTGGTAATTTATTTGCATTCACATTGGCCAATATACTTGGTGTTTGCCTCAAAGCTTCTTTGTGACATGTTGCTAAAAATAAGATTGTGAATATAGCCAGGACTTTTTAACATTTTCTGTAGCCATCTATTACTCAGAGAATCATGCAGATATTACTAAGATACTGCTTCTCCCCTTTCAAAACCGTCCTCTGGAGGGCTTCCATTTCTTCTTCATATAAAAAGTTCTAAACAGTTCCACCCTCTTCCTTTGGTATTTATAAGAGCAGTCAGATGTCATACTCCTAAAGCATCTACTCATTTGCTTTCTTCTCTGTCTAGATTTTTGAGATGCACCTAAAAACAAGCCCCTCATTTTAGCTCCTGCTCACATCCAGGTTTTATGGTCATATTACACCCCCATTCTTTGTTGGCAGTGAGCAGACATTTCTCTCATTGCACATTCAGGGCCCACGAATGCTCTCTGAATTCTCGTTTTGTACTGTATTTTCTTGCATTTTCTGACTTACAGGGAGCAGCAGAACAATGAGCAGGTTCTGCTCCCTAGCTTCTGCTACTCAGTTACATGCTACAAGGACAGATATTTTCCCCTTCATTCTGCTTTTCAAAACCAAAGTGCATATTATATTTGGAAGTGTTATAGTTGGGACACTGTGGTATTCTCTCCTGTAAAAATGGGGTAATTTTCACCTTTTTGAGACTTAGGATTCCCCACCAACAATGTCAGAATCCAAGTCCAATGTGAAATGAAACAATCAAAGCTAAAATATCTTCTATTAGTTCAGTGTCTCAGCCCTGCATTACCCGTGATTGTTCCACAAAGGATATTTTTTGCAAAAACTGGATATTGAACCAATTTATTTAGTCATCTGAATTTCACATACCCTGTCTTCTCAAATGGCAAAGACAGAACTCAAAAGTAATGTAAGGACATAACTTCATCCAAGTCACACAATGGAACAGCGGCATATAGTTTGGAAGCAAACCAGATGATCTCTGTCATAATCAGTATGCATTAGTCCCTCTTCTCGTTTTTCAAGTGTCCTGAGATCAAACTTGTTCCATCAAAGCAGTCAGTGACACCTCTGGCCCTGACAGTGGACAAAGTACCTCCACTCCTGCTTCATCCTATTTTCAGCCCTTTATAAAACTACCTATTTTATACAGCTAAATCCATATCTTTCTAACCCTCACTTTCAGTTTCACAGTAATCCTAGCCTGTCACATGGAGATGGGAAAGAAGAGAAAAACCTACAGCACTAACACATTTTCCAACCTCTACTTTAGTGCCATTACTCTCAAGTTATTAATAGCTTCTTGGATAGCTAGGCATCCTGGCAAGCATATGATCTCATTCAATAAAAGGCAAGTCAATCTAGGTGTGAAGAGACATCAGCAGCAAGTGTATAAGCTCACTGAGGACCATGCCAGAGAGAATCTTACTTCCATCCAGAAATCAGAAAGGTATTCCTTTAAGACTGAAAAGTAAGCAATACCCATCTCTTCCACTTATAACTCAGAAAGTTTAAACATCCCAGCAAGCTGGCTCCCTTTAAAAAAATTGCAATCATAACAGTGAATGCCATTCTAGAGCCATTATGTTCTACAGCAGTTTAGTGAAGTCAACCAAAACTACTGACTGCATTGATTTAGTTCACGTACTTCATAGTCTTCAATCCAAAACTAAATTAAGCACAGCCTGGATAGTCCTAATCAATATCCAACTCTGCATAAGAGAAGGAAAGCCTTGCCAAACTATCCATTTTGTGCCATATTTGCCTTCCACTGTGCATGCACATCTGCCATCAATTAAAACTGCAGATGCACGTGTGTATCTGTGGGCAGAATTAGGGTATTTAGGAATGCTTTTTAAACAGATAGTTTTGCTCAGTATTTAATCATTATGAAATATGAATCACATGTGATAATAACATCTAAATATTTATGTATTTAGATGTATTAAAGAAGGAAAGAAACTCTCCTAAGGAAAGTGACCACCTGAAACACTTAAATGTTTCTGAAAACTATCAAGTGTCTTCGCCTACCAATGTGAGGTGGATCCCTCCTGGTGTCAAAGCTGGTAGGCCAGCAATCCAAACACCACCACTGCTATGGCTGTCCATTGTGCGACACCTTCTATGCCTTATTTCTCTGTTTTTGTGAACCAGCAAAATATTAAAATCAAAATTCAAAGAAGATAGTATTCCTTTAAACCCTGAGAAAATCTTTAGTAAATTGGTGCAATAAAACTGGCAAACCAAAATGAACCCAAAACTCTGGATTTATTATGCATATACTATTCAAGGTAGAAATCTAGATCTAAACATTGATACAGCCCTCTCTTTTGGTGGTGTTGAAAGAAAAAAAGTTTGATGCCTTTCCTTAAGGCCAACAGATCGGAAAATGGGAGAAGGAAAAGGTGGGAAGAAACTTAAGAACAACTACAACTGGCAAGTTATAAAAAGGCCACATTTTCTCACTGGAATGCATGACTGGGGTAAAAATGTCTAACTCAACTACCTTACAAAAATAAGGTTCTCTTTATTTCCAAGAGAAACAACAAAGAAGAAAAAATAAACAAACTACTAGTCACTCAGTAGTAAACACTTACCAAACACCTTGGCTTCTAAAGTTAGCTTTTCTACTTGAAATGCTCCAGTCTAGAATACCTCAGGGTATGCATCAGTCAGCAGTTTAACCTCAATCTCAGTTAACTCTATGCTATGGTAACAAGTTTTATATAAAAGATCTCATTACCCTTCATACTTAGCACCCTGCCCAACATGGAAGTACTAATCTAACCATCTCTACCAGAGCTTTCACACAAGTAAGCAAAAAACCACATGGATCTATATTCCGAATATGCTCTCCACATCTTCCACCTGTTTTCGCTTGGGGCCAGAAAACCTTAAGTACAGACCTGTAGAGCCTGCCACTCACTTTATGACCAGATGGAGAAGTGTCAAAATAGCTTGCCAACTATTAAACAAAGAGAAATAATACTACAGACATACATGCATGTCTGAGGATGAGAGGTAGAAGAACTTGCCTTAGCCATCGAATAAAATCATTCTCTGCAGCATTGCTTTCTGGTTACTTCAAGGAAAGAAGGGGAAGCTCTCTCTTTAGTGACTTACTAGTAATACAGCTACCATACCTATAATGAATTGTTTGGAATATGTTGGCTGCGATCCTCCAGCTAGATAGCAGGGACAGACAAGAATGTCCCCCTCAAAAGCAAAAATAATAGTACTGAGAAAAGGTTAAATTTATGGTTCACAACCATTCCAGTATCTCTTTGACATATTCTCCAGAATTGGAAACATTTATAATATTGTGGCTGTTACTTAGGAAACAAATATGGCTAGTAGACAGACAAATACAGGGAAGCAATTAAATAGACTCCATAGTATACAGGTCATACTTGCTGTTCTTTTTCCATTCCACGCCCTCCAACCCCTGTGTTTTCCACACTCCTCCCTCAGAGAAGAAAAGAAGCACAGTTACTGATAAAAACATAAAAGCTGATGTAATTTAACCAATGACGCTAGAAGACAAGGCTGTCTCTGAGGGCCTCCTTAGACCTTATGCTGTAAGCCAAATAAATGTTAAAATCGGCTTACTGGAGCAGTCGCATGGTGAATGAAAAACATCTCTGAGTGTCCTTCACCTGCACAGCTCTGACTTAGAGGTTTGGTGAGCAGGAGCAGGATGACAAACAGGACCTGCTCACTCACCTGCTAGACAGAGAGCAGGCCCACCACCATATCAAGTTTCAGAAAGACCAGAAGGACCCAGGGAAAAAGCTTCCCTGGGGCTCTCTGGTCTCACTGAAACAGACACAGCAGCTCCATGCTCAGAACAGGGCTGTCTGTTATGGCTTAAATTCTCAGTGCAGAGCCATTTTTTTTCTCTTTTGCAAAAACTTGAGTAAAAGGAAAATCCATTTGTTACATGCTTCATAACAGATTATATGCATTAGCTCTGGCCTTAGGAAGTGATCATTCCAATCAGTTGTGAACTTTCTCTCTCATGCAGCACACACAAAAACTAACACTTAAATCTAAACAGTTCAAACTGAACAATACTTTTGTTCTAAGTATGAACCCCACAGTAGCTTTTTTTCTAAAGCAGTTGGATTTTTTCAAAGCTATTGATGCTTTTATAGTCAGTGCATCTACAGAGCTTCATATTTTCAAATTGCTGTACAAATATTAAATAGTTTAAGTGTGGGAAAGCCTCTCTTTCACATATGGAGAAACAGACATAAGTTGGCAATTTATTGGCAGTAACCAAAGAAATGAGAAAGCTAGGATTCATTCTGACCATTAGAACATATTACCTCACTGATGGTAAAAAAAACAAACAAACCCCAAAACCAACCTCTCTCTGAAAACTAGCTTTCTTTCTACATTTTTAGTGCAGAAATTCAAAATTATCACAGAGAACCATGTACACCGAACACTTACCAGAGGAAATGTTAAACTACTGGGCAATAACTAGAAAGAAATAATGGTTTCAGGGTAAGCTTAATGTTTCAGAGTTCTAAGGATTATCTCACTATCCTCTTTTTTTAAATAAGACAAACTTAAGTAACTGGCTCACCTGATGCTTTATTAATACATATTTAAAGGATCATAAAGCATTAATTTGATTGACTTCAGGCTTTGTATATTTTTGTTGCAAAAAAAATACAATAACCTGAATTATGGACCAAGAGGAAAAAAGCTTCATTAGAAATTACCAACTGTAACAAGTAGGCGTCCTGGGGCTGATCTCTATATAGGCCCACCCGCTTGTTTCCGGGCTAACCACCTGCCCATCTCATCTACCACGCATTGATGTTCCTGACTGTCTGATGCTAATCAGGTGGAAAGCTGCCCTTTACCTGCCCTGATGACAAGGGCCTCTGTACACGCTCCAGCCTTCCCTTGACATGTCCCATGCCTTGCAGATGTTTCTTGGCCTGGCACCCAGCCTCATCATCATTATGGCCTAACACCTGGACTCATTATCATTCTGGCCTAACACCCAGCCTCATCATAATCTCTACATGTACTGGGCTCCCAGCCCCATCCCTGGCCTACTAGCCCCATCTGCTGGCTCCAGGCCCCGTCCCCAGGCCACAAGCCTCACCTGACACTAAGCCCCATCCTCGGGCTCAAAGCCCTGTCCTCGGGCTCCAAGCCCCATTCCTGGGCATCACCCACTGTCTGCATCTCTGGGCCCCAGGCCCCCTCACTGGGCTCCAAGCCTGTCACAATGGGACTACGGCTCCAAGGCCCATCTCCATTGAAGCCTAACACCCAGCTCCATAATGCATCCAGGCTCTCCTGAGAGACTGGGTGCTGCCACAGGTCCCTCCACCAGCCGGGGCCCTGCCTCAGTGCTTGCAGTGAGCCTTGGCTCACCCTGTCTCAGGTCTCACCCACCAGGGATGTGGGGGCTGGGGTTTTCGGGCAGCCCTACTCATCTTTCACCAGGGAGGTAACTGGCCTGGCATTTCTGGGGGGCTACCCTGCTGCAGGTAGCTCTACCAGGCCACCCTTTCCTGGCAGGGTGCAGTTTCACATCATGCCCAGGACCATGGGGCCTCCTCCTTCCCCACAGCCCCATCCCTTACCTCCAAGATGTTCCAGGCAGCAGCTCAGCTGGATATTGCCTCCTTGGCTGGTAGCACCAGACTCCTGCCCTGCAGTTCAGGAACCCAGCCCCTACATATTCCAGCTGGGCCCTGTTCCCCAATCAGACAACTCTGCCTGATTACCACCACCAGCAGCTGTGGTCTACTTGGTTGCCGCTCAGGCCCCTGACAGTAACAGAGCACAGAGTGCTCTGTTACACCAACATATATAATTTAATTGTTGGAATAATGGATTGGCATACTGTCATTTCTTCCATTGTTTAATTTCTGTAACCTGCATAGTAAGGGTTTGTCCATTGGGCCAAATGTTTGTCTCATACAGGATCTTCTAGTTTGTAATTGGAAACTACTTACACAAATATCAAGAAACAACATTAAATATACTACAGGATGACAAGTTACCCTCTGCCAATTTTTCCTGATTTCTGTATGGAATTTGCTCTTGACGATAGACAGGAAACACTGTAATTGATAAGAGACATTGGTTCCAGAGTATACATTTCAGCCAGACACAAGGCAAGTGTCCCACAGGAGAAGAAAGAGTACTCTTTACTCATAAGTTAAGCCTTCAGTCTCTCAAGGCCATTTATTCTGAAGCAGAAGAGAGTTTCCTTCCGCATATTCTACTAATCTGTGCCAGTGTCCATCAGCACCATTGTCTTATCTGTTTATTCATTATTTAATGTTTTTCTTTTAATTCTGATCCCCATGTTTTCAGAATGCTTTCATTCAGATATCTCAGACCTAAGTCACTGAGTTTCAGCACCACAGAAACTTATGTTTTATGCCCAACTGCATAAAAAGATTGATGAAGCAGGTTATGAAAATGACATTACTTTTACATCTAGATAATAGAAAGGCTATTTTCTAGCACAGGTGAAGACCTAAGGGTGAACTAGCCAGTGGAAGAATTAGCTAATGAATCTGCTTTCTTGTGAAAATATCATTTCATCCCATTGAAAAATGAAATAAATGGATTTTATTTTAAAGTGTTTTATTTTACCTAATTTAAAACAATGTACTGTTATGTTCACAGCAACAATATGGCTTTTTTTTTTCAGAACCGTTCTGCAGCAGAGTCTAAAACTGACTCCAAGGTATCCTTAGTGCAAGTCTAGGACCCTGATCAGATTGTCATCACCAGAATCCTCCCCTCTCCCTCTTCAAATTCTAGTCCTGGGTTTCCCCCATACCAAGACTACACATTGGGTGTGTCTAGATGTGCATTTAGGCATGCCTAAATTTAAATATGCATTAATGTGCATTAAGGCAATTTAGACTTGCATCTACACATACACATGTTAAAGCACATTAACGCCATGTCCACGCAATGATGTGGGACTAACTTCAGTCCCATGTCAGTCCATACACAACATTAATACGCTTTAATGTGTCTACACTTGCACATGTAGACGTATATCCTTAATGCACCTTAAATTGGCCTAAAGTGCCTTAAATTGGCATGTGTAGATGCACCCATTGTGTCTCTAATTTGTTATGATTGTCTACATTCTGAAATAACAAAGCTACTTACTACTTCAATATTGAATAGCAAAGCCAACTCGGTGTTCAAAACAAAGAGAATCAGTCAGCCCTATCTACGTTTCTAAGACTGCCTTTAAAAAAAGATGGAAATTTTTAGCATAGTAAGATTTTTTTCTTTGCCCTCTAGCTTCTTGGTCTGTAAGGTGCACCACTTCCTGTTTCAAATGGTCTTATACCACTATGAGGGCCAGCAAATACTTTTAAGTGAAAGCTGAAATGATAAAGCAATCATTTCACTCCAGCATCAGGAACTTCGAGAAAACAAATCTGTGAAATATCTACTGTTTTCATAGACATTAGGGCTGGAAGGGACCTCAGAAGATCATCGAGTCCAGCCCCCCACCCGAACAGCAGGAAGTCAGCTGGGGTCATAGGATCCCAGCAAGATAAGCATCCAATTTACTCTTGAAGGTGTTCAATGTAGGCGCTTGAACCACCTCAGGCTGTTCCAGACCTTGGGGCCTCGGACAGTAAAGAAATTCTTCCTTATGTCCAGCCTGAAATGGTCTTGCAGTAGTTTATAACTGTTCAACCTCGTCATCCCTTGGGACGCTCTGGTGAACAAATGTTCCCCCAGATACTGGTGGTCACCCCTGATAAACTTATAGGTGGCCATCAGATCACCCCTGAGCCTGCGCTTTTCCAGGCTAAAGAGCCCCATGGCTCTCAGCCTGTCTTTGTAAGGTCTGTTTTCCTGACCTCTCATCGTGCGCGTGGCTCTTCTCTGGACTCTCTCAAGCTTCTCCACATCCTTTTTGAATTGTGGGGCCCAAAACCAGATGCAGTACTCCAGCTGTGGCCTCACCAAGGCTGAGTACAAGGGGAGAATGACGTCCTGGGATTTGCTTGAGAAGCATCTATGGATGCAAGCCAGCGTTTTGGTCGCTTTACTAGCTGCAGCATCGCATTGCAGGCTCATGTTCATCTTGTGGTCAATGATGACCCCCAAGTCTCTTTCTTCCATAGTGCTAGCCAGTGTAGCACTGCCGAACCTATAAGGATGCTGCAGGTTTTTCCTCCCAAGGTGGAGAACCTTGCATTTTTCAGTGTTAAACACCATCAGGTTCTCGTCCGCCAATTTGCTGAGCCTGTCCAGGTCAGCCTGGATTGCCCCAAAGTTTGGTGTCATCGGCGAACTTGGCCAGTCCGCTTCTGACTCCAATGCCCACATATTGCAAGACTGAACATAAACAATACAAGAGTTTACAAGACTGAATACATTATCAACAATGAATTCTGCTCCAAGTTCACAAGGCTGACCACATTTACAAATAAAAAGGTAATAAGAAATACGAAAACTTCCATTCTGGTCTATTTTAAATATACAGATGGCATAATCATTATCTTTCTATTTATGACCTCTCTTTTTAAGAATTTCACAAGTTTCTTGAACAGGTGCTTCCATAAGGATCAAATTAATTCATGCAGGGGGTTTCCTGTCAAAACACCTGCTCAAATAAATTCCAGAAGACACTCAAACATTTCCATCAGCATTAAGGTAATGCCATCATGAACAGCACTATCATCCTCTCTCTTTCTTAGTGAATGATATTCACTATCCATGCAGACACCATTTCACATTAACTCTTTATCGGTACTTAGCCATGCAAAACAAAACAGATAGACAATGCTGTGGAAGAAATAACCAGATAAGACTGAAATGTAACTGTCACAAGTAATCCAAAGTACTAGCATTTGCAAAAGCCATGCCACAGAATCATAAGGACCTATCCTAAACATGATACTTATTAGCAGCAAAACTGAGACCTGATGTTATTACAGGGAATATATATTCAGTACTTTCTCAGAGAAAAGTGCCACCTGGGAAATCACCAGCACCTCAGCAGGCATCCTAGCCCAGGATACACAAAAATTTGTTTAACTCATGAGACAGTCAGAGAGCTTTATCTTATGCATAAATATTAAACACAATACAGAAAACTATTACTTACAATTAGCTAAAGAATTAATTGGTCCAATCTATTTGTTAACTTTTGCTTTGTTCTTTAGGAAATCCCAGCTATGACTTTATGATATTTATTTTGCAAAAGTTAGTATTTGTTTTATATTTCAATTTTATTCAAACATTCCAGGCCCCAACCAGAACACATATTTATATTCCCTCATTTTTTTTATTAAAAAGTAAAAAAAAACAAAGAAAAAAGAAAGAAACTTTTAATATTGGCACAGCTGAGGGTATAAGATTTGGGAAACCATTCTGTTATCCAGGGAAAGGGACACTCAGGACAAAACTACTTAAACTATTTTAATCCATATGAGAGAGAGTGTGGCATTGTAAACAAGTATTGTAAATAAATTCACCCATCAAATAAAGGTCATTTTCCTAATCTTCTATTTTCTGCTTTTCATTCAGCTGAAAAATGAAACCAGATTTGCCAGTTTTGTTTTCTAATCACCAAAACATGGTAACTTTTGATAAAACAGGAAATCATTTGATGCATTTTGGGGTCAAAGAAAAGCAAAATATCACTCCAGCAAACTGAATGCTTCCTAATAGATTCACTTCAAAGAGATGCAGTGTGCAGAGCCATAAATTCTACTGCCTGATTCAGACTGACCCTTGGACTACTAAAGAAAACAAACTAACACAAAACTGATTCACCATCCAAGTTAAAATACAACTATAGAATTTGCATAGAACTACTGAAAGCTGCAGGATCACTAGAATTTAAGGCAAGTACAGATCTGAAATAGAAGGCAGGGATAGTTTTGCTGCTTGCAGATGTTTAACCCCCCTCCCCCCCCCCCCAAAAAATGGCACTTTAAACTTGGTACACCCCTGCACCAAACCCAGCACATGCCGAGAACAAGCATCACATTAGTTGGACCCGGTTTGCCGGACGTCTGTATAGATCTGATGCTTTAGTGGGGCTATTTTGGTGCTTCTAATAGCTGATTGACTCAGCTTTAATTTTTTTTTTTTCCAAATCTATATAGATGCTGTGTAGCCAAGTCGAAGTAACCTGCTACTTCTTCAGGTAAAGGGCGTTTTTGTTGTTGTTGATGTTTTTTGTGGTTTGTTTTTCAATGTCTACAAGCAGCCAAGCTTAATTACACATGCATGTCACTTCTCAGAACAAGGAGGTCACAAGTACCTCCCTTACAGCCTTAGGGAACATTCAGGTTCAGAAAAGGGAAGACAGAAAAAGAGACCTCTGAGAAATGCTACAGTATAAATACAAGCCAGAGGCTTGACTTTGAATGAATGCTTAAGAGAGATTAAAATGTGCAGCTTATTTTAACCAGTAGAATGGAGGGGGGCAGATGTAAAGGACTGCAAATATATTTTGCACAACTAGAAAGGAAGGGGGAAGAAAAATTAGTAAGTACAATTCCCCAAGAGACAGGTTTACACTGAGTTATATGAAATTAAAAAAAGGAAACATTGTTGGCTGAACATCCAGAAAGACTTCCTGACAGTGAGATATAACAGGCTGTGGAATGTCCTCTCAAAAAAAGAATTGATTGACTGGAAAACATACTTGACCACATGTTAGAGGACGCCATCTGCCTCTGCCATGATGGAGAAAAATTCACCTTATAACACTTTTTCCATTTCTGACGTAAAATTTTATTAAACAGTCCATTTTTTTTTTTGCAGGAGCAACTGCATATTAAAAAGTAATTAAAATTATGGACTATATGTGTGTGTGAACCAATGTATTAATTTGCCCTGGTGTCCAGAGAACTCAATGTAGAGTACCAACACTTCAGCACAGCAAGCTGAATGAATTTACATGGTTGTATTAAATAAATGTTCATTACTTGAACAGATGTCTTGCTTATCATTCTGTGTAGTCCAAAAAGCCACGCTAAAATTCAACTACAATAACATGGTCCTAATTTTTTTGCTAAGAAAACAGTAAAACCTTCAGGGGGGAGGGTGCAGCAGAATTAATGATAACTTACCCTAATGAAGAGTTCTAAAATAATACTTATGACACAAACCTTAGGCTAATTCAAATTAATACCCTTATTTAAACAACAGATACTATGACTGCAATCAGATATTGTAGTCCAAGTTATACGTGAAAAAATATGTGCTGAGCGCAAACAGCCAGCATTTGCTCTCTTTCATTATCCTTTAATGCCTCCCAAATATCTCAAATACCTTTCAGATGAGAAAGTAAAAAGATCTGATCACCTCATGTTGCTAATCATAATCAAACACACCTTGGAAAACCAAGAGCATTTCAAGAACAAAGTTTGTAAAATGGTTATCTTCTTCCAATTATAAGTGAAGCCACCCACATGAAGCAAGAACATCTCTACCCATATTAAAAGTGTAAATACACTTTAAGACCAAGGAAAATTGAGTACAAATTAGCAAAGATCATTACTGTGTTTACCTTTGTCTTTTCGCCAATAACATTTCTTTCCAGCTCAGCTATCTTCCTGTTTAGATGATCCAATATTTCCTTCTCTTTCAGAAGTTCTGTTGTTTCAGATTTCTGTTCCCCATCCAAAAGGGCACATTCCATATCCAGCTAGCAACACAAAACATTTCTCAAAAGCAGTCCAGTTTACAAAGAAATCTTGAGAAACGATATTTGAGATGATCTGAAGTGTGGTTATTCAGTGTATAGCTACATTTAAAAAAAAAGCAATGCTGATAACATAAGAGCATGGTAAAAGGAGATCACAAATACGTATAAGGAATTTCAACATAAACACTGCAAAAACAAGTTTAAACGAACTTTACTTTGTACATTAATTTTTTGCATTCATTTTTATTTTCTACTTCCTCTCTTCTCTGCTTCTTTCTGCATCATACTGTACCTACTGTCTGTGCAGAGTCTTTGCACTCACCAGTCTTAGAACAGCTGCTTCTTTCCTGTTGTTAATAATTAGAGGCAACATAACCTAAAGACCTGTCCAGCTTAGTTTGCAAGTGTGAGATTCCAGAAATCAAGAGAGCATCACAATCTTTTCAGCATGGGGACAAGGACTTTTAAAGGGAAGTTACCTCACTTCCTTACTCTTTCACAGGCTACATGAGACACCAGTGTAATGCTCCCAAATGATATGAGGTACTCAGATGAATCCAGAAACCATTCAATAATTAGGACTAGTGTAATTTCAATTAGTAGTCAGAGTTTGTAAAGGTTGATACAATCATGGGGGCCATCCTTCTGCAAATAAAAAAGCCCCTGATTCCCCATAATGCATAAATATCAATTAACATTATTGCACTAAATTTTGTCCAAAAGACAGTAGTAATAAAAGGTATGAACAAGAATATGCATGCATCACAAATCCCATGCACATTTAGCAAGCAGGACATTTAAAATAAAAACATGTGAAAAGAAACAGGAGATTCTTATCTGTTCATACCTCTCTTGAAGATTCATCCATCTGGTCATTTAAATCTTTGATCTTCTGTTCAAGTTCCTCCAAATTATTTAATACTGCTATGCGCTCCTCCTCCAGCTGACCAAGTTCGTGCCCTCTTTGTTCACTGCTTGTGCGTTCTGATGTCTGCAATTAGCCATTGTAAGGTGTTTAGTAGCACAATTCTAACACAGCATGTTTTTCCTCTTCTCACATTGTGTTGAGCAAATTTGTGCACATTGAATCATTAAAAGTTCTGCTTTTATATGTACCTTATTTTACATGAACCCAAGATGAGGTTTTTCACCCCAGTCAACAAGGGGGGAGAAAAAAGCCTTATCTTAGATTTGAGTACTAGCCCAGAGCAGGTGGCAGCTCAGCCCCAGCTTCAGCCCAGGGGCCAAAAGCTGGAGGTAAGCCACTGCCTGCCTCAGGCTAAGGTGGCTCATGTACTATGGGAGGGAGTTCATGGTGGGGGGAATGCAGAGGAGATCTTGCAGTTGGGGTGGGTGCATAAGGCGAGACCTGCAGTGTATGGCTTGGGATAGCCCAGGGAAGACTACTCAACCTGGTCCCCCATCTGCCTGTCCCCCTGCTACCACATACTTTCAACTCCAGCCTGGCCCTAACCAGGTGATCCCTGGAGCTGCCACCGCTGCTTCTCCCTGATTGGGCTGGGACAGGGTTGGGGCCACCGCCACTGACTGCTATGGTACTGAAGTTGGAGCCAGAGTTGCAATGGAAGGTAAGTAACAGGGGTGGTGCAAGCAACAAAGGGATCATGGGTGGGAGGGACAAGTAGCAAGGGTTCAGGGACAGGGGGGCAAGAGATGCGGTAGTATGTCAAAGGTGACTAGGCATTGGGTGCAGGTACATGAACAGGGGGGCAGGCACCAGCTACAGGTATCACGGGGGGAGGCAAAGGCATGGGGGAGCAAGAGACAGGGGTCTGGCTCGTCATCCCCACTGCTGCCTTGTCTGCCACAGCAGTAGGGGGATGAATTTAAGACAACCGTCCAATAATTCGATTCAATATGTGGAAAATTTTAACATATGCTCTTCTTGTTAGTTATATCCTTCACAGTTAAACCAAGATAATCCATCATGAGGATGTAAAAAGTCAAATTCCTCTTTGCTGAAGTAAAGTAAATATGGAAAGGTAAATTTCTTTTAAAGTATACATTGAGTCTACATAAACAGAAACCTATATGTGCACTACAACATAATTAACCAATTATTAAGGTTTTTAAAGATAGAAACATAATCAATTACCACGTTTTTGCCTCATTTATCTACTGAATTATTATGAGAGATCTTGGAAAAAACAACTTTTGCAGCCTTTTTTTTTGCCCAGGAAAGCCTAGTGTAGAAGTAGCCCCTGATTTTAAATTAATTTTGCATATTATCCTGTTTTCAAAACAGGACTGACTGAGGTAACAGAGTCAAATTACATTTAGAAGGTCACTCATTCATTGTCTCCAGTTGGAATTAGAACCATGTTCTGGCTCTTAGTCATTGGCTTTTAACTGTCAGATCATATGGCCTCCTTCAAAATGGGTACAGTTCAGTTGCCCACTTACTATTCTAAGAGAAAGTGCTTTTTAGCAGCAGAAATCTGACTTTGATATTTTAAAACAATGAGCTATATTTCATTAATATTCAGATGCCTGTTGCTGCTGTTCTCTGTGGTTAGCAGGGCACCCTTTACAATAAATGAATGGTATTCCTTAATCACTAGTGCTAGTAATCCTAGCAGGAAAGCTTCTTTTTGTCCGGTATCCTGTTTGGATCATGCTGACATAACATCTTCAATTTCACTTCCCGGCAACGATTAAATATAGGATCTCCCACTTACGGAAGGAAAGCAACACTCACAAGCATTAAAAAGTTGCAAGACCACAAAAACTTGCACACAATATGATTAAATGTAACTGTCAAATAAAAAAGGAAAGAATCAATATGCCAGGGTACAGCTAGAGGAAGCATGTTTCTGGTTAAAATACCTGGAAGCTACAAACTGAAACCTATCATTAAACCAACCAGTGTGAGAAAACTGTTGTGAAATTATGGTTAAAATGACTGATTAATTCTGTCTTGACTTCTTGTGTTATGGATACCCCTAAAGGGTTAGTGTTAATGGATTAGCTGTTGAGATAAAATGATTACTTGATATTGCAACTGGTAATTTTTTATTATTTCTGCAATAATCTGGGCACAATCTATTTTAACTGTGTCAGGCCAAAACCACTCTGAAAGGTTCATTGTACAACTACAGTAAAGCCTTTCTTTACTGTGGTTTCTTTGTCCCGGCTATCTGCAGCACAAAAACAAACAGTATACCTACAACAACAAAGCAAGATCCCAACTATAAAAGGATGGAGGAGGGGAAAATTGTCAAATCAAATTTGGTTTAAATTTACTAAACTAAAACTCTAGGAAACTTCCAATAGAACACAGTCCTAAAATACAGAAATATACCAGAGATTAGACTTTCACTGTTCTACATAAAAGACATTTCAGAAAAGGTAAAACAAATAAATGGGAAGAAACATGTTAGATTTTTAAAGTTTTCATCATTGATAAGACTTCCACAATATTTTTTAAAAGAACTCTTTCAACTAAAAAGAATGCCTATGAAACAAATAGGGAATATTTTAAATTAATTTCTTAAAGTGAAGAGCTGCCAACTGAAAAAAAAATCCTTAGCCTGGTTTCTGCTGCATGTGAATAGGCAATTCACCACAATAGGCTCCACAGGAAGCAGCAAGTTGATTTGAAGGGCAGCTCTGTCCAGAAAAAGGAAAGGGAAGGGGGACTGTAAAGTCAGCCCAGGGAATTCCTCTCCACCCACTTTACAACTATTCTTGGGAGCTGGCTGGTTAGCAGGAGTAAGTCTTAGGAAAGGGGAGGAGAAATTTTCAGTTCTTTGCCTCCTCACCCGGTCAGAGGCTCAAATGCTTGAAATGGTGTGGTGCGACATTTAATTTTCCTTAATTAATTTTCCTCATGAAAACCAAACCAGCCTGTAAAGTCTGATATTCTGCTTATTTAAATATTTTGAAATTGGTATTTTAGCATATATCACTCCCCTCAGAAATATAAAGCCACACTAGAGTTGTTCATCACTTTTGAGAACATGATTAGAAGATACACTTTTCAGAGGAAAGAGGTCATCACAGTTTTAATATATCTTGGACCAAGTCAAATGCACTTTGTTATTATGACTCATATTTAACCGATTTTCATTGCGATTCAACTAATTGTACTGAGATTGTACTTCTGAACAGCATTACCTTTGGTGTGATGCTTAGGTAAGAAGATTCATTGGAATCCTTCAGGAAAGCAGAAGAAACTAAAGGTGGAGTTTTCATATTTTCACCAATATGTTCATCAGCTCTAATGCCTCTAGAGGAGAGGAAGGAGCAAGCACTTCGACTGACATTACTCAACTCTGAGAAATCAGAATCGCTTGTTGACAATTTCAAGTGGTTTCTAAATCTCGTTTCTGGATTAATTTGAGAATCTTCAAATACTGAATCTTCATCTGACAGTTGAAGTTTTTCAAGTTCTTTGTTAATTTTCTGAACATCAGCAACAGTGGCGGCAGCAGCAGGGTCACTATCAGGTTTGGAGTATTCTGCACACAAACTGAGGATAGTCTCCAGTCGTTGTCGCTCCTTGTTATTAAAAAAAGAGGTGGGAGTGGTAAGTTTCACAGAAAATTTTAACCAAAGGAAAGATCAACACTATTCAGGTGCAGTATTTTTTTAAATGTACAATCAAGTTACCTTTGTACTTCTAACAGTGATGGTGTAGCATAAAAAGTAAAGTTCGTAAATCCAGTTAAAGCTGGAAAATAATTTCAGTATAAATGAGTTCTATGTAAAAGTATAACTGAACCAAATGCAAGCTCTAAAAGAGAAGAGAAGATCTACATGTTTGAAAAAGATAAACCCAACATCTGAATTTCAAGATTCTACCTACATCATAATGGATGATTACTATTTATTTCCTTTTGTATCCCACACATATATGGCGCTGTCCCACAGAACTTATTCTACGAAACTTATGTCATCCCTTCTTGTACTTTAAACTATGCCTTGGTAATCATTACATTATTTTTCATGTTTTACTTGAACTAATTTATACATTAGTTCCAATTTTTAAGATTTCCTGTTCCATTAAATTTTTCCTCCTTCCCCTATATCACAGTTTTCAGTATTACTCTCCATCTTCAGACACCCAACTTTCATCCTTAAGAAGTTTGAAAGGAAAATAAAGTCCTTCTGGTTTTATTTTGCCCAGAACGGAGAATAGGCATTTCTCTTTTTATTAGTTAACTCCTTGGTTGTAAAATCTCATGAGAAAGTCATTCCATTTTCTAAACTTAAAAATCTTACTAACTGTGACAGAATTTAAGCTGTCATCCATCACGCAATTGTAATCATGTTTTCTGCAGCTCTGTTTTAAAAAATTACTAAGCAGTAAAACTAGTGTTGTTCTATTGCACGCAATTTCTTGTAAATACTTGTTTAGACCAATTTATAATGCTTAACACATAGTAGTTTAGCTTAAGTTTATATTCATTTTGTTACAGAGAAAAAAATAACACAAAAATTGCTTACCATAAACCTAATTAAAGACACCTGTAAAAAAAAGTGCTTCACTGTAAAAAAAAAATCAGGCTTTGTATTAATGATAACACAGACCAAAGAGTTTCTCTAAATTATTTAATCTTATCATTTCTCTTGGAATAATTTCTAGACCATCAGTCATCAGATTAAAAAGCAAAAAAACAATCTCCGCTCAGCCCCGCTCCTGTGAGAACCACAACAGGTTTATTCAGTTTCCACACACTACCTGGCAGCAAACTTGAATTCAGAATTTCCAAGACAGCTAATCACTTTATCTCTGCCTCGCTAGAGACAGTGACAACTGGTAACAAGAAGAAAGTAAAAGTATCAGACTATTCCAGTTTCTCCGATACAAGCCTTTTTAAAGTAAAATAAAACCTATTGTGAATTAACAAGTCCCTCACTTTTAGCAGGATTTAACAAAGAATTATAAGGTTGAAAAGAGCCTTAGTTATGAGAAAATATATGTACTTATTAAAGTACAGTTCTAAGTTTTCCTGTCTCAAGGCATAAACCAACTGTTACATGACAGAGGTTAGGCAGAAATCTTCTCCTTGGGAAAAGTATTTATAGTTGATCACTGTGACTTATCTTGCATGTTCCTGTAGATCCTCTACTAGTGGCCTGTCAGACAAAAACTATTGACCTAACTGGACAAGTTGCTAGATATAGAATGGAAATTTTTAGCTGATTCAGCAGACTGCTTTCAACCCCCAACCAATGGCATTACCCCAACCCTCTAAAGCCTTGTTTCCCTCCAAATAGTCACTCCCAAACTTTCTCATTCCCAAAGCATTTTCCTCTCCTTGTAAACCTGTACCATCTGGATATGCAACCCAATTCCTTATAGCACAAGACAAGTGCTGCCCCTGAACTCCACTATTTATATGTTTCCTGCTGTTGCAACAGCACCACTCATCCGGCTCTCTGATACTATCATTGCGATAGTAAAAGGTGGAAAACACAGTATTGGAATGGAGTGTCCCACCACTTCAACGACAGGTGTTATTCCTCATTTTCACATCAACATCTACATTCCCATCAATTAAGGACATACGAGATTTTAAACTGAAACTATACTTCGTCTTATCTTCAACAGGTTAAAATAAGAAAATCCCTTAAAGCAAGCTCAATTATGGAAAAAGGTAGGAAGAAGATTTTACTTTTTTTTTTTTCATGTCCTAGCAAAGCAGAAAGCCCTCTCTACTGCTTGGGAAAACATTAGTGGAAGAAAAACTTGACTCACTTCAGAAAGTGCCTGATGAGTCTCAGTATCTCAAAGCACACATTACAGAAATGCCTATGTCTATCACTTCTACTTCAATAGGTATTAAGAAGTTTATGCATGGGAAGCTCTTTCTGTTGCTATTTTGTATACTCTATCCTCATCATTCATGGCAGCCAGTTCCATCACACCTGTATTCAAGAGTTCCAACCATAAATGTTTTATGTGAATAACCGAGAAAATATCCCAGCAACTAAAAATACAAAAACAGCTGCATGTACATGAAATACCATCACACTGCAAACTACAAAGAATACAGCATGCTTATTTTCTGGTTAAACAGAAACTATGGCATTATTATTGTTGCTGTTATTATTTAGATTTGTGTGTAAAACTGTACTATCTAATGGGTACATTCAGCTGAGAATGAAAACTTTTAAGGATTTTTCACTATATTTCTTCCCTGAAGGCCACTCTGCTGTTTTTAACAATACAGCCATCTGCAGTGAAAAGGGATAGATAGTACTAGCATGAATAACATACCAGCACATCTACCATTGCTGGCAAGGGGGTACCTACATCAGAGACACTGACAGTTAGAAATTCAACATATACTCAGCTTTGCCATGAAGGCCATGTGTAGATGAAATGAGGGGCATGTGTGCACAACACTTTAAAGCGGGCTTTAACCATGTCAGTGTTTGCATGCATTGGTGGCATATTGCGCATTAATAACAGTCGTTATAGCAAATCGGCGGCATAATATGCCTTAAATGACTTGGGGTGCAACAAACCAAAACTCCTCTGACAAGTTTTAGTTTGCTGCCCCTACAGCTGCGGAGTGAAGCACCGGGCTCCGTGCAGCTCAGGGGTTCTGCAGGAAGCCCTGCAGGCAGCCTGGAAGCAGTCTAGGAAGGCTGGCTCCCCGCCTACTGCCTCCCTCCCTACCCTGAGCCTGCCTGCCTCCCTGAGCTGTGCAGGGGTCTGGTGCTTCCCTTCACACCTGCGGTGCACCCTGGGACTGCCCAAGCTGGATGCCTGCAAGCGGGTGCCACCTCGGGGGGGCTGCTGCTGCCATGGAGTGAAGCACCAGCCCCAGCTGCAGCCCAGGCACCGCTCCGCCCACTGGTAGCTGGCCCTCCTTTCCCTGCCACCGGAGAGGCAGGTAAGTCAGTGGGTTGTGTGCATGACATGGGGGTTTAAAGGGCCCTAAACTGAAGCGGTGTTTTTAAAAACCCACCACTTCAATTTAGAGTCCCCGTTTTGTCTACACATGCCCCTACTCACTGCATGGTCCCTTTTTCTGATATTTAAAAACAAGGATTCAGGTTTTCAAGATATGACATGGTGGTGGATTCTGATTTCACATATGGTATATAAATGCAAGCTAAATCCATTAAAATGAATTTGTATTCTAGTCCACACTTTTCCTTTTAATCAGTTACAAGACTGAGCATTGAGCTAAGTATATTCCATTAAAATGTTAATTATCTTAGAAAGAAAATAAAGATAACAAGTGGCTTGTATTTAGGCCTTGTGGAAAATACATAAAACTAAAGACCCTGCCGAACTGTCTTGCAAAAATAGGTCCCATATATTAAAAATTTACCAAGACACTGGGGATAATTACATCCTGTATATCTAATGTACCTAGTGCTTTCAATCTGATGTGTCATTTGTTCCTTTACTAAATTAAGTTGTTGTTAAACAGCTGTTCTGCCTTAACACAAAGACTGCCAAATATTCACGGCATGATAAATTACCTTTATTTGGCCTTCCCTACCTTGCAGGGGTGTTGGTAAAACCTAAATTAACAATGTTTTTAAATTATAGTGTCTGAACCTAAGATTATAAGAACTATAAAAAGGTTAAGCACAATAAAAATTTCAATCATGTGTTAGACATTTTTAAACTGTGCATGAGGCCTAGACATATATCTTTAATTAATTTTAATGTTTAAATAATTTCACTTTAATTAAAGTGAAAGATAGTTGGGATAATCAGCTCTGTTTTGAAAATCCCAACCTATATTTATTGAATGTTAATCTATGTGGCCACATCACATATAATGAGGGAACTACTTAACTTGCAGTTTCAGAGTTTTTGCAGAAAACGCAAAATCTGGATTTGTCCACAAAATCTGTGAAATCAACAACAACAACAAAAATAATAAACCAAAAATGCTGGTTCCCCAGTGGGAGCCAGTAGTCCTCACTGGGAAGGGAAGGCATCAGCTGGTGGTGTAACATGAATGGCAGGAGACAAGATGGCAGCTGCCCCCTCACCCCTCCTCCCAGCACCAGAGCCTTTCCACCAATCAGCGCCAAGAGGCAGGGCCATACAAAGGGCATCCAGCAGTCATGCTGGACCCCAGCTTTCTTCCCACCAATCAGTGCCAAGGGGCAAGGTGGCCACCAGATGACCACAGACAGAGATGACCCAAGCAGGGTGTGGGGCCTGGGGCAAATCAGCCTGTGCAAGGCCCCGCCCCCTGTGCCCCAGATGCAAAAAAGCCAGTGATGGGTTTGGTGACGAGGGAGGTGGGGTACCAAGCAGCAGGACACAAAAGCAGCGGCAGCGCTGAGTCACTGCGGCTGCTCTGCTCAGTTACGCAGGGCCCCCCAAAGCACAGGACCCAGGGTGGTTTCCCCAATTCACCACCCCCAAGGAGGGCCTTGACTATAGAACTAGAACTTTATGCCTAATCAACCCATGAAAATTGGTAAGTCTCCCCACAATTTAGGTAGACCCCTACATATAATCTTTCTTGGTTCATACTAATTCTCCATTTTTTTCCACAGTTATGGAATTAACACAGATGAAAAAAAAGCTCACTTAACTGGGGAGAAATAGATTCCTTTAAACATGTTCCTTCCAACTGAATTTTCATATTGCTTGTAAATTTATTGCTCATTTAAATTAAAATCTCTCATGAGTAAATTCATGGCTTTTAGAAACTCTGCGAGACCTATAAATATATGTTCTACAGATCCATATCTAAAGCTAGGTAATGGACATTATCTAATTCTAAATCGTATTTCTTTAATATGTAGCACCATCTAGAGGCAAAATATCATACTGTCTGCAAATCAACACTAGATGATCAAGGCAGCTGCTATTTCAGGCCCCTAGCAGACATTACACTTAAGACATGATTCACTGTTTAATCATTTCTTAAACAGTAATCCGACCACATGTTCAAGCAATTAAAGATGCAATAAAACAAGGAATAAGCTACACAGTGATTAAACAAAATATTTGTAATATTTGTATAATAACCTTGTGGCTGGTTCCCATCATGTCTTAAATTGCATATGTGGCTGCTCCCAGCCTTGGGATTGAAACCCTTCAAGACTGAGGTTGGAGTAACAGCCAACTGGTCAGAGCTCCCAACTTCAGGGGCACACTAGAGCTATGGCTGGGAGTGCTAGTCATCTGATCAGCTCCCTTCAAGGCTTTTGTGTGCTCTCTAAGGCTCCCAATCAACTGACCAGTGCTCCCAGCCACAGGAGCACTGGGCCCTCATCTTGCTACTTGCTGGTAAAGGATATTACAAAATGACTGAAAAGTGCATTATTGAAATCTGCAAGTATTCAGAACAAATTGGAACAAAAGCACTTTTTCATCTGAAAGGGAAGGCAGGGGAGGAGGGGAGTGTGTTCTGTGTGTGTAGATATCTATCTATATGTTTTGTTCTGGACTATGAGAGCAGACTAGTAACTTTCATGACTAGGCCCTGGTAAAGGCTGTATTTTCAATGTTCGCAGAGGGCTGTAAACAAAAATGAATTCCACAGGTTTCTAATAAAACAATATGAACATTATTCATTTAAAGGTTTCTGTAAGAAAAGAAAAAACGCAAAAGGAAGACATTGTGGTAGACAATGGCCCTTTAAAGATTCCCTATGGCTTATCCACACTACAGTCCAGTAGCATTGACTACAGGTGGCATACACATACCCAAGCAAGTTTTAAACTAAACGTAGCTTGGATATTAATAACACGATGGTTATGGCTGCCCTGGCTTTGGGCAAGTACCTTAAGAAAAGTATGCAGCATCTGCAGCTCCATTACTATTGGTATTCTATGAAAATGACAAGGATAGATAGATATGGGTAGATATACCTGATGTCTACTACAGTGGATACTGTTTCTAATAAATTTCTGCCATCAATCCCTGAATCTCTCTAACTATAGTTTGTCCAGCTCACTTCAACACAGTATTAAAAGGTTAAATACTTGGACAGAAGCTAACTGCCCTACACAAATCATTCACCTCCCAACCTTTCAACCCAGATTTTTACTCAGCACTTTGAACCCAGCAATACATGTTTCTCTTCTTCACAAGCAAGACACACATGTAAACTTGGGAATCCTGCATTAAACTGGAAAAGTATTTTTTTTGTGAACTCAAGTTCTGAATGGCAAATAGGAGGTCTGGGTGCTCAGTCGTGCTGAAAAAAAAAAAATCTAGCCCCAAATGTAATCCAGTATACACAAAAATACAAAACGGAACGTTTTAACATAGTCTTCCACCCAGGACCCTACTAACCAATTATCTTGGCTCTTCAAACTCTCAAATCATTGAAAATGGACTGTTCTGATTCCCAACCCTTTAACCAGATGACTTTAAAAAGTAAAGTTTAGCAGGATGATCAGCAGAAGATTACATCAAAGAGAAGGAAATTCCTTTGTGTTTAAGCTATATAACGTATAGAATATACCATTTTCAAATGTTTCAATATGTTAAGAAAGAATTAGGATAATTCCTGTCAAGACTTTAAGAAAGTGTGAAACCAAGAGAAACAAATGCTGAACTAAAGGAAAGATTTTTTTCACTTCATCTAAAAATAACACATGAACATTTCTTTACCATTACTTACTGCAAAAGCATACTCCCAATGCCCAAAAATCTTTAAAATACCAGTACATCATGCTTTCTTTCCATTTTAAATGACTGAACATCTCTATCAAATTGGTTGCACTGCTAACTCAAGAGCCTTCTTGTAATAAGAATCAAGCAACTTTAATAGAGTGAAAACATTAAGCCAAAATCTTCTACGTTAGTTAAAAACTGGCATCAAAAACTCACCTGATTACAAGAAATAAGATCTCTCAGAAGAGGACAATGTTCTTTCCAAATGGAGGGAAATATGAAAGGAGAGATATTCTATCCTGCTTGAACTATCTTCCTGAAATGTTTTTGCCTTTCATGAAAAACTGTTTTGTTTTTTTTCTGTGTAATCCAATTAGCATTGTTTGTAACACCTACTGACTTTAAGGAGAACTAGGAGAACTCGATTTAATTTAGAAACTTAATTATGGATTTAGGGTATCAGACTTCATGCAAATAACTTGGAAATATTTGTAGTTATCAACATACCAGATTTTACCTTTTAGAGTAGAAAATATTCAGTATCTCAGAGGCAATGGTAAAATAGTTGTATATCTTAACTTAGTACAAATCCCAAGATTGAGTGGAGGAAAATCTATAGGATTTGATGCATAGAGTTGCACAGATACGAATCCTCAAGCAGAATTCAACATAACATTAGTAATGACCCCTGACTATGCAGTATTGTTTCTTGAGGGCACTAACATAAACATATTTAAGGATTAGTCAGCCACCATTCTTTTCTCAAATTTCCACATGTATCCCTGCACTTTGCTTTAGAAGCAACTAACACACTAGACCATTGCAGAACCTAGCAAATTCCATGGCAGGCTGTAGGGTCTTTCTAAACACAAAAACTGTATCCATATAGCACAATTATTTAAATCGAGTTTACATCATCCTTTAAATAAAGAATCAATTTTAATATGTCATCACAAGTTATTTGAGGGTAGAGTGGGGTGTTATTGTCTTAGGAAAGATTCCAAATATAAAACTCTTTTAGACAGCTAATTACTGCACAGTAAGAGTTACCATCTACATATACAGATGCTTATTAAGCAGTTATATGCTCTAATCATGAGTAAATTTCCTACCTGTAAATACAAGTAGCAAATTTACTCTTGATTACTTACTGCACAGTACAGCACATGTAGACGGCTGTAGACAGCACATTTGCTCCCAGTCGGCTGGGCAGCGGAGGGTGGGAGACTGCTCCCTGTCCCCGAGAGCTGCCTGTTGCTGAGGGGAGCTCCACCAGTGGAGCCTGGGTGGGGAGCTCCCAGTCCCTGCTTCCCAATCGCAACTGGGGAGCAGCAGCTGGGAGATTCTTAGCTCCGAGCCCTGGCCCTGCAGTTGTGGAGCTTGGGCTAGGAGATAAGAACCTCCAAGCCTGCGCCCCACGATTGTGGAGCAGGGTCTGGGATCTCCCTGCTGCTGGGATTGCGAAGCCCACCCCAGCAGCAGGCAGCTCCTGGGGGCAGGGAATAATATCTCAGCCCCTTCTAGGAGACAGCTGTTTCCTGGCCCCATGCTCCCTGCTAGCCCCTGGGATAGCACAAAGGGAGAGCATAGAGCTCTCCCTGGCTGCTGCAGGGGCCCAGTACAGGGCCACAGGGAGTGGGAGCAGTCTGTTGCTAGGAGCAGCAAATCTACTTCTGTATCTCAGCATGTGGAGATGCATGCCCAGGACAGGTTACTCTAGAGTACAGGCAGTCCTCAACTTACGACTGTTCGAGTTACAACAAATGTCACTTACGACCTTTGTAAACTATAACAGTGTTTCGAGGCTCTGACTGGGTTTCAACTTTACGACACTAGATACAGCTGCCTCCAGCTGGTAAGTCTGCTGTAGTGAGGCATGGGTGCACAGATCAACGCCCCTGCAGCAAGGGAGGGACTCAAGCTGTGGCTGGGATAGGGGCTGCCCAGTGGGTAGGAGGTTGCGGGGAGTTGGTGGGGTGGCTCCTGCCGCTGCATACTGACCGTCTGGAAGAACACCAGGTGGAGGGAGGAGGAATGTGCCCCCGGATCTGCACAGTGTGGGCAGGGCCAGGACTGCGCCGGGCTGTGCTCTGGGCTGGCAGTAGAAGGCACTGGGAGCAGGGGCTATGCCGTCCTGCTGCTAGGTGAGCAGTACCAGGGCATGGCGGAGGCATGTGCCCTCAGATCTGCACAGGGCAGGTGGGGCTCCACTGGGCTGTGCTCCGGGCAGGCAGCAGGGGCTGCGGCAAATTTTAGGGTTGCTGCAGCCTCCTCACAGCCCTTGCTTTGCCGCCTGCCCCGATCCGGGGGCACCTCCCCCAGGGTGGGGTGGGGAGAAGCCGTGGTTTGTCCACGAGGCGCGGGGAGGCCAAGGCGGCTCCAGCCGCTGTGCACTGCTTGTCCAGAGGCAATGCAGTGGCTTTGCTCTGTGCCAGCTGGGCGAGCGGCAGGAGGGCACAGCCCCACTTTCAGCACCTTCCTCCACCGGCCCAGAGCACAGCCCGGGGCAGCCTAAGCCATGCCTGCCCCGTGCAGATATGGGGCCACACCCCCCTCCATGCCTTCCCGGATCAGTGGCGAGAGCAGTGGTGAGAGCCGCCGGACGAGCTGCCAAACGAGCAGCTTGCGGACTGGTGGGCCACAACAGTGGGAGCCGCCCACCCCCTTCCCACGCCCCCCCTGCCCTGGCTTGCCAGCCATTGCCCCAGCCCCTGTCCTGGCCCTAGCCCCAGCCCCAATCCCTCCCTTGCTGCGGGGGCATTGATCTGCCCCACCACCCCAACAGACTTACCAGCTGGAGGTAGGTGTATTGAGCGTGGTAAAGGAACCAATCCCCCATTTATAACATTGTTCCTATGGGAAAACTGATTCCGACTTACGATGTTTCGACTTAAGACGCGGTTTTCAGGAACCAATTGTGTCATAAGTCTGAGGACTGCCTGTAGTTTATTCTGAGTAAACTGATCCCACATTTTTTGCATGTGTAGATGCGCCCTTTATGTTCTACAGTTTTGGGTTTTTTCAGGGTTTGATTGCATTACTAGAATTAGTTCTCTTATGATTCAGTTCTAACTATTTTTATAGGTGTATACTTTCATTTGTTTTCAATTCACATTCTTGATATCCCTACAGAAGGATAGATAGTCATTCCTTTCCAATTACCAGAAAAAACAAAGTAGGGAAACCTATGTTTTGAAAAATATGTCAGTTCATCAAGTCATTGCTTTAATTATATAAAATAAAATGGTGCTCACTGGACACGTTATTGGGGAACATCAAATAATTTTAGTATTTGATTCCTTCTGCAAAATACATGACCTTTGACCTTTTATGGTGGAGATATGGGTTATTTACCAACTTATCACAATAACATGCCATCAGTTAAAAAAAAAGAAAATGTTAGATAAGGGAAGGGCAATTTGTAGGGTTTTAGATACATAGAGTGCCTGTAGATGTGCAGGACACCTGCTCTGACATGCGACATGCTGTACTTAGAGCACATTGGAGCAGACTTGATTAATTGAGTCTGCTGGAGCGTGCCACCAGCCTCAGAATGTCATGTATTCAATGTCCTGCTCTTCAAAATGGCAGCGGGGATATTTTAACTAAATCTCATTGAACGAGCTTTAGTTGAAGTGCCACCACTGAAATTTTGAAGCATGGGACCCTGAATACACGAGATGCTGCGGGCACTTTAATTAGAGCGGCTCCTGAGAGCCGCTCTAATTAAAGTGCCTCCCCCCCGCCCCAGAGCACATGTAAAGACATCCGTAGGTATTTTGACAGAACCCACAGAGGGAACTTTCATAATTTTTAAGACTTTTTCCATTTGTTTTTCTACATAACTGAATTACACCATTTGAGATGCTGAGGCAACTTACTAATAACCGTTAAGTTTAGAGACTGACAGAGTAAACAACACGTCCCCAGGATATAAGGTCATGCATTTAAATTTCAGAGCACAGTAACAAATGTTTTTCATCTACTACGTACTCTTACTAGGTACATTTGGAAAGCCAGTTTTGGAAACATTAACCATTGGTAAAATCTAAATGAAAAAGTAAAATTACCAGTCGTTCCATCTCCTGTTCTCGAAGCCTCTCTTCCCTCTGTCTCCGGTGATAGTCCATTAGGTCTTCTCTTCCAGTCACTGAACTAATACTGTTCTTTCTCTCTCGAATGGAAGGGGGCAAAGAAGTTGGTGTTTGTCGGAAGCTTTCCAACTCCGTTTCATCAAACTCCATGGAACTAGTGGAAAGGTTTCTTCTGACAGAGAATGATCTGTCAATATCCACAGGGGAGAATGAGTTACTGGGGCTTGTCCCTGAGAGTCCAAGTCTATCAAAATCATCAGAAACATATGAAGAAGAAGATGCTAAAAGCATTTTTTTAGCTAGCCTAGGGCTTGAAGGAACACAAAGAGCTGAGCTAACATAGGAATTATTATCAGATGCAGAATTTATAAACGGTGAAACCTCTGAGCTGCAAGAAGAAAAATTAAGGTAATTATCAGCATCTAGTGCACTTTGAGGTAGATCTTTTTCTCCATGCTTTTTCCTCTTGGAGTTACCAAGAGAGTTTCTTGGTGGCAAACTTAATGGCATCAGCTGGCTTTCTGTCGATTTGTACAGTCTAGGCAGAGAACGACTATAAACTCCCATATGACTAAGAGACCCACCAGAATATTTCCTAGCTCTTGAACCCAAAGCTTCAGTCATCACCTCCTTGTGTTTCACTGGTCTTGGATGAAGATTTAGACTATCTTGAATATTCATCCTCCTGCTCTGCTTTGGGCTGGAAGGCATGCTCGCTGCTCCTGAAGTGCTAACAGGTGAAAGCATCATTTCACTCCCTGAGCTTCCATTCCACATTGTAAGAAGAGAGCCTGAGTTTTTCTTCCCGTCCAGTGTTCCTGGGAAGTAGACATTGTCATACGATTTATTTTTTTGACTATACTTGGAATAGTGAAATTGATCCACATGTCCAAAGGATTTCTCGTTTTCTCTGTTGACATGAATGTCAAAGTCGCTCCTTCCTAGATTGTACCCACTGAGGGATGGAGAAGTACTTGAAATGGAACTCATGGGCTTTACAGAGACACTTTTTTCTGAAAAGTAAGGGCTGTCACAAGAGAACAGCTTACCTCCCGGAATTCTGGTAGCAGAATGCATATTTTTTACACTGGATGAAGGACTGGATTTAGTTGACACAGGTTGTGACAGGGTTAAATAGGAACCAACGTAATCCCCATTTGTTTTAAATTTAAGGCTTGATGAATATTTCTTTGAGCTGAGGTTATCCATAATATCTTGGAGATCGTTTTCAAGGGAATTTGCCACAGAACTTTTCCCTAAACTAGCATTTTGTAATTCCATCTGGTTTTGTATGAGGCTATATTCTGCCATAATCTTACTGGGATCTGTAAGAAAGAAGAAAAAAATAGCTTTCAGCAAATAAGTGATTAACACAATTCTGCAATCAATGTCAGAATAATTAGTAACAATAATTACACAAGTTATCCATACTCTACAAAGGTGTTGGAGTCCTCTAACTCTATTTTACAGGACGGGAAACTGAAAGCGAGACATTTGACATGGTTGCGTATAATTGGTAAAGACCCTGGGTGCCCTGTGTGATGCCCTATCCATTTTAGAACACTCATTCTGTCCTTTTGTTTCCCTAGAAAAGGCTTATAAAAAGTATATAGCACAGAAGCAGGAACCAATAACTCCTGAGGGGTTGGAAGGTCCCAACCCTTCCATCTCTGTAACATTTATGTGCATGGCTCCCAGCACTGTAGTATTTATGCATCTCCCAATTGTTAATATACTATTGATCTTCACAACTCCCCAGTGGAAGCATGAAATTGCCATTATCCCCATTTTCCAGAAGAGAAATCAAGGCATGGAGAGAATGATTAGTGATTTGATTAATGTCATGCAAATTCTACAAAAGAGCAAGGAATCAAACATCTCTCTCAAGTCCTAGACAGCTGCCCAATGCTGGACCATACTTTCAGTCTAATCATTGTAAGCCATGCACTATAGGCCCTATCCAAAGTCTGTTGTGTTTCCATTTACTTCAGTGATTTTTGGGTATGAATATAAACAAATCTTCCTCAGCCTTAGTTTCCTCCACTGCTAAGTAAAAATATCACCTGTTTCTCAATGGCATCAACTGTTTCAGTTTAGGTCCCTAATGACTACAGAGTACTCAAAATATGAAAAGCTCTATAGATGCAGTAAATTATGTTACTTAAAATACAGTCTTAAAGACATACAGAAACGTGAAGTGAGATACTTTGTCTTCATTAAAGGAGAATTAAATATTTGTGATAAACACAGCTGTTTAAAACCACAGACACCAAAACAGATCATGACACATCCTTATTTTGTTGTTGTTTTTGTTGTTCAATTACATACCAAATTCTATCCTGCCAGTTTTGAGTTTCTCTTCCTAGCAATGACATCTTTAATACCTAAAGCACAGAGGAATGCAAACTCCTACACTCCTTCTGTTAGTGACAGCATCAGTCGTTGCAGGAGAACTGCAGAACCATAAGGGGACTTGATTTTCGGCTTTGGCTGATACAAAAATATGTCTCAGTTACCCTTTAAAGCAGCACTTTGAAGAGTTAGGCAAGTTAAGGCAAGCTGCATTTGAACTAAATGAAGCAACTGCTTTTTCAGTACTGAGGACCTATGGGTGTTTTTATACGTGCTCCAGAGGTAGGGGATGTGCTTTAATTAGAGCAGATCTAAGAAACCACTCTAATTAAAGCACCCACAGGGTCTCATGTATCAGCATCTCCACACTTCAAAACAGTGACGGGGGTACTTTAACTAAAGTTCTTTCAACAAGTTTTAGTTAAAGCACCCCACCACCATTTTGAAGCGTGGGGACACTGATACACGAAACACAGAAGCTGGATGGAGCATACTAATTAGCACACTGGCAGAATCAATTAATCGAGTCTGCTCTGATACGGTGTAATTATAGCATGTTTGGAGCAGCCTCCCAGCATGTCTACAGGCACACTATAGTCCTGCATGAAGTCAATGGAAGCTATAGAAAGCTGACAATAAATCCCTACTTTGTTTCTACACTTGGTTCAGTCAAAATTCATCTGTGACCTTCATCAAATAATATAAAAATATGCCTACATAGTGCAACCCAAATACTCCTTAGTATATGAAGTATTTTGAGTTCTTCAAATTAAATGTATTAGATCAATCCTCTTGGAAAGATCAATCTTCCCAAAAGGTAGCAAGATACAGAAAGTTTTAGAATGCTGTCATAATCTTGAACAACAACAACAAAAGTAAAGGGAAAGGACAGTGCCATGGATAATGTGACTGAACAGGTAATGAATTAAATTAATATACACTCTAAAAAGAAAATACATATGAATGTGAAGGGTTACCTCATTTCTCTTCACCACATGTACACAGTAAAATGTTTCAACAGTTACTAATTACAGTATTATCAAATGTCTGAAGGGACTACCTGTAGCTTCAGACACAATCCCAACAGTCCATCTCGACATGTGCCTTCATGCGTTAAGGTTGTTTAGCAATTTATTTTACAGAGTCAACTAGTATTAAAACATTAGTGCCTCTGGGCATGTCTACACATGCTTTTATGCGTGCCTAAACTTAATGCACATTAGCCTAATGTGCATTAAGGCAATTTAAGCAGGCATCTATATGTGCACATGCTCAGGCACATTAATGCAGGTGTGCAGACTGTTTTTATGCAAGTATCAAATTTAGGCTTGAATAGCTTAAAATTGCCATTTTTAAGATGCATTAAGGGCACATGTGTTGATGCTCACCTTAAATTGGGCTAATGCACATTAAATGCACATGTGTAGACATGCCTTTTGATGACTAATTATTTGGATTGAACCAAAGAGTTTACAACTGAAAGGCTTCATATCTTAATATCACTACTTTGAGCCAGACTGTTAAGGGATGTGAAATTTTATTTTAAAATTTAAATACTACTTGTGCAAGTTTTGATAAAGAACAAGCAAACAAAGCTAAAAGTATTCTTTAACACAACATACACAAGTAAAACAAAATAAAACCAGCCTTAAAAAATAATTTTAAGTAGGGTTTAAAAATTCAAAACAGGAATACTAAAATGTGAAACTTATTTGTGATTAACAAATTGCTCTACATATTTATCCCTCTATTCTTAACAATGCTTTGCATCTAAGTCTTACTACCCCTCTTGCCTAAAGTTCTCTGAAACGTTCTGTTAATCTCACAATAAACGTTTACTATTCAAAAGAGTATCATGACACAACTGACAAAAGTAGCTTTCAAGCATTTTTAATGTTTCCAATCGCTCTCAAATTGAACAATATAGAGGTAGATTCATGGAATTTTAAACAGAGTTTATTACTTTTTTTCAACACAAGGAGGATCATATTTAATCTTGTGAAGAATAAAACTGTTTGCCAGAAAAACAAGTTAGCTCATGGAAATCTTTCCTGAAAGTCTTACGATAAAGAGTTCATTGTACTTGAAATCTGAATGACAAAAGCAAACAAAAATCAAAAATCAACAATACCTCCATTGTAGTCAATTGAATTGAACTATTCCTTAGTTTTTACCTTATGCCATTTCCTCTGCATTTTGGCCCCAATTCTTCAAACCCTTAGGCACATGCTTAAGTGCTGAAAAACATCAGTGTATATCCAGTATACAACTAACTGTATTTAAATGTCTGTCCATAAATCAAGCCTCCTTTGATTGTTTTTTAAAGTGTTGTGTCAGATAACACACCAGGACTTTTTAGACATTCTTGTTGACACTCCCTCCACATGCTATTGTGAAGACTAGAGGCAGGGTGTTCTTCGTGTCATGTAAGAAATTTGTTCCCTCTGGAGGTCAGCCAGGGCTCTAATTGGTTAACCTCCAACACATTGTGCAAGGCTCCTCTTTTGAGCCAAGTGTTTTCTGGATGAAGTTATTCTAAGGCAATTTCTTTCCTTTTCTTACTTGTCTTGTCTCCCTGACTAGGTGGTTAACTGATGCCTATTGTAGGCAGCAAATACTGAGCTCTATTTTTTTTATTTGTTTGTGATGTATGCCAAAGCTATAGCAATGGCTTACTGTTTGTAGGTAAAATGAAGTAGAGAGATAAGAGCAGGAAAGTGACCATTTCTAACTGAAGATTAAATTACAGGATCAAAATCAAGGATGTCTTTAGAAATGTGCCAATTCCATTACAAAATAACTGATTTGTTCCATTTGTTACCTGTTTGAATGCTCTGGAAAGAGGAGAAGTTACCTCGGTTTGGCATCATATTTTTCTTCTATCCAATGGTTAAAACAAAGATAGCTTGAATGAGCCAGGTAAATACTGACCTGCAAATAAGTAATAGGAGGAACAATATTACTTTAACAAATACATGTTGAAAATTGATTTACAGGTACTTTAAAAAACACAATGAAATTAAGGTTCTGTGATGCTGAGAGTCTTCTGGCTGAGAGGAACAACACAGACATCTGGACCCTTCACAGGTCGGTCAAAATTAGGGATGTCAAAATTAGGCTTGATAGTAGAGATTTATTTTATCAGTATGAATGTCTGTGCAACTTTTTATTGGCTTCTTTTACTCCTCAAATGAAAAAAAAAATCATTAGCTCATCCTCTTTTCCTGTAAGAGAGGGAGTGCCTGTGGTTATTCATCAGGACTATGATTTCTTTGTAGAGCCTTGTCTAAGGGTTTCCTTAAAAATCATTAAATTCTGAAAACTTATCTCAGTGGGCCTCTTTCTGAGACATGGCAGGAAATAAGTTGAAAAGTGCTATAAAAACAATGCACTAGAACAATATCTAATATCAACAGCCCCACAGTCAAAACCTTATATCTAAAACGGGTGCACAAACTAACACTCTGTAAATATTTTGGCAGACACAAATTCCCCTGGTAAAAAATTACACCCTTAGAGGGGGAAAAAAAAGATGTTTTCATGTTTATAGAAAAATGTCTACAGATGGTTACAAACTTTTAAAAATAATTTCAACTGTGATATCTGTGCCATTATTTAGAGATCCAAAAATTTAGACACACGAAAACCACTCTTGGAAGTATCAAGTATGTTTTTCTGTAAAAAGTAAAGAATAGTAAAATGCATTTAACTAATTTGAATGCACTTAAAAAATGGCTGTAATAAAAAAAACTCTACTCTGCATCAAGTTATGTTCTTCATGTCTGAGTTCACTGTACTTCAAGGACAGTAATAACTAAAGGAAAACAGCAAAGAACAGAAGTAGAGACATAATGTTTGTTAAAAGTCAAGGCACCCATTTAACTAATAAGTCAGAACTTCAAATTACACATCTTAGTCTTTTTGCCTGGAATTTTCTTGTGAGGCCTTTGTACATTATTCTCTTGACAGAGGTCCAGAAGGTCAAGCCTGGCAAAGTACAGAATAATTTCAACAAAGAACTTTTCTCAGAACAGCTTATATCTCTTCCTATCATATGTGCTTATACAGGGAAGCCCCATTTAGCGCTCTTAATTGGTTCCTGAAAAGCCGAGCGTTAAGTAAAACAAATGTTAAACGAAACCGAAAATAATTGATGATCCAAGATGGTGACCACAAGTGTTTTTAATGACCCAAGATGGCGACTGCGAGTGTTATAGTGAAACTTGCTGAGCGCTAAGTGAAATCAGGTATCAATTTAAAATGAGCATTATAGTGAAACAGCACTGAGCGAAATAGCTTTAAGCGGGGGTTGCCTGTATAGTTGGAACATGTTCTCTGTCCTTGTTCAACAAGCCCCTTCCCTATGCTTTGTCATATCCTCTTTTCTTAGAGCTCACTTCCATGAGTAATTTCTAGGCATTTTCTCAGTGAAAAATTATGCTTTTTATGGTCATTTTAATTATTTTTTTATGATGCTTTTTCTCAGCGACTTCTGCCCGAGGACAGTTTTCACTCCATCAGTGTGGTAAGGAGGGACTTGTCCTTCTGCCACTGTTTTCCTTGCAAGAATATAAAAGTTCTAATATTTTACAAAAAATATTAGGTAGGTCACTCCAGAAATTATCTAACAGGAAGACACAGCCATGCACCTCCTTAAAGGGACTCCTCTGAGCATTCCAGCTTGGAAGAGGCAGGAAATCCTGACCCTCAGTTTTAAGTTCAGCCTATTAGCGCTTCATGTCAATGTGTCAATAACTCTGAGTTTACTGCTACTTTCTCCCTTCTATGGATTCTCCTTAGCTCTCTGAAGAACTAAGATTTATCTTTGTTCCCTCTATCTTCCAGTTCTTCCAGCTTTTACTCACAGCTGCTCCAGTTAACTCCCCCTACTCAAAACACAGCTTTCCTCAGCTCCTCTTCCAGCTGAGTAAGATGAAGTGCAGAAGTCAGTCCATCAGGAGTGATTTTCTTAGTCAGCCAATGAGATCATTCAACCATAAAGATGGTTTTAGTCCCTCTAGGGGCTCAAAATACTTCATGTACAATCCCTGTGAACTGACTGAGAGCAAAGCAAAATACCAAGCTTTCAGCCCTCTGATACTGTGCATGACACTGGGCATGTCTACAGGTGCTTTTATGCATGCCTAAACTTAATGCACATTACCCTAATGACCATTAAGGTGACTTAAACACGCATCTACACATGCTTGAGCTAAGGTACATTAACGCAGGTGTGCAGATTGACTTGGGACTAAAGTAGGTCCCAAGTCAATGAACACAGACCACATTAATGCACATTAGCGCATCTACACGTTCGCTAATTCAGCTTAGCTATTTGTGCATAAATTTAATGCAGGTATCAAGTTTAGGCTCGAATAGCCTAAAATAACCATTTTTAAGGCACATTAAGCACATTCATGTGTACACGTGCACCCTTAATGCGCCTTAAATTGGGCTAATACACATTAAATGTGCACATGTAGACATGCCCACTGTGTAGTCATTGTGGCTAAGTACAGACAATCAAAAAGCCTGAGGCAGATTTGATCCAACCTTTGGGGGTTTCTCTAAGCTGGGAAGATTGGATCATGAGCAAATGTAACACGTTTGCCCTTGTAGGGGGGCAGGGGAAGCAGGCAAATGCCCGCTCTGGCCAGGCCAGAAGATAGGGGGAGGGGACACTCCCGCATACTTCCCAGCCTGGCAGTCAAGCCCAGTCAAGCAGGGCTATCAACGATTGGCTCTCAAGCACATGACCCCAGCTCCCCGCGAGGCTCCAAAACTGGTAGCTATGGTGGCCCCAAGGGAGGCAAGGATGAGAACGAAACAGAGCCCCCACACCATGGGCAACTCCTTCCCCCAGAGGCTAGGTCCAGCGTGGGGGCGGGGCTAGTGTGATTGCCCAGTGGGGCTGAAGGAGGAGGAAAGCTGGGATGAAGAAAGCTCCTGCCATGGTACCCGCCCACACTGTGTAGATCCCAGCTGGGAGGGGCTGTGGCAGGGGCCTCCGTTCCCCTCACTGCTGGCCCTGCATGTCCCCCACTGGCTTTGCTGCTTTGGCTCTGTGACAGCCCAGGGGCAGGGCCAGCCAGGCTCTGCTAGAGCAGACAGCAGGGCAAAGGCCTAGCCTACTCACCCTGTGAGAGCGGAGTTGGTGGGGGAGCTGTAAAGCATCCTAGGAAGCTGGAGGATGGTGAGGTAACTTAAGTCAGGAGGGAATCTGGGACACAAGCTCAATAACTGATTTAGGTGAAACCAGTCTAAGTCAGATACTACATCCATCCAGGTTTACCTTAAACCAGTTTCAGCATTTTGAAACCAATCTATGTGCACTGAACTTCTGTTCTGTTACAGGTTTAAACTGGTTTCTAATCACTTATACAGTTTTATGTATGTCTGTCTGTCCCTAGCCTGTATGTTTTTACCTAGCAAGATTCCTTGTTAATGGGTGGGATCAATTGTTAACTGTATCGTAAATTAATTAGTTGGCAGTTTAAAAATACAAGAGCCTGAGCTTCCCATATAGATACCCTGATAAGTCTCATCTGTCCTGATGACCTTTATTGCAGTTCCTTCTGTTTATCACATGCTTGCTGTACTGCTGCATCTCATTTGCTCTACATTTCACTTACATTCTCATCCATGGACCCATTTTATACTTTGCCAATCCATCCTAATACCAATGAATGACACAGAAATCCTATTTAACTATGTATTTATTAGTATGACATTGCTGACATGGTACAGTATGTTGTATAAAAATATTGCATTGTAAACTTTTGTGTAGTAAAAAACAAGTTCTCTGAGCATCTATTAGCAAGCCATGGCATCTTCTTAACAGGATTGTAAGAAGGGCAAACAGCTCTTTCTTCAACTTTGCACAAAATGTAATGTAAATGTATAACAAACTTGAGAGAGCTGGCAATGATGGAAGACAGAAAATTTTCATGGATCGTGCGCAACTGATGCTAACACAACAAGAATGCTATGCTAACCTCTCAATATGTGTTCTATTACTGTCCAAAGAGCAAAGTCACATAAATGTTTGAAGTATTTGACCATTCCAAAAGTATAATTCATACCCAACAATCAGAAAAATAAAAGCATGAGAACTAATGGGGAAGTACAGAACAACAAAAGAAACTGTTATCCTTAAGCATTTCAACTGCAGAATTTGAAAGGTGGCGTTCAAAGAAAATATATGCCTAAGCTTGCATCCATTTTTGCTGCTTTGTGATGTAGGAAGATAGCTGACAGCAGAGGAACTGCTTGCTTTTACATGAGAAAGTTACATCTCTGCACTGAAAGATTGGGGAAGCCATATAATGAACAAATTTGTGATACAGCAAATATTTGGATACCTGATTGAAAACGTTATCTTTTGTTCAATTTTCTGACTGCTTAATTTCACTCAACAGTGTAACAAGCAATAGCAAAAAAGAAGTCTAAGATTAGTAAGACACCATTTCTCAGACTCATAGATTTCACAGACATTAGGGCTGGAAGGGACCTCGGAAGATCATCGACTCCAGCCCCTGCCCCAGGGGCAGGAAGTCAGCTGGGGTCATAGGATCCCAGCAAGATAAGCATCCAAATTTCTCCTGAAGGCATTCAATGTAGGTGCATGAGCCACCTCTGGTGGCAGGCTATTCCAGACCTTGGGGGCTCGGACAGTGAAAAAATTCTTCCTTATGTCCAGCCTGAAATGGTCTTGCTGAAGTTTATAACCGTTTGACCTTGTCATTCCTTGGGGCACTCTGGTGAACAATCATTCCCACAGATCTTGGTGAACACCCCTGATAAACTTATAGGTGGCCATCAGATCACCCCTGAGCCTGTGCTTTTCCAGGCTAAAGAGTCCCATAGCTCTCAGCCTGTCGACGTAAGGTCTGTTTTCCTGACATGAGCGTGGCTCTTCTCAGGACTCTCTCAAGCTTCTCCACATCCTTTTTGAATTGAGGAGCCCAAAACTGGACACAGTACTCCAGCTGCGGCCTCACCAAGGCCGAGTACAGCGGGAGAATGACATCCTGGGATTTGCTTGAGAAGCATCTATGGATGCAAGCCAGCATTTTGCTTGCTTTACTGGCCGCAGCATCACATTGAAGGCTCATATTCATCTTGTGGTCAATCATGACCCCCAAGTTCCTTTCATCCGTAGTGCTAACCAGCATAGCACTGCTGAGCCTATAAGGATTTCATAGATTTCATAGACATTAGGGCTGGAAGGCACCTCGGAAGATCATCGAGTCCAGCCCCCCGCCCAAAGGGCAGGACGTCAGCTGGGGTCATAGGATCCCAGCAAGGATGCTGCAGATTTTTCATCCCAAGGTGGAGAACCTTGAATTTTTCGGTGTTAAACACCATCAGGTTCTCGTCTGCCCGTTTCTTGAGCCTGTCAAGGTCAACCTGGCTCACCCTCTTGTCCTCAGTTGTAGATGCTTTACCCCAGAGTTTGGTATCATCAGCGAACTTGACCAGTCCGCTTCTGACTCCAATGTCCACATCGTTAATGAAGATGTTGAACAATATAGGTCCAAGGACAAAGCCTTGGGGGACCCCACTGGGCACAGGGCACCATGACGATTGACTTCCATCAACCCTCTGGGTCTGACCACAGAGCCAATTCCCCAGCCAGCAGATTGTGGTGGACCTGGGATACCAAATCGAAGGCTTTTTTGAAGTCAAGATATATAACGTCAATCTCCTCTCCCTTGTCCAGGTGATAGGTCACCTGGTCGTAAAAGGAGATAAGATTGATCAAGCAAGACCTACCTGCAACAAACCCGTGTTGGCTATCCCTCAGGATGTTGCCGTCAGCCAGTCTGTTGAGAATGGCCTCTTTAATAATCTTTTCTAAGACCTTCCCCGGGACAGAGGTCAGGGTGATGTGCCTGTAGTTTGCCGGATCCACTTTCCTCCCTTTCTTGAAGATAGGCTCCACATTGGCCTTCTTCCAATCTTCAGGCACTTCACGTTAATGCCACAAGTTCTCGAAGATCTGTGCCAGGGGCTGGGTTATGATGCTAGCCAGCTCCTTGAGTACCCTGGGGTGTAGATTGTCAGGGCCAGCTGACTTGAAGGTGTCCAGCCTCTCAAGGTGTTCCTGCATGAGGTCAGCATTGATGGAGGGCAGGGAATCTCCTTCACCCGGCCTCCCTCACCCAGTCCCCCATCCTGTAGTGGGCAGGTGCGTCCTTGGGACTGATGAAAGACCGACACAAAGTACCCATTTAATAGGTTGGCTTTTTCCTGGGCGTTGGTTGTCAGTTATCTCATCTGGTTTAGCAGCGGTCCAATGTTGCCCTTGCTTTTCCTTTGGCTCTCCACATATCTAAACAAGGACAATAAAAAGTCCTTCATACTTGTAGCTAGTTGGAGTTCTGTCACAGCCTTGGCTTTCCTGGTTTGCTCCCTGCAGGACCGGACCAGTGCGAAATAGTCCTCCTTGGAGGTGGATCCCATCCTCCATCCTTTGTAAGTCTTTCTTTTTAGCCGCAGGAGGTCCGCTAGTTCCCTGGAGAGCCAAGGGGGCTGCTGTGCCCTTTTGCTGCCTTTCCTCTGAGATGGAATAGCATTAGCTTGTGCATCGAAGATCACTCCCTTGAGGAGCAACGACTCTTCCTGAGCTCCCCTCCCCTTGGGGTTGTGGTCCCTTAGGGCCTCACCGACAAGCGTCCTGAGCTTGCCAAAGTCAGATTTCCTGAAGTCTGAAGGACTTTCCCAAAGGACTTCTGTATTGCTGACTGACTTGCCAGCTTTACGGCAGATGGTAAAGGTGATCAGCTCGTGGTCGCTGTCACCCAGCTTCCTTTCGATCATTACATTGCTGATTAGGTCGTTCCCGGTCGGCAGTATCAGGTTGAGCAGCGCTTTACCTCTCATTGGCCCATAGACCTTTCGTGTCAGAGAGAGGTCATCCATGCAGGAGAGGAAGCTTTGCGACCACTTGGATTTAGCCGAGATCTCTTCCCATGAGATGTCTGGGTAGTTGAAGTCTCCCATGATAACCATGGACCTGGAGCATGCGGCCTCAGCAAATTCCCTGGCGAACTCCTGGTCAAGCTCTTGATTTTGGGTGGGAGGTCTGTAGTAGACTCCCACCATTGTGTCCCCTGTGCCATGTTCCCCATGGATTTTAAACCAGAGGGTCTCCAGCCATCCACCCTGGTCACCAATGTCGGCTTGCAGGGATGCATAGCTCTCCTTGACATAGAGAGCTACACCCCTGCCCCTTTTGTCTACTCGATCTCTCCTGTACAAGGTATAGTCATTTATACCCGTGGTCCAGTCATGGGTGGAGTCCCACCAGGTCTCCGTTATCCCTATGACATGGTAATTTTTTGCACTGAGCAGGAGGACAAGTTCCTCCTGTTTATTCCCCAAGCTCCTGGCATTTGTGTACAGACAGGCAAGTGTCCCCTTGGGGGCCCTTGCCTTGCCTACTGGTTGTTCCAGGGCTGGGGCATGGGTGGGCTCCCTTAAGTGCCTTGGCTTGCTGGCTTTGCAAGGGTTGCTCAATGGGCCAGCAGTGGCGGTAGTCCCCCCGTCCTCTGGCAGGCTTAGTTTAAAGCCCAGTGGAGCAGGTCAGCCAGTCTGGCTAAGAAGAGCCTCCTCCCCAGCAGAGAGAGGTGGAGGCCGTCCCTTCCCAGCAGCTCGCTGTCTCTCTCACCAAAGAGCAGACTGTGGTCATGGAAGCCAAAGCCTTCCCGATGACACCAGCGCCGCAGTCTTTGGTTCACTACCTCGATTCTCCTCTCCTTCCTCAGTCCTTAGCCCGAGACTGGATCGCAGAAAACACCACCTGTGCCCTCAGATCCTTTAGCCCAGCTCCCAAATCCCTGTAGCACCTCACGACCCAGCTGGGAGCGCTCCGAGCCGTGTCACTGGTGCCCACATGGATAAGGAGCATGGGATAGTGGTCAGTGGGCTGGAGGAGTTTATGGATCTACTCCGCAATGTCTCGGATGCAGGCTCCTGGGAAGCAGCAGACTTCCCAGGCTAAGGGGTTGGAGCAGCAGATTGCCCCTTCAGTCCCCCTCAGGATGGAGTCTCCCACGACAAACATTTTGCGTTTTTTCTTGGGTAGAGCAGGGGCAGTAGCTACAGCAGTGCCCATGTTGCCTGCGGGATCTGGCAACTCAGCAGGCTCTTCTAGGGCTGCAAGAGGTTGCAAAGTTCCAGTGGGGAGAGGGCCTTGGTATGGCAGGCCTTGGGGCCCTTGACCACCTTGGTCCAACCCTGTGGCTGGACAGAATGGGAGGTCCCTGAGTCTTCCCTTGTCCTGGAGGGGGACCGTGGTCTACCCTCCACCTCCCAGGGGAGAAGGGCCTGGAAGTAGGAGTCGATCTCCTGCTCACAGTCCCTGATGGCACGCAGTCTCTGGACTGTGGCCTGGAGCTCCTCCAGCTGGCGTGCCAGAGACCCCAGGAGGGAACAGACCACACAAGGGGCAGTGACCATGCTCCCGGGCCCCAGATCCTGAAAAAGCAACAGGCAGCCCCCGCAGCCGAGAACCAGGGGCTCCGTCTGCATGGAGCCCAGAACCATGGGCTCGTCTGGGTGGCGGCATCCGAGGTGCTGGGGGGAAAGGGGGCCGCAAGCCCCGAGGGGACCCGAGGGATACGGCGTATGCCCATCAGTGTCATGCTGCTGGTGGGCTGGCTACGGCTGGGACTGGTTTCCCTAGGGTGGGGGTGCGTAGGCAGAACCTCAGGCCCTCCTGCTCACCCTCCTGCGCAAATTCAGCACTAACTCATGTGCTGGGCAGACAAGCGCGCCTGTTTGCGCGGCCTGTTCGTGAGGCTCTGGTTGCATGGCTCCGGCAGGGTGAGACTCCCCTCGGCTCCAGCTTAGCTGCCTCCCTGTGGCTAGGCTGAGGCTAGTCTCTCCCACCGCGAGCCCCCGCTTACCTCCGGCTGCTGTTGGGGGCCAGCAGGGGTGCTCTGTGGCAGTTGGGGGTCACTGAGGCCTTTGGGGGAGTGGAGGCACAGCGGGCTTGCACCCACACATCTCGCACCACTCCCAGAGCCTGTCTGGGTTTTTTTTTTCCTTTTCCACTCTTTAATTTGTGCTTGAGAGTTCACAAAACATATCTGGGATAGCCTCATTTACAGCCTTGCAAGGAATCCCCAAACAAAAACTGGTGCCTCCAGACTTGACATTTCTGATGTTTCTAATGTAAAACAGAAGCAGATTTTTTTTATAACTCAGGTAATGCGGTGAACATAAAATTAGGAGAAGCTAAACAAATGACCCAGACAAAAAGCACAATGAATCTGCTGACATTCACCTATACACACTCTATAATAGAGATATTTAAGACCTCATCCAACTTCCACGTAAGTCAACGGTAGTCTGATTCTTGATGAGTGTACCCTGCACTTTGTCTTGGCTGGAAGGAAACAAAGTGATTTCATCTGGGACTTTTAAAGTCATCTCAAGTAAGTGTACACACTATTACTAGGCAACTTTATAGTACCGAGGCCAAATTTAAGTTTTGTTTTACTAACAACCAGAAAAAAACAATGATTCACTAACCAAGCAGGCCCTTATTCAAACAAAAGGTTCCAGTTATAACAGATAACAACAGTATTGTTTTGCATTAAAAATTCTCTCACCCAGTGAGAGCTCAAGAAGAGCACAGCTTCAGAAGAGTGGAGCTCAAAGTCTAGTTTATAAATTATATACAGCTTTCCAGTATAGGAGGTCTTCTCAGTTATAGAACGGTTTGTCCCATGTCTTTTTTTTTGTCATTCCAGGAAGTCTTCATGTATGTGTTATTCTTCCTCTCATTTCTTATGGTCTGTTTACTTTCAGCAAAGCTACTATACAGTTTGCTTTTCCAGAATGGAAAATAGAGTAATTTATGAACAAATCAGTTACAATTCCTATCCCAAACAAATCAAACAGGAATAGCTCGAATGCACCTTTGGTTAAGCCAGTAACGATATTAAACTGACCTTTGCTTCTCGAGCTTTTCCACTATACCAAGTTACTGCTTCAGTATAGTTTCTTTATCAAGTATAATGACTCCTTGGAAAAAATACCTATTCCTCTCTCTCCCCCTCCCAAACTGTTTCCTTTTCACAAGCTGCAACACCATCATACATTAAAGACATGATCCACTGTAAACAGAAAAAAAATATTTGTCACCTCACCATCCTATAAGGAGCTTATCTATCACTGTGTTTTAAGAGCCCGCAAAATATCAGTATGTTTTCTTTGTTCTTACAAAAAAGATTTCTTGAATTATTAGACCTACCTCATCTTTTGTAGTAAAATAGAAACTACCCAGGTCACTAAGTTCACATTTTTTCCCAGGCCTTAAAACAGCGATAAATGCTTATACTGACAGTTTCATTTCCTGGTATAGCATTTTTAAGCTACACCGAATTTTAGTCCAGAGGTCCATTCCCAAAGTTGATTTACATACTTCCTGTATAGTCACAGCAAATCACTGATTTGGAAAAACAGAGAGGAAAAGATTTCTGTCTTACAAACATGATGGAATGATCAGCTAGACTCTTGCTACTTGTGGGGGAAGAATGTGACTGTCTGGGTGCAGGGCTGAAGGAGCCTCGTGAAGCATCAGCTTTTCCTGAGACTGTTATAAATTTCTTGCACTCTTAAATCAAGCCCTGGGCTACATGGTACACTAGCAGAGTATCCACTGGGTGAACCCAGCAGATGAGCACCTTAAGGTTAGGGGCAGAAATCACACATAAATGGGTATAAGTGATCAGAAACTGGTTCAAATCTGTAACACAACAGAAGTTCAGTGCACATAACCTGTTTTCACAATGGCTGAAACTGGTTTAAGATAAATCTGGATGGGTGTATTATTAGACTTAACTGATTTAGGTTAAATCAGTTTTTTGAACTTCTGTCCCAGATCCCCTCCAGTGTCAAGTTAACTCACAGTCCCCCCAGCATCCCAGGATGCTTTGCATCTCCTCTGCAAACCCATCCCCACCCCCTGCAGGGTGGGCAGGCTAGCCTTGGCTCTGCTCCAGCCAAGCAGGGAGGTATGTTCTAACACCACCCCTCCAGTTTCTGGCCTGGGCCACTGCAGACATGTGGCTGCATTTCTGGAATCAAAAGTGAATGTTTGTTCACTTGCTTATCACTTCTATCTATGCAGCTTAGACTACCCTGCAAATATTGAACTGATTCAGCCTTGGGCTTTCTGACTGTCTGCACTTAGGCTAAGCGTTATAGATTCTGCCCCCAAAATAAGTGGTGTACATAGCAACCAGACTTCAACCATATAGTTATTTAACAGTAGGAACAAAGCACTTCGAGAAGAGAAGATTTTAAAACAAACAGTATACATCTGCCTTTCCTAACTAATGGATCACCATCCCCAATGAATTGGGCAGTCTTGGCAGGCCTGAACTCTGCAGACACCCAACTTGATATCTCTCTGGTGCTTCCAATTACCTCTTCACTACTTGAATTGAACTGGAAAGAATGACTGCAGAAGTATCCAAAGGATGGATTGCAACTGCACTAGGGTAGGAGAGGTAAACAAGAACAAAGCTAGGGACACCCTTCCTTCCCCCAGACCTCCCTGTGTCCAGAAGAGTGCAAAGAGGACCCTGACAAACAGAGGGCTCATCGGCTCATGTGGTGTTCCTACTCCCAACTATGTGGCTGTGGAGGGAAAGTGCAGAAAGGAACTCGCCAGTAACTCCAGTGAGTAGGAACAGTTGCAGGTACAGCTGAGCCAGAGATCTTGGGATATTCAAGGATCCTTGCACAGGCTGAATTAACTTTGCTGCCACATGGTGATGGACCAACCTTTTCCCCTCCTGTTTCTCCTCACCCTGTGCCCCTCAGCTTCACTTTGCATCTCTCACTTCAGTTTCTTTCCCTCTCTACTGTCCTCCTTATCTGCTCAACCTTCCCTTGTCTTCCTATTTCCCTTTCCCACCTCTAACTAAACAGCACTTAACTCTTCAAACTAATGGAACTCCTGACATTTGTTCCCAACAAGCTATTTCCTCTACATATGTATCTTACTTCTTTCTTCCATACATGGGTATCTTGCAAAATCTCCAGTGCACACAGTATCTACTATTCTGTGCTTGTACAGTGCCTAGGCACAAGGCGCCCCATTGTTGTTCAGCTCTTATGCACTACTGTAATAAACATGAGTAATAGCAATAAAGTCTCTTTTAAACCAGTCAGAGTTGCTTTGTTCTTGTCGGTCTTAGGTTCTGGGTCTTCTACACACACTTAGTTTACTACGCTCAGCAGGTGATCAGATCAGGGTCCTGTGAGCATGTGGTCTGATTGTCCTGCAAGAATCCTCAAGGGTTTACTCAGAAATGAATAATTCCTTATCCTTCCCCCCTTCACTGTTTTTCTTTTTTCCTTTACAGCCTACAGTAAAACAAACCAATGTATGCACCCAATAAACGTCCCAATAACCAGGTCAACATACTGTGTTTGGATACTATTGTAGGGCCAAAACACTAGCTACAGCTTGAGCAGAGATTTGTGACTACCTCTGCAGAAAATTGGGGAAAACTGCAAGGCTGTTATCTAAAAAAAAAAAAAATCAGACTGCACACTTCACCCTTTTCCTCCTAAACACAATAGATTACAACCTTAAGCTATATCAGATATCAAAACTGCCTGGCACATGCTCAGTCCTTAGCTGCCTATGCTACAGATGGTATGCTTTCCTTTTATGCTAATGAACAGAAGGTCTAATTTAATTACATTGATAAAAAAGATTTTGGTCTCCAAACCCAACAATTTTACATTTTTCAAGAACATCAGATTAACTCTTTTCTCCCTTTCCCCATGAGTTAAATTCAAAATCCACTTGGCTATGTGTGTGCATGCATCAGATTTGCTACTGCAGAGCCCCTCCCTTTGCAATCCTGTGTATTTCCTGCTGTGGAAAAGGGAGTGGCAGAGGAAACCCTCTTATGGCTTATCTTTTCCTCTTAGGAAATATCATGTGGGATATTTAAGGGAGAGCACTAGAGTACCATAAAGCAACATCAAATCTTTTCAAGCAGACTCAGCTGCTTAAATAAAGCACTTACTGGCTACTGTCATGTAATTCATTCAGCTATTTCAAGAAAGTACCCAAATATTAAACACCAAAACTAGGCTACTTCAAAATGAAACATATATATATATATATATATATATATATATATATATATATATGTTTATGCTACTTTACAAGGATGCTGTGACTGTTGTCATATTGGTTATTGCTGCTATTTCTGGCAGACTGAACAAACACAAACCACATGTCCCACGTAAATTGACAATTTTAGCTACGTATTGGAAAAGGAAAACAGGCATTTCCATGTGGGTATTATGGTTCACTGATCATAAATTGAGATACTTAAAAGTTGACATAAGAGAAAATTTTGTTTGCCAAGTGTGTTCAAATGAAAATTGCTAGTGGCGATAAGTTCAAGATTTACTGTGTAATTAGAGGTATTCATGGGGGAAAAAGTTACAACTTAAGCATCTTCTAACCAATATATGTCAATAGATTAGGGCTGGGCAATTATTTGGGTTGAAGGGGCACTTAAGGACTTTTGGTGAGCTGTTGCAGGCCAGTGGAAGGAAGGGGTGGGAAGTGGTGGTGCTGACCTGGCCTGATGCAGCAGGGGGGCAATTTATCCTATCTGGTCCTGGGCTTATCCACCCTAAACCCACCACTGGGGGTACAGGATGGAGTAGGCTGGCGGGCAGGGTCTCCATGGACACTGGCTGGGATACCTACTAGCAGAGTAAGCTTAGCCAGACAGATGGGATGGGGCCATGAATGGGTGGGGAGTGACATCCAGGAGTGGGCTGGGCAGTGGGGGGCATGATAGCATGGGGCTAGGGCTGAGCTGTGATCCGCAATTCACTCCTCTCACGCCCCTGCAACAGGCAGGGACATGTGAAGAGCAGATTATGACTCTGCCCTGGGCCGCTGATCCTGGCCCTGGCCCACACCTGCCCATCCTACTCCCGGATGCCACTTCCCTCTCATCCGCGGCCCCACCTCGTCCATCCAACTGAACGTGCCCTGCCCATGGGAATCTGGGGCTGCTCTCTGTGGAGATCATGCCTACCCACCCACTCCATCTGGCACTCCCAGCAGTGAGTGTGGGACAGATGGGCTGGGGTGCCTGGGCACTGGGGCCAGATCTGGCAGCAGCAGTGAAAAAGGCAGCAGCAGCTAAAAGCTGCCGCCACTGCAGGAGCTACTAGGAAGTTTGAGTCTGGCCACCACACTGTCCCCACCCTACTGTGTGCCCAGGGGTGGTAGGATCAGCTGCACGTGCCACAACCTAAGCTGCTCCCTGCACCTGGGCCAGGCAGGGCCAACAGACCTGCCACAGGCCAGGCAGAATCCCTTGGTGGGCTGCAGCCAGCCTGTGAGTCATATTTTGCCCACCCCTAAAATAGATCCTTCCCTCAACCCACTTAGTTTCCACATACTCTGAATATGAATGCAAGAATTAAAGCATGCTCAGACAGAGGTGGTACAGTCACCCAACCTGGCGATCTTCAAACAGCATCTTAACACCCAACTTAGAACCATCTGATCATCTGATCAGCAGGTCATCTGATCCCAGCAGTCTTTCCTGCCCAAACGCAGGGGGGCTGGACCTGATCATCTGTAAGGTCCCTTCCAGCCATCTCTGGAACTATGAAACTATGAAATGGTATTATCTAACAACAGATTTGATTTCGTCCTTAATTTGGAGATGTGCAAACTGTTGTTTTCTCTGTCCTCTTTTAAGTAATTAGATGGAAACTTTGGGTGACCAGCAATATAGTTAATTTATTATACACAAACACACACACACACACACTACCACCAGAGTAAAACACTCTTCCCACACAAACAATTCCAATTAATCACAAAACAAACATAGGAATGAAGAAGAGGAAAAAGTTGTGCCTAACTTTAGTTTTATTTTTATTTTTGGAAGTGGTTAATAGCCACTTGCTTGCTAAAACTAAGAACTCATCATTTTCATCACGACTTTCTTATCCCATTCCAATAGCATACTACTACACATTTAAAAGTATTTTGTTAAAGCTTTGGATATGTTCAAAAAATTGTAAATTAGGGCTTAAAAATATAGTCAGTATCCATTGTGGCAGCTGGTCTAAGTCACTTTAAATCCATACCTATAAATTGTCACAAAACAAACAAACAACAAACCTGCCTGTGTGGTTATGTGAACACAAAATAGGTTGAAAATACATTAATCTAATTCCATAAACAAGGAAAGGTAAGACTAAGAAGATATTTCTGACACTTAAAGTAAGCTTAGATAGGTGGAAAAATTGGAAAAAATGTGGCTAACTATTCATCATGAAAGACTGGAAAAAAAAATCACAAAGAAAAAGTAAAAGTAAAAGTAAAAAAAGTTCTCCTATCACATCCTATTTTAACTGACATAATAAAACTTGCTTCAGGGGCTGTGCACCTACCAAATTTAATGAGAGTTTGCCACACAAAGAAGATAAATAAGACCCAGAATGTATTAGCTAACCAGAACAGCTTCAACGGGTTCCTGCTCTCACATTTCTTTCCACCTGTGCTTTCCTATTTTTCCTGTCTATCCGCTGCTCCTCTTTTCACTAGGTCTTATGATCTGTTTAGCCTTGATCTAGTCCTCTTTAATTCTGTTTCTTTCACTGACAGCCCATGTATGTCACTTTTATTTAGTAGTGTTCTTCAGCACCCATTTATTCTGAGGCAATCTGTCTCCTTTGTTTCTTTTATCCATTTCTCTTCATTTTTGCCTTTCTGTGCCACTTGTCCCTTATCGCTGAGCATCCCTACCCCTACCCCAAACATCTTCATTTTCTTGTGTTTTAAAGGAGCTCTCACAGTTCCACACTAAATGTTCCTTATCAAAAATGCTTTACAAAAAAAAAGTAACACAGACAGTTGAAGTGGCTCAAAACTGGCAGGTGGCATATTGTTAACTACTATAATCCTTAACTATGAACAATTATGCCATAATTACAGCAACACCTAGACTGAATCCCATTGTACAGGGTATCAGATTAGAAATGTTTAACTGAAGACATTATTGGTTTGCCAATAGATGTCCTATATATACACCACCATTTACTGTACAGTAGAAGTAGCAATTTGTCCTGAAAAATTAAAATGGTATGACAATTGGCATAAGATAAGCACTGTAGCAATTCTACAGGGCCACTGCCAACAGCACATATCTCTACCTTCTATTCCCTCTTCTCAGGATCTTCAAGTGGATGAGGTAGATGGGACTTGCCTTGGCCATTCTTCATGCTTTATTCTGTTAGCTCAAGCTTTGACTTTGCCTTCTACATCCAACCAACACTTGGCTTCCTTTCGAACCGATACCCCAGCTCCTTAGGTTGCGCTCAATTGCCATGTCCAGATGTGCAGGGGTGTGTGCTTGCAGCAGCAAAAATAGTAGCAGCCCAGCTTTGTGCTGCTACTTCTTGCCTCAGTGCATGCTCCTGCACATGCACTTTGTGGAGGAAAAAACTGTCCCACTGGGGGAAAACTGCCCTTGCCCAGCTCCTCCCAATTCCCAGCATGCTGGAGGAGCCAGGGCACAACTGAAGGAGTTGAGATGCTCTGGCCAGCAGTCAGAGCATCTTCCTGGAGAACCAAGACTCCGTGTGGTTGGGCACATGCTCCTGTCACATGCACTGTGACAAAAAAAAAAAAATGTCCTGGTCTTTTTTTATTTATTTTTTTATTTGCTATCAAGATTCCCCAGTAGCAAATTTTGGCCCCACACTGTCAAACTGCAATGCACATTTTAACATTTCCCACTTGCAGCTGCTTGTGGCACCAAACATGAAAGCCCCTACTCATCTGGCCATGGCCAACTTCTCCGTCACAGGATTCAGCAGTATCTTTAACACTCCATATATCATCCCCATTCTAACTCCTGTTCTAATTTGTCTGGAGTACACCATCCCTAATTCACAATTTCTTTTCAAATGGCATTTGCAATGAATGAGACTGTCTTTACACCATTAATGCAAATTGTTTCTCTCTGGCCATTTCATCATAACCAAATCTAAAGCCTCAATCTTCTTCTCCTTTGATCCTTCCACTACTTTTCCCACAGTTCATCTTCGTCTTGTTCTGGATCTGCTTTTTTAGATGATTTCTATGGTCCCTTAATCCTACAGTTGTTCTCTCAGCAATCCAATCCTATGCCTTTTCCTTAGATAATCTCATCACTTCTAAAGACCCATCCTGTAATTCATCCTCATTAGCTGTTTTTACTATATTAGCAACTAGAGGCACCAAAACCTGAGACCTACTGTGCTGGATATTATTTGAACACATGAGACAGCCCTTGTCCCAGACAACTTGTGATCTAAGTAAAATAGAAATACAAACAGCTGGAAGGAGTGATTTGCCAAGTATCACAGAAAGTATCACAGGTCACTGGCAGAAGTAAAACAAAACCTTGGCCTCTTGATTCATGGTCCACCGCTTCACCTATTACTTTGAATTACATCTCTAACCACTATCACGGTTGCCTCTTTCACACACTATCCTGGGAGCTCCACTCAACACCAGCTCAACAGAGCAAAAACTGAGCTCATCCTTGCTTTTATGTTCCCTTGCGTTCTTCATTGCTGATGACCATATTACACCCTACTTCTTCTTCTGGCGGTGCTGATGACCATCACGCACCCTACTTCCCCTTCAGCGAAGGAAGCAAGATTGGTTTGATCATATGCTTGCTGGACCCGCTGCAGAGTTAGACAAGAGGTTGGACAAGCTCTCAGGCACAAAACACCTTTCCTCGGGTGTGGGAAAAAGCCAGATGCAAACAGGGCAAGCCTTAAGGAAACTAGCACCCTGGGCAAACTTGTATTTTGGCATCTCCCCCACCTCAAAGTCAGCAGCAGGCAGAAGCAGAGGCAGGCTGGCAAGGGTACAGAGCACAATCCAGCAGGGAAGCAGAGCAGTGCAGTGCGCCAGGCAGACACTGCTGCCACTAAGCAGGGGCAAGGTGGGTGGACTGGAGCAGGTGCCACCTCACCTGCATGCATCCATCCCAGTTCTTCCTGAGCAGCAGCTGGAGATAGGGAGTGGGTTGGGCTGGGCACTACTGTTCCTGCTTGGGGCGGGGATTGGCCGGGTGGAGTGGGGCAAGGGAAGAGTGCTGCTACTCACACGTATGGACACACGTGTATGCATGCATGCCTGTAAGCATGCTGCCCCCAACCATGGTACCTTCATTGCCCACCCATAAGGCTGGCCCTGGATACAGGCTTCAGCTATACATGTTTAACCCCATTATGTTAATGCAAATGGTCACTTAAAAAAAGGAAGGGGGCTGTAAATCTGTTGCTACTGGCAAGGTCACCATTCAAGTTTGCAAGTCTAGTGATGGTGCTATTTTCAGCACCTGTTCTCCTGTCCCCACAAAAACAGGACTTTACCAATTCCTGTTGTTTCTTTCACTACAACTTTAGGAAAATTCTCTTTCTTCTACCCGAAGAACAAAAGCTACTCCATTCTTGCCTCTTTTTTTCCCCCCTTCCCTATCATTGCTTTCAAACACTGCCAAATCTATCCTCCTTGCCTGCTCTACCGTGTGGCTCTGTCAGTGGCATTCCTTCTCTCCAAATTGGTGCAATGCCTGTGCAGCAGGGGATGGGGACCTAGAGAAAGAATTAAGTAACCGCCAAGTTTGGAGGCAGTATTGCCTCTCTGCCTCCTCACCTCCTCCTCCCGAAATACAAGAGGGCATCACTAAAAGAGCATTACATGTTTGCCCATGTTCTGGGCATCAGCATCTCTACACAAATGCCTTTGAGAAGCAGGGATATATCTAACTGGGGGGCTAGTCAAAGAGTACAGACACGGTAAGCAAATAAGAAGGGAGCACTAAAGTGATTCACCCAAGCCCATGCACGAGTCCAGCAGCAGAACCAAATCAGAAGTCTGGTCTCCTGACTCCCTGTAAAAGTGTCGTCTGCATGCCTGAACCCCCAGGGTCAGAGCCCTGGGGAAATTTCTCAGAGCTTTTTGTGGTGGGGAAACTTCTGAGTGCATTTTGTGGTGGAAGGAGACAAAAGCAAGCCAGCCAGTTTTCCATCTCACACTCCCACTGCCACTTGGAGACTCTTGTGGCTGTGGGGGGGGGGGGGGGGGGGGGGCTCAAAACACAATTTGTTGCAGAGGCTGAATCTGAAGGGGACAATTTAGGATCTTCACTTGTCCACAGCCTCCACCACTAGCACAGCCACAAGAGTTGGCAATCCATCAGCTTGAACCCGCCGGTGAATTCAAGGCCATCACTTTTCCTACCAAACTCCCACTGTCATGTGTTGACTGTGCCCAGATGGAAGGGCTCGCGTGTCGCTTCCCCAAGGCAGGCAGGCACGTTGGGATGACGGCTGCACAGGAGGAAACTGGACAAGGCACAGCTCAGACAAAGAGCCGCTGACTTAGCCTTGCGCTGCTTGGATAAGAGACCATTTCCTTCCTTCCCATGCTCTCCTCCTCCTCTGCCCAGCCAGGCGGTGCAGTCTCCATCCCCTGCGGGCAGCATCCCTGCCTGCTGGGGCACAAACCCTGTACAGGGAGGGTGGGGGGAGACGGACGAAAAAGCTTCGTTAGCTTTGAGGGAAGGAAGAGAAAAGGGGCCAGGACCGGAGTGAAAAGGGCTGGAGGAAGTTGACGGGCTTTTCATCCAACCCGGCTAAACAGAGCAGGGCACAACAGGGGGCTGCCCAGCAAAGCATCCCCACGCTGGGGGCGGGAGACGGGGACAGGGCAGCACTCAGCCCCGGGACACACAGGGACGTTGTCCACGCGCCAGATCCGAGCAGCCCAGCGCGGCGGAGGAGAGCCCCGCAGACAAAAGGCAGCGCAAGAGAGCTCCGCTCATGTCCCCGCGGGCGCGGCTGCAATGCGCGCGGAGCAACTCGGAGCAGCCCCTTCCCCTTCCCCTTCCCGCCCGGCCCCGGCCCCGCACTCACCGCCTGCAGCCGCAGCGCCCTGCGCCCCGGCCCGCCAGCCCGGCTCTGGCCCCGCGCCGCCCAGCCCGCCCCGGGCTGCCGCCCCTCCAGCAGGGCGGGGGCGGGACGCAGGGGGGCGGCGAGCACAGCCCGGGAACCAGCGCGGGGAGGGGAGGGGAGGAGACACCGCGGGGAGGGAGGGGAGCCGGGAAGGAGGAGGAGGGAAGAGCGAAGTCCAAGGAGCAAGCACGAGGGGGCGCCCAGCGCTTCAGGTGGCAGGCAGGCTGGGAGCTCTCCTGAAGAAAGCACTGTTTCTCACCCTCCTTTTAAACCCGTGTGAGGACAGAGGGAGACAGGCTAGGGGCTCTCCTGAAGACTGCTTCTCACCTGCCTTTTACAACTGGGTGAGGGCAGAGGGAAGCAGGCTAGCAGCTCTCCTGAGAGAGGCGTTGCTCCTGCCCTCCTTTGAAGTCTGTGTGAGGACAGAGGGAGGTGGGCTGGGGGCTGTCCTGCGGGAGGCACTGCTTCTCAGCCTCCCTTTCAAACTTTTTTTTTTTTTTTTTTAATAAATATTTCACTTTCCAAGTCAAATCAGGTCCAAATCCGTACATGGTCCCACAACCCACAAACATCCTCCACGCCCACCTGGAGCTTCAGATATTTCCAGCATCTTTTGGCTGGTGTCCTACGTGCTGGCCCAAGCCCAGATGCCCCCAAAGTTTCACCTGCCCTCAGTCATGTGGCCACAGGAACAAGCTGGGGAGGACAGAGGCAGACAGCATTTTGCTCCCTCCGCTCCACACACACGCACACGCACACGGTGTCTGATGTCCCCCCCCCCCCAGGGTGACACAATGAACACTGAGGTACACACCTCTCAACTTCCCCTCACCCACTGCCCCCCCACACACACACACACGGTGTCTGATGTGTCCCCCCCTCCCCGGGAGACACAGTGGACACTGGGGTACACACCTCTCAACTTCCCCTCACCCACTGCCCCCCCCCACACACACATGGTGTCTGATGTGTCCCCCCCCCCCCCCCCGGGAGACACAATGGACACTGGGGTACACACCTCTCAACTTCCCCTCACCCACTGCCCCCCCCCACACACACATGGTGTCTGATGTGTCCCCCCCCCCCCCCGGGAGACACAATGGACACTGGGGTACACACCTCTCAACTTCCCCTCACCCACTGCCCCAAAGGAGCTGGGTGTCCCTATTAGGTCTCCAGGCCAGGAGTGCACAGAGGGAACATTTGGGGTTGTGCAATGTTGTGGCAAGACATGTTGCATCCAAACCCACAGTGGTTTGCAGCTAGCTGTAAATATTTGTTCTGAGTCAGTTTCCTATCCCTGATACAAGCCATGGAGAAGGCTGGGTTTAGTGAAGCCGCAAGACAGATGCTGGTCATGCGGAGGCTAGGATGTGTGCGGACCAACAGGAAGAGGACGTGTGTGCATCTCGCACACGGGCTTGCTCAGGAACGTTGCTGTATTTATCTGCCCTTTTCCTACCATGACTTCAGGTACCATGGAGGCAATGTCTCTTACTCAGAGCAAGGAGCTTTAAGTATACCTCCAGAGGCAGCACTGTAACATCTGGGCGTTAGGATACTTGGCTGGGGGACATTCAGTTGTCTGGGCTACTATACAGAGAACCTGAACAATCACAGCACAGGCTTCTACGGAAGTAACCTGTCTCACACACAGAGTCACAATTGCACGGCAAGCAAGTGGCCATTACCAAGAAAGTGTGGCAGTTACCAAATGCTTGGCACCCAACTCCTTATACTAGTAGAAAGCAGGTACTTCAATAACTTTGGGGAACTTCAGGGATGTCCATTTCATAAGGAAAACCCAAGTGATGAGTGACAACTGCATTTCATAAATTAGGCAGCCCACCCGAGCCTCCAGAATACTGATCTCAAGTCTTGCCGTGTGGCCTCATCACTTTACCTTCTCTATTTCCCAGAGAGTACAGGAGGGATTTTAAAACTTACCTCCCACACAATAGTCTTGAGAGGATTAGTGAACACTGGCACTGCACTTGGCTAATAGAAAGCACAAAATAAAAGTGGCAAGTAGTATAATAATTTGCTCAAACTTTTTATACTTGTGGCCTCATTCATGCCTTGGAATGTACAAGGGGTATTTTATTTGGCTAAAACTACTGCTGCACCACAAAGTAAACTTTTTAATCACTCTTAATTCCTAGATTCTAGTGTATATAATAGGAATGTCAAACTCAGAATCCAAGGGTCCAAAAATGTGACAGCTATCCTGAAACTTACTGTAAGTTTCCTGTAGAGAGCAAGCCTTTTAAGATTAATGATTCTAATAGGTCAGAGCTCAAATCTGCTATTCCTCTCTAATGTGTTTGCCAATGTCTGGGGAATTAACTTTCATTAATTTTTAACTGGGCCACTGCTTTTTGCTTATCCACCAAATAAGGAAGTACTTTAAACAATTAAAACAAACAGACAAAAACCACCCATTATATGTCTCAGTAATGCATGTAAAGTTGAGAAAATATTCCAATTTTAGAACCTTTGCTATGTTCAGAATCAAGGGCTAGTTTACAATGTCTTCTTAAGAAAGATGCAGCCTGGGGTAATTAAGCTACTACCATAAACTGTACAAGCCAAACAGCCCTTCTGCCAGTTTAAATGGCATCTACTCATAACAGTTTAAGTTGGGGCATACTTTTTTCACACTCCAAGATATCACAGGTAGTCTAGCAAAACTTCATGCTTGATACATGGCCCGAGTCTGTTTCTTGGTCACAAAGAAGGAGATTGAGGGTGCTGTCTGTATTTTTTAAATGTCAAAAGGAGCTCAGAAACTGCAGTGGAAAGAGTAGACCATATTTCCCTGGTTTCAAAATGGGATACTGCCTCCTTCCCTCCTTAACCCCTACCCTAGTACAGTCAGCTGTCCCTGAGCTCCAGACTCAGCTGAGCACACCAGAGAGCAGGAGTGCATGCGTGCATGTGCATGTGCATGTGGCGGTCCTGTTTTTGCCAGGAAAGTCCTGTCTTAAAAATCTGTCCTGGGCATCCTGCTGAAAACAAGACCAAAAAAAAAAGTTAATTTGACCAAAATAACAGAATAACAGGACAAATGTTTAAAACAGGGCTGTCCTGACAAAAATGGGATGAAAAGCCATACTAGGTAATGGTCCTAAAATTAGGTAAATAATTTACATTTTTTCTCTGAATAAATATGCATTTGAATTATTTATCAATAAGGAAATAAACTGAACTTAGAAACACGTGACATGGCAAAATTCAGAGCTGAAAATAGTCAACCCTTGTTTCAAGTGACCCTCAGGTACTGCCATTAGAACACAGTAGAATATCAATGTGTAACTCAACAGTTGCACGGAAATAAGATTGTCAGTTGGGCTTTGGACATCAATACCTCACCGGTTTGTCAAAAGCCTTGCAACCCATTCTTCATATTACACCAGTTCTATTATGACCCCTCTCACATGAACAGTGACAATGATATTGTTGGATACAAAATACAAGTGACCTGGTTCTCAGGTCCCTGGTCAAATCTCTAGACAAGCCACTTACATAAAGCAATGAAAAAATCATTATCTTTAGTCACTGATCTTTTAAAGTGGCACATACAGAAGGAAACGAATGAATTCATAAATACATGCATTTTCTTGATACTGTCATTCAAAAAAAAAACCATAGCTTTCAAGCACTGTTATCCAAGTACTTCTTTATGTGTGGAGTTAGTCCTGATTAATTGTGTGTGTGGACACTCATATTCAAAATAAGAGCACCTATCTGAATGATAGCATTCTCTCCATTCTCTTAGACCAGGCCTACATTAGTAAATTGTGCCACCATATGTTTTGACACTATGCAACAGCCATCATTGCTTTCTTGATGTAGGGGGTGTTATATTTATACTGAAATCCTCATCATATATGATTGTTGTGTTGGATCAAGCCATAGTTCCCTACAAAAAATGTATGCATCACAGTTTCTCCCTATGCTACCAACCAATGCAACGCACTACCAAATATTTTTGCAGTGCTGGTACGCTGCTTAGTATGATGAAGGCTTGGGAGCAACATCTCACCACCTCACTTTTTTCCACTTCATATTTTGGGCTGTATACCATAAGTGTCACGGGATTTAAAATGTAAAACCCCATAGTTCCTTGTGTTTTCCTCTCTTCTCAGATTGCAACGTCTTCTGTATTTGGCAGAGAGAGCACATGTTTCTTTTACATTTGTGGAATTTGAATATCCAATTCTACAACAGCAACTGGTGGGTCAGCGAAGGTATCATAGGACTGGAGAAAAGGAGCAGACAACATAGAAAATGCATAAAAATTACAGACATTCACTCACCAACTGAACACCATGTGGTATTTATTGGTGGGATCATTCTGTAATGCAGACATGAGATCGTCAGTGGTGGCTGGAAAACTCTCAAGTAAGGAAGTCATGTCCTGATTCCTCCAGCTCACAGACACCAGAATGAGACCTGCTTTGAAGAGTGCAAGATGAGCCTACTGTGAAAACTTGTGGCACCAAACTTTTTTTCAGTCAGCGAATTTAGAGCTGGAAAATCTACAGTGAGAGTACTCATCATGCCCATGCCTAAAGCCATTTAATTGTAAACCATTGTACAGGGTGTTGACTCCAGCCACGGTGAAGGAAATAACACAGCTCTTTAATGCAATGGATTTTTTGACCTGTGAAGGGGAAAGAGGTGCACATTCTATTGCACCACCTTGCTTTAGAGTATATGAATACATAGAAATCAGGGTAGGGTAGCACTTTAGAGACTAACTAGGTCAGAGAGGCATGAGCTTTTGCAGGCACTTCATTGGATGCTAAATAGAAAGGGCTACTTTGACATGGTTATCCAAGCACTGGTAGATCACCAGGGATGTTTCACAGGCATTAGTGGCGGCTCGTGGGGAAGCTGAAAGAAACTCATCATCCAAGAATACAGGACCTTTCTAGAAGATGCAAGCAGTCATGGCACATTCATATTGGTAGTTCCATGGTGATTCTGGAGGACCTTGGCCTGCCCTGACTCATACATTGGACATCTTAACAAAAGCAACTGTCCATGCAGGTGCAGGATGATGGCTGAATCTGGTTTGGCCATTTGAAAGAATGATGGCAAATGCCTCTTGACTAAGCAGAACCACAGAAAGTCAAATATTATTGATGCATTTTGTACACTGCTCAATGTTTGTTATGCACATGTAGTCATAGTTTTCTTGGTTTTCCACCAACATGCTGTGGAATGGGAAAGGGTAGTAGAAATTCCTGTGCCTTGCATGTGTGTAAAACTCTTCATATACAGAATTGCTCATGGAGCACAAAGAAAGCTATTAGGGGTGCATCAATAGAGATTTTTGGGGCCGATACCAATATCCGATTTTTAAGGAGGCATATCAGCTGATACCAGTCCGATTTCCAATATAGCATGGAGAGCTGCCTCCAGCTAATAAGTCTGTTGTGGTGGAAGGGGAGGGGGGAGGGAAGGGGCGTGGGTGGAGCAGATCAAGGCCCCCATGGTAAGGGAGGGAGAGGGCAAGGGTAAGCGCTGCCCAGCTGAGGGGAGGGAGGGGGGCAGGTGTGGGATGGAGGCACAGCTCATGTGGGGGGTGGCTCCAGCTGCTGTTTGCACCCTGGGAAGGCATGGGAGGGGAGGGGTGTGCCCCTGGATCTGTGTGGGGCAAGCGGGCAGACTGCAGCTGAGGGCTGGATCCAGGCTCTTCTCGCCAGGGGCTGCGTTCAGAGCAGGGGCTATGGAGGGGGCTGCAGCCACCCCAAATTTTGCTGTAGCTCTTTCACAGCACTGCCATATGCCCAGTGCAGCCCCAGCTCTTCCTGGCTCAACCCCTGCCTCCTCCATGTTCCGGGAAGAGCCAGGCCTGCACTGGGTACACAGCAGCGGTGCTGGGAGGGAGTTATGGTGAAATTTGGGGTGGCTGCAGCCTCCTTCATAGCCCAAGCCCAGCCTCCAGAGAGACAAGCCTCGCTCCGGCCTGTAGCTCTAGCCCACCTGCTCACCTCATACTGATCCAGGGGCACACACCTTGCCCACGTCCTCGTGGAGTGCAAGCAGAAAAGCAGCAGCGGGAGCCACCCCCCTCCCATGAGCTATGCCTTGGTACCGTGCCCTGCCCTGGCTGGGCAGTGCCTGCCCCTGCCCTCTCCCCCCTTTACCGCAGGGGCCTTGATCTGCCACCCTCCATGCTTCTTTCCTCCCCTTCCACCACAATAGGCTTACCAGCTGGAGGCAGCTCTCCACACTGCCAGGCTCTGCTCTTCACTGCCTGAGTGCTGCACTGTGGCTTTGTGCACTTACTTGCATTTATTGGCCAAATTATCAGCCCCATCAGGCTGATTTCTGATACAGCCAATTTTCTTTACCGATCTGATATCAGACTGATGTATGGGAACACCTCTAGAAGCTATTGCAGTAGCCTCTGGGCACTGTGCTCCATTAGCCAGCAACATCTCTATTCATTGGCAAAGGAACTTGGATATGTGCTTTTGCAATTCCCTGTTCTTCTGCTTCCCATATCATGCTGCTCTTCCACTTCTGGTCGTTCTCCAGTAACTTTAGCAGATGGCATCTACATTGCCTATTCTCTGTGTTTGTGGCCTCAGAGTAAAGCTGAGAGAACACGCTGTCTCTTATACACTTCTCTTCTTTTCCCCTGAACCAATCCTTTAGCAGCTCTTGATTTTGTTGTGCTCAAATGCAGCCTATCTGAGGACACTGATAAAGACTGGCAGACTCATAGATTTAGAGTGGTAATAGAAAGGATAAGATGACTGTGAGGCCAATTTACAGGTCAACTTTCTTTCTGGACAGCTTCTTTGTTGCTGCTCTGCAGCTGGAGGCATGGTGAACTGCAGAGGGTTTCTATAAGTCCATACCCATAGGGCAGAAGAACTAGTGATGGGATTCCCAAGGCCTGAATACAGGCACCCCTGAATACAGGAAGAGTGCAGTAGACTGCCAAACTTGTTATACACCATAGTGATTGTCACTGATATATTGCTTCTGAGGGGAACAAAGTCTCAATGAAAGCAGATGCTACAGGGGGTCTAGAATTGTCCTAGACCAGTGGTTACCAACCAGTGGATCTCGATCCACCGGTAGATCTCGGAGCCTCTTGCGGTAGTTCTCGGAGCCTCTTGGAGTCAATCCGAGGCTGGGGTTGGGGGCTGAGTGCCTGCGTGCATGCATGTGTGCACCCCAGCCCAGCAGGTCAGTCCATAGAGGAGGAAAGGGGTAAGGGCTAGATCAAGGCCCTGCAGTAAGGGACAGTGCTGCAAAGGCAGCAGCAGGGGTAAGTTGAGTGGGGCTGGCCACATGGGAATTACCTGCTGGGGAGGCATGCCCCCATATAATTTTTTCTTCCTCTGCCTCGATCAGCCCACCCCCCACCTTCCCTTCCCTTCCCACAGACTTACTTGCTGGGTAGGGTTGGGGGGCAGTGGCACATGGTAGATCTTATGTTGCTTTTTAAATGCCAAAGGTGATCTTCTACTTAAAAAGGTTGGAGACAACTGTCCTGGACTGTTTGTTTCCTGGCAGTTTACTGAAATGATACCAGTGGAATGCATCTCAGATTGGTATGGGAAAGTTTCTTACAACAGTGAAAAAATCCACTACCTAGAAATCTAAGAGAAAAGATCAAGGAGTATCAGCTTCTACCCAAAGATAGTTTTCAGTGATACAAAATGAGAGAGAGAGAGGAGATGCATGCAGGTGAATAAGGTACTTTACAAAGAAACAAAGATTTTCCATACTGCCTAGCATTGCAAGCTGAAGATTAGCAAAATACCAAGCTAGGAATGCTGCTTCTCACTCTGCATGACCCATTTCATTTAGGACTCTGGGGGTGTGTCTACACAAGATGCTGACTCTGCAGTAGCAGAAAAATACTGCACAGTAGCATGTCACAGCACGGACAGCACTAATATGCTACTGCACAGTATTATTAGGCTACTGCGCAGTAGCGTCACCTAAAAGACGTTTGCCACTGCTACTGCGCAGTAACTTCAGTTACTACAGATTTATTTTGTACTTGCTAATACAAGTACTAAATAGATGCACAGTAATGACTGCTCAATAGCGTCTTGTGTAGATGTGTCCTGGCAGCACTTCTGACAGTTTTGCAAACTTTATGGAAAAATTAAGTCTCCAGAGCAGCTGTCTCATAACAGGTCTGCTGCAGACCCGGCACCTTTGCCTGACATTTCTTCTGGTCCCTCTCATAGCCTCTTCAGCTTGATCTCATCTGCCATATCTACTGAGGTATCCGTTCTCCTGAAGTTATCTAGTAACTGGGCTGTCACAGACTGAAGAGATTGCACTATGCTCCATGCAGGAGCACAAAGTTCAGGTGACAGACCATCTTTCTCTCTGTAAAGCCTTTACAAGTGAAGTCAAACCTATCTGCTTGCCAACATGGGCTAAGAAGGAAAGAAGCATTTCCAGTGCCTTCTGGGGACTTTAAATGGGGCACCAACTTTCAGCCACTGTAACCTCAGGCTGTGGAGTTCACAACCATGATCTAAGCAGAAGGTAGGGGGCAGGATGGCACCTTAGAGACTAAGAAGGTAGAGGGCAGTGTGGTACCTTAAAGACTAATCAACTCAGATAGCCATGAACTTTTCTAGACAACAACCTATTTCATGAAATATGTTTTTGCCTATGAAAGGTCGTGCCTCCCTGAATCAGTTAGTCCAATGACGTGTGTACAGAAGTGCTTCAGATGCATTTTACAGCACTGTAATTTAGAGCACTTTTTACACCACTATAAAATTACAGCATTCCAAAGCATGACAGAAGTGCAGTGTTGGGGTGGGGGAAGCGGGGAGAGAGGCTCTAAGCCTCCCTGAACTTTCCAAACTAGGGAGCAGGGGGTGCTCTGCAGCTTCCTAGAACTTCTCCACTGATCAGAAATTTGACCAGCATACAGAAGTTATTTAAAGTATTGTAGGTTGCTAAAGTGCTGTAAAATACAGCATTTCAAATTGAATACCTTATTTAAAAAGGATTAATTTAAACCACTGTACCTATTTTTAAAGTGCTGTAAAGCTGTGCACTTCTGTTAAGTCACAGCACTAAAGTGCTTTAAATGGCAAAAAAAGGAACTTCTACATACATCTGCTGACATAGCTGGACACTGAAGCCCCTTTGTCTCCAGTAAAGGGGTGCCTACCTTTACTGAGTGCCTGGGGCTTGTGTGCCATACGCTTACCGTGGGTTGGCCACCCCCAAGTTAGCCTCTAAGGCTTACCTGCCTTACCTTTGCCTGACTTCAGACTAACATAGCTAATCAACTCTGTAGTCATGATCCAAGCAGTTGTAGGAAAAGGGGCACCTGTAGATTTGAGACGGAACTCATACAACAAACACAACATTTACACAGGCATTGTGCCAATGGGGCTACATATTGACTTAGAACTTGTGTCATTCAGGGAGGTGGTGTTAGCACACTAGGCAGAAAGGTTGAATTCTGCCCAAATTACATCAAATGTGTGTGTGTACATATTCAATCTGGTAGTGAACAAAAGTCAACTTCTGTCAACACAACTTCATATCTGAGAGAGAGTAGGCCTTGGTTACAGGTTGAAACAGATTGATCCTGTTAGATTGTTTTATGTCTTTATACTAGTCTACTCTCAAAAGTCAGCATTTCTCTTTCTTCTTTAGTTTGGAGTGCTGCTACATTCAATAAGATATCATGCGACACCTCCCCCCACCCATTGCCAATAGGGCAAAAGCATGCACAAAAAATTACATTGGTCACTTCAATCTTAATTAAAAAATATCCTTTAATTTAGGTCATAAAGAAACACAGACAAGTATCAAGCAACAAGAAAAACACATTTAAAGTCCAAAGCAGTTCACTGTTCCTTGAATTAACTGTTAACAGACATGTCAACAAGAAAACACATACCTGAAGTAAGTAACAGGCAGTCATGTTTCATGGTCCAGGGCACAGGTCAGTTGCTTCACAGGGATCAAAAAAGGAATTCCTCCTCTTTCAGCTTAAGCAGAGCCTTACACAATTACATAGGTATATAATAGCAAGGCAAGGAGGAGGCTTTGTTTTTCATTCCTCAGATGGGAGGCCTTATCAAATGTTGGACACTTCTGGGGATGCATTTTGAATTTAATAGGCCAGTGGTATGGTCTACTATAGGCAATCCCATGCTTCACTTCCATGAGACTTCACCCAAATGTACAGGGTAATTTTAGTATCAGCTCTTCTCCTGATATCAACAGCAAAGCTCATAGGTTCTATTTCAGAAACATCCTTACTGGGTGCATCTACATGAGATGCTTTACTGTGCATCAGACTTATTTTTTGCACAGTTAAGCATTGCCAGCTACATGTGCACACCAAGTAGGGTACAGCAGACTAATTTATTGCACTGCTGGATAGTCCCATCAGATACAAGTGATATTTGGCACTGCAATAAATTACTGTACTTAAATGCACGTTGGTGGTAGTGTTGGGATTAGTTTACTCTAGCTCAAATTAAGCCCAAAAGGAGATGTGGTTCATCTATGAATTAATTCACTATCTGTTAATAACGGTGAGTAGATCAAAGTGTCTCCATCAGCAAGGAACATAACTCAGAATTATTTACAACAAATAAACCGTGCTTTAAGCTATTAAAGGAATTTCCACTTAAGCCAAAAATCTAATCTATTTTAATTATTAGGTTACTGATCCATTAACGTATGATCAGTAACCTGATAATACGGTAACAGTCAGATTAACAACTTTTCCTTGCTACTATCTAAAGGCTACCGTGTATGGGCATAGGCTGATGATTTAATTAATTGACTTTGATAGGGTCACTAACCCCCCTGCAGGGGGTTACTGAGTTTTACCATACTACAAACCTTTTAATGATTTTCTAGCATGCTGTAAGAGCTACCAGTTTGCATACAAGCAGATAAGACCTCTAGGTTTGGGATTAACTCTCACACAGGTCTAATAACTAGATGAATTTTCTTCAGTAAGGTTATCAGTAAAAGGAACAGTACAAATATAGCAATTACAATGGTTCAGGAAGTTAGGATCAAAGTTTAACCTAGCTGAACTGAGTAAGACATATAATAGTGCAAATCATGGTGAGCCACTACATTGCATAAATTTTGATTTCCTCTTCACTCTCACAGCTGAGCTGCATCCTCCTTTCCAATTTCCAATAATTCCCATTTCTTCACCAGCCTTAAGTGCCTGGCAAACATCACAAAACAGGACCACAAACAGCTCACCCAGAATCTCTCTGTCACCTCTTCTCTCAGCCTGGCACATATGATTAGTATGGCCCTGCCCCTCATGAGGTGAAGCCAGACTAGGTTGCCCTGTGCCTCATCTGCACATAAATTTTTAGAGTACCCCAGGGCTCATGACAAGAACACTCAGATCCAGTTCTGAGTGGGACCTAAGTAGCACATGGATCCTTTGTGAGGGTATCTGAAGTATGCACACATACTGAGCAGTGCATAGTTGTATGGTCATCATGGCTTGAAATCCTGCTGACTGGTGGGGCTCAGTCCAATGAACTATGTGGTAAATCATGAGCCTTTAGCTTTAGGCTAAAATCATGCATAGTTTGTACTCTATATAAGGAGGTGCTAAAATGCTGTTAAAAATGTGTGTATGGACTATATGTGCTAAAACTTGCAGTTTCAAAAAAGGTAACATGCATTAATTCTAGATGAACTAAGTAAATGGGGGCTATATATAAAGTGCAACAGCCATATTTAATTTCAAGGTTATTGTTTTCAGATTTGCTCTTCACTTTCACGTGCTCTGGGATCTGACAGTAAGAAGAGGGGAAAGGGGCTGCCAGAGGAAAATTCTGGGGGGAAGCAGAAAGCAAAGGGATTATCTGACCCCCCCCCCCCCCGATTTATTTTCCATGCTGTAGCAGGAGAGGGGAACCAATTCAAGGCAAGCCTACAATAATTAGATTCTACACTTGGAAAATTATATCAAATTTATACTTTTCCATATAAAGAATCTAATTATGGGGGGAGGTGGATCTTTTTATAATCAGGATTATCTTCTATTCAAGTAAATATAGTATTATCATTACACATGGAGAAGGAACAATAAAAAAGTAGTAATATATAAGAGAAGCAAAGAAAAGGATGCACAAAACACTGTGATGAAACCAAGAATTGAACCCAGGTCTCCCAAATTCTAACCAAGTAGCCTAGCTATTCGACCCTCCCTCTCTTCCTTAAATCTATTCTTCTCTGGTCCCAATATATCATTTTCGTTTCCCAGGCACTTAGGCTAACAGGTACATACAGATCTGATTTCCTTTCTCTGCAAAATGATCTGGGGCTCAAGCTCTCTCCCCTCTAGCTCACTCAGGTGCAGAACAATATTCTATATACCTTCCTGAATTAATAATCAAATAATCATACCAAATTTCTTATCTGCTCTTTTTAAAAGTTTTTGATCTAAATTAAACTGGTAGAATTAAAAAAAAAAAAGAAAACTTGAGTATTTCTATTAATGAAGAGAACCGTCCCACAAATCATGCCAGGTGCCTTTGTTGAAAGCTTGTAGTAAGGATAAGAGAGACTGGACTACCCCATAACTAAAGATGATATTCATTTCCCCTGTTAGCTCAGGTTGGCTTGCTTCAGAGCGTAAGGCAACATTTTTATTTCATCAAGCCTATGTCTGACAGCATCTAAATATTTGGAGACATGAGCATCTAAATATTTGGAGACATTCTAATCTTAGGTTTCTGTTTTTTCCAGATAAAGGTGTCATTAAAAAAAACAAAACCCCAGAATTTATAAATTATAAGCCTTTTCTCCCTTTCACTCACTCACCCCATATTGCTTTAATGCTTTGACAAACATCCAAAACATGCAAAAGCCAAGGAAAATATCCAGAAGATAAACACATTTCCTATGCAAAACCAACCCTAACTAAAATAGCTCTCTCAGCCAAGCTAACAGCCATCCACTACCTAAACATCCTGCAGTTCTAGGCCTCCATCTCCAACAAAAGCTTGAAAAAACAAAGAACTTTTGGCAGCATGCCCTGAAAGTGAACAAATCCAGGTTCTGCTAGACCATGAATGGTTTGAAGTGGGAGGAAAGGAGGGCCACTTCCTGTCAACTTTCTAACTAGTCTGAGCTGTATGTGGGGAGCAGCTAGTTTCTAACCTCTGTCCACTCTATAGCTAATAGCAGGGTAGGACCCTTTTCCTGTTGACGCATGAAATGAATGCTTCACACACCCAGAGCTCCTTTCTTGAACACATTCATCAGGGAGGCCTGGTTCCAGACTAAGATTTCATTCTATTCAGACCCCTTCTTAATTTCAGTATGTGGCACACTGAAGCCTGTTCTAGCTAAGCTGCAGATGTATGAAACCATCCTTTGAAACACGCTGACATTGTTGCATCCCTTGATCAGGGGGGATCCCTTCTGCTGCTGCTGATGTAATGCAGTCTTTGTAATAGGGCTTAAGAATGGTGTAACTGTAAAAATGTGTTTTGGACTTTCAAGTGAATCACAGTGGTCACAAGACAGGTTGTTAGCGGTATCTATCTATCTATCTATCTATCTATCTATCTATCTATCTATCTATCTATCTATCTATCTATCTATCTATCTATCTATCTAACACTGACTTTGAAATAAACATGCCTATAGTAATTTGTATATAGGCGAATTACTAAGGGTACCCAGAAATGGACACATCCAGAAATGCTGCATTTTACTTTTTGAAACTGCTACAAGTTTTAGCATAGGCACTCCATAAGCACACGTTAAGCCCCACATTTGTACCGACATACATATAAGTGGGTACAAATGTGCGGCTTAACGTGTGCTTATGGAGTGCCTATGCTACAACTTGCAGCAGTTTCAAAAACAGTAAAATGCATCATTTCTGGATGTACTAAGTCTCTGGGTACCCTTAGTAATTTGCTTATATGCAAACTACTATAGCCACATTTATTTCGAAGTCAGCATATTCAGATTTTCCCCTTAGTTCCATGTGCTCAGGGAGAGCAGGATCTGACAGTAAGTGGGGGGTGGGTAAAGGGCTTCAGAGGGAAGAAATCTGGGGGACAGAGGGAAAGGAAACACCCACCCCGAACCCAGATTTATTTTCCCTGCTGTGGCAGCAGGAGAGGGAAAAAAACCAAGGCAAACCTCCAATAATTAGATTGTATACCTGGAAAATTATAAGAAATTTATAAATTTTCCATATATAGATTCATAGATTCATAGATGTTAGGGTCGGAAGGGACCTCAATAGATCATCGAGTCTGACCCCCTGCATAAGCAGGAAAGAGTGCTGGGTCTAGATGACCCCAGCTAGATGCTCATCTAACCTCCCCTTGAAGACCCCACAGGGTAGGGGAGAGCACCACCTCCCTTGGGAGCCCGTTCCAGACCTTGGCCACTCGAACTGTGAAGAAGTTCTTCCTAATGTCCAGTCTAAATTTGCTCTCTGCTAGCTTGTGGCCATTGTTTCTTGTAACCCCTGGGGGCGCCTTGGTGAATAAATACTCACCAATTCCCTTCTGTGCCCCCATGATGAACTTATAGGCAGCCACAAGGTCGCCTCTCAACCTTCTCTTGCGGAAGCTGAAAAGGTCCAGTTTCTCTAGTCTCTCCTCGTAGGGCTTGGTCTGTAGGCCCTTAACCATACGAGTGGCCCTTCTCTGGACCCTCTTCAGGTTATCTGCATCCTTCTTGAAGTGTGGCGCCCAGAATTGCACGCAGTACTCCAACTGCAGTCTGACCAGCGCCCGATAGAGGGGAAGTATCACCTCCTTGGACCTATTCGTCATGCATCTGCTGATGCACAATGAAGTGCCATTGGCTTGTTTGATGGCTTCGTCACACTGCCGACTCATGTTCATCTTGGAGTCCACTAGGACTCCAAGATCCCTTTCCACTTCCATGCCACCCAGCAGGTCATTCCCTAGGCTGTAGGTGTGCTGAACATTTTTCCTCCCTAGGTGCAGCACTTTGCATTTCTCCTTGTTGAACTGCATCCTGTTGTTTTCTGCCCACTTGTCCAACCTGTCCAGGTCTGCTTACAGCTGTTCCCTGCCCTCCGGCGTGTCCACATCTCCCCTTAGCTTTGTGTCATCTGCAAACTTGGACAGAGTACATTTCACTCCCTCGTCCAAGTCACTGATGAAGACATTGAAGAGTATCGGTCCAAGGACCGAGCCCTGAGGGACCCCACTTCCCACACCCTTCCAGGTCAAAACCGACCCATCTACCACGACTCTCTGGGTGCGACCCTCCAGCCAATTCGCCACCCACCGGACTGTGTAGTCATCCAAGTCACAGCCTCTTAACTTGTTCACCAGTATGGGGTGGGATACCATATCGAAGGCCTTCCTGAAGTCTAAGTATACGACATCCACCCCTCCTCCTGTGTCCAGGCGTTTTGTAACCTGGTCATAAAAAGAGACTAGATTGGTCAGGCAATCAGGCAATATAGTACCTAATTATTGGGGGTTGTCGTATATTCACGGACATCGTATATTTGAGTAAATACAGTACTCATCTCAGGTCTATCTGCAACTGTTCAGTAAACTTTAATTCAGTTCCATACTAGTATGGCTGTAATCCTGAATGCCTTAAATGAAATTCCAGCTGACTAAATACAAAATTGGGCCAGATGGAAGCAATTAAATAAGTGCTGCTTGTTCCAGAATATCACAGGTAATTAATGCATAGGAAGTGGAACCTCTAACAATTTTTAAATATGCACAGTTCTGTTAGATTTTTTTACTTCAGAAACCTATTTGTTAAGTTTGAGAGGAGAAGCCAAGAATGGCCTCCCTTCCCTTTGCTCCTAAATGGTTGCAAATTGGATGTACATTTTTTTCTAACCCAAGTATAGTATTTACTCCTCAAAAACTGTCATGCAAGCAATCTAAGTCATGGAAGTTCCTACAATAAATCAATACATCAATGGTGAATGTGCAAAGGAGGAAAGAGAGAACTAATAAGGGACTAATTGCAGTTTCAAACTCCCAGAGTGTTATTCTAAACAGTAACAGGGAAAACATCCTTTTAAAATGACTAGGAATAAATCACCTGTGCAATGTGTTTTGCTTTAAAAAAATTTAGTAGTAAAATGGATAGGGCCACGCTAAAAATATTAGTTGTACTTAAAGCCACATGAGTAGGAAATATAAAAAGGAAAAAAGTTGGTTGGATATAGCTGAAAGTTTTACTCATGAGTTTAGCTCATTGCTCACTTGCTTTTAAAACCAAAGAAGCTTAATGGAAGAAAAGTATACATTTACATTTAATGCTTCTATTTTATAGATCTCTTTTTCTCCAAGTGTAAGCTCCAAGCCCTTAAACTAAACAGGCTGCCAAGATTTATGAACACTGAAAAGCAACAAGTTTATGTTAAGCGTTACTTCATGCTTCTGGTATTAATCTAGCACAACACTAGACAGGGAGCTGGGAGAGAAGCAATGAAAGCTGATTTTCTTGCACACAGTGAAAATCCTGAGAAAACTGATATCTAGGACTAACTAGAACAGCTGTGCAACTGCTTTGGTTTTTAGGAACGTATAGTTGCATAATCTTTTACTGTAATAAGAAGAGAACACACAAACTTAAAGCAGTATAAAAAAGGACACACACACACACACACACTTTAAGCATGTATGTAGGGAGGAGTGTATAAAATAAAATGTATACAAAATAAAAATAAAAATGCCTTTAAAATTGTGCTGTAATGGGCACTATTTGATTACCTGGTTCAGTTAGCCAAAGTGGAGATGTTTGGACAATAATGAACCATATTTGGTCATTAAAACGACTGCTAAATTCCTCAAGAAACTATTTGTGAATAAGCAACACCAAAAAGCCTATTTCACAGACTTTGCCATCTCTTTTATTCCCTTTGTGTTGTTTGTAATGGAAACAGAAACTATGCAAGGAATCATCCTACTAATGTGAACTTGCACAAATATTTACCCAGGAAGTCCTCCAGCAAACACTTTGAAAAATTCTTTGTGGATCTGAGGGTCATCCAATCAGGGAGCAGAAAAAAAAACCCATGTACTTTAGGTGACATGACAAATCATGGCCTGTATGGTAGACTGTGAAAATCAATAATAAAAGACATGGCAAATAGCTCTTGAGTAATCCCTAAGAGAAAACAGTGTTACATATAAATAACCCCCCCCCCCCCCCACAATAATTCCAAATAACACATTTGTAAAAATCTAAGTCTGATTGGGGGTGGCAGGGTGGGGGACAGGTCAGGGGACGGGATGGGGGTGGGGGCACATTTTAAAAGGCTATATTCATTAAGCTATTCATTATAAATAGGCTGTCCAGTTCTTCCAAGAATAATAGCATGTTCACTTATTTGGTTATCTGCCATAAACATGAATATGATGGGGGAGGGGGGAGGGCAGGAGGAGGAGGGGAACAATAAACAAAAGGACACAATTTCTCTTTGTTACCTTCTTTTCATACTTTCTTGCTCAGTCTTTGTTCCGCGTGTTTCTCAGATGCCATATGGTACAAAACATATGTTGCAGTAGCCAAGATTCTTCTGTGTTGATACAAAGAGAAGCAAATAATGGTACATATGTTTCAGACTGAACTCTGAATTCTGGTTTTCTACCATGGTAGATTAATGATTGATACTTCTCTGGAATAAAAAATAAGCTTTTTTTTCTTTCCCAAGGCACAGATTCTGCATCTTTCTTTTGGCAAATAATCGTGGATTACAAATCTTTATCTGTGTGCTGGTATGAAAAAGCAGTACATTAAAGAAGATAATTTTAAGTTTTTTCCCCCCAGGGAGTTAACCTCAGACAACTATGGCCAATTATTCTTAAAAAGCTTTAATGTTTCCTGCCAATCATAGACCTGGTTTTAAAATAAACAGAAGCAGCATTTAAATGACCCCTTGTGTACTGATAACTGAAATGGAAGCCATCATACAAGACAGAGAGCAGTATGCCGAGACTTGAACAGAAGATAAGCCATGTGCGCCAATGGATCTCCTAAGGGACTGAAAATAAATTCAGGGATTGGGACAATGACTGGCTGAATCTGGTAGCACCTGTGGGCACTGATAGACATGCAGGCCCCGGCTCTAACTCATAGAGCTTTACATAAAGTGCCCCTTCCGCCCCCTCTTCCTAATAGACATTTGCCTGTTGAGTGGGGTAGAGAATGAGGGAGGAGAATTGAGCCTGAAGCCTGCCTTCAGGGGAAGAAACAACTAATTCCCCCAGCCCTGCCCCCACTCTCAGTTCTGGTGCTGTTTGCAGGAAGGGATGGGGAGCAAACTGTGGTCTGGGTTTTGCCCAGCCTGAGCTGGAGGGGGAGGGCTGAGGGGGGCTGTGAGGCTCCAATCTACTTGCCCCAACTGTGGGCAAACCCCAGCCCACAACTCACTCCCCCTCCGCTCTTCCTCCAGATAGCCCCAGGGTGAAGACAGGACCAGGCTATATCAGCTTAGCCCTGATCACATGACAGATTGACCCTAGGGAACAGAAGTTCCCTAAGGCACTCTAAGCTGGAGCGCCTTCATTTGACCCCTTATTTGATGAGAGTTAACTTGTTGTGGAATTGGCCCCTTTGAAAACGCTCTGCAGCTACGCATGTGTCACAGCATGGCTGTAGACCCCTTTCAGGGGGCCGGTCACATGACAAATGTAACTTCTGTCTGCACCCTGTATGTGCACAAAGGGGAGAAAGCAACTGTAAAGTAAGTGGACAATGAGCAGTTGTGGGAATATGGTCCAAGGAGTAAATTAAAGGATAGCATATGCATAATATTCAATAGAAAGACAGGCTAGGATTTCTGACAAGTCACCTGCAGGTTCGCACTAAAGAACCTCATAACAATTTTTCCTTCTAATAAAAAAATCTTAGAGCAAATTTCTTGGGCAACAAAGGTATATGATACGATCAGTTACTTTTTTGATCATGCAAAGATTTTATCCAAGTATAATGTAGCAATCCTTACAATGGGATGCAAAAAACCAGGGAGAGAAAGTAAATAAGCTTTGAAGGAAGCATGTAAGCAGAATGTGATTTATTTACTTATAGTGGAATTTGATCACAAAGCAAACATCCTTACTTTTATAAAATAAGCTCTGACACTTTAAAGGACCAAAAAAAATACAGGGGAAGAATAGGACTTTAGTGGAAAAAAACTGAAGCAAGTACATGGAACACTTTTTTTCAAACGACGACAAAACTGTAGCACAAGACATGAGAGACATTAAAATATGTAAAAGTTGCAGAGTTTTTTTTCATTTAGATGCTCAACCCCCCCCTTCCCCGTCCCCCAATAATCATCTTAATAGATCAAGTAACTGAAAACCTGAATGGAGAAATCCAAACATGTAGAACAGTTTCAAACAGTCCTTTGTACTGATGACTGATTTAAAATAAAATCTATTTCAGCAGTTATTAAACAGTTCTGAATTTAGGACCTTTTCCATATTTAATAGAAAGGGTTAATCCAATAGAACTGGATATTCTGCTTCCAGTTTGTTCTAATGTTCCACCTTAATGGGATGAATAAGGTCTTTATGTATTTTGTGTTTCACTGTCTGTGGCATTTTGCCTGGATTTACTAATTAGATTTGGGGCTCATAGTAGCCTGATACTCTTATCTTTAAGGGTGGGAACTGACTGTCCCTTAGTCTCCCCCTTTTAAAAATAATAATATTCCCAAAATTTGTAATGAACATATGTTGCCAGCTTTTTCCTATGTTCCAAGGTACATACAGGCAACAAAGTTTGGTTCAGTTAGGTTCATTTGGACTGAAAAAACAGGGCCCCAGGATTTTTAGCCAGCAACTCCAGATGGAGAAACTTTCTTTGCAGACCTCACATTTTATGATGTTTCTGTTACAACTCAAGATCTGATACTAGAAAGGCCGCCTATTTCAATTGTTTACAGATTGACTCTGCCTTACCCTATTTCTTACTCTTTCATTTTGCGGTCTGCCATAATTACCCTTCTCTACCAACCATGTTTGTGTGTGGGAATGGAGGCCTGATATAAGCTGATTTGACATCAGGACCTGATTTTGAGTCTACACTAGTCAATGGATTTAAATCACAGTGTATGACTAGTATAAATAACAACAGAACCAGGTCCATGGAGGGCCTCCAACTATTCTGAATCAATTAGCAGATCACTGATAATATACAAAGTTTCCACAATAAAATGTACAAGCTCTAGAATAAGTGCCTCACAATTCCCAGGTTTACACTGATTTGTGACTCAGCAAGCTGCAGGCACCATGCTGCCAGAGAAAGAGAATAATTTATATGTTTATATCAATGAGACAAATATTCCCTAATCATTTTTGAAAGTGCTCTTTTCAAAAATAAAACCATAAAGTAACAATTTTCTAAGCTTTTTTAAAAAACAAACACTTCTCATGGCAAATTTCTTCCCTTTCCAGTCAATGGGTTAATCCAAAGAAAAATGAAGCTTCTCTCTCTTTTTTTTCCCCCTTCATCAGTGCTTTAGGGATTTACCTCCTCTCATTTTGGATTTCCTGTCTGCACTCCGAGGAAACAATTTTCTATGAAAAATATCAGATGCTACATTGCTAATTTGTTTTCATGTCAGGCCAAACAGAATCCTGTTGTAACAACGTTCAAGTCAAAAATCATTCCTCTGGAATCAGAAATATAGATTTGTGCACTTGTCACAAGTTATTTCACTCTTCCCTACTTACTGTCAGAGTAACTGAAGTCTATTTCATTTCATATTACCTTTTAAGAAGAAATTTAATAGAGTATGAGATTAGTCAATGGCATATGGAAGTCCCCAAACCCCACTTTCTTTGCCTGTGTCGTGTGTGTGAGAGAGAGAGAGGAATGAACTGGGTCAGAAAAAATAAAGACACAAACCTAAACCTTGTCCCAAACTTAAAAGGAAAACTGAATTTTTTTTTTAATGTCCCTATTTAAATTGATTAATTGTGTAATCTAAATGCATCCCAGCATTTAACTTTTTTGTCAACTTGTATTGCAAGTCCATTCACAGCATCTGATGATGTAGGCTTGCCATCTACAAAAGCTTATGCCTTTCTAAACAAGTTAGTCTTTAAGATGCCACCCTGCCGTACCTTCTGCCTGATTTCAGAATAACATAGCTAACTACTTCTCTCTGCAAGTCTAAAAACAGAGGACCTATGGAGATGAAACACCTGCCAAGAATAAAGGGGGATGCTTAGCTGGAAGGACATAGAAATTAGTAACTAAATGCAGAGAGAAATCATCTCTGAAGCCACCTAGGAAGTTTTCATTATGGTTGAGCTGTCACATCCAAGAACTGAGCCAACCCGAATGGATGGTAGGAAGGAAGATTATAAATATAGGCAATGAAAACATCTTTGTGAATTCAGCAGCTGATCAATGCAGTGTCAAGAGACGCTTTTGCTTTGAAGGCTGGGTCCCAAAATCTGTATCCCTTCACTTAAACACAGATTTCATTTCACCAGCAAATAAAGGGTACCTGTCAAGGTCTGAAATGCTTCTAGCTGTGGGAGAACTTAAGATGGTTGGCTTGCTAATAGGGTTTTGAAGTGCTTGGAAAAAACGATGCTGCTGCTTTTCTGCTCAGGCTTTGAACAGTTAAGCTGACACATGCTGCATGGCCTGACCAGTTGATGAAGACAGAGAAATTATATCTGAAAAAGGGAAGAGGAGAAGGTGTTTATATGAGTGAGTTGAAGTACAGAAGTGCAGATATTATATCGAAACCTTTCATTTGAACAGTGATAGGAAAAAGATGAAGTCCATGTAGGGAACACCAGTAAATTTACTGTCTAAGACAGTGGTTCTCAACCTCTTTAGACTCCTGGAACCCTTTGGAAAATGCTAGCTTTTAGTTGCCACTTATTTTTTGACTATGAAAAATAATAGAGCAATTATTTTTGTCGCAGAGACCCAGAAAGACCATAACGAGTCAGAATGTTTTTAACACCATGGACTGCTATTTGAAATCTCTAGATTCACCTTGTGAATGATGTTTGTATACTTAACAGTGCTAACATTGTGTGGCACACCCACCCCCCTTGAAAGGATCTCAAGGCACCCCAGGTTTCCATGGAATGCTGGTCGAGAATCACTGGTCTAGAGGTTTGCATTTAAAAGATATTCATATTTTTCCAAATATTATTAACAGGGTTTTTTTTACTATTTAGTGAATTTTGTGTTAATTCAGTGCTTATTGAGAGTAATTGCATAGCATTTCTTTGACAGTTTCCTGGGAACCAATAGCGCTTTTCAGGGTTCTACACACAACAGACTGGCAGCTGAACTGTGTATCATGAATTCTGATAAGCTCTGAAGTAACAGTGATACCTATGCTTTGTCTGGAATGCAAAGAACAAGAAGAGTTCCAGTAGAGGCAACCAGATCCATACTCTTGCTTCAGTATTGCAATACCATTTATATTTGCTTTTTCTGCAAGCCAAACCTAGAAGCAGAAACCATTTAATGACTATCTAAAATCAGTTGATTGGTAGCTATGACAGGAAAACAAAAATGGGACTCAAATATGCTGAAATTATATTATGTCTATGGATACCATGCCTTGGCTTGCCTTAGCTACATTTGTGATGCACGACCAACATGATGCTGCAGTAGTCATGGCCCAACCAGCTACAATGAAAATCTACTGAGATTTTATTTTTGCACAGGCAGCAGAGAATCAGAGAGAAGGGCCCTGAATTATCACTTGTCCACCAATAGGTAAGGAGAAGCAGAGGCAGCATTTGGCCAATGGAATGCTAAAATTAGCCTATTGGAGAAAATGCTGTAGGACTCTTAGGAGACTGATGGCCCTTTGCAACCAGTTTTTCTTTACATCTTACTACAGATGTCTGAATAAAACATTCAAGATTCATTTGCTGGATTATGGTTGCAAACAAAAATACCACTGTTACAGTACTGGACACAATCGCACTTATGTGGAAACAGAAGTAACAATTTTTGCCCAATCCGGAGGGTGGGGCATGTGTATTGGAGTCCCCCTGAGGTGGGGGGAGCTCTAATTCACCCACTGCTCAGCACCAGCTGGGCAGCCCCAAGAATGAGCTTCCTCCGCTGCCTTTCCTCCCTCCCATTCTGAAAGCAACAAGCATTAGCAGACAGCCCAGGCCAATGCTATGGGAACCTAGCTGTAGGCTCCCAGCCCGCAGCTAGATTCCCTCCCCTCTGGAACCAACAGTGAACTTATTTGTTTGGTCTGGGGTAATGTTGTACCTCAATGCTTTGCAGAAAATGTTCTGAGTTACAGCTGGGAACTGCACTTCAGTCTGAACCTTTTGAATAGTTTCTGATAAGAGGAAAAATTGATGATGGATGAAGGTATTAGTTTGATATAATCCTGTTTACTTATACAAATGCACATACACTCCTGTTTTCTTCAATACAGCACAGAAGAGTTTCCTTACTCACAGGTCCAAGCATTTCTTTTACACAGAGGGTGCATCTACACATGGTATTAAAGTGATGTTATAAACTTTGGTACACTTTACAAGTGAATCAACTGCTTCCAGACTCAGTGTCTGCATGTGCACCTAGGGCTGCAACAGTTTGAGCTGGATCAGAACAGCCCTGGGCTGGCAGGGGATCCAGAGGGGTGGCGGGGGGGGGGGCAGTAGGGGCTGCCCCAGACTTTGGTTGTTGGCATTGGGCAACAGAGGGGCTGGCTGGGGCACCAGGGTGCTAAAGTGCTGGGCTAGGTGGTAGGCAGCCCCCAGACTTTAGCACCCATGTACCCCAGCCATCCCCCGTCACTGTCTACACATGCATTTCAGAGAATGTAATTACTCTGCCATAGGATAGTGCTGCATCTGAATGGGTTTTGAAAATAAGAGCAAATGCCCAGGTTTTCTGCTCTCCTGGGCTGGCTGCCTGGGGCTAGGAGCAGTGGATAAGGTGATTGGCTGTCGGGGGTCATGTGCTCCCCGCGCAGGCTCCGGCAAGCCAGGTAAACAGAGAGAGTGTGTGTGTGTGTGTGTGTGTGTGTGTGTGTGTGTGTGCACACGTGTGCAGACATGCACGCAATGCAGGAGCTGCTTGGGCAGCAGGGGTGGGGGGGGCAGTGGGCTGCAGGTCTGGAGTGAGGGGCACTGGCGGGACTGGCAGGAGCTGTGGATAATAGAGTGAAAGGCACTGCCAGGCCTGGGAGGGAGCAGGGGCTGTGGAGCAGGAGTGAGGGGCATAGGAGACAGGACAGGTGACTGTGGGTTGAATGTACAGGGCACTGGCAGTGCCAGGGGGCTGCAGATCAGGAGTGAGGAGCACCAGCAGGGGGTAGGGGCAGTGTACTGCTGTTTGGGAGTGAGAGGCACTGGTAGGGCTGGGGTCAGTGGGTCCAGAGTGAGGGGCAGCAGCAGGGCTGGGGGAAAGCGGGGGTTGGATTGTCAGTGAGGAGCAACAGAATGGGCAGGGGCAAGGCACTGTCACGTCACTCCCCCACAACACTCCTTCACCATCATATTCCCTCTGCCCCCTCTCCCCTAGTGACAGGTGTCCTCTTTCTTAGACATGGAAATATAGTAACTCTAATGCATGTTTAGATGCACCCAGAAACCATTTTTGAAGCATAATCCTGAGTATAAGCTAAAAAGTACTTTTCTGGCTGTATCTGGAGTTTCCTTGCTGCCTTCTTTACATGCCTTCATGGCATTTCTCCTGCTCATCTCTCCCACAGAAATGTCACCCAGCCACCTGCATTTGCATCTGGTACACAGTCAAACCCCTCCACCCACATAACTCAGATTCCTTACCAGACTTGCTGGTGGCCTGTGTTTTGGGCGGTGGTTCCTATTGTTTCAGCTCTTTGTTCCATAAAGCTTAATTGTATTTATAGTTAGTCTGAACGAAGAGTTGCAGTTACACCCACCATCTTCAAGAAGGCTTCAACTCCAGATTAAAAACTTTTAACAAAGATTAGTTCCAGAACCAGACACATGCATGTGAGTACCCAGCAAGCAACTGAAATTAAGAATCTGAAAGCTACTATAGCAACAAAGAAACTAACATGTCCACTAATTAGCATGTATATACCTGGAGGCATAACAGAGGTGGTCTCTTTGGAGTTGCAATCTCTTGGCCTAACCTGTAGAAAGAGATCCTGTACTGCAATGCTCCAGCTCCCTGCTCCCTTGGAGACCTTCCTAAAGAAAAGGAAGACTCTTTCCCTCTTTTGGCTTTTAAAAAATGCAGGTAACCCTTTTGTTCCATTAGATCTTCCAACAATGTATCCTCTTAACTGCTACAACTGCATTCTTCACTATCATAGACAAATACCCTTAATCTTCATGTCGACCCTTCCTGATAACTAACACAGTGGGTAAAATGGCATATTAGTCACATGAGTACACGTGGGCCAGAATATTTTTGGCAACAAAAAGTCCAACACCCATGCCCACTCTTATAGGACTGGCCTGAGAATTGGAGACCCAAGGTCTAGTTCCTGATGTGCCAGATTGAGAGTTACCTGGAAAGAAGACCATCTGCTCCTAGTCAAGGTCCTGACTTGGAGTATTCTGTCTCCTAGGCCAGTGACATAACTACCGAAACATATATGCACTCAGATTGTTCACATTTCAGTTCCAAATCAGAAATTGATTCAGTTTGTGCTAAAATGTTCAACATGCTTTGGTATCATCCCAGTGGAAAAAAACCCCAAACCCTAACTTCTAAAGCTGTTCCAAAACAAAACTCTTATCCACCAGTCAGCTTTTCTAGTAATGGCTACCACAACAAAGAGCCAGCTTGCACTTATTTTGTGCTGTTTCCTGTGAAGAGAATTTGAGTAAGCTTCAGAGAAGTAGCTAAACTTTTAAATGTCTACCTATGCCACCCTTCCCAAAAATACTGGGATTCTCCCATGGTCACTACTTTTCAGAGAGAAAATTAACTGTACTTCAGTGTGAAATACTGTCCTTTGCACAGTGAAGGCAGGTGCATAATTACTTGGAGATGGCTTCATTAATTGAAAGAAATGCATCTGTAATGCTGTGGATGACTTCCTAGACCAGGGGCGGGCAAAATGTGGCCCGTGGGCCAGATGCAGCCCACCAGCCCATTCTATCCGGCCCGTGGGGCTCCTAAAAAATTTATAAAATTAATATTTATCTGCCCCTGGCTGCCTGCCATGTGGCCCTTGATGGCTTGCCAAAACGTAGCATGCGGCCCTCCACCTGAAATAATTGCCCTCCCCTGTCCTAGACCATCTTGCCCTTTCTGGTAATCTTAGTTTCACTTTTCTCCTGGTATTGCAGAATCTTTCTGCATATTCATTTGCCATATGGAATGGTTTCAATACCACTAAACAATCCTTGCTTCTCCTGATGCCTGAACTGCAACAGGGATGACCGATCAATGACCCATTTGGCATGGGAAATTTGTTGGCTTCTCTAACCTTTCGAGCATGCATTTGCTGAATCATTTCTAGCTTTCTAAAACTAAAATAAAGGCAGAGATTATTTGAATGCTCTTGGCCAAGATTTGCTTGCATGATGAAGCATGCTGACTTTAAGTGAACTCTTTCTTAAGATTTCACTTAAGGAAATCTTAAGTGCCTGGGAATCCTGTTCCCATCCTCCACTATTAGAACCTCTCTGCTTGCCCTATTACTATTAACATTAACCTTGTGTATACAGGTCACTCAGAATGGTTGTGAACAGACGTGGGTTAACTGTGCAGGCTACCAATGAAAATTAAATATGTTGTGGGACTCAAACAGATGTCTCCTAGACAATGTCCATGTCTCAGCTCCATACAGCAAGGTAGGGATCATGACTGCTTGATAAACCACGAGCTTAATAACACCTTCATCAACAGCAGTCTCTCAATTGAGAAGATCTTCAAAATACTCCTTCCAATGGGCATTGATGGCTCCCCTTTTCTTGATCAGGTCTCCTCCAACCTTAGGTCTCAAGTGGGGTTGGTCCCCGAGTGCTTGGACCGTAGATGGCTTTGGTGGCCCTGAAGAAACCATGCATATTGTGGATGTCAATGAGATGTTGACCCTCCATAGCCTTGTCTTCCCACCACTTGTTCTTTGCATCATGAGTCCTCCTTTGGACTTCTGCCTTGGCTTGCTGGAGATTCAATTTCTTTTGCCTGGAGTTGGTGTCATTTTGCCAAGCACAAAAAGCCTTGAGCTTGTGATTGATCAACTCTTGGATCTCCTGGTCATCCTCATTAAACCAACCTTGATGGTTCCTGGTAGAGAATCCAAGAGTCTCCTCACAGGTACTGATGACAGTGGCTTTGAGGGCACCCCACACACTGCTGACATTCTCCCATTGTTGTTGATTGGAATTCACCAGTTTTTTTGTTGAGGCACTGGTGGAAGAGGTCTTGCTTGCCTGTGTCCTTGAGTCCTTCAATGTTGATCTTCCATCAGCATTGTTTCTGCCACAACCATCATTTGGGAGTCAGGTTGAGTGACATAACAGAGTGGATGACTCAATCATCAGTCCAGCAATCATCACCTCCTAGCATAGCTTGGGTGATGCAGAAATCTTTGCAATCCTGGGCACAGACAATAACATAGTCAATCAAGTGCCAATGCTTAGATTGTGGGTGTTGCCAAGATGTCTTGTGCCTGTTTTTCTGCTGAAACAGGGTGTTGGTGAAGGTGAGTCCTTAGTTTGTACATTTGTTCAAGAGGAGAATGCCATTGGAATTTACCTTTCCTACTCCTTCCTTGCCAGTGGTTCCATTCCAAAGGTTAGAGTTCCTTTTGACTCTGGCATTGAAATCCCTGAGAAGAATAAAGTCTATCTCCCTCTGGAACATCACAAAGAACTTGGTCAAGGTTGGCATAGAATTCCTCCTTGGTTTCATCGGCAGTGTCAAGAGTTGGGGCACATGTGCTGTTGAAAGTGACATATTGGCTTCTCACCAGTTTAAGACAAAGAGGTCTTAAACTACAGTTTAAGAGGTGATCATTAATTTTGATAGGGAACTCCATAAAGTTAGCATTCTCATTCCTGTTTACCCTTCAGAAGAAGGTATAGCTGCCTCCATGTTCTCTGAGCTGCACATCTCCTGTTCACTTGGTTTCATGTTGCAGCTACATCAATGTTGTGTCACCTGGGTTCTCAGGCCACAGTTGCAGTGCAGCACTCTGAGTGTTCATTATTAGGGTTGTCCACGAGGATCCTGATGTTCTAGGTCCTGAAAATGTTGGTGCGTCTTCACTGGTATTTTCAACTGCAGTGAAGGTGATCCAACTGGATGTGATTATCCAGTCAGGAAGAAATAAAGAATAATGTATTAGACAGGCTACGTCTAATGTTTAGGGCACCTTTTCTAGCCCCCTCCCCATGTGGGGTGAGCAGAATGGATCCTGAAGAGGGCTGCTCAGTCACATATACAGCTTCTGAATCGCACTCCTGTTTCACCTAACTGCTAGATGACCTTCTTGTAACTGCAGCCTTTGTTCCAGTTCATGACTAGGAGCTTCCAGACCTCACAATCCTGCTCCCATTGCCATTACCTGGCCACCAGAGGGCTTGAGGATTATGCTGGAAAACCTGTGTTCATGGAAGATGACTGTGAATCACTTCTTTTATCATGGAGAAGCTGCTGCATATCAGTTTCCATGAGGCTCTTGACAGCAGGGGACCTTGATCCAATGGTAACGAAACTAAGATAACTAGGGACTTTGTTCTGCTGAGGCCTTCATCTGCATTTGTGGCTGTTGAGATTCTAACACCTTCTTCTACCTGCTCCACCGTCAACAACTTGTAGACCCATGGCTGGGCAGGCTTATTATAATGGATGTACTCACCATAGCACAGTACCGTCAAAAGATATATGTGGCTTTTCAGGAAGGAAACTGTAACAGGGCACTGGGTCCTGGGCCCTGTTATGGTCCGTACTTGTCAGCCGAACCAAAACTCACCTGAAGATTTACCTCAGGGTCCAAGGGTCATGGTGCAGGCTCCAGAAATGTGTGGCCAGTCACCCAGAAAGTGGCCAAGTCTGAAGTGGTTGGCTGAGGTGGCGTGCTGCCATGTGCTACTGGAGTGGGATTCCATTTGTTTCTGGGAGTTCTGCCAGAAGCTCAAAGGGGCTACTGACACATCTTCAGATCCCCCAGAGAGGAGAAGACATGAGACAAAGCCAGAATGCTGGAGCCAAACCTGGAACCAGGAGCCAGAGTCAGAGATGGAGCCAGAGTGGGGGGGCAAGTCCAAAGTAGACCCAAAATGGGGCCTAAGGAAGGGATGTCCCTTGACTGAGTAGTGGCCAGAGGGAGTGATCAATATCAATGAATGAATGAGGACTGGCAAGATGGGTAAAGACCTACTGAGAAGACAGGTGAATACATCAGTGAACCAGCAGGGGATAGAGCTGTTGATTGTTGGCATTGTTAATAATATTAAGGCCCTCAGTGGGGCATGGACTAAGCAGTAATGAGGGGCATGGATATTTGATAAATAGATGAGTTGACAAACTCTAGAAAGAATACCGGGGGTAAAGATGACAGATGATTGAGTTAAATAAGCTGGTGCTTGATGGTGTATCATTTGAAGGCTCCCGGGGAGGGATGCCCATTACCAGCAACAAACTAAGGGGAACCTAAATGTAGAAAAAATGGGTCCCAATCCAAGCACGGGGAAAGATGAGGGCACCCAACGATAGGTCCCCACTGAGAAGATGAGCTGGGAGTTTTGAAGCATGGGTGGAAAGTCTAAGGCCATAACCAAGATGTATCTGGGAATGGGAAGGTGCAGGGGAGAAGGAGCCCTGCAAGAAAAGCATTACTCCCATGTCATACCACTGATCATGGATAACACTTCACCCCCCTTTTCTCTTTTCAAACTTTTGAAACATCAAGGCGTGGCAGACAGATAAAGGGGAGACTCCAAATGGAAGGAGAGTGAGTAAGCAAAATGTCCCAGGATGTGCCCACCTACAGAAACCATTGCCATCTTTGGTGGCATCCTGGTAGTGTTGGTGCTGCTTGGTCTGTGGCCACTTATTCATAAGAGTTACCTCTGCTTATTTCTCAGCTCACCTTCCCTGAAGATCATTCTACTATCTGCCCCCTGTGGATGTGCTGGGTAGCAGTACAGCTCTGCCCCACAGGGGTGTTACTGTAGGCTCTACTTACATCAAGGGAGCACTACTTAGGCAATGATTGCAAAGCACTTAAAATACATGAATCCTAATTACACTTTAAAATCATATTTATAGTTTTTATATAATATTTTATCTCCATTTAAATTATGGCACAGTGAAGTTTAGCAGTTTGTCTAAACCACACATTGAATTGAGACAGTGGAAGAGAGCTGAACACAGAGCCCAGGTCTGTCTCTCTGCTTTCTGCTTGACAAAAATGGCTTCCCTGCAAAGTTATAATATAATTTATAGCTTCCTATGCTGTAGCAGATTTCTTCACAAAGAGGTATCCCTTTTAAATAGTGAAAAATACAGAATGCCAAAACACAAAAAATATGAACTTGCTTACATACAGGTATTATAATTTAAATAGGTCTTGTTACTATATTAGGATCTGGGGTTGGAGAGCCAGGATTTCATTAGTGCTGTAACAAAACAAGAACAGAAGCCATTTAGAAGGCAAAATGATTATACTCTGAGTGCCAAAGCACACTAAGGTTGTACATAGTCTACTTGTTGTTACCTTTTGATTGGATTTGTACTTAGGAGTGAGATTAATTGATCGATGAGACCATTCCAGTCACAACTCAAAAGCTTTATTAGGATACACAATAGCAAAGACTTATTGGTACTAATAAAGACAATGCTTATGCAGCCTTAGATTCAGGAAAAACAGCTCTGCTGGCCACGTGTCTCTGCTTTCCTAGGGACTCTCACTGAATTGGTTTTTCCTACTGAGCTTTGGGAAAGGTCCAATTTGTTGCTTGCCCCAGACCCAATATTTATAGATTCAACATGCTAATGATTCATCAATGATTCATTTTATTCATATTTCTTCATTTTGGTGGAACTTTTGGAACTGGATGGAACCATATTTCAGCAACCCTGGGAAAGGGGTCAAGAGGCAACCTAGCTAAGACTCTTTGGGTGTTTATACACATGCTCCAGGAGTTGGGGGGGGGCAGTGCTTTAATTAGAGTGGCTTTGAGAACTGCTCTAATTAAAGTGCCTGAAGTCTCACATGTATCAGTATCCCTGTGCTGAAAAATGGCAGCAGCAGGGGTGCTTTAACTAAAGCTCATCAAATGAGCTTTAGTTAAAGTGCCCCCACCACCATTTTTCAGTGTGGGGATGCTGATATACAGGACTCTGAAGTCCACTGGAGTGCGGAAATTACCATGCTCCAACAGACTTAATTAATCGAGTCTGCTCCAACATGCTGTAATTAGAGCACATTGGAGCAGCCTCGCTGCACATGTATAGGCACCCTTTATTTTTAGGTGTTTGACCCCAGTCTGTTAATCATCTGGTAACCTTTACTTTAATCAAGATCTTGTTAATCAATTGAAATTTATATTTTTGAGACAGCAGCAGGACATATTTTTCAGTCTTCTTTATGGCTTGTCTTTTGGCCCTTACGCAGTTATTTACTAACCGTGGCCTATGGCCTGACAAGGCTGTTTTGATATTTCCATCCTCAAGGCTGCCTTTGTATCCATAATAATTTCAATGTGTTAGCAAAAATACATTCATTATAGATACATTTGGTCGCCTTAGTTATTAATGTTTTAGGATGCAATTGTAATATAGAGTATATAGGATACAGGCCCTTGGCTTGCTGTTCCAGTGCCAGATTATGACATGATGAGGCCCTAAACTATGTCCATTTTAAGAGGCCACATACAATAAAAATAATTCAATGTATGTATATTTTTGTCATATTAGAATGAAAATGTCCATATTTAGAGAGTAATTTCCCCATATCTCCTTTATTTACCAACTGATTATTATAAATCTTAATACTGAGTCAGGGTTTTTTTTTTTTAATTTAGGGGCCCTAAACTGTAGTTTAAGTAGTTTAAGCCTCAATCCAGCACTGTGCTGTTCAGTCATATTTCTCCAGCTTTGATTTAGGTTTCCTGTGAAAATGGCCAAGCCTGACATCCACACTTTCCCTGCAATTTGGTTATGCTTTGGATAGCATATATTTAATTCAAGTTAGTGTTTTTTGTCATCCATAGCTTATGCTGCACAGGTCTCAATTAGCATAAAATGATGCAATGCACAAAGTATCAGCCAATGCCGGAAAAGAAGGCAGAATAGTTTCCTTGACATGGCTGTTCTTGGGATAATCTACTTATGACTCAAGAGCCAAGTACTCAAGTCAAGCCTGACTGACTACTTACAGCTAATTAACTTTACATGGCCATCATTTATTCTTAGAAAGTGACAAGTGGCACCAACCTTTGTGCTGCTTATTACATTTAATTGGTACCAGACAAACTACATTTCCTTACAAATGTAGCATTTCACCTATTTTATTAATAAATATGTGCAAAGATTAAATTCACCATGGACGATGACTTATGTAAGAATTCTGGCGTGATTAATTTTATGCAGATGAAAGGATAAGATGATGAGGGTTTGGAGGAACATGTGATGGGTTGTGGTTGGCTCCTCTGTATGGTCATAGCACGAGTCCTCCTGAGTTACATAAGTTGGTTAGGAAATAAATCAAGGATATTTTAAAGTCACCATACAAAAATGTACATGGAAAAGTACTTACATTTATTTGCATGGCATGTGAAATCCTTTTAAGGTATTATTTCATCTAAAAGAGAAAAAGAGGCCTGAGTTCTTGTGTGAATGCCTTTCACATTTATTAGGTTTATTTTTCCTCATGAAATATCTTCAGTTGTCAAAGACTTGGCCCAGACCCAAAAAAGCACAGAAATCTAAGCACAAAGGCATGCAAATTTCCAAGAGCAAGGACCTAACAACTGGACTGGTGCCACCTTGTTCCCATTTCTGCACAGCTCATTTTGGTGAGGGTGTCATCTGGTGGGGGTGGGATTTTTGTTCAGGTAAAATGAGTTTGGAAAGCTGTACCTGACTGAAATGGTATCACTGTCCCCTTCAACTTCTTTGGCAACATTTTAAATCCAGACTTCAAAGGAATCACTCCCAATTTACATTAATCCGTGCTAAAATAGGATATGCCGTGTTCTTTATTACTCAATCTTGTGCCGAACACATGCAGTAACAAACTTTACTGAAGTTATACTAAAGATAAATCAGGTTTCATGAGTCCATGGGAGCAGATAGCAAAATATTTTTCTCTTTACTTAAAATCATAGAAAAGTATGGCTGGATGAGACCTTATGTCATGTAGTTCAAGGTCATGTAGGTTTAGGCAGAATCATCCCTGAGTAAAGTATCTCAGCCAAGTGTCTGTCTAATCTGTTCTTGAAATTTTACAATGATGGAGACTACGTAGCCTCTCGGGGTAACCTGCTCCAATGCTTAACTACGCTCACAGTGAGAAAGTTCTTTCTAATCTCCAATTTAAATCTCCTCTGCAGCAGTTTGAAGCTATTGCTTCTAGTCCTGTCTCCTATGGCTACAGAGAATAATCTCTCTCTAAATTCTTTAAAACACTCCAGCTATTTGAAAACTGTTATCAAATCCCCCATAAATCTCCAGACTAAGTAATCCTAATTCTTTCATACTTTCCTCATAAAGCATGTTTCCCAGACCTCTAGTTATTTTTATTGCTCTCTGTTAGACTGTGTCTAATCTGGCCAATTCTTTCTTGAAGTAGTGTAAGAACCACTTGGCCCTTCCTAACTGAAACCATCTAACTTCTCTAAGTAATTCCTTACCTGTTCTTCTATTTCTCTAAGACTCTTTTCTCCTTCCATATCCTGCCAACTGCATTCATCATGTGGTAGCTGACCATATTTACAAAGACTGAAGACAGCATTAAATACTTCAACCTTCTCTGCATCATCTATAACTAGATTGCCTTCTGCATTCAGAAGAAACCTATACTGTTCTTGGTTTTCCTCTTACTCCTGACATACTTGTATAATACCTTTCTATCACATTTTATGTCTCTTGCTACTTGCATCTCAAATCATACCGTGGCCATCCTAATTTTCCTCCTCCATGAGTGTGCAATCCACTTACACTCTTTACTACTACTATGACCAACATTCCACTTTTTGTAGGAATCCATTTTGAGTTTCAACTCATTGAAGAGATCCCTGTTTATCCAGGCCAGATTACCATTGCATTTCCCATTCTGTCATGGCATTAGGATAACTTGTTCCTGCTTCCTTAATACAACCCCCTTAAAGTACAGCCAGCTCTCCTGAACTCCTTTCCCCTTAGATTTGCTTCCCAGAGCATCTTGCCAACCATTTCCTTGTGTTTGTTAAAATCTGTTTCCTGAATCCAGTAACGTTATTTTGCTGCTCTCTTTTCCTACCCTTAGGATCTTGAACTCTATCATTTCATGGGCACTGTCACCCAACTTTCCACCTTCACATTCTCAACCGGTTCCTCCTTATTTATGACCAAGTCAAGCAGAGCTTCCTGCCCACCAGGCCCCTTTACCACCCATACCAAAAATTTATCCCCAGCACACTCCAGAAACCTGTTGGACTGCTTATGAACCACTGTGTTTCTCTCCCAGCAGATGAAACAGTAAAGTCTTCCATGAGAACCTAGTTCTGTGATTTGGAAACTTCAGTATTCCTTTAAAAAAAGCCTCATCCACCTCTTCCTTCTGGTTTGCTGGCCTATAGAAGATGTTTACCGTGACTTCCCCTTGCTGCTCTCTCCTCTGACCTTTACCCAGAGGCTTTCAATGCGCCTTCCTTCCACTTCTTACTGCACCTCAAAATGCATGTACATCCTCTTTATATGTAGGGCAACACGTCCTCCTTTTTTTCCCTGCCTGTCTGTTCATGCAAATTATTTCCCACCATGTCTCCATTATCCCAATTACATCAGAAATCCATGGCTGAAGGACCTCCAATTCTTTCTGTTTATTGCCCTTTGTAGCAGGCCCTGGCCCCCAAGGGCAGCAGTGACACCCTCTCTATCCTTGCCTCACTTTGGCTCCTCAGGGTACCCTTCTTGTCTGTCTCACCTGCCACATCTTGATGGATATTTTTGTCCTTAGGTAGGCTGCCCCAGGGCCTTCAGAGTCTCGCCCCTCAGACACTAAATTGCCTTACGGGTATTAATCATGGCCTCCAGACTCCCCCATGCCTTTTGGGTCTTACTCTTCACCATCCTGTATAGGTTTCAGCCCTCTTGGCCATCACACATTGGCTGTAGACTTCTAGACTAGGCCCACTTGCTGTGGCCTGGCATCTCAGTCTCAGTCTTCTTGTGTGCACATCTCTCTCCTGGCTTAGTCCTCATGCCTCTTGGCCCTAGCACATCTCCTTCTAGTCAGGCCATCGCCGTCTTGACCCTAGCCCAACTCACTCCCCATGCCCATTGGCAGGGATTGACACCCAGAATGCTCCATGCAGCCTGTTATGTGGCTTCCAATTCATTTCTACAGCTACAACCCACTCTGGTAAACTGCAACAAAGCTGCCACCAACCTGCCCTTAATTATACTCTGAAAGCCCCTCTGGGTCATTGCATGCTGCAGAAGCCCCACCCCTCTCACTGGTTTTCTCACAGATTATGAGTACCTCCAGATCTGCAGATTTTGTTGCCTGGAAGCCTAGGCCTACTGAGGTCCCTTGGTCTACTGAGCAATTTGCAGCTGTTCTGGTGCAGCTGAAGTTGTTTCTCTCATTCCTACCTGGAGCTCTATCCTATTTCCCTATTGCTTTGCAGTCTGCTACTAGGTAGTTATTTACAGCCCTTTAGCTAGCTGCTGTTGTGCTGCAGCTAGCCCATGTTCAGCTACCTGCTCCTGCCTGTAAACCCTATCTGATACACTCTCCACCTTAAAGTAACAGAAGCCTCTGGCTCCCTGTTATACCATGCTTCCTGCATTAAGATATACGCTTTTCTGGGTAACTAACCAATTGCCTTAATTTCTCGCTGAGAACACTGCTAGGTCTTTCACTATTGCCACCTCTTACTAAGCTTTTATCCAGGCCACCTGACTCTTTACTTACCTCTGGGCTTTTGCCTCCATCCTTCCAAATGAAACAAATTTAAAATGCTCCTCATTAAGTTAGAGAGCCTGTATACAAAGACACTCTTCTTCCTTTTTATCAGATGGACCCCATCTCTTTCCACTGCCCCATGGTTGAAGAAGCTAAAGGGCTGAAAGCAATGCTATCTATGGAGCTACTGGTTGATCTCCAGGATGCATCTACTTCTCACTGGGCCTTTACCCTTCACCACTAGGATCAATGAGTAAATCAGCTAGGCCCCATCCCCTTCACACTGGTGCCAAGAGCCATGTGGTCACTTTTGCTGTGCTCAAGATTGCCCCTGGCAGTATCATTACTGCTCACCTAGATGAGGAGCATGGGATAGTAGTTAGAGGGCTTGATGAGTCTGAGCAACTTTTCTAAGACATCTTGAATGCAGGTGCCCAACAGGCAGTAGACCTCCAAGGCACCATGTCAGGCTGGCAGTTGGAGGCTCCATCTCCTGCAGGAGGGAGTCACCTACCATCACCACCTGTTGCTTCCTCTTGGTATCCATGGTCTTGATCCTCCCACACCTTGTGGTACATCATTTGTCCTCTCCTGCTGCTGGAGTAGACTCTTTTTTGTTCAAAGCCAGGGCTTCATATTTGTTCACCAGCTGGACAGCAACACATTCAGAAGAGGAGTGCTGCCTATTGCCAGATGTGACAAGCTGCCAGCTTTCATGTTCCTGAATATCCAAGTCTTCTTTGTCCTCTAATGTCTTCTCTGACTGTTTCTCTTTCATGATGCTGGAGGCCTTGTTATGCACTGAATCAACAAAGGCCTCATACTCATGGAAGCCTCATACTCATGAACCTTTCCAACACCTTCTGCAGCTCCTTTACCTGGTTCCTGAGAGAATCCCTTAGGAGACACTTCCTACACCACAAGCTGTCTTGGCACCCCACCTGGCTGTCCCTGGCAGAGACACGGAGGCCTCAGTCTCTGCAAAGCCAGACCAAAACCTGGGTAGCACCTTCAGTGGTCAGTGACACTCCCTGCCCAGAATCTTCCCAGTTACAGGCAGAGGAAAGGCTAGCAGTGGCAGGGGCTTTGTCATTGCAATATTTTCCAGAAAGCCTATTGATTCTCCTCCTATTTCCTTCTTCCTCTTCTGTTGCTACTTCCTAGAAAAGTCTCTCTTCCTCCTTTACTTGCTTCCATTAAGCAAATAGACAGTGAAAGAAGGGTAAAAAAGAGCACCTGGGCAAACTCTTGCAAATCCCATTTAACCTCTCCCTCCTGGTTTGCTGGCCTGGTCATTCACTTCTGATGTTACTGAAGCTCCAGCTGGCCTAGCCTTTCTGCCTAGTCAAACCCAGCCTCTTTCATACTGCTCTCAAGAGCTCAGTTCAACAGAAGAGAGCTCCCTTCTGCTCACTGCCCCAAGCAACCTTGCAAAATGGAAACCAAGCTGAAACTATATCACCAAGTCTAAATCAGGCAAGTCTCCCAGGCTAGGTACAGACAGTCAAAAAACCCAAGGCTGAATCAATTCGGTCTTTGCAGATTAGTTTAAAATGCACTGTTTAAATTGAAACAGAAGTGAACAGACATTTACCTTTGATTGAGGAAATGCAGCCACATGCCTGCAATGGCTCAGGCCAGAAGCTGGGAGGGGGGAGAGGAGTTGAGATGGGGGTTAGAGCAGAGCTCTCTGGCTGTGTTTTCACTTCCTCTTCCTGCTGTCTCCAGGGTCTCTGGGATTTGCTGTCCAGAATTACAGTAGTAGGACTCTGCAGGGTTGCTCGTCACTTCTTCCTGCTTCCAGGTACCTCTGGGATTTGTAGTCCACAGTTGCAGGCAGCAGTAAATTTCATAGTTTCATAGTAGCTAGGGTCAGGAGGGACCTGAACAGATCATCTAGCCTGACCCCCTGCCACAGGCAGGAATGAATGCTGGGGTACCCCACTACTCACATCTCGCCAGATTGAGTACAACCCGTCCACCACTACTCTGGGTGCGCCCCATCAGCCAATTTTTTACCCATCCAATTGTCCAGACATCAATGCCACAGTCACTTAATTTATTGATGAGGATGGGGTGAGAGACAGTGTCAAAGGCCTTCTTAAAGTCTAGAAAGACTACATCCACAGCGACACCATCATCCAAGGATTTAGTTACCTAGTCATAAAAGGCAATCAGGTTGGTCAGGCAGGACCTGCCTTTGATGAACCCATGCTGATTGCCCCGGAGCATGATCTCCCCTGCAGGACCCCCACAGATGTGCTCCTTAATTATTCTCTCCAAGATCTTCTGGAGCACCGAGGTGAGGCTTACAGGCCTATAATTACTTGGGTCCTCCTTCCCCTTCTTGAAAATAGGGACCACATTAACCAGTTTCCAATCCCCCAGCACCCCCTTCTTGAAAATAGGGACCACATTAACCAGTTTCCAATCCCCCAGCACCTGGCCAGATGACCAGGAATGCTCATACAGCCGGGCCAAGGGCTCTGCGATGACTGCTGCGATGACCCCTCCTCAACACCCTTGGGTGGAGGGCATCTGGACTTGCAGATTTAAAAATGTCTAGCCCTTCCAGAAGATCCCTAACTATATCTGCGCTGACTGAAGGCTTGATAGAGCTATCCCCAAGATTGTCCCTACCTCTGGTAGGTGGGATATCCCGGTCCCTGTTCAGGAAAACAGAGGCAAAGAAACTGTTAAAAATATCAGCTTTCTTGTCTGGCATGGCCACCAGATTATCGTTTGTGTCTCACAGGGGGCCTACATTGCCTGGTGCCCTCTTCTTGCTCCCAATGTACTTGAAAAAGGGACTTTTTGTTGTCCTTAATCCTGGACGCTAGCCTGAATTCCATCTCTACCTTGGCCTTCCTAATAGTCCTCCTACACTCCCAGGCCAAGGAGGAGTACTCCTCCTTGGTGATAGCTCCTCCCTTCCACTGGTTGTACGCCCCCCTTTTAGTCCTCAGGCATTCCTGTATGCCCTTGCTGAGCCAAGGGGGTTTCTGAGCACTCTTACCCACCTTGCTTCTCTCAGGGACTGTTATCCTTTGGGCCTAGAGGATGTCTCCCTTAAGGTACGACCATCCCCCGTGGACTCCCATCTCCACTACCTTTTGGGCCCTTAGTGCCTCCCCCACTAGTCTCCTAAGCTCATTGAAGTTGACCCTTCTGAAGTCAAGGGCTTTAGCCTGGGTGTGAGCCCTAGACGCCCTGCGTTGGATAATGAAATCCAGTAGGTGATGACCGCTATTGCTCAGGTGGTCAAGGACCTGCAGTCCCCTCACCAGGTCATCTCCCGTGGCCAGGACCAGGTTCAGCAAGGCATTACTCTTAGGGGGCTGTGCACTTCCTGGATAAGGTGAAGGTCCTGTAATACAGCCAGGAACCTACGCGAGCGGTCAGACCTGGCTGTCTGCTCCTCCCAGCAAAAGTCTGCGTAGTTTAGGTCACCCATGACAATAACATCCCTTGACCTAACTGCCTCCATAAGCTGACTGGAGAAGTCCTGGTCTAGCTCTTCCCCCTGGTTGGGTGGTCTGTAGTAGACTCCCATCGTAAGGTCCCTTTTGCTATGCCCCTTTTGTAGTTTGAAGTTGGGGAAGGTGCGTTTAACCTTCCTTCCTGGCCCCAGACCCCAGGCCCTTGCTGGGGTTTGCTTGTCGGGGGGCCAGTCCCCCCTGCACACTGGGCTGTATCCCCAGCCAGGCTTGTCCCCTCTCACCCCCTTGCTCACTGCTCCAGCTAGGGAGCAGATGGGTGGGGCCAGCCCGGCTTTCTGGGGCAGACAGTACAGCCCAGCCCAGGGCTAGAAAGCATGCTGGAATGCTGGGGGGCTGTGATTTGACCAGGAGGGGGTCTGGGACAGAAGTTTCATAAATCAGTTTGACCCAGATCAGTTAAGTCTGATACTACATACAACCAGATTTATTGTAAACCAGTTTCAGCCATTTTGAAACTGGTTTATGTGCACTGAGCTTCTGTTCTGTTACAGGTTTAAACCAGTTTCTGATCACTTAAACTGGTTTATGTGTAACTTCTGTCCCTAGCTTCACTCACCAGGACTCACAAATTCTATCCTTGGACAACTAAGGCTTCCTGCTCCTTTCCCAAGTGGGAATCCCCGTTCAAATGTCCCTGTTTACTGGCCTCTGCTTGCTCCTTCTTGTCATGCCAATGGTAATTTTTTGTCTCAAATAGAAATGCTGCTTAGGCAGCAGAGAGCCCAGCACAGAATGTCCCTAGGGGCTGTCTCCAGAACCAAGGTTGTAAGCTGTGTGGAAAGCTTGCATACATTGCAGCATTATTGTGAAAGAATTGATGACTGCAGTCACTAGGGCTTTCAATCCATTAACTTTAACCTGCACTAATTTGAGTCTAAGAAGCATTTATTGTGAGTGGAAAAGCATTTGAAAAGCAAATAAATGTTCATGTGGGCAATGAGTTTTGCCAGAAAAAAATTCTACTGACTATTAGAAAGGAAAGAGAGCTCACTGAGCATTATGGATGCTTTGGTGTGACCTATTCTAAAACAGGTGGACAAAAGGTCAAAGCTTACTGGGAGAAAGCATGGAAGAAGACAGATGTTAAAAGGTAGTAGGGATTGAAGTGCTGGAGGTACCAACAGGGAAATAAAAATTATGAGGGTGCTCTTGGAAGGGACAAGACACTTTTTTAGTATCCAACAAATTATTTTTCTGAGTATAATTTACAACAGTTTTTAAAATCATAGTGCACTGCTCCTTCAAATCCATTCCTGGTACTTTCAACATCTACCTTAGGTTCTTGTCCTCCTCCCGTGTTTCCTTTCATGGTCTCCTGTACTGCCTGTTTAACAAGGCAGTTGTTTTGCCACCAAAGCTTTAATTCAGTGGTGGCCCATCATAGCTGCTTCATGTTAGGGCCACTTAGATTACTATCTTCTGCCAAAGCTCCTGTCCCAACATTTCTGAAAGGCTGTGGTTCCTGTTATTCTTGCTTAATCTTTCTCTGTCCAAATTTAAAAAGCTATCAGAACCCAGATATTCAATTAAACTGAGTTAATATATCTAAGCTACAAACATATGTTGTATTTGTCCCAGGAGAAAACCTTTTCTCCCAAGACAAAGTGTGAGCTTTTAAACATCTATGTCTGTTGTCCAGGGAGAAGCCTTAAAAAGATTGAAAAGTGCTAATAGTTTGTCTCAGGATATTGCAAAGTGCATGTAAACAGCCATCCTGGGATTGCTGAACTAACTGGAAGGGCTTGCTAAACCCCAATTGAAAGGGTGATACGGGTATGTGCCAGTCTTGGGACTTTTCTGTTCAGGGACAAAAACAGTCAAAACTGGTCCCAGGAAAATGCAACATGTGTTTGTAGCCCTACTGTTATAATCTGATGCCCAAGTCATCCTTTTATTTTTCATTAGGTTGTAAACCTGTGGGACTTGCCTTATCACCTTTCTGCATTTGTATAACACGGTACAAATCGTGGGGCCCTCTGAGCCCCTTGATACCAGTTGGGGCTTTGGGGCAGTACCTTAACAAAAAACTGTCTCACATCAGAACAAACTATATTGCAAGTCAGCCACTCTTTAAGTTAGGACATAACATAGTTCAGGTTGCTACAGTAGTACTTCAATGCCCTTGGGAGTATTCCTCAGGATACCAATTACTCAATCATATAATGGTTTTTAACCTCAGAATCCCTGTCTGGATAGAATGGACAGTGCTCACTTACCAGGCAGCTCTGCAAATCTTCCATTTTTTCTTGAATTCTTCAGTGTCAGGCCCCAGGCCTTTCTTACTGTATATTATTGAAACCAATTCTGAAGACAGAATTATGAATTGTCTCATGGGTATTTAAAAGCACTTACCATTTTAGTATCCAGATGCTTCACAAACATTAGCCTAATGTTTATTGAGCTAATGAAGAATCCTTTGCTTTTGAAAGCTTGTCTAATTTTATCTCACCCATATAGTTAGTCTAATAAAGGATATCACCCACAAAAATCCTTTTCTTTCAAAAACATTAAAGAATGTATCCTCAAAACACCCCTGTGCATTGGAGTGGTGGATCTCTGTTTTACAAATAGGAAGCAAATATAAAAAAATTAAAAAGTAAAATATTTCCAATAATTTTGAGCTCTCACTTTGAGGCTACTAGGACCTGATTTCCCTGATCACTTCACAAAACTGAGTAATTTACCTATTCAAAGCATAGCTTCCATTAACTTTAGTTTCAACTGTGACTGCTCTGCATTTGTGCAAATCAAGCCATTACGGGGCACGTCTACATGAGACGATAAATGTGCAGTAGACTAATTCTACTCCGAATTAGTGTGTCATATCAAAAGCTGTGCTACTGCGCTAATGCATAGTAGAATTAATCTACTGTGAATTAGCATCACTAAAAAGACGTGCACTGGCACTAGTGTACAATAGCACTGATTACTGCACATTTAGTTAGTACCTGTTATTACAAGTACTAAACTTAATGCACCATAATGACAGTGCATTAGTGCACATGTAGATATGCCCAGGGTCTCCAATTAGACTTGGAGAAGATGAGAAATTCATGACTAGGCAGACCAATTGTGAAAACGGGTGAAAGGCTCCCCTACTTTCAGTTCCAGGGCTGGGCCCTATGCTGGGAACTGCAATTACAAGGAAATTCTTAAGAATCCAGACAGATGTTGCCCTCATGTTGCCTTAGAAAAAAAAATAATGGTGGCACAATTTGCGAGCGAACAAACATCCTTGCCCCCTGTCACACTTTAATTACCCCTAAATGTTTGCACAACTTGTTACAGTTTATGAGATCTTATAGGAGAGGATGTCTGTTCACTTATTGCATGCCCTGGAAATCCCTTTGCTGGGGGTTCCTAGGGTGCATGCTTTGTGCCATTGTGCCCCAACCCGTATAATGTGTGCCCCAGGAATCCCCTTTCTGGGATGCATTTCTGCAAGCCAGGGAACCCCCTTGGGGTGTCTTCCTTGCCCCAACCCATGAAACATGTCACATGAGTACTTTCAGGGTACTCCCAGGGTGCATGTTTCACAGGTTGGGAGCGCCCCAAGTCAGGACAGGGCATCCAGGGCTGCTGTTCAAGAGCAGCGGAGGCCAGACCCTGCAGGACAATGTCCCTGGTGACATCTGTTTCTGCTGATCGACTGGATTGTCTATGCTGGGCACATCTCAACACAACTGATGTCACAAAAAACAATGCAAAATTACATCTATTTATACCCTTAGAGAGAGGTAGTTAGCAATGAGCCCTGTCACTGTGAGCTACAACAAGTATGCTCAGACACTTTGTAGTAAGGGCACATGCACACTGTCTTTTACTTGGAGAGGTGTCTGATCTCTTAAGCATGTTCCATTCAGATACAATTTTCAAAGATTTTAGCCATTAAGATGTAGGAAGTTTCTACTGAGCATGTACCAACATAAACGTTAAAGGCTATAAGTTGGTTAAATGTGGGTGGAGGTTCTTATGGATATCAGTTAAATACATCTCTGACCCAAAATACATGCCTTCCATACCAAATTTCAAGTGCCTGCTCCAAAACATGGGACATAAGAAGAAAGCGTCCAAACTTTTTTTTTCAGTTGGGACAAAATAACGTTTCTCTAGCAGTTAGCCCATAGGTGACTGGTGCCTCCCAAGTCTGGGGAGGCACTTGCAGAAGTCACTGGCGGTGTCGGGGACAGGGCTGGCAAGCACCCACAGACGCTGCCGGCGGTGTTGGCAGCGGGGGATGGCCCTGTCGGAAGGGCACTACCCACCCTTCATTTTCCCTGTATCAGTTACCTATGCCCTAGCTCCCTCTTAAATTTTATGGCTGAAATTTTCTCCTACCTGGTAGACCTGCAACTATTTTGAATGACCATTTATTTGGTTAATATTCTCAGTTCTAGATATCTCTTTATCAACAGCCATATTTTGGAGAGTTTAATGGCGGTGGAAGGAGAAAAAAAAGCCCAAACAAATTTGCTTTTGTTGACTTAAAACAAAAGCATTTTTTTCACACGAGAAGTTAACCTTTCCTGGAGGAAAAGTAGGATTTGATGAACAATGGGCATATTTTTTCCTAGCCTGTTGCAGATTGAGACTAACGTAGGAAAGATAAAATCAATTTTGTCTTATTTCATAGAAATGTCATGCTGAATGGCAGGACCTATCTTTTTCTCCCCCTGGATAAAAGTGGTGAATGCATGTTTTCATTTCGAAATCTCCTTAAATTAGAACTGCCCTTATTTCACTATGCTTATACAACAAGCAACAGTGGGAAATTCATCTATTTAATATATGCTCTCTGGGTACGATGCTTCACAGGGATTAAGGCTACAAGTAAAGTACCAGTTTTCCACACCTGTAATTCTGAATGATCTATTCTTTCAATTTAATTCTGCAATGGCTTTTCAATATGGAGATATGTTTTTCTTCTCCCCTCATCCCCATGTACTTTGCAATTTCCTTTCTTTTCCCTTGCTACATAACACCTTATTTACTGAGGTCCATTACATCCAGACCTTGGTATTTTTTTTCCCCATCTCCCAGCAAGAAAGTGGAAAAGCAAGATCTTTTAAATACAGGAAAAATAACTTGAAATAACTAGATGACTAAATTCTTATGGCTGATCTGTGAGAACTTTTGTTACAGTGCTTGGTTTCCTTGCAGGAACCACAAGCCTGTGGATTTGTGGAATGTTAATTTTGCTCTCCTCTGTCCAAAAATGAGGCTTCTCCTAACCATGCAAGCTGGACTTCCTTTTTTATGTTTGTGCTTCACAATTTACATTTTCTCAGTAGAAAAACAATTATATTAAAATAACAATTGGCCTCTTGTGAAATTCAGGGTATTTGTAAATCAGGTCCTATTTTTGCAATGAACCTTTGTATCATTAAAGCCAGATCTGAACATCCCTAAGATTTGCCAGAAACCCATATCCCTGTCCTTGTTTTTTGAACTTAAGAATTTTTACTTGCACTTTTTAAGGAACAACTTTGATGCCAAAGTTTCACAAAGTATCTCTGAAAAGAAACTACAGGAAAAAATAACTTATCTAAAGCTGATCAAACTTCTGGTTATGAATTTAATGTGGGATAAAACTTTAACCCACCTTTTGGTTATTGGCACATTGCCAAATGTATCTTACAATCAATATGCCTTGCTCACTAAATAATTTGGAGAAATAGTTTTTGGATTATTGCTGTTTGCTAAAAGCTCACTTCTGGTACTTACTGTTTTCTAATTGAAGGTTGGGGTGGTGGAAGGGAAGAGCATGCAAGGTGGTGTGAAGGAAGGAACTAAGTCAGAGGTTGACTAGCAAAAGAAAAAAAAAATTGTAGAGTGTGGGCAAAGTGTAGTATCAATGAGCCATGGCAGGGTTGTGGTTGAAAGCCCTTGGTGACATGTCCTTTACTGTGCTCATAAAGAGCACCCCCAGATCAGAAGTACTCTTACTGTTGTTGCTTAATACATAATATTTTCAAAATAGGTAGCTTTAAGCCCACAAAGGCTATTTGTATTGCTTAGACTAGTCTCATTACAGAGCACAAACACTCAGCCAAACAGTGTGAGATCAGCTGAATTTTCCTAACTCATAACCTGTGAATGAGGCTCAGGTCTATTTCACTGAGGTAATAAAAGCCAACTGAAAGCTCCTACAAGACTGTTATTCATGCAAGCAGTAGAAGGGTCTAAAAAAGAAAAATTTGGGGTGGTGGTGGAGAACAGCAGGGAAACTGCAACAGCTAGACATTCTGGACCCTTTTAAATTTTTTGTTCTTATGGTCCCGGATGAGTTCATAACCTGGACATGAGAATAGTGTTGTTGGTGGGCTCAGCAGAGCTGTAGTCAGCTTTCTAGAACTTTATTAATAAATTAACTAAAGGGGAGGGTTAGAACTGGGAAAACTCTAGCATATAACTATTTAGAGCCCCTGCTCTCAACCAACTGCCCACAGCCTCTCTCCAACCAACATGGTTACACTCTTACAAGCTCACTGCTTCCAGTTTCTCATTTTAAAGAGGTCCAGTGTTCTTACAGATCAGCTCTTCAGAGGTTGAGGTTTAGGTTTAGGTGAAGAATTTCTTATTCATCTGAGATACCTGAAAGAAAGAGGCACTGGCTTTGCTTTGTGAACCCTACAGGTTTGTGTCAGGACTTCTGATGGTCCCAGACTGCAAGAGTTACCTTTGGGATAGGGACAGACATTCAAAAAGCCTGAGCCTAAATTTATTCAATCTTTGCAGGTTAGTCTAACCTGGCTAGGCTGAATTACTTTGTAACTGTACAGACATCCCAGAAATGCAGGTACATGCCTGTAATGGCTCAGGCTAGAAGCCAGGGGGCGCTACAGCAGCCCTCCCTTCCCTTTCACAGGGCTGAGCGGAGGGGGGCATAGTCAGGTGCCACAGGATTAGGGAGGAGTTCTCCCCACTTCTTGAATGATTACAGAGCGTTTATCAGATCTGTTATCAGCATTTATCACCCCATCAGAAAACAAACAGCCTATCTCATTAGTTCAAACTTTTCTTAAACAAAGAAGGAATGGAGAGACATTACCAGCCGAGCTTTGAGCAGCTCCAAAAAGCCCTAAGTCAACCCTGCAGTCTGCCACAATGTGGACCATAGCTAGCATGTGGTATGCTAGCTAATGCTGAAGTGTCTTTGTAAGGCAGAGGGGACAGGGATCCCTGCTTAGCAGGGAGTGGGGAGGGGAGGGGGAAAGCAGGAGGAAACTAGGCAGATGTTGCTGTACTTGCAATCTCTGCCAGAGCTGCAGCCAGGGAGCAGAGGAAAGGGGCCAGCCCTGCTGTGGAACAGGGAGCCCCACCCAGCCCAGAGAGCATGCTGGGATGCTGGGGGTGTCTGGTTTATCTTAAACCAGCAAGGGGTCTAGGACAGACATTGCATAAATGGGTTCAAGCCAAATCAGTTAAGTCTGATATTACATTTAACCAGGTTTACCTCAAACTGGTTTCAGCCATTTGTAAACCAGTTTATGTGCACTGAACGTCTGTTCTGTTACAGGTTTAAACCAGTTTCTGATCACTTAAACCAGTTTATGTATAATGTCTGTCCCTCGCCTAGATGTAGGCAACCCCCCGCAGGCAGCCGTGGCAGTGTTGGCAGCTGGGGCAAGCTGAGCGGGGAGCTGCCACAGGCAGCCGTGGCAGAGGGGTGGGGGGTGGTGGTCAGCAACCACCCACAGACCCTGCCAGCAGCATCAGCCAGCAGCAATTGGGGACCACCCACAGATGCCACCATCAGTTTCAGTGGCAAGGGGGGAGTGGCGAGTGGCAACTGCTGACAGGCGCTGCCAGCAGTGTCGATAGCACTTTTTACAGGGGGTGCACCACCAATCTCAGGGGGTGCACATGCACCCGCATGCACCCCCTACGCGTTGCCAATGCCCAGTGACCTGCAATCTCTGGACAACAGGGACAATTATGAGCAACTATTTGGTGTCACTCCTCCTGCATATCACAGAAGGCCAATTCCAGGGTAATTTTTTTTCTGTTTGACTATATTATGCAGCATTAGATAAATAATCATTAAATAAAACAAAAATAAGCATTTTGTTAAAAGTCTTTTCCACTCCGGCCCTTTAAAATGCCAGCCAGTAAAACAAGATAAACATGCTAATAAGTCTGCTTTTCCTTTTCAAAAACCTTGAACTCTATGGACCACATATAAAATTAAACTGAAGTTATAAAACCAATAGTGTGAAATGGAGCTGAGCTTCAAGGTACCCTTATCTTAATAGCAACAGGTCAAATAGCTTGAAATCTATAAAATTAAAACATATATCTTTCTTTTGTAGCATGTAGAAGGTTTTTATACCTTACTTTTATTACATTTTTACTAAGTATGCTTTAAGAGTTAAGCAGCACATTTGGCTTCTTTTGATCATAAGGAATGTACCATTGCTTTAAGTAACCTATTGCTCCCAGTTTCTCATTTTAAAGAGCTCTCATTTCTTATTGCAGTAAAGAACAGCAAGAGGTAAAAGTTTCTCTCTTTTAAACACAGAATAATTGATGTAAATCAGTTTTGCAAAAGTCCTCAACTGTGCATGTTGAAAGATCTGATACCATTTGCAAAATAGGTCAGTCAAAGAATCCAGATGTCTTATGGTTTTAAATGACTGCAAAAGTGCTGATGAGCCTCACTGGACCATGAAAAACAGCTCTGATTTTACTCTGTTAGCACTATCATTTCTTCTGCATTGTTAGGTGATCATTACAAAGCCAGATAATCCTGTGATGTGTCTTCCTTCACAGGATTATCTGAAATACACACAGATGGAAGAGTGCATGCCCCATAGACGTAAACACAGAGTTCTGTTGAAATTAGAACAAAAGTAATGTGGAACTAGGACTCTAAACATATGTCCTGTCATGGTGATACTTCACTTAATATTTTTAGCATTTTAGCATCTTCAGTTTAGTAGATACAACCTTCATTTGAGGGCTTTTGAATTCCCTTGAGATTGGATTTATTTTTTATTAAAAGCCTTACCTCTTTTTGTCCCACCGGTTTCTTAATTTCAGCCCCCTGTACATAAGTTTCATGACTATTTTAATCTGTTCACCATAACACTATTTTACCTTTCTTTTTCTGTGCTGTATATTGCACATAGTATTTAACCATTTAACTCTTTTATGTGCTTTGCATCTTATATTGTGGGAAGTAAAGCTCTATTCTCTTCCCATTGAATGTTAACAAAAGAGTTTGAGGTTTCTTTTCTTTCTTTCCCCCCTTTCTTTTCTTGTTAGGTTATCTGACAAATGGTTTATCTGCAGGAAACTGGAGTTTTGGGGAGGCTGAAACTATTTGTAGATTTGGTTGAAAAGGTTTATGTTAAAAATACCCACAATTCAAAGGATTCTGTAAATATCTTGTAAAAATTAGACATTGATTTCAGTTCATGATCACTTTTCATTTAGAAAATGAAAGCACTCAAATGAAATGTTTCCTACAACCCAAAACACAGGTCTCCTCCCTATTTTTGTTTTCTACCAAGGAACAAAAAGTAAGTTATTCACAGCTCTGGAGGCACAAATTAAATAAAAAAACCCTGAGAAACTTTATAGATTTGCCATTTAAAGGAAGATAAAGTCTGAGTCTCAAGTAGCTACAGTGTAAGATTCTCACTTTCCTGTAAACAATATAATGAATATAGGTACATTTTTCTACATTATCTAAGGGAAAACTCACCTATGTTCACAAGAGCCTACATTCTATTGTTAGAGATGCAAGAAACTAAATACAATGTTCAGGTTTTTCCAAATTGCATCCTCTGTCTTCTAAAGATCTCAGATGATTGATTGTGAGATGGGAATTTTCTTACCAGGTCAGGGAAAGTTGAGTAACAGGTGATAGCTACAAACAGAAATCTCTTGGCTTCAAGTCTGTCAGATGAGTTACTTGTGCCCATCCATTTTGCAGTAGGTAAGTATCCACTTCCTAGAAACCACCAAGGGTGCGAACAAGCATTCACAGCAGTTTATCTTTAGGCAGTTTACTTTAAGCCACCTAAACTTAAACCAGGAGCAGTGCACGCATGTGTTCTCTGCTGCTGGGAGTGGCCCAGCCAGCCCGAGGAAACTAAGTCAGAGAAGGGAGAGGCTAGCATATCTGGGGAGAGAGTTGCTCAGTTCAAGGGTGTGTAGTCAGGGAGCTAAAAATAGTCTGGTCAGGGTCACAGTGGGTAGAAACAGGACAGCCCAAAGGCTAAGGCTAGTGGCTGGGCTTTCCCAGCTTCAGGGTTATGCTATGAATGCATACAGGTGTTCACTAGGCTGGGTTAACCCATTTTAGATCAGGTTAGCCCAGGCTGACCTAAAGTTAGGTGAATTAACTTAGATTGGGTGCGCCATTTGGGGGGCAATTTAAGCCTTGTGGACACTTGCATGTCCAGGCATTTAGACTGATCTAACTTTGGTAAGGTCAATCTAAATGTAATGTTTATATGTACCCCAATGCAACTGGGCTTTTTGTACACTATGTGGAGTTAGATCAACATATAGAATGAACCATTACCAAAGAAACACACCATCACTCAGAGATCGGCCTAAATCAGGGATGAGGCCTAATGGAAGGGAAAGTCTGCTTTGTCTGTAACCACCTGGATCTGATCTATGATTAACTAGAATATTTTGCTTCTACTATTTTCAGCTCCCAACATTCTGCAAAAATTAAAAAGATTCTTGAGACATTTAAAGAATCACATAGCATTCTTTGTCTTGTGTGATTCTTCCTTAATTTGATCTACTTTACCAGAACTCCTACCTGCACAAATATGAGACAGCATCATCCTGCCTGAAATATGTGGGGACCTGGGGACCAAATTTGCACGTCCTGGTTTTCTTCCCTGTTGCTCCATTATGAGATCAGTTTACACCCTTGTGGAATATAAAAGGGAGTCTTATTATTTGCCTCCACATATTTTTTTTGTATAACAGAATGCAGTTCTTGCACCTGTGGCTGCCCTTTTAATCTTTGTTAGGGCTTATTTCATGTTTCTGGCCAAATTCTTGCCCTACTGTATTTCAGATTGAGAAGAAGGAATAATTTAAGGGGGAGCCACCTCCAACCCACACAAGCCCGTCAAAAATCTAATTCCCCTTCAAAAGAGGAAATGAAGTAGAAATAAAATAAAAATATCTGAAATCTTCAGTGGCTGTAAATTAAATGCAGCCTTTTCCAGATACAAGTATCAATCAAAAAAAAGTTTCCATATTAAATCTGCTTTATACCCACCATTTCAAAATGAAGACTGACATACATACATTGTATAGCTTATCTAAACCTTTTAAAGGTCTAATATCACAAATGCCTTGATCAAGGATACCTACAATCATTTATCCAAGTATAGCAGTGTTGGAGAAAGCTACCTTCTCAGTTGAAAAACAGCACTGTAAATAAGGATTAACTATTGAGTCCAGATTTATTCTGGACTTTTATCAATGCTATTGAAGATGGAATTTGGACCTCTATATTTAGTTTAATGGCCTTACCATGCAGAAAGTCAGAATAGGGTTTCATGTCATCAAATAAATGTTTTATTGTTTCATTTAATTTGGCAACAACCAAGATTTGTACTGGAATTTTCCCTGTGTGCCTCTGACATCTTGATGGAAGGCCAAAATCCATTTCCTGTGAGCATATGTAGCTCAAATGTCACATCTGGAAAAGCTAATACATTATAGTCTTGGTACTGCACTTTATTTTTCAGTTATAGAGTACAAAAATCAAGCTCACTGTAGAAAAACCAATACAAGTCAGCAGAAGATGACTCTTCAATACAGCTTCCAACTCTGAAACACAATGGAAAACAAAGTTTGGGCTTGCCTGGGCATTCTGTTAGAACAAATGCTTTTATAACAACAGCACAAATAATTTATTCCTATTTATTCTGTAACCCCTTACTATGCTCCTGTAGTGTAAATATATGGACTAAGTAGTATTTACATTGTTAGGGTTTGAGTATCTATGCAAATGTTAATGCCAGTTGAATGTCTCTCTGCCCTTAAAAGGTTGCAAATTCATTTTTTAACATTCTAGTCAAGATTTTCCAAAAATCACTAGTCATTTTAGGTTTCTCTATCTTTGGGTGCGCAACATAAAATATATCAAACAGGTCCAATTTTCAGAAAAAGCTGAGCGCCCACTCTGAAAATCTCTCTCTTAGGACCCCTCTACAGGTGAAGGGGGTGCACTGAGCATGGCGGTGCACCCCCTACAAAAAGACACCAATCGCTACTCCCCCTGCCTTGCCACCAACACCACCGGTGGCATCTGCAGGAGCTCCCTGCTTACTGCCGCCACGCTCCAGCCACTGCCACTGCACTTCTGCTGCCACGGGCACACGTCATTCATGATTGCATGTTAGATCCCATCACTCTTGCACACTGCAGGTGTAGGGAGAGCCTGATCCCAGGTTTCACCTGCACTGGCAAGCTCCCGTGGCTGGGAACCCTACATACCCTAGTTGAGGGACTCCCAGTCATGGGGCTGGTCCAGGGATGCAGGGGCCCAAGAGCCCTGGGGATTGCAGCTTTTGGGATCCCTAGGGCTTGGGGGTTTTACACTGGGTATAGTATACCTGTGCAGCTGGTAGCTCTGTCAGCTGATAGGGCTCCCAGCCTCAGAGGAGCAAATTAAAACTCAATAGCAACCAACTATAAAGTCAGTATACATTTTCATGGTCTAACTTTATAACTGGTTGTAGCTTTTCATGGTGTGATTTGTACTTTGAATGTGGAACTGGTCTCCAGGAAATTGCACAATTAACTAGTTAATTGTGCAACATGTAAAGGGGCCTTACATTTCTTAACTGTGATGTCTTACCAAACCCCACTAATCACTTCAGAAAATCTGGGCCTACATTTTATGCTACATACATTTAACATTAAGCAATTGAGGAGCATCAACAGTGGGATTTTCAATAATGCCCATTACTGGTTTGCTCACAGCCCTTACTCCTAGAACTCTATATTTATAAGGAGCAATTGGATCTTACACTGCAGTTATATTTTTCCTTATGCCAGAGCAAGGGTGAACAGTTGACATCCAAACATACCGCTCGTATTTTCAAGCTGGCTAACAATCACTGTTGAAGATTTTAGCCCTTTGACCTTCAAAGTGTCCAGAGGCACAGAGATATCAGCAAGCAGTCCAGGTTTTATTATTAGATATGTCAAGACATATCTAATAAACATCTTTCTTTTGGGGAAGGAAGATGAAATTAAAATCCCTACTCTAATTTGACATTTAAGTTAGGGAAATCCAAATCAGGCTTAAAATGAAAATCAAAAGAAAACAAAAACATATTATCTAGCAAACTTTGGTTAACTTACTGGCTAGTGTCAGACATTACACATAAACCAAATTAAGTGATCAGAAACTGGTATGAACCTATAACCGAACAGATGCTCAGTGCACATGAAAATGGCTGAAACCAGTTTGAGATAAACCTGGTTGAATGTAGTATCAGACTTAACTGATTTGGCTCAAATTGGTTTATGCAATGTCTGTCCCAGACCCCTTCCTTGTTTAAGTTAAACCAGACTCCCCCAGCATCCCAGTATGCTCTCTGCAGCGGCTGTGGCCGGCTGCAGTGCCCCAGGGGCAGGGTAGGGAATAACCTCACTGCCCCCTGCCCCCAGAGGCCCTGCCAGTGGTGTCTGGTCCCACCCTGACCCCTGCCTGTCCACTGGAGTGGCAAGGGGGCAGCTACTATGACAGGGGCATGCAGCTGATGTGCTCATTTCCCCAAGTGTGAGCATTTTACCAGTGGGGGCCTGGCTGGCAGAGCTGCTGCAGAGTGTGGTGGCATTGCAGGGGGCTTGCAGGGCTCTGGCCTACTATGGGCCCTGGTGCTGCCACATGCAGCCTGTCACAGCTCTGCAGCATCCCTACCGGGAAGGGGCTCATGCTCCCCAACATTATGACAGGGGCTGCTACCCCCAACAGAGGCCCTGCCCCTTCCCACTGCAGCGGTGTAGCAGGAGCATGGCCAGACAGGGCCCCTTGGGGGTGTGCAGGGACTGGGGATATTCCTCTTCCCTCTGGCATCTGGCAGAGGGAACAGCAGGGGCCTATTCTGTCACAGGGAGCGAGCACAGCAGTGATAGGGGGCAGCAGACCTGGCTGCCAGTGGAGGTAGAGGAAAGACTAACTCTCCCCCCTGCCCTCCTCTGCCTCAGGGGCCATGATGCCCTGCTGTTGCAACAGCAGTGGGGGAGCGCCTGGCAGACCCAGCTTGGATCCCTGCCAGTGGGATAGAGAGGGGGGAATTAAACCCCTCTCCGGCCAGTTCAGCCTGGACTGGCCATGCCCCACCCCAGCATAGTTTCTCTCCAGCCGAGGGTGCTCTCTAGTGCCCCCCAGCGCCTGGCCTAAGCAACTGCAGGCATGTGCCTGAACTTCCACAGTCAAGAGAGAATGTCTGTGCTGTTACAAACTGGTACAACCTAGGCAGGTTAGACTAACCTGCAAAGGTTGAATCAATTCAGGCTCCAGCTTTTTTAATGTCTGTCCCTAACTGTTATCATCTGCCTGAAGGAACACTTCAGAAAATGCAAAGTGCAAAAACACAGAGATTTCTAGAACCTAGGAAGAGTAAAGCATAAAAGCATCCATTTATAGACTGCAGTGGACATCAACAATGGGTTCTTAATCACTTTAACTAATTGAAATTATGTTGATTGGTACAGGGGAAACCTAAATTAAACAGCGTGAGCAGCTGTCTATTCCTGCTACCTAATCCCATACCCTTTACTTGGAACCCAGCTTCATCCCTCTTCCTAGGATATGGTGTTAACATAGTAAAATAATGCTAGATTAAACCTTCTCCTCCCTCAGAGCTGTTTTTCCCACACGGCCAAGATCCTCTGGACCAAGAAAGCTACCTCCAAGTTCCTCATATCCTGAGGGGATGATGAAACATCTGCTTCAATGAGACAGCAAAATCCACATAATCCTTTCTGAACAGAATCAATAGCTACTAACAAGATGTACCATTTCAGGCAAACACTACACTACATAAATAAATAATAATCAACTATGATGACATCAGGAAAGACAGATAAAGATATAATTACTTGAGGACATGAATTTTCACATGATCCGTGAACATTTTGTTCCTGACACACTTTTCTCGCTCTCAGCCACATCGGAAAATACTGCTAAAAACCTGTAACTTCCTCTATATTTGTTGTTTGACTTCCTTGCCCCTCATTGTTACACCAGTCTGAGATAATGGCACTTTAATGCTAGTCTTCCATGGGGTTATTATAATTTATTCCTTAACTGATCTATCAAGATTAACCATTACTTTAGAGGAAGAGTAATTGCATGTATCACTACCCTTCCTGAAATGAACAAAGGAAGCCTTCAAGGTAATTATGAAAGGTTATATAACAGCTTACTCATCCAGGCAAAGCCCCCAGTGCAGAAGTCACCCTGAAACATACTTAGTAATAAACCAAACAGAGTAACTACTGTATAGTCAGCACTGTTTTACCTATATGAACTAATCATTCAAGACATGCTGTCTCTAAGTAGAACAGAGAAACCCCAAGGGCCAAATGAGTAGGAAATCCAGCTGTATGCTGTCATGTTATAATGTGCCAGGTTTAAGACAAATAATTGCCTGTTTATACAATGCGTCCCTTAAGTATAACAAACCTTTTCCCTTAAGTATCTAGGGGGAAAAAAAAGAGAGCCATTTTCTTGAATAATTTGTTCCAGCTAAGATACATCCTGAGATTTCTTATGTTCTTGTACATCAGACTTTTCTGAAACACTATGCAAAAATACACACAAATATCCAAAGACCTTGGGAACAACTTAAGCTACTTTTCCCTGAGTAATAGCTTAAAGCTGAATTTTAATTTATAGGGTCAAAACATGTCACGATCCAGCAGCATCACTAATGGTTAATTGTTAGGAGCTATTCCAAGGCTTAAGTTTATTAAACATCCTGCTTGGCTTGTATCTCAAATTTTTCAACCTTAAATTTCAAAGCTGTATACGACTATAATGCCAGCATTCCAGGAACTTAAACAGATAAAATCCCTGCAAAAATTTGAGTGCACCCTTTGTTGCCCATTGCACTCTTAAAACTACTGCTTTACTTAACATTTAGGGTTCATTGCCTTTGCCCCAAAGAGTGATGTTGTGAACAGGGAGACCGCCCCCCTCCACCCCCCGACACCCCTTTCTGTTGCCAGGTTACAGAGAAGGACTTGAAAAGAGCTGCCAATTCCTTGAGGTTTAAAATCATAAACAAGAGGGTCAATGACCACATTCAAACTACAGGTCCATAAACAATGTCCATTACGACCATCTGGAGACCCTGAATAGCATTATAGGATCTGAGATAAAAGTCCAGCACCAAACACAAAAAGATTTGGAGCTGGGGTAAGTTTAGAAAGAGTTCCTTCATTAAAAGGTGTGCGTTATGCAAGGCTTAACATCAAGTTGACATCAGAGGCTTTGTTAAAGCTGACGTACATACGGACTTCCCTTTATTCCAGCTAAGCTAAAGAAACAATTATGTTCCTTGAAGGAGAAAGATAGTTGAAAGCAATGTAAACCCCTGCCCAGGACACTGGGCCTTTTGGCAACTAAGCCATGTAAACCTGAAAGTTTTCCATAGCAGTTGATCACAAATGCAGGGGATAAGGGTGCTGATTCAGTGGCAGTAGTGTGAATCCATGTAAAAGCAACAGACAGGCAGAAAGGCTTAATGAACTTGGCTCCAAGAAGAGGGAAGAGACAACTCCCTCAGGTACAGTACTTGCTGGAAAGGCAAGCTCAGGACCCATGAGAATCTGCCTCCTTTTATGTACTCTTCCTGTGTTCAGAGCAAGAGAACTCTCTGCACCTTCTTTGCACAGGATCGCACCATCAGTTTCTGCTCCTAATGGAAACAACCTGACACATCAATTCTAATCCAACTTCATGTTTTCCTCACTCTATGTGGGCTCTGTATGTGCAAATTCGCTCTTATGCAATGTCCCTTTTTATACTAAAAATTAGTTATATGCGAGGTAAATCCACTCATATGCAATTGGTGTGGTGGAAGCCCGCAGTCAGCTGCTTTGTGTAGTGCATTGTGGGAGCCATGCACACCAAGATATCGTTTCCTGTGTGGATCTGTGCTCCTAGCTAGTTGTCTGCAACACGTGTTTCTGTAGTTGGCATCTCCATTATGATAGTGCCTTTTGTTTGTGTGTACTGCTGTTGGTGAGTACCAAAACTGTCTTGTAAAAGTGATAGAAATGAGTCTGGGGGTCAGTACAGTCGAGGTCCTGAAATATATCCCTATTTATTACATTGTAAAGTGGGTTCCCTTTATGCAAATTTGAGTTATGCACCTTTTTCTAGGAACACAAGTATAGCCTAAAGTGACAGAAACATGTACAAGATTTGTCTTTTTTAAATACTGCCCTTTGCTTTTCACCATTACAATATTTGAGGAAAACACAATTACACAAAATGACCTGTCTTCTCCTGCAAGTGGCATTTAACTTAAATTGCAATTTTAAAGTAGCATTCAACACAACCACAAACTCATGATAGCAAGGTTTCTCTTTCTCTACATGGCCAAAGGGACCACAGCAGGCAAGTAGACGGTGTGGGTAAGTGGCTTCCTCAAGGTCCAACAGCAGTTCAGTGGCAGTGATCATGGATATTAGCCTCTTCATTCTCGAGTGCCATGGACCAAAGAAGTGGGTGATTGTCCAAGGCAGACCTGTGATGCAACATTGATCAACTTGTTCGGCATTAAAGGTTTAAGCATGTAAGCATCTTGGAGGTAACTCAGAAGTAACAGCTACATGAACGAAAGAAGAAACACACACAAGTTTTCATTCTTCAACAGTTTGGTAGAAAAGCAAGCCACAAATGATACTCTAAAAGAGTTTGGAAAATGAGGGTTGCTGTCCATGTCCCCCACTATAATCTTTTGTAACTTGAGGCAGGAGATAACTTGAAGAGGGAGTCACTATTTGTCTTCACATCCCAAACAGTCAGCCAAACCATTTTAACTCTATGAAGCATATATTAAGCATTAGGACATCATCTTTTATCTTAAAGGGAAAATATCTCCTCAGCTTTCCAGTAATATTAGAGAAAACTCGTGGTTGATATAGTACAAATCTGCACAACCCAGTCCATAAAATAAAGGTTTAAAGAAATCTCTGGTCCACCCCAGGTTAGAGACAGAAGTTACACATAAACTGGTTTAAGTGATCAGAAACTGGTTTAAACCTGTAACAGAACAGGAGCTCAGTGCATATAAACCAGTTTCAAAATGGCTGAAACTGGTTTAAAATAAACCTGGTTGAATGTAGTATCAGACCTAACTGATTTGTGTCAAACTGGTTTATGGAACTTCTGCCTTAGACCCCTTCCTTGTTCAAGTTAAATCACAGTCTCCCAGCATCCCAGCATGCTTTCCAGCCCTGGGTTGGGCTGGGCTGTCTGCTCCAGAGAGCACGGCTGGCCCTGCCCCTCTCCACCCTAGCTGGGCTTTTTGGAGCTAATGAACATGTCAGCTGGTAATGTCCCTTTGTTCTTCGTTAAAAATCTTTTGCAAAAAGCTGTTTAAGAAGAACTTGAACTAATGAGAGAGAGGCTTTGTTTTCTTGATGGGCTGATAAGCTTTGTGTTCTGATAAACTCCCTGCTGGCTGCTGGCTTTCTTCAAAGCACACAATCTGTCAGTGTTCAAAAGGGGACAGAGGGGTGTGTGAGAAATGACCTGGGTTGCAATGAATGCAATCTCTGAGTGCTGTCAGTGCGCTGCAGACAGTATGGAGGAGCGAGGGAGATTGAAAAGCTCAGTATCATCAACAGATGCATACAGTCCTCAAAAGTAGTCCCCCCTCCTCCCCACTGGCCCTTTGCCTCGGAGTGCTAGCCCGGGGCTGGGGTCTAGCAACACTCCCTGCCCCTTGAGAAATGAATGGGAGGAAAAGCCTAGCAAGGATTGCTTCCTCCTCCCCCTCCAGGAACACCCCTGCTGGGGACTGTGCATGCAGGGTTGGGGTTTAAACCCTTCCCTAATCATAGCATCCTGCTGGGGCTTGCCACCCCACCCCATCAGATTAGCACCATGGAAGGGAAGGGAGGGCTCACTCTAGCACCCCTCAGCTTCTAGCCCAATCCACTGCAGGCATATGCCAGCATTTTCTGAATCAAAAGTGAATATCTAACCACTTGCAAATCAATTCAATCTTTGCATGTTAGACTAACCTGCAAAGATTGAATCAACGCAGGCTCCGGCTTTTTGAATGTCTGTCCCTAGCCCCATTCTCCAGAAAGACCATTTTCCAATGATTATATGTAGCTTATTCACACTGCAGGGATCAGGCAGCTGCAAACTATGAAAGGCCCTATTGTACTTTATAGCCATATAATAAAAGACAGTAAGGCTTATGAGCCGATTGAATAATACTTGCATTTTTAATGTAAAGGGCATGCTCTAAAGAAAGCTAGTTACCCAATATAGCCTTGATTCCATCAAATACTATGAATCAAATATTGTAAAGTAGAATAGCAAAAAGTTAATGGCAATATTAAAGTATTTGGCTTGTACTAAAATTTGTAGGATTTTACTTATAGTGACTTGGAAATATTTTTACAACATTTGTGAAAAGTGTTCATGCATCTCAAAGCACTGACACTCTTTGAATCTTCAAACTGAAATGTAAGTGCCTTTTAACTTGCTAACATTTGTTTAAAGCATTTATATTGTACAGTTAGGAAAAGGATACCATGATGTGGGGGTAAGTAAACAAAGGCCAGAACATAAATAGCAAAGCATGCACTTTGCAAACTAACTATAACATAAAAGCCATGTTTATCCAAATTATTAACCGCAACATCTCTCTGAAACAAATTGGAGTCTACTTACAATAATTTGCTAACCAAACAGAGACTAACTTCAGAAAGAATGTTATTTTTGATAACCACTTCTAACTGTTATCAAAAAAAGATATCCATGTATCTATAATTAATTTGGTTATCACCACTACATCATCATGTCATTCCACCACATTCCCATAGCATCCAGATGTATTGCTTGATATGTAAATATAAATTGTGGCTTTTCTTATTCACTATTTCCTTTCCAAACCACAGATCTCTCCTGTACACAGCATACTATTAAACCTTCTAAGAAGGCCAAAGTTAATAACTGGGTTCTCTACATGAACACATTTTATTCTACGAAGGGGTTTATTATCTGAAGTCAGACAGGCGGCAAAGTTTGCTGATGAGAAATAACCCCACTGTCATATTAAAATGTTTTGACAATTGTTAAATACATGTGATGATACATTTAAAATATCTTTGACCAAGGGTAGATAAGATGAATATTGCAAGTTAAAAGCTTTATTATCCTAGAATCTATTTTTATTCCTTTAAGACTCAATGGCAAAACTATACAGGCTTAAATCAAAGCACACGTGCTTCAATACTATTCAAAGGAGATTCATAGTTCAAGTTATTTTGCTTCTCTCCATGCTTACTCTTGAACAAACATCCCCCAACTATTTTTTCTCCCATGTCTTCACATTTCTGCTTATTGTGAAGCAAGATGGCACTTTCAGTTCAATTTCTATGTATATGTGCATGTGTACACATACCCACACACACACACAGTACACATTTTTCTAAAACAAAATTTGGTAGCTTGGTGAGAAATTGTACACATGCACACACATATTATACAAAACAACTAAGCTTCACTTAGCATATCAGCAAAAAGAGGACAGCACTGAGAAAAATTCAGCTGGTTTTAGTTTGTATATTCCAAATGAAACAAATCAAATCGGATATGGTTTGGGGTTTATTGTCCCTTTGGAATGTTAGTACAGGTCAAATGACAACAAATTCAAAGAAAGAGTCTGAGATCTTGCCAAGTATGAACCGAATATCACAGCTTGCACAGATGAAAACTGCCCATGTTAGGACAACAGTGAAGCTCACCATATTTTCTGTCCAATGGCACTAAAACTATTTGTTGAAAAGGAAGGCACTTCTGAGCCATGACCCAGGGTCAACATGCCTTACTTAAACTTATTTTTACATGGCCAGTCTTTGCAATTTTAGTTGAAAATATACAAAGCCATGGTTTTCTCTACCACTCTTTTCAATTCAGACTGTAAACACTTCCAGACCAAAGTCTGTCTACTACTTGCTTATCCAAAGTGGTCCTTCATATTACTGTAATGCAAATGAGACAGAACACATTAATGCTTATTTCATTGCAACAACTTCTAGTTTGCATGTGAATGCAGGGCAAATGTCTGTGCCACAATAGACAAAATATATGCACGCATCAGGGCTCACTTTATTCAAGTTGCCCTTTGAGTTAGGCTAAATAACTGGTTATCCATTGGCCCCCTCCATCCTGTATACTGTAGACACTCAAGTACACGTGAAAGTGACCTTAATTTGTGGTTAAAAAAAAACCAAAACCAAACCTAAGAATGCAAAAATATACCCACAGTTATTTTCATACCTAATTTTGCATCCCACAGGACTAATCAGAATTATACTTCTGTTGACGGTCATAAGCTGTCACACAATAAACACACTGAAATAATTCTAGTGCCACAAGAAACACCCAGGTAGGTAGGGCTTCACTGGAAATAAGACCTATGCAATCAGAGACTTGAATTACTTAGCTCAGCACGATGTCTGACAGCATTAGTTAAATTCCATTGTACGTTTGTGTCTAGCCGTCCCTCTTTCAGAGTAGCAAAGATTTTTGGGGGTGATTTCTTTTCTTGGACCATTTGCAGTTGGCAGAAATGTTAGACAAACTTTTCAGCAGTGTTCATGTCTGAGGAAGGCTGCTTTACCTGTTAACTTCATTAACATCTCTCCCAACTATACAATTGGTCCATGAAACGATTTCAGCAAAAACCCACCCCCAAAAATCTACACTTGCTTTTCATGCATTTCTTGGACCATCATGGATACAACACTCTGACTTCATCTTTCAGAGTGCAGCTTTTGTCCCTCATTTGAGCTGGATCCCTGGATCCTCATGCACTGCTTCCTATTTTGAGCCCTGAACAAGGCTAATCACATTTCATGCTTCATGGTGTAAGCTGATCTCCACAAGGATTAGGGAACTGACCCTGTCCCTCCCTTCTCATGTAACATCACACTCCTGGAGAGGTGCGTGACAGAAGTTTTTCTGTTCTCTCAAGATGAGGGCATTAAGCACTGCTGGAGACAGGATACAAGACTTGGACTGTTGCAACCAGAAAAGCTTATATTACTTTATTTCCTCCATCATTTATTTTTAAGCCAAAAGAAGAGAACAAACTAAATACAGCAGTTATATTGTCACAAAATTGAGCTTACTCTGCTGGCACTGATTTTAAATAAGAGTTCAGTTCTTAACAGACTCAGCTGTTTTCTAGAGGTTAATTGCCACTTCTGGCCAGAAGGCTCTGGGAGGATACCTTTCATTAGGCCAGGAATTCTTGAAAACTCTTCTCTTATATGTGGATTTCATAGCAGATTTCCATTTCAGATTAAGATATTAAACAATTCCATTTTAGGGCATTTTAGATCTTTCCCTATGCTTTTAGAGTTGCATTTCTTGGGCCATTGGCTGCAAACAGTAGTGGTAACATTTTCTTCCCAAAATGGTTCCTGCCCCCACCTTTTCAAACAGAAGTACAATTTTAAAGCTTATAAAAATGTTTGTTTGGAAATGGAAGGTTCTAGTTTGGGGAAACTTTCTACATAGTGTCCTACACAGCCCAAAATATTCACAGCAGCAGCTAGCCTTCCAAAAGGCTCTGTGGACACTTCTAAGTAGAGTGTCCACAGTTTTAAGAAACCAGGCCTCACTCCTTCAAATGGCAGCAGCAGCAGCAGCAGCAACAACATAGCATTGTATAAACAGAGCAGACATGAATAATTACACAGCACTGGCTTCTTCAAATTGACATGGAGTGAAGAATTCAGCAAAAAGGCTCAAGCTAAGGCAGCTATTTTATTACTACATCAAGAAACAGAAAATAGAGAAGACCAATAGTCTAAATAGTTGGGCATTAGTCATGGCTGGAGTTTGGGTACCAGACTTTTGAGTTACATTGTATAGGTCCAAGTGTAGCCCAATTGTACACAGGGCATGTATCCCCCTCTCCAAATAGAAGGGGACTGTCAGCAGGCAGAGGTGCTGTGGGAGGGAACTGTCAACCGCACAGTTTCCCCTCGTTTCCCTATAGAGTCAGGCCAGGACTCAACTGTTTAACTATACACAGCTTCATTAATTAATAAAACAAAGTTATAGGCCATGTGCAGACAAAACAAGAGGCATGTGTACACGATACTTTAAAGCGGGCTAAATGCTTTTACATTGCTTTAATGGTGCTGGTGTTTGCATGCCTCGGTGGTGTATTGCACATTAATTCCAGCTGCTGTAGGAAATTCGGTGACTTAACGCTCCTTAAATGACTTGGGGCGCAGCAAACTAAGACTCCTTGCACCAGGCTTCATGCAGCCCCACGGCTCTGCAGGAAGCCCTGCAGACAGCCTGGCAGGAGCCTGGGAAAGCAGCTCCACCCAAGAAAAGCAGCAAGCCTGATCTTTTATTTTTCCCTTCCCCTGGAGCCTGCCTGCCAGCTGAACTGTGCAGGGGTCCAGTGCTTCCTTTCATGGCTGCAGTGCCCCCTGGGACCGCCTGAGCTGGGTGCCTGTGGGCGGGTGCCGCCTGGGGCGGGACTGCAGCTGCCACAGAGGGAAGCACCAGTGCCGCCCCCCCCATGTAGCCCAGGGACCACTCTGCCTGCCAGCAGCTCACCCTCCCCTCCCCACCGGAGAGGCAGGTAAGTCAGTGGGGGGTGTGCACAACCCAGGGGTTTAATAAGCCCTAAATTGAAGTGGTGTTTTTTAAAATCAATTTAGTGCCCCTGTTTTCATCTATATACACATGCACACATATAGCTACATATAAATAATCACTTATTCAATGGTACAGGACTATATTATATACTTGACTTATATCTCCTATAGAGCTTCCACCCACATAGGTAAGTAACGGATCTGGAACAGGTAAGTATAGGTAAACACAGGTAAATACAGCACATCCACAGGGATAAATGCAGTTAACTATTTACAGTCCATGAAAGAACATTGTCATGTATGCAGTGGAAATCAAAGATAAGAATACACTTTTACTCATATAACAGTGAAACCTCAAGTGACAAAATATAAGGCACAAATGACAAAATATGAGGCACCTGCCCACCCTTCTGGGTGTTGAGGGTGCTACTATGCTAGGGTCTCCCCATTCAATGAGGGGAAGCTTGGCTGCAGTTCTGCCAGGGGAAAAGGGACAATGCTCCAGGCCCCTCCAACCCCTCGTGGACTGGGACGGGACCCCCTACCTCACAGGGGCCCCCGCTGGCTTCCTCCTGAGAGTTCCTTCCCCTGTGGGATGCCCTTGTTCCCAGCACTCATGACCCCTGGTGATGTGGGGCTGCTCCAGCTCTGTGGGATGGGCACTTCTCCTGGCATGGTGGCTGGCCGCTGTCCAGGCACTCTCCCATCCCAAGGCCTGCTCATGGCTTCTTGCGCCAAGCTGTGCACTGTTTGGCTCACTCCTTACAGCAGGGGTTGGAGGCCCAGGCCGCCTCCTGTGACACCAGGACTTGATCAGGTGCCGGACCCGCTGTGGGGTGCTGCCGTGTTAGTAGCCTAGCCACGTGCTAGGGGTTGGGGACCCAAGCTGCCTTGGAGCAGCTCCCTGTGTCCCAGTCCACTCTTGGATCCCCTGTGCAGCAATCTCTGCACTTCACTCCTGGCCAGCCTGTCGCAGTTGCAGACCCGAGCCACCTCAAGTGACCCCCAAGGTCTGGGCTCTATGTGCTGATCTGTGCACCACTTCCTGGCCACCTGCCAGGGGATGCAAACCCAGACTGCTGTGAGCAGCCCCAAGGTCTGAGCTCTACATGCTGCTCCGTGCACTGATGGGGCAGAGGCATCGTTCCAGTGAAGGGGGCAGTCTTTGGGACTCTTGGGTATTGCTTCGCCTGCTGGGCAGCTCTTCCCCAGCTCTTCTTAGCCCCTTCTTCCTTCATCATCCCCAGACACATCTGCCGTGTACACAGCACATGGCTCCTTTTGTTCACTTTGGAGGCTCTGCCACTGAAGTCTTGGTGGACCTGCAAAATGCAGGCTTCAATCAGGTTGGGGAGGCTCCTTGCCCCCCCACCTCCCTCCAGGCAGGGTGGTGTCAGCTCCTCTCAGCCTTTACTTGATTGGTGGATGGGTTCCACCAGTCAAAATGAAGATTTTCTGAGCCCAGGATGTGCTGGGCTGAATCAGTAAGTCCGCCATGCAAGAAAGTTTATTCTATCAGCCCACACCCATTGCTTCCTACAATGTGTTACTCAGTGTTTTGTCAAAAATCCAATTTAACGCTGCCTTAAGCAACAGAGCTTCCATTGTTTTCCTCAGGAGACCATTCTGCAGCAGAAGAAGTTCATCTTTGCATTGTACCTAAAGGATCTTTTGTTGCCTTTTCATCCTATTACCAACAGTTGGAACTTCTGAAAGACTCTTTCTCCAGTTTGCAGTATAAACTCTTGATCCTTTCCTTTCTCCAACTCCTTGATCAGCTGCTAAGTATCTACATGGAGTAGTGTTGGTAGTGCCTCACTTGTTTGGCTGCAGTTTTGCCCTCTTTCTGTTGTCTAAATTCTATAGAATAGGATTAAAAGAACATATTATCCTTGGCATTCATGTGTGGTGCCTCCACAGGGGATATGTGCAGTTTCTCCACATAAGTCCTGGTATTCAATTGATTTTCATGCCAAAACGTTCCTTGGACTCAGTGAAGATATACACTCTGGAGACTTTTGCAACCAAATAGCTTCAGATTGCTCTATTCTGAATAATCTATCGTTACTGCCACTATTATTTATATTGAGGCTCCAATCAAGAACAGATTTCATAGTGCCAAACAAAAGAAACAGACAGCCCCAGTTCTCACCTAGAAGAGCTCACAATGTAAAATGCAACAAACAATAGAATGGATAGAAAACAAAGGAGGCATAAGTGAGGGGTAGAGACATCAACAGGCATAATTCCCTCCGGCTAGATATTTCCACAACCTGAGGCATCCAACATCAATAAAAAAGCTTCCCTCTTATTCATAACAACCAGTTCAGATAATCAAGCTACTTTTGCTTGGTTGTTAAGGGCAGTATAAAGAATTTGGGTTTGAAAAGTTTTGCCCAAATGATTCTCTTTGAGAAAAAGTGATAGGAGATTGACCTGCAGTAGCATTCTTACCTATCAATTTAAGGCAAGTAATCCCCAGAGTAAATGAGGGAAGTGTACTTTACTGGTCTTTTGAACCAAATATAGCCCGTGACCCTTTTGGCTGACTGCAGCATCCTCAAGTGAATATATGCCCTCATTCACAAGCTATGCCCACCAATGTGCCTGATATGTAGATTGGCCTGATAGCCAACCATCTTCCCTTGAATTCAAGATTCTGTTTTAGTGATGAGAAACGGTATAATCTCCTTTCCCCTGCCTCATGTCCCAGGGCTGTAGCAGGCAGAATTTATCCCATAAACTTAAAATTACAAGGCCCAGATAACTTCAACAGTGTCAGGATATAGCAATGATTAACATCAGAACAATGAAAGTGAAGAAAAGGCATAAATATACTGAAGTGTTGCATAAAAAATGACAATTTAATGTGTCCATGTGTAATTTGGACTGTAAGGGATGGGGTTATATTTCATTTTATTTTTATTAATTTACTAAGGGAACTGAGGTAGTATATTGAAAGCAGAACTCAAAGAGCCTGAGCTCCAAGATGATTATTTCCAGAAGAATACCAAATGAGGATGAGAGGCGGTAAAAAAAATAGGTTTCTGCAATCAGTTAATACAAACTATTAGTATTCGCCTCTGCAGTGAAATTCTGTTCTACAGGCCACTGCTTAGCATGGTCAAAACTTACTTTCTAGAAAACTATATTTTGTTGGTGCCAATATATTCACCCCTTGCTATCTATGATTGCTGGGGTTTGCATTGTTAAGACTAAATAGTAATTTGTTCTCAATTTGTATGAAAAATAATAGAGAATATACTTGTTTTTGCACAATGCTTAATCTTCAGGTCAAGATACAATTTGTTGCAATGAAGATTTATAACCTAATACAATCTGTTTTTTGCTCACATGTTGCCTAATACAGCTATCTAGATTTGCCTTTACATACAAGTTTAACTCAAAGTTACTGCTTCATGTACCTCCACAATCTTGTAGAGCTAAATATGAACATAATGGCACTCTAGCCATGACATTCAACATTTCAAGAGGAGTTCATGGCGTGTACTAATAAAGTGAGTACTAGTAAAGTGTGTACTAGTAAAGTGTTTAGCCCCCCAAACCCCATCATTTTACAGGATGCACTGGGATTACCTACTGGTATGTTCCATTAAATAACATGCACAGTACAATTGCTCTGAAACTGTAGGCAACAGTCTATAAAACTGCAGTTTAATCCTTTTTTTTTCCCACAGAGCCTTATTTCTGACATACCAGGGAAGTTTTTGTGGGTAGCTTGTAAAGCACCCTTCCTTTATTGGGTATTACCTCTATTCCTGTTTTACTGAATAGTATCTCCTATGGTTCCTGGTAAGCATTCAATTTACAGTGCGACGGGAACCTGCCACAAAGTTATTACACATATTTTGTGTAAATAACTTTACAGTTTATTCCCTGTTTTATCATGCCATTAATTGCATGAACATGCGGTTGTATTACTAAAGCTTTAATTAGCTCGTTAATCTCATCTTATGTGTAATGTCTGCCAGGGGCCCTAAACTAGCCTAAAAGGATGCTGTTTGATATAAGCCTTCTGTTCCAGTATGTCAACATCATAAGGCCTTGTTATACGGAAATTTTAGCTCAAAGTTATGCCACTCCAGGGCAGGATTATCTCTGATCCTCATAACCTTGGTCCTGGTCCATTAAGGTGTGACCACTCCCCATGGCTGTGCTGTTCAAGTTGAAGTCTTTGAGCATCCCAGGATGCAGTAGCCTGTTTCTGTGCACATGTTTCTGTGTGCAGCTGAAGATGGCAACAGCTTGAAGTGGATCAGGGCTGGCAGGAAGTGGGGGGTGGGGGGCTGGGGAGGGGAGTATAAATGGAAAGTCAAAGCTGGTGTGCCAAGAGGGTGCTGTGAGGTGAGCAGACTGTGGCCCAACACAAGAGAAAGAAGAAAGCTGCATGAGGCAGTGCTGAGATGCAGAGGGTTTTGTGGGTGGGGCGGAGGAAGGAGACTCTGGTGCTGGCTCTGCTGCCCAGCCTGGTGAGGCGCTGATGGCTCCATCGCTGCCTGTCCTGGGAACACTGCACTGGGCTGCCCTGCTGGTTTCCTCTCATAGCACCATGCCATGGCTGGTGGAAGCATTTAGCAGCCTTGGAAGTGGCAGTGGTGGGGAGGGTGAAGAGGAGGAGGAGGAGGAGGGGAAAGCACTGCCTTGTTGTGACAAGCCCCCAGCATGCTGCCCATGCCTGCACCAGGCTCCAGGGGAAGCAGAAGACATTATTGGGAGGAAATCAGTGGGGTGGTGCAGTGCAGCGCTCCTGGGACAGACAACAATGGAGCCATCAGTGCCTCATCAGGCCACCACCAACCCTGCTCTAGTGGCAAGTTAGAGCTGTGCTGGTGGGATACAGTCAGATAAGGTTTTTGGCTTTAAACTGTGACTGCTCCAAACTCCAAGCCAGCACTAAGTGTAAGGTGTAACAAGTCCCATACATATTACCACCGTCTCCTTCGAGATGCTACAGAACAGTCTGGAACCAGAGCAAATGAGCACAGAGCAAAACACATCTTTTTACCTAGGAAAACTTGGAAGCTGGGGCTTCATTCAAACACTCCAGACAACCTGCCTAAAATGCTACTGCTCTTACCCTAAGGTTTTCTTGAGACTTTCCCTTCAACTTACCTTTGTTACGCTTGCCAGTAGACTGCTGACAAATTCTGTGGCAAGACAACACCCTTGTGCATACTACTCATGAGTTGTAAAAAACAAAAACCAAAAAATCAGCATTGCAATGAGGCATGCATGACCCCTCAACGTACACAGACATCTCTTCTCAATCACAGTCAGAGCTCTGTCTAGCTGATCCAACTTAATCCCCCTCCCATTCAATACAGCTGCATGTAAAGCAGTGAAGGCAACTGAAGGGCCTCCGGATAAGTGTTGGAATGCGAATCTGTGGAACATAGCACAGTCAAGTGGCATGGTCTCCTAGAGCTCATATCTGCACAGAGCAAATTCATAGATTTGAGGCTGGAAGGCAATTTTAGAGATTCCTTTGGTTAACAATAGCCTGCACACGCAGGCTTAGGCACATTCCAGTTCTATATCCCATCATCATCTAATCTGATCTTCTGTATAAAACTTGTGATAGATTTTAATCCAGTATGTCACCCTATATAAAACCTAATAACTGATGTTCATCTTAAGCATCTTTCAGGAGGCGCAAGTGCAGATTTGAAAACAAGGAACAGGAGAATCTACCGCTTCCCTTGATAGCTTATCATCAATGATGGCACCTCAGTAGTTATGGCCAACTGGGGGTGGAAAGGATGGTCCAGTGCAGAAAGGGAAAGAGTTCAGGTTGCATTACAGGAGTGGCATGTGCCCATTCTTTGTACTTCCTGATTTTCAGAGGTTCAGGTTTAGCCACTATTCACATCCTGGTAGGAGAGGAGGCATTATTAGATGATTATAATTCCAAATTAATGAACTTTTGGGTTAATACTTTTAGATTTGCATGGGGGCTATCTATAGCACAGCAGTGGCTACTCCTTTCTCACCAGCCCGAGTATAGGTGGAGATAGTTGAAGAGAACAAGCCTGAGGGAAAGGGAACCTGAAACAAAACATTCTTAAATCAGAAGGGGTCTTTTGACTATGTGATCTCAGTTTGTCTCTTCTGACATCTCTAAAAACTTTAAGAAAAACCCCAAAGACAAACAACAAACTTCTTTTACTCCAAACATCTTTTAAAAATTCAGGTTAATCATCTTGCTGCTGCTGCTGTTTATGCTGTTGCCTTACTTTTTGTAGTCCACAAAGACAGAAGACCAGTTCACTTGACTCCCACAGATAGCATTTCTTATTCTCTGGGTGCTGTGCGGGCCGGGCCCTGCTCCCACCGCCGCGCGCGGGTCGGGAGGGGCGATCCGTGGCCCGTCTTTCACGCATGCGGACTGTGGCCAGCAGCGCGGGCATGCGGGGTTGGAGAGAGCCGGCGGCGAGCTAGAGTTAGTCACAAACGCGTAGTGGTTGATTGAAAAGATTGTTTACTTACACCCAAAGATGATATTGGTGTAGGCTGGACAGGTTTCCAGGCACAGCTCCCGCTTAGATCCTCGCTAGAGGACCACGACAAATTCGATTGCTCCCACGGAGTTGTTCAAGCTCTGCGGGTCTGGTTCGGTTGGGTTCGAAGGGTTCCCAGGAGTTGCTTAGGCTCCGCGGGTTTGAAGTTACAGGAAAGGGATACGTCTGGGATTGCGCTCGGCGACGGGGAGAGGCGAGAAGCGAAAGCTCCGTAGGTTCGGTTCTACTGCCTCTATTGCCTGCTTAGGGGAGGCGCGTTGGGTCCGCGAGGGTCCGCAGCGCTTGGAGATCTTCACACAGAGTCTCTCTCTTCCTCCCTCCTCCAACTTGGGCAGAAACTACCCAAGCCTTTTGTACGGCTAGCAAGCCAATAGCTAGCCGCCACATGTGCCTACATTTGGAATTGGCCAATAATGTGGCGCGAATCCGAATACAAATGGCGGGAACTCCTTTGCAGCGTGTATCACCAGTATGCAAAAGAAATGCACCCTGCAAAGAAGCTGTAATTTGGTGGGAAATCCCCCGTTGCACCAGAGTTCTCTCTCGCAGCAGAGAACTCTACTGTGCAAAGAAAGCTACAATCGGCGGGAAAATAATTTAGCAGTGCCGAAGCACACACACAAAAAACCACAACTTTGGGTTGTGACAGGTGCAATGTACAAAGTCAATGCTAATTTCTTTGACTTCCCAATGCTGAAGAGAAATATTGAAAAAACGAGGAAAGTGCCTGAATAGGATAACATTTCTATTTGTAACCACTCCCCACCTTGCTTCATTCGCTTCTAAATATAGCTTACACTATAAGCCCTGACAAACCAACTTACAGAAAAGAAGGCTGGTACATGTGAAATATGCAACATTGTTTGGTGTTCATCTGGCTACAGATTGGCTCCTATTCAAGCATTTTTATACGAGACAAGAATAGATGGAAGAAAATAGCTCTCAAACTCTTCTAGAAAAATGCCCTTTCCCAGGCCATAGTGTTTTCCTCCATACACAGTCCAAGAATATCTATCTCAGAGTTTTCTCGGGGCTGGCTCAGTTGGCAGCAATAGGTGCTTTCAAGTCAGGTATGCAGTTCAAGAATTTCTCATTGCAACTCCACTTCATGTCTCTCATTATTCATTTCTCAATAGAAATATGTTGTTACTTTCCTGATTTTTCCTCTATCCTCCCAAACCATTAACGGATTCCCAAAGCACCAGTTCACTGCAAGTTTTAAACATATTTTAGGAAGGATGAACATATATTGAAGAGAAAAATGTAGCAGAAGACAGATTTTTTTTTTTTAAGGTTGTCAGTTGTTTATCATGACAGAGTTCAACAGCTAGATAGAAACCTCCAAGTACTCCTGAAGCTATTTTATTGTCCTCCAAAATGTTAGCTCTCAATAACAGGCATTAGTGGAAGAAGCCTCTCCTTCTAAAAAGATAGGTCAGGATACTGGAAACAGAAGGGATTTTGCAGAAAAAAAATAGAACAAGGAGTTGCAATGAATGTGGCCTGCATTATTTCTCTCTGAGGTGCTTACTCAGTTGCCCTGTGATAATGATTTAAGCATTAACTACTTCATTCCTTATATAAGAAGGGAAGAAAGGCACAGGTATGTTAAATTTCCTGCAGGGAATTGGCCATAAATTGGGGTGGCAGTTCTCTTAAAACAGCAGTTTCTTGCTCTACCACCACACCACCCCTCCCTCAAAAAGGGCCACATTAACCCCCCCCCCCCCAACATATGTATACCAAAACATCACAAAATAGGAAGCAACATCCAGGTGTCCAGTGGAGCCAGGCTTCAACAGTGGGTGGCTGGCGGGTGGGTGCTGCCGCACCCACAGGCAGCACCCAGCCTGATCCCACTGTTCCCTGAGCCTGTATTGTTTCCAAGGGGAAACCATGCTTTTCCTCTTTCATTTCCTGCAAATCTCTCTTTCAAGTTCAAGAGTTCATTTGAGAACTTGTCTACATTGGGAAGTATTCCAGAATTGCTATTGCACCTTAAATAGATATGCCCTATCTTAGTCCAGAATAATTTTTACATGAAGACAAATACTTATTTCATTCTTTCAGTTCACTGCTAATCCTGTTAAATTACATTGTGTAGCAGCCCTGCCTTTCTATCAGGCTATTCCTAACAAGCTACTTAATTCCCTGTTTTTAACTTCTAAAGTGGCACTGATGGCCTATGGAGGACAAAACTGTTCCCATTGCTCCCACAAGAGAAAACTAGAAGGATAATAGATAGAGTATACAAATGTGTACTGCCCTAATTAACATCGGTGGAGTTAAAAAGGCCCATAACGCTGTGATTGAGTATGAAGGGCTTACACCAATGATCAGTTGGGACACTTGTGTGTAATTGCTTTGTAAGTTGGTTGCAATGCTCTATGCTAGGAAATATTCTAGCCAACTGTTTTAATGTTAAAAAGGAGCACTGATAACATATCATACTAAATCCTCTAGACTACACGTGGACACTTAATGCCATTCTTTCATAGAACAGTGCTTAAGAGACAGCTTCTCATTACAGGTCAAATGTTGAAAGGGAGACGCATTCCACCCAATAAATACTTGAGTCACCAGTAATTAACTTATCAGGGGCAGAGAGGGCCCTTTGGTCTGCAAGTGCCTTCTCCAAACAAAATCAGAGAGGGAGTAGGTTCAATGGTATGCCTTACGCATTCCAGAAATGAATCCAAGCATTGTCTTGCTGAATCTTAATATGTGGGCACAACCAGACTGCATGAAGAAAGTCTGGTTAAATGTCTCCAGAAATGAATGTGGGTGGTGCTCAGAGACTGAAAGAAGGCAGCGCAGATAGTAAAACTAAAAATCCAGAGATCTGGTAACTAGGTTACTGAAGCTCATTTCAAAAGCCCACCAGCATAACATAGGGGGTTTAGTTTCTTATGTGCAGTCAGCCATCTGTCAAGTGATGTGTGAGGGATCTCATTCATAGCAACTCCCCCTCCAAACCCCCTCCAAAAGAGATGCCTCATCCCTCTTGCCTCCTAACTCCTGTTTATGCACAGACATACTGCAACAAGAGAATGAGATGTATCTAGTCAGCCTAAAATGTAAGGCTATCCCTAGACAGGTTTGTTACTTGGGTTAGGGACAGAAGTTACACATAAACTAGTTTAAGTGATCAGAAACAGGTTTAAGCCTGGAACAGAATGCAAGTTCAGTGCACATAAACCAGTTTCAAACTGACTGAAACTGGTTTGAGATAAACATGGTTGAATGTAGTATTAGACTTAACTGATTTGGGTCAAACCAGTTTATGCAACTTCTGTCCCAGACCCCTTTCTGGTTTAAGTTAAACTAGAGTCCCCCAGCACCCCAGCATGCTCTCTGGGCTGGGCTCTCTGCTCCAGCGGAGCAGGGCTGGCCCCTCCCCTCTGCTCCCTAGCTGGAGCAGGAACAGGCAGGGGTGGGGGCTTGGCCAGATGCTAGCCCTGGAAGGGGGCAGGGAAGAGGTTTATTCCCCTGCCTTCCTGTCCCACCAGCACAGACTTGCATTTCTCCACTGGCTGCTCCAGTGGTAGGGGTGTGGCCAGCCCGGGCAGTAGCTTGGAGTGAACTGGCCAGGGAGGGGGTTTAATTCCCCACTCCCTGTCCCACCAGCACAGACCCAAGCCTGAGTCTGCCCAGCACTCCTCCCTTGCTGCTCCAGCAGCAGGGGTGCTGCCAGAGGCTTACCAGCATTTTAGGGCCTGAAATTGAGCCTGAGGCATGAAATCACACCTGTACAGCAGTCTGTGCATGAGTATTGGAAAACTAGGTCAAGTGATGAACTATGGATAACCTTACATCAGCAATGTATGCAGTGCGCATGAATAAGAGCCTGGGATGCCCTGGAAGCCTGTATGTTTGTGTGCCAAGTGCACCAGCTTGAGTGATAAGTGCAGTGAGGTTAGGTGCCATGAGCACCACCCATATAAAGGCCACTGCTGATTGGGACTTGGTGCATGAATGCAGGCATGATGGGTGTGTGCACGAGTGCAGGCTTGGGTACTTAGATACTTGGGTGCTTGTGCAGGCATGATGGAGTGGAAGAGGCCTTGTAGATTGTGGGTGCCATCGCATGGTTGCTTGTTGTCTGGTGCTGTTGTTTGGGTGTCATGGTATGCGGAGAGAGTGAGCAGTTGGAGCTGGAGCAGCACTGAATCTTGGATCCCTGAGTGTAATTGTTCCAGACTTGGTGAGCTCCCCCTACCATTGATTTTGAGTGAGCTGTGATTGAGTCGGCTTCCCAGACTTAACCCTGGCTGTGCTGAGTGCAATAAGTAGCGGCTCACACAACTCAGGTAAGTATCACCCTCCCCGAGGGGAAAGAGGGAAGAAAGGGGTTTCTCTCCCTGGAGAAGCTGACAGTACTGGCAGTACACCGCCACAGTACAAGGGCAATCAGGTGTATTGTCCAGAGCAAGATGCCCTGAGGCATCATTTGTCTCCTTTGCCCCTGGGGGACTGCAGCAGGGTCTGCCTGCCCCAACTGCCACCACTGCAGCTCACTGCCTGCACGGGGCAAGCAGCAGGACAAGCCCCCTCCCTGCTCCCTCACCTAACAGGCTTTGCCAGCCAGCCTCTGGCTGCTCCCTCACCCCCACTGCTGGTCTGGTGAGGTGGCAGAGACTGTGACAGGGACTGCAACCCCTTTCATGGTGTCCTGGAGCATAAGCCTCTTCCTGGGTAGGGGCCATACTGCAGAAGGGGGCAAGGTTGGGGGTCAGAGCTGCTGCAGGCTGCATAGGGTGAGCAGTGGCATCAGGAAGAGACCATAGCCCCCCAAACCCTCCCTAGTGCAGCTGTCACTGCTCACCCCATGCAGTCTGCTCTGCTTGCCCCACTCCCCCCACAAACTTGCCTGCAGAGCAGCCCCGCCACCAGGAAGGGACTTGTGCTCCAGCAAACCACGACTGGGGCTGGTGCCCCCACCACAGTCACGTCCCCTCGCTGCTCCAGTGGCAGGGATAGGGGTGCAGCCAGAGGCTGGCCAGCAGGGCCCGTTAGGTGTAGGGGCAGGGAGGGGAGTTATTTCCCCCTTTCCTCTGATATCTGGCAGAGGGGGCTTATTCCACTTCTCACCCCGTGCAGGGAGCAAGCAGCAGCAGCAGTGGTTGGGGTGGGCAGACCCTGCTGTGGTCTCCAAGGGGCAGTAGAGGTAGAGGAGGGAATAACCTACCTTCCTGCCTCACATAAGGGGCCATGCCAGCTGGCATCTGGCCAGGCCCCTGGCACTGGAGTGGCGAGGCGGGAGTGACCATGACAGGGGCTGCAGCCCTTCTCATGGTGTCCTGGAGCATGAGCCTCTTCCCAGTGGGGGGTCCACGCTGTGGGGCATGAAAAGCTGCTGTGGACTGTGCAGGCTGAGCAGTGGTGGTGGCACTAGGGTGGCTTCGGGGTCTCTGGCCCCCTCCAAGCCCAGGTGCCACCACTCACCCAGCAGTCTGCAGCAGTTCTGACCCTCCTCTCATGGACCCCATCAGGAAGAGGCTTGTGCTCCACAGACACTAGGACAGAGGGTGCTGACCCATTACAGTCCCTGCTACTTTGCCGATTAATCCTCCCTCCTTCCGGTATCTGGCAGAGGGGGAAGAAGGGGGCTTATCCTGCCACTCGACCCACACAGGCTGAGTGGCAGCAGCGGTGGTCAGGGTAGGCAGACCCAGCTGCAGTCCCCCGGGGGCAGTTGGGGTAAAGGGAAGAATAACCCCCCTCCTTGCCCCCTCTGCCTCAGGGATGGCCATGCCAGCTGGCATCTGGCTGTGCTCCCACCCCTGAAGCAGCAAGGTGGGAGCACCTGGCAGATCCCAGATTGGGTCCATGCTGGTGGGACCGGGAGCAGGGAATTAAACCCCCTCTTACCCATGCGCACTGCATACATTTTGGAAGTAAGGTCATCCATAGTTCAGCACTTGACCTAATTTTCCAATACTCGTGCAGACTGCTGTACAGGCATGACCTAATGCTTCAGGCCCAATTTCTGGCCCTAAAATGCTGGCAGGCCTCTGGCAGCGCCTCCACTGCTGAGCAGTGAGAGGGGACTGCCAGGCAGACTCCGGCTTAGGTTTGTGCTGATGAGACAGGGAGTGGGGAATAAAATCTTCTCCTTGGCCAGTTCACTTCAGGCTACTGCTGGACTTGGCCATGCGCCCCAGCACAGCTTCTCTGCAGTTGAGGGCACGCTCTAGCACCTCCCCCGGCTTCTGGCCTGAGCCACTGCAGGCATGTGCCTGCATTTTGTGAATGTCTATTCACTTGGACATTGGTTCAATCTAGGCAGATTAGACTAACCTGCAAAGATTGAATCAATTCAGGCTCCAACTTTTTGAATGTCACAGCAACTAGTGGGAAATCTTGGAATAGACAATGCAGAAAGGAAGCAGGACCTCCATAAATAAAGGCCCTCTTAAAGTGCACATTTAAGAATATTCTTGCCTCTAACCACACCACCTCCAGGGCCTCATCTAAATCTGGCACAGCAGTAACACAGGAAGACACCCTACCCAGGGGATACATCCAGTTCCCACCACAATCACAACTGGAATCGTGTGGATGCCAGCAGCAGCTGCTCTTTTTTTTTTCCACCACCCCCCAACTGCAAGTCAGTGCTTGAGGCAGTTCTCCCGTTGGCCCTGCCTTAGTTATGCCATATTCTGAACAACTGCTGTAGTGTATAGTGAAATTTGGCCTGAGCTATTACCCATACGCAATAGCAACCTGCTTTCAGATGACCAAGGTGTAAGATAAGCACAACCCACACTACAAATTTTAGGGCAACATTTCCAAATTAATCACTGGTGGTGGGGACACGGCATGGGAGGCCTGGAAAGTGCATTCAGATAATACTGGATCATGCATTACTCACGATGAAGTCACTCAGATCTGCAAACATTCAGCAAGCACTGTGAAAATCAGCTGCAAGATGCCCTTCAGCTGGGCACCAAAACTCATGACTGCTTTTAGATATTTTTCCTTTGGCACTACTGACCTCATAGTAATGCTACTTTGTTTTTTTTTTACTGTACTTTTCATATCTACAGCTCCAAAGGCATAAAAGGGACCCAAGTTCAAAAGAATAACTTACTGGCTTTGTTGGTCTTTATATGTTTAGAACACTGTACAGACATGAACTAATCCTCACTATGACTCTGAACAACTCGCTTCCCCAAGGACCTCCTTAGGAAACCTAACATTAAGATGTGTTTACTTGCAGAATGAGATTTTTATTTTGTTTCATTTCTATTCTTGTACTTTTGGAGATCCTTTTGAGTCCCTTTTATCTAGAAAAAGTTAGAAAAAGGTGAAAAAAGGGGAAAAAGAGAAAAAACTGGTTTCCACTCTACTCTTTCTACAATTTTCCTGTGAAGACAGTTTTTTCAAGAAATGCCTTATTTTTTGCTAGGATACATTACTGGGAAATAAGGGGTGCACTGACAGATTTTGGGGAGGGGCTGAAACCAATAGCCGATTTTCAAGAAGGCATATTAGCCAATACTAATCCAATTTCTGATATGCAGACCAGCAACTCGAAGAGCAATGTCTGGCTGGTAAGTCTGTTGTGGTGGAAGGGGGGAGGCAAGGGGGAGGCAGATTGAGGCCCCTGTGGTGAGGGAGGGAGTGGAGCTGGGGTGGGGGCAGGCGTTGTCCAGCTGGGGCAGGGTGGAACATGGGATAGAGTTATGGCTCATCCAACAGATATGGGTTGGGGGGGTGGTTCCTGCCACTCCATGCACCCTGGCAGAGCATGGGGGCTGTGCCCCCAGACCTGCGTGGGGTGGGGCAGGCTGCCACTGTGGGCTGGGGCTGGGGCTGCACCAGGCTCTTCCCAGAGGGGGCTGAGCTGGGCTGTGCTCAGGATGGGCGACGGCACTGGGAGGAAAATTATGTGGGGGGAGCTACAGCCCAAAATTCACTGTAGCCCCCCCTCCCAGTGTCACCACTGCCCAACCTGAGCACAACCCTGGCCCAGCCACCCCCTTCCCCTGCACCAGGAAGAGCCTGGCACAGCCTCAGCCCCAGCCTGCAGTGGCAGCCTGCCCTGCCCCATGCAGATTTGGGGACACATGCCCCACCTTTCCCATGCCCTCCCAGGGTATACACAGCAATGGGAGTCATCCCCTTCTCCTTGCACCCCCCAGAAGAGCCGCAGCTCTGCCCCATACCCCAGCTGGGCAGCACCTGCCCCAGTCCCAGCCCTAGCCCCACTCCCTCACCACGGGGACCTTGATCTGCCCCCTACCATGCCCCTTTCCTCCCTGCTCCCCTTCCACCATAATAGACTTACCAGCTGCACATGGGTCTCCAAGCTACCAGGCTGTGCTCCTAATCGCCTACATGCTGCACTGCAGGTGTGCGCATGCACGGGCCATTTATTAGCCACAATATCGGCCACCTCAGGACAATTTCTGATAGAGTCAATTTTCTTTATATCACTAGCCATCTGATATCGGACTGATGCATTGGTGCACCTCTAGTTATTACCCAAATTTGATATACACAAAAAACTACGAGAAATTGAAAATGACTGGTTTAAAGACACACAGCAAGTCACAGACAAAGTCACTGTTGTGCGGTTCATTCTCATCTGTTTTTATTCATGAGACATCTGCATCTACCCCCACTACTCTATCAGTATGTCTGTGAGCTTTTTATTTATGTATGGTTCAAAAATACTTTCAGACAATTCTGACCACAGTGAAGACCTCAGTTCGGGTCTTAGTAGACAATGTAAATAGTTCATTAAATACTATGGTAAAGATATTTATAATTTAATTCAAGATATTTTAAGTATTTTATCACCTCTCCTTTGATGAGTCAAGTTTCCAACTCATGTCATGCTTGAATTAATAAAGTCAGTTTCTTCTGGATCCATGAATACTTTACAGTCAATGTTCTAATAGGAGATTTTCACCAGTACTTACCTTTAAACAACTAGATGTTTCTGGTAACTTGCATTTTTATCACTTGGGTAGTGTTGATCTGCAATTGAAAGTGACTCACTGAAGAAGAGCTAGGTTTAAGATTGCAGGCTGTCCCCCAAGGCATCCTGTTTCATTGCCCAGGTGATTTTAAAGTCCAATTTGCACAGAAAGCACCACTCTTTGTGGTCAAATAAGATTAACTTTTTAAAATGTTCCTTAATCATGTTGGTATCCCTGGCAAGAATTAATTTTAACATATGTATTTTTTAAATTATTGTTAATGCTTTTTACTTTCTGCTCCTTGTCTATGGTTGGATGCAAACAAGAATACTTAGCTTAACTTTTTTCTTTTCCTACACAGATACAGTGCTTTGGTTTCCAACTATATTGTCATTACAGTTCTTGGGAATATTTAGGGAAAAAATCAGTTCTAGGAATATTGGTTTTGTTAACCCCACTTTTTGCTACTATGTTTTTCTTTGTATCATCTACATTTTATAAAACTCATGAATATTGAGTCCTAACCCAATTTACTTGCAAAAGCATCTCTTTATAGTGGAAGCTTTCTGTTTCCCCCAGTTAGTATCTTTCCAGCTTAATATTTTTGGTTTACATTTTTTAAACCTAAAAATGTATAAGACTAATTCTCTCATTTTTACAGTCTAATTTGAACTCTGCCTTTCACATAACTATAATTATTTGGGCCCAGCCTGTTTTCATAAGCCAAGATAAGCTTGACAATATTACCAGCATCAGATGTACCCACTTTTTTATATAATTGCTCTCTGGTTACCTGCTTTGATGCAGAAAGGCTGTTGAGTTCCTGCCTTTCTTAACTTAAGAGACGTTGGGAAACTCTGCCAGAAAACTGACTCACTCTTACTAACACAACCCATATTTAGCAATATGTCTAAGGAGTAGAAAGCATTCACTTCCATCTCAACAAAGCTCAAACCCAGTACAGTTGAATCTCCAGGGATCTCTGGATTCCATTTTATATGTCCAAATAAGGTAAAGCAAGAATTTAAAAAATGCAGACCTGGTCTGAAATCCCTGCAGCTCTAGTAAGCTATTTTTAGGCTCTGAAAATCCTTTTATTAAATGTTAAACATTTGAGGATGCTGCAGCAGTCCCTTTCTTTTATTATTTGCTCCTGCACAGCTACCTCCAAAAATCCTATAGCACTTGAGTGGAGAGCAACATACTGAGATGAAGAGATTGGTATAGAGACCAATTATAAAAATTGCATTGCTAGACAACTCACTGGTACAACCTCATCTGAAATTACTACAGAGAGAGGTACTTAGCTGTGTTAGTCTGAAGTCAGACAGAAGGCAGGGTAGAGCTACACCTTACAGACTAACTGAACCAGAGATGCATAAGTCTTTGTGAGATACAGCTCACTTCATCAGGTATTATGAAAGGACAAACAGAGAAGTTATCAAGAGAGAGAGAGAGAGAGTGGTGTAAGTACAAGAGAGAGAGAAGGGGAGAAAATGGGAGAGAGGGAAGGCAGAAGGGGGTGGAGAGAACAGCAAAACAATAAGCCCATAGGGACATAAAAATGAATCCAGATAATGAGATAAGAATCCATAGTCCCTGTTTAGACCATACTTAACACAATTTAGTTTGTGGTGTCTCTGGCACTGGTACCATCATAGAGGAAGTTTCTGACTACATTGACTCCATCCTACTCCCATATGCCATTGGGACCTTCTAGCCATTTGAAAGACGCCATCAATTTCTTAAAGTGACTAAGCTCTACTGACAAGCTTCCAGCAAGTATCAGACTAGCTACCATGGATGTCATATGCCTGTCCACCAACATCCCCCCATGAAGACAAATGACAAGCCATAAAAAACACTACCCTCTGCTTCTGTTCACATTATACTCTCCCACTATGTCCTCACACACACAGTCCCCCGCTCGGTATACCAATATATTTATGACCAAGTTTGAAATCTGCTTTTCCTGCAGCTGCCCTCTCATCCCCCTGATATACCTAAGGTATATAAATGACATAATCATATAGACACATGGGAAGGAACTTACAGAGAAATTCTACCAGGACTTTAACAACTTACACCCCTCCATCAAACTGGCTCTGGAATACACTATCCACCACATTCCTTTTTCCATGCCACTAGCTCTCATCCTAAGCACACCACTAGATCCATAATCTACAGCGTACAGTATAACTAGATCTGTTCTGATCCCACCAACCAAGATAAGCATCATAAAGATGTAGAACACAGGTCCCAACACTTACAGAACTGTTTTGTAAACAGTTCTGAGCAGCTAAAACTCAGAAGCTAGACCAAGACTTAAGCTCCTTGTTTAACTACAGACCAGAGTGAAGGGGAGTTTGCTTGGAAACTCTCACATTGCTTCACTGTAAGCTTGCTGAGATGAAAGAGTTTGCAGGGAAAAGAGAACACTTTCAGGTCAAGAAACAGCAAACAGGCCAGCTACAGAGGAGTTTACTAAGGAAGGTCTGCTTGGGAAAAGAGGCAAGAAGTGAGAGGAAGCAGATTAGAAGACCCAGAGGCATGGCTGGAGGATGTTGCAATCCCAGAGTCACTGCCTCTTCCACCCCTTCCTCTGCTTCCATCTGTGATGTGTCTGTTCAAGCAGGACCACACAGTTGAGGCTTCCACCCGGGTCCTAGTTGGGTGCTGTGCAGACTGCAGCTTACAGATTTCTTCCAGTGTCAGCCAGGTTGGGGAGTGCCTCCAATGTGAGCAGTGCCTTTGAGGGTGTACCCTCACAGAGAGGGCAACAGAGCTACAGGAGGAGATAGCAAGACTTCACGAGGACTGCATCAATTCTGTGCTGGAGTAAACCACTATGATTGGGAGGAAGGACTGCCAGAGGTGGTTCTAGAAAAGGGACTCCCAGGAAGGTGGAAGCTGGAAGTTTGTATCTTCCAGCAGCAAGAAGTCATCATCCCCCTGTACAATGGTTTGCCTGGAGATCAGATACAGAGTGCTAGCAAAAGTGAAGGAGGAGGAGCAGATGCCATTGCTGGAAGAGGCCAGGTCAGGAATCCCCAAGGTGGGAAGGATTGAGACTACTGCCATGAAGAGGAAGCGATGGGTGGTGGTTGTTGTAGACTCCCTTCTACAGAGAATGGAGGGATCCATCTGCAGGCCTGACCTGTTGTCCTGAGAGGTCTACTGCTTGCCTGGAGCCTGGATCTGAGATGTCATGGAAGGACTACGGAGACTCACCTGGCCCTGTGATTACTATCCGATGCTGCTCATCCATGTGGGCAACAATGATACTGCCAGGGGTGATCCCAAGCAGATCAAGGGTGACTATAGAGCTTTGGGTGCAAGGGTGTAGGGGACAGGGGCATAGGTCATGTTCTCCTCAATCCTTCTGGTCAAGGGGAAGGACCCTGGCAGGACTGGATGCATCCTGCAGGTATCAATGTACGGCTGTGCAGGTGGTGTTGCCAGCAGGGATTCAGCTTCTTCGACCATGGGATGCTGTTTCAAAGAAGAAGGATTGCTGGGAAGAGATGAGATCCACCTGATGAAGAGAGGGAAGAGCATCTTTGCCTACAGGCTCACTAACTTAGTGAGGAGGGCTTTAAATTAGGTATGCTGGGGGATGGAGACTGTAACAGAGTCCCGGCTACAACTCTGTTACTAAGAGGGGTCGACAGCTGAAGATGATTAACACGGCCGGGAAGAGATGCACCACACCCTCTGGAGCTAATGAGGCTCAGGAAGGAGGGGAGAAGACCCGCCAGAAGTTGCCTTCGGGCACCAACAGATTGAGAAATGCCAGCGAGGAGCTTCGTGACAAGGGATCCAGAGAACTCAGAGGCAGGGGCTCACTCTCCCAAACGGAGACTGGAATCCAGGACCGATCACTCCCTCCTCGCTACGTACCTGAAACCCTCAGCACCCACGGTGAGTCACAGGGAGTGGAGCAGCGTCGTGGAGAAAAGCTCCCTGCCAAGATGTGGCGGGGTTACCCGGGAGGAGAAAGGGGGCAGGGGACACCCGACCCAGCCCTGAAGAGATGGGGCCCTGGCACCCTCACCTGAAGGAGAGAGGGTTGAGGGGGACAAAAGACTGAGAATGAGCTGTGAGCCCCATGCTGGCATGGAGTGTGGCAAGAGGATCCTGGTCCAGATGGTGATCAGCGGCTAATGAGGCAATTAGCGGCAGATGACTGGGACACCGTGAGGTACTTACCGCCCGAGTAAATTGACGGGGATCGGCCCAATTACTCAGGGGGTTTCCACGGAGGGTCCGATGGGCTGCCTCCTCCTCTGGGTGTGCCCGGAAAGAATAGTACGAAGACAGAGAATAATAAAGTACCGCTAACTTACACCAATCCAGAGTGGTCCTTCCAGCAGGTACCTGCGCGGTCAACATCTCCTTCCTCCCCATTTTTTGTTTAAGATCAAAAGTTGTGGCAGGCAAGAATCCCAGGGAAAGGGGGTACCCGATGCAGACATGCTGACAGAGACCAAAGACAAAGTACTTGAGAAAGTGGGAGACCTGGAGGAAGAACAAGGAGGAGGGGGCAACAAGGGAGGCCTCCTCATTCTTCCTGAGAAAGCAGGGCAATTGACTAGTCACCTCAGGTGTCTGTACATGAATGCATGGAGCCTGGGAAACGAGGAGGAAGAATTGGAAGTCCTCATACAGTCACAGAGCTATGACATGATTGGAATAACAGACTTGGTGGGATAGCTTGCATGACTGGACCACTACCATGGATCAGTACAAACTGTTCAGGAAGAACAGGTGGGGGAGAAGAGGAGGAGGAGTTGCATTTTTGTGTAAAAAAAGCCATATGATTGCTCAGCGTTCCAGTATGAAACTGGAGATAGACATGTTGAAAGTCTCTAGGTTAGGGTCAGAGGGGAGAGCAACAAGAGCGATGTTGTGGTGGGAGTCTGCTATAGACCACCAGACCAGGAGGATGAGGTAGATCAGGATATCTTCAGACAACTAGTCATGAATGCCTTGTGCTGCCTGAGGCTGGGGGGCTGGGGAGGCAGGCACGGCAACCACCTGCAGGTGGCAGTGGCGGCTGGAAGTGGGGACCACCTGCAGGCAGCCACAGTGGTGTTGGCGGTGGGGGTGGGGGGGGTGATGAGTGGTGACTGCCCATAGGTGCTGCAAGCACTGGTGGTGGTCAGTCAATCTCCACCAATCTTATGGGTTTGGTGCCAATGGGGTGCACAGCCAACCTCAGGGGGTGCATGCGCACCTGTGTGCACCCCCTATGTGTCACCAGTGCAACTAGCGGAAGTTTCCAGATCACAGGCCCTGGTTCTTATGGGGGACTTCAAACACCCTGACATCTGCTGGGAGGGCAATACAGCACTGTGCAGACAATCCAGGAAGTTTTTGGAGAGCATTGAAGACAACTTCCTGGTCCAAGTGCTGCAGAGACCAACAAGGCGCCATGCTCTTCTTGACCTTCTGCTCACAAACAGGGGTGAACTGGTGGGGGATGTAGTAGTGAATGGCAAGTTGGGAAGCAGTGACTACGAGATGATTGAGTTCAGGATCCTGACAAAAGGAAGAAAAGAAAGCAGCAGAGTAAGGACCTTGGATTTCAGAAAAGAAGACTTTGACTCCCTCTACGAACTGATGGGCAGGATCTACTGGGAGGTCAGTCTGATGGGGACAGGAGTCCAGGATAGCTGGTTGTATTTTAAAGAAACCTTACTGAGGGTGCAGGAACAAACCATCCTGATGTGCAGGAAGAATAGCAAATGTGGAAATCAATCAGATTAGCTTAGCAGAGAACTCTCCAGTGAGCTTAAACACAAAAAGGAAACTTAAAAGTGGAAGCTTGGACAAACAACTTGGGAGAAGTATAACAACATTGCTTGGGCATGCAGGGATGATATTAGGAAGGCCAAAGCACAATTGGAGTTGCAGCTAGCAAGGGCTGTGGAGGATAACCAGAAAGGAGTCTACAAGTATGTTAGCAACAAGAGGGAAGTCAGGGAAAATGTGGGTCCTTTACTAAATGGGGGAGGCAACCTAGTGACAGATGAGGAGGAAAAGGCTGAAGTACTCAATGCCTTTTTACCTTGGTCTTTACCTTTATATGCACTTGGAAGAGAAGGAGGTGATTAGGAATAATCAGCAGGGATTCACCAAGGGCAAGTCATGCCTGACCAACCTGATTGCCTTCTATAATGAGATAACTGGCTCTGTGGATGCAGGGACAGCAGTAGACATAATAAACTTTGACTTTAGCAAGATTTTTATATGGTTTCCCACAGCATTCTTGCAAGAAAGCTGAGAAAGTATGAGTTGGATGAATGGACTGGAAGGTTGATGGAAAGCTGGCTGGATTGTTGATATCAATGAGTAGTGATCATTGGCTCAATGTCTAGTTGGCAGTATCACATGTGGAGTGCCCCAGGGGTCGGTTCTGGGGCTGGATTTGTTCAATATTTGTATTAATGATCTAGAAGATGGGATGGCATGTACTCTCAGCAAGTTTGCAGATGACATCAAGCTGGGGTGGGTATGCTAGATACAATGGAGGGTAGGGCTAGGATTCAGAGTCACCCAGAAAAATTGGAGGATTGGCTCAAAAGAAATCTCATGAGGTTCAACAAGGACAAGTACAAAGTCTTGCACTTAGGATGGAACAATCCCATGCATGAGTACAGGCTGGGGACTGACTGGCTAAGCAGCAGCTCTGCAGGAAAGGACCTGGGGGTTATAGTGGACAATAAGATGGATATGAGTCAGCAGTGTGCCTTTGTTGCCAAGAAGGCTAACAGCATACTGGGCTGCATTAGTAGGAGCGTTGCCAGAAGACTGAGGGAAGTAATTGTTCCCCTCTATTCTGCACTGGTGAGGCCACAACTGGACTACTGTGTTCAGTTTTGGGCTCCCCACTATAGAAAGGATGTGGACAAATTGGAGACAGTCCAGTGGAAAGCAATGGTTTGAGGGCTGGGGCACACGACTTACGAAGAGAAGCTGAGGGAACTGGGCTTATTTAGCCTGGAGAAGAGGAAAGTGAGAGGGGATTTAATAGCAGCCTTCAACTATGTGAAGGGTGGTTCCAAAGAGGATGGATCTAGACCAGGGGCAGGCAATTATTTTGGGCGGACGGCCACTTACTCAGTTTTGGCAGGCTGTCGAGGGCCGCATGGGTAGCTCCGCCTCTTGACAGGTGCCCTGCCCCCTGGTCACCATCTTGGGACCAACATCCCAATGTCCTGGGACCAATGCTCCAGGGCCAGCACCAGTGAGGCCCAAAGCAGGGCACAGGCTGGCAGCGGTCCGTGGAGCTGGGCTGGGCTGCACCAGCAGGGAGGGGGGAGTTGGCTCGACTCCATAGAGCCCCTGCTAGCTGGGATCCCGTGCTCCTGCCATCCTGCTCTGGGCCCTACTGGCATTAGCCTTGGGACACCAGTGCAGGCCATGCTCCCACTGGCCCCCCAGCCCCATGGTACAGGCAGGGGGCAGTGCACAGCCCCAACCCCCTGCTTGCCAGCAGGGAAGAAGCTGGTGCTGAGCACGGGGAAAAGTGGTCCCTCGCCTGCTCCATGGCCAGTGCTCCCTGCTGCAGGTGCTTGCAGCCCACGCGGGGCTGTCTGGAGCAGGCACAGGCAGCCTCATGCAGGATGCAGGTGGCTGCAGCGCACGGCTCTGGCCATGGGGAGGGTGGGGGGACTTTTTTCCCCTGCTCAGCACCAGCTTGTAACCCACCACACTGCCAGCCTGGCAATGGGGCAGGTTACAAGGTGGTGCTGAGTGCAGGGGGGAGGGAGAAAGCAGCCCCTCACCCACCCCATGGCCATCGCCCCACGCTGCAGTCGCTCGCAGCCCACCTGGGGCTTCCTGTGCCTGCTCCAGACAGCTCTGCACGGGCTGTGAACTCTTGCAGCAGGGAGCGCTGGCCATGGGGCAGGCAAGGGGCCGCTTTTCACTGTGCAGGGAAAGAGCCCAGGGATAAGCTAAGCACAGGGGGGAAGCGGCCCCTCCCCTGCCCCACGGCCAGTGCCCCATGCTGCAGGCACTCACAGCCTGCATAGGAGTGTCTGGAGTAGGCACAGGCGGCCCCACATGGGCTGCAAGCAGCTGCAGCCTGGGGCACTAGGCGTGGGCGGGGAGGGGCCCATTCCCCCCGCCACGTTCCTTCCTTGCCTGGGGGTCCCCCCCCCACTTACCTGAGCTTCCCACACCAGGGCAGCCACGTGCTCCCAGCCCCAGCTGGGGCTTCTGGCTGTGGGGCTGGGCCAGATGGCCCCATTGTTGTTGGAGCCCACTGGGCTTCCCCTTGGTCCTACTGCCCTTGGTTCCTGTAATTTTTGACAGGAACTAAGGGCAGAGAAATATTAATTTTATACATTTTTTTAGGGACCCCGCGGGTTGGATAAAATGGCCTCACGGGCCACATCTGGCCCATGGGCTGTATTTTGCCCACCCCTGATCTAGACTGTTCTTAGTGGTGACAGATGACAGAACAAGCAGCAAGGGAGGTTTAAGTTGGATATTAGGAAAAATTCTCATGAGGAGGGTGGTGAAGCACTAGAACAGGCTACCCAGAGAGGTGGTAGAATCTCCCTCTTTGGAGGTTTTAAAGACCCAGCTAGACAAAGCCCTGGCTGGAATGATCTAGTTGGTGATGGTCCTGCTTTGAGCAGGGGGTTGGACTAGAGTCCAAACCTAATCTTCTATGATTTTATGAATACAATCCCCAAACCATAGCCACCCTGTAGCAGGATGAGGTTAGGCATCATATTAACACCTTCTTCTGGTCCTCCACTCCTGCCTATCTGATTCCTGAGCTCTTCCCCTTCACTGTCCTGCCACACCTTTGATGTTTCTAAAATAAATGCTGGGAGGTGGCCTAGAACCCTAGGGGACTCACTAGTCTAGGTTCTAGCACTCTTTTCTTCTTATCTTAATACTCAATGCCTTAAAGGCTGTATGTGACCTCTGACTGCCCCTACAGCCATGCACATGCCTCGCAGGTGCCAACAGTCATCCCAATGGGCTCTTGGCCTTAAGTCCAATCTCTTGCTTCTTCAGGCCCTTATATCTTCAGGCCCTGTCTCTGTCAGCCTTTGGGACCCTGGCCCTGGTTCCTGCCTTCTCTGGCTATTTTTGTATCTTGAGCCCATCCTGGCAGGCTCAAGCCTCTCTATGCCTGTCTGTTACTACTGGGACCTCCAAACCTCCCCTTGCTAGTCCCTTCCCAGTCCTCCAGTTAGAAAACAAACTTAAAATCTGGCACCTGCCTTAACACCACATACACCCTTCTCAGGGCACAAAGGAAAAAAAGCTATGCTGTCTCGTACAGCTGTAGGTCAGGCAGTCCTACGGCCAGCAGCAGAAGTAGCCAGTCTAGTAGGGCAAATGAAGCCCATCTGGGTAACCCATTCCTGGGCTTCTCACTGCCCTGCACCCGAAAATCCAGTCCCCTACTGGGATTCCTCATCACACGGTCTTTCTTTGCTCCTCCTTGCAAGAGGGTGCAGTTCCTTCCCAGGGCTCTCTTCCACAACTGTGCATTGCTCAGCTTTCCATGCCCCTGCTGCCTCCCCGCCACTTCCTAATAAGCCCTTATCTCGCTTTTCCCGTTATCACCTGTGGACAATTACTTTCCGGCTCCCAGGTTTTAGTGCTTCTGATTATAAATTAATTGGTGGCTCCTTTCTTCCTTCCTGCCACCTGCTCTCTGGCTAGCATTTCTTATCTCGCCTGCTTGTTTACTTGCCCAGCAGCAGTTACAAAGAGTCTGATCCTGTTTCGTAACAGCAGCCTCTGGCTCTGTTACACACCCAAATCAAGAGAACCAAACTCAGTTTCCATTCTCAACTGCTACAATATCAACCCCAAGACAAGGGCAGCAGAGTCCCTGTTTGTCCCCTAGCTACCAGCTTGAATACATTGAATGCATCACTAATGACCTCCAGCTGCTCCCGGAAAATAACAACCATCTCAAGGTCTCCACAGGAGACAAACCTGTTCTTAAACAGTGGAATTTGAAAAATTTACTCAAACACAAAACTGCAGAGCAAGAAATCACCCACAGAATTAATTAAGTCTGGTTTAAGTAAGAATTACAGATAATTATCCTATTATCTGGATTTGCGTTTATGTCCCCCCAGGTGTATTGCTTCATTGTTCTTTCTGCAATGTTGCATTCAAGATGTGTTTTAAAGTGTTGCTGTCCAAGAACAGCTACTCTGAGGTCAGTGATGTCCAGGGAGGTTAAAGTGTTCTGCAACAGGATTTTGGAACTGCTGTCAGATTGGTGTCCATTCCTTCTTTCACATAGGAATCACCTCATCAGTCCAATGTAGACAGCAGAGGAGCACTGTAAACAGGTGATGACATATGTGACATTGATAAAAGAATAGGTGAATGAATGCCGGATGTTACAGCACATTTCATCTGGTCCATTGATGATGTGGTCTGCATTGAAGGGGCACAGCTGGTACCCAGCTCTGAGGCAAAGGCCTGGTAACTTGTTGGGAATAGGAGTTAAGTAGTCTGTTGCTGGAGACACATTTGTGAAATTGGAAGGCTGCCTATAAGTTAATTTGAATGTAAAATTGAAAGCAAAATTTAAAAATCAACTTGAATGCAAAATTGATAGACAAGAAGTTCTCTACAGATTGGATTGAGTTAACTATGTCTCAACAGAAACTCTGGATTCTTATCCCATTACCTGGACTAGCTTTTATAACCCCTATATCCATCCATAGGTTAACTGCTTTGTTAATCCCTTTTGATTTCTTTAACCCACTTTCATCTCAGAAGTGACACCCTCCTTTCCTCTTCCTTTCTCTGTCCTTTGTATTGAAATGACCTTATTCCTTTCTATTTGATTCCTCTGCTCTCTGCAAATCCATTCATAGCATCTGATGAAGCAGACTGTAGTCTATGAAAGCTCATGCCTCTCTGTCTTTGTTTCCAGTGACCCATATTGGAACAAATACAGAGTCAGAGGGATTGAAACATGGATTAGAGTTTAGTCATTATAGTTTTCATATCAAACAAATTTGAGAAGATTAGGGTGGCTTAGTTTTGGAGAATCAGACAAGAGGGACCCAATAGGTAGACAAATAGTGAACCAGTATAAAACCTTATCTCAAATGCCTCCCCCCCTCCCCCCAGCCGCAAAATCAATAGCAATACCCAAGTCTAAAGAGGATTTAAAAGAATCTGAGTGCTGTCTTCCTCTTTTCAGAGGTTAAAGGCTCTGGTTGGTATGTGTTTTGGGGTTTTTGAGGTTTTTTATTTTGTTCTTTTGTGTACGTGTGCGCTACTAAGGGGTTTTGGAGAGTGGGTTGTGTACGTGCTGCATGTCTTTTTCATGATGGGAAAGACTTTGCTGAAAAGATATTCTAGTGTTTCTAAAAAGGATCTCTCATTTCACTAGCTTCCCTCTAGTTATATGCTCCATTACTGAGTTCCCTTGGCCAAGTATACTTGATCCCTGGGCACCAAGCACTTCACATGCTACATTTTCCAAGGGGCACCCAGTTGTCATATCAAGGCAGAGCTCACAATATGATCATTCACATAGCTGAAGCTTTCACTGCTTGGAAGATTAGGACCAAGGCCATAAACTGGCATCAGAAGCTGATTGTGAGACAATAGAGAGTTGAGCATAGACTTGGCAAGACGACCTGGTATGCACATTAAATAGTAGTACTGCAAACTTTATTCAGTAGACATTCAGCTTTAGATACAGTGAATTAAAGTAATCCAGCCTAGAGGCAATGAACATGTGGCCAGATCATCATATGGTAGGGAGGAAAAATCTTAGCCAGAGGGAAGTGAAAGAAAAAATATTAGAAACTGATATCACTTGGTCATTAAAGCACAGTAAAGACTTCAGTGGTCTTGCCATCTCCCCTACTCATCTCATGTAGATACTGAGCAAAGAGGAGAAAAACTGATCTCTCCCAGGATAAAAATGATTGAAGCTATTTTATATCTAGACCAATTCTTCCTGCTGTATCATGGGGTATACCCAGGAGGAGTGCAATGGTACGGACATGCTCCCTGCTCTCAGTCAACCAAGACTTCAGTAGAATTCATAAAAGAATTGGACAGTCATGATTGGACAATCAACAAGCGATAGTCATAGAGTTAGAGCGATTAAAGGAGGAACTGGAAAACCCTAAAATTTGATACCACACCACAGCAGTAGCAGCTGGGAGCTTGCTTTTAAATCTCTCAAGCATTTAAGAAACTCCAGCTTCCTTCCCCTCCATGTTCACTGATGCCTCCCCCTGTCTTCCCCTTCCTTTCCCTGCCACTGTCTCCAACTACCCCAGGAAGAGGGGCAGGAGGACCTCCAGAGCTGCTCTTGCCTGCTCCAGCCAGGCTCAGTCAGGGACAGCAGCAGCAGGAAGTTTCTTCCTTCCTGCCCAGTTTCCCCAGGGTGCTCTGTCAGTGTGGGAGCAGGCAGGGGGAAGGGAACCCTCCCACTGCCGCTGGTTTCTCTAGCCAAGCCTGACTCCATATGCAGTCTGGCTGCAGTGAGACAGGACTGGATCTGGAGCCCGACCCCCTGTCCCTGGACCATCTGGGGACAGCAGCAGCAGGAGGCAGGGGAGAGGGGGAATGGGAGGAAAGGAGGGATCATACTGCTGAGCATGGAGGGAAAAGGAGGTATTTAAAAAGCATCCACCATTGCTGCTTCTGCAGCATAGTCTTCCTACCATGTTGCCTGTGGGGGGAGGCTGGGAGCCCAACCATCCCTGAAGCACAGGACATTGTTCTTGCACCCCTGACCTCTTCCCAAAATCCTGGATCCACCCATGGCTATATCATCTGGTCCAATTTGTAAAGGGAATAATATGGTTTCTATTTACTGTCTCTCAAGGTGAAAAGATTCAGCTAAAAGAAAAGGCAGCAAGCTAAAAAGAAAAGAAGGCGAGATAGCTGTTTTCATATCATACAGAAGTAGCTTGTGAAATGCATGTCACAAATGATAAGATCAGAGGATGGGAAGACATCTAGATGTGATTGTGGCTATTTCAGGTGAGCAGTTCGTATAATTCTACAGCATTCAGACTAAGACTTCAGTAGAATTCCTACAGGAATTGGACAATCGTCAACAAGTGATCGAGTTAGAGTGATTAAACAGGGAACTGGGAAACCCTAAACTTTGATACCTCACAGCACAAGCCAACCTGTAATTATGGGGAGTTAGAGAGAAACTTCCCGTACACAAACGATCCCACATTTGTCTGCTTCAGGCTTCTTATATCTTCTTTACCTCTAGAGCAGGTTGTAGGGCCCTCTTTCTTACAAGATATTGTACTAGGTTGACCACCAATGCAAATCAATGTGATAGTTCCTGTGTTTTTATGAAGTTTTAGTAAAAACTGCAGACAGGCCAGGATCTGAACATCCCTAAACTTGTGAGAATTCCCAAATTCAAATACATCTCCCTCTCTGTTACTACTTGGTACTACAACATGGTTAATCAGCCAAGGTTCCCACCACCTTTCTAAGGTCAGTGAGTGCAACAAGGCGACCCACAGGCCATCAGTCAGTTCTAAACCCCATTCCTTGGCTTTTGGCTGAAGACACCTCTTACAGCCTTTGGAGAGATGGGAATTCACCTATGAACTACTTCAACACCTGTATCAACAAAAACTGTCAAACTGTCATTAAGTCATGGTGCCTCCAGCATTAGTTCCAAGAAGTCCCCTTCCCTTTGCTTGAGTCTAATGTACTGTGCAAGGTCATACTGAAACAAATACAAACTACTCCCAGGATCTATCCACCAGTCTGAAGCTCACTCTCTGTCTGCTGGGCCCCTGTCCAGACAAAGCTGTCCCTTCTCAAATCACCAGCATGGTCAGTATGGGTAGGAGTTTCTGACCGCCTCTTATTTGCCCAGCCTCAGGAAATCATATCTCTAGCATGACCACCAGCCTTCACAGTGTCAGTGTTGATTTGGGGAATATGAATCGTTTTCCCATACAGACTTCAAATGCTAACCTCAGTGTATGGCTTGCTCTCAGTGGCATGAGCTGAAAAAAAGAAACCCAAAAAGCTTTCGGGTTTCTTGTAAAATGAGCGTACCAAAACTAATACTAAAGAAAAAAAAAAACAGTTTCTCTCTTCATGATGAAAAGACGTACACGGTGGGAAGCGTTACTGAAGCTGTCTGATCATTATTTGAAACAAAGCTGGAAAGCACACAGCACTCCCCTGGGTTTGCTTCAAAATGTAAAACTTGGAACAAGGTCACATAAAGATTCATAAACCTTTCAAGTCAGTTGGGTACAATTTATGCTTCAGCATCAAGCTTGCATGAAATTGACGCCATGGACCAAGTTTTCCGTTATGATTTCAGGTTCATTTAATCCTGAACTTAGCTAACAAGCTGAAATGGAGACCTTTGAAAACTGGAGTCTGAGTTGCAGGCAGCTTGAGTCACTGCAGTTGTTATTTTCTAAGATTCATGGTTTTTGTTTTGGGTTTGCTGTTAGTTTGCTTGGGTTATTTGTTTTGCTTTTCTTACGTTTGTCAGAAGTATGTTATAAGTAGAGAAAGGCAGCATCAAAGAACTTCCCTCCTTAATTTAGTCCCTGGTTTGCAAGCTCCCTGTGGTGATGCAGGCTATATTTAGGTTTGACAACTAAGACTCAGGAAGAACAACAGGATTCTGTCCGTCTCCATGCAGCTCCTCAGGCTTCCTATGGGGCTTGCCATGGCCCAGATTCCCAGGGGGAATTGCGTCTCATCAGAAGTTAGCAGATCTAGATCTCCCCCAGGTAAGAGCAACAATAGTCCTCCGGGTCTTCACAGCAAACTGTCAAACCCACTTCTTTAACTTCTTTTTCCCACACTACCACATTAAACACCACAAAACCCCCAAGGAAACAAAGCCAGACCAAAAAATACATCAGGGATGCAAAAAGAATAAATATTTCCCACTGCCTGTAGGGAACAAAGATAAATATATCTTTGTGTACAGTTTATAGCTGTGGGAGGTACTCAGATCCCATTAGGATCCCAGCCATATTACAGTGCAGGCAGAAATAAAGAAACTTATTTTTAATACTTGCTGCCATGCAGTATTATTCTTTGCACTGCCAGGAAGGATGCCATGGCTGGGTTCTGGTTTCAAACTTCATAAAACAAGCTGTTCTAACCCTTGAAACGGTAGGACATGCTTGCTCCCGCTGTATCTGGCAAAAAAGTTAAACCAAAATGTCCACATTCAGCTCATGAGCTCCCCACAGCCAGAGCAATCAGTTTGAGGTTTTGGCTCCGTTGTTGCAGAAGTAAGGTCCAGCTAAGTCCAGCTGACTTTGCTAGAGGCCCACCTCCATTTCATGTTTTATCTCATGGATTCCAGCCATCCTCTCTCTCCAGCCTCTGTCATTCCCTTCTCTGCTTTTGTTAACTCTTCTAGCTTGGAGTTTTCACTGCACACTCTCCCTAGCACTTTCCTTAACTTGTAGCAGCCATAATCAAATTTCAATTCAAGGACAGGACATGAGATAAAAATGTTAACTGAAGGAAGCAAGCTGAAAAAAAAACAAACAACGCACCCAAATAAAGCATTGACATTGTTGCCAAGATTATCAAGCCTGGAAAAAATAGGAGAACTAGAAAAGACCATGGAAAGGAAATCTACCTGAAGGACGCAGATCAGTTTAATTTCATAAAAATGAATGCCTGCCTCCTGCCACATGAATTACCAGACCTCTGACCACTTTAAAAAAAGACAGGATGGACTTCCTTTACCTTTAGACTTGGAAGAATTAATACCATCTTCCTGCACTCCACAAAATGCCATAGCTCACACTTGTGATTATTTTGGAAAGCTCAACTGAAAGGCCTGCTTGGTCCCATTTCATCAGGCTACCTGCTTATTTTCAATTCACCACTGCAACCACCCATCTGGGAGGAAAATTATACATACACACCTGCACACAAACCTATATAGTTTCAAATGAAGAAATGGCCATCTCTTAAGTACATCTCTTGTGTTTGAGACTATCAAGTTTTTTTAAGCTGAAATTCAGAGCTTTACCAACCAAATGGGTTCACACTTTTGTTAAGCCAACACAATAAAAAGTAAAATCTGGTTCAAGTTCTTCTGGGTTTCACAGCAGCTTTTAATTCACAGTTAAAATGAAAAAAAGTCAACTTAAACTCAAAATAAGAAAAAGCACATTTCAGCTATAAAAAAATTGGAAAGAATATTTCTTTGCATGTTACCTGCACCTCTCTATAAGAATCACCTGCAGGCCTTTAATCAGTCACAGACCTTTTCTTTATGAACCTCTAACTGCTGTGGGATGCACTCAATGGCTGTTGAAACTACTTTTACTGATATACTGAACAATGTAATGCTGGCTTTTGGGGTGAACAGAGATTTTGTATAACATGTTGTTATTTTTCATTGTCAGGGTGAACACCATGATAAAATAAAACAAAGCACAAACATTACAAACAAAGGCTTCCTTTGAGCTTCCCTACATGTTTAGTTAGCCAGTGAATTTGCCCTTCCAAGCAACAAAAAACTTCACTTAACAACTGATGCATTTTTTTTAAAAGGCTTCATAACACCTAAGAGGCAATTAAGTACTAAACCTATGTTTTAAATTGGAAACAGCTAGGTAAGAAGACTTTTTATATGACCTGACAGTGAGTTAGTGTCAGAGGAGGGCCAGAGTACAAGTCTTCCTGAATCCCCAGTCCTGTGCAGTAACCACTAGAACACACTGACACACATCTTTAGCTGTTGACAAAAAAGATGATGTGGTACCTCTTTTTAAAGTCCCCTTAGGCCTCTAAGAAAATTCTATCGTTGTGATAATCATGAGGTCATATTGTGTAACCACAATGGCCCTCTCTGACCTTAAAATGCAAATAGCCATGTCATAATACAAACAAGTACAACTTCATTTGCCAAAGTATTCATTTTGTGCCTGATCACTATCATTGGATGCACCTGAAAAATTCTTCAAGGTAGCGATTATTAAAAAAAATAGATATCAATCCCCCTTTTAATGAGTTTTTCCTCCTCGTTGATCATGAATTCATGTGTTATGCAAATCCTTCTGATCCAAATCAAAACTTAGACAGTTATATATATCAATGCCTGATCCCTGCATAGCTGGTCAGGGCTTGCTAGTCCACTCTCTTTTACATCTAGAAAGCTCAGTGTCACCACATGCTGCTCCAAGCAGGGATACAGTCAGGGTACTGCCAGTGCCTACACACAATTCTTCACCCAAGTGTAAAAGTTGTCACCCACTTCAGGAACACCTTTTTTCCAGGTCCCTTAGACAATTCTCTATGGATCCAACACACTTCCATGTGAAATGAGTGGAAACATCCAAGGACAAACTGAAGAAGAGATGGGAGGCATGGGTGATGAAAGTCTTGTGGTTTTGGAAGACTATTACAGAAGGAATAGCAAAGGAGTGAACCAGTTTGACTCTTGAAGCCCAGCTTTACATTTGCAGGTCTTGCAAAGAAAAAAAAAACCCTTTTACTGAGGATGCAAACAGACATTGCCCTTGTGCCACCATACAAGGTTTTAAGGTGGCACAAGTTGTGAGTAAATAGACGTCCTCGCCCCTTGTCATGCTCCAAATGCCCCAAAATGTCTGCATGCTGATTCTTCATAACAGTTTGTTGCATCTCATCACAGAGGATATCTACTTGCTTAGGGCACAACCCCAGCATCTTTGCTTTCCAGGTTTGTCTCTTGCTGCAGACACTTACTTGCGCAAAGGCAGTGCAGGCTGCTTCCTCTCTTCTGGAGTGAGAAATACCTTTGAGGTCTTGCCTCCATTGCCTCTTGAATCTTTCACCTCCCTTCTTAGATCAAGGCTGTAAATGCCCGCTATTATGATTAGCACTTATTGTTAGTGGCTTAGGAATTAAAGATTGACTAAACAAGCCATTCTGCATATGCCACTGAACAGAAAGTATGTTTAAATGAGCTCAGCTTTTCAAGCTTCATAAATTGCCCCTAGTGACCTGCTCTTCCAATGGAACAAATATAAAATGGAGGCTTGATTTCAATACCTCTAAAGCCTTTCAATTTATGGTGGTGCTGCCTTGAAAGCAATAGCACTGGCAACAGATATATTGAGGGCAGAGATAGTATGTCTAGCCAAAGCAGAGAGGATACTTTTAGGTCTACATTCCAGGATTTTTCCAAAACTCAGGTCATAACCCATTTCAAAACTAACACTGATGGCTCAGGTCCTTGTACAGCTGTAGTTGCTGCTGCCATTCTACATAAACCAAGTTAAAGTCTTTCAGATCAGAGGACGTTTTTTTCTTAATGTGCCAGCAATCTTTAACAGTATTTCAGGTATGCAGACCAGCTTAGGTATGCCCCAACCAGATAAGCTAGCAAGCTACAATCGTAAATGGAATTTAAACAAATAGTACTTTTTTGACAGGAAGATAATGAAAGCCTGAAATGCCCTACAGATGAATACTTGCAAAACAACCGTGGACTTTTTTTCCCTTGGGGCAGCTATATAATAAAGGGAAGCTTGGAAATGTTCTGGAAAGTTACTAACTTAATTCACGTATTAAGAACTGTAGAGTAGGACGAAGTACTTCTAAATTCTCAGAATTTTCCTGTCCCTCAACTGTTTAGCTAGCACTGGGGAAGATTGAGTAAAAAGGCACAGTAAGTAATAGAGGAAGATGTAGCAGAGGATGCTTGACCAACATACCATAGGGCACACATACATGGGCACTGAGGCTGTTCTGATGCACTGCAGGCTTAATAAATCTGGAGTGTGGCAATTACCGTGCTCCAGCAGACTCCAGCATCATGTGTATCAATGTCTCTGTGCTGAAAAGTGGCAGTGGGGCACTTTAACTAAAGCTCATTCAATGAGCTTTAGTTAAAGCACTCCCACTGCCATTTTTCAGCACAGGCACACTGATATGTGGGACACTCTGGGGGCTTTAATTTGAGTGGCTTTTGGAGCTGCTCTAATTAAAGTGCCACCCTCCCTGCCCCTCTGCCTCCTGAACCATATGTATAAATGCCCATAAATAGTACCGTAGCAAGGGTGGGGGAGAGCAGGGTGACCACCCCGGGTGCCAAAGTGAAGGGACACCAACAGGTGCTGCTCAGCTGGGGCGGGGTGGGGTGTGGGATGGAGCTACATGCGGCTTCTTTTTGGGGGGACACAGGGACAGGAGGAGGTGGCTCCTGCCACTGTGTGCATTGCCGGGCAAGCATTGGGGGGGGGGGGGGGTTGTGGAGCGTTTCCCAGATCTGTGCACAGGGAAGGGCTTGCTCTGGGTGCCAAACTGCCTTCCTATGGTACTGCCCATAAAGCCCATCTGATCTGGAAGCACCAACTTTCTTTCTGGGAAACTAAGAGGGACAAGAGAAGAGAGGGAGTCTTCCACAGAGAGATTCACTAACTCTGAACTTTCTCTGAAAATAAGGAGCACATGTGGATTCAGATAAATTTCCACTCTACTGTATCCTTCCAAAGCTAATACTTCAGTGGGCTGGTAAAAACACTTTTGAAACTAAGAAAGCATTTTGAATGCTGATCCTGTACCAATCACCTTTAAAAAAAAAAATTGTCCCTGAAAAATTGTCTCCACCTGGAGCTAGGGGATATTTCTATGCCTGCTAGCTTTGCATGAGCAAGGTAAACACTAATAGAAATAGTAATAATGGGCAAAGAAGTCTGGTGGTGAAAGAGCAATACCTTCCTTTCCTCCTCTCCCTCCAAAAGGCAGGGGAGGGAGTTGAGACTGAACTGGTTTGGAGTTCTGAATAAGGAAAACCTTCGCTTTGCCCACTTGCTTTTGACCAACCACTTACAAAATGGTTGTGCTGAAGGTGCATACATTAAAACCTAACACACTTTGGGGTTATTCTTCCCCAGAACGGCACATTCCACTTGCATAGAAAAAGCACTAGGGAGCATTTGTTTGCTATGTTTGATGTGCAATTTTATTTCAGCGTCACATGTGGGAGATCACTTTCAGTCTGTGTGGCTAGGTAACACTATTGTCCTCATCCGAGTACCTTAGTGCAATTAGCTAGGACAGTTAGGAGCTAGATGGGTATTGTTGCTGCCATTTTGTGTTTAAACAGATAGAAATGTAGCCATACTTGCCTCCAAAAATGACAAGGTTCTGTTTATCTTGGTTTGCAGCTCTGAAATCCTTGGGTGGCTCCACTTGCAAAATGCAACATTCTCACCTGTTGCTGCCCCTGATCTCAGGGGCCTTAAATGTAACAAAAGTCATGTGAACATATCGAGCAGGTAGGTGGAGGACAGAGTGCTGGGAACTCTGTAGGGAAGAACTGAACCTCCTGAGAACCAGAGCAAAGGGCTCTTCCTGCAGCACATCTTCAAGCATAAAGGTCCACAAGCTAATGTCTTAAGGAGGGCAGGCACAGCAAAGACATGTGCCCAGGGATGTAGGTTACCTTTGCTGAAGCTCTAGAGCAGGGGCAGGCAAAGTCTGGCCTGCAGGTCATATTGATGGACTCCATTTCCCAGCAGCCCCTGCTCACGTTACTGCGACCAGTTGCCATGGAGACCCCAGCAGCAGTGGAGCCGTGACAACATGGGGCCAGGGTTTCCATGGAGACCAGCCCCAGCAGCGCTGGCAGGGTGTGTGGTTGGGTAGGGAGCTGCTCTGGGCTGGGGCTGGGATCCTGTGGTGGTGACTGCATGGTCTGGAGCTGGGGCAGAGCTGTGATCTGCTGCCCACAAACCCCAGCCTGGGGGACACAGGCAGTGGATCGCGGTTCTGCCCTGGCTCTGGACCATGTTGTCACCACTCTAAGATCCCAACCACAGCCCCGAATCAGCTCCCCGCCCAGCTGTGCACCCTGCCAGCACGGCGGGGGCTGGTCTCCATGGCCCTGTCCTGTCATGGCCCCGCTGCTGCTGGAGTCTCCATGGAAACCAGCTGCAGTGACATGAGCAGGGGCTGCTGGGAAATGGAGTCTGGCCACTGGCTGGATCTGCCATTTTGCCCAGTCCTGCTCTAGACCCTAGGGGAAAGGGAAGGTGTTCCCCGATGCCCCATTTCTTCCCCTGCCTCATCTCCTATAAAGCAGCTGACCAACAGCTAGCAGGTGGGAGGGAGTACAGAAGTCTTCAGATTTACCACTTACAAGACATGCAGTCGCAGGTTAAGGCTTAATGCTCTCTCTGACCTGCACAACGGTAATTTGCCACTAGACAGCCTGGCAAGCAGGGGCATGGCTAGGAGGCAGGACTCTACTCCTCCTCTGGGAGTAGAGCCCTAGGGTTTGCGCGTGGCAAGAACATGGAGCCACAAGGAAGCATGCCTCCCCATGGCTCCATCCTCTCGCTGCCTGCTGGCTCCATTCCCACTGCTCCCGTATTAAATGCTTTTAGAATGGTTTAAAGGTAACCTGTAATACCACCCTTAGACTCCAGTTTATTGTGGTGTTAGTGGCAATTTTCATTTCAGCCTTAACAGCTGCAGCCTGAGTAGGATACATACATGTGCTCAGATGACTTTCATTCCTTGTCTCCAGAGGTGGCATTTCACTGTAAGAGAATTTCATGGTAAAAACTGATATTATGGTCAATAAAGATTAGCAGGCTTATCCTACACAAATTATCCTTCAACTTTGGAATGCATATTGCCCCAAGACAGGATGAAGGGATGTTTCTCTCCTGAACAGCAGGAGAGAAACAATGAAGAACATAATAACAGGCAGACTATCTGAGTGAGATCTTTCCACTGAATCACCACCAAGCACTTGATAATTGTCTAGTTTCCTGACTATCTTTACAACTATCACAGAACCTTTCCCAGCAATCAAACAGTATTTGCTAGCTCATAATCTTCCCCTCATGCCCAGAGTCCCAACCATTAGTTACACAAGCTTTGTTCTTTTTAGACACAATATTGCTAAAGAAAACAATTTCCTAGGTACATTCTTTTGAATCTTTAGAACCACATAACTGCACCAGAAGTCATCATTTCAGTGTTTTTCTTTCCTCTGTTCTGTCTTTAAGGGCCCTTTAGAGATCTGAGAGAAAGCAGTAAGAGAAGCAAAGCAGGACATGATATGAAAGTAGTCTGGAGAGACAAGGCTAGTTCAGGACCTTGCTGAAAACTCAGTACCTTGTAGAACAAAATGAATCCTTTCAGCGAATGTAGGCAGTCTCATGTTACCCATAGAAATAAAAGAATATAAACTGCAAAAATTAGTTTGTGGGGCTTGATGCTTCAGCTAGCATGGGGACTGCACATGTTTTTCAGATAGTCCTGTTACCGTCTTTTTTAAAAGATGGCCTTACAGAAGGCTTAAATTATCTCATATTTTGTCTAGTACATGTCGGGATTGTTTTGGTGATATGCAAAGCACATTATTTCCTAGCAAAAGACTAGCCAATGTTTTCTGTTTCTAATGTTCCAGAGTTACACAAAAATTGTTCTGAGAATTGCAAAATTAGAGAAAAAGCTTTGGCATTTAAAATGTCTAAACTAATCTTTTGGCCATTATAATTATGCTGTTCTGAAGAAGCATCTGGCACATTACATTTTACTTGTTGCCAATGTCAAGCAAATCTAATTCAGCATTGGTTTTAACTACGGAGTTGTGTTTAACTCAATGATCTTTGTGTTGACCCTGACCACAGAGCCCAATTTAAATGCTAATTTATCTTTTCCAAATTGACTCAAAACTCCTGGTGGCCACTTGGAACATTCTGCACTCACAGGCCCCAGCATCCATTTTCTCCAATCTCTCCTACTGCAACAGCCCCCATGCCAACCTAATTTACAGTTCTTTTTGTCTGCCTCCCATTCCTAACTCCAGGTTTCTTTTTATGCCATCTGTCGGCTTAAAACATCAAGTTGCTGAGAAGGAAACCCAGGGAAACTGAACTCAGATCAGACAGGGCAAGAGAAGAAATGAATAGCCATTTTGTTAAGCATCAGAAAGGTAAAACAAACATAATTCATACCATCATTAATCCTGTCGTTTACTCAGGAAAGAAAAATGTACTAAAAAAAGTCTCTCTTCCCAGCATGCCAGATATTTGCCTTTGATACAGAGAGCAGCTCAGCAGGTAGCCTGATACTTCCCTTTCCTTATAGACAATGTCATCAGAAGTACTTGCAAGACCACCACAGTACAAAGGAACAGCTAAGCCCTAAGTTTCTTCCATGGTTATTTTTGGAAACCAAGAATACCAAGCAGTAGCCCAGAAGGAATATATTTTTCAAGTTAAAATATGAGCATAAGCCATTGATCATTTGAAATCTAACGCTAGCAGGACCACAGGACAAGACTTGGCCTATCCAATCTCTTCACAAGCTCATTGTCTCTAACGGTATGAGATACTAGTTTTGATTTTACATGATATGGAAATGGATTATATTGAAAACCATGTGTCTGACTAAGAACTTAGAATTTCCTTACTGAAGCAAGAAATACCATGTGCATCACTGAAATTTTTAAAACACATTTGCAGTGAAACTTGCAAGTCTTTGCATGAAGACCTTAGCTCTGTACTTACTCATTCCGTGCATACCTCCTGACTCACAAGAGCAGTCTCAAGGTGTGTCCAGTACATAAAAGGCATTGATCTCAATTATGGATTGTGTGTATAAATACGTATGATCATACAACTGTGACTTATGCAAACATCTGACTAACCATAATGGTTATTAAAGTTAGGATGTATTCATCATTTCCCTTCTTTCATGTACAGACTGCCCACTAACCACAGAAATGAACAGCAGCACCAAAGCAGCAGCACAAGGAAGCCCTAATTCAGGAGATATGGACTGTATTGACATCTCTTCTGTTTAGGCACGTGAGAGATTCCCTAACTTTGAACCTTACCTGAAAATGAGGATAACAAAAATGCCCGCCTGCCTTTGTACTGAATGTTAAATCTAAGATAGTGAAGCCATTTAAACAATAATCTAATGAAGTATTTGTCCAATAATTTGTCGTCACCCAGAGGCACATTATGTTAGGGAGCTTCTATCAGCAATCTTCACGTGCACGGTAAAGAGTACTGAATGAATTGTAATACTCTGATGAAGTATTTCCAGCTAGCCAAAAAAGGTCTGGAGAGGTGTTTTAGCTTGTTCTGCTTTTTATTTCAAATAACCATCTTCAATTTCAGGACATGAGAACGTAAAATCAACTACTTTTCCATCTGTGCCTATTCTTTTACTCAACCATTCTTCTCAAGTATTCCTGAAGACAGGTCATAATTCTTCTCTCCCTCTACACAGACAGGCTGTAAACATTGTGTACAGTACAAATGCCTCATGATAAAACTTGGCTAACTAGTAGGTGCACATGGATTTATTCTGGAAAATGTTCTCTCTCAACCCTCCCCAGTCTCCAAACTCTTTTCCCCCCACTTTGGACCTTAGGAGGCTGAGATGTCTGACCTCAATTACTCCACCTCAGCTCTAGGTTAGGTTTAAACCAAAAGAGCCTGGTTTCATGTGAATGATTGACCTGGTACCTGACTACAGCTGTACGAATGTTACAGTGCACTTTACGCAACTGTAGTCTTATGCCTTTTATAAAAAAAAAAAAACAACCCTATAGCCTATGTATGCAACAAGCACAGCTGGCAAATACACACCAGGTTTCAAGCTGGCTTTCCTTCAAACAACATGAAAGAGTGTTTATCCATTCCAGCTAAGCTTTGCGAGCTGCAGTATATGTTAACAGGCAAGTCCTGATCTATGTATAATTCAGGAATGTGGTCATGTTCAAACAGCCAACTACAGGTTTGTGGCAACATAAAAACACTTGTTATAAGGGTATGGATGTGTAACAAAACAAAACATCTAATTTGTGTAGTTTTACTTCATTCTTAGTAAAGTACACACACAAGTGTATGCAGACACAGCCACTGAACTGTGCATGTGACTGGGGCTGCTGAAGCATGTCAGGCTGACAACCACAGAATGTGTGACCATTCACAGATGGACATCTGCAGCCTGAAATCAACATGTATCATGAGATCATCCATAACTCTTCCTGCATACTCCCCTTTCCTTGCCCCACAACCTTGGTGAATTTCAACTTGTTTCAAAAGAATTTCTCTTGCAGTTAAAGGGTAGTTCAGTTATTGTAAACTGCTTAGTGATAGACTTCTCTATTTTTGATCTTATGTTGCATGGGTACTCTTTCACCAAAAACTGGATTCAGGCCCCCGTTGAGCTCATTTCAGTCATCCATTAGTTGGTGATACACACACAGACACACACATATGTACAAACACACACACATATTACAGTTACTACTGACCTGATCCATATTCAACTTAGCTCAAGGTAAACAGCTCTGATACCCGATAGGGCTGTGTGAAACAGCACTGTTTCAATTCGACTTCCATTTCAACAATTTGATGGAACAGTGTTTCGTTTCGAGTTTTGTTTTGTTTTGAAAGCACTGTTCTGTTTCATTTAGTTAAAACTGTTTTGCTGTTTCAACACTGTTTCGATGTTTTGCCCATTGCTTATTATAGGGAAACATAAAATGCAGCAGGCAGCCAGACTGGGAGCTCACCCGCACTCCCGGGAGGGCTGTGGGGGCTGTGCCGGAGTCCTTCCGGGGGTACGGGCCCCCGATTTGCCTGCTAATAGCCCAGAGTGGGGCACAGCCCGCACCCAGCACTGGGAAGATAGGTGCTGCCATTGGCTCCAGCGGCAGCACCTGGCTCCTGTCACACCGATCGGGGGCACGCACCCCCAGAAGGACTCCAGCACAGCCCCTGCAGCCTGCCCCAGCTGGCTGACAGGAGCTGGGTGCTGCTGCCAGGAGCCAGAGGGGCTGGGGCAGATCAGCTTGTGTGGGGATCAGCCGCCCTGATCCCAGGGTGGGGCAGGGTCTCCACATGAGCTGATCTGCCCCAGGCCCTGCACCCTCCTTGAGCCGACTCCGATACGGGGCTGGGGCAAATCAGCTTGTGCAGGGATCCTCCCCCACCCCAGGATTGGGGCAGCGGGTCCCTGTATGAGCTGAACTGACTTGGCCCTGCTGGCCCCAGGTGGGAGCACCTGACTCCTGTCAGCCGACAGACATATCCAGGGCCCACTGGCACCCCGAGGAGGGCTGCGGGGGCTGTGCCAAAGTCCTCCTGGGGGTGCGTGCTCCCGATCTGCCTGTCGGGTGACAGGAGCCAGGTGCTGCTGCCTGGGGCCAGTGGCAGCACTCATCTTCCTGGCACTGGGTGTGGGCTGTGCTCAGCTCTGGTCTGTCATCTAGCAGGCAGATCGGGGGCCCGCACCCCAAGAAGGACTCTGGCACAGCCCCCGCGGCCCTCCCGGGGGTGCAGGCAAGCCCCTGATCTGCCTGCTGGATGAGATGAGCCAGGTGCTGCTGCCTGGGACCAGCAGCAGTAGCGATCTTCCCGGCACCGGTCCCAAGCAGCAACACCTGGCTTCTCTCATTTGGCAGGCAGATTGGGGGCACGCAGCCTTCCCTGGGGTGCGGGTGAGCCTCCGATCTGCCTGCCAGATGAGAAGAGCTCGGTGCTGCTGCCTGGGACTGGTACTGAAGCCAGTAAGCCTGGCTTCAAAACTCAAAATGTTTCAAAACTTTAGAAACGTTTTGAGTTCCCTTGTTTAGTTTTGAAGGCTTTTGTTTCATTTCGAGCTCAAAACAGCAAAATTGAAATGCACTGAAACAGCTTCGAAATGCCAGGCAAAATTTCACACGGCCATAATACCTTGAGTCTATGCAATGAAATATTTTTTTAGAGCTCGTCAATGTAAGGATATCATTGTGAAGTTTATCGTATTCAGCTTTGCACTAACTCTTCTGACACACTGTGCGTGTCTTTGTGGCCTTTAACATGTGGATAGGTGGCATGAAGTGAGCCCAGATGCACTGTTTTGTCATAAAAGGTAGGGAAATATTATTACAGGATTTTGTAAGAAGCAAGTAGAGTTATCAAAACTGTCTCCAAATAATTTTCTCATTTCAAAATAAACAGCTGTAAAAGCCACAATATTAACATAATAGTATTACCCAAGTTGTGTGTTTATTTTCAAGATTCAGTCCCCCCAATGAAATAAACAATATTCTGAGTTGAATTAAAAGAAAAGCAAACAGATGTCAACCCCAAATTTATTTGCAGTTAACATGAAGTATTACAACACATGAGACTGAATTAGACAAATCCTAAGGTGCAAAATACCAAAAGAGAAGGGAAGAAGAAACTTCAAAAGGAACCACAGCAGAGAAGAAACAATTCTTTTTTCCTGAAAGGTATAAACAACACATTAAAAAAAAAAAAAGTCTCACTACAACATTTTTTTCCAACGACCAGAAATTCAAGATTTCAAAAATATTCTTTGATACCAAGTATATTTTAGTATTAGTTACATTTTAAAAAATAAAGAATGTGTGTATCAGTTCCCTTTAAGCGAGACGCAGACAACAAAGAAATATATTTAGAGTCTATGACAACAGATAAGAAACACTACAAATGATAAAACAGTATGTAAACTCTGAAATACAGTACACAATTTCACAAATTCACCAGGTTGTTTTGAAGTCAATGTCACTATTCTGATCCCTAGAGTCTATATTAATTCTGTACCATAAAAAGTAAGCTGTTATATTGTACTGAATTTGTGAGGATAGGTAAATGTGTCAAAAAGTCAGCTTCCTTTCTTAGTGTGACAGGGGCCTAAAGTAGAGAGCTAATAGTCCTAAAACATCACTAGAAGGTGATTGAGTACAGAATTCAGTTTCCTATTCTCCAAAATTATGGATTACACCTTCAGTTCTACAACAGAGATAACATACTGTATTCGATTTTCAAATTCCTATGGCTTGTCTACTGTTTATTAAACAAGTCAGTTTGTTCCACCAAATTTGCTCAGTAAATATTGCTGGCTAGGACAGGTACTGACAGACAGCTCCTCTAGAGGACTAAATTTTCATTGCTCTTCTATGCCCTCTAGTGATAAGTAGTTTGAGGGATGAAGTGTGAGACATGCAAGGAGGGCTCTAGTTCCTTTCCATGAAGAATTTTTAATTGTGAAAACCTGCCTTCATTTCAAAGTAAGAGTAGAAACTGAAGACTTGGATATCCATAGAACAGAAAAATATGAAAAAAAAAAATCTGTTCTGGTTGTACAAACCATTTCATTTTTATATTGGCTTTTTAAATTTTATACAAAATAATGTCAAAATGAAAACTCATTTCAAAGGAGCAAAATAATAATGTTTCATTCCAAAAAAAAAAAAGTCTGAACACTCATATTTCACCATTACTAAAATGAAATTAAAGCAAAACCTTCCCAACTGTGCAAAGCTTGGTTATCAATTCATTCACATGTTCCAACAGCATATGGTTCCACTGAAGCTTTGCTGACTCTGTCTATTCATAACTTTCTTGTCATCAGCCAAGTCCTTCAAACAACTACTCTTTGTTGCACAGAAGGCAACTTGTACTGGAGAAAGTTGTGACATGAGAAAAAGAAAGTAGGAACAATAATTTAAGTGCTTAGAAGTTCTACCAAAATTTATTTTGCCAATAAATTGGGCTGCACAAGTGCTCCTCTGATTTTTAACACTTCCTGTTTTGTCTGTCAGGCTCCAGAACAATAGTTCTATTTCTTTCTGTGTTTCCTGGTTTGAAATAGAAAGTAGTTTCCTACTTTTTTCTCTTCAAAAAAAAAAAAGAAATTTGGGTCCTGTCTGACTTTTGATTAAATTTTAAGTTAGCTGTTTTTTCCAAGCTAGTTCAATCATCCATGCTTTGTGGCATAGAAATTGCCCTAGTTTCTGCCTTGATATTTTGTCTCTTCATACAGTTTTTCAGTTGAGTTGGTTCAGTATAGAGTAAACTTGGGTATCTAAAAATAAAGCATGTAGAACGTATTTCAAGGTGACTCTCATCCAATTCTAAACACACACTTAGCCTTCTTTTGCTGACTTGCATTTCCCATCACTCCCTCCATTCATCTACTTAAAACAAAAAGTTTCTGTCATTTATTTTAACATGTATGGCTGTTCCTACCTGCAACATGTACAAAAAGAAAAAAAAAATCAGAACATGAACACTTTTTATAAGAAAAAACAACAACTCTGAAGCTAGATCCAGAGCTGATGTGGGTGGAAGCATTTCTATCATGAACTTAGCCAAAGCATTTCTATCATGAACTTAGCCAAAAACCTGAATAAAAAGATCTCCCCATAGATTTGCCCCTCAGGCCTAATTCTACTCTGAAACAAGGAAAAATGGCAGAAAAGTACTTAAAGTTCCCAGAACCACAATCTCAACAGGAACTAAAATTCAGTTTCAAGGAAGGGAAACAGCTAGATAGAAATTCTGCAACTAAACACCTAACAGTTTGCTATTGGGCTCCAGGGGTTGGGGGATCCAGCTGCAATTTGGACTGGCTGCGAGTCTGCAGCCACTCTCTGTAGCCTCTCCCCTCCCCACTTCCAGCCCTGGCACTGTCTTCAGAATGGGAGGGGGAGAATGGAGGGGAGTTCCGTCTGGGGTTTCTTCAGTCAGCTCTGGAGGGTGGGGTGGATGGACTGGAGCCCCCCCAAGCCCTGGGACCCAACAGCAAATGTCTGTTGGGTCTGGGAATCGCTGTAACTCATGGTGCTTCCTGAAAAGCGCCATGAATTACTGTGTGGAGCTGTACTTCTGTGTGCACCCACAATTGTTGTCACCATCAGCTTCAGAAATTAGAAGTGCACTGATACATCAGTACCATATCAGATCAGCATCAATAAAAGGCAAATTAACATTATTGGCTATCGACTTTTTTTGGCCACTGTAGCCAATAATGTCACCAATAAATACAATATGCCTTCTGGCCAAGGCCCCCGGATGCCACATGCATGCTGTGGCTGTATGCATGCATGTGGCCAGGAACGCAGCCAGGCAGTATGGAGAGCAGTGCCCTCTAGGTAAGTCATTCCTTTCCCTCCCCAACACCCCTTCCCCTCCACACACTTACCTGCAGGGTGCTGCTCTTCACACTGCCTGGCTGAGCTCCTGTAAATCGGTTATCGGCCGATATGTCTGGTGAATAATTGGCTATTGGTATCAGCCAAGAAAATCGTTATAGGTGCACAATTATCAGAAATATTCAGGTGTTTTCACCCTGATCTCCACTGCTGTAATTAAGTGCCTGAGCCTTGGCATCTTAGTTGCCAACTGCATTTGTTTATAGCTAAAGCTGCTTATCTTCATGATTAATACAAATCCTGAGTGATGTAGACCCAAGTAACTTAGGACAGAACTTCCCACACTGCAGGCCATGGAAATCTGGTGGCCTGACAAGAACTGAGTATTCCCATGGTGCTAACTTTCCTCCTTGTTTCTACTTCCTAACTTGCATTAAGAAGCACAGACACTTCCCTAATGTTTCTCCTCATATATATACCTATCCCTTTTGTGTTAGGCATGTTCTTTCAACATCAGTGAGAAGGCAGATGGTTTGGATATTAGCCATGCCAGGCAAGAGGGTCTATGCCCTAATGAGTTTCTGAGTTAATAGGTATTGCCCACTAATTCTGGTCTTGATAGATAACAGTCACAGTGCAACGTCTTTCTGTCTACGAAGAAGTAGTACAATAGATTCTTCAAAAGCTGCATCTAAATATTACACTTAAAAGATGCCAGTAATATTCCATACAACTTTTTATGAGCAGGTCTTAAGAAAAAAAAAAAAATCAAATTTAAATATTTGTGCCACAGCTTCCATTTCTTGTAATCAACCTTAAACAGGATCACCATGGTTCATGGCACAGAGACTAACTGTAACAAAAGCAGGCATGCACTGGGACCCTTCTACAGCTTCCTCCCTGAATTCAGCGCCCATCCAAACATTGGTACTATGGCTGCAGTTTGCAAAACAGTTCCCATGTTGCTATCGAGTTCATTTTTAGGTCTTCCTTAAGTGTAAATTTTAGTCCATGGGGAAGATACAGCTCTGTGGCAGAATCTATACAGAAATAAAATAACCTTCCTTCCCCATCCCACAGCATAGGCCATAGGGGTACTAGCTTGCCTTATACTTCTCTGATACCGTACTTCAACCTAATTTTAAGAAAACAGTACTTACAAAGTCTGAGATCTCAGTCAAAGATTGCCTTTGGCTATGTCCATATGGCAGCTGGAGATGTGGCAGCACATGTAGACCGACGTAAGCTAGTTTGGTTACCAGCAACACTGAAACTGATAGTAACAAGTGCTTCAGCATGGGCTAAAATCTCAACTACTTAACTACTTCAAAAGCTAGTTCAGGCTGAATTTTATACTATTGTAGTCTTTTCCACTATTGTTATTCAAACTAGTTTGGGTACATCTGTAAAGTGCTGCCATAATGCCTTTTACTGCACTGCAGATGCAGCCCTCACTGTCAGCAGTTTGTCATTTGGATAACCATCAGCTGGAAACCACTTTGATACCAATTCTTTCATTATGGCAAAGAGCAGGCAAAGATCAATGATGTTTTTCATCACCATGAATCTAAGTTAATTCCCATTTTAATTTTTCTTCAGCTAGTTGTCACAATACTCACACATTCACTAGCTCTTTGTCCTATATTTCAACAAGCAGCAGTCTGTAGAACATTCATAAAATTTCTTGAAAACATGAAGGGGCGGAAAGGAAACCCAGAACTCTGGGCTCCTCTCAGACAAATGCATTATAAGGGTTAAAAACAGCTCCATTTCTCTGCCAACTGTTTTAACATTAGCTGTCTAAACCTGATAAGTTTATTTTTGAGGTAGATGCACATAGTCCAAGAAGATAAGAGATTAAGGACCAAATACAAATACTGAGATATATACATGTACCTGTAAATCAGTCTTTCACTTTGGTAGAAAAACTATACAAATATTTTCTTCATCCTCATTTATTTGCATTTGTACTTCCTGAGGTTTACTTTGAGTTCTGAGCTCAAAGAACATCTACAACTAGACGAGAGCTCTCAATTAGATACATACTTAGACCCTATAGCTTTCTCCAATTCTGGGATTTTATCTTGATGCACAAGAGAAACTGGGTTAGTTGCAACACACACACACACACACACACACACACACACACACACACACACACACAGAAAATGCAGTTGAAACCATTGTTTCATACCATTTTGCAAAGATCAAAAGATGCTAAATATTTTTCTGCACATTTTTTTCATTTTGATGGATATGATGTGCTAATTCTTTCCCTGATTTAAAAACTAAAAAGTTGCTTGTTTAATGTTTTGAAAACTGCTTAAAAATGCTATTAGTTTGTCTTCCCTATTTTTTGTTCTCCCTGCCTCATGGGAAAATGGGGGATGGAGGGAAAAGAGAAAGACAGAAGCAGAGTCAGATTTTCAGTTTTCCTTAGAATAGGTTTGGCTGGAAAAAAAATTCAAAGAGCTCTAATTAAAACCAGGACACAACCAGATAAATCAGATTAGAAGTGGGCCACAGTTCACATAACAGACTTGCAAGCCTTTAAATGAACTTTATGAAAGTTTTGAGTTCATACCCCAAAAGCAGATCCATACATCACTAGCATTAAGTATTGAAACACCATCACAGAAGAGGCAGCATGGAAAGCCACAGCTGTCTGGAGAAGGTAAGGAATCCAGAGGTTCAGAGGAAGCTCAGAAATGTTTTAAGGACACAAAAATATATGGAACATGATCAGCAGGTAACCTAGTTTTCTATTTGTCGTAGAAGAAGCTACCTCTGCCACAGTTTTTGCCTCTCACCCAATCAGCAGTGCACCTCCTCCCACCCCCCCTCCCCTCCCAACCACTGCTTATTGGCCAAGAGGCAAAAACTGGTAAAAATAAAAAGACAGCAGAAATGGCACCACTTCCAGGGGGATGGCACCACACATTTGGTAGGCCACAGAAAAACACGGAGTTTTGTGGGTTTTTTTAAATGGAGATTTTCTTCCTTTTTTTCTTTGTGGGAAACTAGGATCCCTAATGATCAGATACTCAACAAAATTTCAGTTTTTAGCTATTTCCAATATAGCTTAGGGGTGAAGGGGTGAGGGGAAAAACAAAACCAAACCAAACCCTAATTAGAGTGGGAGGAAGATTCACATGAATGAAAGGGTCTGGGTTTTGCCTAAGTGTCACTCTGCTGTTTCCTACATTACATATCAAAATGAATACCACAGTGAATAACACCCTGCTGACTTACTTACATGCATATATTTGTCTTTTTGCACACAGCTTACCTCCCCACCCCTAGTACCTTCCAAGAAAAACTCAACAGGAAACAATCTTCAAAGCACAAAAGTGCATCTGCAGCCTGCTCTCATGGATTTATTACACATGTCCCTAAAAATAGAGACAAGCCAAAAGCAAAACCTTGAAGTCAAAAGCCCCTGAGATTATAAAGTTCAGATCCCAACTTTGCACCTGAGTCCAACTTTATTTAAAATATTGTACAAAGAATAAAAGCTTCTCTCTATGGGGACTCTATTTCTTTAAAGAAACTCAGAGGTAGCTTCCAGTGTAATAAAGAAACAAAGACTTTCAGATGAAACTAGCAAAGCTGTGACTGATGCAGCCAGGAGGAGATGGATGCCTTTTTTGGCTAGCCTGCCAGAACTGCTGCATAGGGAATCAGTAACAATGCTCAATTTGAGCCCTGGGTTCAGTAACAAGAAGGATGCATGCACAAACAGCAAGCCAACCCTGGGGAGATGATGCCAATAATTGGTTACATCTGCTTGAAAGTCCAACCTCCTGTTGGCAGGCAAACAACCTCCTGTCACAGAGCAGATGTGTCAAATGCATAGCCACAAACAGCCATGCAGCAGTGCTCGGTACTTAGTGTTCAGGTCAAATTGTCGCAGCTACAAAAGAACAGACCACAATGTATATAGTCTTAACTGCACTTCTTTTGAAACCATGGCTTTGTTCCAAATAAATACATAAATAAATAAAACTATTGCATTTTGCACAGCTGGAAGACTCTGAATCTTCATAAACAGAACAGTATTAAATTTAGAGTGAGAGACAGAGCAATCAGGATTTAGTCACAGGTCTGTCCCCTTCTAACAGAAGATTGTTTAATGCAATCACTGTAGCAGCAAAGTCGACCAGTTCCACGAAGTCTGATGTAATTATGTTAACTCCCATAACACCAGGTTTCTGTGTCTTTACCCAATTCAAAATCATAGGCAGGTTCCTAAAAGAAAAATAAAGACAAAATCAATTTTAAAAGCCTTGGTTTAAAAGCACTTTGCTTTTTTCTGTGTTTGGTAGCTTGCCTACAAGCAGCACTGATATGTTAAGTTTCAATTGTGCCATTTATTACCCACATTGCTAACCAAATATGTATTGTACTCTAACAACACCAACCGTCTATGGGAGAAAAATGGCAGCTGTACAATTAAATCATGGGTGAAAATATTGGCTAAAATCACTGACACAAACAACTGTCCATAAAAATCTCAGGGCTTTATAAAGATTTCACCGAGTATATGGCATCTCGGACTTCAAAAGTCCCACTGTAGTTTGTCAGGCTTTGTTTTGTTTTGCTGAAGCATTACTGAAATGAAGGCTTAACTCTTACGCTGCAATTTAAGACATTGTTGGGAGTGTCTACACATAGCCCTATGGTGATGTAGTCATGTGCTACATCACCATATGGTGTGCTACAGCAACGTAGTGATCATGAGTCTACATGTGATCAGCAGCTACACTGCCATAGTGGCATGCTTCCCCAGTATAGCGTCCCGCTATGGCAAGTCTAATTTAACCGCGCACGGTGCAGTACAGGCTGTTACTACGCCATGCTTTAGTATTTCCAGAACTGAAGAATTTTGTAAATTGTTCTTTTCAAGACCCTGTAATGAGGGTTTGCAGAAGTTCTTATGCTTCTTTAAAACTCCTGGGTTTCAGCTGGAGCCAGATCCAGAAGTGACTAAATGTATCAGTATTCATTTATATTAGTCACTTAGTATGCCTGTTGCTTTACAAGAAGACAAAACAAGCTGTTCACCTCTTGGAATCAGCTAACCAAGGAATGTACTACACATGCGCACCATCCCTTCAAGGAAGTTACCAGTAAACAAAAAGGAGAGGCTGAGGGTAAAAGAGTCATTATTTCCAAGGCGAGTTGCTCATTTTTTAATCATTTGTTTTTATTAGTTTCAGATGTTTCTTTTTTATCAGATGGAACTTAAACAGCTTAATATTCATATTCAGACTGTCCCCACTCAATTGTAGTGACAGTGTTTATACACACAAGCAATCAGACCCTAAATATTTAGCCTCTTTTAAATGATGTATACCATATCATTCTTAATGGTTTATTTCATAAATGGTGTATACCATATTATGTTTAAACTAGAATCACTCATTGACTTATTAGGTTTTCTCCAAACAATCTTCCAGGTAAACAAACTATGGTTGTGTAACTGAATCAGCGTTGAAACAAAATGAAATCATAGTAACACCATGAAAATAATTTACTGATATTTGTTAATTACTTAGATAAGAAAGGTTATGTGAAAGCTTTAACACATTAGTATGATACAGTTATACATACAAAACAACCGTCATGAATCTATAAATACAAGACCTTCTATTGCAGGGTTGTTGGTTGTAGCCGTGTTGATCTAAGGACAGGCAGGAAAGATTCTTTGGGTAGATCTGACATCATTTATTAGACCAGCTAAATAGTTGGAAAAAGTTTTTTGCAAGTGTTTGGGCAAAAACACCCCCTCAGGCATTGGGAGAGTCTGCAGAGTCTCCTGATGCCTGAGGAAGGGTGCTTGTGCCCAAAAGCTTGCGAAGAACTTTTTCCAACTATTTAGTTGGTCTAATAAATTATATCACATCTACCCAAAGAACCTTGCCAGACTTTCTATTGAGCATTTTGAATAAAACACAAATTTAGATTTGCATAACTTATTACCTAAACACAAAAGCCCTTTACAGCAGGCATTTTGGCACCATCTAGTGTTCAACGTACAGAAAACAAAACAGTACACTTCAGAGGGTAAAGGCAACTGGACATCTGGATGTTACCAATAATATCACATCACTTGGCTTTAAACGTAATTCTTTCTTTTGCAAGACTAAATACTGTAGAAAAGCAAATGCCTTGAAACTTCACTGCTCACTGTGCAATGAAAAACTGAGTACGTTCTAGATTCCCATTTTTAAAATGTTCTTAAAACCCTGCTAAAATAAAAAAGATATTAAGAAAAAAGTGTAGTGTTTTGTCATTGTTTTTACAGAAGAACGCTGTATGAACCACTAGAAGAATAATATCTCTCTGCAAGGAACTATAAGTCTCTTTCAAGGTAGTAACAGCTAGAGTTACAGTTCCTTGCAGAGTGGTAAAGTTCTTGAAAATGTGCTTTGAACGCCAAAGGCCATAGACCTAATAATTGCTAACACATGACAGTCTCAGTGTCTGGTAGTCAGTTCAGTAAGTGATGTGCTCATTTGGACAACTGATGTTACAGTAGCCGATGAAGCAGGAGTAACAGCACAACAGAACAAAAGAACCCCGCCTGACAAACCACTGAACGGATTGGGATGGATAGTATTAAAAAGTAAAAGGGGGAACCAAATCCCAGTGTGAAATGCTACTTCTGTCTGATCAGGAACACAGGCTACCAGACACAATAGAAATACATAAGCCCGATCCAGGGAAATAAATAGGCCCTGCACATGCCTTTAAAAATACTAAAAGTTAAAAGGGCCCAAGACTTTTCAGCATTGGACCCCTCCTTATTTCAGCTCTTAAATTAATTATTCATATATAAATCCACTGGAAAATCCTTACTGTTCATATCTCTTTTTGGTGGAGAAGCAAATCCAGGTCTTATTCTGGTCTAGGTCATGTGTGTATGGGTGCAAGTGTTACTCAAGTCACTGGGAGAGGTATACATACAATCAATGGCAGCTGTTAGCCCACAGAAAAGGATGATACAGGATTTTCATGTAAGGAATAAGCTTCTTTTGTTCCCCTTAACTTTATTTTTAAGTTCAACTGATTTAAGGCTGGCCAACAGTAGGCAGGAGCAGGCCTGACCTTTTTTATTTTCCTTGTAAAAATTAAGTTCAAAATTAGTTTATTCTTCTATATCTTTGCTGGGACCTGAAAGTATCCACACATAAGGCCAGCCACGATGCTTTACCCTAACTGCAAGGGGTGCAAGGCTCTGAGTTAAGTGAATGATCAGTTATTAGTAAAGCAATAATTCAAGCAAACTCTTGGCAGTTACTTGCTTATTTATTGTAACTTCAGCATCAAGGAAGGACCAAAGAAGCCCATGACCTGGGGAATCAAGATAAACGCTTACCTGTGAACTAGTGTATTTTTTAGGCCACGGATTAGATGCCGGGCAATGGTTTTGACTCTGGGAGTGAGAATAGCTTGAGAAACATGGAAAGTTCCATACTGAGACCGCTCCCCAAGGGTAGTCTCTAAAAACTGTAAAAGTTTGTGCACATTTGTTGTGTTGGCCCATGGGGCTGGCATCTTGTTTCCTGGCCACAGAAAGGAATAATCCTGATACAGAGGGTAGTGGTAGAATATGAGAACCTACAGCAATTGAGAGAAAAAAAGGAAAATTTTATTTACAGAATAATAAATTTCATATTTCAGAATTTTAATTTATCAGAATCTCTCAATTTAAAGAGGAAGAATTAACACTTCATTGTGCCCACATAGGCTCAAATTCTGGAGTGCAAGCACATGCATGGTAAATATTAGTGGCTGGGGGACGCATGATAAATATTAGTTCACTGTAGTGTTGGCATAAACGAAAAGAAAGTAATCTTCATTACATGCTACACTGGGTTAGGAGAGTCACTGGAGTAAAAAAAAAAAGAGTATAGTTTACAGTAGAAAATTGAACTCACATTTAAAACTTTTTATTTCCAAATGTTCTTTTCATTTCACTCCTAAATATTTAACAGACAGAATTCCTGGTACCTCTTATGTAAGGAAAACAATGATGTGTGAAGCTAGGCAACTCGTAACAAGTTAACTGATTGTAACATAATGAACGAGGTTGCATATTGGTATCAAGCAGACATTTAGGATAAGTATAGAGAGTCAAAAAGCCCCAGGCTGAATCAATTAAATCTTTGTAGGTTTCTCAAAATTGCATACATCGAACCAATAAGCAAGTGAAATCATGTTCACTTTTGAAACCAGAAAGGCAGCCAGATTCTTGCAGTGGCCCATGCCAGTAGTCAGGCAGGGGGGACAGGACAGAGCACGCCTCCCAGCCTGCTGGCCACTGCCGAAGGCACCCAAATGCAGCAGAGTAGGGCTTGTCCTTGATTGGTTGTCCAGCTCATGCCCTTCAAACACTTGTGGTCTTCCCCCAGGGGGGAAAGAGTCCCTTCAGCCACAGTCTGGTTGGGTCCACCAATCTCAGAAAGGGTTCCCTACCCCTGACAGGGTCCCCTAAGCCCTGCCCTGGTGTTAAGAGGGGATCTCCACCCCCCCATTATCAGATTCAATATTAGATTTTTGGGTGGAGAGGAGAAACATGCCCCTCCCCCCCAGCCCAGCAGTAGATTCCCAGCTGGGTGCTGCCCTGGTGTTGGGGAGAGGGGAGAAGGAGCCCGCAGTAAGAGCTTGACTCTAACCACTCTAAGCCAGGCTGGAATCCCTCAGCCTTGCACCCACCTCAGACTCCAGGCCAGCTGAGGAGGGGGTGGGCTCCCACCCAACCACCCGGAAGAGTGATAGTGCTTCAGCTAGGGAACTGAGCAGACCCTACTCTGCCGGAGCAGACAGCACAGCCCAGGGCTGCAAAGCATCCTGGGATGCTGGGGAGATCAAGTTAACCTGAACTGCTAGGGGATCTGGGACAGAAGTTCCATAAACTGATTTGACCTAAATCAGTTAAGTCTGATACTCCATCCAACCAGATTTATCTTTAACCAGTTTGAGTCATTTTAAAAGCAGTTTACGTGCACTGAGCTTCTGTTCTGTTACAAGTTTAAATCGGTTTCTAATCACTTAAAACAGTTTATGTGCAACTTCGAATCCTAGCCTTAATAGGTGAAACACCAAAGCCAATCATTGTGTTAGCTAGCTAAAATCTTAAGTTCCTGATTCTAAGAGCTTTATTCCAAAGGTCATATTAAGGAACAGCATAGGAAGGCCCAGCAAGGGCCAGGAAGAGTCTGAGTTACCAAATTCAGATCCAGGGTTGAATATATTAATGCTGAACCTTGTTCATCCCATCTAGGACTTCTTAGCCTGATTTGTGTTGTCTCTAGAGCTGAACATGCAAGATTTTTAACAAAATGCATTTGTAGGGTTGGGGGTTCAACTCTAGCATTTATAGATATTAAGTGTTTTAACCCCCGAGTTTTTTTGCCAAGATCATGGGATTTATGTAGACTCACCTGGAGTTACAGTACTTAAATGTTTCTTGTTAACTGGTTTGACAAGGGGTTCTTTGCCTCTCTCAGGTAGGGCCCAGGATTTTAGGCAACACAAATAAATAGTAATCACCATGCTCAGAACTAGCCTCAGACTCATCCAGATTTTAATATCCCTCACCTGCTGTTTCAACTCCCACAAATATTGTAAAGTCACTTTTTCTACAGGTTGCACTGGGCAAAGTTTTGATCCAAATGCTTTCAGTATCTTGCTGATCAGGTACTGGTGATGACTATCATCCATTGCATAAAAATGATTGAAATCCAGGAAAATGACTTCTCCGGGGTGTTGCAGGAGGAAGCTGTTAATCTCCATCAGCCCATCCCAAACTCTGATGCCAAACAAGCCATGTATGAAGTAGATCTCCTTCTCCACTTCTCCTGGCTTGGAAGATACACGCAGATCAAAGTAGCGGATTCCACTTTCCAGCTGCTCCTTGAAAGTCAGGTTTTGAGTAACTGACCACTTCTTCATTAGCTTTTTAACCAAAGAAATTTTAGCTAAACGTTTAATTGCTGTTGCTTGGTCTGGTCCCACTGGAGATTTCTCATCAACCCAGTAGCTGAAAGAATCATGTGACCCTGGAAATAAAAAGCCAAGGTGAATTAATGCTATAACTTTGAAATTATTTTTAAACATCCTTTAAGGAAAAAGGGTTCATTTAAGATACTAAACTGGGACACTGGAGATTTGGCCCCAAATCTTGACCCTAGCACATAGATTCCTTGTGTTTCCTTTGTTTCTAAAAGAGCATGGAGCAAGAATTGTAACAAATGAGAACAAGACTTCTTTGTCTTATGTAAGCAAGTCTGGGAGCTCTTCAGAATTCAAATCGTTTCATCGTGTGCCTGCACAATTCCTAGCATTATGCAGATGCTACCACAGTACAAGTGATGAATATCAACATTATGGAGTACTGTTTACTCCATTCGCCTCTTGCAGTTTCACAGGCAATCAAGCAATAATTAAGCTATTCACCACAGCTCTCCTACCACCTGCAAGCACAGGCATTTAAAATTTGTGGCTCTTCCTTGTTGGTGCAAAAAGTAATGAGTGACCAAGATTTTCCATTTTATTCCTAGCCTTAATATATCACAGCTCTCTAGAGTTGTTAGTATTCCCATCCTGCCCTGGTGAAATAACTAGGTGCCTAAGGCACCAAAGCTCTTGGTGTATCCACAGGTAAGAGCTGAATGAGACTTCTCTTAGGGTGCGTCTATAGTGCCCTATGGCAATGTTGTTACAGCACTGTGCTTTAGGACTTCCTAAAGGAAGTCCTAAAGCATGGTGCAGTAACCACACATACTGCGCTGTACAGTCATTTTTAGCAGCTAGTGCGTTGTAGTGTCGTGCTAAAATGGGGAGCGCACTAGTACGGCAAAGTAGCTGCTGGTCACATGTAGACACCCGTGGAAGTTATGTCACCATAATGCATTGCTACGGCAATGTAGCATCAGATATGGATGCACCCTCAATGTATTAGTGTGCTTCAGCCTCGGGCTTGAGAAATAATTTCCAGACATGGAATGATCACTCAGTCTGCCATCTTACGCACTCCTTGCCCTCTCTGCTGAAATTGCTAACCACTTAGTACCAAAAGTGCTAACTTTTGGGGATGGAAGCCCAGCTTCATCTAGGAAAAGAGGCTATTGCCTCTCTGATCCTTGGTGCACTCTCTCCCCAAAATGATATTTTGCAGTTTCTCTGCTAGGCCTGAACTCAACCCTTTTTCCCCTGGGCCAGGATTGACCTGGGCAGGAACTGAAAGAGCAATACACACATGCAGCTGATTCTGCAGTTGGTCGAACCACAGGACAAACTGTTTTGGCAAATAGGAGAGCCTAACACCAACACTAGCTCCTTTAGTCCCCGTTACCTGCTTTTTTGCTGCCTGAACTCCCTGCCTATGGAGAGCAACTCCTTCTCCAGCCATGACGTGACCTAATCCTTTGGCATATTATCTCAACTATCCCCTTACCTCCTCTCTCATCTATTCAAATCTATTAATTTCCTCTGCCTTTTCCCTGAATGTGCACACAGTACCTCTTTGTCAGATTGCTGCTTCTCTACGCCTGTACTTGAACTAATTCAGATTTTATTTTAGGAGGACTGCTCATGTGACCGTAGCAGTGTTTAATGGGCACCTGAACAGGCAATGGGACCTATCAGATACCTGCTCATTTGAAGACTAACCCTTTTCTGGAGGGCAAAATCAACCTATAAATGAGATTATGATCTCAAATGGGATTACCCTGTTAGGATTTTTAAACTGCCAAAGAAGCATAGATTGTTAATAAATCAAACATCAATTGCAACATTCCAAAATATGCCAACAATAATCAGATTCACCACCCATTCCCTTCTACTTCTTTGTTTAATCCATTCCTTTTAAACAGCCATCTTTCAGGCTTTGCCAACAAATAAGGAAAACAATATCCTAATGTTCCCTTCATTTCTGAAATTCGTGCAGCCCTTACATGGGTTTTGTTTTGTTTTTTTTAAATAACGAGCTTTAAGAAAAACATGGAAATATGAAAACTGTTGGACAGAGATGATTTAGCTGGTTGTAACAGCTATATCAACTATAATAGTTTTCTTTCCAAACATGCAACTCTGAATATAAACCATTCTTTTTGTAAGGGATCATATAACCAATAACTAACAAAAGAAACCAGAAGTTACTTTACTTTAATTGCTGGCTGTAAATCATATAGACATCTGAGAGCTTTTAAGCTTTCTTTTGTAGTATAAGCAACTTATTTCTGACAAACATTCTATAATGAGTATAGATACAAATTTGCAAAAGCTTTTTTTTCCCTCTCTTTCTTTAAGTGCACACTTAAATTTTACAGAAGAGCGGTGTTTATCTGTGTTAGTCTGACATCAGAGAAAAAATAGGAAAGCTCTTGCCTTTCTGACTTAAGCAACAACCTGCTTTGTTAGATGCTATGAATGGACTCTCCAATGGACTGCAAAGCGAGAGAATGGTTTTTTTTCAAAGTTTGCAAACATGGAAAAGGCATCAATCCAGGCCTAAATGAATGAGGTCGTGCTTTGCATTTGACAAAGTAGGTTCCTGCTTCCGAAAGCTCTCTGAATCAATCAGTCTCAAAGGGTATGTATAGAAGTCGCATTTAGGTTGACCTAACTAGAAAGAAATTAAGTGCAATGCCTGAATTGTAAAAGTATTCAGGGGGGTTAAATAAGGCAAAAAATGCCTGAGATCAACTAACTTAAATGGGGAACAGGTTAGTCCAATCCCTTGCCCCAGCCCTAAGACTGAGCTCTTCCTAGCTTCTCCCCCCACAACCCTGAGAAGACTATTTTTTAGCTCCCTGACTTCTCCCTTCAGACCTACTAGCTCTCCCCCAATCCCATCCCACCCACTCCAAGGATATTTTTGCATGCATTTCAGGGGTGGAGGGGGTGCTTTAATTAGAGTGGCTCTGATTAAAAGGCCCACAGAGTTTCATGTACCAGTGTCCCTGTGCTTCAAAGTGGCACTGAGGGCCATTTAACTAAAGTTCATTCAATGAGCTTTAGTTAATGCACCCCTGCTGCCATTTTGAAGTTTGGGGATGCTGATACATGACACCTTGAGGCTTCTGGAGCATGCTAATTAGCACGCTCTAGCAGACTCGAGTCTGCTCCAACATGTTGTAATACAGCACACTGGAGCAGCCTCCCTGCATGTCTACAGGCACCCCAAGTTACTTACTCCTATTTCCCCACACAGCTCCCAGAACAGGCAAATGCCTGTATACATAGATCGTGGTCTGCATTCACAGCTTAAAGTGACCGTCGTGAACATAGGTTGTGGTGAATGTCTGTATACATCTTAAGGTGCCACTGCACCCTACATTTTATCTGACAGGAGAAAAGGAAAACCTAAAATAAACTGAAACTACTGGTTTTTCATTTACTGTTTTTTTTTCTATTGATTAATGCAGGAGTTATGTTGACATAGTCCGTTAGAAAAAAGCCGTAAAACTTGTGTTAATGTGGTCTCGCCACTTAGAGACACATTTTCTCCATCACAATTAATAGAAAGTTTCTCTCAGTCAGCAGGTCTAAGTGTTGAGTCTGCAACCATCAGTGATATTATCTTCTGTTCATGGCATCAGAACAGGAGATTGCATCAGGCTTCACATATGTCCACACTGTGAAAGCAGCTAAGAGATGAGATGTAGGGTGGGGTGTAGGGCAGGGTCTGGTAGCTAGTTCCCTGAAAGCGGTGCAGCCCGGCGCAGTGAGATCTTGCAGGTTGCGTGATAAAGTAAAAAGTCCAGTTAGGCCTACCTCTCAGGCGGAGATGCATGGGTGCAAGCCCATCTCGCCCCCGAGAGCAGAAGACCCCGGTGGACCCCAACCTTAATCCCCATCACAAAGCCAGGAGGTAAGTGGGGCCCAAAGTGGGAGGGCACTAATCAGGAGTAGGAGGCAGCTGAGAGGAGCTGAGGAGGGTCACGCTCCCCTCCCCCTGGCTCTCACTTATCCCAGCCCCCAAGGAAGCTATGCAACCGGAGCCATGCAAACAGGCATGCTCTGGGCCCTGGCACGTGAGTTAGTGCGGGAGTTCGCACAGGAGGGGCACGAAGTTCTAGGTGGTGAGCCTGAAGAGAAGGGTCGGCACAGCAGTAGCCCAGACTACTACCTGTGCAATGGTGGTGATGCACCAAACACCGAAGATCCCCTCCGCCTCTGGGATCCCCCACTTCTCGCACCACTGAGGCCTCCACCCAGATGGAACCCATGGTTCTGGCCTCCACTCAGATGGGGCTCCTGGTTCTCAGCTCTGGGGGCTGCCTGGAAAGACTGCAGGCACCTGGGATCAGGAGCAATGACACCGCCCCTTGTCAGGTTTGCTTTGCATTGGAGTCTCTGGAGTGACAGATTGGGGTGCTCCACGCAGTGGTGCAGAGGCTGCATGCCATCAGAGATGGCAAAGAGAAGATCGACTCTTACTGCCAGACTCTTCACCAAAAGAATGAAGAGGGGAGCGCAAGGATGGCTTGCAGGACAAGGGTGGACAAGAGAAGCTCCCATGAATTCCAGCTAGGGAACGCTTGGACGAAGGTTGTCTCCAGCCTCAAGGCAAGCTGCGCCAGGTCATCACCCGCCTGGATCTTCACAACAGGTATGAACTCCATGTAGCTCCTGGAGAGCTAGCTGAGCTGCCAGCTCCAGCACTCAAGGAAGAAAGGCAACTTGAAACCAACCCAAGGAAGAAATGCAGAGTGATTGTTGTGGGCGACTCCCTCTTGAGGGAGACAGAGGGAGCAATCTGTTGCTCCAACCCCTTGGCCCGTAAGGTCTGCTGCTCCCAGGGGCCCACATCCTAGATGTAGCTGAGACGATCCTGAAACTAGTCCAGCCTTCCAACCTCTACCCCATGCTCCTCATCCACGTGGGCACAAATGACACGGCTCAGATCAATCCCAGTTGAGTTATGAGTGACTGCAGGGCTCTGGGGGTGGGACTCAAGGGGATAGGGCACAGGTAGTTTTTTCCTCAATCCTCCTAGTTATGGGTCACAGGCACCCCAAGTTACTTAATCCTATTTCCCCAAGAGGGAGAGACAAATTGATGAGGTGAACAGAAGACTGTGGCACTGGTACCATCTTGAAGGCTTCGGTTTTTTCAACCACAGTCTTCACTTCCAAGGCATTGGTCTGTTGGGAAGGGACATCTTTCACCTCTCTCTAATAGAGAAGAAGCTCTTCCTCAGCCAGAATGGCTGACATACTTGACAGGGCTTTAAACTAAGTTCTCCAAGGAATGGGCAGACAATCACCAGTGCAAGCCCACCATGCATCAACCACAGAATCAATAGGTCTTGCAGCACAAGGGATTTCACTCCTACCCCAGCCCAAGGAAACGACTCTTTTAGGAGTGCTAGCAAGCCTAGGGCCTCTGATGCCAGGCTTATTTGCCTGTACACAAATGTCAGAAGCCTGGGGAACAAACAGGAGCTGGCCCTTCTGCTACACAAAAATTCAATTCAATCTCATAGGAATAAGAGACCTGGTGGGACTCCACCTACAACTGGATCACAGGTATAGATGGCTATACTTTGTACAAGAGGGATCATGTTGCTAGAAAGGGCGGGGATGTAGCTCTCTATGTGAAGGAACAATACACTTCCCTACGAATGGAGTTTGTCACCAAACAAGGGCGACTTGAGACCCTCTGGGTTAGATTACAGGGAGAACATGGCGATATAACAGTAGGAGTCTACTACAGACCTCCTAACCAAGAAGAAGATCTTAACCTCACATTTGCTAGAGAACTGGCAGAGGCTGTATGCTCTCGGTGCATGGTTGTCATGGGCGACTTCAACTACCCTGACATGTCATGGGAGGAGCATTCTGTCAAATTTGATCGGTCGCGTAGCTTTCTCACTTACACTGACAAACTGTACTTGTCTCAAGAGGTCTACGGGCCAACAAGTAAGGCGTTCCTAGATCTGGTACTGGCCAAAGGGGATCATCTAGTGAGCGGCCTGAGAATCAAAGCGAAGCTGGGAGACAGTGATGAGTTGATCACTTTCTCTATCCATCACAAAGCTCGCAAACCAGTCAGCAATGCAGAAATCCTTGATTTTAGGAAAGCTGAATTTCATAAGCTCAGGAGGCTGGCTGCCAAGACCCTGAGAAACCAGGACCTGATAGAGAGGGTAGTCCACAATGAGTGGTTGCTCCTTAAGGACGCAATCCTCCAAGCACAAGGAAAGTCCATCACAGCTCATAGAAAAGGAAGCAAAATGGCTGGGTGACCCATAAGTCCCCTATTGAGCCACAGGGAACTGCTGTACCTGAAAAGAGAAGCCTATAAGGAATGGAAGTCAGGTAATATCACCAAGGAAGAAAATTCAGCACTGGCCCACACCTGTAGGGAGCAAACTAGGAAAGCTAAGGCCATAACCAAACTCAAACTGGCTACAGAAATCAAGGACAATAAAAAGTCCTTCTTCAAATACATAGGCAGTCAGAAGAAAAACAAGGGCAACACTGGACCCTTGCTCAACCATACAGGGTAGCCAACAACTGACACCCAGGAAAAAGCTAATCTCCTTAACGATTACTTTGCATTTGTCTTCCAACAACGCAAGGGGATCATCCTGCCTAACAAAAGGCAGGATTGCCAGGGTACAGGCAAACCCATGCCCATCATTGGCAAAGATCGCATGAGGGAACAGCCTGAAGGCTAGATGTTCGCAAATCAGCTGGCCTGGATGGAATGCACCCAAGAGTGCTAAACGAATTGGCTGACATCATAGCGCAACCAATGGTGAGGATATTTGAGAACTCTTGGCACTCAGGAGAGGTTCCTGAAGATTGGAAGAGGGCCAATGTGGTACCTATCTTCAAGAAAGGGATGAAGGAAGATCCAGGGAACTACAGGCCAATCAATTTGACCCCAACCCTGGTAAGGTATTGGAAAAAAAATCAAAGAAACCATCAACAACAGGCTAACGGAATGCAACATTCTGAGAGATGGCCAACATGGCTTCGTAGCTAGTAGGTCCTGCCTGACCAACCTTATTTTATTCTATGACCAGGTGACGAACCATCTGGACAAATGAGAAGAGCCTTTGACTTGGTCACCCATGAAGTGCTCATGGTAAAACTGGGGAACTGTAGACTCGAGAACTGCATGGTCTGATGGCTGAGGAACTGGCTCTGTGGTTGGACCCAGAACGATAGTCAATGGAACCACATCAATATGTCGCATGGTGACCAGTGGCATCCCCCATGGCTCCGTACTTGGACCAGTAACTCTGGAATATATTCAATAAACAATCAGAAGCGGACTGGCTAAATTTGCTGATGACACCAAATTATGGGGAAGTGCAGTCACACTAGAGGATAGGCTGGTGATTCAGGCTGACCTGGACAGGCTCACAAGGTGGGCAGATCAAAACCTGATGGCATTCAACATGGAGAAATGCAGGGTGCTCAATCCTCAGGAGAAAAAACCCACATCGTACTTATAGGCTCGGCAGTGCTATACTCACTAGCACGACAACCAAAAGAGACTTGGGGGTCGTGATTAACTACATGAGCCACCAATGCGATGCCACAGCTGGCAAAGGAAACAAAACCCTGGCTTGCATCTACCGATGCGTCTCAAGCAAGATCCAGGAAGTCATTCTCCTGCTTTACTCATCCCTGGTGAGGCCACAGCTGGAATACTGCATTCATTTCTGGGCTCCTCACTTTAGAAAGGATGTGGAGAAGCTTGTGAGAGTCCAGAGGAGAACCATGCACATGATTAGAGGACAAGACAACAGGCCTTATGAGAAAAGGCTGTGAGGCATGAGACTCTTCAGCCTGGAAAAGCACAGGCTCAGGGGGGATTTGGTAGCTGCCTATAAGTGTATAAGAGGTGTGCATCAGGAGCTGGGAGAACATCTGTTCACCAGGGCACCCCAAAGGAAGACAAGGTCTAATGGTCACAAACTCCAGGAAGACCTTTTTAGGCTAGACATAATAAAAATCTTCTTTACTGTCTGTGTCCCCAGAGCCTGGGATAGTTTCCCCCAGAAGTGGTGCAAGCACCTGCTCTGGACACTTTCAAGAAACATTTGGATGCCTATCTTGCTAGGATCATCTGACCCCAGCTGATTTCCTGCCCCTGGGGGGGCTGGACCCGATGGTCTTGCAAGGTCCCTTCTAGCCCTAATGTCTATGAAATCTATGAAAACACCATTTTACACCACATAGGAATCATGTGCATGTAAGGGGGAAACGTTCTCCTTCCCAGGATTTTGGAATAATGGGGAGGAGAATAAAGTCATATTTTCTTAATTTTCAGAAAATAAAAATATTTTGGCTTGCTGCTCCTGTACAGTGAAAAGTTATTTTCTCAGATGTACATGTGCTGCTTCAAATAAGCCACATGACTGCTGCAGAAGGCACTGTGGTAAGGAATTTCCTTTTCATAAGAGAAGGCTTTCAGTCCAACCATCTTAAGCTTTTTGAGCAATTTATTAAAAAAAATTCAAAGAAACTGGACAAACACTCCATGTATTTCATAACAAATTACCACAAACATAGGTACAATAGTAAGGAATGTCTACAGGATTATAAATATTTTGCTTTGAGTTTTAAACACCTGGTATAAGACTCATGAAGCATCCTGAAGAACAGGAAATACCTATCAATACTGAGAAAGTTTTCACAGAAAGCAGATGTTAAGATGTACAATTATTATTTGAGTTTTAGGCACCATTTAAATCCAATAGATTCTGTTCCAGTTAGAAAGGATTGTTAGCCAGACACATGAACCAACTAGAACCCATCCTTGCTTGGAGGCAGGATAAAAATCTAGACCAGAATTCAACTGTTGCTAAGATCTATTCATATCTGCATTTTACGCCCTAAATACCATGGTCTATGCTCTTTGCTCACGTAAGCCACAGGCTTGCTGGGTAGTCTTACTGATGTCACTGCTGTGCCCACATTCTATCTAGACCGGATCATCTCCTTCCTGGGAATGCTGAGAATGCTCATTACTTCATCTTTGTAAACACTTTGACACTGCAGCTGAGCCACACATATAATTATACAGACAATAAAGTCATCAATAAAACTACCTGCCTCTGAATTTACACATCTCAGAGTAGTATCCCCATTTTATATAGAAAAACAGAGGCAGAGAGAAGTTAAATGTCTTACTCAAAACTCATAGAAGAAGTGAAGAGAATAGAAGCAGGCCTCCCATGCCCCCACGAGAGCCAACTTCACTATACTAGACAGTATCCCTGTATATCACCATATAACAACGTACCGATTGTTAAGCTGCTTTTAATTCTGCTATCGGCAACTATTTGTAACTTAGCAATTTTTCTTACTGTTTATATTATGCAGCTACATGGGGTCGAAGTCATCCATTATGCAACTCAAATGACTGGAATTACTCCATGAGAATTTAGTATGTCTGGGATTTATATACATGCTACCTTTAGTGTTCTCTGCATTATTGAGAACAGGACTTTAATTGATTTCATTTCTTCTTCTTATGTTTTGGGATGATATATAGGGATACTGCCTAAAGGTTATGATTTAGGATTAGGAATCAGGAATTCTGGGCCACATGCAAGATTCCATAAATGATTTCCTGTATGACCTCAGGCCAATGATTAACTAATCTCAGTCTCTAGTTACCTGTTGGTAATTTATTTTATGGAGATGTTCTGAGCATTCGTGTACATGGAAAATAACTTTATATCTTCCAAGGTGAAGTGTACTGCAAATGGGGGGTGGAGGAGTCAATCACTTGAAATAAGCATATAATACTTCATCCCTACACACAAGCATATTTGATAACTACTCAAGGAAAGGAAAGGAAGTGGTGGCAGCCTCTTTGCTCAGGACTTTTAGAGCCAGGCCAGACTGAACCCATTACCCAGCACTGAAGGGAACAACATTGCTTTTCCAGGGAGACAGGCTAGATTACCTGAAGTATTTTTCAACACTGACAGAAACTTGATTATGTGAAAATTGAAAAATGTAACCTTTCAGAAGGATAACAGGCTGTATTTACAAACTGTCCCAGCATGTTAACAGCATGACAATGTCATCCATGGATAAAAGGTGCTGCACTCCAGGATACCTTGCCTGTAGTGATGTCAAACTTCTTTGAGCTAGATTTGCTTATTAGCCGAAATAAACTTTTCATTTATAGAAATGACAACACCAGATTTTGAATAAGATTCATAATGAAAGGAATTTAGAAACATGATTTTGGGTTTCAGACATCAATTCAGTCCAGTTTCACAAGTACCGGATCTGGTCTATGCTAGAAGCAGGATGACTGAGACAGTTAACACTTTTGGCAAACACTGAAAACTTTGGAAATCAGGTCAATAACAATCCAGACTTTCTAATCAAAAGATTAACATTGCAAGACCTCAATACTAACACAAACTGAATAGGTAATTTGATTTGCTGGTTGCCGGACAAGAATAGAGAAGGGAGATCATAAATCGAAAATTAAACTACAAGATACAAATTAACTTTCTAGATAAGCACATTCATTTACAAATTAAGCTCTAAAAAAAAATTACTTTAGCTATTTGTAATATAGGAATGAGTCAAGGGAACACAAGGCCTTGCAGTATGAATCCTCTTAGAAACATCCTTTCCCTATGAAGCACATGATGCTTTCTTGAGTAGTTATCAAAGATGTAATCTAGTATACTAACTTGATCCTCCATCATGGCAACTCAAAGTCTTTGCTGTTTATTAGTTCTTTAATAGGAGATGAAAAAAGGGGTTGGTCATTGCAACACCAGCTGGTGCACCATGATTGTCTACAGGTTGTAAGGTGCTGAACTTTCTTCTGAATATATGCTACCTCCCACACTATAAGAAGCATAGCCATGTTACTGTAGTCATTCAACAGAATGCGTAGTACACCAAGCTGCTAATGAGAGTACTCAACTGCTAGGGACAGACATTCAAAAAGCTTGAGCCTGAACTGATTCAATCTTTGCAGGTTAGTCTAACCTGGCTAGGCTGAACTGATTTATAACTGGACAGACATCCCAGAAATGCAGGCACATGCCTGCAGTAGCTCAGGCTAGAAGCTGGGGGCTCTAGAGCAGCCCTCCCTTCCTTCCACAGCATGGAGCTGAGAGGGGCATGGCCAGGATGAGGCAGGACCTCTGATTAGACCAGCAGGGAATTGATAACAGTGTTTATCACCCAATTAAGAAAACAGAGGGACATTACCAGCTACTTCTTGATTCAGCAGGGAGGGTATCCAGCATGTGGTCTGCCAGCTAATATACAGATATTCTCAGCAAGGCAGAGGAGAGGAGGCAATTTCTGCTTAGCAGGGAGTAGGGAGGGGAGGGGAAGGAGTCTCTGGAGCTCCAGCCAGGGATCAGAGGGGAGGGGTCAGCCCTGCTGTGGAGCAGAGAGTCCTGCCCAGCCCAGACAGCATGCTGGGATGCTGGGGATGTCTGGTTTATCTTAAACCAGCAAGGGGTCTGGGACAGACATTGCATAAACCGTTTTGAGCCAAATCAGTTTAGTCTGATACTACATTCAATCAGGTTTATCTCAGACTAGTTTCAGCCATTCTCAAACTGGTTTATGCGTACTGAACTTCTGTTCTGTTACAGGCTTAAATCAGTTTCTGATCATTTAAATTGGCATATGTGTAATGTATGTCCCTAGCCAACAAGGCTGCACTCCTTCCAATTTGGGAGCCAACACATGCCTGGAATATCTCAACATGGCACTGGCATGTACCACATAGACATACCCATTAAGTGTCAACATTAACAGACACCACAGACCCCTGACTGCAACAGCAGAAAGTAAACTACTAGTTTTGTTTTTTTTTTAATTCTGTCATCTCTGAAATACCAGGTATAAGGGAAGGGTTTGCAAGAACCTGCTCTGTGTTACCACTTCAGCAAATGAATGGAGGACCTCAATCTCGACGCATTTTTGGCCACAGGTTCTTGATGAAAAACCAGTAACCCATGCATTGTTGGGCCACGCCTAATTGCAACAGCAGACAAAGGAAATATCTGATGCTGGGCAATGATTCTATGGCGAGATGCATAGCTCCATGAGCCCAAGTAATTTATAAACATTTTAAACACCTTTTCCTATTCATATCCTGTAAGCTGTGTCCTGGCGCACAGGCAGCTTAGAAACAGTTCGGTATTGCTGTTAGGGGATACCATGGTCAGGTTAGGCTCTTCTTTTCTGCTTGGAGTTTAATCCAAAGATCTAGAAATATATAAGCAGAGCAAAGGACCTTCTAGCTTGCCAATTCATCTATGAGCATGTTGTCACCTATGGGAAGTAAAGTGAGAAATCAAGAAGGGCCATTTACAGACATTAAAAAACAAACAAGAAAACAAATGAACAACCAAACAAGGTGCTTTACTTTAAATTTAGTGTGCTCCTGTGATGAGCCCAGTACATGCCCAAAAAAGGCATCACGTTACTTGGAGCCAGCTCACCCGATGTCTGTACAGATCAGGTGCTTTAGCAGGGCATTTATTTAGCTTTTTGGTGCATTTATCTAATAGCTGATTGAATAGCCAACAAGAGCCCCGCTGGAGCCCCAGATCTACATAGACACTGCACAACAGGGTTGAACCAAAATGCTGCTTCTTCCGACAAAACGGGGGGGGGGGGGCGAATTCCCCTCCACGTCTGTCAGCAGCCAGTGATAAAAAATAAAGGCTCTCTTCCCATGACATGAATTATAAATGTCCTTATTACACAAATGTGCTGCACCTTTTTATTAAATGGAACTTCTAGGAAATACATTGAGTCACTTTACAGCAGTCAGTAAATATGTTGATAAGGGATGAGGCTCTAGGCAGCTCTCTTTTGTGATCAATGGTGCCCTTTGGGCCTAAGACAAAGGTAAGGAGCATGTGGAGGACTCTTAGAAGTTGTCTACACCATGTCTCCGGCCTGTCCCAACAGGAATGCTTCCTAGCATGCACTACCCAACCATTCCCAGTTTGTATGGATCAAACTGGGAAATACACCAAGAAAACTGCTCCAGGGGCACCCCCTCATGCTTATTCTCATAACTGAGACAGCAGCTGCTGTCAAGCACACCAGAAACTGAAGTCTGAAAAGCAAACAGGGGTAGAGTGGCTTATTGGCCCATTTCCAGGTTTGATGCCTGTGAGTGGGAACAGGTGGGCTGGGCATGCTAGGGAGCATCTCTGCTGGGATAGGCTGGGGATATGTGGCCTTTCCAGATACTTATCTATCACATTAGCTGAAATTTAAACCAACTTTACATGGGCATCTCATCGATATGCAGATTCAACTATTACTTTCCTCTCCCAGAAACCTTTGGAATATCAGATAAAGTTTTAAGCTGTCTCCTCCTTGCCATATTAGCAATTAGCCTTCTTTGGGCTGAAAGTTTAAGGCCAGGACTAAAGGTCAGGACTAAGAAACACAATGGAAGGAAGCAGAAGGAAAAGGAAGACAGTCAAAATGCTAACAAAGAGGGAAACGGGAATTGGTTGCACAAATAGATCAGGAACAGGGAAAACAGGGTGAAAAAAATTAAGATTGGATGAATAACCTGGGGAGGGAAAATTGACTGGGAGTTGAAGATGAAGAAAGGGGAAGGAGTTAGATAAATGCCAGAAAGGGGAAAGAAGACTAAATTTGTGATAAAAGCCTGAGGATTGGATGCTAAAAAGGGATAAGCAAAGACCATGTGGCTAGGAAGGAGAGAGTAGCAGATATGACATACAGGATGACAACCTACTGTGACTACTACTTATTCTGTTAACTCAAGCAAGAGAATTTCTATATGGCATATCTAAACATTTGGACCCTGCCTCCTTGAGCACATGGAATATCTTTTGTCTCTACAGGCCCATCTAATTTATTGCATAATCTATCAAGGGTGCAGTGAATGAACCAGGGAAATGTGTAGACTTCACGATTAAGGCAGTTGACAATTGCCCTGAAAAACTGATTTATTTCTTTACTATGGGCATAGAGTGCCTAGGTGATGCTTGGTCAAGTCACTTAAACCAGCTCATCACATACTGTGAATAAAACTTATTCCTCATTTTTGGGTTCCCAACATTAGCTTCAGGTGCCTACTTCATAGAAGATTGATCAATAACAATTAAAGTCAATGATAGCTCTGCTTTGACTACTCTACTAAAAAATGCTAAGTACTCTTATATTGGAAGCTTCAAGTTAGTAGATCCTTCTGATTTTTGTCTCTCTCCATAAGCCTCCCAACTGGAAAATGAAATAATAATACCTACTCATCTTATAGCAGCAATATAAAAATAGAATAATGTTTACAAAACACTTGGATAATATAGTTATGAATGCCATAAAATCCTGCAAGGAAATTAATTACCATATTTACTCAAATTTAAGATGACCTCCCCCCCCCCCCCCATTAGACTCTAAATATGGAAAATGTATGAATTCGTTATAATTTCCCCACATGTAGTATCTAATTATTGGAGGGTCATCTTTAATTCATCCCCACACCACCGCTGCAAGTGGGAAGGTGGTATGGGGAGATCAAGCAGCTTGCCCTCTGTTTGCACCTGCCCTTTGCCACCTCTGACTGCCCCTCTCCCTGCCCGTTTCCACCTCCCACCCCCAAGCATCTGCTCTACCCTTCCCCCCTCCTTAACTTTGCTCTGCACAGGTAGGCTCCATCCTTGTTGTAGCCTGGGGCACTGAAAACAGCCCCAGGCCAGCCCCGATAGCTGCCATATGGGCTGTATGCTGAGTTGCAGCCTTGCTGCAGCTGAGTTGCAGCCCAAGCTGCACCATGGATGGAGCCTGCTGCCATGGAGCAAAGGCATGGGGGACAGGTGGCAAAGCAGAAAGGGAGAGGGGCAAGCAGAGGCCGCATGGAGGTGTAGGGAGATGGCAGAGGGGGGAGACGCTGCAGGGCAATATGGTGTACAGAGGTGGTGTGGAGGGGGCAGACAATTGCTGCTATGGCCTGACCTCTGGTAAGGGATGGAGGCTGAGCTACAGCAGCTACCTGCCTTCCCCCCCACTGTCCTTACTCGATTCTAAGGTGAGTGGCTTCCCCCCCTGTTAAATGGGGGGCACTTAAAACTGTATTCAGTATATACAGGTATGAAAACACATGGGGGTACAAGGGTATAATACAAAATATTGAAAATCTTCAGGAGAACACTAGTCAAGAGAACACTCCTGTGCAGTGAGATAAGGATCCTGTGGAAGAAAACAGGAAGTGATCTTCTTTATATTATGACAATTTATGATGATAAATAAAAGAGCCCAAATTAGGTTGTAGAAGCTGTTTAAAAATATGGTATTTCACTGTTGGCAAACACTTGCACTTTTTAACTTTCACAATAATCTTTTAACACATTTTGTATGTGAAATAATCTAAAGAGTAGCATAGAGGCTTCAGAGTAATCAGTCCAGTTTTGGCCACCACACTTAAAAGAAACAAAAGAGAGCAATAAAAATTGTAAGACGCTTAGCAAATGCGACCTATGAAAAAAGGTAAAGGAACTGGAATTCTTTAGTCGAGAACAGACAAGGCATCAGAAGCGGTGAGTTACCAGTTTGTAAAATTATGCTTTTAAGAGGACAGCAAGCAATTGTTCTCCATGTTCACTAAGGAAAGTATAAGAATAAATCAGCTTAATTTACTGCAAAGAAGATTTTGACTAAATATTAAGATATGCTTTCTATCTATAAGAATTATGAAGTGCTGCAAACAAATCTGGGAATATTGTGGGTCCAGGTATATTTGATTCTGCCTCAGTACAGGGTGTTGGACAGACTGCTTTAAAAAAAAAAATGCTCCCAGCGATATACATCTCTGTTCTACAGAAATGTTCCAAACTCCGCTTACGGGGCCTAATGAAGATTCAAGGTCCCTGTGGGCCTTGTACTTTCCCACTGATTTCACCCTGGCATCCCACAATACATCTAAAACAGTGTGGTCTCTGTGAGACAGCCTCAAAGAGCACATCTCCAAGAGCAGGAATGCCCCTGCATGTATGCTCTGGCACACAACAAGTTGCCCCAGGTTGGGTAGAGGAGGTTGGGGCCAGCACCTGGGCTGGGGTCCTGTGGCCTCCCAGGGCTCCAGCAGTGGTGATCTGGACACACAGAGCCTGGCTGGTAGCCAGAGTGTGGCTTTGGCCATTCAGGTGCCAGTTTCAGGTGTCACACACTACCGCCACATGCACCACCCCACTTTTTTCTGGTATGGGTTTTTTTGACACCAGGATCTCCTGGGAGTCATCCTCCTGTGCTGATCAACACAGAACTACATCACAATTATTCAACAGTGGTACAACCTTCTGTATAAGATCTTGGCTACACCTCCAAGTGTGTGCAGGGTACAGAGGGCAAGGACAAGTTAGGGATAGACTTTTCTCTTTCTAACAGATTGAAAACCCCAAATCCTTTTATTACTTTACTGCAAGGAGAAAGGTAGTCATAGCAATGTCCAGGTTGTTATGTATCAAAAAATATGCTTTGGTGGTTCTGCAATGAAATCTTCAGATTTAATACCACCATTGTCCCAGATACTAGCTGGCATTTTAAGACCAGAGCTAAAGTAATGGCATTGTGCACCTCCAGGAATGGCTAAAGAACTGCTCTTATCTCCAGAGATTACTTCTTTACCTCAAGGCTCTACAATAGCTGCCAGCCAGCATTGCATGTATAATATACTTCACTCACACACATAATGGATAATTTGTGGATAATTTGCTTAACTGAACTACACAGTGCCCATCGAATTTTCTGCCTATTTCTTACATTGCAAACTCCAATTATCTGACTATCATCTAAATGCATAAAACTATTTAAATGCATTTCATCTTTTAGTTCCACAGCCTACTCCGTAACTTAATTTTACTTTGGTTAATTACAGAACAGCTTTGTCTACTCTGTCACTAGTAATGTTCCTATTACATGGGCCAGGAACAGTGAAGCTGGAGACCCGTGTGCTGGGGCAGGAGCTGCCCAGCTGCAGCTTCTCCCCAGCCTGGACTGGCACAGCAGGAGCAGGGGGAGGGGGAGGAGGAGCTGCTGAAAGCAGAGGGAGCTGAGCACTACCTGGGCAGCTGCATCAGCAGCAAGAGCAGCCCTGCCAGGAAGCTGTGCGGTCTGGCCAGGGCCGGGGCCATGCTGTTGGTGGGCACTGCGTGGAAGCAGGGGCTGCCGAGGGCAGGAGCAGGTGGGGCTTGGCTCCATGCAAAGTGCCATGGGGGCAGCTATGGGCTAGACTGGGGGAGGGGTTAGGGGGCAAAACACAGCTGCACCACACCTCTTGCCCCCTCCCATCCCACAGCCTGCTCCTGGGACCTAGCAAGCAGCCAGCCTGTCATGTGCCCCCACACCCACCTCCCCAATAATTTGAACTATCATGTAAACACTTATATATACAGTACTCAAATATTTTATACATGCAGCCCTCAACAGCTCACCAAAACTCATTTAGTGGCCCACCAACCAAAATAACTGCCCGTCCCTGGTTTACCTCCTGGGAGAGTGGCCAAGCAGGGAGGCAGGGCAGTGGCCAGGCAGGAAAAAACCTGAGCCTGAACTTCTCTGTTTATCTCCTCACACCTCAGGGCACCCTTCAAAGGATTTTACAGCAGGAGTGCCCTGGCCCTGACTAAGAATCACTGACTTAAGCAGTCTTGTTTACATTAAGTTTGGGTCAGTACATAGGTTTCCTCCTTCTCCCTCAGTCCTTTAATAAGAACAAGTTCTGACACTGTAAAGAAAAAAACTCAAGTGGAACTTAAAGTTATGTACAAAATGAGATTACTTAATTGTTCCTCTTACTGAAAGTCACGCTTGGCAGAAGTGAAATAATAACATGTAAGACAAGGTATTTGCAGGTATTACCTCTTTCTGAACTAGGTCATGATGCAGCTATATCAGTTATTTCATCTGAGTAAATTAGGGCTTTGTAAATAATTATACTTTTGGTTCAGGGTATTTTAGGGCACCCCAAAACATTTAATTTCACCTGAAATAATTTTTTTCAGATCATTTATGTTCTTTTATAAATTCAGAACAAGTTAGAAGCAGAAGATGTTGATTTGGAATTAAAAATGGAAACATCTCGTTTAAAAAGGCATCAAAAAGAAGGTTCCAGCTTTTCCTTAATTTTTTCCTTCATCTTTTCCACACAACTTTTCCCATATTCAAATTTACAAATAGTTTCTAAACTACTGTTTTCAGCAAATTTACTATTTCCCTCCAGTCCGCTCCCAGTAGTCCCAAACGCAGCGTCAAAGCCATCTTACGTACTCCCTAAACATTAAAATTATAACCACTCTATGTACTTATCTGAAAAAAGGATTTCTTTCACCTGTGCTTCCCCAAGGGATCCCTTAAACAGCAGCCATACTGTGATCCAGGAAGAGTGGTGAACGAGTAACAGAAAGCCAGCTTTAGGGTAAGAGTTTACCACCAATCCAAGAGAAAGCTCTTCTGGCTAACAAATGGACCATTATGGGCATTTGTACACATGCCTGCACTGCAGTTGTATAAGTCACGAAATGTGTGTCTACACTGAGAAAATGTCATAGATTTCATAGAAGTTAGGGCTGGAAGGGACCTTGAAGATCATCAAGTCCAGCCTCCTGCCCAGGGGCAGGAAGTCAGCTAGGGTCAAAGGATCCCAGCAAGATAAGCATCCAAACACACGAAAATGGTGGTCGTGCACTTTTGAACTAAAACACCCCCAATGTGTTTTAGTTTAAAAGCACGCTACCACAATTTTCTGCACACTGACACACATTTCAGATTCATTAATTGATGAATAGAGTTTGCTCTGACACAACTGATCTCCGGCGTGTTGCAGGACAAAAAAGTATGTGTATAAATACCCAAAGGGCTTGAGCTGAGGACACAACAGAAACCATTGCTTCTGAGAAAAAGCAACATGTAACAGACTGTTTAATGCAAGGCAATAGTTCTTCCTAACACACACAATAGCGAGAGAATGGCTGATGTCCTGAAGAAAGAGGATTTAAATCTTAGATTATCTTTTACAATTAAAGATTATTTACAGTTCCAACGGAATTTGTTTTTACCTGTGTAAATGTTTCTTTCTTTTTTTAAATGCTGTAAAGCTTGTGGTCTTGTATCTTAGCACTGAACCCTGCTCTCTAACTCTGTACATCACTAAAAATGATGATCCTCATTTATCCATTTTGAGTCTACCACCTGCCAATTTCAATAAATGTTCCTTCTTCTTGTATTTAGGAGTATTGGTTGTAGCCACGCTGATCTAAACATAGGCAAAAAAGAACCTTGTCTGCATTTCATATCTACCTTCTCTAGACACCTAAATATCAGCAGTCCCCAAACCTAGGATATCTGTAAGAGTATAAGCACTAGAGCAGGGGTGGGCAAAATGTGGCCCGGGACCCAGATGCGGCCTGCCAGGCCATTCTATCCAGACCGCGGGGCCCCTAAAAACGTAGAGAATTAATACTTATCTGCCCCTGGCTGCCTATCATGCAGCCCTCGATGGCTTGCCAAAACTCAGTAACCGCCCCTCCACCCAAAATAATTGCCCGCCCCTGCACTAGAGGAACAGTTGGAGTTTCATTTCAGCACACTGTTGTATTTGGGAGTTGGTTAGTATATCCTTTTTTTATTGACAGAAGCAATTGATTATTTTAACTTAGTTTATGCTCAGGGTACTATTTACAATCATGCCATCCTTTCCATACCAGAGCAGGATTGCTCCCTACAAAACAATAAAAATTAAAAATTAACAGAATCACTTCACAAAATAATAGAGGTCAATAGTGCCATGCACTTATACAACAAGAGACCCTTCTGGCTGACAGAAGAGAAAAAAAAATCCTGTAGGTAGCCAGAAAACGGTTTGCCTTTTATATGCAGAAACAGTTACTCCCTACCACCACGACACCTAATAGAAAAATGTTCATTGTTAATTCGGATTCAGACCTCCTTTATGAACCACTTTTTTTTTTTTTTACTAACTCATCACCCTGAGCTGGTATTTCAATATTTCCTCACAACTCCCTAACTCCTTTTTCCTAGTCATAGGCTATATGAAGCAGTCTGACAGTTGCTCAACTTTCAACCTTAAAATAATCCAAGAAGAAAACACTGTTTATAATATGAACAGGATTTTGGGATTTTCAAGCTTACCATCATTAACTTGCCTGGTCCCTCTACTGCAGATACCATGCTGCCCAACACTTATTCACAACATTCTGTTGAAATTAATAAGCAGTGACAACATACCTAGAGCAATTACCAGCACAGCAGGTTCACCCTGCCTGAAGCCATCTGGAACAGTCAGCAGACACGTGTCAAGCACATCTAAGCTGCTTGCTCACCATCTTTATCAGTTTTCTGTATTAAAAGGGCCTACAGCAGGTTGAATATTTTCAATACCGGCATTTCTGCTCCTTGAAAGGAATTTCAAAGTTGTCTTGCTCATGATATTGTACAATTTTTTTTTTTTTGGATAAGGGGAAAAAAGGAATATAAAGAACCTGAAACTTGGAAACATCTAACTATATTTTGCTCAATTTTTAAGGCCACTATATTTTTAAGACTTGTGACAGAAGTTAAATATCATCTCACATGCTTCATTTCTGCACTGAACCATGTCTGTACGTGTACCTATACTTCCTCAGAGTTGTAGCTCCAGGGGTCTTATGTCCCAGTTGCCTGGAACTTTGAGCTATTACTGGTAGGTCTGCAACAGTGCAAAGCAAAAGCACTACTTCTTCCTGGAAAAGCATCCTGCACCTCCACATTAGTGCTGCAGAATCTATAACCAGGGAGGTTACAAAGCTTTAGGAGACTACTGTGTTAGTATCAGAAAGGAAAACCTATAGCAGTCACCACTAAGACCCTTGTAACTGATATCTGCAGGCCAGATGAGTTGCTGCAGAAATGGAATCTAGAGGAGAGTGCACAAACCGGGACTCAGGAGAGCTTGGTTCAATTCCTGACTCTGTCACCGATTTCCGGGGTAATGCTGGGCAAGTCAAGTTCCCTCTCTGCATCTCAGTTCCAGCATCTGAAGAAAAGGAAATAATGATAGCAACCTCTGTAAAGTGCACTGGCATCTACTGACAGAAACAACTAGGTATTGTCACTATTGTAATGTTCACTTGACAAAAGAGAAGATTTTAATAGCCATCACTGTCCTCAAGTCTGCTCAATGTAAAAAGCATTGAGCTCTCCCACAGTTACATTGTGACTTTTGGTCACAAAAAAGGTAGGCAGTTGTCTTTGGTAGAAGTCATGCCAATATGAGTAACATGCAGGAATCATTTTCACATTACTCATCACATTGCTACTGGCTAAATACAAGGTAAGCATAAATTATTAAGTGCCATCCCAACCCACTTCCTGGTTTCTCAGGTTGCTAAGTAGACATTTGTACAGGTAATATTATAGGTATCAATTTGAAAAAGGAAAGGCAGTATGGCCAAATGCTGGTTTGTCTACCACTTAAACCTGCATAAAATTCACATGCCTATTGCAGTGACACAATTCACCTTTTCAAAGTCCCGATCTGCTTAAATCTTTGGTCTTCACTTAGACTTTTGCATGTATTAGGAAGTATAAAAAGGTGATGACTGCAGTGGCTGTTTTCCAGAGTTTTATGGATATATAAGCAGAGGCCTTCTACAAAGTCTTCCACCTGAACTAGAGCGCATCAGACAGTAAAAGATGACAGCTTCATGGCTATTACAAAATACACAGTTCTAGTTTGTTTCCTGCCACGCTTGGAGAACAGAGTACTTGTCATCTGTGGTTAGTCATACATCCAAAACATGAGCGAAACCATTTGTGAATTTCATCACTCATGGTTTTTAGCACAGAAATACTTAAATACTTCCCAGAAACTATATTATTTATTATTAGTCTGCTTCATACTTTAAAAGCTTCATGTCATTTAGGTAGAAGGCAAAAACAAATTCTCTCTCCCTTAATCTAATACATGACTTCCATCTGCCCCCTCAGTACACATCCTTCTTAAACAGATCTCCTGAAAGACAATGTTATGAGGAAGCAGCATTCAGTTTGTATGCAGCATGTGTATTCATAACACTCCATTTTATATTACCTAGTAGGCACAACATTTTATATTACTTGTTAAGCACCAGCTTTGTGCCTACGAAAGACATTAGCCCCATTCTAAACTCAGCAGCAAGCTGTCAAAACGAAAATTAGGATTTACCTTCCAACAGGAAAATTCCTATTTCCAACTCATTAAAGGTCAGAAAAGAAATTCAGAGTAATTTGTTAATTTTCATCACAGCAGAAAGTTAACAGGATGGTATTCCAAGGTTTCTTACTAGGACCATTTTTATTACTTAAAACATTTATCAATGATCCGGAAAATAGAATAAGCAGTGAGACGGTAAAGTTTGCTTAAGATGACTAACTAGAGTACAGACAGAGGTAAGATTACAGAGAATTTCAAGAGGGAAGTCAAGCCAGGGAAATAAACGGCATGATACCAGATAAAAGTCAAATGTTAGTAAACTAAGTTATGCAACTGAAAATAATTCTTTTCTCAAATACCTTTACTACAGACCACACAATTATCAGAATAAAGAAGATGTATGTATAAAGAAGATTTATGCAGGGTTCTAGACAATTTAAGACCTCTGCTCCCAGTTCAGCAACAGTGAGAAAAGCAAAAGAGGAGGATATATGCATTGTATCATTTAATTTATGGAACACGGAGGAATAGTTATATGCCGGAGGAATATTTATATATAACAAAATCATCATCTGATGAACACAAATCAGTGACATATTTATCCTGTAGCAAGATGCAAGAACTGGGAGGTATTGGCCTGTTTTCACTGACACTGAAGAACTTAATTGAAAGCAAACAGTTTTTCACTAAACGCACTAGGGCAAGACACAATATAGTTAGAAGAGAAGCTTAGAAGGATTAAGAAAGATTTAGACATTTGTAAGGATAGAAACATCCAGCGCTTAGTAATAAATATTAGGACAACAGGCAAGAGCTTTGTAAGGGATATAAAAAACTCATAGTTCAGTATGAAAGCCAACCGTTAACTATTGGGGGAGTCAGTTAAAAGTATGCAAGGATTTTTGTGGGACCAGCTGCATTGATGGGATACAGTTACCCAAGCTTTCAAATGCCAGACAGTCTTGACCAATTAGAATTAGATTCTCCCTGTGGTGGCAATACTGGGCACTGATGTCAGGCAACTAGGGCTGACAGCTCTCAACAAAGGTACTGGATTAGATGGACCTGTGGCCTCAATCAGGGATATCAATTTGTAAGTAGTTTTAAAAGAGAAGGACTGAAGAAAGAAGCCTACTGAACATCCTCATTCCTGCTGGTCTATTTACAGCTGAAGATTATATCACAGGTTGAATGCCCGTGACTCAAACAGATGGCAGGTTCCTTCCTTCTAGCGCTAAGAAACTGGCAAAGCAGATCTGTTGCATCCGACACCCTGCCTCCAGCAGCAGCAGCCAGGGAGAGATGCTTAGGAGGGGAGGTCACTGCCCCCGCCATAAATGAACCAGCTCTGCAACTGTACACTGGCGAGGTCAGCGGGGGTGGAGGATGTCTCTTGACCTCAGCCGTGATCCGTTTACACCCTCCAGCAGCAGGCTGAAGGACAGCCCCTGATGAGCTATGTGAGTTAAGCACAGGCTTATCAGGTATCTCAACCCACTTGAGCCAGAGCGGTGTAAGAGAAACATTAAAAAAAAACACAGACATTCTTTTCAATGCCCTGTGCTCGGGGGCAGCAACTGGAGCGCCAGCCTGCCGCAGCAGGAGACATTTGCTCCTCCCCGGGGGATAACCCTGGGCATGTGAAGCACCCCCTCTCTGGGAAGGCACTGCCCTAGCAGCTCACGCTGTGCTGAGCCCAGAGACCCCCACACCCAAACGTGTCCAGGAAAGGGCCCCTCTCCCCTCCCTGACAGCCCTGTCCAGCCATGCTTCCAGCTTGTGTACACACACGCATGCTTACTCCTTACACGCTCACACCTATGCACACACTTGCTTACTCCATACACACTCCTACCTGCACATGCACTCACTCACTCCTTACACCCTCACATCTAGACACACACACACTTGCTCAATCCTTACACACCTCACACCCATACATACATGCTTGCTCACTCCATACACACACACACACACACACACACACTTGCTCACTCCTGACAACCACATATCTAGACACACACAGGCTCACTCAATCCTCCCACCTGCTCACTCCTCACTCACCTCACACCTATACACACATGCTTGCTCACTCCATACACTCACACCTGTGTGTGTGCACACACGTACTTGCTCACTCCTTACCTCACACCTAGACACACACCAGCTCGCTCAATCCTTTACACACAAGCTTGCTCATTCCTTATAACCTCCCATCTAGACCACACACACACACACACACACACAGGCTCGCTCGCTCGCTCCTTCCCCCCGCCCCGGAGTACCTGGGATGGCGAGGTGCGCCAGCGGGCGGGCTCGGAGCGGCGGCGGCAGGGCGCCCATCCAGTCCGCCTGGCCGCCCGCCGCCTTCCGCCACCCGCGCCCCGCGTCCACCGCCGCGCCGCGCCGCCACACGCTGCCGCTCATGCGCTCCGCCAGCCAGCCGCCCATGGCCCTGCCGCCCGCGCATCCCGCGCACCCCGCGCCCAGCCCGCCCTCTGCCCCGGCACCAGCCCCGCCGCTGCGCTCGGCCCCTGGCGCTCGGGACCAGCCGGAGGAGCCGGGCAGGGAACACCGCCCCCAGGCTGCGCGCCTCACGGCCACGGCCACGGCCCCGGCCCCGCCCTGGCCTCGCGCCCCGCCCTCGCCCTACTTCCCTGAGCCCTTCAACCTTTGCACTGCACCCGATCCGTAATAGTAAGAGCGCTTAAGATGCCCGACAGTTTTTGAGGCAGCTCATGCAAAAGCCAAGTCACTCTCTGGGAGTCTTAACTGAATTTCGGGGCGTTTGTTTTAATTCATATTCCAGGGGAAATTAGCCAAATCAGTTTCAAACGTCTTCCAGTGGGCATCCTACCTGCAGGCCCAAGCCCAGAGGGCGCGGGGCTCGGATGCCCCCCAAGTCCCGCTTGCCCCTAGCCAACGGGCACAGGAACAAGTAGGGAGAACTTTTTAAAATTACATTTGTATCCAAGGCCAAACTAGCCCAAACTAATTCCAGATCCAAGAGTCCAGAACTATAAGTGGCCCTACTACTGGCAACCATCCTCCACCTGCCCCTGGGGCTTCAGACGTTTCCAAAACCATTGGCAGGCATCCTAGTCACTGGCCCAAGGCTTGGGGTTCGGATGCCCCCAAGTTTTGCTTGCCCTCAGCCATACAGCAGTCAGAGCAAGCTAGGAAGGAGCCTCCCATTTCCATAAACTGGGTTGAAAGCCACTACACCTCAGCAGGTACTGAACCATGCCAGAAGAGCAGTTCTCCTCTCCTGCAAGCCAGTTCAGGAAAACTGCCTTCTTGGACACACGTACACTGTACTTCCGCTGCCAGGTTAAGAAGCTGCTATGCTTGTCCTGAGCCTTTAAGAGTCTGACAGCAAGTAAGGAGAATGAATTTTATTAGTAAATGTTTAGGATTGTGAATCCAAAAAGATCACAAAGCCAGTAGGGAAATACCAATATAATGTTGAGCTTTCAATATGATCATTTAATATTTAAGACCTGGCAATGCTGCTCCCAGGCAGGGGCAGGCTTCCCTCACAAGCAATGCATCTTACTAGCCCCCACAGCAGGAGCTGCATACAGGCTGGGGGCACTCGGTCCACCTTCCCCCTCAAGGGGGACAATGCTGCTCTTAATTAAGCTCTCTTAATAAAAGTTTCCCCTTGCTGGGATTTTGTCTTACCCTTCAGACATGAAGCCCTAGAAAGGGTAACCTACTGGAAATGGGAATAAATAGGTTCTGATTTTATTTTATTATTTAACAGAGCAACAGCTGATGTCCTGCATCATATAAATGTGCCACAGACAAACAAGTGTTTTCTTTTTCTTTTCTTTTCAGGGGGAATGGGGAGTGGGAAAGGTGATTTCTTTTATTGGACAGATTGCCTAAGTGGGAGTCATTTCTAAGTACAGACAGTCAAAAAGCCGAAGGCTAAAGTGATTCAGTCTTTGCAGGTTAATCTAACCTGTGCAGATTCAACTGCTAAGCAAGTGAACAAACATTCACTTTTGATTCTGGAAATGCAACCACATGCCTGCAGTGGCCCAGGCCAACTGCCAGGGGGCACTAGAGTGCACCTCTATGCTCTATTAGAGTAGGTAGCTTGGGCTAAGGCTAGTCTGCCCACCCTGCAAGGCAGGGTTTTGTGGAGGAATTGCAAAGCACCTGGGATGCTGGGGGACTGAGAGTTAACTTGAACCTGGAAGGGATCTGGGACAAAAGTTCAATAAATTGATTTAAATTAAAATAGTTAAGTCTGATACTACATCCATCCAGGTTTATCTTAAACTGGTTTTGGCCACTTTGAAAGTGGTTTTGCACACTGAACGTCTGTTGTGTTACAGATTTTAACTGGTTTCAAATCACTTATATCGGTTTAGCTTTTTAGACAAGCTTTCAGCCACAAGGTACCCTTCTTCTGGTCTGGGAACAAAACAGATGCAGCTGGAGCCCGTATCAAGTCCTTCTTGCTGGGTTGAATGGCACTTAGCTCAGACAAACAGGCCTACTCAATTGAGGGCTTGCTTATATTCAGACATGATATGCTTCACACTCTGAAGCATAGGGAAGATACATCCACAGGAAGTAACTTACCTCCGTTCTAGCCACCCAGCAACAAAAGGAAAATCTTGGAAGTTCCTCGCTCTGAAAAAGGTTGTTTTACCAGACAGCTGGGACTAGCAACCTAGATTTCACCTTGTAGTGAACCTAAAGGAACAGAGGTATGATGGACACTTAGGAGAAGTCGCACCTGTTACCAACAGGATTCTTTTTGCCAGAGCCCTCCCAGGATTGACACAGCAACTCATCCGATGTGGTATCAAGTGAACTTTAATAGCAGTCCTTAGGCTTTATTACAAGTTTCCTCCCCATAATATGACCTGGCAAGTGGCTCCTTAGAAGTTACAACAGCGACCTTCAGGGGTACCATGTCTCAGGTCCTCCACTGAGTGTGTAGGTTCTTAGTTTCTGGCTCCATGCTGTTCGTACAGGGACCCATCAGCTGTGTCTGTCCTCCCAGGGTCATGGCATGCTAACACACATGTTCCTTTGTTTGTCCACTACTTTTATAACTGTTTTTGTCCCAAATTGTCCAGTTCCCTGGCTCTGTGCCAAGCATTCCTTATATGGTGCACCAATACCCTGGCATTGTGCCAGCCACGTTTCTTATAGGGAAACTGTTCTGCTTTGCTCATCTACTGTCCAATCACAGTGCACACATCTCCCAGTACCACAGAAGGCCCTCTGTTCAATTTTGTTGCTTAGTTCTGGGAAGGCCTGGACTATGGCTAAAAAGCCTCAGCATAACTCAGTTTGCCAACTACAGCTCCCATCATAAAATGTGTCAGACAGGAAAACAGAACCTCATCTCCTCTACAGCAAGAAGACTGGTATGCTTTATTGATTTCCAAAGTGGAAGTGCCTATCTCAAGCTCTGCCCCTTTTGCCAAGATGTTTTGATGGCTCAAGTCCTTCATTTTTCTACTCAAGGTATAGGGTACATGCCTGCCAAGGCTCTAATATTCTATATCCCAGGCAACGTACTACCCCCTTTCATGTCAAGTGGGTATCATGGCAGAATAAATGAACTGTATGAATCTGAGAATTAGTTTGGCATGTAGCAAGAGGCCATGTGGTCTATGATGGAAAGTTATATTCTTTCTCACTGATATTGTCAGTTGGGACCTGGCCTTGTAAAATAAGTTCAGTAGGATCTGGAACTGGTCCCATGGGAGGTAGGCCTGGGGAGGGGTAGAGCAAGCAGGACAGGATGTGTGTGTATGAGTAGGCAGAAGTCTGGAAGCTCAAGTGCATGAGGCATACATGAGGCTATGACAAAAGGGCTGTATGGACAGGCCCTTGAGAATACGTGACAGGGTGGCTGAAGCACCCTGCCACAGGAATGCAAGGAAGAATACAAAGAAAAGAAACTTACCCAGAGATACCGAAAAAACCGCTCTGAGCTGAGGCGAGAAAGACGCCGTGCCCTGTCTAATTAAAGGAACCAGCTGGGGCCACAGCAGTTCAAAGGCTGCTGCGGCAAGCCTAGATGCCAGATTTCAAGCCCAGGACAGGGAGAAAGGCATGGCAAAAGAAGAAGGAAAAAGCCATGCCAAAAAAGTAAAAGAAAAACAGCTGAGTCAAGAAGGCAGCAAATCAGACGCTGCCACAGGGGACACAGCTGGTGAGGAAAGGAATTTAAGGGGACACCAAGGGAGTGTCCAGGGTTTGGAGAAAAGGGAAGAAAGGCAAGGATAGAGAAGATAACAAAAGATGACAACAGAAAGAACTGACCCTGGGGCTTGGAGGAAAGCCCTAGTCCCTGGACTTACTTGGAGAGAGCCAGCGAAGCAACGGAGGAGACTGCCCTGCTGGTGAGTCCAGTCCCGAGGGGTGGAGATAACCACTTTGGGACCCTAGAAGAGAAAAGAGACACAGACAAGAATACACCCCAAGGAGGGGTAAGTCCGTCCCGACCCTGAAGGTAAGGGCAGGATTAGAACTAAGAGGCGGCTGTCTTGGGACCCATGCAGGGAAGAATGGGGCAAACAACTAACTTAGAAGAAGACCCCTCGACAAAGGAGTCCATAAGGCTAAGACTGGACCCTCAGTCTAGTAGGCAAGCAACAACAGGCCTGGAACATCTGGTGCAATTAAGGCAGGGTGTGGGAATGGTGGAGCCCTGCAAGATAAGCCGACGTCCTGAGCCTTTAACTGATCCTTTTTGTCTCCCAAAAATGTTTGGTACCTCTCTGTCTCTAACATCAAGGCATGGCAGGAACTATTGAAGGACAGAACACTATTATTACAACAGAGAGACAACACGGCTCCAGGCAGCACGCCACCAACATCTTACAATACAATATCATTTTCCATTTCCTGAGCCTCTCACAAACCATACCCAGGGATGGAAAATCCATTAGAAAAACATGTAGCAAATCATTTGATAAAGTCTCTTTGCATTGTGGTGAATAGACAATTTTATATTTCTAGAACAGCAGAAAAGTGTCAAATTACATTTTAGGATAATTACTGCAACTTCATGGTCAGTACAAAGGTAACCTGTGTTTAGTATTGTGCACAAAAACCTGACAATTGTCTAAAGGAACTGCATGGTCATGGTGAAAAGAGTGTTGACTAACTTATCTTTTCACATATGTTTTCAAACAGCATACATTTTTATAATGAAAAATAAGGCTTAAGACTTTCTAAAACCTCCAGACATGTCTAAGCCTCTTTAAGGCTACTTACAATCTGAGTGCTTTACTGGAATAGGAACACCAGTGTACTATAGTGGCATACACTATCCCTTTGGACAGCATAATATAATCTCCCCCACACGGCTAAACAATCTATACTAGTGTAGGTGCAGTTTTACCAGCGCAACTGAGTCTGTACCAGCAAAGCTATACAGGTTTCCCTTGCTTTATTCTGTACATACGTTCCTGGAAAATGGTGCATAACTCGAATTCGCACAAAGGGAACCCACTTTACAATGTAACAAATAGGGATACGTGCCAAGACATTGACTGTACTGACTCCCAGGCCCATTTCTACCACTTTTACAAGACAATTTTGGTATACACAAGCATAGGGCACTATCATAACGGGGATGGCAACTACAGAAATACATGATGCAGACAATGAGCGACGAGCAGATCCACAGAAAAGACTATAGTTTGCTGCACATCACTCCCACAATGCATCGCACTAAGCAGTTGAATGTGTGCCAATCACATAAGAGTGAATTTACCTTGCATATAATGAATTTTGGTATAAAAAGGTTCATCACATCAGAGCGAATTTGCACATACAGAACCCGCATAGAGCGAGGGAAACCTGTATTGGTCAGAGGCTGTTCCTCACTTTACACAAGACTGACAGCTTGTCCAGAGGAATTTTGTAGGGAAAATCTGGCCTAAGTTATCTCAGAGTTGATCAAATCCTCTGTTCCTCTGAGCACGATAATCTTCGTGCCCTTGTACTCCAGATTAACACCGATCCTAGCATTACATTACATTACATTACATTAAGTCACAAGCTAAATTAAAATTCTTATGAGTTCTTAGCAGCTGTCAAAATGAGTCAACCCTAAAGAGCAGTGTTGTGGTATAGACCAAACACAAAAATACTTTTTATGACACACCCAACATGGCAATGTTGAGTTTTACATCCAATAGAATTTTCAAACTATAGGGAGCACATATCCTTTTACTTCTATGCTTTAAAGTTATCTCCCAAGACCTTCTTAGGCCTGTGATAAAACCAACAATTACCCAGACAAGAGTAGGAAATGAATTCCTGCTCTGGCCTCAAAAACTGGCTTCAATAGGGAATAGAAGGTGGCATAATTTAGGAGAAAAGGGCACACCCTGGAATTCACCAATTTCTGTATCTCAATGCCCACTCCATCTGTTGTCTGGCTTTTGTACCCATGTAACTGACATTGTGTTTATCTAGGATCTGATATAGAAGAGAGCCAAAGATTAGTTAGCATCATAGAATTGCTCAGACAATATGAAACTTCTTTATGTATATCCAGACAACCACCTTTTGTTTTAAACTATTGAGAATTGTCATCATTTCTTTACCACATTCACAGCTTATCTGAGAGTATCCTAGAAAAATGTGTGTAGTCTAAACTCAGAAACCTGATCATCAAGAATCACATTTTTCCCTTTTATGCTATCTTGGTATTGCAGTCATGGTATTTTGGAGGTCAGCCAAGGTGTCTTCATTTAATAGGGTACCTACATTACCCTTCATCTCTACCATTTCTTTTCCTGATAAGGAGATACATAGTCCACAGTTTTAGCACAAGGATTTTTCTCCATGTGCAGTGGCCCCAGACTGGAGAAAGTCTTTTAAAACATTGGTTTCCAAACTCTGACAGATTGTGCACCACCAATTTAAAATGATATAATCTTAAATACCACCAGCAAATTTTGTCCTATAAAGTAATTATAATAAATCTATTAATGCGTACCCCTGACAGGTCGTCTGTGTACCACGGGTAGTACCCATATCACAGATTGGGAACTGCTGTCTCCTAAGGGCATCGCAGCAACACAGAAGTGAAGTCCATAAGATCAGAATTCTTGATTCCTCTGCAGTAAAACTTGTTTGCATAAATGGACTTAAGGCAGTAAGGAACATGGGAAAAACAGGGCGGGGTAGCATAACTGAACCTTTACTATGCCAATTATAAAGCTGCATTCTGTACAATTTTTTAAAACTAAAGTTCACCATAACCCTCAGTACAAGGGTTGAATTGTTCTTGTAGCCATAAATGTTACTATTTATTTTGATTTGTTACTAAGAAATGATTGATACACAACAGAACCTTGCTGTTTTGACCACTTCTACCATCCAACTGGTGGTTAAGAACAGAGTTGTAGAAGTAATTTTGTGTACAGAGGTTTATCATCCACAAGCATATTTCTGACTGTCCTTTTGCCACAATGTGAATCTGCACTCACTGAACTGTCAGCCAGCAGGGGGGACATGTGAAAGCATGTAGTTATGTCCTTCTAGCACTGCCCAAAGAGTGCTGGAATAATCCCTATAGAGAAACACAGCCATAAGAACAAATAGCACTTTTGTTCCTTACTACACAGGGACAACAGAACTCCAGCAGAAGCCCACCAGCACCAGGCAAAAGAAAGGAGTAGTGAGTTGGGGATTAGGGAGAATGTCAAGTGAAGAATGTCAGCTATCATCTACTGCCAGGCAAGAGAGAGAAAAATCTGCATTTGTAATTGAATGAAATGTATAATCCCCCAAACCATCTGGGTCAACCTCTCTCTCTCTCTCACTCTCTCCCTGCCTCCACCCCTTTTTTTCCTTTTTTTTTTTGCTGATGGCACCAACTGTAACATTTTCCATGCACTAAAGGTCTTCTGTTGCTACATTACTGCCTCTTGTGAGCTTGTTCATAATGTACACCCGTAAGTGTGCCTGCAAGTATGCAAATACGGGCTTACATATAGATACACATAGAACAAATATTTATATTTATACAGCCAGACAATAACACCCAAGAGCCTGATTCTGTACTTGTCCCAATTGCTTTAACTTTATTAGAGTCCCCCTGCATACTAAGGGAAAAGCATCCAATTTAATGTTGTTCTTAGAAAAACTGTGAAGCCATGACATAGAAACAGCTGTAAGCATCATTCTGCCCTTTGTGTACATTAAAATATAGGGAAGAAATCTAGGAGGTAATGAACTCCCCTCAGTGTTGCTTATAAGCTAGTTGGTACAATGGGCTGTAGACAGGTGCAATTTACAGACCAAAAGAAAGTAAAGCATAAAGAAAAACAACGAATACAGGGATGTAAAGAATAGGAGTTGCCCCCTGCGCTTCACATATACCAGCTTATTTGCAGTGCGCTTCACAACACTGTATTCTTTTCTGCGGCATGAAAGATAACTAGCCTAAATTCATTCACTCGGGTAGTTTGCTTTTACACCTTCTTAGTATTTCACTGCTTTATTTTAAGTGGATGAACAAGCACTGTGAGCAAAATATAAGTTAACTACCATAGATACATAAATGCAGTTCTTTCTAATAGGCAGACAACGTTCTTTAGGTGAATCTGATATCTTTTATTAGATCAACTTAAATAGTTGGGGAAAAAAAAATTAGGCAAGCTTTCAGGTTTAAAAACCCTTCGTCAGGCTGAGGAAGACTCTGCAGTTGGTGTGTGCTCTTCCTGGATGGAATGAAAAGTAAAGAAGCCAGCGGCTGGGCTGGTATGCATACAAGACAGGTAGTCAGTGAAAATGTAGACTGAGGAGTCAGTCGGTGAGAGATAGGCTGGGTGGGGGGAAGGAAGGGGGATGAATAGTGGAGAGGTACCTGGGGAGTCAGATGTCACACAGGTTACAATGTGTCATAAATCCAATGTCTATATTTAGTCCATGATTTTTAGTATCCAGGAGGTTGATGAAGTGAAGCTCATAGGCTCGTCTCTGAGAAGCGGTTTGTAAATTTCCTTTGAGGACTGGAACTGAGAGATTGGAGAGAGAGTGGTTGTCTTGTGAGAAATGTGCCCCCACCGATAACTGGGTATTCTTGTCTTTGATAGATTTCTCGTGTGCATCTATCAAAGACAAGAATACTGGATGTGTAAAACATCAAGATCATTAAAAAGAAGATTTTTATGAAAAGTTTAGGAAGGATCTGGTAGATCATAATGAGCCATGAAGTCAAGTGACTCCCTCAGCACTACCTGACTAGAAATACTGCTTCCACGGCCAGGCAGTTGGTTTTAAACTTTGGACAGAGCAGGACTCAAAGGGAGAGAGGTATAAGTGCACCAGTGCACCCCTCCCCCTTATATCCAACCCTGCAGTCTTCTGTCCACTTACAGATACAGATGAAAAACTGACTCTGTTTGGGAGGAGAGAGTTACAAATTTAATATTACCAATTCTCCAAAGACATGTGTACGCACTTAATTTGACGCTAATGATTCAAATGCTTACAGTTAAGCAGGGGTTGAAGTGTTCTTTGGATTGATGCCTTACATCCTGCAAATGATGCTGTACTGAATGGCATAATTCATTTTTTACAATTAAGATCAGCATATAGGTACTTATATTTATTTGCCCTGTAGCTTTCATGATTTCCAATCAGCTGTGTTACATGCAGCAAAAGGTAGGGTGACCTAACCACAGTATTTATGTCCATTTTGTGTCAGTTTATATAAAGACGTAATTCTCAACCTTTTTACACTCAAACCACCCCTTGGTCAGGTAGCCTGCGGAAAATGCCAGCTGTAACTTTCATTATTTTTTCTTGACTAGGGAAGAATAATAGAGCAATTGTTTTGTTGCAAAGAACTCAGAAAAACCACAACAGGTTAGAATGTTTTTAACACTGTGGATTCTCTGGGTTTATCTCGTTGATCATGTGTAGGTGTTTGCACACGTAGCAGTATTACTCCGTGGCACCCCATGGCATCCTTAACAAGGTCCCCTGGCAATCTCATTGAGAACCACTGATGTAGGACCTTACTGACATTTATAACAAAACCAAACAGTACATCTGTGCCCATGTTTTGGGGTAATCTGGACAATAATTGAAGGACCTCCACATGCAACAGTCCAATTCAGAGAGACTGGCAACTGTCAGTCCTCCTGGATCATGGTGTATGTATGACAGCCACCCAGACCTTTGATGCACATGTCTGGGAAGGAATTTTTGGAGGAGTGGAGGCTGTCTTCCATTTAGGTCACTGAGACAGAATCCAAAGAGCAGACTGAGTCCAGATATTTGGTGCCTCCATGGCTGTAGTTGTATAGGACAAGGACTCTACCACTGAACCACAAAGGACTCTCCCGGTTCAGTGACAAGCTGAGCAATGTGCCAGTTCAAATCCTCATTCCCCTCCATCTGACAATTTCTTCTCCATTTTCAAATGACTGGTATAAAGCATTATCTTTGCAGTAAACACCAACTGTCATGAGATTAGAACTATTTAGGGGTAAGGTAGATTCATAGTTTTTACCATTACCTCAACAAGGGGGAACAGTTTTAAATCAAGTTTACCCCTCACCTGACACTGACACCTGACACAAAAAAAAGCCAAGGGGGAAAAAAAAAAATCAGTGCTGCAGGAAACTGAAAATGAACATTCACAATGGAAGTACTGCTGTAACCTTAACTACATTATTTTCTACCCCATGAACACATATCCCATTACTTACCAAGATGAATTGCTACTAGTAGAGGGTTCAGTTAATGTTTGCATGTTCTTATATTTCCATCCTAAATGCCCTGTGCCACTTTCAAATCCTTACCTCAATTCATCAACAGGCAATAGATAAAAAACAGTTCTTCAAATGACTTCTGTGTCATTCTGTTACTTTAAAGGTCAAACAGCTACTAGGGTGAGAAAATTCAGGATTCATCATTACAAGGAGAAACCAATTATTCAACATTTTGTTTAAAAATCCTTGAGCTCTTCCAAATTGTTCCTTATCATTTTTACCCCTCAAGTACTATGGAATTACTTAGCATTTAAGAATGTCACACACACTTATATAGAATGCACAGCAGATGCCAATGAATTTGAAATACTGCTTCACTAGGTACATTAAATCAAGTTACTGTATCAATTGCCCATTGCATAATAAGTCAAAGAAATATTATGAGTATTACTTGCAAAGGCTATTGTGAATATTTTAATGCTAATCACTTATTTAATCATATATAATGGCAATTCATGCTCTCCACATCTATTTTATTTAGTTTGGGAGTCATATACTTGATAAGGTTAATCCTTTACAGACACTTCACATCAATGATTCATATAACATTTGCTGCTTTAACCTTTACCTAAGGAAAAACTCTTAGTTGAAGTAGCAAACTGACAGAGTAGAGAGAAAATTCTTTCACCAGTTAAAACCTCATTAGTATAACTTAGAGAATCATTAGTTAAAACCTCATTAATATAACTAGAGAATCAAAAGTAAAAAAAATGTTTGATATACTACACACCAAATGGTGCAGTAATTACAGGCCAAAACCAACACTCAGTAAATGTATGTTAAATTGGCATTGAATTCCATGAGCTTTCAATTGGTCTCAAAGGGATTCGTTTTTACATGAAAAAAACTAGATTTGAACATATTTCAACAGGATTAAGCAAATAACATTTAATTCCAGACATTTTTAAAACTAATCTATTCTTAGATGATCACCTATAAAACTCTTGGGAATCACACAGTTCAATGTACAAATCAGTACTTGTTCATTAGGGTTGAAAAAAAGTAAGTGTTTGCTTTCAATATGCTTCCTTCTGAAGATTTGTTCATAAGGATCTTCCCAGTGTTTGGCTGTTTGTTTCGATTAGTACAGGCTTGAACTCTGGCAAAGGCCTCATAAAATACCCAATACAGTACACAATTTAGAATTTGTCTAGCACACAATTTCTAAATATAGTTTAAAAATAAATAAATCTATGTGTGTCTTAGAATGTGACTAGTTGATTTTCCAAGGCTTAAAGATATTGCTGGAACAAGCAACAGAAAACTACTTCTAGATGTGTACTCAGATGGGCTGTTCCCCCAGGAGATAATACTAATTAGCAAGAACTGTTACACTAATGAATCCAACTCTAGGATTCTCAGCCTGATTGCATTCACCCACAACCTGCTTGCAGATGAGTTAAGAATGTAAATGGAATGTACATATAAATGACTTAACAAGACAGAGAACATAAGATGCACTCTTAAAAAAAAACATTCCAAGACTAATTAATTAATGTTATAGCACAAAAAGGAACTTTAAAAAGCTCACTGAATGCTATTTGAGAGAGAGGTGACTGAAGGTAATGCAAAAGGTATTAAAGAGGATTAACACTTGGATGTGATCAATGCCATGTATGCTGCTACCCAGAATGTCTTCTAAATGCACAGTTGTCTTGTCCAAGTGCTGCCATCAGAGAGGTGGAATGTGAAAAGTTAAGGATGGGTTTATTTGTGCACTCTGCAGGACAGAGTACTGGGAGATTTTCACCAATTCTAAACCTTCAGTAGCATAATGAGACTAGGTGAGAAATAAAAGTATAGTTGATACAGTAGACTAATGAAAAATTAATCATAAAGAGAATGGTTCTTTTATGAAAATGAAGTGTGGGAAGACTCCCTTTAACATCAGTACATATTGGATAAAGCCCAAATAACAGAAATTATTTCTTTTTTTTCCTATTGCTTCATATTTTTATTATTTTGGAATCAAGTTAATAATACATTAAAACACTAAATGCATGCCTGATTGGCTTTTAAGTACAGAAATCTTTAATGTTTATGGTATATGCATTATGACAGGCTGTAGACTGAGCATAATCTAGTTACATATTACCTGTACAGAACCAGATTTGTGTTTGTATGCAACCTAAAATTATGACTAGCTCTGCTTTGTAGAATTCATAACCTCTGTGTTTAAACACAAAACACCTGTTTCTAAATTTCTTTAGATTTTTATCCCACAACATCCAAGATTTTGTAGATTATCATAGCAATTTGCAAACATTTGGTCATTTGAAATTAATCCTAGAAGTTAAAGGACAGGAACCATAATAAATCTCCATGCTATGATGCATTTCCTGTGCAGTTTTATAAAGCAAAAATAAAGATATATTGTTACTTCACTTATTGAATGTATATAATGATAGTAAAAACCAAGATACATTACTAACTACTTTATGTGAAGGTATTATTTCTGTAATTCCTAAACTAAGCAAGGATTCTATAAATTGTTCTAACTACAGGCCAATTTCTTTACTGAATGCAGACACCAAAATCCTAGCCAAAACGTTATCACACAGATTGGAGCAGGGCTTCCTGCAGTTAATTCACAAAAATCATATAGGATTTATCAAAAAAGTCATGGTTGAGATTATCAGCTTACTGATATAGCAGCAGCAACAGCAGCACAACATTCTAAAGTCTCTTTTAGGACCTGATGCAGGAAGGCCTTTGATTACAGTTCTTGAAGGCCTTTGATTACCCTTTTTGTGTTTTACAAAAGATGGGATTTGATAAAGAATTTATAAGGTGGATATAGTTGCTTAATACAAACCCCACTTCAAAATGTATAAGCAGTGATATGTTTTTTGAACCATCTCCTTTGCAAAGGAGGACTCAACAGAGTTGTCCGTTAGTCCTGCTTCTATTTGATTTAGCACTGGAAACATTGCCTACAAGCTATAAGGAACATGGGTGGTATAAAAAGGCACTAAGGAAGGAGAGAGTGAACTCAAGAGCCTGTTGTATACAGATGACATACTAATACTTCTGTCACAGCCTGAGAAACCAGTTCCTACCCTCTTACCATTAATCAACAATTTTAGCAATCTACCAGGGTATAACCTTAATTGGACTAAATCTGAGTACTTGGACTAAATAAGTGTATTATTCACTTGTATAGCAAATGACAGTTTCAATGGTAAATCAGAATATATAACTTATTTGGGTATTCAAATATCCAAGAATATAAATGTTACTGTTTGCCAAAACTTTCAGAAGATTTTCAGTGTTATGTTACAGGGTCTGAACAAAAAGGAACAGTTTGGCAATAGCCTTGTGGGGGCGTGTTAATATTTTAGAAGCAACTGTCTAACCTGCCTAATTTACCTATTACATAACCTACTAGTTGTAATTCTCCAGTCCTATTTTGTTAAAATCAACTGAATGTCCAATTGAAAAAGGGTGGCTTTTGTCTCCCAAACTTTTGACAATATGCCTTCTTAGTAAGTCAGACTATGTGCTGGATGACTGATAACCGAAAACTGCCCTGCACTGGTGAAAATTGAATAGGCACTTAAATTCCCCCTTCCATTATCTACCATCATATGTTCCACGTAACACCATCTTTCTAATGCTCGACAATTTGTAAAATCTGACAAGCTTAGAACAATTTGGCAAATTTACTGAAGTTTCATCCTTTGTTACATAGTAAGACCTCTATTTGGGGCAATCCATTTTTGAAATATGGGTCCCACAAACTGGAGAAAGTATATGGATGAAGGTATTAAGAATAGTTGAATGGCAATATATGTGATTGCAACAAGTATTAGAAAATCAGTTTGGATCTGGGGCTTTAAGTGTAGCAAATACTCCAGATATATATAGATATATATTTGGCCTTAAAATCTGCTTCTGTTTTCAATTCTGTGCCATCACTCTATGGATATATAAATGTCCTATAATAGACCTGATACAGACTTATTTATGACTGAAGTAGAATGAAGACTTAGGTATCTAGTTGAGAGAATCCCAGTGGAGATCAGCAATACTTGAACATCAGTTGATCTTAGACTACCTTATACAGCAAAATATAATTTTTCATCTGCATTGTGCTTCTTCTAATCTACACACACACACACACACACACACACACACGCACACAAACAGAGTCAGTACATACAAGTTGGAGACTATGCATTGCAAGGACACCATACATTGGTCCTAATCCACGTGGGAACAAATGACGCAGCCAGAAACAACCCAGACCGCATCACAAAGGACTACGAGGCCCTGGGAGACAAGCTCAAAGAGAAAGGGGCACAGGTGGTATTCTCCTCTATTTTCCAAGTAAGATGTGGGAGGTGCCATGAGGCCTGCATCAGACTGGTCAACCGGTGGCTTCGGAGCTGGTGCTACCAGGCAGGCCTTGGGTTCCTTGAAAATAACCTACATTTTCGTGCAGGGGGCATGTTTGGGTGGGATGGGCTTCACGTCTCCCCTAACGGCAAGTGTGTTTTTTCTTTCAGGTTGGCTGATCTCCTACAGTGTGCTTTAAACTAGCTTTGCTGGAGGATGGGGCCACGACGACACTTCCCAGTCAAGACAAGCAACGAGTACAAGAAGTACCCAGGTAAGAGAGAGGGGTCTGGATAGTCCTGGGATTAGAGGGGTCATGCATACACCCTTAGGAGGCCTTAAATGTCTCTACACTAATGCTCATAGTATGGGGAAGAAGCAGGAGGAACTTGCCCTCCTGCTAGCCAACACAAACCCAGACATAGTGGGGCTCACTGAAACTTGGTGGGATTCCATGCATGATTGGGTGGTAAACATCAAGGGCTACAGACTGTACAGGCAGGATAGAACGGGGAGGAAAGGTGAGGGTGTGGTGCTTTACATCAAAGAGCAATACATGTCCTCAAACAGCATTGGGTCAGAGGAGGGGCAGACTGAAGTGCTCTGGGTTAGACTACAAGGGGGTCAGAGGGAAAGGGACTTAAAGGTGGGTATCTACTACAGACCACCCAATCAGGGGAAGAGCTGGACCAGGAATTCTCAGGTCAGCTTGCAGAGACAGTTAAGTCAAGTCAGCCAGGTCTGACCGCTCATGTAGGTTCCTAGCCCAGATACAGGACCTCCACCTAGCCCAGGAGGTGCACAGTCCCACCAGGGGGAATGCCTTGCTGGACCTGGTCCTAGCCACAGGCGACAACCTGGTAAGAGGAGTGTAGGTTCTCGACCACCTGGGTGATAGCGATCGTTGCCTACTGGAATTCACCATCCAGTGCAAGGTGTCAAAGCCCTGCAGCAAGGCAGCATCCCTGGACTTCAGGAGGGCTGATTTCAATGAGTTAAGGAGATTAGTTGGCGAGATGCTGAGATCCTTAAGGGGAGGGGAGTTGGGAGTCCAAGAAGAGTGGTCATTCCTTAAGGAAACGATCCTCCAAGCCCAAAGGGTGACAATCCCAATGCAAATCAAAGTGGGCAAGAGTGCTCAAAAGTCCCCATGGCTCACCAAAGGCATTCAGGAACATCTAAAAGCTAAAAAGGAGGCATACACCCGATGGAAGGGAGAGGCCATCACCAAGGAGAATTATACCTCCCTTGCTAGAGACTATAGGGGGGCTGTTAGGAAGGCTAAGGTGGAGACAGAACTGGGACTAGTGACCCAGATCAAAGGTAACAAGAAGTCCCTTTTTAAATACATAGGGAGTAAAAAGAAGTCACCGGGTAATGCAGGGCCTCTGCAGGACACACTTGGAGATCTGGTGGTCGCACCAGATGACAAAGCTAATTTCTTTAGCTAATTTCTTTAACAAATTCTTTGCCTCCATTTTTCTGAGCAGGGACCATGACATCCCCCCCACCAGGATTCCGGACGGACCCAAGAGAGGCACATCCAGGCCCAGGGTCAGTGAGGACCTGGTCAGGGAATTTCTGGTGGGATTGGACATGTTCAAATCAGCAGGTCCAGATGATCTCCACCCCAGGGTGATGAGGGAATTGGGACCCCTGGGACAGCTTTACAAGCACTCATGGTGCTCTGGCAAGGTGCCAGAGGACTGAAAAAGGGCCAATGTGGTTCCCATTTTCAAAAAAGGGAGGAAGGAGGGCCCAGGAAACTATAGGCCTGTTAGTCTTACCTTGGTCCTGGGGAAGCTGTTTCAGAAAATTATCCAGGAGCACATCTGCGAGGGACCAGCAGGGGAGATTATGTTTAGGGGCAACCAACATGGGTTCATTTGAGGCAGATCCTGTCAGAACAACCTGGTTGCCTTTTACGACCAGGTCACAAAATCTTTGGATGCAGGTGTTGTGATAGACGTAGTCTTTCTGGACTTTAGGAAAGCCTTCAACACTGTCTTTCACCCCATTCTCATTAAAAAATTAGGCAACTGTAGTGTTGATGCCTACACAGTCAAATGGGTCACAAATTGGCTGGAGGACTGCACCCAGAGAGTGGTGGTGGACAGGTCATTTTCAACCTGGAGAGATATGGGCAGTGGGGTTCACCCCAGGGCTCGGTGTCCAACATCTTTATCAGCGACTTGGGCGAGGGAGTGAAAAGATGTTGTTCAAATTTGCAGATGACACTAAGATGTGGGGAGAAGTGGGCATGCTAGAATGGAGGGACAGACTACAACTAGATCTGAACAGGTTACAGGGGTGGGTGGATGAGAATAGGATGGGTTTCAAAACTGACAAGTGCAAGGTACTTCACCTAGGGAGGAAGAACCAGCAGCATACCTACAGGCTGGGGAACTCCCTTTCGTGTCAGCACAGAGGCAGAAAAGGACCTTGGAGTCATTATTGATCCCAAGATGAACATGGGCCACCATTGTGAGGAGGTGGTCAGTAAGGCTAACCACACCTTGTCATGCATCCACAGATGCATCACAAGCAGGTCCAAGGAGGTGATCCTCCCCCTCTATGAGACACTGGTCAGGTCGCAGTTGCAGTAGTGCCCAGTTCCGGGCACTGCACTTCAGGAGGGATGTGGATAGCATTGAGAGGGTCCAAAGGAGGGCCACTTGCATGATAAGGGGGCAGCAGGGCAGGCCCTATGAGGAGAGGCTACGGGACCTGAACCTGTTCAGTCTCCACAAGAGAAGGCTGAGAGGGGATCTGGTGGCCGTCTATAAACTTATCAAGGGAGACCAACAGGGAACGGGAGTGACCCTGTTCCCCCAAGCACTACCAGGAGTAACTAGGAATAATGGCCATAAGTTGACTGAGAATAGGTTCAGGCTAGACATCAGGAGGCACTACTTCACAGTCAGGGCAGCTAGGATCTGGAACCAACTTCCAAGGCAAGTGGTGCTCGCTCCTACCCTGGGGGTCTTCAAAAGGAGGCTAGATAATCACCTTGCCAGGGTCGTTTGACCCCAGAATTCTTTCCTGCTCATGGCAGGGGGTTGGACTCGATGACCTGCTCAGGTCCCTGCCAACCCTACCAACTATGAAACAAGCATAGGTGATGTATAAGTGCTGCCAGTGCGGGGGCAGGGGCACAACTCCACACCACCGCTGCAGTGGCAGGGCACAACTCTACACTGCTGCCACTGCTGCTGTTGCTTGGTGCCGACTCCAGACAAGGTGCAACCTCATGCCTGTGCCCTGCTATCTTTGCAGACATCTGGGGGAGCACATACCCTTTCCTCCCAACCCCAGTGTCCCTCTGACACATCACCAATGATTGCAAGAAATACTTGGTCACATATTTTGGCCATGTCCTACTATCAATTCTTATTCCAAAGAAATTATAACTGGAGTTAACATGATTTTGAACACAACTGTATCTGCCTTGCTTTGTGGAGCCTCACCTGGGTGGCCCTTGAGTAAGAGCTCTGAGCCTGCTGGGGAGTCAGCTCCAGCTGTCCTGGTGTTCGCTCATCTCCTCCCCAGGGAAAGCCCAGACACTTTCCTGCCATGTCTTAGATGTAAAGATCATGAGTGGAGTTCCCTTTCGTTGTGGAAGGACATGCAGGGAGTCATCGCTGGTCGATGCTCCAGGGGGTCCATCTCCCCTACATAGGCTCCCGTGTCCCTGATCTCATACTCTTGACCTCAGACGTCGGGCACCATGTTGATTTGGTTGGCTGCCTCTTTCTTATTGGCCATGGTCCATGGCTCTCTGGTCATAAACACAGTGACAGTTCAATAATTCCGCTCCAACAGGGTTTTGTGGGTATAGGGTCAACCCTAATGGTGGGTCAGCCTGACGATGTCAGGAGTCCATGAGTAGCCCCAGAGGGCTCAGCCCCCAACGCTAGTCATGGGGCCTTTTCTCCCGGTCTGTGAGACCTCGAAATGAAGGCAGAAAACATTCAAATAAACTCCAGGGAGGGCCAAGGGGCCCCCTCCCAATTCATGTGTCCTGTGTGTGAAGGCACCGATCGTCCCTTGGTGTGATCCCGGGACCCAGCTCACTCCCTGGGTCAGGTGCTGGGTGCTCTTCCATCAGCGAGTGGACCCCCAACTGGATCCTCCTCCAGCCTTTCCCTTTGGGGACAGGAAAGTTCATAGCCAGCCTGGGAGAGGAACTCATAGCCTTCTCCTTGCTGCATTCCCCTGCCTTTTCCCCACCACCAGCTTTTATCACAGCCAGGCAGCGTCTTCTCATGACATCATCCTCCCACACTGGTCCCAGTTGTATAGAAAAGCAACGGATGAACCACACAGGAGGTTTGTTCCCCTGCGGTGAGCCCTGTTGAAAAGGTAAGTGCACCCTGTTCAAGGGGTTGTTTCCCTGGAGTTGTGGCAGGCTGTCCCCACCCTGACTCCAACCATGGAAGAAAGGTTTCTGCCCCTCTTCTTTCATTGCCCTGGGACAACATCATTTATACCTTTGACATATATGTGCATTCTTGGGTATATTCCCAAGGAGTCCAAATTAAATCTTTCCCAGATTACATTTTTACAGGGGATCTTATTATTGACATGTAGGATTATATTACTGCATTGGAAGAGTAAGACATCTACAAAGGCCAGTATCTGGTATGATGAGATGGCATAGCTGCCATCTATGGAGATCGTTATATTTGGCAGGCTTAACTGTTTTGAACTGTTTAGTGGAGTTTGGGAGGAGTTCTTAGAATATTTCAGTAATTAAAATATTAGCCTTTACTCACCTTTTTCTTCTTCTGTTCCTCCCTCTTCTTTCTTCCATTTTTTTCTTTTTTTTCCCCTTCATCATTTATTATTTGTGACAGATACGTACATTGTTTATACTTCATATAGAGTTGATACATATTTCTTACTTTTGTATTGCATTAAAAAAAAATAAAAATCCTAGAAATAGAAATGCAGTAAGAAAATGCTAAACCACAGTAGTTTACCCCTCAGTGAAACAGGATTAAAGTTATTGTGATTTAGTTTTTACTTGCCCAGATGAAAAAGTACACACAAAGGCAGTTGCTGAGGAGCAGCTGATATGCATTAAGACCCTGATCACTTTACTCCTAGTAACTGCTGTGTTTTTTCATGCTTAAATCAGTGGATACCAACCTTTTTTTGGCATGCATACCACAAATTAAGCCTCAAATCCTCTGAGTGCCACTTCCATCCCTTTCCCCTGCCCTATGCCCCATGTGATATGTTGGTGTGCTGTTTGCTCCCTGCCCCATGCTCCCTCCCTGATTTGCTCCTGTTCTGTTCCTCCTGCCCTGTGCTCTCTGACTGATCTGCTACTCTCCTTTCTGCACTAACTGCCCTGTTCCTAGTCTAATATGTGCCACACACAGAGGCTACCCATACCACTTGTGGCATATGAGCTGCATGCTGGTCACCCCTGCCCTAAGTAGTTCCATAAAACTCACATCTCAATTTGTGCAATCAAGGTCTGCTGTGTATAGTAAGTGATAAATGCTGTTACAAACATGAGGGCTTCTCTACCCTTGCAAATTAATCTGGATTAAATTAAGGAGCTAATTGTAAATACAGTAGCTGTTGCAGAGTAGCTCCCTGTGTGGATATTCTGGAGAAACAGTAAGCTTCACAGAAATAAGGCACTCTTATTGCAGAAGACAAAGCATCTGTGCACATAGTTATGAAAGAATAATTCTTCTGAATAACTCTATATGTGTATATACAATTTAGATGACAGGGTTTAAACTGGCTTGGAGATATTTCCTCCCTGTTCAATTACAAACCTGTGTGGTTATCTTCAGCTTCTCTCTTCCATCCCAGCTACCCTAGAAAGAGCTCATTATAGTTTAGAAGCCATCAGTCCTTGCCTTCCATCTTACAGATGAGGAAAGGGCTAAGAAAAGGCATGCCATAAAGGTTTTCCTTGTCATGTATGGATATGCAAACAAGAGGAGTTATTGAACTGACAGGACAGAGAGAAATGTCTTCCACTAGTTATAATTGTATTAGGATGTTTGTTTTTTTTAAATTATTTTCTAGAGTAAAGAGTCAATTGTTCAGTACTCTGCACACTTAGTGAAGTAAAGGGCCTAATTCAATATGTATTAAATATATGTAAAAATTTTCATGGACTTCCATGAGCTTTGGAACAGTCCCTAAGGGGAATAACATCAATGGTGAGCCACATCTCTCTATGCTGTCTGCCACCAGGATCTTCCACTCCTGATGGAAGGGAACACCCACAATCTAGGAAGTGAATTCACATTTTAGCTCATAGCTTCTCTGAGGCTAGCCTAAAGCATGTTGTTTTGAGGGTGGTTTTGGTAATATGGAAGTTGTCTCATTAGATCTGTGCCCTCCCAAAAAATGACACACTCACTGACACGTAAAGCTGAAGTCCCAAAATGAAACTAATAAATCCTAGAATTAATTCTTTGAACCATTCGACCCAAATTCTCCCTTTAGATGCAATGCCCTCAAGAATAATATATTTATGTATGCTTATACAATCGACTGATCTGATCTTATCTGGAAGCCAGGACCTGAATTATATAAAGAATAGTGAACATTTACGGTTATCTTTACTTTTGCTGTCCTGCTTAGCCTAAATACAAGATAATATAATGCTAAGAAAAAAAAAAAATTTAAAATTAAAAAAATCTAGAAAACGTTTTAAAAACCTTTTTCTTAATATCTAATAGAGAATCTATATTTATTAGGTTTTGAAGTTACACTTCATAGGTACGAACACATTTTTAAAATAGATTTTTACATGTTGTTATTTCATCTTTGTATTAAGAAAAATACATGCAATATTAATAATTTTGATAAAATATACCTACCACAGATTTAAATGTAAAGCTTTGGAGCCACCTTCTGGCAGTAAGAAAACACTACATCTGAAATATTTCTTTTTCAAACTTAAAGGAAAATGAGAAAAAGAGAATTTGTGAGAAAGACTAGCTCAAATTATGAGGGCAATGACTCCGGGGGGGGAGGGGGGGGAAAAATCACTGTAACCTAAACCAAATGCATATACATTCTCTTATCTCCAGTTAGTAGATATGACAATTTCTTCTGTGCAAGACAGAATAAGTCTCAAAAATAAGATAATGAAAAAGGTGAAAAGAAAAACATCAAGCTATTGGAGTTAAAACTAAAGTAGCATGGGTTAATTCTATTTTTGTTACCACACTGTCAATCTGGGATAATTCCATTCAGTGCTTCATAGTGTGATTTAGCTACATTTTACAAGTCAAGATTATTGGACTATGATCAAGACCTAGACTGTCAAGTACATCCATGACCTCTAGAGGCAACTGCCTGAGCTCACCTATTTACAGTAGTGACCATTTTTTTCATCCATAGCTTGCCTAAACTGCTGCATGTTTTGGGACAACACAGCTCACAGGGCCCAAGACAAAGTTCACAGGAGATGAAGGCAGAACATCCCAGGTTTAAAGGAAGTTGATAATGCAAACAGCTGCATGAAAGATTAGAAACTGACCACTTTGAGATGCAGCTACAAGCCCCTGCTCTTGAGGAAAGTATTTCTACAAGAATGATTTAAACAGAACTAATTCCTGAAACAAATTCTCCATCAACCAAGGAAAGAAAGATGAGAATAGGATTCCATAAGGTCATCCAAGTATACCGCTATGTGGTTGTGTTTCCCAGGGTTGCTTCTCTGTACATCAGTGATGGGTGATAAAAAAAGAAACCCTAAAATCCTTAGGTTTGGGCTCAAACTTCCAAAGACACCAGCGGTAAAATAAATGTTTAGGTCAATTAAGAAGGTCACCAACTTCCCTCTGAATCCAGACAAAAATCTTCCTCTGACTGAGACCTTTCAAAGTTTACAACAGCATTCTAGCTCAATTCTGATTTCAGTTCTTATTTTCTTTTCTGTAGCCTCCTCAATCTTTTCCCCTTGAATTATCATGTAAATGGAGAATTAACAGCTCAGCTCCATCATGTACTACACTACAGGTAGATTAATATTTGTAAAAAAGTGATGCTCTTCCTGGGTGTAATATTTTTACAGTACTTTGTGAAGAAAATGTTTGCTATAAACACCTCTGATTCTGTTAAATAAATAATGGATTTAAAGTTCATATGGCAATAGATCATTAAGAACATAACTTTTCAACAGACTTTTCAAGATGCCATATTACATTTTGTTTCCTTCTTAACACTTTTGTCACTAAATGCCACAAGGAACATAGTATTATCTGTAACCCATTACAGTATCTTGCTGCTACTCTTCCAATCTGACTATAGATGTGATATATATACGTACACACAAGGAAGTTTTGGTGATATCCCTTCATTAGACCAGAACTTCATTGCCAAATCTCACACAATCACATTTTTTGTGGATTTGGATCCTCATGAAGTATTATTATTATTAATCTCAATGACATTTCTATAACATTACTGGAACATTTCCAGTCAAACTTATTTTCCAATGTGTAAACTATCTTTCAAGGTTTAAAATAAATAGAACTCAAACACAAAAGGAGCTGGCTAATGTTTAGCAGCCAACCCGGGCCCCTCACTTCAACTCCTATTATGATGGAAATGAATTCAAGAAAATTGAAGCAACTTTTTCTATGAACAGTTTTTTCCCCTCCCCCAAACTGCTAATATCCTTAGAAGCAGTTGTTATTTCTATCAGCATCCCTTTGGATTAATATACATTTGAGTCCTCAGGTCTCACTTCCACTGAGTTCCTAAACACCCTGACATCTCCTCCTCCAGGCATTCTCACACAATACAGCCAGGCCTCAGCAGATATAATCAGAACTGAAGAGCAGCCTTCAGCTTTTTCGTTTGAGTCTATGTCAGATGTCAGTGATGAAAGATGTACAATACTTCCCCACATGCATGCTAATAATATATTTCAGATTTGACTACTCTGACCCAGGTGCATAATCCTCTATCAATTTTTATATTGTAAAAATTATAAAGGCATTGTACTTGTGAACTTTTGCTAAGGCTGTTAGAGTAATTGCAGCTGAGATATGCTTAAAAGGTATCAAGATTATAGGCATATTGGAACAAAAAGGTTTTGAACATTTTTTTCTATACAGACTGATAAAGTGACACAAACTGATCTATTCCCCTAATTAAGAAAGTAAATTCCCAGTTGATCATCCATTTCTAGTTCAGCAGTTGTAATATCCAACATGCTACAGTTAGACTTCAGTCTGTCAACTTATATTGCACATCTAAAAGGGATGAGATAAGTACACTCAGGAGTGCTTTGCTTCCGATTCTCCCATCAGTTGAAAATGGGTCATGGACACAACTCCTGCAAGGAATTTTCTGAAGCTTAAGACAGATTCAGTATTGTACTGTGACACTATACAAAGACTGTTACAGGGTTTCCAGTTCATGGCAGGTTGGTGTACTTCCATCTGAGTCTTGCATGGACATATACTTTATTGGAGGTGGTGGTGGCTTGAAAGATGGAGGTCTGTTCATACTAAAATAAAAAAGGTAGTGTTTGAAAATATAAGAACTCATGATGCACAAAAAAAATGTACTTACTTAGGCAGGCATGTATCCAAGCATATCTATGTAGAGCTAGAATAAAGCAAAACCCCAGGTTCTAAATTCTCAAACAGCTGCAAATTCCACAAAACCAGGGTACATTTTAAAGGGTTTTCCATACCTATATTTCTTTAAACATTTTTGGTATTGATTCAGTCTTTGTAGGTTAGTCTAAGCTGCATAGATTGAACCAATAAACAACTAAACAGACATTCTCTTTTGATACCAGAAATGCAGCCATATGTCTGCAGTGGCTCAGGCCAGACGATGGAGGGTAATAGATCATGCCTCCCTGCTCACTTGGAGCAGACAACTTGGGCTAAGTCTAGCCCATCCACACTGTGAGGGGCTGTTTGCAGAAGAGGTGCAAGGCATCCTGGGATGATGGGGAACTATGATTTAACTTGACTCTGAAGAAGATCTGGGATAAAAGTTCAAAAAACTGATTTAACCTAAATCAGTTAAATCTGATACTACACCCATCCAGGTTTATCTTAACCAGTTTATACCATTTTGAAAGCAGTTTATGTGCGCTGAACTTGTTGTGTTACAGATTTGAACCAGTTTCTGATCCCTTATGCCTGTTTATATGCAATTTCTGTCCCTAGTCTAGAGGAACTGAGTTAGTTTTCTATGTCCTTAAACCTCCTACCACAAAACTAGGGTCTCATATACAAAGGGTTAGTGGGAACACATTTGTGTTGAATGCAAGAAAAATGTCAATGACATATTTCACATCTATTTATGAAAAAGCAACTTTATATATTGAGGTACTTGAAAAAGGCCCCATGTTGTTTTCCCATCCATGCATATATGGATATGCATATTCATGTACAGATATATGGAGAGCAGCGTTCCCTCTAAGCTGCGAGGTGTCCACAGCTGTGCAGGCGCACCTGGCAGCATAGCATAAGCGTGCCTATGTGGCTGCGCACACCACACAGCTTAGAGGGAATGCTGATGAAGTATATCACATGTGGATATATGAAGATACATACATATTCTATATAGAATAGAATGTAAGTGTGTATGTATACATGTATGTATAAATAAGTGAATATGAATGTTCACATATTAAAAGTCTTATCTTGAACTTAAAAATATGGATCTGCACTCACACATTCTTCTGTATTATTCTCTTTCCTTTTCTCCCATTAATACTTACATTTCTCTTTGGTACTGACACCATTTTCTGACCCCTAAAATTATTATAAAAGTACAAAACAGAAGTAGAATTGTCATAACCACTGGCCAAGGGAACTGGTTATTGCTGTTATTCTTCACAGTGCCTGAAGAAGACATAGGGAGAAATAATTCAAATTCCAGTTAGTAAGAGACAAAGGAAAATAATTTCTACTTGATTTAATTAATCAGGCAACGTTCCATACATGTATACACAGTAGCCCCAAACTTATGTGGAATTTCCAGCACCTTTACATTTAGGTGTCTAAACATACATTTCTAAATCAGGATTTAGATACTGAAGTGGTTTAATTTTAATTGGTGCTAAGATTACAATTCCATTTGAAGCATTCCCTACTTCTAAAGGTCAGAGTACTTACCAAGGTATTTTCTTAGGTTGAAATAACTGTGACTTGCATGCCCCTTCCCCTTCCCCCCATTCAGCTTTGGAGATGCTATGAGATTGAGAAACCAAGAGAAATGTGTTCCCAGAGCCAACATCTGTATCAATTTTTGCATCTGGCCCATACCAATCCATTCTGACATTTTCTAAACAGACATCATGCTCTGGAAGAATTTGTTCAGTTTTCTGAACTAGGGATAGTCGTCCAAGAACTTGCTCAATATTTTGGTTTCCTACGAAAGGATATTTGGATGCATTAGCTAAATTTACAAGACTTCTCATAGATGGAAATATATTTATCAAAGATACTAGCTCCTCAGTTTAATGCTAAGCTTCCCCCTCCCAGCAGTACACACTGAAGGCTGAAACAACTTAAAGTCACACTAGAATGCAGTGCACTGGCACTATTTAGTAACATTTTTGACTCTGTGGTAAAGAAATGTAGCAATTTTTAAGCACAGTGTTAAATTGCTTAGCTTCAGTTTTCACCGCCCTTGGGCACCTCCAGACAAGCACGCACATGTGGTTTGTGGCACCTCAAAGCTGTTTGAGGTGCCATAAATCCCCTGGAAATTTGCAGCGTGGCATCAAAATTTTATGCCAGGAACTCCCAGTATCACAAACATCTGCAGCAAAAAAAGTGGCTTCTGGAGCCTGCGTTGTGCATGTGCCAACAGACATAGAGGCTGGGTTCTCCAGACAGACACTTTGGCTGCTGTCCAGAGTGTCTTCCCTCCTTTAATTCTCCCCTAGCTCCTCCAGCATGGCAGGGCTTGAAAGGAGTGGGGGAACATTTGTTCTTTGAAGGGGGATATTTTGACCTCCACCAAAACAAGCACAGGGGCATGAACAGCACCAAAAAGCAAATTTGTGCCACTGCTAATTTTAAATAGGCACACTTATCTGGATGTACCCCTTGTTACTGAGCATTTCTCTAGTCCATTGGAGTTAATTGAACAACGTTTATAACTGCTCAGACAATCTGAGTCAAAAGCTCACAATCAGGCACAGCAGCTCTATTTTTAACTTAATACTACTTTTCCTCTACTGAGCTGAAAAAAAATATCTTGCATCTTTGGCGTGAGTGAAAGTCCACAAAAATACATTTTTCATTTCCATATTTTTGGACTAGTAGTTTGGATGATAGCTACAATGGTACCTCAATCTCAAACCTCAGATTAAACACAACTGCCCAACGTAAAGGCAACTATGATAACATGAATGCAATTTGAATTTATATAATCTGACAGTGGAAAAATACACAAAGCATAGAAGCTGGATTTACCCATATTATTGTCCGAATTCTTTATTGTAGATAGGTTTTCCCATCTAGTAAATGAAGTTAGGCTGGCTACTGTGGTGGAGGATAAATTACCTAGAAGATATTAACACCAATGTATTAACAGCCTGCTCGTTTTTATTACTAAAAGTATTTAAAAATCAGTTTTCAATCTAATTTAAGAACCTAATGACAGACTAAAAATCAGATGCCAGAATCTAAATCTAATATATAGACACACATCAATATCTGAACAAAATTTTGATCCATGATACATTGGATAAAAGCAAGCCTTTATAAAAATCAAGTAGAACAACATTGGTGAAAAAACAATGGCACAGCACTTCTGTGAAAGAGAGAGCATTCCACCTGCTCTATATAGATGGAGTAATGGAAACCAAGAGAAATCAGGTTACTTCCTAGAGTCAAATGGAGTCTGACAGCAAATCCAGTAATATAACCCCAGCCTCCTAACTCCAAGTACTGGGTCTACACCACAAATACCATCCTTTGTTTGCTTGTAAACAGTTCCTTTCCCTTCCTACTCTTACAAAAATAGCTAAATAGTATGTGTTCTCATGACTGGTATTGCCTTAGGACATTTTTAGTTTTTTTCTGTACCAGTCCCTCTAGTTCATGGCTTTTTCCAAATTATCACCTACAATACTTAACCAGATTACTACATTTGTATGAGAACTGACAGCACTTACCATGAGGTGGGGTTATATTTTGACTAGGATGGGTCATACTCATGAAGCTTTGTTGGGTTGCAGTAGAGGCATTCCTTCCTGTATAAAACAATAAATTTCCAAATGACATTTTACAAGCTGTTATTGCTACCTCAGCATTAGCATTGGTACTTAATGGTACTTCCTCTCCTCTGTTACTAGTAGCAAATGAAATAACAGACATAACAGAAAAACACTGGTACCATGGTGGGTACTTAAATCTAATATACCCAAATGTAAATGCCATTGGTAAAACAAGCAGAAAATGCTGTATTTATTCACATACCACATGCACCCTTCCCTCCCCCATCAAATCAACCCTCCAAAATTGGGGTGCGCGTCTTAAGCAGGGAAGCTAAATTTTCCTCACTGGAATAGAAGCAGGGTGGAATAGAGCCGCAAGTCATAGCTGCCACTTTTCCCTGGGGCTGCAAACTGTAGGGGAAGAGTCCAGTGTTAACTCTTTCAGCCACTGGTGGCTTTTGGTTGAAAAGCAACTGAGCTGGGTAAATGAGCTGCTGAATGCACTCTGTAGTATCTTGATGAGGTTTGTGGTGTGGAAACACCACTTTATTATTCACAGCATCTTATATAAAGAACTTTTTATTAGTAAAGAAGTGACAATCTTGTTGCTACTGCCCTGGGGCCTAGTGTTGTGACCATTCTGTCACACCAGAAAGTTCCTGCTGCCCCACCCAGACTCCTGGGATACTGTACTTCCTGAACACTTTGTTACACAGTTTCATAGACATTAGGGCTGGAAGGGACCTCAGAAGATCGAGTCCAACCTCCTGCCCCAGGGGCAGGAAGTCAGCTAGGGTCAAAGGATCTCAGCAAGATAAGTGTCCAAAAGCTTCTTAAAGGAGTCCAGACTAGGTGCTTGCACCACCTCTGGAGGGACCCTGTTCCAGGCATTGGGGGCTCAGAGAGTAAAGAAGTTTTTCCTTATGTCCAGTTGACTACAACTCTGGAAAAAGCTTTTTTCTACATTCTGCCGTCCAACAAACAAGGTGCGTTTCATCTGGGGGGTGTAAAGCACATGAGAAAATAAGGTACAATATTTGATACGAGCTCTCTCAATGGATTTCTACAAAATGAGGTAATTTGTTTGACTTTTAACGAGTCAAACATTGTGAGAGTCTTAAAAGAAAAACATCAGCTCCAGCTTCGGATAGAAGGTCATGGTCCTTCTTTTGCTCAAACACGTTAAATGCTCAGTTCCAGAAAGGATGAGTGTTTATTGCTGGATTTTTATAACACCTCTGCCTAGTGAAAATCTGTAGCTATTCAATACCAAAAAGCACTACCTACTTATTTTTGGATTTATTGTTTGCATTAATTCAGCATATAATCAATCCCAAATGAGATTAATCCCAATTGCGTTAGTACAGTGTCTAGCACAATGATGCACAGTCTGCCTTAAAGAACTTGAAACGTAAATGCACATAAACCATAACAAAGACAGGAAATATTAGGAGATCATTCTGTTACCAAGATTGAGTGACTTTAAGAACAAAAATACTCAATACAGCTTTCTCACAAGATTTTAGTTTCATATTCTATATTTATGCCATAGCTCAACACACCGCTACTAGGCTTTTTACCATATAGGTTTCATGAATTCATAGCTTCTCTTTGCTTTCTCTACTAAGTAATTTTATAAAGGTTTTACCCATGATATAGTTTAATGTTATCACTATGCTACTAAACATTTTTAGTTTCAATTTTGCCGCTGACTCAAGTCCTTCCATAACACATCTGCAGATTGAAGTTCACCTTGTATCTACTGACACACGCCCTCAAGGAGGGATAACTTCCCTCGAGTGCCTAGCCAGGGATCCACAAACCTAATGTGAACACTTATTGCCTTCAAGGCTAAGTACAAACAGTCAAAAAGCCCGAGGCTGAATTGGTTCAGTCTTTGCAGATTAGTCTAAACTACAGAGATTAAACTGAAATAGAAGTAAATAGAGATTCAGGAAATGCAGCGACATGCCTGCAGTAGCTTATACCTGCAGAAGCTGTAGGATACTATAAAACACGGCTGTCTGGCACCTCCAGTATGGGCTGTGCGTTTGCTTTCTCTTCCTGCTGTCCCCAAAGGTTTCTGGAATGTGCAGCTTCTTGCCCAAAGTCACAGCAGCAAGACTCTGCAGGGTTGATCACCACTTCCTCTTTCTGCTTCCGGGTGCCTCTGGCATTTGTAGTCCACAGTTGCAGCCAGCAATAAGTTTGATCAGGGGAAGGGGTATTTAACCCCCCTCCCTGGTCCCAGACCTTAGCCAGGGTTTGCTTGTGGGGGTAGTCCTCCCCTGCCTTGCAGACTGGGCTGCATCCCCAGCTGGGCTTGCCCTCCCACCCCCTTGTCAGCCAGCCCTTATTGCCCCAGCTAGGGAGCAGAGGGGTGGGGTCAGCCTTGTTCTCTGGAGAAGACAGCACAGCCCAAACCAGGGGTGCAAAACATTCTGGGATGCTAGGGAACTGCTGTGATTTAACTTGAACCAGGAAGAGGTCTGGGACAGAAGTTTCATAAACTAGTTTGACCCAGATCAGTTACGTCTGATACTACATTCAACCAGGTTTATCTGAAACCAGTTTCAGCCATTTTGAAACTGGTTTATGTGCACTGACCTTTTGTTCTGTTACAGGTTTAAACCAGTTTCTTATCACGAACTGGTTTATGTGCAACTTCTGTCCCTAGCCTAAAGGTTAAACAGCTTGGAATCTGGATTACCATTTGAGAGGAAAAGCTACCATATCTGTCTTTCTTTCACAAAGTTTAAGTCCAACATTTTTCTGAATATTAGTAAGGCAGAGGTAGGAATGGCAAAATCAACTTGAGATCTGATTATCAGTGGAGATTAGCCATACCAAACCCCAGTCTCTAATATTCCCTGGGGACCAATGATTGTGTTCTGTAGTGGGGTGAACAGCCACAAAATATAATGCTATTTGCTTCACAACATAGAGTCTGTCTAATATTGCACAAGAGATATCAATTTAGCTCCAACTAAAACTTGCAGATATTGATATTTTATTCCAAAACTCCAAAAGCAATAGATTAGGGCCAATTTGGATTTATTTGCCATCTGTACATCTCTGGTGGAGATTAAATTTATTTATTTTTACAAACCATTTTTTAAGCTTGTTACATATGTCTAAGTGTGATGAAATAAACCTGTGGGCAACAGGGGTGCTCATATTAGCAATTCCAATCAAGAATATGGCACAGTGTATTACTCCATATGAGACTTTGCATTATAATATAATGTAATCATTGAAGATGTGTTTCAGAAGGAAAGATGGACTGAGCTATTGACATTTGTTTGATCATATGTTAATATATTATCTGTGGACCATTACATAGCGAATAATTTCTCACAGAGAATTTTTTTCTTATAGCTATAAGGCAGGCTTTCACACCTCAACTTTAAAGAGCTAGCAATCATGAAAAAACAAAAACAAAAACCAGTACTTGAAGACTGGTTGGCTTAAGTAAATGGGTGTGCACTATGAACTCTTTCCTAGGTAGGATAAGATGTTGCATTTTTCCTGAGACAAGCTGTGCCTGTGTTTATTCTAGAGTGGAAGAGTCCCGGGATGGGCGTATATACACATTGCCCTTCCAATCCCGGTTTAGTGAGTGGCTGAATGACTGGCTTTCTGCCGTCGATTCAATGATGCAATCCTGGGACAACCACTCAGACATAAACTTGTGATGTCCCAGCACAGGGACATTGCAAACAAGAGCTAACCCTTGATATCACGTAAACCTTTTTAGGGTTTATCCTGGGACAATAGATATGGACATCTGAATGAAACTGCTAATGATTCCTCCCATGACAAATGATGATGTCTGTTTGTTTGTAACCTCAGAGTAATGACTGAAAATCATTATCAGCTGCTGGCCAGTGACAGCTACATTAAAGGTGTCAAACCATTTTCCATATCCTTAAGCCTCCTACCGCACTCATGACTCTCTCTACAGAAAAAAAGACTAAACTGAAGGGACAATGAAGACTCAGTTACCATCTGCCATTACAGAGAATACCTAGTCCCCTTTGAATCTGAAGCATAACGCAAGGTCAGAGGTGTAATAAAGCAGCCTGGCACTGGAAGGGTGGCTGGGATGGAGGGGGACGGACTTCTGGCTGCTGAAACTGCTGGCATGGATGTGCAGCTGCTGGGGCAGATGTTATTTTTCTGTTCCCTCCCAAGTCAGCACCTGGGGTTGCTGCGTGGGTTTCCCTGTCTTAGTTACAACACTGTGTGAGGTCAGTCTGTACTGCTTGTATATGCATGTAGATTCTAGCATGCCATATAAAGCTCATGAAAAGTTCTGGGTAACTTATAGGTTAAGATCTTACCAAACAAAAAATTAATCTAAAAATGTGTGTGTCATTTACTTACTGGAGGGTGTTGCTGTCTTGCTTGAAGATGTAGAATTGCCATGACCTTGTGTGTCTGTTGTAGGATTAAGCTGGCCTGTTGGAAGAGGAACACTTTGCAAAAGTTGCTCTACAGAAATATTGCCATTTCCCTTTCCCATGGCATTGTTCCATGACAGGACAAAATGCTCACGATTTCCCTATTTAGTAGCAGTAGTTGTGGTTAATTCACAGACAAACAAACTTAAGGAACAAATGGGTATTTCAGCATAAAACTCGAAAGTGATTTTGCTGTGAACTAGGAACACAGAAGGACTGTAATTGACTTTGTTTGTGAAACTCTCTAGGGAAACTAGTCTCAATTTGACACAAACTACACCTGAAAATTTCATCTGAAGTCTGGATGCTTTGGATTGAATGTTGGGTCTTGTTTAAACATGAAGCCAGTAAAAGATGAGTGCAAACACAAGTAAAATTGTGGAAAAGGGTACATGAACTTCTATCACAGAAAGTCAGGATTGGAAGGGACCTCAGGAGGTCATCTAGTCCAACCCCCTGCTGAAAGTCCCAACTAGATCATGCCAGTGAAAGCTTTGTCTAGATGGGTTTTGAAAATAATATGAAGCCCTTATTTTTCCAGCTCCAGTGAGCAGATATTTTAAAGGGTGTGAGAGTTCAGGAATCCTTTCTGAAATCCAATACTACCTCTACTCATTTAAGAGTTCAGAAAGAATCAAGCAAAATGCTTAGTATTCCTAAGCATATCCTGAACCAGCTATTTAATCAGACATTCAAACTCTGACACAAAGCAAATAGTCTTCCCAAAACCTCTATTTACCCAGGCTTCTTTCAGACTTGTTAAAGGAAGTCAAACCTTCCTGACACCTGTCTGCACTGTGCAATCTAAGAACTGGTGCAAGCATAAGAAGGTGAGACAAAGCTATTACCCAACACTCAAAATCTAGGCATCTCTGGTGTTACACTTGAGGGATTAATAAAGCAGCTAAGCGAAGAGCAGGCTGCACTTTCAAGAGGTCTTGTTCTGCCTTCCCCAATCTATTTGTGTTCACTTGTATCACTTCCTTCATCCCAGCTGTCTTGTGGATTTCCATTAAGTATACATGAAATAAGAGAAGCTAAATCAAACAACTTTTGTACTTATGAAGATTTAGAGGGCAAATCCTCTACACTTCCTAACTCAGCTGCTTCCCAGAGGAAAGGGTGACATGGATGTGGAAAGAGATGAGGGAATTAGAGAAGATGAAGTGGTGTTAATGCAGAACACTTCACAATTCAAAGGCCGTGCTCTACAATGCAACTGTAACCGATTCCTTTGATTCAGTTACCACACAGCTGTTTCCTGACCTGGTCCCAGGGGACCAGCCGTGTGGAAGTTCTGATTACACCACAACTTTTTCACCCATGTTTTCTGAACTCTTTACAACACATGTTCCTGCTAAGCTGGCAACTCAATTATGTTGGTAGTATAGTATTAGCATTAACTGCTCAGCTCCCTTATACTTGTGTAATATAAGGCAAGATAGAAGACTCATTTTATTCAGCAGCTTTCTGCCTGTTCCTGTGTAACCCAGATGATTGAACCATCTTATTGTGTGTATATTGCCAACAGAGTTTTTGCACTATTTTCTTTCCTCCAGTGTGTAGTTTGCAATACTTTTCTTCCTCACTATTCACGTTGCCAGTGTTTTTGTATTGATCTGTTGGGCTGCATTTTATAGAACCCTAACTGTAGAGCATATGTATCCTATGTGATGCATACCAGAATCAAATGGAGTGGTCTGTTCCTATCAGATTTAAGTTTGTGAGTTTAAAACTGCTAGAGGGACATTCACATAATTTAGGGCCCTAATCACCTTTGCAATAAAGAGAATTCCTGCTAACTTCAAACAGAAGTTACACAGCCCAAAAAGGCTGTTTATCCCAGGTAAGACATTTCTGTTCAAGGAAGACAATGAGCTTGATATTACAAGGAAATATAGAACTAAGTATGGTGTATGCCATGATAACCAATTAACAGCCTTCATAAATCTCTGCCTTCTGAAAACCTGTGTTGCATTTGATTGTGACAGCTGTAATTAAAAGAAATGAACTGTGGAATTATGGAAACAGTAGATTAGAGTAACACATGACCAGAATAGAGTAAATTTACCCAAGAGAGTAAACTTAAAAACCAGAAGCAAGCAATGCTTGGCATTTGCACATAATCCCCTTCTTAGAAGTTTAAGCTGACTGAAGGCACATGCTAAAACATACAGACACTGTTTGCAAGTCAATATTAGAATATATAAATGCATTGTCATCTGTGAGCCATGCCTATGGTGATATTATGAGGAAGATGGGGATTAGGACTAATGTGTAGCATTAAGTCTTCTCCATACTCTTAGGAATTAAATTTTTACTATAGGGATGTCCAACTTCTAAATGGCTGGGGGTCAGACACTGCCCCATGCACAGGCAGCCTGTGACACGCACATGCACAATGCTTCAACCTGTACATGTGTGACCACTCAGCTCTCCCATTGCACCATGCCACAGGCTCCCCCACTGCTGTGGGTGGAACCCCTGCCCCTGGACTGGGAGAAGGAAGCAAAAGCTTAGGAAGGTGTGTGTGCGGGGGAGGAGGGAGGCGGGGAGCGGGGTGGGAAGGGACAGAGAACACCTAGAGACCCTGGCTGCAGCAGCCATATGTGGCCCGTGGGCCACCAGTTAGGCAGTCCTGCTTTACTGCATGTAGTTCATCTTTAAAATACTGGAGCTGTTTGTACAGCTTTGGACTATGAGACTGAGTAGATAGGGAAGGAAAAAAACTTGTCTAATCTTGGAATTTACAAGCTACCAGCCCTTTAGGAAAGGGCAAACAACTATTTCCTCAAAATAGAAATATCCTCTAAAAAGGCAGCGTTTGGAAGGGGCAAGGGGATGCTTTTTCCAGGGAGACTGGAAAAAGCATCCCCACCTCCTCCTCCCCACAATTACTAGCCGATACAACCTCTCTCTTTTGAGATCCCACCAAAACACATGCAAGGCTCAGACAGAAGAGCAGCTCCCTGTTTTATCTCATGGCACTTTCCAGTAAGCGCCATGAGTTACAACAATCCCCCAAAACCAACTGAAGTTGCTGTTGTGTTCCCGTTTCCCGGGGGTTGAGGAATCCAGCTGCTGGCTGTCAACCTGCAGCTGGTTTCCCCTAGCAATGTTCCTTTCCACTCCCAGCCCTGATGCTGTTTTCAGAATGGGAGGGGGGAAAGGAAGCATAGGGAGCTCATTTTGGGGGTTCCCCAGCCAGTGCTGGAGAGCGGAATGGGTAGATTAGAGCACCCCCACCTCATGGGGCTCCAATCTACCTGCCCCACCCTCCAGTTCTAGCTGAAAAATCCCAGATCAAACTCTCCCCACTCCCTTCCCCCCCTCCCATTCTGAAGATAGCACCAGAGTAGTGCTGAGCTGCAGTCAGCTTTACATGCAGACACAAGTTACTGAAGTAACTTTTGGAGCACCTTCACCTGAACCTACATGCAACGATACTTCAGATTTTTACAGGATCAGGCACTTTTAAAATTGTCTGCAGTTGTGCATTTTTGTTTGGCTGTAGAGCACTTTCAGGGACCAGATCAGGCAAAAATTGTCACTTCTGTGTGCACTTGCAAGGTGAGAGGCTTAGAACTTAGTCTACTTCAGATTAATCTGTTGTAGTGTTGTTAGGTGTACAACAGATATGTTGCAAGTTAATCCCTCCAGGAGAGTGGGATTAAAACTTTATACTTCCAAGTAAGTCACACTTCACCGTGCAAACTCCACTGTCAGCAAATCCCCACTGGGTCTGCCACAGACAGAAGAGAGAAAAAAGCACAGTCATACATTGTAAATTTGTTATTTACTACTGTACTGTGTGTATGTTCTGTTGCTCTGATACTTAGTTTCATTTTTTTCTAGCTGTAATGTGATTCCATTTCCATATACCATCTCGTGTGTGTGTGTGTGTGTGTGTGTGTGTGTGTGTGTGTGTGTGTGTCGGGCAGGGGGATATTTAAGTAAATCCACTTTCAGAAACTAATGCATATTAGGGCTGTGCAAAGCTTCAGTCACTAATTTGATTTGGCAGAGATTCAACCTGATTTGGTGCCCAAATCTCCAAATCTGAATTGAATCAGGAGACCCTTTAATCTCTCCGAATTGAACCAAGACCTCCGAATCTATTCGGAGAGATTTGACAATTTGGACAGACACTGCTTTAAAAATGTTTTTTCTATGTATCTCAAGGTAGCAGGCAGCTCATAAATGCCAAGATGCTGGGGCAGATGGAGCATCTCACAGCAGCGTGTGGGGACTCTCCAGCATACTCAGCAGCAGACCTGGAAGTGGACCAGAAGCACTTTTGGTTCATGTCTGGGTCCACTGGGGAGTGTACAGGGGTCCCTCTCTGCCTTCCTGGCTCAGTGACTGGTACCTCCTGGGCCTGGGGGGGGCACCAGGGGTCCCCCCCCACATGGCTGGTCGCCTGTGACCTCAAGGTATGTAGAAAAAACATTTAAAGCTATGTCTCTATTGCTGAATCTCTGAATCAGCATCGGATCTTCAGATTTGGATTCGGCCAAATCAAATTGGGACAGTGATCCAAATCGCTGTCCCCAATTCAGACTGAATCAGGATCTGAATCAAATATGGCCCATTTTGCATACCCCTAATGCATATATCCTGAAACACAAGTGTGGCGGCTAGGCACCACCACAGGCTCCCAAAGGGGAGAGAGTGAACCCCACAGGCCCTATACCCTGGGAGCAGGCCCCTGGTAGGTCTAACTCACCTCCTGCAGGGCAGCCAGAGCAGGAGCCGCACCCGCGGCCACAGCCGCACAAACCGGCATTACGCTGGCCGTTTAATCAGCTGTTTCTGGCATGGGAAACAGCTGAGCCAATCCCATTGGCCGTACCGGCCACTGCAGGAAAGTTTAAAAGCCTGCCAGATCAGGGGCGGAGAGAGAGAGAGGGCGGGCGGGAGGGCGGGCTGGCTGGCTGGCTGGCTGGCTGGCTGGCAGGCAGCAGCTCATTAGGCAGGCTCTGGCATGGGGAAGAAGCAACCCAGCCTGTGTGGCTCTCGCAGGCAGCACTAGGGAGAACTTTAAGCCTCCTACAGGAGGCAAAGCAGGGGGACCTCCACATCCCCCGGAAGAAGCTGAGACCGAGGAGGCAGGGGAGCTCCCTGCGTACAGTAGGAGGGAAGAGGCATCTGAGACCCCTAGAGGGGGCAGGGATAAGGGAGGCAGCCCTATAACTCCCTCCTACTCAGGGGAATATTTTCTTCAAAATAAAAATGAACCCTGAGAGGGGAGGAAGAGCAACTGGACCCAGGTAGACAGGCCCTCCGCCATCCTACGGGCCCAGAGACCATCATCAACATGTATCCAACCAGTTGATGAGTGGACAGGGTGTAGGGGAAGCAGAACCCCATGGAACATCGCACCCTACAATCGTAAGTACCGCCATCCATTGGGACGGCCCCCCGGGAAAGATCAAAATTGAAGACCCCCCTCATACTAAGTTTTAACATCAAAGTCATGACAGGCATGACATCACAATAAGAATAAGAGCAGAGCAGCATTTTTCACATCATTTTATTCTTAAACTCTCATGTATAAGAGTGGAAAATGGAAACATAGCTATTGTTTTAATTTAGAATGAGTGCTCTTTCACAAACCCCTTTCCTCCCACCCACAAAACAAGTCCTTGTATGCCTCACTAGAATATGAATTAATACAACCACTGGTCATTGCATACAGAAATCATACAGAGGCCCTGCTAACAGCATGAACCCAAGTAGGCCCAAAACAAATACAAAAACTAGGCATACCATATATGGCTTGCACAAATGTTGGGAAAGTAGTTCATTAGTTTTAAAGGAACCTCTAAGGCTGATAGATAGAAAGTGAATTAATAAAACAAATATAAAACACCAAAACAAAGACCAAAGTATCCCTATCTGATGGGAAGTTTACATTAATTAGTGAGAAGTAGGATGTGGATGATGCCACCTAAATGTTTTAATAATTGGTAAGCATTAGCATCTGCTTTGATTAGTGAATAAAAAAGGGAACTGGGAACCCTTAGTACTTTGTACTGGTCCTAGGGGTTATGTCAATGCCTATACCATGCCTGCATATGACCTGCATAGCACCACAGGCTAGCTGGTCATGGATAGTGTTTAGGCTCATTTGTAGACAATATCCCTGGCCAAGCTCTATCACTAAGAGCTAAAGCCTTTTTTCTATAACACAAAGGGACAGCATCACAAATGGTATCCTGATTGCTCACTCACAGGCCATCCTAAGGAAGGGAGCTTGATGCGACTGGCGACACCTAAACCCATAGCAACACTAATGGAGTCAGATGACAAGAAGACAGTCTGCCATGACTATACTGGTGATCCCTGATAAAGTACTGAGTGTCTACATACGTAACTTTTGTTACACTTCAGACTATAGAATAAGTCTGCATTATTCCTACCTTGTATGGTGGATGCAGGTGCCGAGGTCCCATCACTTGTAAAATATAGGGAAGCTGAAGGTGTAGGTTTAAGACCTACAGGGGGAAAAATAAAAAAAGACCATTGTATGGTATCTATTTAGCAAGGTGCTTATTATCCTCAAGGATTGATGGTCTACAGAGAGCCTAAAGTGTATTTACCTTGCAATGTGAAAATAGGTGCTGAAGTTACTTGACTTGTGAAATCTAGGGAGGCTGAAGTTTTTGTTTTAAGACCTACAGAAAAAAGAACATTGTACAGTTTTTAATTAGCAGGGTTCTATTATTCACATTACAAGAGGACCTATAGCAATGGTTCCAAACTGGGATATGCAGCATCCCAGGGTGCCATGAGAACCTACCATGATGCTCGCCTTGCTACCACTGCCAGAGAGTAAAATTCTCTGAACTGAGAAACAATGACAACAGAAAGTTGTGTTGCCTGCATGACATTATGCAAGCAGGCATGCTGTTTCGGCTGCAGCTCTTCCCAGTTCATCTCTGATGTGCATCTTGAAAACAGGTATGCAGGACAGTTTCATCCTGCAGCAGTGGCAACTTGGAGGAGATAAATGCCACTGGCACCAGGTAGAACTTCCTTGCATGCCTCCATAATGCAATTCAGGCACTGCAGCTTTCTGCTGTAGCCATTTCTCAGTTTAGTTGTCCTGCTTCTTGAAAACAGATGTATGCAGAACTGTTTCATCTGTCCTAAGCACCTCTGTTTCTGGGAGACTTAACAGGGTCAGACTGGAAAGGGCTGCAGCAAGGGTGTATGCTCCTGCCACAGCACTTCCTAATCTGGCTCTGCAGGAGGTGTGCAGGGCGGATCTACTTGGTCATGGCAGTGGTGTCAGTGGAGTGAGTATAATACAATTATAAGGATCTAATCAGTGAAAAAATAATTACCAATTAGCAATACAATTATAATGTTTACATTATATTAAATATTAATACATGTATATTAGTTTCTTTCAAATGGGGTGACATGAAAAGTTTTGGAGTGGAAACAGGTACTGAGGTTACTTGATTTAAGAAACTTAGGGAGGCTGAAGGTGTACTTTGAATCCCTACAAAAATACAAGTGACATCATATGGCATGTTGGGTGTTTATTATAATCCATATTACAAGAGGACCCAACAGCTCCAAGGTCCAGGCAATGAGCCAATATAGAATTAAAAGTTATTCCAAGGAGTTTACTGACAAAAAGTTTAGAAGTAAAGGCCTTGTTGTTTTAAATGAAGCAAGTATAAAACTGACTAGGCTGTCAGAATAGGATGGGGTTAATACTAATTGACAGGGTTAATACTAGAGTGTACTCTGTTCTGTTTAATATATAAGGCTAGATATTCTTGTGCAGTGAATTCTATACACTTTATATTCCCATTATTGGGATAGAAAATGCCTTTTCTGTGATGTCCAGACAATACCTGACCACTGAAAGGGCTTGAGGAATATCATATCCTGGAAGGTGTTTACCTACACCACTATAGAAGGTGAAGTAGGATATAACTAAGATAACATTAGTTATTTCCAAATTTATTCTGGTAAATGAATAATAGCATTATTTTTAAATGGGTCTATAAGTCTGTCATGCCAAAACACCTCAGTGCACTAATGCATTTCTTTCTTTAACACTATCAGTTATATGCATCTCATGCTTATATATGTGCACTACTTATCCATGAAGCTACACCACTGAGATCCATTATCAAATTGCAACATCTAAAGAGATGTTGATAGATTGCTGTAAGTTAAGTGGAAGACACCAACTTAATTTCATTTGTGCCCAACGAGTCATGTTATAAAGACATCAGTTTGCAGGACTGGCCAAAGGGAATGAGACCTGACAGTGAGGATAGGAAGTTCAAGTATATGGCACTATTTCTAGGGCAAAAATTAATTTATTGAATATGAATGTGAGATCATTCATATCATTAAGGGCAAAAACATACAAGGAGCCTATACACATTAATCAAGGCTGCTCCAATGTGCTGTAATTACAGTGCATCAAAGCAGACTCGATTAACCAAGTCTGCTGGAATGTAGTAATTACTGTGCTCCAGTAAGCTCCAGCATCAGGTGTATCCATGTCCCCGTGCTGAAAAATGGTGTCGGGGGTGCTTTAATTAAAGACTGTTTGATGAGCCGCTCTAATTAAAGTACGCCCCTCCCCCCCACCTCCCTGAGTGCTTGTATAAACGCCAACATTTATGTTGGGGGCAATGTAATGTGCCACAGTCATACTAAGTTTTCAGTTCAGCATTTTATCATTTTGACATCTCAAGTAAAAACAAATATCACACAACTCTCCCAGGATGTGTTATGTCTTTTCTAGCTTAGTTATAGATCATAGCCTATAGGGTTAGGTACAGGCGTTACACCTATTGAGCTCTAAGTGCACAGGAAGAGCTCTAAGCCATAACTAAATGTTCACAGCTCTTACAGTGCTTTAAAAATGATGGATTGCACTCTAAATAATACCTCATCCATTGAGGGTCAAGACTAAAGCGCTTTCTGTTAAAGCACTTTATTGAACAACTATGCCAGATCCCAAAGGTTAACTTAAAGCTTGATTGTTGCCATCCCAGGTGACACTGCACTGGCCCTGCCCCCCCTAGCTGTCACTGACCCAAGTCAGTAACAGCCTCTGATCCCAGCCCCGCTTCCTCCCTCCAGTCAGCTGCGAGCTGCAGCTAGCCAGAGGGAAGGAGGGGCTCTCTCTCCCCACAACCACTCCAGCCTCATGTGGCATGCTACAGCCTGGCTAGGAAGGCCATAGGAAGAGTCCAGGGTCTCTTTTCCCACAGCAGCCTTGGCCCTGCAGCGCACCATTGCCTGGTTGGGGGGTAGATGGGGGCTGTGGGGGGAAGAGGTTCTGGGCTCTTTGTCCCCACATCAGCCCTGGTCCCATGGCACATTACTGCCTAGCCAGGACGGCTGTAGGGACATAGAGCCAAGACTCCTTTCCCCTATATCTCCTTAGGGCTGGCCAGGAGGGGCCATGGCAGAAAGGGTCCAAGGTCTTTCTCTCCATTGCATCCCCAGCCCCACAAAACATCACTGCCTAGCTGGTGGGGACTGTAGAGAAGGGCTCTAGGGTTGGTATCCCCCAGCTGCTGCTGAAAGTTATCACCTGGGAGGGGGGCAGGGCTGGGGAGAGGGACCACTCTAGCAGCCTCCTGGGAGGTGTGTGGGAGTGCCCCCAGTGGCCAGTGTGGGCAGGCTCCAAGCTTCCCCAAATAGCAAACATCTGTTTGAGTCACTCACACTCTAACTTATAGCATTTTAAGTAAAGCACAATAGAGTGCTTCTGCCAGGGCCTTTTTGAATGTCTGTATTTAGTCTAGACTTCCATCTTATGGTGCTATCACATCCCACTGTGTCATAAAAATATACTGAGCTGTGATTATTCACCCTGCCTCATTGTGCACATTCTGCTTAAGGACACAGGGAAAATAAGTAATTCATAATAACTGAAGAATGGAGTGAAACACTTTACCTGTGGTGGTCCTCATGGCTGATGAAAGTATTGATACACCAGGGTCTAAGAGCAATCAAATCAAACAAGACCTCATTAAAATAGCCTTTTTAGTACACATAAATCTCATGTGAAGTTTGAGAAAATAGGGTCACTAAGGGTACCCAAGTGACAAGGAATTACACAACCTCAAACTGATTTTCCAGAGCAGCCAATACAATCAAGTGCAGAAAGAAATGAATGAGGAAAGGCTCAGATGACAGTTGCACCTGTGGAACATGGTTAGAGGGAGTACACTAACAAATTAACCTGCCATCAATACAAAAGCCACATGCAAAAGGTCTGATCCACTCTGCAGGGATGTGCATGTGTGCATGTGCTCACGCACATTGGGAGATGGCCTTTGGGAGAAGGATCCGCAAGACGTGATGGTGCGTGTACTATGTCCTTAAAGGGGGCCACATTCTCAAGCTTCCTGCTACTGCCCCAGCCTTCTCTGTTCTGTGCCAAGGGCTGGTCTCTTGTATTCCCCTGCAGCTCTGATCATCTTCACCACCAAATCATCTGTTGTCCATTAGTTGTGGCTACATTTTCAGAGGTGCTCAGTAAAGAGAGACTGCATTAGAAGGGCATGGTAAGCCAGCCCTTGGGACACAGCAGGGAGGGCTAGGATGGTTGAGATTGGTTATGTGACCCACTGTTTTAAAAGGTTACCAACCCCACCTTCGCATACTGGTCAGAGTCAATGTAGCACCTCCCACAGGGTGCTTGGGATGGAGTAATTAGCCGTACTGAATAACAGTACCAGGTAGCTCCACCGACAAGCTTCATAGCCTAGCTACATGGTTGCAGCCAAACTGCATGCGGTTTAAAAAGCAGCCTGCTGGAAGCAGCGTAGCATGCCTGAAAGTGCTGCCCCTGAGCACATTCATTTCCTGTGCAGGCTTGGTCACAGAAACCATGCATCTGCTCTGTAACCACCTGCAGGCCACATCTGAGTGTATGTCCCATCGCTAGATTGCTGCTGCTGACAGTTTTATAGCTGTCCCTTCTGCTCTGTTCATACTCTGCGGAGGAGCAAGCAGCTGGCTGGAATCATGGTCTTCTGTGCTCTTTTAAGGTCTAGGGCATGGATGACTCAAGGAGGAGCTTAGTGTGATGGGAGCAGAATACTTAGATTCTCTTCATGTGTGTAAAATACTAATACCCTACCCGGGAGGAGACATTCCTAATACTAATCTTCAAGCCAGTACTGTTTTTTTCTGCCAGCACAATCCTGCTGGTTACAGATTCATAGGAAAGTTACTGTCGGCATACCAAATAAAATGTGTAAGTCCAATAAACACCAAGGAAAGAAAGTAATCATTTAGCTTGCTACAGAAATACATAACGGAGAGTAAAGGGATGAAACAGAAATGCTGTTTTATGCCAGAATTCACTGTACTGTTAATGAATACGCTGGTTTCTTCATTAACAATAGACAGCAGGCTTCCTGTATTGATTGAAGTTAAGCTTTTAGTAATCTATCTAACATGATCTAATATAAATGCAGTCCATACTTAGGCTACCCCAGTGACCCAGTAACAGTACTCTGTCAGTGTTTCTCACCCCATAGGTCGCAAATGAATAGTGGGTCCCACAAGTATATGAAAGGGTCATGAACAAACTTTAAAAATGGATCAACACTTTAAAAAGCAGATTCCCCTTTAGAGGAGAAAAATGTGGGAAATGGTGGCTTTTCCCTTGCAGGCTGGCAGAGTTCCCACCTGCATGAGGCTTCTTGGTGCCTCCCTGCCCCCCCCACCCCATCCTGCCCTACACACCCACCCCCTACACCCCATGCTGGGGGGTTACAGCCTGGAGGCACAAGGTGGGGAGTGAAGGGCACTGGCCTATGTTTACAAGTGGGTCCTGGTACAAAAAAGGTTGAGAACCACTGCTCTACCTGTCCAAAGTGTTAAACACCTCACACAACATTGGTCTGTACAGGATTTGGTGTTGCATAGGTAATGATCACAGACCTGAGAAAAATTAGAGAAATTAAAGGAAGAGAGGTGTTGATGGGCTTTGAAGGGTGTCCAGTTTGATAATTCAAGTCTTTATCTTGTCCACTCCAGTTATTAATACAAACATTTAATTTAATATAGGGAAATAATTCCTAGCTATGAATTGAATAGAAGCAGCTTACATTATCTGAACCTAGAGGACAGTCTCTTGTACATTGATACCACCCCATCAGCTAGGCATTTTAAATATTTTTTCTTCCAATTTGTATGGCAGTATCAATCAATTCCCTTTACTCCTGATGATCCAACTCCCAGGCCCTACCTCCTCAGCAACCTGGAAACAACGACGCAACTTGCATCATACTCTGAAGTTCAGAATAGTGATATCAGGGGGAGTGGGATTGTTCAGGAACTGAGAATCTGACAGGCAAGTCTCTAACCAACAGCTGCTTCTTTCAAATTGAAGATGATTAAGTTCAAGCGCTCCCCTTGCTCCTCAGCCTCTGCTTTCAGAGAAAATTCCCAAGGAGGGAGGCAACTCTCACTGTAATGACAGACACTCCAAAGTTTTTATGTAGTGAGGATTTTTATACATACGCACACCCCCGTCACTTAAACCATCATTGGAACCATGGCTGATTGTAATGGAGCCCAATATGTGGTCCATACAAACAATTCTATTCAACAGGCTTAAGGCTGCAGGATATCAAGAGTAACTTGTCCAGCTAAAACTGTAATGGAAACTGAAACACGCAATGACAGAAGCAAAATGTTGATCTAAAGAGCACCAGAATTAACAAGCAGACTGTATGAAATATGACATCAGCTCTTCCAATTCAACGAGTATATTCTGTGTATAAGAACTAACAATGACAGATTACAGCTCAAAGTGATACTAAGACCATAGGTATGCAATTTTTTCTCTTTTCTAAATTTCCAATAAATTTATAAAAATAGGAAGTCACGAAAACTAAATTTATCCAGAAATGTTGTAGCAAATATATACGTCCATTTGGTTTCAAAGTTGGTTTCAACAGGAAGACAATTTAACAAACTCATTTTTGCCGGTGTGCTAGTGGGGGTAAAAAAATAAACAGCATGGCATGGAATGCACTGAGAAGGAATGATTTATCTTACCTTCTGTAGCCACAAGAGTAAGAGCTTTAGATGGTCCGTTTCCTATACGGTCTGTGAACAGACAAAAATAATAAATTCTTAAAAGCAATTAAAATTTTACATTTGTAATAGGATCTTTAATATAACTCATAGGAGTTGTATCACAAGGCAAAAAGTACCTTCATAGCCTGCAGCAGAGTTCCAGTTTAATTGTTCCCTTTTAAAAAAAAAAAAAACTTCAACATTTTTGTAAAGTGACATTACCTTGGTGCTTGTAAATGCTATAGTTAATTTAACCAAACATAGTTCAGAATTTACTTGAATAATTTTCTTTAAGAATTGATTTGGGGGTTGAAATGTTCACTGGATTTTGCTCAAATAAGAAAAAACTACTTAAAAACTTCTCAGTCATTTTTTAGCTATATCTATATGAGATTCTACCAGCCCCATGAAAAAAAAATTGAAAAAACCTGCTGTGCTTTGAACCTCTGCATGTAAATCTTTTCACTTAGAAGAACAGCTGTGACCAAATGTGATCAATACTGGCTGTGAATTAAAGTTATTAACATCTTAAAAGCCACATACTAAAGATCTCCAGGTCATTAAGGAGAAAGCCATCACCCAAAATGAAGACGAACAAACACACAATCTGACATACTTCTGAAGGCAAGTGACAGAGATGGTTTAACAATACGAATGCATCCGAAGATGAGTTGGCTGTGAGGGTCCCGCTGACTACATAGGGGGGGAAAGAGATGCCCCACACCTACTGCAAAATGCTTGCATCCTGTTAACAGTCATGTCTCCCATTCTCACAATGCTACTTGATGAAAAGTTCCTTGATTGGGGTCTACCTGCCCCCAATGTTAGAGAGCAAAGAACCATTGCGGCATATTATATATATAGATATATATATATAGTGCAGAGAAGGCTCCTGTCAGCTAGCCATTTGGTTTTATAGTTGTCAGGGCTTTATTACATCTTTACTTTGATGGAACAATTTGGCCCTTAGTTTGGTAGCTTGAATTTCCAGATAGCTGCAGTGCACACATGCATGTCCCAGGAGTGCATATTGCAAAATGTGTGTTATGTATAGCTCACTGGCACTTTGCAGGTAGGTCAGTATATACTTAGATCCAGGACTTTAGCCGGTACCACTGTGAGAGTAAAGTGAAATCTGCTTCCTTTACTATGTGCAGAAGCCTGTCTTCCCACTCCACCAAAAGCACAGTTCAAAATGTCATCTTTGACAGATTTCTTAGCACAATTAAGGTCTTAACTTGACATTATATATGCATAAGAGTATGTTATGCAAGTTAAGTACTGTATATACAAGAATTATTTTTCCATATGCCTGCTATTTTCTGAATAATACAAGTTATAGAGAGTACAAATATTCTGTGTTTTTTACTTTAGAGACAGACTGTATAATATATATGTTGACATACCAAAATAAACAACAATTTCTTCAGATGAAATATCCCGTGTTTCATTCCAAGGGAAGGGAAACTCACAGGTACACCAGGCAGTCTGTTTAGACTCCGACTGATTGGTACTTTGTATCATCAGCAGTGACGTGAGTTCATAGAAACCATCACTCTCCTTTGATTCTCCCACTTCAATAGATATGCCTGAGAGAACAATAGAAAAAACATCAATCCTCCCTTTATACCCTGTCCCAGAGCTGTGCAAATTTCTGGTTCTTAAAAAATAATAATATCAAACTCATACTGTTTAATTCAGATGTCAATCAAATGGCACAGCTATATAAGCTTGACTTTGCTAGGCTGTCTTTTCAATGAATGACATCAACACATGGTGACTTCCCCATTTCTCAGCTGTTGTCCACTAATAGCAGTCACATTCCTTCCACGCTGAAGCAAGTAACCAAAACTCACACCATAGCAGGGATAGCATAGCAGTAATCTGTTTTCTCCTGGCTTGTTCTTACTTTTCTTTTTAATAAATATTACTAGAAAGTAATACTGTTACCTCCAAATTGGTCTTTAACAATGTCTCCATCCACATACCACACAAGGTTTGGCTTGGGAAAAGCCTTCTTTACAACGCAGGTAAGGTTAGCCTATGAGCAATAAAAGCAAGATTTAGTCAAATATTTCTGACCTGATTCAAGTAATCAAAGCCTACAATTTTTTATTGCCAACAACAAAAATGCTAACATATTAGCCATTCCATTTTGGTAAAGAGGATCGTTCTTATAGCAATTGTATTTCTTGTACATTGTATGGTATCCCTACATTAAAATGGTAAGATCCATCAAGGGACTGTTAAATGGGATAGGAGAGCATTTTGTCTACAATTCAGATCACTAACTGGGCTGCTAGCAACCGGAATTTATCATTATCCAAGTCTATTTGGTAGCCTGTGAGGGATGAGATGGTGTTTTTAGTCTAGAATCTAGCAGACACATCTATATTAAAAGAACCCTATAATTTGTAACAGTCCAGTTTCTGGGGGAGATTAAGGCATGACCTGCTTACTACAGAAATTTTCCCTTGATTACAGCCTGATAGATTTTCTGAGAAAGACTGCCTGACACAACGATGTACTAAGTACACTGACCCAGTTATTAGCAATCATGTGCGTGTCAGAAAGGTCATGGAGACATGAATATCTGTTGCATTCTAAATGGGAAAGGACAGACTGTATTTACTTCTAAATGTGTAGCCTAAAATTTATTCCTGATGGGCCAAAAGGCAAACAGTGAACAAAACATAAAAAAACTACACTAGCCCTGAGAGAGATGTCCTCCCATTCAGGGGTTAGACGTATTTGATGGGCAGTGTCTGGTTTCTTGCATTTTCAGTATTTCTCCATTTGTTGTTTTGAAGGCTATCTAGACTAAAACCCTGCCTTCCCCATTTTAATTAAGAAGTTAATTTTAGTACAAGAGCATTAAACACATTAGACTTGAAAGCCCTCTAGCAGATCATCTTGAAGAAAGCAAGACGTATAGCTTTATTTGAAATGAGACTTGTTGTGCCACAGGGGTTACAAGCTACATATTAAAGATTGGAGATTGAAACTACAAGACTGAAACCTTTTATTGCCACTGTAAGTCACCTCTGAAGTCATCTAGTAATTGATTTTTTTTCTTTCCATTCTGTTCCTTTTACAGGTGTGGCATTTTTCAGTTACTTGTTTGGGAAGCATTTATAAAAAGAGATAATAGTCAAAGGCAAGTACCAATCTGACGTCCAGAATGGATTTTATCTCCTTTCTTGGGAAGTGTGGGGTGGGGGGCATAGGGAAGCAGGGGAGGAGGAATGTTAACAGAGAATAAAGATGTTTAATATTTGGATCAGGAAGGAGAATTGTTAAAAAGTCTTTCTGAACATTCTGCAAAGTTTTTTCCTACACACTAAAACTAGTGAAGAGCATTCTTGCTAAATAGGATGCCATACTGAGGATTTAAAACCCGTATAGGTCACTGGGGAAGGCAGGGAAATGACAAAGATGTGGTAGCCCGGTCTGACATGTCTAGTTTGAGAGGAGGAGGGATGTGGTTTTAGACTGTTCTTTCTACCGTCAAGCTGTAATTGAAGAATTGGCTCTTCAGGTCACAGAAATGCTTATTTCTATGGTTTACATGGAAAAAAACAAACCCAACACTAAAACTCTGGTCTAGTTGGGTACCAATAATGAAATTAAAAATTCCTACTAATAGCACTGCTAGCCACTTGGTTATTTGGTATACAGTTTATACCAACTATAGTCTGGGTTAGCAAAACACAATCCCCTTCAACTATGCATATTGCAATTTAAAACATATTTTCAAATGCAAGTAGTATAATAGAAGGCACAAATTCCATATTCAGATGCTCAGGTCAGAACATGGACACATAATATTGGAGTTTATGCTTCAGTCCTGATCCCAACAATCTCAGCAGTGTATGTCAATACTTCATTTGGGTGATTATCCTTGAGTCCAGATGTACTCAGAGCAGGACACAACACAGGTGACAGAGGTGGCTTTGTGTCACTTCAATACTGAGATGCACTCAATTTAGTATGCGATTCCAGAACTTGTTTGGGTCTCAGCAGAAGTTAAATTAGCAGTTAAACCCAACTATTTGGAAATAGATGCAAAAGAACTGGTTTCAGAGCTGGGAACCAAGTGAATGCAAGATGGGAAATCCCAGCCAGCTTTTCAGTCCCACCCTTTTTATTGTCTGATGATGGAAAAGCCATTATCATGTAGCCCTATGCTTAGCAGCATAGAAGGAATGATACTCAATCTATTAAATCTCCAGCAAGCATCTCCTGTGGCTTTCCAGGAGCTTTTACATGTGCTAAAGGCCCTATTTTGTGCATCTCCTTTCATCATCACAAACCAAAGGAATGGGCACAAACTTTATTTCCTTGGAACAGAGCAACTGTAATGACCTAGGTTTGGGATCTGGAAGAACAGAGTTTAATAGCAATTTCTTACTGATCTTCAGTGGCTTAGGATGGAAGCTAACATTGCTGTGGATAGACAGTAGCATTATCTGGATCACTTTAGCAACAACCTCATCAGAAAGGCTGCATAAACTCTTCTACCCAAAATGTTCAGAGAGGACCACAAGGAATGGATTTGTGTTTCCATTTTGCTTATTTCAGGATCTTACAAGTCCTGTCATCCCCAGTTTCTTACGTTTATATTTTCTTACTCTGTACTTTTGTAATTTGTGCAGTTCCATTTCCTTGTCAACAGTCACATTTACTTTTAAATCAACAGGTTGTAACAAACTTTAAAATAGTATAACAATAATCTTATGATCTTCACCACTTCCTAGATGAAACTGTTCCTTAATCTAAGACAGTGCTTTGATATACAGTACAGTCTCAAATTTTACTTTTCTTTTGTTATGAAAGCTGCTAAGTATGTCCTCTTGGGGCCTTCTCAAGAATTCCTTGCTTGATGTGCATGAAAGTATAGTCAGCAGTTGACATACTTTTGCATGAAAGACTCCAGGATCCTTAACAAATAACAGACGACACTTCTATTTTAAATTTTGTTCGAGTATACTATTCCATAGCAATAGGCTGGTTCAATAATAGCTCAGAGGGAAGAATGTGAACTACTGACCTTAAAATTGCTGTCATGACTTACTGTAAGATCTGGTTGGCATTTCAATGTATTCTCTGTCTGACATTGCTTAGTTTACCAGATCCTGGATGGCCCACAGCACAACTCTGTGACTTGTCATTTTTATTTATTGAAAGTTCTAAAATCACTCACCTCCTGCAAGGTGCCAATGGAGTTACTTTGGGAGGTGACAGATACTTTGGGAATGGCTGGAAAGCAAATAAAGGCATCTTAATATAACTGATAGTATTAAAAATGTAGCTTCTCTCTCTCAAGAGACTTTGTATCCTATTTCATAGAACAAATATAAACCTATGGCTACTATAACAATGACATAACATGCATGATAAGAACAAGTTAAGTGCCATTTTGGGGAAGGGTGGAGAAGAGGCAGAGAAAAGGCTTACATTTAGGCTGCATCAGAAACTCGTTACAAGTTCCATAATGCTCCTCCTTAATGATCCTAATATTTTAGGTTTGTGTGTTCAAGAAGTCAGTTCCAATCAATCTGTATGCATTGTTCTGTTACCCTAAAAACCTTATTTTATAATGCTGCTGAAGATAAACCTTGCCCTCCTGACTTCTGTCCACATGTTGATCAAACAACAAAAGTTGTGGTAGCTTCAGAAAGTAAGATTTTACTCCTGCTCAAAACTCACTTTAAAATTTACTGTTACTCCTCCTTTCTCTCCATAATCCCCAAAGGAGTTCAGCTATCTGTGCCCTGCAGATTGGGAAAAATCCTCCCAACATCTTGCAATAATGAATCCTTGACTTGCCCTGACAACTCATTTCTGACTTACAGAATTAAGTTCACATCAAAATAATGGGCCTGTGATAACCAAATCTACCTGGACTGGAAGACAATATGCTGTTTCTTACCATCACTGCTTGTCTTTTGTGTGCAGGTGACTCTACTGTCCTGAGCTATTATACATTTTTAAAGTGTCTATATGAATGTATTAATCAAGGAAATACAGCAAACAAGTTGGCAAATGAGCAAACTACAGCAAAAGCTTTGTTATCCGGCCAAATATGCCGGTTATCTGAAAGGCCTGAACAGGCGTCTTTGCCTGTTTGGGCCGCCATCCCTCCCATCACATCCGGTGTGCTGCCGCCCCTCCCGCCACATCAGTGTGCCGGGGGACAGGGAGGTGGGGCCTGGGCACACTGGGGAAAGGTGCTATGCCCCAGGCCATGGGGGCTTGGCAGCACAGGCTGCTTTGCCACAGGTCATGGGGGCTCAGCAAAACTGCAAATGCCATGGCAGGCACTTCCAGTTTTGCTTTTGCCACGTAGACTGGCATGCCAGTTAGTAAGGTGCCATATAATGTGGCTTTTACTGCATCATAAACAAAATCACCACTCAAGCACTACTGAAGGTACAGTAATAATCTCAAATGTCTTGTAAGCTAAAAACCCTTCAACCATGTGGTTGACTATTGATTGGTGAATCTGAAAAGGTTCTGTGTTCCCTATCTATGTCCTCTGGTATACTGCAAACCTGGACTAGACATCTTAGCTGACTAAAGCTCCTTTTTGAGATTTCTGGTTCTTCCTACTATGAGCCTGCCTCTGCAAGATTAGTGCAGCTCCAGTACCTTTGTTCACTGTCCTAAGCACTGTAAGGAATCCATAGTTTAGCAAATAAACCTCTGATGCTACCTCACTGAGCAGTCTGTCCAAGTGTTTCAGTCATTCTTCAAGACTAAAGCAATATTTGCCTTATCAATTCACTTCATCTACTTATCCATATGAAAAAAAGACAGTCATCATGGTATCGGACTTGGCCCAGCTTTTATTTTATGCTTCAGGTTTTTATTTTGGAGGAAGGGGATTTTTGTTTTGCTTTGTTTCTTGCTGGCATTTCCAAAATACTGTAGAGGGAGAAGAGAGCTTTAAAATATTATTTTGTTTTCCATCTTAACCTAAGCCAGATTGGAAAGTAGAGAGAAATATAATGGGGCAGGAAAACAATAGCCACGGTTTTCAAATTCCAGGAAAAATTATTTGGTTATCCAGTCTTCAACATTTATAGAAGACTAGACCACACCTTTATTTTCTCCCAGCTATTTTTGATCTCTTCTCTTTCTGTTTCTTGATCAAGGTTAGTTTCCTAAATCTATACTGGATTTCAGCCATGCTGTTCTCTCTGGGTTTTTTTTTAAAAAGCGTTTCCCAGCATCTTCAGGGAAAGCGTCTGAATATCTTAATACTGTATGTCCTTTCCATTTAACGTCTAAGTTCTATTAGCTGCCTTGTATGACATTTACAGATTTTGAGACTAGCAGGTATTCAATACTTAGTATGGATTGTTTCTGGTTTGGGTTTTCACCCTACAAAAAGCAAAGAAAAAAAGGCAGTATTGGGGAAGGTGGGACTTGAAGGAAAAGCACCCAGCTTCTTGTTAAGATATGTCTGACAGCTCTCTGTTTGAGGAAAGACACATTCTTTACATACTTTTTTCCATAAGTCTTTAAAGAAAATCTCATAATTACATGTCTATGTTTTCTAGGGCTGGATAAACCTACCTGACATTTAAGTTTGTCTTAGGGTGTTGTTTGTTTTTTAAATCATATACTGTTTCAAGTCCAACAAACTAAATGCTACTACAGATGGTTATTGATGACTTGCATACAGAGGGTCATATGTATATCTATGCTTCATCCCTGGAAAGCCTGGGAGTGCTGCCAAGATTCATGATTTGCCTACTTGTCAGCAGTGTAGCTGGTTCAACGTGCCCTTGAGCACATGGCTCGAACCTCCTTTATGCTCTCTGTCTCAATCATGCTTCTTGCCACATGCTTGGGGCCATGCTAGATGGGCTGTGCTGCTTAGTTTCTGCATCTTGGCAAGCATTTGCGGGATAGTCATGCTTAGGACTTGCCAGAGGCACTGCACGCAGGCTGTCATCTCTTGTGTGCCCAGCTGAGGCCCACTCCCTGGTACAGGGGAAATGGGCTGATGTCCCCTCATTCATTCTCCATCTCCAGACAGTGTAAAATATTCAGGGACTGCTGTAACCTAAGCTGGTTAATTATCAAACCTGAACAACCAGAGGCTGACTGGGAAATGCCAGACTACATTGTGCCCTGGCAAGTCACCCTGCTTACTCCTTCACAACTCCTCCTCTGGGGACAAAGGATATCTAAGAATAGGTTGTGCTACTTCTGTGTCTGGCGGGGACTCCAATATTGACATCAACCTACACTGGGGCTTTTTCCACAAGGTTTGTGTTCAGCCTCTGCTGCTTCTGCCCTACCTCAGAGGCATAAATAGAGCACATCTGGACAAAGTACACTGTACTGAGGACCATAGCCAGCCAGCATTGCTATCAGTGAGTAAACACACATATAGGTATGTCACAGTAAGAGATAAGAGAGAGATTGCTAGTTATTTTACCTGATAAAATGGCAAAGTGGTAAAGGGAAAAAAGACAAGGAAGTTGCATTTCCCTGTCACCTGTGCTCTACTGGCCTAGAGCACTATAAGGCATCACAAGATCCAACATAAAAAAATGTGTGTGACAGAAAACAGCTCTGATCGGGAGACTCTGCAGCGAAAGCATCTGGAAAGAGGTATGTGAAAAATACTTTCTAAAACAGCACCAAGAGCTATGCTGATACACAGAAGAATGCTTTCACTTTGTGATTTGCAACATTGCTGGTGGTTCTGCTGGACCACGAAGAGCTCAAGTGATACGTGTACCAGAGAAGAAACACATGAGCACTTGTGCAGGACTGTGCCTTTGCATAAAGGGTGTAAAGAAGGGCAGAGTGTTTATACCACCTAATAACAGGTACCAAGCTGACAGCTGAAGTGGTGCAGTGGGGAGAGACACCAAAGGTGGAACAAAATTGAGCACACAGATGACAGAAGATGGTAAATCAGTTTCAGAACTGTCGTGGACTTTAAGAAACTTTCTGGTCTTCAAAAAGGTAGAGCGATGTGACAAATAGTGCTTAAAGCTAGGCCTATGCGAGATGAAAATCTACCTACAGAGGGACCAGGAAAAGTGAGGGGAAGAAGTAACAGACCAAGTCTGGGAGGAAGAGAAATGGGCCCTGATGTTTGTGGATAGAACCTAAGGAAAGAAGTGGGGGGGTGGAAATTGCATGGGAAACTGGATTGTATCAGTAAAGATGTGAAAGGTGGAATACCTAAAAGAAATGGGAAAGTAAGTTGGAGAAGAGTTTGTGTTTCCAGGAACAGGATACATACTTAACTATGCTTTTTAAAGGGGAAGAGGAGGGGAAAGGAAGAAAAAACTAAATGGAATCTGGATATTTTTGTAAATAATAATAATAAAAAATTAAAGGTTTAGTTTCTACTTTAACACTCCCTCCCCCCAACCCTTCTGCTGAGTGCTTGGGGAACATCCCCCCCCAGCCAAAAAATAAACCAAGTGCCAGAGACAAAAGCCTTGTTAGTCATGGTGTCCTTCACTTCCAGGCTAGCTGCTGGGAACCAGGGTGAAACCAACACGAATCTGGTGAGACTACTGTAAAAAGCTTAACGGAGCACAAAAGGTCATCATTTATCTCATCTGTGGCGAGAGCTGGCTCAGCTTCTACCCACTCACATCCTAACGTGTCATAGCACAGGTGTCTGTGCACAGCCACCCCTGGCATGATTTGAAATGCACATCAAACAACATCAGTTAATATGCCTGTTTAATTACACTGAGAACTAGGGGATATTTTCACTCTGGTAGAGCTTCAATTATATGTTTATTGAAAAAAGTAACAGAGTTATCCAGGTTGAAAATCTATTTGTTTAAAAGTCACTTCTTATGTTTAAAAGCCATTTCTGAGTCACACAAGTACAAGATAAACATCTCAGATCATCAATTTCTACTTCTGTTTCTTTTGCAGTGAGTGATAGCCCGACAGAGTCCTCTCTTAAAGCTTACTGCATCTTTAGAGTGTCAGCTGTACTACAAACTCCTTAAAAATATGAGTTAGTTGACAGACCCTTGGCTAGATACCTGTTTATTTTAGCAGCATTGGAATTGCTTCCTTTAAGACCTGGAACACTATTTGAAGATAGAAATAGGGACTACGATTGATTTAAGACAGTAGGCAAGGCTGTCTGCGGGGGGGGGAGGGAGAGAATGGGAAGGGAGGTGACATGCTGCTAAGTCTGGGGAGGAAGCAAGGTGGGGCAGGAAATTCTTACCCGATTCGGGGACCTAAGAAAAAAGTCCTTGGCTGTTGTTTCTGCTGTGTGGTCTTCTTACTCTGGTGGGGTGGAGAAGGTGGGAGCGGAGGTGCTGCTCCCCACCCCTCCCCCCCCACTCCTCCTGCAGTGATAGTTGCTGCTTGTACAACCCCTTTTCAGTATCATGGCTTACCCATGAGGCTATCTAATTGTATTTCAATAGCTGTTGAATACCCTTCCTATGCCATTTTAAGTTAAACAAAGCAAGCTTTTGAAAGGGACCCAGGATGCCTTACTTCTGGGTGCCAGTTATTGCCAAAATTGCTCAGATCCTCATTGTCCCCAAGCAAACAGATGAGTTAACTGCTCATTTGTTGGCATATTGAAAATCTATTTCCACAGGCATGTTACTTTCCAAACATATGTATTTGATGCTTCAGACCTGCCTCCAGTACCAACAACTACAATTTTGGCACTGGTTGTCAAGAATGGTGGGTTTATTTTATGAAACAATCTACAACAACTCCTCCTCTTTGTAACTGGTGGAAAAAGACCAAAAAGCATTTTAGTCAGGGTGCCTGCATAATACCAGGCCAGAACATGACTGTATATTGTAGAAAGGAGGAGTAGAGAAAGAGATAAAAAAGGAGTTAGTGTGAGCCTCTTACCAAACACTTTCACCGTGGTGGTTCTCTTCACGATTCTCTCTGGATGGTACGTCACAAGGCACGAGAAGGCCTTGCCATCATCAATAGTTTTGAGCGGGGAAATCTGCAGTGCATTTTCTGGACCCAGATAAATTCTGTCTTTGTACAACAAGTTACTGGTCTTTTTTGCTTCATGCTGGTATGAATTTTTGGTTATCAGTTTTACTTGCTTTCCATTATCTCTCTGTTTAAAACACAAGCAGAATGTTTTCCAGTCAAACTCTGTTCCTACCACCATACTTATTCTCCTTTATTCCCCATAATAGGTAGAACTCTGTAACCTTTACATTAGCCATCTTTAATTCTGGCAATTATGCTAAGTGCTCCAAGATCTACAGTTATAAAAAAGGATATATGGGAGTGATTACCACATTAAAGTTAAGAATGTCTCCCAAACAGCATACAAAAAAATAAGATAATAAATAAAAATTAGTACCATGATACTTCCTTATTTGAAGTTCAGGTCAGGAAACTGTTTTGTGAAACTCTGGGGTTTCACGATAGGTCATCAAGGGTTCTACAAAGAAACTGGGGGTAATGGCAGAGTGGGCTACAAGGTAGTGTGCCACCATTGCCAGGCTAGATTGCCTTGCTCCATGTTAGTTCACGCAGCTTGCGGAGCCATGGCAGAAGTGATGTGAAAGGGTTCCATGACTTTAGGAAGTTTGAAAACCACTGTCTTAAGTAAATGTCAGATAATTTTTGAGTATTAAAAAGACTGAAGAAAACAACATTTTTTGTCTCCAATTAAAATTTATATTTTAGTTGCATCAAGATAATAGGGAAAAAAAACCCTACTGACTTCTTCATTTTTAATTAAATTCCATGTAATGAAGAGTTTAATATCTTGTCTTTTAAATTAGGTTGGATAACACTTACTTGTTCGTTTGTAAAGTGCATACGTGCACGTAGTATGATCACCTCTCTGATAAGTAAGATTTGAACATGTCTAAGTGACTAACCCTTGCTGTCTTCTACTGATAATTTGAATCCATCTTTCTTAAGTCTAACAGACCTTGCCTAAAAAGTTTCAAGTTTAGTAGCAATATAATGAAAAGACAAGATCCAAATAAAAAGCCACTGGGGACAGAGGCTTTCAAGAAAAGAAAACGTGTGTTTACATTTGAAACTTGGTTTAAAAAGAAAAAAAGAACACAGCAGTTAGAGTTTTTGAAAAGTAAAAGGAGATATAAGCCTTAAAAAAGAATGAACACAAATATAGATAATAATCCCTTGGCCACAGGATTGTGGAAAGTAATCAAGGTACTGTTAAACAGAAAGACAGATGTGCATGTGCATGCACGTATACATGCACACTCCCCTGAATAATGTGACCGACTTGGTTTAATTCATGGCTAGGATCATGTACAGTAGTTTGAGGTCATTTCACAAAGGTAGTCAACTGTGTGTGCATGTTTGTTTTTATATTTCCCCCCCCCGGCAATCTAATTTTAACTTCAAAGTTAGCTGGAAACAAAACAAAAAAAAACAGTCCATGAATTTCTACCATGTCTTCCCCTGTTTCTTGGTTCACAAACACTCACACTGACGCTATCTATAGTTTTTGCCTAGCAATTCCATTTTACCCATTTGTGTCCTGCAAAGAAATATTTATTTTATTTGGAGCATAGAACCTCTTGTTTCTTCCCAATATCTTAAACGGAAAGAGAGTTATACTTACCACTACCCACTCAAAGGGCCAGTTACCAGAGATCGCATTCTCATGACATGGGATTGTCAAAGTCTGGTTTAACAGGGTTTTCTTCACATAATGGTGCTCCTCTTGTACCATTGTAACAACATACAAGAAAAAAAAATTAGGAAATTAAGAAAATAAGTAATTGTACTTCAAAAATATATATCTAATATTCATTGCTTAATGTTCCTAATCCTATACACATGTACTTGCTAACTGAAAACTACTGGCCCAATTCCACATCTGGAGCACATCTGTTACTAGTAACTGTCTGCATGGAGAACTTGCAGACATCTTCTGATCAAGACATACTCCAAGAGGAGAGAAAAGAGAAAAGGGGAAAAAGTGAAGTTACTGCCAATTTGTCTACCTTTAGTCATTTTAATCTGAGGATTGAAAGGGGCTTTATAAACATCAGAGAAGCCTCTTTGTTCCTCATGGAAGTTAAGTTTAAACTTGGACTTGTAGACATTAACGTGGAGATGAATTTAGTGACTTGATGAAGGCCACATAGTGAGTTGGTAGAACAACTAAGATTAGATCAGTTTCTGGTTTCAGCCTTGACTCTCCCTCTTTCATGCAGGAGCCAAGTTCAGGAAACAGTTTAATTCAATTTAATTAGATGCCTCAACGAAACTTATACTGATTAGTGCAACTATCCGACTCTCCTCTCCCATACCCAACAACAGCATTACATTTTACTGAATTAATAACTAAAGGCCTATTCACTCAGCAACTTCTTCAGTATTAGTCACTGCACCTGGCTTAATAACAAGATTTAAATGCTATCCTTAACAAGGCAGAGGGATTATACATTCAGCTAAGCATAGACTAAGGCATAACAGCCAAAACAAGCTTTTGCAATGATGTTTTTCCATGTGGGTTACCCATACAGAGATTGGTTACCCAGGCAGGTTTTATTCATTCTTTCATTGTGCTTGGACCCAAGTCCCAAGAGATGATGCACAACAGGAGAATGGAGTCAATTTAGATGACCTCTATTTGCTCCATATAAGCAGGTTCAGCAGGCCACAGTAATTTATTGCTCTAATATTCTGGTACACCGATACATTGGTCTGATATCGGATTGGCACCGATATAAAGAAAATTGACTGTACCAGAAATTGACCTGATGTGGCTGATAAATGCCTGTGCATGTGCACAACCACAGTGCAGCACGTAGGTAGCTAGGAGTAGAGCCTAGCAGCTTGGAGAGCTGCGTGCAACTGGTAAGCCTGTTGTGGTGGAGGGAAGTGGCATGGTGGGGAGCAGATCAAGGCCTGCAGTGGGGGAGAAGTGGGGCTGGGCACTGCCCAGCCAGGGCAGGGTGGGATGGAGCCACAGCTGATCTGGGGGGTGTGAGGAGGCAGGGTCAGCTCTTGCTGCTGTGTACACCCCAGAAGGGCATGGGGAGGGGGGGCATGTGCCCCCATATCTGCATGGGGTGTGGATGGGGTGGACTGCCGCTCTGGGCTGAGGCCAGGGCTGCCATGGGCGCTTCCCAGCATGGAGGCGGGTTGGGCCGGGGCTGCGCTCGGGGCTGGCAGTGGCACTGGTGCTGGGGGGGCTATGGTGAATTTTGGGATGGTTGCAGCCCCTCCCCCCCCCCCCATCACCACTGCTGCCTACCCCGAACGCAGCCTGGCCCAGCTCCCACACTGGGAAGAGCCCAGTGCAGCCCTGGCCCCAGCTGTCAGCTGCAGCCTGCCCCACCCTGTGCAAATCTGGGGGCACATACCCCCCGTGCTCTCCTGGGGTACGCACAGCGGTGGGCAATATACCCCTCCCTGTGCCCCCCAGACAAGCTGTGGCTCCACCCAGCACCCCATCCCACCCTGGCTGGGTAGCACCTGCCCCAGCCTCAGCCCCACTCCTCCCTCACCACAGGAGCCTTGATCTGCCCCTGATGCCCCTTCCCTCCCCTTCCACCACAACAGACTTACCAGCTGGACACTGCTCTTCAAGCTGCACGGCTGTGTATCAGAAATCAGATCAGTATTGATAGTGCTCAACTGAAGCAACACAAATGCAATGCTATCTGACAAGGGGGAGCTTGTCAGATTCCCCAAGGATAACTCTGCTTCTTACCCAGGGGATGTCTCATCTCAGGAGTTTATTGGTTCTGTTGCTGCTCTCTTGCATGGCCTTAAATATCCCATAAATGTTATGACTAAATGTAGTGTTTGTTCTTAGTTCACCATAATAAGGAAAGTCACTGTTTTCAAGAGTGCACCCATTTCCTCATGCCCTTGTCATCTCCAGCTGACTAATGCTTTGTAATCTACTTTGAGTACCCTTGAAGGCCACTTGGCAAATTTTAGTTGGTACCAAATGCAGCCTCCTGCCTCTCCTGATTGGAACCCCTTGAACTTGCCTCCTCCAGTTCATCTCTCAGAACCCATATCTAGCTCACAAGTCATAGTGCAAGACTAAAGGCTTTTAGTCATGTGCTTATCTGTCACAGCTCATTGGATATGTGGCCTTTGTGGTAATGCCTTTTAGTCCTCTAGATAACAATGCCAACCCTTATCACCAAGATGAAGTGGGACTTTTTTGGGAAGCAGTCTTTTTACAAACACTCTAAAAAATGAAATCCTCAGAATAATCTGGTCCTCAGGAAGCTCCAGAGAAAGCTATTGTTTGAGGGAGAGTCAGGGAACTAGCTAAACACAACATTACAGAAGGACCCTTATCTATTAATGCAGAAGGAATAAGGAACAGCAGTTGGAACCAGAACCTCTAACTACTCAACTAGAGAGTAGTCAGAACCACTGCTTGTTAGCTAAATAGAACCACTTGGGATGAACTGAACAATACATCATTCATCCTGCCACAGGCAAAAGGCAGGAAGTTTTAAACATGGTCAGAAGGCAAAACAGGAAAAAGTGGTTAAAACAAAGTCAATGCAGGAGTTTATTGTGCAAACTGCCTCTCTGCATTCATGCCATTATGTCAATCCCTCTATCTTTTCTATCCATTGACTCATTTCCCCAATAACTGTTATGGCTAGAGTCCTTGATGTTTGATCTTCCCATGCTGTCTCCCTGATGATTTACAGGGGAGTTGCAAAAATCGACTAGTTCATTTCATCTGGATTCATTTTACTTTGATGCAGCTGAATGTGCTATTTGTTAATTACTAATGCCTTCCTTCCTCTCACTTCTGGATTTGTGTCAATGTACTTTGCTTTCTTTTGATTTCAAATGTTTTATTTCATAAGATCTGGCTACCGTAGCATAAAGGTCTGCAAGAAGCATGTCTCAGTTCTTTCTGATAGTTGTTATCAGTACATCATAGTCAGGGATAGATCCAGGATTTTACAAAGTGGGGTGCAGGAGCAATGACCAATGTTACAAGGGTAGCTACCCCTCCACTTCTAGCCTCCTCACACCAGCTCCCTCCCCGCCGGATGGGTAGACTGCACAGAGAAGCAGTAAATCCCAAAGTAAGTAAGATATTCCTTCTCTCCTTTTCTCTTCCTGCTCAGAGGCACATCCTCTCCCTTTCTCTCTCCATCTCTTCCCCTCCCATCCCTCCTTCCCTACCTGCTACTGCTGCCAGTGTTCCCCTGCCTGCTCCCCCTGAGTGTTCAGCACCAGTTTGGGAGCAGGAGCAGAGAAGGAGAACTCATCTGCACACCCCTTCCCCTATTGTCCTGGGCTGAGCAAGTCCACACACAGCCCAGCTGGAGAGGGCAGGAGCTTTCCCTTGCCTCCAGGACAGTGGGGATGTTGGCAGCAGCAAGTGTTGAATGAGGGAGTGGGAAGGAAGGAGATAATGCCTCAGAAGGCAAGGGAAGGGAGGGGGTGAGAAATTCATACCTTTTTGGGGACCCCAGCTGCTGCTCCTGCCATGTAGTCAGGAAGGGGTAAGGGGGCAGCCACAACATTGCATCCTCTCTGGATCTGCCCCATCATAGTCCTCCAGCTTGGGCACATCTACATGTTGCCCTATAGTGACATAGTGATCACGTGTGTCTACATGTGATCACCAGCTACATTACCATAGTGGCACGCTCCCTGGCTATAGTATGCCACTACAGAGACATAACTGGGATTATGCAGAGCATGCATAGTGCCCCATACTGCACTGTGTTTTAGTACTTCCAAAAGTAAGTACTAAAATATGGTGCTGTAGTAATGTCGCCATGTGGCGACATTAGACACACCCTTTGTGCAATTACTGCAAAGAACCAGACTGAAGCTATTTAGCAGGATAGAGATGGCTCTTATAGACTAGCTGAATCAGCAATGCATCAACTTTCATGAGCAAGAGTTCATTTCATCAGATGCTATATAGCTATACACAGTGACAGAATAGAGGTGAGGTGTGCTGAATAGAGGAAATATATGCCATATAGCATCTGATGAAGTGAAGTCTTGCTCATGAATGCTTATAAATCTTTGATTCAGTTAGTTTATAAAGTGCATTTCTATCCTGCCTTCTGCCTGATTTCATATGAACATGGTTGGTAAACTCTCTGTTTATGCAAGAGTAATGTTGGGCCAGCATCAGATGTCCAAAATACCAGGAGAGGAGAAAAAAAAAAAAGCTTCATTATTCTAAGAACAGAGGAAAGACAATCCATGCAAAGAGAATAGTCTGATTCTTATCTGACACACTGCCTTCCCTACCCGTAGCTAGTGTTTTTCAGAACATAAAACTGCAATAACTACGGCAGGGAAGTGCAGTTTGATTCAACAAAGATGTAAGCATGGAAAGCTTGGCCAAACTCCTGTGGCTGCGTTCCCCCCCCCCCCCAGTGTCTGGTAGGTTTGTTTCTGCTGTCCTTGAATGCAGGTAAATTTCAGTCATTTACCAACACCACTTCTGCCACAAATTTCTCTTCACTTGTTCATTTCATTTACTTTTGCTATTAACCGAACAGCAAGAGAGTTCCCCATAAAGGAAACTATTTGGACCCTGTGAGGAATTCTTTTGGGAGAGAAGTTAAATTGGAACCTCTTTCCTCACTAAAAATCTACCATCAAGCATACTTCCAATAAAGGAGTGGGTTCTTGTTTTAACAGGTGTAATAGGTACAAGTCAAATAATAGTCCAGGATAATTAACAAAGTCACATTACACATATGAAATCTTAGGGACTCAGTGAGTTTTGGCTTGTTCATGCTGATATATTTGTTTTTGGATAGCAAGATACATTCTTCTGTCTAGAAGCAGACCATATCCTAGAGCCACTGAAATCAATTGGTAATCTGTGTTTGGAATCAGTATTTTACCCTGAATGCCAAGTTTCTCCCATTCTTCTTTCCTGAACTTGAGCTATGTTCCTTAAATCTTGCAGAAGAGCTGAACCAAGTTGCTTAAACACCACTGAAGTGGTTCTGGACAGACACCAGGTAGAACTCTGATCCTGTACAACTCTGAACTGAAACTTGCCAAGCCTAGCCACATTTATTTTTTAGTTCATTTGAAGTCAGAAGTGTGAGACTTCATCAAACCACAACTAGCCTCTTTGCAAGTCAAGCTTACATCAACTCAGACCAGTTCAAGAGTCTAGCCCTTCTGATACTCAGTCCTAGTACTAGTAATTTCAACACACACAGACGCAATATTTGTGAGATGGATCCCTTCAGTTCTCTAGGAAGCTGCATGGTCTGGCCACTCCAGAGTTACCTTTCCAGCCCCATCTATTTTCCTCTATCAGGCACACCTTATCCATCCTCTCTGTCACTCATTTAATTTTTAGCTCCTCCCCATTTTTACTAACCATCAACCTAATACATGAAAGTACACCATTTTGATCATAAAAAACCCAATAAAAATAAATACAGTGCCTTAAGTACATGCAAGTCACATTAGGGCAGAGGACAACAGCTGAAACAAGCTGTCTAGTCAGCTCCATACAAGTGCGCATCTTAAGTCTCAAAACAAATGACTGACTAACAAGAAACCTCCACATTCTTGTCAGGGTATCCCTCCCCACCACCCCATGTTAATTAAAACCAAAATATAAATTTTAATATTGCTTACCTTCTGCTTTTACTATGAGGTTAATTTCTGCAGTCTTCAACCCAGCTGGGAAGGTAGTAAAGCTGCACTCATACAGCCCACTGAGTGAAAGACTAACATTGTGAAAATGCAGAATCCACTGGTTGCATTCCAAGGAGTTTGTTGGAGGTCTGTGGGAACTGGAAGTCTTGTTATCATTTTCCCAACAGTAGTAAGGATTCTTATTGAAAACTACTGTGTAACTGTAAGTAGCCAAAGGTAATGGTAAGTACTGAATTCCATACAGAGGGTGATGAACAGCTATTGTTCTGTGTTGTCCATCTTCAATCTTTGACCATTGTGTCTGTGTTATGTGGATCCCAGATTCTTTCAGGATGGTGCACATAAGGGTCACGTTGCTACCAGGGACAGCATGAACTGCTTCCTTCTTGATAATGGTGCTTTCAGATAGGCCTTAATAACAGACAAACAAACAGTGATTGTCAAGGCAAGCTATGCTCATGGACATAACTCTTCTAGTCTTTGAAACTATTTGGTGTAACCACCAACAAATTCCAAACATATGATAGACTGAGGCCTAAAACCACATCAGTGGATAGTACACTTAGAAGGCTTAGCAGCTAGCAGAAACAGGTCACTGCATTGGTACAAATACCAGGAGACGAACCAGAGGAGCAAGTACACTTCAAGCAGGATCACAAGTTCGCCAAAGGCAGGGATTTGAGGAATCCCTGCATAAATGCAAATCTTTCAAATGACAATATTTTCTCACATGACATACCCTCAACTGTAATACATACCTACATACACTGTTTCTGAAAGGCATCATGAAAAAGTCCTATCTTAGGCAGGTAACTGAGTAGCAGCAGATAGGGAAAAGGGAGAAGGGGGATTCCTCTGAAACTTTCCTGACAGTATCTGGCTTTGCACGATGGTACAGTTGGAAGGGGTAGTAGTTCCTGAAGCCAGCCTGCTCGCCTCCATGAACAGGCAAACAGACTCAGCCTACAGCCACATGGCAATCCAAGGCAGAGAAACTCACTCACAGTGTAGGGCTGCAGGCTGCTCTGCTTACTGCCTTGTTTAAGGGATCTGGGGGAGGCAAGCAGCAGTAGCCGCAGATCAGATCCAAACACCAACCTTGAGAACTTCCCTGTCTCCCAGCATAGGGATATCTGGGTCCAGCTGTGGACTGAGCTTGTGCACCTGTGTGATCAGGCACACTGAATGTAGGGACATGCACCATGCCAGGTCTGGGGCCATGTACCAGTCCCAACCTAAAATGCTGAGTCCAGGGCTACATACCATGTGCAACTCAGTGCTCAGCTCCAGATTCTGTCCTAGGTCTGACCTCATGTATCAGCTCCAGGACTGTGTACTAAGTCCAGGACCGGCTGCTGGCTCTGGAGCCAGTTGCTGGGTCTGACCCAGCATGGGGAGCCAGCACACAGTTCTAGACTCAATACACCAGATCCAACCTGGCACATGGCTCTTAAGCCAGCATGCAAGGTCAGATTCTGTGCATCAGGTCCAAAGCTGTGTGCTAGGCTGGACTTGGTGCACTGGATCCAGCTGTGCACCAACCTCACACCAACCCAGTCCAGTATACAGATGGGAGAGAGGGCCTGGAAATATGGCCAGTGTGGTAGGGGGAGGGAATGGAAACAGTATTAACTCCTATGGTTCCCAGACCCATTGTAATTAATACCAAACTAAAAAGATCTCACCATGCTCTAGAGGCAGACTTAAATACAGGCGTTTCTATGGCTATTCACATACATCAGCTCTCACATTCTTGGGGAGCCTACACAATGCACATAACTTCCTGCCTCCCAGAGATGTGCGTTTACCACTAGTTCAGAAATATCTTGTCTGATCTAATTAAGACCAAGAGAACAGCTGCAGCCTTTCAGGCATACTAATCCAATATCCTAATAATACTGTACTTCATTTGTTTCCCCCAGTAGTTTGACTAACCAGGTGTCTGGAAGAGCCTGACTCCTGTGCTTCAAAACACGTCTGTGTTGTGGGTGATGGCAAACAACTCAAGTCAAATGTTAATTCCAAACTATTGCTGCTCTCCAGCAATTTAGGCTCGAAAATCATCACCATATTGTGCAATCCTGACCCTGTTATAACTTATAAGAAATACATCTTACATCAAATACCACAGTGCATATGACAAGGTTAAACACAGCTTGATGATATCTTTGTGTAGAGACTACACATGACATATCGGTAAAACAAATGGGACAATTCATGTAGGACATGCAATGAGCCCTTAGGTTCATGGCAGGTACATGCAAGTAACTAAAATATTTAAATACTTAACAATTACTCTGTGTCTTGGCAAAAACAGAAGGTATGACTCCCATCTATCAAAATCCCATTTTGCTTGTTTCAGTTACCTCTGCAGTTTTAGCTGTGGGGGCGGGAGGCGGAAATAATCTTTCCATTAGTGAGTAGCTTCAGTGCTTGATTACTTGAGCTTTACTTTATTTTTAGAACAAGCAGCCCCACATGCATGGTTTATCATTCAGTTTTTCAGGCAGCATTTTAGGTTGGGACTGCTACATGGCCCCAGACCTTGAGATTTTTGGCAGGTCATATGAAAACACAGAATAAATTGTACGAATGAAAAGGTTTCCTCAATTAGAAGCTTCATTTTTAGGGTCCATTGCCTCCATTGAATTTCAAGCTCACAGATAGTGTAAAGTATGCCTGCCTTTACTGTGCATGGTCTTCATCCCCAGGTGAAATTCACTTAACCAAACAACTAGTCTTAACACCGAATACCATACATTGCATTGTCCTTTTGTCCATCAGGAAAGTGTGTACTGGCATACATGGCTTTTGAATAATGGAATATAAGACTCATTCAACATTTTAACTTCTTCCTGCCTCTAGTCACCACCTTCAGTTCTTAAACTGTCCCCAGATCCCTAGAAAGTTACAATTACTTTTGCCTCCCATTCTCTCCAGTTTACTCCAATTAAATTCTTTATTTTGAGTTTTCTAAGAAATATTGCACTTTGTTTTTAAGTTAGCTAGAACCATATGGTACTGTGCTCCAAAAGCCTGAGCCATAAAAAACCAACATGTGATTTAGCACGTACCTTAAGTTATTTGTGCAGAATTAAGAGTGCAGTAGAAACTGTGTGAACAGATATGAATCATAGAAAATTAGGGTTGGAAGGGAACTCAGGAGGTCATCTAGTCCAACCCTCTGCTCAAAGCAGGACCCTCCCCAATCAAAGTCCCAGCCAAGACTTTGTCTACCCAGGTCTTAAAAATCTGCATGGATGGAGAGTCCACAACCTCTCTGGGTAAGTTGTTCCAGTGTTTTACTGCCTTCCTAGTGGGAAATCTTTTCCTAACATCTTCCCTTGCTGCAACTTGAGACCATTGTTCCTGGTTCTGTCATCTGCCACCACTGAGAACAGTCTAGCTCCATCCTCTTTCGAACCTTCCTTCAGGTAGTTGAAGGCTGCTATCAAATACCCCCTTAGTCTTTTTTCTCCAGACTAAATAAACCCAGTTCCTCTCCTCATAAGTCACATGTCCCAGCCCTCTAACCATTTTCTCTCTCCAATTTGTCCACATCTTTCCTATAGCGAGGGTCCCAAAACTGAACACAGTAGTCCAGATATGGCCTCACCAGTGCCAAATAGAGAAGAATCACTTCCCTCAACCTGCTGACAATGCTCCTACTAATGCAGCCCCATGTGCTGTTAGCCTTCTTCACAACAAGGGCACACTGTTGGCTCATATTCCGCTTACTGTCCACTATAATCCTCTGGTCCTTTTATGCAGAGCTGCTGCCCAGTCAGTCAGTCCCCAGCCTGTAGCGGTGCATGGGATGGTTCCATCCAAAATGCAGGACTTTGACTTGTCCTTATTGAACCACACGAGGTTTAGTCCAATCCTCCTATTTGTTGAGGTCTCTATGAATCTTAGCCCTACCCTCTACTGTATCTACTACTCCCACCAGCTTGGTGTCATCTGCAAACTTGGTCAAATCCGAACGGTCTCAAAGCTTACTCATGTGCACAGATGAGCTCTATCTGAAGTCTATGGACTGATGAGAGGCAAAGTGCTGCTTGACCTGCTACTGGCAATGGGTTGATTTAATCAGCAGCCTAACAATCGAAGGGAAGCTGGGAGATATCAACTGTGAGCTGATCACCTTCACCATCTGCCGTAAAGCAGGCAAGTCAGTCAGCAATGCAGAAGTCCTCGACTTCAGGAAAGCTGACTTTGGCAAGCTCAGAAGGCTTGTCGGTGAGGCCCCAAGGGACCATGACCTGAAGGGGAGAGGAGTTCGGGATGAGTGGCTGCTCCTTAAGGGAGCGATCCTGGAAGCACAAACAATGTCTATCCCGTCTCAGAGGAAAGGCAGCAAAAGGGCACAGCAGCCCCCTTGGCTCTGCAGGGAACTAATGGACCTCCTGCATCACTGAGGTGAGGCTGACTGGTCTGTAATTACTTGGATCTTCCTTCTTCCACTTCTTAAAGATGGGCACTATATTTGTCCTTTTCCAATTGTCCAACACCTCTTCTAATCAACATGATTTTTCAAAGATGATGGCCAGAGGCCCTGTATTCACATAAGTCAACTCCCTCAGTGCCCTTGGGTGCATCCCATCTGGCCCCAAGAACTTGTACACATCTAGGTTTGTAAATAGTTCCTAATCTGTTCTTTTGCTGCTGTTGAGTATTTCAGCCTTTTCTGTATCCTCTGTCACTAAGTAGCTTCCCCCATTTAGTAAAGGACCCACACATTCCCTGGTCCACCTCTTGTTGCTGACATCCTGTAGAAACCCTTCTTATTACAAAATGCAGGCCCTGAAGACCTTACAAGCCAAGGCCCCAAGGAACTATAGAAAATAATTTGTAGAATGAGGGTCTTGACCAGCAACGTGCATATATAAATAAGTAAGTAATAAAAGCATTGATCACCAGGATTTCATTATTTTATCACATGCATCTTTTGCAGTAAACAAACAGGGAGGTGGAGAAACTATGATCTGCAGGCTTGCTTGGGTGGTGTGAGAGAAGGATTATTTTTTAAATGATTTTTAATGAACCTAGGACCCTACTCTAGCAATGTTTTCCTTGCTTTCACTGAAAGTTTCTTACTGAATACAAAGTAGAAAGTGATCAAGGACCTCAGGGTCTGTCCAACAGGCAGGCCCAAGACCTCTACTTGGCAAGGCATGTGTAGTATTCATGCAGCTGCTGCACTCGACTTGGACCCAGATAAAAAAAAATCTGAGAGGAACTATTTTTAATAGCACATGTAAAGTCTAAAAGTCAAGTAGGAATTTGGAATCTTCAGGTTAGCATTCCCACGCTTAATTAATACCAGAGCACTGTGCCCCTTTTATCTAATGTGAGCTACAGCTCTGTTGTAAATTGTCACCAATATCTTGCAAATTATTTCTCTTTCAGTTTCACGTTGACTTGGGTTTTATTTTTCTTTTTTAAATTCAAGTACCTTAGGTTAGGCCCCCAAACCCATATTTAGTCTTTGTTCCTGCCTGAGTTTTTATCCATAAAAAGCACCTGGTAGAACAGACAACTCAGGCACTTTACTTAAAGCACTTCGATTTGCAAAGGAGCTGAACACTAGTAGCCCTACTGAACTGAAACAAGGAAGCTGCCTGCAGAAAGAATAGCACAATTTTGTCCTAATCTGTGTTTGTTGAGCTCTGGTATATACAAAGCCTTTTGTATGTAGAAGGAGTTTTCATTAGTCATCTTATTTGGCTTTTTTAACATTTAGGAGATTTTATATTTTATGGATAAAAATGAAGATCTTTTCCAAATTTGATCATGATCAGTTTGCCTTCCCCAAAATACTCCATTTTAAACACAATCTTTGATAAAATTCAGCTACATCTCACAGCATCCATTTATGTTCACAGGACTGTATTTAATTCTGTACTGAAAACAGAAACCTCAGCATTCAGATCTGCAGCCGACAGCATACCGCCAAACTGAAGCACTCTTAAATTAGGTTCTAAAAACTTCAGATCCAGCTTTATTTGCAGTAAATGTAATTGTTTGAGGAAGCTCCATGATACACACATGACTCTTCTTTTCTTCTTTCTTCACATCTTATTCTGACACTGAAAATGCTTTATCTAGTAATAACCTTGTCCTTTTAATAGGACAACAACCTTTAAAAATATATGCAATGATAGGGGGACCTAATATTTTCAGGAGTTTCAATCAGCAAATACCATGACTCTGTAGTCTGTGGTCTGATAAGTCTTGCGTATCTGAGTATGTGAGAGGTGGGGTATCACTCTTAATTCAGAGTGAAGTACTCATTCTTCAAATACATTTTTCCCCCAAAGTGAGCAAGAGGTCATTGCAACAAGAAACCACAAAAAGAGCTAACTTAAAAAAAACCTTTAGATGTTAGTGAAGACAATTGCTAAAAACTCAAGTTGCAGATGTGTGAAAGCTGCCCCCTCCCCTACACATGCACAAACATATCTTTAGTAGTACAATCCTTGCATTAAACAACAAGTTTACACCATTTACACAAATGAGTTAAAGAAAACCATTCTACGAGAACAGTTTTTGGTCTATAGTTTAAACAAAGTTAATTTAGAACACTTACCAACTGTCTCATGTGCATGGACAAACAAGAAAAATGCCAAGAAAGACCATCTCTTCCCCATCATCATTCTGTGTTGTTTCATTTCCATGTCTGTCTCAGCAGTTTGAACAAGTTCTCTATAAAAGGAAACCAAAAAAACAGTCTGCTCTGCAAACAGGCATAACATCAGCTTATAGTGACTTCAAAAGACATAGATCTTGACAGGAAACTGAGGTTTCATGGTGAGACTGGTAAAACGAGTGTATCTTATATTGTCTTAAGCACCTGAAGTGTCTTAGCTAATGGGCTCTTTAAAAACAGTCTAAACATCTATACACTGAAAAAAGCAGCTGAAGATTAAAGCCAACTTCCCTGTTCAGTACATACAAAACTCAGAAAACAGTAAATGCTGTCTTTCCTGAATATCACCTAAAATGTGTAACAGGTTTGTACGAGTGGATGAGGCATCCATGTAATAAGGATGCCTTTGTTGTTTGTGCACTGTATTCCTAAAGTTTTTGAAAACCTAGTTAACAAGGAGATTGACTGCTGCTCAGAGCTGCCATGGCTCATCTGGCTAGGATAGCAAATTTCACAGCTAATGACCACTTGTGAACAATTATACTATTAACAACAAGATACTAACCTAGTTCATATTCAATGTAGACCATAACAAACCATGTTCAAAAGTTCATGTAGAAATAATGTCTATAATGCCAAGCAACACTGGTAGTCATAAGACTAATCTACTAAATGTAATTGAAATCAATGAGACTACCCCACTTAGTAAAAGTTATTAATTAATTAGTGCTTACAGGATAAGACCTGTAGGAAACACTCTGGGGCAGGGACTCAGTGTATTTGCTTTAAAAAGCAACACATTTATCTATGACTCTACATAAAATTAATACTTCAGTGTCATTACTCATGAACTGAGTTACCTAGCAATTTTTCATTTTTTCCCCTTCATATGTGTCTGCAGAATAATTTGATACATGAATGTGCCATCAATCTTGCTAAAACTAGTAACATGGGGTATGTTTAACATTTTGTGTTGTGGCACAAAATTTTTATTTTGAATGACAAACACAGGCTGGGTTTAGCATTCACAGTCCTGTGAAGCTGGGGTAAACATTTGCTATAAATTCTGTGACATGATTTATTCCAGGTCAAAAGAGTTAGTTATTTCCCCCAAGTTTTTCCTGCAGTACTTGTAAATCAACAAACTAGGTGAGATGGTATAGTGAGAAGGTGGGTGCTCCTGATACTTTAAGGAAAGGCAGGATGCAGATGAGGAAGAAGTCAATCAAGGGAGGCTTGCAGGATATAAACCCAGAGCATGAGCTAAGTAGGTGGTCTGATGTGAAGGTCAAGGAAAGAAGAGCATTTGAGCAGAAGGGTTCTGGCAAGGGTTCTGATTAACACCTGAACTGGGATAAGCAAGACTGGTGGTTTAGAAATTTGAGAGTAGGGGTGGTTGAGGTCTCAATTGGCTTAGGAGCCAGACAGTAAGAAGAGCCAGCAGGGTCAGGGACCCATAGCCTGCAAGGGGCAAGAGCCAGGGTTGGGGATCTGTAGCCTGTAAGGGGTAAGAATAAGCAGGGCCAGAGGGCCCATAGCATAAGAGGGGCAGAGTCTGTTGGAAAGGAGAGAGGCCTAAGCCCAAGAGGGGTAGAGACTGGCAGAGGCCCAGGTCCAGGAGGGGCTCGGATGTTTAAGGGCACTAGGACTGGAGGTCTCAATAGTAGCAGAGACTGTTCCAAGTTTAGGGGCCTGTATTGATTGCAGTTGACACTGGGGCTGAAGGCCCATGTATATGAGATTTACTGGATTGGACAATGGGGTTCAATACTCAATGATTAGAAACATCTGCAAGGCTTGGGTATCTCTAGAAGGGGAGGTAAGGAGGCCATATAATTGGCCTTTAAGGTGATGAGTAGTAACACTTGTGTTGATGAACATGAGATCTCACTTGGGGAGTCCTGGGACAGCCTACCTTTTTCTGAAATGAATTGCATCAATCCATGGAAGGAAAGTTACAAGTTGAAGCAGAGATTGCCCAAAGAAAGTAAAGAGGACAAAGCTGGAAGGGGCTCCAGGGGTATCACGGCTATCCCTGGGGCTGGACCCTGTAATAGATGGTTTATATATTCTTTCCAATTTCTGAAAGCTTCCTCAACATCCCTGTGTCTTACTGTTTCCCTCCCCAATTCAAACCTTCAGCTCTGCTCACTGAATTATTTTTGTAACTTTTATTTTCAGTTGAGAACACCTTATCTACCCAACAAAAGCTTCCACTGTTAGTCTACCTCTTCAAAATGGCACAAGTTACTAGTAAAGAAGTACTTGCATTTTTACATCCTTTGTGCATCACCAGTTAGACTAGGTTGGAAATTTCTTCTGTAAATCTACATTGGTGATGATGGAAGCTAACCCCTTGGCTCATGTGTTGGTACCTGGCATTGCAGCCTAATTCATTTGACATCTGCCATTACCCCAGAGTGGCATGTGCCAATACAGACTTCTTGTGGGGAGAGGGGGTTGGTTTGACTGAATGCAGAAGATTGGGTCTTGCATTTCACTCTTGAAGGTGGGAGGAAGAGAGATGCAACAGAGTGGTCGGGCCCTTTAAGTGGGGCAGACCACCCTGGGGTAGGAGCCCAATTGTGATTCTTTAGCATTTAAAGGCCCAAGGGGAGACAGCAGGGAGCTCAAGCTAGGGAAGAAGCAGTTTGGAAGTGTTGTGTAAGTGCAGCATCAACAGAGGAGTCCACCAACAGCTATTAAGTATTGCTAGACCTGAAGGCCACGTGCAGACAAAATGAGGCATGTGTGCATGACACTTTAAAGCAGGCTAAATGCTTTTGCACTGCTTTAATGGTGTCGGTGTTTGCACACCTCGGCAATGTATTGCACACTAATTCCAGCTGCTGTAGGAAATTTGGTGGCGTAAAGAGCCTTAAATTACTTGGGGTTTCCTGCCCCTACAGCAGTGGAGCAAAGCACTGGGCTCCATGCAGCTCCACAGCTCTGCAGGCAGCCTGGCAGCAGCCCAGGGAAGCAAGCTCTGCCTAAGAAAAGCGGGGAGCCTGATCTTCTGCCCCTGCCCCCCCCCCCCCGAGCCTGCCTGAGCTGCGTGGGGATCCGGTGCTTCTCTCCACAGCTGTGGTGCCCCCGGGACTTGACTTTACAGTTACGGCTGCCAGGCTCTGGAATGGGCTCCCAAGTGAGGTGGTGCTCTCTCCTACCTCGGGGGTCTTCAAGAGGAGGCTGGACAGATATTTGGCTGGGATGATATGATCCCAGCATGCATTCCTGCCCAGAGGAGGGGGTCAGACCTGATGATCTGTTTAGGTCCCTTCCAACCCTAAGTACTATGATACCATGACTATAATAGCTGGGTGCCTGCATGCGGGTGCCACTTGTGGGGTGGCTGCTGCTGCTGCGGAGAGAAGCACCAGCCCCCCCCTCCCGCAGTCCAGGAACTGCTTCACCTGCCAGCAGCTCGCCCTCTCTGCCGAAGAACAAGGTAAGTCAGCAGGGTGCATGCGCAACACAGGGGTTTAATCAGCCTTAAATTGAAGCGGTGTTTTTTAAAACCCACCATTTCAATTTAGGGCCCCCGTTTTGTCTACACACGCCTTTAGGTTCTACTTTAGATTTGGGATGTTGTCAGACATTACAATTCGCATGCACTAAATGCGATGTGGCATTAAAATTAGAATGTGCTGTGAGCAGTTGCATATGAAGGGTTAATACTTTCTGATGTGAACAGTTCTGGCTTGCAGCCATAAGGCTGGAGAGCCTGGGTGTGCCTAGGAACTGCCAACTTTGCCTTTTGGTTGCTCAGCTTCCCCAGCAGCTGCTACCCAGGTCACCATCGGTCTGGCTGCCTGGCTCCCCAGCAATCTGGGGCAGTAGAATCTGGGAGGATAGATTATCCACACGTGGGGTGGGGAAGTGGGGGTTGGGATGGTGCATCCTGGGATGCTGGAGGATTGCAAGTTGCTCATTTTGGCCCTGTGGAGCAGACTGATGATATTGCAACATGAGCTGCCTAACATCAGCTGAAGATATTCCTTGCCCACAGAGGGGTAACTCTGAGAAACTCAGAACCCACTTATCTCATCTTTTCCTGCCTTAATGCATGGGCACTCCCATTTTAGGAGCATATAACATGTGGGAAGGTTATGGTGTTTTTTACCCATGCTCCAGGGGTGGGAGGCACTTTAATTAGAGACCTTGAATGAGCTTGAGTTAAAGCACCCCCACCGCCAGTTTAAAGTGCAGGGACACTGATACACAAGACATGGAGGTTGCTGGAGTGTGCTAACTGGTACGCTCCAGCAGACTCAATTAATCGAGTCTACTTTGATGTATTGTAATTACAATGCATCAGAGCAGTCTCCCCACATGTCTACAGGCACCCTTAATGTCTAACAACCCTCCTGGCTTCCTCAGGATGCAATGCCCATATCAGGCTTCACTAGTTGGTCACTGTATTCTTAGGGAGAGATTCAAATTTGTTCATATAGTTTCATGACTGTCCTAAAACCTTCCCCTCCACTGGAGTTTGCCTCCAGGTTTTGAAAGAATACTACTTTAAAGCACAAAAACAACTCCACAAGGACCATCAATAATAATAATAATAATAATAATAAAAGAAAACCTGCCACTATATGAAATCAAGGACCCTGAGATTTATAACACTTGTCCTGATCCAGCAGCCAAACTCTTATACCCGAAGTGCTTCTTTGTAGTAACATTAAAAAAAAAAAAAAAAAAGCCTCATCATATCCTGTAATCCTGTCAGTTGTCACAAGATAAGGAAGGCTATGATAGCAAATTAAATAGGATGTGGCTTCAGAGGTGATGTCTTAGTAGGTGGCACATCAGTGGTGGCACTTATAAGCTTTCTAGCTCCACTGGTACAAAAACCTGAATGTTTTTATCAACATGTTGCTGACAGCTGCTTAGAACAGCTCTGGACGACCTAACAGAGAAACATCCCACAAGTCAACAAATATTACTGCCAGCCACATGTCAAATAGATGTAAAGACAGATATCAAGGGAAAAATCCCTGTATAAACAAGCGAAGAGTTACTTGTTTGCACCTAGATCCCATAAGGGTATAAGAAATGGTATTGAGCTTTCCTTTGGATAAACCACCAAGTGAACATTTTAGTAGCTGCTCATCACTCAAGATCTTACCACACTGTTTGTAGGAAGCAGGGATTTTACCCTTTGTTCCAGGCCTAATTTCTAGCTCAGGTAGTGGCTTTGTCTCTCTGACTTCCTCTTGCAGTTTCACCAGAACGACTTCAGTTTGTGGTTCTGCTGTATAGTGCTACGGTGTTTTTGAGCAGCGACCTTATTTGCCACCAGAAGAGCCATATCGCTTATTTCAATAGGGGTTGGGCTGTGTCCTTTGCATTTCACTTTGCTGTGGCTGTGAAGCACTGAGGCCCTTTATGTGAAGAGCACATCCTACAGACAAAGGATTAGGGACTTGCACAGCATTCTCAGAAGTCTCTCCTGCGGCGTCTGTGTTCATCAGATCTTTCCTGACTTTAGCAGATCCGCTATAATTGACAGACAGTAGATGGCGCTGACAACCCAGTGCATTCCTGGTCCAACACTTGAAATTCATGTCATCCACTTTATAACATTAAATTTACCCACTTTTTGGGGGGTGGCTGTAGGGGATCTCTAATTATTTTCTTAAGGTCCATTCACCACAAGAGCAAGCATTCTGAATGACAAAAATGACTTTTTCCATAGAAGCCATGCCAGTCTTTTCTATTATGCTGCCTGGTCACAAAAACCTCAATTGCAATACAATTCTTCTACCTCAATTACAGTAAGCTGAATCTGAGGAGAAAGCAGAGCTGCAGTCAGTCCCACAGAAAAAGAAATCTTGAACTCTGGAGACAAATTCAATTATTCACAAAGAGAACCTTTTCAGAAATACTGGTGTGTGAGCTATTCCTACTAGAGGTAAGGAATGATTACCCTTGCAGACTAGTGTCCTCTAAACATTGCTTAAAGAAAGCCCTGCTCCCCAATGAAAAGGGAGCTCAGGCTTTGAAGCAGGAATTTCATTAAAAAGCAAACTAACCTTTTAGCTTTGTTCGATGCTTTGCACAAATGTTCCTATTTTTTCATCAGGTCTTGTTTTTGAACTTCTTTAAAAATAATACTAATAAGTGCTCTTATCAGGGAACTTTCCCACAGAATAAGGTGCTGGGTTACTGATTAAAGTTTTCTTCAGGTTGGAGGGTTGACATTTCTAGGGAATAGGACACTGGCACAGATGTCAGGAGACCTGGATTCAGTCTCCATCTCTGCAGCTGTCTCATCTTCCAAACTCCACCCTGACAAGCGTCTTCACCTTGGCTTCCTTTCCTAACCCTAGCACATCTTGCCCATTGACAGAGCATTATTTCTTACACCTCTCTCTCACGCTGTGTGCACACACATGGAGGCATAAGCGTGTTCTAGTTTCTGTTAAGCATTGCCTGAATGCAAATAAAGTAAAAAATTCCTTTCATCAAAAAATTCTCTAACTGAACAATGCTTGAAAAGAAACTGTATTAACTCAGCATTTTTTTCACCTCTCAGCATGGATCATGAAGACAGACTGACAGAAAACCACTTTTCTACTAAAATGAAAGAAAACTCCTTCATAAACATTTTGTTTGGCTTCCAGGTTTGGGGGCCAAATTTAACCTGGTACAGTCCCTTTAATTAAGCCTCTTTCCCATCTTGATGCAACCAGTAAATTATGTTGTGTCTCCTCCTTTCCCCATTCTGTAAGTTGGTAAATTGGTACAGGCATATCTTTGTCCACCTGAGATCACAAACCAAGAATAACTTAGGAATCCTGACTCTGGATCCTGTGCCCTAAGAGAAACATCCTCAGTCACCATTTGTGTTCTACCAGTACTCCAGATTAGAAAATAGTCACAAAAAAAGCTTCCTGTAATGAACTTGTTCATGTTGAAATCTTGGGCTTACACTTCATGTCATGTCTGAAATTCATAATATAAAATCTATTAGGGAAATTTCAGGTATTCTAACGTTAAAACAAAGTCAGCAATGGCCAGAGACAATAAATGAGAACAGGCTTTCTTCTCCCACAATCACATTTACATCATCTTTGTCTTCCCTGCCTGAGCTGTCATAAGGCTCTGAACCCTGTATGACAAAGCAAAATATTCTGGAAAAATAAATTCTGAAAAGGAAACCAACCATGTACCAACAAAGAAGACTGTTCCATGAGTTAACCAGACATTTCCAAGAAATTAGAGACTGCAAAGAGCCATTATTTTAATTTAAGAAAACTGCCTGTTTTCTGTTTCTGCTTCAGTTTCAGGAGAGGAATTGTATTTCTTCCCCTCTGCATACCACCCAATTTCTTTACCTGACAAACTACAATGGCGACCCCACCAGAACAAAACCCTAACCACAGCTCTGTAACCCCTAGCAGCTGAAACTTGAACTTTAGCCCCAACATAAGCCCTAGCCAAGGTGTGGGGCCCATTAGCTAAAGAAAATCAGAACATGGTTAGTCTTTCCATTGCCCTCATGCTGTGACCCAAAGCAGCTGAAACCTAGTGCTTGCCCCAATCTAACCTACCCCATCACCCCAAACAAACAGACTCTTGAGACTCCAAACAACCACAGCCCTAATCTTAGCCTGGGGTCCCCTACAAATCTCACCCTTAAATCCAGTTTAGCAACCTTGGCTGATAAAACGCTAATCCTAACCATTACCTTAGCTAGAGCCTATCACCCCCAGCTCAAAATCCAGAATGCATAATCCTACCAGCCACAGCTCTGTGAACGCTCAGATTGAAACCCTAACTCCACCCGAACCCTAGCCAGAGCAGTAATCCTTGCCAGGGGGCCTCAAGCAGAACCTGGTCAGAGAGAGTCACACCTAATCCAAACCCAGACCATCCCATCAGTTCAACCCTTAACAATAGTTCTGCTACGGTTGCTGACTGCTGGCAGTGGACAAGTTAACTCTAGCTCTAACCCTAACCCTAGCTGGGAGGGGTCTGTTACCCTCAACCAGCAGCACAGCACAAAGAGCCCTGCTTATCACAATTCTCAAGGCTAAGATAGCCTAGAAACCCCATCTTAAACTTCACCCTAAGACCCTAGCAGCTGAACCCTAACCTTAATTCTAGCCTGATCATTGCATCCACCATGGCACCTATCACTCCAAACAAACACAGCATTCCCAGACACAGCTGGTAGTGCCTTATATGCTACACCCTGTTATCTGTAGCAGCTGAAAAGGGCTAGCCACTTGCAGTGTCAGTGAATATAGCCATGTTAGAGTATACCACCTACAGAAGGTAATATTGGATATTTTCCATCACGTTTTGCTTTGCAAAATGATGCAGCACCCTTGGCTAAAACCTTGGAGATTTCAGTCAGGTTTCTGTCAGGTGGCAGTTGAGGGATGCAGCTTCCATGAAGAGTAGCCCAGAGGCAGAAATGGAACTAAGTGAGACTGCCTGCTTTGATTCAGTTTGAAGGACACATGCAGCACATGGGGCTTTTCCTTTAGCTAAGCCTAGAAAAGAGAATAACTTGAGACAGGACAATAGAGATGGTTCTGAAATAAAAAAAATAGGTTTCTATCCCAAGCTGCACACCATTTTTCCTCCTCATAATAAGTGTCCAAAGTTAACAAAGTTAACTCTTCCTTCTTGCCATACTTTAATGTGTTCACATATACACAAGCCCTTAGCAGAAACTAAACAGAGCGCATTCAGAATACACTAAAGTATAAAGGATCAAAATGTAGTACAATTAATTCCAGCCTGGCTAATTTTGAGACAGACCATATTTTTGTTTTACGTACAAACAATCATTGGCACAGTGCAGCCCTGATACCCTACTGAAGCCTCTAGGTGATATGAAGCAGCTTGCAACAATAATTTAAAACCAGGTAACAGTATTCTGGGAACCACACCTTGGCGTTCCTTGATTAGGGTGCATTTACAACATTTACCATTAATGCATTTGTATGCATAAGGCAGACAAGGTTCTTTGGGTAAATCCAATACCATTTCATTGGACCAACTAAAATAGGTAGAAAAATTCTTCTTTGCAAGCTTTCTGGTAAAAACACCCTTTTTCGGGCTGAGGAAGCATCTGCAGTTGTTTTGAGCTCTTCCTGGATGGGATAGAATAGAAGCCAGAGGCCAGCATGCAAGAATGCCAGTCAGTGAAAATACAAATTGAGGCAGTCAGTGGGTAAGAAACAGGTGGGGAAGGGGTGGGGTAGGAATGTAGACCCGGTGATAAGATGTAGCTGGTAATTAGTAAAGAGGTTACCTGGGTTATCAGAAGTTAGGCAGTTTATAATGTGCCATAAATCCAATGTCTGTATTTAGTCCATGATTTTTTTTGTACCCAGTGGATTGATGAAGTGAAGTTCAAAGTTTTCATCTATGAAAAGTCTTTTGCAAATTCCCTTTGAGGATTAGAACTGAGAGATTGGAGAGAGAGTGGTTGCTTTGTGAGAAATGTGCACGCACAGGTAGCTGGGTATTTTTGTCTTTAATAGATTTTCAGTGTGCATTCATTCTGGTACTTATTTGTTCGGTTTCTCTTACATATTTTCCATCGGGGCACTTAGTGCACTGGATGCGGTATTACATTTCTGGAGGTGCAGGTGTAAGATCCAGGAATGGTGATGGTTTTGTTGTGGGGTGTAGTAATTGTGGGGGTGGTGGAGATGTGTTGGCAAGTTCTACATTTCTTGTCATGGCATGGTCTGGATCCATTCAGTGTGTTCTGGGCCATAGGAAGTTTGCTTCTGGTGAGGAGGTTGGCGAGGTTCAGTGCTTATTTAAAAGCTAGAATGGGTGGTTCTGGGAAGATCTCTCTAAGAATTGGGTCTTCTTTTAATATGGGTTGCAATTGTTTGAGAATTTTCTGTACAGGTTCCAGGTTTGCATAACTCTTTCTTTCCATATAAATATATCATTTTCTGCACTGTTGGTACTGCAGAAGCAATCACAGGAAAAAAAAAATGAGCTATCTTCTTTTCTGTCTCAGCTATCATTAACTAAATTGCTCACTGTATTCTGATTCCACAATTGTTAAGCCATTGGTAGTGGGGAAGTTTAAAGCAAAAAGGCAGATCATAAACTGTTTTCCAAATCTTGGTTTGAGCTTAAAGTCCTGGAAATCAGTCTGAGGCTAGGAGAGAACATTTTAACTTCAGTCAGAACTAAGTTAACAGACAATCAAATGAATGAACAAGGAACATTTCAGAGATTTTTACACTGTTTTCAGATCACAAACAGAATTTAACACTTACTACTACAGTATATGGATCCTGATGATCCATCATGCTGCTGTATAATGAAGCATGCAAATGTTAACTTTCCTACACAGTTAAGCCCAGCATAAGTAGCCCAGCAGCCAGTTTAAATGTTATGTTAAAAAGGTATATATAACACATAACATTCCTTCAGAAAGGCAGAGTAGCCAAACAAATGGAGGACTGAAAACTAAGCCAGCTTGTGGTGGATGAGAAAACTCATGTTTTTTCTTCAAGGTTGTCATCTAGCACCCAAGAATCCAAAATTAAATTGACTTAAACTAAATATTAAATTTTAGCTTTGATAGTTCTAAAGAATAACTTCAAATATTCACAAAATGAAATGATTCTCTGGCTATGTCTAGACAGGCTGAAAAAAGGGGGAAAAACACGGAGTAAGTCATGTATTGCATTTCTTCTTTTCAGTAAGGAAACACTGTACACCAATGCTGGCTTGTCAAATGATCATAATTGATCACTATCCTGCTGTTCAAAGCACATAGAAATGAGAGGTTACCATACAATGAGAATCTCCTGAATGAGTGGCATCTGGCTGGGAGATTGGCTTATGAGCAATGCTTGGGGCAGAATAATTTTTTCTTTTAGTTTAACCCTGTGTCCTAGATTCTGTTCCCATCTATGCCATAATTATCACCTACTTGGGGGTGGGCTAACTCTAGGGCAGTGGTTCCCAAACTCTGACAAATTACACACCACCAATTTAAAGTGATACAACCTTAAGTACCACTAGGGGTGTGGGAGGGTGTGGGTGTGTATGTATGGTACGGTGTGTGGGGGAATTGCAAGGGGGGGTGTGGCTGTGTGTGTGGGGGGAGCATAGGGTATGTTGGCAGGTTGTGTATATGTGGGGTGTTGTGGGCCAGGGCATGGATGGTTGGGGTTTGTGGGGTATGAGGGAGGGTGGGGGGGTTGTGGGGGCCCCCTGCATTCCCCCTATGATGCTCAGGGCACTCAGGGCTCCCAGTGGGGTGTGGCTCCAGCCTGTGCTGCACATCACAGTGAGAGGCATATCTTCCATCGGGCAGTCTGTATCACTGGCACTCCCCGCACTCACCAGGCATGGGACGGAAGCCCCGCATGCTAGGGAGCCAGAAGCCTTCCCCACCAGGGATGCATGGCACCGGAGGGAAGCCTCAGACACCTTCTCTTGGGAGGTGGGAAGGCAGCCAGCTCCAGCACACAGGGCTTCCCTCCTGTACCCGGCAGGTGAGAAAGCTGCGTATATGTGCGGGGAAAGCTGGCGATACAGACAGCCTGGCAGAGGCTGCTCCCCTTGCTGTGATGTGCAGCTCAGGCTGGAGCTGTGCCCTGCCGGGAGGCTAGGCTGGGCACGAGTGCCCTGAGCACCCCCGCCTGTTGCTGCTGTATACCACTGACTGGTTTTCTGCATATCACTGGTGGTACACATACCACAGATTTGGAACCACTGCTCTAGGGACCTACTGACACACAGGGCACACAATTGTGCTTCCATTTTCCCCCCTGCAGATAGGGAGTTTTGACTGAATTCCTTACATTAGCTTGACAATATCATTATATTCACAAAGTATTTGAGATGTTCTGCGATGTTAAAATTTAATGTTTGTAATCATTTGTAGAGGAAGATAAATCAATAGAGAGGAAGATAAACAGGCTCAGAGGATGATAGGAACTCATCCAATGTCACAATTTGTCCAGTGAGGGTCTGGGCATTTCCAGATTTCTGCTCCCAGACTGATATCCTGCTTGTTTAGACAAGCGAGGTTTGTTATTTTCTGAATGCTGAAGACTGTCTGCCCTTTGAGAAATCAGTGATTCAGGAAATTAATTTCAATCCCTTTACTGTTATTGTGCTATAAAGAGGCTTCTTCTCAGGCCTTCCTTAAAACCAGCAAGCTGGGAATGGAACTATGGGTAACAAATAAAAATATCTTCAATGGAAGTTTGCATTTTAACTGTCAGTAAGGAAACATCTCTTATTACTGACCTGTAATAAGATGAGGTGCTGTAAATCAGATTCTCTTCACAGTGTCACGCATCTGGCTGGATGAGGAACATGGCTCTGGTTTATGAATCAGTCCCAATCAAGACTGGCCCCAGATCCAGCATACTGCTGGACTGCATACAGCATGAACTGGCATCAGGCCCCTCAACATGCAGCCTGCACAAAACAGGCTCCATGCACCACGTATGGCATGCAGGGCCAGGGCCAGGCTTTGTTGCATGCAGCTCACCAGTCCAAGATCACAGACAGCACTGCAGGCCAAATGATAGGACTGCTGGTCTATGGGCCATATCTTTGTCACCTCTGGTCTAGCAGAATTTTTCCTTCCCCATCACCATAAAATCATAGAAACATAGAACCGGAAGGGACCTGTAAGATCATTAAGTCTGGTTCCCTGCCATTGGCAGGAAGTTATTGGGCTCAGATGAGCACAACAAGGTGCCTGTCCAGCCTCATCTTGAAGACCTCCAAAGAGGGCGACTGCACCACCTCTGCTGGGAGTGTGTTCTAGATTCTGGTGGACCCTTACAGCCAAAAAGTTTTTCCTTATGTCCAACCTGAATTTACCCTCTATTAGTTTATGCCCATTGGCCCTTGTCCTCTCTTGAGATGCCCTCCTGAAGAGCTGCTCTCCTAGTTCTTGATTCACTCCTGTGATGTACTTGTAGGCAGCTATCAGGTCACCTCTCATCCTTCTCTTTTCATTGTATAGTTGTGGTGAGGATTATTCCTACCCAGGTGAAGGACCTTGTACTTCTCCCTGTTAAACCTCATCTGATTTCATTCCACCCATAAATCCAGTCTGTCAAGGTCATCCTGGATCTTTTCCCTATCCTGTGGTGTGCCATTTCCCCACAGCTTAGTATTGTCTGCAAATTTAATCATTGAGCTTTCCACCTCCTCATCCAAGTTGTTAATGAATATATTGAATAGAATGGGTCCAAGCACCAATCCCTGGGGGACACCACTGGAGACGGCCTTCCAGGATGAGGCCATCCCATCTATTACTGCTCTCTGGGAGCGGCCTCTAAGCCAGTTGTCTACCCACCTCGCTGTAGACTGGTCCAGCCCAGTACACTCCAGTTTGTTAGAGAGAATCCCATGGGAGACAGAGTCAAAGGCTTTACTGAAGTCTAAGTAGATCATGTCAACCTCGTGTCCCATGTCAGGTTGTTAGTGATCTGGTCGTAGAAGGACGCAAGGTTTGTCATGTATGACCTCACCTCAACAAAGTCATGCTGATTGCCTTTTGGCACCCCTTCCATTACCAGCTTGTAATTGATGGCCTCTTTAACCAACTTTTCAAAGATTTTACCCAGGACTGAGGTCAGACTGACTGATCTGTAGGTTGCAGGGTCATCCCTTTCTTAAGGGTGATGGTCATGCCCTTATCACATGCAACAGAAGTGGTAAGACTCATGCAAGGTAAGACAGCAGCAAATATAAATCATTATTTCCCTCTAAAAAATGGGACAATCACACACGGGGTGTTCCTAAAAGAGATGGTCCAGCATAGAAAAAAGCTTTTTAGGGAGAAAAAGTACTGAAGATTTACAAGAGTAAGTAGTTTAACCCCCCTGCCCAAAATAGATTTGTGTGCATGACAGCAGGATCAGCATCATTTTAGGCTAACTTCACTAATTTATATGAACATACCAGAGCTGCATTTGGTCTGTCATATTTAGTTTGGAAAGGCTAGATTGTGCCTATTTAAGATTCTAAAAGTAGTATTTGAGATCAGGATCAATAAAACTAACCAGCTGCTTGGGACACAGGTATAATTTTCCAAATATGAATTCTTCCTCTACAGCAAAGCTTCTGGCTAAAAGGGAAGAAAAACTAAAGCGTCCTTAATAGTTTGGCTTCAGTCTTGAATCACCTGAAGATACCAGATTTCCTTAGTAGGCTTCCTGTATCGGTCTGATGATGCTTCTCAAAATCCTAGCAGAATGTACGAAACAACACTACTACAATACTGTTGACTAAGCAATGGTACAATTTAGTTAAGACTCAAGCATGAATTCATAGCAGGCTCACATATAGCAGTTTCAATCTGAACAATCAAAAATACCATGCACAATCTGCACAAGAAACAGAGAAGATAAAGGAATATTTTGAATGACTTCTTGGTGATAAAAACAAAAATCAGAAGGAAATTACTTAGCTATGCTAAAGTAGATATTGCCCACGTGGAAAAGACTAGGTCCAGGAATTGACAGGAGCTGTTGGTAGGCAGCAGTTGGTAGGTAGAGCTGTCTAAGAGAAATATCTAAGTCAAATATATGTCAATGCCAAGCTTTCCTTATACTTCTGTCAACAGAATTCTCCTGTGTTCTCTGTACTGGATTATCACATCTCCATCAAGTGCCTGTGATTATATAGTCTTCTGTAGCTTATCAGTCTCTGATGGCCTGGCAAGGCAGGCACTAATATTGCAACTTGCCCATGTTATTTTTATACTATGAATTTTAAAAAGCACCATTTACAATTCCATCTTTCTTAATTACTTGTATAAGGGACTATAAAATTTTACATTAGACTAGGGTAACAACATCTTCAAGTCCTATAATATAATTAACAAAAAAGAATTTATTGTGCAAGTTTAGGCTGTTTTCCTGTAAAGATTCCTAGGAGAGCAACAACAATCTAGGAGGCACAGTAAAGGTAAATGGGGTTTTCTAAAGATGCTAAACAAATTTTTCACTTACTGTCATTAGGCCGTGAATATCTTAGCCAGAGCAAACAAGGAGGAGAGTGAGTCTGTATGCCATAATCATACTGACACTTCCTCTTTTTCTATAAAAACATCCTAACAGCTCTCCAACTTCCCATATCACCTGAGTGGAGACACCAAAGGAAGATCAAAATAATGAATCCTTAAAATGCCAGTTTAATCTGAAACAATAATTTGGTTAATCGGCTACTATTCATAGAGTGAATACACCTCATTTTTCACATGCAACAAAAGGTATAATCCAAACAAAATGCAGCGTTCAGGTTTAAATTATGGAACTTTGAACAAATTCTCCATTTTCTGCCAGCCACCAGCAGGAAGGATAATGGCATTTGCGCAGAGGGAACCTGACATCTCAAAAATAGAGGCTGGGGAACAACAAAGACCAGATTCGCCAATTTTCCTGTGCATACTATGATCTGAAAACTATACCTTGTTATAACAATAGTTTCTTGGTTCTCTGTCTACAGGTGAATGGTCTTTAGCCAGCCCAGGATGTTAAAGGAAATACATACATCAGCAGAAGCAGTAGATTCATAGATTGTAAGGGCTGGAAGGGACTTCACAAGATCATCAGGTCCAGCCCCCTGCACTAGGCAGGAAAGACAACTGGGGTCACGTGGCCCCATCACGGTGACGATCCAGTCTCCTCTTGAAGATTTTCAGGATAAGTGCTTGCATCACCTCTGGAGCGAGCTTATTCCACAGTCTGGACACTAACTGTGAAGAAGTTTCTCTTAGTGTTAAGTATGAAACGGTCTTCCAGATTTGTTTGTGGCCATTACTCCTAGTTTTTCCCCAAGGGTGCCCTGGTGAACAGTTGTTTACCGAGCCCTTGATGTTTTCCCCTGATGTAGTGGTAAGCTGCTACCAAGTCCCCTCTCAGCCTTCCCTTTTTTAGGCTGAAGAGTCCCAGGTTCCTCAGCCTTTCCTCGTATGGCTTGCCTTGCAAGTCTCTAATCATATGGGTGGCTCTTTTCTGGACTCTCTCAAGCTTTTTCACATCCTTGCTGAAGTGCAGCACCCAGAACTGGATTCAATACTTTACCTGCAGTTTCACCAATGCTGAGTAAAGTAGAAAAATCACTTCCTTGGTTTTGCTTGAGATTCATCGATTGATGCATGCCAGAGTATTATTTTCTCTGCTGGCTACAGCATCTCACTGATGGCTAATATTCATACTATGGTCTATTGTTACCCCTAGGTCCCTTTCAGTTGTTGTGCTACTCAGTTTGGTGCCACTGAGCCTGTAAGTATGTTGGGGATTGTTCATTCCCAGATGGAGCACTTTACACTTCTCAATGTTGAAATTCAACTGGTTTCTATCCCAGCTTGTCAGCCTGTCTAGGTCTGCCTGTATCTGCAGCCTATCTTCAAGGGTCACCATGCTCCCCCATAACTTGGTGTCACCCATGAACTTGGCCAATGAGCTCTTCACCCCCATATCCAAATCATTGATAAAGATGTTGAAAAGCACTGGACCCACCGACCCTTGAGGGACACCACTGGCCACTTCTCGCCAGGACAACACAGATCCATTCATTAGAACTCTCTGGGTCCTACCCCGCAGCCAGCCCCTACCCATGTGACTGTTGAGCAGTTAAGCCCTCAATTCTCCAATTTTCCTGTGAGAACATCGTGGGATACCAGATCAAAGACCTTTTGGAAGTCAAGGTACACAAAGTTGACCTCCTCTCTCTTATCCAGGTGATGAGTTACCTGATTGTAGAAAGAGATGAGGTTGGTAAGACAAGACCTGCCTGCCACGAAGCCATGCTGGCTGTCATTCAGAATCCTTCTTGCTCAGAAACCTACCTTCTGCAAGCCTATCACACACAGACTCCTTAATTAATTTTTCCAGGATTTTCCCTGGGATAGAAACTAGACTAATTGGCTTAGAGTTGCCCGGGTCCTCTCTCCTCCCCTTCTTGAAGGGTTAATTCAACAAGGAACTCCCCTTCCAAGCCCTGAATATACAGAAAAGTAAAATAATTCAGTGTAGGACTCATTTTTACTTGCTGACTACAAAGAGCCTTGGATCATTATTGATCACTGTTCTCAGAAAAAAAGGTTTTGTTGTTTGCACTGGGAGGAAACCACTCTAATGCCTTAATAATAATATGGTTACCTGGTATGATTCAACTAGAGTATGGATGCAGCCTCAGGGCCAGCTGTTTATTAGTTTGAATCTTCCAGGAAGTAAGACTTAGCCTCATTGATTCAGACACAAGGAAGGAGTTTTTTTCTGGCTTCCAATGCCATCTACACTGTCTTTGGGAAGCAGCCAAGGTCTGTCTCAGGGGGTTGTTATTTCACTCTAAGACCAAAAATCAATCAATCAATCCTTGCTTGGCAGTGCTGGAACAGAAGATTAGGACTCTCAAGGAAGATTATGAACACAATCCCCTCAATTAACTTCTTCAGGATCAGATAAAGGCTGTTAGATCCTCATTAAGTCAATTAATAACACAGATGGTCTATGTAGAACAAAGCTTTTTACTTTTAGGAGCAAGGCAGTCAAGCAAGTGGTAGGCTAAGAACATACAGATGGATCAACCTCTCCAACCAAAGGGAGATGCCAAATGTCCTCTTCATTTCCATATACAGAGAGTTTGTTACATGCAGGTGTAAAGGTTTCAAAAGAGGCATGATTGCTAGCTTTGGCACATGATTTTTCTGCCGACAGACATGTATAGAGGTAGAATTGCTCTTCATAGCAAGGCTTTCCTTTGGCAACAATTCATGAATTGCACAGACAAACCCGGCCAGAATTCTCTTATCCTTGAGATGTCAGGTTTTGATGCTTCTTAAAACAAACCTGCTGCCACACAGCAGTGGGGGTGAGAGCGATGTGTAGGCTCTGTGGCTCCACACTACTGGTTGTAGTTTCTGTGGCCAGCGGGAGGTCCATTCTTTTAACTGGGTCAAGTCCGGTTTTGTTTCTATGGGAGGGATAACCACAGGGGCAGATTAATGCATGGGCCTGTGGGGCCTGGGCCCAGAAGCCCCTGCCAATCAGGGGTTCCCTGGGACTCCAGGAGCAGCACGGCCCAGGCAGGCATCCTGGCCATAGGCATCTGGGACAGGCAGGGCACGCCTCCTCCCCTCTGGCCAGGCCAGGGCCAGAGGGTGGGTACAGGGCTCGGTGTGGGTGGCAGTGGCTTCCCAGGCCATTTATTGCCAGGAGGTCCCATGGGTGGCCCTGCTCCCACTCCCACTCTCCACTGTCTGCAGGTGGCTGCCAGCACCAGTGCCAGTGGGACAGGATGGGACAGGACAGCCCTGCCCCACCAGGGCTGGCAGAGGGGCAGGCAGGCAGCTGAAGGTGGTGCAAACCCTATGCTCCACCACATCCCAGCCTGGTCTCAGCCTCTGCCCCGACCCCAGCCCAGGCCTCTCCCACAGTGCTGGGAGACTGCAGCCCCAGCTGTATGACACCTTCTGGGCAGAGGGGCCGGGCTGGGGCCAGGGCCACCTTCACCTCAGCAGTGCTCACACCTCCTGACTCACCCCAGATGTGCTGAGAAGGCCAGATGGGCCCAGCCGCAGCCCCCTGGCAGGTGTAGAGGGAACCTGCCCTCACCTGGTGGGGGACTTACAATTTTCTGTTTGCACAGGGCCCCAAGAAATCTTAATCTGCCACTGGATAACCACCCTTTCAATAAGCCACTTCCAATTTCTTGCCCTGGTACTTGGATATTTCCCACACTTAGGGGGCGCTCATCTTAGTCAGGCTTTCCTAAAGCGGCATAGAGAGGTTCATCAGGGAGGCGTACCTTCAACTTATTCTTGTTCTTAAAGGGATACTACTTAGCCACCCAAAAACCTACTCCTCCTATTGGTTGTGAGAGGAACCAATGCTGAAAACAGCTCTGGCTTCATCCTCTTAGGGTTGTATTGTCTCATGGTTTTCTGGCAGAGCAACATTACCAACTCCTGCATATGCATTTTAGGCAGATAGAAAATAGTTTTACAGCCACAAATTTCAATGCTGAAGATTGTTATTTTTGTCATCTTTTTAACTGTATACACAGCTTTTATTTGCAGCACTATGGGTGTACATATGCAACATTTCAAGTACAAATCAGGGATGGAACACCAGGCTGCTCATTAATGTTAATTTAGCTCAAATAGAAATGTTATCCCTGTGATGATCCCTTTTACAAGATCTCCTTAAATACATTGCTCTTAAATTATTTCAGAAACTCAAGCTTTTTTGCATTCTAGAATCTTTTGACAATATTGCATCTTCAAATAATTGTGATATCCTGTGAAATACATTTTTCTTTTTACTAAGTGATGGTAGATTACTTGCAGGAATGCAGGAAGTGAAATATTCAAGTCACACTTTTGGCTCTGAGGGCTCTACACACAAGGCCAATTTTCAATGCTGCATGTGTCATGCCTCTGAGGCAGTGTCTTCATGTGACTTATGGATCAGTCTCCATTTGATAAATGAAACCAGGTAAGGCCTTGCCAAAAAAACAAAAAAGACCCTTAACACTGAACATAGATTGAATTCCCCTTCAGGATTTCAGAGCAAACAAGCTGAACCTTAACCCTAAAAGATTGGAATGAGTTTTAAAATGTAATGTTCTATGACAGAGTTGCATTCATAATGCTCTGTGAAGGCCAGAGTAGGAATATGATAGAAAGTGCCTCCTCAGTGAACATTTAAGGCATGGCCAAAAGAAGACTGGCAAAAACAGCAGTCAGCACCTTGTACTAACACACCTAGGAAATGAACTGGTGTCAGGCAAGCATTTTATTTCACTTTTTGTTAGGCCTGTGTATTAGCTTTCATCTATCATGTCACATACAAAATACTGTTGAGTCTTGGTGACCTCAGAAAAAAGTTCCAAATTAGCCTCTTGACAAAGGCTAACTGATGGACTGGATTTGTCTCTTGTATTTCAGTGAAACACATAGTTGACACAGCCTGATGAACAACTAAAAGAAACACAAATGGAAGGGGGAATAGCGGACCATCAGCTAACGTAGCTGTGCTGAATCAGCGAAAGAAAATGGCATGTCAGGAAAAGCTATATAATAAGATATGCACCTGAGCCCGGGTAATGACAGTTTAAGGCCAAAACCAATTCCTCAACTCATTCATCTAGATAAATACTAGTCACAGTTATCTGTATTCAACAGTGAAAACTCATTATTATAGTATTTTTAATTTGTAACACCTAAGCAATCATCTAAGCATGACCCAGGCTCTCATTTATTTCAACTCTTTTGGTTTTAATTAGGTATTTAAACTATTTTTCTCTTACTGGGTTAAACTGGAATTGGCACGCACACAGAAAAAAAACCTTTTATTTTTGGACCCCAACAAACTTAAGAACAGCAAAGCTGATATACTCACAAAATATTTATTAGGTAACTTTTAAGGTAAGCTAGAATTTGGTAATTTTTAAGGTAAACTGAAATGTATACAGGATTATAGTAAAATTTGAAAAAAAGGTTAAAAAAGAATGTAAAACATTGCCTTAATCAAGTAGTTCTAGGACTGAGAAAGTGGAATTAGATAATGACAGGATGCAGCAATATATGATAAATGTGTTAATACAGAAGAGAAAAGAAGAAAATTTACACCTGCAGCTAACAATATTTCTAAGACACTTTAGCTTCCCAAATCTATTCTAAACTTGTCAGTGCCTTAAAAAAACTATAATACTCTTGCTTTTATAATGCCAGGCCTACCCTATCACATCATTAACCTAATGCCTTAGTCTCACAGAAATCTATATTCCATAAATAATTAATTTAGCTTTTCTTAAAACTTTCATGGGAAATAAGATATTGATGTCTGTTTCCCCTTTTCAGGTAATAAACGAACCTTTTATTTTCTTCCTGTTCCACCCACCTTTCCTCCCTTTCCCCAAATGACTTGCAGGCATCATTCAGAATATTTATATCTTATTTATACCTTCCACTATCTAATTTGTGTCTATAATATGATAACGTGTTCAGATCTGCGCCCGGAGTCCAAAAGAAGGTTTACAGGCTTCAGTGAAAGCTTCATTGATTTAAGTTGCCCATGCAAAAAGCACATCACTCTTTTGACCATTTAGTTAAGCAGGCAACTAGTGTGAAGGGACCTGAAATTTATTCCAGCCCCTTTAACCAATTCAGTATTTCTTGCTTTCCATCTAAACTGGCAAACATTCTGGATCCCCAAACCATTCAAAGTAACTATTAGAAATCACTATTCCAAGTTACTCCATATACACCTTACAATATAATCTTTCTGTAATGACTTGTATTGATTTAAAAATTTGTAACTGGAGGATTTGACTTGTGAGCAGATAATCTGATGAAAGAAAACCCTTGTTGACCATGCTCCTGTCCAGGTGCAGCACCTTTGTAGGTCTCTTGATTTCTCGGCGACTGTACCTCCTTTTATTTAACATCCCTGATACAGCATCACGCATTGCTTATGTCAAAGTTTGCAAATCCTTCCAAATGATAATATTCCTGAATGATAGCACTTGAAACTTTTTGGGTTTTTTCATACATTATCCTTTCAAAGCCCTCAAAAACCTTTCAAATTGATAGCAAGAGTTGAGTTGAAATACTGTCAATTAGAGATTGAACAAAACCAGAAAAAATTATTCAAGCTACTTTCCACTTTGGTTGTTTCTAAAAAAAACCACATAACCAAGAACCAAACCATCTGCAGTCTCATTCTTAAAGTAGTAAGATGTGGAAGGAATAACTCTGTAAAGTCAAAGTATTGCGATCTGCCCACAGTTTATATTGAACAAGTCCCCAAGGGCTCTGGTGATGCAACTGAAATGGAGCGCTGGATAACCTCTACTACACACATCTATACTTTACCTATGGCCAGCTTCTCAGCAGTTGCTTCTGTGTGTGTCCAGTGTCATGCTATATCCCCTCTGTACTATTTAACAAGCTGACAGCTGGGGATGAAGTAGGGGAGTCTGTATTCATTCCTCATTGCCATTTACTGGAGGATAGGCCATCTTTCTATAAATACATGTACCCTGTTCAAAATGTTTGAATTCAGCCCCACATGTTAAGTTACCAGCCAGGATGCATAAGTGCTGATTGTTAATTCAAGTCATCACATGAGGAAACTGTAGAAGTTTAATGCAACTAGCAATTGAGAAACCACAGAAGCTTCACAGGCCAGTCACACCTGTGCCAATGACTCTCTGGTTGCCAATCCAAAGAAAGTTAGTGATGCTGTTGAAACAACACTCCAGAAACATTTGGAAATACCACTTCCGCAAAATGTTAACAGGTAAGACAAGCATTTTTGAATGTTAAACATTTTGCAATTGGCAAAGACATGCCTTCACAATTAAAGTCAAGTGTCTCCAAGGTACTTATAGCCTGCATGCTGCCAAGACTATTAAACCACCCACTCTAACAGTCTTGTCACTTTCAGTAGAACTTTCATCTCCTAATATACAGTGCCTATGTCATTTTCAGGATTTTGAAAGATTTATGAATTGGAGGGAAAGTAATAAATGGAAATCCCTCAAGATCACAATGCCACAGTCCTGGAACAGATAGAGCCCACAGTAGCAGTGTAGTGTTAATTGCTAATTCATCTCTTTTTTTCTTTTTTTTTTTTTTAAAGTACCGTTTAGTGAGAATGGGACACGAAGTTGAGCTCATAGCCAAACATAATGCTTAATGTTTTAACTTCTCCCCTAGTGCGGATGTGTTTCAGACAGTTTACACTGTACTGTGCCCAATACTGAATCTTGAGAAGAGCAGGGGGGGAGATGTCCTCTCTTCCCTATTCAGAATGATAACAGTTGACTGCCATGGTTATATTTTGTATTGAATAGGTGCAGGCTTAAAGGTCTCCATGTTACTGCCCAGGACTAAGGGGGGAAAAAATTATCTTGGTGATTTGCTTTTCAGGTATATCTTCAGGCATTACCCCCTATAACCCATGGTTCTTTGGAGACAGGAGGAGTTAAGATATTGCTGGTACATATTTCTTCCTAGAGAACCAGTCAGATCATCCTCTTTCTCCTCCTTCAAAATTTACCCCACTCCGCCCTAAACTTTTGATTTCATTATTGTAGTCTAATTTCTTTCCTTCAAAGGTGCTTTGCCTCTGTGGCTCAAAGCTAAGGCTTTTTAGAATAGGAAGTTTATTTACACTTGCAGTCTTTGAGAATCACTTTCTCATACATTCACCCTAAAACAGAACAACATAACACAGCCAAGTCTGCCTTTTTTTTGTCCCCCACATGCTTCCTCTACTCAGGAACTATGGGACAAACTCCTATGTCTTTATTGCAAACAACATTCATAGAACTAGATAGTTCAATGTCTATGATCCTAATTGTTCTCAGCCAGCTTTCTCAAATTGAAAGCTAGAAGAGATTAATCCAGGTTAAGATCCATCATTACATCCATTCTGTCTTCTATTAACACCTCCTTTAGCCAGTGCTGGATTTAGGCTTAAGGTACTTAAACTGAAGTTTAGGGCCTCACAATATGAGGGGCCTCTAAATAAGAAAAAAAACTGGACATTTTCATTCTAACGTGACAAAAATATACATATATATGGCTCCACAGCTATTATTCAAAATGAGCTCATAAATTTGTGAAGAAATAATAATAAATCATCTTAAAATTTCATGAAAATCCATTTTTGTGGATTTCATGGATCATATAGGGCCTTTTAAAATGGACATGGTTTAGGGAAGTGGTGATGCATAGGGGTGCACGTGCACCCTCTGACAGGCTGTGCTCCCCAATTAGGCAATGGGTAGGAGGGGCAGGTGGGAGCACCAGTGGCCCCACTGCGAGCGCCAGCCAGGGAGTGGGAGTACCAGATGAAACGCTGTGGCCACTTCCAGGATCACTGCAACCACTTCCTGGTCGGCATGATCGGCCATGGGGAACTACCCCCCAGTTGCTGACTGGTTGCTGAGGGGGCACATACCCCACCCTAACTAAGGGGGTCCAGTCACCCATGATTTAGGGCCTCAGCTTGTCATAATCCAGCACTGCCTTTAGCATTTGTTAGTGTAATCTGTCTACCCCTACAAGCCTTATCTACAGATCATGGCCATATTCAGCTTGGCCAGGATTTAAGTGGGAAGGGAAAGAGCCCTGAAAAAAGTCTGGGTTGCGATTGTGGTGTGATTTTTCAGATGGTGCAACACATTGTAAATGATTGCCCAGTTAGATAACTTAATGGCGATCTAAAATCAATCCACGCAGCTACCCCTGAAGCAAATAGCTATCAAATTTAGATATTAATCTATTAATGTTGTATGAAAGTTGTAATTCTAAAATGTCATATGAAAGAGAGAGAGAGGAAAAGAGCATCACTTGAAAGCAGAGTGTAATCTGCATCCTGTCAACACTGCAGCCCAAGGCATCTCACACTCTTGCACAGCCCGGTTCCCATATTGAAGAGTAAGGTAAGAAATTAAATCATGTTTGTTAGAGCTCTCATAGTCATGGAGCAATCCCATAGCTTATATGAACTCTGAGAGAAAACAGCCAAAAGCAACTAAGAACCCCTAGCTGTCCTGCTAGATTCCCACAAAACCAGCATGTCCAAATCATGATACTGCTCAGTTGTATTAAAAGCTATTGGGAACAATTACTACCATCACCTTGGTCAAAAAACAATGAAACATTCCTCCATTTTTGTAGGCAAGAAAATGCTTTATTTATATAATAGAGATGACTTCAAATATCTTTTTGTCTTAAATACAACTTCAATTCAAGTCTCAGAACAGTTGACCATACCTTACCTGGTCTATGACTCCGTGCTACACCCCCTTGCTGAGTACTTGGATTTACCATTTCCTGGTTCTCTGTTCTTTTCTAGTAGACATTACTAGCAGAGCCAGCCTTGAATTTTAGTTAAGTACAGAAGAGATTCTTGAAACACTTTTGCTATTATGATAGTCTGAGAAGGAAAATGAAATTCTTTAGCTGTTTCTTGTCTTGAAGTGTCTGATAGTCTTAAATTGAAATTCCTTTTTCACAGTATCAGTCAATTATCTTCTTCCCACTGGCTGCCCACTGGTAACTTCTGTTAGGTTAAGAGTTTCATAAAAGAACAAACTATTTTCTACCTTAGTTGAGAGGTCATGATTTTAATCATTTCCTGAAAGAAGTACCCAGCTGCGATCCAAGCAAGATCACTGCATCTTTCTAAGGAAAGCACATCCCAATCTTATAATTCAATGAGAATTCAGACTCAGACGTTAGTACTATTACCTCAGGAAATCTGAGAAAAACTCTTTTGCTCTTTGATTCTTGTTTCTAATCTTGCCAAAAATGGAGAAGAACTCCACTACAATTTAAAATTCTGAACAAAGTTACTATCTTTCTAAAGTTAATCCTGTAGGAGGTGCTACAGCTGGAGTTCTGGTTTTCCAGGAAAAAAAATCTTCAAAATGGTAGCACATTGCTTTCTCTAATAAACAGAAATCAAATATTTATTTCAATTCTATGTAACTGATGCCCAAGAAAACTTACAGCATCCTTCTGATCCTTAATTCTAGCTTTAACAAACAGATTTCTTTCAGAGTTACATATTGGAGGCAGGGTGCAGAAATCAGGAGTATTTATTTGGATGCACAGTCTTAAAAAAATGCATTCAATATACACAAAAAATACCATTCAGTGTATGATCAAAACAGTATAATTTGCCATTCAGATAATAGCTGCACTTCTGTATAAGCTTTGGACTAAAGCAAAGGGACTGTAACATTCTGTGGCCATGTTTTTGCCTCTGTTTAAGCACACCTACATAATAAGAGTGATAAGCACCAGGTGTTAACTTATTGCACATGGCACAGACTGAGTGAATTAACCCAGTAATCAGCAAAGGAAGCCAGTTTCTAAATCTATATCAGAGTTTGCAAACAATACCGAATCCAAAAAAAAAGCATAAAGTGTATGCTCCCTATTTGCAAATGGTAACGCATAGTTTTGATTATTCACCTCTTGAGTAAAACTTTCGTCTCCTCTTTAACCTTATGGCAGCAAGCTGGCCCATTGCTCCCAGCATTCAGTGCTAATTTATTTTGCAATGCATTAGACCTTAGCATCAGGCAATCACAATTTCCAATACCACAAGTTAATAAGAAAAAAACCTGGGTTTCTAAGAGGCACTGGTGTACTCTTTGCTTCTCGTATTCGTACAGCACTTTGTCCTGGTGGTGTGATATGCTTACATTCTATTACATAAATTCAATTGTTTGCAAATGCTCTTTCAATGTTTCTGTCCTCTGGCAATAGAGCTACATTTAGAGCAGACTGTCTTTAGCAATTGCTTCCGATTCTTTTATTGATGGGTTCCCTGTACATCTCACTGCACATCTTATTCTATTATCCTTTTTAATGGCTTTCATTTCCTCAAAGATAGCTGGTCACATTTCTATCCAAGTGAACATTTTACAGCAACAGGTGTCAGTTCTATTTCCACCATAGGGGAAATAACATGTAACAGATTTTTCTTCCATGAATAAATTTGAGAGATGAACTCATAATTCACTTACTAAATATTCTGTGTCTTTTAGAGTGCTCCTTCTTATTTCTTCCAATTCTTTGCATGCTGTACAAAACTTAAAATGTAAGCATTACCCTTTTTAAAAAAGAAGAATCTTAATATGAGGCCCTTGCCTCCCCCTTAGTCCTCCTAAACACATCTGAATTAAAGCCAGGCCTATGAAGAATCCAAAATAGAGAGGTGACATTGGAGACTGTCACTTGGAGTTTCTGTAGAACATATCTTTCCAGAGTATCTTTCTACTACAACAGAAATTGCCTGCTACCTGTGTAATTCTTTTTAATTTTAATAACTTCATTTGTTCGCTGAAGTGTGGCTTGTAGGACAGCACCCAAGAAAGGATAAAACAGTTAAACACTTACAAGCCAAGCTTCTAAAAAAGTCACAACACAAACAGAAAGCCTTCCCCAAGTCTCACTGCTTACACAGTTATTTAACAGACCTTTTTTTTTGACCTAACACCATCTTTTTGTGACTCATTTTGCTGGGTCTGGGTTAACAGCCAGAGCTCTGAATAAGTACCTGACATTAGCTTAATAACTATTTGTTTTCAATGAAGTATATTTCAGTATTGCCAAAACCTGTATCTTTCTTTCAACTTACATGGCACACCACATATATTTCTTAAGTAGGCCCTCCAGTCCCACAATGCTCCATGGCCTACAATACCATAGGGATATTTGAACCATTCTCACAGTAACTCAGAAATCAAAGTAAGTGGTAAAATGACTGAAAATATAAGTTGTTATAAAAAACCCAGATCAAGCTGTTATATATAAAAAGAATAATAACTTAAATTATTTCCAGAATTCAGGAGTGCTCAGAACTTCCCCATAGGTCATTAAGAAACTTGGGCACATGAGACCAGTGGTAAGACAACCATTCAGCTGAAACTGAAATGGGAAGGCTTCATCCAAAGGGAATAAACCGGACAGTGGAGGAGGGGGCAGGCAAATATTTATGGAAAATACAAAGGAGCCAAGAGATACCACCGGGAGACTGTTACACTTCAGTGTTATGTTCCAAATCTAGGCAGACATGAATAAGTAAGATAAGTAAAGAGTGAAGTATAATGAAGTGATAGAAAAGAATGTTTGAAACAAAAAAATCCTGTTGAAAATTTTATTTTAATTCTTTACCAGTGCAACTCAATTATATTTCCACATAGGAGAGAGAGAGAATGAAATGTCCATATGACCTAGCAATAAAGTAAAGAAAAGAAATTAAATTTAGTTTAATTGTAAATATTGATGAATCCTGTTTTATTTTGATTGAACTCAGTCTGTGTTTTGTTACATATCTGGTTTAAGTCTTCATCAGAAATAGCTGAAATAAAAAAGTAACCCCTATGATGTAAGCATTACTTTAAAATCTTGCAATGGGAGACAAAAGTCACAGGCCTAGAAATCAGTTTTCAGACAATTAATGCAAATTACTTTGCATCATCCTACTCCTGTCCAAACATTTTTAACCCCATCACATTAAAATGTTCAGCCTATCACATAGTAACAGTATACACAGCTGCTCACATGGATAATAACACAATTTATAAATATTACCAAAGCATACAAAAATCATTGGATGGAAGGCAATGTTTTCAAAGAATTGATGCTCCACCATTTGAGTACTATTTTTGAGTGCAAATTTACCTTTCAAATATTAATTTCAATTGTTCCTAGTCATACCTCCTCCTACCGTTCGGTTACATTCAGTTTAAATATTGGGGGTCCTTAACATACAAATATTTGGGGATCATGATATCTTTTCCCCAAAGTCACCCGGTTAAATTTCAGGAAAAATAAATATTGACAGCTGACTTTCATATCTGGATTGCATATTCTGCTTCTGGCAATCTCACTGACTTTCTCTGTTGCTACAAACAGTAACATAACTAAATTTGGGGGGGAGGGTGTTAGCTTCAGATGCTATTCAGAGAGGGATGCAAGAATGGCAGTGTTACAGAGTGCTTAGCATGCCTGTCACCTGACAAGGAAAGGCTGAGGGAGAAGCAGCCTGCAGGTAGCAAGGGCCAATTAAAGAGACACCTGACCAGAAGGTGGCAGGGCTTGAGCCTTATAAGCCCAGGGCCTGAGCTGGTCAGTCAGTCCAACCCTGAATGTCACAGGAAGAGGAGCTCCTGGGTTAATAGCTGGGGGCAAGCAGCACTGAGCCAAAGAATAGGCCAGAGAGAGCTAGAGCCCTGGGAGTAAGTCTGGAGCCTGGGAACAGCACAAGCCTTAGAATGGATAGGCCTGGGAACAGGGGCAGGTGAGCCCATACCCCAGAGAGGGACACCAGAGTGGAGGGCCATGGTGCTCAAAGCCCAGCAAGGGACTGGAGGAGAGCCTTAGAGGCAGGACATGGTGAACAGGTAGATGGGCCCAGTCAGGCATGAATGCTGTGTGCCCGCAGAGGCTGTGGGGGGGAGCACAGTGAGCTCCCATAGACGGAGATGGCGCTGTTGGTGGTGGGAGTGTGGCAGCACAAGCAGGGAACTCCTGCAGGCAGCCACAGTGCTGTGGTGGCGGAGGGTGGTGAGCACTGACCGACGGTTGGTGACCATCCACAGACCCTGCCATCAGCGTTGGTGGTGGCCAGCAGCGATCATGTACTGCCTGCAGATGCCACCAGTGGTGTTGGTGGCGAGGGGGCAGGAGGTGGCGAGTGGTGACCGCCTGCAGGCACCGCTGGCAGTGTCAGCGGTGCCTTTTCCCAGGGGATATGCTGCCACACTCAAGGTGTGCACATGCACCCACTACACATTGCCAATGTAGTCAGGGGCTGAGGCCATGGCCTGAGAGGGCTGATGATGAATAACATCTGTGAGGCATGGGCATAGTGTAAAGGGGTTTTGTTGGAGCCATGCAATTGACCATTAAGGCATTGAGCATGGGCACCTGTCCATATGACACCTGTCATAAGTCAGACCAAGTTTCGGAAACCTTGGGGCAAGCCTCCCTTGATTTATAAGCCAAATACATCAAGGTATGGTAGGTGAGAGAAGGGGTGACTGGGAGAGGGATGAAGGCTGAAGGGGCTCCAAGGACATCATGGCTAGCTCTGGGGCGAAACCCTTTTACAGGTAGACATCATATTGTGCTACTGCTAGTTGTCCCTGGGGAACGCTGTGCCATGTGCCAGGGGACTGAGTTACACTGTTGCATTGAATATGGAGGGGGTCTGGGACAGAAATTCAGTAAATTGGTTTGATCCAAATCAGTTAAGTTTGATATCACATCCATCCAGGTTTATCTTAAACTGGCTGTTTTGAAAGTGGTTTATGTGCATTGAACTTCTGTTGTGTTACAGATTTGAACCTGTTTCTATTCATTTATACCATTTTGTATATAATTTCTGTCCCTAACCCCTCTCCTTTTCCCTTTTATTCACTTTATACTGGTTTATATGGAACTGCTGTCCCTAGCCTCCCCAGTGACAGTTTCTCATGGCTCCTATCCAATAAGTTATCATTTCTGCTAGCATGGGGCATGACAACTTGTGCTTCCAAACCTTTAAGATTGGCCTCCGAGATGGTGCAGATGAAACAGGCTTAACCGTCTGGTGGGAACACAAACATGACACACCCTACACTAGTCAAAACTGCTGATCCAGTCTGCATTTATGGATCCTACTCTCCCTGGAGGACCCCTAGTCTACAAAAAACAAAACAAGGAAGAAAATGAGAAAACCGCACACCAAAACGTATGATGCACCCATGCATACACGTAGGGCCTCCTGTTCCCTGACTCCTCTGGTAAGCTCTCTCTCTGTTCACAGCTCCCTCTGTTCACAAGAGGCAGCCTTTTATTAGGCAGCACAAACCCAGTCAATCAGTCACTCCAAAATAGGCATAAGTCAAATAAATGAGACCCATGCTCATCAATAGGGACCTACTTAAATCTTGGTGAGACAAAGGGTTTTTTGCAACCCACTCATGGCACACAAAGCCAATTCTGTGGGTATTTTGCAGTGGCCCTGCCCCTTGATACGGATTGTCTGAGAGGCTGGGGGGGGGGGGAGGGACTAGGTGGTGGCCACCATCTTGATTGCTGACTGCCCTTCATGCTGTCCCACCCCTCAGCACTGATTGGTGGAGAGGTCCCAGCAGGGGAAGGAAAGATGAGAGGGCAGCCACCATCTTGTCTGCTGCCTTTCGTGCCATCCTGCCACCTGGCGCCTTCCCCTCCTGGCAGCAAGGAATTCTTATTTCCACTGGGAAAGCAGCATTTTATTTTTATTACTTTTTTTTTCTTTTTTGTGGATTTCACACACAACCCTGGATTTTGCTGTTTCTGCAAGGTCTGTGAAACTATAAATTAAGTAGGTCTCTACTCATCTACCTTTCCAGTGCTCAGAATGAAGCATAAGCCAGAATTACAGACCTGGCATTGCATGCCAAACCTGAAAGGGGGAGGGAGTTTTTTTATAGTGTCATGCTAAGTCCTGCAACTTTGCACCCCGGAGCCCTGACTCTGGTTAGGTGGTCTAAGGATCCCTCTGAGATATGCTTGCATTGGAGAGGATCGGGGGAAGAGAACAAAACCCTCAGCAGACCAACAGCAGGGACCTCTGCCCAGACCCAGGGGACTGTGGGCAGCCCTGAACTAAAACAGCCTTCCATCTCTAGGACCAGCACCGAAGCCTGAAGCCATGCAGTCCTCTGGCTGGGCAGCCTTCTTTCTCAGACTCTTTTGTGGTATGGCCCAATGGGACTCAGCCACCACCCCAAGTTAAAAAAAGGAGAGAGAGAACTGGACACAATGTAAGTGTTTTCAAATCAAGGCACCTAAGCATCTTGAACCCAGGACATTGCATTTAGGAAGCCAGCTGGCCATCCACCAGACTGTAATGGCAGGTCGTTTGGCTGTCTACAAGGGCTGTGCAAAGCTTTGGGTGCTGATTTGATTCAGAGGAGATCCGGCCCAATTCGTGGCCAAATCTCCAAATCTGAATTGAATTAGGGATCCAATAAAAAGTTCCAAATCGATTCAAAGCTCTCCAAATCTTCAGAAAAGATTCAGAAAGCTTCAATGATTCAGGAAGTCCCCGCCTGCTGCAGCAGGGAGCTGGAGCTGGATTTGGAGCTGATAAGTAGAGGTGGGGGAGGAGGGCTGGATGACTGGGGAGGGGACCATGGGGGGACCCCTGCCAGCCCCCATCCCCTGCCTGCTCCCCCAGCCCTCCCACCCCTGCCTGCTTTCCCAGCCCTGCCCCCTGCCCCTCCCCCCCCCGCATGGCTGCCCTACCTGCCCCAGCTCCTGGTGCTTTAAAAAAAAGCCTGAACTCACCAGGTGCTTCCCAGCAGGGGGTCAACCCTTGCTGTCCCCCACTGCCCCATGCTGCATGGGGGGTTCTGCACAAGGCCCCTGACCCCTGCCCACTCCCCCAGCCCCCATGGCTGCCCTGCCTGCCCCAGCTCTGACCTTTTAAGAAAAAACCCCAGAAAGAACCCTGGACTCACCAGCTCCTGCAGCAGCCTCAGGGCTTTATGGGGCTCATGCAGAGCTCCCCACGTGGCATGGGGCAGCAGGGCAGGAACTGGTGAGCCTTGGGTTTTGGGGGGGGGTTCTTTAAAGGGCTAGAGAGCTGGGGTGGGTGGGGCAGCCAGGGAAGGGGCTGGGGGAGCAGCGGGGTTGGGGGACTCATGCAGAGCCCCCATGCAGCATGGGACAGTGTGGGGTAGCAGGGATTGCCCCCTGCCCAGCAGTACCCAGTGAGTCGGGGCTTTTTTTTCCAAGTGCCAGGAGCTGGGGTTGGGGCAGCTATTGCTGACCTGGGAGAGCGGGTGGGGGATGGGTCTGGGTGATTTGGAGATTTGACAGCAGCCCAATCTCTGAATCAGATTCAGCCAAATCCAAATCCGAAGCAAATAACAGCTGCTTCACATAGACCTACTGTCTACCTCATGCTTTCCCACCTTGGTGGGCTGGCAGCCATGCAGAAAAATGGACCAGACTTCAGGTGCTGCTTGGGGCTCCAGCCACACTTTGGCTGGACCCATCCTCACTGACACAGCCAGTCCACAAAAGAAACCACAAGCTGGAATTGGGGGCCCAGCATGACACACCAAACCCCCAAAATGGGGTTTACTGTGCCATGCTGAGTCCTGCAACTATAAATCCCAGAGCCCAGGCCCTGGTTATGTGAGCTCAAGTGCCCATCAGAGCTATGCTTCCATGGAGGTCCAAGGAAGGAGGGAGAAAATAAAGCCCTCAGCAGCCCAAGACCAGAGGCTTTTGCCAAGAGGGGGGGAATTTTTTGGCTGCCCTGACCTCTTGCCCTTTTATCACTGAGGCACAGCAACTAGTCCCAGAGCCAGCTTGGGGACCTTCTCTCTCAGACTCCTGAAGCAGTATAGGTTGAGAGGAGGCCATGGACAGCCCTGAAATCCCATCTTTCTGCCTCCTGTCAGCTTTGCTTCAGGTGGAGTAATTAGCATTGCTGAATGACAAGGACATTTAGCTCCACCCCAAGCTACTTGGGCAACTCTTGGCACTTCACGTACATACCCAAAGCTGCACTGACTGGGGAAGCAGCCTGCCAGGAACAGCATTGTCTGCTCATGGGCACTGTAGTTGAGAGGTAATTTTACTAATTTTTACTAAGATCTTAGGTTCTTTTTATCTGCCTTCTGTTTTCTGGACCAGTAGGATACACTTTAATCTTGTTTTCACGCTTGTCTCTCCCACCATGACTACTAGACACTCTCCTTGTCATGATAACTCAGAGTCCAACGAAGTTACTTAAGTTCTTATGAAAAGCTGTAAATGTTCTGTGTTTCACAATAAAATCATGAGAATTGACAAAGCTGAAAGTAGGACCATGTGGCTCTTGCATTGCTGTACATGAATTTGCGGGGAAGTCTTTCCTTAGATTCAGACAGGCAGATAGACAGTTGGGACGTGTTTGAAACTGCTTCATAGAAGATTTCACACTCCTACGACACAGATTGTTTCAACTCACATTAGGCCCAAAAGGCTCAGCGTCTTGTTCTACAAGTTCTCAAAGGGAACATTTCCTATGGAGAAGTAATGATTGAAGAAGCAGCATCATAGATATATGATACATGACATATAGAAATCTTTTTTTTTTTAATTTATCTGGGCTAACACACATTGAAAGCATTTTCTTCTTGCCTTGGAATTGGAGATTATTTTCATCTTTTCTCAACCTAAAAATCAAATACCCCTTACCTGAACCTAAACATTTAACCTTTAGCTCTATATGATTCCAGGAGAAAATGGAATATTTGTCTTCTTTCAGCCTAAGTAAAACAGGACCCTGTGTTTTATGAAATGCTAATCTATTTTGGCCAGCTACCTTGTGTGCCGATAAGGGAAAATTAATTTAACCACATTTGTTCACAGCAATATCATCGCAGTCTGCATGGAAGATAAAATCTTGCAAGGCGTTTGCCTTGTGAATATAGCTTCAAGGAGAATGTGCCTTTCCAATTGCATCTTTTTCCCAATAGATTCTTGATTTGCCTTGTTCTATAAGGTTTCATGTTGTCATTTAGCAGGCAATAAAAATCAGTGAAGCAGCTGAAGCTTAGAGTCCTAGGCCTAGCTCTGATTTATTTAATGGATGGTACAATATCATTGGCCTGCATAATTGAAAATCATTCCATTCCTACAATTTATGAGGCAGTCTTAAAGTAGATGATATATTTTTTAGTAAACAATTATTTTACTTGCACGAGTACAATAAAGAGAAGAGCATTTCCTTTGTACGGTGGTTCCTCAAAAGCAGAAATGTTATTAGTAGGTTATAACATGACTGTGTGGCCTATTTCTATTTCAAAGACTTAAGAGCCTACTCCTAGATTCACTTGAGGGCATAAATGATTAAAATAAAGTTGGACTAAAAGTGGCAAGTGCTTACAATTCTAAGCTGAAGTACTTGAAATGGAATCCACTTAGGTGGTGAAAATCTCAGGTGGAAGTTAACTGCATAGTTAAGTAGATGGCAAATCCCAGATGATTTTTAGTTCTATATTGCAAAAAAATGGAAGTTGCAGTTCTGAACATGCTTAATCTCTGATTGCCAGGGAAGGGGGAGACCAATCCAATTGTTACTTGAAAGGAGCTCTATTTTATTTCCGTCACAAAGGAGCCTTTATAATGCCTATTAAAAATCTTTAGAATCATTAAAAAAAAAGAAAAAGCTCATTACACTCCATCAACAAAGAGCCAGTCATCCTGCCCTGCCAGGCTGCAGTAGATGTCTGTCCCTAATCCCATGTTAAAAGCTTGTCATGCAATTTCTGTTCTTGTCTATAGGAACGTACTTACTAATCCCATCCATTAAGTCATTTAAATATATTAACATATAGGAAACTTCATACGTATGAAATGTATATCTTTCCCCCCTTTTTTTCTTTTGTACCATTGAACATCCTCCCACCACCCCATGAAGAGAACATAGTAATTTTGGTGAGAGCTATTAGATTGATAACCCTGATTTCAGGGACTCTCAAAAGCAGCGCAGTGCAAGCAATGCAAATACAATCACTGCATTCTCTCTGACCTGGAATGAACTATTTCTGCAGACCAGTCAGAATAATTCAGTGTCCGTGGCCCAGCAAGTTTATGACATCTTACCAAAATTGCTAACAATGGTTCATTTAATCCCAAGGGTACAGGCCTTTCTACAGCATCATTACCTCCTAAATGGGGCTAAGATAGATCCAAAAGACCCATTTCAGACTGGCCAAATTTGCATCAGAAGGTTATCATCCCTCCATTTACTTCTGAACTCAAACTATAAGAATACTTCTGAAATATGTTTTTAGAATGTGACAAGTTACAATCCATTCCTAGATTTTATCATGTCCAAAATTTCCATGTTTTAGTTTCCACTACTTGGAGCAAATGCCAACTATTTCATTACAGTGTTTTGCATTTCCTTTCATGTTGAACTTCATGTTCACCTGTAAAAATGTCTAAGGAGCAAACTCTATAGTTCAACATGAAAGAAGAATAATGCATTAATATTTGTTGATCTCAGTCCAGGCCTCGGGTCTAGGTGCATTACAGAATTTGCAATTGTTGACACCAAATTGTACATCCTTAGAGAAGGGAAGCTTACTATGAGAAAATAAACTGCCCTTATACCTGAACAGCCCTCCTGGGATATCACCGGCAAACTGGCAGGCAAGTCTAAGGAAGATACTATTCATTCATACTTTTATGTGAATAAAGGAGAACAGTGTCCAAAGTTGTCACTCAGTGTCTTTGACAACAGCTAAAAACCTACGATGCTATGAGCAGGTATTATTTCCTTTGGTGCTTACGCTCATGAGAGGACACTAACTAGTAAGTCACCACAGGAACTCCCAAATCATGTTTCTTATACCAATGTTTCCAGATAAAGTTTATGCATACATTTGATTAGGTGAACAAACTAGATTTAAAACTCAGTTTGAAAGATAAACCCCAAACAAATGTTTTTCCCCTAACACTGAAACAGAAAACTGAAGAAATGATATAGAGAGAGTTAGCTGTGTTATTCTGAAGTTAGGCAGAAGGTAGGGCAAGGTGGAATCTTATATGTAAATATACACATACCATTGTTTCACCACAACCAAAAATATATATTTTATTGCATTTTTAGATTATTACCTTCCCAAAATTAAGGTAAACCAAGATAATTTTGAAATATGAAATAAAAAATGTTCACAGCCAGCATTTCATCCCTCCCCCCCCCATTTTCCCTTCATTTTTTTCAAACAAAAATATAAGCTCAATATGGTCTAATTTGCAAAGTAACTGCAGTCATTCTAAAACTGTATCATTCAATGAATAAGATACTCATCCAATTTTCTCCCACTATTAGTAAAAAAAAGCCATCTATAGCATACAAAATGTACTTTTTTGCTTTACCTTTTCCATTTTATTAAATCCTATATCTTTCTTTTTCAAATTCTGACACCCTTTATGTATCAGTTTCATTAGTAGTAGATATGGTGAACAACTACACAATTTTTAGCTTTTACTTAAGGAAAAATAGTGCCTCATAATATATTTATGAAACCATAATGTCAAGCAAAGAAAAATATATGGAAGCAGCAGGAAATACATAACCTGGTAGGAACATAACATTCAAGTCCTAAAGAGAGATACTTGAGACAAAGGAATTTTTTTTGGTGTGTGGTACTCACCTTCTTCCCTCCTTACTCAAAAGACTTTGTTTTATAAGCAAAACCAATCTTTAAGTGATTACAATCTAGATAATTTTTCCTAAATAGATCAAAATAAAAAAACAACAACAGTCAATATCATTGTCTGACCTTTTCCAATTCAATTCACCCAAGTAGTCAGAAGAATAAAAAGCGTATTTCCCTTAGGAAATCTGATGTCCTCACACTAAGAGATGACAACTAACAACCCACTCTGCAGATGAAGTCCTTTTTAGATGCTTTACTCCAGGATTCTCAAGATACTTTTGCATGAAGAAAACACAACCCAAGAAACATCTTTCCTAAGACAGTCAAAAGACAAATAAAAATGTTATACTTCTCAAGTTTTTAAATAATAAGGAGCAGGAGTTCACAGCCTGTTATGATCTTTACAAAAATAGCCATGCATAAGAATTATTAAAGTCTATGGGCTAGATTCTTCTCATTCTTACAGTCAGAAGAGTCAGGATTAAACTTACTGACTACAGTGGCGATATTTAAGAGTCGCAGCAGGTTAAGACAAGATAAGAATAAACCTTACATTTAAGTTCAAAATGAGGTAGATTAATGTTCTATTTTGATTTTGCCCTGAGATCATGTCCAGAATGTGTTTGACTTATTCCCCAACAACAGTGAGTGATTGACAGTAGGTTGTCTATATATAAAATAAATGAAATGTACATTTTTTATTCTAAGGCCAGGTACAGACATTATATTTAGATTGGTCTAAGTGATTGGAAATCCATCTAAACCCATAACCATGCAGAAGTTCAGTGCACATGGACTGGTTTAAAAATGGTGGAGCCAGGTCCAAGATAGATGTGCACTCAAATCAGATTGGTCTAGGTTAGACCAGTGAATCAAATTTCTGTACTAGTTCCCCTATTGATTCAAGTTAGATCGCTATCCTCTGGCATCCCAGCCTCCTTTGCAGCCCTCTGCTACTCCTATCACTGAGCCTGAGCTCAGTTGATCCTGCTAAGTACCTAATAGACCCTGTCTGTGAGCTCTCCCAGAGCAGAGCCAGCAAAGCCTCTCTCCCCAGCCCACCCCCTGCCTCTGACCATCTGTCAGCCACTGGCAGGCAGCAGGAGGTAGGGAAGGGAGGCATCTGTGCACCAGCCCAAGAATCTAGGCTCCCAAAAACCCCAGGCCATGGCCTCACACTTCGTCATGAAATAGCTCATGATGTACACCCCAGGAGAACCCCCACAGAGCCTGACCCTGACTCCCGCACACTCGGCTAGGGACCCCGATCCCTCCACACTCCAGCAAATCCCCACAGCCACTTTCCATTCCCACCCTGCAACTCCACCAGGTGGACATTGGGTCTGGGATCACCCACCTGTCCAACTCTTACATGGAGAAGTCTCTAGTTTTCACTTCCACATTCAGGAGTTAGTGTGCCAGGTCAAAAACCCCCACCCTGTGCCTCCCTTCCAAGGTTCTGTGCTGAGTTCAGGCCCTGAAGCATTCCCCGTGACCTCAACCTCCTCCCCTTCCCCATCCTAACCACCACTTCCATGTTATTTAACTCCTTTCACAAATCTTCCTCTGCCTCCAGAGGTTTGCTGGTTTCTATCCAAGGAACCAAGCTGAGACATGGGCAAGATTCAACAGGTTTCCTTTATTAAAAACAAGAAAAGCTTGGCCGCTGCAACATTTTAAACTGAAACATGTCTTCTCCTTGCACCACATTTCCCCACATCCTGGTGTATGCCCCAGGGGAGTAAGAGGGGAGTGGGAGAGGAGGGGAAGAGGTACAGCATCCAGGCAGCCTGGATTGTGGGCAGCGCTGCCTGGGATGCAGGGTCAGAGAAGCCTGGAGTGGACGATCCATGGGGCAAGCACTCAAAAGCTCTCCAGCCTTACTCATCCAGGGAGGGCTCACAGTCCTCAAGGCTGAGGAGGTAGTCAGCCAGGGCTCTGCAGATCTGGATGGCATGATGCCAGTGCCCCCAACATCAGCATAGTTCTCATTCACTCCTCCATCCCTGCACTATATATGCATGGCCTGCCATGCCTGGATTGCACACCATGCCTCCTCTGCCTAGGCTTTATGGAAGACCTCCCTTCTGGTCTCACAGATGTTGTGGAGGATATATACAGCAATGAGGATTTGAGGCAGGTTCTCATCCACCTCAAGGCACATGCTGAGAGCCCACAAGTGTGCCTGAGGCAGCCATAACCACACTCCACTGCCATGCCACAACTGCTCAGACAGTAGTAGAAAGTGCTCCTTCTAATGGTCCAGGTATCCCCCATGAGGTTTCATCAGGCAGAACAGGGTGGGATAAGCGAAGTCTCCAATGATGAGGGGAGGAACACTGATGTCACCTATGATGAAATTGGGGACCTCAGGAGCATAGTACCCGCTCTCTATCAGCCCAGGGAGTGGGGAGTTACAGAAGGTGGGAGCACTGAGGGTGCTGCCTACCCAGCCAGTGAAGGTGTGGGTGAAGCAGCCCTGGTGGCTGACAACAGACTGCAGGATAACTGAGAAGCCCTTGAAGTTGATGAATGCTTAGGGATAGGGTTGTGGGTGCCATCCACAGCCCCCATGCAGTTGGGGAAGCCTATGCAGTGGAAGCTGATGATCACCTCCTGCAGATGCAGTGGTTATCCAGGATATTCTGGATAACCAGGCTCATCTCTTGGATGGCCTCTCCAACTGTGTTCTTGCCCACACTGAACTAGTTGGCAATGTAGTGCTAAACTGCTGGGGGTGGCCAGCTTCATGACAGCGATGGCTACCTGTTTCTCCGAAGTGAGACGTGGCGATATGCCAACATCTTGGCATGCAATGTGGGGAACCAGCTGGGCAATGGTATCCATGAAGGTGGCCCGATGCATGTGAAAAGTCTGGATCCACTGCCATCCCAGATGCCCAGGATGATCTACTCCCACCAATCAGTGCTGGTGGTGCAGGGCCAGAACTTGCACTCAGGGTTCTGGAGGTGGAGCCAGAACACCACAGCATTGATGGACTCCTGGGTGGCCTTGTCCTCATCAACCACATGGAAGTTGGTGGCCCATTCCAGAATGCTTGGGTGTGGTGGGTTGCCCTGCATGGGACATCTGGTTACTGGCTCTGGGGCACAAAGCCATGTGATAGGGTGACCAGCTGCTGTATCATTTCCAGGTGGGTGTATGTGATGTCCAGGGATCCAGGGTTTCTGTTTCCCATGGAAAAAAGAAAAAAAAATGCAGCTTTTCCCTTTTAGCTAAGAAAAACACAGATTTTTCATTTTAACAGAAAAACACACTGATTTTCCACTTGTGCAAAGAGCTGTCTGCAAGCTGGCAGTTGCAGCCTCCAAGGGGCTGGGGGGAGCCAGAGGAGGGCAGTCAGGCAAGGGGCACCATGACCATGGGCACACTCACACATGCAGGTGGCTGCCAGTCAGTCTGGAGAGCAGCTCCCACAGGTAGGTCTGTGGGGAGGGAGTATTCAGGCCTTCATAGGGATGGAGGGAGGGAGGGAGTTGGGCAGGGCTGGGGCTGCTGCCACTGCCCAGCCTGGGTGGTGCATGGAGCTTGGGGCCCACGGCTGGAATGCACAGCAGCAGAGCCCTGGTGGGGAGCAGGATGGAGTCACAGGCAGCTTGTCCGGGGGGTGGAAGGGGCTGATTCCTAGCCACTGTGCACACTCCCAGGTAGGCATGTGGGGTATGTGCCCCCCAGATCTGTACATAGAGCAGGTGAAGGCTGCCTGCTGTGGGCTCAGGCTTCCCATCTTGCTGCCCTACCCTGGGGTCTGGTGCAGCAGGGCAGCACAGGCCTGGCTTGGGAAGTGTCTTGAAGCTGCAAGCCCTGCACTGCCCTGGCAAAGCACCCCGTGCCCACCCGGCAGCGGGGGGACTGGCAGCGCAGAGTTGTGCCCCTTGTTGCTGCTTCTGGGCAGGCGGAGGTGGGGGGACCTTGCTGTGGCAATGCAGAGCTCCCAGCAACAGCACCAAGATTCCCTGCCTGGCTCCTATCTGCCCTGCCACGCTAGGTCCCATCCACTGGGCTGCTAAGGCCCCAGGAGGAGGGCAGCATGGTGGGGAGCCCAAGCCTGCAGCAGGCAGCCAGCATCCACCCCTGCCCCGCCACAGGCTCTGCTCCAGCCATGCTGCTCATGGGGGCGAGGAAGCTGGACTCCACACTCTGCTCTGCTCCACCACAGCAGCCAATGTCTCCTGCAGGTGACACCTGGGGCTCAGGGGAAGGGGGCAGCAGACCTAGGTCCCTGGTCCCATAGCCCTGGCAACTGGGGACCCCCTGCAGCAGGGTTGGGGGGGCTGGGAGCTGGGGTTGAGAGTGAGGAGCACCAGCAGGGTTGGGGGGCTATGGCTTGGGAGTGAGGGGCCTGGACCTGTGTTCTGGTAAGCAAAGGGGGCAGGGGAAACTCATTTACCATGATAAAAAGTGTAAAATCAAATACCAAAATGTATAGGTACTTGAAATTTTATTATAGCGATCAAGGCACTGGCAGGATTCCAAATTGCTTTAAATTGTAAATATACAGGCAACCCCCGCTTAGCACTCCTAATTAGTTCCTAAAAAAAAAAAATTAAGCGAAACGACCGTTAAGCGAAACCGAAAGTATTTGATGACCCAAGATGGCAACCACAATTGTTTTTAATGACCCAAGATGGAGACCGTGATCGTTAAAATGAAACTCACTGAGCGTGAAGTGAAGTCAGGTATCAATTTCAAATGAGTGTTATAGCAAAGTAGCGCTAAGTGGAATAGCATTAAGCAGGGGTTGCCTGTATCAATAAAACATCATTTCATTTTAATCACTGATTTTGGGTTTGTTAATCAGAGAATTAGTCATTTTTATCAAAGAATTTCCCATTTCTAAACAGAGAAAACCAGGATCCCTGGCAATGTCCCAGAGCCTCCAGTGAAAGTCTTGCAGGGCAACAAGCAGGACACACCACAGCTTTTGGGTCTCCCTGCTTAGGAGACAGCAGGATAGCAGGATGCATGGCAGGGAGCAGGCAGGCTGGGGTGTGGAGGCACGTGCAACTCACAGTGGAGGGTGCTCACTCTGTGGCTTTTCTGGAAACCTATGGCTGGGTGTGAGGGAGTGTCTGCAGTGACATGGCAGTGGGAGCATGCTTGCCTATGGCCAGCAGCCAATCAGGTGTAGCCCAGGCACTTGGCTGCACTTGGCAGCCTCTGGCAGCCCAGGGAACCTGAGGGGAATACTGGAAGGTATGAAGGAGTACCTCCAAACTGCTGGCCTCAGCCAGTGCAGGCAGCCTGTCTGCCCTCCCTCCCTCCCCAGCAAGTGTGAACGTGTATAGTGTTCGCTAGGCCTGTGTGAAGCGGCTAGTGTTCACTTCCGATTTGGATTTGGCCGATTTGGGGGGCAGTAATTCAATTTGGTGATTCGAATCACTGTCCCAAATTGATTTGGTCAAATCTGATTTAGAGATTTGGCTTCCGCCGAATCTCTGAATCTCCAAATCAGCCAGGCCCATCCCCTGCCCTCTTTCCCAGCCTGGCAATGGCTGCCCTGCCCACCCCAGCTCCCAGCTCTTTGAAAAAAAAAGCCCCAACTCACTGGGTGCTGCCCATGGCTGTCCCACCTGCCCCAGTTTGGCCCTCTAAGGGAAAAAAAAACCCCAAACCCTGGGCTTACTGGTTCCTGCCCGGTGGGGGGAAATCCCCGCTGCCCCATGCCATGAGGAGCTCTTCCACAAGCCCCGCAAAGCCCCTGCAGAAGCTAGTGAGTTCAGGGTTTTTTTCATTTTTTTTTCCTTAAAGGGCTGGAGTTGGGGTGGGCAGGGCAGCCAGGATGGGGTCAGGGGGCTTGTGCAGAGCCTCCCACACAGTGTGGGGCAGTGGGGAGCAGCAGGGATTGTCCCCCTTGCTGGCAGCACCTGGCAAGTTGGGGCTTTTATTTAAAGCACCAGGAGCTGGGGCAGGCAGGGCAGCCATGGGAGAGGGGCTGGGGGAGCGGGCAGGGGTTGGGTAGGTGCTAGGGGGACCTGGGGGAGCAGGCAGGGGATGGGGCCTGGCAGGGCCCCCCCCCTCCCCCCATGGTCCCCTCCACCCTCCTCCAGCCCCACTTCCACCCTACTTATCAGCTTCAAGTCTGGCTTCAGCTCCCTGCTGCAGCCACTGGGGACTGCCAAATCATTGAAGCTCTCCGAATCTTTTCTGAATAAATTCAGAGAGCTTGGAATTGATTCAGACCTTTTTATTCATCCCCTGATTTGGTTCAGGTTTGGATTTGGAGATTCAGCCACTGAATCGGGCCAAATCTCCTCTGAATTGAATTAGCACTCAAAGTTTCACACAGCCCTAGTGTTCACAATCAATCTAACCTAGGCCATTTACAGAAAACTGCATAAGTTACATTGATTTCTCCTTGGGCTTTTTGAATGTCTGTATTTAGCTTAAATGTTTTATTAAGCACAGTTAAAACATTTAGAGAAGCTTGGCTTCGGATGATTCATTACTTCATAGAGTGTAAATGGTAGTTTGGTTAGCTGGTGTGCAGTTGGACATAGCAATCAGGGAGGCACTGCTACTATTTTTATGGGAGGTTTCCACAAATAGTTTTCTCCTTAGTTGTCTCTCATGCCTGGGCCCCTGGAAACTTCAAAACAATTTACTGCCCTATATAAAACAAACCAAAATATACTTATAACCATAAGCAAGGAAGGAGGCAAACCTTTGACAGTTCACATTAAGTTCACTAGCTGAAATTACTTTTCTTCCACATTAAAAAGGAAGTTTTGAATCTGTTAAAATGTAGCTGGTAAAATAAATGCTGTTTGGGAACAGTGTGCAAATTAAAGCCAAAATTGAAATTCATGGCCATTCATGAGTCCTGTTACTGCTGTTTTGAAGAAAATTGTTTGAGAAGTGCAATAGAGTAAATTTAATATTGCAACTGTATTATTAGTTATTAGCCAAATAGCTAATTAGCTTACATTTTCTCTGATTTTTTTTCCCCTGCACATTGGTCAGATGGCTAAACCCACCTTTTAAATTCGGTTACCAATTCAGCACCATGAGATAAACGTTATACTGAAGTAGCAGTATAATTAACGCATAGACTCAAAAGGTAGACTATCCTATTGTTATTAGATTATTAGTATTATATGCTTTTAAATTACCATTATAATTGGAAGGATTTTGTTTGTAGCCGTGTTGGTTTAAGGACATAGGCAGGCAAGGTCCTTTGGGCAGATGTGATATCTTTTATTAGACGGACTGAGTAGTTGGAAAAAAGTTCTTGGCAAGCTTTTGGGCACAGTCACTCTTCTTCAGGCATAGGGAGTTTTTGCTGGTCTGAGACTCCAAGAAATGAGAGAAGCTAACAGTGTGGCAGGATGTCAGTGAGAATGTAAATAGGTAGAAATAAGAAAGACAAAAGGTAAAGCAGAGTGGGGAGGGGCCAGTACCTTTCCACCACCCCAACAATATCTATACCTCGCAACAGAACCATCAGCATTCCTGGATCTTACACCTGCACCTCCAGAAATGTAATATCTCATCCAGTCCACTATATGCCCTCATGGAAAATGCTAAAAACTGAACAAATGTTAATCAGCTTAGTGTTGTTCGTTTTAGTGAAACAGCCACACAGTTAGATGAAAAACCTGCTCTGACTGCCCTTCACCTGCACATCTGTGACTTGCCACTACAGGCTTAGTGGGCAGGAGCAGGCCCCACTTGCTGCTCCCACCAGCTGATACTATATTCAACCAGGTTTATCTGAAACCAGTTTGAAAGTTGATTATGTGCACTGAACTTCTGTTCTGTTACAGGATTAAACCAGTTTCTGATCACTTAAAACAGTTTATGTGTAACTTCTGTCTGTAGCTCAGGAGCCCAGCTGGAAGCTGCCAGCCAGCCAGGCACTACTTGAGCTCTGAAGGGCCCGATCCTTTCTTTTCTCCTCCAGAGCCTGTTCACCCCCCACACCAGACAAAGTGCCCCATCCTTCCCCTCCACATGTGCAGAGAGCCAGGGACACCCTGCCTTGTCACAGACAGGCTGGGTCTCCTCGGCAGCAGCAAGCAGAGGTGGAGGGGTTGTGGGAAGGACTCTTCTTGTGGTTGCTACTTTGCGGCAGACTGAGACTGCGCTGGGGCTGTGCTGTGGCCAGGCTGGGTATCCCTGGCTCCCTGAGCTTGTGGGGGAAAGGATGGGACAGGAAATTCTTGCTTTGCCCAGTCCTGGAGGCATGGGTGTGGGGGGCGGGCACCAGAGAAAATTTAAAGGATCAGGCCCCTCAGAGTTCAAGTGGCAACTAGTCACGCCTGGCAGTGCAGCCCCTGAACTGTTGCTGGTCAGACTGCCAGCTGGCCAGGTGCTGCCTGAGCTCTTAGGGGCCTCATCCTTCTTTTCTCTAGAGTCTGCCTGGCACACAGCTGCTGGAGGGAGCAGAGTTGGTCCAAGCAGCGGTGGGAGGTACCATGGCTGACAGTCACTCTGGGGCTGCCCCAGGGTGAGGTGCCATGCCCAATCCCACTGTCTCTTTTGGGATACTGGAGGGCTTCAACTTGTGCATAATAACAGTTCTGTTAAGAGTGGCCACAATAGAACAGGAGCAAAATTAGGTGGAGTGGTGTCACTTTAAACCCAATAACAAGTACTTTAGGCCACTTAAAAGGTGTTAATGTGCATCCAATGCAGGGGTTAACAGCTCCAGAAGCCGCCTAGACTTACTGTGTAAGAAGACCCTAAACTCTTCTGCTGCTTAATTAATTTACCCCAAGCCACCACTTCTGAGTTACACAAACCTTTTGATTAATGAAAAGCAAATCAGGATAAGTTTGCAGGAAATATTATTCACGGTGAATACTTCAATCAGTTCCAGGTATGCAACCTACATCAGACACTGTACAACATTATATTTGTTTATACCATACATATTTTCCGATTCATAAAGATAACAGGGCTGACTGCTAGTAAAGAAGGCAGCTTTAATTAGGTGTGATTTCTACACATTCAGTTTGGTTCGCTGAGAGCCTCTTTGCCTGGATGTTTCTTTATATTCTTGTTGCAAGAGCTTAAAAAAAAAAAACAGCCTCTCCCCCCCCCCTCCCCTTTTTATGATATCTTCCATTTGGAGGCTTTAAATTGAAGAGAGGTGCCTTTTAATATTTCATCAGAGGATACCTTATTCATTTATTCTTATTGGGTTTTATAATAACTAAATAATTACAAATTATGCAGAATCATGTGGTAAAGATTACAAGCAACCGCTAAATGAAAAGATAAAGTTTAATAGGTAAATGGCCTGGAAAATTATGGTGGTTGCATTTCATTCCTAATGAAACTTAGTATGCAGTTTCTAAAAACTCAACATAATTTCAATTTCAATTTTCCTTCTCAGTGTCTAAGCAGATAAGGCTGAGTGCACACACTAAAGGCTTGAGTTCCCTGTTAATTTGGCTGACAAACTACTAATCCAGTCTGGGAATCTTTTACAAAAAGAAAGCTACATCAAGGTGTATGGTTGACTGCAGTCCCCACTTGGGGGTTGTGTCTTCAGATCTCAGTCCAAAAAGAGATGATCAAGTAACTCATGGATTAGACCAGTGTTTTTCCAACTCTGTTCCACACAACTGTGGGGTTTTGGGATGCATTATCAGGGGCTTCTAAAAGAGACTGAGGGTTAACAATGTCAGAGTGGGCTGGGAGGTGGTGTATAGGTCATTGCTGAACTGGGTTACCTGGCTCTGTATTAGCTCACAGGATAGGAGCAGTGGTTTCATAGCAGAAGTGATATGAAACGGTTCCATGACTTCAGCAGTTTTCAAAACTACTAGGTTAAACTGATAAACACAGAAGTACCTGCTATAGCTCAACCTATTCCTTTTTCTTTTGATTATTATTATTTTCCTCCTCTTTCTAGTTAGAAGTAGGTGAACTCAATGAATCCAAGCTTTACAAGGCCACCCAATCAATAAGAAGTCTTCCAGGTGGCGAATGTCTTCTTCTCTTCATAAACAGCAAGAAGTGGAGAGAGGGATGGGGCTAGTGGCCTTCACCTTTGTCAGTGCAGCTCTACAGAGGGGAAGAGCTGATAGGACCAGCAGGTTCCAGGGCTTATGAGCTACATCTTTTCCTTTTCAAAATCCCAAGTAGCCCAGAGTCTGAACTCCTCTCACACCTCTGGAACACCAAGTCCAAATGAGACAAGAGCAGGAGGGAGAGGGGAGCAGCTAGTCTGGGATTTCAAGAAAGCAGCATGAAAGGGTCTGTTGCCAGCAAGGAGTGGGAGAGGTAAAAGCAGGAGATGAGTAGCTATTTTTTTTTAGGTGGGTGAGAAGAAGCAAGGGACAGATCCATTTGAAGGCATGGACCCACAGGATCCAGGGCTCTGGCCTCCCATGTCTGAAAGGGCCCTAAAAAACCCAGCAGTAGTAGTCAAAACAAGGCATGAGTGATATGCTTCACATGTGCTGTAAATGTTCAGAGTCTCAAAAGGAAGAGAATCAAAGTATCATTGGTAGCAATCCCTTGATTAGAGGATGATCATTGATTGGTTTGAGGTGACTTAAGAGACCAATCTCTGAATCACAGATTCATCCACAAAAGTTGCAGGTCTTTCTGCAGGGGAGAGTAGGCTGTAGGCTGGGATTCCTCTCCATTTCCTTGTTCCACTCTCTCTTCTATGCTTCAAGGGCAAGATGCTTTACCTCAAAACAGACTGCTGCTTGATTGAGGTTCCAGTACCATTGGAATTGATTGCCAGCCAGCTCCTCCCAGCTCTTGATGTCAGCATCTGTTTTTGTTTTTTTTGAGATATGCCTTTATTGTGTCCTTGTGGCATTTTCTCTGGCCACTGTAAGATTTCAAGATGCAACTAAGCCGGGAGTGGAGCCTTTGTTTTGAGAGTCCAGAGTTGGGCATCAACACACAATGTCCAGTCCAGCATAGTTGGTGCTTGAGCATCACTGACTCAATGTTGGTAACATTTGCTTCAGCAAGGATTCCCGTGTTTGTGTGGCAATCTTCCCATCTGCGAAGGATTTTCCAGAGGCATAGTTGGTGCTACGTCTCCAGACTCTTGAAATGACAATGATAGGTCACGCACATTTCACATCTTTACAGGAAGTGGGGATGATGACCTGGATCTTGGTGTCTTTCCAGAAATCATGATGAATAAAGACACAATGAAGCAATTTACAAAGGGAGGCACTTGTGCACCAGACCCTGTGCTGTACCTTTCATTAACATTCACTCTCTGAGAGAGGTGGCTACCGAGGTAGGGAAAGTGCTCAACTAACTCCAGGGTCTTTTTCTCAATGGTTATTCTGGAACAGGGGTCACATTCATGGCCTGGAGCAGGCTTATAGAGCACTTTAGTCTTCTCAATGTTGAGAGAGAGGCCCAAAGTTTGGTAGGCTTCTCCAAAGAGATCCAGTGCAGTTTGGAGGTTTTCCCTTGGTGTACACAAGGATGGCACACTTGTCAGCATACTGAAGGTCAAGGATGGTTGTTGTGAGTACTTTGATCTTTGAAGAAAAACATCCCAGATTGAAGAGAATACACCCACTTGGCATTCAACATCAATTCCAAAAGGAAGGCACTCCTTAATATGAACCAGGATGACTGTCAAAAAAATGAAGAACAGAGTTAGGGTGATTATGCACCTTATTTGATCTCCATCTGGATGACAAATGGATCTTCTCAGTCACAATTATCTGGTCACGGAGAAATCTCAGGGCCTCAATATACTTTCTGGGACATCCAAAGCTGGCCAGTACTTTCCCCAAGTCTTGCCAATTGATAAAAGACTTAATGAGGTCAGTGAAGGCCATATATAAGTCTTGATATTGTTCCTGGCACATTTCTTGGACCTCATGGGCAACAAAGATCATATCAATTGCTCCATAGGATGGTCTGAAACCACAATGAAATTCTGGCAGAGCTTCCTCAGCAAGAGGCAGAAGACAGTTCAGGAGGATGTGAGAGAAGATTTTCCCTGTTGTGGAAAGGAGGGTGATACCTAGATAGTTCCCCCACACAGATTTATCTCCTTTCTTGAAGATAGTCATGATGTTGGCATTCCTCAGATCCCCAGGGATCTCTTTGTTGTTTCAAATTCAAAGAACAAATCTGTGGAGTCTCAGTACCAGTTCTTCACCTCCAGCCTTCAGCAGGTGTGCCATCTGGCCCAATAGCCTTTTTTTCTTGGTTTCTTTGATGGCATGCCAGACTTCTTCTAGGATAGAAGGGTTGGAGAGGGATCCCCTTTCAGAGTATTGGGGAATGAACTTGATGATAGTACCCTTCACAGTTAACTCAGAGATCTGGAGTGCCTCAAAGTGCTCTTTAAATCTAGCTTGGATAGATTCTATATTTGAGTAGCATTGAGCCATCCTGCAATCACAGAAAGATAGGACTGTAGGAATTTTGGTAATAAATTACTGGTTGCCTGGAAATAGCTCAGTCAAAGCATGAGCACATAAACATATCAAATTCAAACAGTTACGCAAAATGCTGAATGTGTTCACATGCATGCTCCATCCTGCTCACTGCAATAACTAGCATCTGACTAAATGGAGAAAGATCCCCAGGCAACACTATGACCAGGGCCTCCAAAGCCCTTCAGACAGCCTTAGGGATTCAGTCTCATTTTCACAAAGAGTTGGGAAGGAGGGGTGCCTATATATGTGTTTGGGGATGAGGGGAGGAAGAAATTAATTAGAGCAATTCTCAGACAGCTGCTCTAATTAAAACACCTCATCACATGTATTAAGCATTCTGCATTTCAAAATGGCTGTGGGGGAGATTTAACTAAAGCTCATTCAACATGGTTTAGTTAAAGCACCCCTGTGGCTTCTTTGAAATGTGCTTAATACATGCAACTGAGAGGCATGCTGGAGCGTTCTGCTTAGGGACCTCAGGATGGCAGTTAAAGCTAAGAACCCACTGGTAAATGAATTAAGGTTTTTCAAGGAAGGTTTCAAAATGGTTAATTGGCAGATTTGTTTTATTTGGAGTCTTAAGTGATTGGACATATGCTTTGCAGGGTTTAGAGGCAGTCAGCCAGTCACCACTTATAGGTAAAAGCTTCAGTGGAAATACTGGTCACAAATTACAACCAAGTGTATGTTGAATGTGATGGGAAGATAGCCTGACGTTATGCATCACTGGCATTTGTTTAGGTTGTGTTGTATTTATCTGTTTTGGGCTTCCCACTTCTGTGGATGAAAACTGTAAATTGCAGCACCCCAGTCTTATATACATGTGCACATGCTACAAAAGAAAAACACATTCTAGTAAGGCAAAACAAGTAATTTTTACCATGTTTGGGAAGATGAGATTAATCCTGAGTCCAATAATGCAGTGTTGGGGCAAAGCAAAAGGAGACTGGGAATTGTTGTACAAGCAAGTCTAGGGAGGGAAGCACAAGCTAGTCAAGGAGCACACTTCATCCCTTTTCTTCTCTTCTTGACTCCCTTTCACATCTGCAGAATATCACATAACTGAGATATACTCAGTCGTCACTGGGTACTGAAGAGAACCAAATCACCAAGTACAGAATATAAATAAAATCATAGACTGATTATTTTCTGAAGTGCTGTACCCTTAGAATACTTTGAAAGTATTTTTTCATGGCAATGACATTTTCTTATCTGGAGACCCATCCATTATGATATCAACCTGGCAGCTATAATTTCAGATACCAAGCATTTTAACTCCCGAAATCACTTCCTCTGCAGTTAATTCACCAATTCCTATATGTCTAACAAATAAGCATTTAATGACCACTGTGGAGTAGAACTTCCTTTTGGAATCCAGAGAAAACTACATCCCCATAAAAATTATTTTCCCATTGTAAATGTGGCATAAAGATAAGTGTCAGCTGGATCTAAGAAACAATTTGTTGAAGTAAGCTAGATTAATTTTCAATAACAAATACACATGGTTATTTGGCACTTATTTCCAAGTAGTTCATTAAATTTTAAACCCAGTAATTGTATCTTAAAATGAAGTTCAATATGTGGGATGCATATATGCATTTATCTTAATTTTGCAAATGAGTTTATTGATCTACTTGATACATTTTTTATAGTTTGTTCTATGGAGCAATCCAAAAAAACCCAATAAAAATGAAAATTAAAAACATATTAATTAACTCCTGCATTAATATGACTACTCAGAAGCTTATAGAGGGAAATATTATTGGCCACTACCAATTTTGCCCATTAAATAACTATCTATTTTGCCTCCATCTTACAGCCTTAAAATTTCTATACTACCATAATTGTTCTCAAGTCATGTATAATACTCAATAGCAGAAGTATTACCGTCCATTTATACACGTTATCAGTGATGTAGCAAGAGGCTCTGAGCGGAGTGACCACCCCAGGCACTGAAGCAAAGGGGTGCCAACAGGCACTGCCAGCCGGGGTGGGGCACAGGACATAGCTGTAAGTGGCTCGTTTGGGGGTGGTGCGGGAATGGGGAAGGGCCACTCCTGCCACTGTGTGCAATCCTGAGCAAGCATGGTGGGGCATGTGCCCCCCGGATCTGTGTGTGGGGCAAGGGTGGGCTGCCGCTGTGGGCTTTGTCCCGGGTGCCAAACTTCCTTGTTATGGCACTGGATGTTATGTTTTCCTAGGTTTAATCTGGACTACATGGGCATCTGTAGTCTGAATTAAAATTGGCTCCAGTCCAAATGAATTAATCCTCATTGAATGAGGATTAAAGTTAATGCCAACTAGAGCAGTCTGTGCTAGGTAATTTAAACTGTATTAACCATCGTGTATATATGGCAGATATCTAGGGCTTCCTGTTGTTCATGCCTACCACCAAGTGTAGCAAGTGAACACAGTTTTGTGGCCCTGATTGTGAGTGGTGGGCAGTGTCTAGCACCCCCTGCTGTCTCTACTGAAGAAGTACAGAAGTGCACAAAAACCTCCCCGATGGTCAATGATCATCTATTAACCATTAAATTCTAATTGAAATTTGATTCAAACTGTGTGATGCAAATCAGTTAACATGGTTTAGAAAGCAGTGAGTACATATGGCCACAAATACCTCTTAATTCTAATTAGCTCTTCTCATAACTATATACAGTAATATAGAAAGTATATAGTACTATATAAGCATATCACCTAGGAGGAATATACCACAATATACCACAGACATATGAGTGTGAAATGAGCAGTGCACAGACAAACCATATTTAAACAAACCTCCCCTTCTCAGATCAGCACTAGTTATGGTCCATATTCCACATCTCATACTCAACTAGTTGCCCTTTACTTATAGGGATGCACAAGAGGGATCATGAAGGGGACTTATAGATTAACCAAAAAGATTGAAACAAGTCATTGTGTTCCCAGCAGAAGAAACACCTAATTTCTTCCATAAGCAGAGGCATATCACTGATGCCTTCAGCCTGGTATAATGGGAGAGACTGCTGAAACTAGACTTAAGTATTTGGTCCCAAGACCATGACCTCAAATCACCAGGACTGTAAAACTAAAGCAAAGACTGAGTTAATGCAGGGTTCTAACACACATAACATTTGAAACATTTCAAAGTATAATGGAAATGTTTTGAAAAGAGTGTTTCAGCTACAGGCAGACATACAGACCCCTGTTGCACCACCTGGCTGGAGCACTACAACCAGGAAAAAGTAAGCAATGCAACTTGCAGTTCTACTCCCCCTTCCTTCGCAAGGTAGGAGCTGTCAAGTGGGGCTCTTCAGTGAGGAACAGTGGCTCCAGTCCACTCTCTCCCTTAATATAAGTGACATTCTCCTGTCCCCTCTGCTTCTGGTCTTCTCAAGTGCCCCCCAATGGAACCCAGAGACCAGTAGAAGTCTGTCCAACTGACTAAGTCTGTCTAAGGATTTAAACATTGCTCTAAGGATTTAAATGTCGCTGGCAATGCAGGCATGAGGGTTGATATGTTTCTTTCAATATTCATTGGCTAGTTAAGCAATACTCACAAATTCATGCCACCGTAACCTTCATAAAAGGCAGGTTTACCAACCCAAGACGAGTTTTTTTTACTGACAATCTACAAACTTTTACTGACAACCAAACTTTTTCTCTTTTACTGACAGATGTTTTTACTGATATTAGTTTTATAGGCTCTTCCCTGCTGCTAGGCTCCAGTTAGAAGACCTAAGTTCAAATTTGGGGGTTTAACAGCAACTATAATAAATTAAAAAAAGAAGAAAAGGGAATGATCCTGGAATTATTTGAAACAGCTATTCTAGTAAAGTGGAGACAAACCTTAAGCAATGGTTTTGGTTTTGCACTGTATATGCACACGCCAGTCTTTGAATAGAGGTGGTAGCTAGTCATACATTAGTATTACCTCGCACAGACACTTCAGCCATAAACAATGCCTAATTACCAGGAACAACATTCTCTTAAGAAATGATGAGGTGCAGAGATGAATCCAGAAGTAAACTCTCACATTGCTTCCCAGAGCTCCTCCAAAAATAAAGCTGTATCACTGCCTGGTAATACAAATTTCTCCTAAAAGCAAACCAGTTCTCTTTTGTGGAAGAGGAAATTTTTTTTTTAAAATTAAATCTAAAAGAGCAACCTGGCCATTCTTGCTATAACAATATTCAATATACAGAGGATTTAAAAACAAAAAACAAAGATTTTTTTTCTGATCATGTGGCATATCAGTCTTCTGCTATCTAATTTATCTTTCTCCTTATCCTAATGTACACAATGTCTACCTCTATGGTTCCAGCTGTACACAGGAGGAGTGCAGCACTACTGCACATGGAGTGGAGTCAGATTAGCTCATTTTATGATCTGCTTAAATCCCATTCTCAGTTATCTGATAAAAAAAAAAAATCAGTGCTCATTCCTTTCTGCTTCACAATGATAGGAGCATTAATGTCACTCTTGACCTTCCTGACACCACTGTTCAGTGCTGCCCTGAGGTAGCTACATGGTCCCTAAGGACCAAATTTCTAAGATTTGGCACAGGGGGTCAGATTGAGTTGGAGGCATGCCTTGCAGCTGAGAAGCTGGGAGCAGTAGAGGTAGAGTGTGGGCAAGCTTTAAAAGCAATGCTTGAAACCAAAGTAAATATCCTCTCTGTGTGTGGTTTTATCTATCAACTGCTTTGTGAGTGGCCTGTAGGCAGATTGAACTGAGAATGACACTATCATTCAGAAGATTTGATTTCACTGGGTTTGTCGTAGGCAGATTCCAAGAAACTCAACAACTTATATTTCCTCTAGGCAAGACTATAGTGATGCTCATCTGTTTACCTGCTCCATATAACCTGAAGTCTAATCTTTTGTGAGCATCTACAACACTTGACTGCCAAAGCACTTGGCAGGGGTCATACCAATTTGAACATCCCCACATTGGTTGTCAGCAAAGCAAAAGATTGATTTCGAGATTAGGATGGTGCTGTGTAAAACCTCTCCACGGACAGGGCTCTGATTTTTCTCTGAAATGTTAAATCCACAAAGTTTATCTTGATTATTATACTCTGGCAAATCTTTCCTTCTGAGTCCTGATACCTGGATATAGAAAGCTACAGTGTCCTCTCTCTATGATCTATGATTTTAAATTAAGTTGATTTGTTTTCCTTGTGCATCAAGTATTAGCCTTAGGCTACACACAGACATTATATTTTTCCCAGAATAAACCATTTTAACCTGGGACAAGTGCAGTCATATAGACATCCATGTCCATTGTCCCAGTGTAAGAGGTAGTAATAGTTTATCCCGGGATGTTGCAAAGTACATCTGTGCAGTTATCCCAGGACTGAATCAAAGGCAGAAAAATGGGAGAGCATTCAGCTACTCACTAAACCCTGATTAGAATATCAATGTGTGTACATGTCAGTCTCAGGATATTTTTGTTCTGGGACAAACAGTCACAGCTTATTCAGGGACAAATGCAATATCTGTTTTTAGCCTTAGTTCCATTTTTTCCTTTTTGTAAAATACTGGCATTTCCCTCACTTCTTCTGTTCTATACAGTTCCATCACCCTGAAGGTACAGGGCAGATTTATCTACTAGCAGATGAGGAGGACACCTTCAAAAGATGTTAAGAAACAGCACCCACAGCATCCCTTTGTAAAATTGGTAGATTTGGAGTTGACTTTGCATAAGGCACATCATCTAAATGAATAGTACTGACAGAAAAGGAAAACCTGACAATCGAAAACATGAACATTTTGAGAGATGGGGGGCTCACTCCTAATTTCCCGTTGAACTGATTGTCCAGTCAGCTGAGGGGATGCTCTCACAAAAGCTGGGTGTGGTGGCAGGCTTGCTTTAATGTAGCTTTAGTATGTGTAATGGCAGCAGTGAGGCCATGGGAGCACAAACTTTGGAGCAGGGTAGGAACTCAAGGTGATCCCCATGGTCCTGTAATGGACAGCCATGCTGAAGAGCATACAACTGAGATGCTGTCACCCTCCTGCCTGATTTAATTCATATGTCATATGTCAGGAAGTGCTATACAAACACCTCTGCCTGAAGAGTAACTATAGCCCTAAAATTAGTGAAATGAAATATGGTAAAACAAGCTAATCTCTCTGCTCACCTCTAAATTGTGAAATAGTGACCATGCTACTCAATAAGGCAAGAAATAAAAAAGAGGCAGACTCTCTCTCGAAGTCTCCCTGTTATAATCTAATTGCACCTACTGCGTATTGTAGTTTATTAAAAAAATACTTCTTTAGCAAGGACACTATATATGAAAGAAAGGATCCTTCCTGTTGTACTTGCTTTTGTATTCAGGTCTATTCAGTCACAGGTCATCATCATCTGACATAACTTGAATTGCTTCTAATGATTCAAGCATTTTACAATGAGGCAACAAAAATCCCAATTATTAGCAATTCCAGCTTTTATCTAGAGGGTATAAGATAAAGCAACATCCTTTAAATAGATAATGATAACTGCTGCAGACAAAATAAGCAGGCAGACAATCAGCCTTTTCATTTTCACACGCAAAAATAAATGACCATCTGAAATAAATTGTCAGATGGGATAGATTTGAGAGCTCTTTCCTTTCCAATACTATATTACACTTCTTCTTAACTAAGAAGAGTTTTAAAATAATTTTCTATCAGGAGTTGTTTCCTAAAACTACCATCTTGGCTTTTTTTATTTATATTTTCTGTCAAAACATTGTGCAGATACTTAGGGCTTATGGCTTATTAAAATCCCAAAATAAACTGCTCGTGCTCTTTTCCAGGCTATGCAACCAGTATGTCCTGCACCCGTCATTGTTTAGGCAAACTATAACACGTTTTGAGACATTTTCAGAAAGGGTCCAATCCACCACTAGGCCAAACTGATTTACTGTAGCATAGGAGCGTATTAACTACCATATATTTCAGCATGTTTGTGGAAAAAAGCTCTCAATTCAAGTTACTAGCAATTCCTTATATAGGGTTATGGCTCACAGTTTCAGATCTACATTTTCTGATGTGTTTGTTTCAGCTGGACACACCTTAAAACCAGGTCAAATTTGCGGAGGGAAGATGCTTGACAATTATTGGAAAATTGGATGCCGTAAGATTGTCTTCTAGTTAGAGAATCCAAACTATGGACACTCACTTGTACCTACTGAACATTTGTTACTTTTGAAAGCTTAGCTCTTGACAGGAACGTTTGGGTCTCCAGTACCCAAAACAGTGAAACAACTTAGCAGACCACTAATTCAGTACATCCCAGTGGCCATGGTTACACCCTTTTCTTGGCTAGCCTTAGTATTTTCTAGGTAAGAATTGTCAATGCAATGGCGATAGCAGCAGCTTTGGGTTTCTGTGACCTCTTCCCTGATCGTCCCCAATCATCTGTGCTGACAAGACTGAACTAGTTTTTATTTTAGCACTTCCTTGAACTACTTACATATATAAACAGGTCTCCTCAGACTTCTCAACAGATTAAAAAAAAATCTTTTGTTTTGGAGCAGAACTGTTCCTAAATATTTCTTTTGGCTCTCACAGGAGGTAGGTTTGATTTGTGTATAACTCCAACAAGCAAAAAGGTGAAACTTTTTATGATTCTTTAAGTTCCCGGCATAGAAATAATATGCCAACAGGAGCAGGTGGCTACACTCTGAAGCTGAATGTAACATGAGAACAGTAAAAACATTTCACAAAAATTAAGCTCACCTGGTTTAAAGTTATAGTGCAAGCTGCAGTTTCAAACTGCATTCAGTAATAGGTTCATGGTGCTTTGAGCACATTTTGAATAATGTACTCCAGTTTAGAGATGTGCAATATATATATATATATTTAACTTGGTTTAAATCCAGGTGAAACAGACTCAGAAACATCATTAAACTCTTGATGTTTCAGAGTTTTCACAGTTTTTGATGTTTTCTATATTTGTTTATTCACTTACAGTCCAAGTACTCCAATCCACATCCTTCAGCTGGTCCATCCTCTGCTTTCCTCAAGTTCATGGATTCATAGTTGTTAGGGGCTGGAAGGGACCTTGCAAGATCATCAGGTCCAGCCCTCCCTGCACTAGGCAGGAAAGACAACTGTGGTCAGGTGACCCCAGCAAGGTGACCATTCAGTCTCCTCTTGAAGATTTTCTTCACCTCTGGAGGGAGTTTATTCCATAGTCTGGGCACCCTGACTGTGAAGAAGTTTCTCTTAGTGGTAAGCATGAAACGGTCTTCCAGGAGTTTGTGACCATTACTCTTTGTTTTCCCAAAGGGTGCACTGGTGAACAGTTGTTCGCCAAGCCCTTGATGAACTCCTGTGATGTAGCAGTAAGCTGCTACTAAGTCTCCTCTCAGTCTTCTCTTTTTTAGGCTGAAGAGACCCAAGTCCCTCAGCCTTTCTTCATATGGCTTGCCAGGCAAGTCTCTGATCATATGGGTGGCTCTTCTCTGGACTCTCTCAAGTTTTCCACGTCCTTGTTGAAGTGCAGCACCCAGAACTGGACACAGTACTCCAGCTGTGGTCTCACTAATGCTGAGTAAAGCAGAAAAATCACTTCCTTGGTTTTGCTTGAGATGCATCAGTTGATGCATGTCAGAGTATTGTTTGCTCTACTGGCTACAGCATCACACTGATGGCTCATGGTCACACTATAGTCTCTTATTACCCCTAGGTTCCTTCCAATCATGGTGCTAGTCAGTTTAGTGCCATTGAGCCTGTAAATAAGTTGGGGATTGTTCATCCCCAGATGGAACACCTTACAAGTTCTACATTTACTTTTTATTAGCAATTACTTCAGCTCAGTCCTTGTCAAACATCCCATATGGGACACTCAAAAGGCTGTCTGAAGACAGTCCAGGTGCAGGCTTCTACCTCTAGCTTTTCTGGGCTTGCAGATTTTCTTTCAGCATCCCCTTTTGAAAACATATACCCTTCAGTCCAGTCTATTAGGGAGCCTATGCACAAGCACCGAGGCTGCTCCAACATGCTGGAACTCCAATTAATTGAGTGTGGCAATTGCCACACTCCAGCAGCCTCCTGTATCTTGTGTATCAGTGTCCCAACACTTAAAAATGGTGGTGAGGGCTAGCATTTGAATGCTGGCTTGTCAAATGAGCTTTAGTTCAAGCACACCCACCACTATTTTCAAGCATGGGGACACTGATACAGGAGACACAGCAGCACTTTTTTTTAGAGTGGCTGTCTGTATAAAAATAATAGGCCTAGTGCTCTGTGCATAGAAATAATATGCCTAGTGCCCACGGGTTGTATTTTGCCTGTCTCTGCTCTAGGATATTTCCCTACTGCTCATGACTTCTCTTCAGGCTTACCAAATCACACTTTTCCCCACCTTCAGCAGTGACTAGTCTCCAAGACTGCTTATCCATGAGGAGGGAGGCTGCTCTGATGTACAGTAATTACTGTATGTTGGAGCAGACTCGATTGAGTGCTGGAGCATGATAATTACCATGCTTCAGCAGACTCCTGTGTCTTGTGTATCAGCATCCCTCTACTTCAAAATGGTAGTGGGGGCACTTTATCTGAAGCTTGTTCAATAGGCTTTAGATAAAGCAACCCCGCTACCATTTTGAAGCACAGGAACACTGTTCGAGAGATGCTCCAGGTGCTTTAATTAGAGCGGCTTAGAGAGCTGCTCCAATTAAAGCACCCCACCCACAACTCCTGGAGCACATGTATAAACGCTCCAAGTTATCAACCCCCTTCGCCCACCACTTTTGTTCTTGTCTCTTGTGTAAAGCTTCTTCCATCTCCCTGGTGCATCCGATCTCCTTTATTAATGACTGTACCAAGACTGCATTCTTTTGGTTGTTTTGGAAAAATTCCATTCCTTCAACCCCTTCTCTCTGCAGAAAACTTGTAAAAAAAAAATCTTATTATGATTTTAGTTACTCCTTTTCTCTGTCTGGAGAAAAATCTATTTAAGTGCTGAGAGTCTTTAATGACCAACCTGTTCACAAATATAGGACCTCCAACCTTTTAATGTAATGTATACTGTTCATAAAATTGCACTAAAATTTGTAACTGAGACTCCCTAGAAAGTCACAGCTTCAAAATATATGGAATATTTGCCACCATTGGCCTTGTCCAGATGAGCACAGACATTCGGTTCCTTGGGGAATGCCCATGCCACGCACACTTTGGCATGCACCAAGCTACCCCAGGAGCATGGGTGACTGGTGCCTCTTCAGTCAGGGCAGGGCATGTGCCCCCCCTGACACCAGTCAGTGACCAGGGGAGGGGGTCCCCTGCGGCCAATCATGCTGACTGGGGGCGATCTCACTCACCAAAAAGTGGCCGTACCGCTTCCAGAAGTCCTGTAGCCACTTACAGAAGCAGTGCGGCCACTCTTGCTGGTGGCCCCGCTCCCCAGCTGGCACTCACAGGGCGGGCACTGGTGCTCCTGCCTGTCCCCCTGCCCACCAGCTAAACAGGGAGTGTGGCCTGGCAGGGGGTCACGCTCGTCACTGCCCAGGACTGGTAAGGGAGGCTGGGGCCAGCACTGTGTTGGCTCCAACAGCCTTACCTGGGGTCCTGGGGGTCTCCTGGGGCTTCAGCTGTGGTGATCCTGCTGCATGGAGCCTAGCCAACAGCTGGAGAACAGCTCCAAGAAGCCCAGCTCCACTTTTCAGCCACACATGCTGCCCATGTGTGCGCTGCTCTGTTTTCTTTTCCATGCTTTTTTCCCCCCATGGTTTTTTTTTCCATGGGTATCCAGGGGTCAAAAAACCCATGGAAAAAACCTGAGCAGCGCATTCATGGGCAGTGCGTCCTTGTGGTGCAGAGAATGCCTGACTGTGTGGTATGTGGCGCTGCAGATGAGTTTGTGGTGCCGTATACTGCATAGTTGCATTCTTTTGGATCTGTCCATTGTATTTTTCTGTTTTTCAACTACATTCATTACTGTGGCATTCATGGGTGCATTATTTTAAGTTAGACTAGGTGGTTTGGTCTTTTCACACCTTCGTTGAAAACCAACCATGCTACAATGGAAAGTTGTTGCGGGGGACGGGGAGGGAAAATTCTACCTTTCTTATTCACCATTCATCATGCCCAGTTATTTAGATCACTATTCAGCTGCTGAAACAGGTGGCAAAAACACTTCAGCTCCTGTAGTATCACATATTAAAACCAAATTACAGATATACCAAGACCCTTTGCCTACGATAGACTAAGTCTTTTTTTCAGGTAACTATAAAACCAGACCTTGTGCTGTGCTACTGCACTCAGGAGCTCTTTGGTAGCTTCAGACTCATCATCTGTGTATAAAGACACTTAACAGATACAGATTTAAGTTTCTATGTTCTTTCTGCATCAGGGCCAATCAATCCTAGAAGTAGGTTTTTGTTCACCTGTTTTGTTTTGTTTTTTAAGTGGAGGAGAAAGAGTACCTTTCTTGAATTAAATTGTCTCTATGGAACCACTTACTAATGAAGCTTATACATTCAGCCAGCATAGACTTACAACTTTATTCAAGTCTCAGAGCACCATCTGACATACTTACAAGCCTTTTCCACAGCATCTGTTAAAACAGGAGGTCAATTTGAGGATAGCCAGAAAAAAGAAAAAAGAGACAGGGCTCTAGTGAGTACACATTCTATCCATAATAATCCTCTCCTCAGAAGTATTTAAGTCCATCAGGCAGCACAGTACATCAATACTGCTGTATTCAGGAGCTTCTGAAGTAACTCTCTCTCTATAGTACCAAAAGGTCAGTCAAACAGGCCATCTGAAATAACCCATGGAATGGGATGATGATAAGCCAAATGAGCCTACAAGACATTGTGATTGCTACTTCATCCATTTCAGATAACCATTCAGTGTTATGCCTGACCAACTACAACAGCCTTGTTAAATAGAGCAGCTTATACAGAAAAATGTACTTGCCCATTCCTTGTTCTGACAACTGAAAGAAAAACTCTTGATCAGACCAAATAAGTGCGCAAGAAAAATTATTTGAAGAGTACTCTGCCCAGAACAATCACCGTAGGTGCCAACTTTTATTTTTGGTCATGGGTGGTGGGTTGGGGGGAGGGAGAGGGCTAACATGATGGACCTGTGGAAAGTTTAATGCATTTTAGGTAAGGTGACAGTCCTCTTCCTGAGGGTAGCCAGGGCCCTAAGGCCCCCATGTACTCTGCACCTCTGGCAGTGATGATCAGGTTGCAAGCTTAACAAAAAGCAAGCTGTGGCATTGTACCAGAATTACTCACTAGTAGCAGCTGAGTAACACAATATAAGGACAGCAGGCATGTCTAGACGAGACATTTACTGTGGAGTTGATTAATTAGCTCTGCAATAAAACGTCATTGTCTGCCCATGCAGTGCTATTAGGGCAGAGTAAACTAATTAACTCCTTTGTAGGAAAGAACTGCCAGACACAAGTACTATCCTATTCAGAGTTATTTACTGTGCTGCAACATGTGTAGATGTTGTTGGGGCTGGCTGGGGAATAAGCCCTGCACTGGAGCACCCTTGTGCCACAGCCAACCCCTCCATAGCACATTGAGCTAGGTCAGAGCAAAACTAGGCTGGCAGGCTGACCCCTGTGGCCCCCTGCCAGCAGAGGCTGCACTGCCCTGGCTCAACATGCTGTGGTCCCTGTCACATGAGTAAATGTGGCTTCCAGGAGCAATAAACGCCAGTGCGAACTGCACTAGAGTTTATTTCGGGAATGTAGACGTGCTCAGCATCTCACAGGCTGTAAACTAACTGGTACTGAGCATGCAGTTCTATCTGATAGCCCATTATTCCAAACTGTAGAAATAGCCCGATTCTGAATTCTTTGGGAATCTTTAAGACGCAGAATATGAAAACAGCCAAAGCCATGATTTCGATCAGGTCTGAAGTGTTAATGAAAAAACAAAAGCCATCTTGATCAAAATTAGACTATATGGTGAATGTTTATGTTTGAAGCAAGGATAAGTAGTGATCCCATGTCAGAACTTTGTAATTCTGTTTTTAATTTTTAATTTCAAAACAAAATTCATTTGATATGAAAAGGTCAAAAGTGGCACTATTTTTTATGATTATGGTTTCATGGAAACAAGTTTTTTTGATTGCTCTCAAGTGATATGATCAAGAATGGTTTTCAAGAAATCTCCCAAATTTTTGCTTTCATTCCATTTTACAATGGCAATAGGTTTCTGTGAAGGATTTTGTACAAAACAGAAACTGTTGTTCCTCCTACCCACCTGTACTGGAAATTTATATAAGATTTACTTGATGGAGGAAGATATGCAGCTGATTGGCCCACTTGGGTTTCTGGTTAAAGCTAAGCCTTTGTGGCATACAAAGATATTCAGAACCTGTATGACCCAAAGGGAAAATGCAAAGGATAATATGAGGAATGTGGATCATGTAGTAATTCTAACTTTGTCTCTGTGCCCTTTGGTGCAGACTGTCTACTTGTTCTGTATTTACCCTTTACCCAGTGCTAAGTAAGAATCCTGGTCAATTCCTCGGGCTCCTTGATATTACAGAAATACTACTCATGTTACTAACACAATAGCCAAAAGTTCACAGCACTTTCCAGTGGAACTTAAGGAGAACTGCTATACCAGCTATGATCGATATGGTGTTCAGATCAGTATCAGTCATTGAGAATGACCTGAGCTAACTCATTTAGAGCCAAGACTATCATGTAACTCACATGGTACATCATTTTTTTTTTTTTAATTCTTAACAGTTTTATACATTTAAACTGTCTAAATTAAAATAAAAACAATAACTGTACTAAATAAAATTTTGAATTGCTTCAATCATACCAGCTGTCCTATTTAATGTAGTTCCTTGGTAATTCACTTGCATAGTTTTGCATTAGGTCACGGAGGTGGGGAAGTAGCCAGACCAACCCTTTCAGACTTGTAATTAAAGAGACAAAACTTCCAGGATTTCACAAGCAGATGTGAAATGAGATATCATTGTGTCAATCCCTTTTGCAGTTTACTGGTATATAAATCCCTGTGCTGTGTATAGCATCCTTGCATAGCTTCCTTGTTAAGCAGATTGTGAGCCCTCCTTGGTTAGAAGGTAAAAGGACACTGCCAGAGTTTCAGTAAGAATTTATATAGCGAGGTCTTGAATGTTATATTGTCTTAGCTCAACACAGTGTGCTCTGTGGTTCTTTTGCATTATATACATTGTGTGAAAAGCATGTATGAAAAGCAAGGTCTTTACATGGTATGGCCTTAGGTGAGTCACTGAACCCTGTAAGATCTCAGTATCCCTATCTGTATAAAGGAATCCAGGTTTCAGAAACTTGGAGTAACAACCATTCCTATTTGTGAAGCTCTAAGCTATTGTCAGAGCCATGCTGTGTGCGTATCTGTGAGCTATTTTCTGAATTACATAATAAGTGATAATAAAGGAGGAGGCTTTCTGAGGCCCCCAGCACATGTCCATCTAAAGGTGCCAGGGGATCTGATCCCCAGACCCAACAACTGCATTGCCTGCCATACCACAAGTGCATGTCAGAAAGTATGATTCTGGAATCAGAGATCAAATCCCAGTCACACCCTTTCTACTTGCCAATGCAAGGGCAGACCAAGATCACGATCCCAGGCTCTCCCTGAACTGCCAAATAGAAAGCCGGGTGCCCGCAGCTCTGGTTCAAGTCCTGCATGCAGTTTTGAGGGCCAGACCTGCCACAAGTTCAATTTAAGGTGCCATAGAAATCATCCATAAAAATGTTCTACGTTTTATGCAGAAGATTTTTTTATGTCTGGTTTGCCACTTTGTGGTGCTTAAAATCACCAGGTTTAATAAACACAGGCATGCATGAATGAGAAGAACTAAACAATGAACTTTACTGTGGAGCAGTAGGCACCCCTGCAGACTGTTGGTCTCAGGCTTTTTGACTGTCTGTACTTAGCCTTAGAGATTAAAGCAGCCAGATAAACACCTCATTGCTACCACATCTTCCCACAAGGAATGGTCAGAAAAGCAGGACAGCATTTTGTCCAAAACTAAAAACCTACTTGCACACTAAAACTTGCACAACTCTGACATCACCCTGACAGAAACATGCCCTCACTGAATTGTTAAGCAATCAGCAGCAGTTTTTATCTGTTGCTCTCTGGCAGAAGCTACAACCATCGAGGCACTGAACATTTGGACTTTGGATTTTGTCTTAGTGGTCTAAAGAGGAGATGGTAGGTCTTAGGTAGCCCCCACTCCTTCATAATCTTGCCTAGGCGCCTGTCAAAAGTCTTGTTGTGATGGTCACAGGCCTTCCATACAAGCAGATTCATCAGGCACCTCCTTGACCTCTTACATGTACCACAATCCAAAGGATCGACAGTTGCCTGTTACTACACAACTCTTAAGACGTCAGCAAGTATGAACACCTCTCTCTTGTTCATTGACATCCAACCCCATTCTTGCTCCTAAAGCTCATTTATAATCCATACACTGTTCACTACATTGTGTGTTGATATTTAAAAGAACAATCCATACACTTCTTCTGCTAGTTTAGGGTATATTTCATCTTCCACTATCTAAGAAAGCGACAGCTTGATTATAATGTAATTACCTTTTTTAGTGAACCTAGCACATAATTTTATTTCCAGATGGGTTTATGTTGCTTCTATTTAAGCTCATTAGAATAAGAAAGCTGTATTGGAAAAACAGAAAGTGAATATAATTTTTTTTTACAAGGGACCTACAGTGAAGGAAAATGTACCAATATTATAATACTGAAAAAAATGAAGCTTTTAAACCAGTGAGTGTAAATGAGTTTGAGAGCCCTCTAAGACATTTATATGGAAATTGCAAAAATAAGTGTTTCACTAACATTGCATGGCATTTTGTAAAAGCAAACACATTGAATAGCTTCACCGTCCATGAATAACTGTGAAGCCAAGGCCAGCGTGGGGAAGTACACTGCATAGCAAGGATACTGGCAGGTCGCAATCAGTAAAATGGAAGGGCTTTTAATCTGAGTAAAATCCCCGACCACCCACGGATGAGTTCTTGCTAAGCAGTTTATTTGCAAGTCGAGTGTTACTTGTTAATGCTTAAGTATACAAGGTGACACCTTTTTGCCAAAACATGTGACAAGAAAATCCACATAAATTAATGTCATTCTGCAGCAGAAAGTGTAGCTCAACTTTGAAAAATGAATTGGTAAAATGGCATCCTATAATTCTGTGTTCATTGAATCTCAGCAATTTCCAGTTCAAATATGCTCAACTCAGTGAAAGTGAAAATTATTTTCTCAACTGCCAGGTCTCCAAAATCCAAATGGACCATGCATTTAAGCGTTTTCTTTTTTGGTTTGCTTGTTTGTTTTGCCTTTTGGAGGGAGCTGTTGTTTTGGTTTTCGATTTGGTTTTTGTTTGTTTGCTTGTTTTTTGGAGTTTTTAATATTTTTACAGGCTCATGTATCAGCAGTGTAGATCCCACACCTGGTACTGTATTTATTCGATATTCCTGTTAACAGACACCTGAGCCAGTTCATCCTGTCAGTTATGCCGGCTGCACAGGTTTCTACTGATAAATATTAGCAAAGCCTTATCACCAAACAAAGACTGAACACTGAGAGAGAGGCCTCTTAGCAAAAATGTTACCGGAACATTTTCAAAAATGTTTTCACTTTGTTTTGACCTCCAAGTTACAACATTATGTATTATGCCACGTGATACCCAACCACACAATATATACCACGCAATCTTATATTTTTTACATACATAATGTAATGGTCAATACTAAACATTTTGGAAATTGTCAGTTCAAGAGAGTCAGTGTCATCTATATTTTATCCCACTTGGAATTAAATGAAATCTCAGAATTTACAGGATGGTAGTTCCCTTTTAAAAATCTGTTTATTTCTTTACATCTTCCCTTCTCTGTCTTTAGGCTCATTTGAAATAAATACTTCATCAAAAAGAGTTGTTTCAGTGGGTGACTTGGCTTCCAATTGCTTATGAGAGTATAATCTTCTGTTCACCATTCCAAATTTCATCTCATCTCACAGCAACGATGACTGAAGAATAGCATAATTTGAAGGCTGTGACCTCAAATGATACTATACTGGATACTGATTACTGCTATATTATGCTCAGATGATGCTATACAATACAGGAAATTTACTGGAGAGCTCAGTGAATGAGTGCATATCACATTCCAACAGAGCCTTTGGAACAGGAACTATTTAACATCATATTTTGGGGGGTCACTGCACTTAGCTATAGAAGAATAGGCATGCCATTGATATTTAACAATACCTATACTTTATGATCTTGACATGTAACTGATAGTTTCTTCTTGTCACCTTCACTAAGTGGCCCAGCTCAATCATTGCTTGGCCCTAATAAAACATCAGTAGACTTATTTTTCACTTTCAAGAATGTACCACATTCAGTTTGCTTAAAAAATGCATCACAAAAAACAAAAGGCCTAAATGAGGTTGATTGCACAAATTCTATAGGCCTTGGCCACAACACCTGCTATTCTATGTTTAGGCACCTAACTGATCTGACCACTTGATACCAGATTTTTCTCCACTATCCTCTGAGTAGTTCTTCAGTTCTTCATATCCTTGTAGATATTGAAGTATTACTTATTAAATAATCATTCCAGTTACATATTTCATCTTATTGGATTATCCTGCCAGAGGCCTCAATTACAGCATAATTGCTCATTTGCCTGAGTCTGTTTGCTTTTTCATTTCCACACTTCCATTTTGGTACAAGGGAGATCCCAAGATCCTTCCCCAGTTTCAAAATCAAGTTTATTGCCTAACACAACATAGTTCTTTCCTTTCCAAATAGGAACTATTGACAGATGAGGCTTTTATCACTCACCTGCATCATATTTCAGAAACATCCTGTTTCTAAACAGACTGAATCACTAGGAATCAGGAAAAATGTTTGGGCTATTGTTTCCTCTTCCATGCCATCAAGTGACAAAAGTTCAGTCAAACAGAAAGAAAACAAATAGTTCACCTTAAATATAAGGAGAAAGAAGTAAAAAGGAAAAAAAATATTACTTGGAAAAAAGCAGTCAGTATGTGACAAGTTAGTTGGTTTCAAATTTGGCAAAGCAAAAATCATTTCTAACAATTACAGTGAATCATAAGAAAAACCATGACTTCCACAATCTCCACAAGAATGTCTTGGAAAAGATATTCCAAAAGTTTTAGTGAAACCAATTATTTACTCAACTCTCCAAAAGTGAGTCAAGTAATTGGTTTCCAGAAAGCTTTCTGTATAAGGCTTTAAAAAAAGTTTTTTGTGGTTAGCCTAAGCTAAAAACTATTCATTTTTTCTACATGAAGGAAGCTATCCCCAACTCACTCTTTAATCACAGCAGTTGTGTTGTGGATGTACTTCAGAGTGTCAGAAAACCAATATCCTTATTAAGACCACCTTCTTTTGAAGCAAATCAACTGAGGGAGGTCAGGTGGAGTTCAAGGATTCATCATTCGTGGGTGGTTTTCAGTTTCCCCTTACAGTAATAAATTTGATTAGACAAGGCCCTGTTGAGACCTGAATACTGTTTCATCTCCTTTTGTCTTGGCCTTTTTTGGCAACAGTAAATATCTGTGCCATTGGATCAAGGTCTTTCCTAATGTTTGCAATAGGCAAGGTCACGCATACAAGATAGGAGTTCCAGTTTTCAAAGCGGAAAGCTTTGGTTATAGGTGAGGCCAGGATACAGACACACTAAAGACTCCCAAAGCTAAAGAGATGAAAAATAGTGAAGTGGAGGTCCATCCCCTTTGGGGGCTCCAGCAGTCCACATGGTATTTCCCTCAGCCACAGGGCTTCCTAAAGGAAATAAAAGTCAACTAAGAAAGGCAAAGTAAAACCATTTATAATTTTTTGTTTTTTTACTGGGAACTTACAGATATAGAATGACCTTTGAATCTACATGGATAGGCACAGCTGTTAAAAGAAACCAAAGCCAGCACAGCTGCTATAAGTACCATTAAAAGCAGGTACTGCTGTATGGGGTTAGGGAGAGGAGAAATTGGGGCAAAGATTGTCGCTGTCACCTGCAACCGTCCCAGAGTATACAGCAGGCCTGGAAAGATTATTAGATACATTTTGCTTGGCTTGTTGTGGTCAGACCTGAAGAAGAGTATCTTGTATTTGAGAGCTTGTCTAATTCTATCCCAGCTATACAGTTGGTCCAATAAAATAAATCCTTGCCTTTTACGTAACTGATTGTAATTTATATTGATGTGGTACACCAATTTCTTTCTTCCCTTCTTTCTTTCATGCACCACTTTCCAACAGAGGCTCAGGGCAGCTTACAACATGAGAATAGGATAACTTATAAAACAGGAGAAATATTTACAGAACAGCAAAAAATTTAAAACCCACTAACCAGTGGCTCCATCCAACCTGTATTTGCTAAATGCCTGTCCAAATAGGAAGCTCTTGAAAGATGTCCAGGCTCAAGTTCTGGCAAATGTAGAGATCACCCCAAGGTTGTGGACCTGGGTGACAAAGAAAGGTTGAACCCCACCAATCAAGCAGTCTGTCCACCACCACCTCTGTCTTCTCTAAATTTAGCTTCAGTTGGTTCACCTGCATCCAATTCCAATCTACAGCTAGGTACCAGGAAAGAACTGTGACTTCAGGGCCTGGGTCAAATGAGAAAGAGAGGTAGATCTGGCTGTCACCTGCACACTGATGGCACCACAATACATTTTGCTGCTCAATCTCACCCAGTGGCCTCATATACACATTGAACAGGAGAAATGACAAGATGGAACCCCGTGGGACCTTGCAGAAAAGGTCGCAAAATGATAAGCACCACTTGCCCATCACCATCCTCTGGGATGTCTCTGCTAGGAAAGAGCGGAACTAATTTAGAGTAGACTTGTGAATACCCACAAAGTCAGTAAATGCTTTGTCAGCTCTTCATGGTCATCTGAATAAAAGGCTGCTGAAAGATTAAGTAAGACCAGGTGCACAGTCTCCCCTGTTCATTCCAGCCAAAGATCATCAACCAAAGCCACAAGCTCAGTCTCTATGTTATATCCAAGATGAAAGCCAGGCTGACAAGGTGTGACAGTGGGCAATCCTGGGGCCAGGTCTCACGTCAGCCCACCCAGCTGTCTAAGTAAAGCAGTCCATCCAGACTTGCCTGCCACAACTTACTGGTATAGTAAACTGGTGTTCTAAATGAGAGGCTGCCCATTAGAGCTGTGTGACGCTTTGGTCCCTAATTCGATTCAGCAGGGATTTGGCCCAATTTGGTGGCCAAATCTCTAAGTCCTAATTGAAACAGAGGAACCTTTAATCTCTCCAAATCAAATTGGAACCCTCCGAATCGATTTAGAGAGATTTGGAAAGATTTGGTGATTCAGACAGACACATAGCTTTAAATGTTTTTTCTACATACCTCTAAGTAGCAGGCAGCTCATGAATGATGCAACGCTGGGGTGAATGGAGTGTCCCACAGAAGCTCAGGGGGTTCCCCAGCATGCTCGGCATCAGACCCAGAAGTGGACCAGAAGCACTTCCAGTCCACTTCCCGGTCTGCTGGAGAACATGCAAGGGGGCCCCTGCATCCTCCCAGCTCAGCAGCTGGTGCTTCCTGAGTCTAGGTGGGGGGCACCCAGAGTCCCCCCATGGTCAACTGCCAAGCTGAGGTGCAGAGGGCAGCCCGCATGCTCCCTGGTAGACCCAGAAGTGAACTGGAAGTACTTCTGGTCCACTTTTGGGTTTGCCGCTGAGCACGCAGAGGACCTCCCACGCTCCTGTGGGATGCTCTGTCCACCGCACCATCACAGCATTCATGAGTCGTGCCTGGTACCTTGAGGTATGTAGAAAAAACACTTAAAGCTTATTTTATGTCTGAATCACTGACTCTCCAAACCTTCAGATTTGGATTCGGCCAAATTGAATCGGGGACAGTTATCCAAATCAACTAATCAAATCACAGTCCTCCATTCAGGCCGAATCCAAATCCGAATCAAATATGGCCTGTTTCACACACCCCTACTGCCCATTATAATGCCCCAATACCGGGGGGGCACTATCCATGGCTCCATACTGCCCTTATACCCATGCCTGCAGCCCATGCCTCTCAGATAGCATCTGAACAATTTCATACACTTTGACCCAAACTCAGCCTCTCAGCACCTCAGGACTTATTGGGGTCTTCCTCTTGACCCAGTCATACGGCCTCAACACTCCTGAGGACTTACTGGGGTTGTGACTCACCCCAATTCCCTGGCTGAGCCACCCACTCGGCCTCTGGCCCAATTGTGGCCCCAGGTGTCTGTAGACTTACCTTGGCCTATCTACCCCATGCCTGGGACTTCAGCACATGCCTTACAACTGGAGCCCTCCAACTATGCCCTCTCCCTAGGGCCTTCACTGTAACCACTGGCATTATTACTCGGGGCCTGGCCCATGTGCTGCCCTTCAGCCCAACTCAACACCTGAATTATGCACAGTCCTTTGGGTCATAAAGACACCCCCTACTCTGTACAGGCTGCCTCTGCTCTCATGCCCTCTCCCTAGGGCTACATAACTGCCCCCTCTCTGGGACCACACAACTGTCCTCTCACACTGGGGCCTCTGGGGTCTTATACCTCTGTGGGACTCCAGTGGCCACAGCCATGCCTGGCCCCGTCACTCTTCCACTAGTGTCTTACACACACAGCCATGCCTGGCCCTCTTATCCACAGTGTTGTGGGGGCTGGGGTTATTGAGGCACCCCTACCCACCTTTCACTGGGGAGGTGAGTGGTCCTGGTATTCGAATGGCATTGCCCTACCACTGGCAGTCCCACCAGGGCTCCCTTCCCCGGCAGGATGCAGTATCAGGTCATGCCCAGGACCAGGAGCCTCCAGCCATCCCCCTAACTCCTGCCCTTACCTCCAAGATGTTGTGAGCAGCAGCTCAGCCAAGTGATGCTTCTCCCTCGGCAGAAGGCAGCAAGCAGCAAACTGCTGTCCCTTCCTGCCTTGTCTAAGTTTGAAGATGGCCACCTATGTCAAACACCTGATGGCTGCCTGCTCCAACCCTTAAAGTGGCAGGCACCAAAAGTGCACTGTCACACAAGGGTCCAGGAATCTAAGGACATCCAGATGCACCTGGAGCTGTTGGACAACCACCTATTCAATAACCTTCCCCAACAAAGGGAGTTTGGAGCTGAGGTGATAGCTGTCTATAGGGTCAATGTTAAGTGATGGTTTCTTGAGTAGAGATCAGACAACCACAGACTTAAGAATGTGCAGCAACCCGCAATCTCAAAGGGAAGCATTGACAACGCCCACAGCAACGACCCAAGTATCCCCCCTATGACTTTCATAAGCCAGGATGGGCATGGATCCAGTTGAAAACTGGTTATAACATGAACTACAGCATGTTCAACAATGACCACACAGTTGGTCCAGGGAATACCAACACAGTAGGCACCTGTTACACTGACTTGCCACTAGGTGGTGTGGGAGTGGTTAGCATTTTGTTTCCCACTTGCAGAACTGACCTCTTTTAATTAGTAAAAAGGTAGATCATTAGTGAGTTTGTGTATGACTTCCTATTAAAACAGAGTCCTATTTTCAAAGTCAAGTCTCAACTGGTGATTTTTTTAAAGTCTGCTTTTCAAATAATAATGTGAGTTCACCACACAAAAAAATGTCAAAAAGAAAGCCTCATTACACTGATCCAGAAGGGAGATTTTTAAATGAAGATGAAGTATATAGACTTTAAATCTCATGTCTAGTATCATTTGGCAAATGGAGGAAAAAATATTAATATGATTAAATCTTAGCAGGAAGTCTGCACAGGTCATTTCTATGTCAAATTTCTAGTTGTCCAAATAATGAGCTCTGAAATGTTGAAAAAAAATGGTGGCTGAACAGTCTTTAATTGCAGTCAAATCTTTCATTAGAGAAGAGTATTTACTGTACTAAGTTAATTTTGCTAATAAATATCTACTTGGATAACAATGGAGCGGGAGAGAACCAGGATTCCAGCTGTACGAGTTTCTCTTAAAAATCGGAAAAGGACATCCCCAAATAAAACAACACAAGGCTGAGAGCAGCACAATTTAAACAACCAACAGCATTCTGGTTGGCAGAGGCCAGTTTTAAACTGCTTCTCCAGGACCCTACAACTACTGTTATTGTCTAACCATAACCCTCCTCAAAACAGAACATTTTAAATGCTTTGATATCTTTATTTGTAGAGTACAATATTTGAGGTAACCAAAGTTTAGTTGCTTGATTTAGCCTTTTTATTCTCTTCAGAAATGTATTCCTTCACCACTTCTCTGTCCTCATATACATACTATTGATACTCCTTCCCCATGATAAATGAAGATATTTCTGGCTTCTGCTCTAAGCAAAAGCCCAAATGTTATGCTTGCATGTTTGTATCTTTCATATAGTTCAGTGGGACACATGCACAGCCCTCTTAGAGCAGAGTTTGCTCCTGTTCCCTCTCTCCCATACATACTTCTATAAGAAACCCAAATTCACAAGTGCTGCTCAAATCCTGACACCAACATGCCACAAATTTGCCAGTACATTCAGACAGACTGTTTGATGATTACTTACCATCTTCTGGCAGCAATAATGAAGCATGCTGAAGCATTCTGGTATGTCTTTGTGCTCCCAAGCACTCTAACTTTTGAAGGTACAGCATGCAGTGCTACCTTCAACAATGAGGACTACTATTATGTTAGGAAGACCCATTTTCCGGCTGCACAGTAAGTTTAAACATGTTGAAGTGATAGCTATGAGAGAAGGATTAGGCTCAGTGACTTTAATTATGCAGAAGGAAGACAATTAAGGATCATCTACAAGACAGACAGAGTAAGGAAGTATTAAAGCACCTAACCTGGCCAGGTGCCTGAAGGTTCCTCTGAAATGTCCTTAAGTAATCACCATTTATACTACCTTAACCGATTATTAATTATTTAAACTATATAGCAATCAGAGCTGCTAAAAGAAATGGTCTAAAACAAAAGACAACAGTAGCAACAGTAATTATGCAGTGGAATGATTAAAAAGCATGCCGCAATAATGATTCTAATCTATTTTATGAGATAGAGTCAAAGCTTCAACAATAAAAAAAAAAATCAATTAGTGAGCAAGAGAGCTGAAAAAAAAATCAATTTAAACCAAATTTGAGCAACCAAGTGATAAATCAATCATGGCTAATTCTGGAAGTCATTGCAACTCATATTTTGATGACACTGGTGCCTACATTGGAAATTTAGGAGCAAGTACTTAATATCTAAATGAACCTACCTAGCAACCTATGTGACATTTCAGAATTTTAATGGATCATTTTCCCCAAAGCGGAACATTTTCAGTAGACATTACAGCACAAAGTCCTATTTTAAGGAGTTTTAAAGACAGAGATTAGACACTAGGCATCTTAGGCCAGGTACAGACATTATACTTTTATCAGTATAAGTGATCAGAAACCAGTCTATATCCGTAACAAAACAGGAGTTTGGCACACAAAACCAAGCTATACCTTTAAAAGAACAGACATTTGCCTCACACAGACTGATTTAAAAATGGTGAACCCTGGCTAAGATTTCCCCACCACCACCACCAAAGGGTGAATGAATGTACATTCTGTTCATTACAAATCAAACTATGCCACTTAGAGAAAATCGCATAACTTAGATCAATTCCACCTTGGGATTCTTGAATATCTGTACCTAGCCTTAGTCCATAAAGTGCAACTCTACCCTGCCTTCAGCTTTTAACTAAATGCTAGGATTCATAGATACTAGGGTCAGAAGGGACCTCAACAGACCATTGAGTCCTAGGCAGGAAAGAGTGCTGGGGTCAGATGACCCCAGCCAGATGTCTATCCAACCTCCTCTTAAAGATCCGCAAGGTAAGGGAGAGCACCACCTCCCTTGGAAGCCCATTTCTGATTCTGGCCACCTTCACCGTGAAGTTCTTCCTGATGTCTAACTTAAATCCGCTCTCTGATAGTTTCTGACCTAGTATTTTATACTTCCAACTTAGAGGGTAGAATTTGTATCAGTCAGTTTCCAGTTCGGGCTCTAGCACAAAATGGACACCTGTAGCCTTGACAACTGAAAGGGGTGTGGGGAAAGAAAAGAAAAAGAAAAAGCTTTGGGGAAAAATTGTAAAAAAAAAAAAAAGCCCAGGACTTCTACCACATCAAATGGTGCTTGTTCAACTGAACTTGCACTCATAACCACATACTCAGATGTATAGGCCAGAAGGAACCATAAAGATCTTAGCAGTCTATATCAGGGGTTCTCAAACTTCTTCTTTTTGAGCCCCCCTCCCATGCTATAAAAACTCTATGGCCTGCCTGTGCCACAACTGCCCAACTCCCCGGGCCTGCTCACATGGCCCCAGGTGGGGCAGGTGGGGCTCCGCGGTGGGGAGCTCCAGGCCCCACACACCTGAGCAGCATGGAGCCTCATTTGCCCACCTGCAGCACTGCCTGCAAGAGGCTGTGGGGCCAGGTGGAACAGGCCTGCCCCCGCTTGGGACTTGCCTCAGCCCCTGGGCTCCTCACTGCGCCAGGCCAGGTAGACCCTCTGAAACCTGCTTGCAGCTGCCTGGGGGCTGTGGATCCCAGGTTGAGAACCACTGGTCTATATCACAACCAAATAAATTTTAGCTAGCTACCCATCTCTACACCGAGCCCAATATATTGTGTTTACCTAATGCAGCCATTCTCAACCTCAGTGCCTCAGCACTCTGGGGCGCCCTGAGATCCTTTCAGGGGTGGTGCAGGATGCCAGGCAATGTTAGCACTGTTAAGTGTGCCAAACACATTCCCATGATAAACCCAAATATTTCAAATAGGGATCCATACTGTTCAAAACATTCTGACCTGCTGGGGTTTTTCTTGAATTCTTTGCAACAGGGGAACTGCTCTATTATTTTACTCTAGCCAAAACTCAAGGGAAAACTAAGAACTGACATTTTTTCAAGAGGTCTTCAAGTCAAAAATGTTCGAGAACTATTGGTCTAAAGAATTACTTGGGTGAATGAAGTCTGTCTTCCAGACCAGGGGTTGGCAAGCTTTTGCAAATGCCAGGAACAGTTTGCAATCCAACCAGTGCCACGGATCACAGTGTTCTTCCAGCCATTCAAGTGACAGTGAGCAAGGGCTGCAGTGAGGAAAAGCAAGGGCTGTAGTTACTGGTCATAGATGTCATTAGCAGAACAAGAACTGGATCAAACAGCTGGGGAGTCAACATGCCCTTAGTAAAACACAGACCAGATTTGGCCTGTGTGCAGTAGGTTGCCAACCCCCGTTCCAGATGATTAGCCAATCTGGACCCGAGAGGAAAAAACATGATTCTAATTGGCATTTGTTTGGCTTCAGTTTCCAGCTGTTTGCTTTTGTTATGCTTTTCTCTGCTAGATTAACCACCATTTTTTCTTAGTATTTTTTTCCAGTAGAAATCTTAGAGCACTTTTCAAGTCACTTTTATCTTTTTTTTGGTAAGTGAGGTAGATATATTTCAGTTCTCAGTATAAAAGCTTTTTCTAGAGCTTTTAAATCACTTTGGTAGCTCTTTTCCACACCCTTTGCATTTTTTTCAAAGCTTCTTTAAAATAAGGATACCAGAGACTAAACAGAGTGCTCTGATATTCTTCTCCCCAATATCATACAGTTCTCTCCTTCTTTTCACTACTCCCATTTATCCAGCCAACAAATCACATCAACCCATCTTGTCCTCATAATTACGCTAGGAGCTCATGTCAAAGTGCTCAGTCACTCATTATTTGCCAAGATAAAGCCCTTTCCTCAGCATAATTGCTACACAGTAGCTGGATGACGTCAGAAAACAGACATTGCAATGTCTTGAGCACAATGGCTGACCTGGCATTTAGCTGTAACTAACATTTTGGCTGAATGGATCCAGCTTAGCAGAGGTGAAAACTTGTCCTAGAGATAAAAAGCTGCAAGGACTGTTAAGCAAGGACCTGAACCACATAGGCTTCCATCAGAGGAAGAATGTGATTGCCACATGTCTCTAGTGGGTTATGGAATAGAGAAAATCCCACACAATTTACTGATTCATTTTGATGCACTGGCTGGGGGAGTAGTTAACTGATTGCACGATTTCACAATGATTACACACTTAATTTATACAACACAATTTTATTTTAAAACTCTTTGCTACGTATATAACACTGCTTAGCCTTAAGAAACACTACAAACATTAAAAACACAATAATTACATATATCAGAAACAATGCTCCGAATGCACTTCCTTCCCAAACAATACTATAAGAATTAGTGTTACAAAAACAACTACAATTTCAACTAAAAGTTAAATTTGAATCAATACTATTATTTTTCATATTATACTTACAATCCTAGAATTCCAAGAAGCCAAATACCAAAATATGGTTTCATTCCTCAGTAGTACGATTTAATGGGTTGGCCTCAGTAGTACAGTTCAGTGAAATGGGCTCAGCAATACAATTCAATAGGCTGGCCTCAGCAGTGATAGGACTAAGTCCCCTTTCTTCAGTCCCTTTCAGGTGCTCCGCGGCTTCAGCGTGAACTAAGAGATTCGTGTTCACGGAGAGGGTGGTTCAGGTGATCAGTCTGGACCCAGGCTATACTTGCGATTTTTCCTTCGTTGTTCTACAAGTATAGTCACCTCCAAATTGGGACAGTAAGTTACAGTTTTTATTGAGCGAGATGCTGTCAGCGGGCTCCTCCTACTCAATATGTCACTGCTCCCAAATTTGGGCTCAGATCTTACTCAACAGATTCTTCTACCTTTGTTGAGCATTTTAAATTACCTTTGGGAAACTTCCATATCACTGCAAATGCCCTTTTCTTACCAATCTGGTCAAAAGGCCTTAGGGTTTGATTTCTTGGAATTCAGGATATTTGCTCTCTTTGTAAAAGAATTCTAAAAGATGAAATTTAAATTAAGACTTTAAGCGAAGTCAGGACCTTTTGCACGTAGTCCCCAAAACAATGAACTAGATAAGGAGATAAATCTTATCTTCTTCCTGAAACTGGCTAATGGGCAACCTTTACAAACATTCAAACTATTTCATTCAATATGACACCACACATGGGGAAAATGTTTTTGCATTCAATAGTTTTCTTTAGAGTTCATCATTTGTAGTTTATCAAAAATAAGCCTTGATGAATCATTTTACATGACGGTACAGCATGCCTTCCAAAGTCAGTTTTGTAAATAAGCAGTTAAAATTTTCCCTTTAAAAGGATCCATTTTCTAAGACTGTGAGAGGTATGGTAGTGTTGGAGGTACAGTAGTTAGTAGTTCGATGTACTAGGCTGCTCTGCTTCTTTTGGTGCTGTGTCATGCACACAATAAGCACAGATTATCAGCATCACAGCACGGCCTCTGCCTGCTAGTTCAAATTCCAACTCTAGACTGTTTAATTAAGTGGATTTATTTTTGTTACGTGTTGCAACCTAGAAGGAAGCGGCAGGCATTCCCTGCTCATTATTTATCACTATTGATACCTTTGTCATGGGAATCTTAACTTTTGAAGTAGATAGGAATAAGCCAAAGAGAGAAGGGACCAGTTCCTGATGCATCTAGAGAAAGTCATTACTACACAGCCCCAGGGTGACATTGAAAAGCAAATGCTGCAACATCTCGAACACAATCTGACAATCCTTGCTATACTTGTCATGTTGAAAGCTCAAGAGGAAGAGATCAGAAATCTAACTGTGTTCAATTGTGCCTGAAATATTTAGCAACTAACTGATTGATACAGAAATCAATGCACAAGACTAAGAAAGAAATTATCAGTGTAGCACATAAGAAGAAATGTGAACATCAGAGAAACAAGGTTAGAGGTGAAATTTACTTATGAATTTTACAGGCTAGAAAAATACATCACCTAGTATTCCTCTTCCTTCCTCTCTCTTCTCAACCTAAACTGGTTGTGTGCCCTCTTGTTATGGAGTAAAATATGGAATAAACCAGTCTATAGCAATTGTGCCCTGTACCTGCTACCTAAGTGTTAAACCTATCACCAAAAGCAATAAGAGCTAGGCTAGGTAATCATTCCCAACAGCTCATCAAGATCTGAAATAAGTAATACAGTCTATTTATACCCTCCTAACCACGTTTTGCACCTAACTCTCATTCCTACGTGTTCTGTCCCTTATATCCGAGTAATTAGATTCTCCTGGTGACAGCCTACAATTTTATGAGAGTTATAGAGTTAGGCAAATTTTGTATAGGGTTGTTTTTATTTTTCCCCCAGAAAATAAAACTGCCCGAATTAACATTTGACAACTGTTGACTGTTGACATGGTATTAACAGCGCAATCATTATTCAGCAGAGCTGTCCCTATACTCTTCCTGAAAACCCTTATTTGAGATACTTAAGATACACAGTAAGGGAAAAGATCATTCTGATCCACAATGTGTTGCCAGAAAGTAATATCTTCTTGCAAGAATACATGCCAAAGAGATTGCACTGCATACTATCAACTTACTTCTGAAAACTGGCTCTGCACATTTCAGAGACTGCATTCAAAGTACCTGCTCAAATCAAAGCTTACTTAAACATAGTGCTGTCTCGTTAGAGCTGCCATGTATATCCCAAATGTCTTCCTTAAGTCAAGAAATGGTATACTTACAATTACTTGGTAGTTCTAGCTCTTAGCTCTTTCGTGTTTTTTTTTTAAATTTTATTCTTTAAGTTTTATTTTATTATTTCTTCAATACAACCTTTCCCTTTGTTTTTTGCCCTTTGGCTACTTGGCACAATCACTAGAGATATCAATTCACTGAAAGATAGGCTATGGTCTCTACTGTATAAACAATTACACATTAAAGGATCCATAACACAGCTGTTGTCTGCTTGCTGGAGACCACGCATGCTTCCAGGAGAAAGCATGTACTTAGACACCATCTCTGGATCAAACTTCCATAGCGATGCCCAACCTTTTTGCCCCATGGGCCGAAATAGTCTGTGGGGTGAATCCGCGGGCCAGATCCAGCCTGTAGGCCATATCACAGCTGCAGCCCCATGCTAGATCAGTCCCAACCCCAGCCTCATACACACTGGATTGGACCTCACAGCCCCAAATTGGATTGGGCCCCAGTGCCTGCCTGTGCCAGATAGGGCTTTCCTATTCAGAGATCAGGCCTTACCACCACACCCTGAGCCCTGTGCATGCCAGATCAGGTCCCTCCACCCCAGCCCTGGCCCTAGCCCTACGTGTCCCAGCAGGATCCACCCTCATAATCCATGCCCTCACCCTCTCCTCACTCAGAACCTGCACCTCCTCCATATCCTTGCTCTTCGGGCCTGTGTACCCCACCACTCTCCCTCTCTACAGGTTTGCCCTAGGCACCAACTTGGCTTGTTATAGCATTGCTTGGGGAGCCCCATGAGCTAGATGACATGGCTCCATGGGCTGGGGATTGAGCACCCATGCCCTAGACAGTAAAGGAATTATGACAGCCTAAGTCAAGCAGCAAAAACCCCAGACCAGTGTAAATAGTTTCTCATCTACTACTAAACAATGGAAACCAGCAACTTCTCTCTATGTCTTCTCTTATCTGATCTATATTTTGTGATTTGTTTATAAAAGATAAACAAAAATAAAAAACCCACTACAAGTTCTCCAGACACTATGAAAAAATACAAACTGCTGTGTGCCCAAACAATTTTAGTCAGTTGTGGTTTAATACAGCTTGTTTCTCTTTCTCTTTGGTCTCACAGGCCTTGAAGGCCTATAACCACCTTAACCACAACCTGCCCTCCCCTTCCATCTTGTTGGGTCTTCGCCTGTCCCTTCCCGATCAGTTTTTGTGTTATCTTCCCATTGTTCCCTCTGTCTACCTCAAGATCTGATACCCTTCAGCTCAGCTTCTGAAATTTGCTTCGCATGCCTTCTCTCATTGGTTCTTACAATTTGTCAGGTCCTTAATTCCTTGCACTCTTATCTTGTTCAAGACATCAGGACTTTGAAAAGGTTTACAAGCTTTTGATCATGTCTTCTCCTCCACATTCCATTTTCTAGTGCTCCCCCAAAATTTTTCCTTACCACTTAGTTTTAGCACTTACACTCCAAAAATATGCCCACTTTGATGTAGTGGAGTGGCTTGCCTGTCTCTGTAACCCCAAGAGCTGTGTCAGTGGTAGCACAGCACAGCTACCAGCAGAATCTCCCATGATGAACAGATTGAAGGGCAGAGACCAGACTTAGAGGAGCACCCTGGTCTTTCAGGTTAGGGGTTAGGCATGAGGCCAACAACCTTATCTTGTGAAAAAAGCTAATGTTATAAGACCTGAACTAAAGCCTTGGGCACCTCTTTTAATTAAATAAAAAAGAAACTTGGGAGGGGGGTACTTTTTCTTTTTTTTTGTCCAAATTTAAAATAAAATAAATGAGTATTACATTTGTAAAACATTAGCATATGAAAATAGAAGCCTAGGGTTTCAGAACTGGCCAAAAAGTTCATAATTTAACATCACTTAAACCAACTGTTACCTATGAAATTGCTTTGCAGGGAACTATATCTAACTTGGGTCCCCAGTAGGATGGAAGTAGTGTAAATGCTCTGAAAGATCTAGATATCATTTCCTTTTTTTCAGTGGCACTCAAGACACATTAAGCTCCCTGTCACAATGAAAAAATGTCTTTGGGTAAAAGCTAACTATCCACCCCTTCAAGAAAAATATATTACTGAATGAGGTGTACATGCTATGTTACAAGAGAAGAGATGCTTCTAAAGGAGTGGAGTATTGCAATAACTTTGGAAAGTCTCATCTACTTGTACTCAGAACTTAAGAAGTAAGGATTGTCAACCAGCAGGCCCTTGATCTTAACAGACCAAGGTAATATTAAGATGTGTATTTTCTCCTCTTTTTTTTTTATATTGTTTTTGTCATCTTCAAGATCAGAAAACAAAGATCTCCTAGGTTGTTAAATCTGGTTGCTTCCAATTGTCTCTGAGAATTGTCATATCCTATACAAAAAGCATTTTCCCAGCAATTACCAGGAAAGAAAAGGCTTTTTGGACCTAACTGTTTTTTGCAGTTTGTTCCTCGTTTTGGCAAACCAGGTGCAACTGGCAAAGCTGACCCCACTAAAGCAGCAGAGTTATTTTTGCTTCTCCTTCTCACGTCTTCCCCACCATCACAACTGCTGTCTGCTCTGTCTACCACTACAACTGTTGGTAGTTTCCCAGTCTGGATACAGTAGATTCTACAATTTACAGACGCAACACTACAATGGCAAATGCTATTCCTGATTATTTTACATGGGTCATTAATTTTCCTTATCAGCTTATCTACTCAGCCTATTTTGCAAGGGCGATGTCAGGTTATTCATTGTAGCCCCACTGTTGCTAATTGGAAGCCCCAAATTAGTAACTGGCATAGGTGAGATAGAGAACTGGGAAGAAGGGATGATTTACTCTGCCTTTTAGCTGTGGTGGGGCAGTGCTCCAGCTGCCCCCAGTGCTTGATGCTGACAGCCATGTGTCCTGGTGTTTTATGTTCATATTTGCCCCCAGGGATCCATCTGCAAAGATAATCAATACACTGTGTAGAACACAGCACACAAGAGGTACAGACTAAGGCACCTTTATCCAAGTACTTGCTCTCTGCAAAGCTGGCAAGGTTCCCAACAGCACTGAAGAAGGCAGACACAGCACAACTGCAAGCCGTAGTGTTTTAGTGGCAACGAGGAGCAGTGTCGCACAAACAGCAGACAGCTGCCCTAACGCATCCTGACAAGGCAACAATGACATGGCTCAACACCTATGCCGAGGACAAATGTCTAACACTTGTATAGTAATCCTAGGGGAGCCCAGGGGAAACCCACACCCCCATGAGAGATACAGATTAGTATACCCAGAGGCTGCTGCTGTTCCCTGTTAATTTACAAAGCAGCTATTTGCCTTTGAGGTGAAGCCCCAAGGTGACCTACACTCCCCCCCACATACACTGTGCCTGGCAGATAGCAGTCCTCTATAGTGCTTTTAGCTGGAGTTAATGGATGAGAGCCACCCAAGCATTTTCAAAGAGAACTGTAACAGTGCTCATTCCTAACACATAAGTTTAGCCAATGACTGCAGCTGTAATAAATTTTCCTGCTACCCTTGTCTAACCAGAACCCCCACAGCTTAATACTCAAGGATGGTGTCAGCTGCACAGGTAGGGTCCCTGGCATCACAGATGGTCCGTGACATCTTTCTATAGAATGCTTATCCTCAGAGTGAACCACTAGCGCCACATTAAAGGACATGCATCGATTTGGACAGTGGATGCATTAAGCTTCCTTACAATGGCTAGCACTAAGCAGTCAAATGACTTAGAAAGCCATTAGTCTGCTTTAATAGGAAAATGGCCTAGCTTAACTCAAGGGGAACCATCCAGTTAATCCAACATCAGGCTACTGGTGGGTTCAGCAAGATTAATATCACAGTAGAGCTGACAGTACCTCGGTGCACTAATTCTTGACAGTCTGTCACTGATGTGCGTCTACCACAAATTAAGCATCTCTGCTAAAGAGAAAATTAGTCTTTGGGAAGAAAAAAAGATTGGGGGAGCTTCCAAAGAGAGCAGAACGTCTGTTTCAAGCTGGGCTCTTGTGGGTCAGGAAGGTTTTTTCAGCAACATATTGGAATTTTATGTTACTGAATTGCTAAAAGGAGCAAAGAGAATTGACGGAGGAGCAGAGCTCAAGCAGGGCTGGATATCCGAAGTACCTATTGGCCCTCCTTCACTTGGTAAATTTGCTTTCACTCACCCAGGATTATGGAGCTGTTTACTTGGCAAAGGCTGCCCCTAACCTGTCAGAAGCTACTCATCTTTGTTGACTAGGGCTTTTATTATCAGGAAACTCTGATACTCAAAGGTCACCTTTGAGTATTTCTTCTCCAGGCAGCCAGCTGCTTATCCATCCCTGCTTCTCCATAACCTTTTCTGAGGAAGTTGTGCTTTTCTGAATGAAGCAATCAGCTCTCTCAACAAAGAACCTTAGCCTCAGGCAACTCATTAAGTGTCTTAACCTTCAAATTATCTGTACACAACATGTGAGGATATCAAGTGCTAAGTCTCTCTTTTGGGACCCACTGTAGAGCTGGAAGCTGTACTACCACAACTAGTTTCTACCTAGGTACTTATTCTTGACTGGTTGATGACAGATTATATTTAGGGACCGGTATGGAACTGTGGTCAGCTGCAAAGATCCTTATTCCATGCACATGACCTTGGTTGCTAGACCTCGGTTTTAGGAAAAACATATGTAATTTACAATTCTTTTTTTCACAGAGCAGCTGCTTCTCAATAGCCCATAGGGACCAACTTTATCATATTTCTCTTCTCAGGTCTTTTTTTCCCTAGCCAGACAGATTGAGAATAAGTACCTCAACCAAAATTGTTGACCAGAAATAACTTTATCTATAAACATTTAATGCATTTGATTGTGTAAATCTAACATGTTAATGAGAACATTGTATTGATATTTAATGGTTTTTAATCTTAAATACCAGAGTCTCTCTGTCTCTTTAAAGGACTTGTGGTTTGGACTTGCAAGCATGCGCCTGCCAAATTGTACCTTAAATGTGTTGCTTACCTGAGCCTCACCACAGGTTGTTTTTAGATATCATCTTTACTTCTTGCATTGAACTGGTATAGTTCAGAGTTTGTGTAGTCTGGTTAAGAGTCTGCCTTGTTTTATGTAACATGCAATTTATTCAGTGATGAGACAACAATATCTTTAAACACCTTTCCTAAGTGCTGAGATACCATGATCCTAAGAATCCTTAAAACAAATTTTAAATACATTTTTAGAGGACTAGATGGAAAGTGCTATGTTGTTGAGTGGTGGATGCTGCCAGAGGCTTTCTGTGCTAAATCACTATGAACCAACTCCAGTGCAAATTGCACTGGAATTTATTGCTGCTGGGAGCCCCATTTACACATGCACCAGGAACTGCAGCACATTGAGCCAGATCAGAGCAGCCTCAATTGAAAGAGGGCCTGGAGATCAGCCTGCCAGCCTGGGGATGCTCTGACCTGGCTCAATGTGCTGTGGAGGGGCTGACTGGGGCATTAGGGTGCTTCAGTGCAGGGTTAGCTGGCAGGCAGCCCCTGAGTTGAAGCAACCTCATGCTCAAGTCAACCCTGTCAGGGTTTACAGTGTACATTGCAATTTACTAAATAAAGCTGCTGCAGGATAGTACTTGTGTTTACAAGAATTAACTTCTGGTGGAGTTCATTAGTTTACTGCAACCTAATACAGCTGCATGTATAGACGCTGAGACTTTACTGTGGAGCTAATAAGGCAACTCTTCAGTATTGTCTCATGTAGATGCTACCATGGGGTATTTTATAGCAATTCCCAAATTCCTAGCAGGCTCTTAGGCACAATCCTCAAATCCTCCACACAGACTCAGAACAATATGAATGGCAATGAAAGCTTTCACAGGAAGTTGCTTTCCCATTCAGGTTTTCTGGTTTTTAGTTACCATTCTATGTTTTACTAAATAAATAAATAAATAAATAAATAAATAAAAAGGTTAGATCATTATTTCTGGCAAGGGGATTTTTAAGTTACATCTCTTGAGACTAACACACTCCCACATAATAATCTGTACTTGATGAAGTATGTTTCTCTAAATTGAAAGACATTTAAACATTATAAGGCAGCCAGAAATATCCACTCACTCTCAGAACATATATTTTTTAATGGAGCAAGTTCCCTGATCCATATTAAATAGTTTAAAACTCAGCCTTCAGCTTAGAATACATATTTGAACAAGAAGGTTTAAATTGGCCAATAGGGACCTGTTTCCACAGACAGATCCAAGAGATTCCTCCAAGTGCCATGCTGCATTTGGGTGTTGTATAGACAGAGCTTTTAGAAATATTTCTAGAAAGCCATTACAGATTACAGCCATCACCAAGACAGTGGATTTCAGAAGCCATTAGATGACCTAGTAAACCACTGCATTTTTAATCTCATGACAGCATAGACTGTACCCACTAAGGATGGTAATGACAAAACTGAAATACCTTCACTTGTATTACTACCACACTTCAGAAAATCAAGAAGAACCACGCTAACTTCTAAGAAGAACACTAACATTTTCTTGTTTGTAATGACTGGGGTAAGAGCAGCCCAGCCCAGTGGCCAGGGTCAAGATTAGGGCCCAAAAATCAGGATTAAAGTAAGGTTGGAAGCCAGAAGTAAGACCCACCCCCGTCCCTGCCTCCCAAGAGCAGACCAGAATCAGAGTTAATTAGGAAACCAAGAACAGACAGGGGCGAGGAACTAGAGTCAGATATCACAAAGATGAGCCAGTATCAGAAATGAACCAGGATCTAGAGAAGTCTTTCAACAACAGCTTAAGGCTTTTCTGTTGACCAGCCACTGAGCAACTGCAGAAGCTAACAGCAATACTAGGACCACAGCTTGGTCAGCCAATCAACTGGGACAACTGGACCCTGGATGAGGGGGCCCATCTGTAAGGACATGCCCTTCATAAAAATACTCACAGGACTCTGGCTGTTCAGCCTCTTGGTACCACACTGGTTAGGACCATATTTACTTGATTAGAAGAGTAGGGTTTTTTCCCCCATTTATCATGGTAGGGGAAAAAGCACCTCACCTTACAACTGCATACAGATGGTGGGGGGAGAGGGTAGGAGGAAGGAGGAGCAGGCAGCTGCTATGGCTTTGGCCCCAACCCAGGCCTGGGGTGGACCTGGAGCTGCAGCTGCCACCGGCTCCCCTGCTGCTTCTGCACGCTTCACCGCTCCTGAGCTGCAGCCCCATGTCTCCCCCTCTGTGCCTCTTTTCCCCTCTACCACCCTTCTCCTTACCCTTGCTCCATGCTGGCAGGCTGCATTCAATGGGGCCAGGCTGGAGTGCCCCAGGCTGAAGCACGGATGGCGCCTGCCAGTGCAGAGCAAAGGTAAGGGGGGAAGGATGGAGGGACGGGCAGGGGGAGAGACTTTGGGGGGTGGAGATGGGAAGAAGCAGGGGTGAACTTCCAAGGCTGTGAAGGGCAGAAGCAACATGGAGGGGAAAAGGAGAGTAAGGGGGATTGGGGCAGCCTGAGGCTATGGGAAGACAGGCACAATAGGTTTAAGTGAGGATGAGAGGTAGGTGGCAGGAGGCAAGCTGCCTACCATTTTCAATGCCTGCCCCACACTGTTCCCTCCACCACCTGCTCCCTACTTCCTGTCCCCACCACCACCCACTGCCTGCCCCATTACTGAACCCCCATGACCCACCCTACTGCTCACATGCCTCCCTACTGCTACCCCCACTGTCTGTTCTCCTACCACCTTACCCATTATTGCCTCTCTTATTACCTCTCTCCCCACTGCCTGCAGTACTGAAGGGGAAAAAGTTAAGATGATCCTCCAATAATTAGACTCCATACATGGAAATTATAATAAATTTTTAAATTTGCTATGTATAAAATCTAATTATTGGGGGAGGGGTTGTCTTAAATTCAGGGTCATTTTGAATTTGAGTAAGTGTGGTAGTCCTGACATTATTAAGCCATGACAAGGAGGCAATAGAGATCTAGGTTTTATTTCTGGCTGTGTAATCTTGGGCAAGTGTCTTACAGTCCTGCATTGAAAAGCACTCTAGTTGCTTAAGAGTTCAAATCCTTTTTCCACAAGGGACTTAAACAATTTTCGTTTTAAAAATGAGTGCCATATTATGTCCCTACCACACAGCTGTTGTGAGAATAAGTACATTTCAGACTGAGGCACTCAGATAGTGAAGTAGTGGGGACAAGTAAAGATTTTAAAATAGGTAATAAATAACCCTAATTTATAATGCTGTATTTCTTAGAGGCCATCACACTATTATAACTTGAGAACTCCAGTTCTCAGCAACTCCATTTCTCATCTAATCTAAGACATTACCTGCCTGTGGGGGCCTGGATGTACCTCCTGCTCTTGAGTTACCATCTGAGCCATTTGTTGACAGGTTAGAGTTGTCAGTCTTCCAAATCAGCACTTGCCCCATCTGTTTCCCAAGCACCTGCTCAATGGCATGATGTGCCAGCTCTCTCCTATGCAAGGGAACTGATCTCATTCATCTCACTTTATTAGCACCTGTGTAGGGAAGGGTAAAACTGGAGTTAAACCAAACTTGCCAGGGACTACTTGGTTCTTTAGATCCTGCTACATTTAGCTACTTTTAAAAAAGAACATCTCATTGATAATCATGAAGTGTTCTGAGAGCCTCAAATGAAAGTTTCTATAGAAATGTCAGGTGTAATTTTTACTAAACCAGATTCAATGTGGAGAAGCAATGATGCATAAACCTGAGTTGTGAGGAGCAGTCATTTTGTTGTCACTGGAAAAGAAAATGAATGGTATGCGATCTAATTGGAGTTTTAGCAATTTTGAGAAGGCCTGGTAATGAAGACAGAAATAACTCTACCAAAAAGGGAAAAAAAATCTGGAGTATAACATAAGCAATAGAAAATTACAAAATGGGGAATTTCAGTAGTAGCCATAGCCATCTTTTGTGAAGCATAATATAGCATATGCTGTATAAACTGAAAAAAATTATGCTCAACATCAGTGAGTCCAATAAAAAAAAATTTAGATAGTAGTTTTTCTTTGTATATCTTCAGACATGCTTTACAAGCGTGGGTAAATCTTTCACTATTTCACAGGGAGAGAGCACTGATTAAGAGCATCAGAAAAGCAGGTCAGCAACAGAGTACAGACTTCAGGTCTCAAACCTACCAATCTGGCAACCTCTTCACCTGATATAAGCACCTGCCAAGATACCAATAAATACATACTGTAAAAAAGGGAGTTTGAGATTCTAGCCCCTGTTATGCACCATTAGATTTACTGCTGCTCTTTATAAATGGAATCCCTGGGTCTTCTTATCTGTGCATCCTTACTGATTGAGACATGCTGAGCACAGACATCAGTGCCCATGCCTCGACCGTTTCTTTTTCTCACAAACCTGAAAAAAAAATAGGGTTTGAAGCTCCTGATATTGTCATCACAACTTAGGCTGCCTCTGAAAGCCTGCGCCAAGTGCCCAGACACAGCATTTAATTAGTGTTTCAATTATCATTTAAATGTTTGCACACAAAGTTCAATAAAGATCAAGCCACAGAATTTTGGGACAAGTGGCTGTGTCATCAGCGATTTCCCAAGGGATGGTTTATTTGAAGGTTAGCAATTCAAGCGGAGGGTTCTAAAAAAGCAGTTAATCAGTGTAAATACTTTTGGCTGTAGCCATGGCCCCTGTGAGCAAGTGCCTAGTTCCTTTGATCTTAATGAACTAAGATGTATTTCACGCATCACAGCAGCTGGCTGGTCCTGAGCTGCAGTTACCAAGTGCAGAGAGGTCACATCCTCTAAACAATATTTTTGTATTAGCTACATTGCAATTGTACTGCAGGAAATTAACAAGTGATTCAGCAGAGTAACTTCATTACACCAGATACTCAAACAAAGAAGCGGGGACAATGGAGTTGTAAAAGGAAATTTTAAAGGCAAGGTGGTTTAAGTGGAACAGAACCATAAATGTATCAGATCCATTACAAATAGGTACTTGCTGGAATATCTGCCTAGTGAAAGGGACATTTCTACCTGTCATCACCAGAAAGGCTTGGGGTCAAAAAAAAGCCAAGAGTAAAATAGTTTAATCCTATCTTCTTGTGCCTGTGTAGTCAGATCCTCCCTTAAAATACATATAGTGAAAAAATCTACAGGAACTACTGCTTCTATAAGCTGCATAGATTTTCCTTTAGCTCAGGTAGTAAATTTGGGAGATGAAGGGGTGGGGGCTGGAACAAAAAAGAAGGCATGGAAGCCACATGCAGTAGTGTTGCTGGGGAGTGGGGCGGGGACTGCTGGAGATGGGGCAGCAGCCCCAGATGCTGCATTGAAGGGAGTACAAAAATAGCCACTGCTGCATCTGGTGGGTGGCCATGCCACTGTCACTGCCTGTAGTGCAGCAGCTGGTGTGTGCGGAGCTGCCCTGTTACACCCTTGGCCATATGCGTGAGATTTACATAGCACTTGTGGGACCAGAGCTCCTTGATTCAGTCAAACTCAGGGATGGAACAGGCAGAAGGAAAATGTACTGGAGTCTTTCCAAGATATTTCATCATGTCTTTTTACTTGTGTCATTGGGACATGGAGTTTAAGGCTAGAAAGGACCATTAAATCGCTAGTCTGGGAGTGTCAAACATACAGCCTGCAGGCCAGACCCAGCCTATAGAGCCACTGTACCTGGCCCACTAGGCTACTGATGGGCCACTGGAAGGTGGAGGGTATGGCTGGAAGGAGTGGCTTGCTGCAAAATCCGGCCCTGGTGGACATGACAATCGGTGGCAGAAGGGTGAATGAGGCCAGACGGAACCTTGTTCCCTTCCAGCTACTTTACCAGTTGATACCACCACAGTCCCAGCTCCTTGGCTGCCAGCCCCACTGCCACCAACATCATATGCCCCATGTCCTGGGCCAGGCCCAGAGTCAGAGCTGTCACTGCCGTGTCCTCCATGCTGGAGCTGGAGCTGTTGCTATCACCTGCTTCATGTTGGAGCCAGACCCACTGCTCTGGCACAAAATGCATGTCAGGAGCTTCAGCTCTGGAATAGGGGGCACAGCCTTCCATGGGATGTGGGCCATGGCCATGTTGTGCACTAACCAAGAACTGTAGCTGCTGCTGCTGTCATCATCAGAGCTACCCTATGCCCTGGGTTGGATCCAGCCTACAAGGAGCCCTGTGGTCTGGATCTGGCCCAGAGCAGGAAGTGAGTTTGATACCTCTGATGTAGACTAATCTCTTGTGTAGCATATGCCACTAAAGGTTATCCAGATTACCCTGTACTGAACCCATGATCCAAGTTAGATCAAATCATCTCAGTTCTTAAGAGACTAAAATCTTGCATGCCTCAGAAAGAACAGGAGAAGCCAAGACATTAAAGTCCAAGGGACCCTCTGTGAGCCGAATATTGATTGTGGGACCTATAACCAGGTGATCCTAGCACAGTGATTGTCCTCCATAGTGCAGAAGTCACACTGTCCCAGTCCTTAAGGCTGTCAACTTTGTGACCTGAAGGGAAAAAAAATCCTTCTCAAACCTAGATGCAGTGATCATTCAGTTTGTCCTGAAGCATGAGAACCAGGCAGAACCTAGGCATCTAAATGTAGAAGGAATTTTTTTACCCTACAGGATCATGGGTCCATTATCCTCTACATAGCCACTTTCTGATGTTTCAGACAAAGGTAAAACAGCTTCCAGAAGTTTTATCAAAAGGTTTCCAGTAAACACGCTGAAAGCAATGCAAGCAGGCCTGTTCTCTCCCTGAGCCATGAAGGATAAGGATGCTTAAAAGAATCTCATTGATTCCAAGAACAGATGCGATGACCACAAAAACACAGCCCGGGAATGGATTTAAACTACATGTTCTAAGAAGACATTTAGTCTCATTTTTAAAACACAGTGTGACTGTAAGCCTGTCACCTCTTCCAGTCATTTGTTCCAATGTTTAATTGCTGTCACTGCTGGGAAAAGGCATTTGATTTTAAAACTGAGTTTTTCTAACTCAGTGTTTCTTAATCTTTTAAGTACCCCCTAACTTCTAAAAATTTGAATAAGTACCCCAACACTCATTTTTCCAGGGGATTTTATATTTATAGACTAATGTGTGCCATATGTTGGAAGAAGGGCTGTGTATATAAGACCGTGATATGACAGATGTCTGATCTGGTGCAGATAGGGCTTTTAGGGCAGATAGGCACCTTTTACAGCAGGGCTGCACAACTCAGGTATACACCTGGGCTAGAGGTGATGTTGGCCAAAGCTAGGAGGGTTGAACCCAGTTGAACAAATTATTACTGGGGAATTAATTTTTTTAATTGAACCACATTTTTTGCCAGGAGGAGGAAGAGGCAAGAGAGAGGGGAAAAGAGGGCAAGAGACACAGAGCGTTGGGGTACCCGCATACCCCCTGCCTGTGTCTCGTGTACCCCCAGGGGTACGCGTACCACAGGTTGAGAAATTATGTTCTAACAGCTGTTGGATCCTGTAACACTTGTCTGCAAGACAAAAATGTCATCCCCCACCACCATGGTTTCCAGATTTAAATACTTATACTGAGTAATCAAGTCACCTCTCCACTCTGTGTTGAAAGCCAAGCATCTCAAAGACTTGTTTTTAAACCTTTTTTATTAGGGCCTTGTTATACATTAATTTTAGGTGTCTCCTGGAGCTCTTAACCCCTGAATTGTTCATACATTAACACTTGAAACTAGACTTAAGCATACTTTAGGCAGCTTAAAGTTATGCTGTTCCAGGGCAGATGTACCTCTGATCTGTGTTACCTAGCTTGGGTTCATTAATGTGTGGCTACTCCAGAGAGATGAGCCAGCCAAATTACAGTTGTCCAGCATCCCAGGTTGCAGTGTTCCCTTCCCACCCCGCTGGTGAAAGGACAATCTTTCAACTCCCTGAACTTTACTGTCTGGTGTGGGGTTGTGGTACCAAGCCAAGTCCCACTCTTGCCCCCAGCAGAGCACAAGCCAGCTAGCCAGGTTGCAGGGAATGGATGAGTCTGGGAGTGGGGTCTAGGATGGGTGGGGGAAGGGAGAAGGGGAAACAAGGTAGGGGCCAGGTCAGTCCCCATGAGCTGGGGCTCCCTTCCTGGTACAGGGCAAGAAGCTCTCTCAAAAGCATCTTCCCTTACCACTTCCAGTTCCCCAAAAAACATGACAAGCACCCCCCACACCTCAATCCCAATCCCAGTTTATTAAAATATGAGACTTTCTTGAATTTACTTCCTATTTATTTCTTTTTAAATTCTTTTTCCCCACTTTTTATTTTATCTTTCAGTGGCTAAACTTACTTCATTTCATCATCATTCCCCCACCCACATTTCCTTTCCACCTCCCATTTCATTACCCACCTTCATCCCTGTAGCAGGGCACTAAGGTGCCTGCTACTTGGAGAGCTGAGATAACTCATCAGGTGCCGGTTGCTAAGGCAACTAGAGGGAACTAGTGACCTGCTCCTGCCTAGTCAGCTGACCAAGAAGGGGCAGGGCCTGGCTCCTATATAAATCACAGGCTGGAGGTGAGGAGGTAGTTCCCTACTGGCAGAAAAAGAGGAAGGAGCTCTGCCTGAGCAAGGAGAGGGAAGAGCCCTGAATGCATCAGCCTTTGGAGACTGGTAAAGGATGGAGCACCCTAGGGGTGGCTGGATTAATGTTATAGCCGGCCGGCTGGAATTTGTGTTGTAGCCCAGGGGCTTGTGTTTCGTTTGCTGTTTATTACCGGTGGTTTGGGTAAGGCTAAGAGGGATGGAGGAGGCCTCATAGGGGACCCGCAGCAGCATGGGACCCCTAGCCCTAGAGAGAGGGGGCCATGCAAGACCGAACAATGTCAGTTACATCTGCAAGGCTTGGGGCATAGTACAGGGTGGTTGGAGCCATGCGTAGCCCATAAGGCTGGGGTGCACAGAACACCCAATAGAGGAACAGGACAAGTGATAACAGGAGAACTGTGGCCAAGAGGATGAAAGGCAGCCTCCCTATAAAATATAGATGACATCAAAGTTGTGGCGGGCGAGAATTTGAGGGTGCTAGTTGGCAGCTTGGCACGGTAAAGGAGACGGCAGGGGAAAGCACGGCGACCCTGACCGCTCTCCTGTTACAATCCCATTAACCCTCCATCTTTCATCTTGATGTTCCTGCTTCCCTGCCCTTCCCCACCCAACTCATCTTTCCAATACCCCAACCTAGAGCAAGGATAGAGGCTTGTCCCAGCCCTTTAGTGGCAACTTATAGCTATAGCTCCAAGTTCAGTTCCAGCCTGCCAGCCTCTAGTGGCAAGTCACAGCTGTGCAGGTGGGCGTACTGGGAGAAGGTTTTTAGCCTAAAGTGGGACTGCTCCAAACTCAAGGTAGCACTAACACCAATCAACACTTGAGCAGCTCAAAGTGCAACATGTAATGAATCCAGCCTGTACTTCCACATAGTACTTAACAAGTAGACCTTAAAACAGGACAAAAGCCTGGTAGAGGATTTAATGTACACAAAAATAAAATCTCTTCTCTATTTCTTGATATTCCCCTTTTATACATTCAATAATTATATTAGCCCTTCCAGCCACAACAGTACACTGAAAGATCACAATATAGCAATTTTCTATTACAACTGACAGTACATTTTAGCCCCTAATCTTTATTGGTAGGATCCTAAATTAACTATTCCATTATTTTATCTATGAATATTAGGATAATCAGGCTATAGGTTCCTTGGGTCATCAGTTTTGCCCTTCTATATTTCATGTTAATATCATGATCTGCCACGAACACTTAAAACACTTGTTGGTTTCAGGCAGTTATACATAATTAGACTAACTGGCACACTTTGCCCTCAATTTCCATACTCAGATTCATCAGACAGCTACCCAAAAGAATAAGAACCAGTGGCAGTTAAAACAGACAAAGATAGCTAGGAATTTAAAGTGCACTAAAGGAACTGAACAGAAACAGCTTGACACTGAGCAATAATTATACAAGAAAAAGTTGCATCTATAGTTGGTATTTCTGTTCAGTGTCCCAATCAAAAGAACGAAAATTTGGATTGAGGTAAATTAAAATGAAAGCTGTGTATTGTCCTTGACAAAAGGCCAAAAAACACCCCATGGGATGAATGAACTATTTAGTTCTACCTGATGCCACATTTGGTTTCCGTTGTAGATTTTCTTAAGCAAGCAATGGAAATAAAGATTAGTGTGAAGCATCATTCTTATAACTACCAATGACACCGAAGAGGAGGGGGGTGTCCCTGTTTTTACCAAATAGTACGTAACACATTAATTAGCAGTTGTAGCATTAATCTGGGATGTACAAGAACATAATTAAAGTCCTCCTTCCCTCCCAATGGGATTTGAACTTATGTATTGTGTTTTTTGAATACCTGATCTACCAGGTTCTAGGAAACTTCAGGATGGATTGTTCTCAGTTTTTCTTGGTGACATTACTCCATTTTGCATCAAGGAATGTAAATGTTCTTTGGGTTGTAACATAAGAGCAAGCATTAGAAAGAGAACCAGTGCACAAAGAATTGGAGGAAGTAACATTACCCCTATAGTTAGGAACCTCACATGGGTGAGGAGGCACATAGTTTCCACTTCTGGCTCCTGGGAACATTGATGGTGTGGACAGAAGTAACTTTTGAAAGGTCTTCAAGTTAAGCACCAGGAAACTGCAATGACCTGTTGCTTTGCTCTTTTCTCTTCCCTTCCCTCCTCCTCCATAGAGAGGGGAGGTAGAGGAGAGAGGAATGTGGACAGAGCTGAAATGGAGAGGTAGTGGGAGCCCAATTCTTCACCCCCAAATTTCTCAAAATTCTCCTTTCTCCCTCTCATCTGAGCAAAGAGGTAGAAGGGATTGGGGCTGGAGGATCTGGCACTAGTGGTAGCCCTGGGAGTCCACAGGGGTTTGGCATGGGGTAGGTGTAGGAGGCCAGGTAAGCACAGCTTCAGCTTAGCTCTGGCAGCAGCAGGGATAAGCAAGGTCTTGATGGGAAGTGGGGGGGGGGGGGGGGAGTGCTCATTGGAGACCTGGCAATGCCCTGGGATCCACTGCAGGGCCTGGCAGCTGAACAACTCTCAGGTTGTCCCTCCCTGTCCCTGTGTACAAGTAACAAAAAAAGAAATGCTTCAAAGTAGCACCCCATTTAAATACTTCAGCTGCTATTAGGATGTTTTGAAGGCTAGGTATATGTTTGTACAACTGGCCCTTTGAAATGTTCTAACTCTTACTTCTGTCCACACCCTGAATGTCCTACACAGAGCTTTAGGGCATTAACATGAGTGTTTGAGAGACACTGAACTGCAAAATGTCATGTAATTGTTTGATCACACAAGTCGACTAGGTGAACTCTACAACTCAATGTAGACTTCATGGGCATAAAACTAAGTCCCATCTTACATCTATTTGATATTGTTATTTCATAAAGATGTAGTGAATAAAGCAAGATTCATGGAACAATGTCTAGAAACTGATCAGCACTGTCTGAAAATTGTGCATATTGTTTTAGGAACAGCTCTTGCATTCTGCCGGTCTTGAATAACATCCTTGGACTGAGTGAAGGATTAGTCTGAACAAGATAATAAAAGTGTAGACCACCCTAATTCATATAATCCATGTGCCCAGTATATACACAAGCAATTTTCTAAGGGACAAATGGAATGTAAGGGCCTCTCACCAGTGGTCAGAAGGAGCCTGGTCCCTTACTGCTCTGCATGTCCTTAGAAGTTTCCCCTTGGTCATGCTCTTCACTGCCTGAGAGCTTTGGTTGTCACTGGACACTAGAAAAGGAGACAAATATTTTATATCCCCTAGTGCTTGAGCTCAGGTTCCCAGGTATCACTGTCTAATATCTCTCTATATAAAAGAGAGCCTGTGTGCCTATCAGTCTGTCCATAATGCTCTTGGGGGATGCAGCTCCCAGAGGGGCATGGCTCCAGCCAGTGCTGTGTCAAGTATGCTGGTCAGGAATGACAGGCAGCTCCAGCAGAGCAGGCCAAGTGGAGTGGACCAAGCAGACATGAAGCAGGGAGGGTGGGAGTGGCATGGGGCTGGATGCAGAGCAGAGTGGGGCAGGCGTGGTGCACAACTGGACGTGGAGTGGCAGCAGCATGTGGCGGTGGGTGGTGGTGGCGACTATGTGCAGGTTCTCCCCCTCCCCCACTCCTGGGGGCAGTGGCAGCATGGGGTGGTGGGTGGCGGGTGGCAGTGCTCCGTTCCTCTTGCCCGCCCCAGTCATTTTTGACAGGCAATTCACTATTAAATAAATATATTTTTAGGATTCTCCGCTTCTTAATGCACGCAGACACATTTGAAATGCCATGGTTTGAACATACTACATTAATAAACAGAAACTTAAAGGAGCAAACAATTAATATTTCTTATTGTAGGCAGATAGAGCTGTGCAGGTAGACAAAAACTGCCATGTTACTGTCAGCAGGAGGAAATCTATGCAGGAAGTATGAGATAACCAGCGCTGGCTATGAATTCTAGCTCTGCAGTCTGATGCTCTTATTTGAGACAGCAGGAGAAGATTCATCCTCCTTGGAAGTGAAATAAACTACATTTATTTTGGAAGGAGTCAGGGCAAAATACACCAGGGTGCCCAATGCTGACGGGGGATTAAGGATCCTGCCTGTTGGCCCTGCAAAATACCCTTGGCTTTAATAAATAGAAGGATAGAATATACTTAAAAAAACGTCACAAAAATACAACAAGATGGAGAGAGATAGACAATCCAAATAGCAATGCAGGGATTTTAAATCAAAGAGATCATGTATTAATTCCATTGGGAATTTTAAAATCATATCAAAAGATTTATACTAGTGGTCTCCAACCTTTTTAATTAGGAGATCAACTTTGGCATTTAAAAGCAACCCAAGATCTACTGTGTGCTACTGCCACCTCCCCTTCCCCAAACCCTCACCCAGCAGGTAAGTCTGTGGGGTGGGAAGGGGGGGCGATTGAGACACAGGGGGAGAACAAATATTTGTGGGTGCACCCCCCAGCAGGTAAGTCTGTAGGGGAAGGAGTGGGGGTAGGGGAAAGGGCAGTGGGGGTGGGGGTAGATCAAGGCCCGAGCCCTAGCCCCACTTCCTCCTTCACCGTTGGGGCCACAATCTGCTCCCCACCGACAGCAGGGAGGGAGGAAGTGAGGCTGGAGCAGGGAAAGGCCCTGCACAGCCAGGGTGTAGGATGAAGCCATGAGCGGCTCATCCAGGAGCCATGGGGAGGGGGTTGCACACAGGCTGGGAAGTCATGGGGGGCATGTGCCCCTGGATCTGCACGGCAACTGGGCCAGCTGCAGCTGGGGCTGCACCAGGTGATTCTGAGAGAGCGGGGCTGCAGGCACCCAAAAATTCACTGTAGCCCCCCATAGCCCCCTCACCGAGCACCACCACTGCCACCCAGACTGAACACAGCGCAGCCCAACTCCCCACCATGAAGAGTGTGGCGTTGCCTTCCCCTTTGCCCTGCCCCCTCCCCACGGGATCTGCACAGGGTGTGGGCGGGCTGGGGCTAGAAGGCAGCGCTGTTCTCATCACAGTGGCAGTCTAGGCTGTGCAACAGTTGGGCCAAGCGGTGGCGGAGGTGCTGGGAGAGGGGGCTATGTGGGGGCTATGGTGAATTTTTGGGGCCTGCAGCTCCCTGCGTAGCCTCACTCCCAGTGCCACCCAGCACAGCCCTGGCCCCAGCCCGCAGTGGCAGCTGGTATGCAATCCAGGGGCACCCCCCACATGCCATCCTGGGCTGTGTGCCCTCCCTCTCCACAGCCCCCGGATGAGCTGCTCATGATTCTGTCCTGCACCCCAGCTGTGCAGGGCCTGCCCCTGCTCCAACCCAACTCCCTCCCTCCCTCACAGCTGCTGCAGATGCCCCCGCTGGCCAGGATTTGGGAAGGGGCATGTGGCCCCCTCAATCTGTGTGTGGTAGAGGCAGCTGCCATTGTGGGCTGGACTTTGTGCCTCATGCTCCACTGCAGCTGGCCCAGGAGTGCCCTGATGCCACGTGTGTTCCACTGCTGGGCTGAGCCTTGTCCCCTGCCCACCCAGCAGCTGGATGCACGTGGCCCCTGGATTCTCTGCTGGGGTGTGCAGTGGTGGGATCCTCCCCCTTCCCTGCACCCCTAGCTGAGCCACCAGGGCTCCATTCTGCCACCACCCACCTGGCCGGGGCCCCATTCAACTTACTCCTGATTCTGCCTCTGTGGCACTGTGACCCTCACCACAGGGGCTTCAATCTGGCCCCCACACCTTCCCTCCCCCATGGATTGACCTCCTGGGCTGGGGGTGGGACATGCTCAGCCCCTCACCCCAGCCTCAGATGGACTGCAAGAGGCTCTGAGATCTACCAGTTGGTGACTACTGCTCTGTAAGCTGAGTTCTTTCTCAGTTTCATTTGATTCTGTTACTTCCTTGGATAACACTGTGAAAACTATCCTATTTCCCTCTGGGAGTAGTGAAGGTTGGATATTCTCCCAGAAGACTGAGAATGTCTAAGAGCTAAAAATTCTTCATATCCACCTGTCCCTCTTTTTATTGACTCTTAGTAAAATATCTACTCTTAGGATTCAAGGTTTGGGGATTTGGTGTACTACACAGCTGAGCTGAGACATTTGCATCATAGACCTGATGACCCCATGGGCATGTAAGTATACATGTAGGTTTGTAGCTCAGTAATGTATTAAGAAGTGTTAACTTCTACTGAAAACCTTCACCACTGCTATTGCCAGTCTGAGCTGGGGGCTAGACTGTAGAGATCATGCCCCTGAAGGAGAAAGTTCAGCTTAAGATATGCTCCTGAAAGGATGAGCAGCCTTTCTTGCATGGTTCTCTTCCCTTTTTCCTTTCTTCATTTATGTAGGACATGTTCTTCACACTAGATGTGTTGCACCTCCACTGTTCACACCATTCAGTACTATGTAAGGCATTTTCACACTTCTGACTCCTTTATTAGTCTAGCTCTTACCCAGAACTGACCATTCAATTTCAAAGCACTTTAAGCAGATCATCATCTCTGTCTCCCATTTTGCAGGTGGTGAAACTGAAGTCCGGGAAGAAGCAAATTGCCCAAGCTTTACAAGCATCACAGTGGTGTCACTGGAGAGAGCCCTAAGCCCCAATCTAGTGTCCTTTCCACAAGCCTCACTGTCTCCTCAAGGCTATACAGGAATGGATAGGATATTTTGACACAGACAGCCAATCTGTATCTTGTATTACAACAATTGCATTGATTTTGGACATTTCTGCTAACCACACGTCTCAATAAAATGTCTTACTTTGGCATAACCCACACAGCTGAATCATAGAGTAATTCTGAACCACTGAGCTCACTGAGCCCTGTACACTAGCAGGCAGAAAAAAATGGGTAGCAACTGGGAACAGTCCAAGTACTTAGGCTGTGGAATCAGTTATTTGGGGTTTTTTTTAACTGGTACAGGGAACAGATGTCCACATGTTGCAATTCTAATATAAATATCAAGCCCATTGTTACTGTTGCCAGGAGTTTGGATTTTGACTTTCAGTTCCCTGACAAAGAGAATGTGTAGGCTAAGCACAGATGGAGAAACATTAGTTAAGCCCCAGAAAAAAAAAGTTATTGCTTTTCTGTGCAAAAACAAAAGTAAAATCACATTTCTAAAGCACTAAACAAACTGAATTCCAAGTGAATGAAGCAGCAGTTTGTGTCATTCATGTTATTTCTAATTCAAAAGCACTGTGGGTGACAGTTCTCCTTTTAATTAACAGAAATTTTAAATGAAATGCATCAGGAAGAGATAATCCTTCACAATGATATGAGGCTGGTTTTAAATGGCTATGCAGCCTGATCCCACAGAGTAATAAGTAGCCCCTGAACAGAAGAAAAATGTACCTTGGTCACCTGGAAATGCACTTTCAGGTCAGTGCTTTCTCATCTTACAAGTTTTATGACACAAAAGATGGACAAGACAGTGAGCCAAAGTGGGGCTTTCAAAAGCACTTGGAAGCACAAATCCTCTTGAATGTGTGTGGGGTTTGGTCTCCTGAATTTCTTCAGCAGCTGCTACTGGAAATTCAACACAAGTTGTACAAGTCTAGAAGATTTTTTTAGCTAAGCGTTGCAGTCCGCAAGGAAACAGAACTTTCAAACAAGTTAACAGAGTCCTGTCAATAGGCAAAAATAAAGAACATTTTTTCATCTGGCTAGTTAATTACCAGTTCTCAAACTCCTTTCATTTAGCAGATGCAATAAGATCAAGCCCACAGAGTGTATCAGAGAGAGAAATTAATAGAGCATAGAGGAAAGGAGAAAGCGAGCCCCGAGAAGCGTAGAAACATGTAGCTTTGTTCTGTTGTTGTCATCCCTACTGATAAACAGCAAATTGTTTCTTTGTAAAAATTGGTTGCTTTGCACAAAAAGCAAAAAGGTAAATTCCCAGAGGCTAGAAACTCATTTAGAGGCCACCAGTGCTTCAAATTCCACCATTCTTTCTGAAAGGGAGTATGTTTTATAGGCGTTCTGTTACCTAATGGCATTCATCCTGCAGGGTAAGAAAGCCCCTACACAATGAAAGCATACAGCTGCAAGACTGTTGCTGCCAAAAATTAGAGTGTCACACAGCTATCAGTGAAAAGCTGAGGTGAATTAGCAGCAATGAGTGAATAATTCTCTATCCAAATTTTTGAAACCCCAAATGTATTTTGGAGGGTTTGCATGCAAATTCCTAGGGATTTGGTAATAAACAAAATAGTCCAACAGAAAAACAAATGCAAAATGGGTGCCAATATGCACTTTTCATCAACAATAAAGGCTGGATCCCAATTTGCTTGCTAATTGACTTGAACCTTTATCCACAGCATGAAGCCAAATGAAGCCTCTACCTTTCCTAGACATTTGAGTTAAGATGCTGTTAATTTTAGATTTTATCATAGTTGAGATTTGAAATGGAAATGCTTATGTACGTAAGAAAACTGTTCTTAAGCTACATGCAGCCCACAGTAGGAAGATGTCTTCCTGGTTAAAACACTGCAATAGGATGGAAAAGATCTCTGACTGAATGGATTTTTGGATGGATCTCTGGTTGGATTTCTGAATATACTGCAGACTTTTTGGACAATCTCAGACTAATGTGTCTGACTCCAGATTTGGCCCACAGAGTTTCAGGTTTAGAATATATAGCTTTTGGGGCTCATCTGATTTCAATTGTGTTTTCTGGGAGACTTGCATTGCCAGGATGATGCATTTAAAGCCCAGATCCAGACGTGCAGGCACATGTGTTTTCCCAGAGACACTGCTCCTCCTCATTCTTTCAGGAGCATATCTTCAGCTGACATTTTATCAGGGCTCTGGAGGCCTCCCAAGGCTCCAGTGGTGGCAATCTGGCAGGAGGGAGCATGGTCAGCAGCTGGAGTATGGCTCCAGCTGGGCAGGCTCTGGTTTTGGGTGGTGAAAGCTGCTGCCACATGCACAGCCCAATTATTTTCCGCTGGTGGTTTTTTTGACAGTGGGATCTTGTGGTGTCGAAAAAACTCCTTGCGCTGCATATTAGCAGTGTGGGCAACACCTGGATGTGCAGCACATGCAGTGTGCCGTGCCACATACTGCATATGGACACTTGTCTGGATATACCTAAGTGCCTAAAGATTAGCAGAAGACAATGGTGAGCCTATCTGCTATAAAAAGCCCACAGATGAATCAACCCAAATGAAAAAGTACTACACTGGCAGTCCTAACTCCTATTTCTCAGGATTGAGAAAGAGGCAATGCATACAAAATCCTAATAAAACACCTCTATTCTCTCCTGGAACAGCGAAATAGTGGGACAAAAATATAATGCTTCTCTCCAACCTATCTGTCTCAAGTAGAAAAGTCAACAAATGGGCCAACATTATGAGTCTTATTCACATGAACATTCATCTCTTATAACTGTGAAATGTGACCAATCCATATCATCAAAACAGATCATAACTGCCTTCATCTGCTTGAAACATTGACCTGTGTGTATCAAATTTTTTGCTTAAAAGTGGGGAGTAATAGTTTGCTGAAAAACTAGGGAGGCAAGAGTTGGGAAGGGGGGAAAGACAAAGAAAAACAAGTACATATCTTTCATATATATCTCACACTCCTCCACAACCCATAGCAGACAAGCACCACAGAGTCTTTCATAAAATCAAAACACTCATCTAATTATTTTTCATGTTAATGTAGAACAAATAAGGCCAAGATACACTAAGGTATTTAGTCACCCTACTTCCATTCATTTTAAAGCCTTTGTGGCTTTGATCCTAAGAGACTTGTTCGAGGGACAGGACAAAAGAGGAAGTCTTCAGCAGAACAAGGAGTCACACCTCAGTCACCAAGTTCCAGAATAAATTGCTTTTAGGAAAAAGTATCTAGATCCTTTGCATCTCATTGCCATGGATGATAAGCTTAGTGATAAGCATCTGAGTTTATTCCTTCATTTCCCTTCAAAACTTGACCGCTGTTTTTTAAAAGCATCCCCCATACTCTACGCAGATCAACTACTAACTAAACTGAAAGGATGAAATTTCACTTCAAAGGAAAACATAAAAAGGCTTTTTCTAAAGCCAAGATATCAAAGCCTGCCCTCAGATGCAAAAAGTACATCTTGTCAGACGTTTCAAATTCAGAATTCTACTCCATTAAAAGATTGTCTTTCTGTGTTTAAATAATTTCTTCATAGGTACTGGTTAGATATATACTTGCAAGGAGAATATTATATGTATTACAATATATATTCTTTATGACTTGTGATTCTTGGCATGAATCACAAGCCAAGAGCCATCCAAAAAATGAAAGTTTAAAAAAAAAAAGAAGCTGTAAGCAGGATCTCACTCCATGCAAATGCATTGGGTACTAGCAAAAATAAACTGTAGAAGCAACTTTTATTTTTTCAGCATCATGGGTTCATTAACTTTGGATCAGGTCAAAGCAATGATCTGTATGATCACATGTGGCCAACTGTCTCCCAGTTCAAGGAGCCAGACCTGAGCTTCTGTCCCAATTTTTGTTTCAATATAGACCCCTCTTGATTAAGTGAGAATTGAGTATCATATGGAGGGGGAATGGCTGCAGATTATGAGTAGAAATTGGCATTCTCTTCCTGAAAGGCAGATCCCCACAGAAGAGGCAACGCATAGTCCTCAATACCCATGACTGAAACCTTGTTATATATTTCCATTACATGGGTAGCGTGCCTCTATCACTTCAATCTAAACAAAAGAGATAAACATTTAACATGATAGCAACCCAACTGCAAATTAAAACAGTAAACATTAGTTTGTATTTAAAAGGTTGTAGCTTTTTTCTCTTAAACCAACTCTCCCTGTCTGTGTTGAAGTCAGCTTGGCATTCTCTTAGCTCATCATGGTTCCTTTTAAGCCACAAAGACTTTTGTTCAGATCTTGAAGGTCACAGCTTCAAACGACTGAACTACAATTGCAGGAAAATATACAGAGACATTCATAGCCCAAACACTGAAAAGGGGAATAGAGGGGGAAGGAGTTATTTTTCAGCGTCTCTGTTTATCAGTAGCTACAATACTGTGGGTACTTCTCAGAAAGGAGCTATAGAAATGCAAAGAATGGCATGAATACTCAAACCCTCACTACTTCATAAGTAGTACATCATAAACCTCATTTTGCTGATGGGTAGGAAGACAACCCAAGATAAATCAAACAATGACAGCATAGGTAACAGAATAAATCAAGTTATGATAAAAGCTGTGTTTGAACTACTGGACCGGAAGTTTTAACTTCCTGTTTAACAAATGCAGTGTTCTCTACTTCATGTGCATTTAATTGGGGATACAACATTGAATCTTTTCCCACCAAAGGAAAAGAGGAGGCTTTAAAATGATATATATGAGACACAACAAGTTATTATGGAGGTCCCAGAAAGTGACAATTTACTATTTCTGACCATTTGTCTGTCAATAATGGGAAAAGATTTTTATTTCTGTCTAATGATGAGATTTTACTACTTTGGGCAATGCACAAGCTAGACCAGTACATGTCCCTATATCAGTCAGTAGCTTTATAGTCTTGACATCTTTTTTAATGGTTAGAACAGAACTGCCAAGAGACGCAACAAGTAAAGCAAAAGCCCTTATTTGTGGGGTCAATATTCAATAAATAACTGTCATGATAGCGCTGTCCAAGGTGCTGCAAGACATTTCAGTCCTCTATGGAAGAAGGGGGGAAAAAAATCAATACCAACATTTCTGTTACAGCTTTGCTAGATTTAACTATTGAAAGGCTTAATTACAAGCATATAAAAATTAGATGGCCACCAGCCATTTCTAAGGTTAAGAAAAAAGTATCTGAACTGTCTTTTCAAACCACTGTCTTGAAAAAATAGAATGATGATGACTCCATGCAGTTGTGCTGAGTTTTATGAAAATCTGGATTTGTCTCTCCATTCTTTATAGCCAAAAAAACTGTCTACTGGTGTCCCAGAAATTAGTCAGACATTTAACTTCATGTGCATGTCTGAACTGAGGCTACTTTACCAAGACAAGCACCAGAAAGGCCAAGAAGGAAAGCAAACTTGAGTCGTAAATCTCTCTTGTAAACAACTATCTCAGGACTTGCAAACAAGTATAGCAGGGGTTTTCAGCCTTTTTTAAATATGTGTACCCCTGGCGGTCCCCTTTTTAGTAAGTGTACCCCTGGGGGTGGGTGGCAAGCATCCAGATGGCCAAGCAGTGGAGGCGGGGTGGCGAGCGGCCAGATGAGAATGGGGGGCATGGTGAGTGGTGGCAGTGCAGTGTCTGTACAGCCCTGCTCTCACACTGCCCTGGCCCTGCTCCTGTGAGAAAGTGGCATGAGGTGGTGGCACTCCATCCCCACCTACCCCGGGGTATCCCCTGGGACTTTTCCAAGTACCTCCAGGTATACACATACCCTACCCCCAGTTGACAATGCCTGAAACAGAACATCAGTCACACTGGAGCAAGCCAGTGATCAATGGAGTGGAAATCCAGAAGTGAAACTGTTAAATCATGTAGTGGACATGCTAAGTAGTTCTCGGCCAGACAAAGAAATTCCTCTTTAGTGACAGTGGGGGCATCTACACGTGCACATTTACTGTGCAGTAACTGAAATTACTGCACAGTATGGCTGCACGTCTACACATGTACACCTGTACTGCACAGTATATATAGTGACTTATGTCAACTTGAGCATAAATTTGATATGTGCGTCATGTAGGTATCAAATTTACACCTGATTAGTTACTACACAGTAATGCACGTGTAGATGCCTTACTGCACAGTAAAACTCTGTGTGTAGACTGACTTGGGACTAAAATTAGTCCCAAGTCAGTGCACACACAGAGTGTTACTGCACTTTAATGCCTGCACTTTAATACTTTAATTATTGCACTTTAATACCTGCTGAAACCCACTCACTGCACAGTAAATTTAAGCCAGAGTAAATGCATGTATAGACATGCCCAGTGAAAAAGTTCTGTATTACAGGCAGAGCAGTCAGTTCAGCAGTTCTGAACTGCCCTTTCTTTAGCACAATCACTAACTTTGCCACATATTCTTATGGTGTCTTGCTGTTTTCTGTGGGAGAAAAGTGACATCCTGATTACTTTCCTCCCATGTCAAATCCACTTTAACTTTTCATAAGGTAAGTGGAGTTCAAGTCCTTTCTGCCTCCCCACGTTTTTTACATCTGCGTATCACTACAAAACAATGGAATAGCTGGATTAGCTGGAGCAGAGGTAACCAGGACAACCTCAAGGGACTTACAATGGGGCAACAAGCTTCAGTGGAAACAACATCCCCACCAGACCAGGTACCTGAAGGGAGCTAAGTGGCAGTGGCAACCAGTGGATGGGCTCTCCCTTTTAGCAGGGCTACCATTTTTGATTGTTTTTTAAACATCCTTTTCCCCATTGCAACTCTGCTTCCACCACTTCCTTAACTGTCCTATTGCTACATCCTATATCTACTCTTCAAAGATCATCTCAGTCCTCTCATCTTTCTTATCCATCATCCTCATCCCATTCACTTGTGCTCTTTCTCCACTCTCAGAATATTCCATGAGTTCCCAAAATATGCTTATCTTCACCACCTTGATTCTTTTGAGGGTAGATAGTCTTTTGCAGACTTATCATCACTGGGCACTCCTGCTGTAATAAAAATTATTTTTAAATAAAATTAAATACCTGCAATGAAAGCAAGAATGACTAAGTGATAAATACCTTAGATCTCTCAAATCCCAATTAATTAGCATCCTACTGAGAGCTAAAGAAAAAACCTTTAAGGCAGCACTGAGTTCTGAAATTTGGGTGGGGGGGAGGTTGTTGGGTTTGTTTTTTTTTTTTAACAGCTGGGGAGCTGGAGAGAGGAAAGGATGCTTTGGAGTTTCTGGCTTCAAGGCTTAAATGTGCTTTAATTATTAGGAATGAGTAACTTCAGAAAACATCTCACAGATTTACTTACCACATTAAAAAAGTCAGAAACAAATCTTATTCTCATTTTGCATCAGTTTTGTAAGAAAGTCCTGGAGCATTAACTGTATTCCAACTTTGTTAGACTCAAATTTGTTTTCTTTTAGGGTTTTTTCCCCATCACATAGTTCAAGCTGTCCTTTTTAAGAGAAAGGGATCTGAAGTAACCACAAATACAACAGTGAAAAAGGCTAGAAGCATACTGGGTATTACAGAAGTTAATGCACACAATATTGCTTATCCCTTTTTGCACCTGATGGAAACCATTAGTCAATTCATGCAACCCTCCTCAGATAGGAAGATGGGCTGCCTGCAAGGACACAGGTATAGAGAAATCATGTCTCTGGTGCTAAAGGTGGCACATGACTATTACAATGAATACAAGCAAGCTGTGGAACACAAATAAGAAGACACTTTCTTCTGACATTTACCAATGAACAGAAAAGTGCAGCTATAAAGAGGCAAAGGATGTAAGATTTTAAGGGATCCAAATCCTTCAGAAGCATCAACAGTTCTGAAGGGTCCATTGTATTAGTCAAGCCATTAACACTCGTTTGGAGGAGGTCACACAGATATCTGTGGATTCAGGATTGATTAGTTAGGTGCAGCAGTGTCATTGCATCCCTACTTCTGCTGCCACTGCTGCTATTGCCAGCTGATCCAGGTTCAGAGGAAACTCCAGAGCTACTCCTATCCCACTCTAGCTGCAGGCTGCAGTGAGTAGCTATACAGGTACTGGACTCAGCAGGGACAGGTGACAGGAGGTACATTACCTCTTTCTGCACCTGCTTTCTGCCATTCCCCCACCATAACTCTCACTGGTTGGGAGCACATGCTGGAAGGAAGAACCCACCCCCTGCTACCACCTCTGTCCTGGGCTGAACAGGGAACCAGGCTGACCTAGTGACCATGCAGCAGTGTACAGGCTCCTTCCAACACCTGCTCCCAGCCGGTGAGGAGCCAGCTGGGGGTGGGACCTGGAAGGAGGATTTGAGTGCTGTCCCTGGGTGAGCTCAGCACCTCACACAGCTAATCCCTGCAGCCCCTATCTGGAGAAAGGCAGGAGCAGCTCTGGGACTAGCCCCATGTTTGAGTCAGGCAAGGACTGAAGGAGGGGGTGGGAGGTGGACCCCACTTCATGTGCATGCTCTCTGCCTGGCTCCCTTAGTGTTCCCCACCAGCCTGGAGACTCCAGCCACAACTCACCCCTGTGTCCTTCCATGGTCTGAGGGGCAGTGTCCCACACCTCTCTTTAGGAAACCCTGTACCCATCCATGCACACAGGTTTCCTGTCAGGCAATTTCAGAGAGTGTACGTCCATCCAATTTGGCCTTTTCACCACCATTCAATGCATTCTGGATGAATACATTTTTTAAATCCACCTTTCCCTTAGTGCCATCCAGCCTCCCCAGAGCAAAGAGCTCTGCGTGGAAGAGTCTAGTTCCTCTCTCTGGTCATCACCATCTGGTTGCCCTCCCTTCTCAAAAGGGAGGTCATTTTCCCAGCCTTCAGTTTAGCTTTCTGGTTAATAATCCATCAGCCAACTAAAATAAAACAGGCAAATCTGTCATCTCCAGACCCAGTAAGAATTTCTCCCAAGCATAAATAGATTGATCCTCAGACTAAGCCATTTTTCCTTCCAATTTTTTTTCTAGAAACCTATGAAAACTTAACAGAAGTTTGCCATCTGCTAAATGAAGATTATGCTTCCTCTTTCACAGTTTTTGCCTGTCACTCTATTTGGGCTGTCAACTTCAAGACAGAAGTGACTTATATTTGTCTAACCAATGAAGTAAGTCCCCAATATCTATTGAAGTCTCCAGTTGCTGCAGTGATACCATACTGCTATTAAAAGAAGCCATGGAAATTAACTGGCATACAAGTGCTAATATACACACACACACGTGTGTGCACATACCCAAAACCCTATGCTTAAATCAGTAGCAGGAACGATGCTGCACACATCTGGATGGAGGCTTGAAAGCAGAATCCATGACATGTTTTTAGTGAGATGTAGAAATGTATAAAGGGCCCTTTTCAATGGCATGCTTAATCTTTCAGATATCCCAATTCATTAGTCTTGCCTGGGTATGCATTATTCTTTGACAGCAGCAGCTTCCCCACAGTGAACACTTCCCACTCTTTTTTCATTTCTGGCTGTCACCCTGTTATGCTACAGCTAAGAGAGACATTTTAATGGTTTATACAGTCAGTGCCTTTTTTATAACCAATTCATGAAGTCAGAAGCATCCCTTTCTTTAGCATAGTCCTAGGACTCTGCTTATTTGGCATGGTGTTTTTATCTTCCGAAAGGGGTGCAGGGGTAGGGGAGCAGCCACAGGGCATTCAGCTAAGTGCATTCTATTGTAATAATGAAAAAAGCAATCACAAAGAGAGCCAGCAATTGAATCCAGGATAACTAACGTGTCAGTATATCAAAGCACAGGTAGAATGAATCACATAAACTTATCTCCTTGAAACAAATACGGACCTTAAGAATGGAACAGATACCCATTTTACTCAATCCAAGCTTCTTAGCAAGAAACCTGGAGAGGAAGGGGAAAAAAAAAAAAAAGGACCAGGATTATTAAATTGAGAAAGTGGAAGGAATTTGTGTACTCAGTTATGTTTATTGGTCACAATCTCCTCTTGTAGAATTACTGTAACTACTAACAATGAATGCCATTGTTTCACAAAGGTTACATCATTTGCTCATTTTCATTTTTCCGTGCTTTGTCAGTGTCTTGAATAAATTTTATTTTAAAAGTTTAAATAAACCAAGTAGTGATTATTTCTCAGATTGCCCATATTTCTGAACTACCTTCTAATGCTTGTGGATAAGCTTAACTTCTAGATAAACTAAGAGAGTTTTCATGATGAACGTTTGCTCTGTTTTATGAAGCTGAAATCATCCCTAAAATGCACTTTTCTCTCTTCTACTTGAAGGGGAGGAGCCATGCAAGGATCTCACTAACCTTCAAAATATTCATTTTTTTCTATATTTCCATAAATATTTGTATTGTGAATCTCTTTTCAAAATCAGAGAGAGCTTATCTTAGTAGAAACCTTTAAAATCATTTTTGGACTCCTATGTTACAGGCATATCAAAGCATTGCTAGCTTTCCTTTGGGCCTTCATTTTATTTTTAAATCAACAACTCATGTAGCACATTGAAACCAAAACAACTGCCCATAAGCTTCTTAAAACCTATGAATAGTACAATTTAAGATGTACCTATATGAACTCAAAGGTTTTAATCCTCATTTTGCACTTGATTTTACCTATTAAATCCATTATTATGGTACCTGAGGGTCATTACACCCTCATAAATTTTGCGTTATATTCTGAAACAAGTTAATGACTAAGCCTCTCTACTTACCTCCCAAACCTTGAGAGCAATAATGTGTTTCCCTAGCAACAGAAAGAAGATACCATACACTTTACCAGTTTGGCCTGTTACCTTATAGATCATAGGAATCTCACGGTCAGTTTGTGAAGCAGCAACATGTAGAACAACGGTCTTCAACCTTGTTAAGCTCAAGGCACCCTTCATTAATCTCCAGGCTGCCCTCAGAAAATGCCACCTCTTAGTTTTCAATCATTATCTGAGTACTGAAAAATACTAGAACAATTCTTCTGTTGCAAAGTACTCAGACCACAATAGGGCAGAGGGTTTTTTTTGATACGATGGATTCCTATTTGAAATCTCAGGGTTTGCACACCTAACAGTGCTAACATTGTATGGCACCCCATGAAACCCTTGCAAGGATCCCAAGGTACTTCAAGGTAATACAGCAGCCTGACTGAGAATCAGTGATGTAGAAGAAATATGTCAGGCGCAGCATCAGCTAGCAAATCAGGCTTAATCTTGTGTTGGTAGTGGTAAGTAAATGACAATATGCTTGTGCACTGCACATTTCCTGAAGGAAAATCCTGAAGCTTAGTACCAGAGTGGAACCCCACACTTCCCGTTTGTGTCAAAGGGCCTACATTGCTGACAGTGAGGATCATCCTGAGCTCAATCAATCAATGCCTCTAAAGCATAGTATTAATTTCCCTCCCCAATGTTTCTACAAAGTCCAAAGCAACCATGTAATGCAGCATAATATGCTATACAAATTTCTAGATGGCACATCATTTATCATAATACAACAGCCATCATTCAGGTATTCTACTCACTCACATTAACCCTGCTGTACTGGAAAGTACATGCATCCTCAGCCTTGCTCCCAGAGGTCCTGCTGGATAACAAACAATAAAGTCCCATGAATTGCAATGTATTCTGGTGTGAACACTTATTAGTTATGTTTATGTAGAGACACTGTGAAAGTGTTCCTATTTGTTTTTAAAAGATAGCTTTGACAAGACATGTGACCAAACTTTAGTATTGCATGGTACTGAAGTTGATTTTATGAGGCCAATTTCACTCCTAAGGGTAAAAGTGCAAGTTCTACAGAAGAAAGGTAAATAGGAAATTTTTAATCCAACATTTTGGAAACAGTTACTTCCTAGAATAAGAACTCCTTTAGGAATTATGTTTTTCCTGGAACTTTTAAAGAAATAAAACAAAGCCAGGAACAATGGGATGATTAGCATTAGCCAATGGGCTTTGACTGAAGCAACAGACCAGTTTACCTAAGATGTGCAGGGATTGGAGCAACACAGGCCCCACTAGGCACAGCTATAGACACAGTGGCAGTTTAGCTACCTAAACCCCATGTTTGGGTAACTGATTAATACTTGATTGAGCTCCATGCGCTAATTATAACTCTGCAATATCACTTGATAACACGTTGTCTAAAATTCTCAAAGAAAGTGCTTTAAGCAAGCACACAAAGTAGGTGTGGACCACATCCCTCTCACCTAACAGACTGCAGTCCTTGAAACCCAAGGTGATTTCATCTTATCTAACCATAAAGAGACTTAGATTCATAGATGTTAGGGTTGGAAGGGACCTGAACAGATCATCGAGTCCGACCCCCTGCATAGGCAGGAAAGAGTGCTGGGTTTAGATGACCCCAGCTAGATGCCTATCTAACCTCCTTTTGAAGACTCCCAGGGTAGGGGAGAGCACCACCTCCCTTGGGAGCCCATTCCAGACCTTGGCCACTCTAACTGTGAAGAAGTTCTTCCTAATGTCCAATCTAAATCTGCTCTCTGCTAGCTTGTGGCCATTGTTTCTTGTAACCCCTGGGGGCGCCTTGGTGAGTAAAGCCTCACCAATTCCCTTTTGTGCCCCCATGATGAACTTATAGGCAGCTACAAGGTCGCCTCTCAACCTTCTCTTGTAGAGGCTAAAGAGGTCCAGGTGCCCTAGTCTCTCCTCACAGGGCTTGGCCTGCAAGCCCTTAACCATACGGGTGGCCCTTCTCTGGACCCTCTCGAGGTTATCCACATCCCTCTTGAAGTGCGGCACCCAAAATTGCACGCAGTACTCCAACTGTGGTCTGACCAGCACCCAATAGAGGGGAAGTATCACCTCCTTGGTTCTGTTTTTCATGCATCTGCTGATGCATGCTAAAGTGCCATTAGCTTTTCTGATGACTTCGTCACACTGCCGACTCATGTTCATCTTGGAGTCCACTAGGACTCCAAGATCCCTTTCCACTTCCGTGCCACCAAGCAGGTCATTTCCTAGGCAGTAGGTATGCTGGATATTTTTCCTCCCTAGGTGCAGCACTTTGCAATTCTCCTTGTTGAACTGCATTCTGTTGTTTTCTGCCCACATGTCCAACCTGTCCAGGTCTGCTTGTAGTTGTTCTCTGCCCTCCGATGTGTCCACTTCTCCCCACAGTTTTGTGTCATCCACAAACTTGGACAGAGTACACTTCACTCCCTCATCCAAGTCGCTGATGAAGACATTGAAGAGTATCGGTCCAAGGACCAAGCCCTGTGGGACCCCACTGCCCACACCCTTCCAGGTCGATACCGACCCATCCACTACGACTCTCTGGATGCGACCCTCTAGCCAATTCGCCACCCACCGGACCATGCAGTCATCCAAGTCACAGCCTCTTAACTTGTTCACCAGTATGGTGTGGGATACCATGTCGAAGGCCTTCCTGAAGTCTAAGTAAACGACATCAACCCCTGCTCCTGCGTCCAGGTATTTTGTAACCTGGTCATAAAAAGAGACTAGATTAGTCAGGCATGATCTACCTGCTACGAACCCATGCTGGTTTCCCCTCAGCATAATTTTTTTCTGCCGGGCTCTCGCAAATGTGAGCCTTGATAATTTTTTCAAAGACTTTGCCAAGGATGGAGGTGAGACTGACTGGCCAATAGTTGCCTGGGTCCTCCTTCCTCCCCTTCTTGAAAATGGGGACCACATTGGCCCTTTTCCAGTCCTCTGGGACCTGGCCCGTGCGCCACGAGTGTTCAAATATTCCTGCCAGTGGCTCTGCAATGATGTCAGCCAGTGCCTTCAGTACCCTCGGATGGAGCTCATCCGGGCCTGCCGACTTAAAGGCATGCAGTTCCTCCAAGTGCCTCTGCACCATCTCAGGGTCTACGCATGGAAGTCTGGCGCCCTGCTGCTGCCTCTCTACAATCCCAGTGAGAGCCTTGTCTTGCCCCTCGTTTAGGAACACCGAGGCAAAAACTCATTGAGGAGTTCAGCCTTGTCCCCCCTGTCCGTCACCAATTGCTTATGCCCATTTAGTAGAGGTCCTATTCTACCCTGGGCCTTCCTTTTACTCCCTATATATCTAAAAAACAATTTTTTGTTATCCTTAACTTGGGATACCATCCTCAGCTCCATGGTAGCTTTGGCCTGTCTAACTGCCTCCCTACAAGCACGAGCAGAGGAGGTATACTCCTCTTTAGTAATCTTTCCCCGTTTCCACTTTTTATATGCCCCCCTTTTTGCCCATAGGCTGCTCTGGATTTCTCTGCTCAGCCAAGGAAGACTCTTGGCCCCTTTCCCCCTTTTTCCCCGCATCGGGATTGTCTCCCTCTGTGCCCAAAGGATCATTTCCTTAAGGCACAGCCACCCTTCCTGGGCTCCCATCTCCTCAAAACTCTTACTCTGCAGTGCGTCCTTGACTAAATGCCTGAGTTCATTGAAATCAGCTTTCCTAACGTCTAGCACTTTCACCCTACTAGTTACCTTACCCACTCGACGTCTTATGATGAATTCTATTATTTGGTGATCACTGTCCCCCAGGTGACCACCGATCTGTAGGTCCCCTACCATGTCATCCCCCGTTGCCAATACCAGGTCCAGTACGGCATTCCCCCTAGTAGGACTATGTACCTCCTGTGTCAGATGGAGGTCCTGTACACAGGATAGGAACCTGCGTAAATGGTGGGACTTTGCCGTCTGCGTGTCCCAGCAGATGTCTGGGTAGTTTAGGTCCCCCATGACTACCACCTCCCTAGTTTTTATGGTCTCCGAGAGCTGCCTCAGGAGCCCCGAATCTAGTTCTTCCCCTTGGTGTGGGGGTCTGTAGCAGACCCCTACCACCAAATCCCTTTCTCCTTGACCTCCATGTAACCTAACCCACAATCCTTCTACTTTCTCCTCCTCCGATTCCGTTTTGATAAGGGTCGATGTATATCGCTCATTGACATAGAGTGCAACCCCTCCCCCTCTCTTCCCTACTCTATCCTTTCTGTACAGCTTATAACCCTCAATGTGTACCGCCCAGTTGTGGGAAGAATCCCACCAGGTTTCTGTTAGCCCTACTAAGTCGTAGGTGTTTTCTGCAAGCAGGAGTGCTAGTTCACCCTGCTTGCTCCCCATGCTCCTAGCATTAGTGTATAGGCACTTGAGCCCTGTGACTGGCGTCTTTGTTGCCCCCTGGCTCCGATTCCCAAAGGGCCCCTTATTGTTTACCTGCTTATTGCTTACCTGTGGTGTACTGCTGGCCGCCCCATGGATTGCAGGTTCCCAATGTTCTCCTTCTTCAGGCTGGACTGTCCTTGTGGGTGCCACATGATTTGGTGGTCCTCAGCTTCCCCCGCTCTCATCTTCCCCTCCCCCCGACAAGCCTAGTTTAAAGCCCGCCAGAGGAGATCCACCAACCTAGAAGAGAACACACGCTTACCTTTGAGGGACAGGTGAAGCCCATCCCAACTGAGCATGTCTCTCGTCGTGATGTGTGGGTCATTGTCAAGGAAGCCAAAGCCTGCCTCAAGACGCCATTGCTGAAGCCGCCAGTTGGTCTCTCTAATGCAGTTCTTGTGTCGTCTTCCACGTCCACTCACTGGTAGGACAGAAGAGACTTACATCCCTTTCCCTTTCTTCAAGAAGAGTACTGTGGTTTTCCCTTGTTCTCTCTACATTAAGGGTTCCCACCCAAAACCTGAAGCCACTCCTACAAAAGTCTGCAGGCTTCCCTGTCATCTTTCTGAAGTAGTCACATCCATCTTTCACTCTGTTTTGCTATTACCATATTTACTTGATCTAAGACAAGGTTTCTTTCCTCCTGTTCGAGATACTTAGATTCGAGTACCAGCAAGGTCTGGGCAGCATCTATGGCTCTGACTGCAAGCACAAGCCCAGGGTAGGAGCTGGAGCCACAGCTATTGCCCCGCTCCAACTCTTGCTACCTATCTCCCCAGCCTTTGCTCCCTGCTCCTTTGCTCCCTGCCTCATTTACATTTCCTTTGTAGCTTTGGCTCTTGCTGGCACCTTGCATTTCTTCTTCCTACCATGAGGATTTCCAGTCAAGAACTGACAAAAGCCTAAAGCAACTCCTATTGACATCTGTGCAGTAGGGGCTGGGTCAAAAAAGGGCTCATTTGAACGTAGCATTGCTCATCTACTCTCATGTTGCCGCAGCTCAGAATCTTCTTCCACTTGTGTTTTGGCATAATGCACTAGTCTAGACAAATGGCCACTTTCTCATGTATACTTTGAGTTATTGATGGTAGATAAATACTTGTCTTATAGTGATGACCCTTCTGGGCACATACAAAGCAACTAGACACTGGTGAACAAAAGTTGCAGGCTCATTACTGGATATCTTAAACCAACAAATGTCAATCGTCTACAATTACTCACTGGATTAACCCCACCAACCATCAGGATTGCCAAATACAATGCACCCAGCAGACTGGAAACAAGAGGCACCTACTACATGGTCACACTGAGGCTTAAAACAGACTAAAATCATGGAAGAGTTTTCTTTTTATAATGCAGGCACTGGATGAAACAGTGACAGCCACAAGTGAAAATGTGGCAATCAGTCATGACAAGAGATGACCCAGGAGGGAGTTAGGATGAAAATCAAAACAGCTGAACATTTCTCTGTAGGTGCACAGCTTGATTGGCCAACATGGAGAAGCTTGAACTGCCTCTGAACAGGGCTCAGTAAGACTAAAACTAAGATGCAGCTGTGGATAGTCCAAAGACACAAACACATGTGAATATGAAGGAAACTTGAAGACAAAAAAACACCTGCTGGTCTGTCCACATATGGGGGAACCATGCACCAACAAGGGCCTTGTTAAGTCTACAGGTGGAACAATAATATGTGCCTGGTTTGTGGACTCAAATTGGAACATGGGGACAGGACAGAAGAAGAAGAAAGAAGAAGAATGGTATAACACTCACAGCCAGTACTCCTAGATTCTTTGAAACAAACATAGGGTGACCATATGTCCCAGATTAGCTGGGATGGTTCTGGATTTTATAGGCTGTCTCAGCGTCCTGGCTGTTGGAAAAAAAATTAAGCAAAAGTCCCAGATTGTTAGCAACCTGGGAGCTGCAGGATCAAGGCTGTGTGTGTGCATGTGCTGCACTGTCCTAGCCAGTCCTGCTCCTGGAGCCATGGGCTGGAGAGAAAGAGAGAGAGAGAGAGAGAGAGAGAGAGAGAGAGAGAGCTTATGTATGTGTGTGTGGCAGTGGGCAGGGCTGCAGCAGCTGTAAGAACATGGTGGGGAGCATGGTGTCTTTGTCCCCGGATATTGTCACAATATTTTCTTGTTCCCAGGCCTATAACATTGCTTTGCTACCTTTAGCTTCTTGGGTCCTTCAGGAGTCCTTCTGCCCTGCTGCAGAGAACCCCTTTGCTCAGGCTCTCAGGGCTAGACTTGACCAGCTCATGCACTGAGCTTATCTAGCCCCAGCCTGGCCCTCTTCCCATCAAGTGAGCCTCCAATCAACCTCCACGCCACCTGGTGAGTGCCTTAAAATGGTAGGCACACCACAGTGCCCTGCTATGCCTTCATGTCCCTTGCTAGTTGAAAATACCATTGGACTTTGGCCTTCCTAATTTCATTCCTGAATGCCTGAGTTGTTATATTCCTCCCTAGTCTTTTGTCCATGTAATCCACTGCTTGTATCCCCAACCAGAGGAGGCATTACCAGTATTTAAACAGGAATCCCCAAATTGCTATAGGGCAACATACAGTTAGTTCAGTAGCTAAATCTTCCAAAGTTAGCATTAAATTAACACCAAAATGGCATTAACAAACAGCATAAAGTAGACTTGGGGGGTTTTTTTGAGTGCGGAAACCTGTTATCCCATCACATCAAAGCAATGAAACAAACCATGGGAGTTCTCTGTTGTGTTAATTACAGATCTCTGTCTGCATTATCCTTTCAATAATAACCTTTTGATTCTCTTACTCCACTGTGAATTTCCCAACATTTTTGTCCCTATTTTAATTGCTGAAGCAATAGAGAAATTAGTGCCCAAAACTATTTTCTGCCCCCAAAACTGCAAATTCAAGTACACCACATTTTATAGAATATGGGCATCTTAACATGTGCACTGGGGGTGGGGCAGAGGGGTGTCACAACCCAATTAAGTAGTGCCCATGTCACAAACAAGTAAAACCATTCAAAACAGTTTTTTTTCTGCACTAGGTTAACTAAGGGTTAACAATAATGATAGTAACTGCTTTTTGCTGCGCATGTCAAAAAAAACAACTTATTGCTGCACCACTAACAGAGATAAAACTTAGCCTTCTGTGCTGTACATAAATCATTATAACTGGTCAGAGAAAATAGGGAGTAACCCTGTGAGATGATACCCTAGCAAAGACTGCTAGATAATTGGTGATTCTAATTAAATTTATGACGTGACAAAAAACAATTGGCTAGTACACAAACAAAACCTGTCTTCACTTCCGTGAAGAATGAGAGACCTCCACACACACCTGAAAAAACCTCTGAACGTATGCGTAAAAATAACTGATAAATTGATCGCTTGCCAGTCTCCCCCGTCTCAACCTTATCAGACATAAATCAACAACCTGCCGGCCTGATTTTTTCTCCGTTTATCTACCCAACCAAAAAACTCTTATACAGACCGACCTATGACCTACGAACCTTAAGCTATAACTAACCAAATATCTCTGACCTCCGCTATTCACCACCTTGACGGCGTAAATAAATAATCTTGCTTTACAACCAATAAGAATCCGCCTAATTAATTCCACTCCAAGCATCACAAATACCCACCTGACCGCCTTCTAAGGCCCCGGACCCTTAACTGTCCGGGTGGGAGTCAGGGAAAGCTGCTGGCCGGCTGCCCTGGGTCCCGACAAGGGGGTGCACTTTAAAGTGGCTCTAATAGCCACTCTAATTAAAGCGCCTTCAGCATATTATGCATTCAGCATCCCACACTTCAAAATGGCAGCTGGGGCACTTTAACTAAAGCTCAGTTGATGAGCTTTAGTTAAAGCACCCCTGCCACCATTTTGAAGTACAGGAACATGCGTTTAAACTCTCTCTGTAGGTGCACAGAAAAACTAAATTAGAGTTAAACCTTTGTTACATAATTCTCAAAATCAGATATTTTGGTGTTATTTTGAAACATCATGTTTCGTAACTTATGTCAACTTCTTTAAATTAGAAAGCAAAATTCTATAATGATGTATTGTGTCTAACCCAAAATGCATCTGCCCAATTTTTGATCTGCAAGGTGACCAAAAAACCTATTAATTGCATATCTCTGCTTTTCAGTTCCATTGGTGTGTCCTTTAATAATGATTGCCTTCCAGTCAATGATGGCTACATACCAACAGCTGTTCAAGTTAATTCTATGATCAATCTATTTGTGTAGGTTTGTCAACTGCTGCAAAATTCTTCAGATGGAAAGCACTAAAAATACAAGATTAGAACCACTGGGTGTAAGGCACATCTGATGGTTTACGATATAAATGGGATAGCCTTTCAACCTCAACTCCTTGAAAAAAAACCATATATATAGTTAAACGCTAGAGAAATAACTGGTGAAATTCACAGGTTAACTACTTCCACTTGAGAGCTTTATCTACTGTAATGCAGCCAATTAAAACTTGAACTCTGAATTACCTGAAAACAGATACAAACTATGACCTAAAACAACTGATATTATATTCTTTCTTTTATAACTTCCAATTACAAACATCACCTAAATATAGGTATGTTTTCAAACTTAATGGCCTGAAATATGCACATGCGTACGCTAACAAGTACTTGACTATAATTCTGTTTAAACAACTCGATGAAAATAAATTAACCTTGAGTACTATTTATTGACAGTTGAGCTACCGCATGGACTGCATTAGTTCAGGCTTAGTACACACATCCTCTATGATGTCTTCTTTTATTACCTTATTCTTATGTTTTCTCCCTTTCAGGTGGTATGGACAGGGTGCTTCACTGGAGACTTGCGTCTTCCCTTATGTCTTTCTCCCTCCTCAACTGCCCATGGAACAGCTGAAGTAGTCCCCAGATGAACTGAAAGGGGCTCTCCAGGCTTCCCACTGTCCTCCTGAGAGTACCAGCCTCAAGGCATTCATCACTTTAGGGATACTTACCAATACTATCACTGAACCAAAGCAACTCACTCTAAACAGTAGAAACATTTAAAGCAGGGGTAGCCAATAGGGGTACGCAAAATGGGCCATATTTGATTCAGATTCAGCCCAAATTGGGGACAGTGACTCAATTCGTTGATTCAGATCACTGTTCCCAATTTGATTTGGCCAAATCTGAATCTGAAGATTCGATGCTCCTGGTACCTTGAGGTATATAGAAAAAACATTTAAAGCTATGTCTATGGCCGAATCACTGAATCTTTCCAAATCTCTCTGAATCGATTCAGAGGGATTAAAGGATCTCCTGATTTGATTTGGATTCAGAGATTTGGCGACCAAATTGGGCTGAATCGAATCAGGGACCGAAGCTTCGCACAGCCCTAGTAGCCAACCTGGGGGACATGTGCCACAAGTGGAATGGGAATCCTTTGTGTGTTACATAGCAGATTGGGGAGAGAGCAGGGAGCAGAAAGCAAAACAGCAGATCAGGAATGGGAAAGGGATCCAAGTGACACTCAGAAAGGGCACAGGTCCTAATCTGTGGCACACCTGTCATGAAGTTTGGCTCTCTATAATTTAAAACGGCTGTTCTTTAGTGCTTCCAGTAGCCTAACTAGGGTGGGGCAACTGGGGCAGCTGCCTTGGGCACAATTTGAAAGGGGCACAGAAAAAAAATTGCTCCCACTGCAGCTGTGTGATCATGCTGGATTGCCCCTGGGCGTTGCAGCTGCCTTAGGCACCCTGCTGTGTTGTTATTCCTCTGGGTGCTGCCCAGCTCAGCAAACAACAGAAGCAATGCAAATGTCAACTAGAGGGCAATTGGCATTTCTATGAAGTGGTGATAAAAACTGCTGTTAAAATAAAGGCCAGCAACAACAAAAATGCCCAAGTGGACAAGGTTTTATGTATTGTAAAAAATAGGCAAGGGATATGTGAGGCTTTTTACAAACATAAGTCTAGAATAGGAAAGGTTGCTTTTTTAAATTTTAGTTGTAAAATTATGGTGATGGCAAGCAAGTCATCCCAGATCAACATTATCCACATTTTCTATACCATGCTACTTCCAGACACTAATTTGCATGATTAAAAAAAAAATCAAATTCTTGTTATTTCAGTTGGACTTCTTTGTGCATCAACAAAATCAGCTGAAACCAATCCAGTTAGGGGAACTAGTCAATTAGTTTTAAACTGAAATGTAATAAAAGCAGTTTGCCTTCTTTTCTGAAAGACCTAGACCTCAACTCACAATCTCTCCAGTTTTTAACTTCTGTACACAGACACTGGATTTTGTTTTCATATGGTAAACATACTGTTTATCTTTCATTCTTCTTGGTCTCAACATGCTGTGAATGACAACAAAGCTAAGTTTGTCATTCTGGAACTCCCAAGTGTACATCAAAACCTATCTCCTTACCTCTTTTATTTGCCTACACATTTTCAATAGCTCAAGTCTGGTCTATAATTTCCTTTGTGCTCCCTCCAATCCCTGAAGGCCAATTATGTCCTTTCATGGACAAAGAAAAAAATCTTGAGGGCTAATTAAAATACTCTATTTAGAAAAAAAAAATACAGATACAGCTATAAATAGATATGTATGCTCGAGATCCTTTAATTAGCACTGTTTTCTTCAGAGAAGCAGTGAGTGTTTTTGTTTCTACGAACAGAAATCGAAATGCGGCTCTTGTGCTTTAAATGAGAGAACTGTTGAACCTGTGCGGTACCTTAGAAGTAGATGTTATAGAAATATCATACAGTAGATGTCTTTGCTGTGTATGCTGCTTCTTACTGTGCTTCTAAAATGATTATCCAGGTGAACAACAATACACTCTGCTGATACTTGGACTCTGTAGGTTGGAGGTTCAGTGCTGTATTTCTATTATGTGTCCCTCATTATTGGTCTTAGCTATGTAAAAAGTTTGTAGAGCTGCTATTAATAGTTGATAGATTATCTTTATTTAGGCTCCTTTTACACAACCCAACTGCCAACTTCAACAGTAACTCACTTCAATCACAAATTAGGTCAATAATACAATCAGACTGTCTTTAAGCAACCCGGACTTTCCCCCTTTGTCTGCATAAGTGAGAATGATCCACCACTACTGCTCTTTTCTACCTTCTTGATCCCTTCTCCAGAACCCTTTATAGGCAATCTCAAGTGCAAGCTTAAAGTGTGTGTCATGCTCCTCTAATTTAGTGATTTGTGCACTTCCCAGACAACTCTCAACAGTGGGAAATATTTGCAGATCTCTCTTGTTACTCAATTTTGGGACAGGAAGATTTTAAAAACACTTATTATATTCTAGAACTCCAAAATGGTCAATGCTCAACTACAAAACATCAATTAAACAAAGTATGGTATTTTTTTAACAAAATCTGTTTCTTTCTGAGAGTCGCATTTGCTTCTATCCCTGTTCAGCAAATGAGCTGCAGTGTTTGGCACAAGCTTCCATCTTTATAAGAAGCACACACAGTCTCACTTAAATTCCATCAGAGTAGTTTGATACTGCAGTAACAATAACATGGATGATAGCAGCGTACATCCAAATGGACAGCTCAGCTTGCAGTTCTTTTCTACAAGTGGCTGGTAGAAAGCTTATGGACTAATAAGTCTTTTCAGAGGCTAATTTTAAATTAGCTGTTTTTCTTTGCGCCCCATTTTCAAATGGATACTGGATGAAGTCCTGAACAGCATTACCTGAGTCGAATAAAAAAGGACTGGAGAACAAGCAGACTGACTAGACCATGCTCTGTTCCTTCTTACAAACCCCAAATGACTCTGCACGCTTGTAGGGGAGAAGTGCTATAGTGGTCATTGAATCCTCCCCAGGATGCCAAATACTTTAGGAAAGATAGTTGCCTATAACTGCGATTTCTGAGGAAAAATACAAGCTAATGACAAGTAGGCCTTCCACTAATGGCTGCACCTGCAGATAACATCTCCCTGATATAGTGATGTACCATATACCCAGTGGGTGCCACTGAGTAGACTGGAGATCATCAGAACAGAATCTCCAAACTTTTCATGAGCCATGATCTATGAGTGAACTACACTTAACCTTCAGGTTCGTAGCTTTTTGTAGTCTATGCACTTAAACAAAATTTTGTCTTCTTCAGTCTGGAGCACCCTAGACATTTGAATCTTCAAGCTCTCTTGGTAAAAAGCATTCACAGTATAACAAGTCCAGCTAAAGAAAGCCCGCATTGGAAATCTCCTACTGTATCTTTTGTGCGTGAAGATTCCAGCCTGATTCTGCCAAGCTTTACACATTTAGATAAACAACCTTCATTTTTGGAAGCTGATCTAAGCCACATGCTCAATCCGCCATTAGCTAAAAGATTAGGTTGTGTTATGTAGTAGAACCTCTTCCTACTGCCTGCTTCATCCCTAAACCAGTGTGGGTTCAAATTTGTCATCTCATAATAGGAAGCCAAGATCTAGTCTGCACCAAGCTGCCTGACTGAGGCAAGCAAGGCACAGCCCTTCAGAATAAAATCTTGCAAATAAAGTAACATCTCTGAAGTGGTCTCAGGCAGATGCAGCTATAAAAGTACTGTATTTCCAATTGATTGGCCCTTAGTGGAAAGGAAGCAATGACTAAGACAGCTGTCTTATAATGATCCAAGACAGGATATGGTGATTAACATTTTCTTTTATTGCCTTAACATCTTTCTTTTCTTTATGTAAGAGAGATGTGTATTTAAATTAACCTTTGAAGAAAATGGATGGGCATTAAATTTTCTTTGCTATAACTACAGAGCCCATCTCCTGCACAGAGCAGCAGTATAAAGTAGATTCCTGTGCCATTTGAAGCATTTGGCAACCCAGTGTACATGTATGCTCCTACTCACTTGAGAACTCTCTTCTCTGGTCTGTTTCCAAAATTCAGTGTTAGTTTTCTATCCCCAGCTTCCCAGAGTCCTTTTAGCTCATTCTAGCATAACCCCAACAATTTTGCAAGATATGATCTAGAACAAATTTCCCATAACTTCCCAGACTCCTCTTCCCCTACCCCTGCCCTCAGGGTTTGAATGAGACACTGGACGTATTTACAAGAGACACTACATCACTGTAGCTCATCGTTACAGTGATGTAGCATTGGTGAGAACAAACTGTGACACTGAAGCTATGTCTCTGAAATGACCAGCTACATCACCATAGCTCATTGCTATGGCAACATAGCATCTAAAAATAACCATGCGTCGCCAGGACTGCGCAGTACCAAATGCACAGTCAGAGACGCATGTAGACGCGCCCACTGTGAATCGTAACTACAAAATGTCAGTCCATGTGGAATTTAATATGGGGGATAGCCGGTTTGAATCCTCCCCTTGCTTCAACCATCCAGGATGCTTTCTAAGAACCAAATATCCATTGTTATATACAAACTTTTTCAATATACTAATAATAGCAGAACGTCAGGCCATGGTACTTAGGAGATGTAATCTGAGTCTCAAGTAGCCAGATAACCCAACCTCAAGTCTATAGTACGTTCAAAGTACAATAGCCAGAGACTGTTCTTTCTCAGCTGTCTGTGCACTTGAACACCAGTTCTTGGCAGAGAACTTTTTCTCAAATCTGAGGCTAGGGGGGCTGAAGGCTGGGAGTGAGGGGCACCAGCAGGGCCAGGGGGCTGTGGGTCAGGAGTGAGAAGCACGGGTAGGGCTAGGGGGTGGGGGGGTTGGCTTGAGGGACAACAGCATGAGCAGGGGTAGGGCACTGGCATATCAGAGCTGCTCAATTCCACAAAGCAGCAGGGGGGACAGCTGCAGCTGGACCCACATATTGGTGAATGAAGGGTGCAGAGGGAGTTCTGACTTTCCATGATAAAAAAAAAAAATTTAAAAATCAAACACCAAAATGTATAGGTATTTAGAATTGATTTTATTATAATGATTGAGGCACTAGTAGGCTTCAAAGTACTTTAAAATTGTAAATGTATCAACAAAACACTGTTCAGCTGATAGATAGATAGATAGATAGATAGATAGATAGATAGATAGATAGATAGATAGATAGATAGATAGATAGATAGATAGATAGATAGATGTGGCGTTTCAGTTTATTTGTGGAACAACACAGATTTCAAGATTTTAAAAGAGAACTTGGGAATTTTTTTAATCAGAGAATTTTCAGTTTTTGAACACAAAAAACCAGGATCCCTGCTTATAAGAGGAAAAAAGAATGAAGCTCATTTACTTAAAAAGTGCTCTGTTCACAGGGGAACTTAAAACTGAAATATGATTTTTATCAAGCTCAAACTTCCTGAAGCCCAAAAAGATATATCACTTTCTTCCTCAATCCTGTAGAAGGTCTTTTCAGGCAGAATTCAGTGCTCACCCTCTTATACATGCAGATCTGGGGATTTGGGAATTTTCTCGTAAGAAGAACTTGGAAAGTGCTCCAAGGAGGCACTCAGCAGTCCAAACCAAGGCCCTCTAAAAACCCTGAACTATTGCATACCTGTGCTTCACAATGCAGCTACTTATGGTGTGAGGGAAAGATTCATAATAGAAGCCACAAACTAAGACTTCACTGTAAAAGCTTTCAGCTCCAATTTCTAATCTCACATGGAACCCAAATCACAGCATCAATTTACCTTCTTAGTGTCATGAGATACACGTTCTGAGAGCTTAGAAAAGACATGCATCAGGGGCTGTGGGAGCCGGCATGAAGTTTGTCACATCTACAAATTTTCAAGGAGGACTTGATGTTTTTTCCTCCCTGCATTGCAGTTACCCAGATGTCTCAGCTGGAACTCTGGAAAATAAGTGGGTGGGATCTTGAAAGTGGAAAGCATGACTCCAAAGCAAGGGCAATAGCCCACATATCTTTTGTGAATCAGGAATAAAGCGGAGCTCTTCACACATATGAACCAGTGTGGTGCACTTGCACAGCATGCAAGTTTTTGCAGAGTTGCCATAGTGAACCCAAGTTGCTTGGGCTTTTATCAAATCAGCATCACAGATAATCTGTGAGCAGTACTGGAATTATAACTCAGCTGTAGAAAGTGCATGAGGAAAACAGCCAAATTAAAATGCCCCATTGACCAAAAGACTAAAATGTGGGAAAGACCTTTGTATTGTATTTGTGCACCACTTGGTCTACAACTGCAGGTCATCAGCCTTGTTGGAATATAAACAAACGTTAAGGATCTGCATGACTGGTGAATATTCCTTAAAGCCCAGGCTACTGACTTACAATAAAGACATTAAAATATTCCAAATTGAGTCCTTAGGTTTTTCATGAAATATACCATTTAAAGACCTGACATCAAAGATAGTACTTGGAAGAACACCTATCCTGCATGTCTGAAATGCTAATAATTGGAATAAAACCAACTTGTGTAGTACTTGGTGCTTAGATTTTCAAGAGTGTTCAGCCAGGTCAGGAAGAGACTGTGTGTTACTCACCATTTTTCTCCACCGTCCTATTCTTGCCCACTCCACACATGGGGAACACAGTTTTACCAATAAGCATACACTTCCTTCATAGTTTCATAGTAGCTAGGGTCAGGAGGGACCTGAACAGATCATCAAGCCTGACCCCCTGCCACAGGCAGGAATGAATGCTGGGTTCACAAGACCCCAGACAGGTGATCATCTAACCTCCTCTTGAATTTGCCCAAGGTAGGGGTGAGAACTATTTCCCTGGGAAGTTGGTTCCAGATTTTGGCCACCCTAACTGTAAAATATTGCCTCCTGATCTCTAACCTAAACCTATTCTCCATCAGCTTATGACCATTGTTCCTTGTCATCCCAGGTGGTGCTGGGGAGAAAAGGGCTCTGCCTATTTGCTGTTGATCTCCCCTGATGAGCTTATAGGCAACCACCGGGTCCCCCCTCAGCCTCCTCTTGCTGAGGCTGAACAGGTTCAGGTCCTTTAGTCTTTCCTCATAGGGCCTGTCCTGCTGCCCTCTCACCAAATGGGTGGCCCTCCTCTGAACCCTCCCCAGGCTGGCCACATCCCTTTTGAAGTGTGGCACCCAGTACTGGACGCAGTACTCCAACTGCAGCCTGACCAAAGTCGCATAGAGGGGGAGTATCACTTCTCTGGACCGGCTTGAGATGCACCTTTGGATGCATGACAAGGTATGGCTGGCCTTGCTGGCTGCGGTCTGGCATTGGCAGCTCATGTTCATCTTAGAGTTAATAATGACTCCAAGATCCCTTTCCGCCTCTGTGCTTTCAAGAGAGGAACTCCCCAGCTTGTATGTCTGCTGTCAATTCCTTCTTCCAAGATGCAGCACCCTACATTTGTCTACGTTGAACCCCATCCTAGTCTCATCTTCCCACTTTTGTAGTCTGTCTAAATCTAGTTGCAGCCTCTCTCTCCCTTTAAGTGTGTCTACTTCGCCCCACATCTTAGTGTCATCAGCAAATTTGGACAGCGTGCTTTCCACCCCCTCGTCCAAGTCGCTGATGAAGATGTTAAACAGTGCGGGCCCGAGGACTGAGCCCTGGGGTACTCTACTGCTCACATCTCGCCAGGTTGAGTACAACATGTCCACCATTACTGGCTGGGTGTGCCCCATCAGCCAATTTTTTACCCATCCAACTGTGCAGGCATCAATGCCACAGTTGCTTAATTTATTGATGAGGATGGGGTGAGAGACAGTGACAAAGGCCTTCTTAAAGTCTAGAAAGACTACGTCCACAGCAACACCATCTTCCAAGGATTTAGTTACTTGGTCATAAAAGGCTTCCTTGGGAAGCCCTGTCCATGGTTGGCTGCAGACCCTTCCCTCCAGCAATCTGAACCCCCTGGAATGGCACCACTGCTCACTACACCTCCTGGGCTCTTCAACAGGCAGGATATACTTCTTGAGGCCCTGGAACCCATTTTTTTCCATACTTCTTTCTGCTACACTGAGAACAGCATGATTTTTCCCTTGTGTTAGCTGGAATTTTTCTGGCAGGTGAGATTGGGCAGATCCAGCAGCAGCCTCCACCTGCTGGTCAGATGAGAGGCCTCTAAGCCATATAAATGTAAGAGTGGGGTAGCACAGTCACATTCCCCATTCTCACTGATGCATCTAGTGTCAGCAGTTTTCCAGACAACCACTGTTCATTGCTACATTGGAGGGCTGCCATCTGCAGCAGAACAATTTACATATGCCCATGCCATGCTGAGATGTACAGTCCTTAGTACTGATCCTTTAAGTCTGGTTATATGCTTTTAACATCCCACTTCTCTTCATGATTATGCACTGTACAAGGAAGATACTATGAGGGAGGAGGTTAATTTATTTAAAAAACAGTCCGGCCTCAGACAAACTCTAGGTTTAGGTTGTATTACACATGCTAGTACAAGAAGCTTTAGTAAAGAAGCATTAATTTATGGAGATTGAATCTTTTAAAGAAGCAACAACCAGGTGGAATTGATATAGCATTCAAATTCTCTAAATGCATTTTCCCTTCTAATCAACCTGCTCCTAATTATGCACTAGGTAATTGGCTACAGACTTCACAAGCTTCTTGCGTTTATTTTATCTTGAGTCTGTGCTCCAAGCTTCCCAGTTTAAACGATTGGCACGACTCATCAATTGTCATCAGTAGCAAAACTGATAAGTAATCAGGATCTCCATTTGGGGATAGCAGCATCTGCATGAGGTTATTTAACAAGAATCACTTCTGAACTCATCAGCTGTTTCCCTTAGAAAAAAAATTGAAAATCTCTCTGGTTTTGTGCTATTGGCTTTAAAATACCAGCTAATGGGCAGCAAGTATGCAAGGTTATTTCATGTATATGTATTTCTTGATATTAAATATTCTTTTAACATGCCAGGCAAAATGACTCATCCCTTTCATTGTGTGCCTGGACTTTGGAATAACTTGTTACAGTTTCCACATCAGTATTTATACCTGCTGTACAAACTTCCTTCCCAGAAGTACTTCTCTCTCCAATTCTCCAACCTAGAATGACTGTCAGAGGCTGAGCAACGTTTCTTAGCAACAGCCTGGCCTCGCCTCACCAATGGTGCCCATTTCTAGTCCTTAGCATCACACCTGCACAAGTATCTTCAGGAATGTGTTCCAGCATCTGGACTTCTGACAAGTTTCTTTACTTTGGAATTTTTTTTTCCTATGTAACCTAGCATTTGAACTAAAACTCACTTTAATTCATCAAAATAATTGTAAGCGACATGCTTAATCCAGCCTTTTCCTGATAAACATTCACAGGGATAGCATTTAATTAAACTGAAGAACCAAAACACTCATCTCCCGGAAGGCAGACAAGGTTCTTTGGGTGAATCTGATATCTTTCATTAGACCGACTTAAATACTTGGAAACAGTTTCTCTTAGAAAGCTTTTGGATTTAAAAGCCCTTCGTCAGGCTGAGGAAGCCTGTGCAGTTGGTGTGTGCTCTTCCTGGATGGAATGAATAGTAAAGCAGCCAGAGGCTGGGCTGGTATGCATACAAGACAGGCAGTCAGTGAAGATGTAAATTGAGGAGTCAGTGGGTGAGAGACAGGCTGGGTCTAATAAAAGATATCAGATTTACCCAAAGAACCTTGACTGCCTATGTCCTTAGACCAACACGGTTACAACCTATTTCCCAGAAAAGCATCCATGTGGAAGTGATAAGAGCATGTAAGAGGAAATGATATTCCTATCTGTACACACAAGCCCAGCATATGAGGCCTGTACTTAGAATGCCAACAGAGTGTAGTTGATGCATGCAGCATCACCTTTTCAAGAAAGAAGACAGCCTCAGGTCAGTTGTGGGGAGTCTGAAATGCACCCTATTGGTGATACTTGCCTCAAATAAGGATGGAGTTGAAAAATCACCTTTACAACTAAGGATTGTTTATTCCACCAGAAACTTTAAGCTAGTAAATTTCTATGTGTAGGATAAAACTGGTAAAGCTGAGACATGGCAGGTGGAAGTGTTACTGAGAACTTCAAAATCTGCAAAGAACTGTAGAGTTGCCTCTTGATTTCACTTGTAAGCTAGAGGACAAGGGAACATAAAAGTACCACCAACTCCTTGCATGCTCATTCCCCTAACAACCTACTACACATTCCCATGCATGAAGATGCTCTAAGCTAAATTTCTTGATAAAAGCAACATTGTCAGTGTTTTTCAGCTTTGATAGCACAACATTACCTCTCAGAGTCAATAAAGCAAGACCATACAAAGAATTCACAAAGACTGCACATGGAGGGTATTGTCGCTTTTTCATATGCATATCAAGCAAAGCTCTCTTTTCACATGCTGGACTCTACTACAAAATTCAACGGTCAAGGTGCTGCAAAATGGTGGCACTTGTTGCACAGCATAGGTCTGGTTTGCTGTATGGTACATAGACTTGACTTAAATATACCACAATAGTCACTAAAAACAAATTGAGTGCATTTTTCATTGGAACAACTTTATAGCTGTGAGATGTTAGATTTTAGCCAAGCTCTCAGGTACAAATTGCCCTTCCTGAGGTTAGGAAAGAAGCAGAAAAAAGCACGAGTCGAAACAGAACAATTACTTTTGTTTAATCCTATTATGTTAATAAAATTGCTTGCTTGAGGGGGGAAGTGGGCAGTGAACCTGTGGCCCCAAAGAGGAGTATCCAGGGGTACTTACAGAGCAGGTAAAGAACAGTTACTATGGATAAACCTAATGGCATAAATGAATAAGAGTGTACAAAAGGGAACAAGGCTGTTATCACTTGTGGAACACAGAGGTTAGCAGAGGGAACAGGCAAGTTATGTCAAGTCATAAAGACATTGCCTGTCTGAAGTCATGGGTGGGGGTGGGGAGGGTTGTGTCCAGTAGAGCATTGTGTTTTTGTTCCCAGACCTGTTTTCTGAAGGTACTGAGAATTAGGACAGTAAGGTCAGAGATGGAGAATAGGAGAGCTTGTACTTGAGGCCTGATGCTTCATAGACATTCCTTGACTGGCATTACCATGCCACAACTAGCAACTGTAAGACAGTGTGAACCGTTTGTTCACGGGCAATTCGGGAAAAGTATATGTAATGCCTCAGCACCCCACAAGTTCCGACTTTTTATTAATTGCTATGAATTTCATAATGTCTTAGGCTGATTCCTCCTTCACCCCATCATACATCTATTCTGCTCCTAATCTTTGCTTTTATACAAGAATCTGAATATAAATTATCTTTTCCTTTCAAAAAGTGTCTCCTGCCTGGAGAATAAGGAAATGGCATGGACATTAGCACAAGAGACAGCAGTTCCAGTAACTAAAAGCTGTTTCATTGATGAATAAGGGAGAGCAAGGGATTCCAAGTGAGTGCATAAATACTGGAGATAAACAAATGGTTGAGAGTGCAAGCACGTGTCATTTGGTTAAGATTTATTTCTCTCTATGAAAGAGCAGCCAAGAGCGCGCTGGAGATTAGTGCAAGCTCTTTGGAGGACAGCTGTGCCGCCATCAGAGGCATTGTGCTGCAGGGGCTGTTGGTACTTAACATTCATTTCAGGGATGTTGAGGAAGGGAAAAAAGCAGCTGTTTGCATGCAGAGCCGCTTGTCTGCGTTTATGAGGAGTTGTGCTATTATTCTGAACGGTGCCCAAGGGGTCCATTGCATTTCTGTGCACTGGTAATTATACATGAGACTGCCTCGAACAGCTAGAGGACTATTATACTGTGTTTTTGGTGGAGATGGCAATTATTCCAAATTCAAGTCTCAACGTATCAATTTGGTAACTTTTTTCCTCAGTTGGGAGGTGGGGAAGAATAGGTTTTTCATCCCAGACTCAGACTTGAGAAGGTGAGGAAAGGGTTGTGTTCATGGTCTCTCATCATGGGTCTCAGTTCCTTGGTTCACAGCTCCTGCAGACCTCCTGTCCTTCAACTCGTGCTCCTCCTGTCTCCCTTCTCCATCAGTCATTTAACATCAGAAATGTTGAAGATCAGACTCCTCCATTCTACATGAACTTATTTATGATGATAGGAGTACTGGTTGGTCGTGCCTTTCATCCTATGGACACCCTGCATGGTATTCAGCTCTCACTGGTTCAGAAAGGCTGTTCATATTAAAAACATGCTGTGCTGCTCTGCCTGGACAGTCTTCTAAACAGAGCAAATAAAGTTGTATCCAACTAGCATGGGGATGTGCTAAACAAGTGTCACTCCACAGCAGTAATTAGCATACCCAACGTGTCAGGCAGACATGGCTAAGCTGCTACACTACATAGCTATAACCTCAATATCTCAGGTTGGCCTGCCTTTGCCCCATGCTCCAGGAAAGTGCTGTCTCTTTACTGATGAGCACTCAATCTTTGGAATAATACCAGTGTTTCTGTCCTCTTGTGCAGGGCATAACTAGTAGGATACGTGCCTGAGAGCTAGGACAGGGACACACACACACACACACACGTTCAGGGTGGGATTCCCCAAAACAATCCTTTTGTTGCTGCCGCTGTAAACTATGCTGACCTTGGTCTTAAAGCAGCAGCAGCACCAGCACCATATCTGTGTACCAACTTCTGCTACAAGAGCAACTGTGCAGCTGCTTTTGCTGCTGGGGCCCACATCTTGTGCAGATGGGAGATGATTTTGGTACTTCTTTTAAGGCAGCACCTGGGGCTATTGTCCTTCTCGCCCACCACTAGCTACACTGTTGCTCTTGTGTAACATTGTGACCCCTGAGCAACTTCCTCGAAATCAGAGTTATTTCACACTTGCATGAAGAACTGTCCTGCTCTGCACTCTCACTTCTATTTTAAAGCAGTTCAAATGATACTCATCTTTGCATAGATCTGGGGAAGTTCATGGATTTCACAAGCCTAGGCTCTGAGTTTCCTTCAGTATTGCCACCACATTGTTTTAATACACTGTATACCTCACCTATTGCCTTTTAACTTGACAGCCTCTGGATATAGCCTGATAAGTGTATTCCCATCAGTCATCTATGACTCAGTGGATCCACTGTTATTTCAGCTGGGTACGTTCCTCCATAAGAAACTCAGCTGAAGTCAATGGCAGTAATGGTACCCTACACCAGCTACAACATTGCCCAAGTTTTGTAATATGTTTTTGGACCTTTGCATGTGGCTGCATTCTGATTTTCCAGTGCAGCCTTTCTGACTCCAGAGTGCTATCTGAGGGCTCAGCTATGCCAGCTTATTTCCAGATTTGTAAGGAACAATATGCTTTTCTTCAATAGCTGCTGTAACTCTTGGCAATAGTCAAAATTAGATTTCATGTATGTATATCGAAATCTCCTAATTTTTTTTGAGCGCTCCTTAATTAGATAGATTAATACATGTGCCCTAAATTGCTTCATTCAGTGTCCCAGCACAGTGTTATCTTCTCTCCCTCTTCCTGATCATTGTTTATATTTACTTAATTTTATTTTCCCCCCATTTTGTTTCCTTTCATCCACCCATCCATCATAGTATGCAGGTGCTTCTCTGTTTATGTTGCCTTACAGATTCATCCATCCATTCATTATTTACCCATCTACATTCCAATATTGTACCTGTCACTGTAACATTTGTTTTATTTTCTATCACTGCTTTCACTTTTCTTTCTCTTCTCTGAAGAGAGTACATTGCTCAAGGTTCTGGCAGCAATGGGCACCCTTAAATAGCTAAGCTGTCTGCTAAGGAAGATGCTAGCTACAACCCTACATAAGTAAATTGTCCCTTTCCACATCCCCACCTCCACCCTCACCTTCCAAGGCAACACTGGGGACTAAAAATATATACCTTGGAAAACAAGACAAAAATTGCCTTACCTACAACAGAAGCAGCTTATTGCCAATTCATAGATTGTAAGGCTGGAAGGGACCTCAGATCATCAGGTCCAGCTCCCTGCACCAAGCAGAAAAGATAACTGGGGGTCAGGTGACCCCAGCAAGGTGACTATCTAGTCTCCTTTTGAAGATTTCCAGGGTAGGAGATTGCACCACCTCTGGAAGGAGCTTATTCCACAGTCTGGATACCCTAGCTGTGAAGAAGTTTCTCCTAATGTTGAGCCTGAATCGATCTTCTAGGAGTCTGTGGCCATTACTCCTAGTTTTCCTCTCAGGTGCTCTGGTGAACAGTTGCTCACTGAGCCCCTGATGTACTCCCCTAGTGTGGTGGAAAGCTGCTACCAGGTCCCCTCTCAGCTGCCTTTTCCTTGCGCTGAAGAGTCCCAGATCCCTCAGCCTTTCCTCCTATGGCTTGTCACGTAAGACTCTGATCATAAGGGTGGCTCTTCTTTGGACACTCTCAAGCTTGTCCACATCCTTGTTAAAGTGTGATGCCCAGAACTGGACACAGTAGTCCAACTATGGTCTCACCAGTGCCGAGTAGAGCAGAAGAATCATCTCCTTGGTTTTGCTTGAGATACATTGATTGATGCATGCCAGAGTATTATTTGCCCTACTGGCTACAGCATCGTACTGCTGGCTCATATTCCTACTGTGTGTGGTCTATTATTACCCCCAAGTCCCTTTCATTCGTGGTGCTAGTCAGTTTGGTGCCACCAAGCCTGTAGGTGTATTGAGGGTCATTCATCCCCAGGTGGAGAACTTTACATTTCTCAATGTTGAACTTCATCAGGTTCCGATCCATCCAACTTGCTAGCCTGTCTAGGGCCACCTGTATCTGTAGCCTATCTTCAAGTGTGACCACGCTCCCCCATAACTTGGTGTCATCTGCAATAGGAGAATCTACAGATAGGGATGTCTGCCATGCTCTCTTTTCCCAAAATCCCATGCACTTTGTTCCCAAATTATAGCTCACAGGTAAGGCTCTGAAACATTGCTGGGAGCCAGGACTTAGATAATACAGTGTTTGCCTCATTGGACAAAATCACTTCATCACCTAACCCAGTAATTGTCCTCCGAAAGCAATAGGTCCCTTATATTCCAAAGAAAGATGGGAGTACAAGGGCTAACCCCTGATACCAAGTTCAGGGCGCACACAGATAAGAACCGCCTACACCAGCCTCCTACCACCTGAACTGAAAGATTCCTTAGTTTCAAGCAGAGAGTCATCATTAATGTTGAGGAGTAAGTGGAGACCACTAAAACCATGCCCATGTAAGTCACCTGCTAGATAAACTAGTCAAAACATTTTAAAATCTTTCCCAAAGTCTTAATCCCATCTCCAATGCTCTTTTCCTGGATCATCAGCTAAATACCATCCCATTGAATATAAGGTGGCTGGGAAAAAAATGCGGTGATTAAGCCTAGCCAACATCAGTTAATCTATTAACTCCATGAGAGCCGAGCCTCAAACTCTGGCTAATCGACCCATGATTGCACTTTGGTTTGCAACTTAAAAACAAACAAACAACACAAAACAACAACAAAAAGCAACACCTTAGGAGTCATCAATAAGCTGAGACATGTCAGCTACTTCTGGAACTGCAAGACTGTAAAGACAAGCTAAAAACAGGACAGATCACTGGCATTTTTCAAATCTGCCTTTGCAATTCAAAGTGATGCTTATAAAACTTCAAGCTGCTGCATTTGCTCTTACTAGACCCAAAATGCCACTCAATTTCCTCAGCACCTGAAGAAGCCTAGTAGAGCTGTACTCTTGATCAAATCAGGTCAACACATTTGAAGTGTGAAAGCAGAGTGGAGTACTTTTTACAACTCCATCTGTCACTTGGTAATATATGTTCCCTGGTTAGTTGGCAATACATGCCTGTGTTCATATTCCCACGTGTCACGTGGCAAGGCTGGGATCAGCTATAAATTGCTCTTTTCTACCGAAGCACAGGAATATAGATGTGCTTGTGATTCAACCTGACCTGGCTTAGCAAAGCAAATGTCATTTTGGATTCAATGCTTAGGAAAAACAGATCTCTGCCATCATTTGAAAAACCCACTTCTCAGTTGCTAACACCAATTAAGCATCATGAAGGATAGACATGTACTCTTGTGTCACTTTGCCTTTTTCTGCACAGGCTCACAAAGACTTACACGCTTCCAGGCAAACAGAGCCTATTACAAGGCCAACTTCTATCTTATTTTACCAGCTGTGCACAGTATGCAGCAATGCTTCTATTCTTAGTCATGTCAGACCAAGGCATATTGGATCCCATGCCTGTATATTTTCTTCTGTGCGCAATAGGCCATTTTTCCAGCTCCAGTGTTATTTCCCCTCCCCTGGCAAAACTTTCAAACCTTTCACTATTCTCTTTGAACTGGACTAAACAAGAAATACACCTTCCTGATACCAGGATATAAACCCCTTAAATACACCATTTTGCATTTAGCTTCTGCGGCCTGGATTTTACCAGGATCAAAAGGGATCACTTTTCTTAGCTGAGAGGGATGTGGAGAGTTTCAGCAACCTCCTGCTGAAGTAGCTTGGGAGAAAAAGCAATGTCAGGTGTTCTTTCAACTGAAAAACGTAAAATGAGGGTTTTTTAAGCCAGGGAGCTAAAAACTGATTGAACCAAGCAATATGCAAGTTTTCTACCAGATTCTGGGAAGCACCAGGACACATTGGGCACATCCACACATGCAGGCATGTATGCTTGCAGCAACTCAAGTAGGATTTTTGCCTCAGCGCACATGCCTGGACATGCACTTCGGTGTGGGACAGGTTGTGCCACTTGGGACAAAACGACCTTGCCTAGCTCCTCCCAAATCTGCAGCCAGGGGGAGCTAGAGCCAGGGGCCAGCACTGCCTCACCTAGAACAGAAGCAGCTCATTGCCAATAGGAGGATCTACAGAAGAGATGTCTGCCATACTTGCTACCCCTTTTCCCAAAATCCCATGCACTTTGTTCCAAATTACTTGGGGCACCTGAGATCCCAGAAGCATAAAAATGTGCCCTGGCAAGAAGCTCATGGCCACTCATGGACACTAGCCCTTTGTGCCAGCGGGACTGCTGAAGCAGTCCTAAACTAAAGTTCTTTGGACTCTCTACCCACTGCAGCAGCCTGGCAGTGAAGGCTGCTGCCTGGATATGACCTGTTGCCCCCTGCAACAGCATGTGGCCCCAAGGCTGCATGCCTGCCAGACCCGGATGGGGACTGCATGGCCACAGCAGAGGCATCTGCCCTCTGGGCCAGCTGCCAGTGGGCCGTGGCTGCACAGCTGGCCTTTGTGCAGCACCGCTGCCACGTGTGCTGCAGCCCTGACATCAAGGCAGCTATTACCCGAAATATGTTCTCAGTGTGGTGGCTTGCTTTGAACTGTCAAAGCATGTCCTCCTCGCCCCAAGTGGCAAGGAGGTCAGCCACTTCATTTGCCTTCCACCTGGGCCCCAGGTGCTAGCCCTGGTCCTGTCATTTGCTTCACTAGCAGGAATCGTGGTGTTCCCTATTTAAAAACTGCAAATTCTCTGATAAAAAAATCTCAAATTCACTTTTTAAAATATCCCCAAATCCATGTTCTTGCACAATTAAAACAAAAGACCGCTATACACACATACTTTATACATCCCCCCTCCCCCCACACACCCCAACACATATACAGAAAGAGAGAGATGTCATTTGGGCAATGTTTTATTGCTATATTTACAATTTTAGAGCAATTTGGAAGCCTACCAAAGCCTAGTGTCTCTATCATTATAATAAAATAAATTTTAAATATCTATATACTTTGATTTTTCCTTTTGGCTTTCTTAACATAGAAAAATTAGAGCTCCCTCTGACCCTTTCACCAAGGATGTGGGGACAGCTGCCCCTGCAGCCACAACACCTGCCAGCAGGCTACATCTTGTCTGGCAGGTGGGCACACTGGGTGTGTGATGGGGGGGGATGTAAGGTTTGCAGGAGAGGGGTGGAAAGAGGTGTGGGTGAGTGTGGGTGGAGGTGGTGTGAGGTTGGGGGTGTGGTTGGGTTTGGGGTTTGCAGGAGAGGGGGTAGGAGGTAGGTGGGTAGGTGCGGGGGTGGTGTGGGGGCGATGCCACATGCCCACCCCCAACACCCCCTGCGGCGCCAGCCATGCCATGCCCACAGCAGTGCTGCTGGACCTGTGGTCTGTCCAGGGAGAACGTGCCTGGCAGGTCTGACGCAACCAGGCCTGCCACAGCCTGTCAGTGTGCCTTTGCACAGGACCGGGAGGTATGACTCTGAGATGTGCAGCTCTTGTCCAAAGGCTCACGCTAGCTGCACGGATCGGACTGGGTTGCATCAGGCTGGCCGAGCACATTCTCCATGAGGGTCAGGTGGCAATGCACCATGGCCTGTTGTAGGCACAGTGCTGGGGCTGCGCATTGCTGCTTGACCTTCATGGAGATGTGCCCAGCCTGGCCTATGCAGCTAGCATGTGTCTTTGAACAGGAGCTGTGCTTTCTGATCCTGTGCAAAAGTGCGCTAGTGGGCCATGCCAGGCCTTGTTGGGTCCCTCCAGGGGCATTCTCCCCACACAGACCACGGGTCTGGCAGCGCTGCAGCCGGCACAGCCTGGCTGGTTGCTAGTGCCAGATGTGTGCAGTATGGGGGCATATGTGCTTTGTGGGTGGGTTTGTGGAGGGGCTCAAGTGGGGGCTGCCACACACACCCCCACCCGACCCCCATGGCATTGTTATAGTGGGCACTTGCAGCTGGGCTATGGCCACGCTAGCTGCTGCCGCCCACGCTGCAGGGGGTGGGTGGGGGTGCAGGCATGTGGCAGACCCTGCTTAAGCCCCTGCACAAACCCACCCACAGACTGCACATCCCCCCACCCTGGCACTTCCCCCCCCCCCCAACATCCCTCCACCACTCCTCACATGCTGAATGCCCACCCACATCCATAAGCTCCTCCCCACCCCCATGTTCCTAAATTACCTGGGACAGCATGTTTTTTTCTCTCTCCAGATAGCTCATATACAAAATCACATTCCTTTCCTTTCTTTTCTCCATTTTCAAAGCCAAGGTAGCCAATTAGTCAAAAATTGCAGCTTGTTCTTTAACACACCAAGTCTATGATTAACCATGAATCCTGACTTTCTAAGAGGTTCCATTCTCACCAATCCAGCATAACCTGGATCTTGTATAAGAAAAGTAGACGTGGCCTTAATTTTGTTTTTGCTAGGAGCCAGGAGAACTCTTGTGTATTGCATATATCTCCCTCACACAGTCTTCCTTTACTGTGTTATATTAGTCAGTGTTATATAGGGCGTTAGAGCTGTGGTATCAATATTGGTTCTCTGAAAATGGCTATCCAATTTTAATTATAGATTAGAGAGTTTAATAGTACACGATGTATAGTTCCAAGGTTCTCACACTGTTACTGTCAGGTTTCCTACACTTAGGGAGCATAGTCTGCACTTTACGGTTATGCACCGGTTCTCCATGGCAACACTGATTTGCACCGTTTATTTTTTTAATGAGAAAAAACAACAAGAGTTCAAAATACCTTGGTAATAAGTCTATATTAAACTCAGCCTGCAGAGGGCTAGCTCAAGTGAGATTCCAAGAGTAGGCACCCATTAATCTTAATTTTGGGGTCCTTCCATAGTTGGCAGGGTTTTTTTTAGACTTGAATGGTGTTTTGCTAGCGTTCTGCTATACAATTTGCGCCCGTTAGTCATGCCCTGACAGACCAGCTCATTATTTCTGGCTTTCTGGAGAAGCAGCCTAACTGAGCAAAGAGACCCGATAAGCACAGCAACCTCCTCTTCAACTATGTAGACGTTGGTTTTTGAGAGGAACATTTTCCTTTCTTCCATGTTATGGATGGACTCTTCCCCTGCCTCCAATTCCCTGTTTGAATCATAATTCTGACATCTATTCCCTTGCAGTAATAATAATAATAAATAACAACTGACCTTTACATTGTATTTTGTTTCTTAGAAGATTCCAAGAACTTTCACATATTTTATGAAGCCCATGCTGTGCCTCCATCACTGCACTCTGGAATTAAATGCCAATACCTCAGGGGTGAAAGTGTCAGCTGTGAAACAGCAGCCAGCAACACTATACAGTAGCTGATAGGAAACTAGAATTTTACATAAGCAACATAGCAGAAAAGAAATAAAGACAGTGGCACTACAAGTGTTGATCTGGAAACTATTTTCAAGTCCTGCTAAAAAGTTGAGCTTTTTACACATTTATCCACAGTGTCTCACAGACCTTTTGCTACTGTGAAAAAAAGCTGTACCCCAGAACAGCTTGCACATCATGGGATTATGGCACTCACCTGAAATGCAACAGATCTATATGCAGTTCCTGTTCCGTCCAATTCAGAATATGCCATGAATATGGGCATTCCATATCACCTTTGTGAAACTTTTAGTGTGATTAATGTATAGATATTTTTTTTTCCTCTGAGGGGAAATGTTTTTGATGACAAAGCACTGTCCTCCAAAGGTTTTACTATGTTTATTCTGGCATAGAGCAAAAAAAGATGTTTCATGAATTTAACTAGTTATTAGGGCTGTGCGAAATTTTGCTGGCAGTTTCATTTCGATGCTGTTTCAACTCATTTTGAGCTCAAAACAGCAAAATCAAAACAAAACAGCTTCAAAACAACCTTGAAATGAAACAAGGCAAGTCAAAACATTTCAAAATTGTTGAAACGTTTCGGGTTTTGAAGCTCAAGCTGGGCTTGCCTTCAGGGAAACAGAAACTAAAGTGAGGAGAGGAAGGGGGAAGAAGGGAGAAGGACTCCTCTCGTTATTGACTGTGTACCTGGCCAGTGACTGTGATCCTTCCCCGAGGTCCCTTCCAATCCCAGTGCTCTGGGGGAGGGATGGAAAAACTGCATAAAAGGCAGCATTGTTTGAACTGCCCTGCTTTCTGCCTGGGTGTCAGTTGAGCGAGTGCACACCTTAACACACACACAGCATCACCCACCCATGACACGAGTTTTGCCTGTCAGCAGCTAGAGGTGCAGGGCCCCAGAACCCAGAACCCCTGCACCTATCTCCTTGACAGCTGGCAGGCTTTGTGGCTGCAGCAGGGCCTAGCATCCCTACAGTTTCCACCCTGCTGTGTGCCAAGACAGACACAGTCCCACAAGCACCTATGTCATACATTTTGCCTGTCAGCAGCCAGAGGTGCAGGGCCCCAGAAGCCCCTGTACCTATCTCCCTGAAAGCTGACAGGCTTCATGGCCTCAGCAGGGGCTAGCATGCCTGCAGTTTTCACCCTGATGTGCCTTAACACACACAGTGTCACCCATGTCATAAGTTCTGCTTGTCCACAGCTTGAGGTGCAGTTTCCCCCCAAGCCCCTGCAGCTATCTCCTTGAAACTTGGCAGGCTTCATTGCCTTAGCAGGGGCTAGCATCACCACAGTTTTGACCCTGCTGTAGCTTAACACATACACATGACATGAGTTTTTTGCTTTCAACACTTTGAGGTGCAGTTTCCCCCAAACCCCTGCACCTATCTTCTTGAAACTTGGCAGGCTTTGTGCCCTCAGAAGAGGCTACCAGTCCTCCAAGTTTCATCCAAATCAGACTGGACATAAAGTTATAATCTGTTTTGGGCTTCCCCATTATAGCCTGTGGGCAAAACATCGAAACAGCGTTGAAACAGCTAAACTGTTTAGATGAAACGGAACAGAACAGCAGTTTCAAATTAAAACAAAACTCAGAATGAAACACTGTCCCATCGAAACACAAGTCAAAATGGAACGGTGCCATTTTGTATAGTGTTTGATTTAAAATTACTAAGATAGTACTCACAGCAGCCACTGTACCTTAAGTATTTGTGTTGAAACAGCATAGTTTAATTATAGGAAAGGATCACTCTCTGTTGACTCCTGCACACTAACACCTCTTTCTACAGTGCCTGTGGTTTTCTGGAGATATACCACCCCAGCAACAACCTGGTAAGCTTGTTCTGTCCAGCAAATTCACAACATAAATAGCTCAGAGCACAGAAGCATGATAGCAGTCTTCACTTCAGGATATCCTGACTATTCTAGTGGAATTAATTTAATCTTAATGCCTCAATGTTCATATTATGTAGCTGCCCTCTACAAACAGCATTTCATGTAATTAAAGCCAGGTTAATTACAGTGCCAGCCACCAGGAACATCTACAATGCCACTGCCTGTGGTGAAGCAACCACATGCTGTTTCCCCATATGTATGAGTAAGAAAAACTCAACCACATTCAAGTAGAAGTTGATAGTGACTGAAATATGCATGTTAGTTTTGATGAAAATTTGTAACTTTAAAAGGCACAGTGTACGTTATATATTTATGGTTATGTTTTTAAAGGAAAGTGAAGCAAATAAATCCCTCTTTGGGCACCTAAAATTGAAATGTAAACACCACTTACTTTCAAAACTATCCTGCTCATTTTTTTACTAACTCTTGGTGCTTAGATTTTTGCCACTGACTATACATACAGCCATATAAATCAAGAGAGCACCAAGCAGTCTTCCTAACTCACGCATAAACTCTAAATAAATTGGGCAAATAGGTATTACCCACCTATTAGTCTATAGGGCCCAATCTAGTGAAGTATCTAAAGCATGTCTGAACCACACTGAAGATGGGTCGTGGTGGTGGCTCCATACAAACTCCACCTCTCTGTCTCATGACTTGAACCCCATGTCCCACTTCAGAGATAATGCCTAGGGTCTATGGATTGCAGGTCTCAGTACCTTCTGGATTTTGAAGTCCTATCAGGAAAATGAGGAATCAGAATCCAGGTGTCCCTTACGTCAGGTCTAAGAAGGGACAATTACCTCACATCTCTTGAAGTAAGGGATGAACCCATTCTCACACCTGACTACTTAAGTGAAAGTTATAATTAAGCCATGTGCATCTCCTCACAATTTTTAGTAGTTGGCTGAAGCAGCCTTGAGGCAACTTAAATTGCTGACTCCTGTTATTTACCATTTAAGGTATCCACTACTTCTCTGTTCCCCACCTCCCATATAATGCTTAAATTAGGTCAGTTGAGGCATTTTGGTGTTGTGCAACTAGATGTTGGACATTTCAACATTCAAGTTATTTTCCAGAGTCTAGCCTTTACTACCTAACTGGCTAAACTTAATGAGAATCGGTGTCTCCAAAAATTGATTTACAAAGGAGAATTTAGCAGATTAAAAGTTGCATGCCCTGTTCTATTCCCATAATTAACCAATTTATCAAAGGCTGTTACCATCCACTGGCTGTTGAGAGATTTCAGTTGTAATGGTGGCCATAATTATCCCTTTTTCTAGAAGATCAGCATAAATAATACAACACAAAGTATTTGATTAATTTGGCTTACTCCATTTCAGCAGACTTGAAGAGTTTGATATGAGAAAACTAGTTAGAAGGGGGGTGCAAAATGGGTGGTATTTGATTTGGATTTGGCTGGAATTGGGGACAGTGATTTGATTCATTGATTCGGATCACTATCCCAATTAGATTTGGCTGAATCCAAATCTGAAGATTCAATGCTGATTCAGAGAATCAATGATTTGGCCATAGACACAGTTTTAAATATTTTTTCTACATACCTTGAGGTACTAGGCACAGCTTGTTAATGCTGTGATGCTGGGGTGGATGGAGCATCTCACAGGAGCACGGGGTGGGGGGTGGGGGAGGGGCATGTACTTGGTGGCAGACCCAGAAGTGGACCAGAAGTACTTCTGGTCCACTTCTGGGTCTGCCACTGAGCACGTGCCCCCCACCCCCAGTGTCCCCCTGGCTTGGCGATCATCTGTAGGGGGACTCTGGGTGCCCCCCCTAGACCCAGCAGGCACTAATCACTGAGCCGGGGGCAGAGGTGGGTCCGCCACGCACTCTGTGGAGGACCCAGAAGTAGACTGGAAGTGCTTCTGGCCCACTTCCAGGTCTGCCGCCAAGCGCACTGGGGACCCCTCTGTGCTCCCGTGGGACGCTTCATCCACCCCAGCATCCAAGTGTTCGTGAGCTGCCTGGTACCCTGAAGTATGTAGAAAAAACATTTAAAGTTGTGTCTAGGTTAGAATCATTGAATCTCTCTGAATCAATTTGGAGGGTTCTGATTTGACTTGGAGAGATTAAATGGTCTCCTGATTCAAGTCGGATTTGGAGATTTGGCCACTGAATTGGGCCGAATCTCCACCAAATCTAATCAGCGACTGAAGCTTCACATAGCCCTACTAGTTAGTATCCTCCACAAGTCATGGAAATAGCATGGCATACATGCCAAGAGTACTGTAAGCAAATGCTAGCTGCCACCCAAATGTTTAGGATCAAGGAAGATTTATTTCTTGATTATTTGACCATTTTCATGTTTACCCAGTTCCTTCTGAAAAGTCATTAGAGAGGCTGGCAAACAGCAAGGTATTCAGGACAGTATGGTAATAAAATGGGAGAATAATTAAAATTAAACCCAGCAGTATTAACATAGTAATAAGGCGTTTTTAGTTCATCTAGAATTATGTGAACATAATCAATGAGGTCACAAGGAAAAGTAAAAAGGCACATGGCTATTGTGTAGGATAAGGCAGACACTCTGAACTGGCTCTCATCAACAGACGTTAGATGTAAAATGTTCCGGTTTGGGGGCTTATTCTCAAAGGAAAAGGCAGTTTAGCAGCAGATTTAAGTTCATCGCCAGCATCAAAGGCAATTGATGCAAAGCGAGTAAAGCGTTCCAGATCTAAGGCCCATAATTAATGAAGTTAGGTGAGTAAGTTACTTTGGATGTAGCACTTGGAGTTTGACTGATGCTGTGAGTACAGAAAAAAGAAAAATGTAGAATCATATCCAACTATGATCCTGACTTCTCCATATTAGATTCTGTACAAGGACATACTAATACAGAGTTTAAGACATAGGCTGTAATGAGACATAGGCATGTCTCATTTGAGGCAGTCCTGATTGATCCGAGTCAAAACCCATGACAAAAGAGGAGCAGCAAAGCTCTTTACACATGTAGCCCTTCCAAACTGCATTGTTACTCAGGGGCCCAGGAGGGCACACAGCTTGACAGGCTTGTGCCTGGAATGACTAGCAATACATTTGAATGGGCAACTATTAAGTTAGGGTGAAGTTACATGTTACACTTAAACCATACTAAGGACACTTAAAACATGAACATCCACATATCAATGCTCTTAACTTGTGCTAAGTGTCCTCTGAGCATTTCATAGTTATGCCACTTCAGATGAGGGTTAACTTTGGATCATGCTACCTAGCTTGTGTTAAGGTAACTTTAGTCTGCTCTATGGAGATAAAATGAGTAATCTGCAGTCCTCCAGCATCCTAAAATGCACCGCTCCCCTCCCCCACATCCCTGAGCAGGGATAGAGTCCAGGTGCCCTGGCTCCTAGCCATACCCTTATTAGCACTCTAATAACAAGTCAGAGCTTTGCAGACAAGAAACAGTGTTAACCCTTAACATGTGACTGCTCACAGCACATTCTAACTTTAACACCACTTAACAGGCTACAGATTTAGCATGGTCTAAGTATAATGCATAACTTCACTTTTACAGAGGTATACAGCATTGTCCTGAGAAATAAGTCATAGCATGTTTTATCTTGTATACTTCACAAGGACTTAAGGTAGGACAATAGATTGGTAGTATGTAGGATCCCAGAACAAAATGCTTTCTCCTCTCTCCCAGGAGAAATGCAATGTCTGTCTACACCTTTAAGGATCATACCTATTTTATAGAACAGAAACTTTGGAACAAGGATATGGAGTGACTTGAGGTGACCTAGAGCAAATCAGACAGGAGCATCATCCCTAATCATCCCAGTCAGTGTCTTTGTCAGGTTTGGAGATAATTAGGAATATAGAATGAAAAAGCGCTGAAACACTTTAAATACTGACCAGCAAAAGTCTTTTCCTTTATATTGCTACAACAAAAGACTCTTTGACAACATTAACTTGGGGTCATTATGTGCTGCAAGCTAGCTGACACAAAGTTCCATGGGAGGCTCTTTGCTTGTGGAGAGAACTGTTCCCCATAGTCACAATGTTTGTAAAAACAGGAAAGTTGTTTGCATGTTATGCCTTTGATTTACCTAAAATCTGAACATAAAAACACTCATGCCCTATGGGAAGTAAATCTGTTACCTGCTAATATTCCCTTCCATGCATAAGATACCTGGAAATAGAAAAATGGATTAAAAGTTACATTAACTATTCTTGTGAATAACTTGTGGTGCCCGCTAAGTGACCCAAAAGGAAGAAGCAGAACAAATTTATCTCCTCTGATTTCTCTTACAGCATGGGTAATTAAGCAAGCAGGCTTTCAGTTTTGATGCTATGAATTCAGACAAGATTTCTCTTGGTTTCATGGGTCTCACAAAAATGGGCTTCCAAGAGCACTGATCAGTAGAATGTTTTGGCATTAGTAAGAGGTGTAACACGAAGCAAATCACCCATGCTTAAAAACCCCCCACATACACATACAACAAGCATTTTCACATTGCCATATGTAAGCAACCTTCATAAAATATGAATATAAACATGTCCTTAAGCTAACATTAGAGAGGCAGAAAGAATAAATTCGTATTTAGGGTTGCATTGAGCTGGTGATCCTTACTAAGGGTTAAAATCTGATGCCCTTTGGAATTTCACTCTTCTTCCTAATGGTTATTAGCCTCTTCTCACTTCACACTAAATTGCCTGTTCTTTAAGCAGGTGTTAAACACTTTAAATTGTAAAGCCAAAAGCAGGTTAGAATGAAACACTGATATTTTCTCACTTCTGCCCCTTCAGGAGATACTTCTTATTATATATCTCTATAATGCCTATATTTACCTTTTAAAGATCCTGCAAATATAATAGCTTTGAAATATCTTCAGGCCAGTAAAAATTTATTCAATAAATTTCTCTTCTAGTTACAACGTACGTGGTAATCTGAAAAGTTGTATTTTGACATTTCCCCTCCTTTTGCTTCCTTAGCTAAACTCTCAGCTTAAGGGTTGTGCTTCCCATGAAAATCATTGCTTTCCCCCAAAACTCTCCATCACCCCTCAGTAATCAGAACTCTTGGGGAGGTGATATATTTTATTAGACCAATGAGATAGATGCAAAAAAATTTCCTTCATTTGCAAGCTTTTGGGCACACGCAATCTTCTGCAGGCATCGCAAACTGAAACAGTTGTAAAATTGCTCCCAGGTGGAAATGAAAATGAAAAGGAAGGGCGCATGTGCCCCAAAGCTTGCAAGCGAAGAATTTTTTTGCAAATATCTCATTGGTCTAATAAAAAATATCACCTCCCCAGGAGTTCTGATTACATTTGCCTGCAGACGAACGTGACTACAACCTGTACCTCATCATCCCACGGGAAGTGGATACTAGGAAATACAGTAAAATCCTAATAATCATAGCTTTTTCAAGATATGGCACCACCTGAACTCTTCTGGAAGAGAAAGTGCTTTTGTCATGGCAAACATAGAATTAAAGAATCATTGAAAATCAGGGCTGGAAGGGACCTTGAGAGGTCATTTAGTCCAACCCCCTGCTCAGAGCAAGACCATCCCCAACTAAATCAACCCAGACCAGGCTTTGTCTAGCTGGATCTTAAAAAACCTCAAGGATGGAGAGCCCACCACCGCTCTGGGTAACCTGTTCCAGTGTTTTACTACCGTCTTTGTGTGAAAGTTTTTCCTTATATCTAGCCTAAACTTCCCTTGCTGCAACTTGAGACCATTTCTCCTTGTTCTGTCTTCTGTCACCACTGAGAACAGTCCAGCTCCATCCTCTTTGGAACCGCCCTTCAGGGATTTGAAGACTGTTATTAAATCCCTTCTCAGTCTTCTCTTTTCCAGACTAAAGAAATGAAGAGAGGCTGAGGGGAACTGTACAAGTCACGTGCCCTAACCCCTTAACCATTTTCTTTGCCCTCTACTGAACTGTCTCCTATTGACCAACATCCTTTCTGTGGTGGTGGAGCGGGGGTTATCAAAACTATGCATAGCACTCTAGATGTGACCCTACCAGTCCTGAGTAGAGGAGAAGAATCACTTACCTCAATCTACTGGCAATGCTCCTACCAATGCAGTCCAGTATGCTGTTAGCCTTCTTTGCAACAAGGGCACACTGCTGGCTCATATTTAGCTTATTGTCCACTGTAACCCCCAGGTCCTTTTCTGCAGAGCTGCTGCTTATCCAGTCAGTTCCCAGCCTATAGAGGTTTACAGGATTGTTCTGTTGTAAGTGCAGGACTTTGCACCTCTCCTTATTGAACCTCATGGGATTTCTTTTGGTCCAGTCTTCCTACCCGATTCAGTAAGGGACCCACACTTTCCCTAATCTTCCTTTTGTTTCTGACATACTTGAAGAAACCCTTCTCGTTCTGCTCTGCACCCCTTGCTAGTTGCAACTCCAATTGTATTTTGGCCTTCCTGATTTCATCCCTGCATGCCTCAGCAATGTTCTTATATTCCTTCCCAGCCATTTGCCCAAGCTTTCATTTCTTGTAAGCTTCCTTTTCATGTTTTAGCTCACTGCTAAGCCAAGCTTGTCTTTTGCCATACTTGCTAGTCTTCCTGCACATTGGAATGGTGAATCCAAGTCTGCTTTTCTGAAGCCCAGGATCCATACTCTGCCGCTCAGGATCCTCAACTTAATCATATTGTGGTTGCTGCTGCCCAAGTTGCCATTCACTACACTCCCCATCAATTTCCTGTTTGTGAGCAGCAGGTCAAGAAGAGCATGGCCTGTAGTTGGCTGCTGTAGCACTTGAATCAGGAAGTTGACCCCAACACTCTCCAAGATTTCTTGGATTGTCAAGCTGCCTTCCTAACCCCTCCCCACCCCCCCCCCCCTTACCCCTCTCCACCCAGGTATCAACAGGAATTGGGTTATAGAGGTGTCAAAGATAATAGGTTTATAGGGGAAGAGGTGATTTTATATTTCATTTGTCTCATGACAACTAACCTCCTACTAAATTTATAAGCCAATGCCAGAAAAGCGTTTTGGTAAGTGAGAGCAAAATTCTCATGCCGAAAACTTTAACAAAAAAAGCTAAGTTAAAGAAGCTAATCATTAAAGAAGTGAATTGCCTATGAAGGCAGTGTACACTTTTTCTAGTGGACCTTGGCATAGAATGAGGGTAGCTCACTGAAATAATTTTTTACATTTCCTTTTCCTAAAAACAAAAATTCCCACCCTCACGTCAACCAAATACTTACCCTGTCACTTTAATTATATTATTTTGCATTTAACAAGCTAAGAAGGCATTTGTTTGAACTAGACTAGTTTTAGGAGCTAAACAAGACACATTAACTTCACACTGGTGAACTGAACTCAAGCTGAATGTACAGTAAGTGTCAGGTGACAGATAACCTTTGATTCATTACCAAAGCGGTGAAGGATGGATGTAAAGTGCATCTGCAGTGTGACATGACAGATTATTCAACTACAAAGCTAGGCTGTGACTGAGAACCCAAATCAAGTTCTCAGTTTAAGGGAGAATCAATATGTATTTACCAAGGTCAAAGTGTATGTACTGCTACCAACTGTTATGATACCCAAGAGTAGCCATACTGAATAACTAGATGTAAAGCCAAATACAGCATGATTTCTCTCCCTAACCTTGAGAGCAGAACTTTGTCCTGCCCCCACCTCCTGTCCCTAGTACATTTTAAATCAATCCAGGAAAGGTGTCTCAGTAAAGTAGAAAGAGTCTCAATTTTTAACTATTTCTGGTTCCAGAAAAGCTACAGACAAGAGAGTAGAGTGGAGGGAGCTGACAAAAATACCTCCTCTACAACCTGCTGATTCTCACTATAGATATTCCCCATCAGCCATGAGATTCATCTTAAAGCCCCTTTCTTAGTAAGAATTCTACATTTTAATGGGATATTTTATTTTATTTTATTTTTTAAATTTCTATTACTCATAGAACAATTTATCAGGAAATTAAGTAGCCAGTCTCTAGGTAAGTAGATTACATTTGAATTCTTTATTTCTGTCATTTGATTTTTTTTCCTGGTTTTTCGTATCTGATTACTTGGCAAGGGAAGAGAGGAAGCTTAATTAGCATTTGTAGAGCACTTAAAACAGTTTCCCTAGGAGGTTCTCAAGTGCAACATCATTTGCTTTTCTTTTAAATGAACTTCTTAGTCTAGAATATTTGATTTTAGGCAATAATTGAGAGCTGTTTGGAACACTGCTGTCAAAGCACTGACATATGTGAGAATCTTCTTTTATTTCTGATACAGGCTGATTAATTCCACATTTGATTACCATATTTTCTTACATAAAACATGTATATTTCACCCACAAACCAGCTGGGGGTGATGTATATCCACCCACAAACCAGCTGAGGGTGTGCATTATATATATGAGCAAAGTAAGATCCCCAGCAGTCCAGAGATTGGGCTGGTGCACAGGTGAAAGAACAGGTTAGGGACCAGTCTATGGCCTGCTGTGTGACCGCAGCCCTGGCATGCCAAATTGGGCCCTGAAGAACAGCATCAGGCCTCAGCCCCAGAAATCCCAGAGCTCAGGTCTGTACTTCTGGATTATTTTTTTTTAACTTCTTGGGATCTTCCAAACCAGGGCACGTGTTATTTTCAGGAATGTGTTATATGCAATAAAATATGGTAATGTCTTTATTTCAACCCAAAGCTTAAGAAAATACAAATGCTCTGTTACTGTTGGTTTCACATCAAAACCATTGGAGACTGGAGATTCATTGGATCCACATGAAATCCATAATACTTGCCATTTCACTGAAATATGTGATTGACAAGGGTGCCATCAGGGCAAGACCTACCATTAATTTACCTCAACACATCTGAATCACTTAGGTCAGTGTGTCTAAGATTTGTTTAGCAGTGGCCTTAACCAAACACTTGCTAATTTTATTTTCAACAGGGTTAGGTGCTGTGGCAAGCTTTATGTACAGCTTTGCAATATGTGTGTGTGCTAAGTCAATGTAATATCTGAAATGCTATAATCCTTGGTGTGGAAAATCATAGAACCATAGAAAGTTAGGGTTGGAAGGGACCTCAGGAGGTCATCCAGTCCAACTCCCTGGTCAAAGCAGGACCAGCCCCAACTAAATCATCCCAGCCAGAGCTCTGTCTAGCTGGCTATTCAAAACCTTCAAGGATGGAGCTTTCACCCCTTCTCTGGGTAACCTGTTCCAGTGTTTTACTACCCCTCTAGTGAGAAAATTCTTCCTAATATCTAATCTAAACTTCCCTTGCTGCAACTTGAGACTGTTGTTCCTTGTTCTGTCACCTGCCACCACTGAGAACAGTCTAGCTCCATCCTCTTTTGACCCCCCCCCACCCTCAGGTAGTTCAAGGCTGCTATTAAGTCCCCTCTCAGTCTCCTCTTCTCTAGGCTAAATAAGCCCAGTCCCCTCAGTATTTCCACGTAAGTCGTATCTCCCAGCTCCCTCACCATTTTTGTTGCCCTCGGCTGGACTCTTTCCAATTTGTCCACGTCCTTTCTTTAGTGGTGGGGTGGCTCAAAACTGAACACAGTACTCCAGATGTGACCTCATCAGCACTGAATAGGGGGGAATAATCACTTTCCTTGACCTACTGGCAACAAAGCAGCCCAGTATGCTGTTAGCTGGGCAGAGCTGCTGCCTAGCCACTTGCTCCCAAGCCTGTAGTGGTGCATGGGATTGTTCCATCCTAAGTGCAGGACTTTGCACATGTCCTTGTTGAACCTCATGAGATTCCTTTTGGCTCAATGCTCCAATTTGTCTAGGTCACTCTGAATCCTAGCCCTACCCTCCAGCATATCTACTACTCCCCCCCAGCTTGGTGTCACCTGCAAACTTGCCAATGGTGCACTCTCTACCATCTTCCAGGTCACTGATGAAGACATTGAACAAAACTGGCCAAAAGACCGGCCCCTGGGGCATTCTACTTTATACTGGCTGCCAACTAAATATTGAGCCATTGATTACTACTCTCTGAGCCGAATGCTTCAGCCAGTTTTCTATCGACCTTACAATCCATTCATCCAGGCTGAACAGTTTGCCTGTGAGAATGCTGCGGGAGACCATATCAAAAGCCTTGCTAAAATCAAGGTACACCACATCCACTGCTCTCCCCACATCCACACAGCCAGTCATTACATCATAGAAGGCAATCAGATTGGTGAAGCATGACTTGCTCCTGGTGAATCCAGGCTAACTGTTCCTAATTACTTTGTCTCCTCTAAGTGCTTAGACATGGATTCCTTGAGGATCTGTGATTTTTTCAGGAGCTGAGATGAGGCTGATTTGTCTGTAGTTCCCAGGATCCTCATTTTTACCTTTCTTAAATAGGGGTACTGCCCTTTTCCAATCATCCAGGACCTTTCCTGATTGCCATGAGTTTTCAAAGATGATGGCCAATGGCTCTGTAATCACATCAGCCAACTTCCTCAGCATGCTCAGATGCATCCCTTCCAGCCCCATGGACATGTACACATCCAGCTTTTCTAAATAGTCCCTAACCTGTTCTTTTACCAAAAAAATCAACCCCTTCAAAAAGGATTTATTAAAAATTTCAATTGTGCCTCTGCTGAGGCTGGTCAGTCTAGACTGTGTACTCCAGATGCTCCTCAAAACATGATGCCATGATAGCTATGTCAAGAACAGGACAATTGCACTTAAATCAGTCATGTTATAGGACATGGGGAGATCTAACTGGATGAAAATATTTAATGTGCTTTATCCAAGGCATTGCTTGGACTAATGATCTGTTGAATATATTGATCAACACAGAGTTTAGGTATTCAAGAGCTGAATAGTTTTAAAAAGCTCAATCATTCATAATATCTGATCCTTTATCTTCACAACTCCTCAGCCTCATGCAACTCAACTCCCTTATGCAACTCAGCCCTCTGACTCATTCTGTTCGACTGAAGCACGTTCCATTTCTTACCCTTAGCAAAAACACAACCCCAAATCAAGATTAAATTCCTTTTCTATTCCCAATTTGTCCTCCACACTACTATGCTCTCATCATCACCCGTGTGTCATCTACCCACTCTATGCTCTCTCTTGAGCCACATCCAAAGTTGGAATCCATGACCTACAGTTCTCTTTGCATATTTTGAGATCCAACTACCTTCTTTACATCTTAACAGCTGATTCTCTTTTTTACACCCTCATCCTCTCCCATCCAATTGCTTGTACAATAGAAAGCCATCAGACCAACAAAGATTCTGAAGAAATGGCAAGATGCCTTCCTGTGACACTCACATAAAATATTAAAAAAAAGAAACCCCTGTGAGGATAATGTGATTAAATTATCATTTATCTTATTCTTTGCCTACATTATAGATTGATTATGCCTCCTTAGTTATTAAGAAGGAAGCAAGCTCCTCAATCAGACATCTGCCAGAAAAGAGAAAGTTACTACTGCAAATTTACACTGAGCTTCGCAAAGAGACCTCTCCTGTGCAACAGGATGCATCAGTCACTGGGAATCACACTTCCACTGTGCTTTTACCAGCCCAGCAGTCATCCTTGTGGTCCCTGGACTCACCAGCAGTAATTGTCCTTATTTTGCCGCAGCAATCCTTGCACATTCAGGACATCCTTAGTCATCCAGGCCCACAGGGGACAGCAAAATAAATTGACCTTGGATCTCTTTCAGTTCCCTGATGTCAATATTTAAAGGGAGCCTTATGAGAAGTTAGTACAAGGGTTCTGACTGGACCTTGTCTATGACATGCGAGCAGGAAGCTGCAGGAAGAAAAAAGGGCATTAGGGCTAGTACACAGTAATTATGCACTGAATGGATCAGCTCTCCCTGGCAGCATACAGGACATTCTCAGGTATAAGCAACTTGATGTGTGCCTAAAGCAACGAGCAGACTTAATTACAGAGGGAACTAATAGTTTAATCTTTTCCCACTGTTATATGAACAGTTTTGTGCCACTGCAACCTCACCTGCTCAATTTCCTTGTTAGCCCCCTCCATTTCTACCTCTGCTTTACAAAAGCAGACAAAAAACCAAAAAAGAACTGCAGAAACTGCATTGCAATAACGGAAGGGATCACTGCTCTATCAGAGAAAAGTACAAGGAGATGGCTGGGTTTTTTTTGGGAGGGGGGGTTTGGTATGGAGGGGATAAGTCTGCTAAATAACTAGGTCTTTGTAACAGGAGGGTGTCCTAGGGTCGCCGTGCTCTCCCCCCTAGTTGCCCTCTGTACTGTGCCAAGCTGGCTGCCAGCACCCTCAAATTCTTGCCCGCCACGAGTTTAATGTAGTATATTTTATAGGGAGGCTGCCTTTCGTCCTCTTGGCCACGGTTCACCTGCTGTCACTAGTCCCGTTTCTATAATGGGTGTTCCGGGCACCCCGGCCTTATGGGCTATGCGTGGCTCCAAACACCCCTGTACTATGCCCCAAGGCTCGCAGACAGAATGGACGATCTTTGGTCTCTGGTCTAGTACTGTCTCTTGGGCTTTCCGCAGCCCTGTCTCTCAGTGGCGCCCCACTGGGCGCTCAGGCTCTCTGCAGCTCTCAGCTGTGCTTCACTGGGCGCTCGGGCTCTCCACAGCCCTGTTGCTCAACGGCGCCCCACCGGGCATTTGGGTTCCAACACGGCCTTGTCTTGTTTTGCCTTACTGGGCACTCGGGGTCGGCACTCCCAAGGCTATGCCTTTCCTGGCACTCGGGGTTGGCGCACTCCCAATACTGCCCTGTCTGGCTTACGTCAGTCACTGCCCACTCTCTGGGGCCTCTCATATTGCTGCCCCCCCTCTGGGGCATCTCTGCTGCCCCCTTCTCTGGGGCTGGGGTTCCCACGTTACTGTGGGTCCCCTATGAGGCTTCCTCCAACCCCTAATAGCCTCACCCAAAACCTCCGGTTACAAACAGCAAACAGAAAGCAAAAGCTCCTAGGCTATAACATAAATCTCAGCCCTCTGGCTCCAACATTCTTCCCACCACACCAGGGGTGCTCCATCTCAAGCTGCTCATGTATTCAGGCCTCTTCTCTATACTCGCTCCGGCAGAGTTCCTTCTCCCTTTGACGGCCAGCAGGGAATTCCCTCCCTGGCCTTAGCCCTGGAGTTTAAATGGGAGCCAGGCCCTGCCCCTTCCAGTCAGCTGACCGCTAGCAGGTGTGGGTCACTGGCTTCCTCTAGTTACCCCAGCAACCGGCACCTGAGGAGTTATCCTGGCTCTCCAAGTAGCAGGCACCTTAGTACCCTGCTACAGTCTTATTAGTTGAGGACCCACAAACCACATTTCCTCAGGTCTGGGCTATAACAAGACTAACCTTTCTAAAAGCTTGTTGAAAAGAAACAGGGCATGTTTGTTTGTCTCAAAATCACCTTTAATTCATCACAGGCTCCAAATAAGGAATTTATACTTCCCATCTAAGTGTATTCTTTAGGTGACACCCTTCTCCTGGTGAGTTTCTCTCTTCCTTTGCCCTCACAGCCATTTGTCATCTTGTGAATTTTCATGAAATAAACAAGGATAGTACAGGCCTCACAACAGACTCCTCCAGGAACCCATCATAGGTTACATGGATGGAAAGAGATGTCACCCTTCTGCTGCCATTAACATTTTTATGGTAGTGCAAGTTGAGAGAAAGCAGATGTCCTAGCTCCTTGTCATGCTCCAAGTGCCCAAAAATGTTACCACAACCAAACATAGTCATAATTTGTGATGCCTTAAATAGGAGGTCTGTTTGGTTATTGAGTGCCCCAAGACTTCCCCTGTGGGGGAGTCTTCTGATGCATGTAGCTAGCTGCTGTGCTCCAACTCAGGGCATGCATCTGCAAGTGGGGGAACCCCTGTTTCATGCTGCCACACCCTGAAGCAATGGGGGCCTCCCACTTGCAGACGCATGCCACAGGAATCCCCTTCAGGCAATTCTCACAACATGAGCATCTTCTTGCTGCTGCACCCAGAATTGAGGGTTCTCCCACTTGCAAACCCATCCTTTAGGTTGGGGCACTGCACTTGGGGCTATAATCCCACAGGATCAGGCTTTGATGGCCCAGAAATGGCAGGGAAATGTGGGACAACAGTCTGGGTGACATCTGTAGATCACATCCCTCTCCGAAGACATTTTCTTCATAACCCCACGACCAGTTCATTTGACAAGGCTTACATCAGCCCAGTTACTAAATGTTTTTGAAGACTTCAGCTTCAGATCAGATTCTAGAAAGAAGACCATGCTTTTAAAAACTTCAGCACCAGTTTTGTAGAGATGGGTGTGATCAATTCATCCTGTTCTGTATCTCAGCATACAGGGCAAGAGAACTATTAGGAATGTTGAGTTAATTCACTTGGCGTGTGTGAAGAGACAAGCAAATAAAACTGAAATCTCCCAACCCCCCCCCCCCACACACACACTTCTAGTGAAAGAAGCGCAGCTGACACCTCATGCTGTGTAAATAATTTTTTATTACTCAACAGTTCATGTTATTGATTGCATGTCCTTTGGCCAACAGATCAATAGATGGAACAGAGTTCTAAGTATTGACAACAGACTTTGAACCAGCTCTCTATGTTTTTATTTAATTTATATCCGACTTCAGTGAGAAATACTTCTGGTAATTTTGTCCTGACAATTTATTTTCATTGTATTCTTTTCAAGTTTTGATGACAGACAAATTACTGTGGTTGTTTGTTGCTGTTAGTTGCACTTCAATCTTGATTTTATTTTTGATGTAGATAAAAAAAATCTATTCAAAATACACCACGTCATTAGGTGCATACTAAGAGCACAACTGATAATTTTTCAAATGCAAGGAATAGGTTTTTCTAGGTAAGGAGCAGAAGTCTTTGAAGGGGAAGTACAAACAAAAAGCTCAGCTAACAGGCCATTTACTACTAGTAATATACCTATTCCAGACTGAAGACAACACACAGTTGACTAGGTTTAATTCAAATCCTTGATCTAATAGAGTTCACTGGCAGCTTTTAGAAATTTTATGTGTCTCTTCATGGAGCCATGGAATCTGTATAAGAGCCTGATAACATTTTCAAAATTAGCAATAATGCTGTCCTTGCAATATGGGCAAGTTATGGAAACTCTGCGTCCTCTCCTAGGAACTGGAAAAATTCCCCTTGTGTACTTCGTAGTGGACTTTGATATGAATGAATGAAGCATTCACGAAAGGCCATTTCTCATTACAATTATATTTACCAGAATATTAGCTATTAAAATTGAAATTGGTAATTGATTAAAGTCATTCATGATATTTTAAGTGTTGAAGTTTTCAAGTGTTTTCATTTGTTGAGCACTAATGTGTCATTTGCTAATATTTGCCCCAGTTTTGACATTGACTTATTTAGACTTAATTATATCTGTATTTTTAATATTAGCAAAATGACAACATCAGTTTTTTTCTTTTAAGTCAGACTTTGCCTTACCTGCTGAACATAACACTTCAGTGGAAGGGCCTAAGAGCTGTCACTTTTAAATTAACCTTTCCCTCCTTCTACAGATGTGATCAGCTTCTCTCCTGGTGAAACTTCTCTGCCATCACCCAGTTGCATCAGAGGCTGTTTATAACCAATGTAAGGCATGCTGTTAGTAGTTATTGTCTAATAATGTGCATTTTAGTCTTAATTTTAGTATCTGAATAGCCTGGAGAAGGAATGCATCATACTACCCATTTCCAGAGCCTCTGAATTTAAGTTAAAGCATTAGAATCTGTGAGAAATCCTGTGTTTCATTTTATAGTATACATTATTTTAAAATCAAGTTTCAACTTCAGGTTCATTTGTAGGTCACACTGGATTGGTTTTCTTTGATTTCTTTCCTGTATGAAGTTAGTTGGTAGGGATATTGTGAAAACTTACCTGGAGAGTTGGGAAGGCAGTGGGACACCGTGCTGGGAGCTGATAGCGGCAAAAGCGAAAAAGATCAAAGGAAAAAAAAGCAGTAGAGTCAGGAGGAGGCAGGAGCGGCTCCCGCATTGCCCTGGGCATGTTTTATAATGGTGTGCTGGGGCCGATTAGTTGGGCAGACTCCCGACGCTGACATAGAAGACCTGGCGGAAGAGAAGCTGAGAGGACCAGAAGCGGAGTCCTCAACCAGCCTGGATGGGCCAGAGCACTTGGGTGGTTCCAGTGAGGGGACCTGGTGGAGACCCCAGACGGGGGCTTCGACAGAGGCACAGGGCCAGGGAGGGCCCAAAGAGATAGCTGCAGGGTCAACGTGGACCAAAAGGAGCAGCAGTAGCGACTGGAGTACAGCAGGGCGCGGATCCAGATGCCACGGATGGACAGCAGGTACCAAACTCGGGGAGAAAACAACACGCTAGGGAATGGAATGCTGCCAAAGCCAAACGCCACGCAGACATAGAAATAGGAGACTGCAAGGGGCGTTCGGGAAAGAAACATCACTATTAGCCTGCGGCTGAAGACTGAGAGATTGAGCGCGCCAATAAGGTTCATATCATTGACCTCGATGATGCAGGTAACATAATGGCTGGCGGTAGGTGGGGTGTAGGGGAGGTAGAGCCCCAAGGAGAAGAAACAACAGGAACGACCGAGGGAAGACACCAGGGGAGGTGAAACCAAACATCATTCTCCCGATACAACATTTACCATCAAAGACGTGGCAGGAGAGACCCATGGGGAACTGAAGTCATCCCAATAGTCAGGCTGTGCAGTCCTAGGAGCCACAGTGAGGCTCGAGAAGAACCCACACCCATGTCATGCAGGAGAGAGGTTAGAGCTCTCTTTGGCCAGTGACACCAGAAACTCAATTATGATTTTTGGCTTTCTATAGAAATCTCCTAGTGTTCCAGGAAGTACCTGATATATGCATTAGATCTTTAGAGAACCCATCTTCTGGATAAACAGATGGTAAAACTAAGGTGGTATTTTATGACCTCATATAAAACTTTGGTGTTTCAACTCTAAATTGTATTTTTTTTTTAAACACTATCATCTGCAGTGGTAAACTGTGCAAGGTAACATTTTAAGTACCAGATTCCTGCATTTATCCAAGTAATATCAGTAGCCTTGCAGGTTGTGTAATTTAAAGCGAGGTTTCACGCACTTTACTACTGCAAGATTGATTCATTGAATTACTATTTTTGCTTGCATAAAGAAAGATTAGTAGGATTAAATGTACATGGTAGGTTTTGAGTGGCAGCCTGTAACTTTATTTGAGTCAGCTTATTAGGACTGTTGGTTGCAAGAGCCAGAAATCCAAGTTACATATCTTACAACAGTGATTGCATGACTGCTTGTTAGCTACTCTAATGTAGATATAAAGTCTGACATGGTCCTTCCATTTAAGAAATTTGTATCTACTAGCTTAGGAAATGTGTTCCATTCAGGGTACATAACGTTCCCCTTATTTACCAAATTTTATCTCCTATCATCAAGTAAGGTAACCCTTAGTGTCATGTGATCTGTGATTAATTATGAAACATTACAAAGGCACTGAAAGTGACCTCATATTAAAATAATAGCAAAAATTATTTTTATTTTCCACTTAATACAGCATTCTTAAAGCACTAAATTTAGAATTAGTTTTCTGTTCATTTATAAGCAAAGATGTTAGTCATTGAGTTTAAATCAAACTGGTAGTGGCCAAGGATCAATAAATATCAACTAATATACTTGTATGCATTTTGTCATCAGATAAGTATATCTCTGAACAAGGTAGTTTATAAGGTGCCACACTTCCCTGCCTTCTGCATAACTTCAGACTAACATGAATAGCTACCTCTCCCTTGGTAGGTATACTGCTAATTTCAGGAAGCCATCTTGGCATCTGCCTATAAGACACTTCTATAGAGTTATGCTTATAGTAATTTGGATGGAGACTTCTGTACTGTATCTGTACTAATGGACTCAGTGTTTTACATGGGATATTTTCTATTATAAAAACCCCCTCAATTTTCACTAGAAAAATGGGAATTGTAGTTTCAGCTAAGGAGTAAATGCTTTGTACTATTCTGCATTTGCCACATGACAAAGCAAGGACCTTGTCTTCCTTTTTTGAAACACTTTGTAGTGGACTAAATTTACAATATTAGCATGGGAAAACAGTTTTTCAGAGCTAATTATACTCAGGTGTGTTAAGTTAATTTTTTAGATACTTAGCATACTGCATCTATTCCTGATCAGCCAATTCAGCCATGAGGATGAGGAAGTTGGACTCACTATGCCTTATAGCTCAATAGCATAACAGTAGGCTATGTTCCATTTGTACAATATTTATCATGTCATGCATAAGGCACACAGCTTGATTTTTAGCCTCCTAGGTGGCTTTGTGAGTCTGTTAGCCAATAAAATATTTCTGGATCAGTGTACAATGTAAAAGGCAGCTAAAGAAGGGTAACAAGTTGAAATGCAATCTCCACTGGTTGTGTGGTATTTCAAAATACAAGTCATAAATAAGACTGAATTCTCAACCCCTATGCTGAATAGATATCTGCTAGATTGGGGTGATCAACCTCTGTTTTGCAGACTAGATTTAGCCTGGGGATGCATGTCATCTAGCCCCTGAGTTCCCAAGCGCCTGGAAATTTAGCAGCAGGGAAGTGGTGGCAGCGTTAACTCCGTGAGGAGCTCCACAGGGATATTGTGATGCTGCATGCCAGATTGGGCTGGCACAGAATCTGGCTGGCACATAGCCAGATCTGGGTGTGCAAGATGGAGCCAAGGACCAACCATACATGCTGACCCTTGTCACAACCCAAGGGTGTGATTTTTGTTGTGTGCGCGCTTTGGCACCACTGGATTATTTTCCCGCCAATTTGTAGCTTTCTTTGCAGTGTGCATTTCTTCTTTGCAGCTAAGAAATGCACGTTGCAAGGAGTTCCCGCCATTTGTATTCTAATTCGAGCCCCATTATTGGCTTGCGTTAAATTATTCACACGTGGCGGCTAGCGATTGGCTTGCTAGCCGTATAAAAGGCTTAAGTGGTTTCCGCCCAAGTTGGAGGACACCACGAACACCAGGAGGAGGAGACTCCATGTGAAGATCTCTAAGCACTGTGGAGCCTATTGGACCCAGCGTATTTCAAGCAGGCAACAGGGGTCTGATCAGCCTCTAGCCTCTCCCCGTTGCCGGGTGCAATCCTCGACGTATCCCTCTTCCCAGCACGCAAAAAGGATCCACGGAGCCTCAACAACTCCGTGGGAGTGATTCAAATACTGTCGGAGCCCTCAAACGAGGATTTAAGCGGAGCTTTGCCTGGGAAACTGTCCAGCCTACGCTGCGACCATCTTCGGTGTAAGTAAACAATCTTGAATCAACCATTACGCATCCGTGCCTAATTCTAGCGTGTCGCCTGCTTTCTCCGACCCAGCGTGCCCGGGCTGCTGGCCACAGCCCACGCGGCGCGAAAAAGGGCCTGGATCGCTCCCGGCCCGCACAACCCTTACAGAATGCAGCCCACAGACTGACCCTGCACCACCCATCTGGCTTACAGGGCTAGAATGCTAGGTGCCACAGTGTTAGACTATCGACAGAAAAGCCTAAGCTTTCTGGTCCCCTAAAGCTCCTACAAGACAACTTCAATAGTGGAAATCGGGGAGATCTTTGTCCCTAAGAATAGTTTGTTATTGGGGCTGGAACAAAGAAACTCTTGCTTCTCCTCAAACAAAGTAGACAAGAAAATGTATACGCAGCTGAGACTTAAAGATAGATTCCTTCTTACTGCTATCAGTAATTTGAGTAGAGCCTGCTTGAGCTACTATTGCTAGGGTTGGGGATTAAGTTTCTACTCCTATTAAATGTTCCGTGTTTTGCCAACCACGTTAGTTATGTAATGAACCCAATACCAGCAACTCCAGTTCCCCAAGGCCAGACATAAGTGCTAAATGCTTCAGTTTCACTCATGAATGAGCTTAGGGTTAAGTAAGCCATAAATTTTCTAACTTGAAGATAGCATGTTGCTTTCAAATGTGAAGTTTTAGGTCTCAGAATAAATCGTGCTTTTTGTTTTCTATATAGATAAGGTCCAGATGTCATAGAAGAACAAAATGGAAAGGGCGTGAAATCACGATGCCAAGATGCTCTCACAGCTTCCAGGAAATGATTCTCTACAACAAGGCAATCTCAAAGAGCCTCCACGCATTTGTTTTCTTTTTTGAAATTGGTTCACTTGCCCTGGTGACAGCTTGCCTGCTTTTCAGAAGTTTAGGCTAACTTAAAAAAAAAAATCTTTATCATTGCATAATCAAGCAACATTCGTTTCCCACATTTAAAATGCATTTTGCGAATCTGAAATCACTGGGGTAACATCAACCAAATCAGTCATGGGACCTGGGACTCAACTACGCAACATGAAGCTATGACAACCACATCATCTTCCCCTGTAGATTACTCACTGCAGTCTTTTTTAGTTGGCATTACAAAAGGAAAAGACAATTCTACCAACACTTATTTATTGAATGAGGCTAAGGTGGTGGTTTATAGTGTTCCAAAACAGTTCACATTCTCTCCCTTTCAATTAAGCTTAAGCTTACAGGGCTTAGCAGTGTCATGAATTGAAGGCAATTCAATTAATATAATAGCCTAGCTATATATTTTCTTAAAGCAAGACTACAACAGAGTAATGAGATTCAACAGATATTTAACAGTTTGGATACATTTACCTAGTTCTATTTTTTCTTTTATGCTCCAGGGAATAAGGTACAAAAATCCAAGGGACTCAAGTAAGTCTAAGGAGAGAATTCCTATTTCCTGATCTTCCACCAAGAATCACAAAATTGAAGAATAGAGTTGTGTGAAGCTTCAGTCCCCGATTCGATTTGGCAGAGATTTGGCCCAAGTCAGTGGCCAAATCTCTGAATCTGAGTCAAGAGACTCTTTAATCTCTCTGAATTGAATCGGAACCCTCTGAAATCAATTCAGAGAGAGATTCAGAAAGATATGGTGATTCTTCTTTTGATTTCTTTCTTCGAATCGAATGTGGCCAATTTTGAAAGGATTCAGCCCAAATTGGAGACAGTGATTCGATTTGTTGATTCGGCTCGCTGTCCCTGATTTGATTCAGCTGAATCCAAATCTGAAGATTCGATGCTGATTCAGAGAATCAGTGAATTGGCCACAGACACAACTTTAAATGTTTTTTCTACATACTTCAAGGTACTAGGCACAGCTTGTGAACGCTGTGATGCTGGGGCGGATGGAGTGTTCCACAGGAGTGTGGGGGGCTCCCCAGTGCACTCGACAGCAGACCCAGAATTGGAGCAGAAACACTTCCAGTCCACTTCCAAGTCCGCTGGCTCGAGTCCCCCCGGCTCAGCAACTGGTGTCTCCTGGGTCTGGGGGAGCACCCAGGATTCCCCCCCACAGCCAGTCAATAGCAGTGAACCCGGAAGTGGACCAGAAGTATTTCTGGTCCATGTCCAGGTTTGCTACCAACCATGTGGGGGACCCCCCCCCGCGCTCCTGTTGGATGCTCCATCTGCCCCAGCATCGCAGCATTCATGAGCCACGCCTGGTACCTCGAGACACGTAGAAAAAACATTTAAAGCTATGTCTATAATACAGTTGCTGATTCTCTGAATCAGCATCAAATCTTCGGATTCGGCTGAATCGAATCAGAGACAGTAATCTGAATCAACAAATTGATCACTGTCTCCAATTCAGGTTGAATCCAAACCCGAATCAAATATGTCCCGTTTCGCATACCCCTACTGCAGAGTCTATGGAGAAAGGACACACACACAATCTTTCAAATGCACAACCCTTCAAATGCACAACCCTAAGCCTTAAGCATTAATTTAGAGTCTGTAGCTATGCTGGAATGAGCTCAAATTTCTTTTTCCAAGTCTGATTAGTTTCATTCCCTGACTCTCTAACAGCTGTTCCCTTCCATTTTGCCACGTCTTTTTTCCTGTGATTTTTTAGACCAGGGCTGCCCAACAACTAAGCCCCCCCAGACCACACACATGACATGGGTTGTGTGAACACTCCCCTGCAACTACCACTGCAGCACATACCTGCACATCCTCCACTCCCCTGTTGCATTATGCAGGTGCCAAATTGTAATTTCTTCCTCCAAGCTGCAATAATTGGGCCACATCACCATAAATGGCTGTGAAAAAAAATCAACGACTCCTGCTATAATATTCACAGTCATCAGATTACCTAGATTTTATTTTAAGGCGGAGAGCTTTCATGCCTTGGTCAGATCATTTACTTTTGTATGCACTTCAACTGTGAAACAGAGATAATTACTACTTACCCCTTTCAGAAGAGTAGCTTAAGGCAAGATTCAGATTATTTTGGTGATCCTTGAGTAGAAGGCAGTATCTCAGTGACAGAATTTCAGTCATGCTAGTACCACACATGCAAAAACTGTATTTTGAGAAAGTGGCCATGTGATGAGCTACTGTGAACTGGGGTAGAGTACAAACCAATTTAGGTTTCTTGTATCTCAGCTAATATTCTAGCATAGGAGTATCAAAGATGCAGCCCAGAGAGCTGTATAATGCAGCCCAAAATGCTGCCTGTGAGACTCAGGCTGGAATTGCACACCATGTGCAGCATACCCTAGAAGAGTCTGAATGCCACATGAAGCAAGTGGGACTGGTCCAAGGTACGTGCTGCATGTGGCACCTGTACCAGATAGTCTGTGTGATTTAGATTCAGCATGTGGGCTGGTCTATGGGCCTGACAGTGCGTGGAGCAGTCCCATGCCACTCCTTCTGCCCACAGAACCTGATGAGCTCAATAACCCTGTTGTAGCACATGTGGTCTTACCAGAATAAGGCTAAGCACACTTTTTTTTGCCTTTTCTTTTTGGAAAAGGAATCATGTATCACAAGTGCTTAGGAAGTTGAAAGTAAAACTCCTTTTAAATTTACATTAGCAGTGAGAAGTCTGTTACAACAATAGACTTCAGTGTAGCTAGTTCTTCACCTTGAGTCATAGTGACCTTTATGGGTGGCTTTCCAAGTAACTTTCCCTGCTGACAGTTACTGTCTTTAGACCTGTTGAGGCAGCACTTTTTCAGAAGCTATTTGCAGCTGGCTCTACCACAATATTTCCCTTGTCTTTCTCTCTTGCATTTTCACGAGCCGTTCTGCTCATAAGATTTAAATGTAATTGATAGTCTTCCTTTACCCCAGCATGATGAGTGCAAGACAACTCTACATATTAAAAAACCTGTCCTAAAGCTCATTTATGATATTAGTTTTAAAGTTAGGAGTCACATTTTTCCAACAGTGATATTGGTTGCAGGATTTAAGACCTTAAAAGCCTTTTTTTTTGGAGCTCTCAAGGAACTGCTGTCTGATAAAGCAAGACATCTTAAAGTTCTCAAAATCTAGTACCCAATAATTTAGCTTCTCTGGACTTGCATTACTTGCAGAACGTTTGTGTATTGTGGGAGTGGAAACAAAGGGCCTAATGAACAGGAATAGGGGTGTTTTTCTCATCAAGGATCCTTATTCTTCTGTGTGTACATATTTAGGGATTTTCAAGTTAAAATAATTACTATTTTGTACAGTATTAAGCCTGGCCAAACAATGAATGACATCTATTGTCAAATAAGACAAAATTATCTATCTTGATGTTTTTATTCAAACAAAAATACATTACATTTAAAACTGCATAAAAAGTAAAGAACTATTTCCTGAAGTTTCCAAAAAGAATCTACAAATTCAAGTCTTTCTACTTGAAATGTCCAAACAGGTATTTATGAATCCTCTCCCATGCCAACCAACCTATATTTCAAGTTACATTACTTAGCAAAAAACATTTCACAGCTGAACAGCAATTCTCAAGCATTTGCTGCATGCATTACCCAATATCTTTAGCTGTGAACAGATAACAGTCTTATATAGACAGACTTGTCTAATCCAATCATTTGTAAATTACACTAGTTAATGTGTTTACTTCACAGAGTTATTTGCCAATCGATCACCTATATGTCCTTAGTAATGTAAGTTAACTCTAAACATTTCTCACACTTACTGGCATTTCTATAAATTGCACTCAAATTAAAGTATTGTACAGTGTAAGTTGTTAAGAATCTAGCAATATCAAGGTAAAAAAAAAATCTAAAAACAAATGTGGCCTTACTGGTTACTTTCTCCTCAAAAATAAAGATTGATACACATATTATACAGCCCTCTGTTATTTGAACCTGACATTCTAATAAGATGGCATCTTAAATTATATCAGTTCAGTTGTAAGAATAAAGGATTGTTTGCTTTATACTCTAGAACAAAAAGTTTGGTTTGTATATTTGATTATACATAATTGGACCAAAATGCCTCAGTAGAAACAGCCATACAACACAACATAAGAAAAGCTATGAAACTATCAAAACTCAGTCAAACTTTAAGTAGATATAATGAAGACAAACATATTCATAGCATTTGTATATATTCTGGTGCATGTTTAATTTTGTTCTGGACTCCACTGTGTGAGAAACAGGAATAGGCCTTCGAAGTTAACACTTTAAATTTTGCCTCCCACTACTTGTTTGGTAGTTTAATTAGTTTTCAGCCCACATCCTCTGTTTGCCTAAAATAACCTCTGCAGTTGTGAATGGAGTTTGACACACATAAAACCCAAGTGTCACAGTAGACCACAGACAGGCTATAACTATGTCCATGGGTGGTCCTAACTAGTCCTATGGTATTGGCTCCTCTGACCTTTTAACTTATATTATTAAGACGGACAAATATTAGCTACTTTTAATATTACTCTTCCAGAAAAGCAACTGCTGCCATGGCAATATTCAACTATTATAACTGGCACATGAAGTTGTCCATATCAATGCCTGGGTTGCCAAGATACCTGGAGGTCTTTCTACTTATAAGTCTCCATATTGTGACAGAAATTGTCTTCTCTTAGCTTACAGATCATGTTTTGTTGACCTCTGATGGCTGCTAAGTGCAGTGCATGACAGTAACATTTGGATGCCAAGACTCTTAGGCCTGTTTGATCATGCACCAGCAAGTTTTGCATGCCTAGCTCCCACTTATAGGTAGAGTTTCAGTTGTATAAGGCTACTGAATTGGTAGCCAGTTGCATATCTGAGATACTGGGGAGCCAACATAGATTATGAGCAGAGATCCTGGTTCTCTCTGATCCCCTCCCAATTTTCAGATTAAAAGTAGTAACCCAAAATCCACATTTTTCCATGATTAAAACTAAATGCCACATACATACATATATATATACACCCACACACACACCTACACACACAGTATTGTTTCATTTTAATCACAGAAAAATATGGATTTTGGGTTACTTTTTTAAAATTGAAAATTGGATTTTTTTTTAAATCAGAGGAAGACTCAAGATACCTGATTATGGGTATTGCCTGCTGAAAGAAAAACTCTTAAGGGATGACTGTTTGAGCACTACTTCAAAGTCTCCTGAGAACAATACACTAAATTATTTGAAATAGTGAAAAGCCAAAATGGACAACTCTGTTTAGTTAGTCACCTAACTTCAGAGCTAAGGAAGCTGTTTCCTGCCACTGAAAGCAACACAAAAGAAAATCCCTGCCTTCCTGGGCCTCTTGGGCCAAATTGTAATGCCCAGGAGGAGAAGATAAACTTGACTGTGTCCCATTCCAGAAGCCATCTTGTGGAACTAGAAAGCATTTTGCTGAAACCAAAGGGTAGTGCTATTTTTTTTTTTTTTTATTTGCCGCCTCCTTTTTTTAAAAGAAATATAGGATTACTGCCATCCCACAAAGCAGCAGGTATCAAATTAACACACTGCATGGAATTTTCCAGTGCCATATGGAGTTTATACACTCAGTTTGTAGCTTGCAAAAATAAGAAAAAAAAAAAAAAAACCTGTCCAAATTCAGGGACTAGCATATTAAAAACTTAAAACACTCACAGGTCCAGGCACTCCACTTCATTGGCCACTTCTACACTATGCCAATTTGACTGCTGCAGGATCTGAATGAGATGCAAAAGGTCAAAAAAGAAGCTGTTTACCCTTCCTAGTTGTAGCTATTTATTTATTTTTAAAGAAGATCCATTCCAGGTACAGTGTAAAAAGCCTTTAGACAAAAATCAGACTTCTAAAAATGGGGCTGTTGGGCCTACCTATATAAGCTGAAACATGTTTCTCCAAGGATGGTATTCTTGAAAAGCTACACTATTTCAGAGTTATACTCAATATTCTGTTCACTCATTCCTTTCACAGTTATCTAGCATAAGTGACTTTTGGCATTCTGCCTTACTTTTTGTTGTTATTATTTTGTCTTTTTTTTAAAAAAAAAAACAAAAAACGAAACACCAGTTTAGTTTTTCTATCATTATGTTTTCTGTGACACAGGGTTTTAAGCCACCTGGGCCAGGGACTGTTACCTATGAACTGTACAGAGGCAGACATAATGGGAATCTTTAACCTTGGGGCTTCCAGGTTCTACCCTTAAAATGAACTGAAAATACTTGTCTATTCTTAATATCAAGTGTCATTAGTAAGGATGTACCTAAACCACACTGAGGCAAAATAAAAATAGCAGGCCACTTGCAATGTACAGCACCATTTGCACTGTCTTTCCTGGTGCTCTGTCCCCCCCAGCGGCCCTGCCCCTCTACTGATTGGCCAAGAGAGCTAGCCATCATGTGGCCCTGCCCCTTGCTGCTGATTGCAGAGGGACAGGGCCATACAATGGGCAGCCTCTTGATCAATGAGCAGAGAGGGACGGGGACAGGGACGGGGGGGGGGGGGGGGGGGGGGCAGCCACAATCTTTCCTGGCGATTCCATGCCAAAATTGCACGGAATTGTTGTTTTTGTGGAAGCCACGTCTTTGTGCCCTCAGCCTAGCAATTTTTGTTTGTTTGTTTTGTTTTTTAGCAAATTGTATTTATGAACACATGCCTTAAGAATTTGTTCCTTACTAAGTTTTATAGATACTTGATCTGTCCCACTCACTTCTTGTACTAAGTTTGTCTGGAGCATAGGAGTACACGGATACAAACATCCTTCAGGTCACAACAAGTATCAACCCTGTAACGAAACATATTTTACACAATCTTTGGAGAGCCAGAGGAAGGATGGCTAAGCATTTGAATTTTGTAGCTCTGCTTGTAAGGGAAAGAACAACGCTGCATCACTTATACTCCAATTAAAAAAAAAAATAAAAATCAAACCCTTCTGCCCCAAAATACTTTATTTTTACACTGCCAGTGGCTTCCACAGCAGTAAAATTGAGATTTGCTCTGCAATGAATTATGAGTAGTGTATGAGACTACAAGGCATTTTCTAATTCACAGAGCGATAAATTAGCAAGTCAGGTCCTTACTTAGGCAGAGAGAGGCCACTTTATCATGGCTAACAAACAAGTCTTCAAGAGACCAATATGATCTCTTCCATGTACTCTCTTCACTTCCATTTCTAAGGATCATGGAAGGGGTTTGTCTTCCTGAAACTGGCAGGATGACTGCTTTGGAAAAGCTGTCAGTGTTCAAAATTTTCTTATTTTTAGAATATCATACTGAATATGTGACAAAACATTAGAATATGCTCTCAGCAGCATGCTAGGCATCCTACCAACATCACTGGAAGCCAGACCTTCTTCCAACAAAGTCATCAAACTAAATCCACCCAAGTGATGTAAAATAAATGTATCCATCTTATAACAGAGTGGGAACTAATCTTTCCTGCCCCCTCCTAGTAAAAGTTAGGCTAGGTGTTAATTGTATGAGACTGTCGCGGAGTCTCATTGTTACAGGATCAAAAATACCAAGTTACTTCTGGATGAAAGCAATAGATGCTCTAATTTTAATTCTTTCTGAAGATTTTTTTTTCATTGGGAGACATCACAATGAATTTTAACAAAGATTCATGCCTTTAATTTTGCCTCATAATTAATAAACAATTCTTTCCAACAGTTCCCAATAGCTACATTCTGTTGAGCTGTGAATAAGATAGTTAAAGTTTCATTATTTTCAAAAACACAGTTAAGGCGCTGGTGTTCCAGCTGAAAAACCTGATTAATTTCACAGTTAGGAATCCTCCTCCTCACTCAAGAAACCTCTACTGGTTGGTAAAGCAACTCTTTTTTTCTAGTGAAATGGATCATAGGAAACTTTTTTTGTAGTGAATCATGCCTTGCCACAAGGTTAGGCTTCAGCACAGAAATCTGTTTTCTGAGAACCTGGAATCATTACTACTAAAATGTTACATACTATAGAAGTTAAGCACAGTCTTTTTCAAAGGGCTGTTTTAGATGCTCAAGGATGAAAGCTTTAACAAATCACAGGAAGAATAATTGATTTAATACAGCCGATGAAGAAAATGCTTTACTATCTTTGGCTATCTACAAAATAGAGCTACTGTCTAAAAAGCTACTGTTGAAAATAAGCATTTTTTAATAAATGTTTAATACTTGATGTAAGTGGATAAGTACTCTAGGGATTTCTTCAATCCTTCAAAAACAATATTTAAGTGTTCTATTAAGTCTGCTATGGAATAAATTTTGTAGCATCTATTGAGCCTTTTAAAATATTAAAGGAAGCATCTCAGGCCTCTGGTAGATGTTATGCTTAAGACAATTAACCTTTTAATCACATCTTAAATAGTAACCTAGCCACACTTTCAGGCAATTAAGGGCATAACAAAACACAAAACCAACCACAAAAATTTATTCACAAGGTTAGTAGTAATTTTGTGGTTGGTTTTCATTTTACCTGAAAATGAACTTGTGGAAGGGTTCTTGTTTTTCTTATATCCCAGTGTTAATGCTCTACCCTCTCTCACAAGCTACATGCAAGTGTTCCATTATCTGCCATGGTAAACTGGATGCATGAAAAACAAAAACTTTAAAATCAGTCTAATCTGTGCTAGCTCTTAAAACCAAAACCACACATTTTTACTTATAAAAAGTTAGTCCTTCTCTAGAAAAGGTAACTTAAAAATGCAGCTCTATACTGTTACCATCAATTTCCCCTGTGATATTTTTCATGCTGGCAATACATTCACAATCAACACTTCATAATACTTATTTATACCTGTCCTAGTCAAGGGTTAAAAAAAAGTCATTGTCCACAATACATTCAAGCTCTCCCCTTCTTGCTACCACCAAAAAGCTAATTGTTTCTGGGAAGTGGGAAACAGTATATATAGTGACACTAGAGTAGGTCTGCTAAAGTCAGCCAATGGTAAGAAGAAAATGGAACCTAGGTTTTCTAATAAAGCAGTCCAGCAGTTGAGTAGAAAAACAAGTGGTATTTATCCTGAGAATACAGTAAGACAAACCTAGTTTAAATCTTCATGGGAATGGGGGAAAGGAGGTACCTGAAGGCAACAGCAGCCAGGGCCAAGTTCTGTCAATCTGTCAGTCAATAACACTCATATGAAGCGTCTTAAAAAGTTAAACAAAAGCCTATTCACAGCTGCCAACTACTCATTTCACAGCAGGCAACTTTTTCTCTCTAGCTTAGGCTTCATTCTTAATGCACAAGTATTGCATTTTTAATAATTAACTATTTTAAAAAGAATTTCCAAAGAAATTAAACAAACTGTGTCCATATTTCTTCATAGGTACTCATATTATGAACTGGCTGGCCAGTCTGAAGTACAGTGAGGTTTAGAATCAGAAATGAGGTTGACACAGCCAGCTGAGGCTCTTCATTTGGAAGATCACAGCAGTTTGAAGAACATTACAATACTGACACGTGCAAAATACCAATTAAACAAACAAAAAAAAATAAGTCACTTATTAAAGTCCCATACTAAACAGCTTCTCAAGGAATTTGCTTCTTCACACCTACCTCTATCCTCTGCCCAAAGACAAAAAGTAGATAAACTAAGAATTGACTACCCCTGCTAAACAGAACAGATCATATTGATCCTATAATCAAACAGCATTGCATTAGCAACAAAAAAGTTGGAACGATTTAACATATTCTGAAGGAAAATATACAACAGGGGATATAATCACACATAGTGTTCTCTAGGATTGATGTATATTCTTCCAGCTCCTGGGTTTTGGTTTTTGGAACTCCAGTCCTGGTAACGCATCTGCTTGTAAATTGGGTACATTTGTTGAGGACCTTCTTGTCCCAACTGATCTCTCTCATCATAGGTAAGTTGCCTGCCACTTATTGGTTTCTAGAATACAAGAAATATTAGAATACTCCATTAAAATACTTTCATTTTGCAAATATTTCTTCTGCATATTCTCTAAAATGCCATGCATCCACATCTGCGCCCATTCTTTACTCTATTTCAAGCTTCTAACAAGACTTTAGAGGTGTTTGAGTACCTAGTTCCTACTGAGATGAACAAGGTGTTTGGCACCTAAATATCTTCAAACATTTGGCCTTTATTTAAAAAGAAGAGACTCAACTATTCTAGGTGCTATAATTAAAACTGGAGAAATAATCTGAGAAAACGTAATTTTCTGTTCGATTTTCCTCATGAGATTGCACTGTGGAAAGCATCTTAAAAGGGAACAAAAGGAAGTCTCCCAAGATCATGAGAAAGTACACAGCAGCCGATGTACTGCAACTGTTACATCTGCATGACTAGTCATCCTAGTGAACTAAATCATCTTAACTGACTCTGGATGAAGTAGGGTTACAAGCATAGCAAAACCGATCTAGTTGTATCACTATAGAACGGTGCAGACATTTAGTTATAGCATAACGTAATAGTTTGTATCGTTTGATAGGTATAGTTATGTCCATCTATAACAGAAGTGATTCTATCAAATGGCTTTAAATTTTTCTTCTTCACCAGTTATCAGTGTTGTCTAAAACTAATTTTAAAACATTAGATTTGAGTTACATTAAGCTTAGCTGATGCCCAGTATTGTGAGATGTAACTGATGTCTACATAACAGAACAAACCCACATATATAAATTGTTACTGACTAGGATGCCTAAGTCTGGGGTCTGTGGTTGATGATACAGCAAAAAAATGTTTTAAAAACTTCCATCAGATTTGTTTAGTGTCACATGATTGGGCTGTATCAAAAAATCATTTTACTTACTTTGTGCTGTGAATTTGTAGCTGCTCTCTCTCTGTATGGGCTTTGCAAAGGGAAATTCTCTTTCTGTAGGGAAGATAAATAATAGTTTAAGTGTGCTTCAACACTGCAAATAGGTTTGACCATGATTTCTGCTGAAAAGCATTAAGTTAACAAGGTTTTCTACCTTGTCAAACATTGATTTGATAATTTTTTCTAGAGGAAAAATTTTGAATAGCCTTTATTTCTGATATTTGTGAAAGGTTTACATGGTTTTAGTTAGTTTAACCAATGTTATAGCTTTTCTGAGGAAACCCTTTAGCTTTGTTTCTATTCAAAGAAAAAGTTACAGAAAAAGTTTTTTTTTTAAATATCAAATCATCAACATGTATTAGGAATTTTTTGTTGATTTATTTCTAGGGATCCTGTTTTTCTCCAATTAAAAAAAAAAATCTCTGATCTTTGGATTTAAAAAAAAAAAAGAAACTGCAAATCTACATTGTTCCGTGTTTAAAATGAAATACCACCAATATATAGATATGCATACAGTAGTGCTTCATTTTAGTCACAGAAAAATGTTGATTTGGGGTTACTTTTTTTAAATCGAAAAATTGGGGGGGGGGGGGGAAGATGGGGTTGTTTTGTTTTTAATCAGAGAAAGCCAGGATCCCACTTAACCATTGGGAGCAAGAGTGTATTTTTCAGTATATTTTTCATTCCCTGTGTTTTGAATTTAAAACATGATTTTCCTGTATAACTGTAATACAGTCAACTGCTTGAAAACAGCCATTAGGTAAAGTTCTGTAACATCTTATTCAAGTTAGCTAAAGGCTTTGTTATACCTCACACCAGGGGTTTTCAACCTTTAAAGGAGTGTAATGTTTCTGGTGGGTACCCCTCCTGGACTATACTCCCTGGACAAGCGGGCAGGGTTCCCCAGCAGCCGGTTGACGAGTGGAGAGGGGCGGCATGCTTCCCAAGTACCCCCAGGGGTACATGTACCCCTGGTTGACAACCCCTGCCTTACGCTGAAAGATGCACAAACGTTAGCTTGAGTTTGGAGCAGCTGCACTTCAGGCCAACAGGGACCTGGAGGACTGAAAGGTAAGAATTACCCTGCATCCCTCCCTCTCATTCGGGGCTTCCTTGGCTCCTTACTGCCCACACCTACTTATAGCTGCCCACCTGTCTATTCTGGGAAAGCAGGCAGGGAAGGGTTAACTAGCTTGCCTAGGTGCCAGGGCTACTGCTATTCTTTAGGCTGAGCCACCCAGAGGTCAGCAGTGGCAGGGGCTGGGCATGCAGGTTAACCCTTCCCCACCTGTTCCCCCAGGACAGACATCACAAGCTTCCACAAGCAAGCAGGGGAGAAAGGGGACATCTGGGAAGGGTGGGACAATTTAGGCCAGCAGGGGAGGGAGGGTGGGTAGGGTGGACACAGACAGACGCACATAGAGACACACACACTAACGAGGTACTTAAAGCAGACTAAGCCTTACATGTTTATGTATGTTCAGGCAGACGGTTGCTATATATTTGCTTATGATGCATTATGATACACTACACTATATAAGGAATTCTGGTAAGCTACTTTTTAAAAACAAGAAGTACCTTCATTGCACACTTCTAATATTTGATGCATTTAAATTTAGTTCTTAATATGACAGCACAGTTCCATGGTATAAGGAAAAGACAAAAAATTGCTCAGACTAATGAATGGGATCCTAAGAAAATGTCAGGCTAAGACAAAAATCCACCACCAAGAAAGCTTCCAGTACAGTGATCCTTTTTACCACTGAACTCCTCCATATAAAGTTTACTGATTTTTTTTTTCTACAAAAGGCAAGCTGTAGTAAGGACTTCATTGGCTTTAGGAACTGAACTACTAATAAGAGTTAAGGCCAGTTTATTTTGTAACTGTGCAATACACCAGGAAAAAAAAAAACAAAAACTTCCCTTCTCCCCACAGGAGGATCCACTGGAATGGCAAGCAGGCTATAGTATTACTTACTTCATGTGAGCCACGATAGGTGAGGCTGCCTGAGAAACTCCCTACCAGCAGACCTGTACACATTAGAGTAAGTTTACAGGTCTTTGGTATAACCTCCCCTTTCACTCTATCTTGAGTTCCCTTTCAGACGCACTTGTTTTCGATATTTATTGCTTTTAGCCTGTTAGACAATTTTGCTAAGGTAACCACCACTCACTTGCTTTGAAATCCTGACATTATGACTTCATACCTTATGCATATAGGAAGGCATGCTTTATAAAGAATAATTCTTTTTCTATGCTCAAAAACCCTTGCATATCAAGAAGCCTCATCTCCGTAACATTGTGAAATTCATAAGGTAGACTATTTTAGGTTCTTTCTAAGCTTTTAAATAAAAATTGGTTTTGCAGGCTCCTATATTATTTTCTTTTAAGACTGCACATGTGTAACTTAGGTAGTTTGTAGCAAGCTAAACTTCTGCTGGATGTAAGCATATATACCTGACTTTCAAATGATAGGGTACTTTGCATCACTTAAGTTACCTACATATTTATATATATTTTACAAAAATGAATCTCACAAAAATATCACCATCCCTATCTTTTGTCATTATAATTTAAATCTTTCCCATAATATTGCAGTATTCATCCTAATATGCTTTATAGCAAAGCCACCATTTTTTGCTTAAAGTCCAGTATTTTTCTGTCACACAACTTGCCTTATTCTTATTTCGGCCCCCATTTGGATATCAATACCTTTAGGATAGAAATAATAGATTCCCTTTTTTTTTAAGACAACGCCCTCTCTCTCAGCCACTCGTGTTCCCTCTGCAGTCCTTTAATCTTATAACATTAACTAGGAAATACAGCATGTAAGCAGATAACTGTTCCCAAAGATGAGCATTGGTTATTCTGGGTAGGAAGACATCTTAGTAGCAGGCTTCTCAAGCTGTTCATAATTAATGCCTTCACCTATATTTCTTACATGCACCTATACCCAACACTATCTTAAGTTTTTCAATTTAATACCCATACATCACTGAGGTTCTCAAGTACTATGAAACAAATACAAAGAGCCAGTGACTTTGTAAGTTGTTGTGACAGACAGAAAACTGAACATGTGCTTCCTTGTATTTCAGACTACCACCATAACCATCAGGGCATTCTTCCTGACAGGTGTAAGAAACTCTGGTTGCAAATGAGAACAAAGTTCTCTCAAGTGTCAACTAACGATCGTCTTGATTTGTTTTAGACAATGCACAATCATCCCAAATGGCATAAAAATTCAAGGAGGCAATTTGAACTCCATGTAGAAATCATGTTATGTATGTAGAATGTAGGCAGGATCTATATATTGCTCATTTCAATCTGATGACAATCACTCTTTTAGATGAGCCCAAGAATAGCTGGTCCCAGGTAATTCTAAAACTGACTGACCATGGGTGACTGGTGCCTCCTGAGACTGGGGGGGGGGCACACAGTTTGTGGGCAGCAGTGTCAGCGGCAGGTTGGTGAGCAGCGACCTCCCATAGAAGCCAACGTCGGCAGCTGGGGAGGAGGGGTGGTGAGCAGCGACTGCCTGCAGAAGCTGGCATTGGCCAATCTCAGGGGGGCACTTGCCCCCCTCACTCCCCATGCTCCCCTCTACGTGCCACCTATGCGACTGACACTGGTCTTTACACAGTAAGGAAAATATTTAGTCACGGTCCTAAATACCAGAATTACCTAGGCTCTAGTTCAAAACCCCGCAATGTTATATTTAAGTTGTATTTTTACCCATGTATTAATGCTGTATTATACAAGAAGTTTTTGTAGAAGCAGCAGCCTATACTTCAAGCAGGAAGATTTTCCAAATTTCATTACTAGTTTGTCTTAATCAAGTTTTCCCTTTGGCTTCTTAGATTTACACTCCTATTCCCCCTCACCTTCCTGATTTATTATGTGTTGGGCAACTGGACAAATGCAAACACCAGCAATTTAATAACTACGTGTGTTGGGGGTAGGGAGTGGAGTTCAGGAGCATGAGGTATATATTGCTAAAGTCTGAATAACAAAGAACTTTAAGAAGTTCAGCAGATATGTAGGGGGTTACAGAAAGCAAAGAGACACCAAGCTTTACAAAAATGTAAGTCACCAATTTTTTTTTAAATGCTTGCCCTCAGATCCTTGCTCTGCTTGCCTGTAACTATGCCTTATGAAGCTGGTGCTTTTTCATTGACAGCAGTTCAAATGTTTGAAAGCAAAGTCTCAGGTTTAGCGACTCCTAACATTTTAACTCACTGAAATGGAAACGAATATCCTATAAGGGTTTCTTTATCTGTCATTCATCTATCACCTCTTGGGAAAGATGCCAAAATCTGAAACCGATTTGAGAATAAAATATGGGTATCACAACAACAGACATCAATATTCTTTAGACTGAACCATCTAAGGTTACTGGGCATTAGTTTCTGTCTCTTCTCTGCTGCCATTATTGTGAAATCTTTCAATTGAGTAGGGAAATATAGGCAACTCAACTTTTTTTTTTTTTTTTATTGTCAAAGAACGCAGAAAATCCAAAACTATCAGCCATTCATACTGGAGGACAAACACTTGAAAATTTATCAGTCTTTCTAGTACTGTGAACATATGCTCACCAACTAGAAGTCACTTGCTGTGGTCATATGACAAAATGCAAAACATGTCTAGCTATAGCTAACTCTTTAAAGGCCAAGATGTTATTTCAGTAATTAAGATGACAAATAAGATTCAAATCTTATGTTCAATTGGTCTAAGTTTCCCGGATTCCAATATCTGCAGCATTTCTCCTTAGTCAAGGCTTAGAAGCTACCACATACCTTGTCCCATTTTGGGGCCACTATGTTAAATAGCTTAGTTTGGTCACAGTAGGACAGGAAGAAGTCTCAAAGGAGGCAAAATTGCTGAAGAAATCTTACTGTTGAGCAGCTGAAATTGAACAAACAGCACAGTACCTACTGTCACCATACTGGATCTATACCTCAAGACTGAATCAGTAAACACAGGCAGACTGTTACACTAGTTTTAATGCCCTGTTCCTGACCTCTACTACTAAAGAATTCTTTTTCATTAGCTCAGGAGAACTTACATAATAAACTGAGTGACAAGCCATCACATTTCTGCTTGGGTAAATTCCGAAATAGACTTGCTGCCTGCTTTTACCTTGGGGGAAGTCTATTATGTTCACAAACAGTTACTTGACAAACACAGATACATTGGATCAAGTGGGGCAAGAGCCATGCCCCCGTCAGCTTTGTGGCAATTGCGGGGAATTAAACCAACTAAAAACAACCCACTGCATGAAAATGAAGGGAACTCAGCTGCATGTAGTTACTAGCTGTAGGGCAAAAAGGCTCAAGTATGAATGTGACAAAGTGGCAGCAGAGTTATTGTCACTGGCGCAATTACGGAACACCGATTTAAACTAATGAGGCTGGGAGACAAAGCAAGAACTAGGAAGTGGCAAGCAGAACATGAGGAAGATTCATCTCTCAACATGGCAAGTCACATGACATTAGCCAACTTAATGAATACCAAAGAGTTAAAAAGAATACAATGATCTATATAGGAGAAAAACAATGCTAGAGAAAACCTGAAATTCCTGGTGAAAAACAGCTTGAGGTACGGAGGGGGCAGCAGGAGAGGGAGACAAGACTAACTGAATATGATTACAAATGTAGTTGCCCCAAGTATACATAACAGCATAAGTATCATGTAGGCAGCTGTTAGAAGTACTAACTTATGTTTTAGACTCAAATCAACAGTGGCCAAACACTGGGCTTTCCTCTTGCCACATCTGTATTGTTTAGGTAATAGAAAATACCTGGGGGCTTTGGGGGGGGTTCTTTAATCTCCTTCACCTCCTAATTAGAAAAAAAAATGTTTGGACTTCAAAGTATGATTTATTTTCCTTCTTCCATAGGCATTAAATCATTTTCATAAATAGCCCATCCAGAACACTAGTGTTACTATGTCTTCTCCCTGGTTAGTTTCAAATAACTTGCAGTGAAATGTGGGGGAAAGCCACACAAACCAGGAATAAAAAGCCCTTTTTACTGGAATGCCTTGTTCCAGGGAACATAGGGAGTGACAGAAAAAGCAGGTAAGTAAGGACTGCAATACGCTTTAAAAGGTACTTACTGGGCATCGTCTACATAAGATGCTATGGTGATGTAGCATTGGTGGGCACAAACAGTGACGCTGTAACTACGTTGCCGTACCAACATGCTTCCTCACTATAGCACATTACAACGGTGATGTAGCGGCTAAAAATAACTGTGCTGCCAGCCTGGCACAGTAATGGCTATCCTAAAGGTAGTACTAAATGACAGCACAGTAACAAATGGCACCATACAGGCATGTGTAGATGTGTCCACTCTACAAAAAGAAGGTAAAATTGGGTGAAGAAAACCACAGGTACAGAAACAAGAAACAGTGTGGCCAGTGCTTGAGAGTTTCAAAGCAAGATGGATGATTAAGTTGCATAATAAGGTGGCAGTCTATATTAACAGATGAATTCATTTCATTTTGGATGGAAGAAAACGCCAGGGTTTACTGGAGGGGAATGCAGTTCCGTTGTGCGGAATGTTCAATTAATTAAAGGGGAATTTTTCCCCCCCCGCTAAAGAAAGTGAAAATACAGAATGTATTCAGGCCATATATTACCAGGCCACCTAAAAGAATATAGTGAAAGAGGAGCATCTAGAGAAAGAAAAAATAAGAATTGGACATGTTGAAAAACCAAATAAATATGTTAAACAGGGAAAATGCAATAAAAAGGGGAAAGCATAATGAGTATATTGATGAAGTTTTGTTACAAGTAAAATATTGGTAATATTGTTGGAAGGAAAATTACATAGACAAACTGTGAGGAAGACTTAAAGATAGGCATGTGGAGCCTGTAAAAACATTAAGAAAATGAATTCTCTTAAGGCATGGTTGGGGATTGAACTGCCTTTCATGAAGAGGAGCAGCTGCATGAACAAGAACAGAATGTCAAGGTTTGTAGAGAAAGGCTAAGCATCATGGAGAGCTGTTCACATTTGGAAGAATATGTGCATCAGCACAGGGCAGTCTTCTGTTCTAGATATGGTTTAGAGCAGCATTTGGCAACATACGGCCTTTGGGCTGAATCTGGCCTGCAGAGCTGGGCTGCAACCAAGCAGCCGAGGGGGAGATTTTTTCTTGTGCCATGCTAGAGCTGGGCCGGGTGACAGCCGGGTGGGGCAGGAGCACTGACTTGTCTAGAACTCAAGACAGGTCAGTTTGGCCCAGCGCTCCAAAACCCTTGCCACCCACTGGTTTAGGGAACAAAATACTGGATCAGAAGAAGAACCATGCTACGGAAGAGCTAACAAAGCAGGGAAGGAAGGAGAACTACTACAATGACAATATCCCAAAGATACTATCTTACCTGATTATATATGGAGTGGCAGAGTATTTATTTGCAATATTTACCTCAACAGAAAATCACAAGCAGTGACTTCCGTTCAGATCTTGCTACCCAGGCCAAACACTGAAGGGTAAGAACAAACACAGGGTATTGTCTTACCAGAAATAGACCAATTAAGAGGTTTTAGCTTTTCTAGAAATCAAAGTATTGAATTTGACAGAAACAAAGTTTGCTTGCTGCCAGAGCTAACCTGAGCAGGGTGCAGGACCCGGGACAAATCAGCCCATGTGGTACCCTGTCCCCGCTCCAATCCCATGCGCCCTGGACTTGTAGAAGCTGGCGGTGGCGGCGGGATGGGTAGCAAGCAGCTGGACGCAAAGCAAGTGGTAGTGGTGTGGAGTCACTGCGGCTGCTCCACCCAGCTCTGCGGGGCCCCCCAAAGCATGGGGCCTGGGGCAGTCACCCCACTTTGTGCCCCTTCCCGGCAGCCCTGCTTGCTACCCCTTGTGTTCAAGAACTATAAATGCCCAATAAAAAATTAAGTGCTGCAAATTAAATTTAGGTGTGGAATGATATGCAAAAGGAAGAGTTTAGGTAGGCTTCTTTCCATAGGAGTTGATGTGTACTTAATACAGATAACAAAAGAGAGAAATGTATACATGTTGGATTGGGGGTGGGGGGAAAGTGTGAAAGTGTTAGAATACCCATGATTAGTTTCCTTCCCAAGAAAGGGAGTAATGAATTTAACCCAGGGAAGAAGAGACACACCAAGGATGCATCCAGAAGAGCACAGGTGTGTCGTATACAGCACTGTAAAGCTGTCTGTGGCACCACACCACATGCATTGCCTAAAAAAGGCAGGGCAGCCTACATGGCAGCATCGTGCACTGCCAGGAACTAGAATCTGGCTGGTTGTCCAGGCTCCCTGCTGTCGGATTGCTATAGCTGCAGCCGCTGGAGGCACCCAGAACCCCAGGTAACACTGCTGGGGCAAGTCCAGAGGCTGGGGCCAGCACCCTCTACCCAGCCTGGGGCCACTTGCCATGCACCAGAGCGTGTGGGCACAGTAGTTCTCCATGGACTAGGCTGCTGCTGTTTATCCCCACAGAAACTCGCGTTCCCGCTTGTGGGAGCACACCCCAAGAGAGCAAATTGATATAGAAGTTTTATCTTCTTTAAAGCTAATGGTCAATTTTAAATGCTATAAACCTATATTTGTTACTTCAGCCCCACTCTGTGCTGTGGGGGGAAAATAAGTCTGAACGTGTAAGATGGCTACAGTGATTCATTACAACTTGCGAGAACAATAAAATGAGCAGGGCTTCACACTGGAAGATGGCCTGTTTTAAAAAGGTCAAATTAAGTACTTTTGATCTTTAAAAAGGTGTTGCTCAATCTCTCCCCCCCCCCTTTTTTTTTTTTAAACTTAATATAGCAAATAATACTTGAGTTAAACTCACTCTAAGTATAATTTCAGTCACGCTACAAATGTTCAAACTGAGCAGGGAGCCAGCCTTACTCCTATTTCTACATGGGGCCTAATACACATTTGTAACATTCCAATAGTCTCTCCTTTCTGTTCAGTAACTGGAGTTAGGTTTTTTTCCTCCTAGCTTGTCATATAGCTGTTATTTATGTTTGACATCCTGCAAATAAAGTACAATTTATTTTTCTTCAAGACAAACATTTAAAAATTTCACTCAGATCAGAGATATTGCTGATGTGTTTGATACTGACGTCAGATCTAGCAAACTACCAGAATGAACCAAATTGTCAGTGGTTTCTTTTGGGTTGTTTTATTTGACTATTCAGGGTGGCACACTTCAGGTGCAGACAGACATACAGACCCCTGTTGTGTCCTTCAAAAAGCACTGTGGTCCCACTCCCCCTAATTACAGGAAGATGTGGGAACAGCAGATTGCCATTGTGGCTCTAAAGCCCCCAGTGTCTTAGAGGGCTTCTGATCCATTCCCTCCCAGGTCAGTGTTCTCTTGTCTGCTTCACCTCTGCTGTTCTACAGGGAGCCCTCACCAGAATCAGGAGACCAGACATGCAGAGGTTTGTTATGATTGGGAGCTGGAGTGCAGGAATCACAGTTCTGGAGAGAGGGCCAGGGCAGTACAGATAAAAGGGCTCTATGACAGTTATTTGCTTTTCCCTTCCCTACTGGGGAGAGGGGAAAGAAAAGTATTATGGGATCTTGGAAGACCCACAGGTCCCTGTCAGGCTCTACAGAGTATGCATGCAATAGGAATAGTTTCATTTTGAAGTGCTTCTAAATAGTACATGTTTTCTTCGGGGTTAGTTTTTGAATATTTCAAATAGTGTGCATATGTCATATGTACCTCCACCCTCGGGAAACATGGCAATGAGGAAGAATTGACAAATATGCATGACTTCAGCTTCACTGGAAACATACCATAGATTGGTCAGAACTGACCTGTAATATATTTTAACTTGAGACTTGTCATTACAGAAAATGATCTATTTATTTGGCTGAACTCAAAATCCTTAAAAAGCAATCATTCTATACAAAAAAAAAATCCAGATATACTGTAGAACAATTAGGGAACTGAACAAAAGAGAAACCCTCATGCAAGCAACAGTTCAAGTTACACAGTTTCTTCAAGATGCACCGCAAAATAGTAGAACATAGCTGTTGGGAGTTGAGGAAGTGGAAAATTCAACTTTATATACATCAAGATACAAGCATCAACACTTATCAAAAATAGAAAGCGCAACTGATCCTGTCCTCAATTCCATGGGATGCAGCTGATGACCTCTGAGGGTGCCTTCTATTTTTCTACCCGTGTTGACCAAATCATACAAACAAGATGAGATTTCAACATGTACAAGTAGTGGCTGATTTTGGTGGGTGCATCCCCCCAAGAGTCCATGGTAAAAGCTGTTTTAGCAAAGAATGTAACTTTAGTATTGTAAGTGTGATAAAACTACCAACAAAGGCTAAAATTTACTGGGATGTCAAAGACTCCAAACAAAATTATGGAGATGAGTTTTGTTGGTTTTATTGGGGGGTGAGGGGAGTGGGTGGAGGAGGGGCTACTGTGCTTTCTGAATGGCTGAACTTTTCATTGTCCCACTGGTGAAATGTATACCCTTTTTAGAAATGATAACAGCCAAAACGGAGAATTAGAAGGCATTCTATTTATGAATGCATGTGTTACATTACAAAGCTGATATCCAAGTGCAAAAGAGCAATGTTGTATGGATAATACATATTAACCGGCTTGGAGGAGTGTGTTAGTGAAAAATCCAGCAAATTCTTACCACAAGTAAAAGAAATATATGAGTCACAGGTGCAGTGTAATGGAGAAGAATTCACTGCTTTCCTAATTAAATGATGACCAACTGATGAGTAATTTATGTTGGACATACGGGTGACATCCTTCCTATTCTCAGACATTCCCTTACCCTTCACTTGCCCCTTTCATCATCTCTGTTCTGAAAAAAGAACTTATGCCATTTTTCATTTGGTTACTTTAGGCCTTGTAAGCTTGTTATATCTTTGTTCCATAATTTTACTTTTTGGTATTGTGTATACACACACACACACACACACACACGTACGTGTGTTGAGGTGGGAGTTTCTGCATATCCTGGCAGGATGTGGGGTACTCTGGGTCAGGAGTGAGGGGAGCAGGACTGGCGGGGCTGTGGCTTGGGAGTGAGGGGACACATGGATACACACTGCCCAGCAGGTAAGTGTGTGTGGTGCGGGAAGGGGAGGGCAGTGGTAGGGAGGCAGGGAAGATCAAGGCCTCTGCAGTAAGGGAGGGAGTGGGGCAGAGGCAGGGGCCCCAGGGCCAGGGCAGGTCATGGGATGGGGCTGCAGGTGGCCTGTCCAGGGTTGTGGGGGTGGGGCGCTCCTGCCTCTGCGCATATCCCTAGGGGACGCAAAGGGGCATGTTTTCCCCTGGATTTGTGTGTGGGTTGAAGGTGGACTCTGCTCCCCACTGCTCTTGCTTTGGGAACTCCACAATGCCATGCTGTGCCTCCTGCTGCCAGGCAGGCAGGGGACAGTGCAGCCAGAGCACAGCTCCCAGGGCAAAGGCACTGGGGCACAGAGGCTCAGCCTGCAGCAGCAGCCCCCCTCATCCTCATGCACAAATCCAGGGGTCATGTACCCCCCATGCCTCCCTTGGGTGCGCACAGTGGTGGAAGCCCCACCTCTGGACAAGCTGCCCATGGCTCTGGCTGTTCCATGACCCGCCTCAACCGTGGGCACCCCATTCACCCCAGCCTCTGTCCCTACCTCAGCCCCACTCCCTCCTTCACTATGGGGGCCTCAATCTGCCCCGATACTCCTTCTCCTTCACCGACTTGCTTGCTGAGCATTGCTCCGCACATCACTAGACTGTGTTCCTGGCTGTCTGTGCGTCTGCGTGTCTCTCCCCTGCTGCAGCCACCCAGAGACCTCAAACTCAAGCAGTATGGCCTGACCACCAGCATTAAGACTACTGTGGTCCTAGAACAGAGCATCCACCAGTCACCATCTATCAGTCTTGAGAACACACCTCTTGAGGCAGTGAACAAGTTTGGTTACCTTGGGTCTACAATGAACGACAACTTATCACTAGCTAAAGAGCTAAATGTGTGCACTGGAAAGGCTGCTACCACTTTCAGTCAACTCTCCAACTAGTCTGGAACACTACAAAATTCGCAATCAAAGCCAAGCTGCTTGTGTACAAATCCTGCATCCTCTTTGTCCTTATGCATAGCAGCGAGACATGGTCAACAAATGCATATCAAGAAAAGGAGTAGTTTCCATCTATGTTGCTTACAGCGCAACCTTGACATCAAGTGGCAAGACTGAATTACCAACATAGAGGTCACTGCCAAGACCAACCTGCCAACCATCACTTCACTACTCAAACAACAGCGCTTATGCTGGCTTGGCCATCATCTTTATAGGATGGAAGATGAGCACATCCCAAAGGACTTCCTGTATGGGCAAACTGCAGATGGGGAGAGAAGAGTAGGGCATCCCAAACTGTGATTCAATTACATCTGTAAGCAGGACATGAAGGCTTTTGGAATCGACCCAAGCCTTTGGGAGGCCTTAGCAGGAGACAGAACAAAAAAGTGGTGCTCCTTTCTCAATCAGAGTCCAACATCATAACAAGAAATGCTTACTTGAATAACAACAGAAATGTGACCGAAGGAAACTGTTAGGGTGACAATATTTGGATCTTGGGGAGCACTGGATTTGCAGCTGAATAAAGGCTTTTTGCTGAGCCACAGATCAAGCTGCTGACCACAAGGCAGAATGATATATTAAAAGTAACATTGCAAGACGCTTAGGCAAGCATTTTCCTAATAATGTGGTAGTGTGTAGGACATATGGTTCATCGTGTAAGGAACAAAATGCAGCCCACCAGCTATTGTCAGGAGATAAAGCAGAAGCAAGACCTTGAAGATGGTGCTGAAATCAGCAAGAAACCACAATTGACAGGGAGAAGCTGGGTTCACAGCCTTGAGCATGTGCTCATAGGAAAAAGACATGTAAATGAATAAAATGCATAGGCAATCCCATGCTAATGAAGTAAACAGTAAACAGAGGCAGAGCTTGAGATGGGAGGGAATATGGGTGGAACAAAGGAGGGACCAAGGTGGAGTAAATGTTAATGAGCATGAACCAAGGTGTATAAATGTGAAAAGAACTAGTGTTCACTGCTGCTCCCTGGTTTTTCTTTTTTTGGGAGCTTACCTGAAGACGTCTCCATTTTGAATAAAGCTGTCGGCTAGTGATGTGTGCTGGGGTTTGCTCCTTGTTTGCTTCCTGAGCAACTGGATCCCAAGCAATTGGATTGTTGCCTCCTTTGTCGTTAGGCGCCGCATGCAGTCGGGGTCTAACAGAAACAGCCTGTCACAACAGTAGCCCCTAATGCTATGTACACCTGTGACCTGAAAGTCTAACATCAGTCTCTACAGCCGCAAGAGAAAATGCACGACCAGTCAGAATAGCTGCAATATCCACTATCACTCACTGATGAGCAAATGACAATTTGAATAAGCTAGGTCATCTTGCATCTTTAGGACATTTAATAAATAAGCTTGAAAAGCAATGTGCAAACCTTATCAGTCATGAACACAAGCATTCAATACATGTGGCCAAGTTTAAATCAGTTTCAGATGGTCATGAATTAAAAACCATGACAGTAGATGTGAGATAGCAGAGATGCTTGTAAAATTTCACCTTTATGCTTGGTCAAGTCATCTAGCTGTAGGTCATTTGCTATATTACCAAGTTAGCTATTAGGCAAAATAGCAAGTATATTGTATGTAATATTAAGTATTTATTCCATTTATCATAAAAACAAAAAAGATTTGCCATGAACCCAGTAATTATGTCTACTGTGTGCACGCTTTGCTTTAATTTCAATAGCAAGTGCTGCTAGAAAAAGTCACCCATCAACCATCTCGAACGTTTTACTTGAGAAAAGTTCAAGGAAAACGTGTAGGTATGCAGATGCTAGTCTACCCCCAAAGTTACTTAACTTTATCCAGCACTAGGAGCAACTAGGTTTACACATTATCAGTGATTTAACATGAGGCTATACAGAAAGGGAAGTGATTAGGAGATTAAACACCATATCTCCTAAAACATTGTTTGAGATTTAGAGGAGACAGGACAGTGAATCTTAATCTGGGTCCCATGGCTCTCCAAAGTGCCTTGAGATCTTGAAGGGTGCCACAGAGTGCAGTGTAATATCAATACTGTTATGTATACAAATACATATACTTGATTAACAAGATAAGCCCAGAGATTTCAAATATGAATTTATAGAGACAAAAACATTTTGATATGTTGTTGTCATCTGAAGTTTTTGCAACAGAATTGTATTATTTGCAAACATGATTGAAATTAGTACCACTAAATTCAGAAGAGAGCAAGTTATGAAGGGGGGTCTAAAACCCAGAGATAAGCAAGCTGTCACCCAGATGTTTGAGGTCTTTGTGCATCTGAGGGAAACTTGGAATGAACAAGTTCTGTGGGCAAGGTGGATACTCATTGTACATCCTGCACGTGTGTAGTTTGTGTTTTAAAACATTCTTCATTATTTAATGAATGAATTAATTTAATCCATTACTTATGGATATAAAACACTTGTTAAAATGGCTACCTAGTGACTAGTTATAACTAAAATCACACCTGGAAGGTGAAGGCACATCATGGGGTACAATTACATTTCTTCTACTCTCAGACTCAATAGATTGTGTAATGGTGCCAAGATTTAAATTTTCTGGTTTCTTAGAGTGCGCATCCTTACAAGTCCCATTCCTCTATCTTTTATTATTAAAAAAAACCCAAAACCACTTCACTGCCATGTTAAATATTAAAAAGATGAGTGATATTACATTTAATAGCATACTCTGAATTGTTCTTGCTGAAGAAATGAACTGCTAAGAGTTATAATGTGATAAGTATTACTGTTTCTTAGCCAGTGGCCATGGCTTGTGGACCTAAATATATAGATATAGATTAAATAATTTAATCTCAAATTTAGCAGGTTTACTTGAAAGGGTTTTTAAAACATGGTACATGACTCAACTAGAAATATATAACTCCAAAAAGCACAGTGGTTATTAGATGAGATAAGACCAGATAACAAGCTAAATTTGAATGCTAAATACTAAATACAGTTCAGGAGCTTTCATAAAAAGTATTTAACATTGCAAGGATTAGTTTTAGATTACAGCTTTCTTCTGGCTGTTGATTTGTAATTTTTCAGCTGTTAGGTCACCAACTCTGACATGTAAATATTATGCTGCTCACTACAGTAAATGTCTATAAACTTGATTGAAATTTCTAAAGCTACTTTGGCTATCCATTAGGTGGGTCAAAGCTACACAGCAAAACCCATCTTAACTCATATGATTTTGACTTAACCTAACTCAAAGGTATCATGAATGAACTAGTTTTAAATAGTATCTGCTTTTAAATGCTGCCACTTGCCAATTTGTATTAAATTTAAAACTAAAAAAAGTGTATCCTGGTGTAAGAGTTCATGTGTAATGTAAGCTAGCAATGAAAATAGGGTTCCCTTGCTTAATACACTTTAAACTACTAATGTAGATTTAAAAAAAAATAATAAAGCCAAATAGAAGTGCAGATGTATTCTGGGTTTAGACTACACCAGGGCAGCTATTCCATGGCAGGATTATACCTGTGTGAAAAGGGATTTGTCCCTTTCAAGTAGACATGAATGTATGGGTAGGGGCAAAATGGTATGAACACATGCCTCCCCTCCCCTCACTCCCCAGTGCCTCTGGCTACTAGGAAGGTTATTTTTGTTTACTTGGGGGTTTTGTTTTTAAGATATGCTCTATGCTCCGTGACACATGAAGAAAATGTGAACTGCAGTAAGACATGTTTGACTTGAACATCTTGCTTTTGCTCGTCTGTCTTGCGATTCACCTCAGTACAGTAATGTGCACAATGGAATAACAATTGCCGTTCTGTTAAATGGCACCAAATGCTCACTCCAAGCAACCTCCCTGCATCTGTATAATGGTGCCAACATTTAAGTCTTCTAGTTTCTTAGTGTGCATGCTTACAAGTTCCATTCCTCAATTTTTTATTTATTTTTTTTTATTATAAAAGTGTGTCAGTATTGAGCATTCAAATTTAGCTTATCTGGTCTTGTCTCATCTAATAACTACTGTGCTTTTTAGAGTTATATATTTCTAGTTGAGTCATGTAACCCATTTAAAAAACCCTCTCAAGTAAGCCTGCTAAATTTGAGATTAAATTATATAATCTATACCTATATAACCTGTATCTATATATATTTAGGTTATAACCTATATATTAGATTAGGTTATAACCTATATCTATATATATTTAGGTCCACAAGCCATGGCTACTGGCTAAGAAACAGTAATACTTATGACATTATAACTTAGCAGTTCAATTCTTCAGCAAGAACCACCCAGGGTATGCTATTAAATGTAATATCACTCATCTTCTTAATATTTAACATGGCAGTAAAGTATAGCACGGTAAATTAACACTGCTGTATAAGAAAAGCACGTTCCTGCAACCATGTAGAAGTACCTAAACCCAGTTTTTTTGTCCAATAAGCTCAGCCCAAAAGGACTGGGTTTGTTTTGATACTTAAGATGAAACAAACATGTACATTGTAAAGGAATGAATTATTTGAGAAGTATTACTTATCAAAAGGTTACCATGAATTCCTCCTATATGTAAGCTAAGGGCCCTTGAACCTATAGCCAGGTTCTCAGAATTCTTTTCATGTCCAAAGAGACCACACAGTTCCTCTAGTGCTAAAAGCCCTAAAATCTAGGTTATCTTATTTCAGATACCATTAACTACTAGCTTAATACCATTCATTTCCATCACATAGGTAAAGTTATGTTTACTCACTAATTAATGACATACCTATACTTAACATTACAGACCTTCTGTATGTTCTGACAGACTAGTGGCATCCTTTACTCAAGTCTTAGATACAGCTAGTTAGTGTTTCATGAAAAATGAATGCTGAAAGTATTGGTCCCAAAAAATATTAGATTGGCAAAACTTTTATTTATATATATCTATACAGTTAGTCTATAGAAGATGCATAGCTGTTTATCTAGCACAAGCTTTCATGATCCAAAGTTCACTTCATCAGCATCTGATGAAGTGAATTTTGACTCAAGAAAGCTTGTGATCTGTAACATATATAAAATCTTATTTAATTAGTCTGCAAAGGTGCACATCTACCTTGCTTTCTGACTGACTTCAGACTAACACGGCTAACTACCTCTCTCTGCTCATGAAAAACATACAGAAAAAATGCACCTTACTAGGATTCTTTCAATGTTCCAAGCACCTTGACTATTTCAAATGATGATGCACAGCACTATTACACAGTATCCTTCTGCCACCTTTGTAACCTTTTAATGCATTTTAAATGCTTTTTAAATCACCAATATTTCAGTAGCAGATGATTTGTGCCTTGTATTGCTATTACATAGTGTGCTTGGTTGTTGAATTGCTGTCTAACAAAAATTCTCAACAGTACATAGCATCATACCATGTCCTGTGGTTTTGCATAACTATTTCTGTGAGCTGTCATTAAATTACATTGTCTGACAAAAAGAGCTCATCAGGTATAACATGGATACATTACCATTCAATTTTCTTTAATTGTTCACATAGATTGAAATTGACCAAGTGATTTGAGTGTAAATCTATGCTTCTCTTTTTCAAGTAAGCTCTAATGAATAAAACACTTCAGCAGCTACCTCTAGCATCTCCCTAAGAGGGCTCTGGATGAAGACATCCATCCCGCGTCCCCCCCGCCCAAATCCTTCTGCATGCCATTTACCATTAAATCATCATGAGTTTCAGAATGCTTGTCACCTGTCCATTTTGTCTCGGGACCTTTGTAACCTTAGGTAGTACCTCTTTCTCCAGTTTATAGATTAGAGGGCGAGACAAATAAATGCCTTGCAGAAGTCACAGGTCATCTCCAATGAGATGATCCGATCCAGATCTCTGCCTTGCAAATTAGTTGTAAAAGCAGACAATTTTTTTCCTTCCTGTTTCCACCAACTTGCTTTTGGTGGCATTAATGCAGGGGTGGGCAAGATACAGCCCACAGGCCACATTCAGCCCATGGTGGGACTTTGTCCAACCCATGGCAGGTCCCTCAGTGCTGCCTGGCCCATGCACTATCTGGCCATGGCACATCCTGTGTCACCTCCTGGGCACACAGCAGGGCTTGGGTGGCTCCTTTCTAGGCAGCCCAGATGGCAGCAGCTCCTTTTAGGCAGCCCCAGTGGGTTCCAGCAGGGACCTGCACTGCATGGCCCTGACCCCAGACTTGCTCTGGGCTTGCCCGTCTAGGCTCAGCAGCGGCAGCATGGAACAGATGCTGCTGCTCAGCACAGGGTACAAGTGACCCCTCCCCCTTGCCACTGATGGTACTTCCTGGTGTAGCCTCCCGGAGCCTGTGCTGGGCTGCCCTGCATCTATGCCACAACCCCACTGCCTCTGGGCTGCCCAGCAGGTCAACGGTGGCAGCACAGAGCAGACAAGGTAGCCCAGCACAGGCAACATGACACTATACCAGAAAGCGTTGGCAGTGGTGGGGAAGGGGGGGCGGAGCGGATGTTTTTAGCTCGTGCTGAGCAGCAGCTTCTGTCCCATGCTGCCGCTGCTGAGCCTGAGTGGGCGAGCCTGGAGCAGGCATGGGGCACGTGGGGTCAGGGCTGTGCACACTGGTCCCCACCAGTACTGCAGGGCTGGGGCCGGCAGCAGTGGCACCTGGAAAGAGCTGCTGCCACCTGGGCTGCCTAAAAAGACAGTCCAGCTGTGGATCCACTCCAGCTCCGCTGTGCCGAGGGAGCAGCAAGACGTACCATGGGTGGGCAGTGCAGAGTGGCCAGGTCATGGCTGTGCCTGGGTTGCAGCTAATCTGCTCCAACAGGGGCGAGTCTGGAGTAGACATGGGGCATGCTGGGGCAGCACGCTGTTGGCTGCGACAGGGAGGCACTGCAGGACAGGTGGGCTCTGGGCTGTTCTGGGGGGGGGAAGGGGGGGGAAGAGAGGGGGAGACTGACTGAACAGCTAGAGGGGTGCGTGGGGGGCTTCCGGGTATCCCCCACCATACCTGCAAACCTCAGAATCACAACCTCCTCCACACACAAATCACATACCCCGTACATGCCACCCCCACCCCCCTGAGCCTCTGGGATGGGGGGGAGGGGGAGTCCTGTGCACTGCTACATTTGCACCCCACTACACACCCCCCCCATGCCCTGACAAACCTGAGCCCCCCACAAACCCCTCATACCCACCCACATGAGCCCCATATCCACCCCCCACCCTTACCCCCGCACAATATACAAGAGTAAGACTTCATTTTGAACTAGTATGCAATCACCTCTTTATACATACACATGCACACAACAAGACAAAAAAAACCACATCAGGACAAAAATATTTTTTTAAAATAAAATTAAAAATATGCTATTGTCAGCGTTTGATTTTTAGTATATAATTTTGTCTGTCTTTTCCAGTTCCAAGGTGGCAAACCCCCTTCTCACAAGGAGTACTTCTGGGGGCAAGGGGAGAGATGTCTGGTGGCAAAGGTCAGGGGCTAGGGGGGCAGGACTTCAGGCCCCAAGATGGCAACTAGGGGGTAGGGCATATGTCAAGGGGAGGAGCTACCCTTGCAGCCCTCAACAGTTCACCAAAAAAAAAAAAAAAAAAAAAAAAAAAAACAAAAAAAAAAACTCATTAAGCAGCCCTCCACCCAAAATAAATTGCCCGCCCCTACATTAACGGAACTCGATGGCCTTCAGTATTACCCTCAGCCTCATCTTCTGGTCCTGTCATATCTCAACAATAAAAGGAGTAGCTAGTTTCAGTTTAAGATCTCCTTCATTGGAAGTGGCTGTTAGTATATGTAGCAAACCTTTAACCTGAACTAAATTTTCATCTGGTACTCTCATATGGAAATGTTTCTCTTCTACTGGAGCTTCAATGAAGATTTAAATTTCAGTGAAAACTGAAAACTATCCACCAGATAGCTGAAACCCAAACTGACAGCAAATGAAACTAATTCAACCAAAAATCACAATTGGGTGGAAATCATGGAACCAGCAGCCCTTTAGCAGCCTACAAAAAGGAAAAAAGTCAATTTTTCACCATGGATTTTTAGGTACCAAAAGCTAGTATAAGGTCCCCCACCCCACTTTCATTCTTTCATGTAAAAAATGAGTATTAGTAATGCTATTCAAGGAATCCCACATTGACTAATTACATACACAACTAAGTTCTGCCTCCTGTGTGATAAGGAATCTTATATTCCGAAGTATATAACATCCAACTTACCCTGAAGCAAAACAGTTTATAAGTATATTTTAAACTGTCTTTAAAACACATGGATGTCAGAATTATGGTAGCTCACAGCTCTAGACAACAGTTAAAGCAATACTGTACTGAGAACAGTCATTAAGTTGTTAAAATTAAGTAAAGCCAGCTTCAATAGTTGTATATTGCAGATAGCTAACATTACTCAGCTGACATTGTCAGGAACTATAAAAAAACAAACAAAACAGCATGCTACTTCAAGCAGGACAGCTTAAGTTAGTATTTATTTGTTCATTTCATTTAAAAAATGAAACATACTTGTTTACCTACCTGAAGAATGATTTCTTTCTGAGAGACAGAGACAGCTCTTTCTTCATATGAAGGTGGTGGTTTGTGTGTGGGAGGAAGATCAATCCTACATTAAACAGTGCAAGACATTTGACACCAAAGTTAATTCCACATTTTTAATAGCAACACAAAGTAAAACATTAAAAGGATTCTAGACAAAATTTCAACTTTTTGTATTATCAAACACCATTGATTGTTACATTAAAATGAAGTTATGTGCCCTAAACCCACCAGCAACCATCAGCTGTGTAGTCTTTTGATGAGTGTTTTTTTTACTAAATAAATCTTCCATACAGGAATAAGAGAAATATTTCACATGGCATATACCAAAATTAGTTTACTGGTTCTGAGTAATGTTCCAGGCCTTAACTGGCACTTGCTGAAATATTTTACCTAAACTAACTATTTTAATCTTATGAGGCTTAATGATTGTAATTTTCAAATTTCAAAAACCCTAAAATGACATTGCTTGCTTTTGGAGACTACCTTTTCTGCTCACCTATTTGGGAACCTTCACAAAAAAGAAAACAGAAGACTTTTGCTCCTAGGAGAAACATGAGATTTTACAGGTGTTCAGCATACTCCTCAACTACAGAAATGGAGAAGTGAATGGAAAATTGGAGTTCTTTACGTCCAAATTTAAAAATGTATACCAAGAAGAAAATCTATAGCATGTTTTATAATTGAAGAAACTTACATTTGCAGTTAGGCTTGAGATGACCAAACTACAATGATTTTATTCAGGTACTTACATGATAAAAATCTCAAGCTGCTTTGTTTTCCATGGTGACTTATAGTAACTTATGTTACTCTTTTATCATACCTCTAAGTTCTAGTTTGGAGTCTTAATTTATTTTCACTTAAGCTTGCAGTTACCTGCATCTGACCTAGATTTATATGGACCTGAGGCTTGAATTTCATTTTCTCTTTAATTCTATTTCTACTCTTAAAAACAACAATTGCCCAGATGCAGAGTTAGAGTTAGTAACAATGGGTGCATACAGTGACAACGTTACAGTGTTGTGCTTTAGTACTTCCTTATGGAAGTACTAAAGTATGGTACAGTACAGGTGGTTACTGTGCCATGAATGTAGTGCATGGTCAGATTTCACAACTATGTCACCATAGTGGCACGCTATACTGAGGGAGTGTGCTGCTATGGCGATTGCTACATGGCTGTAGCATGCTGTTTAGACATGCCCCAAAAAAGTGCATGTAATTTAGGATGATAGAAATCCGACTAGTAATTCAGCTGTATTAATATTTTGGAAAAAATTCCTTTTCAACCAGGCTGGTACTCAGCATTTACTGAAACATTTTAAAAGATGATACTAATCATACAAATGATTCTGAAGATTACAATCCTCTCTCATCCATCAATTTAAACATTTTGGGATTATCATCTGGATATTACCGATTATGCCAACCCGAATTTAAATTTGTAGTCTCCCCAAACTCACATATGGGGCATTATAGTGCTTCAACTGTAACATACAGCAGCTGAAAGGCTTAAAGTGTTTTAGCTTTTGATTTTACATACTTCAATAAAACATCTCAACTTAATTCCAGTTTATGTCCAGATAAATCATTCAATTCTCTTTGCATGGATAACTCCCTTAACATGGAGTACAAGATTATATGAATAGCTACATATTTAAGCCACGCTGGGTGCCTCTACATGTGAAATTAAGGCAAAGCAATGAACTCGGGGGCTGTTTGAGCTGGACTAAACTACTCCGAAGTGCAGCATCTATACTTATGCTCAGGTTTGGCCGTGGTGGAGCAAGCCCAGGCTGGCAGAGGGTACCAGGAAGTCAGCCTCAGGCAGGGGAGAGGCTGACTGGGGCATGAGCGTGCTGAACCCTGCGGAGTTGTGTAGCTAGGTGGCAGGCATGAGTCTAGCTCTTGCCTGGTCACTGTTTACACACGTGTTTCAGTGCAGTAAATTACTTCACCATCAGACTACTGTCCTGACAGTAGTGTCTTATGGCAGAGTCCATTCATTTACAGAGGCCTAATACCAGAGGACATGTAGATGGTGATGTTTTACTACAGAGCTATTTAGTCTACTCTGCAGTAAAGTGCACATGTAGATGCAACCATTGAGTAACTGAGAACCTTGACCTTATTTTTTGTTGACTTAAAAGTGGTATCTTTGAAAAGTATTACAAGGAGTAACTAAAAACAAGATAAAGTCAGAGAGGTGGAAAGATTATCATTAACTTGATTTGAGAGGTACTGTTCTCATTTCTGCATGAGTCTTAGACCCCAACTGCTTGATCACAGACTTTTTGCCTTTGCAACAGTCAGTAAGGCACCTTGCTAATACCCTATACTACAGGAATCCTACATCTTTCAGAGACCTATATTACATCTGTTTGAGGAGAAGAAAATAGATACTTGAGTCACACTGTATGTCAATAATGGATCTCAAAGAACTTGAGATAGATAACTTCTCTCCATTATCAAGTAATTGCCCATATGAACAGTCCCACCTGTAAGCAAATCTGAAGTAGTACCCCAGAACACAGAGACAAGTCTTAACTTCCTAGGTAAACTATAAAGCCTCCTTACTGAAAGCCACAGTAGCCTTGAAATGTCCAACAGTATAATGCCCAGTTCTGGTATCTATCAAGTTTCACATGTGGAAACAGTCTAACATCCAGTTAAATAAACTGAGCTGAATTCCCTACAGATTTTGATCTCTCAGCTAGAGAAACCCTGGAAGATTTTTCCAAAGGGCTTGGTCGTATGGAAACTAGGCTACAGCCAGATTTTTTTTAAAGGAGTACAATGAGGTCTCCATTCAGGAGGCAGGAGGTTTTGTAAAGAACGCTGATAAGTTAATCCACATGAGGTGGAAAACAGATCACTCGAAGGAAAAATATTGGGTGGGTTTTGAGTAGAGATCTCTGGAATTTGCACCAGAAGTACATAGCACAGTATCTTCTTTCATCTTAAGAGTTTCCCCCACTCACCACCCACACCTGATGGCCGGGAGGTGAAAGCTACAGCTGTTGTTTCAGGTGCAGGCGGTGAGAGATGGGGCCCCTCCACCAATCAGCAGCAGGGGAGGTGCACGGGGAAAATTCTAAGATTAAAGAAGCCATCACGCTGTGCACTTGCAGTGCAAATTCCAGAGATTCCTAATTCTAAGGTATACTTGCCATACCTAGTTCTAAGGTATACCTGCCATGACCTCAGTGGTTTAATTAAACTTATAGTTCCCATTGGAGAACTGGGTTTCATAGATGGGCCTTTGAAGGATGTTAGGTGAAAACCCACACTGGCTGTCTACAGCAGAAACAAAGGCTGAAACAGTTAAACTTGCCAAATTGTCTAGCAAGTGGTGGAAATGCTCTCAGGCAAGAAGATCCTTGCCTCATACGGTAGAAAAACTGGTCCAATTTGCTAGGTTACCATGCCTAGATGAATCCTTGCCTCTATTGATGAGCATCTTTGGTCTTCTCTACCGCATCAAGAACAAAGAGGGAAATGAAAATGGAGGTGGGTGTTGATGACACTGGTTTAAGTGCTGGTATCAAATAGGCTTCATAGTTGTAAAATGGAAAAGGTGAAAGCTGATATGTCACATTACCCAACTGCACCAGCAGCTCATGGAAGGATGAGTGTGACAGATTGTTATTGGTTTTCATATTTTTCAGTTCTTCCTGGGTGGCTTAAGTGCACAGCAGCCATTCTCCTGAAAGATATGGCTATTTTTTTTTCCTATCTGTACAAATGCAAAAAAGCTCAGAACAGTAGGGGTTTTTTTGTTTTTAGACATTTTTACTATGTAAAGGTTTTGTTGCCTCTGGAGCCAAAGACTCCATGAACTTAAAGTGGTAAATCTCCAACAAGAGCTTATAGCTCTTAGGTGCAACAGGAGGTAGGGCTGACTTGTACCTTACAGATACTGCTAAAACAAAATGTCAGAGGCTCGGAACAGATAGTCAAAAAGCCTGATCCTGAATTGATTCAATCTTTGCAGGTTATTCTAACCTGGCCAGGCTGAACTGGACAGACATTCTCTCTTGACTGAGGAAATTCAGGCACATGCCTGCAGTGGCTCAGGCTAGAAGCTGGGAGCGCTAGAAAAGACCCCTCCCTTCCTTTCTGCAGGGAGCTAAACTGAGCTGAAGGGGACATGGCCAGGCCCCTGCAGGATACTCTCATTTAGGGAGGTCTGCTTGCATGGTTGCAGGCTTTTCCCCGTTGGCTGCTCAAGGGGCAGGCGTGTTGCCAGCCCCAGGCTAGCACTCCACAGCAAGCAGGGGTATACAGTGCATACATTTGTTGATAATACTGAGTTTTTCAATCTCCCTGCTTTGTCATACTGTCTGCAGCAAACTTACAGACAAGCAAGCCAGCCAGGGGGTGGGGTTGATAGCAATCTTTATCACCTGATTAGCAAAACAATAGCCTTTCTCCACATTACTTCAAATGTCTTAAACAGCTTACCAGCTGACCTGCTGATTAGCTCCAAAAGCCTTAAGCAATCATTGTTCTGTCTGCTTATCCCAGTGAAGTTGGAGACACACACCTCTCTCGGCATTAGCTAGCATACCACGTACTGGTTATGATCCCTGCTGTGGCAGAGAGGAGGAGGGGATCTCTGCTTAAGCAGCAAGGGGTGAGAGGGGGAGATAGGGGGGCATAGGGAAGCCAGCAGACCCTGCTGTATCTACAAGTCTGTGCTGAGCTCCAGCCAGGGAGCAGAGGGAAAGGGCCAGCCCTGCTGTGAAGCAGTGGGCCCTGTCCAGCCTCAAGGGCCTGCCAGGATGATGGGGGTGTCTGGTTTATCTTAAACCAACAAGGGATCTGGGACAGACATTGCATAAACCAGTTTGAGCCAAATCAGTTTAGTCTGATACTACATTCAACCAGGTTTATCTCAACTTGGTTTCAGCCGTTTTCAAACTGGTTTATGTGCACTGAACATCTGATCTGTTATAGGTTTAAACCAGTTTCCAATCACTTAAACCAGCTTGTGTGTAATGCCTGTCCCTAGCCAAAGTGCTCAAGATTTAAAAGAACCACCACAAATGAAGGTAGACAGTTTCTCAGAACAATTCTTTTCATACTGTTTGTAAGTTACTCTCTACAGCTACTTTTGACATCCTCACCAAAACAATTGAAAAACAGCAAGTTTAAAGTAAATTATATATACTTTATCTCATTTCTAGCAGGGTCACTGTTTAGTGATTGCTACAGTTCACATGGAATCCAACTCCTCAGCAAGTTTCTCTTCCCACAAGTAGGTTTATACCCTTTGTTTTGATTACTATGCCATACTTTATTTATTTTTCTACATTGATTGGATTTTGCTGAAATTTTTAGGAATGTTTTTTCAAAAGCCAAAAGTTCCCTCATAAAGGGAGTGCTCCTCGTCACTAAGTGAATTACATTTCTCAAGGCAACTATACTTGTCATTAAGACAGTCTTAACTTATCAGAAAAAAAACCCTTCAGCCTCATTCTAAAATTCTGTCAAGAAAGCTATCAGGCTCCTGTTGAAGAGTAAAGTATATGAAGCTATATGGAACACATTAGTCACTTGCATTTTAATTCTGGAGTTGGAAATAAATAGCTCGACTTCATTTGAACCTGAACATTTTTTGATGTCAAAGAAATAATTTTAGAACCTGGCCATAAAATATTCGATTTAGGCTCTCTTATTAGCCTACCCGCTAAACTTAGTATTTGGCCTTAACTTGTTACAAGGGGTTTGTTTGTTTTTTTTTTGGGGGGGGGGGGGGTTAAAATCATGCTTATCACTATACACCACTATAATATTAGCCTTATGCCCAAGAGAAAGACCGACTGTATGCGTGTGCATGCATTAGAGGTGCACTGATACATCGGTCCAATATCAGATCGGTACAAAGAAAATTTGCTGCATCAAGTATCGGTCTAATGGGGCCGATAATTTGGTCAATAAATGCTCGTGTTGCGCAGCCCCAGCGCAGCACTCAGGCAGCAAGGAGCAGAGCCAGCAGTGTGGAGAGCTGCCTCCAGCTTGTCAGTCAGACGTGGTGGAAGGGGAGGCAGGAGAGAAGGGGTGTGGAGGGGGCAGATCAATGCCCCCCCATGGTAAGGGAGGAAGCAGGGGCAGATGCTACCCAGGCAAGGTGGGTAGGGCAGAGCCACAGCTTGGGGTGCGGGGGGGGAAGGCAGCTTCCAGTACTGTTTGCACCCCAGGAGGGCATGGCAGGGCAGGCTGCAACCAGGGCTGTGCATAGCTCCTCTCGGTGGGGGCTCAGTTCGGAGTAGGCACTGGCAATGCTATGTGGATGCTGCATCCACCCCAAGTTTTGCTGCTGCTCCTCTCCCAGCGCCACCACTGCCAGCTGCAGCCCTGACTCTTCCCGGTGTTTGGGTAGAAGGCATTGAGTCAGAGAAGCACCAGGAAGCTGGCAGTGGTGGCAGTTCTGGGAGCAGAGCAGCAGTGAAATTTGGGGTGGATGCAGCATCCTTCCAGCACTGCTAGCAGCCGCTGCAAGCCCAGCCCCTGCTGAGAAGAGCCCCACGCAGCCTCAGCTGCAGCCCTCCCTGTCCAGATCTGGGGGGAGAGGGGGTGTGGCACTGCCCCGTGCCCTCACAGGGTGCAAGCAGCAGCAGGAGCCACCTCCCTCCCACCCACCAAGAGCCACGGCTCTGGCCCCCACCACCCTACCTAGACAGGGTCTGCCCCTGCTCCCTCTCTCACCACAGGGGGCATTGATTTGCCACCCACCACACCCCTTCCATCCCTCCTCCCCTTCCACCCTGGCTGGGCAGCACCTACCCCAGCTCTTGCCTCGCTCCTCCCTCACCACAGGGGTCTTGATCTGCCCCCCATGTCCCTTCCCTCCCCCCTTCCTTTCCACCACAACAGACTTACCAGCTGGATGCAGCTCTTCAGGGCTGCATATTGGAAAATGGATTGGTATTGGCCTATATGCCTCCTTAAGTATCAGCTATCTGTATCGGCCCCCAAAATCTCTCTGCATCAGCCCCCTAGTGTGCAAGTGGAGTGCTGGCATGAGGGTTACATTATTCTCACACACAAATTTAATGTCATAATGGGGCATGAGGATGAGAGAACTGCAATTGCCTTTACCCGTTTGCCAGCAAGTCTTTAAAAGCGGACAAAGAAGTGTGCGTGGAACACATTAAGTAAGATGCAATGTTATTGTTGAGGGGGTGGGGAGAAATGCGTGTATACTACAATTTTCAAAGTTTTTTTATTCTACCTATTAGATCATTTTTATTCTGTTTTTTTCTTGATGAAAAAAGCTAGACAGAGTAGCAATATACAATACCCTTTTCTCCAGCCTAAGAACTAGAAGGCTTGAAGCACTTATTCAGGTAACATAAGTAGCACCATACTGGTCAGACCAATAGCCCAGTATCTCTACTCTAACAATGACAGGACTTGAGACTTTAGAGAAAAGGTACTGAATCAGATATAGAGTGAGCTATTCCTTACAGTGCCTGGCATCCACTATTACTGGTTTAGAGACACAAGAGGAAACAATTCCAACCATTACGTTCAACAGGTATTTGATAGTTTAATAGTCCTTAATACTTTATGTAAAAATATACATTTTCCCTATGATGTATGCTTATTTGCCTTCTTAACGGAGTTTTTCAAGCCTTTTATACAAGTGGAATGTTACGTGAAACAGGAACATATTTTCTGAAAGTTATGTTCTAAAGCTAGAAAACTTTTTGTTTTAGTCAACCATGTGTTGGTTTATGAGGTTTTACCAGCCCTTCATAAGAAGCTCCTTAACTCTAACTAAACATTATAGCTATGTTAATTGTACACTGTCATTCGGCATTTTGAGCTAACCTCTGACATAGTCACCTGTGGTTTACAGAATTACATGTGCACAGTATTTTCAATGTACTGAACTGTCTCTTAAGGACTGAACTCCTGAAGTGTTAGCACACAATTTGTCATCTTAAGAATGTGACTATAGAATATAAGATTGTCAAAGTAGTGGTGCTTCAGCTGATAGAAATAATTCAAAACATGAACACTCTGGCATGCATCAACTGATGCATCACAAGCAAGACTGAGGATCTCATCCTCCCACTGTACTCTGCATTGGTTAGACCACAGCTGGACTGCTGCATCCAGTTCTGGTTGCTGCAGTTCAAGAGGGATGTAGGGAAGCTGGAAAGAGTCCAAAGGAGGGCCACATGAATTATTAGAGGTCTGGAGAACAGACCATATGAGGAGAGGCTGAGGGACTTGGGACTATTCAGTCTGGAAAAGAGAAGACTCAAACGAGACTTGGTAGTAGCCTTTAACTATATAAGGGACAAACATCAGGGGCTAGGAGAACACCTGTTCACCAAGGCACCCCAGGTGAAGACTAGGAATAATGGTCATAAACCTATAGAGGATTGCTTCAGATTAGACATTAGGAAAAACTTCTTTATGGTTCGTGTGTCCAGAGTCTGGAATAGACTCCCTCCAGAGGTAGTACAATCATCTTCAGGGAAGATGATTGGATGCACACCTTCCTGGGGTCATCTGACCTCAGCAGTCTTTCCTGCTTTGAGCAGGCAGGCTGGACCTGATGATCTCTAAGGTCCCTTCCCACCCGTAACTGGTATGAATCTATGAAACCACAACTTTGTCCAAGAGTCTATCTTCTCTCCACAAAGGAGTATTTTGACAACTCTTCTGCTGACAACCAAAGTTCCCATTCTTAATAAATTGCTACATCAATAATCTAATTAGCAGCAATGGGAGAAAAAAAGTCTTCTAATCGACATCTGCTCTTTGCACTTCTGTTTATGTTGTGTTTTGGTATTTCATTGCTTTAGTTTTAATATGGTTCCTTCACTGCCAGCACTTAAGCAGTCAAACTGTTCCCTTGATTTTTTAGTCAGTTTTTAGGTCATTTTCTTTTTCTCGTTAACAGAATTAAGTTGAGTGTTTAAAATTTGAAAAACGGACAGACCTTTATGGTAAAGGCTCACCATATGCTTAGTGTTTAGCTTTCAACTTTGTACACATATTTGAATAGTGAGAATATTTACTTGCATACCACAGAACCCACCCCAACTTGCCTCCAAAAATCAGCCCTGCAAAACTGGGGGCATGTCATAAGCAAGGAAGCTTATTTTTATTGCTGGAACTTCACCACATGGAGGTACCAAAGCATAAACACACTGTGCTACAAGATGGTTGCCAAACTTCTCCGTTCCTGCCAGCAAATAAGAGAGGGTGCAGTCATGATAGGCATTTCAGAACAGCTCTCAAACTGGTACTAGTTTTTGGTAAGTTTTACCCCATAACAAACATATGGGGGACAGGGCTGTGGTGAGTGTAAAGAAACATTAAAACAAACACTAGACTTAATACTACACTGTGTCCACTTAAATTTGCTGTAAGGAAAAGCTATGTTGTAGCACATTTTCTTCAAAGCCGTATCTAGATCAGAACCATAAGAAAAAAAAAAAAATCTTTCTCCACCTTCCCTCCCACTTTCTGCCTTCTAAAAACAAGGCATGCATTTTATTTAAGGGTTCGTAGTATGTGAAAACATTCAGTGATTTTAGTAGAAAACTAAAGGGTGCTGGTTTTTCGAAAGACTACAGCTTTCAGACAATATATAGCCATGCATATTGCTTCCAGTTGAAAGTATTAATGTACTTACACTTTATCCAGGTAGGATGGCCTTCTTTTCCTTGGGGTCAACAGCACTGTCACAAAGATTGTTATGATAAAGAGAGCAAGAACTGCTCCAATTACAGCCCCTGCTACAGCGACAGAAGAGGTCTGCTTAATTGGCACATCTGTAACGTAATGCAGCACAGATTACACTTTCCAACTATTACGTGTTTGCTATGCTCAAAACACAAAGTATTCATTTAAAGTGTTGACTTGAAATCTATTATGTTCTTTCCTTGCATCATCAAACAAAAGCCCTCTTTCTATAACTTGAAAGGTTACTAGTCTTAGGTTGTCCCTGGCAGTTGCACAACTCTCATTTAACCTATAATATACTAATAGATATAAAAAAGTTAGTGTAGGATTTACTGTTCAACTCACTGTTGTTATCACCATTACACTGGTTGCATGCTTAGTAATTTCCTACTACAAAAGGAAGATGCAGTTACTGTTACTTTAGAATGTATTTTCAACTATTTGGCACGCATGTAGAAAGCAAAAAACCCCCCAAAACAGCCAGCTTTGCTTAAGTGAAAACTGTTCTTTCAAGCCTGGGAGCTGTATAAATTTAAACACTTGAGCAAATTAGTCTTACAATTGCAATTTTAGTGGGAAAAATGAATACACAGACTCTCTGAACAGTTAACATGCAAAAGGACTAATAACATGAACTTACCATAGCAACCCTTACCATCATTTGACATCTAAGACAGAACAGTTATAGAAATAGAAATATTTAGTTATTTTTATTTTTACAAAATATTAAATTGCTACTCTGACTGCAATGATAAGCATCAAATTATGGAATGCCTTTTGTATTCAAGCACCTTATATTTCAAATCATATTGAAGTGACCCAACAAAGTTAGAAGCAGGTTTTTTTTTTGTTTGTTTGTTTTCCCCCCCAGATGACTGGAGTTGAATTACCAACTATAAGCCACTTTAAAATATGAAACTGTAGGTGAATAAATTATATTGAACCTCGGCACTGTTCATGTCTTTCCCAAAATAATTTTGGTTGCATTTGAAGGATTCCTACTTTATTATTTCACATGCAACAGCTTGCTAGCCCCCACCCCCCCCCCTTTTTTTTTTTTTTGCACACACAGGTTTTAGGAGTTCTTCCAAATTAACACTTATCAATAGTTATACAACTAAGCCACACATCCCACTGGCAATAAATAAATAAATAAATTAAAAAAACCAAGAAAACCCACATTAATAGCAGAAGTCAAAGCAAAAGCAATATGGAACAGCTCTGAGCATACCACTGTATTATATTTATATTGAATTTGGTAGGAGGCAGTGATATTTGTCCAAATAAAAAATCCTTTTTTCTTTAAGTTTATGCTATATTGAAAAAAAAAAAAAATTCAGGTTTGTTCAGTGATAGAGGCTGCTAGCAGAGGCACTACAATTCATTCCATTATTTCCCTTCAATTTAAATTCCCCACAATTTGAATGCATTAGTATCATTTTATAGCACCTAGTAGGATACCATACTGTAGTCAAGAATTTCAAGATGAATTCTTTTTGTTAATTTTTGCTTGCTTGTGCCCAAAAAAGCTCAACTCCATTTCAGAAAAATCTTCACATCATTATATTGTTGCAGTGTTGAAAGGGAGATTATTTTCTCCTAAGGCTTAAAGACTTGGTTTTTCCTTGAAGCCTATAGCTATTTTACTCCTGTTTTACCCCTGTTCCTAATAGCCACTAATCAGAAAAGGCTAAGAGTGCATCTTAGGTGGTAACGTGCCTTGAATCCTGAAGGAAAACCACCTTAACTTCATTTTGACACTGTGCACAGTTGAGAAGTGACCAACACCACTACTTTGTAGATAACAAGGTACTGAAGCTGCTGATACCACCTAAAGCACTCTTAACTAAAAGGGGAATGCTTGAGGTTCTGTCAAATCTGGTATTTCACAGTATTGTAAGTCAAGGACTTTTCAGAGTCTGGACTGCTAAATAGCTGCCTATACTCAGCTTTGTGCACTTTTTTTCCTTTTTAAAATGAATCTTCAGTCAGTTTTGCACACTATCTGTATTAAAGAACTTTACAAAAAAAATGTTTATTTCACACAAAAGCTCTTCATACTTACAATCAGTTTGTTTTGATTTTTTTTTAAAACAGGAAAATCATGTATGAACACACTGGAACAAAAATTCTAGCCCTATCTTCAAACTCTATTTCCAAATTCACTGAAAAAAATGTAACCCAATTTAAGATAGCGATTGAATACTTGTAAAAATTTGTTTATTACAAAAAACCAACACCAAGTTACTCTAAGAAAGAGCAACTTCATTAGCCTATGCAGAAACAGAATTTACAATTCATGTTTTCTTAAAGACATGACCGTCTCTGAAGACGGTTAAATAATGTACTTTGCATATGTAGAGTGTAAACCAATCCTTTCAACAGGATTTTTCAGACTGAGAAAAATTTACCTCGTTTACCTGAGTTGACACTGAAGCAGAGTATTCTTCCAGTTTCTATTGCATTTACAGTCAAACTTTGTTCAACAAACGCATGTAATTATCAATTATGAACCTAAGCTGCCTGGGTAACATGCTATCCTTTCATCTCGAGTTTCACTATTAATTCTGTAGCCTTCCATGTCCCCCATCCACCTCCACAAGACAAGCTGTCATTTGTCCTAATGTACACATTTTAGTTACTATAAGGCTCTAAACACTTGCTGTCATGTTAAATCTTTTTACAACTAGAAAGCTTTGAGAAACATGGAGGAAGCAATCTTGAAAATAAACTAGTAGGTATAACTCATAAAAGAAGTGAGGCCTATTTCTTTCTTTCTTTAGGCTTCCACATTAAGGCAAGTTTCTTAGAATAAAATTATTTTTTTTCAGCCTATACATTTATCTAAGTGGTTTCACTGATGTCTGTTAATTCCCTTTAACTTTTACATTTTAATAACTGCCTATAACACTGATATCCTTGTCATTTAGATTCCATTCCACATACTAGTAGGACTGATACAGTGAACCTAATGAATACGAGTAAGATGATTTTGGCTTTTGCTATTGACTAAACAACTTTAGACTCTTTTCTAGCCAAGTCATAACTATTGTGCTTAATTCCATTTGCAAACTTGACAGTCAAACCCAGCTAGCTAGACAAGCTAAACTGTCTAGTATATGGAAGTAGCACATTCTGCTTCCACGTGTGAACTACTGCAAAATTATGCTTTTCAGTCTCCTTTACGGCTTTAAGAAGATATGCTGGTTGTTTTGTTTAGCGTTAAGAACGCAAAGCCATGTGTACCCTTTGCAAGGTATGCATTATATTTTCTCTGAAATTCAAAACTGCCCTAATTGGCATTTGATGGGTTTTTTTGCCCTCCATTTATTATTCTTCTGTTGATATTTTTGTTTGGTTGGAACCAGAGAACATAGAAAGTTTGTCATTAGATGTGCATTTCCAATTCTACTTAAATATTTGTTTTAGATTGCCTATACAACTGTAAGACTATAAAAGGGACAAGATTTTCTTTTTGTCTCTTACAGATTTCATTTGAGAATTAAATATACCATAAAAATAACTTCTCATTTTTCAATTCAGACAACGCTGACTTATTTTAAATTGCTACTCCTCGGCACTAGTTCATAAGATAAACTGCTTTTTCAGTACAATGCTTTTTCTTTGAAAAGTAATGGTAGACTAAACAAAATTACTAGAGGTATTTTTTGTGCAGCAAGTCTTCAAGGAATACAGCTTAACAAAGCAAAAACAAACAGAAAAAATAAACCAAAAACACACGAGTACCACACAAAAAGAAAAAAAAACAAACAAACACCACACAAAAAGAAACCGTTCTAAACAGAACCAATATTTGCAGCAGCAAGTTGCACTTCAATTGAGTTTACCTTTGGTGAAGTGCAACTCAGACTTACTCAATTTTCTAGATCTGAGAGTACACCTAACAAGTTATCATCATCTCAAGTATTTTTTCCAATCACAAAAGGCAAGACAGTTGCTTTTCAATTCTTTATAACAATTTTGTAGGGTAACTTTAATTCAGCAGTTTGTTACCTGTGCCATAGACCAATAAAGTACTCTGCATTAAAATTCAGATCTTGAACAACAGTAGTACAGCAATGAAAAAAAAAAAATCAAAGCAGCTCAGATACATTTTTATCCAGATTTTACATTTCCATCTGTCAACTTACAATATAAAAAGCTTGAAAATCAACTTCAAAAAGCTTATTCCTCAAGTCAAAATATAAACAAATCTGAAAGTAATCAGCTAATGAATGGAACTGTAGGTACCAAGTTAGATTTTCAGTTGTTACTACACATACCACTCCCTTCGGGATATTACTGAGCCATCTACATGGGAAACAAAGTCTTCTTCATTGTCATCATAACATTCGCTACCCATATATTTCATCCCCAGTGTTCCACTTTCATAATAATCCATTGGTCTTTCATACCGTTCCTGGTACCTGTTAATATTGCCTACATTGTTCCACTCTGGCTTTTCAGGGTCTTCTAAATAGTCTTTAGATATCAGACTGTTCATTGGATGCTTTATTTCTTTTTTTACACTGTCAGGGTAAGAATCCACATCATCTGACTGGAGAACATCTATTTGAGACTCTTTTTGCATATCAGATGGCGGAATGTAGTTCTTAGCAAAGTAGTCACCACGGAACGTCCGTCTTCTCCTATAGCAGACAACTCCAACCAAAATGCTTACAAGTATCAGGAAGAGAGCCCCACCCACTGCACTACCGATGATGGTACCCCAATTGTCTTCCTGCATTGCTGGCAAGGTTGATGCTGGAAAATATATTAGTTTAGGTTCTGTTGCTAAACCTGTGATGCCATCAGTTGAAGGATGCCATGGAACCGTGGGTGGTCGTGTGGTAGTAGTAGGAGGATCTAATGAAAAGAGCAAAGAGGTAGACAAGACAGAAAAGGCAAAGAATGTCAATGCAAGCTAAATCAGTTAAGAGTTTAAGTAAGCCAAGGTGATGGATATGTAAAATATGTTCTCTACCAACAGTATAGTTTTTCATTCTTTAATTGCTCTATTTTCACAGTACTTTAGCAGCATAAAGTTTTTCCAATAATTATGGAATTGGCTTCCATTTATAGTTTTGTCCCCTACTGTAGGGAGTTGAAGAGACAAAACGTTTGCAGCATGAAAGCAGCCACTGCCATCAAGTTGAAGTACCATTCGTTCTCTTGAAAGGAGAAGATAGTATTTAGTTGTTGCAACAGTGACTTTTATATTTCATTTCTATGCAGTTTTACCCTACCTATTGGAGAATGTTGTGTAACAGAAAATGACATACCATTTTTTGACTTCCCCAGCTAGAGGTTAGAAACACACAGTGAAGTAACTACTTGTACTAAAGATTAACTAATGGGGGGGGGGGGGGGGGTAAAAAAAAAAAATAAAAAAAATCAAGGTTTGCAAGTTGTGTTTTGTTTAAAGATTAAAACTTAAAGAATGAAAAACTACAGCTTTCGTGCTAAGTTAGCAGCATGTAAAACTACTGATTTTAATTTCTCTCCAAAATATTTGTTAATCCAACTTAGGCACCTTAAGTTGGGAAAAGTGAAGGAACTTTAAGTTACATGTCATGCATTTTAGTGTAGAAAACTCCTTTATAGAGAAGGATATTATCAGTGTAAAAATGGCACCTACACATTTTGAAAACTATGGTTTTAAACCCACCCCCAACAACATGAATAAATGAGGACTCTGATTTTCCTACTAGAAAAAAAAACCCCACACACACACACAAAAAAAAACAACTGCTAAAATCAGCTAAATTTCCCATAACAAGCAGAACAACTTGGCTTACTTTCTTTCTATGTAAAGAAACACACAATGATTTCAATCCTAGTCTCACAAACATAACCCCTTAGGCAAAAATAGAAGGATTGCATATGATCCTTTACTGGAAGTGTATACTTTTGAATCTAGTAGCAGGCTGAAGATGCAATCTAACTTTCATGTGGTTTAAAATGAAGTTACTTCATGGGTTTGTAATTTCTTAGATTGTGCCACTACATTCAATACCCTCTTAATTTGACACTTAAATTGTTTACTTGTTTCTCATTAATTGCCTGCCTACTCCTTTTGAAGAAAATTCAACTATGGAAATTGAAAATCCTGACATTGCTTTGTATTTGAAAATACAATCGAAGTATTTATTCATCCATAGTTTTCTTGTTGCTCTTAACATTTTCATGCAACCTAGTAAGCACCACAGCGATGCTATAACCCAGCAGGGGCTAACTTTTTTGACGGGCATGCCACAAATTAGCCCTACACCTTCCACATATGCTACTCTAACCCCCTTCTCCTGACTGACGAACTGTTCTGGTTTGTTCTCTGCATTGTGCTGTATACCCACTCTGCTGCTCTGTTATCTGCCATTGGTCTGTCTGTCTCCTCCCTGATTTGCCACCTGCCACATGCAAGGGCTACCCAAGCCGTGTGTGCTGCAGGGTAGCCACTAGGGCTGTGTGAAGCTTTGGTAGCAGATTCTATTCAGCAGAGATCCATTCCATTCAGCAGCCAAATCTTCAAATCTGAACCAAATTGGGAGACCCATTTAAAGCTCCAAATCAAATCAGAAGTCTCCGAATGGATTCAGAAAAGATTCGGCGCTGCTTCGGAGATTCGGCTATCGACTAAACAGGCAGCAGTCCTTGATGCTGGACATAGCTGCCTCCAGCTGTTAAGTCTGTTGGGGTGGGTGGACTGGGGTGAGAGGGACAGATCAATGCCCTCAGAGTAAGGGAGGGATTGGGGCTGGGACAAGTGCTGCCCAGGGAGGGGGTGGGGTGGCTTGTGCCGCTGGTCTGGGAGCCATTTGTGTGGCAGCTTGTTCAGCAGTTCTCATGGCGGCTCCTGCCACTGGTCTGGGAGGGTATAGGGCAGGGGCATATGCCCCAGGATCTGCACAGGGCCGGGGCTGCGCCAGTCAAAAGGCAGAAGGCGCTGGGAGCAAGGACTATGCCCTGCCACCAACTCACTCAGCCAGTGCGGGGACCAAGCTACCACACTGCCTTTGGACAAGCCATGCACAGCAGCAGAATTCAGCCCGGCCTCCCCATGCCTCATGGATGAGCAGCAGCTTTGCCCTAGCTGGGCGAGCAGCAGGGCATGGGGGGGCATGTGCCACCCAAAAAACTCACTGAAGCCCCTCTATAGCCCCCACTCTGCTACCCGCCCTGCCCCAGTCTGGAGGCACACATGCCCTCCTCCTCCCCTGCATGCTCTGCCACTGTTTGCCCAGCCGAGGCAACACTGCTGCTCGTCTGGAGGGAGCACGGGCTCAGTCTTGCACCAGTCCCACATTGGCTGGGCGAGTGGCTGGGGGGCATAGCCCATGCTTCCAGCACCTTCTGCCTTTTACCCAGCGCAGCCCTGGTCCTGCCTACCCCTCACAGATCCTGGGGCACACATCCCTGCCCCATGCCCTCCCAGACCCGTGGTGGGAACAGTGGCAAGAGGCGCTGGACAAGCTGCCACTCAAGCAGCTCCTGGACCAGTGGCATGCAGCAGTGCGAGCTGCCCTACTCCCTCCCTGGGCAGTGCTTGTCCCAGCCCAGGTCCCAGCTTGAGACCCTCCCTCACTGTGGAGCATTGATCTGCCCCCCTCCCCATACCCCTTCCCTCCCGCCCATCAGAATATAGACTTACCAGCTGGAGGCAGCTGTGTCCAGTATCGAAAACTGCTGCCTGTTTAGTCTATGGCTGAATCTTCAGATCTGATTCAGCCAAATCGAATTGGGACAGTGATTTGAATCACCGAATCGAATTACTGTCCCTCTGAATCTGCAGCGAATACTTGCCGCTTTGCACAGGCCTAGTAGTAACCTCTATTATATGCAGTGAGCATTTTTATCTTGGTAGTATGTCTTCCTAGAATTGTGGCACATGTAGATGTAAATAAAGTTAGAGCTTACCCTACATTCTTTCTGGAAGAGTAAGTGGGTCACTCACCCAGCTTACTTACCAAGGCCAGTCAGCTCTGAGTTTGGGCTGCCAGTCAGTTTATTTTATTTTACCAGGGGCTCCCTTGTCCCCACAGCAAGCAAAAAGAGCAAAACAAGCAAAAGCTTCAAAACCAAAACCTGGGTTTTTTCTTCAGATCTAGAAAGAGACAACCCAGGTTCTGTGCTTCTCCTTCAGCATATCAGCCTCTTCTCTCCACCCTTTTTGGCTTCTGGAGCTTTTAAGCCTCTTTGGCTAGGGACAGAAGTTACACATAAACCAGTTTAAGTGATCAAAAACTGGTTTAAACCTGTAACAGAACATAAGTTCAGTGAACATAAACCTGTTTCAAAATGGCCAAAACTGGTTTGAAGGTTAAACCGGTTTATGCAACTTCTATCCCAAACCCCTTCCTGGTTTAAGTTAAATCAGAGTCCCCCAGCATGCTTTTCAGCCTTGAACTGGCCTGTCTGCTTCAGAGAGCAAGGCTTACCCCACTTCTTTCCTCCCTAGCCAGGGCTCCAGCTGGCTGAGGAGGTGAGGGACCTCAGGGTTTGCCAGACTTCCCCCTCTGATTTCCACCCCCCCCCCCGATCCCCTCCTCCACTGCTCAAGCAAGAATCCCCCTCTACCATTCCAAGGACCCCAGCCAGCAACTGGCCATGCCCCCAGCCCCCCATGCTAGCTAATGCTGAGAGGGGGGGGGAGGTGTGTGTGTGTGTGTGTGTGTGTGTGTGTGTGTGTGTGTGTGTGTGTGTGTGTGTCCGTCCGTCCGTCCGTCCAATTTCACTGGAACAAAAGCACACAGACACTATCTGCTTAGGGCTAGAAGCCAGTGGCTTGTAAATGCACCCTGCAGATAAGTAGAGTTTGAAACTAATAAGAGATATGTTTTTCTTTTGTAGGGCTTGATGGACTGATAAGCCTTGTGTTTTGATAAGCTCCCTGCTGGCTTATTTCAAAGCCCCGCAGTCTGTCAGTGTTCAACAGGGGACAGAGAGAGGTATGAGAAATAACCTGGCTTGCAATGAATGCTACCTGTGAGTGCTGTCAGTTTGCTGCAGACAGTACGAAGAAGCAGGGAGAGGGAGATTGAAAAGTTCAGTATCATCAACAGATGCATGCAGTCCACACAAGCAGTCCTCCCTCTCTTCCTCCCCACCTTGCCTCAGAATGCTAGGTGGGGCCTGGGGTCTGGCAACACTCTCCTCCCCTTGAACAGCAAGTGGGGGAAAAGCCTGGCAGGGCCTGCTTCCTTCTCCAGGGACACGCCAGCTGGTGACTGTGCAGGCCAGGGTGGGGATTTAAACCCCTCCTTAATCATAGTGTCCTGCCTGAGGCTGACCACACCCCACCTCTCAGCTCAGCGCTGTAGAAGGGAACGGAGGGCTCGCTCTAGCACTTCCCAGCTTCCGTCCTGAGCCACTGCAGGCATGTGCCTGCATTTCATGATTCAAAAGTGAATATCTATTCACTCGCAAATCAGTTCAGTTTCTGCAGGGTAGATTAACTTGCAAAGATTGAATCAATTCAGGCTCAGGTTTTTTGCACGTCTGGCCCCAGCCATTGTGGCTCCACCCAAATTTACTCAGTTGCTGCTGTCAGAATTCTACCCAGGCATACTCTTAACTGCTGACCACCGGCAACAGGGTCTCAGCCTGAGTTGCAAGCTGAACCACCTCCTTGCAGTAGAGTTGTAGGCTCATTTAGCTTAAGCCATTTTAAAATATAAAAAAGTAATGCTTTTTATAACATATGAATGCTACATTCAGTTGCCCTCTTTGCAAGGATTAGCACAAACATACCTCTGTATTCACCTGTTGCATAAACTAACATTATCTAGCATAACACAGAAGTTTCAAATTACTGATATTTTTCAGGATTAGCCACAAAACTGTTTCCTGTTCAAGTCCTTGAAATGCTGAGTGATTATATACATCTATACTTCAAATGAATTTGAGAATTAAAAATATAACTGATAAAATCTGTGCTACAATAATGAACAAAGGTAATATACATGCCAGGACTTCAGAAATTCAGTTGGTACAGACAAAAATTAGTTTCATCCCATAACAGAGATTAAGTACAAGGATTTTAATTCAAATTTAATTGAAGTTTTGTCTTTAAACCCAAGTTAAATTCCTTTTTTCCAAATAAAAAGACAACTCATCATAGAACAAAAATATCACTGAAGTGAGCTGATGATGCCTGAGATAGTCTAGATGTACATAAAAATAAGGGACAAAAAATATGTTTAGGAGTAACAATGCTTTAATTTTTCATTTTGCCTCACTTCTTTTCTGTTTTCATCCATTACATATTTCACTTGAGCTTCCTAAAAGCATCTTCCTCACAGGCCTATTTCAACTGCTATAAAACAAAGCTTTTAGCTATGGCAGGTATTCGGCATTCTTCTTAAAAGTACATTGACGATTTCATAAGATGCTTTTAGGTGAATCCCAGGCATACAAAAGTAATGTTGTTATCCAACTTATGGTGGCAAAGTGTTATGAATTGTATTTATGTGATGTAAATACTGTCCTGGCTTAGTTTACTAAATACTTATCCAAATAGGAATGCTTTGCAGTACTTCCTAAAGATGTCCAGGCTCAGGTTTTGCAGCCCTCAAAAAAGAAAGTTCTAGAGCTGAGGAGCAACTTCTGAGTACAACCTCCCACAAGTTTCCACCAAGCAGACTTGATGTACTGATATACTTGCAGGAAGCTGCTGTCAGCTGAATTGGATATAATAATGGGGCATAAGGGTTTTATGTATGCAAGGCCCAAGACATTTAGGGCCTTATAATCCTCTCATTTTGTGCTTTCATCTATATCAGTTGTTATCAAGACTCAATTGATTTTGGTGTATTCTTGATGCTTATATTTCCTTTTCTCAAGTTTAAACTGTAATATCTTACCTGCCCTTTTCAAAATAAAAAGTTACCCCCCCTTCCCCTCCCCCAGTCTCACTCTCCAAACCAAGCTATATGGTCTTTTTTCCTCTGCTCCCTTCCCAAACAACTTAAAAGGACATACAGCAAAAAGCTCTGTTATCTGGCACCCAAGGGGAATGGGAGGTGCCAGATAACCAAATATACTGGTTACCTGAGAGGCAGTGGGAGGCAAAGACGCATCCAGTGCATCAGTGTGCTGGGGGACAGGCACCGTGTCACCCATCCCCTGTACAAATTGGATACACTGGATTACATGTAAACTTTATTAATAATATAAAGATGGGTGTCTGAAAATTAAGGCACACCAATCATTTGAATAGTTTTAAATCACCTTTACTTTGGCTAGTCTTCCATTTCTTTAATTATCTTCTTTTTTTTCAGTCACTCTAGCACAGAATTGCCTGTCTTCAACAAAGTGTTGTTACTATTCACTTTGCAAGCTTCCACTGGTGAAAAATATTTTGAAATCAAATTACTGGAAAAACCTCCAAGTTCCCCACACAGCCTTTCATACCATGAGTGTGAAAAACCCAAGTTTTATACACAAGCCTTTTTTTGTTTTGTTTTTTTTTGGGGGGGGGGGGGGGTTTGCTTGTTTGATGCATTCCAACTCCCCCTCATCTAGCTACTGAAAAAGCTGCTTCTCAGTTTCATGTCTACTACATGGTCCACAGTGCAGAAGTCCAAGAGAAAGAACATGGAATATTAGTGCAAATAGAGTCTACATCCAAGAATTCTAGTGACTTGAAAGTTTTATTTCTACCTGTCTACTGATTAGTTCACCATGGTATTAACTCTGCAGTAGTGACCACACATACCTCAAGGAACACCTCTAAGTCTCATGGGAAAATAACTGGAAGACAACTCTCTGAAATGGGACATTTTCTTTAATGTTTCCACAATCAGAGTTTTATAGGAGATGGGTATAAGATCCAGATAGCTATGTTACAGGTTTATCTTATGGAGATTTCACAAGAAGACTATCAAAGTGGCTGGGCTCTGGTTGAAAGAGCCCATATACTAAGGAAGCTCCAGCTTGGACATTTCATAGCATGAACTTCATACAGACTGATAGCCTGTTCAGTCTCTGCATTTAACTGTTTACCATGGAGTCTTCAAAACATATGGTCCCCTTTAACTGGCAAGCAAACACTGCCATGAAGTACAAAAATGTCTACACCAAAAAGGAATAAAGCTTAAGAAACAATACCCCTATGTTCTTCTGCTAACTCAGGTCGAGTTCAGATATCACCTTGGACAAAATCTTTGGGTGGCTTATCAAGATCATGTAATCTGCATGTAGAGCAGAATAGGGCCCACATCTCACCCACTCTTCTTGTTAGGGTAAATATTGCTACAAGAAATAAGTACATTTATTTCTTGACCAATGGCCAATAGCGTTCACTTGTTGCAGTGATGCAACACACTTGCTGCCTACAAAACCACCCTACATTACAAGACATGCCACCTGAGTATTTCTTCCAAAACTGTAGGAATAGTCCAGCAATCAATCAGTAGCATTAAAAGAACTGCATTCACCTTGCGGGTAGGGGATATCAAATGAATACAGACTTGTCAGTGACCAGAACAGTATCACACTGACTGAATTAGGGAGACAAGATTACAACATATATTGAATTAGTTATGAGATATGTTTCTTTATGACAGCAAGTCTCCTAGGAGGAAAAAAAAAAAAAACTAGTGGCAAGAAAACAAAAAAAGAAAACAGGAGAGGGTGAAAGATAGAGGGAATAAAGCTTTGTTTGACCATTCTAACAAGTTTTCTTTTATAAAGACTGGCAACTTGAAATATTGGGAAAACAAATCAGTCTTTAAGTGTCTCTTAAAAGTCTACTAAAGCTAGCTAGGCCTGCTTCCTCCAGCACAGCTTGCTCATAAGTCACTTTAGGTCCTAATGGTTAATGCTTGAAATCCCTCTCATTTATATTCCCCCACCCATCTGCCATGCCAGATACTACTCTACACAAGATGTTAAACTTTTAACAATTACAGCCTGGATTTAGAGGGATTAATAGTAAAATGCAATAGTGAACCCTGATCATTGCACACTTGTGACAACTTTTAAATATCCCTTTTTATACCACCACTTCCTGGAAAAAGTGTTCAAACGTTTAACAAAAATGGGTTTAAAACTTCCTTCAAACTGGGATGCCAACTTTCTTTTTAAATGTGACTTTCAATAAAATGACTTTCTTCTTTGAGAAGATACACAATGGGATCCACCCTGATATCTCAGTGGTTTAGTTCCATCAGCAAAGCAAAAGGAGAGCTCTGGACACTAACAAAAGATCTGTCCTCATGATCAAAAGGGAAGATAGATTTATTCATTAAAATTCTCACACTAGAATGTCAAAAGAGGTCCAGGTACTACATTATGGCCATGAACTGAAAGCTTATTTGTTTTTTTTTTTTGCTGCACACTAAAATGGCACTCTTCAAAAAAAGTGTAAGGACCTTATTTAAAGGCTCTATTGAAGTCTTCTGAGGACTGCTGGAGCAGCATTAAGTTCTCCTGCTTACAGGTCATAAAGTCTTTTAAGAAGCATCAGAGGGCAAAGGACACTATAGAGGGGTAGGCACCCCCAGCACGGGTGCCAGAGCATGGCACATGAAGGCATTTTGCTTGACATGTGCACCTTGGGACGGACGGTAGGGAAGGGGTTGTGGCAGCTCAGCCCCAGCAAGGATTGGGCTCCTCACACCTCCTCAGCCATCCAACCATGGAACACCAACTTCTTACTAAGTCAAGGTTGCAGGTGTTTTTGGCACTCTGTCCAAAAACACTGCTATGCTATGCTATGGACTGCACAGATTAACTGCACTCCCATTGTTTTAGGAGCGTTTTACAAGGGAAGTAAAATCAGTCTGCTTAAGGTGCAGACTCTTTAGTCTGAAGCCCAGTACAACACCAAGTTCAGCTCATTTATACTGAACATCTTTCCTAAGGGAGAAAGTTTTCTTGCAAAAGTCTTCCTAACTCATAAGAAGATCTTCTGAACCTGTAGACAGCAGTCCCTGTCCAATTTCCAACAGCCATACTGTTGGGCACTTAAATCAGGATATAACTGACATGCAGCATTTTCACTAGATAAAATACAGGCAGTCTGACAAGTTCAGAAGTTAGTAAATAGTCATCTGCATCTTTTGTGGCCTTCAACTAAGAAGGCATCAGAATGATCAATTGTCTCTTAATTTCAGAAAGTCATTGCTTGGAAAGACATGTCATCAGGACACGTGAAAGAAGCCTGACTCAAAGAGGGTGGCATCTGGTAATCAAGCTAGATTCATACCCTCTCTCTGACAGTGTATTGTTCTCAAACTAACGTAAGTTGTGGGAAACCCCTACCTGATGACATACTTTTCTTTACCAATCTCTAGAGAAACACCCACAGAAAGTTAAAAACTATCTGTTCAGCTCACGTCTAACATTTTACCAACTCTGGAGACATGGGGTTACCACCAATTACAAATTACTGTTTCTATACTAAAGCCATTGTATGTATGGCTATCATGTTAGCCACAAGGCTGCATTATAGTTTGTTTTTTTTTCCAACCCAAAATTAGATGGAATGTCACAGAAGCCAGTATCATGTTCTGGGACATTCATATTCAATGCCAATTCACTTGAGTACTAGATGCTATGACTGAGCAGATGCTCCAAGTGAACTGAAATCCCCTATCTCCAAATCACCTGCTCAGATTGCCAGTAGAGGGGCACTGAATCATTGGTCCATAACGTATCGGCACCATGGGTGACTGGTGCCACCTGAGTTGGGGTGGGGTCCCCCCAGCAGCCAGTCAGTAATCAGGGGGGTTCCCCCACAGCCAATCAGACCAACTGGGGAGGGGAGCAGTGGTGTTCCCAGAAGTGCCAGCAGCGCTTCACTTGGAGCCCCCACTCCCCGGCCGGCGCTTGCACGGGAGGTACCAGTATCCCTGCCTGCCCATCGCCTAAGTGGGGAGTGCTGCCTGTCAGGGAGTGCAGCAGCACTCAGGGGGTGCCACTGATTGCCAATAATGTCAATTTTCCTTTTATTGGTACCAATCTGCTTTTTTGGCTGATATGGCCAATACCTTTGCCAATAAATACCACCTGTATGGGTGCAGCCGCAGCATGCACAGTCAGGAGTGCAGCCCTACAGTGTCAAAAGCCACTTCCAGGCATTAAGTCAGGGTCTTCACGGCACAGGGGCTGGGCTGGGACTGTGCTTGGGGCAGTGATGGCACTGGGAGACAGGGGCTACAGCCCCTCACCCCCAAATCCCCTGCTCCCAGTGCTGCTGCTGCTGCCTACCCTGAGTGCTGCCCTGTCCCATCCCCCACGCTGGGAACAGCCCACAGTGGCACCCTACCCCCACCCTTTGCACAGTTCTGGGGGGCCTGTGCGCCCCATGCCTGCCCCAGGCATACATGTGACTCCACTCCAGCTGTACAGTGCCAATCCCTGCCCCATTCTCTCCCTCCCTATGGGGGCCTCAATCTGCCCCCCCCATTCCCCTTCCCCCCTGCAACAGATTTACCATGCTGGGCTGCATATTGGCAAATCAGATCAGCCATCAGTATCAGCCCAAAAAAATCTTTATCCATGCACCTCTAATTGTTAGGCAAGTGGTTAAACAAAGTATCCCTTCTTGTGCATTGATCTTACACACACACACACACACACACAGCTATACATACACTATTAAATTTGTGTAGCAATAACACCTTGCTTTTCAATTTTATGGCCACCAACTATTAAATCAGAGTCCCCCACCATGCTTTTCATTCATTGAGTCAGAGTTCAAAGGGCTGCATATTAGGTCTTGTAAGCAGGGTTACACCATAAATATCAAGTCTAACAAACTGTTCTGTTGTTGGCCTTTTTTTTCTTCTTTTTTTTTTTTTGCGAGAGTTAAACTTGTTTCTGAACACTTAGGCTGCTTGCTAAAATGAAAAAACCCACACAAAACAAACTCAAAACAATTAAACTAAAAGAGCCAGCACTTTACTTTCAGGGTGGCACACCCCCACATTGAGTGCAGAGCATGCTCAGAAGAATCTTTTTTTTTTAAGTTTTATTTATTTAATTTGTATCCATGTCTAAATTAGCCAAAACTAATTCCAAATCCAAGTGTCCAGAACCATAAGTGCCCCTGCTACCAGCAAACATCCTCCACCCACCTGGGGCTTCAGATATTTCCAAAACCTTTGGCAGGCATCATACTTGCAAGTCCAAGCCCAGAAGCTTGGGGTTCAGATGCCCCTGAGTTTTGCTTGCCTTAGCCATATGGCCCTTGGAGCAAGCAAGGGAGGAGACTCCCATTTCCATGAACTGGGCTTAAAGCCGCTGCACCTCGGCGGGTACTGAACCACACCAGAAGAGCAGCTAATAACACCAGTTTGACCCAGCTCCCCAGCATCTGTATAGCTTGTGCTTCAGCGGGGGTTTTTGGTGCTCTTATTCAATAGCTATACAGAGGCTAGGCGAGCCAGCTCAAACTGATGTGATTCATCTTCCAATAAAGTGCTGGGGTTTTTTTATTTTTTTATTTTTCCACATCTGTCTGCACACTTAAGTGCCATCTAACTTGCACAGCTCAAGACAGCTATTTAAATTGATCCATCTTTAATAAATGCATAAGAAAACAAACAAAACAACCCATACATACAGGCCCAGAGAGATAAGGGGCGGGGAACTTCTGCTTTTTAATTACTCGCAATCTAAACAGTTTTACGGGGCAGCCACATACAGATAAACAGAAGTCTTGCCTCACAAATATAGAAAAAGTAGAGGCTCTCTTCGTTAAAATCCGGTGTTATCAAGAACCCAGTTTCTTGTACCAGATATGATTTGAACTCACTATGTACCTGAATGACTTCCTACAGTTGTCAGGACTTTATGCAGTTGTCTTTCAGCAACCATAAGGCAGGCAATGACTTCATGAAATGCAACAATGGAAGCCAAATTAAACGCCATTTGTTTAATCCTTTCCTAAACCCACAGGAATTGAATACCCACTTCCCTTTGAAGTAAAACACTGTTCCTTTGTACTTTTACTAACTTCTAAGGCATCAACTAGAGGCAAAACTTTTTTTTTCCTGTAGGCTTACGTAGGATGCGCCTGTGAACAGAAACTATGAACTTTCAAGGGAGAAAGTTAACTCTAGGCAATTATGTCAAAACCCATGCATCTAAGACAATGGATCTCAACATCTTTAAAATTTGAAGCACCCCTCAGAAAATGCCAGCTATTGGTTTGCACTCAGTTCTTGACTACAGAAAAATAGAGAATTCTTCTATTGCAAAGAACACAGTGTTAAAACCATTCTGACCCGTTGTGGCCTACGAATTCCCACCTGAAATCTTTGGCTTTAATCCTGTGAATTGTGTACACATCTAAACAGTGCTAACTCAGCATGGAACCCCACAACACCCCTTAAAGGACCTCACTGGTCTAAACTCAAACTAGTAGAGCAAAACTGCTCTGCAAAATGAATTTTCATCATTCCTGCTATGACTGGTTTCCTGCATACAAAGCATGCCAGGGGTAGATTTAATGGCATTCCCGTCAATTTCCGCCAGAAATCTTCTTTAACTCCTAGGAACACCCTACCTATATCAGAAGGTGGGAGATAACTGCTGCTTCTTTATGAATTTAATGGTCCCTTGCAATCTATGAGTTATGAATAGCTCCTTGCCACAAGTCGCATCAAAATTCAGGAGAGAGATTGAGAAAAAAAAAAAATGTTGTCATATTAATTCAAGGTGCCACTCTATGAACCCCAATCCTGAAACCTAAATAAGGATGACAAGCCACTCATTGACTGACAAAAACACTTTCCTTACTTCAAGAACTCTGAGATGCAAAGGCTCCAGTTAAGCTCCAGTTAAGGCTTGAAAGTTCAGGGACTGGATTTTTTTTCTTGGGGAGGGTGGAATTAAGAGTTTCACTTAAGGGTTAAACACTGCATTCTCACCTACCACTCACCTGGAATAAGACAAGGGTCTACGTTTAGAATTCTTTAACTTTTAGAAGTTGTAATGAAGAAAAAGATCTTGCCTTGAAAATACCAGTAAGTACAATATTGTTGCGGGGAAAAAAATAAGCAACTATGGAGTGGGAGGGGGGCAGGCAGGGCAAGAACTAGTGGCTGTTCTGTTAATCCCCTAGCGGCCAGATGCAGTGCCACCCAGTTTGAAGCTCTGCCAGGTAGTTCAGCTCTATCAGGATTAGGCCATCAGATGATACTGTTGGAACTGCCCAGCCCTGCTTCTCAAGCTGGATGGTCCCTCAGTTGATTCAGCAAGCACTGCTGACTCAAAGAGGAACAAGGCAGTTTGGCTTATTCAGGATCAGGCCCTCTACTCCCCACACACCCCTATTTCCATTAAGCTAATTTCTGTGAAAGGAGAATGTGGTCCTATGGAAGTAAATATGCCAGGTACCTTAATTGTTTACAAGTCTCACTAATGAAACTAAGAAACTAAAATTAAACAACCAGATTAAGACCTAAATTACATGGTCTTTAGCAGGGACATTCAACACATTCAACAACAGAAAAAAACTTAACAAAAGTTAAAACCATCACTGTATGCAAAAGCCCAGCCACTTTGGCCTGGCAGCCCTCCACTTTGGTCTGGAGCACTGGCCAGGCAACTCAGAACAAAGTCGCCCAGATATTCTAACCTGTAGCTGACAAAATTCTATTATAAACACAGCCTGCTCAAGTCCTACTGCTACTTAATTTGTGTGCTCTTCCATGGACCAATCAGGTTGTTGTTGCTAGATTCCACACAGAGGCTACATCTTGCAAGTTCCCCCTGTGAACTAGGGCTAAGTACAGACAGTCAAAAAGCCTGAGGTTGAATCTATTCAATCTTTGCAGGTTAGTTCAAGCTGTATACAGTGAACTGATAAGCAAATGAACAGACATTCACTTTTGATTCTGGAAAAGCCGCCACATGCCTGCAGTGGCCCAGGGCAGAAGCCAGGGGGTGCTAAAGCACACCTCCCTGTTTGGCTGGAACAGACAGCTTGGGCAAAGGCTAGCCCATACACCCTGCAACACAGGGGTTTACAGGGGGAAGTGCAAAGCATCCTGGGATTGCTGGGGGACAGAGTTAGCTTGAATCTGGACAGGACCTGGGACAGAAGTTCAATAAGCCGATTTAAATGGGGGGGGGGGGGGGGCGGAAAATCAGTGAAGTCTGATACTATATCCATCCAGACTCATTTTAAACCAGTTTTGGCCATTTTGAAAGTGGTCTGTGTGCACTGAACATCTGTTGTGTTACAGATCTGAATTGGTTTCTGATCACTTAAATCAGTTTGTAATTTCTGTCCCTAGCCTAGGAGGTTAGAATCAAACATAGCAAGTAATGCAGTCCCTGACATCTTACCTTAACAACGATACTACATAAAACAACCTTTTTGCTTTAAAATCTGGTTTCAGCTAGCAATCTAGCTTTGAGACTACAAAAAGAAGAAAACCTTATCCAGTAGTATTAAAAGGGAAGACTTAATGCAGAGTTGTATGCAACTATTTCTATATTAACTACCACTAACTTCTCTGATGGCAAACAGAAGTACAGTTTTACAACTTCAACTTAGCAAAAGGCCCTGCTACATTTTCTTTAAATTCTTATTTTCTTACTTTAGATGAAAAACATCTAAAATAAACAGTTGAAAGCTTAAGAGATCGACACAGTGAATTGACTACTAGTTTGCAGAAAATGGTGCACCAAGTACATTTTACTGTACACCCATATTTTAAAATTCTACCTCCTACCTGCAGTACTGTTAAGATGACAAACCCGTGCTACTAAGCTACTTAGGTAGCAGGCAGAAGTTAGTTGGTTTTACAATCCAAGTGAAAAAAAAAAAAAGATACATTTGTTCTTCAAGTTAAGGGTTAGACCAAAACAAACAAACAAAACAACTCCGCCATAAAAGCCATTTAAATAAAAAAAAAAAACTTAACACGTTTCCTTCAAAAAGCATGAAAAGTCAACTTCAGCATCAGTAGATTAGCAATAATCAGTAGTCTTACTTGTTTTTTGATTATACATACATCTTTCCTACTCTAACTCCAGTCTTGAAGATGACGCATGTAACAACAAATGGCCAGAGGACTGCAGCTCTTTATTTGTTAAAAATATTCTTGCTGTCACATCTTGTAGAATTGAAATACCCCAGAATTACTGCTTTTAGAAAAAATATGTTTAATTCTTCTGGATATTTAAAGATCATCTTTTAAATCCTTGGGATAGCTTTGTTCCACCTTTCCCTGAAACTTCAATGAAGAATACAATCCATCTTTCACCATGTTGACATATCCTCATGGACGTACCAATTGTTTAAGCTTGGTTTGTCACAGAACCAAGATTCTTGAGGTCTTGATCTCTGGCATATTTTTAGATACAGTATTTATCAAAATTTAGATTCATTAGAATTTCATCCATCCATACTGGCAGATTCATCTATTCACACCTAGTCCCCTCACCTTCCATCTCGCACATGACAGAGCTCAGTATTTAAAGTTTCTTATTCACATACTAATGATAAAGAATGTGCTCTCCGCATCGTCATATTCTGCAAGAGAGGTTTGCTGAAGTGCTGAGACTTGACAGACATCTGTATGAAGTTTTATATGTACTCTTCTTGATAGCAACACAAAAAGTTGCTTTCTTACTAAATTTCATAGCTGCAAACAATGACAGGCAATTCTGTTGCATTCTTAAGTGTAAAGAGCCTCACTCTTTAAAGTGAGTCCTCACATCACTAGTCCTTTAAAGGGACATCCAAGTCCATTCATAAACCACGATGTGGGTTTTGTCTTCTTAATATACTCATTCTCCAATTCTGTGATTGGATTCCATTCCCCTTGTGCTGCTTAGCAGATTTTCTTATTTGAATCATATTTCTAAGGTACTATCTTCCAAGACAGGGCTCCTAGCTTGTATACTTCTTTAGAATTTGGTAGTATCACAATGAAATTCTCAGATGCAGTTTAAGTACCTACACAGAAAGTGAATGTATAATGGAAAGCAGCAATACTCGCACTATTATATTTTTATCATATTGCTACCAGAAACTTTTTTCTTCCTCCCGTTTTTGTTCTATATCAATTTCCAAATCAATATGAGTTGAATTTCAGACACTTCTCTTATGACATAGCTGAAGCACTTTACTAAATACCTAGTTCTTTATCTTGATAATCATCTTTCCAAAAGTTTTTTAAAAGCTTGGGGGGTTTGGGGTTGTTTTTTTTTTTGGGGGGGGGGGGTGAGGGGGAAGGGGGAAGAAACAGGAGAGGGAATAGAGATTAAAGAAATTTTTTAAAAAACCAAAAAAGAAACCACTCACCTAATATGTAGATAGTCTTTTGATCGCTTCTTTGACCAAGGGAATTTGTCACCCTACAGATGTAAGTCCCAGTGTAATTGTAAGTTAGTGGGCTGTTGAAATGCAGAGTATTGTTTATAGACAGTAAGCCTTCAGGCCATTGCCCATCCAGCCTAGATTAGAAAGTGTTTAAAGGCAGTTAGTATCCTACTAGTTTAGTTTTGATAACAGTTCGTCCGACTATTACTTGCAGCCAAGATCATCTAAAGTTCTCTTCCTTTAGAAATAAAAAAAAGTTAACTTTCATAAAGCATCAACAGCCACATTTTGGTAAAATGCTTAACAAACATCAATAACTTTCAATTAAGCAGCCACAACCATTAATTGTTGTGCAAGGTTCCTTTGTTTAGGTTCTATACCTCAAAGTTGGGTATAAGTTGTAATTATTGGCTAGTGCTATTGTTATGAGTTTCTTAAGCAACAATGTGGCTGTGATGCATTATGCAAGTTAACTTTTTATTCTATTTCTAAAGAAAGAAAGAAAAAGAAAGAAAGAAGAAAGAAAGAAAGAAAGAAAGAAAGAAAAGAAAGAAAGAAAGAAAGAAAGCTTCACGAATAAAGAAAGAAAGAAAACGTCAGAGGAAAAGGCTAACAGTCATGTATTCAGGTCAAATAACCTTAGGTTAAATCTCTAGTAAAGAGAAAAATAGCACAACCTTAAAACTGGATGGAGTATTTCAAGCTTTTTATATAAAATTGTTAGTTAGTGGCATTTTCTCCTGCTTTTTGCAAGAATGAAGATCTATTAAGGGCCTCTAGTACATCAAGTCTATTCTCCCAGCTCAACTCAGGGGAGCTGCTTTACTTAAAAGGCAATTCAAGTCACCAATATTTCAATGTTATGTTATGAAACAGTTGATGATCAAGTTAAAAAGTTAAATGGCTGGCTAAATATAAATTAAATATTGTTGCAGTCACAAAATCTAAAACCAAGTTTCTTAGCTGTAAGGACCACCCCACTCATCTATGTCAGTTAAGTTCATCAGAGCCATACTATCAACGGTCCCATACTCTCACCCAAAGGATGGAGTTCTGTCAAAGGCCTGGAATGAAAGCTCCTTCCTTCTCTTCCATACTTTTCATTATCTGCAACAGTTCTACATGCATGCACAGCCATTTCATCTAACAAATCTTTAGTTTGCATGAACAACACTAAAGGAACCCTATTTTTTGTTGAACACTTCTAAACATTTTGATGTGTGGATACCATTAATATTTTAACCCAATGGCAGCCAGCAGGTTCTTTCAGACTTAACATCTCAGCAAATCAGTTTCCCCAAGCAGGGTGTTGACCTCAGCAGACAGGCAAAAGACAACTTTTCATTAGTGCTGTAGATTCAGGCAACACATGCAAACATACTTTAATTCAAAAAATCTCACCAACTGTTAGCTAGTTATGGTTATAGTTATCCATAGCCCAGCAAAAGAAACAATCCCTAGTGACTTATCTACAAGCATACAGTATTGTACAAGTACCAACTGAATCAGCAGAAAGCTGCATCTTACAAGTTAAAGATGGTCTTGCTGTTGTAATTAAGACCAGTTCATTCTTACTGATTCAACTGAATTGACAAGGAAGATTTGTTTGTGAGGGATTTTGCCCATATATCTTTATACATGGCTTCTTTCTTTCCATCTTACTGGGTAATATTCAGCTCAAACTTTTATGATTTTTTCTACCTTATGAATCAAGTCACAGCATTTGCCTATCATAACAGCAGGTTAATTCTACAAGTTACTGTCCGTAACGAAGAAATTTAGCACTGTTATTCCATTGCAGAAACATTGCCTCATTCTACACCAAATTTTCCATAATGTCTGCAACAAGTAATATCTCACCAGGCATGAGTCTGGTCAACTACCTCCATGCGATTCAGACTAAGCAGTAACTGTGCTATTATTAATACTTAGCTTTGCATCCTTTCCCCTTGTAACAAAAAGCCAAGATTAAGTTTCCCTGAAATAGACAGGTTCATGAAATATGGCAACCTATTTCATGTGTATTTTGGTCTGGGTTCAGATTTCTACATCACCTGTTTTGTCAGATGCTGCTGGGCAGATCAGATTCATATTGAATTGAAGTGCTATCAAGGGAAGTGACCTAGCTATTAGTTCTCCTCTTTGGACAGCAAACCCTGACATTAAAAAGGTAGCCTGTTTTGACTTAGGAAACATCTTTTGCTCCATCTTGTTTGACCAACATTCAGTTTCAAACCTCCATATACTCATTTTCACATTTATAAAAAACCCTTGTTTTGTTTTTCCCTGTATCAGTTTGCAGCGTTTCACTTTTAACTTGTGTATACATGTATGCGTACATTAGAGCTGCTTTAATGTTCATACTAAACAAACTGGAAAAATACTTTGATGTGAGAAAATTTTTAAATATTTTATTACAGAACACAACACAAAACTTAAAATGACAGACAGACAGACACCATTACTCTATAGGATTTACTTTAGATCTCTTCTTCAAAAAAGAAAATTGTTGCACTACTGCATCTTTAAAGCAACTTGTGAATTAACCAGCCAGAGAAGTTTCAGGATTTAGCTACATAGTGGCCACAGTAGTTCCCTCCACCCCCACCCCCCCCACTTAAAGTGCTTGCAATGCAATACCAATATTATAAAAAACAAAAAACACCCCAACAAACCCTAGTACCTCTGTTATAATATTGATATTTACATATATTGCTCAGTTAAATTTAGTTATGACTCAACTGTTAAGAGCGTTTCCTGCAAGTTTTAAAGGGCTTCAGTTTTTTCGCTGCTGCTGTTGCTAGCCATTCAGAACAGCTTACTGGATAAAATTTTTGTTCCTTCACACTTATCAAGGAAGCCATCAACAGTAATAAAAAATAGAAGCAGCTTGTCAAATTCATACGTCACATTTCTACAAAATATTAATGGCTCCTTTGCAGAATTGCTAATTTATGCCAAGTATGTTACATTTTTGTTTGTTTGTTTTACAATTGTCCAAAGATTTTAGGATGCTTTAAAAAAGGCAATTGACCCATGCGTTTCAAGTCTCTTCCTTGTGGTGCAGGTAGTGCTGTCATGGTAGCAAATTCCATATGGCAAAACACATAATAGGGCCATCCACAAAATGTTAATGATATTTAGCTGCCACGTCAGAGTAGCTGAACCAACAGGATTTCTAGAAGCAAGTGATTTTATTCGTTCTTTGATAGACAAGCCATCTCAAACACACTAGGAATAGATAATGAACTACTGCTTTAAGAGCATGGCCAATTTATTGAAGCCTTAGAGCATGTTCTACCCCAACTGTCAATACACCATGTTAAATATTAAAAACATCCTGTCTGTGCAGATGTCCGATTCAGATTTAATTGCAAGTCTGTAACTCGCAATGAGATGAGACAACATAAATAAATGCCTGGCAGTTGCAAGCTCAAGACAACTGTTATAAACCAAATGCTACTTAAATTTGGAATAATCCTTTATCCCTCAAGTACTAACCAGGAGTACAAAAGCTTCCATATTAAAGTTTGCCTCCCACATTTTTCAACCAGCCTATTTTTCCCCTTTTCCATCATCTTTTGTGAAACAGTCCACTTCAAAACTGTATCAATTTTCCCTTTAAAGCTGACTGATGCCTTGATGTGAGCCATGGTATATTACCTGCATTTTCCTGAAACTAAATACACACAAACGACTATATTGTGAACAGAAGCATATATAGAGGAAAAAGCCATAGAGAAACAAACATTTTTAAATGCCTGCCCTTAAGTGGCTTCAAGCTTTATTCAAGGCAACAAAAATATTTTAGTAATACTTACCTGGTCCAGGTAAATTCCATAGGTAGTGGATTAGAATCAGCATTGCACCTAAGTTGAACATTCTCTCTTCCAATGAACCAATTTCCATCATAGCCAGTCACTGAAACTTCAGGGGCATCTATTATTAAAAAAGGTATCTTAGTGGGCCAATAATTAAGAAAAATCTGTTAAAAACAGTTTAGATTCAAGCATGCACCATATAATATTTAAGAGACTAGATGGCAATATTTAAGACTTCTAGTATGTAAGAGTCCTCCTGCCTGAAGAACTAGCTAAGCAATATGGAAGTTGGACAATTTCTCAAATTGAGTGTGTCCCAGAATAAGATCCCCCCCCATCATTTGTTTTTTTGAAAGGCAGAAAGAAGGAACAAAGATCTTTCCTTGTAGTAAAACTAAGTAGCAGCAGCGAGGGAGGACAGCTAATAGATTGCATGCAGACTTCAGTTTTGCCCAGTAAGCAGAAGAAATTTTCATCCTGTGTAAATATGCACACCGATTCTAAGCAGCTAATTCTTGGAAAAAAGGGCTTGTTATTGAGAAAATATGGTAATTTAAGTCTATTTGTCTCTCTTCTGGGCCAGGTAGCTGTTTAATTTTGTTGTTGTTCTGTTTTAAGAGTAGAAACAGGGTGAGAAATAAACACCAGCATTAGAAACATCTCAAAGGAAGCAGTCAATTGCAGCACATTACATGCCCAGACTGGCAGGGTTTTTTAATTATTTTTTAAGCCTCATAATGCAAATGACACTTATCCAATTTATTTACAAGAGGTTAAAAGGCAGAAATTTAGAACTTCTGTTTAAAATAAATTTCCTGCATGAAATGTATAGCAAGAGGTTAGCAGACAAGTTAACAAGCACAAAAGGTTAACAGACATGCAAAGTGACAAATAATTTAGTTTGCATCTGACACGCAGATATGGTAGGATGGACTCTTGCAAAATGGACTTTTCACATTGCTACATTTCCTGAATTTTTCTTGAAAGAACACCTAATAGAATCACACTAGTAACACTAACATATTTTAGGAGCAACTTGGACATGGCTTCACTGGCTAAAATTGTGTCTTTAAAGTGGTTTTGGGCAGAAAAAAAGGATTCATTTTATTTGGAGGGAATAAATAAGAAAAGTAACACACCACTCTAAGTCCTAGAAACTAAAAACACAGAATCGTAGTTTAGTTGTTACATGAACTGAAGGTTTAACTTTTTCAAGAGTAAAACTTTTTTGAAGTATGTTGAATGTGGCCCCAAGCACGTGATTAAAGGATGCTCAAAGTGTGTATTAAGTCTCCATTGCTAGGCAGAGCAATCTTCTTCAGTTAAGATGACAGCCACTGCCGCTTTTCCTGGTGTAGTTAATGGGTCCACCACTTCCAGTAACAGGAAGAGTATTTTACTTTTGTCCTGTATATTGCACTTACTTTATTAATCCCTGCCAGGTTTGTAACAAAATATACCTACCATTATGGCTAGGTGTTATTAAATGTTTGTTGGGTAAATGAAGTCAAAGTGGAGGCTTATTTAAAATGGTATTCATTGGAAGGCAGACAATTACCTGACTCTCCCTCCCTCCTATCCCCCACTACAGTACTAAAATCAGTTTACTGAACTCCTAGTATGCCTAGTCTTCTATTAAACCTTTATCGAAACAGGTTTTACAACATTAAGAACTTGCTTAAGGAGTAAAATGGCACCACCTACAAACATTTTCTGGCCTCTTGCCAAAAGTGCCACTATTTTTCCACAGGCCCTTCAATCTTACCCCTTTCTTTTCTGGTTTAGGCCCTCTAAGCACTTTCCATTTTAGGTGCATCTTCATCTCCCCTGAGTATTTTGACCAACTCAAGTGTGCCTCAGTTTCTTCTGTTTTGTTTAACCTGTTATCTGTGCCCTTATGTCTACTAAAGGGTAATCAAATATGTTGGTTACTGTAGTTAAAGATACTACATGGAGAATGATGGAGGCTCTCTGGTTACACACAGGTTCGAGGACAAAAAATACTTCTAATCTTTGTTAATAACATTTTTGCAGCTGAATTAAACAGGGTATTAACTGATAAAGAATTTTTCTTCTCTGAGACCACAACTAAAGGATCTGCGCTAATAAAGGAGATCTTATTTCCATTCTACCCATTGTGTAGTTGCATCTTTACGTAAACTGTTCAGTCCCTGGGGTTTCCTCATTCATGAAGTTCACCAGAATTTCACCCCAAGCATTATTTCTAATTTAGAATGACAATTGCCATTTTAAGCATTTTTCAATGCTTCCTTTGCCTGAAATGGTAAATATTTGTTACATTTAAGAATTGTACAGCTGACGAACTGAAGCCCAATTTAAAAATGGTTGTAACAGTAGTCATATTTCAGAGGGGGACAGGGGATGACTCTTCATCTCTCAGGTAAACAGGTAATCAAGTGGCAGCATGCCTTAGAGTCTGAAGTTTAGGACAAACTCAAGAATCTATTAATTCTGTTTCCTAGTCTGCCAGTCGCTACTGCATATTCTTGGTCAAGTCATTTTGTGTGCATTTTTATGTACCCATTTGTAAAACTAATTCTTGTTTTTAATTTCTTTTTTAAATGAGTTTGGTATCTTGTACAAAAGTTTAGTAGTAAATCCAATACAAGTAATTATAACTCATTTAAATAGCAACACTAATGCTTGATACTTACATTGGATGTCCAGCACGTAAGAATATCTTATCTCCTTTTCCAAAGCTGGGTGCTTTACAACACAAGTTATACGTCTTCCTCTTGCAAATCTGGTAGGAATGATTTTATATTGACTTACAACTGTCACTGTTTCATTTGGAAAGGAAGTTGAACTAGATTCCATTTCACCAAGGCCTCCTTCCCAATCAACATCTGCAGCAGGTTTCCCAGTGGCTGCTGTACAAATGGCTGCTACTGTCTGATTTTCACCATCTATTAAAGAGTTTGGTCCCTTTGTAAGGCTCACAGTGGGTTCAACTATTAGAAAAAAAAAAGTTACATTTTCAGATGAGAATGAGAGAAAACAATGGGCAGAGGGAGTACTGAAATGCACATACCCCTCATTTCAAAATGAAGTACATCAACCACCAGTTAAAAACAGGACATTAAGTACCAAGTAACATCCAATATACTAACAATTGACAACTTAAACTGAAGCCCCATCCTGCCTCTTACTCCTCACTGTTTACCTAGTCAGTTATCTGAACTTCAAGGTTTCATTAGTTTGGATATTAATATATTGAAATCTCCAGAAGTACAAAATAGTTTTCTGACATTTGCAGTAAAAATCTATTAGTCAAGTTGATTAGTACAGGGGTAGGCATCCACAGGCTGCAAATTTCCAACCCAAGAGGGCTCAAGCCATTTGCACATGGTACAGATATCCAGCCCCTTTGCAGTAACAGTTAGGCACAGGCATGAGAACAGCAAGGAGGACTTTGGAAGAGGGACCTGCAAAGAGGATGGGCAGCTTGGTGCAGCTGTGTGCATCCCCATCATCTATGTTGCCCCAGGCTGGGTCAGACTTTTCTAGGGTACCAGCCTCTGGATTAGAGAGATTCGTTGTTTTCACTGCAGGAACTCAACATCTAACATACTACCCATGAGTTATCTGTGAGGACAACACCAGCAAAGAAAACAAGCTTCAAACCCTCTATCAAAATTGTGCTTTAAGAATGGCCGAGTTTCTAATCCACCAGGCCCTACAAAAAAAGTGCTATTCTGGGCTTCTGTCACATTTCACCTTTTCCAAGATGCTCAGCTGACAAGACTTTCTACATTAAGTTCAACTTCTTTCTTCACACTGAGACTCTGTTTAAATACCTGTTTCAACTGATTCTATACAAACGATACAAAACTGAAACCCATTTCACATTGGACATGGAAGACCAACATTCTTAGACTGAATATGATGCATCTATCACAGCCTTAGAGCTAACTACATGCATATGCAGACATTTTTTTTAAGCCAGATAAGAAAGAGGAAGTTGCACGTGGACTGAGTTTGTAAACAATTGTATGCATGTGGTGGTGGGTTTTTTTTTTATTTTTTGGGGGGGGGGGGGAGGGCATATTTTGTTTTTGTTTAAATATACTTATTTCTAAGCCAACGACCCGAGGAAAAGTTTGAACTATACTGCTACCATTAAATGTCTCAGAAGCAAATCAGACAGTAAACCAAACAGTTAAAGTCATTAATGAATTGGTGCATTAATTTATATTATTTTTCAAAAGTTCTGACTGTCTAAATGAATTCAAGCTTTAAGTCGACACCAAATTCTGTTATTCCGATTATTTCCCCTGTACAATCTTCTACCACCAACACCCTTAAAAAGAATTTTATTAAATCGAGGACTGGAGGCCATTTACTCTGACCACCTAGGCTATTCATTTCATTTCAAAGACTAGGAGATTTTTTTTTTAAGCTACTTATGAATCATCTTGGGTTAGAAACCATATTCATATTTTTGGTTCAACCAATTAAAATGACTATTGCATAACATTTACTTTGGTCTGTAAATGTATGCTAACAATAGCTAATGATAATGTTTTGGAATAAGTTAATTTTTTAATTCCTCCCCTACCCCTCCCCCCCCCCCAAAAAAGATTAGATGATTTAGTAAAGTTTGTATGATACTGCTCCACATCTCTCCCCACCAGGCAACTAAATTCTCTTTAAAAAGAGAGTTGATATTTTAGAGGAATCAACCAAAATGCAGGTTCCCTTTCCCCTGCCTCCCCTCAAGTACAACTATAGATCTACAGAGTAGGAGAAGCTTGTAAACATATGGATTCCAAAGGTCCCCAGGCTTTAAACACATACCTAAGGAAGCATCCACAACAGAGCACTGGACTGCTTAAGCCAGATAAAGAGATGCAGCTATAGAAGAGAGATATGGCCCAGTCAAGTTGGGCCCCTGCTCTTGAAGACCAGGTACAGACATTATACTTTCACTAGTATAAGGGATCAGAAACTAGTCTATACTTGTCATAGAAGAGAAGTTTGGCACACATAGGCTGGTTTAAAAATGGGGAACCCAACTTAAGATTTGCCATCCTCCCATCAAAGGGCAAACGCATATTCTGTTTACTACTGATCTAAGCTACACCGCTTACAGAAAAACACGCAACTTAATCCTGCTTCAGGCTTTTTGAATGTCTGGACCTAGCCAATGGGAACAAAAGATTAAAAAGTGTAGCCTGCTCTGACTTGGGCATCATACTCTACATGACATCTGAAGAATCTTTAAGCAAGATCTCAAGTGCTCTACGTCTTCATTCAGTATCAATCACAATCACAGTCAAAATACTTACTCACCTGAACTAAAATGAGTGCAATAATTGTTTTTAGCAGTTACACTGATGTTTTATACACCGTTTCCCAATCCAGAGGGGCAAAAGGAGAAAGCATGAGCTGATCTTAAACTGTAAGCATGAGCACAGGTTAAACTAGTTAAAAACTGAACTCTAAACATCCTGTAGCAGGTAAATTTTGCTGGTCAACTCAATTTATGGGTTGACACTCAATAAAAGGTGTTTCCATTAGTTCAGTTCATGTGCATCCTCTGCCAGGCTTAAAAAAAACAAACAAAAAAAACAGTTCAGCTTGATATTTAATAAATAGTAAGTTTAGAGATGGTCTCTTCAATACTGAATCCCCGATTATGTCTTTTTTTTCCTACCTTTTAAGAGCATTCAGCAATTAACTTTCACAAAGACCTCACCCCCGATTCCAACTACAAGGTTTAATAGTTGTGGAAGCCATCTACAATTTCTCATACCTTCTGAGCAACCAGCTTTTCAGAACTGGGTTTTCACTTATTTGTCCCATGCATGTATGTTGACTGAAATCAGAACTCACCTTGCCAAGAAGAGAGCAATGTACATTTCACACCATGAGGCAAGGTGCTTCCTGCAGTAACAGGCATAACTGTGTCCTGACAAATGCCTTCAAACTGTAGCAGTAACAGCACTAGGAATTAGTACAGTATTGTATTTTACTGGCCTATTTACATAGAGAATGGCTCAGTTCTGTCAGCCTTAGCGATGTTTCCTATTGTTTCCCCATCAAGAAGCTTAAGTATTTCATGCTAATGTCTCTTGTTACTCAAGTTTTATTTCAAGATGCAAAGATTTTTTAATTTAATGCAAGGGAGACGGACTTTATTCAGAACACTGAAGATGGCCAAGTAAAAACCAGAAAATATTCAAGAGCAACTAACTTATTACCAAGAACTTATTTTAGATTTTTCCAATAACCTCTTTCATAATTTTATTCAACTATCTTCCCATATCCTCATCTCCATCCTCCCCCAAAATAAATCAATATTGTTGTATTTATTTACCTGTTTTCCTGTATTTATTAATATCTCAGATTGAAATATCAGCAAAATGTATCACTTGTTTATTTTAGGTCTGTTTTTCCATTCTACTGGACTTAATTTTATTTATTAAATGTAACAGTTTTATTCCTTAGGCCAAGGGTGCGCCAGAGATAATCTAGCCCACCGTGCTGCCTATGCGTCTCAGAGCTGCTACATTTGAAATGGCAAAATTTCTCCTTAAAATGTTTTAGGTCATCAGATTGTGCTGTGAACCCAAAATACTAGCTGAATTATCACCATCTATTATCATCTCCTACTTGGCAAGTTTGGGTTTTTTTTGTTTTTATTAACTTGTTCAACTGTTGTCTAAAAGTTGGGTCAGAATTTTATTTATTTATTTACTTACTTACAACTTCCCCCCCAAATAGTGTGCTGGCTGGCTTATTTATTTTAGTGTATGCAGTTTCAGCATATTGTTTCAGCCATCTTAAGGTGATGTCATCACCAGTTTGAAGAGCTTGAAGGCCATCAGGTAGCATTGTAAATGGACAAAAGTCAATAATGTGGACATGGTTTGAACTTATCCACATGGGCATTGGTTGTCATTGTGAAGGCCCCACTGGTATAGGTTTCAGGCACACAGTGACCATGCCCAGTTTGAAAACTGTTGAGAAGTGCCCAATAACCACATGGCCAGCTAAATCCTGGTTGACTGACTGCAGAATCAGAGGTGATGATTGGTTGATGCTTGTGCTGACCATTCTTTATGCCATTAAGTAAGGAAAAGTCAAAGGGTTTTGAAACAGTAGACCATATTGGGTGTTCTGAGGGAAGCAGAACTACTGATGGGTGGAGAACGTCCCAGTGCACTGGCAGTGTAAGATTATCCCCGAGTCTGGCTAGTAAGTTTGCTTCAGCATCTGTGCAGCAGAGATGAGGGGGGAGCAATGTTACTGAGGACTAGTAACCATGCGAGTGGAGTGGGGTGCAATGTGCCTGACATGACACAACATAACATGCAGTTGGGTGTCCACTAATTTGCTGTGCGGTGAGCAAGCCCATAAAGAGACAGTATTCTGCAACTGAGTAATATAGTGGTGGCTTTGTGGTCACCAAACAAACTGCACATTTCAACACACTTTTACCATAGACCACTGTTAGCTTTCAATTAACTAAATTTTTCATCACTTACATATACATTTTAACAATCTGATCAAGTTGCTAATAAGGTGTTACACAGTGGCTTGGTCTTAAGTAGGTAAAGATGCTACTGTTTAAGCTGTCCTGATTTTGCAAAGTAACTTTGATCCTTCTCAAACTTACTGTATTCAATTACTTCCTCTAACAAATTACCAAAATATTACAAGGTCATTTTCATATTCAAAGTCTCTCTCTGACCTCAAAGATTCTTACAGTTCTCAAGTCATTACTCAAAACCCTACTTCATAGTGGAAATGAAAACCTTGCATTGCTCTACTTAACTTGTCTAGAAGAATCAGAAGCTGGAATTATGCCAATTGCTCTTGATAAACCACGCCAATTGCTCTTGATAAATAACTATCCCTTAGCCTAAATCCACGTTTAAGGATTAGTGAAGCTCTGTAGGTTCAGTGTTCAGAAGTGTTTAGTAATAGCTCTTTCCCTGCAACTGCTACTAAAGGCTACTATACCATTACACCCATTAATTGGTTTTACCCAACTACTTTTAAAAAGCTGTCACCTAAACTTCTGCTCTTTACCACTTTAGTTGTCAAAAAAAAAAAAAAAAAAAAAAAAAAAAAATCCTTCAAAATTTTAAAACTGATCTACAAAGAAGATAAGGTTCTCTCTGTTATTGGACCTGCTTTTTAGGTTGATTTCTTCTCATCACACATGGCTCAAGTTTTTCTAACAAGAAAAATAAACTCCAGAAGCTGTTTTTTTTACAATCCTGTTTAACTTAGTGTTATAAATTCACCCCAAAAGTGAATGCGTTTTGGGGTGATTGTTACACATAGATTTTTTTTTTTAAATATGGAATGGGCAAAGGGGAAAGCATCACCTCCTTATCTTGGAGGTGTTCAAAAGGAGATTTGACAAATACCTGGCTGGGGTTACCTGACCCCAGCCATCTTTCCTGCCCAGAGCAGGGGGTTGGACTCGATGATCTAAGAGGTCCCTTCTGACCCTAGAACTCTATGAAATCTATGAAACATAGCCTTTGGTCTCCATTGGTAGCTGAATTTTATGCCTTGTTTATCTTTAATCATTTGTGTTTGTATGAACCATGATTTTGGGTAAACTTGTAATTTTATGTTTTATAAAATTTGACTTGCATCAGACAACAAGGTGTCTGTCTGCTAGATTAAGTTTTCCTGTTCAGATAGACAGTACTATTCACAAAAAGGAGCAATCACTAAGAATTCGTTTGAGATGGCTATGTATAGATTGGCCTGCTTAAACAGGCACATACGTGAGCCCACAACAAACAACAGTGATTTGAACTGGAAGAAGCATCACCAGGGAGGTAGTCTAATCTAAGGCTTTTTGGAGTAATAAGTAAAATATTCTCTCTGTGGGATAACTGATACTGAAGGGTATTGGATTTGTAATGTAGAGATCTGAAAAAAACCAAATATCTACTAGATACAGTTGGATCAGGGTTGATGCCCGACTTATCAAATAGATGCACAACTGGGAGATGAAGTGCCAGTCTTGGCTGGGCACTCCCTCCCTCACTGTGGGGGACTCAATCTGCACCCGCCCCCCACATCCCTTCCCTTCCCTTCCCCAAGCCTCTTCCCCCACACAGACTTACCAGCCAGATGCTGCTTTCCAAGCTGCCGGGCTGCATATCAGCTATTCGATTAGTATCAGCCTATATGGCTGGTTATTAAAATCGACCATCAATATACCAAAAAAACTTAAAAAATAGGTGCACCCCTACTTTCTAGCTACATGTTTTCCTTTATTTGTATTCATTAGATCAGTCCTCTTTTTTAAAAAGCTCTGAACTTACCAAATACAGTTACAGTTGTTGACGACTGTGCATTTCCTAGTGGGAATGTAACTGCTTTGCATACATACTCTCCTGCATCAGAGAAGCTCACATTGTTTAGGCTGATTGTTGCATCAATGAGCGAAGAGTTTTTAAATGACACTCTTCCATGGTATTCTCTTTGAACAGAAAACCCATATTCAGGATGATGAACAACAACAGTTTGTGCACTTTTACCATGTATCTTCTCCCATGAGATCTGTGTTATTGTTTCATTTATATCAATTATGCATTTTAACGTGACATTCTTCCCCCAGACTGCTGTTACGTGTGGATCAACAATCGGTCCAGCTAAGGCACCTAAAGAAAGACATACAAATAAAATGACAGTTGAATTACACAATGCAAGCAAATAGGATCATAAAACGTTTCACTCATTTTTCTTTCTGATTATTTCATTTGCTACTTTAATAAATAGGGCATAAAGATGAAAGCAGACTTCTAGTTTTGCTCGGTAGACAGTTTACTATCATACTTATGATTTACACCTACAGCTTCCAACCTTTTGCTTGGAATTTTACATTTACCTTATCCGAGTTACAAACGATCTTACTATTCGTAAGATAGTTAGACAAACTATCTGCAACTACATAACTCCTGGAGGCTTTGGTCCTATTTATCCAAGCAGCTGCAGCACACAGCTCAAGTCCAATTTCCAAAAGTCACAAAGGATGGGATAGTCAAAATGAAAACAATGTTTCCTTGGTTTCCAGCCTTCAAATTATTTGACCTTTATATATACACACTATTAATCCCCACATAATTATAGTTAACTGCACTTACCCCCAAAAAACCTCTTTCAATTGTTTTTATTAATTTCTTTAGGCATACTAGAACAGCTTAGTATCTGTATTAAATATTTTTTAAAATAGGTCTGTCTATAACTTTTCTGACAGTAAAGGCAAGCACAATTGGTTTAATATGCTTACACATATCAGTCTCAAGAACAGTAAAAACTCCTACACAAACTACACACTTTGGATTTAAAATTCCTAGATTCATTCCAACTGGTACTTTATCACATACAACATGCCCCCGAATAAGATATACACTTTGTTCTGGAGAGGTAGAATGAAGAAAAACATAGAATGAAGGTAGAATGAAGGAGAAAAAAAAAAAAAAAAAGTATTTTCAAGGAAAGGTTTTTAAGTACAGTATTTTCCCGGAGGCGGGAAATCAGACAGCTGCAGTAGCAAGGAGAGCAAAATAGCATGGCTGTTTTATTAAACCTTAACTGCAAGAAGTTGCAGGTGCTGCTGGCTAAGCCAGGATGCCCAGCCCCACTTTGTCCCTTGAGCTGAGCTGGATGGGCAGCTGGCAGTACCTTCCAGGTCAACTGAAGGCCTGATCCTAGTTAATTCTGTAAGGGCTGCTGGCTAACTGAGAGCCCACCTGTGATTTAGTCTGTGGCATGATACCCAAGACTCAATTCTACTTTAGAAAAACAGCTTTTGCAGTATGAGCCTCTGCTGTGGGAAAAGAAAAAATGTGTGTAGGCAGCAGCTAGGGAGCCCTGAGGGCTCAGTATGTGACCCCTTATGCAGCGCTTGCATTAATTTTCTTTCTTCTCCAGCAGAGGGCAGAGCTTTAGGAGTAGGGACAGAAAATACACAAAAACCAGTATAAGAGACTAGAAACTTGTTCAAATCAGTAACACAACAGAAGTTCAGCACGCATAAACGATTTTCAAAATGGTTGAAATTGGTTTAAGATAAACCTGGATGAATGCAATATCAGACTTCACCGATTCAGGTTAAATTGGTTTATTGAACTTGTCCCAGATCACCTCCATACTCAAGTTAACTTAACTTACAGTCCCTCAGCATCCCAGGATGCTTTATATCTTCTCCCATGCAAGCCCCCCGATTGCAGGGTAGGTGAGCTAACCTTAGCCCAAGCTGTCTGCTCCAGCTAAGCAGGGAGGTGTGCCCTAGTGCCCCCCAGCTTCTGGCCTGGGCCACTACTGACCTGGCTGCACTTTTGGGATCAAAAGTGAATGTCTGTTCCCTTGCTTATCAGTTCAATCTGCAGTTTAGATTAACCCATGAAGACTGAATTAATTCAGCCTCAGGATTTTTGACCATCTGTACTTAGCCCAGAAGTTGCTATAATCATACTTCCTTACTTAAAATGTACATGCCAATTTCTAACAGCTGATTTGGGGGCAGAGGGAGGGGGAGGAACTGCATGTGTGGTATGAACAAACAACCAGTACTAACTAACCTGGATACTAAGTGGAGTTCAAGTTCTCCCCTTGAACAGTTTGCAACAGCTTCCCCTACACTGAAGCAGATTCATTCACAAGTAATCAAGTACCCCACATGTTAGTGGCTAAGTCCTGTATGTCCAAGTGAAATCATAGACAATAACTGCAGTCAGGCTACAAATTCTGATTGTGGAGTAACACAAACATGAATTGTTGCATTTTCTCATCTCTGAAGAATTATGCAACATGGAAAGTAATTCTGATCATATGCTAGCCATCAAAATACTACAGAAGTCTACCAAAGATTAAAGTAGCATGTTACTCCAGTCATTAGCAGTAAATTGAGACGATAAAACACACCATATTTAACTATTTCTCAAAAAATTGCTTTCCTGTAAATTCCCATTCTTGGATCCTGTTGCCAAAGTCAGTTTTTAGTTATAGATCTGTTCTTTGAAACAGAACTACTGCAAAAAAGGTGTGTCTTATTTTTCTATTCCAAGAATTTCTGCATACACATTACATGAATAATTTCATATTGAATTAAGTATTAAGAAAAAAGCAGTGCCTATTACAACACGGACAACACATGCAACAGGATTTGTATTTCCCTACCTAAGGACCTGGATTTAAAAAAATATGTTACGTAGGTTGCCCAGCATTAAGTAGTCTGAATATTGACCAACTTACATGCTTACAAGGACATAAAACAGTGCAATTCACACTTAAAGGGCAAAACAATTTTTTTTCTGTTTGAAACAAAATTCCTCCATTTCCCCTGAACACCAGTTTTAGAACAAGTTGAAATCTTAAACTACACTCTTTGGGGCAGGTTAGCCGCTTTCAAATGTTGTATTTTTTCTTGCGTAACATGTTAACTCACGCGATTATGTATGTTCAGTTACAGTAACTGACAATGCATATGAAGGACAAAAGAAAAAAGAATCAAACAAGCACACAAATCAGTGCATTCTTATAATTTAGAAAATGATCTTTTAGTCCAAAACTTAGTAGTCCAACAGGACAGAATCCTATAGAAAAAGTCAGTTATCCACACAGTAAATTTTATGGTGGACTTCAGTAAGGAGAGTTCCTTTAAGAAGCTAATTAAAATGCATGCCTTGTTTCTTTTTTTTGATCAAGTCAGGATTGAAAACCTGCTACTGCTATGACCATAAGCAGTACAAGGCCGAGTGCTAATTAACCTGGCAACCTCAGCAAGTGCCAACAGCTTCAGGCAGATGAGTGCCTAAGGAGGGTAGTGGAACCCTTGGATGGAAGAAATATCATCAAAAGGCAGATAAGCATCACCACTGAGTGATTTTGCCAATGGTAGACACAAACAGCAGACTGGGCTCTTCAGCTATAGCTGGCAACCAATCTAGGAATGGAGCCCTGAAAGGAAGGCAGATGGAAGACCTCTGCACAGGCAACTCGTACAGTGTAGCTGGTTCCGAATGTACTGCTGTCTGTCCTTCCTTTGGACCAAACCAGTGAAGCCAAGAGGGGGGACGCCAATACAGGGGCAAAGCAGCGTCTCCATATCAACTGCCCAGGCTATTGCAGTCACACCACATGGAGAGGATACTCCATCCTTGCTGGCAGCATGGACACAACACAGAAAGTGGCAGCTATAGGTTATAAGTAAGCTCTTACTTGATTGGCATAGAGGACAGTACTACCTTCAATGGTGGGAGGAATCATCGTTTCCCACTGGTCAGCTACTACCCACCATAATGCTGCACAGTCCCCAGACAATTAGGTGCTGACCCGCAAGTCAATCTGCCTCATTGGGTGCATGGGGCTAGGCCAAAAGCTGAAAAGCAGACAGAAACCTCCTATCTGGCCAAAAAACCCCAACAAAACAAAACAAGAAACCGAGAACTTTCTGGCTTAAAAGCTGGAATGTCAGGACCACACAGAAGTCAGTCTTGATTGACCGTGAGCTATACAAACTCAACACTGATATTGCAGTGCTCCAGGAAAAAGTTTTGCAGATGCTGGTTCTATCCAGGAGGCCAATTATACCTTCTTTTGGTGAGGTAAAAGTGCTGTAGAAAATTGCCTGAACAGCATCACTTTTGCTGAGTGTAACAAGTTGGTAAAGCTTATAGAAATACCCATTGGGAATCCAGAGTGCATTTCAAGACTTCAGACAACCACTGGTTCTGTGAACATCATCATGCTTATGCACCAACACTCAACTCCAGCCCCGAGAAGAATACGTTTTGCAACACTTTACACCAAGTGCTTAACAGAGTACCATCAATGGAGCAACTATTTCTCCTTGGAGACTTCAGTGCAGCAGTTGGCATGCACAACAACTCATGGCCAAATTGCCTAGGGCATTTTGGCATCAGCATGATGAATGAAAACAGCCAACTTCTTGAATTCTGTGCCCCAAACCAACTGTGTATTACCAACTAATATTTTGCTTGAAAAAATTGCCAAAGTGTCATGGTTACATCCATGATCAGGTCACTAGCACCAGCTAGATCTTGTTATTGTTAGGAGGAAAGAAGTACCTTCAGTGCAGGAGACCCACATGTTTCACAGTGTTGACTGTAACACAACCACTCCCTCCCTGATCATTAGCAAAGTGAAGATTACAATGAAGAAACTACAGAGAGCAAAACCTAGGAACAAGCTCAAAATAAATAAATAAATAAATAAATAAAAATCACTACCACTAAGAACCAGAAGACATGCCAGGAGTTTGTGAAGGCTTTCAAGCTCAGAATGTTTAAGAAATCACTACCAGAGAATGCAGAGGACAGTTGGGAAGGTTTAAACAACTATAATCCACAAAATAGCTCAAGTCACATTTAGGCAAAAGAGACTGTCCAATAAGGCCTGGTTCAAAGAAAATGCAAGAAAACTATTACCTCTCATCAAAATCAAGAACACAGCCTATCTGGAATACAACAAGAAGCCAACAGTGAGCACCAAAGTGAGACTTCGGCATGCAGAAAACTAGGTACAGAGAGCAACCAGACACTATGCACATCAGTACTGGACTCAATTGTGAAGAGACACAGCCAGCCACAGACACAGGAAGCCTTAAAGTCATGTATGATGGTCTGAAGAAAGCTCTAGGCCCAACTGTCAACAAGGCTGCCCCTCTCAAGTTGTGGAGCAGTGAAACCATTACAGATAGAAGCAAGTAGATGTCTCATTGGGTTGAACACTACTCAGAGCTATACTCACAAGAAACAAATCACCAGCGAATCACTGGATCAAATACCAACTCTACAGATCATGCCAGAGTTAGATGTGGAGCCCACCATAGAAAACCTAAGCAAGGCCACTGATTCATTATCAAGCGGCAAGGCTCCTGGAAAAGATGGAATCTCAACAGAAATTCTCAAGTGCAGGAAAGAAAGCCTACTACTTTATCTTCATCAGCTGCAACCCAAATGCTAGAAAGAGGGTGATGGATGTGTGGCGGGCCAGTAGGGGGCACTCCTGGGTTGAGCCACCCACCTCACTGCACCTGACCACCTTCCAGGCTTTGAGTGCCTCCCTGGGGGTGCCTCACATCTGGCTGACCCCCTTCCTGGAGAACACCCGCTAGCCTGGGGGTTCCACTGCCACCACCCGGGACTCTGGGCTGATTCCGACTCTGCACACCCTGGGAAACACAGGCCTAGTAGCCCTCAAGGGTACTTGATTCACTTCAAGAACTTCGGATGCTTCCCTCAGTCAGAAGCACAAGTAGTGGTCTCCCTTAGTCAGCCAAACCAAGGGGACCCCAAGGCATAATCTAGACCCACTCCCAATAAGTCTCCCACAAATAGGTACAAAGGAGAACTTTATTGGTTACAGAGGGTTAGAATAGGGTACAGGGTAGAGCAATATCAGAGAAAACCCATAGAGCAAACTCCCCTGGCTGGGTAGCCTTTGATCATGCATCTGAGTTCCTGCAAGCTAAATATCTAGTTAGATCTCAGGTAGCTTACTCATGAGTATCATCTAGAGGCAGTTGGAGATTCCCTCTGAAGGCAGGCAGTTCATTGATCATGAGGGGAGAGAGTGAGAGGGAGAGAGAGAAAGTTTCAGAAGGTACAGCTCTTCTTTGTCTCCAAGTCTCCCTCATGGCTGCTGCCCCCTCCTCCTGGGCAGTCCTTAACTTACATAGCCCTTGTGACCTCATTTAGCTGGTCTAATGGAGGCCAGCACCTGTTGGCTGTCAGCCAACCAATTTCAAATACATCACTAGTTGCCAGGAAGACTCTAGCCTATCAGGGAGCAAACCCCTCACCCAGGTATATGATACTAGTCATGTAGGTAGAGGGAGCAGGTTCCCCCCCTCTCTCAGGAATGTATCTAGCTCAGGTTACCTAAGGAGATAGGGTAAAGGTGCGTCTCCCGTCTCCTCTGCTGGGCCCATCCTAATCAAATGGTCACAGAGCAGAGTTTTGGGGGAAAAACAAAAAGGTGGCCTTCTGCCACACACCCCCTCCCCCCCCACTTTAAAAGCTTGGATACCTAGCTTTACAGAGCTATGGGTACGAGAGTGTTTTGTTTGGAAGGGTTGTCTTTCACGCCTAGAGAGAGATCACACAATACATAATACTGGTCATAACAATAATACACATAGAACATGAAAGCACATTAAGGAACTCCCAGACCAGAGCTCTGTCAGACGAGTCTGAGTCCATCCAACCCACTACCCAGAGTTCTTTTGCGACAGGGCATCCACTATCACATTCAGTCTTCACTTGATGTGTTCGACAGTGAAGTTGAACTCCTGAAGCTTCCAGGCCCATTCTTGAAGCTTGGCATTGGTGTTTTGCATTGTCTGCAACCACTGCAGTGTGGCATGATCCAATAGGATGGTGAACTGCTGCCCCCACAAATAGGGCCTCAGCTTGTATAGCGCCCAGACGATTGCCAAACACTCCTCCTCAATAGATGACAGGTTCTGCTCCTGAGGGATTAACTTCCGGCTTAGGTACACCACGGAGTGCCATGTCTCTTGGTGCTCTTGAAAGAGTACAGCTCCTAGTCCTGAGTCGGAGGCATCAGTGGCTACGTAGAAGGGTTTATCATGGAGTGGTGCCTTCAGGATCGGTTGTTTGATCAGGGCAGCCTTTAGGGTTTCAAATGCTTCTTGGCACCCCTGCTTCCAGACCACTGGATCAGGGCTGTCCTTCTTGGTCAGCTCATGTAGGGGAGTTGCTGTCGCTCCAAGTCCAGGGACAATCCTCCTCTAATATCCAGTCAGGCCAAGGAAGGCTGACTTGTTTCTTGGTTTGTGGAGGCAGCCAGTCTTTAATGGCCTCGATTTTGTCCCACAAGGGAGCAATATGACCTCCCCACACACGATATCACAAATATACCACTTCAGATAATGCCCAATGGCACTTTTTGGCTTTTGCAGTAAGACCAGCTTGCTTGATCTTGCCTAACATGGTGGTCAGATGAATCAGGTGCGATTCAAAGTCCTGACTGAAGATGGTGATGTCATCAATGTAAGCCATGGCAAACTGTTCACATCCTTGTAACAGGTTATTAATCACTATTTGAAAAGATGCAGGAGAGTTGCACATACCGAAAGGTAAAACTGTAAACTCGTATAGTCCCACAGGTGTGGTAAAGGCAGACTTGGCTATGGCATCCGGATCCAGTGCCATTTGCAAGAATCCTTTGGACAGATCGAAAGTAGAGATAACCTTGGCTGGGCCCAGGCGATCAAGTAAAGTGTCCACCCTGGGCATAGGGTAAGCATCAGGGGTGGTAATAGCATTCAGCTTCCAGTAGTCCACACAGAACTGGATGGACCCATCCTGCTTCCGGACGAGTACCATGGGGCTGGCCCAGGGACTCAATGAAGGCCAGATTACTCCTAACCCTTTCATCTCTGTGATCTCTCGTGTTATTCCTTGCTTCACTTTCTCGTTAACAGGGTAAGGTTTGGATTGGATAAGGCAATGGCTGCCCGTGTCTATAGAGTGTACTGCCAAGTCCGTTTTACATGGTTTGTTGGAGAACACTGAACCAAACTCTTTGAGTGCTGCAAGCAGCTTGTCCTGGGAGGGCAGATGGTCCTGCAGGTGGAGTTCCTCTATTCCTGCCTCTCCATCCCAGTCACCATACATGACCGATTCCACTGGATCCTCAGGTGATCCTTCTACTGAGGAAATCCAGAACACTGCATCACTTCTATTAAAATATGGTTTAAGCATGTTCACATGAACTGTCTTAGGCTTTTTCCCCACTCCTGGTCACTACATAGGTCACATCGTCCAGCTTGTCCAGGATGAGATGAGGACCTTCCCAAGCTGCTTGCAGCTTGTCTGTCTTTAGTGGCAGGAAAACCATGACCTTATCACCTCATTCCAAGGTATGTAAGTGAGCCTTTTCATCATACCAGGCACTTTGCTTCTCCTGGGCCTGGGCCAGGGGATCTCATGCCACCTTCATCATGTCAGTTACCTTCTGACGAAAGCTGAGCACATACTCTACCACAGAGGTCTTAGTGGAAGTGATTTTGCCTTCCCACTCTTCTCTCACCAAGTCAAGAGGACCCCTAAGGGTCATCCCTCAGGGGTGATCTGATGGCCATCTACAAGTTTATCAGGGGTGACCACCAGTATCTGGGGGAACGTTTGTTCACCAGAGTGCCCCAAGGGATGATGACTAGGTCGAATGGTCAAACTACTACAAGACCGTTTCAGGCTGGACATAAGGAAGAATTTCTTTACTGTCCAAGCCCCCAAGGTCTGGAACAGCCTGCCACTGGAGGTGGTTCAAGCACCTACATTGAACACCTTCAAGAGCAAACTGGATGCTTATCTTGCTGGGATCCTGTGACCCCAGCTGACTTCCTGCCCTTTGGGCAGGGGGCTAGACTCGATCTTCTGAGGTCCCTTCCAGCCCTAATGTCTATGAAATCTAACTCGCCTTCCGAACATCAACTCAAAGGACAAGAACCCAGTGGACTCCTGGGGCACTTCCCAGTAGGCAACGAGCAAATGCGGATGTTTCTCATCCCAGTCACTGGGGTTAGAGTCCACATAGGCCTTTAGCATACCTTTCAAGGTCCCACTGAACCTTTCTATGAGCCCATTTGTCTGGGGGTGGTAGGCTGTGGTCTTGAGGCATTTCACCCCACAGCACTCCCACAGACACTTCATCACCTCCGCCAGGAAGTTCCCACCCCTGTCAGTCAGGATCTTGGAGGGAAAACCCAGCTGAAAGATCTTGGTTAGGGCATCGGCAACTACAGGTGCCTCAGTGGAGGTCAAGGCAATTAATTGCCTCTGGGTACCGAGCTGCGAAATCCACTAGAGACAGGATGCATTTCTTCCCTCTATGAGTCTTATGCCTCAGAGGGCCCACAATGTCTATACCCACTCTTTGGAAGGGTTGAGCAACAATAGGGAGGAGCTGTAGGGGAGCCTCTCTCGTCCTCACTTTTGCCCATCCGCTAGCATGTCTCGTAAGATCTACAGTAGTCTGTCACATTCTGGGCAATTCTGGGCCAATAAAAGTTCACCTGCAGCCACTGGTGTGTCCATTCCCTGCCCATGTTACCAGCACAGCACACGGTAAATCATGAGCCATGGAATACAATTGTCTGAATTTATGGGGTACTATGAGGTGGTGACGGGGTTCCCAGGTCTCAGCATGGTTCTTTGGTACCCACAACCGGTAGAGAAGTCCCTTATCCCAGATCACCTGTTCCCTCTCATCTAGGGTGAACTCTGTCTCTTGCTCCTGAGCCATCTGCTGGAGTTCCTCCAAGCTGGGGTCCTCTAGAACCTCCTGCTTGAACTCCTCTTACCCAGCTAAGCAATCAGCAGAATTCTGGTGCTCCTGTAAGGAGTGCACCTGCACCCTCAGGGATGTCCTTTATTTTCTCCCCAAGAGTCTGTTTCCCCTGCCACTGACTGACCAGACTCCTCCCTGGGACTGTCACTTAACCTGACCTTGAGGTCACTGGTTTCCTCAATGGCCAGGGGCTGGTTGCAGTCAGAGGGAGTCTGAGTCTCTCCTTCCTCCCCCTCTGTAGCCAATTGGGTGACCAGGCCCTGGGAAGTTTCCACACCTCCCACCTTAGCCTTTCTGTTCTGTTGATGAGTCACCACATTAACACGGTAGCGCTATAGCTCCAGGAGGTGGCCCTCCTCCCTTTGCAGGTATTCTAGCTCCATAATATCATGTCCCACCAGGATGGGGACAGGAGCCCCTTCCAGCACACCCAGTTCTATGCACATCCTGCAGCCTCTCCACTCGATGGGGGGATGGGTTACTGGTACCTCAAATGGTGGGGACCCCACCCCTTGAATGGTAAGGGTCCTCCCCAGGACTATATCTGCAGGTGAAACAAGGCTGGCATTGATTAATAAACACACTGGACCCCGTGTCCAGTTCCCCAACAAGTTTACCGTTACCTTAGTATAGTGGAAGGCCATCACCTCCTCTGGGTTTGTAATCCTGTAGCAACAGGCACGCCTCTCAGAGTGGCTCTGGTCTCCCTCCTCACTGCTTACAGCTGTTGCATGTCTGATGGGCTTGGGTTTGTTGCTTAGCTTTGGGCAGTTGGATTTGATGTGGCCCAGCTCCCAGCAGTTATAGCACCCCCTCTTTTCCGAATTGGGTGGTTTGTCCGAATCTGGGGCTGCCTCGTGCTCAGCTGAAGGTGGCCCTCTTTCCCCTTTTGGAACCCTTTCTGTTCCTTCCCAGAGTAAGGAGGCTTGTCTGGCTCCTCACGATTTAGCAACAGCTGATCCACAATTTCAGCAGCCTCTTGGATGGTTTTGGGGGCCCTGTCTTTCACTAGGGTTTTAATCTCCCTTGGACAGCAGTGATAAAATTGGTCCAGTGCCATGAGGTTTAGCACCTTCTCTCTAGTCATCCTTGGCTCCGTCTGCCCATTTAAGGAGTGTCCCCCACACCTGGGCTGCAAAATTGGCCATTGTCTTCCCAGGTTGAGGGAGGGTGTGGCGGCGAAGCGCCCCCACAGGCGAGTGAGGGGGAGAAGAGGGGACCCACAGACCCTAGACCCCGAGAGCAAGCCCCCAGGAGGGCATACATACCGGCAGAGGGGCAGCGGAAGAGCCACAGCCGCGGCTGCAGCCGCGCGAGCCGCCATTATGCCTGCTCTGGCAACAGCTGTTCACCGCGCGGCGAACAGCTGAGCCAATCCCAGCGGCCGGAGCGGCCGCTGCGGGAGGATTCAAAAACGCCGACAGGACAGGGAAAGAAAGAGAGCCAGGGGGAGAGAGTATGGGTGCGCGGCCCGTGCTGCCGGCTCTCGCACAGAGCGTCGAGGACCCCGCCTGCAGGTCTCAAGCAAGCAGTATAGGGAGGAGCGGGAAGCCTTTCGCCAGCAGCCAGGCAAGAGGCGATCAGAGAGTGTACGCCGAGGCACTCTCTCTGCTGCGTCCTGAAGCGGCAGCCGCACAGGAAGCAGGGGAGCGCCCTGCGGACGGGAGGAAAGGGGAGATAGTGGAGGCCCCAGGAGGGGGCTGGAACCAGGGGAAGCAACCACCAGCTCCCCCTGGTCCGGAGGAGTGTTATCTATAAGGGAGGAGAAAGGAGAAACCCCTCTCTGCAGGAGGGGGGAACGACCGAGAACCGGGGGAACCGGGCAGAGACCATCATACTGGGCCTGGCAACACCTGAAGGACATCGCCCGGCGGCTGGCGTGTGGACGGGGTGTAGGGGAGGCGGGGCCCCGTGGATCACCGCGTCCGATAACCCTGAGTACCGCCGCCTATCGGGAGGCCCCACCCAGGATAAAGAGCTCCACTGGAGACCCCTCCAAAGGTAATTGAGTACATCCAAGGCGTGGCAGGCGAGTTAAGGGGAGGGGCCACACCCCAATAGGTCAGACAGAGCGAGGCGCAGGCTCCACAGAGGGTATTGCAGAATTTTTTACCAGAAATAATCCGGTCCCAACCTGAACCTTGAAGACACAGCATTTTTAAAGGCATCATAGTTATTTGCTGAATCCAAGGGCAGGATGTTCAGGACCACAGACATGCCACCCTCAACCAGAGCAGCCAGGTGTTTCATGAACTCTTCCTTTGGCAACTTTCATTGGCGCACTTGTTTTTTGAAGATGCTTAGGAACATTTCTGGATCACCCCTGTCTTTGTAGCGAGAGAAGATTGGAGTGCTCAGTCTGGGGGATGCATCCAGTGTGGGCTGGGCACCCATTATGTTAGCATTTGCCTGCATTTGGAGTACTGCAAGCTCCCGCTCGAGCTTTGCCTCTTTGGCCTCTGCCTCACGCTTGAGCCTTGCCTCTTCAGCCTCATGCTGCATCCTTTTCAACTCTAGCTTATGCTTGCGCTGTTCCTTCTCATGCTGTCGCTGGGCCTCCAGCTCCATCCTTTTCAACTCTAACTCATGCTTGAGCTTGCACTCTCGCTCCTCAGCTTCTAGCTGCAGCTGGAGTTTCCAGACCTCCCACTCAGAGGGTGACCTGTCGGAGCCCTCAGCGGTTGCTGATTGGAAGTGTGGAGATGTTGAGACCCGATCATTGTGACACAGGATCTTAAATCAGGTCTTCTTTCTTTTGCTCCTTCCTCACTGGAAGGCCTCTCTTTCACCAGCTCTCTCAAGTCAGCCACCGTCATATGGTCATACTTGTCGGCCATCCTACATTGTCCAGTTGACCTGATGCCAAATTAGAAATTGTTTGCTCAAGGGTTTTCAGTGACTCTATTCCCTTCCCCAGATTATGCCTTCAATACAGCAGGTTATCGGATCCCCTTCTCACACCACGTGTGGCAGGCCAGTAGGGGGCGCTCCTGTGTTGAGCCACCCACCTCACTGTGCCCGACCACCTTCCAGGCTCCGGGTGCCTCCCCAGGAGCACCCCCTACTGGCCTGCCATAGGATATATGCGGTAGCTGTGTTGGTCTGAGACTAAATGAAATGCAAAAATCTAGAACTCTTAGTTCAGAGACGATACCTTTCATTAGACCACCTGAGAAATTGCACACACAAAAAAATAAATAAATAAAAATCTTTTTCTGCAAGCTTTCAGGCTCATGCACCCTTCATCAGGTTCAAGGAAAATTAAAGATGGTAAAAAGTCCCCATATGTAGGAAATATACTTCATTTTTGCACAGAGGAATCAGAGGCGGGAAGACTGTCCCTCTGGGTCCTCTTTGCTGTGTAGATAGTGAGGTACCACAATTCACACATGATGCAAATACCAAATATCATCACTTTGTATAAGAATAAAGGAGATAAGGGCAACTCCAACAACTACAGAGGTATCTCACTATTAAGTATAGCAGGAAAAGCATATGCAAGGGTCATCTTGGTGCACCTACAAACAGCTAGAGTCCCGCGTCTACCCTGAATTTCATTGCAGGTTCAGGGCTGGGAGATCAACAATAGACATGATATTTTCCCTGCATTGACTTCAAGAAAAGTGCAAAGAGCAAAACCAGCCATTGTACACTGCCTTCGTGGATCTAATGAAAACATTTGACACTGTTAGCAGAGCAGGCCTATTTGAAGTCCTAGAAAAGATAGGATGCCCACCAATCCTGTTAAGTCTTATATGTTCCTTCCATGACAACATGAAAGCAACTGTTCAGTTTGACAGGTCCACTTCAGACAGCTTCAAGGTGAAAAGCAGAGAGTGAAGCAAGGATGTGTTCTTGCCCTTACACACTTTGCAATCTCCTCTGTACTCGTGAACTGTGCATTTAAAAGACATGGAAGGCAGAGTGGACCTCCACACAAGATCAAATGGGAAAAACTCTTCAGCCCATCACAACTCAAGAAAGAGACTAAGAATTAGAAAGGTGCTTATCAGGGAACCTCAATTTGCTGATGATGCTGCCCCTATAGCCAACAACGAAGACCTACTACAAGAACTCAAAGATCATCTTTCAAGAGCTTATCATCAGGCATTTGCTCTCGCTATCAGCATAAAGAAAACAGTTGTACTAGAACAGGGAGTTCCACAAGACCCATCAATCACCCTTAATGGGAACCAGGTACAAGCAGTCCAAAAGTTCAACTACCTAGCTTCTAGTGACCACCAACCTCTCACTGGATGCAGAACTTAATGTTCACATTGGAAAGGCTGCCACCACCTTCAGCAGACTAACTAAAAGAACACTGAACACCTCAAAGCTTACCATCAAGATCAAAATGCTAGTGCACAAGGCTTGCGTACTCAGCACTCATGTATAGTGGGGAAACATGAACAACTTATGCACATCAAGAGAAACAGTTAAACAGCTTCCACTTACACCATTTATGCTATATACTCAACATCAGGTGACAAGATAAAGTTACCAAAACAGGTTCTTCAAAGGGCAAATTTACCAAGTGTGACAGCCCTACTCAGACACAGATGCTTGCACTGGCTAGGCGATCTAAGCACTTTGGAAGATGGCTGTATACCTGAGGACATGCTATACAGGGAACTATCAGCGGGAACAAAAACAACAGGATGCCCCAAGCTTTATTACAAAGACACATACAAGCAAGATATGAAGGCATTTGGAATGGATCTGGGCCAACAGGAAACCTTGGCAAGTGATCAGAACAAGTGGCGTCACTGTCTGCACCAGGGCATTAAAATCCATGGCAGGAACTGGCTCCAACAGCTTGAAGAGAAAATAGCCCGCAGGAAGCAAGCATCTTCTGAACCACCCAACCGTGACACATACACATGCAATCACTGCCACAGATTTTTTTTTTTTTTTAAATATATCTATGTTCAGCAGTGCCACTTAATATTATAAAAATAGTTTTGCCTGCTCTTTTCAGTTTAAGAGTTCTACTTTAGAACATTGTTTATCTAAAATCAGATGCACACTAGGCTACAGCAGAAGCACTCATGACATGGCCCCATCAGATTTAGAAGAATTTGCAAGTTCATTGGAATCTCTCATCACAAGGACAAAAAAAGGAAATGAGGGAAGATGGTTGTGGAGGTTCAAGTCCAAGTCAGGAAGCTTTGGTGCAACATTTTACTCTGCAACTTTTAATCAGGGACAACTAAAGACACAAGACAAGGCATTAGGAAAATGCATATACTGTCATTCCATTCTTCAGATGCATTTAATTAAGAAGCATTGAACTTCACAGGAGGTCCTCCTGCTTCAGGCTTCTTAGCCTTATCTGCTAGCCTCAAGTCCGTAATCTCCCTGAAGTTTCATCCAAATCTGAATGACAGGAGACAAAAGAAATTGAGAAGCAGCAGCCAACTGCGTGCTCCTACCCATTTCTGTTCATCTTAAAATAAAACTCTAAGGGATACAGACAAATAAAGCAAGTAAGCTAGTTTGACTCTGGACTTAAAAATCAAAGGGTCAAAGATGCAATAGGCTTCTGCTTTTTTGCCTTGACTGATCATGTCCACAAACATACCCAGGAACGCATAACTAAGATCACGCACAACATTAATACAGAGTATTAAGCAATATACATTTCCCTTGCTTCCCCAGCAACAAGTTCTTCTTGGACCTATTCCCTTACTTATAGGATAAGACTATAGGATAAGACTGTGTAGTTTTTATAGCAAGTCATTTTAAAAAAAGTGCGTATTCAAATGCCCTGACCTCAAGTCTCATAACTGCAATACCATTTCAGACTGAATACCACCATCTCCCCAAATGCAGCACTTTGCACTTATCTTGGTTAAACTGCATCCTATTCTGTTCTGCCCACTTTCCCAATCAGTCCAAATCCAGCTGAATCCACTCCCTGCCCTCCAGTGTGTTTACTTGGCCTCATAATTTGGTGTTGTCTAAATTTAGATGGAGTGCTTTCCATGCCCTCATCCAAGTCACTGATGAAGATATTGAATAGCACTGGTCCAAGGACTGAACCTTGAGGAAGTCCACTGCCCGCATTTTTCCAGATTGAAAATGACCCGTCCACCACCCCACTCTGGGTGCATCCCATAAGCCAATTCTCCACCCACCTGACAATGTAAAAATCTGTCTCACAACTGCTTAATTTATTTATAAGAATAGGATGCAACACTGCATCAAAGGCCTTTTTAAAATCAAAGTAAATGACATTTACCTCAGCTCCAGCATCTAAGTAATTTATGACCTGGTCATAAAAAGAAAAGGTGAGTCAGGCAGGATCTACCTGCTATGAAGCCATGCTGGTGATCACCAGGGATCTCGGTTTTCCATTTCCCATGGGAAAACAGGAAAAAAAAAAAAATCTGGATTTTCCCTTTTACCAAAGGAAAAAAAAAGTGGATTTGTCACTTTAGCAGAGGATTTAAAACAAAGAATTTGTATTTTTATCAGAAAATTTGCTATTGTTAAACAGACTATCAGGATCCCTGGTGATCACCTTACTCAGCTGCACATCACTCAACTAAAGCAGAAGTTTATTCTGCTTCTAACAATTTGAGACATGGCCTCTAGGAAGCAAAAACCACAAATCCTCTCATGAAAGCCACAGTACACAGGTTACATTGAAATTTAAAAGCCTTTAAGTAGAAGGGATTTACCAGAGTCAAGCAGGTAGCTTGCATCCTTCAGGGTACCTATATCAAGTACCTCATTATTTAAGCAGAAATCTTCTCCCCATTTTAAATGTGTGAAAATGCTTCTCAGATAGCTCTTGCTAGATTGACATTTTGAAAAAGCATATTTTCCTTTAACAGACAGCTAAAATTTTCAATGGAATAAAACAGGTTTCCAATAAAAACTCCACCACCAGCAAAGGCAAAGTACCTGTGCTGTAATATATTGATATTTAGGCTGCTGACCGACATGAAAAAACCCCCACACAAAAACAGCACTTTATCGGAAGAGGTTCAGCCTGGCTACCCAGTGTCTATATAAATTAGGTGCTTCAGCAGGGCTTTTTGGTGCTTATCTAAAACCAATTGAATTAGCCATTAGAAGTAAGTAGGGGTGGCCCAAGGAACTCCTTCACCAGTAACAGAAAGCCAGTTCATATTGTCTGCATATATTTGCAAGTGTGCACTGATGCACTGAGCCTTCTGCTGCACTTGTTTGCCTCCAAAGCACCTTTTATTGCAGTGGTTCTCAGCCTTCTTAGTCTCAAGGCAACCTCTTGGAAAATGCCAGCTCTCAGGTTTTTATTCTTTTTTTTACTACAGAATAACAGAGCAATTCTTCTGTTGCAAACAACTCAGAAAGACCATAACAGGGAATAGTATTTTAACACCATGGATGCCTATTTGAATTCTTTGAATTTATCTTTCGAACCGTGCTTGCACAACTAATAATGCTAACATTATGTGGCATCCTATAGCACTCCTGAAAGCATCAAAGTGCCACAACATATGGATTGAGAGACTACTTCACAGTATCACAACCTTGCTCCCCACCTTCTGCCCTTGTACTACGTATTCCAAGACAAATGCACTTTTTATTCTTCTTTTTCTTCATTCCTACATCACATTAGGGTGAAGAACAGAGAAAGGAAGGCAAAATCTACATCAGCATAGACTCTACCTTTGAAAGAACATCAATAATCTTTTTATCAATAACCCTTTCTCCATTCAAAAACTGTCTACATACCTGGAAGCAAGTCTTAGAGTCCCCTTCAGAACAGATACCCTGGTATGCGTTATGGAAGAAGGCTCAGTAAAACCAAGTACTGAACTTCAGGTGGCCTGCAAATATCATTTGAGACATTTTTCAAGAAAGTTCCGAAGTCCTCTAACATACAGTGGAATGGGACTGTGCTACTGAAGTATGGCCGTGTCCAAATTTATTTAGCCCAAAATCCAGTTGGGTAGCCTTGAATCTTTCAACCACTTACACTTTCAGGAAAGCTTGTTCTTCCAGATTATACCTTTAAATTAATGAAGAGTATTAAAAAAAATGACAGGAGCAGGACACTGGCTTTGCAAAACTACCCTGACAGGGACCACAACTGCCTCTTCAATGGGCAGAACTATACAACATGGGCCAACCTGGTGCAAGATGCACACCATAGGGCAAAAAGGCTCACTAAAAATGGTTTTGAATCATCTAAACAGCTAAAGCAGTATTTCTTTAAGTCTTCAAAATGTCTTGCCTCTACAAGCATATGGAAAATGAATCACATGCTAACAGCACCTGGTGAAGGCAGCTTAACACCTTCCTTGGTAATCAGAGGTCAAACATTTAAAGGCTTCATGGGAAGCAAAGAATATCTAAAGTTTAAAAAAAAAAAAAAAAAGGATGATGATATAGAAGGGTAAGACTAGGTACATCATTCTGCTGAGGGAATTACTAAAACTAGTCCTCTACAAGAAATGAGAAGTGTACAGGGCTGGCTTAACTACAAACTATGGGTCAGAGAGGCCAAGCAGAGGGAACTGTCGAGGAGTAGGGCTATTTCATTTTTTTCCCTGCTGCATGGCATTTTAACTTAATTCCCTACCTTCTCCCTTACCACTCCAATACAACAAAATTAAAGGTGTTATTTTATCTTCAGCACAGTATATGAAAAACCATCACTAGCCAAAGAATATGACTTATGGTAAGACATCAGCTATCAAGGCTTAACTAATGAAGTTCTGAACAATACTAATGAGTAGGTAATGGACATTTTAGTTTCCTCACTGCTAGTTACATTTGTCCCACTTCGTGAGCTTCTTTAAGAAAGAAAGACTGATGAAAAGGGATGAATCTCTTTGGTTGGGAAATGTTTTTAGACAAGCTTTCCCAGCAAGGCACTCCTCTCTAGTTCTGAAAAAAGGCAGACGCAGCCTGAGCTAAATAAAGGAAAGAACAATAGTCTGTGAAAAACTCTGTATGTAAATAAAAATACAGTCTGCTAAAAGAAACAGAGCAGGATTGTAACTAGAGTAAAGAGACATTGTCAGGATAAACTGAGACGAGAGAAACAGTAAAAAGGATAATCCGATATGCTGAAGAAGACTATTCAAGAGGAAAAAAGGTCTGGGAATGCTGATAGATTAGCAAGTAGACTTTGAGCCCTTCCCAGAATCTCCAAAAAGCCTGCCTTTAACCTGTTTCTTGGGTGTCTAGTAAAGTTATGAATTGTATGTGTTCAGGAGTATCTTAAAAAAAAGAAAACAAAAGAAAACAACCCCCACCCCCAAAAAAAAACCACTCCTAGTAAAAACAGGTACCAATCAGAATACAGTGAACTGATGGAATTGTTCTATTCAATAAATTAATTCCTAATTTTAAAAGTTGTAAATCCTAGTCGATTTCAAGAGGGAGAAATATTGTTACCATCCTTAATGCAGAACACCTTGCCTGAAAGGATGTAGCATAGATTTGTTTTATTTCTGATAGAAGCTCAAGGTCTTCAAGTTGAGATGCTTTTTCCTGCTCTTGCCAAAAGGCGCTATGTACAACTATTTATTATGCCACCAAGTGTCATAACATATTTTACTGCTAGCACATGTAAAGGTGTTAGATAATCATTGTTTCTAAAAAGACTGGCAATTTTCATCAACTGCTTACACCTGTCCCCTTCAGAAGGTTGGATGAAATGAGAAACAGTAATTATCTGAAGAGAGACTGAATTATTTTTCTTACGCCTTTAAAAGTAAAATAAGTAAATAAAAATAAGTTTAAGAAAAAATGGATAGCACATAAAGCTAGACTCGAGGATTTATTTTAAAACATATAGAACTAGTAGGGTATACATTTGCTAACCACTTCAGTCTGAAGAACAAGTTTAGTGTTACCTGCATTACATGAAAAAAAGATTCCATGTCAAGGGAAAGGAAAATGAGGAAACAATCAATCAATCTACACCTTGAGTTTACTTATTTGATTGCAACATTCAAAAAATCATAATTAGACACATAGGCAGTCCTCAACTTGCAATGTTTCTCACTGACCTTTATAAATTGACACCCGTTTCAACTTTACAAATGCCAGTTTCAACTTATAATGCTTGATCCAATGCAAGTTCGCTGCGTCGCTCATCTCCTGGAGAGCATCTGTCCAAACTTGCTTGGACGCTTTCTTTAAGAAAGCGGACAAGACTCCTGAGAAGACTCCAGCCAAGAGCCCTTCAAAAAATCCAGCAAAGTCACCTCAAATAAGTCCTTCTAAATCAATAGGATTGCTATTTACAATGTAAATACATTAATGTAGCTATATTACTCATCTATAATTGACAGAGTACAAAATTCTGGGGTATTTTTGGTGAAAATAGGGTATCGGGCCTTGGTTCAGGAACCAATCCCCCATTTATAACATTGTTTCTTATGAGAAAATTGGTTCCCAGTTACAACGTTTCGACTTAAGACATGGTTTTCAGGAACCAATTGTGTTGCAAGTCCGAGGGCTGCCTGTATATAATTTGCATAACATGTTGCCAAATCAAATCTTAACTCACAATGATTCACTTTCACCTTTTACCAACACAAAACTTGAAACAATCCATGAGATTAATATGATTATTACCTATTTCTTTAAAAAATAGCTGTTATAGCTAATTATTTAAGCTGTATGTATGTTCTTTTTGGCTGTTGCTCTTCTATCTACATCCATGGCTGACAAAGCTAATGTTGCTGGTGTCATATACAGACTGATATGTTATGGCATCACTTTTAAATACTTTCTGTACTTCAATATGTGATAACTTTAAAATCTTGTTTTCAAATTGAATAACAGTCTTATCAAACTATACTTCCACTTTGAAAAGCAGTATTCACTGCTGGTCTCCAGCATGTTTGGGCAGGGTGTGAAGTCTTGCTAGTACATCTGAGGCAGATGTGCAGTACTCTTAAGCCATTTTGGAAAGACTGGATCAGAAAAGGTGGGCATTTTAATTTGTTTTAAACACCCAGAAGGCATATATTAGGAAATATTAAATCCAAGTAGAAAAGCACTAGAAACTGCATGTCTTAGAAAAAATATACTATTAACTGAGCATGTCCTGGGCCTGATTACACCCTGAAAGAGTTGACTAGGAAAGTAACTCAGCCATACGATTTTAGGGACTTTATTTAATTAAACACACAAGTAACCAAAAGCATATACAATACAGCAATAAGGGATTTTGAGAAATATTTCAGGGGTTAGAGCCACAAAAAGCAACCACATAGATATCGGCATTGCTTGGCATAGCAGTAAGTCTTTTAGCTTATTTAATCTAAGCAATGAAAAGAGGACAAAGGTATCATTTTGGGGATAGAGATGCTTGTATACTGTTTAAAATAAATGGTTCTCAACTCTGTTAGTCTCCAGGTACGCTTCAATGTACCATGTCCTAACTTTCATTTTTGACAATGGAAAAAAAAAAAAAATAATAATATAGAGCAATTTGTCTGTCATAAATAACTCTGAAAGACCACAAGAGGTCAGATGTTTTTGATGCTATGGATTCCTGCTTAATATTTTATATTCCTCTTGTGAATCATATGTATATATTTGCACACTTAACAGTGCTAATATTGTGCTGTACCCCACAACACCTTAAAAGGATTTCATACCACTTCAGGGTACAGTGGCACCCTGATTGAACCATCATTAATTGGTGCAACTCTTATCTTGAATTGATTTTTGATGCCTGCCAAGCCAAAGATCTTTAGTTGCTGCTTGTCTGAAGTGTCCCATCCAGCCCCAGATCACCCAAAACAAAGCTGGGCAATACTGGTTATTTTGTCTTGACATCTCTATCCTCTTATTTGTATTTATTTTGTTTTTCCTCTTAAGATTTTGCTGGAATATACAATTGCTTTCTGTGTGTCCATCTTTGGATTCCTATTACCCATTTTGACTAATGCTTGCTTCACTGAACTGAAGCAGACTACTCAAGCTTCAATGGTATAGACTTTGAAGAAATTACCAGGAAAGGAAAAAAACAGCACCCACAATATACAATTCCTATGTACCAACAATTACCTTCAAAGATCTATGCTGGTTTTAGTATTCCCACTTGAAATTACAGAAAGAAGGTGATCTCTCAGACATTCCAATTCAAAATATAGCAGTGTTCTCCCCATTTATTTGAAGGTGATGCTACACTGAAGACCTACTTTATAAAAGTATGTGGCAACCTGCCTAAACTATACAACCAACAATTTGTAATATCAGATGCCTTAAGAGACACTAGCTTTCTTCAACATCTTAAGCAACTATTCACCATCCTAGTGAAAAAGAATGCCAAGGTACCCTTTGACACTTCCCTTCCTCCCCTCCCCCCCATTCATGTAAAACAACCAACCAACCAACCAACCAACCAACCAACCAACCACACACTTAACAATCGCCTTAATATTCTAGTAGAAAAAAGCAATCCTTCATTTATATGAAGATCCTTCATTACAGAACAGAGAACAAATAGGTAAATAAAGCCATTAGTCTTCTTATGCTTCTCTGCTAATAAAACTATAGTGGGATTCACTGTCATTCTAGGCAACGGTTACTTTAAAACCCAGCCATCTGGTACTAGACAATAAGAAAGTTAAAGAGTGCTGTAAATGCCACTTAAGTGGCCAGAAAAAAAATGTTAAAAAAGGTAACAGATACTTAAAAAGAGAGGACCCATACCCACTGAGGAGAAATGCATGGCTTACCAACCTGGCCTTATTTGCATTAGAGTATTGGCAGATTATCTTATAAAAATCCCTAAGGATTTCAGCCTACTACCTAGACACTGCCTCAAGGGGCAATACCATTATTTTGTGGAACTGAAAGTCTGAAACACTGATCCCAAAACAGAAAAATAGCTCCAAGTAAAGCATATGCCATAAACAAGAAAGGCGCTGTTAACTGAAGCAGTAACTGTTTAGTAGGGAAATTATTAACATAAGCATTTCTCTGCTTTTCACACTTGAGATGTAATCAATGAGAAATACCATCTGACATGGGTATTCTACTCTGTACCAAGCACCCCAAACTCAAAATGAACCCCTAAAAACAAAACTATCATAGTATGTACTGGGAAGCCTTGATGGACTTTTAAATATTTGGATACATGTTGAAGAAAAACAGTTGGGCTCCTTTTCATTTGATGACCTACCTTCCACTTTTACACTGTTTAAAGTGACACATCCTGCAGGGGAAAGATTTAAGACAAAAGTTGCACCAAGTCCATCAACTGATACACAGAGGATTTATTACTACAGGCTTTTAAACATGAGCCATGGATATGGACGCTATTACATGTCTGTATGAGTTTGGGTAATACAAACGTATTGATTTATAGACTTCATTCTGGTGGAATAAATGCTGAAGTAGATCCCAGCACTATCCTACCATTGCTAAGTTGACACTTTCCTCCTTTTCTACTTTAGCACATCTTCATGCTCATGATTGTCAAGGAAACCAAAAATGCTCTAGTCCCCTTACCCATGCGTGTCCAAAGGATTTATCAGAACACTGTCAGATTGTGTCTATTCATGTGAATGAACTGTTCTGTCTACCTGTTTAAATCACCACTGTACAAAAAGGATGCATCTGTGGTACTGCAGAAACTTCCAATACTGCTGTTTATTCCATGCCACGACTATCAGGTAACGGTTAACACAAACTGTTGTTTCCAATTTCCAGTCAGTTTTTATAGGATGTGCAACTAGATTCTTCAAACTTCAAGTTCTTGGAATAAAAAGGTGATCTGATACTTGTGACAGAGCAGCTCGAGTACCAGGGGGGTATTCTGAAAAACCAAGTAGGTTTACCCTCAATTAGTTCATGCCCATTGGTCCTCATCCTCCCTTGAGGTACCCACCTGAAGAGTTGCTTAGTTCTTGATGCTCCGCACTGAGGTACTTGTTGGCAGCTATCAAGTCACCTTTCAGCCTGAGGAAGAGAAGGCCGAGAAGACCCAGTACCCAGAGTCTCTCCTCATAGGGCCTACCCTCCATGCCCTTAAAAATCAAACAGCTGGCCCTTCTATGTACCCTCTTGAGTTTGTCCACATCCTTCTTGAAGTGTGGTGGCCAGAACTGGGCACAGTACTCCAGCTGAGGCTTCACTAATGCTGAACAAAGAGGGAGGAGTGCCTCCCTGGATCTACTAGCCACATAGCGACTGACGCACGCCCTTTTGGCAGCCTCTTCATGCTGTTGGGTCATATTCATCTTCCAGTCAATTGTGACCCCCAGGTCTCATTTAGATGTTGCATCAGCCAGTAGGCCGCCACCCATTATATAGCTGTAGTGAGCGTTCTTCCTACCCAGGTGAAGGACCTTGCACTTTTTCCTATTAAACATCATCTGATTTTGTTGTAAAAATAAATCCAGCCTGTCAAGGTCCTCCTGGGTCTTTGCCCTATCCTCTGGTGTGCCTGCATTTTCCCACAGCTTGGTATCATCTGCTAACTTAATCATTGTGCTTTCTACCCCTTCACCCAAATCATTCATGAATATATTGAATAGTATGGGTCCAAGCACCAATCCCCTGGGGGACACCACAGCCCTCCAGGATGAAGCCATTCCATCAATCACCACCATATGGGAGCGGCCTCCAAGCCAGTTGTCCACCCACCTTGTTGTAGACTGGTCCAGCCCAGTACTCTCCAGTTTGTTAGAGAGAATCCCATGGCAGACAGAGTCAAAGTCTTTACCGTAGTTTAAATAGATGACATCAACCTCGTGTCCCTCATCCAGATGGTTAATGACCTGGTAGTAGATGGGTAAAAGGTTTGTCAGGCATAATCCACCCTCAATAAAAGCCATACTGCTGGCTGTTAAGTACCCCATCTGTTACCAGCTTGTAGCTGATGGCCTCCTTAATCAACTTTTCAAATATTTTGCCCAGGATCAAGGTCTGAACAACTGGCCTGTAGTTTGCAGGGTCATTCCTCTTCCCTCTCTTAAAGATGGGGACTACATTGGCCCTCTTCCAGTCATCTGGGACCACTCCTGAGTTCCACGACTCTTCAAATACATTGGCCATAGCAGCACCATTGAGTTTGACTAGTTTTCACGTCTCTTGGGTGCAGGTCATCTAGTCCAGCAGATCTAAATATGTTCAAGCATTGTAAAAGATCCATCACCTGTTCTGGGCTGATTTCATATAGATTGTTACCTTCCTCTCATTCCCTGGGCCTCTGGTCAGACGAGCAACCCCAGTTAGGTTTCAGGAATACCAACGTAAAATACGCGTTCAGGAGTTCTGCCTTTTCGCATGTGTCAACTGAGGGCTGCCCCTAGGGATTCAACAGAGGTCCCACAGTGGAGACCAATTTTTTCTTGCTCCCCATGTACTTGTAGAAGGACTTTTTGTCATCCTTTACACCTGTTGCTAGTTTGATCTCCAGGCAGGCCTTAGCTTTGTGCGTCTCGTATCTGCAGGCCCTGGCGATACATACAGGTATATTCCTCCCTGGCTGCTGCGCCAATCCTACATTGCATGTGCTTTTCTTTTTTTCTTTTTCCAATAGCTCCCTAATATTGCTGGTGAGCCAAGCAGGTCTCCTGGCTCTCTTCCCATTTTTTACTTGTGGGGATGGCCTATTTTTGAGCCAGGAGAATGGTCTACTTAAGGAAGTACCATCATTCCTGCACACCCAGATCATACAAATGCCGGTTGCAGAGGGCCTCTCCAACGAGCTTCTTGAGTTTGCCAAAAATTGTCTTTTTGAAATTCAGGACTTCTGTTCTGGTGGCCAATTTCCCAGTCTTGCAGTGGATGATAAGCCTGATCTGGTCATGGTTACTGTCTCCCAGAGTAGCACAAATCCTTAGGTTGCCTATGATGTCCTCCCCTTTGACCAGCACTAAGTCCAGAGTGGCCTTGCCCCTGATACGCCCTTCCACAACTTGTGTCAGAAACAGTCTACTGTCGCCAGGAAGTTGGATGACCTACTGAAGGCAGCCAAATAGTCTTCCCAACAAATGTCTGGGTAGCTGAAGTTGCCCATGACTTAACTAGAAGAGAAGGGGCAAGGGGGGAGAGGCACAGATCAAGACCCCCATGTTGGAGGAGAGTGGGACTGGGGCAGAGGCTGCACAGCTGGGCAGAGCATGGGATGGAGCTGTGAGTGGCTCATTGAGAGGGTAACAGCTCCAACCACTACACACCCTGGGAGGGCATAGGGGGCATGTGCCCCCGGATTTGCACGCGGGGTGAGAGCAAGCTGCCGCTGTGGCCAATGCTGGGCTCTTCCCAGCAGAGGCTGGGCCAGGCTGCACTCAGGGCAGGTGGTAGTGGCTCTGGGAGAGGACTACAGGAAGGCTGCAGCCACCCCAAAATCCCCTCTCCCCGCGCTACCACCACCCACCTTGAGCTCAACCCTGGCTCAACCCCCAACACCGGGAAAAGCCCAGCATTGCCCCCAGACCCAGCCTGCAGCAGCAGTCCACCCTCACTCCAGGTGTAGATCTGGGGGCACATGCCCCCCCCCAGGCATGTGCAGTGGCAGAAGCTACCACTCCCTTACCACACCCCCCTGAACAAGCTGCTCACAGCTCCATCCTGCGCCCTTCCCCAGCTGTGCTTTGCCTGCTCCAGCCCCACTCCCTCCCTCACCACAGAGGCCTCAATCTGCCCCCCCCCCACACCCCTTCCCTCACAGCAGACTTACCAGCCGAACCCAGCTGCTCTCCACACTGCACTCCAGGCCTCCTGCGTGCTGCACTGCAGCTGCATGCATGCATGGGGCATTTATCGGCAACATTAATCAGCTGTATCAACCCCCCAAAAAACCAATTACCAGTACTGTCAATTTTCTTTATGTCAGTGCTGATCTGATATGCAACCAATGTATTGGTACACCTCTAGATGTCATGCATGTTTTAGTGATTTTTACTGATATAGCAAGTGTGGCTTCTATGTTGTGGGTTGTGTCACGATGTAATTCACTTCATTATGTCTGTGTGAACAGTAGTAATTTATATGAGAGTAATTACTATTTTTCATATTTTGGCCAAGACTGTTTAGTAAAGCAGTTAACTTAAGTGTTTCTCCTACTTGAGAGAAGCAGGGTGGATAGCTTTAAAACACTGATTTAAAACATGATTTGAAATCACCAAGCCAAAACCCCACTGTAAATAGTTGACTTTTTTTAAATATGGACTATTCCATTGCATTTTTTCATGCATTTTAAAGGAAGCAGTATTTTTATTGGTTGCTATAACAATCAAAGCATATTGATTTACAACTAAATGCAGTTTTTATAGTAGGTTTGGTACATGTTTCCCAAGTACACAAAAGATGCATCAAAATAGCACTGCACCCATATGTTCTAAGTTTCAGGGTTGGTTTGTTATCTAAGTTTCTTCTCATCTTTGCTACATTTGCAGCAGTAGATTCCAACACATGAGATGACTTTGCTGATCCTTTGTGTCCAGTCCTATAGATGCTGCATCCCTGGCAGCATCAAGCCCCTTAATACATGAAATTGTGCTGTATTTTTAAAGCTTGGCCTCCAAAATAAAATTCCCCTCCCCCTTTATTCTTATGTAGGGGGAAGAAAACAAAAAGCCTTCAACTCCAGAGTTGGGGGGGGGGGGGTTTGTAGAGGTTCAAATTCAATATTTCTTAAAAGTAATAGATTTTAAATCTTAGCCTGTGCTGTATTAAATTCAAATTTCATTTTAAGCTGGTTTATTTTAAAATAAGGAAAATTTAACTATTATCTAAATTTTTAATAGAGATAGAAATCCATGTTTTAATTTTTTTTTTAAATCAAATTTTATCCACCCTATAGAGAAATACATTATTGATAATTAGCAATCTAACATGGGTATGGTTAATGGCCATGTCTTGAGCCAGCCCCTTCCAGACAATGATGAATTTACATTTTAAAAGGAAAGGCAAATAGCGAGAACAACAGCTGGGAATAAACCTTACAGTGGGAAATTTAAGCGAGGGACAATATCTTTCAGATATGGATTAGTAATCTATGTCTGAAAGGATGTAAACTTTTTCCTGGTCATAATTCAGTCAGGAAAGACTTTTGGACTGCTAAACAGATAAAACCTTGCGGGACAAAGTTTCATCGTTTTGTAGTTGGTAGGGTCAGAAGGGACCTGAGGAGATCATCTAGTCCGTGGCAGGAAAGAGTACTGGGGTCAAACGACCCCGGCCAGATGTTTGTCCAGCCTTTTTTTTTTTTTTTTTTAAAGACCCCCAGGGTAGGAGCCAGCACCACTTCTTTTGGAAGCTGGTTCCAGGTCCTAGCTGCCCTGACAGTGAAATAACGCCTCCTAATGTGTAGCCTGAAACTACCCTCCGCTAGTTTGTGTCCGTTGTTCCTTGTAACTCCCAAGAGTGCTCGGGGGAGCAGGGACTCTCCCAATGCCTGCTGGTCCCCCTTGACTAGTTTGTAGACTGCCACTAGATCCCCTCCCAGCCTTCTCTTTGGAGGCTGAACAGGTTCAGGTCCTCTCCTCGTAGGGCCTGCCCTGCTGCCCCCAATCATGTGGGTGGGCCCTCCTTTGGACCCTCTCCATATTGGCCACATCCCTCCTGAAGTGCAGCGCCCAGAACTGGACGCAATACTCCAGCTGCAGCCTGACCAGTGTCGCATAGAGAGGGAGGATTCACCTCCTTGGACCTGCTTGATACGCATCTGTGGATGCACAACAAGGAATGGTTGGCCTTCCTGACCACATCTCCACTTTGTCGGTCCATGTTCATTGTGTCATCAGTGATGACTCCAGGATCCTTTTCTGTCTCGACACTGGCGAGAAGGGAATTCCCCAGCCTGTAGGTGTACCGCTGGTTCTTCCTCCCCAGGTGCATTGCCCTGCACTTGTCAGTGTTGAACCCCATCCTGTTCTCATCGGCCCACCCCTGTAACCTGTCTAGATCTACTTGCAGCCTGTTCCTTCCTACTAGCGTACCCACTTCACCCCACATCTTAGTGTCATCTGCGAATTTGAAAAGGGTGCTTTCTACCCCCTCACCCAAGTCACTGATGAAGATGTTGAATAGTGCGGGCCTGAGAACTGAGCCCTGGGGAACACCACTGCCCACGTCCCTCCAGGTCAAATAAGACCCGTCCACCACCACCCCCTGGTGTGGCCCTCCAGCCAGTTAGTGACCCATCTGACCGTGTAGGCATCAACACCACTGTCTCCTAGTTTCTTACTGAGAATGGGGTGAGAGACCTTGTCGAAGGCCTTCCTGAAGTCCAAAAAGACTATATCCACTGTGACACCTGACCAAGGTGATCCAGCTGGCCAAGGACTGGTGACCTGGTCACAGAAGGCCACTAGGTTGGTTTGACAAGACCTGCCCCTAATGAACCCACGCTGGTTGCCCCTGAGCATGACCTCCCCTGCTGGCCCTTCCTGGACATGTGCCAGGATGATTATTTTGAAAAGCTTCCCCAGGACTGAGGTAAGACTCACAGGCCTATAGTTTCCTGGGTCCTCCTTCCTCCCTTTTTTGAAGATGGGGACCACAATGGCCTTTTTCGAGTCCTCCGGCACATCACCCTGCGGACTGGAGTTATTTGCATAGTATGGGCTAGCCAAGAATCTAATGGATAACATATGCAAATGGCCAGGTAAGAATCACTTTTAGGCCTTGCCATACAGCAAGCATTTGTCTTCGGTTTTCCTGGGTACAGTGAATGTCTTCCGGTCCTCAGCCAAGTGGGCTGAGTGTAATAAGTTGACAGAAGTTGCAAGACACCCTGACAGAAAGGTCAGAGGAAGGAGCTAGCTTTTAACCTGTTGAGTTGAAGAGGAGCTGCATTTTTAAAGCCTAGGGCTAAGATGCAGGGATAAGGTAAAATCACCACTCTGATGTTTTCTTTTGCCCGCTTATTCTTATATGTTTGTCCGTAGCTCAACATATTGTTACTGATTTCTTATCTTTACTCATTTTTATAATAAATTTGTATAAAATATACTTCCAAAGCATTTGATCACACAGGCAGGCCTCTTCTATGAAAAGAAGTGGGGTTTCAAGAAAAAAGGCACCCCTGAAGGTGTGAGACCACCCCAGGAGTGAATCTTATAAGGTGTACCTTGACTGAATCCTGAGGGAATCATTCCTTCTCCCCCCACAGCTGTTCAAGAGGTAGAATGCCTCTAGCTCCAAATACAACAACTTACCTAAATTATTATACAATCTAGATTTTGCAGTAGAAGAGGAAACTACCCTTATTAGCTGAGGCTGCACCACAGTGAAGAATACACACTTGTACAAAAATGCTTTTGCAAAATGTAAAAATTTAATAGGCAGTTCTGCCATTGAATCAAACTGCACTTAAGCCCTCAGGAATAAAAATTTGTTCATGGATCATGGTAAACTTACAGTTCGCTTACATATGTTCGTCCCAGTTATCACTCTTCAGTACCAGCTGAACTTACACAAGGCCTATACACTTCTTATTGCCAGTCCCTGTATCCCCAACTGTCAGTGGCTTACTCCTCTATGTCATCCCAACTGGCTATGTAGCCATTGTTATCAGTCATAGGTAGGGACCTACTCAAATTATGACTGCATGGATTTCACAGAAGTCATGAAATCAGGAACTTCCATGAAATCCATGGAAAAAAAACAAACAGAACAAAACACACACAAAAAAAAACAACAACAAAAAAACCTTAAAGATAAAGTGCCGACTCCCCTGTGGAAGCCAGCATTTTTCCTGGCCATGCAGCCTGGCACAAAGGGGGCTGTCAGCATGAAGGCAAGGAGGCAAAAATTGCTGTCACCCCCTCCCCTAACCAATGATTGGCCAAGGGCTGCCTGTTATGCGACCCGCCGCTCTCCACCAATCAGTGGCAAGGGGCAGGGCAGCATGACAGAAGCCCTCTCAGCTAATCAGTGGTGGGGGGCAGGGTCACCAGGGCCCCTCTGCCAGAGGCATGGGGGGGAGGGGCACCCATCATGATAAGCTTATGAAAGTGGCAGCCAGCCCCAAGATCTGCCAGCAAAAATTGACCAGCTGCCTCCTCAAGCTGGGTAAACCCCTCATCATAGGAACTTTGTCAAATGAAGGAAACACACCTAAGGTATCATTTAAGTGGTCCTGAGCAAATGTTGGAATATGTCCACTTGAACTGTTAAGTACTCCTCTTATACCCATTTACTACCCCAGAAGGGAACCAAGCCACCAGCAATTCCTGCATACATTTAACACAGCAGAACGCAATCAAAGCATTTCACATTGCAGATCAGATACTCAATACAAAAAAGACAGCTACATACCTGTATAGGTAGCTACCTACCTACCTGCTTGTGCATGTAGTCAGTCAATCAACTGACTTATCTTCTGTTATTATCCCAATTCCTCATAAATGTGCACATTGTATGCAAGTTTATCCCCAAATAGTCTGTAGCTCAGTAAGCCCCATGAACTGACGGCAGAATCACAGCCCACCAGCCAAGTTCCATGCTCATCTGGCAAGCAAAAAGACTTCAAATGCACTTTAGCATACTGTCAATGAAAATAAAAGTTTTCCCCTGTACTTAGAGGAAAGCAAGCCTCAATCCTGCAAGCCTCCCTCATGGTCAGAAGAAAAAAAAAAAAATAGTTGACAACCCTGGGCAGTTCTCTGTGACCCAGTGACAGCCACCACGATCACAATGAAGTAGCTGTTGACAAAGGCATAACATAAAGGTAACTCTAGATTAGGGGTGAGCAATTATTTTGTTTCTCATGCTACATAGGGAGTTTTGGGGAGCTGTTGTGGACCAGGTCAGCAACACCCCCTCCCACCCTGCACAACAACCCACCAAACATCCCTATGTGGGATGGGGCCACGGGTGGACAGGGAGCTGCTGGCATGGGTGCGGGAGGGTGACAGCTTCAGCAAGGGCAGCTCAGTTGGGGCCCATCCAGTCACTCTGAATTCAGAGTCTTGTTTTTGATTTCCATCTAAGAATGAAACAAAAAAAAAAAAATTGCAATATTCCTTTCTTCCCCTTCCCACAATCAATGTGTGAAAGTGACTTCTCCCATAAACACAGGAATGGCATTGGCTAGATTGTCAATATGTACAAACTGCGCAAGTTATCCTTTGGAAATGGCTAATTGGCAGACTTCAAGAGCAACACTAATTCTGGAATCAAAAACTGCAGCAGAAAGTATTTTTTGTGTGTCATTAGATTAAAAGTGCTTCAGTAGTTTAGCTGTTTGCTTTGAAAAAACAAAGTTAAACTATGTTGCCATAGAAAGCTACCACCCTTTAATAAAAAAAATTCAACTTTATGAGTAGAGATTTAAGATCTAGTCAAATGTTTAAGCTGAGCTACAAAAGGAGTAGCATGCTAAGGAACAGGGGGAAAAAAGCTAACAAACAAACAAACAAAACAGTAAACCATGAATTTGCTCTGAGAGCTTGGGAATAAAATTCTTAGATGAGAAAACATTTAGCTTTGGGGTATATGCCAAGCTTCCACTGTACTACTTAGAACAGTTGCACACATCTCCATAGGGCTATAATATGCAAGTATGGGGTCAAAGAAGGTTAGGTTCAAATCCACTACTAATCAGGGATCCTGGTTTTCTCCGATTTAAAAAAATCCCTAGTTTAAAAGTAGTAACTGAAAACCTACATTTCTCTGTGATTAAAATGAAATACCACTGTACACACACACACTCACTCACACAGTGGTATTCCATTTAAGATCATGGGAAAATGTGGATTTTGGGTTACTTTTTTTAAATCTGAAAATTGGGTATTTTCTGTTTGTTTCTTTTGTTTTGTTTTTAAGATCAGAAAAAACCAGGATCCCTGCTGATTGCCATCTATGAACTCAAATCTGTATTTTTTGGATGTCTTTGGTCCTTATTCATGTTTTAAATTACCTATATTTGCAGACAAGTCTTTCACCTTAGACTTGCAGACTAAATCTTAGTTGTAAATTACATTTTCACAATGAAAAAAAAAATAAAAATTCAAGTTTAACTGAACACCTCCTAGTACTGTGCATGCCAAATAAGTAGGGTTCTACCCAAGTTGCAGCAAGAGAAAGGAATTTTCATGGCTTGCCTGTGGTGCATAGAGCCAATTTTGCAGTGAGCCTGTCCCTTGATGATTGGATGAGGAGCCCTTGTGGCTTCTCCGCCTGCCACCAATTGGCTAAGAGTGGCTCATCATGCAGCCCCACCACTTGCCACTAATTGGCAAAGCAGGGCAGGGCCATGCAACAGGCAGCCCTCTCAGCCAATCAGCAGAGGAAGGGGAGGGTACAATCTTGGCTGCTCTCCTTCTCACTAGCAACTCCCCCCACCGCAGGATGAAACAGTTCGTTAGCTGAATAGCTATCTTATTTTAAGACCACTTACCTTTCAAAATACCAACAGTCCTGATTGTTATGGATATACCCAGCACAGGTGCCTTGAGCTAACAACCCATGCTTTCTCCTTTGTACCTTTTTGCATGCCATGTTAGCCATTTGACACCTCTGGAAACCATCCTATTTGTAGTATGCAGAATCTCTTTTGGGAGCTCATTAGTTTTCTAGAGAACTAATGACATAATGGGCCTCTGTCCTAGTCCTCTCACCCACCTGAATACAACACGTGAACATTTTACATTTCCACATTAAAAAATGAAAGTTGCTCATGCTATATCTAGTACTTTAAAAGAAGACATTAGGCTTTTCACCTTCATCTAAGTTGCCATGAAAAACTTCTTACCAACTTTCAGTTTTTCTTCTCATCTATTACTTGTCTTGCATTGAGTGGTATTTAAGGACTTCAAAAATCAACTTACATCTGGAGCTAATTTTTTTTCAAATGAAATATGGTTAAGGAATTTAACTACATGAATTAAGGAGAGAAAAAACAAACAAACAAGCAGTAAAGGAAGAACCTCTGAGCTCTATCTTCTTAAATACCCCACATACCATGAATATTTTTCCCCCTTAACCTCTTCAATTTTGCAAGGGGGTGGGGGGGAAGGTGACAAACAAGTCCCATTTTTCATGGGCAGTGCTTCTTACATCTGTAATATATGTAGTGATATACAAACACTTGTTTTTAAAATAATGAATTGTTACCCTTTTCTTCCTCCCAGCGAGTTTCATAAAAAGATTCTTGCAATTTATGCCTCATACAAACATTCATTTCTAGCCATCAAGAACTTTTAGCACTACAAATTATTCTGGGAGAGGAATACTGAATATGTTCAGTCTGCAACCACCCGCTCTTCTGTGTGCCTCATGCGTTCCTGATAGGAAGGCGATCCCAATTTGAGTAAACCACAAGTTGCTCTAATACTCCCACTCAAAGTGATTGCAAAAGCAAAGCAGTCCCCTGCTAACTTCTCCCACCAGGATCCAGAGTGAGAAGCAAGCAGATGACTCTCAGTGCTACTTCTTGCATGTGGGAGCCAAAGGGAGCAACAAAGTAAAACCCTCTATGCACTTCTTACTGCAAAATGCAGTGTGAGGGAAGATGACAGGGAGCAACTGGTAGCTGCTCCTCCCCTCACTCCTGGTCTTTAAAGGAAGGAGAGCAGCTCTTCCCCCACCACCCCTCCAAACTAGAGTTACCCTGGTCTCAGGAAGGCACAGGGGCTCTTGCACATGGCTGCTTATGCCCTGGAACAAATTAAGGAATGGGAACGTGTATAAATGTTCATTCTCTCAGGAAAAACTGAGTCTGCATTTCTCTCCTGGAACCATTTCTGGTCGAGGAAAAAGTGTGTAAATGTTTACACACTTGTGGTTTATATCAGAACAGCAATTCTCCCAGTAGAAACAAAATGCTTGTACATGGCCTTAGTGATATTTAAGCTGCAGCTACTCCTATATTCCTACTTGGCTTCAGTAGCTGCCATACTTTTCCGTTTTTGCTTGATCTGTTACAGCATTATGATTTGTTTACTACATGTAGCGCGCCTGTACACGTGCACAACTGCAGCACATCAGAGCAGACTCTATTAATAGGGCTACCCCAATAAAGATTTGCTTGGCAGATACCTATAGCCAATTATTCATGAGGCATATCAGTCAATACTAGTCCATTAACTGATACGTGGGAGAGCAGCTCTCTGCTGGTAAGTCTGGGCAGGGGGAAGGGGCATGGGGGGAGCAAACTGAGGCCCCCCACAGTGAGAGAGAGTGGAGCAGGGGCTGGGGGCACCGCCCAGCTAGGGCAGTGAGTGGGACCCCTGGGCCGGGGTGGGGAGCGGGATGGAGCTGCAGGCAGCACGGCCAGGGGATCAGTGTCCTAGCACTGAAGACTGGCAAAAGGGGTGCTCGAACTAAAGCTCATCAAATAAGCTTTAGCTTAAGTGCTTCCACCATTTTTATGTGCGGGGATGCTTTTAGGAGGGGAGCTGAGTAGAACGAGGATGGATGTGGGCTGCCCACTGTGGGCTTGGGGATCTTCGCCCTGCTGCCTTTGACCTGGAAGCCACATGCTGACCGTGCATCCCTTGCCTGCCTGGCAGCAGAAGGCACGAATTCACTGCCACTACTGCTGCCAGTTGCGCAGGTGGTGCATGGCCACTGTGTGGCTTCCAGGGCAAAGGGAGCAAGGGAGAGAGCCCTGAGTCCAGAGGGCAGCTTGCCTCTGCCCCACACACAAATCTGTGCTGGGGTACACATGCCCCCTGCACACCTACTCTGGGGAGTGTATGCAGCAGTGGGGAGCTGCCCCCTCCTCATTCCCCCTTGCCCTGCACCCCCTAGACCAGCCACCCATGGCTCTATCTCACTCCCCACCCTGGCCCTAGGGTCCTATTTCACTGCCTGGGCTGTGCAGAGCCCCCAGCCCCAGGTCTACTCCCCCCCTCACCATGGGGGCCCTGATCTGCCATGCCCACCCCCCTGACACCCTTTCCCCTCTATAGGCTTACCTGTAGGACAGTTCTCCACATTGCCCACCTGCATTCTTGACCATGTGCATGGGTGCAGCTGCATGCATGCAAGTGGCATCCGGGGGCCCCAGCCAGAAAACATATTATATTTATTAGTTATCATTATCGGCTACACCAGCCAAAAAAGCAGATAATATTAAATTTTTCCTTTTATCAGTGCTGATCTGATATGGCACCAATATGTCAGTGCACCTCTGTTGATTAATTGAGTCTGCTGGAGCATTGCAATTAACACACTCCAGTATCCTCCCGCATCTCATGCATCAGAATCCCCATGCTTCAAATTGCAGTAGGGGCACTTGAACTAAAACTCAAATGAGCTTTAGTTCAAGCGCCCCTGCCACCATTTTGAAGTGCAATGACAATGATAAACAAAACACTGCAGTGCTTTTATTAAAGCAGCTTTTGAAGTGCCACCACTTCAAGCCCTACAGTACATGTAAGAATGCCCAGGAAATCCATTTTACTAGACTTAACTTTTACTTATCAACCAAATTTTCTCTTCTACTCTTTGTAACATAGGTTTCTTTAATGAAGCATTTCAGAGGGCTAAAAATTCTTAAGGTATTTATATAGAAATACAAAAATAGTTGAGAGAATTTTTTTTTAGCTGCATAATGCTCTACTTAAGTGTTCTAGTAATGAACTACTGTTTTTAAAAATAAGTATTCTTTAACAAGAACATTATATAGTTTAGGTACAGTGACTATTCAACATCAATTGCACAATTAGCTTCTTCATCAGTCACGTTCATTTGATCTTTTAATGTTCACTTACTTTCAGATTATTGCTCAGAAGGTCTCCTTCTCTGGCTACCAGGAGAGCAAGGGAACAGGGGAGCAAACAGGAAAGTTTGCAAGCAGTTCACAAGTGAGTCTGCTACCCTACTCTTTGGAGGGAAGCCTTCACGGTAAGTTGTTTGTTCCTTTAAATTAAGAACAACTAACCTAGGGCACCTACACACACAATGGACCTCTGCTCTGACGTGTGCCTAATTAGCATGAATTGGAGCTAATTCGCATGCTCCAGAAGCCTTGGCATCATGTGTGTTCAGTGTCCCCACATTTCAAAATGGCAGCGGAGGCACTTTTAAAGCTTGAACAAGCCTCAGAGATGGAGGGCATAGGAGAAAGGAAAACTTTTAAACTAACAATTGGAGAGAAACTGAAAGGAGCAGAAAAAACAAACAATTTGGGCTGACATATCCTATGAGAGTGAAACCATAAACAGTGGGGGAAAGAAAACCAGTACTCGGGTAAAGTGCAGAAAAGACAAGCATAAACTAATAGATTAATGGAGTTAAAGTTCATGAACAAGAAGCCTGCCAGGCAACAAGAGAAGTATAAGTGCTTTTATACTTGCACCAGAAGTTTAAGATCCAAGACGAGGGCACTTGAATGCTTAGCAGTAAATAACTGCTACCTAGGTATCTCAGAAACATGGTGGAATAGGGGCGTGGGGGAACCAACAGGATGCTACCATACCAGAATACAAGTGATACAGGAATAATAGAATAGGCCATACTGGAGAGGGAGTGGCAGTCTATATCAAAGACTGCATCTAATCAAATAGGGTAGATAAGGCACCACAGAATCCCTGTGGATAGAAACTGTTTTCAACCAGAGGAAAAGCAAAACTACCAAGGAACCTATATCTAGAGGTATATTATCAAACCCCGGACCAGGACAGCAGTAGCAAGCTAAAAGTGCTTAAGGGGGCTGAGAGAGGCTGCAAAAACAGGAAACACAGTAATAACAGGTAACTTCAACTATCCATGAACAGACTAGGTCAATCTAACCTCAGGCAATGATACAGAGATCAAATTTCTTGACATTATAAAAGATTGCTTTTTGGAGCAATTAGTCCTAGAACATACAAGAGCAAAGCCCGTGCTTGACCTAGTCTTAATCAGTACACAGGATTTGGTGCAAAGGGTTACTTGTTACTGAGCCGCTCTGCAATAGTGACAGAATTGCAATGGGATATGACATTCATAATTGAGTAGACTAAAAGTAAATCCAGGTTTAAAACTTTAAGAAGGGAGAGTGTACCAAAATGAAGAAGCTAGTTAGGAGTTAAAAAGGGTACTTAAGGAGATGAAGAACTTACAAACAGCATGGGAACTGCTTAAGAACACCGTATTGAAAGAATGGAACAAATGCATACTATAAGCCCAACAAAAGAAAACATACAAAAAGAAAGCCAGCATGGATTAATGGCAGAGTTGCAGAGGCAATAAAAAGGTTTCTTTCAAAAGACGGAAAATAAATCCTAATGAGAAAAATAAATAAAGAGCACACAGACTAATCAAACATAAAACCATAATCAGACAAGCTAAGAAAGAAATGGGAGAAGTTTGATAGAGATATAAAAAGGTAACCAAGACAAAAATGTTAATTAGAAGCTAAAGACCCACCAGGTAGTAATTTGGGCCTCTGGATGGTCAGGGTGCAAAAGGGGTGTTCAAGGATAACAAGACCATTTGCTGAGAAATTAAACATTTTTTGCTTCCTTCTCAACTGTGAAAGACATTGGAGATTCCCCTTACCAGATCCATTCATCTCTAGGGACAGCCAGTAGAGCCGACCTAAATTAAAAATTTCAACAAATGAGATCATAGATGGAAAAAAAAGAAAAAGAAAAAGAAACTAAACCATAGCAAAACGAACAGACACTCACCCCAAGGTCCTGAAGGCTCAGATCGGAAACTGACAAACTCCTAGCTGTAATGTGCAGACAGTCACTAAAAGCTGCCTTGGTAACAGGCAACTGAAGGCCTGGTGATAACTGCCATATTTAAATAAGGCTCTAGAGAACCCAAAAAGCTACAAGCTGGTCTAACTTGTGTTTCTGGAAAACAGCTTAAAAAAAAAAATGTTCAGCACATGAATGAACATGGACTTGCTAGAGAGGACTCCACATGGTTTTGACAAAGGGAAACTATGCCTCAGCCTACTAGAATGCTTTGAGGATGTCAATGAGCAGGTGGACCAGGGTGATCCACTAGACAGAATGCACCTGGACTTCAAAAATCCTCTGACAAGGTCCCCCATAAGAGGCTCTTAATGAAGTTAGGCAGTCATGGAATTACAGGGTAGGTCTATTTGCAGATTAGAAATTGGATTAAACATCAAAAACAGAGCAAGTATAAATAATGGGTAGAGGTACCCCAATATATCAGGGCCATAACAGATCAGCACCAATAAATGAAAAAGTAACATTAATTTACTATTGGCTTTTTTTGACCAGCATAGCTAGTAGCGTACTGATTAATACAATACACCTTCTGGCCAGGGCCCCTAGACACCACGTGCATGCGCGCAACCGCATACATGTGGCCAAGAATGCAACTGGGCAGAGTGGAGAGCAGGTTTTGGGATGTTTGAGGAATGCTGTCTGTGGGTTGCCTGTGAACCTTTAAATAACAGAGAATGCTTTAGTAGAATCCCTATGATACTAATGATACTACCTGGTTTGGTCAAAAATGTACAAACATTTTACATGGGGAAACAAAGCTTATTGTTTTACTCTATCATCCCACACACAAAGGCAAACAGCTTGAAGTTACGTGACATGGGAACACAGCTCAGAAGGAACTCACTAGTGCAGTGACAATACCAATGGAACTCAATCCCCTTTAGAAGGGACTCATGAAGGGTGCCTATACACAAACAGTGAAGCTGTTGCAATGCACTGGAATTCCAGTGCATCAGAGCAGACACGATTAAATCAAGTCCGCTGGAGCATGGCAATTGCCACGAGTTCAAGCACATCCATTTTTAAGCACAGAGATGCTGATACACAAGACGTGGTAGTGCTTTAGAACAGCTCTCAGAGCCCCTCTAATTAAAGCGCAGACCCCCTCACCCCTGCCTGACATTTTTTGCTTTGCTGAAATGATTTTTTTTTTTTTTTTTAAACTAAGTGGGATCAGTGTTATCATTACAATCTTGGATGGGAACACCCACTTTAGCAACTGCAACTTCAACATTAATTGCAAAAGAGCCTCTTCAGGAACTGACTTCATCACCCTTCCACTGCTACTGAAGTTGTCTCTTAAAAAAATTCAGCTACACTGCATGTCAAGATTTGGCAGATCCAATCATACTTGAGCATGATCTTCTCCTAAAACGGTAAAGCTCATTTTATCAACACATATTAAACGAAGCTTACACATTTGATGGTCTAGAGTCATATCAAGAGACTTTATCTTTAATAGCTTTTAGTTTGATCTGCTGTGAGAAATGGTTGTTCTGCCTACGTAAGATGAAGGACAAACCTTGGTAAAAATCAAGACTGTGTCACAGCAACAGTATTTCTTGAATACAGGGATACTTGGATCTGCTTTTGCCAAAATATTTGATAGAGGCATCTTTACTTGTAAAGATAAAGTTGATCTTTTTTTTTTAGTAATATGGAATTCAGTTGAAAACCAACTGCTCTTAAAATAAAACAAAATCCCTAGATTTCATAGAGCAGAGAAAAATCCATCTTTGCATTGCTCTGTCAAGTTCAGTAGAAATCACAGCAAGCTTCAAATAATACTCGGGGGGGGGAGGGGGGGGGTTGGTTTTTACCATGTGGTTCAGTTTTGAAAGGCAAGTGCTTTCTCTTCTAAAGTCTCTGTTAAGACAGGAGTTTTGTAGGATTCCAGGTGGTTAAGATGAAACCTAAAAGGCATACCAACATTTCAAAGTCTTTCTTTATTGGAGTGAAACAGTTTCACAAGTTGAAAAGATGAGTGTTCTAAGCCTATACAAAAGGCTTGAGTGTGAAGAGAAATGTTAGCAGCTATTTCAAATTAAAGTGCTATTGAAAGAATAGGGGGCATGTAAAAATGTGGTTGTTGTGAATGCTACGAAAGCTGTGGAGAAGCAATATGGCCTCTCAGAAGACGGAAGGCAAGACATTTCACGAACAACAGGAAGTAACATCAGTGAAGACCATTTTGTCCTAGAAGTGGGAGAAGAAACACCTTGATAGTTGCCACATGGAGCAGTGGGGAAAACAAGTTAACATTGAGGTCAAGGAGCTCAGTTATACACCATGTATGTATGTGTTCTTCCTTTTCCAGTTAATAGCTGAACCTGTGCTGTCTTCTCATCTGTGTAGTCCAAGTTATAGAAACTTGTGGAAAGAAAAGAAGGACTGGCCAAACATCTGGCCTGTCTTGTGGGGACCTGAAGGGAACAGAAAGCCAGAAGCTGCTTTGGAATGTGCTCTCTAGTGTGGGCCTATATAAAATGCAGATGGAAGTGGCAGCTCATAGATGTGTTCTCTATAACTGCCAGCCCCTGTGAGAACTTATCTAGCATAGCTCTTGGATGAAACTTAACCTCTTTTTCACTTGCAACTTGGTAATTTATTGAGGTCAATAGGGTTTTAATCATCCACTGTGTACAACATCTTCTGTTACATTCAGGGCTTTACAGGCGACCTAGCTCCTCAGACATTTCTGCTTTAACTCACTTGGTCCTCAAGTTCAGAAGTGTATTTTTAAAAACTAATTTGGAGAGAGAACGTGCTGAGCCTAGAAGAAAAGCAGAAAGCTTTTAGTCAGGTTTTATGTTAAGATAAAACTTCAACCCATGGTTCAGCCTGACTGCCAGCCACCTGGCATAGTCTTCCAATAATGCTATATTTTGTGTTACCTGCAGCAGCAGCATCATGCATGCAGGTAACCCGAACTGTCAGGGTGTTATTTCTAAAAGGGACGGCCGCTATTCCATGCATTCCTAGTGCTGAGGTTACCATTTTATCTTGACATACAAATGGATTGCTCTTCCCATCCTTGATTTAGCTACTTAGTAACTCAACACTGACCTTGAGAGTAGCTATATTCTACTGTCAAGCTGCATAACCTTCTCCATCATCATTCCTTATTTTTTCCAAAAAGGTGATTTTTCTACGCAATTGTCACAAGCCTAACCTTTTGAAAAGGCAAGGCTCAAGTACGATTGGAAAGTTTTGCCACTTCAGTTACTGGTTTTACTTTAAAAAAGCCAGTTTTTCTATTCAGAAAAGGCTATAATGTTTCTAGGGGTTTAGGTTGTAGCCATGTTGGTCTAAGGATATAGGCAGACAAGTTTCCTTGGGTGAATTTGATATCTTTTATTAGACCAACCCAAATGGTTGGAGAATAGTTATTAAGCAGGCTTTCGGGTTCAAAAACCCTTCGTCAGGCTAAGGACGCTGCAGCAGTTGCTGCGTGCTCTTCCTGGATCCAGGAAGAGCACGCAGCAACTGCTGCAGCGTCCTTAGCCTGACGAAGGGTTTTTGAACCCGAAAGCCTGCTTAATAACTATTCTCCAACCATTTGGGTTGGTCTAATAAAAGATATCAAATTCACCCAAGGAAACTTGTCTGACTATAATGTTTCTATACACTAATGACCGTTTAGAATTCCTGTGTCAGTGATCTCAGTTTTCCTGTTTTCACAGGTAGATTATAGAATTTCAAATGGAACTTTAAATAACAATTAAATTACAAAGCAATGAAGTTAGCCATTTTGATTTAAACTACACCTCAGTAAAGCTGTGCAAAATTTTACCCACTGTTTCATTTTGACCCTGTTTCGACTCATTTTGAGTTCAAAACAGCAAAATCAAAATGAAATGAAGGGCTTCAAAACAGCCTTGAAATTAAATGAGGGTAGTCGAAAGGTTTTGAAAGTTTCAAAACGTTTAGAGTTTTGAAGCTGAAGCTGGGCTTGCCTGCAAGGAAACAGAGTAAGGAGAGGGAGGGGGAAGAGGAGGGGAAGGACTGCTCTCATATTGACTACGTAGCTGGCCAGTGACTGTGATGCTTCCTTGAGGTCTCTTTCAATCCCAGTGCCCTTGAGGAGGGATGGAAAAAACAGCATAAAAAAAAAAAAGCAGCATTGTTTGAACTGTCCTGCTTTCTGCCTTAGCTCTGACAGTTACTGAGCTATCTTCTAGCAGCTCAGGAGCAGTAGACAACAAGCTACTGCTACCACTGATTTGAACAATTTCTTACTTGCTAGCCTAGCTTAGGAAGTAGCATTCCAGAATACCTTTCTTCTAGATGCTTTTATTTTATTATTATACTCATTGATTTATTCTTTTCAATTTTATAATTATATTGGATAGTGCACTATAGAATTTTATATAGGAAGATAAATATATAGAAATAAAATATAAATGTATATCGTGTGCCATAGACGACACCTTACAAAAATGTATATAGGAACGCAGATACATTATATATTTGTAAAAAAGCAAAACACTATGAAACACCATGAAGCGTGGTGGAAAGGCAGCTGGCAAACCTTCAGGGAGGAGCAGAAGAGGGGGTAGAAGAGGTGTAAGTTCCCCTCCCCCCAACAAAAAACTGAGATGCAGCCTCTTTCCTACAACTATTAGGTATGAGGCTTCACAAGCAGCAAGGAGAGGGGAGCAGTGCCAGTGCCTGTGCCCGAGTCTGCATTCCAAGAGCACCACCATCACAACAAGCAGCAGCACCAGCATAACAGTCTCCTCCACCCTCATTTCACTTCCCAGGCTGAGCCTTCCAGTGCCAGAAGAACTGGATCTGGATCAGAGTGCCATAGCAAGGGAAATTCTGGGGAAGGAGGGGGAAAATCAGCCAAGTCTGTGCTTCGCACCCCTCAAGTTTCCCCTAGAGCCAAGTCTCCTTCCCCAGAAGGCACTTCAAAGGCGGCTGAGGCAGAGGTTATGGAGGCAAAAGGCTCAGCTGAGTTCGCTCCTCCTGTTGCTGTGCTTGTGCCTGCTGAGGAGGGGGAAACTACAACATCCACACATATACCCGCACCCCAGAAGTGAGCGGGTAGTGTGGTCTGGGATCATTTCGAGCTTGCAGATAATCCCACCTACACCATCTGCCTGCACTGCCAAGCCAAAACCAGCCGGGGCAAGAGAACAAAACACATGAGCACCACAGGGATGCTGATGCAGCTATGCAGACACCACCCCCTTCCCCTTGCTCCTCCTCAGCCTGGCACCAGTGGGAGCTTACCCAAAGGGAAGCCACCCTCTTGCTCCAAAGTCCCCATTCCCCCCAAAGCAGATGCAGGCCACCCTGGAACAGTGGGGGAAAGGCGGACAGAAAGCGAGGCACATTGCAAGGGTGAACAAGATCACCCAGAGCACTGGGGAGATGCTTGCTGTTGATGGCCAGCCCTTCTCCTTATTTGGGTAGCCAGGGTTCAGGCAGCTCATGGTGCTCATGGACCCATCCTACCAAGTCCCTGCACACACCGCCTTCAGCAGGACGGTGGTGTCCTCCCTGTATGAGACATACAAGGAGTACTTGAGGGAAGAGCTGTGCAAGGCAGGTCCACAGGTAGCCTTATACTTCATCTGGGACATCTGGAGCAGCTGGGGTGGACATCATGCCTATCTCTCCTTCACAGGGCACTGGTGCAACCAGTCAGGCCATTGGTGGGCTCTCCTTCAAGCTAAAGTGATGGAGGAGGAGTCCCACATGGCAACAGAGATCAGGGGGGCTACTGGTGAACTACTTGGTGCAGGAATGGCTTGCTGGGCAGGGTGAACTCATCCATGGGTTCATGGTCACCAACAATGGGGCCAATATGGTCAAGGCAGTCCAGGATGCCAACTTTCTTGGCATCTGCTGTGCGGCACACAAGTTCCACCTCATTGTCAGGGATGCCTTGGAGGGAGACAGGGCTGCTGGTAACAGCACCAGCAGGAGGCTCATTTCCAAATGCAGGAAGGTGGCAGTCTACTTCCACTGGAGAATCAAGGGGGGCAAGATGCTGTGGGACCAACAAGCAGAGCTGATCATCCCGCAGCACAAAATCACGCAGGATGTGGGAACTCAGTGGAACTCCACATACCTGATGCTCAAGCAGCTGGTGGAGCAATAGAAGGTCATCCATGAGATGGCTTTGCTCAGGGAGATTGGGATCAGCAGCCCCCTGAACAGAGTTGAGTGGAATACCATCTCCCAGATCTTTGTGATCCTCAAGCCTTCCTCAAGGCCACTGAGCCTCTCAGTGCTGGTGATGCCCTCCTTAGCCAGGTGATCCCCATAGTGAAGGAGCTTCAGAGCTAAATACAGAGCTTCCAGGGATTCAATGTTCTTGGCTGGGGCAAGCCGCTATCACAAGACATCCAAGCACTGGTGAGGCAGCTGAAGGAGGGCATCAGGAAGTGGCTCGATTCTTTGCAGTCCAGTACGGTCCACATGCTGGCCGCCATGTGTGACCCGAGGGTAAAGGACAGTGTATGCAGCAGCCACACCCTGAATCAGTGGATGAAGGTACTGGCAGAGAGTGTCAGGGAGGCAGAACAGTGAAGGGGGGGGAAGGGGGGGGAGAATGTGGAAGAGTGGGATCCACTGTCCCATGTTAATGCACCATCCACCAGCCAGTCTCCTCCTGCACTACAGGTGCTGCCAGTGTAGGCCAAGGGCATGGCTTCTATGGTTGGGTCCAGAGGCACCAGATCCCACCATCAGGCAGGTAGCGCTCAAGCCTTGGTGGCTGCCTATCTTGCCAAGGATGTGGAGCTGTGCTGTGCGACCCCTTGGCCTACTGGGCAAGCCAACCAGTCCACCAACCAGTGTTCTGAGTGAGAGGGTGGTCAGCATTGCTGGGGATGTAGTGACACCCCACTCCACCTGCTTAGATTCTGGTTTGGTGGAGCAGCTAGCGTTGCTGAAGGTGAACCTCCTGCTGCTAAGGTTCCCCAAGCTCCAGGTGCAAACAGAGTGAATGCCACCCTCCTCACTCCATCCATACCCATTTCCTTTTAACAAAATTTTAAAAGCCAGTTAATGGCCTGCTGTCAGAGCTGGAGGGGGCACTCACTACATCACCAGTCAGCAGGGGAAGAACATGTCCTTGTTGAGCTTCCGTGCCAGAACAAACTTAGAGGTATGGGCTGGGGCTACGGGGAAGGAGGCAGCCCCGGGTCCTGGTCATGACCACTAAAACTGTACTCTGCCTGGGTCAGGAAGGCCTGGTGGGACTGCTGGTGGCACGGGAGCCCCAGGAAATGCCAGGACCAAGGATTCCCCTGATGAAAGACAGGTAGGAGGCACCATAACTTCCAGCTACCACATGCATACACAGTCCTGGCTGGGGAAACCCCAGACCCATCACATCTTTGACAGGCCTGAGGCTTGCTAGTTGCAGTGGATTTGAGGCTCCAGGTGGACTCAGTTTAGCTGCCTGCAATTCCATCTATGAGGCATGGGCTTTCACGTTTAAATCCCTTCATCAAGCTGAGCAAGCACCTGCAGTTGGTGTGCATGTATGTGCTCTTCCTGGATGGAAGGAATAGTAAAGAAGCCAGAGGCTGGCATACAATGCAGGCAAGAAAGCCAGTCAGTGAAAATGGAAATAGAGGCATCTGGGGATGAGGGACAGGCTGGAATGGGGATGTAGCAGCACACATAAAAGTGGAGAGGTACCTGGGGAGTCAGATGTCTGGCAGGTTGCAGCATGTTATAAATCCAGTGTCTATACTGAGTCTGAGTTTCTGTACCTAGGAGGCTGATGAATGAAGTTCATAGGCCCAGCTGTGAAAAGCAGTTTGTAAATTCCCTTTCAGGATCAGGCCTCAGAAACTGGAAACAGAGTGGTTTATTTGTGAGAAATGTGACCCCCACAGGTAGTTGAGTATTCTTGTCTTTGATAGTTTCTGGTGTAGTTTGCAGGGGTACTGGAGATCGTTGCCAGGTTTTGTGGTTTGAGCTGTAAGAAGTTGGCTTCTGGTGATGAGGTTAGGTTAGCAAAGTTTGGTGCTTGTTTGAATTTACAAACCATTTTTCACAGCTGGGCCTATGAACTTCACTTTATCAGCCTCCTAGTTACAGAAACTCAGACTCAATATAGATTAGACAGTGGAATTCTGACACACTGCAACCTGCCAGACATTTTTCTCCCCAGGTACCTCTGCACTTCTACCTGCGCTGCTACATCCCCCTTCGTCTCCTCCACCCCGGCCTGCCCCTTACCCCCAAATGCCTCCATTTCCATTTTCACTGACTAGCTTTCTTGCTTGCATTGCATGCCAGCCTATGGCTTTATTATTCCTTCCATCCAGTAGCCACGTGTGCCCGTGCAGACACACCGAAACTGCAGGTGCTTCCTAAGCCTGACAAAGGGTTTTTCAACCCTAAAGCTTGTTAAGATATATTTCTCTAACTATTCAGTTGGTCTGATAAAACATACCAAATTAGATTGACCCAAAGGAAAAGACCTTGTCTGCCAGTGTCATGTCCTTAGACCAAAACCCCTAGCACCTCACCAGGATGCAGGGCCCTGGGCACATCTAAGCCCCAGGGCTGGGGCTGGCAAGGAGAGTTCTCTGGCAGCTGCTAGAGAAGCAGCTCCTGCAACAAAGAAAAGAAAGGTTCTAGTCTGTGACAGTTTGGTTGCCTGACTGCTGGTGCTAGTTTGCTGCTTACAAAGTTATTACCTGTTGTCATTTAAAGTGGTGGACCAGGCTGAGGCTGTAGGGGAGGAGGCAGCCTTATTGGGGCACACTATTATATCGTGTAGGGGCCCTAGCACCAGTGAAGGCGCACCTTAACACACATGCACACGCATGCAGTGTCACCCATGTCACAAGTCTTGCTTGTCAGCAGCTTGAGGTGTTTCCCAGAAACCCCTGCACCTATCTCCTTGAAACTTGGCAAGCTTCATGGCCTCAGCAGGGGCTACCATCCCTGCAATTTTCACCCACATCAGGTAAGAAATGACGAAGTTTTAGGCAGTTTCGTGCTTCCCCATTATAGCCTATGGGCTAAACGTGAAACAGTTTCAACTAAATGAAGTGGAACACTGATTTCAAAACTAAATTGAAACACTGTCCCATTAAAACGGAAGTCTAAATGAAGCGGTGCCATTTCACACAGCCCTACACCTCAGGCATTTTCTTAACAATATTAGAGATTTACAGGCAGTCCTCGACGTACAACTTTGAATTACGAAGAACAGCATTTACAATACTTGTAAACTGACAACCCGTTTCGAGTTTCTGATGTGGGTTTCGACACAGCTACATCCAGCTGCTAAGTCTGTTGTGGTGGGGAGGAGAGGGGAGAGAAGGGACATGGAGGGGAAGATTAACACCCCTGCAGTGAGGGAGGGATTGCGACTAGGGTTGGACCGGGGCTGGGGCAAGCTACCCAGCCAGGGTGTGGGGAAGGGGTGGCAGCATATGCCCCAGATCTGTGCAAGGCAGGCAGGGCTGGGGCTGCGCCAGGCTGAGCTCCAGGCAGAAGGCACTGGGAGCAAGTACTCTGACCTTCTGCTGCTTTCCCAGCTGGGGGCGGGGCGGGGGGGAGGGGGGGGGGGTCTCAGGCACAGCTTGCAGCTGGGGCTGGGACCAGGGCTATGGGAAGTTTTAGGGTGGCTACAGTCCCCCCATAGGCCCCTCTGCCGCCGCCCCCCACAAATCTGGGGCACAAGCCCCTGCTATGCCCTGCCACCCAGCCAGGGCAGGGCAAAGCCACAGCTCATCTGACAGGTGCAGGGAAACTGGAGCAGCTCCTGCCACTGTGTACCACTTGTCCAAGGCAGTGCAGCACCTGCATCCTGAGACCCCCCGCCCTGGTTGGGCAGCCCCTGTCCTAGTTGCAAACCCTCCCTTGCTGCAGGGCATTCATCTGCTCCCCCACGCCGCTCCCTTCCCCCCTCCCCACCATCACAACAGACTTACCAGCCGGACACAGCTGCGTCAAGCATGGTAAAGGGACCAATCCCTCATTTGTAACATTATTTCCATGGGAAAATTGGTTCTGAGTTATGACCTTTTGATTTATGACGCAGTTTTCAGGAACCAATTGCATCATACATCTGAGGACTGCCTGTACTTAAAATACATTACAAGGAAGACTAGGAAATAAGAAAAGGTCTGTAATTAGAACTGCTCAATATATCACTTTCATTAGGAAAAAAAACAAAAAAAACACTGTGCCAGAAAGTTAAGTGTTGGGTTGCATCGAGTTAGGTGTTTGCTCAGGACAACTGCTATACTGTGAATTCTACTTCTCTTGGAAAGGCGGCTACATAAAAAATTTGCTACTTTCAAAACACCTCTGTGAGGTGGGTGTAAAGTCTACTTTAAGGCAAGGGAATTGAGGCAGGTATAAAATTCAAAGTTAATTTGAGATGTAGAACCCATTTAATCTCTTGTCTTGGACCACACTTGCACTTCTTATGTTCCAAGCATTAAATCCATTAGTTTAAGCTGAAGCGGAGTTGTCATCCGTACTTAATAGGCCCCCTTCCCACTCATTCCTCCAAGGTCTCAACCATTAAGTAAACAAGAAATCTCTCTCTCTCACACACACACACACACACACACACACACACCCCGTAACAATATGAAGAATTTAATCTAAGCAATTTAAGAAATTGTATGGGGATGTCAAGCAAAAGCAGAGGTAGAATCCCTCTTACCTATAGCAGCCTGCAGCTGCCTTCGTAGGGCCATCCTTTACTTTCCTGTGCTATTCCTCATCTTATTAAAATGCATCCAAGCTGAATAAACAAGGCTTTCTTACCTATAACCTTTCACTACACACCTCTTGTTCAATCTGAGCACTCACAACTGGTGCACAGGCAACTAAAGTTAACTTTTTGCAAAGAAAATCTCAATGTTTATGAAACTTCACCATACAGACAAGGCCCCTATGAACTGTGTTGAGAGGCAACTTAAGTAGGTGATGCCAAGCATATTACTGTTTAATCGTTACAGTACTGACAGCCAAACAAGATTTTATTAGTACTTGTCATGCAGCCAATGCTGCACTGGGCCACATGCCATTCTCCAGTGGTCTTATCCGGTACCTTGGACCCAGATTGGCCTTACCTTGCATATTTGCGTAACTTTTGCCAAATGGTATCTGCTTATGCAGTACAAATTAACAGCCAAATTTAACATTGACTAGATCACCTTATGTTAACAGTTGTGTTAGTTGACCACTGACAGGTTTAATTAAATCTAGACCTGTCCATTTTGAAAAAAAAAAAAACAAGTAAGGAAATATATTTACTGTAAAACAAAATGGGGTGCAAGTTATAAGCTCAACTCCTTCAACCAAAGGACCACTGCCATACCAGAAGTTTATTCAGGTCCTCTCTTGGTAATCTATTTCTCATAGCAGCCTTCAAGTAACACAAGGTAATGCTCTAATGGTGGAAAGCTATGGAAACCCACAGATCACCATCCTTCTTATGGTTTACCCCCTGCATCACTTCTTCCCCCAAGGCTTCTCTCCTTCACCTAACACCTTAGTTATTTTTTCCCTTTCCTTGCCCTTCTCAGTCTGGTACCTCAAAAAGCGCATACTGATGCGCATGTATTTTTGTTTTTATTAAAAAGCATGGTTTTTCGTTTCCCTTCCACCTAATTAATTCGGTTGTCTTGTAAACTAAAGCCAACTCACTCTCTCTACATGATGCTCTGAGAAGAGAAGTTATTCCTTTTGGTTTCTAGTACAACAATTTTCAGTTTCACTAGGGATTTCACATTTTAATTATAATTTCCCCCACCCCAAAATGACATTTCATATTTAGTGTTTTTTTCACATTAAAAAATGGAACCGATTACACTGATTTCCTCAAAACAAAGCGTCTATTTACACCTTATTTTGCTTTTAATCATCCATTCCATCTCTCCAAAACTTCCTTCCCCCACCCCAACCATAGGATTGGGTTTTCAAGGGGGGCGGGTTTCCTTCATATGCATCTCTTGGGTGCTTTATCCATCTGCAGTAATTATTATAAAAATATATTCAATTTTCCTTTCTTCAGCTGACCTAGCTGAGAGACTTGTACCATCTCCTCAAACTTTTTTCCAAAGATGTTTTCAGCCTTTAGCCTAAGGATATATCAACTTCACTATTAGTTTTGGATCCAGAACCAATAATAATTGGTTTGTACCTAGTTCACTCTAACAAGCAACTCAAAAGGGATGTCCTCAACTATCCCAGTCAAAAGCAAACCCTTCTCTTGTTCTTTGCACATGCAGGTAAGGTACAAGACAGTTGCATAGCTAGAACAATTCCAAGTAGTGCTTCAAGGCGTTTATCAAGAAGACCACCACAGCCCCTCTGGAGGGCATATCCAATATTCCCTCTTACATGAGCTTCTCTCTACTTATGCAAAATAAAGACTGGATGTGGATAGGGAAGAGATGCATACTTCCTGTATTGCCATCTTGCATACCACGTAAATATTTAACATGGCAGGGTAAACAAGCAAGGTAGGGGGCTCTGCCTCAAGACCTACAGATCTTAAAAACCTCCAAAGATGGAGAGTCCACAAGGACTCAGAGTAGCTCATTCCAGTGCTTTGCTACCCTGATACAAAAGTTCTTTCCTGATATCTACCCTAAACTTCCCTTGCTGCAACTCGAGACCATTGCTCCTTATTCTGTCATCTGCCACCGCTGAGCACAGTCTAGTGCCATCTGCTTTGGAACCATCCTGAAGGTAGTTGCGGGCTGCTATTAAATCCCTTCTCAGTCTTCTCTTCTCCAGACTAAATATGCCAGTTCCCTCAGCCTCTCCTCAGAAGTCATGTGCCCCAGCCCCCTAACCATTTTTGTTGCCTTCTGCTAGACTGTCACCAATTTGTCCACATCCTCCCTGTAGTGGGAATCCCAAACCTGGACATAGTTCTTCAGATTGCACCTCAGCAGCGCTGAATACAGGGAAATAATCAATTCCCTTGATCTGCTGGCAATGCTCCTACTAATGCAGCCCAGTATGCTCTTAACCTTCTTCACACAAGGGTACGCTGTTGGCTCGTATTCAGTTTATTGTCCACTGTAACTCCTATGTCCTTTTCTGCAGAGCTGCTGCTTAGCTAATCCATCCCCAGGCTGTATCAGTGCATTAAATTGTTCCATCCTAAGGGTATGACTTCACATTTGTCCTTATTAAACCTCAGTTTCTTCTGGTTCAATCCTCCAACTTATCGAGGTCACTCTGAATCCTAGTCCTACCCTCCATTGTATCCAGCACCATACCTAGACTCCTGGCAGCCCCTAGTGAATTTTTAGTATTGGACCCCCCTTCACCAGAGATAATGATAATAATAGTTTAAGAATTACCATTTTGGGCCTCCTTTCTGTCCATGCCCTGGCAGCTACCCGGTTTGCCCATGTCTCTGTCTGGCCCTGTCTGCATCTACTACTCCCCCACAGCCTAGTGTCATCTGAAAACTTGCTGACAGTGCACACCAGCCCATCTGCCAGGTTGTTGAAGATACTGAACAAAACCAGCCTTAGGACCGACCCCTAGGAACTCCACTTGATACCAGCTGCCAACTAGATAGTGAGCTGTTGAGCCTGATAATTCAGTCAGTTTTCTATCCCCCTCTCAGTCTCTTCAAACCATACTTCCTTAGTTTGCTTTCAACAATATTGTGAGACCACATGAAAAGCCTTGCTCAAGTCAAGATACATCACGTCCACTGCTCTTCCCACATCCAGAGCCAGGCATCTCATCCTAGAAGGCAATCACATTGGTCAGGCATGATTTACCCTTGGTGAATCCATGCCGACTGTTCCTGATCACCTTCTTTCCCAAGTGCTTAAAAACTGATTTTGTAAGGACCTACTCCATGATTTTTCTAGGGACTGCGGTGAGGATGACTAACTTGTAGTTCCCCGAATCCTTCTTTTTCTCTTTCTTAAAGATGGCCACTGTACTTGCCCTTCTGTCCTTTTCCAATCATCCAGGACCTCTCCCAATCACCACTTGTTTTCAGCCAGCAGCTCTGCAACGACACTGGCTAACTCCCTCACTCAGGTACATCATGTCTGACTCCATGATCATGTATACATCCACCTTTCTAAATAGTCTCTAACATATTCTTTCACCACTGCGGGCTGCTCACCTCCTCCCCAAACAGTGCTTCAGGTGTAGTAGTCTGGAAGCTGACATTGCCTGTGAAGACTGAGGTGAAAGAGGCACTGAGTATTTCAGCCATTTCCTCCTCATCTGTCACTAGGTTGTCTCCCCCATTAAGTAACAGACCCACACTTTCCCTGACCTTCCTCTTGTAGCTAGCAAGGGATATGAAGGGTAACAAGAAATGTTTCTACAAGTATGTTAGCAACAAACTTCAATACACTTGGGCCTTCCTGATTTCATCCCTGCACACCTGAGCAATACTCTTACACACCTCCCTAGATGTTTGTTCAACTCACCAATTCTTGTAAGCTTCCTTTTTGTGCTTAGCTCAGTGAAGAGTTTCATGCTAAGCCCAGCTAGTCTTCTACCATATTTGCTAGTCTTCCTGCATATTGAGATGGTTTGTGCCCGAGCCCAAGTCATTTTTCATTTAAAGAAAAAACAGCTCTCCTGGACTCCTTTCCCTGCAGCCCAGACTGGCCTCCTAGAAAATCCTTCCCATTGCTTCTCTCAGTGAGTCAAAGTCCATTTCTGAAGTCCAGGATCCTTACTCTTGCTGGTCTCCTACCTTCCTTTTCTCAGAAGCCTGATCTCAATCATCTCATGGTCACTGCTGCCAAAGTTGCCATCCAATTCTACAGCTGTACTATTTCTTAATTGGGCTCCATGTGTTAAAGCCAGCTGTAAGACATACTTATTTTTAGTGTTATCACAACTAGCTGACATAGAATTTCTGCTAGTCATCTGCTAAAAGACAAACTTATTTCTCAAGCTTGAGACACATTCTTAAAAACAAAAATGACTTAAGAAACTTTACCCCTCCATACTCTCCACTCCAAACTGCCCAGCATCCAGAGATGTGCGGCAGAAAATTTTCCAGTGCTTTATTTTCCTGTGGGAAATTTTCCATTTCTAAAAATTCACTGACCATAAAATTTATAAGTAATGAATTCGTAAGTAATGAATCGATGCCAATACAACATTAGGCAAGCTTGGCAGTTTCAAAGTTGTAATTAATGTTTTTCAAATGATTATCCCTAGGAAGTGTGCGAGAGTACATACACATTTTAGCGATTTGTAAACAGGAAGGTAAATACACTCACGTAAAAATCCAAACAAAAAATCAAGTTATGAATTCACTTAAGGCTGTGCAAGTCGAATCAAAACCAAAGCTGAAGTCCTTATTTCATCTCAGACAAGTGAAAGCAAAACCAAAACTAAAACTGTGATTAATTTTTGTTTCACTTTCAGTTCAGCAAACATACAGAGCAGAGCAGTGTTTCATTTCTTTTCCTGAGTTGAGGAATAGTGCTTTTGGTTTGAAGTTGTGATAATAATGCCTAATCAGAAAAACAAAAAACAGAAACTAGTGCATGGCATCATTATAGTATTCAAGCCACTGAAGGAAGGAAGAAAGTTGGTAGATGTAAATATTGCAGGCAGGAGTATGCTAACAACACAACAAGAATGAAGAAACATTTAATAACATGTAGAAACTGTCCTGAAAGAGTACATGCTGTATAGAAAAAGCTGATAACAACCAAGCGGTGGAACAATATCATCTGAGAAAAGTCTACTTCAGGAATCCTAAGTAAACAAATTCATATGTTAAACAATACACAGTATAGACTAGCATCTAGATGGTTTTAAAACATTTTAATTTTAAAAGTTGTTAATGCAACTCGGGACTATTATTTATTTTATTTAAAATACTTGTATGCTGCCTTTCTGCTTGCACTAAGCACCCAAAGTGGCTTAGGCTAAGCAATAATTTTAATTGCATAATAGTTTATTTATTTCAACCCAACAGAGCGAGTTTAGTCCTCTGGCCAATAGCAGGGGCCAGACTATACTTCCCTTTGGCTCTGCAGTCCCAGGGCACCTACCTGAGCAGCAGAGCGTTCTTTCTGGCAGGGAGGCAGGAAGCAAACTCTTTGCCACTTCGCCTTCTGTTTCTGATGGATGAGGCCAGGTCAGAACAGGCTAAAATAAAAATCTTTTCCCCCTTTTGTTGCAGGAACTTGGCAACTCAACTGAAATAGCAGATTTGTAAAAAATGGAAAATGAAAATGTTGAGCTGCCAGCTCTCAGGGTAGAAGAAGCAGGATCCTTGCTTTCAGGATCACGGTCACCAGATATGCAATCCACCATGAGTAGCTGTTCAAGACATTCAAGCTTTTTATCAAGCTTTGTGGACAAAATGTCAAAAGAAGATCATGAAAAAGCAGACGAGACACTAGCTCAAGCTATATTTGCAAGTGGTACACCTCTTTTCATAAATCAAAATCAATACTGGAAGGAACATTACAAGCCAATTCACCCATCATGTTATCACTTATCACATTCTCTCTTAGGGAGTATGATGGTTCAAACAATGGTTATTCAAAGGATTGGTCAAGCAGAATCACCAACTGCAATGTCAGATGGATGGACTGATATACAAGGAAATCCTTTATTGGACATTATGTTAGCAACACCTGAACCAATATTCCCAAAAGCAATTGCTACCAAATCTTCTCGTCATACAGGTGAACACATAGCCAAATTACTGAGTGAAGAGATTGAAAGTGCAGGTCCCTCCAGGGTACAAGCCCTTGCAACTGATAATGCAAGTAACATGAAAGCTGCATGGCAAATATTAAAGGCAAAGTATTCTCATTTAATAGTATTTGGCTGTCTTGCTCATGGGTTGAATTTTCTGGTGAAGGACATAGTAAGTATGAATACAATGAAGATAATAGTGGCAAACTCCAAAGCGATTCAGCAAAGGTATTCAACAATCATTGTGTTGCTAATAAGACTTAAGACATTACAGAAAGAGAGGCAGGGGAAGGAAAGTGCACTTTTACTGCCAGGAGAAACTAGATGGGGCTCAGCAACGAAGTGCTTACATAGTTTGCTGCACACAAAGAACTGCAATGTGCTTCAATAGATGACAGTATTCCAGATTATTCCTGTGAACATTCGGAAGCAGATTCTCGACAATGATGTGTTCTCGGTTCCAGTTCAAGGAGTATTCAATTTGCTACTACCAGCTTCAGAGGCTATCAAGCAACTTGAAGGAGATGCACCAAGCCTTTCAAATATTCCAGAGATATTTAGACAACTGATTGAAAATCTAATTGAGCTTTTGCCTTCCTCACCTCTAATCAAAAAAGAGGAGGTAAAACAAATGTTTACTAAGAGATCTGATTTTTCCTCTCATCCAGTTCATCTGGCAGCAAACTTTTTGGATCCTCAACATAGAAGACAACATTTAGATGATTAATTACCTACTGCTCTAGATACAACTATGGAAGTAGCTAAGAATGTCCCCAACATCAACAAAATAGCCATGATGACAGACATTGCCAAGTACCGCACAAAAGAAAAACTTTGGAGCAAAGACATCATTTGACAGGCACCAGAGAATACATCTCCTCTCACATGGTGGAAGGGATACTATAACACCCGCCTGTCGTTTTCAGCCAGCAGCTCTGCAATGACGCTGACAGTTTTTCTTCACCAGGTGAAACAGTCCAGAGGCTGCAAATGCCTTTATGACGAAGTTCTGTCTTCCAATAAACTCAAATTTGTCAAGTCTTCAACTGCCTTTAGAACTAGTAAACATTCTCTTCCCTGAATTACAACATCTGTTCCAACACCATTCCACGTTGTCAGAGAAACAGTGCCCTAACATTATTTAAACACACACTTGCACATTACAATGCAGTGTGCCAAACGATGCCAATTGCATTTTGTATAGCCAACCTTGAAACGCCTTTCAACTTCTAGTTATCATGAACGAGGGAAAAAGTTACAATCAACTTTGTCTTGCCTTACCCTTATTATGATTATGGAAGCAGCTTTAATAGGGTTTGCCACCTTATCTTTCCCACATTCTAGAATCCATCACTAGCATTAAAATAATTGTTCTCGAGCAATGTTATTTCAGAACATTAAAAAACAAACAAACAAAACCTGTTTTCCAGTATAACCTTAACTTTCCAACAGATCCAGCACTCCTTTAAAACAGTCCACTGTGAAACCCTCACGTCTTATCTTGAAGTCTATCACGGCAGATGCAGCTGCTTTAACTACAGGTTTCCAACACAGCTTGCCACATTTTAACTGATCCTTAACTTTGAATATACTGCATATGCTCCAAAGCAAGTGGATGTCCCTTGAACAGGACATAAGGATGCCTGACAACCAGCTCCCAAAACAGGCCCCATGCTCACCACCTTGGAGGTGGAAAGCAGCAGTGATTCAAGGACACCTTGAAGGCCTATCTGAAGTGTGATATTAACATTGGCCCCTGAGAGAGGCAAGCACTGAATCATCCCTAATAGCATGGTGGTGTATGACAAGACATCGATCATGTCAGGCAAATTCACCTCATTATGGAAACAGCCAGACAGAGCTGCAACTCAACATCAACTTCCTCCCAGAACTACTTGGCCCATTTGTACCCAAAAATGCAGATCTCAAAATTGGCCTCCTTAATCATTTATGGACTCACTGATGACCACCCTATTCACTGGACAACTATTAAAGCTTCACAGGGAAGTAAGGCTGGAAGGGACCTCAAGAGATCGTCTACTCCAACCGGGGGTCGAACCCGAGATGTTAGTGTTATTTGTACCAGGCTCTAGCCGAGCTTAACAGCCATCTCATCTTTGGATCAAGGGACTTCCAAACGCACTATGCTCTTAATTAAGATGAGCATTTAACTTCACAACTTTTGTGAATCATTCAGTTTCTCTACTGTAATACTGAAGATTCAGTATGATGCAGATCCTAGGTTCCCATCCATCTGCACTTTTCTCTGCTTCAGTGCAAAGGTTGCTGGCACTCCAGTCTAGTTCGAGAGCAAGCAAGCATGCACGCATGAGCTCAAGCAAAGCTAAATCTCATCCTCGGGTTTTTTCTGTTTCAGCTATATAATACCAAGTCTTAATCGTGGAGGGTGTTTCAGAAACTGACAGTAAAATGGCTACCCACACCATATGTCTGAGACAAAGTGAGAAACTGCACAGCAGCAGGGAACACTGATAGTAGCATTATCAAATGGATCCGTTTTGCAACACCATAGGACTGTAGTACAATACGGTGAGAACTGTACAGCTCAACAGAAGGTCTGTGTGCAGGTGGAAAAGTTCAAGAACAGTTGCATATCCATAGCAAATGAAACCCAAGCAAGACAATCTGACAGCCACTATGGAGGACAACACTGCTAAAGTCAACCCTGCTATACATGCAAATAGGCGAGTGAGCATTCCTGAACAAATGGTAGAAGGAAGTATAAGAGCTGGCAGTATCCATGCCATTTTATGCAATCATCCAAACTACTTAAGTCTGTGTCCATTATGTGCCAAAGCAACCAACTGACTGCATAAAATGACATGGCAAAGTGTGTACTTCTACAAAATGTATAGGATGACGGTAAGGGGCTCTCACTTGCCATCACTGGGGACCAGGCCTGGGTCTACCATTACAATTGCGAGAGCAAAGGGCAGAGAATGTAATTAAAAATGTACAGCATTGCCACCACCAAAAAAAGTCTGCACTCAAGGTCTTCTCATCCCATTTTGGGACTCCCTGTCTGGTTCATGGAGCAGAGGGTCACAATCAACAGCAACACTTATTGCTATGTTTTCCAACACCACCGGAAGTCAGCTATTAGGACCAAATAGTGTGGGAAGCTCAAGGAAGGTGTTCTTCTCCAGCATGACAATGAGCAGCTACTCAGTGAATGGATGCCTGTCAGGAGTTTGCATAGACCACACCTGCTGTAAAGTCCAATCTTCAACTGATTATCTCTTGTTTAGACCATTGAAGGAGGCCCTTTGAAGGTACAGATTCACCAGCGATGCAGAGGTGCAACTTGTGGTGCACAAGTGGCTGTCACAGCAACCTGAAGAGTTCTTTGAGAATGGCATCCAAAACCTTATACATTTACTGCATTATGAAGTAGGGAGATGATGAAGAGAAGTGATATAATCTAATAAAGTGATCAATGTGCACAAAATGGTTTTATTTCATAATTTCTGCTAGCTTCTGAAACACGCTTGTTTTTTCCTGCACATTTCCAGGAGCTTGATAGAGCTCATCTGCTTTGTGTTCTTTGCCATTTGTCTTTCAAAAATATTGTTTCACTTACCAAGAAGCAAGGATTTCTGTGGGCATTTATCTAATCAGACTACGTGGCTGGGATAGATGTAGACAAGCTTTCAAAAGAATTTCTATCAATTGCATTTGCAAGCTTGTCTACATCTATTCCGGCCAAGCAGTTGGTCCAATAAAAGATAAATCATTCACAAAAACCCTTGCCTCTTGCATACATCCTTGCTTCATTTAGTTTTGTCCCTTATTCCATTAGCTTCTTACATAAGGACTTAATTTAAATTTTGAGACAGCCTGTGTTCACCTGCTACACCAAACCCTTTAAATTCCTTTCCCCACCCTCCACCCCCACTAAAAAGTAGGGGCCCATTTTAAGTGCTAGCTATTACACCTATTTTGAGGCAAAGCTCCATTTTTCTCCACATCAAACTTCATGTGCTTCCTCTAGGAGGCTGCATTCTTCAGTAGAAGTAAATAAAAGTAGCATACACATATATGTATTGGGATCTCCCAACCCTCAATGAACACCATCTTTTACTGATGAAAGAAGGACAAAAGAAAATATATTTATGAACAATGAGTACTTCCCTACTTCACTCACCAAGGAATTGGTGGACTAATATTAAATGTTTGTTTTCTTTATCCACCATGAAGACAATTCATTAGGTTGGCAATTCAGCTGCTTTACTTTTTGCTGGACTACAGCGGTTCAAGCTAACACCCTGTTGTGACTCAGTCTAGTTTTGAGACCGATTACTCCACACCCGCTTCCTGCAAAATGTTTACATCCTGTTCATGGCATCTGATCTTGACCCCTGTCAGATGGGATAGCCAACAAGACAGAACTTTAGAAATGTAAATTAAACACTTGATCAAGGCATATCCAACTCTATAATCTCAAAGTTAACTGCATCTTATTATGAATTGATCACAATATTATGAAACCATAAAATTAACAGTTTACAAGCAATGTTTCTCTACTTCAAAGTCAGGTTTTCATTAAAAAAAAAAAACACCCCACACATCTATCTACATTAAACTTGCAAGGGTTACTCAGCTAGCCTCCGAGAGAAGACTGTCACAGGAGGTAATGCAAGGACATAAGTAATATGAATCAAATTCTGTGATGTATCATAACTGACCAATCTCCATTTTACTGACTGTTCAACGAACACACTTTTGTTGTCAGAAAACAGCCGAGAATCTGGAAAACTTCAAACTTAGTAACCAGAGTTCTCTCACACAAAAATACTCTGTTTTCATCTCCGTAATAGTCTTGAATTTCTCTCCTGCAATCTCATCCTATTACTGCAGAATAGTCAAACAAGAATTGTAAGTATACTTTGTGTTTTGTTCTTTTTTTCTTGAGAGCTGTGTTAAGAAGTTAACTTGAGAGACATACACCATGACTATTAGATAGTGTGATCTACTACGCAAGAGAGATACTGTGGTATAAGCGTGACCATTTCAACTAAAACCATGTTACTTTCATGCAACTTAATACTTCATTTAAATGATTAGCTGCTATTAAATGAAATAAGGGCTTTTATATGCAGGTTGTGTGTGTGCCCCTTCATCTCTACCATACAGCAGAAAACCACCACATGTCAAAAGAACAGGTTCTTTGTGTTTATCAAAGGTTTATCCATCTTGAATTTCTCAAAAACCCAAGTAATACTTGGCATCTCATTTATGATTAGTGCTTTGCTGAGAGGGAGCAACACAGAGCAGAAGGGTAGTTCACAACCTCTAGTATGAATCCCAAGTTCTTAGTGGCCCTTCTGATTACACTGGTGCTCAATTTTTTTCCATACAAGGTTATTTGTGGCTTTTGTTTCTCTATTGTCCCTGCCCATGTGTTAATTCCACCAGTTCTAGCAATAATAGATGACCCAGAGCAGACAGGCTCCCAAACAGCTGCCAGTATTTAAAGCACACCAAGATTAGTTATGTGCATTTAATGTCACTACACTTTCAAAACACCAAGTTGTCTTCATTACTCATCCATGGTACCACTGGACGAAAGAAAAAAGAAATGTAACAACTACTCAAGGGCAGGAAATTACTTTGCTAATTTTCTTTTTAATAAGTTATTTCCTTGCAGCCGTTCCTTTATCTGTACATTACACAGTATTTGTTCTTAATTAGGCTGAAAGTGTTCTACTAAAAAAGCCAACAGCACACACATGATTTAAAAATAAATAAAAATAAATAAATACATACATAAAACTTGCATTCCAAGTTAACAGAATAAATAATGATAATTACATCTGCTCCGCATGATAATCACAGCAGACCAGCTATCAACATGAGATTTCATGACCTTGAGTACTTAAGGTTTTAAAAGTGTTCTAGTCTTTATTGTTGCCTACTGCTCCAATGTAGCAAGGCACTGGACAAAGAGCCCCCAAAGCAAACACACACAGTTCCTCTCTGCTATTCCACCAGCTTCTCTCACTTACTGGGAGAGTATTGCTTTGTGTACAGTTTCTCATCTCCTACAACTATTTCTCTCTCAGGCTAAAACACACTGGTTTCCAACTGACAAGTCACTAGAAGTCATGCTGGAAATAAAGTGGAGGGCCAAAAAATAAAAACCCAAATAAAAATAAACAAACCCAAAAGCTTTCCAATTAATGTAACCAAGCTAAGGAAGGATAGCTTTCACACCCTACGATATACCCATTTCTTTAAGCCAACACTTTCCTTGGCCTCAAAGATCTACACTAGATTATCTATTGATCCTACCCAATTATCTCCCAATAAAGGCTAGTTGACCTTTACTCTCCCAATTCATTTAAGCACTATTAGATGCTTCTTTATAAGCTTAAGTATCTGCTTCTGGCATGGTTTAGGAAATAGCAAGGCTTTTATGAATCTGGTTGCAAAGCATTAACTTTTTACTCATGAGCTCCAAAGAGCTAAAGATCAGCTTGCTTCTCAAGGCTCAGGGGCATCACAAATTCCCACTTGTCAACTCCAAGCTGGGAGCAGGGCTGATGAGCACAACCAAATGCCTTGACAGTCATCCACTTCAGGTCTGCCAGTTGCACAAAGCAAGGACAACGTTAAAGATGCCCTCCCAAGAACTAACACCCTCCCTGTTGTGTTCAATGCCTTCCTTAACAGGATACCGCTCTTAGGATACCGTCTGAGCTGCTGCTACTCTGCATTTTCATTTCAACCTAGTCAAATTCAGTTTGCCGCACACTGAAACACTGAGTCTTGCTTTGATAAAGTCACTGCTGAAGCACTTTTTTTTTTTTTTTTTTAATGGCATTACAGTACAAGATTTCTGTCTTGCTGGGCCGCTACAATGATTTCGCCCACTTCATAATCAGGCTGATAGGCTTTGCAAAGCCGTCCCATGATCAGCCCCAGCGCTTGGCGGTGGAGTACCAACGTGAGGCAAACGCTGCAGAAGCCCCAGACGAAAGGGGGAAGGAGGGAGGCGCTCCCGAGCAAGGCGGGGAAAGGCTAGAGCCGGGGCAGGGGCAGGCGGCGGGGCGGCAGACCAGGGCAGGGGGAAAGGGAAGCGGCTCTGCGGGGCGCGGCGTCGGCTTCACTCCGCTCACCCCGGAGGCGCAGCCGCGCCCTGGCGGAGAAAGACGAGAACGAGCCCCTTCCTCCCCCCGGGCCGTTCCTGCCCCCCCCCCATAGAACGCTGGAGTAACGGTTCCCAACGGCCGCTCCCCGCACACGCGTCAGCACGGGCTGCCCCGCACCCGCGGCCCCGACGCGCCCCCCCCGCCCGGCGCCGCCCACAAAACTTTTCCCCCAAACTCCGCCAAGTCCGGCCCGCCCCGGCCGCCATCAAAAGTTGCACTCACTGCAGCAGAAGCGGGAGAGGAGCAGCGCCAGAGCGAGCCCCGGCCCGGCGGGCATCCACCGCCGCCGGCCCGGCCACGGCCCCTGCCCCCAGCGCCGCCTCGACGCCCCCGCGGCGGCCGCTACCGCAGCTTCCCCGCGGGCGGGAGCTGCGGGAGCGGGAGCGGCCGCCGCGGTCCTCGCCATGCTCAGGGCTCGGCTCGGCGCGCCCTCCGTCTCCAGCTACCGCCGCCTCCCCGCGCCGGGTGCGTGTGTCACTGAGGCAGGAGGCGCAGCGCTCTCCGCGCCCCGCCCCTCTTGGAATGGGCCGCACCACCCCGCCGGCCGGGGGGGGAAGGGACCACGCCACCCCCACACCCCCCGTCGCCCGCGTCTTGGCCACGCTGCCCCCCCTTGGCCCGGCCAATCACCGACAGCGCGCTGGGCTGGAGGGGAAGGGGGGATGTGTGAGGGAGGGGGGCGTTGGGGAGGCATGTAGCCCTGGGGGCGGTGGGGACGGCCCGTGGGTCTCCCCCGGGGCGTATTGGTACGGCCCGCCCCGCCCCTCGCCCGTCTCCCGCCCCCTCCCCAGTGCCGGCCGCCCGCGGGGGGCGCGCTCAGTCCGGGCCGCTGCCTGGTGCGCTGCCTGCGCCGCCCCGCCCCTCGCGGGTTGCCCTGCCTCACACTGGGGCCGGCGTTGGTGGACACACACATCAGAGATAGTGACACACACACGCACACAGACATTAGAGACAGTGACACATACAGTGACACACATCAGAGATAGTGAGACGCGCAGAATCTCTCTCACACACACAGTGGCACACAGACAACCGCCGGGCAAGTCACACACAGTGGCATGCACACACAGTCACACGCACACAGGCATTCGAGATAGTGACACGCACATCACAGACGGTGAAACGAACTGTCACACACACACACACCCACAGGGACACTCGGACACCAGCCACACAGTCGCACAGAACACAGACAGCGACACACACACACACACACCAGAGATAGCGATACACACAGTGACACACGCACACAGAGACACAGACATTGACAATGGTGACACGCACAAAGCCATCAGAGTTGGTCACACACAGTGACACACAGACACCAGCCACGCAATGACACACAACACACACACACAGTGGCACGCGCACACACGAGAGATCGTGACGCAGAGTCACACAAAGACACAGACATTAATGACACACACAGAGACTTCAGAGATAGTTACACACACACACGCAGAGTGACACACAGAGGAGAGCCGCGCCGTGACACACAACACGCAGCCCCGCAGCGGCAGACCCGGCGGAGCCGCGCGGTACCCGCGGGAGAGGCGCGGGACACGCAGTGACACCGGCCCGGTCGCGTGGAGGTGCAGACACGCGCGGTCACACGCACGCAGCAGACACGCCCGGAGGCACACGCACACGGACACACGCAGCGGCAGCCCGGGCACGCAGCCATCCGGCGCGCACGGAGACACACGCAGCCCCCTCCCCCTCCGCAGACCCGGACCGCCCCACGCCCAGCCCGCGCCGCCCGCCCGGGGCCGGGGCCGCCAGCACTGCTGCCCGCAGGCGCCGCCGGTCCCCAGGCGCTGGCTGGCCGGGATCGCGGCCACCGCTGAAACGCACGGGGGGGGCTAGGGGCAGTGGACAGAGCGACCCGCGGCACCGGTGAAGGGGTGTGTGTGTGCCTGACAGGGTGCATATATGAGTGTGTGCAAATGTGTGGGTGAATATATATATGTGTATGTGATTGTGCGTGCATGCGTGTGCATGTGTGTGTTTGAGAGTGGGTGCATATGAGTGTGTCAGTGTGCGCCAAGGTGTATATGTGAATGTGATTCTGCCTGCATGCATGTGCACGTGTGTTTTTGAGAGTGGGTGTATGAGTGTCAGTGTGTGCAAATGTGTCAATGTCTATGTATGTGATTGTGCGTGCATGCATGTGCACGTGTGTGTGTCCACACATTTTGGGTGTCTGAAAGTTTGTGAAAGTGTGTGTATGTGAGTGTGTCAGTGTGCACATGTGTCTATGTGAATATGCATGCTTGTGTGTGTGCCCACATGTGAGTGTCTGAGTTTCAACATGTGTCTGTAAAAATGTGCGTGTGTGTGTCAATGTGTGCACGTGTGTGAATGTGTGTATGTGTTTGTGCTTGTATGCATGCTTGTGCACATTTGGGTGCAGGTGTGTGTGCCCATGCATGTGTGTCTGAGAGTTTGGTCATGTATCTGCAAAAGTGTGCACATGTGTGTGAATGTGTGTGTGATTGTGCGCATGCTTGTGCATGTGTGTGTGTGCACGCATGCATGTGTCTGAGAGTTTGTGGGTGTATCTATGGAAGTGTGTGTATGTGAATGTGTCACCGTGCACATGTGTGCATGTGAATGTGTATAGATGTGTGTGATTTTGTGTGCATGCTTGTGCATGTGTGCATATGTGCATGTACGTGTGAATATGTGTGCACGTATGCATGCACAGATGTAGGGCCAGCCCCAAAGACTCTGCTTCTTTTAAAAACTTTTATATCTCGCTTTTATTTTGTCACTTTACCTCTTGTTTCCACCCGCCTGGAAACCCCTTCAAAAGTGTGGCAGCCCGACCCGTCTCCACCCGCTTCTCCTCCCAGCACAGCTAGGCTTTTATCTGGCGTAGAAGCAAGAAGGTAATTCATTACTGTCCGTTTTCTTCCCCCCGCCTTGGCCTCTGCTGGGAACATCAACGAGAGCGCATGTTTGCGCTCTCCCTAAAGGTTGTTTTCCCCCACGCCTTGTCCTTTCCAAAGTGGACTGAAATTAAACTCATTTCACGCAGTCCATCAGAGATATCAGACGATGATAAATTTCATTCGCTGCTGCACTGTGGATACAAATTAGAGTTGGCATCAGTGAAAGGCACTGTATCGTGTTTCTAATCCCCTTAGCCATCCAGGTCTCTTAACAAATAACGTGACTGGGGAGATGCCGAGAGCTTAAAGATGAACTCAAAATGCTTAGAAATCAACATGTTTCCCACATATATGCTATGGATTTTTTTTTTTAAAGGTCACTTTTTAAACTTTTATGGGTCTGATCGTGCGACCCCTTAGCTCTCTTACCACTTGGCAGATGTTAAGGTGCTCAGCACCTCATGTGGTTGGTGCCTTTAAGGAAAAGGACTGCTCATGTAAAATTCTTTAAACATGGAGCAGCGAGTTGTTTATGGATGTGCCTAATAGCAGATGATTTACAAGCATTAGAGAAGCACTACAATGTGACTTTTTCAGCATTATTTATTATGCACAATTGTAAGCAGAAGCTTACAATGCCAAATGCAGATAATAATGTAGAAGCATTAAGGCCCTTAGACCTTTCTATACTTTTCGTCTCTAAACAGTGTGTGATAGTTATTCTAACCAAATCTAGGGAAAGTATTGTGCTATATACCAACTTAAAAAAAAAAAAGAGTAGTTTCATTAATTCTTTTAACAAACCGTAAGTTTTTCATAAATATCCTTTCACTCTTTAATCATACAATTTTTCAAATAATTGTTGATTTTTTTGCTATATTATTATTGGCTGAGCATCATAAATGTACAGGATGCTTTATCCATTATATTTATAAACAGCCAATTCATTTCTATTATGCACTAATAAAAACCATAGCAAGAGATGCATGATACTTACCAAGTATGCAAGCAGTCCACGCTGACATCTCGGGGCCAATTCTGATCCTATATATAGGGACATTAAAAGGGCTGCAATTAGTTAAGGGGGTCAGAACTCCCCCTGTTTCAAAGCTATTTAGGGATGTGTTTGGTGGACCGGTGCTGCCCCCCTTACAGCCCTCACAGCACGGGCAAGAAAAGGTTTGTCAGGATCCGAAGAAAGAAGGAAAAACAGTTTCTCATCTGTATCACAGCTCATAGTGGCTCTGAGCAAAGCTGCCATACATGAGTGACTGGTGCCTCCTGAATCTGGAGGGGCACCCGCAGAAGCCGTCAAGGGTGGCAGCCCTGTCAGAGCAGGCACCAGCCCTACTGACAGCATCAGTGTCGGCCAATGGGGGGCGGGGCACCGGCCCCATCGAGGGGGCACGTGCACCCCCTACCTGTTGCCTATGCTGCCATAAATTACAGGCAATAATGATGTACAGTTTTAGAATCCAGTATCATTGATGTCCAAGCTTGTTTTCTTCATCTCTTTCTGATGACCTCTTAGCAAGGTTTCATGGAAAGTCATCATAAATAGAGAAATACTTGTATCATTTTATTTTCTATAATAGGTTAGATATAAGCTCTGCACCATATGCAGTGCAGAGTGATATGCAACTACCTCAGTCAGTGATGGACGTGAAGCATCATGTTTCTCCAAACTCTACACGTGGGTTACGTTTATTAGACACAAAACTGTGTTCATCCAATATTCATCTACACTGAATGCTTGCCAATTAGCAGGCCTCACTAATTTGTAGCTATAATACAAAACAAGGATCAGGCAAGGCATTGCTAGAGGCAAATTATCAGCAGTGTGGGACTTCATATTCATCAGCATTTTAGCATGACAATTTTTGCTAAATCATTTTCCTTCTATAAGCCAAATCCTCAGCTTCTTCATAACTATCCTTTTGCCATTTTAACTTACATCAGAGAGGTATGGGTGGGAAATAAAAGGAAGGTGCACACCCAATAGTGTGCAAGCAAGATTAAAGGTAGTTTATTTAAACCTAAAATGACTGTCCATTGTTTTCAGTGTGTGCTCTGTTGTTACTTCATTTTTATGGTGCCGTAGCTCCTTTGGAATCAATGTGGTCCGCTATAGTAAAACTAGATTAATATACTAGGAAGAGCCAGATTCTAATTTAAACTACTTGATCTTCCCTCCAGAGTTAGCGCAGTCATATATAGTGTCTTGCTGTGCATCTAGATATGACAGTGCTGTCTCATAAATGGCCATCCCCTTGCCAATAGCTGTAAATAAATACTTGGCATTTTGGGGCTGAGTTGTCAAAGACATGATGCTAACCACATCACTTCCTTGTGTGCCAATAGCAACAGAAGCTGCTGTACCTCACAGAAACTACCTTACACCAGCTACAGAAGCTGGTGCTTGCCAACAGGATACTTAAGAATGAGTCTTTTGACCTTTTTGGCTTTTCTACATGGGAACCTGACCATGACCGTGTACCATGTACTCTAGCTTTGCTGGGGTAATAATCTATCTGGACACTCTTCTGTATAATTATACATCTTCCTGCCCTAGGCAAGCCCTAAGGCTCTTTTATACTTTACTCTGAAAATCTAAAAGAGTCCTTCAAGCTGGAGTAAATCACATTAAGTAATTACCTTTACATGCACTTTAAGGAGCTTCTTAATCTGCTCAAGAAGTGTAATGGGGCCTTCTTGTAATGGAGAATGTGGCCCTTAATATTTAATATCCCATTTGTGACAACCATAATCAGCCTGTCAGCTGCATAAAATTTTCATGCCTTCACCTTCTGAAATAACAAAATGGGGTTGGTCTATTAAAATAAAGTGTTATGCTCATTGTGCATTTTAGGCTCTTCATGAAAACATGTACCTTTGGCCATGCTAGCTAAGGAGACAGATATGATGGGGCAGACATAATATTTGAACCATTCTAAAAATGTCACTGACTGGGAACCAGGTCACAGTTGTCCATGTGTACATTTATTTAAACCTAAAATGACTATCCATGGTTTTGAATGTGCACTCTGTTGTAACCTTCAGGGTCTGTCTTACTTCTAGGTTCTAGGTACTGTAGACAGACCAACTGCAGGCACTTCTTCAGTCTGATGAAGGGTATTTGTACTTGAAAGCTTGCAAGAAAGAATTTTTCCAACTATTTGGGTTGGTCTACTAAAACATATTGGATTTACCCAAAAAACTTTATCTGTCTAAGTAGAACCCTCAACTTTTATGCAATGCACCACTGCCAAAGTGCCATGAGAGGTGGGAGAGTACCCAGACCATCATGTCTTTCAGTGAGAGGTAGCGGGTTTGCCAGGTACTGGGGGTGGGGGTGGACACATGTTTGTGTTTCCTGGGGGGTCCCCCCAGGATATCCACAAATATGCAATGCCTGCCTTGAAATCTGCGCTGTCATTTACACCTCCTTGCTGGAGATCCTGCACTCTGGGATGCTCTTTTGGGCTCTTTTGGGGCAAGGGGTAGACAAACCACACAGCTCCCTCAGCCCCTGGCAACCCTGCCACTCCTCCCCTTTTCACCAAATGAGCCTGTCATCCCAGGATCTCTCACAGGAAGCAAAATTGACAGCACAGCTTTCAAGGCAGGTGTTGAAAATCTGCATAGATCTTGGGTGGAGATGGGGGGCGGGAGCGGGGAGGGAAGCAGAATGTGCCAGACTATAAGGAACCACAAGCAAGGGGCCATGCACTCCCGCAGCATCTGGCAGAAGCAGATTCAGTGGGAGTGGCATGGTCGTACCCCCTTTTCAGACCATGCTGGAGGTGCAGCAGTCCCCTAAGCAGGTAAGAACTATTCCCCTCTCTTCCTCTCTGTTGTCAGCAGCACCTCCCCTCCTCTCCCATTCTCTCCCTACTCTGCCTGCCACCTGCACTGTCCCTACTATCCCCAGCTGATGGAGGAGGGGGACTCTAGAACTGCTCCTGTCCCACTCCAGCCAAGTTCAGCTGGGGACAGCAACAGTGATACACGGAGGGGGGAATAGGATGGGAAGAGAGATGACACAAAGCATGGAGGGAAAGGGAGCGGGTGTTGATAGCAGGGCTGATGGGCTTGTTAACTCATTTCAATGCAGTCTGTCCACACAGTGAGGGAAGAAGCTGAGACCAGGGGTTTGGACCGTAGAGTCCAGCCTGTATTCCACAACAGCCCTTTACCATGCATGTGTTTGTGGGGAGGTGAGGAGTGGTGCAATTTGAGATGCCTTGAGGACACTAGGTATGTAATGCTTGTGCCCCCATGTAACATTGAGCCAATTCATGGAGGATAGGCTCAAAGTACTACTTGATATTCTTGGTGTGCTTTGAAACATTCGAGGAAAATTAAGCTGGTCTTAAGTATGCCTAGACTCTTGGGGTTTAAAGTATATTTAGAATGTTCTAAGCCAGGGGTGTCCAACCTTTTTGACTGTGGGGCCGGATCATGAACTTTTTATCACCCAGTGGACCGGTCAAAGCACCCCCCACATTAGGAAGCTGCTGAGGGGCTGGGGGAGGGACAAGGAGTGAGGACGAAAGTAAACAGTGTTAACTTTCGTTTCCCGTCACAGCACCTAGGAGCCTCAGAAAATGGCTTGGCATGGCCACAAGCCATATGTTGGACAAGCCTGTTCTAAGTGCTATGTCTGTCCACCCCCACAGAGCCCGTCATGTCTAAACACAAATGGGGAGAGCTCCTTAGTAACACTTTTCTAGTGCTAAATTCAGCCCTGTTGTAATGAAGTACCATAGGGAGTACATGGATTTAAATGTAGTTTCACTTCATGATGTTAGGATTTAATATGATTGGTGGATTTTCCAAACATTATTAACTGCCCAGTAATCAAGGTGAGTATTTTCATGAGACGTATCAGAAGGACATAAAACTGCCTGGCTTAAGCCTTGTACATCTGTTGTTATTGCGATATTTGTCCATTAGAGCATAATTTAAAATATTGGCAGTAGTTGAGTTTGAAACCCTCACTGACCTCTAGATAATCAAAATATTGATTTTATTTCAAAATCAGTTCCACTGTGTACTTTCTTATAGGTTTTAGCTCCCTCATTGCCCTCAAAATATCTAGCTTAATTTGGGGTGGGTGTTTTTGGCAGACATTTATTCCTTGGTCCTTAACCCTTTTGGTCGTCTGAAAACTAAGTTCTAAGCAGTGTGAAATTAGCTTATATGCATAACATTTGATGTGATGGCACAAATTCCAGTTGGAATGAAGGGCTATTCACTTCAATGGGAATTTGTAAATAGATTTGTGACAGCACAATGTGCTTTTCTGAAAACTCCAGCTTCCATTCTAATGGATGTGACGGCAGCTCCCCGGCAGTGTTTGTGCTTCACCACCCAGTATGACCTTTAAAAAAAAAAGGATGCTTTTCTTCTAGGTTATTTCATCTGGGTAAGATATTCTTCACTTTCTGTGAAGAATCACACTGCTTCTGTGACTAGTTTATAGGTGGTCTGTGGTGGGCAAAATCATCACTGTTATTTCTAGACCCACCATCAAGCTAGGGGTGTCCATCTGCACAGCCTGGTGAAACAGCATACAGGGCCAGACTGCCTGGTGAGAGATATCTGCCCGAATCTCAGTCTGAAAACCCGTGGAAGGTCTCTCTGTAGGCTGTATGTGACAGGAGTGATTGACAACAATTCCAGCAGGGCCAAGGATCCAAGGAACATGGTCTGCATATTTATGTGCACGTCTCCCCTGACCTAGCAGTGGTTCCTATGCTCAGATTATCCATGAGCTCTTTTGCGTGAAGATTAGTCCACTCAACACAATGAACAGAATCAGACTCACTGCTGGTCACTCATCTTTTTAATGCTCGTTGGATTCCTTGGATGAACAACATTTTGTAAACAACAGTTGTTATTACTTTTAATGAACAACTGAATAAATCCATAATTTCCTATGGAAGACAGAAATATAATTCATGTATTTTTATTCCATGCTCAGTGTGTACAATATGATATAAAGTAATCAAGGTTGTACTGTCCTTGCACTCACAGGGAAAATATCTTATAAGATTTTAATGTAAATCATAAGCCACTGAGCCAAGGATAGTCTATACCTGCCTAGTATTTGCTGTTTCCAAATTCCACTTGTCCCATGTGTCACACGTTAAGGATGACCCATTTTATAGTTATTTCAGTCACATACTATCCCTTTAAGGAGAAATCTGGAAACACATTCATTCTTTATTCCCATAACTAGAATACAATTAAAAACCCTGTTTCCCTGGCACACAGAGCTGCCCTTCTTGTCATAGTTTATTCAAAATCCTTTCTTTGTTCAAATACAGTCCCAAAAGTTATAGCCTTTGTATAAAATAGTAGTGCAGTTAGTGGCAATAATATTCCAAAAATTACGTTTCTTACCCATGGGCAGAAGTAAACATCCTCGAGCCTCAAAAGAGGTTGAGATTCCCATAGTCTCAGCCAAGCAGCTTTAAGAACCCCAGCCAAATAATTAAATTCCCTTCACATTCTAACAAACAAACAATAATAAGCAGGGAAATGGAACAGTTTCCACTTAGATCTTTCTGATTGCCACTTATTGCAGAGAGAAAGGAAATAGAAATATTAAGGATTTCTCTTGTAATATTTACAAATCATAGAATGCTTCCTCTGTTCTCTGTTCTGTTTCCCTTTTGTGTACTCTCTATTTCAATGTCTTTTGTCATTTATTTACAATCATGATAGTTGTAACAATAAATAGCACTTAATCTATGGCATAGTTTACAAAGGTAACATTATGCATATTATCTATAAAACAATGCAAATATTTTATCCTAGAAAATACTTGCATTTCATTTCAGGTACAAGCTGTCAGTATTAAAGGGGAAATAAGAGTGAGAGAGAGAGCTAGAGTGAGAGAGAGACTTGGGTTAGCTTAAAAAGTTTTAGAAATAAAATTGCAGGAGTGCAAGTGTAAAGAAAAAATGAGAAAGAACAACCTCTTTAGCTGTAGCTGAGAAGCAGTTGTTCAGCTTATGGATGCAAACACACACTTTGCATTCTACCTGTCCCGGGGCTGTTTTACACCTGTTACCAACAGCCCTCAGGGCCTGAGATGGCAGCTCAGGATCACTAGTGCATCTCTGCAGCTCAGCCTCACTTACTTCTTTGTACCTACCTAAGTCCTGGACACCAGCTTCAGGGAGGAGGCAGTGTAGGAGTTTCTGTCATCTTTATACTGAGTGATTGATTCCCATATGCAAGAGAGAGCCAGCGAAGTGGGATTTACTGGGATTAGAACACTTTCTACCTCTGAACAGCCCAAAGTGGCTGAGCCTGGAATGCTCCAGGACCTGGATCATTATAGACCAGAAATACCATAATAGTATTCTTACTACCATGTAAATATTTATGACAAGAGGAAAATAATACTGAATTTGCTCTGTAGGAGAACAGAATGGTGACATGCTAGTCATATATGGACCATAGAAAAGTGGTTTTAATGAGATTTCAATTTTATAACACTTACATACACTTCACAATGAATGACCTACTCTCTGTCCTCCACTGAGTTGATTCCAAGCTCCAGGGAAGCCTGATTCTGATGCACTGAAGGAAAAAGAAGTTTTTGCATTGGTATCAGAAGGAGTGGGATTTGGCAGAGATCCCCAATTTGAAGCTATTAGTTTTCTTGGAGTTACTCCTGTCTCTCAGTTCCATGAGATGAATCAGGCTTAATATCTCTCTATTCATCTTCCCCTAATTTATGCCTAGACTCTCTCTCTTTAGGTTCTCAATCATTTTCCTTCCTGTCTTGTAATTGTCATTGTTAAGGTTTATTCTCTATTTTTAGAAATGAGAAAATGTGGTCTAGGTCTTGACCCCTATACCCAATATCATCTTATTACTTAGCTTTCTTTGGCTTTTCCTCTCCTAATGGTCCATGAATTGTTAGATTCAGCAGGTATTCTGCATTATAATGGAGTACAGTAAGTTCACGCAAAAATCATACCTGTGTATATCCTAGGAATGTGGCTTGAATCTGCAATGCATACAAGCCACATCAAAGTTGGGTCACAAGGTGAATGCAGCAAGATACTGTCTACCTCCAATCAGCATCTACGTTTTGTACTTGCAGACCACATTAACTTCTATGACTTCAGAAATGATGTAAAAGACGAAAGCCAGCTCAAAGATCGGCAAGACATATGCAGCCTTATTATAGTTACTTATTTCTGCTGTTACAGTTCAGTTTAAGTTATGGTAGATTTTAGGAAATTTCTGAACTAGTATAAAAATTAGCCCTAAGTTAATACTAGCTAAAATGTTTAATCCTGTTAATGAACTTTCTATCAATTTCTTTTTTTTCTGCTTGGATGCTCTTAAATCTTTATGACTGAAAATACACAAACATATACACATACATATTTCTGGGGTTTATTCATTATAGATGTTATTTTTGCCATTGTATATGTATAACTCAAGTCAAAATTCTGCTGTTCTATTTTCAGACTGACAAATATGTTGCCCATACGTTTGTCTTCCTCTTTTTTTATATTTTGAAAAAAAAATGGAAGAAAGAAGGACATTTTATTAAGCTCTATAACCTGGTCACAACACACAAGCAGCCCTCTCTTTATAAAGATTTTTACTAGTTTTGCTGAGTAGGCAGCATACAAATTGTTTAACATCTCTTCTACTCTGTATCAGTTTAGCTAAAGATGGATTTATTTAACTGAAGAAGTAAGATAGTAAATATCGGTGTGTAGAAATTTATATTTCAGTTTTAGGCCCTTTCTACTTGCATAAGTTGTACTGCCACACAGTAATGTTATAAATAAAACAGTACAACCAATTATACCGGTATAAAGGTGCGTATACCGGGATAGCTTATTATCATTATACCAAAACCATTATACCAATGCTCCACCCAGAGGCAAGACAAGCAGAGTTGGCACCCTGGGCAAACCCTATGGGAGGGTCAGAGGTACACGGTTCTGAGAGCAGGGCAGGGGAGGCGTGTTGCATGCAGGTTGTGAGAGCAAGAGAAGCACACCGTTCCAAGAGCAGGGGCAGGCAGAGGGACCACAGCCTTGCTCTGCCTGCAACAGCTATTGCTCTTAAAGCTGCAGCAGCCACCAGGGACTTTTTTGGAGTTCCTGGCATCATTAAGGTGTGGGACTACTCTTGCTTCCAGAGAGCAGATTCTACAGAGTTAGGGAGTGATTATGGTGCTTCTTCTAACTTGGCACCCATGATGGGTGCCCCTTTTGTCCACCCCTAGTTATGTTACTGGCCCCAACTGAAATGGTTCTGCCAACACAAAGATATGTATTGACTAGAACTAAGCAAATAATTGAACAAAAAAGTAAAGTCATATATATGGGTCAACCTGAAACATTACACAGAATTAAACATTATTTTATTTATCCTGTTTAATTACATCCATTTCTAAAGAAAAATGTTAATATGAAACAAACATTTCCTACTCTTTCACCTTTTTGTTTTTTTGCCAATCCACATTTGCAAGTAGTTTCAGATCCCTTGCACACACCTCTTTTTTGACATTAAGCTCTAGTGTACTCAAAAGATTGGTTATTTTGGTTTAATAAAATTCATTAAAATTGGATTCCTAACCCCCTAAATTAGATTAGACAAACCCAAAATAAACCACTCTTACACTGAAATAAGAATGTCAATATATACACATGCACTCCTTTAAATAAAAAACGCACCTTTTGTGCACAAACTGCTACTCTTTGATAGGTGGAATACCTGATTTTCCCATCCTATCCAGTAGGTTTAACCTATGAAGGATACTGGGCCTAATTTGTCATGACACTTAAGCATATACGTAACCTTAAGCACAGGAATTTTCACATTAAAGTCAATGGGAAAACTCAAATGATAGTTACATCCCTGGGTTCCATCCTGCTCCCTGACTGGGCCCCACTGCTGCACATTTCCACCCCACTCCAGGGCCCCATGCACTGCCCCTCTGGGCAGTGCCCCTAGTCCAAGCCATGCCCTGCCCTGCTCTACTCTATTCTACTCTACTGTCTTCCTCCATCCCTCCTTCCATCACCATGGGGTCTTCAATCTGCCCACCCCTTCCCCCACACATAGACTTACCTGGAAGGAGCTGCAGGAACTGTTCTCCATGCTGCCTGGCTACCATGTGCATGTGTGCATATGCATGTGCACATAGTGCCCCAATCACCCTCCTCCTGCTCCCCTAAGCATCCCCTTGCAGGCTGGAACTCTGTTGTTTCCCAGGTTATTCTCCTTCACTATAACAAACCACTGGTGGCAATCTTTACTTCTTTATTTTAACAGGATGTCATGGGCCACACCAGTGCACTGACTGAGCCACATACAGCCCGCAAGCTGTGGTTTGAGAACCATTGCTCTACACCATACTACTGCTACACACTTGTTCCTTCTCATGTTACTGCTTCTGTCTCATAATATCCTTCAGCGGGAAGTTCCAAGGTCTAAATACATATATTTATTAGACATATTTTGTCTGTTTATTTGCATCCTAGAAAACTCAACAGTATTTTACTTGGTATCAATTCAATAACTTTTTGATTATAGGATCTATAATTTTACTTCCGAGGACTACATTCTATTAGAACTAGTTCTAAGCATATGGTGCCTCTTTTTTTTATGTTGAATACAAAGCAGTGCGGCAGCATTTAATCCTAAACCCCCTGATATTAATATTGTTTATAAATGTTTTGGTATCCATTTCATTTCTGTACAGTAAATTTTAATATTTCATAGATTTCATAGACATTAGGGCTGGAAGGGACCTTGAAGTTCATCAAGTCCAGCCTCCTGCCCAAGGGGCAGGAAGTCAGCTAAGGTCAAAGGATCTCAGCAAGATAAGCATCCAAACGTTTCTTGAATGAGTCCAGAGTAGATGCCTGCACCACTTCTGGATGGAGTCTATTCCAGGTCTTAGGGGCTCGGACAGTAAAAAAAAATTCCTTATATCCAGCCTAAAATGGTCTTGGAGAAGTTTATGACCATTGGTCCTTGTCATTCCTTGGAGCGCTCTGGTGAACAGACATTCTTGCAGATCCTGATGTACACACCTTATATATTTATAGGCAGCCACCAGGTCCCCCTTGATCCTGCGCTTTTCCAGGCTGAAGAGCCCCATATTATAAAAGCCTTAATCTGCCTGTCTTTCTGGTTGTCCGACTTTATTCACACTCGGATTGGCTGACAAACAGACAATCAGAGTGAGAAGAAGTGTTTGGACGAGTGGCAACCCGCTGCCATGATGGCAGGGACACAGGGGATGGAGTGGGGAGGGTGAAGCCAGCACAGCTGGCCTTGCCCCTCTGCTCTGCTCCCTGGAAGCAACGGCAAGGCCAGATGGAATGGGGGGGGGGGGGGGCAAGGCCAGAAGTGTTGGCCTCACCCCCACTGCCCCGCTCCCTGCAGATGTTGATGATGGATCAGATCGGGGGTGGCGATGCCACTGTATTTGGCCTCATCCCCGTCACTTGCTCCTTGGAGGTGATGGCAGCAGCAGCGCAGGGGGGAAAGCGGGGAGGGATGCCGCGGGTGGGAGGGCAAGGCCACCGGCGCTGGCCTTGGCCCACCCCTCCCCACTTCTCTCACCACCGCCTGCAGGGCTGACCCAGCAGTGGTGGGGGAAGGAGTGGGCCCGACATGGGGGGTGGGAAGGAGTGGGTGCGCCATGGCAGTGGCGGTGGGGGAAGAGGAGGAGTGGGCCCAGGCCCAACATGGAGGAGAGCAGGCCTGATGCGGGCAGGGAGCAGGCCCACTGCGGTGGTGATGCGGGGAGCAGTGGGCCTGGCCTGAGAGAGCCCGATGCAGCAGCAGTTGGGGGAGGGGAGAAGCGGGCCGTCTTTCCCCACCTTGGACCCAGGCCTACTCCTCCCTCATCCCCCCTCCCCCACATCAGTCCTGAGCCCACTCCTCCCATCCTCCCACCACCGTCAGGTCGGCCCGGGCCTGCTGCTCACTGCCCCCCCACCACCACAGTGGCTCAGCTTCTCCACAGCCTCAGGCCTAGTCCTCCCCCACATTGGGTCCAGGCCCGCTCCTCCCCTCCCCCTGCCACTGCAGCTGAGAGGTGGGGAACAGACCTGGACCCCAAGCAGCAGAAGGGAAGCAGGGAGTGGGCCCAGACAGGGGTGGAGCATGGGGCTCCATCCATGCCCGCCCCCCACCATTCTTGATGGGCAATTGGCTAGTATCTTACCAAAGTATGCTCTCCTGTGACTGAAAATATGTCTGCATGTGCAGGCGTGAAAAAGGTCTATAACTCATTTACACTCATGGGGTTTAAGTCTATGAAAGAAATACAACATAATAAAACACAATAATTCACACTTTGTACATGAAAGAAAAATGCTCATTGTGTCTTTATCCTCTGAAGTAATTCTAGATATTCTAGATAACATGGAAAGAATAAATACAAATACATATATTGGCAAAAATAATATATATTGGGAAAAAAAATCTCACAAATACATGCTTCCTTTTACAAGAATAGCCATTAGAGTTAGATATGGATATACAATTTTGGAGGCTGCTGAAATATTTTTTCAGTCTATAGAACACCATTAAATAAAAATTATACAGACACAGAAGGTAGCATGATAAATTGCCATGTCATGTTATACATGATATTTATTGTACACTTTTGACCGTCTTCTCAAAGCTTTCATTCTAACTCCCTAAATCCCAGACACTGGCTTTATTAGAAAGGAAAAAATGTCTCTTTTATATTCCCCAAATTTGGGATTTTCCTCCAAAATTACCCAGTCTTGAGGGACATGATTGGTAGTAATCAGTGATATTTTACTTCCAATATCTTGTGCACCCTGCAGAGCTAGAAACAGGGGATTTGATTTTCTGTTGTCCTTTACCCCCACATAACCATTTTTACCTGTGCAAAGAGGGTGTGAAAAGTTATGATTCTGATCCAGGGGTGTTCATAATTTTCATTTTTGCTGTAAAATATGTATATATGAGTACACGGCCTACAGGAAGGAGGAGTATCCCCATCTAGGAATGCTATGTCATTGGAAAGAGGAGATCTCACATTCCTGACAGTGAACGCATCATTTGCATTTATCCTAGGAGTGCCCAGGATATTAACCATTACAGTTCTGAACTACTGTAGTATGTATCAATAAACTATTTTAGGTTAATTTTAGAGTTGTTTTATTTTTATACCTTATATTTTCCTTTCTGTTATAATCTGTACAGTTAAACTCACAGGGACTAAGGAAGCAAGTGCAGGGATGTAAAAAAAAATGTCCTAATAACATTTTTAAAAACTATCTCAACCATGTCAGAAACAGACAAATATATAAAATATGTAGAGAATATCTAATGGTACAATGTTTTAAAAAGATTTTACTGGTAATTGTGAGTTGGAGTGCCCTGCATATGTCATTCATGGCTTTAAGAGAAAGATGGCAGTTCTCAGTGATTTCAGTGGGGTTTTATAAAATGAATGAAAAGCAAAAAATCAGCCCAAAGGATTTCATCTAAGTTTAGTGAGCATGACAAAACAAGATATATTACTCAAGTATAAACATCTCCAGGAAAACAAATAGTGATAGAATTTTTTTCACCTGGGTAGGACCCAAAGTGGAGGAGCCCATGTTATTCAAATATTCCATGATCACTGACTGAGATTGATACTAAATATCTGATCCTATAAAGAAACCAGGCCACAAAATGATGAAAATCCAAAGACATTGCCATATGATAACAATTAGTTAGCCTGCAATAAATGTTTTGGCGGCATCAGCCCAGTTACTCGTGAGCAGAAATCTTCAACAGTAAAAAAGCTATGGATTTTTTTGTAAAAAATGCCACTGTAAAATTCTAGACAGACAGATGGATATAAAATGAGCACAAATTGATCTTCTTGTTGGTAGTCATGGAACTAAGGAAAGAGATTGAACTGGCATGGACAGTAAACAGCCTTTTCACCCTTAGGGATAATTCTTGCATAAAAACACACTGGCTGGGAAGCAAAGGAAAGGTGGTGTTAATATGGTCTGCATTGTTTCTATTCAGTGGATAAAGAGAAGACTCTCTTTTATGTGTGAACTGTGTGGAAGTGTTATAAATTATGTACTGCATGACTATTTTACAGAAAAATGCTACAATAATTAATTTGGTCTATGGAATGCAGAGATTTATACAAAACTTTAAATATTTATATGCCTTTCTCCGTTACTATGTGAGTATATCAATTAAGAGTTAAGGGTAGGATTAGAAGCAAGACTGGTGGTGCTACATTTAAACATTAAAATGGTGCTACATTTAAACATTGCAATTGAAATATTTCATGGTTTCTAAATGTAATAGAACTGTGACTATAACCTACCTGAAGAATGCCTTACATTTGGAAGCTTGTCTAACTTCATGCCAACTATGCAGTTAGTTCAATAAAAGATCTACCCAAAAATCTTTGCCTCTCTCTTATCACGTAGCATGCATTCCTATATATACATATAGATGGAAATATACATATATATGCATATATTATGATAATATATGTAAAGTGTCTATACAGTATAACATCTATACATGAAGTTTCTCATATTGAGAGAGTAGATGAAACTTTATGCACACATAAAGTTATCCTGCAAGGACATGTACAGTCTCATTGACTACAATAAAACTACCTGAACATTTAAATGGCTATACGTGTGCAAGTCTTAATAGAGTGAGGAGCCATAGTAGACTGGGTGTCTATGTCATCTGTGATTAATGCAGGTTAAGAAATTTCTGGCTAAGTGCACTTTCATCAAAAAATGTCAGTTAATTACAAATCTAATATTTCTTAAGATCATGCATTCCAATGTGAAGGAGCACAACATTTCAAATGTTTGGTTTGACTAGAACCACTTTTTAAAATTATTTTTTCAGTTCTGCAACCAAACTTAAAAATCCAGCTGTTTGTCCAGCTCTTAGTGGCAGTCAAACATGCCACCAGGCTGTATGAGCACATCTATCTTTTGCCCTATTCTGAGTCTAAAATTTGTATCTATCAAGCTATGACTTTCTAGATATGAAAGTGATTTTATTTATGCTAAGTTTGAACCAAAATGATGCAGCATATTTGCCTTATTATAAAAGAAAATCTAGAGAACTTTATTTTGAACAACTCTATGGAGTAGCTTGAGTAATATTTTGAAACGACCTTATGAAGTTCTGGTGAAAATTAGTTTGCATTTGATTAAGTTGTGATACTGCAAAATAATCACTCTTTTGGTATAAGTCATTAGCATGATCTTCTAACACCTTTTGGCAAAAAAATTCAGTCAAGGTAGACTGCGCTATGTATGACTGCATGGTTAATCTATCTTATTAGTGAAAAAATTAGTAAATGTCTACACTAAAAGACCACAGCCCTAAAGAAGCCCTTGGTTCATTATTTCCTCTTTAGTGAGACACTCTAGATATCAAGCAACCTCTGCAGGAATCGTTATCATATACAGGGCCTACTGAGGTCGATGACACGTTAGATATATCCCACACATGCATTCCTTGTAAGAAAATGCTAGGGTTATATTTATCTGAACCCTGACCCTTTAGGGCAGAGATGCGTGGACAAAATGGTAGATCTGGGGCAGGGGCTGGGATCCTGTATTGGTAGCAGTGTGGTCCAGAGCTGTGGCTGAGCCATGCTCTGCTCCACGCAGGCCCCTGCCTGGGGTGTGCGGGCAATGGATCACAGCTCTGCCCCAGCCCCAGACCACACTGTTACCACTGTAAGATCCCAGCCCCGGAGCAGCTCTCTGCCCAGCTGTGTGCCCTGCCAGCACGGCTGGAACCGGTCTCCATGGAAACCCTGGCCCTGCACCATCATGGCCCCACTGGTACTGGGGTCTCCATGGAAACCAGCTGCAGTGACGTGGACAGGGGCTGCTGGGAAATGGAGTGTGCCACAGGCCCAATTCAGCCCATCAGCTGGACTTTGCTTGCCTCCGATTTAGGGCATGTATTGATGTTACATCTGCTGATCCGTGCAAGCATTAAGGAGTTTAAATTGGACTAAAAATGATGGACCTGATCTAAGTTCAGGTGACCTTATTTAAATTGGGAATGGATTAGCATGCGTTCAGAGCACAGCCCCAGGGATGGGAAAGCCCAGCTGCTCTCCTAACCACAGGGCTATGCTCTTCCTACCACATCAACCATGACTGGGTTATATTTAGCTCCCCAACTCCCTTACCCCCAGATGGAAAACTCCCCCCCTCCTCCCCCCCCAGCCCTTGCCCAGACTTTCCTGGCAGACCCAGCAGTCTCCCCCTCTATCCATCCCAATTCCACCAATCCACCCTGCCCTGGATACACCAACTGCCCCCACCATGAACCCATTAGCTTCCCATGGTCCAACCCACCCTCCCCTTACTCCAAATTCCTTACACTGGATTCCCCACACTGCTCCCAGCACTGGTAAACAGCTTTACATACCACTCCCAGTTTCTGGTCATGTCAGAAAGCAAGCTGTGTGATCATGGAACAGGTGTGGCAAACGTTTGACACACCCCTAAGGATCTGAGTGCTGTTGAAGGGATCAAATGAGACAGTAGAAGGAGTGTGGCTGCATGCAGAAGTTTGGCGGGGTCAGAAAGCACGCTGCAGCGATGAAACTTGTGTAAATGGTGTTTATTTTTGGCTGTTAAACTGAATAAAACTCCAGCTTTGCAACTTCCTCTGGTCAGGGAGCGTGACATGTACATCCTGTGATGTGGCCAGTAAGGATATGTGTCAGAATTGTTAGCAAATATTAAGCATCAAAGAGGTTGTGCTCGTGCAAGAGAGGTCAGAATTTGGTCCATCTTTACTCACACTTGCGGTAGATGTGAAAACAATGGACTGAAACTCTACAGTTTTATTTATTCCTTGGTTTAGTGTTCCCAGTTCAGCATTCTCCCACTTAAGTGACACAATCCAGAGGCCCTGTGTTGCAGAGGGGTGATTTTCATTTTTTGGTAATAATGAGCCACTATTTTTTAATATTTACTTTCTTAGCATAGTAATTATTTTATAGCTGTGTAAGCAGCATCTCAAGTCCCTTTATAAATAAAAATTAGTGCATCTCCCTTTAGGTTATCAGAAGTGAATTAAAGTTTATAGGTCCCAATGTTTTCACATTTCTACGAGAGGAAGACTGCATAGATTAATCCTAATACCTCACAGCTAAATAAATATCCAACCCGATTTGGATGTCATTTCATGGTCAATGCTAAGCACAAGGTGACTGCAGGATTGTGGCAAATACACAAACAGACTTAGTCTCTGATTTGTTGTTGTTGTTTTTGAAGGAAATGTGAAAACTTCTTTCATGGTGCGCTTTGATTTTCTAAGCATCTTTTCCTAGGTGACCTATGCCATCTTCAGTTAATTGTGTCCTCTTTATTTCTCATGTAGTTCCTCCCCCATCCCACCAATGTAATGCTCAGTTCCCTCAGTGGGTATTGTAGTCAAGCCAAGCATGACATTTTAAAAGAAAATGATGAAGTGTTTATGAGGATTAAAAGAGCAGCCGAACAATTGTCATAGCACAAGAAAAATTCTTGAAACATTTTTTTTGTTTAAATAATTTAAAACTATTACTGAATTAATAGTAACTAAATACCATGATTAGTGCAGGGTAGGGTTTTTTAAACTATGTTTTCCATATCCATGGAGCAAAACGCAGTCACAGTCAAGAGCAAACAAGAAAGAAAGAAATACTATAAAATCACTATGAGGGAAGAACTGATCCACAACCTCCCAATAGCAGGGGCAGTATTCCCACAGAGAGATGCTCCACATCACAAACAGGACATGGGCATCCTATTCCCATTGTTTTTCCATGGGAATTCCACACCACATGCTGTTTCTGCCTCTGAAAATTCATCTCTACCCCTTACTTCATTAGTTTTTGCACTAGGATAAAAAAAGCAATATACTGCTTCCTCTCTCTGAGCCTGCTCTGAAACACCCTCACAGCATCCCCCTCACGCTAGCAAACACGTTTAGTGACTGTCGTGCCAGAAAACACAAAAGCCTGCCTCATAATGGAAGGTCTAGTACACAGGAAATAGAAGCATAACGTTTCCTGCAGTCATCCCAGAGGAAAGCAAATAGCATAAAAGCATATCATTTCTCACAGTCATGAACATTACTCTTTCTAGAAGTGTACTCCAGCTTTGGAATGAAAATGAGAATGGAAACTTTCGGGCCAAAAAGGCAAACTATATCATCCCTTGTTAAGGTGATACAAATCCCTAAAGCAAAGTGCAGCTGAGTTTGAACATCCAAGACTCAACTGACAACACATGCTGTGGGAAATCTTGACTGAGGGTGTCTAAGCTGGAGGGAGTATAGTAAGATCCAGTTCCTCTTCTCCAGGCCTGTTTGATGCCCTTTGAAATGTCTGAGCTCTCATGAAGTTCATCTTTGTGGGTACAGCAGTTTTTTTGCCAACAGCTCCAGTCTACCTTTCAGAAAACTATCCCTTGCTATTTTTCCATGTAGATGGTCCCATCTGTGTAGAGGATTCCAAAATTTAGGATGACCATTTCAGGTCATATTACCACATATAGCTCTGCAAATCATAATTTAATACACATTTTAAATTCAAACCCATTTCTCCTGCACCTGAAAGTGTTTTTTGGAGTATCTTGGAAAGGAAATTTAGCTGACAGTTCACTAGGCTCCTTTTCCAAGAGCTACTAAGAAAGGTATTACAAGTTTCATGTATAAATGAATATTTTGACATTTTAGTGCTCTGCATGTATAAAATTGACTCAGAGCCATAGGGCAGCGATCCATGTAGTTGTCACCTCCAGAATAGCTTATAATAATTCACAGTACCTGTAGCTGAATGTGGAGACCTTGAATAGAACCCAGGTGGTTCAAAATTAGGCTATTTGCTTCCTACATGTTTTAGACTGCTCTGGATACAAACAGCCCATGCTCCTTTTTTTCCATTGGCTCCCAATTTTTTCCCAATGTCAGTTGAAGGCCTTTGTCCTAATCTCAAAATAATTAATGGATCGAGCCCTAGCTACACAAAAGATCCAGTTTCAATCTGTGAACTACTGAAACATTTGCATGCCTCTAGGACACTGCGGATCACAAAGCCAATTGAAAACTAAGGAAGCAACGTTCTTCCAGCTATAATTTCCAGAAGATATGAGGCAACTGTAGAATCTGACCATTTTCAGATAATTTTGCTATAATATCTCATCAATTATGATGCTCATAATATACTCCTAACCAGCCCCACAGCAACGTTTTCCCAGAAAACCATGAGATGAAATAAGAACAAAGTAACCAAAAACCCCAAAACCCATAAGATAAATAGATGGACAGATAACAATATATACAGCATATTCTTGTACTAGAATCACTCGCGACTATATTTCAGATTAAGTTTGCTGTAGTTTCTTAAGGTAGTGTTAATATGATGGTCCACTCTCTCTCTCTTTTGCATTCAAACTATGCAGTGACATCTCATGATTGTTAAACATTTGAAACCCAGGATCTGATATATACAACTGCGCAGAATGATATGACCACAGATTGTATGAGTGCCTCATATACTGTCTTTACAACAATTGGTTTACACACAACTTCAACTCAGTGGGCACATGTATACATGACACTATGTCACCGTGGCAATGCACTACAGCAACCTAGCATTGGCAGGCACAAACCATGACTTGGCAGCTACGTCACTATAGTGATGCACTCCCTTCATATATATAGCATATTACTACGGCGATGTAGGGTCTAAAAATAACTGTGCACCGCTGGCATGGGGTAGTAATGGCTATTACTGTGCCATCATTTAGTACTTTCAAAAGGAAGTACTAAATGATCATGCAGTAACTATGGTGCCATAGAGGCACGTGTAGACATGCCCACTATGACCTAACAAGCACTATGACCCAACAAGAAGTTATATATTCTGATGACTGATGGAAAAAAAAAGGATGCAATATGACCAGCCAGCATGTGCAAACTCTGAAAAAGTTTAAAAGCATACAAGTGGGGTGCTTGCAGATGTGCAGACCCCTGCTCTAACTCATGGCATTTTACATAAATGCTAGGGCTGTCACTGGGGGGCAAGAATCATGGTCACTGCCCCAGACCCCGTGCTTTGGGGGGGCCTGCGGACAGTGCCATACAGGCCCCGCTGTGGCTGCTGCACACCACTGGCTCCATGCTCTGGCTGCTCGCCACCCCCGCCACGCCCCCCTGAATGCTCTGGCTGCTCGCCACCCCCCATGCCTCACTCCAGCCACTCGCCACCCCCAGCCCCACAAGGGCTCATATGCCTCGGGTCCTGCACACCCCTATGGACATCTCTGATGAATGCCGTGAGTTAGAGAATCCCCCTGGCCCAACAGACATTTGTCTGTTGGGTCGGGAGGGTAGGAGTAAATGAGGCAGCTGAGGATCTCCCCCTCTCCCTGCCCTGCCCCCAATCCCCTCCAGCTCCTGGGCTGTCAGCAGGAAGGGGCATGCTGGGGGGGAAAGTGAAGCCAGCAGCAGTGATCTGCCAGTTGGGATTTGCCTGGCCTGAGCTGGAGAGGGAGTTTTGGGGAGTGGTGTGGGGGCTCAGGTCCACCCTCCCAACTCTAGCTCAGGCTGGACAAGACCCATCCTGCAGTTCCCTGCTGCTGGCTTTTCCCTTCCCCTTCCCTTCTGGCTGACAGCCCCAATCGTGAGACAAATGAACCCTAAGGAACACAAGGTCCCTAAGGCACTCTAAAGTAGAGTGATTTCATCTGATACCTCATTTGAGGAGTATTAATTTTTCAAGTGGTCAGCCACTTCAAAAGCGCTCTGCAGCTGTGTACGTGTGTCGCGGCTGTAGAGCACTTAAGGGGGCCAATCCCACAAAAAATATAACTTCTGTGTGCATCCCTGGAAAGAACAATAGTAACTTAGTTGATGGTCTGAACTGGAGCAGAATTTTGGAATATTGTTCTAACTTCATTTGGCTACATCCTGATGGAGCCTTATTTGGTCACCACAAAGTACATGAGTTTTTAAAATGCTGTTATCAAGCAAATGTTAGCAAACCTGAGTGCAAGACAAGGTTGAACTGGAAAGACCAGAATGTATAGTATTGTTCAGAGTGTTGCATCATCAGAACTGCTCAATAGTGGAAACAGGCATTGTTATTACACAAGCTTTCAGTCTTCTCAGAAGCACTCCACTATTTTTCTAGGCTCTGATTTTGCTTAATGATTTCACTTAGCTGATGTTAAATTCCTTGCAGATGCTTCTTGTTTTGCTCCCTCCCTAGAGCATATATTCCATTAGCACTAAGGCAGGTCATTGGGGCCAAGTATTTCATGGAATACACAACAAGTGATTAATCTACTGCAAATGCATCACATCAGACACCGAAGCATCAGAGGCTCTAGTAACAGTCTTCTTTCTACACTATATAATTCTCCAGAATTAATTTTAAACATCACTCCCTAAAATGCACTTCGATATTTTGAAGTGACTGGCCCTCTATGGCCTTCTTAGTTCTTACCTGTGGAGCCCAATCAGAAACATGCACAGGTTTGTCTGGACATAGTGCGAGTAAGTAGTCAACACACACATACTCAGTGCATTAAATTTAACATATAAAATTCAACACACACACACAGAGTTAATACATGAAATCACCCCTTTGTGGGGTTTGCCTTGAATTAATCACACAGAGAACAACAAAACCTCAGTGTCCTGTCCCTAGGATTTCTCTCTTCAGGAACTGTTTATTGGACGCTTAAGCTGTCTCTTTCTTTCTCCAGAAAGAGATACTCCAACTCCTCTATATATCCTGGTTAGAGTTAATTATATTCACTTGCCTCTTTAAGTCAATAGAAAATTACTTTCTGCCAGTCTGCTAAAGGAATCATCTAGCAAAACATATCCTGTCTTGGGAATTGTCTTGACAAATCCCTCAGTTGAGAGCATTATCAAACATAATTCCTGCGCTCTGCACAAAGCCAACTAAAAGCATAATATTCTTGAGCTGTTCAGAGGGGTTACATGGAGAAAGCTTAAAGACTAGGGGAGCTATGAACTGCTATGAACAATCAGATTTCACACTAGGTGCTATCTTGTGTTAGTGTAATAAGGAAGCGGCACACAAGAGTGCTTGATTTTTTGAGCCCAGACACTGTTCAGGTTTCGAAAGTTTAATGTCCATGTTACATGGGGGTGGGGAAGGTTGAATATTAACTGACTCCTGTGGCTAGTCTTGCCATTTCTCTCTTTCTGTCAGCTGGGACAAACCTCTTCACTACGAGAACTGCACTTTCTAAATGTCAGGATGTTGCACTGTTCTACTGCAATGAAAGCATACATTATCATGACATTTTGACAACCTACAGCCATTTACTATTAAAAATAGGTTAAAAAAAACAGATTAAAAAAAAAAAGTCTCTGCTGGAGCATGATAACATTTCAGAGACCTTGAAAATGATTTCATGACCTCTGAAATCCCCTCAAACAGTGGAATCAACTTAACATAGGACCTCATGGTAAACAAGTTTTAAAGGAGGAAGTGGAAAATTGATTCTTGATCCAGGGGAAACTTAAGGAAATGTATCTGACTTAGAATTTGGCCAGAACACTGGGCCTTACTCTTGAGCCAAGTGCCACAGGAGCTTTTATGATCACAGGTGGTTTCTCTAACAATGCTTTGCTGTAAAATGAAATTTTCAACAGAAACAAGCAACTAGTGGCCTTAGGAGGAATTAAATGAGTTTGAAATAAGTTGTGAGCAAAACTTTTCTGAGGTGTAAAATACATAGTCTTCTGTTCAGCTACTGTGAAGGGTCAGTATTACATGAGAAACCACAAGGTACACACATGTAGGTGATAACTGAAGTAGTGATGACTCGGTTGATTTCACTTTTCCTACTGAGTGGGTGCATCTACACATGCATTTGATCCAAGATCAGTTTACTTGTGAGTAAGCTACTCATGAGTAAATGCCCCTGGGCAAGCGTCTACACATGCAGGGATGTGGGAGAAGTTTGCTGCTCCTAGCAGCAAACTGCTCTTACTTCTTGCAGCCCTAAAATGGGCCCCTGCTGCCACCAGGGGGAGTTTGAAGCTCCCCCTGGGTTCTAGTTCAGGGGCTGGCAGGGAGTACCAGGTGAGGAGACAGCTGTCCCCTGGCCAGGGCTGGAACATTGCTCCTTGTCCCAGGGGGGCTGCCTGCTGCCAGGGCAGGGACAATGTCCCCCTGCCCCGACAGCAGGGAGCCCCCAGCCCTGGCTCCCTGATTGAAGCAGGGTACTTGGAAAAAGCAGTAGGGGAAGGGCAGGTCCTGCTCCTTGCCCTGATCTGCTGATGGGACAGCCCCCAGCTGGGTGAGGAATCCAGTGTTTATGAAGATTAAAAGAACAGCCCAGTTGGGGCTCACTGCTAACTGCTCTGTAGGTGGATGGGGCCCTGTAGCTCTTTTCAAGCCCTGAACCTCAATCGCCTGATCAGGGCACAAAGCTGGGACCTGCCCCTGACCACAAGTGTGGAGCTAGGTGGGGAACAGGATGCAGAGCTTATTCCCTGCTTAGCTCCATAAGTGCAGAGCTGGGCAAGGAACATGCTGGGAACAACAGAATCCCCAGCCTGTTACCCACCCAGCTCTGCAGTCTTGGAGCTGGATGTGGAACAAGCTCCCCAGTCCCTGCCAGCAGGGAGCTTCCAGCACCAGCTCTGCAACCATAGGGTTGGTACTTGGAGATCCTTATCTCCCAGCCCAAGCTCCATGGTTGTTGGGAGAGCCTAACCCAAGGCCCAGTTCTAGGTCCCAGTTCCAGTTCCATGGCCACAGGGCCAGCACTGGGAGATCCGTATCTCCCAGTACCAGCCCCATGACTGTGAAGCAGACCCTGGAAGATAAGGGTCTCCCAGCCCAAGCCCACTGTTGTGGAACTGACACTAGGAGATAAGGATTCTTAGCTCCCTGATTGTGATGATGAAGCGGGGGCTGGGAGACAAGGATTTCCTAGCTCCCACTCCCCAGTTGCAATCTTGGAGTGCGATCTCTGCTGCCAGGGCAGGGGGACATAGTCCCTGCCAGGCTCCAGTGCCAGAGCCTGCATCATCAGCAGGCACCTCCTGAGGACAGGGAGCAATCTCCTGCCCCCTGTTGGCCAGCTGACTGGGAGCAGATTTCCTCCCAGTCAGGCGTCTACATGAGTGTTACTGTGGAGTAACTACTCGCAGGTACATTTTCTACTTGTATTTGCAGGTAGCAAATTTACTTGTGATTAGTGAGGTTTACTGCACGGTAAGCACGTGTACATGTCAACACACATGCCTACTGCACAGTAAACTACACTATTCGCAGTAAAATTTCTCATGTAGATGTGCCCAGTCAGTCCTAAATTAGTGGATTTGTGATATTGCAAAGACACTGTGTTATGAGAGATACCCAAGAAACTTATTGCCATTTTTGTAAATTGGGTCATCATTTCTCATAGATGGGAAGTAAACTGTTACTGAAATCTTTATATTATTGCTATTCATCTAAGAAAAGAGCTTTTAAAAAGATTTGCTAATGTTGAAAATACAAACTTTATACATAATCACAAGTTTCTGGGCAATAATAATAAGCAGAAATAAGGGAGGCATTTTAATGAAAGACTACTCTGACTATCTGTATTAATAGGGATTCTAATTTCTGCTCATCATATGAAAGTAGCATGTTGAAGAATAAAAAAAAGTACTAATATGAAAATGGAATATATTATTTACTACAATTTAATGTCTATATGTACATAGCTAAGAAATGTAATTCAACAATTAGGCTCTTTTCTACACATTACAGGTATCATGCAATTAACTGGTTAATTGCACAGTTACCTTGAGACCAGCTACATGTACAAAGTAGCTATCACACCATAAAAGCTCCAACCAGCTATCAAGTTAGACCTCAAAATGTGTACTAACTTCATAGCTGATTGCTATTGAGCTTTAATTTGCACATGTAGCAGGGGTTCCCCAGCTGATCCCAGCTGCAGGGGTTTCATGGAGCCCCATGGCTGTAAGATCATGACAGCTATGTTTCCCAGCCCTTGGGTATGTGTTGGGCACCCCCACAGTTGCAGCCCCTTAGCTGAGGGGGCTTCTAGTCATGGGAGCTTGCTTCTTGCTGGTGCAGGGGGAGCCCAGGGTCAAGATCTCCCTGCTCTGGCAATAAAATACGATAGGATCAATCTAATGTGCAGTCCCACAATCGTGACTCCTGTCATTGTATGGATTATGTATTGTGTGGATTAGATTCCATTGTGTGTTTACTAGGGCACTGTGTAGAGCTTCAGGTAGTGATTCGATTCGGAGGAGATTCTGCTCAGTTTGGTGGCTGAATCTCTAAATCTGAATTGGATCAGGGGACCAACTAAAAGGTCTGAATTGATTCAAAGCTCTACGAATCTTTGGAAAAGATTTGGAAAACTTGGATGATTCGGACAGTCCCTGCCTGCTGCAGCAGGGAGCTGAAGCCAGACTCTGAGCTCGTAAGAAGGGGCTGGAGGAGGGAGGAGGGTACCATGGCGGGGGCCCCCTGCCAGGCCCCGTCCCCTGCCTGATCCCCCAGTTCCACTGAACACACCCCAATCCCTGCCTGCTCCCTCCCCATGGCTGCTCCACCTGCCCCAGCTCCCGGTGCTTTAAAATAAAGGCCCACTCACCGGGTGCTGCCGAGCGGGGGGGAGGAGGGGTGCACTGCCTCATGCTGTGTGGGGGGCTCTGTCATGAGCCCTCTGACCCGCCCCCCACCCCATGGCTACCCCACCGGCCCCAGCTCTGGCCCTTTAAGAAAAAAAAAACCTTGAGAAAAACCCTGGGACTCACCACTCCTGCAGCAGCCTCAGGGCTTCAGGGGGCTCCTGGAAGAGCCACCCATGGAGCATGGGGCATGGGGCAGTGGGGATCGCCCCCCACTGGGCAGGAACCCATGAGTGCAGGGTTTTTCTCATTTTTTTTTTCTTAAAGGGCTGGAGCTGCAGTGAGTGGGGCAGCCATGGCGGGGTTGGAACAGTGGGGGGGTCAGGGGGCTCATGCAGAGCCCCCCACACAGTGGGGGAACTGGGGGGCAGCAGGGATCGCCCCCTGCCTGGCAGCATCCTGTGAGTTGGGAATTTTTTTTCCCAAATGCCGGGAGCTGGGATGGGCAGGGCAGCCATTGCTGCACTGGGAGAGTGGGTGGGGGATGGGCCTGGCTGATTTGGAGATTCAGAGATTTGGCAGGAGCTGAATCTCTGAATCAGATTTGGATGAATTGATTCAGGACAGTGATTCAAATCACTGAATTGAACCACTGTCTCCTGAATTGGATGAATCTGAAGTGAATACTAGCTGCTTCGCACAGGCCTAGCATTTACCTGTGTGTATAGAGGGCAGTGTATGTTATTAAAGTATAATGTTGCTAACAAAATGAGCTAAGTAATTCCCAGGGAAAACATTGCACTTTGAAATATTAGCCTCATTGTAGTAGTTGACCTTGATGTATCTTGCAACTCTGAAAGTGTAATGATGTAATTTTGAAGCCTTATCGGTAATAAACATAATCCCTGCCTTGGCTAGTTTGAGTTATGTGCAGACTATAATTTTACACTGCTGTCTCTATCAATTATATTACAGTTCTCTCCAGATCTTCAAAATAACTTCAGGGAATATATGTTTGGGAGAAAATATCTTTACACTCAAGTATTCTATGGAAAAGTACGCTATAATCTTCTAACCCCCTGGGCTTCATGAGAAATGGAGTGCAATTAATGCACGGCATGGAAACATTAATATTTGCAAGGCTTCTTTCTGAATCATGGAACACCTGCTTACAAAGGAGATTAGCTACTGTTTTAGGAATGCTTGACAGCTCAGCCCCACATGACTAAACAACCTGTAGTAAAAAGGAACTCCAGTGGCCTTAGGGCCAGCCTGGAGATCTACATGTCACTGTGAACCTAGCCTTCTGCAGATCTTCTAGAATCCACAAGGATTGGGAGTAGAACTGGTGCCTTTAGACCAACCGCATGAGAACTATGACAAGTTGAAAATAATTTGGAGAAAACTCTAGTCCCATTTCATCAATGACTAGCTTTTGGAAACGTTCCTACACCAAAATGGAGCCCGTGGAAGTCAGAGGTATACCTAGGTGCAAAGTTTCACCTGTACTATGTTTGCAGCAGGACTAAATCCCATATGAAAGGCTTCTCCTGGAGTAAAATCCTGGCTTGACTGAAGCCATTGTCACATTTGGCATTGACTTCAATATGACAAAATTTCACTTATGTATTTTTCCTTGATACTGAGGACATCTTTCTGGGGAATTTCTGTAGGGACAGAACACACTGAGGTTCACTAAATATATGAAGTGTGTGTGTGTGTGCATGCACACATGTGCACGTGCGTGTATGTACGTGTATGTGGAGAGGTCTACTTCTGTCTGTGGTATACCCAAACATATTTAATTATGCTGAAGACACTGTTTTAAAATAATATTTCTTCTTTACAAATGTCACATTTCAGGATAATCACATAATGGCATTATCCACATCTATTCCATTTGTCTTCTTGGGTTTTGCACATTATTTATGTTGTGAATCACTTAAGTTTTATTTAAAAACAAAAATAAACCATGTTTTTCTTCCTATAACTGAAGTATCTATGAACAACCTGGATATCTGAAGTATCTTTGGAAATGTGCACGTTCTCTTTCTTTGTTTATTTTTGCATTTCCTAAGTACTAGTAAAGAACTTTTCTCAAAACTTTCTCTTATTCCTTTGTTTGTGTATAGCATTGCACCTATATTCCTGAAGAATCACATGCAGATTTAGTGCATACTTATGTACAGAGCTCCAGGAATATTTGATCTCTGTCTCCCACTGCAATATGAGCCTCTACATGCTTGTATGACATGTGAACTGTTCAAAATCTTTTTTGAGCTTTTTTTAAGCTCCGGTTTTGTCCATGGGAATGTATGGTATTTCATTACTGCAAATATGAAGATTATTGTTATAACAAGGGTAGAAAAGCAGGTGAAAGCTTGACTGAACTGTACTTAAAGGCAGAATGAAATTGTATTTGTTCATATAGATAGACAGACAGACAGAAAGACAGGATCCTATTCTCCCTTCACTTTCAGTAGTCTTCCACCCCTATAAATCAGCTAAATTCATTATACAAACTAGAAAGAAGAATCAAGGACCCTAAAGATTCCAGATCACTTCTTTATGAATTTATCTGAATCTACAAAAGAAAATACATTCTCATACACATAATAAAACTTGAATATTTTTTGTGTTTCACCTTGTAAGAGAATTTGCTTATACTAGTAAAATGCCTCTTGTTATCTAAAAGGTTTAACATATTATGGTGCTGAATAGGAATTTTTCCTTAGTTCAGACAAGAACAGCCTGGATTAAAATAAGTTATCTAATCTTCATTGCCTCTACTTTACACGGTTCTCAAAAGTACCAGGGACTGCTAAATTCCACAGAGCTGCACTGGTGAAAACTATTGTAAGTGAGCTGAGAGTCCCAAACATTGCCAATATGTTTGTATAATCTTCAGTCAGGCTGCAGTAAATGCAAGGATTCCATTGCATGGGACTGGAACTGGAAAGGAAAAAAAAAAGGGCAGCTCAATGTCATGATCAAAGTAGTCATAGTCATAATATTCTGCACACAGTATGTTGTGCTCTACAAAAGCTGACTGGTACAGGAAGGAAGAATGCAGTGAAATTATTCCCTAATAGGCACGTCAAGAAGCTTCTCATCCATGTAAATTAAACTACTTAAACTGAAGCATGTTTCCCCTTGAGAATCATACCATTTTTTGTTTGAGACGAGCTAGCTGATTTCAATAGTTTACTAGCTGCCAGTAGCATAAACCATGGCAAACCTTTGAGGAAACCCTCTTGTGCCACCTGACATATTTTGAATATTAAAGTAAAAAGAGAAAGCTGTCTGGATACTTTAGGTAAATCATTGTCAGTAAATATTTTCTTTTGTTTTGATACAGAGCAAATGGGGCATTTCAAAAAGTGGAATGTTGTTAATATTTAGCACAGGCTACAGCTGACCTGGTTGAGTCACATTAGAAATTAAAACAAAGGACCTGATGTTGCAAGGTGCCAAGCATTCCTGATTAGGAACCAAGTTTCTTTTATGTCCCATTTCAGTTACTGTGTTGCACAATCTGACTCTAAGGAGATTACTTTTCCTCTTCTTCCAAATCTCGGGGTATTCTCGTCTGGTGTAGGAGGCTATTGTCTTAAACCCCAAAAGCTCTTTCACTTACAGATGAGTTCTCTGTGTTGACCATTTTAAGTCATCAGCATTGTGAAGGAGTATAAGTCTTGTTAAAACTATAAAATAAGCAAGTTTTGAAGTAACAAGGGCCACCACAGACATGTCATTAAATAATTATCTGGTGAGGTAGGAGTAGCATAAAATGTTGTTTTCTTATCATGAAAAGGCCAAACCACAGTGGTGGTTGCTCAGACCACTTTAAAATATCGGTATACTCACTCAGATACTATGGATATGAATTTAGGGGCCTGAATGCTCATCTGCTGTAACTTATTGTGATTCTACTGAAGTCAGTGAAGTGACCCTAATTTACACAAATAAAAGATTTGTGTCCCATTTTTTGTAAAACTTCACCCAGGCTTTTTATTATTGAATGAAAAAATATTTTGGGAGCACAGTGATTATCTTTTACCTTAATTCTAAGAAGATGACAGAAAATTAATTGCAGGCCATTTCTTTTTCTTGCTCCTGCAGCTTGTGTGTAAGGAGAATGGCCAGTTTTTGGATGACTCATTTGGGGACCACCTTCTTCAATTCCAAATGTGAGGACTTTATTGAACACAGCAAATTGCTGAGATAAAAGAAAACAGTTGTTTGTTTTTTTGAATAAAACAAAGCAAGGCTTTAAGCATCAAAATGATTACATCAAATTTGATTTCTTGGATTCTGATCTGTATGGGAAGGACCCAATATGTGGTTAATTAAAAGTAGCTAACTGGAAGTCTGGATCATGCACAATTATTATTTTCCTTTTCAAAACTGGAAAAGCTAACAAGTATGCAAAGGATGGGAAAATCTGCTAAAACTGATACTTTTCCTTCAAAGCAGACAAGGCTTCAGAAACTCTACCTGAATCTATATCAATATTGCTCACCCATTACAGCAACCTTAATGTGGCCATATGTTGCTGACCCCTGGTTTAGACCAGCACATGAGTCCTTTAACTTTTAATTCCCCCAGTCATACTGATTTTCTCAGCATCCCGGAGTGTATCCCAGAGAAAGCTCACTCCCATTTATAATGGAGCCCACTAACTCCAATTTTACTTAATAATCAACAAGATTTTGCTTCACAACAAACAAAAGTTTTGCTTCACAATAAAGAGATTTGGCTAGTGAATCTAAAACACCTTCTGCAATTTAACAAATTCCATTCTTTAGCAGTCAAGACACAAAGGGCTAAATTCTAATTCCTGTGGCATATGTTCCCGTGTCTCTCAATGTTCCTGCAACTGCAGACAAAGATAAAGAAACACAGTATGTGACATTGCTCAGCTGACATCCAAATAAACCCCGCATTTGTGGGTAGTGATTATGGGGTATGCATAACTGCACTTGTCAAATGGTGGTGGGCACTTCAAGTGTTCTAAATTCCCACTGAAGAGCCATATTCTCCTTTCAGAGACACATCTAAAATAGACATATCAAATAACTGACACAAGTAAATGGAATTGTTCTTTTCAGAAACAGCAACTTCATTGACTCCTTTTTCTCTGTATATTAATATTATATTACAGTACTAAAAAGGAGACTTAAACATCAGGAATAGACTATTGTTTCAAAATCTAAAGCTGAATCCTGAGATGCATGGTATTTCTAAACAAATGAGCCCTCACTAAGATAGTGGGATTCTCTGTTTCTCTTATGTGTTGACCCTAGCACTTTCAAATATTTTCCTTAATCGTTATTGACAGATAGTGTACCTGGTCAGCAGATTTGACAGAAAAGCTCAAAGTCTTACTCACTGGTCTGGCAAAAACTGTGGGCCTGCTACAGTTGAAATTATGGGAGTGTTGCCATCAGCTTCAGAGGGAATATAAGCAGTTCTAAAGGACTATGCACCTGTACAAGGGAGACAAGGAGGGAGTTTCTATTATAACATCTGCTGCTGACCCACTCTTAGGTTATTTCCAAACTGTTATTTAAGGTTGACCCTGAGGGTCATCCTCAAATAGCTTGAGCCAAATAAGCAGTCCCTCCCCATTGATATCTTACCTGGTAGTCACCCCACACAATGATTCCTTTCCTTCCCCTTCTAGGCACCAGTCTGTTCATTATCTGTCTCTCCCTCTAGGCTTGGGTCTAACTGTTCAGAGTGGAGAGAAGAATCTGTGTGTAAAATGTCCAGAAGTCAGGAACAGGGAACCCTAGTATTACCCTGGTTGATTTCTTGTACTTGCAGTACACTGCACTCACCGAGGTAGTGAATGCACTTTGCGGGGAGGGGCAGGCAAGGAGGCTTGACTCCAGATCCTAAAACAGAGCTCCAGTCTCGGGCAAGACAACTTCTAGGGTTTGGGTGTAAGGGTTCTCATTACAGAAGAGCAGGGCACATGGGTCTATGAGAGCCCTAAATTCCACATTAATTGGCAGTGAAGACACAGCCTTAGGGTGTCTGTACAAGTGCCAGGAGGCTACTCTGGCATGCTGTAATTACAGCACGTCAGAGCAGATTCGATTAATCCACGTCTTGAGTACCAGTATCCCTGCACTTCAAAATGGTGGCGGGGGCATTTTAACTAAAGCTCGTTTGATAAGCTTTAGATGAAGCACCCCTGCCATCATTTTGAAGTGCAGGGACACTGATACACAAGACATTGTGGGTGCTTTAATTAGAGTGGCTCTCATAGCTGCTCTAATTAAAGTGCTCCCCCCACCCCTGAGCACATGTACAAACTCACTTAGAGACCAGCATCCTGTGTATTGATGTATAAGGTGGCACTTCTCAGGCTTTTCCAGGGAGTAAACAGTGGAGAACAAAGAAAAATAAAACTTAAGAACATAACTCCCACACTGGGTTAGACCAGTGGTTCATCTAGCCCAGTATTGTCTCTGACAGTGGCAGAAGTGGATGCTATACAGGGAGAGCACTGACCTTACTATCTTTAGAGTGATCTATACCCTGTTCAATACCCTCCTTAACATCCACCATTATAGGTTTAGAGAGGCCAGAGGAAACATTTCCAACCATTTTGTTCAATAGCCATTAATAGATCTATCATCCATGAATTAAGCATAGCCATGCTCAGAAAAAGACTAGATATCTGCCTCTGCCACCTCCTGAGTCATTTAAAAATAGCTGTGGCAGGGGAAACAGGGGGAGCATAATTCACAGTTACACTAAAGCCCCTTTGAACTCTCTGGCAATGTAAAAGGTCCTTAGTGTAAAGGAGAATCAGGCACAGCTACACCATACAACACAGCTGATGCGTTTACTTGAGAACACCTGCCATTCTTATGGTCACCTCTGGTCAGTTTAATAAATAGGGAACAGCAGAATTTTTGGCTTCAGCATTGGTACCATCTGTTCTTAGAGTACAGAACTGTCTGTCTTAAGGAGTGCGGCTGTTATTTTTCTATGAAAGCACAGTTGCCTCATTGTAGGCAAGTATAGCTTTGAACTTCCAGATTATCAGGTACAGTAACCATTTTATTATTCTCCATGCCATTTCTCATCAGATAAACTCCAGAAGTTATTTACAGTTCAAATCATTTCAAGGTTTTTGGAATGTGAGGCAATGCTGATTACACGATTAGCTTCACATTACTACAAGTAAACAGAAACTTTTGCGGATTCCTGTGGCGCATGAGCCAAATTCATTCAAATGAAGCCTAGGCTGAAACTCCCCTGGGAATGTCTGACCCTAATTCCATGGCCATCCAAAAGGAGCTCTAGAAGACTTGTCTCCACTCTTATGCCTGGTAAAGACAGACCATTACTGTTACTCAATAAGAATTCGAGTGAAAATCCTCCTTAAAAGTGCTTCCTATGGCTACACAATTTTTTTTCTGAAAATTTTTAACCTCCATATTCTGGGAATAGCAGCTTGTCCTCTGGGACAATTTAGCCTATGCTAAGTTGTGCTCCAGTGTCTTCTCTTTGTTCTACAGCTTCACCAGGTGCTCTACCTCCATCATCAATTCTTCCCGGAGTTTGCATCACAGTATATAGCTAACTCACACTCTGTGAGGGGTCCGGAGGATCCCCTGGCAGCCTGTACCCTAAATACTCCCATAATCCACGACAGACATCTCCTATGTGTGCACAGGCCTCTGAAGCAATGCTCTGCACAGGTTACATGTTTGTTCTAAGTTGCGTTCTGAGTTGTATTCTGTATTCTGCTTACATAAGCCTGGAAAAGAGCAGGCTTAGGGGGTGATCTGGTGGCTGCCTATAAGTTTATCAGGGGTGCTCACCAGGATCTGGGGGAATGTCTTTTTCACCAGAGTGCCCCAAGGGATGACCAGGTCGAATGGTCACAAACTCTTGTATGATCACTTCAGGCTGGACATAAGGAAGAACTTTATTGTCCGAGCCCCCAAGGTTTGGAATAGACTGCCACCAGAGGTGGTTCAAGTACCTATGAACACCTTCAAGAGACATTTAGATGTTTATCTTGCTAGGATCCTATGACCCCTGCTGACATCCTGCCGCTGGGGCAGGGGGCTGGACTCGCTGATCTTCTGAGGTCCCTTCCAGCCCAAATGTCTATGAAATCTATAACCCTTATTTAAGTAGGTCACTCAGGTGCCCTTTTCACCTCAAAGAAGGCAGAAAGGCTGGTAATAGCAACAGGCCTCTGAGCCTGTTGCTATGTAGCTTTCTGATTGGCTACTCATTCCTTATGTTTCATTTCATTGGTTAAATATTAGAGCTGGTGTTACACACTATGCTTTTGTTGGACACTGTAGCCAATGTTGGACTCACTATGTTTACAAGATTGACAAGAATGGAAGTTCAGTAAGGAGATGGGGGGAGGGGTGGGAGAAGGGGGGATGAACCTTGGGCTGCAGCTAATACATCCTCTCCAGGTCTCTGGACAGAAAATGGGGCGGGGGGGGGAGGGGGCCTCAATTCATCTTCTCTTAGTTGTAGCTCTATAGTTTATTTAATGGAACTTCATCTCAGAGGGGTCTCATGGCCAGCAGAATGCTGAAGGCTCCATAGTCCACTCGAAGCCTACTTCTAGTATAGGCCTACAACATGACTATTCTTCCAAGAATTAAAATCATGGCAGCTTCTTCCTTGATTCTATTACTTCTTGACCCAAAATACAAACTTAGGCTGGGTTACATTGAGACTATTTACCCAGGGAATGGCAGAAGGCTATGTTTCACTGCAATGGGTATGCATTTTTCTATCACTTTACCGATGAGGAACTTCTCATACTATTATTTATATCAGGAATGAGCAACCTATGGTCCATGGGCCTGATCCAGCCTATGAAGAGACTGGCTCTGGTATGTGGCTGCTCAGGGAATTGGCAGCACGTTCCAGCTTGAGCCAGAGAGAAGGTACTCCCAGGGTCCTATTGCCTACTTCATCTATGCCCTTTGTAGCATCTGCTGACCACTTGAGGAGTGTAGAGGTATAGCCTGCAGCAGGGGCTGGTTCACGAGCAGTGGCAAAAGGTTACCCATCCCTGATTTATATCAATGGTGAATTTTTATGCTTTGTTTCATGAAATGTACTTTGAAGGGAAGTAAGAAAGAGTGATGTGCAAGAGTAAGAATTGTAACAACAGCAAAATAATAATACTTCAACAACTTATTACTTGCACAATGTCATACAAACTTAAAATACAGGTAGAATCCCTTGTCAAAATGGTTATTAACTAGACCTGATGCTTCAGCCAATCTGAGATCAGAACAGTGGGATAGACATGGATGGGGCAGAGCATCTGACCTTGAATCTATTATTTTTAACAATGTCGATTAACGCATTAATTGCTGCAGTATCAATTACACTAAAAGATTATCAGGAACCTTAAATCCTATAGTTTTTAGCAAATTAATTAAAGGATTTGAATCCTCATGAAACCAAAAATTCTTCATTGTTTAATACCATAATCTTCTTTGTTATGAATTAGGGTTCCAGTCATACAAAATAATCCACAACCTTCTGCAATGCATAATGCAGTGAAAAGTGCATGTGTCTGGCTCCAAAGCCAGCTAAGCTGTTTTTAATGAGTAGGGGCATCAGTAGGATGCTAAAGTAGTCAGCTGGTTAGAAGAACTACTGAATAATCAAAATGTATTAATATGATTGGTAGTTCGAGTGTGAAGAGAAGACTGTTCTGGAAGCACACTGAGAAAGAAGGCTATATTTCTATATAAGTGGAAGTTTAGGCCTATCAAGAAGGCCTAAACTTCACAATAGTGTGGACTTCATTAGTTGTGTGTCAGTAATCTAAGTGCCATGCTCAATTTGCACATACATAATACAATATTATATATATAAATATTTTAAAATAGTATGTTTTATATTTATATTGTATATTTATATATAAATTACATATTATAAATGTATTTAATAAACAATGCATTAAAATCAAATCTCAGATAATATTAATAGCAGCAACTGAACAGGATGAACAAATGTTAAGGAAACCGTTCCTATTTAAGGAAAGACTATATAGTTGTTTTTGTTGTTGCTGTATTGCAGTATCTTTATATATATTAAAAAAATCCCAGGAGCTAGCACAAGAAGGCAAAGTTTAATGGGAAATAACAGCTGTGCTACTTTGGGCTGATGAACAAAATATTAAGGGCAGCTTGTGGATAGTAAGAAATTCCAGAGGTCAGACCAAAAGCATTCAGGACTGACCTGCAATAGATCCCAGTACTAATTCAGTGGTCCTGTCTTAGATGTATTTTACTCATGTAGCTGTCTGTTTAGCTATTGTTTATGCTCCTTCTGCAGCTACTTTCTCTGAGAGAGATCCAGTGCAATCACTAACACACTTACACAATATATGGATACTTAGTTATGGTACTTACAGCCTTGGTCAGATCTAGGACTTTAAAAAGGGGTTGATACAGCCAGTTGATGTGGTATATCATCACATATAACACAACGGATATTTTTATCACATTAAAAATAAAACTGCAGAAAAAAGACTAGCTTAGTTTGTGAAACATTAAGACCACTACGAAGGAGAGAGGATCATTAACACCTGTGGAATTAAGAGTTTAGAAGGAATCAGGTGGAGTATAATAAACCATGAAACCAATTGTTTCATCACTGCTACCTGACTAGAAGTGCTGTTGCCACTTTCAGGTAGCTGGTTTAAAAGTTTGAGTGAACCAGAAATTCAAGCAGGGAAGGTGGGTGGTGCAATTGCACCACTGAAACCCTCTGGATCTGCCCCTGCTTACAATATAGTTATATTTACCCAATACATGGGTCATTTTCCTAAAAAAAATAGGTCTCCTGTATGAACTTTTGGCTCTTGCAGTATTTTTTTTCAAGTATTCCCTATCTTTTCTTGCTCCTTGGAAGATGTCCTAACGCTGATAAGAAGGCAACATGTAATTATACCCCTTTAGAGATTCTCAGGATGCATGCCCAAAATGGCAGTACCAATGCAATCCATGTCAGGTAGTCTGTAAGTTTCAGCAGTCAATGCTCTGTCTGCACTATATTCAACAGGGTAACACTGCAGCTGTCTTTCATGATGCCCTGGAGACCACTTACCACACTGTCATCAACCTATTGGGAAGACAGCTCATATGCTTGCAAGAATATCTAAGTGCACATATGGTTCACTGAACCGCACTGAAGGACCACACCTATTTTCACTTAAGGACCACTACACTTCTAACTGGTGTGTGCAGTCTTGGGTGACTGTCAGAATGACAGATATTGAAAGGTGTGGAATTGGACTCTGCTCTCATATCAAACTTATAAATATGAGCTAGGACTTTGCTTCATAAACTGTCTGCTACTCAAAGTAGTTCCAATGACCTGCAAAACTGCAGGGAAGAGTCTCCCTAACATTTTTTCATGAATAGGTGCATTCTAGCTTTTGGATTTGTGCACGGACAAATGGGGTCAATTACGTTCAGGAAAATATCTTATTGCAGCTTCAGGGGACCTAGGAGGATGTACACCTATTTCCAGTGTTTTACAAATTGCATCTTGTAACTTGTAACAGGGGACCCCTACCCTTGTTACTGGGAAAGAAGAGTGTAGCTGGGGTAGACTGCAAAGAGCCTGATGGCAAAGGGTACCAGGTATAAGCTCCCTTTTGTAAATTGAGCCATTGGCTGCATAAGGTCAGGCTGATGATGAAGGATTCAACAGTATCTGGCCCTGGAGAGAACTGGGTCAGATAACCAGAAGGGGACTGGGCTTAGGGTCATATAAACCCAGCTCTTAGTTGTGTTGGGGTAAGTAGTTTGAGTGTTGAATGGAACTTTCTGCAATTTAGAGTAAGACTGATCCAGATAAAATTCTTGGTAGGCTAGGGGAAACTAGCTTGCTTAAGTAGGAGTGGTACAGGAAGCAAAGAAGGGTTTTATGTTTGAGTTAAAATGTTTGTTTGGTGTTGTCTGCTTTAATCTGATGAGAGGCTTGGACACTGCTAGATAGTAGTAGGTGTGCTGTGTAGAACAAGACTGGCTGTAAGCAGGGATGCAATAAGCTGAAGCTGAAAATAGTGGACCTGGGCCAAGGTCTTGGCCTTGCATTCAGTGTAGCTGTTTCTTCACAAATCTTATTTGTCAGTGTTCTTATAGAAGGTATACCATAATCAGAGGCCACTTTCTTCTTTTACCTCGAAACAAAAAGTCTCAGCCAGGTTTTTAATATTCTTTCTCTTTGATCAATTTTAAGGTTTGTTTTTGTTTTTTGTTTTTTTCCTGTTGGCGTGTTTGTTTTCCCCATACTGCTATCTTTGAGTTGTTTTACTTAATTCTTTTGTTTGTTTCCTCCAGAAATATTCTTCTATATTTTGGTTTAATTGTTCTATTTCAACCTACATGATTCCAATTCAGCAAATACATTTATGCATATTCCTAGCTTTCAGTGAATTCGGTTAAATATTCTAATACTTGTTTCTCTCTTTGTTTCTTTTCTGACTTTCCCAAATCCTCCATCCCTATGTTGCTTTCCTTATTATAAATGGGAATGATAAATGTCTCTTTGTTTGTGTTTTGTTTTTGTTTTTTGGTTCAACAGCCCTTCTCTTTAAAAATATGTATCCTTATAATGTGTTCACCACTGAAGTGTTAATAAATTGATATCTCTATTTTGGAAGGGAGGATTTTTTTCTGTTTGTTTGTTTGGGTTTTTTGTTTACTAATGACAATAGACATATGAGTGAAGAGAGGAAAAAAAGCCATTCTTTTTCGTCCATGAGCACTTGGAATTTCAATCTTTTTATTTTAAATTAGAAGGAACAATGAAATCCATAAGACAATCTTTGGAATATTTTCCTTTTATAGTCTGTACTCGGCTGAATCCCAAATGCCACATACCTACAGCTGAGAGCTGATTTCCAGAGATTTACTGGGGCTGTAAGCAGAAACTGAATTCACAACAGCTATGTGGCCATAGAACATGTACCTTGCCAACTGTCAGATTTGGGGAAAACTATGAAAGTCTAAAGAAAAATACAGCTCACAAAGAATAAAAGGATAGGCTAATTTTTTTCCCTCTAAAAGCATATTGTGTTTCCTTATCTGGCAAGTAGTATACTCATTCATGTAATCAGAAAACAGGAAGATTTAGCTCATAACAAACAAAGCTCTGGAAGAGTAATTTTTTTAAAATTTCAGCAGGTGACAGAGCCTCCTTCAATAGATATATTCACTTAATATGGTAAAAGGTGCAAAAGCTCACACAGACACCTACCTATCTCTTAGCTCAAAGAAACTGTTCCAACCTTTCTTGAGATGCATCCATGTACAGGCACCTGCAGCTCTTTCTGGTGTTGTTGGAAATTGGTTCCTCTTTTTGTGAAAGCTTGAGTAGACCGAGGCCCATAGCACTACTTGTTCCCATGTTTACAGTGACTCTATGGGATGCTGCAAGGATATGAAATTGTCACAAGATGGGTTCACTTAGACATTTACTGTGATTATCATCCTCTCTTTCCAGACTGTCCTCAACACCCATACCCAATTAACCTATTAATGCTGTGCACTGAGGACCTTGCACAGAACTTGTTCCTGTTTGGATTTACCTAGTGTACAAGAGGGACATGCAGCCTCCTTTCAGCAGCTGTTTCCTCCAGAGTGAGTAGCATGAAAACAATGACAATACTTCCATTCTCATGCATGATTTGAGCAAGGTGACTAGATACCATCCCTATACTAAAACCCAGATACTTAAAGTGCCTCTCTTGAATGTATTAGTTACCACCTTGTGTGTGGGGGGGAAAAGTGAGGTAGGTTGTGATCAAAGAAATACTGACACATGCCTTAAAAAACAAACAGCTGCCCCCCCCCCCAAAAAACCCCAAACAAACAAACAACCCAACAAAAACCAAAATGTATTGGCTAATATGCCTGAATGAGAAACAAATGACAGCTGTCTATATAAATGAGGCAGAAGTCAGTAAGGTGCCATGTATACACGCTTACAAATCACTCCTTACCCCATGAAACAGTCTGAGCTGTCTGAATTGCTAAAAAAGTTGGGTGTTGTTTAGCTTATAACTTGTTCAATGGATCTGGCAGGAGGAGCCAATTTCTGTCAAATTTGGTCCATTCCAATCTTTAACAACTAGAAACATAGCCAGCAATTGCAGTCAAGACTAGTAAATTCACACTTTTGTCTTATGCTGAACTGTTCGTGTTTTGAAGAAACAGTTCCTTTCCAGTATTGACTCAGTTGGAGGTTTTTTTCCTGACTCATTCCTGGCTTCTCTCAGTTCAAATGAAACTCATTAACTTGATTTCTATATGAATTGTGTACAGTGTAGCCCATTGTTCCAAGTTCAATTATGCAGATAAAACATTCACCTGACCCAGACACACAATCATCTCAAATTACGCTTTAATGAAGACCTAAGCTTAGAGCGAAAAGTGAAATAAAAAGGGGCTAAGGGCCTGTTTTCAGTACTTCTGTTACAAAGGTACAATTACTGAAAGAGAGAACCAGAAAGAAGTGTTAACATCTGTAATAGTTACATAGGAGGAATAGGTGAAACATTGAACCCTTTCCATGGGTTGGGCTTGGAGATACCATGCTGAAAACTTGCTTGCTGATCTATGATGATTTTGCTCTAAAATAGGAGAAAAGCACCAAACAATTAAGCAGAAGAAACAGAATTGAGATACAAAAAAAAAAAAAAAAATACCACTTCAAGTTTGGTATTGAGCTCAGAATTAAACTCCCAAGTGAAGGTTTGCACGCAGCCTCCAGTCTGGTGCCAGCTCTTTCAGTTAAGGGTTAGGATTTAATCTTTTTTTGATCCACTGATGTTGTTGTCATTAGTTTTTTAATTCACTAGTGTTTACCATCAGAACAAACTCCTTTGCAGTACTGACTCGCATCATCTTACTTCCTCATTCCTGGTTTCAAAGCTCAGATATAAATATATTCTGCCGAACCCAGAAGCAATAAACACAAATGTCTGAAATTTAAAATATAAACTAACATTTTGATTTATCAATCCTGAGCTTATTTTAAAATCCTATAGAAATAAGAAGAGTATTTATGACATGAAAATATGGATACACTTTGAAACACAAACAGTATGTGAAGGCAGAGATTTTTCAGGACTGCTTAAAGAATGTAGCCACACAAATCTTGACTCCAGTTACTAATCTCCCATACTGGGTGTTTCTCCATACCAAGGAAAATAAAAATGAATCGGCCTAAGGGAGGCATCAGCCTCACTTTCCTTTCTAAGCACATCGGTGGATTTCACTGACCATTTATGACCATACTATATATGCAATTATAGTGAATGGAAGTTGTTATGACCTGAATCTCTATTAGACCTTTCTAGGTCAGCTATTCCAGTGCTTGAACAGCACATGAGCTTTGGAAGGTGTTAAACAGTGATGCTGGGAATTAGTTGTCTTGAGAGGCTAATTTTGTACGTGGAAATTTAATGGTAACACTTCAACTTTTATTTGAACACATGAAACAGGCAGATCTTTTGAAAATTAAAGCCACTGAAGGAGACAGGAGGCATTAGTTATGTCTGATAGTATACTGTGTGTATATATAACCTTTCACAACACAAACAAGTGAAAAATGAGACATTAAGTAACGCTAGGTGAAATCTGATAATATATTGTGTAATGTGTATATTCTGAATCTTAGGTTGATTTACAAACCTGTGAGCTAGAATCTTGGATGCTCTGTGAGTATGAAGCAGCCAGGAAGCTTGATTACCTGCCCTCTTTTGGGATCTCTCTGTACTGGAGGGTCTTCAGACAGAATAGAGCTGTCACAGGGGGTCCTATAGCACCTGCTCAAGGGGAGGTGGATAAGGCTTCTGGAATTACCCCCTGGTATCTTTGCTTAGCTAATGTAAAATGAAGTCGCTTTTTTGGGTAGTTCTGTAATCTGAAGAGGCTTTTCAAGTACATTCCAGGAAACAATCTGGCGCAGATTGAATCCAGGATATGGGCAATGTAAAGGAGACTCAAAGCCACTTTTGCCATTCCCATGATCTTTACTTATACACACCGGTAGGTAGTCCCTTTTCCCCATGCAGTTAAATGCAGTTCTTTTTTCCTTGTGGTGGCTGTCATTATTCAACAACTTTGAACAGGATGAGAAACATAAGGAACTAAACTGAAATAAAATAAACACTCTAGATAGGCAAAATGTGACTAATTAAATTGGATTTGTTCTCTACAGCACTTACTCTTGGGATGGCATTATGGAATTTCCTACTTCAAATAGATGGCTATAATTGCATTGGAAATCACACTATCTAGTATTTGTTGTTGGGTTGGAGACTCTTCTATTGTCTCATGGAGGAAGCTGGCACAGAAAAAGGGTTGAAAAGGAGTTTGCTAAATCTTTCTTAGCAGGAGAATTAATATTGAGATGACAATACAAGGAGGCTGTATCTGGAACAAAGAGCAGCAGGCTTGTGACCATTTATGGTACCTAAGGATCAAGGGGCCAACTAAGCTTTGCACAGAGCTGTAACATATAACCATCCAACACAATTTTTCAAATATGAAGGCCAACTCAAGTAATAGTGTATATGTACCAGTACTCCTCTAAACCTTCCCAAAGTATTATCACTATGAAGCAATAATTAAGTAATCTTTTCTCTGGCAAAGTATTAGACCTCTACATGAAAAAAATCTAAGTGGGTAGGTTGTCAGGATAGTATACAACAAAACAAAGCGTGACTGGAAGTGCACAGCCCTGTAATATCAGTGTGAGGCTTTGATCCATCCCTAAGTCAGGGGGAAGCGAGTCATCTACTGAAGCATCTATTGCAGCATCTTGGCTGATGCAGCTCACCCTTTTCCCAAGCAGATCTCATTGCATTTTAGGCTGCTAATCTTCAAGTTTATAATGCAGCTTACTACAACTTACTGACCAAAGGTTGCATACAGTTCAAATCTACCACAGATTCTGATAATTTCCTCACACAGAGGAGCATATATTACATTAAAATCCGGGTAAACTTTGAATCGCAAACAAGACACATTCCTTGGACCAAAGCAAAGCATGTAATAAAAAATGGACATTATTCTTAATATAAATGAATAATTAAAATAACTTGCACTTATCTAACTACTTTTATCTGAAGCGCTTAACACACTTTTCAAAGAGAAGTACTTTTATCCTCCTTTTACAAAAGGAGGGAATAATGAGGCATGCAAAGCACAAATGACTTGTTCAAAGCATTGCATTGGAACCCAGGAAAGCACTTCTATGCATTACTATCATCTTATTACAGTCATTTACTAGTGTGCTGGATTTCTTTTCCCCCTTAAGAAGTGTAAGTCTGCAGCAATGGTAGAGAGTTTTCTTAAATCAATATCTGGTTTTATCTCACCAGCTCTGGATGTCAAAATAATTTTGATATTCTCCAATGTAATTAACTAATAAACTATTAAGTCCTGATGTACCACACTGCCTTGGAGTCTGAGCAGTCATTTTACATGCATACCCAGTGCATGTAAAATAGGTATAGAGCACTGCTAGGACTCAAAGTATTCACCTTGATAATGTATATCTGACTATCTGATGTGCAAGCCTTTGGGGAAACATGCCTAACTGATGACTGATTTCCTGTGCTACTTTATTCTTTATTTTACATTTATAACTGAAAATCTTTTATCTTGTATTAGATGTCTGAACAGATTGGTTATAGAATAGAGAGATTTCGTCCTTTAAGTCACTAGTTTAAAATCAATTCAGGTTAGTTGTGGTCAGAAGTCATAACTGAGAGCTGTTTGTGGTCTTACTCCATTTTCCAGCGGATAGGTGACCATGTTGCAAACAGCACTAATTCACACTCTTCTCATGCTGCTTGGAGAGGCTAAAGACTGCTTAGGCAGGCATGGAGAATGAATTATCCTCTCTGCCCTAGAGGCAGGTCAGGACTGAGTCACATTGGTAGGGCTCTGTGTGGGAAGACTGAACTGCTACTGCTTCTTTTGTCCCTGTTGAATAAATAGAAAGTTAATCCCTAAGGCTGGGAATCTGACACCTTTCAGCACTACATATTCACACAGACAGACAGAGAAGAGGAATGCAAAGTGTTTTGAATCTGAATTCAGGTTGGTGTAAATTGGAACAACCTCACTGACATCAATAGGGTTATGCTGATGTAAAGCTGATACAAGATCAGAATCATGCCAAAGCCCTTTTCTTATTATAATTCCTGATTGATGAGTAACAAATCCTGTTAACCCTTTGCAACAATACAGCATTTAATTCATACACACAGCTTGACTAAATTGCACAAATAAAGAAAGCAGCAATGGCTTGCTCTTTTATATTGCGAGGAGGAAAAAGTTCAGTTAAGTGGGATTGCTAGCAGCACATATTTCATTTAACAAGCTGTTTACTGCACACATCCTTCATGAACTTATACTAGAAATAAAGGCTATTAAATTGCAGTCAACCCATGAAATTATTACTACAAACATTCATTATTTTATGAAGCAGCCTATTGACAGTCTGTAGCCTGCAGAAAGAATTATGTACCCTCATTACAGTAGTATACCATAACTTGGCTTCAGATTATAAATTCATCACTATGCTCATAAACTCTTACCAGTGTTTCAATGTTTAGGTATAAAATATATATAAATTCACTTATTTCACTAGGGTCACTGCTACATAGAAATTATTGTATTAAAATGCTTCACATACAGACTCAGGCATGCTAAAAATAAAACATAACTCTACTGGAGATGATTTATGGTACCAGATAAAACAAGAAACCAACAAGTTCTTAAGTGCACAATGTTAGCAAATCAAGTAAAAGATGGTGGACCAACCCACAAGGCCATGCAGCATATGCGAGGGGTAGTAATATCATTTTCTGTAGGCTGGCAGCATTCTTGGGAGCTCTGCTATGTTATGAAATGGTAAATTGAGCAGTGCAATGACAGTATCTGCTAACTGATCTGAAAATTTGTAAATGTTCTAAGTTTAAGAGATCTACTGACTTGCTGAATCTATAACTTTGCTGGCATTTGTTGTTTACTAGTGCTTCCTTCAGTCAAGTTTTACATTTTCCAAGCGATGGAGCTTCCTATTTAGAGTCTACCCTATGGGTTGCAGCATCAGGAAGTGTTTCCTTGTTTTCAATCTTAATTTTTCTTTTCTTAATTTCATGCCATTACTCCTAATTGTATATCACACCACTTAATTCCTTTCCATACTTCAAATTTCAGCATTTAAACATTTGAAAGGTTATTAAGCCTCTAGATACTGCTGTAACCCTTCTGCTGAGCACCTGTCAGTAGGAACAAGGGCTGGGTTCAATTTTGGGGTGCTAAATATATTTTACCTTTGCTCGAGCCCCCACCCAGACTACCTGGGAAACAATAAATGAATCACTTGGGTGTACCAACAACCATTCCCTCACAAGCAGTATAAGTAGAAAATCCAAATTTCTTACAAAGATTAAAGATGAAACAATGTAAACACTAATTATAATTTTAAAACAGTACAAAATACAAAACAAGGTCTATAGGTGACACCTTTTTGGGGAAGCTTTACCCATACCCAGGCAGTCTGGGACATGGGGGCTCCCCAGTGGGTAGTTCTGGGGGCCTGCACCCCCATACCTGCCCTTCAGCAATGGGCTGGCGAGGGAGGCCCACGCCGGGGAGTCCTATGAGCTGCTCCATGGGTTCACTGCACCACAGGGAAATGCTAGAGAGTGCAGGTCTTTCTGTGTTGCAAGGGGCCCCTCAGTGCTCCCTGTGCAGCTTTAGCAGTGATCTCCACTTCTGTGTGGTGGCTTTGAGGAGTTAACTGCAGCAGCTTTCATCAGCATATCGCACCCCAAAGTTTCTAGTCCAAATCCCAGCTCTGCTGGGGCAGGAGACTGCAAAAGAACTCAAAGACAAGGCAGCCAAACAGCAAAAGAGCCTGAACTGCAACCAGTGCCAACCACGCTGCTTGGTCAGGAGACAGGGCTACAAAAGCAACAACATGTGGTAGATCCAAAACATGCTAGGCCCCAGGCCAGGCCCAGACATGTAGCAAATGTACAGCAAGGCTCAGCAATACAGCTATGCTGAGACGCAACAATTGTAAAACAATAAAAGGGGAACTCAGGTGTGTTCTGCACCAGGGCCTAAACATGCAACAACTGAGTGCCAGGCCTATTTGGCTGCAGCCTGGACATTTATTCTCAGCTCTGCTGCTACACAGAGACCTAATAGCTATGAGACAACAACAAGGGGTGATGGGCACAAGCCTATCTTGGCTTGGGCCTGAACTACAACTAGCGCCCAACCACACCACTTGGTTGGGGCATAAACTGCTAAAGGGACAAAAGAAGGCCCCAGCCTATTTCACTGGGTCTGGAGTGGCTGGCAAAAAGCTGGCCAGGTCCATACAGTACTGAGGCCTGGATAAACAACAAGAAGTGCCAAGGCTTCACCCTGGCTCAAATCTGCGAGCCAGCCTAAGGCTGGGGTTCAGCCCTACAAAGGTGGGCTGAAAGTGCAATATCTTTGAAACAGCTATAAGGGCCCAGGCTTATGGCTGCAGCTTGGACATCCAATCTCAGCTATACCGCCATGCTGAGACACTACAGTTCCCAATGCAAGGGGCCAGTAGCTGCCAGGACCCTGTTCCTGGTCAGTCTGCACTAGGGATTAATACACTCATGACATCATCCCACTCAAGGCCTGCATGGCCAGTAGCTGCCAGGACCCCATTCCTAGTCAGTGTACACTAAGGAATAATACAATCGTGGTATCACCCCACTCAAGGCCTACATGGCCAAAACTGCCAGCAAGACATGTAGGGGTTTAGCAACACAGGTATGTTGAACCCAAAAGAAGTTGCAACAGCAACTAAAATATGCTATGCTCTTAGCCCTGGCCCAGAGCGCACCAGCAAAACTGCTAGGCTCCAACCTTGGCTAGTTTGCTGCAGGAATTGATACATCCCCATAGCATCATCCTACTCAAAAACCAGAAAAACAAAAGAGGAAAGAAGAGGGAGAGAACAGGGGTCTCAAGCCCTGAGGCAGACTTTCTCTTCCTCTACCTGAGGCTTTCCCTTCACATAGCTTCAGTTTGCTTCTCCAGTGAAGGGGGAAGGGGTGGGAGACCCCTGTCTCCCTATCGCGCGCGCGCACGCACGCACGCGCACACACACACACATGGAGCAGGTTTTCTGGCTCCCCAATTCAGCATTCGTGGGGTATATTTAGGAAAAATGTTTGTGTCCCAAGTCAAATTAGCCAAATCATTTCCAAATCCATGAGTCATTCAAGAACCATATGTGGTCCTGCTACCAGCAAGCATCCTCCACCCCTGCCTGAGGCTTCAGATGCTCCCAAATCCTTTGGTGGGCATCCTACATGCAGGCCCAAGCCCAGAGGCTTGGGGTTTGGATGCCCCCAAGTTTCACTTGCCCTCAGCCATATGGCCACAGCAGCAAGCTAGGGAGGAGTCTCCCATTTCCATAAAGTCAGTGTGTAGCCATGATCTTCCCACTGGAGGTGAAAGTGGGAGGCTAAATAAGCGTTACGTTGGTCAGGGTACTACCCCCTGCCACATTCGTGGTCTTCCCCAGCCAGTAGGAAAGCCACCTCGGTGGTCATGGTATTTCTTTTGGCTCCCCAGTTCAGGTTTCAGCAACCCCAGGAGCAGCATTCCCTCTAAGCTGCGCGGTGTGCGTGGCTGCACAGGCGTGCCTGGCAGCGCAGCATAAGCTCGCCTGCTCAGCCGCACATGCCGCATAGCTTAGAGGGAATGCTGCCCAGGAGCAGAAAAGAGAGCCATTCCAGGTGGCCTGAACCTTAAATTACTTTTCTGACATCTTCTTTTGGTCCCAGTCAGAAGCAGCATCATTTGAACACTGCTAATGGAGAAATCAATTTAAAGGTGGTCAGCACTCCTGGTGAAGTGGCCAGAGACACCAAACTGGTTCCACAGGTCCCTTGGAGGGAATCTTAAGGTAATGGTCTGAACACAATGAGGGAGAGGGGATGTGATCCCCTTCCAGTCCCAGAAAAGGCACAATATACAGCACAAATAAGATACACAGCAACCTGAAACCAGAACACACTTTACCACACACAACCCCAAATGTGTGTGTGTGTGTCACATTGCTATTTACTGTAGTTTATTTAATCTTGCCTCCTATATTAAAGCCTACAGGTCCTTAATAACTTTACTGCTATTCTCTCCCTGTTGTCTGTTCCTTTGATTTGTCAATAGTGCTGTGGTGCTGATGCACAGATTCCTAAAAGCAATGCTGTAGGCAGAATTGGTCAAATGAGATGTTAGGTAGAATTTGGCTATTATTTCTATTCACAATCTGCACAACATTCCTTTGCCTATCCTCCTGTATTAATTGCATTCATGTCATGAATCCTTGAGAACACTGACTTTCTGCTGTTCACATGCTCAACTCCTCTTAATGTCCCTGCACTATTCAGTGCTAATGTCCTTGTCTGCACTGGCAAAGCTATTTCACAATGTGAAAAAGAAATACATCTCTGACCAAAAGAACAATGCTGCTATGAGTCCCAGTGTAGGCAAAATTATACTAGAAAAAATCCATTGTCTGATATAGCTTGTTTCCTTTGGGGAATTGGAGCTATAGTAGCTCAAGAACTTTTTTGCTGCTATCAGCTCTTTGCTAGTGTGCTTTACCCATGAAGCTATATTACTGTAGGTATATTGGCTGCCTTTTCCTAGTGTACATGAAACTTTGGTTGAGGTGAACTTGTGAAAGAAACTCTTTTCCATAGGAAAAAGAGGAATGTTAAGTGGAACGATATGGCTGTGGCAATGAGACAGCATATGGGTGAAAGAATATAGGCCCTCCTTCTTCTTCTACAGTAAGGTGCTTTTCCAGTGGGTTGGCAGCAAAACATTTTGCAATGCATTCTACAGAGCTCTAAGGTAAATGAGAATGCCCTGAAGATCCGAGGAACCTCACTCCAAGATTAGGAGATGCCTCGTTGGAGACCCTGCTAAAAGAAATAGAACTAAGACAATACTGGTGTCTGGTAATGCTGATGTTTACTCTTCAGAGTGAAGAGGTAATGTGAAAAGAACTCTTGGCTGAATTTATGAACAATGCTGTAAATAGCTTCTCTTCCCCGCTGTAAGAGAGAAAATATAAAACCTTGTCATTCTCCTCTCTTCTGAGGGGGTGCTATGTGACAGGAGTTTGAGCTATTCATTGACTTGTTTGTGCATCTCCCATCATTTTATAACACAACATTTCCTAAGCCAAGCTTTCAATAAAATAATGTCTTGGATTGAGTAATCTCTTTGCCACATTCTTCTAACAAACAGATGGGTTATTATTGACATACAGCAGTGAAACATGTTTTCATCTTGGAATGCTGTGGTGCACCATATGTTCTCAGGCTGAAAGACAAAGACAACACGTTATTCCAAAGTGTATCAGAGACTTCCTTGATGTGAGCTGATAAATCAGTTTTGATAAGAACAAAGTGAGCTTAAGTCCAAACTGAGATATCCTGTTACACGAGGCTTCCAATTGCCAATACATTTTGACAAATAGATTGTATCTGTCAACCAGTTTTCAAAATTGAATTGGACACTACTTACAGCATAAATTACATTAAATTGTTTTCAGATGTGTATCTTACACCTGCCTGGTCAATATAAACCTTGTAAGTTCCTGGAGTTCTTTTAGCTATTTTGGTAATCTGGGAAGTGCATTTATTTGTGAGATTATTTATTATTATTTTTTTCTGACAGCTGTATCTGCCTAGGAGCCTCACACAGGCTCTCTTCAGATGATGATTGGAAAATGATTGATGGTGCAGGACAAAAGCCCACAACTTGCTACAATGTAAAAATATCCCCAGATTAATTGCTTGGAATACAGACATGTGAAAAAGTCACAACTAGGCTGGGTTTTTATATTTCAATAAGGTCATATAGACAAAAGACATCCACCCTATAGTTTTAATTAATGCATGACTACATCAAGGGGTTGGGTGAGAGCTGCCAGAGGTGACTAAGGCAGTTCCTAAGGTCTCCCATAGGTGAGTCAGCTGTATTTGGGTGCCTGGTTATTTGGTTGGGGGAGTTGAAGGATGTTAGATGCTATTCGAAGCACATTATGCCCGTGTGTGCCATTAGCTACAGAAACTAGTATGCCAGTCTGATGGATCACCTAGGCTAGATCAGGGGACAGTGATGCAGAAGCCAGATGTTCTGACATGGTTCCAGTTGTGGAATAGTTTGAACTTTATTACCTCTGATTTAGTATTGAGGATTTTCCATAGGAATCTGATAAGAAAAGCATTTGTGCCACTCCTTGCTGAGAGTGAATTCTTACACATTAGCGGAAAGGCTATGAACATTTCACTCATTTGACAGAAAAGCTGATAGCAATATATGTGGGATCAAATTAACATATCATATTTAAGATAAATATCCAACTATATTTCAGGGTCTGCAGTATTTCCTTGTACCTCTCTTTACATTCTATACAAACTATAATACTGCAGGCAACAAGTGTAAAAAGAACTTAGAGAGTTCAGCTTACAGTTGCCTCTGATTGCTTTGCTATATTGACTTTATTTGGCTGTAATGCTTCCATAGGCTTCCCTTCAGGGTATTACCTTGACACAGGGACATCTCTGGCCATGGAGTTTGCATACCTACCTAATGGACACAGTTTGGCTAGGGGGACCGCCAAAAACGGTAGGGCCATTTTCCTATCACTGGTCTGCTTATGTCTCAGGATAGGGTTTCACTGAATAGGGTCCACTGGCTCCTTGGATTCATTTGAGGGCCAGTGGGTATTATCCAATGTATTCTGCTTAGTGTGCCCCCTTGGTATACTTGTTTTGAACTTGTGACCTTCACTCCCATCCTTATTTTCTTCTTAGTTGTCCCCCATAATCATGTGATGTGCATTTAGTAAACTCCCGCCCCAGATTAAAGTGGTCTTTTAGCTTTACTTGCTAGGCAATAGCCCACTGCCCCAATGCATATCAAATAGGCTTAATGGTACACCGATACATTTCCAGTAAACTCCAAGCAAAGGGGTGCACCTGCCTATGCTGTAGTTAGCCCTGATTGCTACAACAGCCCAGAGAGGACATCAGCACTGGAGTGCAGATCAATGGCTTCTCTAACCTGTGTGTTAGACACACAAACACTGCACCACTCTTGGACTCCAGACCAGTCTTAACTAAAGCACGGGTATCCTCAAAATACAGGATTTAAAAGAGTTCCTTTGAGCATTGTAAAGGAAATAGAGTGAAGTTAAATAATAGTGGTCATACAAAGTAAGAAGAGAACAAAAGTAAAAATTGAAGGATCTGTCCATGTACAGGAAGAATATCTTTCTGGCCATGGCAAGAGACTTCAGTGTCTTAGGAGATTCTATTGGTGTGAATCCAGACGCGTAAGAAAAAGTTGTGTGTACTTGGTGTAACAAGGTCCCCTTCGGTTGTTTTTACAAGATAGAAAGTAGGGGTGTGTGAAATGGGCCATATTTGATTCGGATTTGGCCCAAATCGGGGACAGTGATTTGATTAATTGATTCAGATCACTGTCCCTGATTTGATTTGATTGAATCCAAATCTGAAGATTCGATGCTGAGAGAGTTGGCGTTTCGGAGAATCAGCAATTCGGCCATAGACACAGCTTTAAATATTTTTTCTACATACCTCAAGGTACCAGGCATGGCTTGGGAATGCTGTGATCGTGGGGCAGATGGAGCGTCCACAGGAGTGGGGCGGGGGGGGCAGGGGGAGGGGACCGCTTGCTCGGAAGTGAACCTGGAAGTGGACTGGAAGTACTTCCAGGTCCATCACCAAGCATGTGGGGAGGGGGGCTTGTGCCTTCCTAGCTCGGCGATCGGCCACAGGGGGACCCCAGCTGCCCTCCCATACCCAGGAGGCACCAGTTGCTGAGCCAGGGGATGTGAGGGCCCCCCAGTGTGCTCCCTGGTAGAACCAGAAGTGGACTGGAAGTGCTTCGAGTCCACTTCTGGGTTTGCTGCCGAGCACGCACTCCTGTGGGATGCTCCATCTGCCCCAGCATCTCAGCATTCACGAGCCACTTGCTACCTTGAGGTATGTAGAAAAAACATTTAAAGCTTTGTCTATGTCCAAATCACCAAATCTTTCTGAATTGATTCAGAGAGATTAAAGGGTCTCCTGATTTGATTTGATTTGATTTGATTCGGAGACTTATCTACCAAATTGGGCCAAATCTCTGCTGAATCAAATCAGGGACCGAAGCTTTGCACAGCCCTAGGGAATGGCCCTTTAATAGACACCACAGACTTGGAGACCCCACCTTTATAGGGATATAGGAGAAGGGCCCCACCAGTGAAGAGGAGGAGTAATTCACTTTAGTTAGCGAGCAGACCTGAATGGATAGAAACCAGAGTAAGATTAAGTGGCTGGTATACTGTAAGGTTATTAGTAGGACAGTAAAGGGGCCTCAGGAAAGGCTGGGGCTGGGAAGGATTCAGCAGAAATTGAATAACAAATTGAAAGAGAGTGTAAAGGGCAGGCTGGCTGTTAAGAAGCCATAGGAGGTTTCCCACAAAAAAGCACCCTGAGGAGGCTTGATCACAAAAGGTGATCCACCCCTGTGAACAAGCCTTCTCACTGAATTAGCATCACGGTGGCAAGTGAATCAAGAGGGGACTCTGAGAGGGACAGGAGACTATAAGGATTGTACTGTGCCTGGAAAAAGGGGCATTGATGTGCTGTCATGTTTGGGCAGTGCTGGAGGGATTCAAGATAACTGGTGTTGGTGCCCATTTTTTCCAAAAGAATTTCTTTTGAGCTGAACCACTTCTTTTTCCCCTTAACCTTAACCTCTTAGAATGAGGCATTGTTCAGATGGTTTTAACTATTAATCTCTGTTAAACTATTAAGCCTCTATGCCTAGTTTCTTCCTGCATTTTCTTTCTTCTTCTTTTTTTCTCCTCCCAGTCCTGTCATTGGCTTAATGGCTTTGGCTTCATTTTGCATCTTTTTTAGTGATGCAATATAATCAATAGTGCCAGTGGCTTGTGGGGTGAGTTGGGGTAAAACATGTTCTGTTTGGTGCCTCAGTTTGCCCGTATGTAAAATGAGTAATAGGTTGTTTGCCTCCCTCTTTAAGGCATTTGGATTCATTCAGATTAATATATATAGCACTTAATCTGAGTAAATCCATGTATATTTATATATATATATGAATAGGAATGAAATACTTCTATAATTATATGTAAATCAAACATCTTTCCCTATGTACTTCCTTTCTAATCCAAGGCCTCATTGCTGCATAAGCATGTATCATCTGAGCTGAAGTCAAATACTGGTATGGTTTTTACACTGGTGACAAACAAACTTATTTCTATTTGTTAAGTCAGTTTGAACATAATGTTTTTGTAGTGATAAAATGAGAGCATTTATTCCTTTGCCATGCAATCTAAATGGCAGGTGGATTAATTGGCATTGTAGATCAAGTGATATCGAATAAATAGTGTAAGATTTATCTGCTGAGGAAATTTTGTTCATGCACATTTCCAGTTGCATGTATAAGCTGGGGGAGGGGGAAAGAGAGGAGGGGAACTATATCATTTACATAGAGAATAACAACACAAAAAACATAAAAATGAGTAAAATGTCCCAAAAGAACAAGTGACATCCTCTTCATTTGAAAATATGAGCTTGAGCAATGTTGTATCCCTTAACACAAGTATCATTTCCTGTTCCAGACACATACCATTAGAATTCACTGAAAAGAGATTTTTTTAGAGCATGTTTATTTTTGATAAATAGGTTGTGTAATGTTCACTATGTATCTGTATGTACTTGTGTGCTTCCAGAGCATACCATTTCAAGTGATGAGTTTACCTAATAAAAAAAAATAAAGTGAAACCAGATGAGAGCTGAAAAGATCTTAGAAACTCACTTAGAGACAGACAGGCAGGCAGACAGACATGGCATGGGACTCGACACAAATGTGTTCTAGCTTTCCCAACCCCTGTTTGTTTGACTTTTAACATGACTGAACCAAACAATGTCCCCGTCATACCTAAACACTACTACCTGTCTAATTAGTATCATGTAAACATGCACTGCTCCTCATTTGACACTGCACAATTACTAATTTTATGTATCAAGTTATGCAGGTGCATATGCATTTGCAAGACTGTGCTTAACTTACTTTCATATGTTTAATTTGCAAAAATAAGGACCCCAAAACAGTCACCAAAAACATATATATTTTTTTAAATGGAATGACCTGATGGAGTTCTTCACGTGCACAAAGGTTGAAGGTCTGTAAATTCTTGCAGGATCAAGATATGCTTGTTAGTAACAGAAGTGTGTGTGAAAACAGCAATTTTTTAGGACCCTAATGGTCTCACACTTTAAAGATAATCAGATAAAATGAGAGTCACAAGGCATTGTAAAATACATTTGCTTTTAAATAATTTTAACCACCATCTTATACTCTGTAAAGTATCATTAGAGGACTATAAAAACGGCTAGGTAAATGTGAGTTAGTACTAACGTATAGACTTTAAAAATAATTTACCATGATTTATCCTTTGCTGACAGCAGAAAGTGAGATGATAGTTAGATATTCTGGTGTGAAAATATGAATGGTTCTTGTAGGTTAAATTTACATTACAGGCAACCCCAGCGCTCTTAATTGGTTCCTGAAAAAACGAGTGTTAAGTGAAACGAGTGTTAAGCAAGAACAAAAGTATTTGATGACCCAAGATGGTGACCACAATTGTTTTTAATGATTCAAGATGGTGACCATGAGCATTATGATGAAACTCGCTGAGCGCTAAGTGAGATCAGGTATCAATTTCAAATGAGTGTTATAGCAAAATAACGCTAAGCAAAATAGTGTTAAGTGGGGATTGCCTGTATAGGAACTGTGTGGATTCTTATAATTCTTTGTGGCATAGAAGCCCCTTCCTCCTTTTTTTTTTTTGCAAGGGAGACAGGTAGAGGTATGCTCCTACCCAGGAGGAAATGTTCAGCTTATCAATTGTTAGGATGATTTCCACATGGAATCATTAACGCTGCTGTGTAGGTAGGCTAAGAAAAGCTGAGGGGGGTGTGAAGGACTAGTGTGGGGGATGGGAAGTCAACCCAGCTGGGCTGACTTCCTGTCTCTTGCTGGATCTTGTGCCAGGGATGGGAAGTCAGTGTTTTGACTAGCCTCATTTTGTTTCAAGGCTATTTTGACAGCCTTTGCTTCATTTCGATTTTGCTGTTTCAACCTTGAAATGAGTTGAAACAGTGTCAAAATGAAACAGGTGGCAACATTTCGCACAGCCCTAATGTATAGCATAAAGCGAGGGTGGCATGTAAAAGTAGTTGATGGTGTTCATGAGATGTACTCTTCTTACAACTTGTAGGAGAGTGGGGGCCAAACTTTTTTGCAGATGTGCCACAAATTAGCCCTGCACCCTTTCCAGCTGACTCACTGATCCCCTTCCCCTGCCCAGTCTGCTGCTCTGTTTTCTATTTCCTACCTGATATACTGCTTTGCTTTCTGCTCCCAGCCCTTTGCTCTCTGTCTGATCTGCTGCTTTGCTTTCAGTTTTCTGACCTATCTGCTAATTTCCTACCTATCTCCTCTTTGATCTCCTGCATGCTATAGATGGAGGCAAGTGGCACCTGTGTGGCAGGTTGGCCACCCATGTTGTAGAAGATGAGGTTTTCAGTGGATAGTGTTTGTTCTTTTTTTTTACTTTGTTTTAGTTTTTTTGTTCATTGAAATGGTATGGCTTGAATTGGTAGTGCATGTTGTTTGGTAAAGTGGACTGAGAAATGCTTTTGTTTTATCTTGCTTAATTTATTGAGATAATGATTGTGTACTGAGAATGAAGTATAAAAGTTGTGATTTAACTTTTTTTAGTTTGCGTTTCTCTTCCTTGATGGCGTCTAGCATAACTAAGTGCTTTTTTATTTCGGAGTCTGAATTGAAAGAGGTGACTCACAAGCCATGATTCAGAAAAGATGGCAGAATTTTTGCTCATAGAATTACAGTATGTAAGCAATAATCAAATGGGCTTACAATCCTGCTAAGTTGTTAGTTACATGAGGGACAAGTCTCTTGTAAATCAGATGTATGAACATGACATGCATGATATTCGTAAATTTGGCCTCTGTTTGCTTTGCTTTGTGTTTCTTCCCCCCCTGAATTTCTAGGAAGTTAGTGGGTGAAAAAAAATCCTGTACCATGATATTGGCTAACTTTTACTAAAATTCAGTCAAAAAGGATGCTGTTGAGGAACTTTTTTATATTCAGTGGCTTGCTTGCACATGGTGACAGTAGTTGCAAAAAAAAAAAGTAGCTGGTAATATGGTTTAGTGTTGTGTTTGAAGGGTGAAGATAAACATTATCAATTTCAAGTGGTATTTTATGTAAAATACTTACAGTTTCTACAGAAGTTCCTACAGAACCCAGTGAGAGGTTACAGAATTACAGTTTGCACATGAAGATCTGTGGTGTTAATAGGTTGGGATGATGTAGAGAGTGAGAATGCAAAACAGTTTATTTTTAAAGATGTAATTTATGTGAAGGAAAAGAAATGGATAAAAAGCTACACATCTATAGTTATTTTAAGAAATAAGGCATGTTTGTTGTTGTTAGGCTTCCAGTCCAGGAGTTACTAAACTCTTCAAACAAAACAACAAAATCCTGTATATTGGTGACAAACTCTAACCTCAAATATGGGATTAGAATGCATTGATTAGTAGGCCTGTGTACAGCGGCTAGTATTTGTTTCGGATTCGGCTGATTTGAGGGGACAGTGATTCGATTTAGTGATTCGAATCGCTGTCCTGAATTGATTTGGCTGAATGTGATTCAGAGATCCAGCTGCTGCCAAATCTCTGAATCAGTCAGGGTCATCCCCCCCAGTCCGGCAATGGCTGCCCTGTCCGCCCCAGCTCCCGGCATTTGTTAAAAAAAAAAAAGCCCCAACTCATTGGGTGCTGCTGGGTATGGGGGCAATCCCCACTGCCCCATGCTGCATGGGTGTCTCTGCCACAAGCCCCCTAACCCCCCTGCTGCCCCACTCCCCACCCATGGCTTCCCTGCCCACCACAGCTCCAGCCCCTTAAAAAAAAATGAGAAAAACACCTGGACTCACCATTCCTGCTGACGGGGGGCAATCCCCACTGCCCCCCACTGCCCTACACCATGCACGAGCCCCCTGAAGCCCTGAGGCTGCTGCAGGAGTGGTGAGTCTCAGGGCTTTTCTCCCCAGGACTCACCACTTCTGTATGGCTGTGAGGCTTGGGTGACCTACAGGGACCACCTGAAAAGCCTGGAATGCCTTCACTAGTACTACCTCTGGAAAATTCTTGGCAGGAAGTGAGATGTTCATTGGACAGATACTAGTGTCCTCACCAATGCTAACACCACCAGCATGGAAGTGCTGATTATTCAACATGAGCTGCAGTGGAGAGGGCATTGTGTGCACATGCCTGATGTAAATTTACCAAAACAACTACTATATTTCCAAGTCAGGCAAGGACAGAGATCACACAGGGGCCAAAGGAAATGCTTCAAGGACACCCTTAAGGTGAACATTAAATAGGGCATTGACACAACAAATTGGGAAAAACTAGACCAAGACAGGGCTGCATGGTGACAGCTTGTGAGAAAAGGTACATCTTACTTGGAGGAAAACCATCTCACCTTGGAGGCAGAAAAACAACAGAAATGGAAGTAAAGGAAACAAGACCAAGAAATCTGTGGTCTGACCCTCCCTTTAACCACCACCTGTGGTGTCTACCAGAGAGTCTGTGGCTCTAGGATCAGCCTTCTTAGCCATCAACAGACTCATCTACAACCGTTTGTTGGACCAGTGTGAGTGATCATCTTTGACCTTGAGGGATCGCTAATAATAATGGCAGATCTACCTGCAAAACTTAGTCAACGTGGTTGAAATTTTAACTAAGCCAAATGTCTAAAAAAGTGATAATTTGGGAGAAAGCAGAAGGAATACAACAGGAACAGAATATATGGTGGTGGACCTTCACTTTTGCTATAGTTGGGCAAGGGAGACAAAAAGGAGAAGTATTTGGGGTTCCCACTCTGCAGCAGGCATTTGTGGCTAGTGTTGTGCTGTGAATTCAGTTTACAGCATCAGGAGCCACTTGAACAAAGAGGTTTCTTTATTTATGCCAACAGCACCCAGGCAGCCATGCATGAGACTCCTTTTTCAGCTCTCTCTCAAACTTTACCAATCTCTAGCTATGTGTAACAGTGATATCCTGGAGGCAGTGGCACAGCAACAGAGGTTTGGGGGTGGGAGGGAGCCATGGCCCCCAGGCACTGGCCTGGGAGGGGGCACCGGCTGGGCCGAGAGGCCGCAGCACCTCCTGTGTTTGGTGTGCGGTCCATCCTCCTGCCTGATGGGTTGTCCACTTCTTTACCTGTTATGGACGGAAATTTCAGCTGCCCCTCCCCTGGCATGCTGTGTTGTCAGTTTCCCCACGGAAGTACCATGGGGCAGAAGGAGCTCTGCAGCCTGCTCAGATCATCCCTGGTATGCAGGGGCACAAACACAGGCATTGGCCACCAGGTGCAGAAGACCCACAGTACATCACTGCCTGGAGGGGAGCTGAGTGACAGCCTAATCCTTAGGCTAGGGACAGACATTACACATAAACCAGTTTAAGTGATCAGAAACTGGTTTAAACCTGTAACAGAACATAAGTTTAGTGCACATAAACCAGTTTCAAAATGGTTGGAACTGGTTTGAAATAAACCTGGCTGAATGTATCAGAATTAACTGATTGAGCTCAAACCAGTTTATGCAACTTCTGTCCCAGACCCATTCCTCATTTAAGTTAAACCAGAGTCCCCTAATAACCTAGCATGCTCTTTGGGCTGTGCTCTCTGCTCCAGAGGAGCAGGACTGGTCCTGCCCTTCTGACCCCTAGCTGGAGCAAGGACAGGCTAGGTTGGGGGCCTGGCTATTCCTCCCTCCCCCTTGTGTGGCAGAGGGGGCTCATTCTGTGGCTCACCCTATGCATGGAGTAAGCAGCAGCAGCAGTCGGGGTGGGAAGACCTCCCTGCAGTTCCCCAGGGGCAGAGTGGAGAATAACCCCCTTCCCTACCCGCTCACCTAGTGGGCCAAGCTGGATGGGCTCTGTCTGTGCCTCAGCCCTGCCGATGGAGTGACAAGTGGGGAGTGTCCATGATGAGGGCAGCAGCCCCTGTCAGGGTATCCTGGAATGCAAGCCTCTTCCTGGTGGGGGGACTGCCCGGTGGGTGGGGGCCATGCTGTGGGCCAGGGAAAGCTGTCAGACTGCACAGGGAAAGAGGCGGCAGGACTGGTGGGATTTGGGAAGCTATGCCCCGCTCTGAGTCCCAGTGCTGCCACTCACCTCATGCAGTCCATGGAAGCTCTGACCTCTGCTCATGATCCCCCCACCAGGAAGAGTCTTGCACTCTCCAGACACCATGACAGGTGGTGCTGCCCTCATCAAGGACCCTGCCCCCTCGCCACTCCAGCAGCAGGGCAAGGGCATGACCAGAGATTGGCTTGCGAAGCCCCTAGGTGAGGGGGGAGCAAAGAGGGGAGTTATTTCTCCCTCCCTCCAGCATCTGGTGGAGTGGGCAGGGGGGGGGCACATCCCACTGCTTGCCCTGCATAGGCAGCAAGTGACAATGGTAGTTGGGGCTGGCAGACCCTGGTCTTCCAGGGTCAGAGGGGGGAATAATTCCCCTCCCTGCTCCCTCTGCCTTAGTGAGCCATGCTGGCCAGCCTCTGGCCATGCCCCCACTGCTGCAGCAGTGAGGGGGGAGTGCCAGGCAGACCCTGGCTCAGGTCTATGGGACAGGGAGCAGTGAATTCTGCCCCCTCCCTGACCAGTTCACTGCAGGCTACTGCCTGGCCACACCCCCACACCTCCCTCCGCCCAGCACAGTTTACTTGCAGCCAAGGGTGTGCTCTAGCACCCTCCGGCTCCTGGCCTGGGCAGCTGCAGGCATGCATCTGCACTTCCTCAGTCCAGAGGGAATGTCTGTCAGTTGCAAACTGATTCAATCTAGCCAGGTTAGACTAACTTGGAAAGATTGAATCAGTTCAGGCTCCAGCTTTAAAGTTGTACCATCACAATCAAAAGGTGTAAATGGAGTAAAAGGTTTACAGCAAGTTTATAACTTCTCTGGTTAATGCTACTGAGGTAAACATGTGACTCTTCATTGCCCTATTTTATGAGCTCAGAAAAAGTTGCTTCTTTAGTGTGCCCTTGAAATACAAGTGGAGTAGGAGTGAATGTCTGGGATTGTCTCTACGTAGGTGCTGAAGTCCAGGCTTCATCTAATCTTAATTTTTAATAACTTTCATTAATCATAAAACGTGGCTTTCACAAAGTCAGGACTTCAACTTGCCTCTTTCTTTAAACATGATTGAAGGGTTCTTGTTCACCTGTGTTCCTTAATTTTCTTGTACTTAATTAATGAAAATTCTGTTGCTATCAGTCAGATACCAAAGTACAGGTCTGCTCATGCAGTGACTAAGCTCTACTTAGGTTTGGCAATTGCTCAGTGTTTTCCTGAAGAATATTTAGCTTTGGTTTAACACACTCATTACAGTTTCCAGGGGAATTTCTGTTTTGGTTTTTAATTTAAAAAGACAGGAACCTCACCTATCTAGCCACCACAGAAAGATGGAAGAAAAGAAGAGTGGAGTTGGAATCATGGTAAAAGCATCCCTGTACTCCGGCAGAAAGCTCCCCACATCCTCAGGTCCAATCAAGTTTAAGACCCAGACTGCAGAGCACACAATCATCATAGCATATGTTAGAAACTGACTTATAAATACCATGTTCTAGTAGAATCCTCACTAAGAGTATGAATTTTAAATGTTGAGGTTATACTAGGAAAAAAAACATGCTGGAAGTAATATACTTAAATTTTGGTTTATGCACATACAAAATAATATTGCTCAGAAAAGGCTAAATCTTCTGGGGTTTTAGCTTGTTCTATTTGTAAACTTAAAGATGGCATGAGAGAAATAGTAAAATACTTATTTCAGTAAGTCAGGGCCCTGTGGCTACTTGAACACAGAAGACAGGGTAATTTGCACCTTACAGGCTAACCAAAGTCTGTGTGTGTGTGGTTTGGGGGGGGGCACAAGTTTTCCTGAGCTGAGACTTACTGTTCACAAAAGCTTGTGCTATATGTGATCTATTTTGGTTTGTCTGTAAGGTGCAAATCTACCCTGCTTTCTATCTGAGAGTAACGTAGGTAACTACATCTCTTTACTTCAAAACAATCTATTTGCACCCCTAATAACTATTCATTTTCTCTCAAAGAACACCTAGTATAAAATGAGTTTAGCTGCTTTAAATTGCTCTTGAAAGCTAATGCACAATTCAGCTAAAAATAATTAGTAGTTTGATTTTGATAAGATTAGCTCTTAGTTGGAACTGGTTATTATGAAAAACAATGCTAACAGAAGAAATGAGTATGCAAGGTTTTATTACTTACCTTGCAGTAGGAAGGAAGATAGTATGTTGTCCTGAAGGAAGAGAGATTTTTTTTCCTTCAAAAGTCTGACAATGTCTAAGCCTAAAACAAAGCCACGTTTCTGCTTTGGAATGGTTAGGGGCTCTGCTACTATTAAATAGCAAATTCCCACTTGGAGAACTACTGATGAAATGAAACAAATTCAAAGTAAATATATTTAAGCTGTTGTATCTACTGAACTCTTAATAGTCTGTACATGGTTTCAAGCTGCTCTTAAATGTAGAATAAGTACTAAATAAGGAGTTGGTGTCAACTAAATATTATTTGGAACAGTAATGCAATATCCTACCTCTAATCAGGCAGCAAGCTCTGTTTGGAAATGAGTGGAGACATTTGAATATGAGAGGTGGCAAAAGATGAGCTAGTTACAGTAGGAACCAACTGGAGGAGGAACAAACATGTAATTTGTATTAGTTGTATTCTAGAAAATACCTTGATGTTGGAAAAACATGACTCCAAGGGTACTGATAGATGTGCAGCTCCCTGCTCTAACTCATGGTGCTTCATAGAAAGTGCCATGAGTTACTGACCCTTCCCCCCGATGCAACAGATGTCTGCTATTTGGTGGGTGTGGGGATCATGGTCCATTTTGGAGCCAAAGCAGGGGAGGAGCTGCCTGCTTGCAGTCTCACTCCCCTAGCCCCACCTCTCTCCCAGTTCAGATGCAGGAAGGGAGCAGGGATGGAGAGGGGGAGCATGCTGCAAGTTGGAGTTTGCCCATTCTTAGCTGGAGGGGAGGGGTCTGGAATGGGGTGTGAGGCAGGGGGGACTCCATCCACCTGCCCCCCTTCCTCCCCCCCACTCAGGTTGGGCAAACCCCTGTCACAGCATGCTCCCCCTCCCTCATCCCTTTCCCTTCCTGGAGACTCCACTAGGGGTGGGGCTGGGGTGCATCAGCCCAGCCCTGGTTTTAACAGGGACTGAGATAAGACTGATGAAGGTGCTCTGCTTTGGACTGCCTTCATCTGATAGCTCATTACAAGAGGATTAATTTGTCATGTGATTAGCCACTTTTAAAATGCTCTGCAGCTGTTCTCTTTTGTCACGGGATGGCTGTAGAGCACTTTCAGGGGGCTGATTGCAAGACAAATGTCACTTCTGTCAGCACACTTAGAATCTGACTGTAGTTGTAGCATTTTAGCTGCTAACAGTGGATTTCTGATGGTTAGGAATTTTCAGGCAACCCAAACTTTAACTTTACTTCTACTTACAAGCCAAAACAGCCAAATGAAAGATCCATATTTGGAGTTACAGCATCTAGTAAAGTGTTATTCATAACCAGGGGCTGCATGCAAAATTATTGCTAGCCTATGTTAGGGCAAAAACATATTTATGATATATGATATTAGATATATCTTGCATATGCTCAGAAGCAAGTGATGGGCAAATAAAGCTTTGAAGCTGGTAGAAGAGAGGGCTGATGGAATTTCAGATGCCAGTTCTCACTACTCTGCTGTTAAATGTGTAACAGTAGTACATGCTTATAAAAAGAAGTAGTTAAATAGGAACCTAAGGTGTTTAAATTATGACTTTGAATTTTAGAAAATAAAATGTGTTTTATTTGGTACTTAAAGGCTGTCAATACTGTTGACTGATGTTGCTTTGTACTGTTGAACTACCAGTGTTACGCACACAGTGCTGATATAGATTAAATGATGTGGCCGATATAACATGCTCACTCCAAGCCTGCAACCAAGGGTAAAAATGCCAGTAGTTTCTAGGTTTCGCTTTATGCTACATCTCTCAGTGGTGGAAACCAACAATGACACAGAATGAAATTTAAAGTGCTGCCTATAGTATTAATAAGTAAACCTGATTTTAAAAATAGGTATTTAATAATGACAAAGAAATGTAAAACCATACTGCATAATCACCATTCAGCCAAACAAATATTTCACAGATGGAAGAGCAGATGAATTCTAGCCAAATGATTCTGAGGGGAAATGAATAGGCAATAATGGATTATGGAATCATTAGTTTCTCCTCAGTCTGAGACAGTGACCCATTGTTTACAATTAACAAACACTGAGGCACAAAGAGGATTGACATGGTAGCTGACTAGGATTCATTGAGATCTTAAAAAATATACAGTAAGACAGTTTATGTTGTATGTTGACAAATAAAGGCAGTTTTTTCAATGCTTTTTTTAATTAAGTAATTTTTACTTAGATTAACTGAAGTGGATGTCCTGCCACCATAATATTATGTATTATAGACAGTTACCTCCTGCTACTTTAACTTATGTAGAAGATTTTGTTTTTACAGTAAAAATTAAATCTCTTTAGTGGGTTTCCCCTTCCTCTCAGAGTTCAAAAGCATTAATTGAGCATGTGCATGAGAGCTAGTAAAACAGGGAACAATCCTGAAAGGCTACTGTGCCTTCATCTGTAGGAAGTTGAAGACATAGTTGCAAAGAACCTCAGGAATGGTGAAAACTTGATTTGAAAAGCAAAGAACCTCAGTCAGCAACTACCCTTAAATACTAGCTTTAAGGAGCAAGTTGTTGGATTGTTCATAATGCTGAAGATTGCTGTGATTTATTAAAGAAAGATTTCAAGTTAAGTATGAAGACAGGCAAATTTAATATGAATGATGGTTCATTCTGTTTTAATGATTGGGTTTGGAGAGTATTGTCAAACCTCTCCAAGCAAGAAATCCCCACAGAAATGGAAGGATGTCTAGGTTTGGCTTTACTTCCCAGTCCAACCTCTAATGGCCATTTAGTTAGACCTTGATTAGGTATTAGGGTGGGATTACCTGATCCTGTAAGGTTAAAGGTGACATGAATGTTGGCAGAGTATTTGCAAAGTAAAATACAGCCACTTAGAAAATTCATTTGTGTATAAATTTATTCTGAGAGTGAGAATCCATTTTACAATTAGACCATGTTAAGAGAATTTAAAACTTGAATGATCGTACATTTATGCTCGCTAATAAGTGCTAAGTGCCTTCTAGGCCTTGTAAAATTATACCGCTTCAGGCGGAAATTATCTTTGAGCTGTGCTAGTTCACATTAAATTAACTTCTTGCTTGTTCACCTGAGGTAATGCCACCAATTTGTAATCCTCCAGTATCCCAGGATGCACAGCTCCCAGGTGGACTAGCTATCTTCCAGAACTGTACCACTCTGAGTTGAAAAGTGAACTGCCAGACTGCTGCCCCCACCACTCCTATGTGCCTGGATCCAGCTTCCTTTAAGCCCTGCAACTGAGGGGGGAATGGTGGGGTGGGAAGTGGGGAGCAAAAAGCTACCAGGCAGCCATTGGGGCTGGATCTAGGGCTGGTGCAGGCTGCAGGGAGTTCAGGAGCATACAAGGAGAGGGAAACCACTCTGGGGTGCAACCCAAGAAGCAGAGGAGGTCTGTTTCCTTCTGTTCCCCTCTCCCTCCTGGCCTGCAGCTGTAGCTACAGGATCACCAGATGGGGTAGGCTTGGAGCAGACTTGTAGCTCATGGCCATGCCCCTCCTCACCAGTCCTCTAGCCACTTGTCTGAGCAGTGCAAGTTAAGGAGGGTATTAACACAAAACTTGTGACTTATCACTAGCATGTGCTAATCTTAACACTGACTAACATTCCTGTCCCTTTCCATATCTTTTTGCTCTTCCATAGTTAGGAGACTATATTTAACAGTTTTCCAGATGAGCTAATGTGAACCTGAGAAGCTTGGGCAGCTAAGCAAGTGAGACTTGGAACAGCTATTATTGCTCATTAGTATAAAAATTACATTTCTCCTGCAGAAAACTTAAATGCTTAGTGCTTAATCTGATTTGTAAGAACATTTCATGAAACAAATATATGGGAAGGGAATTTATCTCCAGCATTCAAAAATACAGTCTGAAGAATATACCAGCTGTGTTTTCCTCTGTTCAGTGCTGCCTAGTAGATATAATTGGAGAGAAGATGAACACCGTGCAAGAGGCAATAGCTGAATATTACACAGTACTTTACTCTTAGTCATGCAGTGTTCCTTCCATGAGGTAATTGTTGTATTGATAGTGCAGATTTGATACCTTGTAATACTAGAAAACTAGTGGCTTGGTCCAGGCTTGATGGTTGGTAAACTTATAGAGAATAGAGCTGAATCCTTTATCTTGAGGGAAAGGGCTATCTTCTTAATGAGATTGCTTTAACAGACTGAAGATATTAATGAGAAATAAAGTAGAAAGCTAAAGGAGTTAGTAGCAGTGGAGCTGGCTGGTCAGCTTGAAGTGGAAGTTTTCTAAAACCAATATGATAGAAAATGTGGAGTAATAGGAGTTCTTAGAAGTTATAGTTCTGCAACAGTCCTGTGGGCATACCGGCAAAGAACTGAGCAACCTGGACGTCCTGGTTGTGGAATAGCCACAAATTCTGGAACTCAGTAGGTTTTCTCATTCAGGTGATGAGCTATCACTGTGGTGCATGGGAGCTTTGGGAGGTACATTTCCTGAGCTGTCATGAGGATTCTGAATGCTATTTGATGGTGATATGAATGGGAGCCCTTCATTTATCATAGTGCCAATGAGTCTTCAGCTTCTGCAGTGTAGGAAAACTGAGAAGAGACCCCTGACAAACAATCACTTTTAGATGTGTTGGGATCTAATTCTTGATCTCCAAAATCATGTATCCTGCCATGCCTTGTGTATGGCAAGACATGCAATTTTAGGATCAGGGATTAGATTCCAATCATACCTCACTTGCCAGTGCATGAGCCTGGATTCCTGCTGCATCAGCAATATGAAGCCAATCAATTGATAGTTAATTGGTGTTGGGAACCAAACAAGCCCCCAGCCCCAGCTGCCAATAAATTCAGGAGCCTGGCATCAGGCTGTGACATCCCAGTGTCAGGCTCCCAGTATGCCAGGAGCTATAAACCCACATGTAAAATTCAACTGGGCAGCACCATGGTTTTGACATGTCCCTGTGCATGGGGAGCTATATAAATCCCATGTACCACCCAGCTGCCAAACCAAGAAGGAAGCTAGAGGAACTACTTAAATGTGGTCATTGATGGCCTAGTGAAATGGAACTTTTCTCTTCTAAATACTGCTTGTCTGTAGGAGTTAAGGTGTGAGGTATTATGTTTCAGGTAGAGTTTATGATATAAGGAAGGGAAATTTTAATTATTGCTCCATTAGCTACAGAAGGAGGTTTTTCCAGGCATGTGAAAGAAAAGCCACTATTCAAGATGACTTGGATCTGGGGGTAAACAGGAGACCTATGACAAGCCTGAATTTCAGCAAGCCTTCAAACAATGCAAATTGCTAATGGAAATCTCAAAGGAGACTTTTTAAAATAAAAAATAGAAAGATTCTGTAGTTTAAGCAGCTGTTTTTTGTAGCTTCTTGCTTTCTTGAGCTTTACTCCAGCTGTATAAGGGGAGATGGAAAAACTTGTAGCAGTGATGTAGCAGTGACATTCATAAGGCCTTGAACTACATAAAATGCTAAGTTTTTATATGCTGTCATTGCATGATCTATTGTCTGACAAAGACCAAAGGTTAGCTCTCTGAGTCCACTTTTTTTTAAAGACAGAAACAATGAATCACATCAGATATTTTTTATATTGACTTAGAAATTACCTTTAACTCTACAAAAACTGTTTTGTTCTGCTTCTATTTCTTCAAAGGAAAACCTACGTCCTTTCATGAAGGTGCACTTTCTGGTAAGCTTGAGCTTTTTCATACAGCACCTTGATGTTGTTGAGTTCCTTAACTTCACAGAACTTTAACACTTAACACAGAAGTGAATGACTAACATAGTGAGACACTAAATTTAGTGAGATTATTATATTTGGAAAATGAAAAATATGGCTTTAAGAATGAGAGAACAAGTCTTTATCTTTTGTAAACTCAATACTGAGACATTTCTGGTTAATGTCCTCTTCAGTGTTTCACTATAGAAAAGATTGTCCAGGATGGACAGGGAATTTGATGAGATTAGAAGGCTTGGTTCTGAGTCTTAAAAGAAGTGGTTTTCAGGTTGCTACTAGCAGAATGAGTGTGCACTGCAGTACTGTACTGCATTTGGGGCACAATTAAATCACGTCCTAAGACTAGAGAGGGAGAGCAGCATTAACTTGAACATACAAGTTGCTTTCTTCATTCCTTGGCCATGTCCTTCCTGCAATGGGTACATATTTATGAAGCTGACTATAGGGATAATTATCTCTGTTAAACTATGCAAATGGAAAATATAGCAAAACTGTAAGCTCTTTGGTTAACAGTGACTGTGTAGCTCCTGAATTAGTCAGGACTGACTGTCACTGATCAATTAAGTCTTTAAGTTTTCCCTAACTGCAGCCTCAATGGCAGCTGTAATCTCTAGGAATAGTTTCTGGCCTAATGTGAAACAAATTCACTTACAGTGTGGGCTAGGCATAACCACATAATTGTTGAAGGAGCCAAATAAATTAAGGATAAAAACTAAAACAAGTAGACGTCTGACATGCTCAACTTGTGCTGTAAAGTTGGTGTAACAGTTCAAGAAATCATAAGAGTTTTATCTTAAGACCCTAATTTATCCATGGAAAGAATGGAAACTAACAATGGTAAACTCCGATTATATTTTCCTTTAGTTATTTAGAAGGTACCACTTAAAGGATAACTTAAATGTTTTTAATTTTGGTTAAAATCTGAACATAAGGCAGTTTTCCAATGTTAAGATTAACTACCAAAACAATGCACTGTTTTAGAGTACTTCTGAAGTCTTTAAAGGTTTTTAGATGTATGATAGTTTTTTTTGCTGCTGTCTGTAAAAGCATGAAATGTTAAAGTGGAAACTGAAAGTAGCTCTAAATTTAAGGACTGCAACTAACATTAATTTGTTTCTCAGCAAAAAATGGCCAAGGCCAAGATTCAAGCAATACACCTTCTAGTTATGACAGGAATTATATACTGCAAGTTGGGAATCTGAGCAACCTCAACATCTGGTGCTACAAGACTCATCTGCAAAACAGAGCATGCTTCAAGTATACATCTGAAATATACCAGAGTGAAATTGTGACAGTAGGCCTAGGGTTCCTATTACTTTAAGGGGAGAAAATGCTATAGTGAGGACTTACGGTAGTGAAATAAAGGCTTGATGTGAGAGTCCAGGCAGCCAGGAATCACAGGTGCCTAGGCAGGGAGCGGCTTGTTAAAAAAAAAGGGGAACATCTGTGGCCTGTCAGGGAACCACTGCAGAGAATAGGCAGACTGTAGAGGACCTGGCAGCCAGGAGACCAGCTAGCTATCAATAAGCTGGGTGGCAGAAAGTGGACAAATGGCCAGCTGCACATAAGGACTAACCCTGGGAGGATGACTCGCCCAGGAAGCGGAACCAGAGCAGTGGATCACTACACCAGGCAGACAAATGGGCCATTCAGAAGCCAGGGACTGCAGAATGCTTGGCTCAGCCCTAGCTGAGAAGGTGGGCAGGTCATCAACCACAAAGAGGTGGGGAGCTGCAGGGTCATTTGACCAGATGGGGCAGGATTTAGGAGGCACACAAAGACAGTGCCTTAGTCCAGTCAGGCAGTCTGGCTCTTCAGGCTGAAAGGGAAGGCGCTCTTGAGCAGGGAGGCTGAAGGGGGCTTCCTGGCTGACTAGAAAAGCTCTGAGATGTGCAACAAGATGCCTACAACCTACAGGGAAGTCAGAACCAGTATGAGAGGGGAAGAAGCTTGGTTACATTCAGCCAGAGATCTAATGACATAACCAAGAGGGGGGAAACTTTGTTACATACAGCCAGGCTGCTGGGGTCTATGTTGGGACCCAGTGTGACGATAGGTTTCAGTTACAGGGAGAGGTCTTTCTTATTGTTGTGATTGGGGTTTGGGACTACAGGAGAGGTTTGGAGGTCCCAGCTGTACCTGCAGTGAACGTGAGTGCCTTGAGCCCAGCCAGGGGTAAGGCAAATAGCGAGAGTAGTGGAGAAAGGGCCAGGCTCCCAGTGCCTGAGTAGGGCAAGAACCCTGGTCAGGGACTCCTAGCCCAGAAGGTCAAATTCTGGGGCCAGGGGCCCAGCGTGAGAGACAAAGGCCAGATGCCCAGAGAGACAACTGACAAGGCTGGAGCCCAGAAGCCAGGTCTGGGACAGTGGGTCTTGGCTAAGGGACTAGCTAGAGCAGAGGGGCAAAAGCTGGGAAAGCTGAAGCCCTACAAGGGAGTAAAGGCCTGAGATGGCCTGGTGGCTTTGGGAACAAGTGTCCCACTTGAGTGATGTTACATAACACCTGTGAGGCATGGGCATGGCTGTAGGGAAGGTTGGAAGCTGTGGATAGCGCATAAGGCAACTGGTGTGTGGCGGCGAAGTGCCCCCACAGGCTCATGAGGGAGAGAAGGGAGGACCTACAGACCCCAGACCCCGAGAGCAAGCCCCCAGAGGGGCATACGTACCGGCTGAAGAGCAGCGGGAGGAGGAGCCACATCCGCGGCTGCAGCCGCGCGAACCGCCATTATGCCAGTTCTGGCAACAGCTGTTCCCGGCGCGGCGAACAGTTGAGCCAATCCCAGCGACCGTAGCAGCCGCTGCGGGAAGGTTTAAAAATGCCGGCAGGACAGGGAGAGCGGGAGAGCCAGGGAGAGAGAGTACGGGTGGGCTGCCCGTGCTGCGGGCTCACGCACGGAGCGGAGAGGACCCAGCCTGAGGGTCTGAAGTAGGCAGCGTAGCAGAAAGCTGTAAGCCTTTCGCGAGCAGCAGAGTAGAAGGCAGTCAGAGAGTGCAAGCCGAGGCACTCTCTCAGTATCCTGAAGCGGCTGACGCTCAGGAGGCAGGGGAGCGCTCTGCTGCCGGTAGGAGAGGGGAGACAGCGGAGGCTCCAGGAGGGAGCTGGAACCAGGGGGAGCACCCAACAGCTCCTCCTGATTCAGAGGAGTATTTTCTGTAAGAGAGGAGAAAGGAGGAATCACTCCCAGAAGGAGGGAGAACGACCGGGAACCGGGGAACCAGTCTGAGGCTGTCATACAGGGCCTGGAAACATCTGGAACGCATCACCCAGTGGTTGGCGTGTGGACAGGGTGTAGGGGAGGCGGAGCCCCGTGGACCACCGCGTCAGACAACCGTGAGTAACACCGTCTATAGGGAGGCCCCACCCAGGATAAAGATCTCCACTGTAGACCCCTCTGAAGGTAATTGATTACATCCAATTCGTGGCAGGCGAGTTGAGGGGAGGGGCAACACCCTGATAGGCCAGGCGGAGCTAGGCACATGCTCCACATGGTGCCTTGAGGCACGTGCAGGAGAGCCCATCGACTGATGGACCATGTTTGGGTCTAGTGGAAAGGGATCCACTGGTGAAGGAAGGACTAGGGCATGTTTGAGAACCTTCAGGCAGCTTCCCATTAATGATCAAACAATTACATCAAGGTGTAGCAGATAAGAGTGGAAGGGACAGTGCTTGGAATCAGAGTCAGGCAGTAGCCATAAATTTCATAGATTTCTAGGGCCAGGAGGCACCTATTAGATCATTGAGTCCGATCCCCTGCTCTGAGCAGGAAAGAGCACAGGCATTAAGTAACCCCAGCCAGGTGCTTGTTTAATCTCTTTTTAAAAACCTCCAAGATAGGAGAAAGCACCACTTCCCTTGGAAGCCCATTCCATATTTTGGCAACCCTCACCATAAAGAATTTTTTTCCTGATGTCCAATCTAAATCTGCTCTCCTTCACTTTATGGTCATTGTTTCTAATAACCCCAAGGGGTGCCCTGGTAAACAGAGTATCCCCTATTGTTGGCTACAAATGTCCAACTAGGGATCCTTAAAATTATGGTTTATTAGGCAGATTGAAACACTGTAATGAAGTTAAATCATAAACCTTGGGGCTGGTTCCCCCCCCCCCACACACACATGCACACACACAGTAGCAAGCTACAAGAGTCAGGTATACCTATCCCACAGGTGCTGGAGTCTGCCGTCGATGTCCAGTTGAGGCTTCTTCCAGTGTGGTGTTATCCTCCAGAAGGGGGTCACCGACTGGTCCTTCTGTTTGGACAGGTCAGGTGCTAGTCAAATTGGAGATCAAGAGGGCATCCCTGAGGGTCACTTTTCACTGCTTTTTATCAGTCCTTGGCAGACTTCGGTGACTCCCCAGTTTTCAGGTTTGCCCAATCCAGGGGTCGTTGACCCTCGTGGGACTTCCCCCTCGGTGGCTACTGGATGGCAACTGTCAACCCCAGGGGTCATCCGCATGTACGTGCAGGTTTGGGAGTCCATTGATGAATTTTGAATAGGGCTCTGGGAGTGGTCGATTTGGAGATATTCAGCCCAAAAGTTGGTCCCTGGTGTTGATTAACTCAGACCAGGGCTTCTAGCCCTTGAACAGTGAAGTTGAGAGAATTCCTGGTTGCTACATTGTCTCCTATTTATTTCTTCCGTTAGTTGATCTGCCATTTCCCTAGGTGTTAATTGCTGCCTGCTACTGTGTTACGCATTCAATCACTGATTCACTCGCTCTTTCAGGGGCCCGTCTGATACAGGGAAGCGGCAGTTTAATTCCTGCTCTTGTTAACATTGTTACAGTGTATAACTTCTGAAACTAAACACATTTAGTTAAAAGGTGAGGAGTATAAAATATAAGCTACAAGAGTAATGCCATGGCACACAAATAGATAAAAATACCAAAATACAAGGGGAGATACAAAATACACACATAGAAACTTTAAAACACAATTCCTTATCTTATACTGAAAGAAAGAGGAAGGAAGAAAAGGTAGAAGAAGAGAAACATATCCAAAGAGGGGAAAGCAAATGCAGGCAAGAGGAAAAGGGGGCTTTCTGCTACACTGTTCCCTGCTGACTCCCCATGATCAGCATGTAGACAGCCACAAGATAAGCTCTCAGCCTTCTCTTGCGGAGGCTGAAGAGATTCAGGTACCTCAATCTGTCTTCATATGGTCTTACCTGCAGGCCCTCAACCATATGAGTAGCACTCCTCTGAACCTTTTCCAGGTTATCCACATCCCTCTTGAAGTGTGGTGCCCAAAACTGGATGCAGTACTTCAGCTGCTGCCTCACCAGTGCCGCATAAAGGGGAAGTATCACCTCCTTAGACCTGCTCACTATGCCCCTACTAATGCAAGAAAGAGTGCCATTTGGTTACCAGGGGTATCTTGGCCACCCCTGGGGCCCAGTTTTTCCTTATGTGGGAACACTTTTTGGTACAGGTTGTGTACAAAATAATCAGTATATAAAACGCTGTGTTCCTGGATGGATTGATAAAACATGCACTGGAAATGTGATATGTGGAAAAGCATTAACAATCTGAAGATAATGGATAGTTTCAGAAAAGCCTAACAAAGTATGTTTTGAAAGTTTACAGATTCATTAGCTATGAAATGAAAAAGTGGATAAATTGTAACACTAGGATACTGGAAAATTAATGATGGACCTGAGTAACAGATTTTTAAAAAAATGCTTGTTTACTTAATCTGCTCAACTCCTAAAGAAAGAGTTCTTCATCATAATTACAGTAACGTGGCATGTAAATGTTCTATAATTAATGAGCTAAGGTGTCAAACTAAAGATAAAAATTGACGTATCTACTTAGGGTCCTATTGAAATCGAGGAAGCAGCTGGCAAATTTCACAGGCCGACCACAGGGATGGCTGCCATTTTTCATGGACATATCATGGCAGGGTGCTTCTGATTAGCCCAGGGGCTCGAAAGGCCTGACCCCTCACCACTGGCTGAGAGGGCTGTTTCTTGTGTGGCCCTACCCCTTGCCACTGATTAGCAGAAAGGAGTGGGGTTGTGCAATGAGCAGCCCTCAGCCAATCAGTGGTGAAGGGCAGGAGAGGTGGCTGACATCTTGGCTGCTTCCCTACATGCCAGAAACTCACTCCCCCTCCCCCCAGTGGGCTATGAGGCCGGGCTGCAGCAGCATTGAGGACCACTGGCTCCCAATGGGGACCAACATTTTATTTTTAGGGGTTTTTTCCACCCTATTTCTCAGATTTTGCAGACAAAATCCAAGTTGGGACCAAACGTTTATACTTTAATTTCAAGAAATGGTTTCATTTTGCAACATGTTCCATTAATATGCCCTTGAAATGTTCTTTTACAAGAGTAGGACTCTTGTTGTTGATACAGGACATATCCAAGCACAAAATGAAGGAATAAAGCCATGACCATGAAGTCCTCTTCTCACATGGGTGGCTCAATTGTGTTCTATTTAAAATGCAGCCATTCTGGAAGTCAGAAATGTATTGAAAACATTTGGCTTGGCTTGAGTGAGGCTGAACTGAGTGCCCAACATAAGACAGAAAATTTCACTTGAAAAGGGAATTATGTTTCAAGATGAGGATAAATTGAAACAATTAAGTGATCATCAGTTATAACACTATCATAAAATAATCTATATTCAAAAGGCAAAGTCAAGTTACTTAAAAAAAGGGGTTGAGATTATTGAAGATTTCCTAGTTAGGAAGAGCATGGGGATTTATGACAAATGTCAGTCAAGTAGGCCAACATTTGCAAGTTCAGGTAAGGGATTAAGAAGAGGCCATGACAAGATTAATCAATATGCATAATATGCAACTGCAAACAGTATAAAATATGGTAGAACTTCCCTGTTATGATGGTGACTTAACCTGGAAAGAAAACACAGATATGTGGTGGAGTTGTTACTTAATATATTAAATCTTTCCCTCCAAAAATGTAGAACCTTGGTCTATCATTGCTGCTCCAAGGGTAAAGGTCTTTTAGGCAGGAGGTGAGATTAGATGATCATGCATGCTTTTGTGGGACTAAGAAGGTTTGGTGTTCGATTGGTTCTGGATATCATGCTGGCTAGAAGTTGAAATTTAAAGTATACCTTCAATTAGTTATGGTTCCCTTGCATGAGTAGCAAACTAACTACTTTAACCTTTAAGTGGGAGTGAAACAGTATCTAGAAAGTATCTCTTTTTCACAAAGTACTGACTGATAGACTCCAAAATAGGAACACCAGTTCTGAGCCTTTTGATCTGTGAATGGAGCATCCTTTAACTTTGTAACAGTAACATAGCTTCTGTCTTGGGGTCTGTCTTGTTACTATGAGCAAAGTGGATCACACCTTCTACTCACTCCAGATGAGATGCTGCCTGCTCCCGTGTTTCACTGCTCGTTGTGTCTGCCACATCTTATTCTTATTCAGTGTTCAGGTCTCTGGAGAGGAGGAGAGTCATCAGCAATTTGGACGAGGGTGTGGAGAGCACCCTCTCCAAGTTCACAGATGATACCAAGTTATGGGGCAAAGTTAACACAACGGAGGGCAGGGAGCAGATACAGGCCGACCTAGACAGGTTGTATCAATGGGGGAATGGAATAGGATGCAATTCAACAAAGATAAATGTAAGGTACTCCACCTGGGAAGGAGGAATGCCCAGCATACCTATAGGTTGGGGGATGACCTCCTCAGCAGCTCAGAAGCTGAGAGAGATCTTGGAGTCATAGCTGACTCCAAGATGAATATGAGCTGGCAGTGTAACAAGGCCATCAACAAAGCCAATCACACCTTGTTGTGTATTAGCAGATGCATGACCAACAGATCAAGGGAGGTGATGCTCCCCCACTATGCGGCATTGGTCAGGCCACAGTTGGAGTACTGTGTCCAGTTTTGGGTGCTGGACTTCAAGGACACAGAGAATCTGGAGAGGTTTCAGAGGAGGGCCACTCACATGATTAGTGGCCTCTGTGAAAGACCCTATGAGGGGAGGCTGAGAGATCTGGATCTCTCCAACCTTCACAAGAGATGGCTGAGGGGAGACCTCGTAGTCACCTACAGTTTATCAAGGGAGGACAGCAGGGAATTGGGGATGCGCTGTTTACCAGAGTGCCCCAGGGAGTAACTAGGAACAATAGGTGCAAACCAGTGGAGAGTAGATTTAGGTTAGACATTAGGAAGAAATGTTTTACAGTAAGTGTGGCAAGGATCTGGAATGGGCTTCCAAGAGAGGTGGTACTATCAGCTAACTTGGAGGCCTTCAAGAGGAGGCTTGATAGTCACCTGGCTGGGGTCATCTGACGTTGGTCCTCTTTGCTGCCAGGGGCAGGGGGTCGGACACGATGATCCATTGTGGTCTCTTCTGACTCTACAATCTATGACTCTATGTATCTATGTGAATTCTTTTGGGAAAGGTCCATTTCAGATTTTCTTCATAGTGTTCCTTTTCTTGTTGCCTATCTCTGTTGAGCTCAACCTTCCTGGGCAAGTTTTCCCCAGGCCGCTTAATACAGTTTAATCCTTCTGGATAAGCCCTGAACCAAACTGGCTTTCTTTGCAGTGTTAGGCCTTTTCTTTTCCCTCAGGCTTACCCACATTCAATATCCTTGATCTTTCCTCCTAAAGCAGGAGCTCTATCTTTCTCAGGGTCAGAGCCCTTTTCTAGCTCTCACTTCTCACCCACCTCCCACTCCTATGTAGGTGGACCCCTTGCCTTATATTTCTCTCAGAGGTATGACTTTCAGTCTGTATTGTTCTCTTTGAAGGTCTCTGTCCTTTAGGACACTGACAGAAGTGATTATTTCTCATGCAGTTGGCCCCCAGAAGTGCTCTACAGCCATGCCCTTACAGAAGCGGACGGCTGCAGAGCGCTTTAAAAGTGCCTGATTATGTGACAATCTGAACTCTCATTACATGAGTGTTGGGGCTCAAATCCATGTGTCCAACCCTCCAGTGCAAGGTGGGCAAACCCCAGATCAAGCTCCCTGCATCCCCTCTCATTCTGAAGACAGCACTGGAGCTGGGAGGTGGAGTGGGTGGGGCTAGGGGAGAGTGGTTGCAGACATGCAGCTGCTCCAAACTAGGGATTAATCCCCCTGCCCCCTGGCAGCAAATGTCTGTTGGGTCCAAGGGATTGTTGTAATTCATGGTGCTTCTTGTGAAGCACCATGAGTTACAGTGGACAGCAGATATCTGTAAGCACCCTTATTCCAGGTAGTGGGGATTAAAGGGGCTCTGATACAAAAATGTATAACAACATGTTTGAGTAGTCAGAAGGAATCTTTCCATTAGGAGGTCTAGCTAACAGAAGTATGGTCAACTTGGTTTTTTTAGTCCTTGAGTAGACAGAAGCTAACATTAGATACCAAATACTAAATAGTTAACTTGATTACAAGTAAGTGTCCTGTGTAGACAATTGGAGACCAAAGCACGTCTTCTACAAGGAAGGAAGCTATGAGGAGAACCAAAACTAAGTCTGGGAGGTAAACTTAGGCCTATTTAGAAGAAGCTTGTACACAAATTAAGTGGTGTCTACCACTTATACAGCCCCCTAACAGAGATGATATTTGCTATGGCGTATCCAGGCCATCCCAGATTAGATGACTCTATTGATAGCAAAGACTATCTTTATAATATTAGTAATAGAGCATTGGGAATTTCCAGTTCACTTAGACCTGTAAAAGCTACCATAAACAGATTGTAATTTGATTTGTTAGTTTGGGGTTTAAGACGGTTTAAACTGATTTGAAAGCATATAACTTAAACTTTAAGAGAGATATATATCTTTACACTAAACAATCACAAGTTGAAAAGGAAAAAGGAAGAAAATAGCTTAAAACTTGACTAAAATGTCATGCTTCAAAATAAAGTAGGGATTGGTTAATATTGAAAATATTTACACATTTCTTAAATTTGTCAGGGCTGGACAAGAACAGTAAATTGTTTTTTGCACAGAAGGGATTTAAAAGTACTTGATAATAAAACAGAAATACCCAAACAAAAATGAGGTATAAAACAACAGTTAAAATTAGAGGTGCACCAATACATTGGTCTGATATTGGATCAGCACCGATATAAAAAAAAATTGATTGTATCAGAAATCAGCCCATGAATGTGCTCAGCTGCAGCACAGGAGACAGGCAGTAAGGAGGACAGCAGCTTAGAAAGCTCCATGCAGCTGGTAACTCTGTTGTGGTGGATGGGAAGGAAAAGGGCTTGGGGAGGCAGATTAATGTACCCCACAGTGAGGGAGAGAGTGGGGCTGGGGCAGGCACTGCCCAGCCAGGGTGGAATGGAGCTATGGCTTGTCCAGGGGGTGTGGGGAGGGGGTGGGCAGCTCCCACTGCTGCACGCACTCCATGAGGGCATGGGGCAGGGCGTGTGCCCCCAGTTCTCATTGGGGCACAGGCAGGGTGGGCTGCAGCTGTTGGCTGGGGCCAGGGCTGCACCGGGCTCTTCTCAGCACATGGGAAGGTTGGGCTGGGGCTACACTCAGGGTGGGCAGTGGTCCTGGGAGTGGGAGCTCAGGGTGGGCTACAGCAAAATTTGGGGTGGCTGTAGTGCCCGCCCCGGCCCCCTTCACAGCACCACCACTGCCCACCCTGAGCACAGCCCAGCTCAGCCCCTACTGGGAAGAGCCTGGAACAGCCCCAGCCCACAGCTGCAGCCTATCCCAGCTGTGCTCTGCATAGATCTGGGGGAGCACACGCTCCCCCACTTGCCCTCCCAGGGTGCATATAGCAGTGGGAGCTGCCCCTCACCCCACACCCCCTGGAGGAGTTGTGGCTCCTTCCTGCACCCCACCCCTCCCTACCCTAGCTAGGCAGTTCCTGCTGCAGCCCCAGCTCCACCCCCTCCCCCACTGAAGGGGATTTGAACTTCCTCCCCATCCCCCTTCCACCCCAATAGACTTACCAGCTGCATTCAGCTGTATTGGAAGTCGGATCAGTATTGGCCAACATGCCTCCTTAAAAATCAGCTATTGGTATCAGCACCCAAAATCACTGTTGGTGCACACCTAGTTAAAATAGATGAACTGGGAAAAAATAATCATAATTCTATCTATCAGGCTTAAGGAAGTGAAGGCTAGAATCCCTATTTTATGCCTTTGGGCCAGTAGCTTTGAACCTGGGACCCACTAATTATAGGTCTTGAAGAAAGCTTTCCTGGATTTGGTGCGTATATAAAATCTTGTCAAGCAAATGGCCACATAATTGTGAACACCTCAGAGTTAGAATCAACGAAGTAGAAATTCAATATGAATGCATTATGCTACAACAAAACATTTATTATAAAGTTTGCATCTGAACTTGGGACTGAAGAAGGGTGGTGTAAAATCCATTGACTAGTAACTATGTCCTTGAGGAAAGGAAACATTTGCCTCAAAGGGAGTTTAGAACATATAATCATAAAATATGGCTGTGCCTTGATGGTAGTCAGGGAGGAGTGCATGTGAAAATATTGCAACAGAATAATTTTTTGTTACTCACTTCACCTTTATTAGATGTGCATAAATCACTTGGTTTGAAAGGGCAGTAGTTATAATGGGCTGATAATCAGATCGGATGGTCGGTATCAAGGCTCAAATGAAAAGATATTTGCTTAACAGCCAGGAAACAATCCTATTAAGATCACTTTTTTGGCTGTGTGTGGGTCCTCACTGATTTTTCTGTCTACACAAATAACTGCCTCATTTCTAAGAAGCCTTAAAATAGATGAGGTGCAGGCCTTTAAAGAAAAAAAGAACAATGTGACTAGGGGAGGGGTTTATGGGTGAAACAAATTATTGGAGAATCATCAATGTTCAGTGTGTTGTTTTATGCCATATGCCTACAACTGTTTTTCCTCAGTATATAAAAATGTGATTACAAACTGAATTGGGAGAGAAAGGAACTACACCAATAACACAAGTGATGATGAAGGAATTTACAGTAAGAGTTTACAGTAGAATTTACAGTAAGAGGTTATACTAAAACGTATAGTGCTAAACTTTACTGGTACTACTTGAATATAGAAGGTAAACAAGTTATGAAAAAGAAGCAAGGTTTTGCTTGAGTAGCTGGTACACAAAAAAGCCAATAAGTAAGGGTGTAAAAAAAAGTATAACGAAATGTGCTAGGGTAATGGAGGGGCGGTGCAGCTCATTATTAGTACTCAAAGAGGAGTTGTATAACATTTAAACAAAAGACAGTTGCTTGAAATTGAGCTTATTAAAAGTTAAATATGTCATGGTTAGTTAAATTACTTTAAATCAGTGAAAGATTAACAGCCATGTTTAAACAGAATATTTTACATTTACAAAAATGCATTAAGTATAGCCAATTAAATTTGCCTAATCAAGCTTAACAATGCTACATGCTGTTTCTTTTTACAAAATAAGTAGTTGAACAATTTTTCAAAGTATTGGGAATATAACAGTGAGGAAATGGTGTACTGATATCCTGGGGTGCAACCATCTGAGTCACTTGCTTCAAAGAGTTCAGTTGCTTTGCCTGTTATCTGTCCCGCGTCTATAATAAATGTTTAGTAATGGTAAGGGTTTTGTGGAGCCAAAGAAAATCTCAGCTGGTAAACCACAATGGATGGTAGTTCTGGTGATCTTGCACATGAAGCTAAAATACAATAGACAAAGGTCATGGTATTTAGTAGAGAGGCAGTGTATAATGAGATAGTTTAGTCTTAAAGGATTATTATGCATTTAAGGTAAAAAATCAGCAAGGGATTAAAGATGGTACCAACTTTGAATCTTGAATGCAACAGCTTTGAGCTTTGTGAGTAAAACTGAAGTAGAAGTTAAAGTAAGAAAAGTAGAATGCTGAATGGTAAGTGGACTGAAGGGGGATACTGTGCAGGGAGCAAAGAAAGTACAAACAGTTGTGTTTGAAATATTTTTACCATATTTGTAAATACAAAGACGGGTGTCTCACTTAAAAAGAGTTTATAGCTTAAGTAAGAAAGGAGTATTTTAGGATACATATTACAACTCCTAATTCATGCTTCTTGTGAGGTGACAGTTTATTATAGAGATGTGTTGCTTGGAGATCTATATAGTCATGTTATTTTAAAATAAACTACCACCACCTCATTGACATGTAGTTATTCTCAAATGTCTATTTTGGATATTCCATGCATTTTATGGAATAAGAGTGCCTTAATAAATATAGGTTAGAACTGACTAGATCTTGCCTAAGTCACTCCTACTCTGGGGTAAGTTCTTGAAGAAGAGAGTAAATTGCTAGTAGAAATTTAGGTTTTAAATTTGTATTCTGTTTTTAATTCATATAAGATTACTACTTCTATACAAGGTAATAATTTTAGTTCAATAAAGAAATAGGTATTATGGTAATCTAGTGAAGTCAAAGTATAGCTTTATCAACTTCTCTTTTTATAGTATTTATGCAGGTCTGAATTATGCTATGAACCAGTGAAAAATGAAGAGGAAGTGTCTCTATTGTTACTTTAGTGTAGCAACAATAAAAAGAATGAATGAGGAATACAACTCAACATTTTGACCATAGTGGTAATTGGATGACTAAAGAAGCGTGGGTGGAAAAGACACTGGGAATGTCACTTCTAGGTGTGGGGCCCCATATAAACATATATACACATTGGACTACAACTAGACAGCTTGAAGTGTTAAAGCAAAAAGCCCTTTGCAAAACTTTAAACAATGTTTTGTAGAGAGGCTCCCACTAAAATGGAGCTCTTGAACTGCTAATTTCTTACAAAGTAGCCTAGGAATTTGCAACTTGCCATGTCTATCTTGAGCTCCCCGCTTAGGTTTTTCTAGTCACCCAGAGCTAACCACGGTCTTTCAGCTCGACAGTTTGACCCCTGGCACCAGTTACCAAGACCACCAATGCTTCTTGCATGCCATATCTTTGTTGGAACTTCAGTCTTGGGGAATGGTGTTAATCCTGCCTCCATGGTATGTTGTTAGGTCTAATCATTAGCGCGAGAACATTGGGGCTCTGCCTCCCCTACACCCCGCCTGGCATCAACCCGTTGTTGCTTCAGTGTTGTATGGACGCGGTTTTACCTCATATTTCTTTGGTCCCTTTTCAGCTTGGTTTGCCCAGGCCAAGTCCACGTCTATACTTGGTCCCTCTGTGATTCAGTCCAGATGAATGGATAGACACCCGAAGGGGCCAGAAGAGCATCTGCCTTCCCCTGTTCCCCACTCATGGTTCTTTACCAGTCATCTCTCTCTTCTTGTCCTGCAGATCCACCACTGCTGTGGCTACACTCTCTGATGCCGGACTTCCACATTGCCTCTCCGGGTAAGTCAAGTGACTCTTCTATGTCAGCCTGTAGGGGAGACTCCTTGGTCAGGGGCTGCCACCAGTCACCACTCCCGGGATTCATGCTTGGCTGCAGCCTTCCCTTGGCTGCCAGTAACTCCCTTCCAGTTCCACCTTTGGGCCAGCTCATGAGGTTTTTAGCTTTGCTTTGCTACCTCCTCTGGCAAATTGGTGTCAGCATGTGCTTATAAAGCACATCCATGCTGGTGGCAGCTTTTTTTCTCCTTTAGGTGTCCTCGTCCCTGTTGGCTGCAGTTCAGGACACTGCATCATCACAGGTAAGTCCTGCGGTGTGGCAATCCCACTGCCACCACCATGCTTTCGTGGCTCGACATGCCATGGTGCCATTGGCAGGGCCCACAGTGTGGCGGTCCCACCATTGCCGCTATGTTCTCATGGCTCAGCATGCCATGGGACCTCCAGTAGGGCCTGTGGTGTGGTGATCCCACCATTGCTGCCATACTCCCACAGCTTGGCCTGCTGCGGTGCCACCAGCAAGGCCTGTGGCATGGGGATCCCGCTGCTGCTGCCAGGTTCCCATGGCTCAGTGATTCCACTCCTCCTGCTACAGAACTGTATTAAAATTATGTCAAATAATAAACCATTAATTCAGCCCAAGAATGACATTTTGTTTCCATTCCACTTGACTATAAGTGGAATGTTATTTCCAACTCTAATAATAATTGTGTTGAAGTTGGACATACTTCTGAACATGGATGTTGGAACCAGTAGGCACACTGAGGGCAGTAACAGATAAATTAATAGTGGCAAGCAGAAACTAAATCCCTGGATGTTAATCAGTTTGGTACTTCCTCTGTAGGGGGTAAACTGAGGTTGATTTTCACTAGTAGTAGAGCTTTTCTAGGGTGCTAAAGGTCATGCTAACAATTTCCTCCAAAAAGATTTGTAATGCAAGAATAAGTGAATAGAAGTGTGTTCCTTCATCTGAATTTTTGTGCATTTGCAGTGGCAGGTGACTATACAGGCTTAGAAGATATTGGGCTGAGACCTTAAAGCTATAATATTCATTTACTTTACTCAGACATCTCAGCATATTTCAAATGAGCACTTGAGCAGACTGTAATAAACTGTGGGCAGAGACCCTCATCCAATATTAAAGAAACAGACATACTTCCTTTCTATGTAAGTGAATCAATGAATGTTGGGGGGTTGTTCCTGAACTTGTCATTCCCATCACACCCTCCAAGAAAACAAGACAACGGCCCATGTGCCATCCATGTAGTAGATGGATGGATTGAAGGGGGCTTCAAATCTAAGCTATTACATTTTGTGACAAGGCTCTGGCCTAAGGTAGCATCAATTGCATAAAAGGTCACTGAAAGGTCTATTAAGACCAGCAGGGCACAATTTCCCCGTATCACGTCCAAGCAAAGATAGTGAACTAGAGCCATGAGAACTATCTCCAGGCTATACCCAGGAAGAAAATCAGACTGACAAGGGTTCAACAATCAGATTCCATCCAGGTGTGCTTGGAACTTTTTGGGGACCACCTATTCAGTGACCTGCCCCAGAAAGGGGAGGTTTGGGAGTTGGCATTAAGGCATGTTTTCCTGAGTAGTGGAAGGGCAATTGCAGAGTTAAGAATGCCTAGTGACTTGCCTTCCCAGAGGGAAGCAATGACCCCCTAACAAGAATGGCAATAGACTACCCATAATGGGCACAAATTAGTTAATAGCTACTCTGCTGCATCCTCATGAGTATGTCCTCTGGTTATTTAGTAAAGTTTTACTGAACTCGAGGAGGTGACCAGCCAATTCATAGGCTGAGCTTGGTGGGGCACCCCCCATGCCTCTGATTGGCTGTGGGCCCTGGTTATCCCGCTCCTCCCCTCAGGGTGCCACATGACCCAAAACCATGGCTCAATTACCCTGATTAAGTCTAGGGATGCCATTAATTCACTTGTTACTAAGCTTAGTAACACATGGATTAATGGCGTCCCCAGGCTTAATCAGTGTAATTAAGCTGTGGTTTAAGGCCATGCAGCAATCTGTGAGGAGGGGTGGGACTGCTGTGGCCCTTCAGCTGATCAGAGGTGTGTGTGTGGCAGGGGGGGCCTGCTGCAGCTCATGAATATGGTGCCCAGCCCCGTGATCTGCTTATGATATTGGCTAGCCACCCCCTTGAGTTTGGTAGACCACTATGCATAAAATGTAAGAAGTCTAAGATGTAGAACCACAGGATCATATTTTGTATAATTACAAGTTTTATCTCTCTCTCTGTTGCTTGGTTGTTTTTTTATGTTCAAGAAAGGGAGAAAGCAGGACCCAGGGAATTGCAGGCCAATCAGTTTGACCTCAATTCCTGGTAAAATCCTGGAAAAAATTATCAAAGAATACATTATTGATAGGTTAACAGAAGGCAGTATTCAAAAGGACAGCCAACATGGCTTCACTGCAGGCAGGTCATGCCTAACCAACCTTGTTTTCTTCTAAGATCAGGTAAGTTGTCATCTGGATAAGGGAAATGAAGTTAATGTCATATATTTAGACTTGAAAAAGGTCTTTGACTTAGTCTCCATGATGTCCTCATAATAAAATTGGGAAAATGCAGCCTCGACTATTTTACGGTCCAGTGGCTAGCTAACTGGCTCTGAGGTAAGACCCAGAGAGTATTAATAGATGAAACTGAGTTGACATGGTGGAAGGTGACCAGTGGTGTCCCTCAGGGTTCAGTACTCAGACTGGTGGTTTTCAATATGTTCATCATCAATGATTTGGATTCAGGTGTTAAAAGTGTACTGGCAAAGTTTGTGGACAACACCAAATGATGGGGGAGTACGGTCATGCTCGAGGACAGGCTGGGGATACAGGCTGACCTGGATAGGCTTGCAAGGTGGGCGGATCATAACCTGATGATGTTCAACACAGAGACATGTAAAGTGTTCCATCTGGGGAGGAATAATCTGCAACACACTTATAGGCTCAGCAGTGCTATGTTTGCTAGCACCACAACTGAAAGACCTGGGGGTTGTAACGGACCACAAAATGAACATGAGCCACCAATGCGACTGTAGCTGGCAGAGTGAATCAAACACTGGCATGCAGATAGTGATGCATCTGAAGCAAGACTAAGGATGTCATTCTCATACACTACTCAGCCTTGGTGAGACTGCAGCTGGAGTACTGCATCCAGTTCTGGGCACCACACTTCAGGAAGGATGTGGAGAAGCTTGAGAGAGTCCAAAGGAAGGCCACATGCATGTTAAAGGTCTGAAGAGCAGGTCATATGAGGAAAGGCTGAAAGACTTGGGACTGTTCAGCCTGGAGGAAAGAAGATTTAGAGGGGACTTGGTAGCAGCCTATAAGTTTATAAGGGATGTACATCAGGGCTTGGGGGAGCATCTGTTCACCAAGACACCCCAGGGGAAGACAAGAAACGATGGTCACAAATTGATAGAAAATCACTTCACATTAGGTATAAGGAAAACTTCTTTATGGTTTGTGTGTCCAGAGTCTGGAACAGACTCCCTCCAGAGGTGATACAGTCACCTACCCTAGAGAGCTTTAAAAACCATCTTGATGTGCACCTTGCTGGGGTTGTCTAAACCTAGTAGTCTTTTCTGCCCATGTGCAGGGGGACTGGAATCAATGATCTTGTGAGGTTCCTTTTAGCCCTTAACATCTATGAATCTATGAATAAATGTTCAGCTCTACTCATGAACACAATAGGACAAAAGTAGTCTAAATGACAGACTTATTAAAGGGTGCAAAGCCAAGCTTGTAAAGGAAAAGTTCTAAAGTAAGTATGTCAAATGAGGTAGAAAATCTTACCATCTTTCATGGTGTATAACTTGAGTTTTGAAGACAAATTTTTTAATCTTAAAATTCAATATTTGTCCACCATCCTCTGTGAGTGGTGCTGCCTGGATCCCCCTGGGAGTTCCCCGAGAGCTGGAGCAGCACACAGCTGACTGGCAGCCCACCCAGCCAGCCCCAAGGGGTGCCACCACTGTGGAGAGAAAGACTGGCTGCCTTTCACAGCTCAGGGGTGGCTCAGGCTGCTGCCAGATTGCCCCACAACCCTGGGGCAGGGGGGGAGGTTCCACAACAGGAAGGATCAGGCCCCTCACCACTTCTGCCTTCAGCAGGCTCCTGCGGCCAGCAGGAAGCCTGGTGCTGCTCAGTTAAGGGCTGGCTTGCCCCACGGGTAGCATGGGGTGTCAGGAAGGGCCATCTTTGCACCCCACCCGTCATGCTGCACTGCCCCTCAGGCAAGCCAGCCCCTTCCTGGGCAGCACCAGGCTTCCTGCCGGCCACAGCAGCCGAAGGCAGAAGTGGTGAGGGGCCTGATCCTGATTTTGGCAGAGCCTGCCTGCCCCTTTCTGCAGCCAGAGGATGAGCTGCTTCTAGGCTGGGCAGCCCTTGAACTTTGGGGGGGGGCCTGGTTCTTTCCTCAGCAGTGGCGGCATCCCCTGGGGCTGGATGGGTGGGCTGCCAGCAGGCTGGGTGTTGCCTGAGCTTGCAAAGGCCTGATCCAACTTCCCACATTCATGATGCCTCTCTCATGAGCCTGCCCAGGCTTCCAGTGCCTCGCACACCAACGCGGGGTTGACTTATATAATGGATCTACAAAAATCCTAATTTTTTTGTAAAGAAATATGACTTCCACAATGTGTTGACCTATACACCATAAAATATGGTAATTATTAAAAGCTGTCCACTGATCATTGGAATTTTTAAGCTAGGTTTTTAATCAGTACTTGTATTGGTAATCTTGGCAGGTTATGCAGAATTAAGCAGTTAGTCATTAATTAATTTAGCAAATTAAAGAAACTGATGGCATGAGAAGAATTAAGCTTTGTTGAGCTGCTAGCAAGGATGCTTTGTCAGTTACACCAATAGCTTAGACAGCTCTTTAAGTCCCGAGTCCTCCTTCATAAATTGGTTTCATAGCTGAAAAAAGCCAGGGTATTAGACCTCCTCTACTGCATATAGGAAAAGACTGCTTTGATTTCAGTGTTGAATCCATTTACATGAGTGTAGCAGGCTTACTTTTCAGAGCTTAGGTTGAGTTCCAGGCTTGAGATCCTGCTGTTTTGATTGGTGGAGCCCATCCACCAATCAGGAGGCAGCAAGAGAAATAAAGTCATGCCTTTTTCCTGAGAGGAGGGGGAGAAGAGCTCCCCCAGACCTGATTGAAGAATGCAAACTGTCAGGTCCAGAAGACTTCAAGGGGTGGAGCCCTGGAGCATATAAAAGGAGCTGCATGCCCAGTATGAGGGCAGATGCAGCGAGAGACTCAAGAAGGGCGGAGCCAAGAAAAGCTGGGGAGCTCTCCCCCAGCGGGCAGTAGGCCCAAGACTTTTGAAGCCACCACTGGAGGAACAGCTTTGGGACCGGTACGAGACTGCTCAGGCTGTTGATGGTGCATGGGGATGGTGTGGGGAGACCTGGCCCTGGGAGCAATGTGAGACTGCTCAGGCCCATCATGGTGTGTGGTTCGGTGCACTGAGCCCAGGCTTTGGGAGCTGCAAGCGGTGGCTCAAGACTGCAACCCTGGCAGGGCCAGTGAGATACACAGTGCATGGGGCAGTGTACAGGGCAAGGGCCTTGGAGGCTGCAGTGAAGTGGCTTAGGCTCCATCTCCCAGCAAGTGGCCAGGTCCCACAGTGTGCAGAGTGGTTCACAAGCCTGAGCCTTGGGAGCCAGGGAGCAGCGGAGGCTGCTTGGGTTAGCCACCCAGTGTGAAGACAGCTGGATGGAGCCTGAAGGGCCCGGCCTATGCTAAAAGAGCCCTCAGTGCTGAGTCAGGGCACGGGGAAATAGTAGTGCTGCAACGTGAGGCCCAGCACCCAGAAGCCAGCAGCAGTGGTGCAGCAGCTGAGAGGAGCTGAGCCCTCAGTGCCCAGAGTGGGGCACAGGGTGGGAAGGAGCCCAGTGGTGCAGGAGAGGCCTGGAGAGGCACTCCAGCAGAGGAGACCCCATAGAGTTGCGCCCTTACTACCACCACCTGAGGGAGTGTGAGTCATTGGGCCCTTGGGTCCCACTGGGGAAAGACATTTGGGGTGGGCAAACCCAGAGAAGGGGCTGGGTGAGCAGCCCCCTGCCTAGTCAAGGCCCTAAAGGGGACGGGCCCCTGCTGCTTCCTGGACACCCCTCAAGGGACCCCATTGGAAGGAGGACTATCTCTTGCTTTGGCTCAGGGACTGTATTATGGAATAGATGTTATTAAGATTGTTCCTGTTTGCGCCTTACATTTTGTAATTGAAATGTTGTATTGTGTTGATGCTGCTGAAATTGTTTTATCGTTATGGGAAAACAGTGTTATTTAGGGTTTGACCTTGGTTATTGGTTAATGTTCACTATGTAAATATATGTATATGGGGTATACTTGGTAGCTGTGTTGGTCTGAGCCAAAGACATACAAAAAACTAGAATTCTTGGTTCCAAAATGATATCTTTTATTAGACCAACTACAAAATGGCAGAAAAGGATAATTTTCTTGCCATTTTCCAGTTGATCTAACAAAAGGTATTGTTTTGGAACCAAGAGTTCTAGTTTTTTTGTATGAATATAATGTACGTAGTCATAAAACTACATATCATATACATATAACTCAATAAATTGTATATAGTTAAGAACTTTGGGCTTGGGCTAAGAACTTTGGGCTTGAGCTAACTCTATAGAGGAAAGAGGGATCTACTCAAAATTCTGGCATCCCTCTCACAGCACCCCCACTGCCTACCCATCCCCTCCAATTGAGAATAGGGCACATCCTTGGGTGCATCCGAGTTACATGAGTTAAGTCTGGTTTTGGTTTTGGAAAATTCTGATACAAGCTTCCATGTGGACAAACAATCAGCAGCTATATTGTTAACTGAATGTATTACTGGTCATAGACAAATAAGCTGTCCCTTCATCTGAGCTGACCTAAGGTGAAAGGTGATAGTAAATGATGGAATGCAGAATATCAGAGAAAAGGCTAAATGATTTTAGAAGGAATCTTTAAAACATTCAGTAATGAAACCTACAAAGGATTATGCATCTCCAGGCCATTTAGAACAAGTTCAACACTGGATATAAGTTAAAAAAAATGGAAGTAGGCATATAAACAAAAGACAAGGAATCAAAATTATTAAATGAAGAATATGAAATATGGGAGTGTCAAGCAGGTGATAGTCCTATACTTGACAAGAGAGTATGACTTAAGTTATTTCCCCAGTCAAGGGAAAAAATAAGGATTCATTTATAATTTTTATGGGATCAAATAAAAGTTCTGGGGGCTGGGTGGGGGTGTAACCTGGTGTGTTAAACAGAATGAGTAGTTACAAGAACTAGTGTTGACAAATAAACTGCCTTCTTGCTCTCTGGATTTTACATTTGACAAATCAAATTTTAATGTCCCTGAGAACAGATTAAAGGCCTTTATAAACACTAGAATATTTAACTGCAGCACCAGGATTGAATTGCTCACATATGCTTAATGTGTATAATAAGCCCACCATTTACAAAGGGTTTCTTTTCATACTGAAGTACTTGCCAACACAGATTCTGGGCAGTTTGAGTTATCACAGCTATCTGTTACACTGCATCATACCTCTCCTCTAGTCTCCAGTTTCACACCCCAATACACTTCAGACTTGGCCATAAACAACTTGGCCCCACTGTTGTTTATAACAGCACCCTTAAAATATATATATATTTTTAAAGCCCTGCATAGAAATTCTTTCATTAGGGCATTCAACAGAATGCTGAGGCAATCACTCAAAACACAAGGGTTAAGGACAGACGTTACACATAAACTGGTTTAAGTGATAAGAAACTGGCTTAAACCTGTAACAGAACAGATGTCAGTGCACATAAACCAGTCTGAAAATGGTTGAAACTGGTTTGAGAGAAACTTGGTTGAATGTAGTATAAGACTTAACGGATTTGGGTCAAACCGGTTTATGCAATGTCTGTTCCAGACCCCTTCTTGGTTTAACTTAAACCAGAGTCCCCCACCCTCCCAGATGCTTTGTAATCTTGGGTGGGGCTCTCTGCTCCAGTCTAGCAGGACTGGCCCTGCCCCTCTGATCCCTGGCTGTTGGTCTGGCATAGACTGCAGGTACAGTGGTGTCTGCCTGGCTTCCTCCTATCTCCCCGCCCCAAATCCCTGCTCAAGCAGGGTGTGCCCATCTGACTTCATGGAGCCTCTCCTTTGTGGCCCTGGAGTGCACGCTAAGGATCTGCTGCAGGGATAACTCCTGCTGCATTCCTCTCGGAGGATACCCTGGTACTCACCTACTATGTCTTGGGGATTACATTTAGTAGTAGGGTTCTCTTCCATTGTGGGGAATGCACTGGGTGTCATCACTAGCGGGTGTTCCTGGGGCTTTACCTCACCTACACCCCAGCCATGCGCCAGTCATTGGGACTGCTGAACAATGGGTGATTTGGCTCCACTTTAATGTGGTATCCCACTTCCTGTCTGCCTGTCCGGCACTCGGTGTTTACAACAGCCTTTCTCCCCACTGCACAGATTTGCTTGGAGCAATGAGATGGCCTTGATGATGGTTCTAGCCTATCCGCATTGGGATCTTCTGAGCAGCCCTGGCCCACTCAACGTCTGTCACTTGGCCTTTTCTCTGGCCTTTTCTCTGGCCCTGGTGCTTCAAGGTAAACTGAAAGATAAATAAAGAACCAAAACTCCAGGAAGGGGCCTCTGCCCACTCCCCACTCATGCGTCCAGTGTTTGCTTTTTGCTGTCCCTCGGTGTCCTCCTCTGGACTGACTCCCTCACTGTCCATGGTGATGTGGCCCTTTAAATCAGGCCCTGGACTCTCCTGCTGGGTCCCTGTCTGGCCCCTCCTTGTTGGTGTCCTCTATTTGGCCCAGGGGAAGGTCCCATAACTACCTCCTGCTGCATCCCTCCTGCTGATTTCCCGCTGCCAGCTTTTATCCCTGCCAGGTGGTGTCCCTGGATGAAGTCATCAGGTCATGCCAGTCCCAGAGGCAAAGAAAAGTGGCTGAACTGCATGGGTGTTCCTCCCCTCTGTTGCTCGTCTGGCCCGGCTGTGCCTGAGGGAGGTAAGTTTGCCCTGTTCTCAGGGCTTTTCTTCTTGTTATCTTGGTGGGGTGTTCCTACCACGACCCATGCTGTGGGAGGGGTCTCACACCCCTTTCTTATTGTCCCCCTGGGACACAGGGATTTCCCCCCACAGCACAGACCATAGCCATCATGTGGTATGCTAGGTAATGCGGTGTCTATGTAAGGCAGACAGGGCAAGGGAAGACAGGACAGTATCTTCTTAGGGCTTTTTGGAGCTAATTAACAGGTTGCTGGTAATGTCTCTCTGTTCCTTCTTTGGAAAAGTTGTTTAAGAAGAGCTTGAACTAATAAGAGAGGCTTTTGTTTTCTTGATGGGGTGCTAAATACTATAACTCCTGTGTAAGTCCCTGCTGTATAACTAAATGCTCTGTTATCAGCACCCTACTGACTCCCTGGCTAGTCAGGAGCAGTAGTGGGGGAACCCTTCCCTAATCAGAGCATCCTGCTGGGGACTGCCCCCACCTTAGCTCAGCGTTGTGGAAGGGAAGAGAGGGCTGCTGTAGTGCCCCCTGGCATCTAGCCTGAACCATTGCAGGCATGTGCCTGCATTTCTTCAGTGCAGAGGGGATATCTGTACATTTACAAACTGGTTCAGCCCAGTAGGCCTGTGCAGTCCAGCTACTTCTGATGCCAGGGATCCAATCGGGAGCTCCAGATCGGTTTCCCGTTTCAGTCTGGCCAAAGCAGCTCCAAAGCTTCAGAGATCTGGCCATAGGGTATAATGGGGAATCAATGAAATATCTATAACTTTGTTGTTTTCTGTCTGATTTAGATTAAACTTGCAAGGGTGGTAGCTTCTGCTGAGATCATGAAGCCTACTAGGAGTCAAGAAGATTGGTACAGGGGTTTGGGAAAAACTGTACCCCAAATTCTTGAAAGCAAAAATCATGTCACGTGTACGTGTTACACCACAGGGGGGTGAAAACTGCAGAGATGGTGGCTCCTGCTAAGACCACAAAGTCTGCCAAGTTTCAAGAAGATATGTGCAGGGGTTTGGGGGAAACTGTACCCCAAATTCTTGAAAGCAAAACTCACTTCATGTGTATGTGTTAATCCATAGTGGGGTCAAAACTGCAGGGCTGGTCACCCCTGGTGAGTCCACAAAGCCTGCCAAGTTTCAAGGTGATAGATGCAGGGGTTTGGGGGGAACTGCACCTCAAGCTACTGACAGGCAAAACTCATGACATAGTTGACCCTGTGTGTGTTAAGGCACAGCAGCCTGAAAACTGCAGGGGTGGTGTCCCCTGCTGAGGCCACAAAGCCTGTCAAGTTTCAAGGAGATAGGTGCAGAGGTTTGGGGGAAACTGCACCTGAAGCTGAGGACAAGCAAAACTCGTGACATGGGTGACACTGTGTGTTAAGGATCAGCAGGTCGAAAGTTGCAGGGATGGTAGCCCCTGCTGCAGCCACAAAGCCTGCCAGCTGTCAAGGAGATAGGTGCAGGGCTTCTGGGGCCCTGCACCTCTAGCTGCTGACAGGCAAAACTCGTGACATGGGTGCTTGTGCAACTGTGTCTGTCTTGGGACACGGGGGGAGTGGCGAATGGGGGAACTACTGCAAGCCTGGCTGCTAAATTACTGTGTTACCAGTTACCAATTAATCATGATTCACTCAGGGACCAGCTCAATACATAGTACCTAGGTACTACATAACGAGTTAACGAGCAAGGATTAACACCTACAAAACCACAGAGTAAGGAGAGGAAATAATCAGTACAGACAATCAACTGCCCCAAGACAAACAGTCAGTTGCACAGGCACCCATGTCATGAGTTTTGTCTGTCAGCAGCTAGGGTGCAGGGCCCCAGAACCCCCCTGCACCTATCTTCTTGACAGCTGGCAGGCTTTGTGGCCTCAGCAGGAGCTAGCAGGCTTGCAGCTTTCATCCTGCTGTGTCTTAACACACACAGAGTCACCCATGTCACAAGTTTTGCCTGTCAGCAGCCAGAGGTGCAGGGCCCCAGAAGCCAGACTCCCCCTGCACCTATCTCCTTGACAGCTGGCAGGCTTTGTGGCCTCAGCAAGGGCCACCACCCCTGCAGTTTTCAGGCCAGTGTGCCTTAACACACAGGATCACCTATGTCATGAGTTTTGCCTGTCAGCAGCTTGAGGTGCAGTTCCCCCCAAACCCCTTCACCTATCTTCTTGAAACTTGTCAGGCTTCATGGCCCCAGCAGGGGCCACCACCCCTGTAAGTTTAATCCAAATCAGACAAAAAACAACAAAGTTATAGATATTTCATTGATTCCCCATTATATTCTATGGTCGGATTTCTGAAGCAGCTCTGAAGCTTTTCTGAAGCGGTTTGGAAGCTCTGAACCACTTTGGAAAGCCTAACAAAGCCAGCACGTTGATCTGGACATGCTGCTTTGGACGTCAAAGTGTCTGAAGCTTCTCTGGATCTAAAGCATGGTCTGAAGCCTCGCACAGCCCTACAGGCTAGCCAGGTTAGACTAAACTGCAAAGATTGAATCAATTCAGGCTCAGGCTTTTTGAATGAATGTCCCTAGCCAAGCTGGCTTACAACTTGTGAATATTACAAGGCAAATAGCACTAACTACCATATAACTTTTTTACTTCCAGTCTTATACCAGTTGGAGGAACCATCCTGGAAAATAGCAGCTGTGGTATCTTTTGAACTTGCTGTGTTTTAAGATGTTAATTCTCTGGTCTGTTTTTTTTTCACTGAAACAAAGACCTGTGGTTTTTATGCAATAAGATGCTTTTGTGTGTTTTAGATTCACAACTAAAACTTAAAAATTAAATGATCTCAAAATCCTAAAACCAAAAGCAACTCTTTGTTTAAAATACACTCTAGCTATAAATTCCTGGACATGAAGTAATAACACAATGCAACTCTGAAGTTCCTTTGTTCATTTACTTCCGGTTCTTCATCTCTCCTTAATTTTGAGTTAATCTTTCATTTCTCCTGATCTATCTTGAATTACTTCTGATTCTGCCTGTCCTACAAAGTAAAATATATTCTTGACAATTCAGGTTGGTTATGATGAACGGTGTCCAGCATATAGCTCTTTACATGAAACACCAGTGTTTTCATTTCAGGTTTAAAAACTTCCTGGTCACTGGGCACCCATGTTGGAGCTACTTAGTCCAAAAATGCAGCAAATACTTCTTAAGCTTCAGGAGGAAAGTAAGGAAAAACTTTAGCTCTGTGAAAGAGGCAACATTTTCTTTTCATTTTGGAAAAGTTGAGAGTTGCTAAGTAACTTTGCCCCACAGATATATTCAGATGATCCATATGAATGATGGCAAGTCTTCATGATCAATCAGGCCTTGTAGCAAAATTACCTTCTACAGTTTAAATTTTTTGGCCTGGTGGGCAAAAAATGGGCCTGTGATTAATGGGTGGTTCTCTGTGTAGTAGGGATATCCCTTGGGTTCACAGACAAACCCTGTTTATAGCCAAAAGTTGACAAGCCACAGGTGGGCTTTGGTAAAATAGATGGCAGTCAGGAGGCTTTCAGCTGAACTTCTGAGTAAGCAGCTCAGTACAGTAGGGAAAAAAGAGCATACAGGGTAGTAGCGGTTCTTTGCATAAGCTTTTAGCTTAAATTCTGCTTTTAATTGGGAAAAAAAAATGCAAAACTTGAGCAAAGTTTATCAAAAAGAACCAATAGAAATGAGTCATGGTATTTGAACTTATCTGGGTTGGTTCCTGGTTTTTGCTTTGGGCAAATGTGCTGCATATTACTTGCCCATTTGCAAAAGACCCAGAGTCAGACATGATTTCTGTTTGACGTAGTTAATTTAGCAGTACAGACAAAGGTATGGAAAACCATAGGAGCCCACTTGGGAAAAAAAGAAAACAGAATTAAATGCATATGTCTGGTAGATCAGAAATCCAGGGAGTAGTCAGAAGATGATGAAGTTTGTGCCCCGTACAAAATCTCTCTCTTTCATACTTTCAGTGGTTAAATTGTGTCTTACATGATAGAGAGCTCTAGCTCCTCTTAAAATTTATCCTTTTTTGATGTTTTAACCTTTGAGTAGGTACTGGGCAAATATCCAAAATAGTAAAATATTCCTTGTGGGACTTGTGGACTAGTTATTAGGATGCATTCATTTCATTTCATTATTTATTTATTTTTGAGGATAGTATGTTGTGATATAAAATAAGCCTGGAATCAGTTGCCTTCGTGTTCCTTTTCTGTTTAATGAGAAGAAAAAAAGAGAGGACTATATTGAAAAAAGTGTATTAATGGGAATAAGTATCAGCTGTTCCCCAAAAAGGTCATAAGGGTTATTCGTTACCTTGCCACTAGATGGAGTCACAATATTTAGTAGAGGTCAGGACTTGAAGGAAACTGTCATCAGCACCTATTGGACCTAAGGTAGTGCCCAAAACTGCTTAAGTGGGAAGAATAAGATGGATTTATCATCATGTCGGACAGCATGCTAGAACTATATGCAAAAGTTGCATGCAAAAAATACCTGAGGTTCTTTGTCGCATATTAAGTAAGTTCACTGGCTTCTTTGGATAGGAAGAGGGCTTCCCAATAATTCCCAGTCTGTTGTACTTACAGGCTACAGCCAGATCAATAGTAGACTTAGTACAAAGAAGTCTTGTTAACAGGGATGAGCATTACCATGGGGATGGCTTTAATAGTGGGTGGGACACAAGAATTCTTTGAACAGAAAAAGCATAGTGCGCAGCAAAGGTTTACAAGTGTTAGAGGCAACAGGAATAACTATTTAAGACGAAGAAAGCACAGGGTTTTATGTACAGTAGCTTGTTGTCCACATCTAATCCTGAACAAGGTGACTTGGTTAAGATCAAGACCAAGATTTAACATGCCTCTCTTTCCCACAGGCCTCCCCCCACTCCCCCCTCCCCCGGCCCCTTTAACAAAAAACTTTTATTAGATAAATTATAGGAAAACTTGAGAGTGTTTCCTCACCAACTAGGAGTATGGGGTCATATGCTTAAGGCTCTGTCACATGGTAATTCTTGGAATTCTTTAACATGTGGATTGTCTGTACATTAACACCTGAAATTAGTTTTAAGCACTTGTTACGCAGCTTAAGGTTATGCCACTTCAGGGCAGGATTATCTCTAAGGTGTAGCTTCCCTCTCTCTGCCTCTGGTACAGATTGGACTTATCCTCCCCCAACACCCCATGCCCTCTCTAGCATCCCAGATCTCCACTCACTGCCTCCCTGCTTACTTGTGGTTGCTCACTTTGTCTGTCCTGGGGGGAGCAGACAGGGAAGGGTGAACCTGCCTGCCACTGTCACTGCTGGCTTAGCCCAGTGAACAGTGGCAGCTTAGCTGTGATGGTTGGGCTGGCAGGTTAACCCCTCCCTGCCTGTTCCCCTGGGACAGATAGTGAGGGCAGCCACAAGTAAGAGTGGGGGTGAGAAGATGGGAGGAGCCCTGAGGGGAAGGATGGGGAGTCCCAGGGGAAGGGGGGATGCAGAAAGAGAGCCCCAGGGGGAAGGGGGGAAGTCTGGAATGGGAGAGGAGGGGAGGTAGGATTCTTACCTTACAGTCTTCCAGGCCCCTACAGGTCTGAAATGTGACTGTTTAAACTCAAGCTAGCACTAACACACATCAATATTTGTGTGGCTCACAGTATAAAATGTAACAAGGTCCTTACATAGCTTTAAAAAAGCATGCATTAGTAGATAGTTGATTTTTTATTTCTCCAGATATTGGAGCGGACAAGGTTAGGTGGAAGAATGATTCCAAGTTTGGAATATAATTTGTTCTTTTTGGGTTTTTTAAAAGTGATCTTAACTCCTAGGTAACACAGTAAAGGGGGAAGATTTGACTACACATGTAGCAGATAAGATGCATCTGGGGACAGGAAATTGAATGCAAGATATACCTACCTTAACAAATGTCATACATGTGCAATTATCAAATAGACTAAAAACATAGGATCATAGGAAAGTAGCACTGGAAGGGACCTCAAATGCTCATCTGATCCAGCCCTGTGCTCAAGGCAGGATTGTCCCTGAGTGACCCATTCCTGCCAAGTGTCTGTCTATTTTGTTCTTGAAAATTTCCAAGGGTGGAGATTCCACAATTTCTTTTGATAGCCTGTTCCAGTGCTTGACTATCTTCATAGTCTGAAAGTTCTTCCTAATCTCTAGCCTACATTTCCTCTCTTGCATCTTGAGCCCCCTGTTCCTAGTCCTGTCCTCTATGGCCACAAACAACAGCTCATCTCTGACCTCTTTGTAATCTCACTTCAGGTATTTGAAGACTCTGATCAAATCCCCCTTTGGTCTTCCCTTCTTCAGATTAAAATAACCGTATTTTTTTCAACCTTTACTCATAAGTCTGGCTTCCCAGGCTCCTAATCATGTTTGTTGCTCTGCGCTGAACTCTTTCCAATCTGTCTATATCCTTTGTAAAGTGTGGGGCCCAAAACTGGACATGGCACTCCAGGTGATGTCTTATCAGTGCTGAATAAGCCAAAAGAATCACTTTCTTTCATTTATAAGTGACACTCCTGTTAATACAGCCCAGTATGCTGTTGGATATTTTTTTCTCTTTTTTTCTGCAACAAAAGCTCACCAGGCTACTGTAGCCTAGCCACTCATTCTCCACTATGCATTTGTGCATGTAATTATTTCATCGCAAGTGGAGGTCTTTGCACTTGTCCTTGCTGAATCTCATCTGATTGATTGTGGACCATTTTCCCACTCTATCCAGGTCATTCTGGATCCTAGCCCTGCCTTCCAGAGTGTCTGCACTTCTACCCAACTTAACATCATTCACAATTTTGCTAAGAGTGCACCTGATCCTATTGTTCACATGACTAATGAAGATGTTAAACAGGCTTTCCTCACCCAGTGGAGTTCAGGTAAGAAATGCTTAACTACTGGCAACTACTGGTTGCCAAAATATGGAATAAGCTTCCAAGGGAGGTGGTGGTGTCCCCTTCCTTGGAGGTGTTTCAAAGGAGATTGGACAGACACCTGGCTGGGGTCATCTGACCCCAGTACTCATCCCTGCCCAGGGCAGGGGGTCAGACTTGTTGATCTAATAGGTCCCTTACAACCCTAAAATCTATGAAACTATGAAACTCAAGCTTCCTTACTGGATAACGGTGTTTTTCACATGCCCTCCCTCTACCCCAACCCTAACCCTGCTTTTGCCTCTTCTACTGCTGATCAGTGACTTATCAAAATATATTCCATTAAATAGCACGATGAAACATAATGTTACCAATTGGATACTACTGCCAAAATTAATACAATTAAAAAAGTGGGAATTCTTGACTATGTTTATGTAAGACTCAGTAAAGAAAAACTGTTTTGTTTGTTTAGCTGAAAATATTAAGCCATCTTGTTTGCAATAACACTTGCTACTCAAACACGGGGGAAGCTTAGTTCTAGAAGACATCATTTTAATGTAGTGTTTTAGACATCAGTGAGAGATGTACATCTTGCACAGGAAACAAAGTTTGTATAAAAATAGGGAAGAATCTAGTATAGCTATTGGCTGAAGTAATGATCTGAGGAATCCAGGAGACATTTTATTTTTCAGTATACAGGCAGTCCTCAACTTATGACGTTTCGAGTTACAATGTTTCACACTTACAACATTTATAAATTGACACCCTGTTTCAACTTTCTGATGTCAGTTTCAGCTTTACAATGCTTGATCTGATGCCAGGCCACACCAGCAAACAAGTTCACTGTGTTACCCATCTCCCTGGAGAACATCTGTCCAAACTTCTTGGACATTTTCATTAAGAAGGCAGACAAACCTCATCCAAGACTCCTGAGAAGACTCCAACCAAGAACCCTTCAAAAAGTCCAACCAAGAGCCCTTCAAAAAGTCCAGCAAAATTACCTCAAAGAAGTCCTTCCAAATTAATATGATTTCTTTTTACAATATAAACATATTAATGTAGCTATATTACTCATCTATAATTGATTGAGTACAACATTCTGCGTTATTTTTGGTGAAAATAGGGTATCAGGTCTTGGTTCATCAATCAATCCCCCATTTATAACAGTGTTTCCTATGGGAAAATTGGTTCCGAGTTACAACGTTTCGACTTACGGTGCAGTTTTAGGAACCAATTGTGTCGTAAGTCCGAGGACTTCCTGTATGATATTTTTCAAAGGAGAATGAAACAAAGATCCTTAAGATATGCCATAAATGCAAAAGAGGAAGAGAATCTTCAAGGCAATAATGATCTCATGTGCTGTTTCCAACCTGCGTGCCAACACCACGAGAAGAGTGATAGTTTTCCTTGGTGTAGAAGCATCTGCTAGACTGTAGAAGAAAGTATCAGACTGGTTTAAAAAGACCTCTTTTAAATTCTGGGTCATGGAGTCAAGGACTTTTCTTCCATATGATCATTTGTGTCCAGATCAATAATAGCTCTGCTGGTGTGGTGTGGGGGCATAATTACAAAGCATCCTTTCTGATAGAGAAATTGTCAGTGTGACACAGCTTGAGATGGGTTCAAAGTACTTTGTGGCTCTAGTTGCAGTGGTACTTTTCAATTGTACCTTTGCTCTAGTTGCAATGATAGTCTTTTTCAATATACTTGAAAAACGTTTACCATATCTGTAGGGTATATTCTGACAGTCTGGTGTGCTTGATACAGACTTGAAGACAAATTATCCTGATCTATGTATTCCTCCTCCAGCTCCCCTCCCCAAATGGAAATGGTGAGAGGCATACATGGGTTGAGCTTCTTTACTAGCTGACAAGGATTAACTACTTGTGTTATCCTGGGACTGAAGGTTGTCAGATTTTTTGAGGAGAAAAACAGACTAGCTAGTAACTTAAGATGTATTCCAGCAGGAAACCTTTGTTAAAGATAAAGCCAAAATTTTTGTTCCTTGAGGGGCACAGGTTGGCAAGTTACCAGTTACTGCAGGAAGCAAGTACTTAATAGTACCATTTGGCTGGAGAATTATGTAAGAAAAACACTAAACTAGGCGTAAGAAAGCAAGCCTAGGAAAAGTATTAAATAATAATTTGAGAACTCTAGATTTGGTGAAAAGGTTTTTCTGTCCTTTGCCTTGTTAACCATTCCATGAACAGAATCTGCAAAAAGTTTTCTTCTATTGGCTACTGTAACAAGGAGATGGGTCTCCTGTTACTTTGAGAGAGAGACTGCAGTAGGAAGGGCCCCAGGCATCTGAGGAGGGGTTGGCTGCAAGAGGGACGGCAGTGAGAGAGCACTGCAGCTTAGGCCCAGTAAGCTGCCCATTAAGATGAGGAGGCATACCTGCAGCTGGTCAGGAGATCACATGACCAGAAAGGGGAGGAACTCAGGGGATATAAGCCTGGGTCCCTGAGGCAGTGGGGGCAGTACAGCCATGAACACTGCAGAAAGAGGAACTCCTGTCAGCTTAGGCTGGTGGTGAGTGGGAGCTGCAGGCCATGGTAGGTACTCCTAGGGCCAAGAAAGCCAGATAGTAGTTGCTTGTATGTTTGTTCTAGTTTAGACTGGAGGAATGAGTGTGAATGCAATGGGTAGAAAGGAGCCACAGGGTTGTCTGAGTGGCAAGCCAGGTTTTGAGCTCTGCCAGAGGCATGATGGAAGACAGAAGCAGGCTGAGGCCAAGAAGGCCAGGACTTGAACTTGAGAATGGGGGACAGAAGTGGCCTGAGACTGAGAGGGCCAGAGACCGAGCCCAGAGGGGGAACCAGGGATAGCCAGGGACCAACAAGAGACTAAGATTGGAAAGGCTAGAGTCAGTAGGCATAGGCCACTATTCAATAACCAGAGTAACCTGTAGGTTAAGGCTAAGAAGGCCAAAGTCTATACAGGAAGGCAAATGGTGACCAAGTGACATCTGTGAGGCATGGGCACAGTTGTAGGGGCAGAAGGAGGCCACGAATAGCCCTTTAGGCTTAAATAAGGTCATTTGGGCCACAAGTGGTGATCACTGGTTCACTGTGCCAGCCAGGCATCAGTAGGTGCACCAGGGTGTGAGCAACACCTATGGAGAATGGTGTAGTTTTGAACTACTGGGCACTGAGGGCACTCTAGGACTCAGGGGCAGCCTCCTAATTAATATCAAGGCATAGCAAGTTAAATAAACAGGGGAGGTTATACAGAGGACTGGGAGCACAGGCAGGATTTTGGTGGCCTTAAAGGGCACCATGGTCACCCCCAGAGCCTGTCCTGCTACGGCTACTAAGAATCTGATAAGAAGTGGTTGATGTATTTACTGCTCAATAGCTCTGAATTACACTGGAGCCCAAACAGGACTTTACCTCATCTTGGAGGTAGTGAAGAATGTATAAAGTAATAAACAGCTAGTCAAAGAATCTAAATATAGTAATTTATCAACGAATACAAAACTGTTTGCAAGTGTTCAGGTTTAGAAAGTTGTGTCAACTTTGTACACGGTAAATTGAAGTGTTCCTGCTTGTTGATTGCCTGTGTAGATGACACTTGATTAACCCAGTTGTCCAAGCTTGATCTGCTTTCTCAGATCAGGCTAACTTAGTCAAGAGTGAAGGAGAAGTTTCTGGCTAAATTTGAATTTCTGACCTTTGTTCTGCAACTTGAAGGATAAAATGTATCTACCCTTTTGGATTAAGAATTTCCAATTACAGCTTTCCAATTACAGCTATGCTTCCTTCTGTAAATGGTAATAGGTTTGCAGGTAATAGTGCTTTTAGCTTCACCTGAATGGAGGTAAGAGATGGCCTTAGTAGAGATGTTACTTCCTGAGAAACCAAAATGCCATGAATGTAGGACTAGGTGTTTTGCTGCAGTTGACTTCCTGTTGAATTTGTATAACTGAAGTTAATGGCTGTTAGCAGACTGGAAAAATGGGCATCTTAAAAAAGGTATGACTTTGGCTTTCCAATTATAGTAGGAAAGTAGTTTAAATCAATTGGCCATAAAAAACATTTTGAAGTAGTGAAATTAGACTGCAAAAATACAGCTCTAGGGATTGAGAACACATCACAGAAATCCCTCAGACAAGTACTTGATGTGTATAAGTCAAAGAATATGGTGGGTGACTACATTCAGACTCCTTATTTCTGATATAGTTTTAGTGATTCTGTACAAAATCCACTTTGGTATTGTCTGCTGCTCCTAGCTTCCTGATTTTACGCCATTCTAAGATGAGGTTTTTTCTACATTTGTAATGGGGAAAAGGTGATCTTATCTTAAAACCCATTGTCAAGTAAAAATGCAATACCTGATATTAGAAAAGGCAGCAGGGGACCTATTTGGTGAGGCATGGAGCAGTGTGGGACACAGTGTGGATCCAGGGGGTGGCACAGCATGCAGTGGTGGGGGAGGGTGCAGTGACAAGTGGCCAAGATCAGGGGGGCAAGGCATATGGGGGCCAGGTAACCTGCTCTCCCCTACTGCTTGTTCCTCTGCTGCTGTTTTCTCTGGCACAGTGGTCAGAAGACAAGGGGGCGTGAATTTAAGATTACCTCCAATAAGTAGTTTCTATACATGGAAAATTCTAACAAATCTATCATTTTCCATGTATAGAATTTAATATTTTGTGGGCTTGTCTTCAATTTGAAGTCATTTTGAATTTGGGTAAAAGCAGTAAACCATTTTATGAGTCTAATATTCTTGCTTTTTCTACATTCTGCCTTCTTCTAAAACTGTAGTAGGACACCAGGAGGTGTCTGAATATAGAAGAGAAGCTAGTAAGAAGGATGTAAAAATGAAAGTCCTGTTGGTGGTAAGCTTAATGGCACTGGAAAAATATTGACAATTAAAAGATCTAGGTTCTATAAACAATTGATTCAGAATCTACTTGAGTATGAAAGTAAATCATTGCCACAAACCAGGGTTGCAGTGGGTTTTTAGTTTAAACTTTGCTTTGTATAATTCTTGAATGTGTAATATTTCTACTCAGACCCTGATGTTTTAATCTCCTATGCAAGGACTTGGAGTAAATAAATTGAGGACATATTGAAAAATTACACATAATGGCTAGATACAGACTTTTACCAGTATAAGTGATTGGAAACTAGTTTATACATGTAACTAGTTTATAAATGTAAACATGTAGGTTATACATGTGTACATGCACACAAAATGGTCTCTACCCATAATAGAACAGAAACTTGGTAACAATAGACTGGTTTAAAAATGGCACAACTTGGTCTAAGATTTGCTCTCCCACCTACCACAAGCTGGAGGTGTTTTATCCACAACTGATCTAAACTACACCACTTACAGAAAACTGCATAACTTAGATTGATTCCACCTAGGGCTTTTCGAATGTCTGTACCTAGCCCATTATGACCAGCTTCAAACAAAGCTTTTAGCATTTGCAAAATAAAGACTTTTTATGTAAAGTTTTACATAACTTTTTGTAATTTGTTAGGCAGGTTTCAGAATTAAAAAAGGAGGGTGGGAAATGTGTGAGGCAAATATAGATTACAAGTAAGTGAGTTTATAGTGCCTTGAGTTTATGGTGTTGACTGAGGATTGCCCTGCAGCCAGTATGGATTAAAAAACAGATGAGGTTAGATATTGATGAAATGCAGAACTCCAGATGGCAAATATAAATGAATTTTTCATTGATAGAAGACAAGCACAGCACTTTAATGGAGAAGTTATATCATCTCCTTAGGAGATCAATGATAGCATATACTTCATGTTGGAGTTCTGCCACAAAAATGAATGGTAAAAGGGAGAAATCACTTGGTTTTGAAAAAGGGTAGTCCAGGTTCCCCTGTCCTAATGAAACCAGTTTTGATCTCCCCTTATCTTTAATTTTTACCTGGCAAAACACTAATTTGAGGCAATTACTCACTGTACAAGGCATCTGCCTGGAGCATTTTCCCTCATGTGCTGAGTAGTGCATTAAAGTACAAGGTATCTTTCAACTTAATATTTGCTTACCATATGCAGCAAATACTATGACAATGGGTCACCATTAGCTGCTTGGGTTAAATAATAAAAAATTGTATAAGCATTGACCTGCTGGCAGAAGACAAAGTTTTCATAGAACTAAATGAAGTTGCCATTATAGTCCAAATTGAGACAATAGTCTCTATAGATCATCCTAATAATTGACATCTCATAATTTTTTGCTGCCTAAAGGCTACAAACTTAAGGTTTGGTAATGAGCAGGTGAAAAAGTTTGAGCTTGGTTGTGGTAGTGCAAATGCAGTTTGGAAATGCATTTTGGTATGACAGTAATTTTACTTTGTAAATGTTTGACCTCCGAAATTGTTTTAACAGCTAACTATTCTACCTAACCTGATGCGTTAAGCTGGCCAATCTTTTGACTTAAGAGAGCTTGATGTCTTGGACAGAAGAAAATTATCAGGATGCAATTTTGGGGAAGATATTGGAATGCTTATGACTAAATAGTAAAAAATAAGGTGAAATTAAATTAAAAGCATAAGATGTTGGCTATCTTGCCAGCTACAGTTGGCATTACATTCGAGAGAGATAATTAAACATGGTTCTCCCCTCCATAAGCTTGCAGTGAGTTGGATATTGGTGTCTGAACATGGGTGCAACTGTGCAGTGTCAGTAGAAGATGCTTTCATACATAATATGCACCTTAAATACAGTTAAAAAGTAGTTCCTATAATGGGTGGATGGGGACCTCAAGGTATCCTTTCATTCTTGGTAAGTTTCTGCAAAAACACAGTTTATTAGCTTGTATGTGTAGCTTTGAATGTGTAAGCAGACTGCCTTCTTCAGAAGGAAGGGAAAGGCAAGGACCTAGAATAGAAGAAAAATCCTGGTTTGCTGCTTTCTCCCTCTGGGGAAGTCATGTATGCTGATGGGAAGAGGTACACTTACTGGTACCTTCAAACTACTTATCTGTATCACCTATCCCAAGGTAAGAATTATATGTGCCTTATCCTCACTTAAGTTTTGTTTTTAAAATTGAGAACTTCAGTGTAAAAAAAAAAATCCAACCTGGGTGCCTAGTGAAACTTTCTAACTGGTAGGGGACTGTTGGTGAGGGGGTGCACTTCTGGAAGCCTTTGAGAAGTGGATTTCAATCTGTAAGGAAGCTTAGAAAGCTTGTGAAGAGAGGTTTTAATGAGCTAGAAGTACTAAGGTTAAGCTGTTCAGGTGTTAAGGTAGCTCATTAGTGGTATTTCAAAATAAAACCATACTTGCAAGCTTTTTGAAAATAAGCAGCTGAACTGGCCTTGAGCAGAAGGACTTTGTTTAATTGATGGTTGGTAGGGAAGAAAACTCTAGGGAGTGTGAAGACACTACAACCTTTGCCCTATTAAGGGAACTCCTTCAAACCTGTCATTTTGATTGACATTGGCATAGGTAGAGATGCTTAAAAAAAGAAAACATAACAAAGCATGGATATTGACCTTGGTGTAGAAGTATAGCAGGATACAGTACTCTGTTCCTACTTCAAGGAATCCAGATTCCACTCTGCATTAAATTCTAGGACTCCCAGACAATGACAAGGTGCCAAAGACATGAGAGTGGTCAAACCTGCAGAGCACATCCCCACAAGCAGGAACGTGCATTCCCTGGGGGCAAATAGCAGCGGCATATTTGTGCTGCTACTAATTGTCCCTGAGGGACGCCCCTGCATACACACTCTGGCACATGGAAAGTTATCCCGGGTGGGGTAGGGGAGCTACCCCGGGACTCCAGAGGTGGTGATCTGGGTGTGCGGAGCCTGGCCAGCAGCCAGAGCATGGCTTTGGCCAGCCAGGCTCTGATTTTGGGCAGCATACACTGCTGCTACATGTGCCACACTGCTTTTTTGGGGCATGGGTTTTTTTGACACCAGGAGCTGCCTCTCCCCCACAGCTCTTTCCCACCCCCCCTGCCCCAATCCGCTGGTGGGGCAGCTAGCCCCCAGCTGGGCGGGGAATCCCTGCTCAGCCAGGAGCAGCTGGGAGCTGTCCCACCAGTGGGGCAGCTAGCAGCAAGCTCCCACTGCCGGCTGCCCCACTGGTGGGACAGCTCCCGGCCAGCCCCAGGCTGAGTGAGGAAGGAAGAGCTCACCAGCCCTGGTGCTGTTCAGCTCTCTGCTCCTGTGTGGAGGTGGTAGTCCCACAGTGCTGGGACAGGACAGGGGAGGGACAGAGAGGGACCTGGTACCCATGCTGATTGGCTCCTGGGGGGAGCTGGGAGCTGAGCAGTGCCAGGACCAGGGCCCCTGCTGGTTCGGCTAACTGGGAGCAAATTTGCTTCCAATCAGTGTGTACACAAGCCCTACTGTGAAGTATCTACTGCACAGTTAACTTAGTACCTGTATTTACAGGTACTATCTAACTGCACAGTAGACTCAATTATTGTGCAGTAGCTTATTAGCATGGTTACTTGGTGATGCTTTACTGAGCAGTAATTAGTCTCTGCATCCTTTCTGCTTCACTGTGCTAATATTTTGTCTCATAAGAGAAGTCTTCAGTAAACCTTATAAGCCTGAACTTTAAAAAAAATAAAATGCAGATGGTGCAAAAAAATATCAGAGTAAAGAAGAAAGTAAACATGGAAGGGATACTTTCATTTTCCCAAATCAACTTCAATATTTTGAGTTTTCCACAAATTTCAGTGGTAACAAACATTCCTAATCTTAATGTTATATCCATAGAGTATGTTACATGATATACTATATCTCGGCGTTTATAAAAGTAAAAGGGACCAAAGCATGTTAGTCTTCCCTCAAAAGATAAATTAAGTGGTATTCTTTCAGTAGGTGATATTGTATACTATTGTGTTCTTCAGCTTGAAAGTTAAATTTTCTATAGCAGATCATGCTTGAGCTAATACACTGTAAAATAATTGTTCATTTGCTTGCTAAACATGATCATTAAGGATCCATTACTTTGCGACTGTTGACCAGTGACAAATGACTGGCAGAGATTACTTTTGTACATTTAATTAAACAAGTTATTGTGAAGGATTGCTGTTTAAATGTAAATCCAACTCACTTTGACTTGCTTTGGCTCTACAACCAAATCTATATTCCTTTACCATGTCAAAGGCACTTAGCAGCCCATGTAAATTCAAAGGATATGCCCCTTTGCTCTTGCTTTGTCTTATCAATACTCTGCAGTGCTAACTGGGTATGAATGGGGTGACTGATTCTTCCATCAAGACTAAAAATGAACGCAAGTGAACACTGACTGAAATTTGCCTGAGAATGGGCAATGGTATACTCCAAGTTGCACTGTCATTTTCATTTGCATCTCATAAATTCACTTAAAAAAAATAACAAAACGAGAAGCTATCAGGGAGGAGGAAAGAAAGCGGAACTTTGGTGGATTAATAATCACCTTTATATTTGATCTTAACAGTTAAATGCTCATTAACTGTGGTGATTTACTGTATATTAGCGTATAACATCATATGCTTTCAAATGCTTAGTCTTGTAAACCAACAGATCTCAGTTTACAGTTGAGAGAAATTAAAGACATTTCTAGAAAGATTTCCTACTTTATGTATAGGCGGGGTCATGGAAAGCAGTTGGAGTTAAGGGTTGCTTTTTTCCCCACAGCAGGAGAAGATGGATGGAGAAACCTGGATGCTGTGGGACTCCCTGGGACAGTAGTTGGAAAGGATTTTTTCATAGTAATGGGACAACAATTATGTCTACAGAGTGCATCAAGTCAGTCCAGGTTTTATTGCTTATGTAGAAATGATTGAAAGAAGAGGTATAGAACTAAATTACATCTGAAAATGTCAGAAGTAAAATGCTGTGGTTGAAACTCAGTTCAGCTATATACACAGCAATATTAGAAGAGATTCAGAAAGTGGACCTTGTGCCAAAAACCTAGAGACCCATTTGGTTTAAGTACTAATTTGCTATTGAACTTGAGACATTAGGTAAGTCACTAGGTACATAAGATGCAACCAGAAACCTGCGTTTTGGAAGAGGAGCAAGCAACCTTCTTGGAGATGAAATAGTGACTGTAAAGAAGCCTGTACCATTGAAAAGGCGATTAACTTACTAGTTTCTGCTTTAATAAGAGGATCCAAAGATTTCACAGATGCACCTGGAAAATATACATGTATTATAATGTAATAGCAATCTATTCATGTGCACTCATCACGTCATCAGAGAAACCCCAAATTAAATACTAGTGACAAATATTGATTTAAAAGAAACCTCTTGAGAGGACACATTTGAACCAGTGTAAGTGTCCTGTAAATCTTGACCTTTCTTCTGCATAATACAAAGTCTTCAGATGTTGTTTACCTTTCTGGTTGAAAAATTTGCTCTCTTCAAGATTGTAATAGAGGCTGTCCAAAGCTAGTGCAGGAAAAGAAGGACAAAGTAATTTTCACAAGTTTGGAAGGGATCTCCAGAGTCTCCTAATTCAAACCCCCTTTATAATTGCAGAATACGGTACCCCACATCCAGTGCAGGATAAACCAGCCCTGTCAAATGTCTATTCAGCTTCATCTTGAAAGTTTCCAATGAGAGAAATTCAACAACTTCTCCTGGCATATTGTTTCATTGTTCTGCATTGTTCTGTTCTTGCACTTAAGTGTTTCTTGAGACTTAACCTAAATCTGCCTTGCTGTAGTTTAAATACATTACTTTGTGTCATGCCCTCTGCAGCAAGGGAGAACAGTTGTTCTCTCTCTCAATGGAGCTTTTCTGATACATGAAAACAATCATGTTCTCTCTCCCTGCCCCTTACTCTCCTTTCCTCCTGGTTTGACCTATCTAATTCCTTAACCTTTCCATCTACAGTTATATTCCAACTCTCTTATCATCTTTGTTGCTTGCTTTTGGATCCTCTCCAGTTTCCTTTTTTGAAACGGACAGTCAAGAACTGCAAACAGTACTTCAACTGAGGCCTAACTAGCATTGAGTATCCTGGGTTTTGTATACAATAGCTTTGTTTCAGGTAGCCCACAACTGCACTAGCTTTTCTTACAACTGTATCACACTGAATCCAGGATCCATCACAACTCCCAGATCCTTCCTAGAAGTTCGATTGCTTAGTCAATTTATCACTTTATATATTTGTGCACCGTGCTTTTTTTTCCTGGGCATCAAACTGTCTCAATTTTATGTTGCTTTCTACAACCCAGTTGTCTAATATAACCAAATCATTCTGAATTCTACTGTCCTCTGAAGTTTTTAGTAAGCCTTCTCAGTTCTTTATAACCTGCAGATTCCTCTGGTATACTCATGGTCAAACTTACTCTGTTTGCTTGTCTGTATAGTGTTCATTGTATTGCTCAGTGCAAACTTTGACATGGCTTCTCAGCCTAAGCCGTCACCATGGAACTAAGTTTGTCTGGTTCTTATCAGATGGTCTGGGTTCACGCTCTACAGATTCAGTCAGCCATGTAAAACTCAGATAGAATAAAGCAGTCAGCATACATTTTTAAATACAAACATACATGAAGTTATGGCAAATGGACACCATTCAAACAGTCCCTGCAGACATGACAGATAACCCCTAGCCTGCAGTAAAATACCCCTGAAAGGAGTCTCACAACAGAACCATTTCTTTGACATAGAGTATGTCCTCCTAGACACAGAATTTTCAGGAAGTGTGCTATCCCATGAGACTCTGGGTGAGGTCAGCAGCAATGTGTGGGTGAAAGAAAAGGAATAGGCCAGCCACAAGACCCTTGTTGCAAGGGCAGGGGCAAACTGTTACTTCTTTACTGTAAATAGCCATATAACAATTTCTGTATGCAGTGAAGACTTGTTTTGAAATTTACAAGCCTTCAGACACTACAATTTCTACTGTTCCTCTCAGAAGTTTCCAAGCAAAGTGTTAACTTCCTCTTTTCTTGATAAAATATTGGATAGAAAACTGGATGGTTCATCAGGCTCAGAGGGTAGTAGTCAATGGTTCAATGTTTGGCTGGCAGCCAGTGTCAAGTGGAGTGCCACAGGGCTTGGTCGTGGGGTCACTTTTGTTCAATATCTTAATGATCTGTAAGATGGGATGGAGTACACTCTTAGGAAGTTTGCAGATAACATCAAGCCGAAGGGAGTAGTGGATATGCTGGAGTGTAGGGCTAGGATTCAGAGAGACCTTAACAAATTGGAAGATTAGACCATAAGAAATCTCTTGAGTTTCCCTAAGGACAAGTCCTGCACTTAGGATGGAACAATCCCATGCACTGATTTGGGTTGGGGACTGACTGGCTAAGCAGCAGCTCTGCAGAAAAGGAACTGAGGGTTACAGTGGACAATAAGCTGAATATGAGCCAATAGTGTGTCCTTGTTGCCAAGAATGCTAATAGCATATTGGCATGCATTAGTAGGAGCACTGCCAGCAGGCGGAGTGAAGTGATTATTCCCCTTTATTTAGTACTGGTGAGGCCACATCTGGAGTATTGTGTCCAGTTTTGGGCTCCCCACTGCAGACAAGATATGGACAAATTAGAGTGAGTCCAGGAGAGGGCAACAAAAATGGTTAAGGGGTTGGGGCACTGACTTCTCAGGAGAAGCTGAGGGAACTGGGCTTATTTAGTCTGGAGAAGAGAAGACAGAGGGGATTTAATAGCAGCCTTCAACTACCTGCATGGTGGTACCAAAGAGGATGGAGCTAGACCATTTTCTGTGGTGGCAGATATCAGATCAAGGAGGAGCAATGGTCTTAAATTGCAGCAGCAGAAGTTGAGGTTAGATATTAGGAATAACTTTTTCACCAGGAAGATAGTAAAGCACAGGAACAGGCTACTCAGAGAGGTTGTGGAATTTCCATTCCTGGAGGTTTTTAAGACCTGGCTAGAGCCTTTTGAGCAGTGGGTTGAAGTAGATGACCTCCTGAGGTCCCTTCCAATCCTAATTTTCTATGATTCTATGATTGTATTCCAAACAGGCTGAACTCGATGTATGGATGCCTAGTTCGAAGCTATTTTCTTTGGTAAAAGTGCAAACATCCCTAAGTGTAGATTCCCTGGAAAGCTGGTTTCTTAATCATCTGCCTTAGAGCTCAGAACTTGGAAGTCCTCTACTTGGATTACAAAAGCAGAAAATAATTGTAAAATGTGCTAGGAAGAAGACACTTAAATGTTGATGTATAAATTCTGAAACCTGCCCCACAAAATTTAACTTGAACCTGTGTAAGCTTCTGGCCACTATAGAACACAGCTCAGAGGATGTAGGAGGTATTCTGGCCTTATGGGCATTAAGAATACTTCTAGCTCTATGAATGAAAATGCAGCTGGTTTCCCTGTCAAGATTTGAGGAGTAGTTGAAATAAGCCTAGTAGTACTCCAAATGCCAAAATTAACATTTTGGGTAGCAAAAGGATGTGTATACCAAGATTCTACATCTTGCTGAATTGCGTAATGGATAAAAGGGCACGTTGATTAACATGTTTTAGAAGCCAATGTTAACCAGTTGAGGCAGTAGTAATTGACATATCTTTTTATGGATGCCAATTCAAAGACATTAGTGCCATTCCATATAGGCCTGATGTGTCCAAATGTGGCCCCCCTGTAAATGTAGAACCCCCTATTTATTTTTAGAATTGAATACCCATCAATTTATTGAACACGTGTATATTAAAAATAAATTAAGTTAAACTAAAGCCTTAAGCAGGATGACGTTGTTGGCACTATTGAATTGTAAACTTCCAAGTGACATCTGAGTTTCTGTGGTAATCTATGAACTACACTTTGAAAAGATAATATACCATTATTGATGTGAAGGGGGAAAAATTAAAAATGCCTGTGCCATACATCTGACTTACTGAATAGCATGACTGACTAAGAGGAATCTTCAGAGTTAAATGAAATGTAACATGATTTCATGAATCATGAGCTTCAGACCTATCTCCTATGCCATAGACACAAATTGTATGAATGACTAATACTGAACAGGCTTGCCCCATATGTGGATAAACACCTAATGCCTGAACAGGGAAGCTTTTACCCTAGGAAATCAACAGTAAGACAGTTGTTTAATTTAACTCAACATATTAAGGTTGGTTTTGAAAGAGGCCAAATCAATGGAGCTGTCTTTGTCCATCTAACAGTCACCTGCAATACTGGCAACTCCTCCACAAGCCCCTGGAAATGAAAAAAGATCTACACCTTACAGAGCTGACATGAACCCAGCTTGAAAACTGATTTTTTTTTCATACTGGTTGAGAAGCAAAGCAGATGGAGGTGACAGATTAATAGTCTCCCCTAAGGAAGCATGCTTGAACCACTGTTATATAACATCTATACAAATGACCAACCAATTGATTTGGAAACAAAATGCTTGTAACATCCCAAAACACTGACTTTGGTCAATGCAAAATCCCCAAGCAAAGCACTAATTGGCCTAACCTCATACTACTTTGAAATCCAATTATGTGCCAACCCAACAAAAGCACAAGTATGTGCCTTCTATCTGAAAAACCATGAGGCCAACTGCCAGCTCAATGTTACATGGTCTGGGACTGTACTATCCTACTGTCCAAATTCAATTACCTTGGAGTCACCCTTGATTGAACCCTCTCATACAAAGAGCACATGATGAAGATAAAAGAAAAGGTGAGTACTGATAACATTCTCTATAAACTCATGAACTCAAAAAGGGAGTTAGCCCTCAACCTCCAAACTACTGTTCTGGCTCTCAGGTTCTCCTCTGGTGAGTATGCATGCCTTGTATGGGAGAAATCTGTACATGCTAAGTAGGGCTGTGCAAAGCTTTAGTAGCTGATTCAATCTGGAGGAGATTCGGCCTGATTTGGGGATCAAATCTCCAAATTTGAGTTGAATTGGGAGAACAAGTAAAAGCTCCAAATTGATTTGAAGCATCCAAATCGATTTGGAAAAGATTCAGCTGATTTGGAGATTTGGCCATAGACTAAACAGGCAGCTGACAGCTGCCTCCAGCTGGTAAATCAGTTGGGGTTGGGAGAGGGGGGAGGGAGGGATTGGGACTCAGGCTGGGTGAAGGTCAAGCTGCTGGGAGAGGGGGGAGGGAGGGATTGGGGCAGGGGTGCATTACTTGGGGAGGAGGGCAGAGGCAGGGTGGGACAGGAGCACATGCTGTACAAGGGGGTTCTGCCATGAGCACCCAGAGGCCCTAGTCACTGCTGCCAGAGCCGGTGAGTGTGGGGCTTTTTTTTTTAAATTGCTGGGATGCTGGGGCCAAGTGAGGCAGCCATCAGGGGTGGGGCTGAGCAGGGGGGGAGATTGGGGAGCAGGGGCTGTGTGACGGGGCTCTGCCACATGGCCCCAGAGATGCCTCAGCAATTGCTACTGCCGGTGAGCACGGGTTTTGGGGGGGGGGGGGGTTGTTTGGATTCCCAGACTGCTGGGGTTGGGTCGTGGGGGGTGGGAGGGTGATCGGGGCACAGGGGCTGTGTGGGGGGGCTCTGCCAGGAGGCCCTAAAGCCCCTACTGCTCCTGCTACAGCCTTTGAGTATGGGGCTTTTTTTTTTTTAAGTTCCGGGACTAGGCTGGGGCCAGGTGGGGGATGGGGCCGGGCAGGGCAGCCATGGGGGATTCTTCTGCAGCTACCTCCACCTGGGGAGAGACAGGCACAGACTGAGGAGCTGTGGAAGAACCCGCAGCCACCAAGCTGTGCCTGCCTCTCCCCACCCGATCTGAATCACCAAATCTCTCTGAATTAGCGCTGAATCTTCTGATGCTGATTTGGCCAAATTGATTCAGGACAGTGATCCGAATCTCTAAATCTAGTCACTGTCCTCTGAATCAGCAGAATCCAAATCAAATACTTCTCTATTCACACACACCTAATGCTAAGCTGCTTGATCCCATTCAAAATGATAGCTGCAGATGCATCACAGGATGTCTGAAGTCTACCCACCTACAGTGTGTATCTGAGGGATGGCATTGCTCTGCCTGACATCTGAAGAGCAGTGGCCAGCAAGTTAGAACAATCAAGACAAGCTGAAGATGTTAGACACCCGCTGTATGACCATCCTGCAGTGCCCAAACATCTGAAGTCATTCAGGAGCTTCCTTACCAGCACCTAACCTCTCAATGCCATACCCAAGGGGATATGATTACAGATGTGGAATGATTGGATGAAAAAAAATACCTGATGGTGAAAAAATATACATTCCAGCAGTTGAGTCCTTACCACCAGGTGCTGACAAACCATGACAAAGGTGGTGATGTCTCAACTACGTATGTACCAAGGTCAGATGTTCCAAGGAACTAATGAAGAAGTGGGGCTATACCATTGGTACAACCACCTGTGACTGTAGCACAGAGCCTCAGACTATGCAGTGCCTGCTGCCATACCCACTGCTCGAATGCACATGTACAATGAAAGTCTTGCAGAGTACAATAAATGTGCACAAGCATGTGTAACAAAATGGTCAAATGTGGTGTAGAAACACGAGAAGAAGAATATGAATCATGAGAAGGCCTATGATGTCAGGTGTTTCCTACAGCATATAGCTTTCAAGTGGCTTGGGCACTCTGGCCTTCTAGCTGAAGTTGAAAGGGTGTGGGTCTGAATCTTTAATTTTCCTCTGTATAATTTATTTGTAGTTGTGAAAGGAACCAAAGAGCTTATTAGCAAGAAGGGAGATGGAATGACAGGTGCTTTCTTCCACAACTTCTTTAGGTTTTTGTTGATGGAATTTCTATAGGGACTATTTGCTCCCAGTAGAGAGACTAATGATGGAGAAAATATGACACTTCAGTCTCAGAAAATATTTCTAAATACTAAACTTTAGGGAAGCTTTCTTATACTTCTAGGTAAGTCATTGTGTTGCAACTTCCCCCTTGAGCTTTTAAAAAAAAAAAAAATATATATATTTTAATAATAATGGGAACTCCCAGTGCCCCTAGAAGATATTTTGCAGTTTTAAGCTTAAATCTTCAGAGCAGCTAAGTCTTCAGTGTTTAATCAAAGCATCAAACCCTACTTACAGAGCAACTGATATAACTAAATCTCAGAGTAGCTTTCCTGGTGAATGTAGAAAATAAATGGAGAAGTATGCTTGGTGACTGTTGTGGACATAAAGTGTTGCTAGGAGAGGGAGAAATATAAATTGTGTTAAGACAACTATTATCTGGCCATGTGATATATTTTTTAATATACTCTCTGATTAACATGGAGTAAAATAGTAAACTTAATTCCAGAAGTTGACCTATTTAAGAAGGTAACTGATCTTTTAATGTTTCAGTGATGAGGCTTGGACAGGTGCCGTAGCTATGAAAAGCAAACTTGATTTGTTGGGCTTTAACTTTGTATAATTTAAACACCAGACTGAATTCCTGCCAATGGAATAGTAAGTAATTCATTGTTTTTTTTCCACAGCACAGTTTGGAAGCCTGTGAGTTTTAAGACCCTTTGGCATAGCTTGTATGTGACTAATAGAAGATGTATAGTAACGGTGCTATTATAATCTTAAATGAGAAGCCATTTAATGTTACTTAGGTGAGTGAAGGACTAAAATTAAGTAGCATCTAGATTAGGGGTGTCAAACTCACCTGGGGTCCTGGGTCAGATTCAGTCTGAAGCGTGAAGGCTGCTGCAGTGGACACCACATTGGTGAGGGGCCCAGCACTGATGGCAGCAAGGTGCCTCATAGAGCGAGTCTAGGGGTGGCAGTGGCCATGCCCAGCAAGGCTAAAGGGTCCTGCATTCTCCAACAGAACATCCCTCCCCACCACAATTTCTGGTGCCAACTGTAGCCCAGCAGGCTGGATAGAGAGGCTGGCCCATGGACTATATGGTTGACATCCCCGTTCAATACACTTGCAATAAAACTCAACTTTTATTTGGGCCCAGAGACAGGATCCACTTAACAGGTGTTCATATTTCTAGTAGTGACACTTTCTTAGAAAACTTCTATCACTAGAAATCTTTCGTGTGTTTAACTGGACAGAGCTATTTCTGTAGCACACTAAAATCTCATGTGGATACACCAGCCGTTTGTTAGGTAATTAGTCATAATCCCCCATGTAACAGGGGCCCCTAACCCCTGTTACTGGAGAATCAGAAGTGGAAGAGCTAAATGGCTACAGGAAAATGTAGTGGATGGCCTGCAGGGAGATAGACTACATACAAGTAAGCCCTGTTGATGAGGCCAACTAGCAACCACATGCTGAGAAAAACAGAATCCCTCTGTCACGCCCCCTCCCTCAACCTGTCACGTATGATTAATGTGGCCCCACTTTCCATAACATGTAGCTGGACTAGGTTACCCTGCACCTCACCTGCATATAAAATTTTGGAGGATCCCAGGACTCATGAGAAGAACATCTTTGTTTCAATCATGAGTGGAAAGCTAATTAGCACATGGATCCTTTGGGCATTGGAGGGGTAGGGGGGTATCTGGATTACATACACACATACTAAGCAGTGCTGAGCTAGGGAGTCACCATGGCTTGAAATGCTGTTGACTCTGCTGAGGCCCAGCCCAATGAACTATACAGTAATCATGACCCTTTTGGCTTTGGACTAATGTCATGCATAGTGGGTATGTCTACACAAGACATTTACTGCAGAGTTGCCTAATTAGCTCAGCAGTAAACATCTCAGTGTCTACACGTGCAGCCCTATTAGACTGCAGGAAACTATTAAATTCCACAGCAGGTTAGTACTTGTAAATACAAATACTATCCTGCTGCAGAGTATTTTCATGCACAGCAACACACGTGTAGATGCTGACCCAGCCGGCCGGGGCATGAGGGTGCTTTAGTATGGGGCCTGCCTGGCAGCTAGCTCTGCATTGAAGCATGCTTTTGTTTAAGCCAGTCTGTCTGTGGCAGGTTGAGCCTGGTTGGAGCAGCCCTGGGCTAGCGGGCTAATCCCCAGGGGTCCCCTGACAGCCATGGCTGCTCCAACCTGTCTCAATGTGGTCCAGGGTACACATATAAATACAGTGCCCAGAATCAATAAACTCCAGTGTGATATGCACCAGAGTTTACTACATGTGCATATTAATGCACAGCAGATAAGCCCAGTTTGTACTAGATATAAGTAGGTACAAAATGCTGTTTAAAAGTGTGTTTAGAGACTACCTGTGGTAAAACTTGCAATCATTTCAAAACAAGTTAAAATGTATCAATTCTAAATGAACTCTGGGCCTAATTCCAGTGTAGGGGGCAGAAGAGGGTGGCACTGGGCTCCCAGAACTCAATCCTGGCATGTGGGGGGTGAGAAGGGTGGTTCCAGCATTCAGGGAGCAGGAGGGGGTGGTGTTGGGCTCCCAGAAGTTGATCCGGGCATGTGGGTGGCTGGGATGGGGCACTGCTGGGCCCCTAGGACCTAATCTTGGCATGTAGGATGGGGCCGTGCCAAGCCCCAGGGCCTGATCCAGGCCACAGACCAGCTCCCTGCCAATCATCTGGTCCGTGGGGCCAAAAGCACCATTGGACTAAAAGATCAGAAGCTCAGTCTGAAAGATCCTAAAGAGATGGCAGTCAGAATATAAACCCCAAAAGGTATGTGTACAGAGGCATAACTAGAAATTTTGGCACCCTGGGCAGAAGTGGAGATCCTGGAGAGCTAGAGGTGGTGATGGTTTGCTGCACACTGGAGGGTTAGACAGAGTGTGGGCTGTTCCTCTTCCTGCTTTAGCACACACATCTTTTGCCATCATGCCCTCTAAATTGACTCTTGGGGTTGGTTCCCTGTTTACCCACCCCTGGTTATCTGTTTACTTCAAATCTAAGGGAAGTTTGAAAGGCTAGGGAAGTTGGTGCTGAAAGTATGCTCCAAAAAGGGGATGTAAAGAGTATTTTAGGATTAAGCAATTGAGAGGCTATGAAATATGGGAGAACCTCAGGAGAGAAATTGGATAACCAGTTTCCTGCAACAGATATGAATACTGTTTTTAAACATAAGGGGATATATTTATTTCTTGGGTTGAGGAAAGCTGTGTCAGTATGCCTGCAGGGCTATTCCATATTGTGACAAGGTGCTCTGGGTTAACACCCAATCACAAACCTGACAAGGTAAAATAGAAGGGAAGTAACTTCTGTGTAGCAAAGAAACAAATCAGGTTTATACAGGCAGGTGGGAAGGTGACTTCAGTATCCTGACATATGGTATAATGTGCAAACAAAAGGTCTGTCACTCTGGGATTTGACAAATACTGCAATCTGGCTAGCTTGTCATGGAGCTTTGCCATATGATTCTGTATGATATCAAGTTCACAGGCCTCTAGTTGCAAAAAAAAAAAACAAAAAAAAAACAATAATAATAAAGGGGGTAGAGAGGGGGGGCAGTCAGAGTAAAATGTTACGGTGTGCTAGTTGACCTTGTCAATGAGTTATTGCATTTAGCAAAAAAAAAAAGTAGTAATACAATATAGGGAAATACATCAAAGTTGGTTACAGTGGGATTGTACGTTCTGTTTTTGCACTACATAAACTATAGACAGAAGCTCTAGATACTTCGTTAGTTATATTAGTTGCACTATTAGGTTAGGTACAGACTTTTCCCAGTCTAAGTGATCAGAAACTGGTCTAAACCCATTACTAAAACAGAAGTTTGGCATGCATAGACTGGTTGAAATATGGCGGAACCCAGTCTAAGATAGAGTTGGATAGATGTGCACTCAAAATTAACCGATTTAGGTTAGACCAGTGCATTGAACGTTAGTGCCAGTTTCCCTATCAATTCAAGTTAGGCTGCTGTCTGTTGGCATCCCAGGCTCTTTTGTGGCCACTTGTTGCAAGGAGGTTGCAAGCGCTTGGCCTGAGCTTGGCTGCTTTGGCCGAGTGCCCAGGAGATCCCGCCCCTGAGCTGTCACAGAGTCAAGTCAGCAGAGACCCTTTCCAGCACAGACGTTTTTGGCAGCCCTTCCTCCTGCTTCTGGCCAACAGTCAACTGCAGGCAGGTAGTGCGAGGGGAAAGGGAAGCATCTGTGTCACTGCACGAACCCTGTCACAAAGCACACCACAATGTGTACACAGACCAGACACCATGCCCAGGAGACCCCTTGTGAGAGGGCACAGCACCACAGAGAATGATGAGGCTACCAGGCATGGGTGAGCATCCATCACTCCCCCTACTGCCTTGTCTGTCAGCTGTAGGCATCTGTCACCTATGCAGTGACACAGATGCTTCCCTTCCTACCACACCCTGAAGCTGACAGCTGATGCAGCAGGGGTCACCTGTGCCTGGCAGCCAATCAGGGCTGGCCTGAGCGCTTGGCTGTGCTCAGCATTCTCCAGCAGCCTGGAAGACCCACAGGGCCTGCTGGGAAGGATGCAGGAGTGCCCACAACCTGCTGGCCTTGGCCAGTGCAGGGAGTCTGTGTGCTTCCTCCCACCCCCCCCCCCCGGTCCCCTCCCCAAATGATGAACATGGGTTCTGTTCATTCACTAGAGATCTAACCTACACTGCTTACAGAAAACTGCGTAACTTAGATTGAATCTGCCTTCGTCTTTTTGAATGTCTGTGCTTAGCCTTAGTCTAATGACTTATCACTAGATTTTAGAGATATGTATTGTCATGTCTTAATTAATGAAATTAATGAAGGGCTTCATATTATGAAAGCTGCTATAAAAATAGAGGAAATAAGAAATAGGTTACTACAACAAAATGAGCAGTGCTTTGGAAGTAAGGTATGGAGGGGAGGGAGTTTTTGGGTTGTTTTTTTTTGAAGGGTCTAGAGGAATTGGTAGGTAGCAGGGAAAAGGAAAAAAAAGGTGACTTAAAAGTGGGAGCAAATATAAAATTCTGCCAATAAGTTAATAAAATGAAAACACAGACTGGTAGCCTGTTAAAATCTAGTAATCCAAATGTCTTAATAATTCATTTGGAAATTGATACTAAAAGAGTGTTATCCTCGTAGGAAATCTTGCTTTGGAGCATTTTGCATCTAGTATTTCAAAATGGCAGACAGTGAACTAGACACAATAAACTGAGTCCAGAGTTAATTTATGGCAAGCCTGGAATCCAGTACTGGTGGACAGTTCCAAAAATCCAAGCTTGAGAATACCTGAAATGTTTGTTCTTTTCTGAATACAGAAAGATTACATGTGTTATGGCTAATGTTAACAAACATAAGCGGCATAGCTTCATCTTGAATTAGGCATGTGAAACTCATACTGTTAAAATGAAGAATTTAACAGCATATCTTGGACTACCTAGGTAATTATTATTCTGTCACAGGTACGATACAAGTGAGAAGTAAACAATGTAGCCAAATAAAGTTTAAATTATTTTGTATGCCCCATATTTCTAGTGCAGTATTAAACTCTTCAAATTGGTTGGAATCTTAAAATGTTCTGATACTTCATACAAATGTGAAATCAGATAAGAGGTTGAGTAAATGGAACGTAACGTAAATTGTTCTTCCATTTACACTGAGATGGTATTAGGATACGTTAGTGCCAAGTCCAAATTATCATGCTGAAAATAGTGCTTGGCTAAAGTGTGAACATAAAATGGATCTTCTTTTTCTCAAGAATAATGAACTGACCCAAACACATTTTCAGTTCAGATGAAAATAAGGTTAATGAATTATTTGATTTGTGTGTTATTTATTATTTGTTGCTTGATTTAAGTTGTCTTTAGTTCTTGCATCTTGAATGTCTGTTATGAAGTTAGACTTGGTTGAACCAGAAACATAGTATTGTTCCTCATTGCTATTAGTTACTTGAATAAAAAGGTGAAGTAAAAATGAAAAGGCGGTTGGAAAGAATAGTAAGTTTCTTGCTGATTTAAGTTTGAGATCAGTCATATTTTAGTCTCAATTGGTTAGTTCTTATTTGTTTCTGAATTTCAGTAGACTGCCTTTTGACAGGCTCTCCTTTACTTGTGCAGTTGGTACAACATGAATATTTTTAATATCAAACTTCTGCCCTCAGTTACCTTATATCCAAAAATAATTGTTAAAGATGGGTATTAGTTGTATTGCTTGAGGTGTAAAAATTAAATAAAACATGGTTGGTTAATCATTTTTTAAGTAGCTTAAAAGAAATTTTAGGACCCAAGCCATATATATACAGATGCATGTAACCCTTGTGAAACAATGAATGTAAATTTTTTAGAATAAATTAGGTAGAAAATAGCAATACTGATTGAAGGTTATTTAAAATACCATTACATTTAAGTCAATAGAAACTTGCCCCATTTTAATGTTTAGGCAGGAAGATAACTTTAATGCACATTATAGAATACAAGATGATTTTCTATTGTTTAATGGATGAACATGTTAAAACAGGGGCAGGAACCAATGATGGCAACTCATTAGCCATAACGACCCACATTTTTGGGATAAGCTTTCTAACTTAAACTAATCATACTACCTTGTGCTGCAATGCCTGTTGCTTGAAGGCTTATATACAGTGAAAGATCTTGCAAAGTATTGTACAATAAACGAGCACAAGCATTATTAACAAAATGGTCAAATGCTGTGTAGAGAAACTGTCGGGGCCGAGGGGATGTGGCCAGCAGCCCAGGCACGTGGGCCGGGGAAGTCGGCACGGCAGACTAGAATTAGGCACTGACGCGTAGAGGTTGATTAAAGATTATTTTACTTACACCGTAGATGGTCGCGGTGCAGGCAGGAAAACTTGCTTGGTTACAGTTGTAGATAGAAGAAAAGAAGAAAACTCGAATGATGAGGGCTCTCTAAACCGATACGAGAGTCCGTGCTGTGACTCTCAACGAGTGCGCAGGGCAGGGGTACGTCAGGGATCGTCCTGTGATGGGGAGAGATTCTTGATGGCTGATCAAACCATCATTCGGTCCGAGATATATGTAGAAATCCATGAGATAATCGTGGACTCCTTGCCGGAATTCTCTCGGATTTCTCGGAATCGGGGTTCTCAGGATCCTCTTGAGATTCTCGGAGATCTCCGACTTGGGCGGAAACTGCTCAAGCCTCTTATGTGGCTAGCAAGCCAATTGCTAGCCACCACGTGGGAATAATTTAGAAACAGCCAATAATGGGGAACAAATTTACATATGGGTGGCGGGAACTCCTTTGCACTGGGGTTTCTCTCTCTGCAGCTGAGAATTGCACCATGCAAAGAAAGCTCCACGTGGCGGGAAATAATTCTGCAGTGCCGAAGCACGCACACAATCATTGGGTCATGACAGAAACAAGAAGAAGACTTAAACTAATGAATATAATGTAAAAAAGAATCTTAAAAGGCTGGTAATGTAGCAATTTTCCACTTATTTAGGATGATTAGCATGTTACCAGTTAAAATAAAGACCCATGAGTGAGCCTCAGCTGGGCTGAGTTCCTTTCCCCAGCTCAATCATAGCACTGGGGCGGGGAACTGAGCGATCGGGCTCAGTTCCCATCCCCAGCTCCCCGGTCCTGGGCAGCAGCACCTGACTGCTCTCCCTCATCTGGCAGGCAGATCAGGGTCCTGCAACCTCAGGAGGACTGGCACAGCTGCCATAGCCCTCCTGGGGTTGTTCGCCCTGATCTGCCTGCTGGATGAGAGACGCTGTTTCAAGTTTCCCCATTATAGCCTATGGGCGAAATGTCAAAACATCATTGAAGCAGCATTACTGTTTCAACGAAATGAAATGGAACAGCAGTTTCAAATCAAAACGAAATTAGAAACAAAATGCTGTTCCGTCAAAACCTCGAAACGCAAGTCAAAACAGAATGGTGCCATTTTGCACAGCCCTTGTAGTTAGCCATGTTAATCTGAATAGTTACAGTGGGAAAGTGTTTTTTTGTAGTAGTTTCAATAGGATACTAAATTGCAGTTTAATATAAGGTATTAAAATAGAAGATAAAATTCTTTAAATGGAGTATTTTTTCAATGAAGATATAAAATTTCTGCGAAATTGGACCATTATAAATTCGGATTTTTTTCAAGTGTCCTTGTATGTTTCTTTATAATAAACTAGATGAAATACTACTGTTGATATGATAGGATTTGGACTATTTGACTGGTAATTGACTCCTGTTGTCAAAATGTATGTCAGGATTTACCAATATCACATTTGTTGCTTGATGAAGAAAAAGCTAAAGTCCTAATGAGATAGGAATCACTTATGAAACAGTTTTTTTTCTTAACTAAGCATGCATTTCAATGAAAGAGGACCTATTTATTCCTTTGCAGCTTTCCTGTGGCTTTAATCTCAGTGAGAGGTAGAATCTAACTGAATGGTCCATAATAAAAAATAGTTAATGTATTCATACTCAAAAGCACACCAGTCGTGTGGCCAGTATAACATCCTTTTGACTATATAGGCTGAAGAGCCTCTTCTTATATAGCTGGGTCAGATGAGAGCAGATCTGAACCCAAGTCCCAAAATACGAGCAGAAATTGGATTTTTTATCTTAAAAGCTAGCAATTTTCCCAGTCTTTCTTTTGGTATCCTGTTTTGTATGGGTAAAGTAATTGTTATCTCCATTTCTCAGGAGGCATGGCAAGTGGCTTAGGCCTGAAAAAAGGGCTAGTCCCATCCCTCACTTGACTTGTAGACATAATTTTTAAACTGGAGGCATAACAGTTCTTACCTAGATTAAAAAATTCTTGTTCTGTGTTATCATGATCACATCTTGCCCCAGGTAACTCTTTGAACTATTTTTAATAGAAATTTGAAATAAATGTAAACTATACAGGATTTGTAACTACCTTGAAAATTGATAGAGATGCATTAGAATTCTGTCTACTGCTAGACTTAAAGCCAAACCTGTTATTAAAAACATAATAAAACTAGTCTGAGTGGGTGATACAAGTACTGTGACTAGTCAGTCACTTCTGACCAGTGTAACTCTACCTAATGATAGCAGTAATTCAACAAGTCAATTTTATGGAGGATCTTGTGGTATATTCATATTTCAGGTGCCTCAAGTATTATGGGCAGCTTTGGCTACTAAGCAGAAATACAGCTAGGGTCATTTCAGCTGCGTGGTTTTTATCTTCTGTTGAATAATTGTTCTCTAGAGCTTGCATGTGGGTATAAATAGTTTCATGGTGTAAAGATGAATTGGAGAACACGAACCAGTAAAATAGCTGCAATGTTGTCTGTTAAAGTCAATACACAGCCTTGAGCTGAAGTTCAAATTCATGAAATGCCATGTCAAGGTAAATTCTCATGGATTAATGAGTCACCTAAAGACATTAAAATTTGTCTTAAAGCTAGCTCAGCTTAGACTTCTGTGCAAGTTAATGTGCTAAATGATTTGAAGAGTTTCATCTCTCTCTACCTGCTATATTTTTTGTGACTACCCCTGAGCAATGGTAAAAACATCTTTCTTTCATATGATTGATACCATGTTTTTGTGTATACAAAACATGCATTATATTTTAGGAAGGCAGAATGAAGAAAAAAGATTTTTCCAGAATCTTAATGTGACAGCATGGGCTCAACATGCTGGCAGTATGTAAAAGTGGCAGAGTCCTATCCTCAGCATCACTCGCTCTGTCACTGCAGCTGCACAGGTACAGGTTTAAACCTGCCATAGCTACTGACACATTTACTGAGGCTATGGACAGCGCTAACTATTTCTGCAAAATATTCATACTTGCACCCATATCCTGGAGCTGACTTTAGTCATGCCTATACTTGGAATAAATACATTTTGGAAAGTTTATGGTTCTAAATTAACTGAGTTCCTGGGTCAAAAAATAGACCAGTGAACCATTTAGTTCAACATGGTAATTAATAAAATGGATTTAAAGTCCAGGAGGATTATGTAGCTGTATCCGTTGTTTACTTTGAGGAGATAACATAAAAGCTTGTGTAGTTCATTGACAGATAAATGGAACAGGTAAAGGTTTTGTACAAGGTTGTGATTTTGTAGTGTGTAGTTATTAAATCAACTCGTGGGTTAGGAGACAAAGGCTTTAAAAAAAAAAACAAAACAAAACAAAAAACTTTTTAGGCTCCCCTTGAAAGAAATTTTCAACTCACTGTAAAGTCCAATATAAAGGAGTAGAACCAATCACTAGAAGTCTCAGTGACATAGTAAAATATTATTCAAACTACATTAACAGTACATAATTCTATACTATGCTCTTGTTTCCAAACATCTACTTCTAAACAGTTCTGAAAATACTTAATTGCATCATTATGGGCATTAAATCTTTTAATTTCTAGGTAAACTACTGCTTCAAGCTTGAAGTTAAATTGAGAAGAGGAGGATCAATATTGTTATCTTCAGTCAACATTATGGCAGCTAGGCTGCATGTACCCTGTCAATATAAGGTCTCTTCAACTGTTGAGCAAATAGGTCTATCATACTAAAAATATTTTAGGCTATGACTATTATGAACATGACTGTAGCTTGTTATAAATGTATCCTAATAGTAAGTTTGGTCCCCAAAATATTAATTACTCTCTTCAAGGAAGCAAGCATAAGTTCAGTTAGTTACAATGTTATAACTGAGACATTTTTATATGCGAGGGAAAAAGCCACGCTTATTAATGATTATCTTGATTAGCAGTCTTATTGCTTGCATTTCAGAAGACGTTTAGAAAGACAATTTGTAATCATGCTACCCAAAAATATGGCATGGTTGTGGAGCCTGACTTTGATATTCCACAAAGCTTCTTACTCTTCAGTGTTTTGTAACTTTTGGGCTCTGTATCTATTGCAGGTGACTTATAATAGAAAAATGGAGGTGTTTGAGATTGGGAGAAGACTCATAACTGGTAAGTTGGACTAAAATGTCTTTTTCCCAATATATGTTAATTAGATCAGTGTGAACAGCAGCACTTTTAAATTCCCTTGCTATCCTATGTATGTGTCTGTATCCTTTAAGGAGGAACAGTCAATTCTGTTAAGAAAGCCCAGTTGTGGGATAATAAAAAGGTTACCACTGGGAGTTTAAGAGCTCCCAGAAGAGAAAGCAAGAAAGAAGAAGAAAGCTGCAGTGGGAATAACTTGCTGCAAGGGGCTAGGCTTCTGTGCTGAGGGCGAAACAGAAAGAGGCTTCCTTCTTAGTATCCAGGAAAGGATACAGGGGTTTTATTTAGTTTGTTCATTCGTATATTTAAATACTGACCATTGCTCTGGAGAACTCTGAGAAGCTCCTTGGAGAGCAAATTCTCTGCCAAAAGCCATCAGGTCAAGAGACTCGCCTACAGTGCCATATTTTGAAGAGTATTTTGATTCATTACTTGCCCTCTCTGATGATATGTCTAGTAAGGATGCTGACTGTTTCAGCAGACTATCCTACCTGTGTTCTTGTATAAATTTTATGGGGGAAAAACAATTTAGACTGGATGACTACATAAATCATCATTTATGTTTAGTTTAAGTAAAAAAAAAAAAAAAAAAAAAAAAAAGAGCTGGTTACCTCTTGTCTTGCAGCCAGTACTATTTACATTGATTCATGGATGCTTTAAATTAACAGCTGTCAGTGTTACCAGAGGGATGGTCCTGCATTTGACACTCCCAGCATAGAGTAGACAGCATTTTGGTGTGCATGGCATTCATTCCTGGGACACTGGTGCTCCTCATGATTAGAATCAAGAAATACTGCTACTGTAGTTTGTAGTCCTATTCTGTCAGTAGAAAGAGCTGTACAATGACCTATAGCTATGGACCCAGCAAAATCATGGCAAAAGTGGGCAATCTGCACAACCTGCCCCCACCCCCCAACCAATTGGTGGAGAGGCCCCATTGCTTGCTCCTGATTGGCAGGGAGGCAAAAACCGTGGGTTTAATTATTGTGCAATTTTTACCTCCTGGCTGGTCATCACCAAGCAGCAGGACCACCGGGGCCCCTTAGCCAATCAGCAACTTGTGCTGTGATTTTGTTAGGTCCCTACCTATAACAAACACTACAGGCCAGCTGATTGGACTGTTGGCTGCTGCCTTGTAAATCTGAACTAGCTTTCAGGACATAGCACCATGGAGGGTGCCTAAGTGTCTTTCAGTAGAAGTGTGTAATGCCACTTGAGACATAAACTAACATCTTAAACCAACCTGGATGATGGCAATAGTAAGTCTACATAGCAAGATGGATAATATTAAGCTTCTGTACAATATTAATGGGAAGATTTTAAAGAAATGACTAGGACAGCTCCTACACTCTCCCTTGCCCCAAAATTATTTTGCTAGATGTTTGCCACAAAGCAAAATAATCCAACACATTTGAAAACAGCCACGGGAAATAGATAGAACTTAAGGGTGCATGCTCTCAGACACAGAAAAAGGCAACACCTTCCTGTGTGAAATAAACAAACTTAACTAGGAGTACTGATAATTCTCTTTTCCTTCTGGAATCTGGTAAATCTGGATGAGTGCTGCTATGTGCTTTGATTTATAGTTGTGGCTGGAGCTAGAAAAACAATTACTGTTGTGTTCTATGAGGGCTAGTAAACTTGAATATTTTCCTGGAGTACCAGGCAGTGGGTGCATCTACACAAAACACTTTAGTATGTAGTAGAGTAGTTTATTGAGCAGTAAGTTGTGCATATCTACATGTTCACACACTGCGCAGTAAACTGCTCTACTTGTGAGTAAATTTGCTACCTGAAAATGTAAGTAGCAAATTTAATGGCAAGTACTTACTGCATAGTAGTACACATGTATACACTGACTGGGAGCAAATTTGCTCCCAGTCAGCCCAGCTATTAAGGGGCCAGCCTCACCCTAGCTCAGGGCCTCAGGGCTGGGAGCTTCTCCTGGCCCAGGGCTAGGCAGCTCTATGGAAGCCTCAGTTCCAGGCCTTTAAAAGCCTGCAGTGTCCAGCCCCACAGAGTGCTGCAGGCACCTGCCAGGCTTGTCAGCACCTGTGCCACCTGCAGCCAGCTCCTGGCCACCAGAGAGAGCTCCACCTGGCCACAGGTGACCCCCAGCTGCCTGCTGGAACCTGCCAGGTGCTACCTGGTGCTGCCTTCCCATGCAGCTGCCAGCCCTGTACCATTCCCTAATATTAGGCACTGCAGGCAGCTGCCCAGGTGTGGCAGCACTGGGACAGTCACACAGAGGCCCAGAGAGCTATTGTGGGAGTCATGCTGGCATCCTTACTGACACTACACACCACCTCCTGGGCCCTAACTAGTCACTGGAGGAGACTGGGGACCTAATGGTGCTGTAGGATGAGGCTGAGGTACTGTGGCAGTTCATGTGGGGTGGGCACTCTAACACATGTTTGTGAGGGGCTGTCAGGCTGTATGCAGGAGTGCAGGCATGACCAGTTGGTGGAGGGGCTGTGTTGTTGGGGAGGGTGGGGGGTTGTTTCTGTGAGGGCTATAAGGTATTTTTCAGAGAAGTGTCTGCAGAGAGTGTAGTGCTGAGGGTGGTTGGTAGGGAAGCTGTCCATGGGTGGCTGTCTATGCAGGCTACAGCTGGTAGTGCAGGAGGAGGTGGTTAGCCAGTGCCTCTTACAGCTGGTGCACTGGTCCCCTCTGGTGGGTGTGTGGCTTGCCTGGGGCCTCAGTGGGAAGGGCCTGCTGGGGTCAGCATGCGCCCAGGGCATTCACTGTTGCTGCCAGGGGCAGGGGCTGGAGGCAGATGCAGTGGTGGGAGAGCTGCTGCATGCTGCCTCCAGGATCTACACACTGCTCCTGACCAGAAAAGCAGCTGGCCAGGGAGTTGGGAGCAGGGTTGATTTTTAAAGATGGCTGCCAGCCACAGACAGTTGTGGCTGGAGCTTCAGGCTCCCCCTGGTGACAGCAGGGGCCTGTTGCAGGGCTGTAGCAAGTGGGACCAGTTTGCTGCTAGGAGCAGCAAATCTGTTCCCACTTCCCTGCATATGTAGATGCCTACTTGGAGCATTTAGTCTCAGGTAGTTTATTTGAAAGTAAACTGCTGCTGGATCAAATGCACATGTAGATGCACCCAGTGAAAACCATTTTCACTATCTCAGCTTCTTTTTGCAGATACCTCTCTCTACTTACACAGAGCTTGGATTTGTAGGAGAATTGGATACCTGGGTGCATGGTGTGGGGTCCCCAGGGATGGCCGTGATACCCCTTAGGCTCCGTGACTGTGCCAGCTTCGCCTTGTGGGCACTTTCTAATCTTGCCTTCCATGTCTTGTTGATTAAGATAATAAATAGGGAGGCTGTTTATGAGTTTCTGGGTGGCCACAGTCCTGTTGAACTCCACTAGATGCTGCATGTTCTTGGATCCCTTGTCAGTTCCTGCTCCAAGTTGGTGCCTCACAGGACACCCTAAGCCTTATAGGCTAGATACGTGGCTCCAAAAACTCCCCTTTACCATGCACCATGCCTCACAGGTGGCATATAAATATTATCTCCCTAATAAGGTCTTGGCCTAACTCAGCCTCCTGCAGTCACTGGGCTCTATGACCCTGTAACTGCACCCTCTCTGGCACTGGGCACTCTGCAGCCCTGTAGCTGTGCTGTCTCTGGCACGGGGCTCTACACAGTAGTGTACCCCAGTGAGGCCTCCTCTTCCCCAATTAGCCTCATCCAGTCCACCAATGCAAATAACAATGTAAATATAAGCCCCTGGGTTATAACATAATAATGATGAAGGCTACACTCGGTCGCTTTAAGAAGACAAACTTCTGCCCAAGTATTGTGCTCCTCCTAGCCCTGGGTTCCTTATGAACAATTAGACCCCCACGAGTCGCACAAGCAGCAGATCAGGCAGCAAAATATCTCTGAGTAGTTCTTTCCTGCAAGAGCTCCTTCCCTGGGCAGCTGCTAGAAGGCTTACCCCTGCCAGCCCCAGCCCTAGAGCTTATATGTGCCCAAGGCCCTGCCTCTTTCCGGTCAGCTGACCGGGTGCAGGTGCCAATTAATTCTCTTATTAGCTTGCTGCCAAGGAAACCTGCAGCTGAGGAGCTCTGCCTAGCTCTCTAGCTAGGCTGCTTCTGCCCTTAAAGGAGCAGGCACATCTTAGTGCCCTGCAACACTGGGATAGCTGCTAAGTTGTGAAACTGATTGCTGCTTCAGGTCTTAGCTATCATGTTGCTAGCCTGTTTTGGCAAAGGTGAAAACCCTACCTTGCCAGAGCAAATGTTGTAGTCAAGGAAAAAAATCCCTCCTAGTTTCAGAAAAAGCAAGTCTGATGACCACAAAATGCAGATAGCCAGCTATTGCTGGTTAATATCAGGATGTGGAAAGAGAGCTACCAGTTTTTAGAGTAATGGCAGTTACTGTCCAGAAGTCAAACATGGGGTTTCTCTGGCAAGCCATTCAGTTGTGATTACATCTTTCCTTACCTCCTAGCTACCCCAGAGAGTGAAGAGAATATTTCAAGTGCATGGCTGAGAAAAGAAGCAGTAGCCAAAGACTTTATATGTTGGCCTGAAAAGTGGGTGCTGGTTTACAGTATAGCCCAGGAGTTGATATTTGGGTGTACCATCCCAAGGGTTGTGCAGAGGAATGAAGACTCTGAGGTATTACAACATTTTTATGTTGTAAAATGCAAAGTAGTTTGCATGGTAGACTACCAGCAAGTACTCAGAGTAAGATGAATATGCCTAAAGCAAAAGAAATGGGCATTTAACCATTTCTTAAAGGTTGCAAGACAAAGAAAAGAAAACAAGTGTAAAGTGCAGATAGCATTACTTATTTTTTCCTAAGTATCTGGGAACCTGAAGTTTTGATATTTAACAGCTCTGTAGGTAGCAAGCCATTTCCTTGTAATATCTTGGCATAATGAGTTTAAGATGTGTATTGATCCCATTTTTTTATAAGGAATTCAACAAAGCACTCCAAGTAGTAGTTACAAACACATAAATCAAAAGTAAAAACACAAAATAGCTTTAAGACAGCATGGTTAAAGGAGCTCTCTTGATACACTAAAGCCATGGCCTTTCTTAATGACTAATATAGTACATTGGAACAGACTAAATAGCATTTCATCTAACCAGGAAGTTAATTTCATACTATTTAACTTCACTTTTTTTGTCAAGTCCAAATTAATTGATATAGATTAGGTGTAGCTGTTTTTTGAGATCTTAAGATAGCTGAACACACAGAGCAAAAATGCTCTGGTTACCTTGTTATCCAGTTGCTGTATATTTGAGAACTAGTATTTGGACATTTGAGAGGAAAGTGCCACCTGCGATTGTCTGTATTAGGCTTTATTAGACTTTGGTTTTAGTTAGGAAGGGATAAACACCAAGTGACCTAGGAACAAATGCCTTAGTTACTATGTACATCTGAAATTTGGCCAGTCTTGGTGGACTTTTACACAAAAGCAGCAATCCTTGGCTATTGTGGATAGAGCTTAAACTTAGCTAAAAATAACTTTCACTGGTATATCTTCTGCTGCTATTGCTCACTTTGCTTGTGGTAGGACTGGAAGAAGTGTAGTTTTGAGGAATAGCTGAAATTATCCTAGGGTTTTTTTTAGTAAGGACTTGTATAGGATCACACCAAAGTCTAAGTAGGTATGCTGGTACAGAAATCTCTATGTAAACATGTCTTTAGAACAGGTTATCTTCAGGATAGGCTTAATCTATGCAACTGTGCTACCTTTGTCCTTAAAATTAGTCTCAAAATTAAACAAAAGGGATCATCCCTGCCATTCATGACAGTCTTATGCAGAGTTTAGATTATGGTTTGATGGGATGGTTTGGATAAGGATGATACTGCTTTAGGCAGGGGGTTGGACTAGATGACCTGTGGAAGTCCCTTGCAGCCCTACATATCTGTGGCTATGAACTTGGAAACAGAATACTTTAGTCAAGTCCATATAGCATACAAAGTCCATGTAGCATGTTGTCCAGTCAACAAGGTGGACTTAAACTGGGATGACAGTGCTTAGGTTGCTCCCTTAAGGCATTGTCCCAGGGATGCCGGGGTTAGAAGCGTACCCTGGGGCCGGACCAGGGGCGAAGTGACCGCCTACTTACCCCACACAGAGGCCGGAGCAAGCAGGGACACGCGCGCGGGGAGACCGCCAGCGCGATTTGTGAGCTGCACTTATATCCAGCTGGGGCCGGGCGACACTGGCGAGAGACGCCGCCCGGCAGAGATAAAAGGTGGCCCCGGAAGCGGGGCTGGAGGAGAGGTGGGGGAAGCCCGCAGGGAACCCCGAGAGCGGGACCCGTGCCAGCAGGGCACATGCATCCAGCCCAACGGGGTCAGCCGAGGCAGCGGCACTAAATGCAGCAGCTGCCGTGAGAGCAGTGGTGATAACAGTGTCGGCAGCGGCAGGGAGAGCCGCCTCGTTAAAGGAGCTGGGAGAGGAAGCTGCAGCTACAGCAGTGAGGACTGCGCTCTTAAAGGAGCCACTGGTAAAAAGGAAGATGACGTCGGCCGCACAACGGGAGGAGGAACTGGCTACAGTTGTAGCAGGAGTGTGGGTGGCGGAGCCGGTGAGGCAACCGAGCGCGGACCCCGCGAGAGAAGTGACAGATGGGCCGGCAGGGAGCCGGCAGTGGACTCGGTGAGGGAGAGAACGCCAGAAACAAGATTCCCAGAGAGAGGGAGCCACGAGCCCAGAGAGTAGGCACCCGGGGAAGTCGGTGGCCTTAAGCCTCCTGACAGGCCGGTAGCCAGGGGGAGCTCATCGGTCGGGGCTTAGGCACCCGGGTCAGAGCCTGGGCTAGGCGTGATAAAGGAGTTTGAGTTTTAGTTTCAGTATTTGTTTTCTTTTGGCTAGCTTGTTGTTGTAGTGTTGCAGAGGCCTCGGGGCCATACAGGCTAGGGGCAGCTGAGAAACCAGGAGGGGTGAGACCCCTAGGCAGATTCCAGCCTGGGTAGCTTGGGTCCCTGGAATAAGGACCACCGGGAGATTCAGGACCGGAAACGCAGCGGGGCTGCCGGAGGAAGGCCACTAGAAGACCAGCAGCAGCAGGTGGCAATTGGCCAGGGTGTAGGGGAGGTCGGAGCCCCGTGAGTGCCCGCTGAAGGCGCAACGACCCCGGGAGGCGGCATTAACGGAGACCCCCACCACTGAGGTTACATTTGAAGTTGTGGCAGGTGAGGTTAGGGGGCCTCCTGTCACCACCCGAGGCACCTCCAGGGGCCCTCTCATGAGCTCGTGGCCAGTGAGAACAGCCACTAGGGCTAGAGCAGCCCAAGAGCGCCTGGTCGAGCGGAGGCGGGCACAGGCATCAAACTACTTTCTACAAATGGACATGAATTGAGCAGAAGCAGGGAAAACGCTTACAGCTAAAAGCTGATAGCACCATGTTAAAGCATATATCTTACTATTACATGGCTGTAAACTGTAAAAGCATCACTGTATAGTCAATGACCAGTTGATTAAGCCACCAGCCTTCATGCCCTGTGGTGCTTTCAATACAAATTTTTGGGGTAATGTATAGGAACTACTGGAATTCATGACAGAAGTGCATTTTTAATCTTGCGGTTTCTCCCACACACCTCCCTGCCACTTACCCTAATAGGTGGGGAGGTGAAAACCATGGTTTTAAATATTCTACAGTTTTTGCCTCCTGCTACTGCTTGGTAGAGAGACTCCAGTGTCCCTACTACTTGCTGCTGACTGGATGCCAATCAGTGATGAGGGGACACATCAGGGAAACTGCAAGTTTAAAGGAGCTGCCATGCAGCACACTTCCAGCATGAATTCCAGTGGTCCTTAGTCATGTAGCATCTTATGGGCCTGGGAGATATCAGTGTTAAGGTAACAGCTGTAAACATAATGTAGAACATGTTTACTGGTCACAGGATATGTTCACTATAGAGTGGTGTAATGGCATTTTCGTACAGAACTATAAATGATGCCTTCTATAGAAATGTGCAACATCACATGAACATTCTCTGTAAACACAGTAGCAAAGAATTCCAAGGCTTTAATTATACCCATGGTTGTTGAAAGCCATTCAGTTATCTTGTTGTGGTATGCAGTCAGCTTTTAGACAGCTGACAAGGTTCTGTTACAATGGGTGTGCTTTGCATGAAACGATCAGCACTTGCATGTGTAGCATCCTGATAGTGAGGCTCATAAACTAATTATTGAGGGAATTGCAAATAAAACCAAGGTGCCCAAAGATTAGAGGCAAAGTGCCAAGACAGCAAAAAAGGAGAAGAGAGGTTTGATTATATGCTTTCAAAATTTGGATACAGGGGAGCATAAGTGAATTATGTAAACCTTTATGGTGAGTGCCAATAATACTGAAAGACATACAGTTATTTTTAGCTCTTGGCCAGGCACTTTTAAAGTATTACCTGTACATGAAATGGACCAGCCAGGTTAGGCATCTGTATTTTACTGACTTATTTCACCTGTTGACATGCAAATATAGTTTTCATGCTATTGTTCTTTAGTCTTTCTTCAACATTTGTTTTCAACACATTTTGTGATTCATCCTGTACACCAGGGGTGGGCAAAATGGCAGATCTGATGGGTGGCTGGATTCCATTACCCAGCAGCTCCTGCTCATGTTCCTGTGGCTGGTTTCCATGGAGACCCTGGGAAGGGTGGGACCATGACAGCATGGGCCCAGGGTTTCCATGGAGACAGGCCCAAGCAGCAGTGGCAGGGCATGCAGCTGAACAGGGATCTGCTTCAGAGCTGAGGTCGAGATTTTGCAGCGGTGACAGTGTGGTCTGGAGCTCAGGCAGAACCACGATTCACTGCCTACATGACCCGGGGTTTCCACTGCCCTGGAGCAGCTCCCCACCCAGCCGCACACCCTGCCAGCGCTACTTGGGTTGGTGTCCATGAAACCTTGACCCTGTGCTGTCATGGCCCTGCTCCTCCCAGGGTCTCCATGGAAACTGGCTACACTGACACAGGCAGGGGATGCTGGGAAATGCAGTCCACCATGGGCCAAATCTGGTCCATGGGTCAGACTTTGCCTACCCCGCTCTACACCAAGATAAAGATATTAGAAGCTTGATGATAATAACAAAGTGAATTGTTCTCTTTTTGGTTGACAATGAGTCTCTGAAATTGGGGTTTTAGTACCACTAGGAAATGCTTCAGAGGGTCTTCAGCGGTGTCTGACATTGCATATGGGTGACTGCTTACACAAGCTGTTAAAATGCACTTGATTCAACCACCCTTATACTATTTGGCCTACTGTTGTCAGAATTTTTTGTGTTTGAATATTTGTGACAAGTGATAGCTGTATTAGCTACCCAGGGTAATTTCATTGCCACCTTTAATTGACTGACTAGGTCTTGTAACTTCACAAAGTTTAACCTTAAGTTTTATCCTCTTTAACAACCTCATAGAAAAAAAAAAAAAAAGAGAGAATTTGGGCATCAGAAAACAGTGATGGATTAAGTGGGGTGACAAAAGAAATACGGCAGTTGTTGACTGTACAGACCACACCTGTTCAGTTAATATTAAGGAGACATCATCAAACACTGTCTAAAAGCTCATATACTCAGTGATCCCAACTTTGTAGGAGAATAAGAAGTAGATATTAGACCACTTGTACCAGTACTTTGGTTCTGAAATTAAGCTTCTTTACTTAGATAATGAATTTAATTTAAAATCATCAAAACAAAACAAATACAAGTCTAACTTCTTCAGAACGAAGTTTCCCTATGAAATGAACAATTCAAGTGGAAAAGTGATATGTACACATCAGCCCAGACATTGGATTGAAACTGAATATATGGAAAAACTTGGCCATATTCCATGGCATAGATCATCAAGAATTTCTATCCATGAAAATAGGTTAAATAGTGAAATCTGAGCTCATATTGTATGCTCTAGATATTAAGCATTTTCTCTGTGCCTGTGGAAAAAATATAACGTGCATCCACCCATTTGAAGTTTTCCTAAAAATGATTAAGGTTTTGTGTGCTACCTGTTGCATAATATGCAATGCTTGACCTTTTATTTATTGTTAATTTATTACATTCAGGTCCCTCTGTCAAGTGGCATCTCTGTCCAAAAAACTTTCTTTGAGAGTGTAACAGAGCACAGGGTGTACTCTGTTACTCACAGAGACATGAGCAGCAGCAAAGCAGCCAAGCAGGTGACTGAAACCCCAATCTGGCACAATTCTCTGATTGGGAACAGGGCCCAGTTGTTCCATATAAGAACAGGGCCCTGAACAGTGAGGGCAGCAGTTTGCTGCTAGCAGCCAGAAGGACACCTTCAGCTAGAGGTGCTGCTCAAAACACCTCAGAGGTCTGGGGGGAATGTGGGGATGGTAGGAGTTTCCCTGTCCTGGGACATGATATAAAACTACATCCTGCTGGGGTAGCATGGTCTGGTGGGGCTGCCCATGGCAGAGTAGCCCCTGGAAATGCCAGGCCAGTTGCCTCCCCAGTGAAAGGTGAATATGGGGTGCCTTATAAACCCAGTCCCCACAACCCTTTTGGGTAATAAGACCAAATCAGGGGCCCAGGCTCACTGTGAGCTCTGAAGCAGGGCCCAGGTCTGGTGGAAGGACCCGAGGCAATGCCTACACTCACAGTGAACTCTGAGCCTGCAATAAGGGAGCTGGGTGTGAGGCTCCAGGGGATTGTGAGGCCCCAGTGTGGGGGCATGAGAGGACCAGGAGGGTCCCAAGTTGGGTTGGGAGTTCCGAATTGAGTTGGTAGGGGCTCGTTGCCCTGAGCAATGGACTAAAGGAGAGGCCAGCATTAGGGCACTGGGACTACAAGCTCCAGTGGGGAGTGACAGTCCCATGTATGACTCTGGAGCATGGGTCCCAGTGCAGGGGCATGGGTTTATTAGGCTGGGTGTTAGGCCAATGTAACAGGCTGCCCTCCCCAGAGCCATCTTCCCTGGGGTCCCCAGAGCCATCTTCTTCTTTGGGGTTCTTATGTCCCACCCTCTACTCACCTGCCATGTCTTGATGAAAATTATTGTTGATGTTCTTGCGAGCGGGAGACTGCCTATTGTATTTTGTATGTTGGGGCCTTTAGCCTACATGGGGAGGCCTAGCTAGAGAAAGACAGGGGTCAGGCCCATCTAAAACCCATCAAACAGGGTTTGACTCCAAGGGTCTAGCCTTTTCCAATGTCTTGAGCTCCAATCTGAAGCCTGCCCCTCCCCCCCGAACCCAGAGGCAAGACCACCAGCCCCACAGCCAGGGGGCCACAAGTTCAAGGTCAGGCCTTGAACTCGCCCTCTCCCAGTCCACTAAACAAACCAAAACAAGACAAAAATCGCCCCTCAGGTGCACCAGGCCTCCCCGGCCTTTCAAGATCACACCTTCAGGTGCCGGTGTCAGAGCATCCCAAAATCCTGTACCCCCATGGGCTCCGCAGATTAGGTAGCCCCAAAAAGCTGTGCCCTCACTGGCACCAGGGTCTGTGCCCCAAAAGCTGCACCCTTGCTGGCACTGGGTTCCCCACTCTGCAGCGGACCCCAGAAATGAGGACTCCTCCTTCCCCTAACAGCCTCACCCAAACCACCAGTGTTATTCAATAATCAAAAGGGAAAAATAAACAGTCCCATCTGTGCATAATAACTGCCACCAGCAAATATGATCAAGAAAAGTAGCATATCAGCCTACATTCGCAGGGTTCATGCTTCAGCTCCCCACCGTCAGCTACAGTCCTTGCTGTGGTGCGGCTGCCATCTCACCACAGTTTCCGTAGTTCCCACCTTTGGACCGCTCATCCAGCTTCTCTGTGGAGCTCTCAAAGGCACTCCTTCCCCTTCAGCTGCTGTTCCCCTACTGCCGCTCTGCCCAGGGTTTTTATGGTCTTGCCCTTTCCGGTCAGCTGACTAGCTGGCCAAACTCAGCATTTAACCCCTTCCTTACCAGCACTCTGTGCCCAAAAAGTTCTGGCCTTAAAGGGGTGGACCTGCTTTCTGGTGACAGGGCTAGGGTGCCCTGTTACAGCCATGTATGATAAGCCCAGGTGTTAGGCTATGGATGCCATCTGCGAGGCATGGAACATGGTATAAGGAAGGTCAGAGCCATGTACTTAGGCCCTTGGCATTTGGCAAGTAAATGGGCAGCTTCCTGCCTGATAGACATCTCTTAATTATTATCATCAAGGCCTGGCAGATGAGGAAGGTGTGCGGTTAGCCCAGAAACAAGTGGGTGTTGCCAATGACTGGCCAGCCCTGGGATGCCCACTTGTTACAGAGGGACATGCTTCCAATGTTTAGGGATCTACCAAAATCCTGATTTCACAGTTTTCATGGAAAATGCAAAATCAGACATTTTCTGTGAAAAATGGTGGGCTCCGCTATTTTAGCTGGCTCTCTGCAAAAAAAACAAACAAACAACCTAAACAACTTACCACCAAGCAGAGAAAATGACGGGAATCCCTGCAGCCTTGGAATATGGAGTGGGGATGAAGAGGAGGGTAAGAGGGAGCAAATGAGAGGCTGAGGCTTTGATGTAGGCTAAGTACAGACACTAGTCTGTCTGGGGCCAGTCAGGGAAGCAACAGGGTTTTGGTGCTATCTTTTAAGCAGTCATAGGCATGCTGTTGGAGCATGCTGCAGGCAGCCTGGGGAGGATTCAGCAAGATGAATAGTGAGAAGAAATCCTCCAAGAGAGCCAAGTATGTTTTAGCTCTGGACCATGAAAGGCAGTATCCTGTAGGGACATTGCATGCAGATCCTGGAGGCAGACTATTCTATACCACCTGCAACGTGTCTCTGGATGTGTCAAGGAAAACTGGTATACATTGACACTTAGAGTCCAAGGCACAAATGAAGCAAAAGGCTGCTACAGAGACTGAAGGTCAGAGCAAGGACCAGTCCTTAAAAGGACCTCTTTAAAAGGATCACAGAAAGCAGTTTGGTAAGGCAAGTGGCAACATTTTTCCTCCTGGATGCTTTTGCAGTGGTAAACAACCCACTGGAGAAACTGATCACCCTAAGTTAGGGGATCATCTGAACCAAAACATGCCAATTTTCCATGTGTGAAAAAGCTTGGCCAAAGTGATCTCCCTCCAGTGATTACATGTACAGTCCACAAAGTCTGCATTGGAAGAATATGAATCCTTCTCCTTTGTGGCTGATGAAGCCACTCACCCTCAAAATAATGATGTGCTGCACATTTTATTCATACTTGGGAGCTGGACAGACTGGGGCTTGCCTGTTTTTCAAACAGAGCCAGTCCACCTCATGTCTGTCAATTTTTCTACCATGGCTCTGGCTGTAGTGAAGGCAGTTATTAACTACAGCTTACAATTTAATGAGATCTCAGCATTTCTGTCCAACAGTGCCGTGTTATACACGCAAAGCTTTCTCTGATGTTATCTGTGGAATGATGCCCAGCACAATTCATGTCACCTGCAATGCATACATTCTGTCTTTAGTAAGTGACATCTGACATATGCAGTCCTCTGATGTGGACAGCCTGGTGTCCTCCCTCAAGAAAGTCTTGAAGCACTGTCCAGGCTGTAAGCTCTAGTATGGGGAGTCCCTCACCCATCAAAGTGGGGACCTGCATGTGACTGTGTCACTGCCACCAGACCTTGTACTCACAAGGTAGAATTTGTGGTTCAGCACAGCCTGTTACTACACCAAAATATGGAGAACTACCAGCAGTTTGTGTTTGAGGAGCTGGAAATCACACCTGGCATACAGTGCATGCTTAAGCTATGTGATCTCCTGGAACAGGGATACATTCAAGATTAAGTGAAGTTTGTGGCAGAAAATGCCATCCAGTTCATGGAGCACCTAATGTGGTTTGAAACCTGGAAGGCTTTGATCCACCATGCCCATAATAAGATGATGTATTTGATAAGTTGGGCAGCACAAGAACTGTGAAGCTCTCCTTGTGAAAACTGGTGGAGAAGGAACCTATTTCAGGCAATAGCTGTGAAACTGAACCAGTACTACAGGTACAACCTGTCACTACCACTGCATTTCAGACAACTGGCTGCCTCCTTCCTTAGTGCTGTTCACATTTTGGACCCCAACCTGGTGCCTGTTCTGAGCTGTGACTGTCAGCTGCTTAAATAAATCCCTAGATGGCAGAAAGAGAATGACAATAAATGTGCTGCTTACATGAACTTTGTCAGAGTCCCAGATGCCTGTGCCTGTGTTTTGGGACTCTGTATGTGACCTGTTTCTACATCTGTATGGCCTGGCAAGATGTTGCCTCACTATTCCAACAAACTCAGTGGATGCTGAGCATGCCACCTCAGTGTATGGACAAGTGTTCACCCCACAGAGACAGAGGATGTCAGCAGCAACTGCTAGTGGATGCTGTATGCTAATGTTTAACAGCTAACATGAATTACCTGTCTCAAGGTGAGCACTGAGTAGTGCTAAACTCCTTTTTACAACATTGTTAATAAAGTATAGTGGTGGTATTAGTTAGAGTTCATGGTGTGTATATGTCTAATTTCATAAGACATTTCAGTTTAGAGTTTAATTGAATGCTTAGATTGCTTAATAATGCATCAATTAATGGCCTCTGTGGGCTTAATCAGAGTAATTATGCCACAGTTTGGGGCTATCTGCCAATCGGTGGTGAGGGGCAGGACCACCAGGGCCCCTCAGCTGATCAGAGGTGTGTGGGGGCAGGTGTGTGGGGGCAGGGGGAGGCACCACAATAAGCCTTGAAAATTGCCCATCTGCCCCTTTGATTTGGGTGTGTTCCTACCAGTGTTTCTCTAGCTGACACCCGCATCCTTTTGGGTTGTTTTTTCTTTTTTTCAGAGACAAACAGCTAACAAATGAACCCCAGCCTCTGTGTTCCAGCTGTTTTTCTATTGATGGTTTATTATTCAAGACACCACTGAAGAAAGAGGGATTGTTTGCTCACTTAGTCTAGATGGAAGGTGATGGGTATCCTTAATTTTCAGTGAAGTCTACCCAAATAGGGTAAACTCCAGTATGAATGGAAAAATGTCTTAAAGTAGGAAAGCTGAAAAGCATTATAGTCATTCGTGTGGTATTTATTAGAAGAAAGATTGTAGTCAGCTTTGCATGCACAGACCAAATAGGATGCACTAAAGAACACACTTGGAGTTCAGTCATTATTGCTTGCTTTTTGTATCCTTTTATTAAAGTACTTATTCTGTTATGGGACTGAGTGAAGGATTTTCTAAAGAACTAATTGTACGCTGATCCAGCAAGACCCGTGGCTTTGTTTTCTGGTGATAGTACTAAACCATACCTTAGATGACAAAAGACTAAAAAAATAAACAGAAGATGATAGATTTGAAACAAGATTGTGAAACATTCAGATTTCATGGTGATGGAAGCTATATGAGTAAGCTGCATTGATAAGATAAACAGGTCATGTCTGGAGCTCAACAGTAAGCAGAACTTTTAACCTTGTCAGTTGTGGCACCAATACAACTCCACTGGGTTCAGTTATTTGGTGGATTCTTAATTAGTCTTTCTTCACTCTTTTATATGCAACTGTACTCCAGTTTTGAGGGCTATTTGGATGCCAGTACCCTAGGTAATATGTAACAGGAACGTAAAGTGCATGTCCTTGTGGCTTTTTTGAAGTGTGGTACATCGCCTTTAAATTACCACATAGGACAAGAAATGAAACAGTCAGCAACATTCTTTAACTTAATCATAGTCTGTTTATGCCACAAATATTTTATTACACAAAAATGTTCAATTTGGAGTATGACAACCTCCTACAGCTATGCAGCTGCTGTGCCATTTCTGTCTCCTTAGGATGACTGCTTAGAGCATGTGCCCATGACAGCAGCAACAGCAAAAGAGATTCAGAAGTCAAAACAAACAGAAGTTCAAAGCTTAAGATAGGGAAAAAAATCTACTTACGGGGGTTAAAGGGGACAGCTTAGTGTTCAGTCATGAAGTAGTAGTGGAGCCAGATAGTTGTAAACAAAACATGCATCTGCTTTAAAGTAGAAATGGGGACTATGGGGTTTCTCAAAACATTTCCTCTTAATTGGTTCCATCTCGATGCTGTTTCACCAAAGCCTTCTGCATGAGAAAATGGGATAAGGGTTTTAAGATGGTGTTTCCTGTCAGGCAAATGCTGGGCTTGGGTCATCAGTGTTCAATAGAGCCTTTTCTTGTAGTCCTATCAGCAAAATGTGAAGAAACAGGGAGAGGGAGTTATGCCCTGAATCACAGGATCTACCCCCTGCATCTCTTCCTATTTTTTTCATATTTTGAACTGTTTCTCCCATCTAGCTTGTTCTCCCTAAGATCCTCCTAGTAAAGGGGGTAACCACAAATATTCTCCAAAATAAGTTATGTGGATGGAGGGGGCTGTGGCTGGAATATCTGAGGGTTTGCTTTGACAGAAGTGAGTAACCCTAGTAACCTAAGCCCATTTGCACCAAGATCACTTTCTAAAATGAATACATCACTAGATTTCAGTTGGCAGGCCTAAGAATGTCATCAGTGGTGGTGGCAATTCCTTAGTTTAAGAATGATCTTTACCACAGCTCATTGATGGCTCTTGAGGTGATTTAAGACTCCAGTCCTTGAGCCACAGATCCATCTGTAGATGTTGCAGGTATTTCTATGGGGGAAAGGTCATAGACCAGGATTTTTCTCCTTTTCCCTCTCCTGCAATCTCTTCTCTGCTTTGAGGGCAAGACACTTTACCTCAAAATGGTCTACTGCTTGGCTGAAGTTGTGGCACCATTGGATCCAGTTAGCAGTCAACTCCTCCTAGCTCTTGATGTTGACACCCACTTTCTTGAGATATGCCTTGAATGTGCCCTTGTAATATTTCCTCTAACTACCAAAAGACCTCAGGTCACAACTAAGCTGGGAGTAGAATAGACCCAAGTATGTATTGCTGAGGCTACTAGCATAACTATTTTTAAAATATGGATAGAAGTTCATACGTTTGGAAAGCAAGAAGCATTGACTGGCTGCCAATGCTGTATTTCATATTTTCTTGGTCTTGACATATTACCTGTTTCTGGATCAGTGGTGACCTATCATTTCCTATAATGTGGTTAATCACTGGATTTGAGTATATACTTAAATGTAGCTTCTATATCACCTGTAATAGAAATGTTTGGTGGAAGTGACGCCCATGTGGTATGCCCAGGGTTGCTACTAGCTGGTTACGGGCTGATAGTAAGGTTTTGGTAAATCTAGGGTTGGAAAAGAATATGAACGTTATTTAAGTACAAAGATCTTTAAGTCCAGTTTGTGAGGACAGAACATGACATATCTAAAAGAGGGCAGAAAAAAGGATCCATTAGATGGGACAGAATTTCAGCTGCTGAAAACATAGAACATGGTTCCAGAAAATCCTAAATCTAAATTCCTGATTTGGTAGATCATTGCCCCTTCCCTGTCAAGCTGTAGTCATTCTCCATTGGTGGGACTGGACTTGGTGGTAAGTTCTGAAGCACAGAACCTGAATTGCCCTGCGGTGATTGGCTGGCTCATTGGATGCAGAGAATAGCAACTGTGAACACAAAGAACAGGTTCCAACCATTAAAGCATCCAGTCTGATCCTAACCTCAAGTACTAAGATACGGTGGGGGAGAAGATAAGCACAGAAACAGATGGGTTAGATGGGAGCCATTTCTTGTGTTTATGGCAAATATTAAATGGGTTTCTATTGCTCCATTCACGAACAATTTCTATGTGGTGAATGGACTTACTTTTAATTGCTGATTGCTGGTATAATGTTTTGGGGTTGTTGTCTTCCTCATGGACACACAGAATAAAATATCTACTGTAGTGCATGTTTCTTGAGAACAGGGGTGTCATGTTGTTATGTTTGCCTGCTATAAATAGTTTGGTTGTCATTCGTAGTTTTTCTAGGGACAGCCATATGTATGCTGTATTAAACCAACCAAAAAACTTGCCTTTTAATTCCACGGCATGGCTTATTGCATTATTACTGTGCGGGTTTTGCAGAATATAAGGCAGGTGGCAAATACATAGTGGTTGTGGTTCCTATTTCAGCTTGAAGTTGAAAGTGTGAATTATAAATATTTCCTAGGCAAGCATGTATTGTAGGTTTTTGGCACACGTGATGAGCTGTAATAGTTTCCTCAGTGTCCAAGTTACTTTGAGGGCAGGGTGTAATCCCGGGTCCTTAATTTTCTCAATTGACAAAGGACTGTATTCCTAGCTTTTTTCATCTATTCTTGGGGATTGCCATTTGGTCTAAAACATATCCCATGTTGTTCTGAGCTCACCTCTAAATAGATGAAAGAGTTTGGGACAAGTTCTATCCGCTCACTCTCTCCTCATGGATCTCATTGCTTCCTGCAGCATTGCCTTCTGAGATGGAACTCAGACAGTCATGGTCCACATATCCAAGACAAGACAGTTCATCCAAGATCTGGATGTTGTTCCACTGCCCTGCTTTGAAATGCACTGAAGTGAGTCAGGGAGAGGGGGCGGAGGAAGCTATTTATTGAATTTATATAACTTTAAGGTTTCCTGGCTCCCAATTCAGTTTTGTAGCTCTCAGCAGCCCCAGGAGAAAGCTAGAAATCTTAGTTGAGTTGTTTTTATATACCTGATATGATGTCACCCAAGTCTTGTCCAATTAGGGAGTGCCACACTCCAGTCTCCTATACTCAATTTGCCTGGAGGATCTTTTGCTTCCTTTGGCCAATGAGGCCAGACCGTTTGACATTTTTTTCCCAGATACGGGCCCCAGCATGCCATGTGCCGACCATGTGGACAGAACAACAGGGGTCATCTTGCCCGCATAAAACACACTCACAATGTCCCCCCCTCGCCCCCATACAGGGGTGGGCGGATGAGTATAAGATGGGATTCAATACTGACAAGTGCAAGGTGCTGCACCTGGGGAGGAAGAACCAGCAGCAGACCTACAGGCTGGGGAACTCCCTTCTCATCAGCACAGAGGCAGAAAAGGATCTTGGAGTCATTATAGACTCCAAGATGAACATGGGCTGCCAATGTGGGGATGCAGTCAGGAAGGCTAAGTGCACCTTGTTATGCATCCACAGATGCATCACGAGCAGGTCCAAGGAGGTGATCCTCCCCCTCTATCTGACATTGGTCAGGCCGCAGTTGGAGTACTGCATCCAGTTCTGGGCGCTGCAATTCAGGAGGGATGTGGACAACATGGAGAGGGTCCAGAGGAGGGCCACTCACATGATCAGGGGGCAGCAGGGCAGGCCCTACAAGGAGAGGCTACTAGACCTGAACCTGTTCAGGTCTGCACAAGAGAAGGCTGAGAGGGAATCTGGTGGCCATCTGTAAACTGGACAAGGGAGACCAGCAGGCAATGGGACAGTGTCTGTTCCCCTGAGCACTACTGGGAGTAACAAGGAATAATGGCGATAAGTTGATGGAGAGTAGATTCAGGCTAGACATCAGGAGCCACTACTTCACAGTCAGGGCGGCTAGGATCTGGAACCAACTTCCAAGGGAAGTGGTGCTCACTCCTACCCTGGGGGTCTTCAAAAGGAGGCTAGATAGACACCTAGCCGGGGTCATTTGACCCCAGCATTCTTTCCTGCCCATGGCAGGGGGTCAGACTTGATGATCTGCTCAGGGCCCTTCTGACCCTAGTAACTATGAAACTATAATACGCAACCCAAAGTGTGTGAGTGTTACATAAGTATATAGACAACAGTCTCCAAAACCTACCCTTTGGCAGAGTACTGTACCTAACAGATAAGTAACTTGGTTTTGTAGTTCCTACAGTGAAATGTCCAGGACTCCAAATCTGTTTGGGAAATCAAAGGTTTACTGAAAACTTCCCTATTTCTTGAAAGACTTCCTCAAACTTTTTTTGATACCCTGTCCCTCCAATCCCTTCTTGTTTGAGAGTGGAGTCTGACTTAATTCCCCTAATGAGTACTTACTTGCTTGATAACTAACACCTCCTGGTGGTTTACCCATATGCTGAATTTATGTATCCTTTTATTATGATACTTACCACTTTAAACAATAATTGTATGCCTTTAATTCTTATTTCTTGTGGTTTTTCTCTTAGCACAGTTAAAGCTTTCTGATACCACATTGGCTTGTGCACTTGTCTGTCATAAAATTAATAGCAGACTTTCTTTCAAGAGTATTGCCAAATTGTTTTGCTAAAAAGAATGTGTGTAATATATGGTATTGTTCTCATTCTTTTTCTCTGTGCTATACACATTTCCCTAGCAGTGGTGATGCATAGGAGAGCACCGGTTCACCCCCTGACTGGCTGCGCTCGCTGCTTAGGCAATGGGAGCAAGTGGGAGTTCTGGTGCCCCTGCTGAAAGCGCTGGCCGATTGCTGCAGCCACTCCCAGAAGCCTGCAGCCACTCCCAGAAGCAGCCAGATCACTGCAGCCACTCCCAAAATGGCCACAGCCACTCCCGGAAGCGGCTGCAGCCAGCAAGTTGCCATTGCAGGATTAGCCACGGGGGGGGACTCCCTCCTGGTTGGCAGGATCAGTTGCAGGGGGGGCATGTGCCCCCCCTGACTAAGATGGCACTAGTCACCCATGTTCCCTAGTAATGGCAAACCTCACACATGTTGTGTAACCAGCAGCATTATTTTGTCTTAACAAATGTTCTTGGTTTGGCTTGTTTGCTTCTGTATGCAGATCCATTTGTTGCTTTTGTTGCCTTTATGGGCTTTCCATGACTTCATGTTTCAGGTCATTTCTTGTACTGTTTTGATTCCTTTTAGTTCTCTGTAAAGTTAAAACTTAAACTTAAACTTAACCTCTAATTCCAGTTGCTTTTGTCAAGATTTAATTCTAGAATTCAGTGTCTATGCCTGCAATTTCCACAGAAGCAATATGCTTTTTTATTGGGGCCTGGTTAGCTTCCCCAAAATTGAAATAATGCTTGAGGAAGAGGGTGGTGGTAGACTACACTGAGCATGCTTGACAGCTGCAATCTTTTTCCAGCCATTAGCCAAGTAAGTTTGGCCTGAAAATCACAAAAAAGTTTCAAAGACAGCACCAGTTTCAGGTTTGGTCCCGAGTACTCAATTTCTTCAACATCGTATTATATCTCTCACACAGTATACAACTTAAATTATGATATAGACAAGTGAGTGATTCCTTTTCCAGTTGAGGTGGTCTTCAAATGGGGATTCTTGGCTCTATAAGAAAAGTAAAATCATTAAAGAACTTTCCATGAACACCTTCTAGGTAGGTTTCTGAAAAGAAATATTGAGACATAATTTAAAACAAAATCTTGGCATCAAATACTTTGTTGTATTCTGCCACGTTTGTCTAGGCAAGAGCATAGACTAAATTTTAGACTACATTCAGAGACTTCTGCACCAAAATAAGGTGTTAAAATAAACAAGTCAGGCTAAAAAGAAAACTGATAAATTTGCAACAGTATTGCAAACCAAGTAGTAGAATCCCAATAGCTACTAATAGTTTTAAAATAAAATAAGACAACTATATACTGAAGCAGAGAAAGAACCTGTAACTTGATTAAAAATGTGAGGAAATCTCAACTACCATGCATGAATGTACAACTAGAAGTCACTGGGCTGTGATACATATGGGTAATAACCTGTGGAGTGGCATACATGCTTAGAGGGTTAAAAATTGCCACTCACCCATCTAAAATATGCTGATGTCTAAGAAATGTTCTGCTGAGAAGCAAAGTAATTATTATATCTAAAATTGAAAGGTTTAGTTTTTTAAACTCTCTTTTTTAGATATTTTCTAAACATAATTTGAGCTTGTTTGGTTCTGAATGAATCAGCCATATTTTTGTGATGCTGAATTTAATAGTCTAGTCCAATATTGCTGGATTTCCTTGTGAGAAAATATATTTTAAAAGATTCCATAAGGGCACTGAGTATTGATTCTGGGCAGGACCTAGCTGTAAATCTTGATTTTTACATGCTGTAATGAAATTGACAGAATACATGTTAATCAGAGAAATGTCTGACCTTTTTCACCTAATCCTGAATGAAAAAAGTCAATTGTCTTCTGGGCTTGAATTTTTAGGCTTGCTTAACATGCAGCCATAGATAATTTAAAATATTATTTGTTCCTAAACTAGATGAGGTTTTTAGTACTTGTACGGTCTCATGCTCTCACCTTAAACCATTATGAACCTAAAGGGAAGGCTGTTAAAGGTTAATTACTTTGATTACACCTCATAATATACCTTCACATCTTTGCAGGCAACAGAGACAAAAAAGGAAGGGTATATCCTGGAATAGGCATGCTGGTTGTTAAGCAGTATATTGGTTATTTCTGGCAGGTAAACAAGTATGTGCATGGGAATTGTAGACCAGTAAATCTAACCCTGATACCCTGAAAGATTATGAAGCACAGGAAGGAGATAGCAATAGATGTGATATGTCTCATTTTAGCAGTGCCTTCAAAGTGCCTTTTATAACATTCTTGTTGGGAAGCTAATGTGGTATGGTCTAAATGAAACTCTATAAAGTGACTGAGCATGATATTCAACCACTCTACAAAGAGTATTTATCAGTGTCTTGACTTCTGGCTGAAAGAAGATACTAAGTGGTGTTCCCTGAGCGTCTGTCCTGGATCTGGTACTGTTCAGTATTTTCCTTAATGATTTCTGGAGTGGGATGAGTGTATACTACGCAAATTTGAAGATGATACCAACCTTACTGGAGTTGTGGAAAATCTGGAGGTTAGAATCGAGATATAGAATTACCATGGTAATTAATAGAACAAAATTCAATGAGTGCAAAGTACTGCAGTTAGGACAACGGTTGTATGTACAAACTACACCTTGGGTAATGACTGACTAGATTATACAGGCAGTCCTCAACTTACAACATTTTGAATTACAACGTTTCACACTTAGAACATTTATAAATTGACACCCTGTTTCAGTTTTGACTTTACAATGCTTGATCCGATGCAACACCACACCAGTGAACAAGTTCACTGTGTCGCTCACCTCCCTGGAGAACATCTGTTCAAACTTTCTTGGACATTTTCTTTAAGAAAGAAAACAAGACTCCAGAAAAACCCACAGCCAAGACTCCTGAGAAGACTCCCTCCAAGAACCCTTCAAAAAGTTCAACCAAGAGCCTTTCAAAAAGTCCAGCAAAGTCACCTCAAAGAAGTCCTTCCACATCAATATGATTGCTATTTACAATATGAATACATTAATGTAGCTATATTACTCATCTATAATTGATCAGGTACAAAATTCTGGGGTATTTTTGGTGAAAACAGGGTATCAGGCCTTGGTTCAGGAACCAGTCCCCCATTTATAACATTGTTTCTTATGAGAAAATTGGTTCCGAGTTACGTGTCGCAGGGAGGACATCCCAGAGGGGACTAGCCTAGTATAGAGAAGGCCCAAGAGTGGGCTAGGTTATAGAAGAAGGGCCCGGGAAGCGGGCGTACAGACACACCAACGTCTTTCACATCAGCGAGGCTTGGGGCGTGGTATTAGGGGTGGTAGGAGCCACACGCAGCCCATAAGGCTAGGGTGCCTGGGGAGCACCCATTACACCGGGAGACCACAGGGGGTCCAGGAACACACGGGGACAGAGGTCCCGTGTAGCCGTGCCCAGGGAGTCATAGGCAGCCTCCCAACCTTATATTTACCAGCAAGACGTGGCGGGCGAGAATAAGAGGGTGTCTTGGGCCGGCCTTGACACGGAGCGAGGGACCTCGAGGAGATCACGGCCCTCCTGAAGGACCCCGCCGTGACACAATGTTTAGACTTAAGACGCGGTTTTCAGGAGGTTACAGTGGAATATCAGTTGAATGAGTCAACAGTGTGTTATTGCTATAAAAAAGCAAAAGCATACTGGGTTTTATTAACAGAACGAAGGGTAGTTCTATAAGAGGAATGTGATAGACTATTCTGTGTGACTATAGAGGACAAGGCAGGAAATACAGGCCTTTAACTGGAGCTAGGGGAATTTAGGTTGCTTTTTAGAAGAACCTTTTAACTATGAGGGCTGTTAAGTACTGGAGCAGGTGACCTAGGGAAGTGGCAGAATCTCTGTCCATGGAATCTTTTAGGATTATGTTAGCTAATACTTGGATGAGAGGGTTTTAGACAGGGTGATCCTGCCTTGAGTGAGAGTTGGACTAGATGACTTCTTGATGTTTCTTAAAGCCCTGGTTTTTTATGATTTTCTAAGAAAACTGTTTTAAATTTTGTAACTAATAGCAACTTTGGTATATTTTCAGGAAGTCATCCAGGAACGAAGACTACTGGGTGGCAATGATGTAATAGCAGTGACATCAGTTTGATTGCAGAATAATCTTATAAGGGAAACAAAAGATAGGATCTATTCCAGTTAAGAGATACAGAGGTAAGAAACTAAGTAAAGATATGTGTGGTGATGTCTTAGTAGGTGTCCCCTTAATTACTGTTTGACAAACTTTTATTATGTGTATTCACATTCCCATACTGTTAAGCATAGTTTTACTTTTCCCTTCTACATGCTCATTTTTATTATTCCTTCAGCTTAATAATTTCTTAAGAAGTCAATCAAATTTAACTACCAAGTTGCTTCTGCCTCAGTTGTCAATTCTTACTGATTCTAAGAAACTAGCCCTATTATAAAAACTTAATATTGCCAACTTCTAAGGTCACTGTGACAGCTGAATACTCAAAGCATCTAATTTTATCTTCAGCCCTCCCACAAATTCCTAGAGGTATACTGATACAATTGGAAGAATGCTTGCTCAGTATTCAGCATTGAGTCTATTAAGAGAGGATGTATTCATTTACAAAGATAAGATGAATACATGAAAATAAATGTAAAAGTTAGTTAACAACCAGTTCTAATATGCAGCTTCTAACTTGGCTCTTTTCTGGAAGGTAAATAATTTGGGAAAGTTTTTTGTTTAGACTGATGTGGAAAGACTGGTACAAATTTGCTGTGGGGTGGAGTGAAATGCAAACCTTTGATTAAGGTAGTGGATTTTCATTAGAGTTGTTTTTCAGACACTTGGGCCAAATTGGATTCTGCTTCATGGGCATCTAAGTGGACTTGGTGCCTAAGTGAAAGTCTGTTTTACCTTATTCAACTCCCTGAAAATCCACTGCTGCATCTACTTCTGTAATGCACCATAACCTTAACCTTGAGTTACAAGAACAGTGAGAAGGAGGGGGACCCACCTTCTGTATTAACTGTTTTCAGGAACTCTGGCAGGGTAGAATAGAATTGAACTTATGTGCCTATGAGCTGGAATAGAAACTGGCTCTTAGTGCTTTCAACCTGTATGGATGGCTTAGTGTTGAAATGAACATCTGAGCCCCAACAAAAAGCTTCAGTCCAGTGCTTAAAGAAGAAAAGAATCTACAGAAATGGCCTAATCTCCCCAGATCTGCTAAATAGGAGGATTGCATAGCTGCAGAACCCTCTCTCTGCCTTGCTGAAGTTTTGGCTTGGCATTGGTCTCCAGCACTGAATTTAAATTCATGCATTCACATGATGCTAGGTTATGTGTTGGGGGAGATGAGGAAGTGGCAGGAAAAGAAGCCATAGCTGCAGTTCGCTATAAAGTGTTAAGATGCTGTCCTGGAGCATGAGTTAAATACTAGCAATACCCAGTGCTCCATAGACATTGGCCACCAGTGGACATAAAATGTTTCAAGAGGAGCTAAAATTAATCTATTTTGGGTGAGTAGTCCAAAATACCAGATGATCATTGTTTATAAAATGGCCAGTTGAGAAATAAAGAAGTGCTGACAGGCACAATTTTGGATTTTCAGTCAAAATGTTTCTTTTAAAAATTGAGAGTTGTATCAAAGGTAGAATTTCACATGATACATGAGACTTGACTTCATCTGGGTTGTTAACTACCCAGCACTTGATGAGACATCCTGTACCAATTGATGCTGTCAAGCAGAGTTTCATGGGAAATCTAAGAGGAGCTAAAAATAGTACCCTTATAATATTGCAGGAGGGGTAAAAGGTTGACATATCTGACTCTCTTCTTTCCTTGAACTCCTGTAACTATTCCATGAATGTATTTCCCAACATGAAACTAAAGTAGGCTTCTAATAGAAACATCATAACAGTGGAGAAAGTATTGAAATTGCATTAACATGTTCAAATGAACAAGTTCATGTGTGCATCGTAAATTCTAAATTAACACTATGTCAGATAACTACAAACCACTAAAAGCTAGCAATAGTGAGGGCTAAAATATGAGCAGGTAATTAATTTCCACTTGGATCTTCTGTTAGTCTTCTTTGTGTTCAAGGACTTGTCCTAGGTTCTCTTTACAGTTTGTTTTAACTCTGGCTATCAGGTAGGCATAGACTATGATGGAGCACTGTTTCCTTGGGATACTTGACTAAAGGTTCAAGCCTCACTACATGAGACATTTACTGTGGAGTTGCCTAATTAGATCCACAGTAAACATGCAGACCAATTAGTCTGCAGGAAACTAATAAACTCCACAGCAGATTAGTACTTGTAAATACAAGTACTATCCTTCTGCTGAGTTTGTTCATGTGCAGTAATGCATGTATAGACTCTGAACCAGCTGGCTGGGGCATGAGGATGCTTCAGTGCACGGCCCCACTAGCCCCACACTACAGCAGCCTTGTGCCCCAGCCAGCTTCTCTGCAGCATGCTGGGCCAGGATGGAGCAGTCCTGGGCTGTCAGATTGTTCCCCTGGGGCCCCCTGCAAGCTGAGGCTGGTTTGGCCTGGCTCAGTGTGCCATGGTCCTTGGTGCACATGTAAATGCAGTGCCTGGGAACAATAAACTCTGGTGCAAACTGCACCAGAGTTAATTGCTTTGCCTGAATATGCATGTGCAGATGCAGCCACAGACCTCTTCGGGTTAGTACAATCTACAAACTTGGATGCCATTACTTTTTAAGACTGTTCAGTTCATATACAGCAAAAGATCTGTTATCTGGCACCCATGGGGAATGGTGGGTGCCGGATAACCAAATATGCCGGTTACCTGAGAGGGGTCTTTGCCTGGTTGAGCAAAGATGCCCCTTCTGCTGTGTCTGGTGCATCAGTGTGCTGGGAGACAGGGAGGGAGGCCCTGCGCAGGCTGCTTTGCCCCAGGCCGCAGTCCGAAGTGGGACTCAGTGAAAATGGAAGTCCCACTTCCGGTTTTGCTTTTGCTGCATCGACCGGTGTTGACTGGCATGCTGGTTAATAGAGCATTCTGGTTAATGAAGTTCTGGATAACGTGGTTTTTTACTGTATTAAAGTGTGGGAACACAGTTAATCGGGGTCTTCAACCCATAAAAAATGAACCACTAGCACACCAGAACTTCATAGGTCCAATCAACTTTTTGAGGAATAAGTGGTCAGAACTAGTTTTTTGTATGCGTCTTATGTGGTTAAAGCACAAGACAACTGCATTTGTTTGACTCTTTTGTGGAGGGTCATGATTGGTATTAGTGTGTGCCATCTACAGCTTTCAAAGCTGTAAGCATCTCTCAATTTTATTATCATTTTGCAGGTGTCTTTCATATCTTTTAATCCTGTGTGAATGATTGATCAAAGAAAATAGCACTTATCTGGTGCATGGGGGGTGTACTTGTTCCTCGGTATGGCACAGCATGCTTTGTAACAAAGCAACTTAAGGTTTAACAGTTAAATACCTGAATCCTGAATGGACCCGGGATTTTGGTCTGGGATAAGCAGACACAGGTCACTTGAATGCAATACAGTTGCACTGCCTTCAAGCATTTGAAAGTAATTTGTTTTCTTACCTGTGTCATGAGAAATGTGATGAAGGTGAAATGCATAACAAGGTGAAAAAAAAATTAATGCCACCTAGCATGCACCAGGATGCAGATAACAGGTACTTGCAACTAGATGACTAAAAGATACTTGAATTTTCAGGGTACTTTCACTTCCTCTTTCTGACCAACCGTGTACTATTCAGTGCATAGCTCTTCAAAAAGCCTAATTGTCCCAAGAGGCTCAGTTTTAATTAATATTTACTGAAATATGATAATGGTTCAATTTATCAGCTAACATGGGTTAGCTTTGTAGAATAACTCGGATACAGCATCATGAAATTTGAACTGGAGAGCCATTTGCTGGTATTCAAGTCATTATGTGCCTTTCATTCTGTTTTCAAAAGGACAGCTGAGTGAGAGTTTTGTTTTCACTGCAACTCTAGGCCTGCCAATTTTTCATTCCTAATTAATTAATTAATAATCTGGAGCCTGCTTTTTTTTTTTAACTGTATAGAATTATATAAGGAGTTCTTAAGTTCAATGGAAAACTTGAATGGTTTTTACCCATCTGTTACAGACATGGCAGGAGCAAGTTGTGGTGTTCTGTCAAAAAAAGAAATTGTAAGTCCTTCTACATGTTATGCATTGCCTAGATACATCACAAAATGGTGACAAAAATTACTATTTCATTAGCTTAGTGAAAATACATATTGATGTCTTTTTATCATGGTAGATTTTGATTTATCATGGTAAATTAAACCACTTCTGACATGTTTTATTTTTGCGTGGCCATTTGTTCCAGCAAGATTATTTTTTAGCGTGGCAGTTTTGCAACGTGTATCCTCACACACAGGCAAAACCACCATTTTTTCTGTTCTGCCGCAAAAATTCTCCACCAGGTGCCGCTTGGGTTCACTCAGAAATCCATGCAATTTTTGTTGCAATGCGGCCACTACACACCAGGTGGAAATGATGCAATTTTTAATGGTCAGGCAGTTCAAGATTCATGTTAATTAAAAATACTTTTTGTTGGACTGAAACTTTTCCACTTTCTTTAACCATCTGCTAATTCAGGGGTCCCTGGGTTTCCCTCCAAGCTGCAGGTGAGGGTTGCCCAAGCCAGTCTCTCATGTTGCCACAAAACAAACACCCCACCTTTGTCCCCCTGGTTCCTGAGGTCCCCCTAGCATGCACCCCAGCTTTCTTGGGGCACGGTGATCACTGCAAGCATAGCAGCCAAAAAAGCATAGCAGACACTTTGCTTAGCAGCCAAAATTTTCTTTTTGACTTTGAATTAGGTGCTCCTGTGCCCACCCCAACAGTTTTCCTAGTGATGCAAGGCAAAGGTAGGCACTCTGAGGGGTATACCCTGCCACGGTTGGCTACCATAACCATTTGCAAGCCAGCCTTTCATGGTTCCTGAAAGAAACACCCAACCTTTGTCCCTCTGGTCCCTGAGGTCCCTCTAGCATCCAGCCCAGCTTTTTCTGGACAGCATCCACCCCAGGGCTGGCCACCAAACCATTGACAAGCCTGTTCCTCAGGTCTTTCTTGCCTCCCCTCTACCCCCACCTTTTTGACAGCACTAGCCCTGCATGGCCATGCACACTTTGTGCCCCTCAGCACTGCCATGGGCTAACCAAGTGTCTTTGGACAATGAATGGAGCTGAGTTTAAAAGAGAATTTACACTTTTCCTTGTTTGCAGGTAAACAGTTCTGCACACTTTAAAAAGTCCTTTGGTAAACTGTATTTGAGTGAAAGTTTCACAATGACCACTAAAACAGTTAAACCAACAGTAAGAGTGTTAATAACAGATAAACAATTAACCATAAATTGCTGGATTCCTCCCCCCACCCATTAAAATATCATGTTAAAGAGACATGAAAGATAGAAGGCTAATCTGATTTCATAAGATGAAGAGAGAGCAAACGAGGAAGCATTGCCGCACACCCACACCACCACAGGAAAAACAGAATCCCATCAACCCTCTTTTGCCATATATGCCTTAGTAATGAAAATGGAGAAAGGTACATGCATTGACCACATAGTAATAAAAGTTGATAAGAAGTTAGAGAAGTATTAAAGCATGAGCACTAATGACTGCCGGTGGACTGAAATTTTTGTTCAGACATCACTCAACTTTGGGTACACTCATGCTTTAAGTATGAGAACCTGGTGTCCTCTCCCCCTTGGGAGTGGGGGGGTGGAGGGATGCTCTGTATTCTCCTCCCCTTCATCCCTGAAGTGTAATGGTGCTCTCCTCTTGAGGATAGAGGAGGCATTGGCTGTCTTTTGGACCAAAATCCACAGTGGGTTGGGCTGGCCTATTCTCAGTGTTGTTATCATCAAGGAGTCTGAAAAGTGTAAATCTTGTCTCCATACACCCTCTACAATTAACATTCTTATGGAAATTCTTAATAATTTCTAAGAATTCCTTAGTGCTGCACTCAGTACTATTGGAATTGGCTTTCTCCTGCCTCAGTTGCCTAGCAAAGGTATCCCTAATGTCATCTGCCATTCAGTCTGTGCTTGTAGATCTGATTTAGCAGGATTGAACCAGTAACTCCAAAATGTTTTCCTTTGTTCTTTGTTGCCTTCTTCTATAATTACATTGATGCTCAGCATTATTAATTGCTGTTGAGGATCTAGAAACCACAGCTACAGTACTAGGGATAGCTATAGAAAAGAGAAAAATAAAAGTCTCATGAGGTGTTAGTCTATTTTAAAATACTTTTAAAAGCCTCCTATGCAAGCTTTACGAACCGGACCCCCACCCCCTCTCACCTGTGTTATCAAGGTCTCCCCTCCAAAGTATTCTAAACCATCCCAACGTATACTCCTTGTCACTGGGTTGTACTGGTTCCCCTGCTCCTCCCCCAGGGAATTACACCTACCTTCTACCCCCAAGTGCATTTAACTTCCCTTCACCCACCAGCATAGGACTGTGCAGGGCATAACTAACGTTTGTTTAATGCAAGCAGTCTCCCCTTAGCCACCAGACTACAAAAGCACAAAACCCAAATTTTTTAACCCAATGTCTCCTACCATTGCCATAACTTACAAGTCAGAGGCTTGTGGTGTCTCCTGTATAGAATATTATTCTCTCTTGGGAACCCAAATCCTCCTGCAACAGAATATTGGTGGAGTCAGAGCCCTCTTCTTCCTTATCAGCAGAGTTGGTTGTCAGCCCCTCCAACTGACCATTAGGGCTGTGTGAAATTTTGCTGGGTGTTTCATTTCAATACTGTTTTGACTCACTTTGAGCTTGAAATGGTGAAATCAAAACAAAAGGCTTCAAACAGCCTTGAAATGAAATAAGGACACTTGAAATGTTTTGAGTATTCAAAACTGGGCTTGCTTGCAGTGAAACAGAAACTAAGAAGAGGGAGGGGAAAGAGTGGGGAAGGACTGCTCTGATATTGACTGTGTAGCTGGCCAGTGACTGTGATGCTTCCCTGATGTCTCTTCCAATCCCAGTGCTTTTGGGGAGGGATGGAAAAACAGCATAAAAAGTAGCATTGTTTGAACAAAGCTTTCTCTGTGCCTTGGGGTTAGTTACTAAGCTCTGCCTTCCAGCAGCTCAGCAGCATCAGAGAAAGGCTATCACTTCCTAGCTGCTAGTAGGGGTGATGCATAGGGGGTGCATGTGGGTGCATGCTCACCCCCTGAGCGTGGCGGTACACCCCACCAAGCACCTTGCTGTTGATATCTCCAGTGGAGCCTGTGGACAGTCCATGATCACTGCTGGCCACCGCTGATGCTGCTAGTGGTGCCTGTGGGTGGTTGCCGACCCCACTTGCTGCTGACAGTGCTGGCAGCATCTGCGGGAGCACCGCACTTAACGCCGCCGGGTTCCCACTGCTGCCGCCATGCTCCCACCACTGCCAGCACAGTAATAAATACATACATACATACATACATAAATACATGCATACAATTATCTACATATATTACATTACAGAAGAACACACAGGTTTTCCAGCACACCAAACACACCATGAAACACATTATGAAGTGTGCTGGAAGGACAGTTGGAAAGCTTTCAGGGAGGGGCAGAAGAGGGGGCAGAGAGAGAGCTGTAAGTCCCTGCCCCCCCCCGCCCAACTGAGACTCAGCCTCTTTCCTACAACAAACAGACATGAGGCCTCCAGTTCTACTGGCAGCAAGGAGAGGGGAGCAGTGCCACTGCCTGTTCCTGAGTCTGCATCTCCTCCAAAAGCACCAGCCATAACCCTGCCCCCCCCCACTATCACCATGACAATAAGCAGCACCAGCATGACAGTCTTCTTCACCCCCATTTCACTTCCCATCTTGAGCCTTCATCTGCACATCTCTGGCAGGTCTGAGGCTTGCTGGTTGCAGTGGAATTGAGAGGCTTCAGGTGAGCTCAGATTAGCTGCCTGGGATGCCGGATTTCAGGATGAAAAAGCTGAGGAAGCACCTGCAGTTGGTGTGTGTGCTGTTCCTGCATGGAAGGAATAGTAAAGAAGCCAGAGACTGGCATGCAATGCAGGCAAGAAAGCCAGTCAGTGAAAATGGAAATGAAGGTGTCAGTGGGTAAGGGACAGGCTGAGGTGGGGCAGGGGATGTAGCAGTGCAGGTAAAAATGGAGAGGTATGTAGGGAGTTAGATGTCTGGCAGGTTGTAGTGTGTCGAGCTCTAACGTCTATGCTGAGTCAATGAGTTTCTATACCTAGGAGGTTGATGAAGCACAGTTCATAGGCTCATCTGTGAAAAGTGGTTTATAAATTCCCTTTGACAATCAGGCCTGAGAAACTGGAGACAGCTACTTGGTAGCAGTGTGTGAAATGGGCTGTATTCAATTTGGATTTGGATTTGGCCCAAATTGGGGTTGGTGATTCGATTAATTGATTTGGATCACTGTCCCCAATTCAATTTGGCCGAATCCAGATCTGAAGATTTGATGCTGATTCAGAGAATGAGCGATTTGGCTATAGACACAAGCTTTAAATTTTTTTTCTACATACCTTGAGGTACCAGTGTGGCTTGTGAACGCTGTGAAGGTGGGGTAGGTGGAGCATCCCACGGGAGTACTTCTGGTCCACTTCTGGGTCCACTGCCAAGCATGCTGGGGGTTCCCCCAGCTCAGTGATAGGCCATGGGGGGACCCCAGGTGCCCCCCCCCAGACCCAGGAGGCACCAGTCACTGAGCCGCCCTGTGCACTCCCTGGAGGACCCAGAAGTGGTTCATAAGTGCTTCTGGTCCACTTGTGGGTCTTCTGCTAAACATGTGGGGGACCCCGCCATAGTCCTGTGGGATGCTCCGTCTACCCCAGCATCACAACATTCACAAGCCACCTGCTACCTTGAGGTATGTAAAAAAAAAAAAACATTTAAGGCTGTGTCTATGTCCAAATCACTGAATCTTTCTGAATCTCTCCAAATCAATTTAGAGAGATTAAAGGGTCTCCTGATTCAGTTTGGGTTCAGAGATTCAGCCACTGAATCGGGTCGAATCTCCGCCAAATTGAATCGGGGACCAAAGCTTCGCACAGTCCTGTTAGTTGGGTGTTATTCTCTTTGATATATTTTTGGTGTGCACTCATTCTGGTGCACAGTTGTTGCTTGGTGCCTCCTACATATTTTCCATCAGGGCACCAAGTGTTTAGTGGTGATCGCTGCAAGGTGATTGCTGCAAGCATACAAAAACACTTTGCCCAGCAGCCAACAATTTCTTCCAGTCTTCAAATTAGGGACCCCACTGGCTACCCCAGCAGTCCCGTTAGTGATGGGTTGGGGAAAAAGTGGATACCATGTAGATTTGTTTGGGAGAGCACCCAAAAATGAATAGCTGGGTGAACAGAAGAACATTTGGGAGGGTGGGGAGGAGTGTAACCAAAAGCCACTCAAAAAAATAAACCAATCACTAAATACATCTCTAAACTGCCCCTTGCTGTAATTTAGTACTAGGAGGTCAAGAAGGTAAAATTCTTATGAGGTGCCCCCTAGCGTCTTTTACTAGTAATTGCACATGAACCAATTATGAGTCTTAAACGCATTACGTAACATAAATGTAACATCATCATCATGGTACATCGTGAGAGTGAAAAAACCCTAGGGGATATCTTTAGCTAGAGAAACCCGATAAGCACCCTACTGCATAGCAATGCATGTATACCAGGAAATCTGTTGAGGAAACCTGATGATTTTTCTATCTAAAGCACAGTTGGTAGCCAATAGGGGTGTGCAAAGCAGGCCCTATTCGATTTGGGTTTGGATTCAGCCCAAATCAGGGACAATGATTCAATTAATTGATTCAGATCACCGTCCCTGATTTGATTTGGCTGAATCTGAAGATTTGATGCTGGTTCAGAGAATCAGTGATTCGTCTGTAGACACAGCTTTAAATGTTTTTTTCTACATACCTCAAGGTACCAGGTGCAGCTCATGAACGCTGCAATGCTGGGGCAGATGTAGCATCCCACAGGAGTGCAGGGGCACCCTCCAATGTGGTCAGCAGCAAACCCAGATTTGGACTGAATGTACTTTAAGTCCACTTCCAGGTCCACTGGGGAGCACATAGGGGGTCCCCATGCCCCCCCTGGCTCAGCGATTGGCTATGGGGGGACCCTGGGTGCCCCCCCAGACCCAGGAGGTACCAGTTGCTGAGCCAGGGGAGTGCGGGGGTGGGGGGAGGTGGGCTGCGTGCTCTCTGGCAGACCCAGAAGTGGACCAGAAATGCTTCTGGTCCACTTCCAGGTCTGCTGCTGAGTGCACTGGAGATCCCCCCACATTTCTGTGGGACACTCCATGTGCCCCAGCATTGCAGCATTCACAAGCTGCCTGCTACTTAAAGGTATGTAGAAAAAAAACATTTAAATCTGTGTCTGTCTGAAGGGTTCTGATTCCATTTGAAGAGATTAAAGGGTTCTCTGATTTGATTTGGATTCAGAGATTTAGCCACTGAATCGGGCCGAATCTCCGACGAATCAAATCAGGGACTGAAGTTTCGCACCATCCTAGTAGCCAGCACAATTGACTAAAGGTATAATGAAGTGTTACTCTGAATTACAGACTTTGGATGGCCCACACAAACTTACTGCTGTATTTCACAAGTACCTAATTAAACTAGCTAATAAACCTGGTTTCTAATTTGTGGGAAGTAAACCTTAACTTGAGTTGCACCACTTTGGTCCAGGTTATTTGACAGACTTCCACAGCTATCATAAGTTTCTACTGCAATGCGTGTCTGCCAGTGTTCTAAAGAGGCACATAATCCCATGCATTGCTGTGTTGGGTGGTATCATAGTAATGGTGGTAATATCTTTCTAGTGTTAGAAAAATGTTACCTCTAGAGTTGTGAAATTTGGATGCATCATTACCAGATATTGTGCAAGCTGGTGTAACAGGGTGGCCTGTCACCTTCAGAGGAGATAGATAGCCTAGCTGAGGGAATGCAGCTGTGTGAAGGCTAGTGATTACCTAACTGAAGATGAGAGAAAGAAATTTTCATGACTTGGTCCTAGCCCAAAGAGCAAATCTTGCAGTCATTTTGTAGCAGTCCCACCCCTCAGCACTGATTGGCCTAGAGGCCTCGGAGGGAGGAGGGCAAGGGGGCGGTTGCCATCTTTACTGCTAGCTGACCTTTATGTGGCTCCACCCCTCAGTGTTGATTACTGAAGAGGCACAAGGGGGCAGCTACCACCTTGGCTGCTGCCCTTTGTGCTGCCCTGGCAGCTGGAGCTTTTCCTTCCCAGGTGGGCTGTGAGGTCATGCTGCAGCAGCAGCAGCAATGACCATTAGCTTCCACTGGTGATCCAGCATTTTATTTTTATTAAGTTTTTTCAGGGGGGAAGGGGGGGTGATTTCCTGGAAAATTTCAGCCAATGCCATTTTTCTTGGTGATTGTGGAGATCACCGTTTTTTTGAGGTTTCTGCAAAAATCATGAAACTGTGATTTAAGTAGGTCCTTACTAACCCCGTGTTAATATACTAATGCGCAGTAAAATTAGTCTATTGCGTGTTAGTGTCACTGTTGTGGCACACCTCGCTGCCCCGCTCCTAGAGAGGGGAGAACTGCTGGGAAAAAGCCTTAGGAGAGATAATGAGCACAGCTGCAGGTTGCCAGGGCAACTAATGAGAGTCAGCTGATCCTGAGGGGGCAGGGCCTGGCTCCTATAAAGCCTAGAGCCAAGGCCAGGCTGCTAGTTCCTTACCAGCAACTAGAGGGGAAGGAGTTTCTGCAGTTAGGATGTGAGGAAAAGCCTAACAGCAAGTATAGCTTGTGAGAGCTCCAGCGGCTGGAGCAATGATGTTAAATTACAGCCAGGAGGCTTATGTTGTTAGGGCCCAGTGCCTTGTGTTTTGGTTATAGCCAGGAGGCTGGTGTTTGTTTTAGTGTTTGTATTACACCGGTGGTTTCGGTGAGGCTATAAGGGGTTGGAGGAGGCCTCATAGGGGCCCCAGAGGGGTGGGGCCCTAGCGCCAAGAGGGCACGTTATCCTCATAAAGGGACCCACAGTGGTGTGGGGGCCCTAGCGCCTGTGAGGGCGCAGTACTCATAAGGGGGCTCACAGGAGGGTGAGGACCCTGATGCCAGTAGGGGCGCAACTTACGGGGTGTGTAGACCCCAGCCCAGAGAGGGGCATTTAAAGAGCCCAGTGTGGGCACAGCAAGTCCCAGAGAGAGGGGCGATTTTTAGTAGGAAGCCCAGGGTGGGCATAGAGAGCCCCAAACAGGGGGCGGTATTATTAAGGAGCCCAGCAGGGGCCCAGAAGGTCCCAGAGAAGGGGGACCATTGTGAGGCCCAAGAGGGGCAATGTTTGAGAGGCCCAAGGGCAGCAAGTTTGAGAAGCCCAGGACGGGCGTAGCGAGCCCGGTAACAGGCTAGCACTACGGAAAACCCAGGACAGGGGCAGGGTGCTGCGGTGGACCCAGATGAAAGGGGTTAGCAGTACAGCGCCCCAGGAGAAGGGCGGTGCTGCGGTGGTCCCCAGGAAAAGGGGATAGTAGTACAGTGCGCCTGGCAAACGAGAGGTTAGCAGTGTGGTGGGCCTAAAAGACCGGTGGCTCGAGAGGACGTCCCAAAGTGGACTAGATTATTTTAGAGAAGGCCCAGAGTGGGCCTCAAGAGTCCCAAGAGAGGGGCGGGGTTACTAAGAGTCCCAAGAGAGGGGCGGGGTTACTAAGAGTCCCAAGAGAGGGGCGGGGTTACTAAGAGTCCCAGTGAGGGGCACTGTATTAAAGAGAGCCCGGAGTGGGCACAGTGAGAGCCCAGGAAGGGGCACTAGCATAGAGACATACGGAGAAGGCCCTAGAGTGGGCTAGATTACAGAGGAGGACCCGAGAAAGCGGGTGTGTATTTTGACTGGACAATGTCTGTCCCATCTGCAAGGCTTGGGGCGTGGTATTAGGGGCTGGTAGGAGCCACGCATAGCCCATAAGGCTGGGGTGCCCAAGTAGCACCCATCATACGGGGAGACCACAAGAGTCCAGGAAAACTGCAGGGACAGAGGTCCCGAGTAGCCGTGCCCAAGGAGGAGTAAGGTAGCCTCCCTATTATATTTACCAGCAAGACATGGTGGGCGAGAATAAGAGGGTGCCTTGGGCCAGCTTGACACGGTGCGAGGGACCTCAGGGAGCTCACGGCCCTCCCGCAGGCGCCGCTGTGACAGTCACAAAAAAGCATGTGCTAGCACTAATGTACAGTAGCGCCGATTATGGCTCATTTAATTAGTACCTGTAATTACAGGTACTAGCTTAATGCATTGTAATTACAGCTAATTTATGAACATGTAGACACATCCATAAAATATGAAATGTGGTTTAAAAGCTATAAAGGTAATATTTTCAAAATTGTCAAATAGGGCAATATAAAATATGTAACATGCTATGGAGAGACAGGATTATTGTTGTTATTGCTAATGGTTCAGGAGTCCCAAATCTCTATGCCAGGAAGACTTATTTAAGATCCCATAAAGCTCTGCAGTCTGGTTCTGGTAGTTGGGATCTATTTTGGGAACACTGTAATTCATTCAATATTGAAGCATTTAGTTTTGAAGCCCCTAACCATCTGTCTTATTAACTTTATGGCAGAGGAGAGGGGGAGGAACTAACTTGCATAATGTTCACTCCTAAAACTAAGGAGATGTTTCCTTGTTTATATGTACACCTCTCAAGGTCTATCAATATTGAAAAAACTTAGGCATATTAAAATAAACCCAAAAGAAATCTAGCTCATTTAACCAGTCCCTAATGTGCTAGACCACAATCAAAGCTCAGTCCAAGCAATTAAGGTGCCAGCTGGTATCTGCAAGCCCCTGATTACCAAGTATGGCAAGTACATGTTCTGTGCACAAGGATCTCAAAGGACAAATAGAATGGAAAAAAAATGGCAATCTTTCAGCTCATAATTTTAACTGGTAGCTACCAGCTACATATCTTCTAAGGGCATCCTAAAGCATGAGTGATGCTTACAACTTAGTGCATTTAGGGTGTTAATAGATGTGTTTGGAGCAGGATCAGCTGTGCTGGGATGTCTGTCCTTTTGTCCTGCAGGGCTCCCAGAGTTTCAGGGGCCCAATCCTGCAGAAAAACATCCACGGGGTGTGGCAATGTGTTGCACCATGGAAACCCCCTTCAGGGAGATTCCCAGAGCATGCGTCTGCAAGTGTGAAGAGGGGCACACATTTGTTCCCACCTCCACACTTGCAGACTGCTTCTTTACCCAGGGCGAGGCAGTAAGAAACACATGCCTTGGGAATCCCCTTGTAGGGGAATTCCTGGGATTCAGATGGCCAGCTTTCTCCCGCCATAAGTGAACAGACATCAGCTGCAAAAAGATGGCACAGACTATGACTATGAATCTTTGAGATCAAATTTGGGCATTTGTGATGCAACAAAAGGCCAAGATGTGTGTTCACTTGGCTTTTGTGCCACCATACACATTTTTATTGAGGGACAAAGGCGAAATCTATTTTCAGCCTTAATCATTAATTTAATGAGGCAATTATTTGTTTGTAAAAAGCAAATATTCCTACAATGATGGAGAACTAGTCTGGCAATTTTCTATAGCTACCATACTAGCCACCTTAGATATCACATCTCTATGGTAGAGGGACTAAAAGCCATAAAGAACATTATCCTTCGATTCATAGGTTGTAAGGCCAGAAGGGACCTCTGAAGATCATTGGGTCCAGCCCCTTGCACCAAGCAGGAAAGATAACTGGGGGTCATGTGACCCCAGCAAAGTGACTGTCTAGTCTCCTCTTGAAGATTTCCAGGGTAGGAGATTGCACCACCTCAGGAGGGAGCTTATTCCACAGACTGGGCACCCTGACTGTGAAGAAGTTTTTCCTAATGTTGAGCCTAAATCAATCTTCCAGGAGTTTGTGGCCATTACTCCTGGTTTTCCTCTCAGGTGTCCTGATGAACATTTGCTCACTGAGCCCTTGGCGTACTCCCCTAGTGTAGAGGTAAGTTGCTACCAGGTCCCCTCTCAACCTTCTTTTCCTCAGGCTGAAGAGTCCCAGATCCCTCAGCCTTGCCTCATATGGCTTGCCTTTTAAGACTCTGATCATACAGGTGGCTCTTCTTTGGACTCTCTCAAACTTGTCTACGTCCTTGTTAAAGTGTGGTGCCCAGAACTGGATGCAGTACTCCAGCTGTGGTCTCACCAGTGATGAGTAGAGAGGAAGAATCACCTCCTTGGTTTGGCTGGAGATGCATCGATTGATGCATGCCAGAATATTGCTTGCACAACTGGCTATAGCATCGCACTGCTGGCTCATATTCATACTGATGAGAGAGTTCCTTCCATTTTCATTACGCTCTCCCACTTTGTCCTTCAGGTTTGGGGACTTGTAATAGGGGGCTTCTAGCCTCTGTCATTTTAAGGGAGAGAAAGGGCAGCACAACAAGACCACAATCAGTGGGCTGCAGGAGCTGTGAGGAAATAGATGGTGGCAGCAGAAAGTCTGGAGCCTACAGACCACTGCTTGGGAGCAATGTGCACCACAGTAGGGCAGAGCTCCAGCTGAGTCGTTGAGTAAGGGACTGCAGTGCAGGAGGAACAGGCTGATTAAGGCTAAGGGAGAACCCCTGTTCAGAGTTGGGGAAACATATTCCCCAGTAGTACCACTCCTTTGGGTCATAAGTCAAGACTGAGCTCGAGGCTCAGTCTGGCTCTGACATTTGCAGGAAAAAGCTTCTGAAAAAACAGGCTGCTAGAAAGCAAGCTACAGGCTCAGGAAGGTATTCTGGAGTCTGAGGGAGAGCCAGCAGATAGGGAAGGGGGTTTACAGAGGTGGAGAGACCTGAGGTGGGATTTGAGTTAGAGACTGGTGGGTCTGTGTTTGTGTTTAAGCAGAGGTTTGCCTTGCCCACAGTCCCTGACTAATGTGACTGACTCAGTTCTCTGCAATTGCATTGCACCACTGAGAGCACGACTCAGACCTTGTCGTGCCTTAGGCTGTAGGCACACCACGACACAGTGTCAGTCTGTTCTGGCAAGCCTTGAGTTACAGCTGTGCCTGTTTCTCTTGACTTGTGACCCAGCTTTGGCTTTTTCCAACCCTGATCTTGGATCTCCCCATAAAACTTGGTGCTGGCTGTGCACTCTTCGGTTTTTCTGAAAACCTGACTCAGCTTCACTTCCTGGATTTGGATCTTAGATTCTCCCTGGAACTCAGCACTGCTTCTCTGACTCCTGGATCCTGACATCAGCTTGCATCTTGGATTGTGTCTGTTGGACCTCCTGTCTTGGCACCCCTGGAACCTGGCCTCATGCTGTCTGCTCCGCTGACCCAGACCTGGAACCCAACCCTCTGGTAACCAGTACCTCTACTCTGCTGACCTCCTACTTGCTCCCCAGAGACTTTTCACAGGCCTACTACTGATGTCCCACCCAGCAGTTCATAGGTTGAAGTGGATATTAAGATAGGACCCAGTACATGAAATGGAGGAAGATCTTTGAGGAATGGGCATGACTATGGGCATGCCTGGAGGCCGGTTCCCTTAAGGCATGATTAAGGCCAGGATGCCATGATTAGGACCAGTAGAGCCATGATCAGTGTCAGTGAGACACAGGTGCCAGGAAGGCACACAGTGCTAGTCAGCAGACTTAGGGTCCAGTGGCAAGAGTAAAACCAGGCTGTCTGATTTGGAATATTTAAGCTAGGACAAATATAGGTCCAGCAGGTTCACTCACTGACTCAATGGAGCAGCTTCCCACAGCAATCTACAGCAGTGGTCACCAACCACTTGATTGCGATTGATTGATCAATTCTGGAGAGTCAGAGTTGATCTGAGGGTCCAGGGGCTGAACCCCACCCCCCAGCCTAGCAGGGTGGGGAGGGAAGGGATGGGGACCAGATCGAGGACCCCACAGTGAAGCCAGGAGCAGGGAAGAGGCAGGAGCAAAGGGGTAAGTGGGGCCCTGGGGGGTGGATAGGACTGAGCCTGGGGAGTGTGGGGGGGTGCAGAGGGTGTGTCCTCCCAGATCATGTGGGGCAGGGCGGGCTGCTGCTGTGGGCTGGGGCTGGGGCCGAGGCCATGCTGGGCTCTTCCTGGCAGGGGGCTGGACCACACTGTGCTCGGGGCAGGCAGCAATGTTGGAAGGGAGGGTGGAGAGGCTGCAACCCCGCTTCTCGGCACCACCACCTGCCCTGAGGATAGCTGGGCCTTGGCCCCCTGCTGCGGGAAAGAGCCACAGCCTGCGTCCTGATCTGTATGGGCACATGGGAAGGAATCTCTAAAGCAGTGATCTCCAACCTTTTTATCTCCAACCTGGCTGTTCCTGGACTGGGTGCTGGGACTATTGGCTCATCCAGGGCTGCGTTGGCACTCTTGCCACTGAGCTAAGCCTTGTTCCCTGCCTTCCCAGTGGTGGGACAGTTGGTGGGAGCTCCCCCAGAGGAGCCGATAGACCCGGCTTGGGAATGCCTCAGCCCCATCCCCTGCCTGCCTGGTGGAAGAATGCCCATAGTGCCGTGCCCCATCCAGGCCCACTGCTGGGACAACCGGCCTGTCCATGGCCCTGAACAAGCCCCGCCACTTGGCCCCAAACAAGTCCCGAACATGGCCTCAACCCCCCTGCCCCATGTACAGATCAGGGCGCAGGCTGCCGCTGCCGGCTGGGGCCATGCCAGGCTCTTGGAATACTCCTCCCAGAAAATTCATTTTTTAGACACTATAGTGAAGGTTTATAATGGCCTCATCACTACCACATTGTATCAGAAACCAACCGCCTGCCACAGCTACCTTCATGCCACCAGCCTTCATCCTAAGCACACCACAAGATCCATTGTTCACAGCTAAACTTTGTTACAGCAGTATCTGCTCTGACCACACTGACCAGTATGAACATCTTAACAGATCCAGAGCAGAGATTCCTACATTTACAAAACAATCCCAAACTGTAGCCACTCAGATCAACAAAACCAGTCTCAGACCTCTCTCTGACCTGTTACAATACCAATCCTGAGATAACAACAAAGTTTCTCTGGTTGTCACCTACAGACCTTGGCTTGAACACCTGAGATGCATCACTAATGATGCATCCAACCCCTCCTGGAAAAGGATGACTGTTTCAAAGTAGTCATGGGGGACAAACCTATCTACCTGACAGGTAGCCTCTGAACCTCAAACAGCATCTCTCAAACACAGGGTTACCTAATTCCCAGTCTCACTGAGGTACTTGGCCTTGCAATAGACCCAGATGCTTTCTGTGCTTAACATCAATATAGACCACATCATCCCTGGATTGAATAATATGGATTATAATGTTTGTGGCTCATTTGCTTGCCATTCTACCAATGTCATACACCATCACCTGCTCACAGTGCCCCTCTGCTGCCTACATTGGACAGAACAGGTGATCCCAACATGAAAGAAAGAATAAACACCCATCCAACATCAGGTGCAGGAAGACGTCCAGTCTTGTGGCAGAATACCTTAATTTTCCTGGACACTCCATTGCTGACCTGAGGGTGACTGTTACGCATAAAACCTTCAGAAAGTGATTTGAAGGGAAACTGGAACAAAAAATCATCCACATACTGGATTGTGTTATGTATGGTTTAAACAGGGACTCTGGATTCTTATTTCATTACCTGGATTAACTTTTGTGATTCCTTTTGTTCCTATGATTTTATGGTGTGTGTGTTTGCTTCTCCTAGCAGTGCTTCTCCTCCTTCCCTTCTCTCTCCTGTCTCTCTCCCCACTCCTTTTTGCCTATTGTATTCAAATTTGTCTCTTCCTTCTACGCTGCTTTGTGCATGACCCTTCACAGCATCTGAAGAAGTGAGCTTTGGTCTAGGAAAGTTTGTATTAGAAAGCTTGAATACATGTCTGCGCGCGCATGCGCGCTCTCTCTCTCTCTCTCTCTCTCTCACACATCTATATCTGGATCTATCTATAGAAAGATAGATAGATAGATAGATATAGATATTTATATATTATATAGATATATATATTCTGCTTTGGGTAATCTATAAGGTGCCAATCTATCCTGCCTTCTAATTTCCTGTAGGCTGGCTGATAGTAGTAAAACCACACATTAATGCTTTTAACAGTATGTTAACAACATTGTATTGTATCCTTAGCCAGAAGCTTTTGTATAGTGTGTGTTTTTACAGTTTAAAGGATAAATACAAGAAACTACCTAGTTTGTTTCATGTTTCAGTCCATAATTGTCCTGTTAGCTTAAAACACAGTAGGTAGCTCTCTAATTAAAAGCTGTTGTCAGCCTTAATCATCATAGTTAAGCTTTTAATCCTATCTGACTCAGAGAGAGAACAAGTTTTTTATCAGTGACCTCAGTCAATTTTTAGATTGCCTGCAAATTTTTACTTTTTATTCCTTGTGGAGAAACATTCCTCTTATCAACAGTATTTATCCCTCCAACTCTTCACCTTTTCAGTGGGGCAATATTATACTTCATTACCTGTAATAGGAAGGTTGCATTATTTGGAAAAGTAGGATTTGATTTTCTCTAATGTCTTCCCATTAATTTCCATTAACATCCCTGGTAGTATCACACCAGCTGCTGCTGGTCATGCTGTATCGTCATTAAGATGGAATATCTTTGCTGTAGTACAAGAGCACTGTTTTGATAGCTTTTAAATTAGTAAGGATTTTTGGATATCAAACAGAGAAAAAGGCAAAAAAGATTAGTATGTTAAGGGAAGGTACAGTATAGTAAAATCTTGCCCAATGAGGAAGGCCACTTTATGCTATAGAAAGAATGTAGAAACCCAAGGAAAAAGGAATTTGCTTCCCTGCTTCTTATAGGCATGCCAAGCTTTCAAACTAAGTGAAAACAAAACAGAGATTGGGCTAAGACTTTTGTTGGGCTTAGGTGAACTTTTGCATGAGTTTCTGGTTCTAGCTTGTGGACAATCCAGTTCTTGGTGATCATTATCCAACTGTTCTTGCCTTAAAGGTTACTGGAAATATTTCACCCATCCAGTGGTGGGTGTGGGGTGGATGGGCCAGATACAATCAATTGCTTTCCCCCAGTTGTGCTAGGTTGGGTCAGCACCCCCACCCCCTTTGTCCCACAGCAGCTCACCAAAACTCCTTAAATGGCCCTCCAGCGCAAATAGTTGCCCACCCCTGTGGGTGGGTAGTGGGTTTGGGTCAGTAGGATTCAGTAGGAACTGAGTGCTATATAGTAGCTGCTTGTGAGCTGCTAGTTTGCTTGTCAGCCTGTCACTTGTAGCTGGCAGTGTTGGAAAGAGGAATACAAAAGGTATTTAACACCCACTTCGAATGCCTCTCCTAAATGAGTCTGAATTGTTAGTACAGAGCTGGCAGGAAGCATATAAACACAAATATGCCACATGTTCATTGCACCCTGATTAATGGACCTTCTGTGACTGTCGTTGTTGTCATGACAGTAACCATGACCTACTACACTGTAGGCTGAAATCAACAGCTCATTTATGAATTTAAGTGACAGTGCACTTACGCAAACATCTTTTGACAGTGCCTTGCTGTGCAGAGATGAAACTGGGGAAGCTGCTGACAATACACAACTAGGCACTTAAATAAAAGGATAAAATTATCTTGAAACTAGATATGGGAACTGCAACAGCTGCTGTGCACGTACTTAAGTCACTACTATGGAGAAATACAAGACATAGGAAGGGATATGGCCTCTATTTATACATGACCTGGAGTCTCTGGAGTATAGCTCTTCAGTGTAAACTTAGTTCTAAATCAGGGCAACGTATTCTACAGGCTATATCTGTTTCCAAACTGTGAATACACAATGTCAGTGTGATAGCATCAGGTAATGAAACAATTCTGAATGTTCAAAGCTCCTTTATTTAAGGAAAAAACATGGCATAATTTATTCAGGCTCTGAGTTACCACTTCAAGGCATAGGAAGTCAAGTTTGTCATTTTTCTTATACCACTAATGGAACTAAAAACTGGAGACATGTTTCATTTTATTAAGGAGAAAAATTGCTTAATGGGAATATGCCCTATGTAAGAATACAGAGAAGGTAAACTGCCATTTCTTTAAAACCCATCTTTTTAGTATTGTAAACTAGTGTTGAAGTTATCATCTAACCCACTTGAAGAATGACAAACTAAATATCCTGTATCTGAAACATTACATGCATTAACACTCTAACTAAGAAATGTTTTTTATTCATACAGCGACATGAAAAAGTAATTTGCCCAAGATATTACAGCAAATAATTAGACAAGTGGTAGAAACAGATTTCCGGGAATACAAACTGACAAGCCTTGGAAGAGATGTGCTCTGTCAAAAGTCTTTTTTTAAAGGCAGTTCTAATCACTGGTCTCCTAGAAGAAGCACGTCATACAAAGCATTTCATAAGGCAGCTTGAAGCCTCCTGCCACATACATTATTTCCAGACTGTCCCAACCTCTAAGATACAGATCCATTAGCTAGGATGCAACCCATAACAAAGCCCCACAAAAGCTCTCTCTCATTTACAATGTACAACAATGAAACGATTCAATATAAGAACTTGGTACATTTATGGAACTGGCGATTAGTGACCTTGAGAACTGTTACAGTGCCTTGTCACAGCCCAAACTGAAGCAAATGTAGTTCAGTTAAACTTTACTTTTTGGTGTAGCTACTCTGGTCAGACTATATACAACTTCTGTAAAAGGCTTTGAGAGCTGAGTATTCAGTGAAAGTGGAAACATTTTTAAAATGCTTGTTCATTCTATTTATAAGTAAGGTCATTTGACCATGCTGTCTGACATGCAGATAATAGCAGTCTATCCCCCAGAGTAGAAAGATTGGTGCCTCTCTCTAGGCCGACAGTTTAATGTACCAAATGCAGGTAATAGGGAGCAGTATTACTATTAATTGCCCTTTTTAAATGGTTGATTGGAAGTTATATGGACCATTGAAGGTCAATACATTCTATTGTTTTGGAGATAAAACTTCTGAGGGGGGAAAGTGAATTGGGATCCACTGTGTCTATATGGAGATTTTTATTACAGCATAAGCTTCTGAACCCTGTTTCTTGAACCAAAAATATTTTTTTAAGTTACACCTTTGGATTTTGTCCACACTTTTCTCTTGGAAGATTTTGTCTAAATAGTTTAAGTGGCTGAACTGTGCAATTATTTCTGTGTAGGGTGGATCAAATTTTTCCATGTGATGGGCTTTTCCTTTATTTTAACACACCTGTTGGGTACTCCTTAGAGGTTGAATATACTTCACAGTTCTTTTGTATGGACTGAGAGGTGTGCCTCGGCATCGTCTAAATAGCTGAAATTGGAGTTTTTGTTGTTTACAAAAGAAGGCAGAGGACAACGGGGAAAGACTGAAACAAAAGAAGGGAAAAGGGACAAAGGCGAAAACAGAGTTTGCTTTGTGAAAGTACTGCATGTCTATTGAGTTGGAGTAGTTTGTATTGCTGGGATTGAAATAGCTTTTCAGCTCTCAGACTGAGTGGTATTGGCAAAGGAGATAGCTGTTCCAGACAGGACAATTGGTAAGAGTATGATTTAAAGAAGAGGGGTTTTTTTTTAACTCCTTCTGAGATACCATTTCAACTCCAAAAGTTAAAAGAAAACTCTTTTATTTACTTAAAAAGGAAACTATTAAAATCTCAGAAAGAATATTTTTTTTAAAAATGCAAGTAGTACAAATGCTTTTAAAGCTTTTTTAAAAATGTCTTTAAAAATTGCTATTACCTAGCAGTAAAACTCTTACCCTTTGATTTTTCATTTATATTGAATTGATAGAAGGATTAGAGTTTGAATGAATACTGTACTTTCTTTGTATTTAATGGGGATCTTGCATATTACTTATTGATATTGGGTGGATGTTGTGTGCCATTTACTTGAACATCTATTTGTACTTACTTTTCAAGGTTTTGTGTTAGATCACAGGGACCTTGTGTTTTGGAAAATATGTACTTTTTACTGCACAAAAGAATTATCATCATTATCAATAATAATGATGACAATAAATTACTTCAACATTCTCATTTCTTCCTGTGCTAATACTCCATGTTAACAAACCAGCTCACCAAAGAAAAGTTCAGTTCACAGGAGCTTCTGGCCTAGGTACAGACAGTCAAAAAGCCTGAGACTAAATTGATTCAGTCTTCGCAGGTTAGTTTAAGATGCACAGATTAAATTGAAACAGAAATGAGCAGACATTTATCTTTGATTCAGGAAATGCAGCCATATGCCTGCAGTGGCTCAAGCCAGAAGCTGGCATGGCTGTCTGGCTGTGTGTACACTTCCTCTTCCTGTTGCCCCAAAGGTCTCTGGGATTTGCAGTCCAAAAATCACATCAGCAGGACTCTGCAGAGTTGCTCATCACTTCCTCTTCCTGCTTCTATATGCCTCTTGGACTTGTAGTCCACAGTTGCAGCCAGCAGTAAGTTTGAATGAGGGAAGGGTGTTTAACTCTTCTCTCTGGCTCCAGACTTCAGCTGAGGTTTCCTGGGTGGAGCAGTCCACCCCCCTCTCCCATAGACTGGACTGCATCCTCAGCTGGGCTTGCCCTTTCCACCCATAAGTCAGCCAGCCCTAACCGCTCCAGCTACGGAGAAGGTTGGGGCCATCCCTGCTCTCTGGACAGACAGCACAGACCAGCCCAGGGCTGGAAATCATCCTGGGATGTTGGGGGACTGTGATTTGACTTGAACCAGGAAGGGGTCTGGGACAGAAGTTTCATAAACCAGTTTTACCCAAAGCAGTTAAGTCTGATACTACTTTCAGCCAGGTTTATCTTAAATCTATTTCAGCCATTTTGAAACTGGTTTATGTGCACTGAATTTCTGTTCTGTTATAGGTTTAAACCAATTTCTGATTACTTATACTGGTTTATGTGTAACTTATGTCCCTAGACCTGAAGTATAGAGGTTTTTCCTTTCCTCATTTTTTTTTAACTTCCCTATCCACCAAGTAAGTAGAGTTTCTCAGGTCATATGTTACTTGAAAAGTTGGAAGATTCATTTTCTACTTCTGTCGATAGTCATTCCAAATCTATGTATTTCAGCTAATAACTGGAATCCATACCCAAGAATCCAAATGTACTTCAAACTTTATCTTTGACTTGCCAGGTATCAACTTTGCATGCACCCCTTGAATTTTACAGTGTTGCAGGAAAATCTCAGGGCACAAAGGGCCCTAAACCAACTGTTCAGATTTTGGTTTTGAGCCACTAGAAGTACATAGTGATATTAACTCAGAAAGGTAAGACAGCAACAACTTGATTTTCTGGCTAATACCAAAAACCTTGTACCTATTACCAAATGAGGCTTATAGGAGAAACAGGGGTAGAGGGAGCAGTATATGAATAGTTTGGGGAACTTTTGTTAATAATAGGTTATAACACCAACTTGTACATGTTCTGGACCCAAGAGCTGGCACGTATTCTTTAAACAGTTTAAGCCATGCTTGTTTTTTCCAAAACAGATTTTCATCATGTTTTAACAGTTGTTCAAGTTTCTCGTACATGTTGACTTCAGTCTACAGAGGTGTCTGATGAAGGAAGGCTACAGGGTTACACCTATTAAAATGAAGCCCTTGATTAATTCTTTAGGGGCACAGGAGAGAGATGCTACGTCCCAAATGGAGAAAAGAATCTTTCATCTGTAAGATCTAAACAGGTGTTGCTACTCCTCACACCAGCTGTTATATCTAAGCAAAAAAAAAAAAAAAAACTACTAAGGAAAAGGAGAAGGGTTTTGTTTTGCTTGACCTGTGTTCCACATGGGATTATGCCTCTGAATAATAATTGTTGATTGTAAAGAGGATATTATGGTTGTATAACATCTGCATATTAAATTTTAACAGCTTAGGATAAAATATAAGAAAGCATTATTTCAACCACTGCAAACTTGGGCAATCTTCCTGGTCTATTCCTTGTTCAAGGAATCTATTATTGACCAAGAAAGTTATGATCTAAGGGTTATTGGTTGGGAATAGGGAGCAGGGAAGGACTTTGTGGCCAAAACACTGAATTAAAAGAATAGGTAGGTATTCCAGTTTGTGAACTAGCAGTACTGGTGTGAGTGTCCAGCAGTATAAAAACAGTGCTGAACTATGGCTGTCTCCACTCAATGTGTTCAAGGTAACAGCATATGTTTATAAGCATGAAAGAGGGCAATACAACTGTGCTGCCCTCAGAATTCTTCTTAAATTACCTTCTCATTAACTTGAATAATGCCGATTGCAAGGTAGTGGGAGAAGAAACACTGAAGTAACTTAATACTACTGATGCATGTAGGACAGTGTGGCACTTTAGAGGTGACTTAAGAGGTTCAGAGAGGCATGAGCTTTCCTAAATGACAGCCAGCTTCATCAAATGCTATGTATGATGGCATGGCTTAACCAACAGAACACTTGCAATATTGACTCCCCTCAAAAGAGAAGGATAAAATAACTGGCAGTATTCAATTTGATGATAAAAGAGGTGAAGCACGTAATTCTGATTCCAGCAAGGATATTAGGTGATATTATTAATACTGACCTTTGGATTCTGGATTAATGGTGAGGAAATGACAATCACTGTGAAAAGTACAAATAGAAACTATGTAATAGCTCCAAAGACTAGCAGAGATCAGTGTGTGCCAATCTGTTTAAGAATGGCCTAGGGCAAATCCTTGAATACAAGGAAGGATGGTGGCTCTGAAAGTCAAAGATACAATGCTCACTTAATTTTCAGTGCCACATCATTAATTCCATGCAAAGATTGCCAGACAGTTGGAGAAGACATTATAGATTTTAAATATACTACACTGCATGTATGTAATTTTGGATAATAATTTATTTATTGAACCTGTTGTGTTTCATAGCCAAACTAGAAAGGGAACAGTGGGATCTCTTGAGCATATATTGACAACCTTATATAGAAACAGGACATTGGCTACCATGGTTCCCCTGCTTTACCTGTGGCAAGTTAGAGTGTTGCATCTGTGTTGTGTCAGGATTGACTGTAGTGTAGTCTTACATAGAGTTTAGATTATGGTTTGTGTGGGCTGATTTGGATATGGATGATCCTGCCTCAGGCAGGGGGTTGGGCTAGATGACCTTTGGAGGTCCTTTTCAGCCCTAATTCTCCATGAGTCTATGATGAGAGTAACTGTAGTAAGGATGGAGCTTAATGTATTTGACTTGCAGAAGGATGACCGATACAGAAAAAGACCCAAATTTCAAAGATAAACCTTGAAGTCCATTCATTATTGGGCACCTAACTTAATATACAACTGGGAACTAAGGGTTAAAATCTCTGCTGGGTAGGGAACTCTTGTATGAAGAGGGAAACCTGGGTTTTTGCCTTTGCAATAAGGACCAATTGATGTATTCTATCAAATGACCGTTGTAAGTACGTAAGAGTCCTTTAACAAGGGGACCATAATCCAAATATTCTGCTCCCAGGAGAGTGTGCTTAAGAGTAAAGCCAGAGAGTCAAGCATGTCTATCCTTTCTCTCACTCAGAATGATTCATACCTTTGAGAAAAAGATGCGAGAGTACCCAAACCCTAGAATAAGCTATGGCAGTAACCTATGGTGACTTACATTTTATCATGTGAGGTATGTGTGAATTTGGGTTGCCTTAGGAAAAGGAGGACATTAAATCTAGCTCTGCCATATTGTAGTAAAGTATTTTTAACATATTGTTTTTATTAAAGTGGAAAACACCACTCCACCCTATTTCCAAGCTATATTCTTCAGTGCAAACATCTGTTCTTCCTGTTTTCTCTCAGGGTCTGATCCTTTAGATTAGGGGTGTCAAACTCATCCAGTCCGGGGGGTTGGAGGAGGGTCTGTGGGCTGGATTGGGCTATGCTGGAGCTAGTAAGCAGGGCCAGTTTGGCAGGGTGCCACATGCAGCCCACATCTGTGGCACCCTCTGTGCCATGGGCAGCATGTGCTGCCCCCACTGCAAGCCTTGTGTTGCAGGTGGTGTGGGGGCTTGACCCAGTGCCATGGGCAGTTCCTGTAGCCCAGGGGGAAAACATGGAGCACAAAGTATATGCAGTGCCCTGCTGGACCAGCCCTGCTCACTGGCTCAGGCCCAGGGCTGTCTGTGCATACAGTAGTCCGTATACAGGGCCTGTCTGGCAGGGTGCTACACACCCTGTGCCATGGGCAATGCCCCTGGTGCCAGGTCCAGCTTGGGCACCACAGGCAGCGCAAGTCCTGGAGTGAACCCTGCATGTGGTGCATGGCCTTGTGTGTTGGCTCTGGCATGTCCCAATCCAAACTAGCCCTGGGGCCAACACACAGGGTCAGCCTGGGGTGGGCACCACATGCAGCATGCATTCTAGACTGACTCCTTTTGTAGTTGTCAATATTTGAAAGAAGCTGATTTGTCAGGCAAGAAAAGCACAGAGTGGGACCTTCCCAACTGTTTAGTAAATAGATAATTTGTTCTTCCTTCTGGAAAGGTTCTGAGCAAATCCTACTTTGAAGCCCCATATCTTCAGTGCTTTTATCCGACTTTCTTTCTGGAAGTAGCTTTGATATGACAGACTCCAAAAATGAAGCTCGCCCATGACTTGGGTTCCAGTTACATTGTGCCAGCCTGAGTTTTTCTATGCACTAGTATTCACTCAGGTCTGTCACATGTAGCTTTGTCTAGTTTGGCCTAACCTATCTTCTCCCTGTTTTTCCACTTCTGTTGGTTTGTTGTATGAGCACAATGGATACAATATCATGGATCACACTGCCAGCTTTCCAGAATCAGAGAACCATTTTATTTCTTGGATTCCATCAGAATGTTGTCCATGCATCTTAGTACAGTTATTCAGTATTGTTACATTTTCTACTGTTTTCTATAGCACTGGTAGCTGGAAATGATAGGGAATGTGAATTTAAGTTATATTGGGGAAAACCAGAATATTTCAAAACTTACTTAATTCCTGAAGTGGTTTCAAAAGTTGAAATCTTCATGTACAATGCCATTAACTTTGAAAGCACTGTAAAGAAGCTTTGCAAGAACAGAAAACTCTTTTTTCAACACTAAGCCTGGGTAGCTCAACAGATGAAGGGATAGCTGAAAAAAATCCAAAGTGCTTACATTTGTCTTTTGAAGGTGACAGCAACACTCTCCAAAAGACAAGATGGAGCCATGAGGGTTTGGTTGCAGCAAATAGAAATTTGCTTTAGGGTGTGTAGAAATGTTTTGCTGGTGTGTTTTTGGGTTTTTTTTTAAAACTTGAAATAACCTTTTGCTTTGCTTTTCTTGGATATATGATAGTTTTGGACTATACCCAGAGAGTTGCCCAATGTTAAGTTGCAGCAGGGGAAGGGAATAAATGGCCCCCCCGTACATGAAGCGTTCCTTCAAGGAAAGATGGAGAAAGTTCAGGTTTTTCTTTTTTTGGAGACTGCCGTCATTGAAGTCATAATTTCTATGTTCTATAAAATAAAACAGCAGATTAAGTACTTCAAAGAAGAGTATTAAATTTTTTTAATAGTAATCAGCATTCATAGCTGGCTGAAGAATTGAAGGCAATAAATGTTATAACATCCACTTGCCGCCACTAAAACAAGATGCTAGAGAGAAGCCATTTTTATTGAAAAGAGACTCTTTTTGAAAGATGATGAGGAGGGATATCCCAGGAGTAATGGATCACAAAGTACCAGTGCCTACTCTACCTATATATAAAGGTTAGGAGTCTTAGTGCTCTCAAGCTAGAAAATCATTAACTCTCAGCTTAATTATTTCCTAGGGTATAAAATATTTGAAGGCCAATTTTCTTCTAGGTCTTGAGGCAAGTTAGGCTCAGAGGGTAAGAGTATTTTTAAGGAAAATATTAATGGATTTAAAAGGTAGTTATTTTGCTGGTTGTCTTTATCGGCCTGATGTGAATCACTAGAAATCAATTTAAATTAACTTCTGGAATCAGTGCTACTGTGGATATTCTATTCAGACTAAAAAGCAGTTTGAGTAATTTTTAGTCATGAAGTAACAATGGAACACTAGATGCTTATTAAGTTGCTAATTAGCTTTTAAAGTAACACCATGAGGTCTTGGATTCCCCCCTGCCCCCTACCTACTATATTCTTGAGAAGGTGCCAAAGACTGAATAGACACCAAGACCCAGACTCCTGCCTCAATAGCTATATTTTAGTTAACATCTAACTTACTGTCACAGTTCATTGACCACAACCAAAAGAATATGTAAATAAGCAAGATGCCTATTAGCACTGTAATCATCCACATAGCAGGTTACTTAAAAGAAAATAAGCAGATTATTTTGGTCAGCCTGTTTCTATATGCCTGGCCTCATTTTTGTGATAGGAGAAACTGCACTTTGTGAACAGTCAAAATATATCAATATAGTAAAACCAGCCTACATCTTATTATGTAAACTCACACACACAATTACAGAAAATACTTTAAAATAATTTGTGGAAAGGTCATTTGTTTGACACTCAAACTGAAACTGTCAAGCAACATTCAAGGCTTTTGTAAAATGTGAGGGCAAGTAATCAAAAGGCTTTGGAACATGTTAGGTTTTGTATTAGCATAAGTAGTGCATCAGAAGAAACAAGAATAAGCAGTAGGGCTGTGTGAAGCTTTGGTGCCCGATTCAATTCGGTGGAGATTCAGCCCGATTCAGTGGCTAAATCTCCAACTCCTAATCGAATCAGGAGACCCTTTAATCTCTCTGAATCGAACCAGAACCCTCTGAATTGATTCAGGGAGATTCGGAAAGATTTGAAGATTCAGACATATACACAGCTTTAAATGTTTTTCTACATACCTCAAGATACCTCAGGTGGCTCATCAATGCTGTGATGGTGGGGCAGATGGAGCATCCCACACGAGTGTGGGGAGGGGTCTCCAACGTGCTCAGCAGCAGACCCTGAAGTGGAGCAGAAGCAGTGCTTCCAATCTACTTCCAGGTTTGCTGCTGAGCACAAGGAGGGATGGGCACACTTCTGTGGGATGCTCCATACCCTCCCGCATCGCAGCATTCATGAGCCATGCTGGTACCTCGAGGTATGTAAAAAAAACATTTAAAGTTGTGTCTATGGCCAAATCACTGATTCTCTGAATCAGCATCAAATCTTCAGATTTGCATTGGGCCAAATTGAATCAGGGACAGTGATCCAAATCAATTCATCGAATCACTGTCCCCAATTTGGGCTGAATCTGAATCAAATACAGCCTATTTCACACACCCCTAATAAGCAGCTGCTTTAGTGGTCACAAAGTTTTCCTGTTTCATCATTTCTAAAACAGAGGAACTCTAAGCACATGTTAAAGCCTCAGGTTATGTCAGTAATGCTATTTAAGCCTGCTCCCAGCCAGTTCTTCAGCCTGAACAACTCTACTAAAAAGCCTCTCACAGATGTCCAGTGTGCCTACCTTTTCCCCCCTGGAAGGGCCCATACAATCTCAAGGCAGAACTTCCTTTCTAACATACCCCTTCCTACAGCATACTTAGTATTCATCCAAGGTAAACAAGAGTTCAGGTGAGTTGCTTGTTCTTGAAAGAAAAAAAACAACGAGGGCTTACTATCCTAATTGGACAAAAGAGCTGGAAGTGCAGCTAGATACCTATTTTCACCCTCCAAGGACTTTATAGCATTTAATAAAAAAGTTGGAAATAAGAGGAAGATGAAGGAAAAGGTAGGTCACTTAACAGATAGGGAGGGGCAGCTAATAATGGGAAGGTTGAAGCATTTAATTAACTTTAATTTCAGTCTACACAAAACACATTTGAAATACATCAGATGAGTGCAGCTAGACACATCAAATGTTGATTAGCTTAGAGTAAAGAATGAATAAGTTAGGTATGTAAGACTGATGTTACAAATTAGCAGTACCATTATCACTAGGGACATAAGTTGCACATAAACTAGTTTAAGTGATCAGAAACTGGTTTAAACCTGTAACAGAATTTCAGGTCACATAAACCAATTTCAAAATGACTGGAACTAGTTTAAGATAAACCTGGTTGAATGTACTATCAGACTTACCTGATTTGGGTCAAACCAGTTTATGAAACTTCTGTCCTAGACACCTTCCTGGTTCAAGTTAAATCACAGTCCCCCAGCATCCCAGCATGCTTTCTAGCCCTGAGCTGGGCTGGGCTGTCTGCTCCAGAAAACAGGGCTGGTCCTGCCCCTCTGCTTCCTAGCTGGAGCAGTGAGGGCTGGCTGACAAAGGGGTGGGGTGGAGCAAGCCTGGGTGGGGATGCAGCCCAGTCTACAGGTGGTAGGGGACTGCCCCACAAGCAAATCCAGGCTGGGGTCTAGGGCTAGGGCAGGGGGTTAAATACTCGTTCCCCTGCTCAAACTTACTGCTGGATGTAACTGTGAACTACAAATCCCAGAGGCACCTGGAAGCAGGAAGAGAAAATGCTAAGCAACTCTGCAGAGTGGTGCTGCTGTAATTCTAGATTGCAAAACCCAGAGACCTCATGGGAAAGCAGGAAGAGGAAGTACACACAGTCAGAGAGCCATGCTCTAGCACCCCCCAGCTTTTGGCCTGAACCACTGCAGGCATGTGGCTGCATTTCCTGAAATAATGATAAATATCTGTTCACTTCTGTTTCAGTTTAATTGCAGCTTAGACTAACCTGCAAAGACTGAATTTATTCAGCCTTGACCTTTTTGACTGTCTGCACTTTGCTTATGAGATCACTTTTAGATTACTCATGGGAGTGGTTTAAGTAGCTGCAGAGTCATGTTCACTTGCCCTGTGCGAGTTCTCTCCCAGGGTTCTGAGAGGAGGAAATGTAGTGACTTCCTTAAAAAAGGGAGAAGGAAGGAACCATGGAATTAAAGATCCATCAATCCAACTTGGGTACCTGGAAAAGTACTGGAACATGACATGGAGGACTCTATTTCTAAGCATCTAGGGCAGGAGTTAGCAACCTGTGGCCCACAGGCCAGATCTGGCCCATGGAACCTATAGAACTGCCTCATGGTCATGGAGCTTCTGTGGCAGAGGGCATCTTCTGGAGGAGGTCTCCTCATGCTAGCACAGGGACAAACACAAGCTACAGGCACTCTCCTCGTGCTACCACAGCAGAGAGAAATGTGGGCTTCAGGTGTTTTCCCTGTGACACCAGGAAGACAAGTGGCAGCATCAGCAGCAAGGCCTTCATGCCTGCCCATCTGTCTCTGTCCCTGGGTGGGTCATTGAAGTCTGCAGCTGGAAAAGTTTGCCTACCCCTGACCTAGAAGTTAACAAGGTGATAAGGAGCTGACAATTTGGATTAGTGAAGAGCAATCAATTCCTAAACAATCTGACTTTGTATGAAGAGGACACAGGACTTACAGACTGGGGAAAAGCAGTGGATGTACACGATTCCTCAACCAGGAAGGTTTTTGGTGTTATTTCCCACTGTGCTCTCTTAAGTAGGTTAAGGTATTATGGTCTAGATAAACTCAGAAGGTGGGAGCATAATTGGATGCTAATGCTCAAAAAGTCCTCAGTGGTTTGATGTTGAATGGTGGTGGAGGTATTAAATGAGGCTCCTCAAAGGTCCATTCTAAGGTGAGAACTACGAATATTTTTAATAACTTGAAGGGTGGAACTGGTGTTATGCTTTGTAAATTTGTGGGTAATACTAAGCTGGCTGGGATAGCAGGCAATAAAGAGGACAGGATTATGATTTAAAATTACCTTCATTAATTGGAAAAAAGATAAATAGGATGGAATTCAGTAAGGATAAATACCAATTACTACACTTGAGAAGGAGCAATCAAATACACAAACAGAAAATGGAGAACTGTATGGGCTGTGGTTTTTCAGAAAAAGAGCTGGAGGTCTTAATGGACCACAAGCTGAATATGAGTCCCCAGTATAATACTGTTGGGAGTCAGGGGGAACATAGTGTATTAACCATAGTGTGAAGTGCAAATTAAAGAAAATGACTCTTGCTCTTTATTCAGCACTGGTGTGGCCTAACCTGGGGTGCTATGGCCAGTTATGGCTGTACTTTGAGAAGCACATAGAAAAGTTGAAAATAGTTGAGAAGAAAGTATGTTTCAATACCCTATCCTCAAATTATATTATCTGAAAAAGGGCTGCATCACCTGGCGAGAACATATTATACAGCAAGTCCCTTTCTCCGTTGGCTCCAGTCACACCGCACCTCCCACCTCTTCCCCCCCCCTCCCCCCAATCTTATAGTAAGTTGTTTGTCCTTAAGTGTAGGACCTCATACTTCATACTGCTAAAATTCATTCCATTTCTAATGGTCCAGTCTTCTTGCATAATAATCTGGTCCTCTTCCATTTTAGTCCATTTTCATATTTGCGGTACCTGCCAGATTAATGTCTTCTGCAAATTTCACAAGGAAACATTTAGTTATAACTATATAGGGTAAATCTTAAAAACAGTCCCTTGCAAAACACCACTGGTAACTTTTCTCATCTGATAGCTCACCTTTCAACACAACCTGCTGTGCTTTCCCATTGAGCTACTCCTTATTCACCTCACGATTATAGTATTGATTTCTTTCCTCTCCTTATTTTGGCCAATAATTTGTGGCTCAGTAACAAAATTAGGCTTAAATCTAAACAAACTAGGTCTGCTGCATTACCCTTTTCCAAGAAGTTGGTTAACTTGTCATACAAGGATATTAAAGGAATCTGACATAATGTTCTCTGGATAAAACAGTGTTGGGTCCCATTTTCTTTTTATTTTGTCTTCATATTTGAGTATCCCTTCTTTAAGTAGCTGTTATAACACCTTTTATATTACTGAAGTCAAGTAGGAACTGCATATTGAACATCCCAGGTTATTCAAACAAACAGCAAAATATTTGTACAGGCATAAATAAAAAAAGAACCAAGAGCGAACAAGAGGGACAGTTCTACACCAGAGATGGGTTTCACAGTAAGCTCAAGGATAACATAAGCATGGTCAAAATACAGAATAAGTAATTTGCTTCTCTTTTCAATAAGGATGAAGATGTAATTAAAGTTTGCATGGGTGCTAAATAGCAATGAGCTACAGTTATGACTACTTCTATCTCATAGGTACATATTGCAGGATAGATGATGGGCAGTAAAACCTTGCCTTTCCCAAACTGTTGCTTGCCAAACAATTACAATATTGAAAAGTTCTTCTGTGAGCATTTTTGTTCGGAACTAATGGAAAATAGTTGTGAAACAGAGGAATTAGACTGAGGTAGAAATGAAAGTTTGAATCATTTTCCTGGGATGCAATTCAAATAAAAAGTTTAATGCAGCTTTGCAATGCTTAACTTCAAGTATATGGTTTAGATATTTAAATATTAGGAGGAAATGGTTAAATTTTCACTATGCTGTATTAGTTCCAGAAATGTTTTAATTTAAACACCAAAACTGGCAACTAACTATTTGCACAGCTTTAAGTGTAATTTGTCTATCCCCTAGGAACCCAGGTCAAGCACCTTTTACTTATTACCCAAAATCTATATACCTGGCAACCTAGAATGCCCAGTTTTTCTTTCATTGGCACCATCATAGATGGATTTTTCTGGCTATTTTGACTCTATCCCAATCCCGTATGTCACTGAAATGTCCAGCTATTTGAAGGACACCATAGATTTTTCTAAAGAAACTAGGCTCCATTGATGAGCTTCCAGCAAACACTATATTAAGTACCATGGCTGTCACATTTGTATACACTAATATCCCCCATGAGGACAGTTTACAATCCATAAAGAAAGCTGTTTCTGTTTCCATTGCAGTCTCCTGCTTTGCCGTCACACACAACTATTTCAGGTTTGGAGACTCCCTATACCTACAAACAATGGGCAAACCATGGGCACATGCCTGGCCCCCTAGTATACAATATATTTATAACAGACCTTAAAATCCATTTCTTCCTACCATCAAAGACATCTTTATCGTATGGACACACAAGAAGAAATATCTAGAGAAATTCCACCAGGACTTTAACAACTTCTACCTGTCCATCAAACTAATTTCTGAATACTCCACTCAGCAAATTCATTTTTTCGGATGCCACCATTAAACTTTGCAATTGCCACATCATCACCATATTGAACAGGAAACCAACCAACTACTACAGCTACCTCTATACCACCAGCTTTCATCCTAAGTACACCTCCAGATTAATTCATCTACAGCCAAGCTGTATGTTACAGCTATATCTTCTCTATTCCCAACCATTTCATGCCTTAGGGATCTGGAGTAGGGATTCCTACACTTACATTAAAATACAAAAACTGTACCCACTCAGACCACATCACTGTACCAAACATCACAGATTATAACATCTGGAGTTCATTTCCCTGCTCCACTAACATCATCATATATACACCATTGTTTGCTTAAATTGCCCCTCTGCTGTCCGCATTGGACAAATGAGAAATCTCTCTGTGAAAGAATAAATGGAAATTGAATTGGCACCAATTTCAGAATGACACAAAGGCTTGTATCATTGAACACTTCAACCTCCCTAGACTTTATATCACTAGCCTTGGGGTAGTTGTTCTGAAACAATGAAACTTTAAAAATCAATTTGAATGTGAAATTTCAGAAATAATCCATAGCTTGGATAGTGCTAAGTATGGTCTCAACAGAGATTATGGTTCTTATCTCATTATCAGGACTAGCTTTTATAACCCTGTAGTAAAGTTCTGGTCCAAAGTGTAGTTATGATGTCCCCTTGTAGCCCAGTGACCCCTGCCCCACTCTGGCTCCTCAGGGTGTACCCTCCCTCTTTAACTTTGCCTAACACACCTTGATGTTTCTTATGGATTATAGAGAGACTGCCCCAGGGTCCTAAAGTGAGCCCCAAGTCTTTAACTAGCCAGTTTCAGTTTTGCCATGGGTCCAGAAAGCAGCAGAATGAGAGGCATTAATTGTGGTGGCTCTGTGAGCCTTTCTGCCAGATACTGTTCTGCACTTAATGCGTACATAATCCTTTTCTCAATCTGGAAGCTGGGAACATAGCTTGATATTTAGTTTCTAACTATTTGTGAGTCATATATCTATAGAATGAACTCTGTGGTCCTTCACACCAATTCTTAATTGCTAGGTTAAGCTCTATTATAAATAGTGCTGCTCCCCCAACCTTTTCAGCTTAGTCTCTGTAGCATTTATAGCCTAAGATTCTAGAGTCCCATTATTTTTTGCCATTCCACAATATTTCACTAATGCCTGTTATTCCAAGGTCCTCTTTTACTGCAGTAAGGCTTAATTCATACCGTTTTTCTTTCAAATATTTGCCCTGTATATCTACAGATTCTATTTTACTTACTGCCTGAAAATCCAGGGGCACTCAAAATTTCATCCAACCTTTGCTCTCTCTAATTTATAACCAACACATGAATGTTTATACCAAACACCTATATATCAGTGACATTTTTCTGTCAAACACACACATGTACACTCCTCAGCCCTTTTCCATCCTTCCTATTACTCCATGCTTAAACTTTAAACCAAGACCTAAACTCCATTCATTTTACATCACCAGTCTGGTTCTACTGTGATAGAACCCTGTGTTCTTTACAGACTTCACCCCCAAATGACCTTGACTAATACATTTAATTCCCTCTTCACAGCAATTTTTCTAACCACCTTTTGAAGGTAAATTGGTTTGTAGATTAAAATGCCACATGCAACTGAAAGCATTTAAAAGGAAGCCCTAATATCATTCTGGGATCCAAGTCTTCCTCCATATTTTTGGAATTCAAGGCCTCCCATCTACAGGCCTCTATTCCATGTGTCATGAAAAGCTCTACCTTCAAGTTAGCCAGATGGAATTGTAGTTTTCTTATGCAGCACCTTCAAAACAAGCAAACCAGCCACTAAACTGAAACTAGTGTCCTCTTATTTCATAGTGTCCCATCTGAAAGAATATGTGGCTTTCCTCCCTTTACCTTGGGAACCTTTTAACCAGGCAAGTGGCTTCCTCAGGTTGCATGTCATGGAGATTCTAGAGATATAGAGCTATTTTTTATTATGGAGATGAATTGTAAATATTACTGTTTCTCTTCTCCATGTATTCATATTGTCTGGCTTTCAAATACTATCCACAGCTAACAATGCTGTACTGCAGTGGCCACCAACAAGTCAGTTATGATTGACTGGTTGATTGGGAAGCCTGTGACAGTTGATCTCAGTCTGGATTGACTGTCAGAGGCTCCACGATCAGGTGTGGCAGGATGCACATGGGGAGCGGTGGGGATGGAGTCTGGGAGTTGAGGAATGCATATTACTGGACTGAGCTGTGTCCCCTGCCTCCAGGGCCAGGATGAGTGAGTGGGATGATCCCCCTTCATGCCCCCTTCCACTGAGTGAGTGGGGTCCCAGCAGGGCTGGGCCAGGGGAGGGTCAGAACCTGGGCAGCTCATCCAGGCATGGGGGGGGGGGGTAGGGCTCCTGCCACTGTACACACCTTGGCGGAGGCCTGGGGAACACATGCCCCCCAATCTGCCACCCCCACCACCATTTTTCAGCATGGGGACGATAATATGTGAGATGGTGGAGTCAGCTAGAGTGCAGTACTAAACACATTCCAGCAGACTTGATTAATTGAGTCTGCTCCGACGTGCTGTAATTAGAGCATGTTGGAGCAGCCTTGCTACATGTGTATAGTGCCTTTAGAGACTAATTTGTTCAGAGAGGTACAAGCTTTCCTAAGTGACAGTTTACTTTGTCAGATATTATAAATGGACTTACAGAGCAGGAGTACTAACAGAAATAAAGTAGTTTAAATACAAAGGATGGGGAGGGCAAGATAGTGGGAGGGAACAGTGATAGGAAAATAGAGGGTGGGTTGAAGAGATCAAAGGGATAAACAAAGTACTTATGCCACTGAGGGACTTAAGGGTTTGTGACAGGAAGCCAGAAGCTCTTGTCACTTCAAGGAGAGAGTGGAGAAGGCCAAGCCTGCTGCATGGGACTGCAGCAGAGGAGAACAGGCTGGCCATTAGGCAAAGGGGAAACTCGTATATGTGTCTGGAGAGCCACATGACCGGAAGGGTTGGGCCTTAGAGGAATATCTGCCGAAGGCCTAAGGGGTGCCCAGCAGGACAGGTGATTTGGCCTGTGGAATAACTGTACGCTTTTCATCTGGCCTGAAGGGCTATATGAGTTGACTAACATAGCTCTAAGAGATCATGCCTTCCAAGCAGCATGTCTTCCATAAAAAGAAAATAGACTTGTTTAGATACTAGAATTTATTAGAAGCATATAGGAGCTGGTTGTAAGTCCTCTGCTCAAAGTTTTTTGCTGACATTTGTTATAATAGTCAATAGAAGAATTGACGCCCTAGGTTCAGAGGCCAAGTGTTAACTGGGATCAAAAAGTGGATGAGTAAAGGAAAAGCTTTAGAACTATCATGACTTGGAGCACGGTTAGAGGATGCTAGCAGATTTACTCAATATTCTGTGTTGGACCATGGGTTTAATGATCAAAAAAAGGGGGTTGAATAGCGAGAGCAAAATGTAGGGAAAAGAAAGCTTTTGAAGCTCAAAGACCAAAGGAGATAAATGGGTTTTGGAGAAATCTAATCCTAACAGAGAAACCTAACATAAAACTTAGGTACATGGGAACCCTAATTACAGAGAGAGGTCAGTGTTAATGTAAATGGAAAGCCATATTACTTGAGGTGATAAAAATAATAAATTTTGAACTTCAGATGTACAGGATAGAGGCTTCAATGTTATGGTTGGATACAGGTGAAAATTTACTAAGAGTGTGTGTGTGTTTCCCTCCCCTTCCCCTCAGGGGAATTTCTGATAGACAACTTTGAGATGAAACCGACTAAAAAAGGTATTAAAAATTATGTTAACAGAGAAACTCAAGCCAATAGGAAGATGATTTGGACATCATCTCAGGGTGTGGGAGAACCATATGGAAAATCCAGCTGTGCCATTTTCTTACTGTGCCAGATAAGTACTGACCACCAGGCTATTTGACAATTTTGTTGGGTTTCCATCTTCCATATTTTGACCAGAAATTTTTACTCTGACCAAAAAGAACTTGCCAAATAAAAACTTAATGACAAGCAGAAAATTGGTATGACCCATGGAAAAATATGTTTTTGATAAATTGGTAATTTCAGTATTATATATTCAATAATAGATAGATTCATACTATATATATGTATACGTATAGTGTGTGAATCTAAATAAGGACTTCTGGTCCCAGTGTAGTTGTAGTCCAAAAAGAAATCCCCCCCCCCCACTTATCTTTATTTGTTTATCTATTTTTTAACTTGTATGTGTGTTGTGGGGGGCGGGCAGGAAATTATATTGGATTCAAATACAAGGTGGGGTGGCAGAAGTGGCTGCCATGGCTCCAGCTCTGGCTCTGATGTGGGCTCAGGGTTAGAGTCAGAGCTGTAGATGCTGTCTCCCCTTGTCATGTCTCCCACAACCTCTTCACCCTGCCACTTCTGCTGCCCCAGCCTGCACACCTCTGCTACATCTATCTGCCACTTCCCTCCACCACTGCTTACCCTCCATCTTGACTCTGGCTCTGGCTCTGGCCTGGGCCACAGGGCATATGGTGGCTCCAGTCCCAACCTAGCCACACAGCAGTAGTGGTGGTGGAGATGGCAGATCTTCCCCAGGCTCTGGCTCCAGTTCTGACCTAGTCCTAGTCCCAGGGCCTGGGCTGGGGCTAGGGCTTACCACAGCCACTGCTGGGTGTCTGAGTAGAGGCTGGAGCCATAGATGCTGAGTTCATGGCCCCACCTTGAGAAGAGGGTATGGTGACCACCCATCTCTAATTGGGCCAGATAGTCCCAAAATGACAGCATCAAGTCCCAGGCTGCATGACTCTGGGACAGCATTTGTCCTGGATTCCCAGTATGGTGCAGCATCCTGGGTTTTCCATTCACTGAAGAAAAATGTTGGAAATGGTGCATTTCCCCTTTCAGGCTGGCAGAGTTCAAACCTGCAAGGGACTATGGGGAGTGGGGTACAGGGAGCACCATGTGTATGCACACACACATGTACATGTCAGGAATACAGCCCCAGGCAGCAGTGGAGTGCAGGATCCCCAGCTGCCTGCAAGTAAGTCTGTGCGGGGTGCAGATTGAGGCCCCCATGTTGGGAGTGGGGCAGGGACTAGGCTTTGGGGTGCTGCCCACCCAGGGTAGTTCATGGGGCCTGGGGTTGGGGCAGGGAGTGATACAGAGCTATGGGCATCTCATCCAGGGGGTGAGGGGAGGGGATCGGCTCCTTGCTGCTGCATGCACTCCTGGAGAGGTGGGGCATGTTCCCCCCCCCCCCACATTTGTGCATGGGTGGGGGTGGATGTGGGCTGCCTGCTGCAGCCTCAGGGCTCCACACCCTGCTGCCCTCCTCCTGGGAGTCCTACACCAGCTGCATAGCCATGGCAAGATACTCCTTGTGTGCCCAGCAGCAGCAGGGATGGTAGCACAGAGTTGTGCCCCCTGCTGCTGCTCGACAGGCAGGGAGTGCCTTTCCATAGTGGTATGGACAGTGAAGGCCTCCCAGGGGGCGGCCAGCAGGGTGGGGAGCCCCAAGCCTGCAGTGGGGAGCCTATATCTGCCCCAGCCCCGCACAGACTCTGATCATCTCTGCTCTGGCTGTGCTGATGGGGGCAGGCAGGGGAAGCAGGCATGTCTCCTGCCTTTCCATTTTGAAAAGGTGGTCACCAAGAAGAGGGCTGTCACATGTCCATCATCTTAACCCTTCCCCCTCCCCCCAGCAGAAATACAAGTCAGTACCTATGGCTAGAGCCACTATGTGCACCATTCCCTAAGCTGGCAGGTGCTGGTGCTGGATCTGGAGCCAGAGACATGATGGAGGGTAAGCAGCAGGGGCAGGGGCAGGGGGTAACATTCAGGCCTTATGTTGGTGGGCAAGTATTGGTGGGGTGCATGCATAGGGGTGGCAAGTGTTGGGGGGCACATGGCACCATGGGAGGCAGGCAGCAGGGGGCAAGATGGAGCTCAGGCAGCAGGGGGGTATGCGGTGTTGTGGAAGATGCTGAGGTGGTAAGGCAGATGTTAGGCCACTGGATTCCCCTGTTGCCTACCCCCTCCCATTGCCTGCCTTATCACTGCTTTCTGTGCTACAGTGGGAGGCAAATTTAAGATGACACTCCAATAATTTGATTTTATATAGGGAAGATTATAACAAATGTATACATTTTCCATGTACAAAAGCTAATTCCTGGGGGGGGGGGGGGTCATCTTACATCCATAGCCATCTTGGATTCAAGTAAATATGGTACTTACATCAGGATATACTGTAGTACTGGTTATACTGGTTTAAAAAGGAAAGAGAGTTGGAAAACTGTTTAATAAAGGAAATTTTATAATTACCTCAAAAAGACCATAAGATTGAACTTTGGTGATGATAAAATGGTAAAGCAAATAAAGCCTATCAAGTATTAATAGTTTCAATAATTTCTAGAGAAATGCCCATTTGGGAGATAAAGAGAAAGCAATGTACAATGCCAGAGCACGTGTCCATTCAAGGTAGATGACTGTGGTAAAATGTGACTAAACTTAGCCTTTTTGAGTCAATCTAGTCTGTTGACAATGGAGTAAAACATTTATGGAATAAATTTAAGGGTTTTAATTTTTGTTTCATTTACTTGACCCCTTGATTGTATTTAGTTATTTATTAAGCAGTTCTCTTCATAGATGAATGTGCAGGTGACTTAAGGACCCAGCAGTGTCATTGTGACAATCTGCCCCTGATGATAGTGAAGGAGTGAGGTGGCAGGAAATATGAACATCTTTGGAGATGAAAAGAGAAATTTCAGTGGCCCATTTATCATCAGGGGGTTTGGCTAATTGTGTTGGTTCAGACAAGATTGAGTCAGTAGTGGCTCAAATGAAAGCAACACCATTTATATAAAATGTCAGTTAGTGATACTGACTTCACAGGAGCACACAGTCTCCTGGGGATAGACTTGATAAGTCACTGAGCAATCCAGTCAAACCCTTTTATTCGTGTGTGCGTATCAATTTTGTTTTTTCTCCTCTTTAAGTCATAATATGTAAGAAGAATACATAAGATGCCCAGTAATCAATATTACCGTGTCATCATCCATCATATTTCTATCTAGCAAGATAACTGATGGACTCTTTGCACTTGCTTTTCAAAACTGTAATATTTTTAACGAGGTGGTAATATGAAAGCTCTGCTACTGGTTAAACAATGTCCCAAAAAATCTTCAAATTGAGGTCAGGTCACAGAATACATCAGGAAAAAGATTGAATGGTTAAATGATCTAATTTGCAAGAACTTTTTTTTTTAAATGACTCTATTTTTAACAGATAAGGTGTTATAGTTTCAGAGAGACACTATTTTTTGCATTTATCAAATCAAGGTCTTATAGGTAACAAGCAGTCAGAATAGTGTGGCTGTAACTGTCGAAGTATCTTTGATGAGAAGTTGTGGAGGTGCAGAGGAAACCATGTAAAACAGATGAGGTTTGACCTGCAAGGAAGACCCCACATTTTTTAAATTGGAATGCCAGGCCTGTAACGTTATCTGGTTTAAGTGGTATTACATTCTTCCTTTATGTATTGTAAATTTAAATAAGAAAATCTGTGAAGTTACTGATCTCTGACAGAAATATTTGGGATTATTTGCTTGAATTTGAAGATGACCAAGGACTTTAGATATTCTAACCTAGGAAAAAATTCAAAACCGAATCTTTTGTTTGGAAAAATTGGCTTTAAGTGTAAGGCTTAGGTAATACAGGCTGCATCTACATGAGCGACAGAAAGCAGTCATTTAGTATCTGCATAAGCAAGTACTAAATGACTGGGCAGTAACCAGCATTACTCTGCAGTACTGTCACTGCATGTTTTTTTTCCAACACCACTGTGCAGTAGCTTGTTGCTCCTGCTCAGTAGGATCTCGTGTAGACATGTCCACAATATCATAATTTTAACAATGCCGCATTCATTCCCTACCATCAATTTGTTGGAATTATTTAGCACTTACTGGTATGCCGCGTACCAAAAGCAGAACAAATAAAAATGACATACAGTTCATTATTGCTTAGCCTTCGGCATTGACCGGTTAATGGCTCAGCTTACCGGCAAGAACTCTTCTGCTGTTGTTCTAATGTAGGAATTGAAGGTGTTAGTTCGGAAGCCATATCCCCTGAGAGAGGGCAAAGATATTTTACTTAGAGGGGAAACAGCCTCCCGAATCAAACCAAACTTGACAGTTGTGGAATGACTAAAAATCCAGTTCTAAAACATAAATGCCAATTGCCAAGTTCTCGTGGTAGAGTTCACTATGCTTAAATATCAGTATAGCTCTACATCTGTTGGCACTAGTATTTTTTTAACTTTATTTAAAAAGTGATTTTTAAAGTCATTATTAAAGCTATTAAGTTAGCATGTAATAGTTACCCAGGTACTTAGTGAGGTTCCTGTAACATCATTTTCACAAGACAGCCACCAGTAGACAGTTCAAATATTAGTAGGATGTTTTCAAATCTTAGGGCTTTTATAGATGTGCTCCAGGAGGCCGGGGAGAGGGAAGGGAAGGACACTTTAATTAGCATGGCTTTGAGATCCAGGCTAATTAAAAGCACCTGGAGCATCACATGTATTAGGGTCCCTGCACTGAAAAATGGTGGCAGAATGCTTTTAATTAAAGCATGTTTAATGCGTTTTAGTTTATAGTGCCACACCACCATTTTTGCAGTGCAGGAATGCTGATACACGCAGTGCTGGAGTCTGCTGGAGCATGGTAATTACCACGCTCCAGCATACTTGATTAATCGAGTCTGTTTCAATACACTGTAATTACAGTACATTGGAGCAGCCTCCTTGCAAGCCTATAGGAGCCCTTAAATTGCTACATCTTACGTCTTGTCTGTTCTGGATGTTGAGGGTTTTAGGCTTGAGTACAGATCACACTGTTACAGCTGGGTTTTTCCTACCTGCAAACCTATAAACTGGCTAGTGGCCAAGTACTTTCAACCTTTACATCTGGTCAATTCAAGCATTTCTTGCTTAGAAAACATTTCTGAACATGGGCAGTGTGACAGACTTGTATTATCAGGCTTACTGGCCTGTACTTTAAAAGTTTTTAGAAAGAAAAAGACTATCTCTTTTCCATTTTTTAAAACTTCTTCTTCTCCTCCTCCTCCTTCTCCTCCTCCTATCAAAAGATGACAAGCCAAAAGGCCAGACACTAATATCCACACACTTGAGAGCTACACACTGCAAACATGGCTAATTTTCCTTGCATAGCTGAGGTGCTTTTGATACTGTAGGGAGTTCAGGGAAAACAAGGATGAGAAGGTGTCTCTTCCTTCAGGGAATAAGAACAAGGGTGGGCATAGCAGCAGGTGCTTTTGTGGGTGGAATAAGGCATTTATTAAAAGAGGCTTCTCAAGTGTTTTAATGGTTACATTGTAGACTTAAGAATTCCCAGGATAACACACAAGTAGGTTTGAAACAATTATCACTGTCATTAATGAAGACATATCATTCTTCTCAAGATACATGATGAAAACTGTGGAATTGCACAGCTGATGATGCAATTTGGATTAATTTAAGTCATCAGATTTAAGGCTAGGGGCAGACATTCAAAAAGCCTGAGCCGGAATTGATTCAATCTTTGCAGGACTCATTTGGAAGTGGATAGACATTACCTTTTCATTCCAGGAATGTGGGCACATGCCTGCAGTGGCTCAGGCTAGAAGCCAGGGGGTGTCAAAGCAGCCCTCCCTTCCCTTCTACAGGTCTGATTTGAGCTGGACCAGGCCCCAGCAGGGTGCTCTGATGTTCCCCCTGCCTCCCCCTGAGCAGCCCATTAGGGAATGTTTATCACCCCTAACTCAGTGTTTATTAACCCATTAAGAAAACAAAGAATCTCTCCAAGCTCCTCTTAAACAGCTTTTTCCAATGAAGTACATTAAGCTACCTGTTGATTAGCTCCAAAAAGCCTGGCTGCCTTTGTCATCTCCCACAGCATGGACTGTAGCCAGCATGTGGTCTGCTGCTGAGGTCTGTTTTAGGCAGAGGGGCGGGGTGAATAATCCCTGCTCAGCAGGGAGAAGCCAGGCAGATGCTTTGTTCCTGCAAGTCTCTGCCAGAGCTGCAGCCAGCAAGCAGAAGGGAGGGGCCAGCCCTGCTGTGGAGCAGAGAGCCCCTCCCAGCCCAGAGATCATGCCAGGATGCTGAGGGAGTCTCATTTATCTTAAACAAGCAAGGGGTCTGGGACAGACATTGCATAAAGCAGCTTGACTCAAATCAATTAAGTCTGATACTATATTCAACCAGGTTTATCTCAAACTGGCTTTCAGCCATTTTCAAACTGGTTTATGTGTACACTGAACGTCTGTTCTGTTACAGGTTTAAACCAGTTTCTGATCACTTAAACCGGTTTATGTGTAGTGTCTGTCCCTAGCCTAAAAAACTGCCTTACCTACTTCTATCTACAGCTAAGAAACTGAGGTAAGACTAGAATTCTAGGCTACCATGCCATTTTTCACTAAGTCTGTGTCAGTCCCCTCCATTAGCTGGATCTTTCTGTCATTTCTCACTTCACACAAGTGGCATAAATGTAACCTTTAATCAGAACTATTCTTAACTGTTTCCTTTTGTCTTATTCTTTGACAACCAAACTTTTGCAACTCTCATTTGTGGAAATGTGATAAGCCTACTGTCTGCTTGCCTAATTAAGAATATGATTGGGTCCCTGGGAAGGAAAGATATACCTAGGTGATTGGAATGAAAGAACTGCTCACTTTTAAAATAAGTCTAACAAGAATCATTTTAGATGCCTTATCTACATACAAAGTAAGTCTTCCTAGGTGACTCAGTGGAGTGATGCCAGGGATGAATATAGCACAATATGGGTAGTTAATGAACCAATCCGGGGCAAAAGTCAGATAGGGTTTATAATCCTGTGCATGCTGAGGTAGTGAACCATTCCCTGCCTGTTCAATAAAATAAATATAATTATAATTTTCTTACTTTGCAGACATGCTGTGAGGTTTACTTGATATTATCTTTTTTTTAATAGCAAGTCCAAAGTGGAAGAGAAATCCTGAAATCTCAGAGAGGAAGTTATTAGCCTGTGCCCAGGTTTCTCTTTTCTTGGAGCCAAATGTTTAAGAATTACTAGGGTGGGTGATTTGGAAAACTCCCCGCCCCCCCCCCCAAAAATCCCCACTTAAATCAACAGAAGTTAATACTTCAGAGAACCATTCTACATACTTATGTTACAGCATGTCAGTGGCATTTATAAGTGTGGCATGGAAGCAGCATATACAATCTATTGGTTGTCCTGGTGTTAAGAGCACTGGAGTAAAAGTGGAAAGGTTACTGGAAATACTTAAAAATCAAATACTGGGGTCACCTAATCTAGTATTTTCCAAGAGTTCCCTTAAAGGATGGCTTGAATTTATCACTAGCTATTGATTCATATCTTAGACTTATTAATATAGTCCCCAGCTGATAACTTAAAATACGCTTCTCAGCTTAGGGAATATTAAAAATGTTAAATAAACTCATAATACTTAGCTCTAAATATGCTGTCTCTACTCATCCCCACCTTTGGATAATGGCAAACCCACAGTGTGCCTTTCTGCCTATTGAGAGAGCACAGTATAGTGAGGACACAAAACTTTCTAGAACACATCTAAAACAAATCTAGAACACAAAACTTTCTTTGAGTCTTTGAGTACCTGCTGTCAGTGACAAAAAAGTCATTGTATGTTTGTTCTGCCATCAGCTACAATCCTCAGCTTAAAGATTCCTCAGAGCAAATTAGAAATACATTCAGTAGATGACATTAAATGTAGACAACGTTCAGGTTGTCTACATCCAACCTCAATAGGCTGCTCATTTAAAATTACTGACAACTCCAATACTGTTTTCCCAACATCTTTTGATCTTTGTTTTCCAGTCAACATTGGTACACTCTGGGTATATTTTATGAATCAAAAACTTCATTCTTTTCTTGCTTAAGTGATAAATGAAACCAGGAGTTGGCCCATTATCTAGGGACATGACATTTGAACTCCAGCCTGACATCCCAACATAAACAGCTCATTGAGGAATGAGTGGGGAATTTTCTACTATTAGATTTTTTTTTCTTCAGCAGCTTGAAAGTAGGCAAGGATTTAAGGCTTCAAGTAATGAAGGAATTTTTTTCCCCCAAACTTGATACTGAAGTAATCTTTACATTGCAGATTATGTACTATTTCATGTAGCTGTTGTTTGGGAAGTTTAAAACACACCCTACATCTGAAAAAAAACAGACCATGGTGCTCATCTGCATAAGAGTCTAATTGAAGTGTTAGACTGTTTTCTGAACATGGTGTTGATACTTTTTGTGGCTTGAGCCTGGAAGAATCCTATTACTTTAATTTTGATATCACAAGCAAGTTTCTATTTTAAGTCCTATTGAGAGTCAGCGACAAAGGGCCTGAGCAGATGATAGTGCCTAGTTAAAACATGTAGCTGGCATTCAGTAATCTTACACTATCTTCATGGCCCTGCCTTTTGGCCTTAAACAATTTGCTTGATGTTTTCACTTCTGTGCAAAAATAAAATAATTTTTATTAAAAATGCAGTGAATTCTTTCATCACAAACAAAAAATGTCAAGTTGGAATAGAACTGTTAAGGATCACAATTAAACTAGTGTAGAAGGGAAATCAGTGCAGAAAAAAACTGGGCAAAGTAACTCCTGAAAATGAGTTTGTTGCTATTTATCCCTTGTCATGAATAAGGTGGCTAATTGTAATGTGCTGAGAGAAGGTATTTAATGTTGCTGTAAATGGTCCTTTTGTACTGCTCGCTGACAGTCATTGTAATATTTCTGGGAATATTTCGTTCCTAACTCAGAAGCATGAGTTCAGAAAAATAAGGAAGGCTGCCTTATTTTCAGGCATTGAGGCATATAGATGGGCATACTGTGAGCCAAACAAAAATAGCAAATGAGGCAAAGCTAATCTCTATATAAGACAAGACTAGAATGACAGAACCTAAAGATAAGAGGCAAAAGAGAGGCAGTTCAATGTAATGGCAAGAAAGTGAAATCTATGTAAACCTGCTGGACCTTCCACCCACATTTGTGCTAATAGAAATAGCAAATTGGGTCTTTGGTAAAGATGGAAAAATTGCTATGTACCAACTAACAAATTTTCTTGCATTAAAGAATGTGCAACTACATAATCAACATTAGGGAAGTAGCGGAACAGAATGAAATAATTTAGTCATGTGATTTATGGCCAAATATGTGAAACCAGTTAATTCATACAAATTGGGACCATAAAAGCATATAAAATATCAGGCTTCTGAAGAAAAATTGGTTTAAATTGAATTCAACCTCACATTCCCACAGTTGATCCTTCATGCTGCATCTGAAATAAGGTAGTTGCATATTTAAAGTGCTCAAATGAGGATGGGCTATGCGTGAGTTTTGAGAAAGCAAATTCACATTAAATGTTGATCACTTATATTTCACCATGTTGCCGGGTTTACAATTATAAAGTTTTAAAATACCATATTTTGACGGCTTCATTTTACCTTAGCTGGGCATAGGGCTTTTCATTTCCTGTGCACGTTAGGGAAAGAAGCAATTTAATTTTTGTAAGTGTGATGCTAAGAGTATGTGTACACAGTTACATGTGGTTTAAGGAAATCCTACTGTCTGAAGACAGAAACCTATCTTTTAGGTTCTCAATACTTAAGTTGTGATGTGCCTTGCGTGTACCAGATGATTTTCATATACAAAGTGTTAAATGAACATTTAGATGCATTTTTGAATAAGTACAGGGTTGATTTAAGAAAAAAAAAACTGATTTTGAGCAGCAAAAATGCTCACCATTGTTCATATAATGCAGTAATCAGTAGTTAAATACAAAAGAAATGATTGTCATTAAGATGCTCCCCAGACTCGGGCATTCACCACTGAGGCTTTCCTGAGTTTGTCCTCGGTGTCTGGTTTCAGGACCACCACGTAAAAAGAGCTGCAGCACGGGTCTTGGGGGCAAACTTCTGGAAGCCTTATTAATGCAGTTGCAATTCTGGCACGTGTCTGTGGCTCTGATGAGTAGGGCATGCATAGATTTAAGGCTTTGTTACATGTTGCACTTAGCACATGTTAGATTTAGAGTGTAGTAAGCATTAATATAACTTCTTTTTCTGAGCAGTTGCACATTAATGTCTACTACTCTCTAAATATATATATATTGTAGTACCACAATGCAGTCTTGAGCCAGTTTTGATGCAATCCCAGGGCTGCTGCTTCAGGGCTCCAATGGGAGCCTGATAAACAGCTGTTTGTCAGGCTTCCACCCTAGCCATCACACTGGAATCCCCCGATCATGTTACCTCCATGAAGCAGTCTGATGTTAGCTCAACACATGTTAGGTAATATGATCTGGATATACACCACTGTGAAAAAGGCCAAATTTACTACACTATGATGGCACTTAGCACATGCTCCGCTGTTTGAATGCTCAGACACGGGCATTGTAAGTGCAGTTAGCACGTACTAAGTGTAACATGATGTCTCAGCGGGACACGCTGCTGCAATAGAATAGAAAAACCCTTGGTGTGTAATATGAAACTCAAAAGAATATGTTACTCCTCCCCCTCCCCACCAAAAAAGAAAATAACTGGAACCATGGATGTGGAAATATAAATATAAAACATGAACATTTCTCTCAGAGGCTGTTGAAAATACAATGGTGGTTGGGCTTTGGGTGTGTGAAGATTCTTGATCAAAATTGCTATTGGCTTGATTCTTCCATGTCAGTGTCATAACACAGTCAATTAGCTGAATCTACAAATTCTGTTTGTAGCATGTGTTAACCGCAAAGAAGCCATTTTTATGGAGGTGGAGATATTTTTCTGTGGTGCTCAGCAAAAACTGAAATACACATTATACTAATATTCAAAGTGTGATCTATTAATTATCCCACTCTGAATCATCTGCATCACTGCTTTCATGGGTTTGGAATTGACTATAATATAACAGCAGTGGAGAACTACAGCAGGAAAACTTGGAATAAGGGGAGGTAAACTATAATCCCCTTATGCTTGGTTGCCCAAAACAATGATTTGTCAAGATATAGTAATGTTATGCATCACTACTGCGCAGAAGGGGTGTGAGAATTGGGCCACATTTGATTCGAATTTGGATTCAGCCCAAATCAGGGACAGTGATTCAATTAGTTGATTTGGACCACTGCCCCAATTTGATTTGGCTGAATCTGAATCTGAAGATTCAATGCTGATTTGGAGAATCAGCAATTCAGCCATAGACAGAGCTTTAAATGTTTTTTCTATAAACCTCTAGGTACCAGGCCTGGCTCATGAACACTGAGATGGTGGGGTGGATGGAACGTCCCACAGGAGGGCCCCCTGCATGCTGGGTGGTGAACCTGGAAGTGGACCCAGAAGTACTTTCAGTCCACTTATGGGTCCGCGGCCAAGCATGCCCCCCCTTTACCCCTCCCCCGTGCCCCTCCTGGCTCAGCGATCAGCTGTGGCGTGACCCCAGGTTCCCCACCCCCACCCCCAGACCCAGAGAGCACCAGTCACTGGGCCAGGAGGGTGTGCTCCCCTTTGGATCTGGAAGTGGACTGGAAGTGCTTCTGGTCCACTTCTGGGTCTGCTGCCAAGTGCACTGGGGGCCTGCCCTGTGTTCCTGTGGGATGCTCCATCTGCCCCAGTATCTCAGCATTCATGAGATCATGAGATGCCTGGTACCTTGAGGTATGTAGAAAAGACTTTTAAAGCTGTGCCTCTGTCCGAATCACCAAATCTTTCCAAATCTCTCCAAATCAATTTGGAGGGTTCTGATTTGATTCAGAGACATTAAGGGGTCTCCTAATTCAGTTTGGATTCAGAGATTCAGCTGCCAAATTGGGCTGAATGTCCACTGAATTGAATCAGCGACCAAAGCTTCACGCAACCCGAAGAGACCTTGTAGATCTTCAAGTCCGACCCCCTGCCTGGGCAGGAGGGAAACTGGGATCAAGTGACTCCAGCCAGGTAGGCATCGAGCTGCTTCTTAAAGACCCCCAGGGTAGGAGCCAGCACCACTTCCCTTGGAAGTTGGTTCCAGATCCTAGCCACCCTTACTGTGAAGTAGTTCCTGTGGATGTCTAATCTAAACCTACTCTCCAACAACTTGTGGCCATTATTCCTTGTTATCCTGGGGGGTGCTAGGGGAAACAAGGTCTCCCCCAAACCCTTCTGGTCCCCCCCTAGAGAGTTTATAGATGGTCACAAGGTCCCCCCTCAGCCTTCTCTTGTGAAGGCTGAACAGGTTCAGGTCCTGTAGCCTCTCATTGTAGGGTCTGCCCTGTTGTCCTCAGATCATGCGGGTGGCCCTCCTCTGGACCCTCTCAGTGTTGTCCACATCCCTCTTGAAGTGGGGCGCCCAGAACTGGACACAGTACTCCAGCTGCGGCCTGACCAGTGTCGCATAGAGGGGGAGGATCACCTCCTTGGCCTTACTTGAGATGTACCTGTGGATACACGATAGGGTTCGGTTAGCCCTGCTGACCGTGACCTCGCATTGTTGGTCCATGTTCATCCTGGAGTCAATGATGACTCCAAGATTCCTTTCTGCCTCCGCGCTCTCAAGAAGGAAGTTTCCCATCTTATAAGTGTGCTGCCAGTTCCTACTGCCCAAGTGCAACACCCTGCACTTGTCAGTATTGAAACGCATCCTGTTTTTGTTAGCCCACCCTTGCAACCTATCCAGATTGCAAGGGTGGGCTAACAAAAACAGGATAATAATAGCAATCATTATAATAATAGCAATCATTAGATGGCTGCAAAGGAATTCAAGAAGTCTTGTAGTCTATGCCTTGCTAAGGCAGGATTAAGTATACTTAGACCATTCCTGAGAGGGAATTCTATATGAGCTTTCCACAAGGGAGTTTTTTTTAAACTTCCTGGAAACTACCAGTATAAATTAAGTTTCCACTCCCCTTAACTGAATTGTCCTTGCTTGTAAATCAAACCCCTTCTTGTTTTATCTACCATAGACATTATTTTTAAAATTTCATGTTATCCTCACACAAATCTGTTATCTACGCAACATTGTTAGTCCAAACCTCTTCCTCTGTGGCTTTCTCCAATAGTTTGTTTGTAATTTTATTTGTATTCAAAAGCGTGAAACCCAGATTTGGACACACTTTCCATTTAACATTAGACTTGAATAGAGTGGAATATTTGCCTCCTGTTTTACATGATTCCTGCCAATTCATTGCATACAATTTCTATTCTGTACCAGCTTCTTTTAGAGTCATGTGATCTACTGGAACCCCCAAATTCTGTCTTGTACTGATCATGCCTACCTGATTACTCTACATTTTGGTTTTATGTACTTTATTGTTTCTGATCTGTAGCATTTTGTACTTGTTTTAGATTTAGGTTTGGTTGATGTCAAGCATTTTCAAATTTGTCAACATTTATCAACATTTTTGTTTATGATTCTGTTGTGCAGAGGGGATAATTAGCAACCCCTCCCATTTTTGCATAATCCACAGAAGTAATTATCCACCCTCTTCTATTTACACAGGACAGCACTGAGTAGAATCAGGCCAAGGACAGTCCCCTGCTGATTTTCACTTTAAATGTCTTTCCAGTTAGAGAATCATTGGTAACCACCTGCTATATTGGATGCGGGGGAGGCAGGGAAGCTGACTTATAGTGAATGAACCTGATCGCGTTTCTCTCGTGCAAACAAGCATGTCAAGAGGCACAAGGTTAATAGCTTCATTTATTATTTATATTGAGCTAAGGTATCTTCTAGTGCTTACCTATTTAACTAGGCCAGGTGCCCAGTAATAAATAAGAAATAAGACTGTTCTTTTCTTCCTCAATAAAATGTAACTAGGACATTTTTCTTTTAGTATCTTCTAGGTATCCATACATTTCACTAACAGTTGCTTTAGTCTGTTCCTGATTGTCAGTATGAGGCTGTTGTATTTTTATAATTTCTTGGGGCCTTTTAATATTATGTGCCATTTGAAGTCTTTGGGACTGTCACATCATCCATGAATTTAAAAAAAAAACAGTTAATGGTTCATAGGTTGCTAGGTTCTCAAGTACTGTGAGGGGGAATGTCATTGGACCTGGGTGACTTCATTATTTCTAAACTTTTATGTAAATATTGCTTCTCTGTACTGCCTATTCTATACTGTACTTCTATTTTCTAGTTAAAAATGGGTTAAGTATCTGGTCATAGTTAATTATTCCTGTTGAGAGTGGAGGCTTTGTGAATTTAAGATTCCCCTGTCAGGTCTATAACATTCTCTTTTCCTATTTTTTCCCGTATTTTGTTCAATAATAAACTTATTATTGCCTCTCATGCCCCTTGCTACTTCAAACTCATTTTATCCCATGTTATTTGGATACTATGCCTTCATGCTTGTGCTTTAAATTGTTTTTCTTCAGTTCTGTCCTTGTTTATAGTGACTAAGCTTTGACCTTGAGCTTTTTCTCTTTCCATGCTTCCTAGATAGATTTGTGAGGGGACAGTTGACTCTTCAACATTTACTGGTCTTTTTTGTTAAGTACTAGTCATCTTGTAAAATCTACCTTTAAAGTTTTCTTCTTAACAGATTCTAGAGTTAATTATTTTTGGTCTTTTTGCAGGCTTTTGTTTTAGTTTGTAATTCACTCCTTTTATGTAGTATCCAGAATTCCATGATACATCTGGCCATTTTTATCCAAAACACCTTATACTTTTCGATTTTTAAGTTCCCTGTCTGTCAGAATGAGTTTCTTCCATAGTATCTGCTCTAACTTCTCAATACAGAAAGCTGTTATCAATTTTATCTAAGAACCCACTGAATGGTTTGGATCTTCCCACCACTGCTCTGTTAACAGACATATAACTGAAAAGCCTCCTGTTATTTAAAGAAAGAGAGAGAGAGAGAGAGTGAGCTTGACTTTTAACTTTAAGATTGTCTGTTGTTCAGAGTTGATGTTTCAGGAACAACCTGGAGTGCATCTGAGTACATCTCTGGGGGACATAGCCTGGTCTTAATCAGAGCAATCTGCCCTATTGCTAGTCTTTCCTAACTGCAAGTGGGTGGCATTTATTTTGTCAGGAGGGAGCCTGTACAGGCATTCCTAGAAGTGTCTTTCAGCCTCTCAGTTCTTGCTGAGCTTCAAAACAGCAAAGTACAATATGGCCAAACCTCTTCTCTTTCCTGAGCAGGCAAGACTCTTTTGTACAAGCATTTCAGTCTTCAGCTTTGCTTCACCAAGTTTCTGTTGTGCCCATTTAGGTTAGGTTAGGTTGTGCACTAAGAGTTCCAGCTTTTTCTAGTGATGCCACATATTCTTTTATTGGCAAAGACATAACATTAGTCAGACTGCCTTGATGGTTTTCCTTTCTTTCTGTTTCTAATATAACCTCCCATTTCTCTACCCACTGATTCTCTACACCTGTAGTGCTGTAATTATTTCCACCTTTTTAAGTGTAGTTTAAAGCTCTCATCTCTAGGTTGGCAAGTTAGTGCCTGCCCATTGAATTCTTTTTCATTTATGTTTAGCGTTCACAGTACTATTACCTCACTAGGTTGGACAGGATTGACTCTGATAAACTCATTTTTCAGACCCTGAAAAACTTAACATTGAATTGCTGTTTGTCTGAGAATCTCTCAAATATTTAAGGTACTTACTAATGTAGGATTGTATATGGCTATAATAAAATAAGAGAACAATAAATCATAAAAGTAATACTTGATATTAATGATGAACAGCTTAAGAGTCAGCTCAAGCAGTAATAAAAATGGACTCAAACAGAATAGCAAATACACTTTGAATCTAAGGCCTCTATCTTGCAGTAACACGTTCTTCAAACTGCTTTATTCTCATCATGTAAGCTATTTGATATACCATATTAAACTTTTTCATATCCCTCCTTATCTTAAAAATAAAACTTTTCCTTTACACCTGGAGATAAAACATGGGTCACAAATTTTTAATTTGAATTTTCAGGGATGACCCATATTGGTCTGAACTCTCAGGGTGTGTCCAGGTGAGCATGCATGTGGCTCTTGCAGCATCTCAAAGCAGTTTAAGATGCCACGAGAGGCATGCTGGGGAAAAAAATGTTCCCTATGCTGCATATTTGCAGTATGAGCTCTAAATTTGATACCTTGAAATTCAGGTATGAAAAAAAAAAAACTTGTGGAGAAAAGACAAGGCAGGGCATGGTCCAGGAATATACCCGAAGGCAACTGGAGGCTGTGTCCTCCAGAGAGATGCTCTGGCATCTGGCTAGAGCATCTCTATGGCTGCCCCCTTTGCCTGCTGCCCCAACACACTGCCTCAGTGTGCTGGGGCAAATAGGAGTGGGACAAGACTGCAGCATGACCTGGTACCATTCCTGGTAAGTAGGGATGTGGATATGGGGGGTGGACTGTGAGAATGGGGGTGGTGGGGGTGGACTGTGAGAATGGGGGTGGTGGGGGAGGACTGTGGATGTAGGGGGGGACTGTGGGGGTGGGGGGACTGCTTGCAGGGCATGAGTCCCCAGCAAGGTGCACAGCCCCCCTGCAACAGCGGCCATTGGGCGCTCAGGGCCCACTGGTGGCAGAGCCCCCCCATGGTGTGGTGCAGCCCTGACCCCTTCAGACCCAGCATCACCTGTGCTGCATGTTGCAGGCCCAGCCCAGGGCCATGCACCTTTGGGCAGCACTGGGCCACTCTAGCTGTCACTTGGGGTCTCAGCACTGCATGTAGGGGCCATGCATCAGGCCAGGCCAGGTCCTGCCTCCATGGAGCCAGCCTAGCCCAACAGTGGGCAGCCATAGAGACATCTCTCTGGAAGACACAGCCTTCAGTTGCCAGAGGGCATGTTTTTCAACAGGGGACATCAGGATCCCTGCTAGTGAGACAAGTGGTGAGACCTGGGCAGAGAAGCCTGCCCAGGGCCAGCATCGGGGACCCAGCTAGAGGGGAGACAAGGTGGCTGACCTGGCCATTTGGGGCCAGGAGGACATGCTTTGCCAGTTCAAAGCAGGTCACTTCAATGAACACATCTTTTGGGTGATAGCTGCCCAGATGGCAGGGCAGGGGCACCAGAAGATGTGACAGAAGTGCCGCATGAAGGCCAACTGTGCAGCCACAGCCCACTGACAGCTGGTCCAGAGGTGCAGGAGACTTTGCTACAGTGCCCATACCACTGCCCAGGCAGCTGTGTGGTCCACATCTGGGTCTGGCAGGTGCACAGCCATGGGGCTGCAGGCTGTCACAGGTGGCAGCAGGTCACAGCCAGACAGCAGGCCCCACTGCCAGACTGCTGCAGTGGGTAGAGAGTACAGGGGCCATTCCAGGTTAGGGCTGCTTCAGCAGTCCAGCTGGCACAAGGGGCTAGTGTCCCCAGATACCAATTGGCTGGGCCCCAGAAGCTCCTGAGAGAAAGTAGCCTGGAGCTGCTTCCCAGGGTAGCTTTTTATGCTGCTGGGGCTAGCACAGGTGCTGGCCCGAGGCTCCAGTTCCCCCTGGCTGCAGATCTGGGAGGAATTGGGCTGGGTCAGTTTGCCCCAAATGGCACAACTTGCCCCACATCAAAGTGCATGTTCAGGTACGTGTGCTGAGGCAAAAATCCCCGGCACCAATTTGTGCCGCTCCTATTTGAGCTGCTGTAAGTGCACATGCCTGCATGTGTGGACGCACCCCTAGTGTCCTTAAACTTTTGGCCTGCTTTTGACTCATATAGGATTGCCTAGATAATAATGTTCTTACCTTCACTATTTGTACTTGCAGATATAATTGGACCATTGGCAAATTCAGCTACTTAGTTTCACTGAAATCTTCATTCTATGAACAATTCATGTGTTTTCCTTTTTAAAGCCTTCTTCCACACCATGTCCTAGCATACTCATGTTTTTTGTCACACGGACTTAATGGCCACATCCACACATGCATGTATGTGTTGTTTGTGGTGCCAAAAACAACAAATGTTGCATGTTAAACCATGCACAGCACTTCTAATTTGCAGCACAGGCAAAATTTGCTACTGGGATTTCCTAGTAGCAAAAAAAAAAAAAAAAAATACCCTTGAAAAAAAAGCAGCACAGAGCATGCCAAAATAGCATGCACAGGGACAAATGCAGAGCTTCCATGCTGAGGCTCACCATAGCTGTCTAGGGTGCAGTACATCTTAAGTTGGGGGAGCAGACAGCCCTAGGCTGGCTGCTTCCCTGTCTCCATATACCTCAGCATAGGGGCTCTGCAGTAGAGCCCTTGCGCTGAGGCACACAGTGATGGGGGAGCAGTGAACCAACCCTGCTCTCCCATTTTGAGGCACACTGGAGCACACACAAGGGACACTCAAAGCACACTAGACTGGGATGCAGTTTGCCTCAGCTTGGGGACTCTGCAGCATGCTATTCCCTGGCTGGCTGGGGCACCAAGTGCCTTAATGTGAGGGCTGCCTGCCAGCTAGTCCTGTGCTGTGGCACCCTGTGCCCCAAGACCCACCCCCATTTGCCCCCCACAGCATATGCAGCCCAGTCAGAGCAACACACTAGAAGCCTGCAGGAGCTGGGCACAGGTAGTTTGCTTATAGAGGGATGTGTTCTGCAAAAAAGCGTTACATGCAGGGGTGTTTTCTGTGACACATTTGTGCTGCTACTATTTGTGCCACTGCAAGTGAATACCCTTGCTTGTCTGGATATGACCAATCTCTTTTTAACAATGGGGCCCAAGAAATGCTATCCCATGGGTAGGAGGCCAGTATTCCCTGAGATTATCAGGGAATCCTTGAATTTACTATTTAAATTCTTGGCAGCAGATACAGGGGATATGACTGAAGGAGAGATGGTATCTACCCTGATCCCATACTTTCTCAACTGGTTGAAGTGGATCCCTGGCTCCAGGTGAACCCTGCATTGCTACAGATTAAAAACACATGCAAGAGCTCTTTGGTGGCTAAGTGACAATACTGAGTAGTTTTGTAATAGCATATGGACCTTTTTTGATAAAGCAATTCATCAAGACTTTCCCATATACTGGAAGAGGTTTTTTTCTGATTTCTATATGCACATCACTTGGAAAATATTTCTTGAAGTGATCAAAAAGGATACACTTGATGCTGTTTTTGTCAAATGCTAAATTACATTAACAATAAGGACTTAAAAGAAACTGGTTACCAACACATTCCTCACAATGTCACTAGTGGCTTGAGAAAAAATTGTCCTAGTTTTCTCTAGAAGTGGAAGGCTTGAGAGACAGCAGTCCACAGCATTGGTGCTTGACTGTATGGCCCTGTGGATCAGATAAGTGGTACAGTGTTGCTGCCGAGATCCCACCCTGCACTGCCCAATGTAGCACACAGGGCTGGATGCCTTTAAGTTGGCAGGCCCGGATGAGCTCCATCCGAGGGTACTGAAGGCACTGGCTGACATCATTGCACAGCCACTGGCGGGAATATTTGAACGCTCATGGCGCACGGGCCAAGTCCCGGAGGACTGGAAAAGGGCCAATGTGGTCCCCATTTTCAAGAAGGGGAGGAAGGAGGACCCAGGCAACTATTGGCCAGTCAGTCTCACCTCCATCCTTGGCAAAGTCTTTGAAAAAATTATCAAGGCTCACATATGCGAGAGCCTGGCAGGACAAATTATGCTGAGGGGAAACCAGCACGGGTTCGTAGCAGGCAGATCGTGCCTGACTAATCTAGTCTCTTTTTATGACCAGGTTACAAAACACCTGGACGCAGGAGGAGGGGTGCATGTCGTATACTTAGACTTCAGGAAGGCCTTCAATATGGTATCCCACCCCACACTGGTGAACAAGTTAAGAGGCTGTGACTTGGATGACTACACAGTCCGGTGGGTGGCGAATTGGCTAGAGGGTCGCACCCAGAGAGTCGTGGTGGATGGGTCGGTTTCGACCTGGAAGGGTGTGGGCAGTGGGGTCCCGCAGGGCTCGGTCCTTGGACCGATACTCTTCAATGTCTTCATCAGCGACTTGGACGAGGGAGTGAAGTGTACTCTGTCCAAGTTTGCGGATGACACAGAACTGTGGGGAGAAGTGGACAAACCAGAGGGCAGGGAACAACTACAGGCAGACCTGGACAGGTTGGACAAGTGGGCAGAAAACAACAGAATGCAGTTCAACAAGGAGAAATGCAAAGTGCTGCACCTAGGGAGGAAAAATGTCCAGCACACCTACTGCCTAGGGAATGACCTGCTTGGTGGAATGGAAGCAGAAAGGGATCTTGGAGTCCTAGTGGACTCCAAGATGAACATGAGTCGTCAGTGTGACGAAGCCATCAGAAAAGCCAATGGCACTTTATCGTGCATCAGCAGATGCATGATGAACAGATCCAAGGAGGTGATATTTCCCCTCTATCGGGTGCTGGTCAGACCGCAGTTGGAGTACTGCGTGCAATTCTGGGCACCGCACTTCAAGAGGGATGCGGATAACCTGGAGAGGGTCCAGAGAAGGGCCACTCGTATGGTTAAGGGCTTGTAGACCAAGCCCTATGAGGAGAGACTGGGGCACCTGGACCTCTTCAGCCTCCGCAAGAGAAGGTTGAGAGGCGACCTTGTGGCTGCCTATAAGTTCATCACGGGGGCACAGAAGGGAATTGGTGAGGTTTTATTCACCAAGGCGCCCCCAGGGGTCACAAGAAATAATGGCCACAAGCTAGCAGAAAGCAGATTTAGGCTGGACATTAGGAAGAACTTCTTCACAGTTAGAGTGGCCAGGGTCTGGAACGGGCTCCCAAGGGAGGTGGTGCTCTCCCCTACCCTGGGGGTCTTCAAGAGGAGGTTGGATATGCATCTAGCTGGGGTCATCTAGGCCCAGCACTCTTTCCTGCCTATGCAGGGGGTCGGACTCGATGATCTATTGAGGTCCCGTCCGACCCTAACATCTATGAATCCATCCTGCAGGGTCCACAAATTTGGCTGAGGGAGAGTGGTGGCAACTGTCAAATTTTAAGGCCCATAGAGAGGCCAACAGTTGGATGCCATGGCTCTGAAGGCCATATCTGGCCCACAGGCTGGGGGTGGAGCAACCTGGTTCACACCATAACTTTAGAAAGAAGCCTGTAAAATCCCAGTTTATGTTTCAGTAATTACTTAAACACCTCTGCTCTACTGTTCCCAGAAATAAAAATAAGAGTGAAATTGACAACAAGTTACATGAGAACAAGCTGCTTCAGACAGACACAATGGCTAAGTACAGACACACAAAAAGCCTCTGGTGGAAGTATTCTAACCATCAAACTTTACTTAAAGTGCTATAAGTTAGAGGGTGAACGAACCAGACAGATGTTTGGGGGCGGGGGCTCAGAGCCTGCCCACACCGGTCACTGGGGGTGCTTCCATATGACTCTCAGGAGGCTGCCAGTGTGGCCCCTCTCCCCAGCTCCAGCCCCCTACCATCTGGTGACTGTCAACAGTGATGGTGGAGAGGGAGAGAACCTGGACCCCGCTCCCTGCAGCCCCCCCCCCCCCAACCTGGGCTGGGCTGCAGCGCAGCTGAGCATGGAAGTTGCTGGGAGAGAGATAGCAGAGCCCTTCTCCTGCAACCCCTCCCACCAAGCAGCAGCATGCTGTGGGGCCAGGGTGGCTGAGGGGACAAATCTCCCCTTCTCCAACTCCCTTGACCACCTGGCAAAACTGTGTATCAGGCTGGAATAGAGGCTGTCCCTGACTAAGGTCAGTGACAACTAATGAGGTGGGGATGGCTCAGCCTAAAGTACAACCCTATGCAACATCACCTGGGATGGCAGTGATCATGTTCAAAGTTAACCCTTGATGGGATGGAACATCTTTGCACAGATGTTCGATAAAGCGCTCTAACAGAAAGCATTTTAATCTAATACCTCATCCATTGAGGGTTAACTTAGAGCCCAATTCATCCTTTTAAAGTTGCTCTAAGAACCATGAATGTCTGTTCAGTTACAGCTTTAGAATGCTTTCTGTTTGCTTCATACATGATATGTGTACCTAGCCAATAACCTAAAGGTGTCTGATTGCATAGGTGCAATTGGTTTGACATTAGGGATTTAATCAGCTAAGAGTACTGGGGAAGCAGTATTACAGACTTCTGAACTCTGTTTAACCCTGGCCTGGAGAGACTCTTCTGCAATGTCGTTTAATCTCAGCCTTTCCAAGCCTGCAACAAGTATCTTGTTAAGCAGTGATAATTGTGATTTCTGCACTGGAAGCTGTCTAAATTAGATTAGTCTCCAAATTAGTCTTTCTTCAAACTGCAGCAACCAATTGGAAGGTAAATGCTTTTTAGTTTGGATGGTCTTGTGCCTATGTTTTGTGCCTTTATAGTTTTGTAATGTGAACGAAAATATCTTTACATAACTGTGGTTCCGCTCACACTGATCAATCCATAGTCATATGATTTTTCCAGTTATCTATTTTGAGAGGAAGCAATAAGTGGTAGGAAAACCCCTTTCTCCATTTAGTTTGAAAACTGAATGAAATTTTAATTTTTAAAGTTGTAATTGAAAGTGAAGGCCTTAATATGGTTGTATTATTGCTACTGCAACCAACAAAATTATTTATACTGATAGTTGGTGACTATAAATGTCTTCCATAAATTATGAGAAATTGGGTTTCATCAGTAGAAGACTTATTATTTCTGCATTTCTTAGAACACAAGTTATTTCATAATTACATTTAGGCAACAAACAAATATTGTATTTCTCCCAGGATAAACAGTTTTATCCCAGGACAAAGTGTAATCTTTCAGACATCCATGGCCATTGTCTGGGGAAAAAATCCTAAAAAGGTTCACAGGATAAGAAGTAATAACAGTTTATCCTGGAATATTGCAAAATGCATCCGAATAGGTATCCCAGGAGTGCATTGTTGAATCAAAAGAAGGAAAGCAGTGGTGCATTTATACACTCACTAAACCCTGTCTAGAAGGGTGATGTATGTACACACAAATCCCAGGATATTTCTGTTCCAGGGCAAACACAGGCAAACCTGTCTAGGACAAATGCCACATCTGTTCCTAGCCTTATATTGCTCTTAATGTTTGAAAATACTTTATACTGTATGTGTATTAGCAGCATATACAATATAGGTTTTTCTCTATTGGTTCCTAATAATAATAATGATGATGATGAAGATAGACATCATGATAATAATATGTCTTAAGAACAATAAGGATCAGAAAACATACATGAGAGGATAAATAAAACTAGATCTCTTTGGGAGTTTCATAAATAAAAATGAAAGATGAAACTGGTATACTACACTTACTTAAATATAAGATGAGGGTTTTCCCCACAATCGGCATGGAGAAAACATACCCTCATCTTACATTCACATAGAAGGAAACCACATAAAATACACTGTCTATCATTAAACTGCTGCCAAAAGCAGCATGTTCCAAGTATGAAGTTGATTTAAAGTAGCTAACAATGAGCATGGCTATAAAACTCATGGCCCACTTTGGGGAAACATATACATATATATATTTCATGTTCCAGGTCAAATTAGCCAAATCAGTTTCCAATCATACCAACTGAGCAGAATTCAATCATTCCAAAAAGTGTATCAATTGAACAGGCAGAACTCAATCATTCTAAACATGATGTACGGTGCTACTACTGGTGAGCATCCTCCATCCCAGACCCTCACCCTAGGACTTCAGATACCCCAAATCTATTGGCAAGCATTGTATATGCAGGGCTAAGCCCAGAGGTCTTGGGACTCAGATGCTTCCTACATTTATCTGATCCAAGAGGCACTTGACTTGAGTCAATTCTTTCTTGAAAAATATATTTCTATGTATATAAATAGATAGTTATATATAGACACCATCTAGCATACCATTCTTCCCAAACCTTAACCCATTTTCAAAGCCTTACGTCTGTACCAAAAATCTCACATCTGTGCACCCATGCACCTGTTACAATGACTGCACCCATGAACCTGCGGCCCCACACACCCATCCGTGTTCCTTTCCTTGTCACATTTATACTGTGCCTTGGATTCTAGCTCTGATTATGAGCTTTAAGACCTTAGTTCATATCACTGTCACTGTTGCTGGTGGTTCTACTGTTGATGTCACTGCTGCTGTCCTCATTCCTGTCGCTCGACCCAGTTGACTCATTGTCTTCTTCACTGTCACTATCTACTTCCCCTTATGGGAGATCTTTGAAAAACCTGTGCCAACTGTCCCTCTGCCATGCAGTGTTAGCTGCCTACTCTCCATCCTCTCTTACTATTTTCCGGTAGTAGGACTGGAGTTCACTCAGTACCATTTTAACGCAGTCCAATACCTTGATTTCCATGTGCCTGTACATCAGGAGGTTCCTGGACTTCCACAGGGTGCTTCTGACATAGGACACAAACTTACTGAAGCAGGCTGTCAGGGTCCCCTGGTGTTTAGTCAGGTGCCCATACAGTGCTGCCTCTCTTGTCATCAGTTTGACCCATGTCACCTCTTTTCTGGGCTGGTTTACTTTCTTCCACACCCCCTTGGCTTATGGGTAGAGTCATAAGATGTTGTCAGTCGTCTCTGTTGTGCTTTGGCAGATTTCTCTGGAGCAGCTGGGTCAACCTCTCTGCCCTTCTCTGTATATCTGCACCCTCACTGGGAGTGCATAGTGTGCTACTAGTCAGTTCAGGTTTATGTGGTTCTTTTGTAGGTCCTTTTGGAAGATCCTCCCCCACACTGCATGGCAGCCATTGTTGGGGAGCAGTTCCATGGTTGACAGCATGTCTCTGGCTCTGACCCCCTCTTCTATCTTCCTGTGGTTAGATATAGTCATCAGGCCTTTGTTCTGTAGCCTGTACTCACTTCAGAACTAATTAGAAATATGTAGAATCAGGGGTGCTCCATGGTCTAAAAATATAACCTGTAGTTTAGCACTTTTGGTGCCTGCCACTTTAAGGGCTTTGATCAAGCAGCAGAGCAGCTTATAGGTGGCTGCACTCCCCAATCAGGCATCATATTGCCAGCAGGAGACTGCTTGATTGGGGAAGAGTGCTCATCTGATAGCAATAAGAGCAGGCTTGAGCAGGGGAGCCAGCAGTTTGCAGCAAGCAGCCAGCAAGGGAACATCACCTGGCTGGAGCTGCTTCTCACAGAACATCTTGGAGGTTCAAGGCAAGAACTATGGGGCTGTCAGGTGGTTCCTGGTCATGGGACATGACCTAAAACAATACCCTGCTACGTGTCACAACCCAAAGTTGTGATTTTTTGTTTGTGTGCGCGCTTCGGCACTGCTAAATTATTTCCCGCCAAATTTGTCGCTTTCTTTGCACGGTAGAGCTCTCTGCTGCCAGAGAGAGGTCTGGTGCAACGGGGGATTTCCCGCCAAATTGCAGCTTCTTTGCAGTGTGCATCTCTTTTGCATCGTAGTGATGCACGCTGTAAAGAAGTTCCCGCCATTTGTATTAGGGTCCGCGCCATGTTATTGGCCGACTCCTAATTTAGGCACATGTGGCGGCTAGCGATTGGCTTGCTAGCCGTACAAAAGGCTTGGGTAGTTTCCGCCCAAGCCGGAGGAGGGAGGAGAGAGAGATATTCTGTGTGAAGATCTCCAAGCGCTGTGGACCCTCACGGACCCGACGCGCCTCCCCTAAGCAGGCAAGAGAGGCAATAGAACCGAGCCTACGGAGCTTTCGCTTCTCGCCTCTCCCCGTCACCGAGCGCAATCCTAGACGTATCCCTTTCCTGTAATTTTGGACCCTGTGGAGCCTAGCAAACTCCGGGGAAAACTTATCGGACCCGTGGAGCCTGAATAACTCCGGGGAAACTTTTCAAATCCAACTTAACCGGACCTGTGGAGCCTAGCAAACTCCGTGGGAGTAATCGTTTTGTCAGAATCCTCCAACGAGGGTTCAAGCGGGAGCTGTGCCTAGAAACTTACCCAGCCTACACCGATACCATCTTTGGGTGTAAGTAAACAATCTTTTCAATCAACCGTTACTCCTCCGTGACTAATTCTAACTCACGTGCACAAGCCGCTTCACGGTTTTCTCCCAACCCACGTGCCCGGGCTGACGGCCACAGCCCGCGTGCACCGGAGACGGGTCCGGTACGACCCCGGTTCACCCCCGGCTTGCCCATGGCGGCCAGAATGGGATCGGAATCACCACCGCGCATGGCGACGAGGGTGGGCTCAGGGCCCGGCCTGCACACTACGGACGGATGGTGTGGTGGAGCTGCTTGTAATGGGGTGGTCCTCAGGAAATGCCATACCAGTTGCCTTCCTAGTGAAAGGTGAGTATGGGATACCTTATAGCCTCAGCCCCCAAAACCCTGGTGGGTAACCCAGCACTAGGGACATGAAGGGGACCAGGTATGTTTATGGACACCTGAGCTCCTTCGGGTGGAAGACCCCCTATGAAGATTGGCCCCAGTGAGGGGGCATGGAGTGTAAGGGAGGCCACACAGAGTAGGGTTCACAGTGACAGCCTGAAGGACTGTACATAAGGGTGCAGAGTAGGGTTCATGGAGGTGGGCCTGAAGGGCTGCACATGGGTGTGCAGAGTAGGGCTGATGAGAACTGATGGGCCAGCCCCAAGAGATTGATGACATGATTAGGAGGCTCTAGTGAGAGGGCATAAGTGGGAGAACCTATTATGAGGGCATGAGTTGAAGCCACAGGGAGAGGCGTAGTGGCCAAGGTTAGTCTATGGACACCTGAGGCTGAATTTGGGACAGATGCTGAGTGAGACCCAGCAATAGATCTTGGGAAGCAATAGTGGGCAGTTTGGGAAGCAATAGTGGGCATCTAAAATCATTGTAATCAAAAGCAATGATTCTAGATGCCATCTGTGAGGCATAGAACACGGTATAGGGAAGGACAGAGCTATGTGTAATCACCTAGGCATCGGGACACTTAATGGGTAACCTCCCATATTTTTTTATCAGTTAAAACTACAAAACATGGCAGGTGAGACAGGGCAGACTGCCCTAGACAGGTGGTAGGCTGATGTTATGGCTGGTCTTGTGATGGTTTCCTATCACACAACAGTAGATTAGTATAGACCATCTGAGTAAGAGATATGGTAGTGCCCATTGCACTTGGTCCCCTCAGCACCAACTCTTTTTTAAGACATGGTGAGCTGCTACACAAATACATTTTTACTTCCACTTCACTCCCACAGCTGACCTGTGCCTTTCTTTCCTATCTCCAATGATTCCTGTTTCTTGACCAGCCTTACATCAGGCAAACATCACCAAATGAAGCCCCAAGCAGTTTACCCAGAATCCCTGCTCCCTCAGACTGTTCCACGTGATTAGTGTGGCCCCATCCTCCATGATGTGGAGCTGGACCAGGTTGTTTTGTGTCTCATCTGCACATACTTTTTTGGAGGGTCACAGGACTCATGACAAGAGCAGCTAGTTCCAGTCATAAGTGGGGAGCTACTTACTTACTTATTATAGGCATGTTTGTCTTAAAGTCAGTGTCTTCAAATTTGCCCCTCACTTCCATGTGGGAGAGCAGGGTCTAACAGTAAAAGGGGTGGGAGAAGGGACTACAGGAAGAAGAATTTGAGAGGGCAGAGGGCAAGGGGGCTACCTGATCCCCCAGATTTATTTTCCCTCCTGTAGCAGTGGATGGGGGACAAATTCAAGGCAAACTTTCAATAATTAGATTCTGTACCAGGAAAAATTACATCACATTTATAAATTTTACAGATATAGAATCTAATTATAAAGGGGGTAGGGGTTGCCTTATAATCAGGGTTATCTTATATTTAAGAAAATATAAAGGTGTGTGTGAAAGGTAGAAGTCTGTTATGAAAACAGGTCATGCTTTCTGTTTGAGCATGAAAGGCCATCTTGTAATCTTGTTTGTTGTAAAAAACAATGAGGAAGCAAATTAGTCTGTTAAGATTTTTGGGAAAGAAACTGAACTTCACTGCTAGCTTCTTGAATTTCTCTAAGACATAGGCTTACTTAAATTTACCAGTAAAGGAGACAGTAAGAGAAAGTGGTCCATTAATGTACTACTTCGGCATGTCCATGACTACTTTTTTTTCCCTAAAATCTAATAAAAACCTTGTACAGTCTGGTAGTAAGAAAGAATTCATACTGATGGAAAAGCACATGAAAATCAAAAACTGTAAGTTTTTCATATTGGGGGTTAACATGTAATTAGAGGTATTACCTTTGAACTTTTTAGCCTGATCTTGAGCCCAAAAGTTTTTGCTGTATAATGCACAGAGTCAACACAACCAGTAAACATGAACCAGTTGAAGTCCAAATGGATTATATTAAACTCAACTCAACTCAACTCAACTAAACTAAAACACTTATCTTGATGGTATATGATTTATCTAGTTAATGAAAGAGAAGTGGAATATTAACTTTTTAAAGCTTTGTAAATTACATTTTTGCTTTAATGCTGTTTCTCAACATTTTCTAAGCAGCTTCTAAAATAAAATGAATACTTAAATCATGTACACAATATTGGAATGAAACAAAAAAGTAGAAGAGGAACACAAAAATTGATTTGATTAAATTTATTTTAATAATATTAATTATTAGAATTGGGGGTCTTTCTAGTGTTTCTAGTCTGCTGGATACTAGAAAGTTGTATAACTAGTACAGTAAATTATTGCAGCCATCTCTGAATGGTTTTAGGAATGTTCAATATAAATATCACATCCTATCACTCTTCACTTCTGTCACAAAAGTACTTAGTGCGCACATGTTAGTAACGTTGAACTGTATTGGTTCAGTCCTATAGGTCACTGTATATGGTAGCTATAGAACTGGTGGGTCTTGTATGAAAATTGTTTTCTATTCACATTGCAATTGTGATGCAAATTATCAGAGGTTAGAGGAGAAAAATGCAAATGTCTTCAGGGATTCATTTGCTGGATAAGCTGGAAAAGGAAACAAAGGTGCTTGTGAGAGAGCTCAATATTGATCCTATGGATGCTATAAATTATTACTTGACATTTCCAGAGAACAATCAGGACTACCAGCAACTGAGGAATTGCAATATGAAGGCATGGCTTGCTAGGTTGGAGAAATAAGTAAAGGACTTCCATCAAAAAAGAAATGTAATGAAGAAACATGGTCAGAATAAGTGGAAGGGAAAAATGCATAGCTATTAGGGCTGTACGAAGCTTCAGTCATTGATTTGATTTGGAGGAGATTCAGCCTGATTTGGCAGCCAAATCTCTGAATTGAATCATGAGACCCATTAATCTCTCTGAATTGAATTGGAAGCCTCCAATTCAATTCGGAGAGATTCGACAATTTGGGCATAGACACAGCTTTATGTTTTTTCTATGTACCTCAAGGTACCAGGTGCGGCTCGTGAATTCTGAGATGGTGGGGTGGATGGAGTATCCCACAGGAGCGTAGTGGCGTCTTCAGCGTGCTCAGTGGCAGACCCAGAAGTGGACCAGAAGCACTTCTGGTCCACTTCCAGGTCTGCTGCAGAGCATGCAGAAGACACTCCCCACCACAGCTCAGTAACTGGTGCCTCCTGGGTCTGGGGGGAGTACCCAGGGTTCCCTCGCAGCTGATCACTGAGCCAGGTCCACCGCTGAGTACTTCCAGTCCACTTCTGGGTCTGCTGCCAAGCAAGTGGGGTCCCCTCCTTCCACCACACACTTGTGGGTTGCTCCATCTGCCCCACCATCTCAGCATTCATAAGCCACACTTAGTATCTTGAGGTATGTGGAAAAAACATATAAAGCTGTGTCTATGGCCAAATCGTTGCTTCTCCAAATCAGAATCAAATCTTCAGGTTCCGATTTGGCCGAATCGAATTGGGACAGCAATCCAAATCAGCAAATCGAAATACTGTCCCCTGAATCAAGCTGAATCCGAATCTGAATCGAATACTGCCCGCTTTGCACACCCCCAATAGATATCTTATGGAGCTACATTGCTTATTTGGAGATGCAATCAAATGCTATATAGTGGAGAGGTTTTATTGTTGATTTTCAGACCAAAAGTGGTGAACACAACAATTAAATTGAATGGATTTATGTAGCTCATACAAAGTTCATCAGATGGAAAATATCTTAAAAAATTCCATGTTCATTGGAGGTAGTCAATTGACCTTTTTTTTTGTTTTTTTTTTAAGCTTAGCTCAGATGGAGCTCATGGAAAAGAAATCAAGCTGTCAGAAGTCACTTAATGCAAAGAGAGGTCATGACTAAAAATGGTTTTACTCAGAATTTTATATTAACCTAGGGTATGAAGAGCTTGCTCTGGAAGGAACACGACTTTATTGTTCTGACCAAAAAGATTGTGGTGTTAATTTAGCGTTATATTAATCAATTTAATGTTAAATGAATTATTTCTGCCTGCCAGTGGAAGTCCTTTTGGAATGTGGAGTCAAACCAAGAAAGAAATGGGATAACCTGGTGGCAAATGAGAACAATGAAACAGAATCAATATTCCAAGAAACAAGTTAAAATAGGTGTTGTTTTGTCTTTGAATACAGCCTATGAAGAGAATAGAAGCTGTTACACAAATACATAGACCCTCAAGTCAGAGACCTTTTGTGAATCTGGAGCATCAAAAAGCACAATGAGGGTGTGGGCAGTGGTGTACCGCAGGGCTCAGTCCTTGGACCGATACTCTTCAATGTCTTCATCAGCGACTTGGACGAGGGAGTGAAGTGTACTCTGTCCAAGTCTGGGGATGACACAAAGCTATGGGGAGAAGTGGACACGCCAGAGGGCAGGGAACAACTACAAGCCAACCTGGAGAGGTTGGACAAGTGGGCAGAAAACAACAGGATGCAGTTCAACAAGGAGAAATGCAAAGTGCTGCACCTAGGGAGGAAAAATGTCCAGCATACCTACTGCCTAGGGAATGACCTGCTTAGTGGAATGGAAGCGGAAAGGGATCTTGGAGTCCTAGTGGACTCCAAGATGAACATGAGTTGTCAGTGTGATGAAGTCATCAGAAAAGCCAATGGCACTTTATCGTGCATCAGCAGATGCATGACGAACAGATCCAAGGAGGTGATACTTCCCCTCTATCGGGCGCTGGTCAGACCGCAGTTGGAGTACTGCGTGCAATTCTGGGCACCGCACTTCAAGAAGGATATGGATAACCTGGAGAGGGTCCAGAGAAGGGCCACCCGTATGGTTAAGGGCTTGCAGGCCAAGCCCTGTGAGGAGAGACTAGGCCACCTGGACCTCTTCAGCCTCCGCAAGAAAAAGTTCAGAGGTGACCTTGTGGCTGCCTATAAGTTCATCACGGGGGCACAGAAGGGAATTGGTGAGGTTTTATTCACCAAGGCACCCCCGGGGGTTATAAGAAACAATGGCCACAAGCTAGCAGAGAGCAGATTTAGATTGGACATTAGGAAGAACTTCTTCACAGTTAGAGTGGCCAAAGTCTGGAATGGGCTCCCAAGGGAGGTGGTGCTCTCCCCTACCCTGAGGGTCTTCAAGAGGAGGTTAGATAAGCATCTAGCTGGGGTCATCTGAACCCAGCACTCTTTCCTGCCTATGCAGGGGGTCGGACTCGATAATCTATTGAGGTCCCTTCCAACCCTAACATCTATGAATCTATGAATAACAGTATATTTTAAAAAGTTATGTATAATGCTGTAAAAGCAAGACCAATTACAATGTGGCAGATGATGCTATTCAAATACACTGTGAGCAGTAAAAAAGAGGACATTGGTAGTGAGCTTTTACAGTTAAAATGTGACTCTTACTGTATTTAGCTTCTAATTTTTAATGAGAAACAACTTCAGAGGTTTGCCATTGATATTACAAGTTAACACAATTGTTTTCTGCTTGTGGGAACCAAGGCATATTTGACCTGCTAACAAGCTATAAATAGTGACTTCATTATACATGCCAAAGCAGTGGATGTTTATAAACATAAGCAAGAAGGAGACTGATCAAGCAGGTGATAAACCAGATCATGTGAATTAAGTAGGAGAACTCATAGTTCTTCAAGGCAAAATGAGTAAGCATAAACATTTGCTTCACTGATCTGTAGTAAGAAAAGAGCAGAAGCACAGAACAGGCTGGTCTGCAACAGTAAATTTGTGCACAAACATGCCAGACCATGAACAATAGGCAGCCAGAAATGAACAGGCAACAGGTGTTACATCTTTCTGAAGGTCAATGGAAATTGCAAAATCAAACCAGTTTCAAAGTACCGGTACATGTGGTATAGTACTATCAAAAAGGCTAGATGGGGGATACCTGAATATTTTCCATGTAAATATAACAAACCCAAGGAGCTACTTTTTATATTGCTTAGCTGTCTACTTAGGAGATGAAGGTCCTATTGTTTTAAGCACTTGAGAGGCACAAAGTAGGTGGTTAAAAAGATGAGATTCCACTCTAAATAGAGGCTTACTCTGCTTTGTGTATAGTGAAGGAGAGATGAAACAGAGAGGGAACTTTGGACAAGGTCTTGAAGCATCCACAGTTCAGAACAGAAGATGTTAAAGCAGTCCACTACCAAAATCACAGCATACCGGACCATCCTCCTGGACCTAGCCTTCTGAATTGTCTTTTATCAAAGGCCCAACATATATAGGCAGCCCCTTGCAGTCAGCGATGATTGTCTTCTGTGATTGGTTTATCTGTTGGTCCAAAGATGGCTGACAAAGCTGATCTGGGATTGACGCTCTGTTGCAACCTGGGCATGTGTTTCTGTGCAGGGTGGCGGGCTCTGGATTCTTGATTTGGTCCACAACACAGTTTCTGCTGGTCTCATTTTTCCATTTCCTGTTGTCATTATAAGGTTTCAAAGTACTGATATCCTTGCAGCAGACTCTTCTTCCATTTGAGGAGGTCCTGGGAAATAGTCTAATATGAATTGATGTTGATGTTACATTTTTTTCAAGTTGACCTTAAGGATGTCCTTGAAGCACTTTCTCTGCCCTCCTCTTGAACATATGCGTTGCCTGAGCTGGGAGAATAAAACTTGCTTTGGAGTCTGGAGTCAGACATCCAGATGACATGGTTGGCCCACTGAAATTGATGTCAGATGATCATCACCTCAATGCTTGTGGTGTTTGCTTCTGAGAGGATGCTAATGTTGGTGTGTCTGTCCTCCCACTAGACTCAAAAGCAGCACTGATGGTACTTCTACAGTGACTTGAGGTGTCTCCTATATGTTGTTCACATCTCAGCCCAATACATGAAGGTGGGGATCACAATAGCTTGATACTCTGTAAGCTTGGTTTTGGATTCGATGTCATGATTTTCAAATATCTATTTTCCTCAGGCATCCGAAGGCTGCACTTGCACTTTTAAGGTGTTGTTAGATTTCTTTGTCTATGTCAGATTTCTGTGAGAGATGGCTTCCAAAGTATGGGAAATACTCAATATTCTCCAGAGTTTCACTGTGAATCTGAATGACCGGAGCTGAAGACTGGTCATTAAGTGCTTGGTGCTGGAGGTTCTTAGTCTTCTGAATGTCAAGCATCAGTCCCATTTTCTTGTATGCCTTGGTAAAGATGATGATTGCCTGAAGGTCTGCTTCTGAGTGAGCACACACTGCAGCATCATCAGTATACTGGAGCTTGATGACTGAGGTCAGGGTAGTCTTGGTTTTGGCTCAGAGTTGGCTGAGATTAAATAGTTTACCATTCATTTGGTCATTTAGCTCCACTCTGACTGGAAACTGTAGGTGGTTACATGTAGGATCGCAGTAAGAAATATTGAGAAGACAAGTGCTTACAGCCTTGCTTAACTCCTGTCTTAACCTCAAAAGGATCTGTGATGAATCCATTACTGAGAACCACCACTCACATACCATCATGGAACAGGTGAAGACTTTTGACAAATATCAGTGGGCACCCATACTGCAGAAGGATCCTCCACAGCACTTCCATGATGGTGGGGACATGGGATGGAGATTTTCATATCTCTATGTTTTATAGTATTTGATATAAATGTATTTTTCATATCTATTTGTAATATAGTCAAGGCTGTGTCAGTAAAGCAGTGGTTAACTTAAATGACCATCATTTATGTACACTTAGAAGAGACAGTGGCTGATAGTTAGCATTTGACTTGGGTTGTTGACTCCTCCAGACAGACTTGCTCTGAGGTATTGGAAGCCAGGATCTGGCTAAACAGTGATAAATTTATGATGTAAAAAAAAAAAAGCTGCAACATCTTGATATGGGGAAAACACTTCCCACTGAGGGGAAATGACAAGACAGACAGATATTGGATTAGCAAATCCACATATCTGGAAAGGATACAAATTTGTAGTCTTACAAATACATACCTTGGAGGAGTGGGGTGAGAGGAGGGTGGGCAAGTAGTTACCTGCATAGTGTAACCCCCTTACAAATGAAGGGGTGACATATATCAATTGCCAGATAAACAACAGAAATACGTACAACTGCCTAAATAGCATAGCTTGGTCTTTAGTCTTTCTAGGTATAGGAGAGACTGGAGTCCCTTAAATTAAGAAGAGCAGGCTAAGTGAAGAAGCTCTCAGGGAAATGCAGAAAGCACTGTAGGGTCAAAGGCAGGGTACACATTTTAACCCGTGAAGCTGGCTAGGGTCTGCACCTTTGGATTTATGGGTTAGGGTAAGAACAAGTTATAATTCTCATATTTTCTTTTGTTTGTGTATTCTTATATCCCTATCCTGACATATAGTTACTGATTTCTTATGCTTATTCTTGTTTTATATAGTAAATACTTTTCTGATCTTTTTATGAGTCACTTGATATTTTATGACCCCAGAGTGTTTTAACCATCTAGGCTGGCTCGTCCCATGGGGGATACATCTTTTATGAGCACACGATTGGATAAGGGTACAAACCTTCTATCTAGCAAAATCTTCTCTGCTAAAAGCTGGCAAGGCCTGAGCAAGGTAGGTAGGATTGAGGCACCACAGGCCAAGGAGTTGGCCCCTCACACCTCAGCTCATTCTTAGCAGAGGCAGACAGCAGAGAGAGAGGGGTTGTGGCAGAAGGGCACCCCAAGGTATGGAAGCTCCCCAGGACTTGAGCCCTGTTGCCCAGACACTTCTTGTTCTGGGTCAGGGGTTTATATGGGGGAAATAGAGGGTCAGCTGATAGAGAGCGGGTGAAGGGCTAGGTCCCACTGGAGGCTTCACATCAGTTTTGACCAGTCTGGGTGGTTAATCATGGGGTGACAGGCTGAGATGGGTGTCTGTGCCCCAGATTCAAGGCTGTGGCTTGATACATAGGGGTGTAGCTGGTCACCTGGTGGACAGGGAGAGTGGTGACTTAAAGTTTTTGCCATGGTTGTAATTAAGAGAAAAGTCACCATCTGTCATGGTTGGTGGGTATTGATTTCTTCTGAGTGCTCAGTTGATAGCAGTATTTGGCAACTTTTTCAAGATAGGTTTATGCAACATCTATTATTACCCATAAATTAAGTTGTACACATTGTAACCATATTTAGCTCTCCTACTTTTGTCAATCAATATGGGTAGTTCCTAGTGGGCAACTCATTTGTTGGCTCAATGTTAGGATTAGATCATGAGTCATTAGCACTACAAAATCTCAGCAGGGAATTTTAAATTTACTGAGGAGAATCCTAGTAGTCAGAAGCTGTTCACGTGTGACTCAAACACAACAGATGAATTGGTAATACTGAAAGCCTGAATATTGATTGACTGCTGCTCAGATGCTGTGAAAACCATGGTCTGATTTTCACAAGTTGAATGAATGCTTATATTTTACCCTAACATTATGCATGTCTTTAATTGGGGAGTGGGGAATATGTTTCATACAGGGGATGGAATTATTTTTCTTCACTCTGTTGAACTTGCTGCTTTGGGCTAGGAAATTGCTACATGTCCTTGTTTCCTCTATGTACTTTCTAACACATTTCCCACATGTGGGATGGAGAGCTCAGGCAACCAACTTTTTTTAACTTCTTGAAGTTCTTGCATGAAATAGATGAAGCTGTACAATCAGGAGAACTTTACTGTTTTTCTTGCACAAACATTTTATGAACAGATTCTCTCACCACCCCTCTTTTTTTCTTTTTTCCTCTTCTAATACTTCCTAAAATTGTTTGCTTTGCTGCTTGAACTGATGAGGAAAAATCATTTGTTCAGTAAAGTTTCAGCTAATAAATGCTGATATAACAGGAATAATAAGATGTGATCTAGAAAGAGTGCAATTTAATTTCTCTCACCTACTAATTAATAAATTACTTAATTCTGGGTGTCCTACATTGTGGATTCTCTTAGCAGCTTTTGTCATCAGCACCCTGTCCCTTAATGTAGAGGGTCAGTGGGTGTGTATAGACAAAAGAAGGGCCCTAAATTAAAGCAATGGGTTTTAAAAATCACCGCTTCAATTTAGGGCTGATTAAACCCCCATGTTGTGCACACACCCCGCTGACTTACCTGCTTCTCCGGTGGGGAGGGGAGGGGGAGCTGCTGGCAGGCAGAGTGGTTCCTGGGCTGTGTGAGCAGGGGGAGAGGGGGCTGGTGCTTCCCTTTGCAGTAGCTGCGCCCCCCCCCCCCCCCAGCTGCCCAGGTGGCACCTGCCCACAGGCACCTGGCTCAGGCGGTCCCAGGAGGCACTGCAGCTGTGAAGGGAAGCACCAGCCCCTTGTGGAGCTCAGGCAGGCAGGCTCCAGGAGAGGAAAAAAAAAGGCTCACCACTTTTCTTTTCTGTCTGCAGGGCTTCCTGCAGAGCTGTGGAGCTGCATGGAGCCTGGTGCTTTGCTCCATGGCTGTAGGGGCAGCAAACTAAAACTCCTCCTTGGAGGAGTTTTAGTTTCCTGCATCCCAAGTCATTTAAGGTACATTATGCCACCAAATTTCCTACAGAGGCTGGAATTAATGCGCAATATACTGCCAAGGCATGCAAGCACCAACACCATTAGAGTGGTGCAAAAGCATTTAACCTGCTTTAAAGTGTCTTGCAAACATGCCTCTTGTTTCGTCTATATACGACCATATGTAGTGATGTCACTATAGGGCAGTGGTGTCCAATTCACCTCTAGTCCTGGGTTGTTGACTCCTTCCGTCCTTGATGGAATTATTGGTTTCAGTTTTATTACCTGGATTATTCAGTGGAATAATCTTGTTACATCTATTTGCTCTAAGCAAGAGAGCTAATGCTGGCTTGTATCTTGTTCACGTGGAAAATACGAAGTATTGCTGAGTTTTTGAGAGGCTCTCTGACCTTCTGATTTTTGTAGAAAAATATTAAATTGCAAGCATTTAAAATAATAGTCAAAGAAACCAGTGTGTGCTGACTTAAAACCTTCTTTTCTGTCCTTTGGAAAGGTCAGCCTGATAAACTAAATTGATTAAAAAAATGCTTTTGGCTGAAACTGCTGCATGCCTGAAGCAAATTTTTATGGTCAAATTATAACCCCTCGAAACAGTAGGGCTATAATGAAAATGCTGACATACCATTTACTATAGAGGCAATAGTCAAGACCTCCATAAAACATAGCTTTTAGTTACATTGTGTTAATATAATATATAGCTATCTTAATTAAAGTACTGTTAGAGGAATAAATCACTCAAAAGAATCAGCTACTTGAACAGTAGTGCTGCAGGTGGTCAAACAAACAAGCCAGCTGTCTTATATCACTGTGATATAAAGAAGGTGGCTGGAGGTAGAATTATTCTTAGTTGAAGCCCTGTCCTCTTGAACAAGGGAATTTGTGGCTACTTACTGGGAAGTTTTAGAAGACTTTTTTTTTATATTTGCCTCAATATAGATTCTCCTTTTTTAAATTTGAAAATCTGTTTTGAAATAGCAAGGAAAAACAATGCATGTGGCTTTACGTAATGTAATGGGATTACAGGTTATTGGGGAAATGAAGGCTAGTGCTTAGCATTGAGAAGATGGGATCAAGTTGGTAAAGTGTTCTTCAAAGCACATTGATCTTACTTTAAACCTATGGTTCAGTTTTTGCATCTGAGCTAAAGATTCCAGTCAGGTGTACAAAGCTGTTTTGTCAAATAACAAGACTTCTGATTAGGTCTGGTGACTCAGCTAATGTGTTTGTTTTTTGGGTGGCCAGTCAGCCATGTCTCACAGAAGCACTATCTCATAAGAAGACTAAGATGCGCCTCCAAAGCATGGATGAGCTTATTAAAAATACAGATGAATAAGTCATGTTATTGTGAAAATAGTCACTTCAGTGACCTTATTTTTGAGAATAAGATGCAAGGCAAGTGTTGTGTATGAGAAAAAAGCTGAACTGTTTTAATTTTTGAGGTGATTTTTAAAATGGTACAAAACTGTGTGCAGTCTTTTGCTTATTTTTTATGTATATTCAGTCTATTAGAAAGTTAAATAATACACTCTACTTGTGAACTATTCTCATATGGGTTTACACCGGGTAAAGGAATATAAAAACAGACTCCAGTTAAATTAAAGCAACCTGAATTCTGTAGGCAGTCTCATGAATTTGAGGGACTGTGATGAATAACTGACATTTTATAGTCTACCTAGACATTTTTTTACAAGACTCCTTATTTTCACCCAATAGTAACAGTAATTCTATGGACTGCAGTATATTGTAATAGATTCAGTCTCTTTCCAAGGTTTTGTACTGTGACCATAACTGCACGTGTCTACATAATATATGTGATGTACTATTATTGTCTCACGCTCCTCCTAAACCAAGCATAATAGTAATTTTGTTAAACAAGATACCTTGATTATTAAAAGGAACATAATGGTTAACATGACAGTCTCTTTTATTTGTGCCCAATTTTGCTAGTGAGCAAAGAAAGTGATGGATGGGAAGTGAATGGCTGTTCTTGAAGATCATCTTACCTAAAGTTTTATTATTTTGCTGTGCTGGTTTCAGAAGGAATTAAGTTGAATACAGCTGCTGCAATCACCAATGAGAAATGAGAGGGAGGCCTGTTTTACATTGAAATGTTCTACTAGCAAAACTTTTTTCTTCATAGCATAAGGTTGCATGCATCTACACAGCTTTTTCATCTCACAGTTTTTCTACCAGCAGAATCCTTCCATTCTGCTGGCACCGTTAAGCTGCTGCCCATGATTGACATAAACCTTCTGCTGCCTTAGGACTGTTGGCATGAGTGTACATGCTGGATCTCCTTAAGATGGTGATTGGCACATCCATATTCTTGATTTGAATGTGATGCTCAGAGGAATGTCTTTATGTATAGCTTGTTAAGAGGCAAATATGCATCTATGTGCAAGTATCATGCACTTTTACTAACCAGCTAACATTTATGGTGGAAAAGCATCTCCAGTATTCTTTCAGTGCCTGCATCCATAGGAAGAAGAACCCCTTCCTCTCTGTGCACTCAGAGGCCATTTGTGGTACAGTATGGATAGGTGTGAATCTGATCAATAGTCCTACATAACTTTGCATTTCTAAGTCTTGAATATGTCAATATGATTAGTGGCCTCAGAAATGTGATTCCATAAGGGAAGTCTAAAAGCACTACAGTTATTTAGTTTGGAGAAGAGAAGACTTAGAGGGGAATTGATTATAATCTTCAAATACCAGAAGGATAATTAAAATAGGATGAGGGTAGATTTTTCTTTGTGGTTATCAGGGACAGGACTAGGAGCAATGGCTTCAAACTGCAGCAGAGGAATTTAGGTTAGAGACTAGGAGGAACTTTCTGAGCAGCAGTAGGGACCTGTGGTTTTTGTGGAAACTGCAAAAAATGCACTTTTTTTCCTTAAACACCACAAAAAATAGTAGTTTCTGCAATTTTACACAGAATCATCAGAAAAATGCTTGCAAAAAGAATGCTGGCTCCCTCATGGGAGCCTCATGGGAGCCAGCAGCTGCTGCAGCCTGGTTTTGCAGCCTGCTGGGGGAAGGGAAGCTGCCAGCACAATGGGGATCCACCCAGATAGCGATTGCTCCCTCCACCACCGATTGGCTGATAGAACTGCGTTTCATGTGGCCCCACCCCTCTCTGACAATCAGGGGTGAGGGACATGTCTTCATGAAGTTCATTCTTCTTGGCCAATCAGTGGTAGGGGTGGGGTCACTGGGGCCCCCTGGCCAATCAGTGGTGGGGGTGGGGGGTGCTGCAATAAGCCCTTGAAAATGGTGGCCAGCACTATGATTGGCCTGCAAAATTGCCTATCTGCTGCCTTGGTTTGGGTAGGTCCTAACTATGAGGGTGGTCAAGCTTTGGAACAGACTACCTAGAGAAACTGTAGCTTCTCTTATTCTGGAAATTTTCAAGAGCAGGTTAGACAGATACTTGGCTGGGATGGTTTAATCAGGGATGCTCCTGCCTTGAGCAAGGGTCTCGACTAGATGACCTTCTGAAGTCCCCTTCAGCCCTACTTTCCTGTTATCATGCACAATCTAATCACCAAACTCCTAACTTTTGGTCAGATTATAGCTATATGGTGAGTCACTTGAAATCCTTTGGAACTTATTTTTCTCACTGAAGTAACTGGATAACCACAGAATTTGTAAGTTAAAACTAATATTGGAAGGGTTCTCATGAACTTGTAGCTTTTTATTATGAGGACTTGATATGGATGAAACTGAAGAAACAGGTCAGGAAAAAGGAAAATTTGTAAGGTTGGAAAGAACGGTTCCAAATAAAGGATAAAGGAAACACTTGTCTCTTAAGACATATTCAACAACATGAACTTCTGCAAATGAGTGTCTGTTGCTTCTTATAGGTCCTTAATGCTTCTCAGCTTACTTATTTTATGAATTGAAATGGTGATCTGTTTTGCATCAGGATGTATTACGTACAGAAGCTACACACAGTTCTGAATAAAATTATTCAACTGAATAAAGTTCTACAAGGATGCTATTAAAGAAAACAGTGCAAGAGAAGTGGCAATCTAATTATTTCATTAGTGGGAATAGCAGTTCAAAGGGAGAATGAGTTAATCTGGACTGTTTTTACTGTGAGGGGAGGGAATTAATTCACGTAAACAGTTTCATTTTGTTCTGAAATGCTCAGGTATAATTTGAACAGTCATGGATGAGGAAAAAATATTGGGTATAATAGGTAAGTCAGTATTTTACTTCACAACACCTTTACTCCACAGAAACTTTATCTAATAATCCTCTATTTAGGGAACTCATGAGGGAGGTGAGTTACACAAATCATCAAGGTCATTCTGATATGTTATTGTTGAGCCATGGTTAAAATCAGTGAAGAGAAAGGAAGCAGGTAAAATTTGGCCATTGGGCCCTGTAGCAGGGTGGTCTGGCCCTTTAAGTGGGGTAGCCAGCCCTGAGGTAGAAGCCCAACTGTGAGTATTTAGCTGGTAGTTTAAAGCCCAAGTAGAGATGGAGCAAGGAGCTTGAAATGAGAGAATGAGGTAGTTTGCTGGCAGGAAATTGACTGAACCAAGTCAGGTTCAGCTCTGGTAAGGGCTAGAACTAATGGGCCTTCGCCTACTGCCTGGAGAAAGTTTAAAGGTTCACTTTACTTGTATGTTTGTTTGGAGTAAGGCTTCTGAATCAGGAGCTGAGCATGTGCAGGTGGGTTCCCACCAATCTGGGACCTTTGCTTCAATTTTCTCCAGGGAGCCCAGCCAATGGGGGAGTGAGAACTCACAGGGTCATAGATTCATAGATTCATAGATGTTAGGGTCGGAAGGGACCTCAATAGATCATCGAGTCCGACCCCCTGCATAAGCAGGAAAGAGTGCTGGGTCTAGATGACCCCAGCTAGATACTCATCTAACCTCCTCTTGAAGACCCCCAGGGTAGGGGAGAGCACCACCTCCCTTGGGAGCCCGTTCCAGACCTTGGCCACTCGAACTGTGAAGAAGTTCTTCCTAATGTCCAATCTAAATCTGCTCTCTGCTAGCTTGTGGCCATTGTTTCTTGTAACCCTGTCGTGTGTGTGTGTCCATGTCCTGCCCAGCCCCACTCCTGGGAGCCATGACGTCAGGGCTGTGTGCATGCACCATGCTGTCCTGTCCAGCCCTGCTTCTGGAAGCCACTGGGGCAAGTCTGCATGTGTGTGTGCATGTGCACATGTGTGTGTCATGCCCGGCCTGCTTCTGGGAGCCATGGATCAGAGCTGTGTATGTATGTGGGTGTATGGGTGTACATATATGAGAAGTAGATAGTAGAAATATTATACTGTTGAAAGCACACAGTAATAATGGGAGCCAGTTAAGTACTAAGGTAAGATCTAGAGAATCTAGAGAATTAATTAGAATTAATTAGGAAGCTGGCAGAAAACCCGTAACTTTCCTTTTGCTGGTATTCTTATGGGGAACTAGGAATGCCATTTGAGATGGGTATGTGTAGGCTGTAGAAATAAGGCATATTTTGCAGCTGCAGGCACACAGCAGCCCAGAAGTGAGTCTGATTTCAGGGTTGACACAAAGCCCGGAAGCAACTTAAGCCTGCAAATCATAGATGATGAAAAACAATTCCAATATGTTACTATGTGTAAGTATATGAGTGTTGGCTGAAGACGAGTCTAGTGGCCTTGTTTCACTTATCTGGGAATAAGTATTGATTACAGAAAGGTTGCTATTATTGACTATTGTTGCTAATCTTATTACATATATAGCAAAGAAAGGACCCGAGGAATTGCTTGATAGCTTTTCAGCCATTTTGTATGTCATGGTGTTCACTACTGTTGACTTCAGAGAGAGCAGTCAGTGTTGCTCAGCATATCTGCAAAGCTGGGGCCTTTGTACACACCACAAAACTGGCCTTTAAAGTGGCTTAAATGCCCCTTTTCACCACTTTAATGGCATTGCTGTTTACATTCTTGACAGCGTATTGCACTTTAATGGTGTTGCTGTTTACGCTCTTGGCCGTGTATTGCGGTTTACATGACTTTGGTACGCAGCAAGATAAAACACCTCTGAAGTGTTTTTGTTTGCTATCCTAACAAAATCAACAGCCACGGAGGAAAGCACTGAGCTCTGTGCAGCTCAGGGGCTGTGCGACCTGGCGGAAGCCCGTACAGGCAGGATCCACTGAAGAAAAAAAAGCGCGGCTAGCCAGATTTTTCTTTCCTTTTTTTCCCCTTCCTGGAGCCTGCCTGCCTGCCTGAGCTGTGTGGAGGCCTGGTGCTTCTCTCCGTGGCTGCTGGAGAACCGGTGCTTTCCTCCACAGATGCAATACTACCCAGGACTGCCCGGGCTGGGTGCAAGGAAGTGGGTGTGGCCTGGAGGGCACCGCTGTGGAGGGAAGCACCAGCCCCCCCACAGCTCAGGGACTGCTTGGCCCGCTGGCAGCTTGCCCCTTGTCTCCCTTGCCACTGGAGAGGCAGGTAAGGATTGGGCTCCCACCCTTGTGTACACACCATGGGGGTTTAGTTCGGTTTAAATTGAAGCAGCGTTTTTAAAAAAAACACTGTTTCAATTTTGGGAGAACTAAACCAAATTAAACCCCCATGGCATGTACAAGCATCCCTGCTAGGTACCTAAGGAGAGGGGGAGGGGAAGGGAAAGGATATATAGCTAGTGACCACTGTGCAAAGGTCAGCTAGTGACTTGACTATCTTTATAAAGGAGCTCTGTAGCAGAAAAGTGAGGAAAATGAAGAAAGTCTGTTTTAGGGGAAACTGTATTTCAAAATTGGTGTTAAGAGTAGATTGTGTCAAATTTGTTATGGGTTTCCTGCAGAGGTGTAACACGGCAGCTGTGATGTATGGGGCAGTGGTAGTGTGATTAGCAGTTGCTGTGGTAGCTGCTATTTTTTGCATATGCCCCTCACCTAAGGTGGTTTATGGGGCTGTTGTTCCAGTAACCCCCCACTCAGTTATGCTTCTGCTCCTTGCCCTGTATCTCTTATGATATACCCAGAGGTGACTTGACTTCACTATATTCTGCAAAGTTGACTTCACTATATTCTTAATCTTTGTTAAGAAGAAAATTACTGTAGCTTTGTAGAATATCTCACTAAGCAAAGAGTTCAGTTCAGAGGCACTACTGGGGACTGGGGACTTGGGGCAAAGCATCGCAATAGAGAAAGGCAGACACATTATTTGGCATTGTTTCAACAACAAAATTCCATTTTTGTTCAAGCTGACCTGAAATGCATCTTATTCATTTTTAGAATAGAAAACTGGAACTTTTGGCAAAATTTAAGCTTGGCACTCTAAATTCTATTTTACAGCAACTACAGTTGTTATCAGCAGATAATTGACTGAAAATCAGTGCCACCCAGAAGAACTAGCTTATATCCAAATCTGCTATCAACTGCCCTGTTTCTCCTGCCCATACACAATATGTGTTTATAATCAGTCCATATCAGAATGCACATATACAGGAGGCTAAAGAGATGCACACGTAATCTATTTTTTCTCCATTTTTAGTCTTGACAAATATATCAGTCTTGAGGGATGATAACTGGTTTAGGGGATGAAAACAGGTAAGAGTTGCCCAGTATAAGATCAAACTGAAAAAACCTAAATATTCAAACATACAACATATCAACACCCATGTAGTGGGTCAGCTGATCTGAATCCACTACAAATTTCTTATAAAAGGTAAAGGAGTTACTAAAAATTGTATTGCATGGACACTGTGTGTCATGGAGTGCAAGGCTGTAGGAATCGTAGTTTTGTAGAACAGCAATTGAGTTTGCTGCTTCTGAGGGGAGAACTGATTTCAGCCCACTTTTTTACTCCCCTTCCAAAATCCAGCATTTTTTTTGTTTGTTTTTTTGTTTTGTTTTCCTGACCTAGGCTTCAGAGGCCAAAAAAAAAAAAAATAGGGTGTAATTTCCCCGTAGTAGCAACCAACTCCACTGTTGCTCTAGAGAATTACAATTTTATCACAGGGAAGGGTGAGAAAGTGCATTAATTGCACATTATGCCTCTGCTGGAAAGGCAATGGATGATGTACTGCTCAACATGGGTCTGCTCAAAGTGTAGACTGCTTCCTATACTGGAAGCCAGTATCACATGCAGGTTGCCAGTTGGGCAAGCTTCTTGCCCCAGGCAGCACAGTGTGCTTGAGGGTACTAATACCATGGGTGGCAACCTTCCTTTTCTGTAAGCAAATATAAAACAGTAAAGTATTCAGTAATTGTGGGTTGAGGCAGGCCAAAATCTGGCCCAGACCCAGGGCCCCAGTGAATCTTAATCCACCCCTACCTGACCTGCTGCAGGTGTGCTCAGTGCCAAATGAGCAGCCTGCTGTTGTCTTCTTATCTGAGCTGTAGTTGTCTCCCTGCTCCCTTCCTGAAGCTCTGCCCAATTGCTCTGCAGCCAGACCCCAGGTAATGACTTGCAGCCCTGTACTTCCCCTCCTGCCTACATTCCTGCAGGTAGCCGTTACTCTGCTGCCTACATTTGCATACAGACCTTTCTGTTGCACTTTCCTTCTTAAAATAATAGGAGCCTCTTGCTCCCCATTACGACTCCCTGTCCTCCTCTCCCCGCCCCACTGCCAGCTACCTCTCCCCTTGCACTCTCCCCACAATGAACCCAGGACCCACAGTACAGGGTACATAGCAGGAAGGTTAAATTGGTTAAATTGGCTTTTAGAGCAGGGACCACTAAGCCCTGGAGTCCTTGGGTGGGGCAAGAGGGATGCACAGCATCCATCTACCTGGGAACTACAACATGCAAAGGATCACACCGTTCCCACCCCCTCCTCCCAGTACTTGGCAACCCTTCCATGCTCCTGGGACCCCATTGAGTGGGGTCCGTTTCCTATGACAGAGTCCAGAAAGAGTTGTGTCCATGTCCCCTCTCCCCACCCCCCACTTACATGCACACCTGTGCACACCCCATTAACCAGACTTTCAAAATTTTCAACTGTGGGAAAAGGTACCTTCCCTCTTCTTGGCATCCAGTCAACCTGGGTCTTCATCCCCATCTAAGGGAATCCTGGGAGAAGCTCCAGGCACTGGCCCCTGGAAGGCACGATGGGCTGATTACCACCCCTTGCTGGTGTTTTAGCAGTGCAGTCCCCAAAAAGTGAGGGTTCTTCTTAGAGCCATTAGCAGTGTACTTGCAGATTCCTCTGTTGAGGGCCCATTGTGAAGTGGTTCCAAGTCAGTGAGCTCCTTGAACAGTTCAGTTGTTATGTCTATCTGCACCCGTAGGTTTTAGCAAGTAACTGATTTCCCTGTAGACATATGTCTTTCAAAGATGACACTAGAGGTGCAAGATTTGCAAGTCAGTGCAACAGAGCATGTTTTGATCACTTGAGAATGTATCTGTGTAAGTCAGCAGAGACAAGGATGAGTCACAAGACCCCAAGCCCATGACATGACACTTTCCTTATGTTTAGTCTGTAAATGCGCAAAGTTCTAAATGTAGCTTTCAGCTCAAAAACTGACAGGCTGCAGGGGAAAATATGAAGAACAAAGATGCATAGGTGGCCCAATAATATTACTTTAACAAATAGTTTCTTTGATTGTGATTTTTAATCTTCTTAGAGAGAGGTAGGTAGTTGCATTAGTGTTGGAGAGGCAGAAGGCAGGGTAGATTTGCATCTTCATCGACTAACTACATCTGAGTTGGATAGCACGAGTTTTTGGGAGTAGGGGGGTTGCTTCATCAGATGCTGTGGAGGGACTACCTGACAGAAGAGCTGTAGTATTATACATTGTATTGCATTTATGATCTACCATACTGTTGGAAAAGATATAACATTTACTAGAGTGCCATCAGGTAAGAAAAATGTCATTTTTCAAAAAAATGGGGAGAATGTGTGGGGGAAGGAACCAATATCAGAACTCTTGCCACAAGGGAGAAGTATGTTAATTAGATGAAGTAGACAGAGGTAACTATTCTATTTTCCACATGCTCAATTAACATAATTTTACTAATGGCACTTAGTGGTCAATTCTGTCCCCTGTTAGTGACTAAGAGCCAATAGTACCATTTCGTATTTTGAAGTTAGCAAAATTACCAGCATGCATTAGTATAATACCAAAAGTAGACTTTCTTTCTGTGGGGAGGGGAAATTGATCTCTCTCTCATTCCTGGGATTTTTATGAGTAAAAGAGGAGGCCCTATACAAGTTACAAGATGATAGCTTTGTTTTAAAAGTCTGAGGTATTGTGATAGGAGTAAAAGCCTCAAATGAGCCTGGCTAGAATTGGAAATACGGGCACCTTTTCTTTGTTCAACACAGATTTTCATAATATAAAAGATTTAGACAATATTTATCTTGCCTATGTGGCTGTAACATTTTCAATCTACAAGTGAAATGAAGAACTGCAACTGAAAGACCAAGTAATAGCATCAGTAAAGCCTCTATTCTTAGGGTGTAATTACATGTTAAAAGTTGCTTGTGCTAACTCTAAGGGATGTCAGTCAGTATAAAAATTAACACATGCTATGAGCAGTTGCATGTTAATGGGTAATACCATCTCAAGTGGCAGGTCAGAGCTGCTCACATTAGAGTGCTGTGGAGTTGGGTCATGGCTAGGAACTGCTAAATTTCCTCTGTGCCTACCCAGCCTTGCCAGCTCTCTAGTAGCAGTATAGGCTAGGGCGGTGGGAGCGGGGAGAGGGAAGGGGTAGAGTGACAGAGTCCTTTTACTGCTTAGATTGCTGTTGTCCCCACTGCTCCAATTACAAGAAAATAATGAAATTTACAAGAAATAATGGCCACAAGCTAGCAGAGAGCAGATTTAGACTGGACATTAGGAAGAACTTCTTCACAGTTTGAGTGGCCAAGGTCTGCAACGGGCTCCCAAGGGAGGTGGTGCTCTCCCCTACCCTGGGGGTCTTCAAGAGGAAGTTACATAAGCATCTAGCTGGGGTCATCTAGACCCAGCACTCTTTCCTGCCTATGCAGGGGGTCAGACTTGATGATCTATTGAGGTCCCTTCCGACCCTAACATCTATGAATCTATGAATTGGCTCATGCTGCCCCATGCCACTGGGATCCATTCCTGCTTTCCAGCTTGCACTGCTCTGATTGTCCCTCCCCTGTCCCATCATTGTCTCATGGGGCTTTTCTTTGGCTTCCAGCTCCCTGCTCATCTGCAGCTACCAGCTCTGTCCCAAGGGTGAGGGAACCTCTTCTGTTCCAGGGGCTGCACTCAGCCTGAGAGTAGCAGCAGTGGTGGCAGTGGGGGAGAGGAGGTCCCCTTCCCTGACTGCTTCTGGACTGATGGGAGTGATGGGAAACAGCCAGGGGCTGTACTCAGCCCATAGCAGCAGCAGCAGGAGCAATGCAGGTTCCTTACCTGCTCTGGGGCTCCCTGTACACTAGGATCCAGGCTGTGTGGTCCCTACTGGGCACCACAGTGACTGCCTGGCACCTCCTTTCTCACTTCTGACCCCTTTCTTTCTCCCCCCAACTGACTTACTGCTGCTTGATTGTCTTGGCTGTCAATCCAGGGCACATGAGTCCAGGAAGACAGCTAATCTACCTAGTGCCTCCTATGATAATGAAAGATTGCAAATTGGTCATTTTATCTCAGTGCAGCAGCCTGGTGTTAAGGTAGCTTGAGCTGGGTAGCACAACTCAAAGGGAATCCTTGCCTGAAGTAGCATAACTTTAAGATGCTTAGAGGGCGCTTAGAATTTGCTAACAAGCTACAGATACTTGTATGCCCTTGATATGGTCTAACACATAACTTCACCCTTGGGCTATTGTGACCGCATCTACATGAGACACTATGTAGTCACTACTGCACAGTCATTTACTTGTAAAGTAATAAATAAACAAGTGCTAAATGACTGTACAGTAGTGTCACCAAGTAGCATTTAGGTGACACTGGATGCACAGTAGCATCGCATTACGCTTCCTGCCATGTGACACTACTGCACAGTAGGGCTGTGCAAAATTTTGCTGGCCGTTTCATTTCAATGCTGTTTTGACTTGTTTTGAGCTCAAAACAGCAACATCAAAATGAAACAGAGAGCTTTGAAATAGCCTCAAAATGAAATGAAGCAAGTTGAAACGTTTTGAAATTTTCAAAATGTTTCAAGTTTCAAAGCTCAAGCTGGGCTTCCCTGCAGGGAAACAGAAACTAAAGTAAGGAGAGGGAGGGAGAAGAGGGAGGAAGGGGGGAGAAGGACTGCTCTCATTATTGACTGTGTAGCTGGCCAGTGACTGTCAGCCTTCCTTGAGGTCCCTTCCAATCCCAGTGCTCTGGGGGAGGGAGGGAAAAACTGCATAAAAGGCAGCATTGTTTGAACTGCCCTGCTTTCTGCCTTGGTGTCAGTTGAGTGAGGGTGACCTTAACACACACAGTATCACCCACTCATGTCATGAGTTTTGCCTCTCAGCAGCTAGAGGTGCAGGGCCCCAGAACCCAGACTCTCCCTGCACTTATCTCCTTGACAGCTGGCAGGCTTCAGGGCCACAGCAGGGCCTAGCAGGCCTGCAGTTTTCACCCCCCTGTGCCCCAAGACAGACACAGTCAGTTGCACAAGCACCCATGTCATGAGTTTTGCCTGTCAGCAGCCAGAGGTGCAGGGCCCCAGAACCCAAAAGCCCTGCACCTACCTCCTTGAAAGGTTGCAGGCTTCATGGCCTCAGCAGAGGCTAGCAAGCCTGCAGCTTTCTTCCTGCTGCACCTTAACACACAGTGTCACGAGTTTTGCTTGTCCGCAGCTTGAGGTGCAGTTTCCCCCAAACCTGTGCACCTATCTCCTTGAAACTTGGCAGGCTTTGTTGCCTCAGCAGGGGCTACCATCACTGCATTTTTGGCCCCACTTTGGCTTAACACATACACACACATGTGACATGAGTTTTTTGCATTCAAGACTTTGAGCTGCTGAGAACCCTGCAGCTATTTCCTTGAAACATGGCAGGCATCATGCGCTCAGAAGGAACTACTATTCCTGCAAGTTTCATCCAAATCAAGCCAGAAATGACAAAGTTATAGGCTGTTTTGAGCTACCCCATTATAACCTATGGGCAAAACAGCAAAACTGTTTCAATGAAACAAAATGGAACAGCAGTTTCGAATCAAAATGAAATTCAAAATGAAACGCTGTTCCGTCGAAACATCAAAATGCAAGTTGAAATGGAACGCTGCTGTTTTGCACAGCCCTGCTGCACAGTAGTAATAAGTAGTTTCTCGTGTAGATGCAGCCTGTGTGTGTTAATCTGTGATCCTCAGTGATATGGGAGTAAATGATGAAATTGCAATCTAGATGATGGAAGGGAATAATAATTCATCTCCCATGTTAATTTCTATGTATTAGAATTGACTGAGTCTTTAGTGTTAGGTCTTGAGACCTTAACCTTGTCTCAGCATTACTGTATGGATTTCAATATGTTTTGGCTGCCGAAGTCATAACCTGCTTGTGTAGTGTGCGGGATCAAGTCCCTTTCCTATTATAAATCTGTAATAACATATTGGTCTTTCTGAACCAACTGGCCTTTTAAAGAAAAAAAAATCAAGTTTTCCTACTAGAGACTGACAGGAAATGATATTCTGCTCTGCACTATTACAAGATGAAAAAATGTCTTCTTTCATAACACTAAACCTTTATTAAACTTTCTATAGAAAATGAGACTGCAGCACAGACCTCAACGTGAGCCAAGAGCCTTGTGTCTAGTGCCTCTACCAGGATAGAAATAAAAGTTCAAGGCTCTTGCCACTTCCCTGCACACCAGGTGACTGCCCTTGCCATTAGAAGACTAGTAGACAGGCTAGTCTTGAGTAAAGGGCTTCAGCTTTCTTGCCCAGTTCTGCTTCTTGCAAAGTAATTGGAAAAGGGGTTAGAACTTGGCTTTCCCACATTCCAGTGAGTACCCTCATTAGGTTTTTTTGTTCTTCTAAGGCTGGAGGCTGGTTTTTGTTCAAACAAAATTACATCATGGTCTTGAAGGCTCTTTTTTTTTATTAAGGTTTCTCACAGTGTTTGTCTGGCTTTATGAAGTCTTGATATCCGCAAGCAGGCAGTTCAACTTTCCATTTGATAGAAAAATTCCCCAAATACTTCTACTAGCCAGCTCTAGTAGAAATGACATTTTATTTTTGTCTAGGCTGCCGTGTTGGCATAAAAAAAACCCTGAGCTACATAGTAGACTTATACCTTCCCTAGATATTTCCATCCAGGAAGGACCCCATTTTATTCCATTTTACTCATAAATCACAGGGCTACAATCCATTTCAGTTACCTTATCGCTTACAAATTATCACTTTTAAACCGTAGATAAGACTGGAAGCTGTGAAAATGTGCAACTTCACTGCAGTTTTTTAAAGTAGTAGATTTCCTCTCTGCAGATCTTCTTCCTGGTCTAAAGCAAATTGCACAAAATGCCTAGCAAGATGCACTACTCTGTGCAGTTTGAATTGCTTGTTCTAGTCTTTGGGTTCCTGTTGCCAAGTACTCCTGTGGAGTCTGAGAGACAATTAGAGGAGTAGTGAATCAGAACTTTCAAGTTCAACTGGCTGCATTTGGAGCTGTTTGGATTACATGAGCCTAACCAATAGGGTTTGAGGACCTCAGTAGCAGCCTTAAATGCTTCATGCCAGAAGTAAACATCTTTTTCCTTTAGTTGTCCCCAAGCTGCTTTACCAAGGATAGAATGAATAATAGGGACCTTAAAACTGGAACATATAGGTCCTGAGTTAACTACCTGCCCATCTACATATACTGTACAAATTTGTGCACAGTTCAAAGTACACATGGTTTCTTGATATGTAGTCACAATTCATTTAAAAGTCTATCTTTCTCTCTCTCTTGTTGTCAAAATAGTAAAATATCCATAGAAACAGTCATCTTTCAACAGACTTTGCTTGTCAAAATGCCTGTCAGAATTTTTTTGTGGATTGAGGCAAGTATAAAACAGAACTTCAAACAAAGCTCTATTTGAGTCAAGCCAAAATATTTGTTACATGAATGTAAAGTCAAAATGAAGGACAGCTTAAACTCTCCCCTCTTCCCCCACCCCAAAACAAAACACACATGGTCCAATCACCTTTACTAAATAACTGATTTTCACATGTAAATTTGTATTACTGTTAGGTTCTCCATTCTAGAGTTAAAGACAGAGGACTCAATCATGGATTTCAAGTATGAAAAGCTCAAATTAAGAAATGGAATGGAAGAGGGAGAGGGAGAGCTACATATTGCACTTTTGTAATATATCCTTTAATCCAAGACTGAAATTGCTGAACTGATGTTTGTTTTCATTCCAACAGCCCTTCCCACCAGCCTACTTTTGCATATGTGAACTGATAGCTTGAGATCCTGAACAAATCAGAACACATAGGTTTAACCTGTCTGTTGCTTGTTGAATGCAAGTAGTTCACAGAGCCTCTTCAAACACAAACTTGAATACACAAATAGTTATTTTTGTGTTTCAGAAGGAATCCTTTAAAAAAAAAATATTTTACTCTGGGGGCAGTATTGATTAATTAATTCTATACATCCATTACTTAACTTATTTTTGACAAAATTCCCAAATTTGTCAGAAGTATGGAAGCAGTCCATACTGTTTCCATACTTGGGAATTTTGCCATGACTAGAGATTTGTCTTACCTGTTACTGCAGTTTAGTCAACTATGGTCCATGACTCTTATCCATATTTCAGGTCATGTTAATAGTAGGTGGAGTAAAAGTAGGCAAGTCTGCAGACTTCTAACAGGAGCTGTAGCTGTGGCCAATACATCCTGCTACCATACCATTTATTGATGCACGATATCGAAATTACATACTACAGGAGGCTTTATGTAATCTATGGTAGAAGGCTTTGTCTTTGTAGGGAGCTTTTTATGAGATGGGAAAGACCAAGTACTTGATTACTGTAAACCAGAGGCCTGTTTTGGCCATGTGAAGAACAGGGGCAGATACAGGAGTATGCTGAAACATCTCCACTTAAACAACAGTCAAAACAAGCTAATTTCCTGTCACTTATGAAGATGGCTTCTGCATAGATGGTTCAGCAGAATCTTGCTTTTTTACTGTAACAGTCTGGGGAGACTACTGATTACTTGCTTGAAAAAGCATAACCTAAGAATGAATTTAACTTTAGGCAGACAAAGTTCTCTGGGTAAATCCAATATCTTTTATTAGACCAACTAAAATAGTTGGAAAAATTTTTCCTTGCAAGCTTTCAGGTACAAACATCCTTTGTCAGTTTGAGTCCAAGATTACCAAAAAGAGAACATCCTGCCCTCCCGCTCCATATATTAGTAGTTCCGGTGGAAATCAGTGTTTCAAAAAGAAGCAATTCAGTTTTAAAATGGTCTAAGATAATTTAGTCTGGGAAACTAGCTCAGAAGAATCTTGCAGACTACAGATTTAAAAGGAAAAAAATACTCACCCCTCTGTAGTCACAGTGGTGGGAGGGGTGAGTACTGAAAAATACTGATACCCCCAAGTGTAGATATGCCTATGTTCTACTATGTGTATTTCCCATGGTTTTGTGCTTAGCTAGTTGCCCCCATGCCCCTTCCTGCTACACATCAGGGTGTTTTTAAGGCTCCCTCAGAGATATTGGGTGTCAGCTACAGCTAATTCGGGGGATTTTGACTGGGGTGTGCCAATGCTCCTGCAGGGATCAATGCTGGAGTTTCCTGGCTAGAGGTTTTTACCCTGCTTGGGATGAAACAATTGCCGTATTTAGGGTCAGGAAGTAATTTAACCCATGGCAAAATCGGTATGGACTATGGGGATTTTTTTGCCTTCTCTGTAGCAGGGGGCATGGCCCTCTGCCCAGGATCTCTGGAGCATATAGGGGGCCTACAAACATTAGGGGCCATGCTGTAACACATGGTGCTTTGTACAAAACACCATGACTAAGTACCCTCTTTACCCCCCAACCAAACAGATAAGCTCCAGCAGCCTCAGAGGAGGCTGTTTAACTATTCCTGTCTCCAGCCCCCCTGCCCCGAGCTCTGCATCTGTCAGTAGGGAAGCCAAGGAAGAGTGCAGCATACAGCTGCCAGCTGTTTTGCCCACACTGAGTTGGAAGGGGGGTGGAACAGAGCTCCCTCACCTCCCATGTCCCCCACCTTCAAGTACACTGGGCAGGGTATTAGGGGGAGCCAGGCTGGGCCTGCAAGGTCAGGAGGTTCCATTCCACACCCCCTCCAACTCAGGCTGGGCAAACCAGCCAGCAGCTGTGTGCTGCTCCCTTCCCTGGCTTCCCAACTGACAGCCCCAGGGGCGGGGCTGGACTGGTATATGCCAGCCCAGCCTTGCCCCTTGCATGAAAAATTAACCCTGGAGGAAATATAAGTTCCATAAGGCAGTTTGCTTTAGAGTGCCTTAATTTAGTAGCTGATTTAACGAAGGTTAATTTTTTGCACAATCAGCCATTTTAAAAGCACTCTACCGCTGTCTGTAAATGTTATATTATGGCTGTAGAGTGCTTTCAGGGGCCCAATCATACAAAAAATGTCACTTGTGTAAGCACCCATACTGACGACCTCTTATAGAAGCAGGGCATTGGCTGTCACGGTTCCCCTGCTGTACCTGTGGCAGGTTAGAGTGTTATGTCTGTGTTGTGCCAGGGTTGATGGTTGATGGTAGTCTTATGTAGAGTTTAGATGGGTTGTCTCCAATGGTTTGAACAGGGATCATCCTGCCTAAGGCAGGGAGTTGCCTCAGGCAGAGATGACCTCTGAAGGTCCCTTTCAGTCTTACTTCTCTGTGATTTGCTATTCTAATACTGTACAGACACCAAAACAATATACAGCATCTTCATAATTTAAATGGATGACTTTTTGTTCAGAGATTTAATTAGTCCAGTCATAATAACTGTTGTGAAGCTAAATTTTTCTTTGTGGATAATTTAAGCATAAGGAGACATGGGATAAAGCTTTTGTCAAAATGAAAAAGCTGAATGTGTGTGTGTTTAGTTTTTTCTTTTTCTTTTTCTTGCTTAAAAAAAAGCAAACAAACACAAAACCTTTCCCCTTAGTACCAAATCTAGTGAGAAGCTGATAAGGACAAGTGCTGCTATGAAAAGGAGTTTAATTTCCTGATTTAGGCTTAGTAATCTTTGAAGGTGACAAAGTTCATCTGTTCCAAGGCACTAGCTTAGATTAGATAGATGCCATGCCTAACGCTTGAAAACATGAACTGCTTGATAAATTAAAACAGTTGCTTAGACACTATTTTAAAAGATGCTTTCACTGTTTCTTGTACAGTTACAGTTAACTTCAAGTATAAGACTAAGGAAAAAACATTTTGTGAAAAGGATGAATTAATGCTGCTGTTATATTACTGCTTTGTGTCTCAACGCTAAATTTGACAGAAAAGTTTCACTTGAATAATTTTTTTGTGCTCTTGTAGAAGGATTGCCAGGTAAGAAAAGGGTCTCTATTTACTATAATCTGGGTTACTATTTTGTTGAACCCATTAGCACTGAATAATTCTACAAGTGCAAGCATTTTGCCTGGGTAAAGAATACTAATTAACTGCTAATAGTAAGCTACTTCTAATGCCCCCTTGTTATGGGTATGCCTTGCAGATTTAAAGGGATCTGTACAACAAAAATAAATTTGAATGGTGAGCAAAGCAGTGTAAGAGAGATATTGTAGCCATAATGTTCCAGAAATTATGCAAGAGGCAAGGATTTTTTAGGGTGATATCTTTTCTTGGACCAACTGTATAGCTGAGATAGCGAGACAAACGTTTGAATGCAGGACAGAAGTATGTAAGCAAAGGAATTCTGTGTAAATCAAATATAAAGACTTAAATAGAATTTGCACAAAGGAAATGCCATCATATGCTTGCCTGCATTTTTGTGCTATTTAATCAGTTGTCCCTTATTTAGAATAGCTTGAGATTTTTACAGGCAGAATTAAATATAGCAGTATCCACAGATGAATAACAAAACTTGAGGACAAAACTTTAATATAAAAGCAGCAATTTAGTTCCCTATGAAATAAGCCCAGCTTATTTTCCAGCAGGCATCAGAGCAGAAACACCTTTAGTGTTTCATATGAAGGTCTTTTAGGAATTTCATACTAGGAAAGGAAAATGGTATTTCTCTACCTGTTTAGAAGCAGTAGGGTATCCTTTTAAGGACTATACATATCTAAAACAATCTGAAGGCTACCACTGTGTGTTTCTTCTAGTGTCTGTCAGATGCATTGACAGAAGCAGAAGGCTACCCCTGCTTCCCCTACTTAAATTTAGCATCACAGCAGCTGAGTAAAGAATCGGGGATCTGAATGGAAGAAGCAGAAAGCAATCTTTTCCTTCATCATTAAAAATGCAATAGAGCAAGGGAGAAATTAGAAAAAGGAAATGATTTATAAACGGAAACGCTTAGGTTGAATATATTGTAAAACATTAATCGGTTGAGTTGGTCAGGGAAATTTCTTTGAACTATAATTCTTTAGCATATGCAATTAGGTCAGAAATGGTTGTGTGTGTTTTTGGATTATAGGCATGTGTATTTTTTGCAAATATCTGATGCTTTCTAGAATTCTTTTCCAGGAAAAAAGAAAAGTGGGAAAATTAAATCAATCAATTGTTAGTCTTTTAAAACAAATGAGATTTCAACTTTGCTTCATAAAAATCAGTTCTTGTTTTTGAATTTCTTGTTTTTGATGTCATGTATAGAAACAAAATTTTAAAACAATACTTGAATAACCCAAAACAAATATTTTTGGCAGTTTTTCTGCTGAGAAATCCAGTTTATTTTTAATCTTTTTGTGCATGTGTTCAAGTCTTATTCAGGCCATAGGCACATGTTAAAATCTTCAAGATCATTGTGAAACAATTTATTTTTAAAATTGGTCCATTGAAATAATCAAATATCGGAGCCTGTGACTTAATGTCATGGTCTCCAAGAGACTTAAGGTAAAGAAATGCTTTGCTGAAAAATAGTTATATGAAGTGTCTGAAAAAAGTGGCTAATCTTTGAAAGGATGCTCTTTGCCACCAGAGCCTGGAAACAGAACTCTGCAGCAAGCCTTGAGTTTAAATGGAAACTAGAGATGAACACTGGCCTGGAACAGATCTTCTGGATAGTCTAGTCCCTGCTACTACAGGTATCATATCATGGAATACTATTACTTTTAAACTGCAGATGGAAGAGACAAGCAAACAAACATAGGTGAAGAAAGAGGGAAAAAAAAAGGTTGAGGGGGCTGAGCATGTGCATGCATGTGCATGTGCACACATCCCCAGCAGGTAAGTCTGCATGGGAAGGGGCAGGGGGAGGGAAAAAGGCCATAGGAAGGCAGTGAGTGGGGGTGGGGAAGAGACGGGGTGGCGGGGCACAGGACTGAGCCACAAGGGCTGGCAGAGGCAGAGCAGGAATGTAGCCCCTTGCCGTGGTGCTGGAGCTGGTGACACTGAAGACCTGGCTCCTCTGCTTCCCCCATGTCCCACTGGCAGGAGCTGGGCAAAGCCAAGGCAGCAGCCAAGTCCACCCTCCCATCCACCCAGCTCCGTATGCCCAGCCCTGGCCCCACACACAGGGCTGCCCTGTAGCTCGCTCTGCCCACCTTTGCACTGGCAGCAGGTCCTGGCTGCTGGACCTGGAGGCAGGTGCTGCACGTGTCTCAATGAGTGCTCAACTCAGTGGGGTTTGGCAGGTGACCAGTTAGCTCTGTTGGTTGTAGCATGGTGCTAATAATGCCAAGGTCATTGGTTTGGTCCATGTATGGGCCACCAAGCATGTTGTACCCCCTGCTACCTTTTTCTTCTTATGCAACAACTGCCTCACCCTACAGCTCCCCTCTTTGGGAGGGAAGGAGGCATGGCAGAGACTGCCTGCATGGCTCTGCTTCGGGAATGGCTGCTGTGCAGGGGCAGCCAGCACCTGCCCCTCCCCTAGCCCCAGCCCCACTCCCTCCCTCACCGCTGTGCCCGCTTTCCTCCCCACCTCCCCCCAGCTGCACCCACCAGAAGCCCGTGGCCAGGCTGCCTTGCGGCCCTACCACAGCCCCAAGTTTTGAGGGGCTAAGCCCTGTTAGCCTCTAACCTTCCACTGCCTGTGCATACAAACAAAAAACTCTAGGGTCTTTTTGTGTCCTGAACTTCCTTCCAGTAAAGTGTGTCATAACCTTGTTGCTCTGATGGCCAGGAACCTAGTTTAAGCCAATTCATTTGTTTTGTAAAAACATTGTTGATAGCTTTTCTTCTTTCTCTTTTTCCTGGTGTTTCTTCCTTGCATACATATAGGAGGTCTCTCTCTCTTTCTCCTCCCCCATCACAATTTTATTTTTACTAGGTTCAGCAAACTAAACTTATCTTCCTAGTTCCTATATACTAAGCTTTTCATTCCTCTGATCATCATAATAGCCATTCACTATACTTATTGCACTTGATTTTTCTTGGTCATGGATGATCATTGTATTTCTCATAGGATATATACAGGCATTCAAAAGATTCAAGAAAATTGTATTTTTTTTTCCTGGTAGAAAAACCTACTAGTCAAGCCAAGCCCTTTGTAAAAGTTACAGGGCTTGGCTGGGTGTTCTGAATACAGTCCATGCTGCTGACACTACTGAGCCAGAGGGCCCCTGCACACATATCCCAGCATGCTTTGCAGACAAGGCTCTTTGGGTAAATCTCATTTCTTTTAGACCAACTCAAAAAGCTGGAAAAATTATTCTTTGAAAGCTTTCAGGTACAAATACCCTTCACTAAGCAGAAGAAGCATCTGCAGTTGTTCTGTGCTCTTCCTAGATGGAGTAGTAAAGCAGCCAGAGGCCAGTGCATACGCAAGAAAGCCAGTCAGTTAAATGCGAACTGATGTAGTCAATAGGTGAGAGACAGGTGCTGGGGAGGGGAAAGAATGCAGCTGTAGTCAATGAAGAGGTTACCTGGGAAGTCAGATGTCAGGCAGGTTATAATGTGTCATAAATCCAATGTCTATATTTAGTCCATGATTTTTTGTATCCAGCAGATTAATGAAATGAAGTTCATAGGCTCATCTGTGAAAGGTGTTTTGTAAATTCCCTTTGAGGATTAGAACTGAGAGATTGGAGAGAGAGTTGTTTTCTTCTGAGAAATGTGCCCCCACAGATAATTGGGTATTTTTTTCTTTGATAGATTTTTGGTGAAAATTCATTATGGTATGCAGTTGTTGTTTGGTTTCTTTACATATTTTCCATCAGAGCATTTGCTGCACTGGATGAGATATATTACATGCCTAGAGGTGCAGGTGTAAGATCCAGGAATGCTGGTGGTTCTGTTGTGGGATGTAGGAATTGTGGGGGTGGTGGAGTTGTGTTGACAGCTTTTACATTTCTTGTCATGGCATGGTCTGGATCCATTCAGTGCGTTTCAAGTCGTAGGAAGTTTTCTTCTTGTGATGAGGTTACCAAGGTTCAGTGCTTGTTTGAAGGCTAGGATGGGTGGTTCTGGGAAGATCTCTTTAAGAATTGGGTCTTCTTCTAGTATGGATTGCAAATGTTTGACAATTTTCCAGATAGGTTCCAGAGAAGGACAATATGTGATAACCAGTGGTGTGCGATTTCATGGGTTGTTTTTTTTTCTGTACTACAGCAATTCTTCACGTGGTATCCGGATGGCTCTTTCAAAAGTACAATCTATCTCTCTGGAGTGTCCTAGTTTAGTGAAAGCCCTTTTAAGATTTGTGAGGTGATGATAATGGGTGTTCTCAGTGCAAATTTGGTGATATCGAAGGGCTTGGCTGTATATTACAGCTGGTTCTGTGCAGATATGTATGTTGGTCCATGGGTTTCTTGTATATAGTGGTTTGTATTTTACCATTCTGGATAGTGACCATCATGTCTAAAAAGGAAATGTTGGTGTTGGAGTATTCAAGAGATAGTCTGATGGAGGGGTGATGCTTGTTGAATTTGTAATGGAAATCAATCAGACATTGCAAGTTCTCAGTCCAAATGATGATGTCATCAATATATCTTAAGTATAGCAAGAGTTTGATGGCTCAGTCCTTGAGCATTTTTTCTTCCAGGTAGCTTATGAAAAGGTTGGCATACTGTGGGGCCATTTTGGTGCTCATAGTTGTGCCCATGGTCTGGAGGAAGTGTTGGTTGTTGAAAATGAAGTTGTTCTGTGTGAAGATGAAGTGTAAACATTCAATAATATCTTTGGGTCTATACTCTGGGTTTTAATTTTGCTCTTATGTAAGGCAGGTTTGGATGCCATCCTGGTGTGGGATGTTAGTATATAAGCTGGTAATGTAACTGCCCATGCTGGCTAGGAGAGTGTTGCTGGGAAGGTGGTTTATATTTTTAAGTTTTTGTAAAAAGTCTGTTGTGTCTTGGACAAAATTCGCTCTTTGGGTGACTAGAGGTTTTAGGATTGATTCGATGAAGCTTGATATTTCCTCAGAGGGTTCCATGGTTGGATATGATAGGTCTGCCAGGGTTCCCTTGTTAGTGGATTTTCGGGAGCATGTAAAAAGCCCCTTGGTTGGATAGTGAGGGGATCAAGTTCTGTATTTCTTCTTATAGTTCTGATGGAAATGATTTGATGGTAGTTTTGAGTTTCAAGGTGAAAAGGGGAATAGGATCATCCTCTAGTTTTTTTGTAGTAGGTGGTGTCAAAGAATTGTCTGTTGGCTTATTTTATGTAGTCTTCATGATTAAGGATTACTATAGCTCCTCCTTTATCCACTGGTTTTATTACTATTTGGTGGTTAGATCTTAGGGATTCTATGACCCTTCTCTTTGGGAGAGAGAGGTTGTTATGGTGGCATGTGTTCGTGAATATTTCATTGTTCATTCTTTCTCTGAAGCAGTCAATATAGCAGTAAAGGTTAGAATTTAGTCTACTATGAAGTGTCTAATCTGGTGGGTTTTTGGTTTTTTTTGTGTTTGATCTTTTTCTCTATGTTGTCAAAGGTTGAAGTGTTGTTGAAAGTGGATTCATTTTGGTTGTAGAAATATTCCTTGAGGTGGACACGATGACCCCATCCACATGACACCCACTCTTCCTCTCCCTCCCAGGTGCAGGCTTTCAGATTGTAGAACCAGAGCAGGTCCGCTGTCTTTTCAAGCCTGTCAATTTTCCCTCCAACAGTCCACAATGGCTCCTTACCCTTACCCCTACCCATCTGGCACCAGTTGACAGACACTGTTCCAGTTTGGGTCAGGTGAGTCTGGCCAGGGTTGGGTGCTGCCTGATCTGGATATGAAGGACTGGGGTCTAGGTACTTTGGGTCCATGATGGTACCTGAATCAGCCAAACCCCACTTCCCAGCCCCAAGCTACATAGACCCAGCTCCTGACATACACAGAGCTGTAAGACTCCTTCTCCTTGGGCCTAAATCAGCCTTTCATGTAGGGTCTGGGGCCATGGTAGGAGGGTCTGGAGGCTCCAGGAATGATGTGGGTGGGAGCAGGTCAGTCTGTGTCTAGGGCAGAAGCTGGTGAGTTGAGGGTCCAGTGCTGGAGGGTCGGGTCAGGTCAGGTCAGGTGCTGATAGGTTGCTTTCTCATGTGTGCTCGGAGGTAGAAATTAATAGCTGTACAGTCCCAGGACTGTGGAGATGGACTGAGCTTTTCCAGCTCCATGCAGTATTACTAGATCTTAAATATGAAATTATCATATTGGAAGCTTAAAATTATCGTAATTGCTGAAAAATGATCATACACTGAAAATATACAAATAAGTATGTATATGCAAATAACTCTTATTATTTATTTTATATTGATCTTTGTAAGTTGCCAATGAGTAAGTGAGAAAGGGGTCATCAAAGTTGAAGCATTTCTTTTATTATGAGCCAAGCAGTCATAAGAAAGTGTTGATAGCAAATCCAAAAGTCAGTTAAGACTCCCTAAGAGTGACTTGGTTTTTGCATATCAATTAGCTGCCTCAAAATTATCATACGTTTTGAAATTTTACAATTATTGAACATACATTGTTCAAGGGTTGAAATTATTGTACAAATATGATAATTATTGTATACCTGGCAAAACTGGCTTCAAGGCTGACAGGGGGAGGGGCTAACTCTGTGCTTGGATAGAGCAGCAGTCTAATTGAGTCAGACAGTCTCCTGGGGGGTGGAGGGGAGGACAGAGGAATGAATGCTGGGATGCCAGGATTCTAATGTGTGGCACAGTAGAGAGATAAGCGTATGAGTTACTTTCTCTCTGGCATACGGTTTTGTGTGCTGAGTCTTTGCCCAAAAGCTTGCGAGTTCAAGGCCTCATGTGTGTCCTAACTACCCTTACTCTTACCCTTAGGCATCCAAGAAAGCTGGCTGGGGTCATCTGACCCCAGCACTCTTTCCTGCCTAGGCAGGGGGTCATACTCAATGATCTGTTGAGGTCCCTTCTGACCCTAGTGTCTATGAAATGTACACTTCTCTTCTAATGGAGCGGTAAGTGTATAAGTGTTGGTTTCTCCAGGAGAAACTCTACTAGAGGCCACCTACACTTCACTGAAAGTGGTAAGTGTTGTTTTTTCTTACTGGACTTACCATTTTTGCCCTGGTAGGAACTGTTTGAAGGCTTGTACACTCAGGATTTCCACTGATAGAAATGTAACGCTTGCTTTCACCCCTTGTCTTATCAGGACCTTGTGTAATGGCATCAATATTGCTCTTGATAAATTCAAGGATCATCTTTGCCTTTTTCACATGCATCAAACTGTTGGCTTGTCATAATTCTGTGATACACTAGGGTGCCTAGGTTCTTGGCTTTGGTTTTCAATTGATAGGTGCCTAGCTTGTAGAAGAACTTCTTTTTTAGTTCCCAACTTCATTTTGTACTATTGAATTTTATCCCATAACTAGGATACCAATTTTTATGGTCATCCAGCTTTCTGTATTTATATCTTGATCCCTCCTAATTTCTGTATCATCAGAAAATTTCAGGATTCCACGTGCATACTTTTTTTACAAGACCAGTAGTGGAAATATTAAGCATGATCAGTTCCAAAATTCATCCTGGAGGACCTCTGCTAGTAACATTCCTCCAGGCCAATAGCTCACCTGTTAACACCGCTACCAGTTGTTTCCTGTTTAGCCATTTACCTACCCCATAGAGTTCCTTTTATCTTATTTTATTTGTAGTAATCCTCTGTCACTTAGAACTGATGCCTAGCTAGATGAGATCTACTATTCTTCCTTTGTTATGAAGAAGACAAAAGCTATTGGGTTATGCAAGACAGCTATTAGGTTTGTCTCACATAGTCTCCTTTGATGTGTATAACATTTTACCCAATTTTCTGTTACCTTCATGTCCTTATTCAGTTTTTCTTTCAACATCTCTTGAAAGCCTTGCTTGCTATTGAGGTCAGACTAACAAGTCTTTAGCAGCCTTCCTGGAGAACTTCCTTCATCCCCACACAATGGTCAGTCTTACACAGTACTAGACCTGTGTAAATAAATGCTGGTTTCTTTGGTTCACTACCCAAAAGGAAAACTGGTGAGAAAATTAGTCTGTGAATAAAAGAAAAAAATATTCAATGTTTTGTTTTCGGATTTAAAAAAAACACTTTGGTTTCATTATAAGGGTCTGCAGGTTGTGTGTTTGGTGATGCCTGTTAGACTATAGAATTGGCTTATATACTTTAAAAAATACTCAAATATACCTTGTTAGTGAAAGAATCAACTGCTTGCCCATTTATTTAGGAATGTAACAGTGAGGTTTAATCCTTATTGTTTCAAGTCGGTTCTTAGTTCTGCTCCCCTTTACAATTGTCAATTTAGTTCTGGTGCACTTTTTTTTTTTTTTCTTTTTTTGAGAACCTCTGTTTCAAAGTTGGGGGGGGGGGGAACAGAGGTTGCACTTGCTGTCCCAGGCATGAATTTAAACCACCATCCACAAGCTTAATCCTGCTTTTATTTTCTTGTGTGTTCTTGTAAGCATGTGTGTTTTGCAAGCAGAGTGGTGGAAAGAGTCATGGGCCTACTACTTATAAATGGGAGTCTCACTTCAATCCATCTTAAAACAAATGCCAAACCAAAATGGAGTGGGCTGGCCTCCATCAGGCCACATGCAAGTAAAATAAATAAATTAAACAGTTAGCCCTGCCTACCCATCTTCAAAGTTCAAAAGTGAAATTGCTGTTTGTAGGTGGCTGGAGTGGTGCTCGAGGCAAATTGAGCAGAGATTTTAGAACTTGAATGCAATATTGCATCTGGTCTGTCTGCTATTAACACACCGCTTTTACCTGAGTGAAGTGGCAAGTTCTGACTTGCTCTTCATTTTTACACCCTGCCCCTGCCCATTCCCTATTGGTTTTTCTGAGAAGAAAACCTGAAGTTGGAGATGTGTGATTTGCTTAAAGCAGGCTCGCTCAAATTGGTGACAGGTGCTCAAACAAGACACTGGAGAAGGTATACTTATGTGTCAGTGGAAGAAAGCTGATGCAGAGCTTTGATCCAAGTTAAGGTTTTAAAATGGAATTTCCTCCAGTTTCCATTACAAAAGGTGATGTTCCCTGGTGTCCTGGCAAACATCTCTTGTCTCAGTAAAACAGCTTGTAAAGTCCATAGATCAACCGTGTGATCTACTGCTGAGTAAATGATGGCCTGAGTGTTTGTAGAACAATTGTTACAGTATTACTCAGTACTGCTCTATTTTCAGATCTCTCAAGTGTAAAAAAAATTGTTGTATATCATTTCACATTCATTTTGCGTTCCTAATAACAGTGCATGTCAGCATTCCAAAAAGTTTATCCTCTGGTTTAGTACTGCAGCTTCTTGCCTTCCCTTTTGTTATAATGAAAAACTACAAGTTAGCATTTCTGTGCATGTGTACAAGATTTTTTTTTATCCCCTTGTCCTGAAAAATATTATCTAGACTGCTTTGAAAATTTGGACCTGTGCAGAACGGATTTTCTCGTGTGGAAGTTCAAAGTTACATAAGTTTAAGATGGCATGGTTATTAGACTGAGGTTTCAAGAAGCCTCAGTTTAGGACCCATCAGTTGTATTGCTGTCACAATGCAATGATGCTTTGAGCTTTTAAAGAAACTTCATGCTTATGACTGTTTCACCTGATGTACACGTTTTCCTTTTTAACTGTGTTCAGCACGATCTTGAGAAGAGCAGCACTCTTTCCAAGTGAATTGGCTTCAATGGAAATATTCCCTTTGGGAAGGCAGTAAGTGCCTCTTATGGAATGTCTTAAGTCCTCCCCTGAAGTATGAATTGGTTATTACTGAGGTTGTCTACTGAACAACAGAAACCACTAGTCCAATTCAGCACAGCAGTCTCAGTTTCTAGGTAGCCATCAAACATTCTTAATTGCTTTCTATTTAACATATTTCTTAATCTGGTATTTGAAAGAGGTAATGTCTAGCATGCCAAAAGTCAACAAAGTTAGAGAGGAAAATTCTACTGAAAAAAATCTAGACAAACAATCAACTTTTGACTGTTTTTTGAGCTATAATCGTATATCACTTCTGTAACATTAGCAATGAACATACTTCATGCTGTAGTAGGTTGTTTGTCTAAGTTTTCTTGGCTACAGAGACTTGTAGCTTGAGAATATATCCTTAATTTATAACATAGCTGAGAACTTTATTTATTTGGCATTTTAGGTCCTGTTGATTGCTGTTGCATGTAGGGGCTAACATGCAATTTATCTCAAATATTCCTGTTTACTACTGTAAGAGACTTTTTCCTATACTTTATGTACATTTGTGCACAGGACTCCACAGTATTCCATGTGTACTTGCTTATGTGACTTCATGCTATTCAGTGCTTACTAAGTCTAGGTAAAAAATAATGTAATACACAATTTATTGGTACTCAAGAGGCAGGTATATAGCACAATGGGCACATCTATAGGTTCATTAATGCACCGTAATGACAGTGTAGTACCTGTAATAACAAGTACTACCTTAATGTGCCCTAATCATGCAGCCAGAAGTGGCAGAAGAATGGGTTAGGGAATATTTAGAGAAGGTGAATGTGTACAAGTCCATGGGGCTGGATGGGATGCACCCAGGTGTGTTGAGGGAGTTGGCTGATGTGATTGCAAAACCACTGGCCATCATCTTTGAAAAGTCATGGCAATTGGGAAAGGTCCTGGATGACTGGGAAAAATATAGTGCCCATCTTTAAGAAAAGGAAGAAGGAGGGTCCAGGAAACTACAGACTGGTCAGCCTCACCTCAGTCCCTGGAAAAATCTTGAAGCAGGTCCTCAAGGAATCAATTTTTAAGCACTTGGAGGAGGAGAAGGTGATTAGGAACAGCCAGCATGGATTCACCAAAGGAAAGTCATACTTGACCAGCCTGATTGCCTTCTATGATGAGATGACTGGCTCTGTGAATGTGGGGAGAGCAGTGGATGTGATATACCTTGACTTTAGCAAGGCTTTGATATGGTCTCTCACAATATTCCTGCAAGAAAGCAAAGGAAGTATGGGTTAGACAAATGGACTGAAAATGGATGGAAAACTGGCTGGATCATCAGGCTCTGAGAGCAGTAGTCATAGCCTTGATGACTAGTTGGAATGCACTATCAGCAAGTTCAAGGATGACACAAAGCTGTGGAGAGTAGTGGATATGCTGGAGAATAGGGTAGGATTCAGAGAGACCTTGACAAATTGGAGAATTGGACCAAAAGAAACGCCATGAGGTTCAGTAAAGACAAGTGCAACATCCTGCACTTAGGACAGAACAGTCCCATGCACCGGTACATGCTGAGGATCAACTGGCTAAGCAGCAGCTCTGCAGGAAAGGACGTAGGTGTTAGAGTGGACAGTAAGATGAATATGAACCAACAGTGTGCCATTGTTGTGACAAAGGCTAATGGCACAGAGGGCCCTATTCAGCACTGATGAGGCCACATCTGAATAACTTATATTCAGATTTGTGTCCTGTTTTGGGCCCCCCACTACAGAAAGGATGTGGACAAATTGGAGAGAGTCCAGTGGAGGGTAATGAAAATGGTTAGGTTGCTGGGGGACATGACTTCTGAGGAGAGGCTGAGGGAACTGGGCTTATTTAGTCTGAAGAAGAGGAGATTGAGGGGGCTTTAAGAGAGCCTTCAAGTACCTGAAGGGCGGTTCCAAAGAAGGTGGAATTAGACTGTTCTTCATGGTGGCAGATGACAACACAAGGAGCGTCAATCTCAAGTTGCAGTAAGGGAAATTTGGGCTAGATATTAGGGAAAATTTTCTCACTAGGAGGGTAATAAAGCACTGGAACAGGTTACTCAGAAGGTGGTAGGATCTGCATCCTTGGAGGCTTTTAAAAATTTGGTTAGACAAAGCCTTTGCTGGGATGATATATTTGGTGATGGTCTGGTCCTGCTTTGAGCAGGGGGTTGGACTAAATGACCTCCTGAGGTCCCTTCTAACCTTCATATTCTATGATTCTATGTTTGGCCAAGTAGGTGGGGGATTGAAATCAAATTGAGCTTCATTTCAAGCCTACGATATCTGGTAACTGTGGTTATGAATTATAAGTAGTGAGTGAGTCCACAGTATTGGAATAAAATTTCACTATCCAGATCTTGTAATTGTGTAGCTGAATAAAATACAATATCAACCTGAAGTACCTAATCAGAGAGCAATAGAGAAACCTAGAAAATGACTGCTGCTCAGAGCAAAGCAGAAATACTGAGTCAGGAACTAAAGTGGGCAAAAATCCATGATCAGATAAGTGTATGAGTGCTGTGAATAAATGTAGAAAATAGTATTGCACTTTCATTCATCAAGTACTAAATGACACATGTATAAGAAGGTCTGAGATCTTACAATCAAAACAGCTTACAACTTAAGTTAATACGGAACTACAGGGAACCTTGTTTTCCTTCTAGTATTTTACTGCAGCAATGAAGCTTTCTGGTGCCAACTTGTCTTGTTCTTTTCCTTGCTGCTTTTTTTTCCTTTCCCAGTTTCAAAAGCCAGGAAATGATTCTGAAGAACGGTGGTGTGGTGGATATGTAATACTATTTTAGCAGCTGTGATTTGAATGGATTGAGCAACAGTGATGTGGGGCAAGGTCAGAGAGCAATTTGTAGCAAACAACTGAGAAAATACTAAGGACTAGACAAAAGATTTGGCCATGTGGGCAGAGGGAAGGACTGTTTTCTGGTGTTTTGTGGCCAGAAGTGGTCAGTTTCTCAGAACAGTAAGGAGGGTAGATGACTTGTAATTTTTGGGAAGAGGCAGCTTATATTTAGGACTGCTGCTGCTTTGTTTTATTCTCATTAATGCTTGTATAATTTTCAATCAGTACCTATACTGGGAAATTTGTATGTGTTGATCCATGAAGTGATCAGTTGTCTCTAAACACAAGTATTCTCAAGTACTAGGAAGTTTTAACTGTCTTCTCCAAGTGATTATCAAGTGCTTGGAGAGACACATTTTTGGTGATGGAAGCTGAAAAAAATGCTTGAGGCATCAACATGCATGAGGAAGTGCACATGTATCCCTTATGCTCAGTCTGTCTAAAGGAGATCTTGTGATTCATGTCTAGGCTGTGCCACAGGACTTGGGCTGGAGCTTTTGTTTAAATGTAAAAAAAAAAAAAAAAAAAAAAATGCATAATGTTTCATTTTCTACCCTTAATAGTCTTTGTTTACATCACCCACTGTCAGTACAGAAACCTGGTATGTGGCACTTAGTAAAATGTCTCCCTTAAGCTTTAATCTAATTCTTATCCAGTGATAATGGTGAAGCTCTTTACTAAGTGCAACTTTGTGTATTGTATTGGACTATATTGCAGTACAATAGAGTAACATACATTGCATTAAACTTGGCTTTTGGGTAATTTGCAAATGTAATTTAGCCTCATTTGCTTTATCCACTTTAGTAAGTTGTCAGTTTTTATATACATTTTTATGAATAAGTGATTTACTTTAAGTAGACAAGGTTCTTTGGATAAATCTGATATCTTTTATTAGACAAACTCAAATACTTGGAAAAATTCCTCTTAGCAAGCTTTTGGGGATAAATACCTTTCATCCGGCTAAGGAAGCCTGTGCAGTTGGTGTGTGCTCTTCCTGGATGGAATGAATAGTAAAGCAGCCGGAGGCTGGGCTGGTATGCATACAAGACAGGAAGTCAGTGAAAATGTAAACTGAGGCATCAGTGGGTGAGGAACAGGTTGGGGGTGGGAATGAACATAGCTGGTAAATAGTGGAGGCATACCTGGGGAGTCAGATTTCACAGCAGTACCTCCAGAAATGTAATATCTCATCCAATGCACTAAATGCCCTGATAGAAAATATGTAGGAGAGACCAAACAACAACTGCGCACCAGGATGAATGCACACCAGAAATTTATCAAAGACAAGAACACCCAATTACCGGTGGGGGCACATTTCTCACAAGAAAACCACTCTCTCACCAATCTCTCAGTTCTGATCCTCAACAGGAATTTACAAAACACTTTTTATAGATGAACCTATGATCTCCACTTCATCAACCTACTGGATACAAAAAACCATGGACTAAATGTAGACTTTGGATTTATGACACATTATAACCTGCCTAACATCTGAAACCCCAGGTACCTTTCCACTATTTATCAGCTACATTCATTCCTCATCTCCTTCAGACTGTCTCACCTGCTGACTCCTCAAATTTACATCTTCACTGACTGGCTTTCTTACATGCATACCAGCCTCTGGCTTCTTTACTATTCATTCTATCCAGGAAGAGCACAAACCAACTGCAAATGCTTCCTCAGCCTCATGAATTGGTATTTAAACCCAAAAGCCTGCTAAGAAGAATTTTTTCCAAGTATTTGAGTTGGTCTAATAAAAAAATATCATATTTACCCAAAGAACCTTGGGCAGAATCTTCTGCCTATGTCTTTAAACCAATATAGCTACAACCTACAACCCTGATTTACTTTAAGGAATTACCTTTCTGTCAGTTTGTGGACATTGTACTCAGATCATTTCCTGAGGTATCTGCTTTCCTTAATCAACTATCAGGTTATTTATATCTTAAAAAAAAAAAAAAAAAAGGGAGGGGGGGGGAGAACGCTCAAAGCTGTCCTTTAAATAAATAAATGAAAAATGCATCTTGAGTCCTTTCTATATGAGAAATGGATAAGTAAATTTGATAACTTGTTGTAGCAGGCTGACTGGCAGAAGCTTGCAGCAACTTGCACACTCCCAGCTGTAGGAGCCTACAAGGACTACATCCCAGCTTTAGGCAGTAAAGCCTGATTGCAGGCTGCCCTGAAGGACTGAGCAGCTTGAACAGATTAGCAGCTGGCCACAGGAAGCTAAGGGATCCTAGGGAAAGGAGCTTGAGTCAATCAGAGAGGGGGGCTTTGAATGGGTGTTTGGTTAGTGGCTGCAATACTGGGCTAAAGATTCTCAGTGTCTGGCAAAAACCCCAGGGCTACAAGGCTGGAGGTAACATCCCTGAGACAAGGAGAGGGAACTCACATGAGGAAGAGAAGGAATATTGTCTGTGGTGCTCAGGAAGCAGCACAAAGCTTGCAGCATGTTCCCAGGATTTGGGAGGAGACCTCAGGACTGTGAGTCATCCCCTTGTGAGCTGTGTTTAAGGACTGTATTGTGTTTAAAGGCTTTGAGATCCAAACAATAACCCCAAGCCCAATACACCTATATCGTAAGATTCCAAATAATAGTAAGTGGAAATATTAGGCATACTAAAACGTTCATGCTTGATAAAGTACTAGCATATGGCATGCAAACAGAATGTAATATTAAAATACTCCAATTGTGTAATCAAATTCTAACTAATAAGTGACCCTCGCTACTAATAGCACCAAGTGTTCTCTACCCTATGCCATGACCCTACCTGAAAAAATTATCATTTGTTAATATATAGCAATTTCTTTTTACCTGAAGTAACACAATATTCCTAATTATTTTTTACCAGTGGTGGAAGATCCCTGTTTAAGTAGGTATAATTTTGTGGTTAGTGGTGGAAATGACAAGTGATTATCCACCTTTCTGTACTGAGGCAGGATGAAGTCACTCTGATTTAGTCTTGAGAAGGAAAGTATTTTTGTGAATTTGATGTTGTAGCTCCAAGAAGGTATAGGCTTGGTGTAGAAATTACTGGGTGAAATTATTGGGCTTCTATGTAAGAGATCTAATCAGATTATCATAATAGGCCTCTTATGGCCTTCAAATCTATGTATTTAAGCATTTATAATACTGTTTTGAGTGTCTGACCCAGCACATTTCACATGTTATTAAAATCAAAATTCCTCTTACTGCTAATTCAAAGACTGGAACAGTATTCTGCTGTTTATCTGTCAAAAGACACAAGTTAAAGTTTCTTCTACCCCAGTGCTCAAGACTTTTCACTTTTATTACAAAACAGGAACCAGGAAGAACGTTAGGGGTCTTCAAATAAAACTCTGGTTATGCTTAGAGAAGCATTTTGATAAGCACACTTTTCCAATAAAAGACGTATACCTGTAAACTGAACTGAATAATATAAGTTAAAAATGTGTAGTAAAATATATTTATATAATAAACTACTTCACAGTTAGGGCGGCTAGGATCTGGAACCAACTTCCAAGGGAAGTGGTGCTGGCTCCTACTCTGGGGGTCTTAAAAAGCGGCTCGATGCCTACATGGCTGGGGTCACTTGAGCCCAGTTTTTCTCCTGCCCAGGGAGGGGGTCAGACTTGAAGATCTACAAGGTCCCTTCCGACCCTACTTCTATGATTCTATGAATTAAAGTTAAATGTATATTTTTATATTACTATATAGGTAGAAAGGCAGAGCTCTATGTTTGCTTAGGTAAACTGTAATTCAATCAGGCTTGAATCTACTTCTTGTCATACCATTTATCTAACTAATGCACTGTAGTACACAAACTGACATGTATATCCATGCCTATTAAGTTGTAATCAGTCATACTTGCTTGATCTATGGCATGCACAAAGTATCATTGAATGAATATGTTACTGCTTGCACTTGCACTTACTTTTGTTTCAGTAATCAGTCTACTTATGTAGCCAACAAAATTTAATGGATAAATAGTTGGTAGAAGTTTCTTTTGTGTGCAACATGTCTCACTTGTTATGTATTCAGCATGAAGGTGTTAAATTTGAGACATGTTACACTGCTGGCCTTGTTTAGTCTGATATTGTTAGGGCCACGATAGGGTTAAATCTTTTTAAGGAACTGTCCACAGTTTAAGTTTGTGTGTATGTAACCATTTTAAACTAAAATCCTTGTGTTAAGGTGCTCATGTTATTTTTATCTATATTCTCTTGATACCCATAGCTTTTCTATTAGCTTCATTTTTTCTTTCTTTGGGGGTAAAGAGCTTTTTAACTAATTCCATAGGATATTGTCTAAATTGTGATTTGAGCTTTAAAAATTACAAAATATGAACCTCCATGCAGTTAATGTAGAACCACATATTTTCCTTGTGCAGAAGCTAGTTGTATAGTCAAGTGACACATGGAGTGGCATAACCAATACAGAGATGTGCTATACAATCTTAATGCTTCTGGTACCCCTAGAAGTAGCATATGTAGAAGTACCAGAGCAGGGCGCTAGTCCTCAGCACCAGTTTTAGAGAGGACACCAAACAGGCACCTTATTTCTGGGGTTCATTTCCCTTCCCCCTCCCCCAAGCCCTGCCCCAGGTGCCAAAAGTGCTTGTTATGACTTTGCTTAATGGGGAGTATAGGTGACAACTAGTTTATGGAATTATGGAAGCTGTTTTGCTGTAGAAAAGCAGTATATGTATCTTTAACAATTCTGCTATGAATAACCATGAACTTTAACTGATTTTATTAGTTCTACTGAGATGCAGATTTTCTAAGATTTAGGCCTTCCATTAGTTCACAGACCAGGGGTGGGCAAAATGCGTCCTGTGGGCCGGATGCAGCCCGCCAGGTCATTCTAGCCGGCCCATGGGGCCCCTAAAAAATTTAGCAAATTAATATTTATCTGCCCCTGGGTGCCTGTCATGTGGCCCTTGATGACTTGCCAAAACTCAGTAAGTGGCCCTCCACCCAAAATAGTTATCTGAGCTTAGTCTATGACAGAGGCAGGTGGTTGCAATGGTGAAGGCATTGAGGTCCCTCAGAAATGTAGGGTTGGAACAGAATTCATATTTTAGTGCAACCCTCTGCACTACACTGCAGATACTGGATACATTGTTCCTAAACCTTTATTGGACTAATGACTATATACTTCCTTGAAAGTTCCAATGAAGGAGATTTCAAAATTTCCTTATGCAGTTTGTTCCACAGTTCTTAAGAAAATTTTCCTGCAACTTTAAATTTGCTTTCCTGCAGTTAGAAACCCATTGCATCTTGTCCTACTGCCTGTGGCAAAAGGAACAATTTTACTCCTTCTTTGACAGCTTTTCAACTATCTGGAGATTGCCATCATGTTTCCTGCTTCACCACCTTTTTCCAGACCAAACAAAGCTAGTTCTTTCATTTTTTTTTCTCTACAACTTGCATTCTAACCATTCTAAGCAATGATACCATTATTGGTATAATTTGCCTTTAGATTCTTGCTGTCTGTCTCAAAATGTGATCCCAGACATGGACACAGTACATCAGCTGGAGGCCTAATCAGCACCAAGTAGAGTGGTACAATTATACTTATTTGGGACTTGTTTGTACCAGGACAGGTTAATCCCTGCAGCTATGCACTTATCTTTTGAATACATGGGAGATGGGGCTGCTTCCTTTCTCAGGACTTATTAGACACTTTCTGCCCCCCCCCCCCCCAAAAAAAAACAAAACAAAAACAAAAAACCCAACAAACAACCCATCTCTATTGTTGGAACATGTGAGATCTGCTTTGTTACAAAGCTGCTCCCCTGCTAGGCCATGAGAGCCTGATTTTGCTTTCTTGCATACTAGTTAGTCACACTTATATTTGGTAGATTAAATGATAAGCAATAAGCACTAAATTTGCATTAAAATTCTAAAAATTTGAAATTTTAGCCACCACCCACCAGCTGCCTACTTTGAGTCCTGGCATCATAGGGACCCAGAGTCCTGCAGCTCTGGATGCTGGGTGCCAGGGCTCAGCATCCATGGGGCATGACTGCCTCATGGGGGATTGCAGCAGCCATGATCCCTCTGTCTTGGGGTGGAGGGGGGGAATGGCTGGGAGCCCCTCAACTGAGGAGGCTTCTCCCATGGGAGCTTGCTTTTTGCTGATGCAGGGGATGCCCAGGACCAGTGTTCCTCCAACACTGGCAATAAAGCACGATAGGATCTAATCCTACAATCATGCCTCCTGCCATGCATAGGTGGCATGAAAGGAGGTACGATTGTGTGGATCACACCTTAGATCCCACTGTGCCTTTATCTGTATGCGCAAAGGGGCCCTGCTTTATCAGACTTCACTTAGGTGGCTGTCAAAAAGTTGTGTCTTTTTTTCCCCAATGCGGTTAAGATCAGTAACAAGATTAATTCCTTTTTGTAGGAAGGAAAATTTAAAATCTCTTGTAAATAATCAGAAGAAGATGCAATTGCCTTACAAGCCCATTCGTAGAAGTTATTTTAGTACATGACACTACTGATAGCATGATCATGTCTTTGAAGAATTCTTTTCAGATTCTTCACTTGGCCTTTGGACAGTCTTTAGTTTCTCCGTAAAAATATGAGTTGCTATGAAGATCTCTTGCATGTTTATGATATTGCTTGATGCAAGACAGCTTGGTGTAGATACAGGCATTACACTTATACTGATATAAGTCATCAGAAACCAATCTACACCTATAACCATATAGCGGTTTAGTGCACATCGACAAGTTGAAAAATGGTAGAACTCAATCTAAGACACATCTGGATGGATGTTGTATCAGACTTCCATAATTTAGGTTAAGCCAGTCTATCTAATTTCTGTACTAGATCCCCTACTGACTCGAGAGAGGTTGCAGTCTGCTGGCAGTCCAGGTCCATTTGTAGGCCCCCATTTCCCTTCCTTTCCTCTCCACTCCTTCACAGAGGCATGCTGGAATGTGGCTCACTCTCAGCTGCTCTGGCTGAGCACCCAGCTGGCCCTGGCCCTGGGTTATCATAGAGCTGAGGCAGCAAAGCCCTTCTGTCAGCCACGTGGAGCAGCAGGAGAGTGGAGGAATGGAGCCCAATGCCGTGCGGGTCTCCCAGCTGTGTAGGTTTGTGTCTGGAGGGACGGGGGCCAGGCCCATGTGGCAGGGCTTCTGCTTCTTCCTCCCTACCTTGCTGTTCAGCTCAGCCTGCCTGAGAGGCACAAGCAAGAGGTGTGGTGCTGGCTGTCAGCTGGGCTGGGCAACAAAGGACAGAAAGCAGAAGCCCACATCACACACTTCCCCCCCCCCCCCCCCAGCTATGCTGGCTTGGCTCTGGGGGTTGGGGTGAGGTGGCCTCCATTACTCCCCCATTACCACCACTGCTGACAGCTGGCCACTGGCAGGGGGGTGTGGCTGAGGAGAGCAGCCGCACTGGCCAGTCAGGGGTGGCTGGCTGCTCCATTGGATCTGGCATTCTCCAGCAGCCTGCTTGGAGGCATGCAGGAGTGCTTCCAAACCTGCTGGCCCCAGCCAGTGCAGGCAGCCTGCATGGGGCTCCCACCAAAGGGCAAACATCCGTTCTGTTTGCTCCCGACCTAACCTATGATGCTTAGAGTAAAGCATGAAATTTAGATCTCTTCTGCCTTGAGCTTTTTGAACATCCGTACCTGGCCTTGAATAGAAATATGGTAAATGCATTCATTTAACTTTAAACTTTAAGTAAGGTTCAAATACATAGGGTTAAAATATGACAGCATTTTAGACAAGTGCAAAGATATTGTGTCTTTAAATTCATGAGGAATGTCATTGCACTTTAACAGACCAAACACTGTGCATTGTACTATTTTGTTAAGTTATATGTTTTGATATCCAGGATTCAAAGCTACTTGAAACTTTTGCAAGGAAAACTGACCTTCTTATTTACATAATCATGTGACACTTGATCAGTTGAATTTAATTGCTTGCTTCAATTTTGAACCATAGCATATGCTTCATAAATACTCTAATCTTTAGTTAGCAATGATTGAGGAGCCTAGATCTTAACTTTTGTTTTGCTTTTTTCCAAAATGGGGGAAAAAAACTCCAACCTAACAATACACACACTCTCCAAACGCACCATTTGGAAATGAAAATAGCTCAACATTTTTTCATTTCTAAGTTTGTAATCTAGTTACTAGAAAAATAATGACCTGTACTGCTTAGTCCAAAAGCCTGTCTTCTATGAGGAGGTACCAAGTTGGAAATGGGTGTTACTAAAACATACCCAATAAAATCCTGGTAATAGGGTTATATATAATAAGTTATTAAAGAATAAAACAATGTAAAAGGTAGGTCAGGTTTGTAAAAGACAGGACTCTTAAATTCTTTTGGGTTCAATAAAGACATGTTATTTACAGGCTATAAAGACAGTAATTCCCTTTATAGAAAGGTCATTGGTATGTGTGTTTCCCAGAGTTGATACATGTTTGTACTGTAAGCAAGAAGAAATAAAACTGTGTCAGTTTGGGTATTATTCACAGAAGGCAAAAGTGTTGCTATAGCACTCAGTGGATTTCTGTGCCTAAATACCTGTCCTTTCATGGTTAATGGAATGCGTCTCTCTTGCCTGAGCAAGAAAAATCAATAGTAAGAGTATTAATGAGCTAGTTAGGTTACAGCTGCAGTACTATACATTAAACCCCCCACAAAAAACCACAGCTCCCCCACCCCACTGATTACATAATTTGTAAGTCCTAGGAACAAACTGTTCTTTTTCCTGCCTGGCCTAGAATAAATTCCACAGAAAGTAGGTTGCTTATCCTACTGCCTTAGGCCTATTTGTTGTGTTGGGGGTGATGGGCCAACTCTAAGCCTCCCTTAATCAGGGAGGCTACTGCAAGCACAACAGATTTGGAGGGAGTCAACAAATGAGAAATTGGGACACAGATTAATAATGACAAATGACATGGCTCGGAATAATCCCGGCTGGGTCATAAATGACTACAGGGGCCTGGGGGCTGGACTCAAGGGCCTGGGGGCACAAGTAGTTTTTCCTCAATCCTCCCAGTCGCGGGCAGAGGGAAAGGTGCACCAAAGGGGTTAAAGGAGACTCTATCACAAGGGGGTCTGGCTTCTTTGACCATGGTCTGCACTGTAGGGAGAGAGGCAGCAGTTTGTCAGGAAGGGATGGCCTCCACCTCACCCGGAAGGGGAAGAGATCTTCTCGACCAGAATGACTGACTGACTTGAAAGGGCTTTAAACTAGGATCATTGGGGGACAGTTGGTCAACTAACAGTTCAAGGCCAGGTCATATCAACCATAGTACTAACAGGTTAGGTAGCCCAAGGGAAGGTCATGTGCCAGCATGCAGGGAAGCCCAGGGCTTCCCATGGCAGGCTCAGCTGCCTATAAACAAATGCCAGGAGTTTGGGAAACAAGCAAGAGAAACTGGCCCTTCTCCTGAGTGACAAAGATTACAATCTCATAGGGATAATGGAGACCGGGTGGGACTCCACCTATGGCTGGTTCATAGGTATAGAAGGCTATACCTTGTACAGGAGAGACCATGTTGGGAAGACGGATATGGGTGTAGCTCTCTATGTCAAGGAGCGGTACACTTCCCTTCAAACCAAGTTTAGTAACCAAGGAAGGTGTCTTGAGGCTCTCTGGGTTAAAATACAGAGAGAGCATGGGGAAGGAAATAGACTCCTACAATTATATTACAGACTTCCCAACCAACAGGAAGAGCTGGATCTTGAATTCAATAGGGAACCGGTTGTGGCTGCACGCTCCTCATGCATGGTCGTTATGCATGACTTCAACTTCCCTGATATCTTGTGGGAAGAGCACACGGCCAAATCAGACTGGTTGCATAGCTTCCTTGCTTGTGTTGATGACTTCTGCTCTAATGCAAGATGTCTATGGGTCAACTAGGGGAGAGGCAGGATCTGGGTCTGGCCAAAGGGAATGATCTGGTGAATGATCTGAGGATTGAGGGGAAGCTTGGTGACAGTGACCATGAACTGATTGCTTTCTCTGTCCAACGCAAGGCAGGCAAATCTCTCACTAAAACAGAAAGCCTTCACTTTGTGAAGGCTGATTTTCACAAACTCAGGAGACAGGTCAGTCAGGCACTAAGAGATGATGGTCCTTCAGAAAGGGGAGTCCACAAGTCATGGTTGATGCAATCCTCAAAGCACAAGGAAAGTCCATTCCATCCCGCAAGAAAGGCAGTCCATGACAAACCTCCTTGGCTCAATAGGGAACTTTTGGACCTCCTGAAATGAAGAAGAGAAGCATACACCAGATGGAAAATGGGAATCATCACCAAGGAGAACTACACCTCACTAGCCCATACCTGTAGAGAGTGGACCAGAAGAGCCAAGGCAGAAACTGAACTCAGGCTAGCCACAGGAATCAAAGACACCAAAAAGTCCTCCTTCAGTTACGTGGGAAGTCAGAGAAAGAACAAAGGCAACATTGGACCCCTGCTAAATCAAATGGGGTAGCTGATGTCTGACACTCAGGAAAAGGCTAATCTCCTAAATGGTTACTTTGCATCGGTCTTCCACCTGCCCAAGGGGGTCACCCTGTTGGACAGGACGCAGAGCATCCAGGGTGTGGGATATGGGCCCACAATTGATGTAGCTCAACTAAGGGAACACCTCGAGAGGCTTGACATCCATAAATTCGCGGGCCTGGATGGAATGCACCTGAGAGTCCTGAAGAAGCTGGCGGACATAATATCATGCCCTATGGTAGAGATATTTGAGAACTAGTGTTGCTCAGGAGAGATATCAGAAGACTGGAAAAGAGCCAACGTGGTCCCAATCTTCAAGAAAGGAAGGAAGGAAAATCCAAGGAATTACAGGCCAATCATTCTGATGTCCATCCCTGGAAAGAACCTGGAGAAAATCATCAAAGGTTTCATCAGCAACAGGCTAAAGGAAGGCAACTTTCTGAGTGCCAGCCAACATGCCTTTGTTTATGGAAGGTCTTGCCTGACCAACCTAGTTTCCTTCTTTGGCCAGGTGACGCATTGTCTGGACAAAGGAGATGAGGTTGATGTTATACATCTGGATTTCAAGAAAGCCTTCAACTTGGTCTCCCATGATATCCTTATGGTTAAGCTAGAGAACTACAGCCTTGACCATCTCATGGTCCAATGGCTGGGGAACTGGCCCACTGTTTCATAGGTGCTGCATTATCCGGAACAGTCCTTTCTTAGGATGGAGAACTGAGAACTAAGAGCTAGTGAGCTGTGACCAATGTAAACTTTTTTTCCCCCCATGCAGATATTGTTTAAAGTTTCTTCACTCTTTATACCAGATTTAAAGTTTCTTTGAATAATTTTAGTCTGCTGCTATAAGCAAGTGCAATGCAAACACTATGGGCCATTCAGTACCATGGAGCATAGCATGTAATATAACAGCCCTAATGTCATATGAGGATGCATCACATGCTAGCTTGATAGGCAACAATAGATTAAAGTGAGTAAGTACCCTAACAGATGTCACCTGGCTTATTCCTTTTAGGAAAGCTTTCTGACACTTGCAAACCCATTTGCAAACCCATTGCTTGACCAAACCCATTTTCAACATCTCTTTTTAAAGGCTATAACACCATTGCCAGATTTGGTACTAATTACTACCGTAATTAATATATCAAAGAAAAGATCAGAGTTGTGAAATATCTTTTGGATGTGGGGCTTCTAAAACTGCTTTAATCGTCTCATGAGAAACATGTAGGCTTTGTGTGTCAATAGCATGTCCACAATAAAGAAATGAGTCTTAAAAAAATTAGAGAGTCTTGTGCAATTTGCTCACAATGCATACTTTTCTAGATGTTTTGATACTCTATTCAAATTCCTCCATCACATGGCTCTGTCCCTTGGCCAATCATCAGAGAGGGTTGGGGCTGCATGATGAAAGCCCTCAGCCAAGCAGTGACAAAGGGCAGGGCCACCAGGGCCCCTCAGCCACAGGTGTGGGGGGCCCTGCCATGATAAATCTGCAAAAATGTTCATGATTGATCTGCAAAATCACCTATCTGCTACCTCAATTTGAGTAGATCCTTAGCAATATGAAATACTATACTGCTATAACCCATTTTGCATGCTTACAGTATGATACCTCTCTGAACGTTTTACTTGTTTTTTTGTACATAAATTTATGCTACATCAATCCAGTGAAATCCTTCCTCCTGCTAATGTGGCAAAGATGTATCTTCAATTTGAGGTAGTGACTATTGTATCAACTTTCAGTACAGGGTTTATAGTAACCTTGAAGCCCTCAAACAGCCTTACTGCACCTTTTTCTTTAATATATAAAAAAACAGTTGGCACTATAGGAATGTCCCATTCAAATCTAGGCTACTTTTGCAAGTATGCCTTATTTTTAGGCAGTTCAGTTCTACAATTACCATGGCATGCACGCTGTAAGGAACTGGCTGAGCTTTATGAAACTTGGCCTCGGCATTTTCATCTATTATTTCCTAGCTTTGTGTTTTAAAGTTCCTATCACTTTAGAGGCCTGGCTTAATATCCCTTCTAATTGTTGTTTAACTTTCTGAAGAGACCTTTGAAAAGTACCTGCAGCATTTTATAGAATTCCAGTGGAAGGGAATCTTATAGCCATTCGTGACCCCACAGAACAGTTCCCCCTTCTTCCAATTATATAAGTCTAATAAGTGCCACTTATTTTCTACAGGCACTTACTTTACTCCATTGGCATGCTTTTCTCTCTGGTGCATGTATTTAAGGACACTGGGGGCTCCTTTAAATTCATATTTTTAAACTTTTAAAAATATTTGGAATACGAGGTAATAGATACTGCAGAGTCTGTATCTAATTGAATGTTATGGGTTTTACCAGCAACCTGGGGTATCATCCTTGTTTTTATGATATACTCCATTCTCACTATCTCTGTCACTACTGTCCTTACCTATTACAAATACTTTTTTATTCCCTTTTCTATATTTTACTGCACTCTTCTTTATTTAGCATGCCACACTGCTTGGATATGTGCCTTTTTTGCTATAACTTCAGCAGTAGCATTCCTTAAAATCAGCAGTTAGTTGGAGTTTGAGACCTTTTTCAACACCAGTAGTATGCATCAGGCTACAGCGTGCCCTAGCTTCCATGGCACGCTTAACCCAGTCATCCCTGTTTCCATAAGCAGTCCTCCATGCAATTTGATGGCATCCTTTGCTGTTGAGATCGGATTAGCTATGGAAATTGGAGCATGTTTAAAGATGAGCTCTTCCTCTGTTAATGAAGCCATACAAAAGGAAGCTCTTAAGTAGCCCACACAAATCTGTCTGGGGTGTTCATTAAGTTCTTCCTTAAAACTGTTATTTTTTTTGACAATTTGTCTAACTGTTGCAAGAAGAGGAAATAGATTCACCTTCAAGCTGATTCCTCTTATAGAACCTTTGTGCAGTGGCCTAAGTTCCAGGTGTTCTTGGACAATTTTCACTAGTTCTTGCTTGCTGGGTTTTCTAGGGTGAACAGTCTGTGCAGAACCTCCCTCACCGCCCCCCCCGCCAAAACAAAACAAAAACAAACAAACAAACTAGATATTTTTCCTCTTGTTAAACTCAGTAATGCAGCTACACGTTTCTATGGGGGGGAAGTCTTATTCACTTAAACTGCTCCAGCTGCTCTAGATATGTAGACCAGTACTCCAGGGTGCCATTTTAAGGTCCAGATATTCCATATATAAGCAGCTATTTTGGGTTCCAGCAGATTTCAAGAACTCAGAGCAGATTCTTCTTGTAGCTTTATTGCATGCTTGTGGGATCCTATCCTTGTTACCAGCTATGTTTGCCCTAGGTCCTTCATAAATAAATTAATCTAGCCACAAGTATTGGCAAGAGTGCTGCTAGACTGGCAGGCACAGTATCTCCTGTAAACTTAAAATGAATCTACACATGCATTAGTATTGGCATATTCAACAAAATAAAGTAATTTTAGATTCACGCATCCAGATTCAACACATTGGCATATCTCATAAATAGGGACCTACTGAGTTTGGGGCAGCTGCCTCCCAATGTCATGGTCCCAGTGCAGCATCTGACACCATTTTCATGGGAAAGTGTAGTGGGCACCCTATGCCTCTGCCCTAGGGGCACTGGAAGTCCTGCCCCTCCTTGGAGATTGACAGATGGCCCCAAACCAAGGTTTGTCATTGTGATGATTAGTGGCTTCCCTGGGCTTGATCAGGGGAGTAAGCCCACAGAAGCCATTAATTGCCACATTATTAAGCAATCTAGGACATGGTTACTGGTGTCTGTGGGCTTGATCAAGACTAGGGAAGCCATTAACCACATCCTAAACGGCTTGCTAAGGTGGCAATTAATGACTTTCCCAGGCTTGAGCAGGGATTGCTGTGTTAGCAAGCAGACTAGCAGCCTAGGATGTGGTTAATGAATTTCCTGGGCTTGATCAGGGGGATCGAGCCTGAAGAAGCCATTAATTACCACAATATTATTAAGCAGTCTAGGCATTTATTTAATATGTAAAATTAAATCTTACTGAAGAAGAGGAATGGACACCATGAATTGTAAGTAATACCATCCAAGCACTTAAATTCTATACTGAAATATGTAAAAAGCTGTACTAGGCACAACATGAATTGAAACTAATACCAACTAGGACTGTGCAAAATTTCACTGTCTGTTTTGTTTCAACACGGTTTCAACTCATTTTGAACGTGAAACAGCAAAATCAAAATGAAACAAAGGGCTTTGAAACAGCCTTAAAACAAAACGAGGAAAGTTTCTAAATGTTTCGAGTTTTGAATCAGCCCGGCTGAGTTTCCCTCACCAGCGCTAGGATTGGGCTGGGGAAGGGAACTCAGCCCAGCTGAGCTGAGTTCTCTTCCCCAGCCCGATTGATTGCAGCGCTGGGCAGGGGAACTGAGTGATGGGGCTCAGTTCTTGTCCCTAGCTTGATCAGGCTGGGGAAGGGAACTGGATTGCACATCCCCCGCAGCCCACCTGGGATTGCAGTGACTGATCTGCCTGCCGGATGAGAGAAGCTGGGTGTTGCTGCCTGGAACCAGCAGCATGCTGGTGCGGGTACCAGGTAGCAGCACCCAGCTTCCCTCCCTCATCTGGCAGATCAGGGGCCTGCAAGGGGCCCAGAAGAACTGGCACAGGTCCCGCAGCCCTCTCAGGGTTGCAGGCCCCTGATCTGCCTGCCAGATGAGAGAGGCTGTTTTGAGCTTCCCCATTATAGCCTACGGGTGAAACATCGAAACGGCATTGAAACAGCATCACTGTTTCAATTAAATGAAATGGAACAGCAGTTTCAATTAGAACAAAATTCAAAGCAAAACACTGTTCCATCAAAACCTCGAAACGCAAGTCAAAACCAAATGGTGCTGTTTCACACAGCCCTAATACCAACTGTATGCACATTAATGAAGGATTTTAGAAAAAGGAGTTTACTGAAACTGAATGCTAACCTTGGGACAGGCAGTTCAGGCTATGTTTTACATGCAAACATGGTTCACCCAGCCACAGTGGCTGGATACACTCTTTGCCTCTGAGGCGGTGGACACTTGTCCATACACTGAGATGGCACACTCGGCATCCACCAAACTCATAGGAATGGTGAGGCAGCACCTTGCCAGGGAATAAAGATGTGGAAATCAGTCACAATCGGAGTCCCAGAACACAGACATTTGGCACTTTTTTCACAAAGTTCATGTAGGCAGCAAGTTCATTGTCATATTCTCCTTCCCCCACCCCTCCCCAGACTTCCAAAGCTGAGGGTCAAAACTCAAAGACACCTGGTTGGGATCCACAATGTGAACAGCACTAAGGAAGAGGGCAGATGACTGTCTGAACTGTGGTGGCAGTGATGGGTTGTACCTGTAGTAAGTGGCTCAGCTTTATGGCTATTGCCTGGAACGGGTTCCTTTTGCAGTGGTTTTCATGTGAGGAGCTTGACAGTTTTGTGATGTCCTGTCTTTGACCCAGCGTATCTAATCCTTCACCTTGTGTGTGTGGCGGATTGCAGCCTGACAGCCTTCAAACCAGGTCAGGTCCATAAATTGGGTGGCATTGTTGGCCACAAACATCATTTGATCTTGAATGTCACCTTGCCCTAGGAGACTGCAAAGCTTGTGCACGTGCTGTGCCAGGTGTGATTTCCAGCTCCTCACTCTCAAACTGCTGGTAGTGCTGCATATGCTTGGCATGGTAATGAACCACATTGAACCAGGAATTCCATTGCGTGAGCTCAGGCTCTGGTGGCAGTGACACAGTGATGTTTGAATCCCCACTGTGACTAGCGAGGAACTCCCTGTACTGAACCTTATGACTCGGGCACTGCTTGAAGGCTTTCTTGAAAGACGCCAAGCTATCCACCTCAGGGACCTGTGTGTGCCAGATGTCACTTGCTAAAGACAGAATGTGTGCATTGCAGGTGACATGAACAGTGTTGGGCAGCATTCCTTGGAGCATACTGGAGAAAGCCTTACACATATACATGACATTTGTCAGACAGGAATGCTGAGACCTTGCTAAAGTCTACACCATAGGGGACAATTGCCTTCACGATTGCTTGGGACATGGTGGAAAAATTGACAGAGGTGAGGTGACCTAGCTCAGTTTGAAACACAGGCAGGTCTCAGGTGGTTCAGCTCCCTTGTACAAATAAAATGTGTGGCAAATAGTTGTCCTGAGGGTTGGTGGCTTCATCAGCCACAATGGAAAAGAAATTATAATTTGCCAAGGCAGCCTTCATGGACTCTACGTGTGAAGCAGTCACTACCGGGAGATTGTCTTGGTGAAGCTTGCTGGGACTCAGAAGACTGCCAGCACTGAGCACATTTTATTTCAGGTAGCCCGTTAACTTGAGGTGATCGAGTTTGTCCAGTGGGATGCTGGCCACTCTGCAAGCCTTTGCAAGGGAAAATAGTACCCCTTGCCTTGCCAAGCTGCTTTCTGGTCCTTTTAAACAGGGAGGACACAGTCATTTGCTTCTTGCTCTGACCTTCAGCCTCGGCAGCAGCCTTCCTCTTCATGTGTGCCTTGGACTCCAAGTGTTGATCAATGCTGGTTTTCCTGAACGCATCTGGAGTTGGATTGCAGATTGTACAGGAGAGTCTGCTTCCATCTGCATGCTAGGTCTCTGCAGCATACTGTCTTGTGTGGTCCACCATTGAAATGTATTTGGTGGTTTTGCAAGACTTCTTCATGTTCATTTCTGCTTTCTCAGGCAGAAGTGAGCAAGCATGCTGCAGAAGCATGCCTGCAAGTGCTTTAAAAGCTGGTGCAAAAACCATCCCAGCTTTCCTGGATGGCATCTGATTTTAGCTCCTGAACTGAGCCTACATCAGGGGCTCAGCCTCCAATTTATTCTTGCTCCCCTCTCCCCTCCTTGTTCTGTTTGCAGCTTCCTTTCCCCCACCCCTATTCAGTGGCCATTTTTGTGCTTTTTCATGGTCCCCGTGATTTTGGGGGAGGGGAGGTGAAGGGAACCTACCTATTTCACAGTTTTGCATAAAAAATAATCACAAAATTGCAAATTCAGTAGGTCCTTACTCATAAAAAGCTAATGATCTTTCTAGGATAAATGAATATATATTTAAAATTGAAGATGTTTGAAGTTTTAAGACAAAGCAGCGTGATTCCCCAGTTTTTTAAAGAGCTCTTGGTATGAGATTTATTTTCTTTTGGCTAGCAGTAAATTTCCACTGAATCAAGAATTTTGTACATCACTAAGACTTCTTGGTCTCAGACCCATCAAATATAACTCCTGCTGTTCCAATGATAGTCATTTTGAAATGCTATACATTTTTAGCTTTTATAGCATAGTTACTCCTGTCAACTGAAATGTTTAATTACTGTCTATATCTAGAGAACTAACACAACAAACAAACCCTCAACTCTTTATTGCCATTAATTACCTATGATGCAGAACAAAACATTTGTTTCATCTGTGCTTGCACTCAGCCTGATGTCACTTCCCACAAGACATCTGCTGAGAGATCTAATTTTATGTCATGTCAGTAAGTGTTTTATTTCCAGAGGTATGAATTGTATGCTTGTAGTTGTGTTAGGATGTGGTTGCTTTTGTTGTATTGATCTGCAAACTTTACATAGGCTTAAGAGTGACTAGCTCTTCAAAGAAGTCTTGTGTGTGCTACTCCAGCAAAGACTAATATTTGAGTCAGAGTTTTGCATCTTGAGTAGCAAATGATATAGAAATCCAGAATAATTCTCACCATTTACATTGAAGAACTGCTGGCCTTTAAGCACTGTTGACCAGTGTAATACTTAATATAATGAGATCCCTTTAAGGGTCTTGGGAGTTGGGGATAGGAGGAAGAAAAACTGGACATGAAGAGCAAAAGGACAACAGAAAGAGGAAACAAGGTGTACTTGAGTAAGACCCCTGTGAAGAAAAGGGGCCATCATTAAACAGAAACAAGCAACAGCTGGAAGTGTTTCATGGAACTAAAGTGCTTTTCAAGTCTTTTTGGTCTGCCCCCCTGCCCCACCCATGAAGGTCAGGTTTCTTGAAATTAATTGCCAAAGCAGCAAACTTTACATGAGGATCAACTGATTTACACAAAACAGTTTCTCATTCTCATTTTGTAAGGGTAATGCCTTGTCAACTTGTTTATCTCTAAAAATTGTAGTATAGAATAATCTGCACATGGAGAAGCCTGGATAAATAAATGGGCGTAAAAACAACTTGGACTATGCTCTCACCTGCCTCTAACTTTGCATGGAGTCACTATTTGCCCCATGAAAGGTACTCAACTTTTCGTCCTTCAAGTACGAATAAATGGTGATGCCATATTCATGTCAGCTTTACATAAATGTAGGTGAATCTCAACTTTACTGTTAGAAGTTATGCGTGTGTGAAATTTGGGTTCCGAATCTGTGGTCCGCATCCCACCAGTGGTACGTGGACAACTTGTTAGCGGTATGCGTTAATGGATTTATTATTTGTCTTTTGACAAATGTGAAAATGTGCTGGTGGTACTTAAGGTTGTATCATTTTAAATGGGTGGTGCACAATCTGTCAGACTGTGGGAACCATGGCTCTCTAGTCCTTTCTTCCCAGAAGGAATCACCAGGGTCACACTGTATAAAATCCTAAAGAACATACTTACTTTGCCAGAAAGCCAACATTGCCAACAACCAAGTGCATGATAGAGCATTCTGTTTTAGCTCTCTAATAACTCTTACAAAACTGTTTCCTGTATTCCATTTAGAAAAATAGACTATTGAAAACACTTGTTCCAAGGAATATTTTTATAGTTGTATTCAGGCAGGAATTGTGTAGGTGCATAAGAACTGAAGACCTTTTTATTGCCAATGTCCTTGTTCTTTTAATAATGGCATAGATGCTTCAAAAGGACAAGTGGTACCAGAAGATTTAATCTCATGTACTCATCTTGAAGCATATAGAAAAAGCAATTACTGCAAGCTTACACAATGAAAAAAGAAAGCTGGTGACAAGGCGTGAAAAGATTAAATGCTTATTTTTGTGGCACTCATGTTTCCAGATTAGCTGTGACTTGGGGATTTAAGACTGAGGTCCATTTCTGCTAGCTTGGCAAGCCAGTCAATTAACAGGTCAAATAATGTCAATTTACTGGTCAGTTGGCTACCTATAATTAGACTACAGTCAAATACTAGCAAATGATTCATGAGGTCAAGAATACCTTTGTGTAGGTGGTGGTCACTTCTTTTTAATTGAATCAGTGTCATTTTTGAGCAAGAGCAAGAGTGAAGACTACTTTTGTCCCCTCAGCCCTACTAGGGTCAGGACTGACTTGCTCTTATTCTCTCCGTTTTGGCACCCTTCCCCCAGTAATCCACACGAGACTGTAGGAGCCACTCTGCACTGACAGAGGAACCCAAACCAGGAGCATTGAAAGGTATCTCCAGTAGCTCATCTTCTGTGACTGCAGGCATCTCCAAACATGAACAGAAAAAAAACAAACAGCAAAATGCTTGAAGAGCTGGCCTGCTGCCTACTGAACCTAACATAGCTGCATTTAAAATGACTTTTGTCTTTTATACTTGCTACGTGTTATTTCTGGGGGTGTTTTTTTTTTTTTCCATTTTATTTTGCAATGGTTTAGGTTGACCGTGGGGTTCCAGAATACAAGCCAATAAGAACTATCCAGTAGGGATATGCAAAATGGGCTGTATTCAATTTGGATTTGGCCCAAACTGGGGACAGTGATTCGATTAATTGATTTGGATCGCTGTCCCTGATTTGATTCGGCCAAATCTGAATCTGAAGATTTGATGCTGACTCAGAGAATCAGTGATTCATCCATAGACATAGCTTTAGATGTTTTTTCTACATACCTTGAGGTACCAGGTGTGGATCATGAATGCTGCAATGGTGGGGTAGATGCAGCATCCCACAGGAGAGCGGGGGGGGGTGGGGGAGGAGGGACGTGCATGCTTGGCACCAAACCCAGAAGTGGACAGGAAGTACTTCTGGTCTACTTCTGGGTCCGCCTCTGAGCATGCTGGGGCACCCCCACAACTCCGTCCCTGGCTTAGTGATCAACTGCCCCGGACCCAGGAGGCACCAGCTGCTGAGCCAGGGGCCTGCAGTGGGGGGTCCCCAGTGTGCTTCCCAGTGGAACTGGAAGTGGACTAAAAGTGCTTCTTGTCCACTTCTGGGTCTGCTGCTGAGCACATTAGGGATTCCCCTGCACTTCTGGGGGATGCTGCATCCACCCCAGCATCTCAGTGTTCTTGAGCTGCCTGGTACCTTGAGTTATGTAGAAAAAAACATTTAAAGCTGTGTCTATGTCTGAATCGTAGAATCTTCCTGAATTGATTTGGAGAGTTCTGATTCGATTCAGAGAGATTAAAGGGTCTCTTGATTCAATTTGAATTCAGAAATTCAGCCATCAAATTGGGCTGAATCTCTGCCAAATTGAATCAAGGACCAAAGCTTCACACAGCCCTACTGTCCAGTCCTGAATATTATATATGTTTGTACATGCCAACTTTGTTAGTTATATTCCAAAAAACTGTAATGAATTATTATAAATTCCTTGTTTCATGATAAGTTAATGAATGTGTTTTTCTGTAATTAGCATAAGTATCTAACCTATCAAAAATTAGTCTTTTTGCTACTCCAATGCTTTAAAATACTTGTTCAATTAATATTTGACCAATCAATCTACCAAGTATTTTTGACCAGTTAAAATACCCAATGTCATGGGTTGTTTAGGAGCCAGAGCCCAAGAAGCCTTTGGTGGAAAGGATGAGCCAGGAGTCATGGAGACTAGAAGCCAGGGTTCTGGGGCTTAGGGAAGTCTCTCTCTGAGTCAGTAAACTTACAAAATGCCTCAGTGTCTTGGATTCTAGTTTTGTAAGTAGATTTGTAGTTCTTACAATTTCCAGGTTTCTAGGCACAAGAAATTAGGCTGACCAGGCACTGGAGGAGATCAGGGGAAAACAGTTGGCATTATGGGATTGAATAAAGAACATTTTTTCAAGCATTTGAGCCCAGACTAATTATTGAATACCTTGTCTGAAGACCTTGGGTCCTCTTCCTGTCTAGTTAGGACAGGAAGATTGCTCCAGAGCTACTGACTAGGTTTCTAAACAAATTTCTAGGCAAACTAGATAGAAACTAAACAAGTTTCTGTGGGAAATTACTCAGGTTCTGCAGGTTTATTTTTTGTTTAAGTGAGGTGACAGTAACAAATGTTAAGAAAAATTCTATCAGAACATTTGGGCAGCTCTAGGACTACCACTAGTTAAGACCTGAAGATATTAAGATTGATGAAGAGCTAGTAGGAACAACTTCAGTCCTTTTGAATGTTGTTCCACTTTGAGGAGCACCTTGACTTTCTGTTTATTAATGCCAGAATGAAAGCAGCTTTGTTTAGAAGAAAGTGTAGGTAGAGCAGTCCAGTAGTTAAAGCAATAAACTTGTAGTTGAAGTGAAACACAAGTTATTAACCCAGCTCAGTTCCTGACATGAGTCACGAGTCCTAAAGCTTCTCTCCTGGGTTCCTAAACTAAAAATGGACTTGGTAATTTAGATATTATAAATGCACTTAAGTGAAAGAGCTACTTCACTTGCCTTGGCTAGGTTTATATTCAGCATGATAAGCCTTGACAGCTCCTTCAATTTAGTTGTTAAGCCTAATATATGTGTCTCTTCCCTTAGACTTTTTTTTTTTAAGTGACCTTGATGCATCCTTTTCAACCTTTCTGAAAAGGTTAGGAATCACCATGCTAGCATATTAAACAAAATTTCATCAGAAAGATTCCCATTTGAATTGGTAACAGGATCTGGGAATGATGTCTGGGATAGTTTAATAGTCTGATTACTTTTACTGAGTTTCCTCTTGAGCAGTAGCTCTTAAAAAATCACATCTCTCATTCCTTTTGGAGACTGGGTAGGTTTTTAGCAATGATAGAAGTAATAGTTTTAAGTACATTGTTGCACCACTTCTGTGAAATGCAGTAATGAGCATCAGCCACCAAGCTGTCCCATGTTGGTACTGAATTTGCAAAGTATATTTGAGGCTGGATAAAGAATCTTTTCATTTGTAGGCACGGTGCTGTTGGGTCCTGTAGCAGGTTTCTTCCTCAGGCCTTTTCAACCAGGTTCTTGCCCTTTCCCCAAGCATCTCTTAGAAAGTCTTGGTAATATGCAGTCTTTAAACCTGCTGGCCTTTTTTGCCTGGTACATCTTTCATCATGCCCTGGTAATATACAGTCATTCAACAAATGAAAGCACGTAAACAAAAAATCTTATTGTCCTGGACCCTAGGATAGGTCTGCTGTGGCTTCAGCCTTCTTTTTTCCAGCTTGTCCTCATAGCCCAGAAGTCTCTGGTGCTTCTCTTCCAGTGCTCCCCTAGTTCTGCCTGCTGGGGGTTTTTGATTCCCAAGAAGTCATGCCCTCATTGACCTTCATATCTGCAGCCCTTTAGCCAGCTAGCTGCCTGCCCTTAAGGGGACAGGTCACACTACTACAGGTCCCTTTTGGCCATTGTGGCTTGTTATTAGCTTCAGAGAAAAGTGGTGTTCCCTCAATAAATATGAAACATTTTACAGCCATTAACTAAGGCCAAAGCATCTATTTTCTTAGGTAGTGGTCTCCAACCAATACAATTAGAAATCACATTAATACAACCTCTACATAGCTTGTTTAAAACTTGATGCAAGTTTGGAGTTTAATTGGAGAAATGAAATGCTCTAATGGGATGTCTGAATTTTTGTAAATGCTTGCCTCCTGAAAGCTGAAGTCCTTCTGCTTAGTATTAGCTAACTCTGTCTTTCATTATGCAACAAATACTAGTGCATGTTAATGGCATACTGGCAAGAGGGTGTCAGACTTGGAAAACATATTGATTAAACTGGTCACAATTTCTTTTCATCAAAACAAACTGACGAGGGAGTATAATCAAAACAGAGGTCCTACCACAGCAAATGTCATCTCTCTCTCAAGCTCCACTATGGGGTAGTTGCTAGGCTGAGTCTTGGAATTCAAGTACAGAACTAAGTAAAGTGAAGTCCCAGAACTGGAGTGAAACTGATTGCTTGGAGTTTCTGAGGCCCCAGTACAGATCAGCAAATACAGTGCCAGACACACTGAGCTAACATTAAAACATAATCAAAGGCATTAATGTATGAATAGGGTTGCAAGATGAGCTCGATTTCGAAGATGCATGTTTTGGAATACATCAGGCTGGATGTTAGAAGGCACTATTTTACAGTCAGGGCGGCTAGGATCTGGAACCAACTTCCAAGGGAAGTGGTGCTGGCTCCAACCCTGGGGGTCTTTAAGAGGAGGCTGGATAATTACCTAGCTGGGGTCATATGAGCCCAGTATTCTCTCCCGACCAGAGCAGGGGGTCAGACTTGAAGATCTACTTAGGTCCCTTCCAACCCTACATCTATGAATCTATGACTACATGATCAGTACAATGATTTATGAAGTTTGATCACACATCTCTCTACAAGGAAAAAGCAACTTCTTATGCTTTGCAAGAAGAAACTTTGCGAGAAAGCACATTCCTAGTTCTTAGGGTGTAACCACAAGTGGAAGCCTCAGTGTTGTCTACTTCCCCCTGGTGGTTGATTCTGGCTAGTTGGCTCTTTTCTTTTCTTAAGGTGCCCACCTACCTCTCCTCTGTCACAACTTGGTTATTGAAAATGGGAGGTAGGCCCTAAGCCCTGTAGAAGGAGAGCAACTTTAAGTTACATTCTCTTTATGCACACCTCTGGGTTACCTTTGCCACGTCTGCTGTGGTCTCACAGGGTCTCTGGCTCAATGGGCAGTCCAACAGGGTGAATTTCCCTCAGTTTGCTTCATTGCTTGGATTAGGTTAGAATGGGTGATCAGCCTTATAATCTTGATATTGCCTCTCCCTCATCCTACTTTTAAAATTCTTGCCACTGCCCACTTGTGTGAATCGATCCCAGTGGGCTCCAAAGCTCTCCTCTTCTGGCCTCCCAGCGGCACAACTTAAAGGTATAATCCCCACTTCCCTGCTCTAATTCCCCAAGAACAGGGAAGAGTTTCCTTTTGCATAGGTATTGTATGGGAGCAGAAACGATAGGGAGCCCAGGAATGAGCCTCAGAAGTTGGCAAGTGACACTGGAGAGATGCATAAGTCACAATATGGAATCAATGATTTGGATATTGGGTTTGATTCTGTTTTCTCATGCATCAAATTCCATTAACCTCATAAGTCAGACAGATGTCTTTGGAGGTGGTGATCAGGTCCACAGCAGATGAGAATGGGAAGCATTGTAACACATTCTGGCGCACAGACTGGCTATGTAGAGCATCTTCATCTTCTTTGAAAATGAGGCTGATATTTGGGGCAGCATCATTTGTTGGTTAAAGCAGGAAGGTTGAACTTTAAATATTTGCTTTATACTAGTCCTGTCCATGGCTCCATGTGGTTTAAACAGATTGCTAAGCATGTTGTCTAGGTTTCTCCATATGCATCACTGGCTTAATACCTGCCTTTCTCACAGATATTTAAAATCTAAATTAAATTGTTTATATCTTGCTCTGAGATCTACAGAAATTAAGAGAACTAAATGAATTCTTCACATTCTTCCATGACTGATAAGTTGAACTATGTCACAAAGCCATATGATGTCCGAGACAGAAAGTCCAATTCACTGTAATCTGGGAGGCCTCCACATAATATTTTTTGAAGCCCATCGGCATGCTTTCATTTGATGCCCTTTTATTAATTTTTTTTTTTTTTTTTTTGGATTACATGCTGTGCTGAAAAGTACCAGGAAGCTTCCGACAAAATTAAGCTCAAAATAAATCTTGTGCAGGCCTTCCTCATGAATGAATTCATTCTGCCACATAGAGCTTCACTACATTGAGCTGCTCAACCAAAGGGTGTGAGGAGCTAGTCCCCAAGTAGTCAATTAGTAAATTTATTCTCTTGGAAGAAGTCACTAAATGTTTGTTTTCAGTAAAGAAAAAGCATTGTAATTGAGAGAAACTATTTTTCTAGACTATATAATAAACTCCTCTGAGACATTAAATTAGCCTTTTTGACAACATAAGTGTTGAATATGTAAAACTTGTTATGCCTGATTGTGACAGTTAAAGCCGTCTTCTGAAGGTGGCTGTTCAATGCCTCAGATGTCCTTTACAGTAGCTTATTTTTCTTTGAGCTGTGCATTTTCCATTAAACCACACTTGGGGTACTAACTGATGTCAAACACTTGGAAAACTAAAAAAATTGAGGATTTTTTGCTAGTAGAACTGAATGTACCCATGAATCTCAATTCCCAAAGGCCAGGTACAAACATTACACTTTTTATTAGTATAAGTGATTAGAGACCGGTCTATACCTATAACAGAACAGAAGTTCGGCACACAAAACCGGTTTATACCAGCAACAGAACAGAGAAGTTTGGTGCCACAGACTAGTTTAAAAATAGAGGAACCCAGTCTAAGATTTGCCCCCCTCCCTCCCGACCAAAGGGCAAATATGTGTTGTTTGTTACTGATATAAACTACGCCACTTACAGAAAACTGTACAACTTAGATCGATTCTCCCTCAGGCTTTTTGAATGTTTGTACCTAGCCAGAGTAAATTTGCCATTTCAGAGCTATTTGAAATTCATCTTTTGCAATGGTGGTCCTGAGGGCTAGAGTAAACAAATCATGTTCTCAGTTTTGTTCTTTGGATACTTTGGTATATCTCAAAAGCAGGATGGCTTCTGTCATTGAAGTACTTATTACTGTAGTCTGCTTTTGCGTGCTTACATTTATTTGGACAAGTGTTATGTACAGTTGAAAGGTTCTCCCCAGGCAGCCATGCTATCATTCTCTTGCACTGTGGACTGCCACTAATGAAAAGGCAGCACTTTTAGAGAAATGCTTACAGTTCCGGGAAAGAGCAGAGGAAGTAAAAAAGGGAATTGGAGGTCACCCAAGTTGTACTCTGGGCTGTGATGCAAGAAAACCAAGGTGCAAAAGGGTAGCTTCCCACACAGTTACAGGGAGAGCTTCAGATTCATGGAGGAAAAATGGTGCCTCTTTGGGGATTTGTACCCACTGTATTTTTACTAGAAAGAGAATATTTTTGATGCTAAAACTGAGGTGAAGGATGGTGGATGGAAACCGAAAATGTACAAATCTTTGCAGAGGATAGGTCTAGAGAGTTGTGAGATCGGCTCAAGAAATACAAGGTGGTCCCCGAGTCCTTATGAGACTAAGAAAAAAAGAGGGAAGAGCTCTGCTAAGCAAAGACCCATTGTGGCTACAAAAGGTGGCCCAGGATTAGAGCCTTTGGCTTTTTTCCTAATAGACCAGCCTGCCTCACAAACCCAAGTAGATACTATTGATCCAGGACCTCTGGGGGTGTTTCAATATTACCATCATGCCATCATGGTGGGGGCAGGGATAGGCAGTATAATACACAGGTGAATACTGGTGTGTTCTTCCTGAGGAATTTAATGCAGGGAATACTGGACTGTTGAGCTTGGTCTTTTTTACTAGAGCTATTCTAGTAGTTATTTTGGAGTTGTAAATAGAGACACTTTGGGAAACCCCAACTAAAAGATGAAGTGGGAAATCTAGGAAGTGGCATGTTAAGGAAGGCATAGAGAGTTACAGATTACATGGTACAAATGATGTGATTTTTGGAAGTGAGTGGTAGGATTTGTCTCTGACAAACACAACACACAAGCAAATAACTAGTGTAGAAATGCTGCTATTATTATTATTATTATTATTAAGATTACTATAAGGTTTTGCATTACAAACCTGACAATAGTGGTGGATCACAAAATTTAGATGCAAAAACTTATCTGTAAATCATCATACAAATAATGACAAATGTAAAAATAAATGGTTCATCTTAGATATAATGGTGGTATAGAAATAGGTGACCTGACTCTCTCTTGCTATCCCTATGAACCTGAAAGATTGGGTTTTTAATGTTGAATTAAATGAGATTTAGCTGGGTCTCAGGCTCTTAACTTGAATATGCAACTGATAAATCCTGCATGCTAGCTCTTGCTGTATGCCAGTGCTTCCTAAACTTTTCCTGGCCATGACCCCATTTATGGCCCCATTTCCTCAACATGGCCCCTCACCCCCAACCCACAGCCCCCTACACTTGCAACCCTATCTGCTGATGCTGCGAACCCATGTGGGGTCATGATCCACAGTTTGGGAACCATTGCTGTATGCTGTAATACATGTACAAATCAAGGAGCCATACATGGAAGAATGTGATCTGATTCAGACTTCTTAAACTAGACCTCATTGTTAAACTTACAGCTTTAAAATAATAGTAAGTATTTAAGTTAAAAGTGCTGCACAAAAATGGAAATAGCATAACAACACTGGCTGCCCATACACATGCTTGGAAGTGGGCTGGGTGGGGCGGGAAGTGTGGGCATTTTAATTGGAGCAGTTCCCAGGCAGCCACTCTAATTAGAACACCACAGAGTCATGTGTATTAATCCCCAGGCATTTAAAAATGGCTATGAGATGCTTTATGTAAACCTTGTTCAGTAAGGTTTAGCACTCTGCGACTATTTTAAAACATGCAAGGCCTTAATACACACAATGTTGCAGTGACACTGCAGTGTTCTAAATTAGAATATGGAGCAGACTCGATTAATTGAGTTTGCTCGCACAAGTTCTAATTCAAACATGAAAGAGCATGTGTATAGGCACCTACTGTGCTTAAAATTTAAAACCTTTTTCTCTGAAGAGTGCTAGAAATACTGCATGATAGCTATTGATTGCTGCTATCAGGCTTGCTAGAACAGCCACAGCTGTGGTAGTCTTCAGTAATAGTAAGCATCAACATTTGTTGATTTGTATGTTAATGTTTAGGGGAATGAGTAGGATTTGTGTGTTTGAATCATTTTACAAATAATTTAATGTAATTGAACTTGTAATTGTGCAACAGAAATCTTTTTCATACTTCTTCAAATGTGTTGTCAATTGCATGACATTTGACTGGTAAAGGTTTCTGATATGTAGTTAGTATAACTACGTAAATGTGGTAAAGCAGGACTGATCAATCCCTGGCCTGATCCAGTGCTATGTCACCTGGCCTGCAGGGCTCCCCAAGTGTCTGTGTGGAGCCCCACAGGCTCTAGCCCTGCATTCTAGATGGGGAGTATAGTTTGGCACCAGGCTTGATCCAGGCATGTGGGTCCAAAGGATGGTGCAGAGTCTCATCCTGGCACATGGGACCAAGCAGGGGTGGCATGAGGTCCCCAGAACCTGATCCCAGCACACACAGTCCAATCTGGCCTATGGACCAGCCCCACACTCTTCATCTGGCCAGTAGGGCCAAATGGTTGAGCACTATTGTGGTAAAGCACTAACTGTGATTATTAATTTCGCATTCTAAACTACCTTGCTGCAACTGTATTTGCTCCTTTTTGTTGTTTTCCCAAGAACATCCTAGAGTTTGCTGGTAGGCGTATTGATGGAAAGAACAAGCTAAGTGAATATTGAACAGCTTTCAAATAATCATGAACTTTTCAGACTTCATACGTATGCAAGAAATTTGGAATTAATAAATTATAATAGAAACCTAGCATGTGATATATACCAAATGTACTGAAAAAAGGCTTGTCAGAGTAATGACAAGAAATGAGGCGACCCTTAAAATATTTACATAATAAATACCTGAGAGCCTTTTAACATAAGATTTAAACAGAGTAAGGGCCTTCTTACACAGTAATTTTGGATGACTCCTGGATATTTTAACAGTTGGACTGGCTGCACATTAACACCTGAAACTGGTTTTAAGCACTTATTAAGCAACTCAAAGTTATTCCATGCCAGGACAGAACTACCTCTGATATGTGTTACTTTGCTTGAGTTACACTAAGGCAGTGGTTCCCAACCCATAGGCTGCATACACCCCAATCAGCACACTGCTGCAGCCCATGTGACATCCTGTTTAAAAAAGAAAGAAAGAAAAAAAAGGAAAGATTGCTGCCTAGGGTTTGTTAGTCAGGGAGAAAAATGCAGGAAATAGTGGATTTCCCTTTATAGGCTGGCAGAGTTCTAGCCTGCAAGGGACAGATTGGGGCTGAGTGGAAGGAGGGTGATTGGAGGCAGGGGGTCAGATTGGGAGAAACAGATTGAGGCCCCCACAGTGAGGGAGAAAGTAGAGTAGCATAGGGCAGGGCTTGGGGTGCTACCCAGATGGTGTGGTGCATGGGGTCCGGGGCCAGGGCAGGAATGTTAGGCCCCAGGGCTTGGGTAGGGGAGCAGGGTAGAGCCATAACTGGCTCATCTGGAGGGTATTGAGGGGGCAGTGGCTCCCCACTGCTGTGAGCACTCCTGGGGAGGCATGGCGGGGCAGCTGCCCCCTCAGATTTGTGTGTGGGGCAGGGGTAGATGGAGATGCAGGCTGCCTGCTGTGGACTTGCCTCCTTTCCCCAGGGTCCTCTGTAGCAGAGTGGGGCAGGGAGGTTCACTGCCACTGCCGGGAGCCCCCTGCCCTCCTGACAGCAGCGGGGGCACAACTCGATGCTGCTATTGCTGGGTGGACAGGGGGCACCTCAACAAGGTGGAGCGGCTGGTGTGGGGCTCCTGACAGTGGCACCAAGCCTTCCTACCCACTGACACTAGGTCCCACCTTCTGGGCCTTGGATGCCCTGGAAGGAGGACAGCAGGACTGGGATCCCCAAGCCTGCAGTGGGCAGCCTGCATCTGCTTGCCCCCCAACAGGCTTCTGTCCATGCATGCTGCCTATGGGACATGGGGGCAGGGGAGCTAGGCTCTGTACTCCACTCCAGCAACTCCCACCTCCTGTGGGTGGCAGCCAGGGCTCAGGTACTGCTGGTGGGGAACAGGGGGCTCTGGGCCCTTCCCCTGGTCCTATAGCCCTGGAAGCTGGGGGCCCCCTCAGTTGTGGGATGTGGCCTACATAACACATTGAGAGCTGCAAGTATGGCTCACTATGGTAAATAGGTTGAGAACCACTGCACTAAGGCTATACCGTGGTGTAAACACCATACTTTCTCTTTCTCTCTCCCTCACTGGCCCAAATTGGACCCACTGCCCCTCCCCCAGTTCTCCCCAGCACTTCAGATGTCTAGTCCCTGCCCCCCTCCTCCTCCCCCCCCTCCCCCCCCGCCATGCCTCCACTTACTTGTGGCTGCCTTTCCCTTTTGTATCACTTATTGCTGCCCCATAGCTCTCTGGCCCTTTCCCAAAGTTGAACTTCCTCAGGTTCTTTTCCCTCTGGATAGTTTGCTCTAATGATGGAAGGTTTTAGTCACCATCTGCTGTGGAAACTAATTTAAAACCCTCCTTATTAGGTTTGTCAGATACCACCCAGTGTATACTACTAAAGATGATATGAATATAGACTTTTTTGACTGAAAGAAAGGAAAAAAAAAAGAGAGATACTAAGATTGTAGTTTGAGTAGGAACTATAATTTGCTACAAGTCTCGTCTTTCACCTCATGCATTTTTTCATGCACACTTATAAAATCAGCTTACTAAATCATATGAAATTCTAATAGAACTAAACTTGGTTCACTTACAAATTCAATTTCATATCCCAAAGTTTGTGCTTCCCTTCATTACAATGTATGAAATTTGGCATTTGTCAGCTGACTGGATACTAAGGCGGATTTGAAGACAATTGTATTGTGTGTGGTTGATTAAATATGCTTTAATTTGCAACCATAATCTGATATGTTATCCAATTTAAAAAAAAAGTCCAGTTCTGAGGCAAGCGGTAATTAAAGTACCCAATGGAACTGTTATTGCTGGGTTAAATCTCAGGATTAATTACATTGCCGTGTGATAGAGACTGTAAAATGTCTTCTCCCTACACTATAACAAGGAAATATTTGCTTAGTTTTTTTTCTGGTGTTGCGTGTAGTAGTATTTGATAGGTTTTTTCACACAAATGGTATGTTATGCAGTAAATGTATTTGTTGTACTGTGTAATATAGGGCTATTTTAGCTCATTTTGGGAGAGTTGGTAGTGACCCATACTTTTAGTTTTTGTCATTTATTGTACACTTTTCAGCAAAGCTCTGTCTGTTGTTGACTGCATGGAAAAAAACAAACCCCTGAGCTAGGATATATTTTCTAATTTGTCCAACAATTCATAGTTTCATAGTTTCATAGGTAGTAATGTTACCTAATTTCATTACGTAGTAATATTATAGGTAGTTGAAGATCACCTTTCCTCTGCTTGAGTTGCTCATGAAAAAAAGCATAATGCTAAAATAGGTGGAAGTTAAGATTTCAAAGACTTGAACAACTCTTAGACATCCCAGGGCAGCAGATGTCTAAGTACCTGCAATGTGTGACAGCACTGGAGAGAAGGCCAGTCTAAGAACTTTCTCCAGAACTGAGCACATAGCCTGAATAATCCATTGCTCTGTGGCTTATAGTAGGAGTTCTGCAAGTTTAGGGCATGTCTCCAAAAGCTTGATAAGGATGTCTCAAACCCTGGCATGGAAAAAGCATCATGCTCCAGTGGCACCTCTCTGCCCCTGAGAAAGATTGCTCTTCTGCTGTTAGCTAAGCATAATTAGTAATGTCCTTCTGCAGGCAAATGGGTAAGGTGTAGTGCTGAGTATTGTTATGCAGGGATTTTTACTTCTGTGATAAAAAGTCAGGCTGATTTTCCTTTATTGAGAAGAAAAATAATAGTTTTTTGCTTGCAGTATCATGTACTTAAGAGAACCACGGACGACTATAACTTACCCCCATTACAACTATATATAGATTCAAGTGTTGCCTATGATACTGTAAATGCAGACTTTTTTCCATAGCAGACATGTATAATTCAGTGCATGATATGCATGTGCCAATGGCCTAAATTATATTACAGACAACTAAGTATTAACTTTTGAGTGCCAATTTTTACACCTAAACAATGTTGTAGAAGTTAATTTACTAAATTAGATTAGGTGACAGTGATATTGCCATATATTTTTGCCTTTTATGGGCATAGTCATGGATGAACTGGTCAAAATCTATCCTATCCTGTGTAAAACACTTTGTGGGTTTACAGTGGAGAATTTGTTCAAAACTTTTTTTCACATGTTTTTGGACTCGTCTCTCCTATCACTTAATAGCTTAGCTTAGTCTCCTTCCTTATTCTCTTTTAGAGGGCACTTAGTCCCATCATTTAAACAGTGTGTTTTCCTTCTGAAATAGCTCAATAACCACAGAAATATTTTAGAAGGGAAACACACTGTTTAATGGTGGAACTAAGTGCCCTCTGGGCTGCCCCACAGGGCAGTGGTGGCAGCACAGAGCAAATGCAGGGCAGCTTCACACAGGCTCTGGGCGGCTGCACTAGGAAACACCAGTAGTGGGAGAGGGAGGGGCCATGTTTGCTCCATACTGACCACCAGTTTGTCTCCCATGCCACTGCTGCTCAGCCTGGCCCCCAGTGCTGGCTCCTGGTTCACCTGTCCAGGCTGGGCAGCAGCCTCAGGCAGAAACTGTTGCTCAGTGCTTGGGAAAGCAGCCCCTCCCCCTCTGCTGCCAGGCATTTTTTGGTGCAACCACCCAAAGTGCATGCTGCACGAAGCTGCCATGCAGCTCTGTCACCACTGCCTCTGGGCTGCCCTGTGCAGCAGTGGTGACAGAGTGGAGCAGCTGCAGGGAAGCCCAGAGGCAGGAGTGTTGGAGCCACTTAGGCAGCCCAGCGCAGTGTGACACGTGCTCTGGGTACCTGCACCAAAAACTGCCTGGTGGTGGTGAGGAGGTGGTGAACTGCTCAGTCTGGAGAGGCAAGGCTGGATCCAGCATGAAGTGTGCAGATTCAGGGCTGCACGCACTGGTACCCACCACTACCGTGGGGCTGGGGACAACAGCAGTGGAAGCCAGAAGGAGCCACCCCAGCCCTGCTGCATGCCCAGGGGCAGCAGGATGCACCAGGCTGGGTGGTGCAGAGTGTGTGAGGGCCACTCCAGGGCTATGCACTGCTGGTGGTGGTGGGGGAGGCACTGCAGGCTGTGTGGACTCTGAACTGTTGTGGGGCAGGGGCTGACGAGCACAGGGAGGAAGATGCAGGGGCTCCCATGCACATCCCACATACACTCCTCCCCAAACCCCACAACCACACTCTCCCCAAACAATTACACACCCCATAAACACAGCACCCACCTGCACGCCTCTGGGGGGAACCCCCTTTAATCCTATACACACATATGCACCTATACACACCCCCAGCCACCCTCCCCTTCTACAAACCCCATACTCACCCAGCCATACACCCTCACAAACTTCATATCCACTTTCACATACCCCCACACCCTCCCCCACACTCCACATACACACACATCCCCCCACACACCTCCACAGCTCCCGGCAAACCTATTACCCTCCACACCCCCAACAATATACAAGAGGAAGACTTCATTTTGAGCTATTATGCAATCACTTATATATACACACACAGCACAAATCCACAAATCAGGACCAAAATATTTTTTATAAATAAAATTAAAATGTATTATTACTGATGTTTGATTTTTAATATATATATTTTTCCCCCAGTTCCAAGATGGCAAACCTCCTTCCCAAAAAGAGTAGGCAGCACAGTTTGGGGAGAAGGTGAGCAGGCCTCAGTAGTGAGAGAATAGGTTAGGGACTATTTAGAAAAGCTGGATGCATACAAGTCCATGGAGCAGGATGCATCTGAATGTGTTGAGGGAGTTATGGGCAAGCAAAATCCATCCCTTGGGCCAGATCTGACAGGCAGTGGACTCCATTTCACAGCAGCCCCTGCCCATGTGGCTGGGGCTGATTTCCATGGAGACCCCAGCAGCGGCTGTCCTGTGATATCGCGGTGTCAGGTTTTCATGGAGACTGGCCCCAGCAGTGCTGGCAGGGCACATGCCCAAGTGGGAACCTGCTCTGGGGCTATCCTGGGTTTTGCAGTGGTGACAGTGTAGTCCAGAGCTAGGGCAAAGTCACGATCTGCAGTGTGCATGCTCCAGGCAGGGGTATGCAAGCAGTGGATTGTGTCTCTGCCCCAGCTCCTTGCAGCAGTGACAGCATGGTCTAGAGCCAGGGCAGAACCATGATCCACTGCCTACATGTCCCCTCCCTGGAGCATGCAGGCTACAGGTCATGACTCTGCCCCAGCTACGGACGACACTGTCACTGCTGCAGGATCCCAGCCTGACCCTGGAGCAGTTCACTGCTCTGCCATGCCCACTACTGGGACTGGTCTCTATGGAAACCCTGGCCCCATGCTATTACAGTACAGCTGCTGCTGGGGTCTCCATGCAAACTGGACCCAGCCATGTGGGCAGGGGCTGCTGGGAAATGGAGTCTGGCCACCAACCAGATCCACCATTTTGCCCACCCCTGGAGTTGGCTGATGTGATTGCAAAGCCACTGGCCAATGTCTTTGAAAACTCATGGCAATTGGGGGATGTCCTGAATGACTGGAAAAGGTAAAAATATAGTGCCCATCTTTAAGAAAAGGGAAAAGGAGGATCCACGGAACTGCAAACCAGTCAGCCTCACCTCAGGCCCCAGAAAAATAATGGAGCAGGTCCTCAAAGAATCCATTTCTAAGCACTTGCGGCATCTATACACATGCATCGAGGCTGCTGCAATGCTCCAATGCACTGTAATTTCAATGCAGGCTTAATTAATCAAGTCTGCTGGAACATGGTAATTACCGTGCTCCAGCAGACTCCAGCTTCACACTCGGCTCTAATTAAAGTATCCTCCCCACTGCCTCCCAGAGCATGTGTGTAAACACTTATCAAAGAGAAGGTGATTAGAACAGTCAGGATTCACCAAGGGCAAATCATGCCTGACCAACCTCATTGCCTTCTATGATGAGATGACTGACTCTGTGGATGCGGGGACATCAGTGAATGTAATACACCTTGATTTAGCAAGGCTTTTGATACCATCTTCCACAGGATTCTTGCAAGCAACCTGAGAAAGTTTGGGATGGATGAATGGACTGTAAAGTGGATAAAAAGCTGGCTGAATGGTTTGGCTCAATAAGTAGTAATCAATGGCTCAGTGTCTAGTTGGCAGCCAGTATCAAGTGGAGTGCCCCAGGGCTTGGTCCTGGGACCAGTTTTGTTCAATATCTTCATTCATGATCTGGAAGATGTGCGGGCCGGGAGCGATCCAGGGCCCTTTTTTCATGCCGCGGGCTGTGGCCAGCAGCCCGGACATGATGGGTCGGAGAAAGCAGGCGACACGCTAGAATTAGGCACGGACGCTTAGTGGTTGATTCAAGATTGTTTACTTACACTGTAGATGGTCGCAGTGTAGGCTGGACTGTTTCCCAGGTAAAGCTCCACTTAAATCCCTATGTTAAGGACTCAGACAAAACTCTGACTCACACGAAGTTGTCGAGGCTCCGTGGAACTTTTTGTGCGCAGGGAAGAGGGATACGTCGAGGAGTGCGCTCGGCGACAGGGAGAAGAATTGATAGGTGATCAGTCTATCGATCAGCCAGCCGCAGGTCAAATCTCCGTAGAGGCACTCTGCAGCGTGCTCGAAGTTCTCCAACTTGGGCGGAAACCACCCAAGCCTCTTATACGGCCAGCAAGCCAATCGCTAGCCGCCACATGGGAATAATTTAGAACTGACCAATAGTGGGGCACGAATGTAAATACAAATGGCGGGAACTCCTTGCAATGTGCATTTCTATGCTGCAAAGAAGAAATGCACCCTGCAAAGAAAACTTCAAACGGCGGGAAAATAATTCAGCGGTGCCAAAGCGCACACAAACAAAAATCACACCCTTGGGTTGTGACAGAAGATACGATGGATTGCACCCTCAATAAGTTTATGGATGACACCAAGCTGGCGGTATAGTAGATATGCTGGAGGGTAGGGTAGGATTCTGAGTGACCTAGACAAATTGGAGGATTGGGCCAAAAGTAATCTCATGAGGTTCAACAAGGACAAGTGCAAAGTCCTGCACATAGGACGGTACAATCCCATGCACCAGTACAGTCTGCAGAAAAGGACCTAGAGGTTGCAGTGGACAATAAGATGGATATGAGTCAGCAGTATGCCCTTGTCACCAAGAAGACCAACGGCATACTGGGCTACATTATTAAAATCATTGCCAGCAGATTGAGGGAAGTAGTTATACCCCTCTATTCAGCACTTGTGAGGCCACATCTGGAGTACTGTGTCTAGGTTTGGGTCCCCCACTATGGAAGGGATGTGAACAAGTTGGAGAGAGTCCAGCGGAGAGCAGTGGAAATGGTTAGAGGGCTGGAGAACATGACTTGTGAGGAGAGGCTCAGGGAACTGGGCTTATTTAGTCTGGAGAAGAGAAGACTGAGCAGGGCTCTGACAGCAGCCTTCAGATACCTGAAGGGTGATTCCAAAGAGGACCAATGGTCTCAAGTTGCAGCAAGGGAGGTTTAGGTTGGATATTAGGAAAAGCTTTCTTAGTAATGTAGTGAAGCATTGGAACAGGTTACTTAGAGATGTGGTGGAATCTCTATCCTTGGCAGTTTCTAAGGCCTGGCCTGAAAAAGCCCTGGCTAGAATGATCTAGTTGGAGGTCTCTTCCAACCCTAACTCTTTATGATTCTGCGACTCTATCCGAATGGGGGTGCAAAAGAGGATGGAGCTAGACTGTTCTTAAAGGTGGCAGGTGACAGAACATGGAGCAGTGGTCTCAAGTTGCAGCAAGGGAAGTTGATGTCAGGTATTAGGAAAAACTTTCTCATGAGGAGGGTAGTAAAGTACTGGAATAGGGTTATCCAGAGAGTTCATGGACTCTCCATCCTTGGAGACCCAGCTAGACAAAGCCTTGGATGGGATGAGATATATATGGTGGTAGTCCTGCTTTGAGTATGAGGTTGGACTAGATGACCTCCTGAGGTCCCTTCCAACCCTAATTTTCTGATTCAATGATTACGTGAAGGAAACGTTACATTATTACTTTACTCTGGGGAAGGTCTGTGAGGGGAAAGAGGGAGGGGAAGCTTTAACATTATGTGTTTTATTGGCAGAAGGGGTGAAGCCAGTTGCTATGTAAGCCAGACAAGAAGGGGAGCTGGGAAGTTTGGTTCAGATAGCATTGGAAAGAGGAGTCCTCCCAGATGAGGACCACAAATATAAGCAATGAGCAAGCTGGAAAAGCTGGAGCTATAGGTAGCTGGTTAGAGGGGAAGGCCTGGGGAAAAGGCAAGGCAAAGTATTGCTTATTTTGAACAGGGACCCTTGACCTCAGGACCCTTGTAAGGCATAGAATGGCTTACTGGGGAGATGGGAGGCAATTGAAGATTTTCAAGAAGACTGTCTTATTTTGGTTTATGAGTTTTTGTGGGGAGCCACATGAGACTGGTAAAAAATTGTGCCAGCAGTTCTGCAGGAATGTTTGTGGCTTAACAAGATCTGAAAACTAGAGTGAAGCAGAGAGTTTGGGGACAAGACAGGGACACCTGATGAGCCAGAGAGATTTAATGAGCTGGTGAACTGGGGAGGTAGGCAAGTAATTGCTGTGGGGTTCATAGGCACAAATTCTGACTGGGCCAGACTGGAGATGCACATGCAGACCAGTGATGAGAAGTGTGGCACCTGAAGTGTCACTGGAAGAACTGAGGGTGGACTCCCAAATTACTATAATAAGACCAAGGAGTGGCAGGTGATACCAGGCAGGCCATGAGGATGTCAGCGTGAAAGGCAGGGCTGTTTGCCAGCCACTGTCAGACTGCATAGTAGAACAGTAGACCTGCTACAGAGAAGTAGTTGAAACATGGGGGATAGAGGGTCTTCTGAAAGCTTACTTGGAGAAGGGAGTCCTTCAGGACTCCTGGAGAATTTCTGTAGCTCTGGTAGTTGTGGCAGTCCACCAGTGCAGCAGAGAACTAGGGCAGGGTGGAGATGCACCTGTCTTTAGTGCTTGCTATCACTGTTTTTTCAGCTAAGGGTTGTGTCTTAAATTCAAAGCAATCAGTAAATTAGAACATAGGTTTGTTGTTGTTTTTTTTAAATAGATCATAATAAAATTTATGACATGCAAAGTTTTTTAAAGGTATTGTTAATAGTCATATTTGTCATATCCTGTGCTGATGCTTAAGCGCTATATTTTATTTTTTGTGATCCAAAAATGGACAGGGTTAGAAAATGAATAATTATTTGCATTGTTACTTAGGCAGTTGTTAACTCTCCTATTGTAGACTGTCACGGCGGGGTCCTTCAGGAGGGCCGTGATCTCCTCAAGGCCCTCTCTCCGCGCTAATTTGGCCCAAGGACACCCTCCATACTCACCTGCCACGTCTTTGCTCTTAAGGAAAATGTAATAGGGAGGCTGCCTTGCGTCTCCTCGGGCACGTAAACTCCTGGACCCCTCATAGGTCTCCCTGTATGATGGGTGCTACTCAAGCACCCTAGCCTTGTGGGCTACGCGTGGCTCCTACCACCCCTAATACCACACCCCAAGCCTCTCTGATGTACCTGACGTTGGTGTGTCCTCCTCTATATAGTCGGCCCCCTCTCTGGGGTCTTCTCTCACAAGGCACTTCCCTCTTCGGGGCTCGCCGTGCCCTCCTTGGGCTTCCTAAAATGCTGCCCCCCTTCTCTGGGGCCTTCTCCAACACTGCCCCTCTTCTCTGGGGCCTCTTCTAAAAGTGTTGTCCCACTCAGGGACCCTTGTCCACTTTGGGACTCTTACCTCGAGCCTCCGGTCTTTCAGCCCCACTGCACTGCTTCCCCTCTTGCAGGACGCTGTGCTGCTATCCCCTTTCATTGGGGACCACCGCAACACCCTGTCTTTCTCTTGGGGCGCTGTGCTGCTAACCCTTTCTGTCTGAGTCCACCGCAGCACCCTGCCCCTGTCCTGGGTTTTTCCCTGCAGCGCTAGCCGATTACCGAGCTCGCTACGCCTGCCCTGGGCTTCTCAATCTGGCCCCTCTTGGGCCTCTCACATATTGCCCCGTTGGGCCTCTCACATATTGCCCCTCTCGGGCTCCTCACATATTGCCCCTCTCGGGCTCCTTGTGCCCGCCATGGGCTTCCTAATAGTGCCGCCCCCTCTTTGGGGCTCACTGTGCCCCCGCTGGGCTCCCTAATAAAATCGTCCCTCTCTCTGGGACCTGTGGTGCCCACACTGGGCCTTCTCAAAACGCCCCTCTCAGGGCTGGGGTCTATGCACCCCGCACACAACCCGCGGTCTCAGTTCCCCGCCCGCAACCCACTAGTTGCACTCAATTGCGCCTCCACTGGCGCGCAAGCTGCGCCTTCACTGGCGCTAGGGCACCCCGCCCCTATGGGGTCCCTATGAGGCCTCCTCCAACCCCTACAGCCTCACCCAAGCCTCCAGGGTAAAATACACAAACGCAAACTCAAGCCACCTGGCTATAACTAAACTCAAAGCCCTATGGCTCCAACAACATTGCTCCATATCAGTGGTACTTGCTGCTAGGCTCCTCTCCGCATCCTCGCTGCTGGCAGGCAACCCGCCAGCTTGGCCTTGACTCTTAGCTTTATAGGAGCCAGGCCCTGCCCCCTACAGGCAGCTGATTCTTATTAGTTGCCCTGGCAACCCGCAGCTGTACTCATTATGGCTGCTGGGGCTTTTCCCCAGCAGCTTTCCCCTCTCTAGGAGCGGGGCAGCAAGGTGCGCCGCGACATAGACTCTTGAATCTATTGACAAATGTGCTGGTAAAACAAAACTGAAAGTCACTTTTTACAAGGGAAAAGAAATAAACCAGACACTTTAAAAGTCGAGCAAAAAAAATGCTGACCAGAATCCTAAACTAGGCTGTAGCTACTGTGATAGAAATGCAACCTAATGGGCACATCTACACAAGACACTTTACTGTTCAGCAGACTAATTTGTTGTACAGTAAAGCATCATCACCTACATGTGCATGGCAATTAGGGCACAGTAGACGAATTTACTCAGCTGCCAGACAGTCCCATCATATACAAGTGGTATCTGGCAGTGCAATAAATTGCTGTGCTTAAATTCACATGCAGATGGTGATGTTGGGATTAGTTTACTCCAGCTCAAATTGAGCCACAGTATATTCAGTCACATTAATTGCACATGTTGATGTGCCCAGTCTGTTCCTCTGTTAAGTAGATTAGACTGTCTTTGCAAATAATCTTTATTTAAGACTGAAAAGGCAGAGGCACATTCCCAAAACTTACACTTGCAATGTATGCACACTTATACTATAGACCAAGGGTTCACTGCATAAATTAGCAAGGTCCTTACTTAAGTTGCATTCCTAAAACCTGCTTCACCTCCTGGCTTCTCTCCTCTACCACCACTTCCAAAATAGTGACTTATAGGAATGGTGACATGGGTTCTAATGGTCTGTCCTGCAGGAGGGGATGAACTTTCAGGTTCCATGATCAATTGACTTCATTGCAATTTGCCAGGATTTGCAGCATAACTTCATTTTGATACAGAACAAAGTAAAACTCAGCTGCCAGTTATTTACTATATTCATAGGCATTGGTGATTTCAATGGAGCTGATTTGAAACTCAAAACAAAACTTAAGTGGAGCTGAATTAAATGGAGTACAAAGAGTAGTTGGCTGATTCCCTATGGGACAAAGCTTCAAAGTTATGCGCAGCTCTACCAGCTGATAAAGATACTGTTTTCATGTTGATGTCCCTAGTAATGAAGCAATGTGGGAACAGAAGCATATAGAATATGTAGAACATAAGCAGAATTGTCTTTAACTAGAAAACACCAAAACTTGTTCTATCGGACCATAGTTTTAATGCTCATTGCTATTGCAAAATCACTTGCTAATCCCCACTGAATTGTTTTTTCTAAATTATTTTTGGTCTTTGATTTCACTCTGTAATAGGGAAAGGATACGGAGTTTGAAATCTGAGACTTGGGATAGATTGTTCTTTTTGGGAGGGTCCTTTGTAATTGTGTCATGCTGGAATTCTGCCTGACAGTGAGCACACAAAAAGGATAGCTTTAAAAGAGATTCTCTCTGTATTTAATTCTGTTGTTATGTTCTTACCCAATAAATCTGTCAACTACACATTGGGGTAGTGATGAGATCTGGGGTTTCCTTGCCTTAAGCACAGGCTTCTGAAAGTTGCTTTTGAAAGTTCTTTTACTTACAGCATAAAAGCCTGTCAGTATGTGTTGAAGCTGTTCGGGAGACAAAGGGAGAAGACAGCTAAGATGGCTCTCTGTCTGAGTCTTGAATTACAGAATTTATTAGCATCAACTTGTCTTGGGAAGACATTCCATCAAATCCCAAATCTTAAACCAAGGTAAAGAAAGTAATGCAGACATCATTAGCATTTGGTGTCAAGAACATCTGGCTCAGGTACATTCTGTGTGTATGTGCAGGGTAGGTTCAGTTTGGCTGTAAAGGAAAAGGTGAAGTATGTTCTGTTGAACTATCTAATCAATATTTCACCAAAACTGGGGGAATATTGATTAGATAGTTCAACAGAACATACTTCCAAAGAGGATGGAGCTAGACTGTTCTCAGTGGTGACAGATGACAGAACATATTCAGTGGTGACAGATGACAGAACTGGGGGAGGGAAGCTGAAGGAAGGTGCTGAGCACAGTAGGAAGTGGGCAGTGACTGTTAGAGGAACAGACTGTTCATTTCTTGTTAACAACAATGGTAAAGAACTTGTTTCAAGTCCACATGTGCAGATGTTTGAATGGTTGAGCATGAATTTCAAACAAAGTATGGACAGAGGGAAGCCCTCTTCTTGAATAATAACAGTGCAAGAGCACAAAGGAAAACAATCCAAGTGGAAAGAAGAAGTGTGTTTAGACATACATGTAGCCATCTTCTGAAACAGTTCACTTGGAAGTTCTCTTCTCCTTAAAATCTGTACTGCAGATTTTCATAATATTTTACTCAGTGACCATTATGTAAGTGGCTCTAGTTTGTGTTTTGATGTATTACAATAACAAAAACAAATTTAGCTTAAAGGAAAACATATTGATATCAGAAATATGGGCCACTTAGACAATTTTGAATATTAATATATATTAGGCCTGTTGGAGGTGGCTAGTATTTGCTTCAAATTTGGATTCGGCTGATTCAGGGAAAAGTGATTCGAATCACTGTCCCGAATCAATTCGACCAAATCTGATTTGGAGATTCAGTCACTGCTGAATCAGCCGAATCTCTGAATCAAACAGGCACCATTCCCTGCCCAGCACCAGTGTCCCAGCTCTTTAAAAAAAAAAAAGCCCTGCACTCACCAGCTGCTGCCAGGGGGCATGGAATCCCTGGTGTTCCCCACTGCCCCATGCTGTAAGGGGGGGCTCTGCCCATTCTCCCAGGCCCCCCATAGCTGCCCCGCCCAGCCCCAGCATCAGCTCTTTTTTTAAAGCCCCGCCCTTACTAGCTGCTGCCGGGTGGGGGGAGGAGGAGCGATCCCCGCTGCACCCTACAGCCCCATGCTGCATGGGGGGCTGCCGCCAGAATCTCTGATAGCCACTGCAGCTGCCAGTGAGTGTAGGGTGTTTTTTTTTTTTTTTTAAAGATCCGGGAGCTGGGGCCTGTGGGGCAGCCATTGATGAGGCTAGGACAGTGGGCAGGGGTCAGGGGGTGCTCAGTGGGGCTGGGGGAGCAGGTAGGGCCTGAGGCCTGGCAGGGGTCACCCCATGGTCTCCTTTCCCCCTCTTCTCCCACTTAAAGCCACAGAGTCTGGGTCCTGCCCCCTGTGGCAGCGAGCAGGGACTGCCTGAATCTCCGAAGCTCTCCAAATCTTTTCTGAATCGATTCAGAGAGCTTTGAATCAATTCAGACCTTTTTATTGGTCTCCCAATTCGATTCAGATTTGGAGACTTGGCCACCAAATCGGGCTGAATCTCCTCCAAATCAAATCAGCCCCCAAAGCTTCACATAGCCCTCATATACATTCTTATTGCTACCAGGTGTAGATATCCAGAGCTGAGAAATACATTGGTAAAGTGGTATGTTTCTAGAATTGTATAAGTTTTAATATGTACTTTCATTTCTGCTCAAACTTTCCTAATAATGTCTAGTCATAAAGTACAAAGAACTTATTGGAGGCCAAGGAGGATTTTGAGGAAGCTTTGTTCTCCACAGTTTGATTTAGCCTTTATTTGCATGCAAAAAATATCAGATAAACTGGACGCTAAAAATATTTTATCTCTTCTTAGTGATTCTACATTGAAGGGCAGTAGTGCTACCCTTTCATTATGCCTAACTCTATAGGTTGGGAATATTCATGAGGCAGGTGGTACTCTATTTAATCTTGCACATGCCTTTCATAAGTGTCCCATAGAGCCTTCTTGCACCTTACCTGTGAGCTGCACAAATATTGATCAGTATTATTACTAGCTTGAATTTGGAGCAGTCACACTTCAGGCCTGAAGGACTGAAAGGTAAGAATCATCCCCTCTCCCCCCTCCCAATTCCAGGCTCTTCCTCTGCCCCTTGGGGTTCCCTTCCTCTCCCCATTATTTGTGGCTCCTTGTGTTGTCTGTCCTATGGGAGTAGGCTGGAAAGAGTTAACCTGCCACCCCCTCCTCCTCCCTTGCCACCACCACTGCCAGGCTGCTGCTCTTCTCCAGGTTGAACTTGGCCCTGAGTGCAGTATTAGCAGTGGCAGCAGAGGTGGCTGGGCAGGCAGGTTAACCCTTTCCTACCTGCTCTCCTGGGGTGGATAGAGCAGACAGCCACAAGTAATCAGTGGGGAGCAGTGAGCATGGGTCTGGGGTGCTAGGGAGGCCCAGTGTGGAAGGAAGAGTGGTTGCGATGTTTAATACAAGGTGGGTAAAAGAGATCAGAGATAATCCTGCCCTGGAGCAGCATATCTTTGAGCTGCCTAAGTGCTTAAAACTAGTTTCAGGTGTTAATATGCAGACAATCCAGGTGTTAAGGGCTCCAGGAGCATTCCAAAATTATTGTATAACAAGACCCATAGAATAGTGTTGCACAAGCCTGAAACTGGTTCTGAACTTTTTCTTATGTGCTGTTAGTGGTGGTAGACATTATGATTTATACTTGCAGCCATTTAATTTTTCATACTTACAGTTGTCAAGACTGTAATTTACTCCAAAAGATATCATATATAATATTTCTATTCCAGTCCTCTGGAAATATGGCTAGAACCTGATGCTATTTGTTTTTAATGAAAAGCAGAAAACTTGAGACTTGAAACATGTACCATACCAGAGTAATGAGTCCCAGTAATAAATTGTCCCCAGATACACATAGTAACAAGAAGTACCGCTTGCCCGTCACCTCAGTGAAATGCCAAGTCATAATTCAGCCTTTGCCCATTTAGATTAAATAGTCCTCTGGCTTTGGCTCTAAGTATTACATATTGAAAAACAAACATTTTCGAAGTATTGCAAGCATCTCTTTTAAAAATTGGAGAAAACAGAGCCTTTTAAAGAAAAATGAGATCATAAAATTGAGATGTCCAAGCTTATCACAAATTGGGAAAGCAAATGGTTTCCTGTGTATTTCAATTTTGTATATTGAATAATATAAATCAATGTACATCAACTGTGGCCAAACAAAGAAAACGAGAGGATAGAGAAAGCTACAACATGTTGCTGTATATAAAATTGTTGCCAATTAAAGAGTAGGAAGGCAGCTTAGTAGTGCTCTGCCCTAATTCTAGGTCATTACCATCTCTCTATTAATTAAATCCTATCAAAGTCATAATTTACACATGTGTTTGTACTAAACTTGCCCAAAATGCAAATCATGATATTGCCTGGCACTTCCAGGTCATTGAACTGAGATTTTTACAATGTGGTTAATAATAGATTTCCAGTAGGCTGAAAAGTTATTTAAATGATTCCAGTGTTTGGAAGAGAGGTTGCCATGCTACCAAAGCAAACCTCTTCAGTGACAGGCCTGTTGACTGAGCCCTGGACATGCATTGATGTGCAAAGCAAATTGTCATCTGGGTCCAACAATATGCTGTAAGGGTTTATTGGGACATAGTGCGATATTGAAATAGGCACTGCTGTCATGGTTTTGCTCTTCTGTGAATGAACAGCATACTTTATATTAACATGATGGAAACTGATCTGGCCTGGACCTTTTTATTAGGTTTCTCAAGCACAAGAAGTATTGAGATAATTTTACATTATGCAGTTGAAAGCTCTAGTGTCAGACTTAATTCAAGACCCCCCAAAAATGGCATTGGCGTGTGTGTTTGAGAACTATGATTTCGGATAAGTTAATGGACATCAGAAAATGGATGTTTATTATGACTCTTACATTAATGCTCAGCAGCCCATCTTTCCAATGTGATACTAGCAACCCTAGAACTTCTTTCTAAATCGGAAGGAAAAACAAAACTAAACTTTCTCATAAAGCTGATAACCTTTATACATTAGTGGTTTCAAGATAAGATACCATCTAAACCACACCATATTCAGAGAGCATCAATCTTGTGAGATTTATTTCCTCAACAATCCTCAGTGTAATTTACCTACATTACTATTTACTAAGGTGGAATGAGTGGGGCACCAGCCCTGGGCACTGGCTAGGAAGAGGCACTAAAATTGCTGCTTGAGGGTCTTTACCATGGCAAGGCATCCTGACACTGCTCTTCCTGGACATAGGACCCAGCAGCGCAGCGCTGCACTAAGTAGTGTAAGTATATATGAGAAGTCGGGGGCAAGTGGAGTGAGTGGAATGGTGCTCCCTTTCCCCTATCCCCTACTAAGGACTCTTTGCCAGAACAGGCATAGCCCCATGCCCAAAATACATGTGTGGTACAGGGGAAAGGGACTCAATAGGGCACTAACATCAGCTCCCAGGGAGCCTGGTCACAGGGCTGCTCATGCTTGAGCAGAACTGACTCTGCTACACCTCTTTACCTGTCTACAATGGTTCAAATACCCACCCACCCTCACCAGCCCCAGGTACTCACAGAGCTTGCTATGTCTCTGTTAGTGATGGTATGTAAGATTTAAAAATTCTCCTTCCAAATATTGTATAGTTATGCTGAAACTTGTTTGATATTTAATAAAACTATAAGATCTTTTGTATAAGAACAGTGTAGTTTTATTTGAGGTGAAGCAGAAATGGGCCAATAATGGTATTAATGTATTTATTTAAAAGGATCCAATTTCTCATGAACCTACTTTATATTTCAATAGACTGAGATCACAGGGTGTGGGGGGTGTTTTCACTTGAACATTGAGTAACACAAGTTGCGCTGCTGTTTCTGAGCTTTTTGTCAAAATTACAGATCCCATACACATTTGCAGACTAAAGAACACAATCTTCACTGTATAATGGTTAAGGCAGAGAACTATACTTTCTTTTCCACAAAAACTTGGAAGACATGCATTCAACTTACCACTGAACTGACTCATTAGATCCTCAGGTTTCTTTACCTCGGGTTGCAATTTAAAACACAGAAAAAATAACTACCTAGCTCAAAGTAGTGAGGGTAAAGGGCTATGTTCAAACTCGGTGTTTCAAAGGCAGTGACTGTGAGGTCTGTATACCTTTGAGATAGATGGAGTTAGACACAGAGCTGAGAAAGAGTCTGGCTGCCTGTGTGCAGTGGTCATTAAGAAACCTCTTTATAAAAGTGGCTCCTGCCTCAGTGAGCTGAACTCACATGACATGGTGCAAGTGGTTGAAAACAGGTGGCTTCATTGTGTGCAACTTTGTAGAAGAAACGAAAAAATGGAGCAACAATGGGCTCCAGCAGAGCTGAAAGTCTCCAGCCAGTGGCAGAGAACTGGAGGAGGTTTGTGCAACTATTCAATTTATATATGAAGGTGTGTGGAGCCACTGAGAAGCCAAGTGACAAAATTGTAGCTATTTTTCTGAATATAGTGGGTGCTGAGGTGCTGGATATATATGTCTTCAACTGAGCCAAGCTGGCTGATTATGAGACAGTGCTTCAAAAGTTAAGGAGTACTTCACTCAAAAAAAGAATAGGATTTCGAAAGATCAGTTCCATATGAGGTCACAAAAAGAGGGAGAATACTTTGGGGAATTTGAAAAGGATCTCTGACTTCTGAGTCAATCCTGTAATTATGGAAAACTTCCAGATTCCATGATCACAAATCAGATCATAATGGGGATCAGCAACACAGCTCAGGAAAAAAATTACTGAAGGATCTGCATGTCAAGCTAGAGAAAGCAATCAAAGTGCAAAGTGGCAGAGGTCTCTCAGACTAGAATGAAGTCTTTAGAAAGAAAGCCAGATGCCAAAATTGTTGATGGAATAATAAACCATCCCATAAAAAAAAAATATACAAAAAGATATTGCGAGGGGAGGCCTCAAAAATGCAGTCAGGGAGAGCTTAAGAAAAGCGTGCTCTCATGTGATTAATTGAATCTGCTGGAACACTCTAATTAGAGCTCTCCAGCATGCTTTACATTTCAAAATGCTGCTGGGGCACTGTAACTAGAACTCATTAAGCAAGCTTTAGTTAAAGCACCCCCATGGTCATTTTGAAACATGGGATGCTGAATACACATGATGCTGTGGTGTTTTAATTAGAGTGGCTGTCCAGGAGCTGCTCTAATTAAAACACCATCCCTCCACCTACCCTGGAGCTTGTGTATAGACACCCTTAGACAATTGCTACAAAAGACTGCAGTCCTTAGATTCTGTGACAGCAAACATCAGACAATTTGCCTGCAGATGCCCCTAAGGAGGACCCTGGGGCCGCACCCAGACAGAAGTATGGGGAGCATTGGAGACCCATAGCATATGCTCTGGGACTTTAATGGAAAACAAGGCTTTAGCTCTGGTGCATAAGTGTAAAATAGTTCCATGTCTTCCTGTATGGGAGACCAGTACTAGCTGAAATGGATCACAAACCACTGGTGGCAATAGCAAAAAGGGGACACACTGGCACACCTCCCAGACAGAAGAAAATATTCTTTCAATTGCAGTTATATGATTTAAGATTAGGATATAAAGCAAGGGATTAGTGGTAACAGATATTCGGTCTAGAGGTTTTGACAGAACAAGAATAGAACCAAACCCAGAGCTAGATATTGTGCATGTCAGTTTGTTAAAGAAGGTGTGCCCAGTTTCAGATAAAATGGGTTCTGTACTTATAGATACCATGGCACAAGACTGAACTTTACCAACAGTAATACAAGCCATTAATGCAGGATGGCCTACAAGGTACCTACCCAGTGCTTATCACCAGAAGCAGTTCTGTCAGTAATAGAGGGACCCTTGCTTAGAAGTGACAGACATGTTATTCCTGAAGTGTTGCATCAGGATATGTTACAGAGGATAAATAAAGGACACTTGGATAAAGAGAAATGCAAAAGAAGGGCTAGAAAAAGACTGTATTAGCCCCACATTAATATGGAGATAGAAAAGTATATTAAATAGTACTCAACCTGTCAAAACTGCAGAGTTAGTCAAGTAAAACAGCCAATGATGGCAACCAAGGAAGAATTGGCCCCATGGTCCAAAGTAAGCATAATTCTGTTCACTCGTTCTGGGAAAAACTGTGTTTTGGTTTTAGGTTGTTAGTCTTATTATCCAGAAATGGGAAGGCTTGAGAATGCTACTGCAAATCATATAATAGCACACACAAAATCTGTCTTTGACAAATATGGCATACCATTTTGTGAGGTTGACAGTGGACAAGAAATGGATGAGTATGAGTTTAAGTGCTTTGTGAAAGACTCTGGGTTTACACACTTTACCTCTAGCCTAAGATATCCACAGTCTAATGGACTCATAGAAAATGATGCCAAAATAATAAGGCTGCTAAACAAAGCAGAGGCGTCTCACACAGATCCTTATCTGGCATTACTGAATTATAGAGCATCTGCTATGAAACATGGGTTTTCACCAGCTGAGCTCCTATTTAATGGGAAACTTAGAAGACGACTGCCTAATCTGGTAGCCTTTGATAAGAAACATCAAAATGACATAAATGCTTACAAAATTTACTATGATAAATGTAAACAAAAGCTTTATTATAACAAGGGGTCATGAGAACTAGAACCTTGGTAAAACATGGATGCAGGAGGAAGTTGTCACTGGTGAGGTAGCTCCTACCTCTTATGAAGTAGAAACAAGAGAAGAAAACATCTACACATGGAATAGGAAATACCAGCAGCACATCAAGAAAAGATAGGAGAATGAACAGTGTCTGAAGCAGAGGAGAACATGAAGGAGACTCTAATCACAGACCTAGTGAGACCACACTGACACTACAGCACAGACTGATCAAGATAATACAGAGACTAATGTAATTTCTCATACATCTGTAAGTCTGTGAACAACACTGCAACAACTTACTGAAAATTGCTAGTTTATTAAAAAAATTGGAATGATCTCATATCTGTTGTTAATGGCTGAAATGGGTTGTGTTTCTGCTTCGAAAGGAAAGATATGAGAGCTTGTATATTTTTAAGAGAGAGACGGAGTTAGAGACAGCGCTGAGAGAGCATCTTATGGCTGCCTGTCTGCTGTGAGCATTCATAAAGAAACCTCTTCTAAAAGTGGCTCCTTCCCCAGTGAACCTTCCCCACAACACAAGTGACAACTTCATCTTTAAATTTTAAAGTAAAGACCTCTCACAGTGATATCAAAGTTTTGAAGAAGTCTAGGCAGCGCCCATTAGAACTTGTCCATTCTGAGTTTATCAAGTCCATTGCTCAAAAAAAAGCAAAAGCAAAAGAGGTAGGGGGTGAAATTCTTTCAGGTGATAGAGTTTACTTTCAAAGTTTTCTCAGGAAAGGGTTACAGATAGTAGGCACCAGGAGAGGCAGAGGTATTCCTGGGAATATAATTTGCTTCCCCAGGTCTGATAGAAGAGACTGGTATATGTGGCTTAAGGATTCAAAGTTAATGCCTTTTAGCTTACAGAGGTGTAGATTGTAGCCGTGATGGTCTAAGGACATAGGCAGACAAGGTTCTTTGGGTGAATCTGGTATCTTTTATTAGGCCAACTTAAATAAGTGGGAAAATTCATTTAGCAAGCTTTCAGGTTTAAAAACCCTTTGTCAGACTGAGGAAGCCTCTGCAGTTGGTGTGTGCTCTTCCTAGATGGAATGAATAGTAAAGCAGCCAGAGGCTGGGCTGGTATGCATACAAGATAGTCAGTCAGTGAAGATGTAAATTGAGGCGTCAGTGGGTGAGAGACAGGCTGGGTGGTGGGTGCAGGGGTGGGGGGAAGGGGATGAATATAGCAGGTAAATAGTGGAGAGGTACCTGGGATGTCCGATGTCAGGCAGATTATAATATGTCATAAATCCAATGTTTATATTTAGTCCATGATTGTTTATACCAGGAGGTTGATGAAGTGAAGTGAAGTTCATAGGATGTCTATGAAAATTGTTTTGTAAATTCCCTTCGAGGATTAGAACTGTGAAATTGGAGAGAGAATGGTTTTCTTGTGAGAATTGTGCCCCCACAGGTAATAATTGGGTGTTCTTGTCTTTGATAGATTTCCAGTGTGCACTCATTCTGGTGCGCAGTTGTTTGGTCTCTCCTACATATTTTCCATCAGGGCATCTGGTGCATTGGAAGAGATATATTACATTTCTGGAGGTGCAGCTATAAGATCCAGGGATGCTGATGTCTCTGTTGAGGGGTGTAGTTATTGTGGGGGTGGTGACGATGTGTTGGCAGGTTTTGCATTTCTTGTCATGGCATGGTCTGGATCCATTCGGGGCGTTCTGGGCCATAGGAAGTTTGCTTTTGGTGATGAGGTTAGCAAGGTTCGGTGCTTGTTTGAAGGCTAGGATGGGTGGCTCTGGGAAGATCTCTTTAAGAATAGGGTCTCTTCTAGTATGGGTTGCAATTGTTTGAGGATTTTCTGTCTGGGTTTGAGGGAGGGGTGATATGTCATAACCAGCAGTGTGTGATTCGTGGGGGGTTTTCTTCTGTACTGCAGCAGTTCTTCATGTGGTATACGGGTGGCTCTTTCAAGCATGCGATCTGTCTGTCTGGAGGAGTGTCCTTGCTGGGTGAAAGCTTTTTTAAGATTAGTGAGGTGGCAGTCCCAGGTGTTCTCAGTGTGAATTTGGTGGCATCTGAGGGCTTGGTTGTATATCACCACTTCCTTGGTGAGCTTAGGGTGATTGCTGGTTCTGTGCAGATATGTATGTTAGTCTGTGGGTTTCTTGTGTAATGTGGTCTGTATTTTACAATTCCGGATGCTGATCATCATGTCTAAAAAGGAGATGTTGATTCTGCAGTATTCAAGAGATAGCCAGATGGAGGGATGATGATTGTTGAATTTCTGATGGAACTCAATCAGAGATTGTAGATTTTCAGTCCAAATGATGAACATGTCATCAATATATCTTAAGTATAGCAAGGGTTTGATGGTGCAGTCCGTGAGGAATTCTTCTTCCAGGTGGCTCATAAAATTTTGGCATACTGTGGGGCCATTTTGGTGCTCATAGCTGTGCTCATGCTCTGGAGGAATTGTTGGTTATAAAAGTGAAATTGCTGTGTGTGAGGATGAAGTGTATACGGTCAGTAATATCTTTGGGTCTGTACTCTGAGTTGTCATCTTGCTCTCATAGATAGGTAAAGTGGGATTGGATGCCATCCTGGTGTGGGATGTTGGTATAAGCTGGTAACATCCATGGTGGCTAGGAGAGTGTTGCTGGGAAGGTGGTCTATGTTTTTAAGTTTCAGTAGAAAGTCCATGGTGTCTTGGACAAAACTTGCTCTTTGGGTGATGAGCGGTTTTAGGTAGATTCGATGGAACCTGATATTTCTTCAGTTAGTGTTCCATGGTTGAGTATGATAGGTCTGCCAGGGTTCCCTTGTTTGTAGATTTTAGGGAGCATGTAAAAAGTCCCTGGGTTAGGTAGTGGGCAGATCAAGGTCTGTAGTTTTTCTTGTAGTTACAATGGAAATGATTTGAAGGTATTTTTGAGTTTCATGGTGAAAAAGGGTGTAGGATCTTCTTGTAGTTCTTTGTAGTAGGTGGTATCAGAGAGTTGTCTGTTGGCTTCCTTTATGTAGTCTTCATGGTTTAGGATGATTATAGGTCCTCCTTTATCTGCTGGTTTTATTACTATTTGGTGGTTAGATCTTAGAGTTTCTATGGTATTCTATCAAAGATGAGAATACCCAGTTACCTGTGGGGACACATTTCTCACATGAAAATCACTCTCTCTCAAATCTCTCAGTTCCAATGCTCAAAGGGAACTTACAGTACACTTTTCACAGATGAGCCTATGAACTTTACTTCATCCACCTCCTGGATACAAAAAATCATGGACTAAATATAGACATTGGATTTATGACACATTATAACCTGCCTGACATCTGACTCCCCAGGTATCTCTCCACTATTTACCTGCTACATTCATCCTCCTTCTCCCTGTACCCCACTCCAAGCCTGTCTCTCACCCACTGGCTTCTCAATCTACATCTTCACTGACTGCCTATCTTGCATGCATACCAGTCCAGCCTCTGGCTTCTTTACTATTCATTCCATCTAGGAAGAGCACACACCAGCTGCAGAGGCTTCCTCAGCCTGACGAAGGGTTTTTAAACCCAAAAGCTTGATTAAGAATTTTTTTTCCAACTATTTAAGTTGGTCTAATAAAACATATCAGATTCATTCAAAGAACCTTGCCTTCCTTTTAGCTTTGATTTTAATGTTTGCACGCTTTGCTTAAGAGACAAAAGTAAACTTGATGTACACATCTGACTTAATTTTGGAAAGGGAACGTGAGTTTGGTTGCTGTGAGTCCAGCATAAGCTGTATGATTTGCTGCCTGCCTTCTCCTATCTACAGCACCAACACAGATTGTGTCCTTTCATTGTTGCTTGTCTGTGCTCAAGTAAAATATTTTTTTACCTTCAACTTTGTTAGTGTCTGAAGATGTTACGTCACTACCTCAGTGGAGGGTTCAATTCCAAGTATCTGTAAAAAGCAGCTGATGTCTGCTTAATTTTAAATGCACACACACACACAAAATATTGGCAATTCTTTGGGTAGAGGGTAACCAGTACCCTTAAGATTCCAGAACAGAAGTGCTCATACATAATTCACACAACTGCTCAATAATAATGCTATGAAAAGAGCAAGAGTTGATATGAGATGTGATCATTACATTTCAGAGTTACGATATGTTGTGACCTCATTCGTTCTTGTCATGTTTCTTCCACCGTTCCTGACTGATAGCCAGCTACCTCTCTAGTTAGATGTAGGCAACATGAAGTTACTTTGCTTGGGTAGAAAGTAATGGTGGTAAGGAATGTTAAAGGTTTCTCTGGTGACTAGATATTTTCCTCTAATGCCATACATTACCCAGCAAACAGCTGAGAGTTGGGAGGTCTGGTTTCCTGCAAGGAATGTCTTTGTTTGCCTTCTAAAAGACATTGTCTCATCTAACACAGATATATTGGTCTCTCCTGTTTGGAAGAAATTAACAAAGGATGATAAATAGTGTGCCTCCTGCAACATGGGCTTGTTACTACATCTGTGCTCAGTTATTAGAAAATTATTCAGGTAATATAGACTTCATGCTGCCTTGCCAGTTTTCTTAAGATAAACCCCTTTCAGCAACTGCTTTGTTGTTCTCCACCAGCGTTGTGTTCAGATGCTGAGCCATAAATAACACATCTAGAAGTAATGCTTTTCAGTATTCGCAATTATACCTCTCTTTCCATAATGTCAAACTGGCTCAAGATGAAATAGAGTCTGATTTATTGGTTGGTCAGAATACTGAGGTTAGTTTCCAACACTCCACTATGGGTCATGATGTTCCAATTGAGAGGATTTTGGTTACAATACAAATTCATATTTTATTTTGGAAAGTTTGTATGCATGCATCTTAGGACTCCATGGGCTCCTATACATATGTGCAGATCCTGCTCTGAAATGGTTCTCCACCAGTGTGTCAGAGTAGACTTGATTAACTGAGTCTGCTGAAACATAAAAATTGACACAATCAGCCAGCCTTCCATATCACATGCATCAGCATCACCGTGCATTTCCATGCTGAAAAAATGACAGTGGGGCACTTTGAAATAAAATGCATTCAATGAGCTTTATTTCCAAGCGCCCCAGCACCATTTTGTCAGCATGGATGTGCATGGGGATGCTGATATATATGACGTGTGTGTGCTTTTTAGTTAGTACAGCTTGCTAATTAAAATGCCCAGCACTGTCCCCCACAGCATCTGTAAAAATGCCCCATGTCTCTCATTTAGGTTGGACTTCATAGTACTAACAGGAACACATGATTTTTATAGCTGGTTTAAATTAGAAATGTTAATACATAAATAATAAGATTTTTTTTTTATTTGCAAAAGAAGATGCCACTGGGATGAATTTAGTGCTCAAGAGTTTAGGTTGCACCTATTCAGTGGAAGGGAGAAGAAAATGGATACCAAGTTGGCACAGTTTTAAGGACAACTCAATGGAATAGTAATTTACTTCTTCTATAATTCTGGGGGGAAAATAATTTTACTTTGTTTTTGTGAAAATGTTGAGGCCCTCTTAGTTTAATTATAAATGTATTTTTAAAACAAATGCTAAATTGAGGGCAGACTCTTTCCCTAACTACCTTTTCTGAGTATTGTTGACTTAATTAAGGTTTGAAGCTACTTATTTTTGTGTAGCTTTCATTTGTGCTATTTCTAGCTTAATTACAAGGAGTATTATATAGTCCATATATAACTTGTTAAACAACTATGTTGTTAAGCTATAACAACAGACTAATGCTTTGTAATAACGTGGCTGCCAATGCTGAATGTTTTACCTTTTATGAGTTTCATTCTCAGTGTTGGCTCTCTAGAAGGCAAAAATAACTGTTAGCAACAAGTATTTTTTTTTAAAAAGACAGAATAGTTTATTATAATGAACTTCTGTTTGTCAAAAGATATTAGGACAAGCCACTGCTTTTAACATCAAGTGTGCCTCAGACAAATTAATCCTCTGAAAGTATAGCCTTAGTACTAAGCATAGCTGTTCCAGTGATGGTTTCCTGTGAGGATGATCACAAAATAGAATGCAAGTAAACATGCAATTTAGTACTTTTTAGTACAGAGGCAGCTGTTAATATTAAGCAGTTGTGTGTATTTCCTCAGTGCGGGTTTAATACTGCCCTACCATTAGGAGATCACTGTTCCAGGATATGCATAGTCTAAATAATCATCCAATATTTAAACAAGGAGAGCAGCTTGGAATTTGAGCCCTGACATTCCTTTCCTCTACAGTCTCGGGGGACCATGTGGTACCTTTAATTGTGAACAAGTAAACATTAGTCTGTGGATGGAGCAATTCAGCAGATGAAATGAGATAGAAGTTGTCTCTGCAGGTGGGTTAACAGCTGTTGCCAGTGCATCTGCATCTTTCCACTTTTCAGCAAGCCACATTGTACAGAAGTTGAATGATATTTCCAGTGTCCTACAAAGACTGAGAAGAAGTGAAAGAGAGGTGATCTTATCATGGGGAGATGGTGGGGGAAAAAAGATAGATTTAGTGTAGCCCTCTGAAGACTTAAAATTCTGAAGGAAAAAAAATGACTTTTCTTTTTTTTTTTTTTTTAATGTATGTATCCAATTCATAAGCTACATCTTAAGTATTTTCTGCTTTTAGAAAAAGAAGATACAAGTGTTGCAAGCTCTATGTAGTCTTGATTAAACTGTAGCTTCTGAGGCTAGGTAAAGAGGTTCAAAAAGCCGGAGGAGTTATTGATACAAGTTACACAGTTTTCTCTGAGTTACTTAGTTTAGATCGGGATCAAGCAGCATGCAAGTTCACTCTTGTGGCTGAGTGAGGGGGACGAGAGGTGCAGGCAGAGGCCTGCAGGTGGGTGCACACTCCTGCATGCATCCCAGCATGCCCTGCAGACTCCCTAGACTGCCAGAGACTCTGGAGTGCAGCCAGGGGTCCAGGCTATGCAGAGATGGCAAGGTAGGGATGGTAAATCCTCTGTCTTGGCACTTTCCCCCCACTCTCCTGGGCCTGGGAGCTGTGCTGCTGCTCTCCATCTGGCACCACAGAGACTGGGGTCCTAGTTGTCATGTGAGCAGGTAGCAGGCTCTGTAGCAGTGCTGGCACAGATTGCCAGGAAGCAAGGGGCTGGGTACCTCTCCAGAAAATGGCAGGCACTTGCTTCACTCTCTCAGAGAGTCTTAGGACATGGGCTCCTGCCAGGACTTGGAACATCCCTGGGCAGGGACTGACCACTCTGAGAAATGCCAACAGAGCTCTTACACTGCCTCTTCCCCTACCGTCTTTCCCTTACAGGAGAGAAGTTTCAGCACTGTGTATTTGCAAGAGCGGTACTTTGCTCATGATATTTCCCTGGTGGAAATTGGCTGGGGTATGCTTTACCACTATTCCTAGCTAATGCCAGCTAATAGGCCCTGCTGCTGCACATACCTCCCCAGGAGGTGGTCAACAGCTGGAAGGGGGGATTCTGCTATGAAGGCACACAAGGGAAGCCTGGGTTGCCATTCGACTTGAGAGTCCGACTTGCATGCTACCTCTGGTTCCGCTATAATGAGCGGACACCAGCAGATTAATTCATGATCACTGCAGCTATTGACATGATGCTGAACCCATCATGACACAACTAAGAGAGTTTTGCCACACTCCAGTTGTCTAAGAGTCCTGCCGTGCACTGCTCTTGGTTTTCTACCACTGTTCTTCTGCTTTGAGTACAATAGGAGAAGGAGAGTGTGGGGGTTGATTTACTTTCAGGGGTAGGGGTGGGGTACTGTCCTGGACTGGGGCTGTGATTGTGTAAGTGGGGCATGGGGGTTGCTTTGCTTTCAGTGGTTGGATGGAGGGGCGCGCTGTCTGGGACTGAGACGGAGACAGGATTGTGGGCGGGAGGGGTTGCCTTGAGGAGTCGGCCCATGCCTGCCTATGCTGTGAGATTCGGAGTTGCCTGGTTCCCATGGACATTCCCCAGGGATTGGATCAGATAGCAGGGCAAGAGTGCTGGAGACACTTCTCCAGATGTATGACCTGGGAATCACTGTGGCAGCAGGACCAGATTGGTTGAGATAACAGTTCTCACTCCTACTCTCACATCAGTGCCTTTCTTGGGGTGGGAGAGTGGGAGGGAAAGGGTTTGTTTGACAAGGGGGAATTTTTATTTTTCCTGCAGTACTGCAACTCTAGTGGTTCTCATATGTATCACATGCTTATTTCCTGTCCCTGATCTCAGGATCCTCTCTGCTACTTGGTCATGTTGTGCTGTGAACCAGTGCAGTGTTGGCATTTGTACCTGTTTTCTCATACTTTGCCTGTAGAGCTCTAAACGTTTTTAGCGACTTTCTGTGAGTGCAAGGGGGGGGGGGGGCGCAGGAGTGCTGTTTTAGCACTAGTGCTCTGGGCAGCTGAGCATGGCTCTGAGAGACAGAAGGCAGGGAGATATGAATGAGGCAGATTTATGTTACCACAAAATGCAAGATAGGCTTCCACTTTCCTAAAGCTGGTGAAGAGGCTTGGCACTTTGGCTACATTCCCAGGAGGGAGGTACAGGAGGGTGTGACTGGTCTTCCCAGTGCTGAAAGGCAAACTCTCAGAAACTCAGTGGCCTGGGGCCCTGTGCTTTGAGCAGTCAAGGAAGGGTGATTAATTGCCCCCCCCCCCCTCCATCCATGCACCATCACCCCCGTCCCCCCCCCCACTTTTGCGGTTGTCATCCGTGACAGCCTGGGACAAGGCTGTAACCATAGGAATTCTGACACATTGCAACCTGCAGTCTGGTACCAGCAGGAGGTCCTGCACCAGCTCTGTAAAGAGCACTGCAACAGGGACACCAGGCCCAATTCGCTTGCCTTTTCCCTCCCACCACCTCCTGCCCCTGGGGGACTACTGGCCACTACAGGCCATCCCTATGGTTACATGTCCCTGTTGTAGTGCACTTTGCAGAGCTGGTCCTGGCTCCTGCTGGTATCAGATGGTGACAAGTTCCCTCATCTCTCCATGGCCCCAGTTTTGTGAACAGGGTTAGGTACTGGAGGAGGACAAGATGGGGTCTTTCATGATCTGTGGTGGTGTCTGTGGATCTTGACATCCATGAGTGGCTGAGGGTCGAGCTGTGAGGAGGTGGGTGAATGGAAGGAATTGGGGGCGGGGGGGGGGTGTAAGTAGGTCTGAGTTCTGGGTTTCCCTCTCTGAAGCTGGGTGCAGTCCCTGCTCCAAAACAACAGGAACTCCACTGGCCAGGCCACCATATGACCACAAACTTTCCAGGGGTTTCCAGTAGATGTTCCTGTGATGCTGGCAATGCCCTACACCCCGGCCTGGACATTTCTAGTGATCTCTACCTGCCTGGGACATGGCCACCATGCCCCACCTGCTCCTGAATTTTCAAGGGGTGCCTGCCTGCTTGCTCCATCTTGGATGCTCAGTCCCTCCTCCTCTTCCAGCCTAGTAGTCTGGGACCCTTTATCTGCAGGCCAAAGCCCCTTGCAGCACCCCAGGTGCACATGGTCTGAGTACTTGCTGGTAGTGGCCAAGCCATGAAGGTTGTCTCTGTGCAGGCCCAGTCCCAATATTCTACCTCCTGCTACTCTGACCCCCCAGAGGCAAACTGCCTATGCCAGCTTCTGTTCAGGGAGGGGTTAAGTGTCCATGCTGGTGTCTGGGTCATACGGTGCCTGGGTCTGGCTTCCGAGATGTAGTGTGCAGGTGCCAGGGTTATGGTCCGTGGTGCTGTGCCCAAAAGTACGGGCATGAGGGTCCCTGGCTGGGTGTGCAAGAGCTGAGGTCAGGGTCTGTGGGGCTGTGCGTGAGCATGGTGGGGGGGTTTCCTGGATCAGAAAACCACCAAACTGGCTAGAACAGCAAATATTGTTGGAATGAAATAAAAGTATATATAAATTAGAAGGCAGACCAGGGTAGCACTTTAGGAGCTAACTCATTCAAAAAAGTATAAGCTTTTGTGTGCAAAAGGCTACTTCAGTGGTTCTCAAACTTTTTTGGAATGAGACACCCCTCATTAAATTCAAGGTGCATATTTATAGACTCAGTTAACCCATCAGAAACTCCCAGGTCTTAATCTTCATTCATTTTTTGATTAATGAAAAGTAGCAGACCAATTCTTCTGTTTCAAAGAACTCAAGAAGCCCACAACATGTCAGTATATTTCTAACACTGTGGATTCCTATTTGAAATCTCTTGAGTTTAACTTGTAAATCATGTTTGTACATCTAACAGCGCTAGAGTTGTGTGGTATCTGCAGCACACATGAAAGAATCACAAGGCACCCCAGTGTGCCAGACCACCTTGGTTTAGAATCACTCCCCAATTTTGTCAGATATTAAGAATGAATTGCCAACAGCAAATGCAATAACAAGTTATTCAACCTGAGATTCTTATAAGCACATTCAGCTATCTCACAGTGGCGAATAACAATATTTTCAGTCCTTAGTAATCCATTTCCAAAAGAGAGGCCCGTGATCACACATTAACACAGAACTGAATCCCAACTTCATGTTCACCTGCAAAAGATACTGTCTTCGTCTCTCTTTGACTCGCCCAGAAGAGAACATGCTGTGAGCTGCAGGGTTTCCTCTTCTCAGCAGCATAACCAGGTAGTGAGAGTCCACCAACATGCAAACTAATCCTGACCCTTACTCCCTCCCTGATCAGCATGCTACAATATTGGACATAAAAATTGTGTTGCATTGTACTGTGGTAACTAAGGGCAAGCAGGATGTCTCTGATGTAGTCTTAATATTTATCCCAACCTGCTGCAGTCCTGTGCGAATAGGCAACTATTTGATTCAGATTCAGCCAATTCGATTCGGAGACTTGAATCGCTTTTCTGGTTCGATTCAGAGCCAATTCAGAGATTCGGCCATAGGGTATAATCGGAAGTCAATGAAATATCTATAACTTTGTTGTTTTGTGGCTGATTCAGATGAAACCTGTGGGGGTGGTGGCCTCTGCTGAAAGCATGAAGCCTGCCAAGTTTAAAGGTGATAGGCACAGGGGTTTCTGGGAAACTGCACCTCAAAGTTCCGATAGCAAAACCCACGTTTTGTGTGTGTGTGTGTGTGTGTGTGTGTGTGTGTGTGTGTGTTAAGCCACAGTGGGGTGAAAACTTCAGGGATGGTAGCTCTTTCTGAGGCCACAAAGCCTGCCAAGTGTCATGGAGATAGGTACAGGGTTTTCTGAGTTTCTGTACCTACCTACAAGGCTGATGAAGTGCAGTTCATAGGCCCAGCTCTGAAAACTGGTTTGTAAATTCAAACAAGCACCTAACCTTATCACCAGAACTGAAGCCATCTTCCTACACCACAAAACATAAAACCTGCCAACTATCTCCCATACCCCCACAAGCTGCACACTGGAATCTATCAAAGACAACAAAACCCAGCTACCTGCGGGACACATTCCTCACCAAAAAAACTACTCTGCCTCCTGTCTCTCAGGCCTGATCCTGAGAGGGAACAACTTACAAACCACTTTTTACAGCCGGGTCTATGAACTCCACTTCATCAGCCTCCTCGGTACAGAAACTCATGGACTCAATATAGATTAGACAGTGGAATTGTGACACACTGCAACCTGCCAGACATCTGACTCTCCAGGTACCTCTTCACTTTTACTTGCACTGCTACATCCCCCCTTTCCCCTCTACCTCCCACCCCAGCTTGTCCCTCACCCCCTGATGCCTCTAATTCCATTTTCACTGACTGGCTTTTTTGCCTGCATTGCATGCCAGGCCAGCCTCTGGCTTCTTTATTATTCCTTCCACCCAGGACCAGGAGACACACCAACTGTGTGGTACTTCTTCAGCCTGACAAAGGGTTTTTCAACCTGAAAGTTTCCTAAGATACATATTTCTAACTATTTTAGGTTTTTTCATAATAAACATATAAACATAAAAACACAAGATAAGCCATCACACACCACGAGTAACATATATCCAATACAACATCTTTACTTCTTGCTGTCAATTCCTTTATAAAAAGAAAGGCTCTGTGACAGCTTCATCTGGGTACCTTTGATGCAGCTGGTGCTATTGGTGTTGAGCCAGCTACATTATTTTGACCTGCCATCGTTTACAGTGGTGGACCAAACCGAGGCTGTAGGGGAGGAGTAGACCTCACAGGGGCACACTGCCATGTTGTGCAGAGGCTCCAGCTCTAGGAAGGGCACACCTGAACACACACACACTCCCACAAGCACTCGTCATGAGTTTTGCCTGCCTGTGGCCAGAGGGACAGGGCTCCAGAACCCAGACTCCTCCTGAACCTATATCCTTGAGAGCTGGCAGGCTTTGTGGCTGCAGAAGGTTGTAGCAGGCCTGCAGTTTTCACCCCCCTGTGCCTTAACACATGCACATTGTCACCTATGTCAAGAGTTTTGCTTTCAGGACATTGAGGTGCAGTTCCTCAGAACCCCCTGCACCTATCTCCTTGAAACATGGCAGACTTCATGCCCTCAGCAAAGGCTACCACCTCTGCAAGTTTTATCTGAATCAGCCAGAAAAGAACAAAATTACAGATATTTCAATGATTCCCCCTTATACCTTATGGATGAATCTCCAAATCACCAAATCTTTTTTTAATCTTTTCTGAATTGATTCAGAACCTCCGAATCGATTTGGAAACCCTAGGGCTTCTAACAATTCAATTTGGACTTGGAGATTCAGCCTTCAAATTGTCCTAAACATCTCCAAATCTGAATCGCGATCCGAAGCTTTGCACAGCCCTAGCAGTTAGGTGTATTACATACCCTGTCTTGCTTTAGCAAAGAATAGGTGCCTGGAGGACTGAAAGCATTTGTCTCTTTCTTCTTTGTTGAACCTGAAGCAGAGAGCAGAGAATAGTGACAAACACTTCCAGGACCCAAATCTGTTTTCAGCCTAGCAAGCTCTTCTTCTTGAATGTGTTGGTGAAAAATAATTATACACCGTTCAGTTTGCATTTTACTAAGTTTAAACAAGCCAGGTTCCTTTAGTTTTCTTTCATAAGATAAGATCTTCATTACCTTAACCATTCTAGTACTTGTTTGTACTTGTTTCAGTTTAAATATATCTTATTTTCTTTAACATTCACCAGAACTATACACAGCATTTTAAACATAGTCCTGAAAATGAGCGCACCTACCTGTGCATATTAATGTGCTTAAATAAACTCTGGAGCTTACTGCTCCCAGTCATGCTTCTTCACATGCACCCAGGACTGTAGCACGCTGATCCAGGGTGGAGTAGCTCTGGCTCACCATGCTGTGGAGGGGCTGGCTGGGCTGTGAGGGTGCTTCAGTATGGGGCAAGTCAGCAGGTAGCCCCCACACAGAAGCACCCTTGTGGCCCAGCCAGCGGGTACAGGATCTACATGTGCACTGTTGTGGAATTTTTTTACTCCACAGCAGGATAGTACTTCGATATCCTGCTTTAGAGTAAATTAGTTTACTCCAGCCTACCAGGGGCCACATGTGTGGATATGTGACATTGACTGCACAGCTAAACAATCTACTGTGCAGTAGACTATGGGTGCATCTACATATGTCATTAGAGGGCAGCAATGGCACATCTACACATGCCATTAAAGGGCAGCAATACACTGTGGAGCTTATTGCTCTAGAGTTTATTGCTCCTGGGAAGCTATTGGGTGCACATCTGCATTTGTGCCCAGGCTGCAGGACAGTGAGCCAGATCACAGCAGCCCCAGCTGGGAGGGAGCCCAGGGGGACCAGTGGGCAGCCCAAGGTTGTTCTGACCAGGCTCAGTGTACTGCAGAAGGACTGCTGGGGCATGAGTGTGCTTCAGTGTGGGGCTAGCCAGCAGCCAGCTGATCAGCATCTACACATGCACTGCTGCACATGAAAAAACTCAACAGATTTCAGCAGTTTCATTCACCCTAATTGGGGCACACATGTAAACGCTGAGACATTTACTATGTAGTTAGTCAACTGTGCAGTACATGTTTAGTGTAGATGTGCCCAATGTGTTTCAAATTAGTACCAATACTTCATTATCTCTACCAAATATATACCATAGAATTTGAGTAGCCTGTTTCACAGCTGTATCGCATTGGCTACACACCAGGTCTCTCTTCTTCATAGATTTCACAGATTTCATAGACATTAGGGCTGGAAGGGACCTTGGAAGATCATCGAGTCCAGCCCCCTGCCCAAAGGGCAGGAAGTCAGCTGGGTTCATAGGATCCCAGCAAGATGAGCATCCAGTTTACTCTTGAAGGTGTTCAATGTAGGCGCTTGAACCACCTCTGGTGGCAGGCTGTTCCAGACCTTGGGCGCTCGGACAGTAAAGAAATTTTTCCTTATGTCCAGCCTGAAACGGTCTTGTAGTAATTTATGACCATTCGACCTAGTTGTCATCCCTTGGGGCGCTCTGGTGAACAAACGTTCCCCCAGATACTGGTGGTCACCCCTGATAAACTTATAGGTGACCATCAGATCACCCCTGAGCCTGCACTTTTCCAGGCTAAAGAGCCCCAGGGCTCTCAGCCTGTCATCGTAGGGTCTGCTTCCCTGACTTCTGATCATGCGCGTGGCTCTTCTCTGGACTCTCTCAAGCTTCTCCACATCCTTTTTGAATTGTGGAGCCCAAAACTGCAGTACTCCAGCTGCGGCCTCACTAAGGCCAAGTATAAGGGGAGAATGACGTCCCGGGATTTGCTTGAGAAGCATCTATGGATGCAAGCCAGCGTTTTGGTCGCTTTACTAGCCGCAGCATCACACTGCAGGCTCATGTTCATCTTGTGGTCAATGATGACCCCCAAGTCTCTTTCTTGCATAGTGCTAGCCAACATAGCACTGCCGAGCCTATAAGGATGCTGCAGGTTTTTCTTCCCAAGGTGGAGAACCTTGCATTTATCGGCGTTGAACACCATCAGATTCTCGTCCGCCCACTTGCTGAGCCTGTCCAGGTCAGCCTGGATCACCCGCCTGTCTTCTGGTGTGGATGCTTTTCCCCAAAGTTTGGTGTCATCAGCGAACGTGGCCAGTCCGCTTCTGACTCCAGTGTCCACATCATTAATGAAGATGTTGAATAGTATGGGTCCAAGGACAGAGCCTTGGGGGATCCCACTGGTCACAGGACACCACGATGAGTGACTTCCATCAATTACTACCCGCTGGGTCCAACCCCGGAGCCAGTTTTCCAGCCAGTGGATCGTGGAGGCCCCAAGGCGACAATTGGCCAGTTTCTCTAAGAGCTGATTATGGGAAACCAGGTCAAAGGCTTTTTTGAAGTCAAGATATATGACATCAATCTCTTCTCCCTTGTCCAGGTGATAGGTCACCTGGTCATAGAAGGAAATGAGATTGGTCAAGCGAGACCTACCCGCAACAAACCCGTGCTGGCTATCCCTTAAGATGTTGGCGTCGGCCAGTCCATTAAGGATGGCCTCTTTAATAAACTTTTCTAAGATCTTCCCCAGGATAGAAGTCAGGCTAATGGGCCTATAGTTAGCCAGATCCACTTTCCTCCCTTTCTTGAAGATAAGCACCACATTGGCCTTCTTCCAGTCTTCGGGCACTACACCAGAGCGCCAAGAGTTTTCAAAGATCCGCGCTAGAGGCTGGGCTATGATGCTCGCCAGCTCCTTGAGTACCCTCTCAAGGGGTGAAGATTGTCAGGGCTGGCTGACTTGAAGGTATCCAGCTTCTCAAGATGTTCCTTCACGAAGTCAGCATCAATGGAGGGCAGGGGATCACCCTCACCCGGACTTCCCTGTCCCCTAGCGGGCATGGGCATCCCATGGGACTGATGAAAGACCGACGCAAAGTACCTATATAATAGGTTGGCTTTTTCCTTCAATTGTCTCTAGTCTACATGAGAAACAAAATCTTGTATGACCTGATGTGATCCTGCATATTTGGATCCTGTTGCCTACTGGCAATACATCCTGTTTAGCATATTATGCTAATTTCATGAGGACCCATCTCATGGATGCTGACTTTTATTTTGCTGGGGGGAAGCCCAAGATGATGCTGTCCCCTTCTACCCCCTGGTGACACAGCCAGAGCAGAGCTGAGCGGTGCCTATGGGGGGAACCACCCATACTGCTGCTGAGCCATCCAGGGGTGCCTCACCATGGTGGCACAGCCGGCAGGTGCTCCTGTGGAAAGGACAACAGGGCAGGGAGCCCTGAGCCTGCAGCAGACAGCCCTCATCTGCTACTTCCCCATGCACAAATCTGGGGGGGGCATGTTCTCCCTGTCCCCCTTCCCTGGGGGTGCATGCAGCAGCTGGGAGTCAGCTGCCCCTCCCCTACCCCTAGATGAACCATTGTCCTGCTTTCTGCCCCAGGTCTGGGTGTTATGCACTGCCCTGGCTGGGCAGCACCCCAGGACCAACCCCTGCCCCATTCCCTCCTTCACCATGGGAGTCTCAATCTACCCCCCTTTCCCATAGGCTTGCCTTCAGTCAGCTGGGGGAGCTGCTTTCCACCACTGCCTAAGGCTGTATGCCTGGCCACATGCATGTGTGTGCATGCATGCAGGCACATGGTGACCCCTGTGTCCTGTTCCTGGCAGCCCCTTGCAGGCTGGAAGTCTTCCAGCCTGCAAAGGAAAACCCACCATTTCCCTTTTTCTTTTTAACAGTGAATACACAATACTGGGAATCCAACACAAATGCTATCCTGGGGTCATACATCCCAGGACCAAGACCATTTTGGGACTGTCCCACCCAATTAGGGATAGGTGGTCACCCTACCCTCTTCTTAAGTGGGGCCAGTGCCCTCAGGCCCCCACATACTTGGTGTCTCTGACCGATCTAGTTCCAGTATCATATGGTGTCTGTACATGTGCAGGATACTTCTTCTGATGCATTCTAATTAGAACACATTGGAGCAGAATTGATCAATCAAGTCTGCTGGAGCAGTCTAATTACTTAGTATTCTACAGCAGCTTTGCTGTCATGTATATTCAGGATCCCCAAGTTTCAAAATGGCAGCAGGGGTGCCTTTAACTACAGCTCTTTGTGCTCTTGTCTGTACATGCTGAAATTGGTTGACGGTAGTTTTACTAAGAGGTTTGATAATGCATTTGTATAGGATGGTTTGGATAGAGGTGATCCTGCCTCAGACAGGGAGTTGGACTCGATGACCTATGGAGGAGCCTTCCAGCCCTACTTCTCTATGATTTTATGGAATGTACATATTGGTACTGATGTCCTTATACAGTGCTGTTGATAAAAAGAACACATATATGCTATGCAGTATTTTTAAGTATGTGTGTGCATGGTGGGGGAGGGGTGGGAGGAGGGAGTATATATGAGTTTAGGAGTTTATTGTTTAATACTATCAGATGATGATAAATGCCATAAAAATGATTATTGAAATGATGGATATGAAACACTATCATCTAAGTACAGTTGTTTATGGGGTAAATTGTTTCAGGAAACCCGCAGCAGCATTGCTCAGTAGTTTAAAGATAAACTCTTGCAACAGTGTATTCTGTAACTGGAATGGTAGAGGTAAGAATTGATTTCCAAGGTTGGCACATAGCCAGGATATTAGTGATATAATCCTGTTAATATAAGGAAAGATTTCTTATAATGATAGTTTATATGTGGCTGGATATCAGTAACTAAGGTTATGAATATGCAATGTAATATGAATTATAATTTAATTACACAAGCCTATATTCTACATGTGTAACTTTGGTTTTATGAAAATAGTCATAAAAAAAAAAATCAGTCCAATCCATTTGATAAATCAATAGTCATATAATAAAACTGTAGGCAGGCCAAGACTGTAGACACTTTACCATAAAATTCTTTAAAGAAAGGAAGATTCTTTTCTTAGCATTGATACATGAGACAATTCTAATGACTACAGTGTAATCTACCACTTATATTGCTTCAAATTAGGACATTTTATTTCCCAGGGAAATTGTGTTGGAGGGGACCTCAGGAGTTGATCCAGTACAGTGTTATTTATATTAGGATGTTCTAAGGTTACAGTGTTTTGTTACAACCATCAATCATAGTTGGGAGTAGCAGCCCTTGGGTTCGTCAACTTGCACAGCAGCTCCAGAAGCTGACTTGCTAAGATTGCAGGGGCAGAAAGTTAGCAGCAGACACTACAGCACAATTATACTGTGGCAGCTGGAATTTGGTGCTGTTCCTGGGCACCCCCTGCCTTGTTGCACCCCTGATACTTGGGTATTAAACTTATTCAACCTAAAGCACACAAAAATTAGAGGAGGAACTTCATTCAGCTATGAGGTTTTAAGCTGCTATTTGGCATCAAAGTGGGATAATTTTCTCTTCTGCTGAAGCCTATGAAAAACTGTTAGCAGATCTAGTCATGTAACATCTTCAGGGTGTATACACACATACTAAGTCAACTTAAAAATAAGGAGACTTAACTAAGTCAACTTAAGCTAAGCCATGTTGGAGCATACACACATACAGCTCCTTGACAGGGTGACAGCCATCTTGTGGCTAAAACATATGCAACTCAAGATAATAAACCTCAGAGGTGTGTGATCTTGCACTGTATTTAAATCAACTCTGCTCCACATGTGTGTATACACTCTGAAAATTAAGTCAACTTAAAAAAGTTAAGATGGTGTAACTGTCAGAAAGTTAGTAAATGTGTACACACCCTTAGCTGCAAGACAGCCACCAGGAATGGCAAGGAGGGTCCAGTTTTTCTGTTAACAATTCTTCAAGGACCCAAGGGGATTATGCTTGGACACCTAATGTGCAACAGAATTTAGCCACTGTGTAACTTCATTCAGTAATAGGTATCCATTGCATAAAATGAAGCCCAGGGTTTGCAAGCTGGAGATTATAGCTGGAGTGCTCATGGTGTGGCAATGTCAGATTCCAATAAATCTGCAAATTCTGCTTAATACCTTGTAACAAGACCGTGCAAAAGGAAAGATATAAAAATATACCTCCCTATATTTACTAAGGGAAGCAGTAACATTTTGCACATATTTAAATAAGCCATCTTGGGGACATGAACCATGTGTGCCCCCAGAGGCGGGGGGGGGGGCAGAGGGCACAGTGGCTGCCTGCAGGTGGCGGCTGTGGTGGTGGTAGCATGGCAGTGGAGAGCAGGGAGCTCCCACAGGCTGCCACAGCGGTGTCAGCAGCGGCGGGGACAGGGGATTGGTAAGTGCTGACCAGTGGCCAGCAACCACTTGCAGACAGCGGCAGTGATGGCCAGCAGGACTTGGCGACTGCCCGCACGCTGGCAGTGAAGGGGGCAGGGTGGCGAATGTCAACCGCCCACAAGTGCCAATGGTAGCATTGGCAGCACTTCTGTCAGGAGGTGCACCGCCAATCTCAGGGGGTACACGTGCACCCACATACACCCCTACGCATCGCCAATGCTTGGGGAAAATATTCTCATACCTTGACTCTAGCAAGGCTTTTAATACGGTATCCCACAACTTACAAGCAAGCTAAGGAAGGACAGGTTGGATGAATGGACTGTAAGGTGGATAGAAAATGGGCTGGATCATCAGTCTTAGAGAGTAGTAATCAATAGCTCAATGTCTAACTGGCAGCAAGTGTGAGTCCACGAGTATCAAGTGGAGTGCCCCAGGGGTCAGTCCTGGGGCCAGTTTTGTTCAATATCTTCATCAACGGACTGGAAGATGGGATGGAGTGTACCCTCAGCAAATTTGCAGATGACACCAAGCTGGGTGAATTAGTAGATATGATGGAAGGTAGAACTAGGATTCAAAGAGACTTTGACAAATTGGAAATCCTATGAGGTTTAGTAAGGGCAAGTGCAAAGTCCTGCACTTAGGACAGAACAATCCCATGCACTGCAGTGTACAGGCTGGGGACTGACTGCCTAAGCATCAGCTGTGTAGAAAAGGACCTGGGAGTTACAGTGGAAAATAAGCTGAACATAAGCAAACAGTGTGTCCTTGTTCCCAGGAAGGCTAATGGCATACTGGGCTGCATTAGTAGGTGCATTGCAAGCAGATAGAGGGAAGTGTTTCTTCCATTCTACTTGGCACTGGTGAGGCCACATCTGAAGTACTATGTCCCATTTTGCACCCCCACCCACTACAGAAAGGATGTAGATAAACTGGAGAGAGAGGGCAACAAAAGTGGTTATGAGGTTGGGGCGCATGATTTGTGAGGAGAGGCTGAGGGAACCGGGCTGATTTAGTCTTGAGAAGAGAAGACTGAGGGGGGATTTGATAGCAGCCTTCAACTACCTGAAGGGTGGTTTCCAAGTGGATGGAGCTAGATTGTTCTCAGTGGTGGCAAATGACAGAAAAAGGGTCTCAACTTACAGCAAGGGAAGTTTAGGTTGGATATTGGGAAAAATGTTGTCATTTGTAGGGTAGTAGAACAGGTTACTCAGAGAAGCTGTGGAATCTCCATCCTTAGAGGTTTTTAAGACCTGGCTAGACAAAGCCTTGGCTGGGATGTTATAGTTGAGGATGGTCATTATTTGACTATGGGGTTAAATTAGATGACCTCCTGAAGCCCCTTCCAATTCTCATTTTGTATGATTTCTATAATTTTTAATCCCTGAATATTTGATACATGGTATATAGACTTTATTTCTGTGTAGGCCAGATTGCACAAGTATTAAAGTATAGGAGGTTTTGTCAACAAATCTTGGCATGTGACATCTAGCAGGAAACACTATCAAATGATGCATTTATTCCATTAATTTTCTGTATGGAATTTGGATGGTGGAAGGGCTGTAATGATAGCAGTACAGGCAAGTTAACAGCTGCTGTCTTCTCTCAATGGACGGGCACATTAGGAATGGTTCCTCAGGCACTGTTAATGAGTCTATGAAAAAAGAATGAGGTAGAGAGGATGGTGGCATCTGCCACCCTTGATGCAGAGCATGGACCTTCAAATTTCAAATTAGCTGAATAATGGCATTTTAAGAAGGGTTGTCCAGGTGTTTTCTTATTGGTGTTGATTGGCGTGATTAAAAAGTTCTGAACACATAATTTGGGCTAATTTTATCTGTAATGTCCTTGTTATAAGTTAATAAATCCATGTTACAGCTTTTTAAAAAAAAAGATAAAAACAAAAAACAGAGAGAAATGGTGGTGTTATTGATGCAGAGGATGTAATGACTTCAGGAAAATCTTAAATTTTAATCTTAGCATAAAATAATAATTTAGAGCCTTCTTTATATGCGCCTTTTAAATGTATATTTTCTCTGGCACTGTCAACTAACACTCATATTGTAGGTGCAATAAATTTTGGATATAAAAGTTCATTAACCATCCCTCAGGCTGACTAATTGTGCCAGATGGTATAATTTGTGTCTATTTGACTTGCCACAAGTGTTACTATCTTGATTCTGATATATAACTGCAATGAGTAGGAAAAAATAGCTTTCTGATTCATAGGCGTCTACACTGAAAAGACCAATTACAGAAAGGCAGTTTAATAAGAGCTGGGATTCTGATATATCAACACACATGTGAGCAGCCAGTATTAGCCAAGAAAACCATCTTGTCTATGATGACTTCATTAAGGGGAATCTTGTCTGCTTCTCAAATAAATGTGGAGATTTAAGTTAAGATAGGATAAATTTAAGATCCTGGATGTAGGGAGGCCAGTATTCACATTTTGTGGAGATAGGCCTCCAAGATAACCTTAATTCAGCCTTCCATGGTCTGCATGGGCTTCTAGTACTTCTTTGGCTGTAACTCGAGGTGCTGGTTTTGTCCTGTAAAGGTGTAAACAGTCTGGGCCCTACATACCTAAGAGACTGACTTCTACCTTATGCTCCACCACACTCCCCAAGAGCACCCTCCTACAGCAAATCTGTACACCAAATTTAATTGGCAGAAACATGTAGGAGGCTGTTCTTAGCACTTTCTCCCTTGATCTGGAATTCTACCCCCTCCCCCCCCCCCCCTTGTGGCTGATCAGAATGTGAGCCTTCACATCTGGAACTGAAATAAAACTTTTTATTTGGGCGACCTTTCAGCAGGTGAGGTTAAGTTTTGAGGTATTTGGGGGGAGATTGTTTTATTATAGACTGTTTTATTTTAATATTTTGTATCTGTTTTTATAATGTATCTTGTTTGTCAATGTAAGCCACCCTGAGCCTTTTTTTTTTTGCGGGGGGGGGGGGAGGAAAGGGGAAACTGCATATAAATCTAATAAAGAAAATGAGAGGTAGATTTGTTCACTGTGCAATGCAGCATTGTATCTTTACATCTTACTGTCTTATGTTGTAGTGTGACAATGTTAAGTCATTACATATTAAAGTGACGGGAAGGAATTGAAACAACAGACTCCTGTAACTCTGGATTCTCTTCAAATATTTGTGCATATTAAATGGTCCCGGAGAAGAGGGCCAGAAACCTTTACCACACCTGTGTTTAGTCTTTAACTGAACATAAGATGTGTGTTTTCATGTCCTTTGGGACATTTCTATCTTGTATGTCTGAAAATGCACTGAACTATCCCTCTTTTTTCACGTATGCATAGGTGGTAGTGTACTCTGCCCCTGAAAATCTTTGCTTGGGAGTTTAGTATACTTTTTTATGTGGCTGTGGGATTTCTTTGTAAAAACCAACAAGGACAGATGTTAAACTATTGTAGTGATTAGTTTGTTAGCTTCCCTGCTGAAGATGGGAAAAGTAAAGATTTGGTTTACTCTTCTCTTGTATTTCCTCTTTCTTAGTCTAGGCAATTTGTCTTAACAGGTTAACAAGTCTAATTGAGCCTAACCAGTTTTCCCATTGTGTTAATATTTGGAGACACTTCATCTGCTTCTGCTGGAATACAGCTAAAGGCTTACCTTGGAAAGCATCATCATAAAGGGCTTCTTAGTTACAAACATGTTTATCTAATTAATGTCTCAGCCCAAAGGGAAAGAATATTCAGTCTGTGTTGTTTCTGGAAGTGTGCTTGGCTCAGGAGAGGGGGAAAAACTTCACCCTTGACAAAGCAAGGACAGGAACTGTGAATTCTACTTTGATATATGTCTATATCTACACCCTGGGTAATCCCCCTGCTGAGCATTGTCCCATATTTCGATGGCGATAGTATAAACACTGAATGATGGAATAGATTCAATCCTAAAGAAGTGCTGAAATCAAATGCTGTATGTAATACAGATCACAAGGTATTGCAGATTAAGTTAGAGCATTATTTGAGCGATGTTTGCAAAGATAAATAAACTATCTGTGTATAGGTGTGCTGAAGTTGAAGAATGACAGGTTTGCAAGTTTAGAAGTAAAGCAAATAGCTTTCCTTTCCATATATATTGGCAGCTTCCAAAGTTATCCCAATGTATGAAATATACAGTCATTAAACTGAGAAATAAAAAGAATAACATCAAGATAATTTTGCCATGTCCTTGTATACCTTCTACCTGTTGTCAGAATTAGTGACTATACTACTGACATGTAAAAGAAGCAACAAACCCACATTTCTGTGGCATGCTCTAATATCTGGGTCTCCATGGTTATAATAAAGAAAATAATTAAAACTTTGCTTCTTATTGTCTGATAAAACAGCAGGGACATGCGCTAACTGTGAGAGCAGTGGATTCTACAGAAAATATCAAAAGAAGTCTTGCTCAGATTATTTTATTCTTCCATTGAGCAGTGCTTACCTGTTAATTTCACTAGTAATCATTTCCTGGCTTTTACATTAGAAGAGAATAACCATCTTGACATTCTTCTTGAAATGTGCTACACACTTTTTGGAATAGGCAGGTCTGGTTAACTACTTTCATTTAAAAAAATGTCATTTAGAGTTGTATACTTTAGAGGTTTATGTGCCTGTTGCTAGGTTTGCCATTCAGTGCTATGGCAACGGTATCACAGTCGGGCTCAGTGGGAGATGGTCATGTGATTTATTGCAGAGGACTTGATGTCCTTGGGGTTAGCAGGCTAAGGCTGTCAGTTTTATACCAAAGGTTTTGAGTATATAGAAGCATATTAAAATTTCACTGGTTCATGTCCACCTGTCTCATACTTCTTTTTTCCCTCCTCTCCCCTTCCTCTCCTCCCATCTCCTCCTTCCTTTGGGGATTAGAACTGCCAGACATGGTGAGAAGGTTGTTACCATATTATGGTTAAAAAATACAAACAAACCATACGCATGCATGCATTCACAATATCCCAGAATCTTAAAACTTGTTGAAAACCAAGAATAAGATTAATATTTCAATAACTGCCATCTCTCAGTAATTAATTTTGTTCTCAGTTTAGTTTATTGATAAATATTTCCAAAAATGAGTCATGTTATGAGATCAGCAGATTTGAGATCTCTCAGAAGCATTGGATGGCTTCCTTGCCAATTTTTATTTCCTCTGAATGTCAAAATGATATGAAAAAAATGTAAGTAGCCTGTGGGGAAACTTAGGACTGAGACCTGAAATTAGTGTCATAACACCAGGTTGAGCTGTTCTGCCAATGGTACTTAACTTAGCGCCTGATTTTCTTACAATTTCCAGAGATGAAGGAAAGTTAGCAATTAAGTTCCCTACCATTGTTTGAGGACTTGCTTTAATGAACTAACCAAAATTGTCTGATACTTAAACTGAGTGCTGAAGTTTCTGTGCATATCAGTCTTAACTAAAACAGTCCATGGTTTTATTCTTTCTGCTATGAAGAATACAAAGAAGCATAAGTTTCATTCTGTCTGAAGCAACAAACGTCTTATGGTGGTTTGTTTTTGTATAAAGTATTGAATAAATTATCCCTATTGCTACTGCCTTCTGGGGAATGGCAGTATCTGTGATTGAGAAACTTGAATATAAGGCTTATTTTTATTTATCTAGTGGCTTTGTAGGAGTTGTGTACTGGCCTTCTACATATTATTTAAGTCATTCAAAATATATGCAGAAATCCTTGAGTGATTTAAAATGCCCTTAAGCATTTAAAAGTATGCAATCCTTCAGAAATGACAAGAAAAACAGCTTACTTTGAATATATTTGTGTCTGTAATTGAAACTTTGGCAAATACAAGAAAATTAAAATGTACTGGCGATAGAAGAAAATACAGTATATGACTACTATTGCCTCTACAAAATGGAAATGTTTTCTTGAAGCTCAGTTCCCCTCTGTCTCACTGCCCTGACTTCATCCTCAGTTCCCCTCAGTTCCCCTCTGTCTCACTGCTCTGACTTCTATGACCAGGTCACACGGTGCCTGGATGTGGGAGCCAAGGCTGATGCCATCTTTCTGGACTTTAGGAAGGCCTTCAACACAGTTTCACACCTTTTTCTCATTGGGAAGCTAGCAGACTGTGGAGTGGACACCTACACGGTCAGGTGGGTGGCCAACTGGCTTAGGGACCGCACCCAGAGAGTGGTAGTGGATGGTTCCTTCTTGGCCTGGAGGGAGGTAGGCAGTGGAGTCCCACAGGGTTTTGTCCTCTGACCGATATTATTTAATATCTTCATCAGCGATTTGGACAAGGGCGTGGAGAGCACCCTCTTCAAGTTCACTGATGATACCAAGTTATGGGGCAAAGTTAGCACGCCGGAGGGTAGGGAGCAGATTCAGGCTGACCTGGACAGGTTGGATCAATGGGCAGAGAGAAATAGGATGCAATTTAATAAAGATAAATGTAAGGTACTCCATCTGCGAAGGAGAAACCCCCAGCACACCTATAGGTTGGAGAGTGTCCTTCTCAGCAGCCTGGAGGCAGAGAGGGATCTTGGAGTCATAATTGACTCCAAGATGAACACGAGCCGACAGTGTAAAGAGGCCATCAACAAGGCCAATCACACCTTGCCGTGTATTAGCAGGTGCATGACTAATAGAACAAAGGAGGTCAGGCCGCAGTTGGAGTACTGTGTCCAGTTTTGGGTGCCAGACTTCAAGAGGGACGCAGGGAATCTCGAGAGGGTCCAGAAGAGGGCCACTCGCATGATTAGTGGCCTTTGTGATGGAACCTATGGGGGGAGGTTGAGAAAGCTGAATCTCTTCAGCCTTCACAAGAGACGGCTGAGGGGAGATCTTGTGGCCGCCTATAAATTTATTAGGGGAGGTCAATGGGGAATAGGGGAAGTGCTGTTTACTAAGGCGCCCCAGGGAGTGACTAGGAATAACAGGTGTAAACTAGTTGAGAGTGGATTTAGGTTAGATATTAGGAAGAAATTTTTCACAGTAAGGGTGGCCAGGATCTGGAATGGGCTTCCAAGAGAGGTGGTGCTATCATCTAGCTTGGAGGTCTTCAAGAGGAGGCTAGATAGTCACCTGGCTGGGGTCATCTGACTTTGGTCCTCTTTCCTGCCAGGGGCAGGGGGTCGGACACTATGATCCATTGTGGTCCCTTCCGACTCTACAATCTATGAATCCCCACTCCCTCTTTTTTTTTTCTCTCTTTTTTTCCCCCCCTCCAAATTAGTGTCCAAATATTTCCATCATTAGGGTATGATGCCTCTTCCAGATGAACTTTTATGTTGTCATTTTGGGTCAGTATCCTGTGATAATCCATGGGCATATCTACATGTGCATTAATGCGCTATTGTTACTATACGTTATGTTTAGTACCTGCACTAACAGGTACTAACTAAATGCGCAGTAACTCATACTCCTGTGCAGGAGCATTGGTGCATGCCTTTTAAGTGATGCTAATGCACAGTAGACTAATTCTACTACACATTAGCATGACACGTTAAGGGACAGTAGAATTAGTCATCTATGCATTTAGTGTCTCACATAGATGCACCCAAGGAGTAGCAACTGTCAGATTCTGCTTTTTTTTGGTTTTTTTTAATCTTAAAATAACTTAGCCTCATCCTGTCTGGCACCCTCCACCTTTCCCAATTACTCCAGTGGCTGCTTCTCTGGGGACTAACACCTCATCTGCAAGTGGGCACATACACAGATGGAGCCATGCTTTGCAGCCCAGCTCATCACCTTCCAACTTCTCCCATGCTCCCTGGTCTATTGGAAGGGACCATATGGGTGGTCACTAGCATGTGAGACCCTGCAGGAGTAGCCTCAGTAGCAAGGGCTGCCCTTACTCCTTTGGGTACATACTGGAGGTCAGCAGGGGGCAGACAGTGGAAAGAGCAGGGCACAGTACAGGGAGTTCTTGTCCCCTGCTTCATTAAGTGGCACCAGCTAGATCAGTGATTCTCAACTTTTTTTAGCCTCATGGCCTCACTCTATCTTGTCTGAATGTAGATCTATCAATGATTTTTTTTTTTTTTCAATTTCTGTGCTATGAAATTCAGAAAAGTTATGGAGGGGTAACTTGAGGCCAAACAGGTTGGGAACCATTAATATAAAGACTTTATATTAGTTTAGCATCTTTGCTTAAAGATGTATTTGCTGTCATTTTTTACAGTATATCTTGGCACTCATGATTTTCCTCTGGCAGGGGAATTAAATATGCATGTTTGGAAAAAGGTTAAAATAACATGCATGCATGTGTGTACAAAAACTTTTTCAGAGGTAAATTTAAGTGTGCTGCCAATTTTAATTGAGAAAAAAGGGTTCTCCAGGTATCAGAAGTTTGGGGAACACAGCCCTATTCTTTTCATAAAAAAGAAGCTTGCTCACAGGTAGCCATGTTGGCTATTGCAGACACCAGATACATGATTAGAAAAATGCCCAATTCCTACTGAGTTGTAGGAAAGAAATAGAGATTTGAAGTAAAATAAGGTGAAGGCTTCTTTTAAGTGAGTTTAGTCAAACAGCATTGCATCTTGCTATAACTGATGAATATGGCTGTGTGAAATTTTGCCGGGTGTTTTGTTACAATCCTGTTTTGACTCATTTCAAGCTTGAAACAGCAAAATCAAAATGAAACAAAAGGCTTCGAAACAGCCTTAAAATGAAATGAGGGCACTTGAAACATTTTGAAAATTTCAAAACATTTCGAGTTTCGAAGCTAGGCTTTGCTTGCAGGGAAACAAAGTGAGGAGAGGGAGGAGGAAGAAGGGGGAGGGACTGCTCTCATATTGACTATGTAGCTGGCTAGTGACTGTGATCCTTCCCTGAGATCCCTTCCAATCCCAGTGCTCTGGGGGATGAACAGAAAAACAGCTGCACCTTAACACACACAGTCACACGTCCCGCGTTTTGCTTGTCAACAGCTTGAGGTGCAGTTTCCCAGAAATCCCTGCACCTATCTCCTTGGAACCTTGCAGGCTTCATGGCCTCAGCAGGGGCTACCATCCCTGCTGTTTTTACCCCCCTGTGCCTTCATACTTGCAAGTGACAGGAGTTGACAAGTGACGGCAAAACGGAAGTTGAGATGAAACAGTGCTGTTTCACACAGCCCTCGTGTAAATATATGCAAAAGACATGCTAATTTAAAAGGACTACTAGAAACTTTTTGCTGTTTATGTATTTTTAATATATCTTCTATAGTGGTGTTCTGTGGATAGTCAGGTTATTTAATCGCTTAAACATTTAGAGGAATGTTATTTTAGGAGTAGGCTTCTTCTGTTTAGGGGATGTTAAAAATAGTAAAACAGATAGAAATGATGAAATGAAGTTGAAGAAGGATTTGAAAGACTCAACAGGCTTTTTCTTAAGTATGGAAATTTATCTGCATGTCAGCAGTGAGCTAAAAAGAGAGATTAGTTGCAGAAATTTCATTGGAACCCATATGCTTAAGTGCTACAGTAATACTGTTTGTACTGTAGCAGCATCTATGATAATGCTATGGCAATATTTATTTACATTATATTGTAAACTCTTATGTTTTTCTCATATGTTGGTGGAATATGGTTGAAATTTACTGGTAACTCCACAAGTGGAAAGAGACTTTAACTCCAAATGATCAAATATTTGTGGAGATATTTTTTTCAGATGGAAAATTACTTGAATGCTTTCTCATATAAGGAACAAAAATATTGTGCCACACCTAAGCCATCAAACTGAAATAAGAACTCAGAATCCTTACATCATGTGTAAATTCATATACTTATTTTCTTTTGGATTATAACTTCTGATTTACTTTTCTGCCGCTAGGAAAGTTGAAAAATAGTTTAATTTTCTCCTCACAGCATTTGATTCAATCACCAGCTCTTATCAATTCAGCTCTAATGGTAGGGAATGTGTTTAGATTCTAGACTGCCTTGCTTCATTCATATTGGTCCTATTTTCATAGCTCTCCTTCCCTGTCTCTCAATTGCGGCAAATACCTGTGTGTCTAGAGGTTCCCCATCAGACTTGGAGATTTTTTCTACAGAATATCTGAAAGGCAAAAGGCCACTGGAATGAAAAAAAAAAATGTTTTCAAATGAAACAACATAACTCTAGGCAGTTTCTGATTGATAGAAAATGTAGGAACTGCATTTTTCTTTCCAAATGAATGGACAAACTAAACTCTTCTGTTTGTTATTCAATCCCATCTTTCACCTGTGCATCACAAAGAAAATTTCAGGCTAGCTTCTGGTATGTAGGTGAAATGCATTTCTAGGTCAGACGCATCTTAAATCCAGATCAAGGAAATTGTCGAGATCAGGACCAATGGAAGGGATCCAGATGAGGACCAATGGAAGAGAAGTTTTGGGTACTTCCAGAATCAACACAGAAATATGGTAAATGGAACAGGATTTTTTTTTTTTCATCTTAATTAGACTTAAAATTAATGCAATTATTTTCATCCTCATAGTATTGCTGGTCCTAACCTGGGAATATTTTTAGAAGCACTTGATATTTTTCTCGTTGGGATAAGGGACTTGTGTGTATGATTTAGTGGGATAAAGCCAGTACCTTTCACAGGCACGTGAAAAGGATGAGCGTCTTAATTGGAGAAGGGTGAAAAGAACACAATGGTTGTGAACAAGCACACACCCAGTCTACGTATAGGCAGCTTACTTTAAGCCACCTATAGACTGAGATTGGATGTATGCAGGAGCTGCAGGGGATACCTGATGCAAGCATCTTTGACTGGGGAGTGGGGCGGGTGGGATTGTGGGGGCGGGGGTGGGGCAGGTCCACAGGGGGTGTTGATGAGTCTGGGGGGGGGAATGATGGGGAGAAAGATCAGGGGGCTAAAAATAGTTCATTCAGTGATAGTGAGAGGGTGGGAACAGCCCTTAGGCTGGGGCAAGCGGCTGGGCATTCTGGGGATCCAATTAACCCTTCCTTAGATTGGGTTAACCCAATCTCAGTCTAAGTTAGTGAACCTCCTAAAATTCACTTGGATTTGGTGCACCGTTTTTGGGTATTTTAAACCTTTTGTGTGCCTGTACAGTTTGGCTTTTTAATCTACCTAAACCCGGTTAGGTCAATCTAAATTAATTCCTGTACGTACCCAATGTGATTTACTAATGAAAGTAAACCTCAGAGTTCTGCGAACAGTTGAAGGTATTTGAAAAAGCCAAGCAGCAATTTAAAGTCAACAGTTGCATGAGGCGTCTTTTGCATAAATGATGACAGCCAGCAATTTGTTAATGATGTGGATGGCTTTAGGAAAAACACTGTGAAAGTAAAACTGAGATAATGGTGTTTAAAAATTGGGTTCCACAGAAAAGAGTAGATCAAATCTTTAACTAAAATGATTCCTTAAAAAAAAATCTCTTGCTTGAAACAGAGGATATTTTATATTTTCTAAAATTAAACCTGTTGAAATATAAGGCATATTGAATTTTTAAGATTAGAAGGGTGTGCCCTGCTAGTCAGACCTTGACTGAGACATTTGAACTGGAGAAAATGAAAATATAGCAATGCTTACTACTGTGCCAACATTAAATGATTAATTGCAGATCCAACGCAAACATGAGCCATATGAGATACTGCATCCATTTTTTTTCTCAGTCCTTAACATTTTTAGTTATTTTGATCACAAATATTTTCATTAGCAGCCGTTTCTTGTTCAGCTGCAAAGGAGCTGCTCACTAGGGCTGTGCAAAGCTTCAGTTGCTGATTTGATTAATTGGAGATTTGGCCTGATTTGGTGGCTGAATCTCCAAATCCGAATTGAATCAGGAGACACTTTAATCTCTCTTATTCGAATTGGAACCCTCCAAATCAATTTGGAGAGATTTGGAAAGATTTGATGACTTGGAAATGGACACAACTTTAAATGTTTCTTCTACATACTTCAAGGTACCAGGCAGCTCATGAATGATGAGATGGTGGGGTGGATGGAGTGTCCCACAGGAGTGCAGGGGGGTCCCCAGTGCACTCGACAGCAGACCCAGAAGTGGACCAGAAGCACTTCTGGTTCACTTCTGGGTCCACCGAGGACCACATGGGAGACCCCCTGCACCCCCCAGCTTGACAGCTGGTGTCTCCTGAGTCTAGGGGGAACCTGGGTTCCCCACACGGCTGATCACTGAGCTGGGGGATTGCGGGGGGGGGGGGTCCCCCTGCACACTCAGTGGTTGACCCGGAAGTGGACCAGAAGTACTCTGGTCCACCTCCAGGTTTGCTGCTGAGCACATGGGGGCCCTGCCCTGCTCTCCTATGGGATGCTCCATCTGTCCCACCATTGCAGGTTTCACAAGCTGCACCTGGTACCTCAAGGTATGTAAAAAACAAACAAACAAACAAACCAAAACATTTAAAGCTGTGTCTATGGACAAATTGCTGATTCTCTGAATCAGGCTCGAATCTTCAGATTTAAATTCAGCCATATTGAATCAGGACAGTGATCCAAATCAATGAATCAAATCATTGTCCATGTTCGGGCCAAACCCAAATTGAATACCGGCCCATTTTGCACATACTTACTGCTCACACTTTGCCTAACTTTCTTGAAAGCCCTAATTTTCTGAGGATGAAAGTGCTATGTAATTTACTTGTTATATGTTACTTAGGCCCCCTCCAGATGTTATTTTTGTAGTGCTACACAATTTGTAGCAGTATAAAAAATAAAGTACCATGCGTGGCCTCACATTAAAAGCCCCCTGGATGGAACGTGACAGATTTGCCACAGAGGCTCACCCTCCAACCAGAGGGCCCTAGTGAACTGTTCCATAGTTCACCTTGCCCCCTACAAGAATTTAAAGAGCTCACAAGGCAGGCAGTTCCCAGCACTCAGGCAATTGAAGCTAACTCTTAGGCTGGTGTTGGATTGCTGGCAGCACTTTGGTGTGCTAGGGTTGCAGGCAGTCCTGGCACTCTTGCTGCCTGACAGTAAGGCTGATGGGGCTCCCTGTGAGCCTCCTGGGGCAGCAGAGGCTGATCAGGGGTTTCCACCCCAATCATCCCCTGTCTCCACTGCTTCTACAGAGCCCTGTTACCCTTGTCACTAGGCAGCAAAGGTGAAAGGGCTGCCGGGACATCTCCTGCAGCAATGGGGGCTTGAACCCTTCCATTAGCCCCTGCTACCACTTGCAGAGAGATTCATCATCTTTGCTGCCCAACCAGAAATGTTCCCATGCACCCTGTGGGGCAGTTCTGCTTGCTGCCCTCCTACCCCATGGGGACAGGGCTGCCTGGAAGGTGCCCAAGGGCTGGCAGGGGGTGACCCAGAGGGAGAGATCCAGCAAAAGGGACAGGGACACATGGAAGCTGTTGGTGTCCAGGCTATCCAAGAGCCAACTGCTCTCACTCCCTAATTCTCCTTTAGAGGTGGGGAAAGCTGAGCACTACGAGGCAGTGGTGAAGAAAGCAAGAGTCTTCACATTGAGATCACAGTGAGGCTCTTGGCAGGTGTTACATTTATCACACAATTTACAGGATTTTCACTCCTTAAATGGTAACACGCCAGACATTCAAATTAACCCAAGATACATACTACCACATACTACCACAAGGAACTTTTTTCTTTCAACAAGTAACTTATTTGAGGTGGGTTTAACATTTCTTTTCTGTGGGTTTGCCATTATTGTTGTGTGAAAAATTCCTTGAATGTCTGGCATGTTGTCATTTAAGGCACAGCATTTGCATTAATTGGACACTAAATGGAATGTCTGCCAAGGACCTCACTGCCATTTCAATGTATAGACTTAGTTTCTTGGTATTTTCTTTTTGTGTTGTGTTTGTAGAGTTCTATCACCTGTATTTTTAATATCAAAGTCCTGTTCTTGTACAGGTGTCCACCTTCTCCCAATCAGTTATGTATGTTCAGTCCAAGGAGATTGAAAAAAGAGTGATGGGAAACATGAATGGATTCCAATGGTGCATTGTTTCTTTGGGAACACGCAAAACAGGGGTAATCAGACATCATGGAAGCAATGCCTTCTTTAAAGCACTTTACCACAGTACTGCTACCAGATTCTTGGGGAACTGTTGTTTCCCAAGTGAGACATTGTAGTCAAGAGCTAACCTATTGCTGCTTAGGTGGCTGTGTCCAGAATTTGCATATATCAGAACTTTGTTTAACAAAAACTAAAACAATGTCATTTTCCAAATGATAATGTTTGTTGCCATGCTAAGATTAATAACTTATTATGACTGTGTAATAGGGCTGTGTGAAAAACCATAGTTTCATTTCAATGTCCATTTCACAGGGACAGTGTTTTGTTTCATTGTTTTGTTTAATTTTGACGCACTGGCCCGTTTCGTTTCATCAAAACTGTTTCACTGTTTTGATGCGTTTTGATGTTCTGCCTGTAGGCTATAATGGGGAATCATGAAAATGACTAAAATGTTGTCATTGTTGCCTGATTTGGATGTAAATTACAGGGATGGTAGCCCCTTCTGAGAGCATGAATCCTGTCAAATTTCAAGGAGATAGGTGCAGAGGTTTTTTGGAAACTGCACCTCAAAGTCTTGAAAGCAAAACTCATAACACTTGCCAGCAGATCTGCGGGCCTGCACCCCCGGGAGGGCTGTGGGGCTGTGCCAGACCCCTCCTGGGAGTATGGGCCCCCAGATCTGCGCCAGGTGACAGGAGACTGCTGCTGCCGCCTGGGACCAGTGTTGGGTGCCTGGGACTGGTGTTCCAGCTTCAAAATGAAACACTCAGTGAAATTTCTCACAGCCCTACTGTGTAACAGCATGCACTGGTGACACGAAGCAACAGAAAGAGCAAATTCTACATAAATTGAGATATTTTAAAAATATCTAGTGGGTTTTCAATGAAGTATTTGCCTGTTTTCATTCTTCCTTGTCCTGAATTGATTAACAGCTTTTCAGATATGATGTGAAATGCATTAACCAAAATAGAAAGTATCCAGGGTAACTGACTGTGAAAAGGGCTACCAGATTAGAAACAAATGTGTCAGATGATGATATTGATGCCATGAGAGGACATCTGATGAAATTTAAGGGCAACAAATTTAAAATAAGTAAAAGGATTTTTTTTTTTACACTGGTGTATAATTAACAAAATGAGCTCCATGGGGTGTTAATTCAGCCAAAAAATAAAACAAGTCTACTGAGTCTACTGACTTTCATATGCATACAGAATAGCAAGAATGGTAAAGGTGAGGGTAACAATTGCATAAAAGACATGAAACCTTACTTTCTTGGGTTTAAGGCACCTGCTAAGTGACTAGAATGAAACTGGGCAAGTTGTTCCAGTCTATAATTTCTTGCATCATCTAAACCAGGGGTATCAAGTTCATCAGGCCCCATGAATTTGAATGGCTTGGTGTATGCCCATAGACTGGGGCATGCCCATAGACTGGCCTCATGGGCCAGATCCAGTGTGCGGGTCGGTCTGCTGCATGTGCTGTGTACAGTGTGCTTCTGAGCCATCACACCATGTGCAACATGTGCCGCAAACTGGCCCCATGTACCTCATGCAGCACACAGGACCAATGCCGTTATGCACTGCATGCATCAGTCTGGAGCACACCAGATGCAGCATGCAGGTGGAGTCCAAGACCAACAGCAGTAGCATGGGCCAGATAATAGGACTCTGCGGGCTAGATCCAGCCTGCACGCTGTATTTTTGACAACCATGATCTAAAGCTTACGATATTAGATGGCATGAGGTAGAGGTGAATGGAGCATCAGTATGGTGCAACTCCTTTCTCAGTTAATTCTAATTTAATCATAGGAAATGAGGGTTGGAAGGGTCCTCAGCAGGTCATCTAGTCTAACCCCCCACTCAAATAACAACAGTTCTCAGCTATATCATCCCAGCCAAGGCTTTGTCTAGCTGGGTCTTGAAAACCTTCAAGGATGGAGATTCCACCACCTCTCTGAGTAACCTGTTCCAGTGTTTTACTACCCTCCAAGTGAGAGAGTTTTTCTTAATATTTAACCTAAATTTCCCTTGCTGCAACTTGAGACGATTGCTCCTTTTTCTGCTTTGTAGAGCTTAGGATACCGAAGGATAATCTTTGTAGAGCCTAGAATATTGGAGGTTATTGAAGTATATGGGTTCATACTTCATATAGTCTAGGATATTGTTGTATATGGGTTCATACTTCAGGAAAAACAGGAAGCCCTGACTTATGCAGCTGAAATAAGTAGACTGAAAAGAGAAGCATGACAAAGATAAATGATCACACAACGTGCAAGCTGAACTCCACATGGATTCATGTGGAATTTGTCATCTGTCTGTGGTGGTGTTGCCCAGACAGATACGTTGTTGGGGGAAGGGAGAGAGGAGTTTTAGTTGCATTTTCTCAGTAGCTTTCAGCATTGGCTACTGTTGGATGAACTGATGAACTGAAGTGTTTTTAATAAGTATGATTACTTTTAATCTCTTTGTAAACCTTTATCTATTACTCTAACATTTCATGTCTACCACTGTTTTCATTTTGGGAGAAAATATATCTCTTTTGTCATAGATATGTATTCAGTGGTGACAAATGTAGAAGGCAGCCAGGGCCAAAGATTGGTCTTCACTATCATCCTAAAACTTGCAACTACATTTCAGGGCCATGGACAATTATTTCTATTGGCATAAAGGCAACTTATGGGTTTTTTTTCCAAATTCAAGCTAGGGCAAGTTTTATTTAGTCCCATGATTGTGGTGTGTTGGTATATGTGGTGTGTTGGTAAATGAGATGTTGCAGGAGCAGTCTGGAGAATTGTGAGCAATTTGGCTTTAGTGGGCAAGAGAGGCGGGGGGAAGAAAAAGTTAAGACTAAAGGAGCTACAAGCATTTGCTAGAACACAATGTTTTGGACCTAGGACTGAATTACTTAAACTCCTTTCTTTTTGGTCTTCTTTTGGCTTAACTTTGAAAAACTGGCATTTCAGAGCACTAAGCTGGCTGTTACTGATACATGTATTACTAACTTAGTGTACTGCTTCTGTATGATGATTAGCCCTGTTGTCTGCCAGCTTGTTATTATATTGGATTGATTTCAAAATTCTTTTTACTCCACAAGTCATTTTCCCCCCATATACTTCCTTTTCCGGTATACAGATTAGGGTTCATGTTCGGTCTGTGAAGTGTTAAGCTCATCATCAATGAAAATGTTCTTCTAACTTCATGTTGTCAGAATATTGACTTGGCAGTTCTCCAGCTGAGAGTGTTTTACAGAGAAAACAATTCTACAGAGCAGCAACCGAAAGTTCAATTAATGAATTTCACAACATGCACAAAAATTATCTTTAAAAAAATCCTGAATTTGAGCAATCATGATACTGTACCTCTATTGAAAGGTGAAAATAATTACACAGACCAACTCACTATACCAGTGAGAGCCAACGTTTTTGGGAGGTATGCCAAAAATTAGCCCTGTATCCTTCCCAAGTGCCACTCTGGTTCCCTTCCCCTGCACAATCTGTTGCTCTGCCTTCTGCTTCCTGCCCTATACTCCATACCCTATACTTCTTCCTTCCCTATACTCCTATCTTCCCTAGCTGCCACTGCGCTGCTTATCTCCTCATTGATCTGCCAAATGCCACACACAGAGACCCCTGCCAGACAGGTAGGTAAAGGTGTGATGGGATCTGATGCACAATCCACACAATCTCACTTCTTGCCATGCCACATGTGCGTGCCAGGAAGCATGATTGTGTAATTGAGCATCAGATCCCATCATGCCTTATTGATGGAGGAGATCACAATCCTTGGCTCCCACAGCACCAGCAAGTAGAAAGCTTCTGCATCTGGGAACCTCCTCCCATAGGAGCTCCCACCATATTCTTCTGCAGTTAGGAGCCCCACCGGCTAATCTCGGCTTCCAGCTGCTTGTGCACACCATGGGGGTTTAATTCGGTTTAGTTCTCCCTAAATTGAAATGGTGGATATTTAAAAACACTGGTTCAATTTAGGGAGTAATTCAGTCCTAGGTCCAAATCAATTTTAAACTGAATGAAATCCCCGTGGCGTGCACACAGGGGTGGGGGCCTGATCCTTACCTGCCTTTTTAGCGGGGGGGAGGGAAGGGGGAGCTGTCTGCCGTCCGAGCAGTCCGAGCAGCGTGGGGGACCCCAGGCAGCACCTAGCCTGCCAGTCTTGGGGGGTGCCGCAACCATGGAGGGAATTGCTGACCCTCTCACAGCCACAGAAGGAAGCACCAAGCCACAGCACAGCTCAGGCAGGCTCTAGGGAGGGGGGCAAGAAAAGATCAGGCTTGCCATTTTTTATTTGTTTTTTTTATTTCTCTCTTCAGTGGAACCTGCCTGCATGGGTTATTGCTGAGTCCCACAATCCCTGAGTTGCACAGGACCCACCAAGCCCCGAGCATATTGGCTTCCAGCACCCCATGCACTGTTGTACTTTATTAGGTAGAAACATAAAACACCTTGAAGATGGTTTTATCTTGCTACGCACCAAAGTCAGTTAAAGCAGAATACATTGCCGAACTTGCAAACAGCAACACCATCAAAGCAGTGTAAAAGGGCATTTTAGCCATTTTAAAGACCAATATTGGGGTGTATACAAAGGCCCTGGGATGTACCATGCACCCCTGAAGCTGGGATCCCACAGTGATGAGGCTTCCAGCAATGGGGATGCATTTGTTCAATTAATGGTGTGATAGGAACAAGCCACAAACTTATTACTTATTTTTTGTGGAATAACATTCTGGTTTATTCCTTATTTTATGATGCCATTAATTGCTTTAATGTGTGGCAAGGTTACAACTTAAGTTGTGGTTAACTGGTTAATGATACTTTATGTGTAAAATCTGGCAGGGGCAAGAGCCTGCCCATGCCACTTGTGGCATGTGCTACAGATTGGCCACACTGGCACTATACAGTGACTAAACATAAAATATTTCTATGTTTTATTCCCATAAAAATGCCCAAGTGAAGACATTTTTTTTCTAAGTTCTTCACTCTGCTTGAATGAAAACAGCATGGCAAGAAGTGTTCTTGCAAATTTTCTCACATTTCCTGTTTGTTTTCTGACCAGATGAACCATGTAAAATGTTCCCTTATTGTGTTGCTCCTGCTTCTGTCCCATTCAGAAACATTTAGATGCTAAAATGGTTTGCAAAATTAACGGGGGGTCGGGGGGGGGGAACCTTGCCTGTGCTCTTGCCTGCATTTTATTTTACTCCACTTTAAGGCCAGAAGTCTTGCATTTTATGGAAGCAAAATCAGTTTGTATTGTACTGTATACCTTGCAGATTGCAGCATTAGCCAGGTCTTTTTATAGCTAGTCTTATTGCTTTAATTTATTTCTCAGTTTTTTAACTTTGATATCCATAATGGGTGTTTTAATATTTAGCCATTTTTTCCGAAATGAGACTTGCAGTATAACTTAAGCATCTCGCTAGCATTTTCAGAATTACTTTGGTGATTTTTTTGAATTTGGCTTTGATTCACTTTTTTGGAACATACTATATATTGAGTATAATATCCATATTAACATGTTCATCTGCAGTAGTCATAGTACCGTGCCCATCTTGCAAGCATAGCCTGAAGTATTTCAAACATGAAGGACATTGTATTCTGTCACCGGAAGATTTATGGTGCTATAGTTGGTGTGAGAAGATGATGAAAAAAGTAATACATCCTAATTTTGGCAGGATTCATGCCATCTAAGATCTTTGTCAGGAAACAAATCAGTTACCAGCAGTCTGACACCACATGCCTTAGAAAAATAAATCTACCTTAGATGATAACTCTGCCTACATGTGGTGTGCAAGGATAAGTGAAATAACTGTAAAGGCTACATTCTCTGACCTCAGATGAAAGGCTGTATAAGCAATGTTCCTAAAATAACTTTACTATCAGGTGGGACTAGTAGTGAGACAGTGTTCAGTGACTTTGCTTGGTGTGTTTCAGCATGACTTGAGCTCTCTATTACTTCATTCCTTTCATCCTATGCATTATGAAGATGAACTGCCATGACTTTTGCAGTATGTTTGTAAGCAGATATTAAAAAATATCGAATCCTTAGACTGATGTTACAAATAAAGGATTAGTTTCTGCATTCCTTGTGGACTCCATTTATAGCTGACTGAGTTTTGTTGGGTACAAGGAGTGTTGGCTTGGCACAAATATGTAGTGTGTGTGTTGGGTTTTGTTATGTTAAATCTTGTCACATAGCCTCTCCAATAAACTTCACTTCTGGGTTATGGTGTCACAACAAAGAGCACAGAGACGAACTGCTCTAATTACATGATGCAGACTGAAGAATTACACTTTAGTTTATCAAATGGAATGAACATATCTGTACGCAGCTTGTCTTGTGGGAGGGGAGCATGGAGGATTAGGATGGGTCATCAATTTGAAATTACCAGTTTTTAAAGGTAGGAATTCAGGATTTTCAATAACTCCATGTTTTGGCTTATTCTCATCAAATTCATCCCCTATTTTGTGTGTTTTTAAATTACCTCATAGTTAAATTTGTGTTTTGCTACTAGCCAAACTGTTAGAATGACTTACATGTGCCTTAAAAAAGTCTTTCAGTTTTTGTTTTTAATAAAACCTAGGCTGCACACACTAAGGTGTTTCTAGTATGAGTACATCATTGCCCCATAAACTCTCACAATTTTCATTGGGTCTTAGTGATGCCCTACTCCCAAATCCCTTTAAGTATACAAATTAATTATAAATGTTGGGTAGTAATAAAAATGCTGGGTAGAGATGCATCTCTATCTTTTTTTCTAAATAAAAATGCTAACATATCAGCTTTGGTCTTTATTGGTGTAAGTCTCTAATGACTAATTTATTTGACTCTACCGTTGAACAACTGTTAAAATTAAGCCATGTTGGAGAAAACGATAGTTCTTGCTTTTCTTTGTTCTTAAATGTTATCACTAGCAGCTTAAATGCAGTTATGCCTGAAACTTAATTATACCAAAATGACTTTAATGATTGTTCTTGGTGTTGTAAAATTATGTTTTTGAAGCTAGAAATGAATTCAAATATCAGGATAAATGATGAAGTACTGCTTTTCCTTTTTTATTTTTATTTTTTCTTTAAAGGTTATTGCATCAGGTAGAAGACTGGAGAGAAAAATATCTGGCGGGAGGGGAGGGGGACGGTATCCAAATTGAGCCTAGATTGTTCATGTTTCTGAACTATATAAGTCCCACACACAAGCATGAAACATAGAACAGGGTAACAAACCCCAGTAACATAGCATGGGAAGCTTCTGTGAGGGGGCCATGGCAGACTGGGGAGGAGACAGGCATTACAGTGGTGGGTAGGACAGAAATCAGAAAGTAGAGCAGCAGATCAGACAAGGGCCACAGGGAAGGAAGTGGAGCAGCAGATTAGGCAGGGAGCACCAGGTATGAAGTGGAAAGTAGAGCAGCAGATCAGACAGAGGCAAGGGATTGGAGTGAGTGGCCTTCGGCGAGGGTGCAGGCCTTATTTGTGGCACAGCTGCCAAAAGTTTGGCCCTCACTTTTATAGAACAAGAGAAGTCGAGCCAAAATTAATGGTGCAATGAGGCAATTACCACAGTGCCATCATTTAACATGGTGAAGAAAAAGCACGCAAAGTATAGAAGCAGACTAAGAATGAAAGAGTAAATTTGGGGTGAGGAGAAAATTTCAAACCACAAGTGTTGAAAAACAGCTTATTACATTGCAAATTGTTCTTATTATAAAAGAAAAAGAGGTCTTCACTGAATCACTTTTTTTTTTTTTAAAGCGGAATAGATAATAAAGCACACACACAAAAAAATGCATCTCCTGTACTTGTTTAGCTCAACCACTGAAAATGGGAGCTGCTTTACTTCAGAGATGGTTCTGAGAGGACGCAGTGCATAGAAAAAAAATGCTAAATAGTTTCTTTCAGTCTAAAAGAGTCGAATGCATGCTACATATACAGTACTTAATTAGGTGATAAAACAACAATTGAGGCTGATCTTTTTCTTAGACACAATTGCTTCCATGCAATAGTCTACCAGACCCATCTCAGTTTGTTAGGCACAGCCTTACCTGGAAGATTTGGTGTGTAATGGAAACATAACGAGACAGGGAGAAGCACTGGGAAGAAGAAAGCTATTGGCCAAATCCATGAGTGAAAAATTCTTGTTGGAATTCATGGAAAATATCTCTGGAATCAAGGTTCAAGGATAAAGACAGCTGCCACTACTGGCAATGGTGGCAACATTTCATATTGGCTACATTCAACTACAGTGCAGCATTCAGCAAAATTCTTAAAATTTCTCTGTATTGAGGAATCTCTTATCTAAAGTTATTCTTGCTTGGAGCTTGACTTCGTAACCTCAAAATGAAGGTTGGGGTGTTGCTCACAAGGCAGTATTAGTGCAATCTGAGTTCTGTAAGTCAGTTCTCAGGACTTTTCTTATCTGTCCTTAATTTAGAATACTTAAAAGTTTTTAGAAGTTTGACAGTTTCAGTGGAATCTCAGCATCTAGCTAAAGTGGATGAATGTCAATATGTCCACTTTTAGTTGGCAAGAAGGCAGAAGGATGAATTTAATGTAAGAGGATATAGTTGAGTACTGTCAGAGAACTCTGGAGGGAGTCAGAGTCCCATGTGGAAAAAAAAAAAAAAAAAAGATAAGGCACATTTCCCTTCAAAGACAGTAACCTCCTTCTATCTGCCAGTCTTTGAAATACTGTCTGTCTGGTATTGCTTAGCATTTCCATTAATGATTTGGATGGTGGGGTCAAGTACACACTTACATTTGTGAATGACACCAAGTTGCATGGAACTACAGACATTCTGGGGGGTAGGGATAGGATCCAGAGTGGAGACATGGTCCACAGTCAATCAAATAAAATTCAAGGGCAAGGTCCTTTACTTGGAATGGAATAACTGCATGTATAAATACAGACTGGGGACTCACTGGCCAGTCTGAAGACTACCAAGAAAGATCTGGAGATTATGGTGGACCATAAGCTGAATAGGAAGAAAAAGCCAACAGCATCCTGTATTGTACTGATGGGAGTGTCGCTTGCAAATCAAGGGAAGTGATTATTCCACTCTCTTCAGCACTGTGGAGGACTTATCTGGAGTACTGTGTCCAGTTTTGGGTCCTACACTTCAAGAAAGATGTGGACAGATTAGAAAGAGTCCAATGCAGGGCAGCAACATGATCAGGGACCTGGCAGTCAAGACTAGTGATGAAAGGCTGAAAGAGCTAGGATTATTCAGCCTGGAGAAGAGAAGACTGAGGGTGGATTGATAACAGTCTTCAAATATCTGAAGGGTGATTACAGGGAGGATGGATGGACTTTTTTGTGGCTCTAAGATGCAGGACTAGATGCAATGGCCTCTAGCTGCAGCAGGGGAATTTAGGTTGATGATCAGGAGGAACTTTCTGATTCTGAGGGTTGTCAAGCATTGGAAACAGGCTACCCAGAGAAGCTATAGAATCTCCATCCCTGGAAATTTTCAAAATCAGTTTAGACACACCTTTGGTTGGGATGGTTTAGTTAGGGATGAACCTGCCTTGAGCAGAAGGCTGGATGAGATGACCTTGTGAGGTCCTTTCCGGCCCTACTTTCCTATAATTTTATGATCCTAAATACGAATAATACTTAGCTAGCACTAAGTGATTTCATTAACTTCCTATTTTATATTAATCTGCCATTGGATTCATGGGCTTTCTCATTTTGTTGACTGAGACCATTATAAAGGAGAGATGATTATTAACACATATGGAATGAAGAACAATGAGTCATTAAGTCAATTGATTCCCTTAGGTGCCTGAATAGTAGTGCAACCGCTGCTATACTGTGAAGCAGGAATCAAAACAGGGTGCTTTTATTTGGGGGGAAAAATCAGCTTCCCCACTTAAGATGTACACCCCAATTTTGGGGCCTGATTTTTTGGGGAAAGGTACATGTGGTCTGTAAGTAAATATGGGGGTTTTGTGTTGCTGCTACCTCCCCCTCCCCCACAACCTCCACACACAGATGGCACCCAAGGGTACTGCCCCAGTTCTCCCTATCTCCCTTAGTTACACTACTGCTTGTTCGAGACGTTTTAAATGCCTTAACTTTTGAGGTAGTGGAAATTGTGTTAAAATAAAACACCCTTAGTTGATTCTTACTTGTTGTAAAGGTTTTTTTGGGGGGGTGGGGGGCATTTCCCCCCTCAATAAAATGAGAAATGTTTCAATTTTGAAATATTAAAGCTACAAGATGGCATGTTACTGCATTATTCAATAGGATTGCATAATTTGGAAATGTGGCTGATGGTATAGCTACTAGGAGAGAGAAGATCAGTTTTTGCTCATTATCCTACCATTTCTTTGAGTGTCTTCAACAAAGGGTAACATCACTGAGAAGTGCTTCAACAACATTATTAAAGGAGACAGATGTCTGTTTGTTTGTGAAGAAAAATAAACTAAGTTTCTGTTACAGAAGCTAGCAGTTTACATCACATTGACAAACAAGCTCTATATTATTTGCCTTCTGTTCCAACCACAGCCATCTAGTTGAAACTGTTCTAGGGTCCCTTAGTGATGGTCAGCTGATTTATCTTCCACATTGTGGTTTTGGCTCAAAGCTGTTATTTCTCATTGTTATCATAAAAGACCAATGTCATTCCCTTTGTATCAATATTATAAATCCTATATAACATTGTTTTATAATAGCAAATTTGTTACATTGCCTTACTTGCATAAGGCTGGAATTTGCAGTAGTAGTTATGTGCTTGAATGAAAATCAATTAATCTTACTTAATAGAATTCAAAATCTTGGGACCTAATTGCAAAGCAAGTAGAGCTAAGGGAAGTATTAAGTATCTACTCATTCTTTCCTGTTCTTCATTACACTTCTATGTTTTTAACCAGATGTTGTAGTGATTACTATATCAATTACATAGGAAAACACGTCACAATCTCCACCTCAAATTGTATGTTTTCTGAGAGAGAAAAAAAACTGAGGTCATTGTAAGACCTGACTGAGTGCAGAATTGGGGCTTACTAGTATGCAAAACAAAGTGTTAATTAACTTTTATTTTTTCTTTTTGAAATGATATTAATCACATCTTGTATGTGGGGCCTAGGTTTGGACTATCTGTGGAGATCTGCATTAAATGTAAATTTCCTTTATGCTTGGAAGACTGTTTTGATATTGAATAAAGCATATTTGGTCATTTTTTTTTTCCTAATTGGCAGCTCTTCAAATTACCTTTGTGTCCAGAATTAAACTGAGTAGGTGCCTTCCTGTATACCACCAGTAATACATGTTCAGTAGGCCAAATGATTTCTGTAGTGATTCCTATCCTATCGAGTTACTTTTTGTGAGGCAGGATGCTTCTATAAATTGGTAAACAACCTTTCTGGTGCACGTGAAAAAAATGAAATCCATTTCATCACTTTGTGCATGAAATTAGATATATCAAGCCTGTCTAAGGATGAAGGCAAGATTTTTATTTCAAGTTTTTCTTGAACAGGAACACACGTTGTATATAACATTGAGAGATTGTTCTGAAAGCACATAAGTAGCTGTTGAGCAAAGGAATTAATTCTAGTGAATGACTTACTCTATATGTTTAATTTCTTTCTTAATTGGGACTTTAACATTACCTGATGCATCTAAAATGTTGTTGATCCAAATAGCGGGATGCTCTTCCACCGAGTTAATATGAAAACATGTCTTTACTCTAAAGTGTATGCATGTAGTATTCAACCCTGTGTTTTGTTTATTAGATGTATATACCACCCTATCCAAAAGGGTCTGAAAGGCTTACATAAACAAACAAACCAAAGGCAGAATTCCTCCCAAAACCCTAAACTCAGAAACTTCAACTCCCCTCTCCCCCAATCACTACCTCCCTCCCACACCCTGATTTTCACCACCCCACCTCACCACCAGGGAAGATTTTCCCTATCCCCCTCTCAACATGCCCCCCAAGCCCACACCTATTTCTTACAGATGGGTTGCAGCTGGCACTCCTCTCCTTAACAAACACAACACAAAAATCAAAGAAACCTAATTAAAAGAAAAAAAGAAAGAAAAAGGAAGTTCTTCCATCCCTGCCTTGGTCACCACCAGAGGGCAACACCAAATGATGCCCTCCAGTGGCACCCACCCAGGGATGTCTGCTGGCTTTGTAGGGTCTACAAGCTGGTCAAGTCCTTCTCCCTTCTTCAGGTGGCTGAGAGAGTGCCTGAGCTGGGGCTCAGCCCTCTCCCAGAGGGAAGGCTGAGGGTGTGGGAGTGATGGCCACAGTTCTTCACTCCTGGGTAGTCATTTAGTACTAATTATATCTATATGAAAGCAAATTGTGGCAGGATTTAAATAATTTTTTAATAACACCTTTCATCCTTCTAGCTACCATCACACAAGTACTAAGACAGGGGTGGGCAATTATTTTGGGCGGAGGGCCGCTTACCCAGTTTTGGCAGGCTGTCGAGGGCTGCGTGGGTAGCCCCGTCCCGTGACAGGTGCCCCACCCCTTGACAGGTGCCCCACCCCCTGGTCACCATCTTGGGACCAACATCCCAATGTCTTGGGACCAATGTCCCAGGACCAGCACTGGTGGGGCCCAGAGCGAGGCACAGGACAGCAAAGGTCTGTGGAGCCAGGCTGGGCTGCACCAGCAGGGAGAGGGGAGCTGGCCTAGCTCCATAGAGCCCCTACCAGCTGGGACCCCCTGCTCCTGCCATCCTTCTCTGGGCCCCACTGGTGCTGGCCCCAGGACACTGGTGCGGGCCCTGTGCTCCCACTGGCTCCCTGCCCGCTCACTCCCAGTGCCCTCCAGCCCCACGGTACAGGTGGGGGGCAGTGCACAGCCCTGACCCCTTGCTTGCCAGCAGGAAAGAAGCTGGTGCTGAGCATGGGGAAAAGTGGCCCCTCACTTGCCCCATGGCTGGTGCTCCCTGCTGCAGCTGCTCGCAGCCCATGCGGAGCTGTCTGGGGCAGGCACAGGCAGTCTCATGCAGGCTGCAGGTGGCTGCTGTGTGTGGCGCTGTCTATGGGGTGGGCAAGGGGCCACTTTTCCCCATGCTCAGCACCAACTTGTAACCCTCCCCACTGCCAGCCTGGCAGTAGGGCCGGGTTACAAGGTGGTGCTGAGCACGGGGTGGGGGGAAACTAGCTCCTCCTGCCCCATGCCTGGCGCCCAATGCTGGAGCCACTGGCAGCTGGTCTGGGGCTGCCTGTGCCTGCTCTGGACAGCCCCGTGTGGGCTGCAAGGGCATGCAGTGCAGGGTGCTGGACATGGGGCAGGCAATGGGCCACCTTTCTCCGTGCAGGGAAGGAGCCAGGGAAAAACTGAATGCAGGGGGGGGGAAGTGGCCCCTCCCCCACCCCACAGCCAGTGCCCCACGCTGCAGGTGCTTGCAGCTCACATGGGGCTGTCCAGAGTGGGCATAGGCAGCTCCATGCAGGCTGCGAGCAGTTGCAGGGTGGGGCACCAGGCATGGGCGGGGAGGGGCCACTTCCCCCCACCCTGTCTGCACTCCTTCCCTGCCTGGGGTCCCCCCCCCCACTTACCTGAGCTTCCTGCACTGGGGCAGCCATGTGCTCCCAGCCCAGGAACCCTGGCTGGGGCTTATGGCTGGGGGGTGGGTCTGGGCAGGCCTGCTGTTGTTGGAGCCCACCGGGCTTCCCCTGGGTCCTACTGCCCTTGGTACCTATCATCTTTGATAGGAACCAAGGGCAGAGAAATATTAGTTTTCTACATTTTCTTAGGGGCCCTGCAGGCCAGATAGAGTGGCCTCATGGGCTGCATCCATCCCGCGGTTCGTATTTTGCCTACTCCTGTACTAAGGTGTAAGAGGTCTTGGAAATGCCATTGAGAGATTAATAGAAAAGGCATCGCAGGGTTTGCATAGAGCTGACCACATTTAATATTGTATTGAAACTCTGCTTAGGGTGGATCATGAGTTTCTTTTGCATTAGCTCACAACTATAGTTAAAATGGGAAGTGTGGGATGACTTCCCAACGGAACACAAAAGGGAATTTAACTCAAAATTATTTCATGAATAGTTTTAAAGGCCCACCAGAACACTAATATACATGTGGCCTGTAGAAGTGACATGGGATCTTAGATGGTGAGTGGCTGGGAGGACCTTGCCATATAAAGTATCAGGCCAATGACTTGCCCATGGCATTGCTTTCTAGAATATTGTGCAAGCAATTGAGGTTAGATCTGTTTTGGAGTGAGGGAAGGCAAAGGGAAAATTCCACTTGTAGAATATCCTCAACACCAGATGTGGATGTAGGTTAGTTACACGACACTTATTTTACTAAGCCATAGGGCAGTCAAAGAAAGCAGCAGATGCTAACTACATGACCAGTGAAGCAATGCTGCTTTGAGACTGCTGTTCTCAATTCTAGAAGACTGGTAGATTCTTCTACAAAGGGGAAGGGAAGGATTTGTTCAGTATGGGAAATATTTGGAATTGACTGTACTGTTCTTTCTGTTATCCTCTATATAGCAGGAAAGGCACACAGAAGACAGCTTATGAGTCCCTCAAGATGTGAGTGAGGGGTTACTTGAGCTGATAGTACTTGGGGATGGTTTACAGAAGAAAAAAATAGGAAAAATGCAGAAGGGCCTTGAAGTTAATATGGTCTCTTAAATAGAAAAGGAAAATTTAAAAATAATGTCCATGTAATAAGTAGACAATTGGAAAACTCTCTAAGAGTATGCAGAAAGAGGAGATTTAATATCCTAAAACAGAGTTAGAATATACAAACGCAATAATAAATACTGGCAGTGAGTAGAGTTTTTGTCTTGCTGCTTTGGGAGTTTCATTATTATTATTTTTTTCTCTATTTTCTTGTAGTCATTTTAAAAGCTTTCAAGGATAAAATCTGTACCTTCAAAAGTAAGATTTTTTTTTTTGCTATGGGTATGTGGATAACAGAGCACATCTGTGGCGCATGGAAAGTGAAAAACCCCATTTTAACAGTATTGTGGTAAGTAGTTCTCTGTGCAGGAATGAATTTTACATTTTGCAAATGAAAAATCCTGTTTTGTGACCTATTTTTAAAACCTTAGATTTGCCCAAACTAAAATTTTGGATCCCACCTTCCTTGTAACTGTGAGAAGTATCCAAACCTCAGAATAAATTGCGTATGTCTACAGTTTCAAAATTTAGATTCAGACATCTTTAAGAATGGGGATGGTAAGAACTGGCTGTGAAAATGATGCAAACTTTCTGTGGAAACGATTCGGTTAGAGAACAGGTGGCACTTGATGATTTGGCATCTTTATGCTGTGAATTGGGGTATACTTGTGTGCCAATATGAAAAGTAAACTTCAGGACCTTTACTGAAGAAATATTTGGCATGACCTGCAAGCCAATCTATACTAGCAAGTTTTAAAAAAATGTTAAAGATTTGTTTTGTTCAGTTCTACAACTAATACAACAGCATAAGTTAAAAAAACTGGCTGTATGAACTAATTATTTGAACCTGAGTTGTGGCACTGCTGCAAATATACAAGTATCCTAGTCCAAGGTTAGTTTGAATTGGAAATTATTTCAGAAGTTTTAGAGGTGGACAAAATGTTACTGAAGTGGAGAATTATGACCTTTGTTAAAAATGGGTATCACTCAAATATTTAGATCATTGGCTACCAGGTGTGGGTTGATTTAACAATTCTGCATGTTTCTTGTATTATATTACACTCAGGAAAGAAAGACTTGCAGTCTATGTAAGTGTCTCAAATTGCAGGACTGCTTGAATAAGAGCAGATTTGTACATGGTACATTCAATGCCTCTGAACAATAGCCTTGAATTAAGATTGCTCTAGTGATTCTTCCTCCTTCAGTCTTTCTCTTTGTGCCAAGCAGCATTAGCACTGCTTTTGTGTTTTAATGTTAACATTGATTTGAGGACATTTTGTTTGCTCTCTTACAAATGCATAAGTGCAAGCATGACTAATGGCAGTCCAGAAAAACTGGTGCAAAAGACAAAGCCGTCAAAGATGCATAGGAACAGGAGTGTGCATGGCTTTCTCTTGAAAATATTAAAGCAAACAAGGAAGTGAAAAGGTGGAGGAAACATAGAATTGTAGGAGTTCCTCACTGCATCAACCTGAGCCTAGTACTCTGTATCTACCACTTGTGGGGAAAGAAACTCTTAAGCAGAGGAAACAGATGGGGAATCATCCGAGTCTTACTATTGGAGCTTTAGCTATGAAGCTCAAGATTTAGTATTTCTTCAAAAAGTTGTGATGAATTAAGGAAACTCTGGATATTCTTGATTTCTTTATGTAAATATCCAATCTTTTTTAGACTAATCTGCTGCACAGTAAAGCATCACTATGTAACCATGTGCTGAACTACTGCACAGTAAATAGGCTAATAAACAGGAAATCTACTACCTGTAAATACAATAGATTTACTGTGAATTAGCTAATGAGCAATAGTGCATGTGTAGACCTTGGCTGGAAGCAAATTAGCTCTGGGTCTCAGTCAGGCCAGTAGGGAGCCAGCCTCATTCCAGGGGCAGATCAATGTGGCTGAGACAGCTCAAGCAGTTCCTGGATGGCCTTTAGACCCCTAGCTTGGCACCTGATGTCTGGGCCAGCTGATGCCTCCCCTGACTACTGTGTGCTGGTGTGCTGGGCATGTGTTGGTTGTAGTAGTGCTGTAGAGCCCCAGCCTTAACCCTCCAGGCTTTTTCTGGCTGCTTCCTGGCAAGTGGACACCATGCCCCTGTACTGTGGGCACGTGCTGACTCTAACAGTCCTGTAGGTTGTCATGTATGAGCAGGAGAGGGACCAGGAGGACTGCATCTTCTGGGACAGGCCCATTGCCCTCCTTGAGATGATGCTGGAGGCATAAGAGAAGCAGGCTGTCATAGTGGCCTGGGCAGTGGAGGTCATGGAGAAGGACCACTGGGTGCTGGACACCATCCTGGCCCTGGCAGTCACCTTAATGCTGTTCGCGACCCAGCTCAAGCCCCATCCATTGCCTAGCTGGCATCCCTTGCATCAGCCCTGGCTACACCTTCAGCCCCACCTGTGGCCCCATGCCTAGCCCTCCAGTGGGCTTAGGAGGAAGTCCCGCAATGCCTACCATTCACCTGCCCACCACATGGCCCCTAAACAGGAGATGGCCCCTGCTGGGCCCACAAAGCCCACCCTCACTCCCAGGCCATCAGCTTCACTGCAGTGTCCATACCTGTGGTGATGCCACCAGAGACTGGGTTGCTAAGTGCCTCTTCCTGGTCTCTGTGCCATAGGTGCCTCCAGCCCACTGTTGCCCCCAACACTACACCAACCACACTCTTGTAAATAGTTGCATGGGGAAAAGGGTGTTTTATTGGTGGTAAGTGTTCGGATTCAGGGTGGGGCCTGTTGTTCAGGAGGGAAGGTGGGAAGGATTGTGTTATTGGGGACAGAGGGCAAGAGGGAGTGTGTTGTGGTAGAGAGAAATAAAGATTATTGATTGGAAACTGTCTAGAATGTGTGTGTTCTTGGGGGTGCACTGTGGGTCTGGGGTTCATGGGCAGCTGCCCATATTGTGGGGAGTGGAGGAAGAGATCGTTCATGACTGCCTTGCAGACATGGTCCCCTGTCTACCACTGCTGGCGGGGGAGGGCAGGGAGTCTTCATGGAGCACTCACCACAAGCTTGTGGGACAGCATCCATGCCCAGCCTCTGCCTGTCCCCTCTGGAGACCCCTGCCATCCTCAGCTGCCTTCCTTCCTCCCCGGAGGCCCCTAGCACCCAGACAGCTGCATTTGAAGTCTGAAGCTCCCCCTGGCTTCTGCAAGAGGTCAGAGCAGGGCAGGAGCAAGCCTGGATCTGTTTAATCCAGGTGTGGGCAAAATATGGTCCACAGGCCGGATCCAGCCTGCCAACTGGCTGGATACAGTCTGTGGCTGCCCCTGTAGTGCTTCACATGGGGCTGAGCTCCACCCACTCCTGTCAGGGATGCCTGCACCACACTCCTGCCAGCCTCAGACAACATGCAACTTCTGGTGGGGCTGTTCCCAGCATGGCTGCAGCTGACCAAATGCCCCTCTGCTCCCCTCACCTCCAGTGGGAGGAGTCAGGCTGAAGCTTCCTTCTCCCTCAACACCTGGCCACCCAGAGCAGCACAGCAGGGGCAGGAGCAGAAGGAGGAGTGGCTGCTGGAGGTGCGGTGAGTACAACAGCAGCCAATTGGATGCAGCCACATGCTGGCCAGGGCTGGGGTTGGTGAAGCTGTTCTACTCTACTTACCTCCAGCTGCGGCTGCTGCTCCTGCCCTTGCTGCACTGAAATTAGTAGTGGAGTAGGGAGAGGACACAGCCTAAGCCACCTGGCACAGAGAAAAGTTGTACAGGATCTTCCAACTCCCATGCTGCAGGGAAGGGGGCAGTGACAACAAGGAAGAAGAAGAGACAAATGGAACTGAGGCTAGCGACAGCAGCAGTGGTTCCTTCAGTAGGAGCTGGAGCAACAGTGACATGGACAACAGGTGAACTGAGTATGTGACCCCACAAGTGGGGTGGGGATGAAAGGAAGGGGTGGCCTGGTCTAGGAGACCAGAGTTTGTTTCTGTGTGTGTAGCATGTGATGCAGATATTGTAACAGGTCTGGGTGTCCAGTGGGCTTTTGTACAGGTGTACAGACTGTGTGGGTGCATTTTTTTGGTAACTGGTTATTTTTTATTTGTGGAGTGATACTCGGAGTGTAGATCTATATAACCTCAGAGATGTAGATATAGATATATTTTTCAAAAAAAGAAGAAAAAAGCAGCTCCAGGTAGGCAGGAAGCTTTAGCCAAGTGGCTTCTGCTTAATGTATGGAGCTCCAGCTTCAGCTCCCCGCCTCTTTCCACCCACTCAAACCATATGCAGTGGCTGCTCATCACACTGGGCAGATGGAGTGGGTGGAAGGCAGCTGGGAGCTAGAGCTAGATTTCCACGTACTTGGTAGGAGCTGCCCAGCTGAAGCTTCCTTTCTGTCCGCCCGCCCACCCACCCAGAGTGGTACTGCAGGGTCAGGGGGAGGAGCAGGAGAAGCAGCCATAGCTGGAGGCAAGGGAAGAAGAACAGCCCACCAGCCCCGGCCCTGACCAGTGCACAGCTTCTGGTGGGGCTGTTCCTGGTGTAGCGCAAAGCCTCACGGTGACAAAGCGAACCTGGCCAGCTGCAGCTGTACTGGGAACAGCCCATGAATGACCCATGTCCCCAGTGGCTGGGCGGCACGGTGGTGGCAGGAACATAGTGGCAGGAGCGTCATGAGCCCGGCGACAGTAAACAGGGGCGCTCCCGCAGCCACCCCCGGCACTGTTGACAGCGGGGGAGGTGGCGAGTGCCAACCAAGGGTTGGTGACCACCCGCAGCTGCCACTGGCAGCCTCAGCAGCAGCCAGCAGGGATTGCAGACTGCCCGCAGATGCCGCTGGCACCACCGACAGTGTCAGTGGCACCTTTTTGTAGGGGGTGCACAAGCACCCTTATGCATCGCCCCTGGAACAGCCCACAAGAAACTGTATGCTGGCCCACCAACAGCTATCAGGGCCAGGGCTGATGTGTGTGGGTGGAGCATGGCACTGGCTGCCCTGGGCAGGGGTTCGCCCCATGTGGAGCTCTGTAGGGGTAGCTGCTGACCAGGCAAGCTCTGCTACATGTGCCATCTCCCCCTTTCTCCCTTCACCCCTGACTGGATCCCAGGCAGGGCCTCCCCACATGCACATACACCCCCATACACCTCCCTGCCACCCTGCACAAGGCAGGGCATGCATGGAGTAGACCATGACTGTCGTGCTCCCAAACACTGTTTCCCATGCACCCAAAGGGAGTGTTGGTGAGTTGCGGGGGAGGGGAGCTGACTCGGCCTATGACAGCTCATCAAAACTCCCTGTATTGCCCTTGGGCCCAAATAATTGCACACCCCTGGCTTAATGCTATAAGAAGCAAATCTATTCCTAACAGGATGCACTTGTAGATGCCTTCCCAGGGCTGGCTTACTGCACAAAAATTACTGCACAGTAAGTGTAAATAGCATTAATTGAATGTGTAGACACACCCAGAGAGTTGTACAACTTAATTACACAACTCCCATGATGGGAATTAGGGGGGGGCGGGGTTGGTGTGTTGGAGTTTCTGCGTTTTTTACCTGCATTGGCTATTTTTGCTTTTTGTAATGAAGACGACCCACAACACTTGACCAATTTACTTTCATGAATTATTTCTCAGGGCAAATGTCAAAGGGCTAAAATAATGTTAGTTATCGGGATGCTGCAAATACCAGGTCTAATCCAGTATCCCATATGTGCTCAAACACAAGATTTTCTGGATTTTTTCCTATGCTACTTGCACATAATATCTTTCTCATAATGGAAATATGTTTTGGCAGGATCTGGACCCTTACCCCTGTCAAAGAGTACCCATGCAAGTCCATGTCAAATGCAGCATGCCATCCATATAAATTATTGTGATTATCCTATAACACTTATCTTTTATAAGTGTTATAGGATAATCACAATAATTTAATGAGAATTGTAAGAGATAAGATATTAAACTTTATACTGCTGTTGAATATTACCTGTTCTGGGCTTTGAGCCATTGTGGTTTAGATAGCAGCTCTAATTTAAACCTCACAAGATTCCTGTAAGTAGGTTACACCTAATTATCTCTGCTCAACAGACAATGAATATAGGGATTAAGAACTCTTGTTTGCCCACAAAAGGTCCATAGCAGAGTTTAATCCTTGACTCTGCTTCTCTGATACCTTACCCTTTGTATAGTCAATTATATCATTGCAAAGTGGGCGGGAAGCTGTTACCAACTAGAGCAGTAACATTCCAAGCTCATTTTGCACTTAATATTGTGAAAAATAGGAATAAATAAAGAACCTTTTGCTGCATTCTGTTCCCACATAAACACCCCTACTTGTAAATGGGGTAAACAGGAAGCTGACCCTTACTATTCTTGGTTTTGGTAGATAAAACTGAATTCCAGATGAGAAACAGAGAACTAGTAGAACAGTTCAAGTGATTAAATTTTCATTTAATCCTAGAACTACTTGTTAAGAAATAAAAATATAATCTTTTTTTTTACTAATGCTGTTTGTTTTTCATAATTATAAAAAAAAAATAAAAAATCCAGGTTTAAATTTCAGTGGAATTGCACAAAAGAAAATGGGATAGCTTTCATCCTTACATGAGATGGCTCATCGCATATGTGGTAAATATATTTACATGGAGTGGTACCTTGAATATTTTGTACATCTGTTTTATAGGAATTTTAAACCAAAAAATATAGGTGGTGCAACTCTTATAGTGCCCATTTGTAAAGTTTATTCATCCTCAGATTTTGATAGTTGCTTAGGTATATAGATATATAGTAAACATATATTTTAGTTCTGCAGGTTATCTATAAGTGCCAATCATACTTATGCCATCCATTGTGGATAAAAACTATTACACAACTCCCATGCAGGTTATCTGCAGGTTTCATGACTACTTTAAAAATATTACAGATGAAAGCAAACAAAAAATTACACTGTATAGATCATCTTTATCAACAAATGAAAAAATACGTATTCATTTAATCAAAAACATACAAGGTTAAAGTACCGTGAAAATTCATTTGTAGGACAAAAATAGCATCACAACGTACTTTAGAGGAATAGAAAAAAATGATGTGTTGTATTGGAAAGTTGAGACTCCCCTGGTTTAAATGGTTTTAAAACTCTGAAGGTAAAGATTCTTGAAGCATTGTAAGACAAGAGGTTAAACCTATTACGGCTTCAGGACCAAGAATTATGTGTTTTGTGCTTTGAAACATTGTGAATGGGATACTTGATGGAAATTGCTAACTTGGGAACAAGAAGGAGCATATTAAAACCTTGACATTCTTCTGAGGTTTAATATGAAAATTAAAATGAAATGCTAGGAAAAAAATATTAACCCTAAGGAAAAGCTAAAAACTTGGTGCCTTGTACTCTGCTTGCTATTAGTAACTTCCACTTGCTGTCTTTTATCTAAATCTTTGCTTGCAAACTCTTGGCCTAAGTGCAGACGTTCAAAAGACCCAAGGCAAAATTGGCTCAAACATCTCAATTTTTTCTAAGATGTGTAGATTGAGCCAGTAACAAACTGAACTGATGTTCAGTGTTTGGGTCCCCAAAACAAGAAGAGGCCTGCAGCGCCCCAGGGCAGGAGGCTGGGGATGCTCAAATGCACCACCCTTTATGGCTAGGCTGCCTAAAGCTGAACCCAGCTCATCAGCAGCCGAAGCCTGATTGGTAACCAGGGTTGTCAAGGTGTGGGGGAAAGTTCCCATTTGGGGTTCTTACCCCCCTCCCCCACCCAAGCTCCTACCCAAGCTGGGTTCACTCCAGCCCCTCCTCTTCCCCAGCCGTCAGCCTCTAAGAGGCAGGGAGGGGGGTCAAATGCACCCACCCTTGCCTGCACTACCTCCCCCAGTTGGGGTCTGCCCTGCCTGGGGGAGAGCACCTACCAGGGGCTTTTCACCCCCTCCCCGCCACTTGAACTGGGCTGGGATCACTCCAGCCCCACTCCTTCCAAGTCCTTCAAGAGGGGTAGGGGGGCACAAGGGGTGCCCCCCCACAACACCCCCCACCTGCCTGGCCTGAAGAGGAAAGCATCTGCTGGGGGGGGGGGTTGACCCCACTTCAGTTCGAGTTGGGCTAGGATTGCCCCCACCCCTTTCCCAGCTGTCACCTCTGAGAAGGGTGGGGGCAGGGGGTGGGAATGCAGGGGGTACTTTTTTTTTTCTTCCATTCCTGCACCAAGCCCTGTACATGCCTGGAAGAGGCAGCGCATTACTTAAATCCTGCTTGCCTGACATGGCTCAGGAGAGCTGGACACCCACTAATTTTTTTAAGTGGGTACTTGTGCCCCAGAGTCAGTGCTTATGGTTCGAAACCCCTGTCCCTCCTGGAGGTGACAGCCGGGGAAGGAATGAGGCTGGGGTGATCCCAGCTGGTCTTGAGCTGCAGGCAGATGAAAATCCCCCCCCCCCTCCATGGGTGCTTTCCCAGCCCCCATGCTGGGCAGACCTCAGCTGGAGGATATGTTTCCACACTACCCCCCTTCTCCTTCCCAAGTGTGGACAGCTGAGGAAAGAGCAGGTCTGAGCTGATCCCAGCCTGGGTTGGAGCTGCAGGGGGGCAGGCAAAAAGCTCCTGGGTATGGGGCTTCCCTGTCTCCCCCCTACAGGCCCCAGCCAGGGAATGAGTGTCAGGTGGAAGTGAGGAGCGGTATGTTCCCCCATCTAGGAGGCAGAGGATGGGGAGAAGGCGGGGGATGAGCTGATCCCTGTTAGGCTCACTGAGCTGCAAGGAGGAGAGCAGAAAGTCCCTAACACAGGGGTTTTTCTCTTCTTGCTTTACCGTCTGGGGCTAGTTGGGCCTTGGCACCCTTTCTTCTGCTGGGCTGACAGGCCCAAGCAGAAAGCAGTCTGGGTAGCAGAGGCTTTAGTGTTTCAGCATTGGGAGTGCTGGGGGCAGGGCCAGCCATGCTCTGATAGAGCAGACAGCACAGGTCAGGGCTGCAAAGCATCCTGAAATGCTGGTTGACTGTGAGTTAACCTGAATTGAGAAGGGATCTAAGAAGGAAATCTGATACTATGTCCACCCAGGTTTATTTTAAACTGTTTTTGCCCATTCTGAAAGTGGTTTATGTGCCCTGAACTTCTGTTATGTTACAGGATTAAACCAGTTTCTAATCCTTTAAACCAGTTTATGTGTAATTTCTGTCGCTTAAAGGTAAGGCAGAGTTTCAGTACTATTTAAAAAAGAGCTTAGAACAGGGGCGGAAAATTATTTTGGGTGGAGGGCCACTTAATGAGTTTTGGTGATCTTTCAAGGCCTCATGGGTAGCCACATCCTTTGACAGTTGCCCTGCCCCCGGTCACCATCTTGGGACCAGAAGTCTCACTCCTAACCCCTGACCTTTGCTACCGGCTGTCCCTTCCCGTGCCTCCCAGAAAAACTCTGGGTGAGTAGGGCATATTAGAACCAGAAAAAAAAAATTATATAATAAAAGTCAAACACCTACTATAGATATTTTAATTTTATTACAAAAAATATTTTTGTCAAGATTTGTGTTTATATTATGTATATACAGGTGACTGCATAATAACTTAAAAATAAATTCTTAGTCTTGTATATTGTGTGTGTGTGTGTGTGTGGTTGGGTTTGGGTATTGGTGTGTGGGTATATGGTGTGAGTGTGGGTGGGTGTATGGTGGGGTGTGAGTGTTTGTATGGTGGAGTGTGGGGGTAGGTGTATCTATGTATGTTGGGGTGCAGGGGGCTTGTGAGTGGCTGTGGGGGGGTATGTTAGGGGGTTGTGTATATGCTGGGGGTTGTGGGGACAAGGTGTAGGTGTGTGGGATTTGTAGGGTATGAGGGAATGTGGGGGGCTGGGGGACCCCCCCCCCCCATTCTCCCTATGGTACAGCAGCAGGCAGGTGAGCTCAGGGTGCTCGTGCCTGTCGCAGGTGCCCAGCAGGGCATAGCTCCAGCCAGCATTGCACATCGCAGTGAGGAGTGCGGCCTCTGCCAGGCCTTCTGTATTGCTGGCACTCCCTGCACTCACCAGGCACAGGAGGGAAGCACTGTGTGCTAGTTTGCTGCCTTCCCCACCCCACAGGGAAAGCCACCTAGAGCTTTCCTGTGCCATGCAGTCCCAGAGAGGAAGGCAGCCAGCTCCAGTGCACAGGACTTCCCTCCTGTGTCCAGCGAGTGCAGGTGCAAATAGGAAGTGCTGGCAATAGAGGAAGCACAGCAGAGTGTAGTTCAGTTCTACCCAGAGCTGGGTCTCGTTGGGAACCTGTGCCAGGCAAGAGTCCCCTGAGTGCCCCCACCTGCTGCTGCTGCCACTGCCACCTCCTGCCAGGGCTGTGCACCATTGTGAGGAAATGTGGGGGGCTCCCCACACTCCCCCACCCTCTCTCACATCCATACACTGCACACCCAAGCTCCATGCTGCCACTGCCCCCCCAGGCACCAGCTTCGTGCTCCCACCCAGCTGCAGCCCCACCCCTGCCACTTTCCTACCTGCTGTCCAGAGCCAGTGGGAGACTGGGAAAGCAGAGCAGGACCCTGGGGACTTCAGGCGCTGGAAGCAGCAGCCCCACCTGGAAGCTGCATGCTGGCTGGGCTGGGCCAGGCCATTCCACTCATGAAGATGGGAGCGAGGGACAATAGAATATGTTTGGGGGAGGTGTGTACATGTGGGTGCCTCACTCCCACCCTCGTGGGCGGAAGGGCTGGGCAGAATACAATTTGTTGGTGGGCGCCACGGGCTGGATGAAAGTGCTTGGCAGGCTGATTTCAGCCCATGGACCATATTTTGCCCACTCCTGAACAAAAGGATCTTAATTATGTCTGTGACAGCTATTGTAATATAAACAAACAAACAAAAGTAGTTGGAAATGCCAATTGTTTTGTCGATGATAGTGAAAACATAGGTCAATGATAACAGGAACAAAGTAGAGGTAGCAACAGCTCAAGGTTAGATTGTTTTACAGGCCTTGCAAACTGCTAGTCTTCAAAGCCAGGTCGCATCAACAAGTTCTCTAACCTTTTTCAAATGCCACAGTGCCTGACATTCTTTTAGACAATAAATAGATCAGAAGACAATATTTTACAGTTAGGGTGGCCAAAATCTGGAACCAGCTTCCCAGGGAAGTGATCCTCACCCCTACCTTGGGCAAATTCAAGAGGAGGCTGGATGATCTCCTGTCTGGGGTCTTATGAACCCAGCATTCATTCCTGCCTGTGGCAGGGGGTCAGCCTAGATGATCTATTCAGGTCCCTCCTGACCCTAGCTACTATGAAACTACTAGCAAAGTATTAGCTTCATTTTGGTCAATCTGGCTCTACTCAAGAAAGCTGTTAAATAAATCTGAGAACATTCAACAGCATTCATTGTGGTTTGATGTAAATTATTAAAAGGAAAAATTTATATTGAAATACAGAAAAGACCTTAAATTAACATTTTATTCTTTGTTAGTGCTAGAGAATTTGCGTCTTGGCAATCAGTTAATCCATTCATTGATACTACTGTGTAATTCCCTTGACGAGATGCTTGACTCAGACTTGGTCATTAAAGTGTTGCCCAAGGTGAAGAGTGTCCTTTGAAAACTTATCCATTTGCTCCCTATATTGAGCTTCTTGAAATAACAAATCTGCTTCCGCAGAGCTGCAGGATACAAGTCTGGTATCAAAAGGAAAACCAACATATATTCTACTTTTTTTTTCCCCACAGAGTATGTTTGGCTAATATTTTGTAACACAAAAACTTTCATCCAGCACTGTTGTTTAAGTGTGCCCCAGTCAGTTGGTATGTCCTGCAGCATTCTTTTATTAAGGCATTTTGATCATTTTCTGAAGCAAGCCTGGGGTGCCTTAAATGGTCTGTCACCCCCTGGCATGCTTCCCTGGCCTGACTTTCTCTATAGATAGGTGGTGCACTCTTCCAGTTTGCCTGCTGCACCATGATGTTATGAATTATAAGTATGGGAGACTATCTTTGGTTAACCAGGTTGTTGTTCTGAATGTCCTTTGCTGCTGTAGAGATCTACATTTCTCTCTCTTTCCCTCTCTCCCTCTTTTCGAGTCTAGGTTGGGGAAGACTTTGTATGTCTGCTTAGCTGGTTTTAGGTTGCTGGCATCTGTTCAACCCTTGTGCTATATGCCTTCCTACTGGGCTTACCCTAAAACACTTGCCACCTCCCTCACCAAGTAACAGCTTAGAGCTATATCTCAGCTTTTACAGTGTCCTTGGCTCTTATAATTTCATAGTTGTTAGGGTCGGAAGAGATCTCAGTAGATCATTGAGTTCAGCCCCCTGCCATGGGCAGAAAAGAGCGCTGTGACCCCAGCTAGGTGCTTGTCCAGTCTTTTCTTGAAGACCCTAAATGTAGAGGAGAACACCACCTCCCTTGGAAGCGCATTTCATATTTTGGCAGACCTTATCTTAAATAAGTTCTTCTTGATGTCCAACCTAAATCTGCTCTCTGTTAGTTTGTGACCATTGTTCCTGAGTATTCCAAGGGGTGCCCCGGTAAACAGAGAATCTCCTATTTTGTATTGCTCCCTCCTCACCCCCGATGAATTTGTAAATGGCCACAAGATCCCCTCTCAGCCTCCTCTTGTGGAGGCTGAAGAGATCCAGGTCCCTCAGTCTCTCCTTGTAGGGCCTTACCTGCAAGCCCCTAACCATACAAGTGGACCCTCTCGTGGTTATCAACATACCTCTTGAAGTGCATTACCCAGAACTGGACACAGTACTCCAACTGCAGCCTGACCAATGCCGCATAGAGGGGAAGTATCATCTCCCGGGAACTGTTCATGATGCACCTGCTAATGCATGATAGAGTGCAGGATAGTGATAGGTTAGCTTTATTGATTACTTCATCACATTGGTGGCTCATATCCATCTTGGAGTCAACTATGACTCTGAGATCCCTTTCTGCCCCTGTGCTACTGAGAAGGTCATCCCCTAGCATATCGGTGCGTTAGTGATTCCCTCTTCCTAGATGTAGCACTTTGCACTTGTCTTTGTTGAATTGCATTCTATTCTTTTCTGCCCACTTTTCCAACCTGTCCAGGTCCACCTGGATTCACCCACTAGTGTGTTTACTGCACCCCATAATTTCATGTCACCCACAACTTTGGACAGAGTGCTCTCCACTCCCTCATCTAAGTTGCTGATGAAGACATTGAATAGCACAGGTCCAAGGACTGAGCCTTGGGGACCCCACTGCCCAGATCTTTCCAGGTCAATACTGACCTGTCCACCACACTCTAGGTGCAACCCTTAAGCCAATTTGCCACCCACCTGACCATGTAATCATCTATGTCACAGCCACTCAGTTTATGAGAATAGGATTAGATACTGTATTGAAGGCCTTCTTAAAATCCAAGTAGATGACATCTACCTCGACTCCTGCATCTAAGCATTTTCTGACCCGGTCATAAAAAGCAGCAAGGTAAGTCAGGCAGGATCTACCTACTATGATCCCACACTGGTTGCCCTTCAGCTTTATTTTTGCTGCTGCGCTCCCACAAATGTGATCCTTGATAATTTTTTCAAAGGTTTTGCCAAGGATAGAGGTGAGACTAACCAGCCTATAATGATCTGGACCCTCCTTCCTCCCCTTCTTGAAAATAGGGACCACATTGGCTCTTTCCCAGTCCTCTGGGACCTGACCTGAATTCTAAGAGTGCTCAAACAGCTGTGCTAGTGGCTCTGCTATGGCACTGGCCAATTCCTTCAGCACCCTTGGATGAAGATCATCCAGGCCTGCTGACTTAAATATATCCAGTCCTTCCAAGTACGCCTTTACTAGGTCAGTGCTGACCACTAGTGGGCTGGTGTTCCTCCTGTGCCTATCTATAATACAGTTGAGAGATTTGTCTAGATCCATGTTCAAGAATACAAAGGCAAAAAACTCATTGAAGAATTCAGCCTTGTCTCTTCTCTTCTGTCTGTCACCAATTGCCCTAGCCTGTCCTGTAGGGGTCCTATGTTATACTGTGCCTTCTTTTTGCTCCCTATGTACCGGAAGAAGGACTTTTTTTGTCTTTAATTTTTGTTGCCAGCCTGAGTTCCATTGGTGCTTTGACCTTTCTAACTGACTCCCTGCAAGTACGAGCCAAGGAGGTATACTCCTCCTTGGTAGCTACCCATTGCTTCCATAGCCTGTATGCCCCTTTCTTTGCCCCTAGGCTTTCCTGGATTTCCCTGTTCAGCCAAGAGGGTTTCTTGGCCCCATTGCCCCCTTTTGTGCACAATGGGATTGTCTCCTTCTGTGCCCGAAGGATTGCTCCCTTGAGTAATGACCACCCTTCCTGGTCTCGTATGTTGCCAATGCTCTTGATCTTCAGTGCCTTACTAACTAATCTCCTGAGCACATTGAAGTTAGTCTTTCTGAAGTCTAGCACTTCTGCCCTGCTGGTTACTTTTCCCACCCTACGCTGGATAGTAAATTCAATCAGTTGATTGTCTCTATCCCGTAGGTTACCTTGTACCTGCAAATCCCCCACCGGGTCATCCCCTGGAGCTAGCACCAAGTCCAGCAAGAAGTTTCCCCTAGTGGGACCGTATACCTCCTGCATTCAGTGGAGATCCTGTATGCAGGTTAAGAACCTACGTTAGCAATTATATCTGGCTGACTGCTCCTCCTAGCAGATGTCAGGGTAGTGTAGGTCACACATGACAACCGTGTCCCTTGACTGTGTGGCCTTTGAGAGCTGCCTTGAGAATTCCAGGTCTAGCTCATCCCCCTGGTGTGGTGGTCTGTAGTAGACCCCCACTACCAAGTCCCTTTCCCTCCGACCCCCTTGTATTGAATCCATGATACCTCAATTGGCCCCTTCTCTGATCCCATCTTGATTATAGAAGATGTGTACTGCACCTTAACTTTGCTCTTTGCAATGTCTTCAGGTCAGCTGTGGCTGCTCTCCAATTAGGGCATGGAATTTTGCAGCCTCTTGGCTGCATTGTCTGTCTGCACTCTCAGTATCTGGGGTTGGGGCAGGAGTTCCCTCCAAAGTTTCTGAGCTTCCAGTGGCTCCTATTGTGGTCTTGTAGTCAGACAGTGGTTCTTACAGGGCTCTGGAGCTAGGCAGCAGTTCCCATAGAGCCCTGGAGTCCCTCATTAATATGCATCCCAGAGTCTTTTTAAAGGTATAGGTCTCTCTGGCATTTCTGTCCCCAGTGACAGGGCAGGGGCCCTCTTACAGGTACCCAGTGCAACTAAATTTCAGGTTTCCCTAGCTTTATGCTGTACATGCATTCCTGGAAAATGGTGCATAACTTAAATTTGTATAAAGGGAACCCACTTTACAATGTAATAAATAGGGATACATTCCAAGACCTCAACTCTACTGATCCCCAGACCCATTTCTACCACTTTTACAAGACAATTTTGGTACTCACCAACAGCAGACAGTACACACAAGCATAGGGCACTATCATAAAGGGCATGTCAACTACAGAAATACATGTCGCAGACAACCAGTGAGGAGCACAGATCCACACAGGAGACTATTTTGTTGTGCATCACTCCCACAGTGCACTACATAAAGCAACTGACTGTGGGCTTCTACCACACTGATTGCATAAGAGTGAATTTACCTTGCATATAACAAAATTGTTGGTATAAAAAGGGTCATCACATAAGAACGAATCCGTACATACAGAACCTGCATAAAGCGAGGGAAACCTGTATACTTCTGCAACTGCTTTTATTCATGTAATGTTGAGATCTTCAGTGATGGAGAAATTAAAGTTTATTTTAAATTGGCAAAGTGAACTTAATAAATATTGTTGTTCCTCCTGTGTTGTTTGTAAAAATCCTCCCAATGCTTCCTATTTACATTTTCCATGGCACCAAGAATTGAGACCACGAATTGGCTCCTCTTAAAAACAAAAAGAAAAAACAAAAGACACAGTTAAGCTCCCTAAGTTTGATGCTTTATAGTTTGGATAAAGCTCTTGACATTACAGGAATTTAACATTATAGCCTCACACAGGCTATTTCTTTAAGCAGCATATTGCTCATAATTCTTTAGAACCTTAATTATGAGAGAAATGAGATCAAACAACATCCTATCATAGGAATTGGTTTTGAAAAGAATAAAATGTCAAGTAATGTGTTACTTTAGTACCATACTATGTTTTTCTGTGATTTTTTTTCCGGTTATTCAGGTAACCATTTTTCTAGGATAAAATAATCCTAAATCTAAAAATTAAGAGTTTGAGCAAATGAATGTGAATTGGAGACTTATAAAGAAAAGAACTTTGAACAGATATTTGTAAGTTACATATTTTTGGGGATTCTTTTATTTACTTAAGTTGGGTTGGCCCATAGACAGTCCCTGAGAATAAACAAGATTAAGAGCTTCCTTTTCAGCATACTTTTTATTTTGATGCAGTTAAGTAAATAGATAAAAAATTATATGTAATCAGTGGTGTACATTATTTAGGTCGTTCATAGTCTTTTTTACCAGCCCCTACACCCATGTAATATTTTATGTCGGGAGACTTGACCATTTCTGTCAGTGCTGAGCAAAATAAATCTAGATACGCTATCTATTTGTCAACTGTAATGTACTGCTTACACATGCTGATACATGCTTTTGCAGCTTTTATTGCATGTGCATATTTACAGATTTCATAGATGTTAGGGTTAGAAGGGACCTCACAAGATCATTGGGTCCAGCCCCCTGCCCAAAGAGCAGGAAGTCAGCTGGGTTCAGATGATTCCAGCAAGGTAAGCTTCCAGGTGTTTCTTGAACATATCCACAGTAGGCGCTTGCACCACTTCTGTATAGAGTCTATTCCAGACTCTGGAGACTTGGACGGTAAAGAAGTTTTTCCTTATGTCCAGTCTAAAATGGTCTTCCAGCAGTTTTTGATCATTAGACCTTGTCTTTCCTTGGGGTACCCTGGTGAGCAGACATTCTCCCAGTTCCTGATGCACAACCCTTATATAGTTATAGGCTGCCACCAAGTCACCCCTGAGCCTTCTCTTCTCCAGGCTGAAGAATCCCATACTTTTCAGGATGACCTCTACTCATGTCTGGCTCTCCTCTGGACTCTCACAAGGTTATGATGATGATGCATCTTCTCAGGCATTCTAGACAACAGGCTTGATGTCTCAAGCTTAACATAGTCCAGGAATTGACCCAAAGGTATAACTGTGAGCCGTGTCCATGTTGTTCAAAAACAACTTATCCTAAAATGATTGACTGCATCTCCAAAGCCTGAATAACTTATGTAGCCATTTGTAAGATGAGCTTATCTTAACCAACTGGAACTCGCACTGGGGTACAAATGGTTAGGTGAACATTGGGATGACTGTATACATCAGTGCTGCATTAGATTTATCAAAGCTGTGTTTAAGTCAACATTTTGGTCAAAATATATTCAAGTACTAAGGAGTTTATCATAAATAAAATGAGGTGAGGAATGGCTGAGTGTGAGGGATGGCTTAGCATGATTAATAAAAACATTTAATAATGAAGGGTAAAAATATGACTTGAAAATCCAGCTTTTTACAAGAACCACATACCACAATTCTATGCAATAGAACGGCACTATGGCTTAGTCCCTACACTGACCTTTTGCCACCCATTTCAACTTGTAGAATACAAGTGAACACAGGAATTCCCAGAATATATAGAGATATATGAAGATTGTAAGGCTGAAGACTCAGTATACTAATTTTAAGTCTATTGCAAAGATCTGAAAAATATTTAAAATTTTACAGTACTAGAAACTATAGAATACAATTTAGCCAATAGTATACATTTTACAGGGGGTAATGCAGGTTGTTTGTCATATGCAATCATGTACTAGAAATATAAATGTTGTAATAAAACCTTAAATCAAACCCAGTTTCTGAAAAAAAAAGATGGGATTGGCAGCATTATAAATGTTTTACTGGACTGTTTTTAATAGTTAATATCTGTTTCCATCAGACTTCTCCATGTTTTCAACCTTATTGCCACAACTTTTATATCACTGATGTTCCTGTATCATGTGTTGCTGCATACATTATAGAAGAGGATCTAAATTTTTATCAGCACAAGTATGGAATCACTGTAAGTGTCAGGTTTTCCACATCCTGAGCTATAAAACTTGTATCACTTGATAGTTACAAGAACACCTAACAGAAAATCACTTTATGCAGCATTTAATATCTTGATATTTGTATCCTTTCACTTGTAAAGCAAAGCTTCTTTATGTAGAAATGCAATTTTACAGAACTCAAGAAGGAAAATAAATTAAACCTCTAAAGTTAACATCCTCAGATAGCTTCACTGTACACATTCATCTATATAATAATATTGAAATTTGTTTGATACATGGGAGACCTACCTAATTATTAGTTTTAAAGGTTGTGTTCTGCTGCAAAGTTAAGAAACTCCTTTGTATCTGTGCAAAGCTCCCATTTGTCTCCTTAAAGGGAAGAAAAATAGATCCTTCTCCTGTGGTTCTGGCAGGGGAGGAATACCAGTCATACCTGATGAGGAACAGAGAAGCTATCCATGATATGCTGATGTTATTTAAAATAACATATGGCTGAAGCTGTTTAGAGACTTGGAACTTCAGATCTGTCTCTAGAAGAGATAAGGTAGTGGGTTGAGGGAAGAAAAAGGCCTCAAAGGTACATAAGTGTAATTTATCATTCAGCTATTGCTGTGCTTTAAGGAAGGTGTATATCTGTTAACATACAGAGAGAAATGAAAGGTAGCTGCTGAAGTCCAACATGCTAGGTCAGAGGGATACAGAACTCTAAATGCCCTTCATTAAGCTAAAGACACTTAAAATAATGGGCCGTTATAAAAGGATTTGTTCAAAGTCTTAACCCTAGCTGCCTGCTTAGGCACTTACACTCACGTTAGTACAGATGAGAAATTGGTGAGGAGTACATTGTTCAATGCAGATGCCCTGCATTTTCAAAATTTCTTGGCTTCTGGGCAGTCATCCCCCAAAGTACTTGCCAGGGCTGTTATGGCGAAATTTTAAACTGGATATCAATGTTGTAAGGTTCTGTAAACCTGAGGGACAGTCTGAAGGCATCTTCCATCATGCTCAGGGCCCTGATTAGAAGCCTGCTGTAACCTGCTCCTGTCTTAAGCACGGGAGGTTGGAGTATTAAGATGAGGAAAGCACCAGGCTGCATAAGGTGTGTTTTATCTTCTCACCATGCATTGTCATCAGTGAGTATTAAGCATGTTGCTAGGGCTACAAACGACAGATTATAGGGCATCCTAGCCCTCTAGACTTTGGAAGGTGTAAGGGGAGATGGGAAGGGAACAGCTCAGTTTGGATAGACTGTGCATAAATACTCTTCACCTTTGTAGCGCTGTGAGGTACAAATTATTACACTAGATAGACTCGTGGTCTTACCCTCTGTCATCTTGTATTGATTCCCCCCCGCCCCCTCCCCCAGCCATCTTTAGTAGTTCCCCAGTCCATTGAGGAAATGATATTTTCCTATTCTCTCCAGACCCTTTAAAATCACAGTCATTTGGTAAACTGAGAAGTAACCTCACTTTCAGAATATGGAACTGCAGGCATGCAATATTTTTGAAGAACAAACTAGTGGTATTTTAGTGTCTACATTATATTTTAGTATCCTTATCTTTAATGTATGTGGCTTGGAAATTTTGCACAAAATTCTATATGTTCTGCTACTGAACTGCGGTAAGAAAAGGCTGGAGGGAAGGAGTTGCCAGAAAAATGAGTTCCATTTAAAAAACGAATTTTGTGTGGCAGTGGGCACTAACTCATAACAGTGAGGCTTTTATCCTCAGCTGGGTCTCAAGTCATTTCCAGATAGGGCAATTGAAATATGAAAACAGAATCCATTAGTACACATGAAGCCAGCTTACTGACTGAATCTCTGCAAATATTCAGACTGTTACCTTTAGTGTAACAACCTTTAAAGCCACTCTAGAGGTGCAAAAGAGGGAAATTTACTAACTAATTATCCTTTGTAGCTGTTAGAATGAGGTGCAACAAATCACAGGGTGACACAGTATGGCTCAAATGTTTTCTTATATTTTGCTTTCTATTGCAACATGCTCTTTTAACTGTCCCTCAATTTATTAAACTTTGCAGAAATATTTCACCTTAGAATTTTGCTTCAGAAACATGGATGTGCCCACACACCAACTTTGACTGCATACATCTCAATCTGTCATGTAATTTTCGTTCTCTGTATCTTATTGTGTGCATTTTGCCTAGTAAAGATGATTATGGCTCATAAATCCTTTCAGTGCCTGAAGGTTAAATGCCCGTGAAAGTGCACCTTTGTCGCAATGATTATGGAGTAGAAAATGGTGACAATGAAAAGAGGAAAACCGCAATTTATGTAAAAGCAATATTTCTCACAAAGAGGTTTGCTTTTTTGTTTTTCTGTCTTCATTGGTTTCTGTCTCACCCACATAAGTCACCAAAGCTGGTGTATTATTATAACTGAAAATATGCATACACTTTGACTATAGGGTATTCAGTTTTGATCACTTCATATCCCAGCATATAATACTGCAATACAGAAAAGGCTAAAAGCACATGAGAAAAGTGATTTGAGGTGTGAGGAGATCTCCATCTGTGGGCCTATTTAAAAGATGACAATTGTTTAATGTTAAACAGTGGTTTGGGGGAAAAAAAATCCTTTCCCATGTTTATTTGCAAGACAGGAACCGGAAAGCATCTGATGGAGTTGGAAAGCATTAAATTATAAAGCTGATCAAAGGAATATTTTATATAATGAGAAATTGAACTGCATAATCAGTGATGTAAAGAATAAGAAGAGAATGGCAGTCTTCAAATCCTAAACATTTATGAGAACTACATGTGAAGCTGTGGATATTATTTTATAGATGATCAGGTGAAGAACACCCTGCTTCCTTATACCAATCTATGGTGCTCAATCTATGGCCTCGCAAGCTAGATGAATGATGCCAAGCAAGTCTGCAGCTTGGATCACACCCTGTGTGGAGAGATCAGGCCCCATGTTTCTGTTGCGTACATGGATTAGACCCTGAACTGCCTCCAGCCAGCTCCATGCACCTGAATCAGCAGCCTAAGGCCCGATATTGCCTCTGCCCAGTCGTGCATGCCAGGATTGGGGCCTCAGGGTCCATGCCATCCTACCCAGTCCTACATGCTGGGGTTCCTGTCCTGGGTCCTGCACCAGTCTCATGCACCAGGATCAGGGACTCAAGGCCTCATGCTATCCCTCATGCAGTACCATGGACAAAGATTGGGGCCCTGGAGCCCTGCCCCACACCGCCCAGTGTGCTCAGATCAGGCCCTAGACTGCCATGTGCACCCTATCTAGCACGCAGGGCAAGATGACCCAGTGACAGGGGATGGATCTGGCCTGGAGATCAAAGGTTGATCACCTGTGAGGTAATCCAATTGCTAAATGTTTAAGGTTGGGATGAGGCTTCCCATAGGGAAGGATTATTGCTTAATTGTCCATTATGGGTTTTTCTGGCTTTTTATCTGAAACATCAGCTGCACCATTGGTCTGTTCTGATGCAAGAAGTTTTTGTATTGTGCTTTGTGGGAGCTGGTTGTTAAGAGTAATGGGAATTTTCCTCCTAAGAACATGGTTGTGTGTTTAACTTAGGTTAGTGCCTGCCACTTTTGAGGGTTGACAGAAGTAACATTTTGTCATGCAATTGACCCCCTGAAAACACTCTACAACTGTACCCTAACAGAAGTACAGAGCTGTAGAGCACTTTAAAAAGTTCCTGATTGTGTGACAAATGAACCCTCATTACATGAAGGTTCAGATGAAGATTATCCAAAGCAGAGTGCCTTCATTAACTTCTGTTAGCGTGCCTTCAGGTTGGGAGAGGAGGAAAGGAGGAGAGGGCATTCCATCTGGGGTTTGCCAAGACTGCTCTGGAGAGTGGGGCAGGTGGATTGGGGAGATGAGGGGCTTCAGTCCACCCACTGCCCACTCCAGACCAGTCTAGGAAACCCCCAGAATGGACCACCCTCCCCTGCCTTCTCCCCATCTCATCCTGAGGCAGCACCAGAGCTGGGAGCCAGGGAAGCTAGAGGAAGAAGGTGAAGAGACACAGCCTTTTGCACTGGATTGGCTACAAAGTGGAGCTCAATCCCTCACCCTCCCAATCTAGCAGCAAATGTCAGTTGGGTTGAGAGGTTCGATATAATTTATGGCACTTTCTATAAAACTCCATGAGTTAGATTGCATGTCTGTCAGTGCCCTTGGTTTGTTTTGTAATCTTGGTTTAATATACTGCTTCTAAGGAGAACTTGGTGATCTGTCCCTTGTGGTTGTCCTTTGAGTCTTTTGAAGTTCAGTAGCAGTTTAAGGTTGATCTTGCATGCAATACCCATGTTGTACCTCTTGTGGAAATGGAAAGAGAGTTTAGTTTCAGGCAGAGGCACAAGAGAGCAGCTCTGTGTCCTGCGTGGTGGCAACACACATGGCAGCACCAGCTGTTATGCTGCCAATGGTGATAGCACAGCCAGTTGCCAGTTGTGGTGGCAGCTAATTTTATGCCTTCCCCTTATCCCCAAAGGTAGCACTTGGAGTTGCTGCCCCAGTCACTCTCTCCATCAGTTATGCTACTAGTTCCAGGGAAGAACTTTAAACTTTGTATAAAGGTGAACATCAATATAATAAGCTTTTGTGGGCTCACTGGCAGTTGAGGTCACCCACTGAGTAGAATTGACTTTTTCCAGTAGATGGCTTTTGGAACTAGAAAATGAATAAGAGGGAATGCACTATCTAGTAAGAAATACAGTAAAATATTGGTATCACAAATGTCACTGAAAAGAGAATTTCAGCTTGACAAACAAAATGCAAATCTCTAGGCCTTCAAACTTAAGCTACTATCTTTCAGTACAGTGAAAATTTCAGTTTACCAGACATAATTTGAGACCCATCGATTAAATGTTACAACCAGTAAAAATGAATTGTAATATCAAATATAGATATTATTTAAATTAAATATCAAAAGGAAATGCAATCGTGTGTCATGCAAAACTACCTTCTTTCTCCTGTTATATGGCTGTCAGTGTTGCAGAAAGTACAGGCCTTACGTACTTTAAGTCTCATGATAAACCAAATGCACGAATCTGGTGCTGCTGTGCTGCTGTTGGTTTAATTCAGGGGTGACAAAGATACAGCCCACAAGCTGGATCCAGCCCATGGAGCCCTGTCTTCTGGCCCCCAGTACTGCCCCTAGGTCTCAGAGTAGATCAGGGGCAGACAATTATTTTGGACAGAGGGCCGCTAACCGAGTTTTGGCAAACTGTCAAGGGTCACATGGGTAGCCCTGCCCCTTGACAGATGCCCTGCCTCCAGTTGCCATTTTCTGACTGGAAGTCCTGGCCCCTAACCCCTGGACTTTGCCACCCAAAGTCCCTCCCCTTGCCCCTGGAAGTATTCCTTTCAACAAGGGGTTTTGCCATCTCCAAAACAAAAAAATACCAAATTATATTCTAAAAAGCAAACATCTACAGCATTCATTAATTTGATTTCAAAAAAAGTTTTTGTCTTGATTTACATGTGTTTGTGTAGTGTGCATAGACGTAATTGCACAAAAGCTTAAAATGAAGTCTTACTCCTGTATATTGTGGGGGGTGTACAGGTTTGTGGGGGGCTATGGGTGTGTGGGTATGCGGGCTGTGGGTGGGTATGAGGTTTGTGGGGGTGTATGGGTGGAGGGTGGCTAAGGTGTATGAGGAGGTGTGGGGGTCTGCATGTATGGCAGTGCAAGGGATGTGTGGGTGAATGTGTATGGGGGGGTGTGCACATGGGACTCACCCTATGAACACACACACACTCTCTGCCCCTGCCTGCACACACAGACACCAGCTGGAGTGGGTACTATGTGCAGCATGTGTCCTGAGAAGGCCAGCACTGGTATAGTATCAGCACAAATCCCAGACCATCTGGAACAAGCATCACGTGCAGCCTGAGTCCTGGAGTGGACACCACAGATGCTGGATTTAGCATGCAGGGTGGGGCAAGGGGGTGGTCCATAGGCTCCATCTGGCCTTTGGACTAACCTCATGCCACTTACCTAGGCCAGGGGCCAGATGGATTTGACACCCCTGGTGTAAATGCATTGCAATGAAAAAGCAGAGGAAATGCAAGGAATTTTCTTTGAAGGAAAAGTGTCTAATTACAAATGAAATGCATAGTGTTAGCAGGAAGAGTCATGGTTCTAAAAAATATCACATAATACCATCAGCTCAGTCTATGGTCTTAAAAGATGCAGATATACCTGGACAGCCATACAAAGAACATCTCAGTAAGTGGGTGGCTACTTCACATGGTTAGCATCATACAAAAATATTTTTTATCACTCATATCCTTGACAACACCTTCAAGTGAATGGATAGACTTGACTTTAAAAGGCATGAGAGATTGTGCAGAAAAAGAGGACAGATTTCATGGATCATATCAATTTTATGGTAGTATAGTACAGCACAGTACAGTATTACAGTACTGTAATGTAGTGAACATGGCCAATTTTGTTTTTGCCTTGGTTTTATGTTTAAGTTTATATGCATTGATTGCAGTCAGTTTAAAGACACCTGCTTGCTTCCCTGTGCTACAGGTAAGAATCCTTTGAGGAATGCTCTTCTGAAATATATTTTTAAAACTTTATTATACAAATAATAATAAAAAAAGATGAAAATGCAGAGGTGTGCAGCCCTCCCAGGGGCTGAGTATGAAACACTTGTCAGCAACAAAAGCACCACATCATCAGATTAAAAGTCCTTCCCCTGTGTCCTTCATGGAGTTACACATGTAGAGCAGTTGTCTGTCTTCTTCTTGCAGAGTGTCCTCTCAGTGGTCCAGCATGACACACGCACACTGGACCAAATTTTGTTGCTAGGGGAAGTGTCCAAATTCAAATGTGACATGTATCTGGACCAAGAAGTGAAAGAATTGGAGAGCATTGTCAGAGCTGGCTCCTGTGACCCAGTTTCTGTTGCTTTTCAGAGTCATCATCTTGGCCTGGATCAGCAGAAAATTTGCCAGGCAGATTACATTCCCCTTCGCCACTCGGTACAGGATAAAGAAGATAATACACAGTCTTGGAGAAGGGTGCTGAGGGCAGCAGAGAGTGACTGCAATTGGGGGTGGTCCGGAATGGCATGAAAGAGTCTCCACCATATCTTTCTCACAAAAAGGGCATGCTGCTGATGCCTCTGGGTCTAAGTGTCAAACAGGTGCCTGTGGCCAGGGCACAAGGCAGCAGCTGCCACAGGAGGTCATCTTTTGGCGGGAATGAGTAGCTTTATAAACAGTGCTAGGTGGGCTTGCTCTGGTGTTGCTGCCTCTGCGCTGGGCATGGGAGGGACAGCACAGGGCTAGACCCATCACTCTCATCATTGTCAACAGCCAGAGAAACAAGGCACCAATAGGGGAAATCTTTCCAGTGAGCTGCCATTGGGGAGGGCCTGTCATGTTCAGATGTGGTCTTATAGGGTGGCAAGCACATCTGCACAGAGAGCAGCTTTCACTTCAGCCAAAAAGCATGAAGCAAAACTGACAAAGTACAGATCCAGCTGTTTGGCCAGGGATTTGGCCAAGAGTCAGGCAGCCAAGCTGAGTCAAAGAGGTGGGTCAGCTGGGTGGTGTGCAACTGAACCAAGGAAATAATGAAAGAACTTCAGTGTAACTCATTTTCACTATAATGAACTAGATTATTTCTCTATAGTATGGTAACCTCTGTCAATGGGAATAATAGAATAGTAGCTGCTTTCAATGCTCAAAACTACAGGGGGCAGAACACCAACTGCAAGGAAAAAAAGTCAGGAAACAGCCACAACATGGAGAGTAGCAGCGTTTTAGCCAACTAGGTAGGATTTATCATACTTCATGTGTAGCTGTGATGTGCATCATGCTTGCAGTCTGTCATGTGCATCATACTTGCACTGAGGGAGAAATGAAGAAATGAGGGATGTCTTTTATTAAGTAAAAATATTTGCGTATTCTTCCGTTTTTGCCCATTACACTTAGAACATGTTTTATTTAGAATGTTCCTAGTAAGCATTACTACGAGTTAGAAAGTTTTCTGAGCAGTCACACAGTAATGCTTTTTAAGATCTAAATAAGACATGTCCTAAGTCCTGGAGCCATTAAAAGACTCTGGTGCTCTGCGTTATGCTGCAGGGGCTGGGATATCTCTGTGTTGGTCCCAGCCCACTCACTGCACTGGAGTCTTCTGATTGCATTACTTCTGTGGAGCAGTTGGACATTTTCATGTAAATCATATGGCAATATCAAACTCCTTATGATATTAGCACTGTCTTCCTTCAGGCCTCGTGCAGGTATGAATTTTTATTTTGAAGAAGTCTAACTTTATGGAAGCAAAACCCCATTTCTTTACCCCAGAAAATTGTCTTGCTGTATGATGGATCTGTGCATAATATATATATGTGTGTGTATGTGTGTATGTATGTGTGTATATATATTAATATATATATGAACATGTGAAATCAGTGATTTTTTTTCATATGATTCATATAACCTGTTTGCAGGTGCTTTATCATAAGAGAAATAAAAGGGGAAAAAAAAGAAAAAACAAAACTGTCTGATCCTTTCTGCTGTGGGAACAGAAGAAGAAGAGTTGGGACTAGACTGCAAATCTGTTTCCCAACTGGACTTCCCAAAGTTATTTCCTCTTCCCTACTATGAATAACAATTCCATCTTATTGTACAGAACACACGATTATTCTTCACTTTTAACTCCAGATCAGATTCAAAGTAATATCTACTTCCAGTGTATCCCCTGAGGTAACATAAAAGGAGTAGTATTTAGTGGAGATTATACCTGCTGTCTTTACAGTCATGGAAAATTGGAGACCGAACATGTGATATGAATTTTTCATAGGCAATAGTCCTTTGAAAAGAATAAATTGAAGTGAGAACTTTATGTTGTATACCCAAGGAACTGACCTTCTGAACTTCAGTGTACTTTCATAAGACAAATCATACCTGTTTATTATGTCAAGGTGGGTGCTATAAATATATCTGTGTGCTTTGTATTGTGCTTAAAATCCTGTGGTGGTATATTATCTTGGCTATCAAAAATACCTGATGTACTGGAGTCTTTGTTCCCCTGTTAGCACTGGATTTATGACCCAGATACCTTGTTCTGGGTGGACCCAAACCCTCAGATCGACAATGACTTCTCCATTCAATAATAGGCATTTTTTATTTATCCACAGTGATAATAGATAAGAATAAGGCAAACAATTCTATATCTACCAGTCCTAGAGCTGTCATCAGCAGGGATCTTGGATTTCTCTGATTAAAAAAAAATCCCCAATTTTTGGATTTAAAAAGTAACCCAAAATCCAGATGTTCTGTGATTAAAAGTAAATGCCACACATATATATATATTAGTGGCATTTCATTTTAATCATAGAAAAATGTGAATTTTGGGTCACTTTTTACAATGAAAAATTGGGGATTTACCTTCCCCCTGGTTATTGGAGGGAAGGTGTATGTGGCCAGCATGAGAGCTTTACTCTGAGGTTCTCTTTTGAATGTCAGATGTCAGCAGCTTGGAGGTTGAAGGCCAAGACCCACCCCTCCCCCGCAGTGGGGTGGATGAAATGGGCTGGGGGTACACCCTCCATCCATGGTGTCCTTGGTTTCCCTCCTTTGCTGCTCTGAAATCCCTCCTTTTGTATTCTTTCTCTTCTATTATGACTCTTCTTCTCTGGTAATCATTGACTGGTTTCCCTGTGGTCATCATACTGTCCATGTTCTGTCCTGTAGGCATATTCCTTTGCTTCATAAACCCATCATATGCACACATCTTAATTTGGTTCTTTCCAGTGCCTTCCTAATTTGGTCTGTTTCCTAGGGCTGTGTGAAGCTTAGATCCCTGAATCGATTTGGTGGAGTCTCGAACTGATCTGGTGGCTCAATCTCCAAATCTGAATTGAATCAGAGGATGCTTTAATCTCTCATTTTACTGGGAAATGCTGATGTCTTTGAAGTATGATTTTGGAAGAACATGGCAGCTTAGACACAACTTTAGATAAAAATGTCCTTAAATCCATAATAGATCAAAAAACATCTCAAATCATTCTGGTTCATCAAATATGTACTTGCCTACAACTACACAGGTTTAGTTTGGATGTTTAATCTATTGATTCTGTTTTTTAGCTGCTCAATAACTGGGATGTGATATTTATTCCTCAGAAATGTAGTTCAGCTTCAGTTGGAACTGGACTGAAACCAAAGATTGGTGTCGGGCATTGTGTTTGGTTAATTGGTTGTAGGATGTATTTATAATTTCCCATGAACTGGACATTAAAAAAAAGTTCCTTTTCAACACTACAAAACGGTTTCCAGAATTTAATACTTTTCTTGAGTCTTGCTGTAGCTTCTTGGAGAAAATGGCACTGTTTTCAGTTTTACACTACTGATAATCATTTTATTTTAAACTTGGTGTTGGTTTTACTGAGTAGTAGCTGGACGGACCTGCCTTCAGAATATGGTTAATCTAGCATGGCTTGGCCTGCCATTTTCTCACACTTTTACTACTCGTTCCATTGCTTTTCTTGGTGGGTGACTTGGCAGAACATTTGATCCTGTATTGCTACCCTGTTGTTGTCATTTAACTCTCCTTTTTTCCAGATCTAATGATTTTGTCTCTATTTTTGTATTGCTGCTTTTCTTTTTATTTTGTCAAAAGATGCAGCACAACCACTTGCCCAAACTGCTAGTCTGTCAATATTAGTAGATAGTTTTCTTTTTGTTTGGCCTTCCTTCATGGCAGTATGGTCTAACCCAGTCTGCTATTTGTGCTGTGCCTGTTGGTTGGGTTTCCTTCTAAGGGCAGAAGAACAACCTAACTATTGATGTCATTCTGGACGTGCATGTGCACATCGAGGTGTCTAGAACCTGATGACTGAGGTTCAGGGAGGCAATTCTTGTGTTAGCTTCCCTTGGCACATGCCAGATATGCCTGGTCACTTGTTTTACTGAATCTGGTTGTTTTATTGAATCTGACAGCAATGAGCATGCAAGTAGCACCACAGAGAATATCTATTTGGTAATGTCATTAACTGGCCAGCTCCAATTCAGTCTAGTCCTTCATTAGAAGGAGGATTGAGCAATAGTCGCACAGTTTTCTAAAACCACTTCAGCAGGACTTCACAGATTATAGACCATAACTGAAAAAGCTATCAGGCACACATGCTCAGCCTCAGCTCTTCTTTTCCCCATAGCTTCTTATCTCTTGCTTCTATAAGTGTGTCAGAAGTAGAAACTGAGAAGGCATACCTCAGTCTTTTCAAATGCCAGGTCATAGAGGGGCAGTACACATAGAGGACACTGTCATTTATAAGTCCCTATTGTAAATTGTAGTAACAAGGGAAAAGGAAACAAAATAAAGAAAAATCCATGTTAGACAGGTGGGCTATCAAAGCTGTCAGTCTACCCACACAAGACATTTAAATTCTCTCTCTTTGGGTTATGCTACTTCTTCTTTTAAAGCAGTATTCTAGCTGTGGAGGACAGTCATAAATCTCATTTCACTGTTTCTAAATGGGCCTTCAGTTTCCTGCTGAATATCAGGGACCTTTGCTTGTTATGCCAATGTGCTTCACTGTTGGGAAGATATGAACTTGGTGGACAGATCTCTTTCAGAAGTGAAGGTTTTTGCATTTTCTGAACTTGACTGGAAAAAAAGAAGACCAAGACCTATTCATTCATTTAGGTCTGTCTTTGTCCCAATGTCAGTAAACATTTTGTATGATGAGTTTTAAATATTTTTCTTTTTTGGAAATGTCCTTGTGCGAAACACCATGTATATAGCAGAACTTGCCTGTGACAGATCTGTAATATGTCAAATTCTTGAAATTACCTTTGTCTTATACTAAGGTGGCACTAGCGACCTACCCTATAAAAAGATGGTGCATGTGAACACTTCCAAGTTTCCTTCTAAGCTGCATGTGTGCATGGCCATGCATGATTTCATAGATTTCATAGACATTAGGGCTGGAAGGGACCTTGGAAGATCGAGTCCAGCCCCCTGCCCAAAGGGCAGGAAGTCAGCTGGGGTCATAGGATCCCAGCAAGATGAGCATCCAGTTTGCTCTTGAAGGTGTTCAATGTAGGCACTTGAACCACCTCTGGTGGTAGGCTGTTCCAGACCTTGGGCGCTCGGACAGTAAAGAAATCCTTCCTTATGTCCAGCCTGAAACGGTCTTGTAGTAGTTTATGACCGTTTGACCTAGTCATCATCCCTAGGGGTGCTCTGGTGAGCAAACATTCCCCCAGATACTGGTGGTCACCCCTGATAAACTTATAGGTGGCCATCAGATCACCCCTGAGCCTGCGCTTTTCCAGGCTAAAGAACCCCAGGGCTCTCAGCCTGTCATCGTAGGGTCTGCTTCCCTGACCTCTGATCATGCGCATGGCTCTTCTCTGGACTCTCTCAAGCTTCTCCACATCCTTTTTGAATTGTGGAGCCCAAAACTGGATGCAGTACTCCAGCTGTGGCCTCACCAAGGCTGAGTACAAGGGGAGAATGATGTCCTGGGATTTGCTTGAGAAGCATCTATGGATGCAAGCCAGCATTTTGGTCGCTTTACTAGCCGCAGCATCGCATTGCAGGCTCATGTTCATCTTGTGGTCAATGATGACCCCCAAGTCTCTTTCTTCCATAGTGTTAGCCAACATAACACTGCCGAGCCTATAAGGATGCTGCGGGTTTTTCTTCCCAAGGTGGAGAACCTTGCATTTATCAACGTTGAACACCTTCAGATTCTCATCCGCCCACTTGCTGAGCCTGTCCAGGTCAGCCTGGATCACCCGCCTGTCTTCTGGTGTGGATGCTTTGCCCCAAAGTTTGGTGTCATCAGCGAACTTGGCCAGTCCGCTTCTGACTCCAGTGTCCGCATCATTAATGAAGATGTTGAACAGTATGGGTCCAAGGACAGAGCCTTGGGGGACCCCACTGGTCACAGGACACCATGATGAGTGAATTCCATCAATTACTACCCTCTGGGTCCAACCACGGAGCCAATTCTCCAGCCAGTGGATCGTGGTGGACCCAAGGTGACAATTGGCCAGTTTCACCAAGAGGTGATCATGGGATACCAGATCGAAGGCTTTTTTGAAGTCAAGATATATGACATCAATCTCTTCTCCCTTGTCCAGGTGATAGGTCACCTGGTCGTAGAAGGAAATGAGATTGGTCAAGCAAGACCTACCCGCAACAAACCCGTGCTGGCTATCCCTTAAGATGTTGGCGTCGGCCAGTCCATTAAGGATGGCCTCCTTAATAAACTTTTCTAAGATTTTCCCCAGGATAGAAGTCAGGCTGATGGGCCTATAGTTAGCCGGATCCACTTTCCTCCCTTTCTTGAAGATAGGCACCACATTGGCCATCTTCGAGTCTTCGGGCACTACACCAGAGCACCAAGAGTTTTCAAAGATCCGCGCTAGAGGCTGGGCTATGATGCTCGCTAGCTGCTTGAGTACCCTGGGGTGAAGATTGTCAGGGCCGGCTGACTTGAAGGTATCCAGCTTCTCAAGATGTTCCTTCATGAAGTCAGCATCAATGGAGGGCAGGGGATCACCTTCAGCCGGACTTCCCTGTCCCGTAGCGGGCATGGGCGTCCCACGGGACTGATGAAAGACCGACGCAAAGTACCTATTTAATAGGTTGGCTTTTTCCTGGGTGTCAGTTGTCAGTTGCCCCATCTGGTTCAGCAGGGGTCCAATGTTGCCCCTGCTTTTCCTCCAGCTCCCCACATATCTGAAAAAGGACTTTTATTGTCCTTGATGCTCAAAACTAGTTGGAGTTCAGTTGCAGCCTTGGCTTTCCTGGTATGCTCCCTGCAGGACCGGACCAGTGCAGAATAATCCTCCTTGGAGGTGACTCCCATCCTCCATCCTTTGTAGGCCTTTTGTTTTAGCCTCAGGAGGTCTGCTAGGTCCCTGGAGAGCCAGGGGGGCTGCTGTGCCCTCTTGCTGCCTTTCCTCTGAGATGGAATAGACTTAGCTTGTGCATTGAGGATCGATCCCTTGAGGAGCAACCACTCTTCTTGAACTCCTCTCTCCCTGTGGTCATGGTCCCTTAGGGCCTCACTGACAAGCCTCCTGAGCTTGTCAAAATCAGCTTTCCTGAAGTCAAGGACTTCCGTGTTGCTGACTGACTTGCCAGCTTTTTGGCGGATGGTGTAGGTGATCAGCTCGTGGTCGCTTTCACCCAGCTTCCCATCAATCGCTAGGTTGCTGACTAGGTTATCCCCAGTAGCCAGTACCAGGTTGAGCAGCGCTTTTCCTCTCGTTGGCCCATAGACTTCTTGAGTCAGGTAGAGGTCATCCATGCATGAGAGGAAGCTTTGCAACCGCTCAGATTTTGCTGAGCGATCCTCCCATGAGATGTCTGGGTAATTGAAGTCACCCATGACAGCCATGGTCCTGGAGCATGCTGCCTCAGCAAGTTCCCGGGCAAACTCCTGGTCAAGCTCAGGACTTTGGGTGGGAGGTCTGTAGTAGACTCCCACCATTGTGTCCCCTGTGCCATGTTCCCCATGGATTTTAACCCAAACGGTCTCCAGTTATCCACCCTGGTCGCCAATATCGGCTTGCAGGGACGTGTAGCTTTCCTTAACATAGAGAGCTACAACCCCGCCCCTTTTATTTACATGATCCTTCCTGTACAGGGTATAGCCATCTATACCCGTGGTCCAGTCATGGGTGGAGTCCCACCAGGTCTCCGTTATCCCTATGACATCATAATTATTTGCATTGAGCAGGAGAATGAGCTCCTCCTGCTTATTCCCCAAGCTCCTGGCATTTGTGTACAGGCAGGCAAGTGCCCCCTGGGGGGCTCCTTCCTTGCCCACAGATTTTACCAGGGCTGGGGCAGGGGTGGGCTCCCTTAGGTGCCTTGACCTGCAGGCTTTGCAAAGATTGCTCAGTGGGCAAGCAGTGGCGGTAGTCCCCCTGACCCCTAGCGGGCTTAGTTTAAAGCCTGGTGGAGCAGGTCAGTCAGTCTGGCTGAGAAGAGCCTCCTCCCTAGGGGAGAGAGGTGGAGGCCATCTCTTCCCAGCAGCTCGCTGCCTCTCTCACCAAAGAGCGGGCTGTGGTCATGAAAGCCAAAGCCTTCCCGATGACTCCAGCACCGCAGTCTTTGGTTGACCACGTGGATCCTCTTTTCCCTCCTCGGCCCATAGCCTGAGACTGGGAGGATTGACGAGAACACCACCTGTGCCCCCTGACCCTTTAGCCCCACTCCCAAATCCCTGTAGCACCTCATGACCCGGCTGGGAGTGCTCCAAGCAGTGTCATTGGTGCCCACATGAATAAGGAGCATGGGATAGTGGTCTGTGGGTTTGAGGAGCTTTGGGATCCTCTCCGCAATGTCCCGGATGCGGGCCCCTGGGAAGCAGCAGACTTGCCCGGCTAAGGGGTTGGGGTGGCATTTTGCCCCCTCAGTCCCCCTCAGGAGGGAGTCTCCCACAACAAACACCTTACATTTTGTCTTGGGGAGAGCAGGGGCGGTAGCTGCAGTTGGGCCCATGTTGCCTGTGGGAGCCGGCAACTCAGCAGGCTCTGCTGGAGCGGCAAGATGTGCATACCTGTTGCTCAGCTCTGGTGGGGCAGGGGCCTTGGTGCGGCAGGCCTTAGGGCCCTTGACCACCTTGGTCCATGCCCCTGGCTGGACAGAGCCTGTGCAAAAAGATTTTAAATCTTTTTGCGCACAAACTTTTTAATGCTGCGCAACCACCTGGAGAGAAGCTGGACGCAGAGCATGGAAGAGACACCTGGGCCGGCATGGGACACTTACTGGAGGTAAGCTCCTCACGCAGGGCAGACAGCAGCTCGTCCCTGTGGTGGGGATGGGGGCTGGGGCTGGGGGGAGCAGGGGCAGAGTGCCTCCTCGCTCCCCAAGGTGAAGTGGGGGTGGGGGTAGGGGCTGGCAACGGGGAGCTGCTCCACTCCCCAGCCCCAATGCCATGTGTCTCTTCACTCCCCGAGGTGGGGGTGGGGGCTGGGGCTAAGGGCTGGTGTGGGCTAGCTACTACTCAGGAGACATGCATCCTCAGCAAGAGAGATACTTCTTAGTCTGACCCATCTCCGCACCAAAATGTATGCAACTAAGCTGCTTGTAAAAACAGGTTCAAAGAATACAGGTAGAAGAAGCAGTGTTTTTTTACCGGTTTATGAGCCGGAGGGGTGAGGGGGACATAGAACATAGGACAGCAATTGAGTTACAATCCTGAAAATGCAAGAAATCCCCCCAAATCTTCACATGCAGCTATCAGGTAAAACACCCAAAACACCAAGAACATCTTGTAACCTGCCAGAGGTAAAATCAGAGGATGGGAGAGCATTGCTAATGCCCTAAAAGTGCAACAGAGAAGTAGTATCTAATGTATGCTCAGCAGATCATTGCAGAGAAAATGATCATGCCCCATGATACAAAGGAAGGCAGTTTTCTGTCAGTGATCGATCTTTATGAAAATCAAACCATGTCATGAATCCATTTCTATTTCATTGTTTGTTTCTTTTTAATTGGGAAAAATTAAAATATTTTTTTGAATTGATGATGCTGAAACCTCTTTGTGATGTAGAAACATTTGGCTTTGGTATTGTTGTTATGATTCATTTCATTTGGACTTTTACAATGTATTAATGGGACACTATATTTTATAAATATACTATAGTTACTATTTATGTGATATAGGAATGAAAAACCCAGCATTTAATTGACTGTGTTGACTTATAACCCTAAAAAGAATCTTCATGGTTACAAAATGCACAGTACTGGTTCTAGCATTAATTTACTGTAGAGGAAATTAAATGTAGGAGAAATAAAATGGTGACTGTTTGGAGAGCATCAGCATAGATGCAGGGAAAGAACACGCAAATAAGCAGTGAGCAAGAAGGTAATTCTGGGGTGGGCCAAAGCGGCATGCTCATGGATCGCTATACCTTAGAGGAAACACTGAACACTTTCCTCAGAGCTTCAACCTGAGTATCAACATTTCCTAGGGAAATTTTCAGCCATTTTAGATATCCAGTTATCTTCCAGGGAGTGGGCTGGGAGAAAGGAGTGCTGGCTACGAAAAAAACAAAAACAAACAAACCATTTATTTCGACAACTAAAGTATGACCGTTCAAAGACTGACTTCATAAAACTTAGTCTAAAAATGTCACATATGAGTTGACTCAGACATTAAGCACAGGGAAAGATATTAATTTATATTCATAATTTGCCTGAGAGAGTTGAGAGTTAGATTCCTCTGTGGTGATTAACCTGATAACACTTCCCTAGCAAAGAGTTCCACACAAGTGTGATGGACATTAAAAAGTCCAGTAAAACAAGTCACTGTGCTTAAGTGCAATCATTGCCTTTCCTGATTTTTCTTTTGTCTGGATTTGGTTCTATTGACATCTGATTACTTGAGTTTCCTGCCAATTAACTATTACTAGCTAGGTCTAGACTCCAACAACCCTTGGTATTTAGAGCATGGTCTCAAACTGCTAGAATTAGTTATTGAGAATGTACACTACTTAAATGCATTATACTTGTTGCTTATTCTTCTGATAAGTAATGTATAGCATAAGTACACTGAAAAATATAGAAATACCTGCTGTATACTCAAATTATTACCACTAAAGGAAATGTAAATATTGGGCTATTTGAGGCAGCACTGAATCATATGAGCACAAAATAATACATTTTCCTATTACAAATAGGTTTTTTTTCTCTGTTATAGTGGCATTAATCCAGAGTAACTGCATTGCTTTGAGCCCCAAGGTTAGTTTTTCTCCTCTAGTAGCTGTGGGCTATTATTGCTTTCCTCCTTCACAAATGTTAACACTTTTATATTAGGGCTTTTATTTCTCCCTATTTTTAAGTTTGTTTTGCATAAGTTGTGTTCTTTTTAATTTAAATGCTGTATTTCCTGCTTTCCAGATTTTTCACGTGTAGTTTCTAATATACAAATAACCCAATAAAACAAACTGGTTACCTCTGTCCCCCCAAAACGTCAACTTCTCAGGCTACCAAAATAATTCAGCCATCACTGTTCCTATTTAAAAGGTATTGGGGAGAATAGGTAGTCCTGGTTATATGACCTGAAGACCAATAATTCTGGTTCTTCACCTTAGCCTGACATTGTAGATTCCCTGCCATAAACCCAATGGATTTAAATGGATCCTGTTCAGCTGGAAGGCATGAATAGGTCATAATTGCACAAGGAACAAACACACAACCTTCTGTTATTCGTGATTAAGGTCATCCACGCATTTTCACCACCAAAGTAAACTTCACCAAATCTGTTATCTTTGAAGCCCTTCTTGCTAAGGCATTTGCAAAGGATGGATCCTGCAAATTTCATTTAAAATCGGGCAGAATTGAGAGTCCCAAGTTAATCAATTACACTTAAGTATACATACAGTCACCCTTTCCCCCTGATTTATAAAGAAAATATTAAGTGGCAGAAGAGAATCCTGTAGGACTCTCTGTGGAAAATGTCTTGGGATAGATGACAGAGAAGGGATAGCAGGAGCTTGCAGATCCTCAACTAATTTTCTTTGTCAGCACTTTCAAAGCCTAAACCTCTATAATTGATTCACACTGAGCTATTGCAAAGAAGAAACAAATGGCGACTTTCCCAAACCAAAGACTTCAAAAATAGAAGATGTTCAATGTGGGAATTCATAATTAAAGCCAGATCTTAATTTCTGGACTTTGTAATAGAAATAACTGAACACTGAAGCCAGGTAGAAGGTGGTGTAGAAGTAGAAGGTGAATAAGTTGATTTCTGATAAATGTTGTCTTTTATCATTCAAATACTTGTTTAAAAAATACTGGACTTGGTCCTCAGAAAAGGAGACAGTAACAGTCTTCACTGGTAATCATTCAATATATTAATTGATTGAGGAATATCTACAAAGGTGACTTTTCAACATGATGTAGCAGCTGCAATGCTGTACTTACAATGTTGCAAGTTTTAATTAAGAGGATTTCCTTTGGACTACATAGTTTCTGCTTCACTACTACATATTTATTGAAGTAGTATGAGAAGACTTTAGATAAGTATTTAAGGAAGGTGAAGCTGGGAAATTTGAGGAAGTGAACCCATTTGAAAGTGATTTAAAAATGGTGATAACAGCGTTTCACATCAAATGTGTCAGTGTCTCGGTCATCAAGATAAGGAATATGAATACATGTACTTAAATGTTGAAGTATTGGCTAGACAGACATTTTTGGGCATCATGAAGTTAGTAAAATGAAAGGTAGCAGAGCAAGTGAGATGCTCAGAATCATAGAACCTGAAAATTAGGGTTGGAAGGGACCTCAGGAGGCCATCTAGTCCAATTCCATACTCAAAGTAGGACCATCCCCAACTAGATCATCCCAACCAAGGCATTGACTAGCTGCGTCATAAAAACCTCCAAAGATGGAGATTCCACAAGCTGTCTGTGTAACCTGTTCCAGTATTTTACTACCATTCTAGTGAGAGAGTTTCTTCCTAATATCTAATCTAAACTTCCCTTGTTGCAGCTTGAGACCATTGCTCTTTGTTCTGTCATCTGCCACCACTGAGAGCAGTCTAGCTCCATTCTCTTTGGAAGCACCCTTCAGGTACCTCTTCTCCATACTAAATAAGCCCAATTCCTCAGCCCCCTAATCATTTTTGTTGCCCTCTGCTAGACTATCTCCAATTTGTTCACATCCGTTCTGTAGTGGGGGTCCCAAAACTGGACACAATACTCTAGACTTTACAGTCAGAGGTGCCAGGTTCTGGAATGGGCTCCCAAGTGAGGTGGTGCTCTCTCCTACCTTGGGAGTCTTCAAGAGGAGGCTGGACAGATATTTGGCTGGAGTGATAAGATTTGGCTGGGGTGATATGACCATGGCACCTGTTCCTGCCCGGGGCAGGGGGTTGGGCCTGATGATCTGTTTAGGTCCCTTCCAACCCTAAGCACTATGAAATTATGAGAAGAGGCCTCACCAGAGAGGAAGAATCACTTCCTTTGATCTGCTGGTAATGCTCCTACCACTGCAGCCTGGTATGTCATTGTCCCTCTTTGCAACAAGGATGCACTGTTTGTTCATACTCAGCTTATTGTCCACTGTCCACTTTTTCTACCGAGCTGCTGCTTAGCCAGTCAGTCCCCAGTCTGTACCAGTACATGGGATTGTTCCATTCTATCCTTTCCACTTGCCTTTATTGACAAGACAACCATGTCACAGCCAGGAGTACTGCAACAAGCATGGATAAGGTGGCAAGGCCCTGAGAGACACCCCCACCAGTGATCTGGGGCTGGGCATGGACATGACTGAGCCATCCAGGGCCTGGTACTTACATGCAGAACTGTAGACTATAGACAAAAGAACCCCAGGCACCATGTCCACCCTGATTCATAAGTTCATGCTGGCTGGATTAGCTGATGCACTGGGGTGGATGTCACAGGAGTGCCTTCTGTGCTGGCAGAGGAGGAGAGCTCTGGGACCTCAGTAGAGGGAGCATGGAGCCCAGCTGCAGGATTGCCCTGGCAAGGGTGAAGTGAGCAGAGCAGGAGCCTGCTCACCAAACTAGAGGCTTGGGGGAGCTTCTAGCCCTAGGGGCCCAAACCCTCACAGGAGAGAGTAAGCAGCTCAACACAGGAAGCTCCAGAGAGGTGCCGCTCACCCAGTGAAGCAATGGAGTGGTGACCATGAGTTTTTTTTTTTTTCTGAGGGGTGGGGGGCAGCATCTAAGAACATCCACCCCCTGGTGATTGGTGAAAAGGAGGGAGAGAACATTACTTTTAAGTTCAGCATTTTCTCTTGGGGTAAAGGCATGCTGGACTGGCCCACCAGTTGTGAGTGCTGCAGGATAAAAAAACATGTTGGGCCTGCAGCATTAAGCCCAGGCTGGGAATGGGCTAGAAACCACTCATAGGACTGATGCGAAGGGGACATGACTTACCAGCTGGCTCCAGAGACAGTGAAAGGACTTGATGCTGGGAGGCTGTGCAAGGGGTGAAGACCCCCTGGCACCCTGTACATAGCTCCACTACAGACTGCCAAGTCAGTGGGACCCATAGCTAGGGCAGATAAGGGATAGTGGCAGAGCCACAACTGACAAGAAGTATGGTCATTAGGGCTGTGTGAAACACCATCATTTCATTGTGACATCTGTTTCACCATTTTGAAGGGACAGTGTTTTGTTTTGTTTTGTCATTTCATTTAATTTCAAAACACTTTCCCATTTAGTTTCATCAAAACTGTTCCGCTGTTTTGATGAGTTTTGACGTTTTGTCCATAGGCTATAATGGGGAATCATGAAAATGCCTAAAACTTTTACATTTCTTGTCTAATTTTGATGAAAATTTTAGAGATGGTAGACCCTTCTGAGAACATGAAGCCTGCCAAGTTTTGAGGAGATAGGGGCAGAGGTTTCTGGGAAACTGCACCTCAAACTATTCAAAGCAAAATTCCTGACACCTGCCAGCAGCAGCAGCCTCCTCCCATCTGGCGCACAGCTCTGGGGGCCTGCACCCCTGGGGGTGCTGCAGGGCTCTGCCATACTGTTCCTGGGGGTGCAAGCCAACAGATCTGTGCACCAGATGAGAGGAGGCTGCTGCTGCCACCTGGGACTGGTGCTGGGCACAGCCCACACCCAGCACCGGAGAAGACTGCTGCTGCTGCCTGGGACTCCTCTCATCCAGTGCACAAATCCAGGGACTTGCACCTCCAGGAGCAGTCTGGCACAGCCCAGAAGCCCTCCTAGGGGTGCAACCCCTGCAGAAATGCGCACTGGATGAGAGGAGGCTCGGGCTGCCACTGCCATCTGGGACAGGCAGTTGCAGCGTGTAAGGTGCAGCCCATGACCAGCGCCAGTCCCAGATGGAAGAGGCAACCTGAGCCTCCTCTCATCCGGGGCACAGATCTGGAGGATCACACCCCTGGAAGGGCTGCTGCACTGTTCTGGACTCCTCCTGGGGGTGTGGGCCCCCAGATCTGCACGCTGGATGAGAGGAGGCTCAGGCTGTCACCTGGGACTGATGCTGGGTGCAGCCCGTGCCCAGTGCCAGGTAAGATTGCTGCTGCTGCCAGTCCCAGCTGGCAGCAGCAGCCTCCTCTCATCTGGTATGCAGATCTGGGGGCTCACACCCCTGGGAGGAGTCCAGCACAGCCCCACAGCCCTGCTGGGGGTGCAGGCCTCCGGATCTACGTGCCAGATGAGAGAATTGGCACTGAACCAAGTAAGCCTGGCTTTGAAACTTGAAACGTTTTGAAACTTTCAAAATGTTTCAAGTGCTTTTGTTTAATTTTGAAGCCTTTTGTTTCATTTTGATGTCACTGTTTTGAGCTCAAAATGCATCAAAACAGCTTCAAAATGAAATGTCCGGTGAAATTTTGCACAGACCTATTGGTCATACAAGGATGACACAAAACCGCATGCCTCCTGGCTGGTGACTTAAGCCAAATCTGGACGTGACTCTTTAACCTGCCGAGACAGTAAGTCATGAACAAACATGGCTAAGTGGACCACTGGCTGTGTTATCCTTCCACCAGATGACCGGTGGCCTGGCTATCCTGTAAGACCTGGTGGCACATGGACATGGTGTAAGGGGAGGAGGAGCCCCAAGGACCAGCAACTCAAGACACTTGTGAGAGCAATTATATATAACCAAGGATCCTCCTTTTCTCCTAAAAGATCAAGATGTGGTGGGGGAGTTGGAGGGATTTGGAGGGAGTGCTCTACAAATGAGAGAGTGGAAGTCAAGCTGTCTGGAACTGTCACTCAACAGATGGGAATGCCCGGTCCTGGTGGCAGAACTGAGTCGGGAACCACCATCCACAAACCTCATGAGATTTCTTTTGGTCCAATCCTCCAATTTGTAAAGGTATTTCTAAATCCTAGCCCTACCCTCCAGTGTATCTATTACTACTCCCTCCAGCTTGGTGTCATCTGCAAACTTGCTGGGGGTGCACTCCATCCTATCTTCCAGGTCACTGATGGAGATACTGAACAAAACTGGCCCCAGGACTGACCCTTGGGGCACACCACTTGAGACCAGCTGCCAACTAGACATTGAGCCATTGATTACTACCCTCTGAGTCTGATAGCCCAGCAAGTTTTCTATCCAGCTTACAGTCTATTGAATCCAACATGTACGTATTTAGCTTGCTTGCAAGAATGTTGTGGGAGACCATATCAAAAGCCTTGCTAAAGCCAAAGTTTGTCACATACACTGCTCTCCCCACATCCACAGAGCCAGTTATCTTGTCATAGAAGGCAATCAGATTGGTCAGGCATGACTTACCCTTGATGAATCCATGCTAACTATGGAACCAGCAAAGCATTCTCAGTGAAGGGTGGTGGGGGGTAGAACACTGAAGTACATAGTAAGATAAACCAGCTGAAGACAAATGAACTTGAAAGTCCACACTTTTTATCTGCAGCACTGATCTCCAAATGTCATGATTTTGTTATTCATTTGCCAGGATTCATGTTGCCTCAGGCAGTCTTTATAGTTCTAGTAATCAACTTCCACTGAAATCCAATGGTATTCATGTCAAAGAAATGACCATCTGTGGCAATGCTTTCATATCTATCCTGGTAGCTAATCTCCAGATTTTTTGGCTGTTTTGGGAAGATTGGTGCCTAATACCTAGTGTAATGAGTCTATAGATTCTTTCTTTCTTTTTTTCCTTTGGAAATGTAGTCAAAACACCATGCAAGGAATTGAACCAAGCACCAGATGTAATCTATTTTACCCAATGTAATTAAAATGTATACTTGATAGCCTTCTTTCTACGGTGAGATATTTTTGTTTCAAACTCTTAATTGATGAGAGTTACCATTAAAAAAAAAAATACAATCAATACAGTCTCCTCTTTGGCTGGAGGCCTGAAAAAGTCCCTCAGTGAAATGACTCTGGCAGACTGTTTTGGTAGAGTTCCTATTATACTTAATCACTTAAACAGTGCTAAAATTATTTCCTAAAACATTAAGGTAATCTCTCACTGTGAGATTTTCTCTTGCACTGTATTATATAACCACTGGATGTCTGTCTGCTATATAGAATTCCAAACATTTTGATCCCTGGTGAACAAGACTATGTTCAAACTGTGTGAAAGTTTTGTTAAAGCTTGACATTTGATTACTCTTAATTAACATTAGCTTAATAGCCATGACTTTTTTTGTCTTGACTCTCAATGTTAGGTATTCCATTTCATAGTCCCTTTTTTAAAAGACAGGAAAATGCAGGTATGTTGAAGTACTAATTCTTACCAAAAAGTTCGTGAGGCTAGTTTGTGATTAATGAATTTGTGTCCCAAATAAAAAAGTTCTATGTACAATGCAACATCAATACTATGGCCTTTCACTGTGCTTAGACATATTTATTACTCGGTGCAAATGACATTGACAAATGGACTTGTTCATTTCACCAGGAGAAAAACCAGTGTCTGCCTTTTTTTTTTTTTTTAAGTTATTGCTGTAATAATTAACTTGTTAAATATCAACCTTCAGAAAAGAGTCTTTACTTAAAAGAACTCATTAGGACATAATGCCAAACCTTAGTTACTATATCTTTACTGTGCATACAGTTTTCTTAGGATACCTGTCAAATACAGGGGGCTAACCAAGAGCTACTTCATTATTGTTGTCTAGAGCAGGTTTCATGATGTTTCATAGTTGGTAGGGTCAGAAGGCACCTGAGCAGATCACCAAGTCCGACCCCCTGCCATGGGCAGGAAAGAATAATGGGGTCAAATGACCCCGGCAAGGTGATTATGTAGCCTCCTTTTGAAGACCCCCAGGGTAGGAGCAAGCACCACTTCCCTTGGAAGTTGGTTCCAGATCCTAGACACCCTGACTGTGAAGTAGTGCTTCCTGATGTCCAGACTGAACCTACTCTCAGTCAACTTATGGCTGTTATTCCTAGTTACTCCTGGTAGTGCTACAGGAGCAGGTAAGTTTATAGATGGCCACCAGATCGTCTCTCAGCCTTCTCTTGTGGAGGCTGAACAGGTTCAGGTCCCATAGCCTCCCCTCATAGGGCCTACTCTGCTGCCCCCTGATCATGCGAGTAGCCCTCCTTTGGACCCTCTCATAGTTTCATAGTAGTTAGGGGTCAGAAGGGACCTGAATAGATCATCTAGTCTAACCCCCCACCACTGGTTGGAGCACACGCTGGGACCACATGACCCCAGACAGGTGTTCATCCAACCTGTTTTTGAATTTACCCAAGATAGGAGCGAGGACCACTTCCCCAGGAAGTTGGTTCCAGATCCTAGCTACCCTGACAGTGAAATAGTGCCTCCTAATCTCTAACCTGAACCTATTCTCCAGCAGCTTCTGGCCATTGTTCCTGGTCACCCCAGGTGCTGCTGGGGAGAATAGGGCTCTTCCTATTTGCTGTTGATCTCCCCTAATGAGTTTGTAGGCAGCCACCAAATCTCCCCTCAGCCTCCGTTTGCTGAGGCTGAACAGGTTCAGGTCCCTCAGCCTCTACTCGTAGGGCCTGCCAAGCAGCCCTCCTCTGAACCCTCTCAAGGCAGGCTGCATCCTTCTTAACATGCAGTGCCCAGAACTGGACACAGTTCTCCAATTGAGGCTGGACCAATGTCACGTAGAGGGGGAGTATCACCTCTCTGGACCGGCTTGAGATGCATCTTTGGATGCACAACAAGGTGTGGTTGGCTTTGCTGGCTGCGGTCTGGCATTGGCGGCTCATGTTCATCTTGGAGTCAGTAATGACTCCAAGATCCCTTTCTACCTCTGTGCTCAAAAGGGGGAAGCTCCCCAGCTTGTATATGCATGCTGTGGATTCCTTCTCCCCAGGTGCAGCACCCTACATTTATCTACACCGAAGCCCATCCTATTACCATCTGCCCACCTCTGTAGTCTGTCTAAGTCTAATTGCAGCCTCTCTCTCCCTTCAAGCATGCCTACCTCTCCCCACATCTTGGTGTCATTGGCAGATTTGGACAACGTGTTTTCCACCCCCTCGTCCAAGTCGCTGATGAAGATGTTGAACAGTGTGGGACCCAGGACCGAGCCCTGGGGGACCCCACTGTTCACATCCCACCAGGTCAAGTATGACCATCCACCACCACTCTCTGGGTGTGACCCATCAGCCAATGCTCAATGCTCTCAATGCTGTTCACATCCCTCTTGAAGTGCGGTGTCCAGAACTGGACGCAGTACTCCAACTGTGGCCTGACCAGTGTCGCATAGAGCGGGAGGATCACCTCCTTGGACCTGCTTGTGATGCATCTGTGGATGCATGACAAGGTACGGTTAGCCTTACTGACGGCATCCTCACGTTGGCGGCCCATGTTCATTTTGGAATCAATAATGACCCCAAGATCCTTTTCACCTCTGTGCTGACAAGAAGGGAGTTCCCTAGCCTGTAGGTATGCTGCTGGTTCTTCCTCCCCAGGTGCAACACCTTGCACTTGTCAGTGTTGAAACCCATCCTATTCTCATCCACCCACCCCTGTAACCTGTCCAGATCTAGTTGTAGCCTGTCCCTCCATTTCATCGTGCCCACTTCTCCCCACATCTTAGTGTCATCCGTGAATTTGAACAAGGTCTTTTCACTCCCTTCCCCAAGTTGCTGATGAAGATGTTGGACAGTGCGGGCCTGAGGACTGAGCCCTGGGGAACCCCGCTGGCCACATCCCTCCAGGTCAAAAATGACCCATCCACCACCACTCTCTGGGTGCAGCCCTCCAGCCAATTTGTGACCCATCTGACTGTGTAGGCATCAACGCCACAGTCTCCTAATTTTTTGATGAGAATAGGATGAAGGCCCAGTGTCAAAGGCCTTCCTAAAGTCCAGAAAGACTACGTCCACTGCGACACCTGTGTCCAAGGATTTTGTGACCTGGTCATAGAAGGCCACCAGGTTGGTCTGATGGGACCTGCCTCTAATAAACCCATATTGGCTGCCCCTAAGCATAATCTCGCAGATGTGTTTTCGGAAAATTTTCTCAAAGAGCATCCCCAGGACCGAGGTAAGACTAATGGGCCTATATTTTCCTGGGTCCTCCTTCCTCCCTTTTATGAAAATGGGGACCACCTTGGCCCTTTTGCAATCCTCTGGCACTTTGCCAGAGCACCACAACTGCTTGTAGAGCTGTGCCAGGGGTCCCACAATGGCCTCTGCCAATTCCCTCAGCACGCTTGATGGAGATCATCTGGACCTGCTGATTTGAAGACATCCAGTCCCACCAGAAGTTCTTGACCAGGTCCTCTCTGACTCTGGGCCCAGCTGTGCCTCTCCTGAGTTCATCCAGGATCCCAGTGGGGGGGATGTCCCGGTCCCTGCTCAAAAATATGAAGGCAAAGAATTTGTTAAAGAGGTCAGCTTTATCATCTGGTGCAACCACCAGATTGCCAAGTGTGTTCTGCAGGGGCCCCACATTACCCAGTGCCTTCTTTTTACTCCCTATGTATTTAAAAAAGGACTTCTTGTTATCTTTGATCTGGGTCACTAGTCCCAGTTTTGTCTCCGCCTTAGCTTCCTAACAGCCTCCCTACAGTCTCAAGCAATGGAGGTATAATCCTTCTTGGTGATGGCCCCTTACTTCCATCGGGTGTATGCCTCCTTTTTAGCTTTCAGATGATCCTGAATGCCTTTGGTGAGCCATGGGGGCTTTTGAGCACTCTTGCCCCCTTTGACTCACGTTGGGATTGTCACCCTTTGGGCTCGGAGGATCGTCTCCTTAAGGAACAACCACTCATCTTGGACTCCCAACTCTCCTCCCCTCTGGGACCTCAGTGCCTCCCCAACTAATCTCCTAAACTCCTTAGCCCTCATGGAGTCCAGGGCTGCTGCCTTGCTGTCCCTTGACTTAACTCCCTCTGTGAGCTGATGTGAGAATTCCCAGTCCAGCTCTTCCCCCTGTAAAATGCTTGTTTTTTAAAGATGGCTTGGAAAGAAATACCATATTAATTTGAAAAGTATTTGACACATGACAGCTCTGTACAGTATGATTTTGGCATCAGTATTAGCTGATAGAGGTGTGTAGTTAATATTTACACAGTAGTGTATGTGAATATTCCAACCCAGAGACTGTGCATGGACATTTAAAAAACTGTGAGGGGGACATGCAATAGAACTTCATTCATCATTGGCACATAAAACAGCCCTTTAGTAAAAGTATTGTTCCAAATGTTTGCAGACAAGGTTCTTTGATATCTTTTATTATACAAACTGAGATATCAGACAAACTGATATCTTTTATTAGAGAAACTGAGTAGTTGGAAAAAAGTTCTTGGCAAGCTTTTGGGGGCAGTCACCCTTCTTAAGGCTTAGGAAGTCTCTGCTCTTCATTGTTCCAAATTTTTTTATTCTTGTATTCCTTGCACTACTTAAGTATCAAACTGTTTCTATCATGCTATTTATCTTAGGTATTAATGGTCCTTTATGTTTCTATATGGTTCCTGGTAATGCAGGGTATATGAAAAATGCTAACCATGCAGTCCCCTAAACTGAGTAAAATCCTGAAATACTTCTGAATGAAAATTACCAACGTAAATTACAATAGAGTTTGTAATCATAGAACTGTAGAAAATTAGAGTTGGAAAAGATGTCAGGAGTTCATCTAGTGCACCCCACTTGCTCAAAGAAGGTGTATCCCCAACTAGACCATCCCAGCTAAAGCTTTGTTTACTCAGGTCTTAAAAACTTCCAAAAATGGAGATTTTACAATCTTTCTGAGTAGCCTGTTCCAGTGCTTTACTATGCTCCAAGTGAGAGAGTTTTTTTTCTGAGCATCTAATCTGAATTTCCCTTGCTGCAGCTTGAGACCATTGCTTCTTGTTCTGTCATCTACCACCACTGACAACAGTCCAGCTCCATCCTCTTTGGAACCACCCTTCAGGTAGTTGAACGCTGCTATTTAATCCCCTCTCAGTCTTCTCTTCTTCAGGCTAAATAAGCCTCATTGCCTCAACCTCTCCTCAAAAGCCATGTTCCCTAGCCCTCTAATAATATTCATTGCCTTTGGTGGACTCTCCAACTTGTCTACAACCTTTCTGTAGATGGGTGCCCAAAACTAGACACAGCATTCCAGATGGAGCCTCACTAGAGCAAAGTAGAGGGGAAGAACAATTTCCCTCAATCTGCTGGCAGTGCTCCTACTAATGCAGCCCAGTGTGCTGTTAGTCTTCTTTGCAGCAAGGGCACACTGTTGGCTTATATTCAGCTTAGGTCTTTTTTTCAGAGCTGCTGCTTAGCTAGTCAGTCCCTAGTTTGTACCGGTACATGAGATTGTCCTATCCTAAATGCAGGACTTTGCATTTCTCCTTTTTGAATTTGATGAAATTTTTTTTGATCCAATCCTCCAAGTTATCTAGGTCTCTCTGAATCCTAGCCCTATCCTCCATTTCTACTACTTCACCCAGCTTGGTGTCATCTGCAAACTTGCTAAGGGTATGCTGCATCCCATCTTCCAGGACATTGATAAAGATATTGAACAAAACTGGCCTGAGGATCGATCCTTGGGGCACTCCAGTTGAGACCAGCTGCCTGCTAGAGATTGAGCCATTGATTACTACCTTTGGAGCCTGATGATCCATGTTAGCACTAGATTTATGACCCAATTACCTTATTCCAAGCAGACCTAAACCCTCAGACCGACCATGTCATCTCCATTCAATAATAGGCAAATTTTATTGATACACAGTGATAACAGATAACAATAATTTAGGCAAGGCAAATAAAATAACCCCCCTGATTTTATATCTGCCAGTTCTAGCATTGTCTTGGAGGGAAGATGCATCTGGCTGGTATGTGAGCTTCACCCTGTGGTTCCTTCTCGAGTATTAGCAATCAACAGCCTGGGGGCTGAGGGCCAAGGCCCCTTCCTCACCCATCCTGGGGTGGGTGCAATGGGCTGGCGGAGTGCTCTCTGTCTATGGTGGCCTCGGGTTCCCCCCTTGGGGCCCCTTTGCTGCTCTGAAGTCATTCCTTTTGTATTCTTTCCCTCCTCTTATGACTATTCATCTCCAGGTACCATTGACTGATTTCCCTGTGATTGTCATACTGTCCACTTTCAGTCCTGTCATCATATTCCTTTGTTCCAACAAACCCATCACAGGCACACAGCTTAATTTCATCATTCTCCAATGTCTTAATTTAGGCATGCCCTAGCCACCAAAACCAGAAACCTCAAGGGCTCTGCAGTTGGGCACTGTGACCTGGTGGCAATGTGGCAGAGTCCCTTATCTCCGTTTTGGGGTTTTCCGGGAACACTGTGGTATATATCTTCAATTTCCCAGTCTGAGTATGCCCACTTATCTATTGGCCTCAGACACGGTGTCTGCTGGTTTCAGACATAGTGGGCCTTGAAGGAAATTGTCACAAACAAGCTTTTAGAAATCAATTAACCCTGGCTGCTCCCCTGGACCATTGCTCTAATGCAATATGTACTTTACCTACAAGCCAATTCCTAAAAGCAAACTTTTCAATACAATTTTCTAGCCATCAGTCCAGACAGTTTTCTTAGTACCTTACAGTCCATTAATCTTACCATGCTTCTTTATCTTGCTTGCAAGACTGCTGTTGGAGACCATATCAAAAGCCTTGCTAAAGTCAAGGTATAACACATCCACTGGCCTCCCCACATCCACAGAGCCAGTCATCTCATCATAGAAGGCAATCAGGCTGGTCAGGAATGACTTGCCCTTGGCAAAGGAATCATCCATTCATACCTTAAGTATAATTGCCTTTTAAAAGGATGTTTCTGGAGGCTTCATTTCCAAAAGTTTTCTTTTAGCAATTTCTGTTTGGTTGCTATTATACCTGAGGATCAGGTATTAATGTTTATATAAAATGCTTTATATTAGAGGTATGCAAAGTGGGCCATATTCAATTTAGATTCAGCCTGAATCAGGGACAGTTATTTGATTTGTTGATTTGAATCACTGTCCCTGATTCAATTTAGCTGAATCTGAATCTGAAGCTTTGATGCTGATTTGGAGAATCAGCAATTTGGCCATAGACACAGCTTTAAATGTTTTTTCTACATACCTTGAGGTACCAGGCTGCTCATGAATGCTGAGATGGTGGGGTGGATGGAGTGTCCCATGGGAGTGCAGCGGGATCCCCAGCGCAGTTGGCAACAGACCCAGAAGTGGACCAGAAGCACTTCTGGTCCACTTCTGGGTCTGCCAGGGAGCGTGCAGGCTCAGCAATTAGTGCCTCCTGGGTCTGGGGGGCACCTGGGGTCCCCCCACAGTCAAATGTAGAAAAAACATTTAAAGCTGTGTCTATGTCCAAATCTCTGAATCTTTCAGAATCTCTAACTTGGATATTTAACGTTAGGTGGCTAAACTGTTGTGGGTATATATTTTCACAAAGTGCTAAGCTTTCTAGCTGATGAACTGTAAGCATTTATCACCTAGATTTTGGCCAATGTACTTGGTTGCTTATCATTAAGCACTTAAGTCTAAAAACCTTGGAACTTCTTTGATCTTTAATTATTCAAGTCTGAAAATTTTGACACATGGCTGTTTCTTATTTTATCACTGGTTCTGGCAGCCTATGTGCTTAGCCTTGAAGTCATTTAAGTATAGATGAACGTAAACGGCCTTGTAATTTGAATTTACAAGTGGTTGATCTGAAAGCTTACAATATACTGGTGGTCCATCAAACCACTGTAAGATATAGATTCTGATTAGCCTGGATGATTTCCTAATTAGAGATGCTGGTAACTGTAGAAGCAGAAATATGCAGTTATCAAAATGTCATCTCTAATTAAATTATGAAGACTTGTTACAAATCATATTATTAGAAGATAGCAAGTACATCTGGTTGGATACTTATCTACAAATCATTCTTACCTTATAATGCTTACCTGTTGGAATACAGAAACTTTCTGGCTTTCATAGTAACTTTAAGTCATAGGCAGGTTTGTAAATTACTGGATAGCTTGGAAGCCCAGAATTTTAGGGTGCATGGCTTTAAGCAGCTATGTCATATAGACTGCCAAGTGTTAGGAGCTAAGGTCTTCCAGGGTCTCCACTACCATGGGGACTGCTCTAGTTTTCTGATCACCCTTCCCCCGGAGCAAAAATATGTTGCAATTTCCTTCTCACGGCACTTTCCAAAAACTCTAGTCTTTGTTTTTATATATATATATATATATATATATATATATATATATATGTCGAACATTCATCAGAATTTCTGAGTTTCAGTATTTCTAATGGGAAATTAAATTACCAAGTTTCCTAGCTTGGACTCTATTGTTTTTGAGTTTCATAGTTGGTAGGGTTGGAAGGGACCTGAGCAGACCATCAAGTTCGACCCCCTGCCATGGGCAGGAAAGAATACTGGGGCCAAACGACCCTGGCAAGGTGATTATCTAGCCTCCTTTTGAAGACCCCCAGGGTAGGAGCCAGCACCACTTCCCTTGGAAGTTGGTCCCAGATCCTAGCCACCCTGACTATGAAGTAGTGCTTCCTGATGTCCAGTCCAAACCTACTCCCAATCAACTTATGGCTGTTATTCCTAGTTACTCCTGGTAGTACTCAGGGGAACAGGGGCTCTCCCGTTCCCCACAGGTCCCCCTAGTAAATTTATAAATGGCCACCAGATCCCATCTCAGCCTTCTCTTGTGGAGGCTGAACAGGTTCAGATCCCGTAGCCTCCCCTCATAGGGCCTGCCCCATCGCCCCTTGACCATGCGAGTGGCCCTCCTCTGGGCCGTCTCAATGCTGTCCACATCCCTCCTTGAAGTGTGGAGCCCAGAACTGGATGCAGTGCTCTAAATCCAAATGTTGAGGTTTTTTTGTTTGTTTGTTTTAAGTGTACTTTGTTGACACCAGTACCAATGGCCCTGTTCTTAAAATCAGTAAGAACTGAAGGTGCTCATGTTCAACATCTTGCAGAAGTCAGTCACGAATCCTAGAATTGCTTTTGGTTGTGCTTTTAATAACACTGAATATTTCAAGGGAGAGCAGTGCTCTTTAACTCGGCTATGAGGTATCATTGTTCTGTATTAGCGACTTATTTTGCAGTGCCTCTTGAGTTTGCTGTCTGTCATATAGAACTAGTATTTTTTTTTTCCTTTAGAAAAGACCTTTACAACTATGTTGTCCTTTTTATGACCAGAGTCAGCTGCACAGGTTAACCTGTGAAAGTCATTAATTTTACTCCATGTTTTTTTCAGTTTTGGGAAATCTTTTTCTATATGAGAAGAGACAATTTCCTTAGTATTCTGTAGATTTGAATAATTCCAAGCAGAGGACTGTACTCAGACCTGGACACAAATGAATAACTAAATCCTATTAAAAATTAGCTCATTGTTTCCTTTCTCACTAGGTTTAATCTCTTTAATACTAAAATAACATTAACAGTTAAAAAGGGATGTATTGTTGTCTGTTACAAGAGGTTTTTTGGTTGCCAGGTGCCTTTGTCTTGTTGTTTTCAGTTTTACTATGTCTGATTCTATTAGCTGCTTGTAGACTTTCTGGGCTTTTTTTGGTTTCTCTTATTGACATTTCTTTTGAGTGTCTGTTTTGCATATTATAACCACTTCTGTTCCATTTATTCATCCTACTTATTAAGTAGGTAGTAACTTCACTACAGAATGATAATGAGTAGAACTTCTTGTTGCTGGAAGACCTGCAGTCCCAGTAATGTACTGTGTTGCTAATCCTCAGGAGAAATGGCAATGTGTTTTTTATACCTCACTGTCAAGGATTTTTGATTTTCAGTGGGTGCATCTACATGTGCTCTTAGCACACAGCAACAAATTCTGGTACATATGGTGGAGTCTATTGCTCCTGGGTATGCTGTTTGAACATGTGCCTGGGACTGCAGCACATGGAGCCGGGTCAGAGCAGCCCTGGCTGGAGGTAGGGTCAGCCTGCCAGTCCAAGGCTGCTCCAACCTGATTCAATGTGCAGAGCAGCTGGCTGGAGCATGAGGGTATAGAGACAGCTCATCCTCTTGATGTTTGCTAGGACTAAAATGGTCTCTTAGGCCTACCAGGCTTAGCGGCCTTAATGTATGTGAGCTAGAGTACATTCACAGACCTAGTATATGCCACGGGCTGTTATTGTGGAACCTGCTTTCTACAGAGAAAAGGGTCTGATGTAGCTTATTTTTCTGCAAGAGTCTAATGATATAAGTTTTGTTGTAGATAAAAGGGCACATTCCACCCATATCTGAAGCAGAAGGCTCCTGGTACCAAGAAGAAGGGGAGAACAATGATAAAGTGAAGACATAACCCAAGTTGTTAATGAAAAACATTAACATGAAAGTCATTGGCTTAATCAGGGGTGGGCAAAATGCGGCCTGTGGGCCAGATGCGGCCCACCAGGCCATTCTATCTGGCCCATGGGGACCCTAAAAAAATTGGAAAATTAATATTTATCTGCCCCTGGCTGCCTGTCATGTGGCCCTCGATGGCTTGCCAAAACTCAGTAAGTAGCCCTCCACCCAAAATAAGTGCCTGCCCCTGGCTTATTTGGTAGCTATATGACTAAAGGACTAAAAATATTACCTCCTTTTCCCTTACCCTTCCTCTTCCCCTTTTCTCCTCCCCCTTCCCTTCTCCTCGCTCTAACAATGCTTTAGACATGAAATCATCTGATCTCCTTTCAAGGAACCAGCTCACTCTGAGTTGCCTGGCCAGCTCTCAAGATGTATATTATTAGGACTGATAATATGCAGTTATTGCTTGCTAAGATTATAACAAAAGCTTTGTTATCCAGTACCCATGGAGAATGGGGGGGGATAACAAAATATGCCGGTTAACTGAGAAGCCTGAACAGGTGCCTTTGTCTGTTCAGGCTGCCACCTCTCCTGCTCCATCTGGGGTTTTGCCGTCCTTCCCACCTCTTTGCTGTGCCTCCCACAGGCCCTGAGTGACAGGGAGGCGGGCTCTGCACAGGCTGCTATGCCCCAGGGCATAGAGTAGGAGTGGGCAAAATGTGGCCCGCCAGGCCATTCTATCTGGCCTGAGGGGTCCCCCCACCAAATTTAGAAAATTAATATTTATCTGCCCCTGGCTACCTGTCATGCGGCCCTCGATGGCTTGCCAAAACTCAGTGAGTGGCCCTCCTCCCAAAATAATTGCCCGCCCCTGGCATAGAGGCTTGGCAGCACAGGCTGCTTTGCTTTTTTTGTAAGAGCATATTTCCAACAGGGCCGTGGGGGCTTGGTGAAACTGGAAGTGCCATGGTGGGCACTTCTGGTTTCGCTTTTACCTTACAAGCCAGCATGCTGGTTAATAAAGCATGCCGGCTTGTAAGGTGCCGGTTAAGGAAATTTTTACTGTATATCTATATGCATGCTTGGAGTAAATACTTTATAATGCTCAATAAAATGGATTTATTAAAGAGTTAACTGAGTCCTCATTTGGAGGAGATAAATAGATAAATAGGCCCTCATTTGGAAGAGATAACTGGGTCCTCATTTGGAGGAATGAATAGGTCCTTGTTTGGAGGGAATGAAAAGGTCCTCATTTGGAGAAAACTGAAGCATACTTTAAGGCAATATTGACCCTGTTGTTTGCTCTCTCTCCATTTGGGAGGAGAACCAGATACCCCCTGATTCTTAGGGCAATGAGGGTGCTCCAGCACAGGGATAGCTGGCAGGCAGCCCCTACAATGAAGTACGCTCATGTCCCAGCCAGCTGCATCAGTGTCCATATGTGCAGTGCTGCAGAGTAAAAAACTACACAGCACGGTAATACATATAAATACCCTGCTGCAGAGTTCATTACTTTTCTACAGCCTAATAGGGCTGCATGTGTAGATGTGAGATGTTTACTGCAGAGCTAATTACTCTACTCCACAGTAAATGTCTCATGTAGACATGCCCAGTATTGTACAGACAGTTGTCCTTCAGTTTCAGCATATTTCCAACAGAAGCCTGGGATTTCTTAATCCAGACTTCTGGTACTTCCTTATAAGTCAGCTCTTGAACTTGGAGAAAAATAGCTCTCATTTTTATGTTGTCACTTGGTTTCTGTAGCAACCAAAAGTATAGACACCATTTAGAAATCTGGGCATCTATCTTTAGTTAATGAGGCCCTGGAACTTAGTTTTATAGGCGTTCTTAGTAGTAAGCAGTTAAACAGATTAAGAGAAAGATGCATCATATGTTGCATCCAAAGTTGGTAGGCATTTCTCCATTTGGTCTGCAAATACTGGCCTTAACTTTTCTTTCTATTGACCTATCAGTAAAGAAGGACATACATTTATTTCATTGATCTTCAGAGAGCCAGGTGAGGATAAAACACTTGGTGTTCCTGCTTACTTACTTAAAATTAAATACGAGATGTATTTAATTTTAAGTAAGTAAGCGGGCTGGTTTGATGCTTTTTAATTTGTTCACCTGTTGCTCTTGCTTAAGTGTTAACGGCAAGGATATTAGTTACTAAGTGGCCGTTTACTAATATCAGTAAGTAATTTTACACCAAAAATATCAGCTTCCATTTATTTTACTCTCTGTCTTTATAAGGGAGCATGCTATAACAAATTAGATGTGTTTTTTTTTTTCCCTTGATGCACTAGGTATAAACAAAAAATACCTCTAAGAAAATACCAAGTAATTTAAGAAAATATCAAAGGCTTACTAGAAAGTGCAGCCTCCTTTTTTATCAAGATCTTTCATTTTTTTTTTAAATTCAGTGTTGTTGGCTGATGAAACTTGTAAACTTTTGATTTTGTCCTTAATTAGTCAAACATTTGTTTGGCAAATATTTCCAAGGCTTTTTTTCTTTGTTGCAGAGAAAAATATAATGGAAGTGTTGGTTATCACCAATTTATAGCTCCATTTGTTTTGAAAGGTCAGTCTAAGACCATATTTTGATCCATCCTCTAGTTTTTCAAAGGAAAATGGTACTCATTTGTTGGCTTTAATTCGTTAATCTTCTAGACATGTTGGAAAAAAATGGATACTTTTTTCCAACTTGATAAAAGAATGAGGAAATAGCGAGCACTCAAAAATCTTGGAAGACGAGGTTCTTTGGATAAATGTGATATCTGTTATTAGATCAACTAAATAGTAGGAAAAATTGTTCTTTGCAAGCTTTCTGACACAAACAGATTTTGTGGAGTTTGTGTGCTCTCCAAAATGTAGGTCTATGAAAATGCAAATGTTTGACAGGGAAGATCGGATGGGAGATAATAGGTGTGAGACAGGTAGGTGGAGTGGGCCGGGGAAAAGGGGGAATGTTGACCAGATGAAAATGTAGCTGGTAAAATATGAATGACGTTGTTGACCTGGTGATAGACCTGGTTTTGTTTGTAAAATAACAGCTACATTCTGTCACCAGGTCAACATTTCCCCCTTTCCCTCCCTACTCTACCTACCTGTCTCGCACCTGTTGTCTTCCATCCACTCTGACCTTCCCTGCCATCCCTTCCCTTCCCTGTTTGCATTTTCATAGACCTGTATTTTGTATATTGGCTTATACTTCTACTCCACCCAGGAAAGTATGCACACCCCAGGAGACTCTCCCTGTGCCTGAAGAAGGGTGTTTGTGCCTAAAAGCTTACAAAGAACAATTTTCCAAACTATTTAGTTGGTTTAATAAAAGATACCACATTTACCCAAAGAACCTTGCTTGCCTGTGTCCTTAGACCAACACAGCTATAACCAACACCTGCAAAAATCTTTGGATATTTTAACCATCTATGTCTGAAATGCAGTAAAGAAAAAGGTAAAAATCATGACATGTTTATTAATACAAATGTGCATATTATACTATTAAATTAAAACTTGAAATGTCTGGTTTCCAGGCAAGATGGTATGGATTTGAACATAATAATGCTAGTTTAGATTTTGATATTGTTAATGTAGAAAAGGTGCTTAAAATATTTATAATGTTTTTGTGCAACACACATGTATAATGTGCATTTTTAAAAGTTATAGCTTAGCTTTGTTATGAAGGGAGTGATATCACTAGAGTTTTTCACTAAATAGGTTAAATTTAGGCCAAACTAATTAGTCTTGGCAAGCTTTCTTTATTACAACAGACAAGTTAGAAAATATCCTGTGGTTTCTAGAGCAGAAAAAGAAGAAGCAAACAGATTTAGCAGCTCTTTTGATGAGAGGTAGCAGGAGAACAGCAGATAAGATCTGCATATGAGGCCCTATGAAGCCCAGCATAAAGGAAAAACACAACTGGGAGGAAACTTGTGAATAGGTCTTTCAATTATTTCAGTTTAGCAGTTTTACCTTTTGTAAATATATGTAGGCAAAAACTGAGATTGTCTCTATGATAACCAGCTCCTCTGTGAGTGCAAAGCTCTTCTGCTTCATCCATTCATTTCTGTGCTTTGTAAAACAGGTACAAGTATCATTTTCTTCATTTTACAGATAAGGAAATTGAGACAACCAACAAAGTTCTTTTCCTAAGGTCATCCTATAGGTCAGTGAAAGTTTACATGAATCGCATGGGACCAAAATTAATAACTTTTTTACCAGACTACACAATTTTTTACTTTAAAAAATATGAAAATATGAGCTACTATGTACATGAAACAACTTTTTTTGTCCATTGATTTTATTTTGATTTGTACAGAAGCATGTAAGGAATTTGGAGTATTGTTCATACCTTGTATTTCCCAAAACAATCTGTGCTACAGCATGGTATCTGCACTGTTCAGATGTGAGTAAATTTAACTAATTTATTCAAGCTGACTTCGTATTACTTCATTTTACTTTTCCTTTGCATAGTTACTCATCTGTTCTTTGGTTTGGTTTGTTGCTGTTATCATCCCTTTTTCAACAGAAGAAGCTAGGGAAAGGTGGCACCATAGGCCGCATCCATACAAGCATGGATGTTTGGTTTCCAGTGGACAACTAGCAGTGGGACATCTTGTGCCACTGCCAGTTGTGCCTGGGGAATGCCTGTTCCACGTGCCCCCTGGAACATGGCAGATTACCCCCGCCCTGGGTTCCTGGGGTGCCCCTGGGGCTGCAGCAGCAGCAATCCTGCTGTTTGGAGCCTGGCCAGCTGGCCAGGCTTCGGTTTTGAGCAGTGTACACTGCCCCCCCATGTGCTGCTCTGCTTTTTTTTTTGCATGGTTTTTTTTGAGCCCAAGATATCCAGGAGTAAAAAACCCCACAGTGCTGCTCCCTTGCAGCATGAAGAATTTAGTGTGGTATGTGGTGCCACAGACATGTGGACGTGGCCATAGAGATTAACATGTGAAATTCAGTTGCTTTTGTCTTTTTTGGTACAGACTATTTAAAGACAAAATCTTGTGTCCTCTGGAACTCAGGGGTTTTTGCTGGGTTTTTTTGTCACTATATGGCATTAGTTATAGTATTCTGTTTTATTGTCTAGAATCTTCTATAAATGGACACATTTTTTAAAAAGAAAAAAGTATTTGCCAACTTCATAAGAACATTTTGTACATACTTAAGTCCTCAAGGAAATGTTTCCCCAATCACATATATCTGTATAAGAAAATAATATTCTTGGTGCTACTCAATACAAGCAGATTAGGGACATTTAAAAAAGATATGTATACACAGAACAAGTAATGCAAATACTAATCATGAGCTCTGTATCACAAAGCTATTAAGATGCAAATTTATATTTATCCATATTTTCACTTGTGTGCATTATTTCTAATTTGCCTTTGCTACCCCTTTTGACTTTATCATACTGAAAGGAAGATAAAAACTCTTAAACATTACATCATCAGCTTCTCCTTTACATAGTCACAGTATTAGATTTTGAGAGACAATATTATGCTTCCTTTTAATTTATTAGCAATAATGTAATATACTGAGGCCTGCTAGAAAATGAAACCCAAACTGTAATGTACCAGTGCTGCTAAGTTTTTACTGTAATGAGTACTTGGGCTGGTTTTTTTATAGCTCTATTGTGGTTTTTGTTCAAGTTTAGCCAACTCAACCTCTCTCCTCCCTTCAATAAATGTAAATAGCCCCAAAACTTTAGCTGCAAAAAACAAATGTCTTTGAAATGATTGTTCTTTTTTTGTTTTGTTTTAGGAAGACTTGATGGTTTTGTCATTGTCTCTTCTATGACAAATGATATACCTGCATCTTTTTAAAGCAGAATGCTGCAAGTCGTCTGCTAAGTGTCTACCATCCTTCATAATTTGAGAAGATGATAGTAGCAGAACTGGTAGGCTACTTAACACTGATTAGCTATTCTCTGGGTCCAGTTTACTTACCCAGTGTTCCCTTCACTCTTCTGAGCATACTAGATGAATCACTATGGACAGTTGCCTCCTCTTTGACCCTTTTATCTGGAAGAGAAGCTACTGTTAAATCAACAGATATGATTTATAATATGTGCATTTTAGAATGACGGACAATATGTGTATTCACACCTAACTTTACCACTGTAGTAAAATGGTCCAGCTGCCTAAATGATATAAAATCAGGTAACAGAAGCAAGTCCAGGAAGACCTGGTAAAAGAGTACTGTCTAAATCTAGAATATATAGGGATTTCACCTTACAGGAGTAACTTTTCAGGTGTTTGTTTCATTTACTCTGTCTGCATGAAGTAAATCCATGATTCCCTCAAAAAAAAAAAATAATAATACTATGCAGAATAGTGTGGCATTTATCCTTTCTTTATCTGCAAAAGATTTGTGGGGAGATGCAATGGGAGTTTTCACCATTTTCTTTTCCCCTACAGTGTATTCAGCCTTTTATTTGCCTAAACTTTACATGTGCCTCTTTCTTGGCTCACTTGAATTTTAAAGTTATTTTAAACCTTGAATAAAGCTTTGGGCAATAGGGTTTATGTGGAAGAAACTATTTATTAAAAAGAAGACCTTTCATTGTGGCCAGACTTCCTGGTCTCATGTCTAAAGAAGCAAATGAGTCTTAGGCATATTCCTTTCTTACTCTCCATCTCCAATCTGTCTTCCACAAACATCTCTTGAATTATGTTTGGCTTTGTCAGAGATCATATCCATCTGTCCTAGCAATACATAGTTGTAATGATTCCCAGAATGGGCTGAAGGACAATTAAACAAATGAGCCTTTCCCCATATGCTGATGACCCTGCTGGAAATAACTTAAGGCCAGGTGCAGACATTATATTTTTATTGGTATAAATAATCAGCAGGGATCCGGGTTTTCCGCTACCCACGGAAAAATGGAGAAAACCATGGATTCCCTGTTTTTATCAGAGAAAATGTGGATTTCCCTTTTTAGCAGAGAAATCCATGGATTCTCTGCTTTTGCAAAGAGCTCTTGCAGGCTAGCACAGCTCCAGCCTGCAAGTGCCCATTGCAGAAAGGGTGGGAAACCCCAACTCCCAGGGCCTGAGCCTCTGAGGCAGCCAAGGCCAGGCTCAGGCTCAGACTCACCCTTTGCCCATGGAGCATGGAGGTAACTGGGGCTGTGGGGCAGGGCTGGGGAAGATGACTGGGGGCTGAGGGAGTGGTGGGTGCTGCTGGCCCCAGGTGGCACATTGCACCTGGGAGCAGGACCAGGGGGTGAGGGCCCCTCTGTGGGGGGCTTTGCGGGCAAGAGATGCAGGGTGCAGTGTGGTGGTGCCCTCCATGTACGGGCCGCACACATGCTGCCCGGCTGCCTGCCCAGGGGAGGGGGAGAAGGAGGCTGGCATGCAGCCAGAGCACAGCCATACCTGGAGCTGTACAGCTGGCCACTGGGCAGCAGAGGAAGCAGCAACATGGTGGTGGCTGGGCTGCACGCAGCCATCCCCACCACCACCCCATGCTGTGCAGCTGCTGCCAGCCGCACAGCTCCGAGCACAGCTCGGCGGGCACCACCACACTGCACCCCTCATTGCTTGCCTGCAAAGCCCCCCACAGAGCAGCACCCCTGCCCTCACCCCTGGCCCTGCTCCCAGCTGCAGTGTGCCACCTGGGACCAGGAGCACCCCTGCTCCCTCAGCCCCCAACCATCTTCCCCAGCCCTGCCCCACAGCCCCCAAGCCCCACTTACCTTTAGGATCCAGGGGTGAAGGGCATGGCTCCGTGGTGGCAGTGGTTGCCCGCAAAGCCCCCATGCCCTGCATGCAGCCACCACTACCCTGCAATGCTGCGGAGTCATGCAGCCAGTTGTGGGACATGCAAACCCCGTGTTTCACCCCCCAGCCGGGCAGCACATATGTGGCCCACACACGGTGGTTGCCACTGCACTGCCGCTGCTGCACCCTGCTCCACTTGCCCACAAAGCCACGCAGGTGGCTGTGGGATGGTAGCACAGGGTGCAATGGCAGAGTTGTGGCGGTGGCCTCTGCATGCGAACCTCCTATCAGGCCTGCCGGCATGTATGTGGCCCAGAGAATGGCACCCCTGCCCTCACCCCCTGGCCCTGCTCCTGGGAGTGGGCACAGGGCCACACTCCCCCCCACCTCTTGATCTACCCCCCAGCACCTTCCCTTCCCCTGCCCTGCCCCGCCCCTTCCCCCCACACACACTTACCTGCTGGGGTGGGTGTCAGTGTCTGTGTCTGAATGTCTGTGGGTCTGGGGGCCTAGTGCGAGGGGCATCAGGAGAGCTGTTGAGACTGGGGGGGGGGAGTGCTGGGCACCAGCAGTGCTGGGGGAGGACGGGGGGGGGGGGGCCTTTAATTTTTATCACAGATTTTGGGTTTTTAATTAGAGAATTTTCAATTTTTAATCAGATAATTTGCAATTTTTAATCGGAGAAAACCAGGATCCCTGGTGATCAGAAACTGGGCTATACCCAGAACAGAACAAAAGCTCAGCACACAAAGACAGGTTTTAAAATGGCAAAATCCAGTCTGAGAGAGACCTGGATTGATGTGTAGTCATCCTTAATCAATTTAGGTTGGACCGTGAATTCAACTTCTGTACTAGATCCCCTGTTGATTCATGGTAGGTCATTGTCTGCTACCAACCCAGGCTCCTATTGTGGCCTCTCCCTAACCCCTGTTCACAGGGAGGTATGCTGGCACTTGCTCTGTGCTTAGCTGCTATGGCTGAGTACCACAAGCAGGCAGCATGGGGGGGAAGGGAGATGTCTGTGGTCTTGCACAAACCCTGTCACAAAGTACCCTATGATGTACACACGGACCTGACACCGAGCCCAAGAGAACCCTGGCAAGTGGGCACAGCACCATGGAATCCAACTAGGGTGACGGGCATTTCTTGTTCCCTCTGCCATGTCATCTGTCAGCCACAGGCCACTGTCAACTGTAGGCATGCAGTGGCGGGAGCGGGAGGTGCCCTTCCCCCTCCCCCCCCATGCTCTTTACCTACAGCTGACAGATGCCCATGGCTGACAGATGACATACCAGGGGGACGTTCTTGTCTCTGCCCAGCAGTCAATTGGGTTGGACCCCAGCGCTTTGCTGCGCTCGGCAGTCTCCGGCTCCATGGAGTCCACAGGGTACTCTGGGAAGAACGCAGGAGTGCCTCCGACCTGCTGGCCTCAGCCAGTGCAGGCATCCTGCATGCTTCCCCCCACCAAATGATGAACACATGTTCTGTTTGCTACCAATCTAACCTACACCAATTGCAGAAAACTGCATAACTTCAGTTGATTATGCCTTGGGCTTTTTTAGTGTCTGTACTTAGCCTAAATGAAGTTGCAATAGTCAATAACACTATGGGAGCACATTTAATTAATACAAAAAAATGAAACCCAGGAAACTAAGTCCAATATGAACACAGAGTGGAAAACAGCTTAACAGATCAGAAGAGAGGGACCAATTGTCTAAGGGGAACTTTTCATTTGAAAAGGCCAGGTTTAACAGTGAGAAGAAGCACTTTTTTCCTGTAGTTAAGTCTGGCTGGTTGCTCGCAACAAACTGGGCAAGAGTTGAACACATACGACAGCTAGGCTTTTCTTGGAGAAAGATGTTCACGACAAGATTCATCAGCAAATTATTAGAAGGAGTAATTCAGAAATTAGATCAACTCCATGGCACAATTATGATTTTTTTTTAATAAATGATTTAATAGTTTAACAATAGTTTAAGAATAGTTTAATAGTTTAACACACATACTCATGCACATGTACTTTGAATGAGTATATGTGCAATTACAGTTTACCTTGCTGAATTCTAAGAAGACACTTTTCACCCCAGGCTTTTAGCATAAAGCAAATAAACATAAAAATGGTATTGCTGGGGGAGTTCAAAGTTTACAAAGCTATATTTTCAAGTGGGCTGAACAACATTATCATCATCTGTTGTTTAAAATATTACAGATTAATAGAATTAGGTATGTTGTATGACTTCATTACTGAAGTTAAAAAGTCATATAGATAGATAGACAGGTAGGTATATCTGTTAAATCTGTTATTTTGCATTTGTAGTCTACAGCCTGGCCAACCTGGGATGTGCTTGTGCTAGGTTCTGTAAAAATATAGTGACAGTCCCCATCACAAAGAGCCTACAGTCACAAATTCAGCTGTTATGTAATAAATTTTACTTATGCACATCACCTCTTCCCCAAAGTGAAAATTAAAATCCTTTTTGGCTAAGAGATCTGCTGACAATGAAATATGAGGGTTTCACTTTTCATGTTCAATGTTCTTTCCTCTCTTCAAAAGCCTCTACTCTTCTATTTCTGTTGCTAAGAGGAAAAGAACTGTTGCCAAGTAACAAGAAATATTGTCCAGCACATACCAATGTGTCCTCTGTCACATATCAAAAGCAACCCTGCTAACTGTTTTCAAGGACACAGAATATCAGTTCTCATGAATAGAAGGAAGGAGGAGAAGAGCTGGCCTGTCTCATTTAGTGATGCTCAGTAGCACTCTCGAATCCCATAGCACCTATCTAGCAGTCATGATCCCAGGCCAAATATATGTGTAGCTTGCTAGCGACTCCACAGCAATCACCACATTATAAGCCAATGCTTCTTTACTTGATAGTATTAGCATTAAGGCTAACTGTCCTTTTAGATGTTGGTTTTGTACCCAAGATATACATAGAGAAACTTGAAGAGGAGATGTACTGATCCCCCATTCCTTAGCTCAGACATGGCTGCAATCTTATTTCTTAGAGCTGCTATCCCAGGGACAGAGGTCCCATTTCAGAGGCTATAAGAATCTCAGAGACTTGCATATACTGACATCCACTACCAAATATAATTTTTTTCAAGTTGTCTTGTGTGTTTTTTGTGGAATAAACTTGAACGGTTTTTAGCAAGGTTTTGTTTCTTTGTTGATATATTTTAGTCAACCAAACTGATAGTTGGAAAAGCACCCTTTTTCAGGTTTAGGGCACCTTTTGGGTTCTAAGTTTCTTTTCTCATCCTGAAGAAGGACACCTTGTGCCCAAAAGCTTCGCTAGCATCTCTCCCAACTATAGAGTTGCCCAGGAAACTATATCACCAAAAAACCTTACTTCACAAACATTTCTTGGACCATCATCGCTACAATGTTCATATGCTTTCCACATTTCTGTGTGGGGTTTTTTCCCCACTTTTCCACCATTTCAAATTGCCAAATTCCATCAACTTGGAAAAATGTTGCTAGCCAAGGTGCAGGAAAAATCAATCTATGACTAGGGTAATGTGATTAATGAAAAAAGTGGTGTGCAGCTTTGCGCACACCTTCTCATATCAAGCCTCTCCTAAATATTTAATACTATATCCATCACTTTAGGTCTTTGTCACCGACTACAGAATCCGGTCTCTTACTTCAAAGGCTTGCAGAATTCAGCTGTGCCACTTTTAATAACAGGACTAAGATCTTGCTCCTAGTCCACAAGGCCAGAATTTGTTCCTGTCCTGTTCAGAATATGACAAGCTGATCAAATACTGAGCTGTGTGCAGTCTTTAGCTGTTAAAAATTTGTTGGTCAGACCTGGTGAAATAAGGTTCTACATGGATGGATTAACCTGTTAGTTAACTGTACTACGCTTGTGATCAGCTACAAGTTGTGTCTTTCTATCCTGAATGTGGATGAGTGAACCTTCCCCAAGAAAATCTGTGACTTGCTAGTTTTCACCAATTGTGGCATATGTAATTCTGTATATTATTTTCATATCTTCTGAGGAAAACTTGATTGCCGCAGAGAACAAACAGAGGGGCACAAATGTGGCTGAAATGAATTCCTTTATAGTTCTAAATGAATATTCATGGATAACTACATGCGTCATTCGCCCACCTCAAGCATTTAATGCAGCAGCACAGATTCTATTTAATTTTTCAGTTCTGGCAATTCTCAATGCTTTGGTGAACAAGAAATTGTTCGCCCCTCCTTGTTCTTGTTTGCTAAACAGGCCACCTGTTCTGCCCGTATGGTGTATCTTCTCTCTTGATGTGTTACTTACCAACGTGTTGTGCTGATAGAAATAATAGAAGTCAGTTGAAAATCTTGGCACGTGAATCTAAATTAGCATGAATTGTTTCTACTGTGTGCCTTAGTTTTGTTCACCATATTAAGGGGTACACAAACAGTTTCTTTGTATTGCTTGGAATTAGTAATATTTTTGATAATGGTGTAGGGAGCATGAGGTTGGGAGTTTGGTTCCTTACTGTGGGTAGTGTCCTTCCTTTTCAGTGACATGCAATATTTTGCTGGGGAACAGTCTTTCCTGTCCTGAATGACAAGTTAACTGCAGTGGTTGAGAGATGTTGTTGATACCTTTCTTGTCTGTGGTTGAGGTTCTGAAAAAAATGTCACGAGTATTTTTTAATACTTGGAAATAACTGAAATCATTGAAGCTGTTTAATGATGTGCAACTCTGCATTTAGTAGTAGACATTTGGGATGTTTGTTTATTAGTTTTATAATGTAATACTTTGGTTAGCGGGAGCTGCCCTTTTTAAGCAGCAGACTGTCGTCCATTTGAAGGTAGCAGAAAGAGCATGAGAACCGTGGTTTCTGAGTGTGGTAGACCCTGCCTGTTTGAGCTTCAAGAGCTGATAGGAAAGTAAGCATTTATAGCAAGCTGGTTTGTTTTACTACACTATATTAAGTAAGTTTCATTATTCTGTCTAGGGCTTTTCCTATAAGGATTAGGTAGCATTAGTTCTTTCCCCATGTGAGATAATTATAAGACATGGTCAGGTTTCTGGTACAACTACTTATTTTAGTGTCCTATGGATTTTCCCTAATATTCAATAATCCTTTAATAGTTGTTGAATGTGTATTATTTCTTTTGAATATGACTCTTAAATGACCTGTGGTGTGAGTATAATAGAGAAAATCTAAGAGGTTTACTGGCTGCTAACCTGTGTAACTTAAGCTGGTTTTGTTTTTAACTTCATAAAAGAAAAAAAGTTGAATCCATGTTGCATAAGTGCTTGTCCTCAACCCCACTCTAACTAGAGTAAAATTGCAATCAACAGATGCAGATAAGCTGGAGTAGTCATTTTGGAAAATAATGAGCTTTTTGTTTTTGAGGAGAGAAACTTTCTTTGGCTTTTCATGACTGCCAGCATTTTCATCATCTACAAATAGTCTGCTTGTCACATTACAAAGGCCACTTGTTTGTTGCAATGACTTTTGGTATAGAGAGGTTGATCGGATGGGTGGATTAATTTAAAACTAGTTGTGGTTAATATATTTTATTGTTAGAACCAGTTATAATAGTACTGGCAAACTATTAGCAATATCAAAAGGTTTTGTATGAAAAACACTGTTTTTAACTAAAATTAAATGTCCATGGCCTACAACAGATAGCACCCCAAGAACAAAAGCAGTGTTGAAAATGGACAGTCTTCACTGCTCTTCCAGAGATTTCAATTAATTAGAGGTTACTAATGTAGATTTAAGTCTAAACAGCCCATTTCATCCTTATTCCTAGAAGTTCTTAGTTACAGTACTTGTGAAATATGCCACAGGCACTCTAAGACATATGGGCATTTTATTTTTAGTATTAGCAGATCTATAATAAACTTGCAGAAGGCAGAGCATGGCAGCTCCTTAGGGGATAACTGGTTCAAAAAGGCAAACGCTTTCATAGGCGACAGCCTACTTCATGAGATGCTTATGCTTCTTTGAACCAATTAGTAAGTAAAAAAGTGCATTCTACATGACTTGAAATTAACATAGCTAGATACCTCTTTCTAACAAACCTGCAAGTCAGGTCATTGACTGATGTAAATAACTACCCCTTGAGGTCTCCAACCTGGAAAAAAACTGGCACATTTAAGTGGTACTATTCATGTGGTTAAATAATTTAAGAGTGATGTTGTAACCACGATAGACCAGGAGCTATGAGAAAAGGAAAGATTTCTTAGGGTGATATCTTTTATTGGACCAACTGCATAATTGGGATAGTGTTTGACAAACTTTCAAATGCAAGCATTCTTCTTCAGGTCTGAGGAATAAAAGCCAGCACAGCATAGTAGAAAACAGTTGAAAGAGTAGGGAGATAAATTCTCAGGGGTAGCAGATGAACAGTTAGCAAAAGAAAAAAAGCTGATTACTGGAAGATCAAGGCCTATCAAAAAGCAGGAGGGTCATTATCACTTTCCATGTGTGAGGAGTCAGGTAGGTGATCATGTGCCATAGAACCAATATCAGGGTTAAGTCCTTGGTTCTTAGCATCTAGTCCAAAACAACCATTCCCTCTTTGGCCTCAATAGCCACATGCTCAACAGAAATCTACCAAATAACTTTAATAGGTGAAATTAGAAACAAAGGCTGCTTGTGGATGTTTAAAAAGGCAAAAGACAGCGCTTTACTTTAAACTTGGCACGTTCGAGTGACAAACCCATCACGTGCCTAGAAGAGGCAGTGTGTTAGTTGGACCTGACTTGCTCGATGTCTGTATAGACTGGGCACTTCAGTGGGGCTTTTTTTGGTGCTTTTATCTAATAGCTGAATCAGCTGAATCAGATTGAATCAGCTTTAGCTAATAGCACCCAAAAGCCCCACTGAAGTTCCCAATCTATGCAGGCACTGCAGAGATGGCTCCAACTAATGTGCTGCTGCTTCCAATAAAGCAATTTTTTTTGTTTTTCATTTAACATCTGCAAGCAGCCGCTGGCTGGACATAAAGGGTACCTATACATGGGCAGTGAGGCTGCTCTGGTGCCCTGTAATTACAGCATGTTGGAGCAGACTCAATCAATTGAGTCTGCTGGAGTGTGGTAATAACTGAGCTCTAGCAGACTTCAGCATCTCGTGTATCAGTGTCCTCACACTGAAAAATGGTGGTGAGGGTGCTTTAGCTAAAGTTCACTTGACGAGCCACCATTTTGCAGCATGGGGACACTGATTCATGAGATGCTCCAGGCACTTTAGTTAGACCTGCTCTCAGAGCCGCTTTAATTAAAGCGCCTCCCTCCCCACTCCTGGAGCATGTGTATAAACTCCCTGAGACCAGCAATCACCCCAAGCATACTGAAAAAGCTTCAATATACACTTCGGCCCTCAGATACCATACCACTTCATCTGCTCTGAAGGACGCCCACCTGGTAGGTTAAAATCTCCTTTTTACAACAAGAATGCTCCAGTAAAGAAGAAACCATACATTTGAAAGAGCTGTTCAAATACCCTGCAGTAACCTCCTTTAATACAAGAAGCAGTTCTCTGTGACTGTACAACTTTGGTAGTCACCTAACACCCCACACTGGAACTGATAAGAAATATTATCAAACAACATGTGTCAGCAAGACAGGTGACACATGCAAGGAGTCTTCATTGACTCCAAGATGAACATGGGCCGACAATGCGAGGTCACGGTCGGCAGGGCTAACCGGACCCAATCGCGCATCCACAGATGCATCTCAAGTAGGGCCAAGGAGGTGATCCTTCCCCTCTACACAACACTGATCAGGCCGCAGCTGGAGTACTGTGTCCAGTTCTGGGCACCACACTTCAAGAGGGATGTGGACAGCATGGAGAGGGTCCAGAGGAGGGCCACCCGCATGATCTGGGGACAGCAGGGCAGACCCTACAATGAGAGGCTACGGGACCTGAACCTGTTCATCCTTCACAAGAGAAGGCTGAGGGGGGACCTTGTGACCATCTATAAACTCACTAGGGGGGACCAGAAGGGTTTGGGGGAGACCTTGTTTCCCCTAGTGCCCCCGGGATAACAAGGAATAACGGCCACAAGTTGTTGGAGAGTAGGCTTAGATTAGACATCCGTAGGAACTACTTCACAGTCAGGGCGGCTAGGATCTGGAACCAACTTCCAAGGGAAGTGGTGCTGGCTCCTACCCTGGGGGTCTTTAAGAAGTGGCTCGATGCCTACGTGGCTGGGGTCACTTGAGGCCAGTTTCCCTCCTGCCCAGGCAGGGGGTCGGACTTGATGATCTACAAGGTCCCTTCCGACCCTACTTCTATGATTCTATGAACTACAGCATAAACTCAGCAAAGATCAGGATTTGAAAGAAATATTCCTAGCATTTGAAAGCTTGTCAAACTCTATCTCAGCTATGCAGTTGGTTGAATAAAAGCTATCACCGTAAGACATCCTTGCCCCTTGTTATTTAATTTATCAGAATTTTCACATTATGTAGGCCTGAGCTTTATATGCACCATCTAGGAACAACCCAGTAGTATAAGCCAAATCACTTTGTAGGTTTTCCATTGATAGCTTGAAGCAGGGTTGTTCAACTACTAGCATACAGACCACATGTAGGCTGTGAGGGGTTAAATTGTCACCCCCTTGGCTACTGCTTGACATCCCTTCATCACTCTGGATGCTCCTCCCTCCTCCAACTTTTGCTGCCTTCCGCTGCGTTAGGGCAGTGAAGCATGGCTGGGGGAGCTGAGGGTGACCAAAAGCCAGGTGGGCAGTGCAGCAGTGGTGGGTGTCCACATGGTGCAGTGGGGTGGCAGGGTATCTGCATGGTGTGCAGGTTGGGGAGGGGAGGGCATGGCTTACTGTGGAGTAGCCCCTGGGGGTGTAGGCTCCACTAATGTAGCCTGTGGCACATTAGGGCCTCTGGACATTTAGAAGTTGGACAGCTCTGTCTTGAAGTCTGAAATAAACCTTCATTCTATCATCCGGCTTTCGAGAGTTTTCATTCTCTGACCTAAATGTTCTCAAGAAACTGTTAGGTCTTATTACTTGTTTTAAACCTTTCACCTCTGCCAGCTCATTCATTTGTTGAGCAAAGCTAGCTTTGGCCTAGCCTGGAGAATTCAGTATGCTTCTGAGATGAAGTTGCTTTGATTAATCCCTGTCTTGCACTTGGACAACAGATTTATTTCTAGGTGCAGTGATTTTTGTGACAAGTTCTTAATATGGTATTATATGGTGCTTCAGGATTTTTTTTTTTTTTATCCTTCTAATGGGTTTTACCTCTGCTTACCTCTCATCACACTTCACCCTCAGCTGCCAACAGAAGCTGAGGTGTTAATGCATTAAGTTCAACAGCAGCTCAGTCCTTTAATGTTTGAAGTTTCAGATGTCACTCATTCTTTTCTGACTCTTCTAGTTAATTACTCTCTCAGTGGTGATAACTCTCTTCACTCTAGTGCTGCATGGTTCAGATACTCTGGCTACTACCTGGTCCATTGAAATGGAATGCCATATCACATTTCTATTGCCAATACTGTAGTATAACTGCTGTCCAATGAAGTTTCACTTTGGATGAATTGCAAAATACAAATTATTACATTACTCTAATACTAATATGATTAATTAAATATTAATAAAGTATACAAGGAGATCTCTGCCTTTTCTATAACTGGTATCAGAAGTTGTTCCCTGAGACTGATTTGGTATAATATGCTGACATATCTCTTCCAAGTTCTAACTAAAGCAGTGGTAGATTGGCTTGGTTTTAACATGGAATGACATTAAGAGGGCAATCTAAGAACAAGGGCAACTAGACCTAGAGTAAAAATCAATCCCAAAAACTCTGGAAGATTCAAACTATAAACACCTTTACCATTTCCTTTCTCTGATTGAGAAGTTTATTTCAATCACTATTGTTCTTTAATTAAATGATGCTTAGAATACAGAAAGATTCCTGAAATATTTTTCTTCTTATTAGAAGTTGTGTTGCTCTTTTCCCTTAGTCTAAATTAAGGGGATTTTTTTTCTTCTTAAAATGTAGGATATCTTTCTGAGTGACTTGTACCTCAGAAGTAGCCTAAATTAATTCCAAACTCCAGGACTTAAAGTATTTTAAATGTTCCATTAAATCTGTCTTAAACTGGAAAGAGGCCCATGAAACTCAAGACTGTTTTTCACCTGCAGAAAAAAATTGTCTGAAGGAGGAGGAAAGAGAGAAATGCTGTAAGAAAGCAAGTGGGGGAAAAATCTTTAGCTTGTATAACTTGTTTTGCTTGTCCAAAAACACATCTAAGAGCTTAAGTTTGTGACTAACTGTTTTTGGTAGGAGTGAAAAACTGCTTCTTTTAGGAAGAAACAGATTGCAACTGTGAAAACTCTTCTCCTTATTCAAAATAAAATAAACTTATGTGGATTCAAGAAATATTCACACCTAAGTAGGACCGTCTGCTATAGAAACAATCCATAAAGTGTGTACTGTACAGGTGACTTGCTGAATGACCAGGGAGCATGCTTGCAAACAGGGCAAGCAGTTTGCAAGCAGTTCACTAGTTTAGGGTCAGAGGTGAGAGAACAATGGTGATGTCATGGTGGATGTCTGCTATAGACCAGCAGACCAAGAAGGTGTGGTGGGTGATGCTTTCTTCAAACAAGTTACTCAATCACAGGCCTTGTTTATTATTGGAGACTTCAATCACCCTTTATATCTGCTGGAAGACCTGTACAACAGTACACAGGCAATCCAGGAAGTTCCTGAAGAGAGTTAGGGAAAACTTCCTGGTGTAAGTGCTGAAGCAGCCAACTAGGGGCCATGCTTTTCTTGACCTGCTGTTCACAAACAGGAGAGGATACGTGGGGGATGTAGAAGTGGATGGCAACTTGGGCAGCAGTGACCATGAGATAATTGAGTCCAGGATCCTAAGGAAAGGAAGGAAAGAGAGCAGCAGAGTAAGGACTTTGGACTTCAGAAAAGCAGACACCAACTCGGGGATCTGATGAGCAGAATCCCCTGGGAGGCCAGTTTGAGGGGGAGAGGAGTCTAGGAGAGCTGGCTGTACTCTAAAGAAATCTTACTGAGGGTGTAAACCATCTTCAACAAACTATTTGCTGGAATACTAGCAAGTATGGCAAAAGACCTACTTGCCTTAGCAGGGAACTCTTCAGAAAGGTAAAACACAAAAAGGAAGCATATAAGAAGTCAGAACTTAAACAACTAGGGAGGAGTATAAAAGCATTGCTTGGGCATGCAGGGATGAAATCAGGAAAGCCAAAGCACAGCTGAAGTTGAAGATAGCAAGGGATGTAAAGGGTCACAAGAAGGGTTTCTACAAGTATGTCACCAACAAGAGAAAGATCAGGGAAAGTGTGGGTCCCTTGCTGAATGGGGGAGGCAACCTAGTGACAGAGGATGCAAAAAAGGATGAAGTACTTAATGCCTTTTTCTCCTCAGTCTTCACATGCAAGGTCAGCTCCTATACTACTGCACCTGGCAGAATCAATACTGTAATCAACACACATGCCAGTTAGCACATGCCTTATTTAGATCATGGTAAACATTACCAGGCCACGTTAAAAGTTAGAATGTGACCTGAGCAGTTGCGTGGTAATCTTTACTTCGATCTCAGCCTGCCTTGGAGCCAGATGTGCCTTCCCCTTCACTCCCCCAACCCAGCTCTAAACATGGCACAGAGCATTGAATCTCACACATCTGTCCATGAGCATGTACAGCTCCCATGCTCAAAGCCTGTGCTGAGTTCCCAGTAGTGCCCAGTGCAGGATCTCCTTTCCCTTGCACACTGGTGTGAGCTAGGTCTCTGCTGTTGGCAGCAGGCAGAGCTGGGCATGCGAACCAAGCCCAGGAGAGAGTGCCACTCCTGCTGCTGGATCTATGCGGTGATGTGGATCTCTGCTTCTGGCAGCCTTGAGCCAGTTTAGCTACAGTGCTGGGGCTGGGATCAAGAATCAGGTGATTGAGAGTCTCAGCCCCAGAACCACACCTGAATCGTGAACTCATATTACCTCTATAAAGCCGTCTAACAGTAGATGGCTGAACATGTTATTTAATATGATCTGGAGTTCCTCCTCCCATAAAAAGTTGTAATTTTGCTACAACATGATTACTTTTAGCATGTATTTTACTGTTTGAACACATGGGCGTTCATGTTTTAAGTGCAGTTAACACATTGTAAGTGTACCGTGTGGCATTATCCTAACACAGGATCCCCACAAATGACAGGTTATATTTTAACATTTGCACCTCCTATTTATAGTTGGGTTTACATCATTTGGCATCTGAGCCCCACAATATTGACAAGAAAAAGCACCCACCAGCTGTTTAAAAATGGACATCCAGAAAAAGTCCAAATATTCTAAATTGTTGTATGGAATACAACTTAGATCTATTACTATTCTGATTGTCTGCAATATGTATCTTCCCCTTCTGTCTTTGTCTATTGATGGAATAAGATTTCTGGGACAGTCTTTTATTGACTTTGTTATATCTAAAAAAGTATCCAGCCATAAGACCAGGGACTACATAAGTATGTTGCCTACGGCAGTGGAGCCCTATTCTAGAAACCTTGAAGTATAGAAATACTTCTGTACACTTTATAGCTAGGTCAAACTAAATCCTATTAACCTGTTAAAAAATGTGTTCTGATCTAGATGGGGAGAGTAGATCAGATGTACTCCCTCCTTCTAATAGTCCAAAGATTTAAGCAAAGTCCTTACAGCCAAGAAAAATAAAATGTGTTCTGTTGCAGATCAGACATAATCCCCTCCATTGTTCCCATGCAATGGGAATAAATGGATCACAAGCAATCCCATTAATTGTTTGCAATTAATATTACATAGGACAGTCAGTATTACTGAAACTTAGTAAAAGATCAGTTCTCAGATCACTAAGAAATGCTTCTTTATATTGATGGAAAAATATATCCAATATGCAAAAAAAAGTAAACTTTTTTTATACAATTTTTTCCAAGTAGGGGAATTCAGGTTTTGAGATTTTGTTGAACTTATTATACACTATTATACAGATTGTTGCTAGACATTTCAGTTCTGTAGCTTGATTATGCTCTATAGTTTGCAATTCTGTAGTTTCAAGCTTTGAGTTCAGACCGCTGTCTGACTTTAACACTCAGCAATTGCTCTATAAAGTTCAACTCATGAGATGATAGAAGTTGAAAGGGTATAACCAGTAAAGACTAGTATATTAAGATGGAAATTGCTTGAAATCAAGAGTGGCATCAGTATTTTAGGAAAAAGTATCCTAAAATGCATTGAGAAAACAGAGAATAAAAGTAGGCTTGATAGTTTATACTCAACTGGAGGTTTTAACAGATGTATTTTGGAGAAGGTAATAAAAAGTTTTAGCGTAATGTTACTTTTTTGTGTTTTAAAAATCCTTCTGTACTTGGGAAATTGATTTGGTGCATGCATGAATTGATATCCATACAGAATTGATATCCATACAGAAGTTAGTACCACCTGCTTTGTTAAATTCTTGTATTAAAAGGCTCAGAAACAATTATTCTGTTTGTTTGGATAGCAAATGCTGGGGTAGATAATGTTCTGCCCTTCAACTAAGTGAATATTCTTTTGCTGTTATGACAATGTTTATGCTCTGAGACTTATGAAGCATAAGCAAAATTCAGTCTCTCTTTCCCTCTTACTCAGAATCCATCCTTTGGCAAGGGAACAGGAATGAAAAGCAATTGTGGATCTTTTTTGAAGTACTAGTTAACTTCACTTAAAAGTTTCGATGCTATCCCTATCAAAGTATATGTTAAGCCTTGATAATGAACTTGGCATAGTTTGTCTTTTGTGTCATTCTTTCTGCCTGAGGCACTGAAAATCCCATTGAAACCACTGGGATCAAGATCAGGTACTGAAATAATTCTTCTCTATTCCTCAAAAAACAAAAATTTGGGAGGTGGGGCGGAGTTAGCAGTACTTGGGCAGCTCCTATAGCTTCTCTATCAAAAATTAAGATATTCTCTTGCACAGCGTTTCTTGGTAATAAGCAGAATGCTTTAACTTTTCTAAAGGCAATTCATTCTATTTTCACTTCCTTAGAAAATAAATAACCTGGCAAAGCTTAGGTGCATCAGTCAGAAGTCAATAAAACATTTCCTTAGAAATATTGCAATCCAGATACTTGTGTGTGTTGCAAAAAGAGGAGCCAAATAACCAGTTTAGAGGATAGTCATAGCAACAAACTGAGAAATCCCAGTAGATATTTTGTAGAGGAAGGAAGACCAATTAAGTTTTACAAGTCAGCAACTTCTGCTCATTTAGTGTAGTATACTAGTAATGTATGTGTAAGTTTTACCAAATGAATAAGAGTCTTTGGCAAATCATGCTGCAGGGGTAGACCGTATCAGAAGGAAAAAGGCTATAAAAGGAGGAGAAAGGTGAAGAAATGAAGGTGGAACAATGACATGGAGACATCTCAAATTCCCTGGTGCCTCACTTGAAATAAGGCAAGGTTTATTGAGCTTGGCTAGAAGGTGGCAGCCTGTGTGCTGTTAAGTTACAAAATTAAAAGAAGCTTTTAGCAAGTCAGTGTAATCACTTGATGCATCAAGTACTTCTCTGCTTCTTTCTGACAGGAAAGATGCATAAACAGAACTATGTGCAACCAGTTATTTTTGACATATATTATTCAGATTTATTTTTACTTGACAGGGAAATTTTGGTGTAATTATTCATGTTTAAAATTAATGCTAATGCAGTAATTAAACAAGGCAGGAGTAAAAAGCCACATAATACTGGGGGGGGGGGGGGGGGGGTTAAAACTAAAGCTAGTCAAGACAGTTCAAGATAGAGATCCTGGGAAAGAAACATACTTTTTCATCTAAAAGTTTCATAGCTACTTAAATATATATATATATATATATATATATATATATTTTATTTTTATTTTAGTAATGTGAAATGTTTGTTTAATTTTGGCTATGCAGGAATCTAGCTGTATTCTCACCTTTTCACCAGGAAATGGGAGATAAATTTCAAGTGCCTAGATGGTATACAAAAGAAAAAAAATACCTTCTTGGGTAGTTAGTTGAGGGTGGTGAGGAAGCAGGAGTATGTACTGCCTGCAATGCAATAGTAGGAAGCAGACTTCAGGCCAAATTTCTTCACGCTTAGACTGAATTAATTCTTTGTTGAACCTAAAAGGTTTAATTGTGTATTGACAGAAGCAAGTTTGTAGTTTTTGCAATGCTACAAGTTGAAGAGACCTGATACAGATATTTTTACATCTACACATCTGACCACTGAAAAACGAAGAGGCGGATGTCTGACAAAACAATAATGATTTTGACAAGTGCCGTATGGCACACTTTAAACAGGGACTTGCAAATTAGTTGGATAAAGGAATTGAACTTGTAGGTCAAAACTGCATGGGGTTTTGGGGGCTTCAGTATCACGTGCAATTCAGTCCTAATTAGGACTTATGAAAGATCTACTAGATGAATGAAAACTGAAACATGGTGAAACTGAAATGCAAATGTAAACAAGGTGCAGAAAGTGTGGTGTGCTGCTTTTTTCCATGCTTTATTTTCTTGCCTCCTTGGAAATGGGATTTAGAGCTAGCTATTTTTCTATAGTTATAATCATGTCCACTTTTACTATTCAGTGCCCTAAATTCACTCTGTAGTATCTAAAACAGGGTTCCAAATATTCTTGTTGAACATTAGGAAGTAGTGAGTCTCCTTTTCAATTATGGCAACTTAAGTATAAAATGATATAAGAGCCAGTGGAGTTGAACTAGTTTGAATCTTGGCTGAGTAATAGGAAAATCAAAGCCTTAATTGCATTGTGGATTTCACATCTTGTTTTTATTTATTTACTTTTCTGTCTGCAACAAGAAGGCACATGTGGTGCTCTCCAAACCTTTGTCTTCAATAGATCTGGTAATTTTTCAGAAAATTCTTCAGGTAATGCAGGGAGACTTAGAATAGCTTAAAATAGCAGGTTTAAGAACAGAAAAGATTCTCTTTGCCTCCAAAAGCTTACAATGTTACAAAATTCCCTACATGGTACTTATAGCTCAACACCAGCCAAACCCATTACTCAAGACCCCAAATGTTGATATGAGCACATACTTAAAGTACATACTTATGGTAGTAGAAAAATGGTGTTGTAGCCATGATGGGTCAGAAATTATCCAAGAAGCAAGGATTTCTTAGTGGAATAGCTTTCATTGGACATACTATGTAGTTGGGGTAAGTTTATCCCAAAAAATCCTTGCCTCTAGTATATACTTAGGCACCCAAAATGGAAGAAAAACCCACTGAATCTTCTGCTCATCTGTTTATATTCAAGTGCTAGGTTTATATTTTCCTTCAAATGTAACTGCACGCACAGGATGCCAAGATAAAAAATGCTGACTATTATGAGCATCTTTTGGGTTATTCTATCACTTCTGCTAATGCATGTTTTTGGTCTTCATGATGTAAAAGGAAATGTGTAGTATGTCTAAATGAAAATTCGCTGCAGCCATTGCCCCATATTTAACTTTCTCCCTATGACCTTATTTTATTTATGTTGGTGTTTTTGCTGTGTGAATGGCAATATACCAGAAATGCTTTAAGGGCTACTACAAGAAAATGATTTTATTTAAGTTAGAGGAGGTAAAATGTTTTCTCAGTTTTTACACTAGTCTCATCACCATGGAGCCCAAGTACCTGTATAGAAGCACTGGATCTTGTTTGGACAGCTGGTTGCTTATTACTGCAGTTAAAGCTCACCTGCTGTGGTGTTCAGTGTAGCAAACATATGATCAAAGTCCACAAAAGGCTAATGGATGATGGCAGAATAGCAGCTGTGATGCAGGTCCAGGGTTAATTTAAATGTGTCCTTCAGGTCATGACCTAAGGCATGCTTCTGTTTCAGAAGCAGTTTTTATTTTTTGAAGTAAACAGATGGCTCAATCTGGAGGGATAGGATGCATCTACATCTCTCAAGTCAGTGGAACATAGAACAGATATGCACCAATTAAATAGAGTATAGGTTTCAAAAAGAGACCCTGAATTGCATTGCCATGTTGCTATACAATGCACAGATCTCCTTCTCCTTCTCCTTCTCCTTCCCTGCCTCCCCCCCCCCCCCATGACTGATGGCCACAGTTCATAGATTCATAGATGTTAGGGTCGGAAGGGACCTCAATAGATCATCAAGTCCGACCCCCTGCATAAGCAGGAAAGAGTGCTGGGTCTAGATGACCCCAGCTAGATACTCATCTAACCTCCTCTTGAAGACCCCCAGTGTAGGGGAGAGCACCACCTCCCTTGGGAGCCCGTTCCAGACCCTGGCCACTCGAACTGTGAAGAAGTTCTTCCTAATGTCCAATCTAAATCTGCTCTCTGCTAGCTTGTGGACATTATTTCTTGTAACCCCCGGGGGCGCCTTGGTGAATAAATACTCACCAATTCCCTTCTGTGCCCCCGTGATGAACTTATAGGCGGCCACAAGGTCACCTCTCAACCTTCTCTTGCGGAGGCTGAAAAGGTCCAGTTTCTCTAGTCTCTCCTCGTAGGGCTTGGTCTGCAGGCCCTTGACCATACGAGTGGCCCTTCTCTGGACTCTCTCCAGGTTATCCGCATCCCTCTTGAATTGCGGCGCCCAGAATTGCACGCAGTACTCCAACTGCGGTCTGACCAGTGCCCGATAGAGGGGAAGTATCACCTCTTTGGACCTATTCGTCATGCATCTGCTGATGCACGATAAAGTGCCATTGGCTTTTTTGATGGATTTGTCACACTGCCGACTCATGTTCATCTTGGAGTCCACTAGTTCTCAGAACACACTTCAGTTTGGATAACTGAATTTAGTTGGGCACCCATTGTTTCACTTCGTGGAAAATGTTTTAGAAACAGCCTCTCATCACTTTTCGAGTATTTGCTTTTAGAGGACATTCTCTTGACATTGTAGATTTGTCCTTCAGCCCCCACAAAATCCAGAAGTTGAGAATTATTACAAAACAAGTAGGATAAGTATATAAATCAAAGAATGACGTTAGAAAGTTTAACTGATCTTGTTGTGCCTTGAGTAGGTTTATATTTTGGGCACACATAAGGGTCATGATCCACCAATGTAATTTAATATGAATATCCACGGATGAATTTAACATCCATGAATTTAACTTTCCATCCAGGTGAAAAGTTACCTATGATGAACTGAAGTCAGGCAGAAGGCAGGGCAGGGAGGCAGCTTAGAGACTAACTGGTTCACAGAAGCAAAAGCTTTCACAAGCAACCGTCTATTTTATCAGTCTGAAGCAGTTAGTTTCTAAGGTGCCACCTTGCCCTGCCTTCAACATGGGCCATGTTAACATAGTTGTCCTTGAACAGCTTTCCTTTCCTTTCCTTTCCTTTTTCTTTAGCTGCTGTTTGTCATGCTGCATGACTCCTCAACATGCCCAAGAACTGCTGAAGATTGCATTAATAAGCCCACGATTAAGCCTCATGAATTCTTGTCTGAGCGTAGTTGAGCCTTTTTAAAATGTGTATTGTTTTTGTCTGTCTGGTACTAGCATCTGATTTTCACTTTCAATGAGTGCATTAAAACATTGCCCTAGGTATTGTCAGCCAATAATGCATTCATACATTACTATCAGTGATCTGTGCAGTGGCATATTACCTTGTGCAATTATTTAATTAGGGCATAATTATAGGTTGCCTTCCTAATAAAGCAGACAAATGAACAATTCAGTTTAAAATGTATATCATTTAGAGTCAACTGTACAAAAGAGCAATCTCTTGCAGTGAAAACACCACTGGCTTCTGGGAATGATGCTTATCTGCATGAACAACATAAGCACATTTGACTTTTAAAACCTCTTCAGAGATTTCAAGAGGGTTATTTCTTTCTGGAAGTATAATAGGTCTCCAATTGTAAAATTATCATCAGCATATTCTTTTAGTGATATTATTAAATAGTTTCAGATTATGTTTAATCTTAGAACAATGACTTGTCTGTAGTCTCAATTCATGAGGCTCAAATCCAAATCCAAATGTCAGGGAAGTTTGAATATAGTTAAATCCTGGTTCTGTGGTGTAGATTGGAATGGCATTAGTTTGGTCTATATATGAGTTTGTGTACGTGCATGTATTAAAAACAGATTTAGAATATTTTAAATATCAATATTAACCAAAATAACATACAGCAATCTGTAGTAAAAGAACATGATTTTTACCTTTGTCCTCCTGCCACAAAGGCAGGCTGTGCTTGCATGATGGAGCTGTGAAAGCTGGGTAAATTGAGGTCAAAATAAATAGTAGTGAATAAGCTGGAAATGGATGGGTTTTTAAAAGTCCTAAGAGTAAAATTATAAAAACTGAATTAAGTAAGAATTATGAGATGGCATTAATGTCAGTGAATAAAATCCTTTATTAAATTTGTAACCTAAAGACAGGATTGAAATTTCTGACATCCTTATTCAGATATGTAGTTCTTGATCATCCATGTGTAATCCCATTGGTTTGTCTGTTAATTGAGATGACTGAGTGGTACTACTGTCTGTGTAGGTGTAAGTCTATGAGTAAGAGCTGCAAGACTGGCTCCTGTGAGACACTGGATACATTTCAGATATAACTGAAGATGAACACTTTCATCTGCTTTTGACTTTAATGATCATGTATGGCCACAGGGTAATTTGATTTTCTGTATCAATCGATGAGAACGCCATTGTGGTATGTTGCACATTTGTTCCCATTGGAAAGCTAGTATACATTATGCAATGCAGATGGTTTTGGCATTGGTACATGAAAACTGCTGGTGGGAACAGTTCATTATTCATGAAATATTTTGGTGTTCAGGTTTTAGGATGATGCTCTGAAACAAAAAGGTATGTTAGAAATTATTCCTATGACAGTGTGCCAAGTAGTTAAGATCCATTTAACAGAAAAGGCATAACTATGAATGTGATAAAGAAACGGATAAATACAGAGTGCAGTTGATATAATGAGCGACTCTTCAACCTCTATAATAAAGAAATGAGTATTCTGGTCTAATACAGCTGCTCATACAATAAGCAGAGTTGCACAAAAAAGCAAGTATGAACATTGTCATATTCATTTGAACCTGACTCTTTATGGATTCAACACAGAACTGTTAGCAAAATAAAGCAGCATATATTAATAATAGCAGTAGATAACATAATAGCAACCAAGCTGTTAGTGGAAATCAGCCTGTCATTATTCTGTCAAATACGGCATTGTTTCTCCAGCATTGGTTAATACCTAATTACTGAGTGGAAGTGGCCAAAAGCCCAAAGCCCTGATGCAGGTGGCTCATTGTTTCTTGTAACAATTTTATCTAATTCTCCTACATACTCAAAACACTTTTTAAGGATAATGGAATAAAATGGCTTTTGTAAGAAAATTGAAGCTTTGGCTATGCAAAATGCATTGATATGCCATCCTTGCCATGCTGCTTGAACTTACAATGCAAGGAGCAGGCAACACCTCCAAATTCTCTTTACAGAGACTAGTGGAACTCAGACTTCCAAGGTTAAAAGGAGTAACACTTGAAGAGCTAATATATTTTTGTTGTTGTTTTTTTTTCCTCTCCCCATTAAACCCATTTATGGAAATAGATGCAGACAGAGTGATATAGTAAAGACATATAAGCGCCATTCAATGGCCGAATCTCCAAATCCCAATCGAATCAGGGGACCAATAAAAAGGTCTGAATTGATTTGAAGATCTCTGAATCTTCAGAATCAGCCAAATCTGAATCCAAAGTAGGCCACAGATACTGCCTCTGGGTTTGGTCAGAAATTTCTTCAAATAGAAAAAAAAAAAATTATGAATTTTCTTTAAATACACACCAGTAGGTGATTTTTTTATAGATATATATTTTGGGATTGGGTGGTCTTTTTTGTTTCCTTTAATAACACAGAGATGCTATAAGCCTTTCTGGGCATTGGAGAGCCATGTTTTGGTGATTTCTGTCAGTGTTTCAGAACTTAATGACAATCCATCCAAAGAAATATACCTAATGTATGAAGATATACAAGTAACTTCAAAGAGGCTTATTAACAGGTACCTGACAGTGATGGATAAAGAGATCTGGTGTAAATGATGCTACTGATTTTCAAAGGTAAGGGCTTCATGCAAAAATCTGTGATCATTATGAAAGCTAACATATGATAGAACAAATTCATTTATTGAAAATCAGAAGTCTATATTTAATTCATTGTTTCCTAACAGTCAGTAGAGTGAGATTTTTGGAATACTGAAGGCTGGTGCAAGTAAGGTAAATGCTTCTTTTAGTCAATTCCTGAGGCAGTTTATTTCTGCAATATTTTAAGCACAATTCAAAGAGATCATCTAATGAGTAAGCTGGAGATACTGCTGACCTCAAAGTACAATACTTGACTATAACAGACTGTCCAGAAAATTACTTTAATAGAGAGATACTCGATGATGGACTGATTCTTCTGAGAGGCTTTTCTCCTTAAAGTACAGTTGAGCTAAATGTAGGGGTATTTTCCCAAACTTTGTAGAGCTGTCATGATGGTTTCATAACCAAAGACAAGAGAAACTGTTTAGCAAAAAGAGAGAAGCAATGTTTTGAAATACTGATAAGGTAAAGGAACATTCTAGGCAGATACATGCAAGAATTATGTTTAAGACAGCTAAAAGAAATGTGGAGGAGTAGGTGATACCTTCCTCAGGGTGATAATATGAATAGAATCCTCCCCTTACAGTCACATTCAGGCTCCCAGTGTAAACATAATTCAAAACACGAGCATCCACTCCCAAAACGCAAATTTCCTTAGTTGGAGTTAATCTCACCCCGTGGTAGTGCTAACACAAACGCTTTAAGCACTTATCCCTTGCAGCTCAACATCTAGAGTTTCTCTTACCTTCTGTGGCTCTGGTCTACACATAACACCTAAGCACAGGTGTTAAGATGAACATCCATTCCCAAACAGCAGAGTTCTATGGTTGGGGTTATTCTCAACCTTCTGTGGCACAGTCCTTCCTCTGTAGGGGGCCTAGATTGGCTCCTCCCTGGAGCTCTGCCTCCTTCAGCTCCTATGGCCAGACTGAATCTTCTGGGTCAGGGCCTGGGCTTATGAGCCTTTCCTTGGGCCACCTGACCCTCAACTTCTGTCTCAGGCCTGCCAATCACCACCTGCACCTTGGGCAGGTGGTCATTTTATTTAAGGCCTCCTTTGCCATTATAAGTCTGTTTGAGGGGCTAGGGCTGGTCTGTGAGCCCTGGGCTCCTTCTCCCTTTCAGTAATGGAGCAGGGGACCCATTACCCATGGAAGTAAACACGTGGCTAAGACAGTGATATTGACACACTAAGCTTTATCAAACACCATCCCCAGCTGTTTAATGCTCCAGCTATCAAATACCCCAATATTTCAAATAACAACCCAAATATCAAATAACGCTCCAAAACAACAACCAGAAATCCAAGTACCTTAAGTAATAAATAACATCACAAACAACATCCCAGACAACCAATTCCCTGTGTCTCTTGGTTTTAGTCTCTATTTGAGAACTCCCCATTCAGAGAGGAGGAGCTACCTTGTCCAGAGGTGGGGGGAAGATATATGGGTCTTCTTCTGGATGGCTGGTTAAAGAACTCCTCATGGGCTGCCTGCAGCCACTTGGGATTTGCCACCACTGCTTTGGAGAGTGTGGCTCAGGGCTTCACTTCCGGGGTCAACACTGAAATACTTTACCTGCTGCAGCTCTTAGGCTAGCAGTAAGCACTTGTGTGAGGGTTTGGCTCAGATTGAGGTGGATGGGCCTGTGGGTAGACCCCTGAAGGGCAACTAAGATGGTCAGTTAGGTGGGGTACAGATTCCTGGATCATCAGACCAGGGTCTAGATCAGCAGAGTGGAGAATGTGGGATCAGGCTCCAAGACAGCTGATTGAGAAAGATCGGAGAGACCTATTCCAAGGTGGGAGCTGAGATCAGAAACCAGGAAAATCAGAAAGCCAGGTGCCAAATTCCAAGGTAGATCCAAGAGCAGGGCCCAGGGATTAAAGTCAGGTGTGGAAGCTCAGGAGTTTGGCCTGGCTAAACCTGACTGACCAGAGGCCCTAACAACTTGGCCACTCCAGTCTAGTGCTGAGGTGACGCACTTGCTCCTGCTAACTTGGGGAGCATTGCTCAGGTCTCTGCCCATCTCTTGGCGTTCTGAGAGCACCACTGGAGTTGGTAATTGTGACCACCTTGGTCCCTGGTCCTTGACCACCTGGGTGATAGTGATCATTGCTTGCTGGAATTCATCATCCAGCGCAGGGTGACAAGGGCCTGCAGTAAGGCGGTAGCTGTAGACTTCAAGAGGGTCAACTTCAAGGAGTTGAGGAGATTGGTGGGAGAGGCGCTGGGGTTCTTGAGGGCAGGGGAACTCGGTGCCCAAGATGAGTGGTTGTTCCTTAAGGAGACGATACTCAGGGCCCAAGAGGTGACAATCCCAACTAGAAGCAAAGGGGGCAAGAGTGCCCAAAAGCCTCCCTGGCTCACCAAGGATGTCCGGGAATGCCTGGTTGCTAAAAAGGCAGCGTACACCCGGTGGAAAGGGGGGGCAATCTCCAAAGAGGAGTATACCTCCACTGCTCGGGCCAGTAGGCGGGCTGTTAGGAAAGCTAAGGAGGACATAGAGCTAGGACTAGCGTCCAAGATCAAAGATAATAAGAAGTCCTTTTTCAAATATATAGGGAGGATGAAGAAGGCACTGAGAAATGTGGGGCCGCTGCAAGATACGCTGGGCAATCTGGTGCTTGCCCCAGAGGAGAAACCAGACCTCTTTAACAAATTCTTCACCTCCGTTTTCTTGTGCAGGGACAGGGACTCCCCCACCGTGTTTCAAGATGGACTTGAGGGGAATGCCTCAAGACCTAAGGTTGAGGAGGACCGGGTTAGAGTGCTACTGGAGGGGCTGGAAATGCTCAAATCAGCAGGTCCAGATGCTCTCCACCCCAGGGTGTTGAGGGAGCTAGCAGTGGTTATTGCAGGGCCCTTGGCATGGCTTCATGAGCACTCGTGGTGCTCGGGCCAGGTGCCAGATGATTGGAAGATAGCCAATGTGGTCCCCATCTTGAAAAAAGGGAGGAGCGAGGACCCGGGCAACTATAGGTCTGTCAGTCTTACCTCTATCCTGAGGAAACTCTTTGAGAAGATCATCAAGGAGCACATCTGTGACGGGCCGGCATCAGAGATGATGCTCAAGGGCAACCAACACAGTTTCATTATGGGCAGGTCATGTCAGATCAACCTGATTGCCTTTTATGACCAGGTCACAAAAGCATTGGATGCAGGTGTCGCCATGGATGTAGTCTTTCTGGACTTCAGCAAGGCCTTTGACACTGTCTCCCACCCTATCCTCATTAAAAAAGTTGGTGACTGTGGCATCGATGCCTACATGGTCAGATGCATTGCGAATTGGCTGAAGGGTCATACTCAGAGGGTGGTGGTGGATGGGTCATATTCAACCTGGGGGGAAGTGGGCAGCGGAGTCCCCCAGGGCTCAGTCCTTGGGCCCACACTGTTCAATTTCTTTATCAGCAATTTGGATGACTGGGTGAAAAGCACCCTGTTCAAATTTGCTGATGATACCAAAATTTGGGGTGAGGTGGGCACATTAGCAGGGAGGGAGAGACTGCAGAAAGACCTGGATAGGTTGCAGAGGTGGGCTAACAAAAACAGGATGCGTTTCAATACTGACAAGTACAGAGTGCTGCATTTGGGCGGTAGTAACCAGCAGCACACTTATAAGATGGGAAACTCCCTTCTTGAGAGCACAGAGGCAGAAATGGATCTTGAAGTCATCATTGACTCCAAGATGAACATGGGGCAACAATGCGAGGTCACGGTCGGCAGGACTAACCGGACCTTATCGTGCATCCACCAGTGCATCTCAAGTAGGGCCAAGGAGGTAATCCTCCCCCTCTACGCGACACTGGTCAGGCCACAGATGGAGTACTATGTCCAGTTCTGGGCACCCCACTTCAAGAGGGATGTGGACAACATTGAAAGGGTCCAGAGGAGGGCCACCCGCATGATCCAGGGACAGCAGGGCAGACCCTACACTGAGAGGCTACGGGACCTGAGCCTGTTCAGTCTTCACAAGAGAAGGCTGAGGGGGGACCTGGTGACCATCTATAAACTCACTAGGGGGGACCAGAAGAGTTTGGGGGAGACCTTGTTTCCCCTAGCACCCCCCCGGGAAAACAAGGAATAACGGCCACAAGTTGTTGGAGAGTAGGTTTAGATTAGACATCCGTAAGAACAACTTCTCAGTCAGGGCAGCTAGGATCTGGAACCAACTTCCAAGGGAAGTGGTGCTGGCTTCTACCCTGGGGGTTTTTAAGAAGCAGCTTGATGCATACCTGGCTGGGGTCATTTGAGCCCAGTTTTCTTCCTGCCCAGGCAGGGGGTCAGACCTGAATATCTGCAAGGTCCCTTCCGACCCTACTTCTATGACCACTTCCACTTTGCCACTGAGGTTGCTGTCACTGTTTGAGAAGTGTCGCTCAGATCTCTTGTACCTGACACCAAGATTGTTGCTGCTTGCTGCTTAGGATGACCACTGATTACACTACATGTACCTATTCAGATAATCTGGAAAAATTCTCACAGGTTTGTTTATTTGCCTGACGAAGAGTGTTTGTCCCCAAAAGCTTGAAAAGAACAAATTTTCCAACTATTTAGTTGGTCTAATAAAAAATATTACATCTAACCAAAGAACCTTGTTTTCTCCTGGTAGAAAAACTTACCTAAAGTTATATGTATAAATTTTTAAATGCTGAGGTCCTGAAAAGTGGAAAGCTGTTAGTGCTGATACTGTGCAGGAAGGGGTGTGGGGGTGGGGACAGATACAGACCTGTGCACACATCTCACTTTGCACTGTAGGCTCCCTTAGTCTTCCTGGTGACAGATGGCAGCAGTGCTTATGGCAGCCCTGATTGGCTGGCCCAGACTGCCCATGGTCAGCCTACATTTCTCTGCAGCACATTGTGGGGACTGTGAAGAGGGGCATGTTCTACTCCCTGCTGAAGTAGCAGTCCAGTGAGCCACATCTCCCTGAGTGAGTGAAGCCACAGTATGTACAGAAATTTATTCTCCCAACAGTGATTTAACCTTGGTTGTTCCCAGGTTATTTTCCTCTTGGAGCAGCTAAGAAACTTGAACATCTATACGCTAATGGTTTCTCCTGGCCAACGGGAAAAGGTCAGCAACTCTCCCACAAGAGACTAGAGACAATTATGTATATAGAGACAATCATGTATATAGTTGGCCATATGATTTACTGTAAGTAGTCTAGAATGTGTATAACCTCATTAAGTATGCAGGTTCAAAAAGTTATCAACTTCCTTGTGTCTATTCACTAATTCATGCCTTAAAAATTGTAATGCAAGGAGTTGAGGGGGCCAAATCTTTGTGTTACCAGTCAGATCATGGTGTGTGTGTGTGTGTGTGTGTGTATGTGTATTTTCTAATATAATAGAGGTCTTAGTCTGTCTGTCTGTCTGTTCATAATGCTTTTTGGCAACTGCGCATGTGCAGTTTTAAACACCATCAGGTTCTTGTCCACCCATTTCCTGAGCCTGTCAAGATCTGCCTGGATCACCCTCCTGTCCTCAGGTGTGGATGCTTTATCCCAGAGTTTGGTGTCCTCGATGAACTTAGCCAGCCTGTTTCTGACACCGTGGTCTATATCATTGATGAAGATGTTAAGAGGTAAGGGCCCTAGGACAGAGCCCTGAGGGACTACCCTGGTCACAGCTCACCACGACAATTGACTTCCGTCAACCACCACCCTCTGGGTTCTGCTGCGGAGTCAATTCCCCAGCCAGCAGATCGTGGTGAGGTCAAGGCTGCAGTTAGCCAGTTTTGCCAGGAGGTGATCATGGGATACCAGATCAAAGGCCTTTTTAAAGTCAAGATATATGACATCAATCTCTTCCCCCTTGTCCAGGTAATAGGTCACCTGGCCATAAAAGGGAATGAGATTGGTCAAGCAAGACCTACCCACAACAAACTCATGCTGGGTATCCCTCATGATATTGCCGTCAGCTAGCATGTATAGGATGGACTCTTTGATAATCTTTTCCAAGACCTTCCCCAGGATAGAGGTCAAGCTGATGGGTCTGTAGTTTGCCAGATCCACTTTCTTCCCTTTTTTGAAGATAGGCACCATGATAAAATAACTGTGTGTGTGTGTGTGTGTGTGTGTGTGTGTGTGTGTGTGTGTGTGTGTTAAAAAAAGCTTTTACAAATGCATTCAGTGTTTCTGCACCTGTATTATGTTGCTAACTCATGTTGAGTCTGTGATCTACCCAAATCCCAAGATATTTCTTCACAGGGCTGCTATCCAGTCAACTGTCACCCATTTTATATTTTTTGTTTTGATTATTTTTCCTAGGTGCAGCACCTCGCATTTGTCAGCATTTAAACTTGATCTTGTTGTCTATAGCGAGGGTAACTAACTGGGACAATGTGAAATCCAGGACACTCCTTGCCCTTGCCCTTGCCCTTGCCCTTGCCCTTGCCCTTGCCCTTGCCCTCCCTGCCCCCTCCCTGGCTGCAGGGAGTCAATGGGCTGCTAATGACTCATTTTTCTTTACTTCACAGGTGTTAACAATCACCTATGAAGTAACAATTAGTGTTAATAGGGCTTCCTATTTCATAGCTCTTGCTGCTCTCTTTCCACACCCTGCTCCTGGAATGGTCATTTTAATTTTCACCAGCCAGCCAAGCCTGGCCTCTGAAATCCAGGCAATCTGGGACATATGGTTACTCTATCTGTAGCCAAGATTTCCAGTCTGTTGAGAGTTGAATCTATCCTGAATTCTGTTCCTATGCTTCAGTGTGTCTGCAGTCTCTTTCTGTTGCCAGAAGCACATTTTTCAAACATATAAGATAAGTTTACCCACCAGGATCATGGTAGCTGGGTTGTCATACTCTTGAATTAGTATATTAGTGTATTAACAGAGGAGAAGCCAGGAATATGCATCTTGGCAGCTTTCACATAATGTACAGGGAAATAACACATGATAAGCAAAATTAATGGTAGTAATAGATGAGCTGGTATACAAATAAAAATGCCAGTCATAGTTATGTACATTTGGTTTTTGAGCCTTTGGAATCATGGAAAGGTTAGAGAACTGTGACAACCTGAATAGCTGCATATTTTTAACTAAAATGCTTCAAATTATTAAATTTGAAGACTGGCTTCATCCTGTGATTTTTTTTGTTCATCATTGTGACATCTGCTACATGGTCGCATGGTAGATGTTCCCAACACATTTTTCAAAGGTCATTAATGATTCATAGCTTGTTTTATTTGAGGAATTTTGTTTTGTTCCCTGTGTGTGGTGATTTCATGGATGCTTTACCGATGTTTGTAGGGCCATGTTGATCCCTGGTGTATCTGCACTTAAGGTTGTATTTGAGGCCAGTTTTTCATACCAGCATTAAGATCAACTTCTCTGTCAAAATCACTGGGCTCAAATGAAGTTGTTGGGTGTGAAGTATATTTAAAATATGGGACTAACAATATTAATATGCAGATATAATGTGCAGAAACCTGAAAAAAATTGGCAAATTTTAATAGGATAACAATGAAATATCAGAGTACACATTGTGGATTTTTTGTCATCATCGGCCAGGGGCAGATGAATATTAATTTTCTAAATTTTTAGGGGCCCCGTGGGCCATATAGAATGTCCTGGCAGGCTGGATCCAGCCCACAGGCTGTATTTTGCCCACCCCTGCCCTAGCTTTTTTGATTGTTGGCTACGTACACAGCCTTCACTGTCAGGAGCAAACTTTTCTGTCATGTAGCCTGCAACATAAACTGGTTCTTGTGCAGCAGCTGCTGGCTAAGGTACTCTATCAGCAGTTTCACTGTTACTCCCACAAGTCCATCCTCCCCTTCTGTTCCCTTAACCAATTAAGCATTGAAAAAAAATGTAGTCAGAATGCAGAAGGTTCCTTTGTGAAGCTGTTAAGGTTAAGCTGTTTAACCCAAACTCATCAAAGCAAGCAAATAAGCAAAAAAGTGAGCCTCTACACAGTATATACTCTCTACAGCTTTATCTTGGACATATATTCTATCAATGGCTATTTAGCTTCGTTTTTTAGACTGTGGTGCTAATAGGACCAAGGAGAACCAAGTTTGATCCCTGGTTGGATGATGATCTCTTGAGGACTGTTCCAGCCTTGCTTCTCTGTGAACTAAATTACTCTAGCTGTCATGCCCCAGACCAGGCACAACAGTGGTATCCTTAAGAAACAGAGGTAGCTTCTTGTCACCACCTTTGAACACTCTTGCACAGTTGTTTTTTTTTTTTCTCAGATAGCCTTCTTCTAAAGCAACTGATACACTGAACATCCATAGGCAGGCAAGGTTCTTTGGGTAGATGTGATATCTTTTATTGGACCAAGTGAGTAGATGGAAACAAGTTTGTTGCAAGTTTTTTAGCTCAATCACCCTTCTTCAGGCATAGGAAGGCTCTGCTGTTCTGAGTGAAAAGGGTGACAGGATGTTAATGAGAATGTAAATAGGAACATTTAGGTAGTTAGGAAAACAAAAGTTGGAAAGAGGAAGGGAGGGGGAGGGGAAGCCAAAGGTGAGTAAGGGAGACTCTCCAGTACTAGTAATTCAAGGTAAAAAAGAGGCTGTCTGTGAAATAGGAAATAGCTGGAAATTAGGAAGACAAAAGGCAGAAAAGGAGAGGAAGGGAGGGGAGGGATGAAAGCGGGGTTGCGGGGAGTGTAAGAGACAGGTACTTGGTGAACCTGATGTCAGGCAGGTTGTAATGTGTCATAAATCCAATGTCTATATTGAGTTCATGATTTTTTGTATCCAGAAGCTTTATGAAGTTCATAGGCTCATCTAAGAAAGGTGTTTTCTAAGTTCCCTTTGAGGATTAGAACTGAGAGATCAGAGAGGGAGTGTCTGTCTTGTGAGAAATGTTCTCCCACAGCTGGTTGGGTATTCTCATCTTTGATAGATTTTCGGTGTGCATTCATTCTGGTGCGTGGTTGTTGTTTGGTTTCTCCTACATATTTTCCATCAGGACATTTGGTGTGCTGGATAACATTTCTGGAGGTACAAGTGTACGATCCAGGAATGGTGATGTTCTGTTGTGGAGTGTAGTTATTGTGGGGGTGTTGGAGATGTGTTGGAAGGTTTTGCATTTCTTGTTCTGGCATGGTCTGGATCCATTAGGTGTTGTTGGGGTCATGGGGAGTTTGCTTCTGGTGATGAGGTTAGTGAGGTTCAGTGCGTTTTTAGAGGCTAGGGTGCATCGTTCTGGAAAGATTTATGATACTTCCTATTGGAAAATAAAAAGAGCTCTGTAATAGTATGTATAGACAGGCAAAAATAGGGTAAATTCAAAGTTGGTCTATAGTTTATGGTTGGTATGATAGTTGTAAGCAAAGCATAGTAAACAGAAGAAAAGAAGACAAAGGTATGCTAAGTAAGTGCTAACCTTTGCTAACAAAGCAGCTGAATACACAAAGGATCAGATAAATTGCAGATGAGCTGGTGAGAGAGAATGGGAGTCCACCTTTCATTGAGAGCTGCCTTAGGCCTTGTGGATGCTAATGGTGTAGATGACAGGTGTGTTTAGGCTCTTCAGAAAGTTGAGCTTCTTATATTCCTCCAGGGATTAGCACCCTCAAAATGTTTCTTCACTTTTTTGATAGGGAATTCTGATGCATTCATTGCCAGTCATGGGTGCCTTGAGAAAAGTGTCTGTAGGATAAATTACTCCCAGATAATTTTTTTCCCAACCTCCCCATAGTTGGAGGTTGACTTAGGTCACAATGTTTGAGGGCCGATATTCTTTTTATCTTCTAAATTCTGGATGCTGTTTTTAATTTTACTAAATACAATCTGTTCTCAGATTCTGCTTAATGTCTTGTGGCATTTAGTTTGTGGTCTCATTCTGTATCCAATAAAAATATATATCAATATCTTACCATGTGTCCATTTCAGTATCATTGAATGTTTCCTGGTTTGCATCCATTTACAAAAATTAAATTAGATATTAATATTTTGGTTGGCCTGACATTACTGTTATATATTCATAACAAATACTAGTGGAAAAAGTATTTTAGGCAAGTACCAAAATAAAGCCTCAAAAACCTTTTTACAGAACAATATGGACAGTTCATAGATCCTTAGGGATGATTAAAGTACTGGCCTTTGCCATAACTTGCAATTTAAAAACACACATTTTTTTTTACCAAGCTAACTAAACTTATATAACTTTGAACCAAACTCATCTTTGTGGTTTTTCTTTTGAAAATGCCTTGAATAATTGCCTTGAACTAAGAAAATAGACAGAAGGTTGTTGTATGCCAAGCCATCCTTCAAGATGTTTTTGTTTTGTGGCAAATGAGTGCCCATTCCTAAGTCAGAAATAGGAACACGTATTGTATGATAAATACTTTTGGGATGTTTGAATAAGACTTTGGCTGAGTTTAATTGGGTTTAAATAACAATCATAATGAGAGGTAAGTTATTCAATAGGGACAAATTGAGTCACTGTTAATCTTTCTGTGATAGGTTACAAAACTGTGTATCATTTAAAACAAAAATAAATTAAAATGTGTATGTTATTAGGTCATTACTGCAGGCATTCATGAATATTTAACTGTGTAAACTATTAAACTCAATGTTTTATATGCCAATAATTAGGGTGATTGAAATTTCCCATTATGGAACTGGAGGCTACTCCTAGATTTTTGGTCTCGTCTTTTGCTGTACACGGAGAAAACATTACTGTCGCAGGGCACCTTAGTGCCTGCTCCTAAGAGAGGAGAAACTGCCAGGGAGAGAGCCCTGGCAGAACCAAGTGAGCACAGCTGTGGGTTGCTGGAGCAACTAAGCGGAGCCAGCTGCCTGTAGGGGGCAGGGCCTGGCCCTTATAAAGCCCAGGGCCGAAGCCAGGCTGGCAGTTCTCTGCCAGCAGCCGGAGAGGCAGGAGCTCCCTCGGCCGAGATATGGGAAGGAGCCTAAGTCGCAAGTACAGCTCATGATAGCCCTGGAGGCTTGAGCTAGGATGATGGGTTATGGCCATGCGGCTTGCATTTGTGTTACAGCCTAGGGGCTTGTGGTTTTGCGTTGTGTTATTACACCCGGAGGCTTGGGTGAGGCTGTAGGGGTTGGAGGAGGCCTCAATTACTCGCACGCCAGTGTATGAGCAACTGGCGGCGAGGAGCGCGGCCAGTAGGTCGCGGGCGCAACCTGTAGGTTGCAGACGGGGACCTAGACCCCGGATTGCGTGTGGGGGAACATAGACCCCGAAGGCGCAGCTCGCACGCCACTGCGCAAGCAGCTGGCGGCGAGGAGCGCGGCCAGTGGGTCGCGGGCGCAACCCGTAGGTTGCGGACGGGGACCGAGACCCCGGGTTGCATGTGGGGGGAACATAGCCCCCCGGCCCCAGGAAAGGGGCGGTATTAGTGAGTAGCCCAGCGTGGGCGCGGCGAGCCCCCAGAGAGGGGGAATGCCCTTGTGTATTATGGAGTAGCCCAGTGTGGGTGCGGCGAGCCCAAGGAGGAGGGGGAACGCCCCTGTACGTTATTGAATAGCCCAGTGTGGGCGCGGCGAGCCCCAGGAAGAGGGGGAACGCCCTTGTACGTTATAGAATAGCCCAGTGTGGGCGCGGCGAGCCCCCAGAGAGGGGGAACGCCCTTGTACGTTATTGAGTAGCCCAGTGCGGGCGCGGTGAGCCCCAGAGAGGGGGAACGCCATTGGGTTTTATTGAGTAGCCCAGTGTGGGCGCACGGGCATAGCGAGCCCGGCCGCAGGCTACTGCGACAATACCCCTCAGACCAAGGCAGTGCTCTGCGGTGGCCCCTGAGAGGACAGGGAGTAGCAGCGCAGGGAGCCAGAGTCAGGGAGGGTGTCCGTGCGGTTAGCCCATAAGGCTAGGGCGCTTGGGTAGCACCCATTGTATGGGGAGACCCACGAGGGGTCCAGGAGCTGACAGGCCCGAGGAAACACAAGGCAGCCTCCCTATTATATATTCCATCAAGACGTGACGGGCGAGAATGGAGGGTGCCCTCGGGCCGGAGTAGCGCGGTGAGAGGGCCTCAAGGAGATCACGGCCCTCCGCGAGGACCCCGCCATGACAATTACAACTAAACTTTTCTAAAGGAATTGTTATATAGACAAGTTGGATTCATTAGAAATTTACACATGCATTCTGAGAGAGAGTAGATTTTAAGAACTAGGATGCTTATTAGGAGTAAAAGGGAAAATAAAAAGAACTAATAGAGATATATACTGGGGTGGGGATTATTTTGTAATGGAGAATCAAAGCTTTCTCAGAAGTGTAGCAAATTGTCTTTATTTGCTTTTAACAACGTGAAGGATTGATAGTATTCTGTTATGTACATGCCAAAATGGAATCATCAGCATAATATGTCAGTACCTGGTAAGAGGACATCCATCAGTTACCTTGAGAAAGAACTTTCCCATTCTCTACTGCTAATTTCATATTCCATTTCTTTTACCACTACTCATTTTTCAATAGGTAATATAACTTTGTGTAGGTTTAATAAAACTGACAGTATAAATTACTAAATCACTTCCTAATATTACTATGTATTTGCCAAGTTCAATGCTGAAGTATCTACAGAAAAATATTTTGTACAGTCTGAATAAAGTCTATTTGATTGATGAGAGTTTTCTGTGAGGTTCGTTTTAGCCATAGCAGAAAAAGGAACTAGGTTGAAAAAAATCTTGGGCCATGACTTTCAATCAAAAGCACACTAACTTTTCATTGTGCTGTGATATTTACCCTCTAGTCAAACCTATTCTGTGTCTTGGTGAATGCTTTTCAGAAAGCATAAAATTTTGACAATATATGCTAGTGTTTTGTTGTATTTGATTTATTCTCCTGAAAAAACATTTGTGACTCATTTTAGTTCTTAGAATTGTTGTTTCCCTTTCTGACAGCAATTGAGGAATGAAATGAAACCTATTCAGAACTTTTAAGTCAAGTTTCAAAGTTCTTCTGGCTTCTGTGATTGTCCACTGTGTGTGGTTAAGGTGAGGTACAAATGTAAATGTTTTTCTGAACTTTGGATTTTTTTTTATTTGGAAACTTTGTGATCATTATTGAGAAAAATAGGTTCCTTTCCCTACCCTGTGTCCTGCCCTATGTTCAGGGGTGCAGGGTTTTGAATTTTAACCAAACAATTGAGGATAAATCAGTAAGCCAAATTTAAGCTTGGTTATAAAGCAAGTACTCTCATAGGCTAGGGACAGGCATTCATAGATTCATAGATGCTAGGGTCAGAAGGGACCTCAACAGATCATTGAGTCTGACCCTCTGCCTGGGCAGGAAAGAGTGCTGGGGTCAGATGGCCCCAACCAGATGCCTATTCCGCCTTCTCTTAAAGACCTCCAAGATAAGGGAGACCCTTGGAAGCCCATTCCACATTTTTGGCCACCCTCACCATGAAGGAGGTTTTGCCTGATGTCTAGCCTAAATCTGCTTTCTACCAGTTTGTGACCATTGTTCCTTGTTACCTCAAGAGGCGCCCTGGTGAAGAGAGCATCTCTGATCCCTTGCTGCATTCTTCTAATGAATTTTTAGGTGGCAACAAGATCACCTCTCAGCCTTCTCTTGCGGAGGCTGAAGAGTTCCAGGTCCCTCAATCTCTCCTCATAAGGTTTGTCCTGTAAGCCCCTAACCATATGAGTGGTCTTCCTCTGGACCTTTTCAAATCTATCAAAATCCTTTTTGAAGTACAGCACCCAAAACTGGACACAGTACTTCAACTGCAGTCTGATGAATGCTGTATAGAAGGGAAGTATCACCTCCTTGGAGCTATTTGTAATGCATCTGCTGATGCATGATAAAGTGCGGTTAGCTTTGCTGATGATTTTGTTACACTGATGACTCATGTTCATCTTGGAGTCCACTATGACTCTGAGATCCCTTTCCACTTCTGTGCTGCTGAGAGGGTCACTTCCTAGCCAGTAGGTGTTCTGGATAGTTTTGTGCCCTAGGTGCAGCACTCTGCAGTTGTCCTTGTTGTACTGCATCCTATTGTTGCCCTGTGGGGTCAGGCCAACTCTCAGGATCTCAAAATTGTGCTGTTAGATGGGAGGGTGTGACACAATTGCAAGTATACAAACACACAAATCAATTAGGTACACACACACACACACACACACACACACACACACACACACACACACACACACACACTACCATCTCAGGCACATACACATCCAAGATTACCAGCCTAGGCACATGCATACCTATCACCAATTCAAGCACATAAATGCTCTAATGATAATGACATGAAATCATACACAATACACACATACATACACATATACACACAGGTTAAACACCGACTCAGGTGACTGTGTGTGTGTGTTGGTGCCTGTGGTACCTATGATTGGGGTGCTTGGTAACTAAAGAGCAAGTGGCAGAGATCAGGAGAAAAGGCAGTGGGGACAAGGCAATAACAGTGGCAGAGATCGGGGGACAAGGCAGTGGGGATAAGGCAATAGCAAAGAAATACGGGTTTGCAGGCAGTAAGGAGCTCAGGACAGCTGGAGCCACAGGGCATGGGACAGGTGTTGGAGGTAGTGGTGAGCCAGGAGAAGGAGAAATGAGACAGAAGTTAGAGGGGCGAGGAGCAGAGATTGGAGCAGGGCTGGAACTGTAGTAAAGCAAAACCTAACTCAGGGGTCCAAATAACAGTTTTATTAAATGAATACTGTACTGTACAGCTTGGTTCCTACACGCACTCACACAAGCACTCCCACACACACTCACACAATGGTAGCAGGAGAAAGAGACTCAGTGGAAGGGCTGGAGTGTAGGTAGGGAAGAGAAGCAGAGTCCAAGTCCCTGGTTGAAGAGAGGGTGGGGGTGATATCTACCTGTTCTGGGCTGTGAGTTGATCCTCGATGGCCAGTTGGGGTCTTCTTCAGCAGGTGTTGTCCAGAGTGGGGGGGGAGGGGGGACGGTCACCAGCAGGGCCTCTGGGTGGAGAGGTGGTGTGGCATGGTGCTGGTCCAGATGGAGAGGATGTCCCAAGGACTCAGTCTTCACTACCCCTTTTTATGGGGCAGACTACCTACGATCTCCTATGGGGAGGGCATGTCCAGGCAATGTCAGCCCTGTTCCAAAGAGTTCCAGATGTTCATACTGAGCATGTGCAGCCTTGGCACAGTGGTGGGTTGCCTCATCTTTTGTTTCTTGAATGCTGAGGGTGGTTCCAATGGCTGGGTTATTGGTCCAGGTATTGGTTTTGATGGTGGGGTGATTTAGTAGGCTGTCTTGGTATCATTGTGTTTCACTCATCCATTCGCTCTTTTGTTTCAGGCATTCAAGGAAAACCAATTTTACATGGGAGATGTTAGAGACTTAAATGTGAGTCATAATTGCAACATACTTACACAACAGGGTATGGGGACAAGATGGGAACAAGATGGGAACCTGACACACACAAAATGGATACTTGACATCACTCATGCCAACCTACATTGCAGGCCTAAATACACAGAGACACTTAAGACACAATAACTGCATGGTATAATGCATTACAGTAATCCAACACACCCACAAAACAGTATTACTGGTTCATGGTTACTATAAAAGGGGATTTATGTACACAGGGTTTCAACTTATAACTACTTATATATATACCCATAGGGAATAGAGGAGGGGAAGAAAACGGCAGAAATAATGGGGAAAAGTGGACATCATATTTCTAAGTGGGGAAAAAAAAGAAAAACCTGGGGGTTCTGCTACACTATTGAGTACTGCCCACTTTTCTAACATGTCCAGGTCTGCCTGCAATCATTCCCTGTTCAAAAAGCCTGAGCCTGAATTGATTCAATCTTTGCAAGTTAGTCTAACCTGGCTAGGCTAAGCCACTTTGTAACTTACACAGATATCCCAAAAATGCAGGCACATGCCTGTAGTGGTTCAGGCTAGAAGTCGGGGGGTGCTAGAGCATCCCTCCCTTCACTTGCACTGTACTGAGCTGAGGCAGGGGCATGACCAGACCCCATCAGGGACACTCTGATTAGCCCAGCAGGGAATTGATAACGGTGTTTATCACCCCTAACTCAGTGTTTATCATCACAGTAAGAAAACAACAGACGGACATTACTAGCTACCTGTTGATTTTGTCTGTTGATTCTACCTGTTGATTCAGCACCGCCTGTAGCCAGCATGTGATCTGCTAGCTAATACACAGACCCCTCTCCAAAAAGCAGGGGGTGATGAGGGGGATGGCAGTGAGCAGCCTGCAGTCCGTGCTGCAGCTGCATCCAGGGAGCAGAGGGCAGAGGCCAGCCCTGGTGTGGAGCAAAGAGCCCCACCCAACCCAGAGAGCATGCCAGGATGCTGGGGGTGTCTGATTTATCTTAAACCAGCAACAGGTCTGGGACAAACATTGCATAAACTGGTTTGACCCAAATCAGTTAAGTCTGATACTACATTGAACCAGGTTTATCTTAAATCGGTTTCAGCCATTTTCAAACTGGTTTATGTGCACTGAACATCTGTTCTGGTACAGGTTTCAACCAGTTTCTGATCTCTTAAACTAGTGTATGTGTAATGTTTGTCACTAGCCATATTGACTTCTTTGTGGGTTACCTCCATTTAGGCCAGTGCTGATGAGGGTCTCAGCTGTTCTAAATTGACATTTGTTTTTATTCTTGGCAGTAGTCTGAAATGAAGGTTCTGGATGTTCTTGATTATCCTATTTCATGAATTTCAGTATGTCAGGAACAATTCCTTTCTGTTCTACCTGTATATTTTTTTCAATCTATGAAGTTGATCCTGCATTAAGTTCCCCGAAATGGAGTAGTGTACCTGTTTATCAGACTACAACTCATTGATACTTCTGGCCAGCCTTTGTCAAATGTCTTTCTCTCCGTGCCAAGACTTACACAATTGCTAGTGAAAGAAACATCTACAGTGATCATCAATATGTCAATCACACAGGGGATCTTAAATGCCAGGAATACTGAAGTACTTTTTAGTCCCCTTGTACTAATGTGCTATTACAGCATATTGGTTTGTTTATTCATTCATTTAAATTCACTGTCTAGACCTCATGAAAAAACAATTAGGGACTTTCACAGAGAAAATTTTATCCACAAAGCAATTTACTGTACTTGTCACTTTTCTTCATTTCTTTTCTTTCTTTGAAATCTCTTTTTGCAATGCAATTGTTTAGCTCACAGCCCAGGATTTTCTTCTACTTTGAAAGGGAATGAAGACACAGTTCTGTGTCTGACCTCACTAAGAACTGGACTGTAAGAATTGAAAGAGAATGTCCCTGATAATTCAAATAGAAAGAAAAAATGAGTCAGGAAGGGACAAAGTTTTTCACGTTTAAATTCTAGGTAAAGGAATTGCTATGAAAGTCAGAGAAAAACAAGCAGAAAAGTAAATTAATTTGTCTGGTTACTCTGACAAACCTGGAGACAATCCTTTGCACTTAAACTTCTATTTGAGAACTGATTGAAAAGCTATCCAACTTTCACAAAGCAGAAAAACATAAAGCACCACCACAGTTACACAACTAGTTTTCAAATGTATTGTAAAAAATGACATGGAGGTTTTTCAGTTGCTAATCATCAGGCTGTATCAAAAAAGAATCAAAAGTCAGAATCTAAAGAACTTTGAGAAACATTAATAGAGTCCAGAAGAGAAGCTTGAATTGTTGATGTCACTGCTACATCTCATCTGTGAATAAATAGAAACCTAGTTTTAAAAAACATTGTGACCATGGCACTTGGAGATGCGTTCCTAGTGTTTATGCACATTACTTTTTTTTTTTTTTGCATAATAGTAGTACTTAGTGGGTGCGTTTGCATGTGCATTGAGACACTTTTCTTAATGCACATTAAATTTTGTACCTCCAATGTGAGGGTGCCTATACATGAGCATGGAGGCTGCTTCAACACACTGGAATTCCAGTGCATCAGAGAAGACTCAATTAATCGAGTCTGTGGGAGCGTGGTAATTACTGCAGTCTAGCAGCCTTCTGAATCTCATGTATCAGTGTCCCCACGCTTAAAAATGGCAGTGGGGGCACTTGAACTAAAACTTATTGAATAAGCTGTAGTTCAAGTGCCCCTGCTACCATTTTTAAGCGTGGGGACACTGATACATAAGATGTGGCAAAGCTTTAATTAGAGTGCCTCTTGGAGTCTAATGCAAGTGCCACCTAACCCACCCCCAAATCATGTGTTAAAGTTCCCTGAGGTCCTAAACAAATGCACGTTAGTCTGCCTTAATGCGCAGTAACAAACGCACATGGTTTCTAATTGATGTTGCACAGTAGCCTATTTTACTGCACATTGACATAATTGCACAATTTTTTACATCACTCTTTAATGTGTAGTAAAATAAGCTACTGCTGCACATTAAAGCACCAGTTTAATGTTGCAGTGCTTTTAACTTCTGAAAATGTTATGTGCATTTATAACTGTTTTGGCAGTGTAACTTAAGCTCAACTTGGATATTTTTCTGTATTCTTTAACACTATGTAAATGACACTTGGATGTCAGATTCAGGTAATATGAAGGTGAAGACTGAGGCAGTAGTTTAGATGGGACTGGATTTTTATGAGCTCTTGTTGGAAAATAATATACTAATGAAAAATGACATCTTTCTTCCAAAGAACTTAACATACTGTGGACTTGTCCACACTGGGGTCTTTCTCCATAAAGAAATTTTCTTGGAAGACAGCAACTACCATAGAGAAGCTAGTGAATGACATGCACACCTGTGTGGATTCAAGGGTTTGGCATGGCTTGGCATGGATCTCCTTCAACTGTTGAGAAAGGGCATAAAGTGCAGCCAGGGGGAAGGGGCATCAGCTACTGAACTAAGCAACCATCGATCCTCTGGATCAAGGGGTCTGTGTAAGAGGTGCCTGATGTATCTGCTTATACAGAGTCCTATGACCATCACACCAAGACCTTCGACACCTGTCTAGGCAAGAGTATGGAGGAGTGGAGACTACCCAAGACCTACCCATCCCCCTTTCAGGCCATTGAGACAAAATCCAAAGGCCAGACCAATTCCAGACATTCAGTGCCTCAATGGTTGTAGCTTCTGTCAGAGAGCAACAGATAAGAACTGCTGCTGACTGCCTAGAACCTCAGTGAGGACATTTTCTGTCAAAGTGATATAGTCATAGATATTAGGGTCAAAGGGGACCTCAATAGATCATCGAGTCTGACCCCCTGCCCTGAGCAGGAAAGAGCACTGGGCGCAGATGACCCCAGCCAGATGCATGTCCAGTCTCCTCTTGAAGACCCCCAGGGTAGGGGAGAGCACCACCTCCCTTGGAAGCCCATTCCAGATTCTGGCAACCCTTACTGTGAATAAGTTCTTTCTAATGTCCAACCTAAACCTGCTCTCTGTTAATTTGTGGCCATTGTTCCTAGTTACTCCAGGGGGTGTCTTAATAAACAGAGCATCTCCTATTCCCTGCTGCCCTCTCTTGATGAATTTATTGGCAGCCACAAGATCACCTCTCAGCCTTCTCTTGAGAAGGCTGAAGAGATCTAGGTCCCTCAGTCTCTTCTCATAGGGCCTTGCCTGCAGGCCTCTGACCATGTGAGTGGCCCTCCTCTGGACCCTTTCAAGATTCTCCGCATCCCTGTTGAAGTGTGGTGCCCAAAAGTGGACACAGTACTCCAACTGCGGCCTAACGAGTGCCACATAGAGGGGAAGCATCACCTCCTTGAATCTGTTGTTCATGCATCTGCTAATGCATGATAAAGTGCAGTTAGCCTTGTTGATCACTTTGTCACATGCATCCAGTCAGATGCAGTTTATAATTATACTCAGGGTAAGCTGCTGAAGAGGATTTAGCAAACAGGTGAAGTCATGGGCATGTTTACACATACATTCTTTGCATATATCTTATCTTGCACATACATGTCTTCTGCCAGGTGGCAGCAGAAGCCAGAAAAAAAGGCAGCAGTGGCCTGAACGCAGGAAGAGTATATTCTGCTGTCCCAAAACAACCTTGCATGGACATGTCGGACATGCTCAGAGTTTTTCTAGCAAACTGTATGGTGGGCTGTTTACAGGAGTGATGAGGGTGCAAGGAACCTCTTCAGTCTGCTAGGGGATCAGCCACAGTACTGACTTTGTATATACCTGTGAGTACTTTGGCTGCTGCTTATCTTTCAAAAAATTAAGTAGCTGGCATTTGCCTTGGTTTCTGCACTAGCTGTGGAGTCATGTCTACTGGCAGAGAAGAAGCACAAAAAGCTAACCTGTGTAAAGGCTGGCATCACACATTATCTCCTCACTTCTGCCAGCTATGTGTAAATGTGCCTCAGTGACCCTTGCTGGCTCTGTAGATTCTTTTAGAGAGAATTGATTTACTTCATTAACTGAGCCTGCATTGTTCTTGCAACTATTCACTTGGTTATAGATTCTATCAGTGTGTTTCCTTCTATTTGCATCAGATTTGATTTCAGAATTTTTTTTTCTGTCTCTTATCAGGGCTCTTATAACAATGATGTCTTTTTGATTGGGCTAGAGCTCTGTTAAACTTGTACATGTATTATTCAGTGAACATATTCTCAGGATCCATTAGAAGGCACCAAACATTCAAAGTGCTTTACAGTCATCAAATATGTTTGTCAAGATGGATTGGAATACAATCCTTCCCTATTATCTGAGAGCTCCTTGATCTATGGATCTATGACTGTGTTTCTTCGACTTTGGTGCTTAGTCATACTGGATATGATACTGTCTGTGAATAAATTATTGCATCAACCCAAACAGAATGATTAAAAGTCAGTGACAATAAACAACTTCAGATGCTTGAATGTAATGATAAAAACACTTGCCTTTGGGTTTGAATGGACTTCAAGCAGTGAAAGGCAGATTGCAATTGTAAATGTGCTAGTAACAGGGATTGGGACAAGAAAGGGTTTTCTTTCACACATTCGATTGCAGGCTTATTTAGCAGTGTGGTTGATATGCACTTCAAGTTCTCAGACTTGGATACCCATCACCCTTAAACTATCTGAATGCTGAATATGGGGCCTGCCTCTCCTCATCCTCCGCACTATGGTTAGTAAGAAGTATGCTTAGTGGTCCATAGCTCTTGTCTATTGAGTTGTCTCAGATTGGAGCTTCTGCCATCTGACCCTGATTGAGTTAGGCTCACAGCCTTTTAGAACTTGCCTTTCCTTTATCTTTTTTTCCTTCATGCAAGTGAATTTCTTCCTTTCTTGTTTTTTTGTTTGGTTTGTTTTTAATCTCAGGTCCTTCTTTTTTCTTTGTGAGACCCAGTGCTTCCCTAGCTTGTGGTTTTTTAGTGTTCACCTTTACATAAGAACATAAGAAGTGCCACACTGGCTCAGAACAATGGTCCATTCAGCCCAGTATCTTGTTTCTGATAGTGGCAGAAGTGGACGGTATAGCCGGAGAGCACTGAATTGAATATATCTAGGGTGATATATCCCCTATTCAGTACTGTCCCAGGCATCCATTGTTATTGTTTTAGAGCTACCAGAGGAAACATCTCCAACCAGTCTCTTCAGTAGTCATTTATAGATCCATCATCCATGAATTTCTGTAGTCCCTTTTTGAGCCTCACTATGCTATCTGCCTCTACTACCTACTGTGGCAATGAATTCCACAATGTGCAGAGATCCTGCTTTTCTCTGTTTAAAAATCCAAAATTCTCTGATAAAAGAAATCCAAAAAATTCTCTGATTAAAAGCCCCAAATCTCCATTTTTCTGTGATTAAATTGAAAGACCATTATATATATATATCTATCAGATGAATATGTTTTATTGATATATTTACAATTTAAAAGCAATTTAGAAGCCTATCAGTGCATCTATCAGTATAATAAAATACATTCTAAATATGTATATATTTTGGTGCTTGATTTTGGTTTTATTAACATAAAAAATCATAGCTCTCCCTGCCCTCTTCGCCCAGCCAGATGCTGGTCCAGCTGTCTAGCTGAGCAATAGGCCTCTGTGAAGCGGCTAGTATTCACTTCGGATACGGCCGATTCGGGGGACAGTGATTCAATTCGGTGATTTGAATCACTGTCCCGATTCAATTCAGCTGAATCTGATTTGGAGATTTGGTTGCTGCTGCCAAATCTCTGAATCAGCCAGGCCCATGCCCTGCCCGCTCTCCCAGCCCAGCAATGGCTGCCCCAGCCGCCCCCGCTCCCTGGTACTTGTTAAAATAAAAGCCCTGACTCAGTGGGTGCTGCCAGGTGGGTGGCAATCCCAGCTGTGCCCCCCCACCACCACGGGTGTCCCGCCTGTGCCTGCTCCGGCCCTTTAAGAAAAAAAATGACCCTCCCCCCACCGACTTACCGCTCTTGCTGGTGGGGGATGATCCCCACTGCCCCTGCCTTGCCCCACACCATGTGGGGAGCTCTGCATGAGCCCTCAAAGCCCTGAGGCCATTGTAGGAGCGGAGAGTTCCGGGGCATTTCTTGGTTTGGTGTTTTTTTTTTTAAAGGGCCAGAGCTGGCCCAGGTGGGGCACCCATGGGGGAGCTGGGGGAGCAGGGGGCAGTGAGGATTGCCCCCCTCCCCACCCAGCAGCACCTGATGAGCACAGGGGCTTTTCTTTAAAGGGCAGGGAGTTGAGGCAGGTGGGGGAAGCCATGGGGAGGGTGGGGGAATGGGCAAGGGTCTGGGGGAGCTGGGAGGTCTGGGGGGCTGGCAGGGGTCCCCCCATGGTCCCCTCCCCAGCCTCCCCTCCCTTGCCCCTAGTACTTACCAGCTCAGAGTCAGCTGCAGCTCCCTGCTGCAGCCACTGTGGACTGTCCAAATCATCAAAGCTCTCCAAATCTTTTCCAAAGATTCAGAGAACTTTGAATTGATTCAGACCTTTAAATTGGTTCCCTGATTCAATTCAGATTCAGAGATTCAGCCACCAAATTGGGTCAAATCTCCTCCGTATCAAATAACCACCCAAAGCTTCGAACAGCCGTACTGAGTAGCACTTATGCTGGTGCCCTGCCCCTGCCGTTGCCCCTCACTCCCAAACCATAGCCCCGCTAGCCCTGCCTGCTCCCACTTGCTCCTTCCTGGCAGCAGCTCCCCCCGCATCCCACCATACCAGGCCATGGATCTAGCTGCAGTTGTTCCACCTGCTGCTTTGGGGCTCTGAGCAGTGCTGGCCTCTTCTGTTCTGCTCCCTGCACCTGTGCCCAGACCCCAGCAATCCTCATGCCCTTCCAGGGAAACACTGGACTGGGGCTCAGGGACTGGGCAAAGGGAGAAACCTACATTTTCCTGCCTCAAATGGGAAAATCTGCCTTTTTTTCCTTCAAAGGGAAAAAGCCGCGTTTTTCTGTGGGAAACAGAAAACTCCAATTCCTGATGATGTTACATACAAAAATACTTTTTTCTTGTAACTTTTAAACCTGTAACCTACTAATTTCAGTGGGTGTTCCCTAATTCTACTATTCTGGGATTTGGTGAATGACAGTTCCTTCTTCACTTGGTCCACACCCTTCATGATTTTATACCCCTCTCATATCTCCCTTCAGCCTTCTCCATTCCAAACTGAAGACTCCTAACCTTTGTAATCTCTCCCGGTATGGCAACTATTCCATGCCCCTGATGATTTTGATTGTCCTTTTGATTGAATTCACTAATTCTACCATATCCTTTTTGAGATGTGAGGACCAGAATTCCACACATTATTTAAGATGTGGGTGCACAGTGGATTTGTTCTCCACTTTGTTTTCAATTCCCTTCGTAATGACACCCAACATTTTGTTGGCTTTTTTGGTCACTGCTGCACATTGAACTGATATTTTTAAAGAGCTCTCTACAATGACTGCAAGTCTCCTTTCTGTGTTATAACAGCTTGTTAAGAACCTAGCATTGTTTACTAGTTAAGGTTATTTTTTCCCCAGGTGCATTACTTTGCACTTGTCAACATTGAAGTTCATCTGCCATTCTTTACTTACTCACTTAGCTTGGTGAGACCTTTCTGAAGCTCCTATCCATCAGTTTAGGACTTGACTACCCAGAATTATTTGGTATCATCTGCAAACTTGAAGACTTCACTCTATACCCCCATTTCCAGGTCATTGATGAAAATGTTGAACAAAATAGGGCCCAGTATGATCACCGCAGAACCACACTTTTGACCTCCATCCTGAAAAGTGACCATTTAGCCCTATCCTTTGCTTCCTATCTTTTAGCCAAATCTCAATCCACAGGGGAACCTTACCTACCTCCTGTGGCAATGCAAGTTTTTTAAAAGCCTTTGATGAGAGACCTGAAGGAACAAGATGATGTTATTTACCACTAAGAGAGCTACTTCATGGCACATTGACTTTAATCCATTCTCATTCCCATCTTTCACTGAGTCCCATATGCTCTTGGATTGAGTCACAAAGAAGACACAGAGGATTGTGAAGTGTACACTTCCCTGAATGTTCATGGTGCAGAGTGTAAGGGAAGACTGTGCTTGTATGTACAATACAAGTACAAACAAAGACAAACATTTTGGTTCTTAAACAGGTGAGATGTAAGTGAACTCACAGTGGAATATATGCGTTAATACCACATTTAAAAACTCCAGTAACTTTTAAGTAACTATTTGGTAGACCATTTTAATGGGCCCCACCTCACTTTCAGATGAACAAGAAGCATATAACATTAGAGAATGAAGAGTCCTTTCCTTAATTTGAAGTAGGTTTTATCTCTTTGGTTTTCCCCATTGCCATGTTCATATTTAGGAGTTTCTATTTTTTTCTGACTGAAAGTTAACAACAAGAAGAAAATTACAGTATGGACACTAAATGTCATAGTTTGTATCTTTGTAGAAACGATGCTCTTAATCTCTGTGATACTGCAGGTGTCCCTTGCTTTATGTGCTACATGCATTCTTGGGAAACTGTGCATAATTGACATTTGCATATAGAGAACCCAGTTTATAAGGTAACAAATAGGGATACATTTCCACGGCTGTGAGGGACAGAGGGAGGGAGGCTGGGGCTAGGGAAGGGGCGGTGGGGAAGGGCGCAGCGTGGTTCAGCAGCTGCAGGCAGGTTTTCATTTATTTATACAAAATGAAGATGTATTAGCACTTTGTTGGAATCATGTGTACATAAGGCAGACACGCAGTACACAGTTGTTTGATGGCAATTCCAGAAAAGGAAGTACGTGAGGAATGGTTATCACTCAAAAACATAATTCTTGAAGCGCAGGGCAAAGCCATCCCTTCTTGCAAGAAATGCAGTCAATGAGCAAGGAAGCCACTATGGCTAAATAAGGAACTATTGGACCTCATTAAGCTCAAAAGACTATCCTACACCAGCTGGAAAAAGGAAATATTACCAAGAGGATTACTCCGCAATTGCCTGCACCTGCAGAGAGCGGTCAAGAAATTCCAAGGTAGAAATCAAACTTAGACTAGCTACAGGGATCAAGGACGACAAAAAGTCCTTCTTTAAATATGTGGGAAGTAGGAAAAAGAACAAGGACAGTATAGGGCCCCTGAGAGAACGAACGAGGCAACTGACATCAGATGCTCAAGAGCGGGCCAATTTCCTAAATAACTTTTTTGCATCAGTTTTCTACCCTTCCATGAGGATCACACTGCCAGGAACAGCACAAACCAATTTGGGAGTGGGTGACAGGCCCAAAATCAATGTGGATCAGGTGAGGGAACCTTGAGAAACTGGACATTCACAAGTCCACAGGCCCAGATGGAATGTACCCAAGGGTCTTGAAAGAGCTGGCAGACATCATTGCATCCCCTTTGGCAGGGATATTTGAGAAATTGTGGCATTCAGGTGAGGTCCCAGATGACTGGAAAAGAGCCAGCATGGTCCCTATTTATAAGAAAGGGAGGAGGGATGACCTGGGGAATTATAGACCAGTCTGACATCCATCCCAGGAAAAATCCTGGAGAAAATTGTCAAGGGATCCATCAATGCCAGAATAACAGAAGGCAAGCTTCTGAATGCCAGCCAACATGGCTTTGTGACTGGTAGGTCTTGCCTAACCAACCTCATCTCCTTCTATGACATGTAACATGTGCCCTGGACAAGGGAGATGATGTGTACATTATTTATCTGAACTTTAAGAAGGGCTTTGACCTAGTTCCCCATGATGTCCTCATGGTTAAGCTAGGGAACTGTGGCTTTGATCATCATACAGTCCGATGGCTAGGCAACTGGCTATAGGGTCAGACCCAAAGAGTACTGGTTGAAGGGAGTTAATCAACGTGGTGCAGGGTGACCAGAGGAGTCCCTCAGGGCTCGCTACTTAGGCCAGTGCTCTTTAACATGTTCATCAATGATCTAGATTCCAGAGTCAGATGTGAACTGGCCAAGTTCACGGATGACACCAAATAATGGGGGAGGGCTGTCACACCGCAGGACAGGCTGGGAATACAGGCTTACTTGGACACACTCTCCAGGTGGGCCACCCAAAACTGGATGGCTTTCAATGCAGAGAAGTGCAAGGTCCTGCACCTCGGTAGGAAGAACCCTCAGCTTATATACAGCCTCAGCAGTGCTATGCTTCCTAGCACCATGACCAAAAGGGACTTGGGGGTCTTGATTGACCACAAGATGAATATGAGCCACCAATGTGATGCGGTGGCAGGCAAAGCTAACCAAACTCTGGTGTGCATCCACTGATGCATCTCAAGCAAAACCGGGAAAGTTATCCTCCCGCTTTACTTGGCCCTGGTGAGACTGCAGATGCAGTACTGCATCCAGTATTGGGCCCCCCACTTCAGGAAAGATGTGGAGAAGCTTGAGAGAGTCCAGAGGAGAGCCACTCATATGATCCAAGGCCTGGAGGGAAGACTGTATGAGGAGAGGCTGAGGAACTTGGGACTCTTCAGTCTGAAGTAGAGAATGCTCAGGACGGACTTGGTGGTGGCCTACAACTTCATAAGAGGGGTACATCGGGACCTGGGAGAACATCTGTTCACCAGAGCTCCCCAAGGGATAACAAGGTCTAATGGCCATGAACTCCAGGAAGCCCGATTTAGACTGGATATAAGAAAAAAGTTATTTATGGTGTGTGTGTCCAGGGTCTGGAATTAACTCCCCCCAGAGGTCGTTACAGGCACCTACTCTGGACTCCTTCAAAAAACAGCTGGATTTATTCCTTGCTGGGGTCACATGATCCCAGCTGACTTCCCACCTATCAGGGAAGGGGGGCTGGACCCAATGATTTCTTGAAGTCCCTTCCAGCCCTTAATTCCTATGAAATATATGAAATAAAGCAAACTCCTGACTTTCCCAGTTGTCCTGTTATACCAATCAGCACACTCTCTTGAGGCAATCCTGTTAATAGAGTAATTTTTTATTAAGCCATTCATAATCTGTGTTATATAAAAGGATCCTGTGCTAAAAAGTAACATAGACTTCATATTTAACTTATGCAAATGGATCAATTTGTTGTGGGCCTAATTTGTAAACCCATAGAGAAGATGCCTTGGCAAAAAGGGGGCTTTCTATGCATGGAGTTCTATTGAAGTAGTTGAGCTACTGATGTTATTGAAAGCGATACCTGGACTATTTCCACTTTGCATTTTTAAGGTTTTACATAGAATAAGGGCTGTTGTCATTGTTCATTCCTTCAGTTTTAAAACTATATCTAATCAGGGACTGGGGAAGTAAAATGTTGCTGTTGTGGTATCTTTTGAAAGAAGAGGCCATGCTTTGCAGACTTACAATAAAAATACGGAGACATGAGTGAGTTGTTTTGAAGCAAGACCATTAAAATAAAATAAAGTATTGATTGCGGAGTGAATTCTAAATTGGTGTCCTGATGACTCTTGAGTCTAAATGCATTGAGAGAAATCTGTGTATTAAAAACTTATGCTATTATTGCCACTGGCCATACTACTATAAAAGAGACATTTATTATGGAATGAATAGTGCAGTAATAGACCTAAGATACAATACCACAGTAAATATTATTATGGGTGATTAAACACTGGGATTAAAACACTGTGGATAATAGGAAAGTGATATACTTTAAGGCACCTAGCCAACTTTTGAAATAGATCAAACCCTTGCATGATACTTGTCTGAAGAAACCACATGTATGGTAGTTCGGTGTCATTTGCAGTTTCCTTATTGATGTGGTACAGAAATATGTCAGTTTTGTTGTGTGGCCCCAATACCATAGAAAGGAAAGGGCAGTGACAGGGTTACCATTCAGGGAATCCTAGTATTGTAATAAATGGAATTCACCATGATACCCTATGACTGCTATATAGAATAAAGTTTACAATTAGTCATTTGCATCTGTTATTGTGTGTGCAAACATTTTGTATTCCAAAGGACACTGGGCTGTTAGTTGGGAGAATCTATGTTCTGTTTTGGACTCGGTCATTCACCTGCTCTATGACCTTGGGTAAGCCACGCAATCTCTTTGTCTGTTTTCTCTCCCTTCTTTTTAGTCTCTTCTCCAAAGGACTTACTATATTGTCTTTGTTGATTGTATCTTAATATGTATGGGGGGATAGGGGCCTGTACAATTCATAGTAGAGGCTGTATGCACTACCATAATAAATCTCTGCCCCTTCTATGTAATCGGAGATACTGTATTTAATAGTTCTTTTTTCAAAACTAGGAAGATACTTTTACTTATATTTGGTGAGGGTGAGGGAAATGGCTTTAAGCAAAATGCTAGTTTGGAAACTTTAATCAGAAAGTGAAAAGATGAGAAAATTGGAGCTTGGAAAGAAATTATCTATTATTATTTAGGCTATAATATTGGCAGTTATAAACAATGCAGGTGGAGGTAAATTTTAATTGCTTCAAGTAAGGAAAAACATAAGTGCCCCAATTTATAATTGTAACCAGGGACAGCAAACAGGGTAAGCAGTTTGCAGGCAGTTTGCTGGGAGCAAGAGGAAGAAGGGAAAGAGATGCATATCACCAGATCCTGCCCAGGGAAGGTAAGTGATCCAGAGCTGCCGGTGCCTTTGGCTTGATGAGTGTTTGTCTGGTAGGCTATATGTGTTTGGGAAAGCTGAGTGTGTTGCTAGCTGAGTGATTGCTGATTGCTGAGTGATTGCTTCCTGTGTCTGACAGAAGCCCTAATGAGGGGGCGGAGCCGATCCAGGTCCATCAGGGTATAAAAGGGGACTCCCTGAGTGACCAGGGAGGTAACAACCAGTGGCTACAAACAGAGTAAACAGTTTGTAGACAGTTTGCAGGTCAGTTGCTCCCTCTCCTTTTGAGAGGAGAGCCTTTCAGCTTACTGTGAGGAAGCAGGAAAAAAGAAACCCTTTGGGGCCAATGAGCAGTAAACAGACCAGCTTTCAGGCAAGTTTGCTAGGGAAGGTGTGCTTGGAAGAAAGGCATTAAGAGAAAGAAGGCAGATTAAAAGACCCAGGGAAATGGCTGGCTGACGTCGCAATGCCAGAAGCCTGAAACTGCCTCTGCTTGCACCTGTGAGGTTTCTGTCCACTCCGACTGCTTACCATTGAGGCTTACACCCAGGTCCAAAAATAATAAAACACTGGAGCAGGTTACCCAGAGGGGTTGTGCACTCTCCATCCTTGGCGGTTTTTAAGACCTGGCTAGACAAAGCCTTGTCTGGGATGATCTAGTTTGGGGCTAGTTCTGCTTTGACCAGGAGGTTGGACTAGATGACATCCTGAGGTCCCTTCCAACCCTAGCTTTCTATGATTCTATGATAATTCCTGCATTTTATCTCTGCCCCAGCAGTGGGCTTTGAAACAACCATGCAGAAGGCATTATTACATTGAATTCAGAGACTTAAAAATATTTCCAGCTTCTAAGTCTCAATTAATGATTCTTTACAGATTATTCTTTAATGACCAGAATGTGGGCTGGAAAGTTGTAAGGGAGCTGAGGCAAGAAAGTCTTTGCTGCTGGCTGTGGAGTTGTAGGGGATCAAATATGTAGCTTTCTGTGATTCTGCCCTATAGGAGAGTCACAGCTCGGGGAAGTGTGCATACTGTAAATCCCACTCTTTTGTGCGCCCCTCCATGCAACAGATTAGTTGGATTTTCCATGGTTTGTTTATATTTATTTGCAACATTTGTACTTTTATAGGGAGTGAAATTTTATTGGTTCTTTCTCATCAGCCCTAGTTGGCATGATGTCTTTGACCCTTGTATTTCTTAAAAAAAAAAAAAAATAACACAGCTAAACATCACCAACTCAATTTGCCTCTGCCTCTTACATTAGTCCAAGAACATTTGCCAAAGGCCACATTGATGGATATTTACAGGACCTTTCCTTTTTAAGGACTGGACTGCAAGTGGCATCATCATTTTTTTTTTCTTTTCTCACTTTAGTTCTAATGGCATGCCAATTTAATGGGCAGTCAAGGTGAGGAGACTTGTGTAAAAGCACTGGGTCTGGCTCCAGTGTGGACTGTTATTGAAATAGAAACACCTTTAGAGTTAATAATAATGATAGGTCCATAAAAACTTTACTGTGGCTCATCTTTTGAAAATTCTGGCATGTAAACAAAATGTTAGCTGAAATATCAACTTGAGAGATAATGGGAACTGTATGTGTGTTTTTGCTAATTGTTAATTGCTTGGCCCATACACAAGTATAAATAGTTCACAGAAGCTTGGCTGGAATTTTAGGCCTGAAACCTGAAAGGGAGAGAAGTGAAGAAGGGGTGACCAAACTGAAATAGTGGTGGACTACTTTAGAAGTCCTAAAAATCAGACCTTAGAAGTCCTAACAGTTTCTGAAGTGATGTGTACAAGATTTAGGATGAGCCCAGGCTAAGAATTCTTACAATAATCCTTAGCTCTTCTTCATCTTTTGATTTAAAAAATACTTTATGAACTACCCCAGTGACCTTGGGGTGGAGGGTAGGTTCCTACTTAACAAATGGATGAAATTGAGGCATTGTGATTACGGACTTTTTTTTTGCTTTAAGGGTGTCATGTCCAGTGAAAACCTATTTCGCCCTGCTCAAGCCCTTGGAAAGCCGTTACTTCAAAGGATGGGTAGGTTGTGTTCCTTCACAGTGCTCTTTGTGACTTAGTCTTAAGGCAAAGAGAAAGATACCTCACAAAAGTGTGGTTTTTAGCGTCTTGAACATAGAGCATAAACATGGTGCCATTTACATGCTTAAATAGATAAAGTATCCCTAACTGGGCAGTGAGGGATAAAATCTTACATAGGCAGGTCCAAGATTTTCAAAAGGGGATTGCAGGGGTAGTGATCATCACTGCAGGGATGGCCGCACTCACACTTCCAGTCCTTGCCCCCCTTCCTGCCAGATGTGGGAGGACAGACCACAGCCTGGGAACAGCAGCCAGGGACTTTTTTTAGGTCCTGAATCAGGTAAGACTTCTCCCCACTTCCACCCTCCGCATCACTTCCCTTCCCCTCCATGCTCGGTGGCCTGTCCCCTCCCATTCCCCCTAACCCTCTCTACTTAATGCCTCTGTGTTCAGAAGGGGGAGACTTGCCTGCCACTGCCTCTGTCCCAGCTTCCCTGATCCAGCTGAGACTGCAAGGAGTGGCTGCACAGGAGAATCAGGCTTGGCTGGGGACAGTGATGGTAGCAGATGGGCTCCCTCCACCTGCTCCCTCCCCTGCGCCTGTTCCCAGGCTGACACAGGTCACCTGGGGGCACTGGACTGTGAGGGAGAACCAGCCTGTTGCTCCCACTGTCTCCAGCTAGGTCCAGTTCCCAGCACAAGAGCTCCCACTACTGTGGATAGAGTGGGGTAGAAGCTGCACTGGAGTCTCCTCCATTCCCAAGTCAGCTGTGGCCAGCAGCAGGGGGAGGAATGTCTCCCTTTCCTGTTCCTCGAGAAGTAAATAGAGAAGGTAAGAGAGGGAAAGGGAGGGGAGGGAAAGTGGCACTGAGCACAGAGGGAAAGGGAGGGGTTGCTAAAAGCAGTGGGGGTAGTTCTACCTGTTTGGGGGCTTAAAAGTACTCCATCTGCTGTTTCCAGAGCATAGTTCATGCTATGCAGGGGATCCATGTGTCCAGGGCTATGGAAAACCAGAGCTGTGAAGCAACACTTTGGAAAGTGGGGGTGAAACTGTACCACCACACCCCCTCTGATTGTGTCCTTCAAGTCTGGTGTCAAATGACTTGTCCAAGCCTTTGAAATAGACCCCAAACAATGTCCACAGCACATGTGATTCTGCAATGAATACCATAAGTTAATATGCCACAGTTATGGACAAATGCCTTTGATTAAAATTCTTCTCAACCCTTCTAAGGTACCGGTTGGCTCAAAACTGACATACTGATTTTTACCTGAACTATTCTGAGCAAGGGCATTGATCATTATTTAACCTATCTTGTATCAATATCATTTTAAACACAAGCAATGAGGCACAATTCAGAGTCTGGTAGTTTATTCCAGTTTTCAGAAAAACTGGTAATGGAGTGGAGTTATCTCTGGTACAAAACTATTAATTCCCTGTAATATGTGAAGTTGTGTGTCTGTGCATGTACAAGTGTAAGAAAGAGAAAGTGTGTGTGTCCAAAGGAAGAACCCAACACTTGAGATAGTTTCTTTGGTCATAGCTTGAAACTTTGTTCAGCCACGAGCCAACCCAAGAGCCAGTTTTGTTTCTCCTGGGGCTCCACGTGAAGATGTTATTTTGAAGTGTCCTCCATTCTATTTCTTTGTGCAGTCTCCTTCACCTGTGCTGCTTTATGACTGTCAAACATTCTGTCCCAGACAATACTCAGTTGAAGTCCCTTCATCCAGAGGATTCATCCCTCTGAATGGCTGTGCATCCACCTCTGTTGGTGTTCCATTATCTTCAGTTGTCTTAAATGGAAGGTGGAGGCTATGTCTCATCTCAGTAAACTGTCATTCACTCAATGTATAATATGCTGTGTATCTTAGCTGTACTCACTGTTCTGACAGAAACTCTAAAGGTGACACCTTGAACAATTCATTCAGATGAGTAGAAAAGAAATAATGTAATGAACTACATTAGATATGTTTTAACTTTTATTCCTAAAGTGGTCATTGTCCTTTTTATAAGCTGTTTTTCCCCTTATTGTATTGTAGCAAAACCCACAGTTTTTCTTTCTTTTTTAATTTAAAAATGCAATCCCTCCCCTTCCCCAACCAGTTCTGACTTTTTCTCTCCCTCTCTATTCCCTATAGAGAAGTGTAAGTGAGCTAAGACATAGAATAAGCTTCAGCGTTTTATTTGGATAGCAAGTTGCATTTGTTTTGTTTTTTCTCCTTCTTTATATTGTATAATTATTATGTTTATATTGATTTTTACTGTTCTATATTACTGTTTTATTGGTACTATATGATTTAGGCCTACATATGTAAGTTAGCATAACTCATGTCAAGTTTCCATTTTGTTTGTCAAGTATCCCTCTTGTCCCCATGCCCTGTTGTGTAACCGATGACTCATACCTACCCCTCCTGTGTAATTGGTTCCTGAATGAATGGGTATGAATGAGGGTGCTTGAGAGACAATGGCAGTAGATCTAAAAATAGCTCCTTCTGAATGACCGAACCATCAACACCAATACCTGGACCAACAACCCAACCCTTGGAACCACCCTCAGCATTTAAGAAACAAAAGATGAGGCAACCCACCATTGTGCCAAAGCTGCACATGCTCAATAAGGACATCTGGAGCCGCCTGGGACAAGACTGACCTTGCCTGGACAGGCCCTCCCTATAGGATATCAGAGGTCGTCTGCCCCATAAAAAGGGGTAGTGAAGACTGACTCTTTGGGATGCCCTCTCCATCTGGACCAGCAATATGCCACACCACCTGTCCACCCAGAGGCCCTGCCCGTGACCCCACTCTGGACAACACCTGCTGGCCAAAGACCCCTTTCCAGCCTGGATAGGTAGTGATCACCCCCACCCTCTCTTCAACCAAGGTCTTGGACTCTGTTTCTCTTCCCTAACTGGACTCCAGCCCTTCCACTGAGTCTCTTTCTCCTGCTGCTATTGTGAGTGTGTGTGTGTGTGTGTGTGTGTGTGTGTGTGTGTGTGTGTGTGAGAGAGAGAACTAATAACTTCATGGGGCTGTGTAGTGTGTTGTTTGTTTAATGAAGCTGTTATTTTGAAACCCCAAGTTGGGTTTTTATCTGTTTTCTGACTGTTTCCTCCTTGCCACCACTTTTCTGCCCCCTGAACTCCCAGCTGTCTGCCTCAGTTTCCATTCCCAAGCTCCCACATTTCTGCCTCAGTTTCTTTCCTGGCTGTCTCCTTGCCACCAGGCTTTTTCCCTTGTACCAGTGACCTTGAGTAACCCTGGGGCCACTTGACCTTAAGTACCCCCAAGCCTCAGTTCCTCAGCCCATCTTCTCTCTAGTCTATCAGTTCTAATCCTGGATCCAGCAACTTTCACTCCTTACACTTTTACTCTCACCTTAACCTTCCCTCAGGTATCCCAAGTACCCCAAACACACACATACATACCATACCATCCATGTTAGGAACTCAGCTGTGTGTATGTGGAGGTGGGTGGTATGTGTGTGAAGTGGTGAATATACACACACATATATATATGTCATCATGTGTGTGATATACGAATTAGTGATCCATGTATGTGTACGGAGTACGTGGGTATTGACAACTGATTGTTGTCTAATTTTTGGTGTGTATGTGCTTGAATTGGTGATAGGTATGCATGTGCCTAGGCTGGTTTGGATGTGTGCCTGAGTTGGTAGTATGTGTGTGTATGCACCTAATTGGTTTGTGTGTTTGTATATGTGCAATTGTATCACACCCTCCTGTCTAACAGTGCAATATTGAGATCCTGAGAGTTGACTTGACCCCACAGGGCAACAGTACGCCACACTGAGCCTATGCTGGGTAGGGCAGCATATACATCAGCAAATAAATAAATAATCATACTGCCATTTATGTAAAGTTTAATTGCTTAAGATGCCAGGAGCTAAAATAATTAGCACAGAGGTTCCCATTGTTTTGTTGGTTTTAACAAGTTCTTACAGTTTCAAGTGTTATAATGAGGAATCCAGCTTAAAGTGAGCATGTTTGAAACAACAGAAGAGTAGTTCTTGCTACAGTTCTACTATTATAATAGCAGTCAGAAGTAAATGTTACTGGGTAAAATAAAATTTCTTGAACCTATGCAAAAAAGTCAAATGTCTCTTTTGAGGGTTTAAAAACGAACCTTTATTTGCATTCTTTGTGTTTGATCATTTTTTTTAAATTTGGGCTGGTATTGAAAAAAGTACTATTAAACCACAAAGTAGTTGTTATACATATTCTAGCATTTTTAAATTCCTGAGTTTGATAGCCTTCAAACTCCAATTTTTATCTTCTGAAGCTCACTGCTCGTGAATTTTAAGGTAACCCATCTTGCTTACTAATACAAATGCTACTTGGGACTTGCTAGGTTTCCTAACTCTGAATACCTATTGAATTTCTCTTATGATTTTTATGTTTAGGTGGAAGAAATTTACTGTGTTCTATGGTGAAGTTTCTGTAGAGAGCATGTTGCAGGAGGCTTTCCTGTAACACTTTGCAGCAACTCAGCACAGGATAGGTGCACTCTTGGTATACAAACAGAATGTAACTAATTTACAGGAGCAGATTTGAGCTTCATATGCCACAGCAAGCCGTCATTAAAATAACTCTAGTGAGCATCTGGACAGAATTTCCATAGCTACAGTATATTTGGTTTTATAGCTGTCAGATCTTCACATTTTCTTTATCCTCCCTTGTGTAACCCTCTGTTAAACCACTCTGAAGTGCTCACTCTTTAAGTAGTTTTCAACTGAAAAAGAGAGTGCTGAAGTGACAGAACATCTCCATTTAAAGAGAAGGTGCAGTAAACTTGGAAGTTATTTTTACAGAGAAATCTAGCTTTCATGAGTGGCTTGCATGCTGTTAGGTTTTGAATCTTTTCTGAAATGCAGGAGGCTTTTTGGGCAAGTGCATGTATTCTACAGTGCTTTTTCATTCCTCCTTAAAGATGTTTGAATCCTTGATTTTAAAAAATGTAAGCAAACGTCTTCTAATAAAAAACCTTCCTCCTTCCTTTCAAAAAAAGGATGTGTGTAGGTTGACAACTGTAAGAATATCAATGAGCAGTATAATGTGGCATTACAATGTCAGTGCAACTATGCCAGAGTGATAGCTAGAGCAGCTGTTAAATTGAAAGTCCCTTTTGAAATGGCGTGTGTTACTTTTTCCAAGGTTTACCCTTTACATTGACATTTTCACCTTTTCTGATTCCTAAAATGAATTTTGTGATGTCTTAAATGTTATACTGTCAATTCTTAGTTTTTCAACCATAAAAAAAACTTAGAGCCAGTAAAATGGAGTTACTTTTTTAACACTCGAAAAGTAGAGTATCATTTTTGATTTATCCAAATATATATGTTCCAGGCAAAATTCCCAAGCATGAGACTTTTGTGGGGGGGAAGCTGGGAGTTAAGGTAACTCAAGAATATAAGCCCCTAAACATGAACATTAAGGCTGTTCCAATGTGCTATAATTACAATGCAGCCTCTTGTGTCTCATGTATCAGTGGGAGTGTGGTAATTCCCATGCTCCAACAACCTCTAACATCTTGTGTATCAGTGTCTTCACACTTCAAAATGGTGGTAGGGGCGCTTTAACTCAAGCTCATTCAACGAGCCATTTTGAAGTGCCCGGATGCCGATATATGAGAAACTCTGGGCGCTTTAATTAAAGCGGCTCTTGGAGCCACTCTAATTAAAGCACCTCCTCCCCCTCCCACAGCATGTGTATAAATGCCCTTAAATACTAAAGTGTGTTTCATGCTATACTATGGTGAAGCAGCCCTGTTACTGAGTACATAAAAGCTACACTTTTAATTCAGTCTGCATTTCTGTTTGGATATACCCTGGTACAGAAGGGCAATATTTTGTGGAAAGCAATTGCTCCTAGATCCATCTAAGCACACCAGTGTGCTGACACATTGGCAAAAAGTTAGTCCAGAAGTCTTGTAGGAGCTCTGGTTTCCTTTCTTCTTCTTTGCTTTGTATGAGGACAATTGGGAAATTTGACTTGTAGTAAAAAGACTGTTGTTTATTTTGCTTCAGACTCAGAGTGACTGGAAAACCAACTGTCCCCTCCTATTGTGTTATGTCTGAAGAAAATTCTTTACAGTTTTTGGAGATGTGGACTGTACTTCTAAATTTTCTGTGATGTACCTTAACCTTCATACGTTCCCATGGGGTAATTTCCTACACCAGATGCATATTGTGTGCAGTATCTTAAAGTTAATTAATTCTAAAAAAAAAAATGTATTTCATAGTTTCATAGATGTTAGGATCGGAAGGGACCTCAATAGATCATCGAGTCCGACCCCCTGCATAAGCAGGAAAGAGTGCTGGGTCTAGATGACCCCAGCTAGATACTCATCTAACCTCCTCTTGAAGAACCCCAGGGTAGGGGAGAGCACCACCTCCCTTGGGAGCCCGTTCCAGACCTTGGCCACTCGAACTGTGAAGAAGTTCTTCCTAATGTCCAATCTAAATCTGCTGTCTGCTAGCTTGTGGCCATTGTTTCTTGTAACCCCCAGAGACGCCTTGGTGAATAAATACTCACCAATTCCCTTCTGTGCCACCGTGATTAACTTATAGGCAGCCACAAGGTCGCCTCTCAACCTTTTCTTGCAGAGGCTGAAAAGGTCCAGTTTCTCTAGTCTCTCCTCGTAGGGCTTGGTCTGCAGGCCCTTAACCATACGAGTGGCCCTTCTCTGGACCCTCTCCAGGTTATCCACATCCTTCTTGAAGTGTGGTGCCCAGAATTGCACGCAGTACTCCAACTGCGGTCTGACCAGCACCCGATAGAGGGGGAGTATCACCTCCTTGGACCTATTCGTCATGCATCTGCTGATGCACGATAAAGTGCCATTGGCTTTTCTGATGGCTTCGTCACACTGCCGACTCATGTTCATCTTGGAGTCCACTAGGACTCCAAGATCCCTTTCCACTTCCGTGCCACCCAGCAGGTCATTTCCTAGGCTGTAGGTGTGCTGGACATTTTTCCTCCATAGGTGCAGCACTTTGCATTTCTCCTTGTTGAACTGCATCCTGTTGTTTTCTGCCCACTTGTCCAACCTGTCCAGGTCTGCTTGCAGCTGTTGTGCCCCTTGCTTAGGAACACTGAGGCAAAGAACTCGTTGAGGAGTTCAGCCTTGTCCCTTCTGTCCATCACCAATTGTTTCTGCCCATTTAGCAGGGGTCCTATTCCTCCCTGGGTCTTCCTTTTACTCCCTACATATCTAAAAAACAATTTCTTGTTGTCTTTTACTTGGGTTGCCATCCTCAGCTCCATGGTAGCTTTGGCCCATCTAACTGCCTCCCTACAAGCACGAGCAGAGGAGGTATATTTGTATTTGGTGATCTCTCCCTGTTTCCACTTTTTATGTGCTCCCCTTTTGGCCCTTAGGCCAAAAATGTTTTTAGGACATTGTCACTGGCACCACAATGCACAATATCCCCAAAGAACAGCCAGTTTACATGAATGATTTGCTCTCTGTGGATGAAAAACTTACCTGAAACCTATGTTACCCCAATGCAATTTCTGTATAAATGACAGGGCTAGATCTGTTTGGCGACTTTGGGTGGATGCATCTGAAAGGTCAGCATTCATTCACACCTCATTCATGTCCACTTCAGGTATCCATGGTAACTAATGGAATGCCATCCTCCACTCTGGTTTTCCAGAAGATGTGGTAATCCCTTTTCCTAACCACTTTGTTTGTAGGTTGCAAGGTCATCAAAATACCCTGCCCTTTGCCAAAAAAACCCTCCAACCCTTTGTCACACCCAAATCCACCTCTGCTCTCTTCTCATGGAAAAATGTTGCCTTACCTGCCCCTTTCATAACATACAAGCTAGTGTGCCCTGCCTTTGTTGAAAGTGAGGACAGGGAGCAAAGGAACAGCAGAGAAGAAATAGAACATCATCATACTGCAATACAGCATACACTTTGGAGTCCCCTTCAATGGTAAGGGCTTGACATCCCCCATGGCCCTTTTATCTGCTCTCAATAAGTCCCTGCATGTGTGGTTTCCAAACAGCATCCACCCACACTTGGCTTGCCTGCAAAGGGTGAATGCTTGTCTCTGGCTTCTGTGCCCAGGAGGAGAGGGTGTTACCTGTGCTGACATAGGGGCAAAAGCAAGAGGGACAAAGTTGTGCCCATCCACAAGAAGGGCAGGAGGGAGGACCTGGCTACCTATAGGCCAATCAGCCTAACTTCCAACCTAGGGAAAATCCTATAAACGTTCATCAAAGAGTCTATCTGTGATAAGCTTGCAGAAGGTAAGTTTCTGAAAGACAGCCAGCATGGCTTCATCGCAGGCAGGTCTTGCCTTACCAACTTCATCTCTTTCATGTCCAGGTGGCGAGTTACCTGATCATAGAGAGAGCAGGTTGGCATTGTATACCTTGACTTCCAGAAGGCCTTTGATCTAGGATCCCACAATGTCCTCATGAGAAAATTTGAGAATCGTGGGCTTAATTCTGAGACAGTCAGTCATATGGGTAAGAAACTGGCTGTAGGATAGGACCCAGAGAGCTGTAGTGAATGGATCTGTCATCCTAGTGAGAAGTGAACATCGGTGTCCCGCAGGGGTTAGTGTTTGGTCCAGCACTTTTCAACATCTTTAGTAACTATTTGGATGTGGGGGTGAAGAGCTCAGTGGCCAAGTTCACAGACAACAACAAGTTATGGGAAGGCATGGTCATGCTTGAAGATAGGCTACAGATACAGGTGGCCCTAGGTAGGCTAGCAAGTTGGGTAGATCAGAATCTGATGAAGTTCAGCATCAAGAAATACAAAGTGATCCACCTTGGGATGAGCAACCCCCAACACACCTACAGGCCTGGAGGCACCAAACTGACTAGGACCATGAATGAAAGGGACCTGGGGATAATAATAGACCACAGTATTACTATGAGCCTTCAGTGTGATGCTGTACCAGTAGGACAAATGATACTCTGGCATGCATCAATCGATGTATCTCCAGCAAAACGAAGGAGGTGATTGTTCGAAGCTGGAGTACTGTGTCCAGTTCTGGGCACCACACTTTAAAATAGACATGGACAAGCTTGTGAGAGTCCAAAGAAGCGCCACCCGTATGATCAGAGTCTTACATGGCAAGCCATACGAGGAAAGGCTGTGGGATCTGGGACTCTTCAACCTGAAGAGAAGGCGGCTGAGAAGGGACCTGGTATCAGCTTACTGCTACACTAGGGGAGTACATCAAGGGCTCGGTGAGCAACTGTTCACCGGGCACCCTTGGGAAAAACCAGGAGTAGTGGCCACAAACTCCTGGAAGACTGATTCAGGCTCAATATTAGGAAAAACTTCTTTATAGTCAGGGTGTCCAGACTGTGGAATAAGCTCCTTTCAGAGGTGATGCCATCACCTACCCTGGAAATCTTCAAGAAGAGACTAGACAGTCACCTTGTTGGGGTCACCTGACCCCCAGTTATCTTTCCTGATTGGTGCAGGGGGCTGGACCAGATGATCTTCCAAGGTCCCTTCTCTGTCCTTACAATCTATGAATTCCCCTCTATCCAGCACTGGTGATGCTATATTTGGAGTACTGTGTCCAGTTTTGGGCACCCCACTACAGAAAGGATGTAGGCAAATTGGAGAGTGTCCAATGGAGTGCAACAAAAATGGTTAAGGGGCTGGGGCACATGACTTATGAGGAGAAGCTGGGAGAAATGAGCTTATTTAGTATGGAGAAGAGAAGACAGGGGTGATTTAATAACAACTGTAAACTACCTAAAAGGTGGTTCCAAAGTCAGTGGAGCTAGAGTGTTGTGACAGATGACAGAGCAACAAGGTGCAATGGTCACCAGTTGCACCAAGGGAAGTTTAGGTTAGATATCAGGAAGAATTTATTACTAGGAGGGTACTTAAGCATTGGAATAGGTTACCCAGAGAGGTTGTGGACTGTCCATCCAGGTTTTTAAGATCCGGCTAGACCCTTGGTTGGGATGATCTAGGTGGGGGTGGTCCTGTTTTGAGCAGGTGGTTGGACTAAATGACCTCCTGAGGTCCTTTCCAACCATAATTGTCAACAAATGAGGTAACCCTATTAAGATCAAGTATTTGCTTAATAACTATTCTCCACCTATTTCGGTTGGTCTAATAAAAGATATCAAATTCACCCAAGGAACCTTGTCTGCCTATGTCCTTAGACCAACCCGGCTACAACCTAAACCCCTGCAACATGGAAGATATCGAATTCAGCCGTATGAAATGGAAACTGTACAACATGAAAAAGAAAGAAGCCAAACTCAACAGCGACATATATTTTCTAAGCCTTTGCAAGAAACACAACTTCATTCCCCGAGGACTAAACATCTACAATCTCCTGATTACTACGCACAACTCCAAATATGCTGCACAGCTATGCAGAAGAACTTCAGAGTAAATTAGAAACCATCTACTTCACCTACTCTACTCCAAAAGAGACCAACTCAGGAACGAAATCACCATATACTACAACAACTTAAAAGACAGAAATCCATGCATGTTCCCTGACAATATACAGTGGATACAAAGAGGCTATGATAAACTTTCTACAGCATTCATCCTACATAAAAAGAAGAAATGGAACAAATTACTCCAAGAACAAGCTCCCCAGCCACAAAACAACCATCAGAGGAACAACACCAACACCTTACAACGTTCCAACCTCAGACTCGATGAAACTGAAACCAGCAACCAACCCACAAATATTATCAATCTCTCCACACACATGCTTACCAAAACTGAAAAATCTGTCCTTTCTAAAGGCCTAAATTTCTGTCCAGAAAAATACCCTAACAAAATACTTCAATGTGGAGACCTAGAAGAAGTCTTCCGACACCTGCGCCTCAAAGAATATTTCCATGACCAAACTGAACCCACTCCCAACAACAACTCATCCTCTGACAACATTCAGGAAAGGATCAATGCCAAAAAGCCCCAAAAAACATCAGATTGGACACCTCGCAGTGGACGAAACCCTAACCTTGACCGCTACATTGACTGCTTCAGGGAAAGAATAAACAATGAAATAATCAGCAACACGCACCACCACAACAACCTCTCTCTACCAGAGAAAAAGGCCATAGAATCCCTAAGATCTAACCACCAAATAGTAATAAAACCAGAAAATAAAGGAGGAGCCATAGTGATCCTAAACTGTGAGGATTACATAAAGGAAGCCAACAGACAGCTCTCTGACACCACCTACTACAAAGAACTACAAGAAGATCGTACTCCCCTTTTCACCAAAAAACTCAACAATACCATCAAATCATTTCCATCAAGACTACAAGAAAAACTACAGACCTTGATCCCCCCGCTACCTAACCCGGGGACTTTTTACGTGCTCCCTAAAATCCACAAACAAGGGAACCCTGGCAGACCTATCATATCCAACCATGGGATCCTAACTGAGGAAATATCAGGTTTCGTTGAATCAATCCTAAAACCACTTGTCACCCACAGAGCAAGTTTTGTGCAAGACACTACAGACTTTCTACGGAAACTTAAAAACATAGACCACCTTCCCAGCAACACACTCCTAGCCACCATGGACGTTACCAGCCTATATACCAACATCTCACACCAGGATGGCATCCAAGCCTGCCTTACATATCTACCGGAACAAGTTTACAACTCAGAATACAGACCCAAAGATATTACTGACCTTATACACTTCATCCTCACACACAACAATTTCACTTTTAATAACCAACACTTTCTCCAGATGATGGGAACAGCTATGGGCACTAAAATGGCCCCACAGTATGCCAACCTTTCTATGAGCCACCTGGAAGAAGACTTCCTCAAGAACTGCACCATCAAACCCTTGCTATACTTAAGATACATCGATGACATCTTCATCATTTGGACTGAGAACCTGCAATCTCTGATTGAGTTCCATCAGAAATCCAACAGTCACCATCCCTCCATCCGACTTTCTTTAGAATACTCCAGCACCAACATCTCCTTTTTAGATACAAGGATCAGTATCTAAAAGGGTAAAATACAGACCACAGTATACAAGAAACCCACAGACCAACATACATATCTGCACAGAACCAGCAATCACCCTAAACACACCAAAAAAGCTGTGATATACAGCCAAGCACTCAGATACCACCACATTTGTACTGAAGAGAACACCCGGGATTGCCACCTCACCAATCTTAAAAAGGCTTTCACCCAGCAAGGACACTCATCCAGAGAGGTAGATTGCATGTTTGAAAAAGCCACCTGGATACCATGTGAAGAACTGCTGCAGTACAGAAGAAAAACCCCCACAAATCGCACACCGCTGGTTATGACGTATCACCCCTCCCTTGAACCTGTACGGAAAATCCTCAAAAAATTGCAACCCATACTAGACAGAGACCCTGTTCTTAAAAAGATCTTCCCAGAGCCACCCATCCTAGCCTTTAAACAAGCAACAAACCTTGCTAACCTCATCACCAGAAGCAAACTTCCTCAAGCCCAGAACACACCAAAAGGATCCAGACCGTGCCATGACAAGAAATGCAAAACCTTCCCCCACATCTCCACCACCCCCACTATTACTACACCCCACAACAGAGCCATCAGCATCCCTGGATCTTACAGCTGCACCTCCAGAAATGTAATACACCTCATCCAATGCACCAAATGCCCTGTTGGAAAATATGTAAGAGAGACCAAACAGCAACTGCGCACCAGAATGAACGCACACCGGAAATCCATCGAAGACAGAAATACCCAATTACCGGTGGGGGCACATTTCTCACAGGAGGACCACTCTCTCTCCAATCTCTCAGTCCTGATCCTCAAGGGAAATTTACACAACACTTCCCAGAGATGAGCCTATGAGTTCCATTTCATCAACCTCCTGGATACCAGAGATCATGGACTAAACATAGACGTTGGATTTTTTATACACTATAATCTGCCTGGCAACTAACTCCCCAGCCCAGCCTCTGGCTTCTTTACTTTTCATTCCATCCAGGAAGAGCACACACCAACTGCTGAAACTTCCTTAGCCTGACGAAGGGTTTTTGAACCTGAAAGCTTGCTTAATAACTATTCTCCAACTATTTGGGTTGGTCTAATAGAAGATATCAAATTCACCCAAGGAACCTTGTCTGCCTATGTCCTTAGACCAACACGGCTACAACCTAAACCCCTGCATGCATTTAGTTTTGCCTTTGTTGATAGAAAATATAAATACTTTATCAAATTGAGATTTTTTTCTCATAGACAAATGAGAAATTTTTCTCATAGACAAACACTTTATTTCAAAAATAAAATCTAAGATAAATTTCACATTATCATAATTACAAACTTCTTAAAATATGTTGAACAAAATATGAATTTATAGCTCAAGGTATCAAATAGCAATATATAAAAATAATTTCTTAAACTAATATTGCAAAAATTTTTTTTGCCTTATTTGCTGGGGAAATAAGTTGTTGACTGTTTGACAGTGCTGGTGAGATACCAATGTCTGCAATAAATTGTCTCTCCATGAGTTTATAAAACTGAGAGACCACCTGAGTGTGGTGTATTCCGCATACATATCTCTCATGTACTTGCGGAGTATAAAAGGTCATATGTAGAAAACAAAGGAATACCATATTTATTTTTCTTTATGCTACTTCCAGCACTCATGTATGTATTGAAGCCTAACTATAGTTTCTATTACACTGAAAATCAATTGCAGGCTTAAGATATAGTGAATCAAGTGTTTTCTTTCAGACAGAGAAGTGCGTGCATGAATGAGTGTCTCAAACCCACTCAGCAACCTGAGTTATAAATGAAGCTAGGATATACCTCATTGAGAACATGGATCTTCAAGTGATCTTAGCTGAAATGAAAACAGCTAATGTCTTCCATTAATGGTATGTAATCTCTTCAATTAAAGGATATATACAAAGAATACATCTGACCTTGACTGACCTAGCAGCAGGAACAGCTGCAGTAGCTAAAAGAATTATTAAAGCCAAGGACAGTGTAAACTACTTTTCACCAGACAGTGCTGACATCAACAAAAAAGCTTTCCTCCTTGACAAAATAGATCTTGAGTATCATCACATAAGATCTAATATTGGGTCCTTCTGGTATCCTTACAATTGAGAGAATGCTGATGTGATTGACTTGCTGGGCAGAACACACTACTGCACAACCTTATCGTTCAGCTTAGGCATTGAAATTCCATGGGAAAACCCAGGTTATCTGATAGACTAACTGTTTATAATCCTTACTAAATTTCTACAATAAAGGAAAGAAGAAATGATATGTGGGAGAAGCAGAGGTGAAAATATTATTGAAACTAATCCAGGATTTTATTTTCCCCGTAGTTTCAGTTGAACTAATTATATATATTTTTAATGTGAAAATATACTGGAATATAAGGTGTAATTTACTCTTTTTGTGGAATGCCATATACCATGATTTATTTTGCATGTATGATGACTTGGATTGTCTTTAGGAATGAAAGGGACTGACATTACTTCTTTCTAAAAATAAGGAAAATTGCTTTCTTCCAGTACAGTAAAAGTAAACAATGAAAGAAAATTATATGAAACAAAAGGATTTTTAAAAATTGTATTGGTGACTATTCATTGACTCCAGCTAATTGTAACATGCTTTGGTATATTTCCAACTTATTTTAGAAAATTAAGTTATTACTTTTAATAGTAACACTAATTGATAGTAATACTAATTGTATTCTTATATACAGCAAATAAATATTTGAATGTAATCATTCTCCTACAGAAGAGTGAATGTATAATCTTGCTATTAAATTGGTCATTTAAAAAAAAAAAAAGCAAACTTCCAGTTTTTTTGCTTATTTCTGAAGAAATACTTTTGAGAAAATTAGAGCATTGTCACCTTTAAAATAATCAGAATGTATTGTGGGATTGGCAGGTAAAGCACCAGAATCCTGACAAAGTTGTACTCTTTTGTACTGAAAATTATCAGACCATACAGTATCCAGATGTGTATGTTGTCCAATGATGACGATTTCCATAGCCCACAACCTGGAATAATTACCAGTTCTCTAATAGTGTCATAAGTTTTCTCTTAAGTAATACAAATGGAATTTTTAAAGATGATATAATTTTGTATCCAACAGGTGCTAGCATTGTTCAAAAACCTTAGGAGCATCCTCAGGCAGATAGATGGATGATGGTCATCCTTACCTTTATGTTTCTGATGTTGTGAATATCAGTGTAACAGCTGGAAAGAAGCCATCAAAATCAGTCTGCAACTATAATTTATTTTAGATGAAGTAGCTGGCATTTATAAATTCCATATCTGTGTGAAACCACCATTAAAATTAATCAAGGGATTCTGAGGAAAAATGCAGGATCTGACAATCCATTAACTCATTGTTTTCCTCAAGAAAAAGAGCTTGAAATGTTGTCAATGTTGCCTTTTCAATCAGAATAGGATAGATAAATAAATAAATACATAAATAGCAGTCATCATTTTTAAAGAGGAAATTCCTTAGAATTCATCTGTTTCAATTTTTAGCAAGTGAGTTTAATGTAAAAAGAGAAAAAAAAATAGTGCTGAGCTATGCAATGGAAGACAGGGAAGGAATTAAAAATAAATAGTTCTGGGAAACCAAAGCTTACTGTTTTTTGTAGCAGCCGGTTAAGTCAGAGGAAAGAAGTACAGACTTTTAAAAATGCCAAACTATTGATATAGAGACCTTTTGATATACCAAAATATATATGAAATCTCTAGAGAGGTAAAGAGGTCCTTTCATAGCATCAGATGAAGTAATCTGATCTGTTGCTTACAAAAGCTTATGCACCTCTGATTTAGTTAGCCTCTATGGAAGTGTCCACATAAGCAAGCACATGCCTCTTGCCTTGCATCAAACCCCTTTGAGGCAGGGCAAGAGGCACATGCAGGAACAAAAAAAAATTATCCAGGGGTCTAAAAAAAGCAAAGTTTAAAAAAGCGGTGCAGGCAACTGGAGGCTGGGTCCTCCACTGAGATGCTCTGGCTGCCAGAGCATCTCTCTGGTTGCCCCTCGCCCTGGTGCTGAAACACGTGGCCGGCCAGGTTGCATGTTTCAGCACCAGGGCTCCAGTGCCGGTGAGTAAGAGGTCAGGGGAAAGGATTGTGGGAGGAACTTCCAAGGCCCCTGACCCCTGCCGTGGTTGGCCCCTCCCCCTGCCAGCCCCCGCCAGCCCCCCCAATCCCTGCCAGGGATGGTCCCTTCCCCCACAAGCCTCCCTGAGCCCCCCCGAGCCCTGCCACAGATGGCCCGTCCCCTGCCAGCCCCCCAGAGACCCCTAAACCCTGCCAGGACCAGCAACTCCACCTGCCAGACTCCCAATTCCCCCGAGCTCTGCCGAGGCTGGCCCCTCCCCCTACCAGCCCCCCAGAACCCCACTGAGCCCTTCTGGGGCTGGCCCCTCCCCCTGCTAGTCCCCCTGAGCCCCCCAACCCCTGCTGGAACTGGCCACTCCCCCCGCCAGTCCCCCCGAGCCCTCCAACCCCTGCTGGGACTGGCCTGTTTCCCCGCCAGCCCTCCCCAAGGCCCCCAAGTGCTGCCAGGGCTGGCTCCTCCCCCCACCAGCCCCCCCTGAGTCCCCCAAACCCTGTCGCAGCTGGCCCCTCCCCCTTCCAGGCCCCACCCCCAACCAACCCATCCCTGCCCCCCCACCCCATACTTAAAAAAAACAAAAACCCTGGCACTTACCAGCAGTTCAGCTGCTATCTGGCTGCCTGGGGCCCTGGCTGCAAAGTGTGGGGCAGGCTAACAGCCCCAGCGGCCCCAGCCTGAGCCCTCCTGCCCCTGTGCTGTCCTGTGCTGCCCGGGGGGCTCTGCCAGGAGGCCCTGGAGCCCCCCCCCCCCCCCCGCTCCTGCTTCTAAGGTAAGCAGAGGCATTTTTTTTCTATTTTTTCCCTTCTTTTTCTGGGGGGGGTGGGGGTTAAGTGATGGTGCCTGGGGTTGTGGGGGTAGCCTTGGGGGCCTGGGGGTGGAAGTTGGGGGGGGTGGGCCTGAGTGGGGCAGTCACTGGGGACCTGCAGCAGCTGGTGGGGGACAATTTGTGGCACAATTTGCTTCACACCAAAGTGCATGTCTGAGCATGTGCTCTAAGGCAAAAAGCCCCAGCTCAAATTTGCACTGCTTCTATTTGAGCTGCTGCAAGCACATGTGCTTGCATGTGTGGATGCACCCTATAGGCACATCCACATGAGCATGCACCTGCATCTTGCCCCACCTCAAACCCCTTTGAAGCAGGGCAACAGACATGTGCGAGAACAAAAAAATGTTCCCCGTGCTGCAAACCTATAGAAGCAGTGCAAATCTGAGCTGGGGCTTTTTGCCTCAGCACATGTGCTCGGACATGCACTTTGGTGTGGAGCAAATTGTGCTACTTGGGGCAATATAACTCTGCCTGGCTCCTCCCAGATCTTCAGCCAGGGGTAACTAGAGCCCGGGATCAGCACCTGTGCTGTCCCCAGCAGTATAAAAAGCTGCCCTGTCCTGGCCCCAGCAATATAAAAAGCTGCTGTGGCAAGTAGCTCCAGGCTACTAGCTCTCAGGAGCTTCTAGGGCCCAGCCAATTGGTACCTGGGGACACTACCCCTTGTGCCAGCTGGACTGCTGAAGCAGCCCTGAGAGTTCCCTTCACCCTCTACCCACTGCAGCAGTCTGGCAATGGGGGCTTCTGTCTGGCTGTGACCGACTGTGTACCTGCCAGACCCAGATGGGGACTGCACAGCCAGTAGAGGCATCTGCCGCTTTGGGCCAGCTGCCAGTGGACTGTGGTTGCAGGATTGGCCTCTGTGCGGCACTACTGCCATGTGTGCCCCCTGCCTGGCCATCTGGGCAGCTATCACCCAGAAGGTGTTCCAGGTGTGGTGGCCTGCTTTGAACTGTCAAAGCATGTCCTCCTGGCCCCATTTCACCAGGGGGTCAGCCATCAGCCACAGCCAGCTGGGTCCAAGGTACCAGCTCTGAGCAAGCAGGGTCCTGCTACTGGCCTCCCTAGCAGGAATACTAGTGTACCCTATTGGAAAACTGAAAAATCCCTGATAAATCCCAAAGTCACTCTGTAAAATACCCGCAAATCCATGTTCCTCCACAAATAAAACAAAAGACCACTATAAAGACGGAGACATAGACAGCGATTAGTTGGACATTGTTTTATTGATATATCTTACAGTCTCTTATCAAGCAAGTCTCTTATCATAATAATAAAGTGATCTCTAAATACATGTTTCATTAATTCATGAATATACAAGGGGGTCAGCCCCCCAACAGGGGGATTCACCCCTGAACAAGGAGTTCAGCCCCCACACAAGGGGTTTGGCCCCCCAACAGGGGATTCAGTCCTCACACAAAGGGTTCAGCACCCACACAAGGGGTTTGGCCCCCCCAACAGGGGATTCAGTCCCCACACAAGGGGTTTGTCCCCCCCAACAGGGGGTTCAGACCCCACAAAAGGGGTTCATCCCCCACACAACGGGTTAGGCCCCCCAACAGGGGATTCAGCCCCCACACAAGAGGTGTGCCCCCCCCAACAGGGGGTTCATCCCCCACACAAGGGGTTTGGCCCTCCAACAGAGGGTTCAACCCTGATACAAGGGGTTTGGCCCCCAAAAAGGAGCTCAGCCCCACAACAGGGGATGCAGCCCCCACACAAGGGGTTCAGCCCCCCAACAGGGGTTTTGGCACACACACGGGGTATGGCCCCCCAATGGGGGCCAACTGGCCCCCTCAGGGCCTACCCCCCCCTGCAAGGCCCACGTGCCCCACTCCAGCCCCCTGATTGCTCTCCCACCTGGCCCCATCCCCCGCCAGCTGCTGCAGCCCCCCCAATGGCTACGCCACCCAGCCTCACCCCCCAACTTGAACCCCCAGGTCCCCATGGCTACCCTCACAACCCCAGGCACCATCACTTTAAAAAGAAAACAGGAAAAAAAGCAGAAAAAAACCAAAAAAAAAATACTCTGCTTACCTTAGAAGCAGGGGGGAGGGGCTCCAGAGGCTCCTGGCAGAACTCCCCTGGTGGCTAAGGACAATGAGGGGGGCAGCAGGGCCCAGGCTTTGGCTGCTGGGGTTGTTACCCTGCCCCGCACTGTGCGGGGGGGGGGGGCGGGGGCAGTCAGCCAGAGAGCAGCCAGATGGAAAGTAAGTGCCGGGGGGGGGTTGTTTTGTTTTTTAAAACTATGGGGTGGGCAGGGATTGGTGGGGGGGGGGGCTTGGTAGGATGGGCCAGCCAGGGCAGAGGTCAGGGGCCTTGGGGGGCTGGCAGGGGGAGGGGCCAGCCACAGTGAGGGCCAGGGGGGCTGGGGGAGAGAGTGGGGCCATCAGGGGTCCCCCATGGTCCCCTCCTCCCTTTCCCAGCCCCCTGACCCCTTACTCACCAGCACTGGAGCCCTGGTGCTGAAACATGCAGCCTGGCTGGCAACGTGTTTCAACACTAGAGCAAGGGCCAACCATAGAGACACTCCGGGAGCCAGAGCATCTCTGTAGGGGACCTAGCCTCCAGTTTCTTGAGTGCATGGTCCAGGACCATGCCCTGCTCCATTTTTTTTAAACTTAAATTTTTTTAGGCCCCGAATACATTTTTTCATTCCCACACGTGCCTGTTGCCCCACTTCAAAGGGGTTTGAGGTGGGGCAAGACGCAAGTGTGCACTCGTTTGGACGCGCCATATGGTGCAAATCTACCCTGCCTTCTATGTAGCATCTCGGCCAAGTTGACTTGTTTTTGAATTAGTAAAAAATATATATACTCCCACTGTAACAGGGAGCCAAGTCTCAGTCCTGCTACTCTCACCGCTTCAGGCGAGCTTGGCCTGGAAGTCCAAGCTCAGAAGAACATCAGGTTGGGCAAGAAACAGTTAAAGCACATGCCTCTCAGCCCAGCTGGGGAGAAGCAATCACCCAGAAAACCTTAAGATTGTCCATAAGAGTGAGACCATGGAGAACATCCAGGTAGTTTTGCCCCATGGAAAGGGGCTGACCAGGGAGTTTTACCTGACATCCATGCTGGAGCATGTGTCACAAGCCAGCTGGGCACTGTAAGTATATCAATTCTATCACAGGCCAACTGGGCTCTGTGAGGGTATCAGCCACTGGGCTGTTTGGGTCAGTTTCAGATTGAGGAGGCAAAGTTGGAAGTGAAGTAAAGGCAAATTTATTATAGCTTACCCACACACAACAGTTAACAGAAAGATAAATGTGATAAGCAGATAATGCAGTATTAAAGAACTAATAGTAAATAATAACAACAGATAATAACAACAGATAGATAGATCAATTCTGTCTCAGACTAACTGGGCACTAAGAGGGTATCAGCCACTGGGCTGTTCGAAACAACAGATAGACAGACATGGGTTGGCAACTTATTGATGGTCCCTCAATGCCAAGTACGCATAAAGTGATTCCAGCGAAGTAAGGTGTCCCCGATCAATGCTTTCGGAGGGATTCCTGGGGAAGATCCCCTGATCAAGATCCGATCCTCACTCACACCAAGAGTCCAGTGTTCAGGTTAAGAACAGAAATGACCATTCTGTTCCCTCCTTCCTGCTGGTCTCACTTTTTATGCCTAGTTTTATGCTAATCTGTTGGCTTTAGAGCCACTTACAATCTTGCCCTATAGCTGTTACCCTATGGGATTGAAAGGTGTTAAAAAATATCATAAAAGGTTATGACCCAGACCTGGGTTTATCCAATAAGCAAATTACAATGCAGCACCTTTAGGTTTGAAATTGATATCGCTCCGACTAAGCCCAACCCCTTTTAGGTTTCTCTGAATATGCTTTCTTGGGATGTGCTTTCCTGGAATGTGTTGGGTATGCCAGGCGGTTGGATCCAGTTTTTATTGTCAAGGCTGAACCCTGAGCAAAATCTGTTAGGTCAGCTAATCTTGCAGACATAGCTTTGCCTATGGGGCCCAGTCAGTTCCACGAACAGTTAATTTAGCATTTTGGTTAAACTTATGACAGACAAGTTACATTCATGGGTTACGAATTTACAAGCTTTATAATAGCTAATATTACCTGTTTAGGCAAAATACCAAATGCCTCCAAGTAGCACATATTTATTGCTTATTAATCCCTCTGGTTCTGGCCATCACAAGCATCGAATAACTGCTATAGAAGAGCGTGGAGGACTTCAGTCACTGCAACAGCATGGAAGCAATCTCTAGGGCTGCAGGTTATCCCTATAGTCTTCTAAGAAAATGATTATCTGTGAGAAACAGGGGGGTTGGGATGCATTGCCCCAGTCCTTGCAGCATGCAGATTACCTCAAGGACAAGGTAAATATGGGGGGTGGGGGTGGGGGGGCATGGTGGTTTACATGGGAATTGTGTGGAGATGCAGACTGATTGTGGGTACCAAGAGCTGGGAATCTCTACCACTGTGGAAGCCAGGGGATACAACCTGTATCTGTGGCTCCACTGGAGGGCCACACACCAGAGAAGATGCCAATCTGGCTGTAAAAAGGGGCATAGAGATCTAACTCTGACTCCAGAGGGGGATCCAGGGTGTGGCCCTGGAGAGAAAAAGAAGTGATGGGAAAAAAATGATGGGTTTACAACTTGATCCTAATCAGGCTCTCAGTTCAAATCAAGTGTAGCCCAGAGGGCAAACTGCTGGGACTAAATACAGACTATGTGGGAGGCAGTTTGGGGATTACCCCACCTCCAGCTTTACATAGACTGCACCTGAAAAAGCTTGAGGGAGAAGAATTTCTATTTGACTTAGAGAGTGGCAGCATGAATTAATTGAACAATTAGACTGCATGTGTCACTCTGAGGACTCAGAGAGGCTGTTAGTGGCTCAAGGCATGGACTTCAGTGAGGGAACTCAGGAGTGCTTGAGCCCTGTTGAGTATAGAGGGGAATAATTGAGTGAGAAGAGGAGTCCCTTCAAGAGTGACTTTAAAGTATTATCAACAGTGGGACCCAGACTGTGGGGAAGGTCCGGTGAGGACTGAATCTGAATTGTGACATGGAGACCTCCAAGAAGGTCTCTGGAGGGGACAAAGGTATTAATTTTAGTTTTGTTTGACTTTCTATCTGTGTGTGAACAATATGTGACTAAGATAAAACAAGAGGAATTCCCAGGCTAAAAGTGACAAGGAATTTGAAAGTGAAAATTGCAAGGTCAATAATTTGCAAGACATCTTGGGTGCATGTCGGACCAGGATATAGGGCAAGGAGGAGCCCTGGTAAAGGACCAAGTCCAAAAACAACCTAGAAAAGATCCATCATGGATCTGCATTTCCTTCTGTCTATAATAATACCAGGGAAGTCATAGCAGAAAAGACACTAAAGGACAGCAGAGTGTTGACCCTAGCTGGGGGATTGACCAGTGGTTCAGATGACACCCTGTCACACCCACCTTAAATCATTCCTTAACTGTAGTGTTGATCTCAAGGTATTATTTGATCTAACATGGATCATAACTATCAGCAATGGTAAATATGTGGAGGACCTTTTACTCTCTAAGAATCATGTCCAGTCTTTACCCATGTAGATCTAAGAAACTTGGCCCTGGGAGCAGCATGAGACACACAGGTGTAAGCCCATTGTGCCCCCACACTCCAAGGCCCCCTCAACAACCCCCAGCAACCACGGAGCACCCTGCCGACCCCCAGAACTGCCAGAGGAAAGTGGGGCCCATGGAGAGACGTAGCCCAGCTGTGGGGTGCCTGAATGGAGCTGAGGAGGGCCTCACCTTGCCTGGGCTTCTACTTCACCCAGCCCCTCAGGGAGCCGTGCAAACAGGCATGCTCTGGGCCCAGCACGTGAGTTAGCATGGGAGTTCGCGCAGGAGGGTGAGTGAGAGGTCCTGCGGCTCTGCCATTGATCCCCCTAGTTTAGGCAGGCCCAGATGCAGCCGGCCTAGCAGCGGCATCATGTGGATGGGCACGCACCACAACCCAAGGGTCTCCTTGGGGTCTGCGCCCCTCTCCCCTGGCTCCTCAGGGGCCTCCACCCAGACGAAACCCATGGTTCTGGACTCCACGCAGGTGGAGCCTCTGGCTCTTGGCTGCGGCGGCTGCCTGACACTTTTTCAGGCTCTGGGGCCTGCAAGCATGGCCATTGCCCCTTGTGAGATCTGCTCCTTTTTGGGGTCTCTGGCATGCCAGCTGGAGGAGCTCCAGGCCACAGTGCAGAGACTGTGTGCCATCACGGATGGTGAGTGGGAGATAGACTCCTACTACCAGGCCCTTCTCCCCCTGCAGGCAGAGGTAGACCAAGGTCTTCCTCCAGGACAAGGGAGGACTCAGGGACCTCCCATTCTGTCCAGCCAAGTGATTGTATCAAGGTGGTCAAGGGCCCCAAGGCCTGCCACACCAAGGTCTCCGCCTCGCTGGAGCTTTGCAACAGGTATGAACCTCTTGCAGCCCCAGCAGAGCCTGCCAAGCTGGCAGTACAGGCTCAACTGTAGCTACCACCCTAAGACAAAACACAAATTGTTTGTTGTGGGAGACCCCATCCTGATGGGGACTGAGGAGGCAATCTACTGCCCTGACCCCTTAGCCCGGGAAGTCTGCTGCTTCCTGAGAGCCCGAATCCGAAATATTGCAGAGATCCCTGAGCTCCTCCAGCCCACTGACCACTACCCTGTGCTCCTTATCCAGGTGGGCAGAAATGACATGACTTAAAGTGTTCCCAGTCACATCATGAAGCACTACAGGGATTTGGGAGAGGGACTTAAGGGGTTGGGGGTACAGGTGGTGTTTTCCTCGATCCTCCCAGTTTCAGACTACAGCCTGAGGAGGGAGAGGAGGATCAAGGTAGTAAACCAAAGACTGTGGTGCTGGTGTCATCAGGAAGGCTTTGGCTTCTATGACCTCAGTCTACTCTTTGGTGAGATAGGCAGTGAGCTGCTGGGAAGGGACGGTTCCACCTCTTTCTGCTGGGGAGGAGACTCTTCTCAGCCAGACTGCTCCAGACTGGAGATGACCTGCTCCACTGGGCTTTAAACTAAGCCTGCCGGGGCATGGGGGGACCACTGCCACTGTTGGCCCACTGAGCAACCTTTGCAAAGCCAGCAGGCCAAGGCACTCAAGGGAGCCCACCCCTGCCGTAGTCCTGGAGTCAGCTGTAGGCAAGGCAAGGACCCCTATAGGGACACTTGCATACCAGTACATAAATGCCAGCAGCTTGGGCAATAAACATGAGGAACTTGTCCTTCTGCACCTGGTGGGACTCCATGCATGACTGGGCCACAGGTATAGATGGCTATACCCTGTACAAGAGGGATCAAGTGGAAAAAAGGGGTGGAGGTGTAGCTCTCTGTCAAAGAAAGCTATGCATCCCTGCAAGCTGATATTGGCACCCAGGATGGATGACTGGAGACCCTCTGGGTTAAAATCCATGGGGAACACAGCACAGGGGACACAATGGTGGGAGTCTACTTCAGACCTCCTACCCAGGATCAAGAGCTTGACCAGGAATTTGCCAGGGAATTGGCTGAGGCCACACGCTTCCGGTGCATAGTTGTCATGGGAGACTTCAACTACCCAGACATCTCATGGGAAGAATGCTCAGCCAAATCCAAGCAGTTGCAAAGCTTTCTCTCATGCGTGGATGAGCTCTATCTGACTCAAGAAGTCTATAGGCCGATGAGAAGTAAAGCACTGCTCGACATGGTTCTGGCAATGAGGGATAACCTAATCAGTGACCTAATGATTGAAGGGAAGCGGGGTGACAGCGACCATGAGCTGATCACCTTCACCATCTGCCGTAAAGCTGGCGAGTCAGTCAACAATACAGAAGTCCTCGACTTCAGGAAAACTGACTTTGACAAGCTCAGGAGGCTTGTCAGTGAGGCCCTAAAGGGCCTCAGCCCAAAGGGGAATGGAGTTCAGGTTGAGTGGTTGCTCCTCAAAGGAGCAATCCTGGATGCGCAAGCAAAGTTTATTCCATCTCTGAGGAAAGGCACCAAAAGGGCACAGCAGCCCCCTTGGCTCTCCAGAGAACTAGCGGACCTCCTGTGTCTAAAATGCAGACCTACAAAGGATGGAGGACTGGATCCACCTCCAAGGAGGAATATTCTACACTGGTCCAGACCTGCAGAGAACAAACCAGGAAAGCCAAGGCTACGATGGAACTCCAACTAGCTACAAGTATCAAGGACAATAAAAGGGTTTTTTTTAGATGTGTGGGGAGCTGGAGGAAAAGCAAGAGCAACATTGGACCCCTGCTAACCCAGATGGGGGAACTGACAACTGACACCCAGGAAAAAGCCAACTTGCTAAATGGATACTTTGCGTCTGTCTTTCACCAGTCCCATGGGACGCCCCTGCTCATGGGACAGGGAGGCCTGGGTGAAGGAGATTCCTTACCCTCCATCAATGCTGACCTCATGAAGGAACACCTTGAGAGGCTGGATACCTTAAAGTCAGCCAACCTTACACCCCAGGGTACTCAAAGAGCTGGCTAGCATCATAACTCAGCCCCTGGCACAAATCTTTGAGAACTCCTGGCACTCAGGTGAAGTGCCTGAAGATTGGAAGAAGGCCAATGTGGTGCCTATCTTCAAGAAAGGGAGGAAAGTGGATCTACAGGCCCATCAGCCTGACCTCTATCCTGGGGAAGGTCTTAGAAAAGATTATCAAAGAGACCATTCTTAACAGACTGGCTGATGGCAACAGCCTGAGGGATAGCCAGCATGGGTTTTTTTGGTAGGTCCTGCTTGATCAATCTTATTTCCTTTTACAACCAGGTGACCTATCACCTGGACAAGCGAGAAGAGATTGACGCCATATATCTTAACTTTAAAAAAGACTTTGATTTGGTATCCCATGGTTATCTCTTAGCAAAACTGGCTAACTGCAGCCTTGGCCTCACCACGATCCACTGGCTGGGGAATTGGCTCCATGGTAGGACCCAGAGGGTGGTGGTTGATGGAAGTCAATCATCGTGGTGCCCTGTGACCAGTAGGATTCCTCAAGGCTCTGTCCTTGGGCCTACACTAGTCAACATATTCATTAACGATGTGGACATTGGTATCAGAAGTGGACTGGCCAAGCTCACTGACTACACCAAACTCTGGGGTAAAGCATCCACACCTGAGGACAGGAGGGTGATCTAGGCTGACCTTGACAGGCTCAGGAAATGGGCGTACAAGAACCTGATTGTGTTTAACACTGAAAAATGCAAGGTTCTCCCCCTTGGGAAGAAAAACCTACAGTATCTTTATAGGCTTGGCAGTGCTACACTGGCTAGCACTACAGGCCAAAGGGACTTGGGGGTCATGATTGATTACAAGATGAGCATGAGTCTTCAATGTGATGCCGCAGCTAGTAAAGCAAGCAAAATGCTGGCTTGCATCCATTGATGCTTCCCAAGCAAATCCCAGGACGTCATTCTTCCATTGTACTTGGCCTTGGTGAGGCCACACCTGGAGTACTGCATCCAGTTTTGGGCTCTACAATTCAAAAAGGATGTGGAGAAGCTTGAGAGAGTGTAGAGGAGAGCCACATGCATTATCAAGGGTCAGGAAAACAGACCTTACGATGAAAGGCTGAAAGTCCTGGGACTCTTCAGTCTGGAAAAGCGCAGGCTCAGGTGTGATCTGGTGGCCACCTATAAGTTTATCAGGTGTGCTTATCAGGATCTGGGGGAACGTCTGTTCACCAGAGCGCCCCAAGGGATGACAAGGTCGAATGGCCACAAACTGCTGTATGACTACTTCAGGCTGGACATAAGGAAGAACTTCTTTACTGTCCGAGCCCTCAAGGTTTGGAATAGACTGCTGCCGGAGGTAGTTCAAGCACCTACTTTGAACACCTTCAAGAGACAATTGGATGTTTATCTTGCTGGGATCCTATGACCCCTGCTGACTTCCTGCCCCTGGGGCAGGGGGCTGGACTTGATAATCTTTCGAGATCCCTTCCAACCCTAATGTCTATGAAATCTGTGAAATCTATGAAACGTCACGTTGCTAAGGGAAGAGTGGAAATTAATTTAATCTCTTAGACAGTTTAAGGAATATTTGGCACTTATTTGAGTACATCCCTGCTTCAATTACTTGCCATAACAGCTTGTGAAAGCACCAGTTAAAGAGAGATGAAACTTGTTTGATCTTTCTTGAGCTTAATGTGTTTGGCAGGACTTGATAAAAACTGCAAGCCTGAGATCTGCTTTCTGGTGCTCATCGCTTCATCACCGGACATTACATTAAAATGAAATGATTGCTAAAATTGATTTTACTAACAATGTCCTGTGTTTCCATGAATTTTTAATGCATCATATATACATAATTCTGCCTTAAGTACACTGTGGAATGGATTGCTGCTTTTCAGAGGGGGAACATAACATGTGAATCCCTCCAACACACACACCCTGGCAACTTTGAACGGACATGTGAATCTTTCCAGAAAGTAAGCAGTACAGGCAGTCAACCTAGAGTCATACCTGTACCCTTGCTCTCTGTGCTTTCAGAAGACCAGTGTGATCCCAGTCTGAGGAAGACATGGGGAGCATTGGCTGCTCTACTTGTCCCAGTCCCCAGGGGAAATGGAGTGTCAGGGTATCCTCACAGCTTCCACATACCAGGGACACCTACTGCTTCATTCCACTTCTGTAGGACAGACCTGGAATAAATATTTGTACACTGCTAGTGTCTACAGAGTGATGATTCTTCTGGTAGAAATGTAACATTTGTACATCACCTTTGTTGTCAACACATTCTCTGGTATTATCATATGCATTCCCGAAGTCTCTACCTCCAAAGATCAGCCTTTTGAGAAAGGAATTCCACTATGATGGCTTTTCAGACCTAGTACTGTACTGGGGGTATCAATTAAAGGGTAAAATGTTGTACTGCTTAGTACAAGGAGTAACCATAGCTTTTTTTGCTATTAATACATATCAAGGAGCAGCCTCAACTGTGGTAATACAGTCCGGTCGAAATTTACACAGTGGTTACATTCTTGAAAAAACACTTTGCAAATAGATATCACGTAAAAAGATACCAAGAGTCTATGGGAAATAAGGGTTTAGCTTCCAGATGTGTCAAATAATTTGACCTATAAATGCCCGTGCATGCGCGCAGCTGCAACACAGCACACAGACAGCAAGAAGCAGAGCCCAGCAGCTTGGAGAGCTATGTCCAGCTGGTAAGCCTGGTGTCATGGAAGGGGAGAGGAAAGGGAAAGAGTGGGGCGCAGATCAATGCCACCCACAGTGAGGGAGGGAGTGGGGTGGGGCAGGTGCAGGATGGAGCTGCAGCTCATCCGGGGAGAGTGGGTGGTGGGGGTGGCTCCTGCTGCTGTGCACACCCCAGGAGGGCATGGGGGGGGGCATGTGCAGTTGCCTCAAATTTCACTGTAGCCCCCTATAGCCTCTTTCCAGCACCAGCTGTTTCCACCCACCCCAAGACAACTGGGCTTAGCCCCCAGACAGAAGAGCCCTGTGCAGCACTGGCTCCAGCCCACAGCTTTAGCCTGCCCTGCCCCATGAAGATCCAGGGGGCGCACACCCCCCCACCCTCCCAGGGTGCGCATAGCTGTGGGAGCCGCCCCCCCACCACACTCCCAGATGAGCCGCAGCTCCATCCAGCACCTGCCCTGCCCCAGCTGGGCAGCCCCTGCTCTACTCCCTCGTTCACTGTTGGGGGCATTGATCTGCCCCCCCCCCCCCTTCCCTCTCCCATCACTTTCCACCACAATAGAACACACTTACCAGCTACACTGAGAGCAGCATGGTGGAGGGGGGCAGGGCGGGAAGCGACCAGCTGATTCGAGACACATCTGTGCATCTTGGTGACTGCACTGCACCATGTAAAAGTGAATCCATACCATATACAAAAATAAAGGGTCACAATAAATTGACCATGCATAACTGAAATGGCAAAAAAATACTGTGTAAATTGAGGCCCAACTGTACTTGGGCCTCAATTTAAGAAGTACCCCATGACCTGATATTTTAAAAAAATTATTTGTTTTGTGTGCTTAATAAGAAAATAGAAAAATCTGAAGGATATGTTCAAATGTGATTCTAGAATATAAATTTGTCCAGTGTTTACTATATTGCAAGAAGGCCTTTGTTCTATTGTACCCGTAGCTATAGATAGTGCTGACAGTTAAAACTGTTTGATATCACCTGTCTACCTGTTAACATTATTACTGAATAGGCATTACAAAATCTTGGTTGTTGAAGAATACGTGGAAATACTAAGGGTCAGAGTAGGAAACTCTGTGTTTTTATGTTTCTAAGCCTATCCCTTCCATGTAAATTAGTTAAATATAACAAAGGCAATTTTACCTGAGACCCATGGAAAAAAAGGGAACATGGCTATAAGCATAAGTACAGCAGAAAATGTTAGCTCAGGTATTGTATGAAGGCATGGCATTTCTTTCAGAAGCACTTCAAAATAAAACAGACATTGAATGAAATGTCAGCTTCGTAGTATATCTGGGTGGCAATTTTAAAGGCCATGACCACGTAATTAAGAGTACTTATGCAGGTGATCAACAAACAGTTGATCAAGTGGGCTTATTTTTCAGGCCACAGACTTTGCTGAAGATCAGTCATCAAAATAAGCCCAGGCAAGTCTTTTTTATATTGTTAAATATGCCTAAAAAATGGCACAGCACTTTGAGATGCAAGGGTTAGATTAGTAATAAGAGCAAGTATATTTGGGGGGGGACAGGGGGAGCAGATCTCTGTTCTCTTGATTTGTGGACACTAAAATCTAGCTTTTGCACAATGAATAAGGTGGGAAATAGTGTTGTAAGTGTGAACAAAACTGTACAGAAACTGAAAGCTGTGTCTTTGTTACTGGTAAGTCAATATATGTTTAAGCAGTGTTGCTGGAAGTGCCTGAAAAGTCAATATGAAAGTACTGCTAGTACCTGGATATGACAAGTGACATTTTTCAACATTGAGCCCAAGGAGTTGAAGTTCAAATACAGAAAGAAGAGAAAAAAGGAAATTCTGCTCTTCATCAAGCGCTATAGAGCACATAAAGCTGTCAACCCTAGAATGAACAAAATTGCTTTCTGCTTTTTGTCCCAATATTGCTGGTTCTGCCAGCAGATTAAATATGATCCAGTTTTGAGTGTGGAAGTGTATGTGTAGTATGTTATGAGTAGTGAAATTACCTTTTCAGATACTATCTTCCAAAATCTCATATCCAAAATTTAAATACAACAGCAGGTTATTTTTACTCCAGGTATAATAATTAAAAATGATTTCTATGAAGCTATTCCTAGTGCCCTGAGTCATTGGCACCCTTTAAGACTTTTTTTAACACTGAGATTTCATTTCTCTTATTTTATGGTATCAAGGATAAATTGCTTAAAAGATGTTTTCGCCCATAAAGTATATATGCTTGTGATTATTTGTTTAGTTAAGTGTAAGTTTGGTTGGTGGGCAACTACTCCATGAAAAGGTGGTGAAAGACAGGTTCATCAAGAGGTAGAGGGCATTAAGTAAAAACGTAGATTTGTTTGTAGAACAAAGGCCATGTGCAGACATTAATTTCTATTGGGAAAATCATTGTTCTCCCAGCAGAAACCAAAAGTGTGCAGAAGTTTTCTCCTGGAACAGAAAGGGCTGCTCTGGAAAAAACAATAACCTGAAAACAACCAAGTAGAAATCACTCCCAGAAGAGTTTCTCCTGCGAGACTGAACATGTGCACACTTTCCCTTACTTAATTCCTCCTGGGGACCAAAAGGATTGAAGCTAGGGGAAAAGGTCCCATGCCTTCCAGAGACCAGGGCCACCCCAGTCTGAAAGAGATTCAGGTGCCATCTGGTCCCAGCTATCCCATAGACTAGTAGGGGAGTTGCAGCTTCCAGTCAGACTTCCCAGGATAAGAAGGAGATAGGTGTTTTGCCCCATTGTTCCCCCTGCTTGATTCCCCTCTTCCAGGGATGGTGAGGAACTCCTGAGGGAACCCGGCAGGGAGGAGGAACCTGCCTGCTACTAACATTGTTTGCGGCTGAGCCTGACTCTTTGCAGAGCCTGTGTGGAATGAGGCAGGAGTGGCTCTGGAGTCCCCTCAGCTCTTGGTTAGCTTGGGCAGTGTCAGTAGTGGGTTGTGGAGCTGGAGGTTCAGGTGAGCACAGAGTGGAAGGGAGGGATGCCAAGAAAGTAGGGATTCTCATCTTCTTTGGGGACTTCAAACTCCTGGCTGGTGTAACACCACACCACTGTACCCCTGCCCTGGCAACCGTCCTGCTCTGCTCTCTTCCTTTTTTCCGCTCTCTTCCCCACTTCCTTCTGACATTCCTCCCCCACTTAATCCCACCCACCTTCCCTACCAAAGAGGAGTGGTGGCCCACAGTGCAGCTGGGTTGCAAGTACCTGGTCTGCTCCTCTAAAAGGTTGAACTCCCTGCCTGTAAGCTCTTCCTTGTTCAGTCATCATCCTACATATATACTAGCATACACTTTTAAATATTAAGGAAATACGATTTCACCTTCCAGAGCTGTGAAGCTATCCTCCTTCTCAAGTTCTGAAAGTACATGTTCCCAAACAGATCAATGATTAAATTACTGTCCCAGTGATCTTTAACCTTTGTGGCTTTATTCTGAAGACAGCTTTGCTATTCAGCCTCATTAAAAATCTTGCTGAACTGTTGATGCAATATGAAAGACTAAAAAAGTATTCCCCCCCATATTTATAATAATGGACTTGCATACTTAGGGTAATAGTAATACATAAATTATTTCAAGGATGCATGCTGTCATCATATATGCCTGTCTAGCAGTCAGAAGTTAATAACATAATTCAAATTACTTGCAACAATGAAAGTTTTTTATAGCAGTTCTTTAAGTGAAGGTAATTCCAATTAACTTCACAGGAATTGGAATTTATTATGATCAATGCCTCTTTTCCAAGTTTAATGGCTGTCATTTGGGTTGTGATTCTTGAAATGTAGGGCAGAACTGGATCACTGAAATTCTTTTTTAGCAACCCAGATTTTAAAAACATGGTAATTAGTCATTAAGTAGTTAAAGGGTTAGTTTTTCATAGATTCATAGATGCTATGGTTGGAAGGGAGCTCAACAGATCATTGAGTCTGACCCCCTGCCTAGGTAGGAAAGAGTGCTGGGGTCAGATAACCCCAGCCAGATGTCTATCCAGCCTAAAGACCCCCAAGGTAGGGGAGAGCACCACCTCCCTTGGAAGCCCATTCCAAATTTTGGCCACCTTTACCATGAAGAAGTTTTTCCTGATGTCTAGCTTAAATCTGTCAGTTTGTGACTATTGTTCCTTGTTACCCCAAGAGGTGCCCTGGTGAACAGAGCATCTCTGGTCCCTTGCTGCATCCCCCTAATGAATTTGTAGGCAGCCACAAGATCACCTCTCAGTCTTCTCTTGAGGAGGCTGAAGAGGTCCAGGTCCCTCAATCTCTCCTCATAGGGCTTGTCCTATAAGTCCCTAACCATATGAGTGGCCCTCCTCTGGACGTTCCCAAGTCTATCAACATCCTCCTTGAAGTATGGCACCCAAAACTGGATGCAGTATTCCAACTGCAGTCTGACGAATGCCACATAGAGGGGAAGTATCACCTCCTTGGATCTATTTGTCATGTATCTGCTGATGCATGATAAAGTGCGGTTAGCTTTGCTGATGATTTTGTCACACTGACGACTCATGTTCATCTTGGAATCCACTAGGACTCCAGGATCCCTTTCTGCTTCTGTGCTGTTGAGAGGGTTACTTCCCAGCCAGTAGACATGCTGGATATTTTTACACTCCAGGTGCAACACTCTGCATTTGTCCTTGTTGTACTGCATCCTATTTTCTAAGGAATGGATTGTCTTCCCCTAAAATTCCCAAAAGTGATTCATATCATAATCAGAGACAAAATAAAATGACTGATTTAATGTACAGTTAACAAGGGAATGAGCAGGTTGGGGGAGAAAGACTTAACTTTTAGGCTTCTGACCAAAGGCAGAAAGAGGTTACTTATCTTTAGGGACAGTAAGGCTTTGAAGTTTAGACAGCTGACTGATGCTATAAAATCTCATTCTTATTATTGATTACTCTGCAGTGTCAGTCACTGTTGAGATTGTTTTCCTGCTGTGTGTGTTATTTCTCTTCAGTTGTTCCTTCAATTCCTTTTATTCTGGCATAGAAGTGAAGGAAAATGACAAGCAACTTGATCATTTTGTTGAATGTTTTTTGTTCTAAGTAAAAACTATACTACTGTTTCAGTCACTAAAGGTAGGAAAACAGGGAGGGAAGAAACTGGCAGCAGGCATGGACAAGAAACAAAACACAAGTTGCTACAAACCATACTGGAGGGATATTATACAGTAATTTTGTTCTGATGCAATTGTTAGTGCTCGTTCCTTTCAGCTGTTTCTCTCAAGCCTTCTGCAGCTGACTAAAAAAATGCTGTGTGACAACAGGACTTGCTTTCCATTGACCTGAGCAATGTCATTGTGATAGACACAAGGTATCTTCAACTCATAAATTAATATATTGTGTTGGGGGAATAACGAGAGAAAAAAAAAAGATTCACAAAAAAATGAAGTCCTCTGAGCTAGCTAAAACTGTAGTTGATTACCTCTGCAAGCAAATTGCCTAATGACGATTTTGTTGCTTACAGCATCAAGGACAAAAAGTCAGATTGTAATCTTTTGGCAGTGGAGAGCAGGTGGTCAAACTATATATATATATATCTATATATAGATATATAGATATAGATATATATAAAAAGCCACCTCTCACTCTGTTGAGCATAACTCTTGCTTTGCCTCTAAGTTACAGTTGTTAGCTTTACTATTTGGCATCCTGTCATCAAAAAAGAGATCTGACATATTCAGCTGGCACAGTGAGGGCTGGTTTCCTGGACTTAAGATTCACCTTTTAATAAAGAACCTTTAAAGGGCTTCTGTTTAAACCTAATTTTGTGTGACCTCTCATGATATGACCATGAGATGTGTAGATACAGCATGTGCTATATATCTAGCCATTTCTGACTTATTTACAGCTTGCATACAATTACCAGTCTGAGAGCCTTAGCCTTGAAGTTTAACATGTTACATGGAAAGCACATTGATTTAAAACAAACAAACAAACAAACAAACAAACAAACAAACAAACAAACAAACAAACAAACTATATAAGCTTATTTTTTAAAACAAAGGAGGTGAAATCAATTTCTCTTTGTTTAGAAGTGAACAGCATTGAATTGAAGGATACTCTCATAGGATTCCCTGCTAGTTACATTCTTAAGGGTTTTGTGGTTGTCTCATACAAGCAGGGTACTTACCTAAGACAATACACAAAATGTCTTAAATGTTTCTTTGTTCTTCTGTAAAGATAATTATAGAAGAATTGTCATTCTAGTCAACACCCATGCTCTTTTTATGCAGGATTTTCTTCTAAAGTAGCCAGTGCCATGTCCTGAACAGGAAGGTCTATAACTATCATCATATTCTGAGATAACTGGCAGGCACTGAAAGAAAGTTACCGTTTTAGCAATGTTGACAAAAACTGAGTAGCTTCACTGAAATAAACCAAGTTACTTTTATATGTGTGTTCCTGGGTCAGCTTTATCTGCCATTGCCCATTTATGTTTCCCAGAATGACTGCGTTGAAGAAACCACAATTACCAGCTCTCTTTAGTGGTCCAGTTTAGAAATATACTTATGATTTTAATTGCTTGTTAAAACAAAACTCTTATAGTACCAGTGTTTAAAACCAGTTCCTAGGATAAGAATAACACTTTATGAAAATACCCACGGTGAAATATGGACTCTTTTTTTTTTCTGTGACCTTAGGTTAACACTATTACTAACACTATCTGCCCCTGCGTACAAGTGGTCACATATGCAAGGTGGAGTGATATCTATACCAGTTAGGGTTGAATCCTGCTGTGCCTGGTCATAGAGTAATACATCATCATGACTCTGTTTAGGGCACAGAATAATTTGCAGACTTTTTCAAATGTTACTTTTGAATTATATTTCCAAGACTATCTATGAAAGACCAGGGCCAGGGAAGAGGGTAGGAAAAGAAGACTAAGAGAGTAGCTGATGCTAACCCTGTTGGTAGGCCTTTTGATCTGGTTGCTGTAAATAAGCAGACTTTTGCAACAATCCCTCTTCTTTCTAAAAACATGCCCCCTGCTCTGAAACCTCACGTTCTCTTATTGTTCTAAACTGGCCCTTACTTGAGTGATGGAAAAGAAGATTTCAAAGGTTGGTCACAATCTTCCCTACACTATCAAAACTAATACTTCCAGCACTCGGAATAAATCACAACAAAATGTGTGAGTAAATGGGTAGAAACTTTTTTTCCTAACCTGTTTCTTTATCTCTAGTGAAAGTAGGAGTCTAAAAACACCATGTATATAGTACTTATACCCAAAACAGAAATTTCCTGTGCCAATTGGTGATCTGACCATGTATATTTGCTTGTAAAGAAATGTGCCTTTTCTAAACCCAGTATCTTTTGTCATGAACAATTAATATACATTAATAGCACATGTTAATGTTAGTTAATATTTATTTTGGTCTACTATTTAGATACTGTGATGCTGCCCTTTGGAATTTGTTGCTTTTACTTTTCCATGGTGCTCCCTTCCCCCCCATGATTCTTCAACCTGAATTGATGTGAAGCCATTCTAATTAACAGTACTCTAATTATTGGCACCAAAATTTATTGCCCTAAAAACATGAATATGATTGGCCAGAGTTTGTGGTTTGGTGTTTGAATAATGAACCTTATGTTTATTCAAGTTGTATTTAAAATTTATGCACAAATCTTAGTCTTTTTTTTTTTTGTCAATGAATACTTATGGTCTTTAGCCTAACATGGACTATTTACCATTTTTTTCCCCTGAGATTGGACACTCGCTCTAGCTTCAGCATTTTTCTTCATTTTAGTTGATAAGATGCCTGCCACACAGAAGACAATGAAGGTTAAGAGGTTCACATTCTCCTTGGGCCATAGATGACTGGTAGGGGGTGCCCAAGGGTGCATGTGACCCCCCACCCCCAACGGGGCCAGTGCACCCCCTGATGGCTGACACCGATCCTGTCAGCAGGGCTGGTGCTCCCCCAAACAGGGCCGCTGCCATCAGTGGTTTCTGTGGGTGCACCCCCAGATTCAGGAGGCACCAGTTATCCATGCCTTGGGCAATACATGTTAAATGTAGTGAAATAAGTGTATTATGCCAGAGAAAAAATAAGCCTTTCTGTTTGTTTTTAATGAAGATTGGTGAATTTAATGTTTTAATAATAAAATTGAAATACTGGTTTGCAATCCAAAACCCAGTTAGCTTAATTAATTGAAAACCAATATGTTTGCATAACAATTTGAGATTAAATTGGGTTTCTTTTGGGATCTGATTTCTGTAAATATTTTATGAAATAAAAGGTAAGACTATTGAGGCTTTCATAGATTCATAGATTGGAAGGGACCTCACAAGATCATTGTGGGGAACTAGGTGGGAAAGACAACTGGGGTCAGGTGATCCCAGTAAGGTGACCATCCAGTCTCCTCTTGAAGGTTTCCAGGGTAGGTGATTACACCACCTCTGGAGAGAGTTTATTCCAGTCTGGACACCCTAGCTGTGAAGAAGTTTTTCCTAGTGTTAAGCCTGAAACGGTCTTCCAGGAGTTTGTGGCCATTACTCCTGGTTTTCCCCAAGAGTGCCCTAGTAAACAGTTGTTCACCGAGCCCTTGATGTATTCCCCTGACATAGCATTAAGCTGTTAACAAGTCCCCTCTCAGCCTTCTCTTTTTTTAGGCTGAAGAGACCCAAGTCCCTCAGCCTTTCCTTGTATGGCTTGCCTTGCAAGTCTGATCATATGGGTGGCTCTTCTCTGGACTCTCTCAAGCTTTCTGAAGTCCTTGATAAAGATGTTGAAAAGCACTGGACCAAGCACCGACCCCTGAGGGACACCACTGGCCACTTCCTGCGAGGACAACACAGATCCATTCATTAGAACTCTCCGACTCCTACCCCACAGCCAGCTTCCTACCCACCTAATTGTCAAGCAGTTAATCCCATTATCCTCCAATTTTCCCAAGAGAACAGCACGGGATACCAGATCAAAGGCTTTTTGGAAGTCTAGGTATACAATGTTGACCTCTTCTCTCTTGTTCAGGTGACGAGTTACCTGGTCATAGAAGGAGAAGAGATTGGTAAGACAAGACCTGCCTACAATGAAGCCATGCTGGCTGTCATTCAGAATCCTACCTTCTGCAAGCCTATCATATATAGACTCCTTTATTAATTTTTGCAGAATTTTCCTTGGGATAGTAGTTAGGCTAAGTGGCCTATAGTTGCCTGGGTCCTCTGTCCTCCCCTTCTTGAAGATGGGGATAACATTGGCCCTCTTCTAATCTTCAGGGACCTCCCCCGAGTGCCATGAGTTTTCATCAGAGGTCCTGTGATGACTTCAGCCAGCTTTTCAGCACTCTGGATTAAGTTAATCCAGTCCTGCTGACTTACAAATGTCTAACTTTTCTAACTGATCATGGACCAGCTCAGTGTCAACAGTAAGAAGGCAGTCATTCCCACCATGCCCATTCTTAACCTTATCTAGCATGATTTTCCACTTAGTCCAGTGAAATACTAAAGCAAAGTAGCCTTTCAGGAGTTCAGCTTTCTCCTGAGTGTTAGTAACCAGCTGTCCTGAGTTGTTAAGCAATGACCCCATGCTTCCATTTGTTTTCCTCCTGTTCCCTACATACCTAAAGAAGGACTTCTTGTTGTCCTTGATTTCTGATGCTAGTTTAAATTCAGTTGCCACTTTAGCCTTTCTAATCTGCTCCCTAAAAATGTGGGCTGTTGTTGTATAGTCCTCCTTGGGGACTGCCCCAAGCTTCCATTGTTTGTATCCCTCTTTCTTCTTTTACAAGAGGACTGTGATGTTCCTATTAAGCCAGAAGGGCTTACCAGCCCTTCTGCCACCTTTCCTCTGCATGGGAATGGACTTCTTTTGTTTGTTGAGGATCATGTCCTTGAGGAACGACCATTCTTCATGCACTCCTTTCACCTTCAATCCCTGGTCCCACAACACTTCCCCTACTATTGCCCTGAGCCTCTTGAAATTTGCTTTTTTGAAGTCCAAAATTTCAGTCCTGCTAACTGATTTGCCTACCTTGTGATGGACAGTGAACATGATGGTTTCATGGTTGCTGCCACCCAGGGTACCCCCTATATTCAAGTCACTCACCAGATCATCTCCTTTGGCCAAGACCAAGTCTAGAAGAGCGTTACCTCTGGTTGGCCTGTGCACTTCCTGAGTCAGGTAGAGGTCTTACATACAGGTCAGGAAGCAACATTACCTATCCGACTTAGCCACGTGTTACTCTCAAGAGATGTCTAGGTAATTGAAGTCACCCATGATGACCATGTCCCATGTGTGCATGGCCTCTGCCAGTTCTCAAGAGAACTCCAGATCAAGCTCCTCCCCCTGGTTTGGTGGTTTGTAGTATACACCTACAGTTAGGTGTCTCTCTCCACCCCCCGCCCCCTTCCCTGGTTCCCACCCTGCCCCCCATAGTTGACCCAGAGGGTTTTGAGTCGCTTTTCTTTGGAGCCGATGTCAGCCTCCAAGGAGGTGTACTGCTTCTTCACATAGAGAGCTACACCTTCACCTTTCTTCCCTACTTGGTCCCTGCTGTGCAGGGCGTAGCCCTCTATGGCTACATTCCAATCATGTGAGGAATCCCACCGGGTGGAAAGTGCTCAAAGAAAGGAAGAATGTAAAAAATTATTCATTTGCATATATTATTTTTGTGATGCAGACTTAAAGTAAAAAATTCATCAAACAGAACTATGTTTACCAATAGGTAAAGTTGCAGAAGGTTATTCCCCTTTTATCCCCAAACAAATAAATTCAGGGAAATGCTCTGCTAAACTCCAAATTTCCTGAGACTAATACCTTCCATCTCCACCTAAACCAAAAAGGGGTACATGTTTGAAAGCTTAAACTTGAACAAATCTATCACTTAGCATGTATTTTTCATATAAGTAGATAACCATGCTAGTTCTCAAACCTTCCTGGTGTTTGACAAGTTACATTTCCTTAATGCTGCTGGGGTCACTTAAGTGGTTGCCTCCTAATTTGCTTGTTTTTACATAGGTTTAAAAACATGAGTGGATAGATCCCAAGAGTCAGGGAAAAGGGGAGTTGCATCTGGAAGAGCAAATTAACATTTGCTATTAACACACATTACTTGTCCATGACCAGGGGCATTCAGCTTAGAAAAGAGTGTCAAAAGAGGTGTCAGATCATGGAATCATAGGAAAGGAGGTCTGGAAGGGGGACCTAATGAGGTCACCTAGTTCAGCTCCCTGCTCAGACAGCCCAGTCAAGTGTCTAACCTGTTCTTGAAAATTCCCAGGAATGGAGTTTCCCCACTTCTCTAGGTGGCCTGTTCCAATTCTTAACAGTCCTCATAATCCAAAAGTTCTTTGTAATCACCAACCTACATTTCTTCTGCTGCAGTCTTTGAGGCCATTGCTTCAGTTGTCCAAAGCTAGTCCTCCTTGTCAAATCTTCCAAAGACAGAGAAGCTAAAATGTGCCTTACAAACTTGTTCATAATAATTTGTGCCCTATAATGATTGAAAAAAGCCAAGTATAGTCACCCTCCATTTTTGAATGTGGCATCTACCTGCCAGATGGCAGAAGATTTGAAAGATTTTGGCATTGCTAAATGTCATTCAGTTCTCACAAACTTCTGGAGCTTTGATACAGAGAAGAGCAGCAAGAACACCACAGTGGCATGAGTGGAGATTTTCCTACTATACTACTCCTTTCTCCTGTCTTCATTTCAGCCACAGTGGTTGCATCTACACAAGGTGCTGACTGCTCAGTAGCCCTTGACTACTGCTCAGTAGTGCTGTGTGACGTGATGCTACTGCACAGTAATCTCGGGCTACTGCTCAGTCAGCATCACAGAAAAGCTTCTCAGTGTGGTTACTGCGCAGTAACTCCAGCTACTTTGCAGTCATTTATTACTTGCTTATAATACTTATACAAGTACTAAGTGACTTTCAGTAATGACTGCACAACATCTCATGTAGACTCAGCCTGTGTGACATTCACAGTTGCAAAGGTAGCCATCTGGGATAATACCCAGGATTAAGCCCCTGAAGGTCATTGCTAGACCATAGATGTGTCATCACTACAAATTTATACCAAGCTCTTACCTGGATTTTAGCCCAAACCATCCAACTGTGTACATAGAAAAACTAAGTTTGAAGGTTTGTATGTCTGGACTAGTTTACACATGATTCTGGATGTGAGTCCAAGCTTGGGATTCAGTTTACCTTGAGCTGTAATCTGCTTGCTTATGGTAGAGAAAAAAGTGTAGTAGTTCTCTGGTGACTTTCCCACAGTTTCCCTATGTAAAAGAGTTCTCCAGAAGGGCTTGAACAGTATAGAAGCAACATAGATGTTGAACGACTGAAATTCTTTCCTGTATTTTGATCATTCATGTTGCACTTAATTTTTTCAGTGCAGAATTGCCTTTAAAGAAATCTTCACATTCTATGAATCACATGAAGCAATAGCATTTCCCCAAAATATCAGCAAACAGGGTTTATATCTCATTCCCTTCCAGTCCCCAGCTTGTGCACTTGCTACTTTGAGGGCAGGAATAAGGTCTGAAATCCCTTTGATATATTAGCCATAGGGAGAGGGAAGGGGGACTTGATGCAGTCTTTTCCAACAGAGTTTGCATTTAAGAATCAGCAGTCAAATGTTTATGATGATGAATTCCAGATTCTGCCCCGGATGTTGGAGAGTGGCATAAGGTATAGACAGTTTGGATGAGAACCTGTTTGGATGAGAAGTGCTCTAGGAAGGGAGGATAAATGGGGCCTACAAGGGTTGTGCCAGGGTTACCAACTATCTGAAAATATATGAACAGTCCATAAAAAATAGAGGAGGAAGGGGAAAGGGGTGGGATGGGAGGAGCTAAAAGCACTTGTCCATAAAGTCCACAAAATATTCAGCTGTCAATAAAAAAATAAAAAACCTATGAGCTCTATTGAAGATTTATGCAAGTGTTGATGAAAAGGCAAAGCAGAACAGTGCCACCTTGTGTATGAGCAGGAGCAGAGCTCAGTGCCCTGCAGGGAGATGTCCATCAAGGGTGAGTAGGGGACAGCTGGGGTGGGCACAGCACAGTATAAAACCATTGCTGTAGTCAAGTAAGACTTTATTCTGGATGGGGACTCAATTCAGATTTAGAAAGTTACACCCCTACATGTGAACCCAGCCCTGGTTACTGCAGTCTGGGGCCTGCAGGAAAAAAGGTTGTAAATTTTCAGTAAAAGAAAAATTCCTTGTTGACAACTGCAGATGGTGCTAAGTGTTTGTTATAGACCCCCAAGTTCAGTCTGAAGGGGGTGGTGGGTGGCCATAGGTAATATGAGTATGCATCTAGAAGGCCTTTCCAGTCCTATGCTGCTATGATTGTAGGTACAACCCATTTTGGGTTATTCTAACTCACTGTGTGGTATCCTATTTGAGACTCGAGTTTTTAAAGTTCTTGAATTCTGTGCCTGCAAAGACCTTGTCCTAGTTGTTTTCTACTTTGTAGTACAGGAAGGAAGAGGAAAGCAAAATGAGGGGAATTGTTCAGTACCTCTTTCCTTACTTTCTTCTCACATGGTGGTCCTGGCCCTGTTCCAAAGTAAACAGCAAAGGAGTTTAAACAGGAGGTAGAAGAGGTAACATTGGAACTGCTAGACTCCTCTCTCCATGTTGAAGAAGCTTCATTTTAGGTCAGACCTAGTTTTGACTTTGTGGGGTGGTGGTCTGCCTCACCCTGTCACCTTCTCCTCAGCTGTTCATGGCTGTGTGCATGCTTGGGCAAATCTGTCATTGAATGTGTTTGGTTCAGTTTGGTGTACAAGTGTACTGGCATGGGTTATAGAATCCACGTAAGTATAACTGATGTTCAGGTCAATGGAACATGACAAGAAACAATGTGGCCGTAGCGTGGATTCTAGAGCGATTTCTTGAAAAAGAATTACAGGATTAAATGAGACCCTTCTGGGAGAAACTGCTTAAGTAGGTGACTCTTTTCAGGTGATTCTGTTTGTATCAATTTTTTATCAGAACACTGAAATTGAAATTCTGCTTTGTTTGTGTTATTCCTTTTGGCTGTGCCATCTCAATGAACTTTTTATTATATAAAGCAGTAAATCCAGCACTGAGCTAAAAATGTATGACCCAACCTTGATTATGGAGTTGCAACAGCCTGCTATAATATTTCTTAAATGCAACTTAAACTATGCACACCTTTAAATAACAAACATTGCTTGGTGACTACATACATAAGAAGGGTGAGTCTGAGATCTCTTGTAATCGCATTTGAAAAGTAGGACTAGAAGGGGCTTTTCACTTATTATTGTACATCTAGCCAGGTATGTTTCCTGACTTTATCTTTAGGAAGTGCTAGAGATAGAGAAATGCTACTGGGGCTTAGTGTCCTTGACCTGAGTTAAGATATATAAATGCATGTAAGTTTTTAATGCATGAGGTGTCTTTTTTTTTTAAGGGCCAGTTGTCTCAAAAGCTGCTTGGTGCCAAAACATTGTTCTTTGGCTTTTGAAGTCTGAACAAAGAATGGAATGGGTTAACTCACATTACAGAAGATAATGTAAGGATCTACTTATAGAGAGCAAAGCAATTAAATAGGTGCCTGTCTCCCTTGTTGAATCTGGACCTTACTGTCGCACACGACTGAAGGATTCAATTAGAATGGCAAAAAAATCAGAAGATGAATGAAAATTAATATGACTAGTGCCTTTTAAATAGCTTTAGTCAAAAGAAATTGCAGAAAATGACCTGAAAGTTAATCCACATTTACTTATGTTTTGTGAATTGGTCCCCACAATGGCTAATTTTATTCCATGCTCATTTTAAGAAATAGATGTCAATAGTACAGAATTTTTTTTTTTAATGATAGAATGCAGCCTTTCCTACTGAGGGGAAAAATGCAAGTCATTTTTTAAATGGTTTTAAGTGGTTTGTAAAATTTCACATTTTCTCTTATGATCAGCAGGGTTAAAATAATAATTGCAAGGGGGTTTCAGAATATGGTTCTGTTTATTGTGTGTTTTACAGTATGTGCTACCTTTTCTGCTGCAAGGACAGTTATTATGTTTTAGCCAAGAGCTCTTTGGTCCCAAAAGAGCAAAGAGTCTCTTTAATGAAATCAGATGAAGTAGTGTACTGTGCAATATCTCTTAGCTGAAAGACTTGTTTTGAATAAAGGGAGGCTGGGTAATAAACTGTTAGACAGCTCAATGTGATTGTGGCATTCATTGTATATGCAAAGATTCCTGGAAGACCAAAATGCAATGTAGTCCCTTGTGTCAGAGCTGTTAATTATTTAAAAAGCTGAGTGTTTTTTAATGGGATTAATGTACCACTTCTCCAGCCCATTTCCTTGCTCCCAGTTGCTGCTTGCTTGCTTCCCCCTCCCCCCCCCTCACCTTTTACCATCCACAAATAACAGGGATCTACCTTTGTCCAGAATTACTACATCTTCTGTCAAACTAAGTTGGCTTTTTGAACCCTTGTTATTTTTGCTAGAAAATGTGGGACGGTGATTGATGTGCAGCACTCTTTCCTCAATATTTTATGTCCTTCCCTGATGGACAATTCCATTCACTGACCAAAAAGAGCAAGAAAACGTGTCTATTTTTTCCTATACTGTATCCACAAGGTTAATAGAAATAGAGTAAAAATTTACTTTTTCTTGCTACTGGTGATGAAAAGCTCAAATCAGCAGCCTGTCTGTTGAGGTAGGAGGTGTATTTATGACAAAGCCTCTAGTCAAGAAAAAAGCACAATTTGAAGTGTTAACATTCAATGGCAGAGGGATCTTTATCTTTGATGCTTTGCATGGAAAAATCTGCATAAAATATTGTGTGTGGGATGCCATTAACCTCTTTTTTACAGATAAGGAAACTGAGGCACAAAAAAGCTAAGGTCACCCAGCACAGCAGTGGTAGAACTGGAAGAAGAGATTTGACCACTGTGGCTTCATTCCAGTGAACTGCAAAACTTGTTCAAATTGGGTGAGAGTTCAGGTTAAAAAATCTATCCATATTAATTTGGCCAAGTCTCTGGCACAGCTTTTGGAGAATTGTTTGTGGGGTATGTGTTATGGGCTGTACGTGTTGTATAGAGGAAGATATTCTGTAAAACATGAAAGCGTCCTTTGGAATTATCAGTATTTTTTGCTGTATTTGGATGGATGAAAGTACAATTTAGTAGGAAAGAGAAAATGAAGAATAAGGCTGAGGTAGTATTATAGTTTATTTTATCTTACCTCATAGAAGTTTGCATGTTCCCCATGCTGTAGTTTATGGATTGTATATTCTTGTTCTTTGTTTTTCATGATATATGGCTTAATTCTTTCCATGACTCAATATAATGGCATTGGGTGAAGGCGATTACAGTAACATATTTACATTTTTAGGGAACTATAAAATCAGGCCCAACACAAATATTTCACTTTAATGTTAACATTTCAAGTGGTAAGACTATGCAAAACAGCCTTGACAAGAAATCTCCTCTGTTTTAATGAGACAGTTCTATGGATTTATAAATAAAGACATCTTAATATTCAAAAAGAAACACTAGAACGTAACCAGGGAAGTTTCATTGTATGCATCCAATGTAAGTCATGCAGAAACCACTCCTTAATGAGGCAGACTTTTTGCCCATCAGTCTTGTCATGATCCTTGCTTTAATCAAACCACTTCTATTTCCACCCTTCCTAGGACTATAAAGATTGGGAGCAAGGGAGGAAGAATTAGTTTATGTGGAAAAGCCAAAGGAGGATGAACTCAAAGTACTCAGTCTGTAAATGGATGCTACATAATGGAAAAGGTTAATATTAACAAGTCAATATTAAAGCTGAGAAGTGATAGAAGTGTTTTAGCATAAACCAAATGGATAAAAAAAAATATGAAGTGATGACGACAATGGAGTTCTAGGGAAGAGGTTGGATGTGACCCAGGGAATATAGCACTGAGGCTAAAGTAAGGTTGACTGCTACAATTAGGCAGGCCCTGGTCCAGGACTCAGTACAACAGGCAATAGTCCAATTCTTTGATTCCCTTGTCACAACCAGTGGTAGAGGTGACATTTCATAGTGATGGAAGAGCCGTGGTTGTGGTCTGAGTTATTGAGACAACAGGAGGATTGGATGTGAACTGCAGAAAAGAATGAGCATGAGTGAATTCCCTGCCCAGGGAGTCTACAAAATGTGACCAGGTAAATGAGGGAGAAGAGAGACTAAGCCCACACTGACAGAAAGTGCAGTGCAGTGTTCCAGAGTAAATGTGTGAAATCTCTACAGACACAGTACAAAACATACTGTCTTTCCTTATGGTTAAGGATGATATGCAAGTGGAGACGTTACACAAGGATTACTTATTTTGCAGCTCTTCTTCTTTAAAGTCATTTCCTTTTCTCTGCAATACCTTTCTTGCCAAGGAATCTGCTCCTTGAAGAAAGTGAAGATCTTGGTTCCTTTATTTTTAGCCTTGATCGAAAATAATGTCACTTCTAAGGATCCATGAGCATTACACTGCAGTATTGGTCCAATACTGACTGGCCATGTCTGCACAAGATGCTTTACTGAGCATTGGACACTTTATTATGCATTAAACATGCACGGGACTTAGTGCAGAGGAAATTAGGCTAATGTGCCATTTCCTAGTATGAGGAAATACAGGTACTAGATTAACGGTGCATTACCTACTTTGCATGTGCAGTGCACATGTTGATGCTGACTGTGAGCAACTTTCTCTAGCTCAGCCCAGGCAGCAGGGAGCCTGCTGCTGCCTGGCTATGCCCTGATGTGAGGGAGAGCTGTGCCAACTGCAGGGGCACCTGTCTTCCTACTTAGAGGGGATCTGGACCTGTCCTCATTCCCCATGTGTCCAGGAGAGCTGTCCTGGCAGTTGAGGCCGCTGTGTTCCAGCCATATGGAGATCAGGATCAGGAATGCTGCCTGCCAGCCACATAGGGATTGGGAAGGTCCTGATCCCCACATGGCTAGCAGACAGCATTCCTACAGAGTGGGGACAGCTCTCCCAGCCACACAGGGATTAGGACTGGCCCCCATGCCCCTGGGGGAGCCTAGAACTCCCCCTGGCTGTTGCAGGGGGCAGAGCATGGCAGAAGCAATTTGCTCCCAATGGGGACGCATGTGTTGATGTGATCCCTGGAGTGATTTAATTAATTGCATGTGTAGATGCACCCACTGTGAGAAGGTAAGTGAGTAGGCCCCCATACAAGAAAGCCCTGTAGCTAAGCCCATTAATAGTCAGCAAACAGAAGCATAACTACCAGCTTCTGCTACCATTCTTGTGTCTCTTCTAAGTGGGCACCTGTAGCCAGGGCCATTTCTGGGGGTGTGAATCAGGGCAACTGCCAGCTTTGCATCCAGTTGCTTGCCCCTGCTGCCAACTCCACCACTGTTGATGGCAGCGGCAGCTTCTTCTGGTCCGGGGCGCGTGGGATCGGGGCAGGGCCCCACACGCTGACTTGCCCCAGGCCCTGCACCCTGCTTGGGTCGGTTCTGCCTGTGCTTACTGCCCTTGTTGCTCACCCCTTGTTCTTCTACTGGCAAAAAATTTCCTTTCATTTAAGTATGTACTAAGTCTCACCTGTAACCCTAGCTTTACAAAGGGGAAAAATATTTGCTATAAACAAGGACTTGGCTAATCAGAAGAAGTATTATTATTGTTTATAATTGTTGTTGGTGAACTTAATTACTCTGTCTTGTCTGTGCTTGTGTCTATACAAATTTGGGGACGGGAACAAAATCTCATCTCTACAATGATCTCATCAGTGCAAGGAAGCACTCACTTGCATATTAGGCTGGGAGAAATTATAAGTCAGACTTGGCTTTGATCTTTAATGGAAATATAATCAGCAATACTTCTCTATGAAATGTGCACTGCCATTGCATAATATCCACTTAGAGGTGAGGCAGGGGCTTGAGGCAGTAGTCCAAAAGCATTAACATCCCTGGGTGGACATAATAGGATGATAAATGCTCACTGGGAAGGGATTCATATCACTTTTCAAATGGTTTTGAAAGTAAAACAGAAAGTTAGTCATTTTATATCAATTTAGTCAGCTCAGTACCCTAATTCAGTAATGAAAGACTTCACTGCCATCCGTCTAGAATGTATTTGCAATGCTTTAGTTAGGCTGTGTTAAGATTTCCATTAATACAATTCTATAAGGAGAAGGAAGAAAAGGAATTCTCCTGGAAATGAGACTCAATTTACATGGTAGCGCAGAGGGGAATTTTCTTTCTATAATATGATTTAGCAGGGTTTTGTCACTGGAACAGAACTGAAATGCTTGGTGATGGGGGAACACTTAGCCTGCCCTTCTGAGACTGACAGAACTGGTCTGCTTTTAAAAGAGTCCAAACAGGCTGCCAGTTTTTTAGCATCTGAGAGTGGGATTTTTTTATGGGGAGGTAAGGCTGGATAAACAATACTAGATGTGACTTTCTTATGGTGCTTTAGAGTAGAATATTTGGGGATGAAAAAATGGCTTGGGTATTTAGTCTTTGCTTCTGATGTATGAGTATTTAAAACAAGAACATGCATCTTTCCCTAAAAATCATACTTGTCTTTATAGTATCTTCTGATGATTAAAAGTTTTATGCTCCTTCTATATACTTTTTTTCAAATACATAAGGTGCCAGTCATTGTAACACCCATATAAACTAATACTTGACTTCAGTTGTAACCATGTGGTTTCTGCATCTCACTGAATCAGGTTTCTAATATACAGAATGTGCAATATGGCTTTGGGGCCAGGGTTCTTGCTACTTTTGCTTTTAGTATCTAAAGCATTACACTTCTTTAAAAGTGCAGGGCATTCAGATTCATCCAAGAAGCCAAAGTGATTTAAAAGGAAGTCACTTACCTAGAGTAAGATGATCTTGCCTCGGTTCCCTCAGCTCTACTGTTAACTTGCAGCATGATTTGAATCAAGTCAGTGTTCTCTGTGAGTTTCTCCATCTGTAAAACAGGCATAACAAAACTTTGACCAACAGATAATTCATTCCACTCACTGTGAGCTATCCTGTCAGTAAATAAGACTCTCAAATCTAAAGACAGATAAAGTTGTGCAACACTAGGTTCTTTATCTAGGTGTGATGAAAATATGATGCTACCAATGGATCCAGTCTACGTGGCAGTGTAGTGTATCAATCTATTTAAAAAACAAACAGACACTAACTACTGTTTTTGATTCTTTCATTAAAAAGAATGAAGTCCCCATGGTTTTAGTTTCTACCTTTGCCACAGTCTTCTTATATCACTTTGTGCAACTTACTTCTGTGTCAGGTCAGCGCCATGGTAAGGAAGTTTGGCCCCTGGGGCAAAGCCCACAGCGGAAGCCCACCTTCTCCCACACTTATTAAGGTGGCAAATGCCTCCCCACATTTGCCCAGGAGTGCAGATAGCAGTGGGAGCCACCATCCCCCCATCCCCATGCTCCCCCAAACGAGTCACTCGTGGCTCTGTCCCATGCCCTACTTTGGCTGGGCAGTGCCCGTTGGTGCCCCTTTGCTTTGGCACTTGGGGCAGTTGCCCCGCTCACCACCCCCCATCCCCCTTTGCTATGGCACTGTGTTGGGAGACAAACTATAAAACCTTCTGCTTCTGTTTGTCTCATGAGAAGAAAGCTCTTTTTGGGACAAGGGGCATTTTACTGCGTGTATATGGTTGTGTACGCAGTGCACTTGTGTCCCCATCTCAGTTGTAGTCTTAACTGCTGCAACTGATAACCAGGTAGAGAAACGTGTGTGTGTGTGTGTGCGCGCGCGAATGTATGTTTACTGAGGTGTATGTGTGCATGCATGTGGAGAGGGGAGGTAGAGCAAGAGGAAGGGAGAAAGGAAGTATTTGAGCTCTGTTTCATGCTTGTGACAAATCATTATTGCATGTCGAATGTTTCTTCCAGTGTGCTGATAATGTTTCAGAATATTTTGTTCCTAAATGCTATTTAAAACAGCGTAACACATTTTCCGCATAACAATTGCTACAAGCTGTGAATCCTGTCTAACTTTACTACCAAGCGTTTCAAGCATTTGGCAAATATTTAGTCAAGCTTAGCAACTGTTCAGCTTTCTTGAGGAATAGGACTATTTGTGGAGCAGTAATGAACTTGTTTACTCTTTGGACAAAGCACCGATCAAGAATTTGTCAAGCAGTGGTTCCCATTGTTAGTTGCAGAAAACTGCTAATAACAGCTTGATAATCCCTGACTACTTGTCAGGGGAAAGGTTGTTTGATTTGGTGATACACCATTGTTGGGTTTATGTGACCTTTTTTTCTGAACCTGTAACTACAGGCATGAGCTGTCCTTGTAGTTAACTGCAGTAGAAATTATGATAGGGTATGCAAATTCTATGTAGTACAGAAAGAGTTTAAGCTGCAGTGACCAGAATCAGCCCTTCCTGTTGTATCTGTTGTGGAGCAACTGTTCTCACCTGTGGAAGAAAGCACAGCCGAAGGGATGAACTCTTGTCTCTAGTCAGAAAGGCCTCTCTGCATGCCAGGCCTGCATGGCACTGAGCATGTGTGTTTATTTGGACCTCAAGATATTTCTTAGGCCAGGCAATGAGTTGTTCCACATGAGGAGAGATGGGGCTCCAAGAACTGAACCCAGAAAGGAGATGGACAAACATTGTGAAAGGGTGAGGATTCTGACACCTGAGAGAATTTTGTCTTACTGAGCGCATCTATATGTGCTATTACTGCACATGAATAAACTCCAGAGCTCATTGCTCTGTATCTTATTGCTCCCAGATGTGCTGCGTGCGCCTGGGAGCAATCAACTCCAGAGCAATAAGTTCCACAGTTTATTCATGTGCAGCACTTGGAGTCAGGTTAGAGCAGCCCCAGCCCTGGGGGTCAGTCTGCCAACCCAGGCCTGCTCCCTCCTGCTCAACGTGCTGCAGAGGGGCTGGCTGGGGCACAAGGGAGCTTCAGCACAGGGCTAGCTGGCAGGCAGCCCCCACACTAAACCAACCCTATGTCCCAGCCAGCCCCTACAGTGTCTAGATGTGCACTGCTGCAGAGATTTTTACTCTGCAGCAAGACAATATTACTATTACTTGTAATGTAGTATTAGTAATACTATTTACAAGTACTATCCTGTTTTAGAGTAAATTAGTTTACTCCAGCCTAATAAAAAAGAATAAACCCAAGCTTGGGGTTAGCCCTGCTTCCTTTCCCTGTTAACAAACTTTCAGTTATGTAATCATCAAAAGGCTGCTCACATTCTTCTCAGGACTGTGAATCTGAAACAGGAACAGAAAGCTTCTCTAGCATTTCACATGAGTTGACAGAAAGACAGCTCAACTTACTACTTGTCAGGGAAAAGGTGTCAGACGTACACTAGCTTCCTGCTGCTGAATTACCAAAGACATGTATTGTACACTGGCCTTTCTTTCTGCTCATCAACATAGTGGGTCTTGCATGCTAGGTGAGAGAAGTGTCAAGTCTGTGGGAGAAGCAGATTTAATTGGCTTAGGGTACCCTGTCATTAATTAAATAGCTGCTAAAGGAATTGTGTGTTCCATCAAAAGTTTTCTCTCACCAGCTGCTGTTTGATGTATGACGGAAATCTGTTTAAAACTGTTGTACTGGGAAGTATTTAGTTCTTCAAGATGATAACGGTGCTTGGAATATTTTGGTGAAAACACCTAAAGCTAAATAAAATGAAAAATTGTTCAAAGCCGGCAACTTCTTACACCTACACATTTCATAGCACATATTAAATGTTCAGCACCTTGTACAAGCAGGCCATTTTTTTTGGAGTTACCTTCAGCTGCTGGTCTTGGTGAAGTGCCTTCAATTATCATTCCTTGTAGTAATCATAGAATCATAGAAAATTAGGGTTGGAAGGGACCTCAGGAGGTCATCTAGTCCAACCCTTTGCTTAAAGCAGGACCAGCCCCAACTAGATCATCCCAGCCAGGGCTTTGTTGAGTTGGGCCAAGAAAACCTCCAATCACCACCTCACTAGGTAACCTGTTCCAGTGCTTCACCACCCACCTAGTGAGAAATGTTTCCTTGTATCCAAGCCAAACCTCCCTTGCTGCAACTTGAGACCATTGCTCTTTGTTTTGTCATCTGTCACCACCGAGAACAGTCCAGCTCCATCCTCTTTAGAACCCCACTTCAGGTAGTTGAAAGCTGCTATCAGATCCCCTCTTGGTCTTCTCTTTTGCAGATTAAATAAATCCAGTTCCCTCAGCTTCTCCTCATAAGTCATGTGCCCCAGCCTCCGAACCATTTTCGTTTCCCTCTGCTGAACTTTCTCCATCTTGTTCATATCCTTTCTGTAGTGGAGGGCCCAAAACTGGACGCAGTACTCCAGATGTGGCCTCACCAGTGTAGAATAGAGCAAAATAATTACTTCCCTTGATCTGCTGGCAGCGCTCCTAATAATGCAGCCCAGTATGCTGTTAGCTTTCTTAGACTTTTAAAACATCAGGAAAACCTGCACGTGCAAAGAGTAACACTGTTGAAATGCAAGAAAGGGCAAATTTCATTACATGTACAAAAGCCCTTTGGCAACAAGGGCACACTGCTGACTCATATCCATCTTATAGTCCACTGTAACCCCTGGGTTTTTTTCTGCAGAGCAACTGCTTAGCTAGTCAGTCCCCAGCCTGTAGCGATGCATAGGATTGTTCCTTCCTAAGTGCAGGACTTTGCACTTGTTCTTATTGAACCACATGAGATTTCTTTTGGCCCAATCCTCCATTTTGTCTTGGTCACTATGAATCCTAGTCCTACCCTCCATCATATCTACTGCTCCTCCCAGCTTAGTGTCATCTATGAACTTGCTGGGGATGCATTTCATCCCATCTTCCAGATTGTTAATGAAGATATTGAACAAAACTGGCCCCAGGACGGACCCCTGGAAAACTCCACTTGATACCAGCTGCCAACTAGACATTGATCCATTGATTACTACCCATTGAGTCTGACAATCCAACCAGTTTTCTACCCACCTTACAGTCCATTCATCCAACCTTTACTGACCCATACCTATATGTAACCATTTATGTAGGAAGCATGAGCTAAGAGTCCTTTTTTTGCTCTTATTTTTTCAAATCTTGTACTGTTTGGTGATGGAAAACCAAGAATAAATCTTAGTGTTGTGGTTGTAATTGTTCTTTGCTGATAACACTCAGCTGCAAAGCTCCCATAGAAAGTATAAAGAGGATTCTATTTTGGGGGGGGAGGGGAGTACAATAAAATGTGTGTGATAACACAAGAACTGAGAATACATAATGCAGCAGATGGCCTTTGCATGATGACTTCTAAGATAGTGGGAATCTGGGGAAAGCAATTTTTTACCAATATATATCAATGCTTTAAGCACAGGATGAAATTACACGGTACAATTGCATCATGTTAAGAGTGCTTAAAATTTGAATGATCAGAAACCAAGGTTCAGTAAGCAGTACTAAGTGCCCTTTAGGCATCTTAAATTTACACTACTTTGAGCAAGGATTTTCTTCCTGTGCTACCTAGCTTGAGTTAAGTTAACTTCTGGGTGTTAGCCTGATATTAAACCACCAGTTGCAGTTCTGCCAGGAGGCACTGCTCTCAGGTAGACTAGCTATCATCTGGGGCTCTATGGCCCTGGACTGAAACCTGGGCCATAGAGCCCCAGGAATGGGGTGAGTGGGGAGGGAGAGAAAAGAGGTGAAGGTGGGTAGGGGAGCCACACAGAGGAGGGGATGGAGAATAGTGGGGGGGGAGAAGGCAAGGGTGGGGGGGGGTCAGGATTGGCGAGGGGTGTAGGGAGGGGATAGTGGGAAGTGTGGGCTAGGTGTGTTGGGAGCTGCCAGGCTGCTGCCCCCTGACCTACAAATTGCCCCCTCCATCCCAGATCACTGCTCTGCTGCTCCAATCAGTCTGAGAGAGGTGGATATACCAGTAGGAGGATTCCCCCTCCCTTTCTTCTCCTGGGGTTCCTGAAGACCGTGCTACCCCTGTGCAGCCAAATCCAGCCCTTATGAGACCCAGCAACTGAAGGGGAGGTGAGGGGGAAGGGGAACAGAGGTCAAGGAGTTTCCAAGCAGCTGCAAGGCCTGGTTGGGGCTGGATTCAAGTGCCAGAGTGGCATGGATAGCAGGGAGTCCGGGAACAGGCAGAAAGGGAGATCCTCCTCCACCCACTGCCCCTGCCACCATTACTCTTGGACTGATCAGAGTGACAGGGCAGCAATTCCGGGTGGAGGAACCAATTTCCAATTGTGATCTGGGCATGAAGGAGGACCAGTTGCTGATGTAGGCAGCATGGCAATCTGGGGGGCAGAAGGGATGATCCAAGTATCCTTGCAGACCGCAGACCGCAGTTGGAGTACTGCGTGCAATTCTGGGCGCCACACTTCAAGAAGGATGCGGATAACCTGGAGAGGGTCCAGAGAAGGGCAACTCGTATGGTCAAGGGCCTGCAGACCAAGCCCTACGAGGAGAGACTAGAGAAACTGGACCTTTTCAGCCTCCGCAAGAGAAGGTTGAGAGGCGACCCTGTGGCTGCCTTTAAGTTCATCACGGGGGCCAGAAGGGAATTGGTGAGTATTTATTCACCAAGGCGCCCCCGGGGGTTACAAGAAACAGTGGCCACAAGCTAGCAGAGAGCAGATTTAGATTGGACATTAGGAAGAACTTCTTCACAGTTCGAGTGGCCAAGGTCTGGAACAGGCTTCCAAGGGAGGTGGTGCTCCCCCCTACCCTGGGGGTCTTCAAGAGGAAGTTAGATGAGTATCTAGCTGGGGTCATCTAGACCCAGCACTCTTTCCTGCCTATGCAGGGGGTCGGACTCGATGATCTATTGAGGTCCCTTCCGACCCTAACATCTATGAATCTATAAGTAGCGTGGAGGCCCTTCCCCCCTCTTTCTTGCCTTCTGCTATAGCTAGCCATGTATCCTCTAGCCATGTATCCACCCCTTGCTCACCAGCTCTCTAGCGGCAGGGCTGAGCTTTGCACATTAAAGAAGGTCTTAACTCTGAATGTGTTACTAGCACTTATTAACATTATCACAGACTAACATTCCTGAAAGAATGAACCTGTGAAGGAGGCATACCATAATCAATCCCTAACTTCAGGAGTAATAGTTCTATGCTGATTGCTAGTAATGGCCCTTTGCAGATGAAACCAGTGTTCAGACTAGGAGTTCCATGTATATAGAGTAAGATTAAGGAAGACTGTCAGAGGCCAGACAGAACTCAAGGGAGTAGCATGTGAACCTAAACAGCATTGGTGTAGCCCGAGACTCAGGTGTTAGTTTTTGTTCATGTGTGGGCCTCAGAACTTGTTCTTCAAGCCTAGAGCTTTAAGGTAAGGTGCCATCTTGCCTGGTGATGGCTAATGACCTTGAATAGTGGTATGAGAATGCAGACTATTGATGCTCACAGAGAGTTAAATGTAAACTTGCATTTACTCTGGCTTGGGCAGGGGAAAAGAAGAGAACTTTCCTATTTGGCATTTTTGTTACTATAGTGGAAGGCTTCCTTTAAGGATCTATGATCAGAGGATTAATCCTCCAAACAAATCCACAGCAAACAGAAATTAGGGTCATGAGTAGGGCCATCTACTGACATTCAGTTTCTACTGGGAGAATCACCATTCTCCTTGTAGAAAACAAATGTGTGTAGATGTTGAAGCTTTTTATCTCAGAGCAAAAATGACCAGGGTTAAATTGCTCCTGGGAAAGTTTTTCCCAGGTGACTGAACATCTGTACCCTTTCCCCTGACTTAACTTCTCCTGGGGACTATGCCTTTCTAGATCAAATCACCCCAGTCTGGAGAAGGCATGAGGCAGCTGCTTCCCTCTCTTCCATAAATAGTAATGGAAGGAAGGATCAGTCCCAGATGCTCTCTGCCTGATGCTCACACCTGAGTTCCTTGTGTGAGAAGAAAGCAGGCACTTTGCCAGGCCACTCCTGCTCAGCTGAGTGGCAGAGGCAGCACGCTGGGCTTGCAAGGCCAGCTTCCCCTTGCCCACCCTCACTGCTCACTTGAGTGGCAGAGACAGCAATTTAAAAGCCAGACTGTATAAGAGTTTGGTGCAAGTCTCCCAAACTTTCCATGCAGACCCTTTAGCTTGTATAGTTCTCCAGCCTTGGGGCTAGAGGAATGTCTATACAGTTTTGTTCCCAGGATATTTTTCTACCAGAATAATTTTTTTGCAGTAGAAATTAACATCTGTATGGAGCCCTACTCTTAAAGTTGGTGAGAGGCATTCTGCTACCACAACTTTTAATTAAAACTTACAGGGCAGGGTACTGCTGTCTAGAGTTTTTTTCCAAGTTATAGTTGCTCCAGGTACTGTTAGCTAGAGGGATTTTTTTTTCCCCTCTCTCTCTTTTTCCATCACCACTGTTGTTTAGCTTTTCCTGTTGTGAGGGCCTGATGTTTTTCTACTAATGATATTACTAGACATTTATAAGAAAACTTTCCAAAAGTGAGATTTTCAAGTGCAGTGGTTGGGCTGAGTAACAATGAAAGGGCACAGAAGCCTAAAGCTGGATTCATAAGGAGGATATGTTTGAAATGTGGAGACTTGAGGATGAATTTTTATCTTATTACCTAGATTTATGCATAAAAATAAGAATGTACCCTGAAGTACAGAGTCGTGAGTAATCACTAATCTTTGGAGTTGACTTTCTCTTGGTGACACTAACTTCAGTGATGAAAAGAAAAGCTGATGCCCAGAAAAACTAGCACAATGCATCTTAAAAGCTGATTTGTTTCCTTTTTTTTTTGTACTTAGATTTACTTTTCTTCCTTTTAACTTCTTTTAGGAGAGATTTTGATTGCAAACTCATCTTAAATGTCCCTGTTAGTGTGATTTCACCTTGGATTGTAACTAATGGCTACATGTCTGGCATTAACCTGTTTTTACTTTGATGTTTTGGCTTTGAATTTTTCTTAGTTAACTTTGGGCAGTGTTGGTATGCTTTGAAAGAAGTTTTCCCTCCCTGAAAAATGGGATGCATTTGGAAGCATTTTATTTTAGGATGGAAAGTCGAGGGAGGGAGGTGAAAACCCTTACTGACTTTGAAGAAGAGGGAAAAAATAGGTAAAATTCACATTCTTATTCTTACTGCTACCCTCCCAAAGGGACAGCTATAATATTAAAAGTGGCCAATGAAAGGAGGGTCCACATTTTAATTGACATGCACCCAGTATTACTTGATGAGTCCCATGGGTTTGCTTGGGTTGTAAGTCAGGGCAGGGTGTGTAAATGAAAATGCAGGTCATCTGCTTTTCAATTAGCTGCACACTTCTCTAAGGTTGCCTGGCCTCCCTCCAGGTCCACAAACCAACTGCACTGCTTAGCAGAATTGGGAACAGGACACGCAACTGAATTGGAAGAGAGGTGCCAATCATGTAAGTTCTATAAAAGTGGGGTGTTTGAATTGAGAGTGTGTATCACATTGGGAATCTGGCATTTCTGATGGTGCTGAGTGTTCTTAGTTTGCTGAAAAGTATTTAGATTACTCTGCAACCAGCAGGATCAGGCCATTATTTCTTGAGTTAAATTGATAGTAATTCACGTGTCTTATCTCACAGCATTTGGCTGCAGGCCAACTGCTCTGTAGAGAAGATGGGGTTTTGCAAGGTCAGAATCTGTATATAGCAGCTGTACCTTTGTGTAGCTGGGAAGTTAAGCAGTGAAACTGTGGGGAGGTAGGGGCTGAGAGTACAAAGGGAGGAATGAGGGGATCCAAGCTAAATGAGTTCATCTGATGTAGTGTTTAAAAGGGCACCCGCTCTGAAATGTGCTCAATTTCCCATTATATGAGATTGAATCTATGTAATCAAAATATTATCTTAATTACACTAATTACAGACCCTTAGAATGAGAACTAACTCATGGTGTTGCTAATGTGAGCAGCTGATTATAGTCTACTAGAATAATGACAGTGTAATTGCTTACATTTGTCTGTAGGTGTCAATTTAGAAATTAACTGACTTATATATAACCGGCTAGAGGGGGTTGGAAATTATCATATCCTTAAATGTATTGATGGTAGTTCATTTGTTTTTTCCTTAAGTAGTAGATGAAGTCAGCTGCTTCATCCTCTTGATTTTTTTTTAATCTGTTCCACATTATATTTATATCACATGAATCTAGCTAGGTTTTTAAAATAATCAGTTAAATTTGCATGGTCTTGCTTTATAGCAGAATGTCTTCAATTTTATGGAAGATGTTCGGCTGAATAGAGAACACTTTTTTTCTTTGCTTTTCAAATGATCATTTATAATTACTAAACTAATAGTGCCCACAGTAACTATATATTTTTTTGTAGGCAAAAGCCTACAACATTGATAAATTGTTGCTGCTAGCTAATAAGAGAGATTCCAGCATGAAAATAGTTACAATAATTTTAAGCTGTTATTTCCCCCACCCCCCCTTACTCTTAATGAAGAATGATTTACATGCTTCAGGTATTTGAGTAAGTTTTTGTTATTTATGATTGCTTATACTGTTTTTAGTATAAAGACTGATATAGAATCTTCCTTTGGTTGGGAGGATAGATGGAGGAGAGCTGGAGGCAGGGTATGTATGCTCTGTTCCCAGCTCTGTCATTGTCTTCACATGTTAATTTTAACTAGTTACTTCAATTATAGGTAAGACTAGTGGTATTTCCTATGAAAACTGTGAACACGCTCCATTATGAAATCTTGTTTTCATTTGATTTGTAAGTGGAGGTAGTTGAAACTTTGACTCTTTGATTCATGAGAAATTTCAACAAATTGGCTTTGGAATAAAATAAAACACTTCAAATTTTCAATACACACACATGTGAAAAGTCTGATGCACAGGATTTTGAAAAGGAAATGCGTTCATTGAACCCTGGAAATTGTTGACTAAAAGCAACAACTCTTATTTGCCAAAAAGCCAGGCCAGCAAGTTAGCAGGAGACCAGGCAGGTTTCCAATGGAAAAGGATTTTTTTTTTCCCCCCTTCAACTTGCTTGGCAGGCAGAGTTCATCTGAAACTCTATCAGTGGCCTGCTGAAAGAGTCATTGAAAGTGACACATTGCCACGAAATATTTTGCTTTTGACAAATTGGTATTTCCAGCAGAAAATCTTCTGCCAGCTGTATTTATAATTTAGCTAGAACTTCCACATGCTGAACGATAAGGTGGGGGAAAGAGCTTCTTTTTTTTAACCTATGTATAAACAAACAAACAAAAAAATCTAGTAACTTTTTCTTTGTGTTGAATTTGAACTTTGGCTTCGGTATAGCATTTGTGACATGGATGCGCTTTTTGGCCTCTCCAGGAGAATTTGTTCAAATACATTTCTAACAGGTGCATGCCTAACTTGCCTGCTCGCTGCAGCTTGTGTAGCCAGGCTGCACCCAAGCTGGCCAGGCCTGCATGGACCAGAAGTGCACCATCGATTGGCCTGGAGACTTGGTGTTGCAGGCCAAAAGGTTACTAGAGACCAGAGCAGGGGGGTAAGAACAAACAAGACACCAGAAGCGCATCTGGCCATTCTCACCCCTGCCAATAGCACAGCCCCATCAGGGACATACACAGACTGGGAGCAAACCAGAAGGTCGCTGGTGGGAGTACTGGCCTCATGTGGGCATAGCAATGACTGCCACAAAGCGAAGCCAGACCTATCCCAGCACAAAATCAAGAAGGGTCTTCACAGAGAGGGAATCTTGCCAAGAAGCACAATAATAATGGGGACACAAGAGGTATGCAAGGCTCCGAAGCAACCCACAACCCAGAAAGGGGGAGAAGCTCCAGGCCTGAGCCATTTGAATTTACATTACTGATTTTAGCTTTCCTTCTTAAAAAGCCAGATGCTGTGGTTGGATCCACATGTATTCAAACCCTATCTGTCTCTCTGCAAAGATCAGACTGCACCATACTCAACATGTCAACAAGAGTGGCAACAACATCTGAGTGGAAACAGGAGTAGGGGACGAGGAGCCACACAGAAAATATGCCACCATGATCACACCTGAACCCTCAGAGGAACACAGTATCACCTCCAGGCAAGTACAGGTTCATCTTCTTGAGCATCAAGTCATGGTGGGTGAGGGGGCTGGGAGTAACATGGCCCCAGGGGTTCAGAACATGCCCGTGGCACATAGGCAGTGGTACTGGGTGTGAGTCTGTTACAATGGTCAAGGTGACCAGGTTTTGAAAAATGGCTTTTCACATATGGTCAATAGAGATTCCCCACAGTGCCTCTATATCAGGGATGAATAATTACTTCAGCTGGCAGTCTGCTTAATGAGTTTGGTGAGATGTTTAGGGGCACAAAGGTAGCTCTGCCCCTTGAGAGGTGTCCTGCCTTCTGGTCACCAACTTGGGATGGAAGTCTCACTCCTAACTCCTGACCTTTGCCAGCAGAAGTCCCTCCCCTTGCCCTGGAAGTGCTCCTTCTGGAAGGTGGGAGTTGCCTTCTTGGAACTGGATAAAAAATCATATACTAAAAATCATACATCTACGATAACCTATTTTAGTTCTATTTCAAAAAATATTTTTGTCCTGATTTGTGTTTGTGTAGTGTATGTAGAGGTGATTGCATAATAGCTAAAAATAAAGTCATACTCTTATATATTGTATGTGGGGTTAAGGAGGTGTACTTGGTGGGTGGGTGGAGTTGGGGGAGTATGTGGTTGGGGGGTGGATGGGTGTAGGTGTGGGATTTGTGTGGGGTGTATGTGCAGGTATGGTTGGGTGAGTGGGAGGGTGTTAGGGGTGTATGTGGGTATGGTAGGCATGGGAGGTGTGTGTGTGGGTATGTGTGTGGGGTGTGTTTAGGGGTATGGTGGGATGTGTGGGGTGAGTATAGTTAGTGTGTGTGTGTGTGTGTGTGTGTGTGTGTGTGTGTGTGTGTGTGTTGTTGAGGTATGGGAGGGTTGGATGTGCACATGTGGGGGGTTTCCCCTGTGCCTGTTTTTTGTGAAGTGGCTGAACTCAGGCCTTCCACAGGCAGGGTCAGGGTGGGGATCAGCACTTCCTGCCTGGCTTACAGTGTGCTGCAAAAGGGTGGGAAAACAGCTGCCACCAGCGTGCAGCAAAAGGAGTCCCTGTGGGGGAAGGAGGGGGAAGCCAAGCCTAGCCCTGCCACCTCTCTTGGCCTCCATCTCAGGGAAGCTGAGCTCCTTCACACCCCTCCCTCCATCTATGCACTCCTCTGCCCAGCCATGCACAAGCAGGACTAAAGCTAGCTGCAGGCAGAGCCTACCTCCGCCATTCTTTCCTCAATGTTGCAGCTTTCCCTCCCTACCTGTTGGCCCAAGTGCTGCAGCAGGGACAGGAGGAGGAATCACTGGCAGCTGGGGTAGCCCAGCAGTTCCCCAAGTGGCTGCAGCAGTGGCAGCAGCAGCAGCCCTGCCTAGAAGATGTGCCTGCTGGCCATGACTGGGACCCTCTGGTGGGGGAGGCTGGGAGCGCAGCATGGGCTGCCCCAAGTGGGAGTGGGCAGGACTCGGCCCCATGCAGAGCACAGCAGGGGCAGCCACTAGCCAGGCCAGATGCAATTAATTGGTGGGTGTCTGCCTGAAGGCCGGATCCAATCAGCTGATGGGCCGGACTTTGCCCACCCCTGCTTTATATCCTTGTTTCACAGTGCCTCCATTCCTAGTGGGCATGATTTGGGATTGAGGCACAGTGGGACTTGGAACTGCTATAAGATGGGTTCTGGTACCCAAACAGCCTGGAAGAATATGCTGCCATAGAGAATGAAGAAGGTATGGGTTGTGTTCTTATGTATCATTAAATATCAGCATCTTGGTTTATCAGATTGATATTGCATGACTGAATAGTTGAATTCTGAGAAGGCTTTTAGTTAGGTAGCTACAGGAAATGAACTAGAAACAAGCTTCTTAAAGGAACAATGAAAGGAAGGGAAGCTATGAACTTTGAAAACCTTCTGGTCTTCAGCCTTTCTGGAAAGGTTTACTTTTCCAACCCTAGATGAAAGGGATTACCTAAACTTCAGGTCTAGGAAAGGAAGGAGATTTTGAGTTGGAGATATCTGTAGGTGTTGGACAGACATGAATTATAACAAGCAAGTTATCCTTCTTTACTCGGATATGGAGGTAACTAGAATGAATAGAAAAGGAAGATTAAGAGGAGGGTAGAGGGCGTAGAGCTTTATTGTTTTTTGCTCTTTCTTCTTTGCTGCTTAGTTCTTAAATAAATAATGCTGTGTTTTGCATAAGCTTTTCTAGAATCATCTTCCTCGGTTGATGATAACTTTCTTGGAGACATAGGACCTGCAACTGCCAAAACAACTTGGAAAGAAAAACTTGCAATAGATTCCATCTTGTGGGGTTGTAGTGACCCCCAACTTTAGTCAGCAGAAGGATCTGAACATATCATGTTCACAGCGCAGTCTACCAGCACTTGACCAACACAGTAACTGGGAGGGTAACAGCTAGCTGCTGCTATGTGCACCTGCATAAGAAGACAATGGTGAAAGCAGGAAATATTTAGTTCTACTCCAGATCCTAGAAGGGAATGTTATCTAGTAGTCACACACCTACATGCTAAATTTTCTTCTTTCTTGGAATCTCTGTTCCTGCTTTTCCCCTTTTTTTCAGCCTCCTTGGCCAACTAGTACGAGTTTCCTGACCCTTGGCTTTTGATATAATTCCATTCCTTTACTTCTCCAGAAAAGCATACCTCAAACAAGACCTATAATTAAGCCAAAAATAAATGATTTTTTTCATTGGAACAATACATTTTAGTAGGGGAAGTGCCGTGGAACTGGGGAGCAAAGGAAGTGCAGGAAGAGTGGTCATTCCTTAAGGACACAATCCTTGAAGCACAAAGGAAGTCCATTCCCATGTGGAGGAAAGGTAGCAAAAGTGCTGGGAAGTCCTCCTGGCTATATAGGGAAATCATGGTCCTCTTAAAAGAGAAGAAAGAGGCATACAAACAATGGAAGCAGTCCACAAAGAGGGCTATATAAGAATGGCCCACACTTGCAGATTAGAAAGGCTATGGGAGTGATTGAATTTAAATTAGCAACGGAAATCAAGGACAACAAGAAGTCCTTCTTTAGGTACATAGGGAATAGGAGGAAAACAAAAGGGAGTGTGGAGCCATTGCTCAGCAACTCAGAACTGGTTACCTATGCTCAGGAGAAAACTGAATTCCTGAATGACTACTTTGCTTCAGTATTTCACCACACTAAGGGGAAAATCAAGCCAGATAGAGGACAAAATGGGTATGGTGGGAATGACCGCCTTCCTACTGTTGATGTTGAGTTGGTGCATGATCAGTTTAAAAAAAAAATTCGATATAAGTCAGCAGGACCAGATGAACTTCATCTGAGAGTGTTGGAAGAGCTGGCTGAAGTAATTGTGGAACCCCTGGCGAAACTCTTCCATGACTCGTGCCACTCCTGAGAGGCCCCTGAGGACTGGAAAAAGGCCAATGTTGCGCCCATCTTCAAAAAGTGGAGGAGAGAGGACCTGGGTAACTATAGGCCAATTAGCTATCCCTTGGAAAAACCTGGAAAAATTCATTAAGGAGCCTATATGAAATAGGCTTGTAGAAGGTAGGATTCTAAATGACAGCCAGCGTGCCTTCGTTGCGGGCTGGTCTTGTCTTACCAGTCTCATCAACTTCTATGACCAGGTAACTCACAACCTGGATAAGAGAGAGGAGGTTGACGTTGTATACCTAGACTTCCAAAAGGCCTTTCATCTGGTATCCCATGATGTTCTCATGGGAAAATTGGAAGATTGCAGGCTTAACTGCTCGACAGTTAGGTTGGTAGGAAGCTGGCTGTGGCGTAGGAGCCAGAGAGTTCTCATGAATGGATCTGTGTCATAGAATCACAGAAGTAGGGTTGGAAGGGACCTTGTAGATCTTCAAGTCCAACCCCCTCCCTGGGCAGGAGGAAAACTGGGCTCAAATGACCCCAGCCAGGTAGGCATCAAGCCGCTTCTTAAAGACCCCCAGGGTAGGAGCCAGCACCACTTCCCTTGGAAGTTGGTTCCAGATCCTAGCCGCCCTAACTGTGAAGTAGTTCCTACGGATGTCTAATCTAAACCTACTCTCCAACAACTTGTGGCTGTTATTCCTTGTTATCCTGGGGAGCACTAGGGGAAACAAGGTCTCCCCCAAACCCTTCTGGTCCCCCCCAGTGAGTTTATAGATGGTCACAAGGTCCCCCCTCAGCCTTCTCTTGTGAAGGCTGAACAGGTTCAGGTCCTGTAGCCTCTCATTGTAGGGTCTGTCCTGCCTGTCCCCGGATCATGCGGGTGGCCCTCCTCTGCACCCTCTCAATGTTGTCCACATCCCTCTTGAAGTGGGGTGCCCAGAACTGGACATAGTACTCCGGGGGAGGATCACCTCCTTGGACCTACTTGAGATGCATTTGTGGATGCACATTAAGGTCTGGATAGCCCTGCCGACCATGACCTCGCATTGTCGGCCCATGTTCATCTTGGAATCAATGATGACTCCAAGATCCCTTTCTGCCTCTGTGCTCTCAAGAAGGGAGTTTCCCATCTTAAAAGTGTGCTGCTGGTTACTACTGCCCAAGTGCAGCACCCTGCACTTGTCCATATTGAAACGCATCTTGTTTTTGTTAGCCCACCCCTGCAACCTATGCAGGTCTTTCTGCAGTCTTTCCCTCCCTACTAGCATGCCCACCTCACCCCAAATTTTGGTAGCATCAGCAAATTTAAACAGGTTGATTTTCACCCCATTGTCCAAATCGCTGATAAAGAAATTGAACAGCGCGGGCCCAAGGACTGAGCCCTAGGGTGCTCCACTGCCTACTTCCCCCCAGATTGAATATGACCTGTCCACCACCACCCTCTGAGTACAACCCTTCAGCAAATTTGCAATCCATCTGACTGTGTAGGCAAGAGTTTCTCCAGGATTGAGGTAAGACTGATGGGCCTATAATTGCCCGGGTCCTCCCTCCCTCCCTTTTTTAAAGACGGGGAACACATTGGCTATCTTCCAATCATATGGCATCTGGCCTAAGCACCACCAGTGCTTGTAAAGCCATGCCAAGGGCCCTGCAATTACCCCTGCTAGCTCCCTCAAAACCCTGGGGTGGAGAGCATCTGGACCTGCTGATTTGAACACATCCAGCCCCTCCAGAAGCACTCTAACCCGGTCCTCCTCAACCTTAGGTTTGGAGGCGTTCCCCTTGAGTCCATCTTGAATCACGGTCGGGGGGGGGGGTCCCAGTCCCTGCACAAGAAAATGGAGGTGAAGAATTTGTTAAAGAGGTCTGCTTTCTCCTCTGGCGCAAGCACCAGATTGCCCAGCGTATCTTGCGGGTCCCCACATTTCCTGTTGCCTTCTTCATCCTCCCTATATATTTGAAAAAGGACTTTTTATTGTCTTTGATCTTGGACACTAGTCCTAGCTCTATGTCCACCTTAGCTTTCCTAACAGCCCCCCTACAGGCCCAAGCAGTAGAGGTATACTCCTCTTTGGAGATAAGCCCCCCCCCCCTTCCACTGTGTGTACACCGCCTCTTTGGCAACCAGGCATTCCCGGACATCCTTGGTGAGCCAGGGAGGCTTTTGGGCACTTTTGCCCCCCTTGCTTCTTGTTGGGATCGTCATCCCTTGGGCCCCGAGTATCGTCTCCTTAAGGAATGACTACTCATCTTGGGCACTGAGTTCCCCTTCCCTCGAGAACCACAGCACCTCTCCCACCAGTCTCCTCAACTCATTGAAGTTGGCCCTCTTGAAGTCTAGGGCTACCGCCTTGCTGCAGGCCCTTGACACCGTGCACTGGATGATGAAATCCAGCAAGTGATGATCACTACCACCCAGGTGGTCAAGGACCTGGAGCCCCCTTACCAGATTATTGCCTGTGGCCAGGACCAGGTACAACAGGGCATTTCCTCTGGTGGGACTGTGCACCTCCTGGGTTAAGTGGAGGTCCTGTATCTCAGCCAGGAACTTCCTGGAATGGTCCGACCTGGCTGACTGCTCCTCCCAGCAGATGTCCGGGTAATTTAGATCACCCATGACAACTACATCCCTTGCCTTAAGTGCCTCTGCAAGCTGGCCCAAAAATACCCAGTCCAGCTCCTCCCCTTGGTTGGGGGGTCTGTAGTAGACCCCCACCGTTAAATCCCTCTCCCCATGACCCCCTTGTATCTTGACCCAGAGCACTTCACCTTGCCCCTCCTCTGACCCCATATTGCTGGCAGAGGATGTGTATTGCTCTTTGACATACAGCGCCACACCCCCTCCCTTCCTTCCTTCTCTATCCCACCTGTAGAGCCTATAGCCCCTAATGCTAGCTGCTAGTCATGGGATGAATCTCACCACATTTCTGTAAGCCCTACTATGTCTGGGTTTGAATTGGCTATTCTGAGGGTGAGTTCCTCCTGTTTGTTCCCCATACTATGAGCATTGGTATATAGGCATTTAAGGCCTTGCATAGCTTTGCGTGTCACCCCCCGATTAGGAAGACTATCTGGACCCCTGTTTCCTCCTTGGGCACTCCTTGCATGTGTCACCTGTCTTGCTCAGGTGGTGTCTCCATGTCTTCCTGCATGGCCCCGCTCCCCCCCGGCGAGGCTAGTTTAAAGCTTGCCGTACGAGATCAGCCAACCTGGAAGAGAAGACATGCTTGCCTGTAGGAAACAGGTGAAGCCCATCCCTCCCCAGCAAGTCCCCTGCCCAAAAGCATGGGTCATTATCTAGGAACCCAAGGCCCGCTTGATGGCACCAACTCCGTAAGTGCCGGTTGACCTCGCCAATGCAGGCCTTGTGTTGCCATCCCTGTCTACTCACTGGAAGAAGAGAGGAGAATACCACCTGTGCCCCTGTCTCCTTAAGCTTGGCCCCCAAAGCCTTGAAGTCCTTCATAATGTGGTTAGGGTTGCCTCTGGCCACGTCATTCGTTCCCACGCGGATGACAACCATGGGGTACTGGTCTGCAGGTCGGATGTAGGCCGGGATCCTCCCCGTGATGTCCCAAACCCGAGCCCTAGGCATGAAGCAGACCCCCTGCATCATGGGGTCAGGCTGGCAGATGGGACCTTCCAGTCCTCATAGGATGGAGTCTCCGATGATGAGAACCCGGCCTTTCTTCCTGCTGGTGTTCGTTCTGGCAAGAAGTAGCCAGTGGTGTCCCTCAGGGGTCTTTGCTTAGTTCAGTGCTTTTTAACATCTTTATCAATGATTTGAATGTGGGGGTGAAGAGCTCACTGGCCAAGTTCGTGGACAACACCAAGTAATGGGGAAGCATGGTCATGCTTGGAGATAGGCTGAAGATACAGGCAGACCTAGATAGGTTAGCAAGTTGGGCGGATTGGAATCAGATGTAGTTCAACTTTGAGAAATGTAAAATGCTCCACCTGGGGATGAACAATCTCCAACATAACTACAGGCTCAGTGGTGCCAAATTGACCAGCACCATGACTGAAAGGGACCTAGGGGTAATAATAGACCACAGTATGAATATGAGCCATCAGTGCAACGCTGTAGCCAGCAGGGCAAATAATACTCTGACATGCATCAATCAATGCATCTGAAGCAAAACCAGGGAAATGATTCTTCCACTTTACTCAGCTTTGGTGAGACCACAGCTGGAGTACTGGATTCAGTTCTGGGTGCCACACTTCAAGAAGGACATTGGAAAGCTTGAGAGAGTCCAGATAAGAGCCACCCATATGATCGGAGACTTTCATGGCAAGCCATGTGAAGGAAGGCTGAGGGACATGGGGCGCTTAAGCCTAAAAGAGAGAGGGCTGAGAGTGAACTTGGTAGCAGCTGACCGCTACATCAGGGGAATACATCAGGGGTTCAGCAAACAGCTGTTCACCAGAGCACCCTTGGGGAAAACCAGGAGTAATGGCCACAAACTCCTAGAAGATCACTTCTGGCTCAACACTAGGAAAAACTTCTTCACTTTTAGGGTGTCCAAACTGTGGAATAGGCTCCCTCCTGATGTGGTGCAATCACCTACCCTGGAAATCTTCAAGAGAAGACTGGACAGTCACCTTGCTGGGGTCACCTGACCCCAGTTGTCTTTCCTGCCTAGTGCAGTGGGGTGAGGTGGGGCTGGACCTGATGATCTTGCAAGGTCACTTCTAGGCCTTACAATCTATGAATACTATCCTACTTTCCTCCCCCTACTTCTTACTACTTAAACCTGTCTCCATTCTGGCAAATGCAAAATCTTTGCTTCCAAAACACAGAGGTGTTAGAATTTCTCAATGAAACAGCTCCTTAAATGTAGGCAAAATTATTTGTTATTGGGGATGATGAAAGTTTCAAGTTCATTGAAAATTGCTTTTAAAAAAATGGCAACCTGAAGGTGAACATATGACACATGAGATTTCAGTCTGGTTAGGCATGAAGCTAAATTTAAAACAGTGTTTTATGATGGGGAAACTGTCAGGCGACCTGATTACAGACAAAGCTGGTGTACTACCATTGGTAATACTTAGAATCAGAGAATCATTAGGATTGGAAGGGACCTCAGTCCAATCCCCTGCTCAAAGCAGGACCATCCCCAACTAGAATATCCCAGCCAAAGCTTTGTCTATCCAGGTCTTAAAAACTTCGAAGGATGGAGAGTGCACAACCTCTCTGGGTAACCTGTTCCAGTGTTTTACTATTCTCCTAATGAGAGTTTTTTTTCCTGATGTCTGACCTAAAATTCCCTTGCAAATTGAAACCGTTGCTCTTTGTTCTGTCAAATGTTACCACTGATAACAGTCTAGTTCCACCCTCTTCAGAGCCATCCTTCAGGCAGTTGAAGGCTTGTCTTCTCAAAACTAAATAAGCCCAGTTCCCTCAGCCTCTCCTCAGATGTCATGTGCCCCAGACCCCTAACCATTTTTTGCACTCTACTGGAATCTCTCCAATTTGTCTACATCATTTCATGGGTTGGGGAGAGCAAACTGGACACAGTACTCCAGATGTGGCATCGCCAGTTCTGAAAAGAGGGAGAATAGTCACTTCCCTTGATCTGCTGGCAATGCTTCTTCTAATGCAGCCCAATATATTGTTAGCCTTTTTTGTAACAAAGGAACACTGATATAGAAAGGCAGAGTAAAATGAGCATGCATTAAAAGATGTAAAGAAGGAATTATATATTAAACTAAACACTCTCTTTTAAGACAGAACAATTGAGTAATTGAGTAATACAGAAGCAAAGTTGAGTTTTAATGACTTAAACAGTCATGTCTTCAAACACTGTAATGTAAAACATTATTTTGATATTTCTATTAAAAAAGTCAATAAGATTTCTAATGTCTGCCTAAACATTTACCTAAACCTCACAGTTCTTTTCTGGTTATGGAATAATCAGGCATCTGAGAAATGTAAAGCTTTATTGCGAAAGGCTTCTAGTACTTGAGACTTTGAGAACATTTTCTGTCCTGCTCAAGTCTATTCCCTACCCTAGGGATGCTCTTACCAATTTCACATGATGGGGTTATTTAAGAAAATCACTTTGATCATTGGTAACTGACACATAGTATTATACTGTCTTATCTGTTCAGTTTTCAAAGATTATTCTTAAACCTTCAGAGTCCATTAAATTGGTGGTAGGATGCTGATATTAGTAGAAGTAAAAGAAAATAAAGTGCAGAAGGGCTGTGATGATCTCCAGAGATGATTCCGTGTTAGTAAAGACTACAGGATTTATTTTTCAAGGCTTGACCTGACAGCTGCTGCATACATGATGTTCACCGAAGTTGTTTGCCTGTCAGGATGGAGACTTAGAAAGGCACAGTAACAGGGCAATTTATTCAATAACGACTTTGAAAGGAGACAATTTCTCAGAAGCTCCCTCCTCCCATCATCAGTCATATTTTAGACCAATAGTGTTGATCAATGGTTGCCTTTTGAAATTGACATAGTTAGGATGTGTGTCTTGTCTTAGGTTTTGGCAATACTCACCATAGAATAATGTTGGTATGTTTCCAAGAGTGGTTGTATGTGATTGCCTACCAGTTCATTTATGAAGTTCCAGTTCTTAGAGAGCACAGAAAGAAAGCAACATGACTTAATTGCCAAACTTAGATATTTTAGAATGGTCACCTGTGGCTATAACATCTCCAGGGTAGCATGTGAAAATAGATGAGTAAACCTATCTAGTGGAAAAATGTTCAGAGTTATCCAATGAACTTCTGGGCAATGAACGAGCTAGTTTCTTTACCTGGAATCCTGGCTTCTTTAAATATTCTCTGGTGTTTAGAACCAGTGGGTTTTTCTGCTTTCTTTTTGTTTTTTTTAGTTCTAGAGATAGACATTTCTGCCATTTTCCTCCCCATGACAACGCAGACTACCTAATGAAGGAGAATAGCCTGAAAAAACACATCCTTTTTGGGGCCCAAAAAGCTGCAGGCTGATTCCCACAGAAGCTTGAGGAACATGCAGTGTAAATTTCTGAGACCCATGTCTTAATATATTGCTAGTTCATTCATTCTAGGCCACTGTTGCCACCTCCTTCATCTCCTCTTTTTTTTTTTTTCTCTTTTATGTGCTGTTAGTTATGGTCTAAGATCAGTAGTTGCCTTCAGGGAAGCTGTTGCTATTACTTTCTGATTTCTTAGAGTAAACATTGTATTTGATGGCAATAAAAATGCAAGCTGTGTACTGGATACTTTTAAGCCTGATTGGATCTCAAATACGAATTTTTTAGAAATAGCAACTCAAGGAAGCAACATGTAGCTGTGGAAGTAAAAGAACAAATTGTTCAAATAAACTGGTAAGTACCAGTGTAGTGGGTTCAGGGATTTCCTTAGCTCAAACACACAGCCTCTCAGGTTCATTCACCATCTTTCTCAGTATCTTTACTCCTCTGGGGCAGACTCCCTCCCAAAAGGAGTCTGCATAAGCTCAGTCCATAAACTAAACATTTAGGTATTCTCCTAGACCTGAAGAGAGTCCTCAGGCATGGTTCTTCTACCAGTTGCCTGCACTCTCTCTTGTCCCTGCAGCAACAGGAAGTTTCTCTGCTGCACTTGCAGTCCATTCGGAGAAAGGCATCCTGCTGTGATCCCCAGGCTCCTCCATGATCTGACCCACCAGCTCTCTCCCTCCAGACAATCTGTTCTCATTTGCAACTCTCAAATTCCAGCCTGCAGCTCTCTTCCCCCCTGATTGAGTCCTGCTCTGTTCTCTGGGAGTCCTTTTAACTGCCTGGATGCCAGGTAGTTATCTGCCTCAGCTGGTCCTGTTCCCTAGGCTGCCTGTAACCAGGTTTTGCTGCCTGCAGTCAAGTTTTGCTGCCTGCAGCTGAGCTAGTTTTCCTAGTAAGCTTGCAACCAGTTGCTCGCTAGCTGCAGCCCCTGGAAGCATGCAGGCAGCCAGAAACTCCCTGAAAACATGCAGCTTGTTACAACCTACAAATACAAACACAGACCTTTTGTCTTCTTTTACTGTGTCTACATCAAGTTAGTTTTTTGAGTTTGCATTCCCTATACTTATCCATGAATCAATCAAGTTTGGTCTTGGAAAAAGTAGAGTTGACCTCTTCATATGAGCACTATTGAGGCTGCAGGTACAATCTCCAAAACAGACAGGAACCTAAAGGCACAAGTATTATAAGTGGGTTGGTGGTCATATGGTGAACTTGAAAATGTTTAAAGGAGTAATAGCCAACCCAGAGCTGAGCTGCTCTACTCTTCCAGCACTAGCTACTTTCATTTCTTTGACTGGGGACATACCATAAACCGATTGGATGTGTAGAGAGGCTCATTCAGACACTGAAGGGGATGAGTGGTGCATAATTTATTTTGTTACCCTTAGGTGGCAGACCTATTCCTTGCCACTAGTTAGAACAGATGAAGCCTCCATGCTTGCATGGTGGAATGGAGTAGTTCAGCCTCTACAATCAGCAGAATGGGGAGAAAGTCATGTATTCTGCCCTAGTGTACTGGGCAGTACTTTAGGAAAAATGTGAAGTTATCCCAAGATCCTGTAAAGCTCCACATTGGCAGAGATGAGTCTCTAACACTGGTCTGCTGTTGTTAGAATGATCCACTCTGTCTTGCAACCCACCCTGAAGACATGTTCACTGGACCACATTCCTATGAGGTTCAGTGATGAAGCCTTTGCTACCATTGTACTAGATACAAATGTGAAGTGAGCATGAAGTAGAAGGATCTGATCCATGGTTTTAGTTACTCCACTGACAAGCAGTATTTCAGGCTTAATTGTGTTTGAATGCAAGGCAAAAGACCACTAGCAAAGTGCTTTAATACCATGTCTTTCTGGATACTTTTTTAATGATTTAATTTCGTATGTATGACAACTGAAATAATTCATACAATTTAATTTGGCTGTTTCCAGGCATTGGTGATTTATTATTTGTATTGCTTTTATTTGCCTAATTCAAAATGTACAGATAATTGAATATTTCCATGTTTATGCTCTCTAATAGTTGAGTAATGTATCTTTTTTTGTCACAAAGTAATTTAGAATGACACTTGTTAGAAAACATTAATGTGATCTTATACATTGACTGTATGTAGAGGTTCTTGCTGGTATACAAACTGCACATGCCTTCTGAAATTGGACTCTGTCTTGTTAGTAGTATTAATGTAATGTGTTAATGACTTGAATATTTTAATTGAAGATCACTATGGATGTGATTTAGGTTACTGAAACATGGCTAGGTTCTCTTCTGCACACTAGTTTCTGTACAAAGTTTTGCATCTGTATGGATCCCCACTGAAGCTAGTGGGTTTGGATTATAGGACCCAAACTTGTAACAAGAACCTTTTGGTCAAAAAGGTGCAAACTCTCCAAGACCTTAATTTAATTGATATCATAGCACATAGTAAACTTTTCTGGGTAGGTCCTAATGGCAGTTTGTGAAGTATATTGAATAATTAATTTGAAATAGTTATTTGATCATTGGATTTTTTTTGTTTTTAAATACAGATTTCCAGGCTCAGACAATAAAAATATCAATTCAACACAGGAATTATCATGGAGCTCTGTACTAGAAGTATCTTGTGGAGCCTGGATTTTCTGTACCTAATTATAAATTAAATATTAATAGTATTGGAATATCAGTTTAGGTTTTATAAATTATATAGGGTCCTTTTGAGATTTCTGTTTCCTGCAAGTCTCCCTAAATCCACCCTAGTCTTTACTGATTGTTTTTTAATTGCCTTTATTCCTTTAAGTATGTTTATATTTAAAAAAAACTCCACCTTGTTAAATTAATTGTTTTATTTTTCTAGTCTCTTAAATACAATCATCTCAGAGTTTAAATTAGTTATGAGAACATTTGAGATGCCTTGAGAGTTATTGAGGTAAGTTTAAAATGAAGAAGAAAAAAATCCTCAAAAAGTTCCTTCCTCACCTCCCCCCCTCCCCTTTCTCCCAACATACACACCCACTGGAATTTTCTAAACTTGAGAAAGGACTTAGCTCAAAAGGTTTGAGCAAACTAAATGTTATCACATTAACAGTTATCAGTGTGTTTTGGTGTTGCTGTTTATTTACTCAATATTTGCATTTCTTTTGCCCACTGGATTTTTTTAAGGTTCCCCCTCCCGCCCCCAAATATCTAAGTGCTATAACTATTCAATCAATACAATCAGAGCTACATCAAGCAGAGTCATCTGGCCATCAAAAACTACCTGTGGTGAAATGCATGTAATTAATCCTTCTACTCCATCTCAACTATTATTAATTACTAGCCCTATGCCTGAAACTAAGGGTATAAGGACATGTAATGCTTAGGTTTAACCCACATTTAAATTAACAGACCAACAAGCTCATTAAACTCCAGTTGTCTGGACAAGGAAGGTAGAGGTGCCTGGACCCTACTTCTGCATTTCCAGAGGAGTGGGTATTCCCTGGGCTGATCAAGATATCTGCTTCCAGCTGCAGCTTTAAAAAGACTTTTTGTAGAAAGTGTAGCAAACGTCTGTCCCAGGGGTGGTTGCAATCCCCCTTTGTGGCTGCTCAGCCCTTGCCAATCTAGCTCCCTTTTGAGCCCTCTCTGCTTTAATCACCTGCCATGCTTTGATGTTATTAATTTCTGAAAACAGGGAGGCTGCCCCACAGCTTCCCAAGCCTGGTCTTACTCTTAGGACAACATATGCTCATGGTCATTGTCTTAAGGGCTAGCTTTGTGGGCTCTATCCTCCCCACCACCATGCCTCACAGGTGATCTGCTAACACAACTCTTTGCCCTCTGACAGGCCCCAGGCACCGGATCTGCCCTCTTGATGCACTCTAGTCCCTTCTGGGCACCAGAACTTCCTGTCCCTCCCCAGGCACCAGACTTTCTTTCCAAGTACCTAGTCCTTCCTGGGTTCAAGCTCTCTCCCCATGGGCCCCAGGCTGACTATTCTTCTGGCCCTTCTCTCTCACTTGCTGGGCCAGTTGTGACCTCCATGCCTCTCCTTCAGTCCCTTCCACAACCACCAGTCATTGTTCACCCCCTGCCCTCTCAGGCTTCTGTCCCCAGGCCTATCTGTTGCAAAGTTTGCCTTGCCCCACTCAGGCACTGGGCCCTTGGCTCCTGTTCCCAGGCCTATCTGTTCCAATACCTGCCTCAGCCCTCTTGGGCACTGCCCTCTTCACTAGCTGGGCTTTGGGCATCCTGGCCCTCTGCTTTCTGCCACCCCTTTCCAGGCTATGGACCACCTGCTTCTGTTCCAAGGCCTATCTGTTTCCAAGACACAGTTTGTTCCTGGGATCAGTGCTGCTTATCCCAGCTTAGTGGTTATTAGGAGCCCCTGCTGCTAGGAGCTCTTTTCCCAGTGGCACTCAAGGGTAGACTGCCTGACCAGCTCAGGTTCTGGGCTTATATGTCTCAAGCCTGACCCCGTCCGGGTCAGCTGACTCCCTGATCAGCACTCCTGACCACCTGCAGGCTGCTTCTCAGGGAGTGCATTCTCACATGTCCCTGATTGCACATTTGGTATTGAAAAGTCATTTAGTACTTGCTTTGACTGCAGGACCCATCTGTACTACACAGTCACGAAAGTGCACGGTTATTTTTAGGCATTACATTGCTGTAGCAATGGGCTATGGCTACCTAGCTTGTTGCTACAGTGATTTAACATGTCTTGTAGACATGCCTAGGTATCCTCTTCTCTTAAAGTGACAGGTGCTCCAAGTACCCTGTCACAGAAAGCCACTTAATTTCAATTCACCCACAACCTTGCTGTGAGATTGGTATCTAGATGGGTGGGTGGAGTCACCTTTAATAATAACACTTTGCCAAATACTGGGTAAGGAAAAACAGATCCACATCCCAGTGGGCACTAAATACCATAGAACAGCTGTCAATTCTATACATATGTGTTGTGAATTGACCTGTTAATTGTTCCACAGGGCATCAGTCTGGGCACCCTCCCCGCCCATCTGACAATTGAGTAGTACTAGAGCAGCCATTTGCAGTGTGGAGGTAGGAGAAGTGTGGTCATGAAAAACATTACAGTCTGGGATGCCTGGAGGAATAATCCGATACTATTCATGGAAAGCTTGATTCCCACATGTAGCGGTGAACTGGTTCAGAACAATACCTGATTATCCCAGAAACTTTATGAAGCCCTCCAGGAGGTTCTTAACTGGTTTGTGGGTTAAATCACTTTTAAAGCAATCTTTGTTATGTTTGTCCACACCTCAAGCATTCAGTGACAAATCTGGTCAGACCTCTAGGTATCCCACACTGTATCACTGTTCGCTCCTGAAACTAGCTACTTTGGTATACAGCAAGAAATCTACTGTCTGCCACCTACCCCCAGAGCACTTTTCTTGTCTCTTTTTTTCAATGAGATCCCTGGCATAGTTTGTTCAATAAAAGCTACCTAACAACCATCTCTTGTCCTTATTCCGTACTCAGGTGTGGCCCCTTATCATGCCCCACCCCATGGGAGTCCAAAAGCATGTATCCAAGCATTGTGAACCCCTGCTCACAGATGAACCACCCCCTAGGATCCCTAAAGCATGCGTGCAAGAACTCCCCTTTGCTCGCTAACTGGGCAAGTCTATATGTGCCGTTAATGTGCAACAACAGACTGTGGAGCTTATTCCTCCACAATTTATTGTTCCCAGGAACCTCCCAAACACGTGGTTTACACATGTACCTGGATCACAGCAGACTGAGACAGGTTGCAGCAGCCCCAGCTGGCATTGGGTCAGGGAGGTCAGCCTGCCAACCCAGGGCTGATCTGACTGGGCTCAATGTGCTGCGGAGGGGCTGTCTGGGGTATGAGGGTGCTTCAGTGCCAGGGCCAGTCAGCAGGCAGTCCCTGCACTGAAGCACCTCCATACCCTAGCCAGCTGGGTCGGTGTCAACATGTACTTACATGTATTTACAAGTACTACTCTGCTGCAGAGTTTATTTTTTTCATGCACCCTAATAGCAGTACACTTGTAGACGCTGAGATGTTTACTGCACCGTTAATTAGTCAACTGCACGGTAAATGTCTCATGTAAACATGCCCACTGTGAGGCATGCTGGGCTGAGTGCTTACTCCTACCCCCTGTTCTTGGAGCCACAGCACCCCAATGTCTAAGTGGTGACCATTCTACTTGCAATGCTAGGGCATTGTACATGAGTACACTTCTGACCCACAACAATTGTGAACAGGTTCCTAGTCAATGATGTTAGGGAATGCTTCAGTTGTTGCATGTGTCTACAACCCTGACAAGGTCCTTTCAGTTTGAAGGCTGCTGTTTTAAGTGAGGCAGTGTGGAAATAACATACCCAGTCTTAATGAGGTACAAACAACTAAGCAGAAGCTGAAACGTGTTCTGAATAACAAGGAAATGAACTTTAATGAGCTGTGAAAAGACGGGGGGTGTCTTTTCCCATATGAAGTAGCCAATGTGCTTATGTCCTCTTAAGCAATGTCTTTAATATCAAAATCAATGGAATCTGGCTTTTTTTCACAGTTAAAATGGCTTCCTGCCTAACTCTTCTGTGGTGTGTAAGTGGCACATACTGTATTTCATTGTTTTAAAAGGTATACCAAGTGGAAAGAGTAGTGTTATTAAGCGTATGTATAGTATCGGAATTTGAAAATCTATGGGCATGAACACTCAAAAAAGAATTTTGAAAAACTGGACTATAAAATGTCAGTAAGAAGTAAAAACATATACAACAAAAGGACTGTAATGCCTTGATCTTGTTGAAAAGATTGGAGGAGGGAAGTAGTGGTATGATAGTGGAGGGCATTTCAATGTAGCATACTGAAGTTAAACAAAATTCAGTGGAATTAGAAGTTAAATTGAATTTCAGTGTTTGATTTGTTTTTAGTGACTATAATTAATTTGCAGAACAGATGACCAAAGGTTGCAATTCATTCTCCAAACCTAGCAATTATTAAATTAAGTTTTCTAAAGTTCATGTTCCTTGAGCTCCTGTGAAGACTAGGACCTTGGCTGTCTGTTTCTATCATGCTGTGGACAGTGCCTCAATGAACCCTACATGAAATTGCCATGAGAATTACTGTCATAGACCAAATGTTGACCCATCTTTTATCCTAATGTCTTGCATAGGTATTTCCCTCTTTGGGTGCGTAGCTGGATACAGTTACTCTTGAAGAAGTGTTCATATTTTTCTGGATTAGAACAATCAAATTGCTGTTCTTCATATGACTAGTAAAAATATTAGAGAAACAATTTGCCTACAAGTTCCTAAAGTTGAGAGTCCAATAAAAGTAACTGAAGGAAGGTACCTTAACTACTAGCGTTCCTTATACACTGACCTGTTTCTCTTCCATCGGTTTTTACTACTTAATTCTTGTTTGAACAGTAAATGAACTGAAAACAGAAGATTGTGGATTGTCAGGTGCTTACAATGAGAATATATTTGTCTTCTGTGCAATACAGATATTTGAATCTGTAATTCTTCCCTATGGCATTGACCCAGGTGTGTGGAAGTCTCTATTGTGTTAACTCTTCACCCCTAGCATTATTGTGAGCAGATGTGCCTGCATCTAGGAAAACTCTGAACCCTTTCAGTGAAGTGGAAAAAGAAAATGTGATTAATGCAATTAGCAGAGCAGTGGTTTAGAACCATCTTCTTGATGGGATTCATTAGTTTCTGTTCCCTACCATATGATATTATCTTTTATTACACTACTTTCTCAAAATTCATTTGATAAGGTATATATAAAATAAAAGGGGAGATCTGTGTAGTATGTAGAACCTAGAGAAGGTAGCCAGGACCTTGCAATTCATAATCTTGGATCTGCTGCCAGTGTTTTTGTGGTCTTCAGCTTAGCCTGTCTCTCTCTGCCCAAATGTAAGATAAAGAGATTTTTTTTAGAGATGGAATCCAGTTCCAAATTTGACCACTTGATTATGGTGGCTTAAGTGAGGGATTTGATTCAGTACATTATTTAGCTAGCTTGAGGGAAACACAGATGATTACTTGTTTGCTATTCGTTAAAACAATAGAGGGAGAGTCTCACCGGAGAGAGATAGTAAATGTTATGTATCTGGAGAACAAAATGAAGGTTGATTTCTATCCGCTAGAGGCAAGTAGGGATTAGATGGAAGTGCATGTCTGAACTGTTTCCTTGTAGACTTAAAAAAATTTGATTAACAGAGAAGAATAAAAACTTTCAGTAATATGACTGACAACTGAGTATTATTAGTTGGGGCACCAGGTTCACTTTGCTTTTATGTAGTACCAGTAATAATATGACTCCATAGGTAATATTAAATACCAGATAACTGCTATTTGATTACATCAGAGTTCACCCTTTCTTTGACAGGCTTTCCAGGAGACACACTGCACAAGACAATATAGTCAATTATGGACAAAGACCTCATTAAAGGAGCAGACAGGTTTACACCTGACAGATCATACTTTTTTTAAGCATACACTTTAATTAGTCTAAAAGCCTGTGGAAATCCTGATCTTATTAGAGACCAGTTGGGATTAGTCTAGTACTTTGATGCTGCTTTAGACATTCTCATGGACCAGTCAAAGTAAATGAGTGAAAAATAAGTAATTGTGTTACTGGGATGCTCAGTAAAAAAGGGCAGGGAGACTGATCTGTAGAGAGAAACCAGACCGAAAGGAAAAGTATCTCATGCTAATTGGAAGTTTCTTTGCTTTTAAAGTAAATCTTGAAGTGAGCTGCCAGTGACAGAATCCTGAACTAATTAATAAAATGGTCTGGTACTTCCTACTGTGTAACTTTGCACAACTACATATAAACAACTCCATTTGAAGATTTACCCTGAACCTAAACTTCCAGCAGAGTTGACTAAAGCTACACAGGCTGTTTGAAGTGTCAGAATGATCAGCAGTCCTCCAGTCTGATACGCTGCATGCTTGGCTCTGAGATCATAGTGCTTATTAACTAACTGTGATGAAATAAGAAAAACCCATAGCCTAATAGAACGAGAACATAATTTCTGAAGTAAAATAACCAGTCCTCTGTTGTACAGAACTACTGTAAAATTTGTTAAGCGGTCATATGAAAGCTTTTTATTATTGCAATGTGCTGTTGAAATATCAGGATGAAGTTTATCATAGAAAAAAAAGGTAATGAAATCTGAAGCATATTCACATGCAGTCTTTATTCAGTAATTTCTCACTGGATTGTGTCTAAATGAATTTTCATCTCTCTTCATCCTTAGACAGTTGAAGATATCAAATACTCTGCATCAAAATATTTCAAAACCTGCATACTTAATGCAAACAGAGAGATATCTTGTTTTCTAAATGATGTCCTATATAAATTCTCTCCTTCCTTCAAGTCCTGTACTGTGGTTCTCACTTGATTCTAGATGATCCTTCCAATTTCATGAAATTGGGGGTGGAGAAACCTCCCCTATAGGGTAACTCCTACACGAGTGATACAAAAAAAGGGTAGATACTACAGTATTGGGATATGCCTTCTTTCCCCATTTATTAGGGCCCCCATGTGCATGGATAATAGATGTAGGGATTGAAGGTAGGTAAAAGTATAGACAGAACCCAGCTGTTTGACATAGAATTTAGTTGACTTATCTATTCAGAGAATCATAGAATCATGGAAGTAGGGTCGGAAGGGACCTTGTAGATCTTCAGGTCCGACCACCTCCCTGGGCAGGAGGAAAACTGGGCTCAAATGACCCCAGCCAGGTAGGCATTGAGCCGCTTCTTAAAGACCCCCAGGGTAGGAGCCAGCACCACTTCCCTTGGAAGTTGGTTCCAGATCCTAGCTGCCCTGACTGTGAAGTAGTTCCTACGGATGTCTAATCTAAACCTACTCTCCAACAACTTGTGGCCGTTATTCCTTGTTATCCCGGGGGGCGCTAGGGGAAACAAGGTCTCCCCCAAACCCTTCTGGTCCCCCCTAGTGAGTTTATAGATGGTCATAAGGTCCCCTCTCAGCCTTCTCTTGTGAAGGCTGAACAGGTTCAGGTCCCGTAGCCTCTCATTGCAGGGTCTGCCCTGCTGTCCCCAGATCATGCGGGTGGCCCACCTCTGGACCCTCTCAATGTTGTCCACATCCCTCTTGAAGTGGGGTGCCCAGAACTGGACACAGTACTCCAGCTGTGGCCTGACCAGTGTCACGTAGAGGGGGAGGATCACCTCCTTGGCCCTACTTGAGATGCACCGGTGGATGCACGATAGGGTCCGGTTAGCCCTGCCGACCGTGACCTCGCATTGTTGCCCCATGTTCATCTTGGAGTCAATGATGACTCCAAGATCCCTTTCTGCCTCCGTGCTCTCAAGAAGGGAGTTTCCCATCTTATAAGTGTGCTGCTGGTTACTACCGCCCAAGTGCAGCACCCTGCACTTGTCCATATTGAAACGCATCCTGTTTTTGTTAGCCCACCCCTGCAACCTATGCAGGTCTTTCTGCAGTCTTTCCCTCCCTGCTAACGTGCCCACCTCACCCCAAATTTTGGTATCATCAGCAAATTTGAACAGGTTGCTTTTCACCCCATTGTCCAAATCGCTGATAAAGAAATTGAACAGCATGGGACCAAGGACCGAGCCCTAGAGGACTCCGCTGCCCACTTCCCCCCAGGTCGAATATGACCCGTCCACCACCACTCTCTGAGTACGACCCTTCAGCCAATTTACAATCCATCTGACCATGTAGGCATCGATGCCAGAGTCACCTAGTTTTTTAATGAGGATGGGGTGGGAGACAGTGTCAAAGGCCTTGCTGAAGTCCAGAAAGACTACATCCATGGCGACACCTGCATCCAATGCTTTTGTGACCTGGTCATAAAAGGCAATCAGGTTGGTCTGACATGACCTGCCCCTAATGAAACCATGCTGGTTGCCCCTGAGCATCATCCCCCATGCCGGCCCATCACATATGTGCTCCTTGATGATCTTCTCAAAGTGTTTCCCCAGGATTGAGGTAAGACTGACAGGGCTATAGTTTCCCGTGTCCTCCCTCCTCCCTTTCTTAAAAATGGGGACCACATTGGCTATCTTCCAATCATCTGGCACCTGGCCCAAGCACCACGAGCGCTCGTAAAGCTGTGCCAAGGGCCCAGCAATAACCCTTGCTAGCTCCCTCAACACCCTGGAGTAGAGAGCATCTGGACCTGCTGACTTGAACATGTCCAGCCCCTCCAGAAGCACTCTAACCCAGTCCTCCTCAACCTTAGGTCTTGAGGCGTTCCCCTCGAGTCTGTCTTGAAATATAGTGGGGGAGTCCCGGTCCCGGCACAAGAAAACAGAGGTGAAGAATTTGTTAAAGATGTCTGCCTTCTCCTCTGGCACAACCACCAGATTGCCCAGCACATCTTGCAGGGACCCCACATTTCCCGGTGCCTTCTTCATCCTCCCTATATATTTGAAATAGGACTTTTTATTATCTTTGATCTTGGACGCTAGTCCTAGCTCTATGTCCACCTTAGCTTTCCTAACAGCCCCCCTACAGGCCTGAGCAGTGGAGGTCTTCTTCTTTAGAGATAGCCCCCCCCTTCCACTGGGTGTACGCCACCTTTTTGGCAACCAGGCATTCCCGGACGTCCTTCATACCCACTTCTGGAAGCTGTGTCACTGACTCCTCCTATGGCTGCTACTGTACATCTTCAGTTGATTTTGCTAGTCATCTTGTGGTTCCTGCTGAGTTTGTGGTGCCAAAAGGAAGGTCAGACTCATGCCTAGCTTTCTGCAGCTTCTTGTCTATACCCAGAGGTTGCTGAATACCATCAGGATTGAGGGGCCTGCTTTCTTCATAACCCTGCCATATTGGCACAGTTTTCTCCTTTGATACATTGTCATCTTCCAGCAGTGTGTATTTTGCCTGGTAAGGTGTTATTTCCATCTTGAAAGGGATGACTGCCTGTACCCTGCAGAAGTCTTTATAGCATCATTTCTGTAGCTGACGTGCCTAGTGTCAAGTGGAGCATACCGGACACCAATTTTGAAAGGACCTCTTTGGTTACCTTAATTTCCCTCCTCATGGGTATAAAGTCGCATATAGAAAGTGAAAATCTTATTTCCTCTCTAAGCACCATGAGCTTGTAAGCAAATTCTCTCCTGACTGCGCAGTTTCAACCAGTGATGTTTAAAGGAATATTTTTTTTTCATTCTGTTTTTAACCTGTTAGAAATGGCTAACTAGAGTTTGCACTGCTGAATACTAATAACTTTTTATTAACATAAAAGTATAATTTTGTCAAAGATCACAGTTTTAGGGAGGAAATGGTGATATTTGCATCTCAAGAAGCCAATGGAAACTGCTTCTGGGCCAATGGAAGTCTGTTCTTTAGGTTTCCTGAGTCTCCTTAGGTCTAAATTAAACTACATGTACCAAAGTGATGAGGCAAGTGTTTTTAAGGTGAGTGCTGGCTTTAACATGTAGCACTTTTCTCAGAGTGCCAGTTTCACCAGATGTGTGTAATCTTAGTACCTGGTCCTCCAAACCCTAAATTACCTTCTCCTAATAGTATTTATAACCAAACATTGCTATGGATGGGTGCAGTATGTCACACTGGTCCACAGGAGTGTTGGGAAATTCAGAAAGAGAAAAGACATCATGGACAGGAGAACAAATAATACTGTAAAAAACCTAGAGTCCTGTTCTGTGTCCCTATTAATAGCGTTGCAGCCCAGAGATTGTGGTTACACGATCTTCGTTTGAGTATGGAAAGGATTTTCAGCTGTGGGTTGTCACTCAATCAGCCTTTTCATGCATTGATTGTGCAGAGTACTACACAAGTCTGTGAAATATAGTTTGACTTACTGCAATAACTTGAAGTGTATTTTGGTTGCAGAAATGAAGACTGGAAAGCACTTGTTCTGCAGGGAAACTGAAAACTTAATGAAGACTTCATCTTCTCTGAGCTTTATGTACAGTTTGTTAACATATATGCACCGTGAAATTTGTGAAACTCAGGTATGAAGAAATTCACTTTTTCTACATCCTATCATTGGTGTTGGCAAATTCAAACACTTCATGCATATTTGCAGTGCTATACTGAGTAGTTAGAAATTTAAGTAATTCCTTTTAATTTGCCTTTTATTATAAAATTTCTTCCTAGAGTAGCGTGGCATTGTCAAAAGCATTAAATACGTAGTAGGAGGGGCTATGTGTTCTTGCATGTTTGCAAGACTGTACTGACCAACCTATTAAATTATTCTGTCTACGGTCTTACTTTAATTTGAAGATGTCACAGAGCACTGAGGTGCCCTTCTCCCAAAGAGGGGGAAAACTGCTAGGGAGGAAGCCCTAGCAGGAAATAAGGAGCCCACCTGTGGGTTGCCAGGGCAACCAGGGAAGGTCAGCTGACTAGAAGGGGCAGGGCCTGGCTCCCTTATAAACCCTAGGGGCTGGGGCTAGAGGCAGTTCCCTGCCAGCTGCCAAAGAGGAAGGAGTTCTCTGCCCTGGGAGAGAGGGGAAACCTGATGCAGGGACTGCATCTGAGAGTTAAAGGGTCACTGGTAGGACCAAATGTTTGGGCCAGTTGGCTTCTGTTTTTGTTATAGCCGAAGGGCTTGTGTTTATGTTGTTGTTTGTGACTGGTGGTTTGGGAGAGGCTATTAGGGGTTGGAGGAGGCTTCATAGGGAACTCAGAGGAGTGAGAGGACCCCAGTGCCAGTGAGGGCACAGTGTTTGGGGTGCATAGACCCCAGCCCTAGAGAAGGGCAGTTGAGAATCCCCATAGAAGGGGCATTTACTGAGAGGCCCCAGTGAGGGCCTGGTGACCCCCAGAGAGGGGACGGCCTTATTGAGAAACCCAGTGCGGGCATGTTGAGCCCAGAGAGGGCGGCTTGACAGAGAAGGCCCTGAGAGAGGGTGTCCTGACAGAGAAGACCCAGAGAGGGGGCAGCAGTATTGAGAAGCACCCTGAGAGGGGGCAAGAGCCCAGAGAAGGGGGCAGTTACTGAGAAGCCCCAGGGCAGGCATGGTGAGCCCCAGAGAGGCGGCGGCACTACCGGGGAGCCCCAGAGAGGGGGCAGTTGCTGAGAAGCCCCAGAGGAGGGGGCATTATTGGGGGAGCCCCAGAGAGGGGGCGGTGTAACTGAAGAGGCTCAGAGAGGACAAAAAGGGCATACTTAGGAACATCTATTCCATTGGTGACGTGTGGACTGCGGTGTAGGGGAGGAAATGGAGCCGCAGATAGCACCCCCTGGCAGCGAGGCAGTACAAGGGCAGCTTCCCGCTAATTAACACCAATTAATTAATTAACAACAAGGCATGGCAGGCGAGTAGGCGGGCAGTTGCTCTCAGGAACAGGTGTGCGGGCCACATTTAGGTCGGCCCAGATCGTGTACCTGTCACAGTAGAGGATGGAATTGCCATGAGTCAGTTGCTTAAATTAGCACATTAGGTACTAAATTAGACTGGAGAATTTAACTTCTGTCTTTTTCGGTCAATTTTTATACATGAATTAAGAAGAAAGGGCACCTCCCCACATGCAGGGGTGTGCTGTCACTGTTGCAAAAATAACAGTGGCACAAATTTGTGCCATTGCTTTTTGCCTCTGCTTATGCCCCTGCATGTGGGATTGGCGCAAGGCAAATTGTCCCAGATGGGGTAGGGGAGGCTGGGGCCAGCACCTGTACTGGCCGTAGCAGCCTTACTTGGGGCCCTAGGGGCCTCCTGGGGCAGCAACACTGGCAATTCGGCTGCTTGGAGTCAAAGCATGGCTCTGGCCGACCAGGCTCCCTTTCTGGTGGTACACACCTCTGTCATGTACATCACACCCCTTTTTTTGTGGCATTTTTTTACACCAGGATCTCCCAGTGTCAGAAAAACATGCTACACTGCTAATTAGCAGTGCAGCGAACAGGTGCATACGCTCCATGTACGGTTTGCTTCAAGGTGCTGCAAACCGCACATTCATGCTCATGGGGATGTGCCCAAAGAGGCCACCTTTTAGGTAAAAAAATATATTGAAATACTCACTGCTGCACCATTTTGTCATCAATGGGTGAGCAGGCCAGGCAAACGATGGCAAGTTGTCCAGATACCTTAACATTTTGGAGGAGCCCTTACCTCTCCTCCCCCAGCTTTTCTGATCATGTGACATGTGAAAGAGAAGCTATGCTTGAATAGTCCAAAATAAAATAAAGCCTCACCAAGAGTTGTTATTGAATGTTGAGAAATTTCAAGCTGCTTCTGCACCAAAGTCATTTAGCTTAATTACTGTTCAACTTGAACTGCTTGACAATTACTGCTTCAGCATCCTTGAGATCAGTCAAGTTTCTTTTTGCCTTTTTTGGATTTTACCAACATAGGTTTAATTATTGCAGACTGAAGTGACTGAATGAGCATGTATAGGGAATAAGGACCTACAAGTTGCAGCATTCCTATGGAGCGCCTTAGTTTGTCATCAGTTTCTTCTGTACTTCGGGGATCCACACCTTTTTTGTGCAGAGACTAGTTATGGTTGGTATGGTGCTTTGAAGAAAGAAATTTCTATATAACTGCTGTTCCTATAGCAGTACTTGATCTGAGATGAAATCTCTATTTCTAGTCTGCCTGTCAATTAGGTAGTGAACTGAGTTGTTGTTGTTTTAAGTGTCTAGTTCTGGAAAGCATTTGAGGAATACATTTTAAGCAGATGTTCATAGAGTATCCTGAACTCTATTCCTTATGAGGCCTGAACTGTGCAAACAGTCTGCTCTCTAGCATAGTCCTGAAATAGAACGATCTCATGGGTTTTTTGGTTACCCTGTTTCCATTTTTAACTTATTGAACCTACTTATTTATTAACCTAGGACCTTGGTTTGAATGGGCACTTAATCTGTCTTCTAGGTTTATTTTTCCTATGCAGCTATTGTAGCTATGCATCGGTCATTGTAGCTTTGCTGTCATGTCTTTTTTGAGTCAGCTTCCCCCACAATATAGGCCATTAATCACCATCTTAATTTTCCTCCAGTAAGATATATTTACTTTGCAGCTCAGTACTTCCTTCAAGAATTCCACACACAAACAAAGGAAAATAAAATAAAAAGGAAAACCCACCATTCGTGAAGGTTTCCATTAACTTACTCTGGAAAACTAACTAGATTCTCCACTTGTAATGTGTGTGGAATGAGTCCAAGCTTCTACCACACTTCCCTGATGATGTGCCTCTGTAGTTTGCACAGACCTCCTCTGAGATCTGAGGTTAGCTTACTCTTCCCACCAAGTATATTTTTTGCTTTTTTTACCAAGATGGACACTGAGATTTCCAATTAATGCTGTACATGCTGGGTTTGACACCTGTCCTCTATAAACTGGACTAGGCTCACCCACTCATTTCACATAGGCTGCTGAATAACTAGCCACTGATAGCAATTTGCATGCACCATTGCTTACAACCTTAAAAAGGACAGACTGTATATTTGCTAACTAATTTTCAGTCTCTTTTTTAGAGACTTTTTTTATAGTTCAGTCAAACATATTCCAGACTTTCACACAGGCTTTATTTAATTTTTTCAAATTAACTTTCAAATTATCTTTGCAATATTTTTTTCTTTAGTTTGATCATAGTACAAGCAAGTGTTACTTGGACAAATCTGTAAACATGCTATTAGGACATGGTTCCAAAACAAGTTTAAATTTCTTGGTTATTTTAAAGTTGTGCTTTTCCTCCCATACAACAACCTCTAGCCACAGTAGCATCTGGTCTTTAACAGACTCAGTGATAACATTTTCAGTTGTGGCAGCCATGGGTGTATTCTATTTGTTAGTTGTTCATTTTTAATGGTAAATTTTACTCCTGGTAAGAGTGCGTGTACCTATTTCAATTAACTGGACTACTGTGTGCTTGTTGTCATCACATTCTAGACTTTAACAGTCTGTGGCCTCCCTCCCTGTATTTTGTGGAGTGGACATCCATCAGTGTAATACTGGTCTTGTATCTTCTTACACATGCACACAGGCCATCTAACAGCCATCAAATGAGTCTTTTCAGCCATTAGTGCTGCCTTTGGCTTCCCGCCACCAATACAGGCAATTATCAGTTCTGTGTTTTATTACAAATTCTCCAGGCCATCTAATGTTTCCAGAATCACCGTGCCAATGTGGAACAGTGGGAATATAGGAGTGTACAATTTCTTCCCTTGTTTCTTTATTTGAACCTATTTATGAACTAATTTAAAACATGATTTTGAAAAAGGGGCATTTTTGCTTCACTGATGGAACTGGTAAATAGTTTGATAAATTCATTTCAGAAACCTAGACAGATTCCATTTTTTTCTCTATACCACAGCTTTTCGTTTTTCTCTTTTTCCAGTAATTTTTCACAAGGGAGAGGCAACTGATCTGGAAAAATATATGAACACAAAGATACATCCAGTTGCTATTCTATGTGTAAAAGTAAAAAGGAGGTATTGGATGGTATCCAAAGGCTTGGTCAGAAACTTGGCTGCTTTGAGATGTTAGCAAAAGGGTAGCTAAATGAAATTGAGTCTTTTCTTTTACTCATTTAGCAAACATGATTATGTTTTCTGGACTGTTAGAATATTATGCCCCCAAGTCCCTCTTTCTGGCAATGAAGTGATCTAGGTAAGCAATGTGTAGCGAACTTGCTATTAAACAAAATCAAGTGACATCTTGCTGCTTTCCCCTCTCAAGAAAATCAAGAGTGTTGTTTGTACAGTGATGCAACTAGTCGTGCTCTAATTTAACTAAGCATCAGGATTTAGAACAATAAAATGTATTGAAAAGGCAGCAGATTCCTGGTATTGAAACAGCAAACCTGTTCACAGAACAACAACTGCTGGGACAGTGTGCATTTTAATACTTCAGCCTGTAAAGGGATGCACATTAATGGTCTGTGATACACAGGAAGTCACAGTAGATCAGTAATGGTCCTTTTTGGCTTTAAACTCTCTAAGTCTTGACTCAGACCTTTGGAGCTAAAATAAACTGTGTTAATCAATAACAATTTATGCTCCATCCTGTGAAGACTTGGCTATGCCTAAAACGTGCTGGTTTGGGTGTTGGAAGTAGTTTTACCATGTCAATGCTTAGACCTGTGTGACAGCTGATTTGCCCTGCTCCTTGGCAGGAACTGAGATGTGCAGAGCTCTCAGTTTGCAGTAAAGCTGATTCTCGTCCCTGAACTAGATTGTTGAGAGCTGACTCAGATAGCTCTCCACTACTTTGTGGTTTTCGGGGTAGGTTAAGTTAAGACGTTCTATCATCTCCTTGCTTGGCAGTGGGTAGTCCTACTGTCAGTGATTTACCAGCTGCCAATCTGTGAGCAGTTGCCTAGCTAATCTTTGACCCCTGGGGAGGAAAAAAAAGCATCTTGCATGTGCAAAATGTTGACATCTGAAAATTGGCTGTATTTATCATGCTTCTCTGCAACCTTCTTTAAGCTCCTTTAGTTACATGATTGCATATTTTTTTTCCATAGGACTGGTATTTATTTGGTGAACGGCATTTCCCCAAATGGTGTAAGGTCTCAGACTTGATTCATTTCACGTTATTCAAGCCCTGCCTAGTCCTCCCTGGGGCCAATGTGGTCAGGGCTTGGATAGAATCCAGTCTCTGGAGTAGCAGATGACTGCCTTAACCCAAAGACTATTCCTTTTTCTTCTTATGGTCCCCCGTTTCATTTGGTATACACCTTTTAAGTTCTGCTGCATGTAAAGCAGGGTTTCTACAGACAGCTATCCTTTCATTATACATCCCTGATTTTCCTGCACAGGAAATCTGTCCTGTACATGGACTGAGGCTGAGTAATTAGAGACTGTACGCCTCTGCCATGGAGGATGAACCATGGCAAATTATGGTCACACAAGTAACCTTTAATTTTGGTCTTATCCAGCATGATCTCGGAAACTTCACTTTCTTTCAAAGTATCTTTTTAAAGAAATAGACACTTCTGCTAAATTCAAAGTGTTCTTTTTCCAAGTATTTTTTCTCTCCACCCCCATATTGCTTTCACTATCCAGTATTCCGGGTTTCAGGTACAGTTTTTAAGAACTTAGATTAGCAGACCATGTAAAGGTATTTGCTTATGGCCACTGAAAATGCTGGGTGGAATTTGCAAGCTGTACAGTACAGAGCAAAACTAGATACTAAGACTGGACAAGGGCATCCTCAAAGAGGTCTAGGGAGAGAGGCTATAACTATGCAAGATATAATTCTTATCCTTTGCCTGCCTGGGGATGGGACATTCCTTTTTCTGAAAACAGTAGAGGCTGCTGGTGATCCAAAGGGGGTAGATTTATACTTGGCATCCATCACTGCCAGGGGAAGAGGCACCGTTTGACCTATTGGGTTGCTATGACAAGGCTGGCAGTTAATTTATTTTGCTCCATCTTTGCAGCTGGAGTTTAATCCCTCTTCTGGGAAGGATGGCCTTACACAGCTATTCTACTTCCTGGAAACCTGTTAGAATGCAAAATATAATCAGGACCCTAGGGAATCCTGTGGGCAGGCCTCATAAACCAGGTGCATACTCTGGGTCTGCAGGGGTTTGTACACATCTTCATTTTAGTTTCATTATGTGCAAGATGTAGACACACGTTAGGAGTTGCTGCAGAGATGTCTCATTTGCAAGGACACCACGCATAGGGTGAGAAGCCTGTGGCAGTTGCACTTCTCCATATTTTTGGCCAGTTCTTAAAGCATGTTGGTGGTGGTCTTCTGCCTTGTCAAGTTGACCTTCATGCCTGAACTGTGCTTCTGTTTTTCTTGCTACAGCAGACTCTTATGCACTACTCTGTTTTATTTTTTATTCTGATACAATCCTGACTTTTCTTTTCCCAGGCTTCCCAAGCACCTGCTTCGGTGAATCCTCATTTATTTGTCAGCCTCAAGTGCTGGGACTCCCTATGCTGAATAGACCTTTTAAAGATTTCTGATTTGTCATGAAAACAGAAGAGAGGAGTGATCACAGGAGAGGCTGTGTGTGAATATGAAAGCAAGGAAATAGCTGGCAAGAGCTTAAATACTGGTTGTGAAACTAAATATAAAATCTGATAAAGAACTCTGAGCCACAGCAGGGCTGTCTGGAGCTACTAACTATAGGGTACTCTGAGAGAAAAGATCTGAAACCTGGATGAGTGCCATTACAAAGATGCCATATGCAGTAGGAACAGCATTCAGAGTGACTTGCCAAGACTCAAGGGACATGATTAAGGCTAGAATTTCAGTCAGACCATGAACTGCTGAGAAAAACATGTGTTAAATGATTGGTTCAGTGTTACCATTGTTTGTGAGAGGTTTTTCATCAAAATGAGTCAACCAGGCATATAGTTTTGCTGATTGACAACTATGTAACATCTGCTAAATATTATTTGATGAAAAAAGGATAAATTCATAGTATACATTTTTGTAGTACTTGACCAGTTCTTGTTCTGAAAAAAAAATGTTAATCTCTAACTTGTGAGTAACTCGCCTGGAATTATGGCCGTAAATGGTAGATTGGATTGAACAATTTGTAATTCGTGTATTACTTTGGGGATAGATGGTTATGTAGTGATGCTAGCAGTGAGTACTACTATAGATTTCTGTTGCAAAGATCTTTCCTGCTATAGTCCTTCATCCCACAGTCTTTACTCAGTCCACTGTAAGAGACCATATTTTATGTTGCCTGCTTAGGAAAAAATAACTAATAAGAGAGCAGGGGTGACTGAAGGGCCGCTTCAGGAATTTGGGTGAGCTGCTGCAGCTGGGGGTGGAGGTGCTAACCTAGCCCGGCACATGAAAAACGGAATTGGTACCATGCAGCCTGGGCCCATCTGCCGTACACCTACTGCTTGGGGCACCGGATGGAGCTGGCAGCCAGGGTCTCCATGAAGACTGGCCTGAAACCCCATGGGCAGGGTGTGCTCGGCCAGGTGGATGGGATGGGACCATAGGCAGGTGGGGAGCAGCATCTGGGAGTGGGACAGGTGGGCAGAGGCCAGGGCTGGGATCATGGGGTGGGGACAGTGTGGGGCAGGGACCCAGGTCAGAGCCACAATCTCCTTTCATGGCAGGGACATGCAGGGAATCCCCGCATGGCTGTGCTCCAGGCTCCAGCTGTGTACTGTCACCGCCCTTCAATCCTGGCTCTAGTTCTGGCCCTTGCCAACCCGTGCCAATCCTGGATGCCACTCCTCACCCACCCATAACCCCATAACACCTGCCTGCTCCATCCAGCATGACTGGTGGTGGGTGTGGAGTGGATGGGCCAGGATGCCTGGGCAGCAGGGCTGGTTCTGGTGGTTGCAGAGACTCTAGCCACAGCAGCAGGAAAGACCTGGCACCACCAGGGCTGCTGAGAAGTGAAGTCCAGCTACCATGTCACTTCAACCCCACTGTGCCCTTAGGGGTGGCAAAACTGGCCACATGTGCCATGGGCTGGGCTGCCCTCTATGCCTGGGCCAGGCAGGACTGAGGGACCTGCTGTGGGCTGGATAAAATTCCTTGGTGGGGCCAGATTTTTGCCTCCCCTCCCTCCACTCCTCCCCCTACTCTAGTTGGGCTGATTAGCCCTCTCTAGCTCCTGCCCCTCTTAGGCTGTGGGCCCCTGGCCCTAGTCTATGCCTTCTTTGAGCACAGGCCAACCTAGCCCTACTTTTCTTTTCTCTCTGTCACTGTAATCAAGCTGGCAGGGCTCAAGACATACACATGCCTCTTGGGCACCACTTGGATGTCCAGTGACCTTATTTTCCAATTCCCAGTTACACCAGGGTCTGTTTGTACCACAGCTACAGCCCTCTCCCTGCAAAGCTCTTCTCTCTGCAGCTTCCAGAGCCAGGCTGCCTGGCTTGGTTAGGGTCCAGGCTTATATACCGTGAAAGTCCTGTCCACTCTTGGTCAGGTGACTGGCTAGCCCTGGCACAGCTGCTTCTCCCTGATTCTAATGGGCAGCTTCTTCCTTATACACCAGCTACCACAGGTGTGCATCCATTGCTTTGGCAGGGCTCTGTTCTATTGTGCTATTGCTGTGCAACCAGCACAGCAATAGCTCCTCTCTGCTTCTGGTCTATGGTTGCCTATTCTTTTGCAGCTAGCCCTTGTTAGGCTTCCTGAGCACTGTCTTCTACTGTTTTTTCCCTCTTAAAGTAACAGGAGCACCAGGCTCCCTGTTACAGTATGTAACAAATATCATTGCAGAAGTGGAGGAAGGAAACATGAAAGCTCTTAAAGACCGACCTAGTGGCTTTGCATATCTGTCAATGTCATGGCACATACAGGAGGACAAATAGAAATGTTAAGTGCTGATTGGGGTACACTGATAAATGTATGGTGGGTGCACTTCATTCCACACCTTACTCTACATGCAATCATGCAAAATGCTAATTTTTAGGAAAGTGAACAAGCAATATTGGGAAATATCAAGGGTATTGCATTCCAAAATGTATAATTTCATAGTTTCTAAGGTCAGAAGGGACCTGAACAGATCATCGAGTCCGACTCCTTGCCCTAGGCAGGAACAAGTGCTAGTATCATAATATCCCAGCCAGATATCTATCCAACCCTCCTCTTGAAGACCCCCAAAGTAGGGGAGAGCACCACCTCTTGGGAGCCCATTCCAGAGCCTGGCAGGCCTAACTGTAAAGTAATGCCTTTTGATATCAAGCCTGAACTTACTCTCAATCAATTTGTGGATGTTATTCCAGGTGGTGCCTAGGGGAACAGAGCATCACCTATTTTCTGCTGGTCCCCCCTGGTGAGTTTATAGACAGCCACCAGATCCCCTTTCAGTCTTCTCTTGTGGAGGCTGAATAGATTCAGGCCCTTTAATCTATCTTCTTAGGGACTAGTCTGCTGCCCCCTGACCATGCGAGTGGCCCTCCTCTGGACCCTCTCAAGGTTAGTCACATCCCTCTTGAAGTGCAGCGCCCAGAACTGGACAAAATACTCCAACTGTGGCCTGACCAGTGCCACATAGAGGGGAAAGATCACCTCCCTGGACGTGCTTGTGATGCATCTGTAGATGCAGGAGAAAGTGCTATTTCCCTTACTGACCACTTCCTCGTATTGGTGGCTCATGTCCATCCTACAGTCAACAATGACTCCAAGATCCCTTTTAGCCTCTATGTTGTTGAGAAGGGAGTTCCCCAGCCTGTAGGTATGTTGCTGGTTCCTTCTCCCTAGATGCAGTACCTTGCACTTGTCTGCATTGAATTCCATTCTATTCTCATGTGCCCACCTCTGTAACCTGTCTAGATCTAGTTGGATTCTGTCCCTCCCCTCCAGTGTGCCCACATCTTCCCACATCTTTGTGTCATCCGCGAATTTGAACAGCGTGCTTTCCACGCCCACCTCCAAGTCACTGATAAAGATGTTGAACAACGTAGGCCCAAGGACCGAGCCCTGGGGAACTCCACTACCCACATCCCTCCAAGTTGAAAACGACCCATCCACCATCACTCTCTGGATGCAATCATCAAGCCAATTTGCCATCCATCTGACTACGTAGGCATCAATGCCACAGTTGCCTAGTTTTTTTGTGAGGATGGAGTGAGAAACCATGTCAAAAGCCTTCTTGAAGTCCAGGTAGATGACATCCACCTCAACACCCACATCCAAGGATTTTGAGACCTGGTTGTAAAAGGAAACAAGGTTAGTCAGGCAGGATCTGCCCGCAATGAACCCATGTTGGTTGCCCCAGAGCATTACCTCCCATGCTGGGCCCCTGCAGATGTGCTCCTTGATAATTTTCTCAAAGGTCTTCCCAAGGACCAAGGTGAGAGTAACTGGAGTATAGTTACCTGGGTCCTCCCTTCTCCCCTTCTTGTAAATAAGGACCACACTGACCCTTTTCCAGTCCTCTGGGACCTGGCCAGAGCACCACGAGTGCTCATACAGCCATGCCAGGAGCCCTGCTATGACCTCCGCCAATTCCCTCAGCACCCTTGAATGAAGAGTATCCGGACCTGCTGATTTAAACACGTCCAGCCCCTCCAAGCATTCCCTAACTAGGTCATCCCTGACCCTAGGCATGGTGTCGTGTCCCCTGAGCCTGTCTGTAATCCTAGTGGGGGAATTGTCCCAGTCCTTGCTCAGAAATATGGAGGCAAAGAACTCATTGAAGAGATCAGCTTTTTTCCTGTGCTGCAATCACCAGATTGCCAAGCCTGTCCTGCAGGGGCCCCACGTTACCTGGTGCCTCCTTACTCCCTGTGTATTTGAAAAAGGACATTTTGTTATCCTTAATTCTGGTCGCCAGCCCTAGCTCCATCTCTGCCTTGGCCTTTCTAACCGCCTCCCTGCAATCACGAGCAACAGAGATGTAATCCTCCTTGGCTATAGCCCCTTGCTTCCACTGATTGTATGCCACCTTTTTTTGCCCTTAGGCCCTCCTGGATGTGTTTACTGAGCCAAGGGGGCTTTTTAGCACTTTTGCCCCTTTTGGTTTGCATTGGGACTGACTCCTTCTGAGCTCAGAGGATCATCTCCTTAAAGAACAACCACCTGTCCTGGACTCCCATATAACTGAGGCTCCGAGTCCCCAATGTCTCTCTTACTAATCTTCTTAGCTCATTGAAGTTGGCCCTCCTGAAGTCAAGGACTTTTGCCTTACTGCTTGCTTTCATCACCCCATGCTGGATAGTAAATTCCAGCAGATGCTGGTCACTAACACCTAGGTAGTCGAGCACCCACAGATCCCTCACCAGGTCATCGCCTGTGGCAAGGACCAAGTCCAGCAAAGCATTTCCTCTGGTGGTACTGTGTACCTCCTGGGTTAGGTGGAGGTCCTGTATGCAGGCTAAAAACCTACATGAGCATTCAGACCTGGCTGACTGATCCTCCCAGCAGATGTTTGGGTAGTTTTAAGTCACCCATGACAACCACATCCCTTGTCCTTACAGCCTCTGTGAGCTGACCTGAAAATTCCAGGTCCAGCTCATCCCCGTGGTGAGGTAGTTTGTAGTAGACACCCACTATCAAATCCCTTTCCCCACGACCTCTTCACAGTTTAACCCAGAGTGCCTCAGTTTGCCCCTCTTCTGAACTCATCCTGATCATCAAGGATGTGTACTGCTCTTTAACATAGAGCACTACACCCCCCACTTTTTTCCCTACTCTATCCCATCTATGCAGCCTATAGCCCTCAATGTCTACTGCCCAGCCATGGGTAGAATTCCACCAGGTTTCTGTAAGCCCAACCAGGTCTGGGTTTTGCTATATAGCAGGAGGGCAAGTTCCTCCTGCTTCTTCCCCATACTTCTAGCATTTGTGTAGAGGCAATTGAGACCTCCTATGGGTGTTCATGCTGCCCTCTTGTTCCCAAGCTTGCCCAGGCCCTTGTCACTTACCTAGGTTGTTCCTGCTCACATCACCTGGCTTGACATTGAAGTGTCCTCTTGCACCTCTGCATCCCCATCTCCCAATGAACCTAGTTTAAAGCTCGCCATATGAAATCAGCCAACCTGGAAGAGAAAACATGTTTACCTTTCAGGGAGAGATGTAGCCTGTCCTGCCCTAGCATGTCTCCTGTGTAGAAGTGCAGGTCATGGTCAAAGAATCCAAAGCCCGCCTGGTAACACCAGCTCCGAAGCTGCCGGTTAACCTCTCTGATGCAGGCCTTGTGGTGCCATCCGCGACTGCTCACCAGAAGAACAAATGAGAAAACCACCTGTGCTCCTGTCTTCCTAACCTTGGTCCCCAGTGCCTTGTAGTCTCTCATGACATGGTCCAGACTACTCCCGGCTGTGTCATTAGTGCCCACATGGATGAGGACATTAGTGCACACATGGAGGGGTAGTGATCAGAGGGTTTGATGAGGTCTGGGATCATAGCTGGCATCCCAAATCTGAGCCAAGGGCAGGCAGCAAACCTCACGTGCCACTTTCTTGATGGATTCTCTCCATTTTTTTAATGGTACTTCCTAGAAAATGCTGTAGTATTACTGGAGCAATTGCTTCCCAGCCACTTATTCCTACCAAGATCAATTTTAACTGGTAATTGGGAACATTTGCTCCATCCATGTGTGGCTTCCTTTGGAAGTGACAAAGGAAAAGTGATCTCTCAGAACTACTATATGTTATGTATTCAGTATATATTTCCCTCAGAGCATGTTGGTGAAAAATAACCAGCAAAGTAATTCATTTAAAAGACAACACAATAAATTACTCATGACTAAACACACTTTTTTTTGGAAGAAAAGTTTAGCCTCAGTTGCCATTCATGATGTGATTAATAATGATGCAGAATGATAACCGGAGGATTGGTTAGGATATTGCCTTTTTAATATTTCTTCTACATTTTTAACACACATCATAATCCCCTCAAAAAGGTAAAGTAAGTTCAACTTTTTGAACTGTTTATTATTATTGGTGGGGGGAGGGGTTTAAAACAGGCCTATTAATTAGTTTTAAATTAATAATTTGCTCACTAGTCTTGGAAAAATTGTAATATCTCCAGGTAAAATTGAAATTACAACAGGAATATGGCTAACAGAAAAACTAGACAATCATAACAGAACATTCAATCGCTTTCATCTTCATATTCCTAAACTGGGACAACAACACATGTAAATGGGAAGGAAAGTATACGTAGACAGAGACTTGCAGCTTAAAAAAAAAAGAAAATAGCCCTCTTGTTGAGATATGCATACAACATTTTTCATTGCCAGTTTTAAAATATTTTTGTCAGCTGTTTGATTAGAGCTGAGATTAAGCAGCTCTTATTAGGACTTGGGAAGCATGAATTATGCTTAATAAATATATAGCAAGCATACCTGATACAAATATTGGCATTGTACACCCTATTAACATCTAATTAAGTCGATAAATGGCAACTTAAACTGTAATTTCTTAGACCTATACATTTTTAGCTTAATATCCTGCTGCTTGTGTGTTGTGACTGAAAAGTAGTATGGTACAGAATTGAACAGCAGCTTAATGCCAAATTTTAAGACATGCTGGAAATGCAACCTTACTTTGGATCACAGAATCATAAAAATTTAGGGCTGGAAGGGACCTCAAAAGATCATTGAGTCCAACATCCCTGCTCTGGTCAGGGATGCTGCTGAGATCAAATTATAGGTATCATAGATTTCATAGACATTAGGGCTGGAAGGGACCTCGGAAAATCATTGAGTCCAGCCCCCTGTGCCAGGGGCAGGAAGTCAGCTAGGGTAAAAGGATCCCAGCAACATATACATCCAAATGCTTTTTAAAAAAAGTCCAGAGTAGGTGCTTGCACCACCTCTGGAGGCAGTCTATTCCAGGCCTCGGGGGCTCAGACAGTAAAGAAGTTTTTCCTTATGTCCAGCTTGAAATGGTCTTGGAGGAGTTTGTGACCATTTGACCTTGTCATCCTTTGGGGTGCTCTGGTGAACAGGCGTTCCCCCAGATCCTGTTGTACACCCCTTATATACTTATAGGCAGCCACCAGGTCCCCCCTGAGCCTGTGCTTTTCCAGGCTGAAGAGTCCCATGGCTCTCAGTCTCTCATCAAAAGGCCTGTTCTCTTGCCTTCTGATCATGCACATGGCTCTCCTCTGGACTCTCTCAAGCTTTTCCACATCCTATTTAAGTTGTGGAGCCCAGAATTGGATGCAGTACTCCAGCTGCAGCCTCACCAAGGCTGGGTACAGCGGGAGGATGACATCCTGGAATTTGCTTGAGAAGCATCTGTGGATGCAAGCTAGAATTTTGCTCACTTTACCAGCTGTGAAATCACATTGGCGGCTCGTGTTCATCTTGTGGTCAGTCATTTCCCCAAGTCTCTTTCAGCCATGATGCTAGCAATCGTAGCACTGCTGAGCCTAAAGGCATGCTGCAGGATTTTTTTCCCCAAGGTGGAGTACCTTGCATTTTTCAGTGTTGAGCACCATCAGGTTTTCATACGCCCATTTTCTGAGCCTATCAAGGTTGGCCTGGATCACTAGCCCATCCTCAGGTGTGGACGCTTTACCCCAAAGTTTGGTGTCATTGGTGAACTTGGCCAGTCTGCTTCTGATACCAGTGTCTACATCATTAATAAAGATGTTAAAGACAATAGGCCCAAGGATGTAGCCTTGGGGGACCCCACTGGTCACAGAGCACCACAGTGATTTACTTCCATCTATTACCACTCTCTGGGTCTGACCTCAGAGCCAAATCCCCAGCCATCAGACTGTAATGTAGCCGAGGCCACAGTTGGCCAATTTTGTCATGAGGAGATCATGGGACAGCAGATCAAAGATTTTTTTTTTAAGTCCAAGGTATATGATGTCAATCTCTTCTCCCTTGTCCAGGTGATATGTCACCTGCTCATAGAAAGAGATGAGATTGGTCAGGCAAGACCTACCCGCAACAAACCCATGCTGGCTATCCCTCAGGGTGTTGCCATCAGCCAGTTTGTCAAGAATGGTCTTTTTGATAATTTTTTCCAAGTTCTTCCCTGGGATAGAGGTCAGGCTGATAGGCCTGTAGTTCCCTGGATCTACTTCCCTCCCTGTCCTGAAGATAGGCACCACATTGGCCTTCTTCCAATCTTCAGGCACTTTACCTGAGCACCACGAGTTCTCAAAGATCTGTACCAGTGGCTGAGCTCTGATTTCTGCAGTACCCTGTAGCTTCTTAAGTACCCTGGGGTGTAAACTGTCTGGGCCAGCTGATATGAAGATGTCCAGCCTCTCAAGGTGTTCCTTTACATGGTCTACATTGATGAAGGGTAACAGTTCTCCCTCACCCTGGCCATCCCATACTTTACTGAGCAGGAAAGTCCCTTGGGGCTGGTGAAAAACCAATGAAAAATACCCATTAAGCAAGTTGGCTTTTTCCTGTGTGTTGGTTGTCAGTTGTCCCATTTGGTTTACAGGGCTCCAATGTTACTCTTGCTTTTCTTGTGGCTCCCCACATATCTAAAATAGGATTTCTTATTTCCTTTGATACGTGTAGTCAGTTGGAGTTCAGTCGCAGACTTGGCTTTCCTGGTTCGCTCCCTACAGGTCCGGACCAGTGCAGAATACTCCTCCTTTGAGGTGATTCCAGTCTCCCAATCCTTTATATGTCTTCCTTTTTAGACGTAGGAGGTCTACAAGTTCCCTGCAGAGCCAAGGGGACTGCTGGGCCCTTTTGCTACCTTTCCTCCGAGATGGGATAGACATTGCTTGTGCTTTCAGGATCACTCCCTTGAGGAGCAACCACTCATCCTGAACTCCCCTCCCCTTCAGGTCATGGTCCCTTAGAGCCTTGCCAACAAGCCTCCTGAACTTCTCAAAGTCAGCTGTCCTGAAGTCGAGGACTTCTGCATTGCTGACTGACTTGCCAACTGTATGGAAGATAGTGAAAGTGATCAATTCATGGTTACTGTCTCCCAGCTTCCCTTCGACCATTAGGTCACTGATTAAGACATCCCCCATTGCCAGTACCAGGTCAAGCAGCGTTTTGCCTCTCATCAGTCTATAGACTTCTTGAATCAGATACAGCTCATCCACACGTGAGGAAGCTTTGTGACCATTTGGATTTGGCTGAGTGCTGTTCCCACAATATGTCTAGGTAGTTGAAGTCTCCCATGACAACCACACACCAGGAGCATGCAGCCTCAGCCAGTTCCTTGGTGAATTCCTGGTCTCAGCAAGATGTCTGCCCTGTCTCCTCTTGAAGACTTCCAAGGTTGGGGACTGCAACATCTTCTTGGGAAGTCTGTTCCAGATTCTGGTCATCCTTCCTCTAAAGAAGTTCTTCCTTACATACAACCTGAAACCACCCTCTAACAGTTTATGGCCATTGCTCCTTGTCCTCCCCTGGAGCACCCTAGTGAACAGCTTTTTTCCCAGCTCTCAATATTCACCCCTTACATACTTATCGACAGCCACCAAGTCCCCCCTGCGTCTTCTCTTCTCCAGGCTGAACAGTCCCAGGTCCCTTAGTCTTTCCTCATCAGATTTGTCCTCCAGGCCCTTAATCATTCTTCTGGCCCTTCTCTGGACCATTTCAAGATACTTCATGCCTTTTTTTAGGTGTAACACCCAGAACTGTTCTCCAGTTGGGATCTCACCAATGCCTATCCCAGTCCTGGACACCACCCGTGGCCCCATCTTATCCACCCAGCCAAGCACACCCTTCCCACTCAAGTCCCAGGCTAGTCTCCATGGAGATCTTGGGATTGTCAGGTGGTGACAGTGCAGGACTAGGCCCAGGCCTGGGAGCAGAGCCACTTAGGGAGTTTTGGTGAGCTTTCACGGATTGGGGCAGGGGTGTTGCTGACCCAGCCCACAACAGCACACCAAAACTCCCAAAGTGGCCCTCAGACTCAAATTATTACCAACCCCTGCTCTAGTACCAGCTGCTTAAATTATTGTAAGTGCTTTCCTATACATAGAATAAATAGCTGATTCTTATGATAGTCCCACCCTAATGAAGTGGACATGGCTTCTTAAGTTTCCATAGGATCATCAAATCTGTGCCAATGGCACAGTCTGATGAAGAGAAAGCCACCTCTATTGAAAGCCACCTCTGTTGCAGCTATTTCTGAGATGTCAGAAAGCACTTACATATGTCACTGCTTCCCAACCTTTCTAGATTCAAGGCACCCCAATAGACTCACAAAACCCCTTTGAAAATGCCAGCTCTTAGTTTTTACTCATTTTTACTATGGAAAAATAATACCTTCTGTTGCAAAGAACTCAGAAAGACCCAGGTCAGAATATTTTTAACACTATGGATTTCTATTTGATATTCCTAGGTTAATCCTGTGAATCATGTTTGCATACCTAATAGTACTAACATTGTATGGCACTCCCTTGGGTCAGAGTTTTTTTAAGCTTATTTGGGCTCAAGTGAAACATTTCCTGAATTACTTTATGGGAGCTGGCAATAAAACCATGGAATTAATTTACAAAATGGAGAAGGTAATGGTGGTTTGGTGATGCTCTTTCCTGTATCTTATTGTCCAGTGATGACTGGATGTAGGAAATGGAGAATTTTAGTTCTTTTTTGACTAATGTAGATCTAGGCTTGAAACCAAAATCTTCTACCCCTAACCACTTGGCTGTGGCATGACTTGAAGTGGAATTCTCTCAGGCTTTCTGTTGGGAATCTGTTTCACTGCTAGAAATAGCTAAATATTCACTGTGCTAGAAAGAGAAGAGTAGGCAGCTACAGCCTGGTGGCTTGGCCCGTCTCCTGAGAGGTGGGAGGCCTGGCTTCCAGTCCCTTTGAATATTGCATGTTCTCTGACTTCGCATATAAGCATTCTAATTACTGGGAAATAGTTTTCATAAGAAACTGGCTGACATTTCCTAAATGTTTTCGTAAGTGGGTTTGTGAATGACACGACATCCTGAAACTACTTCACTGATCCCAAACTATCTGCTGAGTTTGTGAACAGATTTGGGTCGACTAAAACCACTTTTTTCAGTAAATGAACAATTTGCTGAAAAAAATCCCCCAGCCTTCACTGTTGTACTTTCTGGGTGATTACGTTCCATCTATTGACTGAGCTGCACATACTGACTGAGCATATGTTGTGCTGTCCTTGGGACAGAGTTTAGCTATATATTGTATTCTGTTATATAACTGTAATTGGAGCACAAGTGGTTGAAAAGATAAGGGTTGATGAGAATAAAAGGGATCTTGTCTCTATGTTCTATACATCAACATAACAAACAAATTTAACAAATAGAAAACCATTAAATGTGGTACCTTGACAAGTCATGGCCAAAGATGCGCTAGAACAGAAAGAACAAACTGAATCTAAATTCTTTACCAATATTACCTTGGAAACAAGTACTTTCTTAAATTGAATAGTTTTTATACTTTTCTACATTTTTATACCTAGAAAGAGGAGGTGAGAAGTTAATATTCTGAGCTACAAAAATGCATTAATAGTAGATAACTGGTTTGTTTATTTAATCATTTTCACTCAAGTATCCTAAGCCAGAGGTTTCTAAAATATGGTACATGTACTCCTGGGAGTATGCAAGACATCTGGGGGGAGGGGGGGCTACACAGGAGAAATTGTGTAATGGCAGATTTAATTTTCATTATAAAAGTAATTGGTATTTAAGGGGTTAACATGAAACAAATGCTGGTAGGGGTATGCAGGCAACTAGTAAATCTGGAAGGGGTCATGCAATAAGAAAAAGTTTGGGAAACTGTCCTAAGCATTGCAAAACAGACTGTTTTTGAGTTGCAAATAAGTCCCTTCAGATGATCATTCAACTGCACAGATAAGATGTTTCTCATAATATGGTACAACTCAAGACACACTATAGTTAGGCCTTGCACACATGTTCATTTGGAGTCTTGAGGCACTGTAAGTAGGTCACTTAGCCTGGTTTGTGCAGGAGAATTCACTCCCTGAGAAGCTCGTCAGCTTATTCTCCCACACAAAATTCAGTCTTGCAATAAACAAATGGCCAAAATAAAATCTTTATGTCCTCTCGTGGATACTAGGAGAGGATCCCCTTTCTGCTCTGCCTGCAGCACAGTAGTCTTCCCCTCCTCCCACCCCTACCCCTTGCAGCAGGTTGTTCCCTTTACAGCCTGCTTTGTATCTCTTGCTTTCTCTTCTGGGAGATTTTTAAAGCTCCCAGTGGGACACTTCAATATTACTCAGATGTCCCAGAGCTGGGTTTTCTTAACAGGGCTGACTGTTCCTCCCTAAAGGGGCAGACTGTCCTCCACAAGCACATTGTAGCACTAGAAAAAGAGGGCACTATGGCATGTTCCTAAGTGCACTGCCCCCTGGCTGGAAAGATGTACTGTCTAGCCAGGGGGTGGTGCAGGGCTACTCTTTGCTTCTCCCACTCTATGGCAGAAAAGCTGTCTCCAAACTCATGCCTCCATGGGCAGCTACTGGAAGCAGCTACCGCAGCGAGACCCTGTCCATCCTCCAGCTGATGTTGTTTGTAGCATCACCTGGAGGCAGCACTGGCAGAAAAGCAGCTGCCTGCCATTCTCAAGGATGGCTGGGCATACTCTTCTTACCTCTGCCATCCTTGTAGTTAGGCACAGACGCTTGACAACCAGAGCCCCCTGCTGCCTGCAGTGGGAAATGGGGCACACTCTCCTCATTCAGCAACCCGTCCAGAGGGTTGTGTTTGACAGCTGCACCTGCAGCTGTAGAGCTGGATCCCAGTCCACAGCAGCATCTGTCAAAAAAGGCCCCTGAAAGTGGAGGGGCTCTTTCCCCCCTCCCCATTGGTGGCAGGGGAACAGTCTCCACTGGCTCTGAGCAAAAAAGAAGACAGGCTATCTGTGACAGCAGCTGTTTCAGGACTAGTCCCACTTCTGGTGCAGCAGCTGTTGTAAACATCCCCCCATGGTGGTGGCAGATGGTCCCACTACTAGTGGATCTATGGCAATACCTGCACTTCCCAGTGTTCCTACTGTGGTGTGGCAGCAGGGTGCTCTTACAGATCCACCCCTGCCCCACTCTGTTTAACTGATCAGCTGCTCAACTGAGTGGGGAAGCAGTAGCTCTATCAGGCTTCCCCATGCGGAGGGGTGGGAGGGGAGCACTCAGATACTGGGGGTCTGAGACATGCTGTTCAATATGTTTATTAACAATTTAGATGCTGGCATAGAAAGCTTCTTGAGGAAGTTTGCAGATGACACAAAACTGGGAAAGACTGCAAACACAGAGAATGTAAGTACAATTCAGAAAGAGCTCGACATATTGGAAAGTTGGGCTAGAGCTAACAGGATGAAGTTCAGTGTCAACAAATGCAAGGTGCTATACCTCAGGAGGAAAAATCAAAAACACAAACACAAAATGGGTGACACTTGGCTAGAAGGCAATGCTATGGAAAAGGACTTGGGGGGCTTGATAAACCACAGTTTACCACAGTCTACTTGGCACAGTTTAGGCCTCATCTGGAGTACTGTGTGCAGTTCTGGGCTCCACATTTTAAAAAAGGATGTGGAGAATTTAAAGAGGTAACAAAGATGATCATGGGCTTGGAAAGCAGGCCATATAAGGAGAGGCTGAAAGAGATAGACATGTTCAGCTTATGGAAAAGGTGCTTAAAAGGGGATATGATAGCAGTCTTCAAATACTTGAAGGGCTGCCATAAAGAAGAGGTGGAAAAACACCTTTTCTATCTTTCTGTGGAGAGTGGGGCACAGACCAATGGTTTGAAGTTGCAGGAAAGTAAGTTTAAATTAGATATCCAGAAAAACTTCTTCACTGTTAGAACAGTGAGGCAGGGGAATACACTGCCTAAGGAAGTTGTGTACTCTCCATTACCGGAGGTATTTAAGAAAAGGACAGACAGCCACTGGCCGGGATCATCTAGCATAGTTATTTGCATAGGTATTTCCATGCTTCTGGGCTTTTCTGGTTGCCCCAACCCCTTCTCTGCTACATGTGTCAGGATCCTTTTAAGCTGTCCAGGGGCATTGGGTGTTAGCTACAGTCAAGGCTAGGGACTCTGACTGGGGTGTGGCAATGCTGTTGCTGGGACCAAAGCCAGAGGTCATTGGCTAGAGGGTCTTGCCTCTACACTCAGACTTAGACTGCTCACCATATTAGGGGTCAGGAAGGAATTTTACCCCATGGTCAGATTGGTATGGAGTGTGAGGGCTATCACCAGAGATCCTGGTTTTCTGTGGTAAAAAAAATCACAAATTCTATGATAAAAAATTGCACATTCTCTGATAAAAATGTCAAAATCCATGGATAAAATTAAATGCCCCCCCAGCTGCTGGGGACCCAGCTCTTCAGCCCCCTGCCCCCAGTGGAATGCAGTGGCTGCTGCAGCAGGAGCATGAGCCGACTCCCTCTCTTCTGCCTGCCTGCTGCAGGCTTGGGCAGGGCCAGCTCCCAGGGGCCGCGTGCACTCCCAGGGAGTAGGGGGGACCCACACCCCCCAGATCTGTGTTGGAGATGAGGACAGGGCAGGTGCGTGCTGCCGGCTTGTGCTCGCCACCCTGCTGCCCTCCCCCAGGCCCTCTGGAACACAGCATGTGCAATCCAGCATGGCAGCACACAGGGGGGATGCTCAGGAAAGTTGCCTGTCACTATAAGTTCCACACTGCCCTGGCCATGCTTCCCCTGCAGGCAGGGGCAGCAGTGAAGGGTGCAAACCCTTCTCTCCTCCCTCTCAGCCAGAGTGCTCTGCCAGCTGCCAATCGCCCCCTGGCCAGAGAGTGCCCAAGTTGGCTGGGGGACAAAGGGAATGGGGGAGGGTGTGGGAAGCCAGCCAAGCACTCCCAGGCACTCCCCACCCCTCCCAGCTGGAGTGCCCAGCCACCTGCAAACTTCCCCACTCCCTCAGCCCCTAGTCAGCTTCCCCCCTAGCCCTGCCCCACAACCCCCAAGCCCCAGCAAGAAGAGTGAGTCTGAAGCAGCAGCAGTGCAAGCATTGGATCCTGGCCTTCCCCATCTCCCTTCCTCTCTGGGCATGGCTGGGGCTTTCCCACCCCTTTTGCAAACAGCTCTTGCAGACTGAAACTCAGCCAACCTGCAGAGCTCTTTGCAAAAAGGGGAAATCCTCAGGTTTCTTTGATAAAAACAGGAAATCTGTGGTTTTCTCTGTCTTCCCATGGGAAACAGAAAACCCAGATCCCTGGTTATCACCTTCCTTTGTAGCAAGGGGTGTGGCCCTTACCTGGGACTTGTTGAGCATATATAGACAACATTTTATGGAAGTAGGACGTTGTCTGCCATGGTTCCCCTACTTTACCTATAGCAGGTTAGGGGTTAGGTGTATGTTATTTCAGGGTTGAGGGTAGTTTTAAGTAGAGTTTAAATTATGGTTTGTATGGGATAATCTGGATAGGGATGATCCTTCCTCAGGCACGGGGTTGAACTAGATGACCTCTGGAGGTCCCTTCCAGCTCTGCTTCTCTATGACTCCCATAGCACTACATGCAACTGTACTGCTATGAAAGCCAGTGCTATGAAAAAGTGCTATTTCAACCAAAAAACTCTTTTTGTGGTTGATCCACCCTTTTTGCATTGCTACAAACATCCTGAGCATGTGCATGCTTACTTTTTGTAGTTCGATAAGGGCTTATATAGCTCTACCAAGTAATGTGTGTCCAAGACTGTAATAGTCCTCTTTAGGTTAAGTAGGAAGAAAAACATTGGGTTTTTTGCACTTCTACTAATTACTTTTTTCCCTTTTGAAATGTGTATCAATATCTGTTTCATCTTAACCTTCCTCAAGCACTTTGTAATCCAAATATGTTTCTTTTCTTTAGAATGTACTTGTTCTACAATGTACATCATTTATGTGTGTTTAGTTATCCTGGTTTTATGTTCAATGGGAAATGTTTGATTCTCTTTTTGTTTTCATATGAAGACAAATCTATTGAGAAGAAAGATATGTTTAAAGATATTCTGAAGCATGTCTGAAGTAGAGCACGATACCATGATCAGAGCTGTGCAAAGCTCAGGTATTTTCAGTTGAAACAATTATGAGCTTTCTTTTGGTCATGATTTTGATTTTGAGGTCAGCAGTGTTTCCATCTGTTAGAATTTTATCATAAATTTGATATTAGATGTGTTTGCCTAATACACACCAGAAACTGGGTTAGCATTTATGTGAAAATCTCCGCTTTTATTTAAATAAAAATGTTTAGCTCTCGAAGTTGCCACTAGGATAAAAGCCAGGAACTCGGAAGGGTCAAGAATCCAGAAGTTACAAAAATCAGAAATGTCATGATTATTTTAAGCTTTTTTGGAGTCTGATTATCGATGCCGTAAAAGTCTCCAACAGATTCAAAATTATCAGTTCAAAATTTCTTCTTTATTATAGTTCAGAATTACAAGATATAAGAATGCATAAGAACATTGTGGGAGTGGGTCTGCCATCTGCCCCCTCTTCCTCAGCACTCGCCTGCCATGACTAATAAGATGGGAAGAATGAAAGGATGTTATTCCCTGAGGAGTGGGTTAAGATAAGGCAGACCATCCAGTTGGTTGTTTTCAACAGTGAATGTCTTTATTTTACTTAGAAACAAAAGTATCTCCTTCTTAATTGTTTCATTAGCTGGAGGTAGCAGATTTGCTACTTAAAACAATTACTGGCTCTTGGCTGATTAAGCCGGAGGCGGCATACTGGCTGCTTGTGTCAATTACGAGTTTGCTCCTGCCCCAAAGGTCTTTGCCACTCTGGTGATGCCAGCTGCTTCTTCAGGCACAAACTCTCATGCCTTTCTTCTGGGGTCTGTATGGCTGGTTGCTGACCCCTTCCACCCCCATAGGAATTCTGATGGTCTCCTGGAGTATTAATAATGCACCACCACTTTATTCATCCCTCACCACTCCCAGCTGGGAGACTGTAGGTCACCGCTCCTGACCAACCCAAATCCTAGCTAGCTGCAGCTTGTCCTGGAGGTAAGTGTCCCCCCTACCTTCTCTCTGACTCAGCAGTGAAGAATCATTTGCATTGTCTCACCATCCTGTTTTGCTCTCGCCAACAACCGTTCATAGATTCATAGATGTTAGGGTCAGAAGGGACCTCAATAGATCATCGAGTCCGACCCCTGCATAGGTAGGAAAGAGTGCTAGGTTTAGATGACCCCAGCTAGATGCCTATCTAACCTCCTCTTGAAGACCCCCAGGGTAGGGGAGAGCACCACCTCCCTTGGGAGCCCATTCCAGACCTTGGCCACTCTAACTATGAAGAAGTTCTTCCTAATGTCCAGTCTAAATCTGCTCTCTGCTAGCTTGTGGCCATTATTTCTTGTAACCCCCGGGGGCGCCTTGGTGAATAAAACCTCACCAATTCCCTTCTGTGCCCCCATGATGAACTTATAGGCAGCCACAAGGTCGCCTCTCAACCTTCTCTTGCAGAGGCTGAAGAGGTCCAGGTGCCCTAGTCTCTCCTCACAGGGCTTGGCCTGCAAGCCCTTAACCATATGAGTGGCCCTTCTCTGGACCCTCTCCAGGTTATCCACATCCCTCTTGAAGTGCGGCGCCCAAAACTGCACGCAGTATTCCAACTGCGGTCTGACCAGAGCCCGATAGAGGGGAAGTATCACCTCCTTGGTTCTGTTCGTCATGCATCTGCTGATGCACGATAAAGTGCCATTAGCTTTTCTGATGACTTCGTCACACTGACGACTCATGTTCATCTTGGAGTCCACTAGGACTCCAAGATCCCTTTCTGCTTCCGTGCCTCCAAGCAGGTCATTTCCTAGGCAGTAGGTATGCTGGACATTTTTCCTCCCTAGGTGCAGCACTTTGCATTTCTTCTTGTTGCATTCTGTTGTTTTCCGCCCACTTGTCCAACCTGTCCAGGTCTGCTTGTAGTTGTTCCCTGCCCTCCGGTGTGTCCACTTCTCCCCACAGTTTTATGTCATCTGCAAACTTGGACAGAGTACACTTCACTCCCTCGTCCAAGTCGCTGATGAAGACATTGAAGAGTATCGGACCAAGCCCTGCGGGACTGCACTGCCCACACCCCTCCAGGTCGATACCGACCCATGCACTACGGCTCTCTGGGTATGACCCTCCAGCCAATTCGCCACCCACCGGACTGTGTAGTCATCTAAGTCACAGCCTTTTAACTTGTTCACCAGTATGGGGTGGGATATCATATCAAAGGCCTTCCTGAAGTCTAAGTAAATGACATCAACCCCTACTCCTGCTTCCTGGTGTTTCGTAACCTGGTCAAGGAAAGAGACTAGATTAGTCAGGCATGATCTACCTGCTACGAACCCGTTCTGGTTTCCCCTCAGCATAATTTTTCCTGCCGGGCTCTCGCAAATGTGACCCCTGATAATTTTTTCAAAGACTTTGCCTAGGATGGAGCATTCCTTTGCTTCTCTGTTCTTCTAGTGCCCAGAGGGCAACATCTACTACTACTCCCCTGCCTTTTATGTCTGGTGGTAGTGTAGACCCTTACGTGTGCGTGCATTCACCTGTGACTTAGTTTCACCTACAGTTTTGCCTTTAGTAACAGGGGTTCAGCTAAAGCCCCCTGTTACACACATTCTTACAACAGAGAAGTTACTTGCCTTTCCTGCTGTAGGAATATATCTCTGGCAGACCTTTTAATATATGTGTGGCAGGGCACTGTGAGTGCCAGCCACTTTAAGGGCCTGGAGCTGGCAGCCACCAGGTGCCTGATGAGGGCAGCCATTTTGAGTCAGGGGCTGTCTATATAAACAGGGCAGTTCGGCTGCTGGAGGCCAGGCAACAACATCGCCTGGCCAGAGGCCTGCAGATCTACATCTGGAGGTAAGGGAGGAGCTGTAGGGGATGGTCAGGAGGCTTCTGGTCCTGGGCATGACCTAAAACTGCACCCTGCCGGGAGTGGGTGGCCTGGTGGGGCTCTCAGTGGCACGGGAGCCCCCACGGAATGCCAGGCCAGTTACCACCCCGGTGAAACGTGGGTTGGGGCACCTTAACCCCTAGCCCCCACCACCAAGTTGGTAACCCCATTTGTGTGAAGGGCCCAGAGGGCAGACCCCTGGAGTAAGGGGCTAGAGACTCAACCTGATCGAGAGAGTACCCTTGACTGGCCCATGCTGGGGCCAGGGCCAGGATGGTCAAAAGGGCCAGGGGCCCACTGCAAGGGACGCCCAAGAGCCAGGGGCCTGGGGTCCCAACTGGCCTGGAGGTGGGCTAGAGCTGGTAGCCAAAGGTCCCGGGGGGACCACACCCAAGAGGGGAAAATAGCTTCAGGGAGCTAGGTAGCCTGAATGAAGGCGGGGTAGGCTACCTGAATGGAGGGATCATAGAGGGGTCCTGTTAGGAGGATTTTGGGGCTCAGTGTGGGGGCCGGTGATAACGAGAACACCTAGATGCCATCTGCGAGGCTTGGGCTGCAGTGTAGGGGAGGAAAGGAGCTGCAGAGAGTGCCCCCTGGCATCGGGGCAGCAAAATGGGCAGCCTCCTACTTAATTGACATCTATTATTTCATCAATCAACATCAAGGCGTGGCGGATGGTTGGCCCAAGAACAGGTGGGCAGGCCATGGAGATCAGCCCCGAGTGGGCCCCCTGTTATAATATGGAAATTTTATATGTATATAAACAAAAATAATCCATAAAAATGTTGCCAGGCTGGCCTAAATTTGTGCTGTGCAGCTTAGCAAAACTCTGATTCTGACCTAGGGGCATTAAGTATATTTTAAATTAAAATTTATTTTATTTGACTTGTATTTTAGTGAGTCTTGAACTCCAAACCCTATGCCAGGTCACCCATGAGTTTAGTGGGAGGTTTGATTAAAATCAAAGCTTAATATCTTGGATCTACCACTGTTTGCTACCCATGCCACAAGTATGGAAAAACAAGTCAGATAGAGCCATCTGGGAATAACTGAGACAGCTGCCAAAAAGAGCAGATAATTGTAATAGAAAAATAATTAGGAGCAATGATTGTTCTGATTTTATTTTGCCAAAACAAAAATCAGGGGTTTTTTTCTGTTTTTGATTAGAAGCTAAAATCCCCTACCTTTCATTTGATTACAGTCTGTGTTTGCAATTGGTAAATAGGAGGCATAATTTTTTTGTAAATTGTAAGGCTCAGCCCCAGAAAAATGAAAGAACATTTCTAGGAAGTGTTTTCCAATTTTATAGGTAGTGTTCTGCCTGCGATGCTGTGAGTGACCTATTGCTTTTTCTACTTACATGTGCCCCTCTTCTAAATTGCCTGTCTTCAGACATATCAGCAACCAATTTTATTTTTATCTCCTCAAACATAGTGCAAATATTCTTGGGAGATTCTAGTGATTTGGAGTGCCTCTCTCTGTTTTAATTTCATTAAGTTTTGATTATCCTATCAGGAAACTTGATGTTCTTGACAGGTCTGAGAGAGATGATCCTAAAAACTAAGATGTGCGCTAGCCAACTTGAGAGCCTTGGAGGTATGCTAAATTCCTGAGTTGGAAAAAATTGGTGATTAATTATAGCAGTAAAGTGGGGGGCTTTTTGTTTGGTTTTTTTATGTCCTAGGAGGTATTACCTAGGAGGTATACTAAAATGTGAATATAAGCTGTACATGGGTTACTGCTCTGTGCAAATATCTGTGGTGACAATGTGATTCTGAGGGGAATACACAGAACACCAGAACTGTGGTCACACATCTCCAGTTCAGTTGTTCTATAAGATGCATTTCTACTTTGCCTTCTTCCAGGAATGTGTACCTGGCTACACTTGAAAGGTAAATATTTTTCTTGTCCTAAAAATGAAAAATATGCAGCGTGCCTCATCTATCCTCTTTTACAGATACCTATCAATTTTTTGGAATATTTGAAGCCTGGCACTGAAGCCTGGGTATCTGCTATTTCAAACACTTGTTCTTCACAGACACTTGTTTCTTTTTGTTGGGGCCCTTTTCATTTTTTTTCCCCTAAGTGGGGAGTAGGTGTTGCAGTTAGGTACCCTTTGTCAGGAAGCAGAAAGTGATGCTAGGTCAACACATGTTTTCTCTGCTTCCTTGCACATATTCATGGTGAAAAGTATTTTTAATATTAGAACCCAATCCTTTGAGATGCTCAGCCTCCTCAATTACCATTCAAATTGGAATTAAAAATAGGTCTAACTTTCAAAATGAGGGCTGTAAATAGGTAGAGTGTTGGTCCACTGAAGGGTGAAGGGGTTAAGGTGAGGAAACAGAAAGTAGAATTATAGATGGTCCCTGATGGTTATCAAAGCACATATTCAATAATAAAAAAAAGGCTCTGGTAGGACAAGCTGCTTTTTGGTATTTGTTTGTTTTTCAAACGTATATTTTTAATATTTCTGTCATAGCAAGATTTGGCTGGCCAGGTCAGCCTGTCACTTATAAGCCTTTCTTTGCCTGGTGTTTTTTAATTCCTCTCAAACCTTATGAATGCCAGTCCATAGCTGTGAAATTGTGAGCATCTGTAGTAAGGGTGGGTGGAAGTGGGAGTGGAACCCATAATTTGTGAAGAACAAGCCCGGTGGGACATACTCAAGAGTTATAGGTGAACTTTGCAAGTGTTAGAAATTGAAACCAGTTATTCTGTTGAACAGTGAGGTAACACTGGAGGTGGACCAAGACCTGGTTGGTCCTTTCCACCTGGCCATTTGGCTGAATATGATAGGCTGACATGAGATGGGTGCATACTCTTAGTAAGTACAGGGCCTCATGCAAAAACTGGGAGATGAATTGGGATCCATGACAAGGATATGATACAATCTTGGAGGCCATGGGAGCAAACCAGGTGTTCCAACCACAGTCGCATTCTATCCTTTTATGGTGGAAGGACCACGCAAGGGATAAAGTGGGTCACTTCAGTGAGTTGGTCCATTGTGGTTAAGACTGTAGAACATCCATTTGAGACTTTAGTTCTACAATAAAGTCTAGGGAGATTGCAGACTATGGCCAGGGCAGAGTAAGGAGGGATTGGAGAACTTCACTGGGTTTCTAACAGGGTCTTTTGGTGCTGGCACAGACATTTCAAGGGTGGACCAAGGCCTGTACTATGTGACGCAGTTGTGACCACCAAAATTAGCACGAGGTGAGCCATCTGGTTTTCCTCCCAAGGTTACATGTTTCTTTGGTTCTTTTTTCTTTTTCCATCCAAGGCATAGCGAGTGAATTCCAAAGGGGACCATCAGGTCCTGACAGAGTCTGCAAATTTTTACAACAAGATCTTTGGCGCAGCGAGTTCTTTCACACAGGTATATATGACTGTAGTCGGACAAGTGTAACAAAGACGCTAACCCAGGAGAGGGGAGGAGAGATGACTGCAATGCCCCCTAGTGGACACCTATCCCTAGCTTGGTTTCCTCTTCTGAAGGTATCTCCTCTCTCTTGCCCACTATGATTTGATGTTGAGTGCTGTATCTGAGGGAGGCTGCCTCAGAGGTTCCCAAACTAGGTCCCAGCCCCTGATCTATGGGCTAGCTAAAGTTTGGTGGGACCTGGCCCTTCTGGCCTCAGTCCCTTTTTCTTTCAGTTGGGTCCCATGGTCTAGGCCCACTGGACTGGACCTGCCTTCTAGTTCCCAGCCTCATCTCACCCCAGTACAAGCCTGGTCTGCCTTGCTCTGGGATCTGGGCACACTGGCCTCCACACTGTGCCCTACTCTGGGCTCCAGTTTCACTGGCCCTCAAACTGCCACAGGTGATCCCTGTCCTGGCTGCCATCAGGCAGCTACAGGGCTCCTTGTTGTTGCTGTTGCTACTGCCATTCCTGCTGGCTCTGGTAGTAAGTGCTTGTTCCAGTCTTATCCCCCCTTTTGGATCTGTACCTGAGCTTGTCTGACCAGCCAGCCCCCTGGGCTCTTCCCTCCCTTCTCAGTAATGGGGTAGGGACCATGTTACGTGTTATGGTTGTTGTACACAAAGGATGTGCTTTTCTGGGGGTAGCTCCTCCCGGGCAGCAGCATGGAGTAGGGAGACCAAGTCTGCTGGCAACACAAAACCAAAAAAATCATGACACATCAGAATTGGGCTAATTCACCTGGTTCTGTGTCATCCTCAGACTACTGGGAAAGGGTATCAGTCTTCCCATTCCTAGGCCCAGGCTAGAAAGTTATGTGGGAGTCAAAGCAGGAGAACAAGGGTGTCCACAAAAGTTGTGTCTGGTTGAGTGGCTTAGCTTTTTTGAAGTACTGTACTCCAGATTCATATGGTCACTGAGAACCTATAACTTGTGACGTACCCCTTCAAAATAATGCCACCTTTCCTCCAAAGCTACTCTCATGGCTAAGAGTTCACAGTTCAGGATCTCATCATTTTTTTTCTGCTGGGGTGAGCTTATAAGAGAAGGCAGCTTAATGGGTACAAGACCTGTTTGGAAGCCTGCCATTTGAGAGCACCATAACTATTGCAGTACTGGAGGTACTTGTTTCCCCCAAAAATGGCAAGGTTGGATTAGGATGGATTATCGCAGAGGCAGCAGTTCGTGGGACTCTGAAGGATGAACCTGGAGCCAATGAACTGCCACTATAGTTGGTATGCCTCACACCAATGATCATTCTCCTGATAGTATGCCACTTGGGACTAGAAGGGTTGGTTCTCATCCAACAGCTGCTGTACCTGGGCTTCCAGGACTTGGCATGCAAAGGCAAGAGGGTTCAACCATTTCTGCCTGACCTGCAAGTCTCCCTGAGCTGCAGCATTCAAAGCAAGCAGGTCCAAGGGCACTAGCATGGGATTGGGTTCCATGCTAAGCCCTCTTTGCCAAATAAGGCGATCCAGGCAAAATGTTACACTGAGACATGGACACCAGGTCTGGGCCACTCAGGAATTCAGGTGCTGACCAGGTGGGTGGGTGGGTGAGCAGAACCTGAGGTCAAACTGGGTCAGCAAGCCAGTAGATCAATTGAAACCAGGGTCCTGGAGCAAGCCAAGTTGACAAGCTGAGAGATCAAAAAGAGAATAAAGTCCAGGAGCTAGCTATGTCAAGAAGCTGGGGGTTCAAGCAGAGTGCAGAGCCATGGTGCAAGCCAGGGGGAATATCAACCAGTCAGGTCAGGTTGAACTCTGTTGCTCAGATACTTCCTGTTCCAGTTCAGGGGCTTATATGGGGGAAGTGGAGGTTCAGCTGACCCAACAGGTTGTTCCATTGGCAGTGAGTGGGTAAGGAGGAGGCTTCAGGCCAGCTTAACAAGCTTGGCTGACTAGCTGCAGGGTGGTAGGCTGAGATGAGCAGTTGTGCTGACAGGCTGAGGGCCCTGGTTTGAGGCTGTGGCCTGACATTCTTCCACAGAGTGACAGGATAGCATGTCTACTCTTTATTAATTGACTTCAGTGAAGTCTTGCAATTGTTTTGTTTTCATTTTGAAGGCCTAATGTTTTAATGGAGTCCACAAAAAAGGAAAGAAAAAAAGGAGAAAAAGAACCTCAAACTACTAAAAACCCACATCACTAGAAAAGGATATTATTGCTTTTCCATAACTATACAAAGCAGACATTTATAGATGTTTTGTAGCTTAAACAGGATTTGCTACTCTTGCCTTGGTAGAGACTCATTGCCTTGTTCTGTATTTCTGAAGTTCTCCTACGCACCAGTTTGCTAATTGTTTTGATAATCATCTTGGAATGCATGCAAACTGTTGCAATTAATGTCATGTTATTTGGCTAAAAAGGCTTCAACCTTCTGTCTTTTTAAACTAACAAAATATTTATAGCTATCAGCTTGAATCTCCAATTTGCTGTTAATTAACAGTTCTGTTGCTATCAGCTTTCCACTGACTGAAGAAATGACAAGGGCTATGCTAGCATTCTGTTTACACTGTGACTGTGCTTCCAAACCCATCTGCTGTCCTCGGAGACTCTACATCCCATCTCAGACTTGTCCCTGGAAACCACTGTTGCGGCTCCATTAAATTACTCTGTACTGCTTCAATATGGATAAGGTATCTTCTTTTATTTAATATGTACTTCTTTATACTTAACAGCCTGAAACAAAAGCTGAATGCCTGTAGCTAAAATTTGTCCAATTTCTTAGCTGTTTTGCCATGTAATGTGTGCTGAAATGCTGCTCCTTTGCAGTAGTACTCTGAAGTGAATCATCACTGCTATTCTCCTGTAACTTACTGCATTCTTGTAATTACAACAAACTATAGGATCAAACATCTTTATTTTTCCTTTACTGTTGGTAAGGGCACCAATAACCCAAAATAGCGTGATATATCTGATAAATAACTGGTCCTGTATTTCAACAACAGATGCAGAGTATGATGCATAAAAAATTATCTTAGGGTTGTGTGTAATTGCAAGTCACACCTCTTGGCACACAAAAGAAGTGACCATATGGTGACTTCCTTCAAACAGAATGACTGCAGACATGTCCATATCCATATCATATAAGCAATCTAACATGAGCAAGCAGTGACTGTCCAGTTATATAGGAAGTTGTGAGCAAGAGGAGCGATGGTAGCAAAATCCGGTTTTCAGGTAATGAAGAGAGTGATCTTGTATCCACACTACCTGAAAAGCAGAGCATCTGTACACTTTTTATCTTTCAAGAGTAACAACACAATGAACAGTGTATTCTTGAAGGAACAGTCAAGGCTTTCTCTCAGAAACATGAGAGTTGACATGCTGCATCAACTCTTTTTAAAAATGGCTTAGATATTTAAAAGAGTACAATAGTGAAAATACAATTCCTAACAATTTTATATGTACATGTCCCATTAGGAAAGAAAGTAAGTTCAGACCAGTGAAAGAGTCAGATTTTCATACCTGAATGGCTCAAGTCCTGAGCAAAATCTTCCTTCTTTTTTTTAAGATTAATTTTGTTAGAACAAGGAGTCCAAATCTATTTGTACCTTGCTGTTCCGATCCTCATTCCAACACTGCTATGTAAACCCACATGTGTCTGAGGCATTTTCAACGTGGCTCTTTATGTGCTAGTTGCTCTCAACTGTCACTAACTTCAAAGAGAGATGTGGGTTTCAGAAGTTTTTGGATCAGACCATTGGCCAAACAGCAAACATGTTCAAATTAACTTTCAATTTGGTCAAAGACTGAATAAATATATTCCAATTTTAGCTGTTTCATTTCATGTTTTCATACAACAGTCATTCATGTTTCTCTCTGAGGGTCCTTCAATTTCTCTCCTTTCTATATCATTGAACTTCATGGTGTTGTGACTTTATTCTTTAGGCCTCAAGCCCTGGATTGGAAACCTGTTAGTGAGGACTGTTTGGTACATATCTGCAGAACTAAAAATAACAAAATGTGTTCATTATAGAAGCATTGGTGTTAAGGGGTAGAAGTGAAACTTAGTGATTTTTCAGACTGGTGCTTTGGTGACTTCAGTGTTCATGGAAGATGCCAAAATGGCATCAGCTGAAACTGAAGTCTGGAGTCCTGCAATTATCTCAGTTAGAAGCAATGCTACCTTTGTCAGTTTCCAGCTTTCTCATATACTTCAGGCCAAACTACAAACAATCATCTTTAGGGTAATAAAGGCATTTCTCTGACTTCCAGTGAACATGTAGTGTTCCTGCTGGAGCTGACAATTGTGAAATCTCTGATGCACAGGGATCATCACTTCTTCCAGCAGGTCTTTGAGTAGCTGCCAGAAGTTAATAAAGTTTCCCTATTGATCTCAGCTCATTTCAGAATTGATACTACTTACTCAGCTTCTATCATTAATCCTAGAGCCATGAAAAATATTTTTGCCTTTTAGAATTATTTCAAAATAATTCTGTAACTTCAGTTGAAGCATTGTATTGCTTGTTGAACGCTGTATGTTTGCAGCAGTCTCCCAATCAGTCATTTTTAGTTCTCTACTACTTAGAGGAGATGAGGCAAACTAAGCTGCTTTATACTCATTTTGGGATTTTTCTCCCACTTAATCTTATTGCCCATTAATCCTTTTTCTTTCATAAAAAGGAAGGTTGTCATTATGAATTAAACTTGTTTCCAGGGGCAGAGGTATAATGAGTAAAACCTGTGCCCTGAGCAAGTTTTTCCCAAATCTGATGGACATTCTGATGGACATGCCCCCTGCTGTAGCCATCACCTCCAATTTACCTTTCCCACCTAGTGCCATCACTGGAAGCAGTGGACAGAGGGGAATTTGGTGGCAGAAGAAGCACCAATTGCAGGAGGGTGTAAGAGCTTCCATGTGCCTGATTGCTGCTGCCACTGCTGTAACACAGACTCCCTGGGCATCTCTATTTTGGTACTCCCCCTAATTTGCCACCTGAAGCTGGGCACTTCTTGCCCACCACTCGTTATGCTGCCACCCAGGGGAAAAACATCTTTAAGCTACCAAAGGGCTGTACAAGAGAAAAAACAGTAGCTTTTGCTATTATCTGACTTCCTAAGTCACCGGAGCCAGACCAGTATTTGACTGATAAGAGCATGCCAAGGCAGTGTCTCAAACTTTTTTTGGTCTGCTATACACAAAATGGCAGAGAAATCATTCTGCAGTTAAGTGTATTCCAGAAAGGATTGTAAGGCTTTGGCGTAGGATACACAATGGAACAATTTGTGTGTGTGAGGAGTGCCTGTGTTCATTTAGAGATGTGGAGGCTCAAGGTGCTTTCCTCGTCAATGCACAATTATCTGACATTATTAAGGGGTTGTAAAGCTGCCTTAACATCCACTTACTTGCTGAAGCTTTACAAAATACTGCACATTTTATAAGTGGTGGGGATGGGTGTGGTGACAGAAGGGTGTGCAGCAAGAGTGGAGAGGGATTGGTGGCCCTAGGAATGCAACATGCAACCCTCCTTCTTCTAGCACTGGATCCAGGCCATCTGGAACCCTACTTACATTGCACTGTGGCATCACAGATGAATCCAGTCCTAAAGCTGCACTTGTTTTTATCTTTCATTTGGAGTGGATATTGTATGAAAATGGTGCCTCTTTCTTTTCTTCACTAGCAGTCCAGTCCCAAACATGGATGGCAGTGGAAAATGTGCTTTTTGTGCAGGAGCTGAAGTGAACAGTGGGTGAGATGGTAAGGTGGGTTTTTTTTCCTTTGTTTGTTAGCAGTGGGTGAGAAGTGCAACCCACTTCCTCTGCCTCAGTTCAGAAAGGTCAGCATGGTCTTAGAGTTAAGCATGCTTTCAGGTTAATTTGGTGGTTGACACATCTTAAAAAAATGGTCTGTTTGGGTTTAGAAAAAATCTGAAAGTATTATTGTATCAGTTCAGCTCAGCTAAGGTTTGCAACCTTTACTTTATGGCCAGCTATAGAAGTTATACTTATTGCATGGTAGGTACCCAGAAAATGCTCTACAGCCATAGCTGAACAGACTGTCAGGGTATGAGTGCTGTAAAAATGGCAGATCCCACTCTAAAATAATCCTTGATGGATATGGTATTTGCCTTCAGAGCTAGAGGTTAGAACACCATTATCATCACTAGCAATCTCTCAGTCAGGGATGATAGTCCTCCATGATTTTCTTATCTGTGATCCGAAGATGGCTGAGAAGGCCAATCTAGGATAGATAGGCTCTACTGTGACTCAGGCACTTGTTTCCGTGTGGAGTGGATGGCTCTGGTTTCCCGATTCAGTCAGCAACATGATGTTACTGCCACTCCTGCTTTTCCATTTCCTGTTGTCATCATGAGGTTTCAAAATACTGAGATCCTTGCAGCAAACTCTTCCTCCATTTGGGGTGGTCTCAGGCAATAGCTACCTATGAGCTAATGTCAATGTTGCATTTTTTCAAGTTGGTCTTGAGGACATATTTGAAGTCCTTTCTCTTCCCCATCTTGAGCATACACTTTGACTGAGCTGGCAGAATAAAACTTGTTTCATGAATCTGGAGTCAGATATACAGATGACATGGCTGGCCCAGCAAAGCTGATGTTGAATGATCACCACCTTGATGCTTGTGGTGTTTGCTTGTTAAAGGATGCTAATGTTGGCATGTTTGTCTTCCCACAGGACTATAAGGATCTTCAATAGCTGGCACTGATGGTGCTTCTCCAGCAACTTGAGGTATTTCTTGTAAGTTGTCCACATCTTAGCTTCATACAGTAAGGTAGGCATCACAAGTCTTGGTAAACCATGAGCTTGGTTTTTAATCTGATGTTGCAATCTTCAAACACCCATTTCCTCAGATGTCCAAAGGCTGCACTTGCACATTTGAGGTGATGTTGGATTTCTTCATCAATGGCTTCTGGGGTATGGAAAATACTCAACATTCTCCAGTCTCATCATGAATCTGAATTACCAGAGCTGGGGACTGCTTATTAAGAGCTTATTGATGGAGGATGTCAGTCTTCTGAATGCTAAGTGTGAGTCCCATTTTCTTGTATGCCTCAGTAAAGATATTGATGATTGCCTGAAGGTCCATTTCCAAGTGAGCACACAATCATCAGCATACTGGAGCTCAATGATTGAGGTTAGGGTAGTCTTGGTTTTGGCTCAGAGTTGGCTGAGATTAAACAGTTTACCATTCACTTGGTAGTTCAGCTTCACTCTGACTGGAATCTTGTTGATGTGGCAACACAGTAAGGACTGTAGCAGCGATTGATGCAGCCTTGTCTTAACCTCTGTCTTAACCTCAAAAGTATCTGTGATAAATCCATTACTGAGAACCACCACTCTCATACTGTCATGGAGCAGGTGTAGACTGGTGATGAATATCGGTGAGCATCCATACTGCAGAAGAATCCTCAGCAGCACTTCTCAAGTGAGAGAATTGAAGGCTTTTGTGAGATTGAAGAAGGCCCAAGAGGGCTTTGTGTTGGTCCCAGCATTTTTCCTGGAGCTAACAACCAGTAAAGAACATGTTGGTCATGTCTCTTGATGTCCTAAACCTGCACTGAGATTCCAGGAGGAGCTCTTCAACAAGTGGAAGGAGATGGTTCAGGAGAGTTCTTGCAATGATCTTTTCTGTGGTGGACAGCAAGGTTATCCCCTCTGTAACTTCCACCATCAGACCTTGTTATTCTTTATCTGCTTCATGGCTTTCCTCACCTCATCAAAGGTTGGAGGGATTCCAAGATTGTCTCCAACTTGGTGTTGCAGGATGGAGTTGTGAGAACACTCTTGTCAAGAACAGAGATTGAGAAGGTCTTAAAAATGCTCCTTCCAGCAGACATTGATGGCTTCCCTTTCCTTGATCAGGTCTCCTTCATCCTTAGGTCTCAAGGGCATTGGTCCCTGACTACTTGGACCATAGATGACTTTGGCGATATTAAAAAAAAAAAAAAGACACATAGGTTGCATCTACATATTGCCCTGCAGTGACACTGTTACTGGGCTGGCCTTTAGTACTTCCTTTTAGAAGTACTAAGGCACAATGCAGTAACCACCCATATGGTTATTTTTAGCAGTTACTTTGTGGTAGCAGCACACTGTAATGAGGGAGCAAGCCTCTACAGTGAGGTAGCTGCTGGTCATGTGTAGATACCTGTGGATGCTACGTTGCCATAGCGCATCACTGCAATGATGTAGCATCATGTGTAGGCATGCCTATAATGATGAATGACAAGACATCTAGAGTAGATGGAATAGCTGCCAAAATTTTCAAGTGTGGGAGGGGGAGAAGAGCTTACATCACAGCTCCATACCCTCATCTTAAGGATCTGGCATGATGAGAAAATCCAAGATGACTCCAGGGATGCCATGATCATAAGAAAGGAGACATGTCTGATTGGAAACCCACACCATCTCCCTCCCCCTCTTGTTACCTCTCAGCTCCATGTTCTTGGGGAACCCTGGTACAGGATGCAGCCTGTCCTACTCGCAAAGAATTTCCCCTCCCTCCTTTGCCTGAACAAGAACTGATTATGAAAGACAATGAAGATGCAGTGGGAGACACACCTAAAGCCCTCCAGATAAGGGTGACAAGAGTGAAACAACTGCCCTAGGTCTCATCTGCATCTGAGATGAAACCAGATGACAATTCATTTAAATGGGAGATGGGACAGGAATGTACCTTCATTAGCATTCAGGATGGAGAACAGATTCCAAGTCAAGGAACATATACACCTAGCTCAGCATTTATCAGACCAATTCTAATCTGGATTTACAAAGGACTCCCCGCCCCCCTCCCCCCCCCCAAACACCTCATCTACCCAGAACTAAGCAGAAGTAAATTTTAATAGGCATCTCAGGCCATACATTCCCTGGTCCCACTATGGGAGGCCTAGTTAAACTTGATTGACTAAAACTCAGTTGCCGGGATAGGGAATGCTGAGGCAAGACCTTCAGTGGGTATGGGCAACATTTGAACAGTAGTAAAGGGTTCATCACAGTGTCCAGCCCATTGGAGCCCTGACCACAAATACTGTCATACTTTTCCCGGGATGACTTGTGGAAGTCCTCCCCACAAAGTTTATGAACACTTCAAGTAATCAATCCCTTTTAGTAAGATCTGGAAAAGTCATGCTAAGCTGACGCTTGTTCACAACAGGTAAAAATACAAAACCCTGATGCTGCAAGCTATCTATTGTTTCTGAAGAATCAAATGAGGTATCCCATCCAGTATATCTGCTATCCATAAGAATTTCAAGCTGGCTCCTAAGTGTCTGGGTACTCCTTAAAAACTAATGTTTTTCCTGGTTGTTAATCAGTTTCTTGAGATGTTCCAAACCAGCTAAACCCTTGTCAATAGAAAAGACAATTATTTACACTATTAAAAGAATGCTTTCAAGAAGCTGAACTGAGGGTAATCTGTAAAAAAGCAACAAAGAGGAGAAATCTCTCTGACACCATCCACTGTTGTTCTTGAGAAGCTGGAAGAAACAGATTGTTTCCCTTCAAGGATTGTGCTAAGAACTTTACCTGTCAGCATTGGAACCTGAGTGCCTTGGACTAGTGAGATCCTAGCTCTCTCTCTCTCTCTCTCTTTTCTCTCTCTAGGCATAGATTTCTGAGCCTGAACTGTATTAGTTGAGCTTGAGCTAAGTTTCTCCAAATACTTAGTGAAACCAGGGTAGTACTGTAATTGTTCATGTTTGTTTTTCCTTTGCATGTCTATTACTACTAGTAACATTATATATTTCATATACTTAGCAATAAATAACTTTTATATTCATACTTGTGGTAACCTGGTGTATTTTTCCTTCTTTACTTTTCCTTCCCCACTTGCTCTGCAGCAACGCTTCTTTTACCTAAGCCAAACATCCCTGTGAAGCCCAGAAATACTGTGGGGTCTGCTCATCAAGAGGCTAAAGATTGGCATGTGCTGAGTTTGAAACACATAAGGGAATCAGCTTGTACAGGCTGATTGACCCAGTTTGGCTCAGATGTGCCCTAATGAACTGAATGCTGGCACGTTAGGGTGTCAGCTGGAAATCCAGGTGGATTCAGAGGTATTCTGTTTACCTGTGTGCTTGTGTCACTGCAGTTTATTGTTGCTCTGATGAACTGATTCTTGGCATATGAGGGTGTCAGCCTGTCCATGCTGATCAACCTGGCCGAGTCAGGCATGTCACGTTAATCTATGTGTGTTTGTGTGTATGACTGATTTGATGACTGGAGGAACCCAGCCCCACTGAAACTGAGTCCTGCAAGATAGCTCCATTGGGGGTGAGGACTTGCAGAAGGGAGATGTACAGCTCCGTATAGAAACACAAGTAACACAAGCAGTAAATTGATAGAATTACAAAGATTTTAGAATGCATCCCTAATAAATGAGCACAGCCCAAAGTGATGGGCAAATCAGGTAACACTTCCCTTCCAACCCACCCCAGGGGCATATACTGGGGTGCAGGGGGAATGTATCATGAAGAAGAGACATGCATCATTTTAATCAAATGTTGAAGCTGACACTTTTTACTTATTATTGTATTGTTTATTATTTATTATTGTATTTATTAAAAAAATCCTGTGGAACATTGCCCGCTCTGGAAATTAGAACTAGGGCTGTGTGCGAAGCTGCGGTCCCCAATTCAATTTGACAGAGATTCGGCGGGGGAATCATGAATGCTCTGATGGTGGGACAGATGGAGTGTCCCACAGAAGTCCACTTCTGGGTCTGCCGGCTTGGCGACTGGTGCCTCCGGGATCTGGCAGGGCACCCAGGGTCCACCCACAGCTGATCACTGAGCCAAGGGAACATGGGGGTGGGTGGGGGGCCCTGCGCACTCGGCGGTGGACCTGGAAGTGGACTGAAAGTATTTCTGGTCCACTTCTGGGTTTGCTGCTGAGGATGCAGGGAGCCCCCCGCAATCCTGTGGGAGGCTCCATCTGCCCCAGCACTTCAGCTTTCACAAGCTGTGCCTGGTACTTCAAGGTATGTAGAAAAAACATTTAAAGCTGTGTCTATGGCCGAATCACTGATTATCTGAATTAACATTGAATCTTTAGATTCAGATTCAGCTGAATCAAATTGGGGTCACTTATCTGAATCAACGAATCGAATCACTAGCCCCAATTCAGGATGAATCTGAATTGAATACAGCCCATTTTGCACACCCCTACTTAGAACCTTCTTCTCAGTTAACATTGACAGAGTGGTGACACAACCTGCCTGCACCCGGTGGTTATGACATTGTAGGAGGAAGACGGGTGGGTAGCTGCAGGAGCTCAACTTAACAAACAGAAAACCTTGGGACGGCAGAGGGACTGCTGCTCATGGAACTGCTACCCCTTGGTTTAATTAAATGTTGCAGCTGCCAATTTTTTTGTGTGCATACTAAAGAAAAACTCTGGAGTATTGCCCACTTCAGAACTTGGACCAGAGCCCAGGGGGTTGCCTATCCTTGCAGAGGTTGTGCCACTCCCCCACACTGGGCTCACAGTGGCCTGACCTGGCTGGTGGGCCATCCTCCCCACTCCATTCTCTTTGGGGCCCTGAACCTATGCCAGCAACTACCAGCAGCAGGGGGTAGCAAGTTGGTCCTAGAAGGCTGAATCAATGCCAACCCTGACATTGGATCTGGGGCAACCTAGTGCCCCTCTTCTCCCCCTGTTTGGCTCCCTGGAGGAGACCCTGCTGGATGCCTTCTTAGCTCCTTGAGCCATGAGTTAGCAACTCCCACAAGCTTTATGTCCTGTTCCAGGGCTCCCCTGCACCCCAGCATCTCCCAGTGTGCAATGTGAAGTATTCTTCTGCAACCAACATCCAGTGTCACCCTTCCCATTGGACTCTTGGCCATGTCTGGCCAAGGAGTCCCTGGAACAGGTCTCTCCATGCCAGGGGGTGGGGGGAGGGCTGAGCAGCAGCCTGCCTCATCTCTCCAGCCCAGGAGGACAATGGCCTCTCCACAGGAGCACCCCAGGATGGAAATCCATGGCCTGGTGCTAGGGAGTGAGCACTTGAAGCCCTCTGGCCCTACTCATCTGGGGAGAGCTTCTGGTCTATGCAAGTGAGGAACTAGTCAGTCAGGTCTTTACAGATCCAGACAGCCTACTGCTGTGTGGGCCCAGGGCCACCAATATCATCAGGGTGGGTTGTGCTGTATTTGTGTAGCACCAGGACCTGAGGCCTTAGACTAGTGGTTGTCAACATTTTTGGACTCAAGTTTCCCCTTAGATTCAAGACACCCCTGGAAAATGCCCACTCTTAGCTTTCAATTGTTTTTTAACTAAGGAAAAATAATAGAGTGAATCTTCCATAGCAAAGAGCACAAGAAGTCAAAACATTTCTGATGCTATGGATTCCTATCTTAAATCTCTGGGTTTACCTTGTGAATCATGTGTAGGTGTTCAAACAGTGCTATGTTGCATGGCACCACATGGAACACTTCAAAGGATCTCATGGCACCCCAGACTGCAGCAGCAGGAGGCCCTTAATAATGGGAAACTCTTGTGCCTGGCTGGGGAGCCACATGACAGGAAGGGGGTGGGGCATTGAGGCATATAAGCATATGGCCTGAGCTAGAGAGAGTAGTTAGGGCATATTGCAGAGAGAGGAATTCTCCAGGGAAGCTGACTGCAGGAAACAGGACCATGGATACTCAAGTTACCCATGAAAGTGAGCTTATCACTGAGAAGAACATCTTATGGTAAGATATTGACTGACCATGAGGAAGAACTTTATAGAAGCAGTTTGCTTTTATTTCAGTTATGCTGGTGTGTGTTTGTTTATGTCCAAAGGATTGGATTTGAGATCGTACTACAGGGGTAATTTTGAGGCCACAGTGGTGCCTAAAAAATACCTAGTAGAGAGTTCCCTACTAAGAGTCAGGAGACATGGCCCAGGGGCCCAGAAGCTGAGATCCCAGACACTGGACATTGTGCTAGGGGGACCCACCTAAAAAATACAAATTCTGAAAGAAGCCTGGGAGAAACCCACCCCATGGAAATTGGGGCAGAGGAACCCCAAAAGCTGTACACAGAAGAGAGACAGCCAGTATGGGCGACTGGTACCTCCTGACTCTGGGGGGGCACCAGCGGCCAAACACTGACTGCAGGGGAGAGTCCCCCAGTGGCCAGTCGTCGACCCCAGAAGTGCCAGTGGCAAAACTGAAGTGCTACCAGCAAAACTAGAAGTGCCACTGGTGCTTCTCGGGGGGGGACACCAGCTGGTGCTCCCCACTCCCTGGCCAGCGAGGGCCAATCTCAGGGAGGGCACATGCCCTCCTGTTCCCCCCCATGCATCGCCTATGGTACCCAGGAAGAGGCCGCTCTAGCTTCTATAGGCAGCCTTCCTAGTTAAATACTATAAGATCGAAATCATGGCAGGTGAGAGATAGGTGGTAAGAGAAGGCCAGGGTGTGTGGGCAGGTAGGATTGGCCACCAGGGAGCCTCAGATACCAGGTGGATTGCCTGAATGTGTCACAGTGCTGTGACACCCTGGTTAAAAATCATGGCCCTCAACATTGGCCTCTAGTATCATAGAATCATGTAAAGTTAGGGTTGGAAGGGACCTCAGGAGGTCATCTAGTCCAATCCACTGCTCAAAACAGGACCACCCCAATTAGATCATTCCAGCCAGGGCTTTGTCAGCTGGACCTTAAAAACCTCCAAGGATAGAGATTTCACCACCTCTCTAGGAAACTCGTTCTAGTGCTTCACCACCCTCCTACTGAGAAAGTGTTTCCTAATATCCATCCTAAACCTCCCTTGCTGCAACTTGAGACCATTGTTCCTTGTTCTGTCATCTTCCACCACGGAGAACAGTCTAGCTCCATCCTCTTCAGAAACCCCCTTCAGGTAGCTGAAGGCTGCTATCCCCCCTCAGTCTTCTTTTCTGCAAACTAAATAAGACCAGTTCCCTCACCCTTTCCTGAAAAGTCATGTGCTCCAACCCCCTAGTATTCAACCCCCTTAGTATTCAACCCTTAATCCAGTCTTATTGCTCTGAGGAATTTGTAATGATACAGACAGAAAGGTGCTGCCTGTTGTTCAGCCCAGGATCCAACTCCCCAGGCATTGTTTCCCCAGGAGAACCTGTTACTTTGGATATAGAAATCAGAAAACTTTCATGACAGTCACCTAGTTTGTGATACCTCTCACCATAGTAACACTTTTGGTTTGCAAGGAGAGTAATTCTATTCTGTTCTTTGTACTGAAGACATGACAGACTTATAGACAGTCCCTTGTATGCAGCTAGGCCTGCTTGATGCAGTCTGATTTGGTGTCACTACTGTCACATTAGAAATGGGTTAATTTACTTCTCTTATCAGGCACAACTTATGTTACAGAATACATAAGCAAATGATGCTTCCAAAAAAACCCCGTTTGCAGTAGCTGAAGTTTTAAAAAATGAAATCTTTTGTCTACTTCTAATTAGAATGTGGGTGTTCATAGGAGTTGGGTGACCTCTTATATCATATAGCTTCTGTGCATTCATCTGTCGTGGGATTTGATTATCATTCAGACATTCTGACTACCATACCTTCTGGAAAATTGAAAATCTCTTTAAATGAAATAAAGCCTTCAAGTGCCAACTGTTGGACCCATGCTCAGATGCATACTTCCAAATTGTATTCATTGCTCCCATAAGAAGAGTTATCGTTAATGCTGAAAGTTAAATCATGGAAATGACAAACCTGAAGATAGTTTGTTTGATTCATGGGTTTGTGAGCCATCACCTTCTGTTGTTTTAATACTTGTTTTTTAAGCATGTAAAAATTATTTGAAAAGCTATTAAACTTTCTTAATTTTTAAAATTTTTCTTGGTTGTTTAAATAAGGATGTGGGATCCTAATCTTTTTTTAATTTTCCTTCCTGTTTTTTTCCTTTTGGGGGGGAAGCAGAAAAAGAGGGGAAAGGATAAAGGAAGGCAGAGAATTTCTACCACGTAGAACTTTAGTTTTCATTTCACCAGAATATTATCTATCTTTTTTAGAACCAGCCGTTCTTCCATTTAAAAAGAAAGCCAGTCATCTGCATTTATTCATGTATGTTTGTCCCACTTACTGAGTAAAGTAGTTGAGCTGCCACTTTCGCTAAGTATAGAGGCTTTTGGAACTAAAACTTTGTATTCTATTTTCAAAGGCACATGCTAAGAGATGGCTGGGGTTTTTTTATATAGAAGTCTTTGTATTGGTAAAACAAATGCAGAGGGATTAGGAGAAAAAAAACCCTACAGAACTTAGTTCTCACAGCAGAATGACCTTGAAATGCCACATGTAGTTTAACCACTTGTGTCTATATATACTTGTGTGTATTTATTTTACTTGTGGTATTCATTTGGTATGAACAGATTGCCAATGCAAGACACTTTTAAGGCAAGGGAGAGGTTAAATCAGGATTTGCAGCATATAAAGGAAAAACTTAGTCAACTGAGGTTAACAGTGTACTCAATGCCATGTCATTTAATTAACCTTAAAGAGTCATTTGTAAATGTCACTATTATACTTGAAGGTCACACATTCTAATCACTGTTCGAGGTTTTGTTGTACTTGATGTGTATGCTTAATTCAAAAACCAGGGAGCTAACCCCCTAGATAGTATTCATGGATTATAACTGGGTCATTAGGTGTAATAAAAATTGAATGTTTTGGCGTAAATATCAGAAAGACTCTTTTTCTAATTCAGTTTCTTGCAACTTACATAGAAGGTAGTTTGTACTATTTGTATATTTTCACTAAGTGTGTGGGCTCAGTTTCAGAAGTGGATTCATATAAAACATCTGTATGCTGTTAGAACATTCAACAGTTTTATGAGTTAAGACCTGAGTGAGTTAAAACCTATTGGCACAAGCTCAGAGATTCTGTTAAGACAGAGTGTAGCAGGGACCCGGCCTAGCTCTGCACTTACTGGGACACTTACTGGAGCTCCACAGCCAGCTGGGTCCTGGGCCATCCTGGCGGTAAACAGTGGGCTTGTCAACAGGCAGCATACCACCCCACACATTTGCCTCCCTGGACAGGGCAGGGAAAAGGCGACTGACACACTCCCTGGATACCCACGCCCAAGGCAGGGCTGTGAGAAAGAAGCAGGGCTCCACACAGGTAGAGGCAAAAAACACCCGGCACCACCTACAGCCCAGGAGCCAGAGCTGCAGGCAACAATGAGCCCAGCAGGGGCTCTCAGCACCCAGTGGTGGCAGCAAGACATGTCGGGGCCTGCAGGGGTCTGGGTAGGCCCAGACAAACCTGGAATTTCCCTTATAGAGGGGCTCCAGCCCTAGGACGGGGAGGGGGGGGCATTGACATAGGCATCCGATTGCACTGAGTCTCTCCACTGGATCTGAGGACACCCCACTGGAGGTTGGCCTGACCTCTGATCCCATGACAGGAACCTAATGACTGTGGCCGCTGAATGTCAAGTACCTACCAAGGCCACATGGGAGTTCATAGTACCCATGGCCCAAAATCACCTACAGGAGTTGGCCAGACAAAGGTCAATGTTGTGAATCAGGCTCGTGACTGGGGTATAAGCCCTGAAGAGCCTTAGACACCTTAGGAAAAGACAGATGTATACTTTAAGGTTGAAGGTGACTCAGCAAAGGATGTAACTGTTTATGTTATATTTCTTTGTTAATTTCTATATAGTACAAACATTGTTTGTGGCAAATCCTTGCTGGAGTGGCCAGGCCCAGCCAGGTCATGTCTGTCCCAGATGGTTCTGTTTTATTCCCCATGTCAGATCTTTCTTTTTCTACATGAAGACAAGCACCTAGGGACCAGACACCTACCCCAATAACATCACAAGAATATCTGAGTGGAAAGGGGTGGGCAGTAGGGGAGGTAGAACCCCACAGAAGATGCCTGGACACAGAGACCTATACCCATCTCAATGTCAGGTATTACCTCCAATATCCTTCTTACTAACAATGAGTCATGGCAGGAAAAATATAGAGAAGGGGACTAAATACCTGTTGAGAGTGTGGCTCCTAGGCCTCACCCTGGTGTGACCCTTTGGCCTGGATCCTAGTACACAGAGGTTCCTAAACTTTTTTCTTCTTGTGAACCCCGTTCCAGATTTACCAGCTGCCCGTGTATCCCTACCAGCATATGTTTTATATTTAAATCCCTTAAATTCCAATTATTATAATGAAAATTAAATCCACCATATACAATTTCGCCTGCATATCCCTCCCTCCCGACAAGATGTCTTGCATACCCCTGTGTTAAGAGGTAAAAGATAGTGTCTCGGACGGCCGGAGCAGACTCGAGATGATTTAGAAATCACTCGGTTGCTTGGGCGGGCTGGTGAATGGAGAGGCAGACAAAACTTATTGGTTGCAAAAACTTTACTTACGCCACTTGTAGCCGCGACGCGGGTGGTTCGGTCGCTTAAACAACTATGTGAGTTGCTCCAGCTGGCAAGGCTCAGGCCAGCTAGTTCGTCCACAAATTAAGCCGGCAGGGAAAGGGTACATCAAGGATTGCGCTCAGCGATGGGGAGAAGAATCGATAGGTGATCAGTCTATCGATCAGCTCAGCCGCAAGTCAGATCTCTTTAGAGGCACTCTGCAGCATGCTCAAAGTTCTCCGACTTGGGCGGAAGTCGCACGAAATTTTAAATGGCCAGCAAGCCAATTACTAGCCGCCTCGTAGGAATAATTTAGAACTGGCCAATAGTGGGACACAAATTTCATTCAAATGGCGGGAACTCTCTTGCGCCAGGGTTTTCTGTTGCAGCAGAAAAACCTTTGCTGTGCAAGAGGCTCTCATGTGGCGGGAAAATTCCATCGTGCCGAGGCACCAAAATCATTGGGTTGTGACAGATAGTATGTCAACATTTCTGTGATTCACTTTGCCTGTTAGACCTAATCTTTATAGTTTATTGGAAAATATTCCTTTTTCCCCAGGAAAAAAAAAGAATAAGATGTTTATCTCTCTCCCTCTTCACCAGTCATGAAGTGTATTTTATCCAGGGCTCCTCCAACCCTACCCCTGGTCCATCACTCAACCTGCCCGACCTTGACAATACTATCTCACAGGGAGCACAAGTACATCTATCTCCCAGTATGCTGCTCAGTGGGGCCACATTCAGGAGCAGTTAACAGTTCTGTTCAGTTCATCATACATAAACTAAACCATGTACAGAAAATAAACAAAACAGTCCAGCATATACCTACTCATGTTTGTGGTAAGTCTTTTATCTATGTGGATCCTCTTCCTTCAGGGGACTACCTTTGATTTGACTCACTCCTCAGCTTATTAGGTCGTCAGGGTTGTCTCCACATGACCCCAGCTCTGGATTGGGTCCTATCCTATTTGCCTCTTCTCTGTGCCACAAGCGGTTGGCCAGTGTCATGGGTTGGGGACCTCACGCCAGTAGTGTGCTGCACAGGGCACCTCTCTAGGGCTTATGGGCTAAATGTATGGCTCCAAACCTACCCTATACCATGCCCCATGCCTCATCAGTCTTACACAGATGTTGTTCACTCTGTAGAGGCCTTGGTCTACTTGGCCTTCACCCCTTTAATCTGGCTAAGCCTTCTAGCCTAGGCCCATGGTGTCGGACCTGGCTCTGAGGCACTAGCTCCAATTGGTCTTTTCCTGTCACTAGGCCCCTGGTCCCTGGCTGTGCCCCTCTGGGCCAGGCCCCCAGCCCCTGTGTAGCTATGCTTCTTGGGCAGTTAGCCCTCTAGCCCCTGTGTATCTTCACCTCTCAGGGCATTAATGGGGCCTCCATAACTGCCTTACAGCCCCATCCTGAACCTCTGGTACAAACAACACAAACATAAGTCCCTGAGCTATAACATCATGATAACAATGGAGACAGCACTCTGCCCCTTTACAAGGACAAACTTCCCCCCTATGTGCCTCCTAACCCTTGGTATCTTGTGGGCTCCTGGTGCCTTACTGCTCCTATAGGCAGCAAAGCAGGCAACCACCCATCTCTGGGTAGCTCTCTTTTGGGCAGGAATTCCTTCCCCTAGCAGGTGCCAGAGAACTAACCACTGCCAGCTACAGCCTTAGGCTTATATGTGTCCAGGGCCCTGCCTCCTTCTGGTTAGCTGACCTCCTGTAGGTGCCAGCTCATGACCTCATTAGCCTGCTGCTCAAGCAACCTGCAACCGTGGTGCTCTGCCTGGTCTGCAGGGCTCCCTGGCTAGGCTGATCTGCCCTTCAAGGAGCAGGCACATCTTAGTACCCTGAGACGTACCTGCCCACTTCAGACCTGATTCACCCAAGTGCACCTTCACTCTTTATGCAATAGAATCCCTCTCCCAGGGCTTCTCTCAGCCTTACTTCTGCCTCACAATAACCCATGAACAGCAGGGGTGGAGGTTTTCAGGCACCCCCAACTTGCCTTTCCCCGAGGAAGCAACTCATGGGATTTGTTTTTCCTGGGAAAAAGGAATATTTTTCAATAAACTATAAAGATTAGGTCTAACAGGCTGCCCTGGTCCCATCTCGTCTCCTGGGGTCCCTGAGCTAGAGCAGTTAGGTAGTTCCCTGATCTCCTAGGACTTCAGAGCTTCCAGTATTATGGCCTCTAGCTGCTTCTCAGTCTTGGTTAAGGGCTCTTTCAAAACTTCTCTCTCTAGGTGATCCTAGCAGTCTGCTCTGGCTGCTGTTACATATTCTGTTAACTGTGTTCCTAGCAAAGCCATCTTTTCTCTCAGCTGGTCCATATCCTGCAGCTTGCTTCCCAAGGTCTCTATCACTTCTTTCAGAGACTGCATTTGGCTGTGAGCCCTTTGAAGTTCTTCTTCCTTCACTGCCAGTCTGGCTTCCCAGATCTATTCTCTTTCTCATAGGGTCTCCTGCAGTGTTTGCAGCTTCACCTCCATTTCAGCTAGCATGGTCTGGTACCATGCACATTGTGCTTTGTTCTCACAGACATCCTGGGTTTTTGTAGAGGACTGATCCATCTTCTCCCATAGTTGTTTGGTTTCCTGCTCTAGTAACAGGATTTGATCTATTCTGGCTTGCTTACATTCCTGTAGTTGGTTTCTTTTGATGCATATAACTGGCTCTCTTCTTGCACCTGCTTTCACAAGGGCCCTCATGAATTGTATCTTTTCCAGCCCCCCATTTTGCAATTGGATCCACAACCTGTTACACTCTTCTATTCTGCCTCTCGCCTCTGCTTCAAGGAAGAGCATCTTGTCTTGAAGCACTTTGTAGCCTTTCATTTTGTTTTTTTTTGTTTACTTTCTCCATCTCCGTAGATATTACTTTTTCTGTCCTCATTGACTGAATCCGGTACTGGAATGACTCTCTCCATAGTTCTTCTGCAGTTTCTTCCAATTTGAAGTATGTCTGTTGCCAGCTCTCCAACTTCTCATGCAACTCTTCTACTTGGTCCTCTCAACTCTGCAGTTGTTTCTTTATGGTCACTATAAGGCATTTGGAGTCTTCAACCTGTTGCGCAAGGTCTGACTTTTCAGCCATCTGGGATGTGCAGGCCTCGACTGACCCTGGTGTCAATGCAGCCATCTCCTCCTGCATCCTGTGCAACTTCTCTTCCCACTTTCTGCTCTTCTCAGCCTCATTTAGGAAGAGACATTCTAGTGCTCAGGTTTTTTCAGCCTCAGCTGCAATCAGGCATCTGATTTCTTTGGACCTCTTTCCTTCTTTCAGCCACTTTCTCTTTGGCCCTGCCTCCTTCCAGTGAGCCAATCACCTGCAGGTGCTGGCTAATTACCTCATTAGCCTGTTGCTCAGGCAACCCACAGCTGTGGTGCTCTGCCTAGTCTGTAGGGCTCCCTGGCTAAGCTACTTCTGCCCTTAAGGCAGCAGGCACATCTTAGTGGCCTGCGACAGCCAGGTACAGGATGCCTTCCTCTTAGTCAGTCACCCCCTTGAATAGCAATTTGTGGACCACATGAATTTCTCTCTCCAGTAAAGTTTACAGTCCTTTCTGCACGATCGCCCTGGCAGCCAGAGGTTCCTTTCTGCTGTCCATAGGAGCTCTGTGGGCCATGAACACTACTTTAATTATACTTTGTGAGGCCCCTTCCCCTCACCCTATTACAAGGCAGGACTCTAGTGACCCTTTAAGTAGATAATTCTCTCTCTGAATATCAGGTTCTCACCATTACTCAGTTTTTCCCCCATCTCTGTATACTTCTTGTCTTTCACAAATCACCAGCTCCGTAGACCTCTGTGTCCTACAATGAGAGTGATGCAGCTTCCTCCAGATGCTGCAGGCCCTCCAGTGCTGTTTTCACCAGCAGTCTGCCAGCACCTTTGCACCAACACCTGGTAAGTAGTTTTCCCCAGTCTCTCCCCTTTCCAGGGGTTACCTGCCTTTCCCTTTCACAGGCATCTCTGTCTGCTGCCAGTCTGGAACTCCAGGGCCCTTCTGGGCTTCTCCCCACCCCCACCTGGTCTAGGAAATGCTGAATTTAAAGGGTTCACACCCGGGCCCGTGGTATCTTGCCACTGGACTTTTGGACCTGGCTCATCAGGGAGGACAAGTGTAGCAGGGTTGAGACTCAGTTCCCTGCTACAATATGGTCCAGCAGGGGAGCCTGGCCCATAGCCAGGAGTATGTGGGGCCTATGAGGCACCTAAACTACAACTCCAATGTGCCACCACAGCAGCATTTCTGAATCCATGCTTTCTGTTTGCCCCAAGTTCTTCATTCTCCCCTCTCCCCACCCCCCCCAAAAAAAAACTATTTTAAACCGATAAGTTATGTATATCTAGAAAACTAGTATTTGTTGGACAGGTACAGACATATTTTTCAGTATACATGATCAAAAGCTGGTCTGTACCCATAACAGAACAGAAAAGAAGTTTGGCACATGCAGATTGGTTTAAAAATGGTGGAACCTGATATACTTTCCCTCCCTACCCTCCTACCCCTGCAATCCTCCCCTACCAAAGGTGAATGTGTACTCTGTTCACTGTCAATTTAAACTATGCCTGTTATAGAAAATGGTGCAATTTAGGTTGATTCCACCTTGGGCTTTTTTAAATTTGTGTCTAGCCATTGTGAAAAAAAAATCTCTTAAATCTATTGAGCAATAAAATGTTGACTAAGTTAACTAAAAAATGAAGAGCAAGTGAGATGTTGTAACTGTAACTGGAATTTGAGGGAGCCAGAAATAAAGTTGAAAGTATTTTACCTCCTAATTCAATCTGGCTTTTTACTGGCTTGTCTACAGTACTTCTAGCTTTTCAGTATGTAACTCAGACCAGTGTAGCTGCCCTCTGATTAAGTGGGTCAAATTTAGAAGCAGCATGTAGCTTGCATGATGGGTGGAGGCTGGGTTGTGTGTATTTGTAAATGTTAGCAGGTCCAATATGTGTTTGGCGGAGGGCTGGAAAAATGTTAATTTACTGTGAATTAATTGCCGTCTAGGTGGTGATACATTTTTTAATTTGGTCCACTGACATTAGCTTTATGCTATCTATTAACCTATATGAGACCATTCTGCAAAAAACTCTTCTGATGCGTTTAGTCTGATCTCTCTTGGCATAATAAATTTTCAGGACCTTTAAAAAAAAACAAACCTGCATTACATGTTATTTAAGTTTATTCACAGGTGTCCAGCTTGAAGCCACAATTGAAATTCAGGTACTCTGAGCAAAAGGACACTAACTCATTCTATTTTTGTTTGTTTGCTTGCCCCTTCTCCCCTACAATTGCAATTGTATTTTTCTATTGCTGACTCTTGCATATGTATTGACAACCTAAAATTCTGTGAGACCTTCCTGGTCTTCAGAAGAAGCACAGTCTGACCTGGTGGCTGAAATTTTACCTCTCTCTTGGGCTACTGGTATACCCAAATGTACTCATTCCCAAATGATGACAGTATTTTTGAAGCAAATGAATTTTATTCTACAGTAGTCCTCACACAATGGTGAGTCTGTTTCTTAGATAATATCATCCCTTTGTATTTCCTTCTGGCTTCTTTTTTTAGCATAATCTGCATCTAAGTAAATGTAAAATTCACCCATAGTAATCTGGTATATTTAAAATACCAGAAATATCAGTCAACAACCTTTAATTAAATACAGACATTCTCACTATATGTTGGTACAGATTTGCCAAAGGAAACTATATTTCACTAGAAAAAGGACAGACCTGCCAACTTTCTCTGTAGATTAGAAGCACAATCAGTGGCAATGTTCTGCCGAGTGCACATAAGATATCGAAGATAATACTTCATTTTCTGATGAAGCGCTGACCTTTTTCCAAAGTAATATCTAATTATTAACGTTTGCTCAAGAATAGCTGCTCTTGGTTTTCATGTTTTTAGGGGTCCTTTAATTTAAGACTTGCAGCTCTTGAAAAGGAACAGCTAGTATAACCATAGAGTTTGTTTTTTAGCATGAATGAGGTACTGAAAAAATATTTATGGCACCTTCGTATGCAAGCTCAAAAGATAGACCTTTGATTATTAATATTCTTAAAGATTATGCATACAGACACAAATGACTGCAGTGAGTAATATTGCAGTCATTTGTGTTTGTATGTATAATCTTTAAGAATATTAATTCTTAAAGATTTTTGGCTCATTCAGTATATTGGCAAGCATGATTGGCCAAGTCAGCTCTGGTGTCAATGGATTTATTCTACTCAGTACGTGCAGTTCTTCATCCTTAAGGTATAGTGTAATTTAGCTCAATCAATTTGAGTCAAGTATAATATTAAAGAAAGAAGTCCACCAGAATTAAGTGCTAGTGGGGCAGGATTGAACACTATGTGGTCAGTCTACCATTCCTGTTGTGGCCATTCCATATCAGTGATAGAAATAAGTTAAATGAGCTTGGGTGACCCAAGCTATGTTTAAATTGAAGTCAGTCTGAATCTGAGAAGGAGATAGCAGGATGCCTATACTGCTGAAATGCCATATGCCTGAGGAGCAAAAGTAGCTGTTGGCTTCCAGACAGCAGCACTGGCTTCCTGTGGGTATATCTACATGACAAATTTTCTGTGTTCAGCAATAGCTCTAACAAACAGTGTGCTGCGCTGTGTGGGCAGCCTCCTGAACTGACAGCAGGGTGTCTATGTTGGATTGCCTTGTGAACAGGCTGTTTAGCATTGCGAAGGGAAAGTATCACAGGAAGGTTACTTGGCACCACTCAAATGCAACTACACTGTTCTTGGGTCAAGAGGCTTCCCACACAGAGCAGGGCAGCATGTTGGAAGGCTCCACTGCCCAGCACAGTATGTTTGCCATGCAGCTATGGCTTGCATGTACTACACTTATTAGAGTCAACTCTGAGTTTCATAAAAGAGAGAGTCTGTCCATACGTTTTTATGTGATGGAAGTCTGCTGCTCTTTCCCCATGTTAGATACAGGGTATCTAGATGTTCTGTTTGTCTGGCTGCAGGAGCCTGAGTAAGAAGTAAGAACATCCTGGAATCTCTTTAAATTTGAAGAATGAATCATAGAATCATTGAAAATTAGGGTTGGAAGGGAACTTAGGAGGTCATCTAGTCCAACCCCCAGCTCAAAGCAGGACCATACCCAACTAGATCATTCCAATCAAGTTTTTGTCTAATTGGGTTTAAAAACCTCCAGAGAGAGGATGGAGGTTCCACAATCTCTCTGGTTAACCTGTTCCAGGGTTTTACTACCCTCCAAGTGAAAGACGTTTTTCCTAATATTTAAGCTAAACTTTCTTGCCGCAACCTGAGACCATTGATTGCTCCTTGTTCTGTCATCTGCTACCACTGAGAACAGTCCAGCTCCATCCTCTCTGGAACCCCCCTTCAGAAACTTAAAGGCTGTTATCAAATCCCCACCTTAGTCTTCTCTTCTCCATACTAAATAAGCCCAGTTCCTTCAGCCTTTCCTCAAAAGTCACGTGCCCCAGCCCCCTGATCATTTTTGTTTTCATTTTTGTTGAACTCTTTCTAATTTGTCCACATCTTTTCTATAGTGGGGACTGGATATAGTACTCCAAACGTGGCCTAACCAGTGAAGAACAGAGGGGAATAATTACTTCCCTTAATCTGTTGGTAATGCTGCTACTAATGTAGCCCAGTTTACCATTAGAATTTTTTCACTAGAAGCATAGTAAAACACTGGAACAGGTTACCCAGAGAGGTGGTGGAAGCTCCATCCTTGGCAGTTTTCAAAACCCAGCTGGACAAAGCTTTGGCAGCCTTCAACTACCTGAAGGGTGGTTCCAAAGAGGATGGAGCTAGACTGTTCTCAGTGGCAACAGCTAACAGAACAAGGAGCAGTGGTCTCAAGATGCAGCAAGAGAGGTTTAGCTTGGATAATATGAACACTTTCTCACTAGGAGGGGTGTGAAGCACTGGAGCAGGTTACCTAGCAAGGTGGTGGTTGGAGGTTTTCTTGGCCCAGCTCGAGAAAGCCCTGGCTGGGATAATCGAGTTGGGGCTGGTCCTGCTTTGAGCAGGGGGTTGGATTGGATGACCTCCTGTGGTCCCTTCCAACCCTAACTTTATATGATTCTATGATTCTCCAGGCTAAATTTCATAGATTTCATAGACATCAGGGCTGGAAGGGACCTGGGAAGATCATTGAGTCCAGCCCCCCACCCGAAGGGCAGGAAGTCAGCTGGGGTCATAAGTTCCCAGCAAGATAAGTATCCAATTTACTCTTGAAGGTGTTCAATGTAGGTGCTTGAACCACCTTCAGTGGCAGGCTATTCTAGACCTTGGGGGCTTGGACAGTAAAGAAATTCTTCCTTATGTCCAGCCTGAAATGGTCTTGCAGTAGTTTATAACCGTTCGACCTCGTCATCACTTGGGGCGCTCTGGTGAACAAAAATTCCCCCAGATACTGGTGGTCATGCCTGATAAACTTACAGGTGGCCAGCTCCCTCAGCCTCTCCTTGAAAGTCGTGTGTGCCAGCCCCCTAACCATTTTCATTGCCCTCTTTTGGACTCTCTACAATTTTCCTACATCCTTTCTGTAATGGGAGCCCCAAAACTGGATGCAGTACTCCAGATGTGGCCTGACCAGTGCCAAATAGAGGGGAATCTATTTTGATTGACTTCCCTTGAACTGCTGGCAATGCTCCTACTAATGCAGCCCAGTATGCTGTTAGCCTTTTTTGCAACAGGCATACTGTTTGTTCGTAATCCTTTTGTCCAGTGTAACTTACAGGTCCTTTTCTGCAGAATTGCTGCTTAGCTAGTTGGTTCCCAGACTGTAGGATGGAACAATCCCATGGACCCCTAAGTGCAGGACTTTGCAGTTGTCCTCACTGAACCTCATGAGGTTTCTTTTGGTCTAATACTCCAATTTGTCTAGGTCTCTCAGAATCCTAGCCCTACCCTCTAGTGTATCTACTACTCCTCCCAGCTTTGTGTCATCTGCAGACTTGCTCAGGGTGCACTCTGTCCCATCTTCCAAGTCATTGATGAAGGTTTTGAGCAAAGCCAGCCTCAGGACTGACCCCTGGAGCACTCTACTTGATACAGGCTGTCAACTAGACATCAAGCCATTGACTACAACTTTCTTTGCCCAATAATCCAGCCAGTTTTCTATCCATTATACCCATTCATCCAACCCATACCTCCTCAGTATGCTTGCAAGAGTGTTGTGGGAGACCATATCAAAAGCCTTGCTAAAGTCAAGGTATATCATATCCACTGCTCTTCCTGCATACACAGAACCAGTCATCTCATCCTAGAAGGAAATTAAGTTGGTCAGGCATGACTTGCTCTTGGTGAATCCATGCTGACTGTTCCTAATCACCTTCTTCTCCAAGTGTTTAGAAGTGATTCCTTGAGGACCTACTTCATGATTTCTCCAGGGACTGAAATGAGGCTTACCAGTCTGTAGTTGCCCGGATCCTCCTCCTTCCCTTTTTTAAAGTTGGGCACTATAGTTGCCCTTTGACAGTCACCGAATCACTATGAGTTTTCAAAGGTAATGACCAGCAGCTCTGCAATCACATCAGCCAAATCCCTCAGCATCCTTGGGTGCATCATGTCCAGCACCACGGACATGTCCAGCTATTCTAAATAGTCCCTAACCTGTTTTTTCACCACTGTTGGCTGCTCACCTCCTCCCCAAACTGTGCTGTGAGGTGCAGTAGTCTGGGAACTGACCTTTCCTGTGAAGACTGAGGTTAAAAAGGCATCGAGTACTTCAGCCTTTGCATCATCTGTCACTAGGTTGTCTCCCTCATTCAGTAAGGGACCCACACTTTCCCTTATCTTCCTCTTGTTGCTGGCATATTTGTATAAACCCTTCTTGTTACACTTCACATCCCTTGCTAGCTGCAACTCCAACTGCACTTTGGTCTTCTTGATTTCACCCCTACTTGCCCAAGCAATACTTTTATATGCCTTCCTAGTTGTCTGTCCAAGTTTCCACTTATTGTAAGCTTCCTTTTTTGTGTTTTAGCTCACTGAAGAGTTCCCTGCTAAGCCAAGCTGGTCTTCTGTCATATTTTCTAGTCTTCCTCCCCATTGGGGTGGTTTGTTCTTGTGTCATCAGTAAGGTTTCTTTGAAGTACAGCCAGCTTTCCGTGACTCCTTTCCCCCTCAGACTGTCCTCCCAGGGGATTAAACAAGAAAAAGATATATTACCAGAGGAGGGGAAAATGGACAAACCCTTTTGATAAGTACACAAGACTAAATTCAAACTGGGGATTTTTGAATGTGTCAATAATCTTAACTAAAAAAGCAAAACAAGAAGGAATAAGTGCATATATTTCATAAATGCACATAGTAGAATTGATGAAGATAACTGTTTGATCTCTTACCACTTTAAATTAGCAAATCACTTGACTCCAGATGTTGAGTTAAGGCTTTATCTTATTGTATCTGCAAGTTTAAATCCTTTGATTTGCACAGCAGTAGGAGAGGGAGAACATTTCCTCCTTATAAAAGGTCATGTTTTTCAGAAAATATGGCTGTGTGTTTGTTTGGCTTCGTGAATATATCCGTCACTGAGTGGAGGGACAAATGGTCTGCACTTGTATTTTCAGGAGCTTCTGAGATTTCTTATTTTACATTTGAAGACTCAAGCTTCCCTTTTCACTCCAGCTGTTACTCCCAGGTTGCCATGACCCACCCTTTTCTAATTCTCTTTAGATATAAAATATTTAAAACCCTAATAATGGCAGGAGTAGTGCCTTACAGGTGGAAAGCAATGGTAGGATTTGATTTAAACACACACCACCTGTGTTTAGAAATACTGGTTGATCATGGCAATGTGCTTGTTTTGACAAAACTCCCTCCCCTGTGTCCTGGGTCTGTTCCATAACCATGACATTATATGGTTCTTGGGTTTATTTTTTTCCAGATATATCAAAAAATCTTGATTTTTGTTCTTGTTGTTGTTGCCTCTAGTTGGAACAGGAAAGTTGTTGATCCCATTGGGAATTGCAGGTTGAATGAATGAATATATAGATATATCTATATCTATCTATATATAGATATGAATATAGATATATAGAGATGGATATCTATCTATATAGATAGATATAGATATCTATATGTCTATAGTGTGTGTATACACACACACACACACACACACACACACACACAATATTTCACCAGGCTTTTCCCAGTCCAAGAGTCTTAATCAACAACCATTTTCATGAGTTGCAGTCCATGTCTACCCCTTTTAAATACAGCAGGCAGCAGGGATTGGCTTTAGTACAATTCCAGGCAGGATACTTGAAAGCCTGATTATTTTTCAGATGTTCTGAAAAATAACATGTTTGTTTGACCAGAAAAAAGAAATAGTCATGCTCTGCTCTTCAACCAACAAATGGAACCAAACTGGGATGAGGCTGTATAGCTTATGATGGATAAGTCTACACTATCAAAGGGTCCCATTAGCAAGCCCAAGTGTGACATTAATCAGGTGGCAATAAGCAGTCCTAATTGAGAGGGTTTATTGGCTTCTCCCCAGCATCACACTAATATGGCTACATTATTTAGTTAGCGAGTAGCTGAAATGGAGTGTGCATATTTTGCTACAGTATCTCTTGTTTCTGTCCTTTGGTTTAGACATGCTCATTCTGCCCAACTTGTGCAGCTGCCTTCACAGTATTGACTCACTTAAATAGAGCTAGAAATTAGGCTTCAAGTGCTGAGCAAGCCCAATTAAGAGATATTGCTGAGTAATGTTTTTGCTACACTTCTAATCCTCAAATTCTTCCCTAATCAATATCTGCTCCTTTTCAATACAACCATAGTGTGACTACATTCTGTCAGCCCAGAATGACACAAGGAGTTCTTTGCACTTTTTAAAGATTACACCTATGTAGGAAAAAAAATAATTATTTGTGTTCCTACCAATGCTAGGATTGTAAGGCCTTTCTTGTATCACTAGTAGTAACATTTTTAACCTTGTGAATGAAATGAGGGAACATGTACCCATATGGGGGAAAAACTTAGCATGATAATCCCACCCAAATCCAGGCCCTCAGGTCTGTATCTTATCTTCTCCATTTTCAGAAGAGGGTTAATGGGTACTCTACCAGGTACTGAAAATATAAGATTTAGGTCTTGTAACTTTCCTTTTTCTCTGGGTTTGAGAAAAAGGCTTGATCTCATTGTGTGAGAACATTATAGGACAGTGAAGGGAGTAGGAGAAGATGGAAATGAATATTCATTGCCTCTTTTGGAGCCCCAGGGGGAGTCAACATATGTTTGTTAATTCAGTGATTAACTTGGAAAACACAGAGAAGCCCCTTGGGAAATTCCCCTGAGGAGAGTTACAAATTCAGCTACCAGGAAACAGGGTGGGTGAACTGCCATATGTTTTCCAGACACTACGTTATATACAACAATAGCAGCAGTATATGTGCAACATGTGTTTAAAGCTATGTTTTGTGAAATGTGGAACCTGGAATAGCATGTGCACAAATTTCTCTGGGAATTTAGTTTTTGCCTCAGAAAGATTGCCTGTCCTCTACATGTTCATATATAGTTAATTGTGACTTTGTTGTGATGGATGTTTTGAAGAACAGTAATTGGTTCCGGGATAGATGTTTGTTTGTGCTGCAATCCAACTAGACAGTACAGGTTTGCAACATGAGCATCTTGTTTTCCTTGTCAAAGTCCATAAAGTATGAGAGGAAATCATTTAATTTTCTGCATGCAAATTATTTGGTAAGTGACAGTTGTTCTTTGCATATAACTGTTCTGCCAAGTCTTTGTCTAGGTAGCACAGAGAATTGTTCTGCATGGTAAAAGCTCTTATTTAATGCAGTTCTAAAGAGGCAAGTGTCACAGGTGCTTAATTCATGATCCTGGGCAGCATGGAATAACTCTCCTTTGGCTTCAAATGAACAGCAAGCATCTGGGTATAGCTGATGGGCTGGATCTATGGGAACTGAGTGTTTTCAGCACCTGCCATCAAGCCAATGGGAGCTATAGAGGAAGCTCGGCATTTAGCCCAAATTGGAAATGCTGTTCTTGGCTAATGTTGCTTTCAGCATCTGCCCTGATAGTTCTGTACGTATTTTAGATGTATAGCCAGAAAATCAAAATGAAAGCAGAGAGAAAGCAAATGAAAGCTTTGTGAAGAAATAGGTCGCAATTTTAAAATGGCCTTTTTCTTTTTCACTTTTAAAATAGTATTAAGAAACAACCAACGTGGCTTTGTGGAGGGTAGATCATGCCTGACAAACCTGGTGTCGTTTTATGACCAGGTAACTAACCAGCTGGACAAGGGTCATGAGGTACACATAATTTACTTAGATTTCAGTAAGGCCTTTGATTCTTTCTCCCATGAAATTCTCTCAATCAAACTGGAGGGTACTGCTCCGGACCAGCCTACAGTGAGGTGGGTAGATAACTGGCTTAGAGGCCAGTCCCAGAGAGTTGTAATCGATGGGATGGCCTCATCCTGGAGGACTGTCTCCAGTGGTGTCCCACAGGGATCAGTGCTTGGACCCATGCTTTTTAACATGCAGGGTGGAATGCAGGGGTGGAATGCTCTATGATTAAGTTTTCAGATGACACCAAGCTGTGGGGAAATGCAGAAACACCAGAGGATAGGGTGCCTGTCATAGGTTGTCCAGGATGACCTTGACAGACTGGTTCTATGGACTGATTGAAATGAGATTAGATTAGTCGTTTGACCCCAGTACTTTTTCCTGCCATGGCAGGGGGTTGGACTTGATGATCTGCTCAGGTCCCTTCTGACCCTACCAACTATGAAACTATAAGATGAAGTTCAACAGGGAAAAGTGCCAGGTCCTTCATCTGAGTAGGAAGAACCTTCACCACAACTATAGGATAGGCAGTAGCCCACTGGCTGGCAAAGCATCTGAACAGGACCTGGGGGGTCACAACTGACCACAAGATGAATATGAGCCAACAGTGCAAGGAACTTGCCAGCAGGGCAAATAGGACCCTGGTGTGCATCAGCCGATGTGCTGCCAACAGGTCCAAGGAGGTGCTTCTCCCTCTCTTCTCAGTGTTGGTGAGGCCACAACTGGACTACTGTGCCCAACTTTGGGTGCTACACTTGAAGAAGGATGCAGATAAACTCAAGAGGGTGCAGAGAAGGGCCACCCACATGATTAGAGGCCTGGAGGATAGGCCCTATGCAGAGAGACTCCAGGAGCTGGGCTTGTTCAGACTGGGTAAAAGGAGGCTGCAAGGTCACTTGATAGCTTCCTACAAATATGTCGGGGGGAACACCAGGATCTGGGGGAGCAACTCTTCAAGAAGACACCCTTTGGGAGGATGAGGACCAATGGTCACAAATTAATAGAGGGAAGATTTAGGCTGGATATAAGGAAGAACTTCTTCTCCATAAGGGTAACTAGAACCTGGAACACACTCCCAGTAGAGATGGTGCAGTCGCTATCCTTGGAGGTGTTTACGAGGCATCTGGATAAGCACCTTATTGATCTAGTTTGAGCTCTTTAACCTCCTGCCTATGGCAGAGGACTGGACCCAATGATCTTACAGGTCTCTTCCAGTCCATAGACTCTATGACTCTACAGTAATCCTGGATGAAATAAAGTTGTTCAGGGTATACATTGCCAACCTGAGCTTTGACAGTCAGTAGGAAAAAGTCTTGACAATCAAAATGACTGATTAATGTCTCAGACTGTTTGTATGTGATGAAAGATGGTGACAAAGGACATCCATCAGGACAAGACAATTACTCTTTTTTGCTACAAGGAATCTAAAATAAGAATTAATTGAACATTTTCTGCTATAATCTTCAGGCTCCTTTCTTTACTGCTGTGAAAGTTGAGAAGATAGCCCATAACCTTTCAGTTCTTTCTTCCTGTAAATCTTCTGGCTCTAAAGTTTGAGAAGTAAAGTCAAATGTTTGTGACTGGGCTGGTTAAATCCATACCATAACTATGAGCTGGTGAAGGGGGCATGAGCCCCAGGCGCTGATTAAGGACGGTGGTGCCAGAACAGAGGCAGACAGATATGAAAACAGACTCTATTCCAGCAGCTACAGGCATTGCTCTGTGAAGTGGGGCAAGGAGCCAGGCATTTACAGTAGGGTAGCTCCACGGCTTGGCATCTATATGTTAGGGGGGAGGAGTAGAGGATGAAGACAGTGGGGTGCCCCACAACTTCCTTAATTAGAGGTCTTATATATTTTCCCACCATGGCTTTCAAGCAGCAGTTGAAAGGGTTACTACTATAGGGAGCAGAAGCAAGGCTTAACTCCTTGGCTGGAAGACACCTTCCCCTGTAGGTGCCAGGACCCTAGAGCCACCGTATCTCCAACCCCTGTTCCTTTCTCCCTCTCCTTAGCTACCCAGGACACAGACTCTACAAGGTATGCCTCTAAATGAACTTTTCTGATATAAAAATGGTAATCTATATGCGTCCAACTGTTAGGAACACCATTGAGGAAATTGTTGAGTTGGACTTAAGGATATTTTTTCTGTCTTTGCCCAAGTTTTACTGTATGAGTTTGGGTGAGTCATGTAACCTTTCTGAACCAGTTTACTCATCTGAAAACTAACATAATAGTTTAATGCATCACAAGGATGTCAAGGCTTAATTATTGTTTGTGAGCATAGTAAGAATCCTAGACAAAATGTGCCGTGTAAAAGAAGCCTGCTGCCCATTTTGGCTTTCCTTGTTTCCCAGCAGTGAGGCCCGTCTTTGCTTTTGGCAGGCACTTAGAAATGCAATTGTGAAAGGCTGAATGTGAACCCAAATAATTCATTCTTTTTGAATACATGAAATAGGCAATGCTAGGGGGGAGGGAGAAACAAAGGGCAAAAACAGCTTGCTTGGTTACATAAACAAATTAAGTGACTATCACTGCCCATCAAGCTTCTTGATGTAATGGAGGCAACCCTCCCAGTGGCTGGTTGGTGCCAAGACTATTAGATGCTGTCCCAAATATCAGATCAGCTTTCTATAGCAATTACATTGTTGGAGTACTTGGAAGGGATTCCATGGGCTGGCTGTATTCACACATACACATAAATATGTGATCATGTCAGTGTACATTTTTGGCACTGTTTATTTTAATACTTGGAACATGAAAATTTACGGCTTATATATTGAGCCTCAATCTGCTGCTTTAATTAAAATCAATAACTGTCACCCTCATAATGGATAGCCTTCCAGGGCAAGCAAAGTTGTCCAGTTAAGAGACAACTGGAAGGAGAGAACTGTAAGGTCATGAGTTCTATAGGATGTGGTGCCAATGTCTTTACAAATAAAATGCCAACATGACCAGAAAGGAGACAAGAGGAACAAGAGATATAGAGAAGAAAATAATATTTAAGGATGATATCTTGTAATGAGTAATTGTCATCTTTTTTTTTTCTTTTCTTTTAAAAATAGCATTGACTCAGAGTGACAATGGTGAAATCACTTCCGAAGGGCAAAACCTGTCATGTGATTTACCCTTTTACAAGCTGGAGATAAAGGTGGCAAAAATGCCAATGCCTTTCTTTACAACAATTTTGGCACTTAAAGCTTACATTTCTCATGCTGCCCCCAATAGCTTTCATTTTGTTCATTTACTTTAATATTGTTTGTCTAAAGGGGTCTTTTTCATATCTTGAGAAAAATGTCTATCTTTAAATAAAACTTACTAGTGTGTTTCTTTCTGAAAGATCATATGCAGCTGGGCAATGTAATATAAACTTCTTCCTTTTTCCTTCTTTCATATTCCGCTCCCAAGTTGTGTCTCATTACTTTTTTTTTATCTTTCTACTATCCTTTGTTCAGGTTAGAAATGAATGGTCACCAGTTTGAGGTTGATAACCACTGTAAAGTAAAAAGTAGTAACATTAAGTTTTTCAGTGGATTAAAGCCATGAAGTACTAAATTTATCTCAGAATTGTGCTTCTTGTCCTCTGTAAAATGATGGAGGACTCTTCTGGGACTGAGAAAAAGCACACTTAAGTTTCAAATAAAAGTGTAGCATAGCTACATGATTTCTGTTGTAAGGAAGGATGAAGTAGCTGTAGAGATTATTTTAGATGCAAACTTTTCTTCAGAGAATATATTTAGAGTACAGGGATTTTTTTTTCTCGTTTTTTTTAACATTATATGCGGTTAATAGCCTGTTACACTTGTGGGTGACTGGTTATGGAATATCTCAAATATCTGTGTCCCTCCCTCCCTTTCCTTCCTCCCTCCCCACATAATCTACTAAAGTGTTATTTTTGCCTTTTTGCATTCACAATACTGTGTTCCATTGCTTTCTGCTGTGTAGAACATCAGACCTGCTGGAGAGCATATCTTTGTACTGCCAAAGATGTACAGTGACTTCAGCTCCGTGGATGCAAGTAGATACCACATGAGTTTGGCTTGAATGTGTATCGCAGGGCAGGGGTAATAGTGTAAAAATGAAAATGGGAAAGTGAATTGTTTGGCATTTATAAAAATTGCAACTGGTTCTTATAAATTTTTATTTCATTAAATAAAAAATGAAGATGGGGAAACTAGAAATGCAGACGGGTCTGCAAAGCACCTGACAGTATAGCTTTAAAAAATCCTGTCTGAGCTACTAACGAAAATTGACAGGCTAATGCATTTTGGTATGAAATAAACATTGCTTCTACTCAGATTATCTTGTTGGTCCTGCTTAAATGAGACTCAGAATGCCAGCTCCTTCAGTGCTCTATAAGAAACTTTTTAAGTAAATGCAGGTATAAGAAGTTAGAGGTCCCCACATACCCTTTACAGTCTTTAATGTAAGTCTGAAAGTAGTGCCATCATAAGTGCTCTTGCTAGTTCTGGTGTTTTATAGTAGTAGGTCTTAGCTGACAATGGGTATTTCTTTGTACTACAGTTATGCAACCCTCCTTTAAGTTCATAAGGCAACTGTTTAACAGCTGGGTTATGTCAACAGATTTGGTTTTTCTTCAGTATGTATGGATATGTGAAAGACAGCTACTGAAATCTTCCACAACTTTGTGATCCTTCCTCAGGAAATATTGTAGTATTGACATTGCAATATCACAATATATGTTTGAAGAGAGGGGAAATTACCAGTGTAGGTTTCTTTAACATTAGTGTTTGAATTTTGCATTCAGTATCTGAACACAGATAGTAGTTAACTTGATAGTGCTGTCACTGGAAAGAATAATGCTCCTTTCTTAAATTTTCATCAACTCATAAAACAGCTAACTAATATTTGTAGGTTTATATCAGGGCCACATTCTGGCATGTGCTGAAGTGTAAACACTGCTGACCTCATTGGAAATTGAGTGTTCTCAACACGTTTATTAAGCAAGCCTAATCCTCTTTGCATTGATGGATATGGGGAAATGTTGTTTTTAAGTGTGTGTTTTGGGTTTGGAACAGATATTGCATCTGTCCTGCGATAAGTTGTGCCTGTGTGTGTCCTGGAACAGAAATGTCCCAGGATTGGCATGTACACACATTACCCGTGTTTTAGTGAGTGACTGTATTTACTACTGCTTTTCTGCCATTGATTCAATAAAGCAATCTCAGCACAATCATTCAGATGCATTTCATGATCTGTTAGCACTTCTTATTCTGTGAACCTTTCTAAGGTTGTTCTAGGACAACAGACATGAATGTCTGAACTATTGCACTTTATCCCAGAAGAAAATGGTTTCCCGCAGGGCAAATACAATATCTTTTTGTAGCCTTAGAGAGGTTTTTTGTTTCTTTTCTCATGCTGCTCATATACAATGAGCCTATTCTCACTTAATTTCTGTGAGAAAATCTTCTCCTCACCCAAGCAGTAATTTTATGTGCATTAGAGTTACAGGTTACAGGAATTGTCTTGTGGGCTTGACCATATATTACATACTTTTTAGCACCTTGAATTTAGGTAATCTATATGTCTCTAATATTTTTTAGAATAAAGAAATAAGCAAGATGAAATAAGAATGTGGATAGCATATGATATGGAAATAACAAGATATGCTCTCATTAAAAACTGTGAAAATGGATAATCTCTCATGGACACCAGAATTTGTTTCTAACTTTTCAGAGGAAAGTAAATGAGGTTTTGATGTTGTGTAGATACTTCCACAGAAGCATCTAAAAGCCTTTTAAAACTGTCTTCACAAAATTGTTGTTAGATAAGTATTATCCTGCTTTTGCAGAGGGAGAAAATGAGGTGAAGAAAAAATAAGTAAATTAATCATGCAGTTAGTGCCAAGGATAGGATATAGTTGTCTTTAATCCACCCAGCCCCAAGCTAGCTATAACTTTCTCTTTGCACCCTGGGTATACAATATTTGTGAACTTGATCTTTTACACATTGGATTAAAATGTTTTCTTGTCAAAGGTCAGGACTCAATACTATGAAGAGTGCCATGCTATGGATAGATTCTCTGAAAATTCTAACTAACAATATATAGAGAATAAGGGCCAGGAATGTTTGTATCAATTAATATCCACAAAGAGTATTTATATATGTAAAGAAATCCCTACTGTATTGAATGTGTGCAGATGGTGTGGGGAATATGGATCTTAGATGGAAGTTTTAAATGCTGGGATAGTTGGCAGGGAAAAAAGATTTGAAGGTTGGAAGGTGACAATAGGTTGTTGCTAGAAGAACAGTGGGGTAGATGGGGAGAGAGAATGTTAAAAGTACCTCCTTTCAAGATGATCTGCTGATCCTCTTATATTTGTAAGTTATTCTTCTGCATATCAGTTTTCATAGTTTCATAGTTGGTAGGGTCGGAAGGGACCTGAGCAGATCATCAAGTCCGAACCCCTGCCATGGCAGGAAAGAGTGCTGGGGTCAAACGACCCCAGCTAGGTGATTATCTAACCTCCTTTTGAAGACCCCCAGGGTAGGAGCCAGCACCACTTCCCTTGGAAGCTGGTTCCAGATCCTAGCTGCCCTAACTGTGAAGTAGTGCCTCCTGATATCTAGCCTGAATCTACTCTCCATCAACTTATGGCTGTTATTCCTTGTTACTCCCATTAGTGCTTGGGGGAACAGGGACTCTCCCATAGCCTGCTGGTCCCCCTTGGCCAGTTTATAGATGGCCACCAAATCCACTCTCAACCTTCTCTTGTGGAGGCTGAACAGGTTCAGGTCCCTTAGCCTAGCCTCATAGGGCCTGCCTGCTGCCCCCTGATCATGCGAGTGGCCCTCCTCTGGACCCTGTCAATGCTGTCCACATCCCTCCTGAAGTGCGGCGCCCAGAACTGGACACAGTACTCTAACTGCGGTCTGACCAATGTTGCATAGAGGGGGAGGATCACCTCCTTGGATCTGCTCGTGATGCATGTGTGGATGCATGACAAGGTACGGTTAGCTTTCCTGACCGCGTCCCTGCATTGTCGGCCCATATTCATCTTGGAGTCAATAATGACTCCAAGATCCCTTTCTGCCTCTGTGCTGACGAGAAAGGAATTCCCCAGCCTGTAGGTATGCTGCTGGTTCTTCCTCCCCAGGTGCAGTAGCTTGCACTTGTCAGTATTGAAACCCATCCTGTTTTCATCTGCCCACCCCTGTAAGCTGTCCAGGTCTAATTGCACCCTCTCCCACTCCTCTAGTGTGCCCACTTTTCTCTTGGTGTGGAATAGTTGCATCCTTTGAGAGACTTTGGATCAAATTCTGAATCCACCCAGTATTGAAGTTCAAGGCATTGCACCAGGGCAGCTGACTTAAAGAGTAACTTAGCATGCTGATCACCAAACTTAGCTTCTCTGTGACTAAAAAGGATGTCTGGATACCAGTGATATGCATGCTTTACTTGGCAAACCTCCCACTCTAGTCTTTTTTTCTTTAGCACCAGATGTTCGTTTAACGTATACAGAACAATATCTCTTTTTTCAATATTTTACATAGAAAAATTCATTGAAACCTATACTTTTTGGCAAATAGTTCTGATTTCAGTAGGTCTGTATTTCCAAAAACAGGTGTTAGGAAAAATTCTGACAACCTTACTCAAAAGCCTTGCCCAACAAATAAGACAGGTACCTTTGACCCTTAGTCTAAAGTACTAATACATTTCAAATTAGAGACACAAATAGTTTAAAAAAACTGTTCCTTTACCTACTGAAATCTAATTTAAGGGTACACAAGGTCTGTCCTTCAACAGATAAATATAAATAACACAAGAAGTAAATCAAGCAGTTCAGCTCCCTCTATTGCTTTTGCTGTCCATGATGCCATCAACAAATCTGAATAACTCTGCACTCTGATCTCAGCAGGCAGAGTTGTCTCATTCTCAGTACCTGTTATGAGCTTCTTTGAATATCCTTATGTAGTGTGCTGTGATGGGCTCCGGCAATCCACCCAGTGTATGACACCCCCTAGCGATCAGACCTACCTTCCCACCCTCTCCGGTCTCCCCTTACGTCCTATCTCTTGCCTGCCATGACTTGATCTCCAGGTCTTTTCAATGGAGATGCTGCTTCTTCGTAGGTGCCTTTCCTTGGTCTACAATCCTCTGGGCTTCTCTGCTCCAAACCCTCCAGCATGAGTTTCTCCTTTTAGACAACCCTAGCAGTGCCTTAGGGGCAATTATCATGACCTCCATTCACCCCCATAGTCATACCCATGCTTCGCAGATGTCAGTCAGTGTTTAGGTGGTAGGGGACCCTTGGCCTCTCAAACCTTCGTTGGGGCTTCCACCTTCCTGACTTCATCCCTTTTCCTTTGGCTGGGCCCCTTAGTCCAAGGTCCACTTTCCTGGAGCTCAGCTTCTGGGTCTCTGGCCACTGTTTCAGGCACTCTGGGCCAGCCCCCAACCCTCAGGGTCCCTGATCCCAGGTCAGTCCGCCTTCACTATCCCTGCCTTCAGCCCTCAGGTCCCTGACCCTGGGCTGGGCTGCTTGTTTCCTCAGCCCTCTGGTCCCTGAACCACGCTAGGCTGCCTGATGCAGAGTGCCCCACCAGGCTCCTGACTTTGGCCTCCTCATCTACCCCATAGTCACAATCCCGTCCTCCAGTGATAAACAAACGTATGCTTCAGCATACATAAATATCAGCAAATTACTTCTGCAAAGCTCTTCCCTGCTCTGGGTCAACACCCTACACAAACTATACTTCCCAGTGCTAAGCTCACTCTCACAGGTAGCTTACGGGTCCATAGTCATGCTTCCTGAAGTCATCCTCCCTGGGGAGCTCCTCTCCCTACAGTATGCAGAGTCTGACTGCCTGCTCTGACTCAGGCCCTGGACTTATAGGCCTAGAAGCCCCATGCCCTTTCTGTCATGTGGCCCCAGACAGCTAGCTTAGCCTGCTGCCTTCTGTTAAAGTAACAGGAGTCCTCTGGCTCCGTTAGAGTTTCTTTTTGTTGCAATCAGTGGTCTGTTGGAAAAGATTGTCATACACCTGCAACGCACTCTCTTGGTTTGGAGCATGGAGAGAATGTCATTAGATGTATAGAGATGGAAAACTATTTCATCAGGATTTTAGATGAGACAGGTTCTTATTAACTCCTAAAATTAACAGAAATAGTTGGTTGAAAAACCTGTCGGAAGGTTGAAGGTAGGGGAAGGAGTAGGAAAACTTTAAAATAATGTGATTAGGAGGGAATTGAGATCCAGGCTTGTTATTGTATTCATAAGCACAGCTCTTCCAGGATTTATCTAGGAGTCACTGAAGGAGCTAATAAAAGGCAATTGCCAAAAGGATTGAAGTCATTCTCTGAAACCTGCTTACAGAGTTGCTTCCCACTGTTCAATTTTAGTGCTAAAGTGTATGGTATTCGCTTTCATTTTGTTTGTTAAATGTTTCTATCTGCTAGAGAGTCTAGCTTATTCCTAATGGACATCCTATACCTTTGTAAATATTCTAATGATAATGTTTAGCTCTTTCCCATAGCAAGTGAAGCACTGCATTTTATAACCCAGAGGTTAACATTTTTAGTTCAAAACTTGGATTTGAACATTTTGTCCCAATTCCTTATAGCCCCTATTCCAACCAAGACTTTGACTAGGTTTTTCAAAAGCAAGCAGTGATTTTGACTACCTCAGGTTTTGAGTGCCCAATAGCATTCCCCCTAAGCTGTGTGCTGTGCACAGGCGCACTCATGCCATGCTGCTAGGTGTGGTGTGCCTGCACGGCCGCTCACGCCACACAACTTAGAGGGAACATTGGTGCCCAATGTGATATGCCTGAAGAAGACCAAATTTGTTTGAAACCAATTTCAATTTGTTTGAACTGGGTCCCTTTAGATGTCATAGTAGGAAATCAAAATCAGTCTCTGTCTCCATTTACTTGGCATACAACAAAAGTCGCCAAAAAAATCTTGGATTCCTACAATACTCTCGGTCTTTGCTCAACTTCTGGGACAAGGCATTTGAACAAGGCTTATTTTTTTTTATTTGGCTCAGTCTGGCTCCACTATTCTTTTAACTGCATGAATTTGGTTTTTTTAGAGTTACGTACCGTCTGTGGCTTTAGTACATTAGGAGCATCAAGGAGCTGTGGCAGCCAAGTCACATATCAGTGATTTAATAAGGAGTTCAGAAAACAAAGCAGGATAGATGTCCTTTTTTCTAAGGTTTGGTAGGCCATCCATATGAGCAATGGGTCTGTCAGCCATTGCCAGTGTGCTGTCTGGACAAACTTATTTATCATATTTAGTAAACAACTTGAGAGACAATGAGGATGGATGTCTTAAAGGAGTTATAATGGGATATAGAGCCTTTCAATTTTGTTTCTAACACAAAGCCATGCCAGATCAGTGGCTAGAAAGCCATCAAAAGCAAGTAGCTATAGGGATGCCATTGAGTGTATGGCAATTATTGGAGTGAGTGACAGTGAAGCAGCTGGTTGATGGGGTAGGGCTTACACAGATTAACCTGTGGAGTTCAACCTGCTTTTAAAGAGGGAGGAAAACAGACCCTACCAACTCCTGGAAAATCAATAAAACACTTAGGTACGTAAATACCGACCTAGGATCTAAACTTCAGGTACCTTTGTAAATATTGGCTATGTGGACTGGTACTAGAAAAGTTTTGTTTCCTATTAAGAGGAATTTGGATTCAGATTATTCTCACTGTTCTGCGACTGGAAATCATATGCAGTAAGTCTCTTGACATGTTAAACAAGTTAGATATACTCTGCCAACAGTAAATAGCAAACAGGCAGTTTAGATTTCCAGTCATATATTTCATCTTCTATATCTGCTCATCAGTTCTATAGTGATAAATAAAGCAAGAACTTCTAAGGGTAGATTTATGTTTTAAAGATTTTGCCCTCCTCTTCTTTGGAGGAACCATGATAAAAGTGATTTAAATTAAAAACAATATCTGTGTGTATAAGAGGAAGCAGAAACAAGCATAGTTGAGCATTTCTGGGACTATAAAAATGAGTGTTTGCCAGCAGACTCACCTTTATTATGGAAGAAAATGCCTTAATATTACGGTCTCAAAGGACCCAGCTTGTATTTGGAGATAATCCCAAAGACAGCTGCTTGTTCTTCCTCTAGCAAAAATATTGCTTTGTTTGGTTTTCTGAAGTTCATGTAATTTAAGGAATCTTTTATAGGTTAAGATCCTGTTTCCGGCTGTATGAGGGCCTATAAAGTTACATGACATACCTGTACTACGCTAAAATAGTCTGAGCTGGAAAATTCTACCGTGAAGAAGCTTAAAGAGTAAATCATAGGAATTAGTCATTGAAAGCACCTATTAGGTCATGTAAGCTACCCTGTCTCTCCCTCCTTTTTTCAGGCAATCCTATATTTGCTTGCATACCCTATACCCCTTCCTGCCTCCCCCCACCCCAAATCCACCCTCCAAAACTGGGGTGTGTGTCTTAAGCAGGAAGGCTGATTTTTTTTTTTTTTTTTTTTTTTTTTGCTGAGATAGAAACAGGGAGACATTATTGGAGCATTGTGTATACTTCCTTTTGATTGCTTGCCTCTGGCCACGGCAAGCAGAAACAGTAGAGTCCTATGTTAACTTTCTCACACATGCTTAGTGCCCCTCTTCTGCCTACATTGGACAGACAGAGCAATTACTACATGTCAGAATGAATGGTCACTGCTCTGACAGCAGATGCAGAAAGACATGCAAGCCTGTGTCAGAATACTTTAACCTCCCTGGACACTCCACTGCTGATGTGAAGGTGACTGTTCTCAGGCAGCAAACTTTTAAAAACCAATTTAAATGGGAAACTGCAGAACAACCATTGACAGACTGGTTTCTGTTAAGTGTGGTTGAAACAGGGACTATGGATTCCTATCCCATTAGCTTGGATTAGCTTTTATAACTCCTTTGTTCCCTTGAGTTTACTGTTTGTTTGTTTGCCTCCCTTTCTTTCCTTTCCCTCCCCTTCACTCCCTTCCCCTCTTCTTTTGTATCCTAATTTCTCTTTTCTTGTTGTATTCTACTTTCTACACATTCTTTCACAGCATCTGAGGAAGAGAGCTTCAGCTCACAAAAGCTTCTGCTACAGGCAAGTGAGCTGCTGCATGCAGTCTGTAGTATCTTGGTAAGGCTTGTGGTATTGTGGAAGCAATGCTTTATTATTTACAGTAACTTACTTAAAGAACTGGTTACAGAAAACAAGTAACAGTCATACTACTACCCTTGCAAGAGTTTTGAGCCCAGCCTTGTTGCTGTCCTGCCACATCAGGAATCTCCTCCTCCCTCATCCAGACTGTCTCATGGGATGCCACATTTCCTGGATACTCTGTATGTCCAGGGAGTTAATTCTATCAAACTTTCATTTCTTCCCCCTTCTTCTTTACCATTTAGTAAAATTTTGTTGTTGTTAACTTCATTTGCTTGACATCTTGTAGGGTTAGCTCTTCATTTGCTTGACATCTGGTAGGGTTAGCTCATGCTAGTTGTACAATAAAAATTACATGTTTTCACAACTAACAAGTTACTCTTTAGAGTAAGCCATTGATGTAAATCTGTGTGTATGTAAATTTACATGGAACATATGCGTATGCAAATCTACACAGGTTATAATTAAATGATCAATAGAGGATTAAATGTAAATATTTGGGACTAGAATTTTATATGGTCAAGAGATCCAAATAGCGTTTAGTACTTTGTGAATAAGACAAAGGAGAACACTCTCCTGTTTTTCTTCTGTCTTTTGAAAGATTTCCCTGTAAGGATCTTAAAAATAAAAGGATAGCAGGCTTCTGGATTTGGAGTTTTAGCTGGATTCTAGTCAAAATCAATTTAAACCCCAACTCTTTGCTGATGAAAGTGAAGTGAAAAACTGGAAGTTCAGCGATGTTTGGTATAGCGATTCTCAAACTTTTTTGGAGAATTGCTATAACTCCAGGTACATCTTGTCAGGCTTAAGGTACCCATTTATAACTTTGTGATTGAGTGGCTCCCCATATCAAAAACTATTTATTTATTATAGTGTTTATCTCCTTGAGGTGGCAGAACAATCAGGTTAGGGAGAGCCTGAGCCTGTCTATATCTGTTTATCTCCTCACACTTTTTCTGCAACACCCTTCAAAGGATCACATGGCACACCAGGGTTCCCCATCACCCTGGTCGAGAATCACTGGTCTAATGAGTGAGAAGTGTCAAAGTTAACTGAACCAAAAAACTTCTTAATTTTAATCAGAGTCATACTTAAAAGTCATAGTTCTGTTGTATTTCCAGTTCACTTTTTCCATTAGTGAAGATAGAACTACAGCTCAGATTGAAATCAATGAGTTATGCAGTAAACTTCAGTTCAGAATAAGGATAGGTCCATAATTTGGAAGGCATTAAACATCAATTTCTTTTTATTTTATTATTTCCTGAATACCCATTTTGCATAAGGACCCCAAACATCTGGCAAAGGTGGTAAAAACATGCATTTAATCTAGGGACAACCTACTCTTTATCCTTTAGCCTGCAAAAGGTTGCATCCGGAAACAGCCATGTCCCAAAAAATATTTTTTTGTCTTGGGTGCTTTGGCCTTTTCCAGTTTCATGTATTCTACCAAACATATTGTTTCTTCATTGCTGGGAGTGAAAGGGAAAACATATAGGCTAGGGAGAGATATTCAAAAAGCCTGAGCCTGAATTGATTCAATTTTCACAAGTTGGTCTAACCTGGCAAAGCTAAACTGCTTTGTAATTGCTCAGACATACCTGAAATGCAGGCACATTCCTGCAGTGTCTCAGGATAGAAGCCGGGGGTGTTAGAGCAGTGCTCCCTTCTTTCCACAGCATGGAGGTGGGGGGTGATGGGGAGGGCCACTGCCCTCCTTGCAGGTGGGAAGACAGGTGCGGATCTCTGATCCCTGCTACGCCAGGTCACAGGGCAGGGCAGCAGCCTTCCATTTCAATTCAAATTTGGTGTTTTGTGCATCAAAACAGCCCAAAACACCTCCGAAACAATACGGCTGCCAAAATTTCACACAGCCCTAATGTCTGTCCCCAGCCATAAAGAGAGGGGTGTCTGGTTACTAGTTTTGAAACAGACTGAAAAATGGCAGTAAGGGTGGGTAAGGTGATTTGAATGTATTTGAACCCACAAGATTGAAGTCCCTGAAAAGCAGAAGTGTGCCATATGATGTGGGTGTCTATGTGCTCAATTTATAATTATTTGCAAATAAAAGCTAGACTAAGAAAGATATTTGGCAAACAACGTTAATTATGGAATGCACTGGAGAAAATTATAATCCTTTTTCAAATTTTACTTGAACAGGGAAGGAGGTGAAATAGGGATCACCTAGTTATAAATTATTCCCCGTGCCATATCTAACAGTTCTTTTTAAGCAGTTTTTGAATTGGCATTGACTCTTGCACCATTGTAGGTACAGCCCTTTTCTGTCATGGCTAATATCAGGACTAACATCCAATTAAATCAAAAGGATTTATTCCTAGCTTATTATTTTTCTGCTTTTTGTGTTTCTGCTTTTTGGCTGCTTTTTAACTTTATATAAGTCTAAATAACTGAAGAGTTAGTTATTTCATTTCCCTTCAATGCTGCTTTGTGAGATGGCTGCCAATAATAGTTCCTGTTTTATTAATAGATAAGGATCCATATTGACCATGTGCAAAGTTATTCCCAGAGAAGGAAATGATGATACCTCATTCCATTTAATAATTTTCACTTTCTTCACTGTTACCATACTTGAGGCCCCTCAATCTTTTATAATATGAAAGCTGAAATTTGCCAATGAATTGTAACAGTGATCTGTTTGATTATTATAACTGATAGGTGCAGTAGTATTCGGTTACTAAATCATGGGCAGCGTTGAAAATGTGTTTAAGTAACACAACTGTAGATAAACAGCAAAGAAACTAAAGACAGATCTGGCAATGGGCATGTCTCTTGGATTTATTGCCCTACTAAATGAAGAGGCCATTGTTGGTAGAGATTGTATAAAATATGAGCCATTTGTTAAAAATACAAGTAATTTTATAATTCAGAGGGAAAAAAATTAAGATCCTTTCCCAAGTCTGACCTATAGGATTGAGTATTATTGAAACAACTGGTGAATACAGTCAGTTTTGAAGGTTTGGATCAAATTTTTTTTTATGACTGTTAGGTGAAATTTATCTCTTGTTTAACTTAACTTCAGAACAATAATATAGGCAAATAAATTTGGCCCTTTTGTCTGTATCTGGTTTAACCTTCTAGGAAAAGATGAAGCTAGTCATGAATCTAGACTCTCTGGCTATTACCCACCCACCACACAGGGGTGCTGGACCAATGTTTGTTGCTGAAAATGAGAAAATATACTAACCAAGCTAAACTACATGTAGTTTTAAACATAACTCAAAATGGAACATCACAGTCAAATGAAATAGTTAATCTCCATATTGGACTGAATTAAATTGTTACTGTTGTCATATGTACCTAATATGCCATCCACAATTTCAGATGATTAAGCATCCTTTGAATTCTAGTCTCATGTGGAAGTAATAGATAAAATGAAGACATAAAGAGAGCAATCCTGATAAGCAGAATTTTGGTAAGTATTTACCAGACTACCCAAAGTATGTCAAGATATATACACAGAAAGCACACTTCAAAATAACATGAAGCTATGAATAAGGCTGTTTAAAATGGGAAACTTTATCCTTGCAAGAGCATTCTACTTGTGGACTTCATGGTTTCTCTTTGTCTTAAACAGGCATACCACAACGTTCTTATTTCCTTAACCTAATATAAAAATCTAAATCTAAAAGTTACCCAGATAATAGAAACACAAGAAAAAAATAGTGCGGAGCAAGGGTGGGAATGAATATGTTAAGGTAACAAGAAGGTTCCCAGCTATTTTGGACACCCACAGAACAGGAGGTGGACCAGCAATCAGGAAGTGAAAACAGTGATGTTCTATGGGGATAGCAGTTAACACTAACAGTACTCAAGGATGCTGGTCAAAGACTTGAATGTGTTTTTGGATGTCAGGCAGACAAGATTCTATGGGTGAATCTAATATCTTTTATTAGACCAACTTTTGGATTTTTTTTTGGATGTCATGACTTCTCAGTGAGCTGTTAAGTCTTGGGATAATGGTACTTCAGTTTTCCAGGGAGGTTTTGTGACAAATCAGGTCAAAGACCTGCCTTAGAGCCACGCAACTATAGGCAGTTCAGACTGCCACTATATTGTTGCACATCGGCTGAAAAATGTGTTGCTTAATCAACAATTTAAAAAATATTTGACATTCTGCGTATCTCATGCTGGTATCTATGAAACTACCTGTTCCACCATCAAAGAAGAGACTCTAGGCTTGGACCCTTATGAAAAAGCTAGCTTGTTCTTACATAGGTGAAAAGCTCTTATCAGTTTATGGGAAGTTTTAACTCGTATTCTTTTTTTTTTTTTTTTAAAGAAAACCTGATTTCTATGTTCCTCTTGCAACAGTTAGTTGCTAATATTGATCTCATCAGCAGAACTCAATAAGTCTGAGTAATTTATGAGTCATATTATTATTTTCCTCACAAACCTGACAATTTATACTGGCACTTTTATTTTGGAGCTGGGTTATAAATAAGGTCAACTAAACTTATTCTGACTTTGACTTTACAGCAAATTATAAAGTCATTGCAAAATGTAGTTCATTTTGGTGGTTCTGAAAGTTTTGATAATTTGTGCTACTTAAAATTGTTGTAGGCTTGTTTTAACAAGAATCTGAGACTATTCTGGTACCCTATTTGTGGAGCTAATAAATTCTTTTAACATATCAGACCATGTTAAACTCCTTATTTCAGAACTTGAAAACTTGAAAATTCCATATTTTCTGTTAGCTCAGTCAATGCAGATTGTAAATACCATGACTACAAGTGTGCCATGACTACCTGTTCATAAAGGCGCAGGGCAGTGCATAACTGAAACTGTTGTAATTCCATTACTTTATTTATTTGTACATTTCTTCAAGAGGTTTTGATTTTAGTAATAATCAAAATTAGTTTTTCACATGACACAAGGCATTAGAGTTCGAATTCCATGTTGTCTAAATGTTAGTAATTTTCCATTTGTTATTAAGTACATTTGAAACATTTGCATTTTTAATAGCAGTTTTTCCTCATCTGTCCCATTATCTGCCTAAACAACTCAACGGATTGTTAACAGACACATTTCTTAAAACACAGGTAAATACTCAGATGTCAGGTCAGGGAAAGAATGTGGATGACTTCCATCAAAGATTAAAATATGAGTATGTAGAAGGTCAAGCCTCCAAAAGAAATGCACGTCAGTAATGGCATTTTCAACTGATGTTAACTAATGTCTTTTTATAAAAAGTTTGATGGCATGAGATGTTAATAGAAGATAGGTAGAGCATTTTGGGAACTTGAGATGATATTTTACTCATGTAGAACTGATCTGAAATTTTCAAAACTTTTGGGTTTGAGCAATAAAAGGTGGCAAGAGTTTTGTCTAAACTTCTTACACACATTTCATCAACTATATGTACTTCCTGCATTTGGGCAATTCAGGCCATAGATAGACATTATATGTATAGTGAGAAATGCATCCTTCTGGTGCTGCAAAAAGTGATTGGATTCTCATAGAGAAAACATGGCAGATTTGTGAGAAAGTACTAGTTCTTCCAACCAGCAACTTCTTGCCAGCATGAGTATTTCTAGCACCATCAAGAATACCTGAACAGTTGGTTATAGTGGCAGATGGTGTAGCTTTGTCCTCTAACATACTAGGAGGCTGTGCTCTTCTCCCCACCCCTCCAGTTCCAGGGACCCAGTAACTTGAGTCTAATACATAAACACAATCCTCCTTATGCTATATAGAGAGTGGTGGAGTGTGAAATGAAAAAGGATGCTGTTATTTAGGGATGAATAAAAAAGTGCCAAGAAAAAATTAAACAATTGTTGCAGCTAGCCCTGATCCTGTCCCTGGCCAACTACTGAACTTCTATTTATGATTGGATTACTTCTACCCTAATATATGGAAGCAAAAAAAAAAAAAAAAAAATCATGGTATTGATCATAAGCACTAGAACTGAACTGAAATAGGGATTGATGATTTCAATTCTGATTTACCAGCAGTGAATTTCACAGTCCATAGTATAGGATGAAGTGGAATTTTTCTCTTTGATTTTTAAAACCACCAACCATTCACTTCATTGTGATGCTTATTATTTGAAAAAGGAGGAACTGAGATTCTGAAAGGTAAGTTTATGGCTTTAATACCTTGCAGAAATCCTTTCTTTCCAAATGCAACAATTCTAGTTTTTATACATTTCTCATCATATTGACTATTATATTTAACTATCTTTTGCCCATTTATGGACACATTGTCTCTACAGTCTACCTCCAATTATATTAAATTGGGAAGAGACCAGAGGAGAGCAACTAAAATGATTAGAAGCATGAGAAATACAATTTATGAGGGAAGGCTGGAAGAACTGGGATTATTTAGTCTGGAGAAGAGAAGACTAATGGGGGATTTGATAACAGTTTTCAAATACTTTGCAGGTTATAATGAGGACAATAGACTATTCTCTATGGCTTCAGGGGACAGGACAAAAAGTCATGTTCTTATATTGCAACAAGGGAAACTTGGACTGGATATTAGGAGGAACTTTCTAAATATGAGGGTGGTTAATCACTGGAACAGTTTACTTAAGAATGTGAAAACTGGAACAGCCATAATTGGAAATGTTTAATGGCACGGTTTTACACAGAGGTGACCCTGCCTTGAGTAGGAGGGGTTTGACTAGATGACTTCCAGTCTTACTTTTCTATGATCAGAGCACACCTCCCAATGCCCCCCCTCCCCCCCCCTGCAAAATCAGCCCCCTGAAACTAGGCTGTGTGTATTAAGCAGGGGAGATGAGAAGTTGAGTCAGCTGAAGATTAGGGTATTTCCCTGCTCTATACAGCTATAATTCTACAAACATTTTTAAAAGAAAATTAGGGTTGGAAGGGACTTCAGGAGGTCATCTAGTTCAAACCACAGCTCAAACCAGGACCATCCCCAACTAGATCATTCCAGCCAGGGCTTTCTCAATCCAGGCCTCAAAAACCTCCAAGGATGGAGATTCCACCACCTCTCTGGGTAACCTGTTCTGGTGCTTCACCACCCTCCTAATGAGAGGGTTTTTTCTTAATTTCCAACCTAAACTTCCTTTGCTGCAATGTAAGACTGTTGCTCCTTGTTCGGTTATCTGTCACCAAAAACAGTCTAACTCCATCCTCTTTGGAGCCACCCTGAGTAGTTAAAGGCTGCTATCTAATCCCCTCTCAGTCTTCTCTTCTCTAAACTTAATAAACCCACTTTCCTCAGCTTCTCCTCATAAGTCATGTGACCCAGCCCCTGAACCATTTTTGTTGCCCTCCATTGCAGGCAATGGTGGGGAGGTCAAGCAGCTTGTCCCCTGCTTGTACCTTCCCCACTGCCACCTTTGCCCCCTTCCTTCTCCCCATCACAGCCTCAGGCCTCCCTCCCAGCCTCTTCTCCCCTGCTCCCCTCTCCCAGCCTCTGCTTCCCACTCTCCTGTGCCTACCTTTGCTCTGTGCCAGCATCTTTCATCTTCATTCTAGCACCTACTATGGACACTTTCAAGAAACATTTGGACATTTATCTTGCTGGGATCCTTTGACCCCAGCAGACTTCCTGCCTCTTGGGCAGGGGGCTGGACTTGATGATCTTACGAGGTCCCTTCCAGCCCTAATGTCTATGAAATCTATGAACTGTTATTAAGGACTTTATTAGCATGTGTTAAAACTAGTTTATGGCCTCTGGGTGTTTAAGAGGTTGGCTTTCATTGAAAGAGAGTGCCTGAAGTGGGGGCTGCATGAAAGAAATACTACATTGATTGGGACAAGGAAGAGATCAGGGAGAAAAGGTGAAGTGGAAGAAAAAGGACTGGACACACTTGTTTCACTAAATCAACAGAGAGGATTGATGGGAAGGGAAGAGAGTTTCAGGTGGTTACTGAGGTAACAGTTTTTTCATGGGGTTCTGTATGAAGAAAAAGATTTCTATAAGAAGGGTTTGGTGTTTTGGGGAAGATTATGTATGTTGTTTAAGGGTTTAATATACGTAGCTGTATGTTTTTGATATGTAGTTGTTTCTGTGCTATGAAGACTTGGTAAAACAAGGATGCTGAATATGTGTAGCTTAGTAACTGTAGAATGATAAGTGTGTTTTTAATAACATTTGTAAAAGAAAGTTCCCATCAGCATATTTTGGCACCAGGGGAGGGTGTTGGAGCTTGCTCTAATCTCTGAGTATCTGCCTGCTATTGTGGTACCTCCAGGCCTGATACAAGTTCCCTCTTGGTGGAACGCCTGCCTGTTTATTTTTTGGTGCTTTTTTTAAGGGCCACACAAAAAATGGATTCCCTTTAGCATGTTTGCCCCATATGGATCATGTACATTATACTCACTGTTGGCTGCATTTAGTTAACTTCATAGCTGGTTTCCATTACTGAGCACGTGCTGTTTTTAGCAGCAGTTCAAAGATATACAATGTATTTAATGAGGTTCCCTTGTATGCAAATATAAGATGAGGGGCTTTTCTCCATGTTGATGGGGGGCAGGGGGACTTCATCTTATATTCACGTAAATATGGTAGCTGTTTCTGTAAATATAATTTTGCTATATGCCTTAGGCATTCCGAATGTTGCAAGAGCAGAACCATGATTCATACCACCCTTCTCATATACAGTGAAGATCTATTATCTATGTTTTCCATTGGTGGCTTTCTTTCTCTGAGTTTTACATCTGAGGGTTTTTCTTACCTCTTATAAATATACTATCCCCCTTAAAGTTCCTTCCTTTCTCTTTTGGCTCCATTCTAATCCTTATGCTATATAAGAGCAGCAAAAATGTGGGTCTTATATTATAGCTTTGTATTTCTTGTTCTGATTTAGTTTCATGTTGCCTATTCCTCTCAAATACCATTTAATCAGATCTGGAACGTTTGTAGTTCTTTCTGGGCATGTCAATATGTGCTGTTAATTCTCAGTATTTTACTGTGCAGTAAGACACCAGACTGGGAGACAACTGCCCCTACAGTAGGCAGAGCTCTCCTGGCCCTAGGTCCATTGGGGGACACAGCTGCCAGCAAGCTCCCTGCCAGGGCTTCCCAGTCCATCAGAGGGTTGCCTGGGAGCTGCCCCAGGTGTGGGCAGCTGCCAGCGAGCATCCAGATGGCTGTGGGGGGGAGAGGGCACCGGCTTTGCCAGCAGCAGTCCTGCTGAGCACAGAGCTGGGTGCTCTGGGAAGTGGGTGAGGGCTGGGAAATCAGCCCCCACCTGTCTCCTGGAGCAGCTCTGCCTAGCACAGAACTGTCTTCTCCAGGGAGCAGGTGGGGGTTGGGAGCCCAGCCCCTGCCTGTCCCCCAGGGCAACTCCACACTAGGTTCCAAGTCCCCGCTCACTCCCTGGAGCAGCCAGCTCTGTGGCACATTGAGCTGCTTTGGGGGACAGGTGGGGGCTGGGTTCCAAGTCCCTGCCTGCTCCCCCTCTGGAGCTGCCAGCTCTGTGTTGGGAGCCAGGACAAGGAGCAGAGAGCTCCTGGCACTGATTGGTTCTCAGCACTCTGGAGGGAGCTAGGGAGCTGAGCAGCAGCAAAACCAGAAGGCAGACCACCAAATGTGCAATAATTTTGAAGTTTTGACTAGAAATGTGCACCTTGCTAAATAGCCATGCTTTAACATTTAGCAGGGGGCTACAGGGGACAGAGCTCCCTGTCCCCTGTAGCCCCCTGCTGCCTAGGCTAACTGGAACAAATTTGCTATATAGCTTAGGCATTTCAATTTCATCTACATGAGCGTTACTGCTCAGTATCTACTGTGCAGTTAGTTTACTACCTGTATTCACAGGTAGTAGCTAACTGCACAGTAGATTCATTTACTGCACAGTAAATAGTGTGCGTGTGTTGGTGGTGACAGCTTATTGTGCAGTAGATTTGTCTACTGCACAGTAAAGCTTTTCATGTAGACCCACCTTATGTTCCTTACTAAGAAGCAGTTTCCAGTAGTAAGCAAGGTTCCCCAAGTTGTTATTCCTCTCTCTGGTCATTAGTATATTAAATAGCTCCATAAAGTACAGACATCTTGGACATCTTGCTGTTAACTTTTCTGAGCTCTAAATCATCCATTTACAATTTTCTTTTTCTTATTTATCCCATCTTTAGTCCACAGGAATATTTTTGCAGTTTTACTTTGTCACTATTCTTCATTTTCTTATAAATAACGAAATTGCTTCTGATTTATTGGCATGATTTCTTTTTCCTCCATATGTACCCCAAACAAACTAAACTGGCTCAGCATCATCAAATTTTATTTATCCATGGTCTTTATTAGTTTTTCCACAGACCTTCTATGTGCTTCCTTGGTAAGAATTTCCCATACCTTATCTTATTGATTTGTCTTGCCTCCTTGATGAAAATTTGGTTCTGAATATTGTCAACTCTGTATTGCAGCAACATATGTGTTCTTATTACTTTTTTGTCTATGTGTCTGCTATGTGATTCGTATTTATTCATGTGATAGTTCTGAAGGAACTATCACATGAATAAATACGAATCGCATCCTGTGGGCTCAAGTTTCTCAAGTTGTTGCTTATCCTTCTGCCTTTAAAGACATCCGTTTTTGAATACACATCCCCTGCTAGGAGATGTTTACAATTAATGTCTTTCCTCCTTTGCTTTTCCATTTGATGTGTATTTTAGAGGCCTTGTTTTCCTTGCAGACTGCTTTACTTTCTGAAACAATTTCCCAGGGGAATATCGCTGAGTTTCTTTCCAGAAGACGGTTTTAAATATTTTTTCCCTCCGACAGCTTATTACGCAAGCATTTTTTTGAAAAATGTTCATAGATCCATGTTAAAACAAGGCTATTTAGCAAAGTGCAGATTTCTATTCAAAACCTCAAAATTACTGCACATTTGGTGGTTTGCCTTTTGGCTTTGTTCACTTTCTGAACAAAGCACTGAACAGAGCTCTTCCCATTGCTTTACACAAACAGATGTGTTGGTGTTGTTTTGACAAGAGTATGCTCTCCAACCCAAGCTGCCTTTTATGTCCTTAGACTTTAAAAAAGGTTTAGTTGCAATCTGTTAAATCTAGAAGTGTGTTTTATACAAGCATACTGGATGAGATCCCTTGTCCATCTCTTCCTCCCATCTACCTCTAAGAGTAGCAAGGGTTTGATCATTCAGAAAAATATATCATGCTTGGGAGTTAAAATCCAGTTAATATACCTCAACAATACTGGAAGGTTGAAGGTCAACAGGTGATCTTTGTACCCTGAACCATGAAATACTGTTATAGATATATATTCCATGTTGCTAATTATGTATCGTTCTGTCCTGCCTGGCACATCTTGCATGATGCACACAAGTAAGGCCACTGACAGATGTTCAGTTCAAGGTGCAATGGGTTTTCATCTACGATCCCAATAATCACACTTCCTGCTGTGCCATCAACTGACTGGCACTTCCAGCCTCAGGAACACACTGGAGTCCTAAAGGGCCGGTGCGTACCTGAGGCTGGGAGTGCTGATAAGTTAATCAGCATTGGCCACACATTCAATTTTAAGGTGTGATGGGAATCAGCCACAAAGTTATGTGCACATAGTGTATGTAATAACCTTATGGCTTATTCCCTGTTTATCATGCCATGAATTTTATGAACATGTGGTTGAAGTACTACTTAAGACATACTTAACTGGTTAATCATGTCTTAAATGTAATGTCTGCCAGGGGCCTAATGTAAGCTAAACCTTGTTATACAGATGTAAGCAGCGTATGTCAAACCAGATCTCTTGCATTTCCCTTCAGCCATACATTTTTTAGGATTCTGTGAAAAATCTGTACCTGTCTTTGGATTTGCTATTTCTCTAATGTGCACCACATTCCAAATGGAAATGGACTGGTATTACCTTGCTTTTTGAGACCTACTAGAAGCCTTGAGCCTTAAAAATTTGAATAGTTCACATACACTTTATGGAATGGCTTATTTGTCTATGATGAGGTATCCGTATGGTACTGTAATACAACCAAGAGTTTTCAGATAGTCGTGTAAATATTTTTTGTGGGAGAGAGATGCAGCCAGTGAGATTTGTGCTTCCTTACCCAAACAGTTCACAGAAGGGTAGTGGTGTATGTGTGGTGGGGGACAGCATTCTTATAATTTAATGTCAGCCTTTTTTTTTTTTTTCTCTTCTACCTGTATCATCTTGCTTACCAGAGTTGGCCTTAGTGAAAATGGTGTCCTGGACCAACTTTTATTTGGCGCCCTTTCTTTGAGTTTAAGCATGTAGTAGAATTACTGAAAGTTTCAGAAATAAAGCCCCAGGGGGAAACTGTGGGGCTAGGTCGGGAAACTTGCAAAGCGCAGTCCAGTAGGAAGATGGAGAGGGGGAGTTGGGATGATGTGTGTATGATCACAGCGCCCTAGGCAGTCACTTATGTTGCCCATCCATAAGGCCAGCCCTATTGCTTACCTTACTCATTCATAGTTATTTACCCCAATTCCAGGATGCTTTCAGTGGAGGAACTCCCTTCAGGCTTTGCTGTTTTTCTTGAAGATTCTGGTGCAGCATCTTACAAAATTACAATGGTAGGATTTTCAAAAGTGTCTGATTCTGAGGGACTCAATTTTTTTGGATTCTTGACATGAAACCCCTTCAAGCCATTGATTTTTTTTTTTAGCACGGGGGATGCTCATTTCTGAAAACTGGGTGTCTTTGTGGCGTGTTAGAATGAAGAACAAAAGAAAATAACACTTAAAATCATCATTGACTTAAAAATTTTGGCTGAAAACAACCCAAAATTCTCACTATTAACGACTGCACTCATTTCATAGAGGCAAGCTGAGCTGACGATCATTAAAACTCATAAGGTCAGCTGTTCCCCAAAGTGTTTTTTTAATCCCTCCACTGACAAATTTGCAGATCACTTTACAGTAGCTTGTTAGTTCAGACTTGCCTATAGGATTGTGGTGTTTGCTTCTGGGCCATCTGGAACCTGAACTTTCATCTTCACCAGCTGCATTTTAAAGGACCGATGGCTTCATTTTCTAAAAGTTTAATTTGACAGAAGATTGGTTTTTATCTGTTATCAATTAAAATGGTGTGTATATCTTGTCACTCAACAATATTGTTCATGCTTAAATACTATAACCATGCAGAGTGTATTATGTAGAGATCTGTTGCCCATACGGTTGGCTGTTCTATAGGTCTCTCTGCTCAAATAGAACTTTTATTGTATGTCTTTTGTTTCTATAATGAAAACAAAGTAATCAAAAATATAACAAACTTTCCTGAAATGTAGCCAGGTTTCAGCCCACAGGATTTTGATAAAAATAGAGGTTAATTTGGCAGAAGTTCAGAAATCCCTGCAAGCATCTGAATGATGCTGTTTTCTTATCTGAATTATGTTAAAAACATTCATGCATTAAATGAAACCAAGGGAAGAGATTACACTTTCATTTCAAAACCCCCAACTTATTATATATCTCTGAGGCTCAAAAAATAAAAAAACAGATTTGGTGTTGTGTGTGTGTGTGGCATCACTTCAGGTGTCAGAGGGAGACTTGAGTATTAGTTAGGCTGCCTGCTACACTCTTTACAGGTGGGTGACTTTATAATATCTGTTTATCTTCGTATTCTGAAGTTTTCACACGGATACACAAAAATACTTCTATACAGCAGGTAGAAAAGCTGGAGGATGCTGCACTGAGTGAGTTGCAGAGGAGGGAATAGAACAAATTAACTATTACTTCTTGTATAGCTCTTATTTTTAGACTTACTTGCCTTCACTTATTTTATTTATTACTTGCATGTTTTTATTTTATTCTATTGTATTGCTTATTATATTATTTTATTTGCCTTGCCTACTATTGCCCCTCTCCCCTTTCCCCTTCTGTGCCTCCCTTCTGCCTTTTGTATTCATATTTCTCTCTCCTTATAAAATCCTTTATGCATGTCCTTTTGCAGCAGCTGATTAAGTTAGCTTTAGCCCACAAAAGCTTTTAATATACACACACACCCCCTTTGGTTAGTCTACATGGCACAGATCTACCCTATCTTTTACTTGATTTCAGATTAACATAACTAACTACATCTCTTTGCCTTCTCTTATTAACAGAAGTCATTAGTAGCTTCATGAGTGACACATCACTAATTTAGTAATTACTTTGATTTCATGAAATTATACAATGGCTTGATTTTTAAGCAAAATAAAATGCTTGGATTTTGAGCTCAGCCCAGAACCTTAGACCACTATTTTTCTTCACAAATACTTGAAGGGCTGCCATAAAGAAAAAGGGGAAAGCACCTTTTCTCTCTTGCTGCAGAGAGGAGGATTCAGAACAAAGGCTTAAAGTTGCAGCAAAGTTTAGATTGGATATTAGGGAAAAGGTTATTTGCTGTTATAGTGAAGCAGTGGAATAGACTGTCTAAGCAAGCTGTGGACACACCATCACTGGAGGTGCTCAAGAAGAGTTTAGATAGCCACTGGTCAGGGATGGTCTAGGTGGAGCTATGCCTGTTTTATCACAGGTGCTTCTCATGTTTCTGGGCTTTGCTTGCTGCCTCTGTGCCCACCTTTTCTGCTACATGTGCCAGGGTGTTTTTAAGCACTGGATGTTGGCTGCAGCCAAGGCTGGGAATTTTGACTATGGTGTACCAATGCTTCTGCTGGAACCAAAGCAGGGGGGTTATAGCTTAGGGGGTCTTGCCCTTCCACTCTGGGTCAGACCCATTGCTGGTTTGGGGGTCAGGAAGGAATTTTATCCCATGGTCAGATTGGATAGACAAAAAAAAAATTGCCTTTCTCTGCAGCAGGGGGTGTGGCCCTCTAACTGGGATCTCTCAAGTATAAATTTAAAAATTTTATAGCAGCAAGACACTGGCTGGCATGGTTCCCCTGCTTTATCTGTGGCAGGTTAAGGTGTTATGTCAGGGTTAACAGTAGTCTTACAAAGAGTTTAAATTATAGCTTGTATAGGATGGTTTGGATAGGGATGATCCTACCTGAGACAGGGGGTTGGACTACATGACCTCTGGAGGTCCCTTCCAGTCTTACTTCTCTATGAGTCTATGAAATGAAATAAGGGCATATGAACTCTCAGTACAACTTCTTTACTGCTTCAGTTTCTTTTTCTATCTCATATGTTTTTTACATTTAACACTTGGAAAAGGCACAGAAAATTATCTTTTTTTCTCACAAGAGTTTTGAGTTATTAGTACCATTATTTCTGTTCAGTCCTCTCAAACTCTGCTCCCTGAATATTGAAGTTGTCCTTACTATTTGTCTATTGGGCTATTTTGATCCCAATTTCATTTTATATGCCTCCTTCAACTTATTAAAAAAAGATAAGTTCAAGGATCCAATTCTGAATGTGCTAATGAGAGGAAATGGCAGTACCTTGGGTGTCTCTGTATGTATTTATTCTCTTTCCTTTGCAGTTCCAATACCTTTGCTCTGCTGAGTTGAATTCCCCATCTAGGTCAGCCTGTTAAGTAAGACTAGGCTCTAAGGGTGAAATTTTGGTTCTGCTAAAGACAATAGTAAAATTCTTGCTTTGTGAAGGGAATTTTTGAGTTCACTGCAGTCATGTAGCCCCTTTCTGAGGTTGGAGGAAGTGGAAGCAGGAAGAATTAGTGATACAACCCTACTGTTTCCTGGATCAGCCCTCATAGATGACGTCATGTAGGTTTTCTATGCTGAAGAGTAACATGAATGTATTCTCTCACGGTATTCAGATTGCATGCATGCATGCCGAAACCTGTGGTACCTGGCCCTGCAAAAGTGAATAATTCCTAGCTGAAGCCCATTGAGCAACTTTGGAAGTTGAATTCATCTCCAGAAAAGGTCTGGGTTGACCAAATGAAAGGTCAACTCAGCAGATCACTTATCCTAGGGCTTAGAGTCCATGCCCTTTTTAGTGTCCTGTGGAATGTTTTTAGCTGCAAAGAGGGAAAATTGTTGAAAGGACTAAATACTGACAACTGAAAATGAGGGGAAATGGTTGAAGTATTTATCTGAGAGTTGTTTCTAAATGCGTCTTTATTTGGGAACAAGGGTCATAATCCTATAAAAAAAAAAATCAACCTGGCATAGGCTACATTCCCAAAATACCTAGAAATTTATTTTCAGACAGTCTTTTTGGCTCTGGTTCTAAATCCTGCCTAAGCTACAAAGTCTAAAGATGGGCATACTTGGCACCTATGAGTATTAGGAGGGTAACTGCATACTCTAAGGCCAAGCTTAGTATAATCGAGTGAGCTTTGTCAGTGAAGCCTAGGCCTGTCCTGCTGTATTTGGCATACCAGTTTTTACACATACCAGGCCATTCACATAATCTGCAGCAAAAGTTTTAGCTGATAGAGAAGAAGAAAGGATATCTGGGTAATTTGTTTTTATTTAAAGCATGAATCGTTTCTGAGTCAGAAAGCCATGCCAAAAATTCCTTAGCATTCAGTAGTCATAGTATTTAATAGAGGTCCCAACTTCTGCTGTTTGGGATCATAGCTGCTTTTTTTCTTTTCTAGTTTAAGATAGTGAAGTGGATAAATTATTGCCATATACTAGTGACTCTGGCCTGTTAGAGTAAGTGTGAATGCAAGAATTGAAGCTAGGTTAGATTAAGAGGCAAATGTGAGCAATGTATATATTCAGTATCGTTCAATTCCCTAAACCTAGCATCACAGTGCAGTGCTTATTTATACAGGGTGAATGATATATTAAAGTGATTTCTGTTACCATGTCATAAAATTTATGCCTGCAACTGCCCTGTGTCACTGTATGTGTTCCCAGATTTTGAAAAGTGCCTTTCTGCTTTTTATGGAGCCATGAAATTTATGATGATAAGGGGCAAAAGGCTTGTATTCATATCACCAGAGTTGTGTGTGCTGGTGGTCAAATGACTAAATTGCCATGCATATCAGTCATGGCACAGTAGCATAAACTACAGTCTAGTAATCCTGCCTCTCCCCTGTCAACATCCTGAGTAACCATGCAGTTCTGTGCATTCATGATCTAAGAAAATCATCTTACAGCCAGTAAGGCAAGGCTGCAGCACTGGTTCAGAACAGCTTATTGGAGTGCTCTTGTATCACTATCCAGGATTCAAATATTGCTAATGCAATTAAAGGGCTGTATTCACAGCCAAGTGCATACATCATTCAAAATATTTTAGTGTTGCCACAGGACCTTTCTAGAGACACAGCTTGTTCCATTAAAGCTGCGTAATCTGGCCCAGGTCCTAGTGGAGAACACTGTAAAATCAGAAATTTTCCATGTGTGATGGAGCTAGCCTATGCAATACCCCACCCAAGTTGTGAGCTTTCCATTAAACTTTGTGGAAGCTTTCTTTACTATTATTTTGCTGTAATGATCTTGTGATATGTTTATCAATCACTATCTATTGTACAGGAACACTCCTAAACTCCATCACAAGTAAGGCATTATCTGTCAGTGAGTAACCATTTCCCGTACCCCCACCTCCAGAAGTTTCTGTTGTGACAAATGCTTGTCTGAACTGTTCAAAACAACATTAGAAAGACCAATGTTAGTAGATTAAAGAGACAATCATAAGGATAATTTTAGTCTGGTATTTAGTCTGGTTATGGCGGAGCTGCTCATGGAGGAGGGAAAAATATGATATTGATTAAGGCATTGCCAGGGTTATAGTCTATTACTTGTTTAGCTATATATGCAGACTGAACTGACTGTATGCATATATAGCTTAAAATAGAGCTGTCTATGTGAAAATGAGCCCTTCAACCTAGATCTCGCAGCACTCAAGTCAATGGGCATCAGTTGCCCTGAACAGGAACAGGATCATTGGCCAGATCCAGACTGGTCTGTAGGTGTAGGGGCTTAATTCCAAAGAGCAGTCCAAATTGGCCCTGCTTTACTAGCCTTGAAACAAGCTCAGCTAGCCCCTCCATTTTGAACTGCAAAGTTACTTAAATACTATTTGGGCTTCTGCAGGCTCATTCATGATCTACTTTGAACATTTTGGCCCCTGACCTCTTACATACCTCACCAGCACAGATAACCTGATCCAGCCTGTTTTGGGGAGGTTTCTAAGTCACCGAATGCATTTGGCATGAATAGCACAAAATCCAGCTAAACAACAGTGGTGATGACCACCCATTTGCCTAACAGCTTAGTGTTGGGAGCATTCCTCCAGGAAATGGCAGACCTGAATATTAGGTCATCTTCACCCAGAGAAAGGATTTGAATAGAATATACACCCCTTGTTGAAGCTTTAACTGGCTAGCCAAGACTGCAAGAATCCTAGGACCAGAAGTTCACAAGAAGAGGAATGCCTCTGTTAGCTTTATGATTACAGCATTCCCTGAGAATGGGGTAGACTTGGTTTTTGACCATTCCTTCAATGGCTAAGTGCATTTTACAGTATCTAATTATCAGTTTAGAACTAACCCCACAAATTATCCTATCAGTCTTCTTATAAAACTGAAACCAATCTCTTCAGCCCTGCATTTCATTTGTTATGAGCACGCAAGTCAATCCATATGTGTTCCTTAACGCTCATTTCCACAGGAGCTTCTCATATAAGAAATCAAGCAAAGCTAATTTGAGTTCTGCTACTTCCTTTCCATGGATCTGTCTTGCTTATTAGAGTACTTAACTTTTTTTTTTAGTTGGTTCCAGGGGAGGGGAGAGATTGGGAAATACCTGCTGTTTCTTGGGTGGATGGATAAGAATTCAAATCCCTATTTTATGGATGTGGAGTGTGTCTTTTCTCTGTTAGGAAGGAAGGGACCAGTGACACCCATGATCAGAAAAGAAATTTGCTAAGGAAAATATTAGTGACCTAATATTAGCAGTTTTAATAATTTATTGAATAACCCTTGACAAATGCCATGGCCTCTCTGTTCCAGAGAGATCTCTTCTAAAAAATAATGCCTCAAGGCAGTAATGCATAAGTCCCTCCTTTCTGAAATACAAACAGTAGTAAGACAGGAAGAATTCAGTGTGCTCTTTGTATATTATATTGGAGTTTTTCTATATGTTCTCTCCCATTGAGAATCAAACATCATGTCAATAAGTGGGTTGAGTTCAATTGAATATACACTTTTGAATTGGCCCTTTAATAGATATATTTGTTCTGTAGTATGTCTTTTACCTGTAATTTGAGCACAGGGGCTCTCATTTGTACAGTTGGGCAAGAACTTGTTTTCTAATACCATCTTTTTGAGATTTTAGAAATGTTCCCTTCTGCATCAAAATGAAACTAAAGCCACATGACTTTCTTTGTAGGAAAAAAACCCCCAAAGAGATTGACACTATTCAAGGATATTCAGTGCCTTTGGGGTGAAGACACACGCACAAGATTTGAGCAATCCAAATTCTAATCTCTGGTGAAACCAGACAAAACAGAAAAAGTTTAAATGCAGCTAAATCCTCTGAATGGATTTGAATGAGATGCATTTGCAGGGATGATCAGGGGGTCTTTCTCTCTGTCTAAAAATTCCATCTTGGACCCAAGAAACTTATTCTGATAAACTTTTCATTGAAACAGGAATCACTCCCAACAATGCAGTTGGTCCAGTACAAGATGCCACTAACAAAAATCCTTGCCTCCCCTCTTGCAGGGAGTTGGATGTTATGAGGTCCTTTCCAGTTTTACTTTCCTATGTTCCCTTGAAATGTTTCAGTTTTGATAATATGCCACATTTTTAGCTTTTTCTTTTTTAAAGGCCCAGCATTTGTACCTTTTGGCTTCTCAGATACTTGAAGTACTACTTAATTCAGGAATATTTGGCTGAATTCAGCCCTTGGGAGAATTAAAATGAAAAAAATCTTGAAGTGGAAGGCAGAGAGCTGTGTAGCAAGAGTCAACAAGCACCACTGATGCTATCGAGAACCCTGGGCACAAGTTTTAGCCAGTCACCCTTTCCAGAGTTGTGAAACAATGCACCGAAGCATTTACAGAGCTCTTGGTTAGAATAAGTCTTTCCCTGGATGGGGCTGCCTTGCTCTGGCCTCCTGTAATATTCAAAGCAGGTAAAACTAGACATTTATAGCACTGCAGAATTGCCACTAATGGTTCTTTGCCCTGTCTAAAAATTTATAGCAGCATATTTTTCTTAACTGCAGCATTTCACCACCAGCCTTTAAAAAGATTTTATGTATAAAGCACATAAAATGTGTGTAAATCAATCTCTGACATTTGGAAAGTATTCTGGTCAGTGTATTAAAATGGCACATTAATATGTGACACTTGAATTAGAAAATGTGTGTGCATAGTGAATTATTCAGGGAGGGGAAATGTCTGAATTCAAATTACTGTAGAATTTTTTGGGTTCTCAGTCTACTAAAGTCCTTGTTTCTTATACAGTAGTTAATATTTATTGGCACAAGGTAATCAAAATTAGCTATTGCAGTTGCCCACTGAAACATGGTAGGAATTGCTAACTATATTTGTTGGAACTACACCTTGGCTTGCCTTGTTGGGCTACAGGTGACAAGACCATAATGGTCTCATTTTGAGTGCTGTTTGTAGTGAACTTTCGAAGCAAGTCTAGCCCCCAGGCATGAGCTATACAAACTGATTCAGAAGAAATAAAGTATTGCTGACACATGAGCAGGCTGGCTCACAGTTAATCCTGACTCTTCAGTTCTCTCTCTGATCCATGAGATCTTTTTGAGCTAGTCTTAACTTGCCCTTGTCAGCCCAATTACATTGTCTAGAATGACTTCAACTGGGCTGTTGTTTTTTGCCCAGCAGCGTGGATGTGTTAGCATCTGACTCTGACACTTCCAACTTTTCTTTAGCAACATGTAGATCTGCTTGTTTCTGTTAGCCATTTTCATATCAGTTATTGTTTCCAGTTGTAAGAGCATTTATTGGCATTGTGCAGTGAGATCTGGAAATATGCCAACATCTTCTATACTGAGGAATATCCTCAGTTGCTTCCCCTCCCTGTGATGGTCTGAGTGCCATGGAGGGTCATCACCTGGTGTGTAGTCTGCAAAGTGCATGTCTAGAATGTTAGATTGTAGCACTGAACAGAACAAGCTTAAATCCCATTTCCATTACATTTTGGATTACTTGTTTTGCACGGCTCTTCGAGCCTTCTTGTCTCAAAGGCTAAGTTGGGAGAGAAATATGCAGGGATTGCACACATGCCTAAAAATTAACCAGTGTGCACATGCATTGCTAGCACTTATGTGTGTAGGAAAAATAAGATTATCCTGCCTGCTTGTCTTTAAACATCATCCTGCTGTGTAGGTTGACCTACTTATAGTGGAAAAATGCATTGTGCTTTAGATAGGCAGAGCTTTTTACACAATGGTTGTTAAGGTACTTGTTTTTAAGCTTGGATGCTTTCTGTTGATTTGGATAGGCAGCATCCAATTCAGATGTATTGAACCAGTTGTTACGTAGGGAGAGGAGGCTAAAGTAAATGTTTGGTAGTTCCATGGCCAGATGAATTATTGTCAAAAGTCTTCAGGGATGTATTTGGTATCCGTGTTGGTCTGAGACAAAAAGAAATGCAAAACTCTAGAACTCTTGATTTAGAGATGATACCTTTCATTAGACCAACTAAGAAATCACAACAACAACAAAAATTTCTGCAAGCTTTTGGGCACACATGCTCTTCCTCAGGCTCAGGGAAAATTAAAGATGATAAGAAGTCCCCATAGGTAGAAAATAAATTTAATTTTTACACAAAAAAAGATGAAGGTGGGAGTCTGTTCCTTTGGGTCCATGAGAATGTCTTTGTGAGTTGCATTTATCTGCGCATCAGAGAGCACCTCACAAAGACACTCTCGTGGATCCAGAGGAACAGACTTCTACCTTCAGCTTTCTCTGTGCAAAAATGAGTACCTATAGGGACTTTTTACCATCTTTAATTTTCTCTGAGCCTGGGGAAAGGCATGTGTGCCCGAAAGCTTGCAGAAAAAGATCCTTTTTTTGCGGTTTCTTAGTTGTCCTAATAAAAGTTGTCATCTCTGAACGAAGAGTTCTAGATTTTTGCATGTCAAAAGTCTTGGCATTGGTTCATCTCTAATGCACATTTCAGAAGTAACCATGGTAATAATATATGAAACTAGTCTTTCTTTTAAGTAGAATTAGTATAAACACAGTAATGCTCCTGACCAACATGAAAGTACTTTTATTTAGTAATAAAAAAATCATCTTGTTGTTACATACACTTGGTGAGCTACATTCCTTGCAAATAAATATGACACAAGGTACCATACAATGAAGTAATTATTATAAGGTTGCCTTTCCAAAGGGCTGTGCCTTTATTTGGAAACTGTACTACTACTACTTGTGAAACTTCAACAAAAATTGGATTAAGGATAAAAATGGCATGGTACTGAACTGCTGGAAAGTCATTAAGAAACACAGCATTCCAGATTGTGCCCTGAAAGGTTGAACATGTACTGACTTTCAGCCAGCCTGGGAAGGCACTGTATACCGCAAAGGCACTACACATACTAGATTCCTTCCTGGTCTGGCTGTTGTGCTGCCATCCACTTTGAGGATGAAGAACATGCTCTTCTCTATTACTGTTAGCTGTTGTGGTTGGAAGTGGTCAGAGGAATCACTTTGTTCTCTTTTCCTTCCCATCTTTTGCACACCTTGTGTAACCCTTCTGCCGGGCACCAGTTAGCAGTAACAAGGGCTAGGTTCAAATTCCAGGATACCCAATAAGTTTATGGCTTGAGGCCCCACCCAGAAATCCTGGGATCACTGAATTTGGCCCCCTTCCTCACAAGCAGTGTAAACCCAAAAGGATAGGTTTATTACAGTAAACAAAGACAAAGAAAGTAAAGGAACCACAAAATGCAGTTAAAACACTACAAATTATAGTCTCTAGTTTGCACCCCACCGACAGACTCTTTTGGGAAGACTCCACCTATGTCCAGGTACTCACCCAAAGGGGTTATTTCTTGAGGTGTGCATCCCTATATCTACTACTCAGCAGGAGAGTCCTATGAACTGCTCTTTGGGGTTCACTACATCTTAGGGAGCTGCTAGTGAGTGAATATGCTTCTGCAGTGCAAAAAGCTCCTCATTGTTACCTGGGAAGCTGTGGGGCACCAATTTTGGGGATATGGTATACTTACTGAAGTCACAAGTCACCTCCTCCCACAGGGGCTTTGAGGGGGTGACTTGTAGCTTCAGTAAGCATACCATATCCCCAAAATTCCTGGTCCCAATCCCCAGTTCTTCATGGGCAGAAAAAGAGCTCAAAAGAGGGGAGCCAGGTCTATCCTCGTTGGGCCTGAACTGCAGATGGGCTCAGCTACCCATCTCCGCTAAGAAAAAAAAATCCAGCAACAACAAAAGGACCAGCTCTCCCCCAACCCAAAACTTTACCAGGGTCTAATTCTGGTGGATTGCTCCAGGGATCAATACCCCCATAGTATTATTCAACTCAAGACCCACGACAGAAAGTCCCAAACACAGAAACTCTTTCTCTTGTCCTTTTACTTGAAGCCCCATTCACATCAGCTTCCCGGCTGGGGCCCTCTCTGGGGTTCCTCCAGCTCCCAAGCTCCCCCTTCCTAAGTACCTGCCAGGACATCCCCCCAGGTGTCCAAGTGCTTCCCCTGTAATAATTGCTTAGGGAATGAAAGAGTAGCTAGAGTCGCACAGGAAAAGAACCCATAGATATGCCCCATTGTACTTTTATATGTTCACCTAAAGCTAGCCGAAGTCTGTCAGTGTTAGCTTTTGTCCATGCTGTTTCTCCTTGCCACAGTCCTCTAGACCAGAGGTGCTTAATCCCTGGCCCATGGGCCAGATTGGATTCCTGACATTGTACCATCTAGCCTTTGGGGCGTCTCATGGATCCAAAAATGTGGTGATGAGGGATCAGTGACAGCTTTAATTACCATTTTTCTGCTGTCAAGTTTCCTCACTGGTAGGGCAGGGGCCTGATCCTGGCATGCAGGGTGGTGTGGAGCCCAGTCAGGGCATACAGGGGGCAGCTGAGGCTGCATGGGCCTGATCTGGGTGTGCAGGACAAGGTGAAGACAGTGAGGGCCCGATCTGGCTTGCAGACTGGCCATTCAAACCTATATTTGGCCCCTTACATGTATAATAAAGATTAAATTAAATGGTGTGTGTGTGTGTGTGTGTGTGTGTGTGTGTGTGTGTGTGTGTGTGTGTGTGTGTGTGTCTGACAGGAGGGCTGAGCAAGTTATTGCTGGGATTTTCTTTGTAATTATATTAAAATCCATGTCTGTCAATCTGTTTTTCTGACTCTTATGTCTAGTTGGTTTGCTAAAGAAAGAGAATTTTCTTCAAAGGTTTGTCTTGAATGCTGCCTATAACTTTTGAGCAGTGAACAGAACCAAGTTGCATGACATGTAATTTGGGGATCAGATCCTAATAATGGCATTACTACTTGCAAGTGCAGGGGAATCCTGGAATCATGATCCTGCACTCCTGCACTAGCAAGTAGAAAGCCAGGTGCCCAGAGAACTTGTGTGGTCCCTGGACTGGCACTGCCATTAAGCTGATTGTCAGTCTCAGCCTTGGGACCATCCTGGAGCTGGCTCAAACCTCTGGCTGGTTCCAGGTCTGGGACTGACAGCTTATTGTGGCTCCCAGCCTCAAGACCACACTGGGGCAATCCCAGAGTCCTGCCATGCAGTCAACATCAGACTGCATGGCAGGGACACTGCCACATGTTCAATCTAAGGTGGGATGGAAACCATAGAATCATAGAACATTAGGGTTGGAAGGGACCTCAGGAAGTCTGCTAGTCCAACCCCCTGCTCAAAACAGGACCTGCCCCAACTAGATTGTTCCAGCCAGGGTTTTGTTGAGTTGGACCTTAAAATCTCCAAGGATGGAGATTCCACAGCCTTTGTAGGTTACATGTTCCAGTGCTTTACTACCCTCCTAGTGAGAGAGGTTTTGCTAATATCTAAGCTAAACTTCCCTTGTTGCAACTTGACAGCATTGTTCCTTGTTCTGTCACCTGCCACCACTGAGAACTGTCCAGCTCCATCCTCTTTGGAACTGCCCTTCAGGAACTTAAATGGTGTTATCAAATCCTCCCTTAGTCTTTTCTTCTCCAGAAGTCATGTGCCAATTTTTTCACATCTTTTCTGTAGTGGGGATTGGACATAGTACTTCAGATGTTGCCTACCCAGTGCAGAACAGAGGGGAAAAGAGGGGAACCTTGATCTGCTGGTAACACTGCTACTAATGCAGCCCAGTATGCTGTTAGCCATTTTCACAACAAGAGCACACTGTTGATTCATAACCAGATTATTGTCCACTGTCACCCCAAAATTATAGCCCACTGTCACCCTTTTCTGCAGAGCTGCCGCTTAGCAAGTTGATCCCCAGCCACTAGCATGGGATTCTTTCATCCTAAGTGCAGGAGTTTGCACTTGTCCTTATTGAATCTCATGAGATTTCTTTTGGTTCAATCCTCCAATTTATCTAGGCCACTCTGAATCCTAGTCTACCCTCCAGTGTATCTACTACACCCCTCAGCTTGGTGTCATCCACAAACTTGCTGAGGGTGCATTCCATTCCAACTGACCCCTGGGACACTCCGCTTGATACCATCTGCCAACTAAACCTCAAGCCATAGATCACTACCCATTGAGCCCAATGATCTAGACAACTTTCTATCCATGTTGTAGTCCATCCAACCTGTACTTCCTTAGCTTGCTTGCAAGAATATTGTGGGAGACCATATCAAAAGTCTTGCTTAAGTCAAGGTATATCACATCTACTGCTTTCCCTGTATGCATGGAGCCAGTTATCTCATCATAGAAGGCAATCAGGTTGGTCAGGCATGACTTGCACTTAGTAAATCCATGTTAGCTGATCACTTTCCTCCAAGTGGTTAGAAATGGATTCCTTGAGAACCTGCACCATGTTTTTTAGGGACTGTGGTGAGGTTGACTGGCCTGTAGTTCCCTGGATCCTCCTTTTTCCCTTTCTTAAAGATGGCACTATATTTGCCCTTTCCTAATCATCCTGGAACTTCCCTGATCACAAGTTTTCAAGAATAATGTCCAGAGGCTTTGCAATCATATCAGCCAATTCCCTTAGCACCTTCAGATGCACTGCATTTAGCCCCATGGATTTGTACATGGCCAGCTTTTCTAAATAGTCCCTAACCTGTTTTATCCCCAATGAGGGCTGCTCATCTTCTCCCCAAACTGTGCTGCCTGGTGCAGTAGTCTCACACTTTCTCTGACCTTCCTCTTGTTGCTAACATACTTGTAGAAAATCTTCTTGCTACCCTTCATGTCCCTTGCTAGCTGCAACTCCAGTTGTGCTTTGGCCTTTCTGATATCATCCCTGCATGCCCGAGCAATGTTCTTATACTCTTCCCTAGTTGTTAGTCCAAATTTCCACTTCTTGTAAGCTTCCTTTTTGTGGTTAAGATCACCAAAGAGTTCTTCGCTAAGCCCTCTGCTAAATTCTTTGAAAGCTGGTCACCTGACATATTTATTATTCTTCCGGCATACTAGGATGGTTTGTTCCTGCACCCTCAGTAAGTTTTCTTTAAATACAACTAGCCACAAATGTTTTACATATGTGGCCTATTTCCCATTACTGCATTGCTAATTACATGAACCTGTAGTCTGGTTCCTATAAGATTTGATTGACCAGTTAGTTATATCTTATGTCTGGCGGAGGCCTTAGAATCTTTTTTGGAAAGCAGTGAGAACTGTATTGTACTATAATAAGATTTGATTTATGGTAAGATTTCATTTATGGCTGATGCTGCAAATTACGTTTAGTTACCTTTCAGTTGAAGCAGAATTGTGAGAACAAAAGAGCATTTCAGTATTTTCAGACTTTCAGTTAGGTTTTTATGTTTGGTTTCAATTTATTTTTTTCTTTCTAGGTATTTATATGACACTATCACTCTAATACTTGAGGCCATCCAAAGTTTAATATGTCCTCATAATAACCCTCTGAGATAGGAAAATATTATCCTGACGCTAAAGATGAGCATCTCAGACATGGAAAGATTTAAGGCCTTGATTCAAGGGCTAAGTCAAGATTTAATGTCTCTGTTACCTTCAAGGTATTCACTGGCCTGTATCCAGCATATTGAAAGGATTGTTGAAAACTGAGTTGGAATCTGTAGCGGATAACTCCCTGTTCTTTAGGGCCCACAGAAGCTTCTCCCGAGTGTGTGGTTTGTATGTGCAGATAAAATACTAAAAAGGGAGCTGGGACACAGGATGCATTTCCAGCTTTGCTACTGCTTTTCTGGGTAGTCAGGAGCCACTCTATAGCCTTTCTATAAGCTAAGAGTAAAGCTGTTGATGCCCCACATATACTTGTGAAACACTTTAGAGACCTATATCTGAAGGGTGCTAGCATAGAGATAAGTATTGTAAGTTATTTCTCACTGGCTCCTTCCCAGGCCATGGAACAACCTCTGACAGGAGTTAGATTGCCATAAAAGATCCCACTTACTGCTCCAAGAACTATGTGTACATCTCTTCAACCAGTTTGCCTTTCCTAAAATATACACCTCAACATAAGGACAGCTGTAAATGAAACAAAGCTCAAAAGAAAACCTTATCAGAACATTATGCCAGATGCACAGTTGTCCCACTGGGAAAAGGATGAGAAATAACAAACAACACAAAGCAGATATTAGTCAAATTGCCTAGTACACTGCTGGAAGCCACTTGGGTGCAATGGTGATGAGTCACCGTGTAAGAATTGTATAGTCACTATGTAAGGATTGCTTTTCTTCCATACCCCGGGGCTCTGACCCACTTATTGATTTCTGAACTCCAATCCTGACAGTTAATTGTAAAACCATTTTCCCCCTCTTTTTGGTTGTGTCTAGGGCTGTTCTTACAGCATTTCAGAAGCTACAACATGGACACACTGGCTTTAGAATTACTTTGTCCCTTCAGTTATCAGACTTTGTACTTAGGCCCAGCCAAAACTCATCTGCCTTAATTTTACTAGTTTACCTTAGATTAAACTGCTTCACCTATCAGGCAAGTACATTTAGGTATTAACACCAAGAATTGGGGCCAGTACCCACCGTGGCAATTGTTCCTATAGATAGAAAAATATAAAAACCTACTACCTTGTATTAGCTACTGGATGATTGCAATGGGGCTCCTGCCCCGAGAAGGAGAGGACTGGGGAGCAATAGGCTGACCCCAGGACTCTGTAAGAACTGCTTGGAGTTAAGAGCGTTTGAGAAGAGCAGCTCCCTGCCCAGGTGTGGAAAGTTTCATCAGAGCCAACAGCAAAACCTCAAGCCATAATGGTTAGGCCTGAGGGGGAAATAGTTGGAAGGTGGGGGCATGGCTATGGGATTTATAAGGCCAAGACCCTTGCTGAGGTGGCATTTTCAATCTGGCCTGCCTTGGGAAGGAAACTCCAGACAGTTGGGGCTGAAAGAAGCTTAGCAATGTCATGCACTGGAGTTAAGTCACAAGACCTAGGAAGGATTGCAAATTGGGGATCAGGGCCTGCAGGCCAAAGGATATGGAGAAGGGGCCTACAGCTCAAAAGGATAGCGTGAGAAGGTCTGAAACCCAAAGGGCAGTGCAGGAGGGCCCAGAGCCCAGTAGATCAAAGAGTGAGGTTTTAAAGCCCCCAAAGGGTCTAATGAGAGAGTCTGATGCGGCATTTTTTGAAGCACCAAAGGATGAGAGGGTCTGATGCCCAAGTGGGCCCTGAGGGGATAGATAGAGGGCCCAAAGTCTCTGGGGCTGAATGAAAGGGCCTAAACCCACTCAGGGGAGGGTAAAAGATCAGGGAAGACTGTCAGCCTGGTGATGATCTGGGAGGAGCAGGCACCCAAGGCCTAACTCTGGTTTCTGAAGACAGCCTCCTAAGATACAGAGTGATTAGAAAACCGAAGGCATGGCAGGTGGGGAACTGAGGTCAATTTTAGCAAACCAGAGCAGGGGTACTAACATGGTGTCGGTTATAGGGGGAATCAGGAACACCCCGGGAAATGCTAGGTAGTTACAACGATGACATGAATAACAAGGAGCAAAAAACCTTGTTACATTCTGACTTTAAATACACCAGTCAGAAGGGGTTGTTAAATATAGATAGCTAAATCCTGTAAAGATTTTTAAGATTCATGAAGTGTTTCCATTCTGTACTAGGATAAAACTAAGATCGTTCTAAGTTGGTTGTGAAAAATGAGAGAGACCCTTATCCTAAAATAGCCAATAAGTTGGAATGCAGGAGACTAGGGTTTGAGTCCTCTGTCTGAAACGTGAAACCGTGGCTTGGTCTACCCCAATGGTCTTTAACCTATGGTCCATGAACACCAGAGGGTCCACAGACTGTCTAAGGGGTCTGTGAAAGATGACTGTGATCAATTAAAAGTATGTGAATACTTACACTTACAATTTGAAGGGATCTGCACCTCCATTTGAAATTTCCAAAGGGGTCTACCTCTCCATTTGAAATTTTTAGGGGTCCACAAATGAAAAAAGGTTTAAAACCACTGATGTATACCTCAGCGTTTTGTTGGCATAGCTATAGTGGCTAGGGGTGAGAAAATGTAGCCAGTTTATCTGTGCCAGCAGCCCCCTAGTCTGGATATCTCAGTGATGACATAAGAGGCCTTCTGCTGGCTTAGCTAACATTGTTTGAGTAGGTCATTTTAACTATGTTGTGATGGCACAATTATAGCATCAACACATCCATGAAGTAGTTAAGTTTTCAGTCATCTGTCTCTCAGGCGAGTGCTTTTATTACTGAGTTAAGGACCACATAGGGGCAATAGTTTCTGGCCAACCCTCTGAACCTGAGAGTTGGCTCTGGGTTTATCCCCAGAATCTACTGTCATGCCCACCAGGAATCAGTGGCGCAGTAGTGGGTGCAGAAAGGGGCATGCCTAGAGCAACCTCAACAATGTATGAGTCTTGGCACATAACATGTTGGAACACCACAATGTTATGGGCTTTGGCACATAACATGGGGCATGGTCAGATCTGTCCTCTCTGGGATTTGCTGCTGCAATGTAAACAAGCCCTTTGTGCCTTGAACATGCACATTATTTCCTTCTGGTTTTAACCAAAAATGTTATCCTGGACCTGAAAAATTATTTTCCGACTAACATTTCAGTGATACTAGAAAACTCTGGTGAAAAAAGCCTGTTAGACACAGCTGAAGCATTTTCTGACTAGAAGAAAAGTGTTTCACTTCAAAATGCCTGACCAGCTTTGGAGGCAGTCCTAGAAACAAAAACACTTCTCTAAAGTAAGAGACATTGTACTGATGAAATTGATTGCATCTTGTAAGATTCTCAGGCATATAAGTGTGGCCAAATATAATGAAGAGGATGAATTTTTACAGTGGTTTTTTATCATTTACTTAGTTGAGTATTGATTTGTCTTTTATTTTAACTTCCTTTATTTTATTTCATGGTCCTGGGCTTGCTACAATATCTTTTACTTATCTGTGAATCTCAGTAGAGATGAGCCTAACATAACTATTATCTGCCTTGGTAACAAATGATCTTTTCTTAATATGTATTACCTGTCATAGAATAAGGAACTGGGAAAATCCTTTCTGTGTTGAATATGGCAATTAATAAAAACTCAATGAGCTTGGAGGCAGCCTAATCTTTTATTAATTGCCCTTAGTTTCAGGCTTTGTTGCAAACAAATTCTATTAAAAAAGAGATGTCTATGACATTCCGAATCCTAATCTGCTTCAGAAACAGAAGCCTCACTTTATACTGATACTTAAATGCACCTTGCACATGAAACAAGAAGGCCTATCACTCAAGGAGCTGAAGGTATTACATTGAACATACTTCTGGCATCAACTCTGAAGAGAGGGTTTGCTGGTAATAGCAACTTCCCCAGTTCTCCTTCAAGAGGTGTATGTTTCATATGTTGGTCTGTTTGGCCAAATCCTACACTCCTGTAAATCAGCATAGATGTGCTGCAGGCAGTGGAACTGTGCTAATAGCTATCAGCTGAGGACCTGGCAACTTGCCTTCCTATTCTGCAAACAACCCCATCCATCAGGCTATGTTAAATACAGAAACGAGGCATATAACCAGTTCCCTTCCATTTCCTGTGGTCCACATAACAAAATAGCCATACATTGTGATAGTTTTTAACCTGGTGAAATGGGTTCACAATGCCATTTTTTTTGACTGCCAGCTTATATCATTGGAACTTGGCTGATCTTTCATGTTGTATTCCCTTAAGACTCTCCTACTTAGGTGTCTAATGGATTTTTGTGCACTCACACTTACGGGACAACTATTTTGAAGTAACTGTGTCCAAGAATCTGGCTGTTTTTTTTCTTCCTTCTTGATCAGAGCGGAGGACTTTCATGTGCACTGCATCCTATTCCCAGGGCCAGATGGTTAGAGATACATTGCAGTCTTACTAAAGAGCTGAAATGTGATTTTGTTATGTACTGTGACAGAGTTCCATTAGTCTGTGTAGTATTGCACAATAATTGAACCCAAAGGGTTAACTATTCTGGGAGTGTGATTAAAGTTGACTGCCTCATCTCTAGGCATCTCAAATATCTCATTTTAGAAAATATACATCATAGCATGCAAAGAGATGACAGCTAAAGGGTACTGCCCAAACTGTGAAGCAAAGCACTTTCAAAGTTGCTTTAATTTTCCTGTGGCAGATATTTCAATAAACATGCCTCATTACAAGGGTTTTTTCATATAACCCTCTAGTGCCACTAGCTTGAGCAAGGGTTGGAAAAAAGGGCAGGTACACATAACAGTACACTGTTAGGAAACAGGAATATGAAAGTGGGGGTTGGTGGCAGAGGTGCCAATGTAGCCAGTGACTTTGGGATGTAACAATGTGTGCACTGATTAAATTTCCATGGCAAATGTAGCCAGTGACTTTGAGTGCCTGAAGAGGGGCAGGTGTTAGGAAATTGAGCAGGCTCAGAAAAGCCTCTAGCTCACGTCTGTCCAAAATGGGAGCAGCCACCAGGCACTTGGAACAGAAGTTGGTTAAAACTGTCTATTCAGTTTTGTTGCAATATAGCATGTTACGCCAAGTGGCAAAGATCTGCTTTCACAGAAGTATCATGCTCGGTGTCTGCCTTGGCTTTGAGAACAATCTGTTCTTCAGGGTTTATCCTGAGCTTTTGCATGGGGAAGATGCGCTAGCTTTCAGGCATCCTGATCAGCCTGAGGGTTCTTTGATGCCTTTTGGCAACATTGACAACATGCCAGGATTTGATAGTGACCCCTTTAGGGAAGAAATCCTATCTAGCCCCTGAATGGTAGGCACTGGTATTTGTTTAATTCTGCAATGGTTCCTTTCCATTGTTACAGTGAAAATGATCACTCATTGTCATGCTTAGCTATCCACTTATCTTTCTGTTTCTGCACATTAGCTGTTATTAAGACAAAACTGATCTATCTCAGGGAAATCCATGACCCTTGTACAGATCCAAGCAGATATTCAAGGTATGGCTCCTGTAACTCTGAGAAGTCTGTGTGACTTCAAGAGTGTGTAGCAGCAAATGTGAGGCCTTGGCTGCACATCCTAGTTTAAATGGGGTGGCAGCATCTGGTCAACATAACTCCAGAGCAATAACAGGGCATGAAAGTTTACGTGCACCAAAATCGCACTTAATTGGTCAGTTCATTCAGAATGGTGTTGTGTCCACACTGAGTGTTCTTGTAAATGTAGGGGTGGAAAAACATGAGAGATCCTTCTTGTGACACAATGGCCAACCCCTACATTGCTGAACTTCTACTGTCCTCGTTTTATTTCTGCTATTTCTTTCATGTAACTGCACTCCTGGAATTTCAATATGGATTCTCCTTGAGCAATAAATGGGCTCTACGCAGGCTTATTAGGGATCTGCATCAATGGAATTAAGCTGCATTTCAGACTTCCCTATTTTGTAGAGAGTTAAAATACAATAAATCTCATCTTAGCTGAAACATGATAGAAGAGCAAAGCAAATTCTTCCTTGTTTAGGTATAGTTACAGAAAGAAATCTAAAAGCATGGACAGGCTTCACATCTGAAGTACTTCAAATGTCTTTGAAGCACTCCAAAAATTGTCCACAGCATTCCAAAATAGTATCTGTGGGAAGGAAGTATTATTATTTAGAAGTGCTTCACTTCTTATTACATCTGCGTATTCTACAGAATGTGACTGACTGGGGAGCCCTTGGTCCTCCAACATCCCACACTACTCTGCTCTTTTTCTCTTCTTTCCCACAAAGAGAGGGTGAAAGAAAGAGTAGGGCAGACAGTGAGTGGGCATTTTTCATAAATTTCATAGACATTAGGGCTGGAAGGGACCTTGGAAGATCAAGTCCAGCCCCCTGCCCCAGAGACAGGAAGTCAGCTGGGGTCATAGGGTCCCAGCAAGAAAAACATCCAGGTTTTTCTTGAAGGTGTTCAAAGTAGGTGCTTGAATTACCTCTGGCAGCAGGCTATTCCAGACCTTGGGGGCTTGGACAGGAAATAAATTCTTCCTTATGTCCAGCCTGAAATAGTCTTGCAGGAGTTTATAACCATTCAACTTTGTCATCCCTTGGGGCGCTCTGGTGAATAAATGTTCCCCCAGATCCTGGTGAACACCCCTTATAAACTTATAGGTGGCCATCAGATTGCCCCTGAGCCTGTGCTTTTCGAGGCTGAAGAGTCCCATAGCTCTCAGCCTCTCGTCATAAGGTTTGTTTTCCTGACCTCTTATCATGCATGTGGCTCTTCTCTAGATTCTCTTGAGCTTCTCCACATCCTTTTTGAATTGTGGAGTCCAAAACTGGACGCAGTACTCCAGCTGCAGCCTCACCAAGGCCGAGTACAATGGAAGAATGATGTCCTGGGATTTGCTTGAGAAGCATCAATGGATGCAAGCCAGGGTTTTGCTCGCTTTGCTAGCCACAGCATCACACTGAAGGCTCATGTTCATCTTGTGGTCAATCTTGACCCCCAGGTCCCTCTCATCCATAGTGCTAGTCAGCATAACTGCAGAGCCTATAAACATGCTGCGGGTTTTTCCTCCCAACATGGAGAACCTTGCATTTTTTGGTGTTAAACACCATCAGGTTCTCGTGCACTCATTTCCTGAGCCTGTAACTCTGCTTCCACTCTCTTGGAGCACCCCTTCTCCATCCCCGCACTGGAGCCAGGAAACTGGAAACCTTACATCCCCACCACCAGAGTCTGGAGATCTCATGTATTGGGACTTCTGGTTCCAGTAGGAGGGTCATGTAGGTCTCCTGTTTTTCAGTTTGGGGGTGGGGGAGGACAGGGGCTGTGTTCTAGGGGAGCAGAGGCAAAGTGGCAGGAGAGCACTCACTGAGATCAGCTCCACTCTGCTGCCCACTAGGGCTGTGTGAAATGCCTGCATTTTGTTTTGGTTTCGGATTTGGCATTTCGGAAGGATAGTGTTTCGTTTTGGTGTTTCATAGGGCTGTCCGAAATGGCTGTGTTTCATTTCGGTTTGCATTCAGCATTTTGGAGGGACAGTGATTTGTTTTGATGTTTCAAATCACTGTTCCATTTCATTTTGGCTGAAACTTTCGGAATTTCAGTGGTGTTTTGGTGCTTTGGCCATAGGCTATAATGCGGAATCACAAAACTGCCTATAACTTTGTCATTTCATGCCTGATTCAGACGTAACTTGTAGGGATGGTAGCCCCTTCTGAGGCCATAATGGTTGCCAAGTTTCAAGGAGATAGGTTTGGGGGTTTCTGAGAAACAGCACCTTAAACTATTCAAAGCAAAACTAGTTTCACTTGCCGGCAGCAGCAGCATGCTGTCATCCCGCATGCAAAGCCAGGGGCCCACTCCCCCTGGGAGGAGTCTGGCACAACCCCACAGCCCTCCCGGCAGGTGCGGACCCCCAGATCTGCATGAGGGATGACAGCAGGCTGCCCCTACCAGCAGTGGGTTCTTTCCTGAGCATTCCCCCAGCCCCTGGCTCAATTCCCCAGCACCGGGGTTGGAAGGGACCTCAGGGACAGATTGTTGTTACTGGCCAGCACAGATGTCAATATCAAAGCAGTCCTTCCTCTGCTCCTCCCCCTCCCTCTTTCCCTGCAAGCCCACCTCCAAAACAGCTCTGAAACAATCAAAACGTTTCAGATGGCCCATTTAATTTCAGAGTTGTTTTGGAGCCTGTGTGCCATTTTAGATTCATTATTTTGACCATTGAAATGTCTGAATGCAAAACTAAATGAAATGGCTGCTGAAATTTCGCACAGCCCTACTGCCCACTGTTTTCCCCTGTGACGGGGGAGGGAGAGGGAAAGCCAAGCTGCAGGCATCAGGAAGCAAAGGAGCACTGCAAAGCTGTATTGACCGCTTGCTCCTCTCCCCCTGTCCCATGAGGGGCATGGAAGAATGGAGCTGTAGGCTGCTGCACCCACTATTGTACCCCCGGGTCGTTCTGCCCCCTGTGTGCAGCCATAGTGATTTTGAAGCACAGCAGTTGGAGGCTGACTACACTTTTCAAGTGTTTCCAAATGTAACAGGTTTGGAAACATTTCAGCTCTTCTCACTGTAAGAAAAGGCAATGTTGCCAATATGTCATTATCAGATTAGCAGTGTAGATCTTACCATATTTTACTTTTCTTTCTTTTTTTTTTTAATTTATTTGCCTTGTGGTCCATGAACCAGGACCCTTTGTGATTGGCACTGTCACAGATGTAACTTCCAGTACTGGCCCCCCCCTGCAGCAGCGCTAGGTCTGTCAGTGGGAAGGGCAGAGCAGCAATGCAGGAGCAGCAGATGGAGGTTTGGTGCGTCTAAGGGAGACATCATCTCCTTTCAACATATGTCAATGAAGGGAAAGGATAGGATGTGGGGTGGGAGTGAGGAGAGGGGGAAATGGGGAATGGGAGGGTGAAACATCTCCCTAGCCCCATTCTGACCCCTCCATGTTACACAGCGCCTGGAGTTCCTGCTGCACTCGTCCACACATTCTTGTGCAAAGTGGGTGCAGTGGCACAGTCACACCTCCCTCTGGCTGTGCCATATGTGATCTTTCTGCACGGGGTCTGGCTGCGCCCTGCTTTCTTGTGGCTCTGGAGCCCAGGGTTAAAAACTGCCACCACCGCTAGTCCCCTCCTTTCTCCAGTGGCTGAACTGAACAGCAAGTGGGAAAGGAGGGAATGGGTGAAAGCAACTCTCACACCCTGGGCTCCAGAGCCATGTGAAAGCATAGGCTCTGGTCACACCACAGCAAGAGTTCACACAGACCAGACAGTGAGATCAGAACACACTGCATGGCACAGCCAGAGTGTGATTGTGTGTGTGGTGGGATACCCTTCTTGCCCCATTCTTGAATCCGCTACTAGGCACTGTACAAGCACAAAATACAGATGCGGGTCATGCAGACAAAGGAGCTAAATAAGATTAGACAGAAATAAAAACTATAACCGCTATTCTAGTTTTTCAGGTATGTTTTAGAATGGTAACAATCGGAAAGACCAATGTCAGGTGCCTTGCTATCCAAATTCCACAGCTCAACTGCCTATTTTAAATTAATATAGGGCTAGTGGTAAGTGCATGGAAATGTTCATGCTTCTGAATTGATTCTGAATTGTCTAAAATCAATGTTGCTGTGGCAGTGTCTGTACATTGGTTCAGAGCAAAATAAAAACATGAAGCTACACTGTACTTATTTATAGTGTCTCAATTTGTGTGCTGCAGTGTACAGGTTTATTGCTGAGAAATGGAATGTATTATAGACCCAGAACAAGAGCAACTCATGGTATTCTGTTTAAGAAGTGGATTGAGAATCTACAGAAAAATGGCCTTGACCTTTTGTGTTGCACTTGAAATAGTCTGCCACCTTCAGTTAATTAGGAGCAAGATTGCAGAACAAAAGATGGCCACATGAAATCTTGAGAAAGTCAGATGTGACTGCCCTGAATCTCGGAAAATCCTCCTCAGAGGGCATGCTTTGACATTGCTGGGCAGAAGTGACAATTTTATAACATGATCAGAAGCAGATATCTCAGTGGCCTAGCATCACAAATAGCTTTAAACAATATGTTCACCTGCTGGTAAAGTAAATCGATGAGAGAATAAATAGTCTTAGGGGGAATAACAGAGACAAGCACATTTCTTTCTATAATGCAAGTTCATCCTTTTCGTATAACAGTGGGGGGGAGGGGGGGGCACCTAGGCTGGGTAAAATAAAGACAGCATTATATAGACCAAAAGACAGATTAAATTGTTATTGGAAGTGGCCCAAATAACAGAGCCACAGAAAAGCTTTTGCTTTGGGATAATGAAGCTAAGAGGAGCATTTAAAATAATCCAGTTACGCTCTTTTTATTCACATTCACCTTCTATTGATGTAAATAAGAGTGGGTTTTTTGGGGGGAGGGGAGGTTAGGAACACTGGATTTAGTCTAAGTTGGCTGTACTGGAGTGGTAAAGGGAGAAGTTTCATTCTTTTGGGGTTCCAATAATGATATAACTTTCATTAAGCAACCCAAAAACTGAGAAATAAGTAACTGATAGTGGAGTTCAGAGGCAGTGTAAATCTGAACAAAAACAAGAATGACAGCCCAGAACATTTTTAGATGTTTATGGTTAAGTTGAATGGAATATTCAGAACTGTCTTAAAGTGTCCAAATTCCTTGAAATATGCTTAAATTTGTGTGTCTAATTCTTAAATGTTGCAGAAATTCCTAGGCATCATGCCCAATTATTAGAAGAGACTCTACAATCTGCCTTTGATAGTGTTGAAACAGTTTGTATGCTTTGAAGAAAGCGGTGCACATCTTAAAAGGTCTCCACAAATGTATCCCATGAAAAAAATTAATGTTGTGTGTGTGCATCTGTATGTATAGCTAATTATAATGAGAAGACAGGTGCAAATGCATTGCGATTCATTAAACTCATTTAAAAGCGTAAATGACAATGCATTCATTCATTCTGTTGGGGCTTATGGAAAGTATGCCTCAAATAGGAACACATTCTGCTTTTACCTTAGAGATCCCCTTTAAAAAAATACAGCACTAACAAAATCAAGTAGTTTTGAGTATGTAGCAGGTGGAATTCAATGAGCCCAGGAGCCAAATGGGGATATCTCATTCAGTTTAAACCTCTGTTACAACTGTTTATGCAATGAATAAATAATGTGTGGCTGAAGATACTACAACATCTGCCTTTGCTAGTCTCTATCCACTTATTTGCTTCTACTATAACAGTGTCCAGCACACTTATGCATCTTGTTATTAAATGTGGAAGGATACAAACTTTAAAAAAAACATCAGTCTGTTTCTTGTCTTCTCCAAAATACAGAATTTCTTATAAGTCATCTTATGTTTTCTAAGGTGGGCAATTTTCAGAACAAGTTCAAGGACTCTTTTTACATCCAATCAGCACTATAAAATGGAACTTTTCACTGGAAAGAGAAGTCTCTTACTGTCCCGCTTCCCTTGGCTACTACTTTTAGCTCTGAAAAGTCCCAGACTGGAATGGTTAGCTGCTGTGAATCAATTTGTTTGAAATGTTCGTGTTTATTTTTTTACCTACTTTTATATATATACACAGTAAGAGTCAAGATGCTTAGGGTATCACCAGAGTTGTGGAGTGGAAAATTTTCCAGTACTTTATTTTTCCGTAGGAAATTTTCCATTTCTAAAAATTCATTGTTTCATAAAATTAATTAGTAACAATGAATGGACGCCAGTACAGTATTAGGCAAGCTTGGCTGTTTCAACGTTGTGACTAATGTTTTTCAGGTGATTATCCCTAGGAAGTGTGTGAGAGAGTATATATATGTTTTATCGATTTGTAAACAGGAGAATAAATACACTCACATAATAATCCAAACCAAAAATCAAGTTATGAATTCACCTAATTGACTGTGCAGGTCAAATCAAAGACAAATGAACGTACCACTAAGCTTGTTTCTATTTCTCAAAATCTTTGCTTCTGGAGAATCAGTCAGTAACACAATTAGCAAAGAAGATGCAGTGTGATGATAAGTTGCCCTTGCCCACAGACTCTTTGGTAAAACCATCCTTTAGCAAAGAGAATGTGGTTCAAGTAGCTCTGAATCAGATTTGTCTCAATCTGATTCTGAAATGGAACTAATAAGTAGTGTGAGTGATTCTACAGATAGTGACAGTAAAACTGGAGGTGCCGCAATGACCTCAGTGGATGAGAGTTAAACTCTGTTGAAGTAGATGAGTGGATGACCACGGCATGTCATACACAGTTCTTTGGGTGTGCTAAAATTAGTGTGCCAACAGTTTTCAGTGCCTTCATTTTTTTTTCTTAAATCTAAACAAACAATGTAAGGGAAGTACATGCTATTGTCTATTGTCTTTACATTTTACAAGTATTCCAATAAAAATAATTTCTTTCCACATAAAGCTTTGAATTTGTTTGAATATAACATTTAAACCACATGAAGTGTTCTGTATTTATTTTTTTTCCTAATCAAATATTTCAGTTCAAATACTTGTGGCTATTGGACATAAAATTAACATGGGAATACTTTTTTTAGTTTTATTTACTAAATATAAGTCAAATAAACATGGCATTGGAACATTTTCTGGAAAATTTTTGAATTGGTAAATTTTCTGGAAAATCCACATCTCTGGGCATGACTTTTCATAGTTGCAGGGATGTGAAGAAAAGGAAAATCAAAAGCCACTCTAAAACACAACCACGACTCTTCTGTAGTATTCAACAGGTGTTCTGGCATAAAGTTTTCATCAGTATTTATTGCGGATGAATACCATTTATCTTATACATTTCCATCTTTCAGAAAAACACGTGATGATCCCGAAGTTATGCTAATAGTCTTCAACCTCCCCTACATGTATTGTATGTTTACCAATGTCAGACAGGGAAGCAACAAGAGCAAAGTGAACAAAGGTACTAAGTATATATCCATGTGGTACAAAGATGTTATATGTACACAGGCACAGACAAACCAAATTGCCATATGTACTCAAATACAAGATGAGGTTTTCCCCGCTCCCCTCCATCAGCATGAGGAAAAAGCTCCACTTCTACAGAAACCAACTATTAAGTTGAATAAATGCAGCTAACACTGAGCATGACTTTAAAACATATGGCCCAAATTGGCTTCTATTGTCATGGGTATTACAGCCTATCTAAATAAGATAAATGACAGTGGCCATTGCGTGTAGTCCCCCTCAGCGCTAACTCTTTTTCAAGTCATGTTGAGCCACTATATTTATTATATTGTTACTTCCTCTTCACTCCCACAGCTAAGCAGTGCCTTTCTTTCTTATTTTCATGATTCCTGTTTCTTTACCAGCCTTAAATGTTGAGCAAATATCACCAAACAGGACCCCAAAGAGTTCACCTAGGATCCCTTTGTTGCCCCTTCTCTCAGCCTGTCTCATATGATTAGTGTGGCCCTGACTCCATGAGGTGGCCCTGGACCAGGTTGCCCTGTACCTCATCTGCATATACATTTTTGGAGGATTGCAGGACTTGTGATAAAAACACCCATTTGTGGGGGGGGGGGCTAATTAGCACATGAATCCTTTGTTGTGGGGGTCGGCCAGGCAGGATATCTGGAGTATAGGCTCACACTGAGCAAAGCTGAGCTGTGGAGTCATCGTGGCTTGAAATGCTGTTGAGTTATGCTGGGACCCAGGCCAGTGAACTATATGGTAAATCATGAGCCTTTTGGCTTTGGGCTAATATGCATATTTCAAACTATATCAGGTGGCACGAAAGTGCTGCTTGAAAGTGTGTTTACTGAGTACCTGTGCTAAAACTTGCAACAGTTTCAAAGAAAGTAAAAGTGTATTAATTCTGGATAAACTACTGGTAAGTCTAGCAGTACTATATGCAAATTACTACAAATACATTTATTTCAAGGTCAGTGTTTTCAAAATTTCACTTCATTTCTATGTGCTCTTGAAGAGCAGGGTCTGCCAGTAAAGAGAGTGGGAGATGACTACAGGCAGAAGATGTTAAGAGGGAGCAGACGTCAAGGGGACTACCTAAGCCCCCAGACTTATCTTTCTTGCAGTAGTAGTGGGAGGGGGGCAAATTCAAGGCAAACCCCCCAATAATTAGATTCTATAACTGGAAAATTATAACAAATTTATAAATTTTCCATATATAGAGTTTAATTATTGAGGGGCTATCTTATATTCAAATAAATAGGGTAATTAGCTTTGGTATGCAACCTGTTAAGCTGCACGAACATTCTCAGTGGGGCTAATAATTCCAGGTGGAGTGCCATACTCATGTATGTATATTACTTCTGATTCTCAAGCCAGCTTGGGTTCATCTGTGGTGCTGAACTGTGCTGCCCTGTGCAAGTGTATACAGTGTAATTGCAGTATTGAGCCCTTTCTCCAATTTCTGAGTTTGTGCAATGAAGTATATTGTATAAAAGGGTCATGCTGTGCATATAAAGTAGGAATAGGTATGGATATCTTGCTTCTGGCCAAAGGTCCTTTTCAAACTCCCAGGCAGAACAGATATGTGTTCCCTCAACCAACGGAAGGAAAATATCTCTTAAGATGTTTTGACTCTAAGTCATTCAGGACATTTTACAATGTTGTATGTCCTTTACGGCAGGTGTTGACACTACTAGTTACATTGTCTTCCACCTAGCAGCTGTCAGACTAATCTACTTGTGCATTTCACAGCACTTTACAGCCTGATCCCTATTACAATGGCAGAAAGACTTTATTTTCTCCCTTTGTAAGATGTGGCATATATTTCAGACCTGAGCTTTGTATTTTTAATTAGTCCAGTGCACTTTTATGCAGTCTAAAATGTTGGACATCAATCTTTTTTTATTTATTTATTTTTTTACACATTCTTTTCAAAAGAAGCATAAAATACATCTTATTGCACATAGAGAATGGCTGGCACTTAGTGCAACATTAAAAGGGAACAGTTACAACATGGTGGGCTTGAAATAATTGTTAGTGGGTGCATTTACGTGTGTGTTTTACTGCAGAGTTGACTAATTGGCTCAGTAAATCGTCACAATCTACGTGCGTGCTGGTATTAGGGCACAGTAAATTAATTAATTCTGCTGTAGGATAGTACTGTCAGGGACAGTAGTATGCTATGGCAGAGTAATTTACTCTACCAAAATGCACATGTAAATGATGACAGGAGCTGGCTGGGGCATTAGGGTACTAAAGTGCAGGGGCTGCCTGCTACCTTGCCCCACTTTTTAGTATCCTCATGCCCCAGCCATCCCCTCCACTGACCAACACTACTACCTGGAGCTTGGGGCTGACCCCCGGGGCTGCTCCACTCCAGCTCAAACTGCTGTGATCCCAGGTTCATGTGTAAACACTTCACCCAGGAGCATTTTTCTCTGATGCAAATTGCTTTGGAGTTTATCACATCACCTTAATGGCATATGTAAATGTACCCCCTGAGAAAGAAGTTAAGCAATATCTGACTTTTAATTGGATTTGTTCCTTGCCAATGTCCAGGTGACAAGAGAAGAAGAATGCAAACTGTTAGACAAGCCCTTGTAGAACTCTGTCTTAAAGTGTGAAATGTGACACTAAATATCCAATGAAATGAGCTCAAGCTCATGAAAGCTATTGTATATATCTCTGGTTTAGTTAGCCAGTAAGGTGTAAATTTACCCTGCCTTCTCTAAACCCTAGCATGTTTAATGTTTTCAGAAACTACACGTCAAAAAGTTGTCTGAGCAGACCAGATCTGTTCTAACTGCCATCCTTTCAAATTATCGTGGGCTTTGAATGTGAAGCAGGGCTCATTCTTCATCCATGTTACACCCCCATGTTACAAACCCAGGTACACACTCTTCGAAGTGTACCTGCAGAGATACCTGCTTCAAGGAACTTGCTCTAGAGCTTTGTGTTATTAAATATTTCTCTGTAATCAAATCCCGTGTTACCTAAAGTTAATAGCAAATTCTCCATGGATCTGCATAGCAATCTCATGATAAACAGAGAGGACTGGACTCCACCTTGCTCTTGTTCCATTGGAGTAAAATGTCGCAGAAAATAAACTGAGTCACAAAAGTCAGTGTACCTGGGTTTGAAATTCTGCTGAGAGCATGTAGTTTGAGTAAGAAGGTATATGGGATCATTATCTAATTATTTCAGTTATGGGTAAGGAGTTAGGGTGGGCTAGATTCTCTGTCTGGACTTGTTGTGTGAGAGTTAGGGGAACAAGTCATTAACATCTTTGTGTTTCTACTTTCTCATTTGACAATTGCAGTAATCAAATTATAAATATGTCACTAGAGTATCGTGATTCTTAATACTTGTGACAAGATTTGCAGACTGCAGAAGAAAAGGCTCCTCAAAACTGGCTACATTGTTCAATGGACATAATAGAGAGGTGAGAAACTGAAGAACAGGTTTCATGTGAGATGCGAAGTTTGGAGTAAGTGATTTCTCTTCCTTTTGTTGTTGTTCCAAAAATTATGCAAGAATATGGAACAGTCATGGAAAAAAAATCCCATTTACATATATCTGAACTTCATCCTTAGAACAAACTAGTGAAATCTGATATTTTTGGCCCACAGGACATTCTGATACTCCCAATTGTATTTCATCCTAAGTGGAAAGAAAGTTGAAATTTCATCAAATGAAATAGCCCCAAATACTTTTAATTTGGTAATGGTAAAATGTATCTTTCTTTTGTTATTTGCTTCTTGTTTCTTTTTACTACAGCCCATCAAAACATGTTGGTCATTGATTTTTCTCCTACATAATAGGCTCCATGACTGAATTTTCTCTCGTGATGCATCTAGTCATGCAGCACTTATATGCCTTATAGTTGGACTAGAGGGAACTCAACATTGCATTTTGAGAGATGTTGCCCAAACATTAGTCTCCTATAGTTCAGACCTATAGTTGACATAGTTGACTGAACTATAGGAAAAAAATGAACATGTCAAGCTCCCAAACTATAACTCCCAGGTAGGAAGTCACATTAGAGAAACACAATTTGTTGAATTCACCTGAAAACTCAGCAGTTTGAAGTCAGTCCAACTAGCCAAAATTTTCCAATTTGTGTCCAATGAACCCAAACTAAAAATGTGTTTTAATCTTACTAATAAAAGTTTAATAATATGTTTCACAGAACTGAAATGAAGAAAATATTGCTTTGGGGGGGGTCTGTAAACTGCTCTAGTGGAAAACTTCTTGACATTAGAGAGTTGGAGGCACATAATAATACCTCTCTCATTAAGGAACAAATTCATTAAATGATGTGAGAGTGAGAGAATAAACCTGTGAAGAGTTCGTTGCCAATATTTTTTAAAATTTCATTACTCAGTCACCTGAAATGGGAGTCAATCAGTATAAAGGTATACTCTCTTTCTACTACTGCATGTATCTCTGGAGTACATCATCAATGCACAGCAAGCCTGCTACTTGAATGTTCACCAGTCTGTATTCCTTTCCAACACAGTTTTATTAAATAAAAAAGGAGTGGTTTAATTGATGACAGTGGGCGAGTCTATATATGCTGCTATGGCACCGTTGTTACTGCGCCATCATTTAGTACTTCCTTTAGTACTGCACCATGCATGCTGTGCATAGTTATTTTTAGGCACTACATTGCCATAGCGATGTGCCATGACAGGGGAGTGCATCGCTACAGCAGCGTAGCCGTGGCATTATGGGTTTTGCCTGTGGACACTACATTGCTGTAGTGCATTGCTATGGCAACATAGGATCTTGTGTAAATGTATCCACTGTCTCCCAATCTCAAAAGGAACTGTCTGGATGAGTACAGTGTTTTGTTGCTGTATTGTTTTGTTTCGCCTCTTCTGAGCTAGTTTTGCAAGTTAGAGCATGTTTTCCCCTATTTTTCTCTTTATTTTTTACATGAAGAGAAATTGGATTCAGAGCAGGTAGATGCTATTAGAGTACAACCCGTTCTGTCAATTTTTTCCATAAGGTTTGCCAAACTAGGAAAATGCTCTAGAGGCAGAGAAAGGGTTTTTTTTCTCTGCTGTCTAGTTGAAGAAATGATAAAACCCTCTCAAAAACAGGAAAAAATAGGTTTCTTGAAACACCCTGTGCTGCTTGCTTCTATAGAGACATTTGCATTATTAAGCTGTGTAAATAATTAAACAAGCACTTGCTGCCTACAGCAAAAAACAAATGATAAGGTCAAGTGCCTCAGGCATCTGACTCTGTAAAAAGCCAGTTGCTATGCAGTTGAACAGCTACAACAACTCAGATGTGTGAGGAGCAATATAGCTTCTACTTTTTTGCATGTTTCCAGGTGTCCAAGTACATCAACTTTTCAATATATTTTTCCTTTTCATTAATTCCCTAAGGAGATTAGAGATTTTTTTCCAACTTAAAAAAGCAAAAAGAAGTTACCTTTGAACCTTTGCTTCTCTTTGAGTACATCTACACATGCAATTATAACGACACCACAAACCCCGGAGCAGTACACACCAGAGTTAACTGCTCCTGGGTGCAGCATTTACACATGCACCTGGGCCCACAGCAGTTAGAGCCAGGGTGCAGCATCCCTGGGCTGGCAGGGGTCATGAGGGGTCAGCCTGGGCTCCAGGTTGTAGCACTGTATGCAGAGGGGCTGGCAGAATTTGGAGGTTCTGGGCCTCGGCTGGCTGGGTTGACCGGGCGCAATATGCTCCCAGCAATCGCCATCGATATGAGCATTTGATCATAGTTAATTACTCCAGCATAAGGTAGTACTGTCCCTAACAGTATTATGTTATGCTGGAGTTAATTAACGTACTGTGCCCTGGTCCCACAGCACACATGTGGACAGTGATGCTTTACGGTGGAGCTAATTAGTCAACTCCACAGCAAAACGCACATGTAGATGCACCCCTTTTAGATAAAAACTTGGCTCTTTCTTTAGCAATGAGCAATCTGTATATGATACATTTCATTAAGTTAATGAAGAGTAACTAGTTAAGAATCTTTTTAAGTATTGCCTTTGTACAAGAACAATGATCTTTCAATCTGGGTGTTCTAAAATTCTGGATTAACTATTTTATGGGTTGGAAAATCATATTTATTCAATGTTATGATTTAACTTGCATTTCATTTAATTTTTTCTAAGTCTTTAGTTTTCTGCTTCTGCTGTGATGCTATCTGTTTGCCTTCAAGGGCTTTTTATGAGAATTTTTTAAGAATAAGTTTAGAGAAATTTTTTTTTTAATATTTGTTTTAAATTAGAATTATCCAGTTCCATCAGCCAGCTCCAGTATCCAACCACTAGCAGTCAATTTGTGTTTAATACTTGTGATGGAGACATAAAATTTGAAGGGCTTCTGAGAGACTACATCATTTCATGAGTGTCTGGGGCATTTGTTCTCTGTGTGCACAACCATCAGCTGAATCCCTAGAGATCAGAATTCTTTCTTTTCATGGTACTGGTGATCTTCAGAGAAGGCAGTTCCCTCTTTAAATCCAGCTGCAGTACTTGACTATCACTTACTGCTGCCAAAAGCCGATCATCTGCATCCAAAGGATAATTATTCTCACTGCAACTATTTCTTTCTTGACCTTAGCCAATAATGACAGGACCAGCTGGTTAAACATAAATAAGTAAAACTGATTGAACTAAAATTTCTACACATTCAAAACCTAGCGGAACCCAGCCTTTGGGGTTTTCTAAATGGAGATACATTTTTATAGGCTGTATTATTTTAAAACACCTCTCGGTTTAGTAGAACTCTAATTCAATTTTTTTAGTTTAAAGACTATTCTATTCTACTTCTCCTCCTGCTCTCTTGCCCATTTGTGCAGTCCTGCAGTAAGCAGGATATTTGTGGATCCACAGTTATGGCAAGGGCAGGCAGGGGGGTGGGAAGGAGTAGAAGTTGTGGGGGGGGGGGGTGACAACAGAGCCAGAGTTTTTGTTTAACCCATTCTTGAGAGGTAATATTCATCATCTGGACCAGATGTTCCCTGGAGTTCTGGGATATTTGAATTTGGGGCATGTTGTCATTAATGTTAATTTTATTAAAAATATTTTTCTCTTCTATCATGGAATGATCTGGTAGATCTGGGCCTTGTTCCCATGTAAGAAACACTACAAATAGTGTAGTTTGCAAATAGCAAACTATCACTTATTGGCCACATCCACATGAACAGGGGCATGTGTTTGCAGTGGCACAAGTAGTGGCGACACATTTGGGCCACTACTTTTTGCCACAGCGGACACCCCTGCCTGTACGCTTTGCAGCAGGGCACACTGACCCACTGCTACATGTGCTCATGTGCTGCTTGGGATGGGGAGGGCTAGCTGGGGCATAGGGTGCTTCAGCACAGGGCTAGTGGACAGGCAGCCCCCATACTGGGGCATCCTGTGCCCCAGCCAGCCTGGGAGCAGCATATGAAGATGAGGGACCAGGCAGCCCAGGGCCCCCAGGCTGCGTCCCAGTTGGGGTGCAAGGTACCTTGAAACAAAGGAGTAAGCAGTCCTGGGATGACTGCTTCTCTGCCTCCGTGTGCCTTGGTGCAGGGGCTCCACTGCGGAGCCCCCACGCTGAGGCACCCTGTACCCCAGCCAGCCAAGGAGCAGCTGCCTGGGGCACAGAGTGCCTTGGCATGGGGCTCCACCGTATGTGGAGACAGGGGACCAAGCAACCCAGGGCTGCCTGCTCCCACATCTCCATGTGCCACTCCTCAGCTGGCCAGGGCACAGGGTACCTCAGCGCCGGGACTGCCTGCTGGCGATCCCCATGCTGAGGCACCCTGTGCCCCAGCCAGCCTCCCACAGAGCATGGAGCACTGGAGACCCCACACTGACGCACATGAAGACAGGGAAGCAACCAGCCCAGGGCTGCCTGCTCCCCCTTCTCAAGGCACCCTGCCCCCCCCCCCCCCCCCCAGCCAGCTGCATGAGGCCTCGCAGTGTTCACAGATTCAGAGATGCTAGGGTCGGAAGGGACCTTAACAGATCATCAAGTCCAATCCCCTGCCTGGGCAGGAAAGAGTGCTGGGGTCAGATGACCCCAGCCAGATACCTATCCAGCCTTCTCTTAAAGACCCCCAAGGTAGGGGAGAGCACCACCTCCCTTGGAAGCCCATTCCACATTTTGGCCACCCTCACCGTGAAGAAGTTTTTCCTGATGTCTAGCCTAAATCTGCTCTCTGTCATTTTGTGACCATATGTCCTTGTTTCCCCAAGAGGCACCCTGGTAGCCAGAGCAGCTCCAATACTTTGCTGCATCCCCCTAATGCATTTGTAAGTGGCCACAAGATCGCCTCTCAGCCTTCTCTTGCGGAGGCTGAAGAGGTCCAGGTCCCTTAGTCTTCTCCTCATAGGGCTTGGCCTGTAAACCCTTAACCATACGAGTGGCTCTCCTCTGGACCCTCTCAAGGCTATCCACATCTTTCTTAAAGTATGACGCCCAAAACTGGCCGCTGTACTCCAACTGTTCTGTGTTCAGAGATGGGAGGTATGCGGTGCCACAAACCACACGTACCTGCATGTCTGGATCTAGCCACTGTGTCCTTTTTTGCAGTCTGGTCTCCAGGGCTGGAAGGTAAGTGGGCAATGGAGCCTGAATTAGTTTCACGTGGAAAGATGTACTGTTAGTTTTTAAGTCAGGGTGAAGGCACATCAGTAAAATATCACTGGGAAGCTAGTATTTCCAGTGTTTCTTCTGTTCCCATGGGTAGATTTAGGATTTTGATGCAGGTAGTGTGATGCATCATCACAAAACACCGTAGGCACTGACTTTGGTTTTTGCCAGTGGGTGCTTGCAGATATAAAACAACCCCCTAAAAACTGTGCTTTACCTTAAACTCTGCACGTTCCTGTGCCAAGCCCTGAGGATGTCCAGAAGAGGCAGCACATTACCTCAACCCAGCTCTGCAGTGCCTGTAAAGATCAAGTTCTTTAGTGGAGCTTTTTTGGTGCTTTTATCTTATAGCTGATTGAATCAGCTTTAGCTGAAAGCACCAAAAAGCCTGACTGAAGCACCTGATCTTTACAGATGCCACAGAGCCAGGTTGAAGTAACGCACTGTCTCTTCAAGTAAACCATTTTTTTTAACATCTGCAAGCAGCATGGCTGTGGCTCATGGGTGCTTAGCACCCACCATTTTTTTTCATTGGGTGTCTAAGCCCTTGAGCACTCATGGAGGCAGCACCTATACATAACACAACACTCAGAAAGAAGCTAGAAACTTTACTAATATACTAGGGGCCTAGGGGCTATTCAGTTAAAGATCCAAACAAAAACTAATACAATTAGGCTGGTCGAAGCCTGGATGCCAGCTCAAAGGTGGAGCAGGCACCTGGTGCTAGGAGGTGCCTTTGTTATTCCCCAACCTGGCCACAGACAAAATTGCTCCCTGCACCCCATGACATTTTATCATTGCCCCAAAGTGCCCCTAACTGCCCTTTATGCAATTGCTTCTGCCACCTCAAACATGCTCTGGTTCCACTCTGTCCCCCATTTTCCCACATATCCCCATGCTCAGTCCCATGCCGTTGTGCCTTCAGCTCCATCAGATCACACCATCCTCCTCACCGCCCCCTGCCCCCTCACTGCCCACATGAACTCACTTCACAGACCCATCCCATCATGTCTCAGGCCCCCGACCCCTCACCACCCCCGTCACACCCTCCCTGCCCCTTCGAGTCACTGCATGGAGGAAGCAAGAAATTGAGCTTAAAGCATTCCAAGTCCTGGGCTAGTGCTCTAATCACCCTTTATTTCAACCCTAAAGTAAAAAGAAACTACTATGGTAAAGTGAATTAATGGTATTACACGTGCCCTGAATTTGGCTCACTGCATGTGAGCTGTATAACGGTTCAGATTCGTTAGTCAGATTTTATTTTACTGTATTTTATTTTATTTTTTTAATCATTTATTTTATTTTATTTTTTAAAATCATAAACTATGCATCCAAACAAAACTCATCCCATGTTTTCTTTTCTATTTGTATTGCTTCCAGTCCATATACTATATACTTCAGTCACTGGCTATGAAAAGTTATAAATAAACAATGAGGCTGGAATTCTGTGTGAAAGCAAACAAGCAATACTATCTTAATTAGAGACCACTACAAAGTGATTATTTAGACATTGACATTACAAGCTCTCCTATATTTTGCAAATTATGATGTGTAACCTGGCACTCTTGTAGACAACTTGGCTAGCTTGCATATTTCAATCTAAGTAATGGAAACAGATATGTAACAAAGAATTGGACACCATTAAGGTGTCTCTGTAGCAGTTTATACATGAAGTAAGAAAGTTTATCTTATGTGTACAAGCCTAGGGCCTTTAAAGGATGGCTGCAAATCATGTACAAATCGTGTGTGTGTATTGAAGAACTGTATCAGAGTGCCACTAATTACTAGGGTTGGCGAGGAAACAGGAATTCTGTTGAGTGACAGATGTTGAGGTATCTGTATCTGGTTTGGTTTTGTCCTGAGATGACCTGGAGACCTAGTGAAAGGTTTCACAAAAGGAAATGATTGAGTGAACACCTTACAGTTAGGTAGTCATCTGCAATCTTCTGGTCTGTGCTACACATAACCTCAAGCTAGGTCTTTAACCTGGTTGTCCCCCATCCTAGGTTACTGCCCTTCCTGGGTGAGCTGTTGACAGTCCTGGTATCTACTTTTGTTTCTTCCCTCAGTTTCCTAATTTCATCCTGCCCCTGTAAAACCCTCCTGATGAAAAATGTAATTGAACCTGATGGATTTCTCTTCAAAGTTTTGCTTTTGTCAGCAAATTCCAGGCCAGATCTACTAATTATGTATGCAAGTAAATGTGGAATCTTTTTGTGCAGTGCAATATTTATAAGTGTGTGTGTGTGTGTGTGTGCAGTGCAGTGCAGTGCAGTGCAGTGCAGCACTTGCCAGGTATACCCCAGGTAATTTGGGGGCTTTCTGGGTGCATCTATATATGCATCTGACTGCGTCATTGTTACAATGCAGTCATTTAGTACTTGCTTTAGCCATTACTGCGCAGTCCTGGTTGTGCATGGATCATTTCTGCATGGATCATTTCTGACCCTACTCTACCGTAATATTGGGTTCGTGGTTTGTGCTCATTGATGTTATGTTACTGTAGCAATAAGCTACGTCATTGTAGTGTCTCTTGTAGACGTGCTCTCTGACTCCAAAGTAGAAGCAGTATAGGCATGTCTAGTGAGGCATCGGGGCACATGTGTATTGATTTTGGTTCTGGAGTTAGCCTGAGGCATCCCTGTATGGTGCTGCTTTTTGCAGTATAGGTATCACGATCTTGATGTATTACCAACACAGTCATTGGAAATCATAGACTCCACTGCATAAAATTAACTTACCTCCAAACTTACGCTCTACATTTTAGATGATGACAATCCAATCTGCTATGTTTTGTCTAGTACCTATCACTACATATGGAAAATGTTAGAGGAGAAAAGCTACAGTACCTTAATTCATTTGTTACCGAGCATGCTGCTACATGTTGGAATGGAAATATTATGTGAAGTCAATAAGGCTGTGGGGTTGGAGATGTTATATTATCAGATTCAATATTGGCTGATCTGTTTCTGTGGAGACCATTGAATAATTTTAAGGAACGTTGTTTTACACTCAATGATGGCAACTAAAATATCGCTTTTTACTAACTGAAAATCAATGTTTATGCTTAATGTACAACAGTCTGTTGTTTGAGGCTAAGTACAGAGGTTCAAAAGCCCCTGGCAGAAGCACTCTAACTATTACACTTTCCTTAGAGTGCTGAAAGTTAGAGCAGGAATGAACTGAACAGACATTTGCTGTTTGGTTGGCAGGAGGGAGGGGGTTCAATGCTTGCCTTCACTGGCCAAGGCCAGTGGCAGGGTGGGGGTGCTCCCTCATACCTCCTAGGAGGCTGCAGAAGCCAGTCCTACCCCTCCCCACCCCCTGCCCACCACCTGACAGCTCTCAACAGTGGCTGGTAGGAGAGACAGGGGGAACAGAGGCTCCCCACCACAGCTTGCTGGCTGGGGTCTGGATGGGCAGGCTGGGTCCACATGGTCAGGGGGATTCCTTCTCCACCCACTCCAGCAGCTTGACAGCTACATCCAAGAGCTGCTGCCCACCCTGCTTTTTGCCATGTTGGCAAATGGGGCTGTCAGGGAAGGGAATCCCCAATGCCTCACAGACCTGGCATCTTCCCAAGACCCCAGTCAATTAGTTGAGTGGGAGGCTTCATGGCAGGGGGCTCCCTCCCCCCCCCCCCCCCCGGCCGCAGTTCTCAGCAGAGTAAAAAGCCAGCTGGGAATCAGCTGGCTGTTGCTGTCAGGAGGAGGTTGGAGCAAAGGGCGGGTGAGGAAGGAATCCACCCCTCCTTCCTTGAGGGCTCCCCTGCTGCTTGCTGGCTCCCTACCCACCCCACCCCCCACCCCAGCCTCTTGACAGCTGCAGCCAGAAGATGCAGTGTGGGGCTGTCCAGTCAGCTTTTTGCTGCACAAGGAATTGAGATGGGGGAAAGGGAGCCCCCCCCCCACTGTGTAGACCCAGCCTCCCCCCAAACTCCAGCCAGCAAGCTATGGGGGGGCAGCCCTTGTAGCAAGGGGGACTCCCTTCTCCCCCCTCCCTCCCCACAACCAGTTTCTGGCATGACAAAAAGCTGACCAGACAGCCCTGCACTACAGCTTGTGGCTGCCATTGGTCAGGAGGTTCAGGTGGGAGTGGGGGGAAGGGAGCCCTCACACTGCACAGACCTGGCCTGGCCTGATGCCTGTCCCCCCCGGACTCCAGCCAGCAACCTGTGGGGGGCTCTCTCCCTTCCCACCACACCCCAGCTTCTTTACAGCTGCAGCACAGAGCTGACCAGCTGGCTTTTGCTGCTCCAGGAGCTTGGGCAAGGTGGGGGAAATAGAATCTCTCTGCCACACAGACCCAGCCTGGCCCCCACCAAGTCCCAAGCCCACAAGCTTGGGGTGAGATTTGCATGGCAGAGTCTCTGTTCCCCCAAACCCATCTAGCTGCACAGGGAGGAGACAAAGACTTTCCTGTCTTCTCTCTGTGATCTCTTGGGGGCGGCATTGGGCCAGTGCTCATTCATAGGAGACAAGCACTGCCTGAGCCTTGCAAGCTGCCCAGTGAGAGGCCCCTAGGATGGCAGCAAAATACACTCTACATTGATGAGCGATGGTTGTGGTACAGATGTTCAAAAAAGCACTCTAACCTAAAACACTTGAGTCTAATACCACATCCATCAAGGGTTAACTTAGAGTGGGAACTGTCATTTTTGAAGAACTTTAAGTGCCATGAACATTTGTTCTGTTATAGCTTTAAAGCACTTTCTATGTGCTTAAGGCACGTTATGTGTAATGCCCGTACCTAGCCTGAGTGAAAAAAATCTGGACAAATAAAATCATGGCAAGAGAAGAATCTAACTATAGGATTTTTCCTTGTATGTAATGGTATTTGATTGTATAAGACAAAAGATGAAGCAGAGACATTTTGATGGGCTAATACCTATTTGCCTAGTACTATATTTATGTATGGTTTGCAACTGAGAGAGGATCAAATACTTTATCACTTGGAATCCATACCTGGGAATAAAATGTTGAATGAAAGCTGATAATTCAGCAGGTCAAATTCTTCTCAATAGATAACAAATATGTGGCAATTTAACCACAGATTTGGGGGTTAGGGCTGGGGGTAGGAGTTGTAATATTTCTGACTGATGTCTGTCAAAACAGCCCTGATCTCCCATTTTCAGTGCTCTATGGGCTAGTAGGTTCAAACAATAATGACGACGAGAATACCCACTGCTCTGCTCTGTCAACTGTGCACATATGCATGTGTAGCTCTGGTGGTAAGAGTGATTAAGAATCCATATATCTGCCAAAAAGAAGAAATATGTATATATGCATATGGTGATGTGATTACTATATGAGTCTGTGCTGATGCACAGACATATTGTATTAATGTTCTGCTCCTACCCATTGACTTGCTGCTCCTTCATCTTCACAAACTGTATTGTGAAGAGCTGTACACTTGTGTATTGCTGACAGAACATGAACTGCTAATGACTGGCTGGTGGAGACAGCTTTTTTGCTCCTCCTCCACAGTGTTGTGGGGAGCAGTGTTCATCTCCCTGATCTGCCTGCCATGCATCTCTGGTCAGACTAAGCTTGATCTCACAGTCCTTAGACATATGAATTTTACACTGAGTTAATTTGTCTGAATGCAGGCATATTTCAAATCAGGTCCCTGATAAATACTGGTATTGGATTGGGCTGGATATTAGGCCTATGTCAAGTGGCTAGTGTTCACTTTGAATTTGGATTTGGCTGATTCATGGGACAGTGATTCGATTTGGTGATTCGAATCACTGTCCCAGATCAATTCAGCTGAATCTGATTCAGAGATTCAGCCACCGTGAAATCGACTGAATCTCCAAATCAAAGAGGCTCCATCCCCAGCCCTCTCTCCAAGTCCTGTCAATGGCTACCCCGCCCAGTCCCAGTGTCCTGGTTCTTTAAAAAAAAAAAAAAGCCCCACACTCACCGGCAGCTGCCAGGCAGGGGGCAAATCCCATTTCCCCCCACTCACCCCTGCTGTATGGGGGACTCTGCCTCGAGCTGCCAGCCCCCTACCCCCATGGCTACCCCACCCAGCCCCAGCATCCTGGCCCTTTAAAAAAAAAAAAAAAAGCCCTGCACTCACTGGTTCCTGCCCGGCAGGGTTGGAGGTAATGCCTGCTGCTCCCCACTGCCCTTCATTGCATGGGGGCTCTGCCATGAGCCCTGAAAAGCCCCAACAGCTGCAGCAGCAGCCAGTGAGTGCAGGGCTTTTTATTTGTTTAAAGAGCCAGGATGGTGGAGCCAGACTGGGCAGCCATTGACAGGACTGGGAGAGCAGGCAGGGTACTGGAGCTCATGGCAGAGACCCCCACACAGCACGAGGTGGTGCAGGGCAGCGAGGATTGCTCCCACCCCCCACAGCCTGGCAACAACTGGTAAGTACAGGGCTTTTTTTTTTTTTTTAAATAACCGGGATGTTGGGGCCAAGCAGGGCAGCCATAGGTGGGGTTGGGAGAGCGGCAGGGGTTGGGGGCACTTAGTGGGGCTGGGGGAGCAGGCAGGAGATGGGGTCTGGTGGAGAACCCCCCACAGTCCCCTCTCCCAGCCCCCCCTCCCCCTCATTCCCTACTTACTGGCACTGAGTCTGGATCCTGCTTCCTGCGGCAGCGAATGGGGACTGCCTAAATCTCTGAAGCTCTCTGAATCTTTTCCAAATTGATTCACAGAGCTTTGAGTCAATTCAGACCTTTTTGTTGGTGTCCTGATTCAGTTTGGATTTGGAGATTTGGCTGCCAAATTGGGTCGAATCTCCTCCAAATCGAATCAGCACCCAAAGCTCCGCATAGCCCTTGTGGATATGTGGTTTTAATGCACGTGGTCTGGAATGGTGCTGAGGGCTCTCAAGTGCTATTATTTCAAGTTTAGCACCTCCTAGGATCAAGCACAATGTTTAATGCATATTTGAAAGCTGCTCTAGCAATAAGCTATTAATTGAAACTATTTGTAGAAATTACGCAGCAGAGGTTGAAGATGAATGTCCTCATTGTTCCAGGTCATTATGACCCCGAGTAATTTTGTTGGTTCATACTTTTCATTTTATACCTGAAATCAAATAAAAATGATGGATTGCCCCAAAGTGAAAAAGTATAATTGGCACAATGGGTTATTACACTCTGAGATTTGAAGTAATGCTCTAATGAATTGCAGGAGAAATTAAAGGAAAAGGTATAGTAGTTAAACTGAATTTAAACTGTTAAAGTATTGAAATACATGTTTTTTCTGTCATTTTCATCTCATTAGTTCATCTGCAGGTAATACAGCATCCAGTAGTAGTTCATCTTAAAATAAGTGGTGCAGAAATGCTTCCAGAGAATTTCCTTTTTAAAAGGTATTCACTGCAGTAAATTTCAGGAGAGGTACACAAAACCTTCTCATCTTGTGCTATTAACTCAGCTGAAAAGCACCAAACAGCATTTATAAACTCACATTACTGACACTCTGAAATACTGACAGGTGAAAGAGGGCTTCTTTCTGAAAGCAGCAGTGTCATAAAGATAGCATTCAGCACCAATTAGAACATCCCAATACTCTCAGATCTCACATTCTGAAATGTAAACCAGGTGTTAGTAAACTGACAGATACTTGGTATACTCATTATTCAGTGTATAGTGGATGTCACAGTAAGGGGAATATGGTTTTCCTCTGCAGCTTGTCTTTTGTAAGCCAATTGGGCCTTGAATCCCTTGAAATGTATGACGAAGCTTCCGTTTAGTTGAATCAGTAACATGGTCTAAAAGAAGTTAATAAATCACAAATTAAAAAATATTAGATCCAGTACTATCTTCACGCTTGACTACAGTTATGTATTTAAATCCTGCTTTGTTGATTTAGTACTATTAATCTGCTATATTGTAGGAAAAGAATTCTAGGTGCAGCTAGTGCAGCCACAGTTCTTTAAAAAAAATAGTCACAAAAAAAGGAATTGATTTTCCCTGTGCGCCAGGGGAGCTAAATTCTGCTTCCTACATTAATAGCTGGCACTTATTAGATGAGATTGCCTCCCCTAAGTATGCAGGATGGTTTATACTGCATTATTCATACTGTCCAGAATTCTTCTAGCTAATAAAGTATGTTTTTCTGAGATTTGAAAGGCATTTAAGAATGAATTTTTATGTTCAGGATTTTTTCCCTCCTTCTACCTCTAATCTGGTTTTAAAAAATGATAGCCTGCAATTTTTGAGCAAGAAGCCTGTTAGTTTGCTTTTGTTTAGGGCAGTTAGTCCTTCACTTGCTATTTCTATGACGAGTTTAAAAAAGCAACACAGCACTTTCAATAAAACCATTCCAGAAGCTATAAAAGTGTGAATTCACAGGACAAAGGGGAATGTTGTTCATGCAGGAATTGTTGAATACTAATAAGTTTGGCTTGTCAATTCACTGCAGCTCCTTACAAGCCTTATAATTCAAGAAGTTCACCATTAAGTTTGTTTAATTTTGTGTGTGTGTGAAAGTTTTATTGTTAATGCCGACAATCTTGTAAAGACCAGAAATTAGGTGATCGTATTTGCCAAGTGACCATGTCAATATGATGACTTCTCCACTAGTAATATTATTGAAAATTTTGGCCTCACATCACTTATTACCTGAATTTAGTTATCTTCAGGTATTTAATTTTTCCCTTAATTTTTGCCTCTTTTAATCTCTTCCAGTTAAATCCATTACCTTGCATTTGTATCTCTAGTATGGTAGTATTAATCTCTTCTCTTTTTATAAGGTCTCAGATTCATTGTTCCTCTTCTACATCATCTACTTCACCCTAAAGATGATATTTCTGCCTTTCCTTCTTTACCCGCAAGCTCCAGGCACATCATTTTCTTTTTCAATTGCTTTCTTCTCCTAACCCTGTAACACTGTCACTAACTACCTGTTTTATCTTCTTATCCAGTGGTAGGATCTTGAATGTCTCAGATTGATTACTAAGAAGTTGAATAGGAGTTTTACATGGCCTTTGGGATTTTATAAGCTTAGACTCATGCCATCAGACAGACAACGTGAAGAAAATATGTATAAGAAGCAGCAAAAGGCTAAAACTAAGCTGAAAACAATTTTGTGATGTTCTCATTGTATTTATATGATGGACATGGAATATGTCTGTTAACTCAATTATTTGGTGCAAAAGCTTGGGAAAGTAAATATTCCTTTATACAGTAAAAGCAGAACTCCAGTATTTCTTTACTGCAAATTATTTACATTTCTCTCATCCTCATCTTGTACCTTCACATGTTAATTTAAACATGTTATTTAGACAAATTAAATAATAAGTATGCAGTTCAAGGGTTTTAGCACCTAGGTTTCAATTTAGCTAGCATCCAAAAATGCCTCAAATGTACAGACAAACAAGGTTCTTTGGCTAAATGTGATACCTTTTATTAGATCAACTAAATAGTTGGAAAAAATGTTCTTTGTAAGCTTTCGGGTACAAGCCCTTCTTCAGGCAGAGGGAGTGTTTGCAGTTGTTTTCTGCTCTCCTATATGCAAGAATGCAGGCTCAGCGGGAATGCAAATGTGTGGCAGTGAGGGTCAGAGGGAGTGAGAGACAAAGTGTATCAAATGTATAGAGAAGTCTTAAATAATTTTCAAATGAATTCTTTTTCTGTCTATAAAATTAAAACTGTTCTGGAGACTCAAGGGACTGAGAAAAAAACATACAACCGTTAGGTGTTGTAGAATTTATACAGAATTCAAGTATTTTTCAGTCTGTATTGATTTACTTAAATCTTTTTTTTCCTCTACCTATTTCAGCTTTCCTGATTTCTAGCTAAATGTTGGCTTTGAGAAACAGTCTGAGATATAGTCTTCTAAAAGAACCAATAGGCAAGTGATTTCATCTAGGTGTTTTCCATTTTGAAAGTGTCTTCAACTCTACTAATATTCTCTGTGAGGCAGCGCTCCCTGAATTCAGAGAAGAGGGATGATACGGTGGGGAAAGATGAACAATCCTTCTTTCATGTCCCAGAGGCATGCTTCAGCCATGACCATGGGGAATCACCTTTTGGCATGAGAAATACAGTGTAAGGTATCTGTTCAATCTTTATCCTCTCTATGAAGGCTATATAATGTAGATTTTTGTGATCTTCAAGTAATGTCAGCTGAAAACTGGACCATGAGTGCCAACTCTTTTCAGTCAGTCTGCTGAACAAGTCATCTTTCAAACATTTGATCAGTCACTGCTAATTTGCACTAGATATAAACTGGCTATCTGAACTATTTTATTTCTATGCCAATTGCTGTGAACTTGAGAATGTAAAAGTGAAAGATCCCATTACTAATAAATATGCTACACTACCTTTGAATGGTGGTTTTTCATGGTTGCCTCTACTCCCAATATTAAACACATTTTGCTCTCTGGGGCTAGGTACAGACAATCAAAAAGCCCAAGGCAGAATCAATTCAGCCTTTGCAGGTTACTTTAAAATGCACAGATTAAACTGAAACAGAAGTGAACAGACATTTAGCCATTTTGAAATGAGTTTATGTGCACTGAGCTTCTGTTGTGTTATAGGTTTGAAACAGTTTCTGGTCACTTAAACCGGTTTATTTGTAACTTCTGTCCCTAGCCTGGGTGTGAAAAGTTTCAGCAGTACTATCATCTTGCAGTAGATATTTATCTACAGAAACATTCCTTTGATTACTCATATCAGTTTTGACCTAACATTCAGAGGAGGGTTCATCCACATGTACTGAATGGTTACGGTAAAGTTGTGATCCAGATGAGAAAAAGAAGTTATCAGTTGAGAAATTTACAATAAGCATAGAGAAGTGTTAATGCCAGTGTTCAAGGCACTGGAGAGACCTTCTCTGGAATACCGAACATAAGCCTGGTCACCTTTAATCCAGAAAAATGCATTTAAGCTGGAACAGTACAAATACGGCCAAAGAAATTAAGAGTCCTTCATAACAGAAGACTGAAACTGAAAGAGCCTTGGAAAATAAAAGCTGAGAGGGGATCTGATTACTGTCTTTAAAATGTATCAAGGGGGCAATAAACACCAGAGAGGAAGAAGAGCTATTTAAGGTAAAGGACAATGTTGGGTTGAGATTAAATGAGGATAAACTGGCCATGAATAAATTCAGATTATGTTAGAAAATATATGGTTCTGAAAAAGCTTTCCAACAGGAGCATAAGGGACAAAAAAAATCCAAAGAGGGTACTGCTCCTTGGTTTAAGATAGAGCTTGATAAATTTATGACCAGGATTATATGATTTGGTTGTCTGTGTTCATAGGAAACTGGACTGAATAACCCATGGGGTGTCTTCCAGTCCTTTCCTCCTAAGTTTAAAAAGCTTTAAATATAGTCATCACTCAGTTATCCATGCCAGTCTCTGAAAGGTGAATTTTACAGCTACTATAAAAGCCATTGGAAGGATAACATGTAGAAACTATTTCTGCCAGTATTTACAGAAATGCATACAGTGTAGAAACGTGTTTGACTGCAGAATATCCTGCTATTGTAGCCTGATAACATCAAGCAGCCAGAATAGCAGCTAGCTTGTTAGAATGGAGTATCTGACACTCTTCAGATACGAACACCTGCTTTGCCATTGGAGAAAGGCACTCTAGAATGCAGATTTGCTCTGTTGTCTGCCAGAAGATAAAGAAGAATAATGTGCAGATATTTGACATAATGGGAGCAGCAAGCCTACCTGAAATATTCACAGCAGGCAGCACTCCAGGAGCTCAGGAAAGGGGAGAGAAGATAAGCAATCCTGTCCTTGTACTAGCTTACATTACTCGGGAGCTTTGGGTGGGAAAACTGCATGCCAGGAACATCAACAAAACCAATCCATGCAAAGATTAAAGCAATTAGATGCATTTCTCCAAATGTTAATGCTGTTCAGGAGTTTGGTTTTCATTTATATTTGGAAGGATGGGCCAGTAGTGTAATGAAGGGTTGGCAAACAGAGAAGCAGCCTTAGGTGAACACTTAGAGTGAAATTACACAGTATACTCAGACCATACTAAATCCGTGGCATGTTAAGCAGTGTTAAAGTTAAAATGAATGTGCTGTGAGCACTCGCACATTAAGGGTTTATGCCGTTGTTTGCCTTCACAGCTCTGACTTGCCATTAGCAGGTTAGTGAGCAGGGGCATGGCTAGGAGCCAGCAAACCCGGTCTCTATGGGCTTCTTTACACATGCTCTAGAGTGGGGGGGCAGGACTGGATTAATCCTCTAATGGGCCCTAGGCAAACAAACTCATAGTCCCCTACTTAATACTTTATATTTATATTCATTTTTTCACTTTTCACCTTCAATTATAATATGTAAAATAAGCACAGCTGGGACCCTTCTTCACTTAGGGTAGGGGTGGCCAAACCGCAGCTCAGGAGCTGCATGTGGCTCACTGGCATGGTGCTTGCGGCTCTTTGGAAATTGGCTGAAGGCCCACCCCACCCAGCTCTTGAACTTCGGTGGAGGATCAGAAGTGGATCCCAGGGTGAGTAACTCTGGGCACCTCTGACTCTAGGGCCTAGGCATGTGCCTAGTTTACCTACTCATTAATCTAGCCCTGGTAGGGGCAGGGGGGGGACACTTTAATTAGAGTGGCTCTCAGGAGCCACTCGAATTAAAGCATCCACAGCATCTTGTGGCAGGGGCACTTTAACTAAAGCTCATTTGATGAGCTTTAATTAAAGCACCCCCACTGCCATTTTGAAGTGGGGACACTGAATAAACATGATGCCAAGGCTGCTGGAGCATGCTAATTAGCAGACTCAGTTAATGGAGTCTGCTTCAACCTGTATTAATTAGCATGCCTTGGAGCCAGTGTTGGACATGTGTATAGGTGCCCTATCCCTGCTCTGGATGGGAGAGGGAGGTTTCAACAGTGGGAGCATTGAGCTTGGAGGCAGAGAGGCATGGGGGTGGTGGCTTCTTTCTGCAGGCCCCCCCATGTTCCCATCCTAGGGTAAGGGGGACTGGGAGAGAGCTGTCCTGCATAGAGCCCTGCATCAAACCTTGCTGACCCAATCCCAGCCCCATGACCTGATCTCATCCCCCCTAGCCTTCCCCAGAGAAGGCTGTGCCTTTTACCTGAAGCCAGGCAAAAGCTATGGGAAAATTGAGTTAGCCTTGGTTACTCAAGGTTAATTGAAATTTTTCCCATACCACCTGGCCCTTTTTCCCCAAGCACCACCAGCTCTCCCCTGGTCAGGCAGCTTGATGGGGGCTGTGGCTTCCCTCCACTTTGCAATTCTACTAGTAATGTTACGAATAGTACTGGGCCAAGTACCTAGAGGCTTTTAAGTAGAGGACACTGTACACATAATTGGTAAAATTCACATGTATATACTCGTTTGGAGTTCTTTACCAGCCTCTGACTGTATGGCCTTCTTGATGCTCCAGCACATGAAAAAGTTGTTCACATCTTCATTACAGGGGAGAGAGATACACCTGTTAGCTGTGGAAAAAAAACATTTTACAGACTCAGATGAAGGACAGTACTGCCAAAATGAAAGTAACAAGCTATTCCTACTAATGTGTTCAAATGAGAAAGAATCAGAACTCCAGGTTCACTGATTCATCAGACCCTCTTAGAATTTTATTTTTGAAATAGGAAGGAGCACATTGGTGTCATCTCAACTGATGAAAGTAAAATTTTGTTCCATCCTATAGTATCCACCTTTTCACTACATGAGTAGTTTGTGAGTCTCTGCAGAGTCTCCCTAGGTCTGAAGAAGGGTGACTGTGCCCGAAAGCATGCTCAGAACTTTTTTTCCAACTATTCAGTTAGTATAATGAAAGATATCACATCTAACCAAAGAATCTTGTCTTCCTATGTCCATAGACCAACACAGCTACAACCAACAATTCAGCAGTTGTGATGAGGAACACATTCTTGCTAAGGGGGTCCATGAACTCTGCCTTCAGTAATTTTCTCTCAGATGAAGTTCAGATTCAGATTTTTTTAGCTAGATAAATCTTTGTCAGGTAGATAAAAAGAGTGAAATTTGCCTTAATGGTTCATAGCATGTCAATCAGTGTTCAGATGTTCAAACCATTTCGGAAATCTTAAATTGTAGTTGGATTAGTATCAGTTCCAACTTGCAGGTGGATCATGGAAAGTCAAGTGAGAAGCCCAAGGTATCTCAACTACTTAGTGGTAGGACTTGGTTTAAAATTCAGGAATTCCTTAGTCAAGGAACTGCATGGCATTTCAGACAATATGTATTTGTTCATTGAATTCTCTACCATAGAATGGTCATCCTAAAGTATTTTCAGTCTCGCTTCTTCCAGGTGATTTCTAAAATATTGAAGAACCTTCAACACACATACCCCACCACCCCACCCACCAAATTTTTGCAATAATGAAGTATCTTATAAGTGTCATACCCAGTACGTGTGGGTGCTGTCAGAGTTGGGTGTTAAAATGTGCAGGATAACCTGGGATGGAGCAGAACCTAGAGGTGTCTGTAAACTCTACATGAAAGTCCTGTTGTTTGCATTATTACAGAAAGTTAACTCTCCCCTACTAGCAAACTAATGTGACAATGCTGAATATGTTAATGGGATGCCAATCTTTATAGAACGTTGATGCATAACTTTTCATAGTTAAAAAGATATATGCCAGACCAAGGTCTATTAAACAACACTTCAACATGTGAAATTTGATAAATTTGTTAATTAACTTCATATAGTAGATATAGGAATTATTCTTTATTAGTCAGTGGAGCTGAGTGCCAAAAGAGGGGTCTTTTAATTTGGATCAATATAGGGGACTGAGGTTTAAAGGCTAGAAACTATTAAATGTTTTATATGGCAAGGCTCGTAAGCATTTGGTAGTACATTCTATAGCTTAACAAGTAAATGGAGATAATTTATACCACTGTCAGCAAAATATGATGTTATATTTTACCATTTCATTTTTAAAGGGTTTATAAAGCCTTTAATAGCATGATTAATGGTCATGTTACCTGAATTTACATTGTTACCTGCATTTCTTTGAGCCCTAAAGGTTTTGCTTTACTACCTTTTTAATGTACCTGTTATAAATATTTCAAAGTTTCATGTCATAACGTTAGATTACTAATCCTGCTCCCATTCAAGGCAGCCAAATTCAGCACTTGTGGCTTTTTAAATATGTGTTCTTTTTAATTGGCAATTATGATTCAAAGAGGGGATCAAAGACTAAAGCTGTAATTCTGTTTAGTGAGCCAAGATTCCTGCTATTTATGACTAAGATTTTTTTTTCCCTAATAACCGAAGCCTTCTGCCACGTGTTTGTGCATAGAAAAGCTGTAAATTCTTGTATTATCTGCTGTTCCAGTTTGCGTGTTGGTGTCTCTTGTCATACTGTGATTGCTGAGATTCCTTCAAGAGAACTGTGGTGCTGGCATTTATCAAGAGAAAACAAGAGCCCAGCTTTGCATAAATAATGGCAATGGGCCAGGTACAGGCAAGGTACCTACTGGCACAATGCCCTTGAAGTCAAAGAAATTAGCTTAAATTGTGTAAGACCTTTGCATAAGAATTTAATTATCATCTGTTTAGCTCATTACTACTTGGTTGTCACTTCTGGAGCAGAGACATTCCACATAAAGACCCTGAATCTGTGCTTCTTGAAGTGATTATTTTTTTGTCAGTGGACCCATTCTGCTCTCACTTGAACAGGGGTGAGTGCAGAATATCCCCCCATAATCTCATATTAATGGTATTACTTCAGTGGGGTCCTGTGGGCCCAATGGGTGCGGGATTATGTTTGACATTTAGTGTTAGAGCACTGGTGATATGCTTGATACATCCCGTTTGAAATACCGAGACAGAGGTTATTGCCTGTGAGACATAGCTTTCCCTAGTGCATTGTTTGCTTTATGCAAGCTTTCTTTAGTTAGTAGAGTCATTGGAAAACTGCTAACAGTATTGATTTAAACGATGGCTGTTTTGATTGCTCTTTGTGTGTGTAGTGATCAGTCAGTCTCCTAAACAAGGCACATGTAAAGAAGCAAATTGCATCTTGCAAGGACAGAAGAAAAACCCACTGCTAAGCATTTTAATGGCATGGCAGTTCAATCAGATTGTAATAGGATCTAACTGGCACTCTAAAAACCTTACAGGATTTTTCACTCACAGCCAAGTGAAATTCAGAAGTAAAACAGCTTTTCAGATGACAAGGAATTACTTGCCTGATCCAGATTATGAGCCCCAACTGCTCAGTGTGAATGTGAAAACATTTTAGCTTTGACAAAAGGTCTTAACCATTAGGAAAAAAATAGACTTTTAGGGAAGCATGGTTCAAGTCCACCTCTAAGCAGCAGTTGTTGATGCTTGTGATTCTTTGACTCTCAGTATTTGCTGTCATTTTTAAACCCTCAGTGCTGGGAGTCATATCAATAAGTGGGAATATTGGTTTATATCTTTTAAAAAGGAAAGTTGTGTTCCTCATGAGCATGCTGTCCACAGTGCTTCTTCAAGCTCAAAAACTCCTATTTTTGAGACCATTTGGTGAGGGTCTTTTTTTGCATGGGGAAGAGGGGAGATTTGTGTGTATTTGTGTGGGTGGGTGAGTGCGCACGTGCGCATGTGTGTAAAGCAAGCTTTCATCTATATAGCTCAAGCATTGAGTTATTTTGTATTTATAAAAGTGTTGAGTTTCATGACAATCTAAGTAAATGAAAGAAAATGCCATGCTCAATTCAGCTGATTCCTTATTCAATCAAACTTTTTAAATAGCTTCATCATATTCATCCAGAAATGAAACCTATATGCCCGCCTACATGAGGACGCAAGTGTTTCAATCAGCTATCAGATTTTCACTAGGTATCATGCAATTCTGTTTTATTTCTTGTTTTAATAATCCTGTGTCATTTTTAAAAAGGGCCTCTGTTTTATCCCATGTATCTGATTTTCCAGTCAAAGCAAAACTCTGCTGAACTGTACATATACAAATTTGAAGTAGGATGTGATGAAATATGAAATAACCGTTGTACTTGAATTTAGTTCACAATCAATGCCTCAAATATAGAAGGCAATTTTATTCTTAGAGAGGAGAATGTATTTCCCATAAAGTAATGGACAGAAGTGATTAAGTAGGGGCATGCACTCTTTGAAGGTTACACTACATTTTCTCAAATCTAAGGCAACTTCAAATTTAAGACTTTAGACTTATACATGGAAAATGATAAATTTATTATAATGTTACATACATAGAATTGGATTATTAAAGGTGTATCTTAAATGTATCCTCTCCTCACCCTGGTAACATGGAAAACAGGGAGGTAAACTGGGGGGAAAGCAGCAATGGTGGGGCAGGCAGTGGGGAGGCAAGAAAGGGTTAGGGAGGCAGGCAGCTTGACCTCTGACCCCCTTGCCACCCCCCACCACCCTGTGGCCACCACTTTCTGTGTGCAGCAGTTCTGGATCTGATCATGGCTTTAGCTTGGCCCATGGAGCACATGTTGACCCCAATCCCAGTCCCAGCCCCTGTCCAGAGCAAGCAGTAGCTCTGACCGCAGGCCCAAGTCAGGGTTGGATCTAGAGCCTGCCATATGCTGGTACTCAAATCCCAGATAGGGGTTGGGGGTCCCCCCACATGTTGAATGGGGGGAAAAACTCAATGTGGATTTGAGTAAATGTGGTATATAAGTAATTAGTTAAGGAGAAAATCCATGGGGAATCCTCCACCCTGTGTGTTCTCAACTCCATGGTTCATATATCTCTCGCATCTTGGCCTTACATGTTTAAAAAAGCTAGCAATTTGGTATCCTTTCAGATCTGAATATTCCACTCCTTCAAAACCTGTAGACTAATATTCATAGGACCCATGTGAAGCCATGTTTTACAGTAGTGGTGCCTGTGTGGAGACCTTGAATTTTGCCCACTGTACTACCATCTCCACAAGTTACCATGTCTATAGGGATGGAGATAATATTTCACTCAAGGAAGAAAGCTACATCCCATCACTACAAATGAAAACACAAAACCCCACAGTGTCTACTAATCTGACCACAGGATAGAATTCCTTCCTGACCCCAAATGTGGAAATCAGTCTGCGCATGAGTGGAGGAAGGGGTAAAACCCTCTAGCCAGGAAGCTCTGGGTTTAAGTCAGGAGCCTTGGCACACCATAGTCAAAATCCCCAGCCTTGGCTGTGGCTAATACGTAGGGGAAAGAAGGGGGGAGAAAAAAACCCAACCAAACCCTGACACACACAGCAGCAGGCAGGCAAAAGAATTCCTTCCCGGCCCCATGCACAGGAATTTATTTTCCAAGAGCCACGTGACATGAGGCAGGCAGCATCCTGAACATTTTGTGTCACCAGCCTTAAGAAACTTTGGAGTCCACTATGAATAGTGTGGATTATCAGTCACTGATAGTCAACCACTTAAACTGCATCAACCAATACCTTGCTGAAAATAATTAGAGATGGAGTTTGATTTGCTAAGAGAACTGCAGCATGAGCCACAAATACTCTTCTCATTATGTCCTTATCAAAGTTTTTGGGTGATAGAAATGTCCCCCTCCCCTCAGAAACCGTAGCAGCCATTGTAAACTAAGTGGTCAAATTATAACATAAAAGTAAACCAATACAACTTGTCTCTGATGCAAAATATAATAGGTGAGATTGCCAGATCATAAGACAGATTCTACCAAAAAACAGGTCATCTTTTTTAAATAAAGCTGGAATCTACATGCAAGTAAATTAAATCTACATGCACATTTCACAGCATGGAATTCAGTTTGTCTCGTGCCAAGCAATTGTTCAGGGTGCAGCCATATGCAATTGCTCTGGTTTCTGCCAAAATTGCCTCTGTCAGGCCTCACTCCAACACGTAGCCAACAAGAAAAACTGTTACTTGCAAATGTATTCCAGCACTGTCAGTGTCATTCCTGAATGACTAAATTAAGAGCACTTCTTCTTTGCCTTGTAATGTGCACATTCCATATTGCATATTTACAGGGAACATAGGCCATTGTCTTGGCAAAATGAATGCTTGGACAAGCTGCATAAGCCAATACTTTGCCTTCCTTTTGCCCCCCTTCCCCACCCACTACAATATACACCACATTCATGTCAAATGATTTGTTAAGGCAGCTCCTTTGAAATATTTCAGGGCAAGTTGGAAGGAAGATGCATTGCTTTCTTAGAGTTCCTTCCCTCTCTCTTTGTCAGTGCCTGCACCTGCCTGTTTGCCTTAGCCATCTCCTGGGACATTCAAGTATTACATTTGCAAATAGAATTGCCAACTCTTATAGGGATTTAAATGCAGTGATGTGCATTCCAATTCTCCTGTTACCCCTGGCTTTAAGCTGGATAATATTTAACTTTGCTTAGCTCAGTTCACAGGGAAAATCCATGCAGTGAGCAACACTAGATGTGGTCGCTATGAGTAATGAAATACTTTACTATGTTCAGTAGTCCATTACTAGATTTAAGATTCTTCTAAGTTACTTCGAAGGTTAAAACATACAATAGTAATGTGGCATATGTCAATATAATCAGATCTGTACTATAAATGCAAAACCTATGTTAAAGTGTTAGAGGCTGGAGCTTTAAACACAAAATCAGTATAAAAGAGAAGGCTTTTGCGACACTGTGAACTGTAAAATTGCAAATGTATACACAGCATATATTTAGCTGCACGAAATAATGTAAAGCATTACAGTCATGGTGTTCACGTCTGTGTTTCTAAGATTAGGTTCCTAGATAAAACCAGGAGCCATCTGTGTTTTTAAAAAAATGTGACAATGTATTAGTTTCCTCAAAAAAAATCTTTTTTTTTTTCATTTTCTCCCAAGTCTCATCCTGCATATATAGTGTCCAATGGTACTTCTTGATGGGAGAAAACTTAATATTTGCTTTTCCTTCTATTTGTAATTTTTAAATTTTCATCCTTGGTATAGAATCATAGAATTTATGGATTCTTCCTAATATGTAGCCTAAACAAATGTTTTCTGAGAGGAAGAATTGCCTTGTTTCTTCTTTCTTTTGGAGAGCAATTCCATTATGCCAGATTTAGGGCAATAGTTGTTTCTTTGGTGGTGGTGATAGCAAGTGAGTTCTGATCTACTGGTATTCCCTTTCAGAAGCCCAAGTATCCATCCATATGGCCATTGTGTACATTTTCTCAGTGTTTTCTTGATCCTGCCATGGCTTTCTGAGACTGGCTTTGTAAACTTTGAAGAAGGAAGTGGTTGCATTGTTAAAATTGCCATGTTGCAACTGGCTGCCACTTTAAGTATCTTCCTCCCAATTCCCTTTATGATTTTATTTTGCTTTTGCTATCTTATGCCTGAGGTGATGGCACTTCTGAAGATTAGACCATATATTGCTTTGCACTGATTAGTTTTTATTATGACTGGATGCCAGAATTCTGAATCTGAACAGCCTTATGTTTTGAGATGTTTAAAACTGAAGTTAGCTATAGCCAGCAAACTGACCATGCCTGGCAGTTGTGTCCTCAGACATTCAGTTTTGATCCTCGTATGCTACTTTCTTCCTGAATGGAAGCAGTGTAGTCACTGAGTGATGATCCTGATTAGCCTGAATAGCCTGCAGCTTGGCAGACTTGGCTATTCTGCTTTAAATCAGGACCCTGGATATCACATGCAGAGCAGTGCTGTATGTATGAGGGCAATGCTGCTGGCCAGGATAGGTTAGTAGCTTGAGGTATGGTTTCATGATCAGGAGTCCAATATTCCGACCCTGAATACAAAATAGTTTTGCTGTGTGAGACAGGCAACAATCTACTATAATTTTTTTTGTAAATGGAACTAGTAGAGACTAGAGAAGAAGTTAGAGAAAACACCCATAATTTGACTTTAACACCCCAAATGTAGCCCTATATTTTATAATTCATCCATTGAAGTTGCTTCATAATCATTTACCACTCTATATATATATACACACATAACTTGGTTCTCTCTCTCGCTATAGATATGTAGTTATAGATATATATCTATATCTATATTGTGAACATATATATGAGTAATATATATAAATAATCAGCATGTTCACGATATATCTACATCTATATCATGAACATGCTGATTAGCTTTTCTTCTTTTCTCTTCCAAAGTAGAGATCAACTCTGATGTTTATGGAAGGCATATGTACACATGTATATGAAAAATAGCAGCATTAATATGGGTACTTGGCATTACATTTTTCTCAGTAAATAATAATGAATAAAAAATGTCTAAATTTATCTTTTTTACTAGCATAACAAATGCATAACCAACAAGAAATGAAAACTTTATAAAGAAACATTAAAGGTTGCAATATATATAGATTATATCTGAGAGCTGTTCTGAGTGCAGATCAAATCCACCTCCTCTAGAGACTTGGGATGAATCCAGTATGCTGGTGTTATATTTCTTCTTCCTGGCAGGTGCTCAGAGCAGGATGCATGTCCCTCTGTGGCTGAGAGAGGTGTCATCAACATTCTCCTCAACCTCCTGCAGTCCCTGGGACACTGGACAGATTTGTTGCCCCTCTCCCAGCCAGGAGCCAAAATCCACCCAGCCCTGATCAGTCAGTATTTTCAATAGGACTGTCCATTTCTGTTAATCAGACTCTGCTCTTGTTCACAGAGTCCTCACAGAGCACTCCTTTCTAGGCACCAATTGCCACACTCACTTCAATTTGCTTGGTAGCATAATATTTTACTCCCTTGACATCAGTGACCACTATTTCTCCACTGAGAATGCTCAGAAGGGTCTTCCAGACCTTCCCCAGATGGATGTATTTTGAAAAGTTTCCTCCTGCAGTAAAAGGAGGGTTACATGAACAGAGATTAATCTTTTCCTCAATGAATGAGGCAATGACTTCCTAGGATGTTTGGTATATAGATATAAAGGAAAAGTGTCTAGGTTTCCTCTAATGTATATGTCCCAGGGACAACGGGGCTAGAGGGAAACCCTGGCCCAGAACCAGAGGAAACGCTCACTTATGCTTCGCAGGAGGTGAGAGCTGTAGCAGCATGCAGGCCGGGAACAACCCGCGCGGCTCGTTCGTCGCGCTTTCATACAGCTGGAGCGGAGTGACATCAGAGAGAGGTGCCGCTCGGCGGAAATAAAACGCGGCCCCGAAGGCAGAGGGGGCGCACTGCGGGAGGACGCGAGGCCCGGAGGGAATCCGGAGACCGGAACCGGGCACCCGCACGGGGTCTTTGCTGTGGACCGAATAGGCTGCAGCAGCGCCGGGAGTGGCGGAGGCTGGGAGAGCCACGGCGCGGAGGAAGAGCGGCGAAATTGACGAGAGAGTTGGTAGAGGCGCCGAGGAGGAACCTGGAGAGAGGGCCAGCTGGAACCACCGGTGAGATAACCGGGGAAGAGCCAGCAGGAACTCCGGTGAGGGAACCGGGATAGAGCTGGCAGGAACCACCGGTGAGGGAACCAGGGAAGAGCCAGCAGGAATTCCAGCGAGGGAACCGGGGAAGAGCCGGCAGGAACCACCGGTGAGGGAACCGGGGAAGTGCCGGCAGAGACGCTGGTGAGGGTATTGGGAAAGAAGCCCACAAGGGCAAGAGGGCCCAGGACGCGCCGTCCTCGGGCCAGGGACGAGCAGCAGAAGTTCCGCGACCAAAGGTGGCATTGGCCGGGGTGTAGGGGAGGTCAGAGCCCCGTGAGAACCCGCCCAGGGGCGTTTTGGCACTGGAGGCCGCAGAGAGGGGGACCCGCCCCCCCCCCCCCCCCCGCTGTGAGCCCAGCCGAGACCTCGGTCGGCGAGTTCTGGGGATCTGCCACAGGCTCCCAGGGCACCCTCCGGGGACCTTCCAGTGAGACCGGGGCAGATCCGGTTAGCCGCCCGCGCAAGACTTGCCCAAGAGCGCCTTCTGGAGCAGAGACGGGCACAGCATAATCTCAGTTTTTCATATTTTAAGCTGAGGGAAATGTTTCCACAAGCAAAATAGATCAAGTCCACCTTAATTTCATAAGGACTCTAATTTAGTCTGTGCTGTGGATATATTGGCAAAAAGACTCAAAAGGGGAGAAGAAAAGATATCAAGAGCTCAGATATCTAGCTTAACATGTACAGAAGGTGGAAACCATCTTTGTGCCAGTTCTATTCTCTTGACAATTGCAGCCTTCTGTGAACATCAGAGCTGCTCTGCACCTTGGAAGAGGAAAGGAAAAAAAACTAATCTGCATATTAATAGTGGTCCAAGAATTTTTGTTATTATGTTAGGAATAAGGCTCCTTGAGAATTACTGAGTTGATTAGAGAACACAAGGATAGAAACCAGCAAGATGTTTCTTGCTATTTGTCAGAGACAATGAAATCAGCCAGGCCACCAAAAACCTAATCTGAGACCTATGGAGGTCCTAAGATCTTGCCCACACTGGGAATGTAGTAGCTAACCCCATGCTGAAACACAGCTGTTGCTGGCAAAGTTTACCAGCTGTTCTGTTCAGCCTGCAGAGAGATTTTGTTGAAAAGCTGGTTTAGAATCCCATAATAAAAGGAGGGTGTTAATTTTAGCTTCATTATTGAGGTTCTTGTAAATCAAGAAAAACTTCTAAAAAACTAGCTTCCCATGTTGATGGCTAGAAAATGCTATTTAGAGGTTTGCTTTTAGAAATTTGCTTGTAAGTAAAGTAGATACTGTATTAGAATCATGAATAACACATGCCCCCAGAGGCTGGGGGGGCACAGTGACCACCTGCAGGCAGCAGTGGCAGAGGTGTGGCGGCAGCAAGCGGGGACCGCCCACAGGCTGCTGCAGCAGTGTCAGAGGTGAGAAGGGGGCCATGCAGCGGCAATCAGTGACTACCCGCAGACACCGCCAGTGGTGTCAGCAGTGGGGGGGCAAGCAGTGACCGCCCACAGATGCCGTTGACAGCATCGGTGGTGCTTCTCTCAGGGGCTGCACATGCACTCATGTGCACCCCCTATGCATTGCCAATGTTTAGAATTATGATCCAGGACAACAGCTAGGTTTACTTGATTTTAAAAGCCTGTTTCTCAAAGTTTACTCAAGGCTTACTGTGTCTGACAGGCAAGCAGACACACAGGCTGGGAAATTAAAGCCATGAACCACACTGTTCCATAACTTGAGATAAGGTAGCACCAGGTCACAGTGCCCAACTGCAGGGCCCTTGGGATTTCCAGTTTTGGTACACAAACCAAATTAAGAGAAGACCCAGAAACAACCAAATTAAGATGTGTGCATATGATGTCTTGTGAAACAAAGGGATATGCTATCAGGAAAGAATGTGGACAGTATGACAACCACAAGAGACACCAATCAGTGATGCCTAAGATGAAAAGTCATCAGAAGGAGAAAAAGGATACAAAAGGAGGGATTTTAGAGCAGCAAATAATCCCCAAGAGGGGAACCAGAGGCCATCATGGACAGAGGGCATACCACCAGTCCAGCCCATCGCATCCACCCCACAGGGGGGAGAGGCGGGGGGGAGCCTCAGCCTCTGACCCCCAGGCTGCTGACATCTCATATTCAAGAGACAACCTCAGAGTAAAGGTTGCATACTGGCCAGACGTACTTTCCCTCTGGTGACAGCTCTAGGACTGGTAGATACAGAATTGTTTGCATTATTCTTATCTGCTATCACTGTGTATCAATACAATTTACCTATTATTGAATGGAGAGGTCAAGGTCAGTCTGAGGGTTTGGGTCCTCCCAGAACAAGGTATCTGGGCCATAAATCCCGTGCCAATAGTGTCATCAAACGTTTTACTTTAGCTTTTTTCTATGTCTTATTTTTTTCTTTTGTGAACTATATAAGACTGGTTTACGGTTCTTCAAATACTAGAGTCTTGAGGCTGTGAAAAGTAGTACCCTGCTTCTGTGGTTTAACATGTTATCAGTGTATGTTACCAGACATGTAACTAGCAGTTTCAGTGCTTTGGTCCAAGTGCTGGAGAGCTGCAAGGGACATTTGCTGAGTGCCAGAAAGCAAGGGTATGGATTATGTAGAATGTTGCAGCTATCCCGTCTAAATCAGTGCCTGGTACTGATGCCCCACTCACCTTGCCCTAGTTATGCTAATGGATTTACACTTCCACATGTACATATGCCTGGATGCAAGTAAAAGTTCAACCCTCTATGTCTTTATGATGACATTTGACACCAGAAGTTAAAACCTGTGGCATAGCTTTTACTGAGACATTGTTTCTTAGTCATTTTGATACAGTATAAGCCCCCATATAACCTTCCTGTCCATTCTCAACCAACTGTTCCTCCCACGTGCCTGATTAAACCTACTGTGGCTAATGTTGCTGTTTGTCATTTGCAAAGTGCCCCTGCTGTTCTTCACGTGTAGTTTGGCTTAGCAGTGGATTCTCATTGCTAGCCTCATCAGCTTGAGGACTTCAAAGCCTGCTACTAAGGAAGGATATTCTAGGTTTACAGTGCACACTAATTAGTATGGGTATGCTGGCACTATCAGATTTTTCCTCTTTCATCCACCCTTTGCCCTCATATTCTGCTGGCCATCTGGGAGAAAAAGTGCCTGTGTGAGACAACATAATGAAGAGAATGCCCAGCTAGTCAAAATCTATTGTAAAAATATACTAGTCGGTTTCTTAGTTTTTAAATACATTTTTTTTCTGTCAGAAGCCTTAGGTTTTCCTAATGTAGCAGCTTGTTGCTCACAATGGGAAATCTGCTGGCTGCTCATTGAACTCCTTAAATATAAGGCAGAGGCAGCATTTTCATATATCCCAAAATAAAAGAAGCATGTGTTGGTATCATTTGTCTTCTGAATATAGCTTGCATAGTTGTGGAGCATTCTGTCAAATACACAAAAATACATTTTATCCCATTACACGAGAGCACTTGAAAGTACCTTACAGTTCAGAGTATCTTCTTACCTCTGTCTCACATGATAGATGCCATACCCATTTTATGAATGTGGATACTGAGGCATTTCCATTGTTAATTGCCTAATCAGAATTCAGGAATTTCCACAATGGAACTTTATTCTGTTTTCTTCTGAGGTTTTGACCTCTTTAGGTTATGATTCACTAACCTAGTAATTAGCATAAGACCATATGTATGCATGTGGACAGGCTGGAGGCAATGTGGTGAGCCCCGCTTATATGAATATTTTCCCTCATGCATGTTGAAAACTTATAGCTCTCTTTAGTTTCATCTTTCTGCCACCCCAATGGCAATATAGATAGATGTGAACAGAAGAGTGATTCACTGCTTTCTCATGAGCCATGTTTGTTCCACCATCCAGGTTTTTTGCTTAATACACTCAATCAAAATATTTTGTATCTGTTGCTTTTCTTTATCCGTCAACTTCGTATGTCTTTGGAGGAGGAAGTAATTAAAATAGTCTCTCTCAATTGCAGTATAAATTCCTCCTTATTTTTACGCAAGGCTCCTCCTTCTGTTCATCCTCTGTTTTTCATGACTATTCAGTTGTCATTCCCAAGGAACCTGCCCCTATATTATGCCCAATAAGTTGGCATTCCATTTGACTTCTCCATATTGTAGCTCTACCTGTCTTCTGCTACCAAACCCAAAGTGGTACTAGACAGCCCAACAGGCTATACAAGAAGACATTTAGTTTAATTAACATGTGCAAAAGGACAAATCAAAACCAGAAATTTGAAGCGATAGTTTTTTAGAACAAAGTGAGTCTCTGGTTGACACTTCCACATGGAACAGACTTCCCAGAGTTTTCAACCTACAAATCAGGAAAATTGCTCCTTTCTGACCACCTTAGCCAGGATGGTGGAGGCTGTGACAAATCCTTATAGCCAGTCTATGTCAGCCTTGCAACCAGGTTTAAGAAAAGGCATGAATGAAATACTTTAGCATGATTTCTGGTACAAGATTTATAGATGCAGTAGTTACAGGCTTGGCTTCCATATTCCAAAAGCTGGCAAGAAAGTAAGAAATCCGTGTGGGCATGGAATCAAGGAATTACATTTTTCACTTTCACCAACAAAGTTTTAAAATCATTGTAGAATGCTGTAAGCAAGAGCAGAGTGCCTTCTCTTATACCTTTTGTCACTGGCTTTGTGGAGTCTTTCTGAGGTTGATGCTTGGTGCAAGCAGTATAGAGGCTGAAGTTGGAACTAGAAAAGGAGCTAGAGCTTTTTTGAAGAGCTGCCTTCCACAGTAGGCAGAAATGGCAGCTGAGAGAATGTCCTAACTGAGAGTTGCTCATTTAATTCTTGGTCTTATATGGCAGCAATATCTGACTTCCTTACATATGATAATAAATTGAACTTTACACAAGCCCTGTGATATAGGGAAGTAGCAATAGGCTCTATGGTGGATGGGGCAAAACCACTCTTAAGCCATTCAAGTGGAACCTTGGCAGGATTTAGGCATGTAAGTTCCAAATAACTACCCTCAAAAGTCACTTCTGCTTATCCTCAAAGATTTCAACAAGTGTGTAAATGTCTGCTTTTGGGCAAGGGTATCTCAGTCTGAACACTGCTGAGCAACTCAACATCTGGTCCATACACAAATGCTGTTGGCATCCACAAAATTAGCATTTTTCTGCCTCTTCTTCTAAAGACTTTGATCCAAAAGGCATTCTCAGAGCACCTCCTCTAGATCAAGTTTGTCACAAAAGGTAACAATTGCTTTCTTTCAAATGACCTGGGCATACTACCCTCCGGCCACTTTTTCTGCAGTACTTTAGTAGCTCATTCACTTGGTCAAGGTGGCATCCACTTTGTTCAGGACTCCATTCCCTTCTCTATCTGAGGGCACTTGAAGCCACATCTCCCTCTCCCCCAGAGCACATTCTGCCATCAGGTCTTCCGCTATTCTGGGGGACAAGGATACACTGGTTGAAGCTGTCTTCCCTGAGGGTCTGTGCTTTAATCTTTGTCCAAAATTAAACAAGTAACTTGTTGCAGATAGGAGGTCTTAAAAAGCAACTTAACTTCAACATAAAACTGGGGAAGCAGATCTCTGAGAAAACCACCCACTTGTCAGAGGGCTGGGTTTATAGCATGAGCTATTTTTCCTTGTAAAACCAATCTTTTGACTGCTTTGCTGGTAGAAGAGTGGCAATATGGTAACTGTGATAGAAGAGAAAGGAAAGGGACAGCTGTCCCTCAAACATAACCTCTCAAGAACCTCAAGTAACTTTAAAGCAATGGTGGTACTTTTAATGTTAAATAAATCAATAGCATATATGTAATAGCTTTGGGAGATGAAATTGCTTGGAAAATGGTATTTTACTCTGAGATGGCAGAGGAATAAATCTGGCAGTAAAGTTATGAATATAGTAGAGAGTTAAATTGTTTGTGTGTGCGTGTGTGTGAATACAAACAAAATAAAAGGACCTAATGTTCCTCTTCCCCCATTTTTAAGTCAGAATCAGTAGGAGTTTTGCCAAACTTGGATAAATTCAAAACCTGTAAAAGGGGATTAATTAGGAAGCAATTCTTCACAAAAATCCTGGACTTCCACAATAATTAGTGTTCCTGTAGAGTTGAAGGCTCTCAGCTCCTTGCAATATTCCTAATGTCTTAAGGCTACATGGCTTTTCTCAGATCCCCAACAGGAAATCTTATCTGTTTTGCTTTATGCATTCCCAGGGCTCCCTGTGATGTCAACAACAGACGTTTTATCATATAGAGGGATAGAGCAACCACCTAGATGAAATTCACCCTATGTGTCTAAGAGGAAAAATTAGCTCTGCAAATTATCATGAGTCATCAGTTCAGAAGGGAGCAGCATTTTGACAGCAGCACTGAGTAGAAATATTTTCTCTTTTTCTTTTGCAATTCAAAATGGAGTGAAACCAAAAAAAAAAAAAAATGTGTGAATGAGGAGAATATAAGATGGGACATGAAAGAAAACAGGTTAGGGAGGCATATGAGGACACAAAAGAAGCACTGAGCATCTTCTGCAGACAAAATGCATGCATTTGTCCTAATAACGAGTATGCTAGAAGAGCCTTAAAAATAAAACAAAATAAACAAAAAGCGTATCAATCACAGTGTCTCACTGTGAGTGTCTGAGAGAAGGAGCATGTGCAATATAAAGCATGACATGATCTACAGGAGGCCCAAGGACTGGAAAAGTTGCTGTACATTCTTCATGCTTCTTTTCTGGTTTTTTTTTTCTGTTAGTGTTATGCTCTCAGAATTCAACTGCTTTCTGCTCCCTGTCCTCTTACCATCTGTTTGGTTAGGGCAGGGGTGTCAAAACCAGCTGGCCCCACAGCCACATAGCAGCAGAACAGCACACAGCTTCTCCAGGGCTGTGCTGCACGTGGTGGCCACTCTGGGATGTGAGCTGGAGCAGGCACTGTGGGCAGCACATGGGGACATCTGGTGTGCCCTGCTTGCTGCCTGTGGGTCAACTCCAACAGTCAGGGGCAGCACAGTGAGCTGGGGCTGGCCTCTAAAGGTCATATCCAGCCTGCAGGCCCTATCTTTTACAGCACTTCCTTAGGCAAATACTTCATTTTCTGATTCCAGTTCTCTTTAGTACAGCCCCAGTATCACTATACTGGTGGTGTCATCCATAGCTTTACGAATGCTACTTGATTTTTTTTGCAAAGGAGTGGCACTTGAGGCATGCATGAAGTGCTGTTGGTCTATGGTCAAACAGTGGGAATGTAGGAATTCCTGCGCTTTGTTTCCCGTTGTGGCCCTACCATCATTATGCATTGTGTGCTTAAGAGAATCATTGACCTTCTCTGTGGCTCATTTTCTCCAAATACGTCCCTCCAAGTTATGCTTTTTGTTTTGTTTGTTTGTTTTAGGGCAAAAGCATTTCAAATTCTTCAGGTATTGAGCACAAAGCAGTAAAACATGTATAGCAACTGAAAAGCGTGGACTGAAAAATTCCTTTTAACATTCTTTTGAAGTATCTGTTAATGCTTTTGCTGCTCCTACTAATTCTGGTATGTCCTAACAGTGCAGGTGTGTGTGTGTGCGCACGTGTGTATATGTGTGTATGCACGTGTGTATGTGTTATGTGCATTTCCCAGCAGCGGGTCCTGTCAGCTTATATAATGAGTTGGGTGCTGATTTATCTCCTGGAACACGCTTCATCATTTCACACTGAAGAAATGGGCCAGGTACTGCAAGGTGTATGTCGGGTGAATCGCATGAGTAACGTGAGGAAAATTTATCCCACGGTATTTCCAGGTAGTTTAGATGAGGTGCAAGACTCAGGATTAGGACACTTCTTTTCTTCCTTGGTTTTGGCAATGATTTTCACCAGGAAGCTAAGGTAGGGTTGATTGAAATCTGCTGAAAATACCTCTGGAAAAATTTCAAAAGATAGGGAGCATCAATGGAGGAGAGGGGAGTGCACTTCTGTACCCAGCCCAGCCTCTGGGAGCAGGAAGGGGGAACCGCCCCACAGCCCATCGCTAGTGCTGCCACTGTGACTGATCCAACCTAGTGCTGCCCAGTTAGATCAGTCAGGAGAAGCATTAAAGCTTCCCCCACACCTGGGGCAATGGGAAAAGCAGCAGCAGGCAGGAAAAGGAGGGAAAAGGTAGGGGGGAGGGGTTGTGCCTTTGAGCAGGGAGGGGAAGAGCGGAGATTCTTAGGTCTTCTGGGGACTTGAAAGAAGTCCTGAAAAGGTCCTGCAGCAAGGTCTGCTTGCACCAGTGGATGGGGGTGTAGAGGAGGAGGTGAAGGATGGGTTGGTTGTGCAGCCACCCCTATAGTGTGGGTGGCTGCTGTCACATCCACATCCTTGCCAAATCATGTATCCACCCCTGGGATTCCCCATTAACTATGAACAATTGCCCTGTGAGGCAACTGAACTTTCCACCTCTCATTGAGAGACATTGTTGTTTAATACCTAGTGTCGCAATAATGACTTAAAGAAAAAACAGATTGGAAAAGACTCAGCACCTGGTACCTGTAGTAGGTAACGATGAATAGAAAAGTGGAGGAACATTAGAAGTTTCATTTTGCTTCAAAATGTGTTGCCATTTAGAAATGCAAATGTAAACACTGCCTCTGTTTGTTTTACTTCAGTCCATTCCTGTTTCTCTGTTCCTCGTCTGCATTGGTTTGCCCCTGTCTTTTGTGTCCTACCACTGATATCTTCATTTGGCTACCCCTTTCCCATTCATCTTCGAACTGTTTTTGGTGATGCCCTTTCAGCTTGAAACACTCTTCTTGACCTACTAAACCCAGTGACCTTCTGGTTTTCATTACCATATTTGACTTGTGCCTCAAGACATACCAGAAATGAATTACCATACTTAAAAAAACCCCCAACTTTTGTTTCTGGTTTCCACTAGCCTTTCTGCCACTTTTGGATTTCATTGCTGTGTCCAGTGTCTCCTGGCTGTCCATTCATTCCCCACTTCATAGTGTCATCTCTCTCATTGGATTGTAGTTATTTCTGGCCATGAGCTACAGGTTTCCCTCAATTTATGCTGTATATGTGTTCCCAGAGAACAGCACATAAATCGAATTTGCATAAAGCGAACCCACTTCACAATATAACAAATATAGATAGCTTCCCATGGCAGTGAGGGAGGGAGTGAGGCTGGGACTAGGGAAGAGGCGGAGGGAGGGGTGCTACTCCCATGGCTGCACAAGGCAGCAAAGCAAAAGGAACAAAGCGGCATTCACCCCGGCCCCAGCTGCAGTGGCCCTGGGAGTGGCTGGCACCAGCTGCCTGTAGCTGCTGGGGTACACTGTGCTCTGCCTGTACCCACTCACCTCTGCTCCTGGGCTACGCCGTGCCCTGGTGCAGGCAGCTGGTGTTGGCTGCTCCTGGGGCTGCTGCAGCTGGGCCTGGGGTAAGTGGGGCCACAGCCCTTTCCCCTCCCCTCACAGACTTACCTGCTTGGACAGGGGGGCATCTATGCTGTTGGCATAAGAGCAAATTTATCTCCCATATAACAAATTATGGGTCTAAATATGCTCATCATATGAGTGAATTTGCATATAAAGAACCCACATAAACTGAGGAAAACCTGTATATCTTTCTGTATACTGTATGCTAAAGCTTTTGGCTTCTGTAAATAAAAGTGAGAGTAAGCATGCTGGTATATAGGTCAATGTTATGCAGTTTATACTTACTTTATTCATCTGTCTGAGATAAAATGGCAAAGTAAAATGACTGAAGCAGGGGGAAAAAGAGATTAGAACACAAGTAAGACACGAGAGGTGAAGGAAGCCGGGTGAAACCCACCAATTTGCACAGCACTAGGGACATAGGTCTGAAAGGGGCCTTCAGGGCCATTGAATCCAGTGCCCTGAATTCAGAGTTTATCATTAACCAAAGGAATAATCAGAACTATCACTTTGAACCCTCTCTCACAATAACAAAGAAATAGATCTGAAATGCCAAGAATGCCCTATAACAGGGAAAAGGACAGAAGGCAAGGCAACACCAGTGCTGTGCCAAAATACATGGAAGTAGATAGTTAACGTAAGCTCAGGAGATCCTGAGACAAGAGAAATGTCCCACACTTCAGAGGGCCTCCCCTTATTCCCATAGTCCATGGCATTCCAACCTCAGGAAAAATGACCTATGATCCACTTAAACCACCAAGAAAGGTGACTTATTGGAGAAGCACCAGTACAAGCAATACTTTATCCTGCAAAATGCTAACTGCCTTCTGCAGGGTGCTGCAGCTGTTTAATTCCTGTTGAGTTCAGTGAGCACAGAAGGCTTTATGCTGCACACTGCTGTGTTTCCCTCACAATGCTGTGGGCCTGAAGTGTGTCATAGCAAATGCTTGCAATAGCTAGTATTTTAACAGAACAGAGCTCAAAAATCCATATGAACATCTTAGCAAAAGAGTCTGTATAGACATCCTGTGGTGACCCCTGCTGAGTTAGTGAGACTCAGAGATGGTGTCATTTTTCATTTTAAACTAGCATTAGATTTCTTCCTACAATCATGTTTTGTCCTGCTGGGTAAACTGAGGCATACAATCAGGAAAACCTCTTACACAAGAGGCCATTTTCTCTCTTCTGGAAGAGATTAGCTGTAAATATGTCATGTCCTTCCAGCTTGTACAGCTGAGATGTGATATGCCTCCCATGAAGGTGCATACAAATATATTGTTAGACTGAAGTTACCAGAATGCTTGGCTTAGGGAAAGAAAAGAGGAACTAGCAAACCTGTTGTTTTAGCTATTGCACTGTGACTTGTTGGAAAGAGTTGCATAAAATAAATGCACACTGTGTGAGTTACTGGGTTAATGGCAATATCCTTAGTGCCTACCATGTGCTTGGGCTTTCTGCAGTACAGGAAAGCACAATCTATACCTGAAGTGTTTACATATGAAGATGCCAAAGTTGTTTGAATGTGCAGCTGAATATCCACGTGATGTTTTCTGTGGGGGAATAAAGGAATTCTGTGGTTTTCCCCTAGTTTCTGCTTTCAGACACCAGAATCCCCATTAAAATGAAGATTCACGCCACTGTTTCTGGGTGACTAGTGCCATGATATCGGGCCTATGTTTTACAAAGCAAGTTGAGATTTTGGGGTGCCTAACTAGAGATTTTCTTAAATGGGCTCAAGTTTTAGAGGGAAAGTACTTGGTACTTCTAAAAAATCAGACCTTTCCATTAAGACATTTCCATCCAGCCAAGCAAGATCACACTGTAGATATAGAATCATAGAAAAATAGGGTTGGAAGAGACATTCAGAGGTCATCCAGTCCAACCCTCCTGCCAGATGCAGGATCATCCCTGTCCAAACCATCCTATAAAAATCCATTATTTAACCTATCTATGAAACTACACAGTCATTCCTGACACAGCCACAAGATATAACACCCTAACCTGCCACAGATAAGACAGGGCAACCATGGCTGCCAATGCCCTGCTACTCTGAGCGTTTTGTTCAAATAAGCTTCAGAGATCCAAGCAAGAAGGCCACACCCATTGCTACAGAGCAAAGCAAAATCCCCCACAGTCTGTACCAGTCTGACCGTGGAATATAATTCCTTCCTGACTCCAGATGTGGTGATCAGTCTTATCCTGAGTGGAGGGGCAAGACCCTCTAGCCGGGAACCTCTGGGTTTAAGTCAGGACCATTGGCACATCCCAGGCAAAATCCCCAGCCTTGGCACACTGCTTTCTACTACCCGCCATATGTGTAGCAATATGATAAGTGTTTGGAAAGATCTGCCAAGGACAATGCAAAATATCCTTTCCAACTTGGGCTGAAATATGATTCTCTCACCATTTGTCCCTTCTCATCCTCCATCATCAGAAAGATCAAGCTTGTTTTCTGACTTAGTTTCTTGCATTGTAAGCTGCAACACTGCCATTTGCATCTGGGTCATCAGCCTGATAAATATTCTTTCACCAGCCTATATTTTATTGTGTATCCTGTACAGAATTCTTTTTATGTAGTTGGACCCCACTTGCAGAACAGGACGTGACTCTCAGATGTGGTAGAGGCCAAGTACAGACAGTGTTATACTTTTACCAGTATAAGTGATAAGAAACCGGTCTATGACCATAACAGAAGAGAAGTTCGGCACACGTAGACTGGTTTAAAAATGGTGGAAACTGGCCTAAGATTTCCCTGCCCCACCACCAAAGGGTGAATATGTGCTCTGTTCGCTACCTATCTACACTGCATTGCTTACAGAAAACCGCATAAATCAGATAGATTCTGCTTCAGGCTTTCTGTCTCTTACAGAACTAATGCTTAGCATGTAAAAAAATTAAAACCTAAGATTAAAAAAAAAAATTACTGGGACAACAGAAATAAATAGGTTGTGTCAGCAGTGAGAATGCATCCTGTCAATCACCTGAAGATAATGCCATTGCCACAAACACTAATGCTTCTATTTTCACTGTCCTTTTCTGCCTTCCATTAGTGACTGCTGTTTGTTCTGCAAATGAAATGTTCTCTGTAGTGCTTTATTTCTGTAATGAATACAGGAAATGTGCATGGCTAACGAGGACCGTAATATGGGTTTTTTGTGCTAATCCAATAACATATAGGAGTTTAGTTCAAGGCCATTCACTTTGGCCCTGAGTGGGTGTTTTGTAGATCTGGACTTGTGAAGCATGCAGACACCCACACACAGTCAAAAGCATGTGTCCCAGACACAGCTGACCCTTAACAAGAAACAAAAGGGTAAAAACAGGTATGCTTTATTAACTTAGGTTGTATCATTGAAACTGCAATGTTGATGTCTCCGTCTTAAAGAGTCTGGTGGCTCAAATATAACTGTACTTGCTTCATTTGTCCTATTAATTTTATTTCACACTGGGAGGTATTGAAATGATTACAGGGCTATGAGGCTATAAACAAGCATCATAAAAATTAAATGAAAAAATATTATTCTTTTCTTCTTTTTAATTGCTCTTTGCTAGCAAATGCCAACTAATATACTAGTCTGTGTGTCCATCTGTAATATAGTAGATGCTATTTTATGTAAATAGGGTGAGATTTTCAAAACACTTGGCATTAGTTTGACTATTGTCTTTAGTGAGGAGTACAATTAGGCCACTGCTCACTGCATAGGGAAAGAGTCACTTATCCCTTGGAAAGAAAATGCAATAACTATACCCATATGCCTTAGTATGTGCAAACTGTCTCTAAATGATTAATGCTTAGCACCTTTTCCATCCTCTCTCACCAGTGAGTTGGCCAATTCTGAGAAGTATACAGCTGGTTTACATGGTGAGCTCTCTGATTAGAATTGCCTTGAAACCACCAGTCTATTTTGTAGAGACTGAAAAAAAAGATATTTTGTCTAGCTCAGACAATTTTTGTCCATCACCCTTTTAGTGCAGGCTCTGAGTGCCTCCTGTACATTTCCTAGACCATCACAGCTTTAAAACTCTAACCTCACAGTACTTAATGCATCAACATCCAAAAAGACTATACACTGAAAAGCTTATACTGTAATCCATTGCATGGATGAAGTAAGTAGAAACAACAAAACAAGTGGTTATATGTTGTGTGCATTCAGGGGAGGGAGGGAGAGGGAGGGTGGAAGGTGAGAATACAAAATATGGCTAAGTGGTTCTTACAAGCACTGTCCCCAGGTTAAGAAGGAAGACTTATCAAGCAAATGTGTGAGGCAAGGGTACACTTCTGAGGAAAGCTTTCCATGCTGTACTGGGTCTACAGATATTTAGAGACTTCCTACAAGAGTTTAGAGGGAAATGCTTTTTCCCTCGTAGCAAAAGTTTTCAAGAGGTTTCAAGAGTTCAATAATTGTTTCATTCCTGAACAGCTTCCTGAACATTCCTGAACATCAGTCAAAATCTTGAAAATATTCGTGGACTGAAAGCTTGAAAAACAATGGTTTGAGTCAATCAAAACATTTTAATAGTACTAAATGTCTTCTTTCATTTTCAGTCATTTTAAATTTCTTTTTACACTTAATGACTTACATTTTTAATGAATTTAGAGTGGGTTGTTTTTAAAAAAGGTCTAAATAATACTTCAAGAAAACTTTGTGTTTTTTTTCAAATGTGTGCATTGACCCTTTCCATTCAAAAATTTTCAGTTTTGACAAAACGGTATTTTTCAGTTAAAATTTTTAATTGAAAAATTTTCAAGCAGCTCTGTTGCTACCGACAGTACATCTGGCACATCAAACTGATGCCAAACTCCTTTCTAAGACAGATGATGTGACATATTTTACGTAAACCATCCAACCAACCAAGGGGCAGGAGCCAGGAAATGGAATTTAAAAGTGGATGTATTTGCTCAGAGGTGACATCTGGCTCCGTGTGTGTGTGTGTGTGTGTGTGTGTGTGTGTGTGTGTGTGTGTGTGTGTGTGTGTGTTGATTTTTGGGGGTGGGGTTGTTTTGCTAACAGGAGTTCTTGTGAACGTGGATTTTTTTTTTGTTTTTGCCTAAACTTAGAAAAGTACCTACCCAAGTTCCAACCACTGTGCAAGCTCTAAAAATGCTGCCAGAATAGACAGCCTGAATGTACAGCACAAAAGAACAAAACCTGTGAGCCAAACCACAGTACTAAATTGCCCACATTTTGGTTGGAGTCCAGCCTTCCTCTCTTCCACCATAGACAACAGCAGTAGCCCCGGCAGGAGCCTTCACTTGACTGAAAATCTATCACATTATATAGAATCACTATTATATAATATGGCCATATTAAAAAAAGTCATTAAAATATTTTACTAGAGTGTTAATTTGTTTTCAAGACAGTAACAAGCATTACTAGTACTTAGATAAATACACTGGCTTTGGGCCTTTGGAAACAGAAAACATTTCAAGTATCTGTGACTTCTGAAACCCAAAATCAACTATGTTCCAATGGGCCCAAGAAAGTTTGTGTATGGTGGACTAAAGATGCCTGAGCTTTATGGGCTAAGAATAGGAATGTGAGCAAAACTTAAGTTTCTTGTGTCTTTGCCCTTGGAAAATAACCTCTGCTTTGAGTCCACTGTAAAGGGCGATCAAGGGGATGATGAAAAATGGTAAGCCTTAAAAAGCTGTATTCACTCAAAGTACAAGGCAGATGGGCTTCACTTATCAAAACACAGGGCAGGTTCCTGTCAGATGATGGCAGTGGGAGGGAGTCAGGTGTGAATCACAATTGCAAGGGGGTCTTGGCTTTTGAACAGATAAGGCAGCTTAGCCTTAATATGAACTGGCATTGTTGCAGGAGGATTTAGCTGCTGGAGCAGTAATCCATTTGTGGACATCTTTCATTGGGAGAAATGGAGAACAGCATGCAAGTAGTTCAGGTTTGCAGGGGTCTGTCATTATATGGGGTTGGCAGAAGCTGGCAAATGACATAAGGGCATTTCTTCTGTAAGGAACTTTGCCTTGAGTGTTCATCTTGATCCTGAAAGTTACACAACAGAGACAGCACACCAACTATTCATGCTGGGATTATGTACTCTGTTTAACTCTCCCTCCCCCCACCACTGCCCTTCCTCCCCCAAGAAATAGTGTTGCACCTTTTGGATTTGTGGGTTTACTACTTCTTTAGTTGATTATGTTAATGGAATTATCTTTAAATTAAACAGATGCTCCTACATCAGCAAATTCCCTTTTGGAATTCCCAGGGCTCGGTACTATTTGTGTTTCATGTGATACGCTGGTTTTTGACTTAAGATTTTAATTCCAGTAGTGAAAGTGTTTTTCTTACCTCATTCTATTTCCCCAGGTATGCTGTTTAAGCTTTACTTCAATTATTCAGGCTACCTTATTTATGAATTGAGCTGTTCCTCCATTTATATTCTCTTCCAAACATTTGGAGCTGACTTGTTCTCCCTTTCAGTAGATTAGACCAGAACCATTTTGTGTTATTGTGAATTATTGTATGACCCATCTGGAGGTGAATGACCAGGGAAGTGTCCAGAGAATTAATGCAATAGATGTCATTCTTCTTCCTAAAACCTGTTTGACATTAATGTTTTCACAGTTATTGTCTGCCATGGTGGAAGAATTTCAGGGAGCATTCAGTTGACCGGCAGTTTTGTGGCATGCATCTATGCCCATCTCTTTCTCTTAAAAAAAACATTATCACCATTGTATTGGTGATGGTATTAGTAGGATCATCATGTACATGAATGCTTTTGCCAGTCCTTGGACCAGGGCTGCGTTCAAACCATAGTAAAAATTTTGGTATTGGTTAAAAAAAAAAATTATTGGGTTGGTAATCCTGCTTGAGTGCAGCAATAATTTTACACAGTGCTGCCTCCACCCCAGGGGTCTCCCAACCTAATACCCCTGGCTGCACAGCACACCATCCTGCCCCCTTCATCCTACTCCACAGCCTTACCCATACCCAGCTACAGTCCCCCCATCTTGGTATGGTTCCCCAAGGAAGGACTAGTGCCTGCCTACCTGCCAGGTAGATGGGAGGCAGCACCAACACCAGCACATAGCTGATGAGAAGAGCTGAGAAGAGCTCCCTTTGGGGTGCTGCACTCTGTCTCAGATACCAAGTGGTGTTGCTGTGCTCTGTCTGCTCCTCAACAGTGTGTGTCCAGCTTGCTTTTTGACCATGGAGCTTCAATCAGCTCCATGCTCTTATGGAATTGATATTGTAGAGCTGTTTTAGTTGTGTGATTTATGGATGACACCATTTTCTTACGGAATTTACAGACAGGCATTTTTAACCTGGTTATTTATGGAGTGTCTGTAAATTTATGGACAGTTGGCAACCCTGAGAGTGACCAGGCTAGAAGGCTTCTCTTGGAGCTGGATAATGTGTCATCAGATTACCAGTGTATGCGACTGCCTGTAGCCACTGGTACTCTGTCAGAAGGTAAGGAAAAGCCATTTAGTATAATAGTAGTAATATAATAGCTGCATTACTACTATTAGCTATATTGATGATAGGGAAACATCTAATGTTCTAAAAGCCTCCAAAGAATTGAAAGAGAAATGGGTTTAATTCTTCCTGAGTCACATTGATCTTTCTGTCCTTATCCAGTATTGATTGATCTGTTTTGAATTACACTTTGGCACTGAAGTGTCAGAGAGAGCTACAATACATAAAGGACTGATAAACAGTCCTTTATAAACAGACTGATGGAATCTCAGTAACCTTTTTTATGGTGCTTATGTTTGTATATAATCTGTGGCTAGGATGGACCAGTGTGGTACATAAGAGCCCACTGGATAAGGAGAAAGTTCCACTGGAAGGCCTTTGCAGGGCAATAGGACATGCTCATGATTACTGCCCCAAATGCCACCAACCCCCTGTATACAATAAAGATTATTTGCCAGCTCATGAAAGATCATTTTCATACAAATGAATGGGTAATTACTGCATTTTCCCTTTTTTCCTTTAATAAATAAATAAAACCTAGAGTCCCTTACAGTTTTAATCTAAAATCCAACAGCAATGGGGCAATTTGGTCTTCTGCAGTAGAATAGTATAGTTTCATTTGACAGGTGTCCGTTTGACATCTGGATTAGCAGTTACTGCCAAACTGCTTAATCTAGCCAGCTATGTTGGCTCCCTGGATATAACTACATGGACTATTGGCATGAAGCATTTCTGCAAGTAAACAAGCATTTGTCTTTTAGTGCAAGGGCCAGCCTTGCCCCTCCCTTTTCCCCATCTACTTTTTATATTACATTTCTTTCAATGCTTGGATAAGCAGAGGTGATTGTTATTTTCTCTCTGAATTTTCAGATGTGTAATCAAATCTCCCTTTTGTGTGACACTATTTGCTGAGAGAAACTGCAGTCTTCACCTGAGCCACCTGAGAATAACTATCTTGGTATGCTAGACACTTTGGCTTGAAATGAGCCTCAAGTGAGAGGGACGGTGCACAGAAACAGCAATCCAGGAAGAGATGCTTAAAGTCATTATGCCATGTAACACAGGCAGGAATAGAAAGGCCACTTCTCAATTTTAGCATGTTGTCCAGCCCCTTATACCTGTACCCAGTAAGTGTAAGGTCCTGCAGGAATCAAGTCTCAGTCTCACTAGGACTACTACGAATGTGCACTGGGGGATATACTTGCAGTTAGCCCTTGCTATACCATCACAATAGACCCTGTGTTTTGTTAGAACCATGGGTGAATGCCCATCCAGTCCACATGGGCACAGGTGTCAGTAGACACAACAGGATGCCATACAGAGCAGCTGTTACATGTGTGTAGAGCAAGTTCTGTTTTTCTATTCTATAAGTATGCTGGGGCTGCCTGCAAAGACAAATAGTCATCATTCATTTGAAAGGTATGGCTTTTGACTGTAGTATAAGTTGAGGTTAGTGCCTAGTTCAGGTTACCATTTTGTTACCTTCATAAAATTCTTACATATACAAGATATTTCTGCCATAAAAAGAATGACACTAGGAGCTGGCATTTTTCTGAAACAGCAGCCCTTCAGGAAGTATTACTGAGCTATCTTGGGAAATAAGAGTACCGTGGCAAGCATATTGAGATACGCATGTTCTATCCTTTTTGGAAATATTGCCATCACCCATCAGACTCTACTGGTTATATTTAATCATTTGGCTTTGCAGTTATTTTCCCCAGAAAGTATTGCCAAAGTGGGATTAATGTGGTAAACTGATGAAGATTTAGGGGAACAGATTTCATTTCAGAGGCTGTCAAGATCCCACAGTCTCTTTTCTTTGCCAAGGCCATAGATAAGGTTCCTAGGTTGTTTTTTATTATTATTATCAGTGCTGCAGCTGTTGAAAATCAAAAGAGGGGTTAAGAAAAAATGACCCTGAAAGGGGATGAGGGACTAGTTCTCCAATATATACATCTTTGTCTTAGTACTGTACTCTGCTTGTCAAAACAATAGAATTTATTTATAAAACCAAACTTTTTTAAAGGAAAACCCTTCCCAGGAATAGCAATGTTGATTTCATGTCTATTTATTGAGATATATTATTTTCATTTAGCTTCTAGAGATGGAAAAACCTTCAGAACCTGAGTCAATATCTTTCTGCAGATCATAATGATAATGTAAGAAGGCAATGGTGTAAGTGCTCCCTCTAGTGAGCTATATGTGGGTGCACATATTTTGTTTTTAACCACTTGCCTTAGGTAGCTCACATTGCTGCACACACAGCTTATTCCCCTTGAAGTAAAAAATGCATCCTTCCAATATTGTTCATTCTATCATGTTTTGGACACAATATTCTTCTGTAATAATCCAGGAACATTTTTCAGAGGTAACCGAGCTGTTAGAGCAGGGGATTGAGAGTCAAATTGGACCATCTTCTCAATTCTGCCATTGGTTTGCTGGTGAGCCTCGGGCAAGTCCATAATGGCCTGATTTCCAGACTCATGCTCAGCACTTCTGAAGATTGGGCCATTGATGTTTCTGTGTGTTCCAGGTTGCCTATATTTAAAAGGGGAGTAACAAATATGTACTGACCTCCTGGGGTGGCTGGCTTGCTGTAAGATGCTTTGAAATCCCCAGTTCATGAAAAGGATACATACAGTACAAAGCATTTCTTCTTACTGAATTAAAATATATGGCTCAACACCCAACCACATATTTCTATGTTAGTGATCCAGCTGGGAGCAGCTCACTGATATTTTTGTCTGTAAGCTGCTCTGTTCAGCCACATTGGCTGTTTCCTCAGACCTCACTTCAAACCAGTACAATTCATTTAAAATGTTGATGTACTTGGGAAATGTGAAGTAGATAGTAAAGTAGTTTGGGCATAAGTTTGTGTTTGGGGGTTGGGGGAGGGACTTAGTGCAACTATGTATGCTATGTATAAATTCAAGCAAAAAATAATATAGCACTTGCATGTGATGTTCTTTCCTCATGTCAAGTAAAAACCATGGAGCAGGGAATGCCTGTTAGTATTATCCCAATCTATCATTAACCTCAAAAATGTTCAGAGTAAATACAGCAAGTCACGTCATTTAAAACGGTTGTATACAAATGTTCCTAGAAGACCGGGCAATGACATGCTATGGGAAGGCAGGGATTCTAAATATGCATTCCTATTTATTTCTTGCAAAAGCATTTCTTTACTTAGCTCAGGCAACAACCTGAAAAAAGAAGTTAGCTCCTAGAAGTCCTCATAACGTGTCTGTTTGCAATAGAATAATGTGAGAAATGTGGGCATTAAAAGCACAGGGAAAGAGATGTTTGTTAGAATGTCTTGCGAGAGCCTTTGGGAAATTGGGATTTGGCTAATCAAATTAAGAGATGAGTCAGGGAAGCAGAACATGACTTTCAGAACATTTCAGTGACAAGGAAGTTCTGTCACACACACAAATCATTCTAATTTCATATTAAATCTCCCCCTGAGCCTTGAGCTGGAAGAAAAACCAATAGGCAATAGTAGTTTCCCTTTAGACTTGTGGAAAGGGCCAAAAAACCATGTAACCTGTGAGGAAAGCAATAGTCATGGCAGTTCTGTATGAGCATATGGAGCTTTTATTCCAACTGCAATGAATGATTGACATTCTGTTTTTTGGGCACAAATTTACTGTTGTTCATGAGGTAACAGAAATATCTAAAAATAAAGATATGTGAATTTACAGCACTCAGTAACTTAATAGAAAACCAGATGCAATTTAGTAGACAGGGATATTTTTTATTAGAGGTGTTTTAAGGCAAGTTATAGAATTGCTTAACAAGAGTATAATTGTCAAAAGTACTATATATGTAACATTATTAAATTACATAGAATATTATCGCAAGAATAGGCAAAGTTTCCAATGCCCTTGCTAGAGACCAGATGGAACTATTCCTGGATATTAGATTACATGAAATTAGCATTTTTCCAAGATCTGTTAAAGCAAAACTGTTTGCCAGGTTCCATTCCCAGACTAACTGACAACTATTGGTTTACTACAGAAACTCGATCGTTCTGTCATATGGTTTTGCATGGTAACAGTAGCAATTACAAGCCAAATCTTCAAGTCTTGTGCACCAGCTTTTCTCAAGCAAAAGTCCTGTGGATTTCAACAGGAATTTTGCTCAAGTAAAATGAGAGAATTTGACCCTCCCTGGAGGAGGACTTCAGGATTTGGGCGGCTGACAGGTTTGTGGTAGTACAGACCCGACCATCCATGGAAACCAAATATTCTCCAGAAGAACTTTTTTCTTCTTTTGTCTCTACAAGGGCTAATTGTGGTGTCAGCTGCTGCTGGTATGCATGGCATGCCTCTGGTGTATCAAAAGAATAGTAACTGCTGTCGGCAGCATTCTGCACGAACCAGCCACAAATGATGGCAGTTATTTACACAATCTTTATTATGTTTATAGTTACACAGAAACAGTGTAACTTTTCCTTACAAGAAAATCTTTCATTTCAAAACTAAATTGGTGTTCACATATGGAATGAACTTCTATCTACCTGTTACATTTTGTAGGAACCACAAAGCATTGCATTAAAAATGAACTTACACCCTTTTTATCAGTTTAAGAAGGACTCTGTTTTGAATGGGGTGTAAAACTAATGTCCTGGCCTTCTAGAATTAAAGAAACTGTAAGCAGTGGTATTTGAAGTATGCATAATCTTTCTGCTGTTCCTCCTGAATTATTGTCTATGCAATTGTAGTTAATCAAAATTCCTTCATTGATTTCACCTGGACTCTGGTATCAGGACTTGCATTCAGCTCTGAAGAAGTTCCATATCTGGAAGCCTATCAAAAGCATGAGAATTCATTCCTGCAGAGGAAAACAGTAGAGCTAGATATAGTTTTTCCTCTAGATTTGTTGCTCTTTTTAGAGTTCCTGATAAATAAAATAGAGAGCTTTCTGTTTTTGAATGCAGAGCTCCTGCTATCTGCCTCTTTTATTTCTCCCAGCATGGTGACTGAGCTTGAGTGGGATGGAAATAGGAGCCCTGCAGGAGACCAAGTGAGCCAGAGCAAAAGAGTGAGTAGCCATTATTCTGTACAGCTCATTCTGATATGCTATTGTTGTTGTTGTTTTTAATAAAACTCATAACTCTGTTCTTTTATAAGGCTCATGGAGCTATGATTTGGTGCTGACTGCTGTTCTGCCTGGCTTTATGCAAATGACTAAACCTTAAGGATCTTGTAAGAAATGTAACTGCCTAACATTAGTCAAAAAGAGTGAAAAAACTATTCATTATAGTACCTAGAAGAAACATTTGTAAAAATGCCAAATCCTAGTAACTGTATTCAAATGAGCATTCCTTAGAGAGTGAACAGGAAAACTTTCTGCCTAAAAAGACTAGGCCATGTCCTACAGTTATATATAATCAAATGTTGTCTTAATCTTTGGTGGTCCTTGTCTTGGCAGGGAGCTAGTATAAACCTGAGCAAAGTGGTAAAGGCTTCTGGGCTCTTTTTTTCTGCTAATGACTTACTTTGTGCCTTTGTTGCCAAAATGTGCATTATAATACTCATCATGCAGGTGGAATTTGAGGATTAATACTTGTGAAGCACTGATATCCTTTCACGTGAAAGTTGTAAAAATGTGAATTGTTAGAATTTTTCAACAGCCTCTCTAATTCCATCAAGCATGCTTTTTTGAATGTAGGTCTTGGGTTTCTCACAAGAATATTTAAGAATAGACTGTACTACTTTAGTTAAGCCAGAGCAATTTGTGTTATGCCACCTTGGTTTTAGTAGTTATTCTGGATCCACATTAGTGTAATTGAGGCTAGAGTCTTTCCTTTTCCTTAAAATCAGACAGCAAGTTGCTATCTGAGCTGAAGACACATTTTTTATAAAAACACTTACACAGAACCAGCTGCCTAACAATAATAAAAGCAGAAAACATGCTGCAGTAAAAAACTTCTGGTAAGATTGTTGCTTAGATGACAGGTCCAGGTTACTTTTCTGGAAATCAAGAAATGTAAGTTGAGAAATGCATGTTTTGTGGCTATATTTGTTTGATATAGTGTTTTCTCTGTGAGTTACTACCTAACACAATTTAAAATGATTTATCTTGGAACATGATATTAATTTAACAAGAAGATATATCAGAAGATTATAATTTTAGTCACAGAACTTTAAAAGGGATCATCGATAGGAGATAATTAGAGAGGCCAAAACTAAGCTAAGTTTAATTGGATCAAAAATATTTTGCCTTCACTAACAATACTTCATTGTGATACAGATTTAAGGAACAGTCTTCAATATGTACACATTTTAGTCCAAAAAAGTGTGTTGAAGGTTTTAATCCTATTTTTTATCAAAAATGTTTTAGTCGTTGTTGTGTTAAATATTTGATCCAGGCTTAGCAATACAAAGGGCTTTTCATTTATCTCATTCAAGCTATGTTGCTTCAAAAAGGAGAATGGTGAAAGTTTTTTCTTAATTACCATATTTACTTGATTAAAAAATGAGGTTTTCCCCCCATTTAACGTGGGAGGAAAGCCCTTCTTCTTACAATCAAGCACAAGGGCAGGCAGCTAGGAGCAGAGGGCAGGCAGTGGGTGTGACTCTGGTCCCAGCCCAGGTTTGGAGCTAGGGCTGGGGCTGGAGCTGGAGCCAGAGCCAGAGCTGCTACCTTCCCTCCATAATCCCTGCACACCCAGTCACTTCTCCCCCGCAGCTCCCAATCATCCCCCCACCTCCCCACCTCCACTTCCCCAGCAGTGCCAGCTCTCTATAGCTGTGGGGTCAGGGTGGAACAGCAGTGCCTGCTACACACCACTGCTAATGGACTGGGCTGGAGCCATGCTCCATGCCCCAAGTTTCAGCGGAGATGGAGCCTGTCAGCATAGAGTGAAAGTGGGGAGTGTGGGGGAGAGACTTCAGGGGTGGGAGAGATGGAAGGAAGTGGGGTGGGGACCTGAGGCTGCAAGGGGCAGAAGTGACTTGGAGAGGGGAGGAGGGGGCAACAGGCAAAGGGGGAATCAGGGTAACCTGAGGCTATGGAGAGGCAGGCACAGTGGGGGGGGCGGGGGGCAGGCAGCAGGGAGTAAGATGCCTGCCTCTCTCACTGACAGCCCTACCACTTCCACACTGCCTGCCCCATTACTCCTCCCCTGCCTGCTCTGCTCCTTGTCTCCTACTGCCTCCCCAGCTATCTGTCCCCTACTGCCTGTCCCATTACCATCTTCCTCATCACCTGCAGTAGTGTGTGGAGAGTGGGGGGTGAATTTAAGATGATCTTTCAATAATTAGATTCCATCCATGGAAAATTATAATACATTTATAATTTTTCTGTGTGTGGAATGTGATTATTGGTGGGTCATCTTGCATTCAGGGTTGTCTTGTATTTGAGTTAAAAAGAGGTTATCCTGTGGTTTTTGTACATCAGAAAATCCTAAAATGTTAGTTTGAATTAATTTTTTTAAAGTACTCATTAATTTAAAAAAGAACTGGCAACTGAATTTGCGTGTCTGGTTGCATGGATTTTTCATAGATCTTGAGTTGAGAGTGACATGACATAATGGAGAAGAGCAAAAATAATCCTAACATTTAAGAAGGGTAAGAAGTGATTTGGTCAACTACAGGTGCATTGGTTGTCTTTAGTCCTAAGCCAGGTTGCAGAATACATTTTGACAAAGAATGATTAGACATGGGAGTAGATGGAAAATAGGATAAGATGGTACAGGGGTTTACCAAAGGCAGATTGTGCTAAACTAACTAACCTGATAGCTTTCTTTGATAAGAGAACTGATTTTTCTAGGCAAAGGAAGCACAATAGGAAGCATGATAGATACCACCTATCTGAATTTTACTAAAACAAGTGATATGGTACTTCACTCTCATGCCCCAGTGAGCCCCTCCAGCATCTACATGTATGCTGCTGCAAAGTTTTTTACTTAATAGTGCTTAAATAGTGCTTAAATTTTACAAGTACAGTCCTGCTGCAGAGTAGATTAATTTACTCCAGCCTAAAAGGGGTGTACATGTAGGTGCCGGGCATGTCTACACATTCATTAATGCACCATAATTACAGTACATTAAGTTTAGTACATGTAATTACGGGTAATACCTTAATGCACCATAATCAGGGCTACTGTGCATTAGGTCCAGCACATGTTTTTTTCAGTTATGCTAATGCACATTAGCACAGGTTTTGCCCGCCACACTAATGCACAGTAGAATTAGTCTACTGTGCTCGAACCATCTCGTGTAGATGCATCTGCTGAGACATTTACTGTACAATTAATTAGTCAATTGTGCAGTAAATGTCTTATGTAGACATGCCCAAAGAGTACTTGCCTATTACATTACTGTCACAACATCTACCTCTTGAGTACATCAGGGCATTATCACAAAGTTAGAGAAAGTTTCTCAGATAATATGATCTGCAGCCATGTAGCAAGTCCTATGGCAGGTAGCCTTTTACTTTAAAGGCTCAGCCAAGGAATCAGATTCAAAAGGCCTTAACTTCTACTGACTTAGGTTTGTTGAACATTATTCCTTAATTCTGTAGTGTAAATTACTGTTTGAATCTGCAAGATGATATAAATATTTTTTTCAAAAAACCCCAAACCACATTATTTGCTGCTGCAGTTTCTAACTTCTCAGGTATGATTATTAGGAATTGTGACCGGACATGAAGTGATCAATGATATCTGAGACAATCATTTATGTTTGTTTATTTAAATGACTTCTGAATTTGTTTAGCTGTGGAATGTCTTTGACTACAAAATATTGTCCTATTATGTACTTACTGGATATTAAAAAAGCAGCTGTGTTCTACCCATTTCTAATTAGAAATGACACTTGGAAAGAACATTATCACTTGTAATGTACATGCTTTCTCCCATGATATGCCAGGGTTGACTCCTTCATAAAGGATTGTCTAGATGGACTTTTTTCAAAGCTGTTTAAGATGCGGTGTGCATTTTCCCTTTGGTTTTTGTAATCAAATTTTAATAAATCCCGAAGTGTGCAGTGAATGGTAACTTTGCATTCCAGTTTCTTTAGAGGTTAAAAAATAATCATTCACTTTGTCATGGGAGGGAGTTAATCAGCGAGATGCTTTTCCTAACTACAGGAGGAATAAAATGTTCAGAAAAATCTTCGCTTCGAAGCCTGTTCAATATGGAAAAAGCTCAGGAATGGAAGCTGAAGGGTTGAGTGTCTAACCTTGTGCTCCAGGACTACAGCTGAGAAGCAGGAAGTACTGTGTCATAATTCCAGTTCCCATGCTGACTCGGTCTCTAGCCTTATACAAGTTATTTAACCTCTCTGTGACTCCTGTTACCCCTTTGTTTTAAATGGTCAAGTTAAACAAGACACATTAGGACTAATTGTGCTCAATGGGAAATGAAAATATTTAACTACCACCTCTCAGGGATGTTGTGAGGATTAATTAGTTACAGTTTGCAAAAAGCTTTGAAGATTAAAAGAACTAAGCATTATTATTAGAAGAGATTAACACAGCTCCTGCTGGTTGTACAAGGGGGAAAGCGCAATCTTAGTTCACAAGGTGGGAGTGCTTCATGGAACCATGAGAGGCTTCCCAGCCTCCAGTTCTGGGTTTCGCAGTGGGAACAGGCAGGTTGCTTCCTCACGGTCCATGGACAGAGGGCCCCAGTCACTGCTTATGCCTGTTGTACCTTTTGGCCATCAGACACAAAGCAGCCTAAGCATATTTAAAAATTAAATCCGGTTTTATCCCAGCTAATCCTACCCATAATTGTATTCAGTTGTCACTTAACATTAAAGTGTAATATTAAAAGGTAGATTGTTCTTAAGACTCAATTCGAGACATGTGCACGGACACGCACACAAACTGAAGAAACCCACTGATGTAAATGTTAGAGGAAAGGTGAATACTGTTGGTCTTATTTCTTTGAATTAAGACATTTAGGACCAAGCCTGCTGTGAACCCATCTTTCTAGTCCCAGAGGAAAAGTGGGTGGGTAGAGCTGAATAGTAGGGCCTTCGGTTGACTTTCCTCCCATGACATGTGGCTGAATTGACAAACCTGAGTTGTTTTACTATTTGTGTCACTATCCCATTCACTGTTAAGAATTTTAGCAGCAGTGTTAGTACACAGAATATATAACAAACAGCCTTGTTCCCTGAAGAATGTACCTTCCACACACAAGAATGTGCAAGGCATGACAGCTGAAGAAAAAGAAAGTGGACTGAAATCATTGATTAGATCATTGTGGGAGAGAGAAAACTGAACATGGTTTTTAAGAATATTTGAATGGAGGAGAAAGCAATAAGAGGGAGGCTAGATACAGACTGTAACCTCCCATGTCTCTCCACGGGACATCATGTGTGTAGCTTCCGCTCAAGCCTTGCTGTGACTTTTTCGGAACGGATGGGCAGGTTGATGAGCGACCTGGGAGCGGTGCAACAGGATCCTTGCCTGCCACATCTTTAATGATTGGTTGCATTTTAATCGGGAGGACTATGTTCTAGTCCTGCTTCCCCTGCTGCTTCTCCTTGGTCACTCCCTCCACACCTCTCTTGTGGGCCTCTGCCTCCCCTACACCCCACCTACTGTCAACCATGATGGAACCATTCGTCATCGGAGATGGTATTCTGGTTTTTCGCAGTGCTTGAGCCCACCTGTCTGACAGCCATGGATAAGCTATGCTGTCTTTTCTCGCGAGCATCTCCAGCGGCCCTCTCTTGTCATCTACATAGAGTCTGTGCTTGACACTGCTCTGTTTGCCGGTGCCCTGCCTCTCTTCTGAATTTGGATTCATTGGTCCATCAGCTGTGACTAACCTTTGGCATCACTGGGCCTCACCAAGGGCCAATCTCCATCAGAGGTCACAGCTGTCCACCCTGGCTCTGTAGATGGTGCCTCCAGTCCTGGCTGCCAGTGAAGTCCCAGGACGAGCCCTTCCTGGGGTGCCCACCAGAGCTCCTACCCCAGACTGCTTGTGGGCTCCCGCCCTTTCTGCTCTGCTGGAGACCCTACTTCCGGTCCCCCCAGTTGGTGTTTCATAGATTTCATAGACATTAGGGCTGGAAGGGACCTCGGAAGATCATCGAGTCCAGCCCCCTGCCCAAAGGGCAGGAGGTCAGCTGGGGTCATAGGATTTGTTCCGCCAAGACTTTTGGCCCCAGTCCAGGAATCCGGCCAGCCAATCAGCCCCGGCACACCTCTATCTAGTGCGTCCAAGACGACTCAGGAGCCATTCCCAGCTCCCTCTGGCCTGTCCGCTTTTTTTCCCCTTGATCTGTATCTGCAGCGGGCAGAGCTACCACAGTTTCACTTTTGCCGGCTCTGCTTTGCCATGTGGCATCCCACTGCCTCTTGGCTCCCTGAGGTAAGTCCTTTTCACACAGACATTCAAAAATCCCAAGATAGATTGAAACTAATTTAAACAGGTTTCTCTAATTGGACTAGGTTAGTTCGGGAGAGAACAGAACACAAGTTCACCCTTTGGTGGGAGTATACGCAAGGTGCATGCAGTGAGCAAACACGTTGTGGGTGCTCCTGCACATGTCCCAGCAGGCTGCTGGAGAATGCCAAGTGGAGCCAGCAATGAGTCACCCCTGATTGTCCAGTTCACCCCCTTGTCTCAGCCCTGTCTTCTGCCCACCAGCTGTGCCCAGCAGGCAATGTTGGGGGTGGGGAGTGGAGCGGCCCCTCTGACCTGTGCTGACATGGGCTGTGCTACCTGTCAGTGGCAGCCAGATTGGGGGTGTGGGTTGCAGGGGCCTGCAGGATGCTAGCAGACACCAACCTAACTTGATTCAGCAGGGGATATGGTACAGAAATTTGATAGACCAGTCTAACCTAAATCAAGTAAATCTGATACTACATCCATCCAGGTCTTAGACCAGGTTCCACCATTTTTAAACTAGTCTATGTGCCCTGAACTTCTGTTCTGTTCTAGGTGTAGATCAGTTTCCAATCACTTATGCCAGTCTATGTATAATGTCTGTACCTGGCTGGAATGAAAAGAAAAATTTTGGAATCCAGGAAAGAAGAGTGGAATGAAATGGGAACCAGTGTATAGGCAGTTGTGATTCTCCAGATGGCTTTGAAAGTGAGGATGAATTGTTTGCACTTTCTCCAGGAAGATCAAATGAAAACATCTGTTGGAATGGGGTTAAGGGTGTTATTGTCATGGCAATGGAAAGGAATAACTTTTGTCTAAGACTGCATGTGATGATTTAATAATATAAAGAAAACAGAAGGATGATTAAAATAAGGAAGACAGAGGGATTTAGTTGGTTTAATATAAAACAAAATTTGATGTTGATGTAGCCACTATTTTTATCAATAATCTTACTGTAATTTTATAAAATCCTAGAGAAGTGAAGTTAACAATTTTGTACAGGCTTCTGACAGAAAAGCAATGGGTTTATAAATAATAATTGTCTTTAAATACAAATATGTTTGTAAGGGGAGAGGGAATATTTTCCCTCTTAGAAGTTTTGGTAATACAGAACCTTTCACTTTCCAAGTCCTTCATTTGATTAAAATAAGCCCTCATATTTTCTGACTGAAAAATATTTAACCTTGGATATCTGATCATGGCTTGTGTGAATTGACTCAGTCATCTTAATTCTGTTCTCACTGTATAAGTATCTATTGCAAGCTGTCAAATGCAAGCCATGCTATGACCATGAACAGGTACACATTTCTAGTGGTAAAAATTTCTGAGAAATTTCCACTGCTAGAAATGTCTTTGGGAGCAGCATAGGCATTCAGTCTGAAGTTCCCCTATCCCCTTTTTCTTTCCCCTTCCCCAGAACAGGGTCATCCCCATCTTCTGGGGAGGGCATGGGGAACAGTGGCTCTTCCGCTCCCCTTGTTTAAAGACATCTAGGTCTGGAGAAGGGGCAGGGAGTCTTGCCCTGCTGCTGCACTCCCCTCCCATGATTGTGTGTGGGAAGGGAGCGAAGAAGCAGGGCAAGGCCTTCAATCCATTCCTCAGACCAAGCATTCCTTGCAGGCTTTTAAAATACCACGTGTCACTCAGCTGAATTATATGTTATAGCCATGTTGGTCTAAGAATTATAGACAAACAAAACTCTTGGGTTAGAGGTCATATCTTTTATTAGACCAAATAAATAGTAGCAAAAAAATTATTTCTTTTGCAAGCATTTGTCTATAATTCTTAGATCAACACAGCTACAACATATATCCCTGAAATACGGAAGGTATCATATTTTAGCCATTTGGAAATATAAACTTCATTACCAGCCAAGAAGCCTCTCCATCCCCTGTGCAAAATAAAGTTCCTTTTTCACCTGGGAGGCCTTTTACAATCTTTGGATTCTCCTCAGCCCGAAGAAGGGTGCTTGGACCCGAAAGCTAGCAAAGAAATAACTTTTTTTGCTACTATTTAGTTGGTCTAATATAAAAGATATTGCCTGTAACCCAAGAGTTTTGTTTGTCTATTCAACTGACTGGTACACATAGCATTTACAGCCTGCAGGACCAGGAAACTTGGGGTAGGAAGCTTCTCCAAGCCTGCTTCCCACCCCCACTGCTCCGATACCGAGCTAGGTGGCAGAGTCAAAGATTTCAAACTCAGTGGGCCCATGAACTGACCTCAAGGAGGCTCCCCTAAAATCTGTTTCCTGGCCGTGCTGCTTTGAAATTGCTGCTCCTTCTGCCTAATTGGGTGGCTGGGGCAGTAAGAGGAAGCAGGTGGAGCTGGACCCAGGTTTGGGGTGAGCCTCCCTGAGCCCAGTTCCGATCTCTACCATCACTGCTCAACTTGCAGTCCCTAGCTGTGGGGAAAGGGCTGTTTCCCTCTTGGACTGGCTTGGGAAGGGAGGGGACCAGTGGAACAAAACCACTAGGCTACTCCTTGAACTGGGCAGTCCTTGGTCTAAAGAAGAGGCAGGGAGTATCACCACAGTGCTTCCCCCTCTTCCCCCCCAATTCCTTTCCCAATCCAGATGAAACTAGGGAGATCTTCCAGGTGTCCCAGAGGGGGCATGTTTCCCCTTAGATAAATTTAATGAACGCTTGTACACTCAAGTTTCTATCAGGAGAGTGGTGATTCTACTGGTAGAATTATGATGCTTGTACAAGGCCAATATTGTTGGCTGTGCAAGCAAAAGTGACAGAAATTTGACTACAGAACAGGGCTGTGCAAAATTTCACCAGCTGTTTTGTTTCAATGCTGTTTTGACTTGTTTCGAGCTTGAAACAGCAAAATTTAAATGAAATGAAGGGCTTTGAAACAGCCTCAAAACGAAACGAAGGCAGTCAAAATGTTTTGAAAATTTTGAAATGTTTCAAATTTCAAAGCTGAAGCTGGGCTTTCCTGCAGGGAAACAGAAAGTAAGGAGAGGGAGGGGGGAAAGAGAGGAAGGATGGCTATAATATTGACTATGACAGTTTGGCTGCTGGTGCTACTGCGCTGCTTACTAAGTAATTACCTGTTGTCATTTAAAGTGGTGGACCAGCAGAGTCTGTAGGGGAGGAGGAGGCCTCATTGGAGCACAGTACCATGTCGTGTAGAGGCCCCAGTGCCAGTGAGGGCATGCCTTAACACACATAGCACACACGTCACAAGTTTTCCTTGTCAGCAGCTTGAGGTGCAGTTTCCCATAAAAACTTGCACCTATCTCCTTGAAACCTGGCAGGCTTCATAGCCTCAGCTGGGGCTACCATACTTGTAGTTTTCACCCTGCTGTGCCTTAACACACACACATGGCATGAGTTTTGCTTGTCAGCAGCTTGAAGCAAAGTTTTTCAGAAGCCCCTGCACCTATATCCTTGAAAATTAGCAAAAATCAGGGCCTCAGAGGGGGCTACCAACCCTGCTTTTTTAATCCAAATTTGCCAAAAATTGACAAAGTTATAGGCAGTTTCATGCTTTGCTTTCTCATTATAGCCTATGGGCGAAACATCAAACCAGAATTGAAACAGCGACACAGTTTCGACAAAACAAAATGGAACAGTGCTTCAGAATGAAATGAAACTCAAAATGAAACACTGTCCCATCGAAACAGTGAAATGAAAGTCAAAACAAAAAGGTGCTGTTTCACACGGCCCTACTACAGACAGGGAGAGTGGATTTACCAGGTTATCAGAGTAACGTGAGTGAGTGTGAATTCCTTTTCGGTGTACCTGTGGCACCCCCAGTTGGTGCTGCATCTCCCTGCTCCCTGGGCCAGGCACCTGACTCTCCTTCCATGACTTGATTGAACTGTAATTGAAAGGAGGGGTTCAGGGGTGTTCCTGCCCTGACTTGGAGATGGTAATATTCACTGGATCAATGCAGCTGATCCTGGGACTCCGCTTCCCCTATACCCCAGTCCACTTGCCAACTGTGAGGGCTGTCATGTCACTGCTCCAACTCCCGGCTCCAGTCTCTTATGGCCTCCCATCAGGCCTCAGCCCCGTCGGCCTCAGTATGAAGTACAGGCTTGTAGTTGCAGCCTGCCACTTGCCCCTAATCCTTGGCCCTGCTTCATCCCTGCGCTGGGCCTGTATCTACAGTACCCTCTGCAGGTTTGAGGATGGCTGTGCCAATCCACGGCCGTAGGGGCAGTGACCAACCCCAAACCCCTTCCTGGGGAGCTCAGCATTGGGGAGTCCAATCTGGCTCCCTTGCACTTCACCCACTCGCCCCTGGTGGGACAGCGTTGTAGGGGAATCTACTCTGCTGGGTTGCACCCTGGCAAGCTCTGCATCTTGCCTCCTAGCTCCCCCACTGCACCCGACTTCTGCCAGGGCTTTTAAGTCTCCTGCGGCAGCAGTCACAGCTGATGTCATCAGCTGGCCGCCACTCAGTCTGATTGACAGCCGTTTGAAAAGCCAGTGCAGTGCCAGCTAGAGCAGCTTCAGCCCTGTCTCCATCTCCTTCCCGCATAAGTTTCCTGCGACACCAGGGTCCTTGGGCCTTCCTTTGGGAGTGTTGGGTTCTGTTGTGGGGGTTCCAACCCCTGAGAGCAGCCCCAGCCACCATAGTACCTTTTAAAAGATGTGCAACCTTCAGGAAGATGAACTTAATGCAAGGAGTGCATGTTGTAATTCAGGAGTGGGCAAAATGTGGCCCGGGGGCCAGGTACGGCCCACCAGGCCATTCTATCTGACCTGTGGGGCCCCTAAAAAAATTTAGAAAATTAATATTTATCTGCCCTGGGCTGCCTGTCATGTGCCCCTCGATGGCTTGCCAAAACTCAGTAAGCGGCCCTCTGCCCACAATAATTGCCCACCCCTGTTGTAACTTATAGGTCAGACCATTCATCAACATATTGTAAGGTTTGTTTGTTTTTTAAAAGCTATTAAAAGCCAGGAAATCCACAACTGAGTGACAAATGAAAATAGATCGTATCTCTCTTCTTATGAAAAATATATTTAGGATGCATGAAAATGAATTAATCGTTGGAATAGAATTTTGTGGTTGTCCAGGGACTCTAGTAATCATAATTTGTAGGGGTCTACTAAATTCAAAGAGGCAGCCGAATGATTTCATAGGCAGATCCCAGGGTCAGTCTCCATTTTCACAGCCTGAGGGGGCAGCTGCCCCCATGCCTCTGATTGGTTGAGGGGCCACAGCAATCCTTCCCCTCAACACAGATTGCCACATGGTCCAAAACTACATCTTAATTACCCTGATTAAGTTGGGGGAAGTCATTAATCCACACTTAACATGTGTATTAATGTCTTCCCCCAGCTCAATCAGGATAACTAAGCCATGTTTTTTGGCCACACCCAAGCAGCAGCCTCTGCGATTTTGACAGACTCCCTGCAAAAGAAAAAAAAAAACAACTTACCAGGAAAAAGAGAGTCTTGGAGTATAGGGGCAGGGGGAGAGGGAAGCAGAAGGGGAAAAGGGACAGAAAGGATGTCAGGAAGGGGACAGGGAGGATGTGCTGTGAGGCAGGGCTGTTCATAGCAGGAGGCATGGAGGCTGCAGGTAGCTACTGCCTGAAGCCTTTGCACCTCCTGCTGCAAGCAGCCCTGCTCCCCTCTCTCCACCCCCACCCCTCCATGCACCAAGACTCTCTGCATGCCAATAAGTGGAAGGTTTTTTTGCATTTGTTTGGGGTTTTTTGCAGGGAGACTACAAAATTGGGGAGCTTGCTGTTTTTCACGGAGCCTGCCATTTTTCGCAGTGCCTGCCTGAAATTGCAGTTTCTGCGAAAATCGCTCAAACACAAATTCAGTAGGTCCCTAATGATTTGATTACATTCAGTATGAGCAAAAAGTGGACTCTCCCAACCATTAAAATATCTATAGCTTTCTTTCAGTGGCTCAAAAGGGCTTATTTCCCAAATCAAAACTACAATGCTAAAAGAGAAATGAATTGAGATAAAAAGTTTAGACAGTGAAGAAATTAGTTAAAATTGGGATGTGTTCAACAGATAGCTAAAGTTCTATCAGGAATTAGGAATACACACACACACACACACACACACACACACACAAGAAGTAGGAGGAAATGGAGACTTATGTATTTAAATGATGAAGGTAGAAAATTGTACTAGCATTATGCGGTATCAATAAAACATACCTCAAACAGATTGAAAACTGACAAGATTTCCAGAAGTGATTGGGGAATTTGACTTGTATAGGGTGTACTATTAGGTTAATTTTGCAGCAGTTGACATTAGTCCTCATGCTATGTAACCTGTTTGTTAGTGATCTGGAAGCACACAAAATCACTGCTGGTGAAACCTGCAAATGATACAACTAGAGGCATGATAAATAATGATGAGAGGGCATACAAAGCTATCTAGATCACTTGGTAATTGAGCTCATTTTAGCAAAATATATATTCATTTACACAGGTAAATGAATATATACATATAGAAACAAACATATATATATACATATAGAAACAAAGCATACAGACCATACAGAGAGAAAGTGCAACTGAAAGTGAAAACACTCACAGATTTCATGTTCCCTTTGAGAAGTAACTTGCAAGGAGCTGTTAGTGCTGTGAAGTCATGTAAATACTATACTAAAAATAAAAGGGAAAAAAAATTGTCTACACCAGTGCTATCCAAAAAAGTGCTAATGCGATGCTTTGGGCATAAACAAGCGAGTAATGAGTAGAAATAGGGAGATGATTTGACTTACGTTAAGTGTATTGGTGAGTCCACTGTTGAAATGTTACTTCCATTTTTGATATACAAATTTTAAATAGAACATTGAAAAATTGCAGAGGGCCCCAAAAAAGAGCCACAAATTATTTTATGGCTGGAGAAAATGTCTTAGAATAACAGTCTTACAGGGCTCCAAAAAGGAGATAGAGCAGTACCACGAATGAAATATTGAAGTACCTTCATAGGCAGAAAGTGCCACATTCTAAAGGACTTTTTAATCTTTCAGAAAAGAACACAGAACAACAAGCCATCACTGGAAGCAAAAGGCAGACAAATTCAATTTGGAAATTAGCCTCAGTTTTAACTGTGAGAGTGCTTAACCACTGGAGAAGCAAAGGGAGAAGTTATCTCTTGATGTCTTCAAATCAAGACTGAACAATGTTCTTGAAGTATGCTTTAGCCAAACATAAAAGTGTGCTTTACACAGGGACAATATGGTAACATTGTAATGTCTTCTGATACACAAGAGGTCAGGCTAAATAATATAGTTAGCTCTTATGGCCTTAACATCTGAGCTAGGGGGAGAAGAATAACTTTTAATATAAAAAATGGAAAGCATGGAAAAACGAAGCAAGGGATCTGGGTTATTTGAAATCCATTCCTGTAGCAGAGTGCTGAAACAAATCTGCTGTCATCTTTCCTTGGCAGACATCCATGTCTTCTAATTCAAGTGCTTTATTCCTAATGATTACACAAGCATAAGCCTCACTATAGTCTTGCTTCGCCCATTTGAAGAACTTTAGTCTGCTCTCTTCCCCATTTAGCAAGTATACCTTATTAAGAAGAATCATCCCTTGATTCCTATTTTAAGCTGCATTATGTAAGATGCTATACAGGGTTGTGGAATACTGCAGTAACTATTGAGAGAGAGTTTGGTAACTCCTATGTAGACTCATGGTGGTGTGTTAATAAACGATAGAGATTATATTGTGCTTTGCTGATGACGCAGTAATTGCACATGGAAGAAGGAAGCAGAAAGGGGTTTTTTGTGGGGTTGAAGAGAGTTTAGACTAGATGGAACTGCTTGAGGTGAATGGAAAAACCACGTTGTCTTTCAGTTTGAAAGGCTATCATTAATTTTAGTTAGCCACATAAAACTTTAAGGGATTTAAAGTCAGTTGTAATGGGAATACAACTGTCCAACTCTTTCCCCACCTATAGGCAAAATTAGATGAAAATGCGTAGAGATAGCTGAGATATGATAGAGAGCTTAGGTCAAATTTAAAGCCTGATAAAACAGAGTAAAGTGAACTGAAACGTCATATTGGTAGCCATTTTTTTTAAGCACTACAGTCTGCAGTGAGTGAATTCTTCTTTTGCCTATGTTCATATGTTAACAGCCCAGTTTTTCCACTCTGTCCATTGCTTTGGTTTGACTAGTCTATCTGTGCTTCTCTGCTTGCTTCAGTTCTAGCTTCAGTTTTAATTGTCAGGGATTTTGAGACAGCCCTGGATCTTTGGTAGTCCTGTGTCCTATGGCTTGTTTTTAGCTTTCATAGATTCATACAAGTTAGGGGCTGGAAGGTCCAGCCCCCCCGCTCTAAGGCAGGAAAGACTGCTGAGGTCAGATGACTCCAATGAGGTGTGCGTACAGTCATCTTTTGAAGATCCTGGGAAGGTGATTATACCACCTCTGGGGGGAGTCTGTTCCAGACTCCAGACACACAAACTGTAAAGAAGTTTTCTCTTATGTCTAATCTGAAGTGACCTTCTATCAGTTTATGACCGTTATTCCTAGTCTTCACCTGGGGTGCCTTGGTGACCAGATGTTCTCCTAGTCCCTGATGTTCACCCCTTATATACCTAAAGGCTGCCACCAGTTTCCTCCATGGCTTATGTTCATTTTGTGATCGGTCATGATCTCCAGATCTCTTTCAGTTGTGGTGCTGGCTAGTGTAGCACCACTGAGCCTGTAAATATGTTGTGGATTATTTCTCTGCAGATGAAGCACTTTATATTTCTTATTGTTAAACATCATCAGGTTTAGATCTTCCTACTTTAGAAGCCTGTCCAGGTCAGCCTTTATCCTCAGCCTGTCTTCCAGCATGATGGTACTCCCCCATAACTTAGTGTCACCCACAAACTTTGCCAGTACACCTTCCACACCCATATCCAAATTGTTGATGAAAATGTTGAAAAGCACTGGTCTGAGTACTGAGCCTTGAGGTATACCACTGGTCACCATGTGCCATGTCAACTTGGTTCTGTTTATTAACACTCTCTGGGTCTGACCTCAGAGCCAGTTTCCCAGCCACTGGACCATTAAGTGTTGAGCTTGCAATTTATCAAGTTAACCACGAGGACATTGTGGAAGACCAAGTCAAAGGCCTCTTTGAAATCCAAGTATATGATATCATCTTTACAAATGTCTAGCCCCTCTAAGACACAGAGTCCATGTGCTACTTAGCTGGTTTGTTATTTAAGTGCAGCTTAACACTGTGCCAGATGAGAGCCCGCTGGAGAAATGCTTTGCTTCCATTCCCCCATCTGTGCATTGCTCTTCACTTTTAAATTTTCCATCTGCAGCAACTTACTTCCTCAGATAGAAAGAACTGATTCATGTGTCACTGAGGAAGTTGTGATTCATCAGTCACATTTGTCCACTTTGTGCTGTTTGAGTGCCACCCTAGACAGTGCACACACCCTCAGCACTAAAAAACATTTGTGAGGATAAGTAAGTAATAGTAACACATTTATGGAACTGGCTTGGAGCAATCTGTTATCTCCTTCTCCCTTTAAGCATTTCGTGAAGCACCTTGAAGCTTTTTGATATCTTTATAGGAGATGCATCAAATAGCTGCAAGGTGCATTTTGTAAGGCACATTTCTGTTAGCTTTAAAATATTTGGAAAATACCAGCTGAAAGGAGCTAGCTTTAAAGAAGAATTTTGACAAAAGTGGTCAAACCTTTTAATAAGCTTAAACAGATTGAGCTCTTTCCCTCTCTCACTGAAAGCCTTTTCCTCCAAGTAGCAAATCACCTTCTGGCTTTTTTCTGCACTCACTCTCCAATGATAACCTGAGATCTGACTTTGTGCCTTGATCTGTATAAAGAAAAGCAATTCATCTTGTCTCCCTGGAGCTTTAAGTATAGACCCTTTCACTTTCTGGATTCAATCCAGCCCTTCTCTGGAATGAATGAGCGATCCTTAGCATTTGCTAGAGCTGCTCAGTGGTCTGTGAAATAACTTACTGGCCTCAACCCCATAGGTCTCCATGTCTTAAATACCATCACTACTTACAACCTTGCCAACTGTGTAAGTAAAAAGGTCAGAAGTTAAATGTTTTTAGAGTCTGGACTACCTATTGTTGTATACCAAGAGCTGGTAGTTACAGAGTGTGAAAGCAGATAATTCTCAGAATGGTATGTAGGAAGCTAGAGCTGCCAGCTCCCCATGCCAAATTTGATATTTTTAGAAAAAGAAAAAAATGGATTTTGATACTCAGGTAAAAAATGATGGGCCATTCGTGAACATCACAATCCAATTATTTTTTTTAAATTACTTCTCAAAGAAACCTTCACAGAAACTTGTTAATCTCAGCTGACAATGAAATACAGAGAGACCACAAATGTTGGTCTTCATGTTAGATTGTAAAGCTTTTGCAATGCCATACTGTGTGTGAAAGTAATTTCATTAATCCATTCAGTAGATGATTCTATTATATACAGCTGTTATATCTGTACCTAATTTGGTAGACTGTGAAGTCAAGTAGTAAATTGGTAAAATAATATTGTTTAAATTAAAAAAAAAAGAAAAAGAAAACTTAGTTTCAGTGGCTGGAAAGAAATCAACTTAGTGTGTACAACAGACTATAGCTTTTCTTGTAAGCTACCTCATTTTTCTAACGTGAGAAGTTGATTGTATTTTGCTTTTATGGAAACTTGACAGAAAAAAAAAAGTGAATTTTGTTACTTATAGTGCGTTGCTGGCAGGAAGCAAAATCTCAAAATGTGGCAAAAAATCAGGAATTGAAATACTGGTAACTGTGGCGTGCGTAGTTTATGTGACTTATTTCCTGTGTACTGTATCCTCAGTCCCCAGGTTGCTACTGCAGTCAGCCATTGAGACTCTGGGTCAAGTGCACATTTTGACAGGAAAGAATGGAAACATGCACTTTATAATGGACATTTGACTTTTGTTCTTGTTCTTTTGGTGTCTTCAATTAAAATGAAATATATTGTATGAGAAAGTTCACTGGTGGCACCTAATAAGTTCTTGCTTTTTCAAGGAAGTCTGAGTTAGATTCCATAGGACTCTGTAGCCCAAATAATACTCTGTTTAATTTGAAACTATCATACTGCGTATGCCCAAGAGAGATGGGAGAAAACTCAGTTTTTATAGACAGCCTTAATTCCGACACTTCTTAATTTCAGGTCCCTGATTTGCAGTCTTAATATGGTTGTATTGTCAGTTTCTTTTAATATAATAGACATACAGAGTATGGCTAATGCCACTCTGGAAGACAGAAGGGAATGGCAAATACATTGAGGAAAAAAAAATACTGAAAAGAACTATAATGTTTCTAAGGCTTCAGTAGGTTTTTAATTGACATTTTTGTTGTCTTTCTTGGTAGTTCCTTTTATGTATAGAGGTCCTGGTTTCTGTAGACAGGTGCTAGGATGTGAAATAGAAGCATAGTCTCATTCTCCAAGTAACACATGAGTGTAAACAATACTGTTATGGAACATATGGAAAAGCAAAATTCCAACATTTCTTTTTTAATCAGCCTAAGACAATGATGGCCAACCTGTTGGCTTTGCAGACTGAATGAGTGGTATAGGGTGGGTCCACAGGCCGGATTGGTCCCTGATTAGTCCTTTGCCATCCCACACTGCCCCAGTCGACCCCGATCCACCCAGTGCCTCTCTGATCAACCACACACCACCATAATCAGCCTTGTGCCACCCTGTCAGCCCTGTACCACACCTGTTGGCCAAATGGGCCCCACATGTCCAATCTAGCATGCAGAGCCATGTTCTTTGCCTCATGGGGCTCCCCATGAGTCAAAAAACTTGGCAGCAAGGGAGTGGCAGTTAGGTGCTGTTGTTTCCCTGCCCTCAAATTTTCAGATAGTGGGAAGTCCTGTGGGCCAGACAGCATGGCTTAATGGGCTGGATCTGGCCCACAACCTGGGGGTTGGGCATACCTGGCATAAGGTGGCTATTTTCTGTGCTGTTAAGATGAATAAGAGATTTTATAAAGTTGAATGAAGTCTTGCCTCAGTGCATGTGACTTTTCCCCATGAAATCAGTGTTCCCCATTGGGAACATTATAACAATGCAAACGTTTGCCAGAGGCCATTTAAAAGAAGCTATAGAATCTAGTTTCCATTAGTGAGGAACAATCTGGGAATGGCAGCCATGGTTTTTGCTTCACTGTGTGCATATATAGTAGTGTCACAATGGGCGGGTAAGCTGGGCACAAGCTCAGGTGGGAGTGTAGCTAGGGAGAGTGTCTTGTTCTCCCTAACCCCGTCCACCCCGAACCTTCCCTGCAGCAACTGTGGCAGATGCAGTGCTCACTGTGAGGTGGGTGGGGAAGGCAGAGCTGCAGCCTTGGGGTTGGTGTTGGCTGGAGGTTCATTTTCAGAGTAAGCTACTGCTGTGGTGGGAGGTGTTGATTAATCCTCTGGCCACTAAATTTTGACTGATACATAATTCAGCTGCCAGCTTAACCCCCAGAATTTGCTCTAATGCTTCTCAACAGCATACTATAAAAAGGAATGTGGTTTCTTGTCATTATTTCTATGACTCAGTCCTTCAGTTCCAAGCCCAGTTTCCTTTTTTTGCTAATTAGTTTGCCCTCTTACTTTGTTCTTCATCCAGTGGCCTGGTTAACAGGATCAAATTAGAATTCATTTGTTTGGTTTTCCTTGTTTTCAAAATTAGGATGGGAATTTTATATCTCTTTCACCATTGCTCCCCTGAAAGTAAAGAATGTTACATCTTGTATAAGTGTAATTTGGAGAAAATAACAGACTCTTCTGCCGTGCCTGACAACTTGCTCTGTCCCTTCAAATTGGCTATTTTGCTTCTATGCACATCTGTCTTATTTTTCCTTCTGTTTTTGGATAAGCTCATTGTGATCATTGTCTACAACGATTAAAATGGGGATTGCCCAGTAACCTTCAGAATAATCTTCCACTGAATTTAACAAATGGAACAAGAAGGAAAACAGTTTTACTCTGGGCATTTACATTATGCAAATCTTCAAAGCTGTGACTGGGACAATAGACTAATAAAGTTAAGTGCTTACAAATACTTGTTAAGGAAGGAGAACGTCAATTCTTAACCTACAAGAAAAGCATATGTTGTATTTACTGCAGCTAAAAAAATTTCGGCTGAAAATTAGAAGGCAAAAAAGATTAAGAATATAGTGAAATCAAGTCTAGGAAACTTCTATAATCACTTTCCCAGAATGAATTCTGAAATAGATTTGATTCCCAACCACAGGGAAGATGAATAATCCCCTCTTGCCACATATGGGACTGAACTAAATAACTCAGAAGAAGACAAAATCCTCTCTTTACCTGCTCTAGTGAAAAGGTTAGCTTAGCAGTAGAGCTGTAATTTGATTCCAATCAAGTAGGCATTACACAAACACTTAAGAGACCATTCTCTTTCTGAATAGATTAAAACACATAGGCTACATCCACACATGCAGGCATGTGCACTTGCAGCAGCTTAAATAGCAGCAGTACAAATTTGTGCCTCAGCACATGTGCCTGAACATGCAGTTTGCTGTGGGGCAAATTGTGCAACTTCCTCCTGGATCTGCATCTAGGTGGAGCTGGAAGCTGGGACTGCCCAGGAGAGCAGCTCAGGGCTACACGCCCTCAGGAGCTTCTGAGAGCTGGCCAGTTGATATGTGGGTATACTAGCCCCCTCTGCCAGCTGGACTGCTGCAGCAGCCCTGACTTAAGAGTGGCCCCTGAACCTTCTGCCCACTGGGATCTGCAGTCTACCCACTGCTGCGGTCTGACCACTCTGGGTCAGGGCTGCTGCAGCAGTCCAGCTGGCAGAGGGGGCTACTGTACCCACATATCAATTGGCCAGGCCTCAGAAGCTCCTGAGGTCAAGTAGCCCTGAGCTACTCACCAGGGTAGCTTTTTATACTGCAATGGGGGCTGCTGCCTGGCTCTGACCTGCTGCTACCTGTGACACCAACCGTCCCCTTGGACCTGCATCCCCATGACCTTGCCAGACCTGAGTGGGGATCACATGGCCACCTGGGCTGTGGTATAGACACTGCAGCAGAGACATCTGCACCTCTGGGCCAGTCGCCAGTGGGCCGTGGCTGCACAGTTGGCCTTTGTGAGGCACTGCTGCCAAGTGTGCCCCTGTCCTGCCATCAGGGCAGTTGTCACTTGGAAGATGTGCTCATTCTGGTGGCACGCTTTGAACTGTCGAAGTGTGTTCTTCTGGCCCCAAAGGGCCAGGAGGTCAGCCACCCCATCTGCCCTCCAGCTGGGTCCCCGGTGCCAGTGCTGGGCAGGCTTCTATGCCTGGGTCCCGCCACTTGCCTCACTAGCAGGAATCCTGGTGTTCCTTGTTTAAAAATTGCAAATTCTCTGATAAAAAATCTGTGTTCTTCCATGATGAAAATGAACCACCACTATATAGAGAGAGAAAGAGAGAGAGATCAATCAAGCAATGTTTTATTGATATATTTACAGTTTTAAAGCAATTTGGAAGCCTACCAGTGCTTCTGTCATCAGAATGGTGTTTGCTTTTGGTTTATTTATCATAGAAAAATCACAGCTCCCCTTGCCCCCTTTGCTAACCAGGATGTGGGGACAGCTGAACCTGCAGCCACAGCTCCTGCCAGCAAGTCCCATCCTGTCTGGTGGCTGGGCATACAGGTGAGATGTGGGGGGATGTGGGTTTGCGGGAGGAGGGTGGGATGGTGTGGGGGGGGTGGATGTAGGGTTCTTGAGTAGGTGTGTGGAGGGGCTCATGGGTAGATGTGTGGTGGGTGTGGGGTTTGTGGGTGTGGAGCTTGAGGGGGGATGCAACACATCTGCCCTCCCTACCTCCTCTACAGTGCAGAGCCCCTGGCATTGGCAGCAGCAGCCAGCCGAGCCATCAGGGCACTCATGGCCCACTGAGGGCAAAGCCCTGTGGCAGTGTGGCAGTGCCTGAGACCCAGGGGCTGCACACAGTGAATGGAGCTGGCTTCACCTGCTGGCATGTGCCTCCTTACAAGACTGGGTCAACTCCTGCGACCATCCAGGGTTCCCAGTACTGCATGCAATAGCTATGTGCCATCGGTCTGGACACGTGGAAACCCAGCCCGGCCCAATGGTGAGTAGATCATACATGCAGTGTGGGGCAGGGCCATCCCTAAAGTACAGCAAATCAGGGTGACCACCCAGGGTTCCATGCTTTGGGGGATCCTGCACTTCAACATCTGAGGGCTGCAGCAGAGGTTCTGTCTGGTACCCATCCCATAGCACAGCCTGGCCCTCCGAGGCTGCCGGACACTGGGCACCATGGCTCAACTCAGCTCAGGGCCCCCTGCTGCAAGGGCATCTCTGACCCAGCCCAGCCTGCCCAGCACAGCCCTCACCTCAGCTGCAGATGGCCCCCCAGGGCATTCTGCTCTGCAGCTCATGTCACTCAGCTCTCTTAAGGGGGCCCTGCACCTCCCTAGGGTCAGACCTGCTGCCGGGAGCCCCAGGTGGTGGCAGGAACCGAACTGGTCTTGTCCAAAGACGCACACCAGTGGGCTGGGCTGGCTCTAGTTGCCATGTGCACTCCCCGGGTTTCAGGTGGTGCCACACCACCATGGGGCTCTGGCTGCAGTGGGCCATGAGTGCCCCAACAGTCTGACTGGCTGCTGCTCCCAGTGCCAGGGTCTGTGTGCCACAGGAGAGTGTGTGGTGGGGGGGGAGGTGCAGGTGTATGGTGCCCCCCCCACAAACTCCACACCTACAACCCCCCTGAGAAACCTCACAGTCCCCCCCACTCCCACAGCCCCTCTATCCCCATATCCCTGATTACCAGAGACAGAGTCTGGGTCCAAGCCACTGCTGCCAGCGTTGCCCCACTTCTGTTTCTTCCAGCACGCTGAGGCAGTATGCTAGAGCAGCAGGGGCAGGCATAGAGATGCTCTGGCCAGGTGCTAGAGTATCTCCTTGGAGGACCTAGGCTGGTTGCCTCTAGGCATGCATCAGGAGCATGCCCTGCACCACTTTTTTCCAGGGTGTTTTCTTTTAAAACTGGGATTTTCCAGTATCAAATTTAGAGTCCATGCTACAAATATGCAGCACAAGGAACAGCTTCCGACCCTACTTCTATGATTCTATGATATGATTTTCATTCATGGCATGCCTTCTGTAGCATCTCTAACTGCTTTGAGATGCTGCAACAAACATGTGCTTGCATAGTCTCCATCTTGCAGTCAGATCCATGTTCTTCTCCCATTTTAGCTGCCATCAAAACTTAATGTTAACCTACATTTATTCCATAAGCTGAACTGTGACCCATATAACAGCAAACAGTGCCCATATAACGAACTTCCAGTTTCTTACTCATTTTGGGGTATTTCAAGGTTATTGAGGATTTTGATGGTGGGGGGGTGAACTATGATTAAAATAGTTCTAGGCTTCGCACACAAGAGGGGAAATGGAACTTAATAGAATATATCTAGATAATATCACTGCCCCTGTTAACTTTAATATTATATCTTTCACAGTGGGGAAATATACCAAATCCAAGTGTTCTTCTTTTTCATTATAAAGACTCTACAGTTTCTCTCAATTTTCTATAAGCCTTTGCTGGAAGCACATGCTCTTGGGATAGTAAATAGCTTTTTGAAAGCAAATGCCTATCAAAATTATTAAGAAAGATGTCATTTAGTCTGCCTTTCTCAGACAAGTGATTGATAAATATTTTCAGCTTCACTCCCCACTGCATAGCTGAATGAGCTGACCTGCACTTTGCTGCTCTATGTTAAGTGTTGCTGCAGTTTTGAATCTGACGAAGTGCTTGTATTCAGGCTACTTAATAGGTGTTTTAAACTGAGTGCCTTACAGAGGGCAGCGCTTGACCATTTATTTTCATTTGCAACATTTCAGAATGAACCAACTTCTGCTCTCATTCATCATGTGACAAGTAAAAAAAAAAAAAAGGACTTCTTTCTGACACTGACTAATGTACTTTAGAATAAGCAAAGTAATATCAACCCCAAAAGTACTTTCCCCCTTTCACTTCAATAGAGGTCCTCCACTTACAGGATTCCTTGTCTCACTCCTATTTTAAATTTAAAGGAACCAAACACAGTTCTGCATTTGACTGGGGAAAAGAAGATATAGAGATTCTTATGAAGTTGTGGGAAAAGGGTTGCAGGGCAAGTTGTGGTGGGCCAGTAGGGGGTGCTCTTTTGTTGAGCCACCCACCTCACTGCATCCAACCACCTTCCAGGCTCCGAGTGCCTCCCTGGGGGCGCCTCAAGTCCAGCCGACCCTCTTCCTGGAGCACACCCACTAGCCTGGGGGTTCCACTGCCACCACCCAGGGCTGGGCTTGATTCTGTCTCTGCGCACCCTGGGAAACACAAGCCTAGTAGCCCTCGAGGGTACTTGATTCACTTCAAGAACTAGGGATGCTTCCCTCAGTCAGAAGCACAAGTAGCGGTCTCCCTTAGTCAGCCGAACCAAGGGGACCCCCAGGAGTAATTTAGACCCACTCCCAATAAGTCTCCCACACTAGGTACAAAGGAGAACGTTATTGGTTACAAAGGGTAGGGTTAGAATAGGGTACAGGGTAGAGCAATATCAGAGAAAACCCATAGAGCAAACTCCCCTTGCTGGGTAGCCTTTGATCACACATCTGAGTTACTGCAAGCTATATATCTCATTAGATCTCAGGTAGCTTACTCATGAGTATCATCCAGAGGCAGGTGGAGATTCCCTCTGGAGGCAGGCAGTTCCTTGATCATGAGTTTTGAGAGAGAGAGCAAGTTTCAGAAGGTACAGCTCTTCTCCCTCTCTAAGTCTTCCTCATGGCTGCTGCCTCCTCCTCCTGGGCAGTCCTTAACTTATATAGCCCTTGTGACCTCATTTACCTGGTCCAATGGAGGCCAGTACCTGTTGGCTGTCAGCCAACCAATTTGAAATGCATCACTAGTTGCTGGGCAGACTGGCAGTTCCTAGCTCCTCAGGGAGCAAGCCTCTCACCCAGGTATGTGATACTAATCACATAGGCAGAGGGAGAGGGTTTCCCCCCTCCATCAGGAATGTATCCAGCTCAGGTTACCTAAAGAGATAGGGTAAGGTGTGTATCCTCTGCTGGGCCCATCCTAACCAAATTGTCACAGAGCAGAGTTTTTGGGTTGCAACAGAGGTGGCCTTCTGCCACACAAGTCAGACAGATACTTGCATAGAAGTTAAGCAAAAACCCTTTAGAGCACTATTTCATACACTTCACTGTTCTTGCTGCTACTGATCTGGCCAGGTTGGGCTCTCTAGGGTAAGCTCTGGAGGCAAAATAAAAATGCCTATATTTGTGAAGGCAGCAGGGATTGGAAGCACACTGCTAGGACATAACATCTCAGGTGTACAAATCCTGGAAGTGGGTGTTTGGATGAGAACTGAAGGGTGAACCTAACAGGCTTTCTCTCTTGCCTTCTGCTGCATGGGGTTTGGGCCAGAAGCAGTATAGAGGCCTAGCTAAGTGATGATTTAATACCAGAATAGTAGTAGCATACTGCAATTTAAAAACTGGTCATTTAAAAAAGTTGCTCACTTTTTTTTCCTACTGTATTGTATCATTCTGTGAAGGGATTCTCTACTGATACATCAGCAGCTACCCTTTTACAAGCCTCCTCCATTTAATGAACAGGTTCTACTACATGCAAAGACTAATATTAAAGGCACAATTCTTATTTTCAATTTTAGAGCCTTTTTGGAAGGAAATATAACTTGTCATAAACATTAGATCCAGCTGAAATGCAGTATTCAGGGTCTCAGCTGTAGAACTATTATTTTAATTAACTTTCAAATTTTCCACTCATTCTGAAAGGTACAGCAGGAGTCTGCAAACATTAATTTTGAACAGCGTGGGCCAAATCCTGAAGACCTAATGTTCTTTTACTCTCAGTGACAATAATAAGCGTTTGCCTGTGTAATGACTGTATGTTTGACCTTTAAATTCAGCAGTACTTAAACCCAGTGAAGACAGTCAAGGATGTGAAATTCAACAAATGTAAAGTCTTGGGACAGAATGATTTCATCCACAAATACAGACTGGGGAATGATTGGCTAGGCTCCAGGACTACAGAGAAAGACCCTAGGGGATTATAGCCAGCCATTCACTGAATATGACCCAACAGTGTACTCTGGCTGCAGAAAAGCAAAGCAAAGCCAGCAGCATACTGGATTGTATTAATAGGAGTGCCTCTTGCAAATTAAGGAAAATGGTAATTGTGCTCTATTCAACACTGATGAGGCCTCACCTGGAGTAGTGTCCAATTTTGGGCCCCACACTTAAAGAAACATATGGGCAGTTTGAAAAGAGTCCAGCACAGGTCAACAAAATGATTAGAGGCTTGGAAAACATGACATATGAGGAAAGGCTAAAAGAACTAAGGTTATTTATGCTGGAGAATAGAAGACTGAGGGGGGATTGGATAATAGTTTTGAAATATATGGAGGGTGATTCCAGGTAAGTTGGAGATGTGCTTTTCTCTGTGGCCATAGGGGAAAGGACTAGGAGCAAAAGCCTCAAACTGCACCAGAGGAAATTTAGGTTGGAGATTAGGAGGAACTTTCTGACCGTGAGGTTGGTGAAGCATTGGGCAGACTACCTAGAGAAACTGTGGAATCTCCATCCTTGGAAGTTTTCAAGGGCAGGTTAGACACTTGACTAAAATATTTGAATCAGGGATAATCCTGCTTCAAGCAGGGGGCTAGTCTAGATGTCTTTCTGAAGTCCTTTCTATCCCTACTTTTCTATGATTTTTTTGTAGAAGGCTACAAAAGGCATCCATCTAGTTGAATTCCTGCATAAAGGCCTGTAGAACTTTCCCCCCAAGCTGCAGTCAAGTATGTATTCCAGAACAAGACTTATTCTCATCTAAAGGACTTCAAGCAATGGTGAGTCCCTCGTTTTGTCTCATTTAGTCTGCCTTGCAGCTTCTTCCACTGGATTTTGTTGCGTTTTCATTTCCTAAATTAAAAAGCTGCTTACTAGCAAATCCATTTTTCAGATGTAAGTACCTTTAAATGGTGATCAACTCACCTGTCCATCTCTTCTTTGAAGAGGAGCTTTATTAAGCTTCATATCACATGGCACATGGATCATTTCCGTGACTTACTTTTGCTTCTTTCCTATATTTCCACTATCTTCTTGGAGAGTGGACACCTAAACAAAGTTCACCATTCTAGTAGCAGTCTTTCCAATACTGTGTAAAAAGTCACAGTAACTTTCATTTTTAGACATCCAGAACTCCATAACTGTCAGATCACTCACACTGAGACAGATTTCTATACTACCCTTCACGTCCTTCCCGTTGTTGCTGATTTCCAAGACACGCATTCATCTACAAAGTATAATCTGTGTTCTTGGTTTCCAGGTGTATTAGTTGACATGCAGATATATTAAAACATATTTTGAGTGGTAAACATGCAACCAAGTTATATAAATTGCTCTGAAACAGTAACCTATCCTCCTCCAATTTATTATTTAATTTTATTATATCATCTGCAAGATTCAGCTGCATTGATTTTTATATCATCTAGATCACTGATATAAATATTAAATAGTGCTGGATGAAGAACAAGAGGGTGAACCAGCTAGAAAAGACCCCAGACATTGACAGTTACAATTGGAGATCTGTCAGTGAGCTAGTTTTTAATCCATCTAGTTTGTGCCCTGTTTATTCCACGTAAGGCAAAATTTTAATTACTATATAACATGTGGCACTAAGTCAAATACCTTGGGAAACTCTAATTATATTTATATCAGTAGAGTTACCTTCATCAACAAGACAATCTGCAGTTTTTTCGGGAAAAAAGTGTTTCACAAAACATACTTTTCCTGAAACCAAGAATATCAGCATTAATTACATTTTTTGGCCTCTAATTCTGGTAGCGTCCCAAATTAGTCATTTCCTTATTTTGCCTGCTATTGATGTCGGGTTGGCTGTTCTGTAACTTCCTGAGTCATCTCTTGTTTAAAACACTGCAAGTACATGGGCATTCCTCCAGGTCTGTTAAAAATTAGCATCAGCAGGTCAGAGAGATCCTCATCTAGTTCACTTAGGCAGATCTATCCACTGCTAGCTACAGTGTAACATAGAGATGTCTGAGCTTCGTTGGGTACCAGTAGCAATCTAATGTTGGCAGCCCAGAGCTCTGTGAAATATACCTGCTGGTTTTTAGGCATCTTGATTTGAAAATGTTTCATTTTAGAACACACGTCCCTCATCTGTTTGAGATGAATGACTTTCATCTGCATCCCCAACTGCGGACGGGGGAGATGCTTTCTTCCAAATATGTAATAACAATACACGTTCCATATTCTGCCTCTTCTGTATCACTGTTTATACTTTTATCATCCAAACTGAACGATAGACTTATGATTGACCTGGGGTTCCTTTTATTTCTTATATGTCCTTTTAAAAATGCCTATTTATGATCTTTGTGTTGGGGTGCTGTTATAGCCATTATGGTCCAGAAATAATGAAAGGCAACAATTTGTGTGAGTGACAAGCTTCCAGCTATCATATATCCTTCTCCCTAGGAGACACGAGGAAGGGTATGTAGTACCAGAAAGCTTGTCCCAGATATACAGCTGGTCAAATAACAGAAATCATCCACAAAAATCCTTGCCTTCTTTTTTAATTCTAATGGCTATTTCATTGATTCCTCTAGCTTTATCTGTCATCTGTCTATATTTTTTAACTTACAATTTTTGCTCATTGTCATTAACTTTCCCTTTACTCTACTCTATTCTTTACATTGTTTTTCCTCTTTTCACATTTTCTTTAATTTTTTAATCAGTACAGGTTTTGGTTTTGATTTTGTGGAAGTGAGGCTTCTAGGGCATTGAGTAAAATGTTCAAACAATTCCTAGTTTTCATTGCCTAACTCTTCTGCAAAAATGTTATGTTCTTAGGCAGTCAAGCAAACAGTTGCTTAAAGCTTTGAAAAGTTGATTCTTTTTTGAAGCTTAAAGTACAGACATTCCTGGAACGCTTTTGTGTTATACAAAATAAAGGTGATCATTGCTTGCTAAAAGTTAATGGTTCCTTAACCACCAATCTTATTTATATGTCAGAATATGTTCCCATATTTAATTACACTGTACTGCATTTAGACCTTGGCAACTCTTTTGCAAAATAGCTATAGAACAGGGGTGGGTAGAATACAGCACATGGGCCAGATCCGAATCCAGCCCACCAAGGGATTTTATCTGGCCCATGTCGGATCCCTTGGCCCCACCCAGCCTAGATGTGAGGGGCAGCCCAGGTCATAGCACGTGTCTCTATTTCTGATGCCCCCAGGCATGCTGCAGAGCTGACACAGTACAGCAGCTGGACTCCCATGCCGGCAGCCCTGGCAGTGGCAGGTCCTTCCAGATGCTGGTGCCAATGTTGCCACTGTCACCAGACCCGTCCCTACTGCCCAGGCACCCTGGCCCATCTGCCCCACACCTACCACCAGGGACACTGGATGGAGTAGGTGAATGGGATCTCCATGGAGATTGGCCCAGAACCCACATGGGATGGGCATGCTTGGCAAGGGAGACAGGATGGGGCCACAGGTGGACAAGGAGTGGTCAGGAACAGGATGGGAAGGCAGAGCCAGGGCTGGGGCCAGGATAGTGAGGTGGTGACAGTGCAGGGCTGGGCATGGGGCACAGCCATGATCGTTGCCCACACATCCTTGCAGCAGGCACCTGTTCCATGGGTAGGGGTTTTCCAGGAGGAGTGGATCATGGCTCTGCCCTGGGCCCTGGCCCCACACTGTCACTGCCCTACAATCCTGGCCCTGGCCCTGCTCACCCATCCTGCTCCCAAATGCTGCTTCCCGTCCACTCACAGCCCCATCCTATTTGCCCTGCTGAGCACAGGGGTCCTGGACCATTCTCAATGGACATCCCTGTGGTCAGGGCTGGGATCAGCGGGCAGTCACAGTGCAGGGCCAGGCCCTGGGGCCACTTAGGAAGTTTTGGTGAGCTGCTGCTGGTGGGAGAGGGGGCAGAGTGTTGATCCAGCCCAGCCCAGCAGTAGGGGGTTGTGCTGATCCATCCCACAACAATTCACCAAAACTCCCTAAGTGGCCCTCCAGCCCAAATAATTGCCTACGCCTGCTATAGAAATGTGTAATTTTTGTTCTTTGGTGAGAAGGTCACCAACCAGTATCCCTTAGGTAAGGCATCTCTATGCTTCTTTCAGGCTGAGCCCACACTCCTGCCCACTTCCTCCCTCTTCATGTCCACCAAATCTCCAGAACAGGACAGTGGTTCTGCTTAGAGTTCCCTTGACATCTTGCCAATAAGCACATCCAATGCAAGACAGCCTGAGAATGGTTCTGGATGTGGTATCAACACTAGGGCTGTGTGAAGCTTCGGTCCCTGATTTGATTTGGCAGAGATTCAGCCCAATTCAATGGCTGAATCTCTGAATCCAAATTGAATCAGGAGACTCTTTAATCTCTCCGAATGGAATCAGAACCCTCTGAATCGATTCAAAGAGATTTGGAAAGGTCCAGAGATTTGGACACGGACACAGCTTTCAATGTTTTTTCTACATACCTCAAGGTACTGGGCACCTCATGAATGTTGCGATGCTGGGGCGGATGGAGAATCCCACAGGAGCGCAAATGGCTCCCTGGCATGCTTAGCAGCAGAGCTGGAAGTAGACTAGAAGCACTTCCAGTCCGCTTCTGGGTCCACCAGGGAGCGTGCACACCACCCCACCCCACCCCCGGCTCAGCAACTGGTGCCTCCTAGGTCTTGGGGGGCACATGGGATCCACCAATTGCTGAGCCAAGAGAATGCAGGGGGGGGGGGGGGGGCCCAGCACGCTCCCCAGTGGGCCCAGAAGTGGACCAGAAGTACTTTCAGTCCACTTCAGGGTTCGCCATCAAGCACATGGGAGGGATCCCCCTTCACTCCTGTGGGATGCTTCATTCGCCCCAGCATCACAGCATTCACAAGCTATGCCTGGTACCTCAAGGTATATAGAAAAAACCTTTTTAGCTGTGTCTGTGGGCAAACAGCTGATTCTCTGATTCAGCATCAAACCTCATATTCGGATTCAGCCAAATCAAATCAGGGACAGTGATCTGAATCAATTAATCAAATCACTGTCCCTGATTCAGGCTGAATCCAAATCCAAATTGAATACGGCCCATTTCACATACCCCTAATCAACACCCCTCTAGAGTTAGTTGGAGAATGGAGTTGGAGAGAAAGGTGGGTTAAGTTGCTGGGGAATCGAACAGAATAAAGCAAGAGGGAGCAGCAAAGCAGACTGGGGTCAGCTAGAGCCCTGTACCCAGACAAATTATGTTGCCTGCTCAGAAGTTTATACGAAGGAAGTGAAGAGTCATGTGATCATTCCAGTGACAGGAGTGGGCAGAGGGCTAGACCTTGATGGAGGATTCAAACCACCCTTGCCCAGTTTGGTTGGTCAGCTAGAGAGTGGCAGACCAGGGTGAGTGGTTGTGCTGGACAGGCTGAGATCTCATGTCAGGTGACAAGTGGCAACATTCCTCACTTCCCATTTTGAACTTACAAAACAAATGTTAAACCTCAGTTTTGATGCTCTGAGTACATAACTTATCCCACCAACTTTTATTAGGTACATAATATTTCTTTGTGTCTATGAGCAACTCCAACTTCTCTTGTTTATTGCCTAGGGTCTCAGGGTATACCATTAAATTGTGTCCTCTTGTTTTTGGACCCCCTAAATACATTACATTTTAGAATCTGTTAATGTATTTGTGTGTTTGCACCATGATTGTCTGTTCTTACACTTTCCCATTAGGATGGAAATCCTCCTGGATATTCTAGCCATTTAAGCACCCAGGGGATTGGTACCCATGGCATGAGAGCTGTCAAAGCCATATACATACTCTTCTCTCTAGTAAGCACCCAGCGCTGCTTCTACCCACTGACTTAATCCAGAGCACCAAACATGCATGTTGAATGTGCAGTGCAGAAGTACCATGGCAAAGGAAGGTGTGAAACACAAGGTTGTTTGATAGATTGCTTTCAGGGCTTTGTGATAGTTTGATATTCTGTGAAGTGTAATACAAAATAGAGGAGGTCATTTGCAGCTGGAATTGCATAGACAATGATACTGCCAGCCTAAGATTCTTAGACTGCTGAGAAAAGGCAAAGATGAAGCAATACTATATTGAATATGAATAACTTGGGTGATTTCATGATCCTAGAAAATGTATTGGAATGAGGTAAAAAAACTTCTAAAGCAAGTGCTAGGATGTCTGTCTTTCAGATAATCTAATCATAATGATCAATACATATTGGATGCATGGAAACCGCATTCTCACCCTTAAAGTTCTGTCAACCAGAGAGTGCTTCTAGTTCATTCTGGATGCAAAGCATGCAGGGTTCAGAGGGGTAGAAATGTACAAGTGAAAAACTTGCATAGTTCACTGATCCAGTGAAAAATAACCCTTGCCATTCTTTATCACCACTCTTTTGTTCTGCTTTTCTCACTTTTTCACTGAACACATTAGCTCCCCTTGATTCTGTGTAGATCAAAGCTTTCCATCTCTCTTGACCTCAGTATGTGTGTTCAGCTTGAAGCTTCAGTCTTAGTTTTAATGTGTAGTTCACTCCCTGGGAAGACCAGGAATTAGTTCTTGTAGAGAATGGGAAGAAGATGCTAAGTAGGTGAATTCTCAGTTAATAGATCAGAATGCATGGTAAAGGTAATATTTTTTATTAGACCAACTAACTATTTGCAAAAAAAAGTATTTATTTGCAAGCTTTTGGGCACACACACCCTTCTTCAGACATAGGAGAATGCAAAGAGTGTAAAATGTCTCCTAGGTGGACATGAAAATTCATATTTAATAGGAGGTGGTGTAAGTTCTCCTGGTTGGAAAAGTTCATTTTGTGCAAATTGTGTTCAGATAAAAATTAGAGCAGTGTGTGTACCTCAAAGTTGTCTGATGGCTAGCAGGATGCTGAAGTATGTTTCCTTCTGGTTATGATGTTTCATATTTCACTGGAGGGTGGGTAGATGCTCTCCTGGGCAAAGAAGTTCCTTTGTATTGAGGCAGCCTTGTGCTCTGTGATAATGCAAATTTAGCTGGCAGGAGCAAGGGTGTCAGTTTTCAGGTTTCTAGGTGTTGATTTTTGCTTCCTTCTTGTAAAATTATGAAGTATCTGTTAACCTGTATCCCAGTTAATAGATCAGTGGTTGCTAACTGTAAATAGTCTTATCTAGGCTTAGCTGAAAAGAAGTTGTATAGAACTAGGGGTATCTTTAAGCTAAGGGTGTCACTGACAGACAGTTTAGTAGCACTGTTTACAGGGTCGCCAATTGTCCATAAATTTACAGATACTGGGTGAATAACCAGTATAAAAATGCCTGTCCATAAATTCTGTTAAAAAAAAATGTGCTGTCAGTCAGAAAAGAAACTGCAGGCAGCGTTGAAGCACAGACAGAGCACAGCAGTGCATGTGGTGTCCCAGTGAAAGCACAGCACCCTAAAGAGAGCTCTTCTTAGGGCTTTGTGGCTCCTTTCCGAATTCTCAGCTATGAGCTGCTGCTCCTGGTGCCTCCTGGCTGCCTGTAACACTGGTGTGTGCCAGGTAGGCAGTCATCTTTCTTTCGCAGGGTGGGGCTACCTGGACAGTGAGCTAAGGGGGTGCAGCATGGTGCAGAGGTCAGATTGGGTACCAGCATGCAGGGGTAAGGGAGCAGGTGGGTGCAAAACCATTGATGCAGACAAGTAGAGTTGCCAGTCCAAGTAGGTTTTTTTCACTGATAATCTTCAAATGTTAACTGACAACCAAACTGTTTCACTGTGGTTTACCCAGCCGTTGTCCATGGTCTGACAGAGGAGCTACAGTTGCATTATGTAAAACATATATCAGTAAAAAGCTTTCTTGTCAGCAAAAGGCTTGCAGATGGTAAGTAAAAAAAATTTTTCTTGGGTTGGTAACCCTCACTGTGTATGACAAGAGGAAAAAGGAGGGACAGAGAGAACATGAATAAAAAAATAAGATTTAGATGCTCTTACAAGTATGAAACAGAGGTTCTATGTCTGTGCCCTTGGCAAAAAAAATTGATAATTGTTTTTACAAGAGATCAATTTTGATTTTAATTCCTGCTAAGTTGTTTTAAAGATGGCTGAAACCTGAAAATAGCTTCCATAGTTATGTGCATGTGAATACTTTTCCATGGTGTAGGAACGGACTCTAGAGGTTCTGGGCAGTGCTTTGCAGGGACGGTTTCTTTCCTCTTCACTGTATGTTCTAAGGAAAGCATCCCAGGACACAAACTTCTCTTTGGTTTCTCACAAGACAAAGGAAGTGCCCTTCTCCCCCAAAATATAATGAAAGATGTGATGATACAAAATAGCAGTGACCGGTTTCAACTAAAACTGGTCCGTCCTCATTATTTGTCATGAAATTGCTATCAACAACAAAACTTTTCTAGTCAGTGCTTTTTGACAGAGCTATGCAAAATCTCTCTGTTTAGGTGAGCATCAACCTATTTTTCCCTTATTCGCGTTTCCTGAGATTTTGTGCCTTTCATATTTTCCATTAAGCTTCAGATCCATTTGAAGCCATGCTGGGGAAGAACCAAACAAATCAACAATTAACCCCATTAGTGTTGGGTTAATAGTTTTAGGGTTTGTTTAGTACAGAAGACTACCAAGGAGGCAAGGTGCTCAATGAAATCACAAAACTGAGTGTTGAAGTAACTGGCTCTTGTGAAGCGACAAAAAAAGGGAAGGTACTTCACAACTGGTGTTTTTTTCCAATGTCACTCAGCATTCTCTTGTGCTTCAAAATTGAATAAGTCAAAATGTAGAGCCAGAGGAGCTCCTCCTCCTGCTGTATGACTTTCTCTCTTATTTGCTTGATTTGGTTTGCTTTACTACTTCCAAGCTGTTTCTAATGTATTGCTTATAAAATGAAATCAATTTATAGAGGACTGAAAATCCCCAGAGCTGGTAAGTTTATGGGTCTTATTGATTTACTCTGTGCTACACTGGGTTAACTTTACTGATGTCATCTGAATTTTTTTTTTTTTCAACAGTGTGGGAAGAAAATCAGACCAATTATGTCCATTGTGCTTATATTACTAATGGAGAGATAAAAAGATCATTTTTTCAGCCAACATCTAGCATACCAAATTACAGTTAAGATGAAGAAGATGATTCATTAGATTCTGTTTCCTTCGTGTGTTTTATCAGACATCATTAAGCATACTTGAATGTGAGTCTGTGTAATGAGTAAAAAGTAACAGGACTTATGAAGTAAAATGAGTTATTGGTAATGAATAAGCTACAACTTTTTTCAAGTATTATTTCTTGACATTGCAAATTAAGCTGTTCTGGCTAGCAAGTTAAAGATAGGTTTTCCCTTTTTCTCTGATGTTACTTTTATGTTTAAATAGGTTGAGTTCACATTGAAATGATAGTGCATAGTGCTGCTGGTTCTTTATTGTGTTGTTAATGATGACAGGGCACATAGAGCTTTGGATAGATGTCTTCTGAATTATTTTTAAATCTAAATATTTTTTGTCAGCTAGTATTATTTTCTTATGAATTCTGAATCTTTAGTAGTTAAACACCTCCCCTCCATTGCTCCTATTTATTTATTTGGAGCTTACCCCAGAATAAGGATTAACTCAACATTTATAATAGGAACTGAATCTTCCTTTATTGTACTGAATATAGCTCTGGTAAAATGTAATAGATTTCATGTCTCTGCTGAAAAAGAGAATTAAGTTTTCAGTCTTGCTGGTGGTGAGTGGAAGCTTTCAAATGGATACCTGTCCAATGGGAACTGGATGGAGACCTCTACCTCCTTTCATGCAGACTACATAATAGTTGGACCATCCCAGTGGAGTAGTCAATACTGGAATGTGTGTGTATACTAAACTTCACTTTTATCCCACTATTTTGGGTAAGTCCCACTTTAGCTACAGTGGTAATGCGGGTTAAGGTATGTTTCTATAAAACCCAAAGCATGAGATCCAAGCCTCACACTGGATTCATGATGAAGGTTGCCCTGTGGTAGCTCCAGTTGTGAAGATCATTTGGATTGTTGAGTAAAAGGCAGCAGGACACAATAATAGTCACATCAGTCACTTGTATGCTGTGACTGTCATTGGTGTATCTTAACCATACTATCTCAATGAGCCATCTCAGCTCAAGAAGACAATTTACCCTTTTTAATTTTATTTGTAAAGGGAGGTCTTTTGGATTATTGAAGAGATCTAAGACTCCTGTTGTTCTGCCACCTTTCCCATTTATGCTTGCTCTGGCTTCCAGAGGTATTGATCCCTGAAGTTGCTCAGTAATGGCATGATCAGCATTCCCTTCTAGTAGTCTGTACATGGCCTCTTTTCTTTAAGAGGTATGGAAAAAACATTAATAGTAATATCAAGGGGCAAAATAAATCAGCCTCATATCCAGTATTTATCATCTTCTAACATGAAAAAACATGTTATACATGTTATACATATGTATATACATATGTATATATACGTATGTATGTATGTACATAACTTCTAGCTGCAGGATGTAATTTTTTACTTGGCTTTATGAATTCCAACAAAACAATCTTAAAAAAAGAAAAAAAACCCATTAAATGGTGTGCATCAAAAGTCTTTGTGTTAAAAATAAATACCAGTATGCTAGCAAAACACAACGCTAAAGATTTGTAAGTGTCCAATTTGTCCATGACTGCCAGGTAATATTAAAGTAGGCTCCCTGTATTCATAAGATTTAATTTCACACAGCCATTACTTCTGGTGTTCACTTTGTGTGAATAACTCCTGAAGGGTAGAAAATAATGACCCAGCAAAAATAATTTTAAAGCAAAGGAGGTGAGAAGTAATTTGCAGAAAGCATCTAACAATTTTTAAAAGGGAACATCTCCCACAAGCAGCTCTAAAGCTTTGAATTTGGGGAAAGAATAGTTGCTCAGCATGTCACTGTCTCAAAACTTACTTAATATAGTCTTATAACAGATAATGAGATATTAATGTTGTCTACTGTATGTTTAAATGGTGCTATCCCCTTAAGATGAAGATAATTTATTAGGAAGCAATATGCCTTATGGAATGGCACAATACAAATGGTATGAAGTTTAATAATAGGAAGTGCAAAGTCACGCAATTAAGGTTTAATAATAAGATTTTTTTGCTGTAAAATAACAATTCATAACATAGACACAGCAGAGGAAGAGAGGGACCTGCCTATAGTGGGATGACCATGAGCTACCAGCAGTATACAGCTCTGAAATAAGTTAATGAAATTCTAGGTTGTGTCAGGTGGGTTATATTCAGGTATACACTAATACCTTGTGTAGTACTACTGCACAACGTATTAGTATATTCTGTACAGTTTTAATCACCTATGTTTATAAAATACTTAATTTAAACTGAAACAGGGAAAAAGGAGGGCTATTAGGATGTTTAAAAGAATGGAGCATTTATGAAGGGAGATTTAAAAAGTTTAGCTTAAAAATGAAGAGAAGGAGATAATACAAATACGTTAAAAAAAAATACATTTATCAAGTTTATTTTCCAGAGGGAGAAGAGTTACAAGTTCCTTACAAATTAAGGAACAATGTGGTTACAAGATCTATTGGCTACAAGCACCTTATGAAGCAATTTTGACTGGAAACAAAAAGATTCCTAAATATTAGAGAAATGAAGGTGGGTTGAATTGGTTTCTGAGCAAAGTAGGGGAGAAAAAGAACCTGAATCATTCCAAGATGGATGTTGAAAAGCTTATGGAAGAAATATTAAGATAGGACATAGGTGCTCTTGAATCAGTAATCAAGATGCCCCTACTGGTACTTAGTACGCTCTCAGGGACCTGGCTGGAGGGTTTTGCACTTACACTCGGGATTTAACCAATCACCATAGTGGGGTCACAAATTTAATTTGTTTCTCCAGGTCCAAATGGCAAAGAATGTGATGGGTTTTGCCTTCCGCTGTTAAGTGGTACATAGTCCTCTTCCAAATTTATCAGAGCATATATTGACCTATTCTTTGCCATTGAAGTGGAAGGGCGTTGTTCATCTCCCCAAGTTTGGCACATTGTTGGCTTTTTTGGTTTTTGATTTCAGAAGAAGCTTAATGGCGGTGGCAGGTACATAGTAGATTAAATTATACAGTTTTGGGGACTCTTTGTATAAAAAGTTATCTGTGAACAAAAAAGCTGGATTTGATGGCTCAGAAGACCCCTTCCTGTCCTATAATGTTTAAGCAAAGATAATAGCATTTTATCTTGCAATATCATTCGTGAGACCTTTTCAATTTCTGCGATTCTATTTTTTGTCAGTACTCACCCAATTGGATGGGCAAAAAAGTGATTGAACTGCACAGGTATTATTATTTTTATAACTTAATTCACAAACTGTATATGTAGCTACTCATAACTCATGAAAACTCATACTACATGTGTTTAATTGCATAGAATTATATCTATTTCGTCATTGGTTGGCCAATATTCAACAAGATCCATTTTTCAAAACTTCCAAGTTTTACGACTATTATCATGACCAGAGGCTTTCTTGTGCATGGTTGTATATAATGAGTATCACCGTCCAGCGTACCAGAAATTTAAATTTTCATTTTTTATTGAGTACCTTATCTATTTTGTCATATTATTTTTTTAATATGGTGAATAGCAAAGAAATTTTTTATTTGAAGGAGTTAGATAAGTAGGAACAGCTATATGTAATATCCCCAGGTAGAGCCTGTATAAAATGAATTGGCATACTCTGTCCAGTTTCTCATAAATAGTGTGCCTCATCCCAGAAAACAACTTCCTACTTAACTCTAACAGGCTAAGCATAAGATCAGACTCAACAAAAAGACTAGTAAACCAGCACAGACACCAAATAACCCTCTGGCTCCAAACAGCGGTCCTACGGCATTGTGATTTAGGCACCATGGAAAGCACGTACTGCCATGCCCTGCTTTACTCAGAAAGGCAGGAGTCAGTGTTCTTAGCATGGTCACCCTGCACCTTTTTGACAATATAGAATTGTCTGAATTTCACTTGTGAGGAAGGTACCGTTTATATTCACCTTTTTATTTATGGTTTCCCTGTCAGCTGTTGATCCATTTCGCCATTTAAACCAATTAAATCTAATAAGACAGTATCACATTGCATGCTTTTATTCCAGGTATTACACAAACTGGGTTTCCTTAGCATATGCTTTTCATAAATGTAGTAAGAGGCATATGTTTTGTCTGGTGCAGTGTATCATGGATCCAAATCTAAGTAAGATTTCAATCTCTCTGAAGCTGGCATGCTAAATTCTATACAGGATGATTAGTATCAGTCCCAAGGGTTTCGTAGAGTTCATACCCTACCATGAAAGTTCTGTCTATTCCACACAGCTTTAAAGATGTGGAAGGAAGCAGGACTTCAGGAGCAGCAAATATGCTTCCATATCCCTGCACATGTAGATGCATGCCCAGGTTGGAGTAAACTGACCCCAGAGTATTTTCACGCGTAGATGTGCCCACTGAGAAATACATTGCTACCCAGCTATGAGCTGGTGTAAATGAGCAGATGCCAGCAAATGTAGACAAAAAAAAAAAATAAAAAATAGACCTAGAAGGGACCTCAGGAGGCCCAGCCTTGCTCAAGGCAGGATCACTGCTGTCCAAACTATCCCAGACAAGTGCTTGTCTAACCTGATCATAAACACTCCCAAGGAGGGGGATTCCGATGCTTAACCACCCTCATAGCCAAGAAGTTCTTCCTAGCATCCAACCTAACTTTCCCTTTCTGGAATTTATGGAATTATTCCTTATTCTGACCCATATGGCCACAGAGAGGAGTCTATTTCCATTGTTTTTACAGCTCCTTTCCAGGTATTTCAAGACTGTTATCAAATCCAGCCCCCCATCTAGTCTCCTCTACTTCAATCCAAATAATCTAAATTCTTCCAACATTTCCTCATAAGTCATTTTTTCTAGACTTTTAATTATTTTTGTTACTCTCAACCAGACTCTGATTTTCCTCACATCTTTCTCGAAGTGTGATGCCCAAAACTGAACACAGTACTTCAGGTGAAACCTGACTGGTGCTGATTTGAGTTAAAAGTCATTTCTCTTGCTTTGCAGCAGTCCTATTAATACAGATCAGTATGCTGTTGCCCTTTCCTTTTTTTTAATCCACAACAAGAGCAAACTGTAGACTCATATTCGGTTTACAGTCTACTGTAACCCCACGGTTGTTTTTTTCTGCACTATTAACCTAGTTAGGTCTAAGACAGAGCCTAAGAGCAGCACTGGGATATGTGCTCTGTGTGGTGGCAGTATTGCATTATTTCCAGAACTTTTTGTGTGTTGGTAGGACAAGCTGCTCAGCAGTAGTTTCAGGCATAGCACATAGTCAGTATAGACAAGCCCCAAGTCACTTAGGGTAATTCTTTTGCAGTTATTAAAATGAATAAGATACAATTAGGCATGACATATTATCCCCTCTTTGCTGTAGAACCCCTGTGAGTTTGTGCTAGGGAACAAATTAGTCCCAAATGGATCTAGCTTAATTAAACTATTTTAATAGGGACTCTCTTTTCAGTGTCCTGATGCATTTGTTTGGCTTTCTGAGTTCATTTGTAATTACCAAAAATTTATGACTGAGCCAGTCTGTTTCCATGCAGTGCACAAGCATGTGTGCATGCTCTTTATGTGAGTGTGTGTGTTTGATAAAATGTTTCTAACCCTGATAAATTTCTCACCCTAATTTATGAGTTGACCATAAGTGAGCTTCTTAGAGTACTTCAAAACACAATTTGAAAAAATAAAAATAAAAAAGAATTAAAATTCTATAATCCCAAATTTAAAGAATCTGAAATTATGATAATGTCACTCATGGGGACAATTGTGTAGTTGAGGTAGAGTTAGACAAGCTTTCAAATGTAAAACCACTTTCTTGCATTTGGTAACTTGCCTAACTCTATCCCAGGTGTGCTGTTGGTCCAATAAAAAATATCACCCCAAGAAATCCTTGCCTCTCTCATAATCCCTGGACCATCACAGCTACAACATCGTTCCAACACTACCAATCATAGGTAGGGATCAATCTAAATCACACCACAAGCATGTTGCGCAGCGGCTCCCTTAATGTTGCTCTATTCACCACAGATCCCTCCCCACCACTGATTGGCTCAGGGACTCCAGCGGCTCTGCCTCTCGCCCCTCGCTCCTGATCAGTCAGGAGGCAAAAACCATGGTTTTAAATATGCAGCAGTTTTTGCCTCCTAGCCGATCAGTGGCAAGTGGCGGGGCTGCTGGAGCCCTTTGGCCAATCAGCAGCAAGAGGCCAAAACCTGGGTATATTTAAAACCACGGTTTTTGCCTCCTGGTCAATCAGGAGCAAGCAGTGAGTGGTGGGGCCACCAGGGTCCCTCAACCAATCAGCAGCAGGGGCGGGGGGGATGCAGTAAAAAGAGAAAAATTAAAGGAGTCACTGTGCAGCACACGTTGGGTGCGATTTAGGTAGATCCCTGATCATAGGACATCATTTTTGTCTATTGTTTCTTGGGAGTGGGCTTTGTATATGTAAGTAAAGGTGTGTAAAGACCATTTTACATTGCCACAAAACTGTTGTAATTTGTGAGCTAGAAAGACAGCTAAAATTCCTTCCCTCCGTTGCTGTGGTGATTTTTTTTCATGAAATTTTCTATGCATAGCAATCTTAGTAATGAGCTAATAAAACTGACATGCTTAGAAAGAAAATGAACAGTGTATTAGATTTTCCTTCCTCAGTAATACAAGTGGTTTCCCTTAGGTAGCTAGAAATAAAGGTTTCCTCTAGCCACATTATTACCTTTTGTATTTATTAATACCTTTTTGGCTCAGGATATCACTAATGGATGTTGCCTTTTATAGCACTCATCTGAGGATAGAAGGGTACTAGTGTTCCCATGTACAGATGAAAAATTTAGGTACAGAGAAAGTAAGCTGCCTTGCCTCAGGTTCCTCAGGTATTGTCTATTGAACCCAGATTTCCCGAGCCTAACCAGGTGTTGACCTGACCTACTGGTTAATCTTTGGCTTGAGCTATTTTTGATAGACTATAAACATGTTGATGAGGATTACAATACATTTCAGAATTTAAACAAATGTGCCTAAAACAGCACATTACACTATAGATTTCAGTGTAGAATGGTCCAAATAATGGATTTTTCAGTTTGTTGGCCAATCCAAAAAAAAAAAAGGGTCTAATTTATATGAAAAGATTTTGCTTCGCACACTTTGTTTTAGTTTCATTTGGTTGTTTTATTCAGTTTTCAATCTTTTTCTTTTGTTTAAGTTGATTTTCCAAATGAAAATGTCATTTCAACAGGGAAGTGCCAAAGTAAAATGTTTTATTCTGAAATGAAATATTTTGACATTTTTTCCTCATGTGTTTGGTTGATGCTTAACCATGTTTGCAAATAGTTTTTCTTCCTTCCAAACTGCGTGATTTAGGTGCATGTACTACTTGTTGGGACAAAAAATTGCCCAGTTATAATTCCTGGTGTCTTCAGAATTGCTTGAGATGGCTCTGTGACCTTGTCCTGGACCACCCCAGCAAGGACTGTTGTTGCTGCTGGGCCTATGGTAAAGGATTAAGTGGTTCTGAAAGAATTCTACTCTTGGCTCTTGTATGGTTTCTGCGTATTATTACAGAAAAGAAGTGTTTTCTTTAATGACCGTGCAGTTGGCAAACTGGCTGAAAAGGGCAGTCGTCACTGGACTTTTGTCTCAGATTGGATGGGCCCTGAATAACCCCAAACAAGTTCTCCTTGGAGGCCCTCCTATATGGCCTTTTATCTTGATGCTGTCTCAGTAAACTCTTCTAATTTATCTGCACTAAACTGTGGAAGGAGGAGGAGGACTGCCCCACAACCCCTGCCATCTTTTTCTTTCTTATGATCCCCACCTCATAATGGGGATAATATCTCTTTCCCTGCTTCAAAACATCCAATAATCCTACAAGTGGCTACTATTAATTTAAAAATCTTGATGTGATGCTTTTGAATGGCTTATTCTGCAGTATTTGACAGGTTTTATAATGCAGTAACAGGTAAATGTTTAATGGCGAGCGATATAGATTTGCCTTTATTTTCCTATCATTTTCTTGCCTCGTTCCTGGCATTCTCCTGCAAAAATAAATCTCTTTTATAACCTTACCTAATGTATGCGGTCTTTCCCTTGCTCTCTTGCATTTGAAAGAATTCACACTGCCTGCTTAAATTGACCTGTCATTCATGGACCATATCTGTAACTTCTAGTCAGATACTTGGTAACCATTCTGAATTCTGATGAACAAAAAGAATTCCAAGACTGCAATGTTCTGGAGACAATGGAGTGTCTGCAGGCAAGATACACAGCAGTTATTATTCAGACTGGTTACTAAGCTGCTCTGACTCACCACACATACAAAAGGAGCATGGTTCTTCTGGTATTAAAATATACATTCAGAGATATATGTACACAGGCTCACAGAGATACTTAGCTGTACACACTCACTCCTAGTATTTCATGAGTGGTTTTAATTTAGTCAACTAAAGTCTACTGTATTAACCCTAGTTCTATTTTAATCTTTGCAGAGCACAGGCAGTTAAGATTTTAAATAGGATAAATTGCAAGATCGAGATCCCGCTGTAAGACTTGGTCTCTCTCACCGCTCTTATTACTTGAAGAAAATTCCATTTTTTTTACGAATGAAGGAAAAATGGTATTGCTGGTGATTTTAGTCCTTTGTCATTGCACTGCAAACTCAGTTCAGGCTACCCCTCATTGAATCATGATACACACAGAATGACCTTTACAAAAAGTGATCTTAAATCCAGAAATGGGCATTTCCAAAGGATTAGGTTTATGTGCAATCTCTCTTCTTATAAGGGAAAGCAAAGCAGGTAATAACAATTCATGCTACCTTTAATCCACCTGTGACCAAATGTGTTACAAAGATAAATGAGCATTTTTCTTTTCTTAATGTTCACCATGACCTCCATCAGTGTGGTAGCCCTAATCTGAACCACCAGTATGTGATACATCAGGGAAACTGAGATGCAGTGAAGTAAAGTGACTTACATAATGTTGTATATGAGGGCAGTAGTGAAAGAGAAAAAAAACCAAGTATGTTTGACTACCATTCCTGTGGCCTGAATCACCTCCCTTACTTCTGTATGTCCTTTCTTTTGAAAGCTGTTAGGCCTGCTTTAAGAACTGAAAGAAGCATTGCTGTTAATATTGGAAGACTGTCCAAAAATAAGCTGGCTCTATCCAGAGGGTTGATGCTGTGATCTGCTATGCTTTTTTGAACACTCCAGGTGGAAGAGAAAACAAGTGGAGACATAGGATGGGTAAATTGAGCCTGCCAGTAGGACAAGAGACAACTGGGTGAACCTCAGCTGCCACAGAGGGCAGCCATGCTGGGGGGAAATCAGTGTTCTGTAAACTACCAGGACAGTAGCCAAGGAAGATGGCAGTGTAGGAAAAGCTCCTAGGAAGAAAGGACAAAATGATCTGAGTCTAAAAAGTGAGGCAGATAACACACTTTAGAGTCCCTGGGGCCGCAAATCAATAGTAGAGAGCAGGCCTGGGCTCATTCATTGTTGCCAGTTGTTGAGGTGGCATAGCAACCTTTGCCATTAAGGGGTGGATTGAGAGGCTGGATACACTGCCAGCTGGGGAACTGCTGATGTGATCCCTCTGAAAAAGATAGGGGTGCTAATAACAGCACTGAGGGACTAGGACAGTCTGAAGGATAGAGAGACTTAGAGAAGTGGTTGTGGAAGAAAAGGCAGCAGGGAAAAGAAGAGCTGTGCATGGCAAGACTGGTAAGAAATATCTGTCCTCTGTGTATGCTTGGACTTTGATTTCCACCATAGCAAGAGTAACGTTTTCTAGATATTTCTGTGACCCCTAGCAGATATAACACTTAAGATGTGATTGAATGGTTAATCGTATCTTATATAGTTACCCAGCCATGTATTAATGCAATTAATGGTGTGATACGATAAAGAATAAGCCACAAAGTTACTACACAGAATAAGTGTAAGAACTTTGTGGCTGGTTCCTATCATGCCGTTAACTGAATATGTGGCCAGGCTGGCCCTCCCCGCCATGGAAGTTCTCTACTTGCTCATGCTGGAACAGCCCAGAATCAGGCTCCCAGGCTCCCCCTGCACTGGGAGTAAAGGCATAATGGGATCTGATGCTTGATCCCACAGCTGTGCCTCTTGACTTGCCATTGCAGTCAGCACATTTTTGGGGATCATGCATTCTGGTCTCCACAATTTAAAAAGGATGTGGAGAAGTTTGAGAGAGTCCAGAGGAGAGCCACGCGCATGATCAGAGGGCAAGAGAACAGGCCTTATGATGAGAGGCTGAGAGTTATGGGACTCATCAGCCTGGAAAAGCGCAGGCTCAGGGGAGACCTGATGGCTGCCTGTAAGTATATAAGAGATGTACAGGACCTGGGGGAACACCTGTTCACCAGAGTACCCCATGGATGACAAGGTCAAACAGTTACAAACTCCTCCAAAAACATTTCAGGCTGGACATAAGGAAAAACTTCTTTACTGTCCGAGCCCCCAAGGCCTGGAACAGACTGCTGCCAGAGATGGTGCAAGCATCTACTCTGGACTCCTTTAAGAGTCAATTGGACATTTATCTTGCTGGGATCCTGTGACCCCAGTTGACTTCCTACCCCTGGGTCAGGGGGCTGGATTCGATGATCTTCCGAGGTCCCTTCCAGCCCTAATGTCTATGAAATCTATGAAATCTGTGAAAAATTCCATTGTGCCTTTAATTGCTCATATGCTAGAAGCCTGTGTGGCACAATGCAGTGTAATATAGAGGTAACTTAAGCTAGCTGAGAGCCCACTAGCTTGCATGCCAGCATCCATCCAGTGCAAGGTAGCATTGTGCAGAGATAGCAAACGTTACTCTAAAGCAGGCTTGTCCAACATACAGCCCGTGGGCCGCCATGCGGCCTGCCAAGCCATTTTATCTGGCCTGAGGCAGCGGCACCCGTGCTGCCACCGCCACGGAGTGCGGCACTGGTGGTGCTGGCGCGGACCCGCGGTGGCGGCGGGGCCACGGCGAGGCGGGCAGGGCCGACCTGCAGACCCCAGCAGGCAGCAAGGGGAGGGGAGCTGCTTACACTCGTGGGGCCCAGGGAGCAGCCCCACGTGGGAGGCCAAGCAGCGGCCGCTGGCACTGCTGGCCCGCACTTGCCTCCTCACCCACCTGCTTCAAGCCAGCCCCGCTGCCCTGCCCTGCCCTGCCCCACAACAAGGCGGCATCTGCTCCCCCAGCCAGTCTCCCCCCAGGTGCTGTGGCTCTCCAAGCCCAGCCGCCCGCGCGCAAGGCCCCAAGGGGGCCGCTTCTCATGTGCTGCTGGGGACAGGAGGAGCCCAGCCGGGTCTGCACCGGCCAATAGAAGAGGCGGTGGAGGCGTGTCCCGCTCGGGACGGGACGAGCCTGCACTGGTCAGTCCCGAGCAGCACACGGCTCTGCCACCGCTTCTGCTGGCTGGTGCAGACCTGGCCGGCCTCCTCCCATCCCCAGCAGCATGTGGGGGGCCGGCTTCAGCTGCATGCTGCTTTTCCTGGCCAGTGCAAACCCGGTTCTGACCAGGCGGGTCCTGCAGCACCATGTCCACGTGGGCATGGCATCCCCGGGGTCAACCTGGTTTTAGCCAAGTGGCTCCTGCAGCACCATGTCAACCCGGGTATGCATGCCATGTCAACTAGCACCATGTCAACCCCTGCAACTTCATTGGTGTCAAAGGTCACCTGACATCACTTCCTGATATGATACCACTCCCTGTGACGTCTTTGAATATTCCTCGCCAGTCCACTGGGTGATAAAAAGTTTGTGATCTGGCTCCACATTCAAAAAGGTTGGACACCCCTGCTCTAGAGTTAGTAGCATTATTTCCATACTTTGCCCTAGCTAATAGGACCTAGGTCTCAGCAGAGAATTGCAGCTATTGCTATTGCAACTATCCTGCTTCCAGTGCTGGAGTTAATGTGTGCAAAACTAACTAGGTATTTTTGGATGGTGTTGCCTTACTTCTTACACGCATATCCTTGTAAATTGACTGGAGGGTTAAGTTACCTCAAATTTTGTTGAGGCAGAGAAAGCCATCAGATATGAGGAAAATCTGAGGGCCTTGTTAAACAGTAAGTTTAGGTGGCTTCTGGAGCTCTTAACCCCTGGATTGGCTGCACGTTAACATCTTTAAGTGTCTTAAAGCACTTGTTATTCATTTGAGAGTTACACCACTCCAGGGCAGGATTATTTCTAATCATCCGAATTGTGTTCCTAATTGTGTTCCAGAATACAGTGCCCCCCCCCCCCCCCCCCCGAGTCATGGTGAATGGGGATGCAGCAGGGCCAGGTATGGCACCTCGCTTCCCAGGGATGTTATTCGAACAAAGCGCTGCAACCCCGGAGTGCCCAGAGGCCATGGTGATTCCTGCCACTGAACAGACTGGCTTGCTGCTCCTGCCTTGGTGGTGCAGATGGGACACGCTCTGGAGAAAAAAAGGATCAGGCCCCTCAAACCTCAAGCAGCAAGCTAGTCCAAGTGGTGCAAAAATGCACTACAGCCACCAGGCACTCTGGGGATGCAGTGCTTGCTCTGCCTGGAGGGAGCAGCGAGCCAGTTCTGCCCCTAGTTCCTAATCCTGCTCTTGCTCACTAAACCTTGAATGGTGAGTCACAGGTGTGCAGGTGCAGGACAGCCACAGATGGTTTTTTGCCTTAAGATATAACTGTTCCACTAAGCCAAACAACACTAAACCGATTAACATTGTTCGGCTTGCAGCATTAAGGTCTAACAAGGCACTGAGGCAGCACACAGACCTGGGGCTGCAACACATAAGGTTTGGGTGGAAGAACAAAACCAGACTGTGAATAAGAGCTGTTGCTCTTTATACACAACTACATGTTTGCTAACAAATCCCTGTCCCATGGGATTTGTATTCTGCACCTTGTTGCATCTTGCTGCAAAAGGGAAGGCAATCGAGCTTGAGGTTGTGGGTTAAGGAAGGACTTAGTGAGCTGGTGCAAACATATTTGCTGCAGTACAGCCTAAGGGATCAGAAATCAGAACTCTCACACCTCAAGAGAATGGAATTCCTAATGCAGTGGAAGCAGCATTAAGCAGATGAGAAGATGGGCATGCGTGTGCCCCTTTGTGTTCTCATTGCTACTTCAGCCAACCTATACAGCCTGTGCATGTCAACTGCCTCATCAAGTTTACCCAGCTGAAGAGAAGGTTAATGTAAAGCCATGTTTGAGAGTCATGTAGAAAATAGTTGGGATTTCAGAATTCCCACTGCCCTCCACTCCACAAAAGAGAAAATGTGCTGTCTCACACAAAACGCTGATCAGTGGGACAATGAACTTGGCAGAGAGAAACAATCATTTAGGGCACCTATACACATGCAGCGAGGGTGCTCCGATGTGCTGTAATTACAGCGCATTGGAGCAGACTCGATTAATCAAGTCTGCTGGAGCATGGTCATTACTGCATGCCAGCAAACTCCAGAGTCTCATGTATCACTGTCCCCACACTGAAAACTGGCTGTGGGGGTGCTTTAACTGAAGCTCGTTCAACAAGCTTTAGTTAAAGTTCCCCTGCTGCCATTTTTCAGCATGGGGACACTGATACACTAAATATTCTGAGCACTTTAATTAAAGGGGCTCTTGGAGCCACTCTAATTATAGCACCCCCCTCCCCGCCACCACTCCCAGAGCCCTTAGTCTTCATTCCTTCATCCTGAATTACTTCAAGATGCTGTATGAAGCAAAATGATGTCCTAGTTATAGCTGACTCTGCACAAAACTGTTTCTGTGCGAGGGTGCAGAGTGGAGAGAGGGGGCGTGAGGGATGGGGAGGCGGAGGGGGAAGCTACCAGTATAATATTTAGATCTACAGTTTCTATCTGGGAAACATACTGCTATTTTTATCAACATATAATGCTAAGCAGCACATGAAAGCATAAGGTTGTTTTGTGTATCAGACTACAAAACAGTTACCTTTTCTGTAGAAAATGCACCTTCTCTTACAGCATGTTCAGCTTTAATGAAGAACAGTAATGGTAAAGTGACTTACAATAGTTGAGAGAAACTATAGAAAAATGTTTTTTTTTAATACATTTGGAATGGGAGAATGACACATGCACCTTCTCTGCTGCCATTTTGATATCAGTTTGCAGAAGCTACTGGCATCAAGACCAAATGTGAAATTGCTGTTGGCATCTGAACCTGGCATTTATCTCCATTAACATTAAAAAAGGAAGGGTGTTCATTTGGCGTAGTCTTTATCCATTACCTATTTTGATTCATTTTTGAAAAAGGAAGACAGAAGAGGCAGAGGAAAGGATAGACTTGTTTATGACAACCTAGAACTCTGCTGGAATCTGTAAGCATGCACCAAAACAGAAAGTGATGGTCATTGGACATGCCTATATGTTCATTAATGCATTTTTCTACTTCTCATTAAATTTAATATCTCCAATATGAAGTACTAAATAAATGTGCCTTAGACTGCTAATGTGCAGTAGCTCAAGCACATGCTTTTTAGGTGATGCTTAATGCACAGTAGACTACTGCACATTAGCATATTAGCATTTTTTTTTCATGCCACTTTCCATGCCAATAGAATAGCCTACTTCTCATTAAAACACATGCATAGAAACACCCATCATTCCATTTGGATTAAAATGGTAGCAGTACCTGAAAATATCAAGGCATGAACTCTCTAAAGATTTCAGAGTTATTTATATCAGGAACTGAAGTTTAAATTATAAACTTGGACCGTTATTCCAAGATTAAGAGAGAATGGCAGGTTTTGGGTGGTGGGGAGGGCATGGTTAGGAAATGTTGGTGAATGCTGCTAATATAACTAAGTGTGAAACAGACTTGGAAAAGAAAACCTAAATAGTAGCTGCATTTGTCAAGATGATGATGCTGCCACAGTGGAGGGTTAGTGCAATAAGGGAACTAAAGACATCTTCTAATAAAGGTTGTCATAACCCAAAGGTATGATTTTGTGTGTGCTTCGGCACTAGAATTATCCCCGTTGAATTACAGCTTCATTGCACGGTGGAGTTTTGCTGCATAGAGAACCCGCGTGCAAGGGAAAAGTTCCCGCCAATTTGCAGCTCCATTTGCGGGGTGCATTTCTCAAGTTGCAACAGAAATGCACGGTGCAAAGGAGTTCCTGCCACCCGTATGCAAATTTGTTCCCCGCTATTGGCTAGTTCTAAATTATTCCCATGTGGCGGCTAGCGATTGGCCTGCTAGCCGTATAAGAGGCTTGAGCGGTTTCCGCCCAGGTCGAGGAGGACTCCACATCGATCTCGTGGGGACTCTGGGTACACGGCAGGGCAATAGAAAACCTGTGTGAGACTCAGAGGAGTCTGGCGGCCTGACCCACCGTCCATCTCCTCCCGTCTTCGAACGAACAGATTTATAAGACATATCTACGAGTTTCCATTTCGGTGGCACGCTTGTCCAGGGCATCCGGAGCTCTGTCTACGTGGAGCCTAGCAAACTCCACGTGATTGTTCATGTCGTTTTTGTTTGTAACCGCAACTCAAACAAGTTTTCAGCCTGCACCGCGACCATCTCCGGTGTAAGTAAACAATCTTCAAATCTACCATTACGCGTCTGTGCCTAATTCTAGCTCGTCGCCCACCCTCTCTGACCCAGTGTGCCCGGGCTGCTGGCCACAGCCCGCGTGCAGCGCGAAAGGGGCCCGGATCACCCCCGGCCCGCACAAAGGTAACTCCTGAGAGTTATTAACAGTTTACTGCAGGCACTCAACTTTTCAGGTAGATGAATAATTATTGCGAGTATCTGATCTTGCTGTCATATATCACTCCTTGGTCAAGGGATGCTTATCATGTTACATGTTAGTCAAGGATCTACCAGGAAATAGCAGCAGGCTGGAGTCTCATAGAGAAAGCAGCCTAATTTCACTATAGAAGATAAGCTGATTTATAACATTCAGGTTGTGTTAAAATGTCAGCAAACTGCACTCTCTTCCAGGCTGAAAAATCAGGATGACGCCCCAGTTTTGGTTCCCAAGAGAGGCAGCAACACTATCTGGGTGTCTCCATTCAGGTTCTAGTGCAAGGGAGTATGAACTAGAAAACAACCTGTTCTCTAATGTGCTGAACCTGGTTTGGAAATGTAAGTTGTCCAAAGAAGATTGAAGGATGTTATTTTAACTAATCAATCATGTCATCTTAACAGTAATGATGAAGGAAAGAAGAAACTAAAGTAAAAGTCTGCCGCAGTTGAATGAATTGCTGATGAATAGGGATCTACTGAATTCATGGTCAAAGTAAAGTACACAGCAGCTCTTTTAATCTTGCATGTTCCCCAAGAGTGCCTCACCCCTTCCCTCACCCTCCCCTCCACCCCCCCGCCCACCCACCTGCCCGCCCGCCCGCCCACAATGCTGATTAGCAGAGGGCCCTGACTCTCCCTCCTGATCAGCAGGGAAGCTAAAACCCATGGTTTTAAACATGGTATTGTTTGTGCCTCCCCACCAGTCAGCAGCAAACAGCAGAGCCATCTGGGGCCCCTCAGCCAATCAGTGGTGAGAGACAAAAATGGCACCATATTTAAAAGTTTAGCTTTAGCTTCCCTGCTAATCAGGAGCAAGCCACAAGCAAGGCCCCTTCACCAATCAGTGTGGGTGGGACGGGTAGGCATGGAGGAACCTGCAAGATTAAAGGAGCCACAGCACACCCCACTTCTGCCATGAATTTGGTAGTTCCCTACTGATGAAGTATTTTTGAGCTTTCTGGAAATTGTACACAACTGTTAAACAGCCAGGCAGTTCATTTAAAATGAGAACAGGCATACAAGTCTTAGAAACTTAAATTCAGATATATTTGAGGGAACTGGAATTCTGGGGGGATGTCCTGCTATGACACTCCCTCTAATACCAGTGATACAGTGATACCTGTAGGTGTTTTGTCACCATTTCACCTCTCCCTTCTTGAATTCAGTTCTGTTGGAGAACAGTGGCTTTTTGAGCAGTGACTGCCCTGTTGTTACTGCTCTTGGTGGCACCACTGCTAGAGCTGAAATAGTGGTTATACTCCTATAGTGTCTAGTGTGTGTAAGACCAGAGTGAAGGATCAGAATCCTTCATAAATAATTGGTCAAATCTGTACATGGACTGAAAAAAGGAATCAGTTTTCTGACCTCAGATTCATGTATCTGTAAACATGTGTAACTTAGTAGTGTATCATTTCATTTTGTCAACGAGAGGTATTTCAGACCCTTCCTCATTCATCACAGCTGTCTTGTTTTGTTACATTACAAATGATTGCTGTTAATTCTGTGTTTAATTATGCTTAACATAATTTATATGCTATCCAGTGATTCTAACTGTTGGACATAACAAAATACTGTTATTTTCATTCCTACTTCCTTCTGCTTCTCATTTGTTGACGCTGAAAGCAGCTGGACCTGTTCCATATGAATGGAAGCAATTATGAGTATATACAACAAATGCATTAATCTCAAGAAAGCATCTTGTGCATGAAACTGGTATTTCAATATGTTCATTGTTCCTCTTCTCCTTCCCTACCTGTCCGCATTTTCTTCCTTTAATTTTGAATTGCAACCTCTTTCCCATTAAACACACTCTTATTTACAAGTGCTAGAATGGTTCCAGAAGCATAATCCATTTTTGGTAGAATTTGTAATAGGAGGAGATGTTTCCCATCCAGAACATAAGTTTGGTTTGTTCTGAAGGAAATCATTACCCTGGAATACATAATACAATCAATTTTAGGTCATGGAAATTAGTAGTAATAAGAGAAAGGGAAAACATCACAGACAGAGGATCCAGGTGATAAGAATTTGTTCTAAAATAACTATAGTTCATTGTTATGTTGTGTTATGGTTCTGGTTGCTGTGTAGCCAAGAACAGTATGAGAGTGAAAGCAGGATTAGGCAGTGTAAAAATATATTAATTTCTTAGAGAAGTTATTTTCTTTAGCATGCCTCAGCTAAGGGTTCTTTCTTTCTCTCATTATGCTAAACACTGTGCGTCCATAAAAAAAAAAAAAATCCCTCCCCTAAATTTTCTTTCTCAGGAGGAACATTGGCTTGATCAATTTATGAATGGAATTGTGTGCCATACTTGTTCATGATAGCAAGGGAACAGACTTGATGACCCAGGATATCCTGACTGGGATCTTATGCTGCTACAGTAGAAAACAAAAACCTTATCCTAATCCTTTCTATATCTGAGCTAGCCTTGTGAGCTTTGGGTCTCATAAAAGAGGCGTTAACATCAAAAGCTACCATTGTGATAAGTGCTAGATAGGACCTCTTCATCAGAAGCTTTCAGCATAGAAAATGCTGACTTGTCAAACATTAATTTTTTGGTGGCAATATGCTGGATTTGATCAAAATTGATCAAAAGAAAGGAAGAGATGTCTCATATCCATGATGACCTTTATCCAAACTGGACAGAGCTGTTACTGGAAGGCATTCTGAATGAATTACTGACAGATTTCTGGCTATTCTAAGAAATGAAGAGTGTCTCTCTCAGATTTTTAACTGAAAAACTTTAGAAAGTTCTTGGGTTCATTTTGATGAGGGATAGGAAAACATTCTAAAATCTTGGAAATAGTCAAAGAATGGGATAATTATTTCCTGACCAGCTCCAAGTATAAATAGTAGTAATTAAAACTCTCACTTGTGGAAAGGGTTCACTTGCTATTTCCTCATGTGAAGTCATAATATTCTTTGTCACATGACAGTGTGGTGCTACAGACCAATTTTATTATGCAAGAGAACATGCAAACCTAATTGAAGTACTCTAAATTGGAAAAACATTTTGGCTAACAATGACTTCAGCTTTAGTGCATGGCTATTTTTTAAATTTTCTTTTTACAGTTAAGCAATTGTTTCTCATATCAAGCCCCTTAACGGTAATTGTTTTGAGCACTGTAACCGGGTGCATGGCTCCAGGGTGGGATCCCAGCTGTGGGAAGCTAATGAGTAATAGTCTACCTGCTCAGGGGATGGGACTAGCTGAGAGGGATGATTGCTGGTCCCAGAGGTAGTTAAAAACTCCCAGGGAGGGGAGCTGATGGAGAGGGGGAGGAAGGCTGCACAGTCAAGGAGGCAGCACAGAGCTGGAGTGCCCTTTCCAGGTCTGAGTAAGGACTGCAGGTTTGTGTTAACCTTTTGTTATGTACATATGCATTTGTTTTGTTATGGATGCTGGGTTTCTTGTGGTGACCAGTTTGCCCCAGGGAAGTAAGAGCTGAAGCAGCAATCCACTATGTGTGGTAGAGTACACAGGCATTTTAAAACCGAATATCAGCTATGGAGTCTGGAACCCTGCTAAAATGGCTGGAGTGGCTGTAGAAGGAACAGCAGCAGCTGTTTCAGTAGCTCCAAACTCAGCAACAACAATTCCAGAGAGAGCAGCAGCAGCAACTGCAGCAATTTCAGAGAAAGCGGCAACAACACCAATAGGAGGTCCAGAAACAGTACTTGTATGCAAGATGGATCTCCAACCACGTTGGTGAGTCCCCAAGTTCCCTGAGGCTAGAGGGTGGAGTACTCACCAAGATGGGACCTGCAGATGACCTGGAGGCTTTCCTTTCCATTTTTGTGTGGGTAGTGGAGACATATCTTTGGCTACAGGACATGGAAGCTGTGAAGATGCCCCCACTTTTAACTGGGAGGCACAGGCCACTTACCAGGACCTGGGAGCAGATTCAGCCTGGGATTCATCTCCTCAAAGCAGCAATACTAGACCAGTTGGGACTCACAGAAGAGGCCTATAGCCACAAGTTCTGGTTGGCAGCTTGGGACCTGAATGCAAACCCCTCAGCCTTCATCCAAAAGATAAAAGATCTGTGCATCTGATGGCTAAACCCAGGCTCCCAGTTGACTGTGGAGATCATGGAACTAGTGACTTTAGAACACTTCTGTACCATCCTTCCAATAAGGTGGGTATACCTCCACTGGGTGGCCAAATTGGAGGAAGCCACACAGAAGGTTGAGGACTTCATGGGGGTGGAGTTAGACTGCAAGAATCCCTGGGGAAGCCAGCAGCTTACCAGCCCAAGGAAAGTAGGGCTCCATCGCAAACAGGCTGGGTCTCTAGGGAGGCTTCCAGCTAGGGGCATTATCTCCATTTCCTTCGAGGCCCCAGGCAGGAGGAGAGCCCTTGAACAGGGGATCCCAGAGAAGAACACCACCTGATACATCCCCAAAGCCCAGGCAGAGGAAGTGAGTTTCAGATTACATACTTCCAGTCTAGGGAAAAAGGCTACCATTATAGACACTGCCTACAACAATTTTTTTCCTGGGTGGGCATTTCTAAGGAGGTTTTAACAGAACAGGACATGGCCTTCATGTCCCAGTTACTATGGATGTATTGACGCTCCATTCAATAAGGACTTCAGCGTACCTAGTCTGATGGCCTAGTCAAAAGGTTTAATCAAACACTGAAGGGGATGTTGAGGAAATTTGTGTCAGAGGAGCTGTGATATTTGGATCAGTTATTGCCCTGCTTGTTGTTTGCCATATGAGAGGTTCCACAATCTTCTGCAGGCTTTTTGCCATTTAAGTTACAAAGGCATCCCCAGAGTGTGCTAGACTTCCTGCAACAGTCCTGGCAGGCCTAGCAAACAGGAACAAAAAACATAGTTCAGTATATTTCAAAGTTGCAAGAGAGGTTAGACTTAGTGGGGGTCCTTGCAAAGCAAAATCTTAAAGAGGCCCAACAGGACCAGAAACAGCAATTTAATAAACAGGCTCAGCTCTGTGTCTACCAGCCATAAGATGGAGTACTACTATTATTTTCCTCTGAGAGTAAGTTGCTGGTGAAGTGGCAAGGACATTTTGAGATCCTGCAGAGGGTAGGTCAAGTAAATTATGAGGTTTACCTGGTGAGGAATTGGCAGGGTTCACAGATATACCATGTTAACCTGCTAAAACCCTGGAAGGCCCAAGAGGTCTGTCTGGTCTCTAAATGTCTACTGGAAGCTGGCTTAGGGATTCTGGATTCCCTCCTGGATCTGATAACTGGCCTCAGGCTAGGGGAGATGTTGACCACAACTCAATGGGTAGAAATAAAGAGACTCCTGGAAGAATTTAAAGATGTGTTTACTGTGAATCCAGGCCAGACTACAATAATTGAACACTGAATTATCCTCAAAGTGAGCTGTGCAATTCAGAAGGGAAACTCAAGAATCCCAAACTAACTGAGGAAGTGGTGGAACAAGAAGTTAAGAAGTTGTTGAGAAGTTAAGATGTTGGACTTAGGGGTAATAGAATAATCAGTCAGTGAGTGGAGTAGCCCAGTTGTGTTGGTGTCAAAGTCCAACCACACCATCTGGTTCTGCATTGATTTCCCCAAAGTCAACACAGTTTCAAAGTGCGATGTGTACCCTACACCCAAAATAGATGAAATGGTGGAGGGAATAGGTAACACAAAGTACATGACCACCCTGGACCTGACCAAAGGATACTGGCAAATCCATTTGGATCCAGCATGTTGGGAAATCACTGCCTTTGCAATGCCCTAGGGGCTCTAGCACTTCAAGATGTTACCTTTTGGTCTACACAGAGCCCCAGTGACCTTCCAATGTTTAATGGACAATGTATGCCACCCATACCAGACATATGTAGCTGCCTATCTGGATGACATAGTAATATTTACCAACACATGGACTGACCACCTCTAGCAGGTGAAAGAATTGTGATGATCAATATAAGCACCTGGACTAGTAGGTAACCTAGCTAAGTGTCACCTGGGATATACAGAGACTAGATACCTGGGATATTACTAGGCAATGGTAAAATCAGGCATCACGTCAACTAAGTAAAGGCCTTAGTGGAAGCACTGGTGCTCATAACCAAGAGGCAGCTGAAGTTATTTCTAGGCCTGATCAACTACTATCAGTGTTTCGTCCTCACAGCCATCACAGCCCCACTGTGTGGCCTGCTGAGGAAGAGATCACCATAAAGCATTCAGTAGTCACCCAAATGTGAGACAGCTTTTGGGGCAGTGAAATTGCCACTATGCAGTGTCCCGGTCCTATATTGCAGATAGATGCCTCAGAGCAAGGCCTGGAGATGGTTCCTTCCCGAGGGTTTGAGGAAGGAGAAGACCCCATTCTCAGTAGAAAACTCATTCTGTATCTTAATAAAAACTCCTTCCCTGAAAGCAGAAGTATGCTATCATAGGAAAGCAGTGCCTGGTAATAAAGTGGGTGGTTGAGAACCTCCAGTACTACCTCCTAGGGGCCCAGTTTCATTTGGTCATTTACCATGCACCTTGGATGTGGCTGAATGCTATGCAGGAGGCTAAACCCAGGTTGACAAGGTGGCAACTGTCTCTGTAGCCCTTCAATTTCTCAATACATTACTGCCCTGGGTCAGAACATGCAAATACAGACTTTTTATCCCAAGAGGTTGCAGGGAATGAAGAAAGGGAAGAGTGTATTCTGGGGTCCTCTCTTGGGAGGGGAATGTATAACTGGGTGCATAGTTCTGGGTGTATGGCTCGAGGTGGGAGCTCAGCTGCAGGAGGCTAATGAGTAATAGGCTGCCTGCTCAGGGGAAAGAACAACCTGAGATGGTTGATTGCTGGTCCCAGAGGAAATTAAAAGCTCCAAGGAAGGGGAGCTGAGGGAGAGAGGAAAGCTGCATGGCTGAGGAGGCAGCACAGAACCAGGGTGCCTTCTTCAGGTCCAGGGAAAGACTGCAGGTTTTGTGTTAACCCTTTGTTATCTGTATATGCATTTGTTTTGTTATGGGCACTGAGTTTCTTGTGGGGACAAGTTTGCCCTGGAAAAACAAAAGCTGAAGCACAACCCTCAACTGTCACACTAAAAGGTGTCTTAAGTACCTTAAAAGTCAAAACATTGTGTAGGCTCCAGAAATGTGGTCATTCCATAGACAACATCACTAGAGTTCATCATGAAAGATAGGTAGCAGCTTTTGAAGTTTGGGAATCTGATTTTTTTCCATAATAGAATGAAAACAGAACATTTTGATTTGCAAATTTGCATTGCTGAAGTGCTAGTTTCAGGGTTGACCCTTATGATTTGGGACATTGTGTGGTGCTCAGGGATGGGGTAAGTTATGGGAGACAGCCTGTGGAAGTTTCATTTTGCACAAGATGTTTAACCCTGGTCAACTTATGACACATTACCTAACAGTCTGCTCATATTCTGAGGAAAAAGTTGTTGTTTTCACTTCAACAGCAAGTGCAACTGGTTGCCATAGCATTTTTCCTCACTGATGGAATGTGTTATGCAGTTGTTTCTAAGGATATAATATTTTTGTATACCTTTCCAATTTGCTATAACTTCCCAAACTAAAATGTAAGGACTTTCACTTTTCCACTGAAACAGAGGATAAATAAAAAGTTTTGTATCTTGCACTAGCAACTATTTGGCCTTACTGGCATGAAATAGTATTTGCCTGCCTGCCTTTTTTCCCCTCCCTCCTATGTGGAATTGCAATGCACCTTTCTTGTCCCCTGGCTTTTTCTCTGAGCCAGCTGAGCAACAACAAATCCATGGCTTTCCCAGTAGCAGGATCACCAGGAGGGTGAGACATCCTGCTCTAAGAACACTCTTTTGTTAGCCACAAAAAGGCATCCTTTTTGATTATGGGGAGCTCCATGCACAAGCAAATTGGAGCCAATTCTGAAGTTGAGCGGGAGGGTAATGGTAATACTGAAGACACATGCAAAGTTTGCTGGTAGTCTGGAGATAAAAAAACTGTATGCCAGGTCTTTGAGTCTCAGGGTGTTGTTACATGTTATAATTCATACTTAGGAGTGTTAGGTGATTTTAAAGTTAGCACGTGCTGTGAGCAGTTGCACTTTAAATGTTCTTTTTTGGCAATCCCTCACAGTCAAGGACGATTGTCTTCTATAACTGTGAGCCATCTTCTGACCCACAGTAAGACAATTTGGAATTGACAGACTCTGGGCACTTGTTTCCAAGGGGGGTGGGTGGCTCCAGATTTTACACTATTTCTGCCACTCCTGCTTTTCTGTCTCCTATTGTTGTAAGGTTTCAAAGTGTTGAGATCCTAGTAGAAGACTCTTCCTTCATTTGGGATGGTCCTGGGTGATAGCCTCCCATATGTTTATGTCGAATACTTTAAATGTTAAATTTATTATACTCTTTGGCTGCTGACAGACGTGGGAAAAACAAGCAAACAAACACTGCTTTACTGGAAAAGGAAGTGCATTTAGTTCAACCCAGCTCCCCAGCATCTGAATAGATTGTGCACTTGAGTGGGGCTTTTTGGCACTATACAGATGTTGGGCAAGCCAGATCAAACTAACACAATGCCTCTTCTGGGCATGCACTGCGCTCAAAATGGGGGTGCACCAAGTTTTAAGTGTTGTTTGTTTGGGGGTTTTTCCATGTCTGTAAACAGCCTTTACATGTTCATACCCTCTCTAATATGCATAGCTCTGACTTGCTGCAAGAGTGTTAACACATCAGTATTTTTAACTAGAGTCTACAGATGAAGTTATATTGAGATGGGCAGGCAACTAATTAAAATACTGAGGTATAAGATGTGGTCAAGAGCCATAAGGTTTAGCCAGGTAACCTAAGAGTTAAAGCTTAATCTAAATATATGTTGGGCTTTATGTGAGAGTTTGCACAAAATAACCACATGCACAGGAGTATTTTAAATCAAATATAAGTATAGCATTAGATATAACACAATATAAATTATACAACAGGATAGAACAGTAAATGAAAAAGTTATATTAACATATACCAGAGTCACACAGCAACCTTCAGTCTAGGAACACAGAGATAACAAGCTGGCATTGCTTCGCAACCCTGGCCCCTGGCCCATGGATTCACAAATTCATGCTCCCTCTCTTTTGCAAAACAGTCTCTTCTCTTGCTCACACATTCACAAATTCATACTTTCTCTCTCATGCAAAACAGACTCTCCTTTTTCAAATGGTCAGCTATTACAGAGCTTACATACACTGAACCTCTTATAGTCAAACATCGAACCACTCACATAAATGCTTCACTCAGACTATCAGGCAAATACACACTACTCCTCCTGACTTCCAGATCCTTAGCTTCACTTTCTCTGGGGTCCCCCCACCAGAAAGCAGAGGCTAAGTCTTCCATCCCAGTATGAGGGTCAGGGTGATACTTTACCACAAGCTATGGGCTCCTATACATGTGCTTGGAGCCTGCTCCAACATGCTGGAAATCTAGCACGTTGGAGCAGACTTGTTTAACTGAGTCTGCTGGAGCATGGAAGTTGATGTGCTCCAGCAGCCTTCTGCATCATGTGCATCAGTGTCCCAGCGCAGCTCCACACTGAGAAAATGGTGGTGGAGTGCTTTGAAATAAAATATGTTCAATGAGCTAGTTCAAAGCACACTGCTGCCATTTTTTCAGTGTGGGGATGGAAGGAGATGCTGATATATTCAACATGTTGGCTTTTAATTAGCGCAGTTCACTAATTAAAGCACCTGTTGCCATGTCCCACAACACACATGTAAAAATGCCCTATGATTCCCACTGCTCTAGGAATGTCATGCAGAGAAATTACCAAGGGCTTGCTTGATTACAGAAGAAATATGTCCAAGTTCAATTTTCCAAGAGCTCATCTCATTACCACCTAGAACAGCAACAAAATCAGCACACCTCATGGATCAGAACCTCTCTCTCTGGAGCAGAAACCTCCTCCTAGTCCAACATATAAACTAAACTCAGACTCCTATGCCCCCAAATCACCCCATCTTATTCATCCAATCACTTCATGCTCCAACCTGCTCGTCATCAAGTTTGGTATCATGCACACTCTCAGACGGTGTCCTGTCCAAGCAAATGCCTGTGCACTTGCTACCATACTATTGCACACAGAACCATACTTTGCACTCAGCACTCAACAGGTGGATACTAGCCACTACACACACTCCACAGCAAAACTCAGTCACTTACGTCAGCAAAGGGCAATGTCACTGGGTAATGGGAGGACAGTCACTGGGTAATGGGGGATACACCCCTGCGGTGGGACAGGGGGTGGAACAGCCCACTGGAGCCCTGAAACTAGGGCAAGCTTACCTCTTTCAGTAGGGGAAGAGGCGGACACGCTGCACCAACATCAAGCAGCCACATGGTTTGTAAGCCTAATTCCGGCTTGGGCTGGCATGGGCAGGTGATATCATCCCCGGATGCTGCCCAGCCGGGATAAAAGCTGGCACTGAGGGAGATGCTGGGGAGGCATTGCAGGAGGCACATGCCATGGATGCTTCCCATCCAGGGCCTCCCCAACACTGGCATGCATCACAGAAGGTGGGACCAGCATACCAGAAGGGGGTCCCCAGTGGCGGGGAGGACCCCGGATGTCATCAGGGGATGATGAGATCCACAGGAACCTGGAGGCCATGACTAGGATGGGGAACAGACCATGGCCCTTCCCAGGAGTATGGGCGAAGGTTTTTTCTTCCTTTTTTTTTCTTTTTTCTTTGATTCTTATCGATCGAGTATACCCCTTTCCATGGAGAGCAGCCCCAAGAAGCCCTGAGGTAAGGGCAGGGGCGGAAGTGGCACTTCAAAGACAGGAGCAGCTGGAGGGTTGTTGCCAATAACAAGGCTTATCCGAAGCCCCACAGGGAACCCTGAGGCAGGACAGGACATCCCAGAAACATAGGGATTGAGAGACTGCTTGCCATTTAGTGAGAGGGACAGGCAGAAGCAACATTGGAGAGCAAGCCATATGAACATTGAGGGCTGTCTTATAGACTGGCGTATGGATGGGGTCTACGGGAGGTGGAGCCCCATGGTTACCCTCCAGGTGTTGCAGCCAATCTGAGTGAGCCCACCAAAGGGGAGCCCACCACTGGGGATATCATCAAAGTCATGGCAGGTGAATTTCTGGGCTCTCCCTGGGGTAACCATAGGCTCATTCAGAGACTGCTGGAATCCATGCAGTGGCTGATACTTGGCACATGACGTAAAGCGGCTTGCGAGTGTGATCTGGAGAACATGCAGGCACAGGCAAGAGTTCACTCTTGCTAAAATAATCTTAACTGCCTAGTGCACATGCACAGTAGAAAATCTTATGCACTCAAAACAGCCACTATAACAACTTCGGCAAGAAAGTTGTCCAGGGCACTAAAAATTCTTCTCATCAAGAGGGCTGGTGAGCAGGGATGTATTGGGGAGCTGCCAAGTTATCCTATGCCTGCCCAGCTCTCTGGTTCTCCAGCAGCTCCCTGTTCACCTGCAGTCCCCTCCCATAGCTTCCCTACAGTTCACTGCTCACCAATACCCCCAACCTACAGTTTCCCACTCGCCCACAGTTGTTCAGCTCTCCCTGGCTCTTTGTCAGTCAGAAGCAGTAGAGTTCTGGATGATACATTGTCCACATATGGGGTACTTGAAGCAGTGCATCCTGCGATACTTAAGAGTCGCAAATTGCTGGTGTTGGCCCCGGAGAGTGGACTGACATTCCTACCTAATACCAGCTGAAGATCATCCTTGCCCAAAGAGGTTTAACTTTGAGATGCTCAGAGGGCACTTAACTCATCTTTTCTTTCTTAATGTGGGGACACTTACATTTTAAGAGCATTTCATACCTGGGAAAGGTAATGTCTAACAACACCCTCAATTAAGACTGTGGCTGAGGGAATGTAAAGCCTCATGCCATCACTAATTAAAATTCCAGGAAAAAATAGTTAGATATGTATTTAGTATTCAGCAGAGCTAGTAAGCCCTGCAAGAACATCAGCTAGATCCACGGATCTCTCCAGGGAAGCAGGAGAGAGGTAGGGAAGCATGACAGTAATTTAATGCATACAGATGCTAGATGAAAAACACTGTATCAAACACAGATATTGCAGATGAAATCAGCACCATTTTAATTTGGCTCAGGTTGAATTTTATACTTTCTGTATTTACCCTATTTGTGGGTATCTTCAGTGGAGTTTTAAATGGATAATTAATGTTCCGTGCAAGTGTGCTTTAGCCATATTATTAACATTTATCATGGTGTTCGCTTTCAAAAATGACTGCCTAACAAGTTGCAGTTAATGCTGTAAAAATTGGGTTTTCTGTGATGAGTTTCATAATATAAAGCACTGAAATTTATCTCAATATTTTATTAGAGCTATTTAATTATTATGGCAGATAAGCAGCACTGGCCATTATCTCTACAAAACATTTTTATTAATAATGTCACATAATTTGCAAGGATTTTTCTATAATACCATATCCGTATTAGAGCCTAATTTCAGCTAAAATGAAGAATCCTAGCTTTTGCAAGGCAGAAGGTCCCATGTCCTAGCCTTCTGGGCTTCCATTTCAGAACTAAAACTCTTGAAAAAAATGCAGCTGTTCTCTAAGGGCCCCTATGGAAAAAACTCAGAACTTTTCAAAATACAACACAAAACCACAGACAATAAACTACTTGACAGCAACTTTGGTTGAATTTTCTTAAAGTAATCATATTTGGTCTTAAAACCTTCAGAAGTGACCATACTGCTAGCCAGAATTGTATTTTCAGTTGTGTCCCATGTGAATATTGTTTGTACTACAGAAGTATTGCACAGAACACAACTGCATATTATGAAGTGGTGATTAATGAAGGGGTGCAAAGCTCTTTTGTTGTTCATGGCATGTATTGGTAACTTTAATAAGATGCTAGAAAAGAAAAAGTAGATCTCATTTTACATGTGTTAACTTCACCTAGCTTTCACCCAACCAGAAGCTGTTCTGAAGCAGTAGGCTTTGGATTAGATTTAGTAACAGTATTTTTATGACACTAGAAGTTACTCTGCAAAGTAACTTAGTTAACTTGGCTAGGCTTTTAAGACTGAAACTTATACAAGTGTCATGGTTTAGATGAGTATGACTTTTGTAGCAAATATTTTGAGTAGATTGTTCATACTTGCAGGCTCCAACAGAGTATTAAATCTTATTTGTTTAAAGTCATGCCTTTCTTACCTTCAGAACGCACATAATTAATGCAAAAATTCCCTGCATAGCAGGTACACCATGAGAAATGGTACTTCACCCTTGTTGGAATGAGGTTTTTAAAACTCTTCCAGCAAACCGAAAATATGATGGTGGCTGCAAACAATTTTTTGGATTCAAGTGATCATGAATGCATTTAGCTCAAGATGGACAGACATTTGTGTTATTATTTCATAGCTTAGAAATTAGTGTTGGAAAAGAGGTAGTTCAGCTCTAGGCCACTCCCACTTCTTTGCTAGCCAAGGCATAATTGTTCCTCATTATGTCCTTTATCATTTTGTCTAGTCTGACTAAAGATTCATTAGAGTGACATAGAAGGAGGAACAGATCCAGGACTTGTACTACACGACAGAAAGACAGAAGAGCTGAACAGTTTAACTTCTATTGTTATTCATGGCAGAAGCTAATGGGAGTTACAAGGGTGACACCATAGAGTCTTAAGATATGTAAGGTGACTCCTACCAGAAAATAATCGCTTGATGAGAAAGTCCACTTATGTCTCCCACAGGAAACAATATTATATTACTACAGTGAGGGATGTCAAGCATGTGAGAGTATGGGGTTATAAAGTGTGAGAGGGAAGTAGGGAGTCTTTCAGGCTCTGATATAAAGGTGAAAGCCTCCTAATTTAATGTATATTTATTATTCTGTTGGATTCTGTGATTATCAACCTGAGGTCAGATGGGGGGAGGCTGCAAAGACAATGTTTCATTTCACTGCAGAGATTAAATAGATTGTTCTTTTTATTAGAGCACAAAAGATTTACTTTTAGTGGCTTGGAGGAAGGGAAGGAATGTGTCCCAGTGAGGAGAATCCAGGAACAATGAGTCATATGCTGGCACATTGGATTTGTGCAACAAAAGAGGCCAATTAACAGTCATTGTCTGCTAACCCTAGTGAAATAATTAATGGGACATTAAAAGTTAAGATAATGTGCAGCTTATTGAGGGTAACTAACAGGACAAATGACTTGTTCAGATATATTTATTTTAAAAAAGCATTACTCTATCTGTCTCTACTGCTCCTCACAGGCTTTATGTTAGTCTGGGGTGTGGAAATTATGGGCAGACCAATAAAGGAAATTGCTCAGAGGAGACAGAAAATGAGCCAACAAACTGCAGTTGCAGATGTTAGGATCTCTGAATATTTTATCATGATGCATCTCAAAAAACCTAGATGGTTGGTGGCTTTGACAAGAATAGCTTTTACCTTGAAGCCCTTTTCCCTGCTTCTGGCATTTTGCTTATGATTACCCCTAGGGGCTGTTTTTGCAAATGCTAGAAACATCCCCAAGTCTTCAAACCTCTGACCATCTCAAAGTTCATTTTTTCTTCTTACCATAAGCTTATCAAAGTTTCTGTGTTTGAAGACTTTCTTTGCAAACCAAAACAGCTACTGACTGATTCATTCTTGAAAGCGAATACTAGAAAATTAAAGGGCCAATGTTTAGGTCTCTGACTGGTATTCTACCACCCTCTTAGGCCACAAGCCCCACAATTTGGGAAATGCGATTTGTCATTGCATTTGTTCCTACAAAAGATGGAGAAGACAGTGTAGTAGGTTATGTCTTTGGAAATTCAAACAAAAAATATCAAATGTACCTTTTTTGAAGTGTCGGGTAGAAGTGGAAAAGATCTAATCTAAAAAGGAAGTGAAGAAATGGCATCTGTTTTTTTCTGGGCTATACCTCACTGGTAAATGAAAATTTCTAACTGCGGGCTCTCCAAAGTTCACTGCAGGATTTGAAAAATAAGCTGTCATTTTCTTTCATGTGCAGTAATAATGTTTACCCAAGGTAAATTATGCCCTAATTGGTGACAGCTATACAAACATTCTTTTCAGTGGTTTTGCACAGGCCTAGCTGATATCCGGTTGAAGGCCTACTTAATGCTCTCAATGCACAAGAAGGAATAGGGGGCTGTTTCAATGATGCAACCTTCTTGAATAGGAATTTTAAGTTTTCTAGTCATCAGCTATAACTATTGACATGAGAAGGGAGCCAATGTGGGGAATAAAAGCAACATCCTTAAATAGCAATTGTTCAGCAAAGATGCATCACATTTTAAATTGTTCCCTCTGTTCTTACTATCCCTCTTAGACTAGAGAATGTCTCGCTTGAAACAACATAAAACAACTATGCATATGTAAAGTTGTAAGCTGGAAAGGTTTGAACGTCTCTGGTTTAGGATAGATTTATGAGCCAAAGCTAAAAATAAATTATTTAAAAATAAATCCTTTTGGAAGACAAAACAAGCGTACAGCAGGCCCTGCAAGACAAATGCTTCAGCTGTTAGTCACATCCTTGGATGCCTGACATTTCCCATGATATTTCCTTTATGTGCTCTTATCCTCCAACCTGTAGTATCAGATCTATGCCATGGGTCACCATTTTTAAGTCAGTGGCATGGAATGTTGTTTCACACTTTCTTTCTTGGTATCCAACATGTAGCAAAGGCTGATTCATGTATTGAAGTCAGGGGTGGATCCAGGCAGGGGTTGGGGGACAGGGAGAGGAAAGGGAAGGTCGGGGGGGAAAGTGGAGTTGTGCAGTTGTACCACCCCAAATTTAATACCAACTGCCTGGCAGTGGCAGCAGCATTTCTATTCAGGCAGGTAATCACTTTCCTTCATGGTTCATTGTAATAACCCAATTTCTTCTAAGCTCCTCATCCCACAAGGGTTAATGGCCCTCTCCCCTTTTTTAATGATCTTGATGTTCCACAAATCAAGCAATCCTTTCTTCTGAAATTTTGCTATTAGCTAATCTTAATGTGGCTCCTAATACACAACCCTGCAGGCTGTTTTTAACTCTAGCTAAAACCTAAACTCAGGTATGGAAAAAGCTCAGGTGAAGTGAGCTTCAGGTATGGAAATAAATTTCAGTGAAGCTTCGGGTGCACTGTCAAGATGCTCAAAAAGTCTTGATTTTATTTTATGAATCTGAAAGGGTGTGTCTACAGTGTATTTACACATGCCTAAACTTAATGCGCTTTTATTTAAGGTGCATTAAGGCAATTTAGGCATGCGTCTACACATGGATGCGCAAATCGCTAAGTTGCATTAGTGCATTAGTGCATATGCAGATGCGTTAATGTGCATTAATGCGATGTGTTTCCATTGACGCACTCCATGTTAATGCGCATTACTGTGTCTACATGTTCGTTAATGTGACTTAGCTATTTCTGCCTAAATTTGACTCCTGCTTTATGCAGGCATCAAATTAGGCTTATGTAGCCTTAAATTGCCATGTTTAAGGCGCATTAAGAGCATACACATGTAGGCACACACCTTTAACGTACCTTAAAAATGGCTGTTTTAGGCTAAGCCTGCTTAAGAGGCATGTGCTCCCAAAGAAATGTACATTTAATTCTAATAACAACAGGACTAAAGAAACATCTTTTGATTATTTTTTACCCAGTTTGTTGCATTTTTATACATAATATATGCTTTAGCAAATTATATAAATCCAATAAAGTTGTATTTCTTTTTGCTTTGATCTTAAACTGAATAATGTAGCCTTAAACCCCTAGCATATTAGTAAAGCTTCTAGTTTATTTTTACCTGGAGAAAAATGTGTATTGTGGTATACCATCACATGTAACATGCCATCTACATTCCCCCACCTATTTTCAAAATCATAGATCTGCCCATGACTAAAACCCTTCCAGTGAACTAATTTTACACCAACTTAAACAAAATGTCCCTATTTATCTACTAATGTCATTTCATTGATGCCAGTTCTCAAATGAATGCACTGTATCAATGTAAACGGGCTTGGCCTGGCTCAGCTTATCTTGGTTTCAATCCAGAGTTACTTGCTATAAATCTGCTTCATAGCTGATGTTTGTAGATTCAGGGTGCAACAAAAAGTGCAGAGATGCTAGCTAGCCCACTTATTATCAAGTTACAGGTTTCCCTCGATTTATGGGGGTTCTTTATATGTGACTTCTCTCTTATGCAATGAGCATATTTAGACCCATAATTCATTATATGTGAAGTAAATTTGCTCTTATGCGATCAGCATAGACGCCCCCTGCCCCCACACCCAAGCAGGTAAGTCTGTGGGGGGAGGGGAAAGGGCTGTGGCCCCACTCATCCCAGCCCTGGCTGCAGCGGTCCAAGGAGCGGCTGGCACCAGCTGCCTGCAGCCATTAGGCTGCACCATGCTCCACCTGCCTCCCACTGCGCCTGGGCTCCACTTGTCCGCACTCACCTTTGCTCCTGGGCTGCTCCATGCCCTGGTGCAAGCATCTGGTGTTGGCTGCTCTTGGGCCATTCCAGCATGGGCTGGGGTGAGGGCTGTGTCCTACACTGCCTGGAGCTCCGCTTGTCTGCACTCACCCTAGCCCATTCTGGGGCGGCCCCGGAAGCAGCCAACACCAGCTGCCTGCACAAGGCCACGGCTCAGCTCAGGAGCAGAAGTAATTGCAGACAAGCAGAACCCAGGCATGGCGAGACAGGTTGAGCATGGTGCAGCCCAGCAGCTGCAGGCTGCTGGTGCCGGCCACTCCCGGGTCCTCTCCATTCCCTCTTCTTTGCTACCTTGTGCAGCCCCAGGAGTGGCACCCCTCCCCCCGCCCCTTCCGTAATCCGAGCATCCCTCCCTCCCTCCCTCACCGCCATGGGAACCTATCCCTATTTGTTACATTGTAAAGTGGGTTTACTTTATGCAAATTTGATTTATGTGCTTTTCTCCAGGAATGCATGTACCACATAAATTGAGGAAGACCTGTATTTTCTTCCTCCAATCTAGATCTGTTCAGGGTGAAAGGATGAGGCAGGAGTGGGGATTATTACCCAGGGCACAGGGCTACCAGGGAGATTTAAAAGAGCTGTCTAAGAGCTGAAAGATGGAATGACCTTTACATAGAAGTTATTATACTACCTAATGAGAACAGAAAAGTTTGCAAAGGGTGCATGTATTCTGTCCTCTTTCCCTTTTTAATGGGCCATTTTCATTTATGTAATGGGATTATACAGAAGTAATTGTTTTGCCTGGGTTAGGCTGCATCTGTGGTTTTCTGAGACCTGAGGAAGGGCATTTTGTTCCTGAAATCCTGTCTAACCTCTCTCCTATGTAATTGGTCCTATAAAATGAATTACCAAACATATTGTGCTTCTTGTTAATTCCCTAGATCCTTGGTTCTCAACCTTTCTAGACTTAAGGAACCTCTTGGATAGATTCAAAGGCACCCTTTGGAAAATGCTGGCTCTTTAGTTTTCACTTCTTTTTTGACTACAGGAAAAAGAATAGAGCAATTCTTCTTCAGAGATCTCAGACACACCACAATAGGTCAGAATGTTTTAAACACCATTGATTCCTATCTGAAATCTCTGGGTTTATCTTGTGAATTGTACACCTAACAGTGCTAATCTTGCATGGCACCACATAGTACCCTTGCAAGGATCTCAAGACACTTTGGGGCATAATAACACCCTGCTTAAGAATGCTTAAGAATAATTTCCCTAGATCAGCATGACTAGACTATCCCAGCACTATTGCTTCACATAGAAGGCAATCAAAAGCAGGGTTGTCAGTCAGTTTGGGGCTGACTCTTTCTTCTAACTTGAGACACATTTTAATGTAATACAGTGCAATAGCAAGCTGTCCTCTAGTAAGATAAAGGTGGAGTAAGCTAATGGAAAAATAAAATAGTCCCACAGTGAAAGGAAACAAAATCTAGTTCTAAAATCCAAAATGTTTTTGAAGGACTACTTAGAACAAAAGTTTAAAGGTGGCTTCTCTTTCTACTCTGTGAAAGGAGCCCACTTATCAACAGGAGAAAATGGTTACTTTCAAGAACGGGAAATGTGACTGTTATTGCAGCAGCAAGAAGCATTGTTGTGTTTATAAATGTCTTAAAAAACCACAGCTAGGTCTGTTGAGCTTGACTGGAGCTTTGATGGGCAGTTAATGAATGTCATTTTTTTCCCCACTTGTAGTAAACAGAAATATTTCCTGGGCATGATCCCATAATACATATCACACTGAAGCTATGGCAACTGAAGCTGAATATATCACACTGAAGCTATTGAAAGGGAATAGGAATAAGAACTGTCTGAGCTGTGTGTCTCCTGGTCAGCTGTGAATGGACTTGGTTGCTGGGCCCAACATGACTTCAAGGGTAGTCCATCTCTCCTTGATTTTGAAACAAATGTCTAAGACCTGCTTAGCTCCCCCACTTGCTTACAGACACCCCTACAGAGCTCCATCTAAGTTGCAGACATGCTGGTATTACTCATTTTAATCCTTTTGGAGACAGCACAGCAGGAAAGCAAGGAACACAGAGAGTGATTTCTCATCCCATTGACTGCAATTTAATGCACTTGGTAGTTACAGCTATTAACATAGCCACATCCACGTGACCTGAGAATTACTCGCCCCTTGATTGAGCTTGCCACATCTTGTGAGGTTGTAATTGGTCAGCATTTCAGGCCAGGCAGAATCTCTCTGGCAAAGCCTTCTTGCGCATTATGATTGTCAGCTCCCTTGCACAAGTAGAATCTGGCTCCTAAAGGCCATTGTGTTTGTACCATGTGTTTAAATTGAGGAGATCCACCAACCATGCTTGCCCCTTAACATTACAGGGCCCTGTGTAGAAAAATCAGCATTCTGTAGTACAGCATTAGCCAAGCCATTCAAAGCCACTTAGCCTAGACTGCCACCTTGTGATTCTTAATGACCTTTCAGTGAGGTGTCCAATGCCTCTTAGGCAGAGAGTACCCATGAATAGATCCAAGCTAGCACAATGCAAAGGTTGTCAAATGTACATATAGAAAAAGGCTCAGGATCCACTTCACTGACTAATCCAACAGGAAGTTTACTTGCAAGGCCTCAGCTTTTGTTACCATCCATCGTGGCTGTTATATTATCTTTCATTACCATGTACTATCTGAAGTCAACTACTTATGGTTTATAGTTTCCATCCGGTGAGCTATTCCAGGGGTGTCCAGAGCCTCTCCTTCATACAGCATAGTCTTCTATGAGATCTATCTTCAGCTGCGTTGCCTTATTGCATTAATCCTACTTATGGTACACGGCACACTGACACACCATGTTATCACTGTTAATGTAGTAGTAATCACACTTCTGTGTGATTAAATTGCTCGGCCTTCCCTGTGTTAGCCTTGAGCAAAAAAAGAAAATCTATTAATTTTACTACAATAGTCAGAGAGAAAGCCAGTCTTTACAAGGATACTGTACAAACTAGTTTGCTGGGAAATACTACATCTGATTCTGTGTGAAAGAACTTTATACTGCGCTGCTTTGGAGGAGATTGAGTTGAATTGTGCAAGACTATAGCCTGGCTGAAGGAAATGACAATCTTTAATTAGCTCTGTTGAACAGACTTCAACAGTGTATGTTGATTACATAAGCCAAGTGTGTATATTAAAGAAGTGAGAAGAGGGAAAACCTAGTATTATCATCATTAATGAATTACATATATAATAATAGAGACATATATCAACTTTGGATTTTCCCATTGCATAAAAATGGTACTGTGTTTACAAAACTAAAATCAGGGTTGACTTTGCATCTGGTTTTCATTTGGCCAAAATCCCCAAGTTTGGTGTTCAAAAGAAAAATATGCCCTAAAAATATAAGGGATAGGAAATGGAGCAAAGGTAACACTGTTGCAACTTGTTGATGGTCTTATGAATGGTGCTGTTAGTTATTGTTTTAACTTTCACTACCATCCCAAATTGATTTAAAAAATAAGAATTCAGATGATGCCTTTAAAAGTTTCATATCTTGGCCATTACGTAATGCATTTTGGTCCATTTTACAACTAATATCAATCAACCAGTGTTTCATTTAAAAGGGGGAAGAAAGGGAGGCATATAGGACCAAGCAGGTGTGTAAGGTAAAGCTGGTAAGAGAAATTATTTGAAGGCACACGAGTCCAAACTAACTGTCTCTTTTTCTTGGCACTAACTTGTTTCAGATTCTGTCATCCTCCTACTCTTATGGCAGATATGCGTGCCTGTGGCATTATTCTTTCTGAATAGTAATGGCTGGCCTAAACATCCTCTGATACAAATTCTAGTAATCTAATATTTTAACTCAGTGCCCCAGGAAGCAGGAAGGGTTTAGTTTTTCCTCTTCATTCCCTAAATAATTATATATATATTTTAAGGACCTTTTCACATGCCTTTTCCCTTGTTTTCCCCCATGTGCTGCTTTGATGAGATTCTAGGTCATCCTTGCAAAAAAAAATCATCACCTTTTTACCTTTGCAGAATACCTGTCTCTAACTTGGTATCTTGTCCATGATACAGAAAATGTCCAAAGCTTGCTCATGTTAACTAACTTGACCTTACAAAGCATGTGCTGCTTGATACAGTCATGTCAAAAGCCCAGGAAAGCTGACAAGCCTTACCACAGGGTGCAGACAGAACAGCAGCTCTCCACTGTAACTCATAACATTTTGCAGGAAGTGTTCTGAGTTACAGTGATCCTCCGGACCAAACAGAAGTTCAGTCTTGGGTCCAGGGAGGAGGGGGCATTGGGGAATTCAGCTGCTGGCTGTGAGCAGTCTAGCAGTGGCCCTCCTCCCTCACAGCCTGGACACGGTTTTCAGAATGGGAAGTGGATATGGAATAATAAGTGAATTATGACTGCATTTTAACTAGGCCCAGAAATTAGTAAAGGGTTCAGTAACTTCACAAAGTGCTTTCTACTTACTAAAGAGGTAGCCACCTGATTCATGCTGGGTATCTCACATTATGTATTCCATGAGGGTTCTGTTTGTCTGACTTGGGGATTTGGTACAGGCAAAGCTAGTGACTTGTATTCAGTTATAACAGCTTGAAAGGACTCAATAATAGAGTGGGGCTAGACAAGGACTGATCCAATATTTCCCAAAGCAAGGTGCAGGAGCAGCAACCCTCACTGCAGAGGTGGGTTTACTCACCTCTCCCAGTCTCCTCTACCCCACCAGTGCAGGCAGACCAAACCACGAGCCTCTGGAGAGTTTATCAAGTTTTAAAGCAGATGAAAATATACCCTCCCTTCCCCTTCCTGCTCAGAGGCAGCCTCTCCCCTCCTCCCCAACCTGTCCCTGCTGCATTCTCCATGGTTGGGGGAGGGGAGGGAAGGAAACAGGACAGGAAAGGTCCAGAACCAGCACGGCTCAGCAGGAGCTGGGCTCAGCTGTGCAGGGGACAGTGGCAACAAGCCAATTAGAGAGTACCTAGAGCGTTCCCCCCACCCTGGCCCATCACAGCATGAGAGTTCCCCGCATCCCTGTTGCCCTTATCCCCATTCTCAGCTGAGCCCAGCACCTGTGTAGCATGCAAGAATGGCTCTGGTGCTTCTTTGCCTTTGGGACAGCAGAGAAAGTCAGACTACAGAGGGCAGGAAGGGGGGCATTTCTTTGAGCAGGAAGGGGAAGGGAGAGACTATTTTCACTTGCTTTAGGAACTTTAAAAAGTCCCCGGAGGCTCCCACAGTGTGGTCAAATCCAAAAGGAGCTGTAGCTGCACCACTGCACCCCTTCTGGCTCCACCCCTGGGGCTAGAGACACTGATTATCCAATCATGTTTTATTGGGCAATTAGACCTTTCTGGTGACGAGCTAGCTATATACCACTTCACATTTCTATCCTGCAGGGGAATTCTCCCAAATCTCTCACACACTTCACTTTTTCCCAGAGAAACCCTTGTTTAACCCACACAAAAAGAGTAAATAGATGAGAAGTATGGAGCTTAACAATCATGCAAGATAACAGGTGAGTAAATACGTCAGGTTTCAAGTGCCTCTTTGGCCTCCCTCTAAGTGCCCAGCTTTCATTGAGAAGGAGTTTTTAATACTCTAGCCAGTCTTAATTCCCTTTTGGGAAATATTCAAATAAAGTTTTACAATAGCAGGGGGACTGACAGTGGCTGTCAGGCCACTGACTTCTGCATTGTCAGTACCCAGGAGATGAGAGAAGTGGTCCAGATAGTTCAGAAACCCTTTATAGATATACTTATTCACACATAAATAGGACATCATGCAAGCTATAGGCCTATTGAACTTCTATTGGCATGAATCTAATAGCATTAATATTTGTTGACTAAATTTTAAATTTACTTCCTGCAAGTTTTGTGTGCTGTGTTTTTGAAAAGGGAGGCTCATTCAATTAGGGGACAGGAGAATACAGTGCAGGCTTATACAATGAATAACAACTAAGTGTCGCAGGGCACTAAGGTGCCTGCTCCTTTAAGGGCAGAAACTGTCTAGAAAGAGGGCCCTAGCAGTCAGGCAGGAACCCCACAGGTGCAGGTTCCTGTGGTAGCAGGCCTACGGAGGGAATTAGCCTGCACCTGCAGCTGGTCAGCTGACCAGAAGAGGCAGGGCCCTGGGTGCACATAAACCCCAGGGCTAGGACTAAAGAGGAAGTTCCCTGCCAGCAGCCAAAGAGGAAGGAACCTCCAGGGAGGAATCACCCAGAGAAGCTGTAGCTACCAGATATGCTGCACTTAGGGCTAATGGGGATCCAGGAGCTCATCAGGTACCCTTGCCTTGGTGCTGGGGAAGAAGTTTGACTCTTTTAAAGGGGCAGAGCACACCCTGAACTTTTTGTGTTATGTTATAGACCAGGGGCTCATATTTTGGGTTGCTGTTTCCTATACACTGGAGGATCAGGCTGAGGCTATTGAGGAAGGAGGAGGCCTCATTGGGGTCCACTACAGTGTGGGGACCCCAGCACCAGAGTGGACACCAGATTTGGGGTGGGGGAACAGGCCCCGAAGCCAGAGTGGGCACCAAGAGAGATAAACAGGGCTATGAAGAGCCCGGTGATGACTGGAGACCAAGCTAAATTAAGGCCTTGGAGGGACAACATGTGAATACCATCTGTGAGGCTTGGGGCATGGTGAAGGGATGGTTTGGAGCCATGCATCTAGCCCATAAGGCTGAGGGTGTCCTAAGAGGCATCCATTTTGGAGCAGGACCCAAAAGGGGTTCAAGAACCCACAGGATTCAGTAGGATCCATCAGGACTGTGCCCAAAATACAAACTTGAGTGCAGCCTCCCTATTTATTATAATACAACAAGATGTGGCAGAAGAGAAAGAAGGTGCCTCTTGGGCTGGATTGGCATGGTCAAGGAGCCCTAGGGGTATCACAGCCATCCCTGGGGACCCCATCCCGTGACACTAAGAAACTTGGAATACATTTGACTGTGTAGTTTGCAATGGACAGCTATGGCATTAAGTAGGATATCCATCCCTCTCACAAAAGTCTTAACTGTGATTTTTTTTTTTCTTGAAATTATTTAAAATCTGCTCAGTGACATTCTAAGCACAAGGAAGAGCTGACAATGATAAATAAACCTTAATCATGAGACATGGATGAGGGGCCTATGAATGTAAATCCTTCTCTCAAGTTATAGTTAGGCAGTCCCTGCCTGCATTTTAGAGGTGTGCAAAGCTTTGATCACTGATTCAATTCGGGAATGATTCGGCCCGATTCGGAGACTGAATCACTGAATCCTAATCGAATTGGGAGACCAAAAAAAACCCTCCAGATCAATTCAGAAAAAGATTCAGAGAGTCCAAGATTTGGAAGGCAGTCTTTCAGGGGAACAGAAACTGAGAAGAGGGAGGGGAGCGGGGGGGGAAAGACTGACATCTGTAGCTGGCCAGTGACTGTGAACTTTCCCTGAGTCCCCTTCCAATCACGGTGCTCTGGGGGAGGGACGGAGAAACAGCACATAAGCCTCTGTCTGCAGCCCTTCTGTCCCTTTAGTGAGCTGTTTCTGCCTGACCACTGGGAAGGTCCCCTTTTACTTGCTACCATCCCTGCTGTTTTCATCCTGCTGTGCCTTAACGCACGCACAAAGTCACACGTCACGAGTTTTGCTTTCAAAAGCTTGAGGTACAGTTTCCCAGAACCCTCCTTGAAACTTGGCAAGTTTAGTGGCCTTGGCAGGGGCTACCATGCCTGAAGTTTTCACCCTGCTCTGCCTTAACACACACACAAAGTCACAAGTTTTGCTTGTCAGCAACTTGATGTGCAGTTTCCCAGAAATTCCTGCACCTATCTCCTTGAAACTTGACATATTTCATGCCCTCAGAAGGGGCTACCATCCCTGCTGTTTTCATCCAAATCTGCCCAAAAAATGACAAAGTTATAGGTGTTTCAGTGATTCCTTATTATAGTCTGTGGACGAATCTTCTGAAGCCGATTCGGCAGAATCGATTCAGGCCACTGATCCAAATCTCAAAATTAAATCACTGTCCTCTGAATTGGCCAAATCCAAATCAAATACTTCCCTATTCGCACAGGCCTACTGGATTCCTCACTCGTTATTGTTGTACGCAGGAGTGCACGTGTAATTAGTTGTGCAGAAGTAGTAGTTAACTATCACCTAGAGGGTCTGACTAAACTTGAGTACCCAGTGTAACAGGCACTGCACCTACACACTAAGGAATTACATATGGTTGTTAAATGGTACTTTTGTGCCATGCTTCCTCATTCCTGAAAAACATGTGTTCTCACAGTAGAAGCTTTTCCTACCTTAACAGCCAGTCCCAGTTAACCCTGAGGAACTCCTGTGATATATTACAGAAAATTCTTTTTTAGATCACATTAGATAGATCTGAGTGACTACGAACGTCACAGTTTAGCAAACACTGAAGACCAATCTGTCCAAGAACTTGCCTTTCTTTAAGATCTATGTAGTAGAGGAAGAAGGAATATGGATGAAGTGCACACCATCATAGCTGTCCTTAAGGACTCGTTATACATAATATAGTTGTGCCAATAAAAGTTAATGACAGTCCTGTCACAAGATAATATGACAGGAACAGGCCTAAACCATTCTGTTCATTGGGCATAATGGCTTGCATTGTTGTGACATTTTTGCATGTTCTCACACTGGCAAGTTAATTAACGCATGTCAGCACTATAGTGCTGCATCAAGGCAGTCTCGGTATAAGCATCAACACTAATACATGGTTTGGCCTGGGCGCAACTGGACAGCTTAATTCTCAAAAATGGTAAAACAAGCTCTATAAGCTGATCAAATACTGTTGCTGCAGGACTTGCAGAAAGAAAACTGATCTTTCAGTTCAGGGCCAAAATCCAAAGGACAGAGCCAGCTTGTTGCCAGCCAACTTGTCTGTACAGATCAGCTGCCTTTGCTACTTGCCCAGAACCAAAACTGACAAATTCAATGCATTTCCTTTCCTGTTCCAAGCCAGGACAGTAGTTGCAGCAGCAATTTCCAGCAAAGAGGTTTTCAAGGCAGATCAACTCAACTCCAGATAAATTTAGAGCACAATTGGCTGTACTGAGCCACGCAGCACAGGACCATCTTAGTAAAATATGGCTAATAATCCTGCTCCTGGGACTCAACATTTCATCTCACTGAGGAGAAGGCTGAAAAGAAACTGTTCTAGCGTTCTTACAGCTTAATCTCTAGGTGCCTATTTTATGTTCATTCAAGGAGTATATCTTAGCCAAGGGCATATGATGACACTGCTCCGCAATGTGCACTGGTGCTCGGAGTCTTCTGGAGGGAATTCTGATGTTAAATCCATCTACTTGACATTTCATCTCTTTCCCTCCAGTATATTGACAAAGTTGCTGTTGCATGGTGCTATACTTGGTGGATCCCAGTATAAAAGAGAGGGTGTGCAGCACTGACCCCTCGATGGAAGCAGTTCGGAGGTCATTCAGGACCTCAAGGGTTGGATAAAGAATGGTGTTATAGCTGTCAGCCCTCCTCTCCAAACATTTCCATGGCACAAGAAAGCTTTGTGCAGAGGCTCTGAGCTGTTTCGCATAAACTGCCTTCCACAGGGGAAACAGAATAGTTGACTTGGTATGGTGCTGTAGGCAGGCTAATTAGCTCTGCTGTGACAGTGCTGCACTAACACAGACAATTTGCTTCCCCTTTGGAGATATCACATGCACAGCCAGCTAGGGTGCATCTTCATCATGCCTGACCAGTGAATCCTTAAGGAGATGGGCTGTGGGGAGCTGTGCTTAGGGTTAGAGCCATCACAGGATCAAAATGATTGAGAACCCCAACTCAAGGTCAAGCCTTTAGCTTGGTATGTGGTACCAAGTTCTGGGTCCATATTGCTAATGGACCATGTTTGGGGCAGAGAGGTATGATAGAACTTGTCTAAAGAGGAATTGCTTATGTTGTTTAACTCCTGCTGGGCATCTGATAATCAATGGCAACATAATTCCTGAAACAACTGTTGGGGTGGTGGCAGCCTATATATTGTGGGGTGGCAGGGGGAGTCATCTGTGACTGTTACAAACTGCATGGGGATTTGCATTGTTTTCTGGTTTGGTCCAATCCTGTGGCCTTGAATTTGCCACCTGGATTAAAGTAAAAAATTGGACCTTGTCTTTAAAAACAAAGGAGAAGAAGAAAATCTTATAATTCCTTTCACATTAATTAAATCGGCTTCCTCATTCTGCTAATGAAGCATAATATGCTGAGTCCCAAAATCATAGTCTACAATTAGGCTTCTCCAAATTAAAAATCCTTTTTCTCTTCCCTTCTCATTTTAGCCAAAATGATAATAATCCAGAGCATTGTTTACAATACAATGTAAGGAAAAATATTTTGTCAGGTTCCATACATTTGCAGTAGAAAGCCAGATGTGTGTCCCACACATGTGCTATTTAAAACAGATAGTGATGCTATTTAAAACAAATAGGTGATGCCATTTAAAAAAGAACAGGAGCATCATTGGAATTATGCAGTTCTATAGGCTTCCCAGTGTGCAGTAAACCAGAAAGCAGATCACATAACAGCTCTGACATAACACAGATAGTATTTACACTCACGCATTCTGAAAGCTTCCAGTGGCAATTAGAGGCAAGTCTTCCAGTGTGGGCTACCTGGAAAATGTAGTTCTGTAAATACTGGAACAGAGACATCTAGAGGCAGTAATACACTAAAGTAGCAAAATTGAAGCCTGAAATGCAATATATGTCTTAACAAGGGCATGGTCATATTTCTGTGCAAGACTCGTTCAGCTCATAATCCCCACAGTTTCTAAAATGGAAATAGAATTAATTTATCATATTTTGCTTTTGTAAAACAGCAAATGGCAATCTTATTAGTTTGTTGCAGGGGAACTCAATAGAAACAAGCTAGGTATGCACATTGATAGTCTATCTAACTATCTCTTTCTGTCACTGTTCAAGCCTCATTCCACAAATTGATTGTTATACCTACATTTTGCTGTTTTATAACTCTGGAGGTGGGGCCCATCTTAATTTTTCTTGTTATGGGTCCTTACACAACCGGGTCTTGGTTTTTACTATAATAATTCTGGGAGCAGTTATAACTTGGAGAGTTCAGCTTCTAGGAGTTAAGGAAGCCTGCGTGTGTGTTCAACCTTTCCTGATCCTGCCAGTAAAGGGTGGGCCTGCTGGCAGTGAGGGTGACATCACTTTAACAGTAGACTGTCTGGAAGTAGGTGGTTAAGCAAAAAGTGTCACTTGAGCTTGGCTACCCATTTGTGATAAGGTGTGGGGGCCTTCCGACAGGTCGAGAACACAAGAGCAAGCTCTGCCAATTGGCTAAATACTTCTTTGAAATTGGTGTTGTCGCTAAATTAACTCAGGGGAACAGTTTCCTGGTAGATCAGCAGAGGAAATGCATTCAAAATTATGTGTATTAAAAAAACATTTCTGTTTTATTTTTTCTCAAAAGATAGGCATTGCAGTATCAAAGGAACCATCTATCTCCTTGCTGAGGCATTGTTTTATACCTGTTTCACAAGTCAGTTGTATTTACTGAATCTCTGCCTAAGTGTTTTTACCAACTGGTTGTTCTTTAAAGGTTTCTCTGTTCAAGTGTCAGCTACACTCTTGCACAAAAAGATGTCACTTTTCCAGCTAATGGGAATTAGATTGCTTGAGTTCGGTTTGATTTCATATTGTGTATTTGAAATAGACATTTCTTCAGCAGTCTGTGGGGTGTAAAAGCAATTACTGTTCTTCATTTTATTTTGGGGGTTTTTCAAGCTTCTAATCAGACATGAGGAGTGTCAGTTTCTCTTCGTGACTGATAATATTTTGAATGTGAATAATGTTATGTCTTTATATTTGATATCTAGATACTACCCATTTGGGAAGCAATCACCTACACATTTATTTTTCTCCTGGATTTGAGTGGATTGAAGCAGTGACTTGCATGGGTCATTTGTAACACAGTGCTAGACTGTTTTGAATACAACTGGCTTTTACTGCACTTGAGAACAGTACCACAAGATACAGATTAAGTGAGTTTTTATCTCAGACATTTGAGATAAAATCAATGTAAACATTTGGGGCCTAAATCCTGTGGTATGGACTTAAGTCCTGTAGGAGCAAGCTATTTTAGTTATATGAGTTTTAATGGGAATGAACTGATAACTCAGTGTTTTACCAACCAGACCAAATCCTGGTTCATTGTTTGAAAAAGGAGCTGGATCTGTGGCAATTACTTTGATGCATCTGATGAAGTGAGCTTCAGCTCACACAAACTTGTGCTATATAAAAATATATATATTTTGTGTTTTTATATATATATATATATATATATATATATATTTGTGTGTTGTATATATATAAACGTGTGCTACTTTGGTTAGTTTATAAGGTGCAAACCTACCCTGCCTCCTAAATTACTTTGACAGGCACAGCATGATATTTTCAAAGAGGGATCCTGGACTCTGAAGGAGATTTCATATTTCTTGTAATCCTCAAAAATAAAGACTTAGTTTTCAGACTAGAAAAGGCCAGTGACTTTTGTATCATCACTTGTTGGCATGCTTTGCTCAGCTCTGGGAACGTGGTACAACTTAAAGCTTAGTAATCATCCATATGCTTTCAGCTGCCTCATTTACTAGCCATGGACCTGGAATTACCTTGATAATATTAATCTTATGTTTATTGTTTGAATGCTTCCCCTATTAACTAAGATAAACCTTAAGTTTTTATATATATGGATGAGAAGATTGAGTTGCAGTTTAATAGCTGATCTTCCTTTCCCACTATTCCAGGTATGTCCTATATCCTCCTCCCAATCTGCTGCCATCTCAGTTGGCCCATTCATCTCCTGGTGTTTTCCAAAATCTACTTCTTCGTGCAGTGTAGACCTCCACTCTGTGAACAGCAGTGAAAGGATTGGTGTTCTTTCATTAGGATTTGAGCATTTGGGAGGTTCCTTACCAGTTTTGCAGCCTCTGTGGTTGAACTTTCCATTCTAGCTGCTTCCTACAATGAGGTGCTGGATACTTCAGTGTGTCAAGAGATGTTATGGTTCACTGTACTATATGCAAGACATCACTAATCTGCCACTAGTGTTTTCATCTTGGTAGCCAGCAGTGCTGGCATCAGGAGTTCCATTAAACATTTTAAGCAGAGGTGCTTTCAGGCTGAGATACTATTTCTCTTTGCTGTGAAGTCGAATGAAAACCAAAGTAGAGGAACTCAGAAGGGGCAAAGGGAAAGGACCACCTGCAAGCAGCTCCCTGCAGAACAGATGTGAAGTAGCCTTTTCAGCAGTTCTGAATGAGAACTGGACCCAGAGCTTGTGAAGCAAAGGCCATGTCAGGGTATATTAGAAGAGGAAAGGACTTTGGAGGGAAATTACTTCTTTCCTATTGTTCTGCCTGTTATTTAATAGGGTGTAAAAAAGCTTCAGGCTTGCTCTTAGAAAAGATTATTCAAATGTGCAGGGCAGCAGAAAGTTTGAAAGCCCAAGCTGCAGAATTGAGTACACCAAGAGGGGTCATCCTTCAGTCAGCATAAAAGAATGTGGCCAGAAAAAGCCACTTTGCAGGGTGCAATTTTCCATTGGTAGGAAGCCAACTCACAGGGTGACATTTTTCATTGGAAAGGAGACTACTAAGGGAGAGAAAGCAAATTAGCTTTACTGACTGTGAAAGGCAACATGGCCCCAAATGCCCTGCATTTGGAAAGCTGTTTAAACTGTAACAAGAGTAACCATTTTACCGGGTGCTGCAGATCCCAAACACAAACACCCTAAGTACATACAATTGAGAGCATACTGGAAGAATTTTATATAGTTATGGTAAAATCAAGCAGAATAGATGAAAGGTACTGGATTTTGCCAGTGGAAGTGCAATGAGCAATTGCTTCATTAGAGTTGAACATGGGCACTCAAGTTAATATTTAACCAAATAATTAATATAGAAAATTAAAATTGAAATGAAAAGTGAGTCCAACAAACATCAAAATAACTGACCAGTCAGGAACTAATATACCAGCCAAAGGGAGATGCAACACTAGCATTCAATATAAAAACAGAGTAAAGAAATGTGCATTCATTGTGGTACCTAGGGAGGTGACATCAATTATAGGTTTGTTGACTTGTGAAAAACTGTATCTAATTGCTCAGGCAGTAGAAGACCACAATGTTTCATGCCTCCTGATGATCCTCCTGGCCTTCATGACCCAGTCTTATTAAGAAACCAATTGTTCCAGAACACAAGAAGCAGTCATGTCTTATGGAAAGGAATGTTCCAATGGATACAAATGCAAATAACATCATGAAGAAAAAGAAATCAGCCTCAAGAGTTTGTAGCAATCAACTTTGTGTTATATGCAGAAGCACAGCTGTCAAAAGTACATGTCAGTTGGATCCCAGTATTAGGACACGAGTCTTTCAAGACTTGAAGGGAAAATTGCCCATAAAAAACAAATTAGAAATCAGATCTGTTATTTCATTGGTCTAAGAAGAAAGTGAAACCTTAAACACTCTCAGAGACTTGCTAAAATGGTTGCAAAAGTGGGGGGGGGGGATAGAATGGACAGGAAAGTGCATGGTGCACTCACTGCAGTGTGACATGCTAGCAACCCCTCCTCTGTAGATGTGTTAAATTTTGTGTTTATTTTTTGTAGTTATTGTTAGAGGAAAGATGTAGTGAAAGAAGTAATAATTTAGAGGCACTCCCTAATTTAGAGGAGTTGGGAATTTGAAAATAGTCCCTTAGTTAGGCAGTAGCTATTAGAAAGAAACCAACAGTCTACAGAGGTTGTGTACCACTCCACAACCAAGTTTATTGTTTAGCTCTTCTCCTTCACATACACCTGTGTTTTTATTGAACCTGGTGATCACTATAAAAGGTAACATATCTGAATAGCTATGTGGCAGGGCACTGCGGGTGCCTGCCACTGTAAGGGCCTGACGCTAGCAGCTGCCAGGTGCCTGATGAGGGCAGCCATTTTGGACCTAGGGCTGCCCATATAAACGGGGCAGTTTTGCTGCTGGAAGTCAGGCAACAACATTGCCTGGCCATTGGGCTGCTGGTATCATTTGGAGGTAAGGGAGAAGCTGTAGGGGATAGTTAGGAGGCTCTTGGTCCTGGGCATGACCTAAAACAGCACCTACTGGGAGTGGGTGACCTGGTGGGGCTCCCAGTGGTGCGGGAGCCCCCAGGAAATGCCAAGCCAGTTACCAGTGAAAGACAGGTCAGGGTGCCTTAGCCCTAGCCCTCACCTTCAGGTGGGTTTGCATTCCATCGGAAGTACTTGCAGGGGGTGCAAGCCCCGAGGAGGAAAGTGGGGCCCAGGTACAGCCAAGACCACCTGATCCCTGTGGGGGTGTGAGACCCTGAGAGGGAGGGTTGGGGGCCAGGTACAGCTATGGCCACCAGAGCCCACCAGGGAGCAAAACCCACCCCCGGAGCCCCAGTGAAGGGGACCGAGATCTGTATCCCCAGTGAAAGTCAGTGTGCTAGCCCCAAGGGAGGAGCAGAGTAATGGAGCCCCAGTGAGGGGGTAGCCCCAGCAAAAGGGGGCTAAGATCTGTTGCCCCAGTCAGGGGCGGTGTGCTAGCCCCAAGCAAGGGGCAGAGTTAGGAAGCCCCAGTGAGGGGGCTGAGATCTGTCGCCCCAGTGAGGGGTGGTGTGCTAGCCCCAAGGGAGACCAGAGTAATGGAGCCCCAGTGAAGGGGTAGCCCCTAGTAAGGGGCAGAGATCTGAAGCCCCAGTGAGGGGTGTGATGTGGAGCCTCAAGCAAGGGGAGCAGGCCCAGGTAAGTCTCTGGACACCTAAGGCCGAGAGTTGGGCCAAGGACCGAGTGAACGGGGGGGATCAGCCCCACAGTGAGAGAGGTGAGTCCTGACTCCAATAAGTCCTCCACTGCTGGGAGGCACAGAGTGGGTCAAAAGACCCCCACTCTGATGAGTTTGTAGACAGCCACGAGATCATCTCTCAGACTTCTCCTGCAGAGACTGAAGAGATTCAGGTCCCTCAATCTGTCTTCATAGGATCTTACCGGCAGGCCCTCAACCACATGAGTAGCCCTCCTCTGAACCCTTTCCAGGTTATCCACATGCCTCTTGAAGTGTGGCACCCAAAACTGGATGGAGTACTCCAGGTGCGGCCTCACCAATGCCACATAGAGGGAAAGTATCACCTCCCTAGACCTGCTTGTGATGCACCTACTAATGCAGGGAAGAGTGTGGTTAGCCTTACTTATTACCTCGTCACACTGGTGACTCATGTTCATTTTTGCATTGACTATGACTCTGAGATCCCTTTCCACTGCTGTGCTACTTGGAATGGTACTTCCTAGTCTATAGATGTATCGGTGATTCTTTCTCCCCAGGTGCAGCACTTTGTACTTAACTTTGTTAAATTGCATCCTATTCTGATCCACCCACTTCCCCAGTCAATCTAAATCCTCCTGAATTCACTCCCTACTCTCTAGTGTGTTTACTATACCCCACAGTTTGGTGTCATCTGTAAATTTGAACAGAGTGCTTTCCATGCCCTCATCCAAGTCACTGATGAAGATATTGAATAGCACTGGTCTAAGGACAGAGCCTTGGGGGACACCACTGCCCACATCTCTCCAGGTAGAAACTGACCCATCCACCACCACTCTCTGGGTGCACCCCATAAACCAGTTTTCCACCCACCTGACTGTGAGAAAATCCATGTCACAGTTACTTAGTTTATTTGTAAGAATTGGGTGCGACGCTGTGTCAAAAGCCTTTTTAAAATACAAGTAAATAACATCTACCTCTACTCCTGTAAAAAGAGACCAAGTTAGTCAGGCAGGATCTACCTGCTATAAACCCATGCTGGTTGCCCCTGAACATTGCATTACCCACTGCGCCCCCCAAATGTGATCCTTAATGGTTTTTTCTAAGGTCTTGCCAAGAACAGAGGTGAGGCTAACTGGCCTATAATTACCTGGGTCCTCCTTCCTCCCTTTCTTAAAAATAGGGACCACATTGACCCTTTTCCAGTTTTCTGGGACCTGTCCTGAGCACCACGAGTGCTCAGACAATTGCGCCAGTGGTTCCACTATGACACCGGCCAGTTCCTTTAGTACCCTTGGGTGAAGATCATCGGGGCCTGCTGACTTAAATACATCCAACCCCTCCAAGTGCCACTTCACTAGGTCAGTGCTAACCACTGGTGGATTGGTATCTCTCTCAAGCCAGACTAAAGTCTCATTGGGAGGTGTGTTTGTATCCGTGTCCAGGAACACAGATACAAAGAGATTATTTAAGAGCTCAGCTTTGTCCATCCTATCTGTTATGAGTTGCTCTAGTCCATCCTGTAGCAGTCCTATGTTACCCTGCACCTTCTTTTTCCTTCCTATGTACTTAAAGAACTTTTTGTTACCCTTAATCTTTGTTGCCAGCCTGAGTTCCGTTTCTGCTTTGACCTTCCTCACTGCTTCCCTACAAGCAGAATTGCTCTGGGGCGGTCGATTGCTCTGGAGCGGGTGCCCACAGCTCCCCTGCTCGTCTGGCTCCAGGGGACAGGACCAGCAGCTCCATTCATGTTTTGGGCACGTGAAAGTCCCCAAAACATATGGCCTGTCTTGATAATCCAAGGATGAAAACCAAAACTACTCTCCATCTACATTTTATTTTTTAAGGTACTCAAATCCATAGGCCCCAGAGAAAGTGTCTTAAGGGTCAAATAAGCCTCAGTGATGGTCAGAACAGAGAGAATTCCAGATTTCTGAACTTCTCATGAAAAATACCTTGTCACTAGCACTATGCCTTTGTTAGGTAGGGACTGTAAATAAATGTCTCCACTGATTCCCATTGCTGTAGAATAAGGGAAAGAACAGATTTTTCAAGTAGCCAGGACTTTAATCATTTTGGACATTAGAGGTCAAATCCAAGAATTAAAATTTTGAATGTGGAGCTTTGGATGTAGTGAGGTGAGATCAATATTTTCAGTCACATACTGCAGGGGCAACAAGATTATAAGTTATTTTTTAGTATGGGGAAAACCAAAACTAATGTGATCCCTTCTCCTCCCAAACAAGGTAAAAATAAAAAGTTTCACTTGCTAAATTTTGTTTGAAAATGATTTACTTTGAACAAACTGACAGCTGTCTCTCTGTCTCTGTCTCTCTCTGTCTCATTTGAAAAAATCCTTACATATCCAGCTGATGGAACTCTAAAATATATCAACATTGGCATTAAAAAGAAATCTGTTTATTTATAGGTTTGTCCCACCAAAACACTGATATTATTTCCAGTTTTTTCCTGCTAGCCCTTTGGATACCTTGTCTTTGTTATTACTCCATATTATGTGTTGATATTTCACTTAATGAATACAAATTATCGATTAAGTAGGCCTACTATGGGATCCAGCTTTAGATGTATTAGTAAGATAAAGGACAAGCAAATGCATATGTGACAAATAGCTAACACTGTAATTCATAAATAAAGACCCCCTGTGCAATAAGTCAGTGTCTTTCAACTTTTTTTCACTTGCAGACCCCCCCCCCCCAAATTAAATGGATGTGTGGACTCTTGGAAATGTTGAATGGAAGTGCAGACCCCTTTGAAATATAAGTGTGCGCATTCACATACTTTTTATTGATCGTAGCCATCTTTTGCAGACTCCTTAAATATAGCCTGCAGATCCCCAGGGGTCTGCAGACCACAGTGAAAACCACTGCAATGAGTTGTCAGTTATTTCTAAAATTTAATTCTGTTTTCTTGTCTACTGCTCGAGGTAAATCCCAGATTGCTGTAGCATATCCATATAAGACCTAATATGGTCCCTACAAAGAAAGAAAAAAATCACATTAAGCTGAGTCAGGACTAATTTAAGGCAGTCTTTTTTTATGTTATCTTCCAAAATTTAATGTGTGTTCTACTGAATGCTTATGTATAAGCCTGAGATGTGGCACTCTGCATTAGCAGTCACAGTTTAAACAGCTATAAAGTAAGGATGCCTGTACATGAGCTGGGAGGCTGCTCCAACATGCTGCAGCCAGTCTCCACATCTTGTGTATCAGCATCCCCGTGCTTCAAAATGGCAGTGGGGCACTTTAACTAAAGCTTGTCCAGGCATTTTAATTAGTGACTCTCAGAGCTGCTCAAATTAAAATTTACTCCCCCACAACCCTACTCCTGGAGCACATGTAAAAATGTCATAAATGTTTTGCCTTGTAGAGCCTAAATTAACACCTGTTGAAGTAATCAGATATTTCAATGGGAGTTGGATTGAGCCCTGAATGAGCTCATTGTATTCTACTATGTATCAATGTATGACTCAATAAAAACTACCTTTGTTCTTTCATATGAGAATCATAGGAGTTACCATACTAAGGGACTCATGTCATATTCCTAGTCTTGCTTCTTATCTGACAGCAGCCTGGATTGGATACTTCAAAAGCAGTCAAGGGCAAGTAGTAGACTACTTCTAATCTGAATGATTTTCCAATGAATAAAAGCTCTTCTCATAGAAGTGTAAGTGCCTCTGGTAAAATGTTAGTTTTCCTTGGAAATTTATAGGATGGCAATCATTCAGTCTCCTTTTTGGCAGTCAAGACTTAGCATCCTCACTCTCTCTTTCAGCTTAGACTGCTTGGGGGAGACACTGAGCCTCCTAGCCAGCCTCTGGCTACAAAAGGCTGAACAGAATGCCATCTTTTCATTTTCTCTTTCTGCTTACAGGAGGTAAGTAAAATTAATAAAACCTTTCATACAGATAGCCAGGAAACCTAACACTTTTAGTTTGGGTTTCCAAAATAGGTATCCCTAACTACAGACAATGTAGTATTTAACTTACCTTGATTCAGGGTGGATATTTTTTCAAAAATGTATAATCTTTTCTGGGACAGTTTTAAGCCCTGAAACGTGAGGGTTTGCACATAATGATACTCCCCCTTCCTAAAGGACAGTCACATCCTTATATAAAGGATTTTACAAGTGAAGTATTAAGTTTGTATTATACCTGTCAAGCTTGTTCCTTAAACTTACTATAATTATCTCTAAAAAGTAAGTGTGCATCTTAACATTCTCCTCAGCATTTTCCTGTGACAATCTGAGACACTTATTTCATGTAATTATGTGCCAATCTGTAAATAGTCTTTTTATGACTGCCAAATCTTTTTTCTTGGTTTCATTCAAACAGGCTTTTATTCTACATTGAATACAATTTTGTTTTTGATATTTGCAATGTAAAATAACTGGGTTTTTTTCCCCCTCCTTCATTTTCTACTTACGAACTGTTTTCTGTGAATATTATCTAAATTTGTGCATGTAGGTGCCATAGTCTATGTTAACCGTGAGGGATTTTTTAAATTTTCTCAAGATTTTAACAACAAGGTCCATACAAGAAGCTCTGTTCACTCCAAAATCTTTGACTTGAAACATCAGTAATGACAACTCAACATCATTACACTTTTATAAAGTTTTCCTGCCACTAACACAATAAAGCTCTGTTTCCTCTAGCTTCCAAGCATTGTTTTTTTTTATATTCAGAACCATTAAAATTAAGATATGGCAAACTATATAAGGATGAGCAAAATACAGGCTGTGGGCTGGATATGGCTTTCCAGGCCATCCTATCTGGCCTGCGGGGCCCCTAAAAATTTAGAAAATTAATATTTATCTGCCCCTGGCTGCCTGTCAAGGATGAGAGGAGTCAGTGGCAGTAGAACCCAGAGGAAGCCATGGCAGGACCCTATAATAGCAAGGCCTGCTGGGCCCGCTCCCCACCCCTAGCTGGAAGCCCCTGCGTGGCAGAGGCTTCTGGCCTGGGACTGTGGAACTGTTCCTGTCTCCCTGCGCCAGAGTGGGAAATTCAGTTTAGATATGGGGGGTGGGGAGGCAGGGGAGGACCACAGGCAATCACCCTGGTCAGCAGAAGTTGGCCTAGCCCTGAGTCCTGTCATTGTGGCCATGCAGCCAGGAGCCACATGGTCCAGGAGCCACTGGTGGTTGGCCAGATAAGTGGGGAAAGCAGCAGCAGGGGTAGGGGGAGTAGAAGTGAGCAGGTGTGTGGAAGCGTGGGGCCATCACTGGCAGGGCCCAGAGCAGATTGGCAGAAGCGCAGGGTGTGGACTGGCAGGGGTCTATGGAGCTGGGCTAAGCTGTGCCAGCAGGGAGAGAGGGGAGCTAGTCTGGTTCCATAGAGCCCCTGCCAGCCAGAACCCCATGCTCCTGCACTCTACCTATGGCCTCACTAGCCCACACTCTCTCTGGGACCCCATGCTCCTGCCCGTGGTACAGGTGGAGACCAGTACGCACAGGCCCGACCCCATGCGCCCCTGCATGGAGCAGCAGTTTCTGGACAGCTACTGCTGCCACTGCTTAGCCCTAGTGGGTGAGCCTGGAGCCAGTGCTGAGTGCACAGGATCATGGCTTCATGCGCTGGTCCCCGCCACTACCACTGCATGTGGCCAAGCAGTGCAGAGTGGGCGCAGGGCACACTGGACTTCTGCGCTGTTGATGGTGGTGGGGAGGTGCCACAGGGTGCTTGGACTGTGGGCTGTTGTGGGGCGAGGGCAGGTGTTGACTGGCTTGGGGGGCGAATTCTCCCATGTATGCCCCACATACACTCAAATCTTTCCTGCAAACCCCACAGCCATACCCTTCCCCACACACAATCACACACTCCACAAATACTGTACCCCCCCCACACACATCCATGCATCCCCGCAAACCCACACCCACCCACCCACCCATACCTCCTGACACCCTTGTACGCCCCACACACTATACAAGAGTAAGACTGCATTTTGAGCTATTATGCAATCACTGCTACATATACTGCACAAACACACAAATCAGGACAAAAATATATTTTTCAATTAAATTAAAACGTATTATGGGTGTTTGATTTTTAGTATACATTTTTTTTCTCCCATTCTAAGATGGCAAACCCTCTTCCTCAAAGGAGTACTTCCAGGAGCAAGCAGCGTGACTTCCAGTGGCAAAGGTCAGAGGTTAGAAGTGGGACTTCCGGTCACAAGATGGCAACCAGGGGGCGGGGCACCTGTCAAGGGGCAAGGCTACCCATGAGGCACTCAACAGCTTGCCAAAACTCAGTAAGCAGCCCTTTGCTCAAAATAATTGCTGCCCCTGTCTTATTATGATGACATTAGGGTCCTGTTCCATTGCTGTTATTAACAGTTTGCACATGCACACACACATTTTCAATATTCAAGTGTTATCTTAAGACTGAACATACTGGGCAGTTGCAGAATCAAAGACAAAAGATCCCAAGTCCATGTAGTATTGGGCTGTGTTTCTCAATGCTGTCCATGATTCACTTGCCTAAAGTCAAACAAAACAAAAGAAGGTATTTTTTAGGTTTCAGAAAAGCTTTACAGAATACATGCCTTGATGTAGAACATTGCCTAACTTGATATGTAGCCTTTCTTGCTGTAAGATACTCAGAGTATGTTCATCCAAACTCTGAACACTGCCCTTAAAGTATGTTGGAGGGGCTCTGCAGCAATCTGTTCACAGTGGGCACATTTACATGAGATGCTAACGTGCAATGGTTACTGTACAAGTACTAAATAAATATAATCTAAATAAATATACAAGTACTAAATAAGTATAATCAAGTACTAAATAAAGGCACCATAATTAGAGTTACTATGCAGTAGCACCAGTAAATGCCATTTAAGTGAATGCCATATTAGTAGCCTAATAATACTGCACAGTAGCATATTAGCACTGTTTGTGCCGTGACACACTACTGCACAGTAGTATTCGGCTACTGCGCAGTCAGTGTCTTGTGTAGATGTGCCCACTGTGCATTCGTGAAACCCCTAAAAACAGAAGTGGCTGCATTTATACTATAGCCCTTCAGAGAAGAACAAATTGTAGGAAACCTGAAGTGAATTCATACAAAACTTACTGGTTTCACACAGAATTGAGAGAGATGTGTGTATACACTTATTGCCTCCTACAGCTCAAGGGGATCCCACATACATTCTCTTGGTCTTGCTAGAGAAAAAGTGGGGGTTGATATCAATACCTGGGGCATATTATGTATAAGGCTGGGGTGAGGTTTTAGGAGTCAGGGTGGAGAGAAAAAGAAATGTTGATTCTAGAGATAATGGCTAGAACTAAGACTCAGTGACAGCCTGGGTACTGGCAGCGGGAGGAGCAGGAGAGAATTTGAAGCAAGTTGATGTTACAACTTTGAGGAGTGGAAGAAGGGAGCACTGAGGAATTAGTAGAGAACAGGATGGAACTTACTCATGGTAAGTGTTAGTTTGCCATAGCCTTGCCTGTTCTAGCCCTGTGGCTGGAAGCCACCGGTTTTCAAGCCTGTGAATTCAGCACAGGTAACTAGAACAAGATCAGTATGTATAAACTTTTTACATGCAAGATCAAATCTGCCAAATTTTATCAGGCAGATCATCAAGCAATTTGGCAGTTTTTGGAAGCATGATTGGAAGTTATTTGACTATAGTTTTAAGGATTTGTAGCTATGGACTATTCATCTTAGTGAGGGGTTGACAGCATCTTCCAGCAAAGGGACAAAATGACCCAGCTCAGGTCCACTACTTTTGGTGTGGTGCAGGGAAAGCTCCCTGTCCACTGAAGCCTCTGGCATCTGGTGCCACATGACCTTGAGGACTGAAAGACCCCTGAGGACTGATGCCATTGCTTCATGGCCCAAATCTGGACTGTGTTCTATACATTGCCAACCCTTGTAGTTTTCCATGTGTTTGAGAAGGAATGAGAGTTCAGTGCCATCTAAACAGCCACTGCCACCTCTGAAAACTGACAGCCACATTACTACGTATGTATTTCCATCCTCTTAAATAAAGTTTGCAAAATTACCAACTCAATACCTGTTCTGCCACAGTGTAACCCCAAGCATTCTCGCTACTGCTTGCGTCCCAATAGCTGTGAGAATATGGTATTTGTCTCTTAAGCCTTATGAACTGATTTGCTGTTTCTTCAGAGAGAAATGGTGCTCCCAGGACACCTGTATGGAAGAGATGCAACATTGAAAATGTCAGAAATTGTAGAACTTCACATAAATTCACAACCATGTGACATTCCTGCTGAGTTAAATCCTATATTAAAGTATTAGAGCTTGAATACTTATCCCAAGTTTGGTTGCAAGCTTTAGTTATTTGTAAAAAAAAAATCTATAAAACCTAAAGCCAATAAAAATGTCTGAGGATCTTTAATCTTAATGAGATCAGCTGTTTAAAAAACAGTTATTCTACAGCTGTGTGCACAACACAAATGGTCCATCACAAAGAAACTGAAAGTGAATTCAAAGAAAATAATTTAGATCTTTTGAAGAAATACAGTATACCACAAGAGATATTAAAATCCCATTTTTCTAATACATCCAGTTGAAACACATCCTCAGAGAAAGGCAAACCTGAATATAAATCTGGCAAGCTTTGAAAAAAAACTATTGGTCACACCTCTGAAACACAGAGGCTATATGTTCTATATAGCGATTTAAAATTGTTTTATATTGGAAAGACATTGTTTATGACCGAATGGGACATTGATTTCTGCTCTAAAATTAGTGACAAAGAATGGGAGATCATCGGGAACAATGGCCTTCACACATCTATCTACATGATGACAAAAGAAAACTATTTTAAAGTTGTGTATTGATGGTATCTTATCCCAATTAAAATTAAACATATTTATAAGAACAGGCAAATATTGGAGGGAGCGTGGTCATTCAAGAGAAGTCATATTCGGTGGCCACATCCCAGAATCAAATTGTTTCGGAAGAAGTTTGGAGTCATGGTGAGGGAAATTAAAGCATGCAAACTGTCAGATAGCCCCTTGAGAGTTCTCAGGAAGGTTCAGTAAGAACTCTATAAGGTGCCATCTATGTGTTATAGGTATTGCACAATTAGCTGGTTAATTGTGCAGTTACCTTGAAACCAGATATTACATACGAAGTAGCTATCACACAATAATAACCTCCAACCAGCTATAAAGTTTGACCTTTAAATGTGAACTAAGTTTATACCTGGTTACTATCCAGCTTTTATTTGTATGTGTAGCAGAGTCTCCCCTGTAGGGGTGCATCTTGCTCAGCCAGGGTTAGGAGTCCCACTACTGCTGAGTACTTTCAGCCCCAGCAGCTATGGACTCTGGGTCCCGGCAGCACCCCACAGGTGCTGGGATCCAAAGTCCCACAGCTGAGGATGCTGGGTCCCTGTAGCATGCCTCCTGGCACCCTCCCCCCCCCTCTCCCCCCCGAGGCAGGAAGATTGCCACTGTGGGTGATCTCCTAGCCCCAGGGTTGCCTGAAACCCTGGGGTGGGAGGATCGCTGCTGTGGCAATATCCCAGCCCCTGGGGATGTATGAAACCTCAGGGTGGGCGGATCACCACAGGGGTGATCCCCCCCCCCCCCATCCTGGGGGTGCAAGAAACCCCCAGGGCCAGAGGGTTGCTGCAGGTTGATTCGCCCTGCCTTGTGGTTGTGGAAAACCCTTGGGGCTGGAGGATTTCCACAGGAGTGATCTCCCCGCACACCTGGGGTAGAGAGATTGCCTTTGTGGCCATCTTCCAGCTCCAAGGGTTTCCTACACCTCTGATGCATGGAGGGTCACCCTGCAGCCATCCTCTAGCCCTGGGGATTTCATGCACCCACAGGATGGGGAGAATTGCCCTGCAGCCATCCTCCAGCCCCCAGGCGTTTCATGGACCCCTAGGGGCTCAGAGATCACCATAATGGTGATCTTCCCATCCCAGGGGTTTCAAATGTTCCAAGGGCAGGGAGATGGCTGTGGTGGCAATCCCCCCATCCCAGGGGTTTCACATGTCCCAAAGCTGGGCACCCCTCAACTGGGGCACGTGGGCTCCCAGCTGCAGGAGCTTCTCCCAGAGCCCGGGACTCAGTTCCCCCTGCACTGGCAATAAGGTGTGATGGGATCTAATGAGTGATCCCACAAATGCTCCTCCTTCCATACATGGGTAGCATGGCAGGAGGCACAATTATGTGAATCACACATTAGATCCATTGTGCCTTTACCTGCATATTGTAAAGGGGGCCTGAGAGTCATAGGTTATTGATCACTCATCTTTTAGAGGCTTCAAAAATTACAATTAAAAGCCTGAAAGAGAAGTGACACTCCCAAAAGAACTGACTGGTTTTAAAAAGTTGGGAAAGCTTTAATAATGAAAAATTGTCCTATCAAGTCAGTGTTTTACATTGGCAAAGGACAATAAAAAGATGCTTACTTAAAAATGTAATGGAAGTTCTTGGAATTTGCTGGAAAAGGATCTTTTCCTGCCTCCAAATCAGAGAAAGTTTGAAAAATATTTTTGAATACTGAAGGAGAATGCAAGTTCTATGACGTAATAGTAACACATTTTGAATTAATTTAAAATCTAAAGGCAAAGATTGGTAGGGGATAGCTTATCAGGCAGAGCTCTGAGGAAAAAAGACGCTGAATTATTAAGCAAGATTCATATAGAGATAAAGAAACACAAAAGCTTAATATCAGCTATGAAACATAATTTTCAAAGACTGAAAGGAAGAGAAATAAGGAACACCAGACTCCTCTGTAAATACTAGCTTGGGTTAAGGGAGCACTGGTGAAGAAAGATAAATATCTCCCTTCATGTATACCCTAGGGGATTGGATGTATCTTTAGATTTAAGTTTATTAATTGATAAGTTGTATTAATTGATAAATGAAGTTTAAAAAAAAGAAACTGGGAGTGGAAATGCTTTAACTGAATATCAAGCAAACTGTGATATACAAAAGGTAAAATGGCATAAATAGCAAAATGTGATCTAAATGTGACTATACTTTTCTTTAAGAATGTGAGCAGTTGTTAGTACCATGCCAAATACACAAGAGTGCCAGTTATCCTCTGATTTTTACCATTTTACCATTTTAACCAATGTTATCATCACTAGTAACATGGAAATTACCTAGGTGAATGCATCCTTGTGAGTTGAGATAATGTTGCATCTCTGTTCCTGCTCAAATTGCTCTGGGTCACCTGTGAGGCCATTCCATACACAGATCATTTCCCCTGTGAAATGAAAATTTTTGCAACAAAGCAGGTGTCATATTTGTGTCACCAGGTGTGTCTACATGAGATGTTTTACTGAGCGGTATAGGTAATTACTGCATCTGTATCTAGATGTGCAGCTACTTACTGCGCAGTAATTGGCTGTAATCATGAGTTAGTTACTAACTCAAGGTTAGTAACTGCACAGTAGTGCACATGTAGACCCTGACCAAGAGCAAATGTGCTCCCAGTCAGCAGGGCAGCAGGGGGCAGGAGATTGCTCCCTGCTGGGGGAGCTGCCTGTTGCCAGGGTGAGGGGACAATGCCCCCTGCCCTGGCAATAGGAAGCTCCCAGCCCCTGCTCTCCAGTCCTGAGAGATAAGGATCTTCCAGTGCTGGCCCAAGGATTGCAGAGCTCTGGCTGGGAGATAAGGGTCTCCCAGCCCCTGCTCTCCAATTGCTGAGCGGGGGCCTGGAGCTCCCTGCTGGTAGGGGCTGGGAAGCTTGTTCCCTGCCCAGTTCCTTGACTGGAGAAGGGAACAAGCTCTCCAGTCCCTGCCTCACAATTGCAGAGCAGGGGCTGAGAACTGCCCTGATCAAGGGAAGTCCCAGCTCCATGCCTGGATTGGGCAATTAAGGCATGGGACTTGGAAAGAGCTGCATGGGTGGGGCAGTTCCTAGCCCCCGCCCCATCTGCCGGTGGGCGATTCCCTGCCCAGCCAGGGGCTCACTGCTATCTGTCCCACCAGTAGGAGGCTGGGACCTACCCCTGCCCTGAAGCTCTTTCCAAGTCCCCTGTCCCTGATCAGACATTGTCCCCACCCCAGCAGCAGGCAGCCCCCCCATGGAGCAGGGAGCAATGTCCCAGCCCCCTCCAGAAGACACCCGTCTTCTTGCCTGGTGCTCCCTGCCAGCACCTGGGATAGTATGCAGGGGGAGCCTAGAGCTGGTACAGGGCCAGTCGGGGTAGGAACAGATTGCTGACATGAGCAGGAAATCTACTTCCAAGACTTTGCACATATAGACGCCTGCCCAGGAGCATTTACTCGCAAGTAAACTGTTCCCAGATCAAATGCACATGTAGATGCACCCACTGCATATCAAGCACCTTAGCATAATTTTAAAAAATCCCTTTAACCTTTAAGAGTTTAATACAGGTATAAGCATGGTTGCAGTTTAATTTAAGTAGGTTTAAAATAGTTCAGCTGGTGCAAACTTTTATAGACAGCTAATTAAGTTTAATCCAAAATGAGTCAGTCTAACTGAAGTCGGTGTGTCAATAAACAAGTTTGCTCCAATTTAACTGACTTGATGTCAAGTAGCAGTTTAGGCTAAACTGCACACCTTGTGCACATATGAAGAACATGGAACCAAGCAGAGCTGTATCTGTGTACATCGTGTCTTGTAGTAAACATTCTCTGAAACAAACTATGTTCTCATTTTCATGCCAGGTCCCCTGGCTCTTAATGAGTATATACAGAGAAATTGATTTGAAATTAGTAAAACAATTACATCAATGCTCAATAGTGGACAAAATTTAGCTTTCTAACTCTTTCCAGTGTCCGTTCTGTTCGGCTAACTGGCACATAAAACTTTTTGCATCTCTAAAAAGACATTCTGGGTACATCTATATGTGCAATTACTGTGCCTGAATTTTCTGCACAGAACACTGAGGCTCATTAATGCGCTCCCAGGCACGGGTCTACATATACAACCCTGTTGGGAGCAAATTGCACCTGACAGGAACAGCCTAGTCCAGAGCTGCTTCTGCCCTGCTCTGCCACCCTGCAGCAGCCAGGAGGAGCTCCAGGCTCCCCGAGGGGCTGGCAGGGGACATGGGGCCAGTCCTGATCTCCACCAGGACTTTGCTGGCTTCAGAGGCAGCTGTCTTCTCAGCCACATGGGGATTGGGACTCGTCCCAATCTCCACAGGGCTGGGAGATCTGTGTTGACTGCAGGGGCAGCTGCCTCCTGGTCACATGGGGATTGGGACCTGATTTACCTCTACATATGTAGATGGTCATGCTTTACTAGCCATTAGACTAATTTAATCCATAGTGAGGCATCTCATGTAGACACACCCTCTGACTACAACCAAAATAGTACTTCTGTGGAGTACAAACAATGCATCTACCAAGTTCTCTTCAAAACAAATACATGTGAAAACTAGACATATTTGAAAAATACCAATTGGAGAAGCAGAATGGAGCCCAAACTGGTTGTAAACTTCAGGTCCACAACATAACTGAGATGCCATAATAAATAATTTTGCTTTGCCAGATGGATGGTCTAGCTGGCCCAATATTTCATGTAAGTGGCTCTATACATGTCAGAATCCTTTCCACAGGATCAGAAGCAGGAAGAAGAATTTTTCTGTCATTTTAAAATAAATTACTTCTAAGAAATGTTATCAGCCAGGTAGATGAACCAACGCATATTCTGTGGCCAATGGTTTGTTTGCTATTTCTTGGGCAAGTAAGAAATAACCATTTATTCCTGAGCCTATGAAAGTCTATCTCTATCCATTACATTGATGTGTATCAGTTCCAGAGTTCTGCTCTATGCCAAAAAGGCAATAGTTTTTAGGCAATTTACTACTTTATTACATGCCAAAAAAACCCATAGGTGATATGAACAACTGTCTAGGGATTTGGGGGAGGAATTAAATGTGTTTGGGAAATCTTTATTGACACTATCTAATGGTACCCCTGAACTTTTATCAGAAAGAAACTTCAGAATGTGCATTGCACCTATCTTGTGGCCGTTAACTTTATTTGTTTTTAACTTATATATATATCAAGCACTTATATATATGTTAACAATATATATACATCACATGTATATATATACATGTGTTTGTGTGTATAGTTGAGCCATTACTATTAAGTTTTAATTCAAGAGACTAACCTAGCCATGTGATTTCATTGTGAGTTATGATGAAAACATAAAGAATGGAGGTATAATTTCCCCCCCTCATCAAATCAGCAGTTTATGGTACATACTGCATGAAGCAGTGAGGTTGCTTGGCTTCTGTGATGCTGAGTGCTGCATTTTAAAGATATTAACTTTAATTTTTAATAGTGCAGTCAGAGCAGATTAAGTAGCAATCAATGGGAAATACCATTCCTGACAAACGAGGACTGAATATTCACTTGCATTCAAATGCATGCTACCTACTTCCTGGGGTCAAACTCAGCTAATCTGTCTGACGGATATCAATTCTATTACTTGCCTCTCCCTAGACAGAGCTGGCATGGCTGGAAGAGCACATGAGCCAACAGCAGTTGCATTCATTTCTAGCCACACCAAAAGTCACACTGCAACCTTTAAGAGTTACTGCAGAGTCCATAATTCCCTCCACTCTAGGAACCCCCTGGTGCTGAGGGGTTGTGGAACAATCCTAGCAGGTGGCCTATGGATGCATTAGGAAGTACAGGGAGGCATGCGCAGCACTGTGCAGGAAAGGAGCTTCAGTAGAGATCCTCTAGTCTTGACTGAAGGAGTTGCATCTTTGGCCCACATGCATCAATTTTGTGGATATCATAACTACCCATAAGTTTGGAGGGTAAGGTTCTTTTATCGTTAGAAGAACCAGAATGAAACTCAGTGAATTTCAGCCTGTCACATTCTCATTCCTTCCTGCAGAAATAGCTTGTGTAAAAGTGAATGGTAAATTTCCAGTAAAAGGACATTTCAAACATTGATCACACTTGGAACCTCAGAGTCAATCAGTCTGGTTTCTATGCCTAGCTCTGCAGCTGAACAGAATGTGCAATCTCTAACAAGTTGCCTAATGTTTTCCTCTTTGTGTTTCTGTAAAATGGGTATAATTGTTTCTACCCTTTGGGGAACTTGAGTAATATGAATGAAATAACTTGCTGCTTTAAAAATACAGAGAATTACTGAGCAGCTCTCTGCTGAATGCATTTATGAACCTAAGAGAAATCAGAAGAGAAAAACATCAGAGCACTCAGGTGTGAGACTGGAAATAGTTGTGAGCAAGTGGGTTGTAGAGGAGTTAATGAAATTGCTCACAATGTGTAACGCTAAGCTGAAGGAAGCTAAGTTGAAAGTTCCAGTGAAACAAATTTAAGTCACTGGTAAAAAGATGAGCAAAACTAAACTAAAAGTTGTTTTTTTACTCAGTAGTTTCTTCCTCCTTTACTCCAGGATGAAAATGTTATGCAAGAAGAAAACTTAAAGAGTAAAAGCCTGGCATCCCTCAGTCCAAAAGAGGAAGATAAGAGAAACACCTGAGGTGCTGAGTTGCTGTAAGAACAGTTCTTTGGGGGGGTGGGGTATGGTAATGTCACTATCTATTCTCATAGAGATTGTTAATCCTATTATCATCCCAAGTTTACTTTGTGTTTGGCAGCTCAGTTTCTCTAATTATTATTAGAGATGGATGGTGTGATCGTCCCTGTAGGGGAAACTAATAGTTATCATTAAAGTCCCATGCCTTGTGAACATCTCATTGTGGATTAATGGAAACCAGTACAAAATTAATCTTGACAGTGAAGAGATGCTGGCTGATTCTTGTCATCATTGTCAAGATAGTGAATATTTATTTGATTCAGCCTTGAAGGTCAGAAGAAGGGATATTAAATGGATTTGAATATTAGGGTGGTAGATACACAGAAAGTGAGGGAGGCAAGGAGGGTGAAGCCAACTTGTGTTAAATCCTTAAAATTAGGTTTAAATAAAAATGTAAGTATCTGCCACACAGCTGTGCTCCATTTAGGTAGTTTCTATGTATGTACCAGGGAGAGTTTCCTTTCAGTTACCTTCTGGGCCCCAAGATCACAAGGATCCTCATTTCCATGTGGTAATACAGGCAAAACTTAAGAGTGGTAGTTAAATTACAGCTTCTGAGTTACTTTGGGCACCTCTACAGATAGGGTAACTTTTTCTTGAAAGCTGAGTAATTGGAACTGCTGTGTGCTTTGCACACTAGGAAAAAAAAATGCCCCTTATACATGTCAAATTGGGAACCCTAGGATCTATATTAAAAACACTGATTCTTAAAGATGCTTAAATGTAAGATACAGCTGCCTGTTAGAACACCTTGCCAAGGGAATTGACACTAGTACTCAGCCATTAATTGGCAGATTCAGAGTTGAGACCAAATGTATCAGTTGTGTGTATCCACTGAAATGAGAGAGATATTTGGTTTGTCCTGTTAGGATATTTATATAAAGTGTGGGAATGAATTAGCAACACTTTTATTGGTCCTTGTGCACATCAGCAAATAACTCAAAGCTGCTTTCTTCTTCTTTCAGTACTTTCTGAGGATTATTTTACATCTCTGTGCATATTTAAAAATCCATAACTAAAGTTATTTATAGCAAGTGGAATGTTAAAACTTTAAAAATCAGCACTTGTTTTAGCTTCATGCCTTTTTGCATAACAATTGTTTTAATCATCAGCGTTCATGATAACACCTGGCTGTAATGTCAGCTCTGAAACATATGCTTGTCTGTATTATCAGATAGTCAAGGCAGCATGAGGGCAGGCTTTGTGAACTAAACTTTGATCTTCAACACTTTGGCTTTGTTGACCTCGATGATGCTGACGTGTTGGGTACTTTGAAAAGGTCAATGGAACACTGCTTATTAGCTGCATTTCTTAAAGCTAGAAATGAGCCAAAAACAAATCAGGGCTGCGGTTTCAAAGATACTAGCAGTAGGACCATTGTATAGCTTAGGGTTCATGTTTTTTTAAAAAAATCAGTTTTGATTTCTTCAATCATATACATTTTATATGTGTATGATAAACATGTTACATGATTTGATATTATTTGCAATGTGAACAAGATAATCCTGTGATTGATACTTATCTGCAATTCTAGGCAATTGCTTCCAGAGCACCCTGAGAGCATGGTGTAAGAGAAATGTAGAAGTTGCTGCTTATCAGAATTTGGCTCAGCTGCACAAGTTTTTTAAAGACTTTTATAAGGATCCAGACTTAGTTATCTGAAATAAACCTTTGCAAATGTAAGTGGAGATTTGTTGCAGGGACTCATTTTAGGATGTTGCAGACTACCCTGGAACCACATGCCACTCTGTTACAAGGTGAACTCTGACATCATGATTCAAGTCAAAGATCCAAACATGAGTTTTGATTTGACTTACTGCAGAACTGGCAGCATGTATGCATTCACATCATGGCCAGAAAGAATACAAATCCAGGCCAATATATTCCCATTTGGATTACAATAGGCATAATAATTGTATTAATTCAGCTGATCTTATGAATACTCATAACTCTGAAAAAACACTTTTTCTTAGGTTCTTAGAAATGGTCTGAGACACCCAAAGTTCAAACTTTTGGTCCTACTTGTTTGTCTTTAGAGCTTGTGACAAATGAGTCTCAATTTCTTTTCTCTATTCTTGATTTTCCTTCCCCAGGTTACTCAACAGCTTTCTAGTAGACCTGGGACTAGACCCAAGGTTTGGCTGCTGTAAATGACTACTTTCTAAAGATGTGGAAGGAGGTGACAATATGGCTGCGGGGAAGAGAAGGTATGGTTGAATGTTTGGTTCTAATCAGTAGACCTTGTGCATTGTGTTTTAATTCACCACTACTTCCAACTTGACTGAAGGGCTTTTGCAGTTAATGAATGACTGAACTACATATCAGTAGTGCTCAGTAGAGGTTATAACAGTTCATTAAAAATCAGTGGTGAATTATTTCCCTTACCTGTTAAAGAAAGGAAGCTTGAAAAAAACAAGGAAGGGCGGTTATGAAAAGGAGAAAGTAAAGTGAGAGGAGGACAAGATAAGAATCCTCAAAAATTAGTGTCACTGGTGCTTTATTGTTTAGCAGACTTGATTTCAACTGAAAGTGGGGGGAAGGCATGGTGTTTGTGCTGGGCAAGTGACAATGAAGGGTCCCACCTTCTTCACCCAGTCAACGCCAGCTGAAAAGTTGGATTCAAGAAGAGCTGGTACAAAGCAGATCAGTAATGCTAGATGGGAAACTAAGGTATCTAAGTGATCCTTCCACCGTCTCCCTTCCATTCCCTCCTCCACAAAACACACACACATGCATTGGCATTAAATTAGAGCTACACTGGTGTCAGAGACATAACTAGCAATCTCAGTGCTCTGGGCTGAAAAGCAGGATGAAGTGTGGGATCCCAGTGAGAGAGGAATAAAATTGTCAGGCCAGGGGAGAGGGCGGGGTTCAGGTGTCAAGGGCAGGGGCCAGGTATCAAGCACCCCATCCAAACCAGTTCCCCCTCTAAATTAGAACCTGGGGCTTGTGCCCTGCTCTAGTTACACTACTGATTGCCATACAAGGTACAAGGATGGGAAGGAAAAGGTGGCCAAGCAAAAATTCTTACTCTTTCCCTCCCTACAGAGCACCAGTGCAGTAAGTTCATGCACCTGTGTAGAAACATCTAAAGAGCATTCTTACTCCGCAGCATGTTTTCCCTCTAGTACAGAACACAATCATATTGAAAAGACGATTCCTCATCTTTTCAAATGTTTGGCTGGGCTGTTTAGGAGATGGAGGTTTTTGCTCTTAACAACAGTTTTAAGACTCGGGAAAGTGCAAGCTCTAATCTTGGCTCTGAGAGGTCTGTGTGTTCTTGGGGAAATGCTTCTGCTGCTGCTTCTGTTTTCCTGCTCTGTGCAATGGGGGAAAATACTTTGTTGTTCACCTCATTTGAATTAGAAGAGGATAATTAGTCCTTGTAATTTAAGGAATGAATTTTGCTCAAGAAGGGACAAGTCACAATATCATTCCTTTGTCATTATGTCAATTCCAGGGAGGACCTGGATTAACACTTGCAAGAACACTGGCACTTTTCGTACATTACGATAGATAGGATCACATCTTTACAGAACAGATTACTACAGGTCTCTTCAAATAGATGCCTGCTTGCTTTATCAGTCTGTATGGAAAAAAAACTCTTACAGCATGCACAACGATTATTATGTACTGTACTTGTCAGTATTTATCTGAAAACTGCATCCATGTAACCACAGTGACAGTTAATTACATCTGTATCAGCTTCATAAATTTTCCTTCTGGCCCTAATTTTTAAAAATGATTGATTTTTAGCTTTCAAGTTGGAGTGTCTTATAAAAGCCTAAATATTAGAAAGTTTTAGACATCTGGTTTCTGAAAAGTGATGTTCCTCAACTTGTTTCAAGTTGGACACCAGAAAAATCATGAGCTCCTCCAATGAATTTGGGCCACCAAATACGCATATGAACTTGCTGGTCTCTAAAATAAGTAATGAAGTAAGGGTTAAGTGTACAGAATGATCCCACAGAATAATTTGTCATAAGCATTTAGCATTTTGCAAATCACCAACTGCAATGACCTTTTCCAGCTGATATAGTATCCTTAAATTTTGAAAAGGCTCGATCACATATTTAAAGCTATAGAGAAGTAGTAGAGTCAGAATAATGTCTCCCAGCACTTGTTACCTAGATCTCAGCTCAAGTCACTAGACAGTGTCCTTTCTTTGGTACTCTTTAGTTTCTTGTCATGCCTCTGTCTCTGTACTGCTATGCCTGCAGCACAGCCTCTGCCAGCAAATCACTACACATGAGAGAAGATAATGACACAAGAGCTAGTGCCAAACACTTACCTGAAAGCAGCAGAAGGGACACAATAACCTGAAACATTTTCAGAGGTGACATAGGTTGTCTGGAAAACATTTATCTTTGTTAGGCAGGGATGTTCATTCAATTTTATACTGTGTTATCTTTAAGTTTATAAATCATTTACCAGATACCTGTTAACTGTTGGAGCAGACCGAGGGCAGGGTACAGTGCTTAGTTCAGATTTGTCATATATGCTTCTCCTTATGCCCTTTGGACTTTGCAAACTGAGCTTCTAATATTCCACAATAGCCATTTTTCCATAGATAAATTCACTTCAATTTAAGTTATGTAGCATAAGATAGCACAAGACTTGTTTATCTCCTATGGCAGGTGCTTGCAGTTTAGTCTATTGCCTTTTCTTCACATGCAGATGTAAATATTAGATTACAGGTACAAATATTGGATTTTAGACACCAGTCAAGCATTGGGAGAGATGGAAATTGTATCTGAATAAGCTTGATCTAAATATATTTTACTATACATTAGATACCATTAAGATGTGGAACCCCTAGGGATCAGGCCTGGAGGGCCTGGTTCTTGCACAAGACATAGGGCACATGGTCCCCTGACCCCCCTCATCTGATCCTTCCTACCAGAGGCAGAGATTTGCAGAGGTGAGCTGGTGAGAGTTCACCTTCTTGCTCCTGGCAACCCCATCTGCCTCTGCATTAGAGCCCTATGATCTTGGCTCTCTCAGTAGCAACTTTGTCTCCTGGTATCTCAAGGTCTCACCAGATTCTTAGCTAAAATGGAGTTCATTTCCCAAGGTGGAGGTGGGCTTGGAGATATGTCAAAAGCCATTCTGGTCTTTTTGGGGTAAGAGTCCAGGTAGTACCATTCAGTAGACTGCAGTCCTCTGCATGAATTCAGACCCCATATACTAGAGAATCAGACTTTGCTATTGACTTTATGCGGAAGGGATCAGACAGTGTGATAACAGGTAGCAGAATATAATCCTTAGATAAGTGGATTAAGAACACCTTAGGTGAGCATCAACCATTCTGTGACACAGTCTAATGAGATCTAGGGGAAACAATGATAACTTATTTAATTAGAGATGGCGTCATTTTGCCTTGACATAAGAAAGTGGAATTTTGAACTAAGGTGGCACAGACAATATTGATTTGGACATTTTCTAACTTTTGAGTGTGGAACTTTATAGTCTTAATTATCTGGCAGGCGGGGGGGGGTATTGTGTGTATAACTTGCAAGGACTTTAAAAATGCAAATTGAATGCTAGAAATTCTACCATATGTCGTCATTTTGACCATGTGAGCCAACACTAGAGTTGGAAACTTGAGATTTATTTCACGGCTTCCACTCTAGATATGGCCTAGTTAGGATGAGGCATTCTGACAAGGGCTTTCAAAAAGGACATCTACTGCAGGAAAAATGGAACCTTTGGCTCCATAAGAGAGTGTTGAAATGATTATAATCTAGTGATCACAGACTTCTGACCTTTATGTCTGAATTTGACCTTTTTGGCCCATCCAGACCCCATCTCTTTCTCTTCTCCACACCTGCATCCTTGTTTTAGTGGCAGTCTCAGTCTGCTCTCTTCAGGCCTTCCATTTCAGTTCATAACAGTTCCAGTCTCCTTGCCCAGTCAATCCCAGTCCTTGCTCATACTTCACTCTTGGTCTGGTTTGTGTCATTTTTCCTATCTCACTGATTCCTAACCTTAGTCTCCCTTCTTATCCAATCTGTCACCTCCAAGGTATCTAATACCAGTCTTTTTGTCTTTTCATCCCAGTCCTGCCCCCATATTACAGCTCCTTGTCAGTCTTGTTTTCTCCCCCAGCCCACCTCACTGGCTCTTCCTCTGTTCTGATCCTTGTTCAGTTTTGGTCCTCTCTTCCATTCTGTCATGCATGCTGGAATAATAACATAATATAGGAACTATTAACAGAACATTGCATCTGTAGCTGGCATTCTAGCCGTCTGCACACTCAGACCAACTGACTTCCTTGTGCTCCAAATTCCTCCCTCTGGCAACCAGGACTTTTAACAAATTCCATGTAGGATTTTACATTTTAATACTCATTGTTTAAAATAAATAAATAAATTTACCATATTTTGGGTAAAATCTTGATGGACATTCTGCATCTGGTAACAGGCCTGCTATTTCTAAGGGAGTGAATAGCTGAAGGTTTTCTATCATTTTATTCTACCTTGTGTCAAAATATTGCACATGATAACAAGAAGCTGCAGTATCTTCAGAGGATGTTAAGGAGGTGAAGACATTTGTGTAAAAAATAAATACATTAGGAGAGATGTAGCTGAGCTCATGATTAAAAGCTGGAAACTTCTAATTCTAGCCGTGAGAGCTGTTTCCACTGCTTGTCTGGTTTGGGGAAGCATGCTTCACACTTCTCTTCCAGTTTTGTTCTCTTTAAGCATGTGATTCATCATTTTTTTTCAGTTTATATACAATTGCTGAAAAAAATATCAGCTATCTCTATGTGACTCTAACGCCATATGATTCATTGTTTAAATGTGCACGATTCCACTTTATTTGGACCTGAAGTGAAGTGGAATTTACTTCAGTGCTGAGGTGGCTTTGGTTTTTAGAAAGGATTCACAACTTTAATGTGTCTATTTTGTTGGTATATTTAAAGAAGTTATTAGGTATACCCACAATGTCAATGTCTCCTCTTACACCAATAAAATACCTTGCAGTACAGTGGGATATCAGTGTAGTATAGTGGGATAATCTAATTTAAAGGATTTTTAAATGGAAACAGGTAACATGTTTGAAAAATTCAGAGTATTAGGTTCTGTCTCCATAGTGACTGAAGGAGAAAGATTGTCTACAGAAGGAGGTGTGGGGAACTGAGGATGCCTAGAAACTGGAAAGACATTGAAAAATCCTGCTTTAAGAGAAATTCTGGTATATAACTCCAGGATATTAGAGCAAATTAAAGGCAACATAAACAGGCGGTTGGAGTAGATGTGGCAGCAACCAGACAATTAAGTTGTGCCTTTCCATTTCTGTCCCTCAGAGGCAGCAAAAATAATAGGACTCCAGAGACTTTTGAAGTGCTTATGACTTGACATCCCTAGAAGATTTGCAGTGGTCTTATTTCTTGGGACATTTAAAAATGTTGACTTCCTTTCTTCTCTGTTTGTTCATCCCTTCCCCAGAATGTTGGGTGAGAGCAAAGTGGCCGTGAGTCCTGGGAAGGAGCTAATGTTGTGCTTCACTTGAGACCACTGAGACCAGTGACGGCTTTGGAATTGGATCATCTTCATGGCCTTCAGTCACTAGTCAGCTGCTCCCTATGGGGCTGGTCATGCTCTTCTAGGCCATCTCCATGCCTGGGGTGCTTGCCTTGGGGTGCCTGGGGTAGCATAGTGAACTCTGGGTTTCCTCCAGACTAGGACTTGTGGTCCTCCACCTAGTAAATACTATATTCAGAGATTTGACTTTGTCTTGGCACTGACTGACCAGGTGGTTTGGCTTTTTTTCCCCTCCTTACACAGTTTCAGTGATAAGTCAGCAGAAGTGTGCTGACTTGAGGTTATTGATCTGAAAGCCTTTGTTCTGCTGTCAAGAGAGTTAAACAATCAACCAGCTAGCTACAAGCTAGAGGAGAAGGTACCCCCGGTTGTCATCTGACTGAGTGGAGAAACAATACCAGAGCTAGAAAGTCTATCAGAGCTGGAAAGGTGTAGGGAGCTATGTGTAAGGTGAGTTCTGAATATTGTCACAAACTTATACCCTACAGTCACAACTTCTCATCAAAAGGCCATAGGAATTGTTTCATAAATCCTCCTGGGAAGCAGTTTGGGGATTGTGTTGGAGGGCTTTAGCATTAGCAACACTCAAACTCCAGTTAACAACAGGTATGACTAGTTTTAGCAAAAATCACTTACCTAACTTGAAGTAGAGATTTGTATGTGGACACAAGTGGTGTTAGTGGTAGCAATCAAGTTTTTCTTGACGTGAACATGGCAGTTCCTTAGAATCAATCCTCAACATGTTTAAAATGCTTGATATACATTTTGTTGGATTTTCAACATGGTACATGAAATGTTGTATTTCTGTGCTTTATTTTAAGGGGTGTGTGTAGATGTCTACATAGTACATCAAATCTAAGCAAATGCTAATTTAATACCTTAGTGTGGATGCTAATCAACAGGACTAGTATTGGTTCTTGCTTCAGATGCAAGGTATCCTTTAAAAGCATCTTCCTTGAAGAAATAAGTTGCTGTTGTATCATGAAGTACTTTATCATGGTGAAATTGCCTATGGTTTCATTTTATAGATTTTTACTTTCTCATGTTTTTCTTTATATTCAGTTTTAATTTACTTCAGCTATAGCTTTTGATAGTCCTTGTTTGCCTAATTGGAAAAGCACTTTCAATGCATTTCAACTAGTGGAAATTTGTAAGAAATAAGGCTCTACAATATGTACTGTACCTTGTTCAGGTAACAGAGGTATATTTAAAAAACCTGAATCAAGAAATTCCTAAACAGGGTGGTCTTCTACTAGCTGTAAAGAGCAACAAGGCATGGTCTGAGCAGACCACTGGTCTTAAGATATTGCTATTTAGAGCTGTGTAATATACTGTAGAGGTCTTAGCTGATTCATGGTTGGAAGAAAGGGGAGCATGCTACAGCATGGAAGCCTGACCTGCCTTCTCTTGATTCTGCATTAAATTGCTGCTTGATATGAAGATCTGTCAAGTAAAGGGCTCAGATATTCACGTATGCTCAGGAAGTACCAAAAAAACAGTGGGGGTCAAAATGTATCATTTAATGCCTCTTATTTTGGTAATGTCCAGAATGTATGTTTTGGATGAGGAGTGTGTGATGGGGCTTATAAACCTTTAATAGGAGAAAGGGAGGTATGACTGCCTAGGGTAGTCAGTGGAGAAATGTCTTTAAAAGTTTTTTACTATCATGTTTTAATCTGACCCTTTTTTGTCTCACCCCTATCTCAGTCCTCTCTCTTTCCCTACCTCCTTCTTCCAGTGTCAGTCCTAAATCTCCACTCCTCAGGCCTTTCGTCTTAGTCTCCTTCCCCAGCCCATTGGAGTTTCTGTTCCTGCTCCACTCCTGCTCTAATTTGTGTCAGGCCAGCTGTTGACCAGTTTCTGGCTCTATTCACTCCTGTTGATCAAAGGACAGAATCAGCAAATGAGGGTCATAGTGGACTGGGAAGCCAGAAGATGAAGATCTGTTTTGGCATGTTGGACAGCTCCTAGCGGAGGAAGCAGGCCAGAGGCAGAGGGTATGTAGGCTGATGGAGAAATAAGGAGAAAGCTCAAGGTTCCAGACATAGACTATGGGTCCAGAGGGTTTGAAATAACAAGTGGTCCAGGAATTGTGTAGTAGTTCAGAGCCCTAGACAGGGGCGAAATCAAATAAAATGGACCAGATAAAGTAGCCAGCCCCTTGAACAAGATGCGTATCTGCTACCATCTTACAGTAGTTACAGTGATGGGTTGGACTAAGTGATGATTACACACAAGAGAGTGACAATAGAAATAAGGGGGACCGAGTAGGGCAGTGACAGCCTGGAACAAGGGCATTGTGTGCACTGCCTGATAGACCAAGCTGGAAGGAGGATGGCCTCACAGCCTGGCCATGAGTCTGAAGTGGGGCATCGTGCCAGAATCTGCCCTGTGGCACTTACAGTGGAAGGAGATTAGTAGAGAAATAATACATTAGCATTGGCAGAGAAATAATACATTAACAAACTACTTTTGTCCGTGTGAGGACAGGCTCGTTAGGAGGGGCGCCTGTTTCTCGAAGGATGGGTACTCGTAAGAAACTGGGTGCCGTTTCAAGTTGGACACTTCAAAAGTCGGCAGGCTGGAGTCCCGGTTGGGAAGCGCGACCCCTCTCTACAAATGCGGGGTGGGACCCCGCTCAGGCAACTGCGAAACCCGAGTCATTCCTCAATCTGAATGAAAATGGCCTTGGCGCTGTGGTTTGTGTGGGTGCTCCTGCAAGCCCCTTGCAAGTCTTCAGTGCGAGGCGAAAGAGGTGGGCGAGAGGAAGGGAAACTCCCCCTCCAAGAGCAGCCTTCCCGGGCTGCTTCAGCACTGGGAGCCGCGTGCGGCCGTCTCCCCCGCCCCCTCCGCGAGCCCAGCCCTGTGCTCCCAGCGCGGCGGGGCGATGGCGGCGCGGTACGGGGCGCTCTGCCGCGCGCACCTGCGCCTGGAGTATCTGCGCGCCAACGCGTGAGTGCAAGGGCCGGGCAGGGCCGGGAGTGCACACGTGGCTCCCCGCGCGGTTCCCGGAGCTGTGGCAACGCCTGGTCCCGATCCTCCCCGGCCCTTGGGGCTCTAATGCTCAGCCCTGCGGCGCCTGGGGAGGTTTTCAGGGCCGTCCCGAAGCCCCTGTTCTTCTGGGGGTCTTTTCAGGAGCGTTGCAGAGCCCTGCTTCTCCTGGAGATCCTTTATTGGGGTGCTACGAAGCCCTGATTCTCCTGGAGATCTTTTCAGGGGTACCTGAAAGCCCTGATGCTCTTGGAGATCCTTTTAGGGTGTCACAATGCCCCAATTCAGCTGGAGGTGCTTTCAGGGGTGTTATAAAGCCCCGGTTCTCCTGGAGATCCTTTCAGGGGCATCTCAAAGCCCCAGTTCTCTTGGAGGCCCTTTATGGGGGGGTGCTACAAAGCCCTGACTCTCCTGGAGATCCTTTATGGGGTGCTACAAAGCCCCAGTGCTCCTAGAGATCCTTTCAGGGTGTCAAAGACCCGATTCAGCTGGAGATGCTTTCAGGGGAGTTGCAAAGCCCTGATTTTCCTGGAGAACCTTTATGGGGTGCTACAAGGCCCCAGTTCTCCTGGAGATCTTTTATGGGGTCCTATGAAGCCCTGATGCTTCTGGAGATCCTTTTAGGGTGTCACAAAGCCCCGACTTAGCTGGAGATGCATTCAAGAGTGTTGCAAAGCCCTGATTCTCCTTTATGGGGGTGATGCAAAGACCCAGTTCTCCTGGAGATCCTTTCAGTGGTATTGCAAAGCCCTGATGCTCCTGAATATCTTTTCAGGTGTGGTTTGAGGCACCAGGGCATGGTAGCGCTGCTGTGGGTGCTGGCATCTCATTTAAGAAACCAGGAATTTCCCATGGGAACCTGTGACGTTAAATGCAGGCGGCCACACTGTTCTTTTTGGTGGGGGGGGGGGGGGGGGTCTTTGGCACAGGGGTAAAACCTGTACTCTCATTTTTTCTGTAGTCAGAAAAAGAGTGGAAACAAAGAGCTGGTGTCTTCCAAGGGGCTCTTGGAAGGGCACCTGGAGTCTAAGGAAAGGCATCTGGAGCCTAAAAGCATTGAGAAGTGCTGGGGTAGGCTGCCCACCTCACTCACAAAAGAGGAGCTTGCAATTTTTAAAGCCAACCCACCCCACCCCCAAATATCCTCAAGACCAGGTAACCTGCCAAGGTCCCTCCCAGCCAAACATTTCTATGATTCCAAGCCTGGAGACATGGATAAAAATATATAAAGCAAATGTGAGACTACCACTGTTAACAACCCCCCCCCCCCCCAGCTCCCAGCAAGCTGTAGTGGCTGCTGCTTTAAAAAGCCTTCTCCCATCTGCAGATTTTAGGAAGATAGACATGCTTTCATTTCCTCATCTCAGGGAGGTGAAGGTTTCTGTTTTCCCCTCCTTTTGCCAGCTTAATTGATCTCCCCAATTTGGTTCCTATTTGGTAGTTTTAATCTTGAGGAAAATCTGCAACTTGAATTTTAAACAATGAGAACTGTGTAGGTCTGAACATCTGAGTGCTGAAGTGACTTAATCCAAGGGCAATACATCAAGTTGACATCTAAATCAGTACTGAAGCCATAATTATAAAAGCTCCAGTCCTGTGTCAAGTCCCCTGGAATGTAGCTACCCCAGAGTCAGGTTGAAAAAAATAATGGTCTGTATGTAAAGCTGAAGAAATTGGATGGTTTTTTGTTTTTTGGGGGTTTTTTTGCGGGGTGCGGGGGGGGGGGATAAAAGAAACATACAGTGTTTTGGGATTTGATCATTCTCTATCTATTTTTAAGTAGAGCATATGCCTGTGGGGGCGATGACGTGGACTTTTTAGGGGGTTTGGGATGTTTGGGGAGCCTGTTCTTTATTTCACAGCTTGAGGGTTTATTGTAAGCCTCCCTGGAGGCTGCATTGGATAGGGTGGCTTGTAATTCAAATAAATGAAATGCTACAAGGGATATATTTGTTTAAAATCTACCACTTGTAACATTCTGTTTTAAATCTAGGGATGGTAATAAAGCAACAGGCGCTAGTGTAGACTGCCTGTTGCTGTCTTAACCAATGCTTCCTAACCTTGCTGAGCTATAGGTATCAACTGGGGATGCTGGAAGCCAGTCTAATGCAATTCTCAAGTCCACTGCTGTAGTGGCCTGCAGTAAAAAGGCTAATGTTGATGGGAGACTAGAGCTGCTTTCAGAATATTCTGTACGTGTGTTTTATCTTTGTGCCAGCAGTGAAATAAACCCTCTTGTAATGCAAGTGGCCTAAAAATTTCTGTGTAGTTGTGCCCTTATACTACTTCTAGCATTGGTGCAGCTCCACAGGTGCTAGAAAATGCCAAGTACAATTAGTACCCAAGAGAAACCCAAATGATTACTTTTACCATGAAATAAATTCTTTGTGAGTGAGGATGCGGAGCAATTATTTCTCCTGTAAAATAGAAGGCTAAAACACTGTGTTTTTTATGTTGCTGTCAAGTTTCCTTAAGGTAGCACAGCAGTTTTTGAGATGCACTGTACAAATAAGCAATACTTTACCTAATCTCAGATGCTTTTTCAGGCATTAGACTAAAGAGTATGAAAAGACTGCACAGAGAGCATAAGATCTGGGATCTAGGCCTTAGCCTCTATTCTTTTTATAGCCATGTTTTAAAACTTGGAAATAGGGTTTTAAGATGTAAAGTCTGACAAAAGTTAACATGAACAGCACCCCTGGGGTTCTCACAAGAAGCAGTGGGAATTAGCAGCTATTGCTGTGTTGCTGTGACTTATGGTCCAAGTGTATTTAATGCCATTGAATATTCTGTAGAGAAAGTCACCTGCCCTTGACACTGACTGTTAATCTAGCTCCAATCGTTCAGGCACCTGCTGTAGTTGAATGCAGGATGAAATGATCCCAAGTTCTGGGAAGATAAGGGCTGGTTTTAAATCTTATTACTATAGTAAATTTGGAGTAAATCCTCTGGCAGTGGAGTTTGCAGCTCTGGTCAAAGAGCAGATTTAGTTTCATTGATAGAGAAACATGGATATCTGTGTAGCTCTGGCTTGTTGGAAGCTTGTCCTGCTGCTTGCTACAGCTTCCAGTTGAAATTAGCTTTCTTTTCCTATCAAACTTTATATGTTAAAATAACAGACTGTGTGTGTGCCACTATGCATGGCAAAGTTGGGGGGGGATCTCCGTACCAACTATTGCCACTACTTCACCATGGTTGTGTAAAGCATGTTATAACAAAAGAATATAAAGTTTTAATAGGGGTTTAAAATGCAGGTTGCCCCAGAAGTTCAAGGTTTAGATGTCTTAAACCTTAATCCTTCACAATTGTAGATAAGTATTTGAATTTCAGGGCAAAACTTCCTTCATCATATTTTGAATGTTGTTGCCTGGAGCTGAATCTACAGTAGTTCAGAATCATGCCTATATCAAGGTGGTTTGCAAACCACTTAATTTGCAGAAGGTTGCCAAGTCAAGTATAAGCCAGGCAGCTGCTTGCTGCAGCTTTTACTTTGAAGGGCACCACTTCTCTGATCAACTGGTGCTCAGCAGTGGTCCTAGGCAGCTGATCTTCACAGTAATATGCTTTGGAATAAAAGCTTCAGCAACCTTTCTGAGCATCTCCCCAGTCCCACATAGCTGTTTGCTGGATATATCCCTGACTAGTTCCCAAATTCTCATCCTTCACTGGGGCTATGAAACTCAGCCCTAAGAACTATCTGGATTCTACTGTACAACTTCCATTACATTATGTGCTAGTGCTTGATTTGGTATCACTAACTGCTTCAAGTTTTAACCACTTTTCATGTCTGTTTTAGCACTACGCATGACTTCCTCTTTGGAGCGATTGCTGAACTGATTGACAATGCCCGGTAAATATTTTACTTGAAGAATCCAAGTATTCTTATTTTGTTACTCATGGGATAAAATTAACAGCCTGTTTGGTTCTGTCAGTGAGAGCAGGGAAGATGTTTTCTGTTGTTGCAAGTAGTAGTAACAAACAGACAAAATCAAAATTGCTTTAGCGTCATAAAACTGTGCCATGATAGATGGTAGTGTGTGAAAAGAGCTTCTCCCCGCCCCCCACCCCTTCCATGTTACTTTTTCCTCCTTGATTGCTGGAAGCGTTTTAAGGTACTGAACCAGAGATGCCAAGTGCCTTTGATTCCATGTTACAGTAAATGGATTCTGAGGTTATTCAGCATCTTGTAGAGCTAGACTTGAAATATCCAAGGCCTTCATTGTGACATATTAAACTTGTTAGTTTTTCCAATGATTGGGATCATAAAGGGACTGATTCTGCAAAGCAAGAGTGTTACTTCACATTCACAACCATGGACACTGTTTTCAGCTTTTGAAGGGCTGCGTAGTAGATTTAAAAAGCCAAGTATATGTTGTTAAGTCTATTAAAGTGGATTTTACTACAATGCTGTTGTGTAAACCTCGCTGTATGCGTGGCTTAGTACTGGCTTGTGATTAAATCCACTGAGTGGTTGGACAGCAAAAGGGAAGAAAGGGAAGAAGAGTGGAGCGCAACTCTGGCCAGCCAGGCTCTGGCTTTGGGTGGTGCACACTGTCGCCACGTGCACCACTCCATGATTTTTTTTGGCAGGCTTGTTTGACCCCTGGATATCCAGGGGTCAAAAAAAGTCTCTGAACTACTTTGCAACCCTTGCAGTGTGGACAACAATGGAATTAGTGGTATGTGGCACCATGCCCATCTGGATGCAGCCAAAAGGTCCATGAATGACTGCTTCTAGCTGAAAAAAATATTTCCAGTTTCCTTTTCAATGTTTGCAGTAAAACTTTGCCAGAAAAAAAACTGAGACATTTCTGATAAATTTTGCAAGTTAATGGATAAAGTCATGTGGCAAGTCAGCAAATGCATGCCACAAAATGTATTTTGCTTATTGATGGAGCTAATGGAGGAAGATTTTAATGCTTTCTGATCTTCAATGTGAGCAAATGTGTTCTGGTACCATTTCCACTATGAAGCTTTATTAAATCTCTCTTAAATTCCTCTTGAGAAACAGAAGAAGATAGTGATACTTTGCCCATTGGTATGTGGTGTGTCAAAGATTGAGAGAACTGCTATATACAGTTGAACAATTAGGAATTTTTACGCTGCATTGCACTTCAGAATTGGGAACAGTACAGAGAAAATTGATTTGGATAATATTTGCCTCTTCCCTGTGCTATTAAACATTTGTGATACTTTATTAATACATATATTTATTGACAAATGTCTTCTACATGATGATCTTATGTCCAATGACAGAGAATTGCAACGGAAAGATTTGTGACAAATACCGTTTTATCACTTCATTAGAGGGTCAAATAGGAAGAGGTAACTGTGACCAGAAATCAGTCTGTGTCAAATTAAGCCCTCTCTCAAATCTGTCATTAACCACTTTACTCTGAGATGTGGAATTTCTTCCAGATCACTGATTCTTGGGTGTTAATAAAAGTGGGAAATTAATTAACAAAATACCAGCATCTGAAGCACTCTGTATCAGATCATGCCCTGTTCTCTGTGGTGTAGCCATGTCCCAGAAGAAACCTTGGATGGGTTTCTGAGGTGCCTTCAACAAAGTGGTCACAGACAGCAATATGAAAATCATGTGTGCTGTATATAAACATCTGGAATATATGATTGCTTTCTTTTTAACTGTCCCTGGCATGTTCAAGCTTCCTGACCTTCCTCATGCATCACTAGCACTCTTGGCATCTTTTTTCTCTTGAAATGTTCAGTAGCTTTCATTCAAATGCTTTCCATCTCCTAATCCTCTTATTGTCTCTTTTGATATCAACCTTTGCTACTGACATGACAGCTTTCTCTAATATGTATGTGAACTAAATGGTTTGGCTAAAAGCCAGTGCTCATGGTGCCTCCTGGAGGATTGTAGTAAACAGATATTGCATTAAGGGCTTGCAGTCAAAGTAAATTTTTTTGGCAAAGGATTGCCTGAAAAACAGTTCTGTAAGGCTTGTGAAGGACATACAGGACTCGATGCTCTTGGTCAGCTCCATCTGCTGTGGGTCCTTCAGCATCCTCTTAGCTTGCTACAAATGGATACGAAGGGCTTTGAAGTTTAAATTACATCTTTTCCATAGGAATGTTTTTATTCTAGTTCTGTAGATTACTTTGTTAAAGCGAAATCTATGGCTTTTTGCAAAGGCATGAGTTCAGGACTCTTTCTCACTGTCCGTGTTACCTCCAGTATTAGTAAGGTGCTATCAGTTTATTCAGGAGATGCCTTCCTTTTGGAGCATAGCTAGTGAGTAAGGGCATGTTTATGGAGCCTTTTTTTCTTCATCTCTCACTAAACACTCAAATTTTGTGTATTTTTCCCCTCCCCCCTTTCCCCCCCCCCCCCCAATTCCTCTCCTCCCAGATTCTGCTCTAAAGGAAAAAGTGATGTGTTTGCTTTCATTCCATTTGAAGCAATCTGTTTTTAGCCTTTGGGTTCAGTTGCAGGTGCAACAACTTTGAATGCTTATTCAAAGCTGTAGTTTAGTGTGGTCTGCTGATAAATAAGTGCTATGCATTTCATCTCGAAGGTGACTGATGACAGTGACCCTGAACTGATTTTCAAATATGCCCTTTGTAAATAGCTCTAAGTTGAATAGTGCTGCGTAAACTTAACTTAAAATTATAGTTTATATGTACTACATATAAATAACCCCACTGCAGTAGGAGATAATGTATTACTGTATGGGTTACCACAGTGACTTGGAAACCTTGTGGGTTACTGTGTCTTCCATACTTAGTGAAACACTTATCCATAGCTTGGTATCTCAGTGACTTGGGATGTGTTATTGACAGTAGTATTTGTATTCCCAAAGGCCCCATCAGAACTGTCTCCGTTGTGTAGAGTGCTGTACACACATTTAAAAAAAAATGTTTGCAATCTAAAGACAAAGCAAAAAAGTTAGGAGGGGTGGGGGGAACATATAGGCCACTTAGTCAGGTAAGGGTTCAGTTTTGTTAGCTACCTTGGTCCTAGTTTGTCATTTTCTGTTAAGGCAGGGGTATCAAAGATGCAGCCTGTGACCTGGGTACAGCCATGGAGCTCTAACATACAGCCCTCAGTGCAACCTGTGGGTGTTGGAGTTGACACATAGGCAGCATGTGGGATGTGCCACCCCTGGCATCCACTACAGGACTGCAATGTACAGAGCACCCACTGCAGCATACATCAGCTCCATATTGGATCCAGAAGCGCATGTACATCATCTCCCTGGACTGGCTACAGTGGTGCAGTCCTGCTGTCCAGCCTGCAGGGTTGGTCTGTGGATCCATTCCTGCCCATGGACCAATCCCACACCACTCATCCAACCTACAGGGCTGGATGAGTTTGACATCCTGCTTAGGAGGATACAAGTGTATTAAAAACATGTTTGTAGTCTACTCATTTCAAAGACCAGTTAAACTTTTATTTAAGGAATACTGATTAGTCTGGTCTATTCCTTGACTTGATGTTTTGTCCATAATTTTGTATGGTTTATTTTCAGAGATGCAGGAGCCACCCGACTTGATATATTTACTGGTGAGTACATGGGGGTGATGACAATTGGAAGGTAGAGGAATATTGAGAGACTGTTACTCTAAGACTATCCCATTGTTGGTGTCTGCCTGTGTGCTCTCAAAGAATTTGAAACTGTATATAGTTAGTATTTCTGTTTCACTCTGGAAACTGATCTTACCTTTCTGGAAGCCTATTTAACCTGTACTAGTTGCTGATTTGAACTGAAAGGATATAAAATGTTGTATGTTGCTTCTTTATCTTTATGAATAGTCCCCAGCAGCATAAATAAATACAGAGAGTAGTTTTTAACCTTTCCTGTAAAAACAGGTTTTAGTCTTTTCTCTCAGCATAGAACAGACCTCCTGGAAAGTGGTTAAAAAAACACAAGTGACATTTCTTCTCTATCTTCCCTTTTATTATGATAACATCTCTCTTCCATAAAGCTGAATTCTCACATACAGTTGTGTTGTTCTGGCAGCCAATCCCTTCTAGAAGCTAGAGCACAGCTGACCTAATCTCTTTACCTCAACAAGCTTCTGACTAACTGAAAACCACTGCTTTTTCATGCATTGCTGAGATCTCTGTTGCTGGCATACTTCTACCTATTCAATTATATTTTTTCCATGATGTTATTCATTCCCCTTGACCCTGGGACCTCCACATGAGATCCTGAACAGAGACCAGGGTTGGATATTTCTTCTTGAAGCTGTATTAGGTTGGAAAGTGATATCCTGATGAGTTGTTTCTCTGTACAGCCTGGAACATGTGGAGAATATTTGTACTTAGCTAATGGTTCCAAATTATAGTAAATCAGAGGCACAGTAAAATAGCGGTTTGTCATTTTACCAAATCTGCTACTTGCTGATGAAGGATGACTTTTGTGAGTCTTGGGTATCAATACCCAACCAACCAAGTTCAGTGTTTATTACTAAGTGCTTTTTTTCTTCTTTTTATTTAGTAGATAATGACCAGCTGCAAGGGGGATTTATGTTGTGTTTTCTGGATGATGGATGCGGCATGAACCCTAGTAAGTTAGTTTTGTAGATGCTGAACTGGTTGTTAAAGGGAATGTTCTATAAACTAATAAAATACCAAGCTGATCTGTATATATGGAGTCATTAGTTAAAATGAGACATGCACTTAACTTACAAGTGTGCTTTACTGTTTTAATTATTTTTGCTGGCAGAGTAAATTAATCCTAGTGTTTTTTAAGCTGTGCCTAAAATGACTGCAAGTTTTTTTTTCATGGTGAAATGAAATGGAAAATGTTATATTGATGATTACAAAAATATATTTGCCTTGCTTTTTCAGCATAAGCACCACTACATGTCTAAAAGCTTTGAGAGTTCCAAGGCACAGTATTAACTATTAATTCTCTGCTTAATACCCCACACACAACATGACACACCTTGATGAGATCTGCTCTAGGTAAAACATCCAAGCCCTTCACATTGGCTCCATATTGGATCCAGAAGCACATTCCGGAGTAACTGTGCATCATCGCAGTGGACTGGCTACAGAGACCTGCCCTAAGTAAAACATCACAATGTCCTGGTCAGATTCATTACTCTGCTAATTTTGCCTCCCTAAGATTCCCCTCAAGTGTATGTTAGATATGGCATTCTTCACATTGTGCCTTAAACTTGTAAGACTGATCTGATTCTACCCTAGAGGTTGTATTTCATTAGTTCTCGATGCAATCCTGGCTGGTTTATGCATACCAGTCTTTTCACACAGCCCTCTGGGTCCTTTCAGTATAAAACGTGAGCTGAAAATGTAACAACATAATCATTCCTTTTATAGTTTCCATGAAAATTTAGTTTTCCCCTAAACACCACATTTCTAAGCAACAAATATTGTACTATTCTGTTGCCTTGAATAGTAATTTAAGGCAAGCTTTAGTGTATGTCATAGGCACCTATAGAAAAGTGAAAATAGCAGTTGATGAACTGAATCTGTAGAACAGCATTGTGCTCTTGGCACTATGGATTGTCAAGTGCTAAGAATACATTTAGGGGACCAAAATGTGTACAAGGAAAAACAGATACAAGTGTGTTTGTGAGACATTCATAATGAAAACAAGGAAAGGGGCAGAGAGAACTCTGATTTTCCATGATAAAGAAAACAAAACCAAATGCCAAAATATATAGGTGTTTAGAACTCATTTTATTATAATAAGGCATTGGTAAGCTTTCAAATTGCTTTAAAATTGTAAATATATCGATAAAATGTTAAGCCCTATATATATATAGAGGTGTTTCATTTTAATCACAGAAAAAATGTGGATTTTAGGTTTTTTAATCAGAGAATTTAGGATTTTTTTTAATCAGAAAAAAACAGGATCCTGGCTTATGAGGGACCTTTACTGAGCAAACTTTAATCGGCTCAAAGAGTACACAGTATGATTCTATATGTTGTATTTTACAAGAGACATAGGGGTATTACAGTGTGGTAATGCAGTCTTACCAGTGTTGCTGCTAATGGCTCAGAACTTTGCAGATAAAATACTCCACTGCACTGAGGGGAATTCCTACTATTTGAAAAACTATTTTCTAACATGTGGCTCTTGATTCTTTAACAATGACTATATCTTTCTTTTAGGTATCCTAACAGCTTTGTCAATAAAAAGCTATTTTAGTGCATTTGTTATCATGGTGGCTATCACATGATGTGAAATAGATGATACAAACCCAGCGTCTTGTAACCTAGGTTGATGTGTGCTGAAAATAAGCTGTTCCCAGAATGAGAACGTCAGGCTTTCTTGGAAAAGAGCTTTACTATCTAATTCTTTGAATGACATCTGACATGCCAGCTTTCATTGCCAGGAGAGAAAATTCCTCGCTACCTCCAGCAGCTGTCAGTAGGTACTAGATCTTAAGAACTCACCTGTAGACAGTGGCAGTACACAGTCTGGATCACAAGCTGGATTTTATTTCACAGTTGGCTAGGTGTCTGATGTAATTTTGGATAAACCCCTTTGCTTCTTTATGCTTCAGTTCCCTTATTAAAATACAGACAATGAGAGCATGGGTGCTCAGATCAATTCATTTATTTTTTTTAAATATACTGATGCTTAAAAAAATTGAACCTAAAGAAACAGAATAATATGCAACATATTTGTTTTAATTGTGCAACATCAGATTCAAGACCTTAGAATGCCCCTTGAGCTGGGGAGGCAAAGAGTTTTGAGACTTGCTATTGGATTAGGCCCTTTGTCTATCAAATCCATTATTATTCTTTTGTCAATGGCTGGAATCCAAGGGACAGGGTTTGTTTGTCTATGTTTGTTTTGAATCAGCTGAGTAGGGAAACTGTTGAATTGTGATAGATATCTTGCTCCATGGTGAATAACGCAAGTTGGCTCTCGACAAATACTTTGTTATGTGTACATTGTTAAAGTAGCCCAAAGTGAATGCTGTATTGGTTTTTAAATGTTCTCTTTTTTAAGGTTTATAGTGTTATCTAGCAAATGCCCTATTTGCATCTATAACTTTTAAATGTTGTCTTTCAGGGGAAGCTACTCATCTCATTTATTTTGGAAAGTCTTCTAAACGGCAGTCTGCCTCCAAGTTGATTGGATGCTATGGCAATGGCCTTAAGTCGTAAGAGTCCTATCTAAATCTTGATCTCTAGATTGTCTGTTTTGCATAGTTGTTTTTTTTCGTAACAAACATGATCTACGCTTAATGATTAATTTGGGGCACCCACTACAAAATGGATGTGAGCAAATTGGAGGAAGTCCAGTAGAGGGCAGTGAAAATGATTAAAAGGCTAGGAAACATGACTTCTGAGGAGAGACTAGGAGAACTGGGCTTATTTAGTCTGGAGAAGAGAAGGCTGAGGGGGAATTTAGTAACAGCCTTCAACTACCTGAAGGGGGATTCAGAAGAGGATGGAGCTAGACTGTCCTCAGTGGTGACAGACAACAGAACAAAGAGCAGTGGTCTCAAGGGTGCAGCAAGGCAAGTTTAGGTTACGTATTAGGAAAAACTTTCTTACTAGGAGGGTAATAAAGAACTGAAACAGTTTACCCAGAAGGGTTGTGGAATCTCTATCTTTACATGTTTTTAAGACCCAAGTAGACAAAGGCTTGGCTTTTGGGGGCTGGTTATGATTTGAGCAACAGGTTGAACTGGATGACCTCCTGAGGTTCCTTCCAACCCCAATTTTTTATGATTCTATGAATTAAAAAATGAAATGGCATTCAGTAATGGAAGAATTGAGATTAATAACAACAACCTGGTTGGTCATCAAATTTGATGTTTAATGTAGAATTGTTCCTTATAAGAGTTTCAGTATGCACTGTTTTGTAGTTGTCCAGTTCTCACTGCTCTATTTTACAAAAATCAATTTCTCTGTTCTATTGTCCACTGCTTTTTGTGGCCAGTAAAAGGTTACCGTGTGGAACTAGCCCATATATATTCTTGTCCATGTGTATCCTAGGGAGTCTTTCTAAGAGAGATGGATGTAATTATATTGTTATTAGGGCTGTGCAAAGCTTCGGTCCCTGATTTGATTTAGTGGAGGTTCGGCCCAATTCAGTGGCCGAATCTCTAAATCGAATCGGGAGACCCTATAATCTCTCCGCATCGAATCAGAACCCTCTGAATCGATTCAGAGAGATTTGGAAAGATTTGACAATTCAAACACAGACACAGATTTAAATGTTTTTTTCTACATACCTCAAGGTACCAGGTGATTCGTGAATGCTGAGATTTAGCAGCCCACAGGAGTGTGGGGGGCTCCCCAATATGTTCTTTCAACATGTGGCTGCCTTGTTTTAGTTAAGTGGCTGCCCTTTTCAGTATTCTGTGGGAGAAGAGTAGCCTTAATATTTAATATCTCCCAGTTTTTCAAGAGTTGGTTTATCCTGTGTTCCATCTTCCCATTGCTATGAGAAGCAATACATTACTCTGAGCATGTTAGAATAGGGCCATTGGGCCAGCTGTTGGTGTCTTCTGTTGGCTAGTCTGACAACAAACTATGTGATACTAACATCTTTTTTAACTTTATTATAGTGGGTCTATGCGACTAGGGAAAGACTTCATATTACTTACAAAGCAAGAAGATACCATGACATGTGTTCTATTTTCTCAAACATTCTGTGAGAGAGAAGGCCTTGATGAGGTATGTGTCTGCCTTGTTTTTTTTCTAGCTTGAAAATAGTCTCAAGTAAAATACTGGGCAAAAGTTCTACCAGTTGCTTAAGCACTATTTACATTTAATGATATTTCAACTCTGAAGATCATATTTATGCAGCAGACTTACCTGATAAGCAGTCAAAACACAGCCTGCAGGTGGGATCCAACCTTCTAGGCCATTCTGTCTGGCTGTGGGGTCCTTCCAAAAACAATTATTACTGGCTTGTGGCTGCCTCTCTGAAAGCTGGCGGGATGAGCAGATTTTCAGAGGTCATGCACCATTGGACTGGGCAGGCTCTGTGCTTCCACCTCTGTGGGGATCCCAGCACTCCATCTGGGATCCCCATGTGGAGGTACTGAACATGATGGTGCATGACTGGACAGCTTGTGAGTGGGGAGAGGAGCTCCTGCCTGCGGGGGGAAGGAGAAGGTGGAGTGGAGGGGTTGGAGGTAGAAGTTAGGTGGCCATTTTTAAGAACAGAGACACTGATACACAAGATGTAAGAGGCTGCTGGAGCGTGGTAATTGCTACACACAGCAGACTTCATTAATCTAGGGCATCAGAGCAGCCTCCATGCTCATTTATAGGCACCCATAAATACCTAGAAATAAGACTGATTAGGAAGAGAAATGAAAGTTATAGAAAAGGAGGGAGAAAAGGGCATAAGAGTAAAAGCTATTTTAACTAGGAAATCTTCTTATTAACATGTTAACTTCTTGTAAACCTTAAAGGGGTGTTTGTGCAGCCAAGTAGAATTAGAGTGAACAGATAGAGATTTATGTGCTTACCCACCCTATTGAAGAACTGTGTACAGAGCTGAAAGCAAGGAGCAGATGAGAAGATTTAGAGGCAAAATGGTCATCCTAGTAGTTTCTGCTCTGTTTAAATGTTAAACCTATCTCATTCTACTGTTAGAATATCATGGCACTAACAAATTATCCTTCTAAATTGCTTGGCTTAGTCTTGGGTCTTTTCAAGGTGGCAGAATAATAGATGGCCTCTTCATTTTACTGTTTCCAGATGGAATAGGAAAAGATATTTTTTGAGCACTTCTCTAATGTCTTTGCAAGGGGTTTCTGTGCCCCTGGCTAACAGAGAAGAGAATAGATCCCTTTATGTTTTAAAATAAAACCTCCTACTAGAAATGTCTGAAGTTCAGAAATCTGGCAGAAAGACTGGTTTGGTATCTCTATGGTTTGTGATACCCGACGTAATAAAAGATATCACATATGACTCCCTCCTCAAAGAGTAAAAATGAATTCCTATTTGATAATGTGTGTGGTTATAATTCTCTTAGCAGAGTTTGGTTTTAATTAGTAACTTTCTGTGGTCACATACAGACATTCAGTTTCTCCTGGGAGAGTTGCTGCTTTCCTGGGAGAAAGCACGAGTGTTCAGATGTTTGGGATTTTTCTCCCAGAACAAAAATGACCACTCCAGAAGAAAAATAACCTAGAAACAATCAGGGTTAAATTACTCACAGGAGAGTTTCTCCTGGAAGAGCAAATGTCAGTACACCTTCTCTTCTGACAGCCATAGCACAGTCCTCTAGCATTCCAAGATGCCTCTCCCATCTCTTCTGTGAGACAGTATTTGGACTCTCTTTTAAAATATAAAATTTTCAGTATAACGCAAAATATTTTTTCATGGCATTTTTTGCAGGTGATTGTTCCAATACCTTCATGGTCAGTAAGTACCAGAAAGCCTGTTTTACATGATGCTGCGATGTTTGCTGTACAAATGTCAATCATCTTTAAATATTCACCTTTCACGAGCGAAGATGAATTGATGCAGCAATTTGATGCAATCTATGGGAAAAGTGGTAAGCTTACCAAACTATCCCATTTTTTAATCATGGGATTTGTATTAGTGCCATGAACAGTAATTTAAAAATACATAAATACTGAAGTTCAGTTGGGGATACAGTGTGGTTTTCAGCATTTATTGAAGAGTCAGCTATTGAAATTTTTGCATGCTCATAACAATCTGATATCAAAACAAAAACTGGATTGGCTTTTTTTACCACATTTCTATGGGGCATTCACATACAGTTCTGTTCTTTTTTAATGATTTTGTTAAGCTAGCTGATTATCAGGGATCTAGGTTTTCTGTTCCTGTAGAAAAATGCAGATTTTTCTCCTTTAAAGGAAGGGTCCCCTTGCAGATTGGCAGGGTTCCACCCTGCAAGGGGCTGCTTGGGCTGGGGCAAGTGCAAGGAAGATGATCAGAGACAAGGGGTGCCACGTGCATGTGTGCATGTACATGCGCACATGGCTGGCAATACAGCTAAGCAGCATAGTGGAGAGCAGCTCCTGCAGTTTTCTTCAGATAAGTCTACCGGGGGGGGCATAGGTGATGCATGGAGGAGCAGGGGGAGCATGGATGAGGTGTGGGGGGCACAACTTGTGGGGAGATTGATGCAGTGGCTCATGCTGAGTGTGCACAGTGAGGGAGAGAGTGGGGCATGGTTTGTAGCTAGGGCTGAGGGTTCTGCCCAGCCTCCCAGTGTAGTGCCCAGGGCTGGAGTAGCCAGGAATGTGTGGCTGCAGGGCTGGCTGGGGAGCAGGACAGAGCCATGGGCACCTTGTCCCAAGGGGGAGGAGTGGGTGGAGGCTCACCACTGCTACGCACACTCACAGAGGGCTTTGGGCCCATAAACCATGCATTGCAGGGCAATGCTTGTGACCCCCCAGACTTCTGTGCCCGCAGCAGGGTACAGGGCTGCAACCTGGCTGAACTGGCACCAGGCTGGAGCCACCTCTGCAGTGCAGGAGGGTGGAGCAGGGCAGGGAGGCTCAGTGCTGCCACCACCACTCCCATAGGTACCATGCCACCGTGGCCGCCAAAGTGAAGTGCTGTGGCAGTAACACAGAGTTTTGCCCCTCCCCCCCCCCCCCCCAGTGTGGCAGTAGGCAGGAGACGCCTCACCTTGGCAGCCATGGCAACATGGCATTCCCAACAGCGGTGGTGGCCCTGGGGCACTGAGCCTCCCTGCCCCGCTCTGCCCTCCTGCACCAGGTCCCACCCACTGGGCCATGGAGGCAGCTCCTTCCTGGTGCTGGTTCAGCCATGCTGCAGCCCTGTGTCCCATTATTGGCACAGAAATCTGGGAGGCCATGTGCCCCCACCACCACATCTCCTCTGACACATTGCCTATGGCATTGCCTATACCCACACACCCCATGTCCCACACACTGGGGGATTGGGGGTGGGGGGCAGAAATTTGGGACACCGGCATAGATGGGTGGCTGAAGATTGGGAGTGAAGGGCACCAGATGGACTCGGGGGAATGGGGGGCTTTGGGTTGGGAGTGAGGGGCACCACAGGGCCAGGGGGCTGTGCATTGGAAGTGAAGGGCACCAGCAGGGTTGGTGGGGGTGGGGGTCTGTGGGTTGGTAGTGAGGGGCACTGGTGTGGGCAGGGGCAGGGCACTGGCATATCAGGGCTGCTCAGCACCACAAAGCAGCAAGGGGGACAGCTGCAGCTGGACATGCATCCTGGTGAGTGAAAAGAGCAGGGGGAACTTTGATTTTTCCATGATAAAAAAAATCAAAATCAAACACCAAAATATATAGGTATTTAGTATTTATTTTATTATGATTGAGGCACTGGTAGGCGTCCAAATTGCTTTAAAATGGTAAATATATCCATAAAACATTGTGTTCAACTGTTACATATATCTATGTCAATCAATTGATAGATAGATGTTTTATTTTAATTGTGGGAAAATGCACATTTGGGGTTTTTTAATCTGATAAATTTGGATTTTTTTAACAGAGAAAGCCAGGATCCCTACTTATACTATTGTATTGTGTTCTTTTGTCTTAAGTTATTTTTTTTATTGTAAGCCATCAAGCCAATCCGAGCCTTTACTGGGAGGAGACACAGCATATAAATCAAATAGATAAATTATATATAAAAAGTATCTAGAAATAATTCCTAAATACTTTGTGAATTTAAGTTCAGCGTTTGTACACTTATTTAATCATTCTTTTCTGTGCTCCTCTGCTTCTCTCACTGGCATCTTCTGAATATTTTCACAGTCTAAAATTGCAGGAGACTTTTCCTTAGCAGCATGTTCTATCTGAAACAGTCTCTTGCTAACTCTAATTTCACTTGATAGATTCCTTGAAATCATCGCTTTTTCTCCCTCAGTGTGAGCTCTTTGTTCTCCCTTTCCTTATTTCTGACTGTATTAATCTGTATCTAATAATATAATGTAACCCTGGTGGTACGCAGTTGGTACCCCTTCTTCAATTGAAGGGGTTTGGGGGTGTGCGTGTGTGTGCCTTGAGAGCATGGCTGCTTGGCCTAGGCCAATTTGCCATCCCCTCCTACAGAGCAGAGCAGAGACTGTGGTCATTCAGTAAAATTTAACTATTTACAGAACTTTATTTACAGAACCCATAGAACTTATTAAGTATATACACAAATATATCCTAGAATACAAATACAAATATATCCTAGAATACTATATACAAATTTATGCCATCTAAGGCAAATAAATCTTGTTACTCATGTACATGGGCAGGAATAAGTGAATATAACAAACAGAGGTGCTTTATCAATGTACGCCTGGGCTCCCAGGGGTCTTCTTATTGGCATATAACCCCTCATTCCCAGGCCTTGCACACTGCAGGTGAGGAAACAAATAACAGTGGCACCAGGTTAAACAGAGGTTCACTAAATAGAACTCAGCAATAAATAAACAATGATTAGAATATACGTGAATAATGATACTGCGATACAAACCCACACCCGGGCATAGCAACCCCTTGAATCCAAAGTAATAATCACAAAACTCTCCACAGCATTTTAGTAGCTCAACAATCGATAGAACAAGGCAATACATAAATATCTTACGATACAATATTGAATTTAAATAACAGTACAGGATACAGCTTACAACCCTCCCCACATATATACATAGGGACCCAGGCAACCTTAACTATTTACATAAACCTTAACAGTTACAACCCAAAATCAACAATGGCACAATAATCACCCCGCATGGAGGAGTAATACCAAGGGGAAAACAGGTGGCCTCAAAAGTACTATATTAATTGCCCTTAAGCCCCTGAACTGGCTGGACACCCAACCTCCCCTGCATACCGGGGCCACTCTTCCCATGTGGAGACCTTTCTTTCTTTCCCCATGTGGACTCTGATCCCCCTACCCAGGCACACATGGCTCCTTGGCCCTCTGGTGGAATTTGGCTCGTTTCTTTCTGGGTGGGCTGGCCAAAACTCCCACCTTGCCAGGGACCCATGGCTTCACCCAGCTGCTGCTCACAGTGGAAAGGCCCTAGCTGCCTCATGCAGCTACTAGGGCCTACTGGTCTCTGCCTCCTGAAGGGATACAGGCCTGTGCTGCCTTGTGCCTTGTCCCTTCAGCTCTGCCTTGGCTCTGTGCACTGATCCATGCACCGTGATACCCCTACTGTTCACAGGTTCAGGAACCCAAGCTGCCTTATTTAGTCCTGGAGTCCCATCAGCTCTTCAGCCCTGTGCACCAGTCTGTGCACTGAGGGCTGTGCAGCCACAGCAGTCCCTTCAGTTCAGCTCTCCCAGACCCTTTCTAGCCCTGTGCATTGACTCGTGCACCGAGGGCACCACCTTATGCAAGGCTGGGGACCTGCACTGCCTTGTGCAGCTGCTGTGGCCCCTTTAGCTCCACCAGCCCTGTGCACTGACCTGTGCACTGAGGGCTCCTGCCTCATGCAGGGCTGGGGACCCGCGCTGCCTCATGCAACCATGGCATCCCCTCAGCTCACCAAGCCCCATGCACAGCTCTCTCCACCAAAGGGGCTGGGCTCCTTCCTCATGCAGGGCTGGGGACCTGCACTGCCTTGTGCAGCCGTCGAGGTCCCGCCTGTCCTCCAGACCCTCTGTGCATCGTCCCATGCACCATTGCTCCCTTCTTCCTACAGCAGCTGGGATGCAACCGCCTGCTGCTTCTCCCTTGCCAGAGGCATCTTCAGGGCACTTCTGGGGCAATGGCTTTGCCCCCATGGTCAGCTCTACCAGCGCTTCTGCAGCCCTCATCTTCATCGTCCCTCTCATAGAAGTGGCCCATGTGTTCAGTACACAGGCTTTTATTCCCTCTAGAGGTTCTGCCCCAGATTGGGAATGGACCAGTGAGGAAGCCCAAGGTGTTAGTTCCCTCTCAGGTCCTCTCTTTCACCTCACCCCTGGATCAGGGTGGGGCTGTCTTCCTTCTGCCTTCCCCTGATTGGTGGTGAAGGAAAAATTGCCTCCATCAATGGAGCCCAGGCCATTCAGGCTCAAGCTAACAATCCAGGCTGCTAGTGAGCCCGCTGTCCAGCCAGCCACAATAATATTGGACACCAACACAATAAGACCTGCTCCAAACCTTGCATAGGTTTAGGACCTAAAATTGGGTTCTGCAACTATCAATTTGCCTCGCTTTTTATTTAAATTAAAGGAGGTCACAGAAATGATAATGCTTCCTATGATTCTGTGCATACTGTTTGGACTTGACTGTCAATCTTTAAAATGGAAAGAAACACCTGAAAGTATTCGTTAAAATATTTGGTTTAGAAGTTATATATATTTTTGTTTTTCTTCAGGAACTTTAATAATTATTTACAACTTGAAGCTTATGCTGAATGGAGAGCCAGAGCTAGATATTAAAACACACAGTGCTGACATGCTTATTGCTGGTCTTCCTGACAAGTAAGTGTTAAGTAACTATGTTATTGGATTAGATGTGTAGACTATTTATCTTTAATTGATACCATATACCGATAAAATATTTTATTGGCCAACTGTTAACTTATTTGGATTTGAAAAAAGAATAGAGGGATTCCTATTTGGAAGAAAGACCATAGGACAAGCAAAGTGGGGGTGAATGCTGTTGGGAGAACACATGATCTAAAGGCACATATGGCATATTTGGGTAAATAGCATGGATGACTTGAGTCTTTGCATTAAAAAAAAGGATAGATAATGCAGAAGACAGATTGTATAGTTTCTAAACATGTTCTGTCCTCTGTTCAGGCTTTAAGGAATGGACTTGCTACTTTGCTACACACAGGTGCTTGGCTATGGTATACATCAAGGGAAGGTCAATCAGTCGTAGCAACAAATAATAACAAGAAGCGGTTGCTACTCCTAAAGCAAGAGATACACACTGGAGTTAGAGAATACTTGACTTAGGACAGACTGTTTCCAAACTATCTGCTGTGTGGAGATCACAAAAGAATATGTACAGCTAATTTCTGCAAAGTTAATTAAGTCAACAGTGTCAGCCAGGTGTCAGCTGGTATTTTAAGACAAGGAAGATCGAATGTGATGATTACTTTTCTTTTTTCTAATGTTTCTTGGGCAGTGACAATAATTAAAAGCAATTTTTTAAAAATCCCAGGGTTGATAATTCATAGTAATTGGGTTATACTACAAATTTAAGGCATTAAAGTCCCATTCTGAATGAGATTCAGTGGGATGTTTACTAAATTCCCTCTCAAAATGTAACTAAAAAACTTGGGGGTTGCTGAAAAAAGTCTACCTTCTGTGATCTGTGGGCAAACAGTATGCATAAGACAGACTAAAAAAAAAATGAATAAATGTATATACTTGATTGCAGAATGCTATTTTTTGTATTTATGACAAGACTTTCATCTTTTGTTCATTGTTTTGTTGCACACTTCATGTAAACCAAAAATTAATGATGCAACACTTTTAAAGTTACTTAAAAATTTAGAGACTTGAGAGTTCTTGGGACTAAATCAATTTAGATTAGTCGCAATTAAAAATGCATCTCTTATTACATTTCATTTTCAATGCAAGTGAAATAAAAATTATTTTAGCAGACAGAACTATTTAATGTGTACATTTGGCAGACAGCAGTAAAAGTAATCCTGAAAATTAGTGCGAGCACATTTTAATTAAAATGAATAATTTAACTTAAAATATTTTTTTTTCATAGGAAGTCTTCAGTGTTAGTAGTATAGATGAAGCTTTCATTATGACATATGTAGATAATTAAGATTAGTATTTGGGTTAAAAAGTCTGCAAACCAGAGAGAAAGAGAGAGCACCCGAAACAATAAATAAAGCCTGATAGTGAATTGAAGGGCTCCATTAGAAATTATGTCAGAGGGGGAAAGGATGTGGAGGCAAAGCATGGATGTGCAGAACTAAAAAAGGAACAGACGCTTTGAAAAGAGAATCATGAGGAAAGTGTAGAAGAGTCAGTGCTTCTGTCTGAGCACAGCAGAAATGGGATTGATATTGTAAGCCCTGAGCTTTGTAACTGGAAAAATAATGGCTAATTGGTGCACATGCACCAGAGATCTCTAAGTAGAGATGCAGGGCACCCATCCTTCAGTTATCCTTAGTGCTCCATGTGGGAAAAAGAGAGAACCTGACTGCATGCAGAAGTGAGCAGAAAGTCAAAGGATGATGAAGCAGTAGGATTACAGCCTTTGCTGGGGAGTGGAGCAGGATGACAAAAAACACCAATCACACTTAACAGTATGGAGCAAGGAGGGCTGTCCAGACTACTAAGGCATCCTCAAAGCCTTGTTGTAAATATTTTTTTGGCTAGAATGTGGCAGTTGTCTCAGTTGTTTTAGTATCTGATATGAGCACTACTTCATTAAATCCTTCCCTAGACCCTGGGCTGTTTCTTGACTTGTGACCCCGGGCTCCCAACTTTGCACTGCCCTTTGTTAGGAAATGGAGCTTGTCTTCTGGTTGGCTTCCTGCTACATCCTGTATTCCCAAAAGGCTGTTGGTCAAAAGGTTGCTTCTCATCCTACACTATGTGTAACCTAGGGGCCCATATACCAGTTACTCCTCCAGGGTAAGAATCCTTCCCAAATCATTATCCTAGAAACCAGTAAATCACAACAGGAAGAGCTGTGGAGGACAGATTCAGTGGAGTAGCTGTCCTTGAGGAGCCCGCTATGTGGCATTAAATCCTTACTTTCAGCTAGATTTTCATTCTACATTGGCAGTAGCATCCCATTATGAACCTCATTTTCAACCAGATACACTTGGCATTGTGTTCACTCTGTCAGCTGAAGCCTAGTGTATTTGAACAAATTGCAGTTGATTGGCAAAGTTCTGACAAACTTAATCTGGAGAAAATCTTCAAAAAGTGTTCTACAGCATGCACTGTAGGGATCCATCATATTTTAGTTTAATGACTCTGGGTGAGAGCATGTTGCCTCAGTTTACTATGCATCTCATTTTCCCCACCTAGTAGAGTTCATGCTCTGTGTCCTCAAAATAATGTTTCTTACTTTTTTTTAAATTTTGGGATATAACAGCCTTCCAGAAAAATGGTCACTCAGAGCCTATACAGCTGTATTGTATTTTGACCCAAGGATGAAGATATTCATTCAGGCTAAGAAGGTAGAAACTCGATACTTGCCTTATTGCTTTTACAGACCCAGGTGAGTAGGCTTCTGTTACTATTGTATTCTTAAATCTTTTAATTTGCAAACCAATACACTTGAAAGCCTAAACATTTTTGTCATGGTGGGAAATTGATTTTGATGTCAGGGTGACTTATAATTTAAGAAAGTTCAAATCACATTGGCGGCAGGTCTGCTAAAGGGTAATCGTCTGTGACAAAACACTTGGTATGAGTACGATCCAAGTCAAAGAAGGTGCTACATAATATAATCACCTAAAAAGGTTTTTGGCTTTCACTTTGAACACCTTCAAGGTATATAAAAATAAAGTATAAGATTATGGGTCACTTACACCACTCATTTTAAGAGACTCCTAAACTTTTTACCATGTGTTTTGAAAGGAGATATTCCTAAAGCAAATCTTTTTATGTCTCAATTAGTGCCCTGAATAAATTGTCACTGAATTTGGGATCCAGTCCAACTCCTTCTGATGTCAATGGATAGATTTCTGCAAAGTGTACAAACTGAACCATTCAGTTACTTATTAGCAAAGTTGTTAATACATGTCTGTGGACCAGAAAAGCTTATTTTAGGGCTTTATGATTGGTCACCTGTGGTATAGTGTTCAAGCACTGTTGTAGCCATGGTGGTTCAGGAATAGGTGAGAATCAGGATTTCTCTGGTCATACTTTTTATTGGACAAACTATATAGTTGGAAGATAAGTTAGACAAGCTTTGGTGCACAGAATATCCTTCATTTGAGCTAGACCTGAGGAAAGGCATTTGTGTCCAGAAGCTTGAATAATAAATTTCTCCCCACTCTATTGTTGATCCAGTAAAAGATATATTATCAAACAAAGAACCTTGTCTTCCTACTACCAACCAAATACACTTCTTATGTCATCTTCAAAATGGATAACAAAAACCAAACAAACAAACAAAACCTTACTGAAGCATACCATATTTTATAAACTACAACCTGGATATTAAGGTTTTGATAAAACATGCTGTATTTTTAACATCTAAAATGAAATGTTATTAAACACTGACTTACAGTTTCCAAGCAGTAGTAGGACTAGAATACACCAGTTTGCTTGGCATCCCAAGCACTTCTTGAACATTTTTGCACACTAGTGCTGTTTGAGCTCACTTTGCATTTAACCTAGTAATTCTGGTAGGAAGACACAGGGGTGGGACTTTCTTGAATGTCATATCAGTCAAGTTATTGGGTATATGTGATTTCCAGTCCTCCTAAGCTATCTGCACTGCTGAAAGGCAAATATTGCCACATCTTCTTAATGGAGACAGATTTCTACTGCATTGGCCTATGAGTCTTTTGTCTGTCCCCGTTTGTTTATTTGGCTCTTTAATTTCAGCATGTATAAACTTGACATGTATAAACTTGAAAACAAGGTTTCTTGTCTTGGTCCTTCATGACAGTTTATGTTTCTAAACTAAGGATGGATTTTTACTGATGTGATCGGCACTGGTCTCACTATGCTCCCACTGAAATCTAGGATGGTCTCTAAATGAAGCATTTTTTTGACTATCATAAAGTGCTTTTAAACATTCTACCCTACATGACAGTTACCAAAATGTAATCCATTTGTTCACCAGTAAGTTGAGCACCTCAGGAGAAAGTGTGTGCTCTCTTTAAAATATGTGCCTCTGCCTTTCATAAATGATTTATTTCTGTTCTCCTACTAGAGCATCATTTTCAGAACGCATTTTTATTGCATACTGTGGAAACTCATATAAGTAACTACAAAGAGGATGCAATATGGGAGAGCACTGAAGGAATGCTCAATTCAAGGGTGGTTCAGTTCACCCCCTAATACAGAAATTAGCATTACAAATCCCACCATTAGACAAGCTGGCTTTGATCCCCCTAGATATCTTTGCTCTTCTGCAAATGAAATTAGGACAGAATGCGGCAGATGTGGATTCCTGTTACATCGATGGACCTGGACTAGCTCACCAAACTACAACTGTGGCACCCCTTTTCAGACTTTGAATCACTAGATGTTGTCTTTGTCCATTTAATGGAACTCTGTTTGTTCTGCACAATACAAACCTGAAGCAGTCGGCTAGCTGCAAAATTTGGACATAACATTTTGAATAAAATTGTGAATATGTTTCTCCTTGCGTTGTGATCACTGTATCATCACATGCTAAATAAAGTGCTGGGGTCAAATTTAGAAATCTTACTATTCCTGAAAGAGAGAATGTTTGAATCTGGCACTTCAGTTCATGCTTCTGAGACTGTAGGTTTGAGCTTTTATTCATTGAAGTTAGTCTAACTCTCCCAATATTCCACCTCACTCTAATAGCTTGTGTTTTACCTATAGTTATGCTTTACAACCCTGTTGAGCCTACTATAGGGCTTTCCTTCAACAATTAACCTTTCCAAGATGTCCCTATTATAGGACTTGGATTAAAGGTAATGATTCCCTTCCCAGAGTAACTAGCATTTTAACTGTTCTTTCTAATTGTGCTGTTCATTATTCATCTGTTGAGCTTACAGCCAAGGGGAAGGGATGGATCCCTCACTGCAGAGTGTGAAAATCTATGCTTAAAAATAGTTCAGTTACCCAACAGAGCATTAGGATCAAATAAATTAAATTTCCAAGTACTTGGGAACTTGTAAAATTTTCAGCTGAGTTGAATGCTACTTATGTTGATGACTTGCTGAGCAGTTTGTGGAATGATTTGAATGAGGCACCGTTGGAAAAGGCAGATTTCAGAGGGTAAAATGCATCTTCTAAAAAGTCAGAAAATTGAGTCAGAGAAGGATACAATAGGGATTAAAACTTGAATGACTTGGGATGAGCATAGAGCAAATTATTAAGGGGGAATAGTGGGAAACAAGTTGATGTGAAACACAATGGGGTTGTTTACTCCATATTGTAAACTGTTTCTGTAGGTTGTTTTGGTGCCACCTATGAGGCAGTTGTCTGTTAATGGTTGTATGAAGGATTTATTTTGGGAAATGTATCAGTCTCCATTGGATACTGCTGTGGGTTGAAAGTTTTCTAGAATATAAGATCACTAAACCTGCAAGGTGAATGTCAGCTTTTAGCAGCAGATGCCATTATTTGCCTAATCAAACTCTTATTGCTATAAATGCATCCCCACCCCCAGTCAACCATATTTTACAGTATTCAGAAAAGGAGGTACTCTGGACAGGGGGTGTTGGAATATCTCAATATGTACCACATTGACTGAAGGTTTCTACAACTCAAATGTTCATGCTCTTGGAACTGTGCTGAAGTCTTGTCATCTGTAAAGTAAGTATTAAAATCAGTTTTGGAGATTCCAAAATATTGTTCCTTCTGGAGATAGGTACTGTGAATATACCCATTGTTGTAGAAATGTGCGCTGTCAGTGGAAATATCTACTTTTTCTAAATCACTTTCAGTTTCTGAATGTTTTTTTATCTTTATATGTATTATGCTCATTCAATTTCCATAGCTCTCTTTATCTGAGCACTTTTGAATATTGAGCCCATTATCTTGTTTCTCAGTTATTTTTAATGGACTCTTCTGTGACTTTGTTCTATTTTAAGTACAAACTGTCAGTTTCCTTTGTTAACACATTGTATCTGCTCTTCCTGGGTTTTTTTTGTGGTGGAATCAGAATTCTTTCAGTCCTTATAATGTGCTGTCACATTGTAACATTTTGTGACAAATTGAGAAGTTGATGTTATAAGGAATCCTGGCAGATTTATTCTATTCTAATACCTCCATCTTTCAGCCACAAGGCTCAAAAATGGAGTCCCGATGGCCTATAACTAGTTTCTCTCTCCAAATCATTTTTAAAGAGCTGAGCTGAATTGAAAGACAAAAGAAAGGAGTTTGAATAATTCTAGCCAGTCCTGAGTCTAATATATTGTATGTTGGCGCCAGACTAGGGTTACCATACGTCCGGGTTTCCCCAGACATATCCTCTTTTTGAGCCCTCTAATCCCCATCTTGGCAGGGTTGTGGGGGGCACCAGCTGGGCTGCTGAGGCTGTGGCTTGGGAGTGAGGGGCACTGGGGGGAGGCGGGGAGAGCAGGGGACTACGTTGGGAGTGGAGGACACTGGCAGAGCTGGGGGCTGTGGGGCAGGAGTGAGGGGCACCAGCAAGGATGGGGGCAGGGAGGAGGCTGCAGGTCAAGAGTAAGGGGCACCATCATGGCTTTGGGGAAATGGTACTGCAGTTTGGGAGTGAGGGGCACTGGCACAGCTGGGGTCAGTGGGTCAGGATTGAGGGGCAGCAGCAGGGCTGCAGGGGCTGTGGCTTGGTAGTGAGGGGCAACAGAAGGGGCAGGGCACTGGCATGTCACTGCCCCCCCCTCCCCACATGACATGTGTCCTCTTTTTTGGACCTGGAAACATAGTAACCCTACCTCAAACCCATTTTCAGTAGCTAGGAATAAAGGTGGAGGGGTGGAGTGACCAGACAGATTGGCTGGCACGGAATGGTGCAAATTGAGCCTTTAACGTAAACAGGAAGCACCGTAGTATTTGTTTCACTCCTCTGCTGTGAATCAGTTGTGGCCTCAAGCCAATTGCCTACTTAGAGCAGAGTAAAACATTAAGTCTCTAAGTGCTGTGGGTGGAAAACACTAAGGCAGAGGTCACCTGGCAGGATGGACCCACGGTTCTCCTAAGGAAGGTGTTACAGGTTCTCATGGTGCATTTGCCATTGGCCTCCATTCCCCAAACATAGACATGAAGGGTGTTGCTTCTATTCTGATTGGCTCCTCGGGCAGAAGCTGTTGCACCATTTGTGCTCAGAATTACATTTTGAATCTGCTTGTGCTCTGTAGCACAGTCCATTTCTCTCTATGACTTTTTGTCTGCTTCCCAACAATCTGACAGGACAGAGAAGTTGTTCTCTGTGCCCTCACAGAGGGCAGATTAAAAGGCAAAAAAAAAAAGACCACATCACAAACAGGTTTTATTGACTGCTTAGAACCTCCCCTGTAGTATGAAAGAGCCAATGTTAATATTTGTATTGAGATTTTCCTACTTTGGTGGTCTGAACAAAATATTGCTCTTAGCTCTTTGTAGCAAGTTACAAAGGCCCCCGAAATGGAATGCTTGCTCAGGATGGCTGCATCTTTGTCTAGTCTCTGTGAATGCTTCCTGAAGCCAACCCAAGCATAGTTTTTAGAGCTGGGATGCAGGGGGAACCCTGGTTTGTTCTTACTCTGATACTTTGGCCTTTCAATTCCTGACTCTTCTTAAATGTCTGTGGCCCTGACTCAAGCACTTAAGTTCCAATTCAGCTCCTGAGAGAGAGGCTTTATCTTTTGTTTGGGGGAAATATGTGCAACCTGAAGTTCCAAGCAGCAAAGCAGATAGTCTGTCTTTAACATTCATTAGGGCAAAAGCCACAGAACAAGAAGACCCCATCCCTTCCAAAGGGTTAAGTAATCCTACTGTCCTTAGTTTAGCTGGCATAGCCCTGTGCATCCCATAGTTAGTTCAGTTATTTTCTTTTCTCCTCTGCCTGGCTCCCAAGCTCCAAAGGCTTCACCTGATCTCCTTTTTGGGGGTATCCCCTGGTTTCAGTTGCCACCTTGTTTCTTTACTGTTCCATCCATTGCATGGGCAACTGGTGCCACCTTAGTCGCGGGGGGGGGGGGGGGGGAGCGGGCATGTGCCCCTCCTGCAACCAGTCCCACTGGCCAGGGGGGAGGTTCCCCTATAGCCGATCCTGCTGACCAGTGAGGGGGTTCCTCCCACGGCCGATGCTGCCTGGGGGTACCCCCGCAGCCGATCCCATGGTGGCTGATAGCTGCAGCTGCTTCTGGGAGTGGTTGTGGCCACTTCTGGGAGCAGCTGCAGAGATCGGCTGGTGCTTGCAGGGGAGGAACAGGTGCTCCTGCCTGCCCCCCCTGCCTATCACCTAAGCGGTGTGTGTGGCTGATCAGGGGGTGCACCGGCACTCTCAGGGGATGCACGTGCATCACCACTGATCCATTTTAGTGCTTTATCTTAGTCTCTCTCTCTGAGGCCTCTGGGGTGTCACCTTCAAATGATGAGTACCAAGTCCATCTGAAGCATCAACATGACTGTTCAAGTCCTGTTGATGCTGAGGATCCCTCTAGTCTTGTCCTGAACCTAGGCAGATCAGTTACAATCACAGACCCTATTAACCCTTCTTTCCATGTGTTGCTTTATTGGTAAACTGTTGCACACATTATAACAACATGACTACATTTAAAACAAATATTACAGTAAAAGCCATAGCCCCTCTCATGAACCTTGATAGAGTATTTCCAAGCTGTAAATAACTCTTTAACCCCACAGTCCTGATGAGCAGGAAGTATTCACTTGACCTGCCATTCACTTTAAAGTTCTAGGAGTAACTAAAATGTACGGCTGTGACCTGTTTTTTTTTAACTGAAGAGGTGCATGCCTATGAGTAGCAGCTAGGAAATAGTACTTTATTGTTCATGTCTACTCTGATAGCATTATTAAGGAATTGTTCTTGTACTCCTGGCTACATATTTGCTTTCCTATAAAAGAGTGCTTGCCTTTATCCCCAAAATATTCTTTAAGCTTTTAGTGAAATTTAGTTAACCAACCTTTTTCCGCTTTGTTGTGTGCACAATGCTGCAAAGGTTTATAAAGTGCCAGTTTTATATAAGACTTTGAAAAGATGAAACACTTGTTCCATCACCAAAACCACCACAACTGCAGCATCCAAAATTGAAGTTTGTACACAGACAAAATCAGCTCACAGGCCAGCTGACAGACTTTGTTAGTCATTCCACCAGAAGTGTATCTGCATTTATTTCATAACTTCTTTGGGTTGTTCCACAACAGGTTGTCTCTTTAGGTACAGCTAGTATGGCTACCACCTAGTATTTATATAGGTTGGTACATTTGACAGTAGTTCTGAAGGTTCTTGTGTAGGAGTCTCGTCTTACTTCCATTTATTAATTTAGTGTGAAAGAAATTTGACAAGACAAATACATTTGAGTAGTTTCTATCCTCCTTTTCCTAACATCCCTCACACATTTTCATTAAGAAATGTGTTATGGGGACTAATTGCACCCCCTGTGATTCTTCCTCCAAAGTTCAATAGGTGGAGGTATCCATACAAAGGATTCTAGCACTTTTGCATTTTCAGTGCATGGTGTTACCAAAGGAGTCTCAAGTTCTTTGGTCAGAAACAGAAAAAAAAAACCTAACAGAGTAACTTTAAAAGCGTAGGTGTACCACTTGGATGATTGCCCTCAAGTATATGCTAGATCATAAAACATATATTAACCTCAAATTTGGGATTCGGGAGAGATGTTCAAATGAAATAGAGTTATTTTTATTTGTTTTAATTGTATGGCTAAATTTGTATCATGCAGTTTGGTCCAGATTCTTCAGGATAATGAGGAATTCAGAAAACCTACCCACTACTTGTTTTTCTAGCTCAGAATTCTAACAAATCCAGTGACAATTGCTAGTTTTCAAGTTCATAGATAGCTTACACATCACACCATCAGTTTATTCTTTTTAAATAACAGAGCATTAATACATAAAAATACATCTCTGGTCATTTACACAGATCCTCAGAAAAATTCATCAGTAATTAAAAAGAACATAATAATGATATTCTCTCATCAAGTGTTTGCAGCATCACTTGAGTATTGTCCCATCATTTTAAATCATTCCTTAATGTCAATGCTTTCTCATTTCAGTATCATCTCAAAAAAACAGAAAGAAAAACCTCCCATAAAAGTAATAATAGTCTATCAAAATTAATATTAAAGATGACAGACTTGCTATTTTTTTTCTTAAATGCAGAATAGTTCTGGCTCCACTTCTTATCCTATGTTATCTAACTGACACCTGTCCTCCCTTGAGCAGTTTGACTGAAATCAAAAGGATTGCAAGGCACTTAAACATTAAGGCTAGGTACAGACATTCAAAAAGCCTGAGGCAGAATTGACCTTAGTTATGCAGTTTTCTGTAAGTGGCGTAGTTTAGAATGGTAGTGAGAGGACACATTCGCCTTTTGGGGATGGGGGCAAATCTTAAACTAGGTTCCACCATTTTTAAACAGTTTATGTGTGCTAAACTTCTGTTCTGTTACAGGTATAAACTTGTTTGTGATCACTTATACTGGTACAAGTAATGCCTATATCTGTCATAAGAGATTTGTCTGAAACTACATTTTTTAATTTGTCTGTTTTAGTTATAGCCCTTTCTTTGGCAAATTAAAGAACTATTAAAATTTTTTCACTGAGTTTAAGATGAAGCATTCAAGAAGGAAGAGGTGCGTTTAGAGTAACAAACTTTGTTATTCTGCTGTTATAAAAGCTCTCCTGTTTTTTCACGTGTGGAATACTCATTCCCTGAAATGACAAGTTTCCTTTTGTAGAAAATATTAACCCAATAATGTCAAATCCAACTGCTCTTAATCCATTGGGTAGTTTAGTTAATTTGAATTGATCTATTTGTATGGACAACTGGGCAGCCAATAGTTCTGGTATAGTTATGTTAATATGTATAAACACATTCAGTCTAGGTAGCCTGGAGGATGACTGTATAAAGTCCTTTCTTCAGTGCTGTCAAGAGAGCATCAGCCTTTCCTTTAAACATATTTCAAAGGTGAAAAGAAGTTAGGTTCTACATGGCTTTTGTGGCAATCCTTCAACAATTTGTGAAGTATTTGTTAACATATTGGGAGTGACTACTTATTAGAGTCAAGGTAATACTAATCTTAGAAAAGGTAAATGAATCAAAGTGATGGTAGCATATTACATAGTTTGTGTGTTGCAATATTTATTCTTGCTGTGGCCACCTGCACATATTTTTAAAGAGCATTCTTTGAAAATTCAGCTGATACTGATGGTGCTTTTCTTTCTTAATAGGATGTATCCATACTTCACATTCTGCTTTAAAGCTATTGCACAGAATGAAATAGAAAAGGCAAAAAAGGACCTGAAGCTTGGTATGTAATATCCTAAGTTCTCCTATTTACTGTGTCATTATTTATTATGTTGCCTTTAAATAAAAAGCAGTAACAATTTTGTAGCACTTCAAACTTTTGAAAAGCTCACAGACCTTAGTAAGTTCTCAGAACACCCCCACCACTGCTGTTATATTCTATACCAAAGGGGTGGGAAAAGAATTGCCTTAGCAGATTGACTATGGAGCTTTAATTAAAGAAGATAAAGATGCTGAAGAGGCATCTTGCCAGTGGGCGTGGAAGATAGCTCTTGGAATAGATAATCAGGAGGCGAGCAAGGAGAGGGTAATGTAGGTCCAACTGTCAGGGTCTAAAATTAGGGTTGGTTGACATGCATCTTTTCTTCTTTGTGTGGAGACCACCAGAAGATACATGCACAAGTGTAGATCCTAGTCTTACCATTTGGTCCTTCTGAAGGGGCTCTCAGCTTTTATGGAAACACACCCAGGAACTGTCAGAGCAGCCTGGAAAAGGGGCTTTTTCTTCCATAAACAATTTTGAAAAAAATTCTTTCCAAACCTTGTAAAAATGAATCTATTTTGAAAGGACCAACAAAGGAAGGGTTTTTTTTTACCTGTTCCCTGGGCTGCTTGCATATTTTGGCCTGGGAGACAGCTACTGAGGTAGCTGCAGAGTGTGGAAGCTCAGGTTTATTGCCAGCTGGCAGGTAACCAGATGGGCTGGCACTAGCCTTCTTTCCTGCCTCGTTTTCTTCATCTGCTTTCCGCAGTTCAGATCATTGAATCATCATGTTCCAATTGGACAGTGGTTATATAGGAAAATGAGTGAATGAAAATGCAGCCCAACACTAAAGTCTAATAAGTGTGCTTTAAACATTTTAGTTATTGCCTGTTTATGAAGTATGACTAAAATTTGGAGTTCAGTGTACATTTATAGAATTTCCCCTGCTTAGAAGATGAGTGACATGTCCCAAGACCTACATCCCAAATCTTCTATAGACTTAGCACTGGTTTGCTATGTTAGTCCCCAAGTAAATTACAAAAAGCACTGATTCTTTATGGCATTCAGGAGTCATTGAATAAGTGCTTTTTTGATCTCCTGGATTTCAGTAGACAAATAATGCTCAGTTCCTCACAACTGCAGAATGTGCAACCTTTCACCTTAGATCAGTAGTTTTCAACCCTTGTGCACTCAAGGCAACCCTTGTTATACTTGAGGTACCCCTCAGAAAATGCCAGCTGTTAGTCTTCACTTATTTTTTGGCTACTGAAGAACAGAGCAGTTCTTCTATTACAGAGAACTCAGAAGACTGCAACATGTTTTAACACTGTCGTTAAATACATATTGCATTGAATTTGTATTAGAAATATCTGGATTTATCTTGTGAATCATGTTTGCCCTGTCTCAAGGCATCCCCGGGTGCCGAAGCACCCTTGTTAAGAATCTTTGCTTCTGATAGTTACAACTTATTATGTAATTCACTGATAACTGAATAAAGTTGTTTTTTCTTTCTTTTGAAGCAAGTATCTATAACATCTCTAAGCCTTACTTTAAGCTTTTTTTTGCGTGTGCTTTCTAGCTGAACAAGCTGTAAAAGAAGCCAAGTGTCAATTAAAACATCTGGAAGAATCCTTTTTGCATGAAGACAATGAGGTACTGTAGCAAAGACAGCATTTGCGTAATGGTTTCAGAAATGTTGCTTTTTATAGCTGGTGCTCCATAGCAACCTGCATTTTGTTGGACTGCAGGTATTAGTGTGGAAAATCAACCAGGGTGGCTTCCTTTTAATGTCATTGTTCAAAAATATAGGCTAGGAACACCCTTAATGAAAGCCCTCTGAAATGTAGCCTAGTAGTAATATTAAACAGCAAAAGAATTCAACTGTACTATTTTTCTGTTAAGTACCTATTTACTGATAATGAGGAATTTTGAAAGGATATAATGCCTAGTTGTATTAAAATCAACTTAAGTTCCTCCTCCAAGAAAATGTTTTAAGATACTCTCCATTAACTTCAAAAGCAATAATAATAATGCCTTATGTTTGCACACACGATACTCGTTAAAAAATGTAAAAATATTCCTTTAATTGGTCCTCCAGTTTTATGCCCCCACAGTGACATTTTATGATTTGCCTCTGAGTTGCTCAAGTCAAGGCTTGCACCCATTGGAAGGCTTGCAACCACTGGAAGGCCATATTTGACTTTTCAAAAACAAATGAAGTTTATACTTAGGGCATTACATGAATGAAAAGTAACCTTTTCCTCCTCCTTCCCCCCCGAATGGAAAAGCCTGCTCATCTTGCGTTACAGGATGCTCTAGAAAATGCAAAAAGAACACGTGAGAAGCTTGAAGCGAAACAAAGGCAAGATATGAACATATTTAAGCAGAATTTTAGGATGAGTGTTTTTACTCTGTTGTGAATCCAGACATGATCTATAGGCCAATTCTTGCATGGTGCTTTTTTAAGTTGTATCTACTCTTTCTTTTTTCATGGCGCTTCTAAATTATTGTAAGTCTTTCAATATTTTATTCTTTTCTGAAATTTTTTTTAACCAATCCTGTGGAGTATCATTTTCTTGGCATTTGAATTTGGTTAAATCTTGCAGAAGAGAATTTTCTTCTTTAATTTATCTAAATGCTTGTTTTATTTTTCTTCCTATCCAACAGATGAAATGAGTATTACCTAATACTTAATAGCTGCTCTGAAAGTAACAATTTTAGGTTTTGAAATCCCCGACAGAGCGAGGCTACTTGGGTAACAATATACACTGTCTGGCTTATATGAAGCCTTGCTTCAAGGGAGGCATCCCTTTGCTCCTTGAAATTTGTAAGTACATGGCTGTATATGGGCTTCTTGTAGCCCTTTAAATGTAGAAAGATTGTCTTCTGATCATGATGAGCACTGTAGTTTACAAGTAGTGGTGAGCAGTTAATGATCACGTAGTAGTTCTCAGAGCTGTGTTCAAAATTTCCACTCCCAGTGCTGTTTCCAAAAATATGCTTTACGTTAGTTTATTCTCCTTGTTCATACTGAGGGTCACTAAGCTCCCTCTAGAAAGTTCGGCAACCAAACGGTATTTTTCCAGTATCCGGAGAAAGGAAACGTGAAGAATATAGACACAAACGACTGGCATCCTTTCATCTGCAAGAGACGGTGAATATTGCAGCCTGCAAATATGTAAATAAAATTACACAAGGAAGAAATTGCCCTTTTTATTTGCTTGTAGTGTGAAAAGCTGTTGATGATGATTGCAATAAGGTAATTTAAAAAAATATTTAGGAAACAAAATCAGGTAACTTGGTAAATACTTTTCAAATGTAGTGAAAAATACACTAAGCTGTTTTTAGTGATCAGCATTAATGTCTTCATAGCAATGTATCTAGTCTTAATTTGGAGCTAAGTAAGCAGTGCTTTCTTTGCAGCGTATTAGATCAGCCTGTCTCAGTTGCAGGTGATTAAATGGCTTGTTTAATTCTAAACAGGAAATCCCCCCTCCTCCCTCCAGGGACTAGGTGGTGAATGTCAAGAAAGCATTAAAGGCAGATTACATTCACCCTCAGCAGTATTCTGACTTCACTTCAGCATCTAAGGGTCATGCCAACCTTTAAATATTTAAATGTTTTTGTGATTGATTGCGACTTTTTATCAGTTATAATTCTTGATAAATTAAACTGTTGAACCTGTAGGTGCTAATCTGGTAACAGTAGCCGTTACTTTGCATTTGGCAAACACTTAAAAACAAACAAGATAAAGCCTATAAAAGTAACTGCCTGCTCATTTCCCCGTCTTAGAGAACTGAGAAAGCCAAAGAAGCTCTATTTAATATTTGGCATAAACATAGGCAACAGAAGTCAAGATGGAATGCTTATCTATAGCAACAGTCGGTTGATCAAAATGTATGAAAAGGTGGGACCTCAACTAAAATCGGACTCTTTGGAAACCCGGTATGTTTGCATTTTATATTTTTAAGGAGCCAGCTTTAAAACTGCATACTTGAAATAAAGTTTTAGATATTCTGAATGTCAAAGGAGGTTTTAAAACCCAGATCCCATACCCAGAGTGATTATTTCCTTTCAAAGAATGTCCAGGATGGAGATTATTAGTATTCTGAAGAGTTAAGTGCCTTTATTAAAGGAGGAATAAATTGTTCTGCATGTGGTTATGCAGTTCTCAAAATAATCTTTATAGCAACGCACTCTTTTTTACTCTGTTATTGCAACTTGGAGTTTCTGATCATTTCTCTGAGTGTTTACTGGTACATAAGCATTCCTCTTTTTATACTCTGCCATCCCATTTCTTTCCCTTGTCATCTGTCTTTGCATTTTAAAATCTAGTACTTCTGAGATATATATCCTGCACTCATTTGAAAGGAAGTAATATAATGATCATTCTGTCTGTGACTGCAGTCAGGCAAGATTCTACACCCACAGTTTTCCATTAATAATATGTTCCCAGTTCCAAAGTGTTTATTGGGTAACTGCAATGAAAATTGTTATCTTATTCATCGTATTTAAAATACTTCGATTTTTGTTCCTTTAGTTTTGGTGCTGGTGCAGTAGGGATGGTCAACATGCCCTTGGAAGCCATGGAGCCCACACACAATAAGCAGGCTTTTGTTAATGTTAAAGAATATAACCGCTTGCTTAGAGCCATGAGGCACTGTCTGCTCCAGTACTGGAAGGACACAGGAATAAGTAAGTCTTTATGGGTTAATTCTTGTGTGCATTTGTGTGCATACATGAACGCACACATGCATATATACGTGTGTGTGTGTGTGTACACACACACACACACACACACACACACACACACACACACAGTTGTCACAGTTAGTTCACCAAATACACCAGCTAAGTTAGAAGTGGGGAAAACTGTAAGTTTTATAATGAAAGTTACCCCAGGGAACAGATATGGGCTAAGAACTGTTGCAGTGGCAATGCTAAAAACAATTTTTACATAGAGGGGGAAAAGGTAAACAAGTTATCCTGATGCATTCACCTCTGCCTCTGGGAGTATATCCATAAGCAAAGGTTGTCAAATGTTCCGACATCTCTTGAGAGGAAGGGCTATAAAAATGCATGTTAGCTATTCAGAAGCTAAACCTGGGATCTGATGGAAGTTACACATTGGTCAGCCAGTTCGTTTTGTGGAAAGCAGTATCTGCCTTAACAAACAGCAGAGCTGTCATGACATAGTGAAAGCTCAAATGGGTATCTAGTAGCAGAAGGTACAAGGGCTGTAAAAATTCTTTGAGGTAGCTGGCATTTGCTCCTTTCCAACACTCAGCGGAGGAAGGCAAAGGAAATCAACTTCAAGGTTTATTACTAGTGAAATCAAACAAACAATTTCTGTTCACTTATTCAAGAAAGAGGAAAATAAGGTAAATATTATGTTTGTGCAGCTTTAGACAACCCGCTTCCACATATATATGCAAATTCCTTGTGACTCTTGATGTACCCAAGTTCAAGCATTGTCATTTTAAGCAACACTGTAATCTGCTTTTTTGCATAATTCATTAATGCTTTTGTGCATTACAAAACATATGCATTGTGAATAAACACTGATCTCCTGCATAATATCTCAGTTTTGAAAGTAATGAAAAAAATTATTTGATAACTTTCTTATAAATAAAAGATTGGGTTTCATAGTTTGTTTTAATATCCACAGAAGTTCTTGGAATAATTATGCTGTGGCTTGAATGCAGCGCTGGCTTAAAAATAAATCTAGCCATGAACCTGTCACTTCAAAAAGGACATTTTCTTCTAGTGAAGAAATGTTTCACAACTCGAGATGTCTTGCTTCAGATGGCCACACTCTTTTCCAACCCCAAATTTCCTTCACCCTCTGTCACCATTTATAGGGCATTCAACTGTCACATAAGCATCCATGATTTTCAGGATCAGACAGTGCCTTGCCTCAGGTCACCACCTTTCTAACTGTGCGCTGTTTTACTGGAAACATTTAAAAGTAGTATCAGACAGATCAAGTGATGTGGGCCACTTGTATGTTCTGAAAAAGCAGACATCCTTTGCCTTTTGCTAAAAGGTTAAAGGGATTCTTCTATAGTTTTGGAGACAGAATGTACACATAGGTTAGAGAGAGAATGCCCCTGTCAAAAGGTTCAGATTCTGCCTTTCACTGAAAATATGAATGTGGTCTCAGGTGCCCACTTTCCTGGGTCCTTTGGGACAAGTGTAGCCTCATTCCATCCCCCTCCTTTTTCATACATGTTTCAACTGCTGGTATCACCCTGTCTTGAAGAAGAAAAATAATTAATTTGCACAGAGGTAGTCAATATTTAATGGGAAAAAAGGACTAGAGTGCTCATAAAATCAAAAAATGAATAGTTGCTTCATTCCTCACTTATTGTTTTGAAGGTGGTTAGGAGCAAACTGAAGTAAGCCATTTGGGTCCTGCATGGCTGGGATCAAGTTGTTGTCCTTTAAGGCCAGGCCAACTCTCAGGATCTCAAAATTGAGCTGTTAGACGGGAGGGTATGACACAATTGCACATATACACACACAAAAATCAATTAGGCACACACACACACGGTGCATACACACACACTACCAACTCAGGCAGATGTACATCCAAGATTACCAGTGTAAGCACATGCGTACCTATCACCAATTCAAGCACATACACACTATACAAACCGAAAATTAGACAAAAATCAGTTGTCACTACCTACACACTCAGTACACATACACGGATCACTAATTCATATATCATGCACACAATGAGATAGAGATATATATATGTATGTATGTATGTATGCATATATATTTGCCACTTCATACATACCACCCACCTACACATACACACGGGTGAGTCCCTAACTTTGGTGGTATGGTGTGTATGTGCGTACTTGGGGTACTTAAGATGCTTGGTGACTATGCAAGGGGGAATCAAGGGTCAAAGATTTCCAGAAGGAGGGTAAGGAGGGAGATGGATGGGGGTTAAGATGAGAGAGGGAAAAATAAGAGAGGGAAAGTGCCAGGAGTTAAAGTTGCCGGGGCCAGGATTAGAACCGCAGACTGGAGGGGAAGCTATGGTTACTTAAGGTTAATTTGCCCTGGGGTTACTCAGGGTCATCTGGTGCCAGGGTGGAAGCAAGGAGAAAAGCCCTGGTGGCAAGGAGGAGACAGCTAGGAAACAGAGCCAGAAAGCTGGGAGATAGTTGGGAAATCAAGGAGTAGGGTCGGGAGGTCAATAAGACAAAAACCCAACTCCAGGTTTCAAAATAACAGGTTTATTAGACAGACAACACACTACACAGCCCCATGAAGTTATTGGTTCCTACACACACAAGCACTCACATACACACCCACACAATGGTAGCAGGAGAGAAAAAGTTTTGGTGGAGGGATTGAAGTCAAGGTGTGTAGGGACAAAGTCCAGATCCTTTGCTTGGGGAAGGAAGGTGAGTGATAGCTACCTATCCTGGGCTGTGAGATGATCCTTGATGGCCAGTCGAGGTCTTCTCTAGCAAGGTGTTGTCCAGAGGTTTGACAGACAAAATGAAAACTTGACATGACTTATGCTAACTTAAATTTTTTTTTCATAGATTTCAAAGACATTAGGGTGCTAGCAAGCATAGCATTGCCAAGTCTATAAGTGTGCTGTGGGTTTTTTTCCCCCAAGGTGGAGTACCTTGCATTTTTCAGTATTGAATGTCATCAGGTTTATATCCGCCCACTTACAAAGCTTATTCAAGTCAGCCTGGATCACTAGCCTGTCCTCAGGTGTGGATGCTATACCCCAAAGTTTAGTGTCATCAGCGAACTTGGCCAGTGCGCTTCTGACAGCAGTGTCCACATGGTTGATAAAGATGTTGAAGAGAGCCGGTCCAAGGACAGAGCCTTGGGCGATACCACTGGTCACAGAGCGCCATAATGATTCACATCCATCGACTACTATTCTCTGGATCCGACCTCGGAGACAATTTCCCAGCCATCAGACTGTGGTGTAGCCAAGCCCACATTTGGCCAGTTTTTCCTTGTGGAGATCATGGGACACCAGATCAAAGGCTTTTTTTAAAGTCCAGATATATGACGTCAATCTCTTCTCCCTTGTCCAGGTGATATGTCACCTGGTCAGAGAAGGAGATGAGATTGGTCAGGCAAGACCTACCCACAACAAACCCGTGCTGGCTATCCCTCAGGATGTTGCCATCCGCCAGCTTATTGAGAAGCGTCTCCTTGATTAATTTTCTTGAGAATCTTACCAGGGATTGAGATCAAGCTGATTGGCCTGTAATTCCTGGGATCTACTTTCTGCCCTTTCTTGAAGATGGGTACCACACTGGCCTTCTTCCAGTCTTCAGGTACTTCTGCTGAGCACCACGAGTTTTCGAATATTTTTGCCAATGGTTGGGCTATGACACCTGCCAGCTCCTTGAGTCCTCTAGGGTGTAATCTGTCAGAACCAGCTGACTTGAAGGTGTCCAGCCTCTCAAAGTGTACTTTTACAAGGTCTAACACCGATGCTGGGTATGAATATGCCCTCACCCTGGCTGTCCTGCGTCATGCTAGGCAAGGTGGTCCCTTTGGGCTGATGAAAGATCAACGTGAAGTTGGTCTTAAGCAGGTTGGCTTTTTCCTGGGTGTCAGTTATCGGTTGTCCAGTTTGGTTCAGCAAGGGTCCAATGTTACCTTTGCTTTTTTTACAACTCCCTAAATATCTGAAAAAGAACTTTTTATTATCCTTGATACAAGAAGCCAGATGGAGTTCGGTTGCAGCCTTGGCTTTCCCGGTCCACTCCCTGCAGGTACAGACCAGTATTGAGTACCATCTTGGTGGTTTTTCCAGCCTTCCATCCTTTATAAGTCTCTCTTTTTAGGCATAGAAGGTCCTCAAGTTCCCTGCTGAGCCAAGGGGGTTGCTGTGCCCTTTTGCTGCCCTTCCACCAAGATGGGATGGACAACTCTTGCACTGTCCAGATAACTCCCTTGAGGAGCAACCACTCCTCTTGGACTCCTCTTCCTGCCAAGTCATGGTCCCTTAGGGCCTTGACAATGAGCCTCCTGAGCTTGTCAAAAGTCAGCATTCCTAAAGTCGAGGACTTCTACATTGCTGACTGACTTGCCAGCTTTATGATAGATAGTAAAGGTGATCAGCTCATGGTCACTATCACCCAGCTTTCGATTGATTCTTAGGTCACTGACTAGATCATCCCCTTTGGCCAGTACCAGGTCCAGCAACACTTTACCTTTTGTCGGCCCATAGACTTCCTGAGTCAAGTAGAGCTCATCCACGCACATGAGGAAGCTTTGTGACTGATCGGATTTGGCCGAGTGCTCTTCCCATGAGATGTCTGTGTAGTTGAAGTCTCCCATGACAACCATGCACCGGGAGTGTGCAGCCTCAGCCAGTTCCCTGGTGAATTCCTGGTCTAGCTCTTGTTTCTGGTTAGGAGGTCTGTAGTACACTCCTACCATGATGTCCCCTGTTCCACATTCCCCATGTATTTTAACCCAGAGGGACTCCAGTTGTCCTCCCTGGGTGCCAAAGGCATGTAGCTTTCCTTGACATAGAGAGCTACACCCCCACACCTTTTATCTGCACGATCTCTCCTGTACAGGGTATAGCCATCTATACCTGTGGCCCAGTCATGGGTGGAGTCATACCAGGTCTCCGTTATCCCTATGAGATTGTAGTCATCCTTGCTTAGCAGAAGGACCAGTTCCTCCTGTTTGTTCCCCAAGCTCCTCACATTGGTATACAGACATGTAAGTGTCCCATTGGAAGCCCTAGCTTCCTTGCACTTCCAGGTGGACACTGTTCCAGGCCTGGGGTAGGTGTGGATTCCCTTAGGTGCCCTAACCTTCCCTAAATGGTTATGCAGTAGTTGCCTAGTGGGCTTGCATTGGCAGTTATCCACCCATCCCCTGGTGGGCTTAGTTTAAAGCCCGGTGGAGCAGGTCAGCCAGTCTAGCTGAGAAGAGCCTCCTCCCCAGCACAGTGAGGTAGAGGCTGTCTCTTCCAAAGAGTGGACTGTGATTGTGAAAGCCTCTCCCTCCTCAGCCTATAGCCCAAAACTGGGAGGATCAAGGAAAGCACCACCTGTGCCCCCAATCCCTTAAGCCCTGCTCCCAGAGCCCTGTAGCACCTCATGACCCAGCTGGGATTGCTCCAAGCCATGTCATTCATGCCCACATGGGTAAGGAGCATAAGGTAGTGGTCGGTGGGCTGGATGAGCTTTGGGATCTTCTCAGCCATGTATGAGAATGATACGGGCTCCCGGGAAGCAGCAGATGTCCCAGGATAAGGGGCCGGGGCAGCAGATTGCACCCTCAGTCCCCCTCAGGAGGGAGTCTCCCACAACAACCACTCTACAAGCGGTCTTAGGGAGAGCAGGGACAGTAGCTGAGGATGAGCCTGCATTGCCTGCAGGAGCTGACAATTCTGCAGGCTCTACTGGGGCTGCAAGAGGTTCATACCTGTTGCAAAGCTCCAGAGGGGTGGGGACCTCCGTGCAGCAGGCCTTGTGGCCGCTGACTACCTTGGTCCAAGCCTCTGGCTGGACAGTGTGGGAGATCCCCAAGTCCTCCCGTGTCCTGGAAGGTGACCTTGGTCTACCCTCTGCCTCTGGGGGGTGAAGGGTCTGGCAGTAGGAGTTTATCTCCTGCTCACCATCCCTGATGGCACATAGTCTCTGGACTGTGGCTTGGAGCTCCCCTATCTGGTGTCCCAGGAACTCCAAAGTGGAGCAAACCTTGCAAGGGAAGGTGGCCATGCTCCCACATGCCTGGAAACGTGCCAGGCAGCCCCTGCAGCTGAGAGCCGGAGGCTCCATGTGCATCGTTCCATCTGGGTGGAGGCCTCTGAGGTGCCAGAGGGGGAGGCCGCAGACCCCGAAGGGACCTGAGGGGTGTGGCGTGTGCTCACCCACGTTGTGCCACTGGGAGTCTGGCTACTGTTGGGACTACCTTCCCTAGGGCTCACTGGTAGGGCCTCGGGCCCTCCTGCTCACTCTTCTGTGCAAATTTCCATGCTGAACTTGCACACCAAGCCCAGAAGCACGCCTGTTTGTGCATCCTGTTCGCGAGGCTCCGGTTGTGTGGCTTCCTGCAGGGCTGGGCCAAGTAGTAGCCAGGGCGGGGTGAGACCCTCCTCAGCTCCTCTCAGCTGCCTCCCTGCACCTAAACTCTGCTAGTCCCTTCCACCACAGGCCCTGCTTTCCTCGGGCTGTCCTGGGGGTCAGTGGAGTGCTCCGTGATTGCTGGTGGTTGCTGTGGGGCTTCAGGGTGCAGGGGCATGACAGGCTTATACCTGTACATCTCATGCCACTCCCTAAGCCCGACTGGAGCTTTTTTTGCTGTTGGCGGGCCCTTTTAAACTGCACACATGCGCAGTGGGCCTACCACTCGCACCACTCTGCTTCCAGGCAAGAGGGGGCCCTGCCCGGGATTTGGGAGACTGGGAGACCCTGCCCCACCGTAGAGGGACTGGTAGGTACCCTCTCCTCTCTCTCTGGGGAGCCGAGCCAAGTAGGAGCCGGGGTGGGGTGAGACCCTCCTCAGCTCCTCTCAGCTGCTTCCCCGCAGCTGAACTCTGCTAGCCCTCTCCCACCACAGGCCCCACTTGCCTCCAGCTGTGCTGGGGGTCAGTGGGGTGCCCCACAGTTGCTGGGGGGCTTTGAGATATAGGGGTACGACGGGCTTGCACCTGTGGATCTGACGAATATGTAGGCCTAAATCGTATATATAGTATCAGTAAAAATCATTAAAACAGTACTATAAAACAGTAAAAATCAATATAAACATAATAATTATACAATATAAAACAGTGGCTCAAAGGAGGAGAGAGGAAAAAAAATTGCTACAAAAATGCTAAAGTTTATCCTATGTCTTAACTTACTCATACTTACCTATAGGGAATAGAGAGGGAGAGAAAAAGTCAGAAATAGTTGGGGAAGGGAGGGAATGTATTTTAAAATTAAAAAAAGAAAAGAAAAACTGGGGGGTTTTGGTACAAAGTGACTAGGATCTCCTACAGCATTGTATATTTGCCATGCATTATAAACTATCCTGACACACTGTTTCCAGTTAGCTTTAATCTAAGAGTGATAAATAATGGTAAACAACTCTATTTTTAGAGTAACTTATGTTTCCAGCCCCTAAAACAACATGTTTCTGCACGATTCAAGCAGCAAGGATAAGGATGTCTCTTATTTCTTCTCAGGGCCTGAGAAATAGCTTTTTGTTGATCTTGATGAATGCTTTTTAATATTGATGAGTAAAACAGACCTGCATAGCACTTGACAAAATGCAGGCAGATAAAATGACATGATCTGGTGCCAGGAGAAATGATAAGGATACATGGAAGAGGCAGAAGGGTGACTTAGGACAAAATGAAGATTGGATGTTTTATGACAGGTTCTGTTTGTTTGCAAGTTTGTTTGTTTGTTTCCCAAATAAACTAGAAGGATTAGAAGGATTGCATCAAATCAGGAGTTGCGTGGAGCACCTGGAGAGGCTGGCCAGGAAGGAAAAGTATTTGTCTGTAGGAGTTAGGCACTGTCAAAGTATAAAACTAAGTAGAGGCCACTGACTTCAGTGATTCCTCCACTTCCGTACACCCTCCATGTTTCATTCAAATAATATTGTGGCTTTGTTGTCTTTCATGAGCTAAAAGTCTCAGACAACACTGGCTTCGTGAGCAAAGGAAGCATCCTAAAACAAATCCTATTGTTGTATTTTAGGTCTCCATTTCACTTGGCTCCCTATTGCATAAATTCCCTATTTATATTTGAATCAGTTGTTCTTTACATAGGAAAGAGTCATTAGTTACCTAGCACTGAAGGGGAGGGTTTATAAAAATAATAATCAAGAACAGTGTCAGGAGCTCCACTGGCTGGCTCAAGGTGGGGGGCTAAGTTCCATAACAATACATTGAGTATGGCTGCTTGTAATTAATTTTTTTTGCAATTGTTGGCAATACTTATTTTGTCATTGCCATGCCTCTCTAATCGTTATAGTTTCCTGTAGATAAAGCCATGGCACAGGTATTTGTTAATGTAGGGGATGGCTTGGAGGAATTTTAAGAGCAGTCTGTGAGGTAGCCAAGGCCTTCAGATTTTCTCAGGCTTTGGAGGAGTCCAGGTCTCCAGTGGAGGGACTGGCAGGATCAGGAGAAAGACTGATCCATGGAAATACTGGCAGAACTTTCAGTGGGCTATGTGGTGGCCAGATGAGAAGGTAAGACTCTTACTGTTCTTTTTTCAAATTTAAGGTCAGTTTTTCTTTTATAATTCTTTTCTCCTGTATAACAGATCCTTTCATTGTTTTGGCTTCTTACCAATTACCTGTGGTAAAGAGAGATCTCTGGGCGAATGATGCTCTAGGCAAACCCATTCTCTGGAAAGAGGGTCCTAAAAATTCTCTCTCAACCCAAAAGGAAGCCACCTAGAACCAACACAGTTTTGTTTGCTCCAGCTGTGAGGTCTCATAGGGGCAGTGGAGCTCAGGTTTATGGAGATAAGGAGTTTTCCCAGGGCAGACTTTGGTCTGTTCTTTGGGAGAGCAGGGAAAAACTCAGGGCTCCAGGGGTGCCCCATAGATATGTTTGTGACACTAAGCAACAGCTTTCTGGGAGATTTAGATTTGACTTTTAGAAAAGAGATGGGGAAGTTGGAAGAGCTTGGCTGTGTCAGCCTTCTTGGTTGTGAGGAGCCTTTTGCTGTCCTTTCCTTCTATGCAGCACCAGAATTTATGTTGGGTTTTTCCTATCCAGAAGCCATTTGAAAGAAATGCCACCGTTTACAAAAACCAGTGGCCCTGTTCATGGATGTAGTATTTACCGAGAGATGATAAAACTTGCTAAAACTGAACAGCCGCAGGGCTTTCCTTCCCCCCTCTCTCCCTCCCTACAATGGCTGCCTGGGGTTTCCCTGTTAAAATACTTACTGGTATTTTCATGGAAGCATCTTTTTTTCTTCTTCTTCATCCTGCCTTTGAAAAAGCATGGTGGATGTTTTATTCGGGGGTGTCTGATATATGAAAAATTGGGATACCTCAGAGGGCACTGAAGCTATCTGTTAAATCTTAAATATAAATTAATATCTTTTTCCCTACAGTGTTTTGCATTTTTTTAATATTTAAGAACAGCTGTGTTTGTTGACTTTATAAAGCCAAAGACTAAAAAACAATGCTGTTTATCTCTTCAATACACTGAATAACTATAGATGACCTTTAATTTGGCTTGCCTGGACATTTTCTTAAATATGTTTTGAGTAATAATTTCACTAGAGTCTCTGGCTCATAGTTAATTTAAGCAGGTTGAAATGGAGTTCAAAAGATTATTTCAACAAGGGCAGTTTTTCTCCATTATGCTGTAAACTGTTTTATTTTGTGCTGTAGTAAAAACATGAAATTTATCCTCAGTGAAGCCCTTGTAGCATAAGAAGGTAAGTAAGGACATGAGGATCAGACACTGGGATGAAAGGGTCAGATGCAGCTTATTCCAAGGAAGTAATTTCCAAATTTGAATTGTGTCCCCAGAGTTACTTTTTCAGGCCACATCTTATTCCTATCACTGGCGTGAACACTAAGAATTCCTTTGAATAGCTTCTTGTCTCTTAGTTGCAGTACATATTCTTTATGTGTAAATTATAGATGATCTTCTGTTGAACATTTTTTTTATATATATATTAAGGTCAGAAAGGAGTAGTTTCCTTCTGGAATGAGTTTGGATATCTAAGTGACAAATGGTCTGAGAAACCCTTGGATGCAGTTCAGTATAGGAGAAAACGTGCAATGGAAGTTCCTGCCATTGTTCAGTGTGGTAAGTTTATATAATTGGACAAATAAAGGAGAGAAAGATGTGTGATTATACAGAATAATATAGACAGGAAGTTCTTTAAAGTTAAGCATCTTTGTTCCAGTTTTCTCCACTGTATACTGCTGTGCTTTCATTTGCTTCTTCCTTCCAAAGATCTCGATCAGCTTTTTTGTTTAATTTTACCACTAAAAGAAACTGTCTAAAAGAAACTGGTAACTTTTATAGCTGTCTACTTTTCTTTCTATATGTTTTATTTGATCTCCTCTAAAGGCGTTTTGGTGCTTTAAGATAGCCATTTTAGCCCTAAGTTAACTGTCACTTTAAGTGAATTCACTGAACATTATTTAAAATTATTTTTATTTTCTATCATGTTCATTTTAAAGTTTTTTCATTCTTCCCTAACTACATATGCTCCTGACATGGCAGGTTGTGTTCTACCTGGATATGGGATCATATCTCAAATTGGACAGTTTGCGGTGGTGGTGTTATTGTTCCTTTCCTAGCAATAGTAACTTTTGAGAAAAACCTTTCTGATTATTTTTATGAGTCATTCTGTACGCTTCCAACATCCTATGGCAACATTTGATCTTAAAAATGACTGGCTGTGCCCTTAATATTTTAGTCTGAGTGAAATTGTTTTATTTGATCAAAATATAATTAAACAAGTTTAATTCTTTAGCATCCTAGTAAGTATTTCTGTTTCTTCAGATCTTTTGAATCAAAGAACCTTTCATTAAACTTTTGATGGAAAATGTCCAGTAAATAGATTTTTCCACATCAGTGTCACAGAAATAAAGTGTTTCCTCTATTAAGCTGCCTCCACTAGGAAGGAAACAGCTAGTCATAACAATGAGAGCAAGGAATATGACATTTAAGTTGGCTTTTGACTTCAAAAAAAATCAAGGCAGCATAAGAAGAAGAACTTGAGTTTTATTTAAGAAATAGCAGTTAGGTTTCATACCGAGTAAAAACATCAGAAAGATGTCTGTCTTTCTCCATTTAAGGTACTTTTGCACATGTGATATACAAGCTTTTCATTAGTATTAGAAACAGGACTTGCTCGTGCATCATGGATTAGATTAGTGCCAAAAAGAATCTACAGTGTGCCACAGAGGGAGTAGTGACAGTCCTGAAGCAATCAGAGCTCACCACCAAAACCATAGTTTGTTAACCAGTTGAGACACTGCTTTACTGGTATTGTTGGACAACATGCATGAGCTACCTAAAATAGTAGGGAGTGAAGTAGTTGTCCATAGCTGTATCTCCTTTGATAATGCAAGACCAGCTAACAGGATTACCCGTGGAAGGAGAGAGATTAAAATCAAAGCATTTTAGAAACCTCTAAAAATGATCTAAAATGCATTTTCATAAATCATGTCAATTTTAGCTCTATATTTTGGATTGTATTTAAAGGTCAAGATTTGTGCCCTAGAACTTGGGCTCAGTCCTTTGCATTCTAATAGGAGTAGTGTGACATGAGGGTTTCCTATTTCTATCCTTAATGGAACGTAAGTTGTCACACTTCAAATCATGTTGCTTGTTCAGGACTGAACATTGTCCATCCTGGTACTTAGGGCAATTCAAGTTTGGGGAAATATAGAAAACAAACTTTTTTCAGCTGTTTTTTTGTTTGTTTGTTTAATGGCACTTGTTTACATGAACTTTTCATAGCTTGGTAATGTTCTGACAGGTTCTGTGACAGGTTAGTGGATAAAGGTGATAAGAGCCAGTAAAAGATGCATAATTATAATAAATATGGTGTGCATCATATGCATGTATACACCATATAAATATGGTGTGCATCATAAGCATGTCCATCCATGCATGTATACACATGCTTACTAACATGTAGGAAACCATTTTATTCCAACTTTCCAATTATTTTTCTAGATATCTGCCTTAAATGGAGGATTCTCTCATCTTCCGCTGATGCTAAAAATGGAGACCACAGTGGCATCTGGATCTGCATATATAACCCCAACCCTCTGGAAAACAAGTAAGTCCTCATGTTGATGTAGGCTGACATTTATTTAAAGCCAAAAGAATTACCTGGGAGTAAATAGTAAAGTACATGTGCTGTAGAAGCATTTGAAAAGGCACCTGCTTCTGAGGAAACTTCACAATTGTGGTTGTTAGGTTAGAAAACAAATGCAGATGAATTAAAATATATCAGACTTTGCTAGCTATGGCTAATGTATTAATTGGGCTTTTTGGCACTGCTTTATGCTAGACCTGAATTTCTAGATGGTTCACCTGGAAAACTGATCATATAACAATTAAGCGTACCCAGTCTGTTTGTCATTGGGGACATAGTCCTGTCTAATTCAACTATCATCCTCACCCCTTCCATAGTGAAAATACTGGTATTTGAGAATAGGGAAGCCTTAAGTTTAGCAATCATTCTGCTTACTACTACTTTATAGTAATAAAATAAAAGTTATACTTTAGACCAGGGAGGAATAGGACCCCTGCTAAATGGGCAGAAACAATTGGTGACGGACAGAGGGGACAAGGCTGAACTCCTCAACGAGTTCTTTGCCTCAGTGTTCCTAAGCAAGGGGCATGACAAGTCTCTCACTGGGGTTGTAGAGAGGCAGCAGCAAGGCGCCAGACTGCCATGCGTAGACCCTGAGATGGTGCAGAGTCATTTGAAAGAACTGGATGCCTTTAAGTCGGCAGGCCCGGATGAGCTCCATCCGAGGGTGCTGAAGGCACTGGCCGACATCATTGCAGAGCCACTGGCGGGAATATTTGAAAGCTCATGGCTCACGGGCCAAGTCCCAGAGGACTGGAAAAGGGCCAACGTGGTCCCCATTTTCAAGAAGGGGAGGAAGGAGGACCCGGGCAACTATAGGCCAGTCAGTCTCACCTCCATCCTTGGCAAAGTCTTTGAAAAAATTATCAAGGCTCACATTTGTGAGAGCCCGGCAGGACAAATTATGCTGAGGGGAAACCAGCACGGGTTTGTGGCAGTAAGATCGTGCCTGACCAGTCTAGTTTCTTTTTATGACCAGGTTATGAAACGCCTGGACACAGGAGGAGGGGTGGATGTCATATACTTAGACTTCAGGAAGGCCTTTGATACGGTATCCCACCCCATACTGGTGAACAAGTTAAGAGGCTGTGACTTGGATGACTACACAGTCCGGTGGGTGGCGAATTGGCTGGCGGGTCGCACCCAGAGAGTCGTGGTGGATGGGTCGGTTTCGACCTGGAAGGGTGTGGGCAGTGGGGTCCCGCAGGGCTCGGTCCTTGGACTGATACTCTTTAATGTCTTCATCAGTGACTTGGACGAGGGAGTGAAATGTACTCTGTCCAAGTTTGCAGATGACACAAAGCTATGGGGAGATGTGGACACGCCGGAAGGCAGGGAACAGCTGCAAGCAGACCTGGACAGGTTGGACAAGTGGGAAAAAAACAACAGAATGCACTTCAACAAGGAGAAATGCAAAGTGCTGCACCTAGGGAGGAAAAATGTCCAGCACACCTACAGCCTAGGAAATGACCTGCTGGGTGGCACAGAAGTGGAAAGGGATCTTGGAGTCCTAGTGGCCTCCAAGATGAACATGAGTCAGCAGTGTGACGAAGCCATCAAAAAAGCCAATGGCACTTAATCGTGCATCAGCAGATGCATGACGAATAGGTCCAAGGAGGTGGTACTTCCCCTCTATTGGGCGCTGGTCAGACTGCAGTTGGAGTACTGCGTGCAATTCTGGGCGCTGCACTTCAAGAAGGATGCGGATAACCTGGAGAAGGTCCAAAGAAGGGCCACTTGTATGGTTAAGGGCCTACAGACCAAGCCCTACAGGGAGAGACTAGAGAAACTGGATCTTTTCCGCCTCCGCAAGAAAAGGTTGAGAGGCGACCTTGTGGCTGCCTATAAGTTCATCACGGGGGCACAGAAGGGAATTGGTGAGTATTTATTCACCAAGGTGCCCCCGGGGGTTACAAGAAATAATGGCCACAAGCTAGCAGAGAGCAGATTTAGATTGGACATTAGGAAGAACTTCTTCACAGTTAGAGTGGCCAGGGTCTGGAACGGGCTCCCAAGGGAGGTGGTGCTCTCCCCTACCCTGGGGGTCTTCAAGAGGAGGTTAGATGAGTATCTAGCTGGGGTCATCTAGACCCAGCACTCTTTCCTTCTTATGCAGGGGGTCGGACTCGATGATCTATTGAGGTCCCTTCCGACCCTAACATCTATGAATCTATGAATTTATGTAGCTTGAGCGTGTTGTCCAACAACATCAGTTCTTAAACCCAAGCTCTCTGTTATGCTACATGATTTTAGTTCTTATAGCTACACTATAATGAAAGTATTATTATACAAGTGAATAGGAGCTAGTGAGCAAAGTAGTCCCAGCCAGCAGTGTGTTCTAATAATCAGTCTGGCAGAGAACAATGTTGTATGTGTGTGCATCTTGATTTCTTGCTAGTAGGGTTTGGACCTTTTTGATGGACAAAAACTAATTGTAGTAAACTCCTTTTCTGACAGGACCTGTTTCATGTATCACGATACAAATCTGTTGGGAAAACACTGTAAAAATGGCCTCTCCGCTGTGATTTTTGTACAGTCACAATATAGATAAATGTCTTTTCCCAACTTCTAACTTCCTGAATTCCAAGCTTTACCATGACTCACTCAAGCTTGAAATTAATAAGAATCATGGTATCATGGACAAAAATAGGTCCAATGTGAAGCCTGTGTACTTAGAATGCCTGTCGTCCATCAGTGTAAGTGATTGGGATGCACAAGAAACAAGAGAACCCAGCTCACTTCCTCTTATTTATATTTGCTGTCTCAAGTAAAGGGGAGTTACAGGTAGTAACGCTTATGTTTGTCACTGTATTTAACAGGAGTGATATGGAGTGCATTCAGAAAATGGATCTATTGTGTAAGACAAAGCCACTTTTACAGTCCTTTGGAGAGTAGTCTGTTTTAAAGCATCAAAGATCATTCCTTGCCAGACTGTACAAAATAAGAGAATAGTATTTCTTTCCACTGATTCTTTTTCTTTTATTGATTAATACCATATTGTAGGTGTAATAGACCAGAACATTTACCTTCCATCCCTTTGGGCACTTTGAACAAACCAGCGCAGTTACCAAATGACAAAGAAAAGCTCCTTTTAGAGTCAATCCAGAGACATCAAAAGAAGCTGGAAAACTTGCAGTCTCAGGTGAGCTGTTACTTATAGCTTTCCTTTGGACCATCAGGGGGTTGTCTTCAGGAAAACTCCAGCTCATGCTCTAAGTCTGCAATGAGGTATCCTTGGATTAAGTCATCCTGCAAAGATAGGGCTGGGAGTGTTTAATTAAATTTGATTTAATTCTGGCTTATTCACAATTATCAACAAATGTAAGTTGATCTATTTTAGAATTATAATGCCAAATGAGTTAAATTCTATCAATGTATTTTGGTAGAATAAATATGAATAGATATTGATAGAATAAATAAAATCTATCAATAGAATAAAGCAATCTTAAAATCTGTCAATAGATGAAACCATCTCCAGAGATGACTGTTATTACATAACTTGCTTTGCTTTATTTTCTAATAACTATTAGGATTCTGAAAACTGCAACTGTAATCTTTTTAGCCAGATTTGATATGAGAGTTAAATATGTACAATGCACAAATGCAAGAAATACAACTATGTTTTGGTAGATTTCAGATGGCCTGAGCATTAAGAGGGGGTTTAGTTGCATTGACAAACAAAAAAGATAGCTTCCAGAAATTAAAACATAGAGATCATTGTCCTTTTTTTGTAAGACGGTTAATGTGAAATTGAGAGGTTGAAGGAGAAGCAGTCAATGGTATTTGTTCTTAATATCTTAACACTGAAACATTTCTTTTGAATTATATATACTGATCCTTGAAAAGAGATAACCAAAACTGATAAACAGATGCATCACTTTTTCAGGATTCTCATCCAGTGTGTGTAGATGTTAGAAAGTAATTTTGTTGAAGAATTTACCTAATTAGAAAGGCAAAGAGTAAATTCTTGCAGTTAGGAACAGCTTTCACAAACACAACTTGCTTATTTCTCATATTGAAGAACGCTCTCCAAGAAAACATTTGTAAAACCTTAGAAACAGCATCTGGTGATTCTTACCTTTCATGGTGTTTTAGGAACGAAAATGCCACTCTGTTAAACATGCCACGTCTTGGTTTGCTCATTGTGCTTTCAGTCCTATCCTCCTGAGTGAGTCCTGTCTTCCAGAAAAGCTACACATGGCTTCCTCTCACACGGTTTAATTTTTGCCCTGATACTTTATGAGTTTCCTTTATAAGTGTTTTTTTCAGCTTCTGCTGAAGTAGTTTCAGATGGTGGGCCCATAATCTAAAAGTAGCACATCTATATTTAAGCTATCTCATTCCTTCTTTCTGTCATTTATTTTATATATTTATATATATTTATATTTATATACATTTATATTTTATTTTTATTTTATAGTCTTCTTTGAATAACTATCCCTGCTGTAAGAAAGGTGTTGTTTGCAGTTACCTATAATGATTAAAAACAGAGTCAAAATGCTCTGTGTGTTGGTGGACTAAAAACAATTTAATGTGTTGTTTGCTTCTTTACATCAGTCCTCTATGTGAAGATGAATTGTTAATTTGTCTACAGTAGTTACCTTTACTTTTCATTATGTGGTGTTATTTTTAGTATCTTCTGGAATGTAAGTAGTTTGTGTCTAGGTTAGTTGTCTAATTTATTTACAGGGTCACAGCCCTGGTGGAAGTCTCCCTGCTGAACAGCCATCTGGCTGCTGTAATTTCATTGTACATGCTGGCCCTCTGGGCTTTTTAAGAACCCTTTTATTTGTAGCTAATTTTTTTGCTATAGTCTCTAGGGTTTAGTCTGTTATCCCTGTCGTGGAAACACACGCAGCATACTTTTGAGTCAGGTCAGCAGAAGCTTTTATTCAAATTAAACTACAGCTGTAGGGGGGACTCCAAAGTGACATGGATTTCCCAAGCACTTGGAAGGGGTTCCCCCCCAAGAGCAAAATCAGAAGGCTTATATACTTTTTAACAGTCACTTTCCACTATATGATCACGTGAGTTGTATTTGCTAGAAAAGCAGCTACAAACACTGCCTCATTACTTCTTTGCTGTTATCAGGATGGGAATTATGGGGGAGACAAAGTGAGAACTAACAGCCCCTTCTTGCACCTGGGAATCAGAGTTGTACAAACTTTTTTTTTCTGCTATCTTCAAGGCCGTGGTGAGTGAAGCAGTTGCGGAGGAGTTACAAAGAACAAAAACTTTCCTTTATTTGTTCTACTATGCAGAGCCAGCAATTCCCCACAAAGCGGTTATGTCATCTTATAACTCGTATGATCAAAGTTTAAGGCATTTATTTTTTTCTGATTTCACATCTCTGTCCTAGTTGCCAAGACACCACAGTAGCCTAAATACACCCTTCCCCACTCTGTGCACATCTACACAAGATGCTAACTGCACAGTAGCCTAATAATACTGTGCAGTAGCGTGCCGCAACACAAACAGTGCTAATGCATTACTGTGCAGTATTATTAGGCTACTGTGCAGTAGCATCATTAAAAAGGCATGTGTCAGCACTATTGCACAATAACACCGGTTACTGCACATTAATTTAGATGACTAAACAAATACTAAATTTGTAACTCAGTAACTACAGTGCATTAATGAACATGTAGACATGCCCAGAGTCAAGGGAATCTTATATTGATGTGAATAGATACCAACTTTACAGAAACAATCAGTTTCCTCACCATTCTTGAGCTCTTGTTGGTATTCAGGTGAGCATCTTTTCAGGAGTCTTGGATTCCTTATCTTGGCTCAGCTCCTGCAGTAGAGGCTTCTCTTCAGAATCATAGTGACTCCCATGGTTAACATCTGTTCGCTGGGCTAGCCATGTCAATGGCTACCCCCTTTGAGTCCCTCTCTGAGTCTCTTATCAGTTTCTCAGACTTCATGTTTTTTACCCCTCAGTTCTGACATTAATCTTTTTGTCCTTTTTGTGGGTTTTCCAATCCTTAAGTCCCTATCTGTCTGTAGACAGAAGCAGCCACCTTCGTCTGTGGGTTAGATCTCTTCAGGTGTCAGTAGTTTTTAACAACAGTCCTATTCATAGACAGACCTTCACCTTCTCCTTATCTTTCCAGCTCAAAGAGCATGAGGCAGGAATACAGTAAAATAATAACAAAAGCCAAAACATAGAGAAAGTTCATAATCTTAGACATAATTTATGAATTGTACATAGGTTCTTCAGTTTATCATGCAGTGGTTGCCATAAAGCAAAGTTGAAGTTTAGCATTAGAATTTAAATGCTGTTGCTGTGCCATTACAGGTATTTGGATGTAACACGATGATGTCAAATGTGTTTGCTTTGAGGGTGTGCTCTGTTTGTGCCACTCTTGTTTGTAGCAGATATTCACCAACTCCTAAAACTAACCCTGAAGAAGGTGGGAAGTGAGAAGAGCCAAGTCATATCTTTAACAAACTGAAAAGTTTCCAACCACAGTGTTTTTCTTGTTCTTGAGATAGCTTTATTATCATACTCTCTTGGACCTTTTGTTTGTCTTATCTTATGTTTGATTACAATCACTTATCAAATGCTTTTAATGTTAAGTTATAACTATGTTCATCATGATGCACCTATCTCTCTCTCTTTATTGTTTTAACTGGAAATGCATTCGGAGAACTCCAGCAGATAAATCGCGTGTTTTGTAGATTGCCCAAATGCATCTCAGATGTCATTCCAGTTTTACATGTATCCTGCATATTCCAAAAAAGTTTAACAGCTTTAGTATGGCAACTTCAGGCTATCACTTTGTTTCAAATGTTACATCCAGAAAAGAATCAGTATTAATATTAGACATCTGTTTTTTTTCTCTTTCCTTGAGGCTTACAGAGTGACTAACATCTTTAAGGACTCTCCAGCAGGCAGACAGGAGCCCAGTTATTCATTGTGCATTTTTTAACATTTACCCTTACATCACAATTTCAGGAACTTGGATGTGAAAACTTGCTAAACCTGAGATGTGTGTTTCAAAGCATAATGGCAACCTCTTCGAAATACTCTGCTGCCTTCAAACTAAAATGTTGTGTCTATTGGGCGTGTCTACATGTATTGCTATGGCGATGTTGTAACTGCTGTGATTTAGTAATTCCTTTTGGAAGTGCTAAATCATGGTTCAGTAACAACCTATATTGTGCCATATATGCAGTGCACAGTTATTTTTAGCAACTACTTTGCTGTAGCAGCATGCTATACTGAGGGAGCGCATCACTACGGCAAAGTTACCTGCTGGTCACATGTAGACCCGCGGACACTACATTCCTGCAGCTCATTGCTGCAGCGATGTACTGTCATGTGTAGACTCACCCACAATGTCACTAATCTTTGCATTGAACACTATCATGTGATCCTCAGATGTTTTTAGCATTAGAAATCAACTTCAACTCTAGTACTTTAAAACATTTTTTATAGTTTTGTATTTGTAAATAGAGTTATAGTTTCAAATTTATATCAATGTAGCTAACTTAAGGCTTAAAATTTATATCAAAAGGTATTACTGCTTAATTTGTCCATTAAGTACAAAGTATATTGATAACCAGGTGGACTGGTTTTCACAGGGGGAGGAAATACTTACATACTGGTTTTCACAGGGGGAGGAAATACTTTAAATATTTCCTTTCACAGTACTTAAAGGAAATATTTAAAACAGTTCTTTACTACTTATTTCCATCTTAATAGGTCCTTCTGATATGCTATTGGAGACATTGAATATATTAAGTTCATATATTAAAGTTAGCTGTTCACATTTAAGTTGATAAGTATAGTCAGTCTCATTTAGTAGCAAGCGTCCATGACCTGAAACACCAACATTTTATGTACCTATGTTATATATCTCTTTTTCTTACAGAGGCCTCATTTAATAGAACCACATACAAGTGTTCACTCTAAAGAGAGCACAGGAACTGCAAAGAAAACCGTGAGTATTTAAATACTTGCATTGCCATTTTCTGTTATGAAGTAAACACTTAAAACCAGGGAATGACGATAGTCCACACACCAAAGTGAGGTATGGTGGTTTTGGTTTGTTTTGTTATTTTTTTTAATAATGTACAAGTTAAGAGATAAAGTAGCAGGTAGAATTTCTGTTAAATCAACTAGTCAGAAGACAAGTGGTTGGTTTATGGAATAACTGATGGTTTCCTTTCTTTAAGCAAAAAGAAAGAGCTCAGACAACAGCGCAGCAAAGGCATGTGTTCCATAGAGAATCATCTGTTTTGTCTATATGTAGAAGAAAAAAGTATGAGCAAAAACCTGGAAAAATTAACCTTAGAAGATGGAAAATTACAGAACATAGATTTCCTTCCCAAAAGACAGACAGGCCTCACCAACAACAAAAACATGTTATTTCCTTGTTGGAGAAGGTGGAGGATCACCGAGTTTCACTGGTGTAGTATTGCTTTCTATTTCTTTGTTTTAATTTCCTTGCAAAATAGCTTTTAGATTTGCTGAATGCATTTGTTGCAGTTATTCAGTTGCACTTGCTATAAGAAGAGGTTTAAGAATATCCAGGTACAGCAAAACAGGATTTGTGAACATTCAGATACCTTTTCAGTTTGCTCTGTTTTTTGCCAATCTCCTTTCATGTTAGTTTGCATGGTCCTTGAGATTTAAGTTTATTTGTTAAGAACAGTTACAAAGACTGTGGTACAGTAGGCCTGTGAAAATCCATTCCACAGCACGTTTTCATATGACTAAATATAAGTTTCTGTGTGCTATTCATAATATTACTAAGAGTCCTTATTTTAGTGTCTAGAAAGTCCCGCTGTATTAGTTGTAACATAATGGACAGTCCCTGCCCTGGCAAGCTTTACAGTCTAAATAATTAGAATTTAAAGAGAGACACTCCAAGAGAAAGTATAGTAACTAGTAGGGCTGTGGGAAGCTTTGGTCCCTTATTCAGTTCGACGGAGATTCGGCCCAATTCATTGGCCAAATCTCTAAATCAAATCAGAGGACACTTTAATCTCTCCGAATCAATTCGGAGCGATTCAGAAAGATTTGGAGATTCAGATACAGAGGCAGCTTTACATGTTTTTTCTATATACCTCTAGGTAGCAGGGGCTCGTGAATGCTGCGATGCTGGGGCACATGGAGTGTCCCGCAGAAGCATGGGGGGCTCCCCAGCGTGCTCAGCAACAGACGTGGAAGTGGACCAGAAGCACTTCCAGTCCATTTCTGGATCCACCAGGGAGCTCACTGGGCCCCCCCCCACACACACTCCCCCAACTCAATGACTGGTGCTTCCTGGGTCGGGGGGGGGGGGGGGGGGGAGGCACCTGGGATCCCCCTGCGGCTGATCACCGAGCCAGGGAGTTGCAGGGGGGTGTGCTCCCTGGCAGACCTGGAAGTGGGCTGCCAAGCACATGGTGGCCCCCCCCCCCCCCCCACACTCCTGTGGGATGCTCCATGCGCCCCAGCATCGCAGCCATCACGAGCTGCACTGGTACCTCAAGGTACATAGAAAAAGCTTTTAAAGTTGTGTCTTTGTCTGAATTGCTGATTCTCTGAATCAGCTCAAATCTTCAGATTCGGATTCAGCTGAATCAAATCAAGGACAGTGATCCAAATCACTGAATTGAATCCCAGTCCCTGATTAAGGCCAAATCCCAGTCCCTGATTCAGGCCAAATCCAAATCAAATAAAGCCCCCTTTGCACACCCCTAGTAACTAGTGTAAACTTACACAGCACAAGACAAAAAATATTAACCCTTTTTGTTTTAAACAAGTTAAGATATAACTCTTGGGGAATTATTCTTTCTTGGTTTGTACATTGCCTTGTATATTCATGACCTTCAGTTTCTGCCATAATACAAATAGGTGATTGTACTGTTCTGTTTCTAACTAGGTCCTATTCTTTTTCTTGCTTAGATACTGGTTTGAGATTTTCTTACACAATTATGCCTTCCACGTTCCTTAGGGAAGTTCAGTTTGAAAAGGCTTGTCTGTTGTTTAACTCTCTGAGCTACACTGGTGGGAGTTATGATGACTCCTCATAGGCCATCCAGAAGGGAGGGTGGAATTACTTGTCGACAATGAAGTTGGGGTGTCTATCATGAAAGCTGGGCCTTTGGGCAACTGAAGAAACACATAAAAGAGGTTGACCAAAAACTCTCCTTTCTTCAACACCACTGAAAAAGAGGGAACTTTACAGGATTTAACATCTTAAGGGACATAAAAAGAAGAGCCCAGGATAGATAGGAATGATTGAACCATGTTTGTGCTCAAAGCAATGTCTGACTGTGCATGAAGGATTCATATTCTGATAACCAAATTAAAGTATATGCCCAGTCACTTTTTTACTTCTCAGTGACAGCTTTCTGTTTACATATTTTCTATGGCTAGTTGCAAGTTCTGTTGTCTTCTCTTGAAAAATGGGTTAATGCTCCAAAGAAAGATGATAATGACTTTCTTTACAATATCTGACATCCCTTCTCTATTTAGCCCATGCCCAAGGAGAGAAACATTCAGTACAAATTGCATCGTATTTTCAGCACCTAGGTACTCATATGTTGCAACACCAGTATTTCTAGTCATCCTTTTACTTCTAGAAGCTAATTAACAACATTTTTTTCTGCATTGGGAGTTGTACTAATGTGTTTTTTGTCACCTGTAGCTGGCAATAAACTTAGAATTCTCAATTCTTAATTCTCATATTATGGTATTACATTAGGATATGATAAATATTGCCTTTGAAAAGATGGTACTAATAGTTTATTTCCTAACAAGTTCTGTTAGTTGCTGATTCTTCACTCTCCATTAGAGCTACTCCCATAACATATTTAGTTACAAAAACGAAATATGAGAAAATTAAGCTTCCCCAAAAAAGGGATAGAAACGAAAGACTTTTACAGTGTGGAAAATAGTGCAGTGATAACACCTACTGTAGTTCAGTTATATCCCAACATTTCTTTTTCATAGCTAGAAGAAATAGAATGTCTGGAAACAGTAAGTAACACAAGTGTAAATTGTAAATGTGGTTTTCAAATTACCTGAAGCCACACAACTCTTCCATATTGCTTCTTCTACCATGGAAGACTATTTCTATCTTAAAGACTGATGTGGAACCAGGTGACCCAGCCTAGCAGTGGTGGCTCACTGCTTTCCAGCCCACTGTGCCATTTCCCCCAATCTCTTTGCAGAACACCAGAGTTCTGTGGAACAATTTGAAAACCATTGAATTAGAAGATCTGTGTGTGCCTCTCAAGTTCTGTAGTTAAACTGGTTAGGATAAAATTTTGCTGCTGCCATCAATCTTCATACTTCAAAGTAAGTTCATAACCTTGAAATGTCTGGAAGAAATTACTTCCCCCAGACCTCAGGTATATTGGATGACAGGACATTGCACATTTAATTTATGTTTGCACCCTGGGTTCTGTGCCTTTTCTATTGACTGCTATAGGAAATTAGATGTATTATTGGTTTAACCTGATAAAGTAATTCCCTATCTTATCTGAGGGCATCTGAGTCTTATCTGAGGGCAAGGAAATGTAGGAAATATGAGGAAGCAGATGGTGTCATGAAGACAGATTTGTATTGTATATGTAAACCTCATTTACATGAAATGATAAAATTCAGTGTTAAATCCTCAAAAGACTAAGGCCAGGTATTCTATTTTTTTCTGGAAGTTCAAATAGAATGCACAATGACTGCAGCTGCAAATCAGTGTTGCACTTCAGTCAGTCAGTGAAAGGTTTGAGTACTCAGAAATGAACACAACCGTGTTGAATGCACAAAACTGCAAATACAGAGTTTTGCAAGAAATTGCCATCTTCAAGATAATGGCTGTCTTCTTGAAAAACTAGTCCTAAAAGCAGAGATAGAATTGAGCAATTAAATATTATGGTAACTTGATGGATCTCATGAAAACAAAATACAAAAAAAAGTCTCTTTGGGGGATTTTGACTTACAAAACAGAAAACAACAGTAGTTTGCACTGTTATTTAATAAGGTTAACATTTCCCACTATGGACAGCTATCAACATTGTTTGAATTAGTGACATATTGTGACAACTACCAAATTACTCATCAAGTATAATGGGGGGATGGGGCTGGCAGGGATGGAGCCCTGTGTCCGGCCCCACACCCTCCCTTCCCCCTGCCACTGCCCCTCATCCAGCCCCACTTAACCACCCTCCTTTGCTGCTCTGGGTGCAGCCTTGCTCAACCCCCGCCCCCCTGCTGCTCCTCATCTGGCCCCGCTCCACCCCCTCATCCCCCCTGCTTCAGGTCCAACCCCGTTCCCCCCTCCCTCCCCACTTCGGTACCAACGCCACTCACCCCCACACCACTTTGAGTCCGACCCCGCTCCACCCCAACTCCCCCCTGCTTCAGGTCTGGCCCCACTTCACCCTCCCTGCTTCGGGTCCAACCCCACTCCCCTACCTTCCCCCCCCACCTGCTGCTTCAGATCTGACTCTGCTCCCCACTCCCCCTGCTTCTTCAGGTCCAACCCTGCTCCACCGGGTGCCACTTCAGGTCCAACCTGATTCCCCTCTTTCCCCCCATCACTTCACATCCATCCCCTCTCCCCACTTCCTCCCTGCACCGCTTCAGTCCGGCACTGCTCCCCCACCTGCCACTTCAGGTCTGACCCCGCTCCTCCCCCTCCACCTCGCCACTCCGGGTCCACCTGGCCCTTGTCCACCTGCTTCCCCACTCCTCTCCCTCCCTGCCAGCTGTTCTGGGGGGCATCCAGTCAGGCGGCAGCCAGTCGCCGCTCACCCTATCCGTGACACACATGCAGTTCGCCAGAAGCGTTACAGACAGACAGACAGAATAAGCCTTTTATTATATTAGAATTTTCATGGTTGATTATCTGTGCTGTTGTATGAAAACAAACTCTAAACTCGTTGCTTTTGAATCTCGTACTTTTTCAGGTTTGTCCTCCTGAAGTGAAAAGCAAACAAACATCTCAGGAGCATTCTGAAGTTGTTGAAATTGTAGCAGAGGATAATGACCCAGACATCATCTGTGTAAGAAGTCATTTTACCCTATTTAAAAACCCAAAGATAATTGGCAGTGTCAGTAGAAAACCTGGAGTGCATTTGATACCCTAATTATTTTTTTGCTATTTGGAAATCACTCTTGTGCCAGCAACAGGGTTTGGGCATAACTATCTAAAGTATTGTTAAAATAATATTTTAGCAAAACTATCTATGGATTATGGTCGAACTGTGGTAACAGAAATATTTTTGTGTAGTAGATAATGTAGCATAGATAGGACCTAAGTGACTTAAAGCTACTAATACTCTCAGTCAGCTAGTTCTGAGCTCTCTAAACCCCTGTGTTGAAATATCATTTGTCTTTAATTACTTGTGGATCATCTGCTCTGAAGTGCTGGTTTGTTCATAAACCTTGAAAAAAGGTAGTGTTGCTAATGTAATGAAAATCAGTTCATAAAACAATAAACCTCCCATATAGGTGCAATTAACACATACTTACAGATAATTATATAACTGTAATTAATTTAGAATACTGCCAAAACCCCATAAATCTCAGCCTTTTAACAGCTCAGTAGGTTTCCTCCAAAACAGACAGGCCACCAACAAAGTGGATGAGATTCACATGTGTTAGAATTTGGATTTTTAATTTAACAACTCTGGAGTCTGTTGATGGTAAAAGGCATAATGAACAGAATTACAAAGATAAAGTAGAGGATGTCATCCCCTAAAAACACCACAGAGTAAATATCTTGGAGTCAAGGAAGGTAAAGCATGAAATCTAGATTGACCAGGGTAAGGTGAATAGAGTAATACCCAGGTATTAAAATGCATTTGTTGCATTGCTGTACTGGAGCTGAGGAACTCTTTCAAAATATGGCAAGTGTGACAGAAAATCTTTATCTTTCTGTTGTAAGCCAGCTAGCAGAAGAAATCTGACTGTTACATGACACTGCAAATGCATAAAGGGGAGAGCCTGCAAATAAAGCAGTAGTTGTTGTGAAGCTTGGACAGATTGCAGAGCTACATTAAAAATGAAAGCAGTTAATGTAAGAAGAATCTCTGGCTGAACTCTTGAAGTGACAGCAAAATAATTTCCTTACAGTTAAAGGAAACAGTGAAGGTTTAAGTACAAATAGTTGACAATGCATTCTGATAGAAGAACAGTTATTGAGGAAATAACTAAGGTATGTTGTTGACAGACCAAGAACCTCAACCCTTAAGGGAGTGTGACAATGGGAGATGGCATTTTAGATACCATGGGTGACTGGTGCCTCCTGAGTTTGGTGGGGCACCAGATAGCCAATGATGGGGGAAGCTGGGGTCCCACAGCAGCCGATAGCCTACTGTCACAACCCAGTGATTTTGGTGCCTCAGCACTATGGAATTTTCTTGTCACATGAGAGCCTCTTGCACAGCGAGGGTTTTTGCTGCATAAAGAACCCCCCGCGTGCAGGAGAGAGTTCCCGCCAATTTGCAGCTGTCTTTGCAGGGTGCATTTTCCCTTTGCAGCACTGGAGTGCACGGTGCAAAGAGTTCCCGCTATTAGAATGCAAATTTGTGTCCCGCTATTGGCTAGTGCTAAATTATTCACACGTGGCGGCTGGTAATTGGCTTGCTGGCCGTTTAAAAATTCGCACGACTTCCGCCCAGGTCGAAGAACTTTGAGCATGCTGCAGAGTGCCTCTAAAGAGATCCGACTTGCGGCTAGCTGGTCGATAGACTGATCACCTATCGATCCTTCTTCCCGTCGCCGTGCGCAATCCCAAACATACCCTTTTCCCGCCGGCTTAAGTTAAGGACGGATTTGCTGGCTTTGGCCTCGCCAGCTGGAGCAACTTACATTGTTGTTCAGACGACCGGACCGTTTCCTTCACAACCACCCGCGATGTAAGTAAAGTTTTTACCACCATTAAACCTCGTCTGCCTCTCCATTCACCAGCCCGCCCTGACGAACGAGCAATTTCTAAATCACCTCGAGTCGGCTCCGGCCGTCTGAGACACCTACCGGGGGGAGCACTTCTACTGGCACTTCTGTTTTGCGGCTGGTGCTTCCAGGGGGTGCACGGCCAATCTTAGGGGGTGCACATACACCCCCTATGCGTCACCAATGGTAGATATTATTAAGTGTGATGACCAAGATTAATTATAATTGTTTTAAGTCTTCTATCTTGGATTTTCTACAGAAAAATATCTAGAGATATGCAAATAATGCTGTGTCTAAATAGTAGTGTTGTACAGTAGAACTAAACACATCACAGGTGGAACAACCTGACTTGAGTTTCCAGGCTTGTCACTGAGCCACTGGGTGCTAAACAGCAAAGTGACTTGTCCAACATTGATTTTTACCATTTGTTAATTAGGGTCTATGTTGCTGGATACAAATAACAACAAACGTTGTGAGTTAGGCAGGATAATAGGCTTGTGATCTGTGTTTTTTGCATTAATTATTTTTGGGTTTTTATGACTGTGTTAGCCCAAAACTGAAAGTATGGACACCTACAGAAAAAAGTCTGCCATATTTGAGGTCAGGAAGGAATTTGGTATGGACTGGTGGAGGTTTTTGCCTTCCTTTGGAGCAGGCAGCCAGTGTGGCCTTGCAAACAAAAGGGAGAAGAGCTCTGCAGCAAGCTGGTTATGGCTGAGTTAATGCCATATGATTACTATAACTCTGGTTACCCAAATAGGTTGGTGTACAAATTCAGACACTTCTTTATTACCACTTCTACTAAATTATTCTCAAATTCATTTAAATGTTAGGATACATCTATAGTAACTGAAGTTGCATTTGCAAGCAAATCAGATGTTATTCCAAGTGTAACTACTCTGCCTAGAATATCATTAGACATTCAGCTCCTGTTTTGCTCATCTGCACTCTGGTTTCCAGGTGATTATTAAAAGAACATCAAACCAGGGATGAGTTTAAGCTGATACTGCACATTCTTCTCCATTTAACTTACATGCAGTGTTCATTGTCAAGGAGACAGCAGAAGTGGGACAATTTAACCTATATTTTAGTGCATAGTTGCACACAATACAAAATTTGATAAAAATGGGAATGTGCTTGGAACTAGTTATTACAATAAAACTTGACTGCTGAGCACCTCTGGTGTCTGCCACTTTAAGAGCCAGAAGAGGTGGCCAGCAGGTGTGGCTCAGCTCTGATGAACAGCCATTTTAAGATTCAGGCCAGCAGAGCTGGAGGCAGCACTCTGCTATCTGGAACCAAGGAAACAACATCTCCTGGTGGAGCTGCTGCTCCAGTAACATCAGGAGGTAAGGGCAAGAGATGATGAGGATGATTAGGAGGCTCTTGGTTCTGGGCATGACCTAAAATTGCACCCTGCTGGGGATGGGTGGTCTGGTGGGGCTGTTTTTGGTGAAAGGCGGCTAAACCCCAGCCCCCACCTTCAGGTGGGTCAATTAACATAGGCAATTGGGGGCCAGGCACAGCTGCGGCCACCTGAGCCTGTGTGGGATGCAAGACCCCAGAGAGTGGAGAGTGGGGCCAGGCATGGCTGCAGCCACCTGAGCCTGTGGGGTGTGTGTGTGGCCCAAGGCCCCAGCATAGGGGGACAGAGTATGGGCCTCAGTGGAGGCAAAGATGTAGAGCGGAGTGCTGTGGGACACCTGACAGCCTGCACCCAAGTGGCAGTTGGGAGGCCTGGAGAGCCTAGTGAAGAGGCAAGGAGCCCAGATGCTAGGAGCCCCAACTGTGCATGTGTGTGTGGAGAAGGAGCCCAGTGGGGGGCTCAAAGCCCAAGGAGAGAGGCTGGAGTTAGGGGCCGGGATATAGTAACAACATGTGAATGCCGAGAGGGACGAGTAGTGAGGTCCTATGAACAGGGGGCCTGAGATGAGGTCCTGTGAGGAAAGGGTGTGAAGTGGGTCCAGATGAGCAGGGGGCTTGAGGGTAGGCCCTGCTAACATTGGAACCAGGTTAGGTCCAGGTAAGCCTTCGGGCGCCTGAGGCCACAGGTGGGCCAGAGGCCGATTTGGGTGGAGTGGCTGAGGAAGTGCCCACGGGTAAACAGCGGGGCGAGTCAGGAGCCCCTAATTCAGAGCAGCTGGGTGAGCAACCCGGTGAGGGACTAGAGGCAGAGTCACTCCAGTGTTCTGCAAACCACTCAGCACATGGTCGAATGAGGGTCCCAAAAGAGGCCGCATGCTTGCTGACCGGGGAGTGCAGGGAAACAAGTCCCAGGACCCTTCGGGCATGGGCAGGATGAGTGTGGCTGCAGGAAAAGGAGGGGCAGTATGAGAGTGCCCCCACAAATGGGTAGTATGAGAGAAACTGTGTGAGACGTGTTGGAGTGGGAGAGGCCTCAGTGAGAGGGAGGCGGTGCAAGTGTGGTCTGTAATAGGGAAAAAAGCAAGAGACCTAACAGTGGGATGAGGCCAGAGCCGAGCTCAGCTGTTAAGAACATCTGCGAGGCTTGGGATGCAGTATAGGGGTAGTTGGAGCTACATACATAAGCCCCAGGAGAACAAGGCATCTGAAAGGCAGCCTTCCGCCTTATTAAGAACCAATTAAGAGACAACAAGGCATGGCAGGCAAGAAAGGCGGGTGGCGTGCCCAGAGGCAGGTGAGGAGACTAGCACTGTGGTTAGTCAGAGAGTTCCCACTTTGCCACACATACATATGAAGAATAAGGGTCCAGCAACAGCTGTGCTTTGACTCGTCCCAGATAATGGGGCAGATTTATGTCAGTGGGGTTCTATCCCGTGTTGGAGATGCACTGTACCAGGTACAGCTCTGAGTAGCCTTCTGTCCAGAAGTGAGTCCATCCTTGAGTTTCTTAACTTGCATTGGATTGTGTGTACACAGTAATTGCTCTCCATCAGTTTTAAGGAGGTATGAATTACTGAGTTTTAAGAGAGAACAGTTCTTATATTTCCTCAAGTGGAAGAACTGTTACTGTGTCTGGCCTTTGTACAGGAAAAAAATAGCAATGTTATTTAAGAAATGCAGAACTCTAGAACTCTTGACTCAGAGATGATACCTTTTATTAGACCAAGACATCACAAAAAAATGTCTTTCTGCTATGGTATTTATGCACTTTTCAGCTGCATGAGTGTCAGTGCAGTCTGATCGTCATTCTTCAAATGGTGCTGGAATGCCTTTTTGATGGCCATTATAGAAATGCCTGTAAACACTCTTATCAAATGATGTTTCTTTTTTCCTCTTAAGTGGCCATATGATTCATTTTTCAAACAGTGGATCTCTCTTGGTACATAGCACACCATTCATCCCAATCACTGTTGGTTCCCTGAAAGCTTTTAAGCTCACCTGCTGATTTTTCATTTGTTCTAAACAACATGTCTGACATTACTTCTTGTTCAGAGTACATTTGCGTGATCACATTTGGTAATCACAACTCTGCCAGTTGGTGACAAATTAAGTTAGACAAATACCTCCTCTCATGAGAACTATCATTGCTTTTCTGTTATGGTGAAGCCTCAAGAAATAACAAAATAATTACTTTTTAATAATGGGGTAGCTCCTTTATGCTAAACCTTAAGTTTACTAACTTCCTTTTATTCACCTTAAGTCCTGCATTTCTTGCCTCAAGTATTTGTATACAGCCTTTTTATTATGTTTGTACCACTTGCCATACAGGCCCTCTTGACTTGAGGGAAACCTCTAATATCTTTTTCAGACCCATAGATGATGCAAATCAGTCAAACTCTTGTTATGTAAATGGAGTTCTGATTGAGGATTTGGACCTTAATTTGTCAACTGGAATAACATGAAATGGCTCTGGTGTGTGTATGTAGATGACTTAACCAATGCAGGTGAACACATCATTATCAGCACAGGAGCTGATATAGTGATACTGATCTGTGATGAGGCTGCTTCCTCCATTATTTCCTTTGAACTGCCTTGATAGCTATGTATTACATGTATTACTGACATAAGCTTCTACTTGGAATCATACATCTCCTCTTTTGTGTGATGATTCTTATCACAATATGAGAATTCCATATTTTAAATCTTTATCTAATACCTTGATCCTGATATCCGTTTCTTTGCCAACCTTATTTTTTGTCACTGATAATCAATTAGCTGTAACTTCAAGCTGTGCAAAAATTCTGTATGCATAAATTCATCTTCACTAGTTTATCAGGGGTATTACCCATGGATGGAACAAAATCAGTATCAGTTATTCTGCATTCTGCACATTAATGTTGATGAACAGTGCCTGTGGTCACCCCTATAAACAGAGGCCTATCCTTGGTTTTATTGTAATTCCTTATTTTTTTACATTTATATCAGTTATAAAAACTCACTCCAGGCTAAAATTTGCCATACAAATCTAGGTATCATAGAGTGGATTTGAAGTTACCCCATCAGTTTTTAGTAGGTAATAAAGCATGGCAGCTTAAGCAGTCCTATGCCATATATAATATAAATAGTGAGAGAACAGAGCAGGACAGTATGAAACTACACATTTGTCCAAAGCAGAAAATGTATGAGGTTGAGCCAACAGAAAGATGCTATAGATACTGTAGCAGGAAGAGTCATGGGTAGGCACTCATAATGGTTATGTATAGTTGAGAAAAGAAAGGAGATTAAGTTATGGTAAATTTGGAGAGTAAGATTTCATAGATTTCATAGACATTACGGCTGGAAGGGACCTTGGAAGATCGAGTTCAGCCCCCTGCCCAAGGGGCAGGAAGTCAGCTGTGGTCAAATGATCCCAGCAAGAAAAACATCCAAATATCTCTTAAAGGAGTCCAGAGTAGGTGCTTGGACCACCACTGGAGGCAGTCTGTTCCAGGCCTTTGGGGCTAGGACAGTAAAGAAGTTCTTCCTTATGTCCAGCCTAAAATGGTCTTGGAGTTTGTGACCGTTTGACCTTGTCATCCCTTGGGGTGCTCTGATGAACAGGCGCTCCCCCAGTGCAGGGCAGTATACCCCATACCTACTTATGAGCAGCCACCAGGTCCCCCCCTAAGCCTGTGCTTTTACAGGCTGAAGGGTCTCATGGCTCTCAGCCTCTCATCATAAGGTCTGTTCTCCTGCCCTCTGATTATGCACATGGCTCTCCTCTGGACTCTCTCAAGCTTCTCCACATCCTTTTAAAATTGTGGAGCCTAGAATTGGATGCCGTACTCCAGCTGCGGCTTCACCAAGGCCGAGTACAGCGGGAGGATGACATCCTGGGATTTGCTTGAGAAGCATCTATGGATGCAAGCCAGAGCTTTGCTCACTTTACCAGCTGTGACATTGCATTGGTGGCTCATGTTCATGATTGTTTGTGTGGACCCCAGAGCCATGAGTTCCGTCTGGGTGGAGACCTTGGGGGTCTTTAAGAGGAGGCTTGATGTCTACCTAGCTGGGGTGATTTGAGCCCGGTTTTCTCTCCTGCCTGGGGCAGGGGGTCGGACTTGATGATCTACAAGGTCCCTTCCAACCCTACTTCTGTGAATCTATGAAACCTCAGAAGTGCTGGAGGGTGAGGCCTCAGACTCTGAGGAGACCCTCAGGGTGTGGCATGTGGCCATCCGTATTGTGCCACTGGTAGTCCAGCTACTGATGGGACTATTTACCCTGCAGCTCACTGGCAAGGCCTTGGGCCCTTCCACTCACCCTCCTGCATGAACTGTCATGCTAACTCATGCACCGGGCCCAAAAGCATGCTTATTTGCATGACCAGTTCGTGAGGCTCCAGTTGCATGGCTCCCTGGGGGGCTGAGCAAATTGGGAGCCGGGGGGGCAGGGGATAACCATCCTCGGCTCCACTCAGCTCTCCTGCAGTTGGGCTTCATCCCTCCCACCATGGGCCCCTGCTTACCTCCGGGCAGGCTGGGGCTCATCAGGAGTCCTGGGGTCCACTTGGGGGATCGTGGGGGTCCCTGGGCTCACAAGGGCACAACTGGCTTCTGCCCATGCATCTCTCACCAGAGCTGGGGACTGAGTGCAGCTTTTGCCTTGGCAGGCCCTTTTTAAACTGCACACATGTGCAGAAGGGCCCACCAGCACCACACCACGCTCAGGGGGCTAGGCCATCCCTCCCCCCACCAATGGAGGGGACAGGTAAGTGCCCCCCCTTCTCTGTCTTGTGCGCTGGATGGCTCCAGTCATGTGGCTTCCTGGGGGGCTGGGCCAAGTAGGAGCCTGGGGGGAGGGGGGCGTGACCCTCCTTGGCTCCACTCAGCTGCCCTGCAGCCAGGCTACGTCCATCCCATCATGGGCCCCTGCTTACCTCCAGGCAGGCCGGGGCTTGTTGGGGATCCTGGGGTCCACATGGGGAGTCCTGGGGTTCTCTGGGCTCATGAGGGTGCAATGGGCTACCGCCCATGCGTCTCTCTCTGGAGCCGGGGACTGAGATCAAAATTAAAAATATATTTATTCTGCTTCCACAATGCTCTCAAGAGTGCCTCCAGAAATTGAGGATACCTGCCCAGATTAGAGTTTCTTGCATGCTTCAAAATGGTAATAAGGGACAACCCCCAGAATATTCTTATCATATCAGTTCCAAGGTTGGAACAAGCACAGAGGTTTAGCTGTCTCAGAAACATGAGAGAAACTATGTAAATATACCTTTTGAAATACCAAAAAAACAAAATTAGTTACACAGCTGCAACAGCTTCAAGTATTTCCTGGTGCAGTTTTTATAAAATGTGGAGTAACTTGATATTTAAGCTGTGGAGTGAAAAATTAACCCCCAGTGCTTTGAATACTGTCTGTCAATGCACGGAAAAGGGAAGAGGCTTGCAGTGGGGCATCTCAAGATTCCAAATACTATAAAAGGGTAATGTTATTGAGCTTTCATGCTGACGGGTCAAGTGATATTGTGATGTCTCTTATCAACTGAGGAAAGTTGAAAGCCACATCAAATTTACTTCATTGCAAATCATAGTACAGTATTTTATTCCATACAACACACCTTTCCTCCAGAATGAGCCCCCAAAATTGGGGTACTTATATTAGGTAAAAAATCTGATTCTCTGCCTGGATAGAAGCACTCTGATTTCATAGATTTCATAGACATTAGGGCTGGAAGGGACCAAGGAAGATCGTTGAGTCCAGCCCCCTGCCCGAGGGCCCGGAAGTCAGCTGGGGTCATAGGATCGCAGCAAGATAAGCATCTAAATTTCTCTTGAAGGCGTTCAGTGTAGGTGCTTGAACCACCTCTGGTGATAGACTATTCCAGACCTTGGGGGCTCGGACAGTTATGTCCAGCCTGAAATGGTCTTGCAGGAGTTTATAACCGTTCGACCTTGTCGTCCCTTGGGGTGCTCTGCTAAACAATCATTCCCCCAGATCCCCCTGATAAACTTATAGGTGGCCATCAGATCGCCCCTGAGCCTGCGCTTTTACAGGCTAAAGAGTCCCATAGCGCTCAGCCTGCAGTCGTAAGGTCTATTTTCCTGACCTCTGATCATACGCATAGCTCTTCTCTGGACTCTCTCAAGTTTCTCCACATCCTTTTTGAATTGTGGAGCCCAACACTGGATGCAGTACTCCAGCTGTGGCCTCACCAAGGACGAGTGCAATTGGAGAATGACGTCCCAGGATTTTCTTGAGAAGCATCTATGGATGCAAGCCAGCGTTTTGCTCGCTTTACTAGCTGCAGCATCACATTGAACGCTCATGGTCATCTTGTGGTCAATGATGACCCCCAAGTCCCTTTCATCTGTAGTGCTAGCCAGCATAGCACTGCTGAGCCTATAAGGATGTTGCAGGTTTTTCCTCCAAACGTGGAGAACCTCACATTTTTCGGTGTTAAAAACCATCAGGTTCTCATCCACCTATTTCCTGAGCCTGTCAAGGTTAGCCTGGATCGCCATCCTGTCCTCAGGTGTGGATGCGTTACCCCAGAGTTGGTATCATCGGCGAACCTGACCAGTCCACTTCTGACTCCAATGTCCACAACATTAATGAAAATGTTGAACAATATAGGTCCAAGGACAGAGCCTTGGGGGACCCCACTGGTCACAGGGCACCATGACGATTGACTTCCGTCAACCACCACTCTCTGGGTCTGACCACGGAGCTTTAATTCCAGCTTCACAGTGCAGCAGCTGTTGCATTACTATTCAAGCAGCTGAGAGAGTCCATTGACTTAATGGCTCATAGTTCTTCACTCCAGAGGTATTTACAATTATCTCTCCTTTTTTTAATCATCTTGATGTTCCACTAATTCAGCTAACCTTTTTAAGGACAGTTTTGCTCAGCTGCTAGGTGTTCAGCTAAGCTAAGCAGAAAAAGAAGGGTGAGCCAACTGAAGATTAGGTTCTCTCCCTGTTTTGTGCAGCCATAACTGGAAAAAAAATTCCCCTCATTTTGCCTTTCAAAAACAAGGTCCTCGATTTGTGTTATATACAAGAAAATACAGTAGCTCTTGGAGAGGTTCAGTAATCCAGGATGTGATGCATCTGCTTACATACTGGAGACAGCTCAGTCCTGCTACCAGGTGATTATGAGAAAAGACCACTGCTCTGGTTAAGTGCACTAATATGCTGTAGCAGGGTCCTAGTATGTGAAGAGTAGTATGTAAACCTAAATGAGGGGTTTACAATCTAATAGTATTCTCATTTCACAGCCAAGAAATTCAAGGCACAGATTAAGTAATTTAGGCAGAGTAACAGGACTGGGTTCACTTCCTGCCAAGTTCACACAAACTTAATCTGGCTGAAATCTTTAACCACAACACTAGTCTCTCTCAAAATGCTGCTTACGCTAAATGAAATTAAAATTGGAAACTAATTTATCTACTACTTTATTTTTAGTCCTTTTGCTCTTTGCTTTTCCCAGGCATTAGCAGCTGCTTCCCTTGAGCATTACCTCACTGCATTTCCCAGGAGATACTGGACACTTAAGAATTTGTCCTGTCCTTTGGTGGTGTCTACCATCCTCTTCCTGCTGGCAGAGCAGCCACAGAGCTATCTTTTAGGCTTAAAATAAATTCTACTTTGCTTGTGAGTCAGATTTCTTAGCATTCTCAGAGGAAGCCTTACCAACACAGTTCTCAGGTAACAGACCCTCATTAAGTCCAAAGTATTCTACTTTGCACTCTCAACACAAATGGGGAAATGGATGAAACTTTCCACAGCAGGCTTACCCTACTCCTGGAAGATATTTGCACTTGAATTGTCATGCTGAATAAAACACTGAAGACTAGGATAAAGGATTCTGTGGAAAGGAACTAGTATGAAATAATCATGCAAGGTTGCCAGAAAATCACAGCATCTTATCTTTAGACAAGTGAAAAGCTCTTTCCAGTGAGAGTTTGTTCTTCCTTAGCCACTTGACAATAAGTATACAAATTGTAGTCACTGGGACTGCTCTTCAGCTTTACTTCCTTCCTGAAAAGAGGTACATATAAGGCTGTAGTTAGAGGAGACTATCAAACTGCAAAACAGTATTGTCTTTGTCACTGTCTACTAAACCATAGAGGTTTTGCCATGTTTTCTCACTTTATTTTCATCTTTATTTTTATCTAGTAAAAAAATAATGGGTTTTTGGTCATAAAAAAGAAAACAAATAGTACTAAACTGAAAAACACATATAAATGAAATACCTCAAGTCTGTTTCTGCCCATTTGATTTCATTGACTTTGCCGGAATTATGTCAATGGAAACGAGAGCAAAATTTGTCAGTTATATTTGCAGTTAATCTCCAGTTAATGGCTATTATATTTTAATTTAAATTTGCTATGTAGATCAATGGCTTTTGAAAAATAGTACCTTATTAAAACAGAGAAATCTAGTAGCGATAAATGATTCTTTATGTATTTCAGGTTATAGATTCTGAGTGTGAGACTGAAGACTTGCCAAACTATGGAGAAAGTAATGAACGACTTTGGTTGAACAAAGGTAAAAGCATAAATGGCCACTTTCATTTCTATACTGCATTCATGGAAGTGTTGCTAGGAGTATTTGGAATAAATACTGCAATTTATAAATATATATTTTGAAGCTATAATGGTTTAAATGTAAGGTCAAAATTCAGTTTCAAGGAAAACTTGCAAATAGTGTTTAAAAGGACCAAGATAGGGTTACAGCATCTGTATTAAATATCAATAAATTTTGAAACATTCTTTTTAAGAAATTACATTCAAACGATTATTGAAATTTGTTCTCTTGTTCTTCTCATGTTCCTTGCTAAATGTGTAGATTTATGTGGAGGAAAATGCAAGTGGCCTGACATACAAACATGCATTTGTCTTGATCAGATGGATCCTGCAAAAATAAAGGGAAATAATGTGCCTCCTTCAAAGGTGGAAAGGTGAGAATAGTACTGTTACCAAAACACAAAATGGCCATTTTCAAATTATTTATAATGACTGTAGCTAATGATACCAAATGTAGTAATATATTGTATAACATTGAATACAACATGCCAAGGAGCATACTAAGAATAGGGCTATTGATTTTATAGGCTATCACAGTAAGTAACAGCTTCCCTGTAAAATTAAGACTTCACTTTTTATGGTTTTTATTTATACTATGTATGTGGTGACAGTATAAGTATTAAAATATGTATTTTAATTGATCTTCCTTTAGAACTGTGTGAATTTCAGAACATTTGCTTCCAAGCCTCAGGCCTATTCCAATCACCAGTGTAAACTGGAACACACTTCAGTGCAGCCATTAGAGTTAGGTAAATGTGAAATTACTGTCAGAATTCCATAGGAACCATGTGATGATCCAGGAAATAAGAAAGAGACAAGGATTTCTGTTGGTGATTATCTTTTATTGGACCAACTGCATGGCTGGGAGATTTGGACAAGTTTTTGAGTGCAAGGTACTCTTCAGATCACAGGCGCCTTACACTTGAAAGCTTGTCTAAATGCATCTAAGTCATGTAGTTGGTCCAATAAAAAACCTTGACTTCTTTAGGTGAGTGGGTGTAAAAGTTACCACATACTTCTATGCAAAAGGGGTCCAGTAACTGGAAAGTATATGTAAGCAATATTATAAGCATTAAAGTCATGCTATATCAGAATGAGATAGTAAATATTTTTCCTCTAACTAATTCAGCCCCTTATGTTGTGGGTAGAAGTAAGTTCTGTAATTTATGTATCATGCAGTACTTTACGTAGCAGCTACATAAGCCTAGGAAAAGCAATGTATTGTTTCCTAAAACCAGGGAAGTCAGCTTAGCAGACTTACAGGAGTCTGTCAAATTACAGAACAGAATACACAGTTCCAGTCCTGCTAGGCCAGTCCCCTGAGTGAGTAAATAATATGTATGTTCCTCCTGTCCCTGAGATATTCAGGTTTATGTGCTCTCTCTCTTTATTTGAAAATTATTTCCATTCTTACTGTGGCAGCTCTGTTTGTATCTATGGTTTATAATAAGGTGATTAAAAAAAAGATACTCGCTTCATCACTTCCTTTTGGCGTAACACTTACAACTGATCTGTGGTCTACTTTTTTCTAGTTCATTGGCTGAAGATCTAAAAGAGCATGCTGAAAGAAAAGTCCAAGTGATTATGCAGTCGGCTGCTACAGCAAAGCTTACAGAGTCCCTCCAGAGCTTGTCTGGAAAGAAAACTGTAGAGATATTAACATCTCACTTAAGGTGAGAGTTTCTTTGCCAAATGCTTTAACTTGAATAGTTCTGATGCTTTTCACAGTATTTGTGTAACTGCAGCTTTTTAATCCGCCCCAGTTGAGCAGTGCTACACTTTGGAAACTTTCACTATTTGAGACCTGCCAGCAGCCCATGCAGGCAGGCTCCACTGAAGAAAAAAAAAAGGACGAGCCTGATCTTTTTTTTTTTCCTTATCTCCCCGGAGCCTGCCTGCCTGCCTTAGCTGTGCGGAGGCCTGGTGCTTCCCTCCAGGGCTGGGTGGGAAGCTGGTGCTTCCCTTCGCAGCTGTGGTGACCCCCTGGGACTGCCTAGCTCAGGAACTGATCGACCTGCCAGCAGCTTGCCCCCGCTGCCAAAGAGGCAGGTAAGGATCAGGCCTAAGCCCTTGTGTACATGTCACAGGGGTTTAATTTGGTTGAATTCTCCCTAAATTGAAGCAGTATTTTTAAAAGCTCACTATTTCAATTTAGGGAGAACAAACCAAATTAAACCCCCATGACATGTACAAGCAGGCTCAGGGTATACTTATTAAGATATTTGCCTAAATTTGCTAATGGTTTTGAAGTTCATCTCCGAGTTTTGAGGGATCTGTATGGAAAAAGAAGTAAGTTCAATAAATGCTACAAAATGTGCATTAGCAGATATTTTTTTTAACAAGGACATGAATTTACTGATTCCTCTAATGCTGGCTTCAGCACAGTGAGACTGAGAAGTATTGGTCTTCTTTCTTGTCATACAACTTGATTGTGATGATAGATTTAACAGAACAAAAGAAAAATTTATATCTTGTTGACAGCCTCTCTTCAGAGTCCATGTCAGCTATATTGCCCAGGGCAGTAGTGCTGAGGGATCATTTTTCAAGTCACCAGAAGTGAAATACTATGTTCCTCCTTGTGGACAATGGCTTGCATCAAGTGGGCAAAAAGTGGTTGTGAGTTTGGATGAATTGCTTACACATGTAGATGGAGCTTGATGGTGAAATTTGTCCATCTTTAACCCTTAAACTGCTAGGTAAACATTTTGGCAGATTCTGTGCCACTAAAACAGAAAGGTATATGTGTGGACAGCAAAGGTCAGAATCTATTCCACATTGTTCAAGTCCACGAAAATGATATCTATCTACTTTTGTAATGCACCATCATCTTACCCTGAAGACTGAGTCACAGAAAAATAGAGAGGAAGAGGAGGACCTACTTGCCTTTTACTGCTTTTCAAAGACTTGAGCAGCGTAGAGTTTTATACTGCATAGGGACCCTACATCCACTTACATGCTCAGTAAGTGAAATAGAACCTTGGCCCAAGATACATTTTCTTGACGAGTTACATATTGTCTGTGTAGCAATCCTAACTCGTTAGCAAGTGCTGTTTGATTTATTTTTCCTGCTGGTCATTATTTTTTTGTTTTGTTTTTTCTTTTTTTTTTTTTTTTCAGAAATAATTATGATTTCTGGTCCTGACCTGATTCCCTTGTGTCTTTTGTTTTTGAGGTTTCTGCTTCTTTCTGGCCACAGAAAAAGTTATAATCTATGTTTTTGAAAATAGAACAGGGGAAAGACTCCTTAAAAGCAATCTCTGCCTTCAGACAGAAATCTATTGTGTGATATGTAACAAATGTTAGAATTCAGAATATATTCCACATCCATACTACAAAAATGGGACATAGCTTCCAACACCAGATGTGCAAGAAAGATGGCCAAATCCAGTGAAAGACTAGTCCCTAAGTGGTATCTAAAACATTGGAGAGTGGCTCCAAGACTCCTTAAATGACGTATGTGGAAAATTGGGCACTCTGAATGGTTCCAAAACAAACACACTAAGCAGGAAGGTGCCTTGAGTCAAAATGCTCATTCTCCTGCTGCCTGGAGCTAGGCCATAGGCAGATGCTGATGACAGAACCAAGTTTTAAATCCTGGGATCCAGACACCTCATTCGTGGCTGTTGGGAGGTCCTTCTAAGCAGTGAGTTTGGAGCAGTTTTCTGGAAATAGGCCCCTATACCCATTCCTTCACAGAACTGATTGGAATTCACTCTTTCATTTTACAGTCAAGGAGAAAGTGCATATGGTGTCCTTTTATGTAGCAGTCTAGTGGTTGGAGCAGTCTGATTAAAAAAAAGTAGGAGATCTGAGTTTCTGTCCCACTTACCAGGATAGTGCCCTAACAAGTTTACAGAGCTGTGGGGACATTCTTCATCCCTGTTTAAGCTATGCCACTCTACAGCAAAAAATGCAGGATTCATTTGATCAGAGAGAGAGTGAGTGAGTGTGCACACAGAAGGAGCATACATTGACAGAAGTGACATTTTTCACATGATCTGGCTCCCAAAAGTGCTCTACAGCTGTGACCTACACATGCATGGCTGCAGAGTACTTCTAAAATGGCTGATCACACAGAAAATTAACCCTCATTAACCAGGTAACCGATTACCTCTACTTTAGAGCACCTTGGGGAACTTGTGTTCCCTCAAGAGTTAATTGGGTGGGGCTGTCAGTGTAGATGAGGAAAGGGAGCAGCAGCAGGTGCAGGGGTGCTATGCCTGGCCTGAGCTGGAGTGGAGGGTTGGAATGGAGCCCCTCACTTCACAGCCGCCCACAAGCTACCTTTACAGCCCCCCAGCTGGGGTTTTTGGGAGAGATTGGGCCTTGCCCCCAAGGCAAGGGGACTCTGTTCCACCCTGCCCCCTCCGCCTTCCAGTTCTGGCCACAGTAGCAGCTGCTGAGTAAGCCAGGCCTTAGTTGAAGGGGAAAGGGGTAGAACAGAGCCCCCTCACCTGGGGTCTCAGCCCAACTTCCCCCAGCTGGGGTAGTTGGCAGGGGCTTCAACTACATTTTACCACCCCCACTCCAGTTCAGACCAGGCATAGCAGCCCTGCAGCTTCTGCTGTTCCCTTCACTCCCTCCCTGCTGACAGCCTTGGACCTGGGAAGTAGGGCAGGGCTGGGAAGAGGGATGGTCCAGAAGGTCCAGTCTAGGCAGGCTTGATTCCCCCTCCAACCCAACAGGCAAATTTGGGTGGGAGGAGGAGGGCACATTCTAACTCAGAATGCTTTATGTAAAGCACCATGAGTTAGAGTAGGGCCCTGAACAGGTCAGTGCCCCCTATGTCTCTGCCACACATTAGTTAGGACATTCACCTAAGAAGGAGGTATAACAAACAACTTTGGTATTTCAACTTTTTTAATTAAAAAAAGTAGATGTGATCCTTAGGTGAATGGGAACAACCTACTTAATTATTTACAGAGGGGTTGACATCCTATGAAATGACAAGAGTTGGTGTGAAAAAGTGTTAAACTTGAATTAGCAAAACTATGAAAATTCTATTTGAACTGTTGTTATCTCTCTTTCCAGTACTGGTAGCACACTTACTGTATAGCCAGCCTGACTGAGTGAGGAAAATTTCCTAAAGGATAAAAACAAACATGCAGAATCTTCAAAAAACATTGAATATGCTTTAGCATTCTTCTGACATAATATTAGTAATTGTTAATGGTGCTATTACTCTTTGGGGAGAAAATACCAGGTTACAAGGGAGGGTGTGTACATAGATAAATGTATTAAAATAGATACCCTATTTCAACAAGAGAGATGTTTGTTTAATCTGCTATGTTGTCTAAGCCTGATTCATAATTAAGTTAGAAGTTCAGTGGAAGCAATAATAATTAAACAGTTTACTAAATTTTGGAATATAATGGTAACATAACAACCAGATAATTACCACGTGGATGAAACTGAATAAACATCTGCTGAAATCACCAAGAGTACTACCTGTTTCCTTGGGTGACAGGTCTGTCAATAATGAGAAATGCATTAAACCTGTCCTTTCAGCATATAGGTTAATGTGTTTGTATAGAAGTAATTATCTGCATAGACTCTTGAAAAGTTGGCCATAAAGTCTGATGCTGCCAACCTTTCTGCAGCAAAAATGAAATTTGGAGGAAACCTGCTTTCCCTGCTATATGTGGATTTGTTGCATAGTAAATGAGAAAATAATAAAGAGGTATGTCAAAAGAGCTTATACTAGAGCTGTCATGAGTGCTGGACTTCAGTCTGTGGTTGTGAATATAATTCACTTTCTGGAGCTAACTGGTCTTTTCAGAACCTTTACAATGACTGTAGCATTTTTTGTTGAATTTTTTTTAGAAAGGTTCTGCTGTATTTTTTGCCAGACTGTAAGCTGTCACAGGAACAAATTAATGGTATGTCTACTGAGGAACTAATATCACTATTTAAGGTATGTGACCTTGGAGGCTAAACATGAATTCTAACAGGTAAAAAAAAATGGTGACTATTACTATTTATGTAAAACTGCAGGGATTAAGACTGTAGCCTTTCCTAATTCAAGTATGGGGAAATATCCATCTCTGCTTGATAAGTATTAGTAAATTTCCATAGTGGGTAATGTGTGAAACCTTTCAAAATGTTGGTAGTAACCACAAGGCAGCCTATCCCAACAGGACTGTCCTGCCTTTACTGCAGTTAGCAGTATAACTCCCATTGCCTTCAGGCAACCTCTACATATGCAAGTAGTGGCACAATGGGATCTAATGCATGATTAACACAATCGCGCCTTGTGCCATGCCACACATGCATGGCAGGAAGTGCAATTATGGGATTACGCATTAGATCCTATTGCAACTTCTTGCCAGTGCAGGGGGAGCCTGATCCCAGCCTCCTTTCACCCCAGAAGGTGCAATACACCTCCCTGCAGTAATCCTCTTGCTCTAGGGGTTTCTCCACACCCTAGAGCCCTAGGGATCATGACAGCTATGATCCCCAAGGTCTGGGGGGGGTGAAACCCCAAACCCTAAAAATCATGGCTGCCATAATCACTCCCCCACTGCCAAATTTTGTCACCCTCTCCCCTGTCATACTCCAAAAACCCTGAACCCCAAGCCTGGAGTAGCAGGTTGGGGCTGGGTCAGGCACCTCTCTGCCATGTTCCCCACCTCTGCAGCTGGCTTGTGTCTAGGCCATGCCCCTTTCCCCCCCACAACTGGTTCAGGACCAGCCCATGCCACCTCCCTGCAGCTCCTCTTCATGACCAGATGGTGTCCCACTGTGACTGCCTCAGGTGCCAGATCAGGACCACCAGCCGGATCCAGCCCACACACGGGCGGGGCACTGCCCATCTGTACTATCAGCCAAAAAGGTTGAGTACAACTGTTCTAACAGTTATGCATGCACAACCTAAAAGCAATGCAAATGTAGCAACACAATTTTTAATCCAGTGTCATTCAAAGTGAAAGTTGGAGTTCTCCATATTCCACATCTGTATCGCTCCTAGTTCGTGTACATGGAACTGTTAGAACACAACAGCTGTTGCACACTCCCAATCTGCAGTTCACCCTCTTTCTTTGAAGTCACACCAAGTGTACATTTTTCCATGCCATAACAGAGAAAACTATTTTTTTAATTTAAACAAGTGATACTTCTACCTTATTCTGCATCATGGAATTAAGCTAATTGCTTCTGCCTTCTGAAGAAGGTCATTCATTTTGAAAGGGAATGACCTCTTTGATGGTTTGGTTTGGTTTGGTTTGGTTTGGTTTGGTTTGGTTTGGTTGCTCTAAGATCAATGATCAGTTATCCTTGCATTCAAAGGTTGAATCAATTACCCCTCCAAAACTAGGGTGATTTTATAAACATACAAAAATCTCCTAGGGGAAAAAAAAAACAACCACCTTCTCCACTCACCCTGTTGTAAAGTTTTTTGGCATTGCAAGCTAGCCATACAAACCTTTAGGACTAAGAACAGACATTCAAAAAGTCTGAGCCTGAATTGATTCAATCTTCACAGGTTAGTCTAACCTGGCTAGGCCGAACTGGTTTGAAACTGGATAGACGTTCTCTATGGACTGAGGAAATTGAGGCACATGCCTGCAGTGGCTCAAGTTAAAAGCCTGGGGGGAGTGGGGGGCTAGAGTAGCCTTCCCTTTCCTTCCAGTGCTGAGCGGAGGTGGGGGAGGGGAGGGGGGTGGCCAGGCCAGGCCAGGCCACGGGAGGACCTCTGATTAGGGAGGTCTGCATACACCATCTCAGGCTTTTCCCCACTGGCTGCTCAAGAGGCGAGTGTTGCCAGCCCCTTGCTAGCACTTTGAGACAAGGTGGGGTGTACAGTTCATACATCTGTTGATAATACAGAGCTTTTCAATTTCCCTCCCTGCTTTGTCATACTTGCTCACCAACTGACAGGCGAGCAAGCCAGCTGGGGGGCTGATAACAGTCTTTATTACCCAAATAGCAAAACAATAGCCTCTCTCCATTACGTCAAACTTCTTAAACAGCTCACCAGCTGACCTGTTGCTTAGTTCCAAAAGCCCTTAGCAGTCACTGTTTTGTCTGCCTAGCACAGTGAAATTGGAGAAAGACATGAACACACACAGCTCTCGGGATTAGCTAGCATACCACATGCTTACAGTCCTTGGGGCTGGGGTTCCTGCTGTGGGAGATGGGGAGGGGGGGGCGTGGATTTCCTGCTTGAGCATCAAGTGTGGGGGGGGGGGTGGATGAGGGCAGGGGGAAGCCAGGCAGCCCCTGCTGTGTCTGCAGTCTCTGCCAGAGCCTTACACAGCATTAGCTAGCATACTACATGCTGGCTACGGTCTGTGCTTTGGAGGAGGAAGGGATCTTTGCTTAAGCAGCGAGTAGTGAGAGGGGGGGAGAAGGGGGCATGGGAAAGCCAGCAGACCCTGCTGTACCTGCAATTCTACTGGAGCTCTGGCCAGGGAGCAGAAGGGAGGGGCCAGCCCTTCTGTGGAGCAGAGATCCCCGCCCAGCCCCGCCCAGACAGTATGCTGGGATGCTGGGGGACTCCAATTTAACTTAAATCAGCAAGGGGTCTGGGACAGACATTGCATAAACTGGTTTGACCCAAATCAGTTAAGTTTACATTCTGTGAGTTTTATCTCAAACTGGTTTCATCCATTTTCAAACTGGATCATGTGCACTAAACCAGTTTCTGGTTTAAACCAGTTTCTGATCACTTAAACTGGTTTATGTGTAATGTCTGTCCCTACCCGAGAAGACTGTGGATAAGAGGAAGTTAATTACTTACATATTTGTGTATGGGTGGCACCAAGCACAGAGGAACTCTTCTCTTAGTCCTGCTATATTAAATGTGGTGCAGTGCTCTCTAGAAAATGTCCATACAGAGTTACTATTCCAGCCAGCTGAGATGAATTCTCCTATAGGTCAAGCGACTACTATGACCTCTTGTCTTAAATCAAAGAGCCAGAAGGGTTTCTAGTTCTGTCTCATCCTGTCACCATAGTCTCTTCCAGCATTGTTTGTTTTTTTACATTCTGACATTACTGCAATTCTGTAAATGAATAATTCAACTGTGAAAAACTTTTACTCTTCTCCAGTTGATAGTAAAGGTTCACTTTGCCCCTTTGGAACCACAGCAACAACTCTTTGGAGCCTGCTTTTCTGTTTTCCCAGCTGGTTGATGTAGGACTCTGTTCCTTTACCTCTTTTCTGTATTTATTATATTTATTATCTTATTATTAAACCAATTTCTCTGAGCACCTGCAAAGCCCATGCATAACTCTAATATCCTTAAGGCCTAAGTGTAAATCTTAATTCTCATTTTTTTTCATAAAAATAGCCAGTGTGTTTTTCTGAACTACTAAAGAAGCCAGCATTGTGCAGCAGCCAGGTAAAGCTATTAAATGTAATTCATTTATATTCTAAACTGATATGACATCTGATGGGTATAGTACATTATTTTGTATGCAGGTTTCCAGGGAAAAGAGAATTATTTCACTTACAGAGTTTTGAATTTTTTAGCTGTATTTATTACATATACTTAAGAGATACAGTCTCCTTAAATAATATCCAGTGCACAGAACATCTAAGCTTAGGTCAGTAAAACTGAGTTAAAATTTGGTTCCCAGTTATACTCTTAAAGCATTTCTGACTTTAGTGCACCCAGAAGTTTCTAAGGTGTGCTTGGGGATAGAATTTAGGCTATTTATGCTTTATGCCGACTTATTCTTAAAATAATGCAGATGGCCAGTTTATAAAGAAGTCTGGTTAGTGTTGTCACTGCCAGTACTCTACCAGTGAAACCGGAGGTGCTTATTTTTCTGAAACCCAACCAAACGTTCATTCAAAAACCTATTCTTTCAAGTATGTCTAATTTAAATATCTAACAAGAATTGTCATAGGGAAATGCATCAAAGACCCAACAAAACAGTCTGGTCATTTAAGAACAATGATATAGGATGCATTAGTGCATTAAAGTTCAGTCTTCAAAGTCAGACGCTTCTACTGGCAAGAGTACTTCATTAATTTCAGGGGGATTACTTTTAAGAATAACGGCTTTTTCATGGGAGAGAGTGAATGCAGGATCGTACTCTTAGTGTATTACATGATCCTAATATATCCATTACCTTTGTAGCTTATTTCTTAGTGATAACCAGTGAAGACTGTCGGTGCATTCATCCTGCTGGCTTTAAGTGTAAATAAGTACTAAACAAGAGAATTGTAAGGGATGAAACTCATTTTCTTAATACCTTCAGCTCTCCCCTGGCCTTTTCTTTTCTTAAGGTCTCTCTTCAGGTACTGGCTCTAAATGGATAAAATGTGTGAATAGAATAGGAAAGTTTTTCTATTTCTTAAGATGGTGTTCCATGTGATAGCCAGATAATTGTCTTCTCCAAACAAGAATAAAACAGTCAAGTAGAACCCAGTTGATTTCACATACTCTGCACTCACTATCTTTTTCTTGAGAAAGTTACTTTATTTTTTAAAATTAAATCTGCCAAAGGTTTCTTAAAACTAAAATCATTTTCTTCTCTTTCTATTTTTCTTCAAAGAATTATTGTATTTACTTGAGTACAAGATAATCCTGAATAATTCCCCCCCCCCCCCATATTTAGATTCTATATATGGAAATTTTTTTATCATTTTCTAGGTGTAGAACATAATTATCAGAATGTTGTCTTGAATTCATCCTCTTTCCACTGAAATAACAGGGTAAATACTGGCTGGGGGGGATCCCATGGACCTCTGCCCCCACAACTTCCCCCTGTGGTGTTCCTGCCCCACCCCCCTTACTGTCAAACCCTGCACAGGCTCTGTTTTGTCCCCACGCACAATGTGGAAGTAAGCTGCATATACCTATAAGAGCAGGAAAGGGACAGAAAGGAGGGCAGGAACTTCAGAGGGGAACAGGAGACTGTTAGGGGTCTGACTCTGCCTTCAACCCTGACTACTGCAAATTTCAGCATAGGCAGTCCATTAACATACTTTTAAGCACAACTTTTGTACCTACTTACGCATAGTACAAACTCTGCATATTAGTCCAATGCCAAAAAGCTCATGACTTATCAGATAGTTCATTAGGCTGTGCCCCAGCAGAGTCAATAGCATTTCAGGCTATGGTGGCTCACAGCCCAGCATTGCTCAGTATGTGTGAACTCCAGCCCCACACCCCACCCCAAAGGAACCACATGCTAATTTGCCCCCTACTCACAACTGGAACAGGGTGTTCTTGTCACAAGTCCTAGGACCCTCCAAAATGTATTTGCAGATGAGGCATGGGTCTGCCTGATTTGTCTCTATGCTATAAAGGGCAGGGCCACACTAATCCCAACAGGCTGAGAGAGACAGCAACAGGGCCTCTCAGCTGCATAGCAGTTTGGTGATGTTTGCCAGACATTTCAGGCTAGTGAAGAAACATGAATCATTGGAAATGGAAAAGAAAGGCACAACTCCTCTGTGGGAGTGAAGAGGAAGTCAAAATAGATTTGAGGTAGTGGCTTACTATGACTTTTAAAAGTGTTAGTGCTAAGGGCGGCTGAGCACAATGGGCACTAGATCTTATTCAGTAGTGGTCTGTCCTTATGGTGGGTTTCATCAGCAGTTTTGGAACCAGGGAAAAGTTTTGGAGCTTGCCCCAGCCTACCATGTGCTATTCTGGTATTGCAGCATGTCCAGGCCTGGTGCCTGTTCCCACTTGTAGGAACATCTGTCCATTTTTTTTTTAAGGTTTCACTAACCAAGAAAAAACGTAACAAGTTTCCATCACCATTCTTGGCACCAGAGGAAGGTATTGGAGCTTGCTGTGGCATCTCTGACTGCCAGCCTAGCATTGCAGTACTTCCAGGCCCAGTGCTCATTCCCTCCTCGGGAAGTAACTGACCTTTTTTTTTTTTTTAAATGGCCACACATGCAAAAGGGTTTCCATCAGTGTTTGCCCAATATGAGCCATGTGTGATATGGGCATACTCAACATGGGCTGTATTCAGTCAACTTCATAGTTGGTTTTCATGACTAAGCACATGCTGCTTTTAGCAGCAGTTTAATGATAGCCAATGTATTTATTGGAGAAGGAGGAAGAGGGAGAGTTGCTGGTATGCAAATATAAGATGAAGACTCTTTTCCCTATGCTGATTTGGGGGGAAAAAACTTGTTTTATAGTTGAGCAAATATAGTATTACCAGTGTATCTAATTTAACAAAAACATGGTGAAAGTAAGCATGCTAGTCTTTCCATTGCTAGTTGATTAAAACACCTAAAGATCTATTAGCAATGCTTCTAGAAAGCAAATTGATAGATTTCATAGACATTAGGACTGGAAGGGACCTTGGAAGATCATCGAGTCCAGCCCCTGCCCCAGTTATTTACTTTACTTACTTCATTATTAAGTAACTGAGAATGGTGATATATATGACCTTTTACATGCTTTTGGAAAGTTTTTAAAAACACTCAACGTATTGGTAAAATTGTCCAACAATATTTCATCCTTCCCTGCTGACTGCTGACAAATTTCCTGTTTAACTTATCTTCAGTTGTACATGCTGCCTAGGCAGCTTTACTTTGCATCTCCCTTTGAAAACGTCTTTACATTGTTCATTCTCAGTTATGGAAGATGCAGCATTCTCTTGTGGAGGATTTTTCCTTCTGCTTTCGTCCTTTGGGTTCCCAGGTTAAGGTATAGATTAATTTTCTCTGCCTACCAGAAGTCAGTTAAACAGCAATTTTGTAAACAATGTGCATGCTGATCCACTGTAGTTTCCAAAAGGAAGCCTCAGATTTGCTAAGAATTGCCATGATCATGAAGTATCTTTGGAAGAGTCACAGCACTGTGGTAATGTGAGGCAACACTTCTGTAGTGTATTAGTGGTATGTGACCCTTTAGTGATGAAATTACTGTCTAATGGAGAGCAAATTAAAAATGTTGGGACTCTTTTCCAACCATTCTCTTTAACACAAAATCCAGCCTAGTATGGAACTCCATTTCTTTCAAAATAGTAATGCAGAACATAATTCACATAGGCAGAACAATATGAATTTTGGCTTTGTAGAGCTATCTCTGTTTCCGCATCTCAGTAAGAACCTTACACTCTTAGCTTATTCCCTCTGTCAGTAAATAGAGGAGCAGAAATTTCAATAATTTTCAATGGGCAGCCTTTAAGCATTCCTCATTGGCTTTCTAGGAAAAGGAGGAGGCATTTTAAGAGAAATGTTTCTGTTTGCAACATGGTTTAGACAAGACAAAAGGGGGTAGGAGGTTATAAAGGAAAATATTATGACTAAGCTGAATTCTTCCCACACTGTCAAGTGTTGTCAACAGTGAAAGCAAGGTTTCATCGTCCATTTTTATGCTTGGCTACTCTGTGTTCAAGTGCGATAGACTGCAATAAATCAGTTATCCATTAAAATCGAATATATTTATACAGGTGAGTCGTATTGCTTTTAATTCTAATAAAATACACTTACAATTTCAACTCTAGGTTATAAAAGACTATTTTGTTGAATATGAAAGGCAGCTACTTGGGAAAATTCAGTCTATAACTAGCCACTCTTGTGAAGTAGCAAAAGTTTGGGAATTGCAACAAAGAGGCTGTGAGTTACAAATTAAAGCTACAAAAGAAAAACTGAAGAACCTTCGGGAAAAGATGGCAGAATTGCTACAGCGGCTTCATCCAGTGAGTGATAATTCAGATATGTATTATTAATGAGCTCTTGGTATTTTCCATAAGAAGAAAAATACAGCTTGTCCTGGAGATTGCTATTCTAGACTATGGTAGGTCTCCATATCATAGTAAGTGTCCATGCATTATGAATTTGTTCACAGATAAATTTTAAAACTAAAAATGCTCTGGAGGCTGGAAAGGTTCATTAGAATCATGAACTGTGTTTTCAGTGAGGTAACAAAAAAAAATCTACTAGTAAGTTGAGCTATCTGATTTTTCCTGGCATCCTTGACAGCTGAAAAGCTGCTGTAAACATGTCGCACAGCAGAGGACTTGTATACACAAAGACGTCAGTAAGCTAAAACTCTACACAGCAGCAAAGCCACTCTACACAGACATCCTGCCTGGTCACTTCTAGTGCATAGTGCACATATGGAAAGTGCCTTTGTGCAAGGTAGGTCACCCCACATTGATTTAATCTATGTCAGCTGTTTCTACCTCAGGGAGGTAATGGAGAGTGGCTAGTGCACTGTGAATTCACATCCTACCTTACTGTGCAAAATGGGCCAGATCCTATCTGAGGCATCCAACCTCAGAGATGCCTAAGTATCTAAATATGATCCTATTCCAACCTGTTGGAGTCCTTTGGAAAAATAGAAATGCAAAAAATAAATGGGTTTCTTTCTCCTCGCTTCTTTTTGTGACAGTCTTAAGACCAAGATAGAGGCCCATTACAAAAGTCAACAGTTTTACAGAGACTCAAACAGGGTGGAATAGGATTGCTTTTAGATGCCTGTATACCTCCTAATGCGTGGAATATGATTTATTTATTCCACCCTGCTTGAGTTCCGTGTAGGTAAATCCAAAATACATGCACACTCCTACAGTAGGGCTAACATTTTAGAGACTTAATGTTGCAATCTAATCAGACAGCTGATTTTATAATTAAACACAAGGTTTTCTTTAAGTATAGTGCTGCTCCAACTCATGTAGTACCAAGTTTATAAATATTTATTATGACATTAACTAAATGCAGTAAAGTATATTTCTTGAATATACTCTTGTTTTAATTTCATATTTTATGAGGCAGGGCCAGGACAAAGGCAGTGGTATCACTGTAATGCTTTTTCAAGTGTTTCAGCAGAATTAGAATAAATAACCCCGCTGACAGACTGAAAAACTGAACAATCATTTCCAATGTCCACAAGTCACTAAAAACTAATAAAAAGGTAACCAGCATGGATTTTAAAATTAAAATTTAATTGCCATTTAGGATGAGGACACAGTAGTGTAAGTTGACTGTGCTTTGTAACAAAAGTGGAACAAACACATGGTGCACAGCCTTTCACTGATGTAAGTCTTTCTACATCATGAAAAAGTTACCCTCCAAAAGTGAGGAGTAACTGTACCAATCATGTATCAACACCCATAAGCCATTCTGCCCTAAAATAAAGGTTTTCTCAATGCAAGCTGGCTCCCCTGTTACCCCATGACAATGCATGTAACACCACCTACTGCAGGCTATTAGACTAGGAAAACCTGCTGCATGTCTACTTTTTACTTCAGGGTACATTTACAATAGGGTTAAGTCTACAGTAAATTACTCTACAATAATCATGTTGTATGTCTGTACCTTTAGTTAGCTCCTTGTTACATATTGTCAGAACTCTTTCAGCTTCATTGGAGCTGTGCCAGAGTTGTGATTAGCATATATTTCAATAGAATTTCTGTTAGGAAGAACATAAGGATTACCATGCTGGGTCAAACCAATGGTCTTTCTGGTCAGTATCCCATCTCCAGCAGTGGGAAGAGTGGATCCATTAGAGAGAGAGCATTGAACTGCATATATCTAGAGTGATCTATCCCCTATTCATTACCCTCCCTGGCATCTATCATTATTGGCTTAGAGATCCCAGAGGAAACATCTCCGATCATCCTGTTCAAGAGCTATTAATAGATCTGTCATCCGTGAGTTTGCCTATTCTCTTTTTGGACCTGGGTATGCTATCTGCCTCCACCACTTGTGTGGCAATGAATTCTACAAGTTAACTACACATTGCATAAAAAAGTACATTCTCTTGTTAGTTTTAAATCTGTTTCCTACTCATTACAGTGTTACAGTAATGAGAGTAAGTTAAAACAATCCTCAGACATCTTTTTGTGTCTGTGTGTACAGTTGCTGATCTTCTGCTGTGGTGCAAGTCAGCTTAGCTACATTAAAATCACTGAGCGTCTTGAGCCCTGCAAGATGTTACATTTATTGTGCAATTTATTGTAACATGCCAGATATTCAAACAAGCACAGGATAAAATGGCAGACCAGTCAAAGGGATGTTACTTTTTAAATGTGAAACATCTTTGTGCTAGGTTTGCATCTCACTTTTATTGGCATATGTGACATTTCCAAGGGAGACAGAAGGGAGAGCCACTGGCTCCATGATACGAGCTGGTGGCAATGTTGACTGGGATGGTGAGGAAGCCTTTCAGAGTTCGAGGCACATGGGAAGCCCAGGATCAGGGAGTGGCTCCCTGATGCTTGCCTCCCAGCACATGTGCAGATTTAAAGGGCATGCTGGGCCACCATGGCTTCCCAATGTCAGGCTTCCAGGTGCAACTTTAAATTTGCTGCCATGCAGGCAGCCCAGCATTGGGTACCTGCTCCCTTATGTGAAGCTGCCCATCCACCTTGAAAGTCGAAGTGTGCAGAGAGCCTGGAATTGGAAAGTCGTTCCCAGATTCCAAGGTACCCCTGGGCTAACAGATATGCAGTGGGAACTGAGGAATGTTTTATTCCAGATCCCCAGAATCACATATTCTGCCATGCCAGATCTTAAATATCTGGCATGGCAGGACATGCCATTTCTGGAATCTGTGTAAAATTCCTCAGATCCCATTATAAGGTAAAATTAATGTCTGCCAGGGGCCTTGCAATTGACTTAATTGTAACTGGGATTTGACTCTAAATGCATTCTGGTTTCAGAGAGAGATGGACTTTCATATGGTAGAACCCAAATCATTTGCATCTGGGAGCTTCACAGCCCACTTAGTTTGCAGTAGGTTGTCAGATTTAAAGACAAACTACTCAGCTGCTTTCTGCAGCCTTTGCTTCAGAGCATGCTGCTTCTACAATTACCTGTAATTCCTCAGCAGTTATATGTATCCCCAGCTAGTTCACAAATTCTCATCTTTGCAGAGGATGAGGAACCTAGTCCTGTAAAGAACTCGGGTTCTACCATGCAATGGTATCAATGTTGCCACCAGAAAGCAAAAATATCAGTTTGCTGTTGTGTTGTATACTCAACTATGGGCTTGCTCCTTTTTAGTAAGGGCTGCATGTCTTCACTTACAAAGAGACTATAAAACTTCAGGTAGTAAGAAGTGGACTGTAGCAAAACAAGTATTCCTATGATCAGTTTTACTTTCCCTTACAGGGATCTGTCACTGAATTCCAGAAATACTGCCAGTCAGTTAATGAAAAAAAAGACCTTTCTGCTGAGGTAAGTGACCTGCTCATCTTTGTGGTTGGCTCCTGGTCACTGAAATTGAGTCAGATAAACATTGTAAGTAGTATGTCTATAAATTCTCAGCCTTGTATTACCTTCCATTGTAGATATTGGTAGTGATAATATTTAAAACATGGGAAAGATGTGGTGGTGATTTTGCTGTGCAAAAGTACTGGGATTGGAGTCCCTGGTCCCGTTCATACTTGTCAATTAACCACCTCTTTGTGATGTCACGTTTGTGATTCCATGTTTGCCATTTTCTTGTTTTGAAACCAACTGTTGTTCTTAGCCAGAAGTTATCTCAGGATGAAAACAGATGTTGCCTTTGTGCTGTCATAAAAATTGTATGGTGGCACAAAGTAAAGACAAATGGACATCCCTAAGTTTTGTTTCACTACAAATGCCCAAATTTGTGGCTGTGACAGAAGGTAGTAATCATTTCTGCTGCTACAGTGTGGCAGATGTCTATTTCCTAACAGTGGGAGAGCACAGGCAACCTGGAGTTCAAGGGGGTTGAGGGGCCCAATCCTGAGCAACCCAGGAATTCCTGGGCAGAATTGTGCTATTCAAGCCCTTGGAGTGCCTGCCAGGCTTTCCCAGCTTACCAAGATGCACCCCTGGATCTCTGAGGTCATGTCTGGGTGAGTGTGGAAAGTCAAGGTTTCTTCAATTACCTCGGTACATCCCCAGTATCTCGAAGGACATGTCTGAGTAAGAAGGGAAAGCCAGGGTTTCCCTGTTTAAACAGACATGCCACTGGGATCACCAGGAATTCCCTGGCTTCCACAGCACTCTGTGTGAGGACTTGAGCTGATTCGTGCTTCCATGTGAAGCAGAGGTTGGCACAGATCCCAGCAAGGAGGCAGAGGGTGGTGTGGGAGCTAGGGAATTCCCTGTGCCTTCGAACTGGGAGCCATGCCAACCTGTGCTTCACATAGAGTGCAGGTCCTAACATGGAGGAACGTGGCTCTGGGGATTCCTCAGCTCCAGCACTAGCCTGTGCCTCCACAGGTCCCAGCAAGGAAGTGTGGGGCAGAGAAGGATGTGGGAAATCCCCAGGCAAACAGGTCACATTGCCCCTGCCCAATGCTGGACAAGATGTGATGTCTGTTTCATACGGTAACCTGGATCAGGTGTGCCTGGATGCATCCTGCCACAGCTGATCCAGATCTGTTTCTACCCTAACATTATGCAGGTAGGTTTCAAAAGTTCACAGAGGCCCTTGATATTAGTATGAACTGGGTCTGTCTCCTCACCTGTCCTAGCTAATTTAGGCTTAATTCCATAGAAAACTTAGCATCTTCAATATGCAAGTAAACTTGTCATCTGCTTTGGAGGGGCATTAGCCTTCTTGGGGAGTGCTCTGCCCCATGGGTTCAAAAGAAACCACCTGTATATCCATCATTAGGTAAACTCGCTAACTAGACAGCAGGTTTCAGCTATGTAAAGTCCTATATCTGAACATTCGTTACTGGTAGCAGACAACTCACTGGAATGCAGTTCCCTCTTTCTAGCTAGACCAAAGTACCTTTCTTTTTACTTTCTTTCTCTGCTTTAATCAAAAATGTGTTTCATTCTGACTCAAAATTCCTGCATCCTATGTAAAAGAACGTAAAAATACTAAAGACCATAATAACCTAGATCAAACAGTAAATGTCTAGTATCTGGAAAAAAGATATTTACATCAGGAATTAACTTGAATAGTTTATTTTTAGAGGGGCAAGACATGTTGTGGGTGACATCTTTTATTGGACAAATTACATGGTTGGGATAGACTTAGACAAGCTTTTGAATGCAATGAATTCTAAATATTAAATATTTTTCAGTTCTAGCAGCTTTTCTGCAGTTTATATGTGGAGCTGAATATTCTCAGCATCTTACAAGATAAAACTTTAAATGAGCAACTGGTGTCATTTGTGTTTCAGAATCTTAAGAACTCTAATGAGAATTTCCTTCATTATGTTCTGAGCTCATGTTGAAATGTTGCCATTAAATGTTTCCAGTAGAAGTGTTGGCAAGAATCCCTTTAAGACTTTTATTGTAAACATCCTTATGTTATAGTGCACTATGGTAAAGATGCTCCAAGTATAATGTTCTCTGTAAACTACTTCTGTCTACCTTTATTACTTCTCATCTCTCTTCTCTCTCATCCAGGCAAAATACTACCTGCTTATGTCTGTGTTCTCCTTCACTAGTCAGGCCATCCTTTGGTCTCGTCTTTTTCTGCATCAAATTCAAGCTCATCCTGCTCTACTATAGGGACCTCCTTGATGACACCCCCACCCATCTCTCTCTAGTTATGCATGTGTTTCTCTTTGCTTCATGCTGTTTCCTTTTATCACTTTTTTCTGCTTATTTCCCTGACTGTAAATCTAAACTAGCTTAATCTTTTTCCAGTCCCCCTCCCCTTTTCCTCCAGAACCACCCCTTTAACTCATGATGTGAGAAGGAATTTCTAGCAGGAGTGTTAAGTGATGTTAGAAAAGCAAATAGCGGGATCCGGTATAGACATACACAGTTCTACTAGCAAAATTACACTTCCACTATTATAGGTGGTTTTGCTTTGGTTGGAGAGGGGCATTGCTATGCTGCTGCAAGCAAAATAATGGCAAAAGATGGCTGCTTCCACATTAGGAACACTGGGACAGTACAGTGTTATCACCACTCCTAGTGTGCTCATGGCCCTTGACTGCTCGTTAAAGCAATTTCTCCTTCCTTTCTATAATCAATTTTCCTATACTGTGGCTACATCTACACGAGACGCTGACTTCGCAGTTGTTAGTGTAAAGTCTTTTAATACTTTTTTAGACATGTACTAAATGACTGCGCAGTAACCCGAGTTGCACAGTAGCACCGACAACCGGCTCTTTTGTGACACTGACTGCACAGTAGCCTGAGGCGACTGTGCAGTAGCGTCACATCACTGTTTCTTTATTTCCCCCCCTGCCCTTTATTTGACTTTAGGTTATGAGCTTTTGGGGCTAGGAAACACTTTTTGAACATGTGTTTGCCTACAAATTGTTAAAAAATGTTGTATGATTATTAAGTGTTTAGATGCACTCATTTTTGTTTGTTTTTATTTGTTATTACCGTTTTAAGGGTGTTGAAAGAGATGACTTGGAGCAGCTTGATGGCTATCTTGAAGAACTGCTCCAACAGGATGTGTGCTTCTCTGGCATGTTAAGTTTACCTTCTATAAGCACAAACCCAGTGGAGAAAGAGAGCCTGCCCTCAGTTTCACCAGAGGGACCCTCTTGGTGAATGTCTTCCCAGCTTCCCATTACAGGACAGCTGTCCTCAAGGCACTACAGAGGAGCTGCCTTGGATGACTCATGAGCAGTCCCTTGAGTTGCTGATGCACCTTCACATATATTGGGCCTGAATTCCAGCCCATTTTCTCTAATGTCACCTCCTTCTTGACCTACTCAAGAGAAAACCTACTACCTCCCTCTCCATTGAGTTTCAAGGCCTGATGTCCTGCATTCGGCAATTCCAGTTTTCCTGGTCCACTCTCGCTAGTTGCAGGGGCCTGCCCTCCAGTCCCAAAGTGGTCTGTTTCAAAGGAACCATGTTTCTTTTTCCACTTTCACTCAGTAATGGATCAGGGGCCTCTTTTGGACTTTTCATTTGAATTAGATATTAGTATGCCATTGTAATAAATGTTGTTGGAGTTTTAGGTTTTGTCAGTGAAGATGTAAATTATTATTTCAGGCTATGTTTACTGCATGTTGGCTTTTTCTGGATGCTATAAATACAGTTGTTCTAAAGAGTTTGCAAACCTTTGACTTGTTTGTGTTCATAAAGGTAATGTTTCCAAATATTGAACTACTGCTTTTTATTCAAACATCACACAGACAAATCCCTTTGTACTGATGTCAGTGACAGTGAGCATGAGTTAAAACTTGGATTACAACTCTGCACTTAATAGTGTACAATGTATCTTGCAGCACCTCTCTGAAAGATTTCTGCATTTGTTCTGCTGGGATTATCTGAATAATGCCAATTTAACAATGACTGCTGCGGAACACTCCTTGTCATTGAAGACCTATATAAGTTTTATTCAAACCAGGCTTGTCTGTGCTTTTGAAGAAGCATTTGGTGCAGGAAGATTGGACTTCTGCATCATATTTGGCTACAATGCCATAACATTTATTTTATTACAGAAGTAAATTAAAAAGTTCAGAATACCAAATGAATGCATAAATTTGAAACACAAGCATGTGTCTTAATACCCAAGGGTAATAATGGACACTGCAACAAGCAGATTACTTGGGAAGATTTTTTTCTAGTCTCTTTCAACACTGACATGCTCTCCAGAAAACTGAATTACAATTAGTTTGGCTTGTTTTTAAATAGTTCACCTGACCACTTTCTCTCTCATTTGAAAAGCCTGAGGATGTTTAGCATCTAATTTGCTAAAGGTCAGATAAGGAATTTATATAGTAGAGTCCAGCTTCCTTGCAGAATCAGACTAAAATTGTTAAAGAGGCATCCTGCTGTGGGAGGAATTTATACTGGCAGAAATCAGAATCTTCACCTGTAAAGGATCTCTTAGCGTCAGCCCTCTCAGCAATTCACACCTTGAAGATTGTGTAGTTGTACAGGGATGAAAGGGGAAACCATCTATGCTTTCTTTCCTGAAGATTAAAGCAGGAATGTCACCATTTTCACCCATTTTACTATCTTTCCTCCAATTTGACATACAAATTGAATTTCATTTGAGAACTAATGCATTTTACCATGGAAGCCATGCCTCAAAGTTGGTTAAGAAGTTGCTAATTAAGAAGTTACTAATTAGTTTTGGTAACTAAGACAGTAAATGTCTCTAATCAGCAAAACCAGTGAAAGGATCCATTTCCTTGCATTTGACATACAATGGCTCCTTAACCCTCTGTCGTATTTTGTCTTGGTAATTATTTTGTGCAACAGGTTTGATTTGTAAATTTTCTGCAAAATTATATGAAGAGACTCATCAGGAAGAGCAATGGTTATATTTCCAAAGAAAAAAAGTGGGGGGAGGACACTTACTCCTGTTGGTTATCTGCCCAAAGGGTTTTCACATATCAAATAATGAGTAAACCAAGTGATCTGAGAAACTTCAGTGAAAAGTGCTAATTAAGTCTCTGGAATGTATTTAACTTTTATACTATAGTATTTAAAGCTTTATACGTGCCATTAAAGATGAAGATCCTGTGAATGTACAGGAGCCAGCAAGCAGGCCAGCAAACAGGGGAGTTTGAATGGGAACCCTGCTTGGAAACACAAATCCTTGATTGCCTGGGTGAGCGTTTGTGAGTGTTGGTGACTGGAAGGCCTGCCTGTTTTGGGCTTGGTGGTATAGGTTCATTTTGGGTGCCATTTTGAAGGTTGTTTGGGGGAATGTAAGTTGGATGAAGCCCCAGATGACAGAAAGAGGATATCATTCCCATCTTTAAGAAAGAGAAAAAGGAAGACCTGGGGAATTAAAGACCAGTCAGCCTGACCTCAATAACTGGAAAGATCATGGAGCAGGCCTTCAAGGTATCTACTGTGAAGCACCTAGAGAAAAACAAGGTGATCAGAAACAGACAGTATGGGTTCACCAAGAGCCTGACTAACCTGATTGCCTTCTGTGATAAGGTGGCAGGCTCTATGGATGTGGGGAGAGCAGTGGATGCGACAAGCTATGACTTCAACAAGGCTTTTGACACTGACCCCAGTGACATTATTATTAACAAGCTAAGGAAATACAGACTAGATCCGTGGTTCACAACCTTGTTAAACTCAAGGCACCCCTTGAAAGACTCAAGGTACCTGTTGGAAAATGTCAGCTCTTAATTTTCACTTAGTGTTTGACTACAGAAAAGTAATAGAGCTTTTCTGTTGCAAAGAATTGTGAAAGACCACAACACATCAGAATATTTTAATGCTGTGTATTCCTACTTGAAATCTCCGGGGCTATCTTGTGAATCTGTTGGCACACTTAACAGTGCTGACATTGCATGGCACTCCATAGCACCTCTGAAAGGATATCAAGGCATCTCAGCATGCCATGGTGCCCTAGTTAAGAATCACTGGACTAGACAAAAGTATTAAAGAGTGGTAACAAAACTTGTTGGATCATTGTGCCCCATGGGTAGTCATCAATAATTCAGTTGGCACACCTACACAAGATATTACGGCGCTATAGCGTCTGTTGGCAAAAACTGTAATACCACCACTACGTCACCATAGCAACATGCTCCCTCATTATAGCATGTTGCTATGGCAACATAGCAACCAAAAATAACCATGCACGGCCAGCACAGCACAGTATGAGCTGTCACTGCACTGTCTTTTAGTACTTCCAAAAGGAAGCACTAAATGACAGCGCAGTAACAAAGGTGACATGCAGCCATGTATAGATGCTCCCAGTGTGTAGCTAGGAAGAAGTATCAAGGGTCTGCCCTGGGCATGATATTAAACATTTTCATTTAATTATTTGAATTATGAGGTTGATTGTACACATAGCAAATGTTCAGTTGATACCAAATTAGGTAGAGTTGCAGAAACCCTGGAGGTTGATCCAAAATGACCTGGATCAACTGGAGAAATTGTTTGAAATCAATCAGATGAAATTCGTGAAGGACAAGTACAAACTCCTGCATTTGGGATGGAATAATTGGTTGCACAAATACAGACTAGGGAATGACTAGCTTGTCTGCAATAACTCAAGTGAAGGACCTGAGGGTTAGAGTGAACCATAAGCTGAATGTGAGCCAACAGTCAGCTCTTGTCACCAGAACAACCAATAGCATACTGGGTTGTATTAACAGGGGCGCCTCATGCAAATCAAGGGAAGTGATTCTTCCACTCTATTTCATGCTGGGAAGGCCTTAACTGGACTACTGTGTCCAGTGGTGAGGCCCACACTTGAAGGAAGACATGGACAGGTTGAGAAGTCAAGCAGAGAACACCAAAGATGGTTAGAAGCATGGGGGACATGACTTACAAGGAAAGGATGAAAGAACTGGGGTTATTTAGTCTGAAGAAAAAATTGAGGCAGGTTCCCAGACAGAACTAGATGAACTTTTCCATTTTACACTAGTTTAACTCCGTGCATATCAGTGCCCATTCAAAATCTGACCAAACATCTGCATCCATTCCCAGTGCTACGCTGAGACTTTGAAAAATGATAGTCAGCATAACACAGATATAGCTGTTCTTAATTAAAACTGGGCATCAAAGGTAATCTCACTAGAAGACCATATTAATATCTGTAGCATCTGTAAGAAGTTTACACCGTAGCTCTTAGCTACTGAGTTGGTGTTTGAATGATAGCTGTCACCAAACAATTACAGCACAACAGCATAAACATTTGGATGAATAAACATTAAAAAAAGATTACCTGAAGTGTTATACATTATGGGTGCCAGTAGACCAGCTGAAGATATCATTGAAGTATTTCACACATCTGATATGAATAAGGTATGTGTTTATTGTTTAATGTATTGAATAGTATATCTCAGTGATCTGGGAATGCTGATTATTTAGATGTAAAGTGCAGCTCCATGTGAATACCTGTAAGAAGCCAATTAACTAATGCAGAATGTTTTATTTTGGGCAATATTACACAAAATACTTAAAAGAGTATACTCAGAAAAATCTAATTGTCAAAGCCTGAATTTCTAAGACCATTTTTTGGATAGTGCTAGATGTTGAAGATGTTCTCCTCCATAAATCTGCTTGGAAAAGAAATTATTGGCCTGCTGGGTCCACAGACATTAGACTTATTAAAATATACCGTTTATCCTATCACTGCATGAAACATGTAATTCTAAGCACTAAGTACTGTTTAGTTTACTACAAATCACATGGCCTTCTCCAGGGACACTTCCAACAGCTGCTCTTATTTTTTCTCCCACTCCTGAATTTTTGATCTTCCTCCCTGGAGTGGTTGCTTAGCAGCCCAGAGTGAACACATAGCAACTAGCAGCTGTTACCTGCATCAGTGCCTTTAGCTCTTTCAATTCACTGTACAGGACACATCTCCAAAGTGTTTGCCTTCTTTTCCTGGAAGTAATACTTTAAAATATTTTAAAAGATGCAGAAAGTTTAATCCTATTCCTGTGGAATTGAGTAGCATGTTGCAGTCATTGATTGAAACAGGAGCAGGTTTGGGCTTTAAACACCAATAATCAAGTAGTCACACTTCAGAAGACCAGGTGTGGCTCATCCTTGTAAGAAAACATATGGAAGAAGAATCCTGGTATCCCTCACCTGGTGCCCCAATGAACCCAGTGAGTTTGGAGTGAGATCATGACTAGTAAAGGAAGATGCAATAATATTTCACATCACTAACTATAGAAAGGGGTGAAAATTGGTGATCTAAGGTACACACGGGATTATTAATTTCAACTAGTTTGAACTTCTGGAATATATCTAGTTCTATTATACTTTGTTAGGAAAATAAATTATTAAAATGAGAAAATATGTAAAAGAATGAATGTGTTTGTGTTTACAAGATTTGATTAGTTTCATTGTCCCTAGTAGGTTAGAGTTAATGTATATTTTTACCATGATAGATGAAAAAATTATATTCTTTTAACACTAATAATTCTGTTGTTGTTGTTGCTATTTGGAAATAATTGTGTGCATGAGTACTATTTCAAACTATGAACTATGAGTAATGTGAGTACTATGAGTAATGTGAGTTTTGGTTACTGTGGTATCAGGTGAGAATGTCTATGGTGGTTCATTTTTAATAGTTCACGGCAATATATTATAAGAAATATTGACAGTTTTATATTAAGTTATCATTGGAGGGCACTTGGCACATAAGTAAATTCATATATGATTTAAAAGAAATAATTAAATACTATAGCAATTATAGTTAGCAACAAGTACATTCAAGTCCATTTAAATGAAATGCGATGTGGAGAAAAGATATTCATTTCATTATGTGAACAATATGAGCATATTGGGACAAATTCAGAAAGGTTAAGGCACAAAGTAAAATACAGCAAATAAAAAGTAACAAAAATAATAATACAAATATGTTAGAAGGAAGAGGAAGACTAAGGGAAATGTAAGTTCTTGCCTATACTTCATCCAACCTTTTTAGACTCAAGGCATCCCCCGTTAGACTCAAGGCACCATTTGGAAAATGCCAGCTCTTAGTTTTTTCTCATTTTTCAACTACAGAAAAATAATGAAGCAATTCTTGTTGTAAAAAATTCAGGAAGATGACAGTAAGTTAGAATCCCTATAAATTCCTATTTGAAATCTTTAGGTTTATCTTGTGAATCATGTTTGCGCACCTAACAGTGCTAACATTTTGAGGCACCTCATAGCACACTTCAAATGCTCTCAAGGCACCTCAGGGTGCCCCAGACAAGTGAGGGCATTGGCTATTATGTGTTAAATTTTCTATTTACATCGTTTTTCAAAAAAAGGTGATCAGATGTTGCAAAATTGATGGTAGGTGGCTTGGTAGGGTAAGGAAAGGGCAAGTTAAAGATTACTTGGGTAAACTAGATATTTTCTAATCAACAGGGCATGGTGAGATTCACTGATTAGTTGAAGAATTAGTTGAAGTAATTCCAGTGCCAGTAGCTGTTAATTCTGGGAACTCATGATGGTTAGGTGAAGACCCAGAAGACTAGGGAAAAGCAATTATAGTGTCCATCTTTATTAAAGAGAAAAAGTTGTGTCCAGGGAAATTCAGATGTGTTGGTTTAATGTAACTGAAAATCATATATAAGCACCTAGAGGATAACAAGGTGATACATAGCAGTCAACATGGATTTGTCAAGAACAAACTATGTCTAACCAGTCTAACCAACCTGATTTCCTTCTATGAGAAAGTGATGGGCTTTGTGGATGGTGGAAGAGCAGTGTATATGATATAACTTGACTCCAGGAAGACTTTCAACATTATTTCCAAATAAGCTAAAGAATACAGTTGAGATCAGTGGGTTTCAACCTTTTTAGCTTTGCAGAACCCTTCCATAACTTGTTAGAATGTAGCAGCACCCCAATTGAGAACCAATAAGCTGGGATCCAGCTCACTGGTTCCAAACCTTTTTAGACTCAAGGGCCCCTTTTTAGTCTTAAGGCACCCTTGGAAAATGTCATCTTTTTTTCACTTACGTTTTCACTACAAAAAAAAAAAAATAGAGCAATTTTTCTGTTGCAAAGAAATCAAACGACCACAACATATCAGAATATTTTTAATGCTATGGATTCCTATTTGAAATCTCCCTAGGCTTATTTTGTGACCAAGAGTGCTTGTACACGTGATAGTTGTCATGATGCACGTGTGACAAAAATGTCATTTATGTAATGTTGAACTGCATTCTGGACAAGTGGGCAGAAAACAACAGGATGCAGTTCAGCAAGGAGAAATGCAAAGTGCTGCACCTAGGGAGGAAAAATGTCCAGCACACCTACAGCCTAGGGAATGACCTGCTGGGTGGCACAGAAGTGGAAAGGGATCTTGGAGTCCTAGTGGACTCCAAGATGAACATGAGTTGGCAGTGTGACGAAGCCATCAAAAAAGCCAATGGCACTTTATCGTGCATCAGCAGATGCATGACGAATAGGTCCAAGGAGGTGATACTTCCCCTCTATCGGGCGCTGGTCAGACCACAGTTGGAGTACTGCGTGCAATTCTGGGCGTCACACTTCAAGAAGGATGTGGATAACCTGGAGAAGGTCCAGAGAAGGGCCACTTGTATGGTTAAGGGCCTGCAGACCAAGCCGTACGAGGAGAGACTAGAGAAACTGGACCTTTTCAGCCTCCGCAAGAGAAGGTTGAGAGGCGACCTTGTGGCTGCCTATAAGTTCATCACAGGGGCACAGAAGGGAATTGGTGAGTATTTATTCACCAAGGCGTCCCCAGGGGTTACAAGAAACAATGGCCACAAGCTAGCAGAGAGCAGATTTAGATTGGACATTAGGAAGAACTTCTTCACAGTTCGAGTGGCCAAGGTCTGGAACGGGCTGCCAAGGGAGGTGGTGCTCTCCCCTACCCTGGGGGTCTTCAAGAGGAGGTTAGATGAGTATCTAGCTGGGGTCATCTGAACCCAGTACTCTTTCCTGCCTATGCAGGGGGTCGGACTCAATGATCTATTGAGGTCCCTTCCGACCTTAACATCTATGTAGCTTAATGGTGTCACATTTTACACGTGTGTCAGTGTCAGGGGGGGTTAGATGAGTTTGCATTGATGCAAACTAAATTTCATTGGATGTAGTTTAGTTTGTAACAATGCTTGCAGCTGTCAGCTTACCCCCCCAGCCATAGGAGATGTGGGCAGGCTCCACTGAAGAAAAAAGAAAAAGTATCAGGACCCTCACCACTTCTCATTTTAGCAGGCACCTGCTAAAGGCAGAAATGGCAAAAAGCCTGATACTTTTTTTTTTCCCCATGGCCAGGAGGTGAGCTGCTGGAGGGCCTAGCAGCCCCTGAGCTGCAGGGGGCACTGGCCCGTCCCTCCATGGCAGCAGTGCCTCCTGGGGCCACCCGGATGGGCTGCTAGTAGGCAGTTGCTGCCTCAGCTCAGAGGCCGCACCAAGCCCAATGCAACTCTTCCCCAAGCCTGCCCAATGGAAGCCTACTGGGCGCTGCTCCCTGGGCAGACTCAGGGAACAGTTGGATCAGACCAGGTGCTGCCTCTGAGCTGGGGCAGCACCTGGCCTTCTAGCAGACAACCCGAGCAACCCCCGGGGATGCAGATGCCATGGACAGAAGGACTGGGGCCACTCTGCCCACTCACAGCTCACCCTCTGGCCACAGCTATGCTCTGGCTCCAACAAAAACAAAAAAAAGGATTGGGCCCCTCTCTGTAACATGACAGAAAAATTGAAATAGTGCATTTCAATTAAAAACCCACCATTTGAATTTAGAGGGTATAGAATAAAACTATGAGGACTAAACCCCCATCACGTGTACAAGTGCCCTAGCTGCTAACATTTTGGAGCACACCATAGCACCATTGAAAGGATACCAAGGTACCCAGAGTGCCATGGTCAAGTGGGGGCAGGACTTCACTAGACTGTGCTCTGTTTTTTTCACCATCTGCCCCTTCCCCACCTGGGTCTGTACTTGAGGAGGTAAATGCAGCCCCTGACACCTTGATTGATTCCTCCAACAACTTGCACACCAGCAATTAGAGCCACATGTACCCTCGGACTCTCCCATCAGCTCTAGGAGCATGACAGGAAGGTGAGGAGAATGAATGGGACTGAAAGTATAGCCCCTGTGGCCCTATATCCACCTGCCCACCTGTACGCGACAGACCACATTGCTAGGAGCATGGTGGGTGATGTGGGATGGGGAGCAGTCACAGGTGCTCATTGTTTGCAGGATGTTGGTGCACCTAGTTACAGAGGCCTTGTTGCAAAAAACAAGCCAATAGGACACTGGGTTGTATTAGAAGGAGTTCTGGTCAATTCACAGGAAGTATATTTTTTCTTCCATTCTATTCAGTACTGCTAAGGCCTGAGATTCCATTTTTGGACAATAACCCCTTGGCTGGGGGGTTATAGATGTTTGACTCAGTCCTGTTTAGGTTCACTTGAAACGTGTAATTTTCCTATTATAAAATCTCTTTTTTACTGAGATATTCCACACAACCATGATCGGGCCTCAAGGGCAAACTTAATCTAGATAAAACAAATGATTTGTTACCGTTCTAGTTATTTTACAGTAAGAAACATGAGACTGTTGTGGCAAGGCCAGGTGCAGATTCCCTAAATAACTGTGTCACCACTGTTTCCTTGATCACCCTAACTATATTGGCACTTTTCTAACAAAAGTAATGTCTTCACAATGAAAAAAAATCAGCCATGGGAAGAGCAAATGATTGTAGCTGCCAGAGATAGACAAAGTAGAGTTCATAGTCCGTGCCTTCTTCACAGTCCGTGCCTCCTGCCTGTGAAGAATATATCAAAGTAAAGCCCGCAGCCACTTAAAAATCAGCCCAGGGCTAAATTTGTCTCACTAATGGGCAAATTTAGTCAGATGAGTCTCAGGGCCATGTATCGTCAAAGAAGAGTTGTGCTTTTGTCTTGAAAAGTTGTCAAGCAGGCAAGAGTAGTTAAACATCAACAAGTACTTGAGACCTTTTCATATGGTACAAAAGAAAAAGGACTTTTCAGCTTTGATGCTCAACATTCCTGGCTGAAATGAAGAGCCTACTTGTAGCTTCTGTGGCCCAAATACACCAGTTTCCTAGCAAGTGAAAGTAACATCCTCAGAGGTAGATGTTGGGAATTCCAAGTGATTTCATGGAATAATGTTATAAAAGTAATGTGCTTCATAGGTAATGGCAAGAAAATGATATTTAGATATTTGCATTTAGGAATTGGCTTGTAGGTAAAGTAGATATTGCATTAGAACAATGGTCTAGGGGGACAGCAAGGGTTAATTGGTTTCTAAAAGCCTGTTTGTGACAATTTCCTTCAAGGCCCACTGTGTCTGTATCTTGCAGATGAACAGGCTGGGGAAAATGAAAACATGTACCACACTGTTCCCTGAAAACGCGTAACAGAGATAAAGTGGCATTTGGTCACAGTGACCAGCTGCAGAGCCCCTGGGATTGCTGGTTTTGGTGGGTGTACCAAATTAGGAAGCTGGAGAATGCCCAAATTAAGACAAATGACCAATAAATGACCAAATTAAGATGCATCCATGTGATAGATTTGTTGAAACAAAATAATTTTCTGACCAAACAGAACATGGACAGTATGATGACCGCAAGGAAACCAATCAATGGTACCCTGAAATGAAGAGTCACCAGAAGAGAAAAAGAATACAAAAATTCCCCAAGGCAGGCAGGGGGTGAGGACACACCATCAGCCCATCTCTCTCACCCCACTGTGAGGGGAATGGGCCTCGACCTCCGGGCTGCTGACATCTGACATTCAAGAAAGAACCACAGGGTGAAGCCCGCATACTGGCCAAGCATACCTTTCCTCTGTGAACCCTAGAAATGGCAAATATAGAATCAGAGGTGTGGGGGAGGGGGTATTTTGTTTGCCTTGTCTGCATTATTCTCATCTGCCATCACTGTGTATCAATAAAATTTGCCTATTATTGAACGAAAGAAGTCATGGTTGGTGTGAGGGTTAGGGTCTGCCCAGAATAAGGTATCTGGGTCATAAATCCAGTGCCAACAGTAGCTACCATGGCTACTTATAATTTCAACAGAACTAAACTATGTAGAAGTAGAACCTCCTTTCCTCTTTTCAAAAGAACTTCTCATCATATAAAATTATCTCAGCTATCCAAGTAGCTCTGTCTGATAGTTTGATCTCTGATGTACTATGATAGAGCATCTTGTTGCTCCCAAAAGATGAACAACTAATGTAGTTTTCCACTAAGTAGTCCCCCTTTACATCAAAACACAGAGAGGCTTTGAGGCACCACAAACATGTTCCCACTCATGTGAATGTGGCCTAGGTATGGTTTGCACAACCATCTGCATCGCCCTAAAACCTGGAAGAAATCACAAACTGTCTGTTTGGGTTAACAAATGAACACTTAACCCTTTCCCAACAGGATAAACAGCAGTTCTCTATGGGATGTCCCATGATATGTCCCACAGACAAACCACCAGCATTTTACAGTTCATCTGTGAAAATCTTAAAGAAACGTAACTTGCAGTTTCATAAGTTCCAGTGAGAAAATACTATCATGCCTATTCAGGCTACTTTTCTCATGCATTGCTTAGAAGTTAAATTTCTAATCTGTCCGTAAAATGAAAATTGTAGGTTCCATTTTGTTCCTTTGAAAGACCAAGAATTATTAACTTTCATTTATAAAATGACAATGTTATGCATTGTCATTTACTTCTGCCAATAGCAAATAGCTTGTAGCCTCATACTTACCATTTTTGGTTGGTATTTAAGAGCACTCTGAACCTCAAGGAAATTACCTTGCCCCTTAGAACATAATTATTAATTCTCTGCATTCTATAGTCATTCCCTTTTATGAACAAAAAAACCTATAAAATACTGCAGTTTCCATAAAATCGCCAGTGATGAAGATGTCCAGTATCTGCAATTGATCAAAAAACTGAAGGAAATATGCTTTTAACTATGCATTGATTACTGACCAGAAAACTAAGAAGAAAAAAAATCATGTATTCTTGTGCCCTCGCTCTCAGTCCATCCTTTCAGCTAAGAAAGAAACTTCTTTTAAACTAGAGAACATCTTCAAGGGAGACCTAAAACTGATGTCCTAATACCCTGTAATTACTGAAGAGTCTGTATGTCCTTTATACTTAGAGTACTTTAAAAAAGGCATTCTAAGTTTGCTGTATTTCCTATAGAAGTAGCTGAATCACAGTGGCTGATGAAGTAATCTATATAGTGTTTGCAGTAGGTTAAATTTGGTGAATTAGTGTGTGATCCTTCAGGGTAATAAAGTATTGCAGCAATGTAGGTATTACATTGTAATAATTGTCCTTAGCCTACCATTGTTAAACTTGGGGAGGGGAGGATGGGAAAGGAGGATTTATGCTCCTCTAAGCTAATGGGGGCACCATTTTTGGCAGTCATATCACAAATTAGCCCCACATCCTCCCCATGTGTCACTCTGATCCCCTGTTCCTGCCCAATCAGCTTTCTGTTCCCTGCCTGATCTCCTGCTTTGATTTCTACTTCTTTCTCTGTATTCCCTTCCCAATCTGCTGCTGCTGTTTTCTGCTCTCTTCCCTATCTGCCACTGTTCTGCCTGTCCCATCCCCAGGTTGCCATGTGCCACACACACATGCTGCCTGGACTGTTTGTGGCATGTGCACTGCAGATCAGCTACCCCTGCTCTACACAAATTGGCATTTGAATAAGAGGATCATAAATCTTTGTCTCCAGGGTCCTGCTAGAAAATGCCCCAGATCCTATGTGATACTGCTGCATCAGCAGGAAGATTTGGGCTTTAGCCTGTCATGGCATGTTTGAGGATTTAGGATGGGAAATTAAAAAGCGACTAATAATCTTTGGTGCCCTGCTTCACTTTGAAAAACCTATCCTTCAGCTACTTGCTGCCCTCTACAAATGAAATGGATAGAAATAATCAGTATCTGCTGTGTGTAAAACTATCATTTTCATTGCATTAAAAGATATAAACTCACAGTATTATGAGGTCCTAGGTGATGTAGTGATGGAATGACATTCAACAGTATGCTTTTCCATCAAGTAGCTGTAAAAGTATGTAAGATATAGTAAAAAACTGTATTGGATGTTAAATGATATAGTGGTTTACCAATGAAATCTTTGTTTGAAAAACAAAAAAATCCAAGCTTTGAGGCCATTCTGTTTTGTTTTAATATTTTAATATTTCAGTGATTATATTATATTAGTGTCTATTATATGATTGTATAAACAAAGAAAGAGTGAATTTTATTTTCTATGGCAAGCCCTATTATAACATTTAAACATTCAGTCTGGGAGGCTGGGTGGGAGAGGGAAGGGGAATGATGTCTGAATGAGAAAAAACGTTGAAGACCGGCCCTTTTTAAATTCTCAACACATATTAGGAACCATTATCTTTGCTCATTGTAGACTTTATAAAAATTGAATTCTGAAAAGAATTCTTTCCATTGAAGAAGGAAGAGAAGTTTAAACTTTCAGCAGTGATGTTTACTTTAACCTCATTTGCCCCATGTATGTGCTTATTAAGTAAAACCCTGTTCTCACGTATTGCAAAAGTATACAAAATGCCTTTCTGTTTGGAAATCAGTGTGATCTGTTACTTGTACTAGCTGATGGATTTAAACAAGCTAAGCCCATGGCTCCTAACCTTCCAGCCCTGTGCACTGGACAAGTGGCTTGGGGTCAGTCCATACCCAGATCCCTTGTGGGGTTGTTGCATGGGGTTGGTCCCTGACTGCAACCCTGCATGCCTGGATCTGGCCATGTGCCTGCCTGACCCTGCACACCCAGATCCAGCTGCACATTGGTGCAATCTGGTGTGTAGGGCCATGTTAACTGGCCTGCTGGGCTCCCTATCCATCCAGAAGTTTGCCAGCAGCGGGGCAGCAATTAACACTGCCTCTGCTCCCCCCAGCACCAAATTTCTGAATCCTTTGGCAGCACTGCAGGCTAGATGACACTGCCCTGCCAGCCAAATCTGGCCTATAGGTCAGGGATTGAGCACCCTTGACCTAAAACTTTTTGCAGAGCCTTTGGAACGTCAGCTTTCAGTGATAATGATCTCATAGACATGTGGGTAATTGGCACGTGGGTCCAAATATGTTCTGCAGGACAAAAAAGATATTTGCTGGACAATCAGCTGAATAAGCTCTATTATAATCAGTTTCATTGTTTCAGGAATAGATTTTTTTCCCCTGTGCTGGAGAAATGAGCTACACAGCAAGAATATTCTGCACAATTTGCGTTTCTCTCTGCTTTTCTGAAGCAGAAAGGCCTAAGTCTTTAACCAACACACAGTAATACAGTCAGATGGAGAAGTACTAAGAAATCCTGTATCCCAGTTGAAACTGCAGGATGAAATATGATTGGGATATAACTGGAATTTAACCATGGCAGTGTGCCTGTGAACCCTACCCTTCCAAAAAAATGCCATAGTTGCATAAAACAAATGTCCATTTCCTGTTCTGTCCTCAGGTGAGTACCTTCAACAGCAGTGCCACTTAGCAGTACATCGGGATATTGCTGGAGTCCTGACTTGGAGAAAAGGATCTACCTACTGACAAAAGGTATTTGCATCAAACAGAGTACTGAAGGTAATCTCAGTAGGCTTCTATTTTTACTTAGCCTAGATATCTGGTCATCTGTAAGAGGGTTACAATAGTTTAGTGTTTGAATACACTGTTTGAATTTCAGTTGGGCGAAAGCCACTGAAGTTAAGGAGCACGCGTGTGTGGATAAATATACAACAGCGCTGGAAGGAGGAAGAAAAGGAACTGGCACTATGAGTGCCACTGGAGCCACTGGATCTGCTGATGATATCACTGCCCTGGAGATCCACCAGTGGTACAAAAGATTTATGAGGGAGTGCCCATCTGGAATGCTTAGTCTCCATGAGTTTAAGGCACTCCTTGGTCTCCAAGGTATGGATCGAGAGGCAAACACCTATGTTGAGCAAGTATTTAATACTTTTGACATGAATAAGGTAAGAATTATTTTTGACCATGTTGTTTTTTACTTTAAAAACATGTGTTCTGTTCCTTAAAAATTAGCTATATCTAATGATTCAGTCCAAATCTAGGTTTCTCAAGACATATAGTCATACTTTTACTGGATAGTTCCAATGATTAACAGGATCCTTGTAATAATATGCAATGGGTGTGGGTGGCTGACTAGTGATGAATAGTCTACTTTTGTAGACTATGCTTTGTAGCTTTGGAAAGGGGGAAAGGGGGGTTTCATAGTGCTGTTTGTATAAGCTTGTAAGAACATGGACCTTTTTGGACTGTTCTCACAGCACTTTGGAAACTGGAGACTTGTGAAAGAAAGCATTCTTTAGAATCTGCCAAAAAACTAAACAAAGGTTAGCATCTTGAAATTAGGGCTGGACTGGACCCTTTAAAATAGCCCCCTCCATTCCTGTCAGTGCAGGGAGATTGCTTTTAGTAGTTACTGCCATTCTTAATTTAGTTTTTCATTCATTGAAGCAGCTGGATCATCTCTCACTTTTAAAGGCAGAACATCTGCTGACTGTTAGAGTATATTTTTAGGACAGTTGTCATAATCAGCAGTCCAAACGCTTTGCAGCTAAATATCACACTGCTACCCTTACCTGGTTCTTAAGGGTGGTGAAATACTAAGACAACTATTTTGCTAATAATGATGATTTCACTGATGATTACAATAATGATAATAAAAAATAATGAGATCAAATAATGAGATCAAAAGAGGGCCTGAAGCATAGAGGGAAAGGGAGGGAAATAACAATAGCTATGAAGAAAGAAACAAGACTGATACTGGGTGTAGAGAGAGGCAAGAATGAATAAGATGCTGACACTTGGGGAAGAAAAAGGGATTAAAAAAATTGGATATTGATGATGGAAATAAAAAAATGTAGAAAGAAGGAAAAAAGAAAAATATTGTTTGATCATTTTGTTGCATTTCCTAGCAATGAAATTCATGCTGAAAAGAGGGATACTTGATAATAGAACTCTGTCTTGAAAATGAATCTTTCACCTGTGACAGCTAACAACTGAGCACAAATGCCATCAAGCCAGGTGGGATATTTTGCCTGTGCAAAGGATGCAAGACCAAGCCCTGAGTGAGGACAAAGGAATACTTGTGGCATTGCCATACAGCTCATAGTTGTTCTCAAGCAAAGACCATGCACTTACAAGAGCAAGACTGTACAGTTTCCTTTGTGCCACAGTGCCATACTTGATCCATTTTAGCATTCTCATTGGAAAGGTCTTAGTATCTACGGCTCTAATTGGAGTCAGTGGGAGGTGCAGGTGTCCAGTGGGTCTCAAACTTAACTCCAAAGCCTTAAAGTTTCCCAGAAGAGAACATCCCAGTCAGATCAACCCATTGCTAGTAGGAAGGACAGGCTCTACTTTTTAGCAAGATATTCCCATTTTAATTCACTCTCACTAGGAGAGAAAAAGCGATATTAAATACCAAACTGCAAAGGGATGGCTTTCCAAAATCAGCATGTATCCATGTGAATTATAAGGAAAAGGCAAACTCCTAGAGCTGATTGGAAATCTGTCACCAAAAACTTCTGAACTGGAAAATTCCAGCTTGATGAAACTGAAATTGCTCATGAGAAATGATCAATTTTAATTAATTGTTGATTTGGAAGAAAAAGAGAAACTGTTGAAACGATTTGTTTCAATGCTTTAAAAAAAATGGTATCATTCTATTTTTTGGTTTAAAATTACTTTCGATTTAGAAGTTTGAGCCAACTGTAATTAAAAAAAAAAAACCCTAAAAACAGCCAAAGTCCAAATTTTTCAAAATCATCCCAATGAAATATTTTGATTGACCCAAACTGTCTCTTTTTTCAGTTTGTCAGGTTGCAGGAACTGGGGTTTTAACTTTTGGTTCCAACCTGAGTCAGGCAACAATTTTGACTTCTCAGAAATATTGAAGTCTTATAACAATGTAAACAATTTCTGCCTTTTTATCTTCCTGTTTCTAAGTCAGTTCTTTAAGTTCTCTGTGTATGCATGTACTTGACTGAGATAAGACTGCACAGTGAGAGATTTCAGAACTGCTCTCTACCAAGAAGTTCTCACTAAGATCTGTGCTGAGCTGAGCATATCAAAACTTGAGACTCTCATAAACTAAATTTCCAAGAACACCAAGTACCCATGCCCTCAGATGAAATCAGTAAAGTGCTTATCAGGCCTGAACAATAGTGTCCTCTATCAGTACAGGGTGTATTCAGGCAGAGCTGATGGTTCCATTTATTTGCAGAATCCCATATGGAATGAGACATTCCAAGTGCCTTCCATCTGCTAAACTAGCCATGACTAGGCATGGGCAAGCCAGGCACCAGTCCCAGGCACCAACTCAGAGGGTGTGCCAGTATGCCCCTCTACACCCAGGAGTCTTTGCCAGGCAGGCTCAGCCCAGACATGCCCAATAGTGTCATGGGGTGGGGGATGGAATGACATCCTCCAGAAGGCTTTGTCATGGCACAACCCTGAACCTGGGGGAGGGTGCAAAGCAAACATAGTACCAAGAGCAGCCTGCAGAGAGCCTGTGTTGCTACCGGTCCCCCAGTGGCAACAGTCAAGCATGTGCTGCTACAGCCACAGCTGCCACCTGAGTGAGGAGAGCTGGACAAGTAAAATTTCTCTCCTCCTTCCCCTCCTTACTGTCGCCCATCACTTCTACCTCTGCCCTGAGTGCTGAAAGATCTCACTACTTCTCTCTTTCTCAACTTCTGCGATGAACACCAGGGATCCTGGTTTTCTCTGATAAAAATTGCAAATTCTCTGATTAAAATGCCAAAATCTGTGATTAAAATAAAAGGCCACTATAGTTATAGATGTCAGTTGAACAAAATGTTTTACTGATATATTTACAGTTTTAAAGCAGTTTGGAAGCCTATCAGTGCCTCGATCACTATAATAAAATACATTCTAAATACCTATATATTTTGGCATTTGATTTCAGGTTTTTCAGCATGGAAAATCAGAGCTCCTGCTGAGACCACTCTGTAGAATGATGTGTAGAAATTGTGTAGAAACATTCAAAATTATGCACAGAAAAACTCAAAATTATGCAAAATTAATTACTTCTTTTTTTTTTTACAAATTAAACTAAATATAACACTATTTGAACCTTCTCTAGGAATATATGCAGGTACTTTGTATGGTTGGTGGGGTGGGGGTGGAGGGGTGTGTGTAGTGGGGATTTGTGAAGGTGTGGAGGGATGTGGGGGGGTTTCTGGGTGTGTGGGGAGGTTTGTAGGTGGGTGTGGGGTTTATAGGGGTGTGGGTATGGGAGTATGTAGAGTCTGTGGTAAGTGTGGGTTTTCTTGGGGGCTTGTGAAGGATTTTGGGAGGCTATGGAAGTATGTAGGGTGGGCAGGTGTGGGATTTATGGGGGGGTTGTGAAATGGGGTGGGGTGTGTGGGGGAGGGGTTGTGGGCAGGTATGGGATTTGTGGTGCAGAGCCCCTACTGCCAATGGCTCGGCAGCAGTAGGCAGCGGGCCTTCAGGGTGCCACAGCAGGCAGAGTCCCCAGTGGCATGCACCTCTGGATGAGTCCCAGGGCCTGCACATGCTGGTGTTACTTTGAATTACCAATTTATCAAATCAAGAGCAAGATCTTATAAAGGGGGATAAGGCAAAATGCCGTGTTTATTGATTACATGAATTAGACATAAAGGTTCAGACACACCACTCATACAGACGCACACAAATCATCCTACACATCATTACACTCAGACATACACAAACATGGAGGCCCCTGCAAGCCCAACTTACCTTAAAGGCTCCAGGAGGGAAAGGGAGCCTGAGCCAAGCCCTGGCTGACTAAGGCTAGGGACAGACATTACACACAAACTGGTTTAAGTGATCAGAAACTGGTTTAAACTTCTAACAGAACAGACATTCAGTGCAATAAACCAGTTTGAAAATGGCTGAAACCAATTTGAGATATACATGGTTGAATGTAGTATTAGACTTAACTGATTTGGCTCAAACCAGTTTATGCAATGTCTGTCCCAGACCCCTTGCTAGTTTAAATTGAATCGGACTCCCCCAGCATCCCGCATGCTCTCTGGGCTGGGTAGAGCTCTGCTCCAGTGAGCTGGGCTGACCCCTCCCCTCTGCTCTCTACCCAGAGCAAGGGCATGGTGTAACCAGATGCTGGCCTGCCATGGCCCTGGAAGCAAATTCCTCCCTCCATCCCCTCTCCTCCCCACCACGCCACTGGCAAACCCTGGGGACCGTAGCTGCTATTTGCCAGCCCCTGCTACACCTCCATGGCTTGCCTGCAGCCAGGCAAGGATAGAGTTAATTTCTCCCTCTGTCCCCTCTCTCCCTTGGAATCTCTGCAGCTTGGGAAGGGATTCATTCCACAGCGTGTCCTGGAGGGGAGGGGGGGAAGTGGGGGAGAGAGGCAAGCTAGTGCCCTGTGTGCATATCCAAGCCCTGTACCTGTGGCAGTGGCTGGCAGGCATGCCCCAGCTTCTGGCTTGAGCCACTGCAGGCATGTGACTGCCTTTCCTGATTTAACAGAGAATGTCTGTCCAGTTATTCATCAATTTAGGCTGTGCAGCTTAGACTAACCTGAAAAGAGTAAATCAATTCAGGCTTGGGCTTTTTGTGATAGACCCTACGGGGGGAGGCTGAGAGAGCTGAATCTCTTCAGCCTTCACAAGAGACGGCTGAGGGGGGATCTTGTGGCCACCTATATAAATTTATTAGGGGAGGTCAATGGGGAATAGGGGACGACGCGCTGTTTACTAAGGCGTCCCAGGGAGTGACTAGGAATAACGGGTATAAACTAGTTGAGAGTGGATTTAGGTTAGATATTAGGAAGACATTTTTCACAGTAAGGGTGGCCAGGATCTGGAATGGGCTTCCAAGAGAGATGGTGCTAGCATCTAGGTTAGAGGTCTTCAAGAAGAGGCTAGATAGTCACCTGGCTGGGGTCATCTGACCTCAGTCCTCTTTCCTGCCAGGGACAGGGGGTCGGACACGATGATCCATTGTGGTCCCTTCTGACTCTACAATCTATGAATCTATGAATGTCTGTCCCTAACCTAAGAGTCTCAGTCCCTGCCCCTTCCCCTTCTCTCTCCCACTCTGGGCAGGGCTTAAGGTTTGCCACTCTTCTAGCAAGAAGCTCTTGCAGGCTGGAACTCCGCCAGCCTGCAGAGAGCTCTTTGCAAGACTGGAAAATCCATGGGCATCTCCGTTAAAATTAAAAATTTGTTTTTTTCCTTTGTTAAAAAGGAAAATCTGCATTTTTTTCTGTTTTTCCATAGAAAATGGAAAACCTGGATCCCTAATTATCTCACAGCTCTCAAGCCCCCAACCTCACCTGTTGCCCAGCAGCCTGTCTCTTTTGTGACCCCCTTGCCAGGCATGCTGCAGAGAGACCTGAGCTCTATCTACATGCACTAGTACCAAAGCAAGCAGCTCAGCCAGTGCTGAATCAGGCTCACTTGGTCTATTCATAGCTTTGCACTAGGAAGCTCTGCTGTTTTCTACCTGGAAAGGTAGAGTGGCATCATAGCACTACCTGGTACTGCAAGAGCGTGTTTGGGGTGAGACAAGTCGAGTGACACACCACAATCTATTATATCTGCCTCTCTGGTCTGTCAGTGGGCTGCAACCCACTGGTTAAGAATGTTTGCATTACACCATTCAACCAAAAATCAGCTCATTCAAAGTAGCTAAAATAAAATATTCCCAAGCTAACTGGCACACCTGACTCATGGGTTTAAACTTCCTTTATGCACTCAGCCCTATCAATTTCCACAGTCAAAAAATATGGAGCTCAGACCGCAGTACATTGTGTGAGAAATCAAAAAGAGACTAAAGCTGTTGTCCTAAAATGCTTCTAGTTATTCTTGACATCAAATTTTACTGGTCACCAGAAATCTGCCTCACACAGGCTTAAAAATAAGCAGGGTTTAGAGTTTTGTGAGCACAAAACATGCCATTTCATTGTGTCCAGTCTTCTGGGTATTGGTAGAAAGACTGCTCAGTAGTGCACACAGCTAATAAGATTACATATCACTTATTAGCTTGTTAATATTATATGAAAGGTTAGGATTAATCTTGCAAGATCTTATGAGGATATTTATAACAGGACAGATAGTCTCACTGGCATATATATGATATGTTTTATTAAGATTCATGTTTCAGAAACAATGGTGCTGTGGGGGGGAAAAAGGATCAAGTGTGATAGACACCTGTAGCTGCCAACTGATGTGGTCAATGCCTTTTTTGTTGGCTCCCCCACTGAGGAGTCCATGTGTCAGTGAAAAACTCTAGAAAGCAGATCCTATTTTGAGCTTCTCTTACCTGAAGAAACAACTTCCGATTTGTAGAAAAGAGCAGATTGCTCCATCAGGCTAGCAGATGGAAAAGCAACTGGCTTACCAATGATATCCTGTCAGTAGCATAAAGAAAGACCTCAAAGAACCTGAAAACTTAAGACATCAAAAAATAGCTCTGGTAGCAGGTATTTTTAATAAATCTGTCAAGCTGAGGGTGATATCATGTTACTGAAGAATACCAAATATTGTATCTATATTTAAAAAGTGGTGGGAGAGAGATGGAAGAAGAGGGGCCAGATGGAGGATAGTGATCCAGGCAGCTACCAATCCATAAGCCTGGTGGTAATAGTAAGCAAGACTTGGGAAGAATAATTAGATAGGGAGATAAATAGAAAATGAGATCAAATAAAACAAGAAGATTATTCCAAGCTAACCTTCTAGTTTAATTTGGAAAGGCAGTTGATCTTCTAGACAAAGGAAGCAGGCAGATATTTTACCTGTCTGGACAGCATTTGATATGGTGCCAGTTGGGGAACTAGTAAAGCTCGAGAAGAATGGGGTTAGTGGAGGAAAGAAATTGGCTCCAGAGAAGATGGCAACAGGCATTTGTATCAGGCTGGAGCAAAGTTACTAGCAGAGTTACTCAAAGATGGGTGAAGTGAAATTCTGCAACAGCTTTCCAATCAGAATAATGAAAGCAAGAAACCAAACTAAGGGGTTTACATTGTCAAGAGAAAATCATTCTTCTTAAACAGGTTATTCATAGCGCCATCTCCTTTTATCCATTCACCATTCTAACAGATGTTAAGGTTTTACTTCTGTGGTGGTTGAAGCCCCTAGTTGTGGGGCCCTTAGCAGATCAGTTTTGTGTTGTTTGGCTGCAGCATTAAGGCCACTGCAAGCTCTTTCATCCCCAGCTGGTACCTGAAGTGTATTGTTTTTTCACTGCTGAGCAGCCACAGTGGTCACAAGGTGAACTGGAAGCATAATTTTGTGGATTAAACAGGAGACTGAACGTAAGGATTCCTGCAGCCTGCTCTGCTCTTGGATGCTGATTCCCTCTGTGGTCTTAGTTAGGTCGCTTGATTTTTCTGTCCATTCCCTCTACTGTACAACTGAGATGAGAGGTGCCATCAGGATGAATTGGTATTTACAATGTGCTACACGTTATTAGGGAGCACCATAGAGTAACAGTGATATACAGGGGAAAGGAAGGAGAACAGAACAAAACAGAAGGAACTGAAGAAGGGACCCCAGGGCATGGTCTGAAGAATGCAAGAGAGAAGATGGTGGCTTTCAAGGTGAAAATGGTAAGTGAAAAAGGGGAAGGCTGGGTGAGGGCAAGAGAAAGGGAGAGAGGAAGTTATCAGGGAAGGAAAAGGAAAAGAAGAAAAGTGGCTAAGCTTGGAATGTGAGATGCAACCATTAGTTAACTACAATATAGAGTTTTTGTTTTTGTATAAACAAGTACTAAATGACAATGCAGTAATGACTACAGTCAGCCTCTCATGTAGATGCGGACCTTGGCACAGATCCCTGGCTAAGCAAAGTGGACATGCCTTTACACTCTGGATAGGTGCCACCCTGCTGACTCTGTCACCGTCTTCCCCAACAATGCCCACTTCCATTGTTTCACCACAAACAGTTGTTTGTAGTCGTGCTCCTAGCATTGTAAGAGCACCCAAGAGAGGAAGAATCTATGCTGTTTGCTTTAGTCACGTTGACATTTTCTCCCATTTCACAGGTTTGATAATCCTCCTGTGAAATTACAGAAACAGCAGATCCTGTTTGAAGCTCCACTTCTAAGTCTGATTGTTCCTCCTTGTAAAGAAATTTAAATACCATTTTGTCTTTTGAATTAAATATCTGATAGATGTTTAATATAACTTTCTCAGTGCACGTGTGATCAATCACACATCATCTGGTATTGCCCTTGTGGTTTTGTTTTACACACCAATGTTCACATTTTTCTATGTATGCCTCAGTTACTTGCAGTTTCTCTAGCATTTGTCCTTGAACCAACAGTTTGCAGTGGAGGACAGTTTGACCGCAATGAGAGTCATGGGATGAGTGCTGTCCTATGAGAACTTTCTGCTTAACCCCAGTTTATTCATAGCATGGTTTCTGCTACCCAGTTGCAGCCTCACAGCATCTTTAATAGCTGTCTCAGTTGATACAGTAATTTCTAGTGCATGTTTTAGTCAAATCAACTTCTCTTGATAGCTGCTTTCAGATTGCCTCATTTGCTGACTACACACTCAGTGGTGTCTTAATGTATCGTTTAGAGGCTCTCCGAACTGGCACTGCTCTGCTAATTTCCTTAATCTGATCCCATATTCAGTTGTTACACATTTTTATTTTTCTGTTTATAAAGGCAGAAATGCTCTGTTGCCAGTAGCTTTGGGCACAGGTGATTTCTGTGGAATTTCTACAATCTCAGCACATGCTTTGTCTGTGGAGTTAATAGAAACTGTCATGCTATGCAGCAGGTTATAAATTTTAACCCCATTATGCTCCATAAAATCACCACCTTTTTCATCATTTATATTTTAAGCTATTATATACCATTCCAGTCTCTCAGTAGAGGTGGGACATGCTTTTACCAAACTATAAATCAAGTCATTTTTTTCCCAGACATTTCAACTACTGCTTACAGGTAATTTAGCTATCGCTAAGTAAATTAAATACTGTTCCAACTTCATCTAATAACCTTTTCAGGTTCTTCTCAAAATATGTAGCCCTTCCATGTAGGAATGCACTTTTGTATATGCAAATTAAGATTGGGGTAATATGAATGTGACTCTGTATCCAAAACATAGCCTAAAAGCAGTGCATCATGTTGGATTTGTTTAGCTCCATCTCCTTTAGAGAAGTTAGCAGTAAAGAGTCCAATTTTTTTTTTATCTCATCTTGGCAGGTGCCCATTGCCTCAGTCATTAAGGCGTACACTGCTTGAGATTCCAAAAGTGGAAGCAGGTTAGGAGAAAGAAGAGTAGGGAAAGGTGTTTGGGGCTGCTAATGTCTGGTGTAGTGAAAAGACAACCACTTTTTCCTTAAATGTTTAACAGGGTAGGGCCCTAGAGTGTAAGTGCTCAATGCAGTGGAGATGGAGGTCTTACAAAGGGACAATGACCTTCCCAGAATGAGCTGGTGCTTAATACTTCTTACTTGGAAGAGTTTCTTAAAGTTGCAGTCTAGTTAAAACATGTTCCTGATGTATCTGTTGTGGTGTCTGGGATAATGACCTTTCCATTTGTTAATCCAATGGAAATGTCTATAGGTTCCCCCCATTTTTAATAAATTTGAAAGTATTACTAGAATATCCACTCTTCACCACACAGGAATAGGCCCTTTACGATGTGATTTATAAATAAAATGAATGAAGTGAATTTTCTCACTACATCTGTTATATTGTATAAGTTTATATTGACATTTAAGGCTCCCGACTTGCCTAACATTAATAAAATTCCTGAGCTGATCAGCTCTGCAAAGAACCTCATTATTAACAACTAGACAATGACATGTGGACTATTCTCTTAGCCTGTGGAAACGGGAAGAATGTATCACAAGTCCTGTAGAGAGAGAAGAAATAAGGGAAACTTGGCATGCACAGGCGGAGAAGAAACGTTATTTATTTTACTAAACAAATACAAAAGTATAGTATTGAGTGCATTCCATGTTAGGGTCCTCCAACCCTCTGTTTTGTGTTTAGTTGCACTGCATCCTGTCAGAAGAAGGGGCACCACAGAAATTGGGTTCTAGAACTTAAGAACAGAAGAACTGCCATTTACTGAGTCAGATTATAGGTCCATCTTGCCCAGTGCCCTGTGTCACACACTGGAAGAGAGTGGCTGTTAAAAGGGAGAGCAAACAGGGTATGACCAGGGTTTTTCCCACTATTCCTCTCACTTGCAACCTCCAGTACTTAAGGTCTAAGAAATTCTAACTCAGAAGTTGTACCCCTAACTCCCATGCTCAATAGCTACTGATGCACCTTTTCTCCAAGAATTTGTCCAGCCCCTTTTTGAATCTGGCTAAACTGTCAGCTTCCACAACATCTTGTGGCAATGAGTTCCACACTTTAATTACACACTGTGAGAAAAAGCACTTCCTTTTGTCAGATTTAAATTTACTACCTACTACTTTCTTATTATAAACCCTAGTTCATGTATTATGAGAGACAGTAAATAATACATCCTTATCTACTTTCTCTTTGACATCTAGTACCTTGTAAACTCTTATCATGTCCCCCTTCAAGCATTTCTTTTCTAAACTGAATAGGTGTAGCCTCTTTATTCTCTCTTCATATGGAAGCCCCTTCATACCAGCAGGCATCCTTGTTGCTCTTCTCTGGACCTTCTTTAGTTCTTCTATATCCTTTTTGCAGTGTGGGGACCAGAACTGGACACAGGATTTAAGGTGTGGATGCACCATGGATTTATGAAGGGTCATAATGAAACTTTCCATTTTATTTAGAGTTCCCTTCCTAATGATCTTTAACATTTTGTTTGCCTTTTTGTTGGCTTCTGAGCGCTGAATTGATGTTTTTAGTGAACTGTCTACAATGAGTCCCAGATCTCTTTCCTGTGTTGTAACACCTAATGTAGGGCCCATCATAGAATAGGTAGTATTGTTTGAGTTATTTTTGCCTATATGCATCACTTTACACTTATCTACATTGAATTTCATCTGCCATTTAGTTGTCCATCCACTCAATAGTGCCAGATCCTTCTTTAGTTTCTCACAGTCTGCCTTAGACTTAACCACTTTGAATAATTTTGTGTCATCCACATTCTGAATCCTGTTCATTGAAAAAACATGTCAGGAAGAAATTCAACAAGACTGGTTTGGAATAGACTTTGCCCACCTACAATGTTGCTTTCTCTGGCTTCTTGCTCGAAGTTCTGCACATTGTGCATGCCTGTTACTCTTTTGACCTTTTCCTTATTTACAGCATATGTTGTAGCCATTAATTACATGCACTTAGGGATTAGACTTTTAAGTGCTTGCAATAGCTAGCATACAGTTTAAAGACCACCAGTTTAAGTCCGTGCTTACTTAACTTTTCTTAATAGTTCTAGTTATATCAGTGGAAAAACCTAACTGGATTAAATAATATCCCCTGTTGTTTCACCAAACAACCTTTAAATACATTCGTGTTTACTTCTACTTCACAAACATTACAAAACAGTTCTACTTCAAAATGGGGCACAGAAGGTAATCTCATTTGGGTCCAGATATACACTAAGTAAAAATAGAAAACTATCTTGTAAGAGGTTTACAGTAGCTTGTTAGGAACAGAATATGTTTGAATTCTAGTTGGGTGAAAGCTACAGAAGCTGAGAAACGTGAATGAGTGAGTGTATAAATCCTGAAAAGAAAAATATTGTGTATCAGTATGGGTGCCAATACATCAATAGTAGATGATATTAACACCCCACAGATCCACCAGTTATATACCAAATTTATGAGGGAGTGCCCTTCTGGACTGCTTAGCCTGTATGAATTCAAGACCCTTTTGGATTTGCACCATATGGACGCGCAGGCAGAAACATATGTTGATCGAGTGTTTCAGACCTTTGACTCAAATAAGGTAAGCTTGGTTCCTTTACTAATTTTTCAGCACACATTTTTTAGGCAATATGTAATCTGTTGTATGCTTTGAATTGCTTGCAGACCTGTTGTTACAGTGGGTACTGTTACATAGTTTAAACTGTTGGCATATGAGTCTGGCTGTTTGTGCTTGTAAGGACTTTAATAGTGATTCCATGAATACTTTGAGGGACACTTGGAACGACAATCTTAACAGAGGTGTTGAGAGATCCTTTTTAAGCTTAGGTTAATTTTTAAAATTGGTTTCTTGTTCTTCTTGTGTATTCTGCTTGCCCTCTCAGTATTTGAGCAATGAAAATCTTGAATAACTATAGATTCACAACACCCTTTGAGAGGGAAGTGTGAATATGTTCTCCATTTGACAAAGAAAACTATGATTTGCCTAGAGTCGCATACTAGGCACAATTAAGAACATCATTCTGATATCCACATGCTAGCCAGTGCCTTAACTATGAGGCCAGATAAAACCATTGAATGAATATGTGAAACTGCTTTAACACAAGTCTATATCCTTGAAAGGGGTAGAAATATTCCCTTTCAATACTAGTTCCCAGAAGTAGAACAGGGAAACAGCAGTGCATGGGGAAGCACCGGGTGTTCCACTTCCAGTTACAGTGGCATAACCAGCCACTAGCTGCAGCAAAGGCTATTTTTAAGCTACTTTTCAAAGGTGGTACCTGGGGCTGCTTCCCTAGTCACCCCACCCTCAATTATACCACCTTGTTGGAGTGATGGGGTTTGCATATCTCCATGATCCTGAGAGCTATGCCAGTGGTAGCTTAGCTACTAAGGGTCTCCCAAAGCGGACAGAATGACAGTGAGGGATCTGGCAAAGAGAGATGCCTTGGTCCTCAAGGCTGGGGGTTGGGCTAACACCCCTATCCTGGAAAAAATAACTTGTTACAAAACTTACACTATCACATCAGAGATAGTTGGATTCAACTGTAAGCAGACTTTGGAAATTTAAAAAGGTGTTACAAATTCATAGATTAATAGATGTTAGGGTTGGAAGGGACCTCAATAGATCATTGAGTCCGACCCCCTGCATAGGCAGGAAAGAGTGCTGGGTCTAGATGACCCCAGCTAGATGCATATCCAACCTCCTCTTGAAGACCCCCAGGGTAAGGGAGAGCACCACCTCCCTTGGGAGCCCATTCCAGACCCTGGCCACTCTAACTGTGAAGAAGTTCTTCCTAATGTCCAATCTAAATCTGCTCTCTGCTAGCTTGTGGCCATTATTTCTTGTAATCCCCGGGGGCGCCTTGGTGAATAAAACCTTACCAATTCCCTTCTGTGCCCCCGTGATGAATTTATAGTCAGCCACAAGTTCGCCTCTCAACCTTCTCTTGTCGAAGGCTGAAAAGGTCCAGGTTCTCTAGCCTCTCCTCATAGGGCTTGGTCTACAAGCCCTTAACCATACGAGTGGCCCTTCTCTGGACCCTCGCCAGGTTATCCGTATTCCTCTTGAAGTGCGGTGCACAGAATTGCACGCAGTATTCCAACTGCGGTCTGACCAGCACCCGATAGAGGGGAAGTATCACCTCCTTGGATCTGTTTGTTATGCATCTGCTGATGCACGATAAAGTGCCATTAGCTTTTCTGATGGCTTCGTCACACTGCCAACTCATGTTCATCTTGGAGTCCACTAGGACTCCAAGATCTCTTTCCATTGGTACCTGAAATTGGTACCTGAAATGTGTTAAGTCTTTATAGACCAGGTATGGACCAATCCCTTGTTGTACACATAGACCATACAGTGTCAAATAAAACAAGCAGGATTCTTATCAGGGGATAAGGCACAATGACATGTTTTTATAAACAAAAACAAAAAGACAAAAATAAAGAGTGGTAGCTCATTCACTCACACACACACACACACACACACACACACACACACACACACACACACTCACTTACATATGCATCCAACCAGCCATTTGATATAGATAGAGAGAGACAAACACACGCAGACGGTTCTGCAAGCATCAAGATATTACCAGCCCCCTAAGTTGCTCAAGTTAGCTTGGTGGCCAGCAAGACGGACCGAAATCCTCCTTGTTCTTGTCCATCTTTATATAGGGACTGTTTCCCATACAAGTCTATGGGAAACTATCATGTCTCATTGATAATGAAAGGATCCTCCTCTTTTGCTGTGATGTTATGATTGGCAGATCCTTCAGGCTTTGTGGTCTGTAATTTCTCCATCTGTTGTCTGCAATTCTTCAGCCATTGGAACAAAGCATGATCTTATATTTTGTAATCCTCAACTGCTGATCTTGGACATTGTCATAAACTTTGTCTGTTAAACCACACAAGGCTATTTCTACCCTTCTAGTCTGAGGTTGCAAGATAGATTGTCTCAACATATACGTTTACACAAGTACTGTTTATTCTTCCATTACCTCTTTCCAAACATTCCAGATATACCATCGCTCTTGAATACTCACCACTTCTCTTATACTATATTTAACCAACTGTTACATCAATGCGTAGCTAGTATCAAAGTTAAAAATAAAATGTTACCCACAGCTAAACTATATAATTGTTTAAACAAACTAAAATAAATATTAGTTATTTAACAAGGTTTAAATGACAGGACAATGAATGATCATTATAAGTTTAATTTCAGCAGCTAACTGAACTGTTGCTAAGCAGATAAATCAACCCCAGCTCAACACCCTGATTAAGGAATTGTGAAAATACAAGATAAATGTAATGACTTTGCAAGAGATATCATGGCTTGGAACAGGAAGTGCAGAAATCAAGTAACACTTCATAATCTATAGTGGAACCAAGACAATCAAACATGAATACAGAACAGGTTTTGTGATAATCCCAAGAGTGTAATCTTTCCTTATGAATTTCCAAAATATCAGTGAAATAATCTGCACATTCAGAGTATGAAGCCAGTGGTTCAACATCATGTTCCTAAATATACATCCACTCACAGAAGAAACAAAATATACTAAGTAAAATGTATTCTATGATTTACTCAATCATGTGTATGAGAACATACAAAAGTATATATTATGATTTTACTAGGAGACTGCAATGCCAAAGTAGGTACATGGGTTTGGATTGTAGCCGTGTTGGTCTAAGGACATAGGCAGACAAGGTTCCTTGGGTGAATTTGATATCTTTTATTAGACCAACCCAAGGTACATAACAGATATACAAACAAATGGCTGTTACAAAAAGTCTGCACAAAAATTCTAATGGAAATGGATAAGATTTATTAGCTTTACTTCAAGTAAAAATATTATTATTGGGAGCACAACATTTCCCCATGAAAACATGCACAAAAAATGGATGTCTCAAAGTAGAACAGCAAACCAGATTGATCATATACTTATGGAAAAATAACATTGAAACAGCATAAGAAATATAAAGAGTTTTAGAGGTGCAAATCTAGACAGATCATTTTCTTGTCGGAGGAAGAATATTATGAGATTGAAAGTGGGCAGAAGTAGGGCACCACAGAACATGGATAAACTTGACATTGAACAACTTAGAGTGGACAATATCAAGAAGACCTTAAAAATAGATTTCAGGCTTTTGAAAAACTCTCTGAAATAAATTAAATGAGTAACAATGACAATGAGGTCCTAAATATCAACAATCGGTGGCATGGCAAAGAATATCATTAAAGAGAGCATGAAAAAAAAGGAGGGCTACAAGAGAAAATCAGAGGAAACAGGGTGTATGATAATGCATGTAGGCAAGCAATAAAATGAAATTGGTTAGACAAAAGCTCCTCCAGTGAAACTCAAACCAGAACATGGGTACAAGTCTAGAAAAATATGAGGAAATTGTTCAACAAAGAAAGAAAATGATAAGAAACCAAAAATGCCAACACTTGGTGAATGAACTCCAGGATATCAAGGAAAAATATAGGAGAAATAATGTAAGAAATTTATATAAAGGAGTCAGCAGCTACAAACAAGGATATCAAGCACCGATATCCATCAGCAATGACAAAAATGGAAAAATCCTAGCAGACAAGATAGCAATCCTTGAGAGAGAGAGAGAATATTTTGTGGAATTATTAAACTGTCCAACATCTACAATGCCAGTAGAACAAGAAATACTTCATCAACTGAACAAAAAATCATTTTTTGCAGAAATGAAAATTGGTCATAGCAAAACTTAAGAACAATACAGTACCAGGAACAGACAGTATTTCTTCAGCTGAAATGATAAAATATGGAGGGGAAGAGCTTTATAAACAAATCCATAAACTAATTCTCTTTATCTGGAAGTCATCAGTCATACCTGATGATTGGAGCAAAGCCTTATTTATTCTGTTACAGCTTCAAAAAAAGGCAGCAAACTGGAGTGTCAAAATTACTGAGGTATTACCCTTTTAACAACTACCTATACAGTATTTTGTAATATCTTGCTACAGAACTTGTAATTACCTTATGCAGAATAAATTCTTAGAGAATACCAGTATGAATTCCACATTAATTAGCTGATGACAGATCAAAACTTCTCACTAAGATAAACAGTTGAGGAAAAAATGGAAATACATTTGAATCATACGCAGTCTGTTCATAGACTTCCAGAAATCCAATGATAGACGCACAGAAACAGTCTGTGGGCCATATTAGCTCAATTAGGAATTCTCACCAAACTAATTGGACTCATTAAAGTTTGCATGTGTGAATCAAGAAACGGAATTAGAACCTAAGGAAGAAAACCACACCCCTTCCCAATTAGAACCAGATTGAGAGAAGGAGAAAGACTGGAGACTGACCTATCCAACCTGGCACTGGAAAAAGTAATCAGGAGCATAAATAACATGGGGGAAGGAGTTCTGCTGAATGGAAAGCATAAAGTCCTCACATCCACTGACAATATAGCTCTTGTAAGTGAAAATATAAATGACATAGAAGCTCTGTATACCCAACTAACGAAGGAAGCAACGCAAATTGGACTACAAGTGAATGTGAACAAAACACAGTAACTGCTGGTAAATAGATTAGCAGTAAATCAGGAATGTGACATAACAGTAAATGACAGAAATTTTTAACAAGTAACCTACTTCAGGTATTTAGGGTCTAACATAGCACAGGATGGTAACAAAGAAATTAAAGAAGGAAATATAGCCTACTTACTTTGCATTGCACAAGCTCCTGTCACCCAAGCTCACCCCAACGAAAATTAATCTTCAGATCTATAAAACCATAATCAGGCCATGTGTGACCTATAGCAACAAGCTGGGTTGTCTCACAAGCAAACAAAATACTACTAGATGGTTTAGAAAGGAAGATTTTTATGGCAAATCTTTGGTGCACAGTATGATCCCATAACACAAGAATGGTACATAAAAACCAATACTGAGTTATTTCAGTTGTACAGAGACCCAACCCTGACACAGGAAATCAGGTACAATGACTACGGTGTGATCTGGGCACCCAAAAAAGTATTCCTTGGGGTACCAGAGGGATGAGTGGCCACTTGAATGACCAAGCAAGGAAGGCTAGATGATGCAGTGTCAGACCTACAAAAATTAAATGTGGATGCCTAGAGAATAAAGGCACGTAACAGACAGGAATAGTGCTAAATTATGATTATTTATTATTTATTTTATTTTTTATAGTTCCTACAGTAAATTTCACCTTTGTCAAATGTACTAAATCATGTTACAGAGAGAGACACTTTTCTGCCTGAGGACAGTTATACAATCTTGTATTTTATTTATCCAGTTTAAGTTTTCCTTTGCTCTATTTTCTACCGTTGCTCATGGAATGCTAGTCAGTTAAATGCATGCTAGGGAAAAATAATAAAGCCAAGCACAAAGGACCTTACAATATGCATCCCCAGAGGTTTTTGACTTTGATAGATTTGGGATAGTTACACTATGTCAGGCTGCAGTTGAAAAAGGAAGTATTATCTGTTGTATAATATGCAAGCATATGGTAGCCACTTGATTATCTTTGTTCTCTTCATTTCCTATTGCTTTTCTCCTCACTTATGTTTATGCTTCTATAATTTAGGCTTCTGTTCTGATAAAATGGTGTATAGTTAAGCACATGTATGTGTTGAGTACTCAATGGACTGCTGATTGGTGCCAATTAGACAGTTTAAATAATAGTTATTGCTACACAAATCATTGCTTTACTGCTTAGATATTTTGCAGAGTGAAGTATGCCTATGAAGTTTCTAGAGCATTTTACTACTTTTGGCCATGTGTAGATGAAACAAGGGGCATGTGATCATGATACTTTAAAGCAGGCTAAATGCTTTTGCACTGCTTTAATGGTGTCAGTGTTTTGCATGCATTAGCGGCATATTGTGCATTAATTGCCGCCAATGTAGCAAATTTAGCGGTGTAACACGCCTTAAATCACTTGTGGCGCAACAATCTAAAATGCATCCAATGAGTTTTGTTTGCTGCCCTACAGCCACAGAATGAAGCACCAGGCTCCGTGCAGCTCAGGGGCTCTGCAGGCAGCTGCCTGGGAAGGCAGGCTCTGTCCAAGAAAAGCAGCGAGTCTGATCTATTTCCTCTCCCCCAGAGCTTGCCTTTGTGTCCTTTGTACTTTCACTTGAATTCACTGTCCTTCACTGCCTATTGAAGCTTTCCTTGGATTCATAGGCCAAAATTTTCTCTCACTGTTGGGTTCTGGTTACTACCTTCTATCTCAGAGATGACTATATCATTGAATTACTATATTTGGTCAGCATGCAACTCATAACACCTTTTAAAATATGTGTTTTTGCTTGTATAAGAGCACTTTTTATTCTAATGTTCTCATTCGTTGGAAAGTGTGAATTTTATTGCTTCCATTTGAATGAACTCTCCTACCCTATTATAGTTTTTCCCCCCTGTATATTTTAATGTAAGCTCAGTATTTTCTTTAAATCAGGGCTGTTGACTTGGCAGCCCTCAGGCTCCCATCTGGCTGCCACTCCTCCTATTATTTCTGCTGCTCTTATGGCTAGAGTCCCTGGGCTCCCCTTCCTTTCCTCTAGCTTCTGCTTCCTATCCCCACTCCTTGAAGTGGGGTGGCATGATGGGAGGGGGTCTGGGGATGGTGCTGTGCTGCTTGTACTCCACACTGGGATTGCAAATTGTCATTAAATTTTTTGACACTGTAAAAAAAAACCCTAAAAATTCATGTCTGTACAAATCCATAAAAACATTTTCCATTCCATAAAAACATGGATCCACCACAGCTTTAAGTTGCATCCCAGGGAAAAAGCTGCAGCATCACTAAAAGACAGACACAAACCACAACAGTACCACTTGCTGTTTGAGCTGGAGTGTGGCACCATGCTGGGACCAGGTGAGTGGGACTGGTGGGGGTCAGACTTGGGGGAGGCAGCAGGGTGCAGAGTGAAGTCAGGGGTGTCAGGGTGTGGGTGAAGTAAGGTACCCCTGTGGTGGGGACAGCATGGTGTAAAACCACTGCTGTAATCACAGAGGGCTGCCAATCCAAGGTTTATTTTTCTGAAAATAAAAATACCTGTCAGTAAAAAATTTCTCTGTCAGTAAGAAATGTGCAGATTCTCAGATAAAAAATGTGAGATAAAAAATAATTTCTTGGGTTGGGAGTCTTGGGTACACACACAGTGGGTGGGAAGGGGTTGGGCTGAACACGCTGTACACATGGAAAGGAAAGGAGCTAAGCTAACACTACTGCACCTGGGACAAGAGGGTGGGAAGGCCACCTGCATGGCAAGAGGGTACCCAGGAAGCCTGCCCCTATTGTGTGCTACCCATTCCAAGTGTGGTCTGGGTGTTTAACTAATCCTTTTGTCATATTCAAGTAATCCCTTGCTCTTCTAATTCAGCCCGCTTTTTGTATCTGCTGATAGTTAATTGAAAGCCCACTTCTTGCACCATCCAATCACTCCTTCTAGCAACCATTTCAGAGATTTTAGGAACTTGTGATTTCCAGTCTTTATGGCAGCCTGCTTCAGATAACATAGCTTCCTTTACAGCAGCAGACTTAAGCAGACCCTGCTTTTTAAACACACAAGAGTTCTCTCCATCCTTCCACTCTTCTGCAATATTACTAAGTGGGATGCTACTCAGATGTATACAATCTTGCTAGAATACATGGATCTAGGAAGCTACCACTAGTTTTTGATTAAACCATTCTGTGTAATAGAAAGCAGCAAGTATTTCTTCTAGGGGCGTGGTCCTTGAACCTAGCTCAGCCACTGCTGGATTTATTTCCCCCCAGGCAGTGATTCAATCAAGATTGTCTTGATAATTTTGACAGGAGCAACATGGAAGTGACATACTTATTCATCAAATCATGCTTCATGGGGACTGAAAATTGGATTTACACTGATTTGGGATTTGATAGAGGCATTAACCATTGTCTTGGGGTGGGGGGAGGGAGGTTCAGAAGTGGTGAAGTGAATGACCCAAAACCCCAAAAGGAAAATATTAATTTGTAAGCCTTGAACAAAAAAGAACTTAATCTTCCTTTTAAGGGACAGGATAGACTGAAAAGTAAACACTGATCAAGACAAACACTGCTTCTCATGAGCCCATTGCTTACAGCATCATTGGCTGATTGGTGTCATTATCGATTGATTTAGAGTGACTGTATCTGCTTTTTTCTTCAACTTAAGGAATGGAATTTTGTCCCTGAAAGCTTGTCAAACACTCCTAGCTATAAAATTGGTCCAATAAAAGATATCACTAAAAAAACTTAAACTTTTTACATATCCCCTGGATCATCATAGCTGCAACACTCCAATCCTACTTTAAAAGGAGTTAAATTTCAGCCCAAGAAGATTGAAGTGTATGTGCCACAAATGAATGGAACTAAAGCTATTCAGACTATACTAAGCTAGTTTATATAAACTATACTAAATCAGTGGAATGTTATGCAGTATTAAAGTTAGGAGGTGCTTGGAGCAGTTGCACATTAAGTCTTCATACCATCTCTGACCTGTACAGATCTGACTTGCCACTAGAAGCCGGTGATTAGAAGTGAGGCTGGGAACCAGGGCATCTGGGCTCTGTCCTTGCTCTTGGTGTGGGGGAGGTGGGAGAAGGGAGTTGCAGTGTTGACACTGGATTTATGACCCAAATACCTTGTTCCAGCAGACCCAAAACCCTTTCCATTCAATAATAGGTGGATTTTATTGATACACAGTGATAGCAGATAAAAACAATTCTATATCTATGAGTTCTAGAGCGGTCATCAAAGTCCAGGTACATATGGCCAGTCCACAAGCTTCACTCTGAGGTTCTATATTGAATGTCAGATATCAGCAGCCTGGAATTTGGAGGCCGCTTCTTCCCTCCCCCCTACAGTGTGGTGAGTGAGAAGGGCTGGTGATATGCCATTTGTCCAGGGTGGCCTTGAGTTCCCTTCTCACGGACCCTTTTCTGCACTGAAATCCCTTATTTTGTATTCTTTTCCCTCCTGATGACTCTTCATTTCTGGCCATCCCTGATTGGTCTCTCAGTGGTCATAATGCTGTCTATGTTCTGTGCTGTCAGCATAATCCTTTGTTTCACAAACTTATCACATGCACACATCCTAATTTGGTTCTATCTGGGTCTTCTAATTTGATCCGTTCCCCAAAACCTGAAATCCCAAGGGCTTTGTAGTTAGGCACTGTGACCTAATGCCACCTTGTCTCACGTTATGGAACAGTGTGGATACATTTCTTTAATTTCCCAGTCTGTGTGTCTGCTCACTGCTTGTCTGCCAGACACAATGGGCCTTAAGGAAACTTTCAGAAACAGGCTTTTAGAAATCAATTAACCCTTGCTGTTGCCCTGGACCATTATCTAATGCATATCTACTTTACCTATAAGCCAGTTCCCAAGAGCAAACCTCTAAATACTATTTTCTAGCCAGCAGCAGCAGGAGCATGCAACCAGGAGTTGGAGAAGTATGAGGGCTTAGGGGTCATGGTTTCCCTCTATAGGCCTCCTTCATTCTTTGCCAGGGTGGAGGATAGAGGTAGAATGCTGTGCTGCCAACCCCTGCAGACCCAATCCCAGCCCCTCTGACATGACCCCAGTCCCTCATCCTTCCCCAAAAAAGACTGCTTTTTGCCCAGAGGTAGGCGAAAGCTGAACAAAAGTTCAATTAACCATGGTTCATTGAAGTTAATGGAAATGTGTTCATACTACCTCAAACACTGCCAGCAGTTCCCTGGCCAGATAATTAATGTGGGGTGTGGCTTCCTTCTGCATACCCCATTTTTGTTCTGGGTGGAGTGGGTGGTGGGAGAAGGTTGTACTGTGAAGAGGCTAGAAGCCAGGAGCACAGAGCCATAGAGATCTGGGAAACATGCTTCCCTACAGCTCCATGTTCCCATCGCCTTATATCCCAACAGCTGTGGGCTGGTAGGGAAGTCAAAGCATAGAGCCACCAGGGTTTACGACAATAGGAGCACAGAGCCAGGGAGAAGCATGCTTCCTCACTTTCTGTGGCTCCATGCTTCTGCACTGAACCTCAGCACTCTGTGCTCTAGCTCCCAGCCCCACTGCAGTACAGCCCTCTCCCCTCCCCTGCCTACCCCAGGATGGGAATGCAGAGGTGCAGTGTGTAGGAAAGCCACAGCACCCCCATCTGACCAGGGGAAAGTTAGTGGTGTTTGGGGAAACCAGCTAAGCTGCATGGGAAATTTTCCATTAACCTTGTGTAACTGTAGCTAATTGAATTTTCTTGCAGCTTTCACCTGGCTCCAGATGAAAGGCAAAGCCCTTTCCAGGGAAGGCTGGGTGTGGGGCTGGGATCAAGTCAGCAAGGGCCATGCAGGGGTCCCTCTTCCCCCATCCCCACATCTCAGGAGGGAAATGTAGCAGGTCTGCAGAAGGAAGCCACAGGCTCCATGCTTTTCCACCTCTTGGCTCCATGGTCCTACCACTCAATCCCCCCCCAACACTGAGAAGGCCCCACCTACTCTACGGCAATAGAACTGGGAGAGTGGGTCGATTATCCATGGAGCAGGAGTGTGTGTTGCGGGAGGGGGGAGGGGATATGAGATAAGTGCATCCTGGGATGCTGGAGGACTAAAAATTGCTTGCCTTATCTCTGTGGAAACAGACTGCTATTACAGCAATACAAGCTGGGTAGCATGATCCAGAATGAACCCTCGCCCAAAGTGGCATAAATTTTAAATGCTCACAGAACACTTATCACCATTTTTCGATTATTAACACACAGACACTCTCAATTTAAATGCTACTAGCATGTCATAAGGGTAAGATGCAACAAAGTTCTGAGGGAGATAGTGGCAACATTTCCTAGGAATGCCAGTAGAGGGAGAAAATGAGCCCTGAAGATCTGCAGAAGCAAACTAAAACCCAAAAGTTACTGCAGTGTGATTCTAGTAAAAAAACATTTTATTTTCCAAAGGGAAGTGAAAGCTGCTTAACATTTCGTTGACTTTCTTATATTAAGTATACCTTTTGCATTGATAAAGTAAATATCTTAATTTTAACATGTTACCAAATACAAAAACAGCTACAGCAAAGCTTTTTCATCCCTTACTTGGTGTCTCAGGGAATGTGATGCTCTTCAACAGTTGTAACTCCTTTCAGGAAGAGAGTTGCTGAACATTCAAAATTACATTTGCACAGTTAATTTTCTATCGGATTATCACTTACAATATTGGATGTAGCATTTAAACAGCCAATGCTTTCTTCATGACTCTTCTATTAATTCCTAGAAACGTTTTTTATACAAGAAGAATAATTGTACAATGGCTAATGGGTTTATCTCTAGTCACACATGTTTCCAAGCAAAGCCTCTGAATATTAGGTTTTCATTAAAATGAAAGAGGCCATGTTTGAAATGATTCTTTTTTGGTTATTAGCTGAGAAAAGCAAGAAACAAATCTCAGTCCTCTTCGTTCATCCCTTTTTCAAATATTAAGTTGTGTACAATAGAGTAATAGAAAACGCTCAATAATTGCAAGAATTCCAAAACCAAAACTAAGCCTAAACTGCCTGATTCACAAGCATTTGCTCCCTTTCGCTGCAACCTGTCCTCTTCCTCTGTCTATTGGTGAATAAGCTGTACCATACTAATCCGTGCAGTGTATGGTGATAGAGTCTTAGGTTCAAGCCCCACGTCAGATTCTTCCTGAAGATTCTTGCCAGTCATCCTAGTCATGAATGGGAGCATGGGCATTCAGGCTGAGGAGTCAAAGGAAGCCACATATGACACTAGCCACATCCCTTCTTTGTGTGCTGTTGGCTACAAAACTGGCCTGACATATTTTACCTTAGTCCTTCCTGTTGGCCATTAGGCTTATGGAGGACATTTGATCTAGTCCTGTCCTATGTACCATCTGATGCACTATCATGAGAAAATTCCCTTTGTTTATACAGAATAGTTAACTAGTTTTTAAAAATATATTAAATGTTTAATTTTGCTTTTTCTATGAGTGCATTCTTCACGTGCATTTGAGATATCATGTACCACATGCACAATCACATTTAGTGACTGAGGCTGTACTGACCCTAAGCATTTGTTAGGGAATTAGTGCCTAGGATAGAGACAATAAATGACTGCTAAACAGTTGAGCATTCTTAAACAGCAATGCCAATTTTTTTTTAAAAATCCCCAAATGCTATACTGCTAAAATTAGTATTTTTATAATAACCTATGTATAACAATGTTCATTTATCAATTTACATATGAAACCAAATTATAATTGTGTGAGAAACTTAGTTTTGATTTGCTGTATAGAGAAAATTCTTGTCATCCATATGTCAATGAAATCGTGTTTAAACTGACTACAATATTTTAATAATATTCACTGTAATATAAGAAGTTGTCCCAAAGATTTATTTGATCATTTCATCAATATATTGTCATCCATTTTCACATGCTCTTCAGATAGTTTCTTGTTCTATTGCATCACTGTTAAATGTAGTAATTGAATGATGCCAGAATCAAATGGTTGGGTTCTTGTGACCTGTGAAGAACAAAATTTACATAGCCATTTAGCATGTGAAAAAATATATTGGAAATAAGCTGTTGATGTCTTGCTGCTTATTTTGTCATTAAATGAAACTAGCCACAGGGATAAATGACTTCCATGTTGTAAGAAAATTGGATTTTAAAATGTAGACTACACTCAGAAAAGTAAAAATGATTAATAGGGTTTTGGCAGATAGCACTGAAGGGATATTATATAAGTCTAAGGATGCTTTATAAAGTGTTACTTGATAGGTCTCATTTGAAGACTAGTGTCCTTTGTTTGTCATATCTTCCCAAGAAAAATGAAAATGAAGGTGCAAGTAGATGGGTGCTTCACATCTAATGTGCACATTTACTGCGCAGTAACTGAAATTACTGCATAGTACAGGCACACAGCTGTGTGTGCATGTCCTTACTGTGCAGTAAATATGCTGATTTACATAGACTTGAGCATAAATTTGATACCTACATCATGCATGAAGACTCCTTACTGCACAGTAGGGCTATGTGCAGCTTCAGTTGCTGATTCAATTCAAAAGAGATTCGACCCAATTTGGCAGCCAAATCTCCAAATCTGAATCAAATTGGGAGACCAATTAAAAGGTCCAAATTGATGCGAAGCCTCCGAATTGATTAGGAAAAGATTCAGAGATTCTGGGAGTCCTCACTCACCGCCGGCTGGAGCTGGACCCAGGCTCTGTGCCGGTAAGTAGGGGGCGGAGTTGGGAGCTGGAGGAGTGGGGAGGGGGCCATGGGGGGACCTCCACCAGGGCCCATCCCCTGCCTGCTCCCACAGCCCCCTTGAGCACCCCCCAACCCCCGCCCACTCTCCCAGCCCCATCAACAGCTGCCCAGTGCAAGCATGCTAGCACTTAAGAAAAAAAAAAGACCCATACTCACTAGCTGCTGCAGGGGCCATCAGGGCCTCTGGGGGGCTTGTGGCAGAGCCCCCCCACACAGCTCAGGGCAGTGGGAATCACCCCTCTGCCTGGCAGGAGCTGGTGAGTGCAGGGCTTTTCAAAGTGTCAGAACACTGGGGCCAGGTGGGGCAGCCATTGATGGGGCTGGGAGAGCAGGCAGGGGATGTGGCCTGTTCAATTCAGAGATTCAACTGATTCAGCAGCGGCTGAATCTCCAAATCAGATTTGGCCGAATAGATTCAGGACAGTGATTCAAATCGCCAAATCAAATCACTGTCCCCTGAACTGGCCAAATCTGAATCCAAAGTAGGCACAGGCCTACTGCCCAGTAACACTGTGTGTGTGGACTGACTTAGGACTAACTTTAATCGCAAGTCAGTCCACACACAGTCTTAATGCGCTTTAATGCCTGCGCGGGTAGATGCCAGCCTATTCCCACTTCCTGTGCAGTAAATATAAGCTGGCATAAATGCATGTGTAGACATGCCCTAAGGGGTTTCTATATGAAGAGATTCTGATCATGTCCCTCCTTGATCATCTTTCAAACTTTTTCTTTTTCATCAAAGAGCTTAAACCTATTATGTAATAGATAATTTTTTTTGAGAGCACTGAATACATGAGAACTAGAAAACAAGTTTGAAAGGGAATAAATTTTAAAAGAATTTATACACAGGCTGGCAAACAAGCTGGAAGACTGCCAACAAGTGAAAACAGAGTGGGCAAGTAGGAAAGGTTAAGCAGAAATCGGACAACTAGGTGCAACTTAATTAAAAAGGGATCTTAGATTTGTTCTTGGGAATCTTCTGATTATATGGCTATGTGTACTTTATAGCAGTTAGGGAAAAGGTTTCCTGATTTATAAGTCTTGCTCCTAGCTTGCATTTTGTATTCATTTAAGAAGAATGTCATGTAACAAGTCACCACTATCTGTCACTTAATTTTTCTGAGTCTTTATTTGAATTTTCAGGTAGGCTTCCAATTTTTTGTTCTCTCTCCCTCTGAAGAAGGGGGAGAGGTGATGTCAACAACAAGAAGCAACTTGTCGTTTCTTTGAAAGCAGTTGTCTACATGAAACAAAACAATTGCTTGTTTAGTTAGAAACTATGTTCAAATGTTGGTATTCTTGAAGACTTTTTGGCAAAAACTGAACATTGAACCATATTTTTAATGTTCTGTGCCTATAAAATGGTCTCAGTGTTCAGGGGCAGATCCAAGGTTGGGTGCACTGGTGCACTTGCACCTTCCCCACCCCACCCCTTCCACCACCATTTGATTCCTGCTTCATCTAAAATTTAAAACTAACTGCCTAGCAGTGGCAGCAGCATTTCTAGTCAGACAGTGCTGAGGGAGACACTTCACTTTATGACTTATAATCTACCTGATCCCTTCTAAACTCTTCATTCCACAGGTGTTAATGGCCCCCTCTTCTTCTTAGTGGTCTTGATATTCCACCAATTCTGTAATTCTGCTGCCTTTTAGCTGCTTCTGATAATTAAGCCCTGCAGACTGTTTGTAACTCATTCCAATGAAGTTATATTTGTTTTTGCTTCAGTACAGCCCTTGGCCCCTAGCATATTAGTAAAGCTTCTAGTTTATATTTAACTGGCAAAAATATGTGTTGTTTCATATATGATGATTCACCTCACCATCTGCACCCCGCCTTTTCAAAATTCTAGATCTGCCCAAATCAGTGTTCCATGTTCTCCTATGTAGCAGGCATATGGTGCATCTATACATGCTTCCCCACAGATGCACACACCGCAGTTGTTACTGTGCTGTCATTTAGTACTTGCTTTAGGAAGTACTAAGTGATGGTGCAGTACTGTGCCGTCCTGGTGGTGCACAGTTATTGTTAGCAGCTACATCACCATAGCAACGCATTATAGCAAAGTAGCTGTCGCTATAATGAAGTAGTGTCGGTGTCATGGTTTGTGTCTGCTGATGCTATGCCACCATAGCAATGAGCACATTGCCATAGTACATCGCTAGGTGACAATGTCACATGTTGATGCACCCATGTAGAATTAAGCTTTCATTTTTTTTGTAAAGTCTCTAGCTCTTGTATTTCTGAAGAACTTTCTGTACACTGAAAATGTACTCTAAGCTGATGTTGTGATGTCAGAGTGAGTCTGTGGGTGATGTGACATAACCCAGGAACTCCTGGGTTAACTCCTTTAAGTTATTCATATAGCTTAAGTTATTCATATAGCTTTCACTAGTTTTAAAGATTAACAGCTGGTCAATATGCACACAAAAGGAAAAAGATAAACATGTTGGGAATATTCAAACAGCCAGTGTATAGTGTTCCTTTCTGGTTCCATAAGAGTGCAAAGCTTTAGGTTGACAGCTTAACTTAAATTGTATCTACACATCAAAATGAACATTTAATTGGAGCAGGGCTGTCCAGCTTCTGGCCAGCAGGAGGCTGCATGGCCTGTGGGCTGCAGACTCCCAGACCACACACAGCACAGCCTGCACACCACAGGGGTATATTTCCTGGGGCTCCCCACACTGTGCTAGCAGCCCACCCTTCCTCTTGCTACTTATGTAGTATTGGAAGCCTGGATCCTTTCTTGGCTGCCTGCTCCATGCAAGAAACCCAACCCCTCTACCCTGACTGCATAAGCAGTTGGGACTTTCCCTAGATGTGTATGCAGTGCAGACAAACTCTCTTGGCCTGGCTCCCCAGCTGTGCATGCAGCCTGGCAGCTTTCTTGATTACATGTATAGTGCCAACAGTGTTGCCAACCCAAGAAATTATTTTTTACTGACCATCTGCATGTTTTTACTGACAGAGAATGTTTTGTACTGACAGGTATTTCTACTTTTAGTTAAACAAAAATTGTTGGCAGCCCTGTGTGACTGCAGCAGTGGTTTTATACATCCAGGTTACCCTTATAAAAACTAAATGGGTTATTGCAAATGCAGGAGTCCCCTACCCTCCCCACAACCTGATATTCCTGACTACAACCTGTACCATGCTGCCTCTCTAACCAGACCCTCATTGGCTCCACTTCCTCTATCCCAGTATGGACCCCCACCCACTGCTTCTTCCTCTCCTGGTCCACAGTCCCATCCTGGCTGCCCTACCCCACCCCATAATTTCAACACAAGTGACTATTAGAGCCAGGGGATGGGCATAGGGACCCAGCAGCACACTGTTAAAGAGGTGGGTGGAATCTAGCAGGATCTGGTAAGCATAAATCCCTGACAAGAGCTTTATGTTTACAGGGGGCTGCACTTCTGCTCAGACAACAGGTGATGTTGCTGTGCTCCATCTCTAGTATTTTCTTGGGATAGAGTTTTAAAGCTGTAGTGGGTCAATGTTTTTACAGGTGGCAAAAAGTTTTTACGGATTTTTACAGACATGCTTTTAAAGTTGCTTTGTTATGGATAGTCCATAAATTTATGGAGAATTGGCAACCCTGAGTGCCAACAGCTCAACCCCTTCTCATCCTGACCCCCAGTATGTGGGCAGCATTGGATAGTCACCAGCTCACAACCAGAATACATACCCAGAGTCTCTGGAGAGTTTGTGGTCTGGCTCCTAGCATGTGCTATGTACAATGCCATCCATTCTTCACTGCTGTTGTTACCTGTGCTAGAAAATGTTAACCCATGCTACAGTCATGTCCTGATTTTGCTGAGCAAATACAGCCATGATAGGACCTATGCCCAGTCATGCTGTGGCACACCCTGGTGGGCACGTGGCTCCTGTCCACTCTGGTCCATTCCCTATTGCTCACTTGCTGCACCTTGATCTTGTTCCCAAAAGGCTTGGGAGGTTGCTTTGGGGAGTCCAGGGGGATTCTAGTTCACTGCTGATCTGTCTCCAGTCAATCTGCCACAGTCCCTCCAGACCTATTGATGCCCTATGACACCTGGTGCCTTAAGGGCTGTATTTGTGGCCTCCATACACCCCCATAATCATGCCCATGCCTTGCAGATGTTAAAGGTTATCATTTCAGCCTGACAGCATGCCCCCAGTGCAGTGTTTGAACCTTCCAGCCTCAAAGCTTTTGTTGGGGTTTGGCCTTCCTGGTCTTGGCCCCCTTTTTCTGGCTGTGCTTTTCTTTACTGTAGCTGTACCAGCCTCCAGCTCTTGGGTGCCAGCCCTATCTTGCTTTTCCTGGGCTCTGGGACCCTGGCCCTGGTTGCCCTACTTGGCTCTAGTCCTGACCCTCTCAGCTTTAGGCAACCTCTGTATGCCTTTCCTGGCTCTGGTTTTGGTCCTTTTGGGTTCTGTCTGCCTATGTCCTGTCACAGCCCCTGGCAGGGCTCAAACCTTTCATGTCCCTCAGGTCACCTCTTCATCCCTTACAGCCACACCTAGTCTACAGGTATTAACTTGAACAAAAAGGTAAGGAATTGCTTTAAAAACAACCTGCTCCTCCACTTGGGGTAAAACAAATATTTAATCAGCCATTGCCCACAAGACTCTCATCTTTCTGTCTTCAGGGTATTTGGTGCCTGCCTGGTTCTCTTGGACAGCTCCTCCCACCTGACAACTCTGTCCCTTGTAACGTACTGGCCCTCTCCCCCTTGCCTTTCTCCAAGTGCTAACTTTAAGTGTCTGAGATTGCAGACCACTGGTCAGGTGGCTCTCTAGCCCCTGTACAGATGTTCCTCTTTAATCCTAATGGGCTGCTTTCTCCTCCAGGTTGCAGCTTAGTTCTGCTGCTTACTAGGGCTATGTGAAGCTTCAGTAGCCGATTCAATTCGGAGAAGATTTGGCCCAATTCAGGGAGTGAATCTCTGAATCCAAATAGAATTTGGAGACCAATTAAAAGCTCTGAATTGATTCAGAAAAAGGTTTGGAAAAGATTTGTCGATTCAGTCATAGACTTAACAGGCAGCTGACATAGCTGCCTCCAGCTGGTAAATCTGTTGGGGTTGGAAGAGGGAAGGGGTATGGGGGAGAGAGGGATTGGGGCTGGGACAAGCTGCCCAGCTAAGATGGTGGGGAGAGGGGGCACGAGATGCAAGCGCAGCAGTGCTCAGAGTGGGGGCTCTGCTCTGCTGCTGCTTACCCAGCTGGGGGTGGAGGGTTGGGATGCAGGAGCGGCTCGCTTCGGGAGGAAGGGGTCCCCCACTCCCAGCGCTGCCACACCCACATCCTGCACGTCCTCTGCACCAGCTAACAAGCAGTGGCAGAGCACAGTCCCCGCTCCAAGCACTGCCCCACTCACCACCCATGCTCCCCCTGTGCTTCTCCCATGTGAGTTGGCAAGCGGCAGTAGAGCATAGCCCCCACTCCGAGTGCTGCCATGCTCGCATCAGTGCTGGGAGTGGGGATTCAGTGCTGCTGCCACTTCCCAGCTGGCAAGGGGGGCATAGAATGTGGGCGCAGCAGTCCTGGGAGCAGGGGCTATGCCTTACTGCTGCTTGCCCCGCTCTGCCTGGAGTGAGCCACGCCCACATCCCACCCCCCACCCGCCCCAGCTGGGCAAGTGGCAGCAGGGCAGAACCCCCGGCTCCCAGCATTGCCACACCCATATCCCGTGTCCCCCTGCTCCCTCCCTGGCTCCCACACCCCCCTGCCCTGGCTCCCCCATACCCCTTCCCTCCCCCAACCCCAACAGACTTATCACCTGGAGGCAGCTGTGTCAGCTGCCTGTTGTTTAGTCTATGGCCAAATCTTGAAAGCGGCACTGAATCTTTTAGATCCAATTCAGCTGAATCAAACTGGAACAGTGATTCAAATCTCTGAATCAAATCACTGTCCTCCAAATCGCCCAAATCCAAAGAGAATACTTGCCGCTTTGCACAGGCTACTGCTTACCTCCACAGCCAAGCTAACCTGGCTGTGCCTCTCCCTGTCTAGTAACAAAAGCCTTTAGTTTCCTGTTACAATGCCCTCAGAAGTAACACTTACTTCTTTTCCAAATTGAGTTGTATTGCTTCATCACCAGTAATCAAGTTCCTGTTATTGGAAAAAAATCTTCTTGCTTCACCCAGAAGACAGATCTTGTTTTTCTACAGGCATATTGTTTTTACTGTACAGCCACTAAAAAGCCTTTGTAAATTATGCCCATTCTAAACAAAAACCTAAAAGGAGAAAACAAGTATTTAGGTGTCTCATTGACAGAATCATTTGTCTTACTTCAGCTAGAAATAACGAGTTATATTAGAAATGGTTTATTTATGCAGAAATGTGTGTTTATACACATATGCATGTGTGTGCATACATACACACACACACACAATCTCTCTCTATCTGGTTGCTTGAGAAATACAAGCCAACAAAAGCAAAGAGAATCAGCTGAAGCATTTGCTCCTTCCTCTCCAAGTGAGCTCAAATAATAGTGTTTAAAATTATCCTGTATTTGCAATAACCCACTTAGTTACTACAAGGCAGATTCTTAGTAAATTTTGAATTGTCGTCTTTGATGGAATACGGTTACATTGTTTGGGATATATATTTGAAGCATGCCTAAAAATTATTTTACCTTTAGGGATAATACTGTGGAATTCAATAGAAATTATTCTGACTTATGTTCTACACATACTTAATTGGTTCTATAAAAGCTAGCTTAATAACCTATAAAATAGTAATCTTTTCCATAAGATTTTAACTACCTATAGAATTTTATAAAAGGGATACATTTTAGTTTTAAACTCTATATGATAGTTTTTAAAAGCTATCATAATCTGTCTCTTGGGAGTATATGCTGTAAAAGGGCATCTTTTACTGCATTGCATCCTTCTCCATTATGTAAATGAAGTCTTCATGTTAATAGATGCTTCTCTACCTCCTCCTAAATCTCCATTTTCTGGTTCCTGAGACACCCACAATGAGGCACCTCTCACACCACAAGCTCTTCCTGGCTGATTCTAACCTGGTTGTCTTTAATAGAGATGGTCAGGATGTAATCCCTACAAAAAGAGATTTGGGTGGAAGCCTTGGAAGTCAGTGCCCCACCATACTGCTCCTGGATAGAGCCAGGGTGGAGGAAAAACTGGCAGTGGTGATGGCTTTGGCATAGGCATTGGTCTTCCAGTAATTTCACTGACCCTTTACCTACGCCTTAAAAATTCCATTTTTCTTCCACGATGTGCTGGTCCTCAGCAAGCTTACCATGAGAAAAGCAGCTGAAGGAAATTGCCCCTGCCAATGCACACTCATATGCCCCTGTTAACTGTCTTGGTGTGGGTCACTCGCTCTTTCCTTGAGTTGCTGGGTCTCTAGCTGGCTTGGCCTTCCTACCCAGGCAAACCCTACCTCCTTGCCTACATTGCTATCAACTGTTAGGTTCCTCAGCTGAGAGCAGTTAAATTGCTCTCTGCCCCCAAAAAACCCTGCAAAATGCCAACCAAAATGAATCCAGACAACAAAGCCCAAGCTAAGTAGACACCAGCCCTCACAAACCCTCTTCCAAAGCAGTCAAGGCTTCCTGCTCCTCTCCCAAGCAGGAGTCCCTGCTCAAACTCCCTAGTTAGCTGACCTGTCTCATCCTTGGCAACACTCACTTCCTGCATGCATTAAATCTTCTGTTTGATACTTGCCAAATAAGGAATGGGGAAAGTTATTTCACTAGGGCCTAAATCAGAGAACAGTTTGTCACTTTTGGGTAAAGTTTGGATTACTTCATCAAGATGGTTGGTTTTGGTGCAATTTTTAGCTTCCTTGTCCTATAATTCCTATAGATCCTATAGTTAAAGACTGTTAAAATGGCAATTAAAGGTCATATCAAACTTAGTTTGTAATCTCTTCATTGTCTTGGCTGCAGTTGTGCAAGACATTTCCCATAATATATTTAGTTATTTGTTATGTTGTTGATGAATAGCAAACTAATAAAGCTTCAGAAACAATAAAAGCTGCATAAAATGTTAACAGTGCTTCATTTGAATGAACCAAGTTACACAGACTTGTGGTGATAATCCTAGGGTATTCTTAGATCACCTTTGGTTTTGATGAGAAGGCCTGGGGGAAGTAGGGGAGAGGGCTGAAAAGTTAGAAGTGTGGTGTTCTAGAAGCTTATTTTTGGGGCTAAAGGTAAATTGGACTGCATATAGCAGCTAAGAGAAATAGACTTTTAAGACATAGCTGACTGACCACTTCCAGCTTTGCAGACTCCAGGGACTATAAAGACAGCAAGCCAGGAAGTGAGAGTCGCTCCAGACTAGGGAACTAGAAGGTAAGGAGTTGCAAAGGTACATGGAATAAGCAGTGGTGAAGGCTTCTGGACATAGCTATTGTGAGGAAGCAGAAGGGCAAAACCCAGAGCAGTAAACTGGGAAAATGGCCATTGAGAGGGTTACCCACTATAATCATAGCCTGCCATAACTTTTTAGCCTCTTCAAAGGGAGGTTAAGATACTTTGAGGGGCCAGATAAGTATTCAAGCTCCTGGCTATTTCACCAGACTGAACACAACTCATGAATGTTGAGAACATCAGGAACAAGATTTTTGTTCAATACAACTGTCCATCTTCTAAACTACTTGCAAGCTCAAGACTCTGGAATATGATTTACACACATATATTCTTCCATGAAAGTTTGAAACATACCAATAATACTGCTTATCAACAGCAAGATATGCCAAATTTCTGCAAATTTGTTTTTTAGAAAGGCTTGATGACTAATCAATGAGGCTTAATAATGCACGTTATTTAGCTAGTCAATTCTTCAATTACTGATTACAGATCACTTATAATAGGAATTCCACCAACAAGCTATTGAGTTGGACTACAGTCTCTTACTGTATTTATCAGTGGCACTAACTGTTGTATTTCTCTAGTCTTTCAGATATTTTCTTTCTATTGGGGTAAATTAACTGTGTTGAATCCTAGCATAAATTGTAATTTTCACCCAGTTGTTCTTAGCTGTTGGAATCTGATACCAAGCCCCAGGCTATATCTAACCTCTTGTTTCTATCTTAGCAAGCTTCTGAAGTATTTTAAAAGGCTGGAGTGGGGGAGGCATTGGATTTGAGATGCCTAGATTGCCTGTCATCACAAGTTTATAATCCTGGGGGAGTCAACTCAATCCATTTTTTTCCAGTATAGATAATTCAAGTAATGTGCAGTTAACTAAAGAGGTCTTCCAGTTGAAAACCTTTAAACCAATATTCTACATATTATGCATAAACCCTAATATTTCATGGTACTCTTAGTGAAAGAATTGATTTGCTATTCATGTTCTCATCCCAGATCTGTACTCCCAACATAATTAAAGAGTGTGCCTTGTGTGAGTTAGCTGGCTCCCATCATCCCACAGTTGAACCTGTTTCAGCTGTGCTCTGTTTTCATTGTTCCTAAATCAGTTTGGGACAAAAGGCACTACCAAAATCCTAAAATCATTACTAACATACTTTGATAGCACTGGCCCCATAGAAACAACAACCTATTACATGTTAATGGTATTTATTTTTTAAATTAGCCAGGCTATCATCTTATCCAAACTGGCTATTTAAAAACCTTCCAAATTAACTGATTAGGAAGAATTTTTTGCAGAGCTATTTATTGGTAAGGAAAACTTAGATCCCTTTAAAGAATTCTGTAACTATGCAGCAATATTCTAGGTACAAAAGGATAATGTTCTTGCTACACCTCTAGTGCTTAAGTATTACCTAATTATTCTTGCATAATGTCATAATTCCTTCAGTGCTCTGCTTTTCCTTTATGGGCCACAGATCTCTCTCTTGATTGACTAAAAGTGTACAGCCTCCAGCAACACCACACAGCTGACAAAAAGCATTATCGTGTCATAAAAGGATAACATTAAATTGCCCCATTCCTTATGAGATGCAACTACTAATGAACAACCCCCTTTTTAATACTGTTTCAGCTTTGCCAGACACATGCTAATATCCTCTCATCACATCGAGAATGGGAACTGCTGTCATTTAGAAACACCACTTTGTGTGTTCAAATAAGTAAATAGAAATGCATCAGATACTCAGGTTTTGATATTAATTCTTCAAATATCTTGAACAGCTTGGCAAGGTTAACCTATAAACAAGTGACTGGTATTCCTATCTGCCTTTCAGTAATACTCTGTTTAGTATCTAGTCACTTGTCTAGAAGAAACCATTTGATTTTCCAAGTCTGTACCATTTTTTCCCCTGCCCACAACAGGCACAACTAAATAGCTTCAGTTGAATTTTGGTTTGAGTTTTGACAGCCCAGCTCTCAAAACAAAGCTTCCCCACTGCCAGTGTTAACATTTGCATTCTCCAGTGCTGTTCCTCCTCTGCACTGATCTTCCTTCAACTGCTTTAGAGCTGAACAATACTGACTTTGAAGGGGCAGTGTCCATCTCTGATGTCCACATGCTTCAAGGAGTCTCTGCTAAGTGAACTGAAGAATTCCATCCCCATGTAATCTGTTGGCTTTTAGCTCAGGCAACATAGCAAGCCTCTGAACTCAGGAAAGCAAGCTGCTTCTTTTCAAAGTAAATTTAAGTCTGCTCTGGCAAGCAAATATGGCTAAAAGGCAGTTATGTGCTGATGAAGAATGGGCTGATCTCAGTTCGGTATAATTAATTGAGAGACATAAACAAGTTAATTGTCTGATAAGGGAGGAATCTTGAACTAGTTCACTGAAATAATTACAGAGCTAGCAAATCCAGACAGATTTTTTTTTAAAACCTTTCATTCCAAATACAAACTTCTAAACTTGGTGCCAGGTCGTGTTGTCACAATGTTCTAAGCAAAACTGTAATGTAATTAAATAGTGAAAGCAGAACACATACCGCAGCTACTTACTGCATTCCAGAACAGCAGCCTCATGCATGCTGCACTGTTCTGAGATGGGGTGGATCGAAAGGGGGTGCACCCCCTTTTCAGATTGTATCTATTCCTGCAGCATCCCCCTTTGCTAAATCCTGGATCTGCCCCTGCGCCAAGTGCATTGCTTCCCTAAAATGAAAGCAAGGTTGCTTTGCTGATGTCATAGGGATAACGGAGACCTGGTGGGACTCCACCCATGACTGGATCACGGGTATAGATGGCTATACCCTGTACAGGAGGGATCGTGTAGAGAAAAGGGGCAGGGGTGTAGCTCTCTATGTTAAGGAAAGCTACGCGTCCCTGCAAGCTGATATTGGTGACCAGGGTGGACAGCTGGAGACCCTCTGGTTTAAAATCCATGGGGAACATGGCACAGGGGACACAATGGTGGGAGTCTACTACAGACCTCCCACCCAAAGTCCTGAGCTTGACCAGGAGTTTGCCCGGGAACTGGCTGAGGCCGCATGCTCCAGGACCATGGTTGTCATGGGTGACTTCAATTACCCAGACATCTCGTGGGAGGATCGCTCAGCAAAATCTGAGCAGTCGCAAAGCTTCCTCTCGTGCGTAGATGACCTCTACCTGACTCAAGAAGTCTATGGGCCAACGAGAGGCAAAGCGCTGCTCAACCTGGTACTGGCTACTGGGGATGACCTAGTCGGCGACCTAGTGATCGATGGGAAGCTGGGTGACAGCAACCATGAGCTGATCACCTTCACCATCCGCCAAAAAGCTGGCAAGTCAGTCAGCAACACGGAAGTCCTTGAATTCAGGAAAGCTGACTTTGACAAGTTCAGGAGGCTTGTCAGTGAGGCCCTAAGGGACCAAGACCACGGGGAGAGGGGAGTTCAAGATGAGTGGTTGCTCCTCAAGGGAGCAATCCTCAATGCACAAACTAAGTCTATTCCATCTCAGAGGAAAGGCAGCAAGAGGGCACAGCAGCCCCCCTGGCTCTCCAGGGACCTAGCAGACCTCCTGAGGCTAAAAAGAAAGGCCTACAAAGGATGGAGGATGGGAGTCACCTCCAAGGAGGATTATTCTGCACTGGTCCGGTCCTGTAGGGAGCAGACCAGGAAAGCCAAGGCTGCAACTGAACTCCAACTAGCTTTGAGCATCAAGGACAATAAAAAGTCCTTTTTCAGATATGTGGGGAGCCGGAAGAAAAGCAGGGGCAACATTGGACCCCTGCTGAACCAGATGGGGCAACTGACAACTGACACCCAGGAAAAAGCCAACCTATTAAATAGGCACTTTGCGTCGGTCTTTCATCAGTCCCATGGGATGCCCATGCCCGCTACGGGACAGGAAGTCCAGGTGAGGGTGATCCCCTGCCCTCCATTGATGCTGGCTTCGTGAAGGAACATCTTGAGAAGCTGGATACCTTCAAGTCAACCGGCCCTGACAAACTTCACCCCAGGGTACTCAAGGAGCTGGCGAGCATCATAGCCCAAACCTCTAGCACGGATCTTTGAAAACTCTTGGCACTCTGGTGTAGTGCCCGAGGACTGGAAGAAGGCCAATATGGTGCCTATCTTCAAGAAAGGGAGGAAAGTGGATCCGGCTAACTATAGGCCCATTAGCCTGACTTCTATCCCGGGGGAGATCTTACAAAAGTTTATTAAAGAGGCCATCCTTAATGGACTGGCTGATGCCAACATCTTAAGGGACAGCCAGCACGGGTTTGTTGCGGGTAGGTCTTGCTTGACCAATCTCATTTCCTTCTATGACCAGGTGACCTATCACCTGGACAAGGGAGAAGAGATTGATGTCATATATCTTGACTTCAAAAAAGCCTTCGATCTGGTTTCCCATGATCACCTCTTGGAGAAACTGGCCAATTGTCACCTTGGGTCCTCCATGATCCACTAGCTGGAAAATTGGCTCCGGGGTCGGACCCAGAGGGTAGTAATTGATGGAAGCCACTCATCGTGGTGTCCTGTGACCAGTGGGGTCCCCCAAGGCTCTGTCCTTGGACCCATACTGTTCAACATCTTCATTAATGATGTGGACACTGGAGTCAGAAGCGGACTGGCCAAGTTCGTTGATGACACCAAACTTTGGGGCAAAGCATCAACACCAGAAGACAGGCGGATGATCCAGGCTGACCTGGACAGGCTCAGCAAGTGGGCGGACCAGAATCTGATGGTGTTCAATGCCGATAAACGCAAGGTTCTCCACCTTGGGAAGAAAAACCCGCAGCATCCTTATAGGCTCGGCAGTGCTATGTTGGCTAGCACTGTGCAAGAAAGAGACTTGGGGGTCATCATTGACCACAAGATGAACATGAGCCTGCAGTGCGATGCTGCAGCTAGTAAAGCGACCAAAACGCTGGCTTGCATCCATAGATGCTTCTCAAGCAAATCCTGGGACGTCATTCTCCCCTTGTACTCGGCCTTAGTACAGGGGGCCGAGGCTGCAGCTGGAGTACTGCGTCCAGTTTTGGGCTCCACAATTCAAAAAGGATGTGGAGAAGCTTGAGAGAGTCCAGAGAAGAGCCATGCGCATGATCAGAGGTCAGGGAAGCAGACCCTACGATGACAGGCTGAGAGCCCTGGGGCTCTTTAGCCTGGAAAAGCGCAGGCTCAGGGGTGATCTGATGGCCACCTACAAGTTTATCAGGGGTGACCACCAGTATCTGGGGGAACGTTTGTTCACCAGAGCACCCCAAGGGATGACAACTAGGTCGAATGGTCATAAACTACTGCAAGACCGTTTCAGGCTGGACATAAGGAAGAATTCCTTTACTGTCTGAGCCCCCAAGGTCTGGAACAGCCTGCCACTGGAGGTGGTTCAAGCGCCCACATTGAACACCTTCAAGAGCAAACTGGATGCTTATCTTGCTGGGATCCTATGACCCCAGCTGACTTCCTGCCCTTTAGGCAGGGGGCTGGACTCGATGATCTTCCGAGGTCCCTTCCAGCCCTAATGTCTATGAAATCTGGGCTGCAACTGTACCATGGATAAGCTAATTGGCACTGTCAAGGAACTGTGCCTACCCTGATCCTGATTCAGTGGCACACCCAAAGCAAAATGGCATGCGAAGTGTGGTCCAAGTGTTAGGGACATGGCTGGTCAGCTAATTCTTTAGCCAAGTGGGCCATTCTAGGCAGTACAGTAGCAGTGGTGTGGGGGTAGCAAGCAGGATAACTGCCTCGGGCGCCAAAGCAAAGGGGTGTCAACAGGTGAGTCATGAGTTGATATTTCTTTATAAATATTTCAAACACTTTTGGCTGATGTGGCTGATAAATGCTGCATGCATGCACACAGCTGCAGCATGCACGGGGCCAGCCCAGCAGCTTGGAGAGCACCGTCCAGCTGGTGAGTCTCTTATGGGGGAGAAGGAGTGGGGGGGGGGGCAGATTGAGCCCCCACCTCAGGTGAGAGGGGAGGGGGGCTGGAACAGAGGCAGGTTCTGCCCAGCTGGGGCAGGGCGCAGGACAGAGCCATGAGAAACTCACCAGGTGGGCGCTGGAAAATGGGGGTGACTCCCACCACTACCTGCACCTCCAGGCAAGCATGGAGAGGATGTGTGCCCCCCAGATCTCTGCACAGAGCAAGGGTGGGCTACTGCTATAGGCTTTCCCTGGGCCCCAAACTTCCTTGCTATGGCACTGATTCTAGGTGTAGAATCCATCTTATCTGAACTTCCCAAGTTTGTCCTGTGTGGTTCATCCCTATAGATCAATGCTGACAAAAGAAACTGAACTGTTTACCTTCAGAGCTGCCTCTTGGTTGCAATTGCTTGGCTTTCTGTTATCACAACCACTTTATATGTTTTTTTATGTTTGTTTCCCTCTACTTTCCACTCTTTCACTATAGAGCCATGTATAATCTATGCCATGGCCTTCCAGGAGCTCATAGGACACTGAATTGGTGTCTGTTTTCCTAGTTCTCTTTATTAAATTTGTATTTGCAGGCAGAGTAACATTAAAAAACCCCAGCAGATGCTGTATATTAATGTGGTTCCCTGTTGTGCAGGCCTTATAAAGGGAAAGAGATGAACAGTTTAACCAAGGAATGTGACAGTTAACACAACAGCTTAATTCTGTGCAAGTACCAGATCTTCACTCTAGATCAGTCTTTTTGGTGTAGTTCTATTTTTATTAACCAAGCAGTGATATTTCCAAGAAAATTATAAAAACAATAATTTGGAAAAAATAATCTATGCAGTTGAGCAGTACCTGCTAAGAAACTTACATAGTTTGCACTGATACCTTTGTTTCTAATTTGTCTATCAAAATTGGTGCAGGCTTTTTTTCTTCTTATTAAGCCTATTCTGTTGAAGTCCAGATTTTCGGTTGGGAGTTAGGTACCTAAAATCCCAGTGAAAAAGCAACCAACTTTGGAAAATCTAGCCCTCAATACCATATGTAAAATGCTGTGTTTTTCAGTTCAGTGCATGGAAGACTGTGGCCTGTATCACTAGATTTCCTGCATGATCACTAGCCAACACCCTTTTAGCCTTCTTAGAAGACTGATCTAAAGATCTGACAGGGCATAGAAAATGAATTATTATTTCACCCCAAAATAAGGCCCACCCACACCATGACTGAGGATCATAGGGAAGTAGGGAAGGGCACACGACAGTCATCTAGTCCACTCAAAACACTCGTGAGGTCATCTTATCCAGACCTGGTACTCAAGGCAAGATCATCTCTGATGAAAACAGCTCAGTCAAGTGTCTGTTCAACCTGCTCTTGAAAATTTCCAGGGACTAGAGATTCCACAACTTCTCTAGGTAGCCTGTTCCAGTGCTTAACAGCCTTTGTAGTTAGAAATTTCTCCCTAATCAACAATCCTAATCCTAAGTTTCCTCTTCTGCAGTTTGAAGTCATTGTTCCCAGTCCTGCTGAGCCATAGAGAAGAGGTTCTCTCCACTAGGGCTGTGTGAACCATTTCATTTTGACTTCTGTTTTGCTGGGACAGTGTTTCATTTTGAGTTTTGTTTCAGTTCAAAAGCACTGTTCCATTTCATTTAATCAAAACTGTTTCGCTGTTTTGATGTTGTTTTGACATTTTGCCGATAGGCTATAATGGGGAAGCATGAAACTGCCTATAACTTTGTCAATTTTTGGCATATTTGGATGAAAACAGCAGGGATAGTAGCCCCTTCTGAGGGCATCGAGCTTGCCAAGCTTCAAGGAGATAGGTGCAGGGGTTTCTGGAAAACTTCACCTCAAGCTGTTGGCAAGCAAACCTCATGACACGTGTGTGTGTGTGTTAAGGAGTGCCCTCACTGGCGCTGGGGCCTCTACATGACACAATAGTGTGCCCCGATGAGCCCTCCTCCTCCCCTACAGCCTGAGTCTGGTCCACCACTTTAAATGACAACTTAGTAACCAGCACAGTAGAACTAGCAGCATCTCAGGCAGCCAAACCATCACAGTCAATACCAGAGCAGTCCTTCCCCGCTTTTCCCTCTCCTTATTTTGTTTCACTGCAGGCAATCTCAGCTTCAACTTTGAAGCTCAAAATGTTTTGAAACTTTCAAAATGTTGCAATTGCCCTCGTTTCACTTTGAGGCTGTTTCAAAGCCCTTTGTTTTGTTTCGATTTCGCTGTTTCCAGCTCGAAACGAGTCAAAACAGCCAGCCAAATTTCATACAGCCCTACTCTCCACCCTCTTCATAATCACCTTTCAGGTATTTGACAGATGTTATCAAATCTACCCTCAGTCTTCTCTTTTCTAGACTAAATAACATTAGTTCTTTTATCCTTTCCTCATAAGTTATGCTTCCCAGGCCTCTAATCATTTTGTTGCTCTCTGCTGGACTCTTTCTAAACTTTCCACATCTTTTTTTAATTGTAGGGTCCCAAAGTGGACACAGCACTCCAAGTGAGGCCCCACCAGCATCAAAAAGAACAGAAGAATCACTTCTCTTGATTGGCAAGAGATGCTCTTGTTGATACAGCCCAGGATGCTGTTTTTTGGAAAAAGAGCATATTGTTGACTCATACTCAGATTATAATCAAGTGTAACCCTCAGTGCCTTCTCTGCACTACTTCAGCCTTGCCAATGCAATTATTCCATCGCAAGTTCAGGATGTGGTGGAAAATGTCACATTACTACCTTGTGCTTTGTACCTATTGTAGAAACTTTCCTTTTCTCCATATACAAAACTCTATATTTTTTGCTAGAATAATCTTTTTATTTTTTCCATTAAGAAGGAAAAATGGAAGTTTATGCTTTCTCAGAGACCTTGTTCTGTGATACTCAATGGTAACACACTGCATAAAAAGTTGGAGAGGGGTCTTCTGTGCAGTATACAGAAAAAAATTCTTACCAGACATGAGGTCTATAATCCATGTAGATCAGTTCCATCTCTTGCACTGTCAAGCAAGCAACTTTCAGCATCAAGTTCACTTAGCAAAATATTAAGAATCAGCACTTTGCAATAACCTTAAGGCTTTTAGCTTTTAATTACACCAAAAATGAATTCCTAGCAGCTTCAAGTCAATCACCATCATCTTGAGAGGCTGGACCCCCACAAATCAGTTGGTCCGGATAGGTTGTACCCAAGAGTGCTAAAGGAAGTGGCAGACATCATAGCGCAGCCACTGGCAAGGATATTATAGAACTCGTGGTGCTCGGGTGAAGTACCTGAAGATTGGAAGAGGGTGATTGTGGTGCCTATCTTCAAGAAAGGGAGGAAAGAGGATCTGGGAAACTATAGGACAATCAGTTTGACCTCAATCCCTGGGAAGATTTTGGAAAAAAATATCAAAGAAACCATTCTTGACAGGCTAACAGAAGGCAACATTCTGAGGGACAGCCAGCGCAAGTTTGTTGTGGGTAGAACTTGCCTCAACCTCATTTCCTTCTATGACCAGGTGACATATAACCTGACAAAAGGGAAGAGGTTGATATCATATATTTGGACTTTAAAAAAGCCTTTGACCTGGTGTCCCATGATGTCCTCATGGAAAAATTGGGAAACTGTGGCCTCTACTACTTCACAGTCCAATGGCTGGGGAACTGGCTCTGAGGTCAGACTCAGAGAGTGGTAGTTAACGGAATCAAATCAACATGGCACTGGGTGACTAGTGGTGTTTCCCAAAGCTCTGTTCTTGGACCTGTACTCTTTAATGTCTTCATAAACAATCTGGACACTGGTGTCAGAAGTAGACTGTCTAAGTTCACTGATGACATCAAGCTTTGGGGAAAAGCGTCCCCACTTGAGGATAGGCTGGTGATCCAGGCTGACATTGATAAGCTTGCAAGGTGGGCGGATGAAAACCTGATGTCATTCAATATGGAGAAATGCAATGTGCTCCACTTCAGGAAAAGAAACCCACATCACACTTACGGGCTTGGCAATGCTACACTCGCTAGCACTATAACCAAAAGAGACTAGGAGGTCATGATTGACCACAAGGTGAACATTAGCCACCAATGCGATACAACAGCTTGCAAAGTGAACAAATCTCTGGCCTGTATATAAATGCATGTACATGATCAAAGGGCAAGCAAAAGGCCTTACAAAGAGAGGCTGAGAGCTTTGGGACTCTTCAGCCTGGAGAAGTACAAGCTCAGGGGTGACTTGGTGGCAGCCTATAAGTATATAAAGGGTGTGCATCAGGATCTGGGGGAATGCATGTTCACCAGAGTATCCCAGGGGATAACAAGGTCCAATGGTAACAAACTCTTGCAAGACCATTTTAGGCTGGACATAAGGAAAAATTTCTTTACTGTCCGAGCCCCCAAGGCCTGGAAGAGACTCCCTCCAGAGGTGTGCAAGCACCTACTCTGGACACTTTCAAGAAACATTTGGACACTTATCTTGCTGAGATCCTTTGTCCCCTGCTGACTTCCTGACCCTTGGGCAGAGGCTGGACCTGATGATCTTACAAGGTCCCTTCCAGGTCTAATGTCTATGAAATCTATGAATGGCCACAAGGCAGCCAAGAAGGGAATTAACATATTTACTCAAATACAAGACTACCCTGAACAGAAGACAACCTCCCAATAATTAGATTCTATATATTGAAAATGTATGAATTACTTACAATTTGCTAGGTGTAGAATATAATTTTCAGAGTGATGGCTTGAATTCATCCTCCTCCCACTTCTGCAGCAGGAAAAATAGTGCCTGGGGGATCAGATGGTCCCTTTTGACTTTGCACTACCCTTCCCCCTCCCTCCCCCCCAACTTTTTCCTTCCTGCCCCATCTGACTGTCAAACCCTACTCAGGCTCTGTTCCCTCCCTAAGCAAAACGTGGAAGTGAGCTGAATGTAACAATAAGAACAGGAAAGAGACAGGGAGGAGGACAAGAACTGAAGAGGGGAACACGAGACTACTAGGGGTTTGACTCTAGGCTCAACCGTGACTGCTGCAAATTTCAGCACAGGTAGTCCATAAACACACTTCTGAGCACCACTTTGGTACCTACACTGTGCATGATATTAGTACAGAGCCAAAAGGCTTATGACTTAGCATATAGTTCATTGGGCTGGACTTCAACACCATTTCAAGCCACAGTGACCCCAAGCCCAGTACTTCTCAGTATGTGCGTGTACTCCAGATATCCATGACAAAGGTTCCCCATCCTATTTAGCTCCCACTCACAACTGGAACTGGGTGTTCTTGTCACAGGTCCTAGGACCCTCCAAAAATGTATATGCAGATGAGGCACAGGGCTTGGTCCACATCCAGCCTATAGAAGGCAGGGCCGAGCTAATTACATGTGAAACGCTGAGAGAGATGGCAACAGACCCTCTCAGCTACAAAGAAGTTTGGTTTTGTTTGCCAGATATTTAAGGTTCATGAAGAAGCAGAAATCATGGAAATGGAAAAGAAAGGCACTGCTCAGCTGTAGGAGTGAAGAGGAAGTCAACATGTATTTGATGTAGTGGTGTACCATGACTTGAAAAAGAATTCACTCTAAGGAGGGCTCAGTACACTAGGCACTGTGTCTTGTTCAGATGGGTTGCACTGGCTTATCTTTGTGGTAGGTTCCTATCAGCATTGAAAACATGATCTATACCTTAAAGGTAGAGAAAGGGATCAACAGAGCATCAGGGTATAAGGAGCAGAGGGAGACCCAAACCTCAAAATAATGGTAATGGAGACAAGTAAGCATGAGGTGGAAAAAGAGGTGAAGAGCAGAAATGAAGATCCTGAGACAGATGGGGAGTGGACAAAGGTGAAAAAGAAAGGAAGAAAGAAGGTGACATTGGGAACAACAGCAGAGGCAGTAACAACAAGAGTGATGATTCCAGAAGAAAGACAGGAGCAGAGGAGTGGGAGACAGAGAAGGAACATCTGGAGAAGGTACGTCAGGTGAGAAGCAGAGGACAGCTGGAGCACCACAGCAGGCTGACCACTGGGAGTGGCATGGTAGAAAAATTTGGAAAAGGCACCAAGAGAAGCTAGAGAGGAGCAGAGGCTGTGGATTGTCAGCTTTAGCTGGTGAAAGGAGGCAGACAGGATCAACGATAATCAGATACGATTTCCTGGAAAAGGTATTATTTGAGATTTGGGAGGTGCAGACAGAGCATTTTACCAGCCTGAGTGCTTTCTCAGAATAAGACTTGGGAATTGCCTTACTTGAATGGAGAAGGGTATGAGAACTTTTGGAAGAAATATGCAGAGAAATGTGAGTGAGAGGAATTAAGAGGAACAAAGTTCATAGCAGGGGAACAATCAAAAGAAAGAGTGTAGTTTGAATGTACACAGATTTACTAGAGGCAGAAAACATAGAAAGATGGATGGAAAAATACATCCAAAGGGTCATGTTGGTAGAGAAAGTAAGGGGCTAATATAGTATCTGGACAGAGTCTTGGAGGGCACGAGTAGAGTTACAGCAAACAATTGGAGCCCAGGTGGGGTGCTGCATCTCCCAACAGTGATTCAGATCCATGCATGCCAGGGTTTTATAATGTACCATGGGCAACCTAAATGGTGCAGCAAATGTGGAAAGGTGGGGCACCAGTCCACACAATGTCCCCTCACCGTGTGCTACAGATGTGAAGGGATGGGCGCACAGGGTAGCAGAGTGCCAGGAGTCCCTAAAATGCACTGTTTGTAAGGGAGAGAAACACTTGTATTGTAGGTGTCCTAAAGCCTTTGCAAGTATAGTCAGACCCCCTGAGGAACAGGAAAGCCTGGAGGAGGAGGGTGCAGGAGAGAAGGAGTTGGACACAGAGGTAGAAATGGTGGAAGAAACCGTACAGGAGGGTGAAACAGAGAAGGAGAGGGATTCAATTTCTGTGATTGAGGCAGCACAGGAGGAGATAGGAGACAGAACGGAAGGTAAGGCAGAAAGAGCAAACAGCTCAGACACGGAGATGGAGGTGGGAAAGAAAAAAGACACCTTGCATACAACAGAAGTGGAGATAGAACAAGAGAAAGAACCATGGAGACAGGCCAGGAAAAGAAAGAAAACACAGGGACTGAAGACCAAGAAGAAGAAACCTGATAATGAGAGAGGTGAGTCAGGAAGAGCCAGAGAACAGTTTCCTGACATTAATGCAGGGGCGAGCAAAGTCTGGCCCACAAGCTGGATCGGGCCTGTGGCAGAGTTCATTTCCCAGCAGCCACTGCCCGCATCTCTAAAAGATTACTAAAAGCCAGGGACTTCAATTACTTAATAGTAGGGGGTGACACAACAGGGGAAGGAGGAAACAGAACTTCAGAAATGTAATCCAAATTGTTAGCAAATATAATAAAAGAAGAGTGTGGGCAGGGAAGAAAGTTTTCAATAGAACCGACCCCAGTGGAAAGAAATAATCAAGAACTAACTTTGTGTTTATATCAAAAGAAATAAACATAAGGAAGAAACCGTAATTGTGGCATCTGGTGATCAGCAGATGCTGAAGGCAGAACTGAGCCTTGGTAAGAGCCCTGTAAGAGAAAGAGGAGTGTGGAAGTTAAATGTGCAACTGCTATAAGATTATAGATGAGGAGATGTGTCCAGCATACACAAGACAAAATGAGGAATGGAGAACACTGAATATTTTAAGTGCCAGAAAATGATGGATGATGGTGAAGATGGGGAAATTCTTCAGGAAGGGAGGTTAAAGAACCACAGGGAAAGGAACAAAAGAGCTAAGAGAGCTGCAAAGAAAGATGCATGAGCTCCTAAAGGAAGCTTCAGAAGGAAGACCAGTACGAGAAGAACTAGAGGAAACAAGGCAAGAGATAGAATGCTGGTTTAAAAGAAAGATGAGAGAGAAAATGTTTTTGGTACAAGCATCCTGTGTGGGAGAAAACAAAGAGTGGTCCTGATACTTTTTGGCTAGAATGAAGACAGAGAAAGGAGAGCTAAAAGCAGTGCAGGAAAAAGGTGGCACCCAGTTGAAAAAGCAGGAGGTGTTGGAAGCAACAAGATTTTATGAAGAACTATATCAGAAGAAAGAAATAGACAGGAAGAAGATGGAGGTTTTGCTAGAAGAGACTGAAGAGAAAGTAGAGGAGGAAAAAGCAAAGAAGACAGAAGAAAAGATAAGCTTAAAGGAAGTGGAAGAATCTTTAAAAGCCTTTAAAATAGGGAAATCAGCAGAAGCAAATGGACTACCTATGGAATTTTATAAGAAGTTCTGGGCATAGGTAAGGAAGGATATAGTGGAAGTTTTTGAGAAAATAGTAGAAATAGGAGAGACAGGGAAAGATTATACAAAAGGCACTGTGATCTTACTCTTCAGTAAAGGGGAGAAAGAACCCCTGAAAAACTGGAGACCAATTCCACTCCTTAATATGGACTATAAGCTAATGGCCAAGACACTGAGGATGAGGAAAAACCTCAAGAAGATAACACATGAAGACAAAATATACTTAGTACCAGGTAGAAAGATGTCTGATGTGATGCACCATCCCATATCCAAGAAAGGAAAATAAATATAGTTCTACCAAAGCTAGATTCAGAAAGAGCATATGACAGAGTGAATCATTATTACATATTCAAAGTGCTAGGGAAACTGGGGTTCCCAGAGAAATGTATATGTTGGACAAGGCTCTTGTATAGAGAAGCAGAGGGTCAAGTCCAAATTCATGGGCATCTAAACAAGGCTTTTAAAATCCATATAGATGATATTGCTGTATTACCTTTTCCCTCAGCAGCCATCAGTATAATTTTTCCTAGCACTTTGAATATGTAATCATGATCCACTCTGCCATATGCTTTTTCTAAATCTAGGTTTGCTATAACTGTGTTTGTATATATATATATATATATATATTAGAACAGAAAAGACATTTCAAATGGGAAGGCTGCATGTGTGCAAAAGCATGACTACTGAACTGTTTTTTGTTGCAATACTTTTGTAATCCTGATACTGGGCTTTTTACTGGAGATAGGAAATACACTTTAGTCCCTTATCAACATTTCAATGTAACATGTGTATTATGGTATAGATATGTGGTAAACCTGACTCCTATCTGCCTGCATTTACAAAGCATTTTGATAGTAGCTCCTTTGACCAGCAAATGTTCTTAATAGCCCCATGGTAGCTTTGTGTTCAGTTCTTGGTTTGCTTCTGATGTTCAGAGATGGATGGATCTCAAAATGTTCAGAGTTCAGTTTGGATAAGTACTGAACCACCTACTCCTTCCTTAGTTTCCTTCCAAACATGTGAACAGTAATCTGAAGTCAATAAAATTTGGAAATCTTAAGAAATAAGGATGCTTTTGAAGAGTGTTGGTACTTTAATCCATTTGTACCAGATACAGATACCAAGACAATGCCCTTCCTAGGAAATATTGACCCAATAATACCTATTTGGGGTAATGTTTCAAAGAGAGATTTTCAAGACCTCACTGAAATAAATAGGGTAATCAGATGTTCTATGTTACTATAAAAAAAAGCACCTCCCCTCCCTCCCTCCTTTCTTTTCTCTTAGGGCACCTATACATGTGACGGAGTTCTGGTTTGACATACATGTCAAAACAGACTTGATTAATTGAGTCTGCTGTGAGTCTGCTGGAGTGTGCTAATTAGCACACTCTAGCAGCCTCCGTGCCATATATTCAGCGTCCCTGCATTTCAAAATGGCAGCGCAGGTGTTAACTAAAGCTTGTCCTCCACCCCAGAGCATGCGTATAGATGTCCTCAGTCCTTCCACTTCTGGTATGGTAGCCACTAAGAGGAACATGTGATTGATCATTTTGAAGGTCTATGTTTTTTGTCCCTGGGACATAATTAGCTGCCCTGGTTTCAGTCCTGCAATAAACCATGCCAAACTTTTGGCCTACCTACCATTACAGCATGGGAAATGAATGGTAACATACTCACAACAAACAGGCAGGTTTTGCATTAGCACCTTGTATCTTAGCTATTAAGCTACCCAATAATCTTTCTAAATTGCTGACATTTTACAGTAACAATTATGGTACCGGAATACAGGAATGAAGCAGATGCAATATCATTCTTCAAAATGGTGAGAGATGAGGAAGGAAAGAAAATGGATTCTGGTAACAAGTGTTAAGCCTAAAATTCATAAATAGTCTGATGAGAAACAAAGAGCGCAAACATATAAAGGAGCAGTAGAGCTAGGGTTGTGCGAAACGGCACTATTTTGTTTCAACTTCTGTTTTGACATTTGAACAGGACAGTGTTTCATTTCAAATTTTGTTTAGTTTCAAAACCACTGTTCTGTTTGTTTCGTTGAAGCAGTTTTGCTGTTTTGATGCTGTCTCGATGTTTTACCCATAGGCTATAATGGGGAATCACAAAACTGCCTATAACTTTGTCAGTTCTTGCCTGATTCAGATGAAACTTACAAGGATACTAGCCCCTTCTGAGGGCATGAAACCTGGCAAGTTTCAAGGAGATAGGTGTAGGGGTTTCTGGGAAGATGCACCTCAGGTTGCTGACAAGCAAAAGTTGTGACATGGGTGACACTGTGTTAAGGTGCAGGGGGATGAAAACTGCAGGGATAGTAGCCCCTGCTGATGCCATGAAGCCTGCAAGCTTTCAAGGAGAGAAGTGCAGGGGTTTCTAGGAAACTGCACCTCAGGCTGCTCACAAGAAAAACATGTGATGTGTGACTGTGTGAGTTAAGGCGTAGAAGGGTAAAAACTGCAAGGATGGTAGCCCCTGCTGAGGCCATGAAGCCTGCCAGATTTCAAGGAGATAGGTGCCAGGGTTTCTGGGAAACTGTGTCTCAGGCTGCTGACAAGCAAAACTCATGACATGGGTGACTGAAAGCAGCCCAATTCAAACAAATGCTGCCTTTTATGCTGTTTTTCCATGCCTCCCCCAGAGCACTGGGATTGGAAGGGACCTCAGGGAAGGATCACAGTCACTGGCCAGCTACACAGTCCTCCCTCCCCCCATCTTCCCCCTCCCTCTCCTTTCTTTCTATTTCCCTGCAGGCAAGCCCAGCTTGAGTTTCGAAACTCAAAACGTTTCGACTACCGTTGTTTCATTTTGAGACTACTTTGAAGCCCTTCGTTTCATTTCAATTTCGCTGTTTCAAGCTCAAAATGAATTGGAACAGCGTCAAAATGAAACAGCCAGCAAAATTTCACACAACCCTACTAGGTACACATGGTCCTTGCTTAATGGAGCTAAGGGCTGAGGAGGAAAGACCGTGCAACCAGTGTGGACTTCAGTAAAATAGTTGATGAACTGTTTCATAAAATCATTTCCAAGATATCAAAATTCAAATTGATGTGGCTTTGTCTCTGTCATATGGATTGAAATCTCATGGATTGAAAGGTCATATGTGGAGTATCAAATGCTAATGTGCAGCTTTACAATTTGAATTAGTCTGCTTAACACTTTTATGTAGTGACATTATATTCACATGTATTTACCTTCAACAACATCCAAAGAATGTGTAATTGCTATAAGGACATGAAAACCGAGCCACATTATCTTGCTTTCTGTTACGCATGTATAGATATAGATATTGATAATGGCACTAAGCACAAAGGAAGAGTTATTGTGTGGGACCTGGATACTTCCTTCATATCATTCTTGCTTTCCTTTTCCTGAAACTGAAAAATATTCTAGCCATAATGGAATAACAGTCAGTTATAATCAGGCAGAGCAGATGTTAGTCTGTTCTGTATTCACTAACGGTAAAGTTCTCAGCAATCCAAATATATGGTCATTTAATAATGCAGTAACGTGGATCATTCATACCCGGGTGGTTCACAACCTACTTAATTCACCATGGGTCTCTGAGGACACAAGCTTCCACTCAGCCAATTCCTGGAATTTTCACTTTAAAAGGGCATTGCTTCTCCCCTCAACCATGGCATAGCATCATTTCTGTGCTGCTGAATAGAGAAAGGAAAAACAAGAGCCACAGCCATCAGCTGGAGTACTTCAGTAGTCCAGTGCAGCTGGACTGTTTACTGCTGATGCTTATGCTCCCTTCATTTAGCAAGTGGAACAAATTAAAAGAGTACCTGGAAAATCACATACTATTTTGAACCAGTTCACTATGAATCTGTTCAGCATTATGTGAAGACACTATACATTCTGCAACATGGGTCTGGTCAGTCCTCCAGGCATCCCACACTGCATCTCTCCTCACCCCACCAACACACACTGTTGCAACAGGCTCGCCTGTTCTTTTGGCACTAGTTAGCAATGAGTTTCCTTGCACTGTTGGCTCAATAAAAGCTATCTTTTTAACAACCCACTGTGTTCTTGCTCCCTACTTGAACACAGCCCATCATCTTTTCCCCACAACCCTTTGGAACCAAAAAGTGTGAGTCCAAGCACTCCTTCCTTGCTCTCCCTGCTTCCTAGTCAGGCAAACACACAGCAGACTTCAGTTGCTTGCAGGCTATTGAAGTTTGCTGAGTTCTGTTTATGAACAAGAGAATGTAAAAAAGTGAAATCGCCTCCAGCCACAAGTCACCCACACCCTGGGACTCCAAATGCATGGCTACAAGCACCCCTCTCACCCACTGCAAGTCTGGGCTAGGTACCCACTACCTCTCCTGGTGTTAGAGCCACAGCACTTAACACAACTGTGAACCAGTTCCCAATCAGTGACATGTGGGAACAATTAAATTATTGAGTGTATCTGCACCCTTAGATAATTAATCATTTCAATGCCTCCCTTGGTTTATTATTGTAAGTAAGTATGGATCATATCTACACTCAACCAAAGTCAGTAAAAAATGTTCCATTGATTTCCAGGGTTTGATTTGGGTCCTGTAGGATGATCATATAGGAAAATTACCCAACTGTAAAATCTTTTATATGAAAATGCGAGACATGAGGATTAAGTGCTGTTCCAAACTCTGTGACTGCTCCATTACAGGCAGAAAGGAATTGCTATTATGACTCATATCTATGGATCATTTAATCCCATCTCTGACAGTGACTATCACTAAAACCTTCAGAGGAAGATCCAGAAGACTGATGCACTAAATAGAAGGGGGATAATCTGTCCCTTGTGAAGAGGCCTCCTAATCCCTAGTAAACACAGACAAGATTAAGCCTTGAAACATGAGTTTATATTCCTTTCAAAATGTTGTTAGCAGCTTTCAAAAGGAGGCTTGAATATTTATGGAGCTGAACAATATCCAGAGTCTGGGTTTATGCCAAGTCCTTGATCATGATCATATCTTATTATAATGTCCTTTCACTCAAAGATCCACCCACCCAAAGTTGAATTGTCAAGGGACACAAGTAGGAATCAAATCTGTGTGAACAAGGTTGGACAACTCTGGACAGCTTTGGATCCTATCATTCATTGCTGGAGCAATATTCAGAGTCTTCTCATCTGTATCCCTGCCATTTTCCTTTATAAATTAGTAACTGTGAGCAAAAAAATTGCTTCTGGATCTACAGGCAACCTCACTGGTGCAGTAATAGATAGTTGGACAAAGGTATACTTCCATTTATTTTTTTCACACTTGCTGGGTATGGCAGATCAAGAGAAACCATGACATCACTACCCTATTTTGCTTTTGTACTGTATTTACTAGGGCTGTGCGGAGCTTCAGGTGGTGATTCGATTCGGAGGAGTTTTGGCCCAATTTGGTGGCTGAATCTCTGATCCGAATTGAATCAGGGGACCAATTTAAAGGTCCAAATTGATTCAAAGCTCTCTGACTCTTCAGAAAAGATTTGGAGAGCTTTGATGACTTAAGCAGTCCCTAGTAGCTGCAGCAGGGAGCTGTAGCTGGACTCCGAGCTGGTAAGTACTAGGGGTGGGGGGGCTGGAGGAGTGGGGAGCAGCCTCAGGGCTTGTGGGGCTCATGGAAGAGTACCCCACATGGTGGGGGGTAGTGGGGATCATCCCCCACCAGGCAGAAATGGTGAGTCTGGGGGGTTTTTGGTGGGTTTTTTTTTTCTTAAAGGGCTCATGCTGGCCCCAGGTGGGACACTTATGTGGGGGCTGAGGGAGTGAAGGTGGGGTTGGGGGACTCATGCAGAGCCCCCCATGTGGCATGGGACAGTGGGGGGCAGCAGGGGATCACCCCCCACCTGGCAGCACCCCTCAAGTCGGGGCTTTTTTTTTAAACAAGTGCCAAGAGCTGGGGCAGGCAGGGCAGCCATTGCCAGGCTGGGAGAGGGGCGGGGGATGGGCCTGGCCTGGCTGATTCAGAGATTCGGCAGCAGCCAAATCTCTGAACCAGATTCGGCCTAATCAAATTAGGACAGCGATTCAAATCACTGTCCCTGAATCAGCCAAATCTGAATCTGAAGTGAATACTAGCTGCTTCACACAGGCCTAGTATTTACCCTGTAGCCTCCTGCAGGGTTACCACATAAGACTGATCTGCTGGGTGAGAAGGCATGGATATGTACTCAGGATTTTAGAGTAAATATCTTCTTCAATATAAGACCTGTCTGGGGGATTCATTGTGGCCAGAAGGCTGCTAGAGTGCTTCTTTGAAGCATGAGTGTGTATAGAGATGGTAGCTTCTGTGTACTATAGTAGTACCAGCCTAACACTTCTGCTTTCTGGCTTGCCTGGGAGGACAGGACTGGCTGTGCTAAGGTTATTTTCCATATTGCTTTTGGCTGAGCTCGTGTATTATCCTTTTTAAAAGCCATGGGAGATTTTTTATGGTAAGGTGATTTATAAATGAGCTTGTATTACAGTGTATTAAATGACTTGCTTATACATGATTGCTGCCAGAATGAAAGCAAGCCCTACTTGTTAAATGCTATTTTTTAATCTCTCTCAGGATGGATTTATAGACTTTTTGGAGTTCATAGCAGCAATAAATTTGGTTATACGAGGGAAAATTGACCAAAAACTGAAATGGTATTTCAAGCTATACGATGCTGATGGAAATGGATGCATTGACAAAAAAGAACTATCAAACATATTCAAGGTAAGCATGTTTATGCACAGTAGCAATTGCACTTGACATAGCACATTACCTCTGAAGGACTGATTTGTCACATGCTGTAATGTAAATAGCTTAATTCTGTGTTGCCAAATATTTCAGAGTATAAGCACTGGATTTCTTTGCCTAGAAATGTTAATTTTTGTAATTTAAGGTGCATGTATCTGAGGAGTATTTACCTTCAAGCCTTACTTCTACAGGTTTAGCACTTTATTCAAAACAAAATACTTTATGAGAGTTATTTGCAATGGAGATGTTATTTTGATAAACTATACTCCAGTGAAGCAGCATAGCACTGCAATAGCATAATGAATAACACAGCTGGTCAATATTTTTTTTCTTTACTTTTTTCCATAGAAAACATGGTCTTATCAAACTAACCTATTCACAAAAAAATTATGGATGCTGTTTGAATTTTCTTTTTTTGTAAAATTCTCTACACTAGTCTTAAGATTTATTGAGCTAGTCTGGTTAAATTTGGTTGCTGAAACCCCATCACAGAATTTGGAAACTGAATAATAATTTTTATGAGTATTACATAAAGTTTCACAGAAAATGGATCCATTTCAAACTCTGAAAAACATATTATTATTACACTTGGAATAATTTCCCCATTTTCAACTGACTCTGCTAACTAACCCTTGACCCTGGAATAATTTGAATACAATTCCAGATCCAAAATCTCTGTTTTAAGTCCTCATGATCTAGATTGCAATTGCAGTGATGCCTTCCTTTTAGATTGACAGCTTCTTAATCAGACTCAGGTGTTAATAATGGGATAACAACCTCTCATCAGCAATGCAGGATTGTATTCTGGCTGCCAGTGAGTATTGCTGAGCACTAATCCTTTTCATCCATGTTCAATAAGCATCTGAAAAGCTGTCTCACAAATATTCCTGAGACTGTGTTCAGTTCCTTTGCCATCTTATCTGAGTCTGCACTGTTCCCTCCTGAGTGAAATCACAGAGAGGAATGCTGCCTTATGATTCACATAACTAGTCACAAACAGCATGGAGGTTGAAATATGTTCATGTTAAGTGTTCAGGATTTACAGGTTCTGTTACCATTGTCATCATTTTTCAAGAGACAGTTGCTTTATAATGTTCTACAAAACAACAGAAGAAAAAAATAACAGAAATATAGGATAGATAAATAGCTGTAATAATTACAAAAGTAATTATTTTCTACTAATGCATAAATAGCTGTAATAATTACTCTAAATCCTTACTCAGAAAAGCCATACATACGTACTTAAATGTATGTGCTTAATGTGTTATATAAAAATCAGGCCAGTAGTTGTCATTAGCAGGCATGCTTCCATATTTTAAATGACCCTGACCATAGCTGGCACCAGCTGTAACAAAATGAAAAGAGAGAAGTGAGATTGAAGAGACCATTAATTCAGCAGGATGCCAGTGATACCCCAAACTACAAGATACTCCCAATGGTGGATCTATTCTTCCACATGAAATTGGTGAGAAGAAACTTCTGTTGAAGTTAAAAATTTTGAAGTTCCAGGATAATCATGTATTTGTGATCCCTGAGTGAAACATTGTTTTTTTCAGTAGACATGTGATTTAGATTTCTCATCAAATGCATTAAACTGTCTAAAATAGTATATTTAACTCACCAAGAACAGAGTGCAATCTCTATAACACAGAATTCTCTAGGGCCGGATAAAGTTGCTGCTGTAAAATCTAAAGCTTGTTGCAGAACCTGAGGTGTCACATGGTTTGATGGGACCATTAGTAGTACGTAAATTAGGCTTTTAATCCTCCAGGCTCTGTTATGTTGATTATATTTTCAGTCCATGTTTCTGAAGGTTTACTTGAAATCATAGCTATTTTTAATTACTTGGATGTGACACTTCACCTCATCGACCATTCAAGTGTCCCATCTGCTGATGCATCCTTTCCTAAAATGAGGGAGAAAGTCCTGAAATCACATCTTTCTGTTTTTCAGGCTGTCCAGGCTATTAATGGCCACACTAATATGACTCCTGAAGAGTTCACAAACATGGTATTTCAAAAGATCGATGTGAACAATGATGGTAAGAGTCTCTGCAGCTTCACTTGATCTTGTCATTGTTTATTCCCAGAAGAATTTGTGGATGGGTGGGAGACAGTTTCATGAAAGAATTGAAACAGTGAGCAGAACTGCAGGGCTGCGTCTGTTTTTTCACACTTTTACCAGAGCAGTTACTTCTGGTTTACACCAGCATGTAAACAACAGGTTTACCAGACATGTTGACTTCATGCACATAATGGCATTAACATGAGACTTCTGCAAAAAAGTAGTGAGGGAACAGAAATCCCCCCCCCCAGCTCACCAAAATGGGAGAGCTCCCCTGTTGTTAGTCAAGGTGAGAAGTAAACTGAACTTTCCCCTTATTTAATCCCTCACACAAAGGGATTAAATTCACAAAGATGTTGAATGATGCCCTTTTTCACACCAAAACATATAAGGAGATAATCCCATGGGCATGCATGGATTTATAATGAAGGGAGTTCTTGGGCAAGCTAATGTCCTCTGACTTCATTGAGCTACTTGTGTGATTGCCTTGACTGGGTCCAACAAACCAGAACCTAGCTACATCTGCAGACAGGCAGGGCCTCCTGATTTATAAAATGCTGTTCCTTTCTTCTCGCTTAATTAAATGTTCTCACATACACACATTTCAATGCTCGTGCAACCTTTATAAGCTTGGACAATGTGCCTGAAAGTCAGGAGGGAGAGAGAAAGTCAGAGGAAGTTGGTTAAAGGTTAAAAAGAAGAAAGACTGGAGCTGGACGCTCTGGGGGATGAAAATAGGGAAATGATTCGGCAGTCGGCCCATCAGTGGGAGACATTTATTGAGTAGACTAAGTAGCTCTGCAGTAAATGTCTTGGCATCTGCACATGCAGGCCTATTAGGCTGGAGTAAACTAATAAACTCTGCAGCAAGGTAGTACTTGTACAGAAAAGTACTAACCTGCTGTAGAGTTTTTTCACTCTGCAGCAGTGCATGTGTAGACTCTGACCTAGCTGTTTGGGACATGAGGGTACTTCCGTGAGGAGGCTGCCTGCAAGCCCTCATGCCCTAGCCAGCCCCTCTGCAACACATTGAGCTGGGTGGAACAGGCCCAGGCTGGCAGGCTAACCTCCTGGGTCCCCTGCTAGTCAGAGCTGCTTCAACCCAGCCTAATATGCTACAGTCCCAGGTTCATGTTCAAACGGGGCACTCAGGAGCAATAAAATTCAGACCAATAGGCACCAGAGTTTACTGCTTTAAATTAATTGCACATGTAGATGCACGGAGTATGAAGTGGAAACAGTTCAGGGTGGGAAGCTCCAAGCCAGAGGCATCCATATTGGGAAGGGAAATTTTAAGATAGCAGAAGTGAACAGGACAGAAAAATGGGACCACCAGAAGAAGTTACTGGGGATAGATACAGGGACAGCATGCAGAAGCTTAGAGTACTGGATCATCTTTCATTTCTAATCTTATTTATATAATGACATTGTGAGGTGTGAATGAGGAGTGAAGAACATGTGAAGGACTTTTAATTTTCTTCACATGGGACATTTTCCTTAATTTTCTTCACATAGGAAAGCTGCATTCCTATCCTAAAGTCTATTCTGAATGGCAAATCTTGCAGCCTTGTAGAACCCCCCCGGCAATGGCAGCCTTTTCATTTGGTGATCAGCATATGCATAAATTACCCAAGAATACATTGTGGAATATTAATGTAAAACAACATACTTTTCTAGAGCTGAATGGATTTTTTTTCATCCCCAAATATTTTCAGAAGTTTGGTATCTTTATCTCTCTTTTCCTCTCCCCTCCTCTCTGAATTGGACCAAAAATTCTATCCTGGACCTTGAGAACTTTTCTCACTGAAAGTTTTAGACCCAGTGCATTTCCTGGGAAAACAATTTCATTATTATTTCCTCTTCTACTAACAGTGTTATACATCAACAAACCCACAACTACTCTTTGAGTTTTACTACTCAAATATGTGAAGAGGCAACATGATGTTTCTCAAGCCCAGTGATTCTCAAACTTTAGACTTAAGGTATCCCTTGTTAGACTTAAGGCACCCTTGGAAAATTCTAGCTTTCACTCATCTCTTGACTACAGAAAAATAATAGTGACTCTTTTGTTGTGAAGAACCCAGAAACACCACAACAGGTCCGAATGTTTTGGACACTGAATTTCTATTTGAAATCTCTGGGATTATGTTGTGAATCATGTTGTATAAGTGTTTGTACACCCAACAGTGCTAATGTTGTGTGAGACCCCACAACATCCTTAAAAGGATTTTAGCATACCCCAGGGACTGTGGTTGAGAGTGACTGCTCTGGTTCCTCAATAAGGGGCAGTTTTTAACAATGGTCTTTAGCTTTCAAGGCAGTAGAGGACTGTAGGGTCAAACCTGTGGGAGCCGAGGGCGGTCTAAGGCTATGGCCAGTAGCCCGGACCGTTAGGTGGATATTTTCCACGATGGAATAGAGTTAGGCACGGAAGTGTATTGGTTGTATAAAGAAAGCTTTACTTGCACTGCCAATGATCGCAGTGCAGGAAGAAGACTTGCTTGAATTACAGTTTCACACAAACACACAGGGGTGAGATCTCTCTTTGAACCGAACCGAGATGAGTCGTCGGTGTGCGACTCCACGAGCGCTCAACACGGGGGTACGTCAATATTTCCACGATGACGGGGAGTGGTTAGAGTCTGATCAGGTCCCTAAGTTCTCCTCCAAGACGTACGCGGAGCTTGCTAGGCTCCATAGCGCGCTTAGAGTTCCCCACGAGATGGTTGAGGGGGTCCTCCAACTTGGGCAGAAACTGCTCTAACCTTTTATACAGCTAGCAAACCAATCGTTAGCCGCCAGGTAGGAATAATTTAGAATTGACCAATAGTGGGACAAATTTGCATACATGTGGCGAGAACTCTTTTGCACTGGGGGTTTTCTCTCTGCAGCTGAGAAATCCACCGTGCAAAGAAAGCTCCATGTGGCGGGAAAATTCCAATGTGCCGAGGCACTAAAAATCATTGGGTTATGACAAAACCCAGACTGTGGAGCATCAGTGGTCACTTCTGGTATTTAGAAGGATTTTTTTTTATGAAACTACTTAAAATACTGCACATACTAGTGCAGAACATTTTTGTTGACCAGTAAGCATTGCTGTAGTGGAATAGACCTTGTTTTTCATAATCCTGTCTCTCTAATATCTAATGTCAGTTGGCAATTTTGTACAGTAGAGCTAGGAAGAGTAAATGTAGGGCAAGTGTGCAATTTTCAAGATCCTAAGTATGAGGGGAGCACAGGTCCCATCAAAGACTAGTGGAACTTCTGCTCCCAAGGTAGCTGAGCCAAAACTTTTGCAGCAAACTTAATGTGCCCTATAGCAGCTTCCTTAAACATTGTGCAGTGTTTTTAGGTGTTTTGTTTTCTAACCCAGAAGCAGTGTAGGCACATCTATATGGCACCACACTAGGGCTAACTAGCCATGTTACACAGCAGTATTAATTAGTCCTCCTGAAATGCGACATCAGTGGTTCTCAACCTTTTTAGACTTAAGGCAGGTGCCCAGTGGACTTGAGGCACCCCTCCATAACTTTTGTGAATTGAGTGACACCCAGTTTTAAAAACCAATGTATATATTATAGTGCTTATCTCCTTGCAGAGAGGCTATGCGGTAGGGTTGGGGGATCAGCCAGGCAGGGTCAGACCTGAGCCAGTGCTTATCTAGTTATCTCTTCACACCTTGCTTATTTCCTTACACATTACAACACCCTTCAGAGGATCTGTTGGCACATCCAGGTGTTGAATCACCCTGGTTGAGAATCATTGCTCTACACAGATGTGGCTATACTTGATTCCAGTGTGGGAAGCAGCCCACCTAGAACAGCACATTCTGCAATACAGTTTGTCATACCGATATACCTTAGGCTCTCTTAATTACCCTGTATTAAATTATTAAGATTTGTTTAAATATTTCACTGCAAATAATGCTCGTTGTGTACTAATTGGACTGTATCACCAATCTATATAAAGAAATACTTAGCAAATAATGTTAGACTCGTGCCATGATTTAGATCCGATATTGAAAAAGGTATCCCAGCATTTCCCTTGATGGAAAATTCCAACTAAAGCTAAAGAGTTGCTTCCTAATTCTGACAGCTGCTCTCAATGCTGTCCTGCAGTGATTCCTTACTAGCTAATCTGTAGCAACTCACTGGAGGCTCCCATGATTAAATGATCTATATTAAGCCTTCGAGTGCCCACCTTTATACTAGCACAAGCTTTACCACAGTTGAAAATAATGTAGTGGTGAACTACAGACGCTGTAGTTGAGCAGGGCTTGCCTGCGTATGTTTTAGTATGTCTGTCACTGGCCTCTGCAGTTAAATTTAGTCTTTGTGCAATTTTCACTAGTTGCTTTACCTTACTTTTCTGCTCCTCTCCCCCAGAACCTGACACGCTGAACTTTCATACATGCCATTGACTTCAGAGGAAGCTGTGGTTAATCAGGACCTATAAAGAAACAAAAGCTGGTTATATTCTGGCCTTGAGAGCTTGATAGGGCTGGCAAGGTCTGATTTATTTCCTGGTGGCCTCTTTACAAACTTCAAATGAAAAAAAACTGGGAAGCTTCTAGGGCCCCTGCCATGTGTTGGCTTAACAGTGATTTCATAGCCTCTAGCCTTCGTTTTGGTTTCTAAAAGATGTGTTATTTCATCGTAGGGGAACTGACTTTAGAAGAGTTTGTCAATGGTGTGGAAAGCGACAAGAACCTCTTGGAACTGATTTCAAAAAGTTTTGACCTTTCCAACGTACTCAAAATCATTCAGAGCGGGAGGCGTCACAGCGTTTGAGAACGTCTGACTGGAAGTGGAGTCTGTGACAAGCCTGAATATTGCAGGAAGGATAATATGTAGTACTTACAAAAATCTTAATCTCCTAAAGCACTGTACAGAAAATATCTGAAGTCAAGCTCTCACAATAACTTGGGCTTCAGAGTTTTTTGTCATCTCTCTCCTTTCTTTCTCTTTCTCATTAAAGAATATGACAGCTACTGAATATGAAACCCCATCCACATACAATAGTAAAGCTATTTTTGAGGTACATACAAATGATTTGGTCACATAGAGTAATGGTAAAACAGTGAGAATAGTACAAAAAAAAAAAAAAAAATGAACTTCTCTAGAAGAAACTGGGCTAATGAATTTCTTCTTTTAAGTACATATTCTTTAACCTACAATTTAAAATGTGGTGATAAACCACTAGATAGGATTGGTTTCCTTTTGGATCAATAAAGAATGAAGTGTGGTTTGCATTAACTAACTTGCACTAATCAGTACTTAAAATAGAGGTGGGATATCTGGGAAACACCTCAATCAGTTTACTGCTTCACAGGTAAACATCCTGTTTGGAAAGCTGTTTACAACTCTTTGCTCGATTATATCTGTAAATTAAAATGACTTAACACTTTGATTTTTCAGAGTTTTATATTTAATCCTAATTTTCTTCTCAATTAACCTTTGTAGAAGCACTTGAATTGTATAGTAGCACTGCTCTTTGCAGAGTAGTAATAATTATAAGTTCAGAGGAGTGTTTTAAATAAAAATGCAACCCTACTTTATGGATAAGATTAATTTCATGAGCAATAATGAAACTGCATGAGTTGAAAATGGAGGGAGAATGATAGTACTCTCTAGTTCCATTGTGGATTGAATGTCTCTCAAGTCTGCAACAGGTTATCAAATTACAGGCAATTGTATCATGAGAATTAATTCTCATTAGCTGATCATTCCCCAAGGGCCTGACACTTCATGCTGCTTTTTCCTTAGAGCTCAGGCCTCATGCAAAGTAACTCTTGCATGGATTGCATAACCACCTAGATGAAGGAAAAAATTATCAAGGTTTGAAGATGGAAATATTTTTTTTCCAAGATTCATTTCAAATCTGCACCCATTTGCACAAGAAATGGGCCACATCATCTGTAATTATTATACCAGCAATTGATTTGATCAATAGAGTAGACAGCAAGGAGATGCAACAAGCATCACTTGACATTATAAACAGTCCTGACATTATAGCTTTGACATTTAAATCTTTTATATTCCTTCCAAAAAATGGAATGATGAATGAGATTGCTGGTGGGTTAGAACTTTAAAGTCTTCTATTTATTCATCGTAGACACATTAATATGTCACTGTCAGTCTCCATTTTTTTCTAATGGAAGCACAAAAAGAAAACCTAAGAAAGAAGATGAAGGATATTTCTGGTTTTAATGGAGCTTATCATTCAAAATATGAAGTTCAGTAGTAATGGTGTAATCTGATCAACTGGGGTTTAACTTAGATGACCTGATGTTGTTGTTGTTCTCTTAAATAAATGAAATGATTGTCCTTGAAAAGTGACTAACATACATCTACTGTGACATTATTCTTCCTGAGGGGGCTTTACTATAAAGAGGTTTGTTTTTTTTTTTAAATTGCCTAACTATTATATGTAGCTGTAATTACATGATAGAAATTACTTGCTCTAAAGGAGTGTGATGGTCTATTAAAGGAATATTGCACACAAGGAAATTTTAGTCACCTTTATATTAAACTAACCTTTAAAAGGAGCTGAAATGCCAAATCCTATACATTAAGATACTAGTAAAAGGCTGTCTAGCATAAACCCATGATAATTAAGAGACAATTACCATCTTCTTGTTTTGCATAAGTACGGCAGCATGAATACCATTTCAAAATTCTACTTACCCTCAGTCTCTGCAGTCGCTCTTCATTCGTTGGGGCAACATACATAAAATGTGTATATATAGCATCTGTTTTTTTGTTAATTTCTTAGTTGCTTAAGATATGTAGGTCATTTGTCACATGACTGTATGAAAAAGTATATTATGAACATGAGTGTACTTTTCCTGTTATCCTTTTGAATTTGCCAGTGCTTCATCCAGATAAAAGTGTAAATGGATGATGTCCTAAAAGAATGTAAATTCTGACTGTCCAGTAGCTTGATCGGAGCTAATTTACAACAGCATATATAAATCCTATGAGGGATGTGAAGTGATACTATAATAACATGTGTCTGTTGTGTTAAGAGACCTGGTCACTGGGGCATTTTGCTATAAGAATATGTTGTTCTAGTTGACTGGGGAGCCGTAAAGAAAAAAAAGCCAGCAGGAAGCTAAAAACTGACTTAAACACATTTGGCTGAGGGGGTGACTTTTAAGGGACAAGGGGATGTTGGGTTACCCTCTTGCTGAATCCCCCAGATCGGTTTTGCCCCAAAGCTTGGGAACACAGAAAAGCAAAAGAATGATAGCAGTTTAAACAGTTCTGAAACAGCACTTTAGAAAGAAATATGCCCAAGAAGGGCATTGGCAAGGTTTTCCAAGGGAACTAGAATGACAAATCTGCTCAGGGTGGCTAAGTCTCTCTGGGTTTCCTTTACAGGATGATAGCAAAGCACTAAGTGTGGTAGACATGTGTAGAATCCCTTTAAAATCCCATTTTCCTCCAAATATTTTGTTCCTGATATTAAAACATTCACTATTTTGATTTAAGAAGGCTGTTTTGCACCCTGCATGTACCATGGGTCATATATTCCCAAAAGGGGAAAACTATCCTGTCAGACCCAAGATTAATAACCAGGGTATTGTAGCCAATGTCCTAGTTTAAGAGAGGGAAACTGGTGGAATTTCATTCTGAAAATAGGTAAAAGCATGAAAAAAAAACCCACCTGAGTGCCATCAGAGAGACCTGAAAGGGATCAGAGATACAGCCAGGTTTGTAAACCACCTATAGACACTGGCTAGGGACAGACATTCAAAAAGCCTGAGCCTGAATTGAGTCAATCTTTGCAGGTTAGTCTAACCAGGCTAGGTTGAACCAGTTTGTAACTGGACAGACATTTTCTCTGGACTGAGGAAATTCAGGCACATGCCTGCAGTGGCTCAGGTTAGAACCAGGGGGTGCTAGAGCAGCCCTCCCTTCCTTCCACAGTACTCTGTTGATGGTGGGGAGGGGGGCAAGCCCTGGCAGGACCTCTGATTAGGGAGGTTTGCCTACACCATCCCAGGCTTTTCTCCACTGGCTGTTCAAAGGGCAGGAGCATCATCAACCCCCTGCTAGCACTCTGAAGCAAGGGGGCATGTGCAGTGCATGCATCTGTTGATTATGTGGAGCTCTTCACTATCCCTCTCCCTGCTTCTTTATACTGCCTGCAGCAAACTGACAGGGGGCTGATAACAGTGATTATCATCTCATCAGCAAAACAAGGCCTCTCTTCATTAGTTGAAACTCTTCTTAAACAGCTTACTGGCTGACCTGTTGATTAGCTCCAAATAGCCCTAAGTAGTCACTGTTCTGTCTGCTTGTCCCTGTGATATTGGAGTGAGTTACACACACACACACACACACACACACACACACACACACACACACACACACACACACACACACCTCAGCATTAGCTAGCATACCACATGCCTAGAGTCCGTGGGGCTGGGGTCTGTGTTGTGGGAGATGAGAGGGAGGGAGGAGAGTATTCCTGCTTAAGCAGTGAGCAGCAAGCTGGGGTGGTAAGGCAGGTGGAAGCCAGGCAGACCCTGCTGTGTCTACAAGTCTCTGCTGGAGCTTCAGTCAGGGAGCAGAGGGGAAGGGCCAGCTCTGATGTGGAACAGAGAGCCCCACCTAGCTCAGAGAGCATGCCAGGATGCTGGGGGTGTCTGGTTTAATCTTAAACCAGCAAGGGGTCTGGGACAATCATTACATAAACTGGTTTGAGTCAAATCAGTTAAGTCTGATACTACATTCAACCAGGTTTATCTCAAACCAGTTCCAGCCATTTTCAAACTGGTTTACGTGCACTGAACATCTGTTCTGTTACAAGTTTAAACCAATTTCTGATCACTTAAACCAGTTTATGTGTAATGACTGTCCCTAACCTCTATGCATGACCACATTTAGTGGTGACAGTTCCATGTATGCAGAGTGATTTCAGGCCTGAAATCTAAATATATCAGACTCAAAGAATGGGCAAATCCTACCCTATCTGAGAAGCCTTTATTAAGTAGGCAGTGTACCTTTGGCTACTGTGTTATCTTTGCTCCCTGAATACGGGATTTTCCATGTTAAGAGATTATGTCTGGATATCTTCTTATTCCCTCTGAAGAACAGTAGAAAGCAATTTGTGTTTCAATTCCATAATCTCCCTTTCTTCAAGTAATTCATAGTTGTGTCTAATGTTATTCTTTGTAATGCTTTTGTTGCAATAGCTTAATTTAGTGAAAAAAAAACAGATATTTTTTCCTCCAAGAATCTAGAAAACACCTTTGCCTATGTTTGAGTATTTGCACATTATGAGGTGTGGAAATATCTATTAAAGTTTAATTAATAAATTGACATATCCTTGAAGAGGTAAGGAGTTCTCATGTGATGGGAAAGAGAGGCCACTGCTGCATTTAATTTTTACCTGACGCTGGAACAGCTATTAAGTAAACACTCAGCACTCTGAGTGACCACATGCTGGCAAGAGGTGGAAATCTTCCTGTAAGTTCGAGGAAACAGAAATTCCTAGAACTGGCCCTGGATTGACCAAGTGGAAGGGTTTAAAAGTAATCTTAATTTTTTAATCAAAATACCAAATGAAGTGCCATTCTTGTTAATGTAAAATCCTATACAACCACTGTACTGATTATGGTGACTTTCTCTCAATAATAATAATTTTCTAAAAAGGCATTTGTGACAAAGTTTTAGTATATAGTTTATGACTTTTTATTTGAAAACAGTTTTACCATGAATATGTTGGTGGGTTGGGGTTTTTTCCTATATTGTATTTAGTTTAGTCAAGAAATAAGGTTATAAAGAACCCTATGCAAAAAACCCTATGTTTGGAAGTTATCTTCCTTCGCCACTATTCAAAGCTTATTTTCGCTATCTATCTGTCAATAATCATTCATATCCAGGTATGGGTGATATCATCCTTGGCTTTTCAGAAGTGTGGCAGTTTCCAGAAAAAGAGCTACTGTTCAAATGGGGCCTGAGTAACTGGGCAGGGAGAGAATGAATTTTGTGTATGGTGGTAGAGCATGGAAGTTGTCATGGTTTCATAGTAGTTAGGGGTCAGAAGGGACCTGAAAAGTTCATCTAGTCAAACCCCCCCTCCCCCCCCCCCGCCACTGGTCCCCCGCACACGCTGGGAATCACATGACCCCAGACAGGTGATCATCCAACCTCTTTTTGAATTTACCCAAGGTAGGAGCGAGGGCCACTTCCCTAGGAAGTTGGTTCCAGATCCTGGCTACCCTGACAGTGAAATAGTGCCTCCTAATCTCTAACCTGAGCTTGTTCTCCAGCAGCTTCTGGCCATTGTTCTTCATCACCCCAGGTGCTGCTTTTTCCTTTATTGTGAGGAAGCGAGAGTATTTATTCCTGATGAAGACTGATAAATTGACAGCCTTGGGGACTGAAATCTACTGTTTGTTCACAAATGATATACAGTAGCAAAGCAAACTCCTTCCCCACTGTCCCACATGATAGCCACTCAAGAATTTGCCTCTTACACATCCACCATGCGGGACTGTTCTAATCGTAGGAGTGGTGTCAAGAGCCATCCACTTGGGAAATAAACAGAAACCAAAAACATTCACCAAAGGTCACCAAACAGCTCTAAGTAAAATGAAAATAAGCCTGCTGCTAATTGAGACCAGGTTTGAGCAATGGAAATGTTTGGTATTCCATTTGCAATCCTATGAGCCATCCAATTTCTGATTCTTCCTTAAATATACATAGTGATTATAGGTTTCTTGAACTTTTATCTGATCTTCTAGGAAATTGTGAAGTACCCTTAGAAAAATGGATTTGTATCTGGGGACTTCTTCCTGCTGCCATCTAAGTCAGTGATTTCAAGTTGGAGAGGGGGCAGAATTTCTTCCTGATAACATCTAAAGAATTGATCAAGCCCTTGATCTATTCAGCATCTTATTAACCTTTTTTGCAGTGTGGTATTTTTGTGGGCTACACTGGTGGGTAAGGGAGGGAGGCGAGAAGGAAAAAAAAAGCGTTTCCAGAAAACTCAAAAAAATGAAATGATGGCTGTGACGATATGTTCTTTGAAAGCCAATGAAATATTCATGAAAAGCATTGGCACAGTTTTGAGTGTATCAAAAGAAATTAAATCCCCATCAGGTTTCAGGCATTGGGTTTCATTCTTAGCATCCGTTCCTACATACCTTCCATCCCCAAAGCAATAAAAGTGATAGTTTTTTTACATTGACAACATACCCTCGGGCATGTAGCATTAGTGATTTTTGCAGAGTGCAGGGGATTTTTTCCCCTTCCTTTTCTTAGAAAAAGTTCATCTTGCTTTACTTTTAAAATATTTGACAAACTTCATTTCTTCTCTGAAAGAACTTGAATCCATCCAGAATCAACACACTATGGCAAGCCTTACTTGTAAAGAACTGCTTGTCCTTGTTGGACTGTTACAGCACAGGGTCTTGCAGGATGGCCATGATCTCCCCAAGGCCCCCTTCCCATGCCAAGTTGACCCAAAGGGCACCCTCACTTCTCTCCTGCCTAGTCTTTGATAGAGATTAAATATATGGGAGGCTGCCTTACATCCTCTTGGACACGTTTGCTGTAATATCTGACCCCATGGACTCCCGGACCCCTTGTGGGTCCTGTTGTGCAAATGGGTGCTTTTGGGCACCTTAGCCTTGTGGGCTATGCATGGCTCAAACCACCCTTTTACCACGTCCCAAGCTTCACAGATGGAATTGCTGTTGTTCGGTCCGGGCCTTGTTATAATCTGGCCCCCTTTTCCTCTCTGGGCCCTGTGCGGCCTTGGTCTTGCCCTGCGCCCTCTCTAGCGCTTGGGCTCTCCACGGACCTGGTTTCACTTGGTGCCCTCTCTGGCACTCGTCAATGCTGCCCCCTTCCTCTAGGGCACCTCCAAAATGCTGCCCCCTTCCTCTAGGGCTCACCACACCCACACCAGGGTGTCTCAACTGCCCTCTTTCTGGGGCTGGGGTCACTGCACCCCACATGCTGCACCCTTGCTGGTGCTGGGGTCCTCACACTGCTGCAAGTCCCTTATGAGGCTTTCTCCAACCCCTAATAGCCTCACCCAAACCACCGGTTTTAAGTAGTAAACAAAATGCAAGCCCCTCAGCTATAACATAAGCTGAAGCCACCCGGCTATAACCACGTTATTCAAACACCCCAGGGATGCTCCATCCTTTACCTGACTCAGACTGTGCCTGCGGTCAGGCCTCTCCTTGCAGCTTTGCTCAAGGAGAGCTCCTTCCTCCCTGGCTGCTGTCAGGGAACTGCCTCTGGCCTCAGCCCCTAGGGCTTATAAGGGAACCAGGCCCTGCCCCTTTCAGTCAGCTGACCGGTGGCAGGTGCAGGTCATTAATTACTCTAGTTGCCCTGATGACCACCAGCTGGGCTCCTAACTCACTGCTAGAGCTCTTTCCCTAGCAGTTTCACCTCTTTAGGAGCAGGGCACCCAAGTGCTCTGTGACATGGACAAATAATTTAAACAAATCTGTCCATTTGCAAAGGGTCAAAGGAGTTTCTATTATTTCTTTTGAAGGCTAAACCTGCTTGCATGAGAAGATCTTTTCTCCACATAGTTCTTCATTTTTTGCCATCATCAGGAACCAGCCATTGGTGTGTGACATCAGATTCATCACCACAGAACCTGAGCACAATGTCATAGAAGATTATACCATCAGGTGAGAGAAATTTATCATGTTGTGAACCTCTAAGAAACAATCTTTTCCAGCAATATGACCCCAGTAATAACAATACACTCAACTGCCAGCATACACGAAACATTAAAGAGCAAAATTCTCTCTAAGACTATTTTTTGGAGCTTTCCCTAAAAGTTCTGGTTCTTCCATTTGAACCATAGTGTATATGTAACACAAAAATACTATTCAGTAAACTTAATTGTAAATTATTTATTTTCTTTCAGTTTATAACAAAAGACAACTTCAGTTCTTAGACCTTGGGCTTCTTAGCTCCTTGCCAGTTATTTAAAATGGAATATTAGTAACAAATGAAATAGTAACAAATTTGCATATTGTTTTACAAACTTATAGTAAAACACCAAACCCAGCATGGAACCCAGCCATTAGGAGCCATGAACAAACAGTTAGGTACGTCCTTAGGAGTATGTCTTTAGATTCAGTCACTGTTCTTACACTACAGAACAGTGCAGGCTTTACAATGTTGCAAATGTGGTTATTGTAAAGCGTGCACTGTTCTGTAGTGTAAGAACAGTGACTGAATCTAAAGAACATACTCCTAAGGACATACCTAACTGTTTGTTCATGGCTCCTAATGGCAAATTGCTCCCAAAACTGCACCATGCAGTTCTGAACTCTTTGCCCCAGTAAAAGGACCTGATCCTGCCCACATTCAAACCATATTTGATGGGTGTGTCCCATGCTGCTACCATTTCCACCTGGGGTTGAAAGAAAGATAGCTTCATAGTTCTTACCTGACTTAAAATACGGCAGAGCCAATAAGGCCTTACGCTTGGGGGCCCCAAGTACAGGGCACTCAACTCCCCCATGTAATGAGGATGAAAACTAATCCCTGAACTAGTTCTACAATGTAGGAAAATAGCACTCAAAAGTATGTGATGGATTCAAAAAAAGATACAAATCGGATTGCTTCATTAATAAAAGGTAAATTTAAAATAAACTAAAAATAGCATATGAAAAGCATATACTGTATTTTATTGGTTTTTAATTATGCCAGGAAACCTGTTTCAAGCCTACGGATTGACCATGCATGTTTGTGTTGTAGCACCCTGGTTTCTGCCTGTGCTAAAACATGTTCAGTGCCAAGCAGGTGAATGTAATAGATCAGGCATAATCACTCTCCTAGTATGCACCTCCAAGTAATTAAGGCAGCCTGAAGTGGGTGCAGAAGAAACAGATTCATAATCTTTGTAGGACGGTTTAGGGTACAGTGTGGCCATCTGCAGAAAGGGGAGTAAGTGTCACCATAGTATTGTTTGTTGTTCCCATCACAGGCTTGTATTTTACCTGCTAAATGAAGCTCTTAATATGTAATGTTGATTTATAAGGAAATGTTGCCAAGAATGGCATTAGGCTTTGTAGCTTTAATGACATTAGTACTTCTACAGATCTTATGCCATGCCTTGCTGTGATCTCACAGTAGTGAATATAGAGCTGAAGTAGCCTCAATAAGCAGCACATAGCACGTGTTCCTGAACTGATTACCTTGGCCCTTTACTTAGAATCCATTTCTCTATAATCCATTTAGATGTATGTATACTAAATATAGCATGCTTTAAATCCAGCTCTAATTCCTTCTCTAAAGCTACATCTTTCTCTGTAAATAATGCCTGGTCATCATGTTCTCTGTGTGATATTAATCCATGTAGGACATTATCTCAGTTTTCTCCCCTGGTCTGACCCCAAATAAACAAGAGCTTTGTTTCTTAAAGCCAATGGTTCCCATTTGTCCCCACCTCTGTTCTATCAGGCGTTCTCTTGCAGCCTTAGCCCAGACTATTGATCTTGTCTGTCGCAGGCCTGCAAGTGGACCCCAAAGGCTACCCTGCCTGACGTCCAGGGGTCCCCTTAACTCACCTGCCATGACTTTGAATGGAACCTCAGTGGAGGGGTTCCCCTTTGAGGCAGCCTCCAGGGCCATCACGCCTCTTGGTGGGCACTCATGGGACTCCGATCTCCCCTACACCCCGGCCACTCGCCACCTTCGGTCATGGGTCTTTTGGCTTTTTAGTGTCCCTGGTTCCTCTCAGTCTCTACCCTGGCCTCCCGTGGCTCTCCAGCCATGGGCCCCAGTGTCCCTGGGCCACAGCTCAGGCGTGAAGGCTCCGAGGCCCTTTGGTCCTGGATTTGTCTATCCTGTGTCCCTAGCTCCCTATTCCAACCACGCCGTGACTCAACGTGCGATCCCCACCACCGTGACTGCCAGAGAGATGTGACCGGCAGGCCAGGAGGCCACAAAGAAATATAGAGTGCCCCTCGGTCTACGGGCCCTGTGTTTTCCCAGTGCCTCAGTGTCCCAGGCCTGGTTGCTTGCCCCACTCAGGACTCCTATCTCTCCCCTAGGCTTGACCCTACTCCAGGGATGGCGTCCCGGTCGACCCAGGTCCTATGGGTTGTGGCTGACTCTTCTTGGGGATGTTGTGGACCCGTCTGCAGGCTCCCTTACTCCGTTAACCGGCCCCGCTTGGGGTCTTCTGCCGCTCACCCCGTGGCTATCCCAGTTGGGGTTCCCGTCGGCCCCGCCCTCGTTACCTCTTCTCTGGGCTTCCCCGTAGTTGCTCCGGCCTCCCCGGCACTCGTCTCCTCCACTGCTCTCCCCACTCACTGCTGCTCCCTTCATCAGCTTCCCAGCATCTCAGCTTCCCAGCATCCCAGCTTCCCAGCATCAGCTCTTCTGCTGGCTTCTCTGTTGGCTTCTCGGCTGGCTTGCTGGTCGGCTCCTCTGCCAGCTAGCCAGTCGGCTTCCCTGCCAGCTCCTCTGCTGGCTTGCCAGTTGGCTCCTCTGCCGGCTTCTCTTCCGGTACCTCTGCTGCTGGCTTCTCTGCCAGTGCCTCTGCTGCCGGCTTCTCTGCTGGTGCCTCCGCTGACTCCGCTGCCAGCTTCTCTGCCGGCTTTCCTGCTGGAGCCTCTGCCGGTTTCTCTGCCAGTGCCTCCGCTGGCTCTGCTGCTGGCTTCTTTGCTGGTGCCTCCGCTGGCTCCACCCTTGTTGTCCCAGGCTGCCCGACGCAGCGGCTGCGCCTTTAAGGCCATGGGCTTCCCCGTGGAGCCTCTGCTCACCGGCCTTTCTCCTGCGCCCTCGGGGCCGCCTTTTGTTTCTGCAGGGTGGTGTCTCCAGCTGACATCACCCGGCCCCAGCTGGATATGAGCGTGGCTGACGAACTGTGTGGGTGGTTTCTCCACGAGTGTTTCCCCACACCTTTCGGCCCCTGCAGAAGCTAAGTTGGGGCTTTCTTCTATTTTGGCCTGGGGTTCTCCTGTAACCCCGGCACCCCTTGGACACCCTTATTCCTTCTCCATGACAGCCTGGTTCTAATTCACCCACTGGACAATGTCCCAGTAACTTTCCAACCATGGGGAAAACATCTAAGTCAATATGCCAGGTTTTTGGTTGTAGCCGTGTTGGTCTAAGAACATAGCCAGGCAAGGTTCTTTGGGTAGGTGTGATATCTTTTATTAGACCAACTGAGTTGTTTGGGAAAAAGTTCTTTGCAAGCTTTCAGGTGCAATCACCTTTCTTCAGACATAGGGACTGAGGCTTCCTATGCCTAAAGAAGGGTGATTGAGCCCCAAAGCTTGCAAAGACCTTTTTTCAAACTACTCAGTCAGTCTAATAAAAGATATCACCTCTACCCAAAAGAACCTTGCCTATCTATGTTGATATCACTTTCTGCCACATTTCTACAGAGAAGAATTTGTGACAACTTATATATGTACTTGGGACAGTTCTTAGAGAACTGTGCGTCTTGCAGGAGTTTTGGTGATTTTTTAGGATAATTCCCAGTGCTCTAAAAGGTTTATGGGGTTCAGTTAAGCAACACAGAATGTGTGGAGGCTTGTAATATATCCATAAAAAAAATATTTTTTCCCCGATTCCCAACAAGCATTTTCCACTGTCTGCAGTTGTCTTCCTAAACACTCCTTCCCAAGGAACTTTGGTAACTTGGACAGTAGCAGTCCATTCCTCCCTTTGGCATCTTCAGGAGAATTCCATGGGTGCGGTGTATTTTGGTGGGGTGAGGGTTTGGATTGTATATTGTGCATATTCTGTATCTCTTTACTTGGAGGTTAAGAACAATTTTGGGTTTCCTCCAGTCCTTAGGGTTCCCCTTTGTCAAGGGAAAGAGCAAGAAGGGGGCACAACAAACCAAAGAAATGAAATAAGAAAAAAAACACTTACCCGCAGCAGGAGTGGTAGTGAGGCGGGAGCAAGAAGAGGAACCCGTGCGGCTCATCAGCCGTGTTTTTATTCAATTGAGACTGGCCGGTGACATCATCAATAATCGCTGGCCAGCGAAGATAAAGATGGTGACCAGCAGTGAGGGGAGGGGAGGAGAGAGCTGGAGAAGCGTGCAGGCAGAAAACACATGCCCGGAGTTCCCTAGGAGGCAAGAAGCCTCGGATAAGGAGACTGAGGAGGCTCCTGAGGAGGAATGTGCCGGTGGCAGCAGGGAACACGCTGACAGCTACACAAACAAATTAAAAACAGTCTCTGCAGGCTGCGGAGACAGCCACCGCGAAGAAGGGAGGAGTGAGCCCATGAGGATCTACAATATATCAGGTGGGAGCCGGGGGAACAACGGGGAGGAGGAAGAAGCAACCCCATTGGGAGAGCTTCGAGAGGAGCAATGGGGAGGACCACGGAAGAACAGGGCGTTTGCCCTGAATCTGGAAGACGAACAGCCACGTGTGGGGAGGCCCCGAGACACCTGGCTTCAGCTGGTCCAGAGAGAGGAGACTACAGGCACACAGGGGTCATACCTGGGGTGGACCCCAAGGGAGTGAGGACCCCAGATCCATAGACAGGGGACTACCTAGAGCCCTGGCTTGATGCCAAGCAAGGCACTTTAGAATTTCGTTACTGGTTTTGATTTTGTTTCCTCATGTGAAGGGGTTGAGAGTGAGAGAGGAGCCAAACCAAGTACACAAGGGGAAAGAGCTTGGAGCCCCAGGGCTTAACAGTGTGATTTTGTTTTTCTTTTATTTTTCCCCGAGCGAAGGGGTTGAGAAGAAAAGGGAAAGGGCCCAGGTAACCGAGTGTTTTGGGGCAGGAATCTTAGGGATCCACATTGTGATATAATCCATGAGGCCACGATAGGTATTGACCAAGCACAGGTTCTTCAGTCGGGTATAAAAGAAAGAATCCAGGACAAGGGATTAACCTGATACCCTCAACTGCACCACAGAGGAGGGACTTGGCCCATCCAACCAACAAGGTGGAGTAAGGACGGGGTGTAGGGGTGACGGAGCCCCGTAACTGACTGTCGGACAGACTACACCCGATCAAGAGACCCTGAGGAGGCAGCCCCCAGTGGGAACATTCAAAGTCGTGGCAGGAGAGATACGGGCAAACCACCTCGAGAGTGAACAACTACTCGGGCAGCAAGAATGTGTGAGACAAACATCACCCACCATACAAAGTAAAGCCACACGTGACCGGGTGTTTGAGGCCCAGCGGCCACACCCTCTTTTGCTAATTAGTCACTTAGCATAGTCTGTCCACAGATACGTATCACATACCAAAAAATCAATTCTTCCCCTAAAATTTACTTTTTATTTTTCAACATATCAGTCCCTTCTGTGCTCCTTCAGCAGAAAAAAATATCACTGTTTGCAACTCCCCCTAAGATCCTACTGTTCCCTACTAATTCTCACACTTTCCTCATATTCCAAGCATCCTTCAGCTTCCTGAACACATGACACTTCTGAGGCATGCAAGTGCACATGCCACCTGCTCAAGTATGCTGGCCTGCAAGGGAATGAAAAACATTGCAGAACTCCATCCAGTGCATTTTTCCCTGTGAGTGACCACTAACCTTTGTGAGGACTCTACCCAGTCTTAAGTTATATACAGTTTTTTATTTGTTTGTTTGTTAATTTAAAAGTTTGGCAATGAGCAAACAGGGGGTGTGTCTACATGAGACGTTTACTCTGGAACTGACTAATTTACTCCTTAGTAATGTTGCTGCTTCTACACATGCAACCATATTAGGCCACAGTAAACTAATAAATTCCACAGTAGGTTAGTACCTGTAAATATGAGTACTATCCTGTGGCAGAGTTTTTTACTCCATAGCAACACATGTATAGATGTTGACAGGGCTGGCTGGAACACAAAGGGTGCTTCAGTGTGGGGGCTGCCTGCTGGCTAGCCCCACAGTGGAGCACCGTCATGCCCCAGCCAGCCCCTCCACAGCACATTGAGCTGGATCGGAGCAGCCCTGGGCTGACAGGCTGACCCCCTGGGTGCCCTGCCAGCTGGGGCTGCTCTGACCCAGCTCAATGTGCTGCGGTCCCAGGTGCATGTTCAAACATGGGACCTGGGAGCAATAAACTCTAGCACAAACTGTACCAGAGTTTATTGCTTTCAATTAATTGCATGTGTAGATGTGCCCAGGGTGAATCAAAAAGTACTGAAAGCCAAACAGGGTTACTCCCTGCTTTACACAGCATCCCCTAGTAGCCAGGAACTGGCAGTGGAGCAAAAACCTATACAAAGGGAACAAGGGTATGGTCAGGTTTATAATTCATGAAGGGTGTTGGTAGTTATGATTTACCTGTGATTTTGTATCAAGAGAGTGATAGGGTAAAGGAGTCCGATGAACAGAAACCCTGTTCCCCAGCCTTCCCTATTTTGCATGTAGACCATCTCTTCACCGCCAGCACATCTAAGTATACCCAAATTCAATTTAAGCTAGCTTAAATTTAGTTTAGCTTAATTTAGCTTAGTTTAACTAAATTTGACTTGGCTTAGATCCGAAAAATAGTGAAGATATGGCAGTAAACTCTCACATGTGCTAGCTACATGAGTAAGCAACCAGAGTCCCAGGTCACGCTTCAATAGCCTGTCTCTTCTGCTATCAATACTTGTGTTAACTACCTTATATATAGTTGCTTTGCCATTACCTGTAATCACATGTCCAACTGCAGTGCAGAAATCACTGCATCAGAGGGAGAAGAGTCTGATAGAAGAATGGAAGAGAGAGAGGAGAATGATGCCACAGACACAGAGCTTCCTCCTGCAGTGTGGTATTTAAGCTGCCATCTCCCCACCAGTGGAAGCAAAGGGACTAAGCTTCTTAACTGGACCGATCTGGTCTAAGATTTGTCTTTGCCTGGCTGTTAACCCATTCGCTGCTCTGGAGCTGAGCATTATTTAAGCTTCTCATTGCATTCAAGCCAGAAGTGGACCTGCAGCCACTTTGAACAATTCTTCAGAAATATTCTAATATAATAAAAGGTTTAGCCTATCTGTCTGTGTGTCTGTCTCTGTCCATAACGCTTCTGGCCAAATGCGCATGCACCACCGAGAGGGTGGATGGCAATTGTCTGCATGGGCCCAAGTTTGTGTCTACGTGTGTATGTTTATGTCTTGTACCTGTGTATGTTTGAGTCTGTGTGTCCATGTGCAGAGAGCGAGTAAGATGTGTGTGTGTGTGCATGTCTGTGTGTATGTTTGGCCATAGTGGGAGAAGGGAGGTAGTTAGCAGGGAGAAGAGGTGGGCATGTACCCCCCAGCCTGGCAGGGCCCACCCAGCCTCCCCTGCCAGCACCAGGAGGGGAAGGGGCCCCACCTGCCTGTAGCCCAGCTCCTGTGGGGGCTGGGGGCCTCCAATTTTGTGTTTGCCTAAGGCCCCAGTACACATCAATCCGCTTCTGGGGTGGGGTGGAGTGGGGTTGGTCCCAGAGCAGTGGGCGGGGGGGAGGGGTTGCGTGGCCAGACGCGGGGCTCCATCTCCACCCACCTGCCTGTCTGCCCCTATCATTCTTGATGGGCAATTTGCTAGTACATGTATAATAAAGTCATTGGACAATTGCAAATGTTCTTGGAACATTATAACTGCATGTGCAAGTACAGACTGGAGAATGACTGGCTAAGCTGCCGTACTCCGGTGAAAGACCTGAGGGTTACAGTAGACCATAAACTGACAATGAGCCAATGGTTTGCTTTAGTTGAAAAAAAAGGCAATGGTAGGGTTCTATTAGCTGGAGAGTCATTTGCAAATCAAGGAAAATTATTCTTCTACTTTATTCAGCACTGGTGAGGCCTCAGCTGGAGTGCTGTGTCCAGTTTTGAGCCCTACACTTGAAAAAGGACCTGGACAGTTTGGAAAGAGTCCAGTGCAGAGCAACAAAAATTATTAGGGGCTTGGAAGACAAGACTTATAAGGAAAGGCTAAAAGAACTAGGGTTATTTAGTCTGGAGAAGAGAAGATTCACATCTTTGTGAGCCTTCAAATACCTGAAGAGTGATTCCAGAGAAGATAGAGTGGGGCTTTTCTCTGTGACCATAGAGGATAGAACCAGGCTTCAAACTGGGGTAAGAGCAATGGCCTCAAACTGCAGCAGAGGAAATTTAGGTTGGAGATTAGGAGGAACTTTCTGACTATGAAGGTGCTCAAGCATTGGAACAGGCTACCTAGAAAAGTTGTGGGATCTCCATCTTTAGAAGTTTTCAAGAGCAGGTTAGAGAGAGAGACACTTGACTGGCAAGGTTTAGTCAAGGATAATCCTGCCTTGAGCAGGGGGTTGGACTAGATCAGGGGTTGTCAACCGGGGGTATGCGTACCCCCGGGGGTACTTGAGAAGACCTTAGGGGGTATGCATGGGCAGGTGGGGATGGAGCACTGCCATGCAACATCCCACGCACCGCCCCCCCCCCCCCCGGCATCCAGCCGCATGCCACCCCCCCTTACTCAGCGTCCATCCATGCACCATTCCCCCACCCCCCCACCCCACTTTGCATCCAGCCACCAGGGTACACTGACCCAAAAAGGTTGAAAACCCCTGAACTAGATGACTTCATGAGGTCTTTCCATCCCTACTTTTCTATGATCCTACAATTCCTATGATTATATTAGTAATATGCCAGCAGCCAGATGGATTCATCCTTTTGAAAAAACTTGTGTCATTCAGTCAGTGAAGGAGACCACTAAAATGTGCTCAAAATGAGTGGCCATGTAGTTATGATTAGCAAATAATCATAGCAACCAGTTCACAATACTCCATGGGCTAAAACTGGTTTGCACAACTATTTGTTCAAGAACAGCAAATGAGGAACAAATATGTACAAACTGCAAACTGTTGATGGGTAATTTGTGCACACACAGAAAAGGGCTACGTATCACAGATAAATAATTTGCAATGAATAATTTTACCATTCAGTACAGAGGCAGAGTTTGAGCACTTGTAGAACATTATGGAAATGTATCTTTGGTCCTCATGAGACACAGAAATTTTAATTCCTGCCACTGAAGGCAGGCTCGAATGAGAATATGATTAAACTTTCATAACTGCTTGATGTTTTCTTGGCTCAATCAATATTCTTTTCAACATGCACTTGGGCTGTTTTAGAAACACCACTAATATTTGCTGTTCAATAAATGGATTTTTTTTATTCCTACTGATCTTATCATCAGGGTAGCATTGATCACATTGGGCTCCGTGTTCATACATTTTTAAACAATTTGATCTCCCATGCAGGACAGAGGTTAGGTAGTCATGCTGATTTTATTAGATCTTTCAGCAGCCTTTGAGACAGCTCAGATGCTTTGATATTGCCTTTGAAACGGCTGGCCACGATCCTTCATTTGTGCAGCCTGGTAGGAATGGGTAGAATTGTCTCAGAGTGCTTCTCTTTATTGCTTCTGGGGGAGACTGAGAGGGAGATAACTACTTATTCTTCAGAAGGGCTATCCTATGAAGGGACCTGGCATGCTCTGTTTGTGCTTTCCTTCTCCACATGCCCTCATTAGTATGTGTGTTTGGAGGTTTGGGGGCTCCGTAGGCCTGTTTTCCCTGTTTGTGGATAAAATGTGTAATTGTAAAGGTCCTTGCAGATCAGATTTTTATGTTCAGTGTCCCTCCCTTCCAAAGCATGGAGTTTATAGGCACCCAAATGCTACAAAGAGAAAGTTGTGTAAAGGTAACTGATCTGGGCAGAGATCTGCTGTGGGGTAGGCCTGGGAGGCAGAGTAGAAAGAGATATAGCAGAGAAACTGGAGAGACTGTAGCCAGGAATTATTCCTTAGATCAGTGGTGCCTGCTGGGCAGCAGGCCAGATGACTGGTGTGGGGTTAGTCCACAGGCTGGACCCAGTGCACAGGATTGATCCATGGGCCTGATCCAGTGTGTAATGGATGCGTGGGCATGCTCCAGTGCGTGACTCCAGCTCCATATGCCAGATTGGGCCCCAGTCCTGCATGCTATATCAGGCCCACTGCCCTCCCAGTGCTGCACACACTCTGTCAGGCTTGCTGCCCTGGCCCCGGTCCCGGCCATGCCCTGTGCATGCCGGATTGGGCCTGCAGCCCCAGCCCCATGAGGGCCATCTCAGACCTGCCACCCCAGCTGGCCGTGACCCCATGCATGCTGAGTCAGGCCCACAGCTCTGGCCCTGCATGCACCAGATTGGGTCCTGCCCCCAGCCCTGGCCCCAGATGCACTGGATAGTTCCAGCTGCCCCAGCCCCAAGTCCCAGCCTAATCTGGCATGCAGAGTCATGCCATCTGGCTGTGGGGCTTGGAAATTTGGCAGAGGGGAGCAGTAGAAGTGATAATGCAGGGGAGCCCCACAGGCTAGATGACATAGCTCTGTGGCTATATCTGGCATGTGGGAGGGAGGTTTAGTACCGCTACCTTAGATGGCATTGTAGCTGGCCATCAGTCCTCAAAGGGAACGTACCAGTGGGCACAGGTCTTTTCAGTGAAGTCAGATGGAAACCTGTTACCTACCAGTTGTGAAGGAGTTGAAATTGCTCAAGCTGTTATTGGCAAGCAAGTGTCTAAAAGAGCTAGGGTTTCTCAAGAAGTCTAAAGAGGAGAAACTGTCCTGAGCTACAGGATTCCCCAGTGGCAGTGATCTTCAGTGGTACAGAAACAGTGACCCTCAGCAGCAGTAAGGACTTGTGACCCTCAGTGCCAGAGTCACAGTGACAGGTAGTTAGCCATACTAGCCTGAAGTCAGTGGCAGTGAGGAGCAGTGATTGACAATGCTGGAGTGGTAGGGAACTCTAGTGTGGGCCTCACTCCCCAGCACTTGCCACTCTGGCTGCCATAAGTGGTAAACCCGACCTGGCAGCTTCGCAGCAGCCTGGGCTAGGTAGTAGCTCCCCTGGGTCTGTTTGGCAGTAACTGTGATAGACCCCTAATTGGTTGTGGTTTCAGATAACAAGTTAAGAAATAACACTTAAGAAGGAAGGTTTCTTTAGGGCTGTATGTGTGTCCCCTTTTCCCTTTAAGAAACCTTGTTGCAGTTGCTTATTGCTTGTGACTAAGGAAGTCCGTTGACTTTATAAACCCAGTTAAAATGTATTTTTCCCAGGTTTCTGGATGGGGGGTGGGACTCAAGTTAAAATAGAAAGTTTATATAAAACCCCTAAAGTTGAGCCCAGTCCTTGGTACTGCTCTTCAGTGCCTGGCAGAAGGGTTACGCATCTAAGAGTTAAGTTGTGACTTTTGGCATACCTCTGGCAGGAGGGCATGGTGCAGCCAGCTTCTACCTTTTCCCATAGGAAGCTAATGGCGCACAATGCCTCTGTAAGACAATTGTGAAGGGCACAATGCTAGGCATGGCTTCTCTCTTGCTCTGTGAGGAAATAATCTTTTTCAAGTTGCTTCTATTCCCCTTTCCATATATATGAGGATTCTTATATCCACTTCCCACTCAGTTGCCCACAGAAGGCGAGTATTCCCAAGTACCTAATATTTGTGAACCTTAAACAAGCTAGGCCATGCAAACTGTGATGAAAAGGGAAGGGTGACGTTTAGACCTTCCCATTCTCCAGTGGCCCAATCATTGTCTATTCATGAATAAACACATAACGAAGACATGGTTTTGCTGTCTAAGTGGTCAATGTGATTTTTAAGGCTATAAAAGAAGAGAGAAATTTACAGTGTGCTATAGTGAAAATCCCTCTTAATGTGGCTCTACAGTGGCTACTCCTGGGAAATGATTTATGGTTCTGGAAACCTAAGTACAAAAAGATATTGATTGACTGGGGAAAGGGTGGCAAGAAATTATTCCTGGGCTCAGAAACTCCAATTTATAAGGAAAGGTCAAAAGAAAAAAATACAGTTTGAAGCTTGTCTAACTAATGATTTAGAGAGAACATAACTGTCTACAAGTTTCTGAAGGATGTAAACACCAGGAAGGAGGAAGACTTTTACAAGGGGCCATAACAGCCTATGATGTCCCTTCACAAAAGTTTCTCTGCAAGAAGAAAACCAATTATAATTAAGTTACATTTAGGGAAGTTTGGTTTTTATTATAGAGAAATAGGACTAGAGGGGACCTTCATGGGCCATCTAGTTCAATCCACTGCCTGAGGCAGCATTATCCCTATCCAAACCATTATGTACAAATCCACTATCTAAACCTCTTAGCAGAACTACACCGTCAACCCTGACACAGCACAATACGTAACACCCTAACCTGCCACAGGTAAAGCAGGGGGATCATGGTGACCAAAGTCTTGCTGATGTAAAGGTTGTTGATATATGCTCAAGGAGTACATCCAGACGAGCACAGCTGTGCGGTATGTGGTACTGCAAACATGTCTGCAGTGCCACATACTGCATGGTCAGCTGCGCTGCAATGGTGTGCTGCTCGTGTCTGTGCTGCTCTGCTTTTTTTCCCATGGGTTTTTTGACCCCTGGATATCCATGGGTCAAGAAAACATGTGAAATAAAAAAAGTGGAGCAGCACATGCATGGGCAGAGCACACTGCTGAAAAGTGGAGCTGGGCTGCCTGGAGCTGTGCTGTGGCTGCCAGCCAGGCTCCGCCCGGCAGGATTGCCACTGCTGCAGCCCTGGGGCCCCCAGGTAGGCTTCTGGGCATAGGCGACTCATAGAGGGGGCATGGGAGGAGGGGCATGTGCCCCCCCTAAAATTGTCCCTCGTCTGCTGGGGAGTGGGGAGTGCCAGCCAGTGCCCCCCCCAAGAAGCCAGCCCCTGAGCACCGGCCAGTGCCCCCCCCCAGTCGGCAATCATCTGCTGGGGGACCACCCCCCCATTGGTGATCAGCAGCTGGCGCCCTCCCAGAGCCAGGAGGAAACAGTCTCTCATGCTTCTGGGGCCAGCACAATGCTGGTCCTAGCCTCCCCTACTGCCCCCAGGGTAACTTGCTGTGCACCAAAGCACACATGACACAGTCGTTCCCTGGGGACAAGTAGCTGCAGTGCAAGAGAGTTGGCTGCAGCCAACCCCCACTACATAGGAAAGCAAAAACCACCACAGTCTATACCATTCTGGCCATGGGATAAAATTTCTTCCTGAATCCAAGTATGGCAATCAGTCTGACTCTGAGTGGAAGGGCAAGAGCTTTAGCTTTAGGAATCTCTGGGTTTAAGTCCCAGCAGGAGTATTGCCACTCTCTAGTCAAAATTCTCAGCCTTGGCTACAGCCAACCCCTCCCAATGCCTCTGAGGAAGGCTTAAAAGACCCTGGCACATAGAAGCTGGGGGAGGAATGGGTGGGGGGGGGAGGGGACACGGGGGAATTCCCTCCCAGCCCCCTGCAGCACACCACAAAAGTCCAAAAGCATGGGAAATATCTATACCAGAACATAGGTATAGCTGTGTCTAGATTGTGCCCAACCAGTGGCTGTCCAATCTAAACCTACTTTGCTCTAACTTCAGGTCACTGGTCCATGTCCTACTCTTTGCAGCAAGAGAAAGCTGTTTTTGCTTTTCTTTATGGCAACCCTCCATGTATTGAAAGACTACTATTATGTCTTAAGTGTATTTTCTGAAACCTGAACATGCCTAACTTCTTCAACCTCTCCTTGTATTTCTTACTTTCCAAACTGTTTATCATTTTTGTCCCCCATCTCTGGATCCTCTCCAACTTCTCCATATCCTTTTTAAAATGTGGACCCCAAAACTACATACAATGGGTGGGTCCCCACATGCAGGGACGTGCACTTGTAGAAGCACAAATAGCAGTGGCACAAATTTGTGCCACTGTTTTGTGCCCCATTGCACACCCCTGCATGTACGCTTTGGCACAAAGCAAATTATCCCAGGTAGGAGTAGGGGAGGATGGGGCCAGTACCTGTGTTCTGGTGCAGAGGGACGCAGCACAGAGCCTAACAGCAGCCTGAGCATTGCTCTGGATCACCAGCACTGTTTGTTCTAGCACACACTACTGACGTGTGCTTTGTGCTGCTTTTTTCCCTGGAGGGTTTTTTTTTTTGTTCTTTGGGAGTCTTTTTGCTACTGGGATTTCCTGGTAGCAAATTTTTCCATGGCGCAACAAACTTGCAGTGTGGCACACATTTTTACATTCCCTGTGTGCGGTTTGTGACACCACAAACTGCATGCCCCTGCACATGGGGACATGGCGGATGAAATCTAACCAGTCCCAAATAGAGAGGCACTATGACCTCCTGCATCTTGCACCTAATGATTCTATTGATACGTCCCAAAACTGAATTTGCCTTTTGTGAAACTGCATCACACTGCAGAATTATACTGAGTCTGTGATCTGCAAGACTCCCAGATCCATCTCTGTAGTGCTGCCATCCATCCACGTGTCACCCATTTTGTATTTGTATTTATGATTATTCTCCCTAAGGTGTAGCACCTTGCATTTGTCAGCATTGGACTTCATCCTGTTAGCTTCACCCCGGCTTTCCAATCTTAAGATCCTTCTGAACTGTGCTCCTGTTCTCCATCATGTTCACAGTCCTTCCCCATTTCATGTCATCTGCAAACTTCCTCAAGAAGCTTTCTATGCCAGCACTCAAATCATTAATCAACATGTTGAACAGCACTGGGCCCAGGAGAGACCCCTTGTGAGACTCCTCTTGAAATGTCCTGCCATTCTGACAATAATTCATTTACAATTACCCTTTGCTTGCAGCTATTGAGCTAGTTACCACCTAATAGTAGTTTTGTCAACTCGTATTACTCCAATTTGTTTATGAGATGATCATGTGGGGTGTTGTCAAAAGCCTTGCTGAAGTCCAGATGCATTATATCCACAGCATTCCTTTAATTCACCCAAGGACTTACTTTGTCAAAGAAGAAGAACAAGTTTGTTTTCAAATCAGAAAAGACTTTTCTACCCTGTTTTGTTAAACTGACTTCCAAGAGGAATAGTGGAGACACCAGGCTGGAAGAGTCTGAAAGCTTTATCTGTGCAAGAAAGATTCTGAAACACAAGAACCAAGGACTTTCTCTTTTCAAATGTCTGCGCTTCCATATCAGGATGTTACCAAAAACCTGGTACCATTCAGTCTTTTGAGAGACAAGACTACAGCCTGTCTATGATCAGGATTTCTTTTCAAGTTTAGACACAGAATTCAGGGACAATTACAATTCCTTTACTGATTACCCCTTTTGTAGACAAAAGCAAGATACAATCACATTTCCTAGTGATCCTCCACTCCCTCTTAGTAGGTAAGATATTACTACCACCCAAGTCAGAAGAAGAGGCAAGAGACAGGTCTATAACCATACCTTTTATTGATTACACTCCAAAGTATACAACTAAGCACTTGTCTCTATGAATATCTAGATATGTGCAATAGCACGATACAGATTCTCACCTATACTGGCTGGGAAAAATGCAGGAAGGAGGAAAAGGTAGGCATGGTAGCAGGTTGTCTTGAATTTGCAAAAGTCTTTCCCAAGTTTCCCTGTTTACACCTTATATTTACATGTGGGTTATTTAAATAAATATTCTGATTGGTGTTATTCAAATCTTTGTTTCACTGAAATATTGGAAGATGCCAATTAGCTTGGGCCGGTGTCCTTGAGGGCACTGATATACGTGCAGCTTCCCACTGTAACTCATGGCATTTCACAGAAAGCACCATGAGTTACAGTGACCCCTACACCCCAACCCAACAGGTGTTCGCTGTTGGCTCAGGAGGGTGGGAGATTAAGCTCCACGTGGAGCCAATCCAGAAGGAGCTGGATTTCTGCAGCCTCTCTCCCCTAGCCACTCCCAACTCCCTTGCTGTCTGCATGATAGGGGGAGGGGGGGAGAAAGGAGGAGCTAGAGCTCTGGACTAGGGTTTACCCAGCCTGCACTGGAGTGGGGTGGGTAGATTGGAGGCCCCCCCCCCACCAGAGGCAGTAGAACCTTCATCTGAAGTCTCATGTAATGAGGGTTAATTTATCATGCAACTGGGCACTTTTAAAGTGCCCTGCAGCCATGCACTTCTGTCAAGTGACAAATATCACTTCTGTCAGAGCCCTGAGAAAAGTACAATTCTGGGAGGGAAGAGGATTTCTTATCGCTTTCCCCCATCACCTGGGAACGCTACTTGCCACATTGCTTTTTTTACTTTGCTGAAAAGACCAAGTATAATATACAAAGGATAACAAAAACGCATTATAATTACAATGGGATTCTAGCTAACTACACATAATTCAACTGTTATCAAAAGGCAAAATGTCAATTGCTACTTCTAGTTGTTGTTACACACTTTTCCAAAAATAAGTTACTTGGCCTAATCTAATATTACAGGCTTGATAAACAGATTCTTCTACTTTTCCAAGCTACTGCTTGTGATCTGAATGTAATCTTTTTTTATTATTGATTGTATACCAGCTTAAGCACATATAATTTATACTCGGGCTTTTGCTGGGTCTGCAGTCTGCACCAGTCAGCGTGGTCTGTCAGTCACTGACCATTACGGCTGTACAAAGCTTCAGATCATGATTCGGATTCAGAGATGATTCAGATGATTTGGAGGCTGAATCTACAAATCCAAATCAAATTTCTGGAAGCTTTAGGCTTTCCAAATCGATTCAGAGCTTCCAAATCACTTTGGAAAAAATTCAGAAAAGATTCAGCAATTTGGCCATAGAGTATAATGGGGAATCAATTAAATATCTATAATTTCGTTGTCTTTTGGCTGATTTGGATGAAACTTAAAGAGATGGTAGCCCCTGATGAGAGCATGACCCCTGCTAAGTTTCATGGTTATAGATGCAGGGGTTTCTGGGAAACTGCATCTCAAAGTCCTAAAAGCAAAACACAGGTCACATATGTGTGTTAAGCCACAGTGGGGAGAAAACTGCAGGAATGGTAGTCCCTGGTGAGGCCACAGAGCCTGACAAATTTCAAGGAGATAGGTGCAGGGGCTTGGGGGAAACTGCACCTCAAGCTGCGGACAAGCAAAACTTGTGACATGGGTGACACTGTGTGTGTTAAGGCACAGCGGGGTGAAAGCTGCAGGGATGGTAGCCCCTGCTGTGGCCACAAAGTCCGCCAGCTTTCAAAGAGATAGGTGCAGAGGTTCTGGGGCCCTGCACCTCTAGCTGCTGACAGGCAAAATTCATGACATGGGTGTTTGCGCAACTGACAGTCTTGGGGCATGGGGCGGGGGTGGGGGGTGGACTACTGCAGGCCTGGTGGCTAGGCTACTGTGTTACCAGTTACCAGTCAATCATAATTCATTCAGGGACCAGCTCAATACACAGTAGCTAGCTAATGTAATGAGTTAACAAGCAAAGATTAACACCTACAAAACCACAGACTAAGGAGAGGAAAGAATCAATACAGAAAATCAACTGCCCCAAGACAGAGACAGTCAGTTGCACAAGCACCCATGTCATGAGTTTTGTCTGTCAACAGCTAGGGGTGCAGAGCCCCAGAGCCCCCCTACACCTATCTTCTTAACAGCTGCAGTTTTCACCCCGCTGAGCCTTAACACACACAGGGTCATCTATGTCACCAGTTTTGCCTGTCAGCAGCTTGAGGTGCAGTTTCCCCCAAAACCCTGCACCTATCTCCTTGAAACTTGGCAGGCTTTGTGGCCTCACCAGAAGCTACCATCCCTGCAGTTTTTACCCCACTGTGATTTAACACATACACGTGACATGAGTTTTACTTTCAAGAATTTGGGATGCAGTTTGCCCCAAACCCCTGCACCTATCTCCTTGAAACTTGGCAGGCCTCATGCACTCAGCAGTAGCTACCATCCCTGCAAATTTCATCCAACTCAGACAAAAAATAACAAAGTTATAGATATTTCCTTTATTTCCCCATTATACCTTATGGCTAGATCTCCGAAGCGGCTCCAAAGCTTCAGAACCAATTTGCCCAAATCGATGTGGGAAACTGATCCAGAGCTCCAAATCCAATCGCTGGCATCCTCATTGGCCAGATCTGAAAATGAATTGAATAGCTGCCTATTCACACAGGCCTACTGACCATGTCTATGGCCTACAAGGTTAAGTAACTTTTTCGCTATAGCTGTAGATTTTAAATGTTCAGTTATACTCCATCTATGATTAAGAGGATATGGGCTATTTTTACTCCATGGAAAATTTCTCTCTGAGATAAATAGGGTGGGTTTGTCTCATTCTAAGGCTGAGCAAAGAGGTGGCAGCTATTAAGCTCTGTGAGTGCAAAGTTCTGAAATCTTGCAGAAATACTTTTTCAGAAGTCATTTATTAATGTGAAGCTTCAGCTCACAGAGGCTGGAAGTTTTGGTTCACATAATTAAACAGGTTATTTCTGGCATGAAAAGGTTCTGTGCATAACTACAGAATGCAGTCTTCATTCTCTCATGCAGTTTCTAGAAATAATTATTTTGTAATTGAGTGCTCCTGTCATTCATCTAAAATACAGCATGCATTCAAAACAGCCAGAATTAACTACTGTCTGCACCTCGCCAGATGACTGATTTTTCCTTTGATGAGACTCAAGTGACAAGAGTAGGCCCATATATTTCAGGTTCTCTGTTTACTCCCAATATAAAATTAGCTTTGTATTTATGCCAAAGACAAAATGACACACATAAAAATATTTAAAGGTCATTACAGTTGCAAATCAAACATTCAGTAGTTAAGGGATTTCAGAATGAAAATTGCCCATGCAACCTAAATTCTTGTGCGTATGCATTGTGAAACTTGTTCTAAGATTCTCCCCTTGCCCCCCTACCTCTCCAGTACTCTTGCCCTATTCAGTAGTTATTGAATTTCTTTTTCATAGATTGTAAGAGGCTGGAAGGGACCTTGCAAGATCATTGGGTCCAGCTCCCTGCACTAGTCAGGAAAGACAACTGGGGTCAGGTGACCCCAGTGACATGACCGTCCAATCTCCTCTTGAAGATTTCCAGGGTAGGTGATTGCACCACCTCTGGAGGGAGTGTAGTCCGCAGTCTGGACACCCTAACTGTAAAGAAGTTTCTCTTAGTGTTAAGCCTGAAACGGTCTTCCAAGAGTTTGTGGCCGCTACTCGGTTTTCCCCAAGGGTGCACTGGTGAACAGTTGTTCGCCGAGCCCTTGATGTAGTCCCCTGATGTAGCAGTAAGCTGCTACCAAGTCCCCTTTCAGCCTTCTCTTCTGTAGGCTGAAGAGACCCTAGTCCCTCAGCCTTTCCTCATGTGACTTGTCTTGTAAGTCTTTGATCACACAGGTGGCTCTTCTCTGGACTCTCTCAAGCTTTTCCACGTCCTTATTGAAGTGAGGTGCCCAAAACTGGACACAGCACTCCAGCTGTGGTCTCACCAATGCTGAGAAAAGTGGAAGAATCAATTCCTTGGTTTTGCTTTAGATTCATCAGTTGATGCATGCCAGAGGATTGTCTGCCCTGCTGGCTACAGCATCGCACTGACGGCTTATGTTCACATTATGGTCTATTACAGTGTTTCCTAACCTTTTCCTGCCCAAGGCACACTTACATTAATAAACATTTTCTGCTGCACACCTGTTAAAGCATTCCCCATCCTCATACCTATTGTAGTTCATTCTAGTTCATTGCCATGGCCAAATTCCACGGCACACCTGTTCATTTCTGACGGCACACTTATGTGCCGTGTCACGCTGTTTGGGAAACACTGGTTTATTATTACCCCAGGTCCCTTTCAGTCATGGTGCTAATCAGTTTGGCTCCACTGAGCCTGTAAGTGTGTTGGGGATTGTTCATCCCCAGATGGAGCATTTTACACTTATCAATGTTGAATTTCATCTGGTTCTGATCCACCCAACTTGCCAGCCTGTCTAGGTCCGCCTGTATCTTCAGTCTATTTTCAAGTGTGACCATGCTCCCCCATAAATTGGTATCATCTGCAAACTTGGCCAGTGAGCTTTTCACCCCCACATCCAAATCATTGATAAAGATGTTGAAAAGCACTGGACCGAGCACCGACCCCTGAGGGACACCACTGGCCACTTCTTGCAAGGACAACACAGATCCATTCATTAGAACTCTCTGGGTACTACCCCACAGCCAGCTTCCTACCCACCTAACTGTCGAGCAGTTAAACCTGCAATCCTCCAATTTTCCCATGAGAACATCATGGGATACCAGATCAAAGGCTTTTTCATAGATTCATAGATTCATAGATGCTAGGGCTGGAAGGGACCTTGGAAGATCATCAAGTCCAGCCCCCTGCCCCAGGGGCAGAAAGTCAGCAGGGATCGTAGGATCTCAGCAAGATAAATATCCAAATTTCTCTTGAAGGCGTTCAAGGTAGGCACTTGAACCACCTCCGGCGGCAGTCTATTCCAGACCTTGGGGGCTCGGACAGTAAAGAAGTTCTTCCTTATGTCCAGCCTGAAATGGTCATGGAGGAGTTTGTGACCATTCTACCTTGTCAACCCTTGGGGTGCTCTGGTGAACAGATGTTCCCCCAGATCCTGGTGAGCATCTCTGATAAACTTATAGGTGGCCATCAGACCACCCCTGAGCCTGCGCTTTTCCAGGGTGAAGAGTCCATGGCTCTCAGCATCTCATCATAAGATCTATATTCCTGACCTCTGATCATGCTTGGATATAGTTGGATATTTATCTTGCTGGGCTCTCCTCTGCACTCTCTCAAACTTCTCCACATCCTTTTTGAATTGTGGAGCCCAAAACTGGATGCAGTACTCCAGCTGCGGTCTTACCAAGGCCGAGTACAACGGGAAGGCCAAGTACAAGGGGAACTTTTTGGACATTTATGTATACAATGTCGATCTCCTCTCTCTTATCCAGGTAGTGAGCTACCTGGTCATAGAAGGAGATGAGATTGGTAAGACAAGACCTGCCCATGACAAAGCCATGCTGGCTGTTGCTCAGAATCCTACCTCCTGCAAGCATATTGCACATAGACTCCCTGATTAATTTTCCTAGGATTTTCCCTGGGATAGAAGTTAGGCTAATTGGCCTATAGTTGCCCGGATCCTCTCTCCTCCCCTTCTTGAAGATGGGCACAAAATTGGCCTTCCTCCACTCTTCAGGGAACTCTCCCGAGTGCCACAAGTTTTGGAAGGGTTTTGCCAGAGTTCCTGCAATGACTTTGGCCAGCTCCTTTAGTACTCTCAGATTAAGTTCATCCAGTCCTGCTGACTTATAAATGACTAACTTTTCTAACTGATCACGCACCAATTCCATGTCAACAGTAGGAAGGCAGGTATTCCCACCATACCCATTCTGAACCTTATCTAGCATGATTTTCTCCTTAGTCCAGTGAAATACCAAAGAAAAGTAGTCATTCAGGAGTTCAGTTTTCTCTTGTGTGTCGGTAACTAGCTGTCCCAAGGTGTTAAGCAGGGGCCCCATGCTTTCATTTGTTTTCCTTCTATTCCCTACATACCTAAAGAAGGACTTCTTGTTGTCCTTGATTTCTGTTGCTAGTTTAAATTCAGTCTCCACTTTAGCCTTTCTAATCTGCTCCCTACAAGTGTGGGCTGTAGTTGTATGATCCCTGCTGACTTCCTGTCCCTGGGGCAGGAGGTGGGACTCAATGATCTTCCGAGGTCCCTTCCAACCCTAGCATCTATGAATCTATAAAAAAGCCTTTGAGCTGGAAATTTGGAGGATTGCGGGTTTAACTGCTCGACAGTTAGGTTGGTAGGAAGCTGGCTATGGGGTAGTACCCAGAGTTCTAATAAATGGATCTGTGTTGTCCTCACAAGAAGAGGCCAGTGGTGTCCCTCAGGGGTCAGTGCTTGGTCCAGTGCTTTTCAACATCTTTATCAATGATAGTCCTCCTCAGGGACTGTCCCAAGCTTCCATTGTTAGTACACCTCTTCCTTTTTTTTCAAGCGGACCATGATATCCTTATGTAACAGGGGGCCTTCCTGGGGCCAGTTTGATGTTGGCCCACCCACCTGTCCCTGGGCTAACCGTCCGCCTCTCTTGCTTGCCACACCTTAATGATACATAATTATGGTATAGTCAATTAGGCTGGAGGCTGCCCATTTTGTACCCCGATGTTTAGGGGGATCTTCACAGCTCTGTTCCACCCCTACACTGTGGCCCAAGCCTCACAGATGGCATCTCAGGCAGCTAAACTCAACTGTGCCATTCACCCCATTCACTGTGGTCCCCTCTCTGGGACCTTTGGCTCCCCCTTAGGCCCTGGGCCCATCTCAGGCTGGTCGAGATTCTGAGCCTTGTGCTCTCTGGGCATTCTTTGCGGTGGGCCCCTGGCCCTCCGACCCCTCTTTGGGTCCTGTCCCCAGCATGGGCCAGTCAAGGTCCCTCAAGACAAGCCTGAGCTGCTTGCCTGCTTTTTCCCTCACAACTCCTCTGGATCCCATAAGCCTCAGGCCTCTCATTGGTCTGAGCTTTCCCCAGCTAGGACTATGCATGGGCTGGTAGTTATTAGGTGCCCTCAACCCACCTTTCACCGGGGTGGTAACAGGCCTGGCATTTCTGGGGGACTGTTCTGCCACAAGCAGCCCCACCAGACCACCCATCCCCAGCAGGGTGTAGTTTTAGGTTATGCCCAGGACCTGGAGCCTCCATAGCCCCAGTCCATAAATCACCGAACTGTTCCTGAGCCTCCGCTCCACCGCCTGATATCTCTCATACGGCTTCCAGCAGCAAACTGCTGCTTCACCCTATATATATCCTGGATCTCAAAAATGGCTGTCATATTCAAGCAACTGGCTGCTGCCTGCTCCAGCCCTTAGAGTGGCAGGCACCAACAGTGCCCTACCATACCCTATTAAGCCAAGAGGGCTTACCAGACCTTCTGGTACCTTTCCTCCACATGGGAATGGATTTCTTTTGTGCTTCAAGGATTGTGTCCTTGAGGAATGACCACTCTTCACGCACTCCTTTTACCTTCAGTCCCTGGTCCCACAGCGCTTCCCCTACTATTGCCCTGAGCCTGTTGAAATTCAGTTTTTTGAAGTCCAAAACTTCGACCTTGCTAGCTGATTTCCCTGCATTGCAACAGACAGTAAACATGATGGTTTAGTGGTCGCTGTCGCCCAGGCTACCCTCTATATTCAAGTCGCTCACCAGATTATCACCTTTGGCCAAGACCAAGTCTAGGAGAATGTTACCGCTGGTTAGCCCATGCACTTCCTGAGTCAGGTAGAGCTCTTCGATATAGGTGAGGAAGCAACATGACTGATATGACTTATCTGAGTGTTCCTCCGAAGAGATATCTCTTTAATTGAAGTCACTCATGATGACCATGTCCCATGCACATGCAGTCTCTGCCACTTCTTGAGAGAATTCCTGATCGAGCTCCTGCCCCTGGTTTGGTAGTCTGTAGTATACACCAACAGTTAGGTTTCTTTCACTATGGTCCTGTCCCCCTTCCCCCCCCGTCCTGCCTCATAGTTTGACCCAGAGGATTTTTATCCTTCTTATTCAATGTGTGCTCCTAGGCCTTGTTTAATGTACATATCATTCAAGGTCTACTCTAAATCTAAAATTATTAATTTACTCATTTAATTTTCTTTGGGCTTTCACCGTAGTAGCTGAACATTTTGTAAGCACTGAAGAATTTACCTTGATGCCAAAGTGCATAAGTGGTTTTTATTCCCCATTTAAACATGCAGAACTTAAGATCAGTAAGACTAAGGCCAAACTAGGTATGTCTACATTTTGGGACTCCAACAAGACATATGTGGAACCTGATTTTTAAAGTAGTTGACATCTTTGCGCCTTGGCAAACATTGCATTTATGGCACAAGTAAGGTTTTTAAACCTGCCCTATATGAACTGGCCCTACACAGATTTAAACTTACTGGAACCTGGGATTGTGATCCAAGAATTCACACACAGCATGGGAAGTGGGGCATCAGGGATCATGTTGGGTTCCCTGTCCTAACAGCCACACAACTGGGTTCTGAAAATGTTTATGTCTGATCCCAAAAACGCGTGTGTGACATGGGAGGACACACAGTTGTTGGGATCAGAGATCAGATCCCATTGTGCCATTAAATGAACGCCTGCCAGCAGCCTTTGGGACATCATAGGACAACTGCAGGCAATATGCTTTGTAAGCACTCAACATTTCTACAAATCTGTCCCGGGTGTCTGTCTCACTGTAAGCATCCAGAGAACATCCAATTAGTAAATATCTGCCAGAGTTTGGTTTCAAGTGATTGGTTTGATAACTTGTAGGACCTCTGGGATAGAGGCAGGAATAGAATCCAATTCCTCCAGGAACCTTAGCAATTAAATCATCCTTTTTTTTTTGCAATCCCTGACCCATTCAGCTTGTGTAACAAATAAGAAACAGTGTCCTACAACCAATTTAATTCATTATACAACCCTGATTCATCCTAAACATGCTATTTTTTTTTTTATTTTTTTTTTGAAATTTCACCCTTTTACTTAAAATATGGCCAATCCATGAAGGAGCAACAGTTGACAACAGAGATTCTTAGAATGGGAATCTTGCCACTAAGCAGTGTGATCAGCTTCCCTGGTAAGATGATCAAAGAAGATTTAAGGATGTGAAAGACAAGGATTTTTGTGGGTGATAGCATTAATTGGTCTAACTGCATGATTGCAACAGATGTAGCCCAGATTTCAAATCAACACACTTTCCTTCAGGTCTGAGGGAAAAGGAAGGTCCTTGTTGGCACTGGATTTGGACCCAGCCCATGGACTATACCTTTGTTCTGAGCGAGCACAACCCTTAGACCGACCACAACACCTGCCAGTTGATAACAGGCAAATTTATTGATATAGACTGTTAACAAAAAAGCAACAATACAAACGATCAAACAATTCTATATCTACCAATCCTAGGGCTGTCATCAGAGTCAAAGTACATCTGGTCAGGATGCAGGCTCCACTCTGAGGCTCTTTCTCTTAGGTGTCAGCAGTCTGGAGGTGGGATGCCGAGGCCCACAGTCCCCCTCCAGTGGGGTGCATGAGATGGGCTGGTGGTATGTTCTCAGTCCATGGTGTGATTGGGGATCCTGCCCAGGGGGTAGGGATGGGGATGGGGACCCCTCTTGGGGAAGAGAAGGAGGAACAGGGAGGGACGAGAAGGAACAGGGAGGAACTCTCTGTTAATCTCAAGCCTCTGCTTTTGTATTCTCCTTCCCTCTTGATGACTCCTGATGATGACTCTTCATCTGTGGCTATCTCTGGTTGGCTGTCTCTCTGTGGTCGCACTTGCAGGTCTTCTCCTAATTTGGTCTATTTCCCCAAAACCAGGATTCGGGCCCCCCTGCTGCTCAGGGGTCTTGTAGCTGGTGTCACTTATCTTGCGTTATGGGACAGTATGGTACTTCCTCAGTTCCCAGGCTTTGTGTCCTTGTTGTGTTAGACAACCTATCTACCTTGAAGGCTGTGATCTCGTGTTATGGCATGCCCCCCTCAATTCCCAGGCTGCATTCATCTGTTGGCCTTGTAGTGCTAGACAGCCTGTCTGCTTCCAGGGCTATATGGAACTCTGTGTGTGAAACCCAAGCTCTTTAGAAATCCAATTAACCTCTGCTGCCCATCTTGAGCCCTGATAATGCATATATCTATAAGCCAGTTCCCAAAAACCAGACCTTTAAATGCTATTTCCAAACCAACAATCCTCAGATCTGAAGAAGACTGCAATGCTAATTCAAAATTGTCTAAACTTTAGCTAACATTAAAGGCATTTTTACACGTGCTCTGTGAGACATCGGGGGGGGGGGGAGGGCTTTATAATTAGCGAGCCATGCTAATTAAAAGCACCTGATTGTCACATGTATCAGCATTCATGCACCAATGGTGATGGTGCACCTTGAACTTAAAGCTTGTTTGTTGAGCTTTAGTTCAAAGTACCCCACTGCCATTTTTCAGCACAAAGACGCTGATACACATGACACTAGTCTGTTGGAGTGTGTTAATTTCTGATTAATCGAGTCTGCTTTGACACGCGGGATTTCCAGCATGTCAGAGCAGGCTCCCTGCACATGTATAGATAGGATCCCTATTTGTCTAAGTCTATCCCAACCGTGCAGTGGGCCCAGGAAAAGATAGCACCCACAGAAAGTCTCTTGCCTTCGTGGCTACATTGCTTCAACACCACCAAGTTTTAATTATGAAATTCTGCATGATGTATGCTCTGAGATTCTGGTTGTGCAAGTAAAACTCTCAGGCACTTCAGTAAAAGGGAATTTTGCTTTCAGAGTGACTGACTGTATGATTAGGCCACAACTAAGTGTAGAAGATAGCTGGTGTCAGGACAGGTACAGTGGAGTGATTGCACTTCCCCTCGCCTGTGGTTCCTGTTCAACCCAAAGTTTAAAACCAGCTGTCTGGCAGTGACAGCAGCATTTCTGTTCAGCTGAGGGAATCAGTTGACTTCAGACCTTTGCGTGATTCCTTCTAAACTCTTCTTTTCACGTGTGTTAATGTTCTTTCCACCTCCTTTTCAATGGTCTGCACGTTCTACTAATCAAGCTAGCCTTTCTTCTGCAATTCTTCTGTCTGCTAGCTGCTCCTGGTAATCTAGCTCCTATTTCACAGCCCTGCAGATTGTTTTCAACTCTAGCCAAACACATTCACTCAGGTGTAGCCCTAACTTTCAGCGAAGCATCAGATGCACCATCAAAAGATTCTAGTAGGCTAGCTTTTGTCTTGACTCTGAAACATCAGTTTAATTCGAAGGCTCCAAGGGCTAACGAGACAACACACTTCAAGCATTTTGTTGTGACTTTATACACGATATGTGATATAGCAAATTGCTGCACCTTCCACTGACATTATATTTGGTTTTGCTTCCATCTTAAACTGAATAACACGGCCCTAGGCCCTCCCTCCCCCGGCATACTAGTAAAGCTTCTAGTTTTCTTTCAATTGGAGAAAAATATACATTGTTTCATGTGTGATGTTGCACTTCAGCCTCTGCACCCCTTTTCTGATCCCAAGATCAACCCCTGGATGTGGTACTGTGGTGATGCGGATGGTAGCAGAGCCACTTGGCACCAAACCCTGTCGTTTGCTCATAAGCGGGGCTCCTGGTGTTGTCTGATTTAAAAAAAAAAATAATCCCATTTTTTAATTTAAAAGAGCAACCCTTTAAAAAAGTAACCCAAAATCCACATTTTTCAGCTATTAAAATGAAACGCCACTAATAGCTAGATCTCTCTCTCTCTCTCTCTAAAAACACCACTAATATATAACTAGATCTATCTATCTATATATCTATAGATATAGAAAGATATCTACCTATATATTAGTGGTGTTTCATTTGGATCCACTTGACACGTGTGTGTGTGTGTGTGTGTGTGTGTGTGTGTGTGTGTGTGTGTGTGTGTGTGTGTGTGTGTGTGACCCAATTAAAAAAAGTAACCCCAAATCCGTTTTATATATATAAAACCCAAAATCCATTATCTATCTATCTAACAGGAAAATGGATTTGGGGTTATTTTTTTTTAAATTGGGACACACACACCCTCTAATATATAGATATACATATCTATAGATACCTATCTATATATTACATATATATCTATTTAGATATATATCTATCTATACGTTAGCAGCGTTTTATTTTAACTACTGAAAAATGTGCACTTTGGGTTACTTTTTTTAACCCGAAAATTGGGGGTTTTTTAATCAACGAGAACCAGGCTCCCTGCCCACGCGGATGCCGTGGAGCCCACGCACCAGGGTTGTACGGAGCGGTGCAATGACGGAAGCCAGTCAGGTCCACCCCCACTTCCCCTTCAAGCGCCTCCGTGTTCCAAACCCTGCAGTAACCAATAGGAGACCGCCCGCATCCTGCCTCCAATAGGAGCTCACAGACAGCCGCCGTTGCTAAGCGGAACAGGGAAGGAGGGTTTGCGTCCTAGTCCCGCCCTCCCTCTCCTTTCTCCCGAGCTCCGCCGCCAACTAGAGGGCTCTGCAGAGGGGGAAGAAAAAAAAAGATGACACGTAGCCAATCGTAGCTGGCAGCGTTCGCTCTGCGCACGCTGATTGGCTGCTGCGCATAGAGTGAGGCGCATCTCCTCCAATCGGATCTGGGATCCGTCAGCGCGGGCGGGACTGGGCGCGCAGTTCAAATTAATATCCGGAAAGTGCCGGGGCAGGAGCTGGGCTGGGAGCAACCATTACGCACCGGTAGGCGGGGAGGGGGCGGAAGCGGCCCATAGGCGCAGGTGGGCGCACGCCCCGGCCCAATGGAGGACCTGGGGGAGAGGCTGCACCGTAGCGGCGCCCGCTTCGCTGACGCCTTAAACGGGATCGTAACGAAGGTGAGGGATCGGCGCGGCCGTTGGGCGGGGGCTGCATCACCCCAGAGCGACCTGTGCGGGGGAAGGGGGCCCCGCGCACGCCTGATGTCGTCACAGTAGGGAAGGGTAGTGATAGCGGGAGGGGCAGCCTGCCAGGGCCTGCTTGGGGCTCCCCACGTGCCTGACCCCTGCCCTGAAAGCAGCGTTGATGGTGATAGCCTGACATTTTTACCCCCTTCTTCAAAAACGTTTTTTTCAAAGGCCCAGATAATGTGAGGATGTAAATATGCAGGAAGTGAAACTCCCAAATCTCTGGTTAACCGCTTTAAGTAGCTGCATTTGCCCAACGTTTCTAAGCACCTACCCATGCTACTGAATGTGTTGGAAACATTTTCCAACGTTTCTAAAGACCTGCTGATCCCACTGAATTACTCGAGGTGCCAGAATCCGTGTTTAGGAAGCTTATTATTGGGAAACTGTAATCTTCTCTCTTCAGGGTTATTTTACAGACATAACTTTGTGGCAACAGGCAAGTTGTTCCACCTTCCTCTTTGTTGAGACGCAGTGAGTAATGAAGAGGAGATAAAAATTTGTGTTTCCCACACTTTTTAATCTATACTGTACTCAGAAAAAAATGAACGTCTGATTTCTTTTTCAGGCTGTTGTGGAGATAATTATATTCTCTTCAGACTGCTAGACCTCTTTGATTTGCATGTGGGATCAAACAGTAGCTTGCCTAATCCAATTCCCAGACAGAGGCCAGTACAAATTGCTAGAGGAAGGTGGGAGATAGACGTGACATTTCAGAGTTGCCTCTTTGACAGGCTATCACGGGAGTTGATTTGTAATTGATACCCTGAAACAGAAAGGTTTATATTCTTGCTTCTAAAAACATTGGTTAACTCATGTAATAGTGAAAATTATTTAAAGTGCTGCTAATGAAACAGCACACGCACGCCAGTTTTCATAGGGTTCAATCTAAACCAAACTGATATGGGGTTCAGGTTATGAAAATAATCTTCAAATGTATTTAAGAGCTTTACTGTTATATTTAATACATCTGTTCTTATTTTTAAAAATGATTGGTTGGGTTTTTTTTATATATACAGTACAGTTATCCCTTTGAAGATGATGTACTTGTCTCTATGCAAACACTATCTTGCAATACACCTGATGGTAAGAATTTTAACTTTTACATATTTAGTATATTTTAGACCTGCTAAAGGATGAAAACTTACAAAACAGGGGTATACAATGTGTATATGAAGACTGTCCACCATGGCCTGCAAAAATTGCAGCATTTTCTGAAGTTTACCCATTGAAGTATGTAACCTTCACATATAAAATTATAAATCATCGAGACGCAAGGATTTTTGTGAGTTATATCTTTGATTGAACCCATATACAGTTGGGAGAGAAAGGGACAAGCTTTTGGCTGCCTGTATAGTAACTTTCCTCAACTATGTACCATTGGTCAGATAAAAGACATAAGCTGCAACAAATCCTTGCCTCTTGCATTTTTCCTGGACCATCATGGTTACATCACTCCAACATGAGAAAAATCTTTGGATTTATGAATCTGTCTATGTAGCAATGAGTGTAAGGTAAAAGGAACTGATATTTTTGGTTTGAGATGTGTAGTTGGTTTGTTTGCTAGACAAAAAAGCAGTGTATTCTTGGGGTTTCAGATTAAAAGTAGTTAATACTTTAAGGACGTGTAAGAAACAAACCACATAATATGAAAGAAGAAGGAAAAGAAGTGAGAGAGGAAAATGAAGGGAAGGGAGTATCAAAGACAAAACCAGTGGTTCTCAACCTTTTTGGACTTGAGGCATCCCTTGGAAATTGTCAGCTCTTTACAGTGAGCTGCAAAAAGCTTATCTGACATCTCTCCCAACTGTGTTAGTTTAATTAATGACACCACCAAAAAGACCCTTTCTTCTCACATATTTTCTAAACTATTGTTGTTGGCCTTGTCCCTTGATATGACGTTCTCAATCTTCCAGTAAATGGGGAAGTTATCAGTGAGTCTGTAGATGACTGAGGAGGCTGATTTGACATCCCCATGTTCGACTGCAAATGTGGCAAATAGATCCCAGTGCTGTTGCATTATAGTTCTTTCCCTTTTGGCTCTCTCACCTACCCACCTCCATAATGAGAAGAGTTTGCTCAAAATGATCAGTGCCTTATCATACATGCATCATGGTGCCGTTGGGAATAATTAAATGCTCAAGTCTCCCAAATAGCGTATTTCTTTGAATCAGCCTTCAAGGTGTTCTTGAATTTTTCTTTTGCCTACCCCCGGAATGGTGACTCTTAGTAAATTGGGAATATATAGGACCTATTTGGGAGCTGGATGTCAGGCATCCTTAGGATACATCCTGTCCAAAGGAACTGGTGCTTTTGTTCTTCTGTTCTTCCAGTTGATATGGAGGATTTTCCAAAGACATTGCTGATGGTAATGTTCCAAAGATTTCAGGTGTTCCTGATATGTCATCCAAATTTCACACCCATACAACAGGATAGGGCTGACAACCGCTTGGTAGATGAGAAGCTTGGTTTAGGTCCTGATGTCATGTTCATCAAAGGCAGTGCTGGCAGATTTGATTTGGTGTTGAATATCATTGTGTATGTTTATTTTTTGGGAAAGGTGGCTGCCCAGTTGGGGAAATGCTCAACATTCTCCAAGGATTGCCCTCTAATTGTAATATGTAGAAGAGCAGCTGGCAGATTTGGGGTGGCATAGTAAAGGATTTAGTTTTTTATGAAGTTGACAGTGAGTCCAGGCATTTCATCTGTTTCACAGAAGCAATTAGGGGTGTACCAATAGAGATTTTGGGAGCTGATACTGATAACCATTATTTAAAGGAGGTATGTTGTCTGATACCGATCCAGTTTCCGATGTAGTGCCTCCAGCTGGTAAGTCCAGTGTGGTGGAAGGGGAGTGGCATCGGGGGGCAGATCAATGTCTCCCGCGGTGAGGGAGGGGGCAGGAGCTGCTCAGCCAGGGTGGGGGGGGCATGGGATGGAGGCACAGCTTGTAGGGTGGATGCAGTTCCTGCCGCTGCTTGCACCCCGGGAACGCCCAGGTCCAGGGGTGTGTACCCCTGGATTCATGTAGTGCGGGTGGGCTGCAGCTGCGGGGTGGAGCCGGAGCCAGGCGGGGCTTGTCTTGCCAGGGACTGGGCTCAGATTGGGCTCAGGCGGCGCTGGGAGGAGGCTGCAGCCACCCCAAATTTCTCTGCAGCTCTGCTCCCAGCCCTGCACCACTTTCTTTCTCCCTCCCCTTCCGACTTATCAGCTGGAGGCAGCACAGGCATTTATTGGCCAAATTATTGGCACCATCTGGCCGATGTCGAATTGGTACCGATATAAAGAAAATTGTCTGTATCGGATATCAGACCGATGTATCGGTGCATCTCTAGAAACAATCAAAAGTGACCTGGAGCTCTCCAATGGAGTGGCCATACATGACGCAGTCATCAGCATATTGAAGATCAATAATGGAGAGGTTGGTTATCTTGGATGTTGAATGTGACTGGTTGATGTTAATCTTTCTTGACTCCAGTTCTAATAGTGAAGGGACCTGTTTCCGAGCCATTGCTCAAGACTGTTGCTGTTATGTTGTTGTGAGGAAGTCTGAGGATGGTAACAAATTTAGGCAAGCACCCAAGTCTCATCAGGATCTTCCATAGAGCCTCTCTACTGATTGAATAAAAGGCCGTTGTCAGGTGAATGAAGGCCATGTAAAGATCTTGATGTTGCTCACAGCATTTTTGCAGCTGTCTAGCAACAAGATCATACCTATTTTAGCTCTGGGTGGTCTTGAAACCACATTGGACTTGAATAGAACCTCCTTCGTGAGGAAAGTGAGTCTACTGAGGCAAACGGAGATGAGATTCTTCTGAGCTGTGGACAGAAGTGCAACACCATGATAGTTCAGCAATCCAATCCATCTTCTTTCTTGAATTTGGAAATGATTCTACTACCTCTCAAGTTTCAGAGAATCTGTTCATGTTTCTAGATTTTCACAATAATGATGTGTAGTTTTTTAGGGAGCTTTTTTTTTTTTTTTCTACCTTGCTAATAAATTTCACCTGGTATTCTGTGAGGATCATATGCTTTCTTGTTCTTCATCTGCTTAATGGCTTTCGATGCCTCTTGATAAGTTGATGGATCGGCATGGTAGCATATCGTTGTGGGGTGGCTTCCATGGTATTGTCTTCAATATTAAAATATTAGTACAGGATCTCTTGGAAGTGCTCCTTCCACCATGTATTGATGGTGGCTCTGTCTTAAAAGAATGTTGTTCCATCCTTGGACATCAGAGGAGTGGCTCCTTGCATGCTTGACCCATAGATAGCTTTGGTTATGCTGAAGAAACTATGCATATTATAATTTTTGCTTGTCTTTTGCTTTGTTTTCCTACTACTTGTCCTTTTGCTCTCAAATTTTTCTCTGAGTCTCAGCTTTAATGTTGTGGTAGGTGTCTGGATTCTGTTTAGAAGTGATGCAAAGCCCTCCTTTTGTGTTAATGAGAGCTTGAATTTCCCTATCTAATGTTTCTTTTTGGATAATCCTAGAGATTCTTTACTTGCCTCACGGATACCTTTCTTGAGGCTTTCCCGGTCATCAGTGGTGTCAAAATCATCTGTGAGGCCAAAAAATTTCTCACTGAGGCACTGCTGAAGATGATCGGCTTTAGCAGGATCATTCAAGCACTTGATATTGAACCTTTTTTTTAGCTGTTTCCTTTGTTTAGCTTGTTTTAGGGCAATATGAATGGACATAATAGGCCATGATAGACCAGCCAGTCATTTACTGTGGTCATAGCTCTGGTGATATGGACTTTTTGATGGTCCTGTGCATTATGACATAGTCAGTCAAGTACCAGTATTTTGAGTAGGAGTGCATCCATGATGTCTTCCATTAGTTGCTTTGATAGAATAAGGAGTTTGTGGTTGATGAGATCATGTTCCAAACACTTGCTCAAGAGAAGAAGTCCACTTGAATTACCTTTCCTCATACCTTCTTTTCACAGAATCATAGAAAATTACAGTTGGAAGGGACCTCAGGAGGTCATCTAGTCCAACCCCCTGCTCAAAGCAGGACCAGCCCCAACTAGATCATCCCAGCCAAGGGTTTGTCTAGCCGGATCTTAAAAACTTCCAAGGATGAAGATTCTACCACCTCCCTGGGTATCCTGTTCCAGTTCTTTACTACCCCCCAGTGAGAAAATTCTTCCTAACAGCTAACCTAAAGTTCACTTGCTCCAACTTAATGCCATTGTTCCTTGTTCTGTCATCTGCCACAAATGAGAACAGTCTAGGTCCATCCTCTTTCGAACCTCTCTTTAGGTAGTTTAAAGGTTGCAATTGAAACCCCTCTCAATCTTTTTTTCTCTAGACTAAATACGCCCAGTTCCTTCAGCTTCTCCTCATAAGTCATGTGCCCTAGCCCTTTCACCATTTCAGTTGCCCTCCACTGGACTTTCTCCAATTTGTCCACATCCTTTCTGTAGTAGGGGACCCAAAACTGAACACAGTACTCCAGATGTGGCCTCACTAGTGCTGAATAGAGGGGAGTAATCACTTCCCTTGCCCTGCTGGCAACACTCCTACCAGTGCAGCCCAGTATGGTGTTAGCCTTTTTGGGAATAAGGGTGCACTGTTGGTTCATTCAGCTTATTGTCCACTGTAACCTGCAGTTCCTTTTTTGCAGAGCTGCTGCTCAACCGGTTGCTCCCCAGCCTGTACTGGTGCATAGGATTGTTCCATCCTAAGTGCAGGACTTCGCACTTGTCCTTGTTAAACCTCATGAGATTCCTTTTAGCCCAATGCTCCAATTTGTCTAGGTCACTCTGAATCCTAGCCCTACCCTCCAGCATATCAACTACTCCCCCCAGCTTGGTATCATCTGCAGACTTGCTGAGGGTGTACTCTATGCCATCTTCCAGATCATTGATGAAGACGTTGAACTAAACCAGTCCCAGGACCGACCTCTGGGGCACTCCACTTGATACTGGCTGCCAACTAGACATCAAGCCATTAATTACTACCTTCTGAGACCAATGCTCCAGCAAGTTTTCTGTCCATCTTACAGTCCATTCATCCAACCCATACTTCCTTAGCTTGCCTGCGAGAATGTTGTGGGAGACCGTACCAAAAACCTTGCTAAAATCAAGGCACACCACATCCACTTGTCTCCTCGCATCCACAGAGCCCGTCATCTCGTCATAGAAGACAATCAGGTTAGTCAACATGACTTGCCCTTAGTGACTCCATGCTGACTGTTTCTAATCACCTTCTTCTCCTTCAAGTGTTTAGTAATGGATTCCTTGAGGATCTGCTCCATGATTTTTCCAGGGACTGAGGTGAGGCTGACTGATCTGTAGTTCCTTCAATCCTCCTTTTTCCCCTTCCTTAAACATGGGCACTATGCTTGCCCTTTTCCAATCATCCAGGACCACTCGATCACCATGAGTTTTCAAAGATGATGGCCAGCGGCTCTGCAATCATGTCAGCCAGCCAGCTCCCTCAGCAGCCTCGGGTCCATCCCATCCAGCCCCATGAACTTGTATATGTCTAGCTTTTCTAAATAGTCCCTAACCTGTTCTTTCTCTGCTGTTGGTTGCTCACCTCCTCCCCATACTGTGCTGCCAGGTGCAGTGTCTGGGAGCTGATCTTGCCTGTGAAGACTAAGGTAAAAAAGGCACTGAGCATTTAAGCGTTTTCTGTGTCCTTTGTCACTAGGTTGCCTCCCCCATTCAGTAAGGGGTATACACTTTCCCTGATCCTTCTCTTGCTACCAAGAGCGTCCAGATAGCATCAACATGCATCTAAAGACCCTTTAAACTGAACAACAGACAACAGCTAACAGTGCATATGCCCTTTTTGTTACCCTTCACATCACTTGCTAGCTGCAACTCCAATTGCACTTTGGAATTCCTGACTTCATCCCTGGCTGTCCGAGCAGTTCTGTTATACTCCTCCCTAGTTGTTTGTCCAAGTTTCCACTTCTTAGACGTTTCCTTTTTGTGATTCAGCTCACTGAATAGTTCCCTGCTAAGCCAAGCTGGTCTTCTGCCATACTTCCTAGTTTTTCTGCATGTCAGGATGATTTGTTCCTGCACTCTCAATAAGGCTTCTTTAAAATGCCGTCAGCTTTGACTTCTGCTTTTCTGAAGTCAAGGGTCCTCACTCTGCTGCTCTCTTTTCTTCCTTTTGTCAGGATCCTGAACTCAATCATCTCATGGTCACTGCTGCCCAAGTTGCCATCCACTTCTACATTCCCCACAAATTCTTCCGTGCCTGTGGACAGTAGGTCGCAAAGAGCATGCCCCCTAGTTGGCCGCTCCAGCACTTGTACCAGGAAGGTGTCCCCAGTACTCTCCAAAACTTTCCTGGATTGCCATTTCACTGCTGTATGTCAGAGTGATTGAAGCCCACCATGAGAGTCAGGTCCTGTGACTTGGAAACTTCTGTTTGAAGAAAGCCTCATCCACCACTTCCTCTTGGTCTGGTGGTCTATAGCAGATCCCCCTCCACGGCATCTTGTTGCTCTCCCCTCTGTCCCTAACCCAGAGACTTCCAATAGGCCTATATTCAGTTTCATACTGGAGCTTTCCCTTGACTGGAAGGATTGAAGAGAACACCACCTGAGCGCCCGTACCTGCCACCCTTGCACCCAGTGCCCTGTAGTTACTTTTGATGTGCTCAGGGTCTCCCCTGGCAGTATCATTAGTGCCCACATGGATGAGTAGCATGGGGTAGTTCTCAGAGGGCCTGTTGAGTCTCCGTAATACCTCCATGAAATCTTGGATCTGGGTTCTGGGCAAGCAGCAGACTTCCTGAGACAAAAGGAACACTTTCTAAGAGTTCCTTTCCATATGTCTTAGTCCTGGCCCGAACTAGCATTGAAATGATAAGAAGAATTATTTTATCTTATTTGGGGACAGATGACAGGTTTTGGTCAAGTTTAGAAATATAATTCTTCTTTTGTTTTTATCTGTATCGGGTCAGGACATATGCACTGTTAGTTGTTGCATGTTGTCTGTTGTTCAGTTTAAAGGGTCTTTAGATGCATGTTGATGCTATCTGGATGCTCTGGCATTTGAGTAACAATCCTGATCTTGAAAGTAAAACCAACACCATAGATGTGTTTGGTGTTTTTTGGATTTTGGAAAGGGACTGTGTGTGTGTGTGTGTGTGTGTGTGTGTGTGTGTGTGTGTGTTCATAGGGTGAGTCCTGCACCCATACCTCCCCTTGTACTACCATACATGCAGACCCCCATACCCTCCCACATATCCACACATACACCCATGTGCTCCCTCACTCCACCCCCAATCCTATCCGCCCCCTACAAACCTATACCCATCCCTCCCATGCCCCCCCCACCCCCACAATAGTCTGAACCTGTTCAGCCTCAGCAAGAGGAGGCTGAGGGGGGACCTGGTAGCTGCCTACAAACTCATCAGGGGAGATCAACAACAAACAGGTAGAGCCCTTTTCTCCCCAGCACCACCTGGGGTGATGAGGAACAGTGATAATAAACTGATGGAGAATAGGTTTAGGTTGGAGATCAGAAGGCAATATTTTACAGTTAGGGTGGCCAAAATCTGGAACCAGCTTCCCAGGGAAGTGGGTCTCACCCCTACCTTGGGCAAATTCAAGAGGAGGTTGGACGATCACCTGTCTGGGGTCTTGTGAACCCAGCATGCATTCCTGCCTGTGGCAGAGGGTCAGGCTAGATGATCTGTTCAGGTCCCTCCTGACCCTAGCTACTATGATACTATGAATATACAAGAGTAAGACTTCATTTTAAGCTATTATGCAATCACCTCTGTGTACACTACACAAACGCATGTAAATCAGGATAAAAATATTTTTTGAAATCAAATTTAATGTTGTAGATGTTCGCTTTCTAGAATATAATTTGGTATTTTTCTGGTTTGGAGATGGCAAAACCTCTTTCTGAAAGGAGTACTTCTGGGGGGCAAGGGAAGGGACTTCTTGTGGCAAAGGTCAGGGTTAGGGGGCAGAACTTCTGGTCAAAAGATGACAACTGGGGGACAGGGCACCTGTCAAGGGGCAGGGCTACCCTTGCGGCCCTCGGCACCATGGCAAAACTCAGTAAGCAGCCCTCCGCCCAAAATAATTGCCCACCCTGGCCTACATCCATTCCCCTAGATCTGGGGGCGAGGGGTTGCTGGCTAACACAAAGCTTAATTGTCCTCTAGAGTGTGTAGTTCATTTCCCTGCTATCAATTCTCCCTAAACATTTAATGAGTAGGGAAGGTATCTAACATGGAATGACACTGTTAGGCATATATCATATCTATTAACTTTTCCTTAAATATTTCTAGGACCGAGGAGTTGGGAGGACATATCACAAAATTACCTGAAAAGGAGGAGAAAATTACTCAAGGTATCAGTTTACTTGTGACTGTATGTTATGAATCATCGTATTCTAATCTTGTTATTTCCACGAATGTGGAAGATTTAGGTCACTATTAATTGGAGAACTATTTCCTAAATAAATGGGGTTTTTTGGCTTCTGGAGTAATTAGATACTTTGAAATGAGAGGTGTGTTTTTGTTTTTTTGTTTTCTGTTCGTCATATACCATGGCTAGCGTTTTGGAAAATATGGGGGCAGGAGAGAAGGTATGGGGCAGGAGTTAATGATAATTTTGGACATCATTGGGATATTGGCTTGTGTATGTGTACATATGCATATCCACACAGGATATGTATTGGAATAGAAGAAAGTAGGAGTGAAAGGGTCCTCATGCGGTTATCTTGGGGAGGGGGCAAAGCCTAGCCCATGCACTAGATTGGGCCCATGACAGATTCCATTTCCCAGCAGCCCCTACCCACATTGCTGCGGCTTATTTCCCTGGAGATCCCACTACTGGGGTCTCCATGGAAGCCAGCTGCAGCAATGTGGGCAGAGTCTGCTGGGAAATGGAGTCCAGCCATTGGCCAGATCTGCTGTTTTGCCTACCCCTGGGTTGTCTAGTGCAGCTCCCTACTCAAGGCAGGATTATCCCAGACTAAAACCATTCCAGCCAAGTTTGTGTCTAACCTGCTCTTGAAAACTTCTAAGGATGGAGATCCCATACATTTTTTAGGTACCCTGTTCCAAAGCTTGGCCAACCTCAAAGTGAAAGAGTTCTTCCTGATATCCAGCCTAAGTTTTCTCTGTTGCAAGCTGAGGCCAATGCTACTAGTCCTGTTTCCTATGGCCATAGAAAAAGCCCATGTTTACCTGTCTATAATTGTCATTCAGGTATTTGAAGGCTGTTATCAAGTCCCCCCTCAGTCTTCTCTTCTCCAGACAATAACCCTAGCTCTTTCAACCTGTCTTTCAAAAATGATTCTTCCCAGGCTCTGCTCTAGACCTTTTTAATCCTTGAAGTGTGGGCCCCAAAAGTGAACATAACGCTCCAGGTTAGGTCTCTCTAATGCTAAATAAGAGTGGAAGAATCATTTCCTTTCATTTATAGGTAGCACTTCTGTTCATTCATCCTAGTATGCCACTGGCCTTACTTACAACAAGAGTATGCTCTTGGTGCATATATAGCTTTTGGTGCACTGTAACCCTCCAAGTCTTTCTCTGCATTGCTGCTGCAGCCTAGCCAGTTATTCCTCAGTCTGTATTTGTATATTCAATTATTCCATCCCAATTTCAGGATTTTGCATTTCTTGTTGAATTTCATCTGATTTTGGACCATTTTTCCTGTCTATTCAGGTCGCTCTATATCCTAGCCCTACCCTCCAGAGTGTCTGCAACTCCGCCCAAATTTGGTGTCATCTACAAATTTGCAAAGCATGCACTTAGTCCCATTGTCCATATCATTAATGAAGAAGTTGAACAATACTGGACCCAGGCAGGACTCCTGGAGAACCCCACTTGATACCTCATACCAGCTAGACATTGAGCCATTAATGATACATTGAGCCTGTGATGAACATGACAATCGAACCAGTTATGTATCTACCTTACAGTACTTTCATTCAGTCTGTATTTCCTTACCTGGCTAACAAGAATGTCATGGAATACAATGTAAAAAGCAAGATGTATCACATCCCCAGCTCTTCCCCCAGAAAGAATCAGGTTGGTCAGGAATGACTTGTTCTTGGTGAATCCACAGTGCCAGTTCCTGATCTCCTTGTCCTCCTCTAGGTGCTTCAAAATAGGTTCCAGGAGGACCTGGTTCGTGATCTTTCTTGGTATCGATGTCAGAATGACTGGACTGTAATTCCTTGAAACTTCCTCCTTCCCTTTCTTAAAGATGGGCACTAGAGTGGCCCTTTCCCCTTTCAGCGCCATATTGTATTGGCACTGATAAAAGGAAAATTAACATTATTGGCTATTGCCTTTTTTGGCCAGTGTAGCCAATAACGTACCAGTAAAAATGCCTTCTGGCTGGGGCTTCTGGACACTGCATGCATGCGTATGGCCACAGCATGCATGCGGGCAGAAGCACAGCCAGACAGTATGGAGAGCAGTGCCATTCAGGTAAGTCTGTACATGGGCAGGGGGGAGGGAAGGGGCCATAGGCGGGGCAAATCCAGACCCTTATGGTGAGGGAGGGCGTGGGGCAGGGGTTGGGTTAGGGTGTGGCCCAGCCAGGGCAGTGAATGGTACCCCAGGGCCAGGGCAGGGAGCGAGACAGAAGCACAGGCGGTTCATCCATGGGACGTAGCGGGGAGCAGGGTTTGGCTCCCCACCACTGTGCGGTGGCACCCGTGGGGGAGCTTGTGCCCCCCTGGATTTGTTCGTGGAGGCAGGCTGCCTGCTGTGTGCTCAGGGCTCTCCGCCCTGCTGCCTTTTTTTTTCCCAAGAGCCCTGTGCCAGCCGTACATCCCCTGCCCACCTGGCGACGGTGGGGGCAACAAGTTGTGCCTTTTGCTGCCAGATGTACAGGGGACACAGCATGGCCAGTGCATGGCTCCCGGGGCAAAACAAAGTGAAAAGACGAAAATAGTTTTGCAGTGGCAGTGTGTCAAATTGAGATGACTTTCTCCATCATTAGGGTTGTGGGCATGTTATTTGTTCTTTTCCCTCTGAGCATTTAAGTGTTCCAGATGAACATTTCTTTTGTAGTACTTTTTTTACTGCAAGGGTGTTGAACTCATCTGGCCTTCTAGGCTTGGATGAGAGAAGCTGGCCAATCTGTGGGCTGGACCAGGACTGACCCCCCGTGCATATAACCTGGGGGCTAGACCACTCGTGCCACACGCACTGCCAGGTCCAGCCTGTGACCTCTGTGCCGGCCCCCTGTGGTGCATACATAACCAGCCCCTGTGCTGCACACAGAGCTGGACTGTGCCCTCCATGCAACACAGGAGGCCTTTCAGGGGCACACACTATAAGCAGTGCCACACAGGTGCCGCCTTGTCTCTGATTCGGCACAACCCAACCTAGGTCATCCCAGGAGCCATCATGCCGTTCTAGTCTGGCAGCATGCAGCATACATTGCATGCTCCGCATTGATCCCCTGTGCTGCATGCAGGATGCATGGCACTGGGTGCAGTCTGTGGTGCCCCATGCAACGTAGGGCCAGGGCCAGTACATTGGGTTGCTGCGATGACCCGTGGGGCTGTGGGCCTGATAACATGGATATGGCCTGTGGGCCTCATGTTTGTCACCTTTGTTTTACTGCAAGATTGCTGGTGTGCATGCTGGCACTGAATATGTTTAAGGGTGGGAATGAACAATTTTTCCTTGTAGCGTAGAAATAATGTAAACATAGGGGTGGACAAAGTATGGCCCACGGCCAGATAAAGCCAGCCAATTGACTGCATCTGGCTCATGGGTGGGTGCTCGTCAATTAAGTGGATCTAGCCTGTAGCTGCCCCCACATTACTCTGCATGGGGATAAACCCCACCTGGGGCAGCCCACAGCCACTGGACACTCCCAGTCCTAGCCAGCGTTCACAGCTTCCTGGTGGGGTTGCTTCCATTGCAGCTGCCTGGGTACTGCTCTGCTCCCCCTGCCTCCAGCATTTCCTTCTCTTGCCCTTGCTGCACTGCTTCGGGGGCGGGGGCAGGAGGGCAAGCCAACAGTTGCAGCCAGATGGCTCCTGCCCCAGTGTGTGGGACTCTAGTTCCAGCTTTTAGCTGCCTTTCACTCCAGCCACCTGGCACAATGACCAGCCACCTGTGGGCTGCTGAGTGGTTGGAAGGCAGCCAGGAGCTGGAGCCCTGTATGCTGGGGCAGGGACCACCCAGCTGTAGCTCCCTACCCCCCTGCCCAGAGCAGCACAGCAAGGACAGGAGGAAGAGGAGGAGGAGCTGCTGGAGGTTGGGAGAGCCAAGCAGTTCCTGGGCAGCTGCAGCCACACCAGGAGCAACCCCCGGGGAAGCTGTGCATGCTTTCTGGGGCTGGATTGGTGCAGATGGAAACACAGTGCCTAGGTGGGAGTGGGTGGGGCTTGGCCCCACGTGGGTGCTGTGGGGGCAGCAGCAGGCTGGGTGGGATGTGGGGTGGATCACACAGGTACATGCACCACCCAGGCAAGCTCTGCTGCATCTGCCCCCTCACCGTCGATTCCCTAGACTTAGCGTGCAGGCAGCCTTCCACACATGCAGGCCCCCCTCCCCACCCTCACACACACACATTTTACAATAGTAAGACCATATTGAGCTATTATGCAATCACCTCTATATACACTATTCAAAAGACCAAATCAGGGGGGAATTTTTTAAATAAAATTAAAATATATTACAGTAGATGTTTGATTTCTAGTATATGATTTGTTTTTTATCTATAATTTGTTAAAATTATATCTTCTGCAAGATTTTACATGTGTAGCCCTCGAAAGCTCACGAAAACTTGTTAAGGGGCCCTTCAGCCAAAATAATTGTCCACCCCTGTGTTAACATATCAAGTATTTGTCAGTTGCTATCAAAATTGAATATATAATATACTTGGTGTACAAATCGCATACCAGCATTCATTGTAGTTGAAATAAACACCCTCAAACAGCCCATCTTGGGCACTAACATCTAAATCCAGCATCTACAAACATAAAATATCAACATCATTAAAAATGGTGGCTTGTGTTCTTTACAGTCCTGCCCCAAAAGCACTCAGAGCAAAAACATGCTAAACTGATTCTTAGTCTTAAAGCTCATCAATAATTGTAAGAAATTCCTGCTGTCTATACACATCCTTGGTGTTGGGTGGAGGGGGTGCTTTCAATTAGAGTGGTTCCCAGAGAGTAATTAAAACACCTCACTGTCACATGTATTAAGCCCCCACAGGTTTAAAGATGGCTGTGGGATGCTTTATCTAAATTTCATTCAACAAGGTTTAGGTAAAGTGCCCCAGCGGCCATGTTTAAACTCATGGGATCTTATGCACGTGATGACGAGACTACGCTGAAGTGTTCTAATTGGGATGTGGAACAGATTTGATTAATCAAGTCTGCTCTGACAGATTCTTATTAGGAGGTGAACTAGCATGTGTATAGATGCCCTCCAGTTTTAAGTTTCCCCTAGATGCTCTTTCAAAAAACTGGGCCATGTGGCCTTGAAGGTCAACAAATAAGTACTGTTTTGAACTTGGCAGGATGATGGGTTAAACTAACTTTATTCTAGAGCAGGGGCAAGCAAAATGTGACCCACGTGCCAGATTCACCCCTTCAAGCACTTTCATCCAGCTCTTCTTCCTGTGAGGGTGGGAGTGAGGCACCTACATCTGCCCCCAACATGCCGTATTATGTCTTGCTCTGACTCATGGGTGGAAGGGCCAGCCTTGCTAGCGCTTGGTGGGGCTGCTGCTGCAGGCTTCCCCGGTGTCCCGTTCCCTCAAGGCAGTAGGTAGGGAAGGCGGGGCAGAGCTGCAGCTGGGCAGGAGTACAGAGTGTGGGACTGGGGCTGGTGGCAGTGCGGAGGTCGCTGGGCAGGGTGTGCGTATAAGGGAGGGTGGGGGGTATGGGGATCCCTTCCACACTCCCCCCCACATGGCATGCAGCCCTGGCAGGCAGCGGGGGCAGTGCTTGGCACTGGTGTCTGGCTCCAGCCAGCACTGCACATTGTGGCGAGGAGCTCAGCCCCTGCCAAGTCATCTGTATCACGGGCGCTCCCTGTACTCATGTGGCACAGTAGGGAAGCCCCAGGCACAAGCCAGTTGGGGTGGGGAAGACAGCTGGCTCCAGCGCCTGGGGTTTCCCTCGTGCTGCATGAATGCAGGGAGCACTGGCAACACAGATGGCCTGGCAGAGGGCTGTGCTCCTTGCTGCAATGTGCAGCTCCAGCTGGAGCCAGGCACCAGCACCCCTACCTGCTGCTGCACCATGGGGAAAGTGTATGGGGTGGTCCCCACACCCCTCCCACCCCACAAATCGCACACAGTGTTGCCTGCGTTGACTGCAAGAGAGGACAGTGTTCCAGAGCCACATACCCACACCCAATAAACACCACAATCCTCAAACATACCCTATGCCTGCCACACACAGTTACACTACCTCACAAATTACTCCCACAGCCTACTACACACCCACCCACCCAGCCATACCCCCTTACACAATATATGACTAAAATTTCATTTTTAAGTTATTATGCAATCGCCTTTATATACAGTACACAAACACAAATCATGACAAATATTTTTTGTAATAAAATTAGAATATGTTATAGTAGGTGTTTGACTCTTAGTGTATGATTTGTTTTTTTTCTGGTTGTAATATGGCAACTCCCCTCCCCCCCCCAAAGGAGTATTACTGGGAGGCAAGGGGAGGGACTTCCAGTGGCAAAGGTCAGGGAAGATGGCGACCAGGGGTGGAGCAACCTTCAAAGGGTGGGGCTACCCATGCGGCCCTCGACAGCGCACTATATCTCATTAAGCTGCCCTCCACCTGAAATAATTGCCCGCCCCTGCTCTAGAGCGTCCCTAAGGAGAGTATTGTCATTAACTGGATAGATACAAAGTTAAGTTATAGCTTGTGTTTGCTGATTTACCACAACAGTACCAAGGCTTGAGTAAACAAGGTGGAAACAAGATGATGCCAGTATAGTCATTGCCTTGTAGATTAAAATAACAACAGAAATCTCATCCATAGCCATTGAGAATTAAAGGAGATAGGTGCCTTACAGCATTGAAATAAATAAGTGGTTTAGTCAAAATAACTTGCGGTTCTAACTTCTGACTCTGCTTTCTGTTTTTAATTTCAGAAGACTACACACTATCAAGTAACTACAGGTAAAGAAAAGTCTTACAACATTATCTATATTTAATCTATCCAGAAGTAAAATAGAAATGCCACATCTACAGTGCATGAAGATACAATGATTTTGTATATGCTTTGCAATCTAAAGGCAGTAGGTGCGGTCACCCGACAGGTTGTCATCATTTGATGTGTTAATACGCCTTTGTCAAAAGTTTTGAAAAAAATGTTTAATACCCAAACAAATAGTTATTGGATTTTAAAGCCCTCTCTTTTATCTACAGTGTTCAAGATATATATTAGTGAGAAAAATGTTTAAATAAGTGGGTATAGATTAGGAAAGGCAACCAGGACTGGTTGAGCCAAAGAGATGGGAAACTTGGAGGGAGATGAGGCCAGTACTGATTGTGGAAAGAGCTGAAGCAGGTAAGAAAAATGTGGGAGGAAGAATTACAATGGAACTGGAAAAGGACTAGGAACCAGTGATGTCACTGGGGACAGAGCAGAATGAAATGGCTTGGATAGGGAGCCCATGTGAAAAACTAGGATAAGACACTAGCAAAAAGACTTGTGAGTAGGAGGAGAAGCCAGAGGAGTGGAAACTGAGGGTGGAAGAGGCAGACAGAGGAGAATGGAGATGAGATTGGGCGGAGTAGGAAGAAAGGGGTCAAACTGAAAGCAGAAAAGGCCAATTAGGAAAAACTTCCTTTTTACAGTGTGAACCCAAGAGTTTTAAAATTCATCATTTTTCATGTCAGCAAATATTGAAAATCCAATGGAAAGTTGATGTCTCATCCCTTCCAGTCCTAAAATACATAGAGGATGGCTGCCTACTGGTACCTAATATTTGGTTAGTTCAAGTCGGTAGTGATAGATAGATTCCATCCGTATTGATAACCCGTGTAGAAGGTTTTATTTTTAATGTGTGTTTTTAAAAATAAAAGAAAGAAATTATACACACAAACATCTGTATTGCTAGAACTTAAAGTCAAAATCAGAAGCTCAAGTCAGCACTGAACGAAGCAAATTTTCTGTAGAAAAAAATGTGATTGTGTATCATAATGTATACAGAAATGAGGACATAATTAAGGCAACCTTAATTCTGATATTTCCAAAATTTTGGGTGCTTGATTTTTTTTGCAACCTTAACACTCTTTTTCCTCAAAGATTTTGTGCATCCAAGATGGGATTAGAGATGGACTATTGAATAAGAGAAAATGTCTGTATGTATGTGATGACTGCAGTGGAATGGTTGTCAAAAGATACTGCATAATGGAGTAAAGCTGGGAGAGAAGCATTAGCTTGCAGTGAAGACTTCAAAAGATTTGGGGTCTTTCATTTTGCACTAGCAAGTACTTTTATTTGTAAAATCTTTTGGCTTGACCCCAACCCAATACTGTTCAAGTTGCTTAAAAATTAATACCAAAGAAACTTACTAGTTCTGTTTTAAATACCTTAGGATTTGATGTAACTGCTTTTAAATCTTATCTTTTTGCAATATAATTAAGGCCAGGTAGAAGGAAAACCACTTCAGACTTATTTTTTTGTTTTTCCATTTTTAATGTTATCAAAGCAAGGTCTAAAGGAAAAGTGTGTGTATTTACTTATTTTACTGTGTTCCAATTATAAATTTACCCTGCACGCAAGTCAATCCCACTCTCTCAGGTAGGGATGCACCAATAGAGATTTTTTGGGCCAATACTGATAGCCAATTTTTAAGAAGGCATATCGGCCAATACTGATCCGATTTTCTAATAGTCAGCCCAGCAGCTTGAAGAGTAGTGTCTGGCTGGTAAGTCTGTTGTGGGGGAAGGGGGGGCAGATTGAGGCCCCTGCGGTGAAGGAGGGAGAGGGGCTGGGGCAGGCACTGTCCAGCTAGGGCGGTGCATTGGGGGGGGGCATGGCGGTGGGGGCATGTGTCCCCAGATCTGTGCATGGTGGCTGCCGCTGCAGGCTGGGGCTAGGGGCTGTGCTGGCCTCTTTCTGGTGGGGGCTGGGCCGAACTGTGCTTGGGGTGCGGGCTGGCAGTGCTGGTAGGGAGTTGCGGGGGGGTGGAGCTAAAGCGAATTTTGGGATGGCTGCAGCCCCTCTAGCGCTCATATACCCTTCCCAGTGTCGCTGCCACCCACCCCGGGTGCAGCCCTTGGCCCCAGCCAGCAGCAGCAGCTGCCCCACAGCCCCAGACAAGTTGCAGATCCATCCCACGCCCCCTGCTGGACAAGCCGCAGCACCATCCCGTGCCCCTCCCTGGCTGGGCAGCATCTACCCCAGCCCCATGCCCTCCCTCACTGCAGGGGCCTCGATCTGCCCTCCCACGTCCCTTCCCTCCCCTTTCACCACAACAGACTAACCAGCTGGACATATAGCTCTCCAAGCTGCCAGACTGCGCTCCTGGCCCTGTGCATGCTGCAGTTGCTCATATTTATCAGGCACAGTATCAGCCGCATCAAGCAAAAAAAGCCGATTTCTGATGTAGTCAATTTTCTTTATTGGCACTGATTCTATCGATCCAGTATCGGACTGATGTATCGTGCGCCTCTACTCTCAGGTTCTGTTTTAGGAAAATAGCCTTCCCTGTAAGGATCAAACCCTTAAACTAGTATTGCCATTACAGATCTCACAGAATCAAATAACTAAGTTAAGGACCCAAGTGTTAAAGGCACAAAAATTACTAGCATAAAAGGTATATTCTGTACCAAAGTTAATTTTGCCCAAGACTCACTACATTGCTTTCAGCCATTTCCGAATGTCAGTATATTAAGGCATATTTTTAGTTAAACTGAAACTGTTTCTCTTCTTTGGCAGTCCCTTGCAGTTGAGGATGATTGTCTTGAATTAATGTCTTATCTGTGGGTTCGAAGATAGCTGACAAGGCCAATCTGGGATTGACAGACTCTGCTGCAACTCAGACACATGTTTCTGTGTGGGGTGGGTGGCTCAGGATTCTTAATTCAGTCCGCAACGTGCTGTTTTTACCACTTCTGCTTTTCCATCTCCTGTTGTCATTGTAAGGTTCCAAAGTACCGAGATCCTCACAGTAGACTCTTCCTCCATTTGGGGCAGTCCTGGGCAATAGTCTCCCAGGAGTTGATGTTGATATTGCATTTTTTCAAGTTAGCCTTGAGGACGTCCTTGAAGTACTTTTTCTCCTTTCTTTTGAGTGTACACCTTGACCTGAGCTGGAAGAATAAAACTTGCTTCAGGAGTCTGGAGTTGGACATCCAGATGACATGGCTGGCCCAACGAAGTTGATGTCGAATGACCATTTCCTCAATGCTTGTGGTGTTTGCTTGCAAAAGTACATTAATATTGGTGCATCTGTCTTCCCACTGGATTCAAAGGGTCTTCTGTAGGCAGTGCAAATGGTATTTCTCCAGCAGCTTGAGGTGTCTCCTGTATATTGTCCACATCTCAGCTTCTTACAGTAAGGTGGGGATCACAACTGTTTGATAAACCATGAGCTTGGTTTTGGATGTGATGTTGCAATCTTCGAACACCAATTTCCTCAGGCATCTGAAAGCTGCACTTGCATATTTGAGGTGATGTTGGATTTCTTTGTCAAAGTCAGCCTTCTGCAAGAGATGGCTTCCAAGTTATGGGAAATACTCAAAGTTCTCCAGAGTCTCACTGTGCACCTGAATTACCAGAACTGGGGATTACTCATTAAGAGCTTGTTGATGGAGGACCCTAGTCTTCTGAATGTTAAGTGCAAGTCCCATTTTCTTGCATGCCTCAGTAAAGACATCGAAGATTGCCTAAAGATCTGTTTCTGAGTGAGCACAGACTACAGCATCATCAGCATATGTGAGCTCAATTATTGAGGCCAGGATGGTCCTGGTTTTGACACGGACTCATGAGATTAAACAGTTTACTATCCATTTAGTATTTTAGCTCCACTCCAACTGGAAGCTTGTTGGTAATCAGATGTAGTATCGCAGTAAGGAATATCGAGAAGGGTGTTAGAGCAATGATGCAGCCTTGCTTAACTCCCGTCTGAACCTCAAAGAGATCTGTATTAGATTCATTACTGGGAACCACGGCTTGCATTCTGTCATGGAGCAGGCAAAGAATGGTGATAAATTTCAGTGGACATCCATACTTAAGAAGTATTCCCCAGTGCTTCTCAGTTGACAGAATTGAAGGCTTTCATGAGGTCAAAGAAGGCCAGGTAGAGAGGGTTTATGTTTCTTCTGGCACTTTTTCTGCAGCAGGTCAGCTGCGAAGATCATGTCAGTTGTGCCTCTTGATGCCCTAAATCCACACTGAGATTCTAGGAAGAGCTCTTTAGCAGTGGAAGGAGACGGTTCAGGAGAGGTTCCTGTGGTGGGCAGCAAGGCAATCCCTCTGTAATTTCCACAGTCAGACTTGTCTCCTTTTTTGAAGATTGTCATGATCATGGCATCCCTGAGGTCATCTAGAATTTCTTCACCATTCCAAATCCTTAAGATGAGGGCATGGAGCTCTGAAGTGAGCTCTTCTCCCCCATGCTTGAAGATTTTGATAGAAGATTCCATCAGCTCCAGATGCCTTGTCATTTTTCATCTGCTTGATGGCTTTCTTCACAGGCTTTCCTGTCTAGAGGGATTTCTGACTGGATGATGCAGGATGGAGTTGAGAACACTTTCATCAACAAGTCTCAGTTGAGAAGGTCTTCAACACATGCTCTTTCCAATGTGTGTGGATGGCTCCCCTTTTCTTGATCAGGTCTCATCCGTCCTTAGATCTCAAGGGGGTTGGTCCCTGCATGCTTGGACCGTAGATGTGTTTGGTAGCCTTGAAAAAACTGTTCATATCATGGATGTCAGCAAGATGTTGAATTTCCTTCGCCTCATCTTTCTACCATCTGTTCTTTATATTGTGGGTCTTCTTTGGACCTTTGCCTTGGTTTGTTGGAGATGCAATTTCTTTTATTGGAGTTGATATTATTCTGCCAAGTACAAAAGGTCTTGTGCTTATGGTCAATCGACTCTTGGATCTCACAGTTTTTCTCTTCAAACCAGCCTTGATGTTTCCTGGTAGAGAATCCAAGTGTCTCTTTGCAGTCGCTGATGATGGTGGACTTGAAAACACCTCAAATGCTGCTGACATTCTCCCATTGTTATTGATTGGAATCTTTTGTTGATGCACTGGTAGAAGAGGTGTCGCTTGATCAGGCCCTTGAATCCTTTGATGTTGATCTTCCATTGGCATTTCTTCTGCTGTAGCTGTTGTTTGGGAGCCAGTTTGAGTGACATAACCAACTGAATGAGTTTATTGGTCCAACAATCATCAGCTCCTAGCATAGCTCAGGTGATACAGACATGTTTGCAATCCCAGGCATGAACAACAATGTAGTCAATCAGGTGCCAAGGCTCAGATCACAGATGCTGCCATGATGTCTTGTGCCATTTTTTCTGGTGGAGCAGGGCATTGGTAATGATGAGCCCATCTTCTGTGTACTTGGTCAAGAAGAGGATGCTGTTGGAGTTGACCTTCCCCGCTCCTTCCTTGCCAATGGTTCCATTCCACAGGTTCGAGTTCCTCCCACCTTTGGCATTGAAATCACCAAGCAGAATAAGCCTGTCTTCCTTTGGAATGCCAGAAAGGACTTAATCAAGGTTTTTGTAGAATTCCTCCTTGGTTTCATCAGCAGTGTCAAGAGTCAGGGCATACTCACTGAAAACAATGGCATATTGGCTCCCTGCTAGTTTAAGATGGAGAGTCATGAAGTGTTTATTAATTCTGATAGGGAACTCGTTGAGGTGGTTTATGAGTTCATTTTTATGGCAAAATCAACTCCATGAAGCTGGTGTTCTCTTTGTTTAACTTTCCAGAAGAAGGTACAGCCACCTCCATGTTCTTTTAGTTGCCCGTCTCCAGCTCACCAGGTCTTGTTCAGCGCAGCGACATTGTTGTGTTGCCTGAGTTCTTGAGCCGTGATTGCAATACGGTGCTCTGGGCATTCACTATTAGCATTGTCCACGAGGGTCTTGATGCTCTAGGTCCTGAAATTGATTGGATAACTTTATTGATTCTATCCTCAGTAAAGGTGATTCTGCTGGATGTGAAGGTAGGCTTCTTCAGGAAGAAGGTAGGCTAGTTTAGGGCACATTTTCTAGCCCCCTCCCCATGTGAAGTAAGCAGATTGGATCCTGAAGAGGGCTGCTCAGTTGCAGTTACAGCTTCAGAATTGCACTCCTGCCTCATCCAGCTGCTAGAAGGACCTTCTTGTAACTGCTGCCTTCATGCCAGTTCATAACTATGAGCTTCCAGACCTCACAATCCTGGTCCCGTCATCACTAGCTGGTCATCAAAGGGCTTGAAAAATGTGCTGGGAAAGCCATTTTCATGGAAGATGCCTGTACAATAAACAATAAAAGAAATGAAACTGTTTAAGCCTGTAAATAGGGGGTGGGCAATTATTTCGGGCGGGGGGCCACTTACTGAGTTTTGGCAAGCCATTGAGGGCCTCATGACAGACAGCGAGGGGCAGATGTATATTAATTTTCTAAATTTTTTTAGGGGCCCCACAGGCTAGGTAGAGTGGTCTGGTGGGCCACATCTGGCCTGCGGGCCACATTTTTCCCACCCTTGCTGTAAATAATCACAATGGCCAGATTTAAACAGCAGTTCAGGATTCAGATCTATAGGATATAAATCCTTAATTCAAACAGCCCTGGCTTTAAAGCTTTAGAATCCACATTTTCCTAATTTTTTGAGGGATGGTGGGGAAGGGTGAACTGGCTGTTTTGTATGGAAGATTTCTGATGTTTTTGTTGTTTTTTTTTGTTTTGTTGCAAAATGCTCATTTGTTGAATCCAAAGTGTTTCACTATTGGCTTTGACCATCTTCCAAGTGAAATACAGACAGGGCTCTGTGAACCACCCAGGTAGTCATGATTCTGGAGAGGCACTGCTGGGTGTATTGGGTTGGGTGTACTGCTACTCCCCGACTCCTTAATATTCTAGTTGTGGAGGGTCAGCCAAGGATCCACAGATCAGGACCTTGGCCTCCCTGGGCAGCTGGCCTGAGGCTTGCCCCTGGATTATGAGCTTTTCCCCAGGCCCTGGGCTCCCTTCCCAGAGTCCATCCCTGTTAACACAAATCAATAGTAATAATAAATGAAAAGGGTTGCACTTATAGTCATGGTTACCATTTGTGGTCTCCGCTCTCTGCTCCCTGTGTTGTGGTTCTAGTACCCCAACAGCCTGGATCTGGATATGGGTTGGCAACAGGGCTTCTGTTGGACAAGGATAAACCCATCCAAGAATTACACTGTCCGAGCGTCTTCAGCAGTGGCAGCGTGCTCCTTGCCCAGGAGCTGCCCCCCCCCCACTAGTTCCTGGCTGCTTTGAACAAACTGCTCCCATGGGGGCAGGCCTTTCCACCCTGCCCAGGTGGCTGGGCTTCCAGTTGTCTGCAGTTGGGGGCACTCTTCCAGCCAGGGCTGTTTGTCACCTCTGCTTCCGCCATATGGCCTTCTAGCTGGTCCATGTAGCCACAGTGCTGTCTTGGGGTGGGGGGGAGTAGGGAGCCGTCTCAGGACAGAAGTGGCTTGGACGCGCTCCTCCCCGCAGTAATGGAGCTGGACCCCATCACAGACTCCAGCAGAACTCCTTGTTTCCTACCACCTCCTTTTGTGGACTCTTTCCTGACTTTGTGGCTCCAGTGGTGACCTGCCACATGGATCACCACATCTCTGGGAACCTAAGGCACCAGAGCCAAGGGTCTGGAAATCTCAACTTGATGCTAGCTTCTTAAGACTTCTGAGCCCCTAGTTTGCCTGAGGAAGGATTAATGCTTACCTCCTACAAGAGAGCAGGGAAATCGCCAGAAATTCCAGGTGCAGGTGATCTGGGTTACCCAGCCATAGTGGCTCTTCCTTGTGTGGGCCAAGACTCATGCTACGTGGTGCTCCTAAGAGCCACAATGGGTAGCATTTGTGGGGTCATAAGATCAGCCAGCAGCCTGACAAGCCATTACGGTCCTTAATGACATAGGTGATGGGTAGGGGGTGCATAGGGGTGCACGTGCCCCCAGCTTACAGGGCCAGTGCCCCCCCAACGACCAACATTGCTGCTGTCGGTAGGGCTGGTGCCCACTCCCCTCTGACAGGGCTGCTGCCATTGGTGGCTTCTGCCTCTTCAGGAGGCACCAGTTGCTCATGCTTAACAATGCTACATAGGATCAGCTGCTTCACATTGTAATGCCATGTTTCTTTGACTATAGAGTTACCCCATAAATTAGGATGATTTTTATGGTTCTCTTTAAGCCAGGGGGGAGGGGACTGATCTATAATTGGAGCAATATGACAAACAGGGACCCAGGTCTTCCATTTGCTGCAGAAAAACATGGATTTTCTCCCTTAAAGGAAAAAACCACAGGAGACTTTCAGGCTGGCAGAGTTCCAGCCTGCAAGGAGCTGCTTGGGAGAGTAGGGGGAGTGGGAGGAGAGCAATCACAGACAGGGGTGTCTTGTGCATGTGCACACACATACATGCACACGGCAGCCAGGTGGTGTGGTGGAGAGCAGCTCCCTACAAGTAAATCTATGGTGGGGGCATGTGCCCCACCCCCCCTGATTTCTGTGCCTACAGCGGGGCACAGGCCTGCAGCCTGGCCAGACCAGCATAGGCAGGAACCACCTTCATGGCCTAGCAAGTGGGACCCAGCACAGGAGGGTGGAGCAGGGCAGCAAGACTCATTGCTGCTGGTGCCAGGACCCCCATGCCAGGCATGCCACCAGCAGTGCAAAGAATAATGGACCGTGGCAGGGGCTGTGCTGCCTTCACCTCCTCTTGCTCACCAGGCCACAGCTCTAACCTGCCGCCATGACCCAGCCGCTGCTGCCACTCCCCTCAGGCCGCCTGTGCTGCCCCCAACCCCATCTCCTGTCTGGGGTACAGCTGCAGCCTGAGGGGACTGGCAGTAAGAGCCGGGGCCTGGGAGCAGGGTAGAACTGTGGCTCAGTGTGCTGGCAATGGGAGGAGGTGAGGGCAGAGCACCACTACCCACCAGTCTGTTACTTCTTGTGCAGCTTGGGGCACGACTGGTGTGGGGGTTCCTGGCAGTGATGGCAACAAGTTTTGCCATCCTTCTCTGCTCTCCCGCATGGTTCCTGCCTGCTATGCTGCAGAGGCAGCTCCTGCCTGTGCTGGTCTGATCAGTTTGCAGCCTCATGCCCACTGTGGGTGCACAAATCCAGGGGACATCTGTCCCCCACCATGTCCCAGCATCATGTCGGCTATGGTCAGGCACCCCCTTCCCCACACATTGTGGGGCTGGGGTGGGGGCCTGCAGGTTGGGGGGGCACTGTCAGGGCTGGAGGGGCTGTGGTTTAGGAGTAAGTGGCACTGGCATAACAGGGCTGCTAAGCACCACAAAGCAGCAGGAGGAACAGCTGCAGCTGGACTTGCGTCCTGGTAAACAAAGAGAGCAAGGGGAGCTCTAATATGCCATGATAAAAAAGCCAAAACCAGAAGCCAAAATATGTATTTGGAATGTATTTTATTATAATGAGTGAAGCACTGATAGGAATCTGAATTGCTTTAAAATTGTCAATAAATCATTAAAATATTGTGTTTAACTGATATCTATATAAATAGCGGTGTTTCATTATAATTATGGAAAAATGAGGATTTGCAGTTTTTTATCACATAATTTTTAAACTGAGAAAACCAGGATCCCTGATAAGTCTCAAGTTGTCCTAAGCAATAAATATTTAGCAGTTATTAATTTGTAAAATTAAAAAATAAGGGTTAATATAAACATTGACAGCTTGTGGTCTGAGGGAAAAAATGACTTTGCACATTTTTCTGGCTCGTGTTTGTTTATAAATAACCTGATTAAAAATATCGGTTCACTGGGGACTTTCAACGCAATAATAACTTGGAGCTTTTGAAAATCAAAATTTGCAGAATAGCATAAAAGAATGGTATTGAGGAATCTTGTACTTGGCTGGCTGTTAGTCTCCTGAAGATCTCTGCATCACAGAAAAGAAGAATGCATGCCTAGTTATGACTGAATAATTAAATATATAATTTATACTACTATTCTGACCACATCATATACTGCACTCTTAGGATTCCCTGATTATATAGTTAGGTTACAATCATTATAGCTATCTGCATGTTACTTTAGAACAGTGGTATTCAACCTTTTTCCACGGCAGGTTGGATGGACAGCACCCAGTCTGTCCACAGGCTGGATCCAGCTGGTGGTCCTGATCTGGTGCCTGGGACCGGCATGGCAAGCACCATCTGGCCATGCAGAGCAGGGTGGGTGGCAGAGGGCAGGGTGGCTGCAATCCAGCTCCACAAGGGAAAGAAACTTGTCCCAGCCCAATGGAGCAGGGAGGGAGAGGGAAGGAAGCATGGCCTGGCCCTGTGGCGAACATGGGGAGGAGAAGGAAGGTGCATGGCCAGGTTCCAGCCTTGCCTGAATTAGAGGGAAGGGGCCATGCCCCAGCCCTGTATAGGGAAAGGGGCATGACCTGGCACCGCAGCAGGGGAAGGTGATGTGGCTTGACCCTGATCCAGAAGTGGGGGCTGGGGCATGGTTCCAACCTGCTGTACAGGGGTTTAGGAGGGAGGAGGATGGCTGTATTAATGGTCACTGCTTCCCCACTGCCAAATTTTCAAACCTATAAGGGCCCCACAGGCCAGATGCAATGGTTCTGCAGGCCGCATTTGCCCCATGGGCCAGAGGTTAAGCACCCCTGCTTTAGAGTTAAAAGAAGAATAATGAAGGTAACATAAATAAAAGCCAAAATATTTCTGTACTGAATACCACCTTCATGTTGGGTGTTCATGTTTGCTCTGCACTTTTACCTGCACTTGTAGTTTATTTTTAAATTTTTTATTCTAAGCATTAGTTACCTATGTTGTGCTGAGTCCTCTGCTGAGTTGTCTGTTGTGGCAGCTCAGAGTAGAAGGACCAAGGAAATAATGTATTTCTGGGACATGTCCCACACAGTTTTAAAATTTCTTCTTTCCTGAATAAAGCAAATGTTCCATTTCTATTTTAGACCAAACAAAGCTCCTCTGAGGTATTTAATAGATTTTGCTTTACAAAGATGGGTATAGGAATGTTCATGGGACATTGTCATGTGTTATCTGACTTCCCATTGGTTTCCAGTAACAGATAAGCTGCCACAATGCAGGTCTGATTCATCTTTAACTTTTAGCATTAAATTAAATTTTTTTATTTAGAAAGCATTTGTAAATGTACTTTGCGTTCACAAAATAAATGATGTGGTACTTCGACAAAGAGCTTAAGTTAAGGCTCTGATCCTGGTAAACATGTGCTTAACTTTATGAAGCAGAGTTAATTTCATTGTAGCCCCAGTCCTTTCCCCTCCTGTTATCCAGCCACATGTGTCTAATTTTCCAAACATTAGGCATTTGATTAGTCCTGTTACTTGTGCATTTATTTAAATATTTGCTTCTTTAGAGACCTTAGGTTGATTGGTCCCCAAGGTTCCCCACCACGCATCATGAAAATATAGTATTTATTAGGGCTGTGAAACAGCACCATTTTGTTTCAACGTTCCATTTCAATGGGACAGTGTTTTGTTTCGAGTTTCATTTCAAAACCACTGTTCCTTTTTGTTTCATTGAAACTTTCGCTGCTTCATTGTTTCGCCCATAGGCTATAATGGGGAGCCATGAAACTGCCTATAACTTTGTCAGTTCTTGCCTGATTCAGATGGAACTTGCAGGAATGGTAGCTCCTTCTGAGGCCGTGAAGCCTGCCATGTTTCAAGGACATAGTTGCAGGGATTTTGGGGAAACTGCACCTCAAATTTTTTAAAGCAAAACTTGTGTCACGTATATGTGTTAAGACAGCAGGGTGAAAACTGCAGGGGTAGTAGCCCCTGCTGAGGCCATGAAGCCTACCAAGTTTCAAGGAGTCAGATCCAGGGGTTTCTGGGAAGCTGCACCTCAAGCTGCTGAGAAGCAAAACTCATGACGTGTGACTGTGTGTGTGTGTTAAGGCATGGGGGTGGTGAAAACTGCAGGCATGCTAGCCCCTGCTGAGGCCATGAAGCCAGCCACGTTTCAAGGAGATAGTGCCAGGGTTTCAAGCAAAACTGGTGACATGGGTGACAGAAAGCAGGCCAGTTCAAACAATGCTGCCTTTATCCTGTTTTTCCAATCCCAGTTCTCCGGGGGAGGGATGGAAGAGACCTCAGGGAAGGATGACAGTCACTGGCCAGCTACACAATCGATATGGGAGCAGTCCTTGCCCCCTTTTCCCCCTCCCTCTCCTTACTTTCTGTTTCCCTGCAGGCAAGCCCTGCTTGAGTTTCGAAACTCAAAAAGTTTCGAAACTTGAAATATTTCAACTGCCCTCGTTTTGTTTTGAGGCTGTTTCAAAGCCTTGTTTTGTTTCAATTTTGCTGTTTCAAGCTCAAAACGAGTTGAAACAGCATTGAAATGAAACAGCCAGTGAAATTTCACACAGTCCTAGTATTTTTTGTCTTTGATATCCATTTATCTGCTAACAAGCATAAAAAAGCAAGAGCAGTTAAATTTGCCTCAAGTAGAAACTTCTTTAATGTCAACCCTGAGCAATAGGGTTTAGAATGTTTCTTATACAACCTGTGCCCTTTTTTTTTCCAGGCTCAGTGCATTGTATGCATGCTGTCCTAAGAAGAAATAAATGTTACAAGTGGTGTCTGAAAATAGATTTGACTAATTTTTGTTATTAACAGGCCCAGTTCAAGAGTATGCATTGTTGTAAAAAAAAATCTAAAGTCATCAGTAGATGTATGCTGTGGTTCTAAGGAAATTAGGTTTTGTTTGGTTTTTATAATCAGTCAGCCTGTGTACTTCTAGTATTGTAATAAATGAAGGAAGAGTATAATCAGGACTGAAACAGAGAGAGGGTCTGAGAGTCTCCTAGCATTAGAATCTTTACACAGGCACACAAACCTTGGAGTATCATTTAGATTCTTTTTACATTTTTCATATGTAAATATATGAAATCTATAAAACGGGGGTTTTTTTTAAATACATATTAAGGCACAGTAAAGTCTTGTAGGGTGAACACAAGTGTTATCTTAAGCCTGTTGAGGGCTGAAACATTTGTAAGAAGGGAAATTTATTCCCACAAGGGATTGCCCAAAATAAACTATTTCTCCCTTTCCCCCCAATTTATTCTTCCAACAAACTAGCATCAGCAATTATAGAGACAGGGTTTCTACTTTCTGGCGGCATTTCACAGGGCAAAAATTGAAGTGTATGGCACATCTGATGAAGGTGTCCCTCCTTACTATAGAATCATAGAAAATTATGGTTGGAAGGGACCTCAGGAGGGTCTCTGGTCTAATCCCCTGCTCAAACCAGGACTAGCCCCAATTAGATCATCCCAGCCAAGGCTTTGTCTAGCTGGGTCTTAAAAACCTTCAAGAATGGAGATTCCACCACCTCTCTGGGCAACCTTTTTCAGTGCTTTACTACCCTCCTCACTGTAATTTTGTTTCTAATATCTAATCTAAACTTCCCTTGCTGCAACTTGAGACAATTTCTCCTTGTGGTTATGACTTTGCATTTATCCTTATTGAATTTCATGAGGGATCCTTTGGTCCAGTCTTCCAATTTGTCTAGGTCTCTCTGAATCGCAGCCCTACCCTCCAGTGTATCCACTGTTTGTTGTGGGTACACTTCATCCCACCTTCCAGGTCTTGGATGAAGATATTGAACAACACTGGGGCACTCTACTTGACACTGGCTGCCAACTAGATATTGGGCCATTGACTACTATCCTTTGATCCCGATGATCCTGCCAATTTTCTATCCACTTTACAATACATTCATCCAACCTATACTTCCTTAGTTTGGTTGCAAGAATGTTGTAGGAGACCGTATCAAAAGTTTTGCTAAGATCCAGGTATGCCATATCCGCTGCTCTCCCCACATCCACACAGCCAGTCCGCTCGTCATTGAAAACAGTCAGGTTAGTCAGACATGACATGCCCTTGGTTAATCCATGCTGACTGTTCCTAGTCACCTTCTCCAAGTTCTTGGAAATGGGTTCCTTGAGGACCTGCTCCATGATTTTTTCCAGGGACTGAGGTGAGGCTGACAGGGCTGTAGTGCCCCAGATCCTTCTTCCCTTTCTTAAAGACAGGCACTCTATTTGCTCTTTTCCAGTCATCTAGGACTTCTGCTGATCGTCACCAGTTTTCAGAGATGATGGCCAGCAGCTCTGCAATTGGTCATATTACCCAACTCTCTCAGCACCCTTGGGTGCATCGTGTCCAGCCCCATGGACTTGTACACATCCAGCTTTTCTAAATTGTCCATAACCTGTTCTTTCGCCACTGTTGGTTGCTTGCCTGTCCCCGAAACTGTGCTGCCAGGTGCAGTAGTCTGTCCTTAGAAATTGGTAGCATGGGATATGGGATGGCTCACATCTTAGGAACACCAGCAAGTATTAGGTTTCCTGTTCATAGGCCGGTTACTCTCACATAATACAAGTGGGCTTTAGGCAGGTGTTTAGAGTAAGAAAAAGGTAACCTAAAGCTGAAACTAAAATGAACTTGAATGCAACTTGGATAATATTTTTAGGTATTTATTTCTAATATTCTAGCCCTAAATCCTCCCTTTCAATCCATGTGACAACCAGAAAAAGACATGTAGTATCTGATTAGAACACTGCAAATGATTTTAACAAATAGGAATCAGTAATTACCAGTTATAAGGTAGTTAGGAAATATTTAATTTCTGAAAGTGAGTATAATTTAAATCTGAGTAAAGTTATTTGTTTGCTTAAGTGTGGCAGGGTGTGGTCATAGTTAACACTTTTATATAAGATTTGTAAGAACCTTTTTTGAATATCTATTATTATAAAATACTAACTCAGATTTATAGCTGATCTAAATCAACATATTTCCATTGACTTCAACATTCCTACATCAGTTTATATTGGCCATAAATCTGTCCTGAAATCTTTCTCTTTACTTTCATTGTACATGTTCTGAATTTATTAAACCTCTTTAGAGTTTACTTAACTTACTAGTAAATTAAATATAGTTAATGAAATCACTGTGGGTATGCAGTTTTAACAACTATCAGCAGCAGATTCTAATGTAAGTGTGTTTTATCATTCTTTCTAATTAAGAAACAGAGCAGTCGATTGCTGGTGTTAAAGATGAAGAGATAAAAAGTTATCAGGTATGAACACAAAGCTATGCCTTTTTGGCAAATGTAAATCTTAAGAAGAGCTGATTTGTGAGATATGGGTTCATGACTATGTAAATATAATTTCTATAAGTGTTTACTCCTAAAGGAGTTGGTATGATTGTTATAAAACCACATTTTTAAAAAGCAGATAAATAGTTTAATTAATTTACCACACTGTCTCTAATTAAATTAAAAAGAACTTATTTGAGAAAATTTGAGTTTATTTTTACACCTACAAACGCCATGCACTTGTTTTCAGATATTGCATATCTGACTTTTTTTTTCCTTCTGTGAAGAATTTGCAACCACGTATTTTAGTTAGAAAATTTCCCTTCTAGTTTCCCACTTGTCCACTTAGATCATTTTAGAATAACTGTATACGTTGTTGTCACATATATGTTCCTTCATAGGCTGAAACAAAATTTATATTTTTAGTTCTTGGGGTTCTCGAATACAAAGGTGTTCAACTCATTTAGCTCCGCAGGTTGCATCTGGACTGCAGGACTTCCAGCAGGCTGGATGGACCCACCTATGGCTACAGGGCAGCAGCTTGTAAGAGTGACTGCCAGAGCGCTTTCATTGGCATGGTTCCAGGACCCATAGGGTGATTGCCACCATTGTTTGCCTCCCATTTTCCCCTGCCACTGATTTGAGTTGCCAGTGGCCACCAAAACACCTGAAATTTGGCAGCAGGCAAGGGAGTGGAAGGTGGGGGACAAGTAGCAGTGTTGTTGACTCCCTGGGTTCCAGATTAACAAGAGCAGGTCCAACAGGCATGCTGACAATCCCCCTGGACCACAGTCTATCTAGTTGTGGGCCACATGTATGATGCTAGTTGGACAGCCCTTCTTTAACATCTTTTTTCTCATCTGCTTAATCCTAGCCTCGAATTTAGGTTTATCTAAAGTGACAGAGAGGTTGCATACGAGCTTTTCAACTTTGAAAATAGATTTTGTTAACATTACTTGTGTTTAATGTATTTTTCAGTAGTAAACTCTGGGCCTTTTAAGGCTTAATGTTTTGGGGAATTGCTCTTTTTTCAGGAGCAAAAGTTCAGTAGTAGATTTTTGTGTGGCTATGCCTTCAAAAAAGTATAATTTTTTTGTTTATGATCTTTTTATTTGTCTGCATTTTACTGTAGTAAATTCAACTAAAGGTTTTTTTGTAAATGAACTAGATATGAAACTTGTTTTACAAAAGATTCCTGCAGAGACTTGGCACAAGAGGTCAATTATAATTTTCAATAAAATGTTGTAGAAGCTTCTGGACATTTTTCAGCATAGTTTACTGAAATGTTTTTAAAATAGGCAGTTAGGGACTAATCCAACATATGTCATAATCATTGGCAAAGTATCAGCTACTTCCCTGGGTACTGGATCAAACGCTAAACTTCTAAAGAATACAAAATGTAGTTTTAAGGAGAACTAGTTGCAGAAGAACACCTCTAACCTGTGACCAGGTCTTGTGACTCATTTTTTTTGTTCACATGCATGTTGCTATTTTTAAGGAAGTTGCTGGGGAATCTTTCATACAATCCTCTGAAGAGAGTCAAGTTGAAGACACAGGTAAGGCTTCAAAAATGTTACCAATTTTGACACTGGCTAGAAATGAACTACAGCGGGTAAAAGTCCTGTTGCCACCTTTTCCAGAATAACTAAAATGATGTTTGTTAATACATGCCTACTTTTCATGTTTGCAATGGTTTGTAACTAAAATACAGACTAGGGACCATGTGGAGGCTCTGCAACATTGCTAGTGCTATTCAGTGCATCATCCATGCAGTATTTTAGATCTCAGCACAGAAGGCTTGCTGCTTCCTGCTGTTGGTGTAAGTAATTCAAAGGAGAAAATTTAAAAATTTGTTATGGACTGGCTATAAGTGACAAATTCATGTTATAAATCCTAGAAAACTTTTGCCTCAAGGGTATGTGCCATAATTTACAATGGGTTAATTAGCAAATTCTTTAGACGGGGCCTTTTCACTGCTGTAACTATATGTCACCATTTCCATATCAGTTATGGGTTTTACATACCAAGTTGTTCAGTGTTATGTTCCCAATTAATTATTTAAGTCATTAATACCACTACCTTTGTTCAGAATGTCATCAAATACTTATACTTCAGATAACATTTTTCCAATTTGTAATACCTGTTCTTTTGCATTATGTAATTCATGGCTGGTTAGCATCCTACGATTAACTCTTTATTAAATAAAACATCAATTTCATTAGCTAGTACATAATTTCTTTGATTTACATAACTGCTTTCATAAATATAGTATATCCCTGAAGATGCCCCTTTGCATTTACCTATTGGTGAAAAACAAGTGTGAAAACATTGTTCGTCCTCTTGTCAAATTAAATTCCCTGTTATCTTTAGGATTATGTCCTTATCTATATTCTTTAGTATCCTTACCTATATTTTTAATGCATAATTTACAAAAAACAAAGACGGTTATAAGTTGCATCCTTTCTTTTAAGCCTGGACAATGAAATCCACGGTAAATTTCGAGGTAACTAGAGTGAGTGAGGAACTCAGGTGTCCTGCATATCTCTATTCATGGGAAGCACCAGGTAGTTCCAGACTGTGGAAACTTCTTGAGGTCAGGATCCATTAGAGTGCTCTTGTGACCCTCCCACTCCCACTGCTCTGCATTCCAAATCGTTTCAAAGGTGGAATTCGAAAGGCTTGTGGCATCCTCTGTTATTTCCATTCTTTCCCATCATTACAGCCCTTGTGTGAGCATCTTCAAATACTTAGCACAGTGGTTTTCGACCTTTTTAGACTCAAGGCACCATTTGATAGACTTCAGACACTCCTTGGGAAATGCCAGCTTTTATTTTTCACTCTTCTTTTGACTACTGAAAAATAGAGCAATTCTTCTGTTGCAAAGAACTCAGAAAGATCACAACAGGTCAGAATGTTTTTAACACTATAAATTCCTATAGGGAAGCTCTGGATTTATCTTGTGAATTATGTTTGCACACCAAATAATGCTAACATTGTATGGCACCCCACAACCACAACACCCTTGAAAGGATTTCAAGGTATCCAAGGGTACTGTGACACTTTGTTGAGAATCACTGACTTAGCATCTTGTTTCTTTATTGAAGATTATAGTGTCTTGTCTATAATTTGCCTTTTTATTGTTAGAGATGTGTGAGGGACACCCTGACCTGAGTTAGTCACTTGTGCTTTTGAGGCACATGCGTGCTCTCATGTGTTCATGGGTGTCCTTCAGCCTCAAATCCCTGTCTGCTGCTTGATTACTGAAAAGAGACTGAGACATGCCAGGGGCCAGCTCCTTGGCCTAGGGCACTGTGGCTCTACCCATTTTACCAGCATAAGAACGTAAGTGCCATATTGGTTCAGCCCAATGGTCTAGCCCAGTATTTTTTTTTTGAGCAATGGTAGTAGTGGAAGCTCTAGTGGGAGAGTATTGAACATGGAATATCTCAAGTGATCTATCACATATTCGTTACCCTCCTTGGTATCCACCATCATTGGTTTTGCCAGATCTTAGCAGAGGAAATTTTGCCATCTTAAAGACCTTTTGTCTATCATATGCTCAAAAATCACAGATCCCCCTCCTCTGGAGAAGAGGGCTGCCTGTTTAGTCAAATGCTGTGAAATCACATTTATCACTAACAATAGCTAAGTTAATAAATCTTTTGTTATATTTTATATCAAAACAAGAAAACCTTAAGAATCAGTAACCATATTCTAACATGCAGAGAGAGATTTTTATTAGTAAATGTTTAGGATTGTGAATCCAAAACTGACAAAGCCGGTAGGGAAATACATAGCGCCCGAGCGAGGGACTGACAGTAGAAGGATGGGGGTGAGGAGGAGAATGCAACTAGGTTACGGGAGATACAGTGTTAGCCAACTAAGCCCGGGGGTAGGGGGAAAGGGGAGGGAGGGGGTTTGTGACACAGAGAGAAAGAAGATAGATACACTCAAACTCGTTACAATGGTCCGCAATGGTGGAAGAAGTGGTCCGAAGAAAAAGTGCCTCAGTCCATATAGAGTCTCATCGCGGGGGTCCTCTTCGGGTGGAGCAGGGTTGTCCATTGGTGAAGAATCCTCTCGAAGTGAAGGTCCATCTGGTGCAGAGGGGAGGTTCAGGCGGTCCCCTCTGGGTCTGGTCCAGCGGTGGTTCGCCTGGTGGGATCGGTGTACTGGCAGTGGCCTGTGATGTGTTCCACGTAGATGTCACGGGACCAACAGATGGTGTCGGACACCATGAGGCAGCACATGAGCTTGGCATAGCGGCAGGAGACATGGCAGGCATGCAGGACTCTCTCGTTCCTGGGGTCCCAGGCTCCGAGCATTCCCACGATGAGCACGTTGACTGTCACATCGTAGCCGTGGCCCCTCAGGATGTCGGCCAGCGGGGCGTACTTCACTTGATCTGAGCCTTCAAGAGGCCGAGAAGCGATAGTAAAAACACAAACAAACAAAGACCAAAAAGAAATATCAGAGCAATGATTGGACCTTAGTCCTGCATCTTAGCTCTAAGCCTTAAAAACATAGCTTCCACTGCTGACTAAGCCAAAGACTTCTTCCAAACTACAAACTTGTTTTGCCCAGCTAAACCACCAGAGACTAAAGCAACTTATGCCCAGGAAACTTTGGACCAATGATTCTCTACCAAGGTGCCATGCCACCCTGGGATGCCTTGAGATCCTTTCAGAGATTCTGTAGTGTCACACAGTGTTAGCACTGTTAGATGTGCAAATATAATTCACAGTTAAACCCAGAGATTTCAAACAGGATTTCATAGTGTTAAAAGCATTCTGACCTGTTGTGGTCTGAGTTATTTGCCACAGAAGAATTGCTCTATTATTTTTCTATTGTCAAAAGTCAAATGAAAACTAAAAGCTAACGTTTTCCAGGGGGTGCCTTGAATCTAACGAGAGGTCTCTTAAGTAAAACTATTGAGAACCATTCCTTTAGATAATATTTGCCTCTCAAGGACTGACTTAAGTATTTTTTTAATTTTTTTTAATCTGGCCATTTTCATTATTCTTTCATTGAAATCTTGGAGAACCTGTGTTATACATATCCTTTTATTCCCCAAGTTGTTCACTGGTTAGTCAGACCACATGTTTTTCCTGATCCATTTATGATCAAGAACATATTTACATCCTTTCAGATATGACGGTACTAATCTAATATTCTAAAGATAGTTTCTCCCTACTCTGTTTTCCCCACTCTAAGAAATACTCTTCTAGTCCCTTCCCTAGTGTCACTCTTGCTACAAGCCTCTCTTTTTAAAATGTAAATTCATCATTGTCTGGAACAGCCTGGCTCATATGCCTCAAACCACATCCACAAGGGCCTGTCTGGCTTACTATTAAGCATACACATCAGATGCTAATTCTCAGTGGGTGCATCAACACGTTCATTAATGCACCTTAGATACTATGCATTTAGTTTAGTACTTATTTAGTAAACTGCTAACTAAATATGCAGTAACTAATGCCAGCACACAGTTATTTTGTGATGCTTGCTGCACATTAGCCTAATTATACTACACAGTAGGCTATTAGCATGGTTTTTAACCACTATGCTACTGTGCAGTGTTATTAGAATAATGTGGCATAAGTGTCTCTTGTAGACATGCCCAGTGATTATTTCTTTCAGCTGTTTAGACTATGTTCCTCTTCCAGGTGTGAACCTCATTGTTTAGGGAGGAATACCTAATAATCATTATCATATTGCACATTTGTGGCCCTAACTATAAAATGCATAAATACATTCATGTCGTTTTAAGTTGAGGGGCTTTTTTCCATGCCAGGTGGAGGGGAAAAAACCTTGTCTTTTATTTGAGTAAATACATAAATAAAGTGGGTACCACATCTTTCTTTTTCATTCTCTGGCCATGTATTTGAATAAAAGTGGCTGTGGCTGTTGTGCATTGTGCGGAGTTCAGTGCTTCAAGCCTGCTCTGAGGCCATCTACTGGATTGAACTAACTGGAGGATTGTGTGGGGCTACTTTAGTTTGTGAATCCTTAGGGGTTTAAACATCAACACTCAGATAAGCATTAAGACACTCAAAACTGTCAAAATGGCACCTTTTGGTGTTCACAGGCACAGAACTTTAGACTAAAATAATTTTTTTGGTCAACATTTAGTGCCTACAGCTTTTCAGATGTCTAAACAGTTAGGTTTGGGGGCTTTTATAGGGGGCTTTATATGCAATTGGCATGTAAGTTCTCTGTTGCAGCTGGCTGTTAATACTGTTGTGCCACGCACCATAAGATAAGTGTTTCTTTTCACAGCACAACTAAGGGATTCATTAAATTGACTGATCAGTGTATCTCCCCCCAGTAAAACATCAGATTCTGTTTTGTCAATTTAATTTGGTTCTAACACATCATAGGAAGTCTTCATTTGATCTCATGATACACTGCTGTGTTCTACCTTCTTGTTAAACTAACCTTTATAATAGCTGGAAGGCCATGTTTTTAGAGAGCAAGTTATATGCTATCATGGCAAATCCATTGCTCACTATTGTATGCAAGAATATGATTGTGTTTCACTGTTACTGTAGATTTATTTTGCTGAGTAGTATCTGCCTTTCACTTTAATCAACTAATTAATCTGCCAGTTTTCTTCTGTAGATCTCTTGCTCTCACAGAGTCAAAGCAACATGCTTAAGATGCTAAGACAGCAGGAGCTTACTATCTTAATAGGACTAAGAGATTTCTTTTAATCACCCAATCGCTTTATTTCATATGCAGGGAACTATAAAAGGTCATACTAGCCTTTTTCTAGGTAGGCTAGATAATGTTTGAAGTTGGTTTGTAGGGTAGCATCCATTCAATAAGAGCACGTATGCAGTGGCATCCAACCTTTTTGGTAGAAGTACCACAAGTTAGCTCCACCCTCTCCAAGTGCCATTCTGATCCCCTTCCATTGCCTAATCTGCTGTTCTGCTTTCTGCTCCATATTCTGTGCTCCCTGCCTGATATCTTGCTTTGCTTTCTGCTTCCTATTGTTTCTGTTGCTGTATTGCCAGTCCCTTCTCCCATCAGTTGCGTGCCACACACAGCCTGCCCATGCCATTTGTGGCACTCTTGGCATGGGTTGTGCACCCCTGATTTGTACTGTAACATGGAAAATTGCTACGGTAGGCAAGGTTAGTGATGCTATGTACACTTGCAAAATTATACCTTGTTGTGAATCTGATAGTTGTAATCCCTGACCCTACTAAAGCTCCAGGCCCCATCCCTTCAGGCTTGGAAGATGCAACTTGCCAAAATATCCCATGACTAGGGAGGTCTAAAGGAGGCTGGATGAGGGGGTTGAAAGCATATTGTCCAAGTTTGCTGATGACACTAAGATGTGGGGCAAGGTGAGCACACTTGAAGGGAGAGAGAGGCTGCAACTAGATTTAGACAGACTACATCTACATCTAAAGTGGGCAGATGAGAATAGGATGGGGTTCAACATAGATAAATGCAGGGTGCTGCACCTTGGGAGAAGGAATCCACAGCGTACATACAGGCTGGGGAGTTCCCCTGTTGAAAGCACAGAGACGGAAAGCGATCTTGGAGTCATCATTGACTCCTAGATGAACATGAGCTGCCAATGCTAGACCGCAGCCAGCAAGGCCAGCCATACCTTGTCATGCATCCAAAGATGCATCTCAAGCCAGTCCAGAGAGGTGATATTCCCCCTCTATGCAACTTTGGCCAGGCCACAATTGAAGTACTGCATCCAGTACTGGGTGCCACACTTTAAAAAGGATGTGGCCAGCCTAGAGAGAGTTCAGAGGAGGGCCACCTGTTTGGTGAGAGGGCAGCAGGACAGGCCCTACGAGGAGAGACTGAGGGACCTGAACCTGTTCAGCCTCGGCAAGAGGAGGCTGAGGGGGGACCTAGTGGCTTCCTACAAACTCATCAGGGGAGATCAATAGCAAATAGGCAGAGCCCTTTTCTCCCCAGCACTACCTGGGGTGACGAGGAACAATGGTAATAAGCTGATAGAGAATAGGTTTAGGTTAGAGACCAGGAGGCAGTATTTTACAAATAGGGTGGCCAAAATCTAGAACCAATTTCCTAGGGAAGTGGTCCTCACCTCTACTTTGGGTAAATTCAAAAAGAGGTTGGATGATCACCTGTCTGGGGTCTTGTGAACCCAGCATTCATTCCTGCCTGTGGCAGGGGGTCTGGCTAGATGATCTGTTCAGGTCCCTCCTGACCCTAGCTACTATGAAATGGACTTACCTTTTCTGTAACAGAGTTCTGAAATGGACTCTGCAGGCATGTCCAGACGAGCGTGGACGTGCAGTATGTGGCCCTGCAGACCTGTCTGTGGCACTGCACATGCAGGCGTACCCTGTGCTGCTAATTTGCAGCATGGGGGTTTTTTGACATTGGAAGATTCCAGTGTCAAAAAAAGCCGTGCCTTAAAAAAACGGGGTGACGCACATGGGTGATGCATGGCAGCAGTGTGTGCCACTGGAAATCGGAGCTTGACCAGTCAGTGCCACACTCCAGCTACTGGCCAGGCTGCATGCTGCTGGATTGCCATGGCTGCAGCTCCCGGAGGCCCTGATTCCCCCAGGTAAGGGTACTGGGACCAGCCCAGGTATGGGCCTCAGCTTTCCCAGCCCCACCCTGAGCAATGTGCCCCACGCCAAAGTGTGCGCACACAGATGTTTCCCAGGGACAAGCAGCAGTGGCACATACTGTGCCACTACTTTTTGTCCCTGAGAAGCACATGTTCCCACTCGTGGAGACATGCCTTGCATGTTCACCTTTTCCTCCCATCATCCTCTGTAAGAAATCCAGATAAAATCTTTACTAAGTCATAGAAGGGGCTGAGGTAGCACAAGTAGGTTGTGCTTGTGGAGTTTTGCCCTTGGAATGTTTTAGGAACTATTTTGACAGAAAGCAGTGGCACTGTAAAGGGAAGGCCCTGGTACCTGACAAGTATGTTTGTTCTGTGAGTGTCGATATGTCGAGTCTATCTGGAAGAACTGTACTTTTAGGTAATTAACCTTAATTTTTCAACATGACTCTGCTGCTTACAACCCATACACTTTCAATACAATTTAAATTGGACATGTAAAACAAGGGAATGTTTTCATTAGGTATTACAAAAGCTTTAAAAAACATTTTTTGTATGGAACGTTTTTTGGCCAAGTTGACCAAAACTATACCTAGAGGAAGTGTATGCATGTTGTCAGGCACATTACAAAGTAGAAAGTAGGCCTGTGGAAAGCCTCTGGGTAAAGATTGGATGAAATAACAGAAGGGTGGATGCCACTTGGCCTCTGCATAGGCTACCAAACCAGGAAGAAGAGGGGTACAAGGCCTTTTTTTAAACAAGTAATAGGATCTGGTTCTCATGGGTGATTTCAATTATTGTGACATGTACTGGGGGGGAAACACAGCAGTGCACAGGCAGACCAGCAAATTCTTGGAGTGTGCTGGGGATAACTCTTGGATAGAGGTGGTGGAAAGGTCAAGTAGAGGGGAAGCTGTTTTAGACTTGCAGCTCACAAACAGAAAGGAATTAGTTGAGAACATGAAAGTGGAAGCCAGATTGGGTGATAGTGATCATAACGTGACAGAGATCAAGATCCTATGGGGAGAAAGGAAGGAGAAGAGCAGAATAATGACAAGAAGGGTATAGTGCCCATCTTTAAGACAGGAAAAGAGGAGGATCTAGGGAATTACAGACCAGTCAGTCTGACCTTGATACCAGGAAAGATCATGAAGCAGGTCCTCAGAGAATCTATTCTAAAGCACCTAGAGAAGAACAAAGTGATCTGGAACAGTCACCATGCAGTCACCAGGAGGAAGTCATGCCTGACCAACTGATTTCCTTCTGTGATAAGGTGACAGGTTCTATGGATAGGGGAGAGCTGTGAATGTAATACACCTTGAGTTTAGCAAGGCTTTTTACACTGTATCCCATGACATTCTCATTAACAGGCTAAGGAAATACTAGGAGAAAGTATTTTAAGGTGGATACAAAACTGGTCGAATCATCATTTTCAATGGGCATGTCCCCACATGCAAGTAATGCACACAAATAAACTCCAGAGCTAATTGCTGTTAATTAATGCACAATCTGTTAATTGTGCATAACACATAGAGGCCATTCAGAGCAGCTGGCAGGGCACTGACTGGGCTCCACATGCTGCAGAGGGGCTGGCTGAGGCAAGAGGGTGCTTCAGTGTGGGGCTAGCCAGGAGTCATTCCCTAGGCTAAAGTACCCTTGTGTCTCGGCCAGCTGAAGTAGTACCTAAACCAAGCCTGTTGCACATGAAAAAAACCCTGCAGCAGTATTTTACAAGTACTACCATGCTACAGAGTTTACTAATTTTGTACGCCCTAATAGTGGCGCATGTGTAGATGTCAAGATGTTTACTGTGCAGTGAGACACTTACTGCATAGTTAATTAATCAACTGTGCAGTATATTTCTCACGCCCAATCGGTAGTCATCAATGACTTAATGTTTAATTGGGAAGAGACTTCAGGAGGGGTTTCCCAGGGGTCTTTCCTAAATTCAGTGTTTTTTAAGATCTTCATTAGTGGATTTGGGTGAGGAGACTGAGTGCATGTTTAGCAATTCTGTTGAGTGGAGTTACAGTCTTGAGGTTTGGGGAAGGAAAGCTGAAGAAATGGTCCAAAATCAGTCAGGTGAAATTTGGCATGACCACGTGTAAAGTCCTGCACTTGGGATGGAATAATTACATGCACCTATATAGACCGGGGTCTGACTAGCCAGTACTGAAGAAAAGGATCTGGGGACTACAAGGGACCATAAGCTGATTATGAGCCAATAGTTTTGGTGGGGCTGAGGTGACATGCACACTCAGGTGCACAGTTGACAGGCCAGAGCTTGCAAGTTTGAGTCCGCAACAGAAGCGCTCATGGTGCAGATACCAACCAATCCGTGAATTCTGCTAAATTCTTTGTCACAAGGAGGCATGAAAAAGGAAGGAAGTGTTTTGCTTGCAAAAACAGCCAGCAGCATATTGGGTTGTAACAGGAGTCTTGCTTGCAAATCAAAAGAAGTGATTCTTCCACTCTGTTCTACACTGGCAAGGTCTCATCTGGAGTACTGTGTTTAGTTTTGGGCCTCACACTTTAAGATGTGGACAGATTGGAAAGCATCTGGTGAAGAGAACTTAAAATGTTTAGAGGCCTGAATGACATGACATATGAGGAAAGGCTAAAAGAACTAAGGTTTCATAGTTTCATAGTTGGTAGGGTCAGAAGGGACCTGTACAGATCATCAAGTCCGACCCCCTGCCATGGCAGGAAAGAGCACTGGGGTCAAACGACCCCGGCAAGGTGTACATCCAGCCTCCTCTTAAAGACCCCCAAGGTAGGAGCCAGCACCACTTTTCTCAGAAGTTGGTTCCAGATCCTAGCCGCCCTGACAGTGAAATAGCGCCTCCTGATATCTAGCCTGAATCTACCAGCTGCCAGCTTGTGACCATTATTTCTAGTCACTCCTGGTGGTGCTCGGGGGAACAGGGACTCCCCCAGTGCCTGCTGGACCCCCCTGACTAGTTTGTAAATGGCCACTAGATTCCCCCTCAGCCTTCTCTTGAGGCTGAACAGGTTCAGGTCCCTTAGCCTCTCCTCGTAGGGCCTGCCCTGCTGCCCCCTGATCATGCAGGTGGCCCTCCTCTGGACCCTCTCCATGTTGTCCACATCCCTCCTGAAGTGCGGCGTCCAGAACTGGACGCAGTACTCCAGCTGTGGCCTGAACAGTGTCGCATAGAGGGGGAAGATCACCTCCTTGGACCTGCTTGAGATGCATCTGTGGATGTATGACAAGGTACAGTTGGCCTTCCTGACTGCGTCCCCACACTGTCAGCCCATGTTCATTTTGGCGTCAATAATGACTCCAAGATCCTTTTCTGCCTCTGCACTGACAAGAAAGAAGTTCCCCAGCCTGTAGGTATGCTGCTGGTTCTTCATCCCCAGGTGCAGCACGTTGCACTTGTCAGTGTTGAAACCCATCCTGTTCTCATCCGCCCACCCCTGTAACCTGTCTAGGTCTGATTGCAGCCTATTCGTCCCTTCTGGTGTGCCCACTTCCCCCCACATCTTAGTGTCATCTGTGAATTTGAACAGGGTGCTTTTTACCCCCTCGCCCAAGTCGCTGATGAAGATGTTGAACAGTGCGGGTCCGAGGACCAAGCCCTGGGGGACCCCACTGCCCACATCCCTCCAGGTTGAGTAAGACCCGTCCACCACCACCCTCTGGGTGCAGCCCTCCAGCCAACTAGTGACCCATTTGACTGTGTAGGTGCTGACGCCACAGTCCCCTAGTTTTTTTAATGAGAATGGGGTGAGAGACAGTGTCAAAGGCCTTCCTAAAGTCCAGAAAGACTATGTCCACTGCTACCCCTGCATCTAAGGATTTTGTGACCTGGTCATAGAAGGCCACCAGGTTGGTCTGACAGGACCTGCCTCTAATGAACCCATGCTGGTTGCCCCTAAGCATAACCTCCCCTGCTGGCCCCTCGTGGACATGCACCAGTATAATTCTCTCAAAAAGCTTACCCAGGATCAAGGTAAGACTAACTGGCCCATAGTTTCCTGGGTTCTCCTTCCTCCCTTTTTTGAAAACGGGAACCACACTGGCCCTTTTCCAGTCCTCTGGCACCACGCCAGAGCACCATGAGTGCTCGTAAAGCCATGCCGGGGGTCCTGCAATGACCTCCGCTAGTTCCCTCAGCACTCTGGGGTGGAGGTCGTCAGGACCTGCTGATTTAAATATGTCCAGTCCCACCAGAAGTTCCCTGACTAGATCCTCACTGACCCTAGGTCTGGGTGTGCTTCCCCAGGGGCCTACAGGGGTCCTGGTGGGGGGGGATGATCCATTCCCTGCTCAGAAAAATGGAGGCAAAGAAATTGTTAAATAGATTAGCTTTATCGTCTGGTGCGACGACCAGATTTCCTAGCATGTCTTGCAGAGGCCCCATGTTACCCGGTACCTTCTTTTTACCCACTATGTATTTAAAAAAGGACTTCTTGTTGTCCTTGATCCGGGTAGCTAGTCCCAGTTCCATCTCCACCTTGGCCTTCCAGACCGCCCCCCTGCAGCCCCGAGCAACCGAGGTATAGTCCTCCCTGGTGATGGCCCCTCCCTTCCATTGGGTGTACGCCTCCCTTTTAGCCAGGAGATGTTCCCGGATGCTTTTGGTGAGCCATGGGGACTTTTGCACCCTCTTACCCCCTTTGATCCGTGTTGGGATTACCTCCCTTTGGGCTTGGAGGATTGGTTATTTAGTTAGGAGAGAAGATGAAGGAAAATGTGATAAGTCTTCAAATACCTGAAAAGCAATTATGAAGAGGATAGAGACAGTCTTTACTCTGTAGGAGTGGCTGTAGGAGACAGAACTAGGAGCAGTGGCCTTGAGCTGCAGCAAAGGAAATTTAGGTCGGAGCTTAGGAAGACCTCTCTGACTATAAACATGGTTAAGCGTTGGAACAGGCTACCTTGAACTTGTAGAATTTCCACCTTTGGAAACTTTCAAAATCAGTTTAAAGAGGCAAAAGCAGTTTGGCAAGGATGGTTTAGTCAGGGGGTAATCCCGCATTGAGCAGGGGACTGGACTAAGTGGCCTCATGAGGTTCTTTCCACCCCTACTTTCCTATGATCTTGCTATTACAACTGGTCTTGAGAGTATCTGTGTGTTATTAATTCATAGAAAAATTAATGAATTGCATTTGTTGCAGGATTCAAGTGGATTTTATTTAGTGTTTAATTTCAATTGCAGATACAGAAAACAAAGCAGATTTGGTTTCAATTAGAAGAAGCTTTGAAAATGTTAACCTAAAGGTAAGATCATTTCTGTTGCGCTTTCTCCGTTAATTATAATAGAACAGTCTCTCTCTCTCTTGTTTTGGTTTCTTGTTTGTTTTTATTTAAACTATTTTTATGTGGACTTTTTTGTGAAAGGTGCTCAGCAGACAGTTGCAAAACCTGGTTAGCTGCAGCTCAAGTACTGTACAAGCTGCAACTGTACAAGTTTCTCTTCTTCATTCATATGCATCTCTTTCTTTGTTGTTAGAACATCTGTGTCTAAATCTGAGTCCTTCAGTCCTCTGAGGTTGCTAACAGATATTCTATTAGCCCTTGCAGTCCTTTTATGAACTAAGTGGTAATCCCCAAAGCCATTTCACATAAGCTGCCCTTTAGGTTTCTTAGTCCCACTGAGGACAGTTAGGGACTTACAAGATCTTAAAGAGCAAATGAGGGAAGCCTGAGGGCAAACTAGGCTTTAATAAATTGCACTGCCCTGGGGGACTATTTAGCCTGTCATAGTACTGTACTAATTCAGCTACCCTGCTTTCTGGTTCCAGAAATAGCGCATTCACAGCTAGCTCAGTATATCTCTGCATGGCACTGCATTGTCCGATGTAGTCATACTCTGTGTTTCTATATAAATAAATCGTGAGACTTCATCTGAAATACCATTTGCAATTTTCCTTAACCCATTTTGCCTGTTCAATTATTTCTCCTTTTATTTTATTTATTTACACTACTGTTATCTCACTGGATTCAACTGGACTTGACACACAGAGCTTTTTCTTCTTGAACACTGAAAGACTAAAAGCAGTGCTGAAAGCAAAAAATCAAAGCTGTCCTGTCATCCCTACCAACCCCTGCCACACCCTGCTTTTATACTATTCTGTCCCTTTTACGTAAGTAACTTGGCCTGTCACAGGGTGTCAAACTTGCCCTGCCCCCAGGCTGGATCTAGACTGCAGGGCTCCTTGCAGGCCAGATTCAAACACAAGTGTGGGGACACCATCATGCATGCCCAGGGTGGTTTTGTGTCCTGGTTATGCAGCAGGTCTCATCCTGAATTCCTGTCCCCCCTACCAGCCCCATGGACCACACAGCATGTCAGTGCAGGCCAAATCTGGCCCATGGGCTATACATTTGATGCCCTAGGCCTGTCATGTTAAGTCTTTCAATTTGCATCAATATGCATTAATTATAAGGGGAGAAGGAGAGAAAAATATGCTTCAAATGTTTTCACCTCTCTCTAGGGATACCTCAACCCGGTTGGAAACTCTCCTATATCTTATGAAGATTTTTCCCAATATCTTACAAAACTTGATACTTCTGCTTCTGCAAATTCAGGCCTAGACCCTTCAGCTCAACTCTTCAGCTTCACTAAAACAATACAGATAATTTAGTTAAGATCTAAGTTTAAATAAAAAAAAACATTAATTTATTTTAAAGCTGTCTTAAACTTTCTTGAGCAACACCCATCTCAAAGTTTATGGCAGAATGGGATGGAATAATATGAATGATCAGAAACATGAGGCTCAAATGTTGACATGATTTTTAAAGTGAGATTGTTGAAAGGCATGAATTAAGGGGTTACAATAAAAGTATATAAAATAATGGATAGTATAGAGCCTGTACTCAGCTTTTTCTGATCTGGTCATCGAGTACAAGAACTTGGGAAAACTAGAATGTGGTGAAAGCAAAATAAGTAAAAGGGAGGAAATGCTTTCTCACAAACACATATATCAAATGTGAAACCTCTTGCCACAGGCAGGCAGTCATTGAAGCTGAGAAGTTAGCAACATTCCAAGAGGGATGGGATGTCTGTGGATATCAAAACTATCCAAAGTGGTTTGAAGCAGTATAATTTTTTTTTTTTTTTTTTTTTTTAGAAGCGATATTAATAACAAGGCTTCAGGCCAACCTCAAGATAGTTAAGTCAGGTAAAGTCTAGTATGTAGGGCAGATTACCCCGTGTCCACTTTCTTCAGTCTTCTTACGCATACTTTCTAAAGCATGTGGGTAGTGGCCACAAACAGGATACTGAAGGAACATGTGTCTGATTCGATAATGAAACTCATGTTTTGATAAAGGCCCATTTGCACTCAGAAGTGCTGACACCCAGGTAAAGGAGTGAATTAAGGGGAAAAAATACTTGTGTGTGGATTATCATGCCCATGGCTGCTGTTTTTTTATCATATATAACAAATTAAATATAATTTGAGACATGCAAAGTCCTGCATTTGGGGCAGAACAATTACATGAACAAATGCAGACTGGGGGATGATTGGCTAGGCTGTAGTATTGCAGAGAAGGACCCCATAGGGTTATGGCAAACTGCAAACGGAATACGAGTCAACAGTGTGCTCTTACTGCAAAAAAAAAAGCCAACAGCATCCTGGATTATATTAATAGGGCTGTCACTTGCAAATCAAGGGAAGTGATTCTTCTGTTCTATTCAGCACCGTTAAGACCCCATTTGGAGTACTGTTTGTAGTCTTAGACCCTATGCTTCAAATAGGACACGGACAATTTGGAAAGAGTCCTTTGCAGAGCGAGAAAAATGATTAGGGGCCTGGGAGACAAATTTTAAGGCTGAAAGAACTAGGGCTACTTCATCTGAAGAAGTGACCAAGTGGGGATTTGATAACAGTCTTCAAATACCTAAAGGGTGATTATAAAGAGGGTGGAAATGGGTTTTTCTCTAGGGCTATAGGGGACAGGACTAGAAGAAATGGCCTCAAACTGCAGCAAAGGAAATTTTAAGTTGGAAATTAGGAAGAACTTCCTGACTATGAGGGGAGTCAGGCATTGAAACAGGCTACTTAAAGAAACTCATGAGGTCCCTTTCAGCTCCACTTTCCTATGATCCCCTTTATAAGATCATAGGAAAGTAGGACTGAAAGACCTCATAAGGTCATCTAGTCTAGCCCCTTGCTCAAGGCAGGATCATCCCTGACTAAACCATCTTTGCCAAGTGTCTGTCTAATCTACTTTTGAAAGTTTCCAAGGATGGAAATTTTATGTTTGTGGTTCTCTGTCTCTGGAGTAACTGTCACCAAGGATTTTGGAGCCTTAGAAAGGCCATAGACAGATGTGCATTTGAAGCGCTCAAAGTTCTACTCCAGTTCAAAGCCCTTCAGTTCTCGGCAGATCTGTGGTTTCCAACCAGGCCTTCCCCCCATCTTATTCCAAATCTCTGTAATGGTATACTGAAGCTTTAGCCATGGGGCATGGTAGGGGCAAATGCAGTCCTTCAGCATCTTACAGTCATCTTTGGGGGAGCAGGGGAAGGAGGGAGTGGGAGTGGAGTAAGGTGGACAACCACTAGCTCACATGAGAGCACTTGTTAGCTGTCTGCCCTGCTCTCAATCTCCCCTACCGTCACCCCATGAAGCACTGGGATGACGGAGGACTGAACATTCTGGTGTTCCAACTCAGTGTTCCAAATGGTGCATAGAGGGATTTTAGGAAACGTTTTGTCCATGCATGTCTGTACACTCGTTGTCTGGAGCACTTCAAACAGAACATCTGTCCAGGGCCAACTCCTCTTTCAAAATGTTTTTGGCATTTTATTATTTACTTTCTACTGAGGGACACTGGCTAAGAACAAGTCATCTTCGGAACAGGATCAGTCGGGGTGGCATGTGTCCCTGCACAACTGATCCAGCTCATTGGCATCCACAGACATCACCAGGGCTGTTGTTCCACAAAGTCAGGTCCCCCTGGAGCTTCAGTGGCCTAATCCTGTGGGAGATCCCATGCAGGTTCCTCCACTTGCAGATGTGTATCCTGAGTCAAGGTGAGGCAGCCTGATACTTGTGCTGCAAGAATTCTCTGCAAGAGAATTCCCATGCCACAAGCAAACAGAAGTCTTGCCATTTAAGTCATCACAAACTGTGATTTCCTTAGGCACTTGGAAGTGCGCCAAGGAGCTAGGATATCTGTTTGCTCACTTTGTTGGCACAAGGGTGATACCTGTTTACATCCACTGAGACAGGGGTGTTCTAGCCCAAGGTCCCCTTGTTAATCAGTGATGTAGCCAGGGGCAGACTTGAGGCATCCAGGGCAACAATCCACTGTTTTTACCTCTCAAGAAAAATCTTCCCCCTCTCCCAAAATCATAATCAACTTTTTTTTTCTTAAAGATCAAGGTGAAGTAAGTCTGTAATACTGAAGTTGGATTGTAGAGTAGGTGGAGTAGCATTGTTTTTAACCTGCTCACATCATGTAATCATGCAAGTTTTTGGAAGATGAACCTTCTCTAAGGACTTGGATGTAGCTATTTATGTGTACTATTTTTAGAAATGCAATTTTTTTTTATATAAAACATGTAATATACATGTACATACAAAATACATGTAATATAAAAATTAGGTTATAATTACTGAACATTTTAATACTCTTTACTTGGAATGTAAAGTTAGTTCATTCAAAATACAGTACTTTGAGTATGCCATAAGAATGTATTTATTAATAGTTATACCTATGTTTTTAATTTTTTAATTAATTTGAATAATAGGGATGCCAATATTATGTTTTTGACAAAGTATTTTATTAATTTGTACTTCATAATATTCTGTTGACGTGGCTATTTCTGGTGGGGCTCTTTTTTGACAATGATAGGAAAACAATATTCTGCTTGCAAACCCTTCTGAGATGGAAATGGGAGACAAATTCAGAGTTCGTGTGGATGTTTTAGTACAAGGTGATGATAGAAACATTCCCAAGTGGATTACGGTAACATATTGACTTTTATTAGTAGATGTTTAGGATTGTAAATCCAAAAAAAAGCTGACAAAGCTGATAGGGAAATACATAGCGCCCGAGCAAGGGACTAACAATAGAAGGATGGGGGTGAGGAGGGGAACGCAACTCGGTTACAGGAGATACAATGTTAGCTAACTAAGCCCGGGGGTAGGGGTGGGGGGAAGGGGAGGGAGGGGGTTTGCGGCGCTGAGAGAAAAAGAAGATAGATACACACAAACCCATTACAATGGTGGAAGAAGTAGTCAGAAGAAAAGGTGTCTCAGTCCAATACTACATTTAGATAGAATCCATTAACTGTTTAAAATCGTATTTTTAAACTACTTGCCAACTTAATACTTAGTGTGCCTATTGCTAGGAACAATTCAAATGTGCAAGAGCTTCATTAGTAGAAAATAGGATAATTCTCTTGAAGATAGAGCATCTTAATCACTTATAAACATTTGAGTTGATTTAAAATGTAGTGTTATAAGGAAACTGCTGAATCAGTATACCCATTATAAATACAGGGTTGAGCGCAGTATATCCCAATCTGTTTTCCACTCTTCTTGGTGGAAATCCAGTGATATCCTATTACAGTAAACTTTAATAAGCTCATTAAGACTGATTTTGGGGGTGATTTTTTTGGTTGCTAAATATTAATCTATACTACATTAGCTAATTTGTGTAACATTAGTTTAAATGCTCAGCTATTTCTTTGTAGTCTCTTAATGACTTTTTTTTCTTCAATAGGGGTTACAGACCCTGCCAAGTAATGTTTATGGAATTTTTTTTATTATTATAATTGCCATACAGAGTATAATTTTATTTCCTCTTTGTAATCTGAGTTGTGATTTGGCTTTTGTCTCTTGAAATGAGCTTTGTCCCCATTGCTTTTAGTATTAAAGGAAAACTTAAAGGAACTGAGCAAACAGTATTCAAATAGCCTTTTTTACATTGCACGTTATTTTTTCCGGTTATAGAGGTAAAGACGAATTTACACATCTTAGTTGGCCTGCTAAAGTAGGGATGTGAAAGGATAAACACTTCAATGTTAAGTGGATTTATATTGGTAATTTATTACTGGTTAACGTTTAGCACAGGGCTTAGTTTGGCTCAAAAGGAAAGTGGTGCAGTGCCCCAGGAACAGGAAGGCGGCAGGGCAGGCAGGAGGGAGGAGCAAGGAGAAGAGGGAGGGGCAAGAGGGGAGACTAATAACCATAGCCTATGAGGTTAAAGAGGAAGACAGAGGGCAGCTTAATTAGCTGCTTGTTCACAGGTGTCCCTTCTTTCCCAGCGCACCAGTGGCTTCAGCAGGCTGGGAGAGCCCCTCACCTACTGCTGCATTTGTATTGTCTGGTAGGGTATCCCACAGCTAGCTCCCCTTTCCCTCCCCTTCCCCTCAGTCAAATGGCCCAGGGAGCAGCTCCCAGCAGCAGCCATGTCCAAGCTTCTGTGTTACTGCTTAATCATTTAACCAATATGATTAGGGGAGGCTAAACAGATAATTTTTTAAATAATATTTATATCCCTATGCTGAAGAACCAGTATTGTTATGATTGTTCTTTAGGGAAAATAGAAGTTAGGTTTGTTGTTGAGTTGCCTGGTACTTGTTTTATAAATCTAAGTACATGTAAATAATTTGGGAGCGAAATGTAAATTTTATGTTTAATTTAGAAATGAACAAAGGTGATATAAGATTTTAAATACTCTACAAAATGTCCTTTGAAGTTTTACCTACAATTACTTTGCATAATAAATCTTATTGAAGCTTTTATTAAACTGGAGAAAGTATTGAATGGAACTTTCTCTTCCTGGATTTCATTAAGCTACTCCTGAACAAGGTCATACCTCTCTCTCTCTTTATTTAGCACTAGTGAAATGGATGTCACAATCCAATGATGCTTGGGCACTAATGTAATAGATTCTCTAATTGAGTTCTGTGAGGGTTTTTTTCAGGTGGCACCTAGAGAAAAACCGGAAAGTATTTACCTACTTTCTCCATTACAAGGGCTAATGGAGACATCTAAATCTGTATTTGGTGAGCATCGTACTGAACATATTATTATTGATTTTAACATGTTTTATCAGAAACACAGAAAAGCGTGCGTTTTCTGAACATGAAAGTACAGTGGCTTGAACTCTTAAGGCGCATACATATAGGCGCATTATTAATGCTTTTCTAGAAATGTATTAAAAAAATTAAAAGGAAAAAGTGGCTAGTATAAATGAAGCCCAGTTAATTAAAAGTGACCAGAACAAAAGCTTTTGAGAATCCTGAGAAGAAAATTTTGTTTGGTAGTATCTGTTATTAGGTCAATTAATAATAAATAATTAGTAAGTCATGGAACACCTGCACAAACACCCCTCTTGGTCCAATTAAAGCTATTACCAAATAAATTTTGCTTCCTATATGTTCCCAGCTACCACAGCACTTTAAAAAAGCTCAATAATATTTAAGCTTGGTGATTTTAAGCTCCTCCCTCCTAGTTCAGTCACATACTCTGGACACTCACCTTGCTAGAATCATCTGACTTCAGCAGTCTTTCCTGCCCAAGCACAGGGGGCTGGACCCGGTGTTGGGAGGTCCCTTCCAACCCCAAACATCTATGAATCTATGAATTTTTACATGCTTTAGTGTTTGCCTTGGTTTAAATGCAGAGAATACATCCAGGAAGAACACACATCAACTGCTGCAGCTTCCTTAGCCTGACGAAGGGTTTTTGAACCCGAAAGCTTGCTTAATAACTATTCTCCAACCATTTGGGTTGGTCTAATAAAAGATATCAAATTCACCCAAGGAACCTTGTCTGGGAGTACAATGATGCATTTTTGTCTGACATATTTGTTGGATTTGCTTCCTTGCTACTTTTGCCCCCTTTCTTCTGCAAGAGAGTACCAGACTAAAATCCTGCAAACCTGCAACAGAAGACTCCCATTCATTTAAGTTCAAGTTTCACCCCTCTGGAGACTACAGATATTGGGCCTATCAATATATTGCTTCAGCCCAAGGGAAGTTTCTATTACTGACACATTCAAGGCTCCTGCAGTCTTATAGGAATATGCAGCAAAGCACTCTAGGTGATAAAGAGATTCTTTTAGTTTTGTTAAACAATAGAACAAAGTTAATTATTGTGTTGCTCATAACGCAATTGTAATTTAATCTCAAGAGTGTTAGTCTCTTTCATGACACAAATTAACGTGAGTGCTCCTAGCCAGATTCCATTAATCAATATTTGGTTACTTTTATATGAAATACTTAACACTTCACAGTGTATCATGTTTTGCCTCAGAGACCAAAAATGTTTACATTTTCAGATGAACAAAGTAAATTTAATGCTGTATTTTCTTATGTTTTAAGACTTGTTTTATGCCATCTCTTTCTAAGAAATTTACCTTAGACTTTCCAGTCAATGTCAGAAATTTTGAAAAGGAGAGACTGTGTTTTGCCTCTGGAATGAAAGTACTTTCTTTCAGCCTTAAATTTCTCTCTCAAGCACTTTTTGGCCACCTTTCTAAAATAACTTTACATTTTATTTTCTAAAACATTATCCGTTATCTGTAATCTGTTAATACAAAAATGTTCATAAAATATGTATAAAAATCTTCTTGCTTAATTACCCTTTAACTCGATGATAATTATGTTTAAAAAATACTAGAGATTTTAATCATGTATCAAAAAAATCTTTATTAAAGCTGAGTTTTATAAGGCTTCATTAAGAGATGAAGATCAACACAGAATACTTTACAGCATTTGACAGTCTATTAAAGTCATAGACTCATAGTATGTAATAAATGTTACTAGAAAGTTTCTAATTACTATTTTGCATAACTTTATTTGGTAATGGTTTCAGGGACGAGTCTATACTATTATATTAGAAAGGGTCTAATTACTATTTTGCGTAACTTTATTTGGTCTACAAGGAAGCTAAGGTAATGGTTTCAGGAGGAAGGCAGAGTCAGGTAACATGTTTTGCTTCCAAATCTCAAATCACATGTTTCCGCTGTTCCTTTTTTATCAAAAGATACAGTTGCACCCAGATGTCGACCTCTCACGGAGAAAAATGAAACTGGCTATGATAGCTTTTATGAAGAGTACCAGTCTGCAGATGAAGAATGTTCCTGGAGCAATGTCACACTTGCAGACTTGTATCCAAGCATGGTGGAGAACCTTAGCAAGCTGATCAACAGACAAACTCAAAGAAAAATAGCTGATTACATCATCAGAAACTACAAACGCAGAGGATGGCATCCTAAAAAACCAAGACTTAATGTTACCATGGTAAAAACAAAAAGGTTGAGGCCAGCTAAAGTAAAGCGCTTCCTGCTGAACACACATGATGGTGGTAATGATCAGGAGAAACAAAAATTAATTCCTGGAACTAAAGTCAATGAGAATAATTATGACACATGTTTAACTAGGGATGAATCTGATGTGCTGTCTTGCTTACCTTTTAATACTGAAGAAATGGAAATAGACTGTATAATAGACTGTTCTGGAAGTTTCGCCAATAATTCTTACACTGAAAGAACAGACCAAAACATCTTGAAGTCAACTATTTTTCCAAATGCAGTCATTAGAACAGACGAAACATTGTTGGTTGAGAGTCCATCTCAAGCCACTCTGTCACTGAACCATTCTCAAGGTAGCCCAACTGAGAAGCTTCCTGAAATATCTTCTCAGAAATACCCTTCTGTAACTTGCACTGGAGGTTTGGGATCAGTGTCTCTTTGTCTAATGAAAGATGGTGAGAACAGCAAAATTGATTGTGTAACTTTTGATAGTACCTCAGAGAGAAACTCTCCCACTCGCAACTTTAATGTCGATGCTAATACCTTTCTGTCGCTGAACAACTACTCCTTAGCAAGAACATCAGATGTATTTCACAGACAACCTGAAATAAAGCCAATCGAAGGAGGTGTTTTGTTGCAGCGCAGTCATTCATTTTCCTCACTTCCTGTGAATCGGAGCCCTAGCAAGGCTCAGCAGAAATATGAGACTGCGTTTGAAAAAGTTTACCAGAAGCTGTGCTCTAAAGAACTTCAGAAACCACATATATTTCCAAAAACTCCTTCAAACCTAAGGAGATTTGAAGAGAAAGAAAGTTTATTCAAAATTAACTTTTCTGAGTCTGAGAAGTGTCATAAACAGTATGAACATGCATTTGACAAGATTTACCAGAAGTTACATACTGAAGGGCTTCCAAAACTCCCTACTTTTTTAAGAGCTTCAAACTTAAGGAAATATGAATGCATACAAATGTCTGAAACTGTAAATGCCCTAATTAATTCACCCATACGAACTTTGCCTTCATTTGCCAGAATTAAGAGAGTAGCAGATATCCACAAAGAAGATCTTTTGTTTTCACCACTAAAGAGACTGAAAAAAGTACCTGAATCTTATTGTCCTAAAGGAGCATGTCCAAAGTCCTCTCGTAAGAAACATGTTAACTCTCAGACGACTAGCATGGACTTATCAAACACAAAGGATGAGATTGTTGTCAGCCTCTCTCAAAGTCCAAATAATCAAAATTATGAGACTGAGAACTTTGTAAGGAAACTTTTACTGTATTGCCTTTTTTTCCCCACAAACACACCTGAAATGTTAAATGTCTTGTCTCATGCCCTCATAAAATCTACATCCTGGGGAAAACTTTCAGCCTTATTTAATGTAGAAACAGTCAAATAATTTAAAAATATTAAACAATATCTTTAATTGTAGTTGATTGCAATGACTATTGAAAGAAAAAAAAACCCCAAAATTTTGCTCTTTGAACATTAACTAAATCATATTGGCTAAGTAAAGACAGTCAAAAAAGCCCAAGGCTAAATTGATTCAATCTTCACAGGTTAGTCTAAACTGCGTATATTGAACTGACACGCAAGTGAACAGACATTTATTTTTGATTCGGGAAAAGCAACCACGTGCCTGCAGTGGCCTAGGCCAAAAGCCGGTGGGGGGCGGCACTAGAGCACACCCACTTGCTCAGCCTGCCCACTCTATGAAGTAGGGATTTGCAGGGGGAGATGAAAAGCATCCTGGGATGGTGGGTGACTGAGAGTTAACTAAACTGTGGAGGAGATCTGGAAGTTCAATAAACCGAAATCACTTAAGCCTGATGCAACACCCATCCAGATTTATCTTTAACCAGTTTTGGCCATTTTGAAAGTAGTTTATGTGTACTGAGCTTCTGTATATTACAGATTTGAACCAGTTTCCAATCACTTAGACCTGTTTGTGTGTAATTTCTGTCCCTAGCCCTTAACAACTTTCCTGTGAAACTGGCGAGTATTACTCCCATTTTATTGTTGGAATACTGATGTTAAAAACTTCATAAGGTCGTGTTGAAACCAATAGCTTTTTACTAATTTTTATAGGTCTTAAATTGGTCCCATAGTCCAGGGTTTCTTGTCCTGCTCTCCAGCAGTGTTCCCTCTAAGCTATGTGGCATGTGTGGCCGTACAGGCATGCTCATGCTGTGCTCCCAAGCGTGGCTGCGCACACCACACAGCTTAGAGGCAATGCTGCTCTCCAGTTCAGGCAACGAATGCTGAGATGTTTGAAAACTCACTTAATTTATCAATGTTTTTCTTTTAGAATTTTGGGTTTCCTGCTTCTCCAAATCGTACTTTTCTTGTTCATCCAAGTACTTTCCTGCAAGGTAAGTTCCAGAAGGCCTTGTGAGGTAATTGCTTTATAGGTTAGGAGAACTGCTTTACAGGATAAGCCAGTAGATCTCTGCAAATCATTTCCTAAATGACATCCATTTCCCCTCCCCCAAAACACACCTCATACAAAACAAATCATGAAAGGTTTTGTGAACTGCAGCTTGAGAGTTGTTTGGCTATTGTCTTCTTCCATTAAACCAAAAACTCCTTATAAAAAAATTATATAGTGTTTTTTCTTCTCTAATCTGCTTCAAATGATGTACACAACATCTCTCTGTTAATGTGAATGGGGAAATTGGTAATTAGTTAATCTTATGCTTTAGGAACCAAATACTTTTATTAACAGTTTTAGGGTATGTCAACTTCCAGCTGCATTTGGCAAAATGTGGTTTGTTTTGTGCTTTAGATTGACTAGCTTACTGAGTTTAAGTGATAAGAATGGTGTGCTTGAGTTGATAAGAGAATTTGCTCAAGCTCTAAATTTGAAAAATTAAGAATGTTTTTTGTCTAGAGGTGTACCAATATATCAGTGCCATATTGGATCGGCACCAATAAAAGGAAAATTAACATTATTGGCTTTTTTGGGTGGTGTAGCCAATAACATTAACCAATAAATATAATATGCTTTCTGGCGAGGGCCCCCAGATGCCACATGCATGCACGCAGCTGGATGCATGCATGTGCCCAGGAATGCAGGCCGGCAGGTTGTAGAGCAGAGCCTCACAGGTAAGTTTGTGGCAGGGAAGGGGCATGGGGGAGGGAAAGGGTGTGGGGGGTGCAGATCGAGGTCCCTCATGGTGAGGGAGGGACCAAGGCAAGGGCTGGGGGCACTGCCCAGCCTTGGTGGTGAATGGGACCTGGGACTGGGGTGGCAAGCAGGATGGAGCCACAGGCAGCTTTTCAAAGGCGTGCGGGGGGGTGGCTCCCCTCTGCTGCACACACCCCCTGGGGCAGGCATAGGGGAGCATATGTCCCCCAGTTTTGTGCATGGGGCAGATGCAGGTTGCCTGCTCAGGGCTCTGCTCTGCTGCCTTTCCCTCAAGAGCCCTGTGCTGGTCACACGCTCCCTGGCAGCAGTGGGGGTGGCAAGTTATACCTCCTGCTGCCAGGCAGTCAGGGGACACGCAGCCAAGTGCTCCTGAGGGAAAGTCAGCAGGGCAGAGAGCCCTGATCCCACAGCAAGCAGCCTCCCGCTTGCCCCATTTGATTTCGGTTAAAAGCGCCTGTGTGCTTAAAAATGGGGGTGGCAGGCAGTGTTTGAACTAAAGCTCATTTGCCAACCTTTAGTTCAAGCACACCCGCCACCATTTTTAAACACCGGGATACTGATCCCCTGAACAACCTGCCCGCAGCTTTGTCCCACTCTCTGCCCCGGACCTGGATCCTATTCACCGCCCTGGCTGGGCAGCACCCCCAGCCACAGCCTTTGACGCTGCCCCACTTCCTACCTCACCATGGGGACTTTAGTCTGCTGCCCTTCCCCTCCACAGACTAACTTTCAGGGAGCTGGTGTCCAATCTGCCCAGCTGCATTCCTGTAAATTGGTTATCAGATCAGTATTGAGTGATATACCTGGTTTGTGATTGGCCAAGAAAATCTTTCTTGGTGCACCCCTATTTTTTTCATCAGCTTTACAGATTTGAAAACTACTGTCTTGTCCTCCCATCCTCTCTTCAAGTCTCCTTTTCTCCAAACCAGCCCTGCCTTGTTCCTTCAACTTTTCCTTATATGACTTACATTCTATTTGTCACTTGTCTTCTTTTCAGTTTCTCTCTTTTCTTGAAATGTTGCACCCTAAACTGAAAAAAAGTACTTTAGCTAGAGTTTAATCAGTACTGAGTATTGTGGTGCTATCATCTCCCTTGTCTTGCATACAGAGCGTCTGCTAATGCAACCCAGATTTGCATTTTTGGTTGTTTCTGAGTTTTTTGTGACCTTTAACCTCCAGATCCTTTTCATTAGTGCTACTGCCAAGCCAGTTATCCCCTGTGCATCTGTTTTAGTTCCTGGAATTAGCATGTTAATTTTAATCTTTTTCTCCAAAGCATTTATAGCCTCTATTACTTGTACATCCTCTGCAGATTTGATCAGTTTACTCTCTTCCTGTAAAGTAAACAACTCTGAACATGGAACAGGTCCATTTGGAGTCCCACTTGGGACCTTCTGCTCATCTGACATTGAACCGTTAATAGATTCCCTTTGCTTATGGTTATTCAGCCAGCTAATGCTAATTCTAGTGACCCACACTTCTGCTGTTTCCTCATGAGAATATCTTGTGGGACTGTGTCCAAAGCCTTACTAAAATCCAGGGATATTATGTTCACCTCTTACTTTTCCTATCAACTCAGTTACCCTTGTTAAAGAAGGTAATCAAGTTTGTTTAGTGTGGTTTATTCTTAACACATGCATTTTTCCTAGTTATCATGCCTTCCTCCTGACATTTACTGTTTTGTTTCCTTCAGTAGCTTCTCAGGTAGGGAAATGAGTCTGACCAGTGTTTAAAGCCCTGGGCTTTCTTTTTCGCCTCTGGAAAGGTGGGCACTACATTAGTCCTTCTCAGTAGGGGTGTGCAAAATGGTCTGTATTCAATTCAGATTTGGCCCAAATCGGGGACAGTGATTTGATTAGTTGATTCAGATCACTGTCCCCAATTCGATTTGGCCAAATTCGAATATGAAGATGTGGAGAATCAGTGATTCAGCCATAGGCACAGCTTTAAATGTTTTTTCTACATACCTCAAGGTACCAGGTGTGGCTTGTGAACACTGCGATGGTGGGGCAGATGGAGTGTCCTGCAGGGGCGGGGGTCCCTGCGTGCTCTGTGCCAAACCCAGAAGTGGACCTTGACTACTTCTGGGTCCTCCACTGAGCATGCAGGGAGCCCTCCCATGCTCCCCTGGCTCGGCAATTTGGCCACAGGGGGACCCTGGGTACACCCCCAGACTCAAGAGACACCAGTCATCAAGCAGGGGGGTGCAGGGTGCCCCCCAATACACTTGCCAGCAGACCTGGAAGTGGACCAGTGGACCAGAAGTGTTTCTGGTCCACTTTTAGGTCTGCTGCCGAGCACACTGGGGACCCCCCCCCCCCCCGGGCGCTCCTGAGGGACACTCCATCCACCCTACCATTGCAGCATTCACAAGCTGCCTGGTACCTTGAGGTATGTAGAAAAAACATTTAAAGCTATGTCCAAATCATTGAATCTTTCCGAATCTCTCAGAATTGAATCTGAACCCTCAAGGATCTCCTGATTTGATTCAGAGATTTGGCCACCAAATCAGGCTGAATCTCCACCAAATCAAATCAGCAACCGAAGCTTCTCACAGCCCTACTTCTCAAGTCTTTTGTCTATGTTGCAGCAGCATGTATCAGCCAGGATAGGCCTGAGTGTGTCCTGTATCAGTTGGAAATGCACTCCAGACCCAAAAGTTCACTGGTGAGGCCACTGAGGGGTAGTCTCTCAGGCAGCTCTTGACCCCTTAGTACTTGCCTGTCATCTCTACAGCTAGTTCTTTCAGCACCCATGGGTGAATTCTGTCAGTCCCTCCTGACATAAATTCATTCAGGCTGTCCAAGTTCTCTGACACATTTTTTATGCAACATGATCTTTGTTGATAGTATTTGGCTAGTCTTGTGGTTAGATGTTTGTATGTATATGTGTGTGGTGTCTTTTGTGACTGAAGTAAATTAGTTACTGAATAGCTTACCTTCTCTGTCTCTTCCATTAATAGCTCACCTATCTGTGAGCTGCTGACTCATAGTTGTCCTAGTCTATTTTTTTCCTTCCTTTGTTGAACCCTTTCTTCTTACCCCTTCAACAACTCTACTGAATTGTAACTCTTTTTTTTTCTGCTTTCGGTTTCCTCATTTTTTTCCCTTCGCTTTTGTTCTGTTTGTGTATTTTTCATATTAGCAGTTGTCAATATTTCCTGTGCAATAAGTTGCATTCAGTTCCAGATTTTCAGTTCAAAGCTAATGGTGATGCTATCACCTTGAGAAAATAATGAATTGGTCTCTGAGAATGTTCTACTTTTGTTGCAAGAAACACTTAAGATCAGCTGAAAGAGATTAGAGGTCCTTTGTTTCCTCAGTTTCTTGTGCTTTTCACGTGTTGGGCTTTCAGCAGTGAGACCACTAAAGCGCTACTCTGAAAGGAGCTCATATAAATGTTACTTTCTGGTTCCTGCAAGAGGGCATATGCTGTTTTCTAGGAGCATGAGGAGCAGAGCTGCTGCTGTTTCCAAGTTTGATATTGTGGAATGTTGTCCTTGTCCTAGTATCCCTGTATAATAAAGGGACAAGAAACCACATTTTTCACTCCCTAGACCAGGCATGGACAACTGTTTATGGTGAGGGCCATATAGGGAGTTTAGATGATCTATCGTGGGCCAAGTCAGCCCCCCTCCCCCACTCAACAATGTACCAAAACTACCTATGGGACTTTGGGGTAGATGGGGAGCAGTGTTCAGGAGTGGGATGGGTGAGCAAGGCTGGGTCATGGGGCAGTGACAGTTTGGGGCCAGGCAGGTGATAGGCAGCTGGAGCCAGAGCCCTGCACACCGAGGTAGAAGCTTCCAGCCTAAAGCTCCCCCACCACTTGGAGCAGTGCAGAAGGAAGAGGAGCTGCAGCTAGAGGTGTGGGGAGCAGAACAGCCCTGCCAGCCCAGGCTCTGCCAGACGCACTCCTTCCAGCAGGGCTGTTCCCAGTGTGGCTGCAGCTAGCCAGGTGCTGCTCTGCTCCTCCTCCCCCTGCGCTGCCACTCTGGGTGGGTGGGGGGGAAGCTTCAGTCGGGCGGCTTCCACTGGAGGCGAGGGAAACAGAGCAGCACCAGGAACAGCCCCACTAGAAGCTGTGCATGCTGGTCAGGGCCCAGGCCAGCAAGCATGGGTAGGAGCATGAAGCAGGCTGCCCCAGTGAGAACAGGTGGAGCTCAGCCCCGCACAGACCACTGTATGTGCAGCCACAGGCTGGATCCAGTCAGTTGGCAGGCCAGATCCAGCCTGTGGGCCATATTTTGCCCACCCCTGCCCTAAAACATTCTGTGTTTATCTGAGGACAAGGCATAGTGAGATCACACACACATACACATGCGCACACATTTTCTCAAATTGAAGACAAGGGGGTTTTCCCCCATTTTTAACATGCAGGGAGCTTTGTCTTGAATGCTAGGGTAGGAGCTGCTGCTGCTGGTGTTGGCCAGAGCCAAGGTGACTTGCAATAGCTTGTACAGTAGGATAGCATGGAGAGACTGTTTTGTCGGCATGAGCAGGACAGGAAAGGCCATGTCATGCTGGGTGTGGGGGCTGCTACAGGGAAGACCACGCAAGGAGCTGGAACTGCTGCCGCCACCACTACTACTTCTACTGCATACGGTAACCAGTGACTGCAAGTGGCAGTGGCAGCAGGAGCAGGCAGGCTTTGGCCAGGTGTGCAGTGCTGCAGGTGGGACAAATGGCAAGGGGGCAGGCACTGGGGGGAGGGAGGGAGGAATGGCAGGAGGCCCTAATAGCTGGCTCCCATGCGACATGGGTGGGGAGATGAATTTATGATGCCCAGCCAATAATTAGACTACAGCTACTCCTTGCTTAACATCATAGTTACGTTCTTGATAAATGCGACTTTAAGTGAAACGATGTTAAGCAAATCCAATTGCATCAGTAGTTACCTACTAGCAGGTGGCGGCCAAATGTTATAACCAAACATTGCGCGACTTTAAATGAGTATGTTCTCTAATAGATCAGCGATGTAATAATGAAACAACGTTAACCAGGGCAGCGTTAAGTGAGGCGTACATAAATATATACACATATGTGGAAAATTATAACAAATTTATAATTTTCCATGTATGAAACCTAATTATTGGGAGAGTTGCTTTAAATTCAGTGTTGTCTTAGGTTCATGTAAATATGGTACATATACACAGTGGGTGTGAGAGTATGTGTGCGTGTGTTTTTATTCCATCCCCAGTGGCTAAGGCAAGAGGGAGGGGATAGGATCTGGGAGTAGAGTTTTGCACTTCTGCTGTTCTGATTGAAAGGCCTTGATTCAGTGTTATGCTCAAGCAGGAGATGAATGGGGTAGCAGGATGAGCCCCAGCACATCTAGAGACATTCATGGCTCCCTCTCTTCCTGAAAAAAAATCCATATGGACTTCAGTAGGGTACCAGGAAGCCCTTAAACTTTTCCAAACTTTTTTTCAGCTTGATGACATACTACATAAGGGGCCTTGTCAAAAACATGACAGTGTTCCTATTAATGCAAATAGCAATGTTTCTCATTCTTCCAACCCTCCACAATTCTGAAACGATTATTTTACAAGGGAAAGAATTTTCTTCCTTGCATTGTTAGAACAGCATGTAATCATGTAGAGTTTTGCAGATTGTTATTTTTGGGGTATTATAAAACAGAAGAAAATATAAATTGGTTACTGTTTACAACAAGCAAGCTGTTGTTTTGCATGTTTTTATGATACATGAATGTTCCTTTACCTTCACTATAAATACTATTAAATGTTTTTTGAGATGTACATTGCAATAAAGTGCTCCTCTGTGGATAATCATAAATGATATACGGGTATATCAGCTGAAAGGTTATACATTTGAGGTTTATAACTACAAAATTCATGTGTGTGAAAGCTGCACCCATTTTAATTTGCAGTTGGAAGAGTAGAAATCTCCTTTTGCTTTATTTGCTTTTGAAACTAATGAATTAAATGAAGAATTTTTTTGATCCTAGATGTTATGTACAGTAAAACTTGCCTTTGTTTTGAAGGAAGGACTTCAGATACAATAGCCAGTACCATGATGCTCTTTCCAAAATTGCATTGACAGCCAGTTGGTAGTAAGGATGTAACCAGGTGGATAAACTAGTCTGATACCCAGTTGTACAAATGTACCTAAATGAGAGAGGCAATAGGCACATAAATAGATCTGAGAGTCATTCTTTAGGGCCCTTCTCTCACCTTTTGGTCCTTTATATCCATACAGTACATGGCCTGCAGTTCTGGAAGCAACATACTGTATTGGAAAGGAACTATCATTTGTGCATGCTTAGAAGCACAGAGTTGGTTGTATTCTAAACTCTACCTCTTAATTGAGGGTGTGAAATGTCACCCTTTCTAAATCTACTTAGACTATAGTAAGCCAAGGTTTATTTAAAGAAAGACAAGCCAGTAAAGTAATTCAACTGGTCGTGGCCCAGCTGACACTGGAGATGTCATACCTAGCATACAGGTATGGCAGTGATGAGCCAGGATCTCTGCCTGACATAGCAGTGAAAGGCTGTGATCTTTTCCTCTGTGGCCAGCAGCTCTTTGGTTTAGCCCAGGGCAGTCAAACTTACCCTGTTCCTTGGAGTGCATCTAGACCTTAGGGCTCCTCACTGGCCAGTTTACAGGGCAAGCAGCAGTTGCAGAGGTGACTGTACCAAGCAGCTGTGTGGCAAGCAAGGCTGTGGCAGCAAAGCCCACCTGCCAAGGGCCATGCCCAGTGGGGCCCCAGAGCCTCAGATTGCACAGCAGACCATGCCCCCTGCTAGCCATGCCAGCCTCGCCACCACAGCTCCCCTCCTGAATTCCTTGGGCTACTCGTAGTCCTGCAAGCGATTATATTTGACATGCCTGGTCCACCCTCTAGTGTAGGCCAGAAAACAAGTATTCTGTTTTGTGAAGAGTGTTGAGGACTGAGCATTTAGTAGTGTTCTGCAAAGCATGACTACTTTGTGTGTTGGGTTGGTTTGTTTGTTTTTTCTAAAGGTGTGAAAAACCTCAGCAGCCTCATGGTTACAGCATTCAGCTGGCATTTAGAAGATACAGCTTCATGCTCTGCATTTTTATTATCCCATGTTCTAGGCAGAGTCCCAGAACACTTGGCTGTTCTGAAGTTGGTTTCTCATTCTCAGATTTTGACCAGAAATCCTATTGTGAACCTGAGAGACCTCCTCAGTAAAATTTTCTTCATTTTGAAATTTTTTGGAAAGTATACATTTCAGCAAATCCTTTGTTGGGAGAAGTACCTTCCATCAAAAAAAATCATGACCTAGCTTCACTGCTTTAGCTTGTTAATTGTGCATGTTAAATGGTAGCCTGAATCTAGTTCACTCTCTGGCTTTAACAAAATAGGGATCTTATTTTCGTGCAGTTGTTCTTTTAATCTTCTTTCCATTATGAATTTTTGTCAGTATCATTGGAAGAGAGAGATTTATCTTGTATTTAAAAAGTGCTTCCATTTTAAAAATTGGTCAGTTATTAACCTCCCGTAAATTAAGGGTTAATAGGTGCAAAAAAGGTGACTGCTTAACTTTGAAGTCATTTAATTGATCTCCTTGCAGTAAGTGCTGGGTAATAGCAAATAGAGTGCTAGCAAGTAAAAATTTAAATCCTTGCATTACAATGGCTAGGCCATCTGCTTGCCAGGTAAGTTTTTGTCCTTGTGCATCCCTTTTGTTTAGAATAGTTAAATTTTTATGTTTCAAAAGATGCAACTTCTACCCTTTTGGGGTACTATTTAGGATTTTTCACCTAAATATATTTTGCGCTCAAAAACATTGTTTCTTTTTTTCTCCTGTTTTCCACTTTGATAATTAGCCAGGGTTTTCATTTGCTAGGTATCTTTTTTCCCTGACTTTTCTTTGTTGGTATTGCCTAACTTCTGAAATATACTGTACTTTCAGTCAAAAGTAACCATTAACTGAATATAATATCATGTGACATTTCAAGTTTGCATCCAATTTATTCAGTACCTATGGTTTCAGTGCCCCAGTTTTCAAATATTTTTGCTACAGAATATTTCTGTTCTGAATTACTGTATTTAATCAAATCCAAAATTAAGTGTTCTTTTTCCCTCATTTAACTTGGGGAAGGGAACTCTCATCTTGGACTCAAGTGCCAGGACCAGGGCTGTAGCTACTGGCATTGCTATCTGGCAAGGATGGCTTGTGGGGCAGGGGAGAGGGTGAATTGGGGGAAGATCACGTGGCGCGTGCGCACGCGCGTGTGTGTGTGTAGAGACAGCTTGCCGCAGGGTAAGTGGTGTCAGGAAGGGGAAGTGGCCTATGAGGAGGAAGAGGCAGCAGGGGGTAAGCACTGGGGGCAGTGTGGGGGGGGGGGGCAGGGGGAGATAGGTACTAGAGTTGCAGGTAAATACAGTACTTCCCTTCTAGCTATGTGAAAGAACACATTAATATTGAACTATGTTTTAAAAAGAAAAGAAAACAAAAACAAATTTTGGTTAAAGTGTGTTTAATGTGACTTGAGAATTTCCTAATATAAAATGTATATTTTGAACAAACCACTGGTATTTTCCTGTTTGTCAGTTCATTTTTATTCATCTTGTCAGCAAAGGAAGAACTCCAAATGAAGAACTGATAAAAGCAACTTAAATTGTCAAATGCACAAAGTTAACCAGTTGCAAGAGAAAATAGAAGAAAAAATATATTTGTTCACTGCTTTGTTTTAGTAATCTGTTCCTAGTCAGCACGCTACCTGCAAACTCTTCAGAAAGATGCTTGACTTTCTTTTCGCTATGTTTAAGGGTCCCTTAATTTTCTGTTTTCCAAAGCAAATTTTATTTTATAGTTTGTCCCAGAAATTGTTAGTCTCCAACGTTCCTTTATAGTATTTCTCTTTACTGATGTATGCGGCGCACTCTAATTGCCCTATGTAATGATGATACATTATAAAGACTTTAAAGAAAATTAGCTTTACACTTAAATATGTTCACTGTTTTGAATGTTAAATGCAAATTGTATTTGAAATTGAATTTGGACGCAACCTTGCTGACTAAAGTGGTGATGGTCTGAGCTACTTATCCAAGCCCATAGCAGTCCAGTGTTTTAACAATCTTCTGCAATGCACAGTGTACTCGATGTGGTGCTTAAAATTTTTCACATTGTTCTTTATATCACCAGAATCCAGGATAGCAGATATCTATGCAACTATTCCTAGGATGCTGCAAAATCATGGATCAACTAGAAATGCAGAAAAACGTCAACAAAGGCAAGTGACTTTTTTGAGCAGCTAAAAAGTAAGTTACTTTGCAACTGCAAGTTAATTTGTTTCTTTTCTCTCTCAAAAAAAGAACACATTTACTGTGTAATAACCTTCCTTTTAAAGATGTGATGTTTGAGGAAAGAGAGAGTGTGTGTATTTATATTTGGTCTTATGACAATAAAAATAACTGATGCACTTTTTATACCATTAATAGAGTCATATCAGTCCTTGATCAAACCTATACTTTTAGGGTGCATTTTGAGACTTACATATTGCAATACCTTGCATCATGATAGGTTTTGATGCAGAGGTTTTAAAGGCTTTGATTTGCATTCCTCTATCATGTGTTACATATTTCACATGTGCTCCATACATGAATATGTGGAGAGAATGAAACAAGATGTTGATGGTATCCCCTATACTGAATATGTTGTGTTAATGGACGTATGTTAAATTGTGTTCATAGTATGTGGCTGACCATCTTGTCATTCTTGTGCCCACTAGTCTGTGTATAAACTAGACCTCTTGACAGGTAAGGCATGGATGGACTTTAGACATATTTATTTGTTTCCTTTCCCATCAAATTTAGTCTTCTCCACGGTTGGTAATTTTAGCCTTGTGACAGGTTCAGATTCTAATATCTGGCTTACTAGGGCTTTCTAGTGGACAAAGATCTTTAATTTGTTTAGTTGAATTAAGGGGAGATATTAGGATAACTTCTGGAAGCTTCTGAAGCTTCCGCTCTTGAAGTCATGCTCATTTAGATTTCATCACCAGAGGATATCAGGTTTATAAACACTGGAATGTAAAATATAATGCACAAGGTATTTTTTAAATGTCCTTTATTTCCAAAAATATATATTTAAAAAATTCATTAACAGTTGGTAACACAGAAAATCTCTTAAGACTTTAAAACATGACTTCCTATTTGGCATTCTATTAGAAGCATCTGAAGGATAAATCTGTTACTTGACACTCTCAAATAGTATACCCTTCCCAGACTCATGCCATTAAACACTTTTGTCATGCCATTATGCATTCAGTACAGCTGATCTCATGTGAAAGAGGCTTCTGAGGGTGAAAATTAGTTGAACATTTAGAAATTTAGAATAAATAATGTAATTTGGATGATAAGTAGATGAGTTCTTCAAAGAGTGCTAAACAGATTGTGGAAGTATTTCAGCACCAATCTTAAGGAAAAAAGATCCCATGCTTTGAATAAAAAGGAGAGAACAGTAAACTGTTCCTAAATGAGTTTAGGCAGAGATGAATGTGAAATACTCTACAAATATGGAAAAGTCAATGCAGTGTATGATCTTGAGTAAGCTTAACAAATGGGATGATTTTTTTGTGAGTTTACTTGTCTCTTCCCACTTAAATCTCCTTTTGGTAAATCGTTACTCAGCTTCTTAATTCATACTTGTTTTTTTTCCCTCTGTTTCTTTCCTTTCTGTCCCTCTGGACAGAAACTTTTTATAAGATTGGCAAACCCAAAAACTTATTTCTGTATGTGTGCAAGTAACAGGCTGTATGAGAAGCCATAATGAATGTTTTCTTGTCAAGCTATCTGGAATAAACATCGATCTTTGTTCCTTAATTGCAAGTCAGTGAACATGCATTTGTATAACCTGAATGGGCTCTCAGCTGGCAATTTTCTCCAGCCAAAGCCTTGATATTTTTTAGACATCTGAGATGCCTCTAATAAACACCCTGAGAATGAGGCTTTTCCTTAATGTTCTTGAAGCATTCCGAAATCTTACAGCCAAGCAGATGGCAAAGCAGCCATGTGTTCCAATTAACAGTTGGGAAAGAAACAGATAGATCCTCATTGTGTCTGGAAAGATTTGACAATCCTTGGCAAAAAGGAGTTTACAAAAGATAAATATCAGGAAAGAAAAAGGACAGAAAGTAACAGGTTTGCTGTGGATCTATTTGAATGCTGGCTTGGACTGTGGTGACACAGATCACCTGACACTGTGATCTCAACCTAGATGAATTAATAATAAATCTGAAGAATAAGATGACAATCCTTCAGTTCCTAAGGGGAGAAATGAAAGGGAGAGTAAAGGAAGTAGTCTCCCTCTTCTGGAACTTTCACTTTTATTTATGTTCAGATATGACTGCTAGATTAGATCTGAGAGTTATTAACCTAATTTGAATTAATAGAGATTTTCCTCTATTTGCTGAAATTATTGGGACATTAAAACATGGAAAGAAGAAGAGAATCCCTATGTTCAGGTGGGTGTGAGAAGGTGTGTGGTAGGCCCACTGCAGTTAACAATAAATGCAGTTAGGTGACTAGATCCTTTGCTTTGACATTGTGTTCTTCAGAGGTTCAGTTACTAGTAACTATAATTCAACAATATTCTTTTCCAGGATATTCAGAAAACTCAGCTACAATGATGAGTGAAAGACGACTCCTCGCATCATTTTGACAGCTTCATGGCTACCACCCAGCCCAGATCATCTGTGGACTGCCATAAAGAAATTATTTTATGAATTGTTAAAGATATCAGAGACAATTTTTAACTACTGCAGGCTGAAATTTGCAATTCCTGCTAAGGAGGGAGCTGAATAACATTGCTCTGTATTATACAGATACAGTTTATCCTAATTTGTACATTCCCTCTTATCCAGAAGAGTACCCAGAAGGATTGCAGGGCAGTTCTACTTACTGAATTGTTGTTTATGTGACTTTTGAGGTGTCTGCTTGCTGCTGATAATCAGGGCTCTTTCTTATAGCTCAGCATATATTTGTAACTCATATATTAGGAGTATTCATAATGCTACATGTTTGGGCTACACATAGTTCTTTTGTCTGCTGATTAACACAGGTATCATCATGCTAATAATAATGTGTTAACAAGCTCTGTACTTGCCAGAATTCCTACCCTCTACTGTGAATAGTGGCTTTATATGTGCATGTCATTAGGCTCCTGACAACATTAGCTAGAAAGATCTAAATACAGTATAATATTATGAACCTGTAATGGGGCCATTCTATTAGGTTCCATGTTTTAATGTTTAATTTTCCATTTATCTAATTACTAATCTTGTAATAAATTTTTATGTGTTATTGGATTTAGTAGTTGTTTTCTTTTTTTCTAAAGTTTGGTAACTGTAAGAGGGAGCAGAGTCCTTGTTATGAAAAATGGAGAAAGAAAGCTGGAAAGAGGTCCTGACCACTTAAAAACCAAGACCTTTTGGGACAGTACGAGCCACATGCAGCCAAATAAGCCACATGACCAGAAGTTGGGGAGTGGCCTAGGCAGATAAAAGTTCACCCAGAAGGGATGGGTTGGGGGCAGTGGAGCCCTGACCACCAAGAGGACAGGATAGTCCCCACCAGAGGGAGAAAAGGCACAGATGGACCCTGTAAGTAGCCCTGGCAGGGGAGTGAGCTTGAACAGAAGAAATTCTAGTTTCCTCTTTTGTTTCTATTTTGTTTGAACAGCAGGCCTGTGGGGCAAAGCCCTGTGGAGACTGTCCATTACCCTGAAGTAGAGAAAGAACTTTAAGTTGATTTTTTTTTCCGTTTTTTTTTTTTTTTCCTAATGGACAGCTGGTGGACCAGGAGTGACTAATGGGAGATGTGGAGGCCAAAGGACAGGGTGCACCCTGCCCAACCTACTTCCCACAAGAAAGATTATTGCCACAGGCATGATAGCCCAAGAGTCTACTGTGGTGGTGCAAAGCGTTGAGTGGCTGTGAAGCCCCAAGTCTTGGGCCCTGGACCTGAAGAGGTGGTAACCTAGGAGTAAGCCAGAGTCAGAGGCAACGAGACTGAGACAGAGAAGGGGAAGCTGGTGAGGTGACAGCCTGACCAGGAAACCAAGAGTACCACCCAACATCAAGAACACACCAAGCTATGAGGCCTAGCCTTAGGAGTCCTCTCTACCCGAAAAGGCATGACAAGCAAGTGTCACTGGGAGGATTCTGAGCAGGTGGGTGGTAGGATGGACTGTGATGGACAGAGGAACCCTCTCTCCCCTCAGCCCTGCCACAGTAATAGATCATATTTTAGGTTCATTCAGTATAGATTGGGTGTGGAAATCTAATCTTTCCCAGTTTTATGAACACCTATTATATGATGATGTGATATGGTTAGTCTTTGCTTACTTACTCTGTAGGGCAGAAGAGTGAACATGATAGTTGGGCTATCATCAGGGATCCAGGTTTTCCAATTCCCACAGAAAACCGAGAAAACCATAGATTTCTCCTTTTTATCAGAGAAAACACGGATTTCTCCTTTTAGCGGAAAAACCTGCAGATTCTCCACTTTTGCAAAGAGCTCTGCAGGCTGGTTGAGCTCCAGCCTGCAAGTGCTGTTTGCAAACAGGTTGGGAAACCCCCAGCCCTGCTGGGAGGGGGAGGCAGAAGGGTGGGGGCTGAGACTCAGTCAGCCACAGCTCTGCTCAGCTCAGCCTCACTCTTTGCTCCTGGAGCCTGTGCGGTAAGTGGGGCTTGCAGAGGGCTGGGGGCCCTTCTGGCAGGGCTGGAGGGTTGCAGGTCATGGCTGGGGGACACCAGCAGGGCTGGCAGTGAGCCTGGCTTCAAGCTGCTTCTGCTGCAGCTGACTGCTGTTGGGGACAGGGAGCTACAGACCTGGGTCCCTGGCCATATAGCCCTGGCAGATGGGGGGCCCCTTCCAGCAGGGCTGGGGGGCAGGGGCTGTGGGTGTGGGGCAAGAAGCACAAGTAGGGCAGGGGAGCTGTTGTGGAGGCAGTGAGGGGCACCAGCAGGATGGGGGGGGGGGTTGGGGGCAAGTGAGGGGCACCAGCAGGGTTGGGGGGGCTTTGGGGACAGTGAGGGGCACTAGCAGGACTGAGGGAGGCATTAGGGGGGATGAGGGGCACCAGCGGGGCTGGGGGGAATACAAGGAGCTTTTAATTTTAATAACGGATTTGGGGGGGGTTATCAGAGAATTTGGATTTATTTTTTTTATCAGAGAAAACTAGGATCCCTGGTTATCGTGCACCACAAGCCATCAGAACTTATTCAGGACCTAAGTTAAGAAGGAATACATTTTTCACCTTTGTTTACTGAAATGTGCTTGAAAATATGGTTTCTCTCTCCTATGTCTGGCACTTGAAGGGTGACTGTTCCTCAGCTAGTGAATGTTCTGACCTAGCTACTGTTCCTGGGCAGTTTGTTCAGTTCTTCAAGTTCTCAGAAGAAATCTGTCTGCTGAAAAGCATCAGGTAGCTATTGGGTTTTTTAATTTGTTGCCTGGTTATATTTTCCCGGCGCACCACTGTTCTCTTGTTTCTTGGAAGAGAGGATTATTTTAACCAAATTGTCCTATAGATCCCATCAACATGGGCTATATTTAAGCCCACAGGTTCACATTTGCCTTTTCCCAGATTCAGGAAGATTTGGTACTGCATTCTGAAAGTTTCAGTAGGAATCTTTTTATAACACTTAAGGTCAAATGCACTTTACCAGTGTGCTCACACGTGGTTGTTTGTATTCTTTAGGAAGAAAAAACTAGTGTTCTCTTCAACCCACAACTTTGTATATAGGCAGTTGCCTATTATTGCTTGTCACTTGCTTATTTGCACTGTGAAGAAGTTCTTCCTAATGTTCAATCTAAATCTGTTCGCTAGCTTGTGGCCATTGTTTCTTGTAACCCCCGGGGGCGCCTTGGTGAATAAAACCTCACCAATTCCCTTCTGTGCCCCCGTGATGAACTTATAGGCAGCCACAAGGTCGCCTCTCAACCTTCTCTTGCAGAGGCTGAAGAGGTCCAGGTGCCCCAGTCTCTCCTCATAGGGCTTGGCCTGCAAGCCCTTAACCATACAAGTGGCCCTTCTCTGGACCCTCTCCAGGTTATCCACATCCCTCTTGAAGTGCGGTGCCCAAAACTGCACGCAGTACTCCAACTGCGGTCTGACCAGCGCCCAATAGAGGAGAAGTATCACCTCCTTGGACCTGTTCGTCATGCATCTGCTGATGCACGATAAAGTGCCATTAGCTTTTCTGATGGCTTTGTCACACTAGCGACTCATGTTCATCTTGGAGTCCACTAGGAGTACAAGAAGGTTTCCATGTCTGGAAGGTTTCCATTTGTCTTCACCTCCCAACACCTTCATCTCTTCCCTTACCTCCCGCAACCCATACCTCCCCAAAAACAGTTATGTCATGACCCAAAGGTCTGATTTTTTTGTGTGTGCTTCGGCACTAGAATTATCCCCGTGGGTTTACAGCTTCATTGCACGGTGGAGTTCTGCTGCACAGAGAACCCGCGTGCAAAGGAGTGTTCCCGCCACTTTGCAGCTGTCTTTGCAGGGTGCATTTTCTTTGCAACACAGAAATGCACAGTGCAAAGAGTTCCCACTCTTCATATGCAAATTCACGTCCCGCTATTGGCTAGTTCTAAATTATTCACACGTGGCGGCTAGCGATTGGCCTGCTAGCCGTATAAGAGGCTTGAGCAGTTTCCGCCAAAGCCGAAGAGGACTCCACATCCATCTTGTGGGGACTCTGGGTGCGCGGCGGGGTCATCGAAGCCCTGTGTGTTACTCAGAGGAGTTTGGCGGCCTGATCCACCACCCACCTCTTCCCGTCTTCAAGCAGTAACTTTCTATAAGACGTATCGACGAGTTTTCTATTTTGAGGCGCGCTTGTCCTGGACATCCGGAGTTCCGTCTGCATGGAGCCTAGCAAACTCCACGTGATTGTTCGTGTTTTCTGTTTGTAACCGCAACTCAAGCAAGTTTTTCAGCCTGCACCGCGACCATCTCGGTGTAAGTAAACAATCTTAAAATCAACCGTTACGTGTCTGTGCCTAATTCTAGCTCGGTGCCCGCCCTCTCCGACCCGGCCTGCCCGGGCTGCCGGCCACAGCCCGCGTGCAGCGTGACACAGGGCCCGGGTCCGACCCGGCTCGCACAAGTTAGAATGGCCAAGGTCTGGAATGGGCTCCCAAGGGAGGTGGTGCTCTCCCCTACCCTGGGGGTCTTCAAGAGGAGGTTAGATAGGCATCTAGCTGGGGTCATCTAGACCCAGCACTCTTTCCTGCCTATGCAGGGAGTCGGATTCGATGATCTATTGAGGTCCCTTCTGACCCTAGCATCTATGGATCTATGGTTGCAAGAGAAGCCATGGAAGGGGTAGGGAAAGCTGCCAATTTCTGTCATTTCTGGGCAGGAAGGATGTTGAGGAGTGTTGCAGGACACTAAGGTGTGCCTGCTCCTTCAAGACCAGAGGCAGCTTAGCTAGGGAACCCTGAGAGCTAGGCAAGTTGCTTTGGCAGTAAGCTAATCGGTATTAACTGGCACATGCACCCAGTCAGCTGACCAGAAGTAAACAGGGCCCTGGGCATATATAAACCTCAGGGCTAGGGCTGGCAGGAAGTTAGCTCTCTGTCAGCAGGCAGGGGGAAGGAGCTCTTGCAGAAACACTACTCAAAGATGCTTGGTTGTCTATTCTTCTGGTAAGACTAATGGGCTCTAGGAGCTCCTAAAGTATCTGGGGCTAGGAGGCACACATTGTTGAGGGAGAAGCTTGCCTCCATAAAGGGGCAGTGTGACCTCCAATGTTGTTGTTATGTTATAGCCCAAGGGTTTGTATTTACATTGTTATTTGAATTTGGTGGACCAGGATGAGGCTATTTGGGAAAGAGGAGGTCTCATTAGGACTGAAGTGAGCCCAGTTCCAGTGAGGGCACAACGACAGGGCTGCTGGGACCCCAGCACCAGCGAGGGCGCCGCTACAGGGGGTGGGGGGGACCCCAGCACCAAAGGTCACCATGACGGGGTGGGGGAACCCCAGCACCAGAGGGCATCATGCCAGGGTGGAGGGACCCCAGCACCAGAGGGCGCCTCTACTGGGGCCAAGGGCCCAGTGACGACAAGAGGCCGAGCTAGACTGCAGCCTCATCAAAAGAGACAACATTCAGATGCAATCTGCGAGGCATGGGGCATGGTAAAGGGGAAGTTTTGAAGCCATTCATCTAGCTCATAAGGCTTAGGGTGTCTCAAGAGGCACTGACTTTGAATGAGACCCAGCAAGGGATCCAAGATCAGCAGGATCTAGTGGGGTTCAGCAGGACTGTGACCACACAAACTCATGGGCAGCATCCCAATTTATTATTTCAACCAATAAGATGTGGCAGGCAAGATTAGAAGGCGCCTGCAGGGTGGCGCAGGCACAATCATAGTCACGGAGCCCTAGGGTCACCATGCCCATCCCTAGGGACCCCATGCCATGAAAAGGAGATTGGAATTATTTGGAACTAGTTGAAAAAGGCCATGGTCCTGGAGAATGTCAAGCTATTATGGGAGATTGGGGGAATTTATAAGGTGTCAAAGCTGGAGGGGTTGGGATTTTGAGGGGTTGAAGGAAAAAGGGAAGGTGTTGAAAGAGATTAGATGGAAAGATAAAGTGACAGACGTGGGGGAGTTGGATGGGCAATGGAGGTTTAGAGGAGGGGGATCACAGAGGGTTGAACAGGGAGCATGCAGAACTGATGTGGAAGATAGGGTTTTACCAGTTAGGGAAATTCAGCACAGGTGAGGGTTGAGAAGATGGATGTTTTTTCCAGAGGAGAGATGCGCAGCAGAGTAAATGGTGGTGCACATTTTTTGGGAATGTTATTTTGTGAGGGAGTTTTGGCTAAGGATGTACAGGTTTGTAAGGAGGATAAAGTGGAGTAGAAGAGTTACTTTTGTGGTGATCAAGTATGGGATAGTGAAGCAGGGTTCAGAGGAGTGGAGAATGAGGATCTGGCTTACGTGTATAAAAGTAGTGTTGCGGAAGGTGCAGAATCTGTTGATCCTCAAAAGATTGGAATTCACAGTTAGAGCATGTCTACGGTTGGCTCTGCTTGAACTACGATACTATATGAGGAAAAAGGAGTGGAAGTGGGTGGGGATTGAAGAGAGGTGGAGAAAGGAGGAATGATGGCTTATGTTTCCATAAGGGACATGAAATGGGGAAGGACAAATGTGAGATATGGTGTTAGATGTTTATAGTGGAGGAGAAGGGGTAGCAAAGTAGGCGAGGAACAGAGGGAGTGTTGTGTTAGGGGTATCTTATAGATCAGAGGAAGAGGTTTTAGGGAGGGGGAGTGTTTATGTTAGGGAGACCTGGTGCAACAGGTGGTGGGAGATGGGACAAGGACTGATGGGAAGGTGTATAGTTTTAGTTTTATTTCTGGTTATTATGGTTTATCCTGGATCTTATGGTTTAGTATAATTGAGAGCGACCTTATATTTATAATGATGAACAAAGCATTGTTTGAGTGGATCCATAAAGATATGTACCGGTAAGATAAAAATAATGATGTTTTATGTTTGATGTATAAATCTATGTGGTTGCTTGTGTATTTGAAGTGGGAGTGTGGATGTTATCTGAAAAAGGAGTGGAGAAAAAGCTTTAAGTTGGATTTGAAAAAGATTGTTGTTTTAAAATTGTTTGGAGTGGGGAGGTGATGCAAACAGTTCTAGGTTCATAGTGTGATATATGGGAGAGAGAGGCATGTTATTTAAATTGTTGTGGGGGTGATGTAAACATTCATATTTTGGGGGATATGGAAGAAAGATGCTTTTTGTTTAGTTTGTTTGGGGGGGATGTGATGTAAACAAAGTTATGTTCAGGTTGCATTATATGTGGAAAAAAGATAAAATTTTCTTTTGTCTTTAGGGGGATGAGTTATAAATAGTTATGGTTTCTTTTGAGCTATGAGAGATTATATATAGTGATAATATTATTTGTAATGCTTTTATGAGGATATTTGTAATAAAAAAATAATAATTCCCCTTCTGGCTTTGTCTTGGTTCACTTCACTCTTTTGAGGGTCTCAGGCTATATGAAAGTAAATACATGTTCAACTTGTTTATGATATGATCACAGTTTTACACTCTTCTTTTACCTTGGTTTTATTTAAAATACTTTCTCAGTATATTACTGAAAACAGAATTTTAGGTTATGCAGATGTTTACTAACAATTTTACTGAAATTACTCTTTAACATGGCATTTATACAACACACACTTATCATGTACACAGTCACATGGGGTCCCCTAGGAAGTTTGCTGAAGAGGGAGCAAAAAAAGAATATTCTCCTTTTCAGAGTTCTGCAACCACCTGAAAACCACCTCCAAAAAGGTTGTTGCTAGGTCAGATCTATGGTTTTCACTGACTTGTAGGCTAAGGACAAAAGGTTCAGTCTATATGAAAATTTAAGCCAAGGCTACAGAGCTGAAGAATTATTTCCTTAAAAAGATCTCCTTACTGCTGAAGGGGAAAAATATCCATATATCAGGACCAGTAGAAATCTCTAGAAATAGCTGATGTGGTCATTTAATGTTGTTTATCCTAAAATATCCTAAAAATCATCATAGGATAAAATTACTTATCCTATGATGATAACCTTTAGACCATTTAATCAAAGCTGTGGCCAAACATAGAAATAGAATCTGCCAAAGTTTCCATTTTTGCTTCCATCATCAAATGACTAGGAAAAGATGGCAAGTTTTCCTAGCTGGTATGAGGTATTATCAATCCATAAAAGATTAAATTAAGACTAACAATACTGAGGGAGCAAAGTTACAAGACTCCCAGATAAGCAAGACACTTAGGTACGAGGTTAGCTTTAAGCATTTGTGTATATTCTATTGATGTTAATGGGAATTAAACATGTTTTGTTTTGAGGCTTTAGTAACCCATGAGATTACCAGAAACTTGGGATTTCCACTGTGAAAGAGGGAGGTTGAATGCAAAGTCCATGTGCCCAGTACAAGCATAATGAGAAACCCAGAAAGTTGTCCCTGGCCACTTTTGACTTCCACCACTGACTTCATAAACTGTTGTAATTTAAAATACTCTATCCCTTGTCTTTGATCCACTGGGCATGTCTACACAAGACGCTGACTGCTCAGTAGCCCAATATTACTGTGCAGTAGCATCACATGGCAAAAACTGTGACGCAACGCTGCTGCACAATATTATTAGGCTACTGCTCAGTAACATCACAAAAAAAGTGTCTGTTCACTGGCGGTACTGTGCAGTAACTCAGGTTACTGCATTTATTTAATACTTACGTACTAAATACATTTCAATTACAACAACTTATTAAGTGACTGTGTAGTAGCATCTTGTATAGACGCTGCCATTGTAAATAAAAATAGCAGCAGAAATGCTTGGCCGTCTGTAAACGAAACAAGTGGGTGGTGTGCACAACACTTTAAAGCAAGCTAAATGCTTTTGCACTGCTTTAATGGTGTCAGTGTTTTCACACCTCAGTGGCGTATTGCGCATTAATTCCAGCTGCTGTAGGAAATTCAGTGGCGTAATGCTCCTTAAATGACTTGGGGCGCAGCAAACTACCATAGCAAACCACCTGAGCCGGGTGCCTGCATGCAGGTGCTGCCTGGGGGGGTGCTGCCACTGCTGCAGGGAGAAGCACCTACCCCCCACACAGCCAGAGACCACTCCACCTGCAAACAACTTGCTTCCTCGTCCGCCAGAGTGGCAGGTAAGTAAGTGGGGTGTGTGCACAACACGGGGGTTTGATCGGCCCAAAATTGAAGCTGTGTGTGTGTGTGTGTGTGTGTGTGTGTGTGTGTGTGTGTGTGTGTGTGTGTTCTTCTGGTGTGTAAAGTTAAGCAAGAGTTTGTTGATAGATGTTGCGTTCTTTGATCTACTGTAGTAACTAAGCTATAACTACTTCCTTCAGATTTGATATGGGTAAGATAAATTTCCTCCTTTAGCGTTCCCGTATTTCAGTTCAAGCTTATCGTCTTATTTTTTGAAATCTCAGATTGGTTTTTATCACAATGTGCAAAATACATTTTCTGTTCACTACTAGTATTTTTTTTCTAGTTCCTTCATATTAGCTGTTCTTTTGGAGACTTTCATTGTAAGAAAGATGCAGACACATTCAAGTAATACTTAATATTTTCAGAATATGACAGTTCATATTCTGTTTGTTTTGCATGTGAAGAGCTCCTGTACCAAAAGGTGGCACCATTACAACTATGACCTATTATTACTATTAATATTTACACAAACCCAAAATGTTTCATATATTAAAAAAAGAACAAGACCCTTCCCTAAACAACTTTTAGCATGACAAAAGTCCAAATATGGTGCATGCACCATATGAATCCTGTTGGAAATAAAAGGGCCTTTCTACTTTCCTAAAATAGCTTCAAAAGCATCAATGTAAGAGTCAGGGGGCATGCCCACATGTGCATTAATGTGCCATAGTTACTGCACATTAAGTTTAGTACCTATTATAACAGGTATTAACTCAATGAGCAGTAACTGGCACTACTGCGCAGTAGTACCGACACATGCCTTCTTAGTGATGGTAATGTGCGGTAGAACTAGTCTATTGCGTATTTAGCATCTTGTGTAGACATGCGCAGTAGAATCAAATAGAAAATTATGGGAATAAATCTTCCCTAGGAGGTTTGTTTTTCTGGATCATTTGCCATTTTCTTTACAAAGAGCCGATTAAAATGTTACATTAATAGAAGAGGAGGGAGATTCATTCTAGACAAGGTCACCAAAAGGAAACCAAAAGTACATGTAAGGGAATTGTTAAGTTTTTCTGGATGTTTAAGTATTGAATTAAATGAACTGAAGTTGCGCAATTATTCTCTAAACTTAAATATAATGACATGTTACTGTAGGTCACAGTGGGAAATACAGCATAACAAGTTTTTAATTGTACAATCAACCACAATCTTAAATACACCAATCCTAAAGTGCCTCTAATTCCAGAATTATTTATGAAACTATAAAGAATAACAGTCAGAACCTGCTAGTATACTGCAGAGGACTGAGTGGGGCTTTTTGATTTCATTTCAGAAAAAGGGGTAAAATAAAAGGACTGAATCTAACCTACTAGCATAACAACACATTGCAACAGCTAATTGGGGCCAGATTCTGAGAGGTTTGCAGCTCCTGCAACTCCCTTGGAAATTGGGTGGATACGTGGGTGTCCAGCTCTTCTTCAGGTGGCCTCAGAATTAACAGTCAAGGTCTAACATCCTGCTATTTACTGGCCTAAATTAGTCTGCAGTTGCTTGTGACATCCATTTGTACCATTGATTGGTGCATTAATTTACCAGGTTTTTAATCCTTATTTATGCAGCATCTTCCTGTTGCATGACCAGGCAGAAGACCCTTTATTTGGCATGATGACTCAGCTGGGTCATGAATCCCCTTCAAATGTTTTCTCCTTTGCTTTATGAATCAAACCAAATAATCTGATGGGGTCATCATGAATGGCTTCTGTTTCCGTGTTTTCAGCAGCTAGCTGCTCACTATTGAGATAAATGCTAGCTTTAGAAGCCAATGTGCTGCTTTTAGATGTCCTGTCTTCCTCCTCTTCTATCGGAGCTTTTTTTTTCCTAGGTTTTCTGTGTTTTCCCTTAATGCTGTGATCCAGAGATGCGTAGCACATCTGATTTTCAGGTTGCACCTAAGAGGAGAAACATTGTGTTTACTAATATTTGTAAAGTATTAATCCTTGGCTGAACAACTACACCCTTTAATCTTTTGTGCAGGTTTAGAGTGCAGTCATGGTAATGGCTATACTATGGTCCAGACATTGTAAATTGCAGGGCATATGGCTTAGGTCTGCCACACCACAATCAGTCAAGTACTCATTTAGATTTTCCCAGTATATTTCTAACTCCCAGCTTATGTATTTTATTTTGAAAGCAGAAGTCTACAGCAAGCAATGCCATGCTGGTGACTCAGATTTTAGCACCTCATTTATTAGGTCATTACTTAATTTTCAATAATAGGTAAGTACCTTTTGCCCCCCAAACCAAGGATTCTCTTATCCTGCCACATCTTATTTTTTTAAATACATAATATATTTAGAAATTATCTGATGAGCACAGTATACATGATTAGTAGCCAAAATCCTAAAATACCTTCAACATATTTTAATATGTAACTTCACTTATTAGTAGGGGTTGGCCCAACTCAGAGGCAGCTGGCCAATTTCATAGGCCAACTGTGGGGCTGGCTATCATTTTCAAGGGCTTATCGTGGCTGTCCCCACCCCCACCATGCCCCTGACCAAGGTGTCCCCGGGGCCCTGCCCCTTGCTGTTGATTGGCTGCAAAAGCTGCCCATATGGCCCCACCCCTTAGTTCTGATTGGCTGAGGGCTGTCTGCATTGTGGCCCCACCCCCACTGCTGATTGGAGGAGAGGCGCAGAGCTCTATGATAGGCAGCCCTCATAGCCAATCAGCAGTGAGGGGAGGGGAGTCAGCCATCTTGGGATCCCCTGTATGCTGGCATCCATCACAACTTCCCCTCTGGCAGGCTGCACAGCTGGGCCACAGCACCCTGAGGACTGCTGGCTCCAACTGGGGAGCCAGCGTTTTATTTTCAGTAAGCTGTTTTTGTTTTCTGCAGATTTTGCAGACATTGCCCACTTCCACGGGCAAAGCCAGCTTTCATGTTTTCCTCAAAATTGTGATTTCAGTAGGTCATTACTTGTTAGTGGCTAAGCTGATATTTTTGACACAATGGAGCAAATTCCCTGTTAACCCCTCTAGAATCCATGTCATTAAACCCACAGTTTGCTTAGAGCTGTAGTCTTATGGCTTGCGTTTACTCTTTGGGTGCTTGCAATGATCAAATTTCCTCATTAAGGCATGGATTAGGCAAAATCACCAAGTACATTGTTAAGTGCTTGGCTGAACTGGAACTGAAGGCAGTGTAACTTTCCCACTCTTCACTGCAGAAGAGGCTGGGGCTGACCGCTACTAATGGACCCATAAAAGGAGTTGGAGACAAAATGTGTTTGTTGATGATGAAGGCTAAGTGGAAAGGTAGAAATAAGGATACCTGTAACCCAGTAGAGGGTCTCTGGGGCTGAGCCGTCATCTGTTCATAGCAACATTCCTCCAAGGCTTATTAAAAAAGGAAAAATATTTCTTAATGTTAATGAGATACTGTCTATGATGAAAAGATAAGCAGAAACGCTCCAGGATAGAACTGCATCTCCCACGTCTACATTAGTGGAAATGAAAATTAAAAATTAAATGCTCACTCTGCCCTCCTTTGGGAAAAGAGGAAAAAGGACAGGAAATCCAGGCTTAATTTCATTTTCTTCCTGTACATGGGTCTATTTATTCTTGTGATTGTCGAACGGGACAACAATTTTGGCTGTCCAACAAGTATTTTTTTTTAATTTTAGGATAACTTTTAAAACATGAACAGTCTTGACCAGAGGTGTTTACCTCTGGCCTGTGGGCCAAATCCAGTTTAGAGATTCCCCATGGGTCTGGTGTGTGGGGTCACTCCACCACCAAATCCCACATGTGAGGCCATACTAGCAAGCCAGATCACACCTGTAGACTGTCACTACATGTCAACCCTATGCTGGATCCGGCCTGCAGACCAACCCCACCCACAGGATCTGGTCCACAAACTGGCTCCATGTCACTCATCTGGTCTGCAGGGCTGAAGGTGGAGCACCACTGATCTTGACAGTGCTTTTAGCAACATGACCTATCAGTTCTCCCAAGCTAAGCAAGGCTCCTCAGGGACCCAACCTGCACAGGTTGGTCGGTCAGTGTTGGAAGTTGCTAGGAGTCGGAGTAATTAGATTCAACTTTTGATTCTGACAGTAATTTAGTGCAAACTTGGGTCAAGTTATTTCCTCTCTTAGTACCTCTTTAGGCACTGGTAAAAATGGATTCCTCCTTTTCTCATTGCTTAAGGAGGTGTTGATATACAAATTGGAAGTGGTTTAGTTGAATCAGTTGAAATCCATGTGGACAGTCTTATTTCAGTTTGAGCTGCTTAGTTCAGTTCGTTTTAAACCTGTTCCAAACCTAATTAAGCTAAAACAAATAAAGCTGTTTACATAAAAAGAAGTGTGTCCAGACAGCCTTATGCATGAGTATAGCACTGCACTTTACATTAAACAGCACCCCCCCTTCCTGTAGACAAGCCCTCACATGTTTGTTGAGATACTATAAGTAAAACTATTTACCAAACTCAGTTTTCATTCTCCAAAATCATTATTCACTGTCCTGGTTCCAATGTACCATATCACAGTTAGGGTAATAAATGTGGTAAATCTGATAAGCTTAATTTTAAAATGAACAACTAGAAGCAACTGGAGCAACATAGTTCAAGATTTTAAATTAGTTTCAGTTCTGAATGCAATGCATTTGAAAACTATCTAAGTATATCCCAATCATGCAGTTGTTCTAGTAAAAATATCCAGTAAAATATTATTTCTACATAACAATTTCTCAGGATTAAGACAAGTCTTACCTAGGATCTCTTGATTGAGGTTGCCATAAACTGGGCATTCTTCAGTGTAATAGTCATCGTCACTGCAATGCGGAATAAGAAATAACTAGTTCCTGCTGATGCTGCACATACTGAACTTGATTTTTGTCACCTATAATGCAATAGTGCCTAGAAGCCTTAACAGAGGTTAAGATTTTGTTGTTTTAAGCACTTTACACATAGATAGAAATAAGATTGTACCTGTCTTAGAAAAGATGATAATTTTAATACATGGGGGAAGCAGTGAGAGAGAGAAAATGAGTATTGATTTTTTTTTTTTATTTTTAGAGGGGCAGCTCACAGTTCTGAGAGTTAACTATATCTTTGGGGCATACCTTGGAGAATTTAATATCTGTAAGAGCCATGTTGGAGCCAAGCATGGTATCAATATTATCCAACATTTCTAGGACATGTCTGGAAGGGATCTCCTGGGTCACTGTCCAGTCGTGTTACTGCCAATAATTGTATCTTATACCATATCCTTTTTCATAAACTTATGGAGCTCCAGCTTTACCATTTAGATATTTTGCTCTGCTACTATTACTAGAAGGCTGTTTCAGATGATCCACAGTTCTGGTGGTTAGAGTATTTCTAAATTCCAGCCTAAATGATTATACCTATTTGTTCTTGTGCCAATATTCTTCTTTAGCTACAATATCTCTTTTCCCTTATGTGCCCCAATGTATTTGTAAGCAGTAATAACACCCCTCGAAACACAAAATGCTAAAAGCATAAAAGGCAAAGCAGGATCAGAAAACAAAAAAATCAAAATAGCAACTGTAGTCCCTAACCAACATTACAAATCATCTGACATCCTCCAGTGTTTGTGTGAAAGCATGCCCTAAAACAATGGGTTAGATGCTTTACATCAAGGGTGTCAAATTCATCTGGTACTGTGGGCCAGATGAGTGGTATGGGGTCAGTCCACGGGCAGGACTGACCCACAGACTTGGTCTGCATTCTAGCATGTGATCTGGAGCAGCCAGATTGGGCATGGCATATGACCTGGTCCTGCTCTATCTGCCATCTAAATATGAATCCTTAGATATGGGGAAGTCATGATTTTTTAGACCATTAAGGCAGAATTCTGAGATCTCCTTTTCACTCTCTTTGTAGTTAAGCAATAATAAATGCCCATTTAGTCTGATATCACAAGTTATTAAATCCCACCCTTCTTTTATAAAATGAGTGAAGTATTTTCCTGTATTTAAGTGATGTAATTTTTCCCTGTTTCCTTTAAAAGGAGCCCATCATCTGCAAGAAGTAGATGTTTCTTTGTAGACAAATATAAGACCAATGGTATGCCGTCCTTTCAACTCCATCCCCAGCAACCTACCACTCTCTATCACCCTTCCTAAATCAAAGTGAACTTTATCTCCAACATACCTTGGATGATATTCTTGATAGTCTTTGTATGTGTAATCTGGAAAAGGGTTGGAAACATAGTTTAAGTAAAAGGAAAATGTAAATCATGCATGGTTGACATAGTTCAGCTCACTTTATTAAATTGTAACACAACTATGTTGTGTAGCTTGAAGGATACATGATGTGGGTTTAAAAATAGCTCGCAGGCACTATGCCTGCTTTTTGTGCAAGAATGATAGCTTTCAGCTCTCCAAGTCCTAAGTGGGTTATTTTTCCTCTCAGATTCAAACTACTGATTGAAGACATTTGTTTTTAAATAGATTTTCCTTTATCATGGATCTAGATTCTGACTAGCACAACTTAATAACATTATTACTATTGTTATTGTTATTTTTGCCCTTTTCCAACAGGTCCCAGTCAAGGTCCCATTTGCCAGTTACATGCAGAATGCTGCAAAGGACTTGTAGGATGAGCATATGAAGCATCACAAAAAATGGAGACAAAAATAATACAGGATGTGGAAGAACAAGGGTACAGTAGTAGGATCCTATGCAATATAATGAGCAGAAAGGAAGAGAATCTCTGCAAGGGAATCTCCTGTGTTACACAGATCAGTCAACTGATTCAGGAAATCCCAGGCCACAGAAAGGTTCATTGCTGAAACTAGGTTTAAGAATTTTAAAGATTCTTTGCTCGATCTTCTGTTTTGGCTTTCAGAACGAATACCGCTTCAGCATCCCTCAGTCAAACTGTTTTCTTCATGCTTTCCATGTGTATACACATGTTCTGTATGTATGAGATGTGACCAGCACAGAATAGTATAATGTCATTATACCAGCATAAATGTATGCATGCCAGCATAGCTGTACGGATAGGAGGCAAAAACTATATATGTGAAATGCCCTTTGTGCAACTGCATCCATGACAAGGTTTGTATGGGTATAATTATTTTAGTAAAAAAAAAAGAGAGAGAGAGAAAATCACACCTTTAAATGAAAAGGGAGACTGTTTCATAGTTTCATAGTAGTTAGGGGTCAGAAGGGACCTAAATAGATCATCTAGTCTAACCCTCTGCCACTGGTTGGAGCACACGCTGGGATCACACAACCCCAGATAGGTGTTCATCCAATCTCTTTTTTAATTTACCCAAGGTAGGAGTGAGGACCACTTCCCTAGGAAGTTGGTTCCAGATCCTAGCTACTCTGACAGTGAAATAGTGCCTCCTAATCTCTAACCTGAACCTATTCTCCAGCAGCTTCTGGCCATTGTTCCTCATCACCCCAGGTGCTGCTGGGGGGAAAAGGGCCCTTCCTATTTGCTGCTGATATCCCCTTACGAGTTTGTAGGCAGCCGACAAATCCCTGCTTGGCCTCCGCTTGCTGAGGCTGAACAGGTTTGGGTCCCTCAGCCTCTCCTTGTAGGGCCTGCCCTACTGTCCTCCAACCAAGCGGGTGGCCCTCCTCTGAACCCTCTCAAGGCAGGCCACATCCTTCTTAAAGTGCGGCTCCCAGAACTGGACGCAGTACTCCAATTGAGGTCAGACCAATGTCGCGTAGAGGGGGAGCATCACCTCTCTGGACCAGCTTGACATGCATCTTTGGATGCACGACAAGTTGCGGTTGGCCTTGCTGGCTGCGGTCTGGCATTGGCGGCTCGTGTTCATCTTGGAGTCAATAATGACTCCAAGATCCCTTCCTGCCTCTGTGCTTTCAAGAAGGGAACTCCCCAGCCTGTATGTATACTGTGGATTCCTTCTCCCAAGGTGCAGCACCCTGCATTTATCTACATTGAAGCCTATCCTATTAACCATCTGCCTACTTCTGTAGTTTGTCTAAATCTAATTGCAGCCTTTCTCTCCCTTCGAGCATGCCTACCTCTCCCCACATCTTGGTGTCATCGGCAGACTTGGACAATGTGTTTTCCACTCCCTCATCCAAGTCGCTGATGAAGATATTGAACAGTGTAGGCCCCAGGACCGAGCCCTGGGGTACCCCACTGCTCACATCCCGCCAGGTCAAGTACAACCTGTCCACCACCACTCTCTGGGTGCGCCCCATCAGCCAATTTTTGATCCATCCAACTGTGTAGGCGTCAATGCCACAGTCACACAGTTTATTAATGAGAATGGGGTGAGAGACCGTGTCAAAGGCTTTTTAAAGTCCAGAAAGACTACATCCACGGTGACACCATCATCCAGGGATTTAGTTATCTGGTCATAAAAGGCCATCAGGTTGGTCTGGCAGGACCTGCCTTTGATGAACCCATGTTGATTTCCCCTGGGCATGATCTCCCCTGCTGGCCTCTCACAGATGTGCTCCTTGATAATTTTTTTTCATTTATTAAGGAATGAATTGTATTTTCATTTATTAAGGAAGCTATACTGTCCTTTTTGGATTAGCAACAGAATGGCTAGATAGCTACTTAGGATGCTGTAATGGAGTGCCTATTATTTAGTAAAATTTACTTTTTCAGACAGGAGTTGTATTTCGTATTAAATAATTAAATGTGGATGAAATCAGAATATACAGTCATGAACATTTGCAAGGGGAGAGATTTTTTTTCTTTACCATTAAATTATGCTGACATTTATTTGATTTTTTTGTTGTTGTCCTACCATAGAGCATCACATATGAGGTGACATCATACCTCACATATTAAGCAATCATTTTTACTTCAGTCTATTCTTCAAATATGCATTTTATAAGATACAAAGTGTAATATTTGGCCAAAAGTAATAAATGTGCTTATAGTCTCTCTGATATGCAACGCAATCGATGCACGCACTATTGCTTACCTTTCTGCTTCTTTTTCAAGAAGAATGAAACATTTAGGATGACTGAAACAACCAGAGCCAGAGTCAAAAAGGCTACAAGTCCCCAGATTAAGAAGTGACACTCAACAACTTTGTCCATTTCTGCAACAAAAAGCAAAACCCTCCTTAATCAGGTGTTGACTAAGTGCTGTATATATTTTTAGTCTTTCTATAGTTAAGGCTGTCACATTACATTTTTATTCCAGTCACAGCCGCTGCCATACAACCCAATTAAATATTAGTGGAAGTGTTTAGATGTCAAATTCTAAGAAAATAGAATTGATAAAACTACTAATAGAGATGACATTTCACAGTGTGTTGGCTTGACCAAGTCTGGTGTCACCAATTGGACACCCAGAAGTGTAGAAAATTAGGAAAGTTGCTGTCATGTGAAGACGTGATGCTATTTTCTCCAAAATATCTGCTATTTGTTAACTAAATAGGTTTGTGAACTGAATTCTGAATATTACTCTTTATTTAAGCAAAACTCCTGACTGCAGAAGCCACTGGCTTCAATGGAGTTTGCCTGATCAAGGCTGAATTTTGGATTTTGCTTTGTGCTGAGTTTTATCCCCAGGGATTGCAAGTGTTTCTTGTGAGTGTTTTTATGCCTTAATATTTTGTGTTCCTCCCCTCATTCCTGTAAAAATGTGTCATTCTGCTGCATTCTCCATCCCTGTTGGAAGCTGTTACGATCCCCTGCGCTGTCTAGCCTTCTGCCTGGAAGTGTCTTTCTGCTCCTTTGATTGGGATGGTGAAAAAGAGGGACCCAGAAGCTGCAGAAAGTGGAGCATGTAGGAGTCTATGGATATTAGAAAGACGGCAGCCAGAGTCTAGCCATAGCTTAAATGAACTGGCAGTGGGGGAGCAAAGGTAATGAAATATAAGCAGGTTCAGCCCATCCATCTCAAGCCCTCCTCTCCTTGGAGCCTGCTGAGAAACTCAGATGAGATTCTCTCTCTCTCCCCCCGCTGTTCCCCCACCAAACCCATGCTTCATTTTTAACAATGGTACATTGTGTAAGGTGGACTCATCTCATCTAAATTCTCCACTGCCATGGGTAGATAAAAAGACCACAGCCTGTTTGACCCTCTGCCACCAAACAGAGCAGTCCCACATATGTGATTACTCCCACCAGCAAAGTAGCTCCAAAATTCTTCCCTGATGGAGAAAGGTTTAACTGTGTGCTTGCTGCGTTCTTGCCCTAGGTACTTGTCCATCCTGTTTTCATACTGTTGGAGTGCCTGAGATGCTTAACTTAAACTTCTTTCCTTCTTAAAGAGACTTAAACTACAGGAACTCCAGAACAGCTACAAGAAAGAAGGGAGCCGTGATGGGGACTGAGGAGGTGGGTAACAATGGGATCAAATTCTGCATGACAACCCAGACTGGACCAGTAACATTACTCTCACTTGGTTTCTGTGAATTTTTCTTCATGTATTCTTTGTTTTGGGTTTTTTGCTATTTTTTTTTTTTTTTACCCATTCGTGTGGCAAAGGACATTTTATGTTGCAGCAGGGGCCAATGATTTTACTCCCGCTGAGAAGATAGACTGCTGCTGCTCGGCTCATTAGCTCCTGCTCTCTGTGAGCACTGCTCATCCTGGCTGTAGCACTTTGTTTTGTTCTCTAATTACACCATATTGCCAGAGCTGCCTTATTTATTTATTTTACTCTGATAAGCGTTGCTTCTGTGATAATGACATTCTGACACAAGGAGCTGCTCAATGATCCATGGCAGTAGTCTTAGAAAAATGCCCCTTTTGCAAAGTGCAACCTATTGGTCACTGAAGTCAATGGAAAAACTGCAGCTGGGCCCAATTGGGCCTTTAGAACCCAATTTTCCTCCCCCTCAAGCTGGTGGCAAATCTTCCACCGGTATCAAAGACAACACTGTCAGGCTTTCAATTATTGTTGGATGTGGGTGCATCTACACATGTATTAATGCACCTTTGCTACAATGCATTAAATTTAGTACCTCTAATATGAGTTACTACATAAATGCACAGTAGCCGGCACTAACACTCAGTAGCAAAAGGTGCTTAATGTGCAGTAGACTGATTCTATTGTGCATTAGCACATTTTTTGCTCTGATGTGCTAATGCACAGTAGAATAAGTTTACTGTGCATTAAGCATCTTATGTAGGTGTGCCTTGTGTTGATTTAAATTGACCACTGAGTTGTCAGACCTAGAATCAAACCAAAAGAGCCAGGAAACCAGAGACAATGTTTAGTAAAATCATGAACTTCACAATTCTCTTTGAAAGTTTCCTTCCCCTACAAAACCGTCTTCTACAAAAAGTTTAGGAGTACCCTTCTTTCTAACAGCCATTCTTTTTTCTTTACAAAGTCCCTGCCACCATCACTTTCTGTAATGTCTGGAACTATGTTTTTTGTTCCTTTCTTTTTCACCCTTTACAGCCTCCCAGTTCTTTCTAAATAACTACAAGACTCTTCACACTACATTCTCTAAGCACCTTCTGTGTTTTGAGGGCCCATAAAGCCAGTCATGAGCATCCCCCAGCTTAGGTATAAGGTCTCTGTGTAAAGATGCACAGATGACATTCCCCTTAGAAACAGATGGCCAGAAGACACAAAGTTGAGGTTTGCATCCTCTCCTCCCGCAAAATCTCCCGCTAAATAAATTGCTCTAAACCACACAGAAGTCAGTGTCAGAGCCAGGAATGGAATTGAGGTCTTCTGCATCCCACTCCAGGTGCCAACCCCCAAGACCATCCTTCCTCCTGTTGTCTTCCTACTTTGACTGTGGGTATTTACTGTCTTTAGTTTTCTCCACATTTCTCCCCATGTGGATTTTATTCTTAGGCCCATGGGAAGGAAGGGCACATCATACTCTGAAGGAGGAAAACCTAAGTATCCAAACAGAAACTAGTAGATCTGTTTTCGTTTGGGATAGAGAGGTTTGAAGAAGAGGATGTCTCCCAGGCTGAGTTTTAATTTGAATATATATATTCAAATTAAAACTCAGCCTGGGAGACATCCTCTTCTTCAAACCTCTCTATCCCAAACGAAAACAGATATATATATATATATTAGTCAAGTCAAATAAGACATATATATATATATATATATATATACAATCATTGGAGCATGTATCTTTTCCTGCAGTAAAGAACTGGCAGCAAAAACAAAAAAAAATCCAATTAGTCTATTTCAGAAATTTGGGAATTCTTTTTCTCTTCTTTCTTAATAACATAGAAAGCAGATCTCAGAGGCATAAGACCTTAACTGAAGAGCCATAGACTTTGGATCCTTTAATATTAAGCAATTCTCCCAACTTTTTGTTTCTTTTTTTAAGATGTTGGGAAGAGGGAATGAAAATACTTTATTAAGAATTTAAATCTATGTTGGGTCAGATCACAGGTCCATGCAGGGCTGAATTAACCCTTTAGTGGGCCCTAGGCAAGCAAACTTGTGGGCCCTTACTTAATACTGTATCTTTGTATTACTTATTTTTATTCAATAGTTATAATATGTAAAATAAGCACAACTAGACCCCTTCTTCACTTTGGACCCCAGGCATGTGTCTAGTTTGCCTATGCATTAATCGGGCCCTGGGTCCATGTTGCCCGGTGTTCTGTGTCTCACGATGACATAAGGGAGAGGCTAAGGAGGTAGAGTGTTTATGCAGGACCTAACCAGCCTGACTTGTCCTCTTCCTCTCTTCCCTTACAGTAGTGGTTCTCAACCTTTTTAGACTGAAGACACCCCTAATTAAGCTCAAGGCACCCCTTGGAAAATGCCAGCCCTTAGTTTTCACTCATTTTGTGACTGTGGAAAAATAATACAGCAATTTTTCTGTTGCAAAGAACTCAGGAAGACTACAACAAATCAAAATATTTTTTAAACACTATAGATTATTATTTGAAATCACTGGCTGTGTCCACACGAGCATGGATGTTTGGTTCCCCAGAGACAGCTAGGACCAGCACACCTTGTGCCGCCGCTAGTCATCACCAGGGAGCACCTGTACCATGCATCCTCTGGCACGTGGCAGTTTACCCTGGGTGGGGTAGGTCAGGCTGGCCCCAGCAGCCTTACCTGAGGTCCTGGGGACCTCCTGGGGCTGCAGCAGCAGCAATCCTACCACTTGGATCTTGGTCAGCAGTCAGAGTGTGGCTCCAGCGGCCAGGTTCCAGTTTTGAGTGACACGCATGTGCTGCTCCGCTTTTTTTGCGCGCATTTTGTTTTTATACCCGTATATCCAGGGGTCAAAAAAAACCCCGTGCTGCTTCCTTGCAGCACAGAGAACAGCTGAATGTGGTATGTGGCGCCACAGACGTGTCCGCGGCACCACATACTGCACAGCTTCGCTTGTCTGGACGCAGCCACTGGGTTTATCTTGTGACTCATGGTTGCATACCTAAGGCCCCTGCTACATGTTATGTATATTATAAAATGAACTGGTTAATTGTACAATAAATTAGACCAGTCACATGTGCAAAGTAATTATCACAAAATAAAAATGACTATCCAGCTATAAAAGAGCCAAGCAGCTATAAAGTTAGTGCTTGAAAATATGTAACAACTCTGTAGCTGGTCCAGCTTTAATTTGAATGTGTAGCAGGGTCCTAGAAGTACTAACGTTGTATGGCATCCCATAGTATCCCTGAAAAGGTCTCAAGGCACCCCAAGGGGCCACAGTACCATGGTTGAGAATCATTGTTTTACAGTTTCCAGTGCTTAGTGGCCAGCAAAATAGTAATTTGGAGGTTACAGGCTTACTATTGTTTTTAATACCTGCTGGTGAGCCTACTCTGCATGAATTCTACAATCCTGTTTTTCAAACTGGTTCAATTACCAAGTCCCAACATAAGACAATGAGTTGTACAATTAATATTTGCCCATTGTTTAATTTATGTAATTAAAGTCAGGATGTACAAAAATTGCTGCTTCATTCATTTAGTGAGGCTTAATTTTCTTTACACTTAAAATATGATGATCCTCACAGTTCTCTTAGATCCTCCAAGGGGAAAAAAAGGAGAAACTACGGCCAGTGTTCCAAAATACAAAAAAAAAACTTCATAACCTCCTGGATTTGTTTGTACATCATAAATAGGCTTCTGTCTGAGGCAGGCTATTTAATGTTTTCCTCAGCAGGTCATGTTTTAGATTTTATTTTTAAAATTATTATACAAAATTCCAATTTAAATGTTTTATTTTATTTATCTGAGAGAAACGTGCACACGCACAGACCATTAACATATCATCCTCTTGCATTTTTAATCTTGATCCTACATAAGCAGTCTAAAAATACCTGCACTTGCCAATCAACATTCTTATATTCCATAAACGAAAGTGAGTCTTAGATATATCCATAAAGTCCCAGTCAGGGGTTTGATCAAACACAGAATATTGCCTCTCTGTGTGTCCCACACTTTTTTTTTTCTAATGTAAATTTCAAGCTAATCTTGCTATCCAAATAGAAAACATGAGAGAAATCTCACTTTTTCAGGCCCCTTGCTTCCTGCATACACATTCCCCTCTCTTCCCCAGCTGTTCCTTCACTACCCACATGCTTACTGCCAGTAACCCCCCACCCGAGCTATTTACTATTATTAAAAGTGAGTTATTTAAATACCTATAACTTTGACGACAGCAGTGGGGGAAACCTGAATAGCACTCTGCAGAACAATATGTCTCCACAGATAACTGAGCAGCTGTCTCTGTGTGACAGAGAACAGGTGTAACCTGTAACAACTCGCTTGCTGTGCAAAAGACGTCAAAAATAGAGGGGGGTGGAAAAGCTTGAAACAAATGGAAGGAAAATGCTGAATGCTTCCTCTCTCACTGTGAGAGAGTGGCCCATAGCTTAATATTGTTAGATTTGTTTTCCAAGTTTAATTTTCTTCCATATTGTCTCTTGTGATACCCAGCAAATATAGATGATTTTTGTGTAGGCAGGGGACTGATTTTAAAGATCTTTATCACCACATTTGGTGATGGTTTCTCAATCTATATGGAAATAGTTGTCATTGAAAGTGAAACCTTTTCTTTGTTCTAATTTTTTGTCTTATTATTTTAAAAATTGCATTGCTTCTTTTTAAAACTAATGCCCCAAGTTGAAACAGATCTGTAGGAATAATATACCACGGTTTGAATGTTACAAGCCTGTGGTTCTACCCAGATCTCATGGAATCCTCTTCAAACAAAAGAAACACAATGGACTTGAGTCTCTTATATTTCTTCTCAAGGACTAGCTTGTTTGCGATTATAGAAGTAATGGGAGTGCCTTTAGAGCAATGAAGGTTGAATTGTTACGGCCTAAAGACTTCCATAAAAGTGCTCACTTAGCCCAGGATTTCTGGTGTTAAATTGTGAACATTTGGGGGGGTGGGGATGGGATATATTTAATACATCTATCACATTGTTATATATTTTTATCCACCTTGCTCTGGGGTCTGTTCTATATTTATGGCATCCATTTCTTTTTCAAGGCAATGTAGTTTTGGAAAACAGGATCACATTTAGTGGTGGATCTAAATGCAATTTATGCCTTCCTTACCTCAAAATGTAAATTAGACCAACTGGATGATATTCTATATGACTTTTTTATTTTTCTGCTTGAGGGCTGAAAGTCCGCCTTTTATTTAGTGTGTTGTATTTTGTTGTGCACGTTAATGGCACTATATCATAATAATACAATGTAAGGCTTTTAAAACATATTTTTCAGTAAATGTAATTGCTACTGCTCCTCTTTTTCTGATTTCCCTTTTGAAGTACCATTGGCACATCTCTGGAGTGAAGGGTTCTTTAAAAAATCTCCTGTTTGAAATCCTCCCATTAATGAGCATTAGTGTACCCTACTGGTATGGACACAGGCTTCATTCATGAAATAAATTTGGCGCTCACGAAAGGCACTACTCTCCGGAGTCTGGGGAAAGGAGGGCAATATTTTTATTAATCCTTCTAACAGCTCAAGGATGGAGAGCAGAAGTTTCTACTGGAAAGTTGTCCCATTCTGTCCCTGATTTAGAGAAATCATCACTAAGAATGATACTTTCTTCAGTCCTTTCAGCTAAGATGAGGGGAGGAGAATGTAGATATCTCTCCATTTGGAATGAGAGATACCAACTCCACTATCACTTCATCATCCAAAGGAGGTATAATAATGACTTTTGGTCACTTCCAAGTGATCCATATTTGCAGAATGAGTTGGAGGAGTAAAAGAGTTCATATCCCATCATGTCTGTAGACAAAGGCTGAATTAGCAATTTTTTCTCTCCAATTAAGCAGCGAGATAAATAATGTTCTATAGTAATGACCCTTACCAAAAAAATCCATTAAGTGACTGACAAATGCTAAATTAACATTAATAACATTTCCACCTGGGTGAACTTTTAATACAGGATTGATTCCCTGGAAAGGGGTCCTTAAACTGCAATTAATTAGACCGCAGCTAATTGCTTCTTTAAGATATAAACTTCATGCCTCAGAAGGGGAAGAAAAGTGCACAGTAAAATCAGCATCTCTCTAAGCAGGAAGCCTTTTAAGCACAAAAATGATACCAGTGTTTCTTCCTCATTAACAAATCTTAATGCACTTTTGCCCACTTAGCTGAAGATTAATTTAGATTACGATGATGACGACTCATCATTGTAATTACTAATATGAATATTCAGACTCTCAGATTCTGAACAACGTGCTCGAGGAATTTGTAATCTATTGAAACACATTCCCCCCATATAAAAGACTTATATAAATCAAGGGAAAGTGGAGAAAAAGACATACCTGTTCATATATTGCTGTTTGGAGAAGGAGCTTCTTTATCACAAACAGAAAATAAAATTGAGTTTAAACTGCCTCACCCCAATACGCTCTTTTGCTTTAGCGTGGCAACTTGAGTCTGCCTCTGGAGCTCTCTTGGTCTTAAAAGTCTTTTGTCTCTTCTTTGCTCAGTTACAAACAGGAAATGTGGTGGAGGAGGTTTCTAAGCAGCCTGGAGATAGAAGTGGTACTCTCCTGCATTGTATTTCTCAGGAAGAAGTGAAAAGTAGATTGAACCCTTGTATTTCGTACAATCTACCTCTCTTCCTACAAAAAAGCAGGCACGAGGCTTTGTGTTTTCATGTGACAGGCCTGATTCTGCAATACTAACTTATGTGAGCAGTAACACTCAAACTTAGGTATGTAGTTCCATTGAATCCAATGGCACTACTCAGTGGAGTAATAAACGTGGGCAGTGTCCAGCTGCATTTTTAACCTGAAGTGTAGTGTGGAAGCATACCCTCTTGTTATAACATGGCTGTATATCATTTCATGGATCAAATTTCAGCTCTTTCATTTTCTAGAGAACCCGGACCTACATTAATGATACTGTACAGATGCTTTATTTGCACCCGTCTCTAGCTTCGTATAACAAATAAAGTGCAATTTTTTAAATTTGGGAAATTGAATATCTTACTTGATTGATTCTCGAGCTCATTAAGTTTTAAATCAAGCCTGGAGGTCTTTCTAAAGAACATGATGTTGCCAGTATTTACTGGTTTCCTGCAGAAATTACTTAATGAAATGATATAAACTGGGTTATATAAGAGGCCAAACCATCATTATATGGTCCCTCCTAGCTTTGAAATTCTTGCTTTGTACACGTTACCCCAGCCAGAGGCAAATTTAATCTGCTCAACACCTGATGAAAGCAGCTGGTTCAAAAGTGTGTATTTTCTATATACCACATCTTGATATTTTCAAACATCTGCCTGTGTTTGGCTATCGAAACCATTGTGTTTTCTGAATTGCTGTCTTGTTGCAGAAGATTACATCTCTTATGGTGTTTTCTCAAGGATTTATACCTTTTATTTTTATTGCTTTTCTTTAGGCCCCAAATGCCTTATCTTTGATTAAAAATACATGTCTTACTCTTTATTATAATTATTAAATAAAAAAGCAAAGCCCCTTATCCACAATTTTCTTTTCTGAGTGAGCACAGGTGAGGGCCTTTATAATTTTTACAACAGAGTTGTAAAACGTTATCAGCAATATATGCTTTTATATATTTTATAATATTAGCCTCATTGTAAAAGAATGATTTAAGAGAAAAAAATCTGCTTATTATACATCTACTAAAATGTTCTTCATTATTTCCTAATGCTATTAATTTATTAGCATCCAAAATCAGAATGTAGAAAGTATATTTCCCACACCAGTGCTTCCTTAGGAATGTCTAATTAAGCTAGTTCTAGTAATGCTGAGATGGCTCTGCAATTTATTTTATTTTTATTTTTTTTGCCCCAAAACTAAATGGGGCCTTTAATTGTCCAGATGTTATCAAAACCAGATGTCTTCCAATTTGGTATAGTTAGAGGCAAAAATACTAAAAATAGTGAATGCTTTCACACTGAGTTGCAAACTCAAAAATAAGTGCATTTGGATAAACATTAGCATGAGAAGAAACACATTTCTGACTTAAAAGCAGCTTTGATACTTGCCACAATATTAGATATGAGATTAGAATTGAAATTGGGAAATGTGTACTTTTATATTTTTGCTCCAAAAATAGCCATTCCAGCCAAACAAAGCAGAGGGTTAATTAGACTAAACGCTGAATACGCTGGCTCACATCCCAAGCTTTTAAAAATGTTCTTTGAGTGAAGGAGAAGTCCAATGGAGTTCAGCAGGGCTGCTCACACGCTTAAAGGAAGCATGTTGTCACTGGGCTAGCCAGCCGCTGAAATGCAGTGAACTCAGCCATACCTGGATCAGGCGCAGTTCTGTTCCCCTGGTGAAGGAAATGAGTCCTGGGATCAGTCTGTAGCTCAACACCAGGGATGTTAGGAGGAGTGAGAGACAGCCTGCACTCAGTGAGAAACGTGAAGAAATAGGAGTGTGATGTGGGTTTGCAGAGAGCCTTTTTCCTTCATGCCAAGGCAACAGGCCTGAGGAGTACAGAAACCTGCAGGGATGTTGAGTGAAATGCTTATTAGCTGAAGGAAAAGGCCTGGCAGGAAAAAAACTCTTTAGAGTCAATTAGGAGTCAAGGAGAGGTGTAATAAACTGCTGGGTATGTAGAATAAGGCAAAAAGAGTTTAGCTCTAAGTGGAAATGCTTTGTTTATGTTAATAAATTATTCCTCAGCAGAGAAGGATAATTATGACTTGTCAGTTATGATAGCTTTGTTTGGCAACAGTAAGAGGCTTCATATGGGTTTGGATTTTGGATAAGCCTCTGTTTCATGTGTTATGATGTTCTGGGGAATCTGTCTGTACAGAGATGATGAATTCAGTTTGATCCCGGGGAGGGTGGGCCATGCTGCGATCTATGCTCTGAATGCACAGCGTGGCTTGTCTTTTGCATTTGTATTTGACTAAAGCTTGTGGACGGGGACATTTTTGCACTTGACACAGTATTTAAAGAGGGCAGGGCTTGTTTTACCTTCATGGTCTTCCTTTCCAAAGGAATTAAGAGATGGATACTGTCCAGGCCTTCAGTCTAAACTGAAGGGAGGTGATAACTAAGCAAAGAATTATTCAGTGCGCCCTTAAAAATTCTGATTGTGGGTGGAGGGAGAAGGGATGGTGATGAAGCTCGACAAAGGGTACAGGTAGTTATAAAGAAAGAGTCTTTCGCTGACCCTTCTGGAGAGAGAAAAGAAGATGATGCCTAGCTACAAATGTAAGAAGAGATTATCTCTGTGTTCTTGAGGAAGAGACTTGTGCAGAGGGGAAGTATCCTGGACTTCTTTAAGAAGCCTGTTGGGTAGGCTTTTTTCTGGGGAGGTTTAAAGTAGCACCAGGTGGCCTTTGATGATGATTCTAAGCATATGTGGGAACTGAGGCTGGGAAATGTATCCAGGTGTTTCATTCACTTGTCTATATTTTGCTATTTAAAGCAGAGAATGTTACGTATGTACTTCTACTGTCAAGTTCCTGAAGGAGTAAGGTTGAAGCTTTCAGAAAGGGTATGCTTTAGCCTACTGGGGAAGGTGGGTTTTCAATTGTCTTGGGACCCTCCAGTAGTTCCCCTATGAGGCCCTGTGTCTCTAAAGGGTTTGCAGTTAATCTGTCCCAAAGACTTGGAGGAAGAAACCATGGCTGGATCATTCTGCAACTCAGGGGAGCTTAAAACTTGGGGAGAGTTAGTCTAGGTCCAGAAGGAACAACTTGCTGCTTGTTCAGCAGATGGACAATTACAGAGCTCTGGTGTGTATTGAATTAGTCCTCTGGGTCTGGACAGTCTATGCAGCACCCTTATAGAGAGTTGAACAATTAGCCAAGAACCCAAACTGCCTGAAACACTGACAATACTTATACAAAACTAGACAGAAACCATCTTTACCAGCCTTATGCAACTCTAATCTAAACTACTAGAGTCTGGACAATGGGGTTGGAAATGTCGGAGAAAATCAGATTTGTCCAAGCTGAAAGGCATTTAAACACATCATCAGCTAAGACGAGGATCAACATATGCATAACTATAAAGAACAGAAAAGTAGGCATTTCATATAAGGCTCATATGCATTGTCTGTGAGTGGACAGACCCATATCTTTCAGGTAACAGGGTAAATTAAAAGCATAGACTTCATTCCATATTTGTGAACTGCTGATAATTTGTGCATATTGCTGTGTGGGTGTGCGGTTGCAAGTGGTACATTATTCTTTCCTTCTGAATAACTACTATATAAGTACGACACTCGGTTATCAGACTAAATAATCAGATAAGCCATGCCTCCCACAATATCTAGCAGAATAAATGGCATGCTTGAGAGCAGATTTTGGTCCATTACGCCTACTTTGCATTTGAGTTTTCTAAAAGGTAGTCATCACCTGAACTGTACCTACTTGAAGACCAGCGTCCCTGTTGACATTAATTAACAGTACAATAAATAATGGGGAGGATGAATAATGATGAATAATAAATGGGGAGAGTGGTGGTGCTTGAATATCCATGAATAGTTTCAGTGCTCTTGCAGGTAGAATTGCCCTTAATGTGAATTTTCTTTCTACGGTGAACCAGCTTTAAAGGGCTTGGGAAAAGATACCCGTAACCAAAATACACTCACCTTTGTTGGAGATGGTCTGTAAAAAGTGCTGTAGGAGATGAAATTCTCAATGAAGTTGAAAGCATGTGAAGTACAAACTCTTCCAGTCTTCTTTGCAAGTTGTACAGTGGTTTAAAGTCCACCCAGAACACGCAGGGATGTAAATCGGGAGTAACACCTATGAGCCTAAGTTGGTATAAAACTTCTATAAAAACAGAAACAGGGCTTATGGTGTGAGGAGTTTTGCTGGTTGTCTACAGTGGGTTGAGTTCCCTATTTCATAACAAAATTAATCACCTAATCACAGTCTCATTTGTAAATTGTAGGTAACAATAGTCAGTGATAAAACAGTGAATTTCAGAACGTTAAGCACAAAGCAATCTCATTAACTGCCCCTGAAATGTTGGCTCTTTTTACATGCTATATCAGAGATTTCCTGTGGGGAAACCACTACTATGTTTCCGAACTCTGCAAAACCTCATTGCCAAGGACTCTGACACTGAACTGAGTTTTCAGAAGAAAATCTCTCATCTTGGTAATTCTGCACCTCTGAAATTTCCATTGAGAATTAAAACGGACACACTTGTGCAATGTTTTGAGGCTAGTCATATGAGAGCACCAAGCTGGGCCCAAGTAGAACAGGCAGTCTAGGATGTATGTCACAGTAAACTGCTTGTGTGTCACCTGCCTCAGAAGTCTAAAAAGTCAATAGTAATCTTTCTATTGACTTCAGTGAGTTTTACAATAGACTCATGAGACTCGCCGATAGTCCTAGAGAGAGAATAGTTACCTGTGGCACTATAAAGCCACTCTAAATATAATAGTTGCTGTGAAGGGGAATTTTCTTATGAAAGGAAATCTTCATGTCCTACTTTGGACAACTGGGTTCTTCTTAAGCCTTCAGGTTTTCTTTCCCTTGCCTTTTCCCCCTTTGGCTCTGTAATCAACACATTTAAATGTTTCCCTTTTTGCAGCCCTTTCTGCAGTTCCTAATTGCATGAGTTGTTTCAAGGCATGAGCCAAGTTACTCTAAGGTAGAAATGGGGGGCTTACTATGGGCAGTTGACTGCTACACAGTAAACTGCCTGTGTGTACTCTTACCCCATAGGAAATGAAAGCTAAGTTGTGGTAACTTATCTTTGTTTCATAGAGACCTAAGGTTTTACAGGTCAGTCTGCCTTTTACATGGCATAAGTGTGTATGTGTGTGGTTACTGTGATGTTCAATAAAAGTCTGCCTGCCTTAGTCTCACAGTAACTAGTTCATCTGTTCATACCTCCAGCTACAGGAACCGGGTTTGCTGACTTATTCCTATAGAGGAGCCATAAGGGGGTAAAGCTAGCAAATCTGTTCAGTTTACTCCCTTTTAGGAGCTGTGTTGTGTGTGTCTACAGACTTCTTTTAAATCAGGTCCACTTGACTTGCTACCTGTCAGCCCAAAGTCCCATTTTTCACAAGCGACTTCAGCATGCAGGAGCCCATTGACTTACAATGAGCCTTGCACTCTAAAGTGCCAAGGGGCCTGTCTAAGCTATGGGTGCTGCCTGGCCTGAGTACATTACATCCACCTGTGTCTGCAGGCATACTCCAAACCTGTGACCTTGCTGGCATGTACACTTGAGGGAGCATCTTTCTGCAGGTGCTTGAAAGCCTTCTATCTCTAGCTTCCTTAAGAATGACTGCTGGGGATGAGCTTGGAGAAACTTCACGGGCACACATATAGATTTGGAAAATGTGAATACAGGTGGGTGGGGCATGCTTGGACATACTGCAGGATAGACATGCCCTTAGTAACCTTGAAAATGGGCATTTTAACACTTGAGCAAAAGTTGTTGAGTCGCTGAGCCTTGTCTGTGCAAACGTTGATGAACATGGACATGTTTTTTTATGAGGTCTAGTGAAGAGCAAGCACACACTATATGGAAAGGACTACTACGGTGCCTCATTTTCTGTGAATTTTTGCCATTTTTTCTGGATGTGAACATATGCCACAGTTAGTTCATGTTAGTACACTAGACTTGCTCCAGTTGCGCTAACCTAGCTGGAGTGACAGCACCCTCAGTGCATAGCAACTCCTGAGCTACACCAAATAATAGGATTAGCAGGTCATGAGCTCGTGACATGTCCCTCTAACCCTATTAGTTAAAACTTCAGCAGTGGTTGAACTTCATACCTTTTTCCACATCTCTAGCATAAAGTCTTCACTGCACTGTTCATCGGGGCTTTTGACCTGGCTTTTAGCTTAAATCCTGTCCCCAGGAGAAATCTGACCTGTATTCAGAGTTAGCTAAGCTAGTCCAAGCTCAAATGTTGAAGCCCAGGTTTGTTTTATTTCAGGCAGATATAAGTGAACTTTGCAGTTCAAGGACAGACATGGTCTCGCACAACTGGGAAAGAATCCTCAAGTGGCTCTTTACAATGAACTGTTGGATAATAATGCCTCCAGACAGATAAGAGCAGGTGCAGAGTCAGCCAGTGTACAATGCTGTGGGTGAAGCTCTGCACTGACTACGCTAGGTTGTAAAACCAGGTGCCAGACCCCTGGGCCAAAGGGGCCAATAGGTTTACTGTGTAGGAATGAGTAGATGGAAAAGTTAGACTGATCTCAAATTATCACTTAACTCAAGCTAGAGTCTTGTAGGCGAGAGAAAATGGAATAAGGGCAAAACTGAGGTCATATCTTAAGCTTAAAAAGGCAGTGAAGACAAACCCTCTAAAAGCAAAAGCTGTATTGTGGTATGCTAAAGTAGCTAATTCACTTGCTTTGACTAATACACTGAATGACTTAATTCAAACTACTGCTCGGTGCAGAGATGTTGTGGTTGAATCTATTTAAAGAAATATCTGATAAACATATAAATACCTGTGTCCACCGCAGTCTGCACTGAAGTGCTTTCACATTATTTTCTTGTTCCTTTTTCAGCAGTTTGTATTAAAAGAATTATTCTGTTTGTGAAGACTTCCTTGTGAGATGGGGGATTGATTAGAGTCCTTGGTGTGAATAATGTAAAACAGAAATGAATCTAGGTTTCCCACACCTCAAGTTAGTACCAAAGGTATTGGTATTTTGGGATTTTTTATTCTCTCATTTTGACCAAAAATTCCACTCTGGACTTCAGAATTTTTCCACAAAAATTTCCACAAAAAGCTTAAGCTCCACCAAAGTCATACACCTTGAAACAAGTCTCCCTGTAAAATTCCTCATTAGCTCTGGTTTGGAGTTTGCTACTACAACTGCTTGAGCTAGTGGAAGAATCCCACTGTGCATGTTCTGTCTCACACTCTTCAACTGTCTACTTCCTTAAATCCTACACTACAACATTTTATTTTATAGTTCTTGGTTTACATAAGTTAAGACTAGTACTGTCATCCTGTTTATGATACTCCACATGCACGTGTGTGTGTGTGCGCGCTATAGTAAAATATTGAAATGACAAGGGAATTTTTGTCTGTGTTTTTCTTATAGTAACTTGCAAGTTTATAGGATTTCCTTTAGCCCTCTCATACTTTTTCAGGTGTTTGCAAATTAAGTACTCCTGACAACTAAAGGTCTAATTGCCTTTGAAACACTTGTACAATAGCACTGTGGATGGTATTGTAATCCTTGCTGGCCATGTCCGCATGAAATGCTGACTGTGCAATAGCTCATTACTACTATGGAGCAGTGGCGACACATAGGAGGTGCACGGGGGTGCACACGAACCCCCTGAGAGCACTGGTACACCCCCTGACAGGCTGCACTCTCCACTTAGGCGACTGGCAGGGGTGGCAGGCAGGAGCGCTGGTGCCCCCTTGCAAGCGCTGGCCAGGGAGTGGGAGCACCAGATGAAGCACTGCAGCCACTTCCCAGTCGGCGCAACCGGCCACCTGTCAGTGAGATTAGCCACAGGGAGAGCACCGCGGTCGCTGACTGGTCGCTGGTGTGGCAGTGGCACCAGTTGTCCATGCTGTGTAGTACAGTCATATAGCAGGAAGCGTGACACAACACTACTGAGCAGCAGTAATGAGCTACTGCACAATCACCTAAAAAGCTGTTTGGCGCTGTTTCATTCAATCAATGATTTATTGTTTAATTTATTTTTTAATGTTGGTCAAGGATACTGAAAGTGAACCATTAGTGCCTCCTTCTACTAAAAATCTAAGTACAGATAGGCAGGTTAACATAATGCTACATTAAAACAAAAGGTATGTTGTCTTGATAGGAGTAAACTCATTAGTGTGCTTTTGAGAAACCTCTTTTCAGATTCACAGGTAAAAATATCTAAGTCCAGACATCCATATCCCTGATATGTAATGCAGCTGAACATGTTTCTGTCTACGAGAAGTCCAAGTTGAACCTCTGATCTGTGTACCTAAAGACAGTTTAAATAAAATGCTTTCTGCCTCTCTCCTAAAGCTGAAACTCTCAGGGATACCTAGGGGTACTGGTTACCTATCTCTTAATGCAAGGAGTGAAATGTGTACTGTAAAATCATGTCACCAGAGTCATGCCACCATGAGTGGATCTAGAATTTTGAAAGGAGGGGGTGCAGATGGTTAGGTACATCATCACATATGAAGCAACACATATTTTTCCCCAGTTAAAAATAAGAAGCTTTACTAATATGCTAGGGACCTAGGGCTTTATTGAAGCAAAAATGAAATACAGGTGTTAAACCTGGTAGGAAAAAATATGTGGTCAAGGTTGACCATCTTGGTTTGTGGCTTTCTTTCAAGTTGTTGTGTTTTTTGAAATGTGAATTTATAGATGTCCTGATAGCTCATGGGGTCATTTCACTGTAGAAGCCATTCATGTTGATTGCATCTCCTTTTATTTAACAGACATGGCCCATACAAAGCTAAGTTTGTTCAAGCATTTGTCAGACTATGCTACTGACTTTTTTCTACACAGTTCTGCCTTTAGGAATATTAGTAGATGCAGAAGTCTTGCCCTCCATAATACTACTGAAACTTTCTTGAAGTGATATGCTACAACCCAATAGAAGTGAACAGGATTACAAAAGTTTGTCAGGGCTGAATTTTGAAGGCTGGGTTTGGTTTGAACACAATCAGTCTTCTGTATATACCAAATGATGAGGTGAGTGTAAAGTCTCAGCCAGGATCCTCTTGTTCTCTTCCCCTTCTATCACTTTTTCTTCTCCCCCCCCTCGCCCCCTCCCCCTCACCCTCCTTCTCTATTCTTACAGATAGTGCCCAAATCAAAGGTGCCAAGTACGTGGGGGCCTGAGTGCCCTGGGCCCCCTCGGAAAAAAGGCTGTCACCTGAAATGAGTAAAACTTTCCACATGTCTGTCATCTTAGCCCCTTCCCTCCCCCAGAAAAAATAAAAGTTGGTACCTATGGTCCAAATTATACTTTCAAGGAAGCTCTTTTCTTTTCTTTCTCTCCTTTTTAAGGGGAGACCAGAAATGCCTGTGAGTCAGCCTGGTGACTAATACTTTCTGTGGTGCTTCCCGTTTCATTGGCTGAATATGTATAAATGGCTGCATGATCCATACATTAAAGTGACTTTACAGGCATCTTTCAAGCTACTATATTACATTACTGAATTTTCTTTTGTACATAATGAAAGACAATTTTCATTATGCCCCCCCACTCCCTTCTTTTCTCTCCATCTCAATCTTTAATGATGAATTCAGAAATTAGATAGGCTTTTCTGTTCTACTTCAAATGATTGTTTCCTTAGCTGCAAGATTTTTGAATGCTAGAGATTTTGGTTTAGCCAGGAATAGTACCTGAGATTAGAAAGTATCCTAACATGTTGGCAGATTACGTGAACTGTTATTACCTGTTGCTAGAGGTAGAAATTAGACCAAAGCAAGATCACATGTTTTCATGAAAACCAGTATCAAATTGATTCTCTGGGAAACTGACCAGTTGTTTTGGAAAGGTGTTTAGATTTGACTGTTTAGATTTGATTAGGTTGCACAGAATAGAAAACATATCCCACTACAAAGTTCAATAGACAAAACCCTGCTCATCCCACAATGAATTCTTTTTCATATTTTTTGCAACATCTCATAAATTGCCTCAAAACAAATTCCAGATAATTATCTGGGGAAAATATTCAAATGCTTTGGAACATGATCAAGGAAGAAATCACTTCTTCTGTCTTAAGAGGTGCCAAATAATATTCTTCTATGCTTGACTGCACCCGAGAAATTAGTTAACAAGAGACAGATGACAAGGATTGGGGTTTTTTTCTTCTGCAGAAGAAGGAGGTGAGGGAAGAACAGTCAGAGTTTACGATGAAAAACATCTTGTTTGGATTTTTTGGGTTGTTTGTTTTAACGTGACAGGTTCTACTGGTGCTGGATGACAAAAGCTCTCCTTGAACAATTAAGTGAAACTGGAAGCTGTCTTTGACTTGAGAGGTCAAATATAAAGGGCAAAAGCAACAGGTTCAGAAGGGAATTCAGGACCCAAACAAAGTGTGTGCATTTCTTTTATGTTTCTCCTCGCCTGTCTTGTGCACATTCTTTGAATCTAGTTCTTGATGATATCATAGATGACTGCACTGAAGCAGCGAGTTGAAGTAGCTGACCTTGTTGCCTTACTGGGATGTAATGCACCTTGTTTCCAAAACATTAAGCGAAATGAGAGGAGACAGCTGAAGTGATACGATCTGTATATTTCTGTACCAATTTCTGAAATCTGATATTTTAGGATCGTAGCCAGAGTTTCAAGCCTAAGAGACCCCACTGGAACCAGAACTAGAAGCATTAGCAAGCTGCTGGCTTACAAATCTGTAGCTAAGTTATTGTGCAACAAATTTTGGGGGGATGAGTGACTTTATGAGGACAACATTGCAAGTCAAATGCTTTTAAGAAGTTGAACTGGATTTTGAATGAGCCCTGCATCAGCTAAAGGCTTTAAAAGTATTCCTTGTAAACTGAGAGAGGTAGTTAACTGTGTTAGTCTGGAGTCAGGCAGAAGGAGGGCAGACTGTTTCCTGAATGAGTTGGTCAATAACATGCTGCCCTGCCCTGATTTCTTCCTTGTGAATTATCATTCTGATAAGAGGGCCTGATGATGTTAAGAAACTGACCAGTGAGTCAGATATCAAAGTAAATTCCCTGCAAGAAAAATAACTTGGAGTGTGAACCAAGAACAGGGAATTTTGATTACAAGACCAGCAATGATCTGCTAAGTAGAACAGAAAAAAACTAAGCAGTTGGCTTTTCCAACTATGCTACAGATACTGCCATACAATCAGGTGAACAGACTCTGTCAGACCTATACAATTTAAAGAGAATCATAGGCTATCAAGGTTTTTCATTATATTATTGGAACATCAGAGCAAAAACAGCAGGGCATCGTTTTAAGCAAAGCATTAGATGAATGTCTCGTCATCATCCTGTCCTCTGACACACATGCCCTGGATCTCTTTAATGACTTAAAGCTCTTGACAATCTGCTGTTACTTGGCCTAAAATCAAGAGTTTCTGTGCAAATAATAAGCTTTGGTTCTTGTTTATAAGCATCCATTGCATTCAGGAGTCTATGAACTATGCTTTCTTCTGTCATAAGCAGAAAATGCAGTTTTGAAAAGTTTACACTTCCAAATGCACAAGTACGTTCTAGAGATGACTTGGTCTCAATTTGGAGAGGATTGTGTGTGTTGGTGTCTTAATTTAATTGCATTTGAAATAGCGTTGGTCTACATGACACAACCCATCAACAAGCCTGCATGTGTAATGCAAGGAAAGTGAAATACACTGGAGAGGATAACTGCTTATCCCAAAAATATTTGAGAAAAAGTTTTAAAGTACTAATAGTGTATGTCATCTTTGTGTTTGCTTTGTGTATATGCAATATGTTTTGGTTTTGTTTCTCCCTTTACACACACCCCTTCCCCCTGCTTCATTTCCTTACCTCTGTTTTTAAATCAAATAAGAATTGGAGTCATTTCATGGGAGGGGTGGCAAAAAGATATTTCTGCCTATACTGGTTATACTAGAGAACTGGCCCAGGTGCCAGGTCTCTATATTGCCAGTCTGTGTGCTACACAGGTCTGTGTGCTACAGTGTCCTGTGTACCAACCATGCTTCCCCAGCTAGTCTAACTGACTGTGCTGCCACGCTTCAGGAGTCTGTGACCAGGTCAGATTTTTTCTAATCCAAAGTATGTTTAACTTTAACAGTAACAGCAAAACAACTGAAGAAAATACAGGTGATGTAAAGCAGTCTGTGCACATTAGGGCTGTCCAAAATTTCACCAGCAGTTTAGTTTCAACACTGTTTTAACTCGCTTCAAGCTTGAAACAGCAAAATTGAAACAAAATGGAGAGCTTCAAAACAGCATCGAAACAAAACGAGGCAAGTCGAAGCTCTTTGAAATGTTTTTAACGTTTCCAGTTTCAAAGCTTAAGCTGGGCTTGCCTGCAGGGAAACAGAGACTAAAGTGAGGAGAGGGAGGGGGAAGAGGGGAGAAGGCCTGCTCTCGTTATTGACTGTGTAGCTGGCCAGCGACTGTGATCCTTCCCTGAGGTCCCTTCCAATCCCAGTGCTCTGGGGGAGGGAGGGAAAAACTACATAAAAGGCAGCATTGTTTGAACTGCCCTGCTTTCTGCCTTGGTGTCAGTTGAGTGAGGGCGCACCTTAACACACACGGTGTCACCCACCCATGTCATGAGTTTTGCCTGTCAGCAGCTAGAGGTGCAGGGCCCCAGAACCCAGAAGCCCTGCACCTATCTCCTTGACAGCTGACAGGCTTCATGGCTGCAGCAGGGCCTAGCATCCCTGCAGCTTTCACCCTGATGCGCCTTAACCCACACAGTGTCACCCATGTCACGAGTTTTGCTTGTCCGCAGTTTAAGGTACAGTTTCCCCCAAACCGCTACACCTATCTCCTTGAAACTTGGCAGGCTTTGTGGCCTCAGCAAGAGCTAGCATCCCCGCAGTTGTGACCCTGCTGTGGCTTAACACGTACACATAACATGAGTTTTGCTTTCAAGAATTTGGGGTGCAGTTTCCTCAAACCCCTCCACCTATCTCCCTGAAACTTGGCACACTCCATGCCCTCAGAAGGGGCTACCATTCCTGCAAGTTCCATCCAAATCAGGCCAGAAACAATGAAGATAGAAGCTGTTTTGTGCTTCCCCATTATAGCCTATGGGCAAAACATTGAAAAGTGTCACTGTTTCAATGAAACGAAACAGAATAGCAGTTTCGAACTGAAACGAAATTGGAAATGGAACGCTGTTCTGTCGAAACGCAAGTTGAAACAGAACGGTGACATTTCACACATCCCTAATGCACTTCTAGCTTACTTGAAGACTTATTCTCCCTTAGTGATGAAGTAGGTTAACTTCTTCTGATGTCTTCCCATAGGTGGTTATGGTCAGTTTAAAAGGCTCCCCAAAAAACTGCTTCCCTTGTAGGAGAGAGACCTTTTGGTTTTTGTCTGGCCTTTTGCCTTTTTGCAAAATGAATTGGCGTAGAATCAGTCCTATAGGCTTAGCTAGGGACTAGATCACAATCCCTCAAATCAGTTGTGTTTCTCATTGTTCTGTCACATCAGCAGGATGGCTGATATGCTAATGGAATATAGTTAAGTTATACCATAAACATCTCCTGTAAGAGCCATCAGTACGCCAAGTCTGCTTGGCAAATATGTGTGAGAGGTCTTTCTCAGCAGTCGCTCCTCAGCTGTAGAAATCCCTCCCCCGTCAGGCCTGCTAGAGCAGTTGCCTGGACATCTTTCAGAAGCACAAAAAAAACTTTCTATTTGGGCAGGCATTTAGTAAACATGACTAGGCCAAGGTGCTGTTTACTGGGTCTCTGTTTTATTGTGTTTTATTTATTCTAATTGCCTTTTTATGTTGTTCTGTTTCTTTTACTGTAAGCTGCCCTGAGCCTTTGTTGGGAAGGGCAATATATAAATTGCATAAATAAATAAATAAATCCCAATAATATGAATAACATTCAGTATGCAGGTTATTACAGAGCAGCGCCATGGCCATTGCTGCTCTTCCCACTCCATCCATATACATGACTTAAGCTTTGGAGCAGACTGCAGGAAGCTAGGATTACTTGGAAGGTGAGTTCTCTGGGACTGTTAAAAGAATCAAGGCAGTAGAAAATATGGCAAAGGTTTGTGATCTTTATTCTGTATTTAGCTTATCTGCAACTGGAGCTTTTCTTTTTTTTTTTTTTTTTTCTTTTTTTTTAAAGGAAATAAGAAGGTGTTTAACCCTCCTGCTTGCAGAGGCCTGTGGTCTTTATGCCATATTCAAGTTGTATGGCATCTGCAGTTTCACTTTTAAAGAGGGTAAGTTTCTAGCCCACTTGGTTGCAAAACAGCTTTGCTGCCGTGAACTAACGACAAACTCTGCAAACAAGAGTGCTAACTTCCTGAGTGTTAAGACACCTGGGGAGGAGGACTTCAAAGAGTTAATTTCCTTAAATTATTGACCCTGATATGGGCTGCATTCCTGCTATAAGGAAATAGCCAGAATGTCAACATTGGCTATTTCATTATAGCAGGAATGCAGCCCATGTCAGGGTCTCGGACTTGAGGGGAAAATGCTCCAGAGAAAGCAAATTTGCAGAGTGTGATACAGTGTCAGGTAAAGATTTGGCAGCAGGCTTAGGTGGCTACCAAAACTGGTGAAGCTGTGTTAGTGCAGCACTTCCCTTGGGCTAACACAGCTGCATTGCTTCTCATACCTGCATAAGCTCATTCAACACTAGCTCAGACATCTCCACACAGTTGTTTTGTACTGCATAGATGTTCCTACAGTGATCATTTAACATCACAGGCTAGATCAGGGGCTGGCAACATTTGTGACTGAAGTGCCAAAAACACCCCAGCCTCCACCCATGCCTCAACTTGGCGTGCCAGAGGCAGACGGTAGGGGACCCATGAGTGGCCTGATCCTCATTGCTGGTGGTGGGTACACACGCATCTCTGGGTGGATGGTGGGGAAGAGGCAGGGTTGCACTGCCCCAGGCATCTTCCTGGCCATGTGCCCCAAAGTGCATATGTAAATTTGCCTCTATGGAGCTCGTGCCAGAGCTCCCGACCCCAGTGCAGCTGTTTGCAGTCTGACTGCCACCTGCTGCAGCTGCTGAGAACCTGGGCCAGCTGTGGTGTGCCAAGCGAAGTGGCCTTGCATCCCATGCTCTGGCACACATGCTGGGGGTTGTTGACCTCTAGGTTAGATCCTGAGAGATGCAGGCCAGCTCCTGGCACCAGGCTGAAGTGGAAGACCTCAACTGAAGGTGGGAGGAGTGAATATCGCCTAGTGGCAGGAGATATTGGGTGAACAAAAAAAAAGCGAGCTAGGAAAGGACAGGGACTCTGTGTTATTGCTGGACTCCCGAATAAAACAGGTGCATTTATAGCATGTGTTATATAAGCATGCCTGCCACCTTCTTTGATTTATATTTGTGTCTATATTTGGATGTTTAATTTCTCACCTTAGCCCAGAATGCACTCATATGTTTGTCATACCTCTGAGGTTTATTTACAGACAGCACTGCATTTCATCATCCATCATGTTCAATTCCTATTAATATAGTGTAACAGAAGTTCGAATGATCCACTTCTAGAAGAGAAGCAAAGGTGGGACCTGCGGATCCTACCAGCCTGTGCAGAATCCAACGTTGGGAGAATGGATTCCAAGGAGGCTACTCCCACAAAGTCCGGTAAGCAAATATTTGAAGGGGGTTACTTCTATGGCCTAGAAATGCTACCATGGCTCCCAACACTGATTTTGCCCCAAACCTTTTGGTTTAAATGAGTACATATTTTTAATGGGTTCTTTTAATACTCTGACTCCTGCCTCAATAGGGAGCAGCCTTTTAAAGAGCTTCTGGAATGAGGATCTTTCTGAAAGAAAAAAGGGGAATAAACATTTTCAAGTATGTCCCCCTGAAGTTCCAGGTGTCTACAGGAGCATTAGGGTCTCTGCAACATTAGTTTTTCTGGGTATTTTACATTAGTGTGCCTGTATTAAAGGTCACACATCTTAATGGATTTGGATAATATAATGGCTACCATTCAATTTATTTTCAGCCACCCAAGGGGAAAAAAAAAGACATTTAAAAGAGATATGAACTATTGGCTTATTCAAGAAACCTTTACAATTTTGGTACAAACTGTTATTGAAGCCAGCAACTACCTAATTATAAGGAACACAAGCATTGTTATATAGAACTATAACAAAAGGCACATTTCTGTAGATTGTTGATATCAAGAGCACCATCTAGTGACAGGTAGTCACGTTTGTATTTAGGCTTGATAAAGTTACTTTAATGGCTCTCTATTAGGGCTGTGCAAAGCTTCATGTGGTGATTCAATTCGAAGGAGAGTCGGCTCGATTTGGTGGCCGAGTCTCCGAATCTGAATCAAATCAGGGGACCAATTTTAAAGGTCCAAATCAATTCAAAGATCTCTGAATCTTTGGGAAAGATTTGGAAAGCTTTGATGATTCAGGCAGTCCCTCGTGGCTGCAGCAGGAAGTTGCAGCCGACTCCCAGCTGGTAAATACTGGGGCAGGAGTAGGGGGCTGGGGAAGGAGGGAGGGGACCATCAGGAGACCCATGCCAGCCCCCTGACCCAGCACTCCCCCAGCCCCCCATGGCTGCCCCCACCCACCCCAGCTCCCAGTACTTTAAAAAAAAACCCAGTACTCACCAGGTGCTGCCAGGTGGAGGGGACAATCCCTACTGCCCTACACTGCATGTGGGGAGCTCTGGACGAGTCCCTTGACCCCCCCCCGCTCCCCCAGCCCCCCCACGGGTGCCCCGCCTGGGCCAGCTCTGGCCCTTTAAGAAAAAAAAACCCCAAGAAAAGCCCCGGGACTCGCAGCTCTTGGTGCAGAGCAGTGGGGATCGCCCTCGGTCAGCAGAAACAGTGAGTCAGGGGGGGTCTTTTTTTTGTTAAAGGGCTGGAGCTGGCCTGGGCGGGGCACCCATGGGGGGTCTGGGAGAACAAGGGTGGGGTCAGGGGGCTCATGCAGAGCCCCCCCATGCAGCGTGGGGCAGTGGGGGGCAGCAGGGATTGTCTCCCACCCAGCAGCACCCACTGAGTCGGAGCTTTTTTTTAAACAAGCGCCAGGAGCTGGGGTAGCCATTGCCGGGCTGGGTGAGGGGTGAGGGATGGGCCTGGCCTGGCTGATTTCGGCAGTTTGGCAGCAGCCAAATCTCTGAATCAGATTCGACTGAATCGAATTTGGACAGTGATTCGAATCACAGAATCGAATCACTGTCCCCCAAATCGGCCGAATCTGAAGCAAATACTAGCTGCTTCGCACAGGTCTACTCTTGTTCTGTAGTTCTTATTATGGTATTAGACTGGCAAGTACTACTGGGCAGAATGGTTTCTTGTTGACTCCACTCAAGTCTCCAGTACAGAATCTGGCAGAGTGCATTCTCTTTGGTCTTACATGGTGCTCCTACCTGCATAGGATCTAGTTGTACTATATCACTCCCAGTTATTTTCTGGGCGTTTCTGTTTTGTTTCTTTTTCTGGTGGTGAGGAAGGTGGTTAGTATGTGTTTTGTATTGTTTTATTTAAAATATTAGTCATCCCTGAGTGTTTGCTTCTGGAGCCATTTCCTTTGGGACTAGACTGGAAATGCTCATCATCCTTCACAGAGTGTCACCATCATCCTTTCCTTGTCAGTTTCTCGCAGCTTCCTTGTCAAAAGCTTAGTGGATTATGACAACTTTATTTGCAATATGTCAAAAATACTTTGCAAACTTTAGAGGATTAATATTTATATGGTTCATCAGACTGGAAAGTGGGTAGTAGGGACCAGAGATCTGTTATCAATTTCTAGGCATCCTAGTGCCACCATCAGTCCTACATGCCATACTGCTTTTGGATGTGAAATCCTTTTGGGATGCCAACTCTCTGTTCGGTATTGTGCTGCCCTCCTCTTCAATCACAGGGAAATGTGGGATTCAACATTAGCCCTCCTTCTGTAATTGACTTGCTACCACTGGTATTTTTCTCCTCATGCCAAAATCCATTGAATGTAATCCAAGAACCACACGTTTGTTCAGAATTTATTTCCCTGGACTTCTGTACTGGTGGATTATGGCAACAGCCCTCTAGGAAGGCTTCCATATTTTAAATGTTTGTTTTTTTTAAATAGTCTCTAACTTCTCTGGTCTAAAAATCACTCGTTCAGAGAAGCCACTTAAGCAGGATACAGATTTTGTACTGCCCCTCAGCAGTAGGCAATTTAACAATCCCAGAATCCAGTGTAAATTGTCATTTGTCTTGTCTATCAGGATTTGACCTTTATGAGTTAAAAGCATAATTCCACCTGCTTCCTATTTTGCAGCTCAATAAAGCTTGCTTTCTTCCTCTATACACCAGCACCACTCAGTGCTGAGATTCACCAGAGGCTATTGATAGAAGAATAATCTTAAAACAAGATGATATTGAATTTCAAGATGAAAATAAGTATGTGCAGCCAGCTGACATGGTGGGAATCCCCTAAGGCAGTGATTCTCAACTAGGGTGCCAGGGCATCCTGGGGTGCTGCCAGATCCTTTGAAGGGTGCAGTACAAAGTACGAGGATATAAATGAAGTGTGAAGAGAGAAACTGATAAAGGAAGCAGATAAACCAAGCTCAAGCTTGTCTCTGCCTGACCAATCCCCACCTCTACTGCCCAGTTCCTCGGTAAGGAGGAATATAATAATATAATAATATAAATCAGGTTTTGAAATTGGGTGCCACTCAGTTCACAGACTTATAGAGGAGTGCTTTGTGTCCATAAAGGTTGAGAACTATTGCCCCAAGGCATAGGTGAATGTTTCCTTTTCTTCATTCATTCATTCCTTTCACTCTTTGCAACTAACAGCAAGAATGTCAGCAGGAGCAGTTTGTTTGTCAAGTGCCCTTGATTTGCTGGAAACTGAATAGAGGCTTGGTTCACAGGGACATCTCAGCAGCCGTCAGATAAATAAATTGCGAGCACTATAGATTTGGGTTAATACGTTAATTATGTGCTTAAGGATTCTGTGTCTGTGCTGCACCTCTACATCTCTGTGAACTCTCCTGCATACAGAAATAGTCTGTCTTTGTTTTGGTTCAGTTCAATGCAGACAGTTGCAGAGAGATGTGATATGCTCTTTTTTTTCATGTGTTTGTTCTTGTTTTCTTAGTCAAATGTTTTCTGTCTAAAAAAAACAAACCAAACCCCAGCCTTTCTAATATGTTACATTTTTTTCACACAAAGTACAAATGCATTGATATATCATCTGGATTCTGTGTTCCAGAAACAACTCTTTTGCCTTTTTGTGTCAGGAGAAATGTAACAGAGATGAAAAGTTTACTTTTGGAGACAATGGATTACAATCTGTTTCCTGAGGGTGTACCCTCTACTTTTTTACCTTCCCCCATTCCAAAGGTGTATTGCTTTGTCAGAAAACATCAGTTGAGAATTAGGTTGCCTTGAATGTTGAAAGATGACATTTGAGATACAATATCAAGATGTTCCACAGACAGTTGTCATTTCCTCTCTCTTTTCTGCAGGTGCTTGCCTGCTACTTTTGACCACGTGATGAACAGATAGTACTTGTTTACTTGGTTTAGCAGAAAGGAAAGGAAAATCTGGGGCCTACACTGAGGTACAAAGTACAGATGGATCTTTTCAGTACACGGAAGGCAAAGTTGTTTGAGTGCAAAGGCAGTAAATGTCTGGATGATTGGTATGTAGGCCTGGCCTTTATCTTCAGAATCCAGGTTGGTTGAGATCCTGTATATATCAGGGAGCAGATGTCCTTCCACACCCTACCATAAATCTAGTGACCCAAAATGACAGCTGATGTAGACCAGTGTATAATCTTGGGAGTAGAGGCGGGATTTTTTTATTAGAAGGACCGCAAGTATACAACTCCTTCCCACTGGAAATCTAGCTGGGTTTGTGTCTCACTTCCTCAACAACCCAATACACCATTTTAATGCATGTTCTTTTAATGCAAGAGGCTATGAAGTATCAGATGGATTATAATTTTAGGACCAAAAAACCATTGCATTACAAACTGTCCAAGAAAGAAAAAGAGTCCATCATCATCAGGAAGTGGCTGTGTCTTTTTAATTCATTGCACTCAGTACCTTGCTACTGTAGTAACAATAATTAAAAATATGCAGATGGCACATATCTGTGTATTACAGGTGGGAATTTGTTTGTATAATTGTATGTTGGCTACCAGTCACAAATGAAGGTCCTGATCCGGTAATCTCGAGGAACCCAACTAATTTCAGTCTCCTCTTCAATGGTAGGGATGACTTTCAGATCTTCTAATAGACTAAGCCTCTCCCACTGAAGTCAGAACTATGTGTATGCAAAGGTAGGAAGGGACACAATGCTGCAAGCATATATATTTTATGAGGGATGGTTTATGGTGAAAATGTTTATGTCAATTCTAATATTAGCAAGTTATTTAAAGCACTGCCTCTTATCCCAATGCAAAAGGAAAGGTTTTTGATGGATATACAAAGTCAGTAGTGTATCTAGGGTGGGGTGAACAGGAAAGCCACCCCAAGTGGCAACTTCACAGGGATTAAAAAATATCAGCTGCTGCTGCAGTCACACAATTGCACCAGTGGCATGCTAGCTGCTGAAAGTCACCACTGCACCGTGGATCCCACAGCCCTGTGCAGCTGGCTGCTTTATGCCTCTGCCCAACCTCTTACTATGGAACAACCTACCCATTTATCTAACAGTCTCCTTAGGCTTGCCTGTGCCAGCGCTGTGCTGCTTCCTTAGGGCTAAGTGGGCTCAGGGATATGGAAGGATAAGGCCCATAACTCTGCCTCAGATAACTTTCTGACCAGTTAATATGTGGTGTTGGAGTGATGTTGCAGCCTTGATGGCCCAAGAATGTAAAAGAAGCAAGGATTTGGGGGGGGATGATATATTTTATTGGACTAGCTGTGTAGCTGAAAGAGATCTTACACAAGTTTTCAGGCACAAGGTACAGAATTATAAAGGAAGCTAATAGACAACTTCCCCAAAAGGTAGGGTAACCTGGAGCAACTTAGTAAGCCTATTCTGTTTTGAGAAATAGGTTGGGTTTCTATTTAATTTAAACAGAGCACTTCACATTTTAGTTAGCTACTGAGCTATAATGTATGTTTCTATAAAATCTCCACCCCCGTCCCCATTGTCTTGTATAATGGTATTTCTTTGCTAATTAACTTGGTTATGGCAGGTTTTGTTTTCTAAAGTGGAATAATGGTGTATGCGAAGAGAAACCAATGGCAGAATTAGCAAGAAATCCTGTAGGTAAGTAAATTAAACTACACTCTATTTTTCATGAGTGAAAATAAATGCCTTTATGTAGAAAGAAATTTCTAAACTACCCTTTCTAACTTTCAGCCGTATTTTAGTGCATGTTATACTCCTGGCAACCTTCTGTTGTTCAGGACTTTTTACCCCAATGGTCAGGAAGTGGCAATGAGGCTTTTAGTTTAAAAATAATGGTGATTGATCAAAAGAAAAACAAAAGTTTTTTTTTCCTGTTGTTGCTTTTCTGATTCATACTCCTGAGGACCCATTTCTTTGCCAGCTGATACATGCTATAATTTAAATGATTGCAAATATACATATGATGTAAATATCCATCTTTGTGTACTGGTGATGCAATGTGTGTGATGGGTAAGGGAGGTTTCCCTTCAGGAAAGAATTTAACTTTTGAGCGTTTCACCTTGGCTACATGTTGGCTGTCACTCTACAAAACAAGGACTCCACTTAGTTTTTATGTAACTGATGAGTTGTAACCATGATAAATGGCTGTATCTGGACACCTAATTTATTATTCTGTTTTTGAAAATTAGGAACTTTTAGATTTCTTTGAAAAGGCTCATGGGAGCAACTAAGGGAACGGGCCTTCATGGGAGCTTTTGGATGCTATGCTGTATGATCTCTTGATTGTGGAGATTTTCTGCCCTCCACCTCCAGTTGGTGTCTTCCCTTCCTCTTCATTCACTGCTGTTTCCTCACTACCACCACCAAAAGAGAACCACCCTTTATCATTTAATTACTTGGTTGCCTCTACTACACTCACTAGTTCACTGGTGTTTCCTTTAAAGATTTTTAAATACTTGATACTGCAATTAGGCATTCACCAGAATAACTTTTTTTGCCAATGCAGTCCCACCAAAATCTATGGGATCTCAAGGAAATGCAAAGGGGCCCCCAGTCCAACCATAGGATTCATACCTTAGTTATCCTGTGCAGTCCACAAAGAATCCAAAAGTCTCCAGTCCTTTTTATTTTTATTTTTATTTTATTTTACTGTACATATAGGCATTTGAGGGAAAACTGGAGGGACAGAAGTATTGTAACTCTGTTGCCTGAGCTAGACAGTATGGAAGTGCCAATGTCTCCAGTGAGAACACAATTCTGACGACTACTAGGCAAGTCAGTCTCGTGTCAAACTATCCAATTGGGAGCCACCCGCTGTGTGGCTTTCTGCATCAGTCTGCTTCCTGATGTTGTGACAGACAAATTTACACTCTGAAAGCAATAAGTAGCTAGTACAATGTGGCCCCCTCAATTTATTTTGCTGGTTCGCTAGCACCTGGAAGGTGGAGTGCAGTAGCAGAAGCAGCATGTTGCTTTGCTGTTACATGTTGAATACAAATGATTTTTTGTTGCTTTTAACTGCATGTCTCTATAATCCCTCTCTGCTGAAAAATGCTGGATTAATTTTACTAGTAGCATTAGTGCACAGTTAACTCTGATGTGCTTGTTGGCCAATCTTGAGGCCAGGGGTATCACAAAAACAGGTTAAAAACAAAAGGGAGAGGGAGGAAGGAAGGAAAGAAAGAAAGGAGACCATTTATTTCTCTTAAACAGTTTTCTTAATCTGGTGGCAGTTATTCAGTATGTTCACAATGAAACCCAGTTTTCTTTGTGCCTGGGCACTTACGTAGTGGGCAGAAAGCAAAAACAACCAGACACAATAAAGATCAAGAATGGATTATCCTTAGTATGCTGCATTTGTTGAGTGACAAATTTTTAATGCATTTGGGTTGATGATCTTCTGGCTAGGACACTGGCATGAGTTACCTGTATGGTACTGAGAAGATTACTTGATCTTTCTATATTTTAGTTTTCCACCAGCACATAACTCCTCCTTTTTCCTATTTTGCATGTTTTAATAGACAGACAGTCCCTGCCCTAAAGATCTTACAAGTAGAACTGATCAAAATGTTGTTGGAACAGTTCTTAATCAGTCAATGTCAGTTTAGTCAAAACCTACTTGAGAGGAAGGGGATCAATATGATTTTGATGAAACTGTCAGGAAAAAAATGTCCCATATCAGTGATTTTGCATCTAAATTGTGTGCTTGTTTGGGAGGGTTCTGAGGGGGGGGTCCATTTTGAAACATGTTTTCAGTTCATATCAAGTCTTAATATAAAAGTAAATTACACTGAACTATTTATTTTTAAATTTTTAATTTAAAAAAAATTGAGATGCTACCTTTTGTCCCAGATGGAAGACTATATTTTTTAAGTTTTAAATTTTCTTTTCACAAAAAAGTAAGTTGCTTACAGTGTGTCTGTACCTAGCAGACTCGGTAACCTTTCTGTCAGATGGAACCTCTTAAATTATTGGTGATGGTCATTTGTATAAGAGTAGCACCTTTGAAGAAAAAGGCCCTGGGTAGAAGAAAAATGTCTTCCCCACTGTTTTAAAAGAAATATATAGTTTATGGAGAAGTGCCTCAAGAAAAAGTATACATGCTAAAAGATCAATGAGATGGAAATGGTTGCATAAAATAAAATCTGTAAGTGAAGACTGAAGGTAAAAACAGGTAGGAAAGGACACAGTAGATGACAACCATCTATAATCAATATTCTGTAATCCAACAGTCTGAAAATATCAAACCTAAGCAGAATAAGAAATGAGCATCTGAGAAAACAGTGTGAAAAGTGGGAGGAAAACAGACATAAAAGCATGCTGAAAATATATGTAGAGATGCAGAGAAAGGAAAAGGAGGCACGGAGTGAGCAAACAGAAAGGGAAGTGGAAGCAGGAAATAAGCAGCTGTAAAAGCTGTTTTCTTTTAACAACCTGCAAGGATATCTGGCACAACAAGGTTGCAACACCCTATTAAGTTTGCTAGTACTTCATCTATATCTTTACATCGCTTTTCCAGGCATGGCAAATTCTTTACCCAGGATCACAGTAAATTAGTGGCTTCACAGTAAATGATGTCGCTCCAAACAATAAAATCCTGAATTGCTCCCTCTCTGCCACTTAGATTGTAGTCTGCCTTTGTTTGTAATTAATGTTTATTTGCTAATGGAGAGTGTGAAAATGGCAGGCGCTGGTACTGGAGCACTAAGGAATGTACCAGTGTGCATGCTGAAGAACCACTCCTGGTGTTTTCTGTTTTGGTGAAAATGATATCGCAGAAACAGAGAAGGGATTTGTAATGCTAAACTTTGAGCCACATGCTGAACATGGTGGGGCAAATTAGAGGATTAAGATAATAGTTAAGCAGATAAATGCAAAAGGGTATAAGTAAAGGTTATTCACCTTCAGTGATACCAGTCCCTTGTTAGCAGCATTGCAGCATGCTGGATGACCTAATTTCTTAACCTCAGCTGCCTGACCAGCTGCTCAGCCAATTTAAAGCTTCACTATTCTCCTGATTGATATGATTTATGGTAATGTCTTCAAATCTTAATTCAGTCCCCCTGTTTTGTAATCTGTTTTGGACCTCTTAGAAATAAATAAGGTTGATGTCCTTATTTCAAATTTGCCTGCATAGCTTAAAAGCCAGCTAGCCATTTTGTCCAGGCTGCATGTAACAATCCTTGAACTATCCTTTTGAAACTAAAAGCAGCGTACAGCTGGGGATGTATTGCTCTGATAATTTGTCTCCTTCTGGGTGTCTTGACAGCACAGTCTCCATGGGGATGGAATCCAACTTAATACTTCTGCAGAAACTCAGCAGTGTCTGTAGCACTTCAGTTTTATCCCCCCGCCCCTTTCCCCCACCATTTTTTTCTTAAGAAAAGATAGGATAACATGCTGTAAGTGTATTAGCCCTGAGAAGAGACCAAAAACCCAGTCAACCTGCAAAAAGCTGGAAAAAGATAATAGCAACACTTCTGAATAAAGCTCTGTGGATTCAGGGATACTAGTGGATGTGTACCTTGATTTTAGCAAGACTTTTGATATGATCTCCTACAACATTCTCTCAAGCAAGCTAAGGAAGTAGAGGCTGGATGAATGGACTGTAAGGTGGACAGAAAACGGGCTGGAGCAGCAGGCTTAGAAAGTAGTAGTCAATGGCTCGATGTCTAGTTGGCAGCTGGTATCAAGTGGAGTGCCCCAGGGATCAGTCCTAGGGCAGTTTTTGTTCAATGTCTTTATCAATGACCTGGAAGATGGCATAGAGCGCACCCTTAGCAAGTCTGCAGATAACACCAAGCCGGGGGGAGTTGTAGGTATGCAGGAGGGTAGGGCTAGGATTCAGAGTGACCTAGACAAATTGGAGGAGTGGGCCAAAAGAAATCTCATGAGGTTCAACAAGGAGAAGTGCAAAGTCCGGCACTTAGGACAGAACAATCCCATGCAACACTACAGCCTGAGGGCTGCCTGGTTGGGCAGCAGCTCTGCAGAAAAGGACCTGGGGGTTACAGTGAACAATAGGCTGAATAATAGCCAACAGTGTGCCCTTGTTGCAAAAAAAGACTAATGGCAAACTAGGCTGCATTGGTAGGTGTGTTGGCAGCAGGTCAAGGGAAGTGATTATTTCCCTCTATTCTGCAGTGGTGAGGTGACATCTGGAGTACTGGGTTCAGTTCTAGGCACTACAGTTCTGCAGTGGACAGTTTCAATTCTGTCCACTACAGAAAAGATATAGACAAATTGAAGGGAGTCCAGCAGAGGGCAAGAAAAATGGTTCAGGGGCTGGGGGAAATGACTTATGAGGAAAGACTGAGGGAACTGGTCTTATTTAGTCTAGAGAAGAGCAGACTGAGAGGCGATTTAATAATAGCCTTCAACTACCTGAAGGAAGGTTCAAAAGAGGATGGAGTCTGGACTGTTCTCAATGGTGGCAGATGATGGAACAAGGCACAACTGTCTTAAGTTGCAGCAAGGCAAGTTTAGGTTAGATGTCAGGGGAAAAGTTTCTTATTAGAAGGGTGGTAAAACAGTGGAAGAGGTTACCCAGGCAGATGGTGGAATTTCCATCCTTGGAGGTTTTTAATACCTGGCTAGACAAAGCTTTGGCTAGGATGATGTAGTTGGGGCTGGTCCTGCTTTCAGCAGGGGTTTGGACTAGACCTGCTGAGGTCCCTTCCAACCATTATTTTCTATGGTTCTATAGGCACATCCAGATGAGCGCAACTGTGCAGTATGCGGCACCGCAAACATGCCTGCAGTGCCACATACTGCACAGTCAGGTGTTCTCTGTGCTGGATATTCAGGGGCCAAAAAAAACCTATGGGGAAAAAAATCGAGCAGTGCACACATGGGCAACACTTGCCACTGAAAAGCAGATCTGGGCCACCCAGAGCCACACTGCAGCTGCCAGCCAAGATCTGCCCAGCAGAATCACTGCTCGTGCAGCCCCAGTAGGACCCTGGGTTATAACTTTTCACCTGGTTGGTTTGAACATGACTTAGGATGAGAGCTAATGAATTCCTTACCATCTGACAAAGTATTGGTTCCTATGTGAAATGGATTTAAACTAAAATTGTTTCTCCTGGTCAAGTATCCTTTTCTGATTCAAACAAACCTAAGAACAAATAGTGCTCCTGAGTGCAGTTGATATACAGGTAACTCAGGGACCAAGTGATTTAAAAAATATGTCAGTATTGTGTTGCAATTGGTTAGGTCCATGATCATATTGCTGGTCTTGTTGGTAGTGTTTTGATAACTACTGTAGTTTGGTTCCATAAAGGTGGGCACAAAGAACAAATTTATCTGTGACCCTCAAGAACAGAAAACATGTCACCTGTGGAGGTTACTGTAGTGATGTTTGCATTCAGTTAACCAGGGGTGGGCAAAATATGGCCCATGGGCCAGATCTAGGCCACCAAATGATTGCATTGGCCTGCAGCTGCCCCCATATGGGGCCAAGCCTCACCCAGGGATAGCCCAGGCCATGCTCCTGCCCACCCACAGCTTCCTGGCAGGCCTGCTCCCCATGTGCCTGTAGTTGCTTGGGCACTTCTTGACTCCTTCTACCTCCAGCAGCTCCTCCTCCTGCCCTGCCCCTGCTGCACTGCTCTGGGCAGCAGGTAATGCACAGAAGCAACAGCAGCCATGGTAGGTCACACATCCAAGCACCACATGCCCAAGCACCACACACTAAGCCAGGCAGGGGAGAAGCTGCAGCTGGATGGTTCCTGCCCCAGTGCATGGGGCTGCAGCTCCAGATCCTGGCTGCCTTCCACCCACTCAGCCACCTGCAGGTGGCTGCTCATTGTGCACAGTGGGTGGAGGGGATGGAAGGTGGCTGGGAGCTGGAGCTGGAGCCCCATGCACTGGAGCAAGAACCATCTAGGTGCATCTCCCCACCAGCCTGGCTGGACGTGTGGTGCCCAGCACGTGTCCTCATGACTTCCCTGTGCTGCCTTCTGCCCAGAGCAGCACAGCAGGAGCAATAGGAGGAGGAGGACACTCCCGTGGAGGTGGGGGGAGCCAAGCAGTGTCTGGATGGCTGCAGCAGCAGTCCTGCTAAGAAGCTCTGCACACTGGCTGGGGCCAGGGCTGGGGCAGCGCAGGCTGGTGGGCATGACATGGGTGCAGGCAGGACTGTAGTGTGGGCTACTCCACGGGAGCAGGCAGGGCTTGGCCCCATGCAGAGTGCTGCAGGCCAGATTGGGGGTAAGCAGGTATGGACCACACCTGTACCACACCGCCTAGGCAAGCTCTTCTGCATGTGCCTCCTGCTCCCCTTCCCCCACCCCCCGCTTGCCAGCTTCCAAGACCTAGCATGTGGGCAACCCCCTACACACATATGCACGCCCACCTCTCCACACACCCATCCACCATAAGCCCACCCCCTATACATACAGTCACAGACACCCACCCCTCAAACATACACACACACCCTTCCCATGCACAGCTCACCCCCCACCACACACAATATACTGGAATAATACTTTACTTTGAGCTATTATGCAATCACCTCTATATACACTGCTCAAATGAAGTAAGGACAAAAATTATTTTTTGAAATAAAATTAAAATACATTACCCTAATAATCAGCTATCTACTATATGATGTGTTTATTATCTCTAATTTGTTTAAAATGATATCTTCTGAAAGATTTTGTGTGTATGGCCCTCGACAGCTCACCAAAACTCATTAAGTGGCTCTCCAGCTGAAATAATTGTCCACCCCTGAGCTAACCAGTGTAGCATGGGGCTTTAACGTGCCCCAAAAAGTATAGAATAAATATTCATATTTTTTACATTTTAATGAGATCTGCTGAATAAAGACAGGCCTAGATAAAACCTGGGCATTAGTGCAAATGAGCTGTCCCACTACAGTGCCCTTCCTGGACAAATGCATGGAGGGTGTTTTTGTCATTTAGGAATGAAGGGGGCATTTTGGCTTAAGTAATCCTTTTCCTTGTCTCCTTGTAGGAAATACCTGTTTTATTTCAGTAATTTATTTAAATAATCAGGACAAGTATACCTTTTTCAGCTCACTGCCCTGGTTCTCCATCTTCCCATTTTTGTTTTCCTGTCAGCCCTCATTTTTATCAATAATTGGTTTACAGGAGCTTTAGCCCTGTCTTTTGTTTTGTTTGTGTTCTTTACTGGTTAGATTGGGGGATGGGGAGAGAGATCCAATTAGTTGCCTTAATCTGTAAATAAAACCTAACAAAATAATGGTAACATGCCATTTCATCAAATAAAACTGGTCCTTTGTGGAAAGAAAGGGTTTAGATGAATCCTCAACATTTTTGTATCAGCCTGTTCTCAAGTCAGAAGTTGTTGAAATATCCCATATTCACCATTTGGAAACACAGTTTTGGTTGTCAGTTCAGAAAAAAAAACTGTGTTTTTTCATTTGGAAGTATTAGTTTATTTGTATAAAAATAGGTTAATTCAATCAAATATACTAAAAATTGCAAAACACAATTTGATTTCCCCTCCCCCCCACCAAAGAAGGTGGAGATCTTGGCCTTTTTATCGTGATCTTGGGACAGGAAAACTGTCAGCAAACCTAAATAAACACAGGAATAGAAAACATTTCCCTGTACAGCTGAAGTTTGGCTAGGTAGGTGAACATTAATCCTTAACTATTGTACTAATAAAGGTTCATTTTAGGTTTAGTCATGAATGTGATGACTGTCTGCTTCAAATCTTTTACATGAGAAGGTGAGGTAGACCGTAGGACTGTGCAAAGCTTCAGTCCCTGATTCGATTTGGTGGAGATTTGGCCCAATTCGGTGGCTGAATCTCCAAATCCAAATCAAATCAGAGGAACCTTTAATCTCTCCGAATTGAATCTGAAACCTCCACTTCTGGGTCCACCAGACAGCACACCGTGAGGCCCCGCTGGCTTGGTGACTGGTGCCTCCTAGGTCTGGGGGGGCACCCAGGGTCCCCCTGTGGCCAATCGCTGAGCCGGGAGGGTGCAGGGGGGGGCCCCAGCATGCAGACCCAGAAGCAGACTGGAAGTAATTCCAGTCCACTTCCAGCTTCACTGCTGAGCATGCAGGGCCCCCCCTCCCTCCCTGGAATCCTGTGGGATGCTCCATCTGTTCCACCATCACAGCATTCATGAGCTGTACCTGGTACCTTGAGGTATGTAGAAAAAACATTTAAAGCTATGTCTATGTCCAAATTGCTGATTTTTCTGAATCAGCATTGAATCTGCAGATTCAGATTCAGCTGAATCGAATCAGGGACAGTGATCCGAATCAACAAATCAAATCACTGTCCCTGATTCGGACCAAATCTGAATCAAATAGGGCCTGTTTTGCACACCCCTAGTAGACTGGCCTTACAATGTAAGAAGGAGGAACTGTCACCAACTAGCTCTTCTCCCACCTATCCCCATCTCATGTCAATATGGTTCTATCAACCAGCTGCACCAGATTTCAAGTTGACATATCATACATCTTCAGATACTATTTAGATCTTTATATACTCTTTTTAGAGAAGTTGATTTTTTTTAAACATTTTTAGTGTATGTTCTTTTTCTCTTTGCTGACACTTAGGAATGCAAATGTATGCAGAAGAGGAGTAGAACTAAAATACACAGACAAAATAAGTAGCATAGAAATTAAATGCAAAATAGAATGGATTTACTTCATTCAAATAACCATGCTAATTCCTGGTTACATTTGCTAATGCTATTTTTTATATGGCTATAATAGGGATTATAGAACTAGTTGTCATTTTGGATGGTGTCAAATCCTATGTATTCTCCTAATGAGATTGGAGGAAAGTGCAGCACTTCATGATCTTCTAATAACCCTTAGGCTATGAACAAATGTACCTTTCAACCCCTTTATAAAGGGAGGGGGAGATGCCTCTTGGGAGCATCCACCAGCTATAAGGATGCCATAGTGATACAAGTGAGCTAAATTGATCCAACTTTGACCTGAATGAAATGGAGTTCAAGTTGCAGTAGTTTTTGCTACACTTATATAGCTACAGGAACATGTAAATATAACAGTTGCACCATAACTGCTTATATCAGTATCCTTTGAGATCAATACATTTTGTTATGTCTGCTTGTACCCTCACATTTTAGAGCTACAACTTTTATAGCTTGAGGAGGTGAAAGTTCAAGGTATAGACACAGATACATTTAGTGCCATTTTAGAATATAATAGCTACTGCTGTTTTGAAATGGCTCCAAATGTATGTGTATCCACAACCTATACTACTTTCGGGATAATATGTTTCATGGTTCACAGCAGCATTGAATAAAGTTAAGGACAAGCGGTAAACGGAAATGCAGTATCTAATGAACAGAACAAGGAAATGTAAGGATAGTAAAAGCAAATGCTCCAAGTATAACTTGAACACCATATTTAAAAGTCTCAGTGGGCGCATCTACACGTGTGTTTTAATGCATATTAAAACATCACAAAAAACTGCGCTTTTGCGAATGCACATTAAAATAGGCTAATGCACCTTTTCCTAGTACAGGGGTGGGCAATTATTTTGGATGGAGGGCCACTTAATGAGTTTTGGTAAGCTGTCCAGGGCCACAAGGGTAGCCCCACCCCTTAACAAGTGCCCCACCCCCTGGTTGCCATCTTGGGACCAGAAGTCATGCTCTCTAGTCCCTTACCTTTGCTCCCAGAAGTACGTGCAGGGCTGGGGCTAGCAGTGGCAGCAACCAGAAGAAGCCACCTGCTACCTGGGCTGCCTAGAAAGGCAGTCCAGCTTCAGAGCTGCCCCAGCCCCACTTTATGCCCAGAGGGCAATAGGATGCGTCACGGTTGGACTGTGCCTGGGCCAGGGGACTGAGAAACCCACCACAGGCCAGACAAAGACTCACCATGGGCCAGATCCAGCCCGCAGATGGTATTTTGCCCTCCCCTGCTCTAGTATCTGACAATGAAGGGCCTTTATATACATTCTTTTTGGTCCCACAATGTGCTAGAGATCTACTGCTTCAGAGAAGACTCGATTAATCAAGTCTGTTCTGCACGCTAGCTGATGTGCACTGCGTTGTATTGCATGCAGTTGTATAAGCAGCCAAATGCGCATCAGCACACAGAAAATGGCAGCAGTCCACTTTTGAACAAAAGTACCTTCTGTGTGTTTTAGGTCAAAAGTGCACCGCCACCATTTTCTCAGCGCTGACATGCATTTTGCCACTTATACAACTGCAAGCATCATAGCACCAGGCGCTGCGGTGCTTGCATGTGTAAAAATGCCCAGAGGTACTAAATTTAATGCACATTAGCAAAAGCACAGTAATGAACCTGTAGATGCACCCAGTGCTCTGAAAAGTGTCCCATGGGTCTGTCACATCATCATTCATTCAAAAGATAGATGGGACCCTTTATCAGATCACTAGTTAATCAAGATCTTTCATTACCAAAGGCTCCTTCACAATTTCAAAAAAATAGAAAATAAAAAAGAAACAAACTAAAAGAAATACTTAGAAGGTGTTATACTCACCACCTGGGTAGAGACATAAAGCTAAGCTTCTTATAAAGACCAAAATACAACAAAATAGGTAAGAAGTTGTAGAAAAAATGTAATAAATACATTATTCACAGTGAGCCAGTGACTTTCCCTAAGTACTTGCTTAATTTCAAATAAATGCTTAAATATGCTGCTGACTTGGGGCCTGAATTGCAATACATAGTAACAAATTCCAGTTCTAAAATGACATGAAGATCACTAATTCTAGTCTTGAGTCCTCAGTATTATTGCTATCAAATTAATTAATTTTTATAATGGACGTTTAGAGGAAAGAACGTTTATATCCTTATGTAGCTTGATAGACCTTCACCCTTCACTGTTGGTTTTTTGCTTTGCAAAATTCATATCCACATAGATCATGGATTCTGTCATTGGCATTGATTGAGATCTTTGCGGGGAAGACTTTCTTCAAGCCTGGAAAGAAAATGTTACATAAGACATAATTGCATAAGCTGTCAGAAGTGTATGAATAAGTGAACCACATTTGATTGTTGCATTATCAGTGTTGCTGACTTTTAAATATCCCAGAAAATGATATACCTGAGGGGAGGGAATGGAAGGGGGAAGTTATTTTGAAAACCAGAAAATGTTACTGAATGACAACCAGCAAAAATTTCAAGCTCACAGAAACAGGGAAACAAAGTTAAGGAGCTCATCTATATAATACTGCACACATTAAAATAATAATAATCACTGTGCACTATTAAGAAATGTGTGTTTTCTCACAATACAACTATCAGTGTCCTCCCACCCCCGAAGAGTGATTTGGTGGTCTCTACAAACTGTTTTATTATATACACATAAATTATTAACCAAAATATGCAAGCTTCCTTCTCCTGTCCTACTTGTTTGTTTCCTATTAGATGTTTCATATCTTATAACAAGGGGATGTATGATCATTGGCTGGTATCTGCCCACTACCCTGCATGAAGTATCAGAAACAAAATAATAACATGGCCCATTGTACGTATTTTTTCCTCTAGGTCATGTCCCTTTTCTGATGGGAAATGTAGGCAGGGTGGTCTTTTACCACATCAGTGTTCATCCTCTTGAAGGGTAAAATAGGCTACATAAGAGTTTGAAATATTCTGTTCTTCCCCTTCACATAATCTAGTGATAAAATAGTCTAGTAAACTAGTTTATATATAATGGCTATTTCTATAACATTTACGTTGTTGCCATGATGAAAACACTCATGTCCAAGCTTATCTGACTATGATATAATGAGACTTCGCTGGCCATGTAAGATACAAACATTGCAAATTGCATTGCAATTGAACAAGTGTTAATGTTAAGTGCTCATTATAACTAAGGGGAGGGGCACCTGGCAGGTGGGAGTTTTTGTTATTTAACTTTTTCTTCTGTGTGTGTGTGTGTGTGTGTGTGTGTGTGTGTGTGTGTGTGTGTGTGTGTGTGTGTGTGCTCACGCGCGCGTGTGAGAGAGAATGGGAAAGATGGAGACCCTCTGTAGGCCACAGCATGGCAGTGAGTCACAAAGGAAATTAAGCTACATATGTCTTTACGCAAAGAACCGTTGCTCAAATTTAATTAGGTAGGATTACGAATCGATAATAGGCTTCATTAGCATAATGCTATTCCCATGAAAGTATGTGTTGGGGATTATGAATTTAAATCACTCCTCCAAAGAACACACAGATCTCATTCAACAAAGAAAAACAACAGCTATTTTCACTTCAAGAAACATTTCTGATTTACATAACTATTCTCAATTCATGATCCAACATTTATAAATCACTTTGTCAATCTAAAAGATGCCCTCCATTCAAATTATGAAGCCCCTGTGAATAGAGACCCATTACTCTGAATGGAGAGGCTGTAAAAACATCAGTCCCTCTGACATAAAACTGATATATAATGTAATAATGTTTCAAGTGGAACTTGGGACTCCATATATCAAAATTGTCTGTACTGTTTTGCACTGGATGTAAATGTAGTCCTGTAAGCTTCAATCACACATCTTACATCCTATATTGATATAAAATAGAGGGGTTGAAAGAAAGATCCAAACTAATGATATGAATATCCTGAAAAGGTTATTGCAGGGGTTGGATCTGAAGTTTTGGTCCAAACCCAATCTGTGGACTTCTTTTCAGAAATCAAACTAGCTTTAGTTAAAGTGCCCCTGCTGCCATTTTTCACCATGGAGATGCTGATACACATGACACTGAAGTCTGCTGGAGCGTGGTAATTACAGCACATTGGAGCAGCCTCACTCCACGTTAATAGGTGCCCTTTATTTTAAAAAAAAGGAAGGAAGCTTTCTGTAAAAGAATCCTGAAGTTTCTCAGCTAGCCAGTATTCCACGGACATAATTCAGCCTCTCAATTTAAACTGGCAACCTTTGAAAAATTTGGGTTTTTCATTGTCATGCGCTGATGTTCCTAATCATCATCTTCTTTTGCATTTCCTTTAGGTATGGATCCGAAGTAAAGAGGGGAAAAGGCAACACTAGAATACAGCCAATTGGGGGAGGAAGAATAGCAGAAGTTTACTGAGCAGGGAAGATGCACGTCAAGGTGCAATTCAAAACACTAACAAAAAGAGACAGAGAAAAGCATATTGTGTATTTTTCTTGGTGTCTTGGGAGACCCTTTTAGGAGCCAACAAATTCAGTGTGATGCTGAGTAAACAGTCAAGTGCTCTGTACCACAGGCTGCAGTAACATTACAGGTGAGATCAGAGAGCTCTTACTGAGAATAGTTTCCTGGACCTCTTGTCATTTAGATCATGCTGCATATTAAAGGCATACTTATGTAGTTAATACAAAGGGTTAATAAAGTAGTAGTAATTTTTTCACTTATTTTTATAAGTCTAACTGCTAGGATGCTTATAGCTATCTATACCCTCATCAACTGATATGCTTGTAGTCCTCCAGAATAGAGGTTTCCAAACTTTTTCTTATTGTGTACCCCTTCCAGATTTAGCAGCTGCCTTCATACCCCTTCCAGTATACATTTTATATTTTAACCCCTTAAAGACCAATTATTATTATTATTATTATGAACATTAAATCCACCATTACACAATTTCTCCCTCATACCCCCCAGAGATGTCTTGTGTACCCCCAAGGGTACACAGACCACAGTTTGGGAACCCCTGCTCTAGAAGATATTCCTTTAACATATTAGCCATCAAACTATCCTTGATGCACTATTAAATTTACCCCATCTAAAAAGCTGATAATTATTTAACTTGCGGAAGCACCTATAATGTACTAGATACTTTATAAACATAGACGAGAAGTTCAGAAGCTTTTAAAACTGCCTTACAGATATGATAGTAAATTTAGTTTTTCTTACAAGAAGAGGGACAGTAGAACTAGTTAAAGGATTTTTATTATCTTGTGGAAGGTGGGGAATCATTTATAGCAAGAGTTTTAAAAAGTATGTGATTGCTATATATCATCAGTTTGGAGCCCAGATTCTTGTCAGCCCCTGCTGCTCAGACCTACAGTTTGATTTTTGGTTGAACATCAAGGCTGTCAATCAGATCTGCCGCCTCTTCCACTTCCTTCATCCAGATGCTTTTTTGTTTTGTGCTTTTCAGTGCAACTTGCAATTCATTATTTGCAAGGAAGAAAAAGCAAATGACTTCTTTTTTTTTAATCCGGAGCAAAATGAAATGAGATTTTAAAAAGTTAGTAACTCAAATAGTTAATCTCCTAAAGTGTCACAAGGGCAGTGTGTTTTCTCTTTCTAATCCTATTCGGTAACTTTGGGAGTAGCAAGTTGCAGAATAATAAACCCCAGAGACAAATAATCTCTTGAACTGTTTGCATATAAACAATGCAATTAAGAAAGGAATTAAATGTGAAAGACAGCAGCTGCCTGACTTGAAGGAGAAAAAAATGGACCTGGAGCTATGAGATCCTGGTTTTCAATTTATAATGTAAAGCATTTGAAAGTTTTCATTCAGATTAGCTAACCCAAGCTTTGGAAGTTTATCCGGATCTCATGAAATCTAGTAGAGATTTCACGTGGAATTATTTTCTTATGGGTTTTCTAATCTGTCTTGCTCCCATGACTTGGATGCACCACTGAGGAGCAGCTTTTCTGAAAAGTTTTTGTTGTTTCTGCTGTTTGCTAAACTCATGAAGAGGAAAGCACAGCTATACAATACCCTGCAATTGCATTATGGCTCTGAGAGGAAGGATGGCATTTTGAGTAGACACTCGCCGTTTATCAGTGTGACATGTAATTCATTATACTCGGAAGGAAATAACCGTGCTTCCATTATAAACTGATGCAATGAAATTAAGTTAATTAAACTAGGTATTCTAAATGTTTGTTTCAAGTCCCTACGAACTTCCTATATGACCTCAGGCTAGTCACTTAAGCTTTTATAGGAGCAGACATTTCCTAGTTGGTTGGCTGCTGTAATGTAGTTCTTGCTCCCATTGTTCTTTCTTGGTGACTTTCAAAGTGGTACTGCCCCCCAAATCCAAGTGGAAATTGGCCCAAAGACCTGATTTTTCCACTTGCCTTTAGGCTCAAATGATGAAAAAACATTTTGTGCTGCATGGTTGCCTGAAATGAAACTTTTGGCCCTGCGTCCTAGGAACCTACCCAAGTTCAGGGGCTTGATGTAAACATGTTTAACAACTTGAATGCAGGTTTTCCAAAATTACATTTTTGAGAGTTAATAAAATTCTTACAAATCATGAATGGGTCAATTTGGGATGAAGATCTGCCTATTCTCCTCTTCTCTTCAGTTAGCTGCTTATCAGAATGAGTGCATTAGACATGTCTCCAAGAGACGCTCTTTTTTGGGTGTGTCAGTTCATGACCTTGGTGTTTGTAGTTCTGTACACACAGGGGCAAAAAAATGAATAGAAACAGAACCCTGCTTGAAAACAGAAGGCTGCTATGTTGTTCTGGAAAATATATTAATTGAAATGGAGTTCTTACCCATACACAAATTATGGTGCACACGATTGTAGCAACAGCCAAAGCTCCTATACAGATGACAAAGTAACTTTCCAGTGGCTTGAAAGAAGCTTCCAATTTATCTTCAATTCCTAAACATAAAGAATTATAGTTGAAAATGAATCCTGGTTCTGATATGAAGCAGCTGCCCTCAAGTTTCTTTGAGCTATTCATTAAAATATATGCTTATATTATATACAGGTTGACCCTAGGGGGGTGTAGGGCCCAGCAAATCAGCCTGTGCAAGGCCCCCTTAACACTGCACAGGGCCCGTGGGTCCCCCCGCAAAGGCAGGTCATGGGCTGGGGTCTCCCCTGCACCCATGCAGGGGGGTCTCTGCACTTCTTCCGCGGCGTGAGGCGGAGCCACCAGCACCACGTAGGCCCCATGGGAGGGGCCGCGGCCGTTTGACCTGGCTCCGCTGGGGCCCCCAAAGAGCAGGGGCCGGGGCAGTCGCCCCAATTTGCTGTACACTATGGATGGCTGTGTGTATGTATGTGTGCGTATGTAGTTATGTATGTATATGTGTGTGTGTATATGTATGTATATGTATATAGTGTGTGTATATATATGTATATGTGTATGTATATATAAACAAGGCAGTCAAAATTCAAGGACCACAAAAGAGTACCTTGGATATTAGTATGGTGGGAAAAGGTGTCACTATCTCAAATGGGACTTTCAAATTAGGAAGCAGGTGAAAAAGTATAGTCTTAGAAAGAACCTTTCACTTTTTTCTTCACCTATAGAAAACCACTAGATCATACCTTGTTTTCTGCTTTCTCTTTAAAAGCATCTTGTTTATATTACAACAAAAAATCTAAATTATTACTAGAATGAATAACTTTCAGCATGGATGGATCTAGAATTTTGAAAATGGGGGTGCAGATAGTGAGGTACATCAGCACATAACTAAGACGGTGTTAGCAATATTTGTCTCCAGTTAACAATAAACTAGAAGCATTACTAATACTCTGTGGGCCTAGGGCTTTGTTATTCAATTTAAGATTGAAGCACAAACAAATATCACTTCATTGGGATGAGTTAAAAACAATCTGCAGGGCTGTGAAATAGTAGCTTCATTACTAGGAGCAGCTAACAGACAGCAGGATTGCAGAACAAAAGCTAGTTTGATTGGTGGAATGTGAAGAAACATGAAGAAAAGGATCATTAACACCTGCTGAGTTTAGAAGGGATCAGGTAGATTATAATGAGCCACAAAGTCAAGTGATTCCCTTAGTATTGCCTGACTAGAAATGCTACTGCCACTGCCACACAGTTGGTTTTCAACTTTGGGTTAACCAGGGATCAAAGGGGAGTAGCGGTGCAAGTGCACTAGTGCACCTCTGCTGGATCTTCCCTTGACTATGGGTTGTTACTAATCACACAGTGACCTTAAAATGATATCATAAAGCCATGGCTTCATATATATGACCATCTCTTATCTATTACAGCACATTGGTGTGGCACAAGGGATGGGATTTTTGCTTCCAAAATGCAAATCTGTACTACTCAAGGTAAGTATAGATTCATAGATGTAAATCCCTTTTTAAATGTAACATTACTGAAAGTTGAGTGCTAGGTAATTAACCAAATCAGTGTAAGGCATCAGTAAAATTTGATTATAAGTCAGTCACCAGAGGGCAGTGTTACACTAAAATAGCCCCAAGATTTGGCCAGGTGGGAAGCTCATGAATTGCTGTTCATCCTGATGTTAGCAGTTCTGTGATATAAATATGGAGCTTCCATCCTTGTGGGTCTTGATATAGAATTTTGGATTATGCTTACAATTAAGTTTTTCCTGACTTGGGGTAAGTCCAAAATCTAAGGAAAGAATATGTGTATCAAATACATATGTATTGTGTTAGCTAATTGATGTGTTTTGGCAAAAGATATCTTAATGGTATGAAATATTCTTTAATTTTTCCCTGTGGAACATAATTGTGTGTGGTGTTTTGGCAAACTGAGATGCTTCAGTGGTAATCCAGGTGCTATACTGTACCCTTAAGGGTGTGGTATTTTTAAGTTTTAGATTGGGGAAAAGGTTTAAAAAAAAAGCTTTGCAAAATCCTACCCCACAGGTAAGTTTCATTGCTGGTTCCTTCCAGATATGGAGGCGGCATTAGCCGAGCCACTTTGCAGGTGTATGCTCCAGTGTCTTGAGGCTGAAGGTTCATCACTTCCAAGAAGACTATGCCCTTCTGAATGTTGCCTGCAGACCTGTACTTACCAGCCTTTTCTAAGAATATGTCAGTTGTGTTTAAAGGTAATATGCTTGAATATATGGTTATTTTCTTCCGGGTATCATTTAATAAAAGCAGCTTCAGATTCCAGTAGACTTCAATATCAGCGTGAGAGAGAAACCGAAAGTCAAACATACAAGCAAGGAATGCAGATGTACCATATTTGATGTATGCTGTGTCAGGATATTGCCTTATTGTGAAATAGTCTGTAAAATAAAGGTACACACATCATTCATTTGACCCACCTCATCCCAGATTCTTTTCTTATCTTCTAGGTCCTCAGCTACTGCTTCCAAATTAGTCCTACATTTTCACACCTGCTTTAACATTCATCTGAATCCAAGTGTAATTGGATACTAATTTGGCTGTTTGATTGCTTAAAAATAGCCTTAATTAAAAGACTGCGTATGCTCTCATCAGGCTGTTGCAGCATCTTTCCTCTAATATTGTAGCCAGAACACTGTTTTATCACGGGCATTTGCTTGCCTTTTCTAACCAGGAGGATGGAGAAGATGGATACTTAAGAGCAGAGTGAGAATACACACTTTTAAATCTCAACTCACGCCAAACTTTTTTTTAAGAGAAACTTTCTGGGGGTGAGGCAAAATAAATTCTACTATGTGCGCGCGCGCACACACACACACACACACACACACACACACACACACACACACACACACACAGAGTTGTAAACTTTATTTCATACTACCCATCCACCAGAGATTCAGTAATGCCAACTGTTGCGAAACTATCGTGAGACTTGGGATTTCAAAGTCGAAATAATTTCATCACACGATCTCCTGATCCAGCTATCAGATCTTTGGATTTTCCTAGCTGGTAAGTGGAGGGAAAGGAGCATAGGAGAGGGAAGAGGTGGGGAGATCAAGGCCCCCGTGGTGAGGGAGGGAGTGGGGCAGAGGCAGCGACTGGGGTGAATGGGGCCCCAGGGCCAGGGTGGATCGTCCAGAGTTGCAGGGAAAGAGGCATGTCTCCCTGCAGCAATGCACCCCCCCCCCAGGGGAGGCATGGGGGCATATGTTTCCCGTGGGGCAGAGGAGAGCTGTCCGCTGCAGGCTGGGGCTCTGCACCCTGCTGCTTTGCCCCAGGAGCTCAGCCGCATGATGCCATTGCCACCTGCTGGTCAGGCAGGGGACGCGGGGCGCATTGGCCACGTGGCATGTCCCTTGCTTGCCCAGCAGCAGGAGACACACTGGGGTTGCACAGCTGGACTCCTGGGGCAAGGCAGTAGGGTGCAGAGTCCCAGCCCACAGTAGGCAGCCTACCTCTGGCCTGCAGAGGACATATGCCATGGCTCCCTTGGCGGTGGGTGCTGCTGCAGGGAGCTGCACCCTTCCACCCACACCTCTGGGTGACCCCCTTCCCCAGCCCTGCGGTCCCATTCACCCCTGCCCCTGCTTCTGCCCCATTCCCTCCCTCACCGCAGGGGCCTTGATCTCCCCCCCCACCCCTTTCCTCTCCCCCCCTTTGCCCCTTTCCTTCCACTTACCAGCTGGGTGCTGTCTGTGTGTCTGTCAGTGTGTCTGTCAGTGTCTCTGTGTGTCTGTCTCTCTTTCTGTCTGCTCCTCACTCCCGATCCACAGCCCGCATAGCCCTGATGGTGCTTCTTACTCCTGATCCACAGTACCCCGCATCCTGCCGGAGTGTGTGGGGACCCTCCCTACATGGGCTCCAAGGCCCACACACACCTTCACAAATAACCCCTCTCACACGCGCACGCACACACACACACACACACACACACACACACATACACACACACACACACTTCAAAAATAGCATCTCATAATTTATGTGCCAATCTCTTGATTTTTTTTTTTAAGCGTTCATCTCATGATTTTTGGCACGGTGGGGTTGGCAATACTGGAGCTTTCACTTTCTGAAGCCCTAAAGTAACCAGGATGGGATGGCACCTTGGAGACTAACTGGTTCAGAGAGGCATAAGCTTTTGGGCTAGGGACAGAAGTTACACATAAACTGGTTTAAGTCTTCAGAAACTGGTTTAAACCTGTAACAGAACAGAGATTCAGTGCACATAAGCCAGTTTCAAAATGGCTAAAACTAGTTTAAGATAAACCTGGTTGAATGTAGTATCAGACTTAGGTCAAACCAGTTTATGAAACTTCTGTCCCAGACCCCTTCTTGAGTCAAGTTAAATCAGAATCCCCTAGCATCCCAGCATAGGCTCTGTGTTCACTTCTTCCTGCAGCCCCCGAGGTCTCAGATTTGCAGTCCAGACCCACAGCAGCAGGACTCTGCAGGGTTGCTTATCACTTCCTCTTCCTGCTTCCAGGTGCCTCTAGGATTTGTAGTCCATGATTACAGCCAGCAGGACTCCACAGGGTTGTTGCCTTCTGTTCAGTACATGCTTACTTCAGAGAAAGGGCTATTCTTGTTCATGCATTTATGAATTCAGTGCCACTACATTTTCCCCCAGCCACCCACTCCAGCCTGGCAGGCACTGCCTGCCCCCCATCTACTCAGGCAGACCCTCCAGCTATCTCTGGGCTGGGACTTGACCATGCCTCCTCCGCTGGAGCAGGGAAAGGGGAAAAGCCTTGGAGCTGGCAGGCTGGGAGGTGTGCTCTAGCATCCCCTGGCTTCTGGCTTGAGCCACTGAAGGCATGCACCTGCATTTCCTGAATCAAAAGTGAATATCTGTTCACTTGTAAATTGATTCAATCTCTACAGCTTATACTAGCCTGCTTAGAACAACCTAACTGATTCAGCCTCAGGCTTTTTGACTATCTGTACTTACCTTGTAGGCCATACCCTACCTTGTCAGAGGCTATGCATCTATGATATATAATGATAGTATCTGACAAAATAGCCTGTCTCCTGGGAAATCATATGCCTCTCTGAACCAGTTAGTCTCCAAGGTATCACCCTGCCCTGCTTTCACCTGACTTCAGAGTAGCACAGCTAACTACCTCTCTCTGCACTCCTAAAATGGAGTCATATTTGCATACACAAATAGTCCTAGTGACGTCTCTGTGGCTGCTCATGTAAGTTCTACTCACTGTGAATAAACAAGCAGAGAGGTGATTTGGAGGATGTATGCAGCTCACCCTGGAGTGCCAAAAAAAATTGTTAAATGATATTAGATATTTCCTAATTAGACAGTTAAAATACTAAATCAAGCTGGATAGCCAAGCAAGAAGAATGCCTTTTAGTAAATAATGTTTTCCCCTAAATGCTGGAAAACTGATTCAAAGAAAGTCAGGAGCCTAAGTTAAGCTGAATTAACTTCATGCCTTCCATTAAAATGTAGAAGTATTATTATAAAGTAGAATTTTCTAATGTTATTTAACAAACTTCTTAGCTTTCTAAAGCTGAATGGGACCTGTGTTACACTAAGTACTATGACCTGGATTTCAAAAATGTCTAAATCTGTTAAGGACAAGTCCCACAGAAAGGGAATGGAAGTTTTGTGTTACAGTCGCAAAGGTAGCTTTTGAAGAGGTTGTGTTCAGATTCAGTTATAGCATGCAAATGCCCCTTCTTCTAAGGACATCAACCCTCTAAACTGAAGAATTCCTTTTCACCAATACCATCCCCACCCCTTTTTCAGTAAAAATCAGGTGAAAATTTCCTGATAATTTTTATCTATCTATCTAGCTATCTATCTATTGGGGCCAAGACTGGTCATAAAGTAATCCTTTTATGCCCAGTATCAGTGCTGATACAGTTTAAATGTATATGCAAGAGGGTCAGGGGGTAGAGGTAGGAGCAGGTCAGAATGGAACCTGATGGAGCGATGGTTACAAGAATAAAATATGACTTTAGTTTTGAGTCTCACCAACAGGGAATGGGCAAAAATAAAATATCTGTTTCCTTACATGCAGAAAACAGCTTGAACAATATGGATTCTAAGAGCTTGGAAGTCCTCCTAAGGGAGAGTGGTAACTCCCTTTGCCTACGTGTGAAAAACAGGCCTACAGTAAAAGTAATTCTGTTTATGCATCTGATGAGCATCAGAACCCACCAATCAAGAAAGAGCAGGAGTCAAATTTTAGCCAATTTACCTGCTGTCTAAGCTTGAAAAGTAAATTTTGGTTTGTAACGAAGATGGTGGGGACAGAGGAGGAAGGATGTATTCTGAAGAGGAAATAACAAATGAGAAAGAAGAGCAATCTTAGTGTTCCAAATATTTTGCAGTCACTTCATTTGTGCCAGGATTATGTATAACCATTAATGTTTACCAGAAAGCTTTACTAACAGGGATCCTGGGTTTTTCTGATTAAAAAAAAAAACCCCCACAAATTCTCTGCTAAAAAATTTCAACTTCTCTGATTTAAAAGCCCCCAAATCCACAATTAAAATGAAACGCCACTATATATATAGGTATCAGTGGAACACAATATATTACAATATAACCTCATAAATCCAACATGCTTGGGACCAAGCACCTGCCAGAAATTTTAAAATTCCACTTTTTGAAACTGGAGCACCAGCCAGACTCGGAGCAGTGGCTGCTGCATGCAGAGTGGGGTGGTGGATGGTGGTGGCAGCCACTGCGTGCAAACTTTCCCCTCTGCATCTCGAGGCGTGGAGGGAGAAGTTTAAAAAGTGCTGGACTTTTGAGAATTATTAACTTTTGATATCTAGATTTATGTGGTTATACTGTATAGATATATGTACAATTTTAAAGCAGTTTGGAAGCCTACCAGTGCCTCAGCTACTATAATAAAATACATTCTGAATACCTATACATTTTGGCATTTGATTTTGGGTTTTTTATCATGGAAAATTAGAGTTCCCCTGCCCCCTTTGCTCACCAGGACATGGGTCCAGGCCCTTCACTCCTAAGCCACATCCCGCCAGCTCTGCTGGTGTCCCTCACTCCCCACCCACAACCCCCTGGCCCTGCTGGTGACCCACGGCCCCCACCCTTCAGCCCTGCCAGAGGAGGATCCCAGCTGCCAGAGCTATGGAGCCAGGGACCTGGGTCCACAACACCCTGCCCCCCACAGCAGTGCCTGAGCCCTGGTTATCACCTGTGGGAAGCAGTGGCTGCTGCAGCCCAAGTGGGGAGTGGAGCACGAAGCCCGGCTCCCCCTCCCCCACGGGTGGCATGGCTGGAGCACAGGCTGTGGAGAGGGTGGGTGCCCAGTGGGAGGGACCTGGCACAGCAGGGTAGAACGGTGCTGGGCATGGAAGCTCAGTGCTGCTGCTGGGAGCTCCATGCTGCCATAGCAAGGTGCCCCCTGCTCACCTGACAGTAGTGAGGGGTACATCTGTTGCCACCCCTGTTGCTGCCAGGCAAGCAGGGGGCACCTTGCCAGGGTGGCTTATGGCATGCAGTAGCAAGGAGCTTCCCCACCCAGCCCCACTCTGACTGGCCCACCTGCTAGGCCATGGATGCCCCAGGGGGAGGGCAGCAAGGCAGGGAGCCTAAGTCCTCAGCGGGCAGCCCACATCTGCCCCCGTCCTGTGCACAGATCAGGGGGGCACATGCCCCCTCTTCCCCCCAGGAGTGTGCACAGTGGTGGGGAGCCAGCCCCGCTGCTACCCCACTGGACAAGCCACCTGCGGCCCCATCCCACTCCCCTCCCAGGACCTACCACCATGGATTCCAGCCATGGGCCCCAAGACCCACACAGCTGAGCAGCAGCCACAGCCCCAGACCTAGCACTGCCCAGCTCCCTTCCCCACTCCCTATGAGGGCCACAATTCCCTCTTCCCCTGCCAGACTTATCTGCAGAAGCTGCTCTCCAGGCTGCCTGGCAGCCATGTGCATATATACACAGCACCCCCTGCCTCGCTGCCCTCCTCCCACTCCCCACAACCCCTTGCAAGCTGGCACTCTGCCAGCCTCCAGAGAGCTTTGTAAAAGTGGAAATTCTACATGTTTTTTCATTAAAATTAAAAACTCACATTTTTCTCAAAAGGGAAAATCCATGCTTTTTCTGTTTTTCCATGGGAAACGGAAAACCCAGATCCCTGGTCATAAACAAGAGCCTCTCTTAATGTATTTAATTACAAATCAAACCATTCACTCTTTCAGTGACTTTCACTTATTTATAAAGTTTTGAAGAAGGCTTCAGTGCCTTCTGATTTATATGACAGTTAATCGTTGCTGGTTGGCACTCTCCTTTCTTGTAGAAAGTCTGTAAATTACTTTGTAATGGATGACTAAAGTCAAGTACTGAAGAAGATTCCAGCTTCTATTTTCTTTCCCAAAAATAAGCCAGTGAAATAGAATAAAACGTCAGGCATGAATTAAAATCTCAAGTGTGTGAAAGCAGAAGAACTGCCTGTGACTCTTGCCTTGCTGCTCTAATGGAACAGAGTTTCAGTCCTAGAAATTAAGGTTTCATTAGGAATGTTTGTAGATTCTATAAACTGTCAGGGTTGTGCCTCAAGGCACAGCTCCAGGAAGCACATGATGAGATGCAATTAGCTATTGTCATCCTTTAAAAAAAAAAAAAAGCAAAGAAAAGCTGGAACTGAGCATAAATAGTACTTGCCTAAAACAATAGTTCCAAGACAGGTAAACGGTGTGATTCATCCTAACTCTAAAGTCTGCTCCCAGCCCACAGAATGCATAGCGGCATGGTGTGGCTGGTAGGGAAAAGTGGACTCACATGGATATCTCCTTAATGTATCCTTCTCACTTGATCTAACATTTGATTGGTCTGAAATGAGAAGCCAATACTTACTGGCTGTTCTGGTAAAAATCCATAGTGAATAGGGCTGTGCGAAACAGCAGCATTTCATTTTGACTTTTGTTTCGCCATTTTGAAGCGACAGTATTTCATTTTAAGTTTCATTTCATTTCGAAGCACTGTTCCATTTTGTTTTGTCGAAATTGTTTTGCTTTTTCAACGCTGTTTTGAAGTTTCGCCCATAGGCTATAATGGGGAATCATGAAACTGCCTATAACTTTGTCATTTCTTGCCTGATTCAAATGAAAACAGCAGGCATGGTAGCCCCTGCTGAGGCCACAAAGCCTGCTAAATTTCAAGGAGATAGGTGCACGGGTTTCTGGGAAACTGTACCTCAGGCTGTTGAAAAGCAAAGCTCATGACATGAGTGACACTGTGTGTGTTAGGCACACCGTCACTGGTGCTTGTGCTTCTACACAACATGGCAGTGTGCCCCAGTGAGGACTCCTCCCCTACAGCCTCAGTCTGGCCCACCACTTTAAATAACAACAGGTAAGCAGCAGAGTAGCACTAGCATCTCAGGCAGTCAAACTGTGACAGAGCCTTTCTTTCCTTTCCTGCAGGAGTTTCTTCTCCAGCAGCTGCCAGAGAACTCTTCCTGCCAGCCCCAGCCCTGGGGCTTAGATGTGCCCAGGGCCCTGCGTCCTTCTGGTCAGCTGACTGGGGACAGGTGCTAGGGGTGTTGGTCTAAAGATATGGCACTGGCAGACATGGTATGTTTCTATGGGCCAATCTGATATCTTTTAGTAGACCAACTGAATATTTGGAGAAATATATCTTAGCAAGCTTTCAGGTTGAAAAACCCTTTGTCAGGCTGAGGAAGCACCTGCAGTTGGTGTGTATGATCTTCCTGAATAGAAGGAATGGTAAAGAAGCCAGAGGCTGGTGGATGGCATGCTAGCATGGGACAAGGGATCTCCCTCTTCCACATTCCCCTGCCTCCACCCTTCTGCCTCCCTGACTCTCTTCACCCACACCTCCATCCACTGATCCAGGCTTTGGCTACCATATACGCTCCCCTTCACCCTCGGGTCACACATGGCAGCCAGCATGTAGACTGCAAGGGATCAAAGTGTTTCCTGATGCCCTCCTTCAGCTGCCTCACCAGTGCCTGCACATCTGGTGACAGCAGCTTACCCCAGCCAGGAACACTGATGTCCTGGAACTTCTCCATTTGGTTCTAAAGTTCCCTCACCATGGGGATCACCTGGCTAAGGAGGGCATTGCCAACGCCGGCCTCAGGGAAGGGCTTGAGAACCACCAAGATCTGGGAGATGGTATCCCACTCAGCTCTGTTAAGGGGGCCACTGATCCCAATCTCCCTGAGCAAGGCCATCTTATGGATGACTTTCTGTTGCTCCACCTGCCCCTCAAGCATCAGGTATATGGAGTTCCACTGAGTCTCTACATCCTGCATGATTTTGTGTTGCAGGATGTTCAGCTCTGCCTGTTCGTCCCATAGCATCTTGCCCCATTGATGTTCCAGTGAAAGTAACCTGCCACCTTCCTGCATTTGGAAATGAGCTTGCTGGTGGTGCTGGTGCCATCACTGGCTGCCCTGTTCCCCTCTAAGGAATCCCTGACAGTGAGGTGGAATGTGTGTGTCATACAGTGGATACCAACAAAGTTGGCATCACAGATTGCTGTGACCATATTGACCCCCATTGTCAGTGACCATAAACCTGCGGGTGAGTTCACCCTGCCCAATGAGCCACCCCTACACCAAGCAGTTCGTGGCCTGCCATGATCTCGGTTGCCGTGTGGGACTCTTCCATCACTTTGGCTTGGAGGAGAGCCGATCAATGGCCTGACTGGTTGCACCAGTGCCCTGTGAGGGAGAAGTAGGCATGATCTCCACCCCAGCTGCTCCAGATGTCCGCGGTGAAGTATAAGGCCACCTGTGGGCCTGCCTTGCACAGCTCCTTCCTCAAGTACTCCCTGCATGCCTCATACAAGGAGGGAACCACTATCCTCCTGAAGGTGGTGCATGCAGGCACTTGGTATGATGGGGCCACAAGCGCCATGAGCTGCCTGAACCCTGGCCACTCAACGAAGGAGAAGGGCTGGCCATCCACAGCAAGCATGTCCACAGTGGTCTGGGTGATCTTGCTTGACTTTGCAATGTGCCCTGCTTTCTGTCCACCTTTCCCCCACTGTTCCAGCGTGGCCTGCCTCTGCTTCATGGGGACAGGGGCTTTGGAGCGAAAGAGGGACTTCCCTTTGGGCAAGCTCCCACTGGTGCCAGGCTGAGGAGGAGCAAAGGCAAGGGGGTGGTGCCTGCAGAGATCATCAGCATCCCCATAGTGCTCATGTGTTTTGTTCCCTTGCCCCAGATGGCTTTGGCTCGGCAGTGCAGGCAGATAGCATATGTGGAATCATCTGCCAGGTCAAAATGATCCAAAATCATGCTACCCACTCACTTCTGGGGTGCAGGTACATGTGCGGATGCTGCCTTTTCCCCCTCCTCAGGAGGCAGAGGCATAACAACAGGAGGAGCGGACTCAGCTAAGATGCTTGCCTCTGCAACCTCTACCTCAGCCTCCTCTGAATTGCCTTCTGGGGAAGGAGACCTGACTCTAGGGGAAACTTGAGGGGTGTGAAGCACAAACTCAGATGATTCCCCTCTTTCCCCAGAATTTCCTTGCTATGGCACTTGGATCCAGATCCAGCTTTTCCCATTCTGAGCCTTCCAGTGCCAGAGGAAGTGACATGGGGATGAAGGAGACTGTCATGACGGTGCTGGTGCTGCTGCTTGTTATCATGGTGGTGGGAGTGGGTGAGTTATGGCTGGTGCCATGGGGGTGGGTGGGCTATGGGTGGGTGAGTTATGGCTGGTGCCACAGACTCAGGCACAGGCAGTGGCACTGGCACTGCTCCCCTCTCCTTGCTGCCTGTAGAACTAATGGAAGCCTCATGCCTGCTTGTAGAAAAGTCTCAGTTTGGGAGGGGGGGAACATACAGCTCTCCCTCTACCCCCTCTTCCACCCCTCCCTGAAGGCTTGCCAGTTGACTTTCCAGCACACTTCATGGTGTGCTTCATAGTGTCTTTGCCTTGGTGTGCTGGGAAATCTGTATGTTCCTCTGTAATATAATCTGATTTATGTAATATATGTAAATAATTGTATATGTATGTGTATTTATGTAATGTATGTATGTATTTATGTAATAAATAAATTAAAAATATATAAATGTGTGTATGTGTTCCTGTATAAATTCTATATTATATTATGCAATATGTGCTGTGCACAGTGAATGGAATGCACACTATGAAAGAAAGCACAGATTTCTTTTCTGGGGGAAAAGAATCCAAATAGGCTAACAAAAACAAATAGACTAACAAAACCAAAAAGAGGATTTTTGGGGAGGAATACATTGAAAGGAATGGATGAATATAATAATAAAATAAAAGGGTATAGAAAGCAAAAGGTATTGATGAATCCCATTGGCTAGGCTAGCAACTAGGAAATGAATGATAGTCTTTGTTGTCTGACGCTACTGGAAGACACAGGTCAGTAACTGACCCCAAGGCAGAAAGCAGCTCAGTTCAAACAATGCTGCTTTTGATGCTGTTTTTCCATCCCTCCCCCAGAGCACTGGGATTGGAAGGGACCTCAGGGAAGGATCACAGTCACTGGCCAGCTACACAGTCAATATCAGAGCTGTCCTTCCCCCCTCCTTACTTTCTGTCTCCCTACAGGCAAGCCCAGCTTCAAAACTTGAAATGCTTCAAAACTTTTGAAATGTTTCAACTGCCCTCATTTCGTTTCAAGGCTGTTTTGAAGCCTTTCATTTCATTTTGATGTTGCTGTTTCGAGCTTGAAACGAGTCAAAATAGCCTTGAAACGAAACAGCCGGCAAAGTTTCTCATGGCCCTAATAGCGAACGCATCATAACAGTATTATAATGTCCAAAAATCCTTTACAAGTAGATCCAGCCTTCTGCAAACCTGTCTGTAAGCTACTCAAATTTAATCACTTAGATGTAAGAAGCCATAACATTCATCCTATAATTAGTTTGTAAGCCAATCACTTTGACTATTCTCAGTATTTGGTTGGTCACCTTAATCTCATGGTATTAATCCCTGATTGGATAGTAAAGTCTTTGAATAAAGGAATAGTGACTGACAAGTTATAATGCACCGTTGTCCAAAATTCTTAATGATGTACCCTAATTTAACTGAATCCTTTGGGACTCGCAAGCATTTTCTGATATACTTGGATATTATTCAGAAACTTAAAATTAAGGGCAAATATGTTCACAGACAAGAGCACACTGAAGTTGGTGCTCTTATTCACAAACCAGTTTGCAGCCAACTGCCCTTTAGGAACAGGCAAACCAAGCAGTCAGGTTGGGGAAAAGTGAGTGCAGGACACGGCTGTACCAAACTCTTGCTAAGCTACTTTAAATTAGAGGAGAAGGACCTCATTTACGATTTTATTAGACATTTGAAGAGTTAGTCAGGTTCCAAAGCTGTTCAGGTAAAGCTGGAACAAGTTTAGTTGCCAAGCAGCGCTAGTGTGAAATTCTGTGAGTTTTGCATGACTTTGATCCAAGATCAGGCAAAAGTTGGCAGTATTGGCCCTTTTCTCTCTCTCTTTCTCTCTCTCTCTCAACTTGTAGATAATTCAAAACTGGAAATTCAGAAGGTACAAATTCCCAGCAAAAATATGAAGTGTTTCAGAACCTTCCTGAAGTTCAAGTTCCATATGTGTCCATAGGCTTTTATAATAATGATTTACAATGAAATACATGGCAAGCAGAAAGAGGAGCTATGGTATTAACAAAATATGGCAAAAGGAGTACATTTGGTTTGTGTATTAGCTGGAAAGAATTGGTTCTAAACTGATGTTCTGTGGGTGCATCTACACAAGCAATTAATTGGAGCAATAAAGTCTGGCACTGTTTGCACTGGAAAAAACTGCCCCTGGGCACAGTGTTTGCATGTGAACCTGGGATCACAGTAATTCAAGCTGGGGCAGAGCAGCCTCATGCTGATAAGACCCAGGGTAGGGAGGGTCAACCCCAGGTGGATGTGGAGAGCAGCAGAGGGGCTGGCTGGAGCATGAGGGTGCTACAGTGCAGGGTTAACCAGCAGGCAGTCCCCACACTGTAGCACCCCGCTTACCTCAACCAGCCCCTGTCACAGTCTACATGTGTGTTTGAATGCATATAATGACTCCACTGTAAGATAGTACTGTCCCCAACAGTACTATCCAGCAATGGAGTTGATTAATTTACAGCTCCCTAAAATGGGTGTGATGCTTTACTGTGGAGCTAATTAGTCAACTGCAGTAAAGTGCATGTGTAGATGCACACAGCATCATTCTTTTTCCCAGCCAGCAGGTGTAAGCCAGTTTGAATTTTAAGCCTCCCCTTCAGGTTAATTCCTGAAGCATGACTGAAAGCAGTTTGGAAGAAAAGGCATGTGTATGTCCCTGCATATAGAAAGTTGCTGGATGCTACTCAGGTCTAAATTATTAGGTTATAGGTAAGTCATTTACCCCTTACAGCTGAGCTTGCATTCCAGCAGGAGCTGTACAGAGGTAAAGGATGTGCATAGATGGTAGTCATAGAAGGACTTGGCTATCCTCATGGGTCCCTGTTCCAGCTGGGATCACAGAAATGCCCAATTAAATTCTTCTTTTATAACCGGCAGTTGGTGTTAGCTGGAGTTGTTCTGTTAGATTAGCATGCTTGCCTAAAGTGCTGGGAAATTATTGGAAAGGAGGCCAAGAAGAGTGTTCTGGGGATTGATCTGCTTTTTGTTTCCAGTGGTAACATATTAGATGAAGTGCTGGTCATTTAAACTGACAAAGCTTAACCTTAGGCGCTGGCAACACTGCAGAGACAAATGGTTAATAACTTTTTGCATGTTGACAAATAATCTCAGTAGCAGAAGAAGCTAGTAAATAAATGCATGAGTAGGAAAGGTGGATCCAATTTTCTAGTTAGCCACCTGGCAAGAAGAAACGGAAGAAAGGGAAATCTGTATTAGCTGTATACAGGCTGTACCTGAAATCACATTCTACCCAGCAGCTCTCATAGGAGCAGCACAAAACTTATTGCCCAAGTAAAGGAGGGCCTAAGATACCTTGAAGTCAACTGTGGGCTTCTCCAGGAACTGGAAAGAGCCCAGGCATAACTAAATAGTCCTGGAAGCTGTCCAAAATATGACCATCCTAGGGATTTGGCTACTTGTTGCTCAGAATCTCCTCAGTATTGACATGCTGCATATTCAGGGCTTCTGCAGTAATCCCCGGTAGATACCTTTCAGCCACGGGGCCTGTACCAAGGAGGTCCTCTTCTGTCCAGAACTAGGGATTTCAGGATTTTTTTAAAGGTGTTTTGGCCTTTCACAGTTAACTTACAGAACCTGAAAGAAACTTCAGTAGAACCCAAAACACCTAGAAACCAACCAGCTGTCTCAGTGTCCTGTGAAATGCATTGTCTTGCTGGGAGGGCACTCTCCTATGAATTTAGGAGATGTCAGTTTGAACGTTAGAGAGGAGAGCATTGAACCCACTTCCAGGCTGAGTGTTCAAAGGACTCCAGTAGACCCAGCAATTGAAGCTGCTGTGTGGAACAAAAAGCTGTGGCTAACGGGTGTGCTCAGAACACACCTACAATATCTTATCTCTCTGGGAGACTTAAGGTGCCCAACTGAGGATCACACTGGGGTTCAGGTAAGAGAGAGAAACACCAAGCTGCTCAGTCCTGCCAAGCTAACAGTGATTCTGGGAATAAGAAGTAGAACTTTGTGCCACAAGAACCTTGCTAGCATAAACTTAGGTATCTGCAGTAGACCGGGGTGGCCAAGATATGACCCATGGGCTGGATCCAGCCCATGGAGTCATGTCATCTAGCTTGGGGGGCTCCCCACAGGTCCAGAAATTTGGCAGCTGGATGAGTGGTGGCAGCGTTAATTGCCACAGCCCCTGGACCTGTGGCAATTAATGCTGCTATTGCTTCTCCTGCCACAACATTTCTGGACCCATAAAAAGCCCTCTGGGCTGGACCCAGAGTGTGGAACTGTGTCATCTGACTTACAGGGCAGAAAGTTCAGTGATGGGAGGAGCAGCAGCTGCCACAGCTCCGAAGACCACAGCAGTTAACACTGCCACTGCCAAATTCTAACCCCACAGCCTAGATAACTTGGCTTCGTGGACCCATCCCACGCCACTCATCCAGCCTGATGGAAAGGAATATTGTGAGGGCAAAGGCATTTCAAGAACTGCTCTGATTCTCTGATAAGAAGACAACACAAGTACCTATGATGGTGACTTAGATGGATTTTTGCAAATATAAAATTTATTTCTTACCAGTCTTAAATATGGTGCCTTTCAATCAGATCCCTTACTATCTACCTCTTCTTGAAATTAAATCACAGTTATAGAAATTTCTTCTTGTACAAGTCTTTCCAGACATCAAAATACCACTGCCAGTCTCTGGCCCACATTTTCTTTCTATAAAATTCATCTGGAAAGAAAATTACTAGAATTGACCTGATACCATGGTAATTATGTTGAAGGTAGAGTTACACAAAGAAATAGTCAGTGAACAGGTAAAGAGTATCCCAATTATTTCTCCATAGGTGATTGAATGATGCCCATTATGGTGGAAAGTAACCCAAAATCTGAACTTGAATGTAAATGAGTAGACCACTGCACTAGGAATCAAGACTGATTGCTATGAATCCTCCCCACAAAAAATCTATCCCTCTGTAAAGATCTTTCAACCACAGAACCCTTATGAGACTCCCATTTTTTGGTTACTATGAACATCTTAGGTGGATAAAAAATGATGTTACAACTAAGCTATTCACATCCTGCGGTGGCTTACAGTGGCTTATGCTTCTCTGAACTGAAAATGCTTCCCCACTACATAGCCTTCCTTGAGATACTTCAGCTTGTTCACAGAATGAGGTTTCTTCTTTTTAATTCGCACTTCTGAACTTTTTTAATGTTTAGGAAATGTGAAAAAAATGTGAAGGCTGAAATGAAAAGCCAAGAGTATCAGTTTGAGTGTTTTGACATTAACGAGGGTGGGAAAACTTCACCAACTGAGAAACAAATGAGAAGCAGAGCTATCCTGCGTACAACCTTGGGAAGACTCCATTGTAGCAAAACCCCCAGTTTTTCGGGGGTTTTTTTCTTTTAAAATGCATTCCCTCCCCTTCCCTAACCATTTCTGACTTTTTCTTTCCTTCTCTATTCCCTATAGATAACTATAAGTGAGCTAAGACATAGAATAAGCTTCAGCATTTTATTTTGGTAGCAGGTTGTATTTCTTTTGCTTTTTCTCCTTCTTTATATTGTATAATTATTATGTTTATATTGATTTTTACTGTTCTATATTACTGTTTTACTGGTACTATATGATTTAGGCCTACATATGTAAGTTAGCATAAGTCATGTCAAGTTTCCATTTTGTTTGTCAAGTCTCCATCCTGTCCCCAGGCCCAGTTGTGTAACCCATGACTCACACCTACCCCTCCTATGTAACTTAGTTCCTGAATGAATGGGGATGAATGAGGGTGCTTGAGAGACAATGGCAGTAGGTCTAAAAATATCTCCCTCTGAATGACCGAACCATCAAAACGAATACCTGGACCAATGACCCAGCCCTTGAAACTACCCTCAGCATTCAAGAAACAAAAGATGAGGCAACCCACCATTGTGCCAGGCTGCACATGCTCAGTAAGAACACCTGGAGCCCCTGGGACAGGATTGACATTGCCTGGCCAGGCCCTCCCCATAGGAGATCAGAGGTAGTCTGCCCCATAAAAGGGGTAGTGAAGACTGACTCCTTGGGATGCCCTCTCCATCTGGACCAGCACCATGCCACACCACCTATCCACCCAGAGGCCCTGCCAGCAACCCCCCTCTGGACAACACCTGCTGGACAAAGACCCCTTTCCAGCCTGGATAGGTAGCTATCACCCCCACCCTCTCTTCAACCAGGGACTTGGACTCTGTTTCTCTTCCCTACCTGGACTCCAGCCCTTCCACTGAGTCTCTTTCTCCTGTTGCTATTGTGAGTGATTGTGTGTGCGTGTATGTGTGAGAACCAATAACTTCATGGGGCTGTGTAGTGTGTTGTCTGTTTAATAAACGTGTTATTTGGACCCCTGAGTTGGGTTTTGCTTTTCTGTGGTTCAGCCCTGCTCCAGTCTCTGCTCCTTGTCCCTCTAACTTCTGTCTCATTTCTCCCTCTCCTGCTTCTGGCTCACTGCCACCTCCAACACCTGTCCTGAGCTCCTCTCTGCCTCCAAACCCACTGTCTCATTGCCACTGTCTTATCCCCACTGCCTTTTCCCCTGAGCAACCAAGTTTCTGCCTCAGTTTCTTTCCTGGCTGTCTCCTCCTTGCCACTACTTATCTGCTCCCCTCCCCCCCCCAATATCTCAGCTGTCTGCCTCAGTTTCCAGCCCCAAGCTCCCAGGTTTCTGTCTCTCTCTCTTTCTTGGCTGTCTCCTCCTTGCCACCAGGCTTCTTTTTTTCCCCTCTCATGCACCAGTGACTCGAGTAACCCTGGGGCTACTTGACCTTAAGTAAACCCAAGCCTCAGTTCCTCAGCCAGCTTCTCTGTAGTCCACTGGTCCTAATTCTGATTCTGTCAGCTTTCACTCCCTACGCTTTAACTCTCTCTCTCTCACCTTAACCTTCCCCCAAGTATCCCAGGTACCCCAAGCACACATATACATACCGTACGATCCAAGTTAGGAACTTACCTATGTGTAGGTGGGTTGTATGTGTGTGAACTAGTGAGTGTGTGTGTGTGTGTGTGTGTGTATATCATTGTGTGCATGATATACGAATTAGTGATCTGTGTATGTGTACTGAGTGTGTGGGTATTGACAATTGATTTTTGTCTAATTTTTAGTGTGTAGTGTGTATGTGCTTGAACTGGTGATAGGTATGCATGTGCCTAGGCTGGTTTGGATGTATACGTGCCTGAGCTGGTAGTATGTGTGTGTACGCACCTAATTGATTTGTGTATTTGTATATGTGCAATTGTGTCACACCCTCCTGTCGAACAGCTCAATATTGAAATCCTGAGAGTTGGCCGGACCCCACAGGGCAACACCATTTGAAATAGTTACATTACTTTTGAAATTAAACATTCAAGAGAAGTGTTTGAAACAGAGAAACCCAATTGCATCTTTGCAAATGACCAGAAGAAAGGTGACAGTTCCCATGTGAAGGAAAATTCACTCTGTGTTTCAGTACCTTATTACTGAAAGTGCTTAAGCAAAGCCAAGACCATCCCTTTCTGGGTGTGTGGGAGTAGGGGTAGGGAATAACAAAAAATGAAGTCACGCACAGAGAAAATTCCAGTATAGGTTCCCCTGGCAAAGCTCATTGTGTCTTGTCTCATGCTAACGTGTGGAAGGGTGAGATTTGAATGGAAAAGGATCAGTTCACATCTTTGTGGAAGGCCTGACCAGTTGGCACAGCAACTTTGTGTTTTCTGCACCACTCGCATGACTTCCATGGGGCTAGCTAACAATGCAGCTCAGTTAGATAACTATTGCTACGGGAAGCAATGGAAAGAGAGGTAGCTCAGGATGTATTTTTCCAGGGTAATCTCTGCAGTAGCATGTGGTGCAAAGGGGAGAGATGGATGGGGAGGGGATGAGAGAAAAGGAAGGGTTTGTGCTTTCGCCCTTCCCCCAATCCAGGTCAAAGCAATATCTACCTGTTCCTGAATTAAATAGAAAATCACTTATTCGACATATTGCATGTAGGGGAAAATGCAGCTAATAGTAAATGCAGAATGCAGCATTCCTTGCTATTTCCTTTAATATTGTAGCCACCAGTGTGCTGGGTCCTGTTGAAATGTGGAAGGTATCATACCTGCCTCCATGGAGTTTGCAGTGGGCCTAATTCTGCAGTTATTTATGCATGGATAATTTTTGGTTCACATGTATCATACATTCGAGTCACTCATGTACATAGCTGTGTGCAAGATGAGACTGAGTAACAGGCTCCTATACACGTGCAGGGAGCCTGCTCTGACATGCTGCAATTCCAATGCATCGGAGCAGTCTGGATTAATCAAGTCTGCTGGAGAGTGGCAATGAACATGCTCCAGCAGCCTCCAGCATCCCATGTATCAGCATCCACCTCATTTGACAAGCTTTAGTTCGAAGCACCCCACAGCCATTTTTCACCATGGGGACACTGATACATGCAATGCTCTGGGTGTTTTTAAGTAGCGTGGCTCTCGGAGCTGTGCTAATTAAAGTGCTGACCCATGCCTTCTGGAGCAAGTGCATAAACACCCATAGGTTCCTAACATCTGGAGATGGTGGGCCCAGTTCTATAATTCTGTGGTGAATCCAGTCAGTGGCACTCTCCTGAAGTAAACTGAGGATGCTCAAGAACTGGCTTGCTGCCTTCTTACTACCTACCTTATTGACTTGTACCTGCCTATGAAATGTCTGGCTAGTGTTCACTGTTGGACAGAAGCAACAGGACTGAGTCACAGTAATACAGAAGCCAGAGACAGGAAAGACATATGCTTATCTAGTCCTGTGCCAAGCACATTTCCCACATTTCCCATGGTATAATGTGGCAATGAAGTCAGAGGGAAGCTGCCAAGTTAGTCATTGCACTTTAGAATACATTTATGAGAGAAGGAAATACTTATGCCCTTTGGCTGGTGCAAAAACTTGGACTGTGGGACTTGAAGACAGGTTCATCCTAGACCAAAACCGGGTGCCCTTGAATGAAGCCCTATAACTCACTATGCATAGGAGGGACTGGAAGTGAAGTATCCTCCATTGGTAGTGGCCCCATGGCTCTAGGATTTGCTTCTGCTGAAGAAACATTGAAGGACAAGCCTGGGCACATCTAGAGTATTGTGGTCTAGTTTTTGCCTCAGGCTTTTTCAAATGATTGAAGTCTGAAACCTTGGGCTTTTAGTGGCACTGAAATATTGTAAAAGCAGGACAGTAGCTGCCCAGCCAGGGCTTTCTCAGTCATCAAGCTGCAGGGTAGGATGGTGTATTTTTTTCCTTGGATTGATTATGTCCCACTTTAAACTACATAAATGGCACCCAAAAGCTGGAGCAATGGAGACTTAATAAGTGTGTTTTATAACCTTAATCTGCCACATGGGTGCTCTTCTCAAACAAAATTGCTATTGTTCATTTAATCTGTCCAGTACAGGAGTATGCTAGCTCTCCAAGTATCAGCAGAACATGTAAAAAGAAAAAGAAAAAGAACTATTTCAGCTAGTGGTGAGAACTATTTTCCATTTGGGATTCTTGTCCTAAAATTCTGTAAATAATTATAATATTAAGAAACTCCTCTAAACTTAGGTGTAAGCAACTACTTTTAGAACATATTCTCCTGAACTTCCTGAAATTATTCCTAATTGTTTTAACTGTAGTCCACTAAGAGAACTGTGGTGTCTCACAGAGTTATGTTTGTAATGTTCTAAACAGCAATGTTTATGGAAATGACTCTTAAAAATAACTAAGAGCTAGAGAATTAGACCCTGTATTAATTAATAGAAAAGACTGACTCAGTCATGCAAGATGCCAAGCAGTCTGGCCCTGATCCAACAAAGAACTTAAGCATATGCATTTTCCTTACAACACACAAGTAGCACTCAACAAGAGAACCCATGCTTAAAGTTTAAGAAGTGCTTTGCTTGACAGAAGTCAGAACACTCAATACCTTTCAGCATTCATTTGACTCTGAGTAGTCACAAGCTAAGCACTCTTGCACTACTCAAAAAATACTTGGAAGATGGCATGCCTATTACTTTTTGACACATTAGATAGAAGCTATATATATTGATTTATCAAGCCATACCAAGCACTGCCATTCATAGTAACCTTGCATACATCTTTTAATTCTAACAGACCAAAAAAGTATATGTACCGATTAAAACAATGCCAATTTAAGTTAGGTTTTACTGCCTTAGATGTTACCATAAAAAAGATAGATTGAAGCCTAAAAAGACACATTTCTTCAAAGCCTACCTGCTATTGTGAGCTTAATTGGTTTTAAGTGGCAAAACATGGAAGAAACACTCTAAATAAGGCTCAAGCTAGGACAATTTCAAATATTTCAATTGCCACATTCTTGAAAAAGGTTAATTGAAGATCTCCCCAATACTTCTGGTAGCTATGCTGCTGTGAACTCACCAACATTAAATCTGCTCTACTCACTTCATCTGTGGAGACTTACTGCAAAATAAACTTTTTCTTTAGTTCTCCTTAGTAAAAAGAGGAATGAGCCTGAGGCTAAAACAGAAGTCTGTGAATCAGGAGATGAGGGTTTTAGTTCATCCTCTGCTACTGACTTGATATGCAATTTTTGAACAAATTGTTTGCCATCTGCTCAGCGGTTTCCCCAGACCATGAGAAAGAGGCATGATGCCAACTTTGTACATGTTCCTCAAGTGCTTTCATTACAAAGTAATTAACTTTAAACATCATAAGTAAGTATATGCTGTGCTCACTTGTAAATAATGATGTTTATCCCACACCTTATTTTGACATTCAGGTGAAGTCTATAATAGCAAGGCGCAATATAATAGTAGCATTTAACTTTGTTGTTTCTCACAGGCATATTCAAGCTACTGTAACAATTCCAACAGAATGACGTTTTTGTGCTAGAAAATTACAAAGACTAAAGACCCTGAAAAAACTGCTTTGTCTTTATGGTGATGCTTTTCTATGGGAGAAAAACACCTGAGGTGCTTACTGAAATGATCCAGTATTTCACCCTTGGATATAAAATAAATCTTGTAATGATCAAACGAAATTTAAAAAAGAGAACAGAACCAGGAATCAAAGCAAACGTACACGCTGTGACCATACCTTCATGCTGTAGGTTTAAGCACTTCCAAACCTTGCTTAAGAGAAAGACAAGCAGGACACGAGAATGCATGGGTTTTTCCCCGTATTTCCCAGCTCACAATTTGAACAAATTAAAGACTCCCTTGTAAAACGAAGTATCTTTTGATTTGTTTTTCTTGATTCTGCTAAAAATATAGTTAGTAAAAACTTAAGATCTGTAATCATTGGTCTCTGCAGTTGTTAACCACAAAACAGGAAATGTCATACAAGACATTTCTCTTGTTGAAGGAAAGGAATGAAATAAAAGTCTACAAAAATATCAGTAAGGAAGCAACCCCAGATTGATAGTTACAATGATATAGAAGCTGTAAAAGTAGTTTGCAGCTTTGTGCCTGATTTAACTAACTGCACAGGCAAATCAGGCCTCCAAATAGTATAATTTATTGAATTTGAATTCATAATTGATGGTGGGCACTGAGAATCAATGTTCAAAATGTGTCTTTAAACATGCTAGGCTGGCAGTAACACTTAATGTAACACCTAACTGGTAAATAAAGATGTGAATGAAAGGGGTCTGAAACCAACATGGCATGGCAGCTTCATTTTGATAGTTTTCATTTGATTCATGAATTCTTCAGAGCTGGTAAAGACTAATGGGTAAATTTGTCCATCTGTCCTGTCAAACCAAGATTGTGCTGTAAAGTATATTTCCAAGTACTCTGTTTTGTCCAAATTCAACTTTATCAAGTCCAGTCCTTTTTTTTTTTCTTTTAAGACTTTTCCCCATAGCCTAGAAAATTTACTTATTGGAGCTGTTTAAATGACTGCAACAAAGACAACAGGCTGTCCCAAAAAATAACATTGATGAACTAACTTGAATTACGATGAAGATGATTTTATATTCAGGGTTTAAATGACCAAAGTACATTTTAGGGACCTGCTTTTTTTTTTCAAGCAATTCCCTCTTATTACAATGTAGGCAATTGGAACTGCATTAGCAGGGTTAATATTAAAAAATATTGTTTAAAATGGGGAAAACATGTCTAAGGAACTGAAAACAAAATGAGGAACAAAGTACATAACCTGAACCTAAGTTTTCAAGACTATTATTATTACTATTATTATTATTTGGATGTCACATTCAGATTGAGTCAGGGTGATGGTAGACATTTTGTTGCTGAGTTTGGTCTTACATCATGATCTGGGGAAGACATGTCAAGTGTGTTATTGGCTCTGAGGGTATTTAATCCCTGAACCCCCACTCTGGATTAATAAGAGCTCTATTCATAGCATCTTTTGACAGATTTTTGAGAATTGTCTGTCTCATGATCTGGTGAAAGTTGTACAGTTGTCATGCCAATTAGTTGGTGTTGAATTAAGGGCTGAAGGAGTGAATGAGAAGTGTCTGAATATTCCAAACTCAAATAGTTCTCATTAATAGCCATTGATCTGTCTCAAAGTGGTACATGAAGTTGCTTACATAGTAGCTGTATTTCAAGGAAGATATGGAGACACTTATATAAACACATTTTGAACCACTCCTCACAGTGGAATTCATCCAAGATCAGCAGTTGTTGGGGAACACAAAACCTCATGGTTAAAGTCATCCTGAAGCAGACTAATTCTGACATCACTGTCTCAGTATTGCCAATCCCACTGTGCCAAAAATCTTAAGACAAACTCTTTAAAAATCAAGAGTTTGGCACATAAATCATGAGATGCTATTTTTGAAGTGTGGGGTGGGGGCACTATTTGTGAAGGTGTGGGGGGCTGTGGGTATATGTGGAGTTTGGACCCTGAGGAGGGGGTCCCCACGCACCCTGGTAGGGTGCAGGGTACGGTGGGTCAGGAGTGAGAAGGGCTGGGCAGGCTATGGCTTGGGAGTGAGGAGCAAACAGAGAGAGACACAGAGACACAGACAGCACCCAGCTGGTAAGTGGAGAGAAAGGGAAGGGGCAGAAGGGGGGGAGATGGAGGCCCACACAGTGAGGGAGGGAGTGAAGTAGGAGCAGGGGTTGAACTGAATGGGGCCCTGGGGCTGGGATGGGTTGTCTGGAGATACAGGGGAGAGGGATGTGGCTCCCTGCAGCAGCACACGTCCCCAAGGGAGGCATGGGGGCATGTGCCTCGCATGGGGCAGGGGCAGGCTGTCCACTCTGCAGGCTGGGGATCTGTGCCCTGCTGCCTTGCCCCAGGAGCTCAGCTGCATGCCTAGTGTCCCCTGCCCACCCAGTGGGCAGCAATGGCCTCACTTGGCTGAACTCCTGGGGCCCCACTCCCTCCCTTACTGCAGGGGCCTCAATTGCCCTCTCCCCCCACCGCTTTTCTTCCATTTACTAGCTGGGAAAATCCAGAGATCTGAGGATTGAATCAGGAGATTGGGAGTCTGAGTTATTTTGATTTTGAGGAAGCTGGACAAGCACCACATTGAGCTCATTTGAGCCCAATAAACTCCTAACCATAGCAGGGGACTGGACTTGATGATCTTACAGGTCCCTTCCAGTCCTTCGATTCTATGATTCTAGTCTGCTGTGCAGTAAAGCGTCTCATGTAGATGCGCCCCATGTGATACTGAAGACCCACTCCAGCCCCTTGACATAGAAATTACTGACAAAAAATGTCTTGACTTAGGTCTTTTTCCTTAAAAAACACACACATTAAGCAGACCTTTCAAAGCCTCCATGTGCTAAATCTAAATTGACCAGAACGAAAGAAGCAGCAATGTGATTTGAAGTCACTACCTGCAATAGAAATAAACTTGCCTTAAGTAACTAAAATACACAAAGGAACTAAGGATGGCATGATATTTGAATACCACATCGTTTAAAACCTTGTTCTTCTGTATCCTTTTCTTCCAGGTTGTTTATGCTTTGTTTCATCTGACTTCGACTGTAAGCTCTTCAGGAGGGAGCTCTGTCTTTCATTTTCTGTTCAAACCCTGTTGTGCTGCATAAATACGGTAAGACTGTTGCATGTTGGAGCCTAGAGAGTTGCCTTAGTCCTGCATTTTCCTAACTCTTCAACTTGTAAGTACTTAATTATAGCCTGCTTTAGCTGTCCTCGTTCGCATCTGTGGAAAGGGTCATAACCTCAAGTGGAGAATATATAGCTCCAACCAGAGCTAATAAAACAGGATCTTTTGAGAGAGTCATGCTATATATCCTGGTTACCAAATCCCCTCGTTTCCCCCGACACACACACAAAACACAGCAGCAAATTGTATACAAAGAATGTATACAAACTTTCCAGGAGATATATTTTATTTTTTTCTTGTTCTGTGTATAAGAGTGGGTCTCTGAGCTTGCAGAGCTGATGTGATGTTACACTGAATAATCAGTCTTGTGGGTTTGTAGTCAGCTTTAGCTTCTGTGGTTTATTGTTTACAGCTTTTCTCTCATGCCTCAAACCATGTATTAGTGATTTAAGGGCGAATTTCAAAACTGAATAAGTCATGTTGTATGCAGGTGTTAGTATAATTTAAAGCAGCACTAAGTAATTTTAAAAAGACAGGGTTATCTTTTTTAAAATAAGGCATCAAGGGAGTCCAAAAGTATCATAGATGTAGGACAGAAATATCCACTGAGCAGCTGGAAAAGTCACCATAAAGCATAGAACTAAATTTAGTCCTGATAAAGCAGTCATGACCCTCAAAGGCAGTTCAAAACTTTATTTCAAGGTAGACTTTGAAAGAAGGTCTGTCACTTGGCAAAACACTCTATGAGCTATTGAGTATTTTTGTTCTAAATTTTGTCTTAAAAATGCACATAGCCTCTACATCAGTTCTGGCAAGAAATATTCTGAATGTTTGAAAGGCTTTCTTTCACCTAAAGATAAATACAAGCTGGAGTCCACATTTGAGGCAAACATTCTCTCTCCACAGATGCCAATACCACTTATTTCCCCACTGCATCAACCACTGTAACCCTAGTTTATGGCAAGTAATGCCCTCAGGCATGAGGAGAAAATGTAGGGTTTGTGATCTGGTTTTGTTTTATTCTGTTCAGAGGTTGCCAAAAATGAGACAATGCAATAGAAATAATACTGCCTTTTGTGATGTGGAAGCTTAGCAGCTGTCTCATGTCTGAGGCTCACAGATGGTGCACAGGTTATCAGATGGCAGTGGCTTTCGGGCTGCATCAGACTGTGAATTAGCAGTCTCTCTTAGTGGGTGGGTAATAGTGTCTTTCCTTTCTGTTTTACGAACAGGGCAGTCTCACTAAAGAATCTACTTAGATCAGGGGCAGGTAAAATACAGCCTGCAGGCCGAATCTGGCCCACCAGGCACTTTGATCTGGCCAGCAGCACCCACCAACAAATTGTGACCTGCCCAACCCTTCCACCCACAAGGATGGGAGTAATGCACCTATGTATGCACACACCCGCTCCCCCCCCCCCAACATACTCTATTGTCTCCTGCTCCTACCCTTGTAGGCAGAAGGGCCCGGTCCAGCCAGCACACAACTTCCAGGCAGGGCTGCTACTGCCATTGCTGCAGCCACTGGGGGACTTGCTCAGCTTCCCTGGCATCCCGCTGGCTCCAGGCACCTGGTAGGGAAGTGGTGGGGACAGGAAACAGGGGTGGGGGTGGTGAGGAGCTGCAGCTGGGTGGGAGCACGGAGCTGGCAGCAACATGGATCTCATGCCCAGGGGGGCAGTGGCAGCACGGAGCTTGGGTGGGTAGAGTGTGCATGTGACGGAGGGTGGGCAGGTATGGGGGACCCCCCCCAGGCTTCCTCCATGGTGTGAAGTCCCCTCAAGCTATGGCAGCAGCAGCAGGCAGGGGCACTTGGGGGGCCTATGCCTGGTGCAGGTGCTGGTGCCCAGTGGTACCTGGTTCTGGCCAGCAGTGCACATGGGGGTGAGGAGTGCAGCCTGGTAAAGCTGCTTCTATTGCCAGGGCTCTCCGCCATTCACATGCAGCCCCCGGCACTCACACAGCACTGGAGGGAAGCTCCATGTGCTGGAGCCAACTACTTTCCCCACTCCCTGCTGCACAGGTCCCAGGACTCCATGAGGAAGGAGGGGCCAGGGCTCCCCTCCACTTCTGGCAGTGCTCCCAGACCTGCATGGCAGGGGCAGGGAAGGCATCTGGCTCCAGTACATGGAGCTTCCCTCCAGTGGTGTGCAAGTGCAGGAGCTGCACATGTGCAGTGGGAAGCCCTGGTGATAGAGGTGGTCCAGCTGAGCTGCACTCCTCGCTGCAATGTGAAGCACTGGCTGGAGCTGTGCACTGCCAGGTGGCAGCACCTGTGCCAGGCACAAGCACCCTGAGCGCCCTCGCCTGCTACTGCTGCTGCCACCTGCAGGACCTGTGCACCATGGGGGGAGTCTGGAGGGGGTCCCCACACCAACCACCCTTCCTCACACCCCACAAGTACCACACACCCACACCCTGCCCCCGCAGTCCTCCCACATATACACCCCCCAACATAACCCTATTGCCACCACACACACACAGCCACACCCCCTCACAATTCCCCCACCCCACCATACACACACACACACACACACACACACACACACACACACCACCACCACCACCACCACCACCACCACACATGCACACATCCCCACAGAGCTATTATGCAATCACCTCTATATACACTATGCAAACCCAAATCATGACAAAAATATTTTTTGTAATAAAATTAAAATATGTTATAGTAGGCATGATTTTTAATACATGATTTTTTTTTTCTGGGTCTAAGATGGCAATGTCCCCCCCTCCCCCCAAGAAAGGAGTGTTTCTAGGAAAAGGCAAAGGAAGGGACTTCCTGTGGTAAAGGTCAGTAGTTAGGGGTGGGACTTCCAGTCCCAAGATGGCAACCAGGGGCAGGGCAACTGTCAAGGGGAGGGGCTATCCATGAGGCCCTTGAAAGTTCACCAAAACCTCATTAAGCGGCCCTCCAGCTGAAACAATTGTCCACCTCTGACTTAGAGTGTATTTACATGTTACCTTTCCCATGTGTTAATGGCTCTTAAGATGGGAGTGTCTGCATATTAAGCCAGGAAAAGACAAGCTAACTTCCCTCTGAAAGTCTCAGAGATAATGTTCTACTAGCAAGGATGCTCTCTCGCTTGTCTTGGGAAGCTCATGTTGTAGTCACATTAGACTGCTCCAGTGGGCCAATACAAATTGGGAGCGGTCCTCCAGCATCCCAGAAGTCATCACTCCCATGTTTCCCTGTGTGGACTCTCAATTCTCCTGCTCTGGAGTGACAGCAGGGAGAGCCAACAGCTGAGGGAGTCCTAAAGTTAAGCATTTGCCTCCTTCACATCTGTGCTCAGAGGCATGTACCTTCCCCTCCTCTGCTCCCATTCCAAGATCACCCCTGCCTCCAGCACCTCCCACCCCACGCCAATGTCGTTTAGATCACAATGGTGCCCAGCCAAATCCCACCCAAGTCACAGAGAATTTTAAAGAGTTTTGGTTCAAGCACAGCACAGCATCTCAGCTTGGAGTGAAATGCCTGTTGGGGAGTCCTGGAGAGTCTTCCAGTAGCACAACAAGGATGATGCAGGTTGGGTATGCTTGGCATTGTGACAACCATAAGTAAATGAACTGTTTCTAGAAACCATGTTTTAAAATTAAATTTAACCTTTATCTATCTTTCTGTGGTAAAATCTTGCTTGCACAAATAGCAGTTTGTGCCCATCAAACTATTTTAATAAGTAGGGTTACTGAAGTAAAGGGAATAAATAATTAATGCATTTTGAGAAGTCGAGTCCTTTCTCTTGGCAGCCAATGTCTCTTATTATATCCAAAATCTAACTGGCCCCAGCATGAACTAGGTTTTATGGAAGTGTCTCAGGACAGACCTTTGTACCATGTTTTTGATCGCGATACAGACCTGACATTAGTTGCTGTAAATTTGTCCAAATGCACATTTATGGCGTATGTCTGTTTCATCAGTTTTATTTTCCAGTGTCTGGACTGGCATCTTCTACCAACTTAGATCAAGAAGTTAGCACAATTCTCACTGAATGTAAGTTACTCTCCTGCAGTATTCTTAGGTTTGTATTAAATATTCTTATTTGTAATGAAATCCTGTCATTTGTGTGGCTTTTATATTACATACAAGGATCTCGTCTCTTTGGGAGAATGCAGCTACAACATAAAGTCTGTGTCCTTGAATCTGTTAATGGTAATATTTTGAGCTGCTCTCTTGCTGGTGCTGCTGCTGCTAAAGCGAGTGCTGGAACTTTTCCTAGAAGTGTCATATATTTTTCCTGTATAATCATGGAGTTTATTTAGGGTTATTCTGATCATTTCAAGTATTAGCAGATTTTTTTTCCCTTTTAATTAATGCAGGAGATGTAACATTCTCAGATATGTTAAACTTCAAAGTACTTGAAATAACTATTGTAGGCAGTTTCTTAGAAATTGGGATCTGACTTTGTCTTTTATTAGGTGAGTCATGACTCAAGTAATGCTGTAATCCATACAATCTCTCCTCACCAGATGCTGCACTAATGATCATAATGGGGAGAAAAAATAAAATACTTCCATTTTGAAATCTGTCTGTGCAAAGCCAGGTCTTCCAGGTCCATGCAAAGCCAGGAGATCCAACCTATCAGTGCCACCCAGACAGCACACACAAGTATAAATCAGGATAAAAGAGCTAATTGGGAATTCCATGGATACAAGGAAACACACACTGTATAAAGCTGCTTCACTACCCTTTCTGTAGGAGGCACATGGAGGGAGGAAGGTGAGCTCTACCTACACCTGATTTTTAACACATGAGATCTGCCAGAAACCTTACATCAGTTGCCTGAGTTAAAGCAGCCCTTCAACTGCTTTAACTCTTCCCAGAGCTAATACAAACCTACCTTCAGGATTTGCAAATGCTAACTGGCATCACTTATTACCTCCTCTGTGGATTTATCTTTTTTCATCCTTTTTCTTAGAATTACTTAATGTCAAGTAGTATGACTGACATACAGGAACAATTTGAAGAAATTAACATTTTAGCAAGAGTTATATATAACAGAAAGTAGTAATAGTAATCTCCCTGTTCCACAATCAAGGCCATCAAGAACGAAAGAGCCAAGTTTTCCAATCCAAAAATACACAGAAAATCTCAAGTGCTACAAGTTGTAAAGTGCTCCTGAAAGCGCTTCCCAAGTTTTCTGAATAGTCTTTTCACACTTATTTCTATAGAAGAAATAGTGGAAATAAGGTTTTTCTCCAAAAGACTTTTCCAAATTCCTGGTATTCCTTAATATTTTTTCTTCGCAGCAAGGTGGTTTCAAGGTTGTGACCTGCTTGTTGGCCAGAAATCTCTCTCATGGCTGAAAATGTTCTTTCTAACTTGGAGTTAGAGAGGGAATGCCAGTTGTATAACTAGGGCTGAGCAAGCAAGGCATCAGCAACAGGTGTTGATTTAGTGAGGGGATGCCAATATGGCCCCTTTCCACCAAAAGTCTTTCCATTGTGTTGGCTACAAATGTCCAACTCAGGATCCTTAAAATTCTGGTTTATTAGGCAGATTGAAACATTGTAATGAAGTCAAATCATAAACCTTGGGGCTGCCCCCCCCCACACACACATGCACACACAGTAGCGAGCTACAAGAGTCAGGTATACCTATCCCACAGGCACTGGAGTCTGCCGTCGATGGCCAGTCGAGGCTTCTTCCAGCGTGGTGTTATCCTTCAGAAGGGGGTTGCCAGCTGGTCCTTCTGGCTGGACAGTTCGGGTGCTGGTCAAGTTGGAGATCAAGAGGGCGCCACTGAGGGTCACTTTTCACTGTTTTTTATCTGTCCTTGGCAGACTTTGGTGACTCCCCAGTTTTCAGATTTGCCCAATCCAGGGGTTTTGTTGACCCTTGTGGGACTTCCCCCTCGGTGGCTACTGGATGGCATCTGTCAACCCCAGGGGTCATCCGCATGTATGTGCAGGTTTGAGAGTCCGTGGATGAATTTTGAATAGGGCTCTGGGAGCAGTCGATCTGGAGATATTCAGCCCAAAAGTTGGTCCCTGGTGTTGATTAACTCAGACCAGGGCTTCTAGCCCTGGAACAGTGACATTTAGAGATTTCCCGGTTGCTACATTGTCTCCTATTGATTTCTTCCCTTGGTTGATCTGCGGTTTTCCTAGGTGTTAATTGCCGCCTGTTACTGTGTTACGCATTCAATCACTGATTTACTCGCTCTTTCAGGGGCCTGCCTGATACAGGGAACCGGCAGTTTGATTCCTGCCCTTGCTAACATTGTTACAATGTACAACTTACTTCTGAAACTAAACAGATTTAGTTAAAAGGTGAGGAGTATAAAATATAAGCTACAAGAGTAATGCCATGGCACACAAGTAGATAAAAATACCAAAATACAAGGGGAGATACAAAATACACACATACAAACTTTAAAACACAATTCCTTATCTTATACTGAAAGAAAGAGGAAGGAAGAAAAGGTAGAAGAAGAGAAACATATCCAAAGAGGGGAGAGCAAATGCAGGCAAGAGGAAAAAGGGGCTTTCTGCTACAACTGCATGCAGAACCCTGCACAACCCAGCCACAGGGAGCCAGGGCGGAGCAGTGCTATGCCCAGAAGTATATCTACTGAGGGGAATGGAGAAGGAATTATACCCCTGCTCTCTGGGAAGATTTACCATCAGTGGCTCAGCCCTGCCCTCAGGGGCAGGGAAGAACAGGGCACCAGGAGCACCCTCTAGTAAGCCTATACTGCTGCCTGTCCCTCAGTGGCAGCAGCCCAGCCCATGCTGGTAAAGGAGCAGCTGTAGCAGCTGTTGTGGAGAGAAAACAATGAAAAAGGAGGAGAACAGTAGCCTCTAGCACATATATATAAGATCCACTTCCTTTTTCCTCTGTTTTATTGGCTGATCCAAAGGGATACAGCGGTGTGATGACACCTCCCTTTCTGACCAGGTAGCAGGAGCAGCAGCCAGGAAATTTTAAGTCTCCAAAGAAGGTAAGCGCTCTCTGCTGATGCCACAAGCATTCTGGCACAAACATCAATATTTTTGCACCCAGCTCAGTACTTGGGTCCATGGATAAAGCCACTATAAAATCACATACATTGAGCCTCAATGAGCAGATGGGAAAGTGAGAATCAGTATTGTGTTGTTTGCCTAAGGTAGCACAGTGGATCTGATCTTCATTTCTCTCAGCAGTTTTATAGCAGTGGAATCGCTTTGTTTTAGGATCATAAGAAAGTAGGACTGAAAGGGACCTGAATATGGGGTCATCTAGTCCAGTCCCCTACTCAAGGCAGGATAATCCTCAAGTAAATCATCACAACCAAGTGGTTGTCCAACCTGCCCTTGAAAATGTCCAGGGATGAAGATTCCACAATGTCTCTAGGTAGTCTGTTCCAGTGCTTGACTATCGTCATAGAGAGCTCTTCTTAATCGCCAACCAAAATTTACTCTGCTGCAGCTTTGAGTCCGTTGCTCCTAGTTCTATCCCCTACAGCCACAGAGAAAAGTCCATCTCTATCCTTTGTATAATCACCCTTCAGGTCCTTAAAGACTGCTTTCAAATCCTTCCCTCAGTATTTTCTTCTCCAGACTACATAATGCTAGCCCTTTCAGCCTTGAACTGTTAGGATACGGTGGAAATAATAGTCTTTTTGATTGACAACCACCTTCAGCAGTCTTCTTGAGCTGTGACTTTTGATTTACACCTCAGTATACAATCCAGCCTAGCAATTCACTGTGGAAACAATATTAACATTTAGGAGACCCAAGTTGTAGAATAATGCTTGAACTCTTAAATGTTTCCATTCATTTAAATAGAAGCAGTCAGACAATGCCACGTGCTCTTGAAGATCCTAGCCATAGCTCTTTTTGGAATACTGCAGAGTGGTAAACAGGGTCACATCCATGTATTTTTAATGCATAGCACTCTTTTCTGAGTAATGTCTACAAATTTTTATCTGTTCAGCACAATGGCATTAACCCAAAGATGATCTAGCTTGCCATAACTGCCCTCTGTAAGAGTTATGTATCACAAGACAGCCTTTTTACAGAAAGCTGGAGTTCCTTCATCTTAATGTAATTATTTTTACATCTGATTTCTGGTTGTTACTTGCACAGCCAAGCAGGTAGCTTGCTGTCTACCAAGTCTAGTCCTTCATCTGAACTAAAACTGTCCCTCTATTTCCCAGTAAAGAATAAAAGTGTTGTCATTTTTGGCAACCCCTGTCAGTTAGTGTCTGAAGCCTAGTGATCAGTGTAATATTTTGGGTGGGGTCGAATTTGGCAAGACCTTATCATCTTGATCCTGCTTATTATTTTTCATCTCCTTGTGCATAACCTCCTAATAATACTGCTTTCACATTAGTGTTTGCACAAATAGTAATTAGGATTATGGAAGCAAATTAGAAAGTGAATTTGAGAAGCTTAATTCCACTGCAAAGGAGACAAAATATTTGTACTGTTTCAGGACACCTCCCCTGGTTCAGCAAGATAATGCATGGCAATGCATTTAACCAGTGTTAAAAACGAGTACTACCTTGATCACACCAAATGGCTGATTAACCCTTCAATTAGTGTTACGCAAGTTACAAAAAACAGCTATAAAAAAGGAATCATTTCATCCTGTGGATACAGCAGTGGAATGCCAATTAAGTATTGGGCTCTAATTAATTGCATTAAGGTCTGTCAAATCACTTTGCACAGGAAGGAGCTGTACACTTTGCTGTGCTTATATATTAGCTGTGCTTCTGGCTCAGAGAGACCTGAGAGAAATGACTTGTGGAGCATTGTGACCCAAGAACTAATTAGCCACTATAAATAAACTATTATTACACTTGCCTAATATGTAAAGAACTGGAAGCATATAACTTGGCAGCTGTGAATTCCTATCCACTTGGCTGTGCAAATCCTAATTTTTTAACTGTGTTACTCCCTCTATTTTAGCTCCTGCAGCAGAGTCACAGTGCCACCTAGAGACCGTACTAAGAAGTTGAAACGATTTCAACTCTCATACAAAACATAAGAAAAGCTTCAAGGTGATGTGGGTCCTTTTCTATATTGTGAAGTGTCTTTTACTTCAGAATAAAGATGTTCATCGTATGAATGGCATTTTTAATTTTTCATGCATGGATATTGCCCCTTCACCATTTCCAACTGGTTTTTAAGTGATAAAAAAGTAAGTAGTGCAAGGAAGATGAAGAGGAATAAGGAAACTAAAGAACCAAGATGGTCATATATTTAATTAATTATGGTGATTTAAATATTATACTGCATTCTTAGAAGGCACTTCCCTTGCAATTGTGGCCAATTTTGAATTTGTTATAGCTGATATGTGTTTACCCCTGCAGCATTTTGTTTTATTCACTAAAAGTTATCTATTGTGTGTGGGGCTTTTTCTTGCCTTCTAGTAAGTTTTATGTTCTGAAAATGTGTGTTAAAGCTTCCTGTTGTTATCATAAGAAGTTCTAAATGTACAGTCAGTGTAAACGTCCATGTGTTGACCTAGCTGGACATTTACATCTTGACGTGGAGCCTTCTGTGCGCTTACCCTTATGACTAGACCAGGGGTAGGCAACATTTTTTGATCAGAGTGCAGAAAACCCCCACAATGCCTACCTTGGAAGGTGCCACAGTGCCGGCATGTCAGAAAAACAAAATGATGGCAGGAGGTACATGGCAAGATGCCCTGCACATGCCTCTTGCCCCCCACTCAAAGTCCCTGCCCCTGAGCCCTGCTGCCCTGTGCCCCCCAGCCTGGGCTCTGTGGGTGGCAGCAGCTACCCAGAGCTGGGCCTGGCTGCAGCCAGGAGGCTCCAAACAGCTGTGCCGGGCTCCACAGCTCCGGCATCAGCTTCATGCTGGCAGCAACTGCGTGCGCACCATGGGGCAGACAGCAGGGCAGCACAGCCCACCCCGAGGTGCACACGCAGTCACTGCTAGCATAGAAGTGATGCCAGAGCTGTGGAGCCCAGCACAGCTGTTTTCAGCCTGCCCACAGCTTGCTGCAGCTGCCCAGAGCCCGGGCTGGATACAAACAGCTGTGCTGGGCTCCAGAGCCCAGTCACCAGCTCTGTGCCAGGAGCGGGGAGGAGAGACTGGGGTTGAACTGTTTCAGACCCCTCCCCCACCACCTGCTCCGAGACGTGGGTGCATGCTCCGGTACAGAGCTCATGCCTGGGCTCTGGAGCCTGGCACAGGTGTTTGGAGCCTTCCAGCTGCATCTGGCCCTGGCTCTAGGGAACTGCTGCCAGCCACAGAGCCTGGGCTGCTCCTAGCAGGCAGCTGGGACACTGCAAGGCCTGCTGGGAGCAGCCTGGGCTCTGTCACTGGCAGCTTGTCGCAGAGTACTTAGGTGCCCTGCTCCTTTAAAGAGCTGAAACTGCTAGGGAGAGAGCCCTAGCAGTGAGTTGGGAGCCCTAGCTCCTGGTTACCAGGGCAGCCAGAATGAGTTAGTTGGCCCACACCTGCCAGCGGTCAGCTGACCAGAAGGGGCAGGGCCTGGCTCATATATAAACCCCAGGGCTGAGGCTAGGAAGGCAGTTCTTTGCCTGCAGCCAAGGGGGAAGAAGCTCTTCCAGAAGAAGCAAAGGGGAGAGGCCTGACTGTAAGTGCAGCTTCCGGTACTGTTGAGGGACAGAGCACACCCTGTGTGGCTCGAATTATGTTATAGCCGGGCAGCTTGAGTTATGTTATAGCCTTGGGGCTGGCATGTTGATTTCTGTTTACAATACCAGTGGTTTGGGTGAGGCTATTTGGGGAAGGAGGAGGCCTCATTGGACCTCCTACTACAGTGTGGGGACCCCGGTGCCAGAGAGGGTGTGGCATTTGGGGTGCACAGACCCCAACACCAGAGAGGGCCGGCATTTGGGGTGCACAGACCCCAGTGCCAGTGAGGCACAGAGACAGGGCTGCAGAGAGCCCAGAGAGGACAAGGGAGCCAATTCATAGCAAGGCCCAGACCAGACAATGTTAATGCCATCTGCAAGGCTTAAGGCATGGTAAAGGGGTGGTTTGAGCCACACATATAGCCCATAAGGCTGGGGTGTCCTTTGACATCTACTTTGAAGCGAGACTCACAAGGGTTCTGGGAACCCACGGGGTTCAGAGAGACCATCAAACCATGTCCAAGAGGACTTAAAGGCAGCCTCCCTATACTATAAATCCAGCAAGACATGGCAGGTGAGAACTGAGGGTGCCCAGTGGGCCAAATTGGCATAGGCAAGGGGCCTTAGGGGTAACACAGCCATCCTTAGGGACCCTGTCCCATATCACAGCTGCTACCCAGAGCCAGGGCTGACTGTAGTATGCCAAGCAAAATGGCCTTCCGTGCCATGCTCAGCATGTGTGCCGGGGGTTGCCAACCCCTGGACTACACCGTTTGACCCCAAGAGTCAAATGCTTACAATGCAAACTCTCTCTTTTACCCCACCATGCTTGATGTTTTACATATCAAGGAGAAGGAAGATGTCTAATTCCTTGGTGCCATGATTTGTTTGGCCAAATGGTATTCCTTGGGGCTCCCCCTCCCCTACACCCTCTCCTAGCACCAACCTGATGTCAGAAGTCAAAATCAGGTAAGTAGGGAAGCTAGAGTACCCTCCACGTCTTGTCATTTGGGAGCAGGACTAAAGGGTCTGGGGGCACAGGTGGTGTTTTCTTCGATCCTCCCAGTCTCGGGCTATGGGGTGAGGAGGCAGAGGAGGATCCAGGTAGTTAACCAAAGACTGCAGCACTGGTGTCATTGGGAAGGTGTTGGCTTCCATGACCACAGTCCACTCTTTGGTGAGAGAGGCAGTGAGCTGCTGGGAAGTGACAGCCTCCACCTCTCTCCACAGGGGAGGAGGCTCTTCTCAGTCAGACTAGCTGACCTGCTCCACTGGGCTTTAAACTTAGCCTGCCGGGGGGGTGGGGGGACTACTGCCACTGCTGACCTGCTGAGCAACCTTTGCAAAGCCAGTGGGCCAAGGCACTTAAGGGAGCCCACCCATGCCCCAGTGGGGTCCCCCAAGGCTCTGTCCTTGGACCTATATTGTTCAACATCTTCATTAATGATGTGGACATTGGAGTCAGAAGCGGACTGGCCAAGTTCGCTGCTGATACCAAACTCTGGGGTAAAGCATCCACACCTGAGGACAGGAGGGCGATCCAGGTTGACCTTGACAGTCTCAGGAAATGGGTGGATGAGAATCTGATGGTGTTCAACACTGAAAAATGCAAGGTTCTCCACCTTGGGAGGAAAAATCTGCAGCATCCTTATAGGCTCAGCAGTGCTACATGGGCTAGCACTATGGATGAAAGGGACTTGGGGGTCAGGATTGACCACAAGATGAATATGAGCCTTCAATGTGATGCTGTGGCTAGTAAAGTGAGCAAAATGCTGGCTTGCATCCATAGATGCTTCTCAAGCAAATTCCGGGACGTCATTCTCCCATTGTACTTGACCTTGGTGAGGCTGCATCTGGAGTACTGTGTCCAGTTTTGGGCTCCACAATTCAAAAAGGATGTGGAGAAGCTTGAGAGAGTCCAGAGGAGAGCCATGTGCATGATCAGAGTTCAGGAAAACAGACCTTATGATGACAGGCTGAGAGCTATGGGACTCTTTAGCCTGGAAAAGTGCAGGCTCAGGGGTGATGTGATGGCCACCTATAAGTTTATCAGGGGTGTTCACCAGGATCTGGGGGAACGATTGTTCACCAGAGCGCCCCAAGGGATGACAAGGTTGAATGGTTATAAACTCTTGCAAGACCGTTTCAGGCCAGACATAAGGAAGAATTTCTTTACTGTCCAAGGCCCCAAGGTCTGGAATAGCCTGCCACCGGAGATGGTTCAAACACCTACATTGAATGCCTTCAACAGAAATTTGGATGCTTATCTTGCTGGGATCCTATGACCCCAGCTGAATTCCTGCCCCTTGGGCAGGGGGCTGGATTCAATGATCTTCCAAGGTCCCTTCCAGCCCTGTTGTCTATGAAATCTATAACATTAGGTGTGTCCTATGTGCGAGCCAGAAGCCTCAATTAATCTCAATCCAGAGGCAATCTGGAAGTCTCTGTGCCCAGTCCTATTCCCCAGGTTGGGGTTTCCCTACACTGTCCATAAATAACATCTCCCCATCTCTTACAGGTATCTTTAGACTGGGGAGGGAAAAACTTCTCTTCACTCCTCTAGTCTACTCACGGTTAGACATCTTCTTTTCTTCTACAGATTGGCAAGAGCTCTCTACTGCTCCTCTGCTTCATCAACAGCTTCAGGACCCCTTGCTGTTGCTCCATAGGTAGGCTTGAAGACTCCTCCGAGTCTTCCCATGAAGGAACTGTAGCCAGTCCCTTCTACTTGCCCCTGCCAGAGCAAGTCACTCTGAAAGCCAGCTTTCCCCCTTCTCAGCTTCCTCTTCCGGTTTCCCCTCTCACTGGTGTTGGGCATGTCTTTACGGTATCCCTTGGTGCCCACCCCTGTAGCCTGAGCCAGCATGTGCTAATAAAGCATGGCAGTAGCTGTTTTGGGGTTTCCCCCAGCTAATCGGCTGGTGGGCCTGCCAGTTCATCCCAGGATCGGGGCTCTGCCAACACTGTTAGTATGCTGGCGATTGCAGTGGCTCACGTCTCACTGCCACAGTCAGTCTTGAGATAAAAGGAGAAATATTAATTTCCAGCATTGGACTAGTTCTGTGTTCTGCAGAACTCTGGAGTTCCACATTAGGTCTTGAGGACTTTCACAAAGAGAATGGGAGTAAGGACAGAGCAGGACAGGAGGCAGCACACCACCTTTGGTGGGCTGAGTTGTCTGGCTCTGCATCAGCTCACATGGCCTGTGGAACCAGGAATAAGGGATCTGCAACAGAAGAAGTTATATTAAAGGGCTTAATAAAGAAGGGATATTAAAGGGTTCCAAACTTTAGGAAGTTTGGAAACCACTGGACTATGTGATTTCAGCCATACAGTTAGAACCCAAGGATAATTCTGTCTATCCCAGACCATTTATTTTATCCAGCAACTCCTCTTGCTTTTCTCTGTGAATTATTCAGGAGGAGCTGCAGGTGCACTGTACTGACAAATTCAAAACAACAAAGTAAATCAGGAGTGGTTTAAAATCTGTAAGATAAAAAAAAATTAAGGTGCTCTCTGCCCAATGTCTTAGTCTTTAGAGTGCAGTTGGTTCATGCTTTTCAGTTTTCCTTTGCAATTAGGAAGGTTAAAAATGTTATAAATAGGAAGCTGAGATTCTGACAACCATTTCTGGCAGCTGCTGAAAACATCAAATGTTGCAAGACTTTAAGGAAAGCCATGAGTTGGCAACAGTTGGCATAATCCTCACACTGATACCATTCAAGATGTCACTCCCAAGTGTATTAGAGGAGAGGGGAAGGTGTCACAGGGTCTCTTTTTCCAGAGGGAGGGAAAGGGGCTGAGGTTTCCATCAGTTTTGTCACTTTTCTCCATATAAGCTCCCCAAGTCCCTAAGCTGTATTATTCACATCTATTTCCACTTCCTCCTCCCCATGCTCTTGAGTTGTCCCATGTCTCTGAACCATTACTCCTCTCCCGACCTGGGGAGGGAAGTGTCTGCTTCTCTCCCAGCTGAGGAAGGTAGGGACTAGGCCTGTGCAAATAGGGAACTATTCAATTTGGGTTTGGATTCAGCTGATTCAGATGCCAGCAATTTGGTTCAGAGCTCCGAATTTGTTTCCCACTTCAATTCAGAGATTTGGCCATAGGATATAATGGGGAATCAATGAAATATCTATAACTTTGTTCTCTTTTGTCCAATTCAGATGAAACTTGCAGGGGTGATATCCTCTGCTAAGATCATGAAGCCTGCCAAGTTTCAAGGTGATAGGTGCAGAGGTTTGGGGGAAACTGCACCCCCATGTGCCCCAAGACAGACACAGTTGCACACGCACCCATGACACGAGTTTTGCCTGTCAGAAGACAGAGGTGCAGGGTCCCAAAACCCAGAACCCTAGCATCCCTGCAGTTTTGACTCCACTGTGGCTTAACACATACTCATGACATGAGTTTTGCTTTCAAGAATTTGAGGTGCAGTTTTCCCCCAAACCTATGGTCCTATCTCCTTGAATCTTGGCATGTATCATGCTCTCAGCAGAGGCTACCATCCCTTCAAGTGTCATCTGAATCAGCCAAAAGACAACAAAGTTATAGATATTTCTTTTATTCCCCATTATACCCTATGGCTGAATCTCCAAATCTTTTCCAAATCGATTCGGAAGCTCTGAATCAATTTGGAAAGCCTAAAACTTCCTACAATTCAATTCAGATTCATAGATTTGGCCTCTGAATCATCTCCAAATCATGAGCCAAAGCTTTGCATAGCCCTAGTAGGGATCACTGCTCCAATGAATAAGCTAGTCATGGACTCACGTCTGATACCCCTACCTCTGCATTATTTTTCCCCTGCTTTAGTAAGACAAGTAGCAAAATCTGCTGGTGCAGGAGTTGCATTTGGTTTTCCTGGAAAGGGAAGAAGGAACAAAGTGTAATGAGTATGTTGCCATCTACCACAGTCCTGAAATGTGGCCCCATATTTTAGTTCTCCCAGGAAAGCGTTCAAAATTCTAGGCTCTCTTAGCCAAGCCAGAGCTGTCAGCACACAAGTTACATGTTTTGCGTGACTGGGCCCCTGAAAGTGCTCTTCAGCTGTGCCACAACACTTGTGCATGACTGCAGAGCACTTTTATACTGTTCAATTGCACAAATAATTAATCCTCCTCAAATGAGGTATCGATGCAGGTGTTGTTTTAGAGTGCTTTAGGGACTTATGTTCCCTAGGGTTATTTTTTTTTTTTGCATTCAGGGGCTGTCAGCAGGAGGAGGGAGGAGAGAGGTGAGAGGGCTTCTTTCAACCCCCCCCCCCCCGCTCCCTTCTAGCTCAGGCCAGAGAGGGGGAAAGGACCAGCACAAGCTGCTGGCTTGCCTTACCTGATCTGGCAGAGGCATGGACTGGAGCTCCCTCACCTCATGGGCCTAGCCCAGTACCCCAGCCATGGCAGGTTGGGTGGGGGGCACTGCAAGGCAGGGGAGGGAGTCTCCAATCCACCCCACTCCTTTCAGCTCAGGCTGGGCAAAGCCCAGCCCATGCTGCTACTAACTTCCACCTCCTCCCTCCCTCCCTGCTGACTACCCCAGAGCTAGGGAGGGGGCCAGGCCTGGGGAGAGGGGTGGTGCAAGCAGACTTGATCCCCAGCTGACCCAAAGGAGAATGTCTGTTGGTCTGTTGGGGGGGGGGGGGTGCTCTAACTCATGGAAACTGCCATGAGGTACAGCAGGGGCCTGAATGTCTGTCTGCACCCAATGGAAACAACCATGCTGTGAAATGCTGCATCTCTGTTTCCAGTCTATTTATGAACTTATGTGACACAATAGTCTGTGCATGGCAGTTTGTTGTATTTGTAACTTGAAGGTAAAAGTAAAGGATGTTCCCTTGTTCATCCGTTGCCTATATTAAATGCCAAATTCTCTTTAATCCAGAAATGGAAATAACAGAAAAATACCATACTTATTTCTAACATGTTATAGCTTCCCAAACTTGATCCATGAACTGTAAAATAGTTAAATCACATGGTCTATGGAAGTCTTCAGCTCTGCCAAGTATCAGTTTTGATACATAATAGCACAACTTTAATGGGACAGTTTGTATATTTGGAAACTGTGTATTGACTATTAAACCTTGTACTCTTTCTCTTTCATATGGTGTCAGATATCAACTTCTAAATCTATGAGCCACTGGGCACACCTACACAAGCCACCCACTGTGCAGTTGTTACGGCACAGATGTTTAGTACTTGCATAAGTACTACATGACTGTGCAGTACCTGGCATTACTGCACAGTACCATTGCTGCATGGATTTTTTTAGATGCTACTGTGCAGTATCTTGTTACTACTGTGCAGTAGGTCTGTGCGAAATTTCACCGGCGGTTTTGTTTTGACACTGTTTCGACTCGACTCAAGTTTTGAAGCAGCAGCCAGGTGGTGGGAGGCAGGGGAGAGCCAGGGCTGTGCTCCAAGCAGCTCCACAGCCCCATGTGGCTTAGCCCGGCAGGGAGCGCAGGCCTGGCTCTCCCTACCTCCCACTGCCAGGCTGCGCTCTGTGGGGCTGGCGGAGCCAATGGGAGCGTAGTGCCGGCTCTGCCCACCTCCCAATTTCCTGAGCTGTGCTCCAATCAGCTCCACCAGTCCCATGGAGCCCAGCAAGCCACTGGGCACTGAGCCTGGTGGAGGGAGGCAGTGCTAGGTGGCACATGGTACCCAGCAGCTCCCACCCCAGTAGAACTGAGCCTGGTGGGGGGAAGCAGAACGCAGCGCTCTGCCTCCCTCCACCGGGCTGAGCTCCCAGCACTAGTCCCAGGCAACAGCAGCAGCCTCCCAGCCACACCCCCAGGAGGGCTCTGCTGGATTCCTCCAAGGGTGTGGGCAAAACTCGAAACAGCTTTGAAACAGTTTTTTGATTAAACAAAATGGAGCAGTGCTTTCAAAATAAAACTAAACTCAAAATGAAACACTTCTCCATAGAAACAGAAGTTGAAGTGAAATGGTGCTGTTTTGCACAGCCCTACTGTGCAGTAGTGTCACTGTCACAGTTTGTGAATGACAATGCTATGGCACTGTAGCAATAAGCTGTATAGACGTGCCCACTGTCTGGTATTATCACTCAATATGTGGACTCCATATGCCATATCTGAACATTTGAAAAGATTGTAGCATTTGATTAAGTGCTCTGCTGTTTGCTGAACACCGCATTCACACAGGGAGCTGTCCAAGATAGTCATCTTGTTAAGTATTGTTTTGAAGCATCCATATCCAGATTTCTGTCTGTTCAACTTTACGCATGCTTCTCTGTCAAGGTCATGCCCATGTGGGACTCATTTGGTGTTGGTATAAAACAAAGTAGGAATAGATCTGACCTTTCCCAGCAGTTGGCTCACTTTATTGCTGCCCAAAGGTTTGGTTTTGCACACCCATTCTCTTCCAGGAGCTTCTGGGTTTCATGTATAAATGATTTACAACTTTTAAGCCTCTTAAGCCTCCCTCTATTTGGGTCTTCAGTTAACAGTTGATAGAGCAGCTGACTCTTGTCTGTATTGCCAGTAATGGTGTTAGGGTCTGTCTTCTTGTAGCACTTGTTCTAATACCCAAGAGGGCAGGGAATATATCTGTACAAATTGTGCAGCCTGTTACGAGTTTCTGCGCACTATTAAGTACAGTGTCAAGCTCTTTAGTATAACAACTTCTGGACCATACAGAAACACAATAGTCTGCTGGGGCATATACAATTGAAAGCAAAGTTGGCCTTAGGGGTGGGCAACATGGGCAACTACCCAGTGCGCCATGGTCAGGGGAGCGCCAAACACATGCATGGACACACACGCGCTCGTGCACATATGTTCACACACACACACACACGAGCAGCCTGCTCTTGCAGCAGCACTTTCCCCCTGTCCCTCCACAGCTGATCCCCACCCAAGGCAGGAGGAGCAATGCCCAGCCCAGTTTGCCCTCTGCTGCTGCTCTGGAGGACCTGGGCCAGACATGTGTGAGTGGGGTGGTGCCTACTCCAGTTGACCCACCTTGCAGTGGTGTGGCCAGAGGCTGGGGTGCTGGGTTCCTGTCCCTGGGCTCTTCCCACTTAGGTGATCCCACCCTACTGCCTCCCACCCCGGGAGTACAAAGAGCCCTGTACATAGTACTCAAGGAGAAGAGGGAGCTTTATTGGTGGTGGGTGGGGTGGGTGAGAGGAGGGGCTCTGTGGGTCAGAGGGAAGGGGGAGGGGATCAGTTGTTGGGGAGGAAGGGGGACAGGGGCTGTTGTAGGGTGGAAGTGGAGATGGGGGTCTGTGTTTGCGGAAAGGAATAAGGTGCTTTTCAGAAAACTGTCCACAATGAGTGTGGTGCTGGGGGTGCACAGTGGGGCTGGGGGTGCACAGTGGGGCTGGGGTCTGTGGCCATCTGTTCAGGTGGCCTACAGTGGGGAGTGCAGGAATAGGTGGTCCACCAGCACCTCTCATACTCTATATCCTGGCCTCCACTGTTGGGTGTGTCGCTTGCCTAGGGCTTCAGTGGGGAGGAGCCCCTTTGCTGATGCTGCTGCCAGTGCCAGGTGTCCTCTGCCTACTGTGATTCTCCACCCAGGCCTCACAGAAGAGCTCCTCCCAGGTCTCATAGATGTTATGCAGTACACAGGCTGCAACAATGACATGGGTGATGCTGATCTCTGTGACCTTGGGTTGAGAAGTAAGGGTGTGCCAGCATCCCTTCAGGCAGCTGAAGGCACATTTCACCAGCGTGCGGGTCTGACCCAGGCACCTGTTGAAATATGGTAGGGGTCCAGCTGGCCAGTGTAGGGCCACATGAGACAGGGAAGGAGCAGGTAGGAAGAGTCCCTGATGAGGAGAAGTAGGACCATCACCTCACCCAGCTGGAGGCCTGGCAGCCCTGGCACAAAGCACCAGTCCTCCACCACAGCTGGCAAGGTGGAGTGGTGAAAGACACAGGAATTGTGGCACTGCCTAGGGACAGGCATCATGATGATCAATGATGGCCTGCAGTAAACAGAGTAAAAGCCCAACCAGCTGTAATAGGGGCAGTCACCATGGGGTGGGCAGGTGATGGGGATGTGGATCCCATCCAGGGCCATGATGAACTGGGGGAAGACCAGGGTGCAAAACCCCACCACCACCTCCAAGGGGTCATGGACCCAGAGCACCGTGTGCCCCAGCATGTCTTGGAGGGTGCTGCAAACCTCTGGGATGGCCTCCTTAGCAGTTGCCTTGCCCACACCAAAGTGGTGGCTGATGTAGCACAAGCTAGCAGGTGGGGCCAGCTTGAACAGGGCAATGGCCAGCTGCGTGACCTCAGGGAGGGGCAGCCATATGGTAGTGGCCTCATTCCAGCTGATCAAGGAGCTCCTCAAAGGTGGCCCAGGTCATGCAGAATGACTCCAGCCTCTGCTCATCATCCTACATGCTCTGGATTACGTACAGCCACCAGTCCTGGCTGGTCCGGTGGGCCCACAGGTTGTGGGGCTGCAGCCCCTGGAGCACATAGATGGCACCAGTGGTGGCATCCATGTACATGTCATTGAGAACCCTGGCACAGTCTAGGTGACAGCACAGGGGCTGGGCAGCAGCAGTGTGGTGGCAGGTGCCTTTAAAGAGCTGTAGGCAGCCATGATCAGACTCCAGCTTCCCCTGTCTGTTTTAGGGGGGTAGTGCAGGGTCAAGGAGGCCAGGAGCAAGCTAGTGCCATGAGGAGCAAAATCTGCTTTCAAATGGCCACATGTGTAGATGCCTGTCCAGGACAGGTTTACTCCACAGTAAATTACTGCAAAGTAAACCTGTATAGCACTGATTGCATGTGTAGACACACACACTGACTGACACACAATGGGGCAGCATTTTGTAACTCTAGTTCCATGTGACCAGATTAGGAAAGTGAGATCAGTCTTATCAGCACATCTGTTGCTCACCTTTTAACACATTAGTTTTTTGTTTGGTTTTTTTTTTTTTAAGTCAACCGAATAAATTTTAAAAATCTACATAAATGTGGAAAAGAACTTGATCTGACTTATGGCTGAATATGTATCAGCCTCTTGCCTGTGTTCCCTGAACTAAGCTACCTTAAAAATTGTGAGATAGCTTGAAAAAGCCAGGGGGAGGGAGGGGGTGGGATTTTGGTTTTCTGTTTGTTCCTTTTTTTTAAATTTGCCTCCTAGCTTTTCAGTGTGTAGGAAATTTTCAAAGTTTTTTCTACAACCCTGTGGGCTCCATAGTCAATTTAAAAAAAAATGACCCTCTACACCTAAGAGGACTATAGGATCTACAGATCTAAGGAAAACATCACATATTGCAAGATTTAAGATAAAACCACAGCACTCAGGTAAGTGTCTATTATTTTCTACTTGGCGTCCTAACTCTGCAAAAGAGTTCTCCTAGGAGGGACTTCCTGTCAGTTTCAAATCTCACTGTAGAGCGTGGGTCTCTGCTAGGATGCAGGATGCTGTGCCTCCAGATCCTTCCACAAGATGGCAGGTTAACAGCTGCAAAGCAGAATCTATATAACACAAGAGACAAAATCTGGTCATTAGATTACCTTGAAAGTTTCTCTTTCACTTCTTTTATATTTAATTCAGTGGTGCAAAAATCATCATAATCATCATCTTAGATTGATGATGATTATCCACTTAGTGGATAACAGTTCTTAGCAGAGCTATGCAACACACATCAGAAGTGCTTTTCAGTTTCTTCATGACAGTCATTTTTTGTGGGTTTCTTGCTTTTAAATGTTGACACTTAAGCTTTTAGTTCAAGGTTGACATTTTGACCTGGTTGCATATCTTTAAAGTCTGCTAAGCAATTGGAGCCCATTGTCTTCTATCAAAAACCACCCTTACCATATCTGTTATGGTCTGGGCAGCATTTCATTTTATGACCGATCTTGGACAAACCTTTCAGCCTGCTTTTCAGCTAAAGCAGGACATTTTGTTGAATAACTTCACCATGAAAAATTGGCATGATATGAACCTCTCTTTATTTTTTTAATAAGCAAGTAAAATAATTCCAAGCTCAAGGGAAGTGTCCAGCACACAATAAATAGCCAGAGCCAACAAGCTTCAGGATCTAATCAGGTACACATAAAAAATATAGTTTTCATGTTACAGAGCTGGGTGTCTTTTTTGTTGTCTATTTAAAAACTTGTTTGGGTTTTATGGTTTGAACAGAAACTGATGTTCTCCGAAATCAGAAAAATAAAAGCAAAGATGAACTTTCTTGCGAAAGCCGCTTAGCTACAAATGGAATTGTTTCATTCATGGTTTACGGACACATTCAAGGTACATTTGCTTTTCCAGGTGTCAGGGCAAGGTGGATTTGGACATGCTAGTTCATCTTGGAAGTACCAAACCAAACTCTACATGCAGGTTCCTGAAAGAGGAAAAGAGGGGAACTATGATGAAAGGGATGGGGGAAAATGCAATGTAAAGAGAAACAGGAAAAATGTCCACAAAGGCACATGAACAGCACCTAATGGCAGAGAGTTGCTTATCTGAGGCAGAGTTAACAATTCAAATGTATTTCTTTCAGATCCATTTCTGGCGGTGAGGTGGGACTGTAAGCCTGAACCACTGCTGAGAACTTGTTATGCAAGTACTATTGAAGATGTGTTAGTGATACCCTAGAGATGACCAAGGAAGCCTTTTAGTGTAAACCCTTTTTTCTGATGCATGACTTCCTATAAAAATTATGTCTCTGTCAGTCAATGGTTCAACTCCAGTCTCACTGGCAGTGACTGAAAACTGTTAACTAATGATTGCTGAGTAAACTGTGAAAAACAACTTGCTGTCGTTGCCAAGTGGGCTGGTTTGTAGCTAGTAGCAGCCGCTGGAATAGCTTTCATTGTTGCCAGGAAAATGAAGTTAGTGAATATACTGTTGAAGAACTCCATGTCTACTTATTTGAAATCTATGACATGTGAAATATCCCAAATTTTGCATAGACATTAGGGCTGGAAGAGACCTCAGAAGATCATAGAGTCCAGCCCCCTGCCCCAGGGGCAGGAAGTCAGCTGGGGTCAAAGGATCCCAGCAAGATAGGTGTCCAAATGTTTCTTAAGAGAGTCCAGGGTAGGTGCTTGCACCACCTCTGGAGGCAGTCTATTCCAGGCCTTGGGGACTCGGACAGTAAAGAAGTTTTTCCTTATGTCCAGCCTAAAACGGTCTTGGAGGAGTTTATAACCATTCAACCTTGTCATTCCTTGGGGTACTCTAGTGAACAGGCATTCCCCCAGATCCTGATGTCCACCCTTTATATACTTGTAGGCAGCTACCAGGTGGCCCCTGAGCCTGCTGTTTTCCAGGCTAGAGAGTCCCATGGCTCTCAGCCTCTCATCATAAGGCCTAGTCTCCTGCCCTCCGATCATACGCTTGGCTCTCCTCCGCACTCCCTCAAGCTTTTCCACATTCTTTTTTAAACTGTGGAGCCTAGAATTGGATGCAGTAGCATTCCTTGCACGCAGAATGGGCCGCCACAGTTAGCATATAGTGGATGGCAAATGGCATTTCAGCCTCCCTGCTGATACACTCTGAAATCCATCACAGCAGGTGGGAGTTTTTAACACAGATTTTCAAAGTGCTGAGGAAAATAGAAGTTCCACTCATTCAGCCTTGCCATAGGAATGTGGGAAGCTCCTTTTCTCTGACCTTTACAAGTGTAACCTATCCAGAACACTGCCACAAAGATCATTCTCCTCAGTTGTCCCTTTGACATTCTCTTTGAGTATGCCTCTCACTGCAGTTAACCCTAGCTCTGTCTTATGTTTTTAATTTAGCCTTCTTATGGTGTTATTACACATTACAGTTTAGACATGATAACACCAAGGAATGTTAGGAAATATTAAAATTAGCACGTGTTGTGAGCACTCGCATGTTAAAGGTCAATACCCTCTCTAATGTGCGTAGCTCTGATGTGCCACTAAAGAGCTAGTGAGCAGGGACAAGCAGCTGCCAAGTCTGTCTTACAACTGCCTGACTCAGGCTCTCCAGCCATTCCCTGCTCACCCACCCTCATCTTGTGGCACCCTGGTGACTCCCTGCTTACCTCAGCCCCCAGCTCCCACTCACCTGCAGTTGCCCAGCTCTCCCTGCGTCTCTATCATTCTGGGGCAGTAGATGTCTGGATGACAGATCATCCACATAGGGTGGTGGAGGGGGAATGTTGGGAGTGGTGCATCCTGGAATTCTGAAGGACCACAAGTTACTGGTGTTGGACCCTGTAACAGGCATTGCTTCCAAGCCAAGTTGCGGCCCGCTCACCTGTTCCTGCAGCAACTGCCCGCCTTTTCGCCTGCCACATCTTGATGTTAATTAATCAATTAGCAGGAGGCTGCCCATTATAATGCCCCGATGCCAGGGGGCGCTCTGCAGCTCCGACCTCCCCGAATACCGCAGCCCAAGCCTTGCAGATGTGAAAGATGTTGGTGTGTCTGCACGCCCGCTTCCCGGGCCCTTCTTCTATAATACGCTAGTCCCCTCTGGGACGTCCCCTCAAGCCACCGGTCTTTTAGGCCCACCGCACCACTACCCTCTCTAGTACGGGCTCACCGCGCTGCTACTCCCCGTCCTTTTGGGGGCCACCGCAGCACCTTGCCCTTCTCTGGGACGCTGTACTGCTAACCCTTTCTGTCTGGGTCCACCGCAGCACCTTTCCCCTGTCCTGGGTTTCTCAATATCACCCCGCTCTAGGGCTCCTCAATATCACACCCCCCTGGGGCTGGGGTCTATGTACCCTGCAAGTGACGCCCTTGCTGGCATCTGCTGCACCTGTCCTGGGCTCCCTAATATGGCGCTTCCCCCTCCTCAGGGCTCGCCGTGCCCACCTTGGGCTCCTCAATAGACCAATATGGCGCTCCCCCTCTTTGGGGCTCGCCGTGCCCACCTTGGGCTCCTCAATAGTCCAATATAGCGCTCCCCCTCTTTGGGGCTCACCGCACCCACTTTGGGCTTCTCAATAAAATAGCCCCTCTCCCTGGGGCTGGGGTCTACATACCCCGCACACAACCCGGGGTCTGTGTTCCCCGTCCGCAACCCACCGGTTGCACCCGCAACTCACTGGTTGCGCTCCTCACTATGAGCTGCGCCCTCACTGGTGCTGAGGTCCCCATACCACTGGGGTACCTATGAAGATAATGCACCCTCTTGGCACTAGACTGCACCCTCACTGGTGCTAGGGCACCCCACCCCTATGGGGTACCTATGAGGCTCAGCAGCTCCTCTCTGAGGTTAACTGACCTCACGACTCTGCCCTGTAACTCTCAGGGCCTAGCGCGCCCTCACTGACGCCGGGGCCTCACACTCCCTTGTGTGTCCCCGATGAGGCCTCCTCCAACCCCTACAGCCTCACCCAAACCTCTGGTTTAATAAACAGAGCCAAACATAAACTCAAAGTACAAGCCTCTAGGCTATAACATAATTACAAGCCACCTGGCCATAACTTAGTATCATGGCCCGAGCCTCCAAGGCTATCATGAGCTATACTTGCACATCAGGCTTCTTCCCATATCTTGGCTGAGGGAGCTCCTGCCTCTCCAGCTGCTGGCAGGGAACTGCCAGTTTGGCCTCAGCCCTGGGCTTTATAAGGACCAGGCCCTGCCTCCTACAGGCAGCTGGCTCCCCTTAGTTGCTCCAGCAACCTGCAGCTGTGCTCGTTACCCTGGCAACCCTCAGCTGGGCTCGTTCTGTCTGGCCAGGGCTCGCTCGCTCTCTCCCTGGTAGTCTCTCCTCTCTAGGAGCAGCGGCACCGGGGTGCCCTGCAACAGACCCCTGGAACAAACTGATGTTACTGCAACATAAGTTGCCTAACTGACAGAAGGTAATCCTTCCCTGAAGAGGTGTAACTTTGGAACATCCAGAGGGCATTTAACTCATTTTTTCTTGCTTTAACACATGGACACTCCCATCTTAAGATCATTGAACATTGCAAGGTAGCAGCTCAGGGAATCTCTGTGTGTGCTGTATGTGGTGCTGCAGATGGGTCTGCGATGCCACATACTGCATGTCCGCACTCATCTGGACATGGCCTATGAGTGCAGGAATAATGAAGACTCGGTAATTTAGCTCAATAATTCTGCTAACAATGCTCACAAGTTTGACTGTTTTGGATATGGCTTTCTGATGGGGATGCTCACATCTCTGTTCAGAGCAGGTGAGTAGATGTGGATACCAAAAATCTAACTTAGCTGTGTGGTAAAAGATGCACATTTTGAATCCCTCCACCTCTGCCTTCTCTCCTTTATCAAACACTAGCTACTTGCCTTGACCTTTTTTTTGACTTCACAGCCCACCCCCATACTATAATTTCTTGTTCCTCATCCAGATGTTGCTTCATGTTTACAGTCATTCCAAAAGGACTGTCTCCATCATTAATTTTTCAGTGAGGAAGCTTTGGGTCCTGGTAACTGACTTGGGCTCCAAGTGCTTTCTGCAGGCTGACTGAATCAGAGATGCATAAGCATTCATGAGCCACAGCTCACTCCATCAGACACTATACTAGTTGTGTGTGTACCTGATGAAGAATGTCTTGCATTTGAAAGCTGGTTTAACTCTATCCCAACTGTGCTGTTGTTGCAATAAGAGATCACTGTAAGAAATCCTTGCCCCTCTTTCTACATGTGCATGCATGAGTGTGTACACACACACACACACACACACACCTCATATACAGGACCTGTTGTATATACTGATATATATAAAGTGCACCATGCCTTATGCCTGACATCAGACTAGAAGGGTTAACAATCACCTCTCTCTGCTCTAGGTGCTTTGGTAAGTCAGATAATTAATAATAAACTGTTGTTTTTTTTTGTTGAATAACATTTGCAAAAGACACTGTCCGTTGGTTGCCTTGATTGGTACAGCAGTATTAGTGAGGGGACCATATATAAACAGAAGTGACAATTTTTGCCTGATCTGGTCACAGAAAACAGTTTATAGCTGTGACCAAACACAACTGCAAAGCTGCAGACAGCTTCAAAAATGGCTGATTGGATGAAAATCTGACCCCTCATTGCATAAGGTATTAGATAAAGACATTTCAAAATGTAGCATTTTTTGTAACTTGTGGCTGCAGAGCTCCCAGGCTTTCACTGTTTTCAGAATGGGAGGCAGGAAACAGAGAGGAGGGAGTTCAGTCTGGGAGTGTTCAGCCCTGTTGGAGTGTGAGGTGGGTGTATTGGAGCCATCTAAGGTCGGGGGCTACAATTCACCCACCCCACCTTTCAGCACCGTCTGCTGCCTTTCCCCACTCCTATTCCAAAAACAGGGAGCACCGGCAGAGAGCCATGGCCAGTGCTATGGGAACATGTCTGCAGGCTCTCAGCTGCCAGCTAGATTCCCCTCCTCCCTGGAACCAACAGTGAACTTCTCTCTGGTCCGAGGTCATTTCTCTGGTCCAAAGGTCAGAACGCTCTGCAGAAATGGTTCTGAGTTGCAGATGGGAGCTGAACTTCTGTCTGCACCATTGATAGCATTGAAGCATTTCTTGTTGCTTGAATGTCAGTCAGCATATCCTTGAATTTTAGGAACTTTGTTAGCTCACCGCTGGTTTTGAAGAATGCATGTTTCAGTTGGGGTTCTAGCTCGTATTTGCTGGTACTTTGTTGCCTTGGTGCTTAATAATGGATCACTAAGTCACGGGGATAAAGTTACACATTGCACTTAGGCTATACTAAATCTGTGGAATGGTAAGAGGTGTTAAAGTTTGGGGGCTGGGGGACATGACTTATGAGGAGAGGCTGAGGGAACTGGGAGAAGAGAAGACTGAGAGGGGATTTAATAGCAACCTTCAACTACTTGAAGTGAGGTTCAAAAGAAGATGGAGCTAGACTGTTCTTAGTGGTGGCAGATGACAGAATGAGAAGCAATGATCTCAAGTTGAAGCAAGGAAAGTTTAGGTTAGATATCAGAAAGAATTTTCTCACTAGGAGGGTAGTAAAACACTGGAACAGGTTACCTAGAAAGGTGGTGGATTCTCCACCCTTGGAGGTTTTGAAGATCTGGCTAGACAAAGCTCTGGCAGGGATGATCTAGTTGGGGATGGTCCTGCTTTGAGCAGGGGGTTGGACTAGATGACCTTCTGAGGTCCCTTCCAACCTTCATTTTCTATTATTCTATTATTCTAAAGTTAGAACATGCTGTAAGCAGTCTTGTGTTAAGGGTTAGTGTTGTTTCTTGCCTGCACAGCTCTGATTTGCCACTCGAAGGCTGGTGAGCAGCGACATGGCTGGTAGCCAAAACACCTGAGTTCTATCCCTGATCTGGTGGGGAGTGAAGGGGCTGGGAGCCATGCATCCTGGTTTGTTGGAGGACTCCTGATTGCTCGCAGTATCTCCATGGAGCAGAGTGAAGTTATCCTAACATGACCTAGGGAGCACAGCCCAGAGTTGATCCTAACCTGAAGTGACATAACTTTGAAACCCTCAGAGAGCACTTAGCATGAGTTAATGAGCTTTAATGGATGCTTGCATTTTAAGTGCCCTTAGTATGGTCTATATGTAATATATAATATCACCCTGAGAATGCAAGTCTTCTTTTCCTTTCTGAGTGCCTTAATGGTTTCATTATTCTCATCGTATCAGTCCTGCTGTTTATTCCAAGAATTACGCACTAGTTGACAGCACAGTGTCTCTCAAACTCCCAAAGTACTTTTGATACCTGAATAACTGGAGTGATATTTTTTTCAATTAACTTTTGGCCTATTGTTATTCTGAGTTCAGTAACATTTGGGAACCTTGAGGAGATTCAGGTATTTTGGGGGTAACAAAAGGGCTAGGTAGCTTCAAATTAGCTATGGTCTGTTGAGCAATCATCAGTACCTCTCAGATCCTGAGTAATATGCACTTAAGAACTGTCTTTGCATTTACAATGGGGTAGTTAATTAGATAACATGGTGTGACTCTTGGGTGCATCCAGGAAGTTTTGGGTGCATGCAGGGAACATACAGGAGGTCTTGTGCATATCTCTTCGGTGAAATAATATGTTGGTGATGATAATAGTCTACTCTGTGTGTGTGCTAAGGAGCTGGCCATTTCTGTACATATCACCAACTCTTATCTTTTCCAATAATATTTTTCTGGGTGACATGTTTTTTCCTGAACCTAGCATTAAAGTCACCCATTAAAATAACTTGATTCTATTTAGGGATGGTACCAGAGTAAAAGTCAACCACTATCATCTGATGTCATTGTTGGGGCATGTGCACTAATGATTGTTGAATGTTGTCCAGATGTGATAGGAAGTCTGAATATTATGAGTGTTTCCACAACCTAACTCAGTTAGTGGGACATTATGCAATTATTGATGGTAAATCCTACACCGTGAATATATCGCTCATCAATAAAAATGTATCCTCCATCACGGTTGTTTGACCTTCATCAAGCATCCTGGTTTCATTCAGCACTGGGATGTTGAAGTAGTGCTGCAGATCTTAGCAATGAAAACTATTCAACTAAAGCTGTTCATCTTTTTGGCCTTACAGATAAGGTGGGTTTTGTCTGTCAAAGCACTGACATTGAATGCTGCAACAGACAGAAGGACTTGTCCTGGTTCTGACTGAGTGGGAGAGTGACTGTGGTGGTTGCAGTAAGACAGACAAGCTGTTTGAGGTGGGCCAAAATTGGAGAACCTTTTCTAGCCTCTTTTTAAGTGGATGAGCACTAGGGATCCTATAATAGGGGTACACTGATTGATAGGTGAGTTTGGTTGCTGCTGCAGTCCCAACTGAAGGTAGCACTGTATTTTATACCACCTGCATGCAACATTACAGCTAGAAGCATCACCTTCACCTGCTTGTATCACAGCTTCTGTATGCCAAATGTCTTTAAGGGAGCTGGGGAAACATCTGAGTATTATTTATTCATTGAAAGTGGAGAAGCTACTGCTTCATCAACTATCTACTAGTCAAGAATTAGACCAAGTGACACAAAGGAAATCAAGATGATTTCTGTGCCCAGTGGACTGTGTCTACACATGCATTCACTCTGGCTTAAATTTACTGTGCAGTAATTTAAGCGTGAGTATGCTGGTGTCTACATGTGTAGGTGACCTAGGACTTAAATTAGGACCAGGTTAGAGCGGCCTGCCATGTGAACCTGTGGCCTCTGGTGGGGAACTCCAGCCCCTGGCCACATGGCTGCCAGCACTTGGGACTAGTTTTAGTCCCAAATTGAAGCTAGAGCCAGCTGACAGCACTTGGAGCTAACTTTAGTCCCAAGTTGAAGGCAGGAAAGGCAGCCAGCCAGGAGCCCTGGGGCTGGGCTCAGGCCGGCCCCCTACTGACTGAGCAGACCCAGCAGAGAGGCTCCCTGGGTTATTGTGTAGTAACTAATTAGGAGTAAATGTGATACCTGCATAATGCAGGTATCAAATTTATGCTCAAGTAGGCGTAAGTCACCATATTTACTGCACAGTATGGGCATGCACGTGTAGATGTGTGCCTATACTGCACAATAATTTTGGCTACAGGGCAGTAAATGAACATGTGTTAATGCACCCAGTTAGTTGCAATGAGTAGTCAAGGAACTATAATATTGCCTACCCCATCATGTCAAAAGCCATGAAACAAACTCTTAAAAATCAAGAGATTTGGAATGTAAATCATAAGATGTATTTTTGAAGAGTGTGTGTGTGGAGGGGGAGAGGCGTGGTTGATTATCTGTGAAGGTGTGGAGGGCTGTGAGTGTGGGGGGGGGGTCCCCACACACACTGGCAGGATGTGAGGTACTGTGAGTCAAGAGTGAGGGGTAGCAGCAGTGCTGGGGGAGCTGTGGCTTGGGAGTCACAAATACACACACACACACCCCCCCGACCACAGCTCTGTTGCATGACTCACTCCATCCCCTACCCCACTCCCACCCTCACCATGGGGACCTCAATCTGCTCCCCGCCCCTTCCCTCTCCCCCTGCCCCTTCCCTTCCACAGACTTACCTGCTTGGAGCTCTCTACACACAACAAAAGAAAAAAAATCCTAAGATTTGATCTCTCTATCAGAAGATCATGAGTCAGAGTCAATTTGACTTGGAAACCATGAGTCTCATGATTTCTTCATGAGAGTTGGCATTATTGGGACTAGTCTGTCAAACTTCATGCACATGCCTTTCTCCACCATGGTAGCTGCTGGATTTGGGACCTTATCTATTTGCTTCACCAGTGGGAACTTCATGGTTTGAGATCAAAGTTTTCTTTTTCTAGGCTGGTGACCTTACAGAGTTGATGAACTTGACCTCCTGGCCTTGAAGCCAGAGTTGTCCATCTCCCAGACAATTTCCCATCTCCCAGCCATTCTCAACATGAGTGACTCTATCCTGAAAAAATGAAGCTGATGATGATAGTTGTCATTGTTAGTTCTGTCTATAACAACAACATCTGGTGAACTATTGCAATTTGGGGACAATTTGGGGACAATTTCAGGATGATTGAACCTGTATTTTTTGTGAAAATGGTTTATTCAGTGGCGCAAAAAATCATTTACCTCTGATATGTATGTAGCCTGTTAAATTCTGACTTTATCAGGGGCAAGTTTGGATAACATACCTATTTCCTATTTCCTTCCTTAAAAATTTATGAAATGTGAATAAGTTTTCTGGGATCAGGGTTTTGTCTTAATTTTACATTTTGGAGGCAAGCCATTGTGAAAGCTTTATGGACAATATTCTGGTATGGCATGACTGATTGTACTACTGCCTGTATTTGCCTCTTCAGTATGTGTTTTGACTATTCTTTTTTGTGTAGAAAAATCTGATACTTACAACAAAAAGCCTGTCTACATGTGCAAATGGTATCTCAGCACAGTGACAATGACGCAATGCCCCCACCCCTGGGCACCTATACACATGTCAGATGTCTGCTCCGATGCGTGCTAATTAGTATACCTAAGAATAGACTCCATTAATGGAGTCTGCTGGAGCATCCTAATTAGTGTGCTCCATCAGCGTCTGTGTCACATCTATTCAGCCTTCCTGCACTTCAAAATGATGACAGGGGCACTTTAACTAAAGCTTATTGAATGAGTTTTAATTAAAGTGCCCTTACAGCCATTTTGAAGCATGGGATGCTGAATACATGTGATGCTGTGGTTGCTTTAATTAGAGCGATTCATGGAGCCACTCTAATTAAAGTGCCCCCCACCCTAGAGCACATGTAAAGACTCCCCATGTGTTTAAAAGACACATGAATATAGCAAAATAAACAAAATCATCCTATGATTTGGACATTGCAATTTTAATGTAATCTGGTAATATTATGAAAATCTGGTTTGGGCCTCTAATTGAAAGCTGAACGACAGTCTAACTGTAAGATCAAGCAGAGTTAGTGTCTGGCGTGCACACTTCCAAGAGTCAGGGTGGTGCTGGGGGGTCATCTGTGAGCTCCAAGAGCAGGGTAGGACACAGGGTGCACAGTTCTAAGAGAATGTCAGGACACAGCCTTAAACCCAGGGCTTCAGCCTGCCTGGATCAGCCTCTCACACAGGTCTGGAACCTCTCCAATTGGCCATCCAGGCCAAGAAAAGCTCAGACAAGTAGTTAGCTGCGTTAGAATGAAATCAGTCAGAAGGCAGGGTAGATATCCACCTTTATAGACTAACAGAATGAGATACGTATAAAGGCTAAGTGCAGACATTCAAAAAGCCCAAGCCTGAATTGATTCAATCTTTGCAGGTTAATCTAATCTGTGTAGATTGAACCGATTTGCAAGTGAATAGACATTCACTTTTGATTCTGGAAATGAAGGCACATGCAGGCTAGAAGCATGGGGGGGCAGTGCTAGAGTGAACCCGCCCTTCCTTACCATAGCAGCCGCAAGGCTGGAGGGAAACTGACGGGGTGGGGGAGTGTGACCGGGTCCCATCGGGCCGAGTATGATTGGGAAGGGGTTTAAAACCCCACCCTTACCTGGAGGGTCCCCAGCCAGGATCTGCCTGGCTTTTCCCTGCCCTGCTTGAACAGCTGAGGTGGGGAAGTGTTGTGACAGGGCTGCTGGTCATCTTATGTAGAGTTTAGAGTATGTGTGTGTACAGAATGGTCTGAACAGGGATGCTTCTGCCTTAGGCAGGGGCAGGGCTAGATGTGACCCCTGCAGGTCCCTCCCAGCCCCTGTCCTCTAGTGTTACCAGATTTGCCCATTACTTTGGGGTGTGCTCATTTATTAGGGATAGTTTCTAGGGTCTTGGTAATTCTGTCAATGTGCTGCTTGTGTTACTATACGGAGGTGTATCTCTCCCTTCTGCAAGCCCTCACCCCCAGTGGAGCTATCTTGCAGGACTCAGTTTCAATGGGGCTGGGTTCCTCCAGTCACCAAATCAGTCATACACACAAACACACACAGATTAACATGACATGCCTGACCCGGCCGGGTTGATCAGCATGGACAGGCTGACCCACTCATATGCCAAGAATCAGTTCATCAGAGCAACAATAAACTGCAGTTAGACACAAGCACACAGGTGAACAGCATCCCTCTGAATCCAGCTGGGTGTCCAGCTGACACCCTCATGGGCCAGCATTCAGTTCATAAGGGCACGTCTGAGTCAAACTGGGACAATCAGCCTGTACAAGCTGATCCCCTTATGTGTTTCAAACTCAGCACGTCCCAATCTTTGGCCTCTTGATGAGCAGACCCCACAGTATTTTTGGGCTTCACAGGGATCTTTAGCTTAGGTAAAAGAAGCGTTGCTGCACAGCACAGAAGGAAAGAGAAGCAGAGAAGGAAAAATATACCCAATTACTACCAGTTTGACTATAAACATTATTTATTGCTAAGCATATGAAATATATAATGGTACTAGTAGTAATAGACATGCAAAAGAAAAACAAACACAAACAATGACAATACTACCCTGGTTCCACTTAGTATTTGGGGAAACTTAGCTCAAGCTTAACTAATACAGTTCAGGTTCAGAAGTTTATGCCTAGAGAGAAAAGAGAAAGAGAGTGCTGGGATCTTACCAGTCCAAGGTACTCAGGCTGCAAAGCTGACAGGCACAGTCTGTAGCACAATTCTTGAAGAGAGATGATCTGTTCTTCCAGCGTCCCAAGAACGGCAGGGGATGGTGTCAGCACAGGAGTTTTCTTCTTCTTTCTTCTTCTTTGTGAAGCACCTCTCTCTTCTTCTTTTAGCGCACACACTTTTTACAGATTTTTATACCTTCAGTTCAGCTGCTTCGAAGCATCCTTAATTGTGTAAATCATTGTCTTTTCTATTGACAAGGGGTTATCTGGTTTGGAACATCTCAAGAAACTGATTGATAATCAGGAAACACTTAAGATTAGGGAGTAACCAAATACTTGGAAGCCAGCTTGAAATTCCTATGGATGGCAGATATACTGATGGGATATCTCATGGTTTCTTCAGAAACAATAGATAGCTTGCAGCATCAGGATTTTGGATTTTTACTTGTTGTGCACAAGCCTCAGCTTAGCATGACTTTTCCAGATCTTACTATAGTCTTTTAACAGACTTAAAGCAATTATTGGGGTGTTCATAACCTTTTGTGGAGAGGACTCCCACCAGTCGTCTCGGGAAAAGTATGACAACACATGTGATTAGGGCTCCAACGGGCTGGACGCTGTGATGAACCCTTAACCATTGTTCAAATGTTGCCCATACCCGCTCTGACTTGATCTCTTGCCTCAGCATTCCCTAACCCGGCAACCGAGTTTTAGTCAATCAAGTTTAAATAGGCCTCCCGTAGTGGGACCGGGGAATGTACGGCCCGAGATGCCTATTAAACTTAGAGGTGTGCGTGTGTCTGGGGGGGGGAAAGTCCTTAGTAAATCCAGATTAGAACTGGTCTGATAAATGCTGAGCTGGGTGTGTGTGAACATGGGTTGATTAACATTTGGAGCACAGATTCCCCATCATGAAGTGCTCCCCTGCTTCTCTGGTCCCAGAATTCACTGCAGTCCCTGCTTCAGGCTTTCTGTTCTCCCTCTCTCATGTAAATGAATGGTCATCTGGTTCCATCTGGGATGCAAATGAGACCTAGGGCAGTTGTTTCACTCTTGTCACCCTCATCTGGAGGGTCTGAGGTATGTCTCTCACCGCATCTTAATCAGTTTAATTTATGTAGAGGAGGGGAAGGAGGGGGGGGGGGTGAGTCCTTGTGAGTCAGACTGACTGCATCCTGTGCCAGGGTTGCCCAAGAACACGCAGCTGAGACGTAACACTGGGATTGCATGTCCTGATTCAGAGAGGAACCCTTTGTGCTGCTCCAAGAACACAGCATTTCAGGCCCCTGCTCTAGTACAGAAAGAATAGGGGGAAAGCGCTGGAGTTTGTTTCCCTGCTGAGACAATCATCTTTGCACAGGGAAAGGCACAATGGGCTGCACGAAGCTGAGGGACACACATATACACTCACATATACCGCAACAAACTGAAGCAGGGCCCAGTGCTGCACAGCCCCTGCTCTCTGCCTTCCCTTCCCCATGGGCTTCCCTCAGCCATGCGCAGAGGTTGGGGCCCATCCCCTCAGCCCCCACCCCTGTGTATTTTAAGGGGCTGGAGGGAGGAAGAGGGGCCCAATCCTGGACATGCAGGTGGGCTGTCTTTGTGAGGGTGCATGGCGCAGGGGTGATGGCTGCCTGAACTCTGTGATGTAACAATGGGGAGAAGGCAAGGCATTCAGAAGTGGGCTCTAGACCCAGGGGCACCTGTCGAGTGGCTTCTCCCCCCACCAGGGCCATGTTCAGGCCCAGGCCCAGTGCAGGGCAAGCGTCCCTGGGGGAGGGGAAGGCAGTGGCACCAATCAGAAGACAAGTGAGGATCTCCCTTCCTCAACCCCTGGTACCAACTCTGCCTGAGTCACTCTTACTCGCCTTTGGGAATCCGCAGCCACTGCTGGGGAAATTCCCACTGCTGGTCTGCAGAGCTACTGGGTGCTGCAGCTGCCTGATAACAGCCTCTTCTTTCAGACTGCTCAGCAGCTGGGCCAGCCGCTGCAAGTAGTGGCAGGGCTTGGTACAGCTGGGAGCAGCAACATTGGCAGATCTCCCGGGAGGAGCCAGCCAGCCCCCACAACACCTGGGCCAGCCTGTACCTGGCCACATGGCAGCCCTATTGCCACTGTGGGGCTGCCCCAGCTGAGCAGCGCACCTGAGCACAGCACCCGGATCAGCCACATGGGGCCCAGGGGCAGCAGGCAGGGTACTGCAAGCAGGGAAGTGGCCTTGGCCAGGCCAGGCCCAGGGAGACCCTGGGGCTGCTTCCCTACTTGCAATGCCCTGGCTGCCACCTCTGGGCCCTGCGCAGCTACCCCAGGCACTGTGCCTGGCAAGCTGCTCAGCCAAGGCAGCCCTGTGGCAGCAGCGTGCAAGTATTTCAGGGGCCAACTGGCTCCTCAGGGACCAGCCACTGCTGTGCTCCTGGCCACGGTGAGCCCCAGTCCCTGGGCCTGGCCTGGCCAGGGCCCCTTCCCTGCTTACCGTGCCCTGGCTGCTGCCCCTGGGCCCTGTTTGACTGCTCTGGGCTCTGTGCCTAGGCGTGCTGCTTGGCTGGGGCAGCCTCGCAGCAGCAGTGGAACTGCCGGGCAGCAAAGTGCAGGCTGGCTCAGGTGCTGCTGGGTCCAGCTGGCTCCACCTGGGGGGCCTGCTGCTACTCCTGGCTGTGCTGAGCCCTGCCAGTGCTTGCAGTGATTGGCTTGGCTGCAGGGTGGTCTGAAAGAGAAGGCTGAGATCATGCAGCTGCAGCACCTGATAACTCTGCAAGCCAGCACTGGTAACTTCCCCAGCAGCAGCCTCTGCTCCCCAAAGTTGGGTGAGAGTGACTCAGACAAAGTCGGGAATAGGGGTTGGGGGAGGCGGATCCCTGCTTGTCTCCTAATTGGTGCCACCACCTTCTCCGCCCCTGGGACACCCACCCTGTACTGGGCCAGAGGCTGAGCATGGCACCAGCAGGAAGAGAAGCCATTTGGCAGGTCCCAGGTCCAGTGCCCACTTCCAAACACCCCACATTCTCCCCATTGTTGCATCACAGAGGGAGGCAGTGCTGGCATCCCTCCAGGGGCAATTCTCCCCCTGCTCACCTCCCCTCTGCTTCTGTCTGTGACAATACTGGCCCAGCCCCTCTCTCTCCCCCTTTGCCTCAGGCCCAGGGCTGCCCCTCCCCACCACTCATCCCACCCTCACCCCTTCTGAGCCTGCCAGAGCACTGATAGTGTTCCAACTATGGAGAAGAGGGGTGGGGCCAACCCTGCTCCCCCAGCCCAGCCCAGCCCAGCCCAGGGCTGCAAAGCATGCTGGGATGGTAGGGGACTGTGAGTTAACTTAAACCAGGAAGTTCCTTAAACCTGGGACAGAAGTTCCATAAACCGATTTGACCTAAATCAGTTAAGTCTGATACTATGTTCAACCAGGTTTATCTTAAACCAGTTTCAATTATTTTGAAAGTGGTTTATGTGTACTGAATTTCTGTTCTGTTACAGGTTTGAACTAGTTTCAGATCACTTAAATAGGTTTATGTAAGACTTCTGTCCCTTCCCAAAGAGAGCACAAGCTTTCATGGGCTGAAGCTCACTTCATCACATGATGTGAAAGGACATGTATAAAGTGGAGTATAAAAAGGAGAGAGAAATTAGAAAACAAAAGAAAAGGGGTGTGGGAGGGAGAGAGAGACATGTGGAGAGGCAGGGAGCAAGGTGGGCAGTGGTCGCAAAAGCTAATTTAGGTAATGAGATAGGAATCTGCAGTCCCTGTTTAACACAGTCCAGTTTGTGGGGGATTTTTTTTGTTCTCCAATTTCCCATTCAAACTGTTTTTTAATTTTTTCTGCCTGAAAACAGCCACCTTCAGATCAATGATAGCATATTCAGAGAGGCTGAAGTGTTCTGCCACAGTTTTGTATCTTTCTGCAGCTGATCTCAGACTGGTGTTTATTTGTTCTGTCACATAGATATCACCCTGTCTGTTTGATGTAGACAGCAGAGGGACATTGTTAGCAGGTGATGGTGTTAGTGGCGTTCCAGGTGAATGAACCTTGGATGTTGCACTCCTTGTTATTAGAACCAGTTATCATATGGTCCGCATTGATGTATGGACACAGTATGCATCTGGCTCCTTTGCAAGACCTGGTGCCTTGGTGAGGATGGGAGTTTATTAATTTGTTGTTTGAGAAAAGCTGGCCAGGAACCTCCATCTGCGTCTAGCCACCCACCCACTCCCTGTCACCTGAGTGGCTGTCCAGGATCAGCTGATCCTTTCCTCTCTGTCATATAAACCCTTGAGCCAGAAGAGGAAGTGTCTAGGCAACAGGGTTTAACCTCTACCCAGGCTGCCTTGCTATTCCTTATGGCTTGTGCCTCTGCTTGCTCTCTTCCTGATCTCTTGGCTTCCTGACCCAGCTTGCCTTCTGACTCCACACTCTGTCTGACTCTGGCTTCTGGAGCTGGTTTGTTCCCAGACCCAGTTCTTGAACTGACCTCCTGGCTTCCTGACCTAGCCTGCACTTGGATTCTGCTCACTCCTCCCCTGCCCAGTTGGCCCCTCAATCCCTGAGTGACCCTAAGACCCAACTGCCCATGACTCAGCTTGACAGAATAGGGATGAGGAGGGTAGGAAGGCAGCAGTCTTACCTATGCCAGGAAATCCTAAACAGTGCCCAGCTGAACTGTTGCTGCCTCTGCAGCATGCTCTGCTTACCCCAGCTGTTGCTCTTAAAGCAGCAGCAGCAGTAACTGGGGACTGTTTTGGAGTTCCCAGCATGGGAATGCTGCCAAGACAGCATGGGGGTAGAAGGCAATTCCAGTACTTCTAACTTGCTGCCCAGGAGGGGTGCCTTTCTTGCCCTACCCCTAGTTATTGTGTAAGACCATACCTGGTGGGGCAGTTTTTTTTTCAGACTGTACAGAAAGAATCACAAACTCCAGCAGAAAATGAAAGATCAGGTTACTTTTCGGTTTTACCGCACTGCCTTAGCTTTCATGATCTGGTCAAAGCACAACTGACCCCTCCACTTCCCTTAGTATTCACACCTCTTGTACATTTTGTTAATGCTCTGTTTGCTTTCCACTTCCTTTGTGAGGCACTGTCGTTAACCCTTCATTTCCACATGCACCACTAGCCAGACAATGAGCCATTTTCTCGTACTGCTAAATAAACCAGAGCTTTCATGGTCCCTCATCTTTCATAAAAGGGACATTGCTGACAACACCATGTTGGGAGAGATTGCAAACACGGGGAAGGAGAGAATCCAAATTCAAAATAATATGGATAAATTGGAGAGATGATCAAAAAACACAAGATGAGATTCAATAAAATAAGTTCAGAGTCTTAAGTACACTTACAAAGGAGAAATCACTTGCAGTAATATAAAATGGGGAATGATTGGCTAGGCATCAGCGTGGCAGAACAGGAGCTGGTGATAGAGTGGATCACAAACTGAATATGAGTCAATAATGTGATGCAGGTGAGGGGAAAAAGACAAATCTCATTCTGGGATGTATAGAAGCAGTGTTGCATGTTAGACATGATATGTAATTATTATACTCTGCTTGGTGCTAGTGAGGCCTTATCTAGGATACAATGAACAGTTTTTGCCACCATGCTTCAAGAAAGAAGTGGACAGATTGGAAAGAGTTGAGAGGAGAGTAACACAAATGATAAAGAGGTTTAGAAAACGTGTGTAAGGAACAGATAGCTAAGCACTGGGAGTGGGGGCAGGGAAACTTATCTGGGATGGTTGTGGTACCATCAAGGATGGTTTAGGTATGCTTGACTCTGCCTCAGATCAGGAAGATAGGTTTAAATGACATTATTTTTAGTCCTGCATTTTCGTGATTAGTGTGGGATAGGCCCTCAGTTCAGTCTGAATTTTCCATGCGTCTGGTAGGGCTGCATGAAGCTTCGGTTGTTGATTCGATTCAGCAGAGATTCAGCCCAATTTGGCGGCTGAACCTCCAAATCTGAATCAAATAAGGAGACCCTTTAATCTCTCCGAATCGAATCGGAACCATCCGAATTGATTTGGAGAAATTCAGAAAGATTCAATGATTCAGACATAGACACAGCTTTAAATGTTTTTTCTACATACCTCAAGGTACCAGGCAGCTTGTGAGTGCTGAGATGGTGGGGCAATAAGAGCCTCCCACAGGAGTGCAGGGGTGGGTGCTCCCCAGTGCACTTGGCAGCAGATCTGTAAGTGGACCAGAAGCACTTCTGGTCCACATCCAGGTCTGCCAGGGAGCACACGGGGGACCCTCCCCTGACCCCTAGCTCGGCAGCTGGTGCCTCCTGGGTCTGGGGGGGCAGGGGCACTGGGGGTTCCCCCATGGCCGATCACCAAGCCTGAGGGCTGCAGGGGAGGTACCCTGCGTATTTGGCAGCAGACCAAGAAGTGGAGTGAAAGTACTTCCGGTCCACTTCCGGGTTCGCCACTGAGTATATGGGGGGGTGCCCCACACACTCCTGTGGGACACTCCATCTGCCCCATCGCAGCATTCACGAGCTACACCTGTACCTCGAGGTATATAGAAAAAACATTTAAACCTGCATCTGTGTCCAAATCACTGATACTCTGAATCAGCACTGAATCTTCAGATTCGCATTCAGCCAAATCAAAGCAGGACAGTGATCTGAATCAACAAATCGAATCATTGTCCCTGATTCGGGCCGAATCCAAATCCAAATCGAATACAGACCGTTTGTGCACCCCTAGTGTCTGGTGATCAACAAAGCTTCCTAATTTCTAGAAGATCCTTTCCTCTCCAGAATGGTTTTTAGATTACAGAGATGCATGACTTGGTGAAATCTCTTATCACTTCATACACTTCATCCTTCATACCTGTTGGAACCCAGAGGTCTTCAGGTCTGGGTTTTGATCTTTACGTTTAGCTTAAGCTGCACTTTTAGCTGGAATTGTGGTCAAGACATGCACCCAGTAAAAGAAGCAGATGGAGAAGTCCTGTTCCTGATTTAAAATGAATTGGGAAGTTGACTAACTAAATTGAATAAATATAGCCCGGGCAAAAGAGGAACAGTCAAAGCAACACCTAAGAATAAAAAGAATTCCCCACCTAAGAATAAAAAGATTACCTCAGAATAAAAAAATCCAGTTAAAGATATCCATATTTGGCAAACAGAAGATTATTAATTATGATGATTAATATGCATTAGGAGGCAGGCTTCAGCTAATTTTATGTATTAAAAAATGCAAGCTATGTTGTATATAAACAGAGGTGAAAAAGTGTACTGTTTCAAAAAGCCTGAAGAGATCATGTCATCAATCCAAGATCCTGCATCAACATCAGACGCGAGAGCCAGACTTCATGACCTGATCTTTATGGACAAGACTTCATGGCTTGATCAACCAGTGAAGTTGCATTCATGATATTACAGGGTGGTGACCATTTGCTTTGACTAGCTACACTTCTAAATTTTAACTGCAAATACTGCTTCAATGCTTTGATGCTAATTAGAGTTGTATCTGTTAGGGTTCGATAAATTGCTTTTAGTTTAGGACAGCCGTGTCTTAGTTTTCTTGCCTGGTATAAAACCCATTATAGTGTCACTGAAAGCAACATACCTGCAGTGATTTATTCTGCCTAAAGAGCTTTTATGCAGTTCAGTGAAGCAAAATAGGGTACATTCTCTATTTTAGAAGAGTAATCTCTTGAACAGTCAAACTTCAGCCAGGGGATGAATAATGAATTTGAGATTGCGAATGAGAAACTAGGAATATGATTAGGAATTAGGAATGAGTAAGAAGACTTAGTCTGGTGGGAGACTCTGCACATCACTCCTGTTGGGAAGCCCAGTTTGTTGTTATTCCAGCAAGGCTGCATCCATGATGGCCAACACAGAGCTCTTGTTTTGCTAAGAAGCTGTTGCTTTATTGTTCCTTTCCTCATGTCCATTAAAATGAATACATCAGAGGGAGTAACTTGTTATCATAAACCAGAACCTGATGTAACACTAGCCCTCACAACCTGTCAACTGTGCAACTGTGTAAGTGAAAGGAGAGCTGCATTGTTCTCTTTCCTACATGTGGGTTGTTTAAACGCAGAGGAAACAATCTGCTCAAAGGAGGCAGCAGTGTGAGGCATCTATTTCATTTCAGAGCTGGCATATCAGCTGAACTCATATTGCATTTATTCACTTATGGAAACTTCAGTTGATTTTTTGATCAGGAAAAAATGGGCTCTTTCCGTGTGTAGGGAAATGTTATGCATAATTTATTCATAAACAAAAAGAATACTACCTCGTGGTCTGCAGAACATGGGTCAGGATGTAGCTTGATTTTCCTGCCCCCTCCCCCCACTTTTTTCCTTCTCCATTTTTGGGGGTTTGGCTTTGTAGGTGCTAAAAACCAAGTCTCAGTTTCCCCTTGAGTACTTTATAAAGGTTACTTCTCAGGGCTGCTTTTATGCTTGTTTCCTAATGGTCTTAAAAGTCAAACAGACATGCATGCCCACTTTCTATCTTGATCTAATCTTGGTCTTCTACTTTATTAAGATGCCATGTGGACAACTTGGTAGCACGGCATATGTTTTATTTCTAAAGAGCAACATTAATAAACTTTCTCTTTCTACACAACAGAACCAAAATTAAGTCAAATCATCAGGATAGGAAATGCCTAAATAAAAGTTGTTTGTGCAACTTTAAATCACCCCCTTTGCACAGCCTTTAATTATGTGATCATTTTTATTTCCACAGGACCTCTATCATTCAGTGTTCAAGGAGGTGTTCTCTTTGAATGAGCAGCCGCTCAATATTTCTTTCACTTCACTATGCTGTCCTCTTCTGAATATTAAATTATTAATTCCTTCCTGTGTTTTTCTGGGGTGTTTGTGCATGACTAGATGTTGTAGGAAAAATTGTATGTAAGTGTGTAATTAAGGTCTATATCAACATACATATGCACAAAGGGAGTCAATTAATAGCAGTATTTTAGTACAGAGTGTGTATGTGTACGTGTGTGTGTGTGTGTGTGTGTGTGTGTGTGTGTAATTTAATGCAATTTACTAGGTATTTTATAAGTGGGGAAAAAACCAAATTCGATCATTTGGCATCCCTTTGATGCCAAGTTAGCATCTCTAAAGTGTAGCCCAGACCTCTTCCACTGGTGTTAATGGAGAAACTGAAAGCAATAGTGAGCAGTCATCTTTTTCAAGCGGAGTAGCATTAGGTGGGGATCAGACAAAGACATCAGCAGTAGACATGGCAGATACTTTTTTTGACAGCAGATGAAAGGTGAGACCCTGGAATCCTGGGTTCCACTCCAGGCCCCAAAACAGAGTATACAGGTTCTGTTCCCCCTCCTTCCCCTGCTGCCTCTGTAGTCCAGCATCTTTGCCCTTTCTTCCTAATGGATGACTACCTATAGGGCTGTGCAAAACAGCACCACTTCATTTCAATTTCCATTTCACCATTTTGATGGGACAGTGTTTCATTTTGAGTTTCATTTCATTTTGAAAGCACTGTTCTGCTTCATTTCTTCGAAACTGTTTCAACGTTTTCAACATTTTGCCCATAGGCTATAATTGGGAAGCATGAAACTGCCTATAACTTTGTCATTTCTTGCCTGATTCAGATGCAAATTGTGGGATGGTAGCCCCTGCTGAGGCCACAAAGCCTGTCAAGTTTCAAGGAAATAGGTGCAGGGGTTTCTGGGAAACTGCACCTCAAAGTCTTGAAAGCAAAACTCATGTCACGTGTGTGTCTTAAGGTACAGGGGGGTGAAAACTGCAGGGATGGTAGCCCCTGCTGAGGCCATAAAGCCTGCCAGCTTTCAAGGAGATAGGTATAGGGCTTTCTGGGAAACTGCACCTCAGGCTGTGGACAAGCAAAACACATGACATAGGTGACACTGTGTGTGTCTGTCTGTCTGTCTGTCTGTCTGTCTGTCTGTCTGTCTGTCTGTCTGTTAAGGTGCAACTGGGTGAAAACTGCAAGCATGCTATCTGCTGCTGAGGCCATGAATCCTGCCAAGTTTCAAGGAGATAAGTGCAGGGGTTTCTGGGAAACTGCACCTCAAACTGTTCAGAGCAAAACTTGTGTCACTTGTAAGTGTGAAGGCACAGAGGCAGCTCAGTTCAAAGAATGCTTTTTATGCTCTTTTTCCATCCCTTCCCCAGAGCACTGGGATGGGAAGGGACCTCAGGGAAGGATGACAGTCACTGGCCAGCTACACAGTCAATATGAGAGCAGTCCTTGCCCCCTCTTCCCACTCCCTCTCCTTAATTTCTCTTTAGCTGCAAGCAAGCCCAGCTTTGAAATTCACAATGTTTCAAAACTTTTGAAACATTTTGACTGCCCTCATTTCCTTTCGAGGCTGTTTTGAAGCCTTTCATTTCAATTTCTCTGTTTCGAGCTCGAAACAAGTCGAACCAGCGTCAAAACCAAACAGCCGGAGAAATTTTGCACAGCCCTACTATCTATCTGACTCAGTCTCACAACCCTTCCCCACCTCAACAGACACCTTAGCTTAGCTTCTTGCCTCAACCTATCCTTCCCAGGAGGAATCTCTCAAATTGGTTCCTCTCTGCATTCAGGGTAAATTACTTCCTCCCCATGATGCCTGAGGAAATTATTGTGATCCCAGGAGACACAGTTTCATAAAGCTCTGCTGCTTGAGGCCCCATTGACAAGCAAAAGCAATTCCAGAAGCTTTGGTCTGCCCCAGCAGACCTGACCTGGACAATTCTCATTAAAGGCAAGACATATGTGCAAACTGCAACATTTTAAATGGTTCTAACTTGAGTGGATTTTCATGACAGCATAAAGTACAGCATTGACACCAGGATAACCTTTCACCCCCATCAAATGTCAATCTGGTACCATACTCCAAAGTACAGGGGCAATAGAGCTTCTTAAGAAAACGTTTTGTAATTTTTTTAACATGATTAAAATGCCTTAGTTTCAACTTAGTTACAGGGGTGTAATCTTATTTTCCAGAAACAGCTGCATTTTTCCCATGTGGAGGAGTGGGAAGGCATCTTGAGGCACATAGCTCATATGGAATATTTCAGTCCAGATAGTTAAATTTGGGCAAGGTTATAAATAATGAGAAATACAAGCTTTAAATAAAAACTGTTGGGTATATAGGCACTGATGCGCTTGTTGCTTTTACTTAAATTTTAGCTGTCATATGGCCTAAAACTAAAAGTAACTGAAATATCAACTCTTTTTAATGGTATAATTGCAGTTCTCCTTGGTGATGGAAACTAAGGACCACTACAAGTGAAACCATTGACCATTTTTATCACTTCCTGTGTAGATTATACATATCTGATCTGTTGAAAGCAGCCTGCTAGTAGAGTCTGGTTAGTAATACCCACACAGATAAATTCATTTATGTAGTGAAGACTTGAAATTGTAATTGCAGTTATCATCTTGACAACTGAATTTGGATTAAATCTTCTTTTAATGCCAGCTTGCTGATTTCATCTAGGATTGCTTTAAAGACAAGGGACCCTGTTGATACTCTTCCATGGAGTACCATGCAAAGTACCCATTTTATCATGGGAAGATAACAAAAGAGTCCTGTGAAGAGTTACTGACCAAGAAAGGAAAGAATGGTTGTTTTTTGGTACGAGAAAGTGAGAGCGTGGCAGGAGCCATATGTCTATGTGTCTTGTAAGTATTGTGCTTACATATTTAACTATTATGTGAATTTTAAGGTAGTTGCAAGAGTGAATATATCACAAGGGTGAATATAATACTGAAGTAGAAAAATATTAATATGCTGTATATCTCTGGTTACGGATTCTCTAGACTCTTTCTCTGGACCTCAAAGTACCATATAAAGATTTAATTAAAAGCTCTGCCTCACTGTTTGAGACAACTTAGAAACAGAGGTAAAGTGGTCCGTCCAAGATCACAGATCAAGTCAGTGGTTAGCTGGGCATAGAAAATGACAATATCTAGCCATTGGCTTTAACTGTTCTGTTGCTCTGTCTTACCTATGTATTTTACAGGAGGGCAGCAAAAAACTTAGAAACTTGAAAAATGGAGGCGGTGAATCAAAAGCAAGCAAGCCTCTGAGTGTCATACGCAGCACCGGGCTTGATTTTTTCAAAGGAAATGATTTTTGGCTTCTCTTTCAGAATTGAAAAGAAGAAGTAGAAGCATAACACTGGGTGGGTGAGTGGGCCATGAACCCTAAACACTGCTTAAGGACATGGGGGCGGTGGGGGGACTGGAATTGAGAATAGGGGCCAGCGGCCAGAGGAGCTGGGGGGAGAGTAACTTCTTTTTTAGTTGCCAAAAATCCATATTTAAATGGCTGCTCAACAAGTATTGGAAACCAAAAAAGGCGACATCTACCTCCCTAGCAGCAAACCTACATTTCTTATGCACCATGTATCCTTACCACCCTGGCAATTCTGGCCTGTTAGACCTCAGTAAAGAGGACTTAAACATTCAGTTCTTGTCCTTTTTACATATTTAGCTTTCCAATGAAATCAGTAGGTCTGCTCCTTGCATGTTCTTGTGCATGTTCCTGAGTCACAGATAAGTAAGCCTGTTCTCAGTCTTCCTTGTACTGAGCTTGTGCGGCTTTCTATTCCTGTTGATGACCTTCCTTTCTGGATAATAAGTTTTGAATACCACACTGAACTAATTCCAAAATTCAAGGAACTGTTCTAGGCATCAGTAAGCAGAGTCCTATTGACACTGGTGAAAGTTAGGAGAAAAAAATAATGGCAGAAATGGAGGAGACATGGACTGCCTGACATACAGCTATGTGAGGAATGGGATAGATGGAAAATGAAGATAAGGGGAACTGAGGCATAGAGCCCTTGGCATGGAGAAGAGAATATGGTCATTGGGAGCAAGGGAAAAAATAGAGTCTATCTCTGGCATGGGAGTCAACTGGGGATCCTAGCACTGGGGAGAGGGGGGAATGAAGTGTATAATGACCCATAGCTGCCAGGGGGAAAGAGTCAGGAGGAGTGAATGTTTTAAATAGGGGTTTGAGAGAGAGGCACACAAGGAGATTTTGGGGAGAATGGAGGAATACAAGTTACTCTTAGGTGGATGCAAAAGTGTGTAATAATGTAAGCTAACTCCAGTTAGCATTTTTAGTGCTTTAAGCTGCTTGTACACACCAGGGAGGTTTAATTTTCCCTAAATTGAAACAGTGGGTTTTTTTAAACACCGCTTCAATTTAAGGAGAATTAAACTGAATTAAACCCCCATGGCATGTACACAAGGGTGAGGGCTCAATCTTTACCTATCTCTTCAATGGTGGGGGCAGCGGGTGAACTGCCGGCAGGCTGAGCAGTCCCTGAGCTGCGCGGGGGTCCCCCAGGTGGCACCTGCCTGCTGGCACCCAGTTCAGGCAGTCCAGGGGAGCACCACAGCCATGGAGAGAAGCATTGCTCCCCCACCCTTCCCGCTCCCCTTCAACTGCGGAGGGAAAAACGAGGTCCCCGCAAAGCTCAGGCAGGCAGGCAGGCTCCAGGGAGGAAAAAAAAAAAAAGATCAGGCTCACTGCTTTTTTTTTTTCCCCTTCAATGGATCCTGCCTGCATGGGCTGCCTTTGGGTCCCACAGCCCCTGAGCTCTGCAGGGCCCACCAGTCCCCAAGTACGTCAGCTTCCAGTGTCCCATGCACTGTTGCACTTCGTCAGGTAGCAAACTAAAACACCTTGGAGGTGCTTTATCTTGCTACGTAGCAAAGTCATTTAAAGTGGAATATGCCGCCGAGTGTGCAAACAGCAATGCCATTAAAGTGGTGCACAAGGGAATTTAAGCCACTTTAAAGACCAATTTTGTGGTGTGTACGATGGCCCATAGGGAGACAGTGGATGTGATGCCGCTTCATGTGTCAACAGAATTCGTAACTAAATTGCAGGAAAAATTCTAGCTGAAGCTACCTATGGTACTTCATAGTACATAGATCAGTCATGATGTGAAGAGACAGTGGGATTACAGGGATGTAAACAGAGTACACTTTCGCCTGTTAGGCAGTGTATCATTTATAATGGTGCCTTAGCCCAAGAAATCTAACCCTAACTCTCTCCTGGTTGAATGTGCAGAGCTAGTCTAGCAGTTAGAAAAGTTCTATTGGTAATTGCAAAATTAGGACAATTTTATTATGTTGCTGATCTATTAGAGAACATACTCGTTTAAAGTCGTGCAATGTTCTGTTATAACGTTGTTGGGCCCCCGCCTGCTAGTAAGTAACTACTGTGATGAAATTGGATTTGCTTAACGTTATCTCGCTTAAAGTCACATTTTTCAAGAACATAACTACAACGTTAAGTGAGGAGTAGCTGTTGACATGTCCATGTTTATCATACTAGGACCATGATTCCATAGTTAAGGCTGAGTCAGAAGTTTGCAGTTTAACAGGAGGTTTAATTATTTTGTTTTTCATAAGTTATAATAAAATGACCAAATATAGAATATGGAACAAAAATTGATGATTTGAAATGTTCCTGGTTGCTTGATGAAAATTAGGTGGACACCAAAAAGAACACACTTCAAAATGAATCCTAGCTATGTCTCACTTTTTATAACCTCTTATATTATTTTTAAGGAAACAAAACCATTTGGAGATCTATGCATCTGTCCACGCACTGATCACTACAGTATCAGTAATATTTTCAGAAGGCAGGACAGTTCATTAGTTTCACAGTTTTTAGCCATTTAAGCAACTGAGAAAGGTGCCAAGATGAACTTATGATCCTATCCTGTCTAGCAATGACACGGCAGTACTGCTATTTGCTATGAATTAGGAAAGAGAGCATGTCTATTCTGGTGAGTACTTTGGGGAGAAGCAAATGGAAACGAAGAATTTCATTCCCACGTTTTTCTACTTGTGGTTTTACAACCTCTTGCAGCATCCTAAGTAAAGTATATGTGTACAATAAATACATTATCTTGTCTTTAATTTTGCATTTGAGGTGCTCAAACTGTTAGTGACTATGAAAATAGTGTGGTCTGTGGCTGAATAATATCTAGTTGTGTATACCCATATGTTAGCTTATGACTAGATGCTTTGAAGAATAATCCATGTATAAAGATGTAGGTTTTCAGGGAAGCTTTAGATTTGCATACCCTAACATTTATTCCCTCTCTCAGTTGGCCTGACCAGCTGATATTGCATAAGGGCTATTAGGTTTCTATTTGCTAGTTTTGGAATAGCTTTGTAAAAAAACAAGTTGTCTTGCTCACCTTTTTGAAATAACAATACATAGTAGACCACTTATGATTTTTTGTGCTTATTTCCCAAATGCAACACAAAGTATATAAAGATACTTGCAGTGGTGGTCTTTCTAATGAATAGATACGACTTTGTCCAGTAGCAACAGGAAACAACCATACAAAACCAAAAGATAAAACTGTAACATTTTACTCGTCTTGCATCACGCGTGAAGTTGGTCCAACTCTTCTTCTGAATGAGAAAGGAGAAAAAGCTTTGAAAGTTTTTATGCGGCCATGTCCTGGACTAGAAATCTTCCACTCTCAGAGGAGCGTTGATGCAACTCTACTGCTCAGTGCATATAGCCCATGGGTACTTAATCATCAATTAGTCCAACCCTGCCTACAGGAATTCTGGATGATAACATGAGAATATGGCTGCTAACCACCTGAGCCCTGTCTATCCTAGTAGTATGCTATGTGCTGGAGCAGCCGTGGCAGATTTCCCCAGGTGGCCTGATACAGAAGACCTGAAAGCCTTGGGCCTTAGGCCCTGTCCTTTTATCAGTCTCAAGTGTGGGAAAAGTTTCTGTGTGTGTCTCCTCAGCTGAATGCACCAGGACAAGAAACTCCTTGGCACTCCAACTGCCTCTCAGGTTACTGTATTGCCTGATTTGTTTGATTTCATGGTAGCTCTTGCAGTACTTTCAAACCATGTAAAACTCACTCCGTGAATTGTTTTGAGCCAAACACACAAAGTAATTCTGAGTTAAAAGGCTAACGTTCTAGTTAATGCCTGGTTGGGCATTTTATACCTCTCCAGTGTCTACCTTTTTCTTGTTCCCAGCCTTCTCTTAAAATATTTGATTTTAAAATAAGTGTTAACTATACCACTGACTGATTAGTCATACTTGGTAGTTTTGTGTGGCCACCATAGGAAAAATTAAAGAGGGGCTGTCTGAAAAAATAAGTCAGGAGAGAGATTAAATTTAACTCATAAAGTCACATTAGCCTTAAATTGCTTCACCCTTGTTGGAAACTTTTAAAAATAATTCAGAACCTCAGTGTTTCAGGCCTTAGGGTAAAGGGTACTTTCAATCACACTGGGTAGGTAGAATATTATCTGTAGATAATCATATATATGATTATATGTAGATAATCATAAAACAAACTGTGAGCGGAGGGAAAATCACACATCATGGTCAGCAGTGTCATCCCTTCCTGTACATTGTCTCCTTCAGCAAGGTTATGTGAGCGATTCGACCTCTGCCTCTGGTTATCATGTACATTGTCCTCAGGGAAGCCTGTTCCAGTTCCAGTTCCACATATACATCTTGAATCCAAGGCAACCAGATACAGTCCGGGTTTAACTGGCCTGCCTCCCTATACTCAAGAATGCTTAATGTCAATAAGCCTTGTGTGTAACGCTGAATGGATGTGTTACAAGATCATTCACTAATCATTGCTTTTCATCAAAATTAATATCTAAGTTGTTTCTTATTTTCTGTAAGTTCCTTTGGAAGCATCAAGGACTGTCACCGTGCCCTGGGCAGAGGTGGCGCACAGGGCAGCAGCTGCAGCTGGACAGAAGCAGCAGTTGTTGAGCCAGAGGCACAGCAGCTACTACCCCTCTGTCCCACCTCAGATCAGCACCTGGGGTTGGTGCCCTTGTTGCTCCTCCTCAGTTCATGCTACTGTGCATCTCACACAATTAGAGGTCTGTATCTTGCCTTACATCCTGCCTTGCTTCTAAACAAAGGACTATCATTTTGGAAGATAACTGCTCTCATCTGGATGTGTTAATTTGAAACCAACTTTGTTTTCTCTTTAAATAGAAATTCATGGTGCAAAGACTCTTTTGTATTAGTCTTTCTTGTGGCAGTTGGCTGTCTTGGGAGAGTAGAAGCTCTCTAGGGACTGCTTGATGGTCATACCCACCCTATAATGTGACAAGGGCATGGTGAACATCCTGGGAGGACTGGAACATATCAGAATGTTTAAGAATTGATTGAAAATACCCTCCATTCAGCATCTCCTCAATCAAAGTATAGCTTCCTAAGTGACTTGGAAGTTGACAAGATAGTCAGGGAATACAGAGAACAGATTAAAATGGTAATGCGCTGATATGCAAGAGAAAGGAATAATATCTAATTGTGTATACCCATGCGTTAGCTTGTGACTGGATGCTTCAAAGAATAAAAATGTCTATTTTCAGGGAAGCTTTAGATTTGCCTGACATTTATCCCCTCTGTCAGTTGGCGTGACCAGCTAACTGACATTGCAGAAGGGCTATTAAGTTTCTATTTGCTTTTTGCTTGCTAGTCAGTCTGCTGCAATGGGACTGGAAGAAGTGTTCCTGGTGTTGCAACAGTGGCAATTTTAATCATTATCAAATAGGTATTCTTGGTAGATTAAAGGTGAGGTATATCAGGATGTCACCTTATTCATCATTGTATTTTCCAGTTCAAACACATATTGTTTGTGAGGAAAAATTTCATTTAAGGGTCTGTGTCAAATTGAGTCCCTTCCTTCCTGTGTTACCAATGATAATTCTGTAGCTCTCAGACACTTGTATAGTCCCCCTCCCTTCAAATTATGCCTTTCATTATATCTGTGCAAAAATTAGTTTTATTTGGAGATTACTCAGGTGTAATGTAGTGGCTATTGATGGTGAACAAGAATTTTGTTGTAAACTCATTGGAGCAGGGCCTATTATCATGCTCTATATTTATACCATGCTTAGCACAATGAGGTCCTGGTGCATGATCCAGGGTTATGCGGTGCTATTGTAACACAAATGTATTATAAGGAATAGAATCTTTCTTGTTTTTTGTGTATTTCTATATTACATTGCCTGCTCTGGCTTCAGCTTGCATAGACTTACCTGAGCAAGCCTTAAAGTAGCTGGCAGCGTGGTCACAACTGCATGAAGCTTGCCACAAGCTAAAAAGCTTGACAAAATGGGATAAATCCTAGGACAAGTAATCACAAAGAGTTCTTTGTTGCTGCAGCTGTCTCATACCAGTTCAATTATGTATATACCTGGCATCTCTGCAGTGACTGCAGTGCAGATATGGCCTTAGTGGCATTGTGTGCACGGTTAAAAAACAGCAGCTGATCCAACAGATATGTGAACACACACACCCCCTCACACCCGCAAGATCTCTTGTGAGATGAGATGCTATTTTAATATGTTCAACTTCAGTAACACTTGACTTTTCTGATCATGGCCTAAGGCAACCACATCAGAAGAACGGATGTTTATATCCTAGCATCTGAAACTCTAGACTGATCAACAAGGGTCTCAGGGCAGTTTGGATACCTCTCCAATGTATTAAACAAGTGTAAAATCAATGTGGGTCCAAAACTGAGCAGCCTTCCTTTTCCAAAGGAATATTCTGTTATTCTAACAAAGACACAGGTGAGGCCTGTGAACAAGTGCCTTCTCCTTAAGCATTAAAGGTTTTGGCATTTCAAACTGGGTCCTTTTAATTTTAAAAATTTAATTTTGAGAAATAGTGGTATTATAAATATCCATTTAAAAAGATTTGGTGCCTTTTTTAAAGACCTGTTACATATGTATATTCATAAGAGGTGTGTGAATGTATGGGTGTATATAACATAGATGGATTTAAGTTACAGAATTGCCTCTGTCTTTAGTTTTGAGATGCCTAACTAAACCAATAAAATGGCTAGCTGTTTTCCAACCTACTGTTTGTATAAATTATATACTCTAGAAAAGATTTAGTGAGACTCTAGCAAAAAATGTAATGAGCCCACAGTTGTTGATGGCAACATGTTATTAATAACAGTCATTTCTTGAGATTGATAAACTGGAATTTTAATCTTTTTGTGATGTTGTTGTGTATACTGTAAATTCTCCCGCTAAAATGTGGTCAGACCATTGCAATTCCTGGACTGCTGATGACAAACATAATTTATGCAAGGATATCTCTTTACAGTTTTGAAAAACTGATTTACACTTATCGGATCTTCAGGGAACATGAAGGAAATCTGAGGATTGAGGTAAGAGTATGTCATTTCATCTGGAATGGAAATGACTGTTTAATTTCTTTCTCAGATGAGAAGATACCTATATTAAAGAATGTTTATTAATAAGAATCAATTGGTATCTTTCCCATGATAATGTTTTTCCATGCTTGCACTCTACCCTTGATTTCTTAACAAAACACCTGTCTTTGCCCATCAGCTTAGAAGTAACTGCTGTCTCTACATCACTTTTTTGTAATCTAAGCATATTGTTCACCTTTTAGCCTGGCTTACCCATGATCTAAAGATCTGGCCACCTTTTTTGACAGCATAAAATCTTTTGCATTCTCTTCTGCCTTCCTTTCTGCATTCTATTGGAATGCTCTTCTGTTTTATCAAAAACTGTCAAGTGACCTGTAAACAAATGCATTAGTGCACAATCATAAGAGCTTTTGCATTTTGGAACAACTCCTGTCATTTTTTTAAAAGATTCACATGTAATCCTGGGTAAATCTAACATTTGGATATGTACAAAACTGGTAACTCTAGAAACTTATGTTGGTTGTGTGCTCCTAAAATTGGAGGGGGCATAAGAGCATGGGCCCCTCTATGCCTCCATACAGAAAGTCAAAAAGCCCAAGGCTGAATTGATTCACTCTTTGCAGGTTGGTCTAAATTGCATAGATTGAACCAGTAAGCAAGTGAACAGACAGTCGCTTTCGATTCCGGAAATGTAGCCACATGCCTGCAGTGGCTCAGGCCAGAAGGTGGGGGTGCTAGAGCACACCTCCCTTCTGGACTAGAGCAGACAGCTTGGGCCAAGGCTAGCCAGCCCACCCTGCAAGGAGGTAGGGGGGTTGCGGTGGATAGGCAAAGCACCTGGGATGCTGGGGGACTGTGAGTTAACTTGAATCTGGAGGGGATCTGGGACACAAGTTCAATAAACCAATTTAACCTAAATGAGTTAAGTCTGATACTACATCCATCCCGGTTTATCTTAAGCCAGTTTCAGCCATTTTGATGTGCACTGAACTTCTATTGTATTACAGATTTGAACTGGTTACTGATCATGTATACCAGTTTATGTGTCACTTCTGTCCCTAGCTCATACATGCAAATAAAGGTGTGGTGGGATCTAATGCACGGCCCACACATTTGAGCCTTCTGCCATACCACGTGTGCATGGCAGGAGGTGTGATTATGGGATCATGTGTTAAATCCCATCACACCTAATTGCCAGTGCAGGGGGAGCCTGATTTCAGCAAGAAACAAGTTTCCAGGGGTGGAAGCTTCCTCAATTGGTGGCCTACCAGCTATGGGGGTACCCCACAAACTCCTGAGGCTGGGAGATTGCAGCAGCCATGATTCTCCAGCTCTGGGGGTTTCACATACTTCAGGGCAGCTGTGCCCCTCCTGGCTGCCAGGATCCACAGTTAGCAGCTGCTGGGGCCCCTCACTCGCAGCCCTGACTGGGCACACTGTGTCCCTGGGTTGGGATCCCTGTCAGCTGAGACAGGGAGGGGAGACCCTGCTACACTTGCAAATTAAAGCTGGATACCAACCAGCTATAAAGTTACTACACGTTTTCAAGGTCTAACTTTATAGCTGGTTGGAGCTTTTTATCATGTATTTATATTTTGCACATGCAGGTGGTATCAAGGTACTTGCTCAATTAACCAGCTAATTGCACGGTACCTGTAATATGTAGACAGGGCCTACACATTATCATACTATGCAGACTTTACCTTGATCCAGACCTAGAGAGAGGACAGCTTAAAATGTTTTCCTGCCTTTCCTTGTTTCTTCTAAGACTTCCAGAATGTTTATTAATAAGAATCAATTGTAGCAACATCTTTGTTCCCATATAAGTGGAATAGGGCCACCAAATTTGCTTCTCAGTGTAACAACCCAAAGTTGTGAGTTTTTGTTTGTGTGTGCTTCGGCATCGCTAAATTATGTTCCCGCTAGAATTGCAGCTTCCTTGCACGGCAGAGTTCTCTGCTGTGGAAGAGAACTCCGGTGCAACGGGGAATTTCCCGCCAAATTTGCAGCTTCTTTGCATGGTGCATTTCTTTTGCATCTCGGAGATGCACGGTGCAAAGGAGTTCCCGCCATTTGTATAAGAGTTCGTGCCACATTATTGGCCAACTCTAAATTATGCACACGTGGCGGCTAGCGATTGGCTTGCTAGCCGTATAAAGGGTTTGAGTGGTTTCCGCCCAAGTTGGAGGACTCCACGAACATCAGGAGAGAAATCACTTGGAGAGAAATCACTTAGAGCGTGAAGATCTCTAAGTGCTGCGGATCCTCACGGACCCAATGCATTTCTTAATCAGGCAACAGAGGTCTGAACAGCCTCTGGCCTCTCCCTGTTGCCAAGCGCAATCCTAGATGTATCCCTTTCCTATATGCTCAATTTTCGAACCCACGGAGCCTTAACAACTCCGGGGCCTGAGAACCGAACAGAGCCCACGGAGCTTCAACAACTCCGTGGGAAAGAATTGCCGAACCCGCAGAGCCTTACAACTCCGGGGCCAAAGAACCGAATTTGTCGTAGTCCTCCAATGAGGATTTAAGCGGAGCTGCACCCGGAAACTGTCCAGCCTACACTGTGACCATCTTGGGTGTAAGTAAATAATCTTTCAATCAACCATTACGCCTCTGTGACTAATTCTAGCCCGCGCGTGCCTTGCCGTCACGCGGTTTCCTCCGACCCCGTGTGCCCGGGCTGCTGGCCACAGCCCGCGTGCGCAAAGACGGGCCCGGCTTGCCCCCAGCCCGCACACTCAGAAGCCACTAACTATAAGCTATCAGAATATAACAACTTTGAATCATTATCATGTTAGCTTGGATTCAAGTCAGCAACCTTCAGATGGAAGGTGCCACATTCTATTACCATTTTTTCATGATTTATTGAAAAAATAAATATTGTAGTTATTCACTTTCTTAAATCACAGCAGCTGCTTTTCTGGAGGTTTTTTCTGTGTCTTCCCCCACTGAATAGTAATTCAAGCATTTTTTTAAACTGAGTTTCTTTCCAAGGTTTGGCAATAAATGCAAATCAAAATTGTCCTCACGGTTGTTTGAGAGGAATTCTAAGCAAGGGCTTTCTTGGTTTTTAAAATAATACAATTGGATATTTATTTATTTATCATTCCTAAGGCCCCGCTTCTGCATAAAACACACTACAGTTACAGAGGTCCGCATACCTGGAGCTCCTGAAGGGATAAGGGCTTAATAAAATAAAAAGAGCAGTAGTGTAACCAGGGGTGGGTGAGCAGGGCACCAGCCCTAGGTGCTAATTTAGAAGGGCCACAAGAATAGTGCCTGATGCTTCTTGTGGCCCCTTGGCCATTGCTGTCCAAGGTGAAGAAATTGTTTGTTATGCCTGTGAAAAAAAGAATTTGTATTTACTGAATAATTCCACTTATTTCCTGTTATAGAATCAGGTTCTAGATAAGAAGGATGTGATTGCTAACCATATTATCTGAGGACCAGTTTTGCTATGCCAGCTCTCAAAGTTTTTATACAAGTGCCATGAGGTTTATTATTTGTCTTAGAATGCCAGCTCCTGGCTTTCATTTAGAAAAAAGAGATTCAGTTCTTCAAAGAACAGGTTGCAAAATAACAGCACAGCTTAAAGGCTGTGATGCTAGAAGACACGGGAGGGGGACAACCCAAATTATTTATTTATACACTTTTAAGCCAATCTGATGACTTGTACATGCCTGTGATTTGGAAATATCTTTATCGGGGAATAACTCCATGCATTCACTTCACCGCTACAGTTCTCAAAAACCCTATCCACTCCATCACTTTATTCTGTCCTTGAGCTGGGCATAACTACTTCAGAGTCTTCAGTGGAATTCATAATAATAAACAAAAGAGAACCCTATGAACTGGACTGTTTGGGAGACCTGTTTTCTGGAACTTGACTGTTGATCTCCTGAAATGTTTGTTTGTTAGAGATACCAGTTTCATCATAGTGAAATCTACAGGGACTGTTTGTATGCTCCATAGTGTGCCTAATAACATTGTCATAATATATTAAAATTTCCTCTTTGTAAATGCAGATAAAACTTATGCAGACTAGTGGCAACTTCATATAAAAGGGAAAGGATGCCCAGCAAAGAAATAAATTACTATGACTAATTCCATAAACAAAACAAAAAATTCTCCAGGAGTTTTTACATTTTCATTAAACATTTTTCTGTTGAAATATTTGTTGAAACTTATCCTGTTTCTGGTGTTGACAAATTTTCCATGTTGAACAAGTATGCAGGTTCAGGGGACTGGACTCAATAGTCTGGGGGCCCCTTCCAGTCCTGTGTTCCTATTACCTTCATAGATCAGTATTTTCACTTTTTCTTGCAGACTTCTGGAGGTGTTCCCCAGCAGTCCTTCAAAACTTTAAAGGATTTAATATACAAGTATCAAAAGCCAAATCAAGGACTAGTAACCCATCTTCGCTATCCAGTAAAAAAACAAAACCCATCAAGGAGATTAAGGAAAACTATGGGATATCCAGAAAATGTTTATGATGGTAAGAAATTGATTTTTGTCTCTTTACACTGGTCATTGGCATTTCTGAGAATGAATTCTCCTAACTAATTCTATGATGAATCTTGCTTAAGAGAGAAGGGGCTGTCTGTCCTTAGCCTTTCTGAAACTGCCAATGAAAACATTGAGGCCAACATATAGACAGATGTAGTAATTGTGCTGTTATCAAAGAATACTGGTACAAGCTGCTACAATGCAACTGTTGGTCTTGTATAAGTGTAGAGAAACAGCTTTTACTAGCTTCTTATTCAGGGTCAAAGTTGGGGGACTTTGGGGGTTCATGCACAAGTAACAAGTAAAGAGAAACAGCTCCTATGCCCTCCTGAGCAGTTGCACTTCCCCCACCAACCTTTAAAAGCAGCTAAAATGTTTGTTTGTCCATACCCATAATGGTAACTCTTATAACATCATAAGTATTCTTAAATTCTGTGTTGAAAATGGAAGTTGAAAGAGGGATGTGGGCCTGTGATAAGGGTGAAGGCTTGGGACCTGAGAGCTAAACATTCAGTTGGTACTACCAATAACTTTGGTTTGGATTTAGGCAAGTTTTTGTTTTTAGCTTCCCAATTATAAGCTGAAGATAGTGTATATCCCTTTCATGCAAGGATATTGGGAGGATCAATATCAATTATGTTGGGAAGAAGGGTCGGGGTCCAGCTCTCTGCATCAAAGAGCAGTACACTTCCCTTCAAACTGGTTCATTAACCATGGAGGGTGCCTTGAGACCCTCTGGGTTAAAATACGGGGGAAGCATGGGGACGGGGATATACTCATAGGAGTCTATTACAGATCTCCTAATCAAGAAGAACTGGATCTCAAAATCAATAGGGAACTGGCCAAGGCTGCATGTTCCCAATGTATGCTCGTCATGGGAGACTTCAACCTCCCAGACATCTTGTGGGAAGAGCACACGGCCAAGTCTGACTGGTCATGTAACTTTCTTGCCTGCATTGATGACTTGTACCTGACGCAAGAGGTCTATGTGCCAACTACGGGAGAGGCACTGCTGGATTTGGTTCTGGCCAAAGGGAATGATCTGGTGAGTGATCTGAGGATCGAGGGCAAGCTTAGTGACAGCAACCATGAACTTATTACTTTCTCTGTCCAACGCAGGGTGGGCAAATCCCTCAGTAAAACAGAAATCCTCAACTTTGAGAAGGCTGACTTTCACAAACTCAGGAGACTGGTCAGTCAGGCACTAAGGGACCATGGCCCCCTAGGAAAGGGAGTCCATGAGGAATGGTTGTTCCTAAAGAACTCAATCCTCAAGGCACAAGGGAAGTCCACCCCATCCCGCAGGAAATGCAGTCAGAGGGCAGGGAAGCCCCCTTGGTGCAACAGGGAACTTATGGGTCTCCTGAAACTTAAAAGAGAAGCCTATACCAGATGGAAAACTGGAATCATCACCAAGGAGGACTACTCAGCATTAGCCCATATCTATAGAAAGTGGTCCAGAAAAGCCAAAGCAGTAACCAAACTCGGGCTAGCCACCAGAATCAAGATAACAAAAAGTCATTCTTCAGATATGTGGGAAGTCAGAATAAGAATAAAAGCAACATTGACCCCCTGTGAGATCAAATGGGGCAGCTGACATCTGACGCCCAAGAAAAGGCCAATCTCCTAAAGAATTATTTGCATCAGTTTTCCATTCACCCAAGGGAGTCATGCTGTCAGACAGGACACAAAGCATCCAAGGCTCGGGAGATGGGCCTACAATTGACGTAGATTAAATGAGAGAACACCTCAAGAGGCTTGACATCTATAAGTCCATTGGCCCCTGTGGATTGCACTAGAGAGTCTTAAAAGAGCTGGCAGACATCATAGCATGCCCTATGGCCAAGATATTTGAAAGCTTGCGGTGCTTGGGTGATGTACCAGAAGACTGAAAAAGAGCCAACGTTGTCCCAATCTTCAAGAAAGGGAGAAAGGAATATCCAGGGAATTACAGACCTATCAGTCTGACTTCCATCCCTGGAAAGATCCTGGAGAAAATTATCAAGGGATCCATCTGCAACAGGATAATGGAAGGCAACCTACTGAATGCCAGCCAACATGGTTTTATTACTGGAAGGTCCTGCCTGACCATCCTCATCTCCGTCTATGACCAGGTGATGCATTGCCTGGAGAAGGAAGACGAGGTTGATGTCATTTATCTGGATTTCAAGAAGGCCTTTGACTTGGTCTCCCATGTTGTCCTCATGACCAAGCTGCGTAACTGTGGCCTCGACCATCTTATGGTCCGATAGCTGGGGAACTGGCTCTGGGGTCAGACCCAAAGGGTACTAGTTGATGGGAACAAATCAATGTGGCACAATGTTACCAGTGGAGTCCCCCAAGGTTTATTGCTCAGGCCAGTACTCTTAAATATCTTCATTAATTATCTGGATTAGAGTGTCAGATGCAGACTGGCAAAATTCGCAGATGACATTAAACTATAAGGACAGGCAATTATGCTGGAGGGCAGGCTGGGGATACAGGCTGACCTGGACATGCTTGCAAAGTGGGTGGACCAAACCTGATGGCATTCAAAGTAGGCAAATGCAGGGTACTCCACCTTGGAAGAAAAAAACAGCACCCTACTTATAGGCCTGGCAGTGATATGCTTACTAACACTGCAACCAAAAGAGACTTGGGGGTCTTGATTAACCACAAGGTGAACATGAGCCACCAATGTGATGCCATGGCCAGTAAAGTAAACCACACTCTGGCATGCATCCACCAACGCATCTCAAGCAAAACCAGGGACGTCATCCTCCGGCTTTACTCGGCCTCAGCGAGGCTGCAGCTGGAGTACTGCATCCAGTTTTGGGCCCCTCACTTCAGGAGGGACTTGAATAAGCTCAAGAGAGTCCAGAGGAGATCCACCTGTATGATGAAAGGCCAAGAGAGTAAGCCTTATGAGGAAGGGCCGAGGGACATGGAACTCTTCAGCCTGGTGAAGAGTAGGCTCAGGGGGGACTTGGTGGCTGCCTATAAGTATATAAGAAGTTTTTCCTTATATTGAGTCTGAATCAGCCTTCTAGAATTTGTGGCCATTAGACCTAGTTATCTCTTCGGGAGCCCTGGTGAACAGCTATTCTCCCAGATCCTGATGCACACACCTTATATACTTTCTGTTTCCCTGCAGGCAAGCCCAGCTTGAGCTTCAAAACCTGAAATGTTTTGAAACTTTTGAAACGTTTTGACTGCCCTTGTTTAATTTCAAAGCTGTTTCAAAGCCCTTCGTTTGGTTTTGATGTCACTGATTCGAGCTCAAAACAAGTCAAAACAGCATCAAAACAGAACAGCTGGAGAAATTTCGTACAGCCCTTATGTTTAGTTCCCTGGGGACAATTAGCAGTGGCACACCTACATGTCTGCCAGACCCAGACAGGGACCACACAGCTGCCTGGGCTGTGGTATGAACACCACAGCAGAGCCTCCTACACCTTTGGGCCAGCTGCCAGTGGGCTGTGGCTGCACAATTGGCCTTTGTGCGAAACTGCTGTTATGTCTTCTGGTGCCCTCACCCTGCCATCTGGGTAGCTACCACCCAGAAGATGTGCTCATTGTGGTGGCCCACTTTGAACTATCACAGTGTGTCCTTTTGGCCCCAAATGGCCAGGTCAGCTACCTTGTCTGCCCTCCAGCTGGGTCCCCAGTGCTGGCCTGGGGCAGGTTCCTTTGCCCTGGTCTTACCACTTGCTTCACGAGCAGAGATCCTGGTGTTCCCCATTTAAAAACTGCAAATGTTCTGATAAAGAACTCAAATTCTCTCATTAAAGAACCCAAAATCTGTGTTCTGTGATTAAAATGAAATGCCACTATATAGAGAGAGGTCAGTTGGGCAAAGTTTTATTGATATATTTACAATTTTAAAGCAGTTTGGAAGCCTACAAGTGCCTCTATCATCATAATAAAATTAATTCTAAATATCTATACACTTTGGCATTTGCTTTTGGTTTTTTTGTCTTAGAAAAATCAGAGCTGTCCCTGCCCCCTTTACTCATCAGGATGTGGGGTGCTGACCAGCATTGATATGTCTGTGCCCTGCCCCTGTCCTTTCCTCTCACCCTCAGCTCACAGCTGTCCCCCTGGTGCCCCTCACTCCTGACCTGCAGCCCCTGCCTGCCCCCACTAGCTCACTCCTGGCAGCAGCTCCAACCCAGCACCAAGACATGAGTCCAGTGGCAGCTGTCCCATCCTGCTTTGTGGCTCTGACCAGTGCCAGCCCTTGCTGTTCTGCTCCCTGTGTCTGTGCCCAGGTCCCAGCGCTTCCCAGGCTGTTCCCAGGAAGCCCTTGACTGGGGCTCAGGGACTTGGCTGGGCAAGCCCCTTCCCTTCCAGGCTGGCCTCCCCCTGCACAGGCTTCTCTGTGCAGTGGTTCTCTAAGCCTGGCTCTGGCAGCCTCTCCTACCCGGAGTGTCCCCCATCCCTGACCCCCATCTCTCTCTCTCTCTCTCTCACACACACACACACACACACACACACACACACACACACACACACACACAGAGCCCTGCTGTCACCTCCACCCCTCCCCCCAGCCCATCACACACCCAAGTCAGAAGCCCCCTGCCCCCCCCCCCCCCGGATGGGGCTGCATGTCCCAGCACTAGTGTAGACATGGGGCAGGGCTGCAGTGTGTCAGTTGCCCCTGCAGCTATGGCTGTGGCCAGCAGGTCCCCTACCATCCCATTTGGTTGACTGTTATTCAATATGGCATTACAAGACATTGTTCTATTAAGCATACAAGCTAAAATGGATATCTAAATAGTGATACATACCAACAATACCAGCCGCTGTTATAAAGGGGCAAGTGTCTAGAGTCTACACTTTGCCCTTTGGGGGCACAGAGAAGTTACATTTTTCATGCAATCAGCCCCCTGAAAGTGCTCTACAGCTGTGTTGTGACACATGTGCACGGCTGCAGAGTGCTTTTAAAGTGACTGATTGCACCAAAACATAACCCTCCTCAAATGAGGGATCAGATGAAAGCACTCTGTTTTAGAGCGCCTTAGGGAACTTGTGTTCCTTAGCGTTAATTTGTCATGTGATTGGTCCCAGCCCCACCCCTAGCAATGTCATCAGGAAAGGAAAGGAAAGGGAGGAGGAAAAAACAAGCCGCAGTGAGCTGTCATCTGGGGTTTGCCTGGCCTGTGCTGGAGGGGGGACAGGTGGATTGGAGCCCCCCCCCACCAGGGGCTATGCACAGAGGGTGCACACAGGGAGCGCTCCCTTGGTTGGCACTCACCGCCGCTGCCCACCGCCGACAGTGCCGGCTGCATCTGCAGGAGCTCCCTGCTCACTGCCACTGTGCTCCAGCCACCACCAGCGCAGCCGTGCCCCTCCCAGTCGCCAGGGGCACACGTCGTTTATGCCCCCCGCCTTCTTGCCCACCCTCCAAACCCCCCCAGATGGTGAAGGATGGCAGCCCCAGCCTTATATCTGTACTGCAATGAGAAATGATGTGGACTTCAGCATGGGATAAGAACCTGACTAGGGCAACTACTCTGTTGCAGAGAGAAGGATAGTAAATTTGTGAATTTAAGTAAAGCTTTATTTATGCTAGCAGGTTTCTTTAAAGCCTCCCTATGTTAAAATGACAGTTGGCTGTGGCGTAGATCACTTACTATGATCAAATGCTCTGAGCTTGAGGTGCGAGTTTTGGAGCAAGTTTCACGGCTGTAGCTACATTGCTTAATGAGTTATGCTAAACAGTCTCACCTCTCGTAAGAGATACTGATTCTTCACTTTGGGTCACAGGCTAGAAACAAAACCTCTTACTTAGGGTACTTATACATGTGCTCCAAAGTGGGGGCAGAGGGGGTTAATTAAAACACCTGCAGTGCCTCATGTATTCAGCATCCCATGTTTCAAACTGGCGGCAGGGGCACTTTAACTAAATCTTACTAGATGAGCTTTAGTTAAAGCACCCCCACTGTCATTTTGAAATGCAGGATGCTGAATACATGAGACGTTGAAGCATTCTGAATAGAACTCTCCAGCAGACTCAATTAATCAAGTCTGCTCTGACCTGTTCTGATTAGAATGCATCAGAACCCCTATAAAAGTGCCCTGATATTTGTCCTAACACTGTGGATGCTTTACATATAATCTATATTTGCTTTTAGAAGCACTGTTGTTTCCTTTGAAGTAAAAAAATCCATGCACAGGTAGATGGGAGTTAAAAAAGTAATGTAGTCATGTACATTAACAAAATATTTTGCACAAAGGAAGCCACAAGATCTTTTTCTAGACAGGTCTGTGGGCTCAAGGTGGCCTCTTCTCAACTGGTCATCTCATGCAAACCATGAGTATGTGGTTAATTCTACTGATGTTAACAGAGCTACTCACATGATTGAAGGCTTCAGTATTAGTCCTTAGCCAGCTTTGATGATTTCTTTATTGTTCAGGAACAGTTTGGCTGTAGATGTCTGCTTAAAGGATTGCAGAGCTCCTGGAACAAGGGCCCTGCTCCCACTGAATCCTAAAGAAATACTATATCTAATGCTGGGCGTGTTAACACAAGATGCTTTACTGTGCAATAGACTAACCTACTGTGCAGTAAGGCACCTCTGTCTACACATGTGCAGTAGATTAGTCTACTAAGCAGTTCCCTATTACCTGGGTAGATGCCCTGCCGAGGAAAATTTACTGCACAGTATTTTACTGCACTGTAAGATTACAGTTCATTAATAGCACGTGTAGATGTGCATGCTGAGTATGAGAGAAAAGGGGGTTAAGTCTTTCTTGTAAAGTGTCTCTGCTTGGGAAGAGTTGAGTATTTCTTGCTACATTTTTAGCTGTGCTTTTTGTGTGAGGTTAATCAATGAGTGAGCTCTTGGGTAGTAGATGAGCACAATGTGGAATCTTCTCAGCTTCAGTTGCCACCAGTTTCACTCAAAGGATCTGGGTGGGGAAATGATCTTGGGGGCTCAATCTGTGAAACGTTGGTCCTGATTAGTGTTGTGCATAGTCAGTGTTGCATACATTAGATGAGCCGATTCTGAAAAAAATGAAACAAATGGATAAAATATGCCTGGAATAATCTACCCTATCTCCCCCTAAAAGATCGTTGTAATGTTTAAATACTGACATGCTGGTTTATAATTGTTTGGTTTTTTTTATACAGAACTTGAAGATGGTGATTACGTTGATGTCTTGCAGTGAATGACCAGAACCTGGTTATTCGGAAGCTATCTTTTTAATTTACATCACAGCAGATCAGTTGAAGACTCCTGCCTTGAGAAATATATTCTTGAGCATGGCTATTTCTGCTGGCTGGATATTATTGTCTACAGACTTTTGTTTCTAGAATTCATTCCTTTTTGCCAGCTCATCAAAGCAATGGTCTTCCATGTTTTGGGACATTCTGTACCCTGTATTTATATACCCTGTTAGAAAATCACAATGTGAATATGTTTCCTGGATGTGGGAGAATGATTCCTAGTAGGCAAGCTGAAATCTACTGTGATCCAAATTCAATAGGCTCCATAGAGTGTTGAAAAAGAGCTTTATGCATGATGTGTTGGTTTTGTCTCATTGTCAATTAATAGGGTAGAATTTCAATGAAGAGAAGCTTTTGACGTCTCAGAGGGTGCATCTACACATACACTTTACTGCAGAAGTAGCTCCATAGTAAAGCGTCACAGTCTACACATGCACCAGTATTAAGGCATAGTAAACTAATCAACTTCACCATAAGACTATCTCCAGGGACTGTACTATTTTACAGTGGAGTCATTAAGTGAGACCAAATGCACATGTAGATGATAACTGCCAGGAGCAAATTGCACCTGGTCAGCCCAGTCTGCTGGCAGCCAGACACCCAACTCCTGCTAGCCCTGACACTGCCACTGCCTGGGGCTGACCCTGTGTGCCTCCTGCCAGCCCAGGGCTGCTCCGCCCTAGCTCAAATTGCTGCTGTTTAAGATGCAAGTGTAGATGCTGTGCCCAGGAGCAGTGTACTCCAGAGTAGTACACTGACCCCAGAGTTTATTGTATTGTGTTAATGGCATGTGTAGATTCATCCAAAGAAGAGTAATATATCCCTGTAGCACTGGAACAAGCTAATACTGCTGACAAAATAGTATAGGCAATCAGCACCACAGGGGTTTTTTGTTTGTTTGTTTTTGTTTTTTTCAAATTTTAAGTCTATATTGTACAGGTTAAAAAAATCAAATGAAAGTAACTAAGGAACATTTGACTTTCTCATCTATAAGCAATACTGTTTACAGATTACTTCTAAACTCCTAAGTCCTACACAAATGATTTTGTGAAGTTTTCTTTATTTGCTATTTGTTTTGGTAACAGAACTTGCTGCATACCTTTTAAACTGGAAGTGGGTCTATTGCTTATAGTTTTTCTTTAAACCAGAATTAGATTTGAAGAGGTAAGGCAAGCTTCTGTATAAAATGCAGTTTAATTTTGAAGGTGATTATTTGTAGCAAGTGATTAGTGTCAGAAACAGTGCAGAAATACTGCACTTAGGTCTGTCACTGCCAGTCTACAATGGGCATGTTTGTAGACCTCTCTGTATCTATCTCACATCTGTAAAATGAAGATACTTCTCTGCATCGCATTAAGGCACAAGGCTACTTTTTCCATTAATGCTTGAAAAGAGTTCCTAACTGTTAGAGCCACCGGTGCCACTGTAAGTGTAAGGGCCTTGTTACATGGTAATATTGGGCAGCTTCTGGAGGTCTTAACCTTTGGACTGTCCACACATCTGAACAGCTGAAACTAGTTTTATGCATTCAAATTACGCCACTCCAGGGCAGGATTATCTCTGATCCCTGTTACCCAGGTTATCTTATGCTAAGGTGTAGCCACTCTAGGCTATACTTTAATGTAAACACCCCACCTGCATCCTGCTTCCCACCCTCCCCAGCACCCTAGAATCCCACCTATTTACTTGTGGCTGCCCTGTGCAGTCTGTTCCAGGGGAGCAGGCAGGGAAGGATTAATTTGCCTGCCCAGCTGTCACTGCAGCTGCTCTCTGGGTCAGAGGAGCAGCAGCTCAGGCAGTAGCAGCAGCTGGGCAGGCGAGTTAACCCTTCCCTGTATGCTGTCCTGGGACAGACTGCATGGAGACTGCAAAAATACGATGCATGCTATATGCTGGGAAAACGGTTATTGCCGAAGAAGAGAAAGGGCTGTTTCCTATTTTAGGAAAACTACTTTATGTGTAACTTGCTGGTGTGTATGGTTTGTCATGTGGCCTGCTGTGGGTGTTCTGAGATTTGCACACACACATTTTCGTGCCCAGATGCACTGGAGATCTGGCGCATAGGAGCAGACTCAATTAATTGTGTGCTCTCTGCACGCGAGCTGACATGCATGGCGCTGTGTTGCTTGCAGTTGTATAAGCAGTGAAATGTGTGTCAGCATGGAGAAAACGCTTTCTATGTGTTTTAGTTCAGAAGCAGACTGCTAGCACTTGCTGATGTGCATTTCACTGCTTATACAACTGTATGTGATGCAGCACTGGGCACTTTTCAAAGCACCTGGTGCCGTTGCATGTCTAAAAATACCCAAGTTCTGCCGGGTCAGAAGGGCAAGCGTCTGTGTCCTTTTCCTGATTTGGACCTCTAAAAAACTTTAATGTATGGCAACATCCTTGAGTCCCTGTCAGGTCTTTGTGTCGCTAGGCCTCCCTTCCTGATTTGTTTGGAAAGTACACACAACCTGTGGGAAACCATTGTGCAGGGGCCACCAGGAGGTTGGGGCTCACTGTGATCTGGGCTGAGGCCAGTGTTGGAGGTAGCCTACAGTTTTGTTTTGTTTTGTTTTGGGGGGATTCTTATGTTTTCTTTTGAAGGGAAATGATTCTGGGAAGCTTAGTAGCTGGAGGAGGAATTAAATAAAGTTTAATTCATAGATTTCATAGACATTTGGGCTGGAAGGGACCCCAGAGGATCATCAAGTCCAGCCCCCTGCCCCAGGGGCAGGAAGTCAGCAGGGATCATAGGATCCCAGCAAGATAAGCATCCAAATGTGTCTTGAAGGCATTCAAAGTGAGGGCTTGAACCACCTCCAGCGGCAGTCTATTCCAAACCTTGGGGGCTCGGACAGTGAAGTTCTTTCTTATGTCCAGCCTGAATAGGTTGCAGTGAAGTTTGTGACTGTTCGATCTTGTCATCCCTTGGGGCGCTCTGGTGAACAGACATTCCCACAGATCCTGATGAGCACCCCTGATAAGCTTATAGGTGGCCACCAGATCACCCCTGAGCTTGCGCTTTTCCAGGCTGAAGAGCACCAAAAATAAATTATTTTTATTATTTATTTATCTTTAATAAACTGTTACATTTTTTCAAAATTGCTTGAGAGCAGGAAAGTTATTGGTGGAAAGGGGAATCTGCAGCCCACGCTCTGAAAACCGCTGACCTAATCCATGGCAGCTCTTCTGGGCCTGCCCATGAGGAGCTGCAGGAGGTGGGCATTTCTCAGATTTCTGGGTGGTGGCTGGGTGTAAGCCCTGCCATATTTGAACCCAGCTTTTGTATTGCTGCTAGGGCCTGTGGATTTTTCCCACATTGCTGGCTTGGGGCTGGAGCCAACCTCCCCAGTTTGAGCCTGGATCCTCTCTGGCTGCCAGGGCCTTGTGGGGTGGTGGTGCACAGAAATACAGGGCTGGTGGACAAGGTTCTTTGGGTAGGTGTGATATCTTTTATTAGACCAATTTTATTTATTATTTTATTAGACCTTTTGCATTTAATTATTATTAGACCATTTTATTATTTATTTTATTAGACCATTTTATTCGTTCATTATTTATTATTTTATTAGACCATTTGTGTTCATTACTTATTTTATTAGACCATTTTATTTGGTATTTATTATTTTATTGGAACATTTTTATAATTATTTGTTTTATTAGACCTTTTACATTTATTTATTACTAGCCAATTGCCCATCAGGAATGACGGCCTGGGGGGGAGGGGGGCATGCCCCTCCTCTGTCTGGGCCACTCCCCCTTTACCTCCTGCTGCTGGGGGTCCAGGCCCGCTCCCCCTCTCTCTGCTGCAGTAGCAGGGGAAGAGGAGGAATGGGCCTGGGTCCGATGCAGGGGAAGACTGGGACCAAGCGTGGGGAGAAGCCGGCCCACTGCAGCGGTGCGAGCAGTGGGCCCAGGCTGACCTGGCAGTGGCAGGGGAATGGGAGGAGCAGGCTTAGAGCTGACAGGGGAGGAAGAGGTGGGGTGGGGGAGGATGGGACCTGGGCCCGAGTAGGGGAGAAAGCCTGGGCCTGAGCTGAGAGAGAAGCCAGCCCGTTGAGGCAGTGATGGGGAGCAGCAGGCCCAGCTTGACATGGCGGCGGCTGAGGCAGGGCAGGAGCAAGCCTCTTCTCCACTCCTCACACACCCTGCTCCAAGCCTGCTCCTCCCATTCCCCCATCATGGCCGAGTCAGCCAGGGCCTGCTGCTCACCGTGACACCGTGGGCTGGATTCTCCCCCGGCTGGGGCTTGGTCCTCCTGTTGGAACACTTGTTCACACTCTGGTGGTTTGTCAGCCAATCACAGCGCGAATAAAGCGTTACAGACAGACAGACGTAAGACTTCTATAATATTAGCATTATTACTTATTTTATTAGACCACTTTAGGCATTTATTATTTTATTAGACCATAGTTATAATTATTTTATTTGACCATTTTATTAGTATTTATTTATTGGACCATTCTTATTATTTGCTTTATTAGACCCTCTGCATTTATTTATTATTACTTATTTTATTGGACCACTTGATGCATTTAGTATTTTATTAGATGATAGTAATTAATTTTTATTTTATTAGGCCACTTTTATTTTTATATATTAGTATTTATTTTATTGGACCATTTTTACTTGTTTAGCATTATCTTATTAGATCATTTTATTTATGTTTATTTATTTTATCAGACCATTTTTTATTTGTGTATTTTACTAACCATTTTTAATTATTAGATGCTTTTCTGTCGCACTTGGTCTGTAACAGCGATCTCCCCCCCGCGCCCCAGGCAGGGGCAAGCAGCCTTTTCAGCCCCCCACCCCCTTGACGTCACCACGGCCCTGCCCCATGACGTCACCACAGCTCCGCGCCCCCAGCCGGAGCCTCAGGCGAGCGTTGGCAGCTCCGCGCTGAGGAAATGGGGGAGGATTAGGCCCGCTGCTCCCAGCATGCCCCGCGCAGCAGGGCGGGGCTCCCGCGCTCTCCCCTGACTGGACCGCGGGTGCCCAATGGCGGTACCGGCGCCGAATACAAGTGCGGGCGGAGGGGCACGGCCGTAAGCCCAGCGGCGCGATGGCGGCGGACGCGGCGGCCTGCATGAAGTCGCTGCTGCTGGCCGCCGCCCAGTACCGCGCCGCCAGGACCGGCCCGCACGCAGCGCAGCTGCAACGCAGCCTCGAGGTGAGCGCGCCCCTCCCCCGCCGGCCCCCGTGACGTCACTGCCTGGCCTCGCGGCGGCCCCCACCCGTCCCCACTTTGGGCCGTTAGGGTAGGCAGTGACATCACAGTGGAGCCCCCCGGCCCTTCCCCCCCTCCGTGCTGTGGGGCTAGGCAGTGGGGAAGAGCTCCCCCCCCCCCCCCCCGTTGGCCCAGCTGAAGGAGGAAGCCCTTTCCCTGCTGCCCAGGCCCAGGGGGACCTGGAGCACTGGGCAGCAGTCAGGGAAGTGCCATGAAATAAAGTGGCAGAGTCAGGGGCTACCTGCTGTCCACCTCGTGGGGCTAGAAATGGATGTCTGCGGGGGAGCAGTCACTTGATTTGCTTCACCCTTTGTACCCCAGGTAGTGGTGGTTTCCCTGCTCCCCAGACTCCCCTGTGGGGCTGAGGTAGCAGGGAAGCATGCCCCAGACCCATGAGTTTGGGGCAGCAGGAGTGCTAGTGTTTCCCACCCCCACCAGCCCCACAAGCGCTTCCCCTACGGTCCCTATGGAATGGATCTGGAGCAGGGGAATAGCCAGGATTTCCCCCCTGCTGAGCCAGGCTGGCTAGTCAGGAAAGCGCTTTTCCCTGCTGCCCCAGATCCATGGCTTGGGTTTAGGGCAGTGGGGAGAGCAGGAGTTTTCTCCTACCCGGGGGTCTGATTGAAAAGAGGAACATTTTTTTTTTTTTTTTTTCTCCCTGCTCCAGAGCCATGGCATGGATCAAGGGCAGCTGACTTAAAACTGTTTTTTCCCTGCTGGTCCCTGCTGATAATTGAGTGGGGGAAGTGCCCCAAGGTACTAGGTGTCCACTGCAGTAAAGCAGCAGAGTCTCTTTCTACCTTTTGTTGCACCACTGATTTTCCTGTCATGTGCCTAAAAAATGGTAAGGACATCTATTTGCTCTGCATTTGTGCCACCTTAAAATTTTTTTAATGTTCTTTAGGCAGCACAAATGAGAAGCTGGATGACCTAACATACACAGATGCCATGCTGGTGTCCTGTCCCCAGCTGTTTCAAACTTCTCACTTAGGGGTTTTTTTTTTCTTTCCGTTTTTTTAAAGAACAGAGTTGGTTTTGGATCCATAACTGGACTTTGCTTCTTGATGCTGGCTGACTGATACCGTCATGTGGGATGTCTTTTATGTCCCTGTGTAGCATCACTCTTTTTTGTTGCTGTCTCTTAGTGTAAATGACTGTCAGAGTTCATGGTGGGCTCCCTTTTAAACCGCCTTGGTAAACAGTTTTTTAAACATGCTTTCAGCCTGTCTATACCCAATAGTTAATTTCTCTGGTACTTCATTTATTTAATGGAGAAGTAAATGTGGATCCTACCAGTTTCTGTATATAGAAATAAATGCATTGACTACCAGTCTATAGCTATATGCTGCTAGTGTTTTGTGTCCCTTAAGAGTTGTTAAAATAAACTTTTGGAGTAGGTGCTACATCATCTAAATAACTTTTAACTCACATTTTGTTTGTTTATTTTGAAAAGCTGCAGAAGCTGTTTCCATGCTTTGAGAGTTATACAAATAATAAACAAATGTGAAATAGATGGAAGAGATAACAAGATATTCATTCTTCTACTTAATGATGCCATGTGTGCTGGCAGTATACTGCATTTTTCAGTTCCAGTACAGTTCCCCAATTTGAACCTAGCATTTAAAGAAGACAGACTCTATTGCAGATGAATAATAACCTACTCTTGAAATTTGTCTTTTCAGGTTATCTTTGGACTGAAGCTGACCCACTTGTTTGTATCAAACCAGATACTGCCAAGTGAATGTCTGTCCTGTCTAGTAGAGCTTATTGAAGACCCAAATATAAGCTCTTCTCTAACCCTTTCTGTGGTTACTTTGCTTTCACAATTAGGTAACTTATTTACCTGTTTAAGAGAAACAAATGCATTTTTTAAATGCTTGTGATACTGCTGCAGTTGGTGACAGTTTGCACACAAATGAATTCATGCACCATGCTTTGAGTGTCTCCCCTGGGGTACCTACATCCAGCCAACCCCCTTCCTGGAGCATACCCACAAGCCACTACCCGGGTCCTGGTCTTCGTTAGGGCCCTGTGCAGCCCAGGGGACCTTGTTGACTTCGGGGATGCTTAGCCTACTTTGGTATTTTGGGATGCTTCTTTTAGCCGGAAGCATTCACAAGTAGCCCCCTGTACGGGATGAAACTAAAAAACCACGCCCACCTTAGCCAGCTGAGAGAAGGGGGGCTTTAAAGCCCAGTCTCACCCTTGATCAAAGAGGGAAAGAGTGAGGAAGGAATACAAAACAATGGAAAATGGAAAGGAAGCTTACTTGAGCAAAACAATGGACTTATTGGCCCTCTGGGCATGCACTTAGTTACCTGAAATTTAGCCAATAATTTAGGATTAAGTGAAGTTACTCGCATGTTCATCCAGAAACCGATGGAGCTCTGGAGGCTTGTTGCTAGTTTCAGGGTCCCAAAGATGACTTCCCCTTTCAAAATGAAGTGACCGCTTTTTGTGACCTCATCGCTAAGTCCCAACCAGAAACAAGCAGTACTGGATGCAGATCAGTCCTTCTTAAAGTTGTCAGCATCTTCAGGTAGATAGACCAGGGTCACAGAGGTTGTTCAGCAGGAAGAACAGGACAAAGGAAGAGCGAGTTGCCCCCTCCCTACGAAATTTTCGCAGCCCAGTCATCCGGGTTGACCAGGTGGATCTAGCAGCCAGAGTTTGAAACAGAGAGGGCTAGGCAGACTCAGAGCAGGGAGGCAGACAAAAAGGGTGATATGTTCACAATCAACTCTTGATTTTTTTTTTTGATTTTTTTTTTTTTGATTTTTTTTTTTACTATTGTAGCTGATGGTGTTCTCCAATAAATATAATTAATTATGCCTTCTGGCCATGGCCCTTAGATGCCTGGGTTCCCACTCCCCTGCTGGGCCAGGCCCCCTGGATGCCCAGGTTCCCTCTGGAAATGGTGGGTTTCCCTTTGCAGGCAAGTGGCATTCTAGCCTGCAAGGGGTACTGCTTGGGGCTGCTGGGAGTGAGACACGGGGTACACGCATGCATGTAGCCAGGAAAACAGCCAGGCAGTGTGGAGAGCAGCTCCCTGCAGGTAAAATGGAGGGGAAGGGGCATGGAACAGATTGAGGCCTCCACAGTGAAGCTGGGGCTGGGGGCACTGCCCAGCCAAGGCAGTACATGCGACCCAGGGTGGGGAGCATGTCAGAGCCATAGGTGGTTTGTCCAAGGAGATGGGGTCAGGAAGCTCCCCACCACTGGACACCTGCTGTGATTTGTGCACGGGGTGAATGCTTGCTGCTCACTGTGGGCTTGGGGCTCTCCACTCTGCTGCATTTCCCTTGACAGTGTGGACAGCGAGTTGTGCTTCCTGCTGCTGGGCAGGCAGGCGACAGGTTGCCAACACAGGGCTCCCAGGGTAAACACAGTAGGGCAGAGATCCCTGAGCCCACAGTAAGCAGCCCACATCCACCCTCGTCCCATTTGGCTCTGCCCTGCTTTAAGGCGTCCCTGTGCTTAAAAATGGTTGTGGCAGCATTTGAACTAGAGCTCATTTGGCAAGCTTTAGTTTAAGCACCCCTGCTGCCATTTTTAAGCGCTAGGACATTGATGCATGTGATGCTGGAGTGCACCAAAAAAGGTTTAGTTATGTCAGGACACTTTAAAGTACTGACATAAATAAACCATTTTGTGCTCGTAAAAATTTACCGTTTTTAAAGTACTGACCTAAATAAACAGTCTCTGGTGTCGCATGTAACCAAATCAGTTATCGGATCAGTATCCTCCAGTATGGCTGACTTTAATAATCAGCCATCGGTATCAGCCAAAAAAATCTTTATTGGTGCACCCCTATTTACACAGCTTCAGCACATGGCCACTCTGGTTTATTGTGCATGCCTACATAGATGAGTGGTAGATAAAGCATGTAATGCACTGTTTAGATACAGATCTAGGTAAAATTCCTACATGCCATTCCGTGTCTTGGGTGCCTTGTCACACTTCAGCATTCTTTACTACTTTATCAGAGTTCCTCTAGTGTTTAGGATATCTGTACTGTTCGTGACTTTTCCTCTAATTTATAGAGCCACTCTTCTGTTTTCTAAAATGGGTGATGAAAGTTCATTTCTTTTTTCTTAACTTCTTCCTCCATCTTTGTCAAGTGACACCCTGGATTGGTCACCCCGGGTGATTGACTTCCATCTCGGTAATCTGTTAGTCAGTTACTAGCCCACACTTCTATCTGGGCAGAACATATTATTTTTCAGTATATCTGTTGTAGTGTTTGGGTAGATCTAATCCGATGTCAGTTTGCCAGTTTCCTCTGACTATGCAGATTTGCAGCCACAAATTAGAAAAAGGAGTGTGAATCATGAAAACGGTGAACAAAGATCATCCTAAATTTATTCAAGTAATCGAGCACAATTTATCAGTTGTGTAGAGACAGATTTCCTAAATTTCACAACATTCCAAGATTAATATTAACCGTTTCATAGAAGAATGGAGCGCAAGATGTGGAAATAGAGAGAAGTTTTGAAAAACTTTTGCTGGAATGTGGACATCATGGTTCTTAGGCCCCTGGCACATTTTCATGTAATGGTGCATTGGGATCTGATCTCCAATCCCAACAATTGCACCCCCTGCCAAGCCACATGTACATAGCAGGACACACACTTTCAGGATCTGGGATCAATTCCAAATCATTCCATTACTACATGCCAGTGCAGGGAGTGCCCAGGAAGTTCAAGGCCTGCAGCTTGATGTGACCTATGCAGGCCCAGTACTAACTATTAGCTGATTGTCAGCCTCAACTGCAGGACTGCACAAAATCTAACTTGAGACTCTGGTGTGGTCATGAGCCAGAGACCCACAGTCAGCTGACTTGTGTCTGGGGCCAGTCCCTGAGACTTACGTACTAGAATGTCAGAAAACCTTGTGTGCAGCTCATCTGCACGTGGTTTTTTAAGGCCCAAGCATGTAGACCCCAGGATCCAGGACGTTCCCCAATCTCTATGCACCAAGGATGGCAGAAAGTTGTGTGCAACCAGGCTACAACCTTTCTAAAGGTTCCTGTGGCTAGGGCATGTTACCTACCTTTCTCTGCAGCTCCTTGGGAGCTGCAGGCCAAGGCAGTCAACCTGTCAGGTTGCAGGGAGCCCCATGACTCACTGTGACTTGACTGGTCCTCTGCTGCCTCCAGAACCGTGGGACAAGGAAACCACCACGCCAGGTCATGGTGACCCTTGCGGCTCCCTCTGACTCGCACCCTGGCCCAGCCGATGAGCTCCCCTCAGCTTGGCAATCTGAAAATTGGTAGAGTGCAGCTGTCAGCCTTTTGCCAGTGGGGGAGGTGTCAATGAAACCCTGTCAGACAGCTGGGATCAGGCTGTATATCAGGGCTACCCTGCTACAGATTCAATTTAAGGTGCAATGAAAACCGGTCACAAGAATCTTGCATGCATTTTGTGGAATAATCTTGTAGCTGATTTCCTGTTTTGATGTGTCATTCATTGCCTAAATGTGCAATCTGGTTACTCTTTATGGTGCAGTTACCACATTAAGTCACGTCTTAGGTGTACATCCGCCAGGGGCCTTAGTGTTCAGACCACTAGCTAATCCTGTGCAATTTCAATTAAGTTAGCATTTCTTTAACAGAATGTCTTTTACCTTTTAGTTTCAGACAGTGAGGCCAAGGAGGCTCTTCAGAATACTTATAATCTGACTAGCGTACTGGCAGGAGTGGTTCATAGAAGCTCTACCAATCCAAACAATCCAGTTTTATTACAGGTAGGAAAAGTAATCATTAGTATTCTACTTGAATTGGGGAGTGAACTTTTTTTAAAAATAGTGTTTTGATTTAACTATCAGACAACTGTCATAAGGGGATGATGGCAGCAGCTAACCTAAATGTTTGCATTGCCTCATCTCAGGAGTTCTTATGTCAGTTAGCATGGTCAATACTCTAGGTGAAATCCTTGCCTCTAAAAGCCTTCCAAAATAACCCAAATCTCTTTGCTGAATATAAAGAGCCTGGGGATGAGAGGCCTTTGAAACACAGCTAGAAAATAGTCTTCTTTGTGCCAACGTAGTTTGGTTCTAAATAGCATTTTTGTGTAAATTTCCATAAAACCATCTCTTTTTTGAAAAATAGGTTAAATGAAAAATGTGCATCTATTTTAAATCGCTTGCTTATTTAACTTCAAGTAAATAATTGTATGGTTGACAGTTGTATTTGGATGTCTCCCAAGAATTTTGAAATCAAAATGATGGTTTCTTTAAATTGCTGCCGAAAGCAGCATGTACTCAGTAATGGAAACCAACTATGAATTTGATTAAATGCAGCAAACACTGAGTATGACTATAAAATGCATGGCCCATGTTGGACAACTGTATATATAATTTTTAAGATAATTTTTCATGTTCTAATCCAAATCTGAGCTACTCATAAACCATAAGTGGCCCTACTACCAGCAGACATCCCCCGTCCTCCCTCTTCCCCCCCACCCCGGGCTTCAGATGTTTCCAGATCCTTTGACAGTCATCCTACGTGCAGTCCCAAGCCCAGAGGCTTGGGGTTCAGATGCCCCTGAGTTTTGCTTGCCCTTGGCTGTAAGGCACCAGGGACAAGCTAGGGAAAAGTCTCCCATTTCCATAAAGTGGGCATAAAGCCAAGATCTTCCCACTCCAGCAGCAAGTGGGAGGTTTACTATACGTTACCTCTGCAAGTACTACCCCATGCTAGAAAAGCGGCCATCCCTGGGAGCGACTAGGAAAACCGCCTTAGTGGTCATGGTATTTCCCCTGCCATGTTGGACAATTTTTTTTTTTTTAAATTTTGTGTTCCAAGCCAGATGTACCTAGCACAAAGATATGTTAGTGTAGCTCATCTGAATCAGATATATAGTAGCGCCTGTTGTGCTGACTCTCAAGTCATGGAGAACCACTATAACAAATACATTTTGACTTCCTCTTCATTCCCACAGCTGAGCTGTGCCTTTCTTTCCCATTTCCAACAATTCCTATTTCTTTACCAGTCTTAAATGTTTGCCAAACATCACTAAGTGGGCCTCCTAATAGTTTACCCAGAATCCCTCTGTCACCCCCTTTCTCAGCCTGTTGCCTGTGATCAGTGTGGTCATGCCTTCCTTGGAGTTGGGGGATCCAAACCAAGTTGCCCTGTGCCTCATCTCCATAAGAAGTTTTGGAGGATCCCAGGACTTGTGACAAGACCCAGTTCCAGTCATGAGTGGGGGCTAATTAGTATGTGGATCCTCTGTGAAAGATATCTGAAGTACACGCAGATACTGAGCAATGCAGAGCTGTGGGGTTGCTATGGCTTGAAACGCTGCTGATTCTACTGGGGCCCAGCCCAATGAACTATATGACAAATCATGAGCCTTTTAGCTTTGGACTAACATAGTGCATAGTTTGTTTTAAAAATAAGTAGATACAAAAATGCTGCTTAAAAGTGTATTTATGGAGCACCTGTGCTAAAACTTGCAGCAGTTTCAAAACAGGTAAAATGTATGATCTGTGTCTGGATGAACCATATCTATGGCTACCTATAGTAAGAGGCATCTTTGTTTTAAAGTCAGTATTGTCAAATTTGCCCTTCACGTCCATGTGCCCAGGGAGAGCAGGGTCTGACAGTAAGGGGAAGCTAAGGAAGGGTCTGCAGGGGGAAGAATTTGGGGGGCAGAGGATAAGGGTTCCCCTGATTTCCCCCCCAGATATATTTCCTTTGCTGTAGGAGTGGGAGGGGTACAAGTTTAGGGCAAACCTCCAATAATTAGGTTCTATACCTGAAAAATTATAACATTTATAAATTTTCCATATAGAGAATCCACTGGGGGGGGGGGCAGCTTGTAGTTGAGTAAATACAGTATTATTGCTAAATTATTTCTATAATACTAGTTTTGTAATCAAAATATGAACGTAAATCATAAACGAAAGTGTTCTTATTGCTCATTGATGGATAGGGATTTATCCCATATACTAACATATGCTTTTTTTGTTGGATGTTTTGGGAATGAAATATATATATAACAATTATGTTTGTTTCCCTAGAGTATTCAGCTTCTGCAGAAATTAACCTATAATGTCAGAGTGTTCCATGCCAGTGCTAATACCGATGAATTAATTTCATTCCTACTGCAACATGTGTGAGTTTGTTCAATTTTCTTTGCTTCAGAGGATTTTTAAGGGAATATAATTTTTAAACTTTCTTCAGTATGAAGCTATAGATCAAAAATAATGGAGTAAATGCTTCTGAGTTACCAGATGTCTCTTTCAAAGCACTATGTTACAAATAGGCAACGATCGCTTACTTGTCAGTTTCAACAGCTTTTTGTCGTTCTATTTCTTCCCATAAAAATGAACAAAGAATAAAAAAAAAAATGAAAATATAATGGCAATGTGCTGCTATTCCTCTTGGCATTAGAATTTGCTTTAGAAAAGTGGCCATCAATCCTTCAGATACTTGTACAGGCAGTTCCCTGTGCTTGTGTAGATGTCTCTGGCCTTGCACCCTCAATGTGTTAGAGGTTCTGTATTGCTGGACTGCCATATAACTTTTTGCTTTCAGATGACTGACTGAATAGCTGTTGCAAATCTGAATGCTTGTAGAACTCATTAGTACAAAGTTATTAGATGGAAAACAGTTTCTCAGAGGACAATGTTGAATGGCTCTAAATGTTGAATACTTGCATTTTGTGGAATTTTTTCAGTCAATCAGCTGAAGACGGGTTAACAATACCATGTTTAGGACTCATGGCAAATCTCTGTCGACACAACCTATCTATTCAGGCTCATATAAAATCTTCGGTAAGGCCTACCAACTAATTTTTTTCTGGGGAAAGAGGAGAGGGGGGGGAAATATAATTCACTGATTATTTGAAGACTTAAAAGTTTTAACTTAAGCATCTTGCCTTCTGTTGTGGGTCAGATACTAGCACTCACCAGCCTCTGACCTGAACTGAGTCATTCTGGACCACAGCCTGGAAAGGTTGTCAATCACTGCTCTACTTGGATGTAGGCAAAATTATTTGGATGGATTTTGACAAAATGTGTATTTGAGGGTATGGCCTTTCCTAGCTCACAACAAAAACTTAATGCTGATTTTTAACATTGTATTTGGACATCACTTGTCTTGTTAAAACATTCTTTAATTATACCACCATGGTAATTTGTTTAATAATAGTGAACTGCTTTACTACTAATATCTCAAATTCAGTGCAACAGGACTGGTAGCTGAATGTATCTCTTTTGCCTTGAATCCTTTAAACTGGGTGCATCCACATGTACACTTTACTGCGAAGTTAACCGATTATCTCCGCAGTAAAGCATTATTGTTTTACAAGTGTACTGGTATTAGCGTGCAGTAAATTAACTAACTCTGCCATAAGATAGTACTATCAGGGACAGTACTATCCTACAGCGGAGTAATTGCATGTGCTGAAACACACGTGTAGATGGTGACGGGCTGGCTGGGGCATGAGGGTGCTGAAGTGTGGGGGCTGCCTGCTGCCCAGCCCTGCAGTTTAGCACCCTTGTGCCCCAGCCAGCCTCTCTGCTGTGTGATGTCACCGCTCAGAGCTCGGGGTTGAACCCTTAGCCCCCTGCCAGTTAGGATGCTTTGCCCCAGTTCAGTCTGCTGCGGTTCCTGGCACACATGTGAATGCTGTGCCTGGAAGCAGCTAACTCCAGTATGAACTGCACTGGAGTTCATCATGTTGCCTTAATGGCACATGTAGCTGCACGCATTCTGGCATTTCCCTGATGCTATACAAATAGTAATTTGCCTAGTTATTTTTGATGTGTAGAAAGCTAATTCTTAGAAAATGCTGAAAGCAGATTTCCATTGCAAGTCTCCTCTCTCTATGAAAAGAATGTTACTTGAGTAGACAGGAAGTAGATGCTGATTTGTAGTCTACAGCCTTTTATCTACAAAGATTTTATGTTCATAAAATGGTAATCCTTTCATCTTGGAACTGGGGATAGAATTGAATTATTTTGCTGATTTCCTTCCCAGTCAAGTTTCAGTTAAATTCTTTGTCCTTGATGTTACTGTTCACCCCAATACATGCACAGATATAAATTGATGAGGTCCCCTTAGGCTGGAGTTTTGTGGTTTGATTACATTTTTACTTATAAATATTTTAGCTTATTGTTACTGAACACACTGATTTCTCATTTGATGAATTTAAGCATTTTTATTCCATGCTAATCTGTTTTGCCTTTGTTTTAGAACAATGTGAAAGGTTTTTACCGTACCTTGATAAGTTTCTTGGCCCATAGTAGTTTGACTATGGTCGTGTTTGCACTTTCGATTTTATCGAGCCTTACTTTAAATGAAGAAGTAGGGGAAAAGGTGAGTAAATATATATTTTTTTAAATGTTGGTGTTGTTATAATATTTTAAGAACAAGAGACAATTACAGCAATTGAGTTAATCTAGTTGCTTTTTGTTTTGATAAGTAGCTAATCATTTATTTCATTGTGTTTTATACTATAAATGTTTTTCTTTTTTAGCTGTTTCATGCTCGAAACATTCATCAGACTTTTCAGTTAATATTCAACATTCTTGTAAATGGGGATGGGACTCTGACAAGAAAATACTCTGTTGATCTACTCGTGGATCTCCTGAAAAATCCCAAAATTGCAGATTATCTTACTAGGTATGATTTCACCTTGTAAAATTGGTGAATTTAACAGAAGACATGACTTTTCCTTTTAATGCTTGTTTGCATTAGTACTGTAAGCTGTATATTCTGTGCTTTACGCAGTCCATCGCAGAAGTAGACTGAATTGTTTCCAACCTTTTCATGCTATCACTTAAGCTCTCACTGTTACTTGCAGTGGAACACTTTATCCTGTCTTTGTCCTTCCTTCAATGATCAGGTTATAAAGTAAATAGTGATATAGTATTGTAACTTCCGGAAATATCTATAGATATGAAGTTCAGTATTTGGCTGCTTGACAACATTAGCTAGCACAGACAACCGCAGGGTAGCTCGGGTGTGGGCTCCGATTGACTGCAGCAGGAGGGCAGGGGCACGTGCGTACACACATAAGCAGCCACAGCCTGCATGTAGAGCAGTACTATGCTGGTAAGTCTGTGGAGGAGGAGGGGTAGATTCATAGCTGTTAGGGTCGGAAGGGACCTCAATAGATCGTTGAGTCCGACCCCCTGCATAGGCAGGTAAGAGGGAAGGAGTGTAGGGGGGTTCAGACAAAGGCCTCCACAGTGTGGGAGGAAGTGGGGCAGGGTTGGGGTGAATGGGGCCCCAGGGCCAAGGCGCAGGTCACAGGTCATAGGACAGCCACAGGAGGCTTATCCAGAGGTGTGGGGGGGGTGCGACTCCCTGCTGCTGCGTGCACCTCTGGGGGAGGCATGAGTGGCACGTGTGCCTCAACTTGTGCATGGGCAGAGGCAAGCTGCCCACTACAGGCTGAGGCTCTGTGCCCCCTGCTCCCTTTGCCCCAGGAGCCATATGCCAGCCACACTGCATGTCCCCTGCCTGCCCAGTTGCTGGAGTCACATCATGGAGTACCGCAGCTCCTGGGACAAAGGCAGCAGGGCACAGAGTCCCAGCCTTCCTCTGCCTCACACACAAATCGATGGCACATGCCCCCCAGGCCTTCCCCAGGGGTGTGCACAGCAATGGATAGCCATGACTCTTAATGAGCCTCCCACGGCTTGTTCTCACAACCCACCCTGGCCCCAGGGCCCTATTCTCCCCAGCCCTGCCCCACTCCCTCCCTCACCATGGGGGCCTCGATCTGTGCTGCCCCATGCCCTTTCCCTCTCCCCCTTCCCTCCTCCTCCACAGACTTACCTTCTGGGCACTGTGTCTGCCCCTCACTCCTAGGCCACAGTTCCCCAAGTCCTGCTGTTGCCCCTCACTTCTCACCCACAGTACCCCACATCCTGCCAGGGTATGTGAGGACTCCCACTCCTTGGATTTCAAATCCCACCCACACACCCACAGCCCCCCACACCTTCACAGAATCTCCCTCCTACACACACACCCCACACCAACCCCCCAACCATACAAATTACCTGCATAATTGAGTTTTTTCTCGTGCTATTTTTTATTTTAACTGCAATTAAAATCACAATTAATTGTGACTAATATTTTTAATATCACAGATAACTGCAATAAAACTTTTTAGTCACTTGACAGCCCTAGTTTTAACTCAAAATCCTTTTTATGTAGAAATATAATCAGAACTTTAAAAAAATGAAACTATTTGAGTGTAGTAATACTGCATTGGTCTGAATTTTTTTTATTACTGAGCATGACATTTAGAAGTTAGTTATCCAAATTTTACTGTGTTGTGCTGATGACATCTATCCTCCCTGCCCCTCTCCCCCAAACCATAAGTGACGCTCAACTTGCATGTAAGGGCAATTTGTAATTGGGCCCTCTCTACAAAGCATCAGTTTTATACTTTCAGTATTTTTGTGCATATGATTAAAATATCAATTATGAAAAGCTTTTTATGCAGTTTTTAATTTAGTATTTTAGCAGCTTTAACCCTTTGAATCCTTCCCTTTGTTATTTGAATTTCCTGTGAAGTTTCCCCTGCCCCATCCCTCTGCCCTGTCCACCACCAAGGGCAACAGCATTTCAAGTTCTTTATCTGTAATTATCAACTTTGTTATTTCTCATAAAATAGACCTTGAAAACTTAGAGTCCACATCTGAACAATTTGATATTACCATAACCTTGTCGTTTTTTTTCTTTTTTCCCTGTATTTTAAGTGATCTGGGATGGGATGTATCCACTTTTTTTTTTTTCTATGAATATTTGCTTTGAATGTACAGTAAAAGCTCATTCTCCCTGGGAATGGGGGATGCCGGGTAACAAAATATGCCGGTTAATTGAGCAGCCGCTTCTCCCACCGCGTCTGGGGTGTCCCTCCACCCCTCCCGTGGGCCATGGGGGCTCGGCAACGCAGGCTGCTTTACCCCAAGCCAGGAAGTGGGCACTTCCGGTTTCACTTTTTCTTACAAGCTGGCATGCCGGTTAATAGAGCATTCCGGCTTGTAAGGTGCCGGTTACCAGAGAGTTTACTGTATTTTGAATTTAATAATTCTTGTTTATGACACAGGTATGAACATTTCACCTCATGTCTCAGTCAAGTACTAGATCTTCTTCATGGAAGGGATCCTGATTCAGCATGTAAGGTATTTTATACCAAGAAAAATGTCACTATTTATTTTGTAGAATGATAGTTCTAAAGCTAGGAATTCCTTACTTTTGGTTCCATGTGGACTATGGATTTTGGCAAATATTAGGTTTGGTGACTTAATTTTTGAGTGTCCAGTATCACAGTCAACATGGTTCAGAGGTGCTCAACCCATCTTGGGGTACTTTCACCTCTGCTTTGGTATTTTGCCATTTTTGAGGTGAAATAACCTTTATGTGAAGAGGCTTAATCAGCATTGTACTAAATATTATGGATTGAGTATTATGTCTATAGCAAACATTTGCTTATTTTTTTTTTAAGTGTTCAGGCTTTTCTCTAAACCCTAGACTAAATTCATCAATGTGGTAGGTAATAAATGGTAACATTAATATATGTTGAAGATCTTGCTCACTAGTATATTCTGGATAGAGATCCTTTGTAAGAGTTTGCCAGAAATTGATCATTTGCTTCTGGATATGCAAAAGAACAATTTTGAATATTCTGGAGCACTGTTTGTTCTGGAGAATTTCAATACTTGCATACATTATCATTTATAATGCCAATAGATTGCTGGGCAGTCATCTTAATGTGTAACATCCAATGTGCATGGAGAAAATGTTGTTTAACCCTTTGAAACTTTTAACTTGGTTTGCAATAGACTAGCAATGAGTAACATTTTCTGGTGGCAGGCCTGAGTAACTCACTTGGGTTGAAGGCGGGCTGGTGCTTGGATCTGGCTACTGCTGCTGCTTCTCCCCATTACCCAGTTCTGGTGTACTGCAGTGCAACACAGGTGAAGCCCAAAGCCTGTGGAGCTAAACCATAAGTGTCAGGATGCAGTGGCTCTGTGGGCTATAGGTTGCTTACCCCAACACCAGCCTGAGAAAAAGAATGTCTACAAATTAAGTTTGTTGTTAACCTGCAGAAGAAGAAATACCTGGTGACCTTAATTTCTTTGAGGCCAGTAAAACTGAGAAAGTTAATAGTAACAGATTTCAGTAAAAAGTGTTGAGGCTCAAGGTGTTATTTTGCACAGTTCCCGTGAAGTATTTGACTACATAAAATAAACTGTCCTTATTTATTTGGCACAGGTCTTGGAATTACTGCTTGCCTTTTGTTCTGTGACAGAGCTACGTCATATTCTGCAGTTGACAATACTGGAGTCAGCTGCTTTTCCAGTCTCTGGAAGGACCAAACTTGCCACCCGCTCTAAATCTTCCAGGCCTTCTGTTGATTTAGTGCACTGGTCAAACCAGCCATTGGAAGCATCTGATAACTGTTCTGTTCTAGTTTTGGAATTGTTCAAGGAGATATTTGAGGTATCAAGACCACATATAGACTTTACATGATTTCCTAGATGTCATCTTATATCCTACTACTAAGCTATTGAACTTGCAAACAAATGCACCTGGGTTTTCCAAATTCTAGGTTGTGTATCTATTTTTCTCATTTTGCTCAAAGCAATCTGTGTAGATAAAACCTAAAGTGTAACTCCTAAGCTGTTTGTAGACTAAGGCTAAGTACAGAGGTTACATTTATACTGGTGTGTGATGGGGAAACTGGTCTGCACCTGTAAACAAACAGAAGTTCAGCACACACAGACTGGTTTAAAAATGGCGGACCCTGGTCTAAGGTAGACCTGGATGGATGTAGTATCAGACTTAAGTGATTTAAAGTTAGACTGATCTATTGAACTTCTCTACCAGATCCTTTCCTGACTCAAATTTAAGTCTCAGTCTGCTGGCATCCCAGACGCTTTGCAGGCCCCTGCTGCCCCTAAGCCCCAAGCCCGCTGGAACTCATCTTGTGCTCAGCTGCTTTGCGCTGTTAGCCAGAGGCATGTTGTGGCACTTGTAACTCAATATTTTTCTATCTTCATACAATGTTCCTAGGCACAGTTGTGGGGATGCTCTGCAGAAGGAAGAATCAAGCCCCTCGGAGCTCTGGGGAACAGCAGGTACCCTGCATGATTGCAGGACTCATGATTCTTGCAGTTGCACCAGGCACCTGCCGCCATCACCTGCCATTCCCCAGAGCAGCATGGGGCGTAGACCTTCTGTATAGCACCCTTTCCCCACCATGTGGCACAGGGTTGCAGGCACTTGCTGCTGCAGGAGGGCTTCCCAGCTCCAGTGCTGCTATCTGGAAGTCTGCAAGCTCGCTCAGGACAAGCCGGGCATGACCAAGCAAGTTTGCCATGCGTGTGGCTGATGCTGCCATTGGGGGTTGAGGAGGGGTGCTGGTTGCTCGACCGTGTCCAGCAGGCAATCGGGGATAGCCCAACCAAGGGAGCCCTCTGTCAGGTGTGCGGGAGCACCCCCAACTTGCAGCCTCAGCCAGTGCAGGCAGCTTGCATGCATCCCCCTTTCCCCAGGCAAAGGGTGAATATTTCCTCTGTTTGCTCTTGACCTAACCTGAGGTGCTTAGAGTAAAATATGAAACTTGGATTGTTTCTGCCTTGGGCTTTTTGAACATCTGTATCAGTCTAGCATTTATAACCAATCTATGTTAAACCTGTAATTTTAAGTAGAAAGTATTGTAACTTCTGAAAAATTAAAATGTAGGACTGTCAAGAAAGAAAGTGTTCCTTCTGTAGGACTTGCAAAAGTGTTAATGGTTTTGTAGTGCTTCACCAACCTTTTTACCCAAACTGATGCTGCTGTTAAAGAGTAAACTTAGCATGAACAGAGACAGTTGGATCAGGGTTGCATGAATGTCACAAGGACTGAGATGGGGAAGCATAGGTTATACATTGATCTGTGACCTAAATTTTGTTGTAATGTTGAATATTTGTGCATACTACTACAGGATGTTATTGATAGTGGCAACAGCACATCAACAGAACCCTTCTTAGAACTTGTGCTGCCTGTTCTCCTTGATCATCTTCAGATTCCAGAACAGGTTGTGGATGAGATGCTAGTGAAGAAGAAATGTGAAAGAATGGTCAAAGCTATTGATGTCCTGCTAAATATCCTTTATGTATGCTATTGATATTTGTTACTTGTCTATCTTAGCTCTTGTCATAAGATGTAATTGGTTGCTATCAAATACATTTTTTGAAAAGCTTTTATTTACTCTAAAGATAGTAATAGGCCTTAAGGAACAGTAAATTTCAGAATGAAGTCTGGCTTTTCTCAGGGGCCTTCATCCTAAAAGATGCCAAGTACTTTAACAGTTATTAAATAAGGTATGTAGCTTATATTAAATGCAGCAGTCTGGTGTAAAACATGGCATATAACAATCCATAATAGCACAACAAAATGTTTGGAAATGGTGTTCAGTTCCTCTCAGTTGGGCCAGTAGGGGAATTTTAAGTAGGCAGAATAAATTTGGCAGAGTAGGCATTTATGGGCATCAGGGTTTACAAGAAGCCTATGGACCCTTTTTTTTTCTTTTCTATTTTTTTTAATGGTTCCAGAAATCTAAGGATTATATTGTAGCTAAGACATGACTGCCATTTGAATGCTCTGTGGCAAAAGCAAAACTCCATATTCTGGTGAAACTGTCTAAAAATCTTCTCAGCTTAGGTGTCAGTGATCTGCTTTAACAAAGTGCTTTCCTCACATCAGTGTTGGGATGGATTCTCTGTCTGCAGGGTTTTCAGAATTGTAATGAATACCATAAAGCTCTTTAATGTAGTGTAGTGTTCATGTAGTGTGCGTTAGCATGTTTGTGTAGGTGATTAGGATGGTCCCTACAGCATTACAATGCCCTCAGTTTTGTGGTAGGTAGCATTCTTTTTTTGTGTTTTTACTTTGGAACTAACTCAAATGCCTTTTAATATATAGTTTTTTGGAGGTACCATCCAAGAATTGGCCTAGCAAGGTGGTGGTGTATTCACAGCTCAGTGCACTATGAAATCACATTTCTAAAATGCAAGGAGAATTGTTTGAAGGTGAACAGTTTTACACCCTTCAAAGGACCTTTCTCATTTTGATTGAGATGCGATTTTCACTTTTGTGGCTTATTGTAGCAGATTTACTCTTATTTGGAAAGCTTTCAGTAAGGCTGTCTCCTTAATGGATGGAACAACCCGCTATCGTGTTTCCAATAAACAAGCACTAATAAGTGAATTGTATTTGTTTTTTCTTAACTGAATTTACTCCTCTGTGGAGATGATGCGTTGAAACTGCATGCCTCGAAGATACTGACTGCCAACAGATGCACATTTTTAATAGAACACCAGTTTGCATATAGTGGAACTGATATTGGCTTTGGGACAAAGGTAGTGGACTCTGAGATGTGGTGAGCACACTAAAATCAGATTAATCTTAAATCTCATTTATTAAGATTCCTCATGTACTGCGGGGGAGGAATCTTTTTTATTTAAAGGGCTAATTAGATAAAATTAATTCAACAGTATTTTTTATATTAAGTTGCTACTATTTTTACAGTGATAGAAGTGTTACAGAAAGGTAGTGTTAGCTATTTGGTAATTATATGCTCTAAAATTGTTAGATATTTTGCATTTCTTTTGCGGCATAAATATGAATTCTGATTCTGTGGAAAGGAGGACTTAATGTAATAGGAATTTTGATTACTGTAATTCTTAGTTTGCAACTTAGGCATCCAATAATGTTCCAAGGTATCCATTCTTCATTTTTCCTTGGTTTTATAAATCTGAAATTTTAGAGATATACAGAAAAAAGTAGGTAGTACAAAACTTTCACTTCAGTGTTGCCTGCTGGAATGTAGTGCTGGTCTCAACTCCCAGTCATCAATAACCTATTCACAGCAGATCGTTATGAAATGAAATTTAGTCACAGGGCAACTTCAGACTGATAAATGATTGATCATTGCTACTTATTGGTATCCACCTTGTTGATCTCAGTGGAGGAAGCAAAGTGTGGGAACTGAACTCTTCCTAGTGGAGTTGCTTTCATCTATAATAGAGATTCAGTAACATGTTAAAGCAAAGTAAACTTGTTTTACTACCATCACTTTTATTTATCATATAACTAGGTAGAGGAATTAGTCTCCATGGTTATACTATAATGACACACTTTAAGTCAACCAAAGAGAAAATGCTTGTAGCTTAAAGTGTAAACCCAATCACTGTACACCTCAGACTTCATTTTCCACCTCAATTGTGTTTTTATATTCAAAGCAAACTTGCTGCTGATATTGTTTTGAAAACACTTGACCTTATGAGCAGACTTAAGCAGTTGGTGCCCAGCATGGAAGTCAGTTTCTACAAAATTCTTCAGGTAGGCTTCAAAGACCTATGAAGAATCATGTTAAGGTGCAGAATATTGAAACACTACTACAGGCTTTATATTTTAAATGTTTTCCCCCTTAATGTGTTTAGACCATGTCTTTTATGTGGCTGCAGTATTGAGGAACTTGCCCATGTGTTGAAATTTAAACACGCTTTTAGGAGATGGGAGGTTGAGATGGTGGTTTTTCTTTTGCTGCCCATGTTGTGTATGTGGAATTTTCTATGCTGCTAAATCAACCACTGTTACCCATTTTATTCATTGCTCTTCAGGTGACTTAAATCCTTCTGCGCATTTGATGCACAGAATCTTGAAATAGTATCGTGGGAGGGTTTTTTTTTTGGTGGGGGGAGGTTCAAAAAGTTGCTTGTATTTTTACATAACTTCTAGAAGGATAAGAGCAATATTAAATTAAACATTTGTGAACTCCAGGTCTGGATGTGTTACAATGTCTGGACTCTGTAGTTAATTATAATATTGACATAAGTGGTTTCTGCCCAGGATCAACGTTTGATTACACCTTTGGCTTTTGCTTTAACATCAGACCACAGAGAACAAGTCCAGGCTGGTCTTAGAATACTATTTGAAGCGGGACCGCTACCAGACTTTCCTGCCATAGTGTAAGTTTCTTGCACATACATGTCAATTCTTGTCTTTTAGACCTGATCTTGAATTTTTCCACTGAAACAAACAAGTTCTAAATGTCTCGGAGCTAAAGAAAGCATGTTGGAGAAGCATTTTTGTAAAGTGTTATACTAGTTTTTCTAAACTGAGTCTCTTTCTTTACTGCCTCAAATACTGATGTATCATACATGCAGTCACTGTCCTGGAGTTGTGACAGGTTTAAAGTTCAGTTCTTCAAACTCTCAAGGCAAGGAACCAAGTGTTTTGTGTTATTACAGAGTGACTGGTCTTATTCTTTCTTTGAGATCATAATAGTTTTTCTAGATATGAGAGATCAAGCATCAGAAAGTGTGATGGCAGTTATGGAAATGCTGTCAATGGGTGATCAGTCTCCTAGTTTTCATTTGTTCCTTTATGTCTTGAGGGAGTCCCTTGTGGTTCAGTGGTAGACTCCTTGTCTACCACACAGCAGACCTGGGTTTGATTCCCAAACACTTATACAACTACAGCCATGGAGGCACCAAACATCTAGACTTGGTCTGGCCTTTGGATTCAGTCTTAGTGGCCTAAAGGGAGGGTGGAAGGTCTGGGCAGCCTCCACTCCTCCAAAAATTCCCGCCCAGGCATAGGCATTGAAGGTCTGGGTGGCCCTCACACATATACCATGATCCAGGAGGATCGACAGTTGCCACCATTGTCTTGATATGGTTGTATACCTGTCAAAAGAAATGATAGAATCCAGGATGATGTTAGCAGGAGGATTGATCTGTTACATGTTTTCAGTGTGTATCATAATTACAAGCTGCTTTTTTTCCCGCAAAACTTTCTATTCTCTACCTTCAACATAAATCTGTGGAAGGTTTTATTACTTGCTTGTTATTTTTATGTAGACTTGGTGAAAGCATTGCTGCAAATAATGCATACAAACAACAAGAGGTGGAGCCCATGTCCAAAAGAATCCATATGCAATCATCTATGACCAATATGACCTCAATGAAGTGCTCTACTACCCACTCTACAAGTGATGATTCAACAACTTCGAACATCCAGGAGCTAATACAGAAACTTCAGTCTGGACTAGAGGTTGAGAGTTTATGTATTTTCAGTAAACTTAAGTTTTACAACTCTGATCTGGTAAAAACAAGAATGTTATTCACTAAAAATCTTTAATTGGGCTACAGCATTTCCATTCAAACAACAGCATGGATTCATGTTTTGAACTAGAATTCAATGCCTGCAGTATGTAGAAGCTGAGAGATGCCCAGAAGGTCTGAGTCTGATCTATCAGGAGTTGAGACATTTTCCTGTGTGCTTTCTCCCTGTTTGCTTAGGTGTTTTGATTTCTCTGGAAAGAAAAATAATGTTACTTTCCAGGAAATCTTAATAATGTTTTTGTTTGTTTGTTTTTTTCCCACACTAAACATTGAACATTTCATAGCAATCATCTGCAAGCTGCTGGGCTTATATGCACAGTCAGTCATGCATCAACATAACTGAATAATTCCCAAAATTGTCACCTCTGTTTGGCACTGCCTTATCAGAAATTGCCCTTAATCCCCAAACCACCTGGGGGAAAGCTCCTCTCATACATTCAGGCAAGTAGTTTTGTTGTAAGGTCTTCACTGACTTTTAGGACACAATTGAACTCCTTCTAGTATGCTACTGGACAAACCATATGACTTCAAACAATACAACTGATGGGGATTAAAATTGAACAGTTGCAGTAAAGCTGATGTTCCATTGAGAAATCATTAAAGTATTTAGGCGTATAGGCTTGCATTTCAGTCATCAGGCTCTTTAAATGAGCAGTCATAGCTACAAGTTGAACAGCTTTTCTTCAAGACCCCTTAATTTTGCTACTGTAACATTTCCCACAGGTGAAGGAACCAGTTACTGATGTGAGGATATCTGACATAATGGATGTCTATGAACAGAAGCTTTCTGCATTAGCAGTGAGTACTGTTAACTCTGTGTGTGTGTGTGTGTGTGTGTGTGTGTGTGTGTACATGTTTGCCTTTGCATGTTATAAACCCGCTTATGTTAGTGAAATTATGCTACTTTCTTTTTGTCCATAGTCCAAAGAAACAAGGTTACAAGATCTTTTGGAAGCAAAGGCCCTAGCCCTTGCTCAGGCTGACAGGCTGATTGCACAGTACCGCTGTCAGAGAGCCCAAGCTGAGGCTGAGGTGAGTATGAGTAAGCTGAGCCTAGAATTTTGATGTGGAAAATGCCTAACAATGTTGAGTCTGCATGCCAATTTCCTCATGGAGGAACCACTATAGAGTAGCTCTAACACAGTGTATGTACCTCAACTTGGAAGTTTTATTTTAAAAATTAAACTGGATAAAGGGTAATTTTTTTTATTAGTTTAAAAAATATACTTCAGTACTTCGTCTCCTTTAGTTTCATTTTATGCTTTTAGTTAAAGCAGCTTGAGCCACCTTTGAATTTCCCATGTGTTTCTGTTATACTACATCTGAAACTTTCTACTTCTTAATCAAGCTGTACTTAAAACAGGGGTGTCAAACTCTCCTGAGGCCCAGTGGCTGATCCAGATTATAGGGCTCCTCGCAGGCAGGATCCAGCCAGGGGCACAGGGCAGCTACTGTGACAGTAGAAGAATCCAGGGGTTCAATAGTGGCAAGGGATCTAGCAATGCATCTGGATGTGGTCATGGATCCCAGGGGAGGGGATCTGTTGGTAGCAATGGGTCTAGGACTGGTGGTGGTAAGCCAAGCTAATTCTGCAGCAGGCCATGCCCCCAGCTTTTAGTGGCTCACTGATAGACCCAATAAAGCATCTCCAACACCTTAAGCCCTCATATGAATGCCCCATAATACACATTTTTTGAAAAACCATTTAGACAAAACCTACTCAAGGTAACATTTCTACCTATGTAAAATACATTTAATTAAATTTTAAAAATACATATTAATATTGCCAAGACCTAGAGGGTTTGTTGGAACTGTTTTGACATGAAGCTGTAAACCACTGGGGTAACCACTTCAAAGATGCTTTTAAAAGGACTTAGACTTTCTTCGTCATTCACAGTCCTTAGAAGTTTGTACTTCCTTTCAAATTTAGTCGTATCTTGCCAGTACTTCAGTATTTGCTGTTTTTATATCTGTAAATACACTGACCTCGGAGAATACTGGCTGTTGTAAATTCCCTCCACAAAATCTAACATGGCGTTCACATGTCCTTTCTTGAGTGGGTGTTGCTACATAGGAGAGCCTGTAATTGAGTTTGCATGTGGGTTTTTGTTTGGTTTTTGCTCGAAGGCAAGAACACTTGCTGCAATGCTGAAGGATGCAGAACGAAAAAATGAAGAACTCAATGTACTACTGAAAGCTCAACAGGTAGAATCTGAACGGGCACAGAAGGATATTGAACAGCTCTTCCAGCACAATCGAAAGTTACAAACTGTGGCTGAAGAACATGAGATACTGAAAAAATCTTCCATTGATCTTCTTCAGAAGTAAGAACTTAATCTTTTAAATGTCATGCTTTGCAGGGGAGGGCATATTTAAAGCTATGATTACATATGTAAATGGATGTCTGCAAAGGTTCTGGTATTTGACGTTTCAACAAATGATTGCTCTGACTCCATTAGGTTCCCTTGGTCAGCTTGATCATGGGAAAGCAGAGGCCTTTGGGGTGTTGAAAACATAGTTTTTTGGCTTCAGCATGTTGGAAGGACAGTGTGTTACACATTAATTTGTTTGTGGGGTTTTTAATTATAACTGCTTTTCTTTTCTTTCATCCCCCACACTCCCTTTCTAGGGAAGATTATTTTTTTTAATGGCTAAAAAGTGGGGTGGATGTGAACAAAGTATACCAGAGAGAATAAATAGGGCTGTCTTCAAAAACAGACACACATTGGAAATACAGGCCACAGCTTTAAAATGAAAAGGCTGTCTACTTCACAGTATGTAATTAGTTGATGGAATTTTTCACTAGATGTGAGGCCAAGAGGTTGCAGAAGAATTCTGGGGGCGGGGAAGGAGTGACCCTTCAATAAGCAAAGCTATAAATTGTTAGGATCAAGATTTTGAAGGGACCAAAACCTCCACACTATCGCTTGGAATCTGGCTTTTGCCCAATCATTAACATGACTGGAGTATTTGCAGAAAAGCCACAAGGTTTATTAAAAAACAAGAGCTGAATGACAGCTGCAACAATGGAAGTTAAAATTCCCTAGATCAGAAAACCTTGCCTTTCTAATCTAGGATTTCTGCCTGGGCCAGCATGGCTTCTTCTATATTTGTTCATTTATTTTGTTTAGCTGTGCCAAGGCAGTTTTTAGACTGTGTTTTTATGTTTTCAGTATCAGAGCTACTCTGTTTATATAGTCATACCTAAGTGCCTCATTTAAAAATAATTTAATGTTGCAGAAGATTATTCCCTGATTTTTGGGTTGTAGTTCTTTGTACTTTGCTTGAAGTGTTATGGTTTGGCCACTGAACTACATACTTCATCTTCTGGTCTTCTGTGTCATTCTAACATGTTGTCATCTTGTACACAGAACCTTTTGCTCATAGCCATTTTTATGTGAAAGAAATTTGTCTTTAAATCCATAAAAGAAGAAAATGAAATACTACCTTGTGCTATAATTTGCAGCAAGTTTGACACCTTCAGCAGATCTGACTGGCAGAAGCTGATCCATTCCAGTCAGGCTTAGCTATGGGTGCATCTATGTGTGCAGTTAAGATGGAGCAATAAACTTTGGTGCAGTTTGCACTGGAGTCTATTGCACCCAGGACCGCAGCACTTTGAGCCAAGGCAGAGCAACCCCAGGCTGACAGGGAGCCCAGGGAGACGGCCCCTGCACTTTAGCACTCCTATGCACTGGCCAACCCCTGTTACCCTGTATATGAGCGTTTTGGCATGCATAAGTACTCCACTGTAAGAGTACTGTCCTTGATGGTACTACCTTACAGCGGAGCTGGCTAATTTACTGCAGCCTAATACTGGTACAGGTATAGGTGTTGACACTGCTGCAGAACTAATTAGGACACATATAGATGCACCCACTGTAGAGAAGTTTGCACCCTGTGCTCCATATGTTATAATTGTTGTTCTTTAGATAAATAACTATTTAGTTTTTCCAGACTCTCCTTTAAAATCTTTTCCACTGAATCCGGTGTGGGGGTTTTGTATATATTTATGTGCAAGAGTGGGTTATAGTGGGGCTTGGGTGAGGCTTCAGAGTGGGATTGAAGTTACTCTTCACTTAATGTACTGAGGCAGCAGTTCCCAACCCTGGGTCACAACCCAAACAAAGGTCGCGGGGGAATGCCGGCAGCGCTGCACAGAAAAGAGACACGCTGTGTGCTGGGACTGCCCCGGGGCCATCGCTGCCGCTGCACTCTGCTCCCAGCAGGAGGGTTCAGGAAAAAAAAGGTTGGGAACCACTGTACTAAGGGGTTCTTCTAGCAAAGCTTTTTTTCCCCCTTGAAGGTGTACATAACCATTTTTTGCTTGAAAGTGAAGAAAAAGATGGTACATAAAATGCAAAAGGTTTTTTTAGGGTTTGTTTTTTTTCTGACAAATGATTCTTAAGTAAGCCTTTCAAAAGCCAACGTAATCCATTAACTTTATTTTTAGGCATGAAACCATGGAGAGACAATATAAAGATCTGCAGGTTACATGCAATTCACTCAATAAACAAATTGAGGCAATGAAAAATCTGAGTGAATCGCTCAAGCAACAGAATGACAAGTAAGTTTAATTCATGCTTTTATTTTTCAAGCAAATTTTAAAAGGAAACAATCAAATAAAATTGCATTTCAGTATCCATTTTTCAATTATCTGTGGTTTAGGTAGCTCCTGAGAGAACCGAGTGTAAAGCGGGACGGAAAAGTGTTTCTCATTTTCTTTGTGTTTAAGACTAAGCTTTATGGTTGGACTTAGTTCTGTACAGGTTGGGGGTTTTTTTGCATGTAACTGTCTGATCTTCCATGAAAACAGGTAACAGAGACAAATAAAAATGGCGCAACAACCAAAGTTAGTTGTTAGGAAGTCCCAAAGCCAAGTATAATACAATAATTTACTTCCATATTTTATGGAACTTAATAGGTTTCAAGACTTACTTTTTATTGTAGAAGAGTTCTCTGGAATATTGCTTTTACCAAGGGAATTAATACAAAAATGCAACTTTACAGAAAGTACACAGTGCCTCAGTGCTAAAAAGATGATATGGTTCACTCTTATTGATCTGTTTTAATCCAAATTTCAGCCACTGCTCAGGCAAGCTTTCAGTCAAGTCTGGTAATACTTGTTTGTGTATATTTGTGGCTGAATTTCATACAGGGTTAGTTTTTAATGCTCTACTTGTTCAGATCTGGGGAATAAAGAAATGATGCTTTATATTTTGAAGTAAGAGTTTCATAAATGGCTCTTCTCCAGCACAGTAGGTAAGCTTACAGTACACTATTGCCTCATTTCATTCCCTACTAGAATACATTTAAGTATTGTGTACCAGTAACTCTTTCACTTCCCAGGTTGAGCGATCCTCCCACAGTCCTTTCCCCATATAGGCAACAATTCTGATTCTCTTGCCCTTTAGCTTTGTTAAATCATCAGACCAGTGCTGAACCCCTGGTGCAAAATTTGTTGCAAATGATAGTTCTTGTAGCTGGGGAAGGATGCTTTCAGGTTGTGAGAAATTAAAAAAACCCCAACAAAACCAAACCCTCAAGCAGGGCTGGTGGGGGGGAGGGGTCTTTAAGCAAAGGACTGTTACTAAGGCCAGGTCACGTGCATTCAGTTTAGACATAAAATGTTAACTGTCAGTTTGCAAGCATTTCAAATAACGCAGCATTCTTCCTGGTCCTTGCGTTACCAGTGGTAAAAGCTATCCAATGAAAGCCTGGCCAGAGTGGTGAGGAGCAGTCTCACTTCAGGTTATGCTATTTAAACTGTATGTCCTTGATAAAGGAAATACAACCAAAGGTAATTAGGTTAGTTTCCCCCACAAGAAGAATATAAAATCACTTCATCCTTGGTTACCTTGAAAATTACTTTGATAATTGTATGAAATGCTGCAGTAAAAAGTTAGATGGTGAAATTACCTTTGAAATAGCCTGGTCATTTGGATTGATTTTTTTTCCCCCTCCCCCTTTCAGAACTATAGCACAGTTGATGGAAACAGAAAGTCATAGAAAAGAATTAGTGAATCAGCTACAGGAGAGAGATGGTACAATATCAAGTAAGTTGCACGTATTTAAATATTTGTTTTATAAATACAGAGTTAACTAGATTTAAACCTGGAGTCTAACTGCATTTTCTGCTCATAAAAAGCTTTGAACACTTTAGTCTGACCTAGTAAAGTTTTATTGTTTAAAAAATGAAACTTTGACAATAATAAAATAAGTGGGAGGAAATTTAAAAACAATTTCCTAACCTGTGTCTGCATTGTGGCATTTTGCATGATGTCACGAAATGTAACCTGTTTTTACAGTTGAAATTTTCAGCTGAACTTAGACTATGCAGTTTTTAATTTTTTAAATATTCAGTAAATATCCAAGAGCATTACTTGTAAATAGCTACTAAAACTTTTCAGTAGATGGCAGTACTGGGTAAGTCATTTATTAGCAGTCATATTTTACTAAAACTCATACCAGAAAGTTTGTGGGCAATTGGATGGATTTCTTTTTGAACATGTCAACTGATCTAACACATTTTCGAAAGGCTTGCAGCAAAAAATAAAGATTTTGGAAGAGAAACTTAAAGCCCGGCAGAAAGAAAAAACAGATATGGAAGAAACCATTGGCATTCTCAGAAAAGAATTGGGTAAAACTGAGCAGGCAAGAAAAGAATTGAGCATTAAGGTAAGATTTGTTTTCTTACCATGCAGATTCATATAGAAATAAATCTTTGCATAATTGATATAGATGGTACATCAGATAAATTAATAGTGATAATAGTAGAAAAACTGAAGTAGCTAATATAATGCAATGAATACAGGGCTTTTCAATTTTTAATCTTACCTTTTGACCTTCCAAAGAGCTGTGCTATTAAATCATTTGGGTTGTTTTTGAAGCATATGGTTACCCAGCCCTAAGGGGAGATCTGTTGAGGAAACGGGGTTTTTTATTTTTTTATTTTTTTTGAACACCAGAAGGCTTCCTAGAGCTCCTCAGCCTGTCTGAAAGACCGTAGACCCAGGGGTTGGCAACCCCCGACACGCATGCCGAGCATGGTACACGAGGCCATTTTGCTCGGCGTGTCACAGCCAGGCTGGCTCTGGGTAGCTGCTGCCAGTAACAGAGTCCGGGCTGCTTCCAGCAGGACTTGCAGCATCCCAGCTGCCTGCTGGGAACAGCCCAGGCTCCCGGCTGACCACAGCTACCCAGAGCTGGGGCCAGCTGTAACCGGGCAGCTCCAAACAGCTGTGCTGGGCTCTGGAGCCCCCGGCATCAACTCCGTACCGGTGCATGCAGGCACACCTTGGAGTGGGCAGTGGGGGAGGGGCCTGAGGCAGTGCAACCCCGGTCTCTGCCGAGCTGGCACAGAGCTGGTGACTGGGCTCTGGAGCCCAGCGCAGCTGTTCGTAGCCAGCCTGGGCTCTGGCCAGCTGCAGCAAATGGCTGCGCGGGGCTCCACAGCCTTGGCATCAGCTCCATGCTGGCGGTGACTGCACAGGCACCTTAGGGTGGGCTGCGCTGCCCTGAGGTGTGCTCACAGTCGCCACCAGCATGGACCTGATGCACCGGGCTCCACAGCTCCAGCACCTGTTTGCAGCCTGCTTGCTGCAGCTGCCCAGAGCCCAGGCTGGCTACAACCAGCTGCGCCAGGCTCCGGAGACCCACCATCAGCTCTGTGCTGGGAGCACAGAGAGACCAGAGCCGTGCTGCCTCAGGCCCCTCCCCCACCATCTGCTCTAAGGCGTGCCTGCACTCGCCAGTACAGAGCTGATGCCGGAGCCCAGCATGGCTGTTTGCATCCTCCTGGCTGCAGCCGGCCCCGGCTCTGGGTAGTTGCTGCCAGCTGAGAGCCCGGCCAGCTCCCATCAGGCAGCTGAGATGCTGCAAGCCCTGCTGGGAGCAGCCTGGGCTCCAGCAGCTACCCAGGGCCGGGGTAGTTGCTGACAGCCACAGAGTCTGGGCTGGGGGCCAAGGGGCAGCAGGGATGCTAATAGGAAGATAAATATACACTCAGTACATACTTGCTACTTCATAGGGGCATAAGAAAGCAGGAAAATAGCATGGAGTCAAAAGACTACTTCTGGTGTTTTACGAAGGTACAGCATAAGTTGGTCTTTATTAATTTGTTTCTGCCCCCCCCCCCCTCCCTTTTTGTGCGTAAAATAACAGCAATGTCTTATAGGGGTGAACACTGATACTTTTAAAAGCTTTTTGAAGATGCATATTAAGGCACGTGCAGTACTGGGAATGCAGGCTAGATTTCCTAGAGAAATAGTTTCTGATGCAAATATACCCTGTCTTTGTTTTTTATAATTTTGCCTGAACAGTTTGTTTATTTTATTTATTTATTTATTTATTTATTTATTTCTTAAAAGGCTTGTCCAGTTGCACATGTTTTGGGGTCTTTGCTGTCAGGAAGACTGCAAGACAACAAATGGTGGTGCTGTTTTGTAGAAAGTTATACCCAAACCATTTCTGAAGTGTGGTAATGCATGTGAGCTTATTTCATGTACATAAAATGTATAGACAAGACAGTGTGCTCCAAACAAATGGCTTAATTTTGAAACTACTTTGCTAGTTTGTATTTTACTTTTTTTTAACATTACTTCAGCCATTTAAGCAGTTCTAACATGATGTGAAAGTATTCCGTTTGCTTGTCTTAATCCTATGTGGTGTTCATGTTGTAGGCTTCTTCCTTGGAAGTGCAGAAGTCCCAATTGGAAGGGCGTTTGGAAGAAAAGGAGGCCATAGTGAAGCTGCAGCAAGAAGAACTGAACAAACACTCACATATGATAGCAATGATTCACAGTTTAAGTGGTGGCAAGCTAAGTGCAGAAGCAGTAAACCTTAGCTTATAGGTTTTGAATTAAGGTTTATTTAGTGCAACTTTATGTATTTTGTTTAACTAGAAAGTGAATATGTGATCTGGCTCAAATATTATAGGCCAGTTAAAACTGGCCCAATTCTGAACTTGTTCATTAAAGAAAAAAAATTGTATTGCTCATCTAAAGAAGCTTTGGCATGAAAAACCTCATCTGTGTAGAAAATGTCTGTGATTGCTTCTGTGGAGATTGGTGGTCAAGGGGCCAAACCCAAGCTGAATTAAGCCTGTCTTATGGTTTGTTGTTTTTTTTTAATAACTAAATCTCAGATATTTTGGTGGGAAAAGGAGGAGATGGTCAGCTTGGGAGAATAACATGTGAGAGTTCAGTATAGAAAGGTTAAGAAGCACTCTGCTTATATTTCCATCTCCTTTAGTTCATATGTTTTGACTCCACCTTCAAATACCATTTGGAAATCTACGTTGCATAAGTATTGAAACAATGTCCATGGTACAAACCCAGAAGTGATTAAAGTTCTATGAATTAAAAGGTGGTACCAATATCAAAAGATGCATGTTACAGTAAAAAACTATCTGATAAAGTTTAATTTAAATCTTTTTAATTTAAATCACTACAATAATTGAACTTATTAAAAATACCTATAACGATTTGTGAAAAGAGGTGAAGTTGAGAAAATGTAGAATTCATATTTGTCTAGTTTACGGAAAATAGTTTTGAAATAGGAAAGGTATATTTGTAGACTATTAAACATTTCTTTATGCTTTTTCAAATACCTTTTTAAATGCTATCCATTATATTATTCCCTCTCTCACTTGGTTTGATTGTTAAAATGATCAACATGTCACTTGTCAGCTTGGCAGTTGCTGATTTTTCCAGCATTGTCAGTGTTGCATTGTTTTAAACAGGATTTTGTATACTGTTTTTTAAGCTTACAGTAAAAAATTTTCACTATTTTCATATAAAGAAAATTTTGTACTTTTTAAGCAAAAGGCTTTTTTATTTAGAAATGCTTTTTCCTTTCATGGTGGAACACTTTCTTCTTAATTTACTGAAATTGGATGTGATGGGGGAATAGCATGTCTCCTAGCTGTAAAAATAAAAATCCTGTCAATGTTTGTGTGCATTTAAGTGGAAGAACCATAATAGTGATCTAATACGTATCATAGTTGTATTATTTCTACCATCATTTGATTTGTATTTATTTTTTTGCACAGGTCAGATTTTAATATTGTACCACAGGTGTTATTGAGATGCCTTATTTTTCAACTGTATTTATGGTGCTCTCTCTCTCTCTCTCCTGTGTGCATGATCTCCAGTACTTCAGACCTATTTGTAAACTCCCGCTTGAATAGTGGCTGTTTTTTTAACCTGTTCATTAATTGTATATTTATTGTGACTTAGGTGTGCTTCAGATTTTAAAGTATCATTGTTCTTCATAAAGAGAAGAGTAATAAAATGACTCTGTGTTCTGTGTTTTGTGTATGCCAAGCGAGCATGACGTTACCTTAATAATAGGCACGACTACCAGCTCAACCTATAATAAATTTTAGTTTTTTGATTAAATCTGTTATTTGCTTATGCTTCCTTCAATAGGTAGAAATGAGTATTAAAAACGAATTTACTGAGTTTGGTATTTAGATTTGTACAAGCTAAATTTGGAAAATAGATTTTATTAGTCAAATTTATAGTTCAATTTTATAGCTTAATGAGAGTAAAATCAGTTTAGAAAGAGGTTTATTCTAAATATATTTTTCATGGGAAAAGAGAAACTTTTTTCAGGCAAAATGCAAGCTGGAATTAAAATATTACGGTTACTAATTTAACTGATGTTGATTTAAACTTAAAAGATGGGGAAAAGTATAGAATGCATCACTGAACTGAAATTATTCAACAGTCAGTACGGTGTCTTGTAAATGAAGCTTTCAAAAGTTTAGTATGTAGATTTATAATCTGGCTACATAAATATGTTCATTAACCAGTTGTGTTGAATATCATTTAATGGGATTTAAATACCTTGAAGTTTGACTTAATTATTTTTGTTTTGTTTTTGTCTAGAATTTACCTTTCTGCTAGTCATTAATTATATTCTGTTTAAGCTGAGGAGTCCATAGGTTTTAAAGTAATTATGTTTTCATGTTGAACGAAGAGGAAATTGCTAGTTCTGCTTCATTGTGTGTTACTCTTAGGCATTGATGTTGCATATGCAAATTATGAAAAAGCATTAGATTCCAAGTTAAGTACTTGAAGTACTAGAATTAAGGTTTTATGTGCAGCTTTGATTTGTCTCCTTTGTGTCAATGTACCATGGTGGTCTTTAATTAGTTGATCATATCCTTTTTTTTTTTATATACCAGACGTGTACCTCATTCCATACACATGATTTATTTAAACGGCTATTCAATATCTTTTTTTTTTTTTTTTCCAAACCAATTTATGGAAGTGTCTTAACTTTCTCATGGGCTTTCTGTATTGCTTATCATTTGAGTGCTCAATAATTTATTTCATGAATTGATTTGAAGTGATGGCTGGTTTGATCTGTTTTTAAGGATCAGGAACTGAGGCATCAATTAAGATCAAAAGTGTGGACTGACTATGGGTGTTTTGATGCATATTTTTATTTAACATTTTGTGCGTTTCAGGGACAAGTTCCATAAATTTGAGTAGTAGCTCTGAGCTCCCTGTGCTTCTGCAAATCAAACCCCAAGGCTCTGAGTCTAAGACTATTTTTTAATATAAGATGACTGCCCCGATAATTTGATTCTGTATATTTTAAAATTATAAATTTTCTATAATTTTCCATGTATAGAATCTATTTTACTGGTGGGTCTTAAATTCATACCCACCCACCTCCAATGCTGCAGGGGGCAGGGCTGGACAAGCAGAGAGGGTTAAGTGGCTTGACCCTTCCTGCTTGCACCTCCTGCCTGTCCTTACCCTCGCACTCTATTCCCCTGCTGCCACTGACTCCTGCAGACTGTGCCCTGCCTGCCCCTTGGCCTGCACCATAACCTGGCTGCTCTGCTACTGCTTATTAGAGCTGTGTTAAACTTCAGTCCCTGATTTAGATTCGGCGGAGATTCGGCGAGATTTGGTAGCCGAATCTCTGAATCCAAATCAAATCCGAACCCTTTAATCTCTCCAAATCGAATCGCATCCCTCTGAATCGATTCAGCAATTCAGACACAGATGCAGCTTTAAATATACTTTCTACATACCTTAAGGTAGCAGGTGGTTTGTGAATGCTGTGATGCTGGGGCACATGGAGTGTCCCACGGGAGCACAGGGGGCTCCCCAGAGTGCTCGGCAGCAAACCCGGAAGTGGACTGGAAGTACTTCTGGTCCACATCCAGGTCCACCAGGGAGCACACTTGGGGGCCCCCCAGCCCAGCGACTGGTGCCTCCTAGGTCTGGGGGGGACACCTGGGGTCCCCCTGTGGCCGATTGCTGAGCCAGGGGAGCACAGGAGGGCCCCCCGTGCATGCTCCCCAGCGGACTTGGAAGTGGACCGGAAGTAGTTCCAGTCCACTTCCGGATTCGCAGCCAAGCACGTGGCCCCACCCCACACTCCTGTGGGATGCTCCATCCACCCCAGCATTGCAGCGTTCACAAGCCGTGCTGGCACCTTGAGGTATGTAGAAAAAACATTTAAAGCTGTGTCTGTGTCTGAATTGCTGATTCTCTGAATCAGCATCGAATCTTCAGATTCGGATTCATCCGAATCAAATCGGGGACAGTAATCTGAATCAACGAATGAAATCACTGTCCCTGATTCAGGCCGCATCCAAATTGAATAGGGCCTGATTTGGCACATCCTTGCTGCTTATCCTCTTGCCAAGGTACATGGGCACTCCAGCCCCTGCCAGGCTGCAACAGCTGTGGCCCTGGAGATGGGAACAGAGCTGCTGACACATGTTCAGTGTCACAGTAAAGGGGTAAACAGTGGGGTGGATGAAGACACAGACTCCCAAGCCAGGTTGGGGCCAGAGTCTGCACTGTGGCAACTGCCTGACCCTCCCTCACACTTAAATCCAAGACACAGAGCCTTTTTCCCCATGTTAAGTGTGTGTGTGGGGGGGGGGGGTGGAAATACTTCATCTTTTCATCTTGAATTTGAGTTAATAGGGTATTTGTGGTTAAAACTGAAAATTTTAAGAGCTGGCATTTTCTCAGAGATGCCTTAGAAGGTTAAGAACCACTGTGCTAGGGGGTTCCCAGGTATATCGGCACAAGTCAGACTTGGGAATCTTGGGTTCTCTTGCCGCCTCTCGCGGAGCCTTGGATTCTTCTTCTCACTTATTGAAAGTTTTCTTCCCTTGCCCCAAGCTGTTCCAGTTGTGTCTTCTGAATCCTACTTCCTTTCTCTCAGTCACTATTTCAGACTCATTCCAGTTTCTTTATCCAATAAATCCAATTTTTTCTCCTTGGGACTGTTATCCCTGTACTAATGCCCAGCCATTCTTGGTGGACATTTCTTCCTCTGACTTCTTATCTGATCTGTCTTTCCCTTTCTGACTGCAGCTGGTCTTTGCTGACACCCGGTTCCAATCACTCTAGTGGGGCTTCTTGTCCAGTCTGGGTCCCACTCATCAGCCCTTGTCCAAGACTGCTGGTTTTGTTCTGCCCCTTGTACTCTTGTTGTTGCCTCTCCCTCCCCCCTCCCCTCTTGGTGGTGTCAGTTGCTTGCCTTTGCTGTGAGGAAGTGGAGGAGAAATGCTCTTTCTTACTTTTCTGGACTGTCCCAGGCTGTGTTCACTTTGCTCCCCCTCAGTGCCCCCTTTGGCTTGCTGGACTTGCATGCGCTCTCAGAGAAGTCCTTTTTCTCTATCCTGTACCAAGCAGATGAGGGGAGCTTGGGGCCAGTTCAAGATAGTGACCCTAAAGTGTTGCAGAAACTGGCTTGTAGAGGCTTGGCATGCATGTGTGGGCACCATCCTCTGTTCTGCCTGGATCTAGCAGGATTGGTTAGTGAAGACAATTTTCCAGTAAACTTGTGAAAAACAGAACTCAACAGCACTCGATAAACTTGAGTGCCTCCTGTAGTTAAAGGAAAAGCACTGAAAATGGCTCAGAGCAGACCAACTTCAGGGGACTTGGCTAATAAAATCTTTTTTATTTATTTATTTTTTTTTACTGAGCTTGTAGAAACTTCCCCTCACCACCTCTCTTTTTCCCAAAGGCATTTGGTGGCTATATTTGGGCACATTCTTATGGATTTGTTTTAACAACATTTTAAGACATTGTTTCAAAGTGTGGGTATGCTAGAGTTTTTTCCAAGACAAAATTATTTCTCTCTGTCACTATTACTCAGCTTCCTTATTCCAGTTTTGTTATCCAGTAAATCATGTTTTTTGTCCTTGGATTACTAACGCCCAGCCCTTCCTGGGCAAAATCTTTTTCTGTGTTCTCTTACTTTTGGCCTATAAAAGTAGTTAAGTGTCGTGTTGATTATGTGATTGGTGCCCTACATAAGCAGATATCTATTTAGAGAAATGATGTCAGAAGAGAATAGAGATCTAAAGTTCTGCCTGAATTAAGACATTTTTAAGAAGTTCAGCAGCAGCTTCTATTTGTGCACTGCCATTGCAATCCAAAACTAAATTAGCTGCTTGCCAAGAGCAAGAACTGCATATAATTTGCATACAAATTTTGTATTGAATTTTTAAATAAAGAGTGCTGTAACTGCACAACCCTACAAACTGCTAGACAAATGTAGGATGGAATCATTGGATAAAGTGGATTTTTATTTTGAACATTGTCTCTAGATCTTTTAAGATGCTCTTGTAGGTTGGGGGGGTTGTTTTTTTCTGGTAGGCTTCACTTGGACTTGTGGAAAAATTTTACTATAGAAGTTCTGCTTTAAAAAATACCTGTTTAGATCAGCCCTCTTTAATTTTGTAACACAAGTTTGTAATGTGTTACAAAATCGTTATATATTACAACATAGTAAACATAACTCCATATATGCATGCTGAGCAATGAATAAGCCCATTTTTTCTTTCTAACATGGTAAATAGCTGCTTGTCTGTGTTCTTCCCCTCCACCCCAGTAGTTACTTCACTTCATTTTGAATTGGTGTGTGAGATACCTACCACTTGAAGTCAGATTATTCTAGCTAATCTTCAGCCCCAGTTTTCAGATCAAACTAATCTTGGCATTCAGTAATCTTGATGCATGTAGCATAATGATCTGCACTGTGTGAGACAGGATTTTAACTCAAATATTCAGAAAATACGTGCAAACCAAAAATGGAGGAGTTTTATTCCACTGAAATTGTCGGTACAAAACCTTTTTTAGTAAGCCACTGTGTACTGTCTGTTCCTAGGATTGCTGTACAGAGAATCTTCCTAGTCTGTTTACTTGCATGTTAATAAAAGTCTTCTGTTATATGATCCAAAGATGTGTTAGGGCAGTGCTTCTCAAACTATCTGATGTGGCAAACGGGTAATTTTTTTTCCAGTGCGCCAGAGACCGGTGCCCGGTTCAGCCTGTGGCAGCAACTGCGTTTAACAGCGCTACACAAATGTGCGACTGGCTGTTCCTTTCTCTTTCCTCACCTCGCATGACATGACCTCACCTGGAGTGTTGGAACGTATGAACTGTGGCGCTATGACATATCAATGTTATGCTTCTGAAAATATGTTTCTTTCCTGGCAACTCGCTGTGGACCGGTGACTGGTGGCTCACGGACTGGCACCAGTCCGCCGACCACCACTTTGAGAAGCACTGTGTTAGGTTGTTTATACACATGCCCTGGAAGTTGGGAGGAGGGGCACTTTAATTAGAGTGGCTGCAAGAGCTGTAAAGTGCCCTGAGTGTCTTGTGTACCAGCCTCCCCTTGCTTCAGAATGGCAGTGGGGGCGCTTTTTCTAAAGCTTGTTGAAGAAGTTCTAGGTAAAGCACCTCTGCCCCCATTTTTAGGTGGGGTGGGGGGTGCAGATACATGAGATGCTGGAGGCTGCTGGAACGCAGTAATTACCACGCTCCACCAGACGTGATTAATCGAGTCTGCTCCAGTGCATTGTAATTACAGCAGGTCGGAACAGCCTTGCTGCTTGTGTACAAACACCCTTAGGTTTTATGTACTTTTAATTATTTCAGGAACTCGAATGTTTTCAGCCTCATAAAGTTAATTACAGAATTAATCTTACATTTGAATCCCTGTCTAGCTATTTTTGGAAACTCAGTTTTGCTCAACACAGCAGTTCCCTCCTTGCACTTTTCTCCCACCAGTAGTTTCTCTTTGCTACGTGATACTGAGGCTGGAGCAGCCTGTGCTTATGCATGTGCATTGCATTATAGACTGTACAGCAGTTAAGTTCTTGCTTCAGATTCTCATTCTCTGTATAACCCCCAACAGCAGGGAGTACCTAGACAGGACTGCCCTCCCCGTAATTCACTACTCCACTCTTTACCACTTCAATCAAGGAGCAAGTCACAGTATCAGCCAAGGAACTGCTCTTGGGGTTAATGGCTAAATAGCTATTAACATAATGCCTTTAAACCATGTCTACCTTGTAAATATACCATGCCAGTTAGCCATGCCTTCAACCATGTCATACCACAGATGAGCTAATGATTACTGTCACTCGGCAGCAGTAATGAGCCTGTTCAAAGCACTGTGAACATGGACAAGCTTCCAGTTTTCAGGTGGGACCCTGGACAGAGTAAAGGAGCATGTTTGAGGAAGCTGTTATCTGGCATCATAAGTTTACTGTTTATACATGCTTTATAAAAATAGTGAGGATTGGATTGCAGACTACATCCCACATCTGACCTTTCCACATTTAGTACTAGATGCCCTTAAAAAAATAGGTAACACTTGTAAACTGTTTTTCTTTCTCCCACACACAGTTTAACTATTCTTAAAGCTTGCAATTTATATTTACAAATCAAAAGCCAGCCATTAGTTTTTTCATGTGAAAGAGATCACCTTAGAAGAACTAGGAGGACCACTGTGTTGTAAAGAAGTAGAATTGTTTGAACACAGAGAGCTTTCATGGGGTGTATTGCTGCTGTCAGCCATATGAAAATTGGGTAAATCAAATGCAGATTCTGACCTTTTCCCAGCCTCGTTTAGGCTGTATCGCCCTTTGAGCAAATACCATAGGCTATTCACATGTGTCTACAGGCCCTTTTCTCTATGAAAGCATACACTTTCAAGCCGACAATTGAAAGTTTAACGTAGTTTCCTTCAAAACAAGACAAAAAAAATTTATGCTGTGCTCATTGCTCCACTTTTTTGCTAAACACACAGACCTCCTCAACTCCTACTTACCAGAAAACTTGTTTCTACTTCGCCTTCTGTTGACATTTGGCTGCATGCCTAATATTTATTCTTTCCGGACAGGACAGACAAGTGTCTGAATTGTCAATTCATGCTGCTTTGGGGGTCCATTCATGAAAGTGATGACTTCATGTTTAGGAGAAACTGAGTGTATTCCAGAATCTCTCTGAACCACCACCTGGTATCTTCAACCCTAAGCAGACTGTGCTGCTGCATATTTTTCCCTAGGAGCTGAATTTTGCATGGTCAAAATAGGGTTTGGGAGTGAGGAAGAAAGTGTTCTTTTGTCAAGGCACTGAATTGGCACAGGCAATCTAGGTTCCTCTTGCAGATCTGCCACCAGATAGCTTCTTCATCATTTTAAGTAATCTACTTAATTTCTGTCTCTCTTCCTTATGTTTAAAATAAAATAGTTATAGGGCTTGACAATATCATATTGCGTGGGATAGGACATAACTGCATGTAGTTGCACCAGATATTTACGGTGCAGTTGACTAAGCGGCGCAGTAAACATCTCGGCATCTACGCATGTACCTGTTAGGCTGGAGTAAACTAATTCATTCTGCAGCAGGATCATACTTGTAAATGCATGTACTAACCTGCTGCAAAGTAAAAAAAAAACTTCACAGCAGCACACATTTAGATGCTGGAGGGGCTGGGCAGGGCATAAGGGTGCTTCTGTGTGGGGGCTGCCTGCCAGCTGGCCCCATGCTGAAATATCCTTATGGCCCAGTCAGCCCCTCTGCAACATGTTGAGCTACCAAGAGCATCCCCAGGGTGGCCCCGGGGTCCCTATTAGCCAGGGCTGCTCCACCCCAGTTCAATGTGCAGCAATCTCCACACACGTGCAGATGTGCACCTGGCAGCAATAATGTCTGGAGTGATAAACTTTGAAGCTTCTTGCTGCACATTACTAGGCACATGTAAGATGCACCTACTGGGATTTGAACTAAAGTTGAACTAGAGGTGTAAATATAACACCACAGTCCAGGTAAATCCAAAGCAAATAGTAACTCTCCTACCCATTTCACACAGATGGTAGCTGGATGAACTTCACTTCTAGTTTAGTGGTGTATTCTTCTAAAGACTACCCAGAAGTACCCCTTCCAGTATTCACACCCTACTGAAAATGGTGCAGCTAAGATAGGCTGGCCACCTTCCAAGAATGCCTGGCACTTGCCTGCTGAAGAAAATCTATGGTGAACTGTCAAATGGAGTACGCTTTTGCAGCACACCAAAGAAGTGCGAAAAGGACACCCTAAAGGTGTCCCTAAAGAGTTTTGGCATCAACCCGGAGTTGTGGGAGTAAATTGCTCATGACCATCTATCCTAGAGGTGATCAGTCCAGAGTGGAGCACTGGACTTTGAGCAGCGGCACATGGCAGAGGCAGTGAGGAAGCACATGGTCAGGAAAATGAAGACCTCTTGTGTCCAGTCCTTGTAGCTCTCCTGCCCCTGCTGCAGCAGATTGTTCCGGGCAAAGATTGGGCTTATCAATCATCTGTGTATCCATGCCACCTAGCCTCCACCTCTCCTCCCTCTTTCCTCTCTTCTTTCTCCTTTTCTCTTTTCTGCCTCCCTTTTTCTTTCCCACTTCCTTTCTCTCTTCCCCCATCTCCTGGCTGGATGCAGTCATCTTCACTTGTGAAGGATGAACAGCACCCAGAAGTGTGCTACGGTGCTCTGTCAAACATGCAAGGAGACCAGTTCATCCTGGAAGAGAATAAAACCTAAACTTAACACCCCACAGCTGGTGAGGATCCTAAATGAACAAAGGAGGGAAGCATGTACAAGAATTGCATGCAGTCACTCAGGGAAGGAGAGACGTTTTGATGGTTAGGTGGGCTTTAAAAATTGTTCGTTTGGTATCTGGTTTCAAAACATTTAGAACTTTTGGAAATTTTGCAGCAGAAATAAGGCGTTTAAGAAGGTTTGAATGTGGCAAGGGTGGCTTAGAAAACCTGTGCAGAATGTGGATAGGCAACATGCAGTGCTATCATCTTTTCTCTTTCTGGTGTCAGCAGCCCTTCCTGGACTCTGGAGGGATTAATCAAGGGTTTAAAGGAAATGGGAGGAAGAAGAGAATCCCACCCCCACCATTTCCTTGGATACACTACCTATCTCCTAAGAGGTAACTGCAGTTTTCGTGGTTAGGTCTCAGTTCTAAAATCATCCTGTGGAGTTTCATTGAATACGTGCAAATTAAATCCCATCTTCTCATCTTCATGCCAAAGTATGTAATCTCTGAAAAATTTACCCAGGCAAGGAAACCAAAATCTTTATGGTGATGGGACCTCCCACATAGCAGAAAGAGCTAGTCAGGAGTTATAATCTCTTTCCTTGATTACCCTCTACAAGAAATGAGTATACATAATATGAGAGGCTAAATACCATATGAAGGGCTAAGTTCTTCTTCAAAGTAACTGATTTTACAGTGCATTTTTAGGGTCTTGCACTGTATTATGTTATTAAAAACTAATTTTGCTGGTAAGCAGCTGTTGTCTTGGCTAGGTTTTACTTTAGAATACTGTTATCTGTGTATTATTTATTTATATTGGTATTCAAGTATTGCATTTCAACTGTTTTACAGGCTAGCCAAAAAATCCTATGACCTTTTGAAGAAGCTACTATAATTTCAAAACCCTGAGGCTTATGATACACCCTGAAAATAATACACACTTCTCAGTTACAACATATTTTTGTTTAATCTTGGAAAAAAAGGTCAAGAGCCATTGCTGCTCACCTATTTTTGTCATAGCAAGTGCCTTAATTGTTTCTCTTTAGCTCCTGAGGATACAGCAAAGCAAGACATCCTGGGTTTATATTTGCCCTATATCATGCTATTGGGACTTTAAAAGATTTTTTTGTTTTTTTGCTTGTGTGGATTTTCCCATGCTGACTATAGCTGTTGCATGGTAGAGTGCCCTAGTAAGATGACATCGTGCTTTAGGGTTGTTGGTTGTAGCCGTGTTGATCTAAGAACATAGGCAAGACAGGGTTCTTTAGTTGGTCTAATAAAAGATATTACATTTTACCCAAAGAACCTAGTCTGCCTAGTAAGATGACAGGAATTCTCAACTGATTTTATATATATATATATATTTTTTTTTTTTTCAGAAGCTGTTATTACCTGTGTGCAAAAAACTATAACAGCTGCCTCTTAATGATGGTTGGGCAGTTACTTGATCTTAGCTTCATTATTAGTGTACTCGGGCATCAAAAAATTGCATCAAGGGCATCAAAAAATTGCATCAAGGTTTAGACAATTTTTTCATCTTCTGTTAGAAGGTAGAGATGTGAGCTGACTTTGAATAAAATACTGGAGACTGAGGTATTCAGGGTCCATGATTTGCTGTCACTTTCACTTGTCCAGTGTCCTTGGTTGAAGTTTCCATGTAGTTTTTTATTAACCCTGCATTCAAACAGAGCCTTCAGTTTGGATGGGTAGCCATGTACCCTCTCCCCAACAGATGACTTGTTTTCAAAGGAGCTTGATGTATATTACACAGGAAAAATAATTTTAAAAGACATTAAGTGCTTGACTTTGCAACTTAAAAAATTGAAAAATGTCCTAATGAAATTTGTCCTTTGTCTCCCTGGGTCTGTGCATTTTGATACTGTCTTCAGTTACAAGGTAACACACTACTTTTTCCACCTTACCCTGCTTCTTTCAGTTCACTTAATGAGCAGTTATTAAATACTTGTTTTATCCTCATTTGTTTAATGTGTGACCTCATGCTTACTTGCTGCAAAATAGGTAAACCCTAGGGCTGTTCAAAATTTTGCCAGGTGTTTCATTTTGAAGTAGTTTCAATGTGTTTCGAGCTCAAAACGGCAAAATCGAAATGAAATGAAAGGCTTTGAAACAGCTTTGAAATGAAACGAGGGCACTTGAAACATTTCGAAAGTTTTGAAACATTTTAAGTTTCCTAGCTGGACTTGCTTGCAGCTAAACAGAAACTAAGAAGAGGGAGCGGGGAGAAGGGGGAAGGACTGCTCTGATATTGACATCTAGCTTCTGATTCAATTCCCCAGCTCTCTGATCACTTCCCCCAGATCTCTGATCATTTCCCCAGCTCTTCCTGGGGGCCACGAGCCCCCGATCTGCAAGTGGGGTTTCAGCAGACTGCAGGGCTGGAGCCAGCGGTAGCCGCTTGGCGCAGCCCACTCCTAGTGCCAGGAAGACTGCGGTGCTGCTGCTGGCCCCAGCCTACAGTGGCAGCCTACTGAAACCCAGCCTGCAGATCCCAGGGTTTGTGCCCCCCAGGAAGAGCTGGGGAAATGATCAGACAGGTGGGGGGAATCAAACCAGGAGCTGGGAATCAAACTGGGAGCTGGGGAAATGTTCAGGTCTGTGAACATTTCTCCAGTTCCTGGTTGGATTCCCCAACTCCCTGATCTTTCCCCCAGCTCTCTGATCACTTCTCCCAGCTCTTCTTGCTGGGGCATAGGCCCCTGGATGATGCAGGATGACAGGCTGCTGCTGCCAGCTGGCGATGGCAGTGGTGGCTCTGGGCTATTTCCCCAGCTGGCAGCAGCAGCCTCCTGAAACCCTGCATGCAGATCTGGGGGCCCGCGCCACCTGGAAGGGCTGTGGAGCTGTGCCCGACTCATCCTGGGGGACATGGGCCGCTGGATCTGCATGCAGGATGACAGCATGCTGCCACTACCAGCTGGTGCCAGCACCAGCACCCAAGTCTGCCTGATGCTTGGTGTGGGCTGCGCCAGGCAGACTTGGGTGCTGGCACTGGCACTAGCTGGCATGTGTCTGTCATCCCACATGCAGATCTGGGGGCCCATGGTCCCCCGCGAGGGCTACGGGGCTGTGCCAGACTCATCCTGAGGGGTGCAAGCCCCTGGATCTACACATGGGATGACAGCAGGCTGCTGCTTCTGGCTCCTCAGCACAGCCCACACTAAGCACTGGGGAGACTGGTGTTGATGCTGGTGCCAGCCAGCAGTGGCAGCATGCTGTCATCCCGCGCACAGATCCAGGGGCCTGTGCCCCCTGGGAGGAGTCTGTCACATCCACGCAGCCCTCCCGGCAGGCACAGGCTTGCAGATCTACATGTGGGATAACAGCAGGCTGCCGCTGCCAGCAAGTGATATGAATTTTGCTTTGAACAATTTGAAGTGCAGTTTCCCAGAAACCAGTACACCTATCTCTTTGAAACTTGGCAGGCTTTGTGCCCTCAGAAAGGGCTACCACCCATGCAATTTTCATCTGAATCAGGCAAGAAATGACAACGTTATAGGCATTTTTGTGATTTCCCTATTATAGGCTATGGGCGAAATGTCAAAACAGCAAAACAATTTTGGTGAATCAGAACAGAACAGTGCTTTGAAACAGCAAAACAAGACACTGTCCCTTCAAAACACTGAAATGGAAGTTGAAACAAAATGGTGCTGTTTTGCACAGCCCTAATAATCCCCACTCTTATGATAGGATTATTAATTTACTTATGGGCTTTTACGTGGCACCCATCAACATAGTATGGTGCTTCTAAAACATAATTACTTCTCTTTAGCCCTGTGAAATATTACCCCAGCTTAGAAATGGGGACCTGAGATGCAGAGAGATTAACTTTAAAAAAAATAGTCACAATACACCATTTAAAATACCTAGGACCTGATTTTCAGAATACATAGCTTTATGTAGGATCATACATTAAAGGACAGCTCTTACTCACTTCAGTTGTGGCACTGAGTGCTCATCTTTTCTGCAAATTGTTAGCCAGAGATCTCAAATTAGGTATCATGAAAAAGAGGAAGATGCAACTGGAGACCTGGGAAGAGTTTAGTTTAGTTTAAGTGACTTGCCTAGAGGCAAGAATGGTTCAATAGAAGCAGGAATTTAATCCAGATCATTAGAACAACAGTCAACTCCTGAAACCTTTGGCTAAGTAGAGACATTCAGAAAGCCCCTGGCAGAAGCACGCTAACAGACTTTACTAAAAATGTTATGAGTTAGAGCTGGAATGGACCAAACAGACATTTGCTGTTTGGTGGGGAAGGGGGACTTCAGTGCCTGTCTGCACTGGCCAAGGCCAGCAGCAGGGAACGTTCCCACACACCTCCCAGGACGCTGCTGGACTTGACCTTGTCCCCAGCATTTTTCCTCCACACCAGCTAGTGACTGTCAGCAGAGGCTGGCAGGATGGGGGGGGAAGGGGGAGGGGGTAACAGAGCTCCCGCCTGCTGCAAGGTCCCCTCCATACAGCTTGCTGGCTGTGGGGGAAGGAGGAAGAGAGGCTGGGTCTGCATGGCAAGGAGGGGGGTCCCTTCTGCCCCACCTCAGCCTCTTGACAGCTGCAGCCAGGAAATGCAGTAAGGGGCTGCCTGGCCCAACTTCTCACTGAGCTGGGAACTGGGCTGGAAGGGGAAGGAAGCCTCACTGCTGTGGTGGGGTAGTGCCTCATGGCAGAGGGTCGCCTTTGGATGTGATCTAGACAGTTATAAAAGCACCCTAAACTAAAGTGCTTTAGTCTAATACATTCATCAAGGGTTAACTTAGAGAGCAGAGAGAAGTGACAATTTTTGCCTGATCTGGCCACAGAAAGCGGTTTATAGCTGTGACCGAACACAAGTGCACTGCTGCAAACGGTTTCAAAAACTGTTCAAAATCGGCTGAAACAGTTTCAGCCGATTGGGTAAAAATCTGACCCCTCATTGTATGAGGTATCAGATAAAAAATGTAGTGTCTTTTGTAACTCGTGTCTGTGGAGCTCCCAGCTTGTCGCTGTTTTCAGAATGGGAGGGGGAAAGGAAGTGGAAGGACTTCAGTCTGGGGTTTTTTCAGCCCCGCCCTGGAGGGTGGGGGCGCTCCAATTCACCCACCCCACCCTTCAGCACCAGCTAAGGAACCCCTAGAATGAGCTCCCTCTACTGCCTTTCCCCGCTTCTATTCTGAAAACAGCAAGTGCTGGCAGAGAGTTGTGGCCATTACCATGGGAACCTGGCTGCAGGCTCACCCCTGGAACCAAAAGAGAACTTCTGTTTGGTCTGCGATAACGTTGTAACTCAAACGCTTTGCAGAAAACCTTCTGTTACAGCTGAGAGCTGCACTTCTGTTTGCACCCTTAGAGTGGAATCCAACATTTTTAAAGCGCTTTAAGTGACATGAACTTCTGTTCTGTTACAGCTTTTAAGTGCTTTCTGCATATTTAATGTACGATAAGTGTAACGTCTATACCTAGCCTTTCTTTTTCCACTATCCCTTGCCTCATTTGCAACTTAGCTTCTAACTTGAATATAAGCTAAAGGAAGAGATTATGCAAACAGTGGTCTCCTTTGCTATCATTTTTTGATCTCCAGAGCAGGTCTGACCTGGATATTGAATGAGGCAGGAACTGTATGGAAAAATAATGTGTGCATATGTATTTATAAACTGTCAGAAAGACTAGGCATAAGGAGGCTGCATTTAGGTTGCCTGGGCAACCTTAGTTCTTGTATTTCATAACTCATGAGTGCTTGGACACAATTGCAATCTGGATAACTTTCCTTTATTGTAAACTCTTAAAATGTATCTAGATCTTAAAACTCTAAATTTTGCCATTTCTACATATAATGAATGAGTATCTTATTCCCTGAGCAGTTTCATGCAGCAGGAGTAGCAGGGTTTACCTTTGGCAACATGCATATAAACATCACTAAATTTCCTACCAAACTTGGATGCAGGAAAAACATACTGGATAGTTACCAGAAGATAAAATGTCTTTGGGCTAGTGTTAATTTTGATAGATAAATTTTCTCAGGGAGTTTATTGAGGCAGGGGGGAAAGTTTTAAAAAGTAAATTTGGATTTCTTATAGAATAGTAATACCTCTTGAATAAAAAATGTCACAGTACCACCATGGTTGTAGATGTACAGTAGATATGAGTGTCTCCTCTTTTACAAACTATCGAATGTGAGATCTCCTATATATTCAAAATTGATGTTTTTTCTTTAAAAATCTTCTGCTTCCAAGAATTTAGGGTACAAATCTCTGTACGTAGCTAAAGGATAAGATTGTGTAGAGTGGTGTTAATCTTTGGTAAGCATTTTCCAATCACTGTAGTGTTAAGAAGTGTGATAAAGTTTTAAATAAAGTTACCAAAGTCTGGTATTAGTCTCAGACTGTTGCTAAGTGTTAACATTTTCCTGGATTTATCCCAGACTCCAGAAGCTTGACAGGCAACTTGAGCAAAACCAACAAGGGACTACTTGCATAATGCACTTACGGAATGTGTCTTATTGAATTAGAATGATACACGTATGCAGAGTTCTAATTACACTTTCACTCTTGCAAAAAAAATTGAGTTGCCCATCATGATGCCCTAATAAAATTTGGAGACCCCCCAGGTTATGATTTTCAAATCTTGCAGGGGAGCTCTATGAAAGAGACTATTTGGGGCTACATTACATTGCAAGTAGACTGTAAAAATTTAAGGGGCAACACACAACTGCCATGCCAAAGGAATTTTAGCTTCTGGGGTAAATTATCATTGGCCTACAGCAGTAATAAATTAGTCATATACCATGTTCTGCTGACTTAGACAGTAGTGAAACCAAAGCTATAACCTTTCCACTTGCTCCTTATCTACTTCTGTTGCCCTGTGGGGTCAGGCCAATGCTCAGGGTCTCAATATCGTGCTGTTAGACAGGAGGTTGTGGTGTACAATTGTACATACACACAGACACAAAAATCAATTAGGCACACACACACACACACACACACTCTAGGTGCATACACCCCCATCAGGCACTCTCTCACACACACACACACACACACACACACACACACACACACACACACACACACACTACCAACTCAGGCACATACACATCCAAAATTACCAGCCTAGGCACATGCATACCTATCACCAATTCAAGCACATACATGCTCTAATGATAATGACATGAAATCATACACAATACACACATACATACACATATACACACAGGTTAATCACTGACTCAGGTGACAGTGTGTGTGTGTTGGTGCCTGTGGTACCTATGCTTGGGGTGCTTGGTAATTAAAGAGCAAGTGGCAGAGATTGGGGGACAACGCAGTGGGGATGGGGCAATAGCAGTGGCAGAGATCAGGGGGAAAGGCAGTGGAGATAAGGCAATGGCAAAAAAATGGGTTTGCAGGCAGAGAGTTGCTCAGGACAGCTGGAGCCACAGGAGCATGGGACAGGTGTTGGAGGTGGTGGTGAGCCAGGAGAAGGAGAAATGAGACAGAAGTTAGAGGGGCGAGGAGCAGAGATTGGAGCAGGGCTCGAACCGTAGTAAAGCAAAACCTAACTCGGGGGTCCAAAGAACAGGTTTATTAAATGAACACTGTACTGTACAGCTTGGTTCCTACACACACTCACACATTGGTAGCAGGAGAAAGAGACTCAGTGGAAGGGCTGGAGTCCAGGTAGGGAAAAGAAACAGAGCCCAAGTCCTTGGTTGAAGAGAAGGTGGGGCGATAGCTACCTATCCAGGCTGGGAGTGGGTCCTCGATGGCCAGTCAGGGTTTTTCTCCAGCAGGTGTTGTCCAGAGGGGGTGTCGCTGGCAGGGCCTCTGGGTTGATGCACAGTGTGACATGGAGCAGGTCTGGTTCAGGTGAAGATGGCATCCCAAGGAGTCAGTATTCACTACCCTCTTTTATGGGGCAGACTACCTCCGATCTCCTATGGGGAGGGTAATGTCAGGCCTGTTCCAGAGGCTTCCAGATGTTCATACTGAGCATGTGCAGCCTGGCACAATGGTGGATGCCTCATCTTTTGTTTCTTGAACACTGAGGGTGGTTCCAAGGGCTGGGTCATTGGTCCGGGTATTGGTTTTGATGGTGGGGAGATTTAGTAGGGGGTCTTGCTATTATTGTGTTTCATTCATCCATTCGCTCCTTTGTTTCAGGCATTCAAGGAAAACCAATTTACATTGGAGAGGTTACAGAATTGCAACATACTTACACAATAGGGCATGGGGGCAAGATGGGAATGGGAATGGATACTTGATATCACTTTACAGACACAGGCCTAAACCATACAATACTAATATGAAACAATAAAAATCAATGCACAAATGATAGGAATACAATATAATACAATATAAAACAGTAAAAATCAATACAAACATAACACTATTTACAATATATATATATGTGTGTATATATATATATATATATATATATATATATATATATATATATAAAAGGGGCTTATTACAATAATAGTATACAAGAATTTAGCTTACCTAGTACTACTTGTAATCACTTATAAGGGATTGAGAAGGCAGAAAGAAAGTCAGAAATGGTTGGGGAAGGGCAGGGAATGCATTTTAAACAGAAAAAAAAAAGAAAAACTGGAGGTTTTGAAGAAGAAAAACTGGGGGGGTTGCTATACCTCCTGCTTCTCCACACCCAAGACCAGGGTAATCTTCATAAACCTGAAAGTGGTAGAAGGATTTCCCCTCTTCCTTTTGCTTCCTCAGATGGGATCATGATAATCCAAGTTACAATTTAGTTTTTTAAGTATATTTGTGTATAAGCACAACCATTTAAATATGGTTACATAACTTCCCAAAGCAGCAACTGCATGTCCTTTCCTTATAACATTTGCTGTTCATAATTCCCCCCATCTCCAACCCCAATGATGAGCACATGTTGCTTTTCCATTTTTCACTGTTTATCGTCTAACTTGTTTTGGAATCTGCAAGTATTAATGACGTGGAAACTGAAAGAATCAGCAGTTCCCAGTCTTTTTCTTGAGCATCCCCATTTCTGGCCTGAGCCCAAACACTATAATTGAATTCCTGTGATCCCACTTGTTAAATACCCTAACCCCAAGAGTAGAAACCAATGCCCTAGGCCTTCCAATACCTTCCTGTATTATCCTGGACAAGTATCCTACATTGTTTGCATCAGAATCCTCAGCCATGAAATTGATGGATCCCAATGACATACAAACTTATGAAGTTCACATCTTTAATATTAAAGGGTCAGTGTTCTTATCTGTAAGATCCTATAGAAATACAGATTTATATACATGAACATTTTATCCCAGAACTACTGTTTACTTATTAAATGGCCTCTGTGAGAATAGCTTGTGTTCTAAGATTTAAATAAATGTATATCTAGCTGAGGAATTTTGTTTAGAGGTACAGAATGCAATTGATACTGCATTTTAATTACCTATTTAGGAAGGACTGGATTGGCTGGATTGTATAGGCTCAAGTGGGTCGATAAGTGGGCAATAGATGCATGTGACAGGCTGGAAAAAACACTTTAAGAACAATAGACAAGGTCACTTCATGTCATTTATGCGAAGTGTTGCTGGAGTATAAATCCAGTTCTCTTGCACACTTAGGAAAATAAAGATACAGTTCAGTTAGCTTCCTCTGACAGATTCCTAGCATAATTAAGACTGACTTCAAAAGAGAGCTGAAACTCAATGGCAGGATTTTTTTCCTGTGTTGCCATATTCACCCTAACAGGATAAAACGAGGTAGTAATTGTGTTTTACATACTTTTTTAATATGGAGAACAAATTGCTAGCTATGGCAAGATGTTGTCGGGGTAAAAAGTCTGATTTAGTTTCTGTCTTCATGAGTTTGAAAAAAGCTGAAAAATTCTATCATTCCATTTTAGTTAGCACTACTTTTGCAGTTATAGGTGCCAAAATAGGGGGAAACAAAACAGCTGCTTTAGCATGCGCATTGTTGCTTCGGTCAAGAATGAATGACCTCTTCTGGTGGTCTCCTATTGGGAAGGATGAGGGATCGGGCATTACTAGCAATGGGAACTTTAAACGCACCTATTGCTCTTGTATACTGTGATAAATTCTACGGCTTTGTGTTGGAATTTCTGTCCAAGCTGCTGTGTGCATGGTGAAGTCTAGAGTCCTAGCAGAGGGTCAAACTACACAGAGGACAAGAGACTGGTGACCACTCTGCTACAAAAAACTATGACCATGTTAATTAAGGTAGTGATAAGTTCAGTACTGTGCGGTTGTCAACCCAAGATTTCAAGACATTTTTATAATGGAAGTGTGGGTCACGACATGGGTGATTGGTGCCACCTTAGTCAGGGAGGGCATATGCCCCGCCCCCCCCCCCCCGTGACCAGTCAATGACTGGGGGAAGGGGTTCCCCCATGGCTGATCACACTGACCGGGGGGAGGTATCCCCCCATGGCCAATTGCACCACTTCTGGAAGTAGCCGTGGCGCTCCAGCCAGGCACTCCCACTCCCCAGCTGGTGCTCTCAGGAGGGACGCCAGCGCTCCCTCCTGTCCCCCCTGCCCATCACCTAAGCAGGGAGTGTGGCCTGTCATGGGGTGCACCATCACTCTCAGGGGGTGCACATCTACCCCTGTGCACCCCCTATGCCACTGTGTCACAACTCCCATAATTATGCCTGAGAAACATTTTACACTTCAAGCAGCGATTCAAGCTCATTTATTTGTATGACAAATACAGCACAGGGTCCCTCGCCTTGCAGCTGTTTGAGTACAGAATACATTTTCCGGGCATTTACAAATCTGTTAATTAGTTTGGGTTCAAACTAATTAAAAATGTGCCCCTTAAGGAATTTAGCATTTGTGCCACATTCTACTTTGTTCCAAATCATCTTAACAGAATAATGCATACAGATAAAATTTTCTGTATATTTAAAATTAATTGAAACCTTTGGCAGATGTATATTTTAAGAAATTTGTTTATAATTAAGCCAAGTTATTAATAACTTATGTCTAATTGTTATGATTATGTAAGCTCCAGACAGACAGGCTCAAGTAATTCTTAAATGGGCCCACTGTGACATCAGAGGTTACTCAACTAATTGCCACCCTTCTACATATAATTTCCATGCCACTGTTTTTTCAGCTGTAATGATTCAGTCATACAAGGGAGACAGGGAACATGTGTTGCAGTCTCCCTGGCAGATTAATAGTCTCAACTGATCATGCATTTTAAAGATTCACTTAATGGTAGGCTCTCCACAGCATCAACCCTTTGGCTCTGTGGCTCAGTGAGAACAAATTGGCAAGGAAACAGACAGGAGCATGGGGGACCTCTTAGGTTAAGTACAGACAGTCAAAAGGCACAAGATTGAATCTATTCAGTCTTGGCAGGTTAGTTTAATCTGCAGAGCTTAAACTGAGAAACAGCTGGACAGACATTTGCTTTTGATTCAGGAAATACAGCCACATACCTGTGGGGGCTCAGGCTAGAAGCCAGGGGGCGCTAGAGCACAGGTCTCTGGCATGTAGCCAACATGGACTGTGTGTTTGCTCTCTCATCCTGCTGCCCCCAAGGTCTCTGGGATTTTCAGTCCAGAATCACAGTAGCAAGACTCTGCAAAGTTGCTCATCACTTCCTCTACCTGCTTCCAGGTACCTCTGGGATTTGTAGTCCATGGTCACAGCCAGCAGTAAGTTTTTAGCAGAGCAGGGCAGGCCAGCTCTGTACTCAGGGGAAGGGAAGTTTAACCTCTGGCCCTGACCCCAGACCCCAGCTAGATCTTCCCCAGGGATTTAGAGCTTGGGGGAACAGTCCCTGCCTCTCCTCTCCCCCCCCCCCCCCCACTTCCAACCCATCTCTGCTGGAGCAAACAGCACAGCCCAGTCCAGGGCTGGACAGCATGCTGAGGAACTCTGATTTAACTTGAACCAGGAAGGGGTCTGGGACAGAAGTTTCATAAACCAGTTTGACCTAAATTGGTGAAGTCTGATAACTATATTCAACCAGGTTTACCTGAAATGAGTTTCAGCCATTTTGAAACTGGTTTATGCACACTAAACTTCTGTTCTGTTACTGGTTTAAACCAGTTTCTGATCCCTTAAATCAGGTCATGTGTACCTTCTGTCCCTAGCCTTAAAGTTCAGAGTCAGTGGGATTTAGAGACTGGGTTCTCCATGACCTCCCTTCACAAAGCTTTGGGTTCACTAACATAGCCTTCAAACCAGTTATCTGCAAAATAAAAAGTCTGGCCCACCTGTAAACTTCAGCTGCTCTGTGCAATTCGAGCCATGCAAAGAGAGCTGTAAACTCAGTCTGTCAGACAGGTGGTCTCTGACTGCTATATATTCTTTGTGTGGTGAATCTGCCTCTAAAAGATAAATAAAAACAGAGTGAGAATGATTTAAGGTTCACTCTACATATCTTCAAAGGATTTGAAATGTCACAGCATTGTCTGAGTTCTTATTTTTGATGTTTTGTATGAATTTTAGAGCAAAAAGGCTTCCATCCCCAGGGAAATTCTCAGAGATAAGCTGCTAAATAAGAATTATGGCTGAGAGTATTTATCAGCCACGAGTGGAGAAATATGAAGAAAATGTTATTTCTTTATTAATCAGTTTAATCGAATCCAGGACTACAAATTCTGTTTTAATCATTGTTATATGTATTGAGGACATGTCACCACAAGAGAATGATAGTTGTTAGCATTCATTAGCCCCAGGATTCTTCCTCTAATACTTGTATTTGGACTTCTTCAGTCCCTGCTACATGTTACATATATTTTGGAATTAATGGTTAATTGTGCAATACATTAGACCAGCCACATTTGCAAAGTAATTATTACATAAAAAATGACTGTCCAGCTATAAAAAGAATCAACCAGCTATTAAGTTAGTGCTTTGAAATGTGTAAGAGCTCTATAGCTGGTTTCTATCCAGCTTTAATTCGAATGTGTAGCAGGGTCATTTCGGACTTATCACTACATTTCCAAATTTGTGATGCTTTGTTTTGGAGCACCCCTTGAATGTTCTTTCCCTTGCAGTTATTACTCTTTAATACTTAAAAAGTATGTGGTCCTCAGGAATTAAGGTCTTGAATAGCTGGGCAGGACTTATTTGGATCTGTAAGGCAATAGGCAATTACTTGTCAATACACATGGTAAAACGTGCATGCGCAGAGTTTAACTAATACTGTTCTTCAATCCATTCCTGCAGAATTTATGCTTTAGATTTTTTTTATTTTAAAGGGTTGATATTTTATGGTTGTGGAGAGAACTGTCCAATAACATCATATGCTGGGCTCTGTTGAATGTTCAGTCTGAAACATAGTTCTGAAAGCGGAGTTGTAGCTGTGATGATGAAGGGCAATGATTCTCAATCAGGGTGTCTTGAGATCCTTTCAAGGGTGTAGTGGGGTGCCATGCAGTATTAGCACTGTTAGGAGTGCAAACATGATTCACGTGATTAGCCCAGAAATTTTAAACAGGAATCCATAGTGTTAAAACCATTCTGACCTCTTGTGTTCTGAGTTCTTTGCAACAGAAGAACTGTTCTAGTATTCTTCTATAGTTAAAAATGAGTGAAAATGAAGAGCTAGCACTTTCTGAGGCTTAACTTGAATCTAAAAAAGTTGAGAACCAATTGTCTAGGGAATATGCAAGGAATGAGACTTTGTGGTAATACTTTTATTGGATCAACTATAAATGCGGGAGAGAGTTTGACAAGATTTTGGGCACAAAGTACTCATCCTCAGTTCTGGGAAAGAAGTGGCTACATTACTGTTTTGTTTTGGAAAGCAGGAGTGAATTCAGGAGGATATTATGTGGGAATGGAGTCGATCATTTTTTCTTCACTGCCCTTCTGTTTGCTTGCTTGTTTTAACACTTTAATTTTCAGAGTGTTTCATAGGTTCATAGTTTCATAGTTGGTAGGGTCAGAAGGGACCTGAGCAGATCAAGTCCAACCCCCTTCCATGGGCAGGTAGGGATGTTGGGGTCAAACAACCCCGGCTAGGTGATTATCTAGCCTCCTTTTAAAGACCCTCAGGGTAGGAGCGAGCACCACTTCCCTTGGAAGTTGGTTCCAGCTCCTAGCCGCCCTGACTGAAGTAGCGCCTCCTGATATCTAGCCTGAATCTACTCTCGGTCAACTTATGGCCGTTATTCCTTGTTACTCCCGGTAGTGCTCGGGGGAACATAACCATAGCCTGCTGGTCCCCCTTGGCCAGTTTGTAGATGGCCACCAAATCCCCTCTCAGCCTTCTCTTGTGGAGGCTGAACAGGTTCAGGTCCCTTAGCCTCCCCTCGTAGAGCCTGCCGTACTGCCCCCAATCATGCGAGTGGCCCTCCTCTGGACCCTCTCCATGCTGGCCACATCCCTCCTGAAGTGTGGCGCCCAGAACTGGAAGCAGTACTCTAACTGCAGTCTGACCAGTGTCGCATAGAGGGGAAGTATCACCTCCTTGGACCTGCTCGTGATGCATCTGTAGATGCATGACAAGGTGTGGCTAGCCTTACTGACTGCATCCTCAAATTGGTGGCCCATGTTCATCTTGGAGTCTATAATGACTCCAAGATCCTTTTCTGCCTCCGTACTGATGAGAAGGGAGTTCCCCAGCCTGTAGGTATGCTGCTGGTTCTTCCTCCCCAGGTGCAGTACCCTGCACTTGTCAGTGTTGAACCCCATCCTGTTCTCATCCGCCCACCCCATAACCTGTCCAGATCTAGGTGCAGCCTGTCCCTGTCCTCCAGCATGCCCACTTCTCCCCACATCTTAGTGTCATCCGTGAATTTGAACAAGGTGCTTTTCACCCCCTCGCCCAAGTCGCTGATGAAGATGTTGAACAGTGTGGACCCGAGGACTGAGCCTTTGGGGCCCCCACTGCCCACATCCCTCCAGGTCAAAAATGACCCGTCCACCACCACTCTCTGGGTGCGGCCCTCCAGCCAATTTATGACCCATCTGACTGTAGGCATTGACATGACAGTCGCCTAATTTCTTAATGAGTGTTCCTTTGCTCTCAACTTCCAGTGAGTTCCTGAATCAAGAAGCAAAATATTAAGCAGCCTGTGAATTTCCTCTGCCTTTTGGGGACTATGGAGAGAAATAAATTGCCACGTATGGGAATGACCTTTTTGCTGAGAGAGGCTTGCAACTGGGCTTCCCAGAAGTGGCTTCTATTTCGTACAAATTACTCCAGTAGCTGTTGGGCTACAGCTGCCCCTCCTATCATTGCCTGCTGTCTGCATGGCTGGAAAGCTCTCAGAAGGGAGACAAAGAAACTCTGGCTAAACCAGGGAATTTGTGCTTTTTTTCCCCTTGCTAACACCTTTTCAGTGCGTCAATGTGTATAAACTAGATTCAAATTGTGGCCTACTTGAAAAAGACCTGGAAATGATGGGATGAGATTTTCTTTAACGTATGTGAGACTCTTCCACAACTTAATTTTCCAAACTATTCATTATTGGGGAGTAGGGACTACTAAGTAGATAAAGCAGGCTCTGTAGCCCCTGAGGAGACAAATAAGTCTGCAGCAGATGACACACATCACACGAATACGTGCAAAACATCTGCAGAACTGGATCCTTTCCAGATGTTGAAGGCTTTGGTGAACAGCCTTTCTGTGCTGCTTATTTGTAGACACAAGTCCTAGCAGCTGTCTCTTGAAACTTCATCGTTATTTTGCAGAGTTGAACTACATTTTAAAACACAGAGTAAATTACTTAAGAAATAAATGTATATGAGATTTTAAATGATACAAAAATAGTTTGAGTTACAAAATGTTTGGTACTTCAGGTCATGCTCCTCTTTTTCTTTCCCTGAGTGATGTAAATGTATAAGTACCTTGAGATAATAAAGGGATTTCTATGCATATATCTACTCTTAAAGATGAAAACTGTTAAATGCCATGCTGGGAATAGCTTTTTTCAATAATTATCTATGAGCATATAAAACTTTGAATTTGCTTGCCCAGTGAAATGTGGCCTCCATTCTGAATACCTCATTCTGTCATGTGAAATGAAACGGAATACAGTGGCTGTTTTGACTATGTAAAGACATGGTTTTCTCTCTAAAGGCCACATGATAAGTAATAAGAGCAGATTTAAATCAAATCGAGCTATTATTGTTCTGCTGCAGCAGTATTTGCTGCTGTGGAGGTGTTTGTAAGACTCCGCAGGCGGCTACACATTCAGCTGTGGCTTAACAACTGAACTGCTGCTTTCCTTTCTGGCAAAGGTAATTTGCTTTTAAATTACTTAGCTGTCGCCAGAAGTTCTGGTCGCAGCAGGTCTCTGATCAGAGCAGTAAGGGCATATTTAGAGTGGGCCTCAGCCTCAGGCAGGTCAAGCTGTGCACTTCTCCCAAGGGGCTATCTGCGTGGCTGAGGTCAAGGAGGCCACTCGTCTCTCCTCCAGCTCTGTCAGTTCTCTTGTTTTGCCCAGTCCCTTATCCTCTCCTTTGACCCTTCAGTCAGTGAAATTCTTGTTTAAGTTCTCTTCTGGCTGCAAAAGATGCTCAATCCATGGAAGCATTTAGCTGCTTGACAGGCTGGAGTTTCATTTCTTTTCTCACCCCTACTTGCCCTCTCTTTTGTCTGTTGTTTTCCAATGCAGTTACCCATCTGGCCCCAGATGTTCCATGCTCCTTAAAAGGTAGGAAAACTATCTGTTCACAATCTGAATCCAAGGCTTCAGTTAAGGGCAGTGATTCTCATCCCAGGTGCCAAGAGACCCTCCTCAAGGTATTGCGAGATTCTACTTGCTCTTGGGTATGCAAGCACTGTGAAGGATTCACAAGATAAATGCAGAGGTTTCAAATAGGAATCTGTAGTGTCAAAAGCATTCCGACTTGCTGTGGTCTTTCTGAGTTCTCTGCAACAAAATAATTGCTCTATTATTTTCTGTAGTCAAGGCATGAGTGAAAGCTAAGAGCTGGCATCTTGTGAGGGATGCATTGAGTCTCATGAGGGTTGACTTTGGTCTAAAAAGTTTGAGAACCACTGGTGTAGGTTCTCCTTTTCTATAGTTTATTTTGGAGCTTGCTTTTATAACAAAAGGTATGAGGTGCCTGGCTGAGTGCAAACAGGTAGAAGTGAAGTCAGCCCACAGATGAGTAATCAGAATAGCTTAGCAGTTCTTGAAGATAAAAAGTCTTTTGGAACATAGACACAATTCATTGTGTCTATTTTTTGTCTACAGTTATTAAACATCACATTTGGGAATATGATTTATTGATCAGAGCACTACATTCACTAGTTCTTCTCTTGTTTGTACCACTTGGTTGCTGGGTGATGATTGGTCCCTACAAAATAGGCCTAATACCTGTTTCCTAAGGGTTCTGGGAGGCTTAATATATGTTAAGTTTCTTGATGTCTCCAGAATATCTTCAAAGTGCATTTTATTGTGGCTCATGGTGAAAAGCAAGCTTTCTGGATGTTTGCCCATATATAAACTGACTTGTTTTTGAATAACTTTCCTGACTGAACTTGGTGAACAGCTCTCTACTGCAGTGCTTGAACAAAAATAATATCCTTGCAAAAATAATATCCTTCCTATAAAAGGAAAGCCATTTATTTCTCTGTGTTTCCTGCTATGATCATTTCTTGATTTTTAATGTCAAACTAAATAATCTTATTTTTCAGGCACTTTCAAAGTTATTCAAGATGCTCTAATAAGGAAATTATTTCACAGATTATACTGTGGCTCCTTATTTCTTCCCATCTTCCCCCCGATAGATTTGTAATAGTCTCATCTCGACTGCAGGCAGACACAGCAACAATATTGTTCTTCAGTAAGAAGTGTTGGAAGACTGTAAACCTGGAAATGCTGATATGTTTTGTTTAAAAAAATAATCTAGGGAATCATCATGGATTATACCTACTTCTTTCCTCATCTGAAACAAATGACTTGCAGAAAGCCATGCAAAGCTGAATTTGCATGGAAGTTGAGCACCAAGACCTCAAATATATCTCTTATTTGAAGGCATAATTGTATTTTTTTAAAGTGCTTTTTATCACAGTCTGTAGATAAGAGGTGTGGTGTGTGGACCACCTGAGCGTAGAAAATACATCAGAAGAAAAGTGGTAGGTGGAAATAGAGATAGTAAAGTGATATAAATTATAAAGTAAGCTGCAGAATAAAAACCTTTCAGCTAAATGTGTGGTTGACATATTTGTATAGGTTAGCCAAGGCTAGAAAAGAACTTCATTCTATGAAGAACTTGAAGGTTTAACAAAACTGGTGAATGATGGCAAATGAAACTTTGTATAGATAACCTCTGGTTAATGAATGCTAAAAAGAACCCTCTGAACTGCTTATAAAGGTTAATCAGTCCTTACCCCATGCCACTACAGTTGATTTGGAACCAAGGAATCCTTGTGGACTGCTTCAGTTCAGAAAACTGTGCTAACGTGCAGTGATGGCAAAGGAGAAAGTAAAGGGAAACAGAATTCTAACTGAAGCTATTAAATATTATTTAAAATTATTAGACAGGGAGAAGAAAGTTAATTTGATGGAGAGATTGAATGGACTAGGACAACTCTGGCTTTTATGATGAAAAAGAGGGAATGGGATAAAGTCTTTCCTAAAAAGAGGTCTACAAAATTAAAAAAATGAAAGCTTTTTATGTACATAACCTCAAGCTGCACTGCTTTCTGTTTTCTTTGGTGTGAGGCTATAGAAGTCCAGCACTGGACTCTGAGATTGATTCATCAGCACCAGTAATCCCTATTAAAAGGCTTAAGAACTCTGTCAGCCTCACTTCCTGAAATTGAGTTCTCTCGCTAAAGTCATAACCTTTTTGGATGTCCTTAAGATACTGTAATGATCAAATGTCAGCAAGGGGGAAAGAGTAATGACAGCTTTGAAATGTATATTATCTTGGCCTGGGATGGAAAAGGAGCCCATGTGCTTCTTCAGTAGGAAATATAGCATGTTATTGTGCTATACACACTGCACGACGCCAAGTAGTGTGGTCTTCTGAATACATAATAGGGACTAAGAATACCTTTATACGGTGTAGAACTACATTGTTGGATTATTTTCCTTTTGTGGTTTCATATTTTCATTTGATGATGTATTCTCCTCCATCACTCGCAATTTGTATTTCAACAATGAGCTTCTCAACCAGCGAAACATGTTTCTGATTCAAGCAATTCATACATTTTGATATTTTTATTATAATAATGTAGTGATACTGATTTTAGTTTCAATGGTGACTATTTTAATATTATTTCAGTTACTTTTATCCCCAAAAGCTTTTCAATATCTTGTGTAAACTCAGATTGTCTCAAAGCAAGTTTATTCCACACAAAGGCGTAGGCTTGAGTTATATCCACAGGTCCATTTAAAACCTTGAATAACATTTGAGGCACTGTGTAGAAGGAATCTCCAGACTTTATTTGCTTTCAGAAATTTCTCCTGATAGCTGTGTAGTAAATACCACATCTTGCAAACTTCTTGAAAACTGGCAGATCTAAGTAAGCATAGCTGGAGTATTGCAATATGCCTTCCTTGAACATGGCTTTTTAATCAAGTATTGTGTTAAAAAGGCCCATCAATTCTCAGCTGTAGTTGCTAGGCTGATCACTCTCTCCTTAGTGTTTGGACTCTTGCTTTTTACTGTCTAAATGAGAAGGCACACATGGGACAGGCAGTGCTATCTTCCAAGAGGATCTGACTGTCCTATATTAGGTCTGTTTTGCCAATGGGTAGGGCTGGAAGAAATTTGAGGGCAGAAATAGATTTATCTGTGTCAAGTTGTGCACTGTTATACAGTACACACAGATGACAGCAAAGATGCTATAAATCCAGCAAAGATGCAGGATACTATTTAAAATGAGGACAGGGAAATGGACATCTCTACAGAAGATGGAAAGAACAGGGAGATCTTCCTGTTGCAACCACTCAACTCAGTGTTGTCCTAGAATGCTGCCTGAAACAAATGGTGCTGGAGAAGGTCTATGGCATGAAAACATAAACCTTTCCATGCTAATGACACTGGTATAGCAGTCTTAAGCATTTGTAATATAACAACCAGGGCATCTTGCTGTCCAAGCCCCATGAATGCTTGTAATTGAATTTTGTATGTGTGACATTTAGTGCCAGTTTTATCATTCTTCAGGAATGATGAAACAGAATTTAATTGTTTATGCTGCTCTTCTCTTGGACCCAATACCCAAGTATTTAGCTATTTTTGCCAGTGTACAACTGCATTAGTTCTGGCCCATCTCTGTTTCCCCTCCAAAAATTGTCTTCAAGAGTGCATATCCTGAAACAGCTAAACCAAGTTTCTTTGCAACAGTAAAGATGCCCATGAATTTCCCATCCTACAAGGCCTTAATGTTGTTCTCTCTATGCCGTGACTACTCTGTGAATGATTTTTATATCTTGCAGAGCACAAAGACTGCTCCAGCTCATTTTAGGTCATTTTGCCCACTATTCATCTCCTGGACCAGGGGGGCGCCACCAGCAGTAAACAATGTTCAAGTTGTGCCCTCAGTTGAATGATAAGTTCTAAATCTCCTGTTTTCTCCCAGTGGGATGCACCTAAAATGCCTATTTTTTTCCAGCATTAGAGTGAGTCAATCAAAATGCAACTTTTATCCAATCCACTTATAATCCATTTAGTATAAATTGCATCTCTATGTAACTTGCAGAGCTCTCTTTGCTGTAACAAAAGCTGTTTTATTTCAGAGGTATGATTTTAGAGAATAGGCTGTATAAAGTATGTTGTTTTTAAGGGGCTGCTGGCCTCAACTAAAAGCATTTTGTTTGTTTTTTGTTTGTTTTTAAAAAAGCCATAAAGTGTCAGAAGTGGGCTTTTACAGAAGCCAGATGACAACCTGAGTAAGACCATGGCATCTGCACTGACACTATCTGTGTCTGGAGAAGATAAACGTTATTGCATTCTTTTCTAATATGTAATGTTATTAAAAATAGGTTAGTCACAAGGATTCCTTATCAGAGTTCCTGCTCCAGCCCTAGCCATCCATTCGAGAAATAGTGACCAACATTAACCTTTCTAAATGTAGCCTTGTGGGGAAAAGGGCCTTTGTTTGTCATCGTTACCAAATTTAATCAAGGAATAGAGGCAGCGTCTATTCCTGTCTGCATTAATACAAAAGAGAAAAGACCTGGGAAGGGCAAGAATAACAGAAGTGCAGTGACCACCCATGTCAGAATTGCATGGAATACAAATCTATCATGCTTGACTTGTTTGTTACTCATACTGCGTTCAAGTGGCAGAAACCTTGAAAAGATATTGGCATCAGCTGTGTAGAAACAGCTGTTTGCATGCCCCTTTGCTAAGAGAAAATTCTTGGGTGGAGGAGCTGGGAGATGATGCCACAATTGCGTAACTGGAATTAAATGAATGGGTGGTACCAAGAAATGCTAAAGTCACAATACAGTTTCTGTAAAAAGCCCTTTTTGAACCAAGAAGTTCTCAGCATCAAATTCTATATTTGAAAATACAACTGCTATTGGACTATGAAAGGAGATATGGGGAAGTGTGCAAGATGTCCCATGCCCATGAATGATAGGAAATATAGCATTTCTGGTTTGGGGAGGCTCCTGATGCATTCATTAACTGAGAAGATAAATGCAATGTACCTTTTCTTGAATTGCAATATTAGGAGCTTCCGATCAAGTTTTGCAGAGCCAGTCATTCAGTTAAATGATTTAAATTCAAAGCATGAAATCTGGTTACAGTAAGCAAAATGTAAAAAAAATAAAAATAAAAAAATAAAAAATACCATGAAGTGTTGGAATAAATCTTTGAGGCCAGAGAGTAACTGAGCCACAGCATGGGTTAGAGATGTGTGGATTGTGAGGAGACTGAGAGCACTGCTGATTTAATGGATATGTGAAAAATATAGCTGCCTTGGTAGTTTGGTCTGTATGGGACTTATAACACCTGGCTGACATGCACATCCCCTTTGTAGAAGCCAAACTGAAAAGCCTATTGAAACTTTTTCATCCACTTTTTATAAATACCCATCTCTTTCTCCATAGTTCTTTTCATTCAGATGGAGAAACCCATCTTTCCTACTATGGGATATGGTTTCTCTATCACTTAGGAACCTTCCCAGAATACTAAGAATATCTTGTCAGTAAAACACCCAGATTCTCAAAGCACATGAGTAGCTCTTCTTTTTTGTTTATCTATGCTACAAGTTTGTCTCTTCAGGAGATCCCTTTGTTTATGTAACCCATCATTGCCTGGTCCAGCATAACAGCAGCTAAAAGGCCAGATGTAGCATGTATTTTTATTTCTGTCTGCTTATAAATTAAAACAACTTTCCTTATGTGTATATGGGAATACAGCGCTGGATGCTAGCTTGTTTATTTTAACTCTTGGATTTCAGTTTTCTACAGCTTAATATACTTAGCCTGACTAAAATTATTGTCAATATTTATATTCTACTTGATCCATGTGTAGCATGATATTAGAACAGAAAGCCACCCATATATCTTGCTGTGCTGGTGAGCCAAAATACTCAGTGTCTTCAATATATTTCAGTTCATTGAACTATTTATGCGATGAAGCAAAATGAGATCTGGGCATCTGATTGTCAAGATTGGGTTTAGCATAAGAGGGGTAAATCTCATGTTGGTTGTGTCCTATGTATGGACCTTCTTAAACATAAGGCTCCCTGTGCATATATTTCCTATGCTACTAAGTATGGTGCCTATTTTATTTACTATCAATTGTTTAATTTCTCGTAACTAAAGTGTGTTCTTGACCATCTTCATTGTCCTGCTTTTTTCATAGATGATGGGAAATTCCCAAGTCCTGGGCTTTGGCTTGGACTCTGGCACCATGCAAAGAGGAAGGAAGATTGTTTTGTGTTTCAAGGAAGACTCAGGAGATGTGATTTGAGTTCATGGCTATCCAGAGGCAGTATTGTCTTCTGGTCTCCATGTGTACAGAAAACCAAATTCCCCTTTCCATGATTTGTCCTGTAAATAAAAAATATTTACAATTTATTTTCTCAAAAATAACTTGAATAGCTTTTTCTCTCTCTTTTTTAAAGCAACTGCAATTAAATTATCAGGCACCAGGACAAGTAATAATTGCCTTTGTTAAAATACCTGCAGTTTGAAACGAGAATTATTTCATGAAGTCGTGTAGCAAGAATGGAGTGGACAGGGAAACAACTAAACTGCAAGCCACTCCCTCCAGTCACCAGACCCCTAACCACAAAAGTACGCTGCTGGAGCATTGGCTCCTTTTCTAGAGCCAAGCTGGTAAATATAGAAACAAAGGAAAACTATGGATGCCTTTAAATCATTATAATCAGTGACCTTGAAGAACAGGTATATAAGCCTGCATCTAGCAGAATCCTGACAGTTTCCTTCTTTACTATTCAGGGTAAGTACCAATCTTTCTTCCTTCGGAGTATATGTATAGCCCACTGTGCTCGTTTGTTTTTTATGTAGCTTAAGATTTTAAGGCTTTGGCAATGATGTCAGTAAGCACATAATGGTAAGGTAGCAAATGATATGGTAGCAAATTTGTCTTTTTCTGAGAATGTTGGTAGCTAACATTTGCTTGTTCATTTAGCCAACTGGAACTAGTTGAACCAAGTCTTTTATGAAAACTTGAGGTCTCTTGTTATGCTGCTGATTGGAACTCATCAGTTGTTATATTCAAGTCCTGTTTTCCATCATCCTTAACATCTCAGCAAGATTATAAATAATGCAGTTCACATTTTTAAGCGAATCAGCTATCCAAGGCATGTTTAAATAGGAACTGAGCCACTATCCTTTGAGAATTGCTGGGTACCACTTCAAATTTATACTAGGCCAGCCTTCAAAGCTCCTACAGATTTGCAAATCAGATTTCACTAGTACTGTAGCCTAATGGCTCAAGTTGAGAACAAGGAACGGGCAAACTAAATCGCCTGCTTTCTAGCTTTGGACCTTCCACTGACTGGTGATTTTGGGCAAGTCACTTAACTTCTTTTTTATGTCATTTAAGAACTGGAAACACTAGTTCTCAGGGATGTTTTCAAGCATAACTCTGGTTTATAAAGTGTTTTGGACCCTGCAAATAAAGGCACTGTTCAAATGCAAGCTATTACTAATATTAGGGCGGGCTGACTAACAAGTTCCCTAAAGATGGTATCATTCCCATCTTTGCTGACAATAATGACTTCAAAGCATCTTGTGGATCTTGGCACAGAGAGGTCTTTTCTGCTAATTTTAGCAATGCTTCTCCTTAACAGTATAAAATGCTTAACAGTATAAAATGCTTAGCTTTGCTGACTGGCCATGGATTTATAGTTTCCACTGCAGAAAGAAAGAAAACCTACTTTCATAACTACTTTCACTTCCATGCAGGACAGAAGTACATATAAAGTGAATGGTGTAGCAGTAACTTGTTTTACATTTGGGCTTTTGAGATGATTTCCAGAATCAAATTTGCTAATTTGCTAATTTAAAAATGGACTCATATGTGCACATTTATCATTCCTTGTACCTTCTGTTACAACTCTGTTTAAAAAATGATTTGATATAGTTTCATAACTCTCTGTAATGCCATGACTGCTTCTATGATTTATCCTTCCACAGTGACAAGGTCCTGCCAAATTAGACTGTCATGAGGGTTTTGAGTAAAATCTCCACAGGGATTTGCAGTCAGCTCAGATTGACACTGAAGTAATTGTCAGCAATTGAGCCTGGATAGGGAACCTGTCCAGAATGGAACATGTTCAGAAAATTACTTTGCGTTGATGAAGACTTTTGACTTCATGAGAATCCCATAAAATAAATGAACAAGAAATAACAAAACCTGAAACCAAGCAAGAGCATCTTGAAAAATTCTCTTCAGTTATTAGTCTTGGCACAGAAAGTAAAGCTGACCAAGTGAATATCTGCAAGAATCAACTATGCAGTCATCAAATATCAATTAATTATGACCTCTTGATTTTAACAAAGTAATTGAGAAGACCGATTATGTTTGATAGACAAGACTTTGGCAGGGGGATTGTTCCTTCCTGGGTTCTTGTTCACATTAGTTCCCCAATCCAACTGGGCTTTATACAGGGTAATATAAAAGATATTAATAACATATCTAACCTTGGTGAAAAGTAAAATGTTTATATAGGAGAACAAATTCATCACTCCACTTCAGTGAAATTTCACTAAAGATAACTTTGGCCTGTTTTTCTAGAGTGCACAACCATTTTAATAGACACTTTGAATGAGATATAGCTGTTAAAGGGTAACGTTTCTTTGCACTGACTTGCACTGTTTAAGAGGTTCTCACTACAAAAATGGCAGTGGACTTCAAGTAACACATTTTCTTAGCAATGAAAATAAAGGCATCATGAAGTAATTAAGGGTGCCTATACATGTACATTGAGGGTGCTCTGACACACTGCAATTCAGAGCAGACTTGATGAATTGAGTCTGCTGGAGCATGGTAATTACCACGCTCCAGCAGACTCCAGCATCACATCCATCTGCACCCCCATGCTGAAAAATGGCAGCGGGGGCACTTTAACTAACACTCATTTGATGGGCTTTAATTAAAGCACCCCTGCCACCATTTTCCAGTGCAGGGATGCTGATACACATGATGATCTGGTCACTTTAATTAGAGCTGCTCTAATTAAAGTCTGTCCATACCCCTCCCCCCAGAAGCATGTGTATAAATGCCCTATATGCCTTACAGTATGATGACAGGTTTATGTTAGATATCAGTCTCTTAATCGACTGTACACCACATGCTGTCTAATTTTCAGCCTGATGGTCATTTCAGTTCTAATGGTTTTACTTTCATCTGCTTACCATACAACCAAGTTCTTAAACTGTATTTCAAACTATATTCTAAGTGTTATGTTATGGAGAGTCTAAGACTTTGATCCTTGCACAGTCAACACATTTCCTCAGCTCAGTCTTGCCCCAGCAAAGATTAGAGTTCTTAGCTTCAGAATTTACTGAGCAAATATTTCTATAAAGAAAACCAGGGTAAGTGCAAATGTTTGGCTTTCTGCAGCTCACATTTTTGCCAGCAGTTGATACACAGAAATTGGGGTCCTTGACTACAGCTTATAGGTAAAATGATGACCGTAACAGTAGCTAAAAAAAAACAAAAGCTTGACTACTAGACCAAATCAAGAAAACTGTGAAACAGTTGACATTAAAAGGGCCCTGAACCCTGTTGAACTGACATTCCAAGAAAACACTTACCTAAAGCATGGGGAGTGTGTGTATTAACTCCCTGGAGATGCAATGGGAGTTTCCAAATAACCCTGCCAACACCCAGGGACTTGACTGGAAATTAGCTCAATGCTAAGTGATTATGAAAAATCCCAGTCTTAAATGGTCCCTGATTATAAACGACTCTCAAACAAGGCTGTGTGAATTGCATGAGTTTTCATATGAAAGAGTTGAAATATTTCCTTGTCTTTTAAATTTGATGTAAAATGATAGCTTATCTTTTGTATTATAAAAAGATGAGACAATTCTCCCAGGCAGAAAAGCATGATTTAGGCCAGGACTATTGAATAGGCAGAATTCAGCTGACTCCAAAGAGCTTGCAAGGCTTTTTAGGGTTATTCTAGCCAAGAATCTTTATTTGACATGTTTGCTTTTTTGAAATTATTAGACACTCTTGCTGCCACTTTATTCTGTGTGTTCTGTATCAGATTTCAAATGTGTTAAGAAACAAGGGTATTTTTGCTTTGTGTTTTGCAGACTAGATCCTCTTCTTCGTTCTTTGGGCTACGCCACCTTGATAACTTGCCAAGATGATGCACATGTCAGAATTTGGGGAGGCTGCGCCCTTCCTCAGGAAGAGTGAGAACGAGCTGATGAAGTTACAAACTGTGGCATTTGAAGGTAAAATATAGTCTCTGTAATTGGCTGGCAACTGCTGCTGGCCTGTTCAACCCTGCACTCATGAAGAAGTTGGTTAAATTAGCCCACATTGAACTCCATGCTCCTGCAGCTCTGCGGTTACTGGCCCACACAAGCCAAGTGAAAGCTCACTCAGGTATTATTACACTGTACTGGAGTGCTTATGTGACTGCAGTGCATGCAGATCCTTAGCTGGTGAACTCCATGCTTAATTGGATTCACCAATAAGGTGCATTATGACTAAGCTTTTCAATGTAGCATACACTGAAATGTGTCTGTTTAGACCAGGGGAAAAACAGTACCTTGGACTAACTAGATGTCTCTATATTTAATCAGCCTCTACATTGCATATCAAGACATATTGTATGATGGATATTCCCTAACCTCTCCAGGTTGCCTGTTCCAGTCCTTAACCATCCCCATACTTAGATAAGTGTACATCAGCTTATCAATAACAGCTTGTGTATACTGTATCATATTTATCCAAATTCAAGATGACTTTGAATTTAAGATGACCCGCCCCATAAATAGACTTTATAATTTTCCATTGGTAGAATGTAATTGAGGAAAGCCACCTTATATATGTTCCCTTGCTGCTATGGTGGAGAAAGCAGCAGCAGGGGACAAGGGGCCAGATCCCCACCCTTGCTCTTCTGTGCCTGTGTCTATCCCCCCGGTGCCTGCTCCCCTTGATATCTGTCCTCTGCCATGTGCCCCTCTATACTTTCTTGCCCCTTATCACACCTGTGCCTGACCCCTGCTTTAGGTCCTTTGTGACTATTCCCCCACACACTCCATGCCCACTCTTCCTACCCCTCCTTACCTTCTGCTGCAACTCTGGTTTGGCTCTGAGGCACTCAGCAGTAGTGACAGCCCCAGTCCTGGTCCAGCCGCTCCTAAGCAGAAGCGGTGGCAGCTCCCAGCCAGGCCAGGCCAGGGCTGGAGGGACCAGAGCAGAAGGTAAGGGGGGAAGGGGCAGCTGCGGGGAGGGGGAGTAGGAGGTGGAGCTGCAGTGGGGAGCAGGGGGCTGAGGGGTGGGCACTGGCTCGGGGGCAGGGTGTGGGACCCCCCCCCCCCCAGTCTCCCCTGCACTCTCCACAGCAGCAAGCCCACTCCCCCACCAAATGAGCTGTTCCAGCCAAGCCCAAGTAGCAGCTCAGCTCCAGCTTCAGCCATGAAGCACAGGAGTGAAGCTGGAGCTAAGCTGTCACTTGTGCCAGGCTGGTACCTGAATCCAAGATGAGGCTTTTCCCCTGCTATGTTGACTGTGGGGGGGGGAGGGGAGACTTCATCCTGGATTCAAGTAACTATGCTATGTATAAGGACAGCCTCTTAGTTTGTAGACTTCACTTTAAGTTACTTGTTTCCATATCTTATTTTTCCTGAAACCCCTATTCATGGAGGACCTTCAGGTATGGTAAGAAACATATATACACAAATAAGCGAGAGGTAAATAGTGTATAGTGTTAACAAGCAACATGTAGTATTTTGATAGTAAACAGTAAAAGGCATTCTCTGGACATCTTCTGCACTCTATTACAGGGGTGGCCAACCTGCAGCTCTGGAGTCACATGTAGCTCTTCAGAAGTTAATATGCGTCTCCTTGAATCTCTGCACAAGCACACAGGGACCAGCTTCCCTCTGGGAGAAGATGAAGAAAGCTGGTCACTGTGTCCTTGTGCAAAGATTCAAGGAGATGCATATTAACTTCTGAAGAACCACATGTGGTTCTGGAGTTGCAGGTTGGCCACCCTTGTAACAGAGTGCCAGGAAATGTGGTTAAAATGTGGCTGGGAAGCTAAACAACCTGGGATTTGTTCTTGGTTCTGATAGTGATTCACTTGTTGAATTCTGGTGACTCTCTTAACATCTCATCTTCTCCATCTGTATATTGGTGATGAGACTACCTACCTTCTGGGAGCGTTGAGGCTTAATTATGGATTCTGAAATGTTCCCCTGATGAAGCCTGGTGAAGAGAAGGCTCAGGGGGGATTTGATGGCTGCCTGTAAATATTTAAGGGGCCTGCATCAGGATGTGGGAGAACAGTTCTTCACCAGGGCTCCTTAAGGGATAACTAGGTCTAACAGCCACAAACTTCTAGAAGGCTGTTTCAGACTCAATATAAGGAAAAACTTCTTACCAGTCTGGTTGTCCAAGGTCTGGAACAGACTCCCCCCAGAGGTGGTGCAAGCACTTACTCTGGGCTCATTCAAAAGGCATATTTGGATGTTTATCTTGCTGGGATCATCTGATCCTTGCAGACTTCCTGCATCTGGCAGGGGGCTGGACTCGATCTCATGAGGTCCTTTCTAGCCCATAATGTCCATGAAATCTATGAAAAGCTCCCTAAGTGTGTAAAGCAGTACTTGCAAAAGGGAAACATTAACACAATATGTTGAGGTTTTTTATCCTTTAACTACCCACACAACTCCAGTTCATATTGGTCAAAGTTAAGCAGTTGGCTTGTGGTATAGACTAAGGGGTTTTGTACACTTGCAGTATGAAAGTAATCTTTATGATATTACTTGCAAAGATTAATTAATTGCTTTCATTTGAATAAATACTATAAACTGTTTGTTTCTTTGATTCTATAGGGAAGAAGAAATGTTGGATTCCTGATGATAAGAAAGCATACGTTGAAGCTGAGATTAAAGAGTGCAGCGGTGGCAAAGCCACAGTTGAAACTATGGATGGAAATGTATGAAACTTTAATTTTTTTTATTTGACTAGTGAGTTGAGCAATATTAATCCTCACCTAATGAGGGCTGAGGAGTAAGTTTCAGTAAATAGAAACTAGGTCAGCTCTTACTTCATTTATACCATCCATAAAATACACTGTAAAAGACAAGCACTAGCAACCAGTTGTACTGTGAACATTAATGACATCTGAAAAAATAACCAAAGGAAAGAGAAATATAGAGGCAAGTCTAAAAAAATTAAACCAAAGCATGATAGTAAAGATAAATAGAACCAAAGCAGTTAATAGCTTGTACTTTATTTCTTCTTTGATATCTATCAGCCAAAGTTTGCAGCCATCGGACCCTATTTCCAACCCTACAAAAAAAAATGAAACACTATTGTACTTAAAAATAGTTCCATGATCCTACAACTTCATTCTCCATCTGTTTATCACCTGTCTACCTTCCACTGTGCCTTTGCTTTATATTCATCTGACACCTATTACTTAAAATAGGGAATGGTCTTAGGCCAGGTGGATTCACTGGGACCTATATCACAATGTAGGATATGTGCAGAAACAGAGAGCCATGCTGGCTGCCAGCAGTGTCATACATCTCTTTTTTTTGCAGACCCTCACTTTAAAAGAAGATGATGTGCAGGCCATGAACCCCCCCAAGTTTGATATGATTGAGGACATGGCAATGCTGACCCACCTTAATGAGGCATCTGTGCTGTACAATCTGAAAAGACGCTACAGCAACTGGATGATTTATGTAAGAGTCACTGTTAAAACCAATATATTTTGAAGTAGAGCCCTCAAAGGCTGCAATGCTAACCACTTGTTCCCAAATTGACACACCCTAAAATAGAGGGTTTCAGTTACATTTTCAGAGAAAAAAATGTTTGAAGTCAATTTGTATCTGGAAAACAAGCTAACTAACGAAAAATCCTGAATAAATAGAGACAATGTTTTTTATCCTCTCAGAAGCTGTGAGCGAAGGAAAAGAAAACCAGGGAAGCTGAAGAGCTGGTTCACTTTATGCCACTCTCCAAGCTAATCAATGGCCTTCCAAACCAGTGGGATTTGCTGGTTTCTTACATGTCAGTGGCTCAAAATTTAAAGTATATGTTTAACTTTTATTCCATGGAACTTTACATTTTTAGCGCATCCATTTTGTTTCCTTTATTTCCTATTCCTCTTTTTCACTCTAAATTCTTTCCTGGTTCTCTAACTTTCTGAAATTAACAGTTTCTGTCAGCATCAGGATGAGCTTCAATAGCAACTAACTTCATAAACCTAAATTTGGCCCGCAGCTTGGCAGTAACATGTTTGACTGAAATCCACGGGTGTGTGGGTTTTCTGACAAAGGAGGAATAACCCACTTTCCCCCTTCTAAATTCTGATAAAATGTTCCTGTACCAGATCTTTGTATAGTGATATGCTTTCTGCATACGTCTCATGGTATGCACATGTGCATACCTCTCTGAAACTACAGTTTTGGCTTGCAAGTAGGTGATATAATCAAGAAAACATTGTTCTCAGCACACTACAGTGATTCCACTGCAATTATCAACTTGCTGATTTTTTTTCTACCAGAAAGCTTAATTACCCAACTACATGACCTCATTATAATTGAGGATGTCTATTTAGGCTCCTTAGGGCAGAATCTGGTCCCTCTGTTCTTTAGCTTGTCATCTTTAAAACCAGGATCATTCTAACCTTCCTTTGTAAATCCCTTTAATATCTGTGAATAAAGGGAAATTACACTCAGTGGGCTTGGGCCTTACAATCCTGAGCAGAAAAATGCCTAAATCCCTTTAAAAATGTGAAGCAATGTATAAAAACTGAGTACTGATACAGAAAACACTGAAACCTGATTGATTTTTTTTCCTTCTAAAATCTCAATCCTCTTTCTTCCTCCTTTCTTTACTTTCGGGTTTGGGTTCTTTTTTTAGACCTATTCCGGTTTATTCTGTGTGACTATAAATCCCTACAAATGGCTTCCAGTCTACAAGGCAGAGGTGGTGGGAGCATACAAGGGAAAGAGACGCTCTGAAGCCCCTCCTCACATCTTCTCCATTGCAGATAATGCGTACAATGACATGTTACGCAGTAAGTAGCAGCATGTGCTTTTAAAACTTGATTTCATCCTATTTGCCCATGTGGCTTATACTGACTTGTAAATGGACAGAATTTTATGACATGTTAATCAGAAACCCTATTAGTATTTAGCTATACAAAAAAGAATAAACTATAAAAGAGGAGCCTAGGAATTTGCCTCCCTGGATTCTCCTCATGTCTCTGCCAGTACTGTGTGATTTTGGACAGGTATACCGCTTACTCTTTGTGCATCACTTTGTCTGGGAAATGAGGCTAATACCTTTCTATCCAGCAATTGTGAAGAATAATCTATCCTAGTTTGTACTACAAATGGTATGACACCCCAGAAAGTCCATGAGCATTTGCTCAACCTTAAAAATAAAATGGCTGTCCGTATGCATAGCCCTCTTTTTGTGTTCAGTTTTCCCCAGGATGTGCATGATCAAGTTGTGCAAATGTTCATGAAAAGCAGATTGTTAAAGGCACTTACTCAAATATTTGCACAAAAGTGTCATATTTATTTGAGATGGGATGTTTCTTGTCTCATCAAGAAGAGACTGTTCCAAAACCCTTTGCTGGAGCCTTAACCCAGAGGCAATCAAACAAGGCAAACAAGGCTCTGGCAATCTCCTTTGCAATGAGGAGTACTCATATCCATGCAATTATTTGTTGTGAGTGAGGAAGATCAAATAAAACGGAAATTCTGCACTTAGTCCTATCATACAATAGCCTTGGTTTTGCCCTACTCCCCACCCTCTTGGAGTGAGTTGGACAAGTTTTACATAGCCCAAAAAAGGAATGAGTTTGCTGTTTTCTAAAATTATCTGATCCTGTTTAAAGCTCCTTGTCAGAGACAGAGATACAAAGCCCCAGATGGCTTGTTCAAGTTTTCTGATAAGAAGTGTGTGCTTGTTCAGTCATGGAATAGAAAGCAAATGCTTTCAAGGGCAATAAAACTGTCTCAGTCTGGTCTGACCTCTTTCTACTTTGGTTCCACTCCTTGATGATGAGAATTCCTAAATAATACTCTGTGCTATTATGAAAAGAGGGACTATCTCTACATATGACTCCTGGAACTCTGAAAATCTACTTCTGCAGAAAATGGGGACTGGGGAAAACAAATAGACATAATGGATGGAGAAGCGCTGAGATAAAAAATGTGACAAAACTTTGTGGAGTGAGTATAAAATGAAACTCTTTAATTTTGTAACTTCCAAATTCTTGGGAGGAAAAAAACCCCCACAAAACCATTATGTGAGCTTAGCTTAGGCATTTCTTTGTGCCAAAAAATCAGTTGCTCCAATCAAGGCACAAAAAGGGGGAAATAGGGGTTAAAATGGAAGTCCAGATTCAACCTCCGCTCTGGAGTCATGACCACCTAATAATATTTGAATGAGTATCTGAATTTGCTCTAATGTAACCTGTCTAAAATCCTCCAATCAAAGCTCAGATTGGGCCTCTGATATTTCTGCAGCTGTGGGAATGCTAGCTCATTTTCTAACAGTGGTTAGTTCCAGAGGATTTTACCGAAATCCAGGGGAACTAAAACAGAATTAAAATTGGAGTCTAGGTAAGAAAACCCATGTTTCTTTTGGGTTTGTTTTGTTTATTTTTTCCCCTATATAAATGCCTAGGCTGTACACTCATTTATCTCTATAACTGTACTGTGTTTATTGCCATGTTATCTGAACACCTACTCATAAATGGAATGAATCCTGGGTTTTCTGCACACAGTCCACATGGACTGCTATGTAAGTGAATGAAAAAAATCTCATTAGCAATCAGTAGTAGTAGATATTTTATCCTTTAGTGCAGGGGTGGGCAATTATTTGTCCTAGAGGGCCACTTAAAGAGTTTTGGTGAACTGTTGAGGGCTGTGGGGTGGAGGTTGTTGACCTCCTGACCTCGGCCCCCTGTCACTGCTATTTACACCGCCTGGTGGTGGGGGGAGGGGGTGGGGCAGGGACTTGCCAACTGATCCTATCCAGCCCTGGGCCTGTCCCCACTGCACCCACCACCAGGATCACTGGATGGAGCAGGGGGAGACCAGGTATCCAGGTCAGCTGGGTGATTGGGATGGGGCAGGGAGTGGTGTCCAGGAGCAGGACAGGGAGGCAGGGCTGGGGCCAGGATTGCAGGGAGGTGACGGCACAGGGCTGAGGCCTGGGACAGAGTCACAATCCACTCCCCACAACAGGCACCGGTTCTTTGGGCAGAGGCCAACCCCTACCCATGGAATCAGCGCCCGTTGCAGGGATGTACAGGAAGTGGATCACGGCTCTGCCCAGGCCCAGGCCCTGCCACAGGGCGGATAGAATTGCTTGGTGAGCTGAATCCAGCCCACAAACCGCATTTTGCCCACCCTTGTTTTAGTGGCCAATGCAATTAATATTTCAGCAAATTTTGATTCTTTCCATTAGAGGGCAGTGGCGAAGCATGCATGCATGCCAACTACTGTGGAGAAGTCTTATTACAGGTGTTAATGAAAAATAGCAATTATGGAAGCATGTGACTTGTAATGCATTTTTACCTGTTGGAAAAGAGTAACAAGTGGAAGATGGTGGAAGAAGACAGAGGACAGGGAGACAGTAATGTAAACATGTCTATAAACTGAAGCTGGCATATCAGCTACCTAAAGTGCAATGAAGCTCAAAATGGGGCCAAATTAAAATTAATTCTGAGTGTAAATCATTGATGTAAATGGAATGAAACTTAAGATGAATTTGGCCCAAAAGTCTCTTTCTCTCTCCTTTTTATTTTTTTCGGTCTATAATTAAACTTGACTTGCTAATGTATTGTAGTGGTTAAGTACGGTTATAATTATACTTCAAGTAGCAACAATATTAATATTAAGTACAATAAGGATGTAGAAAGGAGATTAGACAATGTAGCTACACAGAGAAGAACAATTATAAAAGAGCAACTTATGAGCAAATGGCTGAGTAGGAGGAATTGTTTAGGTTGGTCCAGCAAGGCATGAACAGAAGGAGCAGATGGGCATGAAAAAATATATGTTTAGGAGGAGTAGGAGAAACACTTTGCTATTGCTGAGATCTTTCAGGTTATGGCATAGTTCCCAGAAGCAGTAGTTGAATGCACATCACTCGACAAAGCACTGGAGAAGATATTTAGTATAGGAAGGTAACTTGCACTGTCCCTGAGAGGTTGGAAAAGATGAGAGCTAATTGATCTTTCCACTGCTGTTTCACATTACTTTAAAATTCTTTATGTAACAACCCTGAAATACCAAGTAGTGCCTTGGACTTCTTACTGATATGAAGAGTTCATTTTATTGACCTACCTTTCTTCTTGTTTTTCCTTTAGATCGAGAGAATCAGTCTATGCTGATCACGTAAGTCTTGATCTTGTTGAATGGGTTAAGAACCCGTCAATGCAAAAATAATTCTTGCTGAAATGCAATGTCTGAGAATGGGAGGAAAGGGCATTTGGCTAACCTCTGAATGCTCATCATCCTCCAAGGGCATGACACCTTGAAACTGGATGTGTAGTGTGACTGAAAATGAATTCTTTCACATCTAGAACTCAACACAAGTGATCGATGTTGCCATCTGGTGGCAATACTATGCCCAATGTGGATTGAATCACCAAGGACATAATGGATTATGGTCTAATCTCTAGCCAAGTAGTTGTGGTCCACTGAGAAGAGGAATAAAATGCACTGAAAAAAGCATAGGAGAAGTTTGCTTATATGTTTTCTTTTGATGTATCTGTTCTGTCAATATAGAGAAGACCACATTAAAATGGCTACTTTCACCATCACAAAATCTATTAAGGATTTTGCCTAGGCAGTCAGATCTAGGGGAGGAGGTGGCTGGGATAATCAAAGCAAGGCATGTGCCGTAATCTCTCCAACACAAGCAGGAAAGCGTGTTGCCTTAGAATACTATTCATAGTTCTCAACTGCTCCATGTATGATACTGGTCCAGTAACCAAAGCCTTTCTAGGTCTTATTCTCCCTATTGGCTATAAAATTAACTTACCTCCTGTGCAGGGACTTTAGGTTTTTAATAAGATTTAATGTCCTTAGGGAGAATGTGCAAATTTTGGAATTTATTCCTATAAATTTATTAGGGGAGGTCAATGGGGAATAGGTGACGTGCTGTTTACTAGGGTGCCCCAGGGAGTGACTAGGAAAAACGGGTGTAAACTAGTTGAGAGTGGATTTAGGTTAGATATTAGGAAGACATTTTTCACAGTAAGGGTGGCCAGGATCTGGAATGGGCTTCCAAGAGAGGTGGTGCTATCACCTAGCTTGGAGGTCTTCAAGAAGAGACTAGATAGTCACCTGGCTGGGGTCATCTGACCTCGGTCCTCTTTCCTGCCGGGGGCAGGGGGTCGGACACGATGATCCATTGTGGTCCCTTCCGACTCTACAGTCTATGAATCTATGAATTTTTAAATAAAGTATCTGAGCCCAAGCCAGTAAATAATTAGTTACTGGCGTGGTGAACTTTTAACCCTATTCATCCAACCTAATTATATGTGGTTGCCCCTCAAAAGCCCAGGCAATAATGGCAGGAAACAGTAAATAGTTAAGCAAAGCCTGTTAAGAATGAGTGAGTACAAGGTAAACTGATCGCTTACAGACGTTCTCACAGTGTCACTATAATCACTCCTCTTTTTGTAGTGGAGAATCTGGTGCCGGCAAGACTGTCAACACTAAACGTGTCATTCAGTACTTTGCCACGGTGGCAGCTATTGGCGAGCCTGGTAAAAAGAGTGTGAGTATGGAAGGAGCTGTTTCATTCTGATTCCAATATTATTTCACTGTATGAAACTAACCCCAAGTGTTCATAGGCGTATTAAGCTGCTGTTGGAATAACAGTTATTGAAAACACAGGCAAAAGATATTGACACTTCAATAGATATCATTTCTCTTTCTGAGTCAGCATGCATCTGATGTTGGGGAACTGTGTTTTGCATTTTCAGGGTGGAAAGCAAAGCTAGGGTTTTGTCTACTTGTGATTATTAAAGACTGAATTGCCACTCTCTTCCAGGCATAATGGCCTAATTAGGTTCTAGATTTGATCATACATGTGTTTTTATATTCCATGAGGAAAAAAAAGGACTTTTTGTCAATATTTTTTTCAGATTTTGGCAAAAAAATAGGTTTAAAAATGGAAAACTTTTTTTTGTTGTAAAAACGGGAAAAATTCCCATCAAAATTACTGCTGTGATGCAAAGTTTGTTTTTGACCAAGAAAAAGAAACCCCAAAACTCTACGAAAAAAATGTTAACCAGCTCTCCTAAGTTGCAATTTGAATTTGTTACGTGCTGCCTTGAAGTTCCAGTTGAATACCGTGTTCACATTTCTTTGCTGTATAGTATTGCTGTCCGTTGTTAAACAACTGCTTCAATTACCTTTAATCTGCTAATTTTGTACCTGTAATTGATGATGTCACCAACATCATGTGTTAAACTAGCATGTATTCAGGTATATGTAGGTGCATCTTTGTACAAACCCAGAGCCTAAAGATGGACATTTTGTCTATTTAATACATAGTAAAAAAACTCTCTCCATTATTTCCATTATCCATGACTAAAGGATATAACAATTCAAATCCAGCTGCAGTGGGATCCAGTTTTCTAAAACTTGCCTGATTTTGCTTGAATCTTTTCATCCTTGTCCTTTGATGTCACATCTTCTCTGTGAATTCAGTTTGTCTTTAATTCTAGTTGGAATACATGTGGGACACCTAGCAGAAAACTTGGATAAAAACCTGTGAGGGAAGAGAGGTTTGGCCCACACATTCCTATTTTCAGCTATGTAGTGGGTACAGTGTCATAGCAAGTCGGGGCAAGGAGGGTAGACTGCCCCAGGTGCTGAAGCAAAGGGGCGCCAATAAGCACTGCCCAGCCAGGGCAGGGTGCAGGGCAGAGCTGTGAGCGGCTTGTTTGGGGGGTGTGGGGATGGGTGGCTCCCACCGCTGCTTGCACTCCCGGGCAAGCATGGGGAGGATGTGCCCCCCAGATCTATGCTCAGGGCGATGGCAGGCTGCTGCTGCGGGCTTTGCCTTGGGCACCAAACTTAAGTGCTAGACCACTGATTGGGTGACAGCTCCATGGGGAAACCAGATTCGTTCTGGTAGAGGGGTGGATCTTGCCTCCAAAAATCTCTGAATCTGTGTTCATGTGCTCCGGATATTCTTAGGGCTTGCCTGGTTTGTGCTTGTTAGATCTCTTGACTCTTGGGAGTCTTTCAGCCTTTCATGACCTCCCTTCATATTAGTAATCATTCTGTCACCCTTTTTCTTTTCCCTTCTGTTGCTCTTCGGATAATAGCCAGCCACCAGGACTGGGGTAAGTAGATGACTTCATTATTTTATTTTAAAATGTCAAGTTAAGCATGAAATGAGTTCTGTCAGTGTAGGTTTGTGAACGTCAGCTCAGCATCATTCCAGTCTGTGTTGTCCCATTGTAGAAATATTCCTCTGAGGCTATGCTATTCAAGATGTAGTCATTGGCTAATTGAAATGGGAGCTTGGTGGTTAAATAGTTTAAATGAAAATCTGAGACATTAGGAAGTTTGAGTCCTTTCAACCAGTTGTAATGATGGATCTCTTTTATTAGTGTTTCTCAGTTTTTTTCTCTAGTCCCTCTATATACACTGTTTTACATTGAGGTACATGGCAGCACATCAGTAAAACTGCTGTGTTTGTTCTAATTTGTCATTAAGCACCTAGGACTGGAAGGGGCCTCAGAGGCCACTGTTTTCAGTCCTTTGCATTCACAAGTGACCATTGGTCCAAAAGGATCCACAGTAGCATCCATTGGTTCCTCTTGCATAACTCAGGCATAAAATACCCTTTAACAATAACCTTATCCCATACCATAAGTAAAGACCAAGGAGGACAGTGTCACCAATGCTTTTAGGCATAAATTCTGGAAGACAAAACAATAGAGAGCAGTTAGGGTTCAGCCCTCTCCGGTGCTGAGTTGAGAGTCCAGCTGCTGTCCTCCATCTATACCATGCAAACTACGGGTATGAGCAAAGTCACTTTGTCAGTCAGGCTTCAGACTGTAATTATATACATACAGTTTGCTAACTGTATTTCTCTTCTGCAAGTATATTAATAGTAATTGAATCCTTTGAATTCAAGGGAACCTTGGAAGATCAAATCATCCAAGCAAACCCAGCTTTAGAAGCCTTTGGGAATGCCAAAACGCTAAGAAATGACAACTCCTCACGTTTTGTAAGTCTGTATGCAATAATCACTTTTATAAAATATCCTTCACTTTCCTCCATGGAAAGCTTTAGATTGTTGATAGCTGACATACAACTAACAGGATCTAATCAGGGAAAAATGCTCTCCCAAAACCAATACCAACACTGAGCAGCTTAATTTAAAAGAGAAGTGTGCGTATACTATATAAAATGCACACACTTATCAGGCCTTTGCCATCCAGAGACAGAAAGTGATTAAAACAGGGAATACACCAGATGAAGTCTAAATAATTTGGGTAAAATTTTAATCAGATGTTGAGCCCTGTTGTCTCAGTGGACATGTGTGCAAATTTCAAGGGCAAAGTAGCATGAAAACAGCAACACTGCTTTGATAACCCACTGGAGAAAAAGGCAGCATGTATGAAGGTTCAGAATGAGGGTAAGAATCCAAAACGGAAATAGAAAAAGAGACCTGTCATGAAACAGAGACAGAGAGAGTCTCATTACTCTGACTGAATGAAAAAGCAAGGGGTATAATGTAAAGCTGCAACCAGCAGCTGAAGTCTGTCTAGCATGCTGTTTGCACCTGGCTGCATCTTTGTGTGTGACATGAGTATGAGTATACTATTTTCCTCTTAGGAATGTTTTGAGGATTACAGAAGTATATCTAAGTTTAGGCACTGAAAAACATGAAGCACAATATTTAGTAATATCTAATACATCCCATCGTATTGCATGATACTAAATATCCTTTAGAAATGATCTTCTCCCTTCACCAAGTGATTCTATAGGCATTGTATCTTGTGTATCCTTTTACAGTTTATTTGCACTAATTAGATTTTTTTTTGCACAAATTAGGGTAAATTTATCAGAATCCATTTTGGAACCACAGGCAAGCTGTCATCTGCCGATATTGAAATATGTAAGCAGCAAATTTTCCTCTTGTTCTAGAAAAACAAATTCTTCTCCAAAACTTCGGAGAGAAGTTTTCTTACTGAACTTTTCATTATTTAACTAGATTTACTTGAGAAATCCCGAGTGATTTTCCAGCAGCCAGGTGAAAGATGTTATCACATTTTCTACCAAATCCTATCAGGAAAGAAAGAAGAACTCCAAGGTAAGAATAAGAGACTGGCTCATGGATACTATGAGTAAATCTCTGAGGGGAAAACTGGCTGTTATGTTCAAAAAGGTTCTTATGGTCATTCACCAAATAAATTAAGATTAAGCCTCTTAACATGAAATGCCACTAACCAGTATGTCTTCTAAAATGAGATTATTTTGATAGCTGTGACAAGGAGGACCAGTTTTCTTCCTGATGTGCAGGTCCGAATTGCCTACCACTGTTAGGCATAGCAAATTATGTTATGCATTAGTATAGGCAAATGGAGACTGAAGAGGGATTTTAAAATATTTTTGACAAGATATAAAAAAGAATAATATATTCCATTTCTCTAGCCAAGTTCTCAAAGCATATGGCAAATATGAAGCCTCAAAGCACTCCTCTGGCATTATAGCCCCATTTTACACATGGGGAAGATGAGGCAAAGAGAGGGGAAAAGGACTTGCCACAATATATATGGCAAATCCAACCCAGCTTCCTTGCCCTGTCCAGAATACTAGCATGTGTATAATGCTTGGGTTGAATGATAGCATATACAAACAGGTGGAAGATAATTACATTCATGGTTGATAGGGTCAGAAGGGACCTAAGCAGATCATCAAGTCCAACCCCCTGCCATGGGCAGGAAAGAGTGCTGGGGTCAAACAACGCTTGCTAGGTGATTATCTAGCCTCCTTTTGAAGACCCCCAGGGTAGGAGCGAGCGAGCACCACTTCCCTCGGAAGTTGGTTCCAGGGACTCTCCCATTGCCTGCTGGTCCCCCTTGGCCAGTTTGTAGACAGCCACCAGATCCCCTTTCAGCCTTCTCTTGTGGGGGCTGAACAGGTTCAGGTCCTGTAGCCTCTGCTCATACGGCCTGCCCTGCTGCCCCCGATCATGCGGGTGGCCCTCCTCTGAACCCTCTCCATGCTAGCCACATCTCTCCTGAAGTGCGACGCCCAGAACTGGACACAGTACTCCAGCTGTGGCCTGACCAGTGTCGCATAGAGGGGGAGGATCACCTCCTTGGACCTGCTCGTGATGCATCTGTAGATGCATGACAAGGTGCGGTTAGCCTTCCTGACTGCGTCCTCACATTGGCAGCCCACGTTCATCTTGGAATCAGTAATGACCCCAAGATCGTTTTCTGCCTCTGCACTGACAAGAAGGGAGTTCCCCAGCCTGTAGATCTGCTGCCGGTTCTACCTCCCCAGGTGCAACACCTTCCATTTGTCCATATTGAAACCCATCCTGTTCTCATCTGCCCACCCCTGTAACCTGTCTAGATCTAGTTGTAGCCTGTCCCTCTCCTCCAGCATGCCCACTTCTCCCCACATCTTAGTGTCATCCGTGAATTTGAACAAGGTGGTTTTCACCCCCTCATCCAAATCGCCGATGAAGATATTGAACAGTGTGGGCCCGAGGATTGAGCCCTGGGGGACTGCACTGCCCACATCTCTCCAGGTCGAAAATGACCTGTCCACCACCACTCTCTGGGTGCAGCCCTCCAGCCAATTTGCAACCCATCTGACTGTGTAGGCATCGACACCACAGTCGCCTAATTTCTTAATGAGAATGGGGTGAGAGACAGTGCTGAAGGCCTTCCTAAAGTCCAGAAAGACTACGTCCACCGTGACACCTGTGTCCAAGGATTTTGTGACCTGATCATAGAAGGCCACCAGGTTGGTCTGACAGGACCTGCCTCAAATGAACCCATGTTGGTTGCCCCTAAGCATGATCCCCCCTGCTGGTCCCTTGCAGATGTGCTCCTGGATAATTTTCTCAAAGAGCTTCCCCAGGACTGAGGTAAGACTAATGGGCCTGTAGTTTTCTGGGTCCTCCTTCCTCCCTTTTTTGAAAATGGGGACTATCTTGGCCCTTTTCCAATCCTCTGGCTCCTCGCCAGAGCACCACGAGTGCTCACAAAGCTGTGCTGGGGGTCCCACAATGACCTCTGCCAATTCCCTCAGCACTCTGGGGTGGAGATCATCAGGACCTGCTGGTTTGAACACGTCCAGCCCCTCCAGAAGTTCCCTGACTAGGTCCTCACTGACCCTGGGCCTGGCAGCACCTCCCCTGGGTCCATTGGGGACCCAGATGGGGGGGATGCCCCGGTCCCTGCTCAAAAAAATGGAGGCAAAGAAATTGTTAAAGAAGTTAGCTTTGTCATCTGGTGTAACCACCAGATTTCCTAGCATGTCCTTCAGAGGCCATATGTTACCCGTTATCTTCTTTTTACCCCTTATGTATTCAAAAAAGGACTTCTTGTTGTCCTTGATCCGGGTCGCTAGTCCCATTTCCATCTCCACCTTAGCCTTCCTAACAGCCCCCCTATAGTCTTGGACAATGGAGGTATAATTCTCCTTGGTGATGGCCCCTCCCTTCCATTGGGTGTATGCCTCCTTTTTAGCTTTGAGATGTTCCTGGATGCTTTTGGTGAGCCATGGGGGATTTTGAGCACTCTTGCCCCCTTTGATCCGCTTTGGGATTGTCACCCTTTGGGCTTGGAGGATCGTCTCCTTAAGGAATGACCTCTCTTCTTGGACTCCCAACTCCCCTCCCCTCTGGGACCTCAGTGCCTCCCTGACTAGTCTCCTTAGCTCATTGAAATCTGCCCTCCTCAAGTCTAGTGCTGTTGCCTTGCTGCAGGCCTTTGAGACCCTGCACTGGATGGTAGGGAGTTCATTGAAATTCCATCCTTGTTGGCATTCAAGAAGTCCCCTAGAACAGTTGGGGGCAAACTTTTTAGAGGGCGCATCACACACATGCCTTGAACACCTCCTCTCTCTCTCCTCCTAAATGCCACTCCAATGCCTTTTCCTTGCCCAATCTGCTGCACTTCCTTCTGCTCCCTGCCCTATCTACCAGTTTGCCACCTACCACAAAAAGCCTACCCATGCCACTTGTGGCATTTATACTACTTGTTGGCCCCCCTGCCCTAGAAATATGTTGGAAATGAATGGAACTTCTCAGTATCTCTAAGAACTTTTTCAAAGTCATCACTACTATTCTTCTAAAGTAATGTGGCTCGCTGGGCTCGCTGACGTCAATAACATGCACTGTAAGAAACATTTCATGTAGTATACTGAAGAATCACTTGTCCCCATATTAAACTGCTGCTATTTAATAGAAATCATAATCTGTTTTGAAGTCTCATTATCCTGACAATGAGTGGTCAAACCACTAAACCCTTAACCCTCTTAGCTTTTCTGTGCCCTAATTAAGGAAGATTAGGGGAAAGGTTCCAAGGAAGAGCTTTGCTAATGAGATCTGAGCATGAATCTTCATGCTGAGAAAATGTACTGCTTGTCAAGAACAGTGTATCTTTTACTTTCCACATCAGAGTTAGTGCCAATGGTCTGCAGGAATCTTGCCAGTGATTGAAATTAGTAGTGACTATTTCTGACTGCTGAGGGAGGGGAAAGACTCAATGAAAGCTACATCAGGGGAGCACATCAGGGGCTCGGTGAACAACTGTTCAGCAGGGCGCCCTTGGGGAGAACCAGGAATAATGGCCACAAACTCCTAGCCGACTGTTTCAGTCTCAACATTAGGAAAAACTTATTCACAGTCAGGGTGTCCAGACTGTGGAATAAGCTCCCTCCAGAGGTGGTGCAATCACCTACCCTAGAAATCTTCAAGAGGAGACTGTGGATGGTCACCTTGCTGGGGTCACCTCACACTACCTGTCTTTCCTGCCTGGTGCAGGAGGCTGGACCCTATGATCTTCCAAGGTCCCTTCTAGCCCCTTACAATCTATGAAGGATCTAAGTGATCTGCTACTTAGAGATGTAATCCACCAAGGAGGGGTGAAACTTCCCATTTTGCCTCAAAGAATGGGAATTCCACAGATGTTTTCAAGCAGGAGCTTTTCTAACATGGCTTTAGTTGTTGTTTTTTAGTTGTTGCTGTTCACTGTGTAAGAGAAGAAAGCAGTAGAACAGGAAAATCGAGAGCTGAGTGACTCCATTGTTGGCAGGGTCAAATTCCAAGGTCAACAACATTTCACTGGGCAGCATAGGAATGTAGACAGGTGCCTGGGGCACAAGATCAATGAGAATTACTGCCAGTGTAATCACACTGCTTCCAGCACAGTTGCTTGGGTTACGCTGCCCTAGGCATGCCAGTGCTTTCACAAACTGCAAACTGAATGAACCCAGCTGGGCCCCAAGGCAGATCAGTTTCCTGTTGTACTTACTGGAGCTGGGCTGATGCCCAGGCAGGACTTTTAAAAAAAATTCTTCTTAGAGAACAGTTCAGCTGTTGAGTAAGGTTCACTTCATGCCTGGGTGCATTTTAGAAAAAAAGCTCTGATTGGATGCTGCTCCTACCAAACTCCTGCTGCCTTCTTAGTGCAGGACATTGAACCTTATATTTGTCTAAGCATCTGATTAAAGCTGCTTCTGAGAGAGTCCCCACTGTTCATGTGAGGTGAGCAGAGCTTGGAACAAGGGAGGAGTTTTATCTGGAGGCCACTATTAGTTCAGGACCCTTTTATGCCAAGGTCTGTACAAACATCCTGTAAATGACATTCCCTGTCTAAGTGTATTTGCAACATAAAAAAGATTTAAAAAAAAGATTCATAGAACAATCAGGAAAGAAGAGAGAAAGTGGCAACAGAAATAATAAGGTATCTGGGCATAATTTAGCTGTGTTTACCACTCATGATAGCCAGTCCTGGACTACAGAAATGATGGTTTTGTCTGGTGGAACTGGGGTTGGGAAGAGGGTACCTGTGGATTACTTGTATTCAAAAGATATAAACAGAGTGTGAATTGTGAATACTTTACATGTCTTAGTACCCCTTTTCTCCCTTCTTTCAAAGCAAAAACATGAGGGATCTGTGTGTGTGTGTGTGTGTGTGTGTGTGTGTGTGTGTGTGTGTGTGTGTGTGTGTGGGATCATATGTGCATATACATACTTAGAGAGGGACAGATACGCTACAATGGATGCCATCTTCTTGAATTAGTTCAGGCAATTGTGCGTGGCACTTTTTGATCATGGCAATTCGTTTGCAGATATGTTGCTGATATCTACCAATCCCTATGACTTCCACTTTTGTTCACAAGGCGTGGTTACTGTGGACAACTTGGATGATGGAGAAGAGTTGATGGCAACAGATGTAAGTCAGTCATTTGGCATTTGCATACCACATGAAATGTGCATGTGATGAGGAAGAATGCTGTCTGAGTGGGTGGTCCAAATGCTATTGAAAAGGCTAAGAAGTTTTACCATTGTGCTAAGGGGGAGCAATGAAGCCAAACTACTAGTTGAAGCATCAAGATAAAGCATGAGGTTTGATCACCTTATTGTTTGGAGTCTCCATAACCAATAGGCACACAGTTCTGACTGGTTTTTATATGATGATTACAATTATATAATAATTTTAATATCCTAATATAGACAATATATATTTGTATATAATAACCCAATACAGAAGACATCTGTGTGCTGTTTTGTTTTTATTATTTTTTCTCACAGCAAGCCATGGACATTCTGGGTTTTATTCCTGATGAAAAGTATGGTGCCTACAAAATGACAGGTGCAATCATGCACTTTGGAAACATGAAATTTAAGCAAAGACCTAGAGAGGAGCAGGCAGAGGCTGACGGCACTGAGAGTAAGGCTAATACCTAGCAATGCGTCTTACTTGTAAAAGTGTGAGGTGTACCATGCACCATATACAGCTAAAATATATATTCCTGCTGGTTCAAACTTGTGGAAGTGTCCTATTGTTCATTTTGGAGTGCCATGATTATGTATTAGCTGTAAGAGAGGTGCTAGTTTAATAAAAGATGTGACTAAATTGTCAGTCAGGTCAAGTACAATGTTATGTTCCTTTCCTCATGTTTTAAACTCTGAATTACAATAATCTGTAAAGCTGCATTGTTCTGGCTGTGAACATTGCTCTTTCAGTCTTCAGTTCCTTTCATCTCCATACTTGGCCTCCCTTCAATTAACTGGAGCCTTCTCAACTGTGAAGGCTTCTAACTCAGCTGTGTGTCCTTCATGAAGAACTGCTGCTGTTGCTTTTGTCTAAGGAATCTCACATTTTTAAAGGATGATTATTGAGACTGTTCACATGTAGTAGGTATAACACTGACTGCATAACTTCTGGAAAGAATAGAGACAAACCTAGAAACAATTAAAAAGCCATTATCCAGTTTAGAAGCTGATCTAAGGTCTGAGTGTTTCTGTGCATGCATGCTTTCATGTCTCAATTAAACTTGATTTGGAATCTTGTTTTTCTTAAGTAGATGCTGACAAAGTTGCTTACCTGATGGGTATTAGCTCCTCTGACTTGGTTAAGGGTTTGCTGCACCCCAGAGTGAAAGTTGGAAATGAGTATGTCACCAAAGGTCAAACTGTTGAACAGGTGAGAAGCAGCCTTCAGTGCACTTGTTCTTACAGGCCAGGTGCCTGCTCCACAAGTCCACAAATGTCTACTGCAGAATTCTAAACAAAGGTTACAAAAAATTCTTGCTCTAGCATGGCTGTGCATCAGTAGATCATAATGTAGCTTTTGTAAATTCCAAACTATTTCTTATTTAAAAGTTTTTCCTGGAAAACTTGGTTTACCTAAGTGGAGAGGGCTTACTGGGATATGTGGGAGTGGCCTCGTCATCACGTATATTGGTAGCCGAGGTTTGTGGAAAATGTTTGTTGGCCCATAATCTATCAAGGGGTTCAACAGTGCTAGGAAGCACTGCTACTCTGTCCTTTTTCCACCAGACACTTCTCAATATGGTGGAAGCTCTTTCTCAGTCGAGCTTGTTTTACATACAATTCTGAATTGGATTTCCTTCTTAGCTAGTAATTTGCTGCTCTGGCATGTGCTGCCCTTCCTCCACCTCCACTGTTTTGGCATCTGGACCACAGAATGATAAATTAATAATGATAAATTAAGTAATATATTACAAATATTTATAGTGGGTAATTATATCTCAGTGCCTGTGCTATGGAGAAATAAGGAAGGAAGAGACTTGACAGTAGCACCATTTCCTTGATGTAGTAACAACAATCATACAAGGAAAATGTGCAGAGTAAACTACTTAGATGACAATTCCTATTTCTGAATGTGATTTACTCACATAGGAGAACTGAGACAGATGAGGAGGAGGAGGAGGGGGAGGATCGCTCATTTATTATTTACCAGTATATGATTTTAGCATCAAGGCTTTCTTAATTAGTCTCTATTAGTTTATCTAGTCAAGAAGTCATTGAGCAAGCACTGCTGCCTCTCTGTGGTGGGACCACAAATGATGCTGAGGAGGTTGCAATTTGTGATCTGTAATCAGAGCACCATTGTATCACGATTGTCAGAGGTTATGTCTGGTGTCTCCTCTTTGTGATTTGTTAGGACAAACAAGAGGTATTGCTAGTACCATTTTGTGGTATTTTGATTGTCCCTTCTCTTCACATGAGTATCACAGTTGCAAGCTGAAGGTCTCTGTGGCTTCCTACAAAAAATGGGGAGCAAGTAGACTCAAAAATCACTTTTGGCTTTCTGGCCCAGTGAGCTTCTCCTCAGTAATGGAGAACCTCTCTTATTCCCAACCCCACAGTCAAGGGCCTCTCTGATATATGGGTACATATTTCATGTACAGTAGGGCTGTGTGAAGCTTCGGTCCCTGATTCGGCCCGATACGGTGGCCAAATCTCCGAATATGAATCGAATCAGAGCACCCTTTAATATCTCCAAATCAAATCAGAACCCTCTGAATCAATTCAGAGAGATTCAGAAAGATTCAGTGATTCAGACACAGACACAGCTTTAAATTTTTTTCTACATACCTCTAGGTAGCAGGCAGCTTGTGAATGCTGCGATTCTGGGGCACATGGAGTATCCCATAGAAGTACGGGGGGCTCCCCAGTGTGCTCGGCAGCAGACCCAGAAGTGGACCAGAAGCACTTCTGGTCCACTTCTGGGTCTGCAGGAAAGCACGCAGGAACTGGTGCCTCCTGGGTCTGGGGAGGTACTGGGTGTCCCCCTGTGGCCAATTGCTGAACCAGAGAGGGGCGCAAGGGCCCACCCCCCCACACCCATGCGCTCCCTGGAGGACCTGGAACTGGACTGGAAGTGTGTCCAGTCCACTGCTGGGTTTGCTGCTAAGCACTCGCCCCCCACTCCCCCCCTGCACTCCCGTGGGACAGTTCATCTGCCCCAGCATCGCAGCATTCATGAGCTGTGCCTGGTACCTCAAGGTATGTAGAAAAAACATTTAAAACTGTCTATGGTCGAACTCACTGATTCTCTGAATCAGCATCAAATCTTCAGATTCGGCCAAATCGAATCAGGGGCAGTGATCCGAATCAACGAATCAAATCTCTGTCCCCGATTCGGGTTGAATCCCAATCCAAATCGAATAGGGCCTGCTTCACACACCCCTAATGTACAGCCATTCATAAGATAGCTTCTCTCTCCAGACTCTAGCTGCAGTTGAACATTGTCAGATTTCACGAGCCTTCAAAATAGTGTCCATTTGTGCCCAAGGAAGCATTTTAGTGCTGGGATTTTACCCAATAAATATATTGGAGTCAAGATAACTATAACTTTCAATATATGTTTGTATATACATTTAGCAAAATTCATAACTACAAGCACTGTAAGGAGAAAAAAGGTACAGCACAGTTCATAGGGGAAGCTTTCCTGAAGTTGTTAGATGTTCACCACAAAGCATTAGAATTGCTGTGAAACTTTCTTGGAATTCTAAGCATGGGCTAAACAGATTAAATGCTCTTGAGAAGAACAACCTTGTGTTCTGTTGATGAATTGCATCCCTATTACTGTCTGGTACCCAAGCGTGTGTGAAACCTATCTTTCAGGTTGTGTATGCTGTTGGAGCTTTATCCAAGGCAATATATGATCGAATGTTCAAGTGGCTAGTGGTGCGCATTAACAAGACCTTGGACACTAAACTGCCAAGACAGTTCTTCATCGGAGTCTTGGACATCGCTGGATTTGAAATCTTTGATGTGAGTTTTGATTGGTACTCTGTGGAAGGCTGTGAATGCTACTGAGCAATGTGTCTCGGTTTTTATGTTTCTTCTTAACAGGACAGCTGGAAAGAGCAATGTGGCTAAAAGGCAAAGCATGTGTGCCTACCTGCAAGATGCTGGGTGTAGTGTATGTGGAGTGTGTGGAGTGCATTTTGTAGGAGTGGACATGCAGTCTGTTGCTTGCATGAAGAATGTAAGTGATATTTTGGAAAGGGCTCTGGATCTCACCAGGAGCCAACATAAGGCTCTGAAGGACTTCTGGATCTCATCAGCACTTGACTGGAAGAAGCCACTTTTTTTGAGGTCTAATGCCACAGATTACTTATCTTTGAGTGAAAATTCTGTTTATGGCTCCTGTTTTTGTAATGTCTTTTGTAAAATGGTACATGTAAGGAAAGTGTCTTAGTTAACAAGGCCTCTGCCCCAAATCACATTCTTGAGAGCTGGAAGGAAGCCTTTATAAGAAGGAAATAAAATATAATCTAGTACATCTAGCAGATACACTGAAAAATTCCTCAGCTTGGGCTCTGTCCAGCCCTATGAGCCTTGCTGTACAGTCCAATGGTCTGCTGTCTTGCTTCATCTTTCTGGGGCATACATTCTTTCTAAGACAGGGGTGGGCGATTATTTGGGCCCACAGGACACATAGGGAGTTTTGCTTGGCTGTCATGGGCCAAGTCAGCTCCTCCCCTCCCTGCCCTGTGCAGCAGCTCACCAAAACTCCCTATGTGGGATGGGGCTGTGGGCAGGCAGGGAACAGTGTTTGGGGAGCAGGATGGGAGGGTGAGGCTGGGATCATGGGGCAGGGTCATGGAGGGGAGGAGGGAGACGACATGGGGCCTGGGCCAGGTCAGAGCCACCATCCACTGCCTGTACATCCCTGCAATGGGTGCTGGTTCCTCAGGCAGAAGCATGCAGGGAGTGGATTGCAGCTCTTCCCCAGCCCTGGCCCCACACTGTCACCACCCCAAGATCTCAGCCCCAGCCCCAGACAGAGCTTTCCACCCTCCCAGCTGAGCGCCCTGCCTGCACAGCTCCCATCTGGTCTCCACAGAGACTCCAGGATCGCAGGGCAGTAACAGCACAGGGCTGGGGCAGAGCTGCAATCCACTCCCCACGCACCCCTGCCTGAAGAACTGGGGCTCTGTCCTGGCCCTGGCCCTGTGCTGTCATTATCCAGTGATCTCAGGGTCTCCATGGAGACCAGTCAGGAGCTGCATGGATGTGATGGGTCAGGACAGTGACAGTGTGGGGGCCAGAGCTGGGGCAGAGCCACAATTTGCTCCCTACATGCCCCTGCCCATGGAACCTGCACCCATTGCAGGGGTGTGCAGGCAGTCCCTGGGCCCCTGGACTTTGCTCTGGGCCCCGGCCCCCACACTGCCACCCTCCCAAGATCCTGGGGTCTCCCTGGTTCATCCTGCTCCTCAACAGCACGCTCTGTCTGCCTGCAGCCCCATCCCAGTTGCCTGAACCATGTGCCTTACCTGTGCAGGTCCCACCCCCAGCAGGGGGTGCAAGGTAGATGGGCTGGGGCACCTAGGAAGCAGGGCTGGATTCAGCAGCTGCAGCAGCCAGAAGGAGCCACTGCTGCCAGGGCTGCCAGGAAATGGATTCCAGCCACCATGTCACCCTAGCCCTGCTGTGCGCCTGGGGGTGGCAGGTCTGGCCACACGTGCCACAGCCCAGGCTGCCTCCTGTGCCTGGGCTGGGCGGGTCTGAGGGACCCACTGCAGACCCTCCTTCAGCAGGTCAGATTTGGCTCACAGGCTGTATTGTGCCTCCACCTGTGCTAAGTAAGACCTTTCCACTGAAGGAAGGGAGGGAGAAGCTAAACTGAGTTAATTCTTTGTTAATTCATGAAAATTTCTTCTATATGTGCAATTAATTCAAAGCAATAAACTCCAGAGGAGTTCGAGTCATAGTAAAATACTCCTGGGTGCTGCATCTGCATGTGTGCCCAGGATAGCAGCAATTTGAACCAGGGCACAGTAGTTTATGCCAGGGCTAGGGCTACCCTACTCTGCCCCAAGTCTGGGGCATGGCATTGGGCAGCAGAGGGGTTGGCTGGGGCATAAGGGTGCTCAAAGTGTGGAGCTGTGAGTCTAGGCAGCAGGCAGGAGTCTGACGCCCTGCTGGCTGGGCTGACCGGTTGCAATTTACGCCTGTGGTCAGCATCTACACGTGTGTTTAATCACAGTTAATTACTCCTCAGGGTACTCAAGGACTGCGCTACCTTATGGCATTCTTAATTAATTTACTGTGACCTAACAGCGTCACATGTGTAGATGGTGATGCTTTACTCCACAGCTAAATAGTCTACTCTGCAGTAAAGCACACGTTTAAAACGTGGCCACTGGGGACCAGATAAATGTCCTGTATCCTGGCACTTCTGGAAATTCCTTGATGTACAATCCATTTTGGCATTAATTTAGAGTGGGGAGGATAGTAGTTCCTTCTGTTTCTTCTGTGATGTTCTTATAAAACTCCAAATTTCATTGGCCTAGTTTCTGGATCCTTTGCCTGTGTAAAATAAGTGCTCTGACCCTTCATGCTATTTGCTGCTTTCTGTTGAAATCAAAGGAGGGATGCAGTGTATTTTTGGCATTTTGGCAGCAATGCAGATGTTGAATGCATGTAGCAGTACAAGAAGTATGATAATTACCATGAGGGTTACAAAGCAACGTGACTCTTTGTGCACAGCACTGACATTTTGCTTTTGCTTTCCTCTGAAACATCTGGCATTGGCTCTTGCCAGAAAAAGGATATTGAATTTGAATTCCAGTGCTATGATCAAATCTGGAAATTCTTGTTTTCCTCTGTACTGTATGCTAGACAGCAGTCAGCTAACTAAAGAACATTCCCCACTCCTTCTGCCTGCCCCTTGTAGCCTCTTAGGAAGTTACTACTATATGGTTTTAGACCCAGGTGGACAAAATACAGCTCATCACAGGGATGTGTGGGGAGTAGATCATGGCTCTGCCCCAGCCCTGGCCATCAGTCCTACTCCCAAATGCTGCTCCCCGCCTGCCTGCCACACATCCCAATCACCTGGCCAATGCACAGAGCAGAGCCACTTAAAGAGTTTTAGTGAGCTGTTGTGGTGGGGAGGGGGTGCTGACCTGGCCCATAACAGCTCAGCAAAATTCCCTAAGTATCCCTTCGTACCAAATAATTGCCCACCCCTGTTTTAGACCTAAACCATTTCTTTCTTGCCTATCTCCTTTCATCAACCTCTGCTCATAGTTAATTTGTTTTCCGTTTTTTCTTCCCCGTAGTATAACAGCTTTGAGCAACTTTGCATCAATTACACAAATGAAAAACTACAACAGTTTTTCAATCATCACATGTTTGTCTTGGAGCAAGAAGAGTATAAAAAGGAAGGCATTGAATGGGTGTTCATTGATTTTGGCTTGGACCTTCAGGCTTGCATTGACCTAATTGAGAAGGTACGTACAGAAGCAGTAAGGCATGGTGCTCCCTTGGAGCAGTGCTGGATTATGACATGCTGAGGCCCTAAACTATGTGCAGTTTAAGAGGCTCCATACAATAAAAATAATCCACAAAATCCATGAAAATAGATTCCCATTAAATTTTAAGATGAATTGCTGTTATTTCTGTAGAAATGTATTAACTCAATATGAATAATAACTGTGGAGCCACATATATGTATATTTTTGTCATATTAGAACGAGACTGTCCAGTTTTTTTTTTCTTATTTAGAGGCCCCTCATATTGTGAGGCCCTAAGCTGTAGCTTAAGTAGTTTAAGCTTAAATCTGGCACTGACCCTGCAGACCAAATAGAAAAATGATTCAGTAACCTCAGCAGCTGTGTTGGGGGGTGGAGGAGGTGAGGTGCTCAATGATTAATTGCCTATCTAGTCAACAATTTATAATCATGGGTATTCCCCAAAACAACATAGTTATTCTTGCTCAGAGAAAAACAATGGGCATGCTGGAGCATACTTGAGATCATGCTTCAATTCCAATGGAACACATAGTCATTTGGCCATTGGCATCAGTAGATATCTTCCACTGGCATCACAGGGAGCTGAATCCTATCCTGATAAACTCAGAAATAGGAGTCAGCCTGAGTAACTTGGAAAGTGAATACAGCCAAACCTGAAAGTCTTATGATATACTACCAGAGGCCTGTGTAAGTACCCGAAGGAAAAGGCTTCACACCAAGGTTTTGAAAATTTGGCTGCCATTTTAACAGAATACACAGGAGTCCACCCGCCCATAGGGTGAACAATCCTGCAAGCATGGGATTCAGTCAAGTCAAGCCTAAATATTGTGTAGCCTACTATAATCAGGTAACTAAGAAACCTATATTCTAAATATTGTTCTACTATAATGTATTTGGATCAACAGCCATTAGGAATCCTGTCTATCCTTGAAGAGGAGTGCATGTTCCCAAAGGCTACTGATATGACATTCAAAGCCAAACTCTATGACAACCATCTTGGCAAGTCACCCAACTTACAGAAACCCAGACCTGATAAGAAAAGGAAATATGAAGCTCACTTTGAACTTCTTCATTATGCTGGTGCAGTAAGTTTCCAACATCACGAGCTAGATGTTAGACTAGAATTCCTCCAAATGGGTGTGTTCCATAATCATGATGGGAGGAAAAAAATTATACTTAAAGGGAAAAGAGAGGGCCAGTCAGAAGTAAGGGCAGTACTAGTTTCTTTGTGCATAAGTATTACAATGAATTAAGAATGCCAGCCAACTTCTGGCAAGCCTTTCTCCATGAAAACCAAGGGAGTCATATTCATTAAAACTCAGAAATAATGGACCAGTTAGGAAGGACTAAAGCTGGCTTAGTAAGATTTGGTTTGTCCTGTACAATTGACTGAAGTTACTCACCTTCAGAAAAGTGACCGTTAAAAGAAAAATGCCACCTTCTTAGTTAACACAGTAATCCCCTGTGCAAATTCAGTCATCTCTAAGTTGACTACAAAACAAAATGTTGTTACTTTTATTTTTGTTGCTTTTATTAGTATTGCATAGCCAACACTGCTGCAGGAATGCAATAGATTGATTAATTCTCCCTTCCGCATATTTAACAAAATGTTAACAAAGGCCTACCGGCAAAATTTGTCAATGGAGCCTGTGATACACAAGCCCAAAGTAGTCCAGTTTCAGATTTAGAACTGAGTTTTCAGATTGTGAAAAAAGGTGGGGGAAAATGCCTTTTGCTCAAATACGGCACTTTTACACGTGCTCCAGAGGTGGTGGTCAGGCAAGGGGATGCTTTAATTAGAGCAGGTCTGAGAGCCATTCTAATTAAAGTGTCACAGTGCCTCATGTATTGGTGTCTCCGCACTTCAAAATGGCAATGGCATGTTCAAAATGTTCAACAAGCTTTAGATAAAGCACCCCTGCCATCATTTTGAAGTGCATGGACACTGATACATGAGACCCGGGAGGCTGCTGGAGCACAGTAATTACCATGCTCCAGCAGACTCAATTAATCGAGTCTGTTCCAACGTGCTGTAATTACAATGTGTTGGAGCAGCCTCCACCCTCATGTATAGACACTTAGGCCGTGTGTAGATGAAACGAGGAGCATGTGTGCACAACACTTTAAAGCGGGCTAAATGCTTTTGCACTGCTTTAATGGCCTCGGTGGCTCATTGCGCATTAATTCCAGCCGCTGTAGGAAATTTAACGGTGTAATGTCAAATGACTTAAATGACTTGGGGTGCAGCAAACTAAAATTTCCCTGAGGAGTTGTTTGCTGCCCCTACAGCCACAGAGCAAAGCACTGGGCTCTGTGCAGCTCCACGACTCTGCAGGAAGCCCTGCAGGCAGCCTGACAGTAGCCTGGGAAGGCAGGGTTCACCCAAGAAAAGTGGTGAGCCTGATCTGTTTTTTTCCCCCCCAGAGCCTGCCTGAGCTGTGTGGGGCCCGGTGCTTCCCTCCACGGCTGCGGTGCCCCTGGGGACCGCCCGAGCCGGGTGCCTGTGGGTGGGTGCCACCTGGAGTGGGGCCACTACTGCTGTGGAGGGAAGCACCATATGATAGGAAGCTATTGAGACAATAAGGACACAGACAAGTGGCATTTTTCATGCTATCTGGCCCCTGAAAGTGTTCTACAGCAATGTCATAACACATGGGCATGGTTGCAGAGTGCTTTTAAAATGGCCAGTCACGTGACAATGTAACCCTTGTTAAATCAGGTAATAAATGAAGGCTGTCTAAATTAGAGCACCGTGGAGAACTTGTATATAGCTCCCTGCAAGGTTTACATGTCATATCCCTGATCTGCCACAGGAAGGAGGCAGAGATTCTCCTCTCTGTGCAGCCAGGGAGGGAGGGAGAGGCCTTAAGGGTGTTCCCCCTCCCTGCCATGGGACACCAGGGACATTTCCTGCTGGGGGGACCTGGCCGAGCCCCCCAAACTCCTGATTGCTAACCAGCTGCACCCCTGCTCCCACGTGGCAATGCTATAACTGACAAGCAGTGGCAGGTGGGCTGTGGGGTAGCATGTGTTCCCCAAGGCCATGAGGGTTCAGCCTGGGTACCACTGCTAGAGTCTGAGGGGTTGCCAAACTGGGCCTATACAGCCTTGGGCCTCAGATCCCACTCCCCAGCCAGCCTGCCACTTTTTGACAGCAGCCTGAGCTGGCCACTGACAAGCATCAGTAAGCAAGTGGGGTGCCTGCCCCAGTGCCACATGGGCCTAACCAGGCTATCCCTGCTGAGGTCCAAGAGAGTGCCAGGACAGGCCCACATGCCCTTGGGGTGCACATGCCACCCCCCAGCCTGTCTGCCACTTCTTGACAGTCACAACACCCAGCCTCGCTGCCTGCATCTGAGCGGGTGGGTTGGGGGAGCAACCAAGTCAGTGATTGGGGTGAGGGGGCCCTGGCTGGGTCCCCTCACCTAGGGAGAGGGTCTCTGGTCCCCACCAACACCAGCTCTGGGGACACAGAAACCCCCAGACTCCCCCCCCCCCCCCACCTCACATCACTCTTCCTCCCACCTACTGACAGCTGAGGTTTTATCTACTCAGGTCTTAAAAACTTCCAAAGATGGAGATTCCCCCACCTGTCTGGGTAATCTGTTCCAGTGTTTTACTACCCTTCTAGTGAGAAAATTATTCCTAATATCTAACCTGAACTTCCCTTGCTGCAACTTGAGACCATTGCTCCTTGTTCTGTCTGCCACCATTGAGAATAGTCTAGCTCCATCCTCTTTCAACCTGCCCTCCCCCCCTTGTCAGGTAGTTGAAGGCTGGTATTAAATCTCCTCTGTCTTCTCTTCTCTAGACTAAATAAGCCCAGTTCCCTCAGCCTCTCCTCAGAAGTCATGTGCCCCAGCCCCTTCACCATTGTCATTTCCTTTCACTGGACTCTCTCCAGTCTGTCCACATCCTGTCGGTAGTGGGGGGGTTTGGAGGGTTCTGGTGAGAATGATTTGGAACGTGAGGCTGGAGTCAGAAAATGGAGGGTTGGGTGAAAAATGGTGGAAGAATGAAAGGCAGGTATGGCTCAAGCAAAGGATCTCTTTTGAAGTACCTCAGGGAATATAAATCTTGTGACGTTCATTTGAAGCCAAACTGGAAAGAATTGAAAGTGCATTTGAGAGAGGGAGAGAGAGAGAGTGCCAGTCTGAGATAATCTCTTTTTAAAATATTTTTTGCCCATGTGGTTATCTGTAGGTGCCCTATAACATCATTGGCTGGCTTGAGAAGAACAAAGACCCACTTAATGAAACAGTAGTGGGCATTTTTCAAAAGTCCGCCAACAAACTTCTGGCATGCCTCTTTGAAAACTATGTCAGTGCTGACAGTGGTAAGCAGAATGATCTGACTTTGATTTTCTTTCATTTCCAGGACACATGCTTGGTTATGGATTTTAAAAATAAGCCATTGTAAGCAGATACTTACCCCCAGTTAGAACAGGAATTTCCTAGTTGTGTGGGTGAGCATGGTATCTGCTTGCTATGATATTTTAAGAGGGAATAACTCAGCCAAATTGTGTGTACTCTAATTGAACTACAAGATTTCCCAGCAGTGTCTAGAATCTAGACTAAACAAGAAAGTTACCCTTTAGAAAGCAGTATTTTCTGTGATAATTGAAGCTCTTCCATTCAGAGTTTTTTTATTTGACTAGGGATAGGCAAACTGGAAAATACCAGACCAGTGTTTCTCTAAACCTGCCAGCTCTGCATACTTAGTGGAAGGAAGCCTTCCAAGAACAGGTTTTATTGCAAAGACTTCTAATATGTCCGAGGGAGTACTTAAGCTCCCTCATTCTTACTCAGCTGTTTTATTTGGGAGGTGGCACACCACACAGCACACCACATGATGGGAGTGATCGGAATCATTCCCACCAGGAGGTGGCACACCACATGTTTGTGTAAAACTCATGTTGAGTTAGAAGAACTGGACTCATTACAGAGATATTGCTGTTATGTCTTGAAGTCACAATCGGTTACATCTTATTTAGTAGTAATCTCATTTATACAGTTGTAGTTGTCATGAATCATAAAGCCACTTCTGAAGCAAGTAGACAGACAGCAGGCTTTGTAATGTGGATTACAGGTGGAGCAGAATAACAATACGAAAAAGACTGCCACAGGCAAACTGTTGCAGGAAACAGAGTGCCTGTTTGCCTTGGTAACATGGAGCATCATTCCCAGAAGTGCTTCTTTGTCCTTCACCCAGGGCCAGGAAAAAGGAATAGCCAATCTCATCACAGTCGTTTTGAACATGGGTAGACATTTTTTACATCAAATACAGTGCGTTCTTTACTTCCTTTTATGTAGACTGCTCTTGACAGGTCATCCACATGCCAGTCCTCCTATAGGTGACCTAATCTTCCAAGTTTAGAAAGGCAAAAGTAATTGTTGTGTATTTAAAGGTAGCAAATATATCCTGAGGAACACAGTACAACTCCAGTCAGGGTTTGAATGAAGTGGAAACTGAATTTCCATTTAAGAGTCAAAGCCATATGACCTCAAATCAAAGAAAAATGAGACCATTAAGGCCTCTTCTGAGTCCTACTCTCCGTAAACAAACGCTGCTGGCCTGGCTTCAATCTCCCTGAAGCATAATGTGGCATGTTTGCTAAGATCTTGGATGAAAACCAAGATGGAGAGTGTACCCATCATGCATCTCCCAAAGCATTAAACAGCCAGTAGCGTAATGAGGATGGAATGACAAGGGCACCAGCCCCAGATGCCTACTTAGAGGAGGCACAGGAACAGCAGCTGCTGCTGTCACTACCGCCTAGCTGGCCCTTGCTGCTGCCACAGTCGCTGAGGGCACACACCTTGGTAGTTGCACCTTTATAAACAATATTACTGACTTTATAATAATACTAGTTTGGGAAGTTTCAGTATACCACTTGGCTAACCAGAAGACCCACATGATCCTGGTTTCACCTTTTATCCAAGCTTTAATTGACTTGTAATTTTAAAAAGGTGTTCACCATTATTTTATTTTTTACCTGAATACGTGGTTCAGTTGTTTATGTATTTCACTTCTTTATTTTTTTTTAGATCAGAGTGGTGAAAAGAAACGCAAGAAAGGTGCTTCCTTCCAAACAGTGTCATCATTACACAAAGTAATTTTCAGTTCTTTAAAAGCATATCTCTTGTTACTTGATTTTTCGACAACATTTCAGCTATGCAGAGGCACAGTGTTAAAAAGAGGTTCCTAAAGTGCTTTTGTCGATCAAAGGAAACTGAAGTCAAATGTCTCAGTTCTGTCCTGGCCTGGGTGTTAACCAGGGTTAAGTGAAAAAAAAAATATAACTAATTGTTTAATGAACAAATTCCTCTTTTTCTGTTTTGATATCCAGTGTTTTTCAATTGTTTTGATCATATTATTCAATCTTTTTTAGGTTTTTTTTGTTTGCTCTATGAGGTATTTCAAAAGCATTGTTTGTTTGCAATTTGGAGCTCATTGCCTGATATTGTTTTTTGTCCCTTAATAGATTAACATACTAGATATAATCAGAATAATATGTAGAATGTTTATGGAACACTAAAGTAAAATGCACAATGTGCTTTTCCTGGGTATTGGAGCTTAAAACTTATTTTCTGCAACTATTGTCCCATTAAAATTGAAAAGCTTTTTTTGTAGAGGCTTAATGGAAAGACCTGTTTTCACTGGCCACCCCACCACCACCCCCCATAATTTACCAGCAGTGCAATGCCACCTGGGTGACAATAGAGGAAATTGAAATATATATAAACCTTGAGTCTACTCTTCCTGCACTCTCTTCCCCACCCCTCAATCCCACAGATACTACTGTGTTACCTAATCTTGCTGCTATCTTTTGATAGTGGGATGACATCACTAGAGAACCAAGTGATATTTTTGCCAATGTAGACATAGCAAAGAAGTGTGAAGATAGCAGGGGAAAATTTCTAAAGCCTGCAGCTTTTGATTATCAGTTGATAAAGAAGCATATTTTCCAAGATATTGAGGACATCTAGCTGCTCAAATTGTCCCACCTCTAGCAGTGTGAGGACGTCTTTTGCATAAATTGGTATATCGAAACCATTCAGTCTGAATACGCTACAGTGATAATATGACATTCTACTTCTAATCAGTTTTGTTTTCTACATATTAGATTATATGTGTTCTGTAGAGTTAGTGCTCACATATACACATGCTACAAAGCTTGGCTTTCTATTGATTTAGCTAACTTTTGTTTTTATTATACTCATTGTAGGAAAATTTAAATAAATTGATGACTAACCTGAGATCTACAGCTCCTCACTTTGTGCGATGTATTATCCCCAATGAAACTAAAACTCCAGGTACAGAAAGCCTTTTATCTGTATGTATTTCAGTACTGCCGTCTGCTCTCAATTGTTTATTTCTATTGGTACTGAATTTAAATGCTATTTGATTAGTCACTATGCGGGTTGCCCATTCAAGACATGACTCCCAAATCTTCTCCCATATTGGACTAACTGAAAGTTAAATCCTCATGAAAAGGATCTAATTTCATTTAGTTGGGTTTTTTTAACCTTTTTAGGTGAAATAGATGCTTTCCTTGTCCTGCATCAGCTTCGCTGTAATGGTGTGCTGGAAGGAATCCGTATTTGCCGTAAGGGGTTTCCGAACAGAGTGCTTTATGCTGACTTTAAACAAAGGTAAAGCAGAATCAACCTCTGAACACAAGTTTTGCATTTCTGTTTGCGCTCCATTCCTTCCCAGTAAAAATGAGCCACAGCGGTCCTTTCCTTTTCTCTTTTATTTAAGTTTCTGTTCAGTTCTGTTTGATCTCAAGTCAATTGTTCTGTTCTCCTTTGTGTTAGTAAACAGAAAACACTGAACTGGCTTCCCTGAAGTTATTCTAGATTTATTCTAGTCTTAATGAGACTAGAATTTTGCCCAGAATCTTGGCATTCTTAACTTTCTCATCCCCTTTTATTTATTAATAGATATCGCATTCTGAATCCAGCTGCAATTCCTGAGGATAAGTTTGTAGATAGCAGAAAAGCTTCTGAGAAGCTGCTGAGTTCTTTAGATATCGACCATAATCAGTATCGTTTTGGACACACTAAGGTAACCAGAAAAGACCATGCAGTTCCTTTTACAAAAATAGTGTCTGGGCTAAAAGAATCCAACATGCAGCCCTCAGTGGGGCACACTTACACATGCTTACAACTTAAGTAAGTTTGGAACAAGTGATCTGTTAGCAAAAGTTTTAATCATTTGTAACAATTAATTTTAGTAATTTTCAGAAAACAAATTATGGATTTTCATTTTGTATGTCAAGAGGAAATGTTCCAATGCCCATGTAATTTTTACTATCGGAGCAACAATACTGACCACTAACAGGATGAGCTCATCCATTGCCATTAGCAGTCCTACTGCCAGTGTAAACAGAATGTTCATTACTATTAATTTGCCTTACTTAAAGAATAAGGGGTCAGCTTCACTTTGTGAAATGGCACCAAACACAATTTTGTCCTGTCCTGCCTATACTTCCAGTTAAATTGATCCAGTTCAGTCCATTTTCATCAATGGAGGAAGATTTTTTTGTAGACAAGGCTCATGAGACTAACAATGGTCATGCCTGGTACCACATGACTTTATTCCCATTTTATTATGCCTAGTTATAATTTTTAAAAGTGAGAAAATTTACAAATATATAAGAGTTTTGTAACATAGGCCACACTAATGTATATCTCATTTGAAATAGGCAAAGAAAAAAAACTAAACACATTAAAATATTGAAAAATGGTTGGGGCATCACAATGGATCAACACAGCTCCCTAACCTAGAACTTAATGCTTCCTAACTATCTATTCATTTCTGTTGCAGAAATTGACCAATAAGGATAGCACCTTTACCTGTTTAAGCTTTATCATAACTGCCAATATAAAAACTAATTTTCATCAATCCATGTTTCTTGAGGATGGAATTATTTTCTGATTGCTTCTAAGTGGCACCTGTCTATATTTTAGGTATTCTTTAAGGCTGGGCTCCTAGGTCATCTTGAAGAGATGAGGGATGAGAGACTAGCAAAGATCCTAACATTGATCCAGGCAAGAGCACGTGGCAAGCTAATGAGAGCTGAGTTCCAGAAGATGGTGGAGCGAAGGTATGGATTGTTCCCTTAAGTCTGGGATACCATGCTACTGCTGCCTCACTGATGATTAAATAGGACCATTAAGCTTTTAGTGAGTATGTCTACACAAGATGCTTTACTCCACAATAGATTAGTCTACTGCACCCATAAATACAGGTAGTAACTACCTGCACAGTAGCTACTGCACATTAGCATATGTGTAGATGCTGGCTGGGGGTACATTTGCTCCCAGTTACCCCCTACAGTAGGGGGCCACAGGGGATGGGGAACTCCCCCAGTCCTAGCACTACTCAGCTCCCAGCTCCCCCTGGGAGTTGGGAGCCGAGCAGCACTGGGACGGGATAGCTCTCTTTCCCCACCCCATCCCAGTGCTGCTTAGCTCCTTGCTCCCCACAGAAGCTGGAAGCTGAACAATGCTAGGATCTGGGAGCTCCCTGAAGCTGGCCAGGAACTGTCCCATTCTGGGGCGGGTCCCAGCCATCTCTGGCCTGCATGAGGAGATGTTCATGCATCCCAAAGCCAGCCAGGAACTGTCCCACTTCTGGGGCAGGTCCCAACCAGCTCCAGGCTGCACAGAGATTTCCTCATGCAGGTTGGGGCTGGCTGGGAACTGTCCTGCTTCTGGAGCAGGTTCCGACCAGTTCCAGGCTTTGGGGAGAAGTCCTGCTGGGTATATGGCTTGTCCCCATGTGCACAGTGCAGGAAAGCTCTGCAGCAGCAGCAGCTATCTTCTGGCCCTGAGCACAGCAGGACCCCTCCCAATGTATACAGGGCCAGGAGACAGCTGCTGCTGCAGCCAGCAGAGCTCTTCTGGCCCCAAGAGCATGAGGACCAGTCCCATGTTCCTTGCCAGCCCCTGGGCTAGCATCCAGTGGGAGCCTGTACTGGGCTGCTCCTATTGGGAACGTGTGTAGACGTGCTTCCAGTTAGGCTTACAGCACAGTATTTTTACTGCGCAGTAAGCCTACTTCAAATTAATAGTACATGCAGATATGCCCAGAGGGCACATCTACACGTGCACTTTAATATGCAGTAGCCTATTTTGCTGAGCATTAAAGTAGCTCATAAAAAACAATGTTATTATGCTAATGCACAGTAAAATAGGCTACTGTGCATTAAGTGTCACCTAAAAAGTGTGCACTTGCACTACTGCACATTAGCACAGCCTAATGTGCATTAATTTAATACCTGACATTGGAGGTACTAAATTTAACGTACATTAGGAAAAGCACATTAATGCCTGTGTAGACATGCCTAGTGGTACTTAAGCCTTAATAGCACTTAAGCTTTTAATGGGATGTAAGATAAGGGTGTTAATGTGTCATTTTTGTGGATATACAGTACAAAATAGCAATTGTTGCATGTTAGTTACCCATGAATTCAGATTTTAATCACAGATACAGCTGATCAATATCTCTGAAGGTCAAGATATAAGGAACACATTTTTTGCACGACCCAGTACAAGTTCCTAATGCTATTCAGACCACAAAGGCAGAACTGACTCAAGGATGGCCTAAAAAAGAATTCTGTCTCTCTCAACTCAGGCTGAGTTTTTCATTTGTTAAACCAGGGATGCCCTGCTTGTGATCCAGTGGAACATTAGAGCTTTCATGGCTGTGAAGAACTGGCCTTGGATGAAGCTGTTCTTTAAGATCAAGCCACTCCTGAAGTCTGCAGAAACTGAAAAGGAAATGGCCAACATGAAGGAAGAGTTCTTGAAGTTAAAGGAGGCCCTGGAAAAGTCAGAAGCCAGGAGGAAAGAACTTGAAGAAAAGCAAGTGTCTCTGGTTCAGGAGAAGAATGACTTGCTCCTTCAGTTGCAGTCTGTGAGTGGGTGTACTTGATATTCTTTCAAACGTGACAACTTACCAACCATGGTATTTATACAGATGGTTTTAAATTAAGCTGCTGTTCTTGTTAGGAAAGTAGGTTAACATTTTTACCATGAATATAAATTCATATTTAAGGATGTAGGTCATCATCTTTGAAACAGTTTTAAAAGTATAGTTCATGGTAATAGCAATGTCCAGCATAATTAGATGTGTATAGTAGTTTACCAACTTGTATGTGCAAATGGATGTGTCCAACATTGTAGGCCTCATCTTATTCCCCCTGGATTTTTCAGAATTCTTGTCTTTGACATAAGTGGAAAGAAAGAACAAGCTCCTTCAGAAAGTCCATATTTACCTATTCTCATAGCCTTTTTGATTATGCTTCTCTGACCTACATACTAATGTGTGGTTGAGGATCCATAAGGGGATGGGAGACAAATGGTAAAGAATAATGATGACTACTCCTACACACTGTGGTCATCTTCTTGTACTACACCAGGAACAAGATACTCTGTCAGATGCAGAAGAACGATGTGAATTGCTGATTAAATCCAAGATCCAGCTGGAGGCCAAAGTCAAAGAGCTCACAGAGAGAGTGGAAGACGAAGAGGAGATGAACTCTGAACTGACGTCAAAGAAAAGAAAACTAGAAGATGAGTGCTCTGAACTGAAGAAGGATATTGATGACCTTGAAATAACTCTAGCAAAAGTAGAGAAAGAGAAACATGCTACTGAAAATAAGGTACCATTAGAAATACACCATACCTCTCCATAAAGGATTGATAAGTAGGCTACTTTATAGTGAGTGTTACTAGAGTTCTGCAAGTTAACGCACTGTATTAAGTATTAAGAAACTTAAATGCAGGCCAAGCTACAAGACTAGAGTATAATGTATAGAGTATATAGTGCATAGCTAAGTGACTTCGTGAAAGACAACTGTTTTAGGTTGATTCTGAGTCTCCCTTTACCCATGTGAGTTGTGCTGCCATTGGCAGCTAAATTTCACATTAGTTGTGCCCCTTAAATGTATTTCCTGAGGCCTAGGACTACTCATGGATATATTTTCTGTGCTACTAAGAATGGTGCCTGTTTTGATTAGTATCAACTTCTTAGCCTTTCATATTAAGCAACTGTACCCTTGACCATATTCAGTCTCCAAACAGTGTGTGTTTGGGAGATGTCCCCATAATGAAGGCACAGCAAGAAGTGGCACTAATTAGCTATCTTGTTGGCAGTTTCGACTGATGAGTCAAACATTGAATGAACTCCCCTTTTACTCCATCATCCTAATGGCCAGGCAGCAGTATACACATATAGTCTAGATTGTTCTTTCTGGCCAGCTTACAGTTATCTCTGCTGAAAAGACTTACAAGCACATCTGTAACTGCTGTTGCATTTCTTCAACCTCACAGGTCAAAAATCTGACAGAAGAAATGGCAAGTCTTGATGAGTCCATCAGCAAACTCACTAAAGAGAAGAAATCTTTGCAAGAAGCTCACCAGCAAGCTCTGGATGACCTACAGGCAGAGGAGGACAAGGTCAATACACTGAGCAAAATTAAACTGAAACTGGAGCAGCAGGTGGATGATGTAAGTTTGTTCTTCTCTTCATTTGCTATGCTTATGTGTTTATTTATAACTTTTTTGAAAGTGGGAAACTCTGAAATACGTTGTGTTTTTTGTAAATGCTCATCTAGGATGTACAAATGAAAGTCCCAATATAAGGTGTCTAATACAAGCAAGACTATAATAATTTTCCTCTATAGTTGAATATTTGAAAGGAAGGCAACAATGATGAAGGCATCTATTTAGTTTTTATTGCAATGTAATTGTCCTTTAGTCATACTAACCTTTGTGGAGAAGAGGCTACCATGATGCCTGCACAAAGAAGAAGCCTAGAGAGGTCCTTGCACCATATTATCACAGCCTGAGTTGTCCTGGAAGCCTGAAGCTTCAAGTTCTCCCTGAAGCTAGGAAGGGCAAGCATAAAACGAGACAGTTGCAGAAGAACTTTTCTGCTTCAGGATTTGTTAATGTTTAATACAAAACTGGAGGTTGGAATGGTGTTGATGCTTTTGGACATATTGCATCACTGGTTTCTTGTTCCTATAGCTGGAGGGCTCACTTGAACAGGAGAAAAAGGTGAGGATGGATCTGGAAAGGACCAAACGTAAACTGGAAGGGGATCTGAAGCTAACCCAAGAGAGTGTCATGGATTTGGAGAATGATAAGCTGCAGCTGGAAGAAAAGCTAAAGAAGTAAGTAACCATTTATATTGTACAAAATAGCACAGGAGCACAGGGTTTGTCCTTTCAGATCCATCAAGTCGAGCGTCTCCCTATGGCAGTGGCTCATACCAATGCCGTTTCAGAGGAAACTGTACCTGATATACGATGCAATGCTGCATATGGACAGAATAATTTCTTTCTAGTGCTCAGCAGCACTGAATGTCTGAACCTTGCTAAATATACTTTTTTCCTTTGAATTTGAAAAGGTGTTGCATCTCTAGGTATTTTTGAAGGCAGGGTGGTGGCAGAGTGGTTAAAGCATTGTGCTCCAGTTTTAGAGACATGGTTCAAACCTTGTGCCAAACAAAGGCTTTCCCTTTATCTCGGATGTAAATGAGGAGTCAAAGGTAGTCAAATGCAGTCATCATTCCCTTGCATGTCCTTGTTTACAGAAAGCTATTCCATGGGTTGGCAGGCTCAGGATATATCATTTATGAATAATAATGGTAAAATGTTCTCATCTACTGTATATAGCACACAGCATAGTACTTTCTTTCTTGGTTGTTTTTAAACTTGTTTGAAATTAAAAACTCAAGACATAAGTACGTAGCATTAAGGAGCTTTGAGCACAGTACTGTAGTACAACAGGAGTACCTGCAGGGCCTTAGCTTGAACAAGGTTACTTGGAGAGAAGACCGCTGCATCTATGCAGTATTATATCTTCTTGCTTATTTCCAGTTGAATTTGGTTTTCACATTTGCTCCCAAGACTTTATCTAGAGACTGACAGAAAAAAATTGCTTTAGTCAAACTTTGCTTGAACTTCTAAGATAAATTTTCACAGGAATTTCCTTGCCTTAACAGGAAAGAATTTGAAACTAATCAACTGAGTTCCAAGATAGAGGATGAGCAAGCTTTAGTGGTACAACTCCAGAAGAAGATCAAGGAGCTTCAGGTAAGCCTTCTCTACTTCTTTTCACAAATCATAATTGCTATACTTCAATTAAGTGGAGCACTTGGCTTCTGAGTTTGGTACTGGCTAGCCAAGTATTTTTTTTGTGATTTACACTTAAACTTTTATGTCATCCACTATCTGCAAGCCTATTTTGAGCTTTGCAGGCCAAGTCTTGTCCTCAGAAATATTTATGGTTTAATGGCTTATGATATCCACGTGTCTGAAGTCAGAATTGATCCCCAGAGAGGAATAGGAAAGCCTAGAAAATGAAGGTAGCAGCTGGGAAGTCTATGTCCCAACTTCTCCTTTAGATATATTGGACAGAGAAAGGAAAGGGACCTAGCTGACCTCAAATGCTCATGCTTTGCCCTGAAGCGTGGGCCACACAAGAGGAGACTGAACCAACTGAGAAGCCACTCCAAAAGCTCAGGAGCTCATTTCTTAAGTGTAGAGGAAGGGATTTTCCATTTTCTGGCAAGAGGAAACCAGGCATGGAATCCCATCCTCAAGCAAAACAAACAGAGAATCACAGGTTTAACTAGAGAGGTTCACACCATGGAGATTCAAGAAGGGCAAGAAAACGTTGATTAAGAGGGAAATAAGTCTGAGCATGGGTGCAGGAGAACAAAATGATGGAACTTGGGGGCCAGAAGACTGTAAATTAAAGAACCCCAATGTGAATCTGACTTGCAAAACTTAAGTTATATACTTTCACAAAAAAACCTGTCATGTAGAGCTTTGTTAATTTTTTTTTTCTGGCAAATAATATATTTTCTACACAAAGATAGGTAGTGAATTTTAAAAGGAAAAGGGATGGCAGGGGAAATTCAGTAAATTGAACCTGAGATATTTCAGTCAACACAACCAAATCTGCATGACAGTTCTTTTTTTCAAGTTTGGCCACTGAATTGAAAAAAATCCAATATTCACATGCATTTTCTACCAGTTGTTCCTGATCTCCATCTCTCATTCTCCTGAAGGAGGTTGAAGACCTTGCAACAAAATGACTATTAAATTCAGGGGAAAGAGAACCTCTTACAGCTTTCTTGAACAGTAGTTGAACAGTCCATTACACGGACATACACATTTTTTTTCTTATTTCTGACCTGTCTTTAGTCTACCTAAATCGCAGGAGGACTTATCAAATTTTGCAGTTGGATTGCGGTGTAAAGCTCTAATTCTGCAGTCATTTGGAGGTGGCCCCACCCCATGGCGCTCACTGGCAGAGAGGCCCTGGTGGGCACAAGGGGCCAGCCACCATCTTGATTGCCGGCTGCTATTCATGTGGCCCTGCCCCTTGGCCCTGATTGGCAGACAGGCTCCAGCAAGGGGAGAAGGGATAAGAGGGGAGCTGCCACCTTGTCTACTGTCCTTTGTGCCACTCCACCAGCCAGTGCATTCCCCTCCCAGCAGCAAGGACCACTGGCTTCAACTGGGGAGCCAAAATGTTATTTTTAAGGGTTTTTGTTGATTATGTGGACAATCCCAGATTTTGCAGTTTCCGAGAAATCTGTGAAACTCCAAATTAAGTAGGTCCCTACCTATATATCTTGAACTAATGTTTGAGGAGAAAGAATTTAACAGTTTTAGTAGGAGATATGACTTATTAGTGCTATTCCATCTCTGACACTTATTTAATGCCTTTACTGGGTAAATTCCTGGGCAAGTGGCTCCCTGTCTGTCTAAATCCATTGTGTACTGAATTTTATGGAAAACAGCAGAAAAGTCTAGATCTAGACATAGATGATAATATGTGCCATATCAGGCTGACATGTAGATGTGTGTAAAGTACTGAAAACATTTGAGGGAAATTAATACTGAGGTAAACAATGTTAATATACATCGGTGTGTCCTTGTCTGATAGGCTCGTATAGAGGAGCTAGAAGAGGAGCTAGAAGCAGAAAGAGCTGCTCGAGCCAAGGTGGAGAAACAGAGGTCGGAACTGGCTCGAGAGCTGGAGGAACTGAGCGAACGGTTAGAGGAGGCTGGGGGAGCCACCGCTGTCCAGCTGGAGATGAACAAGAAACGAGAGGCAGAGTTTCTGAAGCTGCGGCGGGACCTTGAGGAGGCCACTCTGCATTACGAGGCCACAGCTGCCACTCTAAGGAAGAAGCATGCAGACAGCATGGCAGAGATGGGGGAACATCTGGACAACCTACAGCGGGTCAAACAGAAACTAGAGAAAGAGAAGAGTGAGCTGAAGCTGGAGGTGGACGACCTATCATCCAACATGGAGCAGATGGTCAAGGGAAAAGTAGGCTCTATCAGACTTACTCATTGACAGTGCATATGGGAGTTGCTTTAAAGTTTCCAGAGGGAGGCAGAGGAAGGTTTCAGATCATGGAGGAGGGGGTCCAGAGGCTGTAGCAACTAGGTCACCAGTTTCAACCTCTCCTGGGTTGGTGATAATCAACAGATTATTAATCACAGATAATCACAGATAATTAATAGCTGTGTGCACTTATCTAAAAAAATCACTGTTGTTTCCTAGATAGGGACAGATTTCATGGAAATCTCAAAATTGGGCATTGCTTACAAAATCAGGCAATGTACATGAAATCCACCAAACAAAAAAAAGAAAATTTATTGAAAATAAAATGCTGGCTCCCCATCGAGGGCCAGCAGTCCTCATGGCACTGTGGCCTGGCTGTGCAGCCCACTGGGGGCAGGGAAAGAAAAGGGGGCCTGTCCATGATGGCTGCTACCCCCACCCCCACTCCTCACTGCTGATTTGGCTGAGAGGGCTGCCTGTCACATGGCCCTACCTCTTGCCACCAATCAGCAGTGAGGGACAGGGCCACATGATGGAGAGCCCTTACAACCAATCAGCAATGAGGGGTGGACCACTGGGGCTCCTCAGCTAATCAGAGTTGTTGGGAGGTCCACTGCACTCAATCAGCCTATGAATATGGTGGCTGGCCCAGGGATCTCCCTGCAAAATTGGCCAGCTGCCTTTTTGAGTTAGGTAGACCCCTAGTCATAGAGTGCAAGGGCCACCAGGCGATTTGAGCTGACCTCCTACGTACCAGAGATCATTCCATTTCCCCCCAAAACCCTATGTTGAATCCAAGGAGTTCAGATGGACTAAAGCATTTCAGTTCTCAGGAAACCAACCTAGGTGGCACAGACAAAACAGGAGAGACTGGGAAGCTATTGATGCCTATTGCCCCTGCAATGGCAGGGAACTGATGGGGAGAGCTTAAATGATTGCTGCAGGTAAAGGCAGAAAACAAACAAACAAAAAACAACCACTCAGGCTTCCCGGAGAGAAGATTCTCCGTTCTACTTCAGAGCACTGAATCTACCTTCTCATTGTCCAGTCTCCAAGTGTGGCAAGTCCCTGAGGCTTCAAAAGAAGGGGCAAATATGGGGATGGAAAAAGAAAACAGCTTGCTAATTGTGCGTTCCAGAAAATTACATTCCTGAGCCTGACAGGCAACAGACTGAATCTTTGGAGTATGAAAATTGATTATAATTATTGCCTTAATGCAGAGTTGTAAGTGTTATGGGACATATTGAGGGACCTGTAGGCAATCCAAGTTGCCTCAAGAAGAGGAGATCCGACAGACCTTCCTTCCTTCCATGAAGGAAGAGGAGATCCGACAGACCCCACAGTTAGAAAGTACTACCATGGACATGCACAGTCTCAGCCCATCTTGCTCATCCCAAAGGGTGAAGAACACCTCCCCACTTAGCAGAACACCCATGGGCTTGAAGGGTCATGGAGACTGAACCATCCCCTCACCTCACATGGAAATCCCACCAGGTCACAGCATTGAGGCACATCAGCAGGGAACTCAAACTGCCACAGCTTGAGTGATTACATGCTATAGATAAACTGTGGATTTAGTCTCCTGGGTGGTAAATTTTAGTATCTTTCAGCAGTACTTAAAAGGCAGAATAGGGAAGGCATGTTTTCAACATTATGAGTTTCAGAAAGCTTCCATCAAACTTAATTCATGATAAATGGCATGCAGAGCAGACTGAGTAAAGTAGTCTTCATTGGGAATAATTTCCCCCACCTAGCAATTAGGAGGTTTTAAGAAATTTATATTTAAATTTTGCAGGTGTGTGTTACCTGCTGAAGTCATTGCAGGATCTGTCTGTGGCAGTGAATGCAGGATGTCATTAAACAAAAGAATAACAGAGATGGAGGCAGTGTTGCTGATTGGATAAAGCACAGGTCTGGGAGTCAGAGACCTGTGTTTTGCCTTTGCCAGCAGCCTGCTGGATGATTTTGGACAAATCAGATCCCCTCTCTTTGCCTCAGTTCCCCAAGTGTAAAAGGCAAATAGTGAGAGCTGATCTCCTTTCCAAATTCCTTTGAGATTCCTGGATTCAGAAACTTTGTGGGAACAAGGTGCCCTCTCTCCTTTTACAAACATTATTGTTGATTTTAAAAAATCTGTGGGTGATCATTCTCCCTGAGTTGCTGTAGTATAGAATCTGAGCCAACCCCTGAAGTCTTCATTTACATTGTACTCAAGCAAACTATAATGTATTATGGATTTTCTGGCAACCAGCATAAAAATATTAGTAGGCAAATATGCTTAGAAGTATAATGCAAACAAAATACAATGGAAGCGTTCTCACTTCAACTCCTTGTATAGAGGCTTTGTGTTGAAGCCTACACCATTTCTTACAAAATCCAACAGGCCCAGGCTTTAAATAGTGTTAATGTCAAGGTTAGAATAGTCCTAATGACCAGATGACCTGTTTTAATTGGGAAGCAAAATGATTATATAGCAGGCTGTGAGGTCTGCAGCTTTGTGTATCTTTTTTTCCCCCAATTTTCCATCAGACAAATGCAGAAAAGCTTTGTCGCACATATGAAGACCACTTGAATGAGACAAAGGCTAAGCTGGATGAAATGACCCGTCTTGTGAATGACCTCACCACCCAAAAATCAAAGCTGCAGACTGAGAATGGTAGGTCAATGTTCAGCATCAAATCTTAGGGAGGATAGAAAACAAATACCCAATGATATGCTCCTGCACAGATAAAAGTGCGGGCTGACTGCAAAGTCCTGACATCTATAAATACTACAGGGTTCAGCTCTCTTCAGAAACTTCAGATGCAGGAGTCCACACAAATGTACCATTGTGAATGGGAAGAAGTTCATGTGAAACATAACTCAGCTCTCTTAGTTCAGGAAGGCATTCCCTATTATGACGTATAGGGAAATAGTGTAAGGATTACATCTTCAGGAAGATGGGTTGGGTTGTGCATGCTGTGGACCTGCAACTTTGCATTGTCTGATGCTTGCTCATCTCAAATTCTCTGTTGTAACTCCTCTTTTTTAGTTTGTCTTGAACTGGCCTTAAAATAAAGCAGTCAATTACCATGCTATTCACATGCTGCACTATCATCAAGTCTCTTGAACTAAACAGGGTCAGGCTGTGGCTGGGCAAGCATTTGTACTGAGAACACTGACAAGCAATACACTAACTTCAGATGCTACTGGAGGTGGTGGCTGAGTCTGTAGGTGTCGCTGTTACCGGTAGGAAATGCTATAATCTGGCATATTGTTTAGACATCATTGTTTCAGGAAGAAATAAAAATATAGGGTGCCCTGTACATGTGATGGGTTTTAGTCCTTAGGGCTGGATTCTGTGACCCCTAAATTGAAACTGTGAGTATTGTCCTGGTGGCTACAAGCTCCTTCTAAAGGCAGAAGTGGCAAGGGGCACAATCCTTTTTATTTATTTGTTTGTTTATTTATTTCTGGTGGAGCCTGCCTACCTCTCCCATGGCCAGAGGCCATTAATCTGACAGCTGTCCTCCAGCCATGGGAGAGGTGGACCGGCTCTGGGGGGGAAAAGGATCAGGCCCCTTGCTGCTTCTGCCTTCAGCAGGCTCCTGCAGCCAGCAGCATGCCTGAGGCTGCCTGGGTATGGTCTGGTTTGCCCCTGGGGCAGCATGGGGAGGTGGTAGGAGGGCAGCTGGGTGTGCTGGCAGCCAGAGAAGGTGGCGCAGACAGTACACAAGGTGCTGGAAGCCTGGATGGCTCAGGGAACTAGCAGCCTGCTCAGGCAGTCCCACACCCCATGCACCATCCCTGCTGCCTTCTCTGGCTGCCAGCACACCCAGCTGTCCTCCTGCTACCTCCCTGCACTACCCTGGGGAGAAACCAGCCCATTCTTGGGTGGCTTCAGGCATCCTGCCAGCTGCAGGAGCCTGCTGAAGGCAGAAGCAGCGAGGGCCCAATCCTTTTTTTCTGCAGAGCCTGCCTGCCTCTCCCACAGCTGGGGAGTGAGCTGACTAACGGCTGCAATGTTCTAAGTTTGCATCAAGATGTAGTTTAGTTTGCAATGATACAAACTCATTTAAAAACCCCAAAACTCGTGTACGTGTAATTTATGCAAGTACATTAAGCCACACAAAGGGAAATTTTTGTCATGTATACATTGTAACATCATCACATGTAGATGTGCCCTTATTTGTGATGACTGGCACTTTTTGTAAGAGTGGAACATTTCATTCCAATGAATTTCCAGCTCTGGTGTTTATTCAACTGCCCTGAAATCCTGTGGGTATTCACTTATGCAGCATTTTTCTTTTCTTGTTGTTTTATTGACTATAAATAGTTATTGTTTTTCATCCCAGAAGAAGCTATATTCACTTTCAGGTGGTTGCTGAAGCATCCACCATGTATTTTCCTGACCCTACCTCAGGGGAATTGCAAAGCTGGTGCTCTTAAGTGCTCTGGAATACTGTGAAGAAAGGTCTAGAGAAGTGCAATGTAAAACATTAAAAAGTGTGAAGAACAAAGCATTAGCCACACACAGAAGCTAGTATGAGAGGGGCTAGTTTAGTTTGATTTTTGCATCATTCATTAAAATTACAGTGCTCATATTTGTCTTCATCAAATGAAAGAGAATCTAGGGGAAAATGGTTCTATGGGGTTTTACTCCAACATAGATCTGAGAAGGCTTCCTCAGATGCTTCCTTTAAAAAAAGAACATCCATGTTCACTGTCAGGTTTTTTTTTCCTTTTGTTGGTTTGAGCAGATATAACTGAAATTTGACCATGGGAATGGGCTGATGAATGGGAAACAGGACATATTTCAATCTTACCTGATTAAAAACCTTTGGCAGGTGAATTTGCAAGACAGTTAGAAGAGAGGGAGTCATTGATAAGTCAACTTTCCAGAGGGAAAACGTCCTTCACTCAACAGATTGAAGAACTGAGAAGACAGCTAGAAGAAGAGATCAAGGTAATACTCATTTGCTTATCTGTCAGCCTTGAATATTTTACAGGTTATAGCAAACAAATCTGAGACAGCTGGAACACCCATTCATTGAGGTGAATGGAAGAACACTATTGATTTTTAACTTAGAGGAAAACTGAAATCAGGTGTTTGGGTCAAAATATTTTGATACTTGTACAAATAGAAATTTCTGTGTTTGATCAGTACAAGTCAAAGAGAGAGAGAGCATTTTGAGAACAGACCTTCTCATGGCATTTGTAGTGTTTGGACTAGAAATGCCATGACAATAGCTGTTCTGATATTGTGCCTTTCTCCTTAGCTGTGGCCAGATGTGGAAAGGCAAAAAAGGAACTGAACTTTCTGAGATCTTGAAAGCTTAGCTTGAATTGCTAGAGACTGTTTATTTGGCTCTTATGGGGCCCAGGCTGAATTTTTGGTTCCTTAATATAATGACATAACCTTTTAATCCTGCAGTCTAAGAATGCCCTGGCTCATGCAGTGCAAGCTGCCAGGCATGATTGCGATCTCCTGCGGGAGCAGTATGAGGAGGAACAAGAAGCCAAGGCAGAGCTTCAGCGAGCTCTGTCCAAGGGAAATGCAGAAGTAGCACAGTGGAGGACAAAATATGAAACTGATGCCATTCAAAGAACAGAGGAACTGGAAGATGCCAAGTAAGTGTGTTGTGTTAGTGTTGGCTTTCTCCTGTACTCAGCTGGGAACACTACACTGTATAGAATTCTTTAGCATTATATATATCAGGTACCCTTTTTAGCTTTCATTCGGCTGACAACATGGAAAACACCAGCAATTTAATCCTCTTATGACATATACTTTCATGGTGGCTAAATAGCATTACATACACTTGTGTGTGTCTACAGTTTCTGAGTGGTTAAATAAAAGTTGGAGATGAATAATGGATGCTGTCAATCAAGAACCGAACTTATTCAACAACTTGGGAGCTATTTCTCACGGTTGTTCTACTTTCCTCCTGTCCTGTTAGAAAAAAGCTTGCAGCTCGCCTGCAGGAAGCTGAAGAAGCGATTGAAGCAGCTAATGCCAAGTGCTCTTCTCTGGAGAAGGCAAAGCACAGGCTGCAGAATGAGCTGGAGGATATGATGATTGACTTGGAAAAATCCAATTCCGCTGCAGCAGCCCTAGACAAGAAACAGCGCAGCTTTGACAAGATCATCAGTGACTGGAAGCAGAAGTATGAAGAGTCACAGGCAGAGCTTGAAGCTTCCCAGAAGGAAGCCCGCAGCCTCAGCACAGAGCTCTTTAAGCTCAAAAATGCCTATGAAGAGACACTGGATCACCTGGAGACAGTAAAAAGGGAAAACAAGAACCTCCAAGGTAAGCCATGCACAGTGGACTTGACAATAGGTTAGAGAGAAGCAGTTAAAGGGTTGGTGTTATTACCATCATTAACCACATTCCATTTTAACCCAGTCCATTTTCCTTCTCTGGGTCCAATTTTTAAAACAATTGGTGAAAAACAATTACATTCCCAGCACTGGAGATGGAATATGCAACCACAGAGAGAGAAACACCAGAGGCAGTAGATGTGCAGGCTCTCTTACACTGACTGGCCAACGTATCCTAATCCTACTGTGCAACAGGGTCTCTCTCTAGAGAATAAAGACATCAGTCAGACTGTTTCTGTCATTGGCCAAATACTGAGCCTGTTTAGAAAAGGAGCGGGCTGGTGCTAGTTATGATTCACCATGTAACAATGGCAGACAAGAGATAATTAATTGTCTCCACTATCAGACAAGAGATAATTAATTTCACTTGCTCCATCGATCAGCTGTTTTTTAGATTTTTATCTACTGGCCCTTTGCCAGTACCCTGAGCTTACCTTGTTCCCTGTAATCAGAAAATTAACAACTTTTTTACAGAAGTAAGAGCAGTTTAACAAACTATACCAGGCCTTCATCTTTAATGGCTCATCTTCTGCTCTTTTGTTTCTACCATAGATTCATAGATTCATAGATTGTAAGGCTGGAAGGGACCTCAGAAGATCATCAGGTCCAGCTCCCTGCATCAAGCAGGAAAGATAACTGAGGGTCAGGTGACCCCAGCAAGGTGACTGTCTAGTCGAAGATTTCCAGGGTAGGTGATTGCACCACCTCTGGAGGGAGCTATTCCACAGTCTGGACACCCTGACTTGAAGAAGTTTTTCCTAATGTTGAGCATGAATCAGTCTTCCAGGAGTTTGTGGCCTCTACTCCTGGTTTTCCCCAAGGGAGCCCTGGTGAACAGTTGCTCACCAAGCCCTTGATGTACTCCCCTAGTGTAGAGGTAAGCTGCTACCAGGTCCCGTCTCAACCTTCTTTTCTTCAGGCTGAAGAGTCCCAGATCCCTCAGCCTTTCCTCGTATGGCTTGCCTTTTAAGACTCTGATCAGACGGGTGGCTCTTCTTCGGACTCACTCAAGCTTGTCCATGTGCTTGTTAAAGTGTGGTGCCCAGAACTGGACACAGTACTCCAGCTGCGGTCTCACCAGTGCTGAGTAGAGAGGAAGAATCACCTCCTTGGTTTTGCTGGAGATGCATCAATTGATGCATGCCAGTGTATTTGCCCGACTGGCTACAGCATCACACTGCCAGCTCATATTCATACTGTGGTCTATTATTACCCTCAGGTCCCTTTCATTCATGGTGCTAGACAGTTTGGTACCGCCAAGCCTGTAGGTGTGTTGAGGGTTACTCATCCCAAAGTGGAGAACTTTACATTTCTCAACATTAAGCTTCATCAGGTTCTGATCCACCCAACTTGCTAGCCTGTCTAGGGCCACCTGTATCTGTAGCCTATCTTCAAGCACGACCATGCCCCCCCATAACTTGGTGTCATCCACAAACTTGGCCACTAAGCTCTTCACTCCCACATCCAAATTGTAAATAAAGATGTTGAAAAGCACTGGACCGAGCACCGACCCCTGCGGGACTCTGCTGTCCACTTCTCACCAGGATGACACAGATCCATTCACTACGACTTTCTGGATCCTATCCTGCAGCCAGTTTCTCACCCACCTGATTGTCTTGGAGTTAACCCCACAATCCTCTAATTTTCTTGAGAGGACATTGTGGGATATGAGATCAAAGGCCTTTTGGAAGACAAGGTATATAATGTCAACCTGCTCTCTCGTGTCCAGGTGGCAAATTACGTGGTCATAGAAGGAAATGAGGTTGGTAAGACAAGACCTGCCCACGACAGCCATGCTGGCTGTCATTCAGAATCTTACCTTCTGCAAGCGTATCGCAGATGTACTCCTTGATGAATTTTCTAGGATTTTCCCTAGGATGGAAATTAGGCTGATTGGCCTATAGTTACTTGGGTCCTCCCTCCTGCCCTTCTTGTGGATGGACACAACATTGGCCCTCTTCCAGTCCTCAGGGACTTCTCCAGAGCACTACAAGTTGCGAAAGGATTTTGCAGGGGTTCCACAATGACTTCAGCCAGCTCCTTCAGCACTCTCAGATGAAGATCATCATATAATGATACTATATAATGTTCATCCACTGGAGTTAAGTTTAAAACAATAACAAAAAATTAGAGGAGTAAGAGATCAGACAATCATAAAGTAAATCCTAGGTTAGTTGGTGTCACAAGTGCAACAGACTCTTTCCATATATGTCAAGAAGAGTTAGTGTCTCCAAACAGGTAATAAGAGGGTCCACACACACACACACACACACACACACACACACACGTTGCACCAGTGTAATTAAACTGATTTCAGTGAAACTAGCACAACTTGTACAAGTCAATTGTAGAATTAAGAAGGAGATTTTTGTAGCTACTCTCTGGGCCAAGTGGTAAAATGTTAATATGTTTCCTGGATTCTTTCTTGTCCCTAAGTTGTTCTGTCTTGTCATTTCAGAGGAAATTTCTGATCTGACTAACCAGATTAGTGAAGGAAACAAGAGCCTTCATGAGATTGAGAAGATCAAGAAACAGGTTGAACAAGAAAAGTCAGAGGTTCAGCTAGCCCTGGAAGAAGCTGAGGTAAGGGGAAAGAGCTGAAGGAAGAGAAAGGGGTTTTCTACTTCCTCTTTCAAACGTCTATGTTAAGAGAGCAAATATGAGAAAGATCACGTGTTGGGAAGCATCCCCTACTTTTCTCCCTATACCCCTTGTTAATCTAAAATTTCTAATCATTTTAAGTGTCCACATTGAAATGTCTTGCAAGGGGCCTAATTTTTCAGAAATCAGGCCCTTCCATCTCACCTCAGATTAGGGTATCCAAAATTGATAGTCCTTTTATTAAACTGAAGTTGCTGACCTGTTTCTGGTTGTTTATTTAAAAGGCTAGTTTGCAGCTTTCTTGAGCATTTAGTGCATTGCAGAGCTTTTGTGCATCAGTGCATCATGACTGCTTTGGTCCAGTGGCGGGTCAAGCCCTCACAGGCAATATGATTTGATACTTTTGTGTTATTATCTTATATCCCGTTCTCTAAATAATAGTTAATGAAATTATTGTTATCTTCATACATTTAAATGTGTGACTTTTTTGTGTATTGCAGGATGTTCTATACTTAGCAGGGATTTCACAGCCAAATAAACAGGTGTTGAGATCAGAGCAAAGGAAAAGCATGCCTTTTTCCACAGCTCTGGGTTGCTGAGAGTGATTATATGTGCCGCGTATATATTTATCTCTTTAAATAGTATATATCATTTCTTGGGCGTATAATGAGCAAACATCACTTTCATAAATTATATGGAATGCTTCCTTAAACTTCAATAAAGCTGTAAGCAGAGCATAGTAAGCACAAAGGTAAAAAGCTACACCCCAAAGTGATGATATATCTTACATCAAAAGTCAATTGTAGAGTGGATTTTTTTTAATTTAGGATTTTTTTTCTCTTGTGAATTGGAATGTCAAGCTGTCACATTAACATTTGCAGTACCTATGTGTGCTATTGCAGTTCCTGTGAATTGTTCCTGTGAAATGTGGAGCATTTTGTAAAATGACACTAAAGCAGGGGTTGGCAACACCCATCATGTGCAGTCATTGCATCTGACCGATGAAACTAGAGAGCTTTGCCTCTGCCAGCACCAGGGTGAAACAGGAAGGTGATGTGCTAAGACTGGGGCAACTTCCAACTGTTCTCACCACAGCTGTATGGGGAGAAACACCAGCTGCATGGACACAGCTTCCAGCTGCCAGACTTGGTGCAGTAGTAGGGGGCTGGAAAAAATCATGGTGGTATGGCTGCAGCTCCCAACTGACTGGCCAAGGTGCAGGTGTGGGGAAAGCCCTGTGCTGCTGAAGCCACACAGCCAGTGTCAGACCAGAGACAGGTTGTTCCAGTGCATGGCTGCCATCCACTGCTCTAAAGGGTGCATGATCCCCTGAGCTCATAGATAAGCAAATCATTCCTTCTTTTTGTATGTCATTTTGTTTACACCATTTCTTTTGAAATAGATATCTATCAATAAGTGCAACTCACCACCACCCCCCTCAGAAAACACTGACAAGTCCTTACCTAGCTAACCCTCTCATTAAACCCTTATTTGGTAAGTGTAAGTCAGCACAGTCACTGATTTCCATGAGAGTTCTACTAGTCTGAGGCCTTTGTGTTCAAAGAGTAGGTATTGTGTTAGATCTCCTGACTATGGGTGGAAAAAACACAAAGGTAATAGGATCAAATAGAACATTGCAAAAGAGTCTCCTTTGGTTCTTTCTTCGTATTTTAATGAAACAGAATTAATTTTAATTTTAATGCTAGCTTCATTTGTGTCATACAAATCTGAGAATTTCCATCATGTCCTTTTTAGTGCCCAAGTCTTGTTTTAGAACTTGTCTACCTACTGCTTTTTATGTTGGTAGAAAAACTGTGTATACCTTGCCAAAGACTTCAGTTCCTCAACTGCAGTCAGTCTGGCCAAGTTGTCTGGCCAAGTAGTGTGAAGCAGTCAAGTGGCTGCTTATTAGGGGTGTGCAAAGCAGGCCCTATTTGAATCAGATTCAGATTTGGCCTGAATCAGGGACAGTGATTCAATTAATTGATCTGGATGACTGTCCCTGATTCGATTCAGCCGAATCTGATTCTGAAGATTCGATGCTGATTTGAAGAATCAGCAATTCGGACATAGACACAGCTTTATAAGTTTTTTCTACATACCTTGAGGTAGCAGGTGCAGCTCATGATTGCTGCAATGCTGGGGCACATGGAGTAGCCCACAGGTATGAGGGGAGGGGGGCCTCCATGTGCTCAGCGGTGGACCTGGAAGTGGACTGGAAGTACTTCTGGTCCACTTCTGGGTTGGCTGCGGAGTACGCTAGGTCCCCCCCACCTATCCAGCTCAGTGATCGGCCACAGGGGGACCCCGGGTGTGTCCCCCCAGATCCAGGAGCCACCAGTCATTGAGCCAGGGAGGGGGGGGAGGCAGGGCAGCACACTCCCTGGTGGACCTGGAAGTGGACTGGAAGTGCTTCTAGTCTACTTCCAGGTCTGCTGCAAAGCATGCTGGGTAGCCCCCTGCACTCCTGTTGGACACTTCATGTGCCCCAGCATCACAGCAGTCACGAGCCGCCTGCTACCTCGAGGTACGTAGAAAAAACATTTAAAGCTGTGTCTATGTCCGAATCACTGAATCTTTCCGAATCTGTCCAGATCGATTCGGAGGGTTCTGATTTGGTTCAGAGAGATTAAAGGGTCCTCTGATTTGATTTGGATTCAGAGATTCAGCCACCAAATCAGGCCAAATCTCTACCAAACCAAATTGGGGACCAAAGCTTCATACAGCCCTGTTGCTTATGTTTCCAGCTGCTGAGTTGCATTAAATGATAGATATTTTCCTCATGATATTTTACCAAGTAAGTGATTAAAGTAGATGCACAAGTACTTGATGATCATAAAGGAGTTCAGGGGATTCCCCATATATATGGGAAAGGAAAGGACAGCATTTAGGCATCCATTTTTGTCCAGGGTTTATCACTCTGAAGAGGTCTGAGAGATCTTGGGCAGAAGACTCTTGTTCCATTTAGATTCTCCTTCACTGGAGATATTCAAGAAGAAGCTGGATGAGCATTTATCTGGGATGGTTATAGAATAGTGCGTCCTGCTTTTGTGCAGGGGTTTGGACTGGATGACCCTTAAGGTTCCTTTCAACCCTCTGATTCTAGATATTCTATTTCAGGGAGCCCTGGAGCATGAAGAAAGTAAAACTGTTCGTTTTCAACTTGAACTTTCGCAAATTAAAGCAGAGTTTGAAAGAAAACTGGCAGAAAAGGAAGAGGAACTGGACAACATAAGGTTGTATATCATCACCAGGATGGTTTGTAATATGTAAATTTAATAGTCCCTATGCTCCTTCAGGGCTTTAGCCAGTGTCTGTCATCAGACTGAAAATCTTCCAGACTTTCTTGTGTGATTCAGATATTCTCATCTGTAACTAAAGAAAGAAGCACAGAGGCATGCAAAACCAAAAACCAAAAACCAAGTATGTTGTTCTCTGGAAAAGGTCAAGTCAGGGTGATGGTTTAATTTCATTCATCTTTTTTCTTAGTATGTTGACAGCATGTAACAGGGTGCCATCCCCTAGGGTGGTCAGAAGCTCCCTGGGGGCACCCCCAAATTCCCATTTTTATTATGGTCACTCTGGGGGGAACAGTCTCCCCTTCATTCATCTGCCACATCTTGATGTCCTTTATAGTTATAAAATGGAGACTGCCCCAGAGCTTCCCAGACTTGGTCTTGATCTAAGGAACACTGGTGGTGGTGGTTCTTTGTCTTAAGGGCTAATTGCATGGCTCCATACCTCTCCTACACCATGCTTTATACCTCAGCAGATTTTGAGCCACCGATCAGGTGGGACACTTGTCCCTTCATTTCCAGGCTACTCCCAGCCTTCCCTCTTTTGTTGGAGCTTTAGCTTTCCTGGCTTCTGCCCCTCTACTCTGGCTGGTCCTGCAGCCCAGGTCCACTGCTCTAAGCCTGGCTTCTGGGTCCCAGCCCTCGCTCTACCTTCAACCTGCCCATTCCCCAGCAGAGCCCAAGATAATCACATGCCCCTAGGACACTACTGGGACCTCCGAAACACCCCTCTAGTCCCAAAACCAAGCCACCAGTGTAAACTGTAACATAAAACCATAAGCCCACAGGCTATTAGCAGGGTTCGAATTATGGGGAGGTTCAGGGGGACTGATCCCCCCCCCATAAGAGATGAGAGCCCTCCTATAAGATCATAACCTGGGAGGTCTCTGATTTCATTAGGGCACCAGGATGGGCAGTCCAACTTTTTTTGCAGACCCCCCCCCCCCAAGAGTCAAAGTGTAATTTGAACCCTGGCTATAAGATAAACACGAAGGCCACTTGCCCGCTTTAACAAGTGTCTCTTGCTCTCTGGGTTGCTCTTTCTTATTCTCAGGATGGTTGAGCTACTTGCTTCCAGCCTCCTTGTAGACTCAAGGCAGGGGATGGCCGCTGTCAGGATCTCCACACTCCGCAACTCTAGGGGCTGATCTCCTTGACTGGCTCAGTCCCAGGGTTTATATAGCTCTGGTTTGAGCCATCTTCTCATTGGCGAGGCCCCAGTCAGCTGACCTGACTACAGGGCTGGCCTTCAACCCCTGCTCTGCTGCCTGCCCATGCTATAAAGACTCTGCTCTTAAAAGCACTGTACCACTCTCCTGTAACCCTGTAGGACCAGGGTTCCCTATGATACAGCCCATAATTTCTTCTGTTTACCTAAAAGACAGGCATGCAGAATCTATAATGGGAATGTAATCATCACTGCAGTAGCATTATTCAGAATATAGTAAGGGGCCATATCAAAACCAGGTAGATTAGTCAAAGATAATTTGTCTCACTTGATACCAGTGCAGAGACAGTTATATGAGGAAAGCTTGTCTTCACAAGCAGGCTAACATGAAGTTTCACTCAGGATTCCTGTTCTTTTGACCTCCACCTACAGAAGGGATAGGCATCTATTGGGGTCACAGTGCCACTTAGGGAGTCTTGGTGAGTTATCACGGGCCAAGTCAGCACTCGCTCTTCCACCTGGAACAGCTCACCAAAAATCCCTAAGCGACCCTCCAGCCCCAAAAATTGCCCACCCCTGATCTCAGGGCAGAGAGGTGAGTGGACAAAGGTTAGGAGAACCTAACTTTTGTTCCCTGCTTCTCCCTGCACACTCTCCCCCACCCCAAGTCCCCAGCATGTGCCTGGGTCAGGCAGGAGCCACGTCAGATGCACCCGTGTGGCCTAAGACTGTGTGCGGGAACATAGGGCGGCACCAGCTCGGGTGGAGGAAAGGGTTTAGGGAGGTTTTCTCTTACACTTGTGGTTTCTCCTGCAGCAACTGTCCCAAGAGGAACCAAATGTCTGTAAGAGGCGTGTGTCTGTAAGAGAAAAACAGCACACCACGGAGAAAGAAAATGACTCTTTCCTCCTGTGTCCATAGCTAAAAGTAACTAAAACAGACTAGGGAGCCCTGCTCTTACCAGCAATGGAGAAGCCCTACTTTCTCAAACCAAGGGGATATTCTGCATCTGCATTTAGCACTGCTGCCACTCCCCCTTCATCTACACTGCTCATGTCTCTGTGAAGAGCAAACAAGCCAACATACTGCCAGAAAAAAATGTAATGCAGTATAACTCTCCTGCCTTGGCTTGTGAGGAAAAAATGACGAGCTTCCAGTGTTAATATGCAGTTGAGCTAAGCAGTGCCCATGCCAAGGTGTGGCACACCATTGTGGAAGAGGGATTATCTCATGGCTGAAAGGGATATATTAGGAAGTAATAAGATGGAAGGAAGAGGGGTTTTTTCTAGCTTTTTCAGTGTTGGGGTTTTTTTGCCCCACTGGAGTGAGCCCTGATAGGCTAAAGAATTGCTCTCCTTTCACAATTGGATTGGGCAAAACTCTAGAAAATGTACTGCTGGGAATAATCTATGGAGAAATTGGTTAATCAAACAGGTATTTTCCAGCCCTGCTTTCAGTGTGAACAATGTTTTACTGTCTGATTATGCAACAGTTCTTGAGAAGTTCAGTAAAGGTGCTGGTCAGAGAAATATGCCAAGAAGCCCAAGACAAAATGTAACTTTGTTGTTAGTCATATGAATCACAGCATTCACCTTTGGTAATGAAATACAGGAAAGGGAGTGTAGTAAAGTATTAACTGATTTGGTGCCAGAAGCACACTAAACAAGTCAGCAGACATTCTTGTCAAGTGAATTATAGTTTGTTCGGCTTTTATGATAAGCAGAAGGAGCATACTTAAGAGGAGCATTTTTGGGAGTGCTGTGGAAGCAGTATAGGTATACACTTGAGGCCATCACCCGCTACCACTGAATGACCGCATCCACTTAGCAATGGAACAGAAACTGGAAGTGTTTCAGAGATAATATATTGTTGGAATAAAATTTCTGCGGAGGGCAGAAAACAAGTGCCCTTGTCCGTTTCTTAGCAAGGTCTTCTCAATATCCCTCCAAAACTAGGCGAAACCAGCAGCGTACCATAGACACCCTACAGTCCACCCTTGATTCAGAAGCCAAGAGCAGGAATGAGGCTATCCGGCTGAAGAAGAAGATGGAAGGAGACCTCAATGAGATGGAAATCCAGCTCAGTCATGCCAACAGGCATGCCAGTGAAGCAACAAAGTCTGCACGTATCCTGCAGGCACAAATCAAGGTACCGAGGGAGCCACCAGCCCAAGACATCCAACAGCAAGCAAGGGGGCTGGGTTTTGTTAAGACACAGCAACAGTAGTCACCCCAAGCACACAGCAAGAGGGAGCCTTTGTTAATACAGCTGTAATAATGATTTCAACCAGAGAATCTGCTCCAAAAAGGCCATGTGCAATGCAAGAGCACTGCACAGAGTATAACCAGTCCTCAGCTACTGTGTTTTAACCTGTGCCATTTTGACAAGAAAAGTTGAATTGGATTCCACCAGAGGGACAGAGGGCCCCTCACAAGGAGTCATGCAAGGAACCCACAATTGTCACTCTCTCCAACCTGCCTTTTAACAGGTAGCTACCCAGTGGGGAGTTGGACCAGTCAGAGTCCCGAGAGTATGTGCAGATTTAGCTAATGCGGTCTTGCACCAAACTCTCCTGCCAAGTGTTATGGTGTTTTTGCATTTTTCAGGAAGGACTTGAGATCAAATGGTATCATTTTGATGGGTGGTAAATACTGCTGGGTTTTTTTACAGGAATTGCAGGTGCAGCTTGATGATTCCAGTCATCTGAATGAAGACCTGAAGGAGCAGCTAGCTGTGACTGACAGGAGAAACAACCTTTTGCAGGCAGAGCTTGATGAGCTGAGGGCTTTGCTAGACCAGACTGAGCGTGTGCGTAAAGTGGCAGAGCAAGAGTTACTTGAAGCCACTGAGCGTGTGAACCTTCTGCATACACAGGTTGGATTTCACTGGGCCTTTTCCTGCACTAGGTGACATGTATCAGGCATAATAAGCAAGCAGCAGTGGGCAGTGGTGGTTATCAGGGAAAACTTAAAGTTTGCAATTGCAAAAAGAGCATAAACTCTATAGTCATCACTGATCATACCTCAGGACTATTTCATTAATTCCCCAAAGGTTAAGAAAGGAAATGAGTCACTCAAAATATATTCAGCTGCATTCCCATAGCAAGGTTCTGGAGAGCATGGCCTTGTACACAAGGGTTATCTTTCCAATCCCAAATGAGCTAATCACAAAATAGTTAATTACTGGGATTCTATGAAAGCTCTTCATGCACTAGCAACATGTGCACAGTTAACAGATACTGTGTTGGCTCCTGAACTGCATCCATAATACTGTATTTTAGTTTTAATTGTCTTTTAGAATAACTAATTATTGGCCTATAGTTCACCACTGATGAACAAACTTCATTTGTTTGTTGCTTCAGTCTTCTTTTTATTGCTAAGTACCAATATTTACAGCCATGTGCCTTCTACAAGGCATGTGTCATCTATAACAGATAGTCTCTTCCAGCTGTTAGCTGTAATCCACTGATGGTCCATGGACATAGGTTTGCATAGGATTTAATTAATCAATGCCCCTCATAATCTGTCTCCTCTCCCCCCCCCCCCCCAATTCCTATCTCTTTTTTTTCTTTTTTAAAGAACACAAGCCTAATTGGTCAGAAGAAGAAGCTGGAGGCAGACATCAGTCAGATGCAGAATGAAGTAGAGGAAGCAATCCAGGAGTGCAGGAATGCCGAAGAAAAAGCCAAGAAGGCGATCACTGATGTAAATAAACTCCTTGTTCCCTTTTCTCAGGCATATACAGCACTATCTTTTGAGGACCAACTTAGGCAGGCCTAAATGGCCACTTCTGTCACTGTAAAAAAAACCTCTGATTTTTAAATGAACTCCACTGCTGTCTAAAAGCAATCAACGCAGTCTGGTGAAAAGAGGTTGGAGGAAAGGAGAGAGAGAAGTGCTCCCTGGTTGGTTTCTTTTCCCCGAGATGGGGCATGTCCTCACTGATCCTTGAGATCCGTTTTGGGTCACATCATCTCTGAGGCAGCTGGATCTTTGTCTGGACATGATGAGACATTTGGGAATCCCTCAACTACCTTCCAGTCTGGCATGTAAATCAAAGAGCAAAAAAAGAAAGACTCAGTTATAAGGAACAGCATTCCCCTTTAAGCCTTAAACATTGCTGTTTCTCACAAGCCATAAGGGTGATCTTCTCCAGGTCTAGAGAGACCAGTCATTGCCACCAGTTCAACTCCAGCCCAATCTGGTAATGACTAAACATTTTTACCTTTTGATGGTTGTTGAGTTACCTGCACTAGACATGGAGCTTGGTTTGGATGACATGGACACACCTTAGGTCAGAAATGGCTTCCTTGTTAAAAAATCAACAACATATCCGCAGACTGAAGACAACATGGAGATTGAACTCCTGGTCCCAGATCCCTCTTAGCTGGTGGTGAAGTCTATTGTTGACACAGGCTGGCAATCTTCCCTGTTACTGCTGCTCAGACTCTGCTTGTACGAAGGATGCATGGAAAATTTCAGCCTTGTCAAGTTTGTTAATGCAGCAACTTTCATAATCAACTTCCATGGCCTTATATGCCACCCCCATGCAGGCATTAAAGTAAGAAAGCAGGTGTTAGATCATGACAGTAGAAGACAAGTGGAAAAAGGCATCCCTTCCCCTTCAGCAATGCAGGGTTTTATAGAAAGTCCTCAAGTACATTGTCCAGCCTTGTACTAAATGACTTGAGCAATGGGGCTTTCCCCACTTCTCTTAGAAAATTATTCCAGTCTTACACTCTTCAGTGTGATGTATTGTTTTACTTTAGGCAGCAATGATGGCTGAGGAGCTTAAAAAAGAGCAGGATACTAGCGCTCACTTGGAGCGAATGAAAAAGAACATGGAGCAGACTATTAAAGACCTACAGAAGAGACTGGATGAGGCAGAACAAATAGCCCTGAAAGGTGGCAAGAAGCAGATCCAGAAACTGGAATCCAGGGTAAGTTTTCCATCCTGAACCAAGCACCACACTGTCCCCCTTTCAGAGTCTTTACAGGACTTGGGCAAAATGGTTGCTCTGGGTGGTCTTTGCAGGTAGCCTCTGCATCCACTTATGATCTTCAGAGATCATTTAGGGATTATAAAATGAGTTATGTGAGTTGGCCATATGACAAGTTACATCCAGACCAGATATGGACGGTCTTACTCCCTTTTTATGGCAGTGTGGTGGTTTTAGGTAACTCTGTGCATATGAATATGATGAACGCCACGTTCAAAATAACGTATGTGTTCTAAAATGATCAAATCCTCTATCAAATCCTCTTATAAACTCTGTAACTTGTTTTGTATGTTTGGTCAGCATCTGGTGTGTTGGTCACAATCCATATTACAGTACTCGTCTTGCTGCTTGAGTCTTGTGGAATCATAAGGTTTCTTTTCTTGCAGGTTCGTGAGCTGGAAAATGAACTCGAGAATGAACTCCGTCGCAATTCAGATGCTCAGAAAGGTGTCCGCAAGTTTGAAAGACGCATAAAAGAGCTGACTTATCAGGTACTCCTGCAAAGCCCATTCACTCTGGTTATTACACGAAACAGCCAGTCCCTGGGATGAAATGTGTTCTTTATCAGACAGCAGTTGCATGTGCTAGGAAAGCTGTAGAAAACCCCTTCTTTCCCATGTTACAATCAGTTCACATAAGCCATCGTTATCTTTTGTCGGAGGGTTGGCATAGTCAGGAATCTGGCATTGTTAAAATGCCAGATTAAATCTGCAGAGGAGGGGCCTTGGATAACATTTCTGTTGCTGTAGGAGAAGAAAAAGCTCCAGCTGTCTCCCTGTGCTTTGACTCTGCAAAGAGGAATAAAAGGATATTAGACTTACTTTTGTCCCTGTCATGGGCTGATAAGATTCTGTGAGCTCTGGTAGCACAGTACTACTTTCACAGAGTACAGGAGACCTACATTTTATCATCTCTGCATCATCATCATTGTGGGAGCTGGAGCATTTAGTCGTGATACTTCATAAATATATATTCTCTTCCATTCGCTGTGTCACTTTTACTGTTATTCAACACAGCCCGGGGAAATATATTTTTCTCATCTGCTAACAGAGTGATCCTATCTGAACTCTTTTTCATTTCAAAGGTTTTTATTTCCAGTGTCATATGAATACTACCCATAACAGGTTCACTTTGGAATGTCCCCACCCCTTGGGCCTGTATATTAAGATTTTTTTTTCTGTTTGTTTTGCTCTAGTCAGAGGAAGACAAGAAGAACCTGGCCAGGATGCAGGATCTAATTGATAAACTGCAATTAAAAGTGAAAAGCTACAAGCACCAAGCTGAGGAAGCTGTAAGTGATAGGTGTAGATGTTTCATGGCATTTCTTTTTTTCAGTCTTATCGAGACAGATTCAAACCTTATTCATCAGCTTTACTGAGGGTATTTTGCTTCCTTGAAGAGCTGCCTCATTCTGATTTATACTGTACACTCCCTAGGGCTCAGTGTTTAAACAGTACTTTGGGCTTTTATATCCTGTAGTGTAAATAGATTTTCAGGGGCTGTCGCTGCTTTCCCCAAGAGATTTGAATTATTCAGAATGTCATGTACAGCAGCTTGGATTCTGTGATACCTGAAAAATGCCTGTAAGGTGGTTCCCCTTTATTTTTCTCCCTATTTGAAAGGATATGGTAATTGGAGAGATTCCCTCCACTTACACTGGGTAATACTATTGGGACACCAAAACCCTTACAGTGTGAAACTAACTTTTCAAAGTTTGTTTAAGTGCCCTAGATATTTATGCTTAGTCACATTTGCTGCTAATGTTGGATTGAAGACAGTACTTTCAGACTTAGACGGGGGAAACTCCTCTCATGCTTTTTTTCAATAGGAAGCACAAGCCAATATGTACCTGGCAAAATACAGGAAACAGCAACATGAACTGGATGATGCTGAAGAAAGGGCTGAAATAGCTGAATCCCAGGTTAATAAACTGAGAACCAAGACAAGAGATATTGGCATTAAAAAGGTATGGCATTTCTCTGCTACATGAATGAATCTGTAATTCCCACTGGCTTGTATATACGTACACACACAAGGTGGGGGAAATTATTCCATCCTATATTTTAGATCCAAATATTTGTCTAATTTGGATCTATTATTTGTCCAATATTTGTCTTATTTTGTTTCCGTTAAAGCAAAGGTTTTGAAATGAAAACTACAGTTTATGAGACATCAAAGCAATGTGTTCCTAACATACACCAACACAGTCCTAGATAGTTAAGCAGCTGCAAGCCAGAGAAGCTTTTCCCCCAACACATTTAGATAGAAGACTCATTTCTGAGAGTGGCTATTTTAAAAGCACCATCTCATTTCTGTTATTATGTGGATTTCTACCTGGGGTTGAAGAAAAATGAAGCAGCTTGAAAAGCTCTTGATTATCTTTGATTTCCCCTAATGGCAATTGGGTGATAGATCCATTCTTACACCTACATGGAGTACTGAAAGTAGGAGCTGGAATCATCTTCATTTTGTTCTCCACCTGATGTGGAAATATTATCTAAACAGGCTCTAGGTTGTAGGGGATATGTTCTGGATAAGCAGCCCCAGAGTCAGTGGGAAAAAGAAACTTCTGTTCTAGCCAGAGTGAGAAGTTTAAAGGGGCACTTGATCCCCTTGCCCTTTCCTTTCCCCTATGTTGTCCATTCTGTGGCCATATATTTCCCGTGAAACACATGAGAATTCAGCAGAGACACAAAGTAAAGCTGTCACACAGATTAATTCACAAGAATTATCTTTTATTTCAATTAAGTTTCTGTAGCAATATCAATTATACCAGTGCTTTCCAACCTTTTTCTTAGCATGACCCCATTTCTGACCCCATTTCCTCAGCATGACCCCTCACTCCCAACTCACAGCTTCCCACAGCCGCTGGCCCTGCTGGTGTCCCTCACTCCCAATCCACAGCCCCCCATTCTCCCTAGGGCCAAGGCCCTCAGTCCCGTGTCCCCCCACCCCAGCAATGCCTAAGGCCTGGCTGCCACCAACAAGAAGCAGCAGCTTCTGTGGCCGGAGCTCAGAGCCTGGCTTCCCCGCCCCACTGTCCCTGTCCCCTCCACTGTGGCTGGCACAGCCAGAGCGTAGCATGTGGCGGTGGGGAGGATGCAGGCTGCTCACTGCGGATTTGGGGCTCCCCACCCTGCTGCCATTCCCCCGGGCCTCTGCAGCCCAGCAGGTGGGATCTGGTGTGGGAGACAGTGCTGCACCACGACCCCATCCATTTCTGTTGTGACCCCATTTGGGGCCACAACCCACAGTTTGGGAACCTCTGATTTATACTTTTCATGTGTTACTGGATTAAAGAATACATTTAGTTGAGTGTAATTGCTTGGTATCAATAGCACCCCCCAACTAAACTGAGAAACAAATGCCTTGGTTCTATGCACAAAGAGATGGAGGTTAAGGAGAATGGGATGCCTGTTTTTTCTTGTCAGCTAGGTTTGCTCTAAAGGCATAGCTGCTGTGACTCAAAGGGCTTAAACACTGAGTGGGTAAAGGAGCTACAGAGAGTAAGGACATTAACAAGCATAGTGAGTCTGTGCCATCCAGACAAGTAATATAGGGGTGCATGCTTATGTGAAAAGCTGATGATCAGTTCTTGGGGGTGAGAACACTAGCAGAGCAGGAATCAGTGGAGGGCTACGTGCAGCAAGAGTGGATCAGATTAAGTTGGGAGGTTCAGGTTGACTGAGCTTCTCGAAGCAGCTATGCTTGAGCTGAAGTGGGAGGAAGCAGAGGTCTTCTGGAAGGCTTTCCAAAGAGGAGGGTGTGAAGTGACTGGTTTGTGAAGAAGCTGGTTGCTTGAAACCTGCTTGTAACACAGGTTAATGGGAGACTAGAGAGGAGGAGGGTGCAAGAGTCAAGGGCCTAAGTGAGTGCTACGTCTGAAAGAGGGAAAGAAAAGAACAACCAATGGCAGTGTTGAGGAGGGGACAGTGGTAGATTTAGATGTGACTTGGATGTTTGGAACAGGGCAGAGGGTGGGCCTGAGTCCCAGGGAAGATGGTAGTACTGTCAGTTGTCAGCAGTGATGGAGACTCAGGAGAGGGAAGGTAAGCAGTTAGGTTTTCACCTTGCTGACAGAGGACAAGGGAAGAGGAAAGAATTGTTAGAAAATGAGAAGGAAGATAGGAGGAGGATAGACTCCCTGAGGCCTGTTTGTAAAATCTCAGGGAGGAAACAACTGTGGGTGTTCAAAAATAAAATAAAATATAAAATAAAAGGGTGGGGGCAGCTAAAAGACTGTGCAGCAGTACAGCTGAGATTTCCAAATGTAAGTACTGTCAAACTGGATCGGACCAAAGGTCCATCTTGTCCAGCCAGGACAGTAACAGGTGTGCAACAGAACACCCCTAGATGGAAGTCATCCTTCATGTTCAGGGATTGTTTTAAATCCTGATACTTTATATCCCATTGTAACTCTGGATGATGTTATCCACATAAATGTCCACTACCAACTTGCTATGAACATGGACTAAATGACCTCTGTGGCAAGTTAGTCACTATGGGTACCTATACACATGCAGCAAGGCTGCTCCAACGTGCTGTAATTACAGCACACGGAGCAGACTTGATTAATTGAGTCTGCTGAAGTGTGATAGTTACCAGGCTCCAGCAGACTCCAGCGTCATGTGTATCAGTGTCCCCATGCTGAAAACTTGTGCTGGGGGTGCTTTAACTAAAGCTTGTTTAATGAGGTTTAGTTAAAGCGCCCCACTGCCATTTTTCAACACAGGAACACTGATCCCTGTGATGCTCCAGGCACTTTAATTAGAGCAGCTCTCTGAGATGACAGAGGAATGCAGGATCTGTCTACACTGTATTCCTGGCATCCCCAGGAAAGGATGTTTGCATGAGTCAAGCCCAAATATTGTGGCAGAGCTATCACTTCCCCTTTCACCTCCCATCCCCCACAAAAGCATCCTCTCCCTCCCCATGTCTGCTCTTGAGACCTTGGCCTGTGGTACACAGAGCAGCCAAGTGCAGGATGTTCTCGCTGTGTCTGGGTTGGGGCATGTTCACAAATGTCTCTTCCCAGCTTTCCAGGGACATGTTGCAAACCTATGCAGAAGCTCACAGAGATGTTAGTGGAAACAGACCAAGTTCAGTTAAACAGAATGAATCATAACAGTTCTTTGTCTGTTTTCCTGAACAGGGACCAGGATATCCCACCTACCAGAGGTAGGGACAATCTTAGGGATAGTCCTATCAAGCCTTCAGTCAGTGCAGATGTAGCTAGGGATCTTCTGGAAGGGCTAGACATTTTTAAATCTGAAGGTCCAGATGCCCTCCACCCAAGGGTGTTGAGGGAGCTGGCAGGGGTCATCGCAGAGCCTTTGGCCCGGCTATATGAGCATTTGTGGTCATCTGGCCAGGTGCCGGGGGATTGGAAACTGGCTAATGTGGTCCCTATTTTTAAGAAGGGGAGGAAGGAGGACCCAAGTAATTATAGATGATCCTCTTGGAAAGGATCATCAAGGAGCATATCTGTGGAGGGCCTGCAGGGGAGATCATGGTCAGGGACACTCAGCATGGGTTCACCAAAGGCAGTCCTGCCAGACCAACCTGATTGCCTTTTACGACCAAGTAACTAAATCCTTGGATGATGGTGTCACTGTGGACATAATCTTTCTAGACTTTAAGAAGGCCTTTGACACTGTCTCTCACCCCATCCTCATCAATAAATTAAGTGACTGCGGCATTGATGCCTGCACAGTTGGATGGGTAAAAAATTGGCTGATGGGGCGCACCCAGAGAGTAGTGGTGGATGGGTTAAACTCAACCTGGTGAGATGTGAGCAGTGGGGACCCCAGGGCTTGGTCCTCGGGCCCGCACTGTTTAACATCTTCATCAGCGACTTGGACGAGGGGATGGAAAGCACACTAAGTTTGCTGATGACACTAAGATGTGGGGCGAGGTGGACACACTTGAAGGGAGAGAGAGGCTGCAACTAGATTTAGACAGACTACAAAAGTGGGCAGATGAGACTAGGATGGGGTTCAATGTAGGCAAATGCAGGGTGCTGCACCTTGGGAGAAGGAATCCACAGCATACATACAAGCTGGGAAGTTCCCGTCTTGAAAGCACAGAGGCGGAAAGGGATCTTGGAGTCATTATTGACTCCAAGATGAACATGAGCCACCAGTGCCAGGCCGCAGCCAGCAAGGCCAGCCATACCTTGTCATGCATCCAAAGATGCATCTCAAGCCGGTCCAGAGAAGTGATACTCCCCCTCTATGCGACTTTGGTCAGGCCGCAGTTGGAGTACTGCGTCCAGTACTGGGTGCCACACTTCAAAAGGGATGTGGCCAGCCTGGAGAGGGTTCAGAGGAGGGCTACCCGCTTGGTGAGAGGGCTGCAGGACAGGCCCTACGAGGAGAGACTGAAGGACCTGAACCTGTTCAGCTTCAGCAAGAGGAGGCTGAGGGGAGACCTGGTGGCTGCCTACAAGCTCATCAGGAGGGGGATCAACAGCAAATAGGCAGAGCCCTTTTCTCCCCAGCACCACCTGGGGTGACAAGGAACAATGGTCATAAGCTGATGGAGAATAGGTTTAGGTTAGAGATCAGGAGGCAATATTTTACAGTTAGGGTGGCCAAAATCTGGAACCAACTTCCCAGGGAAGTGGTCCTCGCCCCTACCTTGGGCAAATTCAAGAGGAGGTTGGACGATCACCTGTCTGGGGTTTTGTGAACCCAGCATTCATTCCTACCTGTGGCAGGGGGTTAGGCTAGATGATCTGTTCAGGTCCCTCCTGACCCTAGCTACTATGAAACTATATTATACCCTGTATACACAGCAGCAAAGCGAACAATGTTGTATTCCACAGCAGTGCTGTATGAAATTTATAAGCTGTTAATAACATATAAACAACTGCCAGGACAGGGAACAGTTGACACAAATCAATTTAACTTCATTGAGTGATGCAGGTTTTATTGATGATTTGTGTCCAGTGGGAATTTAGTAATGCAACAAAGCAGCAGAGAATAGACATTTTGTTTCATATTAAAAGATGAAAATGTCAGTAGGGTTCCCTAGCATAAATCACAATTACCTGCACTGTATCATAACATCTCTCACACATTGCATTTTCAGGTTCATGAAGAAGAGTAAATGCACTTTGCTTTGCTGAAGTGAAGACCAGAGATGTGTTTTGATGCATTGTAAAATCAGTTACACAACTGAAAGCAAAATAAACCAGGCATCTAAAGAAATAAATATATTCAAACTCAAAACAGACTGTGCAGTGCTTTTCCTTCTATTGTGCTATTCGGGGGCCAGCCCCAGGGATCAAAAAATGATTAAATCCTGCTGACTGCCCTGTTCATTTATTTGAAACAAATCCCAAGTGGCAGTAATGGAAATAAACAAACCTACGCACATGTACAAATCCTTGCAGTCTGCCATCCTCATGTTGGGATTTTTAAAGCAGTATGATCTAATGGTTAAAGCAATCCTCTACACATATCTGTGGCCCTTTGCACTTATTCACACTCATCCTGGCTTCCCAAGTTCCTTACCAGAATATGGTACTGCATGGGGACCCACTGGCAGTTCATCCCCCACAGTCAACATATTGACCTGCAAGTTTTCTACAGTATCATCTAATGCCAAAGCAAGCGTAAAACAAGACACAGGGACTCCTGGGCAGGACTTCTTTATGAAAGTTTTCTTCTTCTTCTCATGTCCTGTCTGAGACTGTTGATGACAGGTGGTTAGCAGAATTCGCAGATTCATTAGAATCTGACAAGGCCACGACGTGAGCACTTCTGCTTTGAAAAGTTGAAAGTATAAAAGTGTTGGGTGGAGGGCTGATGTTATCTCTGCAATGGAAAACAGTGTGTGAAAAGTCTCAGATTCTAACTGAGCTTTAATTTCGTGAAGCTGTGTCTTTTAGAGCAGTTTATGACAATGGTTAACTGTTTCTGTGTTTTGTGTGTGCCAAATACATGAATGCACACAGAGAATGGTGACTAGAAACTCACCTATTTACATTGGCAGATGATGAAGAGTATTCAGTAAAGTGTTTACAGTAAATGAAACAATTCCCTTACTGACCCCAGCGCTCTTTCCTGCCCAGGTTTAGGGGGTTGGACTCAATGATCTACTGAGGTCCCTTTTAACCCAAACATCTATGAATCTATTTTCCAGGGAGATTAAGGACTACCTCAACCCCTCTTCAAGTTTTCTTAAGATAGCCATATACAAATTGTAACGAGGAAGAGTCTTCTCTCACTGCTTTAGTAAAAAAGATTTTTATCATGCTTCCTAAAACTTTGTTCAAATAGTCCAGGATGAGTCTTTGTGATACTCTGCTTTTCATCTGCCTAATCAATAAGTCAGTGCATAAAGGTACTTCTATGTTTGTTTCATAATAAAACTATAAATATAGATGGAATACATAATTTTGAAGAATTCTCTTCCTTTTTTTCAAATTTCTCTTGGTCTGTATCTTTAGATAACAGTTGTATAGATGATGAGGTTATATTGTTGAATTCAAAGGAACATTTTGATGATGATTCCTCTTCTGGAAAATACAGAAAAGGCAAAGTTCATTACATCTAGCAAATATGTAAAAATTAGAAGACACAGGGTGGGTTCAAAATCAGAAATGCAAGTACACTTTCCAGTGTTTATGTTAGTCATGTAAAATCTCAGATGACATAAGGGGGAATGGATGGAAGAGGCAGGAATATTTCTCCTCCTTTCCTTATGCTAAAAAAGTGTTTTATTTATCTGAATAATTTGCAAAACAAAATGACTGACTGAGGTAAATTTCAGGCGTAAACAGTCTTACTTAAGACTGTATTAAATTTGGCCCTTTCTAATTTTAGGCCATTTTGATTACTTTAAACTATGCCAAAAGATGTAGTTTTACATAGTGTGTTCATTGCCATGTTTATTTCCTACTGTGTAAATATTTAAGTATTAAATTCCCTTAAATTCTTATACTATTCAGTCCCTTTTCTCTTCAGGCACCTTCCTTGATTCTCTCTATCAAAGGTACCAAGAGAAACAACAATAAATTGGAGCCAGTAGTAGATCACAATGTCAGAGGACCAGTAATGGAGTGTAATTAATTGATATTATAATGAAATCTTGTTCTAGGGTATTGGAGGCTACCCGCAGTGTGTCATTGGTCTTTGAGTGGCAAGGTCACTGAGGAAACCTCAAGGAGCTGATGGGCATGTTAGCCACTTTTCACTCGGGTCAAATTAGGGAGTAATTAAATGTCTCCTTGTTCAGAAATAGCAGAAATGATAGAAATGGTCCGAGCAAAATGGTCCAAAAATGGTCCAAGCAACCCCGCGCCCCCCCCCCCCACACACTTAATTTAGGTTAGATAAAAATGATTTCCTAGTTTAATATTTGTAATGCTTGCCCCTAGTAGAATACTGAACACTTACGTGACCTTTAGACTGTTTAACGTATAACAACTATATTAATACATAAATGATGGGATTATTCCACATTGCTCACAAGTGCATGTGCTCACTCTCTCTCTCTCTCTCTCTCTTGCTTGCTCACTCACTCGCTTGCACTCTCACTCATTCACTCTCAGTCTCATTCACTCTTTCTTGCTCTCTCTCTCACTGTCTCTCGCTCTCTCACTCACTCTCTCTTTCTCATTCTCTCTCTTGCGCTCACTCTCTTTCCATTTCTCTCTCTGTCTCTCCACTCCTTTCCCATCCAGCCTTCTCCTGTCCACTGCATACAACACACTAGGATAGCTTTAATTCTCACTCCAAAGATCCTGTTGTCATTATGTCTGGTGCTTGCTGACAGCAAATACAGGGCTGTGGTAATTAGAAGACCTGTTACTTGAGTTCTCTACCCAGCATCTCTATTCTGTGTATATCCTTATATCTCCGTTGAGAGCAACCCTGAAGGTTACACTCAACTAGCTCTCTGCTTGCTGGCAACATACTAGACAATAGGACAGATAAAGTAGACCTATTAATTTAAAAAAAAGGAACAAAAAGGGAAGCTTCCTAGAGTAGAGCTGCCTTAGGAACAAGTCCGCCCACTACTTCCTTCCTATGTTTGGCTTTAATTTTAGTCATCAGAGACAGGGAATTCTGGGACTGTTGCTTGTGCTTGTTCTGGAGCATTTGGGTGAATTTGAAACACATTGAAGAGAGGGAACAAACTGCTGAGGAGTTTAGCTCAGAAGACCTTCCAAGCTAAGGGGAGTAGGCTTGGGCTAGAAGGTGCCCCTCAAGCCAGGATTATGTATCCTTAACAAAAAGTTTGAAAATGAAACCATAATGTTCCCTATGCAAAACAAGTAGATAGTCTCAGAGGAAACCATTGTCCGGATTGAGCTAGTAGGAGCTCAAAGCAAAGAAAAAAGTTGCTTTGTTTTCTTTTGGTATCCGGAGTACAAGAGAATTAACAATAAAATGGAGAGCTGGGGTGGGTCTGTCTCAATACCCCACTCACAATGGTAGGGAGTCTTACAGAGCTCCAATGCAGGAATTAAGACCACAACACTGAAAATCTCTGCATGAGGATGAGAGAATAGCAAGGAGAAAAATACACGCTGTAAGAATCTGCTCTTTCCTATTCTAAACAGAACAAAATACTGTTGTGTCAGGTACCACAGAAGATCAACAGAATGCTATAAATGGGCACTGCTTGCTTGGGGTTAATGCATGTACACCAACTTAAAATGGTTGAAAATCTGGTTTTATAAAGACATCTTTATTCTTAGATTGTCATTCTCAGTATATTCTACCCCGAGGCTCACCCAGTTTGGCACTGCCTGAGAGCAGAGCCTTCCATGGCAGCCTTCCAGAGCCTAGTCATGAGCCTCCATGGAAAGGAAATGTCCACAAGCCTTGGAAACTGTTACTCAAGGAATCAACAGTATGGGTGTTTGCATTTCTCAATTACATATGCAGGAAATAAATAAGGAAGACAATAGATTACTAATAAGCAAGCCCCAGGCTACTGAGGGCATTTATGCATAAACACCAACAACCTAAAATACAGACACAGGATCCCAGGAACTACATACTCCCTCTCTTGCTTACAGATGACCTTTGAGAACACAATCCACATCAGAGGTAGCAATGATATCCCAGAGCATGCACAAGCTCAGATCTGAACTCAGTCAAATTTATTTTAAGGCCTAGAAGCAAGTTGAAAGACAAAATACTCCTTACCTGTTAAGGTGGCAAACTATTTCTCTCACTCCTGTTTTGATTAGTGTGTCTTTTCTGTGGACAGAAAAAAAATGAACAGAGGTAATTTTCGTAACATGACAAAGCTAAATATGGTGAAATACTGACAAGCTTACAAAAGGTTGAAAGGGAATTAGGATCTACCCTTCCCTGATTGGGCTACCAGGAGTGCCCCAGGAGTCAGGAATAGACAAAATACTTCAGGGATTTCTGGAGATGTAAGCATCTGTTGCTGCTTCGATATGATACAAACTAGGCAAATCCAGAATATTTTTTTTTGCCATTGTGCAACCTAGATATGCTTGAATGCAGTTTCTTCTCTTAATTTTGATTTTGCACTCAACCTTGTTCTGGCATTTATAATTCAGCTAAGTACAATGTGATGCTCAAGAGAAGCACTTGGCCAAGTCACCACCCAAAGTAGTGCAACCCAAAAACTGTACACAGAGGGCATTGCCAGCCACATGAAGTGGCTGGAAGAGGGGAATACTCACTACAGCTTCTTCTTTTTTTTCATTTTACATTTCCAGTCTTTTGCCAGTTTTTTAACCCAAAGTTATATTGTCAAATGTCCACATTCTGGTTTGACCTTAACATCTGGAGTTGTATTTTTACATAAATCCTATAGTAAAGTGTGTGGAAGGGAGTTTTCTAACACTCACAGTCATACGCACCTTTGGAAGGCAATATATAGCAGTGATGACGGCAACAAAGCTGACCACGGTGACCACACTGCTGGTGAGCATTACAACTAGTTTGGTGTTTGTCCTTGTCCTTTTTTCTAAAAATATGTATTTCTGATTAATTTCATAAGATTAAATTAGAAAGCTAATACTGTTTACTTAATGGCTAAGTGCAGACATTTGCAGGGATTAGTGAGATCATGTCAAAAATGGCTACCCAATCTAATCTATTTTACCTCAGGGTAGGTTTGCTGGAAAGCCCCTGGTTCCCCAAAAGCCTCCCTGTGGACCCTGTCTGCCCTTCTGATCCTGCCAAACCCTCCTAGACCTCCCCAAACCACCATGGACTCTGCCTGCCCCCTGGTTGCTCCCGTGGATGCTACCTGCCCCCATTCCTCTCGCAGACACTGCCTGCCCTCTCCATCCCCCTCCAGACGCTATCTCCCCCCACCCCCTCCTCCTATAGATGCCACCTGATTCCCCCATGTCCCCTGATGCCACCTGATTCCCCCAATGCATACAATAGCCCCCCCAAGTGTAGATCTATTCATTTTTCTTCTAGTTTGTAATTCATAAAATTGTCATTCAGGTGAGACCCATGCTGCTCTGTCCTTTAATATTATCATAATCTTACACTTAAATTGAAATAATTTTTTATATTACCTCTAGTATTCTGCAGTCTCAAAAGAATACAGCTTAAAAATATTAAGTACATTTTAAATCCATATCGTTGAAAGCATGCCGCTTTACATTTACTTCCTTCATTTCAGTTCCGAGTTCTGGCTATTCTCTTATTTATAGCATGGGTGGGTGGGTTTCTCAAAAAGAAGCTTAATGGCCCGATCCTGTAATCACAATCTCTGCTGTAGTGTCCAATGCCATGAATACTCCCATTGATTTGCTTTTTCAGGAACGATTCAGTAATATATTCAACAGTAACTTTTAGCAAACTTGAAACACAGATTTTTACAGAACTAATGAGCATCACCTAGAATACAATTCCTGGCTACCTGATACAATCCTACAGACCTCTCCTGTAACAGGGGTCAAGGGAGCTTAGTTAGCAGGAAAAGTTTAGCCTTCTAGAGCAAGCAGCTGACTAAGGGCCAGCTACACAGAAAAGATAAAGAGATGCAGACAGCTTTCTGGGACACAGTGCCCCTGCAGTAAGGTATAGGGCACTGCTCTAAGCAGGACGTTAGTTAAAGAGGAGGTGAAGGCCAGCTGGGCAAACTGCAATAGCTCAGAGCAGACTGAGTAATGGGCTAAGAAGAAACTCCAGGGTTAGGTGGAGGCCATGTGATTGGCAGGAGTGGAGTCCAGACTACTAAGAAGCTTAGCCTCTGAGCTAGAGGTCTCAGTATGGTCCTGACCTTTGGATGGAGAAGAGGTTCTTCCAAGTTTGAGCTGCAAGAGTGGTGATTGCAGACCTAGAAAGGTACCCTGAAGGCTAGGAGCGAGCCAGCTGATTGGTGATGAGGTTTCATCATGGCAAAGAAACCTGAGGTGAGGGTTAGAGACTGATGGGTTTGTCTTTGTGTTTTGTTTAACCACAAGATTCAATGTGGCTTAACGGGGAAAAGGAGGTAGCCATGGAGGGGTGCCAGCAGGGTGCTCTTTTGGGGGGCTATAGGAGCCTGGGTGCCACAAAGGATGCCCAGAAGGTATTCTGTGTTGGGGCTGAAACCAAGACAAAGCCCTGAAAGGACCAGGAGTCCAGTGGGCTAAAGCCAAGAAAGGGCCAGAAGCCCAGTAAGTAAGTAAACTAGCCCTGCATATAGTAGGCTCAGGGAACCAGAGGACTCAAGCAAGAGAACATATCTGTAAGGGTCAGGGACCTAGTGGGCTGAAGCCAGGAGTGGACCTGGTGAGTTGAGCTAAAGTAAGATCTGCAAGATGTAGGCATGACTATGGGGGAGGCTGGAGGCCACAATTAAGGCCAATAGGGCTACAGTTGGTGCCCAAAGGCCTGATTAGGGTCTGTAGGAGACAGCAGTGCCAGCAAGGCATAAAGATTGTTATCTAGGAGTGGGGGGCCCAGAGAAATTAGGCTGGAGCCCACTGTTGCATGTGTGTGTGTAAGAGAGAGAATAGAAGCATGAATGGCTGAGGCCAAACTGGAAGAGAGCAGCCAAGGCTCAGTCTGAGTTTCCAAGGGCAGCCTCCTAAATAGATATAGGTCATCCAGGAAAGCATGGCAGGTGCAGATTAGGCAGGGGCCTCAGAGACCACAGTACACAGGACAAGGTTAATTCGACCACCAAGGGGCACCACAGCCATCCTCAGGGGCTAGTCCTGCTACAGCCTCTAACCTAACATTGAACATAGACTAAGTGCACTGTGCTGACGGTGGTAGAACAACGATACGCTCCATAGCAGAGGTTCTCAAACTGTGGTCCACGGACCACCACTGGTCTGCGAGCTCCATTCAGGTGGTCCACAGAAAGGTGACCTAAGACTAAAGCTGACAAACATTACACCCAACTTCCCAGAGCTTTGCTAAAAAAAACAGGCACATCCACCATATTAGAAAGGTAAATCTACTGAAATATGAGTCATGCGCTGTGATTTGTAGAACAAAAAAAGTTTAAGTGGTCTGCTGAAACCCTCAGCAATTTTCAAGTGGTCCACAGAAAGAAAAGTTTGAGAACCACTGCTCCATAGGATATGTTGATGGAGGATACCAAGGATTGGCCTTGCAGCGGGGTGAGCATATCACAACTGCATCTGACATTAAAGGGAGGAGAGAGCACTGAGCAGTTGTGGGCTTGAGCCCTTTGTGTACATCTCCGGGTCACTGCGACAAGTATGGACACCTGCCACTCAAAACATGTGCTGCAGGGCAAATTCTGAGCCTCTGACACCCAGTCTTGTAATTGTGCTCTGATGTGGAAATTGGGGTCAGCAATCAAGGGGCAAACCATGCATAAAACAAAGTTATTTCTCTCTCCTGGTTCCCCTCCTACTTAATTGCTTCTTCAGCATGTCTGTTTTGAGGCTCTTCCCTCATGTCTCTCTCCCCATATTGTATCAATGGGGGTCTTAGAGGACTGAGTGCCCTAGTTCCCTTCTCTTCTTGCTCTACACCTTATTTCTGGATGGTCTAATCCACAAATGCAATTCAAACACCATCCCCATGCAGACTCCTCACAGATCTACTTGTCTGTCCCAGATGCCTGATAAAGCGTTCAGAAGGTCTCATTTTAAGACTGTGTTTGGAGCTCTAAACTAGCTCCTATTTCAGACTTTTAAATCCCACTTTTAAATAATTGCTACAGCTTCTCAAGTGCTGCTAGATGAGAACGGATATTGTGTTCTCCAGTTTACACTTCAAGAGGAAATGACACAACTCCAAAATCTTCCTCATCATTTCTTTGTATTATACTTCTCGTAACCTGGATTTCATGGGGGGGGGGGGGGGGAGGGAGGTTTAGCCTTTAGCAAACAAACCCAGGCAAGAGATGGAAGCAGTAATAGTAACTTCCCTGGAAAAAGAAGGGACGCAAATAACATAATAGAGTTCTCACAGCTGCAAATCTGCTACAGCCCATAAAACATGCATGTACACACACATTCATATTTGCAGCTGTGAAAAACAGATTGGTATAACAATGACATCTTTAAAAAAGATTGCCAAAAGTGATTATTTCTTCCTTCCTCCATGTAGTTCTTCCAGGACTTTTCCATATGTGTGAAGGTCATGGTAGCCAAGACACCTTCTCCCTCAACACAGCATTGACAGCCTGAGCCTGCAAGTTGCTGAGCACACTCAGTTCCAGCTAGAGTCAGTGGGCATTGAGGGGACTCAGCCCCACACAAGGCCAAGTCCAAAAAGAGCTGCTGAAAGAAAATCTTTAAGTCTATAAAATGCAAAAATCTCAATAGTCAACAAGATAACACTGGATTTTTTTTTTGATCCAGCTCAATATTTTTCTAATGCAAACACAAAACACTTTCCTCCCTATATCTCTTGAAGGACTCTTGAGAGAATTTTCCTTGAGAGCCCATAGATTTTAGCTGATCTTTTTCTTCTTCTGTCCTGCCATGCAGAAATCGTGTCAACTTACCAACTTGTAAAGTTGTTATAGTCAGTTGTGTGTACTGAGGTGTTGAAACGTTACACAGATAGTCTCCCTGGTCATGTAGAGTCAGACCATTTATGTGTAAGTGATATGGCTTGGCTGTGTCCAAAGACAGTCTTTTTTCAAAAAATCTAGTGATTCCTGATGTCTTATTGAAAGATGCCAGAACAGAGGTAGATGCATTTTTTATTGCTTTCCAAATAAGTATGAAGTCTTTAATGTATGAAGAATTTTCAGCAGTCAATTCGCATGGAATTAAAGCATTATCTCCTTCCATTTGATGAACTGTACCTGAAATATATAATCAAAAGAAGCGACAACCAGTTTGAGGAAGCTGCTGTGAAGAGCACTCAGCCTTTCAGAGCATTGTTCACCCAGTATGATTTGCTCCATTAGCAAAAAAATCTACGCACACTAAAACCACTTTTTGAAAGGATGATTTCAGGTGCTGTAGTCTGGGTCTGAATATCAATTTTAAAACAAACAAACAAACAAAAACCCCAACAACAAAACATCCCTTTCTCATATTAAAGGTTTCTACTTTATTTTTGTTTATACTGATATGGGTTATAGATGTGCATCCTCTCAGCTCTGTCTCCCTGCCTAATGCTGTAACATTGTGAGAATCAGACACTAAAAACTGACATGAAACAAATTACCCTGATCTTGCACCTTTGCAAACAGAAGATGTCATATGTTAGACTCATTTCATGTTTTTGTTCAAAGATGTAAGTTTTTATAGCACAGGTTTTGTTCAAAATGTTTATTAAAGGAATAGTGCAAAATATTAATCTAAGTATCATAAAACAACAAATGCATAAAGGCTTATTTTAGAGAAAGAGGTATCTGGCTACCACTCCCTCGCTCTGCACTCAATACTATATTTCAGCCAACTGGGCCAAAACTAAAAAACACGGGGGGAAAAAATCCAACTAGAACTATGTCACAATTGCTAAAACGAACGAACAACATCACTGGCCGCTGGTACTGCTGTCTCCTACAGACCCTAATTAGGCCATAGGCACCAATTGTAGTCATGAACTGTAATGATTAGCAGGGGAATAGATTAACATTTGGAGTATGTGTATTTTTCATTTTATTAAAGAAAGGGGTTTCCTGGAGGTAGTAGACAAATTCTTGCACTCTCACCAAATTCATAATAGCTTGGGGTGAGCTCATGCAACCAGTACTGAGTGTTCATGCATTCTCCCAGTGGTGTCAATAGGACATGTCACAACAACAAGCCCTGTGTCAAACAAACATTAGAAAGACCGGGACACTAAATTACCATGTAGGCAAGGCATCTATTTTAAACTTCTACCACAGAAAGGACAAAATGTTTGGGTTGGACATGCCATACTTTCCTCCAGCATGTCAAGGATCCTTCTCACAGAAAAAAAGACCTGAACATCTGGCTTCACTTCAGTTGCACAGATCTCTCCCTTCTCTATAAAGAGAGGGAAGAATAGACTTTCTATAGGAAAAGCTGACATTAGGGCTTTGTTCTGAAGTAAGTCATTAGGATTTTTTAAGCCAAAGAAGCTTCAGGAGCTGTTCGTTTCCTTAGCTGAACATGATGTAACCTTAACTGTCATCTCACTGTCACCATGTAGATGCACTGCTTTCTTATGGCTCAGCTCTCCAGGAAGCTCTCTTGCACTTTAAAGTTATGCTCCAGGAATAGAGAATGGTTCAAACCCACCCATCCTCTTCCAGTCAGCAGTCCAGTTTTGGTCCCCAAACTGAATGTGCTACATTTAAGAAGAAGCTTTGTCTGTAACTTTCTTCTCACTTCTAATTGAATAAAGTCCATCCTTAATTACTTCGGTTCTTGTGTCTGGCCTGGATATGCTGCTATCTCCCCATATAAGCTCAGGCTTAGGATAGCTAAGAAAGGCAGAGCATTCCAGTTGTTCATGGGTGTATTGTTTTTCATATAAATTGCATAATGGGAGATGGGGGGGAGGGGGGAACTGTAAAGACAAAAATGTAAGAGACCACCTCCAGAGCAGAGCTAAATACAATTGTATGTATTTCGTTCATATTACAGTGTAGCAGTCACCTCATTCATGTCTCACCAACTTCCAAACTCCCCTTGGTATCCACACTCTGTACTGATGTCTATTCAGTATCCAGTTGACTCCTGACAACCCATAGCCCTGCAGTAGCTCTCACCTCCACCTACTAGTGGAAGTTTTCAACCTCTACTGTAATCTGCTTGTAATGTATTTTGTAGCTGAAGTGAAGTGGTAAAACCTTGAGCTGTCTGTGAATCCAGAGCCTCAGAGTTTTGGGCAGGGATCCATTGCATCTGGCCCACATGGCTCCCCATGGGTCAAGAAATTTGGCAGCATGGGAACAGTGGCAATTAATACTGCCACCCATGCCCACTGCCAAATTCCCAAGCCTTATGCAGTCAGATCAGGACCAGGCCATACTCCTTCCCTCCCCCTGCATTGCTGGACTGGGGCCAGGTCATATCCTTCCTCCTACCCTGCCCCTACATGGTAGGATAAGAGCTAGGCCACATCTCCTACCCCTGCCCCACACCTGCAGCTGAGTCAGGCTCCTGCACAATGCAATCTTTGGGAACCTGTCCAGTTACTACTTCAAGCCCTGTAATACTCAAGACACGTAACTGTAAGTGTTGAAATATTTATGAACAAGTTAAACAAGTCAACTAAGCGAGTCTATATGCTTCCCTTCTCCCTCCCCCCTGCAAAAAAAATCCAAATTAAATCCAGCAGAATTGGTTCACTGCTTCTAGAAGGTACTGAGCTGTTGCTGATTGTATTCACATCTGCTCTTTTTATTGCTGTGTGTCATATGCAGCACAGGTTCCTGTGGCATTATACAGCATGACACTCATACCAAAACTTACCTGAAACTACAGAACATCCATACAATAAGAAGGTGAGAAGAGAGTGCACCTTCATGTCGTCTTTGGTTCAGAGTTGTTTCACTCCCAACTGGTAATGAAAAGGAGAGAAATTTGGAAATGCCTCTATAATGCTTCTCCTTTACTATCATTACCTATGAGTATGAAATATATAGAATTATATATTAGAGTTTTGCTTTACCAGTTGCCATATATTCAAGGACCTTTTAGAGACAAAATACAAATCTGTATTCTCCAGACCATACCCACTAAGTCCCTGATCCTGCAGCTTTGCAAGTAGGTAGATCTTTAAGCCAACATGGAGCTCCACTAGCTCCAAAATATTTTAAATGCTTTTATCCTCAAAATACTCTGGTAAGGGAGGGAAGTCTTATTGCCCCTGCTACTTAGAGAAGAAGAGGTCAGCCTCAGAGGGCTGCAGTGTGGTATAGGCAGCTGAGCAAGGGCCAGCTGCAGAGAAGTAGGCAGTCCAGAGGAAGATACAGAGAGGAGCTGCAGACAGCTCTCTGGGGAGAGCAGTAAACTATGAGGGCAGTGCTTTGGCAAGCAAGTACTTGAGAAGCAAACCAAGAACAGCTGGGCAGATTGCAGTAAAGGAGAGGAAAGTAAGTGATGTGCTGAGCAGAACCCTCTGAGTCAGTTGAGAGTCAAGTGACTGAAAAGTATAGTTAAAGCCTAGCTCCAGAGCTAGAGAGGCAGCCTGGCCCTGACCTCCAGAGAGGGGAGAACTCCAGAGAGTCTGGGCTGTGAAAGGAGGGGACAGGTCAGCCCAAGTATCTAGAGAAGCTGGAGGGAGCCAGCGGGCAGAGGACTGGAACTTGCTAGGGGTTTGGGTATGGATGATAGGGGCCGTTCTGGAGGCCAGGGATCGTGCCTTGTCATAAGGAGCTTGAGACCAGATAAAGTCCTGCAACAGTCAAGGACCCAGTAGGCTACAGGGGCTAGAGCTGAGAAAGGGCCAGGGGTCAGTGTGTGAGCAGGGAAGGAGGTAAAATCAAGACTGAGCCCTGAAAGGGTGCAGAACCCGGTGGGCTACATGGTCCAAAGCCATGGGGTTCATAGGCTGAGTGTAACAGTCTGGAAAAAGTCATGGACTCAGAGGACTAACACCAATATAAGGCTAGAGGGTATAGTGAAGGACATAAGAGTAAGACCTGTGTGGCAAGGGCATGGCTGTGGGAGCAGCTGGAGGCCATGATTAAAGTCTTTAAGGCACCAGAGACCTGGAGGGGCACAACTGGGCTCCAGAGGGGTCAGAGCCAAGTGAGAGCTAATGTTCCCCTAGGGTAAGGGACTGTGTCTGGAAAGCTCACATTGGCCTTTGATGGTAGTCTCCCCAATTTCACCTGCAAGTCATGGCAGGCAGGATAACAAGGCAATCCCCTGAAAGGCCAGAAGGGAGCAAGCAGGACAAAAAGGGCCACTAGGAGGTGCTGTGGCCAACCTCAGAGACCAGGTCCTGCTACACTCCATTTTTACAATGAGAAATGGACCTAGAGAAAGAGGTTTACTGTTATACTCAAGGTCATACCAAAAATCTGTAGTAGAGCAAGGACTCAAACCCAGCTCTCCCAGGTCCCAGGAGGGGTGATGGGTGGATGAGTACAACATGGGATCTGGCACTCAGTACTCATAGTAAAGATGATACCTCTTATTAGACCAACAAGATTTTTGCAAAATGCAAAATACCCTCGCAGATGGTATGGTATCACTTTAGAGGGGTTGCTTGGCCCTATCAGGCCTCAAACCTTTGGAGCAACAGCCTTCCTGGTTGCAGTTCCTTTCTTCTGGCTGGGCCCCCTGTCACCTTAGGTCCAGTGCCTCAGATCTCAGCTTCCTAGCCCCCATCTTGCTCCTTCTTGGGCTCTGACCCTGACTTGCTCGATCTTAGTTCCAGACTCTGGAGTCTGTGACCCAGGTGAGGTTGCTCTCAGGCTCAGCTCCAGCCCTCTGGAGTCCCTAAGCAAGGCTCTAAACTGGGTGCTTCTGGGGCACCCGCTGTGGTACAAGAAAATGCTTGCACAAAAAAAGCAAACCCTCCCCCACTCTGGGTAACACCATACATCTTGCCAGCCCCACTTCCCTTGGAGCTCTCACCAGGGTGCCACCTGCAGCCCTTCTCTCCAGGGAGGTCTGTTCCCTGCATCACACTGGCCTGCCTTCCTTCCTTCAGGTGCTGGGTTTATATAGCCTGTAATCATTCACAGGAGTTTCTCCTTCCACATAACAGGCAACCTGCCCCTCTCTGCTGCAGCTTAATCCCACTGCTGTGCTCCTTTGGCTTCCTGTTACGCACAGGTATCACTGTTTTCCATACTTGCTCTTCCTGTCTGATTGGATGCAGATATTTCCTATCTTTTAATAACCCTGTCACCTACTAACCCTACCTAGTTGTCTCCCCAGAAGCAGATGAAGCAGCATGAAATACAAAATAAAAAGATAGGAGAGGACAAGTAAACAGAGTTTAACTGGAGCTGAAGGAAGTAGAAGAAAACTTTGCTTAGAAATTCAAGTTATATAGGGTATGTACAGAAGTTGCTTTTTTCCACCATTTAAAGCATTTTTTTGACATGACTCAACAGAAGCGTAAAACTTTTCAGCACTTTAAAAATGGGTACAGCACTTTAAATTAGGTATTACATTTTGAAGCACTATATTTTACAGCACTTTGGCAACCAACCGTAAATAACTTCTGTACACTGGTCAAATTTCTGACCAGTGAAGAAGCCCCAGGAGGCTGCAGAACACCCTCTGACTCCTAGCCTGGAAAGTGCAGGGAGGCTCAGAGGTCCCTCACCAAACACTGCATTTTTGTCATGTTTAAGAGCACTGTAACTTTATAGTGCTATAAAAAGTGCTCTTAATTACAGTGCTGTAAAAAGTGCACAGAGAACTTTTGTACACACCCATAGAAGTTGAAACCACCAAGCAAATCAGCAAGGATGGCACCAAACTAAGCTCAGTAAACAGACTTTTGTGAGGTTTACTCTGTGTAATCCATAAATGATCTGTGAATCTTTTCTTCCACTTGTAATTCCATTTGCTCCCTTGCAATAACTTGCAGGTGTATACAGTAGGGTTGGTTTTTTGGGGTTTTTTTGGTTTTTTTTTTGGGGGGGGGGGGGTCCATGCAGAGACCTCTAATCTCTGTTTCACTTGTGTAGAAGAAAAGATGTGAAAAATTCATGGCAACATGTGTGCAAAAATCAGCAATCAACACCAAATTGCAAACGTGACAGCAGTGGAGGTGGGCAAAGACACAAGCTAGATCTGTTTTCACAAATGCACACCTCTGCCGCCAAAGGGTTGAAGGTTCACCCATTAGCTCTGTTTATAATTCCAGGCCTGTTTCTGAATGACCACAGAGTTAATCTTTTGTCAACATTTACAGCTAGCTCAGTCAGCAGAATAAGGAAAGCAATCAACATGTCAAGCAAAACAAGTAGTCAGATTTAATTAAACAAAACACTGGGCCTGGAAGGAGACCTTATACAAGAAGGCCTTAAAATAGGTCATCCAAATACACTCTATCAGTGGCACTGAACCTCTGGCCTGAAAGGATGAACCACCCAGCCTGCGGGGCTCTCTGCAGGAGCTCCCGAAATTGCCACAGCTTCCAGAGCCACTCGTGGCAATTTGTGCCACCACTGCTCCCACCACCAAATTTCTGCATACGCGGAGATCCCTGTGGGCTGGATGACACGGTCCTGTGTGCCAGCCCAACTCTGGATAAAGCCAACAGACCTTCCAGCCATGAGGCTGGAAGGCTGAGCACTGCTGCATTCTATCATAGCTTTAAAATGTTGGTAGTAGTGACTGATACAACTGAATGTACTAGAAAGACAGCTTTGCTATGATAGACATATTTGAGTTGAGTTTCTCAGATAAATTCTAAAAACAAAGCAGCCTCATTTGTATAGGTCAGAAACCAAGGCAAAAAGAGAGCAGTATGGGGGCAAGCAGCTTTCTATGATAGTGAAAGGGATAAGAAATCCTCCCTTCCCAAACTGTACATTTCACAAGGACGTACATCTCAGCTAATTGGTATTTTTCAAGTGCATAGAAAAACTGGTTCAACCCACTTCCCAGTCTCAGTGGAACAAAGCATTTTAAATTAAACGAATCAGGAATGCTTATGGTTAGGGTATAGACTGGGGGAGAAAATTGGAGAAGCAACAAATTCAAGAATGCCTTCTGCCAGCCTGCATACTACCCTCCTCACCCCTGCATCTCCCTAGCTGGAATAGGTGACAATCTATATTGCACTGCCTCTGCCAGCCAGAGATGCTAGAATAAGTGTTTATTCCTATGCCATAGGGTATAAACAATACAAGGTTGGCCTCTAGACATGCTATCTACCAGTACACCCATAACCTGCTCCACCAGGCTTTAAACTAAGCCTGCAGAGGGACAGGGGAACTACCACCACTTCTGGCCTGCTGAGCAACTCTTGGAAAGCCAGCAGGCCAAGGCACTTAAGGGAGCCCACCCATGCCCCAGCCCTGGAACAACCAGTAAGCAAGGAAAGGGGACGCTTGCCTGCCTGTACACAAATGCCAGGAGCTTGGAAAATAAACAGGAAGAACTTGTCCTCCTGCTTAACACAAATAATTACAATGTCATAGGGATAATGGAGACATGGTGGGACTCCACCCATGACTGGACCGCGGGTATAAATGACTATACCCTGTACAGGAGAGATCGAGTAGACAAAAGGGGCAGGGGGTAGCTCTCTATGTCAAGGAGAGCTACGCATCCCTGAAAGCTGACATTGGTGACCAGGGTGGATGGCTGGAGACCCTCTGGGTTAAAATCCATGGGGAACACATCACAGGGGCACAATGGTGGGAGTCTACTACAGACCTCCCACCCAAAGTCAAGAGCTACACCAGGAGTTCGCCAGGGAATTGGCTGAGGCCACATGCTGCAGGTCCATGGTTGTCATGGGAGACTTCAACTACCCAGAGATTCATAGATTCATAGATATTAGGGTTGGAAGGGACCCACTCGATAGATCATCGAGTCCGACCCCCTGCATAGGCAGGAAAGAGTGCTGGGTCTAGATGACCCCAGCTAGATGCATATCCAACCTCCTCTTGAAGACCCCCAGGGTAGGGGAGAGCACCACCTCCCTTGGGAGCCCGTTCCAGACCTTGGCCACTCGAACTGTGAAGAAGTTCTTCCTAATGTCCAGTCTAAATCTGCTCTCTGCTAGCTTGTGGCCATTATTTCTTGTAACCCCCGGGGGCGCCTTGGTGAATAAAACCTCACCAATTCCCTTCTGTGCCCCCATGATGAACTTATAGGCAGCCACAAGGTCGCCTCTCAACCTTCTCTTGAGGAGGCTGAAAAGGTCCAGGTTCTCTAGTCTCTCCTCGTAGGGCTTAGTCTGCAAGCCCTTAACCATACGAGTGGCCCTTCTCTGGACCCTCTCCAGGTTATCCGCATCCCTCTTGAAGTGCAGTGCCCAGAATTGCACGCAGTACTCCAACTGCGGTCTGACCAGTGCCCAATAGAGGGGAAGTATTACCTCTTTGGATCTATTCGTCATGCATCTGCTGATGCATGATAAAGTGCCATTGGCTTGTCTGATGGCTTCGTCACACTGCCAACTCATGTTCATCTTGGAGTCCACTAGGACTCCAAGATCCCTTTCCACTTCCGTGCCACCCAGCAGGTCATTCCCTAGGCTGTAGGTGTGCTGGACATTTTTCCTCCCTAGGTGCAGCACTTTGCATTTCTCCTTGTTGAACTGCATCCTGTTGTTTTCTGCCCGCTTGTCCAACCTGTCCAGGTCTGCTTGCAGCTGTTCCCTGCCCTCTGGCATGTCCACTTCTCCCCATAGCTTTGTGTCAGCCACAAACTTGGACAGAGTACACTTCACTCCCTCATTCAAGTTGCTGATGAAGACATTAAAGGGTATCGGTCCAGGGACCGAAACCTGCGGATCTCATGGGACGAGTGCTAAGCTAAAGCCGATCGGTCGCAAAGCTTCCTCTCGTGCATGGATGACCTCTATCTGACACGAGGTCTACAGGCCAATGAGAGGTAAAGCGCTGCTTGACCTGGTATTGGCAACCGGGAATGACCTAATCAGCGACCTAATAATCAAAAGGAAGCTGGGTGACTGCGACCACGAGCTGATCACCATCTGCCATAAAGCTGGCAAGTCAGTCAGCAATACAGAAGTCCTTGACTTCAGGAAAGCTGACTTTGACAAGCTTAGGAGGCTTGTTGTTGAGGCCCTAAGGAACCATGGCTCCAGGGGGAGGAGAGTTCAGGAAGAGTGGTTGCTCCTCAAGGGAGTGATCCTTGATGCAAAAGCTAACGCTATTCCATCTCGGAGGAAAGGCAGCAAAAGGGCACAGCAGCTCCCTTGGCTCTCCAGGGAACTAGCAGACCTCCTGCGGCTAAAAAGAAAGACCTACAAAGGATGGAGGACTGGATCCACCTCCAAGGAGGAATATTCCACACTGGTCCGGTCCTGCAGGAAGTGAACCAGGAAAGCCAAGGTTGCGACAGAACTCCAACTAGCTACAAGTTGTGCAGGCCGGGAGCGGTCCGAGGCCCTCGGGGGGGGGTTCGCGCGGCGGGCTGTGGCCAGCAGCCTGGACACGCCGGGTTGGGGAAGGCAGGCGGCATGCTAGAATTAGGCACGGACGCTTAGTGGTTGATTTAAGATTATTTTACTTACACCGAAGATGGTCGCGGTGCAGGCAGGAAAACTTGCTTGAGTTGCAGTTACAGACAGAAAAGGAGAGAGGCGGACTAGAGTTCCTTCCCGTGAACCTTCTAGCCCAATCCGGTTGAAAGCTCTAAACCGCGAGCCTGTCGTGTCAACCGAAGAAAGTAACTCGAAGCAAAGAGCTCTGAATACACTCACACGAAGTTTGCTAGGCTCCGTGGAACTTGCGCGCAGGGAAGGGTACTTCAAAGGATCAGGCGGCAACGGGGAGAGGCGAGAGGCTGATCAGACCCCTATAGCCTTCTTGATATACACGCTGGGTTCAATAGGCTCCGCAGCGCTTAGAGATCTTCACGAGATGTGAAGTTCTCCTCCTCCTGGTGGTTGTGGAGTCCTCCCTTGCGGGGTTCTCCTCGGAGTTCTCCAACTTTGGCGGAAACCACTCAAGCCTCTTATACGGCTAGCAAGCCAATCGCTAGCTGCCACGTGGGAATAATTTAGAACTGGCCAATAGTGGGACACAAATTTGAATACGAATGGCGGGAACTCCTTGTACCGTGCATTTCTCTTTTTGTAACTAAGAAATGCACCCTGCAAAGAAAGCTACGAGTGGCGGGAAATAATTTAGCAGTGCCAAAGCACACACAAACAAAAATCACACCCTTGGGTTGTGACACAAGTATCAAGGACAAGAAAAAGTCCTTTTTTAGATATGTGGGGCGCCGGAGGAAAAGCAAGGGCAGCATTGGACCCCTGCTAAACCAGATGGGACAACTGACAACTGACACCCAGGAAAAAGCCAACCTATTAAATGGGTACTTTGCATCAGTCTTTCGTCAGTCCCATGGTACGCCCCTTCCCACTATGGGACAGGGGAGGCCTGATGAGGGAGATTCCCTGCCCTCCATCAATGCTGACCTTGTGAAGGAACACTTTGAGAGACTGGACACCTTCAAGTCAGCCGGCCCTGACAATCTGCACCCCAGGGTACTCAAGGAGCTGGCTAGTATCATAGCTCAGCCCCTGGCATGGATCTTTGAGAACTCCTGGCACTCTGGTGAAGTGCCTGAAGACTGGAAGAAGGCCAATGTGGAGCCTATCTTCAAGAAAGGGAGAAAAGTGGATCCGACAAACTACAGGCCCATCAGCCTGACCTGTATCTCGGGGAAGGTCTTTGAAAAGATTATTAAAGAGGCCATTCTTAACAGACTTGCTGATGATAACATGCCAAGGGATAGCCAGCACTGGTTTGTTGTGGGTAGGTCTTACTTGACCAGTCTTATGTCCTTTTATGACCAGGTGACCTATCACCTGGACAAGGGAGAGGAGATTGACGTCATATATCTTGACTTCAAAAACGTCTTCTATCTGGTATCCCATCATCACCTCTTGGCAAAACTGGCCAACTGCAGCCTCGGGTCCACCACTATCCTCTGGCTGGGTAATTGGCTCTGTGGTCAGACCCAGAGGGTGGGGGTTGACAGAAGTCAATCATCGTTGTGCCCTGTGACCAGTGGGGTCCCCCAAGGCTCTGTCTTTGGACCTATATTGTTCAACATCTTCATTAATGATGTGGACATTGGAGTCAGAAACGCACTGGCCAAGTTCGCTGATGATACCAAACTCTGGGGCAAAGCATCCACACCTGAGGACAGGAGGGCAATCCAGGCTGACCTTGACAGGCTCAGGAAATGGGCGGATGAGAACCTGATGGTGTTTAACACTGAAAAATGCAAGGTTCTCCACCTTGGGAGGAAAAACCTGCAGCATGCTTATAGGCTGAGCAGTGCTACGCTGGTTAGCACTACAGATGAAAGGGACTTGGGGGTCATGATTGACCACAAGATGAATATGAGCCTTCAGTGTGATGCTGCGGCTAGTAAAGCAAGCAAAACGTTCGCTTGCATCCATAGATGCTTCTCAAGCAAATCCCGGGATGTCATTCTCCCATTGTACTCAGCTTTGGTGAGGCCACAGCTGAAGTACTGCATCCAATTTTGGGCTCCCCAATTGAAAAAGGATGTGGAGAAGCTTGAGAGAGTCCAGAGAAGCGCCACACGCATGATCAGAGGTCAGGAAAACAGACCTTACGACGACAGGCTGAGCTATGGGGCTTTTTAGCCCGGAAAAGCGCAGGCTCAGGGGTGATCTGATGGCCACCTATAAGTTTATCAGGGGTGACCACCAGTATCTGGGGTAACGATTGTTCACTAGAGCTCCCCAAGGGATGACGAGGTTGAACAGTTATAAACTCCTGCAAGACCGTTTCAGGCTGGACATAAGGAAGAATTTCTTCACTGTCTGAGCCCCCAAGGTATGGAATAGCCTGCCACCGGAGGTGGTTCATGCACCTACATTGAATGCCTTCAAGAGAAATTTGGATGCTTATCTTGCTGGGATCCTATGACCCCAGCTGACTTTCTGCCCCTCGGGCAGGGGGCTGGTCTTGATCTTCCGAGATCCCTTCCAGCCCTAATGTCTACGAAATCTATGAACCTAGGTAATGTAAATGGTGCCCCAGGTGGCTGCTGTTGGAAGGAAGTTGTTTGCAATTCTCTACCACCTTTCATGGTAAGCTCAAGTGGGGCCACAGGATTTCAACCCCCTAGAAAAAGAGTCAGTAATCTGACTTGGGTGGTGGTAGGACCCTCACTGCTAGAGTGAACAGAGGACCATCAGGGATGATAATCACTAAGGGAATTGTAACTGTACCTTAGTTCTGGGTCTGCGCTTGCAAAAGAGGTCCTGATCATGATGGGCTGCAGTCTTCTATTTCTTTATTAGACAAATAGTCCTGAGTTATGGTGACAGAATTGTGAACTTGTCTGAGATGCTAGTCAGTGAGAAACTTGGAACATGAGCTTAATAAACTCCAGATGGTGCCTGTTCATGGAGATAATCTGGCAGCCTTGCTGGAATGATATACATGCAGCCTCGATGGGATGAGATGCACCAGAAGGCACACTTGATAAGGACAAACATAGGAGGGGAAAATACTAATAGCCTTGAGAAATTATAAGTAGCCCGGGTGTACACAGGTTTGTACTCCCCTCTCCAATTGAGGGAATTATTGGCAAGGCAGTGTGCTGCAGAGGGACACAACAGCCCAGTGGCCACCTCCATTCCCCATAGAGTCAGACCCAGTCAATCAATTCCTTAACTATATACAAATTTATTATTACAACAAAACCAATAAAGGGTAAGGACATAGCTATATATATATATATATATATATATATATATATATGTGTGTGTGTGTGTGTGTGTGTGTGTGTGTGTAATATATATATACAAATTTATAAAACAAATAACCTTATCCTATACACACACACACACACACACACACAATTATTATTAAAAAATACAGATGAACAATAGAACAACCCAGAACAAAGGATATTGATTGGGCAACCTTATAACTCTATTAATATACAACCTATTACTTCAACTTATTCACATAAACTATAAGGCACTGTCTACAAATATAACAGCAATCCTTAGACTACCTGGCTGCCCTCCAGGGCAGGGGCCCCACTTCCAAGGTACCACTGCAGGAAAGGAGGTGGGGGGAAAGAAAAGGAGAGGGAAACCCCAAAGACTCCTAAGCCCCCCCGTTATCACCCAGGAGCGGCCCACATGGTGCCCCTTCGCAACCCTGGGGCGTCCCTCCCCAGTGGGGACCCTCTCTCTAGGGTAATTTACTACTCCACAGTCCCGGAGGGTTGCCTTCTGTTCTCCAGGTTGAGCTCTGATCGCCACTGGGCTTTCCTGCCACTGGCTCAGCTTAGGGCCATATAGACCGCTGTGTGTTTGCCTTGTTCTAGGGGTTGGAGGTCCGGACAGTCTTGTGCAGCACTGGGGCTTGGTCTGCTCCTGGACACTCTGGGCAGCGTTGTCTGCACTGAGCTGCTGCCCTGTGCCAGCAGCTATAGACCTGAGCCACCTCAAGTGGCTCCCAGGGTCTCTCACCCTCCGTGCAGCGCCTCCGGCACCAAGCTCCCAGTCTCTTGCGGCTCCAAAGATCCTGCTCCGTGCACTGGCCTGTACACCGTGTCTCTGGCTGCACACCAAAGGTTGCAGACCTGAGCCATCTCACACAGCTCCCAGGGTCCAGACGCCATGCACCATGCTGTGCACCAAGAGCCTAGCTACTGGAGCTGTCTGCAGCTCCCCACAGATAGAAGTCTTCAGGGGCTTTTCTTGTGCTACTGCTTTGCCCTGCCAGGCAGCTCTCCTCAGCTCTTCTAAGACCCGCTCTTCTCTCTTCTTTCTCCCCAACGCATCTCCCTTGTGCTGGGTACACAGCTCCTTTTATACGCTCCAGGGCTCCGCCCCTGAAGTCTTCGGGACCTGACAGAGTTGCAGTCTTCAATCAGGTGTGAGAGAGCTCTTCTCCCCCTCCCCTCAGGAAAGGGGCGTGACTTTATTTCTCTTGCACCCTCCTGACTGGTGGATGGGCTCCACCAATCAAAACAGCAGAATCTCAAGCCTGGGACTCAACCCAAGCTCTGAAAGGTGAGCCTGCTACATATACTTAGTGCCAAATGGGACACTCACAAAGGAACTGTTCCTAGGTAAGGAGGTTCAAAATGTTACAAACAGGATAAAAACCAATGAGAGGCATGTACCACATGATGAGCAAAAGTACTGAAGTTAGCAAACAGTTACAAAAGTTCAGCACCAAGGTGCTGACCAGAAAGTACTTTAGTGGCAGGTTGGCAAAAGTAATACCCAGCTGTGCTATAACAAAGCAGCTGTTACACTAAATAATGGGAAATACATAGTGTTAAAAAACAGTTTTCACTCAAAAGTATAACTGTGAAAGGGTCAAAGACCACTCTTGAGAAGTTAGAAAACAAGCAACTTGAAAAGAAAAATAAAGTGAAAACTTTACAAGTTGCTTTAAATCCTGCATTAAGTTAAACAAATTGGACAGGGTAAATTATATTGTGGACATCCTGGACATCCATTATTTGGGATGTAAGTAAAGGGTAAAACAGTTGAAAAGCCAACCTCATATGAGACAGGGAAGACTCATGCTATGCCGTAAGTTGAGTAACGAGGGGAAAAACAATAGTGCTGTCTGTTTCATAACTATAACAAAGTCCTGGAAAATCCCACATACAGGAAATTAATAAAAGGTAACAAATATAGAAAGAGACAAAGCCTGCAGCTGCCTCCATCTCCTTTAACAGGGAGGAGAAGTATTTGTAGAAATAAAAAATAAATAAAAACCCTGCTCCCCAATCCACTGAATTCTCCATAATCAAACCAGACAATGTTGTCACAGGGGAAACTCAGGAAAGTATTTTATTGAACACAAAACACTAACGTCTAAAGCATCAGACTCCACAAGTTAGTGCTGTAGCTCACTAAAATGGATTATTATTAAAAAAAAAAACCCTAATTCTATGTATTCAAAGCTCTAACTTAACAAGAAGGGTCAAGTTTAACAAAAGGCAAATTCTAGATTCCGGTTGTCTGCGCATTTCTGAAACTGAAAAGGGGGGACAGGGGGAGTGTCCACCTCTGCTCCCACTTTGAGAGCTCAGTGCCTGGTCAGCACAGCCTTCTACCAGAGCACCCTGTGAGCAGTGGGTCTCAGCTCACTAGTTGATTAGAGTTGGAGTCCCTGCTTTTGCATGCCTCCAGAGCTCAAGCTCAGGGAGTGAGAGCTGCTGTTCTTGGTCCTTCCCCTCCTTCTTTCTCCCCATTGAGGTCAGCAGGGCTCCAGAACCCTGAGAAAGTAGGCCCCTGCTAAGAGCTCACATATGATGCAGCCATAGGGAGCAGCAACTGCACCACAGCCCACCCTCCCGATCCTCCTCTAAATATAGCCCAACATTATTTCCCCTCCATACTCGAAATAAACTCCCTACCAGCTATTTATTACTCATATTACAGTATGAGTTCATACTATAAATAAGACGCCATATCAGTTATGAACTGCTGCCAGAGTCTTCCACCTATTCACTCCTTTGTGAAATCCTATGAAATATGAACTTTCATTTCTCCCCAGGGGAACTTTTACAATCTTTTCTCCAATGCCTGATGATGGGTGTTTGTGCCCAAAAGATTGCACTTAAAGATTTGTTGCTGTTGCAAAAATCTTGGTGGTCTAATAAAAGATATAATCTCTACTACGAGTCCTGATTTTTCCTCTAAACCAATGTGGCTACAACTTGGATACTTTAAATTACACACATCCCTTACAACATCATTATAATGTGGAAGAAAGGTTTCAAGCAAGGTTGACTTTTGTTTATAAAACGGCTTCGAACCCTATTTAAGAATGTGTATGTGTACACACACAAATACACATAAATTACTTCATTTCTTTTAAACATAAAACTACTTGATTTTTTTTATACTACCATGTTTCACCAATACTAGTACATGATAATTAAATGTACTCAGGATGTAAACCAGTGTCTTTTCTTGTGCTTAGAGGGTAACAAACAGTTAGCTGTAACATCAGCTGGTGTTAACCCTTGACCCACTATTTATTTTCAGCTGCTAGAAGCAATTTTCCATCTTATCAAACTACTGATTTGGTTGTTCTCAGCCTTAACCAAATACATTTTAAAGTGTTTTTGCTTAGTCAAACAGATTTTTAAAAGTTTTCTTCCCTGAACTATAATGTTACCTGAATTTCCAGCTGAAGTTTCTTCTCTTTTACAAAAAGAGATTAAATATCAATATTGTTTTGTTGGCCATGCATGTGTGCAGACATGACATTTTTATTTGTAATTGTGTTTTTATATATGTTGTTTTGCCTACCTGTGTACTAATCACTTTGCATGTCATGTTCATGTTCATGTTGTGTTAAAATTTATACTGGCCAATTGCCCGTCAAGAATGACGGGGCCGGGTTGGGGGTGGGGGGAGCGAGTATGGAGCACTGCCACTAAATGCCCTGTACTGCTGCCGCTCTGCCTCTGGCCCCATGGGCCCCACCCCACTCCCTCCCCCCCAGAACCCACTGTCATGGGGGGGGGAATGGGGGCCTGTGTCCAGCCCCACCCCTGCTTCTCATCCAGCCCCATTCCCCCCGCTCTGCCCTCCCCTCCCCTCCCCACCACATTGGGTCTGGGCCCGTTGCTCGCCCCCCTCCTTCCTCCTCTGCCTTGAAGGAGCAGGGCTGGGGATGTAGGCAAAGCCAGCAGCCCTGGCCTCACTCCCTGCTGTGGCCCTGCTGAGGGACAGTGGGGATGGCGCTGCCATGACAGTGGAGACTGAGGGGATGGGGGGGCAAGGCCAGCGGGGCAAGGCCCTGCTCCTTGGAGGCAGAGGGCAATGGTGGGGATGGTGCCACCATGACAGTGGGGACTGAGGGGCAGCAGGAGGCAAGGTTAGCAATGCTGGCCTCGCCCTCTCCCCCCCACTCTGGCCCCTCAGTCCCTGCCATCTTGGGGGGAGTGTGTGGGGATGAAGCCCCCCATCTGGCTCTGTTTTCCCCACTCCCTTCTGGCCGCATTAGGTCCAGGCCTGTTTCCCACCCGCCGTCTCCCTCTGCCTCCAGGGAGCAGGACTAGGGAGGGGGGCAAGGCCAGGGCTGCTGGCCTCTGCCCCCCACTCTGGCCCTGCTGAGGGACAGTGCCGCCATGACAGCAGGGACTGAGGGGCTGGAGTGAGAGCGAGGCCAGCAGCACTGGTCTTGCACACTCCCCCCGCCCCCGGCCCCTCAGTCCCTGCTGTCATAGCAGTGCTTCTGTCTGTGCAACACACTCCAATTGGTTGTTCCAGTAAGCATTGTGATTGGCTGCTGAGACAACCAATCAGAGTGCAAATGAAGTGTTATGGACAGACAGACAGACAGACTAAGGCTTTTATAATATTAGAATATTCTAGAATAGTTCCCCCCCCACCCCGCACCGCCACTGCCTCCACCTCCCACTCCACTCCATCGTCGCCACCTGCAGGGAGCGCTGCTGGCCTCGCCCCCCCCCCCAATCCCCTGTGCCCCCACCATCATGGCAGCACTCTGCCACACAGCCATCCCCTGTCCCAATGCTGTATTCACATTTTGATTGGTTGTTTCAGTCAGCCAGTCAGAGTATGAATAAAGTGTTATGGAATGACAGACTGACAGATTAAGGCTTTCATAATATTATAAAATTATAATAATTTATCATTATTAGGGCTGACGCAGCAGCAGTGGGGGGAGGAGCAGGCATGCCACAGCAGTGAGAGGGAAAAAGTGGGCCTGGGCCCGATGTGAGGATGGGAGAAGCTGGCCCGCCACAGCGTTGGCAGGGAGGGAGCAGCTGGCCTGCTGTGGTGGTGGTGGTGGGCAGGGATCAAGCAGCAGGCCTAGGTTGACACGGGGGAAGAGTGGGCCTAGACCCAAGGCAGGGAGGAGACCCACTTCTCCCCTCCCCATGGGACACCCTCCTTGTGATCCATTGGAACATTTGAATTTTCATCCCTGGGAAAAACTGGCCCTGGATGAAGCTTTTCTTTAAGATCAAGCCTCCCTGAAGTCTGCAGAAACTGAAAAGGAAAGTAGAGTTCTGGAAGGTGAAGAAGGCTTGGAAAAATCAGAAACCAAGAAGAAGGAACCCAAAGAAAACAAGTGTTTCTGGTTCAGGAGAAAACCAGGATTTATGCTTTCACCTGTGGGCTGTAAGTGGGTGTACTTGCTTGATGTTCTTTCAAACATGCCAACTTACAAACCAACGCCATTATACAAGCAGTGTTAAATTAGGCTGCTGCTCTTCCAATATAAATTGTAATATACTGATGAAACTTGGACACAGATTCACTGTAAATTTAAATAATCAATATCCCTAATAATTTTTCCTCTTCCCCCCCACATTCTTTTTTTAAAACATCAGTCTACTTGGTCAGAAGAAGAAGCTGGAGATGAAGGGAATGCTAGATGCAGAATGAAGTAGAGGAGGTCATACAGGAGTGTAGGAATGCCAAAGAAAAAAGTAAGGCAGCAATCACTGATTTAAGCAGACTCCTTGCTCCCTTATCTCTGACATATACAGAATCATTTTTGGATAATGTGCTTAGACAGACCTAAATTGCCATTTCCTTCACTGTGAAAACATCTTGTTTTTTTAATGAAGCTCCATCACTGTTTGAAAGTGACTGACTGTAACAGAGAGCTGGTGGCTCCTGTTACTATAAGAAGAAAAAGTGCAGCTGGAGGGCATGTGTAGATGAAACGGGGGACCCTAAACTGAATCGGTGGATTTTTTAAAACATTGTTTCAATTTAGAGCCCTTTAAACCCCTGTGTTGTGCACACACTTGAATTTACCAGCCTCTTTAGTGGCAGGGAGGGGAGGGTGAACCGGCAGCGGGTGGAGTGGTCCCTGGGCTGGGGCAGGGGGCTGGAGTTTCCCTCCACAGGAATGGCGGCTCCCTGCCCCAGGTGGTACCCACCCACAGGCACCTGGCTCAGGCAGTCCCAGGGGGCACCGCAGCTTCAGAGGGAAACACCAGGCCCCCATGCAGCTCAGGCAGGCAGGCAGGCTCCAGGAAAAAAGGCGGAGCCTGCCTTCCTGGGCTGCTGTCAGGCTGCCTGCACGGGCTTCCTGCAGAGCCCCTGAGCTACACAGAGCCCGTTGCTTCACTCCATGGCTGTAGGGCAGCAAACTAAAACACCTCCTTGGAGTTTTAGTTTGCTGCACCCCAAGTCATTTAAGGCGCATTATACTACCGAATTTGCTACAGCAGCTGGAAATAATGCGCAATATGCCACTGAGGCATGCAAACACCAACACCATTAAAGTGGTACAAAAGCATTTAATCCACTTTAAAGTGTTGTGCACACATGCCCCTTGTTTCGTCTACACACAGCCAGAGGGGCCAGGCAGTAGCAAAACCCTGCTGCCCAGGCAGGGGGGAGACCCACTGGGGAAAAGGTTTGCACTGCTGTCAGTCAGACGCTCTCTGCCTCCAGCTAGCCTGCTACAAGGGAGCAGCCAGCTGGAGAGCTGAGACCATGACTGCTTACTGCAGGTTTGGCAGCCCAAAATAAGCTGACAGGGCAACAGCTAACTCCACTAACGGGAAGCTGCTAGGGCAGGAGTTTTAAGTTGCCATGGCAGCCAGTAATTAAGCCTTGCGGAGGAAGCCCTGCATGTGCTTAGGGAACCACCTGGCCAGGAGGGGGCCAGGCCTGATGCATAGAAGTCCAGGGCCTGAGCTGGTCAAGCAGTCTTGCCCTGCAAGCTGCTGGATAAAGAGCTCTGGGCCAGAGAGACTGCTGGGGAATGCCAGGCTGATTCAGAGCTACTCTCAGACCTGCCAGCTGAATAGTGATGCCTTTCAACAGGAACACCTCCCCAGCAAAGGGGAAAGGGAAGGAGAAGGGGAAGAGGGAGTCTGGCTGCCAGACAGCTAGGTATTACTGTTGCTGGCTATACCTAGAGCAGGATAAGTTTTGTTAGTGTTCATATCTGGTGGTTTGTGGAAGGGACTGTTGAGGGGTGTTTTTTGGAGGTCCCATTAGTGCCCCAGATGCATGTGACTACTTTGAGCCCTGCTACGGGCAAGCTCGAGGTATAGTCAGAGGGCCCAGTACTTGGAGCAGGGAAGAGCTTGGGGCCAGAGGGCCTAGCACAAGAATAGAGTGGAGACAAGGGCCAGGGGCCCAAACTCCTAAAGGGGCTAAGCCAGAGCCCGATAGGGCAAGACTAGGGTTGGGGCCCAGAAGCTGGGTCCAACACAGGGGATCTAAGCTAAGTGGCCCAGTAAGAAAAAAGTGGCAGAGGCCAAGTGGGCAAAGACCCCTATAAGAGAGTGACTAGACTGCTTGATACCATCTGCAAGGCATGGGCACGGTGTAAAGCGAAGGACAGAGCCATGTAATTAGCCCTTAAGGCAACAAGCACAAACACAAGAGGAGATCTGACTTGGCAAGCCCTGGGGCAGCCTCCCTTTTCCTAAAAGACAATAACATCAAGGTATAGCAGGTAAGCAAGGGCTGAGTGGCCATCAGGAAGTGTCACGGCCACCCCTGGAACAAGTGCTTGCTACACAGATATAGTCTGGTGAAAAGAAATTGGAAGAAAGGAGAGAGAGAAAAGGGTTCTTCCTGGCTGGTTGCTCTTCCTCAAGATGGGGCATGTCCTTACTGATCCATAAGATCTAGATTGGGTCACATCATCTCTGATGCAGCTGGATCTTTGTCTGGACATGAGGAGACACTTGGAAACCTCTCAACCACCTTCCTGTCTGGCAACCATGTAAATCAATAGGGGAAAAGAAAGGCTCAGTTATAACTTATGAGGAACACCGTTCCCTTTTAAAACTTAAGCCTTGCTGTTTCTCACAAGGAGAGACCAGTCATTGTCACCAGTTCAACTCCAACCCAAGCTGGCAATAAATGACTAAACCTTCTGATGGCTGTTGAATGACCTGCACTAGGCATGTAGCTGGACTTGGATGGTATGGACACGTCTCAGGTCAGAAATGGCTTCCTTGTTAGCAAATCAACAAAATGTCCCCAGACTGAAGATGACATGGAGACTAAACTCCTGGTCCCAGATCCGTCTTAGCTGGTGGTGAGGTCTATTGTCTGCACAGGCTGGCAATCTTCCGTGTTACTGCTGCTCAGACTCTGCTTGTATGAAGGATGCATAGGGAATTTCAGCCTTTTCAAGTCTGTTACTGCATCAACTTCCATGAGCAACTCCCATGGCCTGATATGTAACCCCATGCAAATATTAAAGTAAGAAAGTTGATCTTAGAGCCCATTCATGGATCATACAAAGAGTTAACTCTTCTAGGGGCTATACCCAGACCTGACATACATACAATCTATGTGAACACATGGATTTCGCTCTTTTCATCTAACTTGGTTGGTCTGGTAATGAGAAGGCTGCATACATAATGAATACAAGACTTCAAATAAGGTAGAGAGAGAGAGTTATTTGTATCAGTCTGAAGTCAGGCAGAAAGCAGGGCAGATTTGCACCTTTTAGCCTAACTAAATCAGAAATGCTGCTTCTTATTTCATCAGTTGCTAAGAAGAAACCTTCTTAGCAACACATGAGGTATGTAATCTAAAACCTGAGGAAAACCACTACAATTGTCACTTAGCTTACAATCTCTGTTTTTCCTGTTTGTGTGCAGCATCTAATATGTTAGGCCCGATCATGAACGGTTGCCTATGCAATATTAGCACTATGTTAGAAGGATGTTGTAAACAGTTAAATACCTCTTACACTTGGGTATGTTTCCAAAACACACACAGGAGTTATGCTTGTGGAAGATCGTGTGAGAACATATATGACTTAAGCTTTAAATCAATCACTACTTAAATCTGTAGAATATTATTTTTTCCTCTCTTGCAGATTTATGACCTAGAAAATGAACTCCAGAATGAGCTCCACTGCAATTCAGATGCCCAGAAAGGTATCCACAAGTTTGAGACTCATTTTAAAAACTGACTCAGCAGGTACTTTTGTGAAGCCCCTTCGTTCTAAATACTTCATGAAATACCTGGTCCCTGGGATGACAGTCCCTGGGATGAGATGAGTCCTTTAGCATATGCAATCTTCTCTTTGTGGAAGACAGAATTTATCTGTGCTAGGGTATTTTTTAAAAATGTTTGTTTCCTGTGGTACTATCAATTCACCAAAAACATCTGTAGCATTTGTAGGAGGGCTGGGATCGTCAGGAATCTGGCATTGTTAAATTGTGCTCATTAAATCCACGGCATTAGAGCCGGGGTGGATTGGACCAATGGCAGACTCCATTTCCCAGCAGCCCCTGCCTTCATGGCTGCAGCCATTTTCCATGGAGTTCCCAGCAGTGGCAGGGCAGTGACAACCAGGGACAACCAGGGTTTCCATGGAGACCAGCCCCTGTAGTGCTGGCAGGGCACGAGGCTGGGTGGGGAGCTGCTCTGGGGCCAGGATCTTGCAGTGGTGACAGTATGGTCGGAGCCAGGGCAGAGCTGTGATCTGCTGTCTACCCGCCCTGGGCAGGGGTGTGCAGGCAGATCTTGGCTCTGCCCCAGCTCCGGACTATGCGGTCACCGGAACAAGATCCCAGCCCCACCCCAGGGCAGCTCCCTGCACAGCTGCACAGCCTGCCAGCATTGCCAGGGCCAGTCTCCATGGAAACCCTGCCCCTGAGCTGTCACTGCCCTGCCCCTGGTAGGGTCTCTGTGGAAACCAGCCACAGTGACATGGGCAGGGGCTGCTGGGAAATGGAGTCCAGCCACTGGCCAAATCCGCCATTTTGCTCAATCCTGAGTTAGTGCCCAGGATAACAATTCTGTTGGTATAAAAGATAGCTGTCTCCCTCTGCCCTGACTCTGTAAACAGGAATAAAAGGCAAAAGACAGGACAAGATAGCACCTAGGAGACTAACTGGTTCAGAAAGATATAGCTTTCATAGGCAAAGGGATTAGATTTAGTTTTGTCTCTATCATTGGTGATAAAATGCTGTGAGCTCAGGTACTGCAGTACTGTCATTACTAAGTACATCATCCATGCGTCAGCATTTTATGTATGGGAGCCTGGAGAACTTATCCTTGATATGTCATTAATGCATATTCTCTTTTCTTCAACACTCTCCCAGTGTTGCTTTCATTATTGTTCAGGACAGCTCAGGAGAATGTATTTTTTTCACATCTGCAAAGAGTGGTCCAAGTTGAACTCATGTTAAGTTCAAAGCATAATAATTTCTAGCATAATATGAATACTACCCATAACAACTTCACTTTGTAATGCCTCCAGCCCTTGGGCCCATATATTAAGACATTATGATATTTTTCTGTTTGACTGTTCTGGGAAGACCAGAAGAACCTGGGTAGGATGCAGGATCTAATTAATAAGCTGCAATTACAAGTGAAAAGCTACAAGCATCGAGCTGAAGAAACCATAAGTGACAAGGGCAGGTGCTCCGTGGCATTGCTTGTTTTCAGTTTGATCAAGACATATTCAAAACTTATTCATTAGCTTTACTGAGAACTTTACTGCTTACATAAAGAGCTGCTTTATCTTGATTAATACTGTGGGCTGTCTGTGGGCTCAGTGTTTAAACAGTACTTACTTGGTCTTTTATATCCTGTAGAACAGGCCTTGTGGCCTGTGAGAATTTATGGGCTCCCGTCTGGCCAGCATACCTCCCATTGTACCTGCTGCTCTGGGCTCCCCCTCCCTCTTCCAGCTTCTGCTTCCTGTCCTGCTCTCAGGGCCAGAGCTGCATGGTGGGAGTAGGACCAGAGAGGGATCTGTGCTGCTGACACTGAACACAGCGGGGAAGAAAAGAGCCAAGCTGTCTGTGTGACTGGGAGCAGAGCCAGGGTGCATGTGGAGAAGAGGGAGGAACAGGCTGTCTCCAAGACAGACCAGGGAGGGACCCAAGGAGGGCTGCCCTTACGATGTGTGGCCCATGGAGCATGTGTCTTGGGAGGTTGTGGCCTGTGGGGTGTGCAGCTGCCCCCACCTCCGAGAATCTGGAAAGCCCTGCTCTAGATGGATTTTCAGGTGCTGTGTCTTCTTTCCTCCAGCGGTTTGGATCAACCAAACTGAATTTTCCAGGATATTATATAAAGCAGCTTTGACTGTGATCCCTGAAAAGTGCCTGTAAACTGGTTCCCTTTAATAGTCACCCCCACCCCTATTTTGAAAGAGCCCGCTCATATTAGATGGCAATCTGCACCTTCAGTGGTATACCACCTGATATCAGAGAGGCAGCCACCGCCAGGGTCAATCTCATTGCCTGCAGGACAGGTTGAGCTAATATTAGCCCAGCCCATTTGCGCTGCTCAGTGCTTCATACCATGCAGCAGATCCAGCCTTGCTCTTGCCTCACCCATACCTTGGAACCCAGTTCCTCACTCCTATTTACCCTGTCTAGTGCTCGGGCCTCCCCAGCTCCTGATCTCTGGCCTGACCTAGACTATAGACATGTATAGTGCTAGGGACTAGGAACATGATTCAGACTCCCTAGTTATGAACCTGTTGTGCAGCCCTGGCCCCAATCTGGATTCCCTCGCAGGTTTAGATACTGGATAAACCCTATGCTAGCAAGACTGCTTACTCCTCAGTTCTTACAGATAGCTTGAGAGATTCCTTCTACTTAAACTGGGCTTCCTTCTATTTTGAGAGATTCCCCCTATTTGCACTAGAACCAGCAAAATCTTATCCCTGTGAGGTTTGTTTTTCAAAGTTTGGTTAAGTACCCTAACCATTTTACTCATAGGCATGTTCATTGCTGGTATCCTTGAATGTTTTCAAGCATACTATGCTTTCAAACTTACAGGGGGAAAACATCTCCCATGCTTTTTTTTTTCTTTTATCTTCCCAGTAGAAAGAACCAACACGTATCTGGTGCAACCTTCTATTTCATTTGTTTCTGTTAATATTAAAGCAAAACTGTAAGAAGGAACACTGTAGTCTGCTATATCAAATATATTCTTAACATACCTTGCTCATTAAGCAGGTATAGGCAGATAATTTTTTCCCCTCAGTGGGCACATCTATATGTGCAATTCATGTGATGCAATAAGCTCTGGCATATATCACACTCAAAATCACAATGAGCCAGAGCAAAGCAGCCCTGACTAGCAGGAGGTCGGGGAGAGGAGTGGGCGGGGTGCATTCTGCCAGTCTGGGGCTGCTCTGACCTGACTCAACATGCTGGGGAGGGAGGGGCTGGCTGGGACTCAAGAGTGCTTTAGTGAAGGGCTATCTGCTGCCTAGCCCTGTACTAGAGCACCCTTGTGCCCCAGCCAGCCCCATCAACATCTACATATGCACTACTGTGCACAAAAGAAAGCTGCCATAGGATAGTACTTGCATTTACAAGTACTAATGTACAGCAGAGTCAATTAGATTACTGTGGTCTAATAAGGCCACATGTGTAGATACTGAGACTTTAGTGTGGAGCTAATTAGGTAACTGCAGTAAATGTTTCCTATAGATGAGCCCAGTATGTAGTTAAAAACTTTCCTCTCTGATAATGGTTAATTAAAAGCATCATTTCCTTTCTGTCAGGAGGATTTCTACCTGAGCAATATGGCCTCAGCCCTAGGAAATTGCTGGATTGCACTATGCTAACCTACATTTTGAGGAAAGTTAACAGATTTTAGAGTCAAGTGGAGACAGCATGTTGGTGATTTTGGACTATTGTAGGCACCACAAAAGTTATTAATATCAAGTAATATATTAGTTGATTCTGAACTAAAGGAAACCAAAAAAATGTTGCCAAAACAATGTTCTAAAAGACTCCTTTAGTGTATCATTGGGGCTTGACTTGGGGTTGAAAGGGAGTGAGGCAGTTTGGAAAGCCCTTCTCTTTGGTTACCCTAATGGCAGTTCAATGTCAGTGCAATCCTGTAACTTACATGGAGTAGTGAAGGCAGGAGCTGGAATCATCTTTACTTTGATCACCGCTTGAAATGAAGACATTATCTAAACTCTTAGGCTCTAGATATTAGGGAATATGTTCTAGATAAGCAGCCAGGGGCACAAAGAAACTGTCGTGCTCTAACCCAAGTGAGGAGAAGTTAAAGGGGGCACTCAATCCTATCCCGATTTCCTTTCTCCTGCCTTGTCCATTCTGTGGCCAGATATTTCCAATTTTTCTTTCCACACAAAAACAAATAAAACCAGACTTGAAGACTAAAAGCAGCTGTTATAGACTAATACAGTTCCTTTATAGATAAAGAAGATGTGTTAACTTAAACCAGCTTCTTGCCTTATATTACAGCAGGCTGTGATGCAGGGATTGCTGATTACGTGGCATTCTGAATGCAGCTTTCAGCATACCCTTTTGTGTTTTATTTATTCACTTGCTGGTTCCTGAGGATCTGAGTTCCTCCAGTCCCATGAAACAAGTGAGAATTCAGCAGAGACACAAAGTAAAGATGTCACACAGATTTATTCCTAGGAATCATCTTTTATTTAAATTAAATTTCTATAGCAGTATAATTTACACTATTCACGTGTTACTGGATTAAAGAATACATTTAGTTAAATGTAATTACTTGTTATCAATGGCATCACCCATTGTTTGCCACTGCACTAAACTGAGAGACAAGTGCCTTGATTCTATGCACAAAGAGATGGAGGTTAAGGAGAATGGGATGCCTACTTTTTCTTGTCAGCTAGGTTTGCTCTAAAGGCATAGCTGCTGTGACTCAAAAGGGCTTAAACATTGAGTCGGTAAGTGCCCTACAGGGGGTATGGATATAAATGAGCACAGTGAGCCTGTTTTTCTATCAAGAAGGATAACAAAAAAAGGCACATAAGCTAGGGACAGAAGTTGCACATAAATTGGTTTAAGTGATCAGAAACAGGTTTAAACCTGTAACAGAACAGAAGCTCAGTGCACATAAAGCAGTTTCGAAATGGCTGAAATGGGTGTAGCAGGCTCACCTTTCAGAGCTTGGGTTGAGTCCCAGGCTTGAGATCCTGCTGCTTTGATTGGTGGAGTGCATCCACCAATCAGGAGGCAGCAGGAGAAATAAAGTCACGCCCCTTTTGTGAGGGGAGAAGAGCTCTCCTGGACCTGATTGGAGACTGTAAACTGTCAGGTCTGGAAGACTTCAGGGGCAGAGCCCTGGAGCGTATAAAAGGAGCTAGGTGTCTAGCACAAGGGGAAACGCTGTTAGGGACTCAAAAAGAGCAGAGCCAAGAAAAGCTGGGGAACTCTGCCCCAGTGAGCAATAGGCTCCTGAAGCTCCCACTAGAGGAGCAGCCTTGGGAGCAGCGTGAGACCGCTCAGGCTGTTGACAGTGCACAGGGACGGTGTGTGAAGATCTGGCCCTGGGAGTGGTGTGAGACCGCTTGGGCACATCTTGGTGCATGGTTCAGTGCACAGAGCCCAGGCTTTGGGAGCCGCAAGTGGCAGCTCGAGCCTGCAACCCCCGATTATCTGTTCACCAGGGCACCCCCTGGAACAACAAGGAACAATGGCCATAAGCTACTAGAGAGAAGGTTTAGGCTGGACATTAGGATAAAGCTCTTCACTGGTCAGGATTGCCAGAATCTGGAATGGGTTCCCAAGGGAGGTGGTGATCACCCCATCCCTCGGGGTCTTCAAGAAGAGACGGTACAGGCACTTGGCTGGGATCACATGACCCCAGGGTTAGTGACTCTTTTCTTGCGTGCCAGGGGCGGGGGGTCAGACTAGGTGGCCCACTGAGGTCCCTTCCGACTCTATGAATCTATGAGGATGGGAGCTCGGTGCAGGAGGCACTGCATGGACGGTGAGAGACTCTGGGGGCTGCTTGAGGTGGCTCAGGTCTACAGCTGCTGGCACGAGGCAACAGCTCAGTATAGATGACGCTGCCCAGAGGGTCCGGGAGCAGACCAAGCCCCAGTGCTACACAAGGTTGTCCGGACCTCCACCCCCTAGCACAAGGTGAAGCGCCCACTATACTCAACGCTGCATGTGGCCCTAAGCCAGGCTGACAGCAGCAGTTGGGTGGCAGGAAAACCCATCAGGGAACAGAGCTCGACCTGGAGAATGAGAGGCAACCCTCCGGGACTGTCGAGTAGTAACTTACCCTGGAGAGAGGGTCCCCACTGGGGAGGGACCCCCCAGGGTTGCGAAGGGGCACCATGTGGGCCGCTCCTGGGTTATAGCAGGGGGGTTTAGGAGTCTTTGGGCTCTCCCTTTCCTTTTCTTTCCCCCCACCTCCTTTCCTGTAGTGGTACCTTGGAAGTGGGGCCCCTGCCCTGGAGGGCAGCCAGGTAGTCTAGGATTGCTTGTTATATTTGTAGACAGTGCCTTATAGTTTATGTAAATAAGTTGAAGTAATAGTTTGTATATTAACAGAGTTATAAGGTTGCCCAATCAATATCCTTTGTTCTGCGTTGTTCTATTGTTCACCTGTATTTTTAAATAATAATTGTGTGTATGTGCGTGTGTGTGTGTGTGTGTGTATGTATATGTATATGCTATAGGGTTTATTGTTTTGTTAATTTGTACATATATATATATATATATATAAAATCTATGTTCTTACCCTTTAATGGTTTTGTTGTAATAATAAATTTGTATATAGTTAAGGAATTGATTGACTGGGCCTGACTCTATAGGGGACGGAGGCAGCCACTGGGCTGTTGTTTCCTTCCACAGCACACTGCCCTGCCAATAATTCCCTCAATTGGAGAGGGGAGCACAAACCTGTGTACACCTGGGCTACACCAGCATGCTTTGCAACCCTGGGTTGGGCTATGCTGTCTGCTCCAGAGAGCAGGGCTGGCTTCACCCCTCTTCTCCCTAGCTGGAGTAGTGAGGGCTGGCTGACAAGGGGTGGGAGGGAGCAAGCCTGGCTGGGGATGCAGCCCAGTCTGCAGGGGTGGAGGGAGGGGACTGCCCCTCACCCTCCAGGAAAACCCTGGCTAGGTTCTGAGGCCGGGGGGGGGGGGGGGAGCGAAACCCCCCTTCCCCTGCTCAAACTTACTGTGACTGTAGACAACAAATCCTAGAAGCACCTGGAAACACTAAGAGGAAGTGATAAGCAACCCTGCAGAGTTCTGCTACTGTGATTTTGGACCACAAATCCCAGAGACATTGGGAGCAGCAGAAAGGGGAAGTGAACACACAGCCCATGATGGCTACATGCTAGAGACCCCTATTCTAGCATCCCCTGACTTCTGGCCTGAGCCACTGCAGGCATATGGCTGCATTTCCTGAATCAAAGGTAAATGTCTGTTCACTTCTGTTTCAATTTAATCTGTGTAGTTTAAAGTAATCTGCAAGGACAATTCAGCTTTGGGCTTTTTGACTGTTTGTACTCAGCCATAGGGTTGCATGCTTATTTGAGAAGTTTGACCACAAAGTTCTGGGTGCAAGGGAACTTTGCAGACTAATAACAAGAAGCACTCTCCCTCCCCTTCTCCCCCTCACTGTATACAGAGCCTATCATTGCGGGGGGGGGGGGGGGGGGGGGGGGGCAGGAAAGCCACTTGGCCTGGGCCTCTCATTCATGGAGGGCCTCAAATTTAGACTTTTGATGTTATCTCCAAACGACGTTATACATACAGACACAGAGATACACTGACAGGATTGAAAGAAGAAGAAAAAAGCTAGAAAATTACTTGTTACATAAAAAAGGAACATTTATTGCAAATTATTGCATTGTATTTTGAGCCTCAAAAAATGGAAGTGGCCCGGGCCTCTCTTGGCCTCTGAGAGGGCCCGACTGTGTGTGTGTGTGTGTGTGTGTGTGTGTGTGTGTATGTATGTATGTACTGGCAAATTATCAAGAGTATTATTCACTATGAGGTAAAATGTTTACAGTGACTTTTACTACTTTCCAGAGAGATTAAGTTAGATATCAGTTTGACCCACCTTCTCTCCAAGTTTGATTAAAACAGCCATATACAAATATATGAACCACAAAGAGCGTAAGATTTTTCTCACCATTTTGATACAACATAGATTTTGTCATATTTAATAAAACTTTAACATGTTCTGCAATCAATCTTTGTGAAAAGCATGACACACTTTTTCATCCACCTGCTTTTACAAGCTTCTGTCCCTTTGTTAATAATTCTGTTCAGAAAGTTACTTGTACATTTGCTTTCTAATACAACTATATGGATTATATATGGAATAATCAAAGGGCAAAGAATTTTCTGGGGTTTTTTTTAAGCATACAGTTGGAGAGAGACTTGAGAAAATTATTTTGCTGATTATTTTCTTGGTCCTGGGGAAAAAGGTTAAGTACTCTCCTGGAAAACACAAACAAAGCAAAGTTTATTGGATCTCGTAATACATAAAATTGCTCAGAAGGTGATAGATGGGTTCCCAACCAGAAATACAAGTATACTTTTCCTTGTTTACATTAGCCATGTAAAGTCATGGGTGGCAAAATGGTGGAATAAATGGAAAAGACAAGAGTGTTTCTCCATGGTTTCTTATACTTAAAGTCTTTTATTTATCTGAATAATCTACAAAATGGAATGACTGATTGAGATTGTTTCAGATGTAAACAATCTAATTGTTGTAAAATGTCCCTAAAGGCTATAGGAAATTTGGCCCTTTCTAATTTTAGTTACAAGCAGTCCTCGGACTTACGACACAATTGGTTCCTGAAAACGGCATCTTAAGTTGAAACATTGTAACTCAGAACCATTTTTCCCATAAGAAATGATGTTATAAATGTGGGATTGGTTCCTGAACCAAGGCTCAATACCCTATTTTCATGAAAAATAACCCAGAATTTTGTACTCAGTCAATAATAGATGAGTTGCATGGCTTTATTAATGTTTTTTTCATAGATTCATAGATGTTAGGGTTGGAAGGGACCTCAATAGATCATCGAGTCTGACCCCCTGCATAGGCAGGAAAGAGTGCTGGGTCTAGATGACCCCAGCTAGATGCCTATCTAACCTCCTCTTGAAGACCCCCAGGGTAGGGGAGAGCACCACCTCCCTTGGGAGCCTGTTCCAGACCCTGGCCACTCGAACTGTGAAGAAGTTCTTCCTAATGTCCAGTCTAAATCTGCTCTCTGCTAGCTTGTGGCCATTATTTCTTGTAACCCCCGGGGGCACCTTGGTGAATAAAACCTCTCCAATTCCCTTCTGTGCCCCCGTGATGAACTTATAGGCAGCCACAAGTTCGCCTCTCAACCTTCTCTTGTGGAGGCTGAAGAGGTCCAGGTGCCCCAGTCTCTCCTCATAGGGCTTGGTCTGCAAGCCCTTAACCATACGAGTGGCCCTTCTCTGGACCCTCTCCAGATTATCTGCATCCCTCTTGAAGTGCGGCGCCCAGAATTGCATGCAGTACTCCAACTACAGTCTGACCAGCGCCTGATAGAGGGGAAGTATCACCTCTTTGGATCTATTCATCATGCATCTGCTGATGCACGATAAAGTGCCATTGGCTTGTCTGATGGCTTCGTCACACTGCCGACTCATGTTCATCTTGGAGTCCACTAGGACTCCAAGATCCCTTTCCACTTCCGTGCCACACAGCAAGTCATTTCCTAGGCAGAAGGTGTGCTGGACATTTTTCCTCCCTAGGTGCAGCACTTTGCATTTCTCCTTGTTGAACTTCATTCTGTTGTTTTCTGCCCACTTGTCCAACCTGTCCAGGTCTGCCTGCAGCTGTTCCCTGCCCTCTGGTGTGTCCACTTCTCCCCATAGCTTTGTGTCATCCACAAACTTGGACAGAGTACACTTCACTCCCTCGTCCAAGTCGCTGATGAAGACATTAAAGAGTATCAGTCCAAGGACCGAGCCCTGCAGGACCCCACTGCCCACACCCTTCCAGGTCGAAACCGACCCATCCACCACGACTCTCTGGGTGCGACCCTCTAGCCAATTCACCACCCACCGGACTGTGTAGTCATCCAAGTCACAGCCTCTTAACTTGTTCACCAGTATGGGGTGGGATACCGTATCGAAGGCCTTCCTGAAGTCTAAGTATATGACATCCACCCCTCCTCCTGTGTCCAGGCGTTTCGTAACCTGGTCATAAAAAGACACTAGATAACCTGGTCATAAAAGGAGACTAGAAATTTATTGTAAATAGCATTCATATTGATTTGGAAGGACTTCTTTAAGGTGACTTTGCTGGACTTTTTGAAGGGTTCTTGGCTGGAGTCTTCTCAGGAGTCTTGGCTGCAGGTTTTTCTGGAGTCTTGTCTGCTTTCTTAAAGAAAGAGTCCAAGGAAGTTTGGGATGCTCTTCAGGGAGATGGGCAAAGCAATGAACTTGTTCGCTGGTGTGGCATTGCGTCGGATCAGGTGTTGTAAATTCGAAACTGACTTCAGAAAGTTGAAACAGTGTGAATTTATAAATGTTGTAAGTGTGAAACGCTGTTACTCGAAATATTGTAAATTGAATAACTATTAACCTTAAACTTTGCCATATCAACTTAAAGATTGAATAACCTTAAACTTTGCCAATTTTTATGTATTGATTTTTATGTACTGATTTCCATCTTTGTTTCCTACTGAGTGAAAGGTCGCTGAGAAAACCTCACTGGAGCTGATGGGCAGGTTAGCCATCTTTTGCTCAAGTCAAATGAGGGAACAGTTAAATGCCTCTTTGTTCAGAAAGAGCAGAAATTATAGAATTTACCACCTGATCCACTGGCTACATGGAATGGTCCAAGTGAAAAACACAGTTTAGCTGGGATTAAAGTGATTTCTCCAGTGTAATACTTCCCTAGTGTAATGCTTCTTTTTAGTAGAATACGGAACACTTCTGTGACCTGTGGGCCTGTGGTAGATTAGATCTTATACTTAAGATTTGTTTACCACTTAATCACATCTTATCAGTAACCCAGCCAAGCATTCATGCAATTAATAGTGCAATAAAATGGAATAAACCACAAAGGTATTGCACAAAATGTGTAATAACTTTGTGGCGGGTGCCATCATACCTTAAATTAAATGTGTGGCCAGGCTGACTGGGTATCCCAGACTTGGGAGGCGCATCAGAGCCTTTGACTCCAGCATACCCCTGAGGCTGAGAGTGCTGATTAGCTGACTGCTGCTCTCAGATTCTGGGGTACCCCTGGCTCTGGTGCACCTCCAAAGCTGGGAGCAGCAGTCAGCTGATCAGAGCTCCCAGCCTTGGGAGGGTGCATTAGAGTCCTCCACTCTGATGCACTGCCAAAGCTGGTGGTGCTGATCACCTGACTAGATTGCTATTTGCCAGTGATCCTAGGTGGCCCCTGCACTAGCAATATAACATGATTGGGAACGATCCCTGATCCCACAATAACACCTCCTGCCAGGCATGTATTCCATGGTAGGGGGTGTGATTGTTGGGATCTGGGATCGGATCCCATCATACCTTTAACTGAATATGTGCCAGGGGCCACAGGCTCTTCAATTAATTTACCTATTAGTATACTTATTATGTAACTTGCTTATTCCACATTGCGTGCTTTCTCTTTCTCCATCTGTCTCCCTCCATTCCCATCCAGCCTTCTCCTTTCCCCTGCATACAACAGGCTATGATAATCCCAATCCCACTCCAGAATTTCCATTGTCATTATATCTGGTACTCATTGATAGACAATACAGGGCTGTGGCAATTAAAAAACCTATTACTTGAGTTCTCTACCCAGCAGCTATATTCTGTGTACATGTCTATATCTCTATTTGGTGGCAATCCTGAAAGTTGAGCTCGCCTAGTACTCTGCTTGCTGACTGCATAAATGGACAATAGTACAGCTAAGCATCTGGCAGACTGACTGATCAGTCACTTGAGGAACAGGAAAAGGAAGCTTCGTAGAGTGGAGTCTTCCTAGAAATGAGTCTGTCCACTATTTCATAGATTCATAGATGTAGGGTTGGAGGGGACCTGAGCAAATCATCAAGTCTGACCCCCTGCCATGGGCAGGAATGAATACTGGGCTCATATGACGCCCACTAAGTTAAGCTCACATGACCCCAGCTAGGTAACAATCAAGCCTCCTTTTAAAGACCCCTAAGGTAGGAGCCAGCACCACTTCCCTTGGAAGCTGGTTCAAGATCCTGGCCTCCCTGACTGTGAAGTAGTGCTTCCTGTTGTCTAGCCTGAACCTACTCTGAATCAACTTGTGACCATTATTCCTTGTTACTCCGGGAGGTGCTCAGGGGACAGGGTCTCACCCATTCCCTTCTGGTCCCCCCTGGTAAGTTTATAGACTGTCTCTAGACCCCCTCTCAGCTTTCTCTTGTGAAGGTCCAGATCCCTTAGCCTCTCCTGCAGGTGGCCCCTGATCATGCGGGTGGCCCTCCTCTGGACCCTCTTGATGCTGTCCACATCCCTCTGTGGTGCCCAGAACTGGACACAGTACTCCAGCTGTGGCCTAACCAGTGTCACATAGAGGGGGAGGATCACCTCCTTGGACCTGCTCATGATGCATCTGTGGATGCATGACAAGGTGCGGTTAATCTTGCTGACCACATCCTCACGTTGGCGGCCCATGTTCATATTAGAATCAATAATGACTCCAAGATCTCTTTCTGTCTCTGTCCTTTCAAGAAGGGAGTTCCCCAGCCTATAGGTATGCTGCTGGTTCTTCCTGCCCAAGTGCATTACTCTGCACTTGTCAGTATTGAATCCCATCCTATTCTCATTTGCCCACCCCTGTAACATATCCAGATCCAGTTGTATCCTGTCCCTTCTAGCATGCCCACCTCGCCCCAAATCTTGGTGTTGTCAGTGAATTTGAACAGGGTGCTTTTCACCTCCTTGTCCAAGTCACTGATAAAGAAATTGAACAGTACAGGCCCAAGGACCAAACCCTGGAGGACCCCACTGCCCACCTCCCTCCAGGTTGAATAGGACCCATCCACCACCATTCTCTGGGTGCAGCCCCTCAGCCAGTTTGTGACCCATCTGACTGTGTAGGCATCAATGCCACAGTCACCTAGCTTTTTAATGAGAAAGGGGTGAGAGACAGTGTCAAAGGCCTTCCTGAAGTCCAGAAAGACTACAACCACCGCGACACCTGCGTCCAATGATTTTATGACCCGATCGTAGAAGGCTGTCAGGTTGGTCTGACAGGACCTGCCCCTAATGAATCCATGCTGGTTGCCCTTGAGCATCCGTCCCTCTGCTGGTCCCTCCCAGATGTGCTCCTGGATAATCTTCTCAAAGAGCTTCCCCAGGACCAAAGTAAGACTAACGGGCCTTGAGTTGCCCAGGTCCTCCCTCCTCCCTTTTTTGAAGATGGGGGCCACATTGGCCTTCTTCCAGTCTTCTGGCATCTGGCCAGAGCAGCACAAGTGCTCAAAGCCATGCCAGGGGCCCTGCGATGACCCCTGCCAATTCCCTGAGCACCCTAGAGTGGAGAGCATCTGGACCTGCTGATTTGAACATGTCCAGCCCCTCCAGAAGTTCCCTAACTCGGTCCTTCCTTACCCTAGGCCTGGCGGAGTCCCTCCGGAGTCCATCCTTTATCCCGGGGGAGGAGAGCTACTGGTTCCTGCTCAGAAAAAAGAATTTGTTGAAAAGGTCTGGTTTTTCATCTAGTGCAACCACCAGATTGCCAAGCGTATCTTGCAGGGGCCCTACATTGCCTGGTGCCTTCTTTTTAGTCCCTATGTATTTAAAAAAGGACTTTTTGTTGTCCTTGATTTTTGTTGCTAGCCCTAGTTCCATCTCCGCCTTAGCCTTCCTAACAGCCTCCCTACAGACTCTTGCTATGGAGGTATAATCCTTTTTGGTGATAGCCCCCTCACCTTCCACTGGATGTACACCCCCTTTTTGGCTTTCAGATGTTCCTGAATGCCTTTGGTGAGCCAAGGGGGCTTTTGAGCACCCCTTTGACTCACGTTGGGACTGTCACCCCCTGGGCTCGGAGGATCATCTTCTTAAGAAACGACCACTCGTCTTGGACACCTAGTTCCCCTACTCTCCAGGACCGCAATGCCTCTCCTACCAATCTCCTCAACTTGTTGAAGCTGGCCCTCCTGAAGTCAAGGGCTACTGCCTTGCTGCAGGCCCTTGACACTCTGTGCTGGATGGTGAATACTTGTATCTTCTATGCTTGGCTCTAATTTCAGGCAGCAGACACAGGAAGTTGGATGTATCAGAAATCAGGAACAGGGAATTGTGGGTGAAGTTGAAATACACTGAAGGGAGGGATACACAGTGGAAGGAGCTTGGCCTAATGCTCAGAAGAGCTTCCAAGCTAAGGGAGTAGGCTGGAACGAGAAGGTGGCCCTTGGGGCAGGATTATCAATTATCAGGTACCGCATAAGAATAACGGGAAAGTGTTTCCTGGGGGGCAATGTATCTAAACCAGTTGAAAATCTGGTTTTATGAGGTGCATCCTTACACTTAAATGGTCACCACAGTATGTTCCACCCTGATGCTCACCCAGGGTGGGTTTTTTCAGAATCAAGAGCCTTCTGTGAAAGGGAATTTGTACCAACTTTGGAAAATGTTACCCAAGAAATCAACAATACCGGTCTTTCCATTTCTGGTTTTACAGACACAGGACATAAATATGGAAGAAGGTAGAATACTAATATCTGAGGCTACTGAGGACATTTATATATAAATCCCAACTACCTGTAACTACAGAGACAGGATCCCAGTCACCACCTGTAAGCCTAACAGTCCCACATAAAACCAAGCAGATTTCAAAGCAAGTTGAAAGAGAAAATACTCCTTACCTCTGAAGGTGACGCAGTTTTTACCGCACTCCGGTTTTGTTTAGGGTGTCCTTTCTGTGGGAGGGGAAAAAATGAACAGTTACATGACAAAGCCAAATATGGTGAAATACCAACTTAGACAAGCTTAGACAAGGTTACAAAGGAATTAAGACAATAGGATCCACCCTTCCCCAACTGGGCTACTGGGGATGCCTCAGGAGTCAGGAATAGACAAAATAGTTTTGGGATCTCTGGAAATGCAAGCATCTGCTGCTGCTTCAGTATGATACACAAACTAGGCAAATCCAGCATACCTTTTTTTTGCCATCTTGCAACCTAGATATGCTTGAATGCAGTTTCTTCTCTTAATTTTGATTTTGCGCTCAACCTCATCATGGCAATTTTTAATTTAGCTAAGTACAGTATGTTGCTTAAGAGAAAAACTTGCCCAAGGCAACATCCAAAGTAGTGCAACCCAGACACTGGGTACAGAGAGTCATGGAGGCTGCCTGCAAGCCACAGGAAGTGGCTGGAAGAGGGGAATGTTAACTACAACTTTTTTCTTTTTTTCATTTTACATTTCCAATCTTTTGCCAGTTTTTTAACCCAAAGTAGTTTTTGTCCATGTTCTGGTTCAACCTTAACACCTGGAGTTGTATTTTTACATGAATCTTGTACTAAAGTGTGTGGAAGTGTGTTTGCTAATGCCCGCAGTCATACGCACCTTGTATAAATAATATGAAATGCCGCCAATAACAGTGATGACAATGCCGATGACAATGCCAATGCCAATGCCAGTGCCAGATACAGCAGAATTTGTACTTGTTCTTTCTTCTGAAAATATATATTTTGGTTTAATTTCACATAATTAAATAAAAGAGCTTCATAATAATTCATAATATTACAAAGTAATGCTTATAGCATCCCCCAAAGTGTAGTAACCTGTCCTTTTTTAGTTCTAATTTAGAATTCATAAATTTGTAATGCAGATGGAACCCGCCTTGGTCTGTCCATTAATATTATCACAGTCTTAAAATCCAATAGTTTTAATACAAGCTCTAAAATTCTGCAATCTTAAGAGAATACCAATTTAAAATGACAAATCCAAACAGTTGAAAGCTTGCCACTTGTTATTTGCTTCTTTAGTCTCAGTTCTGGGTATTCTGTTACAGAGTGTGTGGATGGTTTACCCAACAGGCTGGTTAAAAGATGAATTATCCTGGTCCTGTAAACACTCTCTGGTGTAGTAACCAGTACCACCAATAGTCCCTCTCCTCGCTTTTTTATGGAACTCTTAGTAACTGTTAGCAAACTTGAAACATAGATTTTTACATTAAAGAATTAATAACAACTGTCACCTAAAATTCAACTCCCAACTACTTGAAAGAAGACCCAAATAAAGGGCACCATGAATGGAGAATAAACTGCGTTTACAAATGCCATATAAGCACTTTTTATTCAGTTCTACTTTACTGGAACAAGTCATGGAAAAAAATCTGGACATCACTGTGGACAATTCAGCTAAGCCATATGCTCAGTGAGCATCAGTCAAAAAAAAAAATCAGTGTTAAGATGGATAAGGAAAGGGATTGAGAATCACTGAAAACAGAGAATTTTGCCTTCATCTGGAATACTGTGTCCACTTCTAAATGCAGTAGAGCATTGATTATCTAGAACAGTGGTTCCCAAACTCTAACAGATTGTATACCACCAATTTAAAAATAATACAACATTAAGTACCACCAGCAAAATTTTGTCATATAAATTAATTATAATAAATCTGTTAACATGTACCACTGACAGGTTGTCTGTGTACAATTGGTATGTGTACCACAGATTGGGAATCACTGATCTACAATGACAATTAGTGTAACAAAAGTTCTGCCTATGGTAATGTATGCACCTACTGTATTACACAGTACCACCATTTCTTTGCTGTACATTACAAAAATTAAAGTATAGTTTTCAGTACTTCCTAGTGTGGTGTTTGTTTATCCAGAAAAATTGACCATCCAGAATGATCGTGACACTGGTTATTCCAGAGAATCAATGCTGTACTGTACTCTAAAAGAAGAAACAGCTGAATTAGGAACATAGGCGCTGACTTTGTTTTTTGCCAGTGGGTGCTTGCAGACATAATCCCCCCACCCCCAAAAAACCCAGTGCTTTACTTCTAACTTGGCACGTTCCTGTGCTGAGCCCCACTCATGCCCAGAGGAGACAGCACATTACTTCAACCCAGCTCTGTAACATCTGTAAGGATCGAGTTCTTTAGCAGGGCTTTTTTTGGTGCTTTTATCTAACAGCTGATTGAATCAGCTTTAGCTAGAAATGCCAAAAAGCCCCCCTGAAACACTCCATCTTTATAGATGTTCAGAGCCAGGTTGAAGTAGTGTGCTGCTTCTTCTTGCGACAAAGAAAAAAAAATATATAAATGACCAAACGCCAACATGAGAGCAAGTTGTGCTCATGGCGTGGGGGAAGTAGTGGGCGTAGCCTGATAGCTGCGAGATCGGCAGTCCCGGCCCATGATGATTGGCAGGGGGCGGGCGGATGCAGCCCGTTTAAAAGGAAAAGCGCGTGCACCAAAAAACAGGGACCCACGCCATATCGGAGAGGCCTGATCACCCTCACCGGAGGTCCTGCATCCACAAAATCCCTTCCCCCCGGATGCCCCCATCACGACCGAGTATATCATTCAAACGTGTTTAGAGCTCTCGAGTTAACAGCGAGTTTAATCTTGAAACTGCTGTAAAGGAAACCACCTATACGAAAGTGTGAGTAAAACATTTATTTGTTACACCGCCTCCTTAATTGTTTTTCTGTCATCAGGAAGAGAGATAAGAGAAGGAGAAACAAGGTCCCGTAACCCTTCCGTCCCCGGCCTGTTCGCGCAGCACCTTTCTGGGTCCAACCACCCACCGTCAGGTTGGTCACTTCTGATAGAGCAGGGGCAGGCAATTCTTCTAGGCGGAGGGCTGCTTACTGAGTTTTGGCAAGCTGTCAAGGGCCACATGGGCAGCCCCACCCCTTGACAGGTTTCCTGCCCCCGCCCCCTAACCCCTGACCTTTGCCACCCAAAGTCCCTCCTGTTGTCCCCAGAAGTACTCCTTTCAGCAAGGGGTTTTGCTATATCGGAAGCAGAAAAATATCAAATTATATTCTAAAAAGTAAACATCTACAACATTAATTAATTTGATTTTTAAAAATATTTTTGTCCTGACTTACATGTGTTTGTGTAGTGTACACAGAGGTGATTGCACAATAGCTTAAAATGAAGTCTTACTCTTGTATATCATGGGGGGGTATGTATAGGTTTGTGGGGAGCTGTGGGTATGTGGGGTGTGGGTGGGTATGGGGTTTGTGGGAGAAGTTGGCTGGGGTGTATGAAGGGTTGTGGGTGTGGGGGTCTGCATGTATAGCAGTGCAAGGGGGATGTGGGTGCATGTGTATGGTGGAGTGTGCATGTGGGACTCACCCAATCAACACACACACACACTGCCCCTGCCTGCACACACACACATACACTCTGCATGTGCACTCTGCATGTGCACTCTACACAGTGCAAGGGGGGGTACATGTTTATGGTGGAGTGTGTGTGTGGGACTCACCCAATGAACACACACACACACACACACACACACACACACACACACACTGCCCGTGCCTGCACACACACACACACACACACACACACACACAGAGCCCCTGCCTCACACACACATACAAACTACCCCTGTCTGCAAACACACACTCTGCCCTTGCCTGCACACGCGCACACAGGCACACACATACATACACATGTACTGGTGGGGCCCTGTGCTGCCTGGTCAGGTGATGCAGCCAGGAGCCACATGGTGCAAGAACAGCGTGGGGGCAGGAAGACAGTGAAAATGGCTGGGGGTGGGGTGGGGCTGAGCTGCTCAGTTCTGCCGAGGGCTCCCCCTGGGCCCTACTGCCCCTGGCTCCTGACAGCTTTGACAGGCAGCCAAGATAAAATAAATATTAATTTACTAATTTTTTAGGGGCCCCATAGGCCAGATAGAATTGCCTGGCAGGCCAGATCCAGCCCGCAGGCTGTATTTTGCTCACCGCTGTGATAAAGTATGTTTGTTCGGTTTGTTTGTTTTTAACATCTGAAAATTAGCACCCAGTAATTTTTTTTGGTGGGTGCTTGAGCCCTGGAGCAGCCACAGAGTCTGCATCTATGTTGATGAGGCTATGCTCAACAGGGCAACAAGTTACAGGAGTCTTGGAAAGCCTTTAATATTGTAACACTATGTTTACTGATAGCACATTATTCCCCAGTTATCCCATTCTGTCCCATTTCTTGATCTCCATTACCTCCATTGTCATTCCCCACTTCATGTCAGCCAATTCACAGTATAAACAAGCTTGAATCTATCCCATCTTATAAACAAATAAAACACATGGCATTACTTATGGCTGCTTGTTCAATTTCTGCCCCTTCTCCCTTTCATTTAAAAGCTCACCAATAGTGCTGCCCACAGCTGCTGTGTAGCATGTCATCATAGTCCCCCCAACACCACCAACCTTCAATCTGGATTTTGCTTCCTATAGTCCACTGAAACAGGTATGAAATTCTGCTCTCCTCTTCTGGACTCAGTCCTTTCCTGGTTCCCCTCCTCCCTGTCCAATTGTTCCTTCAGTATGTCCTTCTGAGGCTCTTCCTCACACTTCCTTCCACATAAATGGAAGTTGCACAAGACTGTGTCCCTATACTGCTTCTCTTCTCATTTTATGCGTTATTTCTAGAATCTGTCATACACTTGCACAGGGGTTGTCAACCAGGGGTATGTGTACCCCCAGGGGTACTTAGAAAGGCCATAGGGGGTACACATGGGTGGGCAGGTGAGCAGGGAGGGAGAATGCGGCAGTGGCATCTCCTCCGATGTGTTCCCGTACTTTGCTTCTTACCTGGGAGGGGGACGTACTGGGCACCGCCAGCCACACACAGCACACTGCAGCACCTCCCCGCCCCCCACAGCCTTTCTAGCTCATTCTCTCTGCCCACACTTTGTGCACCCTCCCAGTAGCAGGGCCGGGGGGTGGGGAGCAAGGGCAGCAGTGCCCCTCTGCAGGCCACACATGTGCCAGTTGGATGGGGTGGGGCACTCACATGTGGTAGCCACCACCGCCAGTGTGCCACTGCCACCGTTGCTGCACCCCATGCAGCTTTTCCACAGCTGGTTGCACATGTAGTTCCACAAGCTGCTGATGAGCAGCACACAATTGGCCAGGTGCAAGGCCTGTCAGCAGCCCACAGAGCTGCGTGTGCAACCAGCTGTGGGAAAGTGGTGGGGGGCATCGCAGTGGCGGCAGCAGCGCGTGGAGGTGGCAGCGGCAGCATATGAGCCCCAGCTCCCTCCATCCATCTGGCAAGCCAGGCAGTGTGCATGTGGCCCACAGGGAACACCGCTGCCCTCGCCCTTCCGGCCCTGTTCCTGGGCACAGGCATGGAGACACACCAACCCCCACTTCTCGATCTGGTCCTCCCACCCCTTCCCCCACACACACTTACCTGCTGCGGGGGGAGGGTTTCTGTGTATGTTTCTGCATATGTGTCCATGTCTACTGCCCACCCAGCAGAAGCAGGCACATGGCATTGCACAGCTCTTGGGGCAGTGGCAGCAGAGTGCAGAGTCCAGCTTGCAGCAGCATCTGCCTCCACCCCATGCAGAGATCTGGGGGGCAAAGGGTGTGCACAGCAAAAGCCACACCCCACTCCCTGCACCCCCCGGATGGACTGCTCTTGTGGCTCCCTTCCACACTCTACCCTGCCTCTGCAGTGTCTGCCCCTGCCCCTACCCCAGCACCAACCCCACTCCCTCGCTCACCATGGGGGCCTTGATCTGTCTCCCTCCCCCACCCCTTAAAAACAAGAAAAAATATGAAGAGGTACATGAGCTGAAACTTTGAGGCAGAAGGGGTACACTTGTTAAAAAAGGTTGAAAACCCCTGGACTAGCACAATTCAAATACCATCTCCATGCAAATACTTCACAAATATACATTTCTACACCAGATGCCTCTCTCCCAAATTATTTTCCATCAACCTGACAAAGTGCTCAACAGCTCTCATCTTAAGACAGTATCAGGAACTCTACACCAGGTCCTACTTCAGTCTTTTAAGCAACTTAATTTAACAGCTACAGCTTCTCAAGTGCTACTGGATGAGGAGCTTGTGTTCTGTAGGTGTCACTACAAAGGAAGGAGATACAACTCCAAATGACTATTCTCATTAAAATTTATTTATGTTATACTTCTATTAACCTGAATTTCATTTTATTTTTTTTTAGCCTTTGGCCAGAAAACCCAGGCAAGACATGGAAGCAATAGTGGTAACTTCCCTGGAAAATGAAGGGAAGGAAATAACATAAAAGAGTTATCACAGTTGCAAATGTGAAATACCCATAAAATATAGGTATGCACACCCATGCATTTACGTTTGGAAAACAGACTGCTATAATAGCATAAAATCTAAAAAAGCCAAAACCCATGAGTGTCCAATGTAACCATTTCTCTTATCAGGTGTGCAAAGGCCGTGGTAGCCAAAAAAACTTCTCCCTCAACACAGCATTGACAGTCTGAGCCTGCAAGTTGCTGGGCACTTTCATTTCCAACTGAAGTCACTGGGTATTGAGCACCACATGAGACCAAGTCCAGAAAGAGTTGCTGAAGGACAAACAATCTTTTGAGGTCAGTAAAGTGCAAAAATCTCAACAATCAACAAGGTAAACCTGTGTGGTTTTTCTGATCTAGCTCAATATTTCTCTAATAACACCACAATATTTCTTCCTCCCCATATCTTTTGAAGGACTCCTGAGAGAATTTTCCTTGACACTAGATAGATTTAACTGTTTTCTCCCAAGGGAGGTCCGGCAATGGGGAAATCACAGCAACTTACCAACTTGTAAAGTCGTTATAGTCAGTTTTGTGTACTGAGGTGTTGAAACATTACACAGATATTCTCCCTGGTCATCTAGAGTCAGGCCACTTATCTTTAACTTATATTTATGTGGTTTGTCTGTGTCCAAATAGAATCTTTCTGGCAGAAGTACAGGGCTTCTTGATGTGCTATTGAAGGATGCCAGAACAGAAGTAGATGTACTTTTTATTGCTTTCAAAGTAATAGTGTATGAGGAACTTTCAGCAGAAACTTCACATGGGATTATGGCGGTACCTCCTTCACTTCTACAAAGTAGATCTGAAATATATAATTAAAAGTATTACCTGTTAATGGAAATGCAATAGTTGGAGGAAGTTATTGTGAAGAAGTCCATTTTCAGAGAATTTTCATATGATTTAGTGCCTCATTATCAAAGAATATTTGAGCACAGTGATATAATTTTGTTGAAAGCTTTCCCAAATGTAGGCATACAAAAGCTACTTCTTTACAGAATATTTCAGGCACTGTAGTTGTAGACCTAATATTTGTTAAAATGAAATAAAAAGCCCATGTCTTACTAGAGGTTTCAGATATTTCTTGTTCGGGTTTTTTGCTGTGTGTTTTCCCCCCTTCTGTCTCCCTGCATAATACTGTCATCTTCCAAAAATCGTGCACTGAAACTGACTGGCAATAAGATTTCATGGTCTTGCACCTTCGCAGGCAGATGTCTTGTGCCAATTTGATCTCTATTCACAGTCTAAACCAGTCATTCTCAATCATGGTGCAGCAGCACCCTAGGCTGCTGCGAGATCCAGTCAATGGTGCTGCAGGAATGCCACATAATATTAGCACTGTTAGGTGTGCAAACACCTACATGATTCACAAGATAAATCCAGACATTCCAAGAGGAATTCATAGCTACAAAGACATTCTGACCTGTTGCAGTCTTTCTGAGTTTTTTCATATTTTCAGTTAAAGGTTTAAATTTTTATAGCACAAGTGATTGATTTTTGTTTAAAATAATATTAAATTGATTTAAATATCATACAGCTTTCAAATGGGTAAGGATCATTTCTGAAAAATAAATATCTGGATACCAATCTTTGTTTCTGTGCTCAATATTTTACTTTAGTCAACTATATAAAAATAAACAAACATGGGGGCGGGGGGGAACCTCAACTAGCACTATTTCACAATTCCTAAAGCAAACAACAGCAGTGGAAATAATTCATGAAATGTAATAACTAGCAGGGGAATAATTATCATTGAGAAAATGACCATTTTTTATTGTATTACTCTTGATCTTCATTTTGGTTGCAGGAGACCAGGAAGATGCTTTAGGTCAGCAAGAATTGAGCTTCATGCCTGGCTGTCTCATCATGGGCCATGACAGAGAAAGACGTGTGCCCACATTGCAGCCAGAGGGAGAAGGACAGCAGGGAGAAGCAGTGTTGGAGTGGACAGTTTCCAGTTGTCCAGCCCCAGTGCATCTCCCCGCAGGCTGGAAGTTGTGCCCATACCAGCACAGGTGTGGAGAAAGCCTCCCTGCCACTGATACACTGCCAAAGCCACTCGGCCTACATTGGATCAGAGCTGGGTTGTTCAGGCCCATGTCTGATAAAGGTTACCAAACCCTGGTCTATGCCAGTAATTTTTAATCACAGCAGCCTGGGGTTCCTTGAGATCCTTTCAAGGATGCTGAAGATGCCACACAATGTTAGCACAGCTAGGTCAGCAAATATGCTTCACAAGATAATCCCAGAGGGCGCTTATACACTCGCAGAGAGGCTGCTCCAATGCACTGTAATTATAGTGCATCAGAGCAGACTTGATTAATCGAGCATGGGGATGCTGATACACATGACGCTTCGGGTACTTTTTTAATTAGATCTCTTGGAGCCGCTCTAATTAAAACACTCAGAGATTTCACATAGGAATTCACAGTGTTAAAAACATTCTGACCTGTTATGGTCTTTCTGAGTTCTTTGCAAAAAAGAATTGTTCTGTTGTTTTTCTGTGGTCAAAAAAAGTGTGAAAACCAAAAACTGGCATTTTCCTTGCAGTTCCTTGAGTCTAGAAAGTTTAAGACCCACTGTACCCAACATAATGCTTCCCAAATCTGGGCTGTCGCATCTTTTAGGCAGAGATGATCCTGCCCTGAGCAGGTGCCTGGACTAGATAAACCCCTGAGCTTCCTCCTGGCACTGTTTTTCTCGAATTCTATTCTGAGTGCTGTTATAGTATAGAGTTAGTGAAGTGTAACGAAGCAAGACTAGCTGCTTCCACCATGCATGGTCACCTCTAGCTGTCCACAGCAAAGGTTTAGTATTTGGTGGAGTATTGTGATAATGAGTTTGCATTGACTTCCAAGCTACTATGTGAACGTGTAACAAACTCAAAACTCAAGTCAGGCTGACTATGGTCCTCAAATTTATTTGCTGAACTGTTCTGTCTTTGAAATGATGCAAAAATCTTTGTTATGCAACATAGGGCATGTAAAACTGCTTATATGAATCCAACACAGAGCAAATCAGGTGTAGTTCACAGAGACCTCCTTGTGGAATGATTGTCAGTGAGTCATTTCTGTTTCACAGGCTGGCTGACCATCCCAGCTTTCTGATTATCTGAGCCATGTAACCTTAGTTGAACATGATGCAGCCTTAAGTCTCATCTCATTGCCAAGCCATCACCATGTAGATGAACTGCTTTCCTTATGGACCAGCTCTCCTGCACTTTATTTTGTTCAAGGAATGGAAAATAGTTCAAACCCACCTGCCCTCTTCCAGTCAGCAGTCCAGATCTGATCCCCAAACTGAATGTGACACACATAAGAATAAGCTTTGTCTGTAATATTCTTCTCACTTCTAACTGAATAAAGTCCATCCTGGGTTCTTTCGGTTCTTGTGTCTTCCCTTGATATACAGCAATCTTGCCATATAATATTAGGCTTAGGATAGCCAAGAAAGGCAGAACATTTCAGTTGTCTCTCAGAGTCTTGTTTTTCATATTCCATTGCGTAATGAGGGGGAGCTATAAAGACAAAAATGTAGAAGACAATCTCCAGAGCAGAGCTAAACATAATTATATGTGTTTACTTCAGATTACAGGGTGGATTTACATGTTCATTAATGTGCCATAGTTACTGCACATTACTTTAGTACTTGCATAACTAAATACTAAATTAATGCACAGTAACTGGTGCTACTGTGCATTAGTGCTGGTGCACAGCTTTTTAGTGATGCTAACTGTGCCTAATACTACTGTGCAGTTAGCATCTCATGTAGACGCACCCACACTGTAGCGTTCACCTCACTCACGTTTCACTGACTTCCAATCTCCCCTTGGTATCCATACTCCGTACTGATGTCCATCCAGTATCCGGTTCCCTCCTGCCAACCTATATCCCTGTAGTAACTCTCACCTCCAGTTATGTACAGAAGTTCTCAACCTCTGTCTGCTGTAACTTACTTGTAATATATTTTGTAGCTGAAGTGCAATGGTAAAGTACAGAGCTGCCCAGGAGTGCAGAACCTCAGAGTCTGGGGCAGGGGTCGGGCATCCGGCCCACATGGCTCCCCACAAGTCAAGAAATTTGGCAGCATGGGAGCAGTGGCAATTAATACTGCCACCCCTCCCTGCTGCCAAATTCCCAAGCCCTATGCAGTAAGATCAGGACCAGGCTATGTCCCCTCGCTCCCCCTGCATGGCTGAATTGGGGCTGAGCCACATTCCTCCCCCTACCCTGTAACCCCACATGGCTGGATCAGAGCTGGGTCATGCCCCCTACCCCTGCCCCACACCTGCAGCTGAGTCAGGATCCTGCCACACTTGCCCCACACACTAGATCAGGCCCACAGACCAGATCCAACCTACAAATGGACCAGGCACTGCCCATCCAGCCCATAGGGCAAAAGCTTGGGCACCACTGGTCAGGGGTATTTCAATGTCAAGTGGCAAAGAAAATAAAAGGATTTGCTGCTTGAATGTTTGTATTTTAAGTGTTCTGCTGACCTTGTATGGACAGTTTGACTTCCACTTCTGTTCTCGTTTGTTTTGTCCCCACATAGCAAGAATAGGAGCCCTCATCGGTCTGGTGCAGTTTACTCAGTTTTAAGGAGGCATTTCCATTGGGAATCCCCTCATGAAAGAGAGCTGTTCTACCCCGGTATTGAGAGTCTTGGCTTGCTAGTTGGTCCTGCCCACTGTAGTAGCTGTGCACATTTTGGAGTTCTTTCTTCCAGTGAATTACTACTTCTTCACCACGTGGAAAGGAGCACGGCAGAATGCAGTCTTTGGAAACCTGTCCAGTTACTATTTCAAGTCCTGTAAGAACAGAAATATTTATGAACAAGATAAAGAGAGTAAATTAGGTGAGTCTCTATGCTTTTTTCTTTCTCAAATTTAAATCCAGCCAAGCTGATTCTCTACTTCTAGCAGGTTTCACAGCATGTTTAATCATCTGTTCTTCTTATTGCTTTGTGACATATGCATCACAGATCCCTGGGGCAGGACAGGGGCCTGCAGTCATAGTCTCACTACACCACAACCCAGCATGGTTCTCACACCAAAACTTACCTAAAACTATAGTACATGCATGCAACAGGAAAATGAGATGGAAGTGCACCTTCATGTCCTCTTATCTTCATAGCAGTTTTGCTTCCAGCTGATAATAAAAAGGAATACATATGGTGTAAATTCCTCTGCAATGCTTTCCTTTCCTACCCTTAATTATGAGCATGTAAAATATAAAATGTTGTTTCTATCGTACGTGCTAGGGCCCTTTAGAGACCAAATACAGGTCAATGTTCTCTAAACTCTGCCCACTAAGGGAATTACTTGATGGGAAACTACTGCATTTTTGTCACACATTTGTGTGGCTTAATGGTGTCACACATTACATATGTGCCAGTTTTGAGGGTTTTAGATGAGTTTGCATCATTGCAAATTGCAATGATGCAGCTGTTAGCAAGCCCCCACCAGCCATGGGAGAGGTGGGTAGGCGCTGCAGAAAAAAAAGATCAGGCCCTTTGCCAATTCTGCCTTTAGCAGGCTCCTGCAGCCAGCAGAATGGCTAGAGCTGTGTGGGAACAGGCTGGTTTCTTCTTGGGGCAGCGCAGGGAGATGACAGGAGAGTGGCTGGGTTTCTGGTGGCTGGAGAAGTCGGTGGAACAGTGCATAAGGTGTGGGCATGCCCAGGCAGGCTGCTAGCTGGCCGAATGCTGCCCCAGTTTGGAGGCACCCAATCCAATGCTTCCCCAAGCCCACTCGGGCATCCAGCACCCCATGCACTGTCCCTGACACCTTCTCTGGCCACCAGCACACCCAGCCTGCCCCTGGGGCAGCACAGAAAGGTGGCAGGAGGGCAGCAGGGTGTGCAGGTGGCTGGAGAAAGTGGCAGGAATGGTGCGTGGGGCACTGGAAGTCTGGGTGGGCTTAGAGAAGTGTTGGATCAGGCATCTCCAAGCTGGATCAGCACCTGGCCAGCTAGCAGCCTGCCGGTGCTTCCAACACCCTGTGCACAATCCCCGCTGCCTTCTCTGGATGCCAGCAAACCCAGACACCCTCCTGCCTAGGGGCAAGCCAGCCTGTTCTCAGGCAGCTCCAGGCATCCTGCCAGCTGCAGGCATCTGCTGAAGCCAGAAGCAGTGAGGGGCCCAATCCTTTTTCTTTTTTTTTCCAGCAGAGCCTGGTCACTTCTCTCACAGCTGGAGGACAAGCTACCAGCAGGCTGAGCAACCCCTGAGTCCTTCACTGTCCAGCAGCAGCACCCCTTAGGGTTGCCCAGTTAGGCTGATAGCTGTTTGGGTGCTGCCCCAGCTCAGGGTCAGGAAAGAGTTGGATCAGGCCAGGTGCTGCCTGTGAGCTGGGGCAGCACCCGGCCCGCTAGCAGCCCTGTAGGTGCCACTGCCATGGAGGGAATGGCCAGGGGCTCCCGCAGCTTAGGGGCCGCTCAGCCCACTAGCAGCTTGCCCCTCGGCCTGAGGCAGGCTCCAGCTCTGACAAAAAAAAAGGAAAAAAAAGGATCAGGCTCCTTGCAGTAACGTGATAGAAAAATTGAAACAGTGCGTTTCAGTTAAAAAACCACCATTTTAATTTAGGGAGCACAGAATAAAACCCTGAGGACTAAACCCCATCACGTGTACAACCGCCCTAAATCCCTTATTCTGCAGCTTTGCAGGTAAGTGGAAGCTTGTGCCAACATGGAGCTCCACTGGCTCCAAAATGTATATATTATTAAATGTACTGATTCTCAAAATGCTCCAGTAAGGGAAGGGAATCCTATTGCCCCTCCTTTTACCAATTAAAAACAGAACCAGAGAGCAGTTAACTGCTATACCCAAAATCATGCAGGAAATCTGTGGTGGAGCAGACTCAAGCCCAGATTTCCCAATTCCTCAAACAGTTTCCTGAGTCCCAAGCCATTCTTCCCCACAATGTTGTGCAATCTGGGGCCTCACTAAGCATACAAAATCATGATTGGGGCCAGAATATCATGAATGGCTTTAAAACCATAAGATATTCTATTTCTCAGCATCCCCACCTCTCAGCGTTGATTGGCAGAGAGTACGACCCCTTAGCACTGATTGGGAGAGAGGCCCTACTCCTCAGCTCTGATTGCCAGGAAGGCCCCGGTGGGGGAGGAGGGATAATGAAGCAGAAGCCATCTTGTCTGCTGACCGTTGTGCCACCCCACCAGCTAGCATCTTCCCCTCCCAACAGTGAGGGGAAGGTGCTAGCATTTTATTTTTATTATGGGGTTTTTTGTTGTTGATTTTGTGGATTTTGCAAACTATCCCAGATTTTGTGGTTTCCATGAAATCAGCGAAACCACAAATTAAATAGGTCCCTAATTATACATACATACATACATAGTTCCCTAATTAATACATACATATACACACACACACACACACACTTTCTTTTACTGCCTTTTGGTCTTTGGGGTTCATGTTTTCAAGATGTTCTCTGTAACCTTGAAGATCAGTAATGTAATGTAAAAATAAATCAGAACTGAGACTATGACACGGCTGTGGGAGCTTGGGCTTTTTAAAAACTGCCAGAAATCATAAGAGTTGCAATACATGACAAGAGATGGTAACACTGAATCAAACAGAAGTTCACTGTTGGTTTCAGGGAAGAGGGGAATCTAGCTGGCGGCTGGGAGCCTGCAGACATGTTCCCATAGCACTGGCCATGGCTCTCTGCTGGTGCTCCCAGTTTACCGAATGGGAGGTGGGAAAGGCAACAGACGGAGCTTGTTCATGGGGCTCCCCAGCTGGTGCTGAAGGGTGGGGCGGGTGAATTGGAGCCCCCCACCTAGGGAGGCTCCAATATACATGCCCCACCCTCCAAGGGGTTGAAAAAACCCCATACTGAACTCCCTCCACTCCCTTCCCCCCCCCCTTCTAAAAATAGTGACAGGCTGGGAGGCAGAGCAGACAGAAATTACAGAAGATGCTACATTTTGAAACATCTTTATCTGAAACTTCATGCAGTGAGGGGTCAGATTTTCACCCACTCAGCCATTTTTATGCTGTTTGCAGCTGTGTGCTTGTGTTTGATCATGGCTATAAACTGCTTTCTGTGGCCAGATAAGACAAAAATTGTCAGTTCTGTCCGCACCCTTGTTTACATCTCTGTATATATGCAAAGGGATCACGAAAGGCCACTTAACTGAAGTAACCGGAACCATGCAGAAGCAAGGGGTTGACAGCTAATGAGAAGATGCTTGTTTTTCCATGAGCTGGAGAATAAGCCTTCATTATTGGTACAAAATCATAAATATTCAAAATTTGAGAGCTATGCTAATCAGAACTCAGGTGGAAAGAATAAAACATAAGTTTGATACCATCCAGGTGGGCTCAGTGGGTAATCCTGATCAAGGAGTATATATGATGGTTTCTGCTGGAGTCAGAGGCCAGGTTGCAAAACCTGTGATGACTCTGCTGATCTTTTACATCCAGTAGTATAGACCCTGCATCTCTTGCAGAGTCAAGCTCCTAATATATGAAATACTGACATATTTTTAAAGCTTGACCTCAAAAATTATCTGCTTTCCCACTCATTCTTAGATAGAAGAAAATGAGCCTTTAACTCCATAGATTTTCTGACAGTCCATTCCTAGCATCTGACAAAGTAGGTTTTGCCTAGAAAGCCATGCCTCTCTAAATCAGTTAGTCTCCAAGATACCATACCTTCTGCCTGTCTTCTGACTAACAAGGCTAACCTCTGTACTCAATCCATCAGTTATAATATATAACTAAAGAGAAAATTCCAAGCAAATTTCTGCACCTCCAGAATGAGATACATCCAGGGCTCCAAATGCCCTGATGGAAAATATACAGGAGAAACCAAACAACAAATTTGTACCAGAATGAACAGACACTGCAAATCTATCAAAGACAAGAATACCCAACTACCTGTGGGAGCACATTTCTCCACTCTCTCTCCAATCTCTCGATTCAAATACTTAAAGAGAATTTACAAAACACCTTTCACAGAAAAGCCCATGAACTTCACTACATCAGTCTCCTGGATACACAAAATCATTCACTAAATATAGACATTGGATTTATGACATAATCTGCCTAACATCTGACTCCCAAGTAAACCCTCCACTTTTTACCAGCTATTCTCATTCCCCTCCCCACCTCTGTCTCTCATCTTTTGGCTACAGCTACATTCATTCCCCCTTAACCCTCCACCACCTGCCTCTCACCTGCAGATCATCTCAATTTACATTTTAACTGACTGGTTTTCTTGCATTCATACTGGCCTCTGGCTGCTTTACCACTCTATCCAGGAAGAGCATAGACCACCTGCAGACACTTCCTCAGCCTCTTCCTGGATAGAGTGGGTGCCCAAAACCTCACTAAGAATTTTTTTTCCAACTATCTGAGTTGATCTAATAAAAGATATCGGATTTACTCAAAGAACCTTGTCTGCCTGTGTCCTTAGAACAACACAGTTACATCCCTGAAGCAAATTTAAAGCAGTTTTAGCTTTAGGCAGGAGGTTTCACCTGAATGGTTTCCAAGAAGGAGCAGGTCCCTTCAAAGTCCTAGGCAGGAGGAGTTAGGATTCTAAATAATGCTGCTAAAATCTAGTGGTACAGCTGTTGCCAAAATCACAGTGCTTGTAATGAACTTTTCTGTGAAAGATTTGACATGCAGTCCAAGTTAATGAATCTACAGGATGTGCATCTGCAAATACAAAGGTATTTTTGCTAGAAAACAAGGGTTGGTCAGGATATGGTGAGACCTTCCTGACAGAATATCAATCCAGAATAACATATCAAAATCCCTGAGAGGATTTCTGTGGTATCTTACATTGGTTACAACAGGTTCCAGTTCAAAGATTGTTCTCTAGAAACCTGTAAGAATTTAGTTTATTTTGAGGCTCTGGAAATGTGGTACCTGTATTCTTACATCTTAATGCATTCTAAATCTAGGTATGTAAGGTGACAGTCTTTTATTTCGTATTTCTCTCTATTTCTTAACAAAGCTTGTTTCATAAAGATTTAGACAGCCGAGTGGGATTTTCATGCAATCCTACCTCTGAGGAGAGTTAGAGCCAGGAAATTTAATGTTAATAGAGTTAGAAGATAAACAGATTTGAAACCTTGACATTTTCCTCTCATCCCAAGCCAAAGTGTGTGGGCAGTGCACAACAGTACTAAGATACCAAACAAGACGGAGGCACTGAGAGATTCACAAATAGGGATTTCCTTCCTTCCCTCTGGGAAGCCCAACAGATGGATACATACTGGTTCAAGTAATAGTGGGAGGCAGTTTTTTCCCCCTGTTTGGCTTAGCAAAAAGCATGCTATTGCTTTATCGAAAACCACACTGCAACAGTTGTCCATTCAGTTGTTACTACAGTGTAACATACCACAATAAATTCTGCTCTTACAATCTTAAAAATAGAACAGAAGCAGTAGTCAGCCCAGAATGAAGCAGCCCACTTGTTGAGAATGTCATGCTAAGAGCTTATATGGAAGGGAGCAGTTAGCTGGGTATTATCTGTGAAGGTCACTGGACTTCAGAATTCATTTCAAACTTCTAAACACTGCGTAAGTGTATTTCTACTCTGGAAATTCAAAAGGGAGTGCAGTTTTAGGCTTGGAAAATGTGTAAATTAAATTTTATAGAAACTCAAACCAGTATTACCCAGAAAATCTGCCCAGAACAGTGTACAATTAGAACAAAAAATGCCTATGAAATAAGACTATAACCGGATTTTAAACTAATAGAGACACATTTTTCTTGATATACTGTAGCATTCCATGTTACATTCTTTCTTTTAAATTTGGGAAATGTAATCATATAGCCATCATTATTTTGCTTTCTGTAATTGCTTATTTGCTTTAAATTTTGTTTTGGCTAACAAAACATACACATACACAACATTCTCTGGTTTCTATTTGATGTACCGGGATCCAACAAAGTGTGAGACGTTTGTTACAGGTTACTATTTAAATAAAATTCACCAATGTGAGTGAATTTCATGTTACAAAAGCATGAATTTCATAGAGAAACCAATGAGAAATGGGTAGTATTTTACAACCTTTCCAAACTCTTCTTTCAGCATAACTACTGTAAATTTGGAATTAATTGGGTTTAGGGAAATAACTTGCTATTTTTATGTGCTTAGAAAAAAGAAGATAAGGAGCTGGTTTAGTTTGTTTTACTTAGCAGAAAGCATTTCAGCTTGTTGTCTTGTTCTGATAGTAACCTGGCAACAGATTATTAAAGAGCTTGTAAAATTTTCAAGAATTAGGACTGTTAAGGTTTTGAAGAGCTTTACAAAGAAAGTAACCTCAAAAAGCTTGTAGGTAGTCAATGAGGCAGTTATTTGAATACAAAACAAGGTTTTTTTCTTCCGAGTCTTACATTCCGATACAAGGAAACTGCATTAAATACATTGTCTATCTTAGCATGTGCTCAGTAATGGAAACCAACTCTGTATTGATTAAATGCAGCCAATACGCTCTGTGTGTGTGTGTGTGTGCGCGTAGGGAGTCCTAGGCTGGCACTTGGAGAAGCCAGAGCAAGCTCCAACACCCTCACCTGGTGCAAAAAATGCATTTGCTTGCTACTAGCCAAAACACTGAGGAGGAACAAAAGCACAAAAGCAGCCCCCCATTGCCACAAAATTGATGGGAACATACAAGGATAGCTTAGTGCAGCCCATCTAAATAAGATGCATGATAGATGATAGTGCCCACTGAACACAGTCTCCTTCAACACCTGCTCTTTTTCAAGTCATGCCACTATGCTGCATATATTTCAACTTTCTTTTCACTCCAGCAGCTGAGCTGTATCTTTCTTTCCCATTTCCAATTATTCCAGTTTTTTCACCTGCTTTAAATACCTGGAAAACATCAACAGACAGGGCCCCAAACAGTCCACCCAGAATCCCTTTGTCAGCCCCTCTCTCAGTCTGTCACACATTTAGCAGGGTTCCTGGTTTTCTGTTTAAAAATCCCAAATTCTCTTATAAAAAATCCAAAACTCATTAAAAACCCAAAGTTTGCACAATTAAAATGAAACACCTCTCTCTCTCTCTGTATATATATATTTATATATAGGTATCAGTGGAACACAATGTTTTATTGATATATTTACAATTTTAAAGCAATTAGGAACCTACCAGTGCCTCAAGCATTATAATAAAATAAATTCTAAATACCTATATATTTCGGTGTTTGATTTTAGGGTTTTTTTACTATGGAAAATCAGAGCTTCCCCTGCCATTGGCAGCAGAAGGCTTGGGTTAATGGGGTTTAGCCCAAACGTGGGGCAGTGTTGGCAGCCTGGGCACAGGCAGCTGCAGCCAGTGGGGGAGAGGCATGCACAGACACACAGCCGCAGCCTGCAGCAGCCTGGCAGCATGTAGAGCACTTCTCACCACAGCAGGCAAGTCTGTCATGGGGAAGAGACGTTGGGGTGCAGATCAAGGCCCCCATGGTGAGGGAGAGCTCAACCCCCACCTCAATAATATTTTCTCCCTCCTCCTATGCCCCCTGCCCCATTCTGTCACCAGGACATGGGTCCAGCTGCAGGTGTCCCCCCACTGCTTTGTGGCACTGAGCAGCCCTGATCATAGAATCATAGAAAGCTAGGGTTGGAAGAGACCTCAGGAGGTCATCTATTTCAACTCCCTGCTCAAAGCAGGACCAGCCCCAATTATATCATCCCAGCCAAAGCTTTGTCTAGCCAGATCTTAAAAACTTCCGAGGTTGGAGCTTCCACAACCTCCCTGGGTAACCTGTTCCAGTGTTTTACTACCCTCCTGGTGAGAACATTCTTCCTAATATCTAACCTAAACTTCCCTTGCTGCAACTTAAGACCGTTGCTCCTTGTTCTGTCATCTGCCACCACTGAGAACAGTCTAGCTCCATCCTTTTTCAAACCCCCTCCCCTCGTAGGTAGTTGGAGGCTGCTATTAAATCTCCTCTCAGTCTTCTCTTCTCCAGACTGAATAAGCCCAGTTCCCTCAGCCTCTCCTCCTAAATCATGTCCCCCAGCCTCTCAATATTTTTGAGCTGGGCAGCCCATGCTCCTGCCCCACACCCACTCCCTCTCTCACCGTGGGGGCTTCAATCTGCACCTCCTATGCCCCTTCCTTCCCACAGACTTATCAGGACACTGTTCTCCATGCTGCCAGGCTCTATTCCTGGCTGTGTGCATGTTGCAGCTGCACATATGCATGTGGCATTTTTTGGTGACATTATTGGCTATATGGGCCAAAAAAAGCCGATTGCTGATAATAGGCAGTCAAGGTTCTTTGGGTGAATCTGATATATTTTATTAGACCAACTTAAATAGTTGGAAAACAATTTTTAAGCAAGCTTTTGCATTCAAAAACCCTTCGTCAGGCTAAGAAAGTTTTCAGCAGTTGGTGTGTGCTCTTTCTGGATGGAATGAAAAGTAAAGAAGCCAGAGGCTGGGCTGGTATGCGTACAAGACAGGCAGTCAGTGAAGATGTAGACTGAGGAGTTAATGGGTGAGAGACCAGCTTCTATTTGTTTCTTCAAGAGAAAAATAGAGGACATAAAGGCGTCCAATTTCATATCAATAGAGGACAGAGGACAACCAGACTGTCCTCTATGATGGCCACCCTACTCAGGGGACAAACACTTCTATTACTGTGACTTGCCACCTGTACAACCTTGGTAGTTTTCTTCAGTGGTGCTCACCAAATGAGACGCACAAAGGTGGGGTCAAAATTTCAGTGCCACAGAAACAGTATGAAAGCATTGTTTTCCAGAGTAGAAAAGAAGTCAGTAGGATGATGCCCAGATTCTGTTCTTGGGCAACCAGAGAACATCAGTCCTAAACTGTTTGTGATCTATGCAGAAGGCATGAGAAAGCAGATGAGGTAAGAGACTTATATTGATCAGCATGACATTCAGAAGTCTTAGGAAGCTGATAACCCAAGGGGCAGCAATGAGTTGGAAAGTGGCAACAATGGTGTGCATGGCACCACAGAGCATTTATAAAAGTTTCTACTCTAGCTCAGGGCTGGCCAGGCACTGGCAGCATCTATGTGTAGCACACGGCAGTTAAGGGGACAGGCAGCGCAGGGAAGAAAGCAGAGCAGCTGATCAGGCAGGGCAAGGAGATTGGAGTAGCACTTGGGTACAGAGCTAATTTGTGACACTCCTACCAAAAACATTGGCCCCAACCTAGGGTGAGCACCCATCACTAATTGGTTAGGACAGTCCCAGAATGGGAACATCAAGTCCCAGTCCCAGGCTGCATGACTCCAGGACAGCATTTGTCCCAGATTCACAGTATCATGTGCAGGAATCCAGGTTTTTCATTCACCACAGAAAATGGCAGGTTTCCCCTTGCAGGCTGGCAGCATTCCAGCCTGCAAGGGACTGCTTGGGGCTGCTGGGGGTGGGATGCAGGGGGCACCACATGCGTGTGCATGCCCCTACACATGCACCTGAGTGAGAATACAGCCAAGCAGCAGGGAAAGCAGCTCCCTGCAGGTAAATCTATGGGGGTGGGGCATCGTAGGGGGAGGGGGGGCAGATCAAGGCCCCCACAATGACGGAGGGAGTGGGGCAGGGGCCAGGACTGGAGGCACTGCCTATCCAGGGCAGCACATGGAGCCTGCAGCTAGGGCATGGAGCGGGACAGAGCTACTGCTGGGTGAACAGGGGGCACATGGCTGGCACAGAGCTCCCAGGGGAGAGGCAGCAGGGTGGGGAGCCCCGAGCTTGCAGCAACCAGCCTGCATCCATCCCTGCTCCACTTGGCTTTGCTCTGGCCATGCTGCTGGCGAGGGCGGGCAGGAGGGCACTGCAGGCATGTCTCGCCTTTCTATTTTGAAAAACGTGGTCACCCCATCCACAATGCCCTGGCTTGTTCTTCCTGTTGCCATAGCTGGTCCAAACAATCAGGGTTTTGTCTGTATAAAGCCAGCTAAACAGCTTGTCCCTCCAAGCCTTGCTGTCCTGCAAAAATAGCTCTCTCTTGCTTCCCTTCAAGGGTTAGGTTCGCCCCAGCAATCTCACTTTATACACGTCCCACAAAGAATCTCAAACAATAACTCATGCCTCTCCCTCCCCCTTCTTATAATCAGTTTCTGGAAAACACAAACCTCTAGGGCTTGGTTTCCAGTCAGTCTGCCTGTCAAGTGCGTTACCTTGAGTGCTGCCTTAAAATCCATTTACATAACCTGTCTGCATGTGCCGGTGCCAACTCTTCTCACAGGTAAAGCCTATCCCATGTGCTGCACCTCACCTTGCAGCCTAGATGGGAAGGAGTGCACATTGGAGTGCACAGTTAGCTCCTATCTGGAGGCACCTAGACACACCCTTACTGTTCCTTGGGATTTGAGTCATCATTTATGCAAAGTTGCTAGTAAGTAAAATGAAAGGAAAGTTCAGAGTTAACTTTTTTATATATAAAGGATAAAGAGAAAAATAAAATGAGGCTATGAATGTATTGATTTGAGAGAGCGAGAGAGATTTATCTATATAGAGAGAGAGCTAGCTAGCTCTCGCTCTCTCTCTGTGCTTCACAACTTTAGCAGCAGCTAACTAGTACTACAGTTTGGAAGCAGGTTTCTTTCTTTCAAAGGCTAAAAAAAGCATAGTTGTTTGGCTGGATTATTTATTTCCCACACTAGCATGCAGGCTGGATTTATATAAATCAAAGGCTAAACAAACCACGGTTTGTTTGTTTTTCCTGGTTTATTCCTCACCTACCTTAGTGTACAGGTTTGATTTATATAAATCAAAGGCTAAACAAACCTCAAAGGCTAAACAAACCATAGTTTTATTTTGTTTTTTTGCTGGTTTATTCCTGGTTTGTTTTGTCTTTGAAAGAAAAAAACTGCTTCCAAACTATGCAGTAGTTAATCAGTTGCTGCTGAAGTTGGGAAGCACTCATTAAAACAAACGTTGGAGGTGATTGCCAGCAGGAACTCAGCCAGGGCACCGCAGCACCCTGGGGTGCTTTGAAATCCTTTCAAGGGTGAGGCAGGGTGCCACACACTGAGGCAGCAAACCTATTTCAGGAGGGAAACGCAGAGATTTCTGTGCTGCGGGCCGGGATCTCTGCCACAGAAGCTCTGCTCTCTGTCCTCTTCCGAAGAGGAATGAAAGCTGCGGCCCCCCGGCCCGAGAGCACCTGCTGAGCCCACCCCCAGCCCTGCTGTGCTAGGCACTTACCTGCGGTCCGGCCGAGCCTTGCGCTGGAGCAGCGGGTTGCCAACTCAAGGAGCTGCCCGGGCTGGAGGTAGCAACTCGCACCGTCCCATCCCCCGCACCTCCAACCACGGCGGCAAGGAGCAGAGGGCGATCGCTTGTGACCCTGGCAGACACCAGCTCTTCCACCCTCACCTGGGTCAGTTCCTGCCGGCGCCGCCTGGGTGTTGCCAACTCTCATGTTTTTACGGCGTTGTTCTTAAAGTCGACCCTTCGGGAATGAGACAAACGTAACTCCTGTCATATATACGTGTGTGTGTGTGTGTACAGCTACGTTTTTATATGTTATATTTTATATATATAATATATATTATTTTATACATATACATATATAGCTACGTTTTTATATATCTTATATATGATATGTATTATATGTATACATGTGTACATATATACATACATATATGTACATATACATCCATACATTATACACACACACACACACCCATTATATATATGAAAGAGGGAAGTTTTTCACATTCCCGAAGCGTAGACTTTAAGACCAATGCCAAAAATCATGAGTTGACAACAAATCTGTGTGTGTGTGTGTGTGTGTGTGTGTGTGTGAGTGAATGGGTGTGTACTGTTGTGTGTTTGGGTGTGAGTGGTGCCTGCGACCGCGCGTATGCATGTGAATGGGGGTGTGTGAGAAGGCGTCAATGGGCGTGTCTCAGTCTGGTGGAACGGGTGTGCATGTACGCGTGTGTAAATGGGTGTGCCCGTTTGTGTGACTGGGGGCATGAATGGGTGCGCGCGCGTGTGAATGGATGTGTGAATGAACACACGTGTTTTTTTTTGTGTGCGCCTGCGTGAGTGGTTTGTGTATGCGAAGAGGCGCACATGTGTGTGATGGGTGTGTTTCGAATGGGGGCACGCGTGTGTGAATGGGGTGAACAGGTGTGAATGGGGTTGTGTGTGTGTGAATGCAGGGGCATGATGGCACGTTTGTGTGTGCGTCTGTGGGGTGCATGTGTGAATGGGTGTGTGTGTTTGTGTGTGAGAATGGGCCTGCGTGTGCATGTTTGTGGGAATGGTTTGTGTGTCCGTGGAGGTGCATGTGTGAATGGGAGTGCCTATGTATGTGTGTGTGAGTGGGAGTACATCTCATGTGAATGGTGCATGTGCCTGAGTGTGTGTGAATGTTTTATGGGTGTGAATGGGAGTGTGCGTGTGTGAATGGGGAGATGTGAATAGATGTATGGATGTGCATGTTTGTGTGTGTATGTATGGCTGTTGGTGTGTGTCTGAATGGGTCTGCGTGTATGTAAATGGGGAGTGTGTGTGGATGGGTGTACATGCATATGTATATGGGTGCATGTTTGTGTGTGCATGTATGGAATGGGCATGCATGTGCATGTGTGTGAATGGGTGCAGGTGTGTGTGAGTGGGTGTGCATGCACATTTGTTGGTATCCATGTAAATGGTTCTGTGTGTACATGGGTGTGCGTGTGTGAATGGGTGTGCATGTTTTTGTGTGTGCGTGCTTTGTGTGACTGGATGCCCATACGTGAGAGAACTGCGTGTGACTGGTGACGTGTGTGAATGAGAGGTGTGAATAGGCGTGTGTGTATTTGTGTGAAGGTGTGCGTGTTTGTGTATGAACGTAAGAGAATGAGGCTGTCAGTGAGGGTGCGAGTGTGTGAAAGGTGCGTGTGAACGGGCGTGTATACAGGCGTTTGAGTGGGGCTATGTGAATAGGGGAATGTGTGTATAAATGGTGTATATGTGAGAATGGGTGTGCGTGTTTGCGTGTGTGTGGGAATGGGTGTGGACGTCTGCGTGTGGGAACAAGGGTATGTGTAAATGGGGGTGCGTGCGTGGAGGGGTGAATAGGGGTGCACCTATGAGGGGGTGTGAATGGGGGTGCGTGTGTTTGGGGGTGACAGTGGGTGCACCTGTGTGGGGAGTATGAATGGGGGTGCACGTGTGTGGGGGTGATTATGGGTGCGTATCCGCGTGAACGGGCACGGGCGTGTGAGCGGATGCACATGCTTGAACGTGCGCGCGCCCCGGGGTGGCGGTGACGTCGCGACACGTCACGACAGAACCCGACATTCTGGCGCTTCGGCGCCCTGCCTGCTCGCCAATTCAGCTGGGGGCGCGCGTGAAGGAGAACAGCCCCCGCTCACTAGCTGGGCCCCCGAGCTGCGAGGTGACTGGTGCAAGGGTATGGTGTACGGAGAGCTTGATTGGTTGGGGCCAGGGCGGAACGAGCCGTGCAGAGAGGCGATTGGCAGAGCTCGTTGCCGCGGTGACGGCGCGGCTGCCGGGTCGGGGCAGCGCTTTGGAGGCCCTGGGCAGGGGGAGGCTAGAGATGGCGGAGGAGGGCGGCGGCGGCGAGCGGCGCGGCGGGGAGGGGGCGGAGGCAGCAGCGGAGCGGGGCCCGGGCGCGGCCTATCAGATGTTCGTGACGATGGAAGACCTGCTGGAGAAGCTGAAGCTGCTCGACTACGAGGAGGAGGCGCTGCGGCGCCACAACATGCGGCCCCTCTCCAGGTGACCCTTAACCCGGAAGCCGCTGGCGGCGCGGGGCAGAGGGGGCGCTAACTAGGGGCTACCTCCCTCCTCGCCTGTGACGTCGCCTTGGCAGTCTACCTGCAGGGGGCGTGGTTTGAGGCTGGGGTAGGGTGTGGCTTACAGTCAGAGGCTCTGGTACAGCCCTGCGCCCTGCCCCTGAGGGAGTGGTCCTAGATCCTTCCAGGGGTGCCCCAGGGTCCAAAGTAGCTGACCTGCAGCCACACCTGCACCCTGGCCCTGGTCTGGGCAGCGTTTTATTGGGCAGCAGGCACTTGCTCCTTGGACTTGCTCACAGTCCAGTGGGCACTGGCAGGTGCTAGGGTTGCCAGTCCTCCAGGACTGCCCTGGAGCCTCCAGAAATTAGATATAAATCTCCAGGAGACTGCTGAGTGTCACGTGGGAGGTCAATGACAGGGCATTCATTAAAATAAATATTTATTAAATGTTGAATCTGATTTATATAGTTGTCCAGTGGGTTTTTAAAATGTAATAGGAACGTTGTATTTGACTTCCTGACATGAAGCCATTCATGTCATTACATTGTGTTATGAAACCTGGAATAGATTCAGAGTTGGTAACCTTTGCTGGAACGACCCCCTCAGCCCGCTCGTCTGGCACGGCAGCTTTCGCTCCCGTCCCCATTCTGCGTTGTAGTCGTCCCATGGGTTCAGCTGGCGCATGCCCAGTAACCCCCTCTGTTAGCAGTGGGGGATAACCCTTGTCCCATCGGCATAAGGCTCACATTCCTCAGATAGGCCTGAACCTCCCTGGCCTCTGCCCCTCGGCTCTGGCTCTTGGCCCAATGGCCTCAGCCTATGCTGCTTCAGGCTCTTGTCCCTCACAGAAGTAAAGATCGCAGCATGCTGGGCACTCTGCTTTGTGGCCTTCAAACACACCCTCACAATCACTCCTGGTCCTCTGGTCGTTATTATCAGACTCCTAACAGAAACACAAAAGCCCACTGGGTAACAGTCCTTAACAAAAATGTTACCTGGCACAGGCACACTCCTGGTATAGCGGCTCCCCTGCCTCTTCTAGTGGCTTCTCCTCTCCTTGTGATTCTGGGTTCCCCATATTGAGCAGCAGAGTTCCTTGATCCTCAACAGTCAGGGCCAGAGTGCCCCACTCTGCCTGGGAGGTAAGCCCGTATGCTGGCCAGCTTATCCCTGCTGCTCAGCTTGGGCACAGAGGTTTCTCTTTATCTCCTAGGGCAGGGATGGGCAATTATTTCGGGCCAAGGGCAGCTTACTGAGTTTTGGCAAGCCATTGAGGGCCGCATGACAGGCAGCCAGGGGCAGATAAATATTAATTTTCTAAATTTTTTAGGGTCCCCACAGGCCGGATAGAATGGCCTGGCGAGCTGCATCCGGCCCACGGGCTGCATTTTGCCCACCCCTGTCCTAGGGCCTCTGTGAGAGGTGAGTCTGCAGTCCTGGGCCAGCTGCTTGTCATTCAGCAGTGTCCCTACCTGTTTGCAGCCTTCAGCTTACTCCTGGCCTGCAGAGCAATTTCTGTGAAGCCTATTGCTAGGCAGCTGGATCCCCAAGGGACTGGCAGTTCTGTTTTAGTGGCTGCCTTCCTAGGACGGCTTATTGTTGCAGGTACCAGGTGTCTTTCTCACCCTTGCAGACTCTAGACTGGACCCTTCTCCCCTGCTAGTCTCAGGGAGCTAAGCTCCTTGTTCCTCCTTGGAGTCAGGTTCCCATTTCTGAGTCCTTGCCTCTCCAGGCTACAAAAGTCCTATTCTTAAATGGCTTGCAGGTTTTCCTTGTCCTTCAGCCCTTTCCCAGTAGCAGAACTGGGCATTCCTGTTACAGTGGATATTTTGGTTTTAAGATTCAAACCCCTGACCTCATCAGTTAAGATGGAAGTGATTAGTGTACACAGAGACCTTCGGATGTTTTGCATAAAAATCAAGTTAAAATAGATAACGAGAGGAAGTTAGTGGTATTAGTCTGAAGTCAGGCAGAAGGCAGGGTGAAGATGCACTTTAATTGACTCGGAGATGCATACACTTTCATTAGTTTTTATGATGAATGAGTCATATAGCGTCTGATGAAGTGAGCTCTTGTTCATGAAAGCTTATGCTTCTCTGATTCAGTCAAACTATACAGTGGATGTTGTGATATTCAAGGAAAAAGAGAGTGGGATGGGGGGGTAGGGAGAGAAAGGAATAGATTGAACAAGCCTTCCAGATCTTTTCTTTTTATTCCCCAAAGGATTAAAAAATCAGTGCAGTCTGTTTTGGCAAATATTTCACAGATCACTTCTAAAAACCAAATCCTGGCTCTTGGTGTCACTTACTATCATGCTTCTTGCAAAAGTCTGAGGTTTGTCACATTGCAACTTTCCCCTAGAGTATAAAATATGTTTATTTTTATCATCATCATAATTGATATTGATGATAATGATGATAATAATAATAGGCATGGGGACAAACTGGTTGGGATGTCTCACTACAGCTCCTGAGGCCTGAATTTAGGCCATTCCAGACTTGTACCAAAAGGCAAGCCTCAGTCATCCCAGACATAAAGTAGTACTTTGTTATATGATCTGGGGAGTCAAAGGCAGCCAGACACAATGCCAGCCAATCAGCCCCTGGTGTGCTGTTGATTTGCAGAAGCTAGCAACACCATAAGCTTGGGAGGTATTTTTTTTTATCTCTAGGAAAAGGGATGAAAGCCAAAGAGTATGGGCAGATGTTCAGTTTGAGGTCCCAAAATTTCCAGGACCAGGAAAACAATCCAGCTCCCTGACTGGAGAGCTGGAGTCACAAGCTCTCTAGTCAGGAGGTGATAGAGGGCTGCTCCTTGGTTTCCCACACTCCAAGGGGATCCCACCCATTGACAGCCTGCCCTTTCCCTTGCTGGGAAGGTAGACAGGCTGTCAAAGGATCAGCTGTCAGCTGCTGAAAAGCCAAAGACTAGTGTTGGCTGGATCACATGACAGGTTCCCACTGCTGTGTCACACAAATATGGTAGTGATGAACATGGAGTAAAAATCCCCATTAAGACAGGCTTGGATAGTCCTGGTCAAATGCCTTTCTGCCAGCTTAAATTCTACCCCAGGATCTTTTAAATAGGCACATTATTGCAGAGTTTTACTTTTGCATGAGTGGAGCTGAATGTTTATAAACTCCTTAGGTTACCATTGGCCCATCAGTTACATTTTGGCCACCCTTGAAAAATGACGTGTCTAATCTGCATCCAGAAATAAATCTCTGTAGAGAGGCCATAGATTCATAGATTCATAGATGTTAGGATCGGAAGGGACCTCAATAGATCATCAAGTCCGACCCCCTGCATAAGCAGGAAAGAGTGCTGGGTCTAGATGACCCCAGCTAGATACTCATCTAACCTCCTCTTGAAGACCCCCAGGGTAGGGGAGAGCACCACCTCCCTTGGGAGCCCGTTCCAGACCTTGGCCACTCGAACTGTGAAAAAGTAATTCCTAATGTCCAAACTAAATCTGCTCTCTGCTAGCTTGTGGCCATTGTTTCTTGTAACCCGCGGGGGCGCCTTGGTGAATAAATACTCACCAATTCCCTTTTGTGCCCACATGATGAACTTAAAGGCAGCCACAAGGTCGCCTCTCAACCTTCTCTTGCGGAGGCTGAAAAGGTCCAGTTTCTCTAGTCTCTCCTCGTAGGGCTTGGTCTGCAGGCCCTTGACCATACGAGTTGCCCTTCTCTGTACCCTCTCCAGGTTATCCGCATCCTTCTTGAAGTGTGGCGCCCAGAATTACACGCAGTACTCCAACTGCGGTCTGACCAGCGCCCGATAGAGGGGAAGTATCACCTCCTTGGACCTATTCATCATGCATCTGCTGATGCACGATAAAGTGCCATTGGCTTTTCTGATGGCTTCGTCACACTGCCGGCTCATGTTCATCTTGGAGTCCACTAGGACTCCAAGATCCCTTTCCACCTCTGTGCCACCCAGCAGGTCATTCCCTAGGCTGTAGGTGTGCTGGACATTTTTCCTCCCTAGGTGCAGCACTTTGCATTTCTCCTTGTTGAACTGCATCCTGTTGTTTTCTGCCCACTTGTGCAACCTATCCAGGTCTGCCTGCAGCTGTTCCCTGCCCTCTGGCGTGTTCACTTCTCCCCATAGCTTTGTGTCATCTGCAAACTTGGACAGAGTACATTTGACTCCCTCGTCCAAGTCACTGATGAAGACATTAAAGAGTATTGGTCCAAGGACCGAGCCCTGCGGGACCCCACTGCCCACACCCTTCCAGGTCGAGACTGACCCATCCACCACGACTCTCTGAGTGTGACCCTCTAGCCAATTCGCCACCCACCGGACTGTGTAGTCATCCACATCACAGCCTCTTAACTTGTTCACCAGTATGGGGTGGGATACTGTATCGAAGGCCTTCCTGAAGTCTAAGTATACGACATCCACCCCTCCTCCTGTGTCCAGGCGTTTCGTAACCTGGTCATAGAAAGAGACTAGATTGGTCAGGCACGATCTGCCCGCCACAAACCCGTGCTGGTTTCCCCTCAGCATAATTTGCCCTGCCGGGCTCTCACAAATGTGAGCCTTGATAATTTTTTCAAAGACTTTACCAAGGATGGAGGTGAGACTGACTGGCCTATAGTTGCCCGGGTCCTCCTTCCTCCCCTTTTTGAAAATGGGGACCACGTTGGCCCTTTTCCAGTCCTCCGGGACTTGGCCCGTGCGCCACGAGCATTCGAATATTCCCGCCAGTGGCTGTGCAATGATGTTGACCAGTGCCTTCAGCACCCTCGGATGGAGCTTATCCGGGCCTGCCGACTTAAAGGCATCCAGTTCTTCCAAGTGACTCTGCACCACCTCAGGATCTACGTATGGAAGTCTGGCACCTTGCTGCTGCCTCTCTACAACCCCAGTGAGAGACTTGTCGTGCCCCTCACTTAGGAACACTGAGGCAAAGAACTCGTTGAGGAGTTCAGCCTTGTACCCTCTGTCTGTCACCAATTGTTTCTGCCCATTTAGCAGGGGTCCTATTCCTCCCTGGGCCTTCCTTTTACTCCCAATATATCTAAAAAACAATTTCTTGTTGTCTTTTACTTGGTTTGCCATCCTCAGCTCCATGGTAGCTTTGGCCCATCTAACTGCCTCCCTACAAGCACGAGCAGAGGAGGTATATTCATCTTTAGTGATCTCACCTTGTTTCCACTTTTTATGTGCTCCCCTTTTGGCCCTTAGGCTGCCCTGGATTTCTCTGGTCAGCCATGGAAGCCTCCTGGCCCCTTTCCTTCTTTTGCCTCGCTCGGGGATCGTCTTGCTTTGTGCCCGAAGGATCGTTTCCTTAAGGCACAGCCACCCTTCTTGGGCTCCCATCACTTCAAAACTCCTACTCTGCAGTGCGTCCTTGACTAATCGCCTGAGTTCATTGAGATCAGCTTTCCTAAAGTCTAGCACTTTCACCCTACTAGTTACCTTACCCACTCGACGTCTTATGTTGAATTCTATTATTAGGTGATCACTGTCTCCCAAATGGCTACCGATCTGGAGGTCCCCTATCATGTCATCCCCTGTTGCCAATACCAGATCCAGTATGGCATTCCCCCTAGTGGGACCGTGTACCTCCTGTGTCAGGTGGAGGTCCTGTACACAGGTTAGAAACCTGCGTGAGCGATGAGACCTTGCTGAGGAGGACTGTTGCCTGTATAGGGTTAGAGCATTGGTGCTGCCCTGATGGTCCAGGAAATATTTGAGAAGCAAGGTTTTTTTAATGCTATTTTTATTGGATCAACTTTGTGGTTGAGAGAGATGTTAGACAAGTTTTAGGGTATAAAATACCCTTCTTTGGAACCCTCGGGGGGGGGGTTTCCCCCAAAACCTTGTCTAACATCTCTCCCAACTATACAGTTGGTCCAAGAAAAAAGACCACCCAAAACCCCTTGTTTCTCATCTGTATAGGCACATTTTCATAATAAAAAGCCTTTCAAAATACTTCAAAGCCTGTGACATGGAAAATTGCAGAAGTATTCAGGGCCCTTTTTTTTTGTACAAGGATGATGTTGGGTTTGATATGGTTATAACATACTAAGGCCCTGAACGTGCTAAAGCTTCTGCATGTGGGTAACTTCACCAAAAGTAATCTGTTTGAGTTCAGTAAGAATTAAGGGGGTTAATTGTGGGGGTATGTGTTTGCAAGATTGATACCGGGGACTTTATATCTTTTTGAATGTCTTGCATTTTATCTTTTAATAAGCTTTTTTTACACATGAAAGGTAGTCTTTGGGAGGAACGTAGGATTCAGAAATTACCTATTGTTTGGTATGTCACCTTAATGGGTTTCTGTATACAATTTGAAATAGGTTCCCTGCCAGATTTTTTTTATTATGTGTGAAAATGCATTGATAGTGATACTTTCTTTACTTATTTTACCTATAACATTATTATTAATATTAGCCTTTATGTGCAGCCATTTATTTAAATTTATTGTTACCTTTATTTTCCATTTGACTGCTACCACAGAAGGGGGTATTTGAGTTTTTTTCCCCTTATAGTTCCCTTTAATATTGTTCTATGTCCAGCGTGTTTACTGTTTCAATGTGTTTTGTATAAGTTTCAGTGTGCTGTGTATAAGTTTTGATACACTGTGTAAGTGTAGGTTTTCAATGTAAATTTTGTAATGACAAATAGCTTTTATATCAGAAATATATACATTAAATGAAAGTAGCCCCAGACACTTGGAAGTAATGCAGTGTTGTAGATGGAATGCCTAACTCATTATTTTTTACTGCTTTAAAAATGTTACAGGTGTTACGCAGTTTAGATGACATTTTAATTAGTTTCAATTATTGCACAGCTCCCTCACTACTCATTGATGATGTTTTGGCATTGTGGGGCCTGGTGCTACGTTCAAAATGGAAGTCTCTGGAAACAGAATGAGCCTCATGTCTTTTAGGAGCCTTAGGGTGTCTTAGAAGAGTGACTAGGTTCAGTTTGGATCAGCTAACCCAGCTGCTGATAACTTAACTGCATCAGCGGGGGGCTGAGAGAGAGTCCAAATCTGATTAGTTCCTAGAAGCTCCAACACCACATTTTATGTCAGGGCTGTCTAACTTCCCAGCAGCCCCTGGGCTGTACGCTGTGCCAGTCATATGCTGTGAGTGTGGGCCTCTGTGATTCCCACCTCTTCCCCTGACATGGCCCCTCCACCCGGTGCAGCTGTGGGAGAGGAGACTGCAGGGGTTCTCGGGCCACATGTGGCCTATAGGCCACCAGTTATACAGCACTGTTTTATATTACCATAATGTGCTTGTTGGATTATCATTTTATAGTTTCATAGTTGTTAGGGGCTGGAAGGGACATTACAGATGATCGGGTCCAGCCCTGCACTTGGGCAGGAAAGACTGCTGGGATCAGATGACCCCAGCAAGATGGGTGTCAAGACACTTTTTGAAGATCACCAGGGCAAATAACTGTACCACCTCTGGGGGGACCCTGTTCTAAACCCTCAGCACTCGACTGTTAACGTTTTTCCTTATGTCTAGCCTGAAGCAGTCTTCAATCAGCTTGTGCCCATTATTTCTTGTCCTCCCCTGGGGGGCTTTGGTGAATAGATGTTCTTGCCCAAGCCCTGATATACTTATAGGCTGCCACCAAGTCCTCTCTGAGTCTTCCCTTCTCCAGACTGAGCAGTCCCAAGTCTTTCAGCCTCTCCTCATATGATCTGGTCTTTATCATTCACTCACTACAGGAGACATTAATTATATTTAGTAATTTTAGATCTATATGGACTAACCCTATGTTCACGTATTCCATAGATAGCATGAGCCAGAGGTGTAGCTGATAAGATTTGCTCCCAGGTTGCAAACGCCAGTAGCACTGTGCAAGTCACTGTGCCAGTGGAGTGTGGCAACATGGAATTTGGTGGCACTGAGCTGACCCTGATCCCCACCTGCTTCCCTGGTGCTCCCTTTCACTTAGTGCCTGAGGCTTATGCCCCAGTGGCCCACCACAAGTTACACAGCTGCTATGAGCTTTGATTCAAAGCTTTTGTATTAGCTCAAGGCTGAATATTGTGAAGCTACTTTGAGAGAATGAGTATTTTAAGGGACTTGTTAAGAGAGGAGCCTGCCTATACTGTGTTGCCCTCTAGTGGAGAGGTCAGAGAATGACGTTTCCCCTATTTTGACCAGGCATTACTTCGCATTGCCTACAAACCCTGGTGAGCAGTTCTATATGTTTTGTGTGCTTGCTGCTTGGCTGATTACTAAAGCAGGACATCCCTTCGAGCAGCCACAAGAATATGATGACCCCAATGCAACAATATCAAGCATACTCTCAGCGCTGCGATCATTTGTAAGTGCTGAACATATTTTTGTCTTCCTAAAGGTGCTTTGGGCATGCATATAAACTTCTGAGATGACAGTAATTGCTGCTTTTATCTCCATAATCACATTTCCTTTTTTATCTCAGCACATTTCCAAGGGTTTGACTTTTTTTCCCCCTTTTATCTCTTAAGTTTCCTACCATGAAAGATAACGAGAATCTTATAAAGATTGTTTTTACTAATTCTCTTTAGGGAACTGCAAAAAATGGTTTCATTGTACAGTATGCTTGGTTTCATTGTACAGTATGCTACCTCTTCACCTCAATTATCATTACCCATTCTAAAGCTTAGTATACTTTCTGTGAAATGGATTAAATCAATACTAACTGAAATGCAAGTGACATTCTGGAAATACTCTGCTATATACGAATTAAAGATTTTTTTTTTTAATCGTGTACAAATGCTAATATTTCCACTGCCATTGAAGACAACAGTAACATTTCTAGTACTGTGAATGACTTGGCATTGTTTCTATATTTTGAATTTTTTTTTTATTAAGAAATAAAAGTTAGGCACAAGCTGTTACTTCATTGTAACATGTGTAAGGTGCTGTCCTGTGGAAGGCTAAGAAAGGAGCATCTCTTTGGAGTGCTAAGGAGGCCTTTCCTTAAAGCAGTAACTTTCCATAAAGTTACAAGATGCACATCTGTTTTCTCTGTGTAATACACAAATATTACCAGGAACAAATGAATCAGCAGTGAACACATGCTGTTTCTCATGCCATGCCTGATTTTCTGCTTCAACTGTTTGTATCTTATCATTTTCTCTTTGTATTTGCTTGGCCATTCTCTTTCCTTAGTCCTCTTTATTCTCTCTCTCTTCCTACTCTAGCTACCCTTTCCTACTATAGCTACCCTTCCTGGACCTTCATCTCTCATCTGCCATTTTTGTTTCATTTTTCCATCCTCCTTACATGACTGGAAATGTTAGAACTAAAATATGGATAACAGTTTCCAGCATCTTCATGTGCTGTGAACCCTCTGGTGTTAGTGAAGAAAATGTGGTTACCTCTCTGAAAGAAAGTGCAATCAATGGGCAGCAGTTAATATTATATCTCTTTGTTTTAGGGGAGGTCAGTGGATTTTCCTCCTTCAAAATTAAAGGCAGGTTCTGGAGAACAAGCTTGTTATGTTCTTGACTGTTTAGCAGAAGAAGCCTTGAAATATACTGGCTTTAGCTGGAAAAGGTACAGTATACTTGTACAAATCTTTTTGTAGATCTTGTTTTCAAATGCTAGTCATACAGGATGCCCACCCTATTGTATACAGATATAGCTGTAAATAAAATGTGAAATATTTTGTTTATTGCTTCATTACACTTAAATGATGAATTCACTATGGTTAGGAACAGCAAGACAAATTAATTCACCACACAGTTCAGTGGAATGATACCAGGAATCAGTTTGGGGCATTATTTTTCCTTCTTGATTAACTGGATTTGCTTGTTACCTTTTGTTTACTTTCCACTATAGCACAATCATTTACCAGTCAAACCATTGGATACTAATACATAAATCAATGTCCTATCAGACCCTCACAGTGCTAACACATTCCAGTGGAAGTATTCTCCCTTTGGTATCTTGGTGCAAATAGGAAATTTAAACCTTGCACGGGAAAACTGGAGGAGAAAAGTAGATGAAGAAGAACTTCCAGGAAAAATGTTTGTGTTTGTTTAGTACTAAAATTGTGTCCGTCAGACAAAATTAATCTGTAGGGACTCAACCATTTGTAAGGTTAGTCAGCAATGAGAAACCCTGTCGACCTTAATCCCTGAGTGCTTTCACAGCAAAGACACAGCACGCCATTTGGCACAGTATTTAATCCTTGCTTTGAGGAGTAATCTAAAATGGCTAAATTTTTTCATGTCAGGACTAGCATTTTGTGTGTGCAAAATATTAATTTCCTGTGCTTGCTCTGTCATTGACTCTAGTCAGCATCACCTCTGCCTCTTGTACAAATGTTTGTTTGCTGATAACTCCTCCGGAGGACATTTATCACATGGTAGTCATTTGCTGTTCATGAAATCTGTAATGCTCTGTGAACATATACTGTGTACCTTGTTTCAGACCAGCATACCCAATGGAAGAGCTGGAAGAAGAAGCAATAGCAGAAGATGATGCAGAATTGACACTTAATAAGCTGGAGGAGGATATTGCAGTAGGTGTTAGTGATTGTTTCTGATTATAGCAATATTTATCAATCCTGAGCTTTTTTTCTTTGTGACCCAAGTAATTTGTTTTTTTCTAATATTTTTTTTTCTGCTGGTCTCCTCCCCATTTTCTCCTGCTTTTCACTGTGTTAGCTTCTCTTTACTGTCACTTTCTTGTTTTAGTTCAGATTGTAAAGTCGTTGGGGAAAGGCTTCTGTTATATGTATTTATAGAGAGTATAAATGATTGTATGCTTTTCATGCTTTGAGAAGAGCCATCAGGAGGTGGCCTGTGACTAAAAAAACAAACAAACAAACAAAACCTTCACAGGACTTAACTACTAAAGAACACAATCCTACATACCTCATAGAACAGTAGATTTGGAAGAGACCTCAGGAAGTCATTTGGTCCAACCCCTGCTGCTCAAACCAGGATCACCCCTGCCTAAAACATCCTAGTCAAGTGTTTGTCTAACCTGATCTTAAAAATGTCCAGGTATGGTAATTCCACAGCCTCGCTGAATAACCTGGTGTGACAGTTAACCATCCTCATAAGGAGAAAGGTCTGCCTAATATCCAACCTACATTTTCCTTTCTGCAATTTAAGACCATTGTTCTGTGTCCTATCCCCTGTGGCCATAGAGAATAATCTATCTTCATCCTCTCGGGTATTTGAAGACTGTTATCAAATTCTCCCTCAGTCTTCTCTTCTCCAAACTAAAGCCTAGAATTTACAGCCACAGAGAAAGATCAGTCACCATTTTATTTATAATTGCCCTTCAGATATTGAAAGCCTGGTCTCACATCCCCCCCCTCAATCTTTTCTTTTCCAGACTAAACAGTTTTAATCCTTTCAGACTGTTCTCATAAGTCATATTTTGCAAGCCTGTTTTAATTTTTGTCACTCACAGCTGGATTGCTTCCAATTTGTTCACATCTTTTTTTAAAGTGAAGTGAGAGGCCCAAAACTGGACACTGTACTCCAGGCCCTAGACTTACCAGTGACAAATAGTAAGGCTTGAAGGCACATTAAGGGTGCAGGTCTACACGTGTGTGCCATTAATGTGCCTTCAAAATGGCGATTTTAGGCTATTCACACCTAAATTTGATACCTGCAAAAGCAAATAGCTAACCAATAGCAAATAGCTAACATGGCTTACCACACATGTAGACGTGCTAAGGCACATTAACACTGTGTATGGCAACTGACTTGGGAGTAACTTTAGTCCCAAGTCAGTCCGCACACCGCATTAATGTGCCTTAACGCGTGCACGTATAGGCACACGCCTAAATTGCCTTAATGTGCATTAGGCAAATGCGCATTAAGTTTAGGCGTGTGTAAAAGCATGTGTAGACACTCCCCTTGGGACTTTGTTTATTGCTTAAGCAAGGCTGTACTGGCTACCTAAAATGTGGTCTCTATGCTGAGTGTTTGTGGGTTGCAGAAAGATAGCTTCTGTGGCATACAAACATTGATAGTTTTTTAAATTGCTGGGTTTAAGCAGGACTTGTCCCCAGTGGGAGGAATGTTAAAGATGAGCTAAGTCAGGGGTGTCAAACATCCAGCTTGCAGGTGCATTAAACAATCCAGCCCACAGAGCCTCATAATCCAGCCCCCAGTGCTATCCTTTTGTTGCACCAAACTATCCAAGCATGCAGTACCCAGAACGTGTGCCACCCACAGTACTCACTTGAGCTGGATCCTGGGCTGCGCTACCAGTGGCACTGCCTGTGCACTGAGATGTTTGCTTGGGTTGAGTTCCAGGCTTTGCTGCCCATGGTACTCTCTTGGGCTGGTGTCCTAGACTGGTCTAGGCAGGTGCTGCCTGTGCTGCATCAGGCATGTCGGCGCTGAGGTTCTGTGGGCCTGATCCAGCCTGTGGAAGGCCCAATGCCGTTCATCCAGTCCAGGGGGCCAGGTGCGTTTGACACCCCAACCTAAGTCAGTCATAAGTTCACTTTCCTTCTGATCTGTCCAAAGGCCTTTGGAGAGAAGTACTGTCAGACAGAAAAAGTGAAAATCGTAAGTCCTAGGAATCAAAGGTAAAACTGAGAAGCTGCCCCTTTTGGGTCAACAATGTGCCTGAAGGCGGCAGACATGTCACATGTGCAGACTGGTGTGACTTACATCGGTATGTATGCTGCTGTAAGTTACATCGGTATCCATAGTTGGAAGATGATCATTTCCTCAAAGTATATAGCCATCTACAGGAAGTGAGAGCCAGTAATAACCTATAGCAGGGGTTCTCAATCCCTGGGGTGCGCCCCCATGCCAGTCCATGGCGGGTTGGCTGTCAGTCTGCAGCACGGTCGGCTGCTGGACTGGAAGTCACCATGGACCACATCATTTATCACCCAGAGCCGGGAGGAGAGGCCACAGTTCTTTCCACAGGGCCCACAGCAGCGCAGGGTTTGGCCCACCCGCCTGCCCGGGAATGGGAGTATTCTTACGTGTCTTCTGACCAGAAATTCTGGTTGCGGTCAGCTGTGACTGCTGGGCTGCAGTTTTCCAGGCCACAGCATAAAAACTTTTGAGAACCCCTGACCTATAGCATTAAGCAAGCAGCTACCCCAAGATGAAATTGACCCCTAATCTGTACTTGCTATACGGTGAATAAATTGATGACTTATACTGGGGTATAATTACTTCAGACTGCAAGGGGTAACTTTGTATTTTGGAGAAGATAAGGTGTACGGCGTGGAGCTGTACATTGTGCATTCATACCACACTTACACCAGTGTAACGGCATTTGTAATGTAATGTCATTTGCTCACATTGTGAGAAGGCTCATGTTCCCGAGAACTATGACCAGGCCATGTTTTAGAGCGAGAAAGAGAAAACATTGATTTACAGACTGCTGGTTGTAGGTATGAGTGAGTATGAACTTAAAGTTCACACAGGAAAGATGCAAGCAAACAAACTTTCTTCTAGTTTAAGCAACCCTAAATACAGCCCTATTAAAGCAATTCAGAATGCACAATCTATAGTCTGTGGCAATCTTCAGAGCCATTGGTTGCAAGGTTCCACACTAAAATAAGCTATGTGCTCTAACTTGTGTTAGTAAAACATTATCTGCCATTTATAACTAAGCAGAGCGCCACTTCCTTCAGTGCCTTTTTGGATTTATAAGTGCACCCGCCGGGCCTCGAACATCTTGTTCCGGGCTTCCTTAATTCGAGTGTTCACCGGTACTCGCTTTGCCGTTGCAGGTGATCTTACGGGGGGTCTTTACACACGCCGCAGGCTGCCCCTTTCTCGCCTGCCACGACTTTGAATCTCTCACAGTGGGTGGGGCTTCATGCGGCACAGTTGCCCTCGTTGAATGCCTGCTCCTTTGGTGTCTTCTGCGAGGCTTCACCTCCCCTATACCTCGCCCTATACCCAGCCCAGCCGATCCCGGTCGCTTTCATGGCCGACCTCGTGCTCCCCTGGCCACCCCCAAACAACGAGCCCTCTGCTCGCCTCCTTGCTTTTCCTGCTTCCGCACAACCTCAACCCCTTCTGACACAGGGAAACATGAAACACACTTCTCTAGTCAAAAAAACTTAACAAATCCTAAGGAAACCACCACCACACCACTACTGGGCTTGCTTGCAGAGCAGGGATAGCCCTCCTACACATCAACTTGCTGACAGAGCCTTCTCCAAGCGACCCAGCTTCTGTGGCTCCGCTCCACCTGCCCAGGTTAGAGCTGTTCTCCCCCCCGCAATTTTCTGCTATTGTGACCCTCTCTCTGGGTCTTCAAGACGTATCTGCCCTCTCTCTGGGTCTTCCTGGAACAGCTGCCCTCTCTCTGGGTCTTCCCAGCACAGTCGTCCTCTCCCTGGGTCTTCCCGGCACAGCTGCCCTCTCTCTGGGTCTTCCCAGCACTGTTCTTTTCGCGGCACCCCAAGTCCTCTTACTGGCTCGCGTCTTGCTTCGCCCGTGGCTGAGACTCCTGCTCCGGGTGCTGGCTCGTTGCCTGGGTCGACTGCTCCTCCACAGCCAGTGAGTGTAGGCTCTCCCAGCGTCCTGTGCCCCCGGCTGACCCCACCAGTCGGGCTCTCTCTCAGTGTCCACGCACCCCCTCCCTCTCTTCACCGCCGGTCCTCTTATTTCTGCCGGCCGGTGATTGGGGCTGACGTCATCCGCTGGCCACAGCTGACTAAAGGCGCGGCTAATGATTTGCGCAGGCTTTCCCCGCTGTCCTCGCTTTTCCTCCCCTCCTGCTGTAAGTAATTTTTCTTTTTTTATTTTTGCTTTTCTTTTTCTACCCCCAGCTCCTGGCCCTAGGGTTCCCCAGTTTACCTCTCCCCGTGACAATAAGGATTGATTATTTGTTGATTTGACTAATTCAGGGATTTAAGATTACTTACTGATTTATTTTTTAACTAATAGTAATTCAGTTTTAGACATATGCTGCCTTCCTTTCATTTTTGTTTGCTTGTTTTATTTCTTTCGATAGGCAAAAAGGGTCTAAATCCCCTGAGGACCTGGCTGGACATAAGCCAGTGAATATAAAACCTGACCACCTTCCTGCAATGAGTCTGTGGTTCCCAAAACTTCTGTTGCTTTCATTGTGGTAGAGGAGGGCCCTGTTGTGCTAGGCACTGTATAAGCAGATAGCAAAAAGACAGTCCCTGGGTGGAGTAGTTTGCAACAGAGCCAGTGGTAGCTTTGTTGTGGATAAGAATCAGATTTGCCGCTGGTGTGAACCCAGTCAAGCTGTAGTAATTTAATTGTTGGCCTCTCTGCCTTGCAGCTGTTAATAGAATGTGCCACATCATTTATCATCCAGAACGTAATTGGGAAAAACTGAGAGTTGTGATTGTTTTCAAATGGAAAACCTAGTTCTCAGTGTCTACCTTCAGATAGCTGTAATGAAAATCCTAGCCAAAGTTTCATTCTTCATAAGAAGCATGCTACCCAAGAGCTGAATTTCAGTAAATGCCAAATTGTGTTTTTTCAAAACGTGGGAAATATTGCATGTTGTGCTGTGGTTTGAGAGGGGGTGGAAAGCATCGTGGTTTTTGAAAGAAAAGTAATTCAATATTTACTAAGTACATACTCATGCCATTCCCTTTTAAGGAAGAAGAGTCAGACGGTGAAGAGAACTTTATTGATCTGAATGCTCTAAAGGCGCAAACTTATAAATCAGTAAGTTTTGTTTTGTGTTGTTTTTGTTTGCCTGCCAGCATTTTAATAACAGTTGGAAATCTCTACATCTTAAAAAGGAACCTGTTGACACTGTTTTAATAAAACAGTTGTCATTAGTAAAGGCTATCACTTTAGCCTGACAAGCATATCCTATTTACTCAAATCCAAGATGAGGGGTTTTTCCTGCATTTGACACGGGGAAAAAAAGCTCATCTTGGATTTGAGTACTGGCATGGGGCAGATGACTGCTGGGCCCCCACCTGGGCCAGGGCCAGGGCAGCTTGAGGTGGCTAGTGTGATAGTGGGGAGAGCTCAAGGGAGTGGCGGAGAGCGCAGCATGGGGGAGGGAGCACAGGGGAGATCATGTGATGCGGGGAGGTGGAGCACAGGGGAGAGAGCACAGTGTGGGATGTGGGGTGCAGAGCACAGGAGAGCCCATGCAGTTTAGGGGCTGGGGAAAGCAGTGTGTGTGGCATTGGGGAAACTGCACAGTGGCAGGGGAGCAACTGCAGCTCCACCTCCAGCCCTGAGCCGGGGCTGGGGCTGGGGCTGTGGCCAGGGCCAGAGCTACCCCTATCTAGTTGGGGTTATGCCTGAAGCCAGAACAGTTGCATAGGGTAAGCGACAGGAGTGGGGCGGGGGGGTCAAGTGGTCGGGGGAAGGAGGCAAATGACAGGGGACAGGGAGAAGGGGGATAGGTGCTAAGAAGTACAGGCATCAGGGTGGGTTAAGGGAGGTCAGGCCACTTGCTTCCCCTACTGCTGCTTTCCTTGTCACTTATGCCTCAGCCCCTGCTTTCTCAGCTATGGGAGTCAGAGATGGGGAGTGGGGGAAGGGCAAATTTAAGACAACCCCCCTTCCCACCCCCCATAATTAGGTTCTGTAACTCAAAAATTATAAGTTATAATTTTCGAGCTATAGAATCTAATTATTGGGAGGTTGTTTTGTATTTGGATAAAGACAGTAATACACTCTAAACTTGAAAATCCCATTAAGTCAAAAGAGAAACTTAAAAAAAGCAAATGCATTTGGTTTCTAAACCATTGCTGCTGGAACATCGAAGAATCAGCTTGCAAAATTGAACGTGGAAAATACACATCATTTATTTGTTTGGGTTTTTTTAGATAGTGGCTCAAATAGTGTTCTGGCTCTCATTTTATCTGGAATATGTATTATTAACTCATTTTCTATAGTTAATTCAATCTGAAAGATATTCTAATTCCTCTTACTCATAGGCTGCTTGCAGATGTGAAAAAAAACACACACTTTACCCGAAGAAGCAGCCTGTTAGTTCAACCCAGCTCTGCAGCATCTGTATAGATCGGGTGCTTCAGCAGGGCTCTTTGGTGTTTTTATCTAATAGCTAATTCAGTCAGCTATTAGATAAAAATGCCCAAAAAGCCCCACTAAAGTGTCCAATCTATACAGACACTGCAGAGCTGGGTCAAAATAACGCTATGCCTCTTCTGGGCATGTGCTGGTATTGGCGCGGGAGCACACTGAGTTGAAAGTAAAGCTCAGTTTGTTTGCTTGTTTTCATATCTGCAAGCAACCATAGAGTTAGAAAAAGAAAGAATGAATCATTAAGTAATATAGATCAAATAATGCTTCAGAAGACTAAAATCTAATATTTTTTCTATTTTTTTTCAATACTCTAAGGCAGCAGTGCTCCAACTTTTTGTCTTCAGGTCTGGATGGGCAGTGCTTGGTCCTTCCGCAGGCTTCATCTAGGCGGTGGACCCAATCCAGGGCCTCGGTTTTGCACAGCAGGGCCCAGTCCAGCTGTCTGAATGGGGGCCAGGGGCAGTCCAGCCCCACTTCAGCTGCATGGGGAAAGGTGGCTTGGCTCTGTCCCGACCCGGCCTGGTGGCAGGGGAAGGTGGAATAACCCAGCCTCAATCTAGCCCTACAAGAAGGGGAGGCTGCATGGCCCACCCCAACTTGGCCAGATGGAGGGATGGAGGCGTGTCCCGGCTTTGCAAGGGGAGAAGGGGGCATGGCCCAACCCCAAACCCCAGCTGCACAGTGGGAGGGGGCATGGCCCAGCCCTGCAGGGAGAAAGGAGTGTAGTCCAGCCCCAACCCAGCCATGTGGAGGGAAGGGGATGTTGTCTCACCCAGACCTGGCCATGTGTGGGGAGCCTTGTATGGGGCTTGGGATTTTGGCAGTGGGGAGGAGTGGCAGTATTAACTGCCACTGCTCCCCCACTGCCAAAATTCCTGACCTTTGGGGAGCCTGCAAGCAAGATTCCAAGGCTCTGAGGGCTGGAGGTTGAGCAGCACTGGTCTAAGGCTAATCCACTGTAACTTAGATCACCTAGAAATTGTATTTTTTCCCCCCTAAAAATGTGTGCATTTAGGACATGAACAACTCCACAAAGCAAGAAGAGATTTTAGAGTCCACAACAGATGCAGCAGAGTGGAACCTGGAAGTGGAACGTGTTCTTCCACAGCTGAAAGTTACAATTAGAACTGACAATAAGGTGAACCAGGGGGTGGATTTGTGTGTCGGTATGCTTTGACGTAAATGAGTCAGATCAGCAGTTTGTAGTTTATCATCTTCCGTTTTTATTTCTCCTAATCTTTTACATGACATGGGTTCCAATGAGGCATTTTTTTACTGAATTTGAACTTTTCTCACTTGCTTGCCCCTGCAATAAAACTCAGTAGCAGAATTACTTATTTTAATGTTTCTTCTAATCTATATAATAATTAGCACTGCACTAATCGCACAATGCTTTAATGAATTGCTGATATGTACTTGAATTGCAATGGAAGCTTTTTAAAATATGGAAAGCGCTTTTCAATTCAAACCATTAATTTAGCTTCTAAAAAAAGATCTACTTGGGACAGCATAAAGAAACATAATAGCCTAGCACGTGGCTCTTTTGGGTGGTTTTTATGGTCAACCATATGAAACACATCATTCAGATCTGCAGGGCCACAGTGGGTGCTGTGCGCTGTTGGCACAGCCCACAGCATATGGTCCTGGGGGGCACTTCTACTCCAAGGGCATATTTGAATTGCAGTCTCTAGTGCAGTGTTCAGGATAACTCATCCAGCTGTAAATAAGGTAGCTCAGGTAACAGAAACCATTTACCTTTGGAAACCTGGAATTAAGCATGGGCTAATTCACATTGTGCTGCCATGGCTAAATGGTTTCCAGAACCCAAGCTAGGTAGTTCGGGTATCTGCAGTACACTGATTTCTGTGTAGACATACCCTAAGTTCGAACCATGTTAATTAGTCTCTTGGTTAAACAGCAAGGACAGTGTGTTGTTGGCCCCCTAGTATAGGCAAATTAATCCTTGCTAACACTTTGTGTTGAAGTTTTATTAAAGCCAGTTAGTGGGAGAAACTAGACTAGAATGCTTGATCTCAATTCCATGCTCCATATACTATGTTGTAAATGAAAGGGTATGACATAGTGGCTGCCTCTCCTGTTGCCACATGATGGAGAAGGCCCCAGGAGGCCACATGCTGCTGGTGCAGACCATGTGGTTGGGTTGGGGGGTCCAGATGCCACCTGCCGGGGTTGTAAGGGACCACATGCCACCTACAGGGCTGCAGGGGGTTGCGTGCTATAGACACAGCCCTCTGTGTCCCTTACAGCATATAGCCCAGGGACCACACAACAGCACCACCTGCAGCCCCTAGCTTTAGTGAAGTTGTACAACACTGCTTTAGTGCACTGGAAGCAGGCCTGCCTCCTGTTCTGGCCTTTTTCACACAGCATAGAGAAAGCACCACACATCACCTTGTGCATGATTTCCCAAGCTGTGTGTGCCCATACAGGGAAGGCTAACTGATTGTTAACACAGCTCATTATAAAATGAATTGTGTGTGCATATGCAGAGTATGTTTTTAAGCCTCAGAGTCCAGCAAATCATCACAAACCTTCACTGATCAACAAAAGACAAACCTGTAACCTTAGGTCTCCTGCCCAGTTTCAATTCTTTACTACCTGCCCTGACACAAAATACACTTTCTGTACCCAGCCTTTGCCTAATTCCTGAACAGATTACAGGTAGCAGGCTGCACATGCTTCACAGCTGCTGGACCTGTGATCTGTGCTTCTTTCTCCCTGTCACATGTAGGTACCGGTCCAGCAAGGCATTTAAGCAAATGCTTAATTTTAAGCAGGTAAATGTTCTCATGGAAGTGATACTTGTGCTTAATGGTAAGCATGTGTTTAAGCACCCTTCAAGAATCAGCCATGGTATGGCATGGGAAATTTTAGAGAAGAGTAATATTATATATTGTATTTTTCCTATATCCTAATATAATGTGCATATAATCCAGCAAATGTAATATAGATTTATTCCCTGCATTCCAAGATAAGGGAGCTGGGTAGCCTTGCTTGCTTATTTCCTTCCTCTCTCTTTACATGGCTAGGAATGGGGAGATCTAATGATTCAAATGCTACTGCATCTTTGGATGTGTTAGTTGTGCTTTTTCTCTGCCTGACACCTACCACAACTAATGAAGCAGTAATCAATATTTATGCCTGGAAGCCCCAGCAAAGTGTTCTCTATCAGAAGTGCTTTTATAAAGATCCTGGCCTCAGTCCCATCAGTGAGGATGTTCAGTGTTTGGTTTTGAATTCAAATGTCACAGTGTGACATTCATGAGTTTGATAAATCATGTCACCATAAAGCAATGCCCTCAGGGTAGGAATATAGCTGCAAAACTGCACATGGCAACAGTTTACAGCACCAGGTATGAACAGGATTGCGTGTTGGCATCTCTCTCTATATCCCTTTTCATTTACAGTATTATTTAAATGTATAATTTAGTCATTTAATTTGACTTTTTTGTGTATTTTAGGACTGGCGAATCCACATAGATCAAATGCATCAACACAAAGATGGAATTGAATCTGCTTTAAAAGAAACTAGGGTATGTTTTGTACCTGCAGGATACTCTATTGATCTCTTAGCATTTCAGCTCCTCTTTAATTATATATTGACTGCTAAGTTCTCCATTACAGGTTTCCCTCTTTTTATGCAGTACATGCATTCCTGGAAAACTGCACATAACTCGAATTCGCATAAAGGGAACCCACTTTACAATGTAACAAATAGGGATATGTTCAAAGACCTCAGCTGTACCCACGGTCATGAGGGAGGGAGAGGGGCTGGGGCTGGGGCTGCATACCTGGGGCAAGGCATGGGATGGGGTGTACGATTCCTGCTGCTCCATACACTCTGGGAGTGCACGGGGGGCATGTGCCCCCAGATCTGCATGTGGGACGAGGCCAGACTGCCGCTGTGGGCTGGGGCGGGGGTGGTGCCAGGCTCTTCCCGGCCTGGGGCTGGACTGGGCTGAGTGGCCGAGGCCCCAGCGGTGAGGGAGGGAGCATGGCACAGGCAGGAGCAGAGGCCAGGCTGGGCAGTGGGAAAAGTGGAGGCCCAGGGTGCCCCCCACCAATCTGTGCACAGGGTGGAGGCAGCTTCCGCTGCGCACTGCACTTTGCTCCCTGCTGCAGTTGCCCTGGGAGCGGCTCTTGGGGCAGTGGGGCTCAAAGTGCAGTGGCAGCCACCTCTGTCCCATGCACAGATCGGGGGGTCACGTGCCCCCCGGGCCTCTGCTTGTCCCAGCACCCGGCCCAACCGGTACCCCACTCACCCCGACCGCTGCTCCTGCCTGTGTCCCGCCCCCTCCCTCACTGCTGGGGCCTCAATCTGCGCCCCTGGCCGTGGTCCTTTCCCCTTCCCCCGCCCCTTCCCCCACAGAGTTATCTGCTTGGGGGGGTGGGGCACACCTATGCCAATCACGTAAGAGTGAATTTACCTCACATATAATTAATTTTGGGTATAAAAAGTGTCATCACATAAGAGTGAATTTGCACATACAGAACCCTCATAAAGCAAGGGAAACTTGTATTTTATTGGTGTTGTTTTACAACATTGTAGAGAAATGTAGCAAATATGAAAGAAACATCAGAGGAAGTGAAACTATACCATTTGTCCAAGTATTGCCTCACAGAGACCTAACTACAGTAAAAGCTCTGTTATCTGACATCCCAAGGTAATGTGGGATGCCAGATAACAAAATATGCCAATTAATTGAGCAACCCCGGCCGCTGCTTCTCCCACCGCATCTGGGGTGTCCCTCTGCCCCTCCCACAGCATTGCCACCCCTCCCGCCACATCACCGCCCCTCCCGCAGACCCTGTGGGCCCCATGGGACAGGGAGGCGGGCCCTGCACAGCTTGCTATGCCCCCTGGCTGTGGGGGCTCAGCAGCACAAGCTGCTTTGCCCTGGGCCATGGGGGCTCGGAGAAACCGTAAGTGCCACTTCTGGTTTCACTTTATCTTACAAGCCAGCATGCCGGTTAGTAGATCATGCCGGCTTGTAAGATGCCAGTTAACAGAACTTTTACTGTACCTACAGTTATGAGAAGAGAATGTAGAAGAATTATTTAAGAAGGTTCACCAGATTTTACTAAGCATAATGGACCAGAACTTGGGCTTAATACAGTAATGAGAATAGCTTTCTGACTGTGAGATGTATTGGAATAGTCTGTCAGCAGACATATTGGAAGTACCATTCCTTGAAAATGTGGATCTGGATTAGACTTAACTGTTAGCAAGCTTAGAGAGCAGTCTTGCATTGGCTATCAGGCAAGTCTCCTAATCATTCTTTTCTATTTCTAACTTCTCTGATTTTTGTCAGAATTACAGCAAATTCTAAAAAACATTGAGGTACTTTATGTATAACAGCTGATCATAGAATAACCTTTTCCAGGGTTACCTTGACAAACTTCAAAATGAAATTAGTAGGACCCTGGAGAAGGTCAGCAGTCGGGAAAAATACATCAACAATCAGCTGGAGCATTTGGTTCAAGAGTATCGTGTGGCACAAGCCCAGCTGAGTGAGGTAATGTACTGACCCGTTGCTGTTGCTTTCTGTAGTGCTGGTTCACCCACAGGAGTTAAGTGCAATAAACAGTGTTCAAGAAACTTTCTGCTGTCACAGTGAAGGGAAGATAAAAACAGCAAAATAATTTGTCAATTACTTATATTTAGTATTTCCCTAAATATGGAAATTGGTTGTAAGACTGGGGCTGCTGGTAAGTTCTACCCTTGAAAGTCCAGGTTATCAAGATACAGTGGTAGATCTGGAACGTGGATTCATTTTTTAACTCAATTAATGACGTCCTGTGTGGATTAAATAAAGTTCCACTGAACTTTGTGCCTCCATTCCCTGTTTGAAATGTTCCTTATCTCACAGGTTTTAGTCCTGATAAACTGTCTTAATTCTTATGAGCCTCTTAGTTACTGTGACAAGGTGACTGCCTGTGTCCTTAGCTAGTGAGCATTTTTGCTTTACCTACTTATTTGATCAGTCCTCTTAGAACAGGGGTTTCAAACATGCAACCCTGCCATCTAGCCCCTGGTGCTGCCCTGGGTCTGATCAGACCCACATGGGGTATTGTGTGCAGTGGCGATGCATAGGGGGTGCGTGGGCACCCCCTGAGAGCGCTGGTGCAATCTCTGTCAAGCCGTGCTCCCTGTTTAGGTGACAGATGGGGGGGAGGGGCAGGGAAGGTGAGAGCACCGGTGCCCCGCCCGTGAGCGCCAGCCAGGGAGTGGAGCCACCAGTAAAAGCAGCTGCGCCGCTTCCGGAAGTGGCCACGGGACATCTGGAAGTGGCATGGCTGATTTTGGTGTGTGAGATCGGCCATGGGGACTTCACCCCCACTCTCCCCTCCCCTCCAGTCAGTGACATCGGCCGCAGGGGGACTCTCCCCACCCCCATCACTGACTGCTGCCGGGGGGGACATGCTCCACCTGACTCAAGAGGCACCAGGTTTGTATGCGCTTGTAGTCTGGGGCCAGTCTGAACCTGGCCCACAGACCCCCTTCCCCTCCCCCAGCATATCTGATCCAGTGCCTGTGCTAACTAGTTTGGGATATGTGCTGCATGTGGTACAGATTCCAAAGGGTTAAGAGGCTGTGGGAACTGAGCTTATTTATTTTGAAGAAGAGAAGACAGAGGGGATTTAATACCAGCCTTCAACTACCTGAAGGAGGGTTCAAGAAAGGAAGAATTTTCTCACTGGGAGGGTAGTAAAACACTGGAACCTGGCTAGACAAAGCACTAGCAAGGATGATCTAGTTGGGGCCTTGACTAGGAGGTTGCATTAGGTGACCTCCCAAGGTCCCTTCCAATCCTAATTTTCTATGATTCTATGATATGGTGCAGTCTGGCTGGAGCAGCATCAGCGCTGCATGCAGTGGCCACCCTGCCTGGACTGCACTGTATGCGGGACCCACTCCAGCTGGTCCCAGACTGGCTGGAGCAGGCATCACATGTGGCACAGTCCCAGAGCTGCCAGGGTGGACTGTATTCAGTCCAGTCTGGCCAAGGCAGCTGCTGTGTGCAGCGTGCCTGGACTGTGTCTCAAGTGGTGCCCATTCACTCTGCTTTGGGATCTGAGACACACAGAGTGGATCCCAGACAGCTGAAGCAGCCACTGAATTAGGGAGGAGAGGGGAGGGGTGAGATCCTTGGGCCTGATGTGGCCCATGGATCAGTCCCATGACATTCATCTGGCCTGTGAGGCCTGATGAGTTTGCCACCCCTGCCTTTGAATAAGGCTAGAATCAGCCTTGTGTGTGTGAAAATTTTCCACTTGCTTGCTTATTTTTAAACCCGGAAGGAAATATTCCTATTTGGTATGTAACCTGGACCATTTCTATGCACCTCATTTCACAGGCAAACTCTGTTTGATGGACTTGATGACAGTGCTTATTGCTAACACATGAGGATCTCTCTTGATTTTCCCCCTGTTTTTCAGGCAATTAATGACTGATTACTCTTTCAAATAGAATATTTTAAGTAAAATAGTTTTTCAAACTAATTTGAAAACTGTTCTGTGAGTGGAGTGACAAAATACCAGCACTTTGCCTTACACTCACTTTAGAAAACAGCAGTTTTCATTTCCTAATTGTATAATAAAGTATGTTAGAGCCACGGGCCTTGGGGCCAGGACTCTTGTGTTCCATTCTAGTTCTGACAACTCCCCCCTCCCTCTATACCCCAAGAGCTTTGGTAAGCGATTGGGTATTTCCCTGCTTTCCCCTGCAAGTGACTAATGATACTTGCTTCCTTCATGCAGAGTTGTGGTTAATTAAGATGCTTCAAGATTCTTGTAAGATTTCTGATCTATGAAGCACTGGTAGCCTGCATTGGGACTGCTTTCTTGGGTTGGACTTCCTGGTATTGGGACCTTAACAAGCACATTCTCTAAGCTGTATATTGGCTTATTTTCTGCTTTCCTAGGCCAAGGAGAAATACCAGCAGGGAAGTGGAGGAGTAACCGAAAGGACTAGAATTCTTTCTGAGGTACAGTATGTTTTCATGTACTTTGTTTCTGGTCTTAATTCTCAGAGTCATGTAGATCTTCCATACATTATTTGAAAATAATCCACCATGCTCAGACAGTCTCCCTCTTTGTTTACTGTAACAGGGAACCCTGACCCTGGTAACTACATCCACAGAAGGAGTAGGAGAAAAGAGTGGGGTCTCCAGGAGAGCCAGACTTTCGTAGCTTGCAGAGTCAGATGGCTGCAGTACCCGCCCCACCAGAGACTCAAGGCCTGGGACTGCTAAAAAGCTAGGGAGGGCTGCAGGGCAAGAAAAGCCAAAGCAGTTTGTTAGGCTGAGCAGGAACACCTGAGCCTGGCTTCAGGGGCATCAGTCAGGTGACTGGAAGGGGCCACGTTTGCCTATATGTAAGCCCAGTCTCTGAGCTGGGGCTGGCAGTTAATGCCTGCAAGCGAAGGAGCGGAAGACCCGAGTTGACTGACAGTGAAAAGGAGGTGCCCTGAAGCTGGTGGGAATCAAGGCAGTTTCTTATGGTGGTGCCATTTGTTATGGCCCCAAGGGGCTTGTAGGTGAGACATAACCCTTCATTTTCTGGTTTTCTTTTATGTGTTTAAAACCAGAGGACTGGCCTACTGCTGTAAGGGAGGTCTGGAGGACATGGAGCAGGGTGTCAGAGGTACTCTATGCTTGTGAGACCAGCTTGGGTCAGAGAGGTGTAGGGCTAGGGCCCAGGAACCCAAAGTCTGAGACAGTGGACCTGGGCTGATGGGGCTGAGCCAGTTAAAGAAGGCTGAAGCCTGGACAAGGGTTTGAGGCTTGAGGGGCCCAGTGTCTACTTGGGACCAAGGGATCCCCTATAAGGGGCAATTGAGGGTCATCTGCGGGGCATAGGCATTGCTGTGGGGGCAGCAGGAGGCCACAATTGTAGGCTCTATAGCATCAAAGTAGAGGCTGACCCAGTCTCTGGAGCCAGACTCCTCTTAAACCTATATATGTTAACATCAAGTCATGGCAGATGAGAAGCAGGAGGCAGAGGAGGCCAGGGAGCACAGACAGAAAATGGAAGGCAGATACCCCAAGCTGTCACATTTACCATTTTATAAACCCAGCCCATTTTTACATAGCACAAGTTCAAGCTAATATTTTTAGAACCTATGGTGTGACCCCAGGACTGATGATTCTTGAGGGTAGGCATAAAACAACCAAGTTCCACTGTAGGTTTCATCTATCAGCTTGAGCAAGCTACTTACCCCTGTCTTAATTTCCCCCGTCTATATATAAAAATAGTACCACAACATTATTGCCTGTCACAAAGTGTTATTTGAGGATTAACCTAGGAAGATTTTAGAAGTGTTTTAAAGCTGGAAATCTCACAACGTCCATCGTTATTTATTTTTGCTTAAAAGTTGTTATTTAGCAGAGCTAATCAAAACATTTTCCTACAAAAAGATCACGTGGTTTTGTCCCTGAACATTTTAGTTCATCAGAAGCACTGCTTTGAAATAAGATGTTTGACTTCAACTTTTTGACATTTTTGTTTCAACATTTTTCACACCAGAATTTACACTCCATTAACATTTTCAGTATTATGACTTTCATCTTGGTCAAGGACAGAACAAGGTTCTTAACAGAATGGAAGGGTAGAAAAGACATTTTCAGCCCAGCTCTACTGGCTAGGCTAAGTACTCAACAGCAATGTGTTAGATACTACAAGCACAACATTTAAGATTTCTGCTTTTAAATGGGTTATACATTCATTCACTTTTTATCACAGAAATTTAATAGGAATAGTCTGATACAAACCTGTCTTTTCCAGTGAGCAGCTTCCGTAGAGCTGTACCTGTTTTAGAAAAAGTTTAATTGTACAATTATATTTAACCTTGTGCTTGAAACCCAGAAAATTAGTTTCTTTTTACTCCTCCTAAAAGCAGAACTCATTTTTGAAAATTGGAACACTTTACAAATCTGAAGTCATTATAATGTTTTTGTGCTGTTATAATTAGTGGATGATTAGTAAAGAAACATATATGACAGAGTAGATATTGAGCCAGAGTCTGATCTTAGCTGTTGTGGTACATATCTATTAGCAAATAAAAACCTAGGATTCTGGACTAGCCCAGGGATTGACACAACACTTCGTTTGATGAGTGACAGAAAGGCTTTATTTACTACAAGTATTCAAAATCAAGTCAAGTGAGCCCAAACCAAATCGAAGTCCAGTAATTAGCTATAAGGTGATGATTTCTCACCAAACAGGCGACGAAGAGGCAGTCTGTTTCTCTTCAACTTCTCGAGTAAGTTGGGCGCATCAGCAACTGGTGTCAGAGAGATTTCTTATTCTTGAAGCGCACGCGCTGTTTGCTGTTTTACTGCCTTTTTATACCCTTAGCTTAGCATCTTCAAAGCATTTTTTAGTTGTGTAAATCAAGAGAGTCCCAAGCAGTAATTGATGGGAAAATCATGTTAATGAACCTACTTATCACTGGTTTTCAGAAATGTCTAATTTGAATGTGTTATCTTCTTCAGTAACAAGAAGTTATCCAGTTTGGAACATATCTAGAAACTGATTAACAGCCAGGAAAGCATACTAAATCAAGAGGAGACATCTATCACATATGGAAAATGTCTCTTACTGCACATAAGCATGAGTTAATCTCAAAAGAAATATTTACCATACTAATTAATCAAGGATAGACATTTCATATGGTTACACACCAGGCAACTAGGAGTCTGCCTGAAATCATTCTGAATGTAGCAAGACAAGATGAAGAGATACCTCATTATTATTATTTTTTTTTTTTTCTCAGATAGCCTAGCCATGAACTTGCATCCTCCTGCAATATGCAATTAGCATTAGTATTCTGTATTTTAATTTTTGTGAGTAGGCCTGAGCTTAGCATGAGTTTCAGAGTCATCAATATCTGAAGGGAATCTACATGCATTTGATGTTGGTATAGATTTGCTTTCACATGGCTGTGATCAAGCCTTGACTTTCTGTATGAATGCTAAAAATAAAGCTATATTTTCTCCTTAGACATAAAAGATAGTTCATGTGGTTTAGTTCTTTCCCGATTCTACAGACACACATCCCAGGGAAATTGACTGGCAGCTCTTGTTCACATTTGCATTCTGGTACCCACCTGGTGTTTGTAGGAACCACTGTCACCTAGTGAACCATTTTCTAGCTCAGAAGACATTTAGTCTTTTGTAATGGAGTTGCCTATGTCACTACATAAATTAGTCTCTGAAAGATGGTTGCTCTTGTCCTCCATCCATTATTGGCCAGCATCACTTTGTTATTTATAATTTCATAGACTGTACAACTCTTCAAAACAATAACAGCATTACAGTGTCAACATATTTCTTATGTAACACAATTTGTGCTTCTGTTTTTTTTAAACATATTAAAAATCCAGTTTGTAAGAGTAGTTGGATATTGAAAAATTGCATTTCTGTATTTACAGAACTGAGTACAATTAGTCATTTTTGTAAAACTAATGCAAGTTATTCAGGGCAGAATTTTAAAAACTGAAGTTCAGAAAGCATGAACAGTTCATTTAAAATCAATTTGTCTACTCGAAGATTACTGAAGTGCTAGAGAAAGTGAAGCAGGAGATGGAAGAGAAGGGAAGCAGCATGACTGATGGAGGTAAGTACATGCCTTCCTCAGTGGGGCTCCCTTTCACTAAGAAATCAAGTGTGCACAGTTGACCCCAGATCAAGGAAAAATACAGGAATGAAGGATTAGTGCAAAAGATGAAGTAAAAATTCCATAGGAGCCAAAGTGATTTAGGAGTGTGCCCTCTAATTTCAAAAGTGACTGTTGCATGTAGGAGCCCAAATCCTATTGATTTTAAACTTCTGCACTTCTTGGAAAGGTAACCATAGAATCAGAAATGATCTGTATACATTCTTTGAATAATTAACTAATTAAAAATGATTTGAAGCTAGAGCCTGAAAACACTTATTATAACCGGACTGTCCTTGGGAGTAAGCAGAATGCTTGAGATGGGGTTCCCAGCTGGTGGAAACGTTCATTTTAAGACTTGTGTTTATATCACCTTTGTTTTATATTAAATCTAAATATCCTGTAGGTATCAGCCTCTCACTGCCTTGGAGTGTATTGTGCTTTTTTGCCTGATAAACATGTTCTGTTCAAAGGGAAAAGGAATAATGGTGCAGATATAGAAACAAATTCCATAATAGGATCATAAATGTAGAGACTGCCACTTTATTAACCAACTAATGCATAACTAGAGTGAACCACTTATGATGGCTGTCCCTTATGAGAATCAAATCCTGTACAGGCTTGTTTTATCAGGCAGAGCCAGCCTCCTGACCTCACACCACCCCTGTCACCCTGCAGCATTGGCAGTGCGTAGGACAAGTTCCAGAGTGCAGAACTACCTGGAACATGAAATCTACTTCCCTGCTAGCCCATATATCATGCAGCACAAGGGGGAGAGGAATTAAGGGGGAGCCCACCTAGGCAGAGGTGGAAGGGAAGAAGGTACATAAACATTGCCTAAGTCCCGGACCCCTTATATCCAGCTGCTTAAGGGGCTCTTCATCAGACCCATTCTCAGCAAGAGGGCTGAGAATTATTGCTGTGCAAAACATAAGAGATTGGGAAATGTTTTTTATTTTTATGCATATCATCAGATCCAAGATGTCAGGAAGGCAGCAAAATTGTCACCACCTATTTCTATTTTTTAAAAGGCTTGCCTGTTAAAAATGTTATCAGTAAAGTTGTGTGTCTAAAGTATATCATCCTTTTGTTCATTCAGCTCTCCCATTACCACAGAGAGTGAAATATAAGGAAAATAAATGCTTAACCTATTAGATTGATACAGAAATGAACTGTTTGTCTGTCTTATTTTTTTAACAGCTCCTTTAGTAAAAATTAAACAAGCCTTAACAAAACTGAAGCAAGAAACAGTTCAGATGGACATACGGATTGGTGTGGTGGAACATACATTGCTCCAATCAAAGCTGAAGGAGAAATCGAATATGACTAGAGATATGCATGCCACTATGATTCCAGAAACCACAATAGGTGCCTATTAAAGTTGCAAGGAACTGACTTGTATTTTAGGCAAATAAAAGTTTCTATAATTTTTCTGCAATATTGCTACACTGCAGAATATTACAGATGCATACATAGCACTTTAGGTTCTATAAATGGAGCCACATTGGATTTTGTGACTCAAAGACTTTCAAACTTATTAAAGATCTTTTATAAATACGCTAATGAAGTCTCATTAACAAACTTGTCTCTTCCACTCTGTTTTAATATGTTAAGTAATGGAAAAGTCCATAGAATTTTATTGACACAACCTATAATCTTCAAACCCTGATTAGATATTCTCTAGTATTGAAAGAAAATTACTTGTGAAGGGCTTGAAAGGAATTAAATATGTCTGCTTTTCCATTTACATATTTTTAACGTAAGTATTTAATTGCTGACATTGGAATAATGCATTACCCTTTCTAAAGGCCTGGGTCAAATCTGAGTCTGGTTACAAGTTAAAGTAAGTTGTTTGCCCTCTCCCCCACCCCTTTCTATTTTCTAGTTGGCGTTTATGTACTGAGCAAAATAACCTCCCTCTTTGACATCATTGAGGATGATTGATAGACTCCTTTGAGAAGGTTAGCAGGGCTGTTGCAAGTCAAAATACAGGTCCTTTGCCAGGCATCGATTAGTTAGGATTATGACTCTAGCAAGACCTGCTCTTCCCTCATTTTCATAAGCACAGCAATATGGTCTAGTGTGGTGATCCTCAAACTTTTTAGACTTAAAGCCCCCTCAAAAATGCCAGCTTATAGCTTTCACTTGTTTCTTTACTGTGGAAAATTAACAGAGCAATTCTTCTGTTGCAGATAGCTCAGAAACACCACAAAAGGTCAGAACTGTTTACATTATGGATTCTTTCTTGAAATCCTTAGTTTTATCTTGCAGAGTATGTATAGGTGTTTGCATACCTACCAGTGCTAATATTGTGTGGCAACCCGCATCATCCTTAAAAGGATCTCATGGCACCCCAGGGTGCTGTAGCCCCATGGTTAAGAATCACTGGTCTAGTGGATTGCCAGTCTTATGGACCTGCCACATGACCTTATATTACTCTGTAACTTCTTTGTGCATCAGTTTTCTATCTGTAAAATTGTGACAACAAAACTTAGGCACCTATGTAAAGTGCTTTGGGATCTACAGATGAAAAGTGCTGAGGTCTAATTAAGGTTGAACTTCCCTTTTCACCTTAAAATTCAAAACCACCATCAAATAATTTTCATCTGAACTACAAGAAAAGCTACAGAACTTGATCTCCCCACTACCCAACTCAGGGACTTTTACATGCTCACTAAAATCTACAAACAAGGGAACCCAGGCAGACCTACAATATCCAACCTCACTGAGGAAATATCAGGTTTCATCAAATCCATCCTAAAACGTCTTGTCACTGAAAGAGCGAGTTTTGTCTGAGACAACAGACTTTCTACGAAAACTTAAAACCATAGACCACCTTCCCAGCAACACCCTGCTAGCCACCGTGGATGTTACTAGTTTATATACCAACATCCCACACCAGGATGGCATCCAAGTCCTTACATATTTACAAGAGCAAGACTACAACTCAGAGTACAGATCTAAAGATACTACTGAATTTATACACTTCATCCACTTCACATAACAACTTCACTTTCAATAACCAACACATCCTTCAGACCATGGGCACAGCTATGGGCACCAAAATGCCCCCACAATATGCCAACCTTTTTATGGGCCACCCGGAAGAAGAATTCCTCAAGAACAACACCATCACATTGTTGCTATCTGGCTGCAACCAGCATGGGGAATCTGCAGCCTCCACTGCCTCTACCGTTTCCCCTGGCTCACTCTTGGTGCCAGCTTTTATCTCTCCTGCCAGGCAGCATTCCCCACTGATGTCACACGCCCATGCTGGCTCCAGCTGCAGATAAGCGCAGCTGATGAACTGCGCAGGTCTTTCTTCCTGGTGTGGCTTGTTTTGTGTTCGGCATCCTGAAACAGATAAGTGGTTCTTCCTTTCAGGGTTTTCTCTCCAGGGTTGGGTTACCACTGTCCCAGATTCCCCCCGCGGGCAGGGCTCCTTGCTTGCCTGTGCTTGTACCCCCGAGGCAAATACCAAGAATCATAAAATACAAACTGTCATATACAAGAAACCCACAGACAAACATACATATCTGTACAGAACCAGCGATCACCCTAAACACACGAAGAAAGCTGTAATGTACAGCCAAGCCCTCCGATACCACTGAATTTTCACTGAGGAGAACACCTGCGATTGTTACCTCACAAATCCCAAAAGGGCTTTCACTCAACAAGGACAATCCTCCAGAGAGATAGATGCTGGGTTTTTGGTTCTAATTGTGTTGGTCTAGACCATAGGCAGGCAAGGTTCTTTGAGAAGATGTGGTATCTTTTATTAGACCAACTGAGTAGTGGGAAAAAAGTTCTTGGCAAGCTTTTGGGTGCAGTCACTCTTCTTCAGGCACAGGGAGTCTCTGCTGGTCACATATAACTAGCACACCAACTAGATCACTAGATATAACTAGATCACACTTGAAAGAGCCACCCAAATACCATGTGAAAAATTGCTGCAGTACAAAAAAAAATCCCCATGAATCACACACCACTGGTTATGACATGGATTCCCACCTTTGCTGGAGGAAAACGGAGATTGTTCATTTTAGCGGAGACACCGGCAGATTTTGCAGTTTTGCAGCAAGTGCCCTGCAGGCTCGCAGAGTTCCAGCCTGCAGGGAGCTGGGAGGGAGCTGAAGGAGGATGATCAGGCAGGGGGCACCATGTCCATGTATATGCACATGGATGCCAGGCAGCCTGAAGAGCAGCTCCTGCAGGTAAGTGGGGGAGTGGGGGAAGAGGATTGAGGCCCCCATAGGGAGGGAGTTGGGCAGGGCCAGGGCCGAGGCTGCTGCCCAGCCGAGGGATGTCTGGGGCTTGGTGCCCTGGTAGGGAGCAGGATGGGGCGGTGGGGCCAGCTCCCTGCTGCTCTGTGTGCATTCCCAGGGCACAGAGGGGACCTATGCCCCCCAGATTTGCGCACGGGGTGGGGGTGGGGCAGGCTTTCCATTGCAGGCTGAGGCTCCTCCCCTGGGGCCTGTGCAGCCTGGCGCGTGCAACCCAGTGCTGCAGGGCAAAGCAGGGCCATGAAGGGAAGCTGCTTGCTGCTGCAAGCTCCACACTGCCCTGGCGATGTGTCCCCTGTGCCCATGGCAGCAGTGGGGCACAACGTGTGCAGATGATGTGTCGGCAGGGCAGTGCGAAGATCACAGCAGTAAACAGCTTTCCTGTGCAGCCCCTCTGTGCCCTGAAATGCTGGGTTGCACCCGCTGGGCTGTGGAGGTCCCGGGGGAGGGCAGCAGGGCAGGAGCCCAAGCAGCGGGCAGCCCACCGCACCCTGTGCACAGATCTGGGGGTCACAGGTCCTTCCTGCCCCCCTCCCCCGGGAGTGTGCGACGGTGGGGACCCGACCACCCACCTACCCCTGCCCCAGCCCACAGCAAGCATGCAGCGGGGGGGAGAGCCAGGCTTTGCTCTGCTACAGCAGCCATTGTCTCCTGCTGGGGGCAGGGGGCAGTGGACTTGGGTCTCTGGCCCTGTAGCCCTGGCAGGTAGGGGCCCCCTCTGGCAGGGGGCTGTGGGTAGGGAACAAGGAGCACCAGCAGGGCCAGGGGGCTGTGGGGAGAGGAGTGAGGGGGACCAACAGGGCTGGGGAAGCTGGAGGGGGAAGGGAGGGGCATGAGTAGGGCCAGGGGCCTGTGAGAGGGGAGTTTTATCAGAATTTGCTATTTTTTTTACCAGGGAAAACCAGGATCCCTGGTTATGACATACCATCCTTCCCTGGAATCTAAATGGAAAATCCTCAAACAATTGCAACACATACTAGAAAAAGACCCACTTCTTAAAGAGATCTTCCCAGAACCACTCATCCTAGCCTTTAAACAAGTACCGAACCTCGCCAATATCATCACCAGAAGCAAACTTCCCATGGCCCAAACCACACCAAACGGATCCAGATCATGCTGGGACAAGAAATGTAAAGCCTGCCAACATATCTCCAGCACCCCCACAATTACTACACTCCACAACAGAACCATCAGCATTCCTGGATCTTATACTTTCACCTCCAGAAATGTCATGTATCTCATCCAGCACACCAAATGCCCTGATGGAAAATATGTAAGAGAAACCAAACAACAACTGCATACCAGAATGAGCACACATTAAAAATCTGTCAAAGACAAAAATACCCAATTACCTGTGGGTGCACACTTCTCACAAGACAACCACTCTCTCTCCAATCTGTTCTAATCCTCAGAGAATTTACAAAGCACCTTTCATAGACAAGCCTATGAACTTCATTTCATCAATCTACTGGATACAAAAGAGCATGGACTAAATATAGACATTGGTTTTATAGTACACTATAACCTGCCTGCCATCCCATAACCACAGGTAACCTCTCTACGTTTTACCAACTACATTTTATTACCAAGTCAATATTCCCCCTTCCTACCCACCCCCACCTACCTGTCTCACACATTGTCTCCTATGGCCGCTGGTCCTCACTGCCATACATTTGCCTTTTCACAAACCTGCATTTTGTATGTTGGCTTCCATGCAAAACAAAACAACAGCAGACTCTCCCTATGCCTGAAGAAGGGTTTTTGCACCCAAAAGCTTGCAAAGAACACTTTTTCCAACTATTTAGTTGGTCTAATAAAAGATACCACATTTACCCAAAGAACCTTCTCTACCTGAGTTCTTAAATCAAGAATTATGTGATATTTCCGTGAGATTTTTAATGTGTACTTAATGAGTCACACTCTTGGGGCTCTGAATTGGTGATTAGTTTGAACATTAGTTCTTAGATAGTTGGGAGTTGAATGTTCTGCCAGTGCCACTGTGAAGCTATGAATTCAATCTGTGACTTTAATGTCTTGGTAAGAATGGTAGTCCTAATAGGTACATCTCCAAGCATATTTCCATCAGTGCGTGATCACAACCGTGGCTAACGTGTCTGTGCAACAATATGTAGCTAATAGTGTCTGAAATGAAAGAAGCACCAAGGACAAGTCTGGGGCAGTCCTGGAGTGGCCTTGGGGTATCTTGGCTGCACGTTTTTGGCCTGTGTGGAAGCCATGCTCAAGCCCTAAATGTATGTGTGTGAGGGTGTGTGTGAATGTGTGCAGGCATGTGCAACCCCCTTTCAGCTGAGTCCTCATGCACATAGGTCTTAAGCACGCTTAATCTTCTCATTGCATTTTTTGCAAGTGACATAAAGGAAATCTGCACAAGGTTTCCTCAAGATTTCAGTAAACCTAGACCTGTGCTGAGCAGCTGCATCTGAATTAGTCACTCCAGCTGGTCTGATCATATTCTTCTGAGATGCAATCACCCAAATTCACAAACACTTTTCCTTAAAACACACTGTTGTTTCCTGCATCATCATAAATACATTCTAACGCCAGTGACTTTAGTCAGGCTGCTTGAATTTGCTGTACCTTAGTTTTCCCTTGTGGAAAGATTTGGATAATAAGCACTTTTGCAGAGTATTTTTATGAGTGAAGAGCCCTGTATAAATGCTAAGTATTATAATTTACCTGTGCAAACAGCTGCACAAAAATCCAATGAATCACATTGGAAATCAATCTCCAACCTCTATTGTTGCCTACCTAAATCCTCCCACTTGCAGCTTAATTTAGAAAAGTTATTATTCATGTTCCCTTCTGAATCCACTGTTATGCAGTGCTGCTACTGCGTATGTATCTCAAAAGTGACTTTATTTCAGTGGTGAATAAAGCAGTCATCTTCTGCAGACTATTTCAGCATCCTTTGGATTAGAATGCTATATTGCATAAAATGCTGTTTGTGGAAAGACCTCCCTCCCTTTTGGTTCTCTCTTGTGCCAACAGTAATCAACTTGTATTTGCAGACAAATATTTATGTCAAAAACCTTCCCTCACATGAAACAAGGTTCCTGTGCCTGAATAATTTCTCCTATGCAGGTGGATGATCTGGGTGAACACCACAAGCAAAGCTCAACGACGCGGTTAGCAGGTAGTATCTCTTAGTTTGGGCCAAGGAAGTATCCTTAAAATAACAAACTAGCAAATACAGATTTTCTTTCAAAAACAGAAATTAGATGTCATAATGAACATTTAATTCTAAAGATTGTGTTGAGTTCTCTATCTGCATGGGAAATTCCCAACGATGCTTCAAGGGTTATACTTTGCATGGAGATTATTGAAGAGCAGTAAGAGCTCGACTTAAGCATTCTCCTTGAGCGTTGTCGTGGAAAAACACGTGTAGACTTTAGGGTTAGGTCAGTAGAAGCTTTTATGCAGATCCACAGTACCATGGGGGAGAGCTCAGAGTACATGGATTCACCAGCACTACAGGGAGGTCTCCGTCTCAAAAACAGAATCATGCAGTTTATAAAAGCTTTTTAAAAACAGACTGTTACACAGGACATGATTGCAAAAAAAAAAAAAAAATTCTCTGAGTAAACAGTCAAAGATAATTAGCAAGCACTCTGTTATCTCAGGAAGAACAAGCACATACTTTTTCTGCTATCTTCAAGGCCCGGGTGAGCGAAGCAGTTGCAGGGGAGTTACAAAGAACAAATATTTTCCCTTTATCTGCTCCAATATGCAGAGCCAGCAATTCCCCACAAAGGTGTTATGGTGATCTTATAACTCATATGATCAAAGTTTAAGGCATTTATTTTGTCTGATTCCACAGCATACAAACAGCCACAACACCTCTGAAAGCAGGAGAGTCGCAACGGGGTCTGCCTCCAGTAGCCTGAAAGCCTGCTCTACAAAAAGGCACTTAGCCACGCCCTTTATTCTACTACTGCTAGTTCAGTGCAGGAAGCAGAGGCAGTGTTAATTTACCTGTGGTTCGTAAGCAGTGCTATATCCAACACCAGAAGTGCAGTATCTTTCTTAATTTTATGAATGATACAGTTTTGGGTTTTTTTGCCTACCCTCGAATACTGAAATGTTCCCAGAGGATGCAGAGGTTGTCCCCAACTTCCCCTGTTCCAAAGCCTGCTTTATAACTGGAGAGGAGGGAAGCAGAAATACCATTCATAATACTAATATTTTGCACTTGATGCAGCTGCCTCCTTCTTCTAAGTCCTTTACAAACTCTATCTTTCTAAAATAGTGCAGAGCATAGGCAACATTTAATTAGAATGAGCAGTATCTGAGATGCCACAAAGAGCTGCAGGCTCAGGCCAGCCCCACAGCAGTGCATGTGAAGCAGGGAGGAGATGCAAGGAGAACCCATTCTGTATGCTGAGGTAGGAGAGCAAAAATCCTTGCCTTGTGGTAATAAGCACTGCTGCAAGCTAGTGCCTTCTGTTGCCCTCGCCTAGAAATAGCAAAGGCCCAACTGTTAGTGCTGGATGTCCATGAATAAAACAACTGTGGAGCAGCTGATGCTACCCAAGCCAGTATTTCTCCTGAGGTTCTTTCTAATGCTCAGAAGCTACTCTGGGCCCTATCAAATAACTAACTCAGTATCTGAAGTCAATTGGTACACAGTTTCTCTGGTACAGTTGGATGCACTCTCCCTTCCAGGCTAAAATGTGAATGCAAATGCTACATTAAGGCTTGGACTTGCTCCCATTGCTAGCCTGACTGAGCATTAAGCATCCATAGTTCCTTCAGCATGTCTCTGGGAGCCATGCAGGTATGATCACATTTTTCCAAACAGGAAAGAAAGACATGTAAAGTTGTGTCCACCATTCCGGCTCTTGCTGAAACCACCTTCTAGACCCAAAGGCTGGATGTCACCTGTTTCTGGGGAATATATGCAGTGTTTGCACGTAAGAGTTCCCACGCTACAAGGCCAGCATCTGGTCTCTGTTACACCAGAGCAGCTATTCTAGTTTGCACATAAGGCCTTATTGCTAAGGTTGCTCGGGATTTACTGATTGAGAGTTTGTATTACCTCAGCCTGAACATAGGGGATTATGCAAGAAGCTGCAAATTCAGATAATTTCACAGAATCCCTAAAGAAGAGTTGCAAACAGCTCCCATGTTTGGTCAAAGCTCTCCTACGCTTTCCTGCTGGCTGCACAGGTTTTTTGCTTTTTTCTTCCCCTGGAAACAAGGGAACTTGCAAAAAATTCCTCTTTAAAATTGTCACTTTTTCTGAGTCTTCCCAGCTCTGCCACTAGGTTACTGTATCACCTCTGAGAAAGGCATCTGCCCATGACAAAGGAGAAGGGGAAGAGAGAGTAATTAGGAGCTCTCTGCAGTATATCAATCATGTAAATAGAGACAGCCCTGAACCAAACTTCTGCCGGCAAACATCCCTAGCCTCAGACCCTTTGGAATCAGCATCCATATTTCACAGCCTGGGCTCCTCTCCAGATTTGACAAATGTTAATTAAAAAGACTAAATAAGTGTGGGGCTGTTTCTTTTAGTTCTGGCTTGTAGCCCACTTCCAGATTGTCAATGCTACAGTGTGTCTACAGTGCAGCTGCACGTGTGCGAACACACACACACACACACACACACACTGTCTCTCTCTCTCTCTCTCTCTCTCCCCTTGCCCTTCTGCTGAGCCTAGCAGCAGACACTGGTAGTGCAAGCAATGCCCTGGTAGTGCGAGCAATGCCATGTCTCTCCGCTCTGGCAGACTGGGTGCCTGTCATTTCTGTGCTGGCAATAATATTACGTAAGTGTCAACCGTGTATTTCCCAAAAAAGGATTGAGGTTGAACCTGTTTGTGTCGAATTGTTTTTGGGAAAGTTCACAGGTGACAACACAGCAGGTGTTTCAAAGCAAATAGAGGGCGAGAGACGGAAGCTCTTAAATGATCCAACTCCCACTGAAGGGCGGGGAATTCCCAAATGGAATCAGAAAAATCAGAATGCTGTTTTTCAGTCCTCTGCCTTCCTGGAAACATTCTTTCTCTCTACTACAGCCCACCCACTTTTGCTTCTTGGTTATTAATTAGTTCTAATTTAATGCCTTTGTTGCTGGAGGTGTTACCTTTCAGATGCAAAATAGCACCCTTGCCCACCTGTGATTGACAACTAGCCCAAGGCAGCTTTTGCATTAGCAGGACTGTGGACCCTGAGTCCTAAAATGACAACTAGGTCAGTTGCAGCCATTCTCTTACCTAATCTGTCTCCTTTCTTCTCTTACCTAATATGGTTCCTCATTTGGATAAAGCATTCTTTTCTTTTTCTCATTTCCTCCCTTATTTCATTATGTGGTTGTGCACAGTCTCTGCATACCATCCCATAGGGGCCTAAGATCTGATGGCGCTATCCATAGTTTCGTTAACAATCTATTTTGGAGGATTGACACAATGGGGTTCTATTAATGTCAGTTGATCAAAGATATACAAAATAGTGTTATTCTAACCACATACCCTTTTCAGTAAAACTGGAGCCCTGCAATCTCATTCCAAAGGTATGTGTTGTGTTGCTGCAGGGTGGGGGCGTGTTTGTTCATTGGGTTTTTTTGTTTCTGTCTTTGGAGTTGTAGGTGCATTCCATTTCTCAGACTATTGTTGGCCCATGAGCACTTTCAGTTTAAAAAAGAAGGAAGCACTTAAACAAGCTATCAAGGCCATTTAGACAGACTGAGTGGAAATCCAGTGGGAAGCAGACTGCTCTCCTCCAAGCCCTTTGTGCAAATGTTGTAGAAGGGTCCAGGGGTGGGATCCAAAGAGGGGCACAATGGCATCCCCCTTTTAGACCACATCATGGGAGCAGCAGTTGGGGACTTAAAGTCCCATAATCAGGTAAGAGGCCTCCCCCTTCTTCCCCACACCACTCTCTGCACTTCTTTCCTTTCCCTTTCCATGCCCAGCAGCATCTCCCCTCCCTTCCCCTCCCATTTTCCCCTCCACTGTCACTATCCCCTGCTGACCCAGGGGCAGATCCCATGTCTCCCCACCCCACTGTTGGGGGAGGCTGAGCGTGGTGGTGCAGTAACCCCTGCAGCATCAGTTGCTACTCCACACCCCACCTTATAAAATCCTGGATCCACCCATGGAAAGGTCAGCCAAGTTTTCTTACACCTGCTCTTGAACATAGGTTCTCTTGCCTACACCAATCAAACAATTGTTTTCAGCAGAAGCATGGGAGTGGGATGGGCTATTTTATCATCAAGGTGATGCCAAATGGCAGCTTGCTGAGTTAAGTACAGTGGCAAGCAATGAAAAGTCTGTAACCTTGCAAGCATTGTTCACTAGTTCACACTTATCTGTCTGATAATAATTTCATTGCAGTTTTCAGCTGAATAGCTGTGTCATTACCTGCACTCAGATAAAACATGCCAGTTTTCCTGTTATTCTTCAAGCACCATGCTCCAGACAATGAGGAATGCAGCTACTGCACTGTAAATTCTTTATTCCTGGGGCACCAAGGTCTAGTTGAGACAGATTGGTAGACAGTTTTGTTGTTTACAGGCACTTTAATCCGCTGACATTTCTACTTAACAAGAATGTACTTCTGTAAGTGTGAGTATTTTCAAATCTCTATTGAATGACAGAACTATAGTTGACGGTGTTAGAGGATACCTACAACTGTAGGTCATCTTGGTCTTCCCTTGCCTGTGTGCAAGACTGAGCTTTTGATTACAGGCTCAAGTGATGGTATCTAAGGAACTTCTATTGAAAACCAATTCCATAAGCTAGTAGACTTGACTATTACAATTTTTCCTTGAGATAATTATATCCTAGTCATTACTTTTAGGAGTCTTTCACTTATCACTTCATTTATCATACAAATAGAATTCTTTACCCTTTCTGGTATTGATCCCCACCCCCTCCCCCACCTCTGTAGACAGTAAATGCTTGTAAAAAGCACTTTGAGCATATCATAGAAACCCTATTATTATAGGCAGTTAATAAAAATGGCCTTGCATTTCTATAAGGAACCTTTAAAGCAAAAGCACTTGACAAACACTACCACCAATACTGCAGTCAGTGGGAAGCCCTGTGTTCCACATTCAGACAAAACTCACGTATTGACTTCAATGCAAAAAGCTGATCTACTAATAAAATATAGTTGAATGTGTATGAAAAGCCATGCCTTGGGCTGCAGTTCCTCTAGTTATGCATTTACACTAGACTCAGTTTTCATTAAATCATTTACATTTCTGGCTTAGTTTACACATACTTAAAAAGCTTTGTCAACGTAAGTATGTTTGTTATGATGACTGTAAAAAAGAAAAAAAATCTCACACACCTGACAGAGTTATGCAGACAAAAACAGCTTAGACCTGATATAAGTTGCGAGTCCCCAAGGAGTGACTGCCAAGGTAAGTATAGCTATACCAACAGATCCTTGAAAGAATAGAAAAGTTCTAGCTCACATGAAAAATCTTAGCAATGTGACCTCAGTATAAGTCTTCTTGAGTCTGCAGCCTACCTGAAACAGTAGCTCCAAGCTCTGAATTACCCCAGGCATTGTAAAGTGGTGCTAATTCCAAAAACACAGTGCTGGTGTGACTGCCCACACCACTTCCAACAAAAGCAGGAAGTGACGAGTGCAGCAGTCCAAGTCCACTTACCCAAGCAGATATCCCCAGCTGCTGGGCTGAAGCAATCTGCCTGTCTTGGAGGAGAGGTAGTCCATACTGCTACTAAGAGGAAGGGTGACTCTGCTGCCACTCTGGTATGATTATTCCCTTTGACCTAAACAGACCCCAGATTGAGGTTTTTCCAAACACAGGACTGTACCCTCCTTGCCTTGTGTAGGCACTCCCTGGCTGCTTTGGAGCGTTGCACCCTGTGTCAGCTGTAAGGATTTTTCCTGTGGCCTTGATGCTGGGTTGTGTTCAATATAATCATCTAAGCTAGAGCCTTGCTGCGACACTGAGACTGCAAACAAGCATCAGAAGATCTTTAATGGCCACAAATGGCCAGAGGTGTTGGTTGTAGCCATGTTGGTCTAAGGACATAGGCAGACAAGGTTCTCTGGGGAAATCCGATATATTTTATTAGACCTACCAAACAAATGTCCAGATGCATTTTTACATTTCAGCCTAAAAAATAATCCTACCCCCTTCTAGCTGTTGTATTTGCTGAGCTCATATTGTGATCTTTTAACCTTCCTCTATACTTCAGACCCTTTTGAGCATCTCTGTGGTCTTTCTGTGATTGATTATTATTTAATCTGTAGTTTGATTGTTTACAGCATGCCTGAGTTTTCCTCTGGGTGAAAACACATTTATTACAGACAATGGTGCCATTGCTTGTCCGTTCTTATTGGCCATCTGAAAACAAAAGCAAAATAAATAGGCTTCTGTTCTCAGTAGCTAGTCAGGTTACTACTGAAGGTCACTCACTGGTGCTTTTCACCCTGTGTTAGAATACAGCTGCCAGAACTCAGGGTCCCCTTTCATTCAAGCCTGACTTCCCAGAGGTACAGTGCCAGTGCTCAGCTCAACTCTTTGGGTTCAGCTCTGGCATAATTCCAGCATTACAGTCATAATATGAAAGGCAAGTTCCCATATCTAGTCATTTTAAAATAAAGGGGTAATGCACTAAAATGGCCAAGAGGGATAAGTTTGGGCAGGTGGGGAAGAAGGGACTTTTATTTTTGCTTGCTTAGCTCATCTTGAGACAATGTAAGAGGGCCCAAATATGATAACAGAGACCACAGGATCAGCTGGAGTTATCTGACTGTGCAGGGTGAAGAAAGGACAGGGTGATGGGGACCACAGGTGGGGTGTGTGAATGCAGTTAAAATAGCATCCACCAAATTGCTTGGAGGAGCACTTGGGACGTTAAAGTCTGGAAAAGATCATTGGAAGGAGCCCAAGAAAAAAAAGAAGTGGCAACACACTGTGCAAAAGTGGGCAGAGATATAAGGGAGACTGTATTAAGATGAAACCCTTACCTCCAGCAAAGAAAAGTCAATGGTGTCTCTGGTGAGGTTGTTTCAATGGCATGGAGAGGATGGAAACCAGTGGAGGATGAATCAGAAAAAAGGCTGAAGCCCCACCCCTGGGACTGGAAGGCCTGCTTTGAGGAAGAATAGTAGTAGATCAGAGACCACGAGGAGAATGAGGTCACATGTTCTCCATGAGAGCAGGAAAACAGCTCACTTCAAGGGCAAATTTAGTGCTAGCATAAATAGATGCTATTCCCATAATCTCTGTATTTGAGAAAGGACTTTGGCCTCTAGAAGAGACAAGGAGGGATCAAAGAAGGCAAGGAAATGAGGCAGAAGTGAGGTAAAGCGGAAGGTTACATAAGGACGGATGTTTGGATACATCATGGTTAGACACACCCATAAAGAGTGTTGTACACGGAGGCAAGCGGGGTGAATGGGAAGAAAGCTGGGGTCAGAGAGCTAAAAAGACACAATCATAATGCTGGTTTTCACATAATCTTCATTTGTTCGTCGCTCTTTCACTTCTGTTCTTTGAATAGCTGGAGCTGTTCCAGTTGTTATGTAGAGAGATATTACATATCTGCTGCAGCCACAAAGAACCAGTGAAGAGAAGTTTAAGCTGGTGCAAAAATACAAGCAAGACTCTATGTGTAATGTCTACAAGCTGGGATAACATTGTCATTGTTTGGCTTCCATTTACCCTAAAGGGTGAAAGGGCAACAATTTTTCTTAAAGCAGCTCCTTCCAGGGCAGGGCCTCTTTTCTTTTTTTTCTCCTGAGACACAAATTGCATTTTCTCTTGTTGGTAAAGAGAAAATGGTAGCCTTCAGGGCTGTATGCCCAGTTTGCTTCTCAAACAATACATACTGTTTTAAGAAAAGTATATGTTTGTATGATTTCCAATTCACAAATGTTAATTGCAATGAAGATAATTGCCAGAGTCTTCTGACTTTAGCTTGCAAGGTAAATGTTCAGATCTGGCATAAAGGAAAGCAATTTCTCTGAATGCAGTAACATCCAGATTGAATTTGGCTGCTAACCTGTAAAGCGCTGTGGTACCGCTCTCTTGAATAAAAGGCATTAACTGAAAATAAAGTTATTTAATGCAAAAAAATTTAGGACTAACCATCGATCTTCTACCTTGCAGAGTGGCTCTTCGATGACCCAGCACCTTGCAGCAAAATGTGGACCAGTTTGTGTCCATCAAGGGGTATTCTGCAAGGTGGCAGATGGATCCTAAGGGTGCCTCTCACAGCGTCTCAAACCCCTTTGGGATGCTGTGAGAGGCACATGCAGGAATGAGAAAATGTTACCCATGCTGCAGATTTGCAGTGCGTGGGCAAAATTAGACCCCTGGATATCCGGGGTTCAAAAAACCCTGCAGACAAAAAACCGAGGCAGAGTACAGTCCCAGACCATACCCTGAGGCAACTGGCAGCTGGGTAGAACAGATAGAAATGCTCTGGCTGCCAGAGCATCTCTGTGGCTAGCCCTTAGCCTGGTGCTGAAGCACGCTGCCTGCCCATGTAGGGCAGGCAGCGTTCCAGCTGCAGGGAGCTGGACCCAGACTCCACAGCAAGTAAGTAAGGGGTCGGGGAGGTGGAGGAGGGGGAGGGGACTATGGGGGGGACCCCCACTGGCTCCGCCCGCTCCCCCAGCCCCCCACTTCCAGCCCCACCCGGCCCACACCCCCCTGTCCCCAGAGACCCCCGCAAGCCCTGCCCTGCCCGGCCCCATCCTCACCATCCCCCTGAGCCCTCCGATCCCTTCCCCACCCGCCGCATTCCCACTAACCCCCTGAGCCCCCACCGATCCCTTCCCTGCCCGGCCCCACCCCCTGCCAGCCCCCTGAGCCACCCCAATCTCTTCCCCCCACCCCAACAAACAAAAAAACCCCTCAGTTCTTACCAGCAGTTTCAGCTGCCATGGATTTACTGGGGCCTCCCTGCACAGCACGGGGCAGGGTGACAGCCCCAGTGACCCCAGCCTGGGCCTTACTGCCCCCCACTCCCTTGTGCTGCCCGGGGGGGCTCTGCCAGGAGGCCCTGGAGCCCCCGCTTGGTGAGTAGAGGCTTTTTTTTTTTTTAAGTCCTGGAGGCTGGGGCAGGCAGCCATTGGGGGCTGGGAGTGCAAGTGGGGAATGGGGCTTGGCAGGGCAGCCATTGCAGGGGCTGGGGGGGTGGGGCTGGGGGGGGGAAGCCATCAGGGGGGCTGCAGGAGCCAGCGAGAGATGGGACCAGGCAGGGCAGCAATCCAAGGGGATGGGGGGAACAAGCGGGCATGGGGCACGTGGGCCCTGCAGGCGGGGGGCCCTGGCCCCTGTGGGGGGGCTGTAGCCCCTGTGAGGGGCAGGAGGCACAGTGCTGCACAAAGGCCAACTCTGCAGTCACAGCCCACTGGCAGCTGGCCCAGAGGGGCAGATGCCTCATCCAGGTCTGGCAGGTGCGCAGCAGGTCACAGCCAGGCAGCAGCCCCCACTGCCAGACTGCTGCAGTGGGTAAGGGTGCAGGGAACTCTCAGAGCTGCTTCAGCAGTCCAGCTGGCACAAGGGGTAGTGCCAGGTACCAGTTGGCTGGGCCCCAGAAGCTCCAGAGAGTGAATACCTTCTGAGCTGCTTGCCAAGGCAGCGTTTTGTACTGATGGGGCCAGGACAGGGCAGCTTTTTATACTGCTGGGGACAGCACAGGTGCTGGCCCCAGGCTGTAGCTCCCCCTGGCTGCAGATCCAGGAGGAGCCAGGTAGGGTTATTTTGCCCCAAGTGGCACAATTTACTCCACAACAAAGTGTATGTCCGAGCACGTGCACTGAGTCAAAAAGCCCCAGCTCAAATATGCACTACTTCTATTTGAGCTGCTTCAAGTGCACATACTTGCATGTGTGGGCGCAACCTAAATGTGTAACCCCATGAAGGTCGTTGTTGGGGAGGAGAGGGTCAGTCTCTGGCAATACATATGTTTTGTTACTGACAAGTGTTTTACACTCAGGTCAGAGGGCTGGGGGCGCACACACAACTTGTGGAAAGTCATGTAGTTTTTGTAGCTTAACGTTGGAGGAAAACAAAGGAAATCTTCCAGTCCTGCCATGTCAAGAGGAAACAGATTTGACTCTCAGGCTTCCAACTGTCAAACTTGAGATTGAAAAAAAAATTAACTGTTGTGGGTAGGGAGTAGTAGATTTCTGTCCATGGCATCTTTTAACAATACTGCTTAACTGTGCATTTCTTTTGGCATTTGTCACCATAGTATCCAAACCACTCTGTCATTAACTGCTTCTAATTTTGCAACACAGAGGGAATTACCATAGAGCACAAGGTAGATTAAATAACTTTAAGATAAAGAAATTGCAAGTAAACCAGGAATTAGGGCCAGGGCTTCTCAGGCCTATTTCAGAGCCCTACTCACTTGTCAACCCTCCTACATAGGTGGTTAAGCTATTCATTACAAAGCACTGCAAACATTTATACATATTTTTAAACGTCCCTCCTACCTAACATCAGTAGCATTAAGCAAATGTATCCCAGAACATATTTAGGCATCTAACTTTTGGCATGTGCAGGATCTGGGCTTTGGCCAAGTTTTTTTTTTTGTGGTTGGGTTGGGTTGGATTGGGTTGTGTTTGGGTTTTTTTTGTTTTTATTTTTATTTTGTTTCTGTTTTTTTGCAAGCTGGTCTTGTCTGTCTTCAGTTATATTCCTTGCTTATAAGTATTTGCTAGACAGACAGACAAATAATTTTCAGTTTTCCAGGAACTATTCATTTTCACATATTTGTTAGTTATTAACAGGGAACCATGGCTAGTCACTCAAGTCACAAACTCTCTGGTTATATAACTGGACTTTCTGAACTAACAAAATAGCTAAAGATGAATAATGTACTTCTGCACTTACATTTTTAGACTAATAATCTAATGGTCAAATTTATTCATGGTATTATTTGATAACTTCCAGATAACTTCCATTATCTTTAGTGGGAGCTGTGTCTCTGTACACTGCAGCTGAATTTGGCTCTCAGAAGCCACAACAGATAGATGGTAAATCATGTGACGTTTCCATGAACAGTGAGGGCTGGCCAAATACTCATAAATAATGAATATGACCCCCCAGATCATCATGAACTATTAGGCCCTGTAACAGGGAGCCATGGGACTCCTATTACTTTAAGAGGAAATTGGAGGAGGCTGAGCTGGTTGCATGAGGGTGGCAGCTTGAAAGTAGGCTAACTGTTAGGAAGCTGACTGCCAGAAAACAAGCAGAATAGCAGCCACATGGAAGAGGCTACTCCTAGGAGAAGTGGTTAGCCTAGGAAAGAGCTGCAGAGCAGTAAATTATACCAGGGCAGGCATCTAGGCAGCCCAGAAGCAAAGGACTGCAGGCAGCAGAGTAAAGACCTAGCAGGAAAAGCAGATTGACTATCAGACCCAGAAGGAACTGTGTGGTTGTAGGGTCACCTGACCAGAAGGGATAGGGCTAAGGGGGTACATAAAGACAGTACCTGAGAGCAGGCAGCTAGTCTGGCCCTGCAAGGCAAAAGGGGAGGAGCTCTGCAGCAAGCTGGTTATGGCTGAGTTAATGCCGAGGGTCCCACTATACTTGAGATTGCAAGGAAGGAGCTGAGATCTTGCAGGGGGTGAGGTCCCAGGAGGGGGGAGAGGGACCTGGAATTGGAGCAGAACACCTGTGGGACAGGGAGAGGCAAAAACCCATGAGTACAAGGGCTGCCCTGGTGTTTGTTTGCCTACCCTGAGGATGGAGGTTTCTCTTTAAAGCAGTAGTGGACTTTTTCTCTTTTGCTGATGTTTGCCCAGAAGGGAAGGTTTCTATTAAGCAGTTGTTTGCCATTTGCATTTAAGCTATACCAGTGGTTTGGGTTTGGGGCTATCAGGGAGGTGGAGGTCCCAGCCATGCCTGAGAGGCATGCAACTATCTTGAGCCTGACCAGGGGTGGGGCTCAAATTGCAAGAGAAGTGAAGATGGGGCCAGGGGCCCCATTCCCTAGCAAGGCCTGAACCAGCGTCAGGAGCCTGCAGCCCAAGAGGGGTGAGAATTAGGGACAGGGTCTCATAAACCAGGATGGACAAAAACCAGACCCAGGGACCTGTAGCCCTGGAGAAACAAGTTCAGCCCAGAAGGGCTGAGGCCAGGGGCTCAGCAGCATAGAAGAACAAATTCTGGGGTTAGGGGCCCAGAGCAAGACACACAAGGGTCAGGGGCCAAGAGACACTGTCAACTGACTGGGCTGAAGCCAAGATAGTCAGACCTAAATCTGGGTGAGGGCCAGAGGCTTGCAGCCAGAGGAAAGCCTGAAGCCGGGAGAGCTGAAGCCTCTACAAGGGACGAAATGGTACGGTAACACCTGTGTGGCATGGGCACAGCTGTAGGGGAAGTCAGAGGCCATGAATAGCCCATAAGGCAATAGTTCCCCAGGGCGCACATGGGCCAGGAGTGCCTATCTAGTGAAAGATTGGATTTGGGCTAGCATGGTCTGGGAGGGGAGCTGCTGGTGAAGGTAGGACTAACTCATACTCTTGGGCAGCTTTCTTTTGAAAAACATCAACCAGTACATCATGATGTAGCAGGCAAGTGTAAAGGGAGGGTACCTAAAGTTAGTGCAGGGCAGCAGCCATTGGGCCACCTGGGCCACCAGGGAGTATCATAGCCACCCTTGGGGCCCAGTCCTGCTATGTGTCCTCACTTGTGAAAATAACCTCAGTCCATTAATGTTACTGTTCAACCAGGTCTAATCATTATTTATAATTCTGCATAAAATTGTGTGAATGCCACTATGCAGACACATGAGAATCTCCATAAGAACAAAACACATGCTAATAATTTATGGAAATTGCTCTAAAAGTAGCAGAACCACCGAGAGGAGGAAAATATCCATTTCAAACAAAGTAACCAAGAAAATGCATGCAATATGCAACCATTTCACTACTGCCAAAAGAGATCAATCAAGTTTCTTTTTTTAACCAGAGGGGAAAACCAAACCAATATAAGCTTTTTAGACTAAAGCAAGCAAGCACTGCAGTAACACAGCAGAATTTCATTCAGACACCAACCAATCTGCCAGTGAAACTAGAATATTGGGCCAAATTAACTCTGTTTCATAGTTGTTAGGGGCTGGAAGGGACCTGACAGATGATTGGGTCCAGCCTGCAGTAGGGAGGAAAGACTGGGATCAGATGACCCCAGCAAGATAAGCATCAGGATGTTTTTTGAAGATCACCAGGGTGGATGTTATATTGCTGTGTGTGCAATTCAAGACCCTCATTACTACATTTAACAGGTAGGGAAAAGGAACTCCAGTAACTGGAGTTCTTCAGGATGCATTGCCTACAAACCTGTTAGTTATTTGGGGATGGTCCTGCTTTGAGCTGGGGTGGGGGTGTGTGGGGGTTGGATGTGACCTGCTGAGATCCCTTCCAACCTTCATTTTCTATGATTCTGTGAAGTTACCATAGCAGCTGTTTGGACTTAGTAGATGAAAGGGCACTTAGTTTCAATTTCCCTTGGAGTCTTGGGCTCCATTTTCTTTTAGTGCTGGCTTTCTGTAGTTTTGCTACTCTTTGCTCACTAGGGACCCTCTTTGTGGATATTGAAATCAATCTAGCAGCAGCTGTTTATACCAATAGTATATTTGCATCCATTATCTCCTCATCAGAGACTTTGCCTTAATGTTGGAAGTTTAATAAAAGTTTTGTATGAGGGGAATAACATTATAAACTAATACCCCATTTCAAAACTTATTTCTGATGAAATCTTAAAAATCAAGATCATCTCTCTCCTTCATGGAAATTGTATGTCCTCATGGCCCTTTTCTTAAGAGTTAGTGTAAGTGGGTGTAGCTCCAGAGGTGGCTGTGATGCCCCTGGAGCCCCGTCAGTCCTTGTCTGATCTGTCTCTCTTTGGGCACTCTCCCCATCTCTTCTCCTGCTAGTCCATGTCTTTATCCCTACTTTAGAAAAGGGAGGCTGCCACAGGGCTCCCCCAAGTCATAACTTCTCTCCTAAACAGAAGTGTCTGTGCTCATTGCCTTAAGGGCTAATTATGTGGCTCCAACTGACCCTTGCACCATGCCCATGCCTTGCAGATGTTACTCATTCCTGCTAACATGTGCCCCTCTTAGGCTATGGGCTTGGCCCCCTCAGTCTCCAGCTGCAACCCCTAGTTTTTGGCTTTCCTTCTGGGCCCTGCTCCCGCTCCTAGGCCAGTCAAGACTCCTGGGCTCCCCTGGCCCTGCCAGTCTCTGACTGTGACCCTCCTTGGCCTTCAGCCCAGCTCTGGGCCCTAGTCAGAGACCTTCAGGCTCCCTGGCTCTGCTGACACTTGCCCCTCCTGGGCTGCAAACCTCCAGGCTCTTGGGCCCCTCTTTCCCTTCTGGGCCAGTTGGCACCTCCTTACTTCCCCTTAGTCCCTTCCACAAACCACCAGAGTTGCGTACTCCCAGCTCAGATGTTACCAAGGAGCCCTGCTGCCCAGGAGCTCCTCTCCTCATGGCTCTCAGGGCTAGACTCCCTGACCAATTCAAGCCCTGGGCTTACAAGCTTCAAACCCCAGCCCCTTCTGGTCAGGTGACTCTCTAATTGGCCCCTGCCACATCTGCAGTCTGCTTCCCAAGCAGCCTCATACTCTCATAAAGTGACAGGCGTGCTAGACGCCCTGTCACAGTTAGGGATTCATAATGACATTTTGGCTAAACGTTTCCATTACTGTATTTTTTACTTAATCCTAGTACTATTTGTTTTGCTTGTTTGCTGTCCATCAGCTCTGTGTTATGTGCTATATGTACTACATGGTTTGTGAATTTGTTTGCAGCACTTGAAATGAAAAAAAATGTTTTTGTCATTCTATTCCTGATGTCTCTACATTTTTACCTTCCCTCCACATGTCTTCAATACTTCCCTTCATATTTACACAGATACCATTGAAGTTAGGGATTCTTCCCTGAATTTGAGATTACTGTTGCTTCCTGAAGATGGAGTGAATCAGTGAGTTTTTTTATGAAAAAGAAAAAGTACACCCATCTACCCATACTGCCCTTCATTCTTCTAACGTATCTCAGGAATAGAAAGTATTTAGAAACGTAAAATATTAGTCTGCATAAAAAAAACCCATTGATCCAAAATGGGAAGTCTGACCAATGAGTGGAGTGTTTGAACAACAGGGAACATGAATAAATAATTCAGACTGTAGGAATGTAGATGCGAAGCAAAGGCTAGAGCAGGAAGCTGGGAGTGAAAGGCTTTGGTGTTCTAGTCCTGACTCAGTCAATTACCCTGAGCTAGATTGTAACTTTAGGCAACACCCTGAATAAGAAGTAGTATGTAAATTGCACAGAGAAGGAAGTATCTCCATGAACCTCTATAAAGAGATGCCTCTGAGTCACATATCCCTTCCCTCTCATTTGCTCCTTGGAGAGAATAATTTGTTATCTATACTAGAAGTAAATGATTAACAACCCTTGTCTGGCTTAGGTACTTTGGACCCACAATAGATATAGCCCAGTTAGGATTTAAGGTGAGCTCCTCAAGTGATAGGTGTGATACAGCTTTTGCATATATATTATAGTATATATACTCTTCTTAGTGTGACCTACAATATATTTATTTTGTGTATGTAACATCCCTCTATTTCAATGAATGATGTTGCTATCAAAGCTCAACAGGAAGGATATCTGGCCTTCTGTTTCCTTAGATTACAAATTTCTCAGAGCAGGGATCAATTGCTAAGATTATTTTTTCACCCTTAATGTCCCAGTTCCTTGAATCGTGCCATTTTGATCCTTTCCTTTTCCCTATGCCCCACAGAAACTTGGAGGCCCATCTGTCAGATGTGACAGCATTCCAGGCAGAGCCTCGAAGTGAACACCTCTGCATTTAAGTTCTTGCAGAAAAGGGCTCACCTCTTCCTTCCTCAGGCACCTATTCACAAATTTGCTTATGAGTAAACACATTTGCACACAGAAAGCAACAAAATGATACTGTCCAGATACAATATTATTAAATTATTACAGGCACCTCCAAGTATGTCATACTGTAATACTCAGAAGATAAAGCATTTCTGGGTAGGTGATGCTACCATATTGAGGAATATTCTGCTGTTTCTGCCTTGACTTTTTCCTGTTGAGACCCTCTGTTAGCCAAAATTTGTTTCTATTTCATATTTTAGATTTCAGTGCTGTGGAGGAAGCAGTGGTTGTACATTGCTCTGAGCCTGTATAGACAGGTTGTAAGACTTGTAACTGCAGATGGGTTCACTTGGTAGGGGCCTCCACGGAGGCCTGACTTGGTAAGTACAAGATGTGATGAGAACATGTTCCATAATGTGAATTAAATGGGGATGTGAAGGTGGAAGGTAACTTGGGTGATACCGACCATTAAATGTTCAAGATACTAAGTGAAGAAAGGAAAGAGAGCAGTGGAATAAAGATGCTGGATGTCAGAGAAGCAGACTTAGCAAACCCATGGAACTGGGGGGCAAGATCTCATGGGAGGAAAGTCTGAGGGGGAAAAGGAGTCCAAGAGAGCTAGCTGTATTTAACAAGGCCCTTTTAGGGCCACAGGAGCAAGCTATCCCAATGCAACAGGAGAATGGAAGTGCAATGGGAGACTAGCCTGGCTAGACAGCAATCTCTTCAATTAATTGCAGCTCAAAAAGGGATTCTATAAAAAGTGGAAACTTGGTCATAGCACAAGGGAAGAGATGACGAGTACTGCATGAACATGCAAAGAGAAAATTAGGAAGGCCAAGGCACAGTTTAAGATGCAACTGGCAAAGGACAAAAAAGGCAATAAAAAGGGATCCTACATGTATGTCACAAGAAAGAGGAAAATCAAAGAAACCACAGATCTCTTACAGATGTGGAAGTCAATCTAGTTATGGATGATGCAGAGAAGGACAATCTTTTCTGTTTCAGCCTTCACAAATTGGGGCAGCAACCAGATGATGAATGCAGTTGGCAGTAAAGATAGGGAAGAAGACAAACAGTCTAGAATAGTAGACACAGGTGACTGGTAGGGGACACATGGGGGGGGCACATGCCCCCTCCCCCCCCCCCCCAAGATTGGCCCCTGACTCAGCACCACTCAGGACAGGGCAGCTTTTTTGCCTCATGGGCCAGCAGCATGTTGAGGGGGGAGGGAGGCACTAAGCCACAGCACAGAAGTATAGGAGTGGATATGGAGCTTTTGGCGCCCCCTCCCTCCCCCCTACTCAGGAGTGCATCAGTCACCCCTGATAGTAGAAGATAAAGTTAGGGATTACTTAGGGAAGCTAGATGCTTTTGAGTTGGCAGGGCCAAATTGGATGAATCCTTAGGTACTGAAGGGATTGGCTAAGGTAATTTGAGAGCCATTAGCTATCCTCTTTGAGAACTCCCAGAGGTCGGGTGAAGTCCTGGATGATTGGAAAATGGGAAACATAGTGCTCCCATTTAAGAAAGTGAAGAAGGAAGGTCCAGGGGATTATACCTTATATGATAAGGTGACAGACTCTGTGGATGGAGGAAGAGCAGTGGATGTGATATACTTTGTGCTGGGCTGGGCCAGCCCCCTGAAACCTGTTCATGCTCCCTCAGGGGACTGCAGATCTCTGGTTGAGAGCTGCTGGATTAGATCAAAGTACTGTGAGGTTGGATATGTAACTGATTAGCTCATCATGCTTAAAGAGTAGGCATCAATGGCTCAATGTCTAGCTGAGAGGAAGAATGAAGTGGAGTTCCCCAGGGGTCTGTCCTGGGTCCAGTATTGTTCAAGATCTTCATTAATGATTTGAATGGTTGGATTGAATTCACGCTTGGCAAATTTGCGAATGATGCCAAGTTGGGTAGCATTGCAGAGCTGCACTCTGGAAGGCAGGGCTAGGATTCAGAATGACCTGGCTAGATTGGAAAAATGGCCTGCAATCAACCAGATGAGATTCCACAAGGAAAGTGCAAACCCCTATACTTGGGACAGAATAATTGCATGCACAAATACAGGATAAGGAACAACAGTCTAGGTGTCAGTACTGCAGAAAAGGATGTGGGGGTTATAGTGAATGTGAACTGAATATGAGCCAACAGTGTGCTCTTGTTGGAAAAAAGGCTAACAGTACAGTTGTATTAACAGGAGTGTCACTTGATAATCAAGGGAAGTGTTTCTTCCACACTACTCAGCACTGGTGAGGCCTCACTTGGAGAACTGTATCCAGTTTTGTGGTTCACACTTCAAGAAAGATGTGGACAGATGGGAGAGAGTCCAGTGCAGTGACAAAAAACATGATTAGAGGCCTGGGAAGCAAGGCTTATGAGAGAGAGCTGAAAGAGAGAGAGTTATTTAATCTGGAGAAAAGAAGAGTAAGGGGGGATTTGATAACAGTCTTCAAATATCTGAAGGGCAATTAGGGAGAGGACGGAGATGTGCTTTTATCTGTAGCCATAGGGGACAGGCCTAGGATCAATGGTGTCAAGGTGAAGCAGAGGAAATTTAGGTTGGAAATGAGGAGGAAGTTTTGTGACTATGAGGGTTGTCAGGCATTGGAATAGGCTACCTAGAGAAACTGTAAAATCTCTCTCCTTGGAAGTTTTCAAGAGCAGGTGGGATACTTGACTGGGATAGTTAAGTTGGGGATGATTCTGCATTGAGCATGGGGTTGGACCAGATGGTTCATGAGGTCCCTTATGATCCTTCAGCCCCATAACGTAACCTAACGTACATATAATTACGTGCATAAATTGTGAAGAACAAACAGTAGCAGGCAGCAAGAAGTGACAATGCAATTTAAGCCATATAGGCTAGAATTTTAAAGCCGTTTTGATGCATAGGTCAGGATTCTCTGGGGTATATAGGCACCAATCCCCAACAAAAACTAGTACAAGCTGGGGTCCAGATCCCAGTGCTTACATCTCTTGGCGGATCTGGGCTCCAGTACCTATTTACTTTATTGAATCATGGCTAGCATAGAGCCCTCTTGAAACAGCCCTGTGGAATTTCATAGAAATTGTAACTTTTCCTTTTAGTTTATTGGACCATCCTACAGAAGTAAATACAAAATAGTTTCCTGGCTATGTGAGGCAAGGGTGATATCTTTTATTGGAACAGCTGTGTAGTTGGTAGTGTTAGGCAAGTTTTTGAATGCAAGACATTATTTGTCAGGTCTGACTAAAACAAGCCAGGAACAGCATAGTAAAGAACAGTTGTGGGAGGGGGTTAGAGACATTCCCAGGGTAACAGGCACAGAATTAGCAGAAGAAAATAAGCTGATTCTGGAGATCAAGGGCTGGAGAACAAGGCCTACTAAAAGGATGGAGGGTCATTCTCATCTTTCACTTGCGGAAAGAATTCAGGAGTCTGGTAAAATAAAATGTGCCATAAAACCAATACCAATGTTCAGTCCTTGGTTCTTAGTGTCCAGGTGTTGGCTACAAATGTCCAACTCGGGATCCTTAAAATTCTGGTTTTGAAACACTGTAATGAAGTTAAATCATAAACCTTGGGGCTGGTCCCCCCCCCCACACACAGAGTAGCAAGCTACAAGAGTCAGGTATACCTATCCCACAGGCGCTGGAGTCTGCCATTGATGGCCAGTCAAGGCTTCTTTCAGTGTGGTGTTATCCTCCAGAAGGGGGTCGCCAGCTGGTCCTTCTGTCTGGACAGGTTGGGTGCTAGTCAAGTTGGAGATCAAGAGGGCACTGCTGAGGGTCACTTTTCACTGCTTTTTAATCTGTCCTTGGCAGACTTTGGTGACTCCCCAGTTTTCAGGTTTGCCCAATCCAGGGGTTGTTGACCCTCGTGGGACTTCCCCCTTGGTGGCTACTGGATGGCATCTGTCAGCCCCAGGGGTCATCCGCATGTACACGCAGGTTTGGGAGTCCGTTGATGAATTTTGAATAGGGCTCTGGGAGTGGTCAATCTGGAGATATTCAGCCCAAAAGTTGGTCCTCAGCATTGATTAACTCAGGCCAGGGCTTCTAGCCCTTGAGCAGTGAGGTTTAGAGAATTCCCGGTTGCTACATTGTCTCCTATTGATTTCTTCCCTTGTTTGATATGCGGTTTCCCTAGGTGTTAATTGCTGCCTGCTACTGTGTTACGCATTCAATCACTGATTCACTCGCTCTTTCAAGGGCCCACCTGATATAGGGAAGCTTGCCCTTGTTAACATTGTCACAGTGTATAACTTACTTCTGAAACTAAACACATTTAGTTAAAAGGTGAGGAGTATAAAATACAAGCTACAAGAGTAATGCCATGGCACACAAATAGATAAAAATACCAAAATACAAGGGGAGATACAAAATACACACTTTCAAACTTTAAAACACAATTCCTTATCTTATACTGAAAGAAAGAGGAAGGAAGAAAAGGTAGAAGAAGAGAAACATATCCAAAAAGGGGAGAGCAAATGCAGGCAAGAGGAAAAGGGGGCTTTCTGCTACACAGACAGCTTATAAATTTTTGTTCTTGAGTTTGCCTTTTATTTATCAGTGGCAAGGAAGAAACAAAAGTAAGACATGCATAAATGTATTTATTTATTTATTAAGAAGGAAGGAAATAAAAAAATTGAGATTTGTTCAAAATATATTTTGCAAAAACAAAAAATGGTTTGGTTTATTTCAAATCCCACAAAACAAAAACTACTTTGGTGGCTCCATTTTTATTTATTTATTTTTTCATCATTGTTCTTTCAATTTTTGACCATTTTTCCTAGAAATACAATTACAGCATGAGTCCAGTTTGACCTTCTCGTGAAACCTTCAACTATACTGGAACTCTGAGTTTCATAAATATGTATAAGTGTCACTTTAATTCTATTTACACATCTCATGTTCAAGACAGGATCTCTCTCTCTCATTCGCTTATATCGGGGGTGAGAAAACATTGTTTCATCTCATATTTTTGACAGTAGTCATGAACATGCAGGGTTGAGCCTTGCATTAGAAAATGTCACATTCTTTACATCTCTGAGGCACAGTCTTGGCGTATCATACTTGTACCACAGGACTTGTCTTGGGCCTGGGAATCAGATCCCGATTCTATTCCCAGCTCTGTCACTGGCTCATGGAATAAACTTTATCAGGTTATTTAATCTTGTGCCTCAGTTTCCCCCTCGTTAAAATAGGACCAATGCCAATCTTTGTGACAGTCTCTGAGATTAGCAGATGAAAAGTCCTAGATGAGTGCAAAGTCTTACCTTCCTCAATGCTGGGAAGTGACTTTTTGGATAGTCTGGCTGTTGCAGTGTTTGTGTGCTAAAAGACAGAGTTTATGATTGCAAAGGTGTAGGTTGTAGCCATCTTGGTCTAATAGATTCATAGATGTTAGGGTCGGAAGGGACCTCAATAGATCATCGAGTCCGACCCCCTGCATAGGCAGGAAAGAGTGCTAGGTCTAGATGACCCCAGCTAGATGCTTATCTAACCTCCTCTTGAAGACCCCCAGGGTAGGGGAGAGCACCACCTCCCTTGGGAGCCCGTTCCAGACCCTGGCCACTCTAGCTGTGAAGAAGTTCTTCCTAATGTCCAGTCTAAATCTGCTCTCTGCTAGCTTGTGGCCATTATTTCTTGTAACCCCCGGGGGCGCCTTGGTGAATAAAACCTCACCAATTCCCTTCTGTGCCCCCATGATGAACTTATAGGCAGCCACAAGGTCACCTCTCATCCTTCTCTTGAGGAGGCTGAAAAGATCCAGTTTCTCTAGTCTCTCCTCGTAGGGCTTGGTCTGCAGGCCCTTAACCATACGAGTGGCCCTTCTTTGGACCCTCTCCAGGTTATCTGCATCCCTCTTGAAGTGCAGTGCCCAGAATTGCACGCAGTATTCCAACTGCGGTCTGACCAGCGCCCGATAGAGGGGAAGTATCACCTCCTTGGATCTATTTGTCATGCATCTGCTGATGCACGATAAAGTGCCATTGGCTTTTCTGATGACTTCGTCACACTGCCGACTCATGTTCATCTTGGAGTCCTTTCCACTTCCTTGCCACCCAGCAGGTCATTTCCTAGGCAGTAGGTGTGCTGGACATTTTTCCTCCCTAGGTGCAGCACTTTGCATTTTTCCGTGTTGAACTGCATTCTGTTGTTTTCTGCCCACTTGTCCAACCTGTCCAGGTCTGCTTGCAGCTGTTCCCTGCCCTCCGGCGTGTCCACTTCTCCCCATAGCTTTGTGTCATCCGCAAACTTGGACAGAGTACATTTCACTCCCTCGTCCAAGTCGCTGATGAAGACATTGAAGAGTATTGGTCCCAGGACCGAGCCCTGCAGGACCCCACTGCCCACACCCTTCCAGATTGAAACCGACCCATCCACCACGACTCTCTGGGTGCGACCCTCCAGCCAATTCGCCACCCACTGGACTGTGTAGTCATCCAAGTCACATCCTCTTAACTTGTTCACCAGTATGGGGTGGGATACCATATCAAAGACCTTCCTGAAGTCTAAGTATATGACATCTACCCCTCCTCCTGTGTCCAGGCGTTTCATAACCTGGTCATAAAAAGAGACTAGATTAGTCAGGCACAGTCTGCCTGCTATGAACCCGTGCTAGTTTCCCCTCAGCATAATTTGTCCTGCCGGGCTCTCGCAAATGTGAGCCTTGATAATTTTTTCAAAGATTTTGCCAAGGATGGAGGTGAGACTGACTGGCCTATAGTTGCCCGGGTCCTCCTTCCTCCCCTTCTTGAAAATGGGGACCACATTGGCCCTTTTCCAGTCCTCCGGGACTTGGCCCGTGCGCCATGAGCGTTCATATATTCCCGCCAGTGGCTGTGCAATGATGTCGGCCAGTGCCTTCACCACCCTCGGATGGAGCTTATCCGGGCCTGCCGACTTAAAGGCATCCAGTTCTTCCAAGTGACTCTGCACCACCTCAGGATCTACGTATGGAAGTCTGGCACCTTGCTGCTGCCTCTCTACAACCCCAGTGAGAGACTTGTCGTGTCCCTTGCTTAGGAACACTGAGGCAAAGAACTCATTGAGGAGTTCAGCCTTGTCCCCCCTGTCCGTCACCAATTGTTTCTGCCCATTTAGCAGGGGTCCTATTCCTCCCTGGGCCTTCCTTTTACTCCCTATATATCTAAAAAACAATTTCTTGTTGTCCTTTACTTGGGATGCCATCCTCAGCTCCATGGTAGCTTTGGCCCATCTAACTGCCTCCCTACAAGCACGAGCAGAGGAGGTATATTCATCTTTAGTGATCTCACCTTGTTTCCACTTTTTATGTGCTCCCCTTTTGGCCCATAGGCTGCCCTGGATTTCTCTGGTCAGCCAAGGAAGCCTCCTGGCCCCTTTCCCTCTTTTTCCTCGCATCAGGATCGTCTTGCTTTGTGCCCGAAGGATCGTTTCCTTAAGGCACAGCCACCCTTCTTGGGCTCCCATCACTTCAAAACTCCTACTCTGCAGTGCGTCCTTGACTAATCGCCTGAGTTCATTGAGATCAGCTTTCCTAAAGTCTAGCATTTTCACCCTACTAGTTACCTTACCCACTCGATGTCTTACGGTGAATTCTATTATTAGGTGATCGCTGTCCCTCAGATGGCTACCAATCTGGAGGTCCCCTACCATGTCATCCCCCGTTGCCAATACCAGATCCAGTATGGCATTCCCCCTAGTGGGACCGTGTACCTCCTGTGTCAGGTGGAGGTCCTGTACACAGGTTAGAAACCTGCATGAACGGTGGGACTTTGCCGTCTGCGTATCCCAGCAGAAGTCTGGGTAGTTTAGGTCCCCCATAACTACCGCCTCTTTAGCTTTAATGGTCTCCGAGAGCTGCCTCAGGAGCCCCGAATCTCTTTCTTCCCCTTGGTGTGGGGGTCTGTAGCAGACCCCTACCACCAAATCCCTTTCTCCTTGCCCCCCATGTAGCCTGACCCACAATCCTTCTACTTCCTCATCTTTTGATTCCGTCTTGATGAGGGTCCATGTATATTGCTCATTGACATAGAGCGCAACCCCTCCCCCTTTTTTCCCCCACCCTGTCCTTTCTGTACAATCTATAACCCTCAATATGTACCGCCCAGTCATGGGATGAATCCCACCAGGTTTCTGTTAGCCCCACTAAGTCATAGGTGTTTTGTGCAAGCAGGAGCGCTAGTTCATCCTGCTTGTTCCCCATGCTCCTAGCATTAGTATATAGGCACTTGAGCCCTGCGACTGGTGTCTTTGCTGCCCCCCTGCTCTGAGTCCCAAGGGGCCCCTTATTTCTTACCCTCTCGTTGCTTACTTGTGCTGTAGTGCTGGCTGCCCTATGGCTTGCAGGTTCCCAATGTTCTCCTTCTTCAGGCTGGGCTGTCCTTGTGGGTGCCACATGGTTTGGTGGTCCACAGCTTCCCCTGCCCTCATCTTCCCCTCCCCCCAATGAGCCTAGTTTAAAGCCCGCCAGAGGAGATCCGCCAACCTAGAAGAAAACACACGCTTACCTTTGGGGGACAGGTGAAGCCCATCCCAGCTGAGCATGTCCCTCATCATAATGTGCGGGTCCTTGTCCAGGAAGCCGAAGCCTGCCTCGAGACACCACTGCCGAAGCCGCCAGTTGGTTTCTCTAAGGACAGAGGCAGACAAGGTTCTTTGGGTAGATGTGATATCTTTTATTAGACTAACTTTTACTTGACCAACCAGGATATCTTTTATTAGTGTAACCCAGGCGGTACTCCAAGAGGTACCCCCTCTCCAAGTGAAGGGATCAAAGCAGGTGCACAAGCGCTGTGGGAGATGGAGGGACTCTCCTCCCCCTATAGAGCAGAGCCAGACCACCAATGGGGACTTAGCCATATACCTTTTAATGGGGGAACAATATTGGGGACATAACCAGTATAAACCAAGGGAGTATAGGGGACACTACAATGCCCCAAAGGGGCTGGTTTCAACAAAGGTTAGACACTTACAATCATAGACATATTCATCCAGTTGACAAAAGACAGGGCTAACCAAAGTGTAAAACACAAACAGCAGAACAAAATACTGGTTGGTATTACTGGAAATACAAAAGGCACAAAATGTCAAATTACAAGGAATATAGGGCCTAGATACCAGAGCAGGTGGAGGGAGAGACACAATGGCCCCTTTCCACTGCAAGAAGAATTTTTTTTGTTAGCTTACTCACCCCAAGTCACCAAAGCTGGGACTTGAACTCAGATCTCCCACATGATAAGCAGAAACTCTGCCACACAATTACCAGTGCTGATACTGCTCCAAGCTGCTCGGGGTCTTGACCTTCCTGGAACCCCAAACTCACATTGAGCTGCCTGGCCTCCGGTTGGAGGAGCTGGAAGCAGAGCTGGGAACCTCTCAGGTCACTGCTCAGATCCTTGCTGGAGCTGGGGAGCTCCTCCTGCTAGCCACAACCTCTTGTAGGGGGATCCTGGAGCCCAGTGGGGAGCCTCTCCTGCCAGCTGCACGCCACGCTGCTGAGGACCCCAGTGCTGACTGTAGGTCCCACTCCTTCAGGCTCCTCTGGAGCAACTGCTCCCACTCTGCTGCCTCAGCTGTTGCCAGCTCCTTCCTTGTGGTCCCTTGCTGGTCTCTTCCCTGAGTCAGCTGCGCTGCTCCTTTTATCCCCCTCCTTGTAACCCACAGGGCCAATCAGGGGACATGGAGGGTGAGTCTTTGGGGCAGGATTGGTGAGGAAAGGGAATCCCAAGTCCTCCAATCATCTTTTGCCCTTTCAAAACCCCTGGGCTAAGTCACTACCAGCTAGCCCGTCACATCAGACCAACCAAGAGTTCATGATTAGTGATTCCAGCCATACATGCAGAGGTCTGGCTGCTTCACCTCTTACTGTGGAGATGGTATTCACAGACTATCAGTTTGACAAATTGTAATTACAGACACCATTTGAAGAGGCTTTAGGTACAGAGGCCATGCATGCCATTCTTCTGAATTACTCTGCCAGGTATAGCAGGCAGCTTTTTCCTGTACATTTCTCTCACGCCTGCAACTTGTATTTCAACCAGCTTCCCATGTCAGCAGGGATAAGGGTCAGCTAAACTCTGGAAAGGAAAAAACAGTTAAAGGATTGCCAAAAATTGCTCATTGGTAGCTGCTCCAGAGACTGGAGGAGGTAAGATTTGTAAGGCTGACAGGCTACCTTCCAAGCAGAATTTACTGCAGGACATATAGATAACATACATTAGGCCCCCTTTATACAAGTGTTGCACAATTAACTAGTTAATTGCACAACTACCTTGAGACCAGCTACATGTGCAAAGTACTTATTACACCATAAGAAGCTCCAAGCACCTATAAAATTAGACCTCAAAAATGTGTACTGACGTTATAGCTGGTCGCTATCAAGCTTTAATTTTTACACATAGTAGGGTCTCCCCTATGGCTGGGAACCCAATCAGCTGACAGGGCTCCCAGCCACAGGGGTGCACCTTGCCCAGCCAGGGCTGTGAGTCCCGCAACTGTTCAGGGCTCTTAATCCCAGCAGCTGAGGACTCTGGGTCCCAGCAGCACTCCTCAGCTGCCAGGACCTACATTCCTACAGCTGCAGATGCTGGGTCCTCACAACGTGCCTCCTGGTGATACCCCACCCCAGGGGGGGGGGGGGTGAAACCAAGTGGACATAAACACATGGTACTCTATGACAGCAGGGGAGGAGAGTGGTTATACTTGTATCAGGAAGCAATCACAGCATTTCTGACTTGGTATTGTTCATGGCATCTCCACAATGGTTGGATTGCAGTATGCACAATCCTTGGAACAATAAAAGCCATCGGAAAGAAGGGGTGTGTGCAGATGACTGCACATATGCGTTTTCCTGGGGACAAATAGTAGTGGCACATAGTTGTCCTGCTGCTGCTTGTCTCTAGGGAATGCTTCTGCATATGTGCTCTGCCATGCGGCAAATTGCCCCAGCTGGGGTCCTGAGGGGGCCTCTCAGGGAGGCAGCAGCAGCGACCTGGGTGTGCGGATCCTGGCCAGTGCAGATTTCCCAGTATGTAATGTTGCTGCCATGCTGCAAATATGGAGCATGGCAAACAGATCCGTGTGTGCCAGGTGTTTCACAGTGCTTCAAAAGGCTTTGAGGTGCCGCAAAACACACATTCCCACTCATGTGAATGTGGCCAAAGGGGCTGCATTGAGCCAACAAGAGCTTAGAAGCATGAGAGCACCATAGGCCTGACTCACAACCACTCTAGTGAGTACTGCCAAGGGCATCTCCAGCTTAGCTGTACACAGTGTTCCATCCCTGGAATTCATCAACACAGTGCGCTCTTGCAGGGCACAGCACTGGCCACTGAAAACATAGCTGTCTTACAGACAGTAACAGAGATGTAGCAGCAGAGTAGCTTTGCTATATATGCTTCCTTGGTAGCAGAGGAGTGTGGGTGTACTATGTATGCTGCCTTGGCAACAGGGACAAGCGGGTATTGCAGCTGCAACACTCTGGACTCTGCAGAAGGAAAAGGAGTATACAGTTTTCCCTCACTGACAGCAGTCTGTATAACTACACAAGCATGACAGTGTACCAAAACTCAAGTCTGAAGCTTCCTAGGCATTGGCACTTGGTCCTTACACAGAGTAACTAAAATCAAGGCAGAGATGCCTTTCCTAACTTTCACTTGTCTGTCTCTTCTATTTGAATTTATTTTTCACACCAGCAGCAAGTATCTTTTGATTCCTGCTGCCAGGACCTGACCAGCTGCTACATGCAAATCACTCTGCTTTTATGCCCTTTTACAGTTATACAGCTTCATCTTCTAAAGGGTTTTATGGGAGTCTGAATTCTGGAGGATGTCAGAGTGCTGTATGAATTCCCAGGCAGGAAAAGACTGTAGTTGTTGGGGCAGGTAGCCAGATCAGGCCCCCAGGGGTGGCTGTGATGCCGCCTGGTGGCCATGGGCCTCCTGCCCTGTGGCATCTCCTATGGTACTCTGCCTCTTCTCTCACTTCCCATAACTTTGTTGGAATAATTTGAGTGCAGGGCTGTCCCAGAATGAGGCCTTGTGTAGGTTTTGGCCTGTGGGGCCCTCCTGGACCCCACTGCTCCCCATCCTGCCCTTAAGCTCTCCTGGCCTGTACTTGGCCCAGGACACTGGTCACCTTAAGGGCTATTTATGGCTTTCTTCTGCCCCTACAGCCATGCCCATGCCTCTCAGATGTTACCAGTTAATCACTCTCATGTCAGGCCACCTTTGTTGGAGCCTCAGCCTTCCCAGCCCCTGACCCTTTCCTCTAGCTGGGCTCCTTAGCCTAGGCCCACTGCACTGGGTTCTCAGGCTTTGGGCCTGTGGCCCAATTCTGTTTATTATAAGTGGACTTGGCAATTTGGCAGGTCAGCCTGCTTGCTGCTGCTTCTTAAAGTAACAGGAGTGCTTTGGCTCCCTGTTGCAGGGCACAAGGTGGAATAAGGGAAAGGAGGGAGAGGAAGTGAGAACAGACTTAAGACAATATAGTAATTTGAAAAAAAATTGAGGATGCTGAGCTAAGGTTACAGGGGAAAAATATAGAATGCCATATTAAGAAAATATGGAAATTTACAATTAGTCACCAGCATAATTTTGACTGCCACAATACTGACTGATTCATCTTCCTATGAACTCTGGCGCAGGTGGTTTGGGTTTTATGCATGTGTATCTATAAAAAGGGTACACCCTTACTATGTAAATAGTGTGGATTTTTTATGGGTCATCAATATTTCAAAAGCCATAGAGTCCCTACATGTTGTATACTTAGTGGTAGAATACAGCAATAGTATTTAGACTGAAATGCTATAGATGTTGATAGGGGGAAACTTTCCTGAATACTGTAACTTGATACTGTACTTGACTTACTGTAACTTGATATGCAATGCTTGATTTACTGTAGAAATCAAGATGTTTGTTTTAGAGGCAGATGTATTATCATAAAGATGACAGGACTAATTTTGGGGGTGAGTGATGTTTGAAGAATGCAGCCTCTCCTTTTTTGATTCATGGATTCATAGACATTAGGGCTGGAAAGGGCCTCGGAAGATCGAGTCCAGTCTTCTGCCCAAAAGGGCAGGAAATCAACAGGGGTCATGGGATCCCAGCAAGACAGTCATCCAAATGTCTCTTGAAGGTGTTCAAAGTAGATGCTTGAACCATGTCCGGCGGCAGTCTATTCCAAACCTTGGGGGCTCAGACAGTAAAGAAGTTCTTCCTTATGTCCAGTCTGAAACGGTAACAGAGGAGTTTGTGACTGTTCAATCCTGACATCCCTTAGGGCGCTCTGATTGTTTTGGTAGAAATGAAAATTAGGTAGAGTTAAGGCTGTTTGGACAAACATGCTGTGTTATTCTGTATTATAATTGTTTTGCAGGAAGGTTATTCAGGCTAAGGGCCAGTTTTGTTTTAAATGCAAATTACAATTTTAAGGGTGCCCCCCCCCCAATAAACTAGCAACGTTAACTTCCTGCTGATAACCCTAACTCTGATTTAATAAATCTTAACCATGTAAGAATTAAACTAGTGGACCCAATGTCTTCTTTCCATAAGCTTCAAGATGGACTGGGTGACTTCTGCTGGTCACGAAAATCCTGGTGCTTTGCCAAGTGTTAATTCTGGGTAGCCCAGTAGTTTTTTTGCTAGACATTTTGCCCTGGATCCTGATCACAGCCTACCCCTTTATTAAAAGCACAGTTGATTTCTTCCCCATCCAGAAAGTATACTTTCTATCAATTATACATTTAATTTCCAACTCTCACATTTCTGGAATACAGCTCCATAGTTACCCTGTTTGGGCTGATTTTAACTGACTGCAATGAAAGCTTCATCTTTTCCCAAGCAGGAAGCAACTGGGACCACCTGAAACCTGAGATCCTGCTCCTGGCCTTAGTTTCAAGGTAATTTGCATCATCACAGATCCTCACAGGAGATGAGAGGCTTCATACCAGCTATGAACTGCCTGCTCAGAGGAGTTTTCCATCTATTGACTCCTGTGAAATCCTGTGAAATACGAGCTTTCATTTCTACCCGGGAGAACTTTGACAATCTTTTCTCCAATGCCTGATGAAGGGTGTCTGTGCCTGAAAGCTTGCAATTAAAGGCGTTTTTTTGCAAAAATCTTGTTGGTCGAATAAAAGATATCATCTCTACTATGAGTCCTGATTGGAAACATCAAGCATTTCAGAACCAGCTCTTGTCAGACATAAGACTACCTTCCTTATATGCTGATACACAGTAAAGCACTCTTTAACTCTTCTCCCATTTTTCACTATGTTTCTAGACAGTTTTTAGTCTGCTGGGGCTTTTAAAAGCTCCATTTTCCTTTGTGGTATTTGCCAAGCTTGTTTTATTCCTGATACCATGTTGTGCTCAGTGAGCACTCAGGCCCGAGGAGCCTGACAGGCTTCTGCTGCAGTCTGTGCCGTGTAATTACCAAGGCAATCATGCGGCTTCCCTCTCCTACTTGCTGCCTGTGGCACACTAGGTTTTTATTGTGTGTGAACGAGCGGGGCCAGCCTAGATCTTCCTGTGGATGCTTTTGGACAAATGTCTGTTATGTGGCTGCCTGCAAATGCAGGCGACTGAGAAGTCCCTGCCAGTCCTAGGTTCCTGTATGAATATATGAATAACATCCCGAAGTGATTGCCTGGAAGAAACTAGAAGGGGAAGAAGCATTTGTGCTTCCTGCCAGCAAGGTTCTTTCATTTCACATATCCCACCACACTCTGTGTAACACCAGTTCTGTTTCCTGTTCTGTGAGCTTTTCGTGCAGCAAGCAAGCAGGGGGAAAGAAGAAAGGAAACTTTTTTTTAGCAGCAAAACCACTGTGATGGAAGTGCAAAACGTGGGCGAAGGCTTTGGGGTGAGATTTATGACTGTGGGGATGACAGTTAACACATTTGACAGTCAACTCATTTTGCAAAACAGACTAGATTTAGGATTTCATCCCAAGCCTGGTGGTATTTTGGCCATTACCTCTCCCTCCCCGCCCAAACTAGACAAGGCCTCAGCCATTTTATTCTGTGCCCATCTCAGTCTTAACTGAAAGGGTTTAGAGAGGAGGCTGTAAAGTGTGACCCAGGTTCAGCAGCAGGCACCAAGGTTGTCACGACTGAAGGGAAGGAAGCTAAGGGGGCTGGTGCCAGAGTGCCTGAAATGTGTGTGGAGTGTGAGCAGGGAGCAATGACTAAGGGACACGGGAAGGGGGGGATGCCTGAGTTATGTGTGTGTTGGGAGGGGAGATGATGCCTGAGGTATGTGTGTTTGTGGAGGGGGGGTGATGTTTGAGAGGGGTGTGTTTGTGTGTGTGTAGGGAGGGGGGCAATGCCTGAGGTGCGTGTTTGTGTGTGTGTGGGGCGAGGGGGGTGATGCCTGAGGGGTGTGTGTGTAGGGGGAGTGACACCTGAGAAGGAGGGTGTAGGGGGGTCATGCCGAAGGTGGGGGGGGTGTGTAGGGAGGGGGGGATGATGCCTGAGGTGCGCAGCATATATTTATAGGGAGGGGTGGGTGATGCCTGAGATGTGTGTGCGCAGGGGGGCGATGCCTGAGGGCCTGTGTCTGGCAGGAGGGGGCGAGGGGCAGTGCGAGCGTCCGACACCGTCCCCGGGAGCGCGGCTGAAGTGAGGACGTCACGCCACCTCACAATCCGCCGCTCCCTGCCAGCGCCCCCGCAGGCAGGGGGCTGCAACCGAAAGCGAAAGCTGGCTCCGCCCTGCCCCGCCGAGCTGCACCCGGAAGCTCGTCAGCCAGGGCGGCTCCGGCTCGCGCGGCGGCGGTTAGCTCGGCGCGGCGGAGAGCCCCCCCCCTCACCCTTTCCCCTTCCCCGCCCGCACCATGTGGGCGCCGGGGCTGTGGGTGCTGCTGGGCGCCGTGGGCACCGGTGAGTCGGGGGCACACACGCGGGGGTGGCGGTTGGGGCGGGGGGCAGCGCCCCTCACGGTGGCGGTGGACGTTGGGGGGGCGCGTCTCCATGGAGACTCTGTTGCGTTGGGTCGGGGGGGGCGTTCGGCGACGGGCGCGGGGTCACCCAGCCCCCCGGCCGCCAAGCGGGGGCCGCGCGGGCCCCGGGACTCGCATGTGCCTGGGAGTGGGACGCTCCCGAAGGGAGCTCGGCCTGTGCCTGCCACTCTGTGCCTCCCTCTGTGTGCTGCCTGCTCCGCCTTTTTTTTGTCAGCCTGATTTGGCAGTGAGCGCCAGCGGTCAAGGAAAAGGAGCCAGGCTACCGACAGGTGTTCGGCCCCTGCTGCTTTTATCGCCTCTAAAAGCCAGCAGAATGTTTAGCCAGCTGGCAAAAGGCATCCTCGGGACTTTAACCATGCTTGTCAAAATGTAGCTCTGGCGAGAGAGAAGCAAAAATCGAGGGTTAGCTGATGCCGCAGTTGGAGACGACGGGCGACGGCACTGTTTGTTTTTTAATGGCACCCATTCATTTAATTCCTTTAATTCAGCTCTGTCGGCAACCCCCCCACACACAGGAGCCAGCGTGTGGCACTCGAAGGCATTATGCTGGGCACGTGTGCCTCTGGGTGCATGGCAGGGAAAGAGCTGGGGCTGCACGGCCACAACAAGGGTCCCCACCTCCCTCCAAAGTGCCCCTGCCATCTGCCCCAGGAGCCAAAGTCTTATAAGTTGAAGTTGCAGGTGTTTGGCACTCTGCCCAAAAGCATTGCTGACCCCTGCTCTGCACAGGCTGTGCGATGCCACACACAGCCAGTCAAGAAGCTTATGATGGAACAAATGATCTTTTTTTTAATCGTCATTGCAGCGTGACATTTAACGTAGCGTAGGCAAAGTCGGTTTGTCCATGATGCTTTTGTTTTAGCCAGCTGGGAGGATGTTGGCAGCGTGTGGATGCAACCCATGGGTTAGAGGGTTTTTTTGGGAACCTTTGGTCCTAGACTAGTGTTTTGAAGAGCTTCCCAGGAAAGCAGACATACTCGCTCGCCGAGAGTGTTCTGACTTGTTTGTCTAGTTAAAAACCTGTCACGATGCCGGAGACACTCAAGCCTGCAAGTAATCCTGCTGTACATGCCCTTAGAGTTGGAGCCTGTGTTTGCACTGTGTCTGGCACAAGCACTTGAAACACTCCGAAAATAATTCAGTGTATTCAGTCTGCAATAGCATACAGATCAGCATAGGGACCTTGTGTGTTGTGGTTTCAACTGGTTTGTAATCGGGAAAGCTTTGTTGACTAACCAAAATGATAATTTGAAGCATTATTGGGGTAGTGAATACTATGAAAGTGAAGTTAGCAGGAACAAAACTGCAGCTCTTGAACCTTTTATCTTGCTTTTCTAGGCACCTTATTTGAACTGAATGCTGGCTTAGTAGACCGGATGTTTAAGTAGTAGTGAAGGACTGATAAGAGTTAGACATGTTTCCTCCTGCCGCTTGAAGGCTAGCACCCCAAACCTGCAGATTTGTTGCATCAGAAATTGTAATCCAAACTATTGCTTCTTGTGGTAACAATCACGTGTCAGATGGGAATAAGAAGAATAGTTGTTCAGTGCCTGCATTGAATGTTGTCCATTGTAGCAATGCTGGAAGTCATCTAGCATCCCAAAATCTGATGCATTCTTTACATGACACATGTCCAGGTTTTCTATGAAGCTTAATTTCCTAACGATTTAATAATTCCTAAAATTGATAATTTCCTCCTAGTAACTTCTTGGGCCCAGATCCACAGAAGGATTTATATGGAAGTGGAACCTACACAGACATTTAAATTCCAGAAGTCCAAAGTGCAGTCTTTAACCCCTCAGTCTAACCCAGGAAGCACTTAAGTTTTCATTAGTAAAGGTCTCCAGATGGTTAAAAGTTCTGTACCTGTTGTGACAGGATGTGGCCTGATGGTGGCAGTGATACCCCTGGATACCCACTTTAATCCTGCCCTGCTTGCTCCAGCCTCTTGAGACCCTTGCTCTGTCACTTCTCCTGCCACACCTTGATGGTATTAATGCAGAAGGGAGGCTGCCTTCCAAGGTGCTCTCTTTATTCTGTCCCTCCTTGGGCTCAACTCAGCCCAGTTGGTTCAGGGCCCCACTGTCTACTATCTCTCAGCCTTGGGGCTCCAGTCTTGCTGCCTACAGCCCCTCAGTTTTGGGCCTCTGCCCTGCCACCCACAGTCTCTCTCTGGAGCCCTGGCTGCCATCAACACCAGCTCCCCCTGTGGGTTTCCAGCCCCTCTGGCTGCTAGCTCTGTACTGGGGAGTTGGACCCCTCTATCCCAGTTACCTCAAGGGCTAAATTTGTTGTCTCCGTCCTCCCCTACAGCCACACCCATGCCTTGTGGATGTTATTTTGCCAATGCTCTTCGCCTCTGTAGGGGCCTCAGCCCCCTTAGCTTTGGCCCACCTTTATTCAGGCTGCAGAGCTCCAGCTCTGGGCCACTTGTTCTGGCCCCTTGGCCCTGTCTTGCGTTCTGTTGGGCTGCTCACAGTTTGTCTCAGCCCTCTTGATGCCCCTGGCCCAGGGTGAGGTTGTTCTTGGTTTTAAAAAGCTAATAGTAAATAATAACAACAGATAATAACAACTGATAGATGGATTAATCTGTCGCAGGCCAACTGGGCAGTGCAAGGGTATCAGCCACTGGGCTGTTCAAAACAACAGATAGACAGACATGGGTTGGCAACTTATCGATAGTCCCTCGATGCCAGGTGCGTGCCAAGTGATTCCAGCCAAGTCAGGCGTCCCCAATCGATGCTGTCGGAGGGATTACTGGGAAAGATTCCTTAATCAGGATCCAATCCTCACTCACACCAGGAGTCCGGGCTTGGAACAGCAATTACCATTCTGTTCCCTCCTTCCTGTTGGTCACCTGACACATGCGCTTTTTGTACCTAGTCTTATGCTAATCTGTTGGCTTTAGAAGCCACTCACAATCTTGCCCTATAGCTGTTACCCTATGGGATTGAAAGGTGTTAAAAATTATCATAAAAGGTTACTTCCCAGACTTGGGTTTATCCAATAAGCAAATTGCAGTGCAGCATTTTTAGATTTGAAATTAACATTACTAAACCCAACCCTTTTAGATTTTCCTGAATATGCATTCTTGAGACGTGCTTTCCTGGAATGTGTTGGATGTGCCAGGCAGTTGGATCCAGTTTTTATCATCAAGGCTGAACCCTGAGCAAAAACCATTAGGTCAGCTAATCTTGCAGCTACAGCTTTGCCTTCAAGGCCCCCAGTCAGTTCCACAAACAGTTAGTTTTATCATTTTGGTTAAACTTATGACAGGGAAGTTACATTTGTGGGTTACAAACTTACAAGCTTTATATTAGGCAAAAATTCCAAATGCTTCCAAGAAGCACATATTTATTGCTTATTAATCTCTTTGTTTCTGGCTGTCACAGCCCCCCTATGTCCCTGACTGGTTCTCAGTCCAGCCCAGCCCCGCTGTTGTACTGACCCAGGGTAAGGAGGCTCTCTTAGTATGCCACCCCTGGCCCTTTAACTGAGTTCAGCCCACTTGAGTCCTGGATTCTGCAGAGGATGCTATCCCCAGCCTCTAAATAGGTGTCCCTCAGGCATCCCTGTGGCTTCCTGTCCACCCCTTTCAGCCACACTCAGTTCTCCAATGCTTTGCCAGCAATAGGTAAACCCCTTCTTGGTCTCTCCACCCCCCTAGACACCTCCTACTTCTTTGCTGCTAGGTCTGTAGCAGCTCCTTAGGTACCTGGTTGGTTGGGTTCCTCTTCTGTTATATTTCAGGTCAGCCTGATCACATGGTTCAGCCCCTCAGCCTGCTGTCAGGTATTGTACCTTAAGCCCTGAGCCACAGCAGCTGCCTCCTCCCTTGCTGCAACCCTGGCTGTATGTTGTGTTGCAGCTGACTTTGGCCCAGCTGCCTACCTAACTGCAGCCCTTTGGTGCTGGCTCCCTACTTCTCAAGTAGCAGGGATTAGGAGTCCCTGCTACAATGCCTAGAAGCGTCTCAGTCTTCTAGGTATTGAGCAGCTAAAAGCCTATGAGGATCAACAAACTAGGACTGATTAAGAGATAGGATACTTCTGTATTGGTTCATAAGGGAGGAAGCTCACCAAAAACATAACCAAGAGAAGGTGGTGGTGGCCCTCGTTTCTGGAAAATACCATATTTACTCAAATATAAGACGAAGTCCCCCTCCCCTCAGTATGGAGAGAAGAAAAAGTGCTGCTTCTTACAATTGCATACAAGGAAACCTCATTAAATACATTACCTATCATTAAACTGCTGCCAAAAGCAACATGTAGTCACTAATGGAAACCAACTATGTAATTGATTAAAATACAGCCAACACTAAGCATGACTATAAAACACATGGCCCATATGGGGCAAACATACTCATGGGAACCTACCACAAGGCTAGGTTAGTGCAGCCTGTCTGAATAAGATATATGGTAGTGTCCATTGCACTCAGTCCCCCTCAGCACCAACCCTTACCTCTCTCTAAAAGTGAGTTTCAAGGGGTTAAAATAATAGAGGATATCAAGCAAGAATGCACTTTTTATAGAAAACAGTGATTAAATAGAGGCTTCCTGACCAGTGATTTAAATCATAATTAAAACCATGATTTAAATCATTTTGATTTAAATCAAATCCACCCTGCACAGCTTAGGTGGGGGAGTGAAGAGGAAATAAAAATGTATTCTGTGTAGTGGCTCACCATGACTGGGGGGGGGGGAAGAGTTGGTGCTGAGGGGGCCTGAGTGCAGTGAACACTACCATATATCATATTATTCAGATCAGCACCCCACACAGTGGGGGAGGGAGTGGGGCAGGGACTGAGACATGCACTGCCTAGCTGGGATGGAGCCACGGCTCGTCCGGGTGGCACAGGATGGTGGGGCGGCTCTCACCATTATGCATACCCCAGGAGGGTATGGGGGGGGCATGTGCCCCCGATCTGTGCAGGGGGAGGGGGGGTGCTGCTGCTGCTGGGCTTTTTCCGTTGTGTGGTAGCTGCGCTCAGGGCTGTGGGGCTGCGCTCCTGGTGCGTGGGGACTGCACCTGGAGTGGGCGTCAGCAGCACTAGGAAGGGGGATATGGCGGGGGGCTGCAGCCATCTCAAATTTTGCTGTAACCACTCTGTAGCCCCCTCCCAGCACTGCAGCTCCCATGTGCTGGAAGCATGGCCATTCAGCCCCCACACACCAGCCCCAGCCCACAGCTGCAGCCCCCCAGCCTCCCCGCTCAGATCGAGAACACACATACTTCCCCCATGCCCTTCTGGGGTGCGCACAGCGGCAGGAGCCACCCCCCTGGACGAGCTGCGGCTCCGTCCTATGACTGCCTCGCCCCGGCTGGAAGACACGCTGCCCAGCCCCTGCTGCACACCCTCCCTCATCACAGGAGGTGTTGATCTGCCCCCTCCACACTCCTTCCCTCCCCCCTGCCCTTTTACCACAACAGACTTACCAGCTGCATGCAGCTCTCCATGCTGCTGGGCTGCATTCCTTGCTGCCTATGTGCTGCGCTGAGGCTGTGTGTGTACATGGGTATTTATCAGCCAAATTATCTGCCATATCAGGCTGATTTCCATTACAACCAATTTTCTTTATATCTGTGCTCATCTGATATCTGACTGATGTATCTGCACCTCTAGGAACAAATTCAAGGCAAATCTCCAATAATTAGATTGTATACCTGGAAAATTACTACAAATTTATAAATTTTCCATATATAGAATCTAATTATTGGAAGGGTTGTCTTATATTTGAATAAGTACAGTATTCTGGTAGGTTTGATCATAGGACCAATACTGCCTCCTCCAGCCGTGCCCTTGGCACCTTAAGTTCAGGGTTCCAAACTTGTTCTTATGTAGAGATGTGTTGCCACTTCCCTATAGCTGGGAGCCTAAGACCTGTTGAGAAAACAAATTTTAGACTCCGTTCCCCCTTCCCCCTGTTCTCCTGTTCACATCAGTATTTCCCACTGCGTGCTCAGCAGGTTGGCTTCCATGAATCTTATTTTGAGGAGTCTTACTCTTCAAAAAGTTAGGTCTTTGACAGTAAGTGGCATATTGCTTACGTTCCTGTGTGGTTGTGCCTCTGTTTTTTAAATTAGCTGTGTAGCTTTACTGCTCTTTCAGTTCCCACGTTGTTAAATTCTTATCTCTGATGAAAATCTTATCTACTAGGGAGCAGAGAAGAGCAGAAGATTCAGAGTCCACCAGAGATCTTGCCAAGCAGATCTAATTTATTTGGGCCACGATTGGATGCTATAGTGATAAGTGTTATAGAAAAACTTATGGAGAACTTGGCATCTAACATTTTTGAAGTTTTGCCAGATTTGGGCCTTTAGTGTTACACATTACCACCTGTAACTTCTGCATTTGCAATTTCATTACTCAGTGGGTGCATCTACACATGCATACATGCGCCTTTGCTACTGTGCATTAAGTCTAGTATCTCTAATATGAGGTATGACATAAAGGCACATTAGGCCGCGCTAATGTGCAGTAGAAAAGGCAAACTTTTTTTTGTGACGCTTAATGTGCAGTAGATTAATTCTACTGCACATTAGTGCATTAGGATGTTTTTTGCCGTGATGCACCAATGCATAGGAGAATAGACTACTGCGCATTACGGTGTCTCATGTAGATATGCCCAGTGAAAGGCTTGTGTTATGCATCTTTCTGGGTGTATATCTATTTATCCAGAGAGAGAAAAAATTCCCTAAGCAAGCTCTTTACCTATACAGGATTTTGGCTCCACCTGCAGAGAACAGGAGGAACAATGACAAACCTTGTAAAGGCAGTCCTCAGATTTACGAGACACTTGGTTCCTGAAAACTGTGTCTTAAATCGAAATGTTCCCATAGGAAACAATGTTATAAATGGGGGATCGGTTCCTAAACTGAGGCCTGACTCTATTTTCACCAAAAATAACCCAGAATTTTGTACTCAATCAATTATAGATGAGTATTATAGCTACATTAATGTATTTATATTGTAAATAGCAAACATTGATTTAGAAGGACTCCTTTAAGGTGACTTTGCTGGACTTTTTGAAGGGCTCTTGTTTGGACTTTTTGAAGGGCTCCTGGCTGAAGTCTTCTCAGGAGACTTGGCTGCAGATTTTTTGGAGTCTTGTCTGCTTTCTTAAAGAAAGTATCCGAGGAAGTTTGGACAGATGTTCTCCAGGGAGATGGGCAATGCAGCGAACTTGTTCTCTGGCATAGCGTGGCGTGGTGTGACGTTGGATCAAGTGTTGTAAAGTCAAAATTGACTTCAGAAAGTTGAAACAGGGTGTCAGTTTAGAAGTGTTGGCAGTAAGAAACGTAACTCGAAATGTAAGTCGAGGACTGCCTGTATTTGTAAACCTGAGCATTCATTTCTTTCCTAGTTCTCTAGGGAACATGAAAGCAGAAACTAGTAATGTTTGTTTCTGTTCTATACAGCCTTTTCTACTTACAAAAGTAAAGAACGAGTCTGTAGAAAAAGTGCTTGTCACTTACTGATGGGTCTCTACTTGCATTGCTGGTGACCACACCTCCCTTAGGCCAAAGCTGAACTTCAGTAAGACTAGTCCTGTACTTTCCTGAAAAAGAACTATGTATTTTTTCTCTGTGTGGTCCATTACCCAGAACAGTATGCCAGGGGTGATGGCTGGATGAGTACAGCACAGTGAATATTTTATCAGTACTCATTTTATGTACTTTAAAGGCACCTGCTGTTTTGATGCTTAAGCATCATCTAAGGATTAAGACGTCTCCTTATTCTTTTAACTCCCCCTCCCAGGCATTGCTTTCCTTTTCTTTACTCTCTCTCTCTCTCTTTCTTGACCATCACCATTTTTTTTGTTTTGTTTCTTGTGAAGATGATCAGCATGTTCTTATTTCAAATATGTTTGGTCATTTTAAACTAGTACACATTTTTCTTATTGCTCATGTCTTGCATGCATTGGAGTAATTTGGAAAGACTGTAAAATCAAACATTCTTTTATTTTTCTCTCCCCAGGTTCGGCACAACTGCTGTTTAATGCAACCAAGTCCGTTAATCTATCCACTTGTAATGAAAGTGCCATCCTGCCTTGCATAGTAAATAATCTAGCATTCCATAGTGCTGGCGACATGTTTGTTAAGTGGAAATTTAACGGAACAGAATTTTTCGCATTTAATGGATTCAGCAAGAAATTACGCAGAAGTGACAAATTTTCATCTGCTAATTTTACATCTGAGAAGGATTTACCCAAGGGTATTGCCTCCTTGTCAATCTTAGCAGCACAAGCACTTCCTGGAAACTACACCTGTGAAGTAACGGAATCAAATAGGGAAGGAGAAATTGTAGTTGAACTTAAAATCTCTGTAGGTAAGTTATGTATTATCATTTACCAATAAAAGGAATGGATGGATCTTGTGGGAAGGAACAAAGAAAAATGAATGCGTCAGTGAACTACTAGCAGTGAAAAATATCAAAAACATGGAAGTCAGTAATGTAATCCTAGTAGCCCTGGGCATGTATCTTTTTTGGAAATCAAAATTAATGCCTCTTTAAGCATTGGGCCTGTTGATTGTTAATTTTGGTAATTTTTAAAGTGTGAAGATTTCCTGGGTCCTTTAGTTTTATAATCTGAAGCATTTCTGGCATGTATACTTTACTGTATATGTATGTTACAACTCTATATGTACAGTACTATGATTCAAATGCTATTTCACATGTTAATTGAGTTACAGAGACCTTTCTTAAAATTTGAAAAGCTAGTTTCCCAGTGTAAGAGCTTCAAGATTTGGTCTATAGCTATGCATGTTTTTTAGGAATTGAGGAAGTTGCTGTCAGGACTGTAACTTATTAGTAAAGCCCAGTTAAGGCCAGTTAATGGGAGATGTTTAATCTAAAGCATTTTCCATGTATCACTGAGACAATTAATTATTACAAAACATGCTGTTTTAATATCAGTTGGCATTAAAATAATTTCCCACTTAATGTCAATCAGATATTATAGACTTGCTGATGCAAACAATGCTGCAGTGTCCATTTTGATCAAGTGTGCAAGTATGCTGTATGCAAAATAAACATAACTTTCGAAGAGGGGCAAGCTCCAGAAGTGGATCCGAAGGGACCCTTTTATCTTGCATGTGAAAATCCCATTGAAGTCAAATTGCCTCAGGGCTACGAGTATTTGGCTGTGTCTAGGAGGTGAGAAGTAGCCCCAGCTGGTTCCATAGTGTTGCATTCAACCAGACCTTAGTGGATGCAGATCATTCTGAAGTGTGGCTTGTGATGGGTGATTTCCTTGGCTTTGTGTCTGTTGACTAAATACGGTTGTGAATCTCTCATTCTTTTCTCAACAGATGTAATGTTTTCCTTTGCTTAGCACTATGGCTTTGAAAAAAAGTGTAAAGAATAGCATACTGGGGGTAGGAATATCAGATGATTTCATGATATTTTACCCAAGATAAGAATGCCTTGAGAGAGAGAGGGGGGGAGAATCTTCATTGGAAGGTTCTGGTTAATGGAAAAACTGTGCTGGGAAAATGATGACTGGGCTTGACAATATTTTGCTTGAGACTTTAATTGCGGATAAGGCAAGCAGCTGAAGTCCACAGGCCTTGTTTAAAATCATTTTGTATACTTCATTGCTGATTTTTATTTAGTTTTAAAAAGCTTCTTTTAAGGTGAAAATACAATAATGACACAAATCTGCCATCAGGTAATGAGTCGGACTGCCGAGACCGCCTGCCATGCCCGTCTGGTAAGCCCTGCACAGGGAGGAGGGCTAGGGGAGTCGGGGTGCCGCTGCCACCATTGTCTATGCCCGTTGACCTGCCTGCCATCGGGCTGCACACCTGGAGCCAGGGGCCCCACATGGGGGTGAGGGTCCCCCTCTATCTCCCTCCCTGCCCTGCCTAGGCAAACTCCTTCTCTGCCCCCTGGAGTTTGCACCCATAACACACGAGAAGGTGTGGAGGTAGTGCAGAACTTTATTGAGCAGCCAGTGCTCTCGCAAATGGGCAGCCAGTGCCCTGTCACATGCAGAGAACCCATCAATGGCAGCAGCAATCTCCTCCCTGTTTGAGGGGGTCAGGGACTTGTAGCATACACGGAGATACCTCTTCAAGTGGCAGTTCATGTTGCAAGGAAGAGTAGGCTTCCCTGGGGCACCATCCAAGCCCAGGGCCCTGTGCCACGTTCTCAGCTGTGCCCAGGGCATCATGGTAATCAGCAATAGCAGGGCATAGTGGGTTGGGCACTCCTCTGTGCACTCAAACAGCTTTTCATGGCATTGGGCTTGTTTGGTGATCCTTTGGTAATTTTTAAGATGCTGAAGGTTTCATGGGTCCTTTAGTTTTATAGTGTGAAGCATTTTTGGCATGCTCACTGTACTGTGTATGTATGTTAAAACTCTCTATATGTACAGTATTATGATTCAAATGCTATTTCACATGTTAATTGAGTTACAGAAACCTTTCTTAACATTTGAAAAGGTAGTTTCCCACTGTACAAGCTTCAAGTTTTGGTCTATAGCTATGCATGTTTTGTAGGAATTGAGGAAATTGCTGTCAAGACTGTAACTTATTAGTAAAGCCCAGTTAAGGCCAGTTATGGAAGATGTTTAATCTAAAGTGTTTTCCACGTATCGCTGAGACAATTAATTATTACAAAACATGCTGTTTTAATATCAGTTGGAATTAAAACAAGTTCCCACTTAATGTCAATCAGATATTACAGACTTCCTGATGCAAACAACACTGTAAAGTCCATTTTTGATCTAGTGTGCAAGTATGCTATATGCAAAAAAACTATAACTTCTGAAGTGGGGCAAACTCCGGAAGTGGATCAGAAGGGGCCCTTTTGGTTTGCATGTATTTGAGAGAGTGAAGAAGCTAAAAATCCTGTGGAGGTTAGGACCTAGCAAGAAGCAAAGGAAACTAGGTAGTTTCTTCTCTCCCTGCTGATGCTTTTTCCTTACTTCTCACTTTTCTGTTTTATTCCTCTCCACCTGCCTGCTATTAAGAGCAAAAGCAGCAGTTCAAAGGGTTTTTGGTTGTAGCCATGTTGGTCTAAGGAATGAATGCTGTGTCCCCCCAGAGGCTGGGGGGCCATAGCGAGCTCCCACAGGCAGCAGCAGAAGCATGGCGGCGGCAAGCAGGGAGCTTCCGCAGGCAGCAGGAGGGGTGGGTGGGGTGATGAGGGCTGGCCACAGGTTGGCAACCACCTGCAGATGGTTAATGGAAAAACTGTGCTGGGAAAATGATGACTGGGCTTAACAATATTTTGCTTGAGATTTTAATTGCAGATAAGTCAGGTAGCTGAAGTCCACAAGGGGCCACACATCTTGTTTCAAAATAATTTTGTATCGTAGATTCATAGATTCATAGTTGTTAGGGTCGGAAGGGACCTCAATAGATCATCAAGTCTGACCCCCTGCATAAGCAGGAAAGAGTGCTGGGTCTAGATGACCCCAGCTAGATACTCATCTAACCTCCTCTTGAAGACCCCCAGGGTAGGGGAGAGCACCACCTCCCTTGGGAGCCCGTTCCAGACCTTGGCCACTCGAACTGTGAAGAAGTTCTTCCTAATGTCCAATCTAAATCTCCTGTCTGCTAGCTTGTGGCCATTGTTTCTTGTAACCCCCGGAGGCGCCTTGGTGAATAAATAGTCACCAATTCCCTTCTGTGCCCCCGAGATGAACTTATAGGCAGCCACAAGGTGGCCTCTCAACCTTCTCTTGCAGAGGCTGAAAAGGTCCAGTTTCTCTAGTCTCTCCTCGTAGGGCTTGGTCTGTAGGCCCTTAACCATACAAGTGGCCCTTCTCTGGACCCTCTCCAGGTTATCCGCATCCTTCTTGAAGCGTGGCGCCCAGAAAGCGTGCACGCAGTACTCCAACTGCGGTCTGACCAGCGTCCGATAGAGGGGAAGTATCACCTCCTTGGACCTATTCGTCATGCATCTGCTGATGCACGATAAAGTGCCATTAGCTTTTTTGATGGCTTCGTCACACTGCCGACTCATGTTCATCTTGGAGTCCAATAGGACTCCAAGATCCCTTTCCGTGCCACCCAGCAGGTCATTTCCTAGGCAGTAGGTGTGCTGGACATTTTTCCTCCCTAGGTGCAGCACTTTGCATTTCTCCTTGTTGAACTGCATCCTGTTGTTTTCTGCCCACTTGTGCAACCTATCCAGGTCTGCTTGCAGCTGTTCTCTGCCCTCCGGCGTGTCCACTTCTCCCCATAGCTTTGTGTCATCTGCAAACTTGGACAGAGTACATTTCACTCCCTCGTCCAAGTCACTGATGAAGACATTAAAGAGTATCGGTCCAAGGACCGAGCCCTGCGGGACCCCACTGCCCACAACCCTCCACGTTGAAACTGACCCATCTACCACAACTCTCTGGGTGCGACCCTCCAGCCAATTCGCCACCCACTGGACTGTGTAGTCATCCAAGTCACAGCCTCTTAACTTGTTCACCAGTATGGGGTGGGATACCGTATCGAAGGCCTTCCTGAAGTCTAAGTATACGACATCCACCCCTCCTCCTGTGTCCAGGCGTTTCGTAACCCGGTCATAAAAAGAGACTAGATTGGTCAGGCACGATCTGCCTGCCACGAACCCGTGCTGGTTTCCCCTCAGCATAATTTGTCCTGCCGGGCTCTCACAAATGTGAGCCTTGATAATTTTTTCAAAGACTTTGCCAAGGATGGAGGTGAGACTGACTGGCCTATAGTTGCCCGGGTCCTCCTTCCTCCCCTTTTTGAAAATGGGGACCATGTTGGCCCTTTTCCAGTCCTCCGGGACTTGGCCCGTGCGCCACGAGCTTTCAAATATTCTCGCCAGTGGCTCTGCAATGACGTCGGCCAGTGTCTTCAGCACCCTCGGATGGAGCTCATCCGGGCCTGCCGACTTAAAGGCATCCAGTTCTTCCAAGTGACTCTGAACCATCTCAGGGTCTATGCATGGAAGTCTGGCGCCTTGCTGCTGCCTCTCTACAACCCCAGTGAGAGACTTGTCGTGCCCCTCGCTTAGGAACACTGAGGCAAAGAACTCGTTGAGGAGTTCATCCTTGTACCCTCTGTCTGTCACCAATTGTTTCTGCCCTTTTAGCAGGGGTCCTATTCCTCCCTGGGCCTTCCTTTTACTCCCTATATATCTAAAAAACAATTTCTTGTTGTCTTTTACTTGGGTTGCCATCCTCAGCTCCATGGTAGCTTTGGCCTGTCTAACTGCCTCCCTACAAGCACGAGCAGAGGAGGTATATTCGTCTTTGTTGATCTCTCCCCGTTTCCACTTATGTGCTCCCCTTTTGGCCCTTAGGCTGCCCTGGATTTCTCTGGTCAGCCAGGGAAGCCTCCTGGCCCCTTTCCCTCTTTTGCCTCACTCGGGGATCGTCTTGCTTTGTGCCCGAAGGATTGTTTCCTTAAGGCACAGCCACCCTTCCTGGGCTCCCATCACTTCAAAACTCCTACTCTGCAGTGCGTCCTTGACTAATCGCCTGAGTTCATTGAGATCAGCTTTCCTAAAGTCTAGCACTTTCACCCTACTAGTTACCTTACCCACTCAACGTCTTATGGTGAATTCTGTTATTAGGTGATCACTGTCCCCCAGATGGCTACCAATCTGGAGGTCCCCTACCATGTCATCCCCCATTGCCAATACCAGATCCAGTATGGCATTCCCCCTAGTGGGACCGTGTACCTCCTGTGTCAGATGGAGGTCCTGTACACAGGTTAGAAACCTGCTTGAGCGGTGGGACTTTGCTGTCTGTGACTCCCAGCAGATGTCTGGGTAGTTTAGGTCCCCCAGGACTACCGCCTCTTTAGCTTTTATGGTCTCCGAGAGTTGCCTCAGGAGCCCCGAATCTCTTTCTTCCCCTTGATGTGGGGGTCTGTAGCAGACCCCTACCACCAAATCCCTTTCTCCTTGCCCCCCATGTAGCCTAACCCACAATCCTTCTACTTCCTCATCCTTGGATTCCGTCTTGATGAGGGTTGACGTATATTGCTCATTGACATAGAGCGCAACCCCTCCCCCTTTCTTCCCCACCCTGTCCTTTCTGTACAATCTATAGCCCTCAATATGTACTGCCCAGTCGTGGGATGAATCCCACCAGGTTTCTGTTAGCCCCACTAAGTCATAGGTGTTTAGTGCAAGCAGGAGCGCTAGTTCATCCTGCTTGTTCCCCATGCTCCTAGCATTAGTATATAGGCACTTGAGCCCTGCGACTGGTGCCTTTGCTGCCCCCCCGCCCCGAGTCCCAAGGGGCCCTTTCTTTCTTACCTTCTCGTTTCTTACCTGTGCTGTAGTGCTGGCCTTCCCATGGCTTTCAGGTTTCCAATGCTCTCTTTCTTCAGGCTGGGCTGTCCTTGTGGGTGCCACATGGTTTGGTGGTCCACAGCTTCCCCCGCCATCATCTTCCCCTCCCCCCGACGAGCCTAGTTTAAAGCCCGCCGGAGGAGATCCGCCAACCTAGAAGAAAACACACACTTACCTTTGGGGGACCAGTGAAGCCCATCCCAGCTGAGCATGTCCCTCGTTGTAATGTGCGGGTCATTGTCCAGGAAGCCGAAGCCTGCCTCGAGACACCACTGCCGAAGCCGCCAGTTGGTCTCTCGGATGCAGTTCTCATGCCGTCTTCCACATCCGTTCTCTAGTAGGATGGAAGAGAATACCACCTGTGCACCAAACTCCTTCAGCACGCTGCCCAGAGCACTGTAGTCTGCCATCAGGTGATCGGGGGTTCTCCTGGCCGCATCATTAGTACCCACGTGGACTAGGAGCATGGGGTAGTAATCGGTGGGCTTGATCCTGGCCTGGATTACCTCTGTCACATCCCGAATCTTTGCTCCAGGGAGGCAGTATACCTCTCATGCTGAGGCGTCCTGGCGACACATGGGCCCTTCCGTACCTCTCAGGATGGAGTCGCCTATGACGAGCACTTGTCACCTCCTCCTCTGGGTCCTCTTGGATCTCTTGACCTGTTTGGAGTGTGAAGAATGTGGTGTTTCTTCCTGCCCAAGGGTTTCCTCCTCCCTTTCCATCTCCTGCAGGGTCGCCAGGGCCTCGTACCTGTTCTCCAGTCGGACTGGAGAAGCTGGTACCGGTTCGCTGCGAGCAGCTCCGGTCCTGGATGTGACCGTCTGCCACTCTGCTGTGGAGGGCATTCCCCGGGCTGCTTCTTCCTTGGGTGCCTGGTCCTGCAGGGAAAGGAAATAACTGTCAATTTCGTCCTCCACCTCCCTGATCCCTCTCAGCCTGCTAACCTCCTCCCAGAGCTCCCTCACCTGCACCTCCAGAGCCCTATGATGGGCACCTGCCGGACAGGTGTGGGGGCCCCCAATCTCTGCCCCCCCCCGGCCCTGCTGGGGATCCCCCACAGGCCAGGAGGTAGGGGGACATCAGCTCCCCCATGGGCTTGGTCTGGGTGGAGGCCTCAGACCAGGCCCGGTTAGCCTTGTCCCCCTGGGCAGAGGCCCTAGCAGCACTCCTTGTAGACACCATTCTAAGCTGCTGTTTGTAGATCTGTGTGGTGTCTACTCCCTACCCCTACAGGAGTCTCACTCCTGGCCCTTCCTGCCCGCCCGCCGGCGCGAACGCCTGCGCAAACGCCAGCGCGCTCTCACAGAGCCTCCTCTGGACCCTCTCGAGATTCCCCACATCCTTCTTGAAGTGCGGCGCCCAAAACTGGACACGGTACTCCAACTGCGGCCTGACAAGTGCCGCGTAGAGGGGGAACATCAACTCCTTTGTTCTATTAGTCATGCACGTGCTAATGCACGACAAGGCGCGGTTGGCCTTGTTGATGGCCTCGTTACGCTGCCGGCTCATGCTTATCTTGGAGTCAATTATGACTCCAAGATCCCTCTCTGCCTCTGAGCTGCTGAGAAGGACACTCCCCAACCTATAGGTGTGCTGGGGGTTCCTCCTTCCTAGGTGGAGTACCTTACATTTATTTTTATTAAATTGCCTCCTATGTCTCTCTGCCCATTGATCCAACCTGTCCAGGTCAGCCTGAATCTGCTCCCTGCCCTCCGGTATACTAACTTTGCCCCACAACTTGGTATCATCAGTGAACTTGGAGAGGGTGCTCTCCACGCCCTCGTCCAAATCGCTGCTGAAGATATTGAATAATATCGGTCCAAGGACCGAACCCTGCGGGACCCCACTGCCCACCTCCCTCCAGGCCGAGAAGGAACCATCTACCACCACTCTCTGGTTGCGGTCCCTAAGCCAGTTGGCCACCCACCTGACTGTGTAGGTGTCCACTCCACAGTCTGCTAGCTTCCCAATGAGGATAGGGTGCGAAACTGTGTCGAAGGTCTTCCTAAAGTCCAAGAAAGTGACATCAGCCTCGGCTCCCACATCCAGGCAGTGCGTGACCTGGTCATAGAAGGCTATGAGGTTTGTCAGGCAGGATCTACCTGTGACAAACCTGTGCTGGTTTCCCCTCGGCATTGTTTTCCCTGCTGGGCCTGCACAAATGTGTTCTTTGATTATTTTCTCTAGCATTTTCCCAGGAATAGAGGTACGACTGACTGGTCTAAAGTTACCTAGCTCATCCCTTCTTCCTTTCTTGAAAATGGGCACCACATTGGCCCTTCTCCAGTCCTCAGGGACCTGGCCAGAGCACCACGAACGCTCATACAGCTGTGCCAGTGGCTCAGCTATGACACTGGCCAATTCCTTCAGCAGCCGTGGATGGACGTCATCCGGGCCTGCTGACTTGTACCCATCAAGCTCCTCCAGGAGCTCCTTAACTATTTCAGAGCTAACCGTAGGCAGACTGGTGCCATGTGGACATCCATCAATGATCAAGGTGGGGGAATTGGCTTGTTCAGTACAGTGGTTGGTGGGTTGGGCATCCCTCAGTGCACTCAAACAGCTTATCATGGTACTCCTGGCAGACTCTCAGCAGGGGCATGCTTCAGACATAGTCCCCTTCTCTGGAGAGGACCTCATTCGGGAGGGTGGGGGTTTTCACCAGCTCCACTTGCCAGCTGTGCGGGAGTTCCTCCCCTCCCTCCCCAACTCTGGGCAGTGTGGTCTGGTGCCTCGGGATCAAAACGTCTAGCCTGCAGGAAGAGAAACGGGAGGAGTTGGTTTGGAGCTGCCATGGCAGGTGGTAAGAACCAGCCCTGCCCTGGCCTGGGTAGGGATGGCAGAAGGCAGGCTGACTGCAGCAAGCGTCAAGCAGGCCACCTGCTTCTTTGGAGGGAGTGGGGATGGAGGGCTTAGCCAGTGGCCACCTGTGGCAGGGTCTGCCTGGCCAACGTAGCATGATCCCTGGGTTCCTCAGCTGCCTGGGCAGCTCACACAGTTCTGAGGCTGGGTGTCATACAGCCCCTCAGCCTAGCACATGTTATCTCTAAATGTTGCGAATGCTCACAAAAAGCCCCTCTCCTGGCTTTGCATGTCCAGTAGCTACACAAGGGGGAAATGTACCAGTTGCCACTGGGGATTAACCTCTAAGGACACCACTATGGTCAGCTGCTGCCTTCTACACGTGCTGCCTCCACCAGCAGCATCACACAAGAATGCATCCTCCTGCTGGACAAGTTGGTCACCATGGTAGAGGAGTAGCTGGTGTACTTGCAGGCCTGGTGCACCCAGGATATGGAGCAGAAGAGGGACTGGGAGGACTGTGCCTTCTGGCACAGGCTCCCCACCCTCCAGAAGAGGCACATTGCCCTCCTCAAGAGGATGCTTATGTTGCAGGAGTGACAGGCTGCCATGGTGGCCCAGGCAGGGGACCCAAAAGTGGGTCAGAAGTACTTCTGGTCCACTTCTGGGTCTACCATGGAGCGCATGGGGGAAACTCTGCCTCCCGACTCAGTGAGTGGTGCCTCCTGGGTCACACTCGGTGGCAACCTGGAAGTGGACCGGAAGTACTTCTGATCCATTTCTGGGTCTGCTGCTGAGTGCACAAGGAAACCCCCCCCCCCCCCCCCCCGCTCCTGTGAGACGCTTCATCCACCCCACCATCTCAGCGTTCACAAGCCGTGCCTGGTACCTTGAGGTACGTAGGAAAGTGCAGTTCACAGAGACCTCCCCCGCTGCGGCCAGGATGGCCCTCACCAGGTGGTCCTGGGCAGCATTGTGGTGGAGCTGCCAGGCTCTGGCGTGCGGCTTGCAGCTGCACAGCACGTGGGGGAGGGTCTCTGCCGTGTAGCCACACAGTTGGCACCTCTTGTCCTGGCGGCCAAAGCGGATGGCCCCATTCAGAGGCAGGCAGTTGAGGCGGGTGCGATGGAGGAAGTGCCAGTTTGCGAAGCGCGTGAAGCTCCTGCTGGGCATGAAGTGGTTGCTGGAGTCCCACTTCGAGGTGACGTCGAATACCTTGCCCTGGTTGGGTTTGACCCTCTGGTCACCGGCGTATTTGTTTCGGACGGCGTCCTTCAGGAACCTCTCCAGGAAGGAGAGGTTCCTGCACACGTCCTGCACACCTCCTCCTACAATTGGGGACTCTCTCTCTCTCTCTCTCTCCTCCTGGACTTCAGTGGACTTCAGCCCCTGCACCAAGCCTCTCTAAGCCCTGCTGCCAGAGTGTGTGTGTGCGTGCGTGTGTGCGCGTGCACAAGGGAACCAATTTGGCATTGTGTCACCATCTCCCCTGTTCAGTAAAACCACTGTCACTTGCAACCCTGAGTTGGGTCATGCTTTACTGAATCCCAGTCCTTTCCTTAAATTCCAGCCTCTCTCTCTCTCTCAATTGCAGCCCCCACCCTTCTCCACTAGTTTCCTGATCTCCTTTCAATTCCTACTGCCTTTTCCCTGTGACTTTCTGCTCCCTTTCTCTACTTTCCTGCTACCCCTGCTGCCTCTCAGTCTCTTCTTCCGCTTTTCCTGTAATTTTCTGCTGTCCCCCTGCTTCCCATGTTCCTACTGCCTTTTCCCTGTGACTTCCTGCTGCATTTCCCTGCTTTCCTGCTGCCTTTCAGTCTCTCCTGCTGCTCTTTCTGTGATTTTCTGCTGTCCGTCTCTCTGTTTTCAGGCTCCCCCCCACCCTGCAGCTTCCCAGACCTCTCTAGCTGCCCTGGAGCCATCCTCTGGCTCCCCCACACCCAGAGCCCCTCTTCAACGCCCACACTTTCCCTTAGTCCCATTTTTCCCTCTCCCCATCTACCTTTTCAGCTTCCTGGTAGCTCTGGCTCCAGACCCAGCCTCTGTGCCCTGGGGCTTCTCTGTTCTGCAGGCTTTGGGCCTTGATCAATTAAGATCAATTAACCTCAAGTAACCTCGGGGCCTCAGCTCTTCCGCCCAGGCCCCTATAGTCTACCAGTTCTAATCCCCATCCTGGTAACTTTAACTCCTTACACTTCTACTTTCTTACCTTAACCTTTCCCCAGGTATCCCAAGTACACCAAGCATATACATACATACACATCACAACACCCAATTTAGGAACTCACCTGTGTGTATGTGTAGGTGGGTGGTATGTGTGTGAATTAGTGAATACACTTATATACACATATATAGATATCCTTGTGTGTGTGTATGTGGTATATGAATTAGTAATCCACGTATGTGTATTGGCTGTGCAGGTGTTGGTAACTGGTAACTGATTCTGTCTAAATTTGGTGTGTGTGTAGCAGGTATGGGCTTAAACTGGTGATAGGTGTGCATGAACCTAGACTAATTATTTTGAACGTATGTGTATCTGAGCTGCTACTGTGAGTGTGTATGCCTAGTAGGGGTGTATGCACCTAGTGAGTGTATGTGTGCTTAATTGATTTTTATGTGTGCATGTACAATTATACACCACACCCTCCTGTCTAATAGTGCAATATTGAGATCCTGAGCGTTGGCCTGACCCCTCAGGGCAACACTGGTGGGACTTCACCTAAGACTGAGCCACAGGTATAGATGGCTATACCCTATACAGGAGAGATCATGCAGAAAAAAGGGACAGGGCTGTAGCGCTCTATGTCAAGGAAAGCTACACATCCCTGCAAGCTGACATTGGCACAGGGGACACAATGTTAGGAGTCTTGTACAGACTTCCTAATCAGGAACAAGAGCTTGACCAGGAATTCACCAAGGAACTGGCTGAGGCTGCACACTATTGGTCCGTGGTTGTCATGGGAGACTTCAACTACCCGGACATCTTGTGGGAAGAGCACTTGGCCAAATCCGAATGGTCACAAAGCTTCCTCACGTGTGTGTAAGAGCTCATTCTGACTCATGAAGTCTATGCACCAACAAGAGGTAAAGCGCTGCTCGACTCGGTCCTGGCAAAGGGGGATGATCTAGTCAGTGACCTAAGAATTGAAGGGAAGCTGGGAGACTGAGCACGAGCTGATCACTTTCACTATCCACCACAAAACTGGCAAGTCCATCAGCAATGCAGGAGCTCTCGACTTTAGGAAAGCTAACTTTGATATGCTTAGGAGGCTGGTTGTCGAGGCCCAAAGGGACCACGACTGGACAGGAAGAGGAGTTCAGGATGAATGGTTGCTCCGCAAGGGGGTGATCCTGAAAGCACGAGTGATGTCCATCCCATCTTGGAGGAAAGGTAGCAAAAGGGCATAGCAACTCCCTGGGCTCTGCAAGGAACTCATGGACCTCCTGTGTCTAAAAAGCGAGACCTATAAAGTCCTTTTTCAGATAAGTGGGGAGTCGGACAAAAAGCAAGGGTAACATTGGACCCTTGCTAAACCTAATGGGACAACTGAGAAGTGACACCCAGGAAAAAGCCAGCCTGCTTAATGGGTTTTTGTATCAGTTTTTCACCAGCCCAAAGGGACCGCCCTGCTTACCACGGTGTGGGACAGCCAGGGTGAGGGTGAATTTATACCCTACGTCACTGTAGACCATGTAAAGGAACACCTTGAGAGGCTGGACACCTTCAAGTCAGCTGGTCCAGACAGTTTGCACCCCAGAGTACTTAAGGAGCTGGCAGGCATCATAGCTCAGCCACTGGCAAGGATCTTTGAGAACTCTTGGCACTTGGGTAAAGTGCCCTAAGATTGGAATGTGGTGCCTATCTTCAAGAAAGGCAGGAAAGTAGATCTGGGAAAATACAGGCTTATCAGCCTGACCTCTATCCTTGGGAAGACCGTGGAAAAAATTATCAAAGAGACTATTCTTGACAAACTGGCTGATGGCAACAACATGAGGGACAGCCAGCACGGGTTTGTTGCAGGTAGGTCTTGCTAACCAATCTCATCTCCTTCTATGACCAGGTGACATATCACCTGGACAAGGGAGAAGAGATTGACATCATATACCTGGACTTTAAAAAAGCCTTTGGTCTGGTGTCCCATGATCTCCTCATGGAAAAATTGGCCAACTGCGGCCTCGGCTACATCACAGTCCAATGGCTGGGGAATGGGCTCCGAGGTCGGACCCAAAGAGTGGTAGTCGACAGAAGTGCTTGGCGACCAGTGGTGTCCCCCAAGGCTCCATCCTTGGACCTATACTTTTTAACATCTTTATTAACGATATGGACATTTGTGTGAGAAGTGAACTGGCCAAGTTCACTGATGACACCAAATTTTGGGGTAAAGCATCCACACCTGAGGATAGGCTGGTGATCCAGGCCGAACTTGACAGGCTCAGAAAATGGGTGGATAAAAACCTGATGACATTCAATACAGAAAAATGCACTTTGGAGGAAGGGGGGGGGAACCAAAATCAAGCAAGGACTGAGGCTATGAGAATCACGTTGCCTGTCAATGGGGAGGCACGTGCCCTCTTGAGGGCGATATTGCAACTAGTACAACTATACACTGCATTGGTTTTCCCCCCTTCAGAGCAAGTCACTATTAGAATTCAGAGAGCCACGTGAGCTTTCTTCTGGGGCTCCAGATGGGAGAAGTCTGCAAAGATCATGCTGCACAAGCCTAAACGGACTGGGGACCAAATAATGCTGGATGCCCTGCTGTTCCTCTGGGCCAAATACAAGAGTCAGATCTGCAAGCTGGCAACCAGGACAGAATCCAAAACAGCCCACTTGGTAAGATATTTTACAGGGCACCTCCTGTGACACTGAAGGATTTACACATTGCCCAAGTCAAACCCATGGACACTGTGTTTCTACAAGGTCCTGAAACACTTCAGAGACTTTCATCAGTCCAATGGGACTGCCCTGCCTAGCAAGAGGCGGGACGGCCAGGGTGAGGGCGTGTTTATACCCAGCATCGGTGTTGATCTAGTAAAGGATCACCTTGAGAGGCTGGACACCTTCAAGTCAGCTGGTCCAGATGGACTACACCCTGGGGTACTGAAGGAGCTCACAGGTGTCATAGCTCAATCACTGGCAAAAATATTCGAAAATTCATGGCGCTCAGGTGGAGTACCTGAAGACTGGAAGAAGGCCAGTGTGGTACCCATCTTCAAGAAAGGGCGGAAAGTAGATCCCGGGAATTACAGGCCAATCAGCTTGACCTCAATCCCTGGTAAGATTCTTGAGAAGATTATCAAGGAGACCTTTCTGGACAAGCTGGCTTAGGGCAACATCCTGAGTGATAGCCAGCATGAGTTTGTCGCAGGTAGGCCTTGCTTGACCAATCTCATATTCTTCTATGACCAGGTGACATATCACCTGGACAAGGGAGAAGAGAGTGACATCATATACCTGGACTTTTAAAAAGCCTTTAATCTGGTGTCCCATGACCTCCTCATGGAAAAATTGGCCAGACGTGGCCTTGGCTACACCACAGCGTGATGGCTGGGAAACTCGCTCTGTGGTTGGACCCAGAGAGTAGTGGTTGATGGCAGAGAGTCATTATGGCACTCCGTAACCAGTAGCATCCCCCAAGGCTCTGTCCTTGGACCGGTTCTCTTCAACATCTTTATCAACCATGTGGAAATTGGTGTCAGAAGCACACTGGCTAAGTTTGCCGATGACACTAAACTTTGGGGCATAGCGTCCACACCTGAGGACACGCTAATGATCCAGGCTGACTTGGATAAGGTTAGTAAGTGGGCGGACACAAACCCAATGACAGGTACTCCACCTCAGGAAAAAACCCCACAGCATACTTATAGGCTCAGCAGCGCTATGTTTGCTAGCACCACAGCCGAAAGGGACTTGGGCGGGGTCATGATTGACCACAAGATGAACATGAGCCACCAATGTGATGTCGCAGCTGGTAAAGCAAACAAAACCCTGGCTTGCATCTATAGATGGTTCTCAAGTAAATCTCAGGATGTCATCCTCCTGCAGTACTCAGCCTTGGTGAGGCTGCAGCTGAAGTACTGTGTCCAGTTCTGGGCTCTGCAATTCAAGAAGGATGTCAAGAAGCTTGAAAGAGTCCGGAGGAGAGCCACACGCATGATCAGATAGCAAGAGAACAGGCCCTATGAGGAGAGGCTGAGAGCCATGGGACTCTTCAGTCTGGAAAAGTGCAGGCTCAGGGGGACCTGGTGGCTACCTATAAGTACGCAAGGGGTGTTCATTAGGATCTGGGAGAACGTCTGTTCACCAGAGTGCCCCAAAGAAAAACAAGGACCAATGGTCATAAACTCCTATAAGACCATTTTAGGCTGGATATAAGAAAATTTTTCTTTACTGTCTGAGCCCCCGAGACCTGGAATAGACTTCCTCCAGAGTGGTGCAGGCATCTACTCTGGACTTATTCAAGAAACACTTCGATGCTTATCTTGCTGGGGTCCTTTGACCCTAGCTGACTTCCTGCCCCTGGGGTAGGGGGCTAGACTTGATAATCGTCGAGGTCCCTTCCATCCCTGATGTCTATGAATCTATGGAACAAACACGATCTGCACGAGACCCCATCGATCCCGATGAACTACTGTAAGTTGCAGGAGGTGATAAGCACAAGAGACATTTTGTTGCTGGTGGAGTTACTACCTGGCAACAGCTGTCAGGCCATGTGGGAATGAATCTTCTTTATAACAATTTTATAAATTTCTCACATACAGAATCTAATTTATTGCGGGGCCATCTTATATTCAGGTTAGTAAGTGGGTGGACACAAACCCAATGACGTTCAATACAGATAAATGCATGGTACTCCACCTCAGAAAACCTCCCCCACAGCATACTTGTAGGCTCAGCAGTGCTACACTTGCTAGCACCACAGCCGAAAGGGACTTGGGGGATCATAATTGCCCACAAGATGAACATGAGCCATCAATGCAATGTTGCAGCTGCTAAAGCAAGCAAAAGTCTGGCTTGCATCCATAGATGCTTTTCAAGCAAATCTCAGGATGTCATCTTCCCGTTGTACTCAGCCTTGGTGAGACCACAGCTGGAGTACTGCATCCAATTCTGGGCTCCACAATTTAAAAAATATGCAGAAAAGCTTGAGTCCAGAGGAGAGCCACACGCATGATCAGAGGGCAAGAGAACAGGCCCTATGATGAGAGGCTGAGAGCCATGGGACTCTTCAGCCTGGAAAGCGCAGGCTCAGGGGTGATGTAGTGGCTGCCTATAAGTATATAAAGGGTGTTCATCAGGATCTGGGGGAATGCCTGTTTACGAGGGCACCTCAAGGGATGACAAGGTCAAACTATCTCAAACTCTTCCAAGACCGTTTTAAGCTGGTCATATGGAAAAACTTCTGTAATGTCTGAGCCCCCAAGGCCTGGAATAGACTGCCTCCAGAGGTGATGCAAGCACCTACTCTGGACTCTTAAGAAACATTTGGACGCCTATCTTGCTGGAATCCTTTGACCCCAGCTGACTTCCTGCCCCTGGGGCGGGGGGCTGGACTCTGTGATCTTCTGAGGTCCCTTCCAGCCCTGATGTCTATGAAATCGGGCTGAATCTGAATTGAATACTGCCCGCTTTGCACACCCCTACTGGACACCATCCTGGCCTGGTGGTCACCTTCATGCCACCCCTGGCCCCAGCCTTGCTTGCCCCCTGGGCATAGGTGGTGGAAGGTCAGGGCAAGTGTGGTTTAGCCCCCGCCCAAACCCAGTCGGTGACAGTGTCTCCACTGCCACTGCAGCGCTGTGCCCAGCGACCCTGCTGTGTGCTTCGCCACTGTGCACTCCTCTGCTGCCACGTGCACAGCACCAGTGCACGCTGGCCTTAGAACAGCCCTGTGGGAGGAAGCAGTGAGGTCAGGTGGGCGCTCTCTGCACTGCCCAGCCTCCCCCAAATAATACTTTCTAGTGCCACTTATGCCCCTGGCAGCCACCCATGGCCCAGCACCAAGTCCCACAATGGGCTTTGGATGACGTGCAGCAGCACTTACAGCAGCCAGGGCTCCCTGCCACTGCTCCTGAGCCAGGTCCCCCACCTGGGCCTTTACCTGCCACTTGCCCAGGTGTCATGTGGTCCCTGAGCAGGAGCTGCCAACAGCAGGACCAGCACCGTACACTGGCCCTGCTGACTTCAGGCCCCAAGGTGGAGGAGGGGGAGCAGGCTGTGTAGCCTGAACAGTGGCTGCCCCCACCCATGGCTGAGAACCCAGCCCACTGGCTTCAACATGGCATCTGCACCTGTGGTGGTGTGGCCAGAGGCTGGGGTGCTGAGAGCCTCTCCCCGTGCTCTGTCCCATAGGCATCTTCATCCCTCCATTCTTCCTCCTGGAGGGTACACACCACACAGTACATAGTTGCACAGGGAAACGGGTGCTTTTTTGGTGGCAGGTAGTGGGGTTAGCAATGGGGACTTGTGGGGACTGTTGTTGGGGAGGGAACTAAAGACTGTTGCTTGAGACTGTCAATAGTGTGTGTGGTTTTGAGGTTGCCCTTTGGGCCTGGGATCCATGGGTGGCTGCCAAGGTGCCCTACTGCAGGGGGTGGGGGAGGAGGTGGTTTGCAAGTGCCTTGTGGATACACTGCCCTGTCCGCCACTGTTGTGGCGGAGGGTGGGGAGTGTCCATGGGCACTGGCCACAGGCTCCCAGGACAGCGTCCTCTACCCCTGCTAGGCTGAGTCTGCCCCTTCCTACAGCCTGCTGCCAGGCTGAGCCTGCCTCCCTGGAGCCCCTAGGCACCTGGGTAGATGCAGCTGGATCCTGCAGCTCTTTCTGGCTTCTGCATGGGGGCAGAGCAGGGCAGGACCATGCCTGGATCTGTCTACTCCCATAAGGCACAAACTTGCTCCCAACAGGGTGCACGTGTCGATGCATTCCCAGGGAAGGTTTACAAGCCTAAATCTCATAGCAAGTGTAGACATGCCCACTGTTATCACCTGGGAGGCAACCCTTTGCATGAACGGCAGGTAATGGTATACCAAGTCTTATGATTGTACCTGGGAGTGTTGTGTCTTGGTGTCTCCTGCAACTTTGTGCATTATACCTAAGAAGCAGCATAAATGAACTTTACAAAAATGATACAACATTCCATTGGCACCGTTGCCACATTCAGTGGTAGAGGGGGGATATTGGGAGAAGAAGGCAACAGAGGATGAAGGACTGAAAACAGTGGCCAGTGACTGGGAGAAATCAATGTGGAGATTAGTATTGTGTGCATTTGCAATAAAATGTGAGACACAACCAACAGCGTGCTATTCCTTGCTTTTGCTTAGACATGGGAAAAGTGGTGTAGAAGCACCCCTGGAATTTTCTGGAATGGGAGTTACAGCAACTGGAATCCTGAATGAGTAGGAAGCAGCCTGTCATATTTATCAAATCACCTGGGGTGGTCAAGATCAGACAATTGATGTTATCTTTAATATTAAAACTTGTAGCACACAGATTATTAAGCAGGCCCCAGAAAAAGCTAAAATGAGCACCAGAATATAAATCTAATAACTTAATTTTTTTCTGTCTCTTCCTCTCGCTTTTTTGTGTCTTTAAATTCTTAGGAAGCTGGTTTCCTCCAGTAGAAAGTGTTTTCATCATACTCTTCCTGTTTTTGGCTATTATTTTTTCTTGGGCGCAGTTATGTGTTGTTGGTGAGTATTAAGTTCTGTTCATTCTTTATAAATACTGGATTTTAGCACTAAAATCACATGAGTGTATAAAGCAGCAACATGAAATGGAATAATAGAAGGTAGTACTTAAGTTCAAAAGGTGGAAATAGAAGCTGGTTTTGGTAGCACATTAGAAAGCTGACTTTTAGGATCCGGTCTAGCAAATGCTAATGAGTGTTGTTTTTACTACTCCAAGCACTGATGCTAGTGGCAAATGTTTTCCAGGAAAAAGTCTTTTGACTCTAAATTTTACAGTAGGTAATTAATATCCTTAAAGTAACTTATGTCAAGAAGGATTTATTTTTTTTATGTAGTTGTCACATCACCGTGACATTAATGGTTCATCCTAGGAATAGAAAGATATTTCAGTTTATGGCAGCACAAGTGTTATTGCAGAGAGATGATGCTTTCTTCTTCATGTAACACTGCACATTGGTTTTATTGAATTGGTCTAAGTTTAATTTAGTACCAGCATATCGTCTGCTGTGTTAAAATACTTCCAGGACCAACAATCTGGGTGGTGATGAGAGAGATACTAAATTCCTAAAGTTGACTCTTTTGATGTCTGGATTTTATACGGTGCATCTTCATTCTGTACTGTAGGCTCTGTATTTTAAACTTTCTTTCTTTTTAAAATGGTGATGAATTCTGATATGTTTAACTCTTTGAAGCAAGTAAAATATTTGCTAATTTGAGACTCCTGATCTCTTTTTTTGTCAGGGCCAATTTGGACTTGATGTTTTCATTATTTTTAAGTTCCAGAGTCATAAGTACCTGACATTATGTGTCTGCACATTATCTGGCAATCAGATGCTACTGTGGTGGCTATCGTAAAGTATGTAAAATATAGATAAATTGGGAGAGAGAGCAGTGATACTTTACAGAAGAAAATTTGAATCAACCAAATTCCCTTTGATTTTTAAGTTGACTATTTTACCCCCTATTTCTCAGTGCTTACTTAAGATGTTAATTAACTCTTGATTTCCACCCACCCCACCCCACCCCACCCCACCCCCATGCTTTGTCACAGTATCTTCCTTTAATGGTTCATAACACTTGTTTTCACCTTTACCTGGTGTTCGGGAAGATGTAGATTTTTTTTGTAGGGGTTTGATGTATAGGGATTTAATATAATGCATTCATTAATTATTAAATGTTGTCAGTTCAGTTGGCTGTTTAAATGTATTTTAATTTAATTATATATACCCTCAGAACATAGGATTAGAAATAGTTTTAAAACTCCAAATAAATTATTTTTAATTTAGTAGTAAAGTAGTTACAGTTGTGGATTATGGCCCTGTTACAAGTGAAAAAGATGGTTCTTGCAGCAAACAGATCAGTCTGGCTCTTGCATAATAATGTACTTAGAAGGATATCTGAGGAAAAATGTAGAGATTTATACACTCTACCCTAGTCGTGCTGGGGAGACTTTTTATTATATTTGCTTGATAAGAGATTTATATTTGCTTGATAAAAGATTTTTTGCTGACATAGTGTTGCTTATTTATATACTGAACAAAATCAAAACAAACTTAGCTTAGTTACAAACTCCCTTTTCTGAACATACCTGATTTATTTTATTGCAGAACTAACTTTTAAAATGTAATCCCTTTACTCCTAACTCCAAAAGCATGGTTCTGCTCGGATAGTGGGATATTCGTTTTTACGTTCAGCTGTCAGGAGTGAAGACTAAATTACTTTTTTAAAACCCAGGATTTTTCTTTCAAATTTTCAACCTTAGAATCAAGCTGTGCTTTTCCTGTCCTGTAGAATTCCAATTTACCTGGCTGTTTTGTTAACAATGTGGAGGGTGGAACCAAACACAGCTGGTGATAATGATATTATGTTACAGCTTTTCTTCTTCTAAAAGCTCCTGAAGTATAGCTATTATGTAACCCACCATTGAAATGAGCCACTTCTGAAATGGATGGCAGTCTGTGCTTAATAATGCAGTTTTGCTGCAAAAGTTTGATCTATGGTATTTACAAGGTAATGCACAAGGACATCACAGTCTTCAATAAAGTGGTCTCCAGTCCATGGCTTGGGGACAACATATCTGTGAGATTCTGATATCACTTGTGTTTGACAGGTACAGGAAATTATGATGTTAGCTCCAGCTTATTACTCCCTTAATGCTGTTTGCCACTGGGCAGCAAAGTTTGGAGATCACCGCTTTAATAAACTTAACCTTAAAGAGTTTATATCAAGTAGAGGAGTTTAATTCCTCATCTGTTAAAAAGGACTGTGGCAGCATCAGTTCAAACGCACAGTCTGTGGTTAGGCAGAGAGTTGAACTAAGGTTTTTCAAGTCCCAGGTTACTGCCCTAATCTCATTAAAAAAACATTCAGTGTAACTTTAAAAAAATGAATACCTTATTTAATTGAACTAGCAAGAGGAGTTATGAAGAGTTGATTTAGATTGCAACAAACAGTGGAAGTTCAGCCTGGGCTGCACAGTAAGGCAAGATTAGTAATTTAACCAAGATGTTTAGCTTAAGTTTTACCATCAGTGTCACTGGGGCAACTGGAAAAGTGTGCAATATTAAGATGTTGTTTTTGAGGGATGCTTTTTTCTAACTGATCTAAATTTAAGAGGTCTTTCTGTGGAAAACATCTCGTATCTAATGCATTATTCCTGTATCTCTCTCCATTTTTCTTTTAAGGCTCAAAATTTGAAATTGGACTTGGAAAGAAGGTTGGCTTGATTATTACAGGAAGCATCATTATAATTGCTGGTGTTGTTGGTGCTATTCTTTTAGTCCCTGGTAAGTGCAACAAATCCTTCCATTCCTAGACATTTGTGTCCTGCTTTTCAGAAGGGAGGAGCATACATAGCTTTCATTTCTTTCTGCAGGAGCTGAATCAGTCAGCATCTCTGAAATAAATAAAGCAAGTAGCTTGCTCTTTTTTGTTGTTGTTAATTTTGCATAATACTTATTTTTGTGTACTATCAGCAAAAATGGTTAGAGGGAATATGGGTATAATTTTCAGTGGTCAGAAAGGAGGTATTGGGAATTCTAGGTAGGAACAATGTAGTGACTGTCCTATCACCAAATGAGCCATAAGAAAATCTGTAAAAATGGAAGAATATTTGTAAAACTAGAGGAGTTTCCACAAAAAAATCCTATAGGATCTGTGACATGAAACAAGTATGATTTGCTCAGCAGCAACATAGCACATGTTTTTCTTTTCAGAACAGCAGATTGTATGAAATGGAATAATAACATAATGCTGCACACCACAAATGGGCCTTATGCCCTGCATTTGGAAATGGAAATATTTCACACTGGGAACATTTAAATAAGTCCACTTGTCTTTCATGTGTCTCAAGTTCTCTCATGATGTGCTAGGTATAAGAGTATTAATCAAAATTTGCTTAGCTGATGGCTTGCTGTCTATTTTGACCCAGTAATAGTGATGACAAAAGGCTAGATTCTTAGATTTGCACAATAGTGCTCAGTTTCAGTATTTTGCTGTTCTTGGATTTGAGCCTGCTTTCACTGAAATGGCAAAACTTCTCCTCTGACTTCATTCTGCACATAGAGTTGTGTCAATACCTGAGCAGACCCAATAGGAAAAAATGTGGATTATACTTCCACAACAAATGTTGACCTACACTCTGATCTTATATGCATGAGGAAGTTTACATATAAAGTCTGAGGAATTTCGATTAAATTAATTGCTCAACTAACATTACTTATATATATGTTTTGAGTCCTTACTTGTGTAATCAGGTTAATAGCTCAGCTGTGATAGAGAAACTCATTTTTCCATAATATCAAAAGGAAACAAAAAATACATTTCTAGTTCTTAACCATGTTCCTACTTCAATGTGAAAGCATTTTTATTTTGAAATTGGAAAAAGAAAGGGAATCAATTTAATATACAGATTAAAGTACATGATAAGAGACTTTAATGTTTTAATTTATGCTTATATAGAATTCCAGTACAAGTCAGTGGGTAGAGTAGCTTTAGGCTCAAGCCCCAGATACATTAAAAACCATTAAAATATGTTGACATGCTATCATTTGTGTATTTGTTTTGGTATTTAAAGGATTTTATTTTACAGATTATTTATCACTACGTAATAAAGTAATCAGGTAAACAATAATAAAAGTAACATTCAGGTTTGAATTCATTGGCTCTTGGCAAGGACACCATTTAAAATCTATAATCTGTTTTTCCTATTTTGATTTCCTAATGGGTAATTCTGAGCTCTTAAGAGGCGCTTTTGTCACCACTGAATGCCAAGTATGTAGTTTACTAGATGGAGTCAAAAATAGTTTTTCATCTAGTTCATGTTTGCAGCAAATTCACAGCTGTCTCCTGCAGATCTCTGTTCAGCTCACAGACTGCATAAAGCAATATCATATTCTGAAAAAAATCAGTATCAGTTGTTATTAATTGGTTACTCCAGCAGAAGATCTGGCTAAATATATATAAAAAATAGATGGAACTGACTTGGATGGCAACCTCTTTCCTCACCCTTATGAGTTTAGCCCATACACTAGCCTGCAACATTAACTTTAACAATGTAGACCAGTGGTGCCCAACCTTTTCACCTTGTGGGCCAGATGGGTAGTGTCAGGTTCAGGGGCTAGACTCAATCCAGGTGGCACACAGGGCTGGAAAACGAAGCTCCATTTTGCTGTTGGGGACTACATCCTGAACCTGATCTGTCTGTCGGGGGCTGTGGGGAGCAACCAGGTCTCAGTCTGGATGCACGCGGGGGATGAGGATGGAGCAGAATGATCCCAGTCCTGATGTGGGGGGTGGTTGGAGGCAACCCAGTCCCAATCCAGATGCGTTGGGTGGGGGGGAGAAGGAGGAGGGATGGAACAACCCTGATATGGACTCAGCAGGGTGGGGGGCAGCCCGGGCACGATCTGGACATGCGATGGGGCAGGGCAGAGCAGTCCCGATCCAGTTGCACCATGGCGGGTGAGGGAGGCAGCACAGCTTTGATCTGGACACGCAGGGTAGATGGAGCAGTCTCAGTTTGGTTGTGCCAGGGGGAAAGGGGGGGGGGGGGGCTGGATGGTAAGTAGCCCAGCCCTGATCAGATGCCAGGGGATGGGTGGGGTGAAGTGGCCCCTATCTGGATGCGTGGAGGGAGGGAGCAGCCTGCCCCGATCTGGGCGTGTTGCGGGTTGGGTCTGGTCCTGATTTCGCTGCACGGCAATGGCTTGTGCAAGTCTGGACCCTACCACGTGAAGCTTCCCCTCTCCCCAGCTACCAATTTTTTCCAAACCATGGGGATCCCCACATGCCAGGCATTATGCCAGGCCAGATTTGGCCCCCAGAGGCTGAGCACCCTTGATGTCTTCAGATTAGTCTGTGTGAGTTTCATCAGGATCTGTCTGTGTAGTGCTCAGAATCTTTACTCAACTTACCTATCCAGAAATCTATGGTCATAGACAGAAGAGTTGAGACATAGAGTAGTGTTAAATATAATATAGACAGTGAAAGCTGCTTTTACAGAAAGCATAATCAGGGAGCTAAATAAGATTTAAGTCATATGATGGATTAGTTTCCGCCCCCCCCCCCCCCCCCAAATATTTCTGTATAGAATCTGGTAGTAAACAAAAAAAAAAAAAGCTTTGTTCTCAGGTGCAGAAATAATTGTATTTACTTGAATATAAGACCATCCTGAATATAAGATGGCCCCGCAATAATTAGATTCTGTATGTGAGAAATTTATAAAATTGTTATAAAGAAGATTCATTCCCACATGGCCTGACAGCTGTTGCCAGGTAGTAACTCCACCAGCAACAAAATGTCTCTTGTGCTTATCACCTCCAGCAACTTACAGTAGTTCATCGGGATCGATGGGGTCTCGTGCAGATCGTGTTTGTTCCATAGATTCATAGACATCAGGGATGGAAGGGACCTCGACGATTATCAAGTCTAGCCCCCTACCCCAGGGGCAGGAAGTCAGCTAGGGTCAAAGGACCCCAGCAAGATAAGCATCGAAGTGTTTCTTGAATAAGTCCAGAGTAGATGCCTGCACCACTCTGGAGGAAGTCTATTCCAGGTCTCGGGGGCTCAGACAGTAAAGAAAAATTTTCTTATATCCAGCCTAAAATGGTCTTATAGGAGTTTATGACCATTGGTCCTTGTTTTTCTTTGGGGCACTCTGGTGAACAGACGTTCTCCCAGATCCTAATGAACACCCCTTGCGTACTTATAGGTAGCCACCAGGTCCCCCTGAGCCTGCACTTTTCCAGACTGAAGAGTCCCATGGCTCTCAGCCTCTCCTCATAGGGCCTGTTCTCTTGCTATCTGATCATGCGTGTGGCTCTCCTCCGGACTCTTTCAAGCTTCTTGACATCCTTCTTGAATTGCAGAGCCCAGAACTGGACACAGTACTTCAGCTGCAGCCTCACCAAGGCTGAGTACTGCAGGAGGATGACATCCTGAGATTTACTTGAGAACCATCTATAGATGCAAGCCAGGGTTTTGTTTGCTTTACCAGCTGCGACATCACATTGGTGGCTCATGTTCATCTTGTGGTCAATCATGACCCCGCCCAAGTCCCTTTCGGCTGTGGTGCTAGCAAACATAGCGCTGCTGAGCCTATAAGTATGCTGTGGGGTTTTTTCCTGAGGTGGAGTACCTGTCATCAGGTTTGTGTCCGCCCACTTACTAACCTTATCCAAGTCAGCCTGGATCATTAGCGTGTCCTCAGGTGTGGACACTATGCCCCAAAGTTTAGTGTCATCGGCAAACTTAGCCAGTGTGCTTCTGACACCAATTTCCACATGGTTGATAAAGATGTTGAAGAGAACCGGTCCAAGGACAGAGCCTTGGGGGATGCTACTGGTTACGGAGTGCCATAATGACTCTCTGGGTCCAACCACAGAGCGAGTTTCCCAGCCATCGCGCTGTGGTGTAGCCAAGGCCACGTCTGGCCAATTTTTCCATGAGGAGGTCATGGGACACCAGATTAAAGGCTTTTTAAAAGTCCAGGTATATGATGTCACTCTCTTCTCCCTTGTCCAGGTGATATGTCACCTGGTCATAGAAGAATATGAGATTGGTCAAGCAAGGCCTACCTGCAACAAACTCATGCTGGCTATCTCTCAGGATGTTGCCCTAAGCCAGCTTGTCCAGAAAGGTCTCCTTGATAATCTTCTCAAGAATCTTACCAGGGATTGAGGTCAAGCTGATTGGCCTGTAATTCCCGGGATCTACTTTCCGCCCTTTCTTGAAGATGGGTACCACACTGGCCTTCTTCCAGTCTTCAGGTACTCCACCTGAGCGCCATGAATTTTCGAATATTTTTGCCAGTGATTGAGCTATGACACCTGTGAGCTCCTTCAGTACCCCAGGGTGTAGTCCATCTGGACCAGCTGACTTGAAGGTGTCCAGCCTCTCAAGGTGATCCTTTACTAGATCAACACCGATGCTGGGTATAAACACGCCCTCACCCTGGCCGTCCCGCCTCTTGCTAGGCAGGGCAGTCCCATTGGACTGATGAAAGTCTCTGAAGTGTTTCAGGACCTTGTAGAAACACAGTGTCCATGGGTTTGACTTGGGCAATGTGTAAATCCTTCAGTGTCACAGGAGGTGCCCTGTAAAATATCTTACCAAGTGGGCTGTTTTGGATTCTGTCCTGGTTGCCAGCTTGCAGATCTGACTCTTGTATTTGGCCCAGAGGAACAGCAGGGCATCCAGCATTATTTGGTCCCCAGTCCATTTAGGCTTGTGCAGCATGATCTTTGCAGACTTCTCCCATCTGGAGCCCCAGAAGAAAGCTCACGTGGCTCTCTGAATTCTAATAGTGACTTGCTCTGAAGGGGGGAAAACCAATGCAGTGTATAGTTGTACTAGTTGCAATATCGCCCTCAAGAGGGCATGTGCCTCCCCATTGACAGGCAACGTGATTCTCATAGCCCCAGTCTCTGCTTGACTTTGGTCTCAGTCTTTTCCCACACCCTTTTGTCCAGTTAGCTCTGGGTTGAACTCCACCCTGAAGATCTTTACCCCCTTGTGGGGAGCAGAGACACACCAAGGGCCTACAGGTCCCTGAGGTCACCTAGTGCCAGGCTAGATACTTTTGTTCAAGTTGAATTTGGCACCCGCCACTGCTTCATATACCTGGTTAGGTTGTTGGGCTTTCAACTGACCACTTGTCCCTGAATGTGACAGTTAGGCCAGATCCCTCATTTCTTCCCGGTCACTCCTGGGAATCTCTACTCTGTTTATCCTGGGGTCCTGCCTCAGCTGCTGGACTAGTGGTTCTATCATGCAGATAAACAGGATTGGGGGGGGTAGGCAGCTGTGCCAGACACCTGACTCCAACATGATCAGAGTTGTCAGGAAGCCATTTACCAGCACCCTGCTAGTCATGTTGGTGAATATCATCTTTATCTAGGCAATGAAGGTCCAGGGGACCCCCAACTTCTTCAGTTTCTCAACCAGGAAATGGTGGGACACTTGGTTGTAAGCATTTACCCAGTTCAGGTTCAGCACAGTGGCATTCAGTCCTCTCTCTTTTGGTACTGTAGTACATCTCTCAGCTGCAGCAGAGTTCAACGGATCTGTTGCCCTGGCGTCACACACATCTGGTCTTTATGGATCGCTGCTCCTATAACAGTCTTATAACAGTCCCCCACTCATGACTGGAACCAGGTGTTCTTTTCATGAGTCCTGGGATCCTCCCAAAATTTCTATGCACATAAGGCACAGGGCACCCTGGTCCAGCTCTACCTCATGGTGGGCAGGGCCTGCTACTCATATGCAACAGGCTGAAGGGGTGACAGGGATTCTGGGTTAACTGTTTGGGGCCTCACTTGGTGATTTATGCCAGATATTTAAGACTAGTGAAGAAACAGGAATCATTTGAAATGGGGGGGGCGGGGTGTCACAGTTTGGGTGTGGGAATGAAGAGGAAGTCAAAATGTATTCAGTGGAGTGACTCCCCGTGACTTGGAAAAAAAGTCAGCTCTGAGAAAGGACTGTGTGCAATGGGCAGTAAACCTATATCTTATTCAGATGGACTGCACTAACCTAGCATTGTGGTAGGTTCCCATCAATATGTTTGCCCAATGTGGGTGATATGTTTTATAGTCATGCTCAGCGTTGGCTTAATTTAGTCAACTTCATAGTTTGTTTCCATAGTGAGCACGTGCTGCTTTTGGCAGCGGTTTAATGATAAGCAATATATTTAATGAATCGTCCTTGTATGTGAATATAGGACAAGGAACTATTTTACACCATGCTGATTATGTTCAAATAAATATGGTGTCTGTGGTCCTCACAGAAACCAGACATCCAGGTTCAACCTGGAACAACTAATCTCTACTGAAATTATATGGTTATTGTGACTTTGTTTGCAAATGAAATTACCAAATAGAGTGTTGTAGGGACAATTAGGATTTGCAGGGCAGCACGAAGCGAAATACTGTTGTAACTACTTTACAGCTAGTTTCCTGTTGGCTGATGTGGAGATTAGATCCAGGTAGTGAGCTCCAGAGTTTGTGGGATTGAGAGGGGGCTCCACAAGAGTGAAGGTCCTGAGAGGTGACTTGTTTTACTTGTGCTTAATGACTGCCAGATTTTCTGTCCTAATTTGTATAATTGTCTCCAGATGGGTATACACCAAAGAATCGAGCTGGACTTGGTTTACTTGTAGTCCCTGCTGTGATTTTTCTGCCATTACAGTACCTTCTGCTTGGAATAGGTAAGAAGTCATTTACTAGTAACAAGGGGAAAAAATCAGAACTTTTTATAAGTAGTACCTTTTTTTTTTTTAGTTAATATTATAATATTTGTCATTCATTATTAGATACTATAACAGTGTTTGGTTCCTGGTCTCTCCAGTGAACAAGCAGTTAACCTAATACCACTTGTTAAAGGGGGGCGGGGGGGGGGGGGAAATTGGCTGATTGGCAGGTGGGAATTAGGGTAAAATGTCTTTGAGTAACTAACACCTGAGGGTGGGGTGATGGAGATGGGCAGAACAAGTCTGGGTATTTATTTATTTTTCTGTTTGCAGTGTTTGTCCTTTAAGGGAAGGCCTCAATGACTCATTTAATATTTGTTTTGTTGCATGGTCTCTTAAATTCAGACAATCCCAGGTCCTAGTCCTGCACGGATCATATAATTCTTGTGTTCGTTACACTTCCAAAAGTAAGTGTGTGCGACTCTTTTCCTCTTCTTCTAGTTTTTGAGAACCATTTAAGCCCATCTGCAGTTGTTCTGGTGGCTTTGAAATCACTTGGCTACATAATCGCTGTGGTTGGATTTGCCCTGTGCGTCTCAGGTAAGCAATTCCTTTTTTTATTTCTTTTATTTTTTCAGCAAAAAAATCTATAATTTTAGCACATAGTAAAATGACAAGCATCTCTTGCATAAAACACTTTTATCTACTTGTTTTACCTTTGGAATTATTAGAAATTGGATTATTTGCTAATTAGTGGTAGATTATTCTGTAAAAAAATGTTCTAATTCATGATTTTACAGTGGAACTGCTGTAGATATACTTTCGGACTACTGCGTTAATGTTGTTTTATCTGGTGCAGGAAATACAGCCCAGTGGCATTATGTTACATATACTAGTTTCATTACTATGACTGTATCCAGCACAACTACATCCTACAAACAGTTGCCTCAAAAAGGATTGCTTTAATTTACTTATTATTTTACATCACTGCATACCCTCAAGGGTCACCTAAAACCAACATTGACCTTTATTACTATGTTGTTCTGATTGGCCTGCAATCTTAAAAAAGCACAGACAGAGGCATGATCCATTTCTAATGTTAAAATGAATAAATCAGGAGTGCCTGGTCAAGCTCAGCTTGCACTATGTAGGTTTCAACAGCCTCTGTGAAAGGAGATGATGACAGGAGCTTCAAGAAGGCAAATACACAAAGCAGTAAACTTGGAAGTACCTCTGTGCTGTTATATTTCCAAAAATCCAGTACTGTTTGGTCGTGAAAGAGACAAGACTATAGCCCATCTATGATCAGGACTCTTTTGCTAGCTTAGTTATAGAGTAAAGGGAGTTGGAACTGACCCTAATGATATCTTGATTTGATGTACAAAAAAGAGTAGAATAACATTTCCCAATGATTCTCCATTCCTTCTTCGTAGGTAAGGTATTAGAACCTCCCAAGTCAGGTAAAGAGGCAAGTGACAGGTGTCTCACCCAAACTTTTATTGATTATACCCCAAAGCATTAAAATAAGCACTTGTCTAAATATCTGTCTAGCTACCTGCTATACTATAAACTGGAGTGCTTCTCAAGCACCTCTGCATGGCCTCCAGTCTCACCCTACAGCCACAATCCAGTCCTCTGGTATAAACTGAAACCAAAATGCCAACAGCTTGCTTAAAAAAAACCTCACAAAGCCCCTCTGGGTCATCAGTCATACAGCTGCAGATGACCTCCCTTCTCACTGGGTACCTCCAGGCTCGCAGCTTTTGCTCCTTGATAGCTTAAGATGGCCAGAGCTCTTCACTCTAGAGAATTCAAAGCAGCACTAGTCCCTGTGCCTCAGAGGACCCTGGTTTGTATTCCCAGAGTTACTTCTCCTCCAGTCAGGTGTTCCTCAGACCAGCTGCAGGAGTGCTCTCTAGGCTTATTGAGCAGCTTGCTGTTGTTCTTCTGCCTCAGCTGCAGTAGCTTCCCTTCTAACTCCTTGGAGCTCTGTCCTATTGCCCTATTGCTCTGCAGCCAGCTACCAGGGAGTTATTTGCAGCCCTTTAACTCCCTACTTATCTATTCTCTTGCAACTAGACAAGGTTCAGTTGCTTGATCCTGATAGTCTCCACCTTAACGTAACAGGGACCTCTGGCTCCCTCTTACACAAAATACTCAATTCTTACTGAAAGGCAAAACATCAGTTGTTACTTTTAGATTTTACTAAGTAGGGATATGAACAGTTAAACAATTACCTGATGAGCCCAGTGATAACCAGCTCTACCTTATTGGTTATCATTTAGTGTGGGGTGGGGTGCAGTCCAGGAGGGAAGTGTGGAAGGGAAGCTATGCAGTGCCCCAGCAGGAATGGGAAAGTGCCAGGGCAGGAGGGAGGCGCGAGGAGGAGGGAAGTGGGGAGGGGTGACTAGTAGGGCTGTGCAAAACGGCACTGTTCCGTTTCAACTTGAGTTTTGAGTATTTGACAGAACAGCGTTTCATTTCAAATTTCATTTTGATTCGAAACCACTGTTCTGTTTCGTTTCGTCAAAACAGTGGTGCTGTTTCGACGTTTTGCCAATTAGCTATAATGGGGAAGCTCGAAACAGCCTCTGTCATCCGGCAGGCAAATTGGGGGCCCGCAACCCCGAGAGGGCTGTGGGGGCTGTGCCAGTCTTCCCTGGGCTGCGGGCCTCTGATCTGCCTGCCAGATGAGGGATAGAGAAGGCAAGTGCTGCCATATGGGACTGGGGAACTGGGGAAGGGAACTGAGCCCGATTGCTCTGTTCCCCTCTCCAGTTTTGGATCAGTCTGGGGAAGGGAACTCAGCCCAGCTGGGCTGAGTTCCCTTCCCCAGCCTGATCACAGCACTGGGGAGGGGAACTGAGCCCGGACTGAGTTCCCTTCTCCTGCTCTGTGATCAACTTCCTGCAGCCCGGCCGCAGGAGGCGGGAAGAGCCAGGGATGTGCTCCCCACCCAGCTAAGCCACATGGGGCTGCGGAGGCACTGGGAGCGCAGCCCTGGCTCTCCCCTGTCTCCCACCACCTAGCTGCTGGCTGCTTTGAAACTCAAAACCTTTTGAAACTTGAAACGTTTTGACTAGCTTCGTTTTATTCGATTTCACTGTTTCAAGCTCAAAATGAGCCAAAACAGTGTTGAATAGAAATAGCTGGAGAAATTTCACACAGCCCTAGTGACTAGTACCTATAGCTAGGCTCTGTGAACCCCAATGCAGCTGTTTGCCTCCTTCTTCCCCCCACACTGCTGCAGCTAACCCTGGGAAGCTATGTGCCAGTGGCTGCAGCAGTCTAGTAAAGCCCCTCGCTGCTGCTGCCAGCAGCTTCCTGAGCTGTATGACCTGCCTGATGGGGCTTGTCAGTGCTTTGGCCACCAGCTTCCCATGCTGTGTCTGTGGCAGGGCAGGGTGGGGTGGGCACCCCCACCACCAGTCTGACTTTGCAGAGCCACTGGAACCCAGCATCTCGGCACCTATGCCCATCCCTGCACTTGGACAGATGTAGCACCTTCTGTTTCTGCAGCTGCCACTGCTGGTGTCATCTGTGCCTGCCCCCTAGCTAGACTGAAAGCAGTCGCAGGGCCTACAGGGGCAAGGTGGAGGTAAGGGAAGCCAGAGTGACTCCCTTGGGCCTGCGGCTCAGCCCCACAGTGCACCCTACCTGCCCCATCTGTGGCTGGACCCAGGCTCAGAGAGGACCCACCCACCCACCTGGTTTATCGTGAGGTGGAGCTACTGAGTTCCCGCAGCACTTCAGGGGTTTGGAAGCCTATCGCTGGTGCCAGGTTGGGGAGGGGTGCCTCGTAGACTGGGCCACAGAAGCCCCACATGGGCTAGGCTGGGGGTTGCCATAATAATTATTTAAATGTTGTAATTACAACAGGTTAAACGGATATTTTTTTCATTGGTATTTATATCCCTATTACCAAGTGCTTTCCCAGAAAGCAGTTATTCATACTTAGCCTAGCTTAATATTAGCGACTGTGAAAAACAGGTTTTTATTCTGCTTTCCTACGCTACTGCTTATGATTTAAATGTAGGTTAATTGGTTATTGACTAAGCTTATTGAATATTGATTGTATTCCATCTTAAGCACGTTATACATAATTCAGGTTTTTGTTAGGTCCATAGTCTACACTTGTCAGTCACTGACCAGGTCCACAGCTTACAATGACAATGCAGTATTAATTGGCATTTGGTTTTTCTTATGGTAGCAAAAAAGAATGGAAGATTTTTCTTTTTTTTTTTCGCTCCTCCCCAGTAATTTAACAGAGAGCTTGGAGACAAACTTAGGGCTGGTCAACTTCAACAGTATGTCTAAAAATAATATTATAATACTCAATGCTGAACTGTGTTCATGTCCAAAGAGAACTCGTGCCTGTCTACATGCATCCTGTTAAGAAACAGTTTGCTAGTACTGATCTTGAAATTAGTATGAGTCTGCATGGTTGTGTGGGCAGTGCAGTAGTCATGGTGAGGGAATCTCAAAAGAGTTGCAGCTAGTTGTGCTCCCTAACAACAGATATATGGTACCTGCTCTGTCTGAGTTGGTTTTCATAGTTGCGCTTCCCCAGCTGGTTTCTAGAGAATTTTTGAAAACCGGTTCCTATAGGGCTAATCTTTTTTTTTTAAACTGAGTTTTTGTTTTTTTGCTTTTATAGTCTAGCCTCTTGAATATCCTTAAACTCCTTAAATGTTGTATCTTCAAAAAAAAAAAAAATCTCATAAGAAAAATGCAGATTTTCTGTTTCTAAAGGTCTTTCAGCAAAGGAAGAACTTATCACAGAGTTGAAAGTGTGAAACTAAATTCTAGGGCTCTTAATTTTACAGTCCTCCATCACTGTATGCATCTGTGTAAATGATTAAAGGATTATAGCCTGCATTGCCAAGTTAAATGGCTAAATAGATCAACAAATCATTTTGGTTGAACTGGATTTTTGTTATAGATTCATAGATGCTAGGGACAGATCACTGAGTCTGCCTCCCTGCCTGGGCAGGAAAGAGTGCTGGGGTCAGATGACCCCAGCCAGATGTCTATCTAGCCTTCTCTTAAAGACCTCTAAGGTAGGGGAGAGCACCATCTCCCTTGGAAGCCCATTCCAAATTTTGGCCACCTTCACCGTGAAGTTTTTCCTGATGTCTAGCTTAAATCTTTCAGTTTGTGACTATTGTTCCTTGTTTCCCCAAGAGGCACTCTGGTAGACAGAGCATCTCTAATACCTTGCTGCATCCCCCTAATGCATTTGTAAGTAGCCACAAGATCACCTCTCAGCCTTCTCTTGCGGAGGCTGAAGAGGTCCAGATCCCTTAGTCTCTCCTCATAGGGCTTGGCCTGTAAACCCTTAACCATATGCGTGGCCCTCCTCTGGACCCTCTCAAGGCTATCCACATCCTTCTTAAAGTACAGCACCCAAAACTGGACACAGTACTCCAACTGCAGTCTGATGAATGCCGCATAGAGGGGAAGTATCACCTCCTTGCTTCTATTCATCATGTATCTGCTGATGCATGATAAAGTGCAGTTAGCTTTGCTGATGATTTCGTCACACTGATGACTCATATTCATCTTGGAGTCCACTATGACTCCGAGATCCCTTTCCACTTCTGTGCTGCTGAAAGGGTCACTTCCCAGCCGGTAGATGTGCTGGATATTTTTACACTCCAGTTGTAGCATTCTTCATTTGTCCTTGTTGTACTGCATTGTTGTGTTTTGCCCACTTTTCCAACCTGTCCAGGTCCACCTTTAATCGTTCCCCATCCTCAAGAGTGTTCATTTCACCCCACAAGTATCATCTGCAAACTTGGATGTGGGCATGAAGTGTACTCTGTCCAAGTCACTGATGAGGACATGGAAGAGTACAGGTCCAAGGACCAAGCCCTGAGGAACCCCACTACCCACTTCCTTTCAGGTTGATACCGACCCATCTATTACCACTCTCTAGGTGTGACCCCCAAGCCAATTTGCCATCCACCAGGCCATGTAAACATCTAAGTCACAGCCTCTTAATTTATTTATGAGAATGGGATGAGATACTGTATTGAAGGCCTTCCTAAAATCCAGGAAAATGACATCCACCTCTACTCCTGTGTCTAAGCATTTTGTGACCTGGTCATAAAACAAAACCAGATTAGTCAGGCATGATCTACCTGCTACGAATCCATGCTGGTTGCCCTATTGCATTATTTTTCCTGCTGGACTCCCACAAATATGATCCTTAATAATCTTTTCAAAGATTTTTCCAAAGATGGAGGTGAGACTGCCTGGCCTATAATTACTCAGATCCTTCTTCCTCCCCTTCTTGAAAATAGGGACCACATTGACCCTTTTCCAGTCCTCCGCGACCTGACCTGAATACCATGAGTGCTCAAACAGCTGTGCCAGTGGTTCTGCTATGACACGAGCCAATTCCTTCACTACTCTTGGATGCAGCTTATCTGGGCCTGCTGACTTAAAGACATCCAGTCCGTCCGCGTGACGCTGCACCAAGTCAGCATCAACAGTTGGTGGGCTGGTGTCCCTCTGATGCCCATCTAAGAACCCATTAGGAGATTTATCTTGACCCTTGTTCAAGAACACTGAGGCAAAACCTCATTGAAGAGCTCAGCCTTATCCCTCCTGTCTGTCACTAATTGCTCCTTCTTGTTCAGTAGGGGTCCTATACTGCCCTGTGCCTTTCTTTTACTCCCTACATACCTAAAAAAAAAAAAAGACTTTTTGTTGTCTTTAATTTGTGTTGCCAGCCTCAGCTCTGTAGTTGCTTTGGCCTTTCTAACTGTCTCTCTGCAAGTGCAGGCCAAGTAGGTATACTCCTCCTTGGTAGCTTCCCCCTGGTTCCACCACCTATATGCTTCCTTTTTTGCCTTTAGGCTCCCCTGGATTTCTCTGTTTAGCCAAGGAAGTTTTTTGGCCCCTTTCCCTCACGCTGGGATCATCTCCCTCTGTGCCCAAAGGTTCACTTCCTTTAGGAATGACCACCCTTCCTGGACTCCCATCTTGCCAATACTCCTATCCTGCAGTGCGTCATTGACTAGACTCCTAAGCACACTGAAGTTAGCCTTCCTAAAGTCAAGCACTTCCACCCTACTAGTTATCTTACTCACTCTATGCCATGTGGTGAATTTGATTGTTTGGTGGTGAATCTGTAGCTCCCCTACCAGGTCATCCCCCGCAACCAACACCAAGTCCAGCAAGGCATTCTCCCTACTGGGACCGTATACCTACTGTGTTAGGTGAAGGTCCTGTAAGCAGGTTAAGAACCTACGTGAACAGTTGGATTTGGCTGACTGCTCCTCCCAGCAGATGTCAGGGTAGTTTAGGTCCCCCATGACAACGACGTCCCTAGACCATACGGCCTCTGAGAAATGCTGCAGGAATACCAAGTCTAGCTCTTCCTCTTGATGTGATGGTCTATAGCAGAAACCCACCACTAAATCCCTTTCCCCTCAACCTCCATGTATCCTAACCCACAATGCCTCAACTTTCTCCTCCTCTGATCCCATTTTGATTAGGGTAGATGTAAAATGCTCCTTAACACAGAGAGCAACCCCCCCTCCCTCCAGCCCCCTTTTCCTTCCTACTCTGTCCCATCTGTACAACCTATAGCCCCCAATGCATACTGTTCAGTCATAGGTAGGGTCCCACCAGGATAATGCTTTTAAAACACAAGTGATTTCTTTTTTCCTCCAAGCAAGTCCCATCCACAGCACAGAATTGAACTTCGTAAATGTTTCCTAATGTTTTGCTCAATTTCTTTATAAATAATTCAAAAATTAAATAGCACCAAAAATAATAATCTTTGTTCAGAGAACTACTTAAGCATCTTTCATAGAGTGGGGTGGATATTTTGGATGGAAGGTGATTGAGTCAGATTCTGATAGTCAAATTCTATTGTACCTGTGTCTGTAAATTTGAGGTGTCTGTGGTCTTTAGATGTTGGCCCAAAATGTTTACAGTATACTTTGTTAGAGTTTTTGACAAAGTAATTTGAATTGCATTACATTGCAGAATACTTTAAATACTTGGGATAGAAGTTTGAACTGGAGGGAGAAAACTATTGGACAGCTGAAAGCACATGTACCTTATTTATCCAAATCTAAGATGACCCTGAATTTAAGATTCCCGCCCCCCCCAATAATTAGATCCTATATGTGGAAAATGTATAAATTAGTTATAATTTTCCAGTTATAGAATGTAGTTATTGGAGCGTTGCCTTAAATTTGTCCCTGTAACCCACTGTGACATCAAGGAAAGTAGTGGCTGGAGCATCAGGTGGCTCCTTTGCCCCCCCTCCCCAGCTTCTTCCCCTGCAGCTTTCCTGCCCCTGCCACCTGCACCCCCCCCCCCCCCTCCATACTTGAAGACGCTAATCAGACTGTATTCCCTCATGGGTCACGGATCACAGCATGTGGAATCATGGCTCCTGCTGGACTACGCAGAAGTATTGGTGCTGCTGATTGCCCACACAGGGGACAGAGTTTCCATATGCTCTATGCCCAAGAGAGAATTCAGGCCAAGCCAGAGCTGAGCATGACAGCAAGGGAGGGAAAGGGGCAGAGGAATGGGTAGCAAAAGCTACAGAGATGAGTGGGGTAGGCAGATGCTTTGGGTCTGAGTGACTCTGACCCAGGCTCAGGGCCAGAGTCAGAGCTGCAGTAGCTGTCTGCCCCATCCCCTGCTACTTTGGACACAAAACTAAGGTAAGGGACATCCCCTTCTCCCCTCCCCTCCCCCTCCATGCTGATTGGGGCGGAAACCCAATCTTAGCTTTGAGTAAGTATGGTAATTACAGATAATGACTGTAGAATATTAATATGATAACTAAAGGAGCATGGAACAGATCTGTGTACAACAATTTTATATGTTTGTGGACATCTTTCTGAGATTACAAAGGATTTTTGCATACCTGTCAAGCAGATAAATTAAGTCACTGATTTTAACCAGCTGAAGAGGAAGGATCAGGTTATAAACAATAAATTCAATAAGGAAGGTCATCTTATATGTGGCTTTACGCCATTCAAAATAAACGTTAAGTGTTTTCTTTTGTTTTCAACAGCTTGTCCTCCAGCACAGGGTTCTGTTGTGATTGCTGGCTTAGCCATTATGGCTTTTGCGGCATTGATTTCCTTGGCTTATGTTTGTATTGGTAAGTGGAAATGAATATTTTACCTTAATATTTCTAGTATGTGAATAAGAATGTCAAGAAAAAGAGCACATCTCTAAATTTAGATGTTTTGGAGGTGCATGTAAGGGTTAAAAACAGCATGTGATCTGCTAAGTTGCACTGTTTTTAAAAAAGATACAGAGCCTATACACTGAGAAGTGGTCTTGCTTTTCTCTTTTTGCCCATTTCCCTCTTCTCTGTGGCACCCTTCCTCTGCAAAGTCCTTTCCCCTGTTGAATGGTAAATACTCTGAATATTTTCTCAAGTGAACATTATGATTCACATGCGTTATACAAAGCCAAGCTGCCAAAGAAAGTTGGTGGCCAGCAAGATATTTATAGAACTTATTTGTGGCAGTATCTGGCAGTGTGTGTGTGTATGTGTGTTTTCTTTTTTCTTTTTGTTTTTTTTAAATTCCAGTCTTATTTCCTGGATTAATCTTCCCATGCAGTACTGGTATCAAGTTAATGGGGTCAGAAAAATGCCTTACCTTATGCACTTTTGGAATACGGAGTGTAGGGAGCAAACTTATTGAGGTAATAGACCAAAGGGTGCATTAAGACATGAATATCTAAAATGATTCACATGGAATATTAGTACAAAGATGCAGAAGGAGATTTTAGGTTGGCATGAGAGAGAAACTGCTTTTTGCCCCTTTTGTATTAATAGATGTACTTCTGGAATGTATTCTGCTCTTGAATATGTGCAGGCTGTAAAAGACTGAGACTGACGCTGATCAGTAACTATTAAGTACTGCATAATGTCTCTTATTATTTGCATATATTGGTTTTACTTTAATAGCAGGACTATGGAAAAACTGCAGTGCCTAAGTTACTAGCTGAGAAATTGCTACTTCTTGGCTTCAAAGTTACAAGACTTATTTTGCCTTGCCTGGGAGCTGAAAGATGAAAAGGACTTCAAATAGTTAAAAGTCACTCCTGTAAATAGAGTGGAAAGGGTGTGGAGAACCCACTGACAACTGACAGAAAAGCTTGACACAGCAGCATCTACAAGGGCAAGTTCCATGTGGAAGAGTGGGGGTTTAGAGCTTAGTGTGAGAGCACTGCATTTATATATTTTGTGTTAAAATCCTATTCTCTCATATTTCTGTGTCAACAGTAGGAGAAAATAACTGCTTTGGTTTGAGAGCCAGCTGGTCACAGGCTCCCAACAGGAAGGTGCTGGTGAGGGTACTGAGGCATGCTTCAGTGATAACTGCTAAGTAACTGCAGCTGATCCAGGGTGCTCTTCCTCTGGATGTGGCCTAAACGAGAAGAAACATAGGAGTCCATGCAAGGAGAAGGGAAGGCATCCAGCTTAACTTCTGAAGGCATTCACTCAGACCAAAAGTGACAGTCTGAGTCTAGTTTTCAAACAGTGACACAGGCAACATCTGTTGACTTTGCTGGAAATTGCCTTTGCATACCTACAAGTAGAATTATTCTGAAGCTGAGTAGCAATGGTCTGACTTGGTTAGCCTTTCTCTTATGGTTTGATGGTACTAGACTACCTGAGTGAATCTTACTAACAAGTTTTAGAAAGGTAGTTGGTTGAATTTTATTGACAGATTCATGCAGTAGTTGGCCAAACCAATAGAAAATATATCATTATGAAGCACTGCTCCCTATCTGTCCATGCAAAATTTCCATACTATAGTAGTACCTGTTTTATTTATGAATTTTGAATTACTTTAGCTGAATTCAACACATGAAGCATAGTTTCTGTACAGACAACAGTGCAGGCCCATAAAGTTCAAAGATTGTTGAAAGTTGTTCTGAATAAGAAGAGCTGAGACTATAATTCATTTTCATTTGTTTTCCTCTGAATTTTGTAAATGGTAAATCATTTTTCTTGACTTAAATTTTGAATTCATTTGAATTTTAGGTTCCAACACGAAAGATCATCAACCTCCAAGGGTAAGCTTAAAATTAATAAATTTGGGGTGACTAGATGGCTCAGGGGATTGGTAGTGAGATACTGAGCCTTTCTCCGCTAGTTCGAATGCAGACCAGGTTGGTAGCAAGCAAAAGTTACTGCTATATGACAGCTGTCCAATGGTCTGTGTTAAGTGAATTGGTGGTCTTAGCCCTGTTCCTAATATGTCTAGACCACAGTGATTGAATCCCATGTGGGTAACTTACATGACAGGCTGAGGACTGAAGTGGGCATGGAGACAGAACCATCTACCCAACTGCAAGTTAGAAGGACCATGTCATAGCTGGGAGTCCATGAGAGACTGTGGTTCTTTTTGCCATTCTATACCTCTTGTGTTGATTGATAGAGACCTTCAATTATTTTTTTAGAAGAAGTATGTGTTTCCAAGACTTTATAAACAGCAGTTCTCCATTAAATGACTTGTTTAAAAAATCTTAAATTGCAATTTTTTTGCTTAGTTTTTTTTTCCAACACTAGTGACATTATAAAGATTATAAAAGGTATAACATTAATGTTGTTAAAAAAAAGTATTTAAGATCAGTAGAGTGAAAAACCTATCTGAAAGCAGGGTTACTGTTTTTAGATCACACAGAATAAATATGTAATTTCTTATTACTGGAGGATGTAGTCTTGGTATTACAATCTGGCACCTTTCAGTTGTTAATGCCAATGGCATTTTAAATCTGCAGTTTTTATAGCCCTGTGCAGCATTGCCTGTAGGTGAATGTTTGTGTACTGGCTATTTTTTTTAGTTTTCCAAGGCCAAGTTAAAGGGGCACAAATCTGGCAGGCCAATGATGCATCATGCAACAAGAAAACATCAAGTAGGGGTAAAACCAGGGATGGGCAATTATTTTGCCTAGAGGGCCACTTAATGAGTTTTGGTGAGCTGTCGAGAACTGCAAGGGTGCACCCCTTATGAAACTGCTAAGCCCCACCCCTTGACAGGTCCTGGTTGCCATTTTGGGATTGGAAGTCCCACCTCTAATCCCTGACCTTGCCATCGGAACTCCTTCCTCTTGCTCCGGAAGTACTCCTTTGGGGAGGGAGACTTGTTATCTTGGAACTAGAAATCCTGCCCCGTCACGTGGTCTATGACATAAGAGAGCCCACCTACCCGGCACCAAACCTTGCCCTGTTCCCTGCCATGTTGATTCCAGAATCTCTTGTCCCCATCATGTGGACCCTGACATGAGAGGATCCACCCCTTGATTGGGAACACTGCCCCTCCATCTGGTTGTGGGGGGTGTGCGTGTGGATATGGTAGGGTGTGTGTTGTGGGGGTATGGGGCATATTTGTGTGGATATAGTGGGGTGTGGGTATTGTGGTGTGTGAGGGTGGGTATTATAGAGTATGTGGTTGGGGTGTTGGTGTGTGGGGCAGGCTGGATGTGTTCATGTGGGGGGCTGCCCAAGCACTAGGTCCTGGAAGCTGGCCAGGGTGGATGGGGAGGGAAGGGGAAGGGTGTGGTGCAGCAGAGCTTGCCTGGGTGGTGTAGGTGCAGTCCACCCCACCTTCTAGCCTGTGGCTGCTCCTTGGAACTCTGCATTGGGCTGAGCCCCTCCCATGCCTACCTGGGGCAGTTCACCCTGCACTTCTGCCTCTAACCACCCCATGTTCCTGCCTGCACCTGCCCTGGCCTCTGCTCTGGCTGTCTTCCATCCCCTCAGCTTCCCACAGGTAGCTGCTGATTGTGCCAGCCAGGTGGAAGGCAGCTGGGAGCTGTAGCCCCCAGCTGCAGCTTCGTCATCCCACTCACTACCACTTCCCCCAGTAGCTGTCACTTTCCCAGCCATGGGGAGCCCTGCACAATGGAGCTGGATTGGCCAGATGGCTTCAGCCATCACTCCTGCCTGGCATGGAGAGAGGGGCTCAGGCATCTCCTGCCCTCTCTGTCAGTTGCTCCCTTGCACCACAACCCACAGCCCAGTCAGCTGATGGGATTCCCAGCTGCAGGGGAGACCCTGCTTAATGTGCAAATGTAATGCTGGATAGCAACCAGCTATCAAATTGGTACACATTTTTGAGGTCTGTCTTATTTATAGCTAGCTGGACTGTTTTATGGGATGATGGGTACTTTGCACATATAGCTAGTCTCAGTTAATTGCACTGTTGACCAGTTAATTGTGCAATATCTGTAGAAGGAGCCTTAGTTATTCAAAAGCATGGCCCAATTTTGGATATTGTGTTGGAGTTCAGAATGAAATCCAAAAAACCCAAAAGCTTGAAAACTAATTGCAGGGTTAGTCTCTGAAAAGCTGCTTCCTTTTTCTTAAGCAATTTGCAATCAGTCTTTCATTTTTGGATCTTTCTGCACTGGATATTTAGCTGTATCCCACAACAGCTTACTAGATAGTACTACAGTGTAGGGTCTAGGTCAGTGATTCTCAACTGGGATGCCGTGGGGTGCCATGTAATTTTAGGGCTGTTGTATGTGCAAGTGTGATTCACAAGATAAACCCAGAGGGTGCCTATACACGTGTATTGAGGCTCCAATGTGCTGTAATTACAACATGATGAAACAGACTCCAGAGTCACGTGCATCAGCATCCCCACACTGAAAATGGCAGAGGGGACACTTTAACTAAAGCTCACTCAATTAGCTTTAGTTAAAACGCACCCACCACCAGTTTTCAATGTGGGGACACATAGACATGACACTTGGGGCACTTTAATTAGTGGGACGCTGGTGCCCTTTAAAAATTCCTTCCCCCCAAGCACATCTATAAAAGCTCAGAAATTTCAAATAAGAACACGTAGTGTTAAAAACATCCTGACCTGGTATGGTCTTTCTGAAGTCTTTGCTACAGAAGAATTCCTGTCGTATTTTTCTACAGTCAAAAAGTGTGTGAAAAGTAAGTGCTGGCATTTTTGGAGGGGGTGCCTTGAGCTGAACAGTGAGTGCCTTGAATTTGAAAAGGTTGAGAACCATTGATCCAGGTAGTGATCCAGGTAGTAATCTGTGCCTGCAAACACGTGGGGGACAACATTGGTGGGAAGATGGAAGGAAACAAAGGCAGGGTGAACATCTGGACTGTTTATATGTCGTCCATCTCCTTGGAGGGGCATTCAAAAAGTACTGCTGTGGTTTGAAGAGATTTATAAATGGAGGGTCAGTTTCCATTCAAATCAAAGCTTTTATTCTGTGTAATCTAGTGGTTGAGGTAACCTTGCTATCAGATGACTCCACTTCATATTGTTCGTGGACCAAAATTTTAAACCAGTTCTTTGACTGAACGAGCCATTCTGAATGGGAGGGGTGGGAGCTGTTTGTTTCAGACACATTAATCCTTTCCTATTTTTCCATGTTATTTCTGCCTTGGGGTAGTTCCTTCCAGATTAAATGCATACATGTTTGGAATCTCTCCTGAGGAGATGATACTCTCTGCCTGATTTAACCTTGGTGCTGCTTGCTTTCTGCATCATTAACAAAATTGAAGGAAAACTGAAGAAAAAGTGAAGCAGCTACTTCACTTTGTAGAAGTAGTGTCTGCATACTTGTTGCCATTTCTAAATCTCTTGAGAGGAAAATGAGATTCCTTGTGGGGCAGGAATAACATGAAGATAATGCTGGTCTTGACAGACTGATTTCCCTCTCCCCCATAACCCTAGTTGTTGATCATATTAACTTTCAGCTTCTTCTTTCATTTTGTAGAATCACTACTTACTGTATATGTCAATTAGAGTAATTTAACTGTGGCGAGCCAAAAATAGACATGAAGGCTTTTTATACATATATATATTTTTAAATATTTTGCAGAAATCTGTAGAAGAACCACTTAATGGTAGGTGGTGACAAAAATCTTATGTTTAATAAAGGGGGTTATGTGAGGCCTTTTGAAGATGGGTCAGAAGCATAGCTGTTAAACTTTGCTCTGTCACATGTGGGAAGGGTGTTTCAAAATGTTCAGCTTCCTGAGCCAGTAAGAGTTGGTTCCTGAGTTGGAGAAATGCCTGCAACTTTGGGCATTTTATACCTACTAGCTGTTGGCATCGCTTCCTAAAATATTGCTTTCTACCCTGTATGCTTTGCCAAGAGGAAAAGGGATGTCCCTTTGAAATCTGTGGTTCAGTCAGTACTCCTCATGGGGGCATTTTAGGGGAGATAAGTAGGAGCGTTCAGAGTGGTCTGAGGCAAAACTTCTCATTCCAATTCATGTTATTTCTTCTATTTGTAGTTTGGTTAGGGAGGATTGTATTACAGTAGTGAGAAGCTCTGATAGTGCCTGGGTGCAGTGGGGGAATTTTGCAGTGGAGGAAAGGGTGCCCTGAGATGTCTTCATTAATTGGCATGCTGGGAAGTAGTACTGACTCATTATCTGCTTTAATACTAATCTGAATACTAATCATGAAACATATCTAACTTGCTTGGCTAATTACTAATCCTCTACTTGGCTTTTAAAGATGCGAAAGGAGTGATGTTGGAATGATGGTGAGTTGAACTTTACCTGTGGCTTTAGTGGGGTTTTTATTATTATTAATACTTGAAAATTTGGAAGTTAAAAACCACTCCATGCATGCAGTTCAGGATATGGATTAAAAAAAAAAAAGTACCAGCCTTGATGAAGTGTTACTGCATTGTACTAAAATACTAGTGATTACCTGAAGAAATGTGCATGGGGGGGGGGGGGGGGGGGGGGGGTAGTGTTTGTACTCTTTCTTTGTTCTTTATAAAATGTTGCATATAGAAATCTAAAAGTTTTAAAATACTAGGAGCTTTCCCTTCTGTTTTTATCTTGGAAATAAGAGAAATGTGCAGTTTTAGCTTCCATGTTTTGCTGGAGGTCTCTTTGGCAAGACCCAGACATGTGAGTGCTCTCAGCCTTTACCAGGAGGGTTGGTGTTGTTAAATTACAAACCACAAAGGAGCTCTTCTTGCCCCTGAGCCAGTATGGTTAACAAAAGTCAGGCTTGATTAAACCCCTCTGTACACAATTGGATTTTACTTGCTGCAAAATGATTTTCCTAATTTTTCAGTCATCTATAGAATCTTGACCAAAAAAGCTCAACCTAGTACATGAGATCTAAAATAGGTGACTGTAACCTATCCAGAAAGCAGTGTAAAACATTAATCTGTTAAAAAAATATGTAAATGTTCTGTTTTACTCTCCAATCTGCTGTAAGGATTATGAGCAGTAGTACTACAAAAATCATTTTAAAACGACTCCTACATTTGGCAATGTCCCTTTTAAAACCCATTTTTTCCATTCTAAGCTTTTCTGAGAATGTGTGGGGAATTATTTCATTTTAGTTTTGAGGGGAAATATTTTCAAGCAATACTTTTTACTTTTTTAGTATGCTATTTGTTTTTACTAAGTATTATTTTAAAAAATCAGTAATTCACATTTTAGTTTTAACAGTGAATTCTATTTTATGTTCCCTTGTTGTTGTAAGTAAAAAAAAACAGTTATGACCTTGTAAGTCAGAAACTTTGATATGGAACCAGATGTTTTATACCATCTTGGTCCAATTTTAAGATTTCTTCCAGTTGAGAATTTTTTTAGGACTTGTGGATTTGCCCCACTCTTCACAGATAGATATAGTTTACTTGTGCCTGTGCTCTGGGATTCTTGGACCCAGATTTTCAAAACACCTCCTAAAATATGTGGCCCAACTTTCAAAGATGTTGGCCATCTATACAGCTACCCCTGACAAGACAGGCTGTCTGACACCTCTGAAAATAAGGCTGCACTATTTTTAGGCCCCCTCATGTGAAAATACTGGTCTTCTATAGTTGTCTTGTATTCCTACTTTCCTGCTAATCTGTTACCCTTCTCTTTCATTCACCATCCATATGAGCAGTACTTAACAATGAGCAAGCATATTTATAGTAGTTGACACTAAGCATATTTTACTGCTCCTGGAGGCTGTGCACAAGTTCAAGAGGACTGCCAAATCCTGAGCCTACTACTACCTAATCAAAATATTCACTCTTGCTAGCCAAAAATGAACCAAGGAGTTCTGAATTTGTATAGTGCTTTTCTAATCAATTTTATAGTGTATGACATGTGGAAAGCATGGATTGAAGTGATCAGTCAGTGACATTTGTAGCTAACTCTTATTTTACTGAAAAAAATTTTCATCAGGCTTGAAAACTGTCTTGCATGCTAGTTACATTCATTTAATAGTACATTCCACTCTGCTATGCTTATTATGTGATTCACACAACTACACAACAAGATCTGTTTTCTAAACCAACATGCATCTGTTTGTGTGGTTCAAAGAATAATGAACCAACATTCCTTAGGGTGATGAATCCTACGTCAGTCATTTGGCATGCCTGAAGTAGGGAGAGTAGAAGTCTCAGAGGAAGGGCCTCTAACTCCTACTTCAGCTGTTAACATTTTTATTTTTTCCTTGATAGTGACCTAATATAAAAAGACAGACAATATTTCTGTTCTGTTGGCTTTCTTTTTTAATTTGTTATTAAATTTGAATCAAAGAGCGGTCGAATCCATGCAATAGCCTTTCACTCCTGCTAGCCAAAGTTGGAATTCTACTTTAGGACATAATGTTAAAAGGCATTGTTAGGTTTCTCCCAGGATCCTATTTGTGCATGTCAGAAATCTTCACATCTCCATTTAAGAGCCTTCTGATATTGGGAAGAGTTTTAAAGGTATGAAGGTCAATGAGAAACACAATTCCCATTGACTCAAGCAAACAGTTAGTTGTCTTACTGCCATTTCTTTTAAAAATCCTTCTCCCCCCCCGAGAAGAATAGTGATCTTTTTACAGATCAGAGCTTGAGACAGTGCCAGAGCTGTTCAGGGAGCTGAACAGCAGCTGCCTGTACTGCACCTAACTCAAGATGACACCATCCTTCCCTCATTTTTCTAAGCAAAAAGCTTGCCTGCTGTAAAGAAAAAAAATCAGATAGCTAATGTATGAATTTTGACAGGCAGCACAAATGACCTTGCTAATTGGAATGTTCTTGTATAATAACTTACTGTTCTGTGATTTATATTTCCAGAATAACTTGTAGAAGGTGATGGAATCTGCTATAGAAATGGTGATATGTGGAAAAGAAACGCACTTGTTCATACACCGTGGCCTTGATGATACACTGCTCAAAGAGAAGAAAATCAGGAAACTAGTTGTTTTGCATGTGTGGAAAAAGTGCTGAAATGATTTCCATGATGTAATTTTATGGTCACAGCAGCTTAGAGAGAAACATGCGTTGTATACCCACATGAGTTTATTCTTTTCTGTTTTTGGTTTGTGTGGGGTGGGCAAGTGTAAGCATACAAAAAGTACTCTTTGCCTACCACAAGATGCTCCCAATAGTGCCAGTGTTAGTGGTATCCTTGTCAAAAAACCCATCACCAGTCACTGCTTTGAGAGTGGGCCAGATTAGGCCCAAAGGATGTAATAGCATTTAGATTATTAGTATTTTTATTTGTGTGCATGGGCAAGGTCAGTTCATGCTTTTATAGTATAAATGGGACGGTGGTTATCGTACAAATATTGCTCCTCCCACTTTCAGCAAAACATTAGGAAAAAATTGTTCTTGTAATTACACACACGCAATGACATCAACAAGAGCTTTATTCCCAAGCTTTTTTTTAAAAAGACTACCCAAGTCATTCTTCTCCCACATACTAGTAACTCCTCTGTATAGACAGTAGTCATGTGTGCTTTGGTGAGCAATATTTCTTAGTCCAATGAGAGTTTTCTGTGCCTCTTTTTGTATTGTTTGATTCAGTAGTACTCAACTCTTAGAGCCAGATTCAGTCCAGGAGTTACAGATTATTGATTCCCACGCTGAATGTGGCCCTTAATGTTCATACTGTACAGTGTGTGGTACTGGGACAAATCTTAGGCTTTTTCTTAACAAACTGAAATTTTAAAACTGACTGATGCTTCTTCAGAAGAATAAGAATCATTCTCTAGCAGTAATGCCGCATTTCAAAAGAGAGCGTTGATTTTTTTTTTTTGGCCAAGAATACACGTGTAGAAGCAGGAACTAAATTACAGTTCATAAGCTTGTGATGCCACTGGTCTTTCACAAACAGTCTGTTTCAAGTAGAGAGTAAGTAGCAGCAGCTGATGAAATCTGAGGAAACTCAGTTTGTGTATGTAAGCAAGTATCACAGATAAAGAATCAATTATAAGTTATGTAGAGTCAGGTCTTCATGACTTGTGCATTTCAAGGGACCTTCTCTTTTTTTAATATGTTTCAACAGTTCTCCCAGAATAACTTACAAGAAAATATCTTTCTCCCTCACCAGAATAGTTTGTTTAAAAGTTCTTAACAGTTGCCTCTCTTTATGCCATTATAGGACAGTTTGATGAAATGTCATCATTTAATAGACGCACATTTCTGTAGATTCCCAGTGGTTTGACAAGGTTAAAAGCTAGAATGTTTGGTTGATGCGTCAGATTCAGGTGGTATATTTACATTGTAGAGCCTTTTATATAAATCCATTCCAACAACTCAGGGGCGTGTGGCAAATAGATCCAGGGACCTTCCTTTAAATGGGATTAACTTGAGCAGGTTGGGGGAGTCTGATCCTATAGCTTTCACACACACATAATCCCAGTGCAGAGGCTGTAAGGAAACCCAAGATGCAGCCTGCCTGGGAGATCAATGAGATTAATCATATGTGTCACAGTTATTTATGTGAATACATGTTTAAGGACTGGGCAGCATTTGTCACTGAAGAATTCATATACATGTGTTTTAGATCCATATGCAAATGCTTTGGTTTGGCCTCCATCATTGTAGCAATCCATATACATCTGGGAGACACTTGATCATTAATGGGAATCAGTGCAGGGATTTCACTGGCATTTCCGGCTCATCTTCAGTTATGGATTTCCCTCTTGTGATTTATAGGTTGCAAGTTCTGCAGTTCACTGCTTTAGTAGGCTTTGAAAACTGGAATGCTGTTGTGATTGTTTTGTCTTTGCAAACTGGTATGCTTAGTTATTGTAAAGCTGTTTGTATGTGGAAGGGCAGACTGCAGAAGAATCACAAGTTTTGTAGCCTCTGTTGTGGTAAGGCCAAATTCTTTTAACATATTATTTAACGGACTCCGTTCCTCATTCTGTTCATGTTTCATAGTTATAGGGTCGGAAGGGACCTTGACAGATCATCAAGTCCGACCCCCTGCCATGGCAGGAAAAAGTACTGGGGTCAAACGACCCCAGCAAGGTGTTCATCTAACCTCCTCCTAAAGACCCCCAGGGTAGGAGCCAGCACCACTTCTCTTGGAAGTTGGTTCCAGATCCTAGCTGCCCTGACTGTGAAGTAGCGCCTCCTGATGTCTAGTCTAAATCTACCCTCTGCCAGCTTGTGACCGTTATTTCTTGTCACTCCTGATAGTGCTCAGGGGAACAGGGACTCCCCCAATGCCTGCTGGTCCCCTCTGACTAGTTTGTAACAGGCCACTAGATCCCCCCTAAGCCTTCTCTTGTGAAGGCTGAACAGGTTCAGGTCCCTTAGCCTCTCCTCGTAGGGCCTGCCCTGCTGCCCCCTGATCATGCAGGTGGCCCTCCTCTGGACCCTCTCCATGTTGTCCACATCCCTCCTGAACTGCAGCGCCCAGAACTGGACGCAGTACTCCAACTGTGGCCTGACCAGTGCCGCATAGAGGGGGAGGATCACCTCCTTGGACCTGCTTGAGATGCATCTGTGGATGCATGACAAGATGCAGTTGGCTTTCCTGACCGCGTCCCCACCCTGTCGACCCATGTTCGTTTTGGCATCAATAATGACTCCCAAGATCCTTTTCTGCCTCTGCACTGATGAGAAGGGAGTTCCCCAGCGTGTAGGTCTGCTGCTGGTTCTTCCTCCCCAGGTGCAGCACCTTGCACTTGTCAGTGTTGAAACCCATCCTGTTCTCATCCGCCCACCTCTGTAACCTGTCTAGGTCCAATTGCAGCCTATTCCTCCCTTGTAGTGTGCCCACATCCCCCCACATCTTAGTGTCATCAGCAAATTTGAATAGGGTGCTTTTTACTCCCTCGTCCAAGTCACTGATGACTTTTGTCACAATGTGCACTAATTGTTTTAGGAAGTGAAAAACCCACCATGCTGCTGTGTGTAAGGGCTCTGCTTTGGGTTTCTCTTAAGTACCAGTTAAAAAGTGTTATTTTCAGAAAGTCACTTAATTAACATTTCCCCGCCAGTAATTTAAAAACCAAAGTTGTTTATGACTGTGCGATTCCAATTTTTGTGTATATATTAAACCAAATCCTCTCTATTTGACACTTTGAGTCTTTGCAATCTTTACCCAAAAAGACATTTTTATTTATGAAACATAATTTTTGTAAATATTGTGCTAATATAATACTTAAAATAAAACCATTTTAAGTTGTTTTTGTGAGTCTTTTCTTGCCACAGACATCAACTGTTTTAACAGCATCAGAAAGGAATTGTTTCAAGGAGCGTTGATCTATTTTTTTTCTTTTATCATAATAGCTGTGTAAATTGCAAAAGTGCTGTAAACAATATAAGTAGCCACAAACATTTCCATTGCAAATGTAAAATCGCTACAACAAGAGAAGTAGCTTAGATCGTATTACTCTTGAGTATGACCTGGGACATGTCTCAAAACAGCTTATAAATTCCACTTGACAGGGAGGAGGTAACTTGCTCTGTATATGTTAGACTGAGCTCTGAACATGGAGCTTGTTCAGCTGCTGCCTTGCCTCCATACTGAGATAACAGCCAAGGAAGGTGATTAGAAAAGCCTTACACACACCACAGAGTTAATAATGGGAGGGTAGTTCAATCTTTATGATTGTGCACAAAGATGCAACAAACAAGTTTTAAGTCCGAACATCAGCACAGCAATGGGCCATCTGGTAAGAGACATTAGTCACCTGACAAAGGGGCTGGCAGCCCTCACCTGGGTTGTAACGTTGAGCACGTGTTCCTACAGTCTGGTGTCCTTTAAAACTAAAGCCTTTAATTATTTAAATGAGTGCTAATTATTTGGAAAGGAAACTTTTAAACCATGTTAGCTAAGCAAGTCTCTGAGAAAGAGGAGGATTTTCCCAGTGGCATCAATACATCTTCCTTGAAGTTATCCATATGTAAATTGTCCCATCCCCCTCCACTCCTGTTAAAAGCAGCTCACTGGATATCTTGAGTTAGCAATGCAGGACAGCAAGAAAGGAGGTGTATGACTGCATAGCCTAGCGATGATGGCACCTGCTTCTGCATGTGACGACAAGTTCTGGATTTTGCCCCAGGATACATTACATATTTTTAATGAATTGCTATTGTAAAATGCATAACACATTTGAGCAGCACAAGTGGGAACCCAGGCTAGCCCTACTTCCAAGGACGGAATGTAAAAATTAGCATCCTGGTTCAAATTTGGTTCACAAGAGGTCTACACTGTAGCTGGAAAACACAGCTCGGCTCTCGTCTAGTAGATGTTGGTCAAACTGGATTCTAACATCAGCATACCTGAGTTCCAGTAAGTAACCCAGTGCACCAGAAGAGAAGACCAGTTAGGGAAAATATTCCTCAACCATACTAGTTAAAGAATCTGGTCCAGTTTGCCAAGTTGGCATGTCTGGTATAAGTTTTCCTATTGTACAAGAATATCTCTGTTCTGAATGAAACTTTCTTGTTTGATCTGTGAGTGCTGTCTTGCACGCTGATCATTGTTACTAGATTTACCCATTACTTTGGGGTGTGCTCATTTATTAGGGCTGGTTTCTAGGGTCTTGGTAATTCTGTCAGTGTGCTGCTTGTGTTACTATACGGAGCTGTATCTCTCCCTTCTGCAAGCCCTCACCCCCAGTGGAGCTATCTTGCAGGACTCAGTTTCAATGGGCCTGGGTTCCTCCAGTCATCAAATCAGTCATACACACAAACACACACAGATTAACGTGACACGCCTGACTTGGCCGGGTTGATCAGCATGGACAGGCTGACACCCTCATATGCCAAAAATCAGTTCATCAGAGCAACAATAAACTGCAGTCAGCCCCAAGCACACAGGTGAACAGAATCCCTCTGAATCTGGCTGGGTGTCCAGCTGACACCCTCATGGGCCAGCATTCAGTTCATAAGGGCATGTCTGAGTCAAACTAGGACAATCAGCCTGTACAAGATGATCCCCTTATGTGTTTCAAACTCAGCACGTCCCAATCTTTGGCCTCTGGATGAGCAGACCATACAGTATTTTTTGGGCTTCACAAGGATCTTTAGCTTAGGTAAAAGAAGCGTTGCTGCAGAGCACGGGAGGAAAGAGAAGCAGAGAAGGAAAAATATACCCAGTTACTACCAGTTTGACTATAAAAGTTATTTATTGCTAAGTATATGAAATATATAATGGTACTAGTAGTAATAGACATGCAAAAGAAAAACAAACACAAACAATTACAGTACTACCCTGGTTCCACTTAGTATTTGGGGAAACTTAGCTCAAGCTTAACTAATACAGTTCAGGTTCAGAAATTTATGCCTAGAATGAAAAGAGAGAGAGAGAGCTGGGATCTCACCAGTCCAAGGTACTCAGGCTGCAGAGCTGACAGGCACAGTCCTTGAAGGGAGATGATCTGTTCTTCCAGCGTCCCAAGAACAACAGGGGATGGTGTCCGCACAGGAGTTTTCTTTCTTTTTTTCTTTCTTTCCCAAGGTGAGGCTCGCCCCTTGCACTCCGGGCGTGCTGACCCCTGCGATTTCCCCAAATGCGGGAAACTCGACTGCATAATTTGTGGTAGTGGGGGACTGCGTTCGTTCGTTCGTTCGTTCGTTCTTTCTTTCTTTCTTTCTTTCTTTCTTTCTTTCTTTCTTTCTTTCTTTCTTTCTTTCTTTCTTTCTTTCTTTCTTCTTTCTTTCTTTCTTCTTGAAGCGCACACACTTTTTACAGATTTTTATACCCTCAGTTCAGCTGCTTCGAAGCATCCTTAATTGTGTAAATCATTGTCTTTTCTATTGGCAAGGGGTTATCTGGTTTGAAACATCTCAAGAAACTGATTGATAATCAGGAAACACTTAAGATTAGGGAGTAACCCAAATACTTGGGAGTCAGCTTGAAATTCCTATGGATGGCAGATATACTGATGGGATATCTCATGGTTTCTTCAGAAACAATAGATAGCTTGCAGCATCAGGATTTTGGATTTTTACTTGTTGTGCACAAGCCTCAGCTTAGCATGACTTTTCCATATCTTACTATAGTCTTTTAACAGACTTAAAGCAATTATTGGGGTGTTCATAACCTTTTGTGGAGAGGACTTCCACCAGTCGTCTCAGGAAAAGTATGACAACACCTGTGATTAGGGCTCCAACAAGCTGGACGCTGTGATGAACCCTTAACCACTGTTCAAATGTTGCCCATACCCGCTCTGACTCGGTCTCTTGCCTCAGCATTCCCTAACCCGGCAACTGAGTTTTAGTCAATCAAGTTTAAATAGGCCTCCCATAGTGGGACCGGGGAATGTACGGCCTGAGATGCCTATTAAACTTAGAGGTGTGTGTGTGTCTGGGGGGGGGGGGGGGGAAGTCCTTAGTAAATCCAGATTAGAACTGGTCTGATAAATGCTGAGCTGGGTGTGTGTGAACATGGGTTGATTAACATTTGGAGCACAGATTCCCCATCATGCAGTGCTCCCCTGCTTCTCTGGTCCCAGAATTCACTGCAGTCTCTGCTTCAGGCTTTCTGTTCTCCATCTCTCATGTAAATGAATGGTCATCTGGTTCCATCTCGGATGCAAATGAGACCTAGAGCAGTTGGTTCACTCTTGTCACCCTTATCTGGAGGGTTTTAGGTGTGTCTCTTACTGCATCTTGATCAGTTCCATTTATGTAGAGGAGGGGGGGGGACGGAGGGAGGGGGGGGGGTGAGTCAGACAGACTGCATCCTGTGCCAGGGTTCCCAAGAACACACAGCTGAGACGTAACATCATGGGAAAAAGGGAGACCAGGCTTGTGAAATTTTCCCTCCGTTCTGGGTTACTGGGGCTGGGACTAAAATGGCAATGCCCTAGCAATTGTCAGTGGCAGACACAGAGAGGCTGTGCATGTGGTGCAGGTTGACCCACATGCCAGACTTAACCTTAGTGCCTTTCAAGCCTGGTTGTGGATGAGGGAGACACCTTCAGAGCATGAAGCTGAGATGCCCTCTGGGTCCTGATGGGCTTGGTGAAGGTCCCTCAATGAGATCTGAACCTACTTCTCTCAGCCTAGAAGGGATGTCCAGTGAAGCTGTTGGTGATCTGTTTGTTGTTCATCTGTCTGTAGAATAGCGGGTGAGATCCAAGCAGTCACGGTGGATCTTTTCTATCTTACTTAGCCAGATAAAGTGCCTGAAGCGTTCATCCAAAATTACTACCCAGGGACTCTCTAACCTCTACCAGAGTCAGAAAATTAATTTGCCTGTGCATTTTCCTAAGCTTCATTTCATTTGAACTAAATCTTCTCTACAGCCATATGATGGTGAGAGTACTTTGACCTGCCATCTGAATAGAACTGGCTCTTCCAAAAGTCTCTGTGGCTGTTGTCACAACCAAGGGAGACAAAGGTGCAGCAACATAAGTACGTTCAGATTGTCTAAATGAATGTCAGGCTACGTAAGCCTACTAAGAGCTTGCTGAGCTGGAGCTATGTATACTGCCACGGTAGAACTGTAGTTTAGGACTGCCAAGGTAGAACCATCTGCTGTGACTGGGAGTCATCCCATCAACGCCTCCAGGTGGCATCTGTAGCATCTGCTCCCCCTGGAGCTCAACACATACCATTAATGAACACTATCCCATAGCAGACACAGTTGGAGGGGTAGGCCTATTTGCCTTAAGGACAAGTAGCATCATGCCTCCAGATGTATGAAGGAGGTCGCCCACAGTGAAAGTGGGGACAATTACTCAAAGGGTAAACATGAAGCTAATAGAAGTTTTAACTCTTGATAACTACTTGGCTATCCAGAGCATAACAGCTTCAATGGGAAGGCCTGTCAGCCGATACAGGTAAGGTGCCTTATGGTTAATTAAGCAGCATCCTTAGGAAGTAATGGAAAGGTGTTTTAAAATTGCTCAGGAGCAGAAGGGTGTTTAATCTTTCCTGAATGCTATCACCAGAAGAAACGGGGGGGGGCCAGGACAGGGGGACTTTTTAATTAGGCTGTGTCAAGAAGAATAGTTTCAAAGGAAGGAAGGGAGGTGTTGTTTCTTCCAGAGTGCACTGTGGCATCATGGTTACAGTTATTACTGAAGGAGTGAAAGGAGTTCAAATCCTCTCTGAGAAGGAAAAGGAAAGATGTGGTGCTTGCCGCAGACAGCCTTTAAGTAATGGGTTCTAGGGGAAGAGCAAGAGAATGAATATGGTCAGAGACATCATTTTCTTTTTGAGTCCTTTCTAAAGAGAAGCATCCCACAGGAAAGAGTCTCCTTAGACCCAGATGTTCAAACTCATCCAGTGCAGAGGGCTGCATGTGTGTTGCTGAGCCAGTCTGTGAGCTGGACTGGGACTGACCCTTTGTGCAGAGCTCCTGGAGCCGGGCCCAAGCTGTGCACCATGCATAACACATGCCAGCCAGTGTGGAGTCCAGCCCAGGTGCCACAGACAGTCCGTGTCCCATGCCATGGACAGCCTGGGTACCACACACCATGTGGGGCCAGCTCAGAGGGTCAGGGCCCTAATCCTAACCCATAGGCCAGGTCTGGCCTGCGGGTCTTATGTTCAACACCCCTGCTTCAGACAATTTTAGGTCCTGATGCCTTCCATCAGCTGTGAAGAAACAGTTGCTTGTGCTTGAACATGTGCTTGATCACTGTCTCTCTCTCTTTCCATCCAGGGACATACCAGTTAGCCTCCCTTCAAAGTGAAGAGCAAATTGTGATGCTCTGTGATTGATTTAACTGCCAACACAGGATGGGGGAGTGTCAGGCTTCCCCACAGGCTCTGGCAGAAGTAACTGCTTTCATCCCCAGAGGGGGCATCACCAGCAGCAGCCTCTGCCTTCCTTGTTCCCTTTTCAAGGAGGGCCCTTGAGGGCTTGGGGGCTGCCATTCTTAGCTGAGTCTTAACCATGAGGTTAAGAGGACACTCTTTACAAACAAGCAACAAAACACACGCTTGTGTCCCCTCATGCCATGCAAAGTAACAGTTTAACAAAAGACTCAGGCAGTAGCCTGACAGAAGGCTGGCTTCCCATTCCACAGAGACAGGACATGATCCAGGGTCATCAGTATAAGTCAGTGTGCTCAGAGTAAAACTCAGGCTCTATCCTTTCTTGCAGGGCTAACAAACCTTAAACTGGTGCAAGGTACACTATCTTTTAAGAAAAACAAGAGATTTTTTTTTTTTTTTTAAGAAGCCCATTACAGCCTAGTGGTTAGAGTTTGAGGTTGATGAATCAGCACAGAAGAGATTTCTACCTCGGGGAGGATCCCTACCACACACACACGCCCCTCTCACTTGTCTGCAACACCACATCCTCATCTGGATCAAAATCAAATGACAGTTACAAAACCGGCCTGTTGACACCCCTTGGAGCTGTGGTTTGAGCCAGTATTCAAATCCAGCATAGGGTTGTGAATGCTGGCTCAAAACCTGGCACTTAAAACCTTTACACCTGGACATTGTTACATGCCGGGCATGTACAATTTATGTGTACAAAATGGGCTATAGGCCACTCCCATATCCTAAATACGTTGTGCCTTTTATGCTTCACTGGGTTGCATGCTAGCCCTTATCTTATTGTTACTGCACCATTTGCTCCCTAACCACTCCTGATTCTGAGAAATTACAACATGCTCATAAAGTCTGTAGAGCCCACAGACCAAAAGCATTGCTCTTTGACTTAGCTCATCTCCAAATACGTTAACTAATTAAAGAAAGTAAAATATATTATCATACAGGACAACCAAAGTATACATTTTTCTCTGCTAAATGTATGTACAGAGGAAACTACACTATGGGAATTTCATCTGTATGTGTGAAACCTGTTTGGGAGGAGTGCTTTGCCCTGTTGTTCCATTTGTACTGTGCTAAGGCCTGCTGCCATATTAGTTGAAAGCCATCTCATCCTCCAGCTCTCATGAAATCAAGACACATCTCTCAGTAGCTTTTTCTCAAGTGGTAGAATAGGTAGCTTGAGACGAAGAGAGGATCAGACTAAGTTGATCTACTGAGATTCAGCCCTATCATTGACAGAGATGTTGGCATATAAATATTACACAAGCATAGTATAAAAAGGGGCTGAGACACAGGCGCAGCCCATCCACCTCTCTCAATGCCCTAAGGGAGCGATTCAGGCACTGCATGCAAATAAGCCTCCTGTGGCTTGTCTATGCTAACTGTCCTGGGTTTGCCCAGGTTTTTTGAGGCATGGGGACCTACTGAAATCAGGGCAAATTCCATTTGATTTCACAGTCCAAGTGTAGCACCCAACACCATTTTTGTAATTGAGCATGGTGCCCCCCCCATGCCTCTGATTGGCCAAGGGCCTCTGGAAGTCCCACCCCTCCCTAGAGATTGACAGATGACCAGAGCTTGCTAATGTGTCAGTTAATGGCTTCAATGGGCTTAATCCTTCGATTAAGCCCCCAGAAGCCATTAACCGCATCCTAGACAGCTTAATAATGTGTCAGTTAATAGCTTCCATGGGCTTGATCAGGGAATTAAGCCCATAGGAGTATTAATTGATACATTGGCAAGCTGCCTAGGGTGTGGTTAATAGCGTTTGTGGGTTTCATCATACACCAGGCAGCTCCTCGCACAGCACTGCCAAAACACCTGGGTGCCCTGGCAGGTGGGCAGACAGGCTGGTAGTGAGGGGCTGGGCATTTGCAATGCAAAAAAATGCAAAAAAATTAAAGCAAAAAAAAAAAAAAAAAAAAGGGAGAAGTCAGGCTTCTTTGCAAGCTCCTGGGCTGGGCCCTAACTGGCTCCTGGACTGAGGCTGTTGGGAGCTCAGCCTCTGATTTGCTCCCTCTTACTTTCCTCCCCCCCCCCCCCCCTTTTTCTCCCTTGACCCATGGTTGAGGACAGCAGGGCTTCCTGCTGTTTTCTATTTTGCAGCTCCCCCCACTCACCAATTTCACACCTTTCACGGTCCCCATGCTTTTTCCTGAGGACCAGACTTTTTTGCAGAGACTGAGCAAATTCATGGTTTCCACAAAAACTGCAAAATCATGAATTTGGTAGGTCCCTAGGCATAGGGCCATACCAATGAATGTTGTGCCCATAAAAAGTGAACCGCCACTTCTTCTAAGTTTTCTACTATATACATCCTGTAGTTATAAAAAGCATTCTAACAGTCTGTAAGAGAGAAAAAAATTGCTTAGTGAATGGGATGTCTGTTTTTCTCAGGTATGGACTACATTGTCTTCTAGTGGTTTATCCACAGGGGACAAGTGTTTTAAAGCTACTCAAAACCAATAATATAGTTAAGGGTGGGAGGGTCAGGCACCAGACACAGGCACCAGTTTTGAGGGGGTGCAAGATTGGTGGTGGCCACTGCTGCCAATCTGCCCAGTGCTGCCAAGGGCACAAAAATTACTTGTTACTCCTATGTTCATGATCTACTAGTAACAGAGGCTGTCAGTGCCCATGTTCTTGGGTTAATGGGTATACAGCTCATTGCTGAGCCCAGAGTGCTGCTTCACAATAATACTTGGATTAGTTGGGGATATCCACCGGCTAATGATTACCTGATAGTGAAGGTAACTATTGTGTGTGCAAAAATGATGAGAAAACATGTAAGTGATCACCTTAAACATAACAGTAGGGGATGGCACTTCTTTAGAGAATTATGCAGACACATATATACTTGCTTTCCAATCCAGCACCCAGCCCCTTGTCTTTTCAAAAGTAGCTTCATAGCTACTCATCCATGAAGGTATTATAACGAGGGATCTGGGTTTTCTGTTTCCCGTGGAAAATGGAAAAAAACACAGATTTTCCCTTTTAACTGAGAAAGAGTTTTCATTTTAATGGAGAAACATGCGGATTTTCCACTTTTGCAAAAAGCTCTCTTCAGGCTGGCAGAGTCCCAGCCTCCAAAGGACTCAGGGGAGTGAGAGAAGGACAGTCAAGGAGGGGGCACCATGTGCATGTGCACGTTTACACATGCACGTGGCACCAGGGAGCTTGGAGAGCAGCTCCTGCAGGTAAATCTGGTGCGGGGGAAGGGGAGATTGAGGCCCCTCCTAGGTAGGGAGGAAAGGAAGGAGGGAGTTGGGCAGGGCTGGGGCTGGGGCTGCAGCCTTGCTGGAGCAGTGTGTGGAGCTTGGGGCTTGGGGCTGGAATGCACTGCCCCAGAGCCCCAGTGGAGAGCAGGACGGAGCCATAGGCAGCTCATCTGGGAGGTGGGGCTGGCTCCCTACCACTGTATGCACTCCCAAGGGGCCATGGGGGGCATATGCCCCCAAGAGCTGTGTTTAGGGCAGGCTGCCCACTGCAGGCTCAGGCTCCCCATCCTGCTGCCTTCCCCCCAGGACCTCCGTAGCCCAGTGGGTGGGACCTGGTGCAGCAGGGCAGAGCAGGGTTGGGCAGGAAAGCTCCTTGCCACTGCAAGCCCCATACTGCCCTGGCAAGGAAGCCCCTGCCTGCCCAGCAGCAGTGGAGTTAGCAGTGTGGAGTTGTGCTACCTACTTGCTGGGCAGGGGACAGCTCACCGTGGCAGGGTGGAGTTCCCAGCAGTGCTATGAGTCTCCCCGCCCAGCCCTACTATACCCTGCCACTCTGGACATGGGTGATTGGTGCCTCCTGAGTGTGGGGGGGCACCCGCAGACACCGCCACCAGTGTCAGTGGCAGAGGCAGAGCTGGCAAGCACCTGCAGACGCCACCAGTGGTGGCAGTCCTGTCAGAGGGGGCACATGCCCCCCTGTGCCCTCCCTACACGTCACCCATGACTCTGGATCTTGCCTGCTGGGCCATGGAGGCCCTGTGGGGAGGGCAGCAGGGTGGGGAGCCCAAACCCACAGCAGGCAGCCTGCACCTGCTCCCCTTACAGGCTCTGCTCCAGCTGTGCAGCCCTCAGAGCAGGGAAGCCAGGCTCTGTGCTCTGCTCTGCCACAGCAGCTGCCACCGCCTGCTGGCTGCAGCCAGGGCTCAGGCGCTGCAGCAGGGGACAAAGGGGCTGTGGACCCAGGTTTCTGGCCCTGTAGGCTTGGCAGCTAGGGGCCCCCTCCGGCAGGGCATGGGCTATAGGTGGGGAGTAAGGGGTACTAGCAGGGCTGGAGGGCCGTGATTTGGGAGTGAGGACCCTGGACCTGCATCCTCATGAGCGAAGGGGTTAGGGGGAGTTCTTATTTTCCATGATACAATACCCAAAATCGAATACCAAAATGTATAGGTACTTAGCATTTATTTTATTACAGTGATTGAGACACTGGTAGGCTTCCAAATTGCTTTAAAGTTGTAAATATATCAGTAAAACATTGTGTTCAACTGATACATATATATATATAGTGACGTTTCATTTTAATTGCAGATTTTGGGGGTTTTAATCAGAGAATTCATGATTTGTATCAGAGACTTTGCGATTTTTAAATAGAGAAAAATCAAGATCCCTGGTTGTGATGTTTTACTGAAGAAGGACATCATTTTATTTACAGCCTACAATGATTTTTTAAATAAGGACATGGGAAGCCTTGGATGCCGGCCTCTGCCTGTGTGAGACACTGCATTCTGCTTTGGGGGGTGGGAAATCTGCCAGGTCCACCAGGCCCCCTCAAAGGCAGCCAGGAAGACCATCTGCTGAGAGCACTTTTTGACAGTGCTCTTACCACTGTTAAGATATCTCTTTAACTGAATTATCTCCAGTTAAAAATTGTGTATTACAGTCATATTGACAATATGGCAAAGATAAGACAAGTGCGTGTGTATTCCCTATGCTCTCTGCCTCAGTTCACCAAACCAATTGATGACACTGTTAGCTTTACATTTACCTGCATTTCTGTGTTGTGGTTGGAGGCCATCAAGTTCTTGCTATGGGGAGGCCAACACTGCTGTTTACAGCCTGATCTTTAGTCCACAACTTTCAAAAACTTCCAGTTCACTTCCCACAGTACCACACTATATTCCTTATCTGCGAATTGAAGTAGTCAGTCAGAGTCTCATCCCAAAGTATAGCTAGCCATTTTTTTTTGGAAGCAGATATTAATGGTGTTTTATTTTACAAACTGATTAAGATCCTTTGTAAATGGAAGGGATTAATCAGCAAACAGAAACCCACACAGTTTCCAAATGCCACATCTTTTCCTCAGAAGGTATTTGTACTAAGGCTGCAAAATAAGTGAACCCTCCACCCCAGTCTTGGATACCAAACCTACATTATCCCAGCTGTAAAAGACAACCTCATCTAATGAAGCAGGCTGTTGCCCACAACAGCTTATGCCTCCCTGACATAGTTAGTCTCTAAGGTGCCATCATATCTTGCCTTCTTCCCCAAGACATTATTCTTTCTCTACCCCCACCCTTCATGCAGTCATTCTAAGCTTTGTCCTAAGGTGGTTCAAACAAAACTATAGCTCTGTCACACCTTGCAAATATACAAGCATTAGCATTGCCCAGGACGAAGTGATCTTATCATTATTGTCAAACCCAGGTCTTAATAGGCCTAAAATCAGGGGTGGGCAATTATTTTGGGCAGAGGGCCGCTTACTGAGTTTCGGCAAGTCATTGAGGGCCTCATGACAAGCAGCCCAGGGCAGACTAATATTAATTTTCTAAATTTTTTAGGGGCCCCGCAGGCCAGATAGAATGGCCTGGCAGGCCACATCCGGCCCCCAGGTCACATTTTGCCCACCCCTGCCTAAAATAGTCCTTCCACAGTTGTGACTCTGCTGGAGCTTCCAAAAGGCCTTAGGGATAGGATCTGAAATCTATGTGCTCATTTGGGACCAAGTTGTACCTCTTCCCAGCACACAATTGTAATACTTTCATTTTTTTAATGTACCACTTCTGTCTTAACTATATTTGTTACTTTCTGCATCTTTCAACATAGTTCTCTTTCCAAATCTTACCAAGAAAATGAGAAATATTTTTATTCCTTAGTTGAATTTACTGTGTTTTCAAATACAATAGGCACCTTTCCTTCCAAAATTCAGTTTCTGAAACTATATGTGAGGAACTACAATAATAGCAATTTCTGCCTCTGCAGGGAGAAGGGAGAAGTGACATTGCAGGGCTGTATGGGCAGCTTCCTAGCTGCTGGCTGTGGACAGCTGCACCCCAACCCCCCACCCCTTCACACCACGCCCAGAGGCTTCTGCCACACAATATTGCTACTTATCAATATTTTCAAAGAAAGGTCCTTTTTTCCCTTCATCTGGCTTTCAGACACAAGGTGCATATCTTACTCAGGGGTGTGCAATATGCAGGAAAATATAGTAATGGTAATTTGTACATGCAATGTGTTTTCCATTATGATCTGTTTTTTACAAGCCACAGTGTATTTAATTGAGCTATGCCATATGCCAATTGATAAAGTTACAGAACTGGCAAGCATTAAAGGTGACTTTATATAGTACTTCCATATGATTTCTACCAGCTTCCTACATAATTTCTTATTGTTCTCTATAAAATATGTTTATACAATAAATATAATGTGCCCAAGCTGCAACTAGAGTCTGTTGATCCCCGATAGGCCTTTTTGGACCACAGATAAGACACTCATGGAAGACGATTATCCTTGACTGCAAGGGATTGCCAAAAAAGAAGTATAATGTATAGTGTGATATAAAATATAAAATGTAAATTCCCTAATTTTTACATTAAAAAAAAAAGAGGGTAGAAGAGTATTGCCCATTTTCCAGATGCAGGGCCCAGGATGTATTATGTTTACCATATGCAGCCACACAAATATTGATTGGTTTTTTAAATGGATACATAAATAGCAGCAGGTATAAAGTGCCTGCAGAAAAGACAAAGTGCAAGGTTGGTTCCTGGAAAAACCATATTTAAGCACCTCATCAACTCCAAATGGGAGGCCAACTCAGCAACATTACAAACTACAGCGCTTGCACTTCCAAATTAGGCAGCTGGATACATATGCCCAGTTTGGGACACACTAGCACATGCAAAGAAGCTAGACAGTGCTGAATGAAAGTTGGTGTGCATTACTGGATGCCTTAAACCAGGCTTGTCCAACATACAGCCTGCAGGCAGCCATGCGGCCCGCCAAGCCATTTTATCTGGCCCGAGGTGGCTGTGGCAGTGCCACGGAGTGCAGAGCCTCCGGAAGCGCTGCCATGGAACGCGGAGCCGTGGCAGCGGTGGTGGTGGCGGTGGCACGGTAGCAGCGAGGTGTGTCGGGCAGGGCCGGCCCAAAGGCCCCAGCTGGCAGCGAGGGGAGGGGAGCTGCTTACCCCCGTGGGGCTGGGCTCATCAGTGAGCCAGGTCCTGCCGCCACTGCCCCGAGGAGAGACAGCAGTGATAGTCTGCAAGGGTGGAAAGAAGCTGTCAGTGAAAAATGAATAAGTAGGAGACAGGAAAAGAGCAAAGAGGGACACAGAAAGAGTGACAGGAAGTCATGGAAAAGAAAATAGGTCGAAATTAGAAAAAACAAAAGTAAAACAGGGAAGAGAGGGGGAGGAAAGCAGGGGGAAAAAGGCCTAAGGGAAACAGGACAGTGATAATAGTACAAGGTGAAAGAGGCTCTCAAACAAAAAGGAAAAGGAGGAAATCAGGAAGACAAAAGGCAGAACAAATAGGGAGGAGGGGAAGAAAGGTTGGGGAAAAAGAAGAATGTAAGAGGTGGGGTCAGGCAGGTGCCTGGTGATGAATCAGATGTCAGGCAGGTTGTAATGTGTCATAAATCCAATGTCTATGTTAAGTACATGAACTATTGAGTCTGTGAAAATAAAAATAAGCATCTTTGTCTATATAGGTTTAATTTTTTTATTTATTCAAAATATACCACCAGGATGGGAAAAGAGGATGCAAATACGGGAACCAGAGAACCAATCTCCCCACCCCACGACTGCATTACAGGCAGTGATGCCAGCTCTGCTCTGCGGAGCCTGCAAGGGAAGCCTTGCACTGGGGGAAGGGAAACCCCCACGAGACCCCACATAGCTGCGGCAGGGTCCCAGGCAGGCTCGGAGGAGTGAGTAAAACCCGAAAGGCAGCAGGAATTCACCTGCAGCCCCCCTGCCCCAGCCCCAGCACTACAGGGAGAGCTGACACTCTGGGCTAGGGGGGGTCATCCCAGAGACCCCCAAAAGTCCCACCCAGGGGCCTGAGCACACTGAGGAGTGGGTAAAACAACCCTCCCCCCCCCACCCCACAGCACACAGAGCTCATACTGAGCAGGGGGGGGAAACTCTCCATAAGACCTCCCAGAAGCCCCCCAGACCCTGGGCAGCATGTGGATTGCAGGGTGGGCTCTACCCCCCATATCTGCTCCAGTGGTGTGGCCTGTGCCACCGCCACTCTCCCAGTGCCAGAGCTGGGGCTGGGGCTGCAGCTGGTATCCCTGCCAGCCCCGGAGACTCTCAGCAACCTCCATAGGTGGTTTTCTTGCTGCTTTCCACATGACTGCCTCTTATGGATTTCCTGCCCCACCCCCTGCCATTTTTACTGGGGGTGTTGGGGGTGGAGGATCTCAATTATACAAGGTTGGGGTGGGGGAATTCTTGGGACACTCTTCCCTGCCTAGAAATTGCAGCTGAGAATGTGACAAGTTAGAAGACACTCGAGTGATTTCTCTCTTTCTCTCTCTCTCTCTCTCCCCCGCCCGCCTGCCCGCCCTCGCCAGAGTGTTCAGTTTGGGTCGCCGGCCCACTGGGTGATAAAAAGTTTGTGATCCAACCCCACATTCAAAAAGGTTGGACACCCCTGCCTTAAACCAACGAATATCAATAGTCTCCATCTACTTGCCAGAATCAGCCCATCAGAAATCAGCAGAGCAGTAGCAAGCAAAATAGAACACACCTAGAAGATTGAAGAGAAGAGGCACCCACTCAGTGGCTATGTGTAGTGGTGCACAGGGGTGTATGTGCACCCCATGAGAGCGCTGGTGCATTGCCTGACAGCAGCATTTCCCACTTAGGGGATGGGCAGGGGGGGCAGGTAAGAGTGCTGGTAGCCTCCCCCCCCTGCCCCCCCTGAGAGCACTGGCCGGGGAGTGAGGGCGCCAGGAGAAGTGATCCCCGTGGTCCCCCCATGACTGATTGCACTGACTGGGGGGAGGGGGTCCCCCTGCGTCCGACTGCACTGGCTCTGAAGTTCTAGCGGCATGTGGTCAGCCGTGGGGGGACACCCCCTGGTCACTGACTGGCCACTGGGGGGGTAAGTGCCCCCCCGACTCAGGAGGCAGCAGTCGCCCATGCACCCACTACATGGCCACATTGCAGCTTCCAGTAGATAAACATCTTGGAAATTTTTCTCTTTACAGTGCAGCCACTGGATGAAACAGCAACAACCACACAAATGAAAATGTGGCCATCACAATTAGAGATGATCCAGGAATAAGTTAGGATGACTATCGATACTGCCAAACATCTCCCTGCAGGCACAGAGTTTGATTGGCTAACACGGAGAAGCTTGAAGTGCCTCTGAACAGCTGTTAGTAAGACTGTAGTTAACATGCAGCTGTGGGGATGGTATGTCTTATTGTGTTTTCCTTGTACTGTCCCTTGAAGGCCAAGTCCTCATGTTTAGCACTGCAGGGTTCAGTTGCTTGTGGCAGTTTTGCAGCACTGGGGACTCCATTTTCTCTGCCATAAGGAGCCAGAGGCATTCTTGGTTCCTCTCCCTCCACAGGACTGGACTGGTATCAAGTCAGAGGCAGAGCAAGTATAAGTTCTGCATGCATCTACTGAGGGCAACTGTTAATATCCACCCTGGATATGATTCTAGAGAATTATAAAACTGTAGTTCAACACAGGGGTGTCCAGAGTGTTATTGCTGAACTCACAACATATCAGGGGATACTCCAACAATGCAAACACCATATGTGAATGCATAGAAAACTTTCAGACTAGAGAACAACTACTGGCCTGCCCAAGGATACAGGAACTATGCAGTAAGGGGGACCTCACTAAGGTTACAGATCAAGCAGTAACAGCAGCCCAAATGTAAACATGATGACAGGACATGAGAAGAAGAAGAAATATGTGCATAGCACTGTGAAATGGCCATTTCCCTGCCACCAGCTTCCAGTCTATTTTCCTTCTTGCTATGAGAATCTGGCTAATTTGCTCTCTCTCTTTCTGGTCTACTACCCTCTAAAGGAGAGTTCAGAATTAGTCAGAAATGTCCTTAACAATTCACACAGGGCATGTTGCAGTGAAGGCTAAAGCACTGTCGGAGAAGAAGAAGGTGAAGATACTATGCAGAAGTTATATGCAGTTTGGTAGCCATCTATCTGCAGGTCTCCCACTGCTGCCTTGAAACCAGTTTGCTTCTCTTCTGTCTGCCCCTCATGCTATTACATGAACTCCAAACTTCTAACCATCCAGAAACCCAAATAAATTTCTTTTTCATCTCCTACATCTCCCAGAACCGGTAGTGCCTACTACAACGCAAATAAGTAATTTCAGTACTTGTTGGATTTTTGCTTTGTGGGGTGTATTTAGAATTACTGTAAAGCCCCCTACACAACACTTTGAGGAAATAGTAGCATAACAAAGGGTAGGTGACTGGGCATGAATGCCTTGTGCCTCCAGAGGCTGGACGGGCATGGCGACCGCCCACAGGTGGCGGTGGCAGTGGTGGTGTTGGCAGCAGGGGCCTGGGAGCAGCGAGAAGGGACTGCCTGCAGGCAGCCAACAGTGATGTCGGTGGTGAGGGCAGGCAGCAGTTGCGGTGGTGGGGAAGGGTGGCAAGAGGCAAGCAGCGACTGCCCGCAGACACTGCCAGCAGCCGCAGTGGCAGCCAATCTCACCAGGTGCACATGCACCCACATGCACTCCCTCTACACATCGCCATTGTAACTGGGGCACCAACCCCAGGAGCCCGCTTAGAGGAGGCTGCAGAATGGCAACTAGCTGGACAGACTCTGCCATCCAGAGAGCAGATCCTAGCAGTCATACTAGGAAAGAGTGAAGGATTTTGCATTCACTTAGTATTGCTTCATAACTCAGAGTAGCTCCTTCACAAATTGGATGTTGCCACTTAATGCAACACACACAACATGGGGATTTGTGAACATGCCGAGATTTAATTAAGCCAGTGTCCAAGAATGTTTCTGCTGTGTGTTTGATTATCTGGCCTGTGCTACCTTTTCACTCTGCAGTTTTACCACATGCTTGCTTGATTCCCCAAATAAATTATACTTTTGGTTTTCCATTTCCACAGGACAAATAAAATTGATTGGCAAGGCAGTTGTTATCTCAGCCAGTTGACTCCGTAGCATGAGATGACTCCAAATTTGGATATTACTTCTAATGCTTCTGGGACAGATGCTGTTATAGGAGTAGAATATCATCTGCATACATTAGAAATTGGTTTGCCTCCAGTTAAATATCTTTCATTATCCTTGTAGTTGTCAGAGATATGGTTGACAATTCAACCCCAAGCACATCAAGGGGCATATTAGTATTTTTGATCATGGCCTAGCTCTCCCACCCAAGTAGAAAGCTGGACTGTGAAAGCTCACAGAGCAGAGGGGCAAAGACTACTTGGTTATCTGGTTCATTCTCAGAGCAAGCTGCTCTTCCTTCCTTCCATCTCTGGCCACAGAATAGCAGTATAATAAGGGGAGTTCTACTGCAGGGAGTGAGAAACTGTTTTAAACTGTTAGGGCATGGTTTAATTCCCTTCTTCCTAAGTTGGAGGTTAGACTCCATTATAATAATTAGTTCTGAAATATTCAGATGCAAGATTCGCACATTGCAGATTCTCATTGTCATTATAAAGTATTCATTTAATGTGACTGTTTGCCCATACTTACAGATACTGTGCATGTGTGCTGATATTAAATAGTTTGAAATTTAACATTTCAGAATTGCAATAAGCTTCCTAAATTGTAGAGACCTGGCTGGGCAAAGAGTGCTACCTCTCCTCCTAATTTCCAGGTACCATATTTCATTAAGAGTAGTTAAAATTACACTAAGGCTTGGAACAGATGTTGCATTTTTCCCTGGACAAGTTGTGACTGTTTGTCTTGGGATTGGCAGGTACACACTTTGCCTTTCTAATCAGGGTCTAGTGAATGGCTAAAAGTGCTACTTTTCTGCCATTGATTCAATGATGCAATCTTGGGACAGTAATTCAGACAAATTTTGTGATGCCCCAGAATAAACTGTTAGCACTTCTTACCCTGTAAACTTTTTAATGGTTTGTCCCAGGGCAATGGACATGGATGTCTGAATGACTGCACTTTGTTGTGGGATAAAATGGTTTCTCCTGGAACAAATGCAATGTCTATTTGTAGCCTCTAGCTTTAGCAAGCATGATGCACTTGCTCTTCATGTAAGACATTACTATTTTGCCACAAGTATGTCATAGGATTGCAAAAAGAGAGGGAAGGTTTTCTGCACAACTGTGAAACGTACCCATTAAACAATCTCTGTATGGCGACATGGCCCATACTATGAAACAGCTTGGAAAGCCCTGCTGTATAATATAGAACAGTGCACTATTATTCTGTGCTAGATGGAATCAGAACTGCTCAACAGCAGGTCACATGCTTGATTGATTTATATAAGATGTTATCTAGATCAAGTGCTGCCCTACTGATCACTCAAGATTGGAATGTTTTTCCCTGCTGCTCTCATGAAATTCCAATCAGCCATTGTGTGTAGCACAGGGACAGCTGTGAAGTGCCTGATGAACATGTGCTTGTTGCAGTATTTATCCAATTGACAGGAAAATAGATGGAAGAAGCTTTCATTGTTGCCATCAACCATCAGAGCAACACCAGTAAGAATCTGAACAGGAAGAGAGACAGCTTAATTTCTTACCCGAACTTTGATTTTCTTACCCACACATGTAACAATTAATGCTTAAGGTTACTTTGTTGGTTTTTTTAATCCCTGAGCATAACAATTAATGCTCAAGGTTACAGTCACTAATTATTAGGAAAGAAAGATTTTTTCCCCTACATTTTCCAGTCTGCTCGGTTGGCATATTTGACAGCATGCTGAACGCAGTCAATTTTCTTTTTTACCTTGTGAAATCATCTAGCTTCCCCTGCTTATATAAGTGGTTTTATATAGCAACAGAGAGGGAAAAACATTTTAATAAATAAGAAAATCATGATTAAAATGGGAGAGAATGGCTGGCAGCTCAAAGGAGTTGTAGGCCTGAAAATTATACAGCATTAACGTTTAAACAATAGCAAACTGACTGTGTCCTTTCACATTCAGAATAGTCAAATAAGCTTCATTAGTCATGGTACAAGAGTTTTATTGCCTTTTGAAATGATGTATGTTGCATCTATGCCGGACACAGTATCTGTAGTATATGGCACAGCAGAGCTGGGGGAGTGCTGAAATAGCAACACTGCTAAATGCTTTCTTTGGGGATCTTTCCTTGCTGCACACAACAAATATGACATCACCAATTCATCAGTACCTGAAGAAATGAGCTTCAGCCCATGAAACCTTGTGCTGTCTCTCTATGCATCTTATCTATTTAGTCTAGAAAGGTGCATCTCTACCCTGCCTCACCAATTCACATCACCTGAACCTCTTTTCTAGAATATGTGAACTGCTCATTGTGACTGCAGTTATTTGCCCTTGTTTGGTCTACCAGGTTTCTGGTTTCAGTGCCCTCCCAGAAACACCCTTCTGATCCTGATAAAATGTAGGACTCTCTGTGCTGGGACCTGGGTGAGAGTTACACATGTGGGTGAGGATGCCCTTGTGGCTCTGGACCCAGCTCTCCCTCCATGGTTCAGCACTGGTGCTACTACAAGATGATCATATCTTCTTCCACCAGCCTCACCTACTCCACTGTGGCAATCTTTACCTGCTCTCTGTCCAGTACTAGCCACCTGTGAGATTATGGGTGAGCCCTTTCCTCAGCCTTGACTGACTACCCTAGGTGTCCCTAACTATTAATGCTAGGCATGGTTTTGGGGTGTGATTTTGATTTGGATTTCTTGGGGAAGTTGTTTTTAGTTTTGTTTTTTGCCCACTGGTAGGGCCCAGAGCCAGTTTAAATTGCTATAAGTGCCCACAAATTTGATTTGGATTTGACCATACATTCACTTTACAGCAAAGGGGAACAGCTAGGAATTTAGGGAAGGGATTCACAACAGCCAGCAAACTAAGCTAGCCAGTGGGAAATAGCAAAGAGAAGGAGAGCTGTGTCTCAAGTCCTGCTTCTTCCCTAGGCTACCTACCTGCAGCCATGAGTTGGGTACCTACATGAGACAATTCACTGCCTGACACCTATGTAGCTTTTCACAGTATTAATTACACTCCTGAAGTTTGAATAAGCTCCTTTAATTCCACTACAGCTTGAGACTGATTAGACAGGTTAGGAGGAACCCAGAGGCATACATACATATGGCAGTTATATCACATGTAAAAATTTAGTGCAATTAAAATCAGTTCAAGAGTACAGCTTGTAGGGGGAAAAAAAAGATGTATTAGGGCAAAGGAAGTAAAGTATCTAGGATTACTCATAATGGCCCCGAAAAGATTTGGCTAACTCCCTTCAATTTCTGAAAATCCCTCTTTAAGTATCTTTAAATATCCTACCCAGTTCTGTGACACACATTTGCAGGTATTAATTTATCACTTCTGTACATTTCCTTGAAATCAAATGACAAAGTTTATCTCTAAATTACCTACTCTTGCCAAGCATAAACAGGCCTGAGGCCTGCTCTTTTCAAGGCTATGTTTCCAAGATATATGTCCTAGGATTTCTCTACTTGGCCTTAATGCATCCTAAATCATACCTTCCAGGCTACAGTCCTCACTTACATTTTGGTGTGTAAGTCATCTTATGAGACGGAAAGACAGCTTATGCATTATAGCCTTTTGGTTAGTGTCTTACATTTTGGAAGTGGGAAATGTAGGTTTTAGGTTGGGGTGGGCAATTATTTTGGCCAGAGGGTCATTTTAGGAGTTTTGGTGAGGTGTTGCTGGCCAGAGGGAGGGGTGCTGACCCAGCTAGGTGATGGGGGGGATGATGACTTGGCCCACTGTGGTGGGGTGGAGGGGTGGGAATTGGTCCTCAGGGGTGCCAGACAGAGCAGGTGGACAGGGTCTCCAGAAAAATCAGCCAGGACCCCTGTGGGCAGGGCGCATATAGCTGGGTGGATGGGATGGGGCCACGGGTGGGCAGGGAGCAGCATCTGGGACTGGGACAGGAAGGCGGGGGCTGTGGTCAGGATTGTGGGGCAGTGACAGTGTAGGGCCATAGCCCAAGGCAGAGCCTGGACCAGGTGGGGCCAAGGGACCCACCGCAGGCTGGATAGAATCCATTGGTGGGCTAGATCCAGCCTATGGGCCATATTTTGCTGTTTTAGGTGCTACTCAGCCTGAGCAAGTTGAAACCCAGAAGCACACCTGAATCACTGGGTTGGTGGCTATGGGCTGTGCAGCCCTGCTGTAGAGACTGGGTCACTGGTCAGAAAGAAATGCAAGATTCATGGAACCAGGAAGAGAACCAGGAGAAAGTAGTGTGACTCTGTGGCCCACTGGTGAATGGACTTCCTTGGGAGGAAAGAAGTCCTGGTTTCTGTTTCCAAGGCTGTAGGCTGCAATTAAAGAGTCATTGCATAAGTAGTGTTGAGACCTATGATTATAACTGTTCTGGCTGGTTTGGTTTCTTTTAATCCATCCTCTCAAATGTTCTTACTTGAATCCCAAATGCCTACTAATTCTTCTTTGTAACTTTCTGTTTTCTAAAGCATCTGTGATACAGGATACCAGCCTAGCTGTACCATTCATTTGTTATGATATGATGGTTTTAATGGTCTCCTCTTAAGAGGAAGGATGCTCTTCTGATTAATGGTGTAGTAGGACTAAAATGCAAGAGAATTTACCCAGCTTACTGTAAGCATTGTAGTTAGTGTAGTAGTTAGTTAGTCTTAGTAAGTAGTTAGTCAGTCTTTGGTGTAGCCTGGGGCAAGCTCATCCCCCTACCCATGTTCTGCATCCTAAATTGGTATAATAACCAATGCTAATTGGGATTTTTTTTTCATTATTTGTTTTCTTGTAAAAAAAAAAAAAACTCAATTCCTCAAAATCAAAATGTTGTATAACAGTTACAACTAAACTTATACATAGAAAGAAATTAAATGTAATTTATGTTCAATACCAGAAAAGGACATACCCACCACCAACCACCTCAGATTAACCAATAGTCAATGGTTAGGTTAACTGTCCTTGATGTAGGAGACCAGATTCAAATCCTTGCTGCCTCAGTTAGTTCAGGAACTTCAATATTAGTCTCCCATATCATAAATGAGCCCCCTAAGCTACAGGCCTTGGCTATCTGAGTTGGGCCTTCCTTTTTCTTCTCCCTTAAGTCTTTTTTAAGTTTCTGATTTTGCTGAATGGGAAAAATTAGTAAAGGACCAAACGTAACAACAGCATTTTTCTCCCTTGTAGAGCTTTGTGAGGACAAACTTATTAATATTTTGAGCCTCACACATTCTGCCAGATTGAAGGTTGCATAAATAGTAAAGTTGATTCTCATTTCAACAAAGAAAATGATTCATGCCTCCTGCCACCTGCTCTCACAGGTTCATGACTTAGGTCATGACTCCTTGTGGGAATGGACTTGCCACTCTTTAGAAAGCCTTCACTTTTGTTTTTCCTTTAACTGTCGTCTAGCTGGGGACAGTTATTTTATGGAGACGGCTGACTTTTGGGTAGGATTTCCACTACTTCCACATCCTGAGCTCTCTCTGTAAGATTTTTGAGTCCACACCACTGCATACTCTGTATGCTTGACTTACAGTGGTGAATAGGGACATGGAAGAAGAGCGAATTTCAGTGCAGCAGAATTTTCCAGGATGCTGTGTATGGTCAATTTAACTGATCTCAATTTAACTTGAACAAAGTCTTAGAGCTAAATCCTTCCTTCACTTATGTGAATTTGACTCCCATTGAAAGCAATGCAAAAGGAGTTACATAGTCATAATCACTAGGGACTTCTATACTCGTGCTCTGGGATGGAAGGGGGGGTACTTTAATTAGAGCAGCTCTGAAAGGGTACTGAGCCATTATTTAGTACTTCCTTCAGCAAGTACTAAATGACAGCACAGTAACAACTGCACCATGGGGGGTACATGGAGACTGTTTATTAAATATATGTAAAAATCAATAAGCATCAGATTTATGGATGAGTCAGCCAGGTATCTTGTCCTCAACAAATAAAAAAAGAGTTCAGGTGACCACACCTGGTGGTTTATTTCTCTTGTTCTTGAGGATGCCGAAACATTGTTGAAGATAATAGCACAAGCTTCTGCAGTCAGTCAGTCAGAGACTCTCGTCCTGCCCCTCTGATATCCATTATTTCTTTAGCTGCACAGAAAGGAGTGGAATCATCCATCCACAAGAACAGCTCAAATAAATAGTGACCTGCTTCCACATTTTGCAAACAGTTGCTGCTTGGCACATACAGGTGTCTATCTGATTTAATGAGAATGTAAAAATAGAAAAGGAACATGTATATTTGGCATGAATGGAAAATTATTGTATAAGCACATTGAACCAAAATCTGCTTTTGGCTATACATGCACCATTCCTATTTCAGTCTATGGGCACAGAGTGCATACTTTTGCGAGCAAAAGCTGACCTCTTGAAGATTTTGTTTGACAAGGAACAAACAAAACCTTTGTAGAAACACTCTAAGGATTAGATTACAAGTAGCCCTGAAAAGGTAACCGATACATCCTAGCTTCTACTAAACAACCACAGACTGCCTGTACGGGCAGTTGGTCTCTTGAGAGATATTCTCCCTGGAGCCACTTCACTTGAGTTGTTGCCAAATTATGTTTTTCCTAGAGGTGCCACTTTTACTCTGGGAGAAAAATGATGAATGTCTGTACACTTGTGGTTTCTCCTGAGAGCATAGGGACTCTGCCTAGAGAAATGGAATGTCTCTACAGTACATAGCTAGAATGTCTCTTAAGGATTATCATAATTACAATGAGTTCCATATATTCATGCAATGCAAATGTTGAGTCAAATACCTTTACAGATTTGCCGTGGCAAAGAGAACCTTAATGTTTTGAAATGTATCTGGGAATTTGATGCAAAGCTGGATACTTCACCAACATCATTTTGACTAATAGGGAAATAGTTGAGCAGGCATAGGACCTACAAATCTGGTAGTTAATTCAAGCTGTCCACAACCCCTTCTCTAACCCCTCTTTCCTTTTCTTAAAGCTGGGTTGGTTGGTCCAGGAGTTCATTAGTTCACACCAGAGATCTACAAGCAGTGGAGCAGCAGTGGAGAAAGTCTACTCAACCAGTGACACTACCATCCTTGTGTCAAATTCCCAAGGATTTTTCAGAACAAATATGGGCCATCAGCTCCTACATACATTGCTGCTTTTGAAAATGTTGCCCATACTATTTGTATTTATGGCATATTAAATATGTCCCTTACCCAAATGCTGCCTAATCTCCCTCTTTCTATCTCCAAACTAGTTCAACATGCTGTCTACCTTTTTGCTGCTTCCATTTCTTCTCTGCTCTTCTGATCTACAATTTGGCCTCAGCCATCTACATGTCACTGAGACTCCCTTTACCAAAGTCAGTGGTGAGCTTTTCTATGACCAAGCCTCAGGGCCTCTTCATAGTCTGTCTTCTGTCCTCAACAACTTGCTCCATACCTTGTGTGTGGGATACCTAAATTCTGAGCTATCCTGGTTCCATATCATCTTGCACACTGTTAGGAGAATTTTAGCAAAAAGCAAAAGAGTAGTTGGCAAGCAAAGAATAGAAAGAGCACTGAAAATTCTGGGTTACTAATCTAATATTGGCATTAGAAATGAAATCATGGCATGAAGCCAAGGAATGAATAGCTTTCAATGACATGCTGTGTGAGAAAATCAACTAGCCCCAGCAGCTGTAAGAGAATAATGATTACAAATATATATGCCACCATGATGCCCATCATAGTACAGAACATAGAGGGAGGCTTGGACCCTACCCTCCAAGACCTGGCTGCCTCCATTAAGTAGGAATATTTGCATAAATGTTATGGTGTGTATGTAATATAATACTGGGTTGCCTGAATGAGTAAGTTAATGTGATCATCGCAAATGAAAAAGGCAGGGGACAAATTGTAAAGTAGGATAATGTAGTTCAGCAAATTCATTTCCATAGGAAAGAGGGAAAGCAAGGAAAGTCTCAGTTATTTACCATAAATAAGAAGCCACTGTTCTAACCCAAGGTACCCAAGTCAATGTCTCAATGACTAAATTCTGCTGTTTCTACCATTCTAAATCCAAAGAAAATCCCTGACCACGCCCTACATTCAAGCTGTACTGAAATGCAACTGAGAGCAAAACAAGACACTCTAGTCTAGACACAAATGAGGTTTAAAAACTACAGTTTAAGAACTCTTGTACAGTTTTGCTGGAAAACCCAGAAAAGAACAGGGGATATGGATCTTCCCTAGAATGCATCTTTTCTGCTTAAACATGACGTAGGCTTGTCTCTTGTTGTCAAGCCCAGGGCTCAGAAGTCAGTTATCCTCTTGTCCAAGTCACAATATTACAACACACTCACATGTTGTAGTCTATAGTCACAGTCCTCTGCAACACAAATAGCTGTCTCACTCAATCTTCTGCTCTTTGCTCTTGCCTTCTCTGTCATGCACCTTATCCTTTAGCTACTCTGCTCCAGTGAGCTGTCTACAGTGCCCTCTCTTTGGGGAGATCTGGCCTCTTTATTGGATAAGCTGTAAGCAGCTAGTTTCTCCCTGGCTCCTTTTTTACACAGTCCATAAGAAATGGAGATGAAAATGGGGGGACTCAAAGCTTTAAAGGGCCATTCACCTGGTGTTACCCAAGCCTAAGGGAAAAGAGCTCCATTATACACCATTTTTCATTGATTTCTAGTGTTAAGGGTGATACAGTTCCCCATTAACGGACATGAGGTCTGATTCATCACCACATTATTTTAATTTTACACCAGTCTAATACCATGTACTTCACCAGTTAGTTCAGCATAAAACTGAAGCAAAACAAATGGTGAATCAGATCTGATAGTTACATTGTAATAAAACTGAATATTTCTTTGCATTAAAGCTTCTCCCACAAATTGCACAATTGCTATTAGGATTGTATGTACCATTTGAGAAGACCTTACAGCTCTAGGTCAGAGGTGAGATTTTAAAAACTCATACCACTGAGGAGTATAAACCTTATTCACTTTCAAGGAGTCTTGTGCCAAACAATTGCTTATATGTTTTTGCTAATCTCACCTCACATTATCAGATTTAAGTGATACAAGATCCTGTGCCCAGAAGTGTAATACATCCTGAAATTTCAAGACATGAAAACCATCAGACAAAGTTGAATAATATACCTATTGATTAGTGGACCTGGAAACCTTCCCGCAAGAGATTTCCTGACCACCTCCAAGAAGCATTTTTCATATTGTGCTCTGGAATTTATCGCGCTTTCATGATGTATCAATGAACCACAGAAGCAGGGAGATGTTCTTAGTGTCACTAAATATTTATTTAAGTCTTTTCCAAACCAGTGAACCACTGGCTGAATTTGTGTGACAGATGCATGTGCCTGCAGCCTTGAGCATTTCTTTAGCTGTTTATTAAGGGAAAGGATAGTTTGCATACATGAGAGCTGACTCATAGGGTTTGATTCTCATCTCACAGTGCTGAAATTCAGCTCAATAGAAAAGGAATTTTACTTAAATGAAGTGTAAACAAGAGAAAATTTCAATGGTATTTAGGGCATCTCTGGATAGAGATGGGCTTCTCATGGGATCTTCAAAAGCATCTGAGTGCTTCAATCCTATTGATCCTCAGTGGAAATCAGGCAATTTTGAAAATCCCACTGGGACCATATCTGTATCTTTAGGTGCCTAACATCTAGCTGAGGATCTCCTGCCTCTCTCATGTTTAAGACATATATCCTTTTAATGTAGCCACTAAATAAATCTCTTAAAATACAGATTTACCATGATTTTTGTCTACTTTCCAGTGCTTTAGTGAACCAAAAGAGTTAAAATTGGCTTAACAAACCAGTAAAGATGATTTGAAGCTACTTTGTATTAGGGGAGTGACAGAGAGTACCTGGAGCAGAGCAGTGCAGTGCATAATTCATCATCCATTAACCACTTCATAGATAAGCCAAATACATCAGGAGACATCTCGCTAAGGTCAAGGATGGAACAACACTCCATAAAGACAGCTCTGCCATCAATACATGGTGGAAAGAGCACTTTGAAGAGCTCCTGAACTAAGAATAATATCAGAGACAATACCATCAAAACCGTTCCACAACATCCCATTAAAGGCTGCCTTGCAAATCTAACAACTTATCAAGAGGTCTTGAAAGACTTTAAGAAGATTAACCAACAATAAAGCATGTAGTCTTGATGGAACACCAGCTGAAAATTATAAACAAGGTGGAAAAAAGCTCTCTCACCAACACTGTTGTTATGAAAATCTGGAAACATGAACAGATTCCCAGTGACTTGAGAAATGCCAGATTCATTATCATATTCAAAAAAAGAGACAGATTGGAATAAAGCTATTATTGTCATATTGTACTCCTGTCCATAGCTGTCCACCATCATTCTCCTCAATAGACTCACTTCCCTCACTGAGGAGATTCTAACTGAGTCCCAATGTGGCTTCAAGACCACTCAGAGGTACAAGAAAGATGATCATCAGGATCTTCCACAGAGAAGCCCTATGGAAGATTCTGATGAGATCTGGATGCCTACCAAAATTTGTTACCATTATCAGACTCCTTCATGATGACAGATGCAACCATCTGGAGGAATGGTTTGGAAATAGGCCTCTACACTATTAGAACCAGAGTCAAGTAAGGATGCATAACTGAAGCAACACCCTTTTCCATCTATATCACAGCTATTCTGCATTTCATTGCTGATAGACTTCCATCTGAAGTCAGGATCGAATATTGCATGGATGAGAATTGCTTTAATATTGACCATTTACTTTCCAAATCTAAGATAACTAAATCTTCCATTATTGATCTTCAATATGCTGCTGATTATGTCACATATGCTCACTCAACTAAAGTCACTCTTGATTGCTTCAGTGAAGCATATTAAAAATGCTTGGAGTCACTGTCAACTTCGCAAAAACCAAGATACTTTACCAACCCACCCCACACCAACCCCTGCTTCTCCCCACATTACAATTAAAGGGAAATTTCTGGAGAATGTTGAGCATTTCCACTACTTGGGTAACTATCTTTCTGCAAAAGTAAACAATGGTGATATTTAATACAAGATAAAATGTGCCAATACTGCCTTTGTACATCTCTGAAATCATGGCTTCAATGATCGTGACATCAGGACCAAAACCAACCTTCTTGACTGCCGGGCTGTTGTCATTCTTACCCTGTTGTATGTGGGGGAAACTTAAGTGACATAACACAAACACTCGAAACTTTGGAACATTACCATCAGCAATGTCTTTGAAAAAATCTTCATCAATTGGAAGGACAGAAAAATGAATGCCAGCATTCTGGCTCAAGAAAACACCACCAGCATTGAAGCCATGTTTATACAGGACCCGCTCCATTGGTCAGGACATATTACAAGTATACCTGACAACCAGCTCCCAAACTGGTCCTATAACTCCATCTCACCAATGGTCATCACTCTAGAAAGGGGGGAAAAAAAAGAGATTCAGGGACACCTTGAAACTAGGACTAATATGTATAACAGCCAATCTGAAAAAAATGTGGTATTAACATCAATACCTGGGAGAATTCAACATTGAATTGTCCCCAGTGGCATCATGATGTACAAGGCAGCCATCATTCTGAGCAAACTAGCCTTGCTCTGCAGGTGAATAGATAAGAGAGCCAAAGGGAAAGAGGTATGACCTGGCATCACCAGGATCTATTCCTTCCTTCTGGAACTATTTGCTATGTCTTCAATCAAACATGCAGATCTCAGATCAGCCTCTTCAGTCATCTACAAACTCACCTGTGACTGCCCTATTTACTGAAAGGCTGTGATCCTTGTACTGGGGGACTGTTGCTGATGACATAGATATTGGCTTGACCCCTCTGGAAATATGCTTTAACCCATCCTCTTCATGTAGAATTTAGCAACCCAGCTTGGCACATAGTGGCACAAAAAAGAAACACTTTTTTGCACTGCAACAATGACAGACTGCATTCCTCCCAGTGCCACAATACATTATACATGGACTCTTCTCAACTTAAGTTAATGACTGTTGCACTGAAAAAGGTGAAGCAGCTTCCCTGAGTAGTCAAAGTTCACCTAAAATATTTTTTAAAAAGAGAGTATATTCCTAAAATACTTACATCTAATATGTCCAACCATCATGCTGATTGTGAGAAGCTGTTGTTTTCCAGTTAATGATGGAAATCCAGTAGTCAGAAGGCACAGACACATAAGACCTACCAAAGACACCTAAGTCCACCTCCCTGCTAGTGCAAGATTGTTCCCTACAATATATTTTCCAGTGTCTAGTGTAACAGAGAGACTAACACTCCTGTTATTTTAAAGGAAAATCTGTGGGGTAGGTAACAAGGGAACATGGTTCCCTCAGCTGAGACTGACCCTTAGCTCAAGCCCTGGGCTTTTATACTCCCTAAGCCTTGCCCCTGCAGGTCAACTCTGCCCTGAAAGGACTCTACAAGAGTGACCAGCTAGGGGCTGCTTGCCCTGAGGACTTCAAGCTACCCAGGGAAGGAACTCTATACTCAAGGAACCATAGCTGAGAGATTTAGTGGGAGCTGTCTGCAATGAAGACTACAAATAAGGGATTAAAGACTTTCAGGGGTAGGCTACTTATACAGCCAGTAGGCTTACAGCTTGTGTGGTAGCCAGTGTGCATATGCTTTGGTTATAGTTGTTACTAGAGGACTGGAAAGGAGCTATAGCAGGAGAGGTTAGAGTCCCAGTGGTGCCAGAGTGGCATGTGACTGTTTTAGGGAGTCCTTACAGGGGCTGGGGCTGAAGTCACAGAATAGGTCCCTGCCAGGGGGAGTAAGCCTAGAGGACAGAGAGGGAGAGACAGACAGACTGGGACACAGTGCCCAAGAGACATAATCACCAACTGAGGTGGGGAAAGGACCAGGACCAGGGACCTGTAGCTCGGAGGGATGGGACCATGGCCTGAGAGAGGCAAGAACCAGGACCTGGGGCCCATAGCCTAAAGCAGGTGAGAATAAACCGGGTCAAAGAGCCCACAGCCCAAGGGGCAAGAATTAGGGCCAGAGGCCCATAGCCCAGGAGGGGCAGAAGTGGACAAAGAGATATCAGCCTGATCCCGAGAATGGGCAATGACTGACAGAGACACAGAGTCCTGATAGGGCAGAAAGTGAGAAAAGGCAAGAAGGCCAGAATGGACTGGAGTGGAGGTTGGGGGCAGAGGACCCACTGAGTGGTAACACCTGTGAGGCATGGACACGGTTATAGGGGAGGTGAAAGGCCATGAATAGCCTATAAAGTATCTGGTGTCCTGTGTGGGGCACATATGGAAGGGCCACTTAACATAGGGATAGACTGCGATCAGTGGGAGCCAAGAGGAATCTGCTGACCAGAAGATAGGGTAAGGCCCTTGGGCAGCCTTGATTTCTAAATCTATTAAGAATACAAGGCGTGGTAGGAAAAAGTAAAGGAAGGGTAGCTTAGAGGCAGAGCTGGGCAGGTGGTGTCACCTCTGGGGTCCAATCCTGTTACACTTAATTTAAAATATTCCAAGTGATGGGAATTTTACCACTTCCTTATTGGTAATCTAATCTAGATTGGTAGTCACCTGGGGGACAGTGATCACCAAATAACAGAATTCACCGTAAGATGTTGAGTGGGTAAGGTAACTAGTAGGGTGAAAGTGCTAGACTTTAGGAAAGCTGATTTCAATGAACTCAGGCGATTAGTCAAGGACGCACTGCAGAGTAGGAGTTTTGAAGTGATGGGAGCCCAGGAAGGGTGGCTGTGCCTTAAGGAAATGATCCTTCGGGCACAGAGGGAGACGATCCCAATGCGAGGAAAAAGAGGGAAAGGGACCAGGAGGCTTCCTTGGCTGACCAGAGAAATCCAGGGCAGCCTGCGGACTAAAAGGGGAGCACATAAAAAGTGGAAACGGGGAGAGATCACCAAAGAGGAGTATACCTCCTCTGCTCCCACTTGTAGGGAGGCAGTTAGACGGGCCAAAGCTACCATGGAGCTGAGGATGGCATACCTAGTAAAGGATAACAAAAAATTGTTTTTTAGATATATAGGGAGTAAAAGGAAGGCCCAGGGAGGAATAGGACCCCTACTAAATGGGCAGAAGCAATTGGTGACGGACAGGGGGGACAAGGCTGAACTCCTCAACGAGTTCTTTGCCTCAGTGTTCCTAAGCGAGGGGCACGACAAGTCTCTCACTGGGGTTGTAGAGAGGCAGCAGCAAGGTGCCAGACTGCCACGCATAGACCCTGAGATGGTTCAGAGTCACTTGGAAGAACTGGATGCCTTTAAGTCGGCAGGCCCGGATGAGCTCCATCCGAGGGTACTGAAGGCACTGGCTGACGACATTGCACAGCCACTGGCGATAATATTTGAACACTCATGGTGCATGGGCCAGGTCCCGGAGGACTGGAAAAGGGCCAATGTGGTCCCCATTTTCAAGAAGGGGAGGAAGGAGGACCCGGGCAACTATAGGCCAGTCAGTCTCACCTCCATCCTTGGCAAAGTCTTCGAAAAAATTATCAAGGCTCACATTTGCGAGAGCCCGGCAGGACAAATTATGCTGAGGGGAAACCAGCACGGGTTCATAGCAGGTAGATCATGCCTGACTAATCTAGTCTCTTTTTATGACCAGGTTACAAAACGCCTGGACGCAGGAGTAGGGGTTGATGTCATATTCTTAGACTTCAGGAAGGCCTTCGATACGGTATCCGACACCATACTGGTAAACAAGTTAAGAGGCTGTGACTTGGATGACTACACTGTCCAGTGGGTGGCGAATTGGCTAGAGGGTCGCACCCAGAGAGTCATAGTGGATGGGTCGTAATCGACCTGGAAGGGTGTGGGCAGTGGGGTCCCACAGGGCTTGGTCCTTGGACCGATACTCTTCAATATCTTCATCAGCGATTTGGACGAGGGAGTGAAGTGTACTCTGTCCAAGTTTGCGGATGACACAAAACTGTGGGGAGAAGTGGACACACCGGAGGGCAGGGAACAACTACAAGCCGACCTGGACAGGTTGGACATATGGGTGGAAAACAACAGAATGCAATTCAACAAGGAGAAATGCAAAGTGCTGCACCTAGGGAGGAAAAATGTCCAGCATACCTACTGCCTAGGGAATGACCTGCTTGATGGAACGGAAGCAGAAAGGGATCTTGGAGTCCTAGTGGACTCCAGGATGAACATGAGTCGGCAGTGTGACGAAGCCATCAGAAAAGCTAATGGCACTTTATCGTGCATCAGCAGATGCATGACGAACAGATCCAAGGAGGTGATACTTCCCCTCTATCAGGCGCTGGTCAGACCGCAGTTGGAATACTGCGTGCAGTTTTGGGCGCCATACTTCAAGAGGGATGTGGATAACCTGGAGAGGGTCCAGAGAAGGGCCACTCGTATGGTTAAGGGCTTGCAGACCAAGCCCTATGAGGAGAGACTGGGGCACCTGGACCTCTTCAGCCTCTGCAAGAGAAGGTTGAGAGGCGACCTTGTGGCTGCCTATAAGTTCATCACGGGGGGCCAGAAGGGAATTGGTGAGGTTTTATTCACCAAGGCGCCCCCGGGGGTTACAAGAAACAATGGCCACAAGCTAGCAGAGAGCAGATTTAGACTAGACATTAGGAAGAACTTCTTCACAGTTTGAGTGGCCAAGGTCTGGAACGGGCTCCCAAGGGAGGTGGTGCTCTCCCCTACCCTGGGGGTCTTCAAGAGGAGGTTAGATGGGCATCTAGCTGGGGTCATCTGAACCCAGTACTCTTTCCTGCCTATGCAGGGGGTTGGACTCGATGATCTATTGAGGTCCCTTCTGACCCTAGCATCTATGAATCTGTCTCACTGTAAGGAAACCTCTTGTGAAGTTCACCCACGTTTTTCCTTTCTTAGTTTTGCCCTATTTTTCCTATCAATGCACTCACACATCATTCTAATAACTCCTCTTTATCCTTTGTTCTGTACCCTTCAGGTATTGTAAACTCTTCTCATATTTTCCACTGGCAAGTTTCTAGTACTCATCACTTATCCAAGATATACTTAATCAGTGAAGCACAGCTTTTGTAATATTGATTAAAGCATCATGAATTATTATATCAGTGGACATTTATCATAAATTTCAGCTGTTATTGATTTAACAACATGTATTTCCACTTTGGTAATGCTTTTAGAAGATGTATAAATGAGCATGAGAAATATACAAAGAAATTAACTACTCAAAGGGACAAAGAAATAGATTTCCAATGGGAATAGTGGGAACAAAAAGCCCAACTGCCTCTATGATGGTGATTGATGCATACGTGAAGGGCACGTCTACACATTGCTGTATGGCGACATTGCTATGGTGCCTTGCTTTAGTACTTCCTGATGGGAAAGTACTAAAGCCCGGTGTAGTACAGGTGGTTACTGTGCCATAGGCATAGCGCATGGTTTACCATAGTGGTGCACTATGTGGGTGCATACATGAAAGGCAAAAACAAACAGGCAAGAGAGCACACTTGAGAAGAAAGCTATTGTAGAACAACATGGAAGAGTTAACCTGACCATGAAAGAGAGGCCCCCATGACCTTGTATGGTGTTTACTTCTTCTAAGCAAGTATTCATGTTAAGAGTGCAGCCTGATCCTCTGAGGTGCTTTATTGCTCTTGGGAAGTGCTCAACACCACTCAGCCATGCCCTATCTTATGCAAGCCCCTAAATTTAAACCTGTGAGTAGTTTAATTGGTGCCATTGGGGATATCACATGCTTTAAGAATATGCCAACATGATTTCACAAATGGAGCCATAGTACTCATCACCTTTCTGGACTGAATTCTATAAGAGCATTACGTGGACCAATTATTACCTATACTTTAAGCAACTTTTTTGTGAGAGGAGATCACTAATTTACATGTGAAAGCTGAGAATCCAGGATTTAGTGCAAATTATAATGAAATAAAATGAATATACTTATGTGGCTTCACATACTTCTTTAGAACAATATATGATATTTGATACATCAGCAGCAGACAAATAGGTAGGAAAACAGTGCTCAGGACTAGAATGAGCACTTCAGAATGATCTGTACTGGAAACTAGAAATCATTATTTTATTAGGATGTTCTTTTAAGTGGCAAAAATTTGATTTTGCAAAAGACAGGAAAGACTCCTCTTGGGAGTGCAAAAGAGAAATATGTGAAGACAAGTTACACTTATTTAGAGCAATCAAATTATTGCTATTTTCCATTTCTTTGAACCACATTATAGACAATTGAATGTATTCGTTTTGTCGTGCAAAAACAAGTGTAGACTTTAGGGTCAGGTCAGTAGAAGCTTTTATTCAGATCCACAGTACCGTGGGGGAGAGCTCAGAGTAACATGGATTCACCAGCACTCCAAGGAAGTCTCCACCTTTAAACAGAATCATGCAGTTTCTATAAGCTTTTAAACAGGCTGTTACACAGGACATGATTGCAAAAATAAAATTCTCTGAGTAAGAAGTCAAAGACAACTAGCAAACACTGTTATCTCAGGGAGAACAAGCACATACTTTTTTTCTGCTATCTTCAAGGCCGCGGTGAGTGAAGCAGTTGCAGGGGAGTTACAAAGAACAAACACTTTCCCTTTGTCTGCTCTAATATGCAGAGCCAGCAATTCCCCACAAAGCTGTTATGGTCATCTTACGACTCGTATGACCAAAGTTTAAGGCATTCATTTTGTCTGATTCCACAGTTTTAATTTTCCTTTTTAATTTCATATTTTGTTCCTCCTGGATAACAGGTCTAAGCATCTGCATTCTTGTCCTAGCACTGAGCCACATTTATCTCTGATTAATCAACAATTATACAAAACCCTACATAAGAACATTGAACATTGTTTTTTGGTATCTTATTAAACTCTTCCAAAGTAAAACATCCTTCAGTCTTCAGGGAGATCAGCATTCAAAATCATGGCCCCAACCTGCAGACACAGGCTTCCAAGTACCATATTCTCTCATATATAACCCAGACCTTTTCTCCCAAAACCAGTTGGGAAAAATTGGGGTGCGCATTACATGTGAGGAAAAAGGGATTCCCACAGGTTTGGAAATTTGGCAGGGGATGGTGAGTGGAGTGGTGTCAGCTCTAATTGCCATGGCTCTAGGAGTCACAGCAATTGCTGCCACTCCTGTCCCCCTCTCCCCTGTCCCCTTCCTTTCCCCTGCCCCCTTCCTTCTCCCTACCAGCCATGCACCAGATAAAGCCAACATGCAGGGTTGGTCCACCAGGTCTGACCCAACACAGCCCTGTACCTGCTTGTGGCATGCCAGGTCTGACCCTGTGTACTGGTTCTGGAGCTGCATGTTGGGCTGGACCCAGCAAACCAAGTCCTTCAGACCTGATGTGTAACCCAAAATTGCACATGGGGTCAGATCCAACATATGGCTCTAGAACCAGCAGGCAGCCCTGGACCAAATGTATGATCCTGGACTTGGTATGCAGTCTCTGACCCAGAGTGCTGGCTCAGTGCTTAAGCTCCTTCTAGTGCGCAGGGCTGGTTGGAGGCTTGGGGGCATGATCAGCCCCCCCTTGCTGTCAATCACTCATTTGAATTGAAGATCTTCCCCCGTGACTCCCTTTCAAAATCACGGTGCATATTATATACAGGGATATTCTATATGTGAGAAAATATGGTAAAATTACACAATGAGACTATGCCCATGCATATGTATTTACTGGATTGGAATTCATAAAAATTCTTATTTTCTCAAAAAGTGAAACTAATCTAGAGAACCCCTCTGCAAATTACTGATGTGGCTATATGGAGAGACGATTTTTTTTTTTTTAATGGGAATTAAACATTCTCATTCAAAATCCCCTCCTAAGACTCTATGTTCTTGTAGGACAAGCCTGCCTATAGAGAACCTAGTACCATATTAAAAATAATACTGTAATACTCTTTCTGTGCTACAAGGCTCACTGGCTGTGTGAAATGTTTCTATGGGAGAAGAAATAGATCATTAAACAGGGTTTCCTAAAGATAAGAGCTGAATGAAACCCCTTAGCTTTTTTTTTAATGCATAGGGTAAGTGAAAAATCTCAGAAATGTAGTTTTTTATCAAATGCTTTCCATCTTATGTACATATTTCTTTATGAAAACAAAGGAACATAGTTAGTGACTTGCAAACTGTAAAAAAGTCCCTAATGAACAGGGTGTGTTTCTCTTTATAACCCTGGAGCAGTGATGTTTTTTACAACGGGACTTTCCAGAGCCATGACACACTTGGCAGGAAAACTGGACAGACCTCCTCCACTAAGATTGGGAAACAACTCTGAAGTTACTGAAATAAGAGCCATTACTGTTAAGGAACAATGACCAAGGCTCCCTGATTAATAGCACAAGCCCAATCTGCCCTGATGATCTTAGTTCAGAGTTATACAGTATTTGCAGTGTCTCCTCCAAAAGATGCAGATTCAAAACTGCAAGTAACACAGCTCAGTGGGGTTGCTGTTTCTCCTCAGAGTTACAGCCAAACTTATGATCTGCATATATTCTATTTTTTTACCATTTTGCCCTGTAATATTGTATATGCTTTGTGCTTCCTGTAGTAGATGCAGGTTGGTACAACAACCCAAAATGGAAAAAGAAACGAAACAGGTAAGTGACTGGACTTTCATTCCTTATCACCATCACAACTATTTGTTATTTTTATTACAGTAGCGCTTACAGGCTTTGATCCAGAAGAGGGATCCACTGTGCATGGTACAGTATAAGAATATAGTAAGAGATAGTCATTGTCCAAAAGCTTGAGAAACTAGGGTTTTCTTTTGGACTATCCCTTCTCCCTTCCTGCAGTCAGCACCAGAACGTCTGTTGGGTAGGGGTGGGGGTCATTCTAACTCATGGTGCTTTCTGTGAAGCACCATAAGTTAAAGCAGGGAGCTGCACATCTGTCAGCACCCTCAGTGACTATCTAAGGAACTTCTGAATAAAATGTGAAGTTCAGCTGTGCTGTTGGAAAGTGGGGGTGGCTCCTCTTCACATACATGCATGCACATGTGAGTGGAATTCCTAGCACACAGTGCTGACCACTGTAAAATAATAAACAACTCAGATGAAATAATCAGCACATTTTAAGAGTCAAAAGTGGCTTAAACTCTGTCAGTTAGGAGGTTAAAAAAGAAGGTCCAGAGTGCTATGAAGAAGACTGAGAGAATTCAGCATTTCTAGCTTTTACAAGTGCCAGTGTTAGTCTTCAAGTCTCATGGATGCAGTCATGACAATCTTTAAAAAGTAAATAAAAGTAAATTTCTAGACCTGATATCTATGGAGAAAAACATAAAAAAATGTGATTAATGCACAGCCTAAAGCTTCAGATTCCAAAAGGTAAAGTAAAACCATCTAAAATTTACTACATTTAAAAAAAAATCTTATGGTATTTATGCCAGTCTCAGGTTGGGTTTTTGGTTTGTTTTTTTAACATTCTGGTTGGCATTGTTAAGAATAACAGGACCACAACAATACTTTATACTATGAGGGCACGTCAGAAACTAATGGCAATTTCAAAATAAAGCTATGTTGTGTACTATGATCACGTACTGGACCACATTGCTTTTCTACAAAGTCACCGTGCCTTGCAATGCAGGTATTCCAGTGAATCACAAGTTGCTTCATACTGCCACAAAGAAGTTTTTTTGCTTGCTGTGACAGCCACTCCAGCACCATGACTTTCATCTGCATCACTGGTGAATCTGCTCCCACAAAGAACCTCCTACAATGGTCCAAACAGATGATAATCACTTAGTGCAAGTTTGGGACTGTAGGATGGATGTGGTAAGATCTCAGAGCCCAGACCATGTAGTCTTGACAGTCACCCATGTGCTGCACAACCTCACATTGTCATGCTGGAGAGGAATACCTTGCTTGAACTTTCCATGATATTTGGTCTGAGAGCTGGCTTCAGGTGGTTTTGGAGACTGTGGCAGTAGGTGCTGCTGTTGATTGTGACCTCATGCTCCATTATGTCAAAAAGGAGTATCCCCATGCAGTCCAAAAAACAGGATGGGTAAGACCTTGCCAGAGGATGGCTGAGTGAGGAATTTTTAGACCTGTGGCAATGATGTGTGTTTCTACTGCATGCTCTGCCTTTTGCTCCCCCGATTGTGCCAGAGGACCCAGGTCTCGTCCCCGCTGATGATGTGTGAGAGGAAGCCCTCACCTTCATCGCATACATGTAGCAGAAGCCAGGTACACATTTGCACATGTGGTCATCTATGCACATCTGTCAGCTGTTCTGGCACCCAATGGGCATACACTTTCCAATAATTAAGGTAATTATGTAAAATGGTGTGCATACTGCCAGAGCGTATGCCTAGTTCTACCACTAGTTCAGGAACATTCCCTTGCTTGTTAGCATGATAGAGCAGCATCAACTTTGGCAGTGTTCTCCTCCATTGTGGTAGTGCTAGGCTGTCCTGCTACTACAGATGTTCCACTAGTGTTCTTCCACTATGGATGTGCGGGCATTTTTGCACTTCTCCACCCACTCACAGACCTTTCACTGAGCCCTGCAGTTCTCAGTATATTGTGCTACAATCCTATAGTGAATTTCACACCTTCAGCTCATAAAAACAAAAGACAAAATGATACCCTTCTTTGGTGCACATTGAGAGCTAAATGGACATGTCGTTTACAAGCTTACGAGCACGTGTGTCCAGCATGAAATAATGGGTGTGTTCGATAATGCTGCTATCACGGTTCCCCACTGCTGTGTAGTTTCCCGCTGTTCCTGAATTTTATTTCAAGTCAAAACTGCTGTTCCGTTTTGTTTCATCGAAACAGTGACACCGTTTCAACGCTGTTTCAATGTTTTGCCAATACGCTATAATGGGGAAGCTCAAAATATTTTATGCCTCTTCCCTGTGGATTTGGAAGCATAGAGGGAGATTGGCTGATGGAGTCATAAAGAGATCTTACAGGTAAACTGAAGGGAGAAGAAGACAGGGTCTTAAGCTGTGACTGGGCCTAGTGGGTGCTGTTCCCCTGAGGTACAGATCTGCCCATCCTTTTCCACGTGTAGTGGTCCACCATTCTCTGGGCTCTTACATATGCACACCAAGGCTGCTCCAATGGGCTGTAAATCTGGCGCATCAGAGAAGACTCGATTAATTGAGTCTGCCAGAGCGTGGAAATTAATGTGCTCCAGCTATCCAGCATCACGTGTATCAGCATTCCCATGCTGAAAAACAGGGGTGGGGCGCTTTAAACTAAAGCTTGTTTGATGAGCTTTAGTTCAAAGTGCACTGCCACCATTTTTCAGCATGGAGACACTGATATAAATGATGCTCAGGCGCTTTTAAGTAGCGTGGCTCGGTAATTAAAGTGCCCCCCCACCCTCCTGGAGCACCTCTGTCTCTGCAAGCAGGGCCTATCACAGGGGGGGCCAGGAGAGCCATTTGGCCCGGACCTCTCATTCACAGAGGGCCTCAAATTTAGACTTTTGACGTTATCTCCAAATGAGGTTATACATACAGACACAGAGATACACTGACAGGATTGAAAGAAGAAGAAAAAAGCTAGAAAAGCATTTGTTAAATAAAAAAGGAACATTTATTACAAATTATTGCATTGTATTTTGAGCCTCAAAAAATAGAAGTGACCCAGGCCTCTTTCGACCTCTGAGAGGGCCTGTCTGCAAGCGGCCAGTTTTGTAGGGCTTACAAACACCGGGAAAATATATTGCTTCTGTAAAGCTGACACAGTCACTAAGAATAGTCCTCTTTCCCTTTAGGAGACAATTTACTTTGAATGAGCTGAAACAAGGTGACAGTTTCCTAACTCCCAAAGTCATATAAGAAGATTCAATCTGCTTATCAGAGCTGAAACAGATAAATTCATAAAAGAGCAATATGGAACGTGTTTTACTGTTATTCATACTACAGTCCTTAGTTTTCTTTTGTAGGTAAATCTCTCTCAGTGAGTTTGGTTGCTGAAGCCCTACTTTGTTGCTTCAGAATGAATCACGTGAATGAAGGCCTGCACCCTAGAGGATTGCTGAGTCTTTTTAACTCACCCAACTTGTTTAAAATAGTAATTTGAGATAGGCTGTTTTAACAAGAATGCAAGAGCCCTTTTTACTCATTTCAGCTCTCACTAAATCTCCTCATGTCCCAGAATTCTGCCTTTCTTGAATTTGTGTGTGTTGTACCTTTTCTTCTTTCCACAGCAGAGAAGAGGATGAAACCCTGATGGCACAGTGGGGGGTGGTTCCAAATATGTGCCAAGTAGAAGAACCAGCTAGCATGTGTTGCGGCTGCGCCTGATTCTGACAGCTTTAAAATGCATGCGCTCCATGAGAGTGCATCTGAGAGTTCCTACACTGATTAAAGGAATAACTCCCTATTCCTCTACTACAAGAGGGCAATCTGTTAATCAGACTTTTATGCTACAAGTATTTGTACTTCCTACTTATCCAGCTGGTTGGTAAGGAAAGCTCTAGGGGGTGCTGAGAGGGAAGGGAATACATGCTAGATGATCTGTTCAGGTCCCTCCTGACCCTAGCTACTATGAAACTATGCTCCCAAGTGCAGTAGATGGTATAATTTTAATTAATTAATTCAGTCAGTTGAAGACATTCCATTTCTGTATACTGTTGAGTTTAGCACTGAAATAAGGTATTCATTTATCTGAGATCCAAAGCAAGTACATGAAGCATGATATCATCTCTTTGTTGTGAAACTACATTGCTAGAGCACACTTCTGCAAAACAGACACAAAGTGACATTTTAAGGTATTTGATAGTCTCTTTCCATAATCCTCTCCCTCGCTCTTCTTTTTTTTTTTTAAATACTTGACAGTCAGTGTAGTGACATGAGGCTGAATAAGAAAAAGCAAGAACATTACTGTCTATTCAAGACTGAGTTTGATGGGGAATGTGGGTTATCAGCTTTGACATTACCAAGCATTAGAACTATTCTTTTGGGGACAAATTCTACTCTCACTTACACTAGTGTCAATCCAGAGTAACTCAGCTGAGGTCAAACCAAAGTAACTCAGAGCAAAATTTGCCCACTGTCTTTGTCTGCAATCCCCACTGGCATGTCCACTGATTCTGTTAGCAAGCCTCTGGTGGTTTCCAGTGTGTTTATGACCAAATTAATTAAACCTATGACTGACAGGATAGGATTTTTCGATACAGTCCCCTAGTACAAACAAGTTCTTTATGTTTTGTGTTGGACTTGTTTGCTAGAAAAAAACAAATAATTTAGGAGATGCCCTATTTATTATTCTTAGATACTTATATGACCTCTATTCCCATAATATCCAAGTACCTCACATTCTTGTATGTATTTATCTTCTCAGTCCTGTTCTGAGATATGGAGCTGCTCTTATTGTCATTATATAGTTAGAGAACTGACATACAGAAAGACTAAGGGTCAGATTTGTAAAGATATTCAGGCACATAATGGGATTTTCACAAGTGTCTAAGTGCCTAAGTGCCAGCGGGAGTTGGATACCCAATAGCTTTTGGCACCAATATGCATCGTTAGGTACTTAAATATCCATAAAAGTCAGGCATAGCTAGTAGAGGTGCACCGATACATTGATCCGATATCAGATCCATACTGATATAAAGAAAATTGGCTGTATCGGACATTGGCCTGATGTAGCCAATAATTTGGCTGATAAATGCTGTGAGTGCATGCAGCCACAGCACAGCACTCAGGCAGCGAGGAGCACAGCTCAGCAGCCTGGAGAGCTGCCTCCAGCTGGTAAGTCTGTTGTGCTGGAAGGGGAGGGGAGAGGGAAGGGGCATGGGGGGGCAGATCAAACGTCCCATGGTCAGGGAGGGGGCAGGGGCAGGCGCTGCCCAACTGGGGCAGGGTGGTGCACAGGATGGAGCTGCAGATTGTGGGTGGGCGGGTCAGCTTCCGCTGCTTGTATCCCAGGAGGACACAGGGGGCTGTGTGCTCCCGGATCTCTGCGGGGTGGGTGGGTGGGCTGCGACTATGGGCTGGAGCTGGGGCTGCACCAGGCTCTTCTTGGCAGGGGTTGGGCTCAGGGCGGGGGCTATGGGGGGGGGGGCTGCAGCCACCCCAAAAATCCCACCCAGTGCTGCTGCTGCCGCCTGCCTAGCACAGCCCCAGCTCTTCCCAGCTCAACCCTCACCTCCCCCCATGTGCCAGGAAGAGCCAGGGCTGTACCAGATGTGTGGTGGTGGTAGCACTGGGAGGGAGCTATGGCAAAATCTAGGATGGCTGCAGCCCCATCCGTAGCCCCTGCCCCGAGCCAGCCCCCACCAAGAAGAGCCCAACACAGCCCTGGCTCCAGCCTGCAACTGCAGCCCACCCTCCCTACCCTATGCCGATCTGGGGGCACATGCCCCCCTGTGCCCTCCTGGGGTGCAAGCAGTAGTGGCAGGAGCTGCCCCCCCACCCCCGAGCCATGGCTCTGTTCCGCACCCTGCTCCACCCCAGCTGAGCAGTGCCTGCCCCAGCCCCAGCCCCTGCCCCCTTCCTCACCGTGGGGGGGGGGGGGTTGACCTAAACTGACTGGATCACCCTTCGTCTCTAATGATAAGGAAATTTATAATTTATTTCAGTAATAATTTTAGTTCACCTTTGAAAAATGCAGTTCTGACCTAAATTGAAATACATAACATTTAATTCGATCAAGTTAAGTTTAGTTTATCACATTAATTTTATTGACAGCTGTAATAAAATCAATAATCTAAGATTATAAAATAAGATTTTCAAAGACACCTAAGAGGAGGGAGGTCTTGGGTTCCTTACATTACTGGGGAAAATTATAGTCACAAGTTCACAGATATAAGGGCCATTTCCAGTGTCTGTCTCTGGTATGACAGTTATCTCCTTACTGGAGCTTAGTAAGAAAAATAATAATAGGACGATAGGTAACCAAATAAAGAATCATTTGCTCTCTCTATTTCTGTCTGTCTGTTCTGGAAATTTCCAGCATCTCTACTTTCCATTCATGGAAAAACATCTGCTCACTGTGGCTCATTACCAGTGAAATCCTGGTCCCAATAAAATCAATAGGGAATTTTTATTATAATTTCAATGGAGCATGGATTTCACCATTAAAGTCTATATAATATCTGTGGTGTTGAACTGTCTTCAGCCGAGTTACCCCGGGTTTGTACTGATAGCACTTCAGAATCTTTACCAGTGGAGTTCAAATTCCACTGCTGCTATTTTGCTGTTTTAATTAAACAATGCTCATTTTTTTATCAGTTGCATCAATAAATTCTAACATCTAAAATTATCCTTTCCAGACACAATGATGTTGCATTTAACAAACTTGTTGAACAATACAGTATACAAATTCATGCAGTGAAGAATGTTAATGACAAACAGAAAGGAGAATAAAAGATTGTTTTATGCTTTCATGATACTCAACTGAGACCTCTAAGGGGGTGGGGGAGTTCACATTTTCCTGGGGGTTTTTTCACATGAGAAATACAGCTGTTGTCAAGTATGTTTTTCCTCAAAGACACTCTACTCTGGATGTTTGGAGAACTGGAAGCATTGTAACATCAGACAATAAGCAAATGAATCCCAATTAAATGAGAACTGAATTTAGTTTTCATGAGCTGTATTAACTCCTTGGGCCTGAGTCATACAAAGTTCTCTACTAGTGTAAGTATTTAATTAAGGGTTTAATTTTTTACTAATAGAATTATTGTGGTGCAACTCCAAATCTTGAAAGAGTTGCACCAGAATGATTATGCCTTTCCTGGTATAGGTTATATCCCCCCTCCTTATCTAGTGATAGCCATAAAGGTATAAATATATGTATGGGCTTATTAGTATAATGTTTACACTAGCACAGTTAAAGCTGTGCAGATTTTGTGTGAGTCACTTGCTTTGGAGATGCCAACATAAAAAGCAAGCAATGCACTGTCACATTTACCCTTTCTTTTTTTGCTAACAAGTCCTTCATGCTGACAATTGGAAGAAAAGCTTTTCTATTAATAATCCAACACCTTAGTCCCTTCAAAGGCTGGAAACTTTCAATCAGTATCTCTGGTTCCCTTAAGGAAAGCCTCCAGCAAAATCAGGGAAGACAAAACTCAATATTCCTATTTCCTCCAAGGTATTGAAAATGAATGAATAAAACAAGAAACTCTCCTTCAAGGAAAACCAACCCACACTTTGTCAAGCCTACTTGCAGCACTGCAAAGAAGCCAAGTAGTCATTAACATGTTCTTTTCATTGCTGGTTACCTTTAATGAAAATTCCTGACTATGATTTGACAAATATGTCATTCAAATAAATTAAAAATTCTGATTTGCAGGCTACCCAGCATTTATTGCCACTGTACATTCACTGCCCTTTCTAACACTGTTAGTGGATTTCACCCAGCAATAAGACCTGTCTGGATGGAATCCCACTGACTTCAATTTTACATTGTGAACAATAATTTTTAGACATCTTGTTTAAAAAAAATAAAATAAAAAAAATCATGCTTCTAGGAGGCTTTGTGCAAGCCCAGACATCTGCTTGGGAAGAGTTGATGGCAGAGTGCAGAAGAATGCATAATAATATTTCTGTTCCTCAATGTGTGTGCAGTGTGGCCAAGTTACTGTTACAGCTTAGACTTCCCCATTCTCCCTGCCATTCACATGTCACTTTAATGTCCCATTAACACCAGGCCACACGCTGTGTTTAGCAGACCTTGCCTATGCTAAAAAGGGACTTCTGGAATTGTTATGGGTATGGACAGTATAACATCTGAAGCATTTCAAATGCTTCAGCCATAGACAAGCGTACAGTAGCCCCTGGCTTGGGGGATGATTTGGAAGGATCTGATTGTCACAGAGTGTCCTCCTGTTCACTCTGCCTACAGTCTCCTTTGACTGTCTGGGGTAAATACAGACAGTGAAAAAGCCCGAGGCTGAATCAATTCAGTCTTTGCACTATGATGCACAGATTAAATTGAAACAGAAGTGGACAGACATTTACTTTCGATTCAAGGAAATGCAGCCACATGCCTGCAGTGGCTCAGGCCAGAAGCTGTGGGGCACTGGAACATGGCTCTCCAGCTGTGTCTTCACTTCCTTTTCCTGCTACCCCTGAGGTCTCTGGGATTTGCAGTCCAGAATTACAGCAGCAGGACTCTGCAGGGTTGCTCATCACTTCTTCTTCCTACTTCTAGGTGCCTCTGGGATTTGTAGTCCACAGTTGTAGCCAGCTGTAAGTTTGAGTAGGTGAAAGAGTGTTTAACTTCCCTCCCTGGCCCCAGACCCCAGCTGGGGTTTGCCAGGGGGGGTGGCAAGTTCCCCTGTAGACTGAGCTGTATCCCTAGCTGGGGTTGCCCCTCTGCCCCACTTCTTGTCAATCAGTCCTCACTACTCCAGCTAGGGAGCAGAGGGGTGGGACCAGCCCTGTTTCCTGGAACAGACAGCACAGCCCACCCAGGGCTGAGAAGCATGCTGGGATGCTGGGGGACTGTGATTTAACTTGAACCAGGAAGGGGTCTGGGACAGAAGTTTCATAGACTGGTTTGACCCAAGTCAGTTAAGTCTGATACTACATTCAACCAGGCTTATCTTAAACCAGTTTCAGCCATTTTGAACCTGGTTTATGTGCACTGAACTTCTGTTCTGTTACGGGTTTAAACCAGTCTCTGATTACTTAAACTAGTTTATGTGTAACTGCTGTCCCTAGCCCTGAGTGGCTATGAACTGGGAAAGGCATTGTGAGCCAAAGGCCCCTCTAACTGAGAAGGGGAAAGCACAGCAGGGTGGCTTGGCTACGTAGGTAGGCAAGCAACTGGGCCAAGATTAGCTGCACAGCAGTAAGCTAGGGGAGTAGTGCAGATTCCCAGGCAGCAAGAGGATAATAGCTGCAAGCAGCAAGGCTAAGCTGCAGCAGGGAGGGGTAGGCTGCCCTTTAGATCAGTGCTGGATTTAGGCTTAAGCTACTTAAATTTCTGAGATATAGCTTGGGGCCTCACAATATGAGGGGCCTCCAAATAAGAAAAAAAAAACCTGAGTCAGTATCAGGTTTTATAATAATCAGTCAGTAAATAAAGGCGATATGGGAAAATGACTCTCTAAATATGGACATTTTTGTTTGAATATGACAAAAATATACATACATTGGATTATTTTTGTTGCATGGGGCCTCTTAAACTGGACATAATTTAGGGCCTCAGCATGTCATAATCTGGCACTGCATTAGATAGAAGGAGAATCCCCTGTGCGGGATTAGGGAGTCACCAGACCAAAGGGGGCAGGGCTCTGGGGCATATATACCCAATGCCTGGAGGAAGGCAAGCAGGTCCCCATGCATTGCAGACAACAGACATCCCAGGAGAGAGGGGCTGCAGGAGATGCCCTGGGAGGCACCAAAACACCCTGAGAACAGAGCTGGCAAGAAGTTATTTTTACCCAGAGTGGGGAGTTTTAGTTAGAAAGCAGTGGGTTGCATTTTCATTTTAGTTTTTTACTGGAGAACTGGGTTGTGGCTATGGGGGAGATTTGGAGACAACAGAGGTGCCTGAGGAGCACCCAGTTTAGAGCCTTGCCTGGATCAGGGGCTCCAGGGGGCTAGCGCTGTGACAGAGAATAGACTTGCCTGGGTCAGTGACCCCAGGGGCTGGAAAAAGACAGGGTGAGACCAGACCCAGGGGACCCAGAAGCCGAGACCCAGGAAGGTAGAGCTAGTCTAAGGGGGGGACACAGCCAGAGAAAAGGAGCCAAAGCTGGGAAGGCCAAAGCCCCAACAAAGGTTTTGAGGTCTGAGAGGGCAAGAACTGTGATGGGGCTGACTGGTTCCTCTAAAGTGATATCATATACTATCTGCAAGGCATAGGCATGGCTATGGGGGCAGATGAAAGCCATAATAACAGCCCTTAAGGCACCCGGTGTCCTAGGGCCAGAGTTGTCTGAGCGGTAAATTTGCAGTGGACTGGACCCACTCTGGGCAGTCTCCCAAACCCTTTGAGCAACACCAAGGCACACCAGGTAGAATAATAGGGAAGTGCACCCTGAGGGGTCAGAGTGAATAGGATCCACCTGTCCACCAGGGAGTGGTGCTGCTGGGCACAGGTCCTATCACAGGAGAGCTCTGGGAGAAAGGAGGCCGAGCGGGAGGGTGCTCACTGACAGCATGCCCAACTCCCTCCCCCCTTCCACTAGAGGCAGGGGAAGAGCAGAGTGCTGTGTGATGCTGGGACACCCGGAGAAGTCCCATGGGCTGTGGAACAGCATTTCTCAACCCATGGGTCGTGACCCAAAAGTGGGTCATGAGGATATTTGATAGGGTCACGGACAAATCACAAAAAACCGCAGGAAGCATAGGTCTCCCCTTGCAGGCTGGCAGCATTCCAGCTTGCAAGGGGCTGCTTGGGGTGATCAGCTCTGGAAAAATGCGGCCAGGTACCGAGACTGCAGCAGGGCAGAGGGACAGTGGGAAGGTGCCTGCCCCTTCCAGCAGGGGAAGGGGCAGGAGAGTGAGCTGCATGGCCAGACTGGTGGCAGCAGAGCCAGTGCCTATGCTCATGAAAGCAGGGCAGTCAGGAGATGCTGCTCAGGGGGTGCGGGGGCCATGACCAGGCTGTCTGGTGTGGCACAGGAGCCCCCCTCTTCCTCCCTCCAGCCCACACCAGGATGGACTTGCCTCATTGCCACCCGCATGAGTCAGAGTCACCACAGCCACTGCACCATGGCCCAAGCGGGACAAGGCCAGCTGAGGGCCCCTCTGGCAGGGCTGGGGGGTGCAGGGGGCTGCAGGTTGGGAATGAGGGGCCCCAGCATGGCTCGGGGTGGGAGAGAGAGTGGCAGGGGACTGTGGGTCGTGCATCAGCAGGGCCAGGGGGATGTGGGTCAGGACAGGCTATAGACCTTTGACAATGGGTCCCAATCAGAAAAAGGTTGAGAGCAACTGCTATAGAGTATGCTGACAAACAGGAAGCATATCAAAGTGAAGCACTTCCAAGGTGTTACATTTTCTTCAAGGTGATTTTTGGAATGTTTCTGCCATCTTCTAAGCACTCATAAGGCAGTTATATCTGTCCATATCCTGCAAATAATCCTAGTTGAGACAGAATTTATACCAGCTCTTTGCAACACAAGAATTGCTCTATAATTTTTCCATGGCCAAGAAATGAATGAAAGTTAAGAGCTGGTGACTTGAGTTTACGAGGCATGCTTCGAGTCTAAAAATGTTGGGAACCACAGAAATTGAGTATACTAAAAGAAGAGTTGCTTTAACCTGTCAAACTATCTTCATTTGGGTGTTTGGTGCCATTAACCATGAATTTTTTTCATGCTTCACACAGACATATATGCTAGTGTAAGTCTCATCATAGACACTTGTAAAAAAGGCCAACATGGAATTACTTTGTTGATATAAATTATGTCCTCATCCAGAGGTTACAGGTTGGCAAATACCATTTTTGTGTGGAAATGGCCACAAGGTAAATGTGCCACTTAGCAATCCTGTGACCTGGCATTAAAAACTCAATAAAGTGAATGTGAAGCACCTGCTAATTGCATCTGAGGAGATGGTCTTCTCGGCTGGGGGAAAAAAAAAAAACAAGTTTCAGGAAAGATCCTTAGAATTTTGCAGGCTACTGACAAGAAAAAGAAAAAGTTTGGGGCATTTGTTGCCAAAGTAAAAATTTCTGTTTGGGTGAAAAATTCCACCAATACTGTGAATTTTACCTTTTGTGCTTCCATTCAAGTAAAAGTGACTTTGCTACAGAAAGCTGAATGCAGCCATTTCTCTGAGCTTCATGAAAAATGACTTCTTAAGGTATATGAAATTACTAGTACAAAATATGAACATTAATATTTCCGAATGCTTTCAGCTTGAAAATAAATACAATTAAATTGTTCAATCTGAAAGTCATATTACAGGGGCACAAAAACCACCAAAACCAGAATGCTGAATATTTGCATTAAAAACATTCATCATTTTTGCCCAGCTATAAGAACTGTACTCTGGGACCATGTCCAGATGAGCAGGGGCATGCACTTGCAGCAGCACAAATAGTAGCAGCACAAATGTGTGCTGCTACTTTGTGCCACACTCCTGCACATGAGCTTTTTGTGTGGGACACAGTGTCCTGCTGTGGACTCCTCCTGGCTGGGCTCCATGTGCTGTGGGGTGCTGGTGGGGAGGGTAGTAGGCAGTTCCTGCATAGCCAGGGACTGGCACGTGGAGATGGGTGAGCATCCAACCCAGGTTTGCCTGCTCCTCTGCCTCCACATGATGTGGAGCCCCCATGCTGAGACACACTGCACCCCAGCCTGCCAGGCAGCAGCTGGCTAGGTGCAGTATGGCTTGAGATGCACATGCATCCCTTGTCTGCACATGCCTTGGTGTGGGGGATCTGCACCATGGGGCTCCCTAAGCTGCTTGCTCCCTTGTCTCCATGTTTGTCCTGGCACACATTATTTTGGCATGCTTTGCATCAGTTTTTTCCCCTGGGTTTTTTGTTTGTTATTTTTTTGGTTTGTTTTGCTACCAGAAAATCCTGATAGCAAATTTGGCCCCGTACTGCAAATTAGCACCGTGCACAGTTTAATGTGCAATGTACGCAGTTTGTGGCACCAGAAAGAGGTTGTGGCAGCGCAAACTGTGCATGCCTGCATATGTGGACACAGCCTGGAAGTATAAAACCACACAACTACATCTTGGAAATAAAAAACCAAAAATAAAATCTCTCTCCTGATTTAGGCACAAAAATACAAAGCTTGTTATTACACAGAGCACTACAAGATACCAGTGACACTTAGAAAACACTAGTAGATACCAGTGACCCTAAGTTGCTGCTATTTTGATTAGAGTTTTTTTCTCCAGCTGTTCATGTCAACAGGGCACGTCACCCTTCAAATGGCACCACATGGCTGAGATTCAACTGAATGTGTTTTTACTGGTAGAGAGAGAGTATGTTGTAAGGAGGAGTTGGTATTTCAAATACAGAGATTTGAAATGACAAGTAAATTTACCCTGGCAGAGTTAATAGAATACTCATGTTTCAATGCAGCCTATCAATTGACTATAGTGACAGGCTTGTTAATCCCACAGGGTTGCTTAAATGTAGGATATAAACCCTAATCCTATATGAGGAATATCTTGAGCAAACCCATGCACCTTTTATAAATGTCCCAGTGACACAGTGGTCATCCAACACAAATGCCCCATAGATACGGTGGTCACCCAACACAACATGATACAAGATCAGGGCTACATTTTGAGGTTTTTAAAAACCTTTTGTTATTTGAACAGCTAAGAAAATCATCTTATCTTCAAAGTCTCTAAGGATGCTCCAGGATGACGGTGAGCATTTGGAATGAAGATTGCATCAAAATATCTTGTTTGTGTAATTTTTCTAGAACCAGGTTCATCATAAATGACAAATTCAGCACATAAAAAGCAATACAATATAATTTCCTTACCCAATTAAGTCCTTTTCAGTTAGTATCTTGGCTTCTTTAGGTCCCAAGGTTTTTGGTAAAAACCATGTTATCTATGTTTCAAGATTTAATTCTATTAATATGATTCTATTTCATAAATGACTTTCCATATTGTTTCTCCTTTCTACCTGTTCAGCAGTGCAAAGAGGCCAATACCTAATACAAAAGTGTTCATAACAAGCAAGCTGGGATTTCTTACCCTTTCTACTTTAAAACAAAAATTCAGTTGTAATCACAAAAAATATTGCCACAAGGCAGCAACAAATGAGCACACTAGAGATATTTGCTATAGGACGAAAAGCTGTGCTTGTGGCTAAGTTTATGCCTTAGAATATGAATCAGAGGTTAGTGGTCGATAAATGAATTTGAACAAAGCAAATAGCAAATCCCAGAGCTAGTAGGATCTTTTACCAGATGAACATGACTGTCCAGTTAAAAGTGAGCGCGTCTGCATGAGACGCGTTACTGCACAGTAGCCTAGTTTACTGTGTAATACGAGCAAGTGTCTACACATGTGCACTCTTACTGTGCAGGAAAAATGGCTAATTGCAATTAAATTTGCTACCTGCAAATGCAGGTAACAAATTTAATCATGATTACTTACTGCACAGTAACACATGTAGACATGACTTGGCAGCAAATTTGCTGCCACATTTGCCTTGCTACTAGGGGACTGGCCTGAAGCCAGTCACAGGGCTCCTAGCTGAGAACCTTTCATGGCCCAGGGCTGAGCTGAATCTGGCAGCCCCTGGCAGCAGGCTATAAAAGCCTGCAGCTGTTTTGTACCCTGGGGCACACACAACAGGCAGCCTGAAGCTAGTGCAGGCCCTATGTGTTCCCCTGGACAGGACACAGCCCTGCTATCCCTGCCTGCCTGGAGCTGTGTGTTGCAGCTTGGCCCTGCATAGCCTTGCAGCTGTCAGGGCACTGCTGCCTGGCCAGCAGGGTAGACACCACTTGCTGCAGGCTGCTGTAGCCCCTGCCAGCCCTATTAGCATGCCACGGCTGCCTGGAGCCTGTATCTGGTAGCAGGGCCAGCAGCACCTGCCTGCTGCAGACCCCAGCAGCCTGCCTGGCATCTGCAGCTACTGTGGGGCATAGCTTCTGGTGCATGGCTGCCAGTCCCTTGCCATGTCCCTGTGATGGGTGCTGCTGGCAGCTGAGCAGGGTTGGCAACAGAAGGACAGCTGGGAGGGGGCCCAGAGAGCTGGTGCAGGACCAGCAGCATGACCTCATCCTCCCCATCCAGGCCTGGTACTGCCCGTGTGTGTATGCCCATGCCCTTCACCTGGAGCCAGGAGGAGGTTGGTGACCTTGTGGTGTTCTGGGGTAGTGCAGAGGTACAGAGGCAGTTCAAGAGGGGCGGGTCACATTTATGAGGCCTTGTCAGGTGGGATGCGGGAGCATGGGCACTGTTCATAGATGCATAGATTCATAGATTGTAAGGCTGGAAAGGACCTTGGAAGATCATCAGGTCCAGCCCCCTGCAACAAGGAGGAAAGATAACTGGGGGTCAGGTGACCCAGCAAACCACTGCTTAGTGTTGGTTAGTGCATGCAGTATGTGCACTGGGGTTCCCCCAGTGTATCTGGACCTTGGATGGGACCCACATACTGGTGACCTGCCCACCCCATGGAGACCACCCCTATTATAGGAGCAGGGGGGGCTCCACTCAATGGTCCTTCAGGCTGTCATAGACCACCAGGGGATGTTCACCCATGTGAGCTCTAACTGGGCAGGTGGGCCACCTCCACTAACCACTAGTGTTGGTTAGTGTTGGTTAGTGGAGCAGTGCTACATCAAGTCAAGGCCTTGCGGGCATAGTAGGTGGCCATGACCACAAGACATTATGTCTTTATGTGGCAGTTCACCCGCATTTTGGCACCCCAGGACCCAGGCCACAGCTCTGTGGTTTACACCAGCATGGGTGGCCTGCCCAAGCCCCTACCTCACTTTGACCCCTCCCAGAGGAGGGACCCTTGGCTGTTTAGCATCCTGCCTGGCCTGGCTCCCTGGATGCTCAATTCACCAGCAGCTTGGGGAGCCCTGGCTAGAGGCTGGCTCAGTAGCTCCATAGCCCCAGACCCCACCACAAGGAACAGCTGGCCATGACACTCCTGGCCATCAGCAGCACCAGCTCCCCCCCCAGGGGGGATGACCCCTGGACAGGCAGCTGCACGCCATGCACTGCAGGCCAAAGACACTGGGGGCAGCCAGACACCATTGATGATGGGGAGGACCGTGCTAAGCTGCCAGCCTCACCAGCCCCAGACATGTGGTAAGCCCTGCACTGGTCGCCGTCACCCCTGGCTGAGCCCTCCACCCACTACAGTTACTGTGGCTCCTAGACCCATGGAGGAACAGCCTGAGGCTGGGGTACTGACCACCTGACCCCAGGCTCTGCCCTTCTGTCCCCTACAAAAAACCAATTTGTATATCATTTTTATAGTTTTCAAACTGGGAAGAGTTTTTTTATTGTTGGTGGGTGGTGGAGAGGCTCTGTTTGTTGGGGAGTGAGTGGGGAAGGGACTCTGTGTGTTGGGGAGGGAGTAGGGAGGGATGGGGGGTGTGAATTGTGAGGAGAATAAAGATATGTTCTTTGGATCCATGCCTAGCACAAGAATGGTGCTGGGGGTGGGCAGGATGTAGGAAGTCTGTGGGCAGTGGGACAGGCAGGCTAGAGGGGGAGCACTCCAAAAGGTAGTCCTCCAGTACCTTCTGTACCCAGTGCCCTGGCCCCCGCAGGCAGGTGAGAGGCTTCCCTGGGGCCTTGGAGGTGGGGACCCAGCACTGCTGCTGCTACTCCTGTTGCCAGGCCACCTCCACACACCATGCCTCCTCTGCCCAGGCCTTGCAGAAGAACTCTTCCTGGGCCTCGCAGATATTGTGCAGCACACAGGCTGCGACAATGACCTAAAGGAGTTTTTCCCCAGTGACTTTGAGGTGGGGAGTGAGGGAGCACCAACAGCCCTTGAAGCACATTCAACTAGGGCTTGGGTCCAGCCCAGGCAACTATTACAGTAGGCTTGGCAGGGGTCCAGGTGGCCAGTGTAGGGCTTCATCAGCCAGGGCAGGAGTGGGTATCCAGGGCCCCTGATGAGAAGGGGTGGGACAACAATGGTGCCCAGCTACAGGTCCACCACCCTCAGCACTAAGTACCCAATCTCCACCAGCACGGCCAGGCCAGAGTTTGGAAAGACGTGGGCATCATGCGCACTGCCCACCCAGCCAGAGCTCACATGGGTGAACATCCCCTGGTGGTCTGTGATGGCCTGAAGGACCATGGAGTCGAGCCCCCCTGCTCCTATAATAGGGGTGGTCTCCGTGGGGCAGGCAGGTCACCAGGATGTGGGTCCCATCCAAGGTTCGGATACACTGGGGGAACCCCAGTGCACAGAACCCTGCTACTGCTTCATATGATGGTAGAGTACCTGTTGATTTACAAACAGCATCATATAAGTCTGAAAAAGGCTGGTTTCCCTTTTGATTTCATTCTGTCTTGTATGAATCATATGATTTCTCTTCAGAGAAGAGCTCTGTCTTGGCTCTGATTAATACTTGTTTTTTCCTATTAAGAAAGGGGATCGAAACATTTGTTTGACCAATAGATAATGTGAAAAACCCCTCATCCGCTCCCATACAAAATGAAAAAAATCTAAATTGTCCTAAGTCACATTTACCAGCTCTCTTTAGAAGGGATTGTCACAGATTCCTCAACATATGGTCTCTTAATTGGAAGAATGCTTTGACTACTATAATTTGTCCTTTGAAAAACTGCTTCTTTGTTACAGTTGCAATGATTTTAATGAAAGCACATTGAAAAATCACCCAACCAAAGCCAAGATTGGTAAAATTTGGGCCTTCCAATCCCTCACAGTGTTCTTTCAATTTGTTACAATTTGGAACGATGAATGCCTAGTAGAAATAGATTTGAGTCACTAACTTCATGTCTGGCTTTGAATTATGCTAAGGTTTCAGAGTACTGAGCTCTCTTATTGGGGTCAGCAGTACAGGTGTGACACAGGGATGTCAATAACCTATATTTCCTAGTGCAATCAGTACAGGTCCCAATCAGTAGTTTAGCTCCATGTCAATACCCCTGTTAAATGACCTGGATTGTATTCATTGACTTCCAGCAACTACTGTAAAAGGGTCCATTGTGGTCTTAACAAATGCTGTTATGTTACTTAAAATGCAACATTGCCATTTATGCTCAACATTGACCAATAAGACTAAAGGTGACTGACTGTCTGATTGTGTTTTTTGCCATAGAGAAATAATTGTTAAATCTGACCTGAAATTTTTCATGCATACAGTAAAAATGGTTAGAACAGCTCATCCACATAAGTACATGCTATCTAGAAATGCAGCCATGTTAGAAAAGGGATAATACTGCTACTATAACAGTGCTGAGGAATTCCTGTCACAGATTACATATACGTTGCGAGATCACCGCTAGATACTGTGCAAATACAGAACAAAGAGTGCCCCCAGGGGCTTCTAATGTGAACAAGTAGTTGATGATTCAATGACCATGTTAGGGAATGGACAACTGAAGAAATTACTGTGAGTTTAAAGAGGGCAGGGAGTTACCATAGAGCAGATGATGGATGGAAACAGCTGATGGTACAACTGGCTTGCTGTTGTCTTGAAGTACTGTAAGTGAAAATTAAACCATGGAGTTTAGCTTTTTGTGTGAAACAAGACTAAGCCATTGCTATTTTGCTTTCACTTCCCATGGGAGAAAGTGGGTCAGTTACTGTTGAGTAAGTCCCTGCTTGGCATGGCAAAAGACTTGCATGGGAAGGCCCTGCTTTGTTTTCTCGTTAACTCGTTCATTTGTTCATACTGTTACACAGAATACACTTAGGGCTAGCTTCATTGAAATGTATTGTAATCAAACTGGTATAAAAGCGCTGCTAGCACAAATACTGACAGCCATTTTAGCTTTCTTGGTAGATCTAAAACAGGGGTGGGCAAAATACAGCCAGCTGCAGCCAACGATGCATGACAGTGAGGAGTGCAGCCCATGCCGGGCCGCCTCTATTGCCGTGCTCCCCACCACGCATGGGCAGGCCCCGCACTCACGCACCAGTGGAGGGAAGGTCCACATGCTGGAGCTAGCTGCCTTTGTCACCCCCTGCCATGGAGATCCCAGGACTCTGCAGGGAAGCAGGTGCCAGGGCTCCTTCCAGCAGAGTCCTGGGACCTGTGCATCAGGGAGCAGCGAAGGCAGGTAGCTCCAGTGCGTGGAGCTTCCGTCAAGTGATGCACAAGTGAGGGGCTGCTTGTGTGCAGAGGGGAGCGTTGGCAATAGAGGTGGCCCAGCAGGGGCTGTGCTCCTTGCTGCAATATGCAGCATTGGCTGGAGCTGTGCACTGCCAGGCAGTAGCACCTGTGCCAAGTACGAGCACCCTGAGTGCCCCCACCTGCTGCTGCCACCGCCTGCAGGACTGGATGCCATGGGGGCAGTGTGGGGGGGGTAACCCACACTCCCCCACCCTCGCTCACACTCCACAAACACCACTCTCACACACCCTTCCCCCACAACTCCCCAACATACCCTATTGCCCCCACACACACAGCCACACCCCATCACAACCTCCCCCACACTTGTACTCCCATACTCCACCCTACCCACACACACCCCTTACACCCTACCCACACACACACACACATACACACACACACCCTACGCCTGCCGGCCTACACCCAACCACACCCCCTCACACAATATACAGGACTAAGACTTTATTTTTTGAGTTATTATGCAATCACTTCTATGTACACAAATCATAACAAAAATATGACAAAATATTTTTTGTAATAAAATTAAGATAGGTTATAGTAGGTGTTTGACTTTTAGTGTATGTTTTAGTTTTTTTCTGGTTCTACGATGGCAAACCTCCACTCCTGACATGAGTATTTCTGCGGGGCAAGGGGAGGGATTTCCAGTGGCAAAGGTCAGAGGTTGGGCTGGGGGGGGAGGATTTCCAGTCCCAAAATGGTAACCAGGGGGGCGGGGTAACCAGGGCTGCCCAGGTGGCTCTTGAAAGCTCACCAAACCTCGGTAAGCAGTCCTCGAGCCAAAATAATGCCTGCCTCTGATCTAAAAGCTGCTCCTGGTTTCCTGGTGCTAGATTACAACTACACTATTGTACTCAGCAAGCTTTCTGATGTACACACAGATACTTCAGAGAGCTCACCCCAAATTCACACAAGCATGAGTAAGAGAGTTATATAATACCAAAGCTGGCTTTAAAGAGTTACATGTACTTGAGAGGTGTGAATCACATGATACCAGAAAAATCCCCCGATTCTGAAGCTGCAGAATCTGGTGACTGCAGGAATCAAGAGGGTTGCATGATGTGTAAGTCAGCTCTCTCTCTAACTTCATTCAGAGATAAAGGTGCACTTGTTTAGTACTATTTAGCCAAACTAGTTTAACTTGGTATGTAGACATTCATCCACTGGTTTAAACTTGCTTTACATGACTATAGCATTCACGACATTGATGACCTTGTCTTCACAAGAAACTTTCACTGGTTTAACTTAAATCAATGTTTTAACAAATTTTAATCTAACTTCAGTTTGGGAACTAATTTTGGTTTAAGAATAGTTTCTTGTGGTTTAGCTTAAACCAGTCTCTTAGCAATTTAGCACTGACTCAGCTAAATCATTTAAATCATTAAATTGTTTCACATTGCATCATGCATTCCTGGAAGTTGCTCATACACGGTGGTCATGTGTGCATTATAGAAAGTTATATAGAACAGACCAGATTCAGTTTAAAATTGCAGCTTCAGTAAAACCAATGTAGCTCTTCTCATGCTGGCAAGAGCAGAAGAGGAAGATCAGATATGGAAGTTAAACTTATATAAACATAAGTAACATCATCCATATCTAAAATGAACCATACTGGTTTAATTATATTGGTTTAACTTCCCATCCTTAATTCAAGCAGTGCAACTCCTACATAGAAATACTTAGCCCATGGTTGGATTAAGCCGTATTTAAATGACAAAGTTTTGCGGGCAAACCTATGCTCGATAGTAGTGCCAAAAAACCCGAGCTGGTTATTGATATAGCCATGCCAGCAAAATTCCTGGTGTAGGTACAGATATGCCAATAGAAGGATGCTTTTGTCAGCTTAATTTGTCATTCAGGTACAAAAACTCATGTTGGCATGTATCACATCTCCACTGACACACCCTAGATCTTAAAGACAAGGTTTAAAACTGTTGCATTTAAATTTTCCTTAAATGCATTGCTCCTGCTGTTAAATAAACCAGTTTGAATGAAAAGGCTGCTTGGTCATTACATTCACCACTAGTCACAGACGCATGAAAGGATGTGCCTTTAATCAGTCAGATCTGGTTGGTACATGTGATGGATACTCAAGGGTACTTTAATCCAAATTCCACCCAAGGAAAAAAAAGCTTCAAAGTATAACAGGTCTGGGGTTGACACAAAGAGAAACCAGGAAGACAACGGAGGTGCAGCTAGGCTGCCATTGTGACACTGAACAAAGAAAAAGAGACTAGTGAATGTTTTGCCAAATACACAGACATCTTCAATGATTTAGTTTAACACCAGCTCTATAGCTCTTGAATAGCAACTGTGAATGTGACCGTCCTACAGACAACACCTATTTGTCTGGTGTGAAATTACTATAATTTTTAGGCTCAAGTACTACTCTTATTTTACAAATTATATCCTAAAGCATCTTGTTCCTGCTAATATTTTTAAAAAATAAGCATCCTTGACAAATAACATGTGGATACAAAACAATTTTTTTGTGCCTCCAGTTCCATCATTGATTCTCCTGGATGCCTCTGAATGCCTGACATAAGAAAGATTCGGGCATACAGCAGAGACAGCCAACCTGTGGCATGCTTGCCACAAGTGGCATGGCTAGCCTCTGTGTGGCACACAGAAGACCAAGGAGGGAGCAGGGAACACAGGAACAGATAGGACAGGGAGCTGAAAGCAAAGCAATGGATCACAATGTGTACAGGGAAGAAAGTAGAAAGCAGAGCAACAATTCAAGCAGGGGAAGGGGATTGGAGAGGAACTCAGGGAGAATGCAGGGCTATGTTGTGGCACACCTGCCAAAAAGATTGGCTCCCACTGCTGTAAAGGTATAAGGAAGTACCAGCACAAATCTGGCTCTAAGATTAGACACCATCTTTGAAATGCACCATGTTTTAGACAACAAGTACAGGCTTACAGACAACAAGTACAGGCTTAATGAACAATCCAATAAAGAGCACAGGGAGAAGAAAATTAAAAGGTACAGATAGTCATCTGTATGTTTGCAGATGCAGTATGGCAGATGATGGAGGGCCCAATTCGCTTTTGTTCTGGAGCTTTTGATTTTGGGCTTGCAACATTGTTATTGGGAAATTTTCAACCAGCCAGAACCTAAATTCAGGACCAGGTACGTCAAGCAAACACCAAGCAAAAGAGTACTGGTCAGCATTCAACCCTATGTTTTCTATTCTTAATTAAGCAGCAATATCAGCAAAATAACACTGTTCTAGGTTAGCATCCTACTACTACCACTGATAGCCAACCTGCTGATACAGTGCCATCATTTGAGACAATAAGACATCTATATGGTGCAAGGAACTTCCCTGAAAAATATTACAGCTAATGCTTCCTTTGTTAGCTCCATAACTGATTGCAGGGTAGACACATTAGCAGTGCAGCACAGTTGCACTGCAGCTGAACATGGCTATATGGCTTCCAGTTCTGGGGCTTAAAGCATGTAGCACTATTTTAGATGTCTCAGGATGACACTGAGTTGCAATATGTGGACTCCAGTAAACAGCCTCACAACTAGCTTAGGGTATCTCTGTCTTGGGTCATGAAGATAAACCCTAAAATACATTGCTTCAGGAGTGAGGAGAGCAACCTGCTTAAGTAGTAGCAGTTCAAGATCATTACTGCTATGGAGTCTTGGCCATCCCTTTTCAACAAAAAGATAATTGGGTTGGGAGTGTTCATCCAGGAAATGTCTGAGGCAAGGATGTTTTGTGATCTCTTACTAGAACAACTGTATAGTTGTATAAGCTGTTGAACAGTCTTTCAGGAATCAAGTACCTTTCCTCAGGTCCAGTAAAAGATATCACAAAAAATTCTTGCCTCAAGGAAAAGATACTCAATTGAGTCCTAACATCCCCCCTGCTCCCACCCCTACAATGATCCCCTCATTTGTTTGCTGTCATTTTGAAATGAAATTAACCACTGTACCAGTCCAACCTATATGTACCAGTTAACTCTTCAGGTCCTTACATGGTGCATAAATGGCCCTCTGCAAGGGCCAAATTTTTCAGAACTTACCACAAATGGAAGCAGGGACTGCAGGTATGTCATTTGATCACTACAAAGCTATGTCTACATAAGTACATTAAAATAACCTGAGAGAAATCTCCTGAGTTTGTCCTCCTAATTGAAAAACTTACTTGGAGATGCCTGAACAGAGATTTGAATGCTGAGCCCCCGAAGGGCAAAGAGCTTGAAGTGCTGAGGCTGCGTAGCTAGGGGGTTCCCATGCATACATCTCAGAATGCTCTACAGGCTCCCTCAGTCTGCCTAGCAACAGATGGCAGCAGTGCATAGAGGAGCCCTGGCTGGTTGACCCAGGCTGGCCTGTCTACCTGCAGAACAGTATGGAATTGTGGAGGGAAGTTTTGCTCCTGCTTGGCTGGAATAGTAGAGTCAAGCCCAACTGACACACTATCTCTGGGGCGAGGGGAAGCAGAAAGTAAATCACTTGGGATGCTGGAAGTCTGTGTTGTGGCTTCTTTCAGAAGGATAAGCTGTATGGACATTTGCTCCCAGGAATAATTTAATCCTGGCTATTCTCAGGTAATTTTACTTCTGGAGCTGCCATTTTTGCTCTGGGAGAGAAATCCTGAGCATCTGTACATTCATGGTTTCTCCTAGGAAAGCAGTGACTCCCCCAGGAGAAACTGAATGGCCTCTGTGTCTGATTTTACTTTTAAGTCACCTTTGTCACCTTGTCCAGAATTGTTGGAGGCCATACACTATCCTTTCAATATATAGGAATGGAAACTCATGGGAAACAGATGATGAAAATGGTTGATATTAAGAACTCAGTCTTTCTCTACTCTTGTAGTGTTTCTAAGCCAGCCCTGGACCAATCATTGGTTTCTGTGAAATAATGCATAACTAAGGCCCCACAAACACTGCAGCAAGCTTAACTGAAACTGAACCCATTGTCCATACAGTTAAAAAAAATCAGAATGGGGTGTTTTTTCTTTCCAAAGAAATTCAAGGGGGAAAGGGTTTCCCTTCACCTGATTTAATTATGTAAATTAGTAGCAGAATCCATAAAGCATCTCTCCTGTTAACTTATGTGAGACTTGATTCTGTTCGGGCAATAAATCAACTGACCTAAATAAGATTACACACAAAAATAAGAGTCATGCTCCATGGTAAATATCTGCATGACTGAACTCTAAACTTTCATTTATGAAAATTATCAGGGCCAAGATTTTCAAAGATGCCTTAGGGACATAGATGCCTTCTTTCCATTAAAATTAACAATAACTGGATGTCAAGTCAACTGTTAAAAAGTCATATCCATTAGGTTTCTAGGTCTTTAAACATACCCCAACTGTATTGTTAATCTAGACTCTTTTGGGCCTAAACACATTGCATTATGATTAGATTCTTTCTCCTTTTTTCTTTTTAACCATGAAATAAAACTTTAGATGATATGCACTGGAAAAAAAATAAAATGGAAATAAAAATGGAATAAATTAGACCAGGGCAAGACACGTGGATGCTATATATACTGTTTTCTTTATTTAAAGATCCTTATTGACTTCAAAACCATTGTTCTCAGTTTTTACTTGTGGTAATTATTTGTACAAATGTGCACACTTAAAAAGTCCTTAGTACCAACTCTATTTTCCATCATTTTCTTTCCTTTAGGACCTCTCCTTGTAGCATGAACTGAACTAATGTAGCTGATGTTAACATAGAGTGTAATAATAGTGAAATGTAACCATGTTAGTCTTGTCCTGTAAGCAACTTGAAAACTCCATTTTGTATCCTTCTGCTTGACATAAGTGAATGAACTCTGCATAGCCTTTATGTATGAGTGTGTGTAAAAGGGTGAATGGTGAGAGAATGGCATAGAGACGGAAGAAGAAGATTCAACTGTTTATGTAAGCAACAAGGCATCAAATGTAAGTTACCAACTACTAACTAACTAACAAATGGCTGAAGAATCCCTTTGAAGCTTGAAGGCACAAAGGAGATAACAGCCTTGGAGTGTTTTTGTTGCCCATCTGGCAGAATTTCTTCTTCTAAGATAAGCTGAAAACAAAAGAAGAACAACCGCAAAAACAGAAGCTGGGTATGAAAAAACCCCAAAGCACTGAAACAAAGGATGCCAATCCCGGTAAAAGAACACTTTGAAAATGCCAAGTTGTTTGAGTCTCTTTCTCTACTGCTGTTTCATCAGAGCACAGATGCATCTGTTCACCCCGCTCCAGCTGTTATCTTTAAATCAGCTATCTTCAAATCATCATCATCATCTATTCAATAAGCCTGGGTTGGCCACCCTGGGCTGATATTGAGCAACTATTGCTGGTAACTATATCTGGTGTATGTGTGGATGAAATGGTTGTTTTGTGTATGTATATGCCTGTGTGTAACGATGTGCATGATGATTTGTGTATTTGTATGAACGGTGTGCCTGAACCTCTATGTCTAACTCATGTAATCAATAAATGCGGTACCTTGCCTTATCCCCTTTATAAAGTCTCGCTTGTGGTTTGAGCAATTGGCAATTTGTGTAACATCCTTAGACCTAAAATCTGGTAATTTTGTATGCTGAAATATATTAATGCATTCCAATTAAAGCATCTCCAGAACAGGCCAAAGAGTTCAGGATCAATAGGAACACACAAAAATAAAGTCCATCTTGCTGTTGTAGTTTACAATTGCCTCCTTGCCACACAGTAACAGTTTGTAAACAAGAGCCAACATTTAAGATCATCAGCATCTTCCATAAAGATCCAGTGGCTAACAAAGCCACTAATACACTAGAATATGGTAAAAGTAATAACTTGTGCAATATTTATAAAAACATGAAAGTGATAAAACGTGATAAAACCCAACAGCTATCTAGAAACATAGGGACACAGGACTGGAAGGGTCTTCCTCAAATCCAGCTCTCCACAACTGCAGGGAACAGTTAACCCAAGGAATTCCCATAAGTGGAGATAGTTCCTCTTTCATGCTGAAGGCTCCCAAAATAAGTGATTTGCAAGGTATGGATTGGATGCAGAATGCTGTGACCAACCCTAGAAATTCAATCAGTTCAGGGGTGGAGTGTGACAGACCTGTGAAAGTGAACAGTAGGCTGCATTTCAATTGCAATGTGTAGGGAATTTTAGAGTGAAGGCTGTTATTAACCCTGGAATTTAGCCAGAACACCCTTTATCTGACACAGTGGCATGGACTTTAATCATCAGAAAATGACTTGGACCCATTTGAACAACAGAATTTCCATCAATTATATCTTAGCTGCGTTGCTGGGATATTGGCTTAATTGTGACTCAGTGTGCCAAGTCCAGCCATGTGCACGCAATGGATTGTGAAGCACCAGTCTGAAAATTTCCCTAGGCTGCCTAACCTCATGGTCATGACCGTAATGCTCCAAAGCAGTGCATCTTCTCCCAAAGGCCCACAGCCACCTTGTGCTCAGATCAGGCACCTCAGGGACATTTCAGTTCCCTTTATGTGCCAGATTAGATGTTACTTATTTGCTAAAATACTAACTAGGTTTGAGAACTCAAACCAGCATCTAGCACACTGCCCTTCTTCACAAGTGGCTTTGCTCTACTTGTTATTTGACAGCTGAAGGCTTCAGTATTATAAGTAGCGGGTGATATTTGTTTCCCCAGAAGCTCCTGTCTTCCATCATCATGTTCAGTGCAGAAGACTTCAAGGGAATGCAAGGTTTCCTTCTGTATTTCATACCCCACTTACCACACTTGACAACCACTCATAATGTAGATCCTGGATAATAATTAAGCAACACATAGGTTGTGTGGCAGTTCTCTCTCTGGCATTCTTGTGGGAGTTGCATCACAGCAGTCTCTGGCATAACTCTGTCTGCAGAGCTCTGTGATGTGGTCTTGGATCCTAAAACAGGTACATAAAGTTGGCTTAGCTCAAAACAGACACAACTTTTGATACGGGCAAAGTGAAACTTAGAAATGCTTCAATGGTTTAACTGTAAGTGTTGTTTTAACACATTAAATTCTACCTTAGGTTTCAATGTTAGTCCTTTGCTATTATATTTGGCCACCAGAGGGAGTAAATATTAATCACATACTATATATGGGGATGGGAACACAAGTCTTTCAAGGTTGTAGGATTTCTTCGCTCATAATTGCTACTGAGAAGCAGTCTCATTGAGTTACATTGGTTGGTATAGCTAAGTCTTTTGTACACCTTTTGCATATCTTTATATGACATATATATGACACAGTAGGCAAATCTATTGCAACAGCCCATGAGGTAGGGCTATGCTAACATATACCACCATGAGTGTACTGTGAATTTCTTCTCTGTTGCAAATATGTGGATAGCATGAAATGATATGAATGAATTAAAGCCTTAATCAATGGAGCTTTTCTTGGCACAGTATGGGCAGTGGCAGTGCAAGCGTCCCCACACAGCCCGGTCAATGAACCTAAATGTTGACCTTGGAGGAAAAAGGTAATGGAGTCTCCATGGTTTGTCAGACCTTAGCCCCCCTATTCAGCTGCTAACCAAGCTGCCAGTTAAGGTTAATTGGGGAGGGGCAGATTTTCATTCTGTGAATGTTTTTCCCTGGGAACTGAAGTAAAACCAAAAAAGTAATATCACAGTTGGAAAAGAAATTTTTGTCACTTTGGACAGAGGTTGGATTTCAACTGATGACCTGGAGGTGAAAGGGTTTCTATCCCATTATCCACTCCAAACCAAAATGCTATTTGTACAGTAAGATTTTATTACCATGTTTAGTTCTATGAAATCTTTCCCTGGCTTTAAGCTCTACAGCAGTCTGTTGCCTTTTCAAGCCTGTAAGGGCTGTTTTGGGTAAATGTTATTAGGCAAACAATCAGTGGATGAAAGGGAAAAAAATTAAATTGAGTCTATCAGAAGAGGAGATCAATAAGCAGTTTATTATATTAGACACCATGTTATTTCTTTTACCCACTTTCTATTTCAAGTCTTAGCACACAGGTATCTAGTACCTGAATTAAGATAGACTTTTTATTAGTATTCCAGCTTCTCTTTTCTTAGTAGGTGTCCAATCATTAGAGGACAACAAATGCACAAACATTTAAGTTGTTTTGATTCCATCCAGTGGAAGGTAATAGTGGCGTGCATACATGAAGTTATAACTTATCAATCTTTATCCCTTCTGTTTCTAATAAAAGAAAAGAGTAATGAAATAGATGAACACTTACTGAATATCAGGGTCATTGCCAGAATAATCACCACCAATATCATTAGGAGACCAGCAAGCACTGCAGCCAGGATCCAGATTGGCAACTTTGAAGAATCTTAGAAACAAATATAAATTATAATATGATGGGACACAGCAGCTATTCAAAAACACTCATTCATTGTCCATATCAGGGACTTAGCAATAAGCATTTTTATTTGTTTGTTTAAATAGAAGCTATAAGCAGAGTTTAGGAAACAAGTTATGATTATTACAGCTATTGAAAGAATAAAATTTCCATTCCCATGGAAATTTCTCATATTTTGAACATCATTTTCCTCTTGAATTGGGATAAAAAGTCAATGCCCTGCAAGAAAACTATAATGAAAAGGTTTTTTAAAAAAATATATGTTGAATTGTCAAACCTAAAAAAAACAACTTGAGAACATTTTTCAATAACTTTTTCTTGACAAGTTTTAGCAGTTTTCCCAATTAGAAGTTAGAACATCTATAGCACTTTGTGCAAAGGGTAGGGATGTTGATTCAGAGGATGCACCCTTATCTTATTTGAAAGTGAGTAATTATTCTGAGAATAAACAGCACTAAATCAAACTGTCAGCATCTTGTAAATAACATGATTTAAGTATTTGTTTGGGATGGAAGAGGGAAGAGGCACCAGAGAAGAAAAAGGACCTGCAGGAAAGAGAAAGATGTTTGAAAAGGAAAAAACCTCATGTTATGCTAATCCTTTGAAGACAGAGAAGCTCTTAGCACAGAGGCTGAATCCTGAGAAAAGAAATCATAGAATAAGAGAAAGAAAGTGCAGAGAGATCAGAGGGTGTTTGCAACCTGGATGCAGAAAAAGAGAATGGCGCTCTAATACATGCTTCTGCGGTATAAGCTAAAGAAACCACTCTGTTTAGTGGTAGCATCAGTAGGCCTTTAACTGTTATACGGGCTAGCCATGATGGGAACGCAAGACATCCAGCCGTTGTAAACATAGGAACAAATCAATTCTTGGTCAGAACTTCTAGCATTAATGATTAAAAACCATGTAAACTGCTTCTATTTAGAGGCAGAATTTTGCACGAAAACATAATGAAGCATAGCATTATAGGGTTGCAAGGGACCTCAAGGGTATAATCTCAAAATGATGCTTGGCTAAAGGGCCCCCACAACCATTTCTTGATTTTTGCTGCCATGAAGCCTGATTCTAATTGCTCAGAACTGATGCTGTAGGATTTGGTCTGAAGCCTTGCGCTGGTCCCTCAAAGATTGGTGTTAAAGCGCCTATATTGTACCATATTATAACTAATAGTTGGCTCACTCTTTCTTTTGGCATGGTGAAATGACAATTCTATGATGTAACCAAAGGAACAAATGCAAATATTTGACCCTTATTGCACTTTGTATGGAAGAGCACTAAACAGGTTCCTTTGTTCAAAAACAGATTACCCCAAGAGAAACATATTACTAAATCAGTACCTAATGAACAGCAATCATTTACCTTTTTCAGCTCGAGGCAAAGATATATGTTTGACAACAGGACTTTCCAGTGCAGAATGATTCACTTGGCAAGAAAACTGTACAGATCTGCTCCAGTCAGAATGGGAAATAATTAGGTTACTTATATAGGAGTAAGAGCCATTACTATTGGGGAACAAAGAATCATTCTTTGAAGTGCTGGTGATCAACTCTCCATCCTTATACCAGGAGAACTGGATGTCTTGAGGGTAGAAGTCCCAAGCGCAGCAAGTCAATGTGTTCTCACAGTTATTGAAGAAAGGAGATACCAAGGAAAGCTCAACCACTGGAGGAGCTGGAACAGAGGAAACAAATGACATGCTGCTGCATCAGTGTATCACCCCATAACAACCATCACCTGATAAGTAAGATGTCCCTTTAGTTCAGTGATTCTCAATCATTTTAGACTCAAGGCACCCCTTAGGAAATGCCAGATCTTAGCTTTCCCTTGTTTTTTGACTGCAGAAAAATAATAGGGCAATTCTTCCATTGCAAAGGACTCAGAAAGGCCACAACAAATCAAAGGAGTTTTCACACTATAGATATTTATTTGAAATCTCTGGGTTTATCTTGTTGTCATTTGCATACCTATCAGTGCTAATATTATGTGGTATCACATGGCACCCTTAAAAAGATTTCCTAACACCCCAGAGTGTCACAGCACCCTGGTTGAGAATCACTGCTTTTAACATTTGATGCCTCACTATGTACACGTTGCATTAGAAACTGTATTTTAAGGTTCAATTGAAAATCAGGAGGTCTCCTTCAACCTGCTCTGTAATGCTATCTGCAATGAGAAGAGAGAGTCTGTGCTTTTGGGGAGTATTAGGAGAAACATACACGGAGGTTTCTTGTTGAACAGGTGATAAGGCTCCTTTAGACATGACAGCAACAAGCAGGAAGATACCTGATAACCAACAGGGCTCAGGTTGTCCTTATGGAGCTCAGGTAGCAGAAGGGAGCCCACACTCTGCAGCATAAACAATAAGTATTACAGTAGCATTATATATGCATATAAGAGGCTTGCTGCAGTTTCTTAGGATATTTATCTTTCTAAAATGATAACAATAAAAGAAAAATAACCCACAGAAATGGAGTCTGATGGAATATTGCAAACGCCTAGCTTACCTGATACTGTAAGGCAAATGTATGTATAGGTCAGTGTTTTCACAGGTGGAGGAATCATGCTTTCCAGGGTGCAGTTATAAATCCCAGAATCATTCACAGAGACTCTCTGAATAACAGCGTAAACCCATTTGGTGTGATGATCGTACTCTAGAGTTACAGAACCTTTGCAGACTCTGTCCCAAATGCTAAAGTTTCTAAATCGCAAGCTACAAAGCTCAGTGGGGGTGCCATTTCTCCTTAGAGTTAGGATCAAACCTTCTGTTGCATCACTCATGTGCATACATTCCATTTTCACCATTTTACCCTGTAATGAGACCACATTTCGTCTCCTTGCAGTGGATGCATCCTGATGCAACCCTAAGTGGGGAAAAGAAGATAGAAAGGGTGAGTTACATAGACAGCAAAGAGTAAGCCAGTTCTTTCACATCCTCCAAATGGAGGATGTTATGATGATATGTGTGGCTGACTGCAGTCTCCATTCCAGCACCAAGAGTTGAGGTCTTAATGCTTTGAAGTAAAAATGTTTGTATTATTTTTTATCTGTTTGTGCCTATTGGTAAGCAGTTTGTTTCACACCTCAATTTGAAATTTCATAGTTACCTTTAGCAAGACTCCCTCATAATATACATGCAATACATTTGGCATTGTCTCTCCCATGGTAACTCAGAAAATATGTTGTAGATCAAGGGTCAGCAACATGCTGTATAAGCACCAAATCTTAGCCAAGGACTTGAGAGGTCTTCAAGAGCATGTCAATGGTGTAGCTTTGGTAGCATTCCCACAGGAGGGATCTTTGCTTGTGCCAGTGCCAGGTCTGGGGAGCTGATCCCATGCTGCAGAGAGAACCAGTGGCAGGGAAAAGTGGCAGGGCTGAGATGGAACAGTGGTCCACTTTGGACCCAAACCAGGTTCTTTTGTTCCACACCTCTGAAATGTTGCTTACCACTCAAATAGATGAAACCACAATCAGCTGGATGAATAGCTGCTTAGTAACTCAAGCTCAATGAGTGGTCAACAAGGGTCCAAAGTACAACTGAGAGGAAGTGTGAAGTGAGGCTCCTCAGAAGTCTGTCCTGAGTCTGGCATTGTATAATATCTTCAGAAATGACTTGGAGGCTGGCATTTAGTTTATATTTATTAAAATTTGTGGATGACATCGAGCTGGGAGTAATCACAGGCACAGTAGATGACAGGATTGGGATTCAAAATGACCTTGATGCATTGGAAAATAGTCTGAAGATAAAATTTTATAAGGACAGCTGTGAGGTACTATATTTGAGAAGGAATGGTCAAATGCACAAATATAAAATGGGGGAATGCATAGCTAGGCTGTAGCTATTTGGAAAAGAATTTAGGTTCCCTAGTGGACCACAAGTCAACAATGTAAAATTGTTACCAAAAAAGCTATTAATACATTGGAATCAGTGGTGGCAGATGATATAACAAGGAGCAATGGTCTCAAGTTGCAGCAAGGGAAGTTGAAGTTAGATATTAGGAAGAATTCTCTCACTAAAAAGGGTAGTAAAACACTGGAACAGGTTACCCAGAGAGGTTACCCAGAAACCTCCATCCTTAGAGGTTTTCAAAACCCAGCTAGACAAAGCTTCATCGGGGCTGGTCCTGCTTTGAGCAGGGAGTTGGACTAGATGACCTTCTGAGGTCCCTTCCAACCTTAACTTTCTATGATTATATGAACAGGAGTACTGTGTGCAAGTCATGGGAAATGATTCTTCAACTTTATTCAGCACTGATGAAGCCTTGGCCGGAGTAGTGTGTCCAATTTTGAGGTGGACTAAGTGAAAATAGTCCAGAAAAGAGCAACCAAATGACTAGACTTTACAAATAAAGTATATGAGAAAAAGTGGAAAGAACTGGCATAATTTAGTTCAAAGATGTGGGACCAGTCTAGAGAAGAGATGAGGGAAGGATGGGGGTTTGATAACAGCCTTCAAATCTAATGAGGATAGTGATCAACTTTACCCTATGTCCACAGGACAGAGGACAAGAAATAATGGGCTTAAATTCCAGCAAGGGAGGTTTAGGTTAGATATTAGAAAGAACTTTTTTAACTATGAAGGTGCTTAAGCACTATAACAGGTTACCTAAAGAGGATGTGGATCTCTGAGACTGCAAGGTTTTTTTTAGTCCCTTTTAGAAAAAAAACATTTTTCTGGGATGGTCTAGGCAGGGATGATCCTGCCCTTAATCTGAAGTTTGGACTAAATGACAATTGCACCCTATTTCATTGATTGACAAATAGTTAGACATCTTTGATATTCTTGAATACCAATCTATTTGCAATGACCGTGAAGTCTTTGTATATTATATAACCTCAGGTACCACATGTCAGCAGGCAGGAAGTGTCCTTCAGCTGACTCTTATGCACAAAGGATCAAACTCTCTTTTCAGGGGAATAAATTCAAAGAGTCTTCAATGGCTTTTGTGGAATTACTCTTCATTTTAGGGGCCCAGACTTCATCTTCAGTCAGCAACACGGAAGTCCTTGACTTCAGGAAAGCCGACTTTGACAAGCTCAAGAGGCTTGTCAGTGAGGCCCTAAGGGACCATGACCATGGAGAAAGGGGAGTTCAAGAAGAGTGGTTGCTCCTCAAGGGAGTGATCCTCAATGCACAAACTAAGTCTATTCCATCTCGGAGGAAAGGCAGCAAGAGGGCACAGCAGCCCCCCTGGCTCTCCAGGGACCTAGCAGACCTCCTGAGGCTAAAAAGAAAGGCCTACAAAGGATGGAGGATGGGAGTCACCTCCAAGGAGGATTATTCTGCACTGGTTCGGTCCTGTAGGAAGCAGACCAGGAAAGCCAAGGCTGCAACTGAACTCCAACTAGCTTTGAGCATCAAGGACAATAAAAAGTCCTTTTTCAGATATGTGGGGAGCCAGAGGAAAAGCAGGGGCAACGTTGGACCCCTGCTGAACCAGATGGGGCAACTGACAACTGACGCCTAGGAAAAAGCCAACCTATTAAATAGGTACTTTGCGTCGGTCTTTCATCAGTCCCATGGGATGCCCATGCCCGCTACAGGACAGGGAAGTCCGGGTGAGGGTGATCCCCTGCTCTCCATTGATGCTGACTTCGTGAAGGAACATCTTGAGAAGCTGGATACCCTCAAGTCAGCCAGCCCTGACAATCTTCACCCCAGGGTACTCAAGGAGCTGGCAAGCATCATAGCCCAAATCTCTAGCACAGATCTTTGAACACTCTTGGCGCTCTGGTGTAGCACCCGAAGACTGGAAGAAGGCCAACGTGGTGCCTATCTTCAAGAAAGGGAGGAAAGTGGATCCGGCTAACTATAGGCCCATTAGCCTGACTTCTATCCTGGGGAAGATCTTAGAAAAGTTTATTAAAGAGGCCATCCTTAATGGACTGGCCAACGCCAACATCTTAAGGGATAGCCAGCATGGGTTTGTTGCGGGTAGGTCTTGCTTGACCAATCTCATTTCCTTCTACAACCAGGTGACCTATCATCTGGACAAGGGAGAAGAGATTGATGTCATATATCTTGACTTCAAAAAAGCCTTTGACCTGGTTTCCCATAATCACCTCTTAGAGAAACTGGCCAATTGTCACCTTGGGTCCTCCACGATCCACTGGCTGGAAAACTGGCTCCGGGGTCAGACCCAGAGGGTAGTAATTGATGGAAGTCACTCATCGTGGTGTCCTGTGACCAGTGGGGTCCCCCAAGGCTCTGTCCTTGGACCCATACTGTTCAACATCTTCATTAATGATGTGGACACTGGAGTCAGAAGCGGACTGGCCAAGTTCGCCGATGACACCAAACTTTGGGGAAAAGCATCCACACCAGAAGACAGGCGGGTGATCCAGGCTGACCTGGACAGGCTCAGCAAGTGGACGGACCAGAATCTGATGGTGTTCAATGCCGATAAATGCAAGGTTCTCCACCTTGGGAAGAAAAACCCTCAGCATCCTTATAGGCTCGGCAGTGCTATGTTGGCCAACACTATGCAAGAAAGAGACTTGGGGGTCATCATTGACCACAAGATGAACACGAGCCTGCAGTGCGATGCTGCGGCTAGTAAAGCGACCAAAACGCTGGCTTGCATCCATAGATGCTTCTCAAGCAAATCCCGGGACATCATTCTCCCCTTGTACTCGGCCTTAGTGAGGCCGCAGCTGGAGTACTGCGTCCAGTTTTGGGCTCCACAATTCAAAAAGGATGTGGAGAAGCTTGAGAGAGTCCAGAGAAGAGCCACGCGCATGATCAGAGGTCAGGGAAGCAGACCCTATGATGACAGGCTGAGAGCCCTGGGGCTCTTTAGCCTGGAAAAGCGCAGGCTCAGGGGTGATCTGATGGCCACCTACAAGTTTATCAGGGGTGACCACCAGTATCTGGGGGAACGTCTGTTCACCAGAGTGCCCCAAGAGATGATGACTAGGTTGAATGGTCACGAACTACTACAAGACCGTTTCAGGCTGGACATAAGGAAAAATTTCTTTACTGTCCGAGCCCCCAAGGTCTGGAACAGCCTGCCACCGGAGGTGGTTCAAGCGCCCACATTGAACACCTTCAAGAGAAAACTGGATGCTCATCTTGCTGGGATCCTATGAACCCAGCTGACTTCCTGCCCTTTGGGCAGGGGGCTGGACTCAATGATCTTCCGAGGTCCTTCCAGCCCTAATGTCTATGAAATCTATGAAAGTCTATGAAATCTTCTACCACTTGATTTTATTGCTGTAAATTATTAGCATCAGAAAAATGAGACTGCACAAAACAGAAGTTGTTATATGAAAGGAGTTATCACTTCAAACTCCTGCATTCATAATTTTTTTACATCTCTAATTTTGAGTCGTGATATCTCATCTGAACATTGGCAGATGGAGTGCAGAAGCCTTGGTAACATGTCAGCCATTTGTTTTCAGAATTGGTCAATGAGTTTTCTGTAGTTCATGTCAAGGCAGAAGCAAAGTCAACAGTAATGACATTGAAGTTTGATGCACTCATATCATAAGTGATTCCACACAGGGGGGAAAATGGCATCTTTCTAGTTATGTAAAGCAGCAGGTAGAGAGAGACAGGAGTGTACCTTCTAAATTTTTATGTTTTGTCTGGTAGCCAAGTTCATTCATGGTCAAGCATCAATTAAGTCAATAAAGTAATTCCAGAGTAATTTGTCTTGTGTGATACATGAAGGCAAAGCTAGCTCAGAACCTCCTGCCCACAGAATCCAGAACAGGGTCCTTACAGCTCTGGAACAAAGGATATTAAACAGGAATACAAAACTGTGAACCTACCCGAGCTCCAGAAGAGAGCACATATTAAAAGCACTGGTGAAATAGCCTTCCCTTTGGACCACTGAAGTTTCCTGAACAGCATCTGAAAAAAGCACATTGAGTCAACTGATGCCTTTCTCTGAGAGCTGAGTCATTATTTTCACCAAAAGCATCTGTTTAGGTCCAATACACTCTAGGATTTCAGGAATTACTTGGAGTTTCTGAGGAAATTCCAGAGTGGAAGTGGGGTCTACTGTAATATGAATGATAAAAAGGGGAGTGGATTTTGGTAGAAATTAATAATTTACATGCTGATCACCTATATTGACCAGTCTGATGACCATCATTATTAGAAGCTTAGATAACCACGATAACAGCCTATATCAGGACATTGGTCAAAGAGGCATCTTCCCCTACTGACATTCAGACAGGACTGGGGCAAGACATGCTCATGTTACATATTCTGAGTCATTGACACATATTCAGGCAGGATGAAACTCTCCATAGAAAGACTGGGGAACTGGGCTTATTTAGTTGAGAAAAGAGGAGATGGAATAGCAGCTTTCAACTACCTGAAGGAGGTTTGAAAGAGGATGGGAGTTAGATTGTTCTCAGTGGTGACAGATGACAGAACAAGGAGCAACAGTCTCAGGTTGCATCAAGGGAAGTTTAGGTTAGATGTTAGGAAGAATTGTCTCACTAGCAGGGTAGAAATACACTGGAACAGGTTACCCAGAGATGTGGAGGAAGCTCCGTCTTTGTGGGGTTTCAAAACCCAGCTACACAAAGCTTTGGCTAGGATGATCAAGTTGGGGCTGGTCCTGCTTTGAGCAGGGGGTACGACTAGATGACCTCCTGAGGTCCCTTCCAACTGTAATTTTCTATGATTAGATGATTCTAGGAATTATGATGCTGGGTGGCAACTGTACTCAGAAGATGTTAAAGCTGCTGTCTCATGGGTCACACAGTCCATGCCAATGGGCATGCACCCCTTCTCTGCAGTTTCTGTGTGTTATAGGACAGCTATTCAAACAGGAATGTCAATACTTAGGCCTCCTCTTGAAGCTGTGCAATCCTTGGTGAGGGCTTCTGTTTTGGGACGTTTCTACATAAAAGCCCAAGGATTAGAATAATAGAAAATTGTGGTTGGAAGCAACCTCAGGAGGCCATTTAGTCCAACCCTCTGCTTAAAACAGGACCAGCCCCAACTAGATCATCCCAGCCAAGGCTTTGTCCAGCTGGCTTTTTAAAAACCTCCAAGGATGGAGATTTCACCACATCTGTGGGTAACTTGTTCCAGTGCTTTACTACCCTCCTCGTGAGAAAGTTCTTCCTAATATCTAACCGCAGCTTCCCTTCCTGGAACTTGAGACCACTGCTCCTTGTTCTGTCTTTTGCTACCACTGACAACAGCCTAGCTCCATCCTCTTTGGAACCACCCTTTACGTAGTTGAAAGCTACTATTAAATCCCCCGCCTCAGTCTTCTCTTCTGCAAACTAAATAAGTCCAATTCCCTCAGCCCCTCCTCATGAGTCATGTGCTCCAGCCCTCTAAACTTCCTGGGTTGCCTGGGCACTGCTCTACTGCTCCCAGCATATGTCATGATGATTGAAGTCCCCCATGACAACCAGGGCCTGTAATCAGGCAACTTGTGCTAGCTGTTTGAAGAACAGCGCAAGTTGAGGAAGGAACAGAACCAGTGGGCTTATGCAGTGAGACTTGATGCAGAGACCAACACAACTGCTCTGTGGTGGTAAAGCAGGTTTCCAGGGGGAAGGGAAAAAAAGGTTTGTGTACAATTTTTGTGACCACATCTATTTAAGGAAACACATTCTGCATATTTTGTCAATAAAAAGAAAACCTAAGAAAGCACCTAACTCTACACCCCCAATTTCTACTCCAGATAGAAAACTGACTTAGCAGGCTGTGAAATCTGCTGCTGCTTAGCAAAGGGACAGAAATATTATAGCAAGACACTGAGTGGTATATAGTTGTGCACAGAAACTTGGTAGTATCCCTTTAAAATACAGAGGAACTCTAGTGGCCTCTGGCTGCATCCAGATGTGCAGGCAGGTGCAGTTTGTTGTTCCACAAGCCTCTTTGTGGTGCCACAAATTGCACAGGGCAAATGTTCAAACGTGCCAAAATTTGCTGCCAGGATTTCCTGTTGGCAAAGAAAAGCAAAGCAAAAAACAGCAGGGCAAAGCATGCTCCAGAGCAAACAGAGGCTTGGACCTCCAGGGAAACACTCTGGCTGCTGGCCAGTGCATCTGTATGGTCCATTTGTGACCCTGCTGCTCCAGCACACTGCATAGTTGGAGCAATCAGAGGCGTGGCAGGGCTCGCAGCTGCCTGCTGCTGAGCTTATCTGGCACCCCGGGCTAGTCCTGGGCCCGTACAGCCACCCAGGGCCAGCCAGATGCTACATAGGTGGGTGCAACTGTGCCACTGCTCCAGAGGCAGAGCCACCCAAGGCTCAGCTGCAGCCAGCATGGAGCAGCAGGCGGCCCTGGAGTTTGCTCTAGGGACCATGGCAGACCACAGTGAGGCAGGTGGGGGGACCCACACACAGGAGTCTGACCAGACCAGGCACTGGAGAATCAGTTGGTGGCCTGAGGAGGTGACTGACCTCCTGGCCATTTGGGGCCAGGAGGCCATGCTGCATCAGTTTGCACAGAGACAGTGCAATGAACACATCTACTGAGTGATTACTGCCCAGATAGCCAAGTGGGGGCACAGAAAAATGTGGCAGCAGTGCCATATTAAGGCCAAGGCATTGTGCCAGCAGTTTGTGCTGCTGCAAGCACACACCTCTGCATGTAGAGACGTACCCCTTCACATAAATTTGTGCTGGTACTTTTTGCCGCTGGTCATGCCCCTGCATGTGCACTTTGGTGTGGAGCAAAATGCCCCACTTTGGGGAAATTGCTGTTTCCCCATTCCTCCCAGCATGCTGCAGGAAGTAGAGTAGAACTAGAGGGGAGACACTGACTGAGCCTCCGTGTCAGCTGGCACACACTCCTATGGCATGCACCATGCCACTTTTCTTTTGGGCATTTTGTTTTGCAGCGCCACAGACCACACATGCCTGTAAGTCTGGATTCAGCTTCTGTGTACAGAAGTTCCAAGAACCCTGCTCCAGAAGTAGGGTGTAGGTGTAGGTGGATCTTCTTCAATGAACACCTTTACTTGGACTCAACTCTACCAACATGTAAAGAGCCCCATACAAGCTCTCTGTCTTCTGGCTTATGAGAGCAGATTTGCTAGGATTTCTGTTCTCTATTCCGTGTGGTTTTTCCCTACCTCTCTGGGTTCCTCATATGACAGTATCTTGTGACCTGTGCACATGTCTCCTTATCTTGTACCCCATTTATATTAACTCTTTCTTAGGAAAACTATTTTCAGGGACAAATTGTTTTCTTTCAGAGACTTTTGTGCCATCTTTGGTTACGTCTGCCTAGTCATAGAATCATAGAAGTAGGGTCAGAAGGAACCTTGTAGATCTTCAGGTCCGACCTCCTGCCTGGGCAGGAGGGAAACTGGGCGCAAGCGACCCCAGCCAGGTAGGCATCGAGCCGCTTCTTAAAGACCCCCAGGGTAGGAGCCAGCACCACTTCCCTAGGAAGTTGGTTCCAGGTCCTAGCCACCCTAACTGTGAAGTAGCTCCTACGGATGTCTAATCTAAACCGACTCTCCAACAACTTGTGGCCGTTATTCCTTGTTATCCCGGGGGGCGCTAGGGGAAACAAGGTCTCCCCCAAACCCTTCTGGCCCCCCCTAGTGAGTTTATAGACAGTCACCAGGTCCCCCCTCAGCCTTCTCTTGTGAAGGCTGAACAAGTTCAGGTCCCGTAACCTCTCGTTGTAGGGTCTGCCCTGCTGTCCCCGGATCATGTCCGGATCATGCCCGCTACGGGACAGGGAAGTCCAGATGAGGGTGATCCCCTGCCCTCCATTGATGCTGAGTTCGTGAAGGAACATCTTGAGAAGCTGGATACCTTCAAGTCAGCCAGCCCTGACAATCTTTACCCCAGGGTACTCAAGGAGCTGGCAAGCATCATAGCCCAGCCTCTAGCGTGGATCTTTGAAAACTCTTGGTGCTCTGGTGTAGTGCCCGAAGACTGGAAAAAGGCCAATGTGGTGCCTATCTTCAAGAAAGGGAGGAAAGTGGATCCGGCTAACTATAGGCCCATTAGCCTGACTTCTATCCCGGGGAAGATCTTAGAAAAGTTTATCAAAGAGGCCATCCTTAATGGACTGGCCGACGCCAACATCTTAAGGGATAGCCAGCACGGGTTTGTTGCGGGTAGGTCTTGCTTGACCAATCTCATTTCCTTCTATGACCAGGTGACCTATCACCTGGACAAGGGAGAAGAGATTGATGTCATATATCTTGACTTCAAAGAAGCCTTTGACCTGGTTTCCCATAATCACCTCTTAGAGAAACTGGCCAATTGTCGCCTTGGGTCCTCCACGATCCACTGGCTGGAAAACTGGCTCCGGGGTCAGACCCAGAGGGTAGTAATTGATGGAAGTCACTCATCGTGGTGTCCTGTGACCAGTGGGGTCCCCCAAGGCTCTGTCCTTGGACCCATACTGTTCAACATCTTCATTAATGATGTGGACACTGGAGTCAGAAGCGGACTGGCCAAGTTCGCCGATGACACCAAACTTTGGGGAAAAGCATCCACACCAGAAGACAGGCGGGTGATCCAGGCTGACCTGGACAGGCTCAGCAAGTGGACGGACCAGAATCTGATGGTGTTCAACGCCGATAAATGCAAGGTTCTCCACCTTGGGAAGAAAAACCCTCAGCATCCTTATAGGCTCGGCAGTGCTATGTTGGCCAACACTATGCAAGAAAGAGACTTGGGGATCATCAATGACCACAAGATGAACACGAGCCTGCAGTGCGATGCTGCGGCTAGTAAAGCGACCAAAATGCTGGCTTGCATCCATAGATGCTTCTCAAGCAAATCCCGGGACATCATTCTCCCCTTGTACTCGGCCTTAGTGAGGCCGCAGCTGGAGTACTGTGTCCAGTTTTGGGCTCCACAATTCAAAAAGGATGTGGAGAAGCTTGAGAGAGTCCAGAGAAGAGCCACACGCATGATCAGAGGTCAGGGAAGCAGACCCTACGATGACAGGCTGAGAGCCCTGGGGCTCTTTAGCCTGGAAAAGCGCAGGCTCAGGGGTGATCTGATGGCTACCTATAAGTTTATCAGGGGTGACCACCAGTATCTAGGGGAACGTTTGTTCACCAGAGCGCCCCAAGGGATGACGACTAGGTCGAATGGTCATAAACTACTACAAGACCGTTTCAGGCTGGACATAAGGAAGAATTTCTTTACTGTCCGAGCCCCCAAGGTCTGGAACAGCCTGCCACTGGAGGTGGTTCAAGCGCCCACATTGAACACCTTCAAGAGAAAACTGGATGCTCATCTTGCTGGGATCCTTTGAACCCAGCTGACTTCCTGCCCTTTGGGCAGGGGGCTGGACTCGATGATTCATAGATTCATAGATGTTAGGGTCGGAAGGGACCTCAGTAGATCATCAAGTCCGACCCCCTGCATAAGCAGGAAAGAGTGCTGGGTCTAGATGACCCCAGCTAGATACTCGTCTAACCTCCTCTTGAAGACCTCCAGGGTAGGGGAGAGCACCACCTCCCTTGGGAGCCCGTTCCAGACCTTGGCCACTCAAACTGTGAATAAGTTCTTCCTAATGTCCAATCTAAATCTGCTCTCTGCTAGCTTGTGGCCATTGTTTCTTGTAACCCCCGGGGGCGCCTTGGTGAATAAATCCTCACCTATTCCCTTCTGTGCCCCCGTGATGAACTTAAAGGCAGCCACAAGGTCGCCTCTCAACCTTCTCTTGCGGAGGCTGAAAAGGTCCAGTTTCTCTAGTCTCTCCTCGTAGGGCTTGGCCCGCAAGCCCTTAACCGTACGAGTGGCCCTTCTCTGGACCCTCTCCAGGTTATCCGCATCCTTCTTGAAGTGCGGCGCCCAGAATTGCATGCAGTACTCCAACTGCAGTCTGACCAGTGCCCGATAGAGGGGAAGTATCACCTCCTTGGACCTATTTGTTATGCATCTGCTGATGCACGATAAAGTGCCATTGGCTTTTTTGATGGCTTCGTCACACTGCCGGCTCATGTTCATCTTGGAGTCCACTAGGACTCCAAGATCCCTTTCCACTTCCGTGCCACCCAGCAGGTCATTTCCTAGGCTGTAGGTGTGCTGGACATTTTTCCTCCCTAGGTGCAGCACTTTGCATTTCTCCTTGTTGAACTGCATCCTGTTGTTTTCTGCCCACTCGTCCAATCTGTCCAGGTCTGCTTGCAGCTGTTCCCTGCCCTCCGGCATGTCCACTTCTCCCCATAGCTTTGTGTCATCTGCAAACTTGGACAGAGTACATTTGACTCCCTCGTCCAAGTCACTGATGAAGACATTAAAGAGTATCGGTCCAAGGACCGAGCCCTGCGGGACCCCACTGCCCACACCCTTCCAGGTTGAAACCGACCCATCTACCACGACTCTCTGGGTGCGACCCTCCAGCCAATTAGCCACAATAGAGAATTGATAAATAATCCTCTGCAGGCAAGCCTCACTTTTCAAGGAGGAACTTACAAAAATACTCAACTACTCTTCACAAAACCACTAAAAGATAGCTCAGGGATCATCAATCCTGAATGTCTTTGCTTTGCTTCTCTGCCTTCAGAAGGGGGGAAAAAGCAAGTCACAAAAGTCCTGATAAATTTCTTTATGCTATGATCATTGGTGCTCGCCAATAATTACCTAGATAATTTTCAGACATTCAAGTACAAAAGTAAGTATGTCAAAAGGATACTAAAAAATACACTGGTTTCTTAAAAGCACACATCAAGCCCTGAAAAGAGAGAAGGCTTTCATTAAGGGCAGGAAGGACCAACAGTGAGTGCAAACAGAGAGGGGTAGGTTTTCTTTTTCTTATACATAATGTATTGGGGTTTCTGTTTTGCTTTAAATAACTGCCCTTAAAATTTTATCAGATGCAAATGACATTTGGAAGACACGGGTAGCATCAAGACAAGCGTGTTTATTAAACTACTCATCCCTGACCTCTGAAATTGGGAGATAGTCCATAAGACAAAAGCAGAAGCACAACACCTTCTTGCTCTAGGCTACAAAAAGAGACGAAAGACTGAAATACAATTCTGTTCCCAACTGCATCAGTATATGCTAGGAATATCTCCACAGGAAACAAAGCTCTTAGTAACAAAGAGCCAGACCTTCTGGGATACTATAGCTTCTGCTTATATAATCTGATCCTATTGCTGGTTTTATCAGCTCAGGGTAATTCACTGAAGGGAGATTCAAGGTGATGTAGATCTAGTTGTAGGGGGTTTTCACTTTACTTCCCCTTTCTCCTAATACTACAGGGAAAAAGAACATGCTTAGAATAAAGAAAGTATAGCCACAAGACACCTCTGCACTCTGCCAATTGTGTGCAAGCGTGAGGAGCTAGAAAGTTGCTCTAATTCAGGGAAGTGGGATTGGCTTTGCACAAAGCAGCCCCCAGATCAGATGAATCCAAATAGGAGACGTACATCACCTCTTTCCACCCCCACAGCCATTCTGTGGAGTTGCACATTGTTTGTAACCTAGAGTTTTTAAATGCACAGTTGTTTTTTTCTTGCCTCTAACAAAGGTCATAAAGAGAAAGGAATCAATGGCATCTACCAAACCTCTAGAGGAGAGTGGGCTTAGGAGGAGGGGCTATCTTTACTTTTCAATAAGACTGACCTAACAATGAAATTCTTCTGTCCATTTTTCTCCTGTGACAAACTATCACTCAGTCATTTTTCTTTTAAAATTTCATGCAGCCATTGTTGTTTCTTTCTGTGTCAGATACTGGGCCCCATTTCCCATTAAGTTATTTTAGAGTGAAATAAATCAAGAGTAGACAGATTAAAAACATACTGTCAGAGCCGAATAGGTATGTGGGGGGGCGGGTGGGGGGGGATGGAATACACTTTCTTACTGATCCTTCATTAAGAGCTTCATTAAAAAACAATTAACACCCTATAAGAAGTCTTGTATAACCAGCATTACTTCCACACAGCTGCAAGAAGGGTGAAGCAGAATTTCTCTCTTAAGATGGCCATTTTTTTGCCCAAAAAGTGGACATGATTAAAGCAGAATTTATGACTTTTCATTGACCCAGAATGGGGGTAGTTCAGCTATGCAAATGAACTGAAGGCAATAGATATCATACTTCTTACCCAAGTTAGGCTACAATTTGCTAGGCATAAAGGCTAGGGAGAGACATTCAAAAAGCCAGAGCCTGAATTGATTCAACCTTTGCAGGTTAGTCTAACCTGCCTAGGTTGAACCAATTTGTAACAGCACAGACATTCCCAGGAGGGGGCTTATTCCACTGCTTTCCCCAAGCAGGGAGTGAGCAGCAGTGGTGGTGGTCAGATTTGGGTCTGGTCCCCTGGGAGCAGTGGGGGGGGGGGGAAATAACCCCCTCCCTGCCCCCTCTGCCTCTGGGGCCATGGCAACCCACCACTGCAGCAGTGATGCAGGGAGTGCCTGACAGACCCAGCTTGGGTCCCTGCCAGTGGGACAGGGATGGGGGAATTAAACTCCTCCCAGCCCAGACCCCCTCCCCTGCCTGTCCCTACTTGGCTAGGGAGCAGAGGGGTGGGACCAGCCCTGCTCCACTGGAGCAGAGAGCTGGGATACTGGATGACTCTGGTTTAAGTTAAACCAAGAACCAGTCTGGGACAGACATTGCATAAATGAGGACTGTTTTGAGCCAAATCAGTTAAGTCTGATACTACATTCAACCGGGTTTATCACAAACCAGTTTCATAGATTTCATAGACATTAGGGGCTAGAAGGGACCTCACAAAATCATCGAGTGCAGCCCCCCTGTCATAGGCAGGAAGTCTGCTGGGGTCAAATGATCCCAGCAAGATAAGCATCCAATCACTTTTTGCATGAGTGCAGAGTAGGTGCTTGCACCACCTCTGTGGCGAGCCTGTTCCAGACCCTGGACACTCAGACTAGTAGAAGTTTTTCCTTATGTCCAGTCTAAATCGACCTTCCAGAAATTTGTGGTGTTAGACCTTGTTATCCCTTGGGGACTCCTGGTGAACATCTGTTCTCCCAGATCCTGGTGCACACACCTTATACACTTATAGGCTGCCACCAAGCTCCCCGCCTCGCCCCTCCTCCCCCCAGCCTTCTCTTCTTTAGGCTGAAGAGTCCTATGTCCCACAGCCCTTCATAAGGCTTGCTCTCTTGGCCTTTGATTATGCGCATGGCTCTCCTTTGGACTCTCTCAAGCTTATCCACACCCCTCCTGAAGTGGGGGGCCCAAAACTGGATGCAGTATTCCAGCTCAGTCTTAGCGAGGAGTCAAGTACGAGGATGACGTCCCTGGTCTTCCTTGAGAGTTTCAGCCATTTTGAAACTGGTTTATGTGGACTGAATGTCTGTTCCGTTACAGGTTTAAACCAGCTTCTGATCACTTAAGCTGGTTTATGTGTAATGTCTATCCCTAGCCAAAAAACACCATGCTTCCTAATTCCTCAGTCAGTTTCTTGCTTTCACTGGCATCGTGACTGAAGTGTTATTTTTTGCAAGAATTCCTGACTATAAAGAGGAATTAGGCTCTTCATAGCCACTATCCTGTGATTATTTTGATGGAATAGTTTATTTAAACATGTTGTGCCCAGGACTGTCATTTTCTTTGCTTTTTGCTACTACAAAAGACCATTGCTCATCTTATGGCACTGCCTTGAAGCATTCAAAATCACCCTGGGGCCAGATTTTCCGGGGGTGGGGGGAGCTTCCTCAGAAATGTACCTGGGACCACAGAACGAAATCCCATTCTAGTTCTGTATAGCATGCTAAACACCAGTTTTATCAGTCAACCAGTTTCATCAGCCACTCAATGTTCACACAAGAAAGATTTTACTGTGGGTTGGTGTCAACTCACCCTAGATTTATACTTCAAGAGATCTTTTCAAAACAATCCCTGTCTTTTTCCAACATCCACATTTGCTCACACCTTCCTAATGCGATAATTTAATGTTACAGCTACTGTGCCTTACGAAATACTTTATGAGCAAGTTGCTGCAAATTGTACTGTGTTACTGATCAAACAATATTTATTTGAATAATAGAGATTAACAAGTAGGTTTTAGGGGAGCTGACTGGTTTTAACATGTTAATGAGTTGTTTTTATTTAAATCACAATACAAGAAAATTTCTATCATTGCAGGGCAAGACATGCAAGTACATTTTAAAGAACTGACTGAGAAAACTTAAAAACAGTTCATGTATAGTTCAAAAGCATTTTCCCTTCCTCCTCCTCCTATAATGGCTGCATTTCTTATTTTCAGATTTCTGGTCAACTATAACTCTTCTACTTCCAACTTACACATTTTCTAAACTAAATGTTGCAATTTTTTAAAAGAAAGATTTTTTTAATAAAACACGAATGGATTGCATATATGGCTAAACTGATCTATCAAAATTAAGACTAATTGCCCATTCTGCAAGAAGAATGGAACAACATATCAGACAGAAAGTGAGATGGGACTGTAGTACACAAAATTGTATTATGAAAGGACACTGGGACTGATTCTTATGAACAGTACTCAGAAGCTTAGTTTTGCCACCTGTGAAGGCCCCGTTAGTGGAACAGCATTTTTAATTCCATGATGGGTCAAAAGGATCAGTATTGACTCAGTTAAAAAATTGCATGCAACTTAATCATCATCCCATTTCTTGTAACATTCTCAGGTCATGTTTTTTGGAAGTATTGTATCTCAGCATTCAATCAAAAGTGGGTTTGTTTTTCTTGAGAGACTAGTCATAATAAGAGCCCAATAGAATGTGAGGTCAGATCTGTGCAACAACTGAAGATAAGCAACTGTGGGAGTACCATGACATGGGCTGTGTAATGGCATAGAACTTCATAAGCATATTCCTATTCATGGCACAGTAATAGCAGTAACTGAAAATTATGAAGACTTAATAGATTAACTTCAAAATGTTTCTAATGTAGGAATAGAATGAGAACTTACATTAAACAGAAAACCTGAATCCTATTCAAACAACTGCACTAGATTTGCAGCGGTGCTTATGGCTGGAAGTTCTCTCTGGGATGGGCTGGGAAAGCAGTGTTACAATTGAACCTTTGTTGGAAAGTAGGGTTTGCATAATGTCAGTACTACATAGTACTGGCTGAAGGGTCTTATTTTTCTAGATCAAAATGTTTCCTTGTTTGTGTTGTATCAAGTCCAACATAATTAGTACTAAGTAGTAATTACCCCTAATGATTTGTTTCAAAATAATATTTCATTTATTCTATTAGGTCATATGGCAACAGTGTACAAGAGATATAAACAATTTGTATTGCAAGAAAATATGCAACTAAAGCATATAAATATGCATATGTAAATATGCAACTAAAGCAGTTGATCAAAGCTGGACAACTTTTTCAGAGCCAATGTGTCAATAAGAAAATTGTTTTTTTTCTTTAAAATTTCTACAAAAAAACTAAACCAACCCATTAACTTGAAGTATTTAAGTTCTACCTTTGGGGTATTTAGAGTATTTGAGGTCATCATTTGCAGTATTGTCAAGTCTTATAATAGTTAGATATTTTATTTTATCCCAGCTCCTGCAGACAGGTAATTATTACCCCAAGTACACCCTAAAAATAAATAAATAAATAAAAGTGTGGAAGGACAAATAAAATAAAAAAAGATAAATAATTTTTGTGGAAAAAATGGTGTACCACATGCCCCCTATTAGGATTTTCAGCTATGTTAAACAATACACATCAAACACTGCTTCACTTAACTTTTTGGCTGCTGGGGGAAAATGTCCTTACACAGAGAGAAGTTCAGCTGAATCTGACATTTATTTTAACTAAGCTCCAATGACAGAATGAGCTTCCTGTGGGTAAAAGCCTGCACTCATGTGCAAACCAACTAGTTTGCAAAGTTGCAGACATCAGCTTTTATGAACTTCATTACAGGATATGAATCTATGTGTGATCAATCCTGTATTAATTGCTGATCTATTTTTATGACAGCAAGAGTGAGTAATGTGTACTGAAACAACCTGTGGTTCCAAAGGGTGCTCAATAAATTAATACTACATTAATATAATAGAAGGTGGGCTTGTGCTATTAATATAATATTTCATCAATAAACAAAGCATTGCAAAGTGTTTGTGCATATTGTAGCATATTGTTCAGATCTTTGGGATTAGGAATGAGTCTGCAATGCAGGACACAAGTCCTGATATGCCTCATCTGGAGTTCATTGGGGATGAAAATCTCTCTTTGAATCAAACATTTTTTTTTTTTTAATTAAAATGACATTGTAAAGAAAAGTTTAAAAGGTTTCATTTTTGGTCCATAGACTGAACCAATAAGCAAGTGAACAGACTTTCACTTGTGATTCCTTGAATGCAGCCAGATGCCTTCAACCACCCAGGCCAGAAGCCCTGGGGACCCTTGAGCAGGGCTCCCTGCTCGGCTGGAACAGATAGCTTGGGCCAAGTCTATCCCACCCTGCAAGAAGTGGTTTGTGGGGAAGGTGCAAAGCATCCTGGGGTGCTGAGGGACTCTGAGTTAACGTGTATCTAAGACAGAAATTCAATAAACCTATTTAACCTAAATCAGTTAAGTCTGATACTACATCTATTCAGGATTATCTTAAACTGCTTTAGGCCATTTTGAAAGCAGTTTCTGTGCACAGAATTTCTGTTGCGTTACAAAAATTGAACTGGTTTCTCATCACTTATACAAGTTATGTCTAATGTTTGTCTCTAGCCGTTAAGTTAGACTAGTGCAACTCTTTTTGTAGACAACCCCACAACCCATTTTGGCTGGCCAGTATTATAGAAAGAGGACAAAAAGATAAAAATGTGCTGACATAGGCAAGTGGCAGAAGATACTGAGCTTACAAACTCAAAGCTTTACTATGTAAACATTCATTAATACATCCATAAGGGTCCCCCCCCCCCCCTTGAGACCTTACTTAATTATGCAGCATGAGTTTTGGCATGAAACTTAAGTTAATTTGAGTTCCTTCTAAGGACAGAAGCTTGGAAATGCACATGCGTGATATTATTTACACAAGTAATCCTTCTGGCTGCCAAAAGGATGGATGAGGAGAACACTTAACTCCCTAAATGTCTGTAGGATTCCTCTCTGAGGTTCTTGCATTCAGTTGACACCATGACAAAAATCTGCTACATTTAAGTTCTGCTATTTAAGAACTGCTGTTCACATGCAGCAATACTGCGCCATAAGGAGGCATGTTAAGGAAAAACATGCTGCTTATCTAATTAAATTTTTACTCTAGGACTTCCTGTGTTATGAAGTGGCAGAATTCTGGAAAGAAATTACATCGCTTGATCACTGTCAAAACCTTTGAGAGCAGATACAGGGGTGTAATTTGTTTTCAGTAAATATAAGTTCAGCACTTCGCATAATAGGAGACACAGCGGCTATGCGTCTTGCTACAACTCTAGAGCAATCATTCAACCCTGCTCTCGATTTCTACTTAGCTGTAACTGGCTACCTGGTCTTTTGGGCTGGAGAGTCAAAGACAGCCAGATGTTCTTTTAACCATATCACTCTCTAATATACGGTTGGCTACAGAAATTGGCGTACCTTAACCACAGTAGCTCCATGAGCTACTTTACTTAAAAGGCCTTTACTTTAGCATAACAAAGCCACAACACCTGGCTGTGGTTTCTAAATGCTACTGTAAAGCAAGTAACAATATTAGCTTACAAAATCACAAAAAATTGTCTTTTTCTGCAAGCTTTTGGGCTCACACGCCCTTCATCAGGCTCAGGGAAAATTAAAGATGGTAAAAAGTCCCCATAGGTAGGAAATAAACTTCATTTTTGCACAGAGGAAGCTGAAGATGAACGTCTGTCCCTCTGGGTCCATGAGAGTGTCTTTGTGAGGTGCTCTTTGTTGTGCAGATCAGGCAGGATTCCTTCCCTGGTGGTGTCAGATGGCAAGCAGGGAGGTGTAGAAATTTTTCTTCTTGTTCAGCTTCAAGAAAGATTACTACACCTCCCCCTACCATCTGCAGGTGGGAGAGAGTCACCTGGACACTGTAGCCAGGTGGCACAGTGTAAAGCAGTTGTAGGTTGTTCTAAACCCCTAAGGTTGGCACAGAAGCTGCAAGAGAATCAAGAATCTCTAACCTGCTCCTTGCTAGTGCTGTATTCTCTGCTCTGCTGAAAGGTGCAATGTGCAGCTGAGGATGTAGCTGTCAGCATCAGTTATGCCTATGCGTATACAACCTAGCTGCCATAGGCTGTGCTGTTATTTTCTTATTAAGCCTTCATCTGAAACAATCCCTTTGGATAGCTTTCTAAAACTCTTACTTATGGAGGTCAGAAATGTTAAAAAAAGAGAAAGAAAAGAAAAAGAAAAATGAAAAAAAGACATATGACTACTAGGCCTGTGTGAGTAGGCTGCTATTTGATCCAGCTTTGGATCCGAGCTGGAGCTCCGGACTGGGTTCCCACTTTGATCCAGCCAAAGCTTCGGAGCCGCCTCAGAGATCTGGTCATTGGGTATAATGGGGAATCAATGAAATATCTATAGCTTTGTTGTTGTTTGTCTGATTTGGATGAAACTTGCAGAAGTGGTAGCCTGCCTCTGCTAAGGGCATGAAGACTGCCAAGTTTCAAGAAGATCGGTCCAGGGGTTTGGGGGAAACCGTACCCCAAATTCTTGAAAGCAGAACTCATGTCATGTCTATGTGTTACACCACATTGGGGTGAAAAGTGCAGGGGTGATAGCCCCTGATGAGGCCATGAGGCATGCCAAGTTTCAAAAAGATCAGTGCAGGGGTTTAGGGGGAACTGCACCTCAACCTGCTGACAGGCAAAACTCGTGACATGGGTGACACTGTGTGTGTTAAGGTGCAACAGGCTGACAGCTGCAGGGATGGTAGCCCCTGCTGCGGCCACAAAGCCTGCCAGCTGTTGAGGAGATTGGTGCAGGGGTTCTGGGTTCTGGGGCCCTGCACCCCTAGTTGCTGACAGACAAAACTCGTGTCATGGGTGCTTGTGCAACTGACTGTGTCTGTCTTGGGGCAGTTGATTGTATGTATTGATTCTTTCCTCTTCTTAGTCTCTGGTTTTGTAGGTGTTACTTGTTGCTAATTAACTGGTTACATTAGCTAGCAACTGTGTATTGAGCTGGTTCCTGAGTGAATCATGATTAATTGGTAACTGGTAACACAGTAGCCTAGCCGCCAGGCCTGCAGTAGTGCTCCTCCCCACCAGATAGACAGTTGCACAAGCACCCATGTCACAAGTTTTTTCTGCCAGCAGCTAAAGGTGCAGGGCCCCAGAACCCAGAACCCCTGCACCGATCTCCTTGATAGCTGGCAGGCTTCATGGCTGCAGCAGAGGCTACCATCCCTGCAGCTTTCACCCTGCTGTGCGTTAACACACACAGGGTCGTCTATGTCACGAGTTTTGCCTGTCAGCAGCTTGAGGTGCAGTTCCCCCCAAACCCTTACACCGATCTTCTTGAAACCTGGCAGACTTTGTGGCCTCACCAGGGACTACCATCCCTGTAGTGTTCACCCCCCTGTGGTGTTAACACGTAGACATGACACGAGTTTTCTTTCAAGAATTTGGGGTGCAGTTTCCACTGAATTCCTGCACCACTCTTCTTGAAACTTGACAGGCTTCATGTTCTCAACATAAGCTACCAACCCTGCAAATCTCATCCAAATCAGACAAAAAACAACACAGTTATAGATATTTCATTGATTCCCCATTATACCCTATAGCTGGATTTCCAAAGCGGCTCCAAAGCTTTTCCGAACTGCTTCGGAAAGCCTAACGAAGCCAGCGCTTCGACCCGTACATGCTGCTTCAGATGATGAAGTGTCAGAAGCTTCTCCAGATCCGAAGCACAGGCCAAAGCCTCGCACAGTCCTAATGCCTATTGTTATCCAGTTATTAACAGTTCATTTACTTATGACAAAGAAAGCTTCTTTAAAATACAAGCTAAACATCCATGAAGCTCCATAAACAGGCTTATATTTTAAAACAACCTGCTTTCTTTTCCTTTAATATGAACAAATGTTTAATTTTTATAAAAAATATTAGATCTTTTTTCAAATAGCCAGTCTAGTTGTGGTTTATACAAAGTAAACAAGACTCTATGCAACAGCCCAAAAGACAACTCAAAACTGCCTCCTAAGCAGCAACTCAACCACTACCATAACTATCAGTGCCGTTATCTTTCAGCTTCCATTTTCCAGTAAGAATGACAAAAAAGGAAACAATTTAGTTTCCAAAGTAGCCAAAAAAACAAACAAACCACAACTTAGCAAAATCCTACCCATTTAATTCTTGCTTCTTATTACTATTGTCAGCTAAAATGAAACTAGCCATATACACAATGCAGGGGCTGTTACTTACTCAGTTGTCTGTGGGGCACATTGGAAAAAAACGGATATGCTGAGTGTGATTTCCAAAAAAAAGAACTGGGGAGGCAGGAAACCTCCCTTCAATTTATTTTTCCTTGCAAGTCACTTTTGATACATATTGGGCACAACTACACATGACACTATGTCACTGTACCAACATGCTACAGCGATATAACTTCAGCAGGCACAAACTGTGATGCTGACACTACATTGCCATAGCATTGCTACAGCGATGTAGCTGCTAAAAGTAACCAGAACGGTGCTGGAATGGTGCTATAATGTCTGTTGTTGTGCCATCATTTAGTACTTCCTAAAGCAAGTACTAAATGACAGCACAGGAACAACTGCGTTGTAGGGGGCATGTGTAGATGTGCCCATTGTCTTCTATTCCTTGAGATTCAGGTTATTTTAATTTACACGTACCTTGTGCCTCTATTGTAAGCATGACTGAAGGAGATCTGCCAGTCAGATGAATGCTGTGAAAAGAGATGTGAGGAAAGCGGCTCGTTCTCCAATTGTCGTGAAGCTATAAGCTAATGTTGTACAGTGTAGTAACTGCTCAAAAAAGCCCAAGGTTGAATCAATTCAGTCTTTGCCAGTTAGTCTAAGTTGGGTAGATTGAACCGACAAGCAAGTGAACAGACATTCACTTGTGATTCTAGAAATGCAGCCACATGTCTGCAGTCACCCAGGCCAGAAGCCAGGGGATGCTAGAACACATCTCCATGTTTGGGTGGAGCAGACAGCTTGGGCCAAGGCTAGCCTGTATATCCTGCGAGGGAGATTTGTGGGGGAGGTACAAAGCATCCTGGGATGCTGGAGGACTGTGAGTTAAATTAATCTAGAGGGGATCTGGGACAGAAGCTCAACAATCCAATTTAACCCAAATCAGCTAAATCTGATATTACATCCATACAGGTTTATCTTAAATTGGTTTCAGCCATTTTGAGCATGGTTTGTATGTGCTGAACTTGTGTTTTGTTACAGATTTGAACGGTTTCTGATCACTTATACCAGTTTAAGTGCAAATTCTGTCCTTAGTGTGTGTGGCTCTGAATTCATGGTGTGGGATGTTTCTGTACCAAACCAGTTGGTAGTGTGCAGTAAGGCTTTGATCTTGAAAAAGCTTTGATGTCTGATTTTCTGTGTACTATGATTATCTCCACTGAAGTTAATGTGAGTACTCACCGTGCATGAAGTGAGATAAGCCTTGCTTTGAACAGTTCTAAAGGCCAGCAGGCAATTTTAGAGTTAAATTTTTGTGCCAGTAAGTGAAGTAGGAAAGTTATGAACAGAAAGGACAGACTATAAGTAAAATAGATAGCAATACCTGTTCTTACCAATCATACTGTACGTCAAAGGAAAAGGAAAATTTCAGGTTACCCACTCTCTATAGATTGAAAGCTCAAAACTGTTTAATCTTTTCTCTCTCTCAGGTTGTTTTCCATGTTGATCCCAGAGCACAGAAAGTGTCAGTTAAAACTTTTTTGCTCAACAAAACGCGCACACACAACACAGACTCGTGTGAATGAAAATCTACATTCTTACTTGGTGTGTGCAGCATAGCGTGGCGTGCCACATTGCTTGAAGTCAATAAAGCTAGCTTACACCAGCTGAGGAACTTCCCCAAGGATGTTAATACTTCTAAAATAGTTTGTGTTAGAATGAAACAAAATGATTATTCTTAAGCTAACCAAGTCTTTATTTGGGCATAACCGTCTGGCTTAAATGACTTTTCTTTAAAAAAAGAAAGAAAAAAAAAAAGCATATAGAGTCAATAGGCTGTTGTCTCAATATCCTGTTTCCAGACTTGAGACGATTTCTCTCTGGATGAATTCCCAGAAAACAAAGTCCAGTCATCTGGCCTGTGGGGCTTCCTATGGGTTTGGAAATTTGGTATTTTGGGAACTAAGGCAGCCCATTGCCCCACTGCTAAATTTCTATATCTGTGTAGAGCCCCACAGGCCAGATTCAACCCACAGGCCAGAGGTTGGGCGTCACCACTCTATACCAAAGAGAATTGTGCCCAAAGCTTATTGCCCAAAGCACACAAAATGGATCCAGATCATGCCGGGACAAGAAATGTAAAACCTGCCAACAGATCTCCACCACCCCCACTATTACTACACCCCACAACAGAGCCATCAGCATTCCTGGATCTTACACCTGCACCTCCAGAAATGTAATATATCTCATCCAGTGCACTAAATGCCTTGATGGAAAATATGTAGGAGAAACCAAACAACAACTGTGTACCACAATGAACAGACACCGAAAATCTATCAAAGGCAAAAATACCCAATTACCCGTGGGTGCACATTTCTCACAAGAAAACTACTCTCTCTCCAGTCTTTCAGTTCTAATCCTTAAAGGGAATTTACAAAACACCTTTTGTAGACAAGCCTAAGAACTTCATTTAATTAATCTACTGGATACAAAAAATCATGGACTAAATATAGACATTGTATTTATGGCATATTATAACCTGTCTGTCGTCATCCCATAATCCCAAGTAACCGCTCTACATTTTACCTGCTACATTCTATCACCAGGTCAACATTTCCCTCTCTCCCTACATCTACCTGTTTCACACCTATTGTCTCCCATGGCCTCTGATCCCCAGTGCCATACATTTTGCATATTGGCTTCTATTCCATCCAGGATACCACAAAACAACAGCAGACTCTCCCTATGCCTATGCCTAAAGAAGGCTGTTTGTGCCTGAAAGCTTGCAACAATTTTTCCAACTATTTAGTTGGTCTAATAAAAGATACCACATTTAACCAAAGAACCTTGTCTGCCAGAGAACGTGGAGAACTAACCAGCTCCATCATTAACTAGAGATCAAGTTGATCTAACTGCTCCTGGATCCTGTCTTTCTCCAGTTTTTTTTTTCTCCTTTATATTTACCTTTGTCTCAAAATTAACCCAAGAAAGTAAACTTACACTGTGCAGACCTAGATTCTAGTAATGTAGGAAGGTGGATTTGTACTCATCTTCACAATGATTCATATCTAGATTCAGTCTCAGCCGTGGTATGATAAACCAGGCATAAAGTTACTATCCTATATTTCCATCATATTCTTTCCCTATCAGTCTTTACCATAATCATAAGAGCTTTCCCTTTACATTGTATAAATTACATAGGCTTTCTGCGTTTCATCTGCCTCTTTGAGGAGGCAAATTATCTAATCAGAGGCTGAAAACTTACCATCTCTTGCAGCTGTACGTTATTTTCTACTCAGCTGTGGCTTGTTAGCCAACTTGGTGAATGGTTGGCATGCATTGGGCTATGTGCTGCCTTCAGACCCTCAAGTACAGCAGAATCTCTATCAAGAAGAACTGGAGATCTTGATGTCACCTTAGAGGCTTAGGCAAAAAAGTCCTAGGCTGCTATTCATATGACAATATTCAGTAAATGTGGGCCCTCCTCCAAGGCTGAAATTAGAATCACAACTATGTAACTTCCTGGTTTAGGGTTCCTATTCCTTTCATCTGAAAAATACCAGCATTTGCAAATGCAGTTAAATCATGATAGCAACTCAGAGCTAGAGATATAATTATACAAATGATTCCACCTCAGTGATTTCATTTGAAACTGCTGTGCTCATTGTTTTAATGCAATACAGAGCACACTATTAAATTACTACGGCTTTCTAAGAATTTTGAATGTGAAAATTCTATGAACCGGGAGCCTTACTTGTCACTTCTGATTTTTTCCTGACTCTTCATAGCTGTTTCTTATCTTAATCCCTTGCAAATTCTCTCCAAACTGTGAATACAGGATTTGGGGTGAGTACAGGGCTGGATGGAGGATTTAACTGTGTTGGCTGTATGGGGGGAAGGGGGAGATGCATTGCCTGTTCCCAGCCTTGTTCTCTCCAACCACCACTTTGGGCAGACCCTGCTGCCAGAGCCTTTTAAAGTCCCCAAAACATTTAAGAAACCCCCCTCCCTTCCCTTCTGTGCTCATAGACTCACCCTCTCCCCTCCTTTCTCCCCCATCTGCCACTACTGCTTTCTTCTCTGTCCTGGGTGAAGGGAAAGCTTCAAAGCCTCTCCTGTCTCCTCCAGCCAGGCTATGCAGAGGCTGGGCTCAGCTGAGCACAGTGGCAGCAGCAGTGTGTGGGGTGGTTCTCTCTCCCCATGACTGCTCTTGGGGGACTAGGCAGGGTGGGGAAACCAATCCCCATCCATCACGGCGGCTGCCACTGTCACTGTTCCCAGTTGAGTCTAGTCCCCACTCTGCCCAGCTGGAGAGGGCAGAAGTGGCTTTGAAGCTTCCCCTGGTCCCACCCCAGATAGTTAGGAGAGCAGAAGCAGCAGGTGGGGAGGGGGGCAAAGGAAGAGGAGAGAGAGTACCTTCGAGCATGGGGGGAAGGGAGGATTCTTATGTACTTCGGGAATTTTGAAAAAGTCCCCAGAGGCTACCACTATGCAGCGCAGTCCAAACGGGCAGGATGGGGGTGCATTTGCACTACTGTACCCCCTCTGTATCCACACATGGGTGAGAAACTGTTACATTTTTGCATGTGAGAACCAAGCTGAATATGCAACCTGTGGTTAGCTAGACATCTGCATCCCACATTTGGCAGGAGTCTTGCTAGTTTCACATCTATGTTTACTTGGTCGGTGAAGAAATCAACATGTCATAAACAAAGTTTATCTGTATTTTTGAGACAACCAAATACTCCCAATATAATGTAACATGCTCACTGGATATACAAATATACTATATTTTTTATCTTGTGAGGCAGGTTTATACCCTTTCTTAATAGCCCTGGACTATGTATAGCTTTGAGAAGTTTAAGTGATAGCTTCTGTTTCCCTAATTCTGCACAGCAGGGGAAAGTAGTACAAGTTCAATACACTATGGTTAGTTAATGAAGCAACTTCATCAGGTACTGATAACATTCTCACTTGGTAGTGACCACTATGCCACAGAAAAACCTGATCCAAGGAATATGGACTCAAAAGAAATATTACCTTTGATTTCATTGGGAGCAGGATCACTCAAAATAAACCAGAGGAAGATTTAATTAGTCAAAGCTGGCAACATTTTGCATTGTTGCCAGCAAAGCTCGCAATGGGTGTTGCTAAGGCAGACAGCATTTCTCATGTTTAAGTTTGCAATTGTGGGCATATCCCACAAGACCCAGTCTATTCAATGGCTGCGTATCTTAGGCGAGTCACTGAACACCAACTATTATGCTTGCTAAATAACTCATCTAAGTTATTGCTCATTTGTGTGGATTTCACAAGGGCCAGTATCAAGATGGATGCCTTACCCCTTTCTGCTGAAATCATAGCCACTCTTGGCATTGTAGGAGACCCAGCATAGAAGAGGAGTGGATCCAGTGTAGTGTCAGGGGAAAACACAACTGGAAACTCACTGATTCCCATTCACATGTTTAAATTTAGCAGCAGTTTGGCAATGTTACTTCCCTCAGCTCTCCACCATGGATGGGATGATATGGCTTAATTTGGGACATATTGTGGTCTGAGACACAGTGATACAATAATAAATGCCAGTTCAGGCAAGTCACTTTGTTGCCTACTCTCTCTTGCACCATAGCTAGTGACTTTCCTAGCTCTTTTTTTAATTTTTAACATCAGCAGGACAAAAATAAGAAGAATCATCTTACTATCGAACTTTCTCCAGACCAACATCAAGCACACAGAGGAAAGGAATGACTTGATTTGCTTATTCCTAGCAGTTAAGGGACAACTGCATGATTTGGAGCCCTGTAAACTGCAAGGTTAATGCAAAACCATATGCATTTTCAGTTTTAAAAGTCCCCAAGCTTTAGAAGGGTTTAGGGCTCAATTCACAAAGGAATTTAAGCACCTGAAGAGGTACTTAGGCATGTAAAAATCAGGATTTATGCATTGTTGCCCTGTGGGGTCAGGTCAACGCTCAGGATCTCAATATTGCGCTGTTAGACAGGAGGGCGTGGTGTACAATTGCACATGCACACACTCAAAAATCAATTAGGTGCATACACACACTAGGCGCATACACATACTCTAGGTGCATACACCCCCACCAGGCGTGCACACACACGCTACCAACTCAGGCACATACACATCCAAAATTACCAGTCTAGGCACATGCATACCTATCACCAATTCAAGCACATACACTATACACCCCAACAGTTAGACAAAAATCAATTGTCAATTCCCACACACTCAGTACGCATACATGGATTACTAATTTGTATATCATGTACACAATGACATATATATATATATATATATATACACACACACTCACCAGTTCACACATACAACCCACCTACACATACACACAGGTAAGTTCCTAACTTGGATGGTACGGTGTGTGTATCTGTGTGCTTGGAGTACCTGGGATACTTTGGGGAAGGTTAAGATGAGAGAGAGAGAGTTAAAGTGTAGGGAGTGAAAGTTGCTGGAACCAGGACTAGAACCAGTAGACTAGAGAGAAGCTAGCTGAGGAACTGAGGCTTGGGGTTACTTAAAGTCAAGTGGCCGTGGGGTTACTCGGGCTCACCTGGTGCTAGGGTGGAAGCAAGGGAAAAAGCCCAGTGGCAAGGAGGAAACAGCCACGAGACAGAGGCAGAAAGCTGGGAGATCAGGGGAAAAGGCAGTGGGGACAAGGCAATAACAGTGGCAGAGATCAGGAGAAAAGGCAGTGGAGACAAGGCAATAGAAGTGCCAGAGATCCAGGGAAAAGGCAGTGGGGATGAGACAGTGGAAAAGAAACAGGGGTTTGCAGGCAGAGAGGAGCTCAGGATGTCTGGAGCCACAGGAGCATGGGACAAGTGTTGGAGGTGGCGGTGAGCCAGAAGCAAGAGGGGGAGAAATGGGACAGAAGTTAGAGGGGTGAGGAGCAGAGATTGGAGCAGGGCTGGAACTGTAGTAAAGCAAAACCCAACTCAGGGGTCCAAATAATAGTTTTATTAAATGAACACTGTACTGTACAGCTTAGTTCCCACACACACTCACACAATGATAGCAGGAGAAAGAGGCTCAGTGGAAGGGCTGGAGTCCATGTAGAGAAGAGAAGCAGAGTCCAAGTCCTTGGTTGAAGAGAGGGTGGGGGTGATAGCTACCTATCCAGGCTGGAAAGGGGTCCTTGTCCAGAAGGTGTTGTCCAGAGGGGGGTCACCGGCAGGGCCTCTGGGTGGATAGGTGGTGTGGCATGGTACTGGTCCAGATGGAGAGGGCATCCCAAGGAGTCAGTCATCACTACCCCTTTTTATGGGGCAGACTACCTCTGATCTCCTATGGGGAGGGCCTGTCCAGGCAAGGTCAGTCCTGTTTCAGAGGGCTCCAGGTATTCTTACTCAGCATGTGCAGCCTTGGCACAATGGTGGGTTGCTTCATCTTTTGTGTCTTGAATGCTGGGTTGTTGGTCCAGGTATTGGTTTTGATGGTTCGGTCATTCAGAGGGAGCTATTTTTAGACCTACTTCCATTGTTTCTCAAGCACCCTCATTCATCCCCATTCATTCAGGAACCAAGTTACATAGGAGGGGTAGGTGTGAGTCATGGGTTACACAACAGGGCATGGGGACAAGATGGAGACTTGACAAACAAAATGGAAACTTGACATGACTTATGCTAGCTTACATATGTAGGCCTAAATCATATAGTACCAGTAAAACAGTAATATAGAACAGTAAAAATCAATATAAACATAATAATTATACAATATAAAGAAGGAGAAAAAACAAAACAAATACAACTTGCTACCAAAATAAAATACTGAAGCTTATCCTATGTCTTAGCTCACTTATAGTTATCTATATGGAATAGAGAGGGAGAGAAAATGTCAGAAGTGGTTGGAGAAGGGGAGGGAATGCATTTTTAAATTTAAAAAACCCAACAAAAACTGGGGGTTTTGCTACAGCATGTCTGCCATTCATAAAGCCCTTAGCTAAGGAGGCTAGCAGACATGCCGCATTATGCCTAGTAGTTTGGTGGTAAGCACACTCTCCTGAGAGATGGGAGACTGGGTCAGGCAGAGCAGGGATAAAGAGGACTCACTTTTTACCTCCCAAAGGAGAGCTCTAGCTATTGGCCATGATGGGGAGCAGCTTGGTCACCCTCGTATAGTTTGTGAGAGAGAGGTGATCTCTTTTATCAGGTAACTAACTCAAGGAGTGGGCTCATTCCCCCTCAACAAGCCAGGATTCTAGCCTCCAGAGGAGGGAAAGGCTTATACCCCTCTCAGCATTTCCTGTTGGCTAGAGTAGGTCCCTCTCTGCTGAGTTTGCTGTGAATCCCATTCTTGGATGCTCTGTCCATTGTGACTGACTTGGGGCTCTGAATTTCTTTGGGCATCAGGATGCTGAAGTCCCCTTGTGGATTTGGGACCAGACTTTTAAGTCATATAAGTGCTATTGAAATAAATATCTGGCCCTTAGTCCTGCAAGTTTACAAATGTAAGACAGTCCTTGTCACTGGTGTTTTAGCAGGTAGAATAAAAATGGTCAAACTGCCCATCGGGAGTGAGTTCTTGTTCAAATTTTGGTACAAAAAACTATTATCTGCTGGCTGTGAAACAAATCAAATAACCTTGTTTTACATTTTCTTCCACTGAACAAAGAAAGCTCATTTCATGATTCATACGGAGGCATACACAGCTTCCTGACAGCGCTTATGTCCGGCCAACTATTGTATAATTCTGTCTGTGAACCACAGGCAAAATGCATCAGTATTTGACCACTTGCAAATAGGACAGTACTCTGACACCTACAAATGAAACTAAGTTATATAACCACATCTCTTCTAGCAGTTCCAATTCTTGGTGCTCACAAGATATTTAACCGTTTCAGGAGTGTAGTGCAGACACTAGACAGGAAAAGTAGCCCTTGCCCCAGGTATATTTAGCAGAAAGGAAACATATTCTCTGAAAAGAAATTAGCTAGATACCCTTAGGAACTGGGTATGTGTCTTGAACTCACCAAACCATTTACAGTCAGTTATTTCAATCCTCAGAGTGGATTATCCAAGCTATTATAACAACTAATAATAATGAATTTTTGTCTTCAAAGCACTCAACAGCCTTCATTAATTAACCTTCTTAAAGTCCCCTAAGAGGTGAGCAAGTATTAATGTATTACCCTTGTATTAGAGGGAGCAAAATTGGGAGCAAATATTTGCAATTCATCCAGAGGACACTATGCTATAGCAGCTGCGTGTTCCGACAACAGAGACTGCATGGGCAAGTGGAGCTATGCAGAAGGTTCTTGGCTCCTGTGGCTAGACTACTGAAAACATATCTCCTCCTCCCCTGCAACACCCCCTTGTCGTCCCATCTGATAAAAGTTACAGTGATTCAAAACAGAGATACAAAACCAAACACTCGCACAAGCAAAGTTCCATTACTGAAGGATGTGGTGGCTGGGTTAGTTAGTTGTTCAAAACATCAGTTGAAATAAGATTCAAGGTTCTTCTGGCCCCCACCTCAAGATATAAGACAATCTAAATCTTTTTTGGAGAACTTTACATTGCAGATTATGAGACTAACTGAGACCTGCTGAGTACAATATCTCTCCCCCACTGCTCTCCGAGGGTGTAATCATAGCCCCGTTTAAGTCAATGGGAATTACGCCATTGACTTGAGAGGATCCAGGATTTTACTGTAAAGTGCTGGTGTTCTGTAGTAGAAGAAGACTCCCACATAACAGAAACACTTCTTTTCACACGGGCGGTTGGGTTGAAAATACCTTGTTGCCTCTACCAGCTTTCCAAATAAAAAATCTAGTCCTTGAAGAGCACCTGTCATGGAGATGTCAAGTTGGTTTGCATATCTTTGTGACTGAGCCTCATGACAACTGAGAAGTCAACATGGGAATTTTTATTAACTCATTGTTTGCAGGTGGAGAATTAGGTGTAGAGGACCCAGTTTCTCTATTGCTTTCCCTCTAGGGTTTGGCTGTATGATATCAGATGCCCTGTAAGTTAATAAACAACAAGCAGTTTGGAGATGTGAGCACTCAGGAAGGATAGTGTAGCAGGAGCTCCCCAAAACAGCATTGGGCCCTGCCTCTGATTTAGGGTCCCCTTTCTTAAGTTGACAGGCCAACCCACCAGCCATTACCAGAACTAAAGCCCTGTCCCCACCCTCTATCTCCTTCCTGTGGCAACATTTCAGTTTTTTTCCCCCAGTAATGTATGTATTGTTCACACACAAACATGGCTTAACACCAATCTAAACACTCCTCATACAGACTAAATCCTACTACTGCACACTTGAGTTCCCTGCCTCCGATGGTGTCCACTGCTGCCTGCTAGCAGGGTCCTCAGCCAGGTTGTCCACCTCCTGGTAAGGAACGTGCCTTTCTGCAACCATTCCCAGATCTAAGGTCACCCACAAGAATTTCTGGATGAAAGCCAGGTGATTTTTTTTTTGATGAAGTATTATTTTTTCAGAAACTCTCTGTTGGTTGAAACTGAAACTTTGCTGTGCATTAGTTTTGACTAAGTTTTTCTCAGGAATTAGTTTGAAACAACCCAATAGGAAAAAGTGTGCATCAGGGATGTGGCAGACCCAGCTTCAAGGCCCTGCCAGGAACCCCCGCTGTCATTGTTATGGTTTGACTGGTCACGGAGTAGTGCACAGAGGCCCTGATCAGGTTCTCACGGTGGTAGGATGAAAGAGCTGAAATGAAAGAGGCAGCGGCATGTTTCTTCACAGGCCTCAGGTGAGGTGACTGAAGGCATTTGTGCTTCTCTTGTGGCTTGGTGATGTACTCCCTTGAGGAGTTGAGTCTCCGGGAAAGGCACCACCTTTCTGTGCATTACCTTGGCTAACATCTAAACCATGCAGTGCTGTTCTAATTTTAACTGAAGTCATCTGTTAGAAGCCCACGCCAATTTGGATCTCTTGGGAAACAATGGAGAGGTTTTCAAAGACAGAAATGGCAGTGACCTAAATCAGTGAGCACTGGCGACCTAAATGCTCCTTGGAAATCTCCTTCGTACGCATCAGGGACAGACACTTCTGTTTGTACAGTGCTTTACAAAATGGGGCCTCTGCCTAGCTGGCTGGTTATGTGGCAGTACTGCAGGTTATGCTTTGCTAAGGGTGCCCAAATGGATTGCATCACTTCCATCTGCAATATTAGCAAAAGTGAAAATTCATAAGAGATCATCTTGACATTTAAATACATCTCTCTCTCTGTCTGTCTACCCAATGTGGTTTCTTCACAAAGTTAATAGGAAGCAAACTCCCACCTACCAACCGCTTGTCCTCCATCTGTCTGCCCCTCTTCCCTTCCCCCCTTCCAATTTACTATTAGTCTCTAATTATAAAAGGGTGAGTTTAAATGAAATAAAGAGTCTGCTGGGAGTATTTAGCCTCAGCTGGTTTGCACAGCTAATCCAAAGGGCTGGCTTTTCTTTGAATTTGTGCAGGTGTCTAACTAGAGACAGAATGAAGGAGGAACTAAGCATGAATTCTGAATATGTCAAAAGCCTTTGTCACATCCTACACCCCCCCCCCCCCCCCCCGACAGCAAGAAATCTTGAATCAGAAGCTATGGGGATTTCTGTCATACACTGAGCTGTCTCTTGTGTCTAGTAGGTGTCTTTTCCTCTATAGCATACAGTTCTGTTCACACCAATTGACTGCATGTTTCTCAGCAGGGCATTTTAGCTAGCAACACAGCTCCACAATAGAAAGGCGAGAGAGACCTTCACTCCCCAGAGCCAAGTGAGAACTGTGCATTGCACATACTGTGTGAATGCTGTATCTGGAGCACACTGCTACAGCTGGCTACAAGATTTCAAAGAGGACGTGCTGCTCATCAGAGATGCTCAAAAACTTTCAGGCAGAGCATTTCTATGGGCAAATGTTTAGTCAAAATCTAAAAAATCTGTGAGAAGACATGGAGTAGGAAAAACGTTTGGTTTAAAAAAAACCCCAACAAATCAAAACAAACCATTTTGACAAGGATCAAAACATTCCTTAGCAGAGTAGATTGTTATAATGCTTTGTTTTGACATTTGGTATTTCTAAACTTGTTCTAATTGTTAAAATTGTAAAAATAAGTATAACACCAATGACAAATACTAAGTCAATTATTTAATATGTTATTGGTAGAAGAGCAATTACAAGTTAGAATACTGGTTAATAGCACTGAGCAAACCAAGTACAGTTACATTTAGAATGTTAATTATGGCTTTATATTATGATATTTATTCAAAGCAAAATATTATATTATATTTAAAACTAACTCCCTACCAAGCAAGACATACCTATTTTATTCAAATGAATCATTTGATGCACCTGAGAGTGGATGTTTTTGAGGATGTTTCATTTCGCAGGCAATTTCAAACTTTAAGTTTTGGATTTGATTTTGAAAAACAACAATAAAGAAAACAAAATGTTGAACTTTTGTCACCCCATTCTCATTAAAAAATGAGGCGACTGTGGCGTTGATGCCTACACAGTCAGATGGGCTGCAAATTGGCTGGAGGGCCGCATGCAGAGAGTCATGGTGGATGGGTCATTTTTGACCTGGAGGGATGTGGGCAGTGGGGTCCCCCAGGGCTTGGTCCTTGGGCCCGCATTGTTCAACATCTTCATCAGCAACTTGGACAAGGGGGTGAAAAACACCCTGTTCAAATTTGCGGATGACACTAAGATGTGGGGAGAGGTGGGCATGCTAGAAGGGAGGGACAGGCTGCAACTAGATCTGGACAGGTTACAGGGGTGGGCAGATTAGAACAGGATGGGTTTCAACACTGACAAGTGCAGGGTACTGCACCTGGGGATGAAGAACCAGCAGCATACCTACAGGCTGGGGAACTCCTTTTTCGTCAGTGCAGAGGCAGAAAAGGATCTTGGAGTCATTACTGATGCCAAGATGAACATGGGCTGCCAACGTGGGGACACGGTCAGGAAGGCCAACCACACCTTGTCATGCATCCACAGATGCATCTCGAGCAGGCCCAAGGAGGTGATCCTCCCCCTCTATGCGACACTGGGCAGGCCACAGTTGGAGTACTGCGTCCAGTTCTGGGCGTTGCACTTCAGGACAGATGTGGCCAATATGGAGAGGGTCCAGAGGAGGGCCACTCACATGATTCAAGGACAGCACGGCAGGCCCTACAAGGAGAGGCTACAGGACCTGAACCTGTTCAGCCTCCACAAGAGAAGGCTGAGAGGGGACCTGGTGGCCATCTATAAACTGGCCAAGGAGGACCAGCAGGCTGTGGGAGAGTCCCCGTTCCCCTGAGCACTACCAGCAGTAACTAGGAATAATGGCCGTAAGTTGACTGAGAGTAGATTCAGGCTAGATATCAGGAAGCACTACTTCACAGTCAGGGCGGCTAGAATCTGGAATAAACTTCCAAGGGAAGTGGTGCTCGCTCCTACCCTGGGGGTCTTCAAAAGGAGGCTAGATAATCACCTAGCTGGGGTCGTTTGACCCCAGCATCCTTTCCTGTCCATGGCAGGGGTCGGACTTGATGATCTGCTCAGGTCCCTTCCAACCCTACCAACTGTGAAACTATGAAACTTTCCCATGGATCTTAAATGCTGAGCTTTGGCCACCTCTATTCTCTGCAAAGCTCTGGGCTGCTGGCTTACAATGATACTGCTTTGTAAGGTGCTCTGTACTTTCATGCTGCCTTTTTCCAAGTGCTTCACTCATATGCATCCTCCAAACTGTGCTGGGATGCGTGGTAGGTTCTAATCCCAGGTAATGAATTGAGCACAATTTAATTCTGATTTACCAGCATGGCAGCATAAATAAAGTTGTCAAGGCAGCCAGCCATATAGAAGATATGATAGCATAACACCATAGACAGATTACTCTTGCCAAAGGAGTAGTACTGCCCAAGCAGGTCTGCTAGCTGGAGTTCAAGAATATATAGCCAAGACAGTCAGAAGAGATCCTGTTTCATTGCATCATCTCAGAAGCATCTGCCAGCAGTATTCCTGCAGAGCTCCCTATTTAAACAGAAGCTGTTACCAGCTTGCCAAACCCCTGAATGAAGGCAGCCACCTGCCTTCAGTGAGGAGGCAAGGCCCTCACACAGTAGAAACCAGAAGAAGCAGCCAGAGCGCAAATGATTTGGCCAAGTTCATAAAATAGCCAAAGCAGAAACAGAACCCAGATGCCTTTTCCTCAGGCTGTTTCAGGCCCCACTATCAGGTTCTCTCTTTCAAAGCCATACACGGACACTTTGGGTGCCTATACACGAGCGTTGGAGTCTGCTCCAACATGCTGTAATTACATTACAGCACATGGGCGCAGACTTGATTAATCAAGTCTGCTGGAGCGTGGTAATTGCCATGCTCCAGCCAGCCTCTGCGTCATATGTTTTTGGCATCTGCCCCACTTCAAAATGGCAATGGGGGCACTTTAACTAAAGCTCATTCAATGAGCTTTAAGGCTGCCCTGCTGCCGTTTTGCAGTGTGGGGACACTGATACATGAGATGCTCTGGGTGCTTTAATTAAAGCAGCTTTGAGATCTGTGTAAAAATGCCCTCTCTTCCCTCCTCCTCCTTCCGCCCCTCTGCTCCCTGAGCACACGTAAAACACCCTTTGTGTTTAATGGAAGGACGAGTTTTCAGTTAGTTCATCTAGTGCCCACAGTCTTGGGGAGGAAAGACTCCAGATGTTTAAATTCAGTTCCTGATTCAGTCTTCCAGCGACTCTTTTTATGAGCCTGGAAAAAAAAAAATCACATACTTCTCTGCTGCCGAGTCAAGGGGAGTCCACTCATCAGCGATCGGCTAAGTTGTCTCTAATACACTGCTGGCAGAGCTTTGTTTCTCAGTCTGCATGCTCCATCTTGCTGGCAAATGATCACACCATCACTTCTGCTCATGCAGCAGGAGACGGTGGGGAGTGCAAGGTCTTCTCCCCAGTACAACTCCCAGGAAACCAAGCACTAATTAACAAAAAGTGGGGACCCCAGCCGCATGACTGTGCCTGGCATACCAGTTCACATGGCTGATCAAGCACAGTTCCCAGTTACTCAGTTTACAGGGCTAGGCTTTCACTACCTGACAGCCCTTTTGGGGAGAGGAAAGAATAACTTGAGGCCCGCCCCTTTAGACAGCAGCAGCAGTTACCAGATGACAGAGGCCTTTGCCTCCTGTGACATGGCTCCTGGCACATCACCAAGGTTTTACTCCTGGATTCGGGGCCACAATATTGCCATGCTCATGTCCGAGGCTCTTAGCAGCTAATCGGGCACCTCTGATGGCTGCACAGATGGAAGACTGAAGTACCAAGTGCCAAGGTAGATTTTGGGCGCGCACACTTCTTTGCAGCTTGAACGACAGCTTTCCCCTCACCCACACCGGCACTCTTCCTTTTGTAACATGGCAGCCATGTCCCACAGGGAAACGGGCCTCCCCAGACACTGCCTGCACCTGCTGCAGGCCACCGTGCAGACTGACCAAACACTTCTGTTAAATGCACTTAGATGCCTCTGCCTCTCCTTGTTTGGCATCTCTGACTTAAGAGCAACGTTCACCACTTCCTCTCTATGCATTGTGCTCCCGCCCTCCCTCTCTCCCTCCCTCCCCACCCCCATTTCCTTCCCAGTCTCTGGTTTCCTTCATTATTTTCTCTAGTAAAGGGTAGTCAAGAAGGCATCCGCCTCTTTAAACACAGCTTGCAAAGACCTACCAGAAAGTCTGAGAGAGCTCTCATCAAACTCTACTGGAAGGGAAGTGGTTTCTTTCCACCGAGACAGGGAACCAGGAAAGGTGGGAGGATTCCCCTGTGGTTTCAGTGGAGATGCTGCATTTCCCCTTTAATCCTGCTACCTGCACAGCTGTTTGCTCCTGAGACTGGCAAGGCTATTACTGTGCAGGTCTCCACAGTTGACCTGTTGGCTTTCTGCCCATAGCCCAACACAGAGATGACCTCGGAGATCCAAACTACTCTGTTGTGTTGTACATGATTATTTTATAGCAAAAACAGGAGTTTAGATATATTGCAGCCCACACCTATAGCCTAGAAAGGGAAGCATAATCCCGCTAATTCAGAACTTGGATTTCCAGAGAGCAGACTCAGTCCTCCCTGAATTGCACGTAACTTGACTATACTCTCCCCATCGTATACTCACCCATTCAAAAAAAAAGTAAAGTGCCATGCGATACATCAGTACCTTGTTTGGCCTGACTGATAACTGGTTACAGTGGCAATAAGGCAAATAAAGAGAATGAAAAGGAAAACATAAGCCTGTCTTACATCCATGTCAACACATCAACATTTTCCCATTAGAAGTATCCATTGAAAATTTTGGAAAGTGAAAAATGCCACGTTGTTTGTCCAAACTTTCATTTCCAAATAAAAAATAATTAAATTTGATGGAACAGCTTTACACATACATATATACAAATGCTTTCCCACTGGCATGGATTGATGCGACTCTATTCATAGTGTATATATGTTCATAACAGGTCAGATTGTAGTATGCAAGACATGGATGGTTTGGAAGGTTTGTAGCAGTCCTCTGTCTCCTATTATGGAAGTCACCAGAACTGCACCAGAGCAGCAGCACACATATATAGTTAGGTCTTGCATGTTTGTATATAATTAGTAAACATGTTTATTTGGCACCCAACTGTGTTCGGTTTTGTGTGTGTGGTTTTCGCATCTTCTTGACGTTGCATAGAAAACAGAGATGCAACAGCTTTTGGCTTAATACTCTTTCCTACTCAGTTTTTTTTCAGTACAAGGCAATGGCTTTTTTTCTTGATGATTTCAGTCCTGTCTTATCAAGACACTGTCTTCTGAATGGTAAAAGACTTGGCAAAGACTCTGCTGTGCTGAGGAAAAGCTGCAACCCATCTGCATGTCCTCTCTGCCCATGCTTAATCCTCTCCAATGGATAATTAAAAAAGCACACCTCTTGGTTTCAAAACGTACAATATACTTTATTGCCTGCTAGTTAATCAAATTGAGGAGTAAACACTGTAGCTGGAAAAATAAAAAGCAACAGGGGCCAGAAGGAAGAAAAAAGAATCAGTCACAAAACAAGTCGTTAGGCAATAAACCGTACACAATATAAATCATCTGTTTCGCAAACAACTCAATCTTTATTTTGCTAGTGGCATTAGATGAATAGTTATCAGTAGTAAAATCTCTGGATTTAATTTTCTACACAGCATTAGTAGTAAGAAATATATAAGGGACTCTGCAGAAAGCAATACAAAGGAGCTATATACACAGGCACCTTCTGTGGAGCAAGAACATAACCTCGTCTAATAAGGGACGACTATCTACAAAACAGAAGGACAAGGTAGTACAACATTAGCTCAGAATTCTGTATAGCAGCAGCCTTTCCATAAGGTAGGCCACCCAACTTAAGTATTTGTATATATTTTAATATAGATATATATTTATTGTTTTTAAAAATAATGTGAACTACCTGTAGTTCTAGACTAATTTTAAAGAGGCAGTGTACCTTTCCGAAGCTTCATTTTAGGAAGTTTATTAAAAATGGTATATAAAAAGACTAGCAGATCCTAGCTGGTATATAGACTTCCAGTATCTTCCCGTGAAAATTTTCTATGGCTATAGTTGCCAAGAACATCGATAATGATGCTTTTATAGCATATGGATTGCTATTTATGTTGCCATAATTGCTACCACTAAGTTTACTTGATTATAGTGTTAGTAATTGTTGATTATAAATAGCAATAATGCTGCAATACATCATCCAAGCCTGACAGCATTATGAAGATCTAGCCTGTATAAGCATGCAGAGTTTTGTTGTTAATCTTAATGTAAGCTTTTCATTCAAAGTGCTTTTCTCATGAAAAATATGGACTCCAAACCATGCCCAATAAGAGCCACTCTTTCCTGGGAAAATGTATTACCGCTCATAATGTAACTTTCACCTCTCACAAAGTAACTTTCATGCATGGTAGTTCATATTTTGTTTCCCCGTGATATGCTGTCTGTCCTCTACAGTCATATTTATCCTTCCTTATGGTAATTAAATATTATAGATTGTAAATAATTAAATCCTACTTTTTATTTTAGTTAGTTGCTTCAGTCTATTTTGGACCAAATTCTCAATTAGTGTAGCTCAGAACTCCTTGATGTCAAGAAGCCACAGAAGTGGGTGGAGTTCTATCACGTTATATCATATGAGGATCTTGTTCCTTTGGCTGGAAATATATCTAATAATCCTCTTGTGAACAGCTCAGCAGTGACTTCAATGGCAGGGGGAGGCCATCCAACTGGTAGATGGTATAGCTGGACCTCACAGGACTGGGACATTAGTTTATGTCTTATGTTTCTAGTTTTCACTCATTTGGACTTTGGAGGAGAAGTCTCAATGCAAATTCAAGAGTGCATGCTAGTACAGGATGAAACTTTTCTACACTGACTTTGTCTAAAATAAGCAATGAAAGGACAATGCCTCTTTCAAAGGAAATGCTATTCAGCTGCCCAACCCCCCCCTTTCCAAACTTTTTGCTCATGAAATATTAATTGTTTGTTCATGAACCGTGTGCTATTTAATTCTCTCTGCCAAGGGTTTAGATAATCGGTCACCTGTATTAGTGTTGATATCATCATACTTAATTGCTCTTCATGTAGATCCAGAACTGTTACAGGCTGGCTGGATTTCCATAAGTGCTAAGCTCTTAATAGTCCAGAAAGTTTAAAATACAACACATTCTTTTACAGTGAAAACAAGCCACAGCCATGATCCCACAGTCTTAAACAAGGCAATACTCTTGCTGAAGATGAGTGGCTGGTGTGCAAGGAATATTATCATTGCAACCCTTCATTTTTTCATCGCTCACATGTTAACCATTGGGAACTTTTTGGTGTAATACATAATTGTTTTGCTTTGTTTTTATACTTCACCAGGTATTTTCCATAGCTTACACCACTCAGCAGTACACGTTCCAAGTCACCAAACTGAAAGCTCAGTGTAGATGGATCTCGTGTAGATTTTAGGCCCGTAGAAACCATTATGCTCTAACTCTGGCCTCCCCTGTGACATAGGCCAATGAATAGAAATTATATTTAAGTACAAATAAAAGCATCAGTGTCTCAACAAAGACAGTGAACCTTCAACAGAAGCCATAATTTGAGTATAATACAATACAATTCAATAACGGTGTAGTAATAAATATTCTTCATAACAATGTACAAGCACAGTATAGGCTACTGAATGTAAGCTATTTTGATAGGTTAACTTTACAAAGTAGTTTTAAGGGAGATATCTTGGTGGGTAAGATCTATTTGCAGTGTTCCTGATATCAAATAAGTGAATGGACAGCTGGTCCTACCAATACAATGAATACTGTGGAATTCACTATTAGTCTTTGACTCTGTTTACATGATAGTAAAGCCAGATAATACCCACCTACTTTGTAATCACTATAAATCAGCAATCTTTACCTATGAAGAGGCAGACATCCTCTCTCTCTTTTTTCACTTATATAGACACTGAACAAGACAGATAATGAAACAGCAAAAGAGGCAGGTAGTCAAAAGCAATTTTAGGATGTCACCAACATCTTAATTAAAACATCCCTGGAAAAAGCAAACATTAAACAGAGAAGTTAGACATTCTTTTGTATCTTGCATGATCTGGCTTAGGCACTTTTTGCCTGCCTGCCTAGCAATCTTCAAGCTGAGGGAGAAATAAGTAGTTCAGATTGCAGTTATGCTAGCTGAGTGTGGGGGATATGTTTAGAGTTACATATTCAGGTCTTACTTTACACCTTGCAAAATTTAAGATGGCAGTGGAGCTTAGATACACGTTCCTTTTTTGAATCAATGACTTAAAAGAAACGTCAACATATGGAGAGCTTACAGGATTGGGTTTTAGGTGTGGGGTTTTTTTTTTTTACTGTTCTTATTATTCCTGTTAAACTTGCCAATTCCTGTAGTTTCTGACACTAAAACCTGGATTTTGAATCCTGGAATGGTTTCAGACTGGCTTCAGAGTGACCTCGAACAAAATGGGAGCAAACTGGCAGAATGCAGGCTTTTTTTGTCTTTTTCTGACTGCCGCAATATCCTTCAATCCATTTTTGTTTATCCTAAGCAGAGCTGCCAGGTTCGAATATAGGAAACTAGTGGGAGTTAGAGGGATTAGGATCTGTTGTGAGAGACTGCAAAACGAGAGAGGAAAAACACTCTGCATTCTTAAGTCATACCCAAAGATTTGCTGGCGTTAAAATCACAGGCTGCTGCAGACATGGCTTAATTTGCAGCAAAATTAATATTTAATAAAACTGCTCTCATGGACAGCAGAATGGGTGTGAAATTGGGAACCAGCAGTTCCTACTTCTTATCTCACCTTTGCCTGGTGCATTCGATGTACATTCAGGGCATGTCTACACACTGCCCTATGGCAACATTGTTACTGTGCTGTGCTTTAGTACTTCTTTCTGGAAATACTAAAGCATGGTGCAATAACTGCCTGTACTGAGCTGTACTCGCAGTGCATGGTTATTTTTAGCAGATATTTTGCCATAGTGGCACCCTATAAGGCGGAAGTGCACTGCTATGGCAAAGTAGCTGCTGGTCACATACAGACACCCATGGATGCTACATCATCTAGGTCATCCTAATACACCCCAATGGCAACATAGTGTCACATGTAGATACACCCTCAGAGTACGTCACTTAACCCTCTCAGTTTCTGAGAGTAACAGGGAGGCAGAACTTACCTAACTCAGGGATGCTTATAGCAACTCAAAAACCTGAAACCTTTAATTTTGCCAGAATTGTAAGCTTAACAGAAAGCTGTATTTTAGGATAGTCATCCTACTTGCCAACTTTGGAGGACTGTGACTACAATTTTCAAAGGAGCCCACCAGAGGTTAAGGATTGCAATAGGATTTGGGACTATGACGCCTTTCAGTTTTTTTGAGAACCCAAGCCTGTAATCATATTGCAACGGTATGATCTAGATACTGTCCTCACCTCCAGCAGCATTTCTCATTGATGTCCATGGGGATTCCTTTAAAGGAGCTTCCATGTAGCAGAATCAAGTTGCAAGGTGAAAGTAATCTATTTTAATAACATTTAAGGACAGAGTCTGCCTTTGATTTTTGTTTGAACTCCCATTCACGGTAATGGGAGCTCTGTGCAGAGAATGAGAGTTGAATAAGTCCCTATTTGCTGTAACTATATAACACCTTCTAGATTTAAAAGGTCAGTTAGAAAAGGGAAAGCAAGAGAGCATCTGAGTCTGGCATCATGATGGGCTATAGCTCAGATTAATTATAACTTTAAAAAAAATATTCTGCTGGGTTTCCTTTGGGAATGGAGAGAATATAGGTTGTTTAGGCCATGTGTCTCAAAAACTAAATCATAAAAACCAGCAGGTCATCTTAATTTAATAACCAGGTGTGCTATTCCTTATATAGTTATCAGTGTGGTTTTTCTTGTTGACATCAACTGAAACTGGACCAGCCTCTCATATGGGAACCTCTCACTATAGGGTATTGTAGATGAGATACTGCATCTGAGGATACCCATCAGCCTTTTTTCATAGCACAGTTCCTTTTTAAAGCATGAGCAAATATGCAAAAGAAAAGTCTTACAAAGAGAATCCACTGTATTTACAGAGCTCAACAGCCAAGAGAGCTAAATGCAAGTGGTACCTGAATGTTTTTGGTCTTTATCAGTGGCCACAAGCACAGTCAGGTTAGATTTGTATTTTCCTTATTTGGCTTGTGACTCACAACATGGCTTTAAAGACTGGCTTCTCATAGCAAATCTGTAAAAGGGTACTGCCTAAAAAGCAGGCAGGTTTATTCCACTTGTCACATTTGGTAAAAAAATAAGACAGCCTCTAGATAAAAGATACAGCATTAGAAGAAAGCTTGGGCCAAACCTCTCTGATATGGCTAACAGTCGTCATCAAAGTGTCTAAGTCTAGCAAGAGGGAGGAGATTTTCAGAAGCGCAAAGGACATTTCTGCTCAACTACTAATGGAGTTGGGTGCTGAAGTGTCCTTGTGCTTTTAGGAAATTTTACCCCAGACTTTTATGGAATCATTAAATAGCGAGCTTGTTTTCTTTTTAGAAGTTGCATTTATAAAAGTGATTATGATAGTTAACTGGTCAAATTCTGTTTGGTGGTTGGTTGGTCTCTTGTCTAGGTCCTAAAGTTGGCAACTTAGTAACTTAGCAAAGTTGTACGTGTCAGACAGTAGTTTGTTATACACTTATAACATGTGATGTATCTAAAGATCTTGTCCAGTGTCCCAGTTTTCCATCTACCTTTGTTCTCAGCTAGACCAATAACACAAATACTTTCTTATACGGCACTGCTGTGACTCAGATGAAGTCCTTCTAGCTACGAGCCCATATTTTTTTAAAGTAGAGTTATCTGAAAAATGCAGAAAAATTAATTGCAAAATATATTTAAAAACTGTCATGAAATACTTTAATCAGGACTCTCATGTTTGACAAATTTTGATTAATCTATTAGGTGTCTGATAAACAACAAGGGGAAAGGTTTTAAAAGTTATTGAAAATTTAAAAATTTTGAATGACCCTAAGTTTATAACCTGCAAGGACTAATATTTAAAAATCGCTTAAACTATATATTTAAATTCCCTACTCTTCTCCCCAAGAGGCATTTTAAACAAATCATTATCCATTAAAAAAAAAAAAAAAAAAAAAGATTCTTTATCTAAATTACAACAAGGCTTGAAACAAACATTCACAAAATCTAAAGAGAACCATCACTGAGAGATATTAACATTAGTTTGAAGTTTTGTTGCATAGGACATGTACAGCAGTTTTAAATGCAACTGGTCCTTGAATCTGGTTTGTCTGATACCCATTTCTATCAGTGGTTTGATGGTGAAGAATTAATGCAAATAAATGCTCAATGATCTTAACAATAATTAACTTCCAAGGAACCAATACAAATGACAATAAAATCCCCCAAACATTATTGACTATCTAGGATCATAGCTGATTGGTGAATAGGAATGAGATGTATGTAATTTCTAAATACAAAGGTAATTTATTTGAACAGGCTGCTAGTCTGTCCTTACAATGGCTTGAAGACATGAGTGAAGACTGCAAAATGTGATTTGTACAAGTACACTTTGCTTGTCTGACAGCTTATCCCTATTTCGAATTAACATGCCAAAACACGTTTTCTAAAGTAAGTGTGGAGATGGCTGGACACTGGATGTTACCTGGTTACCTAAGGATATTAGCACATATTTTAAATTCAGTACTGTTTTATATTCACACCGAGGTTATGGCACTTAATTATAACTTCATATTACCCATTAACAATAGACTGTTCTTCAGGCTACATTCAATTGTAGTATGGACTTGTTTGTAGCAACATGTGTTTTCAGTCTTTAATCAGGTATTAATATGCAGTCTCACAACTGCAGGTAATTAGAGTCTGTCTGGCTCAAGCAAAGAAGCTCATGTTCTACATAAAGACAATAATTTTACTTTCAACTATAATTAGACTAGCTCAGAAAATGAAATGTTTTAGGAACAAAATATGTAACATCATAAACACTCAAACTTTCCTTTTAAGAAAAGTTTAGCTTTTTACTCAGTATATTAATTCAGAAGGTATAATTTTAGGAATAGAGCCTCTAATGGAAGTTACTGGCACTTGTTAGGTACCTTTGATATCCTCACGTATTCAATAAAATGGGAGTTTTCCATTGATTTCAATGGGACTGAGAATTCATGGCTTATTGCCATCTGTCCACTGCTTTGCACTGTGTTCTGCACATTACATCTGTGCAAACTTGGCATCTTACGCTACCAAACCCAAAATTCTGTATTTGACCCTTACCTGGCACTGGTATGAATTGGCATCTATGCTAGTATGTAACTGGTGCAAAAGAAGGAAATCACACCTGTAATGGTTTACACCTGATGGGCACTCCCTTGGAACAGAAATAAAGGACCGTGTTGGGCACAAAGCAGGGGCGAATCAGGCCTCTGAAGAACAACTGATGATTTCCCTCAAAGGGTATATTTGCACTGGGCTGTGCAGCACTGCATAAAGATAGTGGGGCTAGTAAAGTTGGGTTAATATTGAGCTCCACTTGAAAGGCCAAGCTGATCTGGATGTTTCCACGGACTTCCCTGTGACATGAGTTACTGGCCATGGTGAGCCCTACATTTTCTTATTTGTTTAATCGATATTCAGTTTCTCTTAGTAATTATGGATTGATTGGAATTAGTAACTCATCCGTTTTTGTTGTTTATTTAAGGACAAAAAATAAGCAAGCTCAACTTTGTATTTCTTGCTAATTAGTTGGCACAGTGCTGTTCAGGATCGCACAGAAATGACAGAAGCATGACAGATCTAACAAAAGCTTCTGGGGGAAAATACAGGTCGGGTCAATGAATTATTTCAATATGAAATGATTAGAGCTTCAGTTCTTAAATAAATGAGCCAAGTTCTCAGAGCGTGTTTCTATCCATGTAGACCTGTGGAAATCCAGGGAGCTTTGCCCATTTACAGCAGTTGAAGAGTTGGACCATTACTCTTACAACCAAGGCATAGGATGCAAAAATACTTCAGGTCATTCTGAAGATTTGTTCGGATTTCTGGCTTTTTCATGCTGTAGTATGCCTATAACTCAGGTTATTCATCTGAGTTTGCTTATTTACTCCAAGAGAGATATGGAAGAAGAAATATTTGCAGTCTTAACATCTGTGGCCAGAGGACCTGACATCTTTTTCTTTACTTCTTTGGAATAGCCATCACTCAAGAGTTCCAAAGGAAAGATCACCACCAGAATCAAATACAAAGGCCTGATATTCAGAGTTGCTAAGCACCTCAGAAAAGGCCTTATCTTGCACCACTGAAAGTCACTGGGAGCGTTTCCCTCAGTGTCAGTGAGTGCAGAAGGAAGCTTTTCTAGTAACCTGAGGAAAGAAGGAAGACAAGGCAGGATGAATAGAAAGGGTTTTTAAAGTAAGGCCTGCCATTTTTATCTTACAGTAAAAAACCCCACTTACGCTACCACATTTTTTCTGTAAATGGGTGGTTTCAATTTAGACTGTGTATTTGACAAAAATGTCTACAATAGCAAGGACCATATTTTTTTAAAGCAGCTTTCATGCAAACTGCTTCTGTGATGGCAATGGAATTTCAACAACTGTTGAGATTTATAGGATGTTAACAGCAGCTGCGGGCTTCATATGCATTAACACATCTCTCTGTCAGTGTTGCCAAGTGTTACAGACTGGGGTTGCCAAGGGACTTCATTTAGTTCTGATGCTACATGTGTTAGTTAAAAACACCACCCATCATTTTGTATTTCTATTTCTAGAGTGGTGAGTTTAACAGCATTTCTACATTTTATCAGAAAAATGAAATATTAATTTTTCCTCCTCTGCAAAAAATATTTTTCCAGTAAATAAGTCTGATTATTTGCCTTCAAAGATTGTCAAAATGTGCATATTTTGCTGTCTCTTAGGGATATATTTATCTCATTATAAAGATGGTTTGTAGATCCCAATGGAGGAAACCTGTTATCCTAAGGTTATGTAATCTGTAGTAACAAAATAGATTAATATATTTATATTACATTTGTGTATGTGTGTGTGCGTGCATGTATATACATGCATTTCCATTAATTATGTCTATGGGTTGTAATATAAAATGCCACTTTATATATAAATTCTTCTGCATTGGCACTTACAATTCCCATGGCTAAATAACACTCAGTGCACACAAATGAGTTGCATTTTAGTATGAGTCACATTTGGGAATATGCTAGCAACTGGAAAATGCTGAAGTAAAGATGCAGTTTTAAAGGTAACAAAGATTAGTGGGTTTTTATAATTTTATAAAGTGACACAAGTACTTCAAGCACAATAGCTTCTCTAATTCTATTATAAAAATTTAGCATGCACTCACTGTGTGGGAGCACCTGTGTTTTATACAGAATGTAGCCACCCCGAACTCATACCAATAGAAATTATACACTACCCTTATGGCTTATCTATACATTGTACAAGACCAATAGGTCACTATTATGAGGTGAAACAAGAGATCCATGTTTCTTTAGGCACAGACTGCTTTCAAATCACAATTAGTCCATGCAGTTTGCTAATGCATACGTTATTATGACCCATCAGGCTTCTGTAGAATCCCATGGTAAAAATCTGTCCCTGAACTATAGACATAAGTGATGAATATGTTCCATAAACATTTGCAACTGAATAGAAATGAAGCTGTGTATAGAGGCAGGGATCAAATGGTGATGGTAAAAATAGCTTCCCTAGTTTCAGGTGGAAAAAGAAAGAACAAAGGTCAAGACCTAAAGGGAGTTAGGCATCTGGCCCCCATAGCAGGATCCCTGGTGCTGAGTTAGGTTTCTGTGTTTCCCACACAGTGGGTGTGTCTACACACGCAATTAATTTGAAGTAGGCTTACTGCACAGTAAAAATATGTCTACATGTGCTCCCTCTTGGGAACAGATTTTCTCACAGTGGGAGCAGCCAGGAAAGGGCTGCTCCCACCCTGCTCTGCCCCCCTGCAGCAGCCAGGGGGAGGTCCAGGCTCCCCCTGGGTGCTAGCTCAAGGGTTGGCAGGGAGCACAGGGCTAGAAGGCTGCGGCAAATTAACTGCAGAGTAGACCAATTTACTGCACAGAAGCATCTACATGTGTAGACGGTGATGCTTACTGTGCAGTAAATTGGTCTACTGTTCAGTAAAGCGTCTCATGTAGATGTGCCCAGTACTTGGGAAAGCATCCAGGGAGCCAGTGGGAAGCACTGAGGAAAGGGCTGAGATACCCATTTCTGGGGCTGAGGTACTTAATTTGCACTTCCAACAGGTGCCTCCTCCCATTTGGGATTCACATCCCAGAGTCCTCGCTGGAAGCTAGAAATCTACCTACTTTCTTTCAGAAAAATGAACAGGGAAGAAACTTTTCTGTCACAAGTAGCGGGAAGAAGAGGAAGCCACCTGCTTATATACAATAGGTCAGTGGTTAGAGAACTCACTCAAGAGACGGGATATCCGAATCTGAGTACTTTCTTTCTCTGAAGGGGTTTCAACCCCACTCTCTCAAGTGAGTGCCCTAGTCACTCTGGTGATATACTGGGGCACCTTCCAGTTCTCCATTTAAAGCTGGCAAGGTTCCTTGAGTAGACATGATAGCTTTTATTAGACCAACTGAGTAGTTTGAACAAAGTTCTTTGTAAGCTTTTGGGTGCAAGTACCCTTCTTCAGGCACAGGGAAACTCTGTTGTTGCAGAAAAGCAAGCAAGCTTGAGGAATGACCGAGTGAGCATGGCTATTACGTAGGGCACTTATCTGGGAAGGGAAGCCCTTGGTCCCAAGCCACTGCCCCAAACTATATATATTTTACATTAGAAAATTATTGGCTAAAGCAAACATGGTTCAGCTTTAGGCAATAAGTCAAACATGCATCACTGAAGTATAGTTGAAAATGTCCAGAAAGAAGCCTCAGGAACATAATGTCAGTAACTTAAGTGGCAAGTGTCAAAGACAACTATGTGGGGGTGTTGATGATCTAATGTTTAGATTTAGGCAAATAAGTCCTACATAAATGCCACTCAGGGTCATCTCCACAAAAGGACTTTGGCACCGAAAGTGGAAGGCCAGTGGAAGAGGTAGGAATAAAAATTAGGTCTTTTCAGCTCCATCCAAAGTCCTGTGCTCTGCATCATGCTGTTTTTCTGGTAGCACTCCCCTCTCTTGGACAGACTCTTTAATTTTTGATAGACAGAAGCCATCCAGCCAGATATTCCCAATCTTTGACATTGTGATCTGGACATTAAGTCCCTGTTTCACACTCAAGCCCACCTCAGGATATTGAAAGATGAGTATCATTACATACATCTTACATAGATTACAGAGCCAAGTCCTACACAACTGTCTGTCTTGTTTAAGAGCCACACACAGCCTCTCACTCAGATATTGTACACCATCCTACATTTTACAATACTTTATTCATATTGGAATATCGATATTTTCCTCTTGATCCATATGCAACAGCAGGGAAGCACTCAACTTGGAAGTCATGCTAACAGACTAAATGCAATCTAAATGTTAAAAATTAACATTCCTTTGCTACCCAAACAGTGCTTTTAACAGTTTTTTATTGTTTAAAAAAAAATCATTGACACTGCCTCAGCCAAATGTCCTTTCTACTGAGGTAAGATTTTTTTTTTTTTTTTTTTTTACATAGGCTACTGTGACACTGCAGTTCTTCTGTGAAGATGTTGGATTGTTCTTGTAAGGTACAATACCAAAGTCTTTCTGCCCTCTGATACCCCTGCCTAAATCCAGAGTAACTCTTGAAGTGAACTATAGACAGAACCTGACTCATCTGGCCTCAACAAAGCTTTATTTATGTATATAATTTTCTCTGATTTTTTTCTCTATGGGTAAGGGATATAACAGGATAACATAACATGTGTACAAGAGTGATCCCTACTAAGTAATCTTCTAAAGAAATCAGCTTAAAATATCTCAAAAGGGCAGAATTCTGTTTCACCTACTGGACAACCAAAGTGCATCTTGCTAGGAACATAATGTCAGTCAAATGTCCAACTAAATTGCAGGACCAATTCTACTGTCCCCTCCGGTAAGTGTTCCCGTTTTAGAAACAAAGAAATGTTTGTGTCTTCAGAAGGTGATCCTATTCCTAGGATGGGAGTGCTTGTGTACCTAAATAGGGTAATAGACTTCCTACACTTTAGTTAGATAACTCAGAGTTGGTCACAAGCTGCACTCTGGTTGTTCACCATAGGATAAATAGATTTCCACCCCGCTGAGTGCAATTTTACCCCACCAGTACAAGGTTAGCTTTGTTGCAACAAATCTAGATCCATGGAGTAGGACCCTGGCTGTTGGATTGGCCTCTGAGGTGCTATTATAATAAAAATAAGGACCACTGCTAAAAATGCCAACTTAAAGCAACAGTTTGTATACAGCGAAAATAGCAATGTCATCTGAGATACATACCATCATCTGGTACCCTATGGCACCCAAAGCTCATGTTCACTGCTTTGCTGCCTTCAGTTTGTATTGGAGCAGTCATACACACCCAAGGTGTGATCATAGCCCTAGGGGAGTGAATAGACCGTAGGTCTACTGTTCCTGATGTATCCCATGGTAAATTCACAACAGTTGTGGAAAAACAAGAACCGTGCAACAAACTTGTGGCAACACTGAACTGCACTTCCAACACCCTTGACAATAGACATGGCAACAAAATCTTATTACGATCCTTGAACTGTGTCAGGCAAAAAGATGCCACTCTAATTAGAGCAAAAAGATGCTGCTCAGCAACTTTATCATTTTTTTTTTTTTTTTAAATACAAGGATTTTCTTATCTCATACCCCAGATTCTTTCCTCCTTCAAACAGAAAACAAGAACCACCTTTCCCTGCCCTGATACAAACATTAGTTCCTTGGCTGATGTAAACCAACATAAATGTATGGTTATCACTAAAACTACCATGGTTTATACCTGGACTGATATCTGATGTTAAAACATCTACCAGAAAAATTCACTCTTATTACATACACTACATTTTTGTGTTTGTCTCTTAACAACATTGATTTTTGTAGGATGTTGTCAAGTGAGTAGATTTATGAGTAGTCAAGTTGTTAACCCCACTTAAACCTCCCCCCTTTCTCCCCGACAAACCTGTATTCAGCACATAGTGTACCTGACAGAATTATTATAAGTGCAATTTGGGTTAACAATAAAATACCAACATTAAATGGCCATATACCATATACATTTCTTTCCAAATCAAAACTATCCTTCTGCCTGCCAAGCAGTCTATATTTTCAGAAACCTCCTATAAACAATATGCCTAAGGTATAATTAAAACAATGAGAAGCACTCAACATTGTTTCCAGGATTGGTAAATGGATACATTTGTTAATTGAGATCTCATTAGGTGCCAAAAACATATTTTATCTGGGACCTGCACTGTAACTTGGAAATTGCATTACACCTCAAGTGGATGGCATATTCCTTCCAACACACAAATTATGGCCACAGGCACTGAAACAAGCCACTGCTGCTTTCCAGACCATGCACTAGCTTCAATTTTTCTCTTTATTTAAAATGAGTTTTATCTAGCTCATGAAATAAGGACCTCTTGGGGGAAATAGTGTGGGCAAAAGTCCATCTCCTAAAATGGGGAATTTTCCCTAACTTCTCACCTATCTTTGCTGATCTTGCACACAAGGTTTGGCCCAATTCTAAGGTGATATCTTCGAAGTTGCATGCCATGGGTTCTGCAACTATTGTCTGTGGAAACCTAGAAGTTCACATAATAGTTACTCTTTTGCCTTTCTTCCAGCTGTTTCTACAGGCACTTCAGCTCCTCTTTTAAAAAAAGCCTGAACACCTGTTAGAGAAGCTCTGAAAAGACTGCCAGGCTGCACAAGGAAATTGTTGCAGCAGGCCCAGACATGTCATGTTATCCTGTAGGGACCTGGGACTGGGAGGTTGACTGCAAGTGTGTTCTTGAAACAAGGGGCCTTGATCTCACAAACCTGAGGATCTCCTTTGCTATGACACATTTTAACATTCAGAATCCCTATGTAATACTTACCCAACACAAAGAGTAGGTGTGTGACACAGCCAGCTAGGATTAGATTACAGAAAGCATTTAAGAATGTACTCTAGGGGGAAGGCCAACCAATGAACTTTCCCTCATTTCTCCTTTACACACTAATAGAAGTAACCTTTTGCAAATGATGTGGTTTTAAACCAAGGCAGAGTAAGTCACAGGTGTGTATACAGTGTTTATTTTAAAAGGTCATCACAGTAAACTGTTTTGAAAGACTGAAAATTACACTGGTTTATGTAGTCCAGGGTTAATGCCCAGGATTAGGGTAGTGAGAGTTCCAAGATCCAATATGTTGTGAAACAGGGCCTTAATTACCTGGAAAGCTAGGAGCACCCGCCTTCCAAATGATAGAAACCTTTGTTTCAAGTCCTATAAAATCATCTATTATATAGTTAATAGCATTGTTATTACAGTGCTGCCCTTTGGTCCCAGCCAAAATGGAAACTCCTTTGTGCTAGTAAATTTAGGGAGGCTGTGCAATGTAAAGTACTAGACTTTAAGACTTCTGGCTAGCAGGATTTTCATTTTTAAACCCTCCAGTGCCAGCCAACATATTAGCAGTTACTCTTTTGATAATTTTTAAGAACCAGTCCTTTTTTGACCAGATGAAAGCCTGTAATCCAAGTGTCAACCACAAGTGGTTATACCTGGCTAGGTATTAGCAACTAATCTCTTGTGGGAATGGAATAGGATTGAAAAGAAGGGGAGACAAAACAGTAATCACCACAAGAAGCTTTAAAGTACAATAGTCTGCCATGGCTGGAAAATCTTGGGTGTACCAGTATAATTTATTTTTGGACTAGAAAATATTTCCTACAGCTAGTGTCAGATCAAAAGGGGGGGGGGGGGGCACAAAAAAACCCTTCCTCTTTGAATGCTTTTAATAAAAAAAGGCAGTTGACAGTTGTCAGCACTGGCATTCTCTTGGTACATTTTAACCAGGATAAATTTAAAATAAAACACTGAAACATCGCTATGGAAATAACTGTGTGGATGAACGACAGAAGTGTCACATTTGTTATCGGGTATTTCAGGGAGTTCAACAGAAAAATACCCATGTTAAAGTCTCCAGGGAATTCAGAGGCTTTTTCCTTATGCCTAAAACCTTGAAGATCTCTCTGACATCTACCATGGAGGCGTTCATGAAGTCTGAGGGAGGATGATGTTGCCAATCTAATCTTCTCTGCATCATAAGGTCTCTTGTTTGTATAGGTTCCCTATGTTTTTCCACCCTCTGTGGGATTTAATTTGTCAGCCTGGCCTACCAAAAATGGGGGAAAGGGGTATGTAGCAAAACTACAGTAATGAGAGGGGTCAAGAAGGTGTTTTTCTAAAATATTAGAAGTTAAAAAAATGAAATCAGAAAGTTGGTTGGAACAGATGAATGTCACCCTTTGCAGCCTTACACCGATTGATACAGAATAGTTAAACCTTTAATATGTGACCTGTTGTGAAGCCATCCTGCATTGCAGGGGACAGGAACCCCTTGCATCCTAAACACACCAGGGGCCCCAATATCTAGGGGAAATCCAGCCACGTTCTTCCATCATTTCAACCACACCCTGCCTAAGATTACCCTCAGTTCCCATGCCAAAACTCTATGGGATGACTTAGTGCAAACCAGGCCAATCAAACCAAGCCAATGTTGGCAGTATCTGGCTTGAGTCCTATGGTTTTGAAGGGAAGTGTTAATGCTGCTCAAACCCCCAAATCCAGTGGATGGAAAAGCATACATTGAGCCTGAGGAAGCATGATGTTACTCTTCTCATCTTTCCCTCTTAATCAAATATCCCCTCGTTTTCATGGACTCCCCATGCTTTTCCACCCTCTGGCGGATTTATTTTTGTCAGCCTGGTCTGGCCTAGGGTACTTGGATGGCAGCTATTTAGAGCAAGAAAGGAGCCAAGTGAAGAATGAGACTTCAAAAAGCTGGAACCATGGCAGAGTGGGCAGCTAAAATGTTCCACTTACTAGGGGCCCAGCCCAGCCTAGTCCAGTCCACCCACATGGACAGCTTTGCTATCATCACACATTACTATTAATCATCATTCAGTCTTGTCACCCTTAGCGACACTCCTGTCAGTGTCATTTTGCACACAGGAACCTCACAGATTTGTCTCTCAAATAGATTTTTGGGCTGAAGATGGGAATCTGTCTCCCTTCACTTCTCTCACCCTTCCTCCCACACCAAACAGTACGAGAAAATGAAAAGCAGCAGGCCTAGAGCTGAAAAATTCTTTGAAAAAATGTTGTGCAGATGGAAACTGAGGGATGTAGGTAGAAATGTACTGGGAGCAAAACAAATGAAAGAACTTAGAAATGGATGGGTGAAAACCATTTGGCTAGTATGTTTCTGTATGCGGATAGTCCATTGGGAATATTTTAGAACCAGCACACTGATTTCCTAAAGAAAAATTAATAAGCTATTAACTTATTTTAAGGAAACCAGTGAGAACTTTGCTTTTTAAATGACTATTAATACAGGCTATGTAACATTGCCTGGGAATGGATTTCTGTTAAGTTTACAGCTGGCTTTCCAGGCCTTCTGAAGTTGGGTGGTTGGTTGGCAAAGCTCAAGAGAACATATTTCAGCAACTGGAGGCTGCCAGGGGGCAGACGCATCCTGTCTGACTTCCCATCCATTCCCCTTGCACTACAAGTAGGTCACATAAGGGCCACTATGCTGACTCTGTGCCTCTGAAGGATTCCCTAACATAGAAGGCCCTATTGGCCCCTTGGCCTGGGTTTAAGGCTCTTCTGGGCCTCAAAAGCAGCATGAAATGGCTATGACAAGTCCAAGAATGTGTCCCTTGTATATTTTGGAATCTTTGAATTTGAATGTAAACATTTTGGTAGTGTTGAAGTGATGTATCCGTGATCGTCCAAGAAATACATGAAAGACCTCTCAGTTTACTTGATAATCTTTCTTATATCCTATTTTTATTTACACGTGGAAGAGTTTTACTTAAGCCTCTGTTCCATCTGCTGTTTAGGTCTGCTATGCCTGCTTCTCTCCCAGAGACCCCAGGAAGGGTACTGTGATACTTGAAAGCTTGTTTAAATCTGTCCCAACCATGCAGTTGGTTCAATAAATCATAAGCATTTGGCTGTTTAGGGATAAAACATTGCTCCCTCTTACAAGTCCAAAGTCATTGTGCAATGCGTAATGTATTTTTTTTTGGTTTTTCTTTGCTGCAGGAATACATTTAGCCTGAAATATAATGGATTTAAGCAAATTAATACCTTATCTGCACTCACAAACTGAGAGATCAAGGACATGAAACCACCTTATGTTTTGTTGATAATGAAAAACTATATTCACCTGAAGCATGTGCTGAGAAAAAGTACCTGGATATTAATTTAACAAAGGAACCAGAGGCATTTAAAATTATTTAAAAAAAATGCTACAATTGGCTTAAAGTATTAGAGGTCAGCATTCAATCAACTTTAGTTAGGAACTAATTTCACTGGTTTGGTTCTTGAGTTTCTTTTAAATCAGTTTGCCCTCAAGGATGAGAAACAGGATGCTTTTGAGCACTGCTATACATGAAACAAGATGCTGTCTAACTTAAAATGGATTACAATTTCAGCTGTTATAAAAACTGATGGAGATAGGCCAAAGAACTTCTGCTGAAGATCTAATATACATGCCAACCTCATGAAAGGCAACTAATGAAGGAAAGCTGCAGCTGAATTGTAGACTAAATCTTGAAAAATTATTGTAACTTCAAATTCTTATAGATTCTGTGCCAGAAATAGTCTATAAAAGAAGCTCACACTGAATAAGATGGTAGGCTTTGTATCTTACAAGTTTTATTTTTGAAAAAAGGAAACAAAAACAAAATCAAAACAAAACAAAACTTTGCAGCAAATATATAATGTATCATGTTTTGTTACAAAGTGCTAGTGTCCTACTGAGGATTTGACTGTCCCATGATGTTTAGATTGGTTATGGAATGCTTGAGTATACTTTTGTATTCACTTTATGATTTTGTACTTGGAAAAAATCTGATGCAATAGGAGGATTAGCTGCACATCAAAAGACATGTACTTTAAATAGTGGAAAACTAGATCATCAGGGTAGAATGTCAGCATTTTGATAGGTGACTACAGCAGGATGAAATGGGTTTTTTTCCATACTGTCACAAACCAATGCATGTATCTACCTTACCTGACAGTTAGAATGTAAATATAATGCCATGCAGCTGGAAGAAGCAATACAAGTGAGAGCTGGGTTTCAAATCGTCTGCACTTGGGAGTCAACTGAAAATACATTTCAAGATGTTTTGCTGGCATGGACAAAATGCAAGCAGGCAAGAGAGACTAAATTGGAGTAATGAAACAGACAATAATGCTGAACTGAAAAAAAAAGGATGGTGATTTTAACTTTCCTGATGTGTCAGACAATAGGGCGTGAAAGGTTTAGGAATTCTCTTCGTAAGAAGATAAACCCTTGGCAATTTTTGCTCATTGTGACAAGCCCTTCCTTTTCCACAGGATAGTTTTGTGCCCTTACTGTTGAGCGTAGCTGATTAAATCCTAGTATTCATTTTTGATTCAGGTCAGTGCTGTTCTGACTGATATAAAGGATTTTAATAAAAGCACCTCCTGTGGTCACTTGATGACATGCACATTGATAACTGCCGTCCTCTTTCTTTGTAGTCGGAGCATTACGTTCCATCTCCACCAAGGGCACCGTCTTGCATTCCTTGCACATCAAAAACATCCCAATGTAATCAATGGCATTTCGGGTGCATGAGGAGTGGTGGACTGGACCCTGAAAATCTAAGTTATCTAGCGTGAGACTGGAAACAGCTCAAGTTCAAATGGAGCCAAACTTGGCTGAAGCTCTGAGGCACTTCCACAACATAAGCATGATACAGCAAGCCTCATTTTGGTGTATAAGAATCAGTTTTTGTACAACTCCTTTAATGTCTAGGGCCTACAAATGAAGCAAGGGCTCTGTTACTTAAAGGTGATTTAAGCCAATTTTGTGTGGGCTGTAGATGAAATTTGTGAGCAGGCCTGGAAGACAAAAATCCAATGAGCAAGCGAGACAAAAAGCCCGATTCTCTGCTGCTGCTACTCCAGGGCAACATGGTTTAACTTGAGTGAATTCAATGGCACTTCATCAGCATAAGCCCACTGTAAAGGTCTGATCTCAAACACATGCAGGTGCATGAGATGCAAACCTGTTGAGGTCAGCTGGGATTTTTCAAAGGTGCTGGGTGGGACCCAACAATCTTTAGAAGAAATGGCAGTCTAACTCAATTTAGGCACGTTTTCCTATTCCAGCAATATCTGAGTTCTACTAGCATTGTTTTATCTGGGACTTGAACTTGAAGCAGATGAAATATCACAGAAGCTCAATTTTTACCATATTTAACTGTATCCATTCATTTTAAATGGGAAATTATTTACAAGCACATAGTGGACAGCTAAAATAGAGGGAACAAAAATCTATTTAGAGGTCCTTTTCAAATATTTTATTAAATATTTTATTCAGTTTCATGATCACAGTTAATGTACTTTAGCATGTTATACACATGACTTAACATGTGCACTTTAAAAATATCAAATTAGGTATAAGTTTTTGAAAGAAAGAATGACATTTTATAAATGTGCTTATTGACTTTAACTACATACATCTAGGAAGGAAATCGCTGTTATGCCATTGGCTGGAGATAAGCTATTACAAAGCATGTTTACAGCAAACAAGACAGAATAAAGCCAAATTATGGGCCAAAAGTCAGTAGAATTATGTGGGAGAGTGAGGGTGGAAAGATTGGCCCTATGAAAATAGGCAATAACAAACCAGCCACATTTAAAACTGCTGACAGACTGAAAAACTTGACGGTCACAGCAAGGCTTGTTTAGGCACAGGATTTTCATAAGTGTCCAAGTGAGGCAGTCACAGGACTTCCATTTCTAACTCGGGTGTGCTTGAAAATCCCACCCTGGTTTGTGATGTGCAAGGAAAGACTGAAATCTATGAAAACAGAGTTCATAACATGGCATCAGAAAACCTCAGGTTATCTTAGGAGCCAACTCCTAAATGCAGAATACTTGGTTAACGGAGAAAAAGCTGCAGCTGTACTCCACTCCATACACTGCTCTGTCCCCTTCAAAGCCCCGGGCACCGATTGAAAAATAACAGTGGGGGAGAGGGAGGGAGGAGGGAGACTGTTTTTAACTTTTGCCAGGTAGGTTAGAGTGTTATTGCAGGAAGCCTGGTTAGTCAAGGAATTAATTTTATAAGATCTAAGGTAAAATAGATCCACTTCCACTGAAGTGTGTTGTGTGTCTGTCTGGTACTTGGTAGTAGTCTGCGCTCAGTAATTACAGAGTAATTCTTTGGAAGAACTTAATGAGTGTTAGTCTATGTTGCTATTTTTAAATATAACAAGAATTAAGGTCCCAATGCAAGAAATGTCTCTAATCAGAACAGCACACAAGCATATGCTTCACTGTAGGCACAGTGAGGTCTAGTCCATGACTATGAATCCTACATGCTAAGTAGTAATAACAGTGCCATCTTGGGGAAAGGATCTACTTAAGCATAAGTTTGGATGCTTTGATGAAGTGGAACCAAATAATGGGCCTCTGGACTGCGGCATTCAAGGACCAACAGAAAGACAAGTTTAAGCTACAGCAAATATCTGCCTGTGGTCTTCCATGGAAGTGTAAATTTAAAAAGTTAGCAAAATTATAATGGTATTTAGGCAAGAAGTGTAAACCTCACTCATTTCTGTACTGGAAAATTGAGGGAAATAAGCAAACTTCTCTACCACAGTCTAACTGAATTCATTTTTTTGCTGCCCCCCCTCATTAATGTGTGTCGAAGTTCTGACAGATGTGGACAATGATTTCACACATGATACAGATTAGTGAGAATTAATGCCAAGGAAAATTACAGTAATATGACAGATCCCTAGCAGCTCTACACTCTGGCAAAAACGCACAGCAAATAGCATCTAATGGATAAAACAGTTTGAAGCGTGAGTTGGTGAACTATATTTTTTGGCAACATCCTGACAGAAAACGTAATGCAGAATATGTTTTGAAAGGAACTTTTGGACTGCTGCATTACTTTGGGAATATCTGAAGTCAACTATCTGACAAGATCTAGTTTCTGTTGTTGTGAATACAGTCTCATTGACCCAATGTGAGAATAGCTCTCAAACAAGAATGCACAGAATAACAATGTAACAGCAACATAAACAGCATGGCTACCACCGTACAGTGACCTTTACACCATTCCCTCCATAAGAAGCTTGTTCTTCAAAAGGAAACTTATACAGTGATATTAAAATAGTATTAATGGCTGAGCGGGCTGTAGGGTGAGGGCTAACAGCCAATGGAAGTTAAACTAAAGCAGTCCAGTAGAGGTAGCCTTATTAAAATCAATATTAAACAAGGGAGTGCAGACAAGAATCAACAGCATCACAAACTCTATTTCTTGATTTTTCTATTTTGTTCTTTTCCAGGCTCCCTTTTGTCACCACCACCTTGCCTGGTTGAGAGGAGGCCCTCTTTCCTAGGCCATTGTTAAAAGAGACCCACTACAGATGTTCTCTTCAGCTCATTCCAGAATACAGTAGCTAAATAGGCAGCAGAAATTAGAACTACTTCACATTAATACTTTGTACTAAAAGATGTATTCTTTAAAAATAAAGGTGTTTTTCTGCCTAATGCACTCCCTCCTGCTGGTGCACTACAGGTCTCATGAGTTTCTAATAAGGATTTCTAGTGCAGCTTGCTCACCAGCATTGTGCGACTTAAGCAAAGTGACAACCAATTAAAGAAAAAAAGGATGGCAGGTGGCATTTCAATTAGAGGTGCACCGATATATTGGTGACATATCAAATCGGCAGCAATAAATTAAAGAAAATTCATATCATCAGTCATTGGCTTTTTTTGGCTGGTGTAGCCGATAATGTCACCAATAAATACAATATGCCATCTGGCTGGGGCCCCTGAACACCACGTGCATGTGTGCAGCTGTATGCATGTACGTGGCCAGGAATGAAGCCAGGCAGTGTGGAGAGCAGCACCCTGCACCTAAGTTTGTGGATGGGCAGGGACGTGCGGAGCCAGATCAAGGCCCCCACAATGAGGGACGGAGTGGGGCAGAGGCTGAGAGCACGGCCCAGCCAGGGCAGTGAGTGGGACCCTGGGGCCAGGGAAAGGAGCAGGATGGAGCTGCAGGCTGCTCGTCCACGGCCATGGGGGAGAGCCGCTTCCCTGTCACTGAATGCACCCCCGAGGGAGGCATGGGGTGGCATGTGTCCCCCCCCCCCAGATTTGTGCACACAGTGGAGGTGGGCTGCCCACTGTGGGCTCGGGGCTCTCCACCCTGCTGCCTTTGCCCCAGGAGCTGCATGCTGGACTTGTCCCCTGTCCTTCTGGCAGCAGGAGGCACAACTTGCTGCCGACACTGCTGCTGGATGGGCAGAGGACATGGTGTGGTCAGTGCGGGGCTCCTTCAGCAAAGGCAGCAGAGTGGAGAGCCCCAAGACCACAGCAAGCAGCCTGCCTCCACCTGCACTCCACTCAGCTGTGCTCCAGTTAGAAGTGTCCCCGTGCTTAAAAGTGGTGGTGGTGGCAACCTGAATTAAAGCTTATTCAATGTGCTTTAGTTCAAACACCCCTGCCACCATTTTTAAGCTCCGGGATGCTGATCCCCTGGAGGAGTCACCCACAGCTCTGTCCCGGGCTGGCCCCAGGGTCCCATTCACTGCCCTGGCTGGACAACACCCCCTGCTCCACTCCCTTCCTCACCATGGGGGCCTCAATCTGCCCCACGACACTGTTTCCTTCCCCTACACCTCTTCCCCTCCACAGACTTACCTGTAGGGTGCTGCTCCCCATGCTGCCTGGCTGTGCTCCTTTAAATTGGTTATCAGATAAATAATTGGCTATTGGTGTTGGCCAAGAGAATCCTTATCGGTGTACCCCTAGTTTCAATACTGGCTCAGGTACTTCCATCAATCCCTTCTTCTAGCACCTTTGCCCAGCACAATGCTTATTTGCATTTTGAAAGTCATGCGGCAATGCCATCAATTGGGAATGGAAACTAATAAAAGAAAAGTTTTCAGCTTCTGACTTTGGGACACTGTAGTAGCATAAGAGCGCGTTCAATCATCTTAAATAAATATATTCTATTTCTGGAATCACAGCATGTTCAAGAGAATAATTACTGCAATAATTACAGCAGAGTTTAATCTCCATAATGGTTTTGATCAATTTTGGTCTAATATCTGGAAAATAACCTAATGTGTGTGCGTGTGTGGAGAGGGGAGGGAGGGTGGTTAAGAACCTGCATCTCAAAATACCTTGCAGAATGTTTTTCCCATAATCATATACAGTACTAATAAAATTAAAAAAAATATTACAGTAATTTTCTCCCAGCTGCTTATGTCTGTAGCTTCAGCTACTATAATATACTTTGTATACCTCAAAACTACATGTGAAATATCAAAGATAACTAAATAAATAAAAAGCCAAGGAAAACTGGGACAGTACTGCCTTTTTACACTTGAGACAAGATTTCCCACTCCCATCCAGAAGTCATAGAGGAGGACTAAGATAATCAGGTTTTTGTTGTTGTGTTGGTTTTTTTTAAAGGCAAGATTTATACACAGGTTCAGATCCAGAAATTAAAGGTTAAATGCATAAATATTGATGGTTTTAGCTAGGTTAGAAAGGGTTCAGTAAAGTATGATACAACATAAATCAGAAAAAACAAAGCAGAAAAGTATCATATTTTGGTTTTCTTGAGATATACATAAGGTGCAACAATTTCTTCTCTAGAGGCATTTGTGGACACGTGTCAATGGGTGACAGTGTTTGCTGGTATACTGAAGTACACACCATAGCAATAATGATTTTCCAAAATGAAAGGAATTGAAAATAACAAAAATTATAAAGAAAAGAAAAGAAAAGCCAACCCAATACAGTAAAATGTTGGTCTGAAGTTTTGTTGTGCTAACAAATGTTACCTGAAAATACAGATACCCCTTTCTAGTAGATTCAGGAAAAGATCTAGCTACTGAAATCAAGACATCACTCAGAGAACCAAAGGCAAATGTCTAGTGAACTATATAGCTTTGCAGGATTTCTGCTACTCTCAGTGCCTAACCGCTTAAAAATTAAGCATATCTACAAAAAGGTTTAAGTATCTGAAAACAGTCATATCCAGTAAATTGACCCAATCCCACCCCCTGTCTAAGGGAAAGTTAAGGAAAAGCAGATCAAGTAAGATATTAATTCACATAGAAAAAAGTAATCTTTTTTTGTTTCTTTTAAAAAAGGTACCATTAATATACAGAAATATCTTAAGGAACAATATTGAAATTTAAGTCGAAGGAGTATGGGGTGCTCTGGCAAAAATATATCTATTCTAAGGGTTTCTAGAGAAGTAAGTTAGTACCATTGTCAACGTGAATGGCCTGCACTATAAGATATTTGGATTTCAGCTAATTATAATTTATAAAGTGGTCCAAAACTCCAACTGCCACCTTGCTATGACCTGACAGTTTTAAATGTCGACAGTTTTTTCATTGCGTTAAAATAATTTAGAAAATATTAATAACATTTTATTAAAAATAGTACTGTAGGCTAAAATGGGGTAGCTGGGGGCTCTTTATCAGTCTTATTTTTACCTGAATTTTCAAAAAAGCCTTTTAAACTTACAACTTTGTTATTTCCTTTTTCTCCCCTTTCTCTAATACATGCATCTTTGAGGGTGCTGTATTAAATGAGATTTACCCAGCTATCTGCTTTTGAATAACTCTTCATCACTAGTTACAACTTGTGTGGTATGTTGTATATCATTTTCCAACACTGAAACCAAAGACTTGTACTTACATCTACAACGATGAAAGGCTACATCTAGTAAGTATTAATAGAGTTACTGTCCATATGGCTATTACATCAAATTACAATTACAAAATAACCCCAGAAACATATTTTCAATTCAGTCAAGTATAAATAAGAATGCCTGATAGAACCATGTAAACTCTCATTGTTTAAAGACTTAAGTTAAAGAACTTCAAACTCAACCTAATACTATCAAAAATTCAGCCAGTATGACGAAGACCAATAGAAAATTATTGCTGGGGACCAATTTGGTAACTCTTTGTGCTATGATGCAAAAAGTAGGGAGAGACCTTGTGCTATTGAAGAACCCTGTTGATTTTTTAAGTCTAGGAATCATTTCTAATAACCATTTTGCATCTGTTAGTAGCAAACAACTGCCTGGATTATACAGCGTTTTAAGTCAAGATAGTGAAGATGCAGGCCAAGTGATACACTTGGTCTGACTTTTGGGATGTTCTTGTAAAAGCAGAATACAAAAACCAAACAAAAGCAAAGACAGGAAACTGGCAGGTGGACCTCTGCCTAAATTTAGTCAAACATTATTTTTCTGTCACGGCTTACTTGCATACAACTCACCCACCTTACGAACACAAACTATAATAGTCTCTTTAAACAACCCACTAGTTCAATTTAGACTGTGCATAGCAATTACAACAATGCCAGTGTCTGTAAAAGTTATATGTATTGGTGTGCATGTATATTGAAAAGTCATGTTTTCAAGGTTTTCAGAACAGCCAAGTAATACTAAGGTCACTTCTGAACAATGTATCTGTAGTACTTTTTTTGTTGTTTTTGTTTATATGAACAATTCACCCAGTCATTTAGACCTCTATTTAAAAATAAAGGAGCCCTCTCCAAGGCATGAAAGACAAGTCAATTGTTTGCAGTACCATTCTTTCCTTACATCACCTCTTTTTCTAATGCAAATCTTCCTGGTTATTCCATGCTAAATTTCAAAGAAAAAAAAAACAACATAGCCTGTCAGAATTTTTGCCAGTAAACTACCACTCTGGTGGCAAATATAAAAGTGCAGAACATCTGGACCACATGGCTGCACAAACACCGCTAACAATGGTACATATGTCCATGCTGCCTTGAGTTCTCCGGAACAGATTTTAAATTCGTTCTACAATATAAATGTAGGCATAACCTATTATATAAACCATCTTAGAACTTAAATCTTCATGTACAAAAATGACTAAGAATATCTAATAATAACTAGTGCAGTGCGTCAGGTTTTTTTTTCTTCTTTTTCTGTATTTTTGTTTAGAATAACTAGATATATATGAAACTAGTTTTCCATACTCTCTGGTTGGTAAAGGAGATGCTGTGTGAGCTACAGTAAAGGCAGCCTTTATCATGTAAACCACCTATTTACCGTTTAAAAGCCTTCAATAGAAAGCAAGCTCCAGGATCATTCCATGTTCATTATTAGACAAATAACACCACCCTCTTACATACTGGGTTCCGATTGGAGGACCTGGCCCAAGTTGCTAAGTTCTGGCTTCCAGTGAAATCTGGGCCAGTCAGAGCAATAAGCACTTGTTTGCAGTCTATATTTTCCATCATATGGACTGACTAGCTTCCCTTGGTAAAGACAAGGCTAGGATATTAGGTAAAGCACGACATTTTACAATAAAGTGGAGCGTCACTGGTCAGCACAGGATATAAGCACTGGAGCCTGAGACATTTCTTTTGGCTGTCCATCATGTGGGAGAGGTGTGGCCCTCTGACTTCTGCAAAAGAAGAAAGAAAAGCCACCTGTAATCATCTGCAGAATGTAAGGAAGAATTATCAAAGAACAGAAAGGATGAGACTCTGTGGATGAAGTGCATTCACAGCATTATTATGTCATATATTACTATAACTTTGTTACCGTATCATAAACCTCTGCTGCTATTGTTTCCCTTAACACCACTGGGTTATATATTGCCTATTTTGATGCATGCTACAACAAGAAAACAGCCACATAAACATCCTCTTGATAGAACCCAATATAATGCAAAATATTTGAAGTCAAGAGGAACAACTCCTAATCATGTCTGACTAGGACAAATGCCCAAGAGAAAATACAATCCAACTAATAAATTAAGTACTGCCACTGATACCATAAGTGGCACCAAGAACTCTGAAAAACAGAGTACTGCTTACTTGCTTGAAGAAACTGTTGCTGTGTGTTACCTGTCAGCTCTATGTTCTTGGGGAACCCCAGCACAGCGCCCAGCCTGTCTGACTCACAAAGGACTCACCTCCACCCCCCCACCTCTGCCTGAAAGGACTTCCAAAAGACAATGAAGATGCAGTGGGAGACGCACCTAAAGCCCTCCAGGCAAGGGTGATAGGAGTGAAGCAACTCCCCTGGTCTCATTTACATCGGAGATGGAACCGGATGGCAACTCATTTACATGGGAGATGGGGCAGGAAAGCACCTTCATCAGCATTCAGGATGGAGAACAGAGATTCCAAGGACCACGCTGAACTCTGGGAGCAGCGAAGCAGGGGAGCATTGCATGATGGGGGATCCCTGCTCGAAATGCTAATCAGCCCACATCTGCACACACTCAGCTCAGCATTTATCAGACCAATTCTAGTAATGACTCCTTTATTGGTACCCAAAACACAATCTGCCTGTCTGTATTGTGAGCTCCCTCAGAGTGATGCCACCCATGGCCAGGGGTGATCAGTTCCTATTATCCAGCATAGGAGCCATCATTTACCCATAAACAAACCTAGTGTTCTCCCTTAAGCCATTGATCATTCTCTACAAAACCCCCTACCCAAGCTCTAGTTTCTGTCCTGGTGCTTGGATCCAAAAGCTGCACCAGTTCCACTCCTTTTCTGCCTGAAGACTGATCATGCCAAGGGCTCTGCCTGTCTGCAAGCTCCAACAAAAACTTGGGAACCTCGACTGGTTCAAACTTTGCTGAGTGGTGAGACCCCAACTCTTTCTCTCTCTCTCTCTGACTCCAGGAACCTGACTTTCACTCTCTTACTTCAGGCACAGCTTTCTAAACCTGACTTTTGCTGATCAAACTTGAGCTATACTTCCCCAAATACCTGAGACTATGTAGTATTGTAACTGTTTTATTTGTGTCTCTTGTATGGCTATTACTACTGGTATCATCATAAGTTCATATACCTGGCAATAAATAACTTTTATGGTCAAGCTGGTTGCTATACTCTCTCTCTGAACTTCACTTACGTTTCTTTCCCCTGGACCTCCCCATTTGCTTTGCAGCAACGCTTCTTTTACCTAAGCCAAAGATCCCTGTATTGCCCAAAAATACAGTGGGGTCTGCTCATCAAGGCAGTTACTACTAGGACCATTGTGACAAGAGATTGGGATGTGCTGAGTTTTGAGGCACATGAGGGTATCAGCTGAAAGTGCCGATTGGACCCAGCCTGCTGAGACATACTCTGTTAAGCATGTATGTTTTGTGTGTCTAACTGCATTTATTATTGTCCTGCTGAAATAAGGGATGAACTGAGTTCAAGGCATATGAGGGTGTTAGCCTGTCAATGCCGAATAACCCGGCCCAGCTCAGGCGTGCCCTGTTAATTTGTGTGCGTATGTGTGTATATGTGTTTGACTGATCTGGTAGTTGGAGGAACCCAGCTCCATTGAACCCGAGTCCTGTAAGATAGCTCCATTGGGGGTGAGGACTTGCAGAAGGGAGAGATACAGCTCCACATAGAAACACAAGTAACACAAACAGCACATTGATGGAATCATAAATTTCCCAGAAACATACCCCTAATAAATGAACACACCCCAAAGTGACAGGCAAATCTAGTAACATATGCAAGGAAATATGCATTAGGTGTTACCACAAATTGATCCCCAAGGTTTAAGAAATGATGGTAAAATACACCACCAAGAACCTCTCTATACTTCATATATTCCAGGAACAGTAAAACAAAAACCACTGAGTGTCCTACAGATAGCAAAGAATTTTGGTCCCCTTAAGATGCAACGTGAACTTTTCAAGATCTGATATTTCATCAACTGCAGCCATAAGGAAATGGTGGTTTTATATCAGTGCTAGTCTGCACATAATACCCATGAGCTGGGTTTCATAGAGATGAACTGCCAAAGAAGTCCATCTGTGCCAGAATGACATGCTGGTATTTAAACTGAATCACTGACGCAGATGGACTTTGAGATCTCATTTGCAGTTCACCTTTTAAATTTGAACAGATGGTACATCTTTGTTCTTTTTTATCAACAAAAAACAAAATATCACAAGTGAGTTCAAATATCTAGTAAGAAAACCTTTTGGGCCCAATTCTTCTTTACACAAAAATTTTTTAACTGCTTTACCAATGTCAAGGTACCTTAAAGCAAGCGTGGGTGCAGATGTGTTCTGAACCCACTTAATGCTGCCACAGTGATATAAAGCAGCTTTAGTGCAAGAGAGAATCGGGCCCTTTATACAGTGAAATCTAGTGATTCAGGGCGTGTGGGTTTTAAAAAACACCACTTCAATTTAGGGCCAATTAAATCCCCGCGTTGTGCACACACCTTACTGACTTACCTGCCTATCTGGTGGGGAGGGGAGGGTGAGCTGCCGGCGGGCGGAGCGGTTCCTGGGCTGCAGGAGGGGCTGATGCTTCCCTTCACAGCAGCGGCGGCCCCCCCCCCCCAGGCGGCCCCCGCACGCAGGCACCTGGCTCAGGCAGTCCCAGGGGGCACCGCAGCCACGAAGGGAAGCACTGGACCCCCGTGCAGGTCAGGCAGGCAGGCAGGCTCCAGGGGGAGGAGAGAGAGAGAGATCAGGCTCACCTCTTTTCTTGGGCAGAGCCTTCCTGCAGAGCCGCACAGAGCCCGGTGCTGTACTCCATGGCTGTAGGGGCAGCAAACTAAAACTCCCTGAAGGAGTTTTAGTTTGCTGCGCCCCAAGTCATTTAAGGTGCATTACAGCGCCAAATTTCCTACAGCGGCTGGAATTAACGCGCAATATGCAACAGGCATGCAAACACCGACACCATTAAAGCAGTGCAAAAGCATTTAGCTCGCTTTAAAGCGTTGTGCACACTCGCCCCTCGTTTCATCTACACACAGCCTCAGTCACTGGGATAACACACCTTTGGGCCTACTAGTGGGTGCACTGAATCCCTGCCATAGTCTTACTGATTCATATCAACTATATTAGTAAATTTATCATCTGTTAAACTGTAATAAATCATTTTTAAATGAACCTATATATTAAACCACAATGAATTTTGCTCCTGATTATTAGCCAGCTTAAAACGTGTCCTGCATAGCACCTCTCAAGCCAGCCAGTTCTCACACAGCATAACTGCTCTTCAGCTTTTCTTGGCTCAAATAGACATAGATAATCCACTATTCCATTCTGTAGAAATATGTTTTGTTCTGGCAGTAAATGCCTGTGAGAGTGCAAAGCAAAACTCTTTGATTATTTCACTTCCTGAAAATCACTGTTTTTGTGGCAAGAAACTGTACATTACGTGTTTATCTGTATAATTATTCAGTTCTCGGCTAGCAAGTGGGAATGTCCATACTTGGTATACATTTTGTAACGCATTTTTTCCTTCACGATAAAATGTCAGAAAGTTTTGTTTGTTTGTTTGTTTGTTTTTTTTACTGGACACGTCTACACAAGGCCCCCCACAGTGCATATCATTTAGTACTTGCTTTAGGAAATACTAAATGATGGTGCAGTAACAGCCGTTACTGTGCCGTCCCGATGGCGCACAGTTATTTTTAGCAGCTATGTCGCTGTAGCAACGCAGTATAGCGAGGTAGCTTGTTGCTAGGGCAACAAAGCCTCAGCATCAGGGTTTGTAACCACCGACACTATGGCGACATAGCATCACATGTAGACGCACCCACTGTGTTTCAATGTAGCATGAAAAATACATCCTGCAAAAAATTAAAATAGTTAACTGCTGATAATTAGTCACTCGTGGATGAATTTTCATTACTAATCCCCTTGGAGTGACGAATTAACCAGTCTGTATTGCATTTAACGATGACATGCTCTGGGTAACTAGAGCTGAACAGAAATATTCATATTGAAAACAAGGTTGCAGATTTCAGCCAAACTCTAATGAGAGTAGAACAGCATTTGTTTTCCACAGTCCCTGGGGCTCTATAAAATAATTAATAATTAAATACAGGCAACAAAACAAAGCAAGCTAAGCAGCAACCTTCTCGCACTGCGTTTATCTGTAGGGCAAAGTAACAGCAGCTGATATTGGCAGGGCACCATGAAGACTAAAGTTAGGGACATCAGATTCAAATTTATGTTTTGACTTTTTTTTTGGCTCTGCAAGAGATATTTGCCAAGACTGTATTCGGAAGGAGTCCTGAGGCCTTGGTTTGGATACGTGACTGGAAATTCAAGTTTGCAGCAGTAGCTGGACATGTGCCTGTGTATTCTTGAAACCATGGGCAAGAGATGTTTTGCTACTACTACTGGAAGGAAAGATGAAATAAATTGGGTTTGTATTTGGAAAACTGCCAAAAGAGAGAGGCTCCCAAATTTGTTTCAGACAGGCACTGCAACAGGAGAAAAAGGGGCTTGAGAACAAGGAGAAATGAGGAGAATGAACAAGCTAGAGCAAACTCTTGCTCTCCCTCCTCCCCCAGCATAAATCCATATATTAAATTGAAACTGGTGATACTGTCGAGACCAGAGGTGGCCAACCTGTAGCACAGGTGCCGCAAGTGGCATAGGCACTAGACAGTAACCTGTGTGGGGCATGGGGGAGATTGGAAAGGGGGTAGGCAGCACAGTGGCAGAAAGCAGAGCAGAAAACGAGGTCAGGAGCACAGAGCTGAGAGCAAAAAGCAGAGCAAAAAATTGGGCAGGGACAGGGATGGTGTGTCACTTGGGGGGTGTAATAAAGAACAGAATAAGGCGCCACACTTCTCTAGGTCATGGTCCTTGATATTACATAATATGTGAAATTATATATATAATCTGGTGACCAGATGAGGAAGATGTGGGTTCACAACTTTGCTCTAATTCTTACCCATATGTTTTTGTGCAAGCATCAGAAGGCAGGCTACACTGAAAACAGTATGAAAGCATTTCTCTTCCAAAACAGTCTTTTAAAAAGCAAATGGTTTCTGCAGAAGGGAGCTGTGATTCTGAAAAGGCTTTACCTAATGTTTCGTTTGTGTGGCTATAATGGCTCACAAACAGCCCTGAATATTCAAGTCATTTTTACTGAGAAGCAGAATTGTGGCTTGGCTACAAAGGTCAAGAGTCAGTGAGGCTGTCAACATGGTGAAGTGGTTTCTTGAGCTTTTGCCTCAACAAGAAGTCCTTAAGCAGTCTGTCTCTCAACCTCACATGAAGGGAGGTAATAGCATTCTCAAACAAACCCAGTGTTTCTTCACTGATTGCCAGCTGCTGCCAGGAAGGACCTGAGCTTACCTCTGATAGTAACCTGAAGCAACTACAACAAAAAAGACCTCACTGCTGGCTGGCTATGTTCCCTCACAGCATTGCTCTGAAATGCAGGAGCACACAGCATGAGAAGATCTGAAGGATTCTGTGAACAGTTTACTCTGGGAGCAAAAGCAGCAGCCAAGACTTAGCAAGCTTTCCTAGAATGATTCCGCCATATGAGATTTTGCAGATGCTTTACCTCCTATAGAGCAACAGCATGAGAGTTTAAAGAAAAAAAAAAAATGCAGAGTTCATCCAGACTCGGCTTGAGGATTCGGCCTTCAAAGTTTTGTCTGCCTGTCTGTCTACCTACTTCCTTCTCTCCCTCAAATCCCAGAGATGCGCAGTCTCTCCATACTATGACTGTTTAAACCTGCTTCACTCTGAGATGATATATTTGAAAAACCAGTCTTTTAGAAACTTTATCAGTGGGACTGAAAAGAACTCTGTAATTAGGCTAAACAATAGTATTAGTAGGTATCTTTAACAGGCAGCATCATTTTACTGACTTTATTATAAAAGATAACTGATAAATAAAGCCAATGTACACTTAAACCTACTAAGCCAGTACTACCACTCACTTGATCAGAAAGAACTCTGGAAAGAAACAATGTCATTTAATTCTGATGTTGTGCAGTTCAAGAAGGCTACAATGTAGAATCTTTTTAGATAAATGAGGGAATGCCACTTATACTGACCTGTGTACGTTTTCCATTGCTGCTACTTCTGCCAGAGCAGCAAGACTAAAGAATGCAGACACAGCTGGCATGTCCTGTGTAATACTATGAGTTTCTTTTGCTTCTGCGTTTCTCGAGCATTCACTGTTGCAATCCGTCTCTACACTTGACACTTTCTGGAGACTACCCTGTAGTAGCTCCTTTGGTTTTTCTTCTGCAATAAGAGAAAATAAACAGGTAAAAAAGGCAAGAAAGCAAGGGCTCTTGTACACGTGACAAAAGTTGCCCATTTTTGTGGTTTAATTGCATCACACTGTAAACGTATGGGGTTTTTTTGTTATCTAAAGGAGTTTGTTGCATTGCAAACTAAACCAAGCCGCATGTATTTTAGTTTGCAATGTAGCTATTTGTAACTTTTCAGCCTTTTGACAGTTCTCTCTCCCCACAGTGGGAGAAGTGGCGAGGCGCCAGATCCCTTTTTTTCCCCCCTGTGGAGTCTGCCCAAGTCTCCTATGTCAGGGGGACAAGCTGCTGGCAAGCCAAACGGCCCCTGGTCCTTCCCCCTGCAGCAGTATGGTGCTTCCTGAGGCTGCCCAGGTGGGCTCCTAGTGGGTGGGGACTGCCTCAGCTGATCAGGTTGGGTGCTGCTTCTGAGCTGGGGCAGCACCCGCCTGTTAGCTGCTTGCCCAGGCATCCCTGGGAGGCACAGCCACCGTAGAGAGAAAGACTGGGGCCCTCTGCAGCTCAGGGCCCTCTGGCAGTTCACCCCCCCCCCAGCTATGGGAGAGGTGAGCAGGCTCTGTGGGAAAAAAAAGCATTGGGCCCTGCTTGTGTCTCCTGTGGCCAGGGGGCAAGCCTAGCCCTTCACTCTGCCACAACTGCGGCCCCTGAGTGGGTGGCTAGTGGACCAGCTCAGAGGCAGCACCCAGCCCAACCCAACTGTTCCCTGAGCCCGAGCTGTTTTCAGTATGAATATTTCTGTTCAGCTCTTACACTAGCAGCACCGCTGCCACAGAGGAAAGGACCAGGGTTGCCTGCAGCTCAGGTGTCCCTTGGCCCACTGGCAGCTTGTCCCCCAGCTGAGGGCAGGCTCCATGGGAAAAAAAAAGGATCAAGCCCCTTGTTGTAACAGTGACAGAAGCCCCTAAATTGAAACACTGGGTTTTTAATTTAGTTAAAAATCAACCCTTGTCACGTGTACAAGTGGCTTAAGTCAGCAAAGTTTTGAGCAGCTGCAACTATACCTGGAGCAGCACTTTATTAGGAGCTTTACCATTAATTGAGACTTCCTACACTTCCTATGTCTATCCCAGTTTAATCAGTGTTGTTCTCTGACCCCAGTAATGGCTGGAGACTCACAAGTCTATACCTGGCTAACAGAAGTGTCTTTTACCTTGGACAACAGAAACTCTTACTTCTAGATGAAAAGGTCCTAAGTTATAGCCCTACTACTGATAACCCATTAAGGGAGCCTGATTTACCTAGTGATTATGTTTCAGAGCCCAATTTTTTGTCCTCTAACTGTACCTGCTTTATAAGTAAAGGATTATTTCTTTACTGGCCTAGAAGCAATTACATTTTAAAAGATAACTGTTTTCTCACATCCTCTGTCTCTCATACAAAAACATTGAGAAAGACTTACAATTTTTTTAAGCCTCGTAAGATTTTCATCCAACAGAAAAACGCCTATTTTGAGTTTAACAATTTCCCTGGAAATACAACATGGATGGTATTTGCATTTTTACATAACTGTCTTTCCACTGAACACTTACGACCAGTCTCAGTTGGAAGCTTTTCTAAGTAGCTTGCTACATCCCAGCCCCATCCACAACAACCTGTATTTTGCATAATTAAAAACATTTAATTTCTTACCTAGCACCCCTCCTGCTGGTGACACCCGACCGTCTGCTGTTCGAACCAGATGGGTGATCTTAGTTTTCCTTGCTTTCCTCTTCTGGCTGCCAACTAAGGGTTCATGCATCATTGCTGGCTCCGGAGTGCTTAGAGTAGATATAGAATTTTTATTCTTCCATGTAGGCTCACTGGAGTTTTTGTCTTCTGAAAGTATGGCTGAAATGAGACAAGTCAGTCAAAATTACCAAGTTCAATATAACGCACTTCAAACAGCTAACTGCACAGCACTCCTACATTTGCATCCATCTGTACATGACACTTAAAACATTCACTAGTTGGGCTGCAGGGTGCGAGTCACAGAAAGTTTATAAACTGAACCTATCAGTTTTGTTTGTAGGAAGTCATCCGGAACTCGTCCTAAAGATTTGCTTTGTGGTTCAAGTCTATGGTTTTCAAAGAAAATAGTAAGCACCAACACAGACTTCAGTAGTGCCAGGATTTTGTCTAATGTTTCAGACACCATAACAAGACTGGCCAGGCAGTGCTCAGAAGTCAAAAGGAATGATAAAAAACAGCCCACCGATATGTTTATCTTAGAAAGAGGTTACGTGCAGATGATCATTTCTAATGGACAAAGTTTCTTCTGGCAGAAAGTTAGCTTGGAAGCTTGTCTGTACAGATGTTTCTTCAGCCCACTGATACTCAACCAGGGTGGCAGGGCACCCAGGGGTGCCACCAGATGCTTTAAAAGATACTGCAAAGTGTGAGGAGACAGGCAGATAAGCCAAGCTTGTTCCTGCCTGGATGATCCCCACCCCTATACTGCCCAGCACCTGTGCCAGGAGGTAAACACTGTTGTATATAAATTAGTCTTTGAACCTGGGTGCCACTCAATTTACACAAGTTATAGGGGTGCCTAGAGTCCACTGAAGGGTGCCTCAAGTCCAGAAAGAGTAAGAACTACTGTTTCAACCTAATGGTTGGAGAACTTCACAGGCAAGCTCTCCAGCCAGGGGATACTAGAGGGCTGCTTGCTGGGGCACCACACTATTAGGGGAGCCCATAATTGATACCCTGCCCTCTCCCCTGCCTGGGAAGGAGGTAGGCTATTGAGTGGCAGTTGGCAGCTGCTGAAAAACATCTGTTGGCAGCAGCTCAGGAGGGTTTCAGCTTCCCCCTCTACAACATCCCACCAATCAGGTAACTGGCAAGAGAGGGGCACTCTCCCATGGTGGGAACCCTTGCGGTTCTCCCCCTCTGGAGAACAGCCCTACACCTTGCACTACTCCAGACTAACCTGGAGGAGTGAAGGGAGTGTGTGGGTATGTGTTGGGGGGGGGGGGGGGAGTGCTGGGGAGAGGGGAGCTAGGGAGAACTTAGGTGCTGTGGCAAGGCATCAACTAATCTGTAGGCAATAATGAATTACCTGATAAGTACTTCCCAACACAGCTTTTTCTAGTCTTCAAACTTCAGTGCATTTCATGGCAGTTCTCAGAGCAGACTTCACAAGCAAGAATTGAGGAGCTACTTTAGTGAAAGATCTCATGGCATTTAGTACATAAGACGTCATAACATGCGTTCCCTCTCAAAGCAGCAATTCCCTCTCAAAGCAGCTCATCCTGTGCTGCTCTGGGCTGACCCACAGCAGTCTGGAGTGAGGCAGGGGCATTTTATCCAGGTGGCCAGGCTCAGGAGCACAGCAGCAGGCCTCACTGTTCTGTGCTGGGTCAGCGCAAGCTGCAAGCGGAAACTGAAGGAGCTGGGAGCCAGGTTGGGGAAAGCTTCTGCATGCCCAGGTCTTCTGGCTTCCACTTGCTCCTCTGCCACTCAGTTGAGTGATGGGGGTGGCAATTTAAAGCTGGAGGGGCCAGGAGCTGGGGGTGTGGGGCTTTTCCCAGTCCAGCACCTGGCTCCCCTTGACCCTCAAGGCCCAGCTGGGTGGTGGGGAGGCAAGAGGGAGCCAGAAGCAGGGTTGGAGAAGCTTTCCTCAAGCCCTGCTCCCGACCACCACCTTTAAATCACCACCCTGCTGCTTAGCTGTGTGGCAGGGGCAGGAAGGGGAAGCTTGCAGGGGTTAACAAAGCCTTTAACCTCCTCCTGAAACTAGGGACTGCTTGGTTTGGGGAAGAGGAAGGGAAAGAGGTGGCTGCTGCTCACCGTCACCTCTCACTCTGGGAGAAAGGGAGCAAGTGCTCCACACACCTTCTCAAGATGGAGGTGACCCTGGTCTTGGCAAGGAAAGGAGCCTTTTCCTTGGCTCCCCTCCTCCTGGTCTGCATCTACTGCAATGATAACATAACATAGCATGCAGGGTGGTTCTTACACTCAGAGTAAAAGTGAAAATCCCAAACATGCCCCTGAGATGGATAAGCATCATCCCCTCTTTGCAGATAGGGGAACTGCAGGTAAACGCAACTTAATGATTTCTCGACTGGATCTCTCTACATAGCAGTGTCCTATGCAGGGTAGATACTTTTTGAGCCGGTCACAAATCAGAAGTGAAGTTCGTGATTTAGCCCTCAATCCACTCTGCTCTCTACATCTGAGCCATACTTCCCTCCCCTCCCCTTAACAGAGAATAATTTTAGTAGAGTAATTTTACTTTAAAAAAAATAATTCAAGAAGCAAAAAACATTAAAAGAAAAAAAGCTACAGGCTGATTTAGACCATATGCTCAAAAAGAAAACAATATAAGACACTGAACGCTGAAAGAAAAGAGCGTTTCTGAACAAAAATTTAGGGACAATTCTAAGTCAGCCCTATTTTAAACAGAATTAATATTGACATTTTCAAGGAATTTTTGCTTTGAGAGGGAACACGTGTTGTGACCTCTTATGTACTAAAAATGCCATGAGATCTTTCACTAAAGTAGCTCCTCAACTCTTGCTTGTGAAGTCTGCTCTGAGAACTGCCATGAAATACACTGAAGTTTGAAGACTAGAAAAAGCTGTGTTGGGAAGTACTTATCAAGTAATTCATTATTGCCTACAGGTTAGTTGAAGTCTACAGCAGAGACTGATACCATGTGGCACAACTGGGCTATTGACTTCAGAGATACAGGCTGGAACAACCTCCCCAATACTTTTCCTTATGTTTCAGTTGCAGTTAAGAACAGAAACTGCTGACTTACAGCAGGGGCTTCCCAGATGAAGCTGGGACTACGCTATTATGACTAAGATGTGGGAAGCACCTTCCAGTGGGACTAACTAAAAGCACAATGTTGAAGAGACAGGGTGAACACAAAAGCCTGTTGTTCTCTCAGAAACAGCAAGACACTGCCTGACGCTGACCCGCTCACTTCCTTGACCGCCCTTCCCTTTGTCACACAGCCAAAGGGAAAGCCAGGCTCACAAGTCTTCACTCAGAAGAGTCCCCACTCGTTTTGCCTTTTGTTTCAGTTCACTGGGACCATCGCTATTTTTTTCATTTATTATTTTATGAGCAGATGATGGAGTGAAGCATAAACTTGAGTGCAAAGATACCTGTAAGGGCAACAGGAACTTCATTCACCCCGCTGAATCCTATTTCATTAAAAGGTTTCAGGCCCATGGGTGTGTGGCTCTTAGTTCTGATAAAAGCACACAAGCTACTAGCTTTGAAGCAGCTGGCCTCTGCACACCAGAGGTGTGTTTTTAAAATCTCTGTGTGGGGAGACCAAAGAGGGAAAGAAGCAGATTAACTACTGTGTATAACAGTCAGATCTAAAAGAGGAAGCACCAGTGACCGTGGATGTAACTTACAGATAACACACAGTAATTTGGCTTTAATACCAAGATATTCAACCAGCTAAGCTGATTACGCTGCTGTGTGCTAAATCCTACCTGGGATTTTTCATTGAAAGGGAAGTCCCCTCTTTAGATTTCCTATGGGATTTAAGGGTTGGTAGCTAGGCTCATATATGCATCTCTCGATACATACATCTCTCTTTCATCATCCTTGTCTCTAGCTCTATTTCTACAACCTGACTGATGAAGAGTGGCCATTAGGGATTTTGGTCCGGACTCTTAAAAGACACTCCAGCCAGATTTTTCAAGTAACTATGCATCTGGGTGGTTTCTTCCTCCCCCCGCACACTGCTTCAGGCATACAGGTTGTAGCCGTACTGGTCTACAGGCAAAGGGAATCAGAACACATGGCAGAGGTGATATCTTTTATTAGACCAACTAGATATTTGCCCCCCCCCAAAAAAAATTAGCTGCAAGCTTTTGGGCACACCTGCCCTTCCTCAGGCATAGGAGAATGCAAAGATTGTAAAATTTCTCCTAGGTAGAAATGAAAATTCATATTTCACAGGAGAGCTGAAGGTGTTGTAAGATCGCCTGATTAGAATAGTTCATTTTGTACAAATTAGGCACTCCTTTCCCCCACTGTGACATTTCTCTTTGAAGTGTAAAACTGATAACAATTATCAGGGCCATTGCACCCTCCACAGAAAAAGCATTCTGCTTAACTTGCAGCAGCTGAGATGTGAAATACCCATGACTATCATGCATGTTGGACTGTTAACATAGATGATACTTACACACACAAGAGCTAAGGGTTTCAAAAAGGCTTTGTGAGCGAAGGCAAACAAAAACACAAACACTTTCTCTTTGCTCTCATGCAAATATTCCTGCCATGTTGCATCTGATGGAAAGGATGGGGCTGGGGGAATGCTTCTCTTTAGAAATTCTTTCTTTTCATTCCCAAGTCTCTTTTATAGCTTTTGCAATGGGGAAGTATATGACAGCTCATCTGCAAATTGCTTGACAAGTAATGACAAGGTCTCACACAAAAGGCAGTTTCAAGAGAGGCCTAGGTGTTTACTCCTTCACAGCCCCTTCACTCAGCTCAAGGTGGAAAAAAAAAATCCATGTTTTAACAGTGACCTAAGCACAACTAGGTTTCAACCTGGGTCCCTGGTCTTACAGGTTGCCTTCAAGCTCTTCACAGATCACCCCACCACCATGTTTGGTGGAAATGCATGGATCTGTCCATATAGTGTTCTCTGCAAGGACTAGGGGCTGTGGTTGGACTGCCTGCCGTTGATGAAACCAAAACTGTATTTTCCTATAGTATTATTTTAAAAAACATCTTTGGACTAAGCAATCCTACCTGGACACATTCTGTGAAAATTAATAGTTGGTTTAGGATACTGTTTATAGAAGCATGAAGTGGTGAATCCTAGAGGCCTGCTAACACTTCTGTACCTAGCTTCACAGAAACAAGTAGAAGCTCTTAGATCAGGGGTATCAAGCATCCAGCCCATGGGTTGGATCTGGCCAGCTGGGCTACCAGAAGCCAGGGGCATGGCTAGGAGGGGAGGGCCTGCCACAGAATCCAGGGCCCAGGGGTCCCTGTGTAGCAGACTTGCCTTTTGGAGCTTGGGTTGAGTCCCAGGCTTGAAATCTTGCTGTTTTGATTGGTGGAGCTCATTCCCCAATCAGGAGGCAGCAAGAGGAGTTCAGTCACGCCCCTTTCCTGAGGGGAGGGGGAGAGGAATGTCGCCCCCCCCCCCCGGGTGGACCTGATTGAAGACTGCAACACTCAGGTGCAGAAGACTTCAGGGCCGGAGCCCTGGAGCCTGTAAAAGGAGCTACGTGCCCAGCACGAGGGGAACACATCCGGGACAGAGAAGAGAGAAGAGTGGAGCTTAGAAGTGCTGAGGAGAGCTGCTTAGCAGGGTGAAGCAGTAGCCCAGACGCACCCCTGAATCCTTCCATCAGCGGGGAACGGCAGACAGCTCCAGCAGCTAGGCTTTCGGTGTGCAGCACGGCACATGGCGCCCAGACCCTGGGAGTTGCATGAGGCAGCTCAGATCTGTAACCTCTGGCATGCGGCCAGAGACACGGTGCACAGGACAGTGCACGGAGTAGGACCTTTGGAGCGCTTGGGCAGCTCAGGTCCTCAACCCCTGGAATGAGGCTGGGAGCTCGGTGCAGGAGGCACTGCACGGAGGGTCCAGGAGCGAACCAAAGCTGGTGTTGCAAGAGGCAGCCCAGGCCTCCAACCCATAGCAAAAGGTTGAGTCCAGAGAGCCAGGCGGTGATCAGGCTATTGAGCCAGCTGACAGGGTAAAGCCAGAGGCCCCAGAAGCCCTGCATAGCGGAGCCCTGTTCCAGGGGACAACGACCCCCCACCCCCCGAAGCCCACTTCAGGCGAGAGAGCAGCTTGGCGCAGAGGATGAGGACCACACTCCAGGCCTGGGAGCCATGAGTTACAGGGAAAAGAAGATTCCCACAGGGGAGGGGGAGTCCCCCCCTGGTTAGTTAAGGGCTCCTGAAAAGGGAGGTCCCACTGGGAGGGCCCCCCTAAAGTTACCAGCTTCTTTGTAGGGTTGGGAAAAGCCCAAGGGCATTGGGGTTTCCCTTTGGGATTGAGTTTATCTTTGGGGTTTATCTGTTTCATATCAGATACTTACCTGTGACTTACCTGTATCTGGAGCACTGGTATAAGGTTTTATGTCATTTACCCAGAGGCTATTGCTTATGTTATTTGTTTAGATATTTTAGAAATATATATATATATATATATATATATACATATATATATATATACACACACACACACACACACACACACACACACACACACACACACACAGTGTACATATGTTTATATCCATGTTCCTTTCCCTTGTGATAAGTTAATGTAAATAAATGTGTATATAGTTAAGTCCCCTGACTGTCCTGGCCTGGTTCTATAGGGACAGAGGGAAACTGAGAAGGGACGGAAGCCCCTCTGGTCCTGCTGCTAGTCCCACTGCAGCTGCCACCACTGCACTCCTGCCAAATCCTCCTAGGAATAGGCTGCAATTGGATCTGGACAGGTTACAGGGGTGGGCAGATGAGAACAGGATGGGTTTCAACACTGACAAGTGCAGGGTACTGCACCTGGGGAGGAAGAACCAGCAGCATACCTACAGGCTGGGGAACTCCTGTCTCATCAGTGCAGAGGCAGAAAAGGATCTTGGGAGTCATTATTGATGCCAAAATTAACACGGGCCGACAGTGTGGGGAGGCAATTAGGAAGGCCAACCACACCTTGTCATGCATCCACAGATGCATCTCAAGCAGGTCCACGGAGGTGATCCTTCCCCTCTATGCAACACTGGTCAGGCCACAGTTGGAGTACTGCGTCCAGTTCTGGGCACCGCACTTCAGGAGGGATGTGGACAACATGGAGAGGGTCCAGAGGAGGGCCGCTCACATGATCAGGAGCCAGCAGGGCAGGCCCTACAAGGAGAGGCTACGGGACCTGAACCTGTTCAGCCTCCACAAGAGAAGGCTGAGGGGGGATCTAGTGGCCGTTTACAAACTAGTCAGGGGGACCAGCAGGCATTGGGGGAGTCCCCGTTCCCCTGAGCGCTACCAGGAATGACAAGAAATAATGGTCACAAGCTGGCAGAGGGTAGATTCCGACTAGATATCAGGAGGCACTACTTCACTGTAAGGGCAGCTACGATCACCAACTTCCAAGGAAAGTGGTGCTGGCTCCTACCCTGGGGGTCTTTAAAGGAGGCTAGATGAACACCTTGCCAGGGTCGTTTGACCCCAGTACTCTTTCCTGCCCATGGCAGGGGGTCGGACTTGATGATCTGCTCAGGTCCCTTCCAACTGTACCAACTATGAAACTATGAAACTCCTGCCCCACTAGAATTGCCACTGATTTTAGTGGTACCCCTCTGCAGCCAAATGCTGACCCCTCTGCAGCTATCCCATACTAGATGTAGCCTGGGAGAAGACAGCACCGTCAGGATCCAGCCTGGGACACCCCTGCCATAAATCAATGGAACCATGCGTATCAGCAAGGTTTAGCATTATGCAAAAGTGAACTCAGTTCTGGGGTCTCAGCCTCACATACAATGCAAGATTAAATAGTGTTTAACAGTGTTGAAGGACTTTGAATAAGGCCAGCAGAACCCTGCACAAGCCATACTGGCTTGCTATACTAGATGAGAAACTGGCTTAGCTGGAACACGATTTCCAAACTTTATTTAGAAGCCAGGGGAGAGAGAGATGGCCTGGCATACCTGACTCATGGCCCCAGTATTTTATCCAAACCTAATAGTTAGACACAAGGGGACTGGCAAAAAACTGTAGAAGAAACATGCACTTCCTTATTATTACTCTTTTAACCACAGCCTAATGGCATACAATGAAACAGCAAAATGGGAGCACACTGAAGCAGGAAAGGAAATGCAATAAGAAAAATCTACAAAAATATGTAGGTTACCAGTGCTTTTACTTCTACTACGGAAAAGATCATCCAAGACTAAAGAATTAACACTTGGATTCCCAACCACTTGGACATGGCAGATCTACACTCAGCAGAAGTGAAACAATTAATCCAAATTCATCCTTAACATAAATCCTGAACACAAAATTCCTCTGTGTTAGTTGATGGTCTCACACGAGATCAAAACAGTCAGAAGTGGCCTTCATATGTGGGACGGGGGGGAAATTATATTATCTATATATCTATATCAGTAACACTGGTCTAAATGCTCTGGGAGAGACTGAAATTTCCAGACTGAACTGTGATAAAGTACCAAAAAGGGGTTTTGGGAATATGGCTTTTGTGGTCCAATCTCTTTGGACAACTGTATTAGTAAAAGCTTGGAGGTGAACCAGTGAGTACCTGCTGCTTCCCACTGAAGAGCAGCCATTCTAACCTGCAGCAGAGCAAATTAGTGCTTCATGGGCTAGAGCACAGAGGTCCACAACAGAGGTGGTTGGAATGACCAAGTCTGGGTCAAATGCAGGCCCAGTGCTAGGACCTGGCTGCTGCCCACTTCTCCCTGTCACCATTTCTCTGCGCTGCCCTGTTGCAGCACAGGGCAGTGTATGGTGGTGCGGATGAAGCCCCCAGCCACTGAAACCCCCACTTCCGCAGGCCAAATCCAACAACTCTGCAGGCCAGATCTAGCCTGTGGGCCATAGGTTGCTGACAACCAAACTACAGCATGTATAGGGAAGGGGGCATAGGATCGGGACCTCAGAATCCTTCGTTTACATGACATGCTAACAGAAATTTAAGAGAATAGTGATAGCAAGAAAGGTTGAAAGTGTAAAAGCAGCACCTTCTTATGTCATAGATCTGCTCCCTAGTGGATACAGAATTGTATCTGTTGTCTGGCTCCCCCACACCCTCTGGACAGAAGTAAGTATTTGCCAACTTGCAGAGCCAATAACCTTGGGGAAGGAAGCTGGAATCTCATTTGAATCATTCACCATTTGCATTTCTGATTGCAAACCTGGCTTACTAGTGATGTTGACTGAGACAACAGTCATTCTACTCAACCTGCAGATCCCAGGAGAAATTTGTACTGTTGGCTGTTAGAAAGCAATTTTTTGCTGGCAAATGGATTAAATAATGACACAGAAGTGAAAGAGAACACATTTCTATAACCCTCACACCACAGGGTCCCTTTTTATGCAGTTGCTTTTCAGAGCTAAAAGGCATTTTAAGTAATTAACCAAAACAGCAGCAGCCAAACTGGACTTTCACAAGGAAAAAAAAAAAATCAGTGGTAATGCAAATGAAATAACAGATTTAAGCTTTTACAAAATGGAATGCTTACCATTTGCATCTGACCTAGTACTAATGTATTTACATTAGTACATTACATTTGAATGTAGTCTGAACCAAGAGGAGGAGCTTGACCTGGAGTTCTCTCAAGAACTGACAGAGGCTGCGCGTGCAAGGGACTTGGTTGTCATGGGCAACTTCAATTACCCGGACGTAGATTGGGAGGAACACTTGGCTAGGTCGGATCAGTCACATATCTTCTTAAATGTAAATCAAGGAGCAATTTCTGACCCAGGAAGTGCAAGGGTCAACCAGAGGTACTGCTCTCCTAGACTTGGTCTTGGCCAAAGAGGATGATCTGGTGTATGGCTTGCACATTGAGGGTAGCCTGGGTGACAGTGACCATGAGCTCATCAGGTTCACTGTCTGCTGCAAGGCTGACAAATCAACTAGCAGGATTGAAGTCCTGGTCTTCAAAAATGCTGACTTCAACAGGCTCAGGGCATTAGTGGGGGAGTTGATGTGGCATCAGGGATGGAAGGTGAATGTGGTGCACAAAGAGTGGTCATTCCTCAAGGACATGATCCTCGAAGCACAAACAAAAACCATTCCCGTAAAGAGGAAAGGTAGCAGAAGGGCTGGCAAGCCCGCCTGCCTCAACAGGGACATAGCGGTCCTCGTGAAAAAGAAAAAAAGAGGCATACACACAGTGGAAGCTAGGGACAGTCCTCAAGGAGGACTATACAACAGTGGTCTGCACTTGTAGGGAAATGATTAGGAAAGCTAAGGTGGTGACTGATTTTCATAGATTTCATAGATATTAGGGCTGGAAGGGACCTCAGAAGATCATCAAGTCCAGCCCCCTGCCCCAAGGGGCAGGAAGTCAGCTGGGGTCATAGGAATTTAAGTTAGCCAAGGGAGTCAAGGACAATAAGAAGTCCTTCTTTAGATATGTAGGGAACAGAAGGAAAACAAACAGAAGCATGGGGCCCCTGCTTAACACCTTGGGACAGCTGGTAATGGACACTCAGGAAAAAACTGAACTCCTGAATGCCCACTTTGTTTCACTATTTCACTGAAACAAGGGGAAAGATAAGTGAGATACGGATCACAGGGGCCATGGTGGGAATGACAGCCTTCTCACTGTGGATGCTGAGCTGGTGCAAAACCAGCTAGAAAAGCTAGACATTTATAAGTCAGCAGGACCAAATGGACTTCACCCAAGAGTGCTGATGGAGCTGACTGAGGTCACTGTGGAACCCCTGGCACTACTCTTTCAGCATTCGTGGTGTACAGGGGAGGTTCCTGAGGATTGGGCGAGGGCCAGCATTATGCCCATCTTCAAGAAGGGGAAGAGGGAGGACCCGGGCAACTATAGGCCAGTCAGCCTAACTTTTATCTCAGGGAAAATCCTGGAAAAGCTCATTAAAGAATCTACATGCAATACGCTCATTGAGGGTAAGATTCTGAACGACAGCCAGCATAGCTTTGTCATCGGTAGGTCTCGTCTTACCAATCTCATCTCCTTCTATGAACAGGTCTCTCGCCACCTGGACATGGGAGAGAAGGTTGACATTATATACCTAGACTTCTAAAAGGCTTTTGATCTAGTATCCCATGACATCCTTGTGGAAAAATTGGAAGATTGTGGGCTTAACTGCTCAACAGTTCAGTGGGTGGAAAACTGGCTGCATGGTAGGACCCAGGAAGTTCTCATGAATGGATCTGTGTCGTCCTGGCGAGAAGTGACCAGTGGTATCTCTCAGGGGTCCATACTTGGACCCATGCTTTTCAACATCTTTATCAACGATTTGGATGTGGGGGTGAAAAGCTAGCTGGCCAAGTCTGTGGATGACACCAAGTTATGGAGGAGAGTGGTCATGCCAGAAGATACGTTGCAGATACAGGCAGACCTGGGCTGAGGAGCTGGGTGGACAGGAACCAGATGAAGTTTAACACTCAGAAATGTAAGGTGCTTCATCTGGGGGCAAACAATCCTTAACATATCTACAGGCTCAGTGGCGACAATTTGACTTGCACCATGGCCGAAAGGGACCTTGGGTAGCAATCACCATTGCATGAACATGAGCCGGCAGTGTGATGCTGTGGTCAGCAGGGCAAAAAACACACTGGCATGCATTAACCACTGCATCTCATGCAAAACTAAGGAAGTGATATTCCCACTGTACTCCGCACTGGTGAGACTGCAGCTGGAATACTGCGTCCAGTTTTGGGCACCACACTTCAACAAGGACGTGGAAAAACTTGAGAGGGTCCAGAGAAGAGCCACCTGTATGATCAGGGATTTGCAAGACAAGCCATACACGGAGAGGCTGAGGGACTTGAGCCTCTTTAGCCTACAGAAGAGAAGGTTGAGAGGGGACTTGGTAGTGGCTTATTGCTACATCAGGGGAGTACATCAAGAACTTGGTGAACAGCTGTTCACTAGGGCACCCCTGGGGAAGACCAGGATCAATGGATACAAACTCCTGGAAGGCCATTTTCAGGCTCAATTCCAGGAAAAACTCCTTCATAACCAGGGTGTCCAGGCTGTGGAATAAACTCCCTCCAGTGGTGGTGCAGTCACCTATTCTGGAAATTTTCAAAAGGAGACTGGACAGTCATGTCGCTGGGGTCACTTGACCCCAGTTGTCCTGCCAGTTTTCCTGCCTAGTGCAGGGGGGCTGGACCCAATGATCTACAAAGGTCCCTACCAGCCCCTAACTATGAATCTAGTCCTAGTTACAATAAGAACTGATCTTTCTTTTCTCTAGTTACAACAAAACTTCCCAAGTATTTTACATTTCTAAGCCATATCAGCAGAACAGCACAGTCAGAGACACAGAAGGACAGCTGTGGTGCACGGGGCAACACCATCTGCTGTGGTGCTGGCAGAGGTGGTGCAAATAGCCATGGCTGTTCTTGAGCTCCCTCATAAAGAAGGCAGTTGGAATGCTACCCCAATCACTCCCCAAGTTACACTACTGTGCTTAGATAGTCTGTCTACTCTAGTGTGCTCCCCCTTTGAAGCTCTCCATCATTCCCATCATCAGTGTAGCTGCATCAGTGTGAAATGTTAAGGAAAAAAAGGGTTGTATAGATAAGACCTCATAGATCTGCCTTTGTAAGAGAATAAGTTTTCATAAGCAGGACTGGATATTAATCATATTTAAATACAGGTTCTTTTACCTTTGTATAAAGGTAGAAGCAGTAAAACTAAGAAGGGACCCTAGAAACTAATTTTTTTTCCTAATCACTTTTATCAATTAATGTTGCTAATTAAAGAATCAAAGGTTTGGAAAAATCAGAGTACAATTCAAAATGACCAATCCTAGGTTGGTAATCATTGTAGCAATGTTAGGTTATGTATGAACTAATTCAAGCATAACTAATAGAGAAAAATTAAGTAACTTCAGTGTGTGCCAAATCAATTTTTAATTTTATAAATGCAATCCCTCTTCATGCAAGGCAGCTGCATTCTCTAGCTATGCTACTCGCAACATTGGTTCAATGGATTTGCCATGTTAGCCTGGAGGTTACTCATTAGTACAAGTTCATTTATACTCCTCAACAACAGAAATAGCCAGTTCTTCTCTCTCTAATGTAGCTTGTTATAAATCCATTAAGATTATGACAAGTGACATCACAAATAAACGCTGGCCTTACCGCAGCATTATTTCAAGCTAATTTTTGATTTTCAAGGAGGAAGCTCTTCTACAGCATTCAGCATTTATTCAAGACAGAGGTTCTTAATGTTTTTAGGCTTAGGCACCCCTCATTAGACTCAAGGGACCCCATGGAAAATGCCAAGTTTTAGTTTTGAAAACTGTCATATTTGTTTCTTCATTAATGTTAAGAGTAAAACTTCCAAAGGTACAAGCTTTACACCACATATGGAGATATGAAAACCAGATTTTGGAATTTTTCTTTAAAGGACTAAATACATATTAAGAAGATAGTATGAAGCCAAGGCCCCACGGGACACTGGCTGCCCATGTTCTTTGGTCTGGCTGGTGGGGAAGGCCAAAGAACAGGTCATTCACTGGGGTCAAATATCCTTTTACTCTGGCAGGCAGGCCTTCTCTTTCAGAGCTGATTACAGACTGAGAAGCAAAGCTAATCAAATTGCTCAGTGCTAAGTACAGGTGGATAAGCTGCTTTTGGTTAAAGGAATAGTATGTGTGGAACAGTGTAGCATGTTTCAGCCTGATGCTGTCTGGTGCCAGAATAGGGTGATAGGGGCATGCCCACAACAGCTGCAAAAGATGATTTTTTCATAAGTTTACAATTACTTTTACACACTGCTGTTCTGCTGGTCCTTTTTACAATGGCATCTTAGGTTTAAAGCAAACTCATTTCCTTCAAAAATTTCTTAGCAGAAAAAGCACTTTGCTACACTATTTTTTTTTTTTTTTTTGTGCTGCAGCAGTTGCCAACATATGGTAACTGCCTGTAGCTCACTTTACGGTCCATCCATTAGACTCACAGATGCCAGCAGGAATGTGAATTGAGCTGGGAATACTAAGAATCTGCTTAGTAGCAGCTGTGGAATGAAGAAGCTAGCAAGTAAACAAATGGGCTGTGTGCAACAACTTGAATGGCTTTTTTCCAAAATTTCATAGTGGTTGTAAAATAAACCCCATCATTTCCAAAGGATAGCTCAAAACTCACAGCACGGTATTTCAATAAAGGAGGTATATGTATTCACTCCAGAAAGTCTCAGGACTCATTTGACAAGAGCTAATAGAGTCTTTATGGTTTGCCTTGGCAAAGCTCTTATCTGATATGTTTGCAAGACATGGGTACCTGGAGTCTAGTTCAGATGCTTCTTCTGACAGAACTCTGCTTGTTGGCTGCTCTGTCATCCTTCAAGGAGGTATGGTTATTAGGATCTGCACACTAAGAGTGCCAAAGCTATCTAAGTTCTCTGGAGATCTCCAAACAGTTGCTTCCATATTCCCAAATCTCTCAGAACATTTCCTAGGGTATCATCTGGGGCATGGGTGTGCAATGTAAGACGGACTTGGATTGATGTTTGAGCACATAAAGAGTCTCAGTGTTGCTCTGGAACTGGGATCACATAGAAATAACAGTTTTAGCATTATGTATTAACATTATGGTTTAAACAGAAATGATCCTGTATGTAACAGGGGTTGGACTAGATGACCTCCTAAGGTTCCTTCCAGCTCTATTTTTCCACAATTCCATTGTTTCTTATCTGTATTACTGTACTACCACAGAGGACTCACTGGCCCTATTGCTGGATCACAGTATTAGCACAAAGACAAATGCACATTTTAGCTGCTTTAAAAGGGAAGGCAGAGTTGCTGCTTGGGAGCACTCAGCAGCTGTGAAGCTCTATCTTGCAGCAGTACATGTTAGTTAAATCACACCCAATTTTGACCCTGAAGGAAGCAAGGTTAAAACTGGAGCAGTTTTTTGCACTTGTATTGATAAGGAATCATGCAGATGCATCAGTTGCATGGTAATGGCTTGTACCAGATCCTTTGATACTGATATAACTACATGTGTCCATCCCCTTAGAATATATTTTCTTTTGCTGCTGGACAAACGCACACTAACACTGCCTCTTAAAGGAAAAGGGTAAATGGGGCCCTTGGAATAAAGGATTTATTTCCCCCTCCATAGAGCAACAGAGAAATAGTTATTTCAGTTTTTGCTCATTTCTGCACATACACACACAGTAGCTCAGCACAGAATAATGGCCTGACATGATGTCCCAAAATATTCCTATTCAAAATGGCAATTACCACCTCTCATGTCCCCTGGAGATGGCTGTATGTGCAGGTTAGGCACACCTATATCTCCCCACGCCCATTTTAGCAGCTTTATAAGGAAAAAAAAAAAAAAAAAAAAATATATATATATATATATATATATATATATTCCCACCCCATAAAGCTGCTAAAATGGGGGGGGGGGGGGAAATATAGGTATGCCTATGTATCTGTCTAAGCCAAACTCAGCAAAACTAAGCCAAAGTGAATCATTTCTAAAATTCTATTCCTAAGTATGTATAAGGAGAGAGTTCACTACGACAAAGGTCAGCACAGCCTTATTCCTAAACCCAGTTTACATGCTCCTACATACTTAAGGGAGGCTTGTGGTTAAACTTTAGGTTACAGAGGTGTCACATCTGACAAAAAAATCATAGGAATGACAGACACCTTTTCAGAAAAAAAGAGAAAATTGAAGAGAGAAAGATAATTTCACTCGTGTGCCATATATTTGTGTTATCCTTTGTCTGGATTACTTAACATATCAGGCTTCTCATTTACATTGTTCTTGTGCAATGGAAGAACCCCAACTGACGTGAACAGCTTCAGGATACTGAAAACTGATGCAACAGCCTTGACTTTAAAATGTAGCAAGAAATGAGAGCGAGAGGGCTTGATATAAAAAGTTTTATTTCCCTTTAATTTTTACTTAAGAAAAAGTCACACAAAACTTTTACCACTTATCGCCCCATGGACTATTATTTCGTTGTACTGAGGCCCACTTCCACAAATTTTTAGAGGCATTTTATAATCTGAGATTGTAAAAGATTCTTTAGCTACTTAACTGAGCTTTAAGGTTAAAGAATAGCTCATATTTGTTTAGGCAGATCTTTTTCCCAAAGTCTATCATCACCATTATTATTATTTGTCTGAACAGAGAAGCCTAGAGGCTGCAGCTGACATTAGGTCCCCTACTGGGGTTGCAGCACCTAGAAAGTAATATCTTTCTCTCAATACTTTATAACCCAAGAAAAGATCAGACAGTCTGGAAGGTTTAACAGGCAAACAAAAACAAAATGAGAGCCAAGTACAGCCAAGAATTGGTTACAGGGGATACAAAAACAGTGCCAAGCTGTTCGCTTCCCTGCTGATCAGGAGCAAGCAGGGTCCCTCCACCAACCAGCAGTAGGTGGATTGGGCGCGGGGTGGGGGAGGGGGGGGGGAAAAAGGAGACATGCAATGTGCTGGGGAACCTGAAAGATTAAGATTAAAACCCAGTAGGGCCCTATATATTATGTCCACTTCATTGCCTGCAGTATTCATGTGGCCCCAGCATGCAGACACGCACATCTGAGAGTGTCACAGTTCCATTTTCTTCAGCATTCTCTACCCTGGTAGTGCTATGCACATAATGTAGTCAGTATCCATATCCGGCAACCTGTGCATATAACTAATCTGCTTCATTGGGTGAAACATGCTGCCTGCTGTTCCACCTGCTGATGTTGCGGAACAACAGGCAATGTCTTCTCCTGAGGCTTTAGGGGCCCAGTCCTGTGTAGCTTGGGAACTGCTGTATAGGATTGGGTCCCTCACACTCTGGGAGTGCCTGCCTGGTTTTCCCTGCTTACCAGGATATGGTCTCAAGATCTCAAGCATGTTTAGGCAAGTAGGGGAAACTGCAGTGTTCCTTGCTTACCTAGATACACTCTGGAGATCACAGGGACATGTTTCAGTAAGTGGAGAAAGTTAGGCAGGTGTTTCCAGGGCTTGTGGGGCCCTATCTTGTGCAGGAATCTTCTGCTAGTGTGTGAAGGATCAGGCCCCTCAAGTCCCCACGCCCCTGTCTGATGTGGCTGGAGAGTGTGGGCAGCTCTGGGCTGCCTGTGCTCTCCTGCCAAAAAGCAAACAGATGTCTGCCACTATGAAGTAATACAAATTATTACTACCTACTGCCACATCCACAACATTTTTACCACAGCACAAAGGCAATGCCTGTTTCCACCCTACACACAAACACACTAATGGCTTCAAAAAGGGGAGGAGCTACTGATTGGGACCATGCAGCAGCTGTTATGCTGCAACTTATGTGTGCAGGAGCCTGCAGTGATGCATGCAAGCTAACTTGTTTCACACTGACCCTGGATGAAGCAGGGTTAGAGATGGAGTGTTTATGCTATATTTGTAAGGCAGACTCATGGCCACATAACAGTTATAGCGTAACAGCTGAACAGCAACTCCCCTTTTGAAGCTGCTAGGAGCATACATTGTCCGTATTTGTCTGATTTTACCATAACCTGAGCAGCCCTTCTGTACCGCGATGAAATTTATAAAGAAATCAGTGCTATATTTGACACACTTGTTACTTCTGTTCTAAGTATCCCCATTTGATTTCTCACGGTTCATGCAAGCAGCATGCAACTAATCCTTGTGTACCTGAATGCAATATTGAACACCAGAACTATAGCAGTAGTCAGAGATGCCAACACTAGATAGTAGGGGCGCACCAATAAGAGTATTTTGGGGCCGATAATGATGGTCGATTTTTAACGAGCCATATTGGCCGATGCTGATCTGATTCTGATATGCAGCTGGGCAGCTTGGAGAGTGGTGTCCAGCTGGTAAGTCTGTTGTAGGGGAAGGGGCGTGGGGAGAGAGATCGAGGCACTTTCAGTGAGGGAGGGAGTGGGGCTGGGGCAGGTGCTGCACAGCTGGGGCGAAGCAGGGGACAGAGCCATGAGTGACTGGTTTGGGGGGAAGGGGCAGCTCCCACCACTGTGCACACCCCGGGAAAGTATGGGGGGCGTGTGCCCCTGGATCTATGCATGGGGCAGGGTGGGCTGCCACTATGGGCTGGGGCCAGGGTGACGCCAGGCTCTTCCCAGTTGGGGGCTGGGGCTACACTCAGGGAGGGAAGTGACAGCACTGGGAGGGGGCTACAGGTGGGCTGCAGCCACTGCCAAAATTTGCTGTAGCCGCCCCCCCCCCCCCCGAGCCCCAGCCTGCAGGTGCAGCGTGCTCTTGCCCTGTGAACAGGTCTGGGGGCATGTGCCCCTCCAGGCCCTCCTGGGGTGCATGTAGCAGTGAGAGCCACCATCCCCCTGCCGATGAGCTGCTCATGACTCTGTCCCACGCCCCACCCCGGCTGCGCAGCTCTTGCCCTTGCCCCAGTCCCACTCCCTCCCTCACCACTGGAGCCTCAATCTGCCCTCCCCTCCATGTCCCTTTCCTCACAGACTTAGCCACACTCGGCTGCTCTCCACACTGCTGCGCTGTGCTCCTGGCTGCCTGCGTGCTGTGCTGCAGCTGCGCATATACAGGGCATTTATCAGAGGCATCATCAGCTACATCAGTCTAAAAAAGCCGACTGCCAATAGTCAATTTTCATTATATCAGTGGCAATCCGATATGGGAATGATATATCAGTGCACCTCTACCCAACAGCTGATGAGAAGTTATTTACATTTCTTCTGTTATCAACATCTTATTGCCTAAGCCCATGAGAACAACAGACTTACTGGTAAATCACTCCTTTTCATGAGGAAACTTTTGAAGAATTGGGATTACTTAGTCTGGAGACAAGACAGGAAATTTGAGAACAGTCTCTAAATACAAGGAAAGTGGATATAAAAAGAATGGTGATTCTGTAACTGCAAATGACAGGGCAAGAAACAGTCGTCTGAAGTTGCAAGAAAGGAAATTCAGGTTGGACATTAGGGAAAGCTTTCTAACTATCAGAGTAGTTAAACACCGGAAGGCCACATAGCAAGGGCGTGGCGTCCCCATAACTGGAAATTATTTTTAAGAGCAGGTTAGACACACCTTTGGCTGAGATGGTTTATGTTGAGGACTCAGAGTCCTGCAAGAACTGCTGCTCTCCCAGGAGAAGCTACAAGTATACAGATGTTCAGCCTTTTTCTCCCAGAGTAAAAAATGGTCCCTTCAGGAGAAAAAACACCTGGGAAAATCCAGGGTTAAATCACTTTCAGGAGAATTTCTCTTGGGAGAGTGCACATCTGTACATGCTGTGGCTTCTCTCAGAAAAAGAGTGTAATCCTCCAGCATCTGCCCACACCCCAGGGAGACACTGTGTCGCTTGCTGGACCTCCGCTGCTTCAGAGAGCAGAACATGCTTCCCCTCACAACCTCAATAATCGGGATGCAGGCATTCAGATGTTGATCACGGGCAGTCTAAATCAGCCAATATGGGCTGCCCTATGCACTACTGTCATCTGTCACCAGGCACAGTAATGCAGAGCATCCTGAGATGTGTGCAGAGGCCCCCTCCTCCAATCTACAATAGTGGCACTACAAGCTCTCCAATCTTCAGGGCCTCAGTATTCAAATGTTTGTACACACAGCTCTGTGTAAGTTTCTCTACCGAGAGAATGAACCTGGAAAAATTCTCCCAGATTATGTGAATGTGTGTATGTAGGCAGAGATGTTCCTGCCCTGAGTAAAGGGCTGGACTAGATGTCCTCCTGAGGTCCCTTTATGATCTACTTTCTGATCCTATTTAATGTTTCTACTTATGCATCAGTATTAACACTAGACTCAGAGGCTGCCTGTAGAAGAGATGTTCCCACAGATATACAGTGTACAAGGATATGACAACTGTAGTTTTGGTTCACGAGAGACTCAGTATAAAGCTGGCCAGGAAACAGCTTTCACATCCCTAGAATATATTCAGGATTTCAAGAACACAAAAATTCAACACTGAATTTGTAATAAATTATAAAAATTTCAAAAAAAACTTTTGCAAATGAAAAACCAAAAAAGGATCAGGTCAAATGAAATTCTTCATTGGAATAATTATGAAATGTTTAATTTTCAGACTTATTTATGAAAAAATTAACTGATATTAAAACTAAAGGTGTTTTTAGCTTTAATAAATGAAATCTTGTAAACAGGAAAATTTGTTGAAATAGAAACCGATCATGGAAACTGCCTATTTCAATGAATCCATGTTTTTTTAATGAAAAACCTTTTGCCGAATATTTCTCCGTCAGTTCTATTCAGTACTGGTGTTAAAAGCAGCCAAGATTGCAGAAATGCAGCATACATAACTTTCCAGGTGAATTCTTCAAACAGAAAACAATAGTGAACACTGAAAAGTGATATAAGCCAACTTTGTGCCTGTGAAGAGAGCTATTTTGACTTCATATGCCTCACCTGTAATTGTATATAAGGAGGTAAAAATGGAACAACTTCTGTGATGGGCACACAACAACAGTTACTGAATATAAACACAGAAACATCTTACCTTTGTTGGATTTTGGTTGTTCTGCTGAGCAGCTTCCAACCTTCTTCTTTTTCCTTGGAACAGATACACTTTTCCGGTCAAATGTAACTGGACTGTATTGAGGGAGGCTGTTGAATTTCTTTTCAAATTCTTCTTCAAGCTTTGCTAAGCTAAACGAAGAAGAGTTCAGGGGTTCAGATAGGTAGAGTTAAAATTTTTTTCTGGGATGGGTACTAGAGTTCAGTAAAGCTTCAATACTTGTAACTAGATTTATTTTTTTATAGGTGTCAAGATATTCAACCAGGGGTACACGGATAAGGATTTCTTTGTCTGATACTGATGGCTGATTATTAACCAGTCATGTCAGCTCATACTGATCCGATTGCTGATATGCAGTCCGGCAGCTTGGAGAGCAGTGTCCCACCAGTAAGTGTGTGGGAGGGAAGGGGCGGGGAAGGAAGAAAGGGGAGAGATTGAGGCCTCTGTGTTGCGGGAAAGCATGGGGCTGAGGCAGGCGTTGCCCAGCCAAGGTCAAGCAGGGCACGAGGAGGCACAGGGAGCATATGTCCCCTGGATTTGTGTGTGGGGCGAGGGCAGGCTGCCCACTGTGGGCTTGAGGCCAGGGGCTGGGCCAGCTTCTTCGAAGTGATGGGCTGTGCTCAGGGTGGGTGGGGGCAGGGCGGGTGGGGGCAGGGCTGGGGAGAGGGGGCTATGGAGTGGGCTACAGTCACCCCAAAATTTGCCGTAGCTCCCACGTAAACCTCCCTCCCAGCGTCGCCTTTACCAGCCCTACCTCTGCCTACCCCAAGCATAGCCCCTGCTCAGCTCTCCTGCTGGGAAGAGGCTGGTGCACCCCCAGCCCTGAGCCTGCTGTGAGCAGCCGGCCCTTGCTCCGCAAAACACATCTGGGGGGGCCCTTCCCCCCCTGCTGCCACCAGAGCGCATCTAGTGGCAGGAGCCGCCCCCCCACCCAAAAAGTTACTCGTAGCTCCTCCCCAACTGAGCAGCACCCATCCCTGCCCCAACCCCATGGCCTCCCTTACTGTGGGAGCCTTGATCTGCCCCCACCTCATGCCCCTTCCCCACCACAGATTTACCGGCTGGATGCTGCTCTCCAAGCTGCCTGAAATGATTCCTGGCCATGTGCATTCTGAGGCTGTGCGCATACACACAGCATTTACTGGTGACATTAATCAGCCACATTGGCCAAAAAAAAAAAAAAAAAAAAGAGTCAATTGCTAATACTGTCAATTTTCCTTTTATCGGTGCCAATACAATATGGACTGATAATACTGATGCACCTCTATATTCAACCGCTGTTTCTGATCATCATAATCAATCTGTTATGTGAAGTAGAATGATAAAGAGATTAAGGAAGAGGGCAAAGAAACACCAAAAGTTGCGTGTTTTTCAGTGTTCTTTGAAACTGCTCTTAAAATGAAGCATCATTATGAGTAGCAAAACTCTCAAATGGATCTCATTTTACTTGGCCCTGTAATCATTTTATATATTTTGTTAGGTATCTGATCTTCTGATGTTCAGAGTGGAACAGTGATCATTACACCTGTTTTTTGTCTCATGGCGACTCTTTTGCCTGCCTATGGAAGGAATGTTTTTATTATCCCAAAGATATATGATAGAAGTCACTATTAGTTCAAGTAAAGTTTGTTGAAAAATATTTGTGAATTACCCTGCTGAATCAGGAGATAATTATTACCAAACATGTCATCATTATCCAAATAGATGTACATGACAATTACATTTGCAATTTTTTGTCTAGCAACTTGGAATAAATAGTTTGCATCTATGTTTTTAAGTGAACTGAGGAGATGTGACACTCCCAATTTTCATGAGATTAGCTGATCCACATGTTAAATTTATTTTAAAAAGTGGAAATACTTTGAATGCTTTTGATAGAACATAGCTGTAAAATCTCTGTATCACTGAATAGAACACAGAATACTGAAAACAAGAGAAGTGCAGTGTTTAATTTGTTGGAACTATTTCAGAGACAAAGAACATTTGGAGATTTAAAATAAGTTAATATTCTTGTAATAAAGTAGGTTTAAACTAAATTTCAGATACACCAGACAATGGAAAAGACTATACAAAAGAAGCCCATTACAACTTTAAGCCTAAAGCACTGAGAAAAATCTACCCCTTTTTTATTCAATTTCCCCACCCTGAACTCAGACAATTAGAAATCTCCAAGGATTTGCAAAAAAGTATGAATGATTAAGCAGACTTTTTTACCACTATCCCTGAAGTTATATAAATCTGTTAATACTATAAGAGGAATTGCTATTCATGAGTGCCACTTCTGGGTACCTTTATAAATGCATTAAAATCAAAATATTACTTTTTCTGATTTATTCCATTGCCTTATCCTCTCTTCCTTTTTATTTTATGTATTTACCTCTATAATTGCAAAATTATTTGCTTGACAGTGTTAGAACACTGCTTAAAAGGGGGAAAAAAAAAGAAAGGAGCCTTGCAAAATAATCTTTTTGAGGGGAGCAAACACTGCCACCATCTACCAGTCTGGTGCTTTATGGATGTTACGGTTTAAAACCTGCACAGAATTTTAAATTTAGTTTCTAAACTCACTTGCAGGCCCCCTCCTTACTAGCAGATATTGTATCCATTTTAGAAATAGGGAAATAATAATAATCATCATCCAGTTTAAAACAAAATCATTTGTTTATACCAGAGTAAATGGTAAGCAAATTTCAATGGAATTGCATTACTTTAAAATTAACAAGGAAGCAGGACAAGGCTCAAAAAGACAATGGCTGGGATTTTTGGAAGTGCTCTCTATATCTAAATATCTGGTTTGAGACGTGGGGCCTCACTTCCTAAGCTGCTGGGTACTCCACAGCTCCCACTGACAACTACAGTTGTGAGAGCTCTATGCCCTTTAACAGGCCCAGAATATCGGAAATTTGGAAAGTTCAGAGGCCATTTTGAAAATTGCTGGTCAAAGATAGCTGAATGCGAGTGAAGACCTTGACTCAGAAGCATCTGGCTCCTGGTCATGCTGTTTCCTAGCAAAATGTACACAATTATCCAGAGCTGCCCAACTGCCAAATCTATCCCCCTGGCCCTAAGAACAGACCAGAAACAAATCCCGTTTGTGAAAAACTTTTTTCACGTAAGTTACATGAGCTTACCCCAAAATGAATTCTTCTTTTGGCCTAGACCTTTTCAGCTTCTTGTTCCCACTTGTCCCACTTTGGGAAAATGCCCAATTTTCTTCATTCCAGCATCCTTCGTGATCCGAGGAGTTGCCTTTTCCTGAGCTTCGTTTGCCTAGAAAGTAGGAAGAGGGATTTTGATTTTCCTCATAGAAAATGAGCCACAGTGCAGGGGCTCACAAGAAGACTGTATACCCATTGAACAGTGAAATATCTATTGATTAAGTTTCCATATTCTTCTGAAAGGAACCAGTGCTAGCTTAAGATAACAAGGTTGCTTACTAGCAACTTGATTTATCCAGCACTTACTCCCTCAGAAGATGCCCATTTTGGGAACCTTCTGCTAACCTATAGGACTTCTAAGTAGGTAGACAAAGGAGAAGAGGGTTTTGTATATTTAAAACTAACAAAACAAACATAAACCCGAGGTGTTTTTCTTCTTCATTTGGCAGTTCAGATTATTGGTTTATATTTGCCGATTGAAAAATGCCTATATATGTACCCTTCTGATGATACATCATGCTTTTAAAGAGACTCAAACATAACCTTCTACTCAAATGGGGTTTCTTGTGCTGGGCATCAGAGATGCAAAGTTTGGAAACTTGAAAAATGACAGATATGCAAACTTGTACCCAAGCAGATCATGTTCCTGTCTAGAAGGAATGAATCTTACATTATTTATAACCCCTGTTTCTTTTATTGTTATTGTGCTTATTATTTGGGGACAGGAATATATATATATCAGAAAAATCAAACTGTCCCTTCTAGGAATAAGAACTGGATTCATAACCATTACTACCAAGAGCTGTTTCATACAGAAAACTAATGCTCCTGAGGCAGGGATCAGTGTTATGGAAAAAAATTCAAGCCCTGGGCCACATGTCTCAGGAGATTAACCATTTCTATAGTGAAACATGCTTTAAAGATTTTTTTTTTCTGAGATGAATTAACGGTAAGTATAGTATATGTATTAACTGAACCAAGTAAGTTGCTGGTTGCATTACAAACTTGTGGTCATGAATCAGCCTGTGATTTACAGAAGGCAAACATAAGATGTTGTTTTCACACAGTCTACTTAATGGTTTCTGATTTGTATAGAAATGCAGGTGACAGGACTGGCAAAGGCCTTCCAGGCAACCATACCATCATTTAATTCTGTTCATAAACTTATCAAGCTCCTTTTTAAAAATGAGTGGGAAGGCTGCTCCAGATCCTCATACTGTAAATAAATGCGTCTCCTACCTCTGTCCACGTTGGCACGCAGGGATGTGAGCATGCCCTCTGACACCAGAGTTTTATAAAGAGCACCTTTGCACGATCTCTCTGATTTCCTGGAGCCACAGGTTTCTATCTTTTTAACACAGTCACTGTCCTCAGTTTTGACCTGTCCTGGTAAGCTTTGTGGTACCACCTCTTCTGTTGGAGTTAATGGTTCCACTTTTATGTTGTCAGGTACCTCATCACAAGGCACCTCCTTGTTGGCTGTAATACTAAGAAAATCAGGAGGCTTTGATTCTTTGGTAGTCTCCATGGGTTTTTCTTTTGATGTTTTCTTCTCTTTTGATTTCACTTTTTTCTTTGGTGACTTTGTGTCCAATAAGCTTCCCTTCACGTTTGAGGCAGGGCGGACTTTTTTGCGGGGAATTTCAACAAGTCTCTCAGCTCCCCAGTCGCCCTTCGCAACTGCTTCAATAGTATAAATTACACTTTCAATGTCTGATTCAGAAGACTGTCTCTTTTTACAAGCTTTCTTGGGGGTGGATTTTTCATTGGTGTGTCGGTCCATCTTATTTTTTTTCTTTTTCTTCTTCATCTTTTCTGGTTTGGTCAGCCCTAGCATGTTAATTTCAGCAAGGGAAAGCTCTTGAGAACAGCACGAGTGATCTTTTGCATTTGTGCCATCATCTCCCTCAAAGTTACTGCTGTCCATTGCAGGATCAGTAAAATGACTACATTTTGTAACCTCAGACTCCTCATTTTTTGTCTCTTCCTGATCTTTCATTTTCACCATTTCACATTCTTCTGCTTTTACTTTACACAAGTCTTTTATTTTTGCCTTCTCCAGGTCTTCCACTGCCATTTCCTCTGGGGCTTCTACTTTCACATCCTCAGATGTCTCCACTTTCACCTTCTCGGGACCTTTCACATTTACCGCCTCTGTAGCAAGGCACATCTAAAGTTTAAACACACAAACAGTTGCTACCATTCAAATATTCCAATTATCACATTTAATTACCTAGATTCACAGAAATGTTAGAAAGAGGCATTTATTAAAACACTCTGATTTTGGAAAGCAAACCCTTTTTCAGGATGCATGTAAATACGTTATATATATACGTACACAAGTGCTGAATTGAGGCCTATATGTTTTAGCAGTCTAATGGACAGACTCCAATTGATTTCAGAGGCCTCAGAAGGAGGTCCTATGCTCCCTTTGTACAATTTGAAAAGCACAGCACAGACACTACCCAAACTACATTGGTACCATTCAGTAACTCACTGCCAATAAGTTAGGTAACACAAGCACTCAACCGCCCTCCAACTTCCCCCAAGAATTTCAAGTCCATAGATACAATTCTGGTCCTCATTTTCAAAGGCCAGTAAAAGAAGAATAATTTAACTAACTCTAGATATTAGGATTGCTTTCTATTTATTTGATTTGCAAAGCCAAACTAAAAAAAAAACAAACCCCCCCAGCTGCAAAAAACCTTCTCAAGTTTTATATCTCTTTTCAACAACACAGGAAAGCCCTCCCAGTCACACATCTGTTCAAACACAGTATTACATTACAACCTTGGAGACCATGTTTCTGGGTGATACCCATAGTCAGAGTTCGAACTACGGGCGACTCCAATTTTGTTTGCAGACCCCCCCAAGAATCAGTGTAATTCAAACTCTGCCCATAGTGGAGCAAATTTCCTCATTCTGTCCACAGAAGAGCTGTAGTAAGGGAGACAGTAACTACAAGGTTTCACAAACTGCCCTCTTACACTGTGCTTCAGGCTTGCTCAGTATCTACTCTATGCTATGAGGTCTAGGGTAGATGTGTTCTGGGATTTTCCAAATCCCAAAGGCAGCCTGGAAAACCTCAACCTTGTCTCTACAAAACATCCTGTTTATGGAACATAAATGTTCTGTCATAGTTCTCCTACTTCTGCTATGTATATTTCATTCCTTTTCTAAAAACTAGTAGAGAAGGCCCTAGATTGTTGTAGGAGGCACAGTTATGAAAAGGGGTTTAGACGCTGTCAGATCTAAATGAACGTGTAACATGTGGACTTTTTCATTTGGAAGGCTTAGAAAAGTTTAGGGACAAGAGAAATAAATGTTTCTATGAAGGGCCATTCATTTTAGCTACTCCCAAAAGCATAGTCAGTTGTCAGCTGCAGGTTATCATAACAGAACTCCTCTAGAAATCAGAGTTATTCATTCCTCCCTGATACAACAATTTGCATGAAGAGTGGAAATAAATGAAAGTGACTAATGACTTTAAAACAGGTTTGCAATGACAATGCTCTAATCTGAATAAGACAGTAATTCAAAAAAAAAGAAAAGTAAAAAAAACCAAAAATGGTTTTAATATAAATCAGAAAATCCTCGTCATCAGGGATTTGGACTTCTTATCTGTTAACTCAGAAGCAGTGAGAGCCTATGCCTTAATGGCTAGTCTAGGGAAATCTTGACTCTTTGCACCCAAGTGATAATTTATGCTTCTATAAACAACAATGTAATTATGACTGTGCTACTGTTCTGCCTTCCAGACTCTGACAATCAGCATCATTAGCTTTTCCTCCCCACTGCACCAGTGGTAATTAATCACCAGTATTTTAATATTACCTCTGCCAACTGAAACAACGCTGATGTTCCACATTGCTTTAAGTCAGAAGGGCCTGAATGGGAGGTACTTGAGGAAATCTAAAGCAGAAACAAAGGTGGGTGAAAAAACCCATTATTTTACCAATACATGGTTCCTGCATGTTGAACGTAAAGTTATAAAAAGGATTATCTCCTCCCCCTTTCCAAGACACATGTGGAAAGTTAAATATTGAGAAAGAAAGAAGTGTAGAACTGTGCAACGACGACTCATACAAAGGTTGTGTCTCTGTTATTTATAAAGAGGAGAATTCTGCAAACTTGCACCTTTGCAGTCACTGGCACAGCAATGACATTAAGAGTTACTTTTGGTTTCTGGGTTTTTATTAATCATGGTTTCTTTTCACAGAAGACTGAAATAAAGGACAAGTTTCCTTGCCTTTGTAATTTGATTCTAATGGAACCAAAGAGGCAGTGGCAGATTATGCCAACGAAACACCTGACCTAAACTGTTTTCAAAGTCCACATTTTACTTTGAATCAGTTTTACTTTGAATCCTCCGTGTTGCTTCAGGCAATAGTGAAAAGTAGTGAAAAAGCCCTAGTGAAAAGCATTGAAAAAGGCAACTAAGGCCTTGTATAGACATTCAGTTTTTCCTGGGAGGGTCACTGTTCGCCCAGGAGAGACCACAGATGTACAGATGTTTGTTTGTTTTTTCTCCCAGAGTAAAAATGGCCCCTCCAAAGGAAAAATAACCTGGGAACAACTAGGGTTAAATATCTATATATGATGTGCTGGGCATTTTTTTCTATCAGGAGAAAAAACTTAAGAAAATTCTCCCAGATTATTTAAACATGTGTATCCAACCCATGGTACAACCCACTTCCCACTAATCCAAGGACCTGAGCAATAATTGGTTTTATGCCCCAAGGGCTTGTACATGGCTACTTGGGCTTTACTCCAAGTCTACGGATAGTGATGGGATTTATACCTTCAGGGATTGGGAGTCTAAATTTTATGATAAGCTCTTCTACTCCCAGGCAGTTTTTTATTCATTCAGTCCCCTCTTCCTAATCTGACTAGAAACATTTATTTAATTTATTTATTTGTTCAATTTATATGAATATAACTTCATAGAATCTACTACACTGCTGCCCTAAAGGGGAGAGAGATGGACAGACAGACCAAAAGTGCTTCTTTGAAGGAGGCTGTCATCCCTGAGGAGCCTATATCCTTTTACTCAGTTCCCAAATCACTGAGAGACATTGAACAATGGACCTGAACTGTGCGCTCAGTTGTCAGTTTTCGGGCCTGTATTGCCCATGTGCTCTTTCCAGAGCTATCAATGATCTGTAGTAAAACCAGCATCACTGAACTGACTCCAGTGAAATGCCACACATTTGGTTTAATCCAAATTTGAAGTGTATTTTTGGTACTCACAGAAAAATGCCACGAGGAATTTTTTTTTTTTTTAAAGCTTGAAAGTGAAGTTGAATGGTTAAGATCCATAAAAATAAAAGGGGACAAACAAAGAAAGTCAGTTACAGTGAAACTGAATTCCTCCTTGGACTTTGGTGATGCTCTCTCACAGCCCAGGACTCTGTGCTGACAGTGGGGGACACAAATAAGTCTGCTCTTCTCTAGAGCATACAACAAAATGATTTGAGTTACAATGGCACAACACAGATGTCTGCCAGCTGAGCTTGCAATGCTGGGATTCACTCCAGGGGATATCAACACAGCTTACTGGGGATGCTTCAAATTAATGCCTTGAACTGCTCATCCAGTGCTAATTTAAAAAGTTAAGAAACTCAAAAGTTAAGCCAAATTGCTCATATTTTCTGCATTCAATTATGAGCACGCATTGCAGAGATATCAAAAACAAAAGGACTACGGGCATTAATGTGCTGCACTACATAAACACAGAATGATGCCTTCAGAGTGTTTGCCACATTCTTGTGAGCTGACTTGAGAAACTTTACATTCATTTTGTAGATTAAATTAGGCTTGCATGTATTGATTTGAATAACCACTGTAGGAAAGATCAACAATGTGGATTTAAAGAGCTATATGCCTCTCTAGCAAACTCAGCTTCATCCTTTCTTTCAAGTTGTGGAACAAAGCTGTGCTCCTGTGGCCGAACATGTGGGCTTTCCTATGACTAGGTGTTCCCTTATAAAATGTCTCTGTAGCATTAGATCTGTGCCTAGTAATGATGTGCAAACCTCAGGACGGATTTGGCAGCAGCATAATTCCAGAACTGTGCTGGTGGAATCAGGCTGGCTATTTTCAAAGTGGTAGAATGTTAAAATCACACACACAATGCTGCCTGATGAAGTAGCACCTTCCTTTGCTTCGTGGCGTTTTACTACAATTAGCTTGATCTTTGGGTCCACACACAATCAAATGGGTCATACACAGTCAAAAGGGTTGCTAACTGGCTGGAGGGCCGCACCCAGAGAGTGGTGGTGGTGGATGGGTCATTTTCGACCTGGAGGGATGTGGGCAGTGGGGTCCCCCAGGGCTTGGTCCTCAGACCTGCACTGTTCAACATCTTCATCAGCGACTCGGAGGCAGTAAAAAACACCCTATTCAAATTTGCTGACGACACGAAGATGTGGGGGGATGTGGGCATGCTAGAAGAGAAGAATAGGCTGCAACTGGACCTAGACAGGTTACAGGGGTGGGAGGATGAGAACAGGATGGGTTTCAACACTGACAAGTGCAATGTGCTGCACCTGGGGAGGAAGAACCAGCAGCAGACCTACAGGCTGGGGAACTCCCTTCTTGTCAGTTCAGAGGCAGAAAAGGATCTTGGAGTCATTATTGATGCCAAAATGAACATGGGCCGACAGTGTGGGGACATGGTCAGGAAGGACAACCACACCTTGTCATGCATCCACAGATGCATCTCAAGCAGGTCCAAGGAGGTGATCCTCCTCCTCTATGCGGCACTGGTCAGGCAGCAGTTGGAGTACTGTGTTCAGTTCTGGGCGCCGCACTTCAGGAGGGATGTGGACAGCATTGAGGGGGTTCAGGGGAGGGCCACTCGCATGATCAGGAGCCAGCAGGGCAGGCCCTATGAGGAGAGGCTAAGGGACCTGAACCTGTTCAGCCTTCACAAGAGAAGGCTGAGGGGGGATCTAGTGGCCATTTACAAACTAGTCAGATGGGACCAGTAGGCATTGGGGGGGGAGTCCCTGTTCCCCCGAGCACTCCCAGGAGTGACTAGAAATAAAGGTCACAAGCTGGCAGAGGGTAGATTCAGACTAGACATCAAGAGGCACTACTTCACAGTCAGGGCGGCTAGGACCTGGTGAAGTGGTGCTGGCTCCTACCCTGGGGATCTTTAAGAGGAGGTTAGATGAACACCTAGCTGGGGTCATTTGACCCCAGTACGTTTTCCTGCCATGGCAGGGGGACGAACTTGATGATCTGCTCAGGTCCCTTTCAACCCTACCAACTATGAAACTATGAAAGTTCACATTCTCCTACAGGTGGCTGGCTTCACTTAACTATGATCACTCTAGTAGGCACTCTACTCGCTAGCTTACCAGCCACTGCCGTTTACTGATCTATGTTTACATTTTATCTTCAAAATTAGCGTACAAGTGGGTAGCCTTCCACACGCTACACGTGCCCCTTCCCCCCAATTTCCAATGCTGGGCCCCAGTTCAGGAAAGCATTTTCCATGTTTCGATGATGCAATTTAAACAAGTGTTAACGTGTTTTCTTGTATCGGGGCCTCTGTACTTACTCACAAATGACCCATATTTTTTCTTCCCGTAGTTACTCTATGAGCATTATTTTTGTCTGGGTTATGCAGTTAGTTTTTTGGGGGAAGGAATATTACCTTTTCATTATGCTCTCCAAGGATAGTTCTACATTTACCACACATGTATGCCTCAGGGGCCTCTACTGGCAACATTTATTATCTGTGTTACTATTTGGCAGTTTTTTTTTTCTTGTTTCTGAAACTGACGGGCACTAGACTAACCTGTGTAACTGGTACTTTTTGAAAAATATGCAAGTATATGCACACCGTAATGACAACTGGATCCTTACCTCTGCCAACTGGAAGAGCGCTGACTTCCCACAGTGCTTCCCTGACTCAGGACTCGCCAACTGTGAAGTATTTGATGAGATCTGCGTTGTAAACAAACAGAAGAGAAAAGTAGATGAGTCTCTCTGGGGAAAGACAGGGAAGCTAAAAGGCTGAAATCATCAGCTGTTATTATGATATTACAGGTGGGTTGGATAAATACAGGATACTTGAGTTCTTACATGCCATAGTTCAAGTAAGTACCCCTACTCAGGCAGGATATAAGCATACATTTAATTTCTATTAAGGTCAACAGAACACCAGCAGGTATATAAGTTTGTTCTGAATCAGGCTCTAGGGTTGCTAACCTCATTTTTAACCTCCGTAGTCAATACATTGTGGCTGCAGGTTTTTCTGTGTAACAGGCTTCATGCAACTATTTGAGGGAGCTGCAAAAATGTATTACTTAGAAGTAGGCAGTGGTTGAATGAAGTTATACTGGAAGTCTTGAGAAACCTTTCCAAATGCCTAGCTAAAGGGAAAGGCTGTTAGTTGGGTTTGGTGACTGCTTTGTTTTATTTCTTTAAGATAAAAGTTTACCAAACCCTTCATTAAATGCAGTGCTCAGGATCAGTAGACACTATGAGTGGTCTGCTTTGGTAACTGCTTTGTGACTATTGCGGGTAATACAGCGATAAGATCATTCTGACTGAATGCCTGTTATCATCACTTACGCAGCAGGTCATTGTGTTGTCCAGCCAGGACTTTGCAGGGCAAAGAATTAAAATGCTATTTTCTGGTGTAAACACTCTGTCCAATAACCTAGGTTTTTCAGGGCACCAGTGTTCCCAGGTATTCATAGCAAAGTACATTTACAGATGGGGATGCTCAGGATCTACACAGTCATCAAGTTTGGTTAAAGTTAAGTCTAGCTCTAGGAACTGATATGCATTTAGAGGACTTCTTTCCTCTGGAATAGATCACTTTCCCATTTCACAGAGATAACAGAAATAAATACAAAACCAAAACCACTCATACTGCTGTTGCTCATTGGCTGTACATACCTATATTTAATATACATTGTAACATTATTGCTGTGTTATTTAATACTCCTAATAGCAATTGTTTAATACTCCTATTACAGTGCTTCTGGAGACTCAATCAAGAGTCCATTGTACAAGACACTATATAGAAACAGTCCCTGCCTCAAAGAGGTTTCCATATAAAATGCTGAACCTATACAAAGGGGCTGGCTTCTAAGCCAAACATTTGTCATTTTTAGGATCTTTTTTATCATCAGAGAGTCATTTTACAAAGGGCCAGATCAATGCACCAGGGATGAATTCCTCCACAAGTGTTCATGTGTCCTGGCTACTAGCAGTTTGTCTGACTAGAGAGGGGGATTCCACATTGTTGTAACGTGGGGGGCAGCCTGCACCTGTCTTTTGTTAATCAGTCTAGAGAAGAGCAGCTAAGAGAAGAGTGAACTTTTTGGATAGATAATGACTAGTGATTTTCTAGCCATCACTCATCGGAAACATTTTCTTTGTTTAATAAAAGATGAGAATTTAGTTAAATAAATCCAAGAGATGTGTGCGATTCTTCACTCCACAGCAGTCTTTGCCATCTGTTCTCATTTGCCAAGCAGATCTCCGATAAGACCAGGAGAACAAGTGTTTCCATCTGTTCTGTTTCCCTTACATGAAAAGAAGATCACAGGCAGTCTACATTACCAGAGAGCTCTCTAACAAGAGCCAGCAATATACTGGTGCTTAGAATCTCCAGGCTGTACTACTGGCCTTCCAAGAAAAAACCCACGGGAAGGACAGCATTTGGACTACATCAACTGATTACATGTTGGCAAGATCCCTGCAGGGTGAGCAGAGACCAGAGTACCTAATTCAGCAGTAGTCTGAGACTTGTGGGACTTTCCTGAGGATTTTAAGACATCATGGAAGACCAGGGCATCTGTCTGCATACCCCCATGCACTATGCTATTCCTAATATTCTCATTTCCCATTGTAGCAGGTCAAGAAGGGGGCAGGCCTCATTAGTCACATCATCAGGTTTAACTGAAAACTATAACACTTAAGGTAAACAAGAAGGTGAACGGCACACTGAACCACCAATAAAGAAAGAATGCTATGTTGTATAGTGAGATTCTTATGAGTGACAGGGGACTTCTATTCCTGGGGGAAAAACTGTCCATTATAAGTGACACATCCACTTGATAGGATCACTCTTTCCACAAAGAGCCAGCCTTATCCATTCCTGCTGTGAAGGGAATAAAGAGAAAGGGAACATATGAAGAACACCCAGTCTGAACAAAAAGCAGACTAGGACAGCTGCCAAGAATCCCCAGGCACACCAGACCACAGCACAATTCACATCATTTTACAGGACTATTTGGCTACTGGTTAAATAACTACTTTCTCTCCATTTTTTTCATTGCACTGTACATTGCTCATTGCAGTCAGCTGCAAATTGTTCACCATAATTTAGCTTATGAAGTGCACCAATACATTAATATAGCCTGGGCACAGTAAGAAACGGCATAGCAAGGAACGGGACTTCTGCCAAATGTGACCAAAAAAAAAAAAAAAAAAGATGTCTGTGTGAATGAAAGGCCTGGATTAGAAAGAGTACAAGTGTCTTTAAACACCAGAAAGAAGGGCTTAAAGAGACACTACAGAATGCTCCGTTTCACCTGGAATAACCAAGAGGTAGCCAGGATGCACCCTGAAAAATGCCATTTCTCTGGATCTTTTGAGAAAGAGGTTAGTCACTGACATCAGCATTGTAATGATGTTGGCATAACAGTAGAGCAGCACTGGTGAACAGGGACAAGAGACTTTTTGGTGTTTAAATGTTTTTACAGCCCTGTCTCTCAACTCCCTAATTAAATTCAAATTATTCCCCAGCAGCTAAGACACAAGATTAACCTCGCACAAAATGATTCTCTTCAAACACAAACTCATAGCTATAAGTACATTTTAACTTTTCCAGCTGTACTCTCCCCAGATCCTAGATTCAGTTAAAACAAAAACTAACTCCCCTTTCAAATTCACTAATAAAGCACTTCCTAAAATCCCCTCAATACCTGCTATTTCACTCATCTTTAATATACTGAGCGATGTAGCTGACCCTAGTAGAGGCACTGCCATTATGATATGCTCTTAAAGGAAATCTATGGAATCAACAGATTTATATGGGGATACTAAAAGCTCCCAAAGAAGAGCTAGTATAATCTATTGAGTTTTATAGGGCAGTTTGAAAATCTGGAGAAAGCTGGTAATATTCTGTTCAATTCTATAGAGTCATGTGGCTAGAGCACATGGGGGCTGAGATTTTCAAGATGATGAGATCATGCAGGCATGCAGCTCAATTGAGGCATTAAAATTCACAAGAAATCTATAGCTAAGCCTCTCTGTATAAGTTTTGAATGTTCCAATGTATATGATTTCATCCTACTAGTTCTATTTTCTTTTCTAAGAAGGGCTGCCCAACTAATAAAAATAAAAACACATTTGGAAAGAGACCTTTACCCCTATTATGATTTAGTACTATTTTATCTTATGCTGGGACACAGCTGTTCAGATATCTTCTGGGCCCTTACTGGTCACAAACAAATTATCATATTTTAAATTAGATTTTATGAGGAATGATATGCATTGCCGACCGATCAAAACCAGGTAATGCATCATTAGCTTAAAAGGAGGAAAGGGTTTGGACTGTATTCAGGCCAACGCAAACTCAAAGGATGAGTTGGGCACGTGGGAAATCTTTGTCTGAACACATAATGCATCTCAGTGCAGGGTGAAGTACAGTGAAAGTTCTTATGCCTAAGGACCATGCTACAGACTGACTACACAATACTAGACTCTCTAAAAGGTAGAAACATTCAACAGAATAACCCAAGATCTACCATAAACTTTAGTCTCCAGTTACAGGGAAATATAAAAAGAAAAAGGTAAACTCACATATTCTGAGTATTTTTGGAAAAAGCTTTCTACTATGCATTATTTATTAGTTAACTGTGGCATTATATAGCTTTGTAACAGTTGTGACTTGTTTACTCTATACTGCACCTTTACACTCCAAAGGAGTCTTCCTGTCTCCATGGGCAGCCGCCACCGTGTGAGCTTCTGTGGGCTGGTCCACTGACAATGCAAGACACTGTTTTGGATCACCCCTTTGTAGTTTCCCTTGATCTTAAGTAAGGGTCTGCTTGTAATAAAAGTCTGTGGCTGTTCTTTGGTACAGAAAGACACTGGCTGCCCACGATCCCACTGCTTTTACATGCGAGTCATGTGCTTGTGCTTCCTCTGCTAGGAACAACCACCCTACTTCTCCTTGGACCACTGGCTGTTTCCCAAACCCATTTCCCCCAATGGAACACTTCAATCAGTGAAGTGATGGCTCTGTGAAATTACCACTTGTTCACTTCACTTGTACTCATGAGACTAACCTGCTATACAAAAGCTAAAAAAATTAGCAGTTATACCTCAGCAAACTGAAACAATGCTGACTACTCAGTTTGTTTTACAGTGACAGGGACATCTGGGTGCGATGTCCTTGAAGAGATCTGGCGGAAAAACAATTATTCTTGTTTAAATTATGTCTTTAGCTTCAATACTGAGCTTCAACATTTTACACACTGATATCATGTGTGGGAACACTCCTAGTACATGACACCCTTAAGAAGGTCATCAGAGTCTCTGCCAAAAAGTATTTGCTTTTGTAAAGGAAGGGCAAATGGTAATTGCTGAAAAGTACTTAAATCAATCTCACTGTTATAAATCTCCATCAGAATAACTATAACAGGATAGTTTTTCACTGAGTAGTCAGAGGAGGAAAACAAAATAAGGAAAACCACTTTATATTTCACAGTACAGCAACAGTGTTATTTTACTGCAATATGTTGATGTTTACAAAGCACAATAAAAAGCAATTTAGGTTGGAATGTTGTAGATACAGATAACAGTTGCATGAAACCCTCAAAATAAGACTCTGGACAAATCCCAGTAACTGGAAGAGCTGCACTTTATCCAATGTAGATTATTTCCTTTTACAAGAGAGACAACATTTCAGATTAAGATTTGATTTGCCCAAATGCCCTCAGCTTCGCTTTGAGGCCCCAACTCAATAAAAACCTGTTCTACTTTACTTGGAAATTAAAGCAGGCCAATTAATAGGTATCTCTAATTAATCACAGATGAATTCCTTCCAATCTGGTAACTTTACAAGAGAGATGGACAGATGTGGTTGTGCATTGGCACTTTGCCCTGCAACTAGCTGAAAAGCCAATGGGACTTCATAGGAAGTAACAGGCCATCCACCTGATTGTGGTTTCAGCACCCATCAGAATAGCGTTCATTGACTCTCCCCCAACACTTCCCAAGGTATTGTGAAATGAACACACACTATCATTAGGTGAGCTGTGAGTTCCCCTAGGTATTAAAATGCTTACTAGGAAGCCCCAAGCAAAAGGCCATTAAAATTGGGATGAAAGATTTTTATTCCTTCATAAAACTAGTGTGCAAAACCTATGTCAGACATATTTAATGTCTATTACACATTTTATTCTCCTATTATAAGTTCAGGTACCTTAAGGCTCTAGTAATATAGTATTTCAAGGTTTTGCGGTCCTATCTAGGAATTCAGAGTTTGGTAGATCAAGACAAAAAGCCTATTCCATACACACACATATTTTATGTATTATAATAATAATAATAATAAATGTGTGTGTGAGAATATACATACACATACAGGATGGTATGTGTACAGAGACACACATATGTATATACACATATGTACTGAGATACACACATATATATGGAATAGGCTTTTGTTTCAAGTCCAGCCCGCCAAACTCCGGATTATATATCCACACATATATTTATTTATAACAGCTGAGGATGTAGCTGAGCATTTTCAGCTTTAACTGAATATTCTTTTGCTGATGGACATAGGCTGTATTTGTTTCCAAAAATGGTATAGAACTTAGTTATATAACTTATTGTACAATCAACTATATTTAGCACAGATAAAACAGTGGTACTCTTGTGTGTCCTTTACTTACTTATCATTTTAATAAAATGAGGCAAAATACTAAACATCAGTATATTATTTTTGTTTCTATGACAGTTGACACTCTTTGGTACTCAATATCATGTCAATGAACATGTTTAACTTGTATACTTCTCTAAAAAAACTGCAGCATCTAGCATCTATCAATGATGCTGCATTGTATGCTGTACAGAGCAAAACAAAAACTGCAGAACTTTGTAATTACTCTAAGAGCCTTAAAAATTATTGCTCAAATCTCTCTTAAAAAGAAAAGGAAGACCCCAGACTAAAAAAATCTAGGTATTATTTTGCCAAGAAGGGCTTAAGAATAATATCAAACTAATTAAACTTAAAAAGAAAATAAAAATCAATGAATGTGAAAACAATTTGCTGGTCTGCAAGGATGTGCGCCAAGTTTAAGCCTGGAAGGGACCGTTGCCTCTCAGTACCAGTCCCTAAAAACCTGAGCTTCTGTTATAAACACGATCATGCTATTAACCACAGCCCCTTCCTGGATGTTACTAGCAGAGAGCCCATCTTATGGATAGACTCTCAGAAGACTTGAGTTTCTTCAAGATGACTATGGAAATCACTCTTTTGTGTCAGGCTGCCATTGTGAAGCCAAAAGAGGCAGGTGAAGAGATACATTGTAAAAAAGCTGTCTTTTCAAACAGCTGGTAAGTCAGGACCATATACTCTGAAGACCTGCACAAAAACTTGCAAAACACACATGGGACCACTTGTTACTCAGGGCAGGGCTGTCCATCTTCCAAGCAGTTGGAGGCTGCATATACCATAGACTGCATCAGGGCAAGCCATGGCCCTCCTGGGCTGCACATGAAATGGCTGTCCCCACTGCACCGCTGCCCTGCATGCCTGAGGCTCCGTTATCATGTGCCTGCAACTCTCCCTCCACCACTGCACTGCATGCTCATGTGGGCACCCTCTGCTGTACCATGCACCTATGCCCCTCAAACTTCCTTTGCCCCTCACCTGTACTGCTCGCCCCAGGCTCACCCTCAGTTCCCTGTGCTGGTGCAACACCCTATCCCCTGGAGTAGGGACAGGAAACAGCAGCCAGAGGAGAGAAGAAAAGCCCCAAACTCCAGCTGCTGCTGCAGGCATCGCATACTGGTGGCTGGTGGGGGCAGGGGGCTGCAATTTAACCCCTCATGGTCTACATGTTGTCCACAGGACACCAGTTATACAGCCCTGATCTAAGGTATGAATGGACAAGTAATTGATCACTGGGAAAAAGTGGGGCTTTACTGCAACAGCTGCTCCATGCTAACTGCCTGTCTGTCCACTCATTTCACAGTAACTGGAAACTAAATGGTGACAACTTACCCCTTAACAAGGAGGGGTAATATAAAGTGAGGTTTAGCTTCCACTTACAGACTTGGGTGGGTACTGCAGCAAGGCTGACATGCAGTAAAAACCCATTCCTTTTTAACCTCGGGCAACTTGCTCATATGTCCATACCCCAAGATGCAGGACTGGGCCATGTATTTTAGTGTGTTATACGACTAGGAAATACAGGAAGATTTTTAGAACTCCCACAACTGACCAACAATTACTTTTGATCAAATCGAACATAATAACGGCCATAATTTAACTCAGTGGTGTTCAACTGTTTTGCTTGGTGGGCCAGATGGGCAGTACCCAGTCCATTCGAGGGCTGGATCCAGTCAGCAGTCCCAATCTGGTGCCTGGGGTGGGCATGGGAGGCCCCATCCAGCCATACAGAGAGGTGCAGGGACAACCTGGGCCTGATCTAGCTGTGTGGTGGAAGTGGGCATGCCTCAGCCCCAACCCAGGCCTGTGAGAGGATGGGGGAGGCATGGCCTGGCCCCAATCCAGCTGTGCAGGGGAAGGGGATGTGGCCCAGCCGTGGTCTACTTTCATGGGGGAAGGAGGCATGGCCCAATGCCACAGGGAGAAGGGGCATGGCCTGGTCCCAACCTGGCCGTGCAGAGGGAAGAAGGTGCGGCTGCGCCCTGATCAAGCCACGTGGGGAAAGGAGACATGGCACAGCTTCAATCTCCTGTGCGGGGCCTTGGGAATTTGGCAGTGGGGGAGGGATGCAGTAGTAACTGGCACTGTCCACTTGCCACTAAACTTCCTGACCTGTGGGTATACCTGTGGGCTAGATGCCATGGCTCCACAAGCCAGATTTGGACCACAGGCCAGAAGTTAAGCATCTGATTTAACTAAACAGTTTTGTTTTAAACCTATGCTATGCAATCCCATCTCAAAATGCCATAACCTGCGAGTATCAAGTCTTTTCTGCTAACGCTTTTCCTGTACTCTCTCTTAACTGAATGCTTCTTTAAACCCACTATGCTACTTAGTATCTCCACTGCATGACATCACTCTTTTCTGCAGTTCTAGTCAGCATGTTCAGCTGGTCACAGTCCATTATCTATAGACAACATCAGGAGTAAAGCAAAAGTGTGGCCTTTACTTAGATGCTTTCAACTCCAGAACTCCTTCAATTACAGATTAAGATTTCTTTAAAAAAGCGATTTTATCACTACAAAACTCACCTCTGCAAGCTGAAACAATGGCGACTTCCGACATGCTTCTGTAGAGTTAGATGCATCAGACTGGCAAGTACTCGAGGACACCTGGGACAAAGAGGAGAAGGAACAGAACATCAAGGAAGTGCCTACAAGGCCAGCCCTGCTAATGAGCAATACAACACCAGTCAGACAGAGTTCAGCTGGCGATGAACAATCTGACATTTCCTAATCCTGGATATGCAGAAGGAAATTAAAGGTGTTATCAGCTTTTTAATATTCCTTCTAATGCCCATCAAATATCAGAAAAGCATTTATCCCCAAAACACAGTTTGATTTTAGTTTTGTACCTCACAAAAAGTTTTTTAAAATCCAATGATTAAATATACAGATGCATAAATATACCTATGACCTGTGCTACATGCACCTGCATAGGATATATCTCCCATTTATACGTTTTCACTTTGGAGATATTTTTTCTGTTAAAGTAGTTATCGTTTCAGAAAAGAACAGTTAAGTATGTTATATGACAAGCGTTTATTTTACTTGTAACATACGGCAATTTATTGCCAAACATATAGCACTCAGGCTGGATCTGGCCTGTGGATCCATTTCACCTGGTCTGACAGTAGTCTTGGGGGCTACTGGAAGTTGGGGGACACACTCACTGCTGCAGAATTCAGGGAACCTGGACTGCAGTGGGCATGGCCATCAGCAGCAGGGGGTGAGCCAGGGCTGTGCAGATACCAGCCTAGCTTTCTCCACTACCACCCACCCTTGGATCTGTACCAATCTGTACCCATTCCCCCCCCTACCACTGTCTGCTGCCTCACCTGCACTCCCTCCCATTTCTCTCCGCACCCTGCACACCACTGCCTGATCTCTCACCAGGGCTGCTGCCTGCTCCTCCAACTCCAGCACCACTGCCTGTCACCCCCAACACCGCAGCTCAATTCCTGACCCATGTCACTGGCCCCAGATGCAGATCCACTGCAGCTGTTGTTGGTTACAGCCTGGTGGGAGCCCCTGGGGTGAGTTTGACACACCTGACTTATAATGTAAAAAACCCAAAGTTCTTAAAAGAAAGAAAATGAGTAGTTAATATTGCCAGATGTCTTTAACTGCTCCAATAATGTGCATAAAGACACGGTGTGGGATTTTCAGAAGTGCTGAAGAGAGCATCCCATTAAAAATCTTTTGAAACTCAACTACCAAGAAATGCATACGCAATCAATTTTCCCTGACCCACAGAACAGCTTTTTTCTACTTGTGTTATTTTTATTAGCTTAATTTTTATTACTAAAACATCTTCATTTAAGGCACATTAGGTATGAAATATACTTACAAAATATTAATTCCTTAGGAAGTGAAGAGTTTTAACTGTAGGTTCAGAAGATATATATATATATATCTATATATAAATAAATAAATAAATAGATAAAGGCTTAACAAAAGTGTGTGGCATTGCTGATGCATGGTATAATTAGGGATATGGAGTTAAGTAAAGCTGATCAGTTGCTAGTTAAAAGGGAAGACGATTTTGTGCAACTGCAGGCATACCAAACAAAATGAGAAATAATAGCTGGGGAGGATACTTCCCTGCAAAATATTTAAATATCCAAAATAACTGTGTGCATTAGGAAGACTTTAAAATATTTCCATGCAAATATTTTCTATATAAACTTTCAAACTTACTGGGTATTCACATTAAATGATTTACCAATATTCACTTGCCAGTGGCAATGACTAAAAAGTGTTGCATGCCAAAACACAGGTGGTTCGAAACACCCTTTCTTAGGACCATATTTTTGAAGGCATAGGGGACAGCTGCTTTTACTGATCTATAACTATTTTAAATGTGTGACAGCTGCAACTGGACACCAGCTTAAGGGCTAGAGGCTTCTGTTTCTGGAGCCGTATTGGCCACTTCTAACTTTGAAGTAGCGACAGAACATTTGTTTGCAAAGGCATGTGAGACTGAGCTAGCAACTACATCTGCTGCTTTTAAAATGGAGGGATCTATTAGAATAACCAGGAATAGGACTTGCTACTCAGGACAATGTCATTATCATGCTGTTGACTACCTTCAATGCCTCACTGACTCTTATGGTCACTGATAGACTATTTTTCCCAGAACAAAATCACATGGGATGGATAAAGATTGTATATTACCAGCACTTCCATTATATTTGCAAAATAGCACATAGCTATCTTACAAGTTTCCTACAGAGTAAAGTAAACAATTGAAACTTGATTGTAATAACTAAGGAAGGCACAACTGTGGTTCACAGAACCTGCCTTTTATCTGAGCTGGTTAACTTAAGGCCATTTCACCCAGGGGAGTTTGGCAAGAGTAAAAAGGTCCTCAATTTCAGGCCCCTAACCTACTGTATGTATGAAGGACTGATTAGCAGCAGGTACCTTAGTCACTTGTGTCAGTTAGCGAAGACTCTTTATAAGCGAGAGCCTGCTCAGTGCTGGTGCTTTCCAGACACTGCTTGAAGGGGACAGGGTGAAAGTTCCCAGTAAGAGGTACTGTGCACCTCACAACTCTGCTGATAAGCATGTCCTCAGCTGTGAAGGAAGTCCCAGCTCCAAAATGCCTTTCATCACTCCTCTACTGGAAGGATTAGAATGGCTAGCCCCATCCTGTGCCAGGGCCATGAAAATGCTCAACTCCTGGGACAGTACACAAAGCAAAGGAGGTTCCCTTTCACATACCCCTTTACACAGAAGCTGTTTGAGTTACTGTACAAAAATATGAAAGATAACAGTAGAAGGACAGAGACTGTAGATTTTAAGTCTGAAACAATAATCACCTATCAGGCTTAGAATCAGAAAATGACCTCAGGAGGTTATCTAGTCCAGCCTCCTGCTCAAAGCAGGACCATCCCCAACTAGATCATCCCAGTCATGGCTTTGTCTAGTCTGGTTTTAAAAACCAAAAAGGATGGAGATCCCACATCCTCTCTGGATAATCTGTTCCAGTACTTTATTACCCTCAGTTTGACGTAGGGTGCTTTTGCCCAAAAGCTTGCTAAGAAGAATTTTTCCAACTATATGAATTAGTCTAATAAAAGATATTGGATTTACCCTCAGAACGTTGTCTGCGTATTACCCTCCTAGTGAGATAGTGTGTGTTAAGGATAACTAAAATCAATTAAAGTAAATTAAGTTGTCATTAACATGGAGTCTCTCATGTCAGAGTGTTTACTTCACGCACCAAATAAGGATTTTTTTCTTTCTTTCTTTCCTCCTTAACTTTAGAATGGCTGTTTAGGAAAAAATATTGAACAGAAAATGCAAATCACCAAGAGATTTGCCAAGTATGAGCCCTTTAAAGTTCAGTTGTAGAGATAAGAAGTTAGAATAAAAGCAATGGAAGTCTTCCAGAAACTTAAGCATTTAAGTAGCTCTTCTCAATATACTATTAAGGTCTAGCAGATTTTTAAGTCCTTGCAGGATCACAGCCTAAAATTATGAGGGTGATCACTAATGCTATTATTAAAAATCTTCCATTTTTGTATGATTCTCCTCTTTTGCCCACTGCAAGTCGGTACTGAACTGCCCCCAGCTAACACAAATCACTTGCGACTCACACCTCAAATCATGTGGCTCTTTATCCAAACTCAAGAGAGCATGGGAGATTCACTTCCTTCCCAAGTAGAAAAGAAAGCAAGCATGAGGATAACTTTCCCATATTCTTGCTTTTCCTAATGAATTATCAAAAAAGGAAAGGAGAAAAGAAACTCCAGTGCCTGACACCATATTTACACACAATGCCACTAAAAGATTTTAGTATGATAAAACACCCAGACAGAACAGCAGAGGGAATATAGAACAAGAGCAAATGTTTAGTGCTACTATTCTGAGGGTATTTTCTGCATTAGCTCACAGAAGCCACTAGGTGTTGCTCTTAGTCTGGTAAAAAACGTTACTAACAAGATAAAAGAACAAACTACAGGAAGTGAGATTCAGATGGGGCAAGTCCACACACTACTCTAAAGATTTCCTAATTCAGTTCTCACCATTTTATTTTGTCCTCATATGCTGCTCTTTTGACTAAGCAGATCAGGACTGAATCAGGCTCTGACCCAGCTCTACTAAAAATACAACCGCAAGGTTGATTAATTCATTTTACTTTGTTCTAAAAGGTGAAAGAGGTCAAATCTGCACAAGCATTTCTGCAACTGATATAACCTATGGGTAAATCTAGAATAAGTTCACTGTTCAAGTAATTTTCTTGTTAAAAATCCGGTCGCTCAAGTCTTTCATTTTTCCTGCCCACATACCTATTATATTGTAATGTACTGTTACGTTGGAAGCTGTGCTAATGTAAACATTGAACTCTATTAATGGAAAACAATAGTACAGGATATTGAAAAATTATGAGCACAGAACACAACAGGAAGTGTAATGAACAGAGGGAGAGCAGGTGAACAGCCGAGCTGGTTTGCAAATACCATTGTTGATTCCTTTTTCTTTCTCCTATTAATGCATATTCATATTGTTCTTCACCATTTGTAGTTTTTGCAATTCAATGCAACACTTTATTTTAAAAAGGCTCCTTACTGTTCACTTAATATAGCCTTAAGTTAATGTCCGTTATATACAGTTACTGAGGATTACCTATGATCCATCAGAAAGATGGTATTTCTTTATAATCTTTAAGAAATAGACGTTTTCAATACTCAGACTAGCGTGCTCCTCTTTTAATGTAGATTTAATAAATAATTCACATTTTAACAAATAGCAAGGTCTCTAACCCCCTAAACACCATCTCATAATTTGGGCTTTCTCCTGTTGCTAGAACCTGCCTTACTCTGAGCAAAGCAAGGGGGTTTTTTTGGTGGTATCTTTTATTGGATCAACCATTTAGCTGTCAGAGATGTTTAATGAGCGTTTGGGTACAAAGTACCCTTCTTATTTTGGGCAGGTATTTCATACTTCTGCTAAACAGCCTGATGACAAAGCATGGCTGGGTCTAGCCTGAGGAATTTGGGAAGGGTTTCTAAGATATTTCTTGGGAATAAACTGTAACAGGACCAGGGATAAGGGATTTTCCTTTAGTTTGGTTTTGGACTCTACTGCAGAAGTGGAGTTGAGCTGCTTGTGCCAGAATCTGAGTGTAAATACTAACATGTAAAAGAGTTTGTAAAAGGCAACTGCCCAAATAAACTGGTGGTCTGGAGGTTGCTAGGTGCCAGGCCAGGAGAAGGCAGCGTGTGCACGCTGGTGAGAGTAGATTGTGGCTATGCTGCGTGTTAAAAATATGAATGGTCACAACAGATATATACAGTCCCCCTTTCACAGGCGGGGTAGGCTCAGGAAGAGATTTTGGATTTATGTACACTACTGTTATAACAAACCCAAGAACCCTGGCCAAGAAGCATACCCTACCCACTCAAGCCGAATCTCAGCAATGAGGCAACACAAGCACCTTGGTGCGTCTCTGAACATGCTCCCTTAACACTAGCTCTTAAATAAGTTACCCTCAACCTGCCAGTCTTTAGCACTTCAGATTTGCATTTTTTCCTCCGTGTTTGAATATAACATTTGTTTTTGACAGATGATTACCTAAAGGATAATTATATTTAACCCTTCTGCTAATGGTACCAAAGAATAGAGGTCCTGTTGGTTAAAGACAACAGATTTTGTACCTACACTAAGACCAAACATGTTATACGACAACTGAGGTATGACAGGGTAAAAACACACTGGGCATTTTTACGCGTGTTTTGGGATGTGGCGCCAGGTGTTTTAATTAAAAGTGCCCACGCATCATGTGCATCAGAGTCCCCGCACTGAAAAAATGGCAGCAGGAAACTTTGAATTAAAAGCTCATCGAGTGTGTTTTATTTCAAAGTGTCCTGCTGCCATTTTTTCAGTGCGGGAACGCTGATATACATGACACAGAAGATTGCCAGAGATTGCCACGTCAATTTCCGTACTCCAGCAGACTCAATTAATCAAATCTGCTCCGATGCACTGGATTTCCAGCATGTTGGAGCAGGCTCCCCACACATCTGTACGAGCCCATTGTGCTCATGGTCCCACAATACCCAAGGCTTGCCCTAAATCCAGTTGTCACAGAGAGACCGAATCATAATGGGATAAGCCAGAATAAAGGTACAAAGCCTGATTTTGTACAATCAAAGACATCAGTGGAAGATTTTTTACAAGGCCCAAAAAGACAGGTAAGCACACAACTCCCATGGGTTCTCAAGTGAGAGGTGTGCACCAGCTTCCCTGACTACTCTTTTGGCTGTCAAATTTATACCATGATTCCTTCAGAAGGTCCATTGTTAAAAGTAATGCCATCCACTGAAAAGTGCTATTACTTGTAAGTTGCTTGCAACTCCCTCTTCTGATCTAGCGACTACCTATTTTATATACCTACTGAATGTGAGTCCATTTGACCCACCTAATGCAGGAATTTCAAACTAAGGGCAAAAATATACCATAAGTAACCACCAAACTACAGAAACCCTACATGCATCTCCATTGCTGGGATTATGGAGAAAAAAACCCACATTCTATGATTTACTTGTTTTCTATGTAAATGCAAAATGTTTACATTACACCAACTGAACTACCTAGCCTTTTGAACTGGCAGTACAATAAACACAAAGCCAAATATAAAAGGAATCACCTAGAGTATCTTGAATGTTTCTTAGCGCTAGCAATCTTTTCAAGATTAGAATTCATCTATAACCAAAGTATATTATCCAATAGTTTTATTGCCTCGGTTGAGCCAACTGCTCTATGGTGCAAGGTGCTGTACAAATATACAAGTATAAGCAACTCTTAATCAGAAGCCTGCAAAACATTTCTCTAGAATTGTTATGTTCCTGTACTCCTATCTGTGACAACAGGAATATTCTAACAGGTGGAGTTAGGGGCCACATGGATCCTTCAGCACTGAAGTCAATCAATAGCATTACACTGGCACAATTACTGAAGAGACATCAAAATGAGAGCTAGCCTATCTTTCCACTAGTTTGAGGGGAAGTGTCAAGTCACCATGCTCATATATGGCACCATCCAATCTTGGCTATTATTCCTTTTCAGGGCTCCTTACAATTCAGGGGGTGGCAGAAGGGAAGGAGAAAGATTTACTTACCTCTTGTGCAGTCAGGGCATGCTCCCCTGCTAACAGCAGCATACTTAGGCCTCCCATTTGTGTAGGATCTGTTAAAAAGTAAAACCAAGTATTAATGCAATTCGTTCACATGCTGAAAGAACAGTTTGCCAGCAATGCAAACCTCTACAAAAGGCTGCTTGTCACAGATACTCCTAGAAAGATGCCATAAAGCTAGTCAAAGAAAATCACAAATAACCATTTTCCATACCCACTGGAATAGACTCCCAGAGCTGTCTGAGGGGACTTAATTGGATTTGTGTGCTTAACACCCCATCGTGTGGCATTATGATTTTACTGTCACAGATTTCATGTATTACAGAGATGAATATTTTTTAAATGGCAACTGGAACAATCTCACACCAAACACACACAAAGGAAATATTCTTTCTAATATTGCCAACCGTTACATGTGAACGGACAAAAGCTTCAGAGTCAGGGAGTGACCCACTTCCAGTTACAAAACAAATAAAGAGAAGGGACCATATCAAAGATTAAGCTTCCTTTCAACCAAAGAGGTAACTCTGCTTAAGCATCTGTGAAGAAATTTTTCTAGTGACTTATTGTTAAAACTTGAGCTAAATTCAGTGCTGAAGAGTGCTAAGCTGACAACTCTGAAGAACGAAGCACTGATACAGGACAGGAGTTGAATGGGCATCTTGCCCAAACGTTACCTTGCCAAGGTACTATATTTGGGTAAAGTAATTCTAAAAAATAAATGTAGACATTTCCCTCCCTTGAACCTTCTTGTTTTCAGGAGTTTTAACAACAAAAAGTAGAGAGAGCAATGAAAAGTGATGCTATATGGTTAGAGAGTGCCCTCTTTGGGGCATATCAAAACACACGATTATTCGCTATTACTAACTAATTGATAATAACATGGTGCCTGGAGCTACAATCCAGGCTGGGACCAGATTACACTTGGTGATATACACAGTAAGGCAATGACTGGTCTGAAGAACTCACAAACCAGAGAAAGCACAGGTGAAATGAAGTATCTTTCCTTGATGATACAAACAGTACAATGAGCAGAGAGCACATGGCTAAAGGGGGCAAAGACAAATCCTGTAGCAACTGGCTTTTACTTCCCCTGAGGTAAGTGAAAGCTAAACTATGGTAACTTAATCCAGAGGTGGATTCATACTTTTTGGGGCCCTGGGCGAGAAGAGGAGGATTAGGGGTCCCCTTCCATGGGAGCTGGGCTTCAGCATGGGGAGAAGCCCCTTCCTCCCTTCCCTTCCTAGTGCTGGCAATGCGGAGATGTGCGATACAGTTCTTGCTCACTCACTCACTTTTATGGTGAGCAATATAAAGTAAAGAAGAAGAGATCTTTGCATACTTGCTGGTGTCTAATATGCAAATAAGCATGCAAATAAGCCTTATTTGGATCAAAATTGAAGAATAATTCTAATATTATAAAAGCCTTAATCTGTCTGCCTGTCTGTCTGTCCATAATGCTTTATTCGCACTCTTACTGGCTGACTGAAACAGCCAAATAGAGTGCAAATAAGCATTCAAACAGGTGGCAGTGTGGTGGAGCACTGCCACAATGGCAGGGATACAGGGGATAGAGCAGGGGGGAGGCGAAGCCAGCTGTGCCTTGCTCCACCCCCCCTCCCCCCCCCCCCCTCTCTCCAGAGGCAGTGGCAATGGAGTGGACAGAATGGGGAAGGCAAGGCCAGCAGCATTTTTTTTTTTGGGGGGGGGGGGGGGGAAGAGGACACGACACACTTAGACAGATCTGAATGGCATTGTGTAGTGGAGCGTGCACCCCTGTCCAATGCACTGCAGACAAGACACCCTACAAGGGTCTTGTGATTAGCTTCTCAGTAGCCAGCTTCCAGTGGGAGGATCTTGGCTACATGCTTACTTGATGGAAACTGGGGACTTCTTCGTAGTTTGCTCCTGTGGCCACTGGCTAAGGGCAAGTGATACTCAGAGGCATCCAAACCCCAAGCCCAGATGTAGGATGCCTGCCAATGGATTTGGGAGTATCTGAAGCTAGTATCTGAAAGCTGAAAAGTCTGGGATGGAGGATACTTGCCAATGGTAGTGCCACATGTGGTGTGCAAATGATTGAGTTTTGCTCAATTGAGAAGATTCGGAACTCATTTAGCTAATTTGACCTGGAATAGGAAAAAAATTCCACAAAAAAACCCAAAACAAACAAACAAGCAAACAAACAAAACCCCCAAAAACACCCCAACAACAAAATATGTGGAGGCACGAAGAGATTACGTAGCTTCATCAAGGTTAGACATATAGTATATGGTAGAGCTGGGAACAAAGCCCTGGCCTCCAAAGTCCTAGTTCAGAGCTTGAATCACTAATTTATTCTTCCTGTCTCTATTAAACAGTTACTCTCATAGGATTATCACTTTTTATCTTCATACTAATGATATAGTTGAAGCAACTGAGGGCAAAGCTGTCTGATGAGACTGAAGAGGAATACAAAGACTCTGCCTGACAGCAGCTGAGTCTGGGTCCACTGATGTTTTAGAATGACGTTATTGCCCTCCCACAGCAAACAATACTAAAAGCATATTCAGAATTTCCCACTTCATTTTTCAGGAAAAAATGAGGGGGAAGAGGCAAAATAAGAGTGCAAAGTCACATTACTACTAGGATGGACAAAAATAAGCTTCGTCAAAGAGAAGATACAATGTCTTGGTACTTCCTCAGACAGCAACTTGTTCACAAGCATAATGAAAATATTCTGAGACAGAAAGGCTGGCAGATGTAAGGAGAGGTCCCAGGCACACTACTGAGCTAAAGTACTGCCCTGTTAAGCCCAGGCTGCAGAGGCCATCCGTCTTGGAAAGGACATTTCGCCAGAAGATCAATCAAAAGGCATTGATAGGGAAGAAGCTATTGCCCCAGTGGAAGCTTCTCACAGCAAAAGGAAAGGGGTCATTCTGGAGGTAAAAGGATGGCATACCTCACTGTACAACAGGATGATGCACATAACAACCCATTCCAAACCCTTCTCCTACTTGCAAGGGTTTTTTCCCCCCTACAAAGATGGTCTTTGTTCCCCGCACCCCCTTTAATTGTAGGATGCGTCTTAGGAGTTTTTTCAGTAAGCATTCAACAGATGCTTAAACCATCTATTTAAAAATAAAAATCAAGAGGAGGAAACAAAATGACAGTTTAGTGGAAAGTGAGAGTTTAATTTGGTGCTTAAGAAGCTAAAGAATACTTGTGCTACAGCTGTAGGGGAGGGCTGGAGGTTGGATGTCTGCTCTTTATGAAGAGAAAAATCCACCTACCAGGCTTTCAAATTGCAAACATAAGATATTAAAAAATAAAATGTACATTTGAAGAGACTGCCTTAAAATTTGCATCTGCTTGAGTGCATGTGTTACTTATGGCACTAAGAACATACAGATATGAATAATGTAATGGTATAAATGTCATTTTAAAACTATTTACAGGTATTTCCCTATAATGAGGTATTCCCTTTTCTCATTAAGAGCCTGATTCACAAAAACATATTAAATATTAATACTATAATGGAAGCTGATTTGTGGCCTTCACTGAAGCTTTTATTATTGCTAAAACTAACAACAGGCTCACTGTTTGGGAGTGATGAGTTTTACTACTCTGGGACTATAATAGAGGGGTGGCTAGGAATTTTTAAACCAAGCAATTTTTTTCCAGGTGGAAAATGCTGATTCATCAAAACCATGGTGGGTGGGGGGAGGAAGTGTTGCAGGAATGTGCCACTCGCAGTAAAACTTCATTGGGTTCAGGTTGGAATTTCTGGGAGAGAGAGAGAGAGAGAGAGAGAGAGAGAGAGAGAGAGAGAGAACCAGTGAGTTGTGCAAGTGAGAGTGTGCGCACCTGCATATGCACATGGCATGCAAAAAATCCCTCCTCTGGCCGATTCTAACAAGGTATATAAATCTCTAATCTCACACACTCCTGCTATTTGCTTCAGTCACTGAGATAGGCAGTCACTTGTGCTTTCACCACTGAGACATACAGTCACTCTCTGCCTACCCGTCTCATTCGCTCCTGCTGGAGATGTTCCACTTTGTATAAATAGTTAAATATACACTGGACCAAAGAGACAGACTCTATAGGCCAATGGTTATAGTACTTGCACAGGGTACAACAAAGCAGTTCAAGACATACTCTAATGAATATTTAATTATTTACCAAAATGGAACAGATCCAACTAGAGACAATTAACTCAAACTAATTAATACCCGCATTCCAGATGAGTGACCCTAGCACCAAGCAACTAGCTATTCAGTGGTGATTAGGGGTGGAGGCAGTTTCTGCCTTCCTGTTCATCTCTCTGGTTTTTCACAAAGCTTCAAAAAGGTACTGAGCTCATCCTAAGAATGGACAAGATTTTGAACTTTAAAATGTTTTGTTGGATAGAGAAACTGTACAAGACAGACCCACTGCGCAGAATACCCATTTTGCCTTATGTCCGCTAACACAGCGCATCCAAGACATCTTGTAAAAACACACTTGATTCCAATATACATATTAGGAGTTGAGGAGAAACAGTACCTGTGACACTGTATAGAAAATCCGAGTGCTGTATTGGGCATTATCTACCCAACAACAGCTAGCACAGGAGGAAAAGGGGAAGCTTACTTTACAGACAGCACGCCCTTCTTTAAAAAAAAAAAAAAAAAAAAAAAAAAAAGTGTGCGTGTGTGACCATTATAGAGCTGAAGAATGTGTTGCATTTGAAAGCTTATCTAACTCTGTTCCAACTATGAAGTTGGTCCAATAAAAGATATCATCCAAAGAAATCCTTACTCATATCCATTCTTCTGCTAATTCCAGGAGGACTATTTGTGAAGAATTTTGCCCTACATCCTAGTTTTCTTAATATTATTGCATATTAAAGTAAAGGGAAAAAAGCCTTTTACAATCAACATCAAGTGAAATTGCTGTGTGGGATGATCTTGACATGGTACATTTTTCTTAATTCTAGGCAAGGCATTACTTCACGATGCATGTCATTTAAGACAGTATCAATGGTTTCAGATACTCTATACTTTTTCACTGCTTTCTATACTTATTCAGCTACTTCTGGTTCCTTGGCAACAGTCAGTGCAGATGTTAAAGCTAGTTATTTTGGATATAACATAAAGAGAATGGGATACATTTTGTTCTGCAGGAGAAGAAAGAAATTCGGAGGTACATTTACCAGCAACTGGTACAGAGTAGACATAATTGTTCTCCAAACAGTAAAGTAAAGATTCATCATTCAGTGATATTAACTTCCATTATGAGCTAGTCAGACACGAGCTAGTCATAATTTTGCAGGCTAACTTTGTACTGAGGAACCATCTATTTATCACTAGTGGGTGCATCTGGGCAAGAACAAGACCTGAAATCCTACCAGACTATAGCAGAGAATTCCTAGGAACATAAACAAGGATAGTCTTGCAGCTAAAGACATCGGGGCTGGGATTCAGGGGAACTACATTAATATACAACTTGGATCTTACTAATCAGACTGTTGTTCTGGAAGTATTTGCTTCATTTACTTAAATTATGCACATACTTAACATTTTTTGTGTTTAAAAAAATATAATGATATGAATACAGCTAAGCAAGTGCATAGTTATTTGGATGTCAGGGCCAGGACTTGTAAGCTGTCATCTTCTGCTTGAAGAAATCTGTTTGCCTTGGCATAGATGGTAGATCTCTTTACACTTACCAGATCCCACCAGAAATCTAGTGTCTGGTTCCTCCACTACTTCTACAAAGATTGACTGATTACCCACTCTTCAAATTGTTATGTCTATTTTTAGAGGGGGTATATCATGTTCTATTTAACTAAAGCATGTTAGGGTAGGTATAACCAATTCCTGTTAACTGTTCATCAGGTCTTTTTAAAGACATTTAAAAGACCATAAAGGTCAACATTCTTCTGATGGTAGAAGCCAAATGGAATGAAGATTATGACAATCTCAGTTACCAGGTTCCCATACAACAGACATCACAAAATTATGTAGTGTGCAGAGATTCCTATTGAATTATAGTTCACAGTTCCTCCAAGAAGCCATTTCATTAAAGGAAAGTTCATAGAGCTGGAACGGGAAAAAAAAAATGGGATTTTTTTTTATCCTTTCAAACCTGCTCCATAAGCAAAATTTTCCCTACAATTTTGTCTGAAAGTTATCCAGGGCAGAAAATACTATCCACCTGTCACACATTTAGCACAACCCAGACAACACCTGAAAAAGTTTCAAATTTGACAATATAGATAGAGTCTATTTTTTAGAAAGGAAGATTATTTTTATCCCCTTCTAAATAACATCTAGTTTCTGCCAGTTTTAGGCTCAGAAGCTGCTAACATTCAAGTACATTAATGCCCATGTTTACCAAGGTCATATTCTTCTATGTTCTGGTAACACTTAGTCATCACTGTCATTCGTGGAACAGAGGATAATCGGCCCATTGCTACAGTATTTAGTTGACTATAAGACAACACCCCAATAATTAGATTCTATATATGAAATATTTATAAATTTGTTATAATTTTCCAGGTATAGAATCTAATTATTAGAGGTTTCAATCTAATTATTGGAGGTCTGACTTTGTCCCCCCTCTCACTGCTACAGCTGGGAAAATAAATCTGGCAGGTCAGGTTGCCCCCTTGTCCTATGCCCCACAGCTTCTTCCCCCTGCAGCCTCTTCCCCACCCTCCTTTCTGTCATGCCCTGCTCTCCCTGAGCACATGGAATTGAAGGGCAAATTTGAAAACACTGACTTTGAAATAAACATACCTGGAGTATTTTGCATATAGGCACATTACTTAAGTTAATCCAGAATTGATGCATTTCACTCTTTTTGAACTTGCTGCAAGTTTTAGCACACTTTTAAGTAGCACTTTTGGCACCTTCTTACATATAGTATGAACTATGCATGATACTAGTCCAAAGCAAAAGGCTCATGGTTCACTGGTTCTGAGGGCAAGCAAAACTTGGGAGCATCCGAACGCCAAGCTGCTGGGCTTGGGCCTGCACGTAGGATGCCTGCCAAAGGATATGGAAGCATCTGAAGCCCCAGGTGGGGTGGAGGATGTTGCCAGTAGTAGGGCCACTTATGGTTCTTGACTAACTCACAGATTTGGAATTGATTTGGCTGGTTTGGACTGGAACACAAAAAAGTCTCTTAAAAAAAGATTCCTATTAATATGTTTGTCCAATTTGGACCATGTGTTTTATGGTCATGCCCAGTGTTGGCTGCATTTAAATCATCTTCTTTGTTGGTTTCTATTACTGATCACATGGTGCTTTTGGCAGCAGTTTAATGATAGACAGTATATTTAATGACATTTCCCTGTATGCAAATAAGGGGAAAAACCTCATCTTATTGCAGGTGTAGGTCTGATTTACCATATTTACTCAAATATGCCTTTTCTAGATTAAGAAAAGAGCAGATTTAATTTTATTAGTTTTAAAATCAATTTTAATCTACTGGATCTTTAATGTTAGAGACAGCGTGTTTCATCAGATATTTTCATCCACAGGAACATTGCTCATTAACACCTTCAACTTTTCTTTAGTGGTTACCAGCACATTACTCCTGTTGGCAGTCAGCTGCTAAACATAGCACAGTGCTCCATGAATTTGAAAGAAAGAACAGCATGCTTTTTTTTCCCTCTCATTTTCTGAAGAGTGGAAAGATCTAACTTTAATTAAAAAGGGGCATAAACCATAACATCAGAATCCGTGACACAAGTTATTATAAGTTCTTAGAGGCCAGGATTTTGGATAGCACTTTTAAGTGCTTCAATTCATCCTCATTCCAAATAATATACAGGTTTTAAACAATGCTTAAGAGCTATGTCCAACTTTCCTGATTTGAGACATGACAGGGGACTGAATCATGACAGAAGTTAGACAGAATACCTCTTCATTCCATCAAGGTAACATCATCACTGGCAACTGTGATAACACTAGTAGGGAATCCAAGCTCACCTGCTATTCCAAAATTAAGCTGAGGCATATCTTCAGTCTTTGCCACTTTTTTGGGGCTTGGTAAATCTTTCACAGAGTCTGATGGGAAAGCCCACAGTTTCTTCCTGTTTGTAACAGTGGATGACTGGGTTTTCACAGGCTTATTTGTTGCGGGACACCACTTGTAGCCAGGGTTTGCCTTCATAAATGCATCCTTGTACTAGGAGAGAAGGGAAACATGTATCAGCAAAAAGGGAAAGAAGCAAGTAAACAAACAAAATACAGTCTTATCTGCTGTGGCTATTTGATATTTATGAGACAATGGGAGAATACCTTCTTTTTAAGATAGCTGCATTTAGTGTGTAGCCTAGCTTTGCCTTAATCTAGCAAAAGCACTGATCATATACTTGAAATTCAGTTTGACTACCAAGACAAACTTTACAATAGGAAAAGCTGGATTTCAAAATAGCAGTTTTGATCCTCATCAGGGTTTACCATTGCCAGCACATTTTACCCTTGCTCTTGCAGCCTCACCCATACAGAGAGTTTTCCAGTGCCCTCAAGGAGCCTCATGAAGATCTCCCACTCCTTGGATAGAATGGGACAGCCATTTAGATTATACTCATTCACAGATGCAATCTTGGTTTGTTTTCCTACTGTTAAAAACATACATTTGTAGATAAATGTGGTAGGATTACACATCTCCTTGCTATGCATCAACTTTTCTTTGGACAGTTTAGCTTTTGAGTTTATCTTCTTTTCAAGGCCAGTTATATTTCTGGGAAAATAAATGGTTACTGATACCATCGCATTTTCAGTGGCAGTTCATCAGATAATTTACCTCATGCTCACATCCAGAATTTACAACCCTGTCTGACAATCTTTAGCATTAGAATACATTGTGGCTGTTTAAAACCTTCTGTGGCCTTGAGCGCACAGAATACATGTTACAGTAAACTAGGTACATTCTTGACATTTGACAGCAGAACCAACTTAGCCACTCTATAGAGACTAATGAAAAATCTGACTCAAATGCAGTTTGGTACAGAGCTACATCTAACATATCTGATGATTATATTTTAATATTATTTGGTCAATAAAATAAATGCAACTATACACATAGTGTGTGTGTGCGCGCGCGCGCTTATTTTATTGACCAAATAATATTAAAATATAATCATCAGATATGCTAGATGCAGCTCTGTAACAAACTGCATTATATAGATAGATATATACATAGATATCAGCACATTTAAATTACAGGATTTGTCTCGCCAGTAAGGAAAAAGCCAAAGCAATGTTTGTAGTCATGACCAGGGATCCTGGTTTTCTCTTGTGTGATATTCCTACTCATACACTTAATCTGTCTTGAGGAGCTTTCATAAGCAAATAGGAAATGAGGTTATGGCATATTTAATATAAGATATACAATAAGAAAACAAACTTCTCTGAAAAAAAATTTGAGGTCATATTATAAAGGAACTATGATCTTTCAGTTTGCTTTGTAATCCATTCTTCAATGACTGAATATCCTGGTTCAAAGATGTCACTGGAAGTGGTGAAACATAAGCAGATGGCAGGAGAAGACAGATATCTAACTTGTGGAATTTTACTGGACATAATGCTGACCAAATGGGAACTGAGAGAAAAGATAATGGAACTGATGACAGGAAACTACCTTTTTGAACCAGTACTTATGTAAAAAGAGGTGAGAATTAGCTAGGTATGTTCTGTGTGCCACAAATCAGGAGTTTTTATTTACAGCTACGAAATACCAGATTAAAGAGAAAGGAGGTGGGGGGGGAGGGGAGGGTAGACAGTTAATGATAAATAATTTTCCATTCCTATAACTGCTCCCTTTTAGGGTAAAAAGTTACAGTATTATAACACTGCTGCTGCTTAAAGAGAATTTTGGGATCAAGAGAGATAAAAAAGGGTGCATTCTTCGGGCATGCAAGTGAGCCTCTTTTCTATGGGAAGTACCCTTTTGCCAAAGTACAATAATAGTTATATGCTATACATAAGCTCAAAGGAGGATCTGGGAAATTGAAAAAAAAAAAAAAAAAAATCAGTGGTGGCAAGGTAAAACAAAGGAGATCCAGCTCTATGCTGACAAACATGACATACATAGCTTTTTCCAGGCAATGAAAGCCATTTACAGCCAATATCCCACAGTTCTACTTTCCTGCGATCCCAGGATGGCTCAGCGCTCCTCAAAGACAACAAATCTATCCAAGCGAGATGGAAAGAGCACTTTGAGGCACTCTTGAACTTTGGCTTAACTGTGACAGATACCACCAAGTCCATCCCCTGACACTCTGAAAGGGGATCCCTCACCAACCCTCCTGTCTTAGAAGTCTGGTGTGCCATTAAGGAAGCCAAGAACAACCTCAAGGCTACTCGATCAGATGGCTTACTTGCTAAAACCTACAAGGCTGACAGTGAAGAACTGGCTCCAAGACTCCATAAATTTATACTTTATACCAAGGTGATAAGTCTGTGTGTGGGAACTACTGAGGTATGGCTCTCCTTTCCACAGCAGGGATCCTCATCCTCTCCCACATTTACCAAACAGTCTTCTACTTCTTGCTGAGGAAGTCCTGCTGGAATCTCACTGTGGGTTCAGACTATCCTGTGGGGCAATTGACATGATCTTTGTTGTCCATCAGAACCAACATCAGGATCTGAATATGGCCTTCATTAACCTTACTAAGGCCACTGATTCCATCAATTGTAAAGCAGTATGGAAAGTACTGGCCAGATTTGGATGTCCTGAAAAGTACATCAAGGTCCTGAGGCTTTTCAGGACCTTGATGACTGCACCTGTTCTTTGCAGCAGACTGGAGACAGATCTACTTGTCATCAAAATTAGGGGTCCAACAAGGATCTCATCACCCCAGCTCTGTTCTTTGTTTTTTTGACTGTCATCCTGGTTCTGATTAAGGACTACCTTCTTTCTGGAACTGATGCTGAATATCAAACAGATGGAGGGCTTTTCAACCCGAGATGTTTTCACCCAAAGACAAAAGTACCATCCTTGACCTCGAATATGCTGCATCATCTTTGTGTACACTAAGGAAAACCTTCAGACTGCACTGGATTTCTTTGGAGAAGCCTACTAAATTTTGGGCTTCCCTCTCAACATTGAGAAGACTGAAGTGCTCTATCAGCCTATCCCAGGCCATGAATGTGACCCCCTCCCCACATTACCATTGAGGGAGAGACCCTAGAGGTAATGTAGCACTTCCCCTACCTCCATAGCCACCTCTCAGTGATTGAACACTGATGAGGAGAACGTGGTCAGGATCTGGTGTGCAAGTGCTTCCTTTAGGAAATTGCTTTGGTATCTCTTTATTCATCACGATCTCCAGAAAAAACACCATGATCCAGGCCTACAACATAGTCATCATCCCTGCTCTCTTCTACAGATGTGAAGTGTGGGAGAACTATCACTGTCATCTCAAGAGCCTGGAAAGGTATCACCAATGATGTCTCTGGAAAATCCTCCACATCAAATGGGAAGATCACCACACAAACACCAGCATCCTTGCTGAAGCCAGTGTTACCAGCATTGAGTCAGTGATCCTCAAGCACTAAATTTACAGGGCTGGACATTGTGCGTGGATATCTGACTCTCAACTCCCAAAACAAGTGCTCTACTTCCAGCTTGGTAACAGCTGAGATCTCACTGTGCTGGACGAAAAGCTACAAGGACACATTGAAGGAAAACCTCAAGAAAACAGACGCTGAGATTAAGAGTTAAGAGGAGCTGGCTGCCAACCAACCCCAATGACACTGCAACCTCAATCAAGTGGCAGCCTGTTTTGAGGCAAAGCATCTTGCCCTCGAAGCAGAAAGGAGAGTGAAGGAAGGAAAAGGAGAAGAACCCCAGCCTGTGGCCTACCCTGTGGGAAACTTCTGCAGACAGATCTGTGGCTCAAAGATTAGATCTTCAAGACTCATCAGTGAGCTGGGGTAGAGACCATCATCAAATCAAGGGATTGCCAATGATGACAAGTTCTTTAGGGTAATATGCAAAAATGAGCATTTACTCTTTTGATACAAGAATCTTTAAGTGAAGAATCTCAGTCATGCCAGCTGTCATGTGGCAAAAGGCAAGGAGTTAATCTCCTTGGATTATTGCTGGTGGTGGTCCAGGATGTGCTGCCATACAACTCAGAGTACAGAAAGGAGAGACTGCTTTCTCCCAGTTGCCCTTTGTGAGAAGTTGTTCAGATGCTTGTTGTGTCACAGTTACAGGACAGAACAGTAAGCCTGAGGCCCATCTCTTACCTTGATAGAAATCCTGTTCCTTTTTGGTTCACTTTGCAAAGTATTTATCAGCACAACTGCTATGGATTTGGAATGCTTAGCCTTTATGGGAGGCTACCAAATATTACTAATCTTAGCCAAGGAGGTCTGAGAACTTCTAAGGTATTAGCAGAGACCCATTTCATAGATTTCATAGACATTTGGGCTGGAAGAGACCTTGGAAGATCATCGAGTCCAGCCCCCTGCCCAAGGGGCAGGAAGTCAGCTGGGGTCATAGGATCCCAGCAAGATAAGCATCCAAATTTCTCTTGAAGGCGTTCAGTGTGGGTGCTTGGCAGGCTATTCCAGACCTTGGGGGCTCAGACAGTAAAGAAATTTTTCCTTATGTCCAGCCTGAAACAGCCTTGCTGAAGTTTATAGCCATTCGACCTTATCATCCCTTGGGGTGCTCTGGTGAACAATCATTCCCCCAGATCCTGGTGAACACCCCTTATAAACTTATAGGTGGCCATCAGATTGCCCCGAGCCTGCACTTTTCCAGGCTAAAGAGCCCCATAGCTCTCAGCCTGTCGTCGTAAGGTCTGTTTTCCTGACCTCTGATCACGTGTGTGGCTCTTCTCTGCACTCTCTCAAGCTTCTCCACATCCTTTTTGAATTGCAGGGCCCAAAACTGGATGCAGTGCTCCAACTGCAGCCTCATCAAGGCTTAGTACAACGGGAGAATGATGTCCCGGGATTTACTTAAGAAGCATCTATGGATGCAAGTCAGCGTTTTGCTTGCTTTGCTAGCTGCAGCATCTCGTTGAAGGCTCATGTTCATCTTGTGGTCAATCATGACACCCAAGTCTTTTTCATTCGTTGTGCTAGCCAGCGTAACACTGCCCAGCCTATAAGGATGCTGCAGGTTTTTCCTCCCAAGGTGGAGAACCTTGCATTTTTCGGTGTTAAACATGCCCTTCATGCCCATTTCTGAATGGGCATGAAGACTAACCCACCATCTTCCTGAATTCTTTTGGGTGCTTACTTCCTTTGGGGCAGAATAAGGAGTTAAAATGTGCTCACATCTATTCACACACCCTCAGTGCAATTACCTTTTACACAACATGTGAAAAAACATGGAAAGTGTCCTTTGCCTACTGACGAATCCAGGAAACAGCATTTTGAAAGTCTTTGTCTCTTATACAGGTACTGCAATTTTTTGAGAAAGCAATATTCATCTGAATTGCAAAACTGCATGCCTCTGGCAGTATCATCATTGCATGTATGTCTCCTTAACTTTAATTTCTGCCTTACTCTATCAACTGTCAGTTTCCACCTCCAGACTGTAGCAAGGACATGGATGATTCACTTCAGAAAACAGGAATACTGAGTGATTCTTTTGTGTGAAGTTTTGTATTTATAGGAAAGCCTATAAAAAAAAAAAGTGTAAGTACTGTTGACCCACATATTCTTTCTGTGTGTCTTGAATGGGACGTACGTATTAGATACAAAAATTAAAGACAGTGGCACCTCCTACTTTTTTCAATTCAGCTTGAACAGCTCAATTTACTAGTGAACATGCGTCACAAATAGCATCGTTGTGAAGAGAAGAAAATACACAAAGAAACAGCTTTGCTTTCCATTGTTAGAACAAGCAGCCCACGCATGCATCAGATTTTCTGCTCAGGGAACTAAAAGTCTAGAGTCTCTAGCAATGAGTAACATGGCCCTCCAATCAGCTTTATTGCTTCAAAAATGGTTTTATAGGTTAATATGGCAATCTAACAAGTTGTTTATCAAATCATAACAAATGCTACTTGTGAGATAAAGTAGAGCTAAGCTTGTAAGAGCAAGTAAATGCTGGTTTCAGAGCAGGTAAAAGTGCAGCACTATGTTTACTGGACTTTTCCTAGGTAAAGCCAATAAATTACCTCTGATTAGGGCTTTCAAAGGGGCAGCTGATTAAGATCAAGTACGTAACTTCCTTGTATTCTTTCAAAATCCAAGTTTTCAAGCTTAAAAATGTGAAGGACAGCTTGAAAGATAGATGCCTGACAGCTCTAAAGGACTGATCAGGCACAACATTCTTTGTTTTGTGAGTCAAAGGTATCCAAAAACTACTGAAGACAACATTTATTTTAAAAGTTAGCAAGTCAAGGCCTAAAATGAGGACATATACGCAATGAAATGTAGTATAACACATCCTAGAATATAACATACAACTTGTTTTTGAAAGGAAGAGGTGATGAAGATTTTTTCCAGAGTTATGGCAGTATAGAGGAGGGGCAGGACCTAACCTTCAGCTGACTCGCCCTCTTTCGTACTTAACTAAAGCTGAAACCCTAGTTGTTGCTGAAGCCTGGGTGGATGTATGATTTTGAAAAAAAGTAGAGTCTCCAGAGCTGTGAAATAGAAGGTTAGCTTGATTAGTGGGACATCAAGGCCATTAAAAAGGAGAGACAATTGTTCACACCTTCAGGATGAAGGAAAATGAGCCATTAAGTCAACTGACTCCCTCAGCAACCTGAACAGAAAGGTCAGAGCTGTTGCAATGTGGAATAAAAATCAATGGGGTGCTTCTATCTCCATCAGAAAAAGCAGCTTCCTCACTTAAACCTACACACATCTTAGTTTTGGGGAGCTGATTTTTTGGGGGAAAGATGTGTGCTGTATGTGAGAAAATATGTTATTTGCATGATGCTTTATAGGGAGGTACTCCAAACAAATACCAAACACACCTCTAGGTAAAAGCTAACGGAGATGCCAGGGCCTATTGTTTCCTTTGTTCAACCAACTGAATAGTTTCTTAAGACTTCCTAGTTTAGAGTCCCCACATATACCAGTGTGCTCGGACATGGTACCTATTAGCATGAACTGCAATGGCATTATGCAGAGCACTGTTTGGGAGTTCAGAACCTGAAATGCCCTGTATGCCAGACAAAGTAAAGCAGTGCATGGCAATTGTCCAAGAGTAGCAGATATAACACAACAAGAAGCTTTCAACCTGCTTTATAAGATGCCATTGCCATGTTGGGATTTGATTGGGTTAGGATAACCCACATTCAGCACTATGGCATTAGAGGCTTAATGAGTAAATACCAAATGCAGCAATCTGAGATCTCATGTGAAGGAAAGGAATCGAGGCTGAAATTCACCAAGGTACTTATGTGTCCTGAAGTTTAAGTAAGCATGTACATCCCGTTGACTTCAGTGAGTCTTACTTGCATGTAAATGTGGTTCTGAACAAGGCTATTTTCTCTGAGCCAGGACCAAAATCATCTAGAATACCAACATCCTACTCCTACAAGTACTGAGCCAGGACAACATAATCTTGTGACAGGTCTATACACAGAGCTAATTAGATCCAATCTAGTTAACAAAGACACTAAACCTTTATCTAGCTGTAAAAAGATATTGAACAAGGAATTGAATGGAGTCTTCCCATCACAATCTAAAACCTTAGTTGATAGGTATCCAAAATGTCAGAGGAATCCAGATGCATCTCAATCTACCCTGACACAACCTTAATAAAGTCCTTAACAATAGAAGTTAAAAGCAGTAGCTCTTGGCAGAGCTGTAATTGGCATGACAATTCATATCATGTGGTATATCCTTGTTTCAATGGCCAGTACTACCTGAAGGAAGCAGTGAATGCCTTGCATCAATAGGTCTCCACTGTTCATTTGCAGTCACATATTACCAGCACCAAAACCATCACAGCCAGGTCTGTCCACATCCTTAACAAGCTGTGAGTGTAACTATGAGATTTAACTAATGAAATAAAAGGTCATTTGACATTTGAATCTTTACAGTTCATGTTTTCCAAATTTATTTCGACAACCTGAGGGCTAGAAACATGGCTGGTTTGTTTTTTAAGATTCTCAGAGTCATGTGAATTCAGGCGTTTAGGATTTCCCAAGAACAACCAGAAATATGACAAAGATTGACAATTGATATGCCCTGTGAAGGGGATGGTTCGCACTGTTTCATACAGGGCATCTCCATTAGGGAAGGCAAATATTTGTTTTTTTCCATTTTAATGCTACTCCCAAGCAAACAGCAAAACAAGGTGCGAGCCCAGTTGACTTTGACAATGAAATGGCTGGAACAGCCTGTGCAGTTAGAGCTCTGTCAATGTGTGGCAAGAGCATGGATTTATCAGGCTCCCTCTACATGTTACATTTATGCCACACAATTAATGTGTTAATCACAGCATAGATGGGAAAGGTTCTACATATTAATCTAATTTAAAGTGTCAATAAATAGGAAATGAGCCATGAAAACATTCCACGGCTAATGCAGAACATTTTTATGGCTGGTTTCTATAGTGCGTTAAAATGTAACATATGGCCAGGGCCAACAATCAGTTGATTGTCTGCCCCACACTGCACAGGGGCTAGTTTGAGACCCTGGTGCAGTGCAGAGCCGGAGACGATAATCAGCTGATTGTTGGCCCCAACGTGGCACTCCTCTTTCAATCTGCCAGTGTAGGGGGAGCCCCGGTTCTCTCAGTACTTGCAAAAAGAAATAGTGAGATTAGGATCTGATCTCCAATCCAAAAATCGCTCCCCCTGCCACACATGTTTGGCACAGCAGGAGACTCGACTTTTCGGATTGGGGACTGGATCACATCACACCTTCAACTAAATGCATATACTAGGGATCTCATACTGCTCACCAGAGGAAACAACTCAGATGGCCAGGGTCTTAAGGATACAAAGAAATATTTAAAAACAGATTCCCACCCCCTCATAATGCATAAGCATCAAGGTCTATAAAGTGATTTGAATACATCTAACCAGAAGAATGGGAAGGGGGAAGAAAGGAAGGGTTGGGGGTGGGCAGGGAGCAGAGAATTCATTTTAATGGTGAACAAGTGAATAAAATTACAAGTAAATAAAATAGTTATCATTCTAAGTAGCTAGAAAGCCATATTCTCAGTGAAGCTGTAAATACTGGGGCAGGGGGCTGGACTTGATGATCTTCCGAGGTCCCTTCCAGCCCTGATGTCTATGAAATCTATTAATGACAGTGAGCATTGCTGGTTCTCCCAAAAACAGTCAGTAGCCTATGAAGCTTTTGCCTTGAACACTCAGGAATTTCACAGCATCTGTAGTGTACCAATCAGCTCTACCCCTACTGAAGACAACAGCAGAATTCCCATTGACTTGCCTATGAACCCAGAATGCATATTAATATAGCAAAAATTCCAGTATTTTTAAAAACTGGGGTCAGCTTTTCAATAATAGGTAGATATCTGAGGGGGCAGGTATGCACCTAGTGGGGTTTTCAAAGATGTCTAAGTGAATTAAATACCTAATTTACCCCAAATATCAACAAGATTCAATGCCTCACTTGCTTACAAGCTTTTGATAAACTCATTTAGCAACTTCTTACTTATTCAGGTGTTTAAAGACATTTGAATATCTTATGTTGGTGCCTACAGTTAACATTTCTAAATGAAAACTTAGGTACTTAAATAAATACATGCCTATTTCTGTAAACTTTGGCTATTTACAGTTAAAAAACAAATTTCTGAGACTTCACAACAATAATAGCACTAGAGCAGAAGGCTTTCTATGGGATATTTCAAGCCATCATTTTATCTTAAAATACAGGTCTGTGACTGGCTAAACCAGGGGTTTCAAACAAACAGCCTGAGGGCCAGATATGGCCCTCAGAGTCCTAACATCCGGCCCCCCTGTACTGCTCCTGGATCTGATAAGACCCAGTTGGGGCACAGCAAATGCCCGTAGTGCAGGACTGATCCATGGGCTGCATCTGGTCCATGGATTCCTTCCCCCAGCATACCTGATCCAGTGGCTGCTCCAGCCAATCTGGAACCTGAACCATACTGTTTACGGCACAGTCTAGCTGAAGCAGTAGCAACGCTGTAACATGGTGACCATCCTGGCTGGATTGCACCACACGCAATGGCCAGCTCTGGAACATGTGCCTCAAAGTGTCATACTGGCCAATCTGGGACCTGCACTGCAGCTGGTGCCATGTGCTATTTGGTCCCTTAGGTGCTGGGATAGGCACTGTGAGGCACAGCCCAGCAGGGCGGCCAATGCATGCAGGGCAGCTGCCACTCTGCTGGACTACACTGCATGTGCTGCCCATTCTGGCCACTCCAGGATCTGCAGCATGGGTCCCAGGCCAGCTGGAGCAGCCACAGGATTAGGTATGCTGGGAGAAGGGGAGGTGGCAGGGGTCTGTGGGCCTGATCCAGTCTGTGGACCAGCCCTGTGCTACTCATTTGGCCTGCCAGACCAGATAACTTTGACAATTCAGGGCTAAACAATTATCAAAAAAGTTTGCATGAAACTGGTTTTTACAAGCATTGCAATACAATTGAGTTATGGTGTTATCCCCTCAAGATAAGACTAACAGCAAAATCAGGCACTAAACGATATCAAGTAATGCATTGCAATGGGGTTTTGGTTGTTTTTTCTGCAGTTTAAGCCTGTCTAGGAAAAGAGCCTAAAAACATTAGATTATGCGTTCTAGCTACTAATTACTGCTGCATTGTACAACTGTTTGAAGAATAAAAAGTATACACTTTAACTTATACACGATCCTGGAACTAATTTTAATGATTTGAACTCAGATTGGTTTACTGTTTTTCTCCAGTAGTAAAATACAATATCTGATGCCAAAGAAAATGAATAAAACCACTACAGGAACAGTGATTTATACACTACTATGATTAATAGTTTCAGATCTGTCGCTTCACAATGGGTGCTGCAATTATTTTCTCCTTTAAAATGAAAAAGTTTCTTTCAGCAACAGGAAGCATTTAAAAAAAAAAAAAAATCACATTCCCCAAAACGTTTTTGTTCCCATGATTTTTTTTTCTTTCCACTTCCCAAAATTTCTACTGTTACTCTTCCTTTCACCAGTTCCCTGATATAGGCTATAATAGTCTTTCTGAAATTGTTTACATGTGAAGTTATAAAATATTTGTAAAGTTTGTACAAGCCATGTATAGTGCTTCACTTTTCCCTACTATTTCTGAACATGGCCCGAGAGAGAGACTCCAGAAATAAGTAAGTGCATCTCTCCAGAGAGCTCTACAACTTAATGAAGCACTCCCTGGGTAGCCAATATTCATGTACAATTGGCAACAGTAGCAAATGATCCCAAGTACTATACAAGTTATGGATAATTGTCCCCTTAATTGTTCTAAGGAAAGCTACAACTCAGGCTCCATTTATATCTTGTTCAATGTAGTCTACAAATGCAGAGATTATGCTCTTCCCTCCTAATGTCCCAGCATTTGATTTGTTTGTGTCTAACTTTGTGCCTCAAACAATCCAAGTTTAATAACTAATTATTATTTTCTGCTGTTTTGGGCTATGTTCATCCTATAATTGGATATAGAGAAACCCACCCCATCGACAGCACTAGGGATCTTTTGGGACCAATTTACTCTGTATATTAATCCTCTGGGGAGTCATTTAAAATTGGGAGATTAAGCAATGTTCTCTGAAATGAGGGACTTTTTCCTCTCTCACACGATACCCAGATTTGGGCCTCCGAGTGAGGGCACTGTCACCCCAAAGTTTGCCACAGTGAACTCAAAAACCACTAGTAGTTTGAAAATTACTTGAAGAACATGACATTATTAGTAAAGGAAAAGAACCTGAAAGTCAGTCAAACTTTTCAAGGTGTCCTATATAACAAGCTCTATCACTGATTAAGTGCAAAGTTCAAGGTAAATTCAGGGAACAGATTACTTACCTAATGGACATGCTCCAACATATTATCACGCCTTTTAAGGCCAGCACCGTGATAATGCTGTAGTACAAGCAGGTCCAAAGCATTCAGAAGATTACCAAGAACTGGATATTTTGGGTACATACTGCTTCCCTTGCACTGGTGTCCAAAATAACGAGCACTTGAAGCAAAAAGCACTCTTTTGACCCTTTTCATATGCAAGTCACTGTCAAGACTTTCAGTTTACAAAATGGAAGCTCTGAGAATTTCTGATACACTGTCTACATGTGCAATTAATTTGAAGCAATAAAACCTCTGGTGCATATTGCACCAGAGTCTATTGCTCCCAGGCGCAGTATTTACACATGCATCTGGGACCACAGCATGTTGAGCTGGGCAGAGCAGCCCTGGCTCAACATGCAAGAGAGGATCAGCCTGCAAGAGAGGATCAGCCTGCAAGCCTGGGGTTGTTCTGACTTAATTCAACATGCTTAAGAGAGGCTGGCTGGGGCACGAGGGGTGCTCTGTTAGCTAGCATGCCCCAGCCAACCCCATTAGCATCTATATCTGAGTTGCTGCACACTACAACACTCTGCCGTAGGACAGTACTTGTATTTACAAGTACTAACCTGAGGCGTAGTTTATTAACTTACTATGGCCACACATGCAGACACAGAGATATTTACTGCAGAGCTTATTAGGTAGTTCTACAGTAAATATCTTGTGTAGATGCGCTCTGTGTAGATTGGTAAGGAATGCATTCATAATTACAACACTAGGACTATATAAGGTAATAGAGGCATAGCAGATCATGCTGTTCTTTATATATCATTCAAAAACTACATACCTCCTTGGCCATGTCAGTGTATTTCTGCTTCTCCTTTGGGTCTAGAACAGCCCACCAATCTGCTAATATCTTGGTAGCACCACGATTGTCCAGACGGGGGTGTTCCTGTCGCACAAGGGAGCGATGGCGTTTGCAAAACAAGAGAAATGCATTCATCGGCCTGCGAGCTCGTTGCTCTGATGATTCATCATCTTCTGTTTCATCAGCATCATGCTCCAGACCATCAGCACCAAGAAGTTGGACCTGTTGGAACCAAACAAAGAAATGTTATAGACCAGTGTCAGTCAGAAATTGCTAAATGTTAATGATTATAATAGTACAAATTGCTCTCTCTTGCTCTCTCATGCACATGCACACCCCTGCACACCCATCCATTTCAAAATAAAAAATATAGGAGATTCTATAATAAACCTGCTTGCCCCTAGTGTGGCCGTCTGTGAATAACAAGATAAAACCAACATTTCTGAACCTCTCTTGCCAGACTGGGGCTCAGACTAGTAGGTTCCCAAGATGAGGGCCGTTCCCTGCCACTTGGAGCTTAACTCCAGGACTTAAAAGCAAGAAAAACCTACTGTCTCAGTAGGGCAAAGAAGAAAGGCCACATTTTTTTTTAACAAGGCTTGTGCTATATAGTTTCTAACAAACAATGTGCACTGCATCTAGAAGTGAAAAGGCAGAAAATATGGAGAGGCATCATCATAGCTCCAAGAACTCTTTTCACTGAAGAGGTATGCTGCTGTATCATGCAGTCCAGTAACTAAAAATCTGCCTGAACCTTTTCAAGAGTGAACACTCTGCTGGAAAACTTGGCCGTAATACAATCCTAAACTTGTGGACAAGCATGTCCCAGTAGCAAGACCCAGGTCATGGAAGGCCAGCTGCAAGCCATGCTGGCAGAATATTGTACACCGTCTTTCAAGTGAAGGCACCATAGCCTGTTCTCCAGTGATTTCTCCCTATTTCAGCTTCGCTCCATCTTAGAAGTGTTTGTTCCTAGTCTTGTTCCCTTCTCCACAACTCTGAGACATTTAGGTCCTAACCTGCGGACCAGCACAGGAGCATAGGGTGCATGGAGCTGGCTGCCTCCCTCCTGGGGCTGCCCCACCCCTGTTTTAACCCTGTATGTTACTGCTGGCAGCAGAAGCTGCTCGCCCAGGCAGATGGATGAGGGTCCGAGCAGGGGCTGGCAGCTAACCCTTTGTGGCCTGGTAGTTGGGAACCTCTAATTTAGGTGACAGAAATATGAATGTTAGCTGTCTATTGCCATTACAGCTGGAGATCAACAAGGTATAAAACTTGTGAGACTCCACAGGCTCCGGTCCTTGAGAAAGAATAAAGCCAGAGTCTTTGAATGGTGCCAAAAGAAAGTGGTTGCAAGCCCAGGAAGGGCCTCTGAAATCCCTGCCCACATAAACACAGAAGACAGTCATATTTTTGTGGACAAGTTTAGCAAAAAAGATTGCTGACAGAGCTCAGAAAGGTAGCCTGGCATCTCACTCAAACCCACCCCTTGAAGAATATTTTCAACTGGCAATAATCGTGCCTCGGATTAACCTCATTGGCTACGATACTGCCAATGCGCAAAACTATAGATAACACTGAGTCTATAAAATTCTTGAAAAAGCACCATGAGAAATCAAGGCTATAAAACATACCACATGCAACTGAAAGACTGCCAGAAAGTTTGTTTCAGATTAAGTGTGAAAATGAGATGTATAAAAAGATTTTAACAAAGCTAACACACAGCAAAGCACTGTTTCTCATATATCTTTGAGTGCAGAATATTTCTTTTCGCTGGCTATACTCACAGTCAAACAGGAGCTACAAAAATATAAACAAGGGAAGAATCTGACCCACTGTTAACAAGGTCATTTTTTTTCTATTACACTCTTTTTAATGAATGTTGACTTCTTATGGATTACAAAAGCGTAACTAGTAGCTGAATCTGACTGACTTTTAGAACAGTGTCAGTTTCAGGAATGCCAGATACTTTCATTTGCAGGTGCAACAATGAACAACTGAAGTTGAAATTATTTTAATTCTGTTGAGCTACCTTAAGGAAATCCTTTGGTATATTCCTAGCAATTTTAGCATAGATATTTAAATAATCCAGAATCAGCTTCCTTATCATACTATAAATCTTCTCCAGCTTTCTTGGGTTCCTCTCATCTTAATTAAAAAAATAAAGCAAGCGTTCACCCAAAATATACATATCCTCAAACATGCTATATTCCTAGCGATGTATTTTAAAGAAAGAAAATCACTTTATCAAGCTATGCTCCTAATTCAATAATCCATATGAAGATCTTTACTGAAGTACATCTCAACACAACTGGAGCAACCAAGCTGTCTCCACTTTTGGAAGGGCTGGGTCTACCTTATCGATATCTTCTTCTTCCTCTTCCTCCTCCTCCTCTTCAGAAAAGTCAAGAATTTTCTTTGCAAGTAGTGGATGCCACTGAAGACACTTTCTCTTTGGTCGTTTCCCAGTCCCCTCTCCTTCTGTTGAATGCTCCTTATTCCTATTACTGCCTTTCATTACTGTAACCTGCCATGTAAAAATAGTCACAAAAGTCATATTACCTAGATCACGAAGAACTACTAAACATAAGTGATCATCTTTCAAACGGCTGTTCAAATAAACACCCCCCTCCAAAAAACCAAACAAAGAAACTACAGATAAGGGTTTAATATATTGTTTTTAGTTCAACACTATGGGTGCTCACTGTGGGCATATCCTTTTTGTCTTAACGTTTCCTCCTAGCTCTCAGATAGAATACTGACACCCAAGACTAAGAATATGGAGTGATAACACTGGCCCAAAGTAGCTTTTGAACATGCTCTCACCCAACCTACAGTACAAGGCACTCACGCTTCCCCAGCTAAGCAAGAGGTTCCAAGCTTCTCTTACACCTACATCCACTGCAGTAGTTCAACACTGTATTACAGAAAAGCCAGGAAATCCCTCTTTTTTAGCACCAGAATATAGCTTCAGCCACTCATCCATTAATCATACACTTATATTAAGCAGTGTTGATTTTTAATCCTATGACACCATAAGGTAGGATTTTCCCAATGCCATTAACAAGTGCACCAGGGAAATATGACTCCCAGCACTAAAGGGGTGAGTTATAGCATATGAATTTGAAGCAAAACAACAGGCAGCAATTAAGCTGAAGTTTCCAAAATGCTTATCTGTGGGAAGATGTATACACTGAAAAAAAAAATCCACACTGAAGGAATTGCATACACACACAGAATACCAATAATACTGCCATGCTAGTCTTACAGATTGGCATTTCACATTTAGCAGCGTCTTATATCTATCTTCTATTCAAAATATATTAAAAAAAAAAATCACAGGTTAGAATCCAGTCTCTGATATCCAGGTGTGACCCGCATACCTTGGAAGAGCCTGCACACACTAACTCTGGGGACTCAAGAACAGAACTGGCAGTGTTTGTTCCATGTGCACATAGTGTAGTCAAAAAATAATTCCATTTACTATCAGGATTAACACAAAGACAACAACTGGATAATAAATAAAAAAAGATTTTGGAAGTTTACCAGGCATCTCGCACTTACAAAATAAACAATTAGAGTACCAATGAAATCAACATTTTGCCATGGATTTCAATGGGAAAACCATTCCATTATTAGAAAAGATATAATCATCATTTAAAAGGCATGTTAAGATTTTGCTTTTTGGTAAGGAGTTGCCAAATTATGAAGTTTTAAGTCTAAGCAATCTATAATGCCTGATACTACAGCGGCAGATATATCCAGGTATTAGGACAGCAACTGATAAGCCAAATAATATGGACCAACTTATAGCAGTTAGTCATCAACAACAGCCATCATTATTCAGACCAAACTGTGCTTTCCCCTCCATGAATTCCAGGAAGCAGAATATATACTGCTACCCCTTCATTAATCTGCAATACAGTAAAGATTGGGTTAATTGTGAACTGCCTGAGTTGCAGCCCAAGCACTAACCCCTTTTTAAATGACATATTTTGGCATGGTGAAGCTCTAATCTGCTACTCCAATTCTTAGCTGGACCATGTGCCAAAAGGGACCAAAATCCACTTTCTTACTTACTGGCTGCTCTGATTTACATTCATGTCAAGGCCCTGGGAAACAAGGAGCTATGACTGAGAACATTTTGGCACTACAACATTTTCTGTTTGATTAAAAGGTGATTTTTCTTCTGATAGGAGTTTGGGCAATATCCACTCTCTCATTCTGGAGTTACAGGAGGCAGCATTAAGATGAAAGCCGCTTCTCCCACATGTTCAAAACTTCATTGTTGAACTCGCAATCACAGACAACTGCTAGAAGTAGTTTAAAATTGGGTTTTTAAATAAACTTAACTGAAGGTAGAAAACAATTCAATTCTGTACAAAATTAGTTCATCAGTTTTAAAACTACAAACAGTAAATGTTGATGCTTTCATAGGTATTCCAAAACAGGCATCTCCTTCAGCATACAAAGACTCACTCACTTAAGGATGCTTGGTGATTTATGAACACTTTGCTGTTTTGTTTGGCCATACTGCTTCTTCTTTTTAATGCTAACTTAAACATTATTTTAGTGTAGCAAAGCAGAGTTTAAGAGGGGACACAATTACCCTTTACAAGTACATTCATGGAGGGAATTAGATTTTCAGTCTGAAGGACAATACTGATGCAAGATCAAATGGCCACTAACTGGCTATGGGCAAATTTAGACTGGAAACTTGAAGAAGATATCTAACTATGAAAGGAGTGGCAATTTGGAATAGTCTTCCAAGCAAACTGCTGAAGGTAAAGAATATGATTCATATTCAATTAGATACATTTACTGATAGGATGGAATGATGGGAAAGGGACTTCTGGCTCAAAAATCACTGTATGTGGAATCATGTGCCTGTGCTCCCAGGCTGGAGTATACAGGTAGCTTAACTGCAGTGTGGAAGGTGTCACTTTGGTCTCACTTGGACAAGTTTGTTGCTTTTTCTATTGCTCAGATTATTCATCTGTAAAACAGGTATTATCAATTTTCCTTTACCTTCCTTTGGTATCTTTGTGAAGATTTGATTATAAACATTTAAAACGTGCTTTGTGATCTTCTTTTGGAAGGCATTACTAAAAATCTTATTACTATTTCAAGACATTATATTTAACTGGCAGCTTTTTGTTCCCTGCAGTTTTAACAGAGATTAAGATAAATCTTCACAGGATTTTAGTGATCCCACAGCATGTTTTGTAAGTATTATACCTGAGAATATCCCAAAGCAACATGCTGTAAAAAGGCAAGTGAAATCGGGACCCAAATCTTAGCCACTTTTCAATGACAATCTTCATTTATGACTCTGCCTAGCTCACAAATCACACTTTATATTTTCCCCACACAAGCCAGACATCAAACACCCAGATGTTCTTTAAAACGAATTAACCCAATCTTTACTGTATTGCACATGAATGAAGGGGTAGCAGTATATATTCTGCTTCCTGGAATGCAGTTATGTTAATGAGGTTCCCTCCCCATCCTTAATTGTGAAAAATTTTACTTTTACCTATGATGCAATAACTCATCTATTAAGAGTTTTTCAGTAAGGAGCTGCAAGTACGGCGTGGTAATTGCTGTGCTACAGCAGATTCCAGCGTCATGTGCATCAGCATCCCTGCACTGAAAAATGGCAGCGGGGGTGCTTTAAAGTCTATTTGACAAGCTTTAACTAAAGTGTCCCCGCTGCCGTTTTTCAGTGCAGGGAAGCTGATACACATGACGCTCCAGGCACTTTAATCAGAGCAGCTTCTGGAGCCACTCTAATTAAAGAGCCCCTCCCAGAACACATGTATAAATGCCCTATAAGATCAGCTTTGGACCTTCCCTTTAACTTAACAGCAGGGTATGAAGAAACAAACCAAACCCTCAAGAAGCCTGTTAAGCTGTATTATTTACTATCAGGACACACACCTCCTTCCTATCAACATAAATGCTGATCCAAGTCACAATGGACATTTTCAAGCTAATCTGGATCACTACTGCAAACAGGCTTAGTTTTTCTGAAACCTTTCTCCCTAGTTTATTTCATACAACTTTTGCACTAAACATTTCAGAATAGTCTTAATTTGCTGCATCTCCCTAACTCCCAGCAGGCATCTATTAGAAACAGGAAGGACAAAAGGATGCCACAGGTAAATAGCAGCAGCATATAAACAACGTTACCATTATTTATTAAATTACTTCAGACGTTTCTCTTGGGTTAAAAGCCAAACCATTGCATCTTTAACATTTATTTCTTTTTAAATAGGCATTTCCTGTACTACAGTTCTACACCACAGACCACATGCTTCTTAAGATTCCCTGGTGTCATAAATACCAATATTTATAAATAAATACACTAAAAAAAATCATTACATGCAAGAAAATACAATAAGAAAAACTCTAAAAACTAACTCTAATCCATATGAATACAGCATTTCCTTCATTTCTCTTGTTCAAGATCCTGGCTAAGTACAATTCTAGTACTTTAGACAAGAACCAATTAATACATAACTGAACACATGGATAAATAATTGATACTGTATATCATGCTAGCATTAATTACTTATTGATTAATGAAACATTAAAGGAATTAATTTAAGTTCAATCTTTAAATACTTGACAAAGGTCTTGTTTACCTCTTTCTCTTGATATATAATCAATACTGTTAGTTATTTGTTTTCAATGGAGAAATTGCTCACAAACAAAGGAAACATCGCTAGATACTGTATTATGAAAGCTTAGATATACTCCATACTACATTTCTTTCAAATTGCTAAAGAAAATTAAGATGGAGATTCATACAGATGGCACCAGCGACTAGTAATGCAAGACTTAACTACATCTCCAGTATTTATTCTACATTGGTGTTAAAAACAAAAAAAAAATGCACTATGGAGTCTGGCTTACCATAACATATCACAGAAACTGAAGGAAAAACCCAGTTGCCAAATTAGTGCTTGGTGACTAACTGCTTTTGAAACCCAGCGTGGAGAAAAATGGTAAATTCTTTACACACGACTGTGAAGGGGAAAAATACCAAATGTACCATGCTGCAGGAAAGACAAACACAGGTCTGGCAAGTCTTCCTTACACTAAGTTTTTCAGAAGATGGTTGAGAGCTGGGTCATGATGATCCTGAAGCATTTTATGCACATGGTGAACTTCAGACATGGAGTTACCCTACTGAAAGCAATGGGACTACTCATGCTGTGCAGTGTTAAATACAAAAGCAAGAGATTCTGCAGGTCTGATGCCTCAGTTTTATGATCTCAGGCTAACAAAAAAAAGGGGGAGCGAGGGAAGTTGGGGTACATGCATAAAAAAAAAAATCTCTGGAGTATCTGAAATTTATGAAGTATGTCAGGAGTACATTTGATATATGTTCCAGTTTGTTAGAGATGGGTGGTCTTTAAAAGACAAGATAATAGAGATAAGATAATTTTTGAAGCAGCATTAAATGTGAAGAGAGAGACATTTAAATGAAACTCACAAGCTTGTTAAAAATCACAAGAAGCTGTCAGGCATATGTAAGATAAAGGATGATATGTATCGAGCACATCTACACATGCCCCTGACTGCGCAGTTGTTACTAGGCAGACCTGGTGGTGCACAGGTTATTTCTAACCCTACTGTGCAATAGCAATAAGCTTGTAGCCTAAAAGGACTGTGATGTAGTCTCTCATGTAGATGCACCCACAGAGGAGAAAGAAGAAACATTCCAACAAAACAGGACAGAAGTATAAATAGCTCTGTTTTAAATGAGCCACATATGCTGTGTAAACAAACATCACCAGAACATTCTTGTCAAGGCTGATGTTCAAGATGTATTGACAGTAGAGATATGTGCAGGGTGATGTTTTACACCTATCTGACAGGGATGTGCAAAACAGCACCGTTCTGTTTTGATGGGACAGTGTTTCATTTTGAGTTTCATTTTGTTTTGAAACTGCTGTTCCATCAAAACTTGTTTCAACATCGTTTTGATGTTTAGCCCATAGGCTATAATGAGGAAGCACAAAACTGCCTATATAACTTGGTCATTTCTTGCCTGATTCAGATGAAACTTGAGGGATGGTAGCCCCCGCTGAGGCCACAAAAGCCTGCCAAGTTTCAAGGACACAGGTGCACAGGTCTCTGGGAAACTGCACCTCCAGCTGCTGACAAGCAAAACTTGTGTCACATGTGTGATGTTGCAGCAGGATAAAAACTGCAGGAATGCTAGCCCCTGCTGAGGCCACGCAGCCTGACAGGTTTCAAGGAGATAGGTGCTGAGAAACTGTACCTCAGGCTGCTGACAAGCAAAACTCGTGACATGGGTGACACCATGTCATGTACAGGCCCCAGCACCAGTGGAGCACCTTAACACGCACACAGTGTGCCCCAATGTGGTCTCCTCCCCCACCTACAGCCTCAGCCCAGTCCACCACATTAAATGACAACAGGTAATAAAATAACTTAGCACTAGCACAGTAGCATCAGAGCATCTCAGGCAGCCAAACTATGACAGAGCCTTTCTTTGCTCTCCTGAAGGAGCTTCTTCTCCAGCATGTGTGTTAAGGCGCGCCCTCACTGTGTGACTCTGTGTGTGCGTGTGTGTGTGTGCGCGCGCGCGCGCGCCCTCATTGGTGCTGGGGCCATCTCATGGATGGCCTTCTGTTGCTCCACCAGGCTCTTGAACATCAGGTATGTAGAGTTCCACCGAGTCTCCACATCCTGCATGATTTTGTGCTGCAGGATGTACAGCTCAGTTTGTCCCGCAGCATCTTGCCTTCCTTGATGCTCTGGTGGAAGTAGTCTGCCACCTTCCTGCATTTGGAAATGAGCTCACTGGTGGTGCTGGTGCCATCATGAGCAGCCCTGTCCCCCTCTAAGGTGTCCCTGACAATGAGGTGGAACTTGTGTGCCACACAGCAGATGCCAAAGTTGGCATCCTGGACTGCCTTGACCATATTGGTCCCATTGTCAGTGACCGTGAACCCACGGACGAGCTCGCTCTGCCCAACGAGCTACCCCGGAACTACACAGTTCATGGCCCCCATGATCTTCGTTGCCATGTGGGACTTATCCATCACCTCGGCTTGAAGGAGAGCCCACCGACGGCCTGACTTGTCACACCAGTGCCCTGTGAGGGAGAGTGCCACGAGCAGGCCTGTTCGAACAATGCTGCCTTTTATGCTGTTTTTCCATCCCTCCCCCAGAACACTGGGATTGGAAGGGACCTCAGGGAAGAATCACAATCACTGGCCAGTTACACAGTCAATGTCAGAGCAGCCCTTCTCCCCTTTCCCTTCCCTCTCCTTACTTTGTTGCCCTGCAGGCAAGCCCAGATTGAGCTTCGAAATGATTCAAAACTTTCAAAACGGTTTGACTGCCCTCGTTTTGTTTTGAGGCTGTTTCAAAGCCCTTCATTTTGTTTCACTGTTGCTGTTTCGAGCTTGAAAGGTGTCAAAACGAAACAGCTGGTGCAATTTCACACAGCTGTAGTATCTAACACACAGAAACAGATGAGACAAGACAGAGAAATTATACCAATGGAAATATTTTGACATTTGTTTTAGCCATTTCCTGTTGAGTCTCATTTTTGTGCTGTTTCTGAAAATGCTGACCACATATTCACTGTCTCACACACTGATGCATACTTAATTTCAGCTTTCAAAAGGAAAACTTTGAACATTTAGTTACACCTTTTTTCAAATGCAGTTATATAACTAGGAACAATTTTCATCTTCAGAACCAAACCTGGTTTTTTGACTCCTTCTACATTCCTTTTCTTGATTTCATAACCTCAAATCAGTCTGTTAATACTGGCATTAAAGACAGTTCCACTAATCAAGCAGCAACAGAAGTATGCTCTTACATTTGTGGTTATCAACATCTTGATAAAATTATTCAAAAATAATTTCTTAGGTGTTTGTGGCAATTTCTAGGCTACATGTAAGAAATACCAGAGCAGCAGTACTGAGCTGCAAAAGTAAAATTTCAGAGATCTGTAAGACAAAATTCTCCATGGCAAAAGACTTCAATGGGCTGACATCTACTAGCATTTTGCATGCGGAAGACCTGGCAGTTTTAATGGAATTCATCTGGTTAGTACTTGGGCTGCATGAACTGTCTTGTCAAGCTACTTCAAACTAACTTCACAGTAAATCAAATTGGGCCTGTATACTATGCATTCTGAATGGATTTTAAAAGTTGCAATGTTAATCTTCAATCCACATTTTCCACTCAAAACAACTGCTGTCAAAGTTTGAAATTTCATTTCATATCTTTCAAGAAAAGAAAAGCCAAAGAAAGAAGGAATGAACTATGTAGACACTACTTCCTCAGACTTCATGTGTCCCACTTATAGCTAATGATCCGACGAGGTAAGTTGTGTTGACCAGGAAGCAGGAGACTGCTACCACAAAGAACCTCAATTCAGCTAATCAGGCTGTCTATTCTGGCAATAAGCTATCGTTTTTTTGCAACTCCAGTACTCCAACGCAGCAAGTTCAATTCTTAAAGTTTCAATTAAAAGAAAAAGGAAGGAGAGAAAGTGAAACGGCAAGTAGCAACACATATGTAAATGAAAGCAAAAATCTTATGTTTATTAACTGGTTCCTTTAGCTCTGCAGTCACTGGACCTAAATATTTTTTTTTCAGCTTGAAACAAAGAAGAATGGAAACTAGTAGGTACTAATTACTGACCAAATAGTGGATGTACTCTTTACCGCTTCCCAGCAGAGAGCCATTAATGAGGTTCCCTAACTTTCAGAGAAGTGTTAGTTTAATGGGGGACATGCTGTGACTAAATGGATTGGTGCCTGCTGGCAGGGATTTGGGACAGGCGGTCACCACATGTAACTAACAACATGGCAACAAGTTTTACTTAATTTTTAATGATGCTCTCTCCTGGCTTAGTAAACAAATCAAACTATTCCTTATTTTCAGTTCTATGTTTTCATGGACAGCTCCCTCTTCTGTTCCTGGTTTTTATTTCTCCAAGGCCACTCAAGAAAACAAGCAAAGCCAGCAGCAGCAGCTGTTTGCATGCCTATGTTTTAAATGATTTTCTCTGTCTTGTGTCTATCAAAAATACATACGAAGCTGCAAGGAAAAAGGACTGGATGTAAGAGGAACAAAGCCAATTCTATTTTCATTTTAAGGTTATAAATCTTTTTTTGTCACTCAGCACTAGTATATGTCTTCTCTTTTAACTCTGTGCCCCACCCCTCCCTCGCTTAGGCTTTGCACGATACGCTGCAAATTATTTGCTCTGTCCAAATCTTTGTTACAACAATACATGTCTCAATACTAGCTCTATAAAATAACTCCATGTATTTCACACCCAACTGCCCCAAATACATGGAAATATTCAAGGACATAAGGTGATACCAACTTTCCTGTTAGTGAACCTCAAACAATGAATGCCTCTGCTGTTTGCTCCGGCTACCCAGAATACTACGGAGCCAAGTTCAAGGTCCCAATCTTTATTTTCAAAGTAGCCCAGGCCCAGGGTACGTAAAACACTGACTTAAAGTTCTGGGATGAAGATGACAGTCAAAAACTGCTCCTTTGACATAAAGAAACTTGCTACGATACGGGCAAAACTCATCTGTAACACTGATGGCGTTTCCTCAAATGAGTCTAACTACAGAGCCTAATCAGCGTTCTGCTAAAAGATGGATGGAATACTTTTGTGACCTTCCTTGACTAGTATAAGCAGACAGCAGCACATACATTTATTTAAAACAACCCCCTACTTAAACACACCATGTCACTATACACACAATCCTAAGGAGAGGATCAGAGTGAATACATTACTTGTAGTTATTTATGGTTGTTACGTTCCTGGAAGGTTTTCAGATCAGGGTGGGATAAAGAGACAGTAGTTTGAGTTAAGGCAGTTTGCGGCACTAGGAAAAAAAAAAAAACAAAAAACAAAAAACTGACAATCACTTTTCCTTGGAAAGGTAAAGATAAAACTAAATTTTACTACAGAGCTGCTGCTGATCCTAAAAAGTCATATATTTTCATGTGTGTGAGTACACACAACACACAAACTACCTGCAGATTTGCTTAAGCAAGGAAGCCTGCTTATGGTTTTGATCACAGACACCAACTTTTATTTTTGCTGGGGCAAGATGACAGATATGTGGAAAGTGTTATGCAGTTCAGATAACAGCCCGGGGGGGAGGGGGGGTAGTAGCGTGCTTGGGTACACATGCACTCTGCTCCTTTGGGTTTGATAGTATTAAAAGCTTTTTCCATCTTCTGCTTGTGGAAGAAATTACATGCTCTGATACTTTGATGCCAATATAATTCTATACATATTTCTAAATTATTTTTTCCTCTCTCTCTCTTACGCACACACAAATAAATGCCCACTTGTATTTTTATGTGTTTTGGTGAACACTGTCAAAATAATTCCTAAAAGTTAACAGTCAGTCTGTCTGAGGGCGAGAGCATTTTAAGTGCTGGGTCTTTCCAAACCAGATATGCCTTTAACATGGAAGCCTCATGCAGTTCTATACACAGAACACTGTAGGGATGCTCTCAGAGAGCTGCGAGACAACCAAAGTATAAAGGACTGATCCAAAGGCCAGTAAAGTAAATGGAGACCTTCTCACAGATTTTGAAAGGGCTTTATAGATCAGGCACCTTTAAGAGAGAGTAAAAACCTACCCTCAGCGTTAGTGGCCGGAACAACATAATCCAACTTCTTGCCTAGTCATCTCTTTTCTACGAAAATGGCTTATGGAAAGAAAATTAAGAAGATGGAAAGAAAAATGTTTTCGTGATTTAAAGATGGGCCAAATCCAGCCCATCTTTATTAGCACAACTTTACTGCCTCCAGGCAGCAGGCCTTCGCCAGAGAAGAATTTGGAGAGGTGCATTTAATCAGTCTGTATGAATAACCTGGATTTTTTTTTTATCCCTGCCAGTAGCAATATTTGATTACACTCTCCTGGCCCCACTGAAGTGAGGAGCAAAACTTCAAACAGACTTTTTAACAGGGCTAGCACTGCATCCTCAAAACCTATACTTAGTCTTCTGTAAAACAGCCAAGTACTGATCTCAAAACACAGTGCGGCTTGGTTCTCTCTTAAAAGTTTCCCAAGGGTTGTCTGAGACACTAGTGAAGAACTAAATATTAATACAAGCAACTCTAACCAAATCTCCTCTCCTCAGCCCACATGCAAAAAGTAGTTGGAACGTCCAAGCTGATTAAGGGATTCAGACACAAAAAACTCTTATTAATATCTACCATCAGGCCCTCACACACATCAGCAAGATTGGGTTTAGCCAAGCTAAGTGAGACTGCAAAGCACGATAGTATTTGAAATTTAAGGTAGTAACATATGTGAAGCAGATATTGCATTAACAATAATACTTCCAAAAGCTGGGTATAGCAAGCATTTGTTTCTGACAGAGCAAAATATCCACTGAAGACTATTTTGGACGTACTAGTAATTCAGGGATTCTGTAGTTAGGCACTCTGATTTTATAACATTTACAAGAAAGTGAATCATTGAATAAGTTTGTTGTTTGAAATATATTTTCAAATTTAAAATCTTATTAGCAATTACTGCAACCATCCTTTTCTTAAAGTGTTTTAATATATATGAGATGCAATAGCTAAGGGGTTTCTGGTAAATTTTAGTATAAGCAAAAGATTGAGGACCCTGATTTTATTTATTTCTACTTGGAGCTGTCTTCCAGTCATACCAGTTGCTTGCAAGCCACTGGATCAAACTAATCCAGTGCAATTTTCTTAAAGCTCGTGTACACACATCATGACCCTGAACTGGCAGACATTTATTACTTTTTAAGAGCTAATGAATTAACTTACAAATGCAAAAATAAGAAGTATTCATAAAGTTGTGTTAATTTTATCAAAGAAAAAGCATGATAAAAAAAAAACTAATTCGCTGTACCTTGAAAAGCCCACATGATAATTATCAGCCTTACATCATCTAACAGGAATTTCTGTAGAAGTAATTACTGAAGGATGTCAGGAATTTAAAGAAAGCTAGGAGTAGGAAGTCAGGCAGGTGTTTCTGCCTGACAGTCTGACAGCTACTGCTATCAAGCAATGTATGGCAGAAGGTAAAGTGATTCTGAAATAAAACTAAACAGAAGAGGGAGGTTATACTGTAGGATGTGCATACACATATATAAAAAAAAAATTCTGGGGTACTGAAAAAAATGAGCAAGAAAACAGCTAAACAGTGGCAATCACCAGCTCCTAGCATCAATATGAGATTGCTTATCCTTACAGTGTTGGTACAAAAGCTAGATGACCAAAAAAATAATTAAAAGAAGGCATAGGTGGGTGCTCCCCACCACAAAGGTATTTTGCAATGTCATCAAGGAACAGCAGACAACAACAAGGCATAAAATCTAAGGGCAAGACTTCAGCTGCCTTACATGCCTATGTGGGAGTAACAGGGTGTGAAATTCCTCCTTCTTTTCCTGCATAGTCAATAAGCCTCACAGCTGACAAAGCAAAGAAACAGTCTTTGCAAGGCAGCTTCTCCCCCTCCTGCACTGGTGGGCAGGGAACGCATGAAGAACAGGAGAAGCTTTGCACTCTGCACCAGCCACTGCAGAGAGGGAAGTCATCTGTTACTAACACATGCCAGCAGCAGCTTACTTCCCCACCAGAGCAAGGAGGGAGACTGGAAAGGACAGAAGACTCTATTTGGGGGACAGGGCACTCACATGCAGGGAACTGTGCTCACTAACCAGTTCTAAACAAGAGAAACTATTTTAAGAAGTGTCTGCTACAGCCCAGCAGCGCTCCGGGAGTACAGAAGCCAAACAACTGCTAGGCAAACTCTTTGAAACTACGCCCTCAAGGAAGATTTGAAACTTCTCGGATATCATCAGCTGGGTAAAGAGAGGCATTAGAGACTCACTGAAACTTGTCTTGCCTTTAACTTATGAACCAAAGCACAGGGAAAAAAATAAACCACAGGCAGGAGGGCTGGATCCAATGATCTCAGGAGGTCCCTTCCAGCCCTAAATTTCCGTGAATCGGTGAAAGCATCATCCTGTATCTATTGTTTCCCAACAGCTATGAATGGCAGACAGGGAGAATCAGAATGGAAGACCAGGAAACCACTACAAAACAGCCACCTTCTGCATTTGTTCCATCCAAATTTGTAACAATCATAAGAGGTTGTGAGCTTGCAACTTACTGCATGTGGATAGACACCTGTGCCTGGGGAGAAGCCCATGGTGAAAACTTCTCAACTGAGTCCAGTGAGGCCCAGACTGTATACCTGAAGTACTTGCTATACACTGGCAAATGGCATTCAGGAATGGGAAGGAAAGATAGCAGTGATTTTTCTATACAAAATGGCTAGCTGGCCTGGCCAAGTGAAAAGTCACTTATTTTCCCTACATGTGATAATAATATCCATGTGAAGTGGACATAAAACCTCTCCAGCCAGGATGCTGTGAGGCTTAATTTATTAACGCATTTCCTTGAATGTGGCAGGTTGTCTGGATACATGTTTCAGCAGAACTATTGTCTAATTATTATAAACCTAGTTGTCTAAGCACCTATATGTCAGAACTGTAGCCAAATCAAACAGGCTTTGTCTTAGGTTCAAGTTAAGTATTCTACAATGGCAGAGGGCACAACCGCCACACAACAGGATAAAGAAAAATTATTGAATTACTAGCCCCAGTTCCTGCATCACTTTATTCCAGGTTTAATAACTAATATTCAGTCTGTTGAAGATTATTTGATTTGATTAGCTCACAGGAGGCCTGACTAAAAGCACTGAATGCTATGCCTTCTTTTATATAAGGCCTGCTTTATGTTTTAGTTTCTGCACAGCTTGCAATATTAGTTTGCTAAAGGCTAGTACGTAAGATTTGTAATTAAAGGAAATCACTGTGACCAAAAGTCAAACATTCAAATATCACAAGTTTCTGCCTCAAAAAATAATAATAAAAAGTACTAGACAAAAATTAATGTTAAAAGTACTAGACAAAATTTAATATGAGAACAATCCAGTTTAAAAAAAAACAAACCTAAAAAAACCCCTTGCTTCTGGTTTCTGAACACAGGTAGATTTGGATTAATGTTTCTAACTTTTCTCTTCAATTATGAGCTAGAAACTCATTTTAAAGAGAAATCTGAGATTCCTATGTAATTATAAAGCCCTGTCTATGGAAGTTATAAATAAATATATAAAAAAAATCACAAGGCTTGCTGTAAAATTGCAAAGATTTGTACAACACAAGGTAGGTAATTCAGATATCAAACCAGGCTGTTATAAATGGATATAGAAGTTAAGCATCTATTAAATATCAACACTTGCAGACATCCTTATTGGCACCATCAGCAAACTGTCATGAATGCACTTTCAGAATGATTACACTTCAGTGCACTAACTTTTTTGTTGGATGATATAACCATATGAAAATACAGAACTAAATGAGAAAGCCATTAAAAAAAATAGCATTCTGCATTTAGTTTGAAATGTTCAAAGAAATGAACCACAAAATGTTTTGGTGATTCAACAATGGCAGTGACACAGCCAAGTCCTTCAGCATGCTGTAAAGGGACCTAGCTGAAATGTTCATCCAACAACAGGCCAAGAGTAAAAATATCAACTCATACTAACACAGGGAAGAGTGAATAAGGAAAGTGTCTGGCTTTCTTTGCTGCATGCTCTCATCTTGTTTTACAGGAGACTACTACTGTGTCCATCTCTTCTGCGATCTCCTCTGAGATTTACAGTACAGGCAATGAAGCTTTCATAATTAAATTTGCTCATAATTACTACCACTGTCAAGGGGACCCTAATACAGCTGCATGAGCAAATGAAAGAATGGTCCCCTAATATTTTTAATAGGCAATAAAACATTCCTGTGGAGTCCTAATGTTACCATTTATCCATCTTCTCCTTCTTTGTTTCTATTAACAGAGCAGTTCAAACAACCCATCTTAACAGGTACCACCTACAGCACCTGAGACAGAATCAAGATAAATTAATGGCTATACATCCTATTTAACCTGTTTTATCATCCACTAAGTGATATTAGACCATAAATTATAATCATGTAACATTCCTAAATCTTTAAAAAAACCCAATAATAAGTATGTATCTCTTTATTTCAAAGATGACAGTGTTGCTTAATGTTTACAGGGAGAAATATTCCATTACGTACATACCTAGGAATAAATTCATAGGTACTGTCAAAAAGGAGCAATATGCTCTGCAAAAGCAAGTTGTCCTGATCCCTCTTTTGTAGAAGATTATAATGATAGTGTGCAATTAGTGTGAGAAATATAATCCCCTTCAGTTTGACTCCCTTGCTAGCCCTCTAGTGGACGTTCAACTGAGAGCATTATTTGCTAGCATTACACCTGCACCTTTTAAGGCACTAGCCCTTTGTTGCATTAGCATCTTGTTAAAGTGGGCCTGGGATGTGGTTGCCCTCTGGAGCTTAGTTTAAGCCCAGCCTTGGCAGAAAAATGGACATAACTTGTTTTTTTTTTAAAGTATTAAGCAACTATACTCATTCACGTTGATCAGTCCCCACAGATACTTTTCCTATAAATACTATTTTAAGCACTAGAAACAGACTTTTAAAAGGGCAGTAGATTGAAATTATAAACTAAACAATCTAAATCACAGAAAAAATAACTGGAATTTAAAGAGATTATTAAAAATAATATTCCTCCTTTTGAAACTACAGTCAGGTTTACAGTCCTTCTTCTGTTGCTATGAACACTCACAATCATGAGAACAGGGATGTCTCCTGACACCATCTTCAGACGCCACCTTGTGGTTACATTTGTGTGATTTTCAAATAGGTTTAAAAAAAAATAAATCTTTTCCTCTTTTTTTCCTGGAAAAATGTTACTTATTCTTTTAGGTTTGATCCTGAAATAACTACATGCTTACCGCTAAGCACATGCTTAAATCAGGGCCTTAGTACCCAAGCATTCCACAGAAACAAGTCCTTAAAATACCTTATCCAGAAAAGCCAAGTTAAAAAAAAAAAATCACTTGGGTGAGAAGGGGGATGGGGGAAGGAGAGGGAATGAACACTTAAGTTCTTATTCTTCCTCCAGTCTAGATTTAAAAGCACTTTATATAGTAGAATATCCATATCCCCATTCTGCCAACTGTAAATTGGTGTCACAATGTCAAATGATTTGCCCAGGTAGAAGCAAGGCAGGGGCACCCCCAAGACCAGAATCCAGCTCCCAGAGCTTACTGTTCTGTTCCCCAGATCCATCCTGCCTTCCAAAAAATGGTATGTGAAGTGACAGAATCAAAACCAAGTTCTTTTGCCTCCCCATGAGAAAGAAGGAGAGACAGCTTTACTGTGGGGATACCTGCCATAAAGTGTGAACTGAGATTCACTTTGTGAAGCATGAGTGAGATTCACTCTAGACTTGGATGGATTTATACCATCTAGTAATGCAATGGCCCCACTCAGTATGTTAGAGTCTGAGGTTACGTGCAATTGTGACCCGATTCAAAACTTTTAAATATGTTCTCAACTTTTAATTGCATGCTCAAATCCCTACAGGATGCATTTACATGCTGAAATGTTTAAACTGGGGCATATCCACCATTCTTATAAAAGAATCCTAGACACCGCCCTTTACAGAAGGTTAGAAGAGGAAGAAAACAGTATCTAAGTGGCACACCTTCTCATTGCACAGAAAAAAAGACAGAGAGAGAAAGGAATGTGCATAGGACTGATGTGGCTATGGCTGGGCAGAAAACCAACCAAAATGAATTTTAATAGCATAAAAAATTCAAACCATAAACAAGCAACCCAGAGCTTCTACCATTTATTTCTTCTAGACTCAGAAATACAAAAAATGTGATTGCCAATTTGAACATACTGCATGGGGGCAACATTCATGGCATCAAGCTGCACTATAAAGTGTAGTAAGTCTGCTCTGTGCATGCCAAAAATTACCTTTGTTTGCTTTTTCCTCCCAGAACTCACACAGAGGCTCTACCTTACTAGCAGGCTAGCCAGAGGCAACACACGAAAATAAGAATTTCAAAGTTCCTTGAAGGGTTTCAAGAAGAGACTGGATAAGCATGCAAGAGATAGGTTAGGGACAGTACATCCTGAATGCAGGCAGGAGGTTCGACTAGATGACCTTTGAGGTCCCATTCAACCCCATGATTCTACCCTCATCCCCTTAAGAGTAATGTGCATGACAGCTAGAATATAATCACATCCCACATAACATAATACTTTTAACTGATTTAGCACAAACTTCCCTCAGACCAAGCATAAGAAAAATCCTTTGCATCCGAAATGGATTAAAAATGAAAATAAGGGGTTTTGATAAAAGTCTGCATATAAACTTAACCAGACCATTTGCTACTGTTGTGAAAATGACAGCGTCTAAACACATTCTGATCTAGAAGTCATTACGTTCTCTATAGTTATGTTTCTCATGTAGTACAATGCCACACTGGTTAATCTGCAAGCATGATGGGGAAAGTCTATGTTAAACTAAAAATCATTTAAGCCAGGGTGTCAATGATGCATCTCACAGTACCATGTTCTCTGGCCCCCAATGCCAGCCTCATGCAAGACCAGTCCGCTCCAGGCTAACCTGTCCTATCCTGGTTCCAGCACCCACTGTGCCTGTTATGGACAGTCTACATGAGATACCCACTCCAGCCAATTCAGGGCAGATGGTACAGGAAGCATGGGTACTGGAGCAAGCACCACATGCAACATAATCGTGGACTGGCCAGAGTGGGTGTTGGACCAGGCATGCAGGGGAGGGGGCACAGGTTTGACGGGTCTCCCACACGGTGGATCCAACACCCGTTCTGGGCAATCTGGGACCTGAAATGCACAGTGTCGACCGCAGACCGGCTGGAGCAGGCGCCACATGCAGCTTGCATTTCAATCTTTCTTCTGTAGCAAGCTCCACAGTCCCTGGATTCACCATGGGGTGTGTGTCAGGAGGCGGGAAGGGGTGAAGAAGAGGGGTCTATGGGCCTGATCCAGCCTAGTTTTGTTCATCCAGCCTAGGCCCCATCCCCACACCATTTCAATTCAGGGCCTATTCCTGCACTGGCCCTGCAGGCCAGATGTGTTTCTCACCCTGGTTTATGCCAATTTAGGGGAAAAAATAATGAAAGGCTTTTATTGTTCCAAGGAATTTTCATAGTAGCAGGGAAAAAATTGAGGCACACAGATTAGTGGCATGAATTAGAACATTCAACAGCACAATGAACAAACAGTGCAAACACAGAAGAGGAATGTGAAAACATCTCAGATTTAATAACCTGGCTAGAGCTTTCATTGGAGTGAGGCACCCTGAAATTCAACAAGAACATAGGCACTGATCTCCCTTAGGTTCTTTGAGAAAAATCTCACTTCTGGAGTAATAACAAGGAGTGTTAAGGAGGTTCTCTCTTAAATAAATGGTTTAAAACCTGGCAGCACCCTTTTTGCAGCCTTGTGTTCTGCTTACATAGGTACATTTCACATAGGCTTCATTCGGATTTCTGTCTGCAATCACATAGGCTTCATTCGGACTTCTGTCTGCAAGCAAAGTATATAATAGGGCTCTAAGGGACACTTTCATTTCTAAACCATTTGTACACTTGATAATGTTGCTAAAATATCATCAGGCACCTTCATGTTCTTTCATATATAAAGGTTTCATTTAGGACCCTGGCAGGCTGTCTTTGCTCATAATTCTACCCACACAAGACCATCATATGATTCAGCAAAGCCACTTCAAAAGATTTGTGGAGTGCAAGCTAAAGATTTAAACACAAATCTTTCTAGATCTTCTTCCTTAAGCTAGACAGCACAACTATTTTATTGTTTTCATTTGCTAGTGAGGAACTACAAGGGGGAGTGAATAATGGATACATTTCAAAATCCAGCTTTCAATTTTAGAGGATAGTTAAAAATATCATGGTCTGGCTCCCGCCTCACTGTAAACAAAGTCTGCCAAATCACATGTGAATGACTTTGCTTGAAATGCCCAAGAAGATTACAACTTCAATACAGTGTTTGCCAAGACATTCCAAATGTGGCAACTCTGAAATCCTTGGGAGTTATAAAACAGGTAACAGCAACATTATGTGTGCGTATTACTCACTCACTTCTCTGTTCTCATAAGCAGTGCTCCTGTGTGCTGCCAAACTCAAGTGTTCAGACTGGGCACGGTAAAATTTGGTCCTTAGTTATCAACAAATTGAAAACAGAGTCTAAACAGAGGTTCTTAATCATGAAACTGGAAGCTGAGCTGTTAGGACAGCCCTAGAAACACAGGCAATTAGGGAAATCAGCCTGGTCAATGAATCTGCTTGCAACACCAGATTTTCAGGAAAGCTCAGCAGACTGTAGGCTGAGCTCTAGAAATTTTGGCCACATACACTACATATTAGGCTTTCAATGCACAGGAATTTTGAAATCTGCCCCCCTTTTTAGGCAGGCAGATTTCAAGGTGCCTATATGTGCACTGACATCTGAAAATCTGACACTGGTTGTGGCTGGCAAGCACTTGAAAATATGGCCATAAGTTCTTCAGAAAGGTTGTTCCTCTGGGTTAAATCCAATGCTTGCGGAAGCGATTGTGAAAACTCCCACTGACTTTAGTAGGCTACGGGCCAGGCCCCGCGGCTGCGGACCAGGGCCTGCAGCTTTAAAACTTGGCATCTTTTGATAGTAAATTAAGCCATTAGTCATAATTTGGACTTTGGAGAAGGAAGGATGCAACAAAAATACTGGAAACGATGGAGGTCTTTCAACCACAAAAGAATTATTACTATGGCAAGAATTAATCAGTGCAATATCCAGGCTCTTTATAAGTCTTAAGTGAAAACAGGCAAAATCCCACCCCAAGAAACCAAGGTCAGCCAGCTAAGAATCAAACATTTAAATCAGTTGAGGGAGTTCTTCCTAGAAGTGCCTGGGCTTGTGTTTCGTTTCCTCAGAAACTGAATGCTCCAAAGGAACTACTTTTAGCCCTGGTTTAGCCTTTTCACTTGAGCAGCACTTTGGAGTGCAAAGAACTCCTGATCAGGCTGCAGACCTCAGTAACATAATCAAATGCCTGCAGTGAATTCCTCTCTAAAGAGGTGGATTTCATATATTCACGTAAATGCCAAAACATTCCCATCTGCCAAGTAATTATCCAGGGACACCTAGTTTGAGAAGCCTCAAGGCACCCAACTTCTTTTGATAATGTTATTTTTATTTCAGTTAATAATTAGGTATAGCCCACTCCCAATCTGTGATCTTCTGACACTGAAATACTGTATAAACAAACCCCATACAACAATCCTTCCCCACCAGAACCTGCTCCCCTTCTCAATAAATAAATCAGCCCCAAACTGGTACACTATATTTGTAGACTGAAGAAAAGAAGATAGGCCTTGCAGAATGCTCTTCAGATCAATATTACGCAGCTGCTCTGAAGCCAGGTAAAACCTTTTTCACAACTCAAAGCTCCTTACAGTGCACATATCCACCACTTACACCTTCCCTATCATATCTATACTAGTGTCTATGATAACTGCACAGTATCCAGAAACAGGAAGCCTTGGACAGTCCCTAAACTCCATACTTCTCAGACTTGATTTAATAAGATCGTGGAATTCTTTTGAGAATGGGCTTCAAAAATTAAACTGCATCAGCCATAATGCGGGAATCCTAAAGCACATTGTGCCCTCAGGACAACTTCAGTCCTTATGGGTTTCTTACGCAAATGTCCATTGCAGGTATTTTCAACAGTTATTTACTTGATTTGAAAGTTGGGGTTGTGGAAACAGCCAAAAAAATAGCTGCAAACATCTCTGTACTTTTTTCTTCTTTGTTTCCTATATGTATCAGACTTAATAAATATTTCCAGTCTTCAGAGCTGAAATATATAGTCAGCTAGGGATGGGCAAGTGTTGATTAACTGGAAAATACTGCAAAACAAACATTTTGCTGCTGCTGGAGAGTCCCAAACGGAGAAGAATTTATAATAGCGAGGATACAAGTGGGGCAAAATTAGCTCACAGGATTATGATCATTGAACCTAATTTCAACTACGTGCAATTAACAATTTCACTGGACAGGCCAGCTGTTAAAAGCAAAAACTACACGCAGGAAGACAGCATGCAGAAAAAAGGACCAAAATTCAAATCTAAGATGTCCTATAGCACTAAATTATACAGCAGTACCGAGAAACCTTAACAGGAAGGAAAACAAAAATCACATGCATACAGAAGTATTAAGGAAAGTCAAAGTACTCAAATAGTTGAAACTGATTTAAAAGGGGGAGGAAACAAAGGGTTCAGTGTTTCTAATATACTTGTATTAGCTATCAGTAAAGAGGATTTTGACCCAATGAGAGCATATAATGTTACACTGCTACCAAGCAAGTATTAAACTTGACCTTCAAGACTTGGCCTTGTGTTTCTTTGTTTATAAATAAAGGAAATTAAGTCTGTCGGTAGGGAGTTGTTTTGATGGATTGTTTTTTTAAACACTAGATAGCCACATCAAGAATACTGATCCAATTTTCAGTTAGGCAAAACTGGAATAGTTACACCGACTTTAATGGAGTTATCTGACAGATCAACAAAGGATCCTGACCTCTTGCATCTTATCAGACCTGCTTTTAGCTAAAGACTGAAGACAGACTATAGAGAACTCAAACACCCCATGCAGATGGAACCAAAGGAAGCGAAAAGGGATTTTTTTCAAAATCTGCATTCAATGCATTGCTACCAGGAAATGAGAAGTTGCAGGTATGCTCGTGAGCAACATGGAAATCTAACAGACATCCATTTAAATGGAACTGCCAGTACCAGTGTCTGTTCAGAGAACACCTGTTTGTAAGGCATGCCCTACAATTAAGAGCTAGATCTGTTCAACAGAGGAAAGTAGCCTACAATTTTCTCATTGTAGTGACATCACTTTGCTTAGCTGCACTATATTATTCTTACTATTTATTCTTCAGTAACAGTGGTTACTGCACTAGTCTGTTTCTTACAGTTAAGGAAATTATCAGATCAGATTAAGCCTGAATTATCCTGAAAAGTTGTCTACAGTGGGAAAAAAAAAAAAAAAAATCAGTATTTGCTTTACGTTGAGCTTCTGCAAGAATCAAAGGATTTTCCCCATTTAAAATAATTTTCTCCACAAACAACTCCACTGGCCTTTTGTACTCTAGACAGAACTTGAGACATTTTCAAGAAGCTCAACAGCCTAAAATGGCACAATCCCAACAATCAGCACTTCTCTATACTCCAGCAGTAGATTGGTCATTGGCAGTAGAACAACTATTTTCCCATAACTAACCACTGAGTTGGGTAATGCCCAGATCATTCAGAACGATTCCTTGGAAACTGAAAATAAATGCGGCGAACCAAACATAGCCCTGGGAGCCCTAAAGCACCAGCTGGGAAATAAATGCCAAACAAATACTACTGCACAGCAATAACATGCAAATTACAACAGTAAGTGGTACGCAACAGGTTAAAACCTCAAAAATTCCCTCTCAATTACAAAAAACCTAACAGCAATAACCCCTCAAGTCAACCAGATCCAATCAAGATTCAAAGTAACTTAAGAAAGAACAGGTATTTGACAGCTATTCACTCATGCTGGCAGAAAAGTATGTGCTTCTCACACTTCAGAAGACTGTGTTGGGTAAAAAGCATTAAGTGATTTCGCAGACAAAGTTCTTTGGGTAAATGTGACATTTTATTAGACCAATTAAGTGCTCTGGAACTTCTCCCCCATACATTTAGACAGCAAGTACCTGTAGAAAGGTGCCACCCCAGGTGAAATCCATTGATGTCAATAGGTAACATCAGCACAGAGGGCATAGGGATGCCATTATAGTGCAAAAGGGTTAACCACGCAGGACTTGGGAGTATTCATCTCAGCAGCTTTCTTTATCAAGCTACTTAGGATGGTCCCTATTAATCAAGCAGCCATGGGTATCGGGTAGAATTAAGAGCATTCCCAAACATCTCAGGGTTAATTTTGAATTCTTACATACGCTCGTCTGCTTCACAGGAAGTACTGACACTTTCACTACTAGTGTTTCCCATTTTTGTTTGTTTTGTTACGCAATTTCTCTTGCCTCCTGCTGCAGCAAGGCTCACATCAACAACTAGGGAAGTGGATTATATAGTGGAAATGGTGTCAGTGATTACAGAGAGCCATCAAACATGGAAAGCAAACAAATAAGAGCTACAGATTAATGCCTTTCAGGTATTAGAATCAGAGGCATTTCCTGTAATGCTAATAGGTTGGTAGAAAAAGAGTGGTCAGAGATACAGCTGACAGCATACTTTTGAGATCTCTTCAATTCTATGGTGTTATTACTTGTCCTTTAGAAAGCGTTGCATGCCCTCCATGCTAGAAATTTTCCTATACACAGGATAACAGTCCCTGGCCCCAAAAGATGCATCATGAAGATCTCCTCTATTTACTGGTTTAAAGGCAATATAGAGAACTGCTGCATCTTCCTATTAGAGAAGGCCTGAAATCACACAAAGTCCGTCAGACCATTTTTAAGCAACCTCCTACATATGAAAAACTTTCAATAATTTTTTTCTCCTGATTTATTTAAAAAAAAAAAAAAAACAAACCAAAAAAACTGCAAAAAACCCCCACAGACCATGAAAAAACAACCCCCTCTCCCCTCAGTAAGTTAAATGCAATTAATGCTCTTGCCATTTATTAAAAAAGAGCACCATCTTCCATGGAAAAATGATGTGTAAAATCAGGTCCATTTATCACATTTATGCCAGAGAAATCTTCAGGAAGAGCATCTTTGAGCAGATGAGGGATCAGTATTGAAATAAGGTAAGAGAAACAAGGAGAGAGGCAATTGCTAAAAGCTCCATTTGGCTGATATCAGAGAAATTCAATAAAAGCCTATAGCTAGATTATAACAGGTTTGTACTTACTTGGGAACCAACATACATATGAAGTGTCCAAGTGATAGACTGGGATATTAAGCTACCCAAGAATAGGGTTATACTATTAAAGCAATAAGTTCTGTATCTGGTGGATACCTTTGCTTTTAAAGTAGTCTCCAAAGCCGTTCTGGAAATAGGCCTTTTCTGCAATACAGGAAGCAGGTCTTTCAAATCACATAAAGGCCTTTATCCACATTATGGAGTATGGAAATCAAATACTCCTGAAAGGGAGAAAAAAAATATACTGGGCAAGAATGAAGAACTGGAACTGACAGCCTTTATGAACCCTGCAGATCTCTTCTGAATTTGCTAGATGACCTAATTTAGAAAGCATCCCTGAATCCTATGCAAACCAAAGCATGGCCGAAAGATATCATAATGGCAGCGCTATCATTTTGGGTTGGGAAGGCTGGTTTTCTTCTTCTTGGAGGACACACATGGAAATGAATAAGAAACTGGACATAAAAAAAAAATACTGACAAGAGTTTAAGCTCAATGTTGCAAAGAATAACTTCCAAAAAAAGGGGTGTGATATACCATACTTTGTACAAACTACAGTTTGATTGAACGCCCTATAACACACATTCAAACTAATAAAAATGTACTTAAGGAAGCCAGTCACTGACTTTTGCTGACTTCCTGAGAGACTGTATAGAAAGGTTTTGGTGTAGTTCTTGCCTCTTTGCAATACCAAACTAACATAATAATATTATGTTAACATAATATTATTATAATAATATTATATAACATAACAATAACTCTCAGATATCATTGGAGAAAGATCATCTGAGAAAAACAAAGAAACAAATAAGAGGCTTGCAAGAGTTTAAATTTGTGTTTTATAAAACAAGGTGGTTTAGTGCTAGACCCAGCATAGTAGATGGTTGATATTTTATAAGGTCTTACACACACACCCACCCACCCACCCACCCACCCTATGGCTTCAAGGACCTTTTGAACTTGTGGCTTTATGAATTTACTAGCCAACTGCCTGTCAAAAATGACTGGGGGGGAGGGTGTAGGTGGGGACAGAAGCCTGTGTCCAGCCCTGCTCCCCTCCCCACCCTCAGGGATGGCCCCACTCCCCTTTTCCCCACCTCTGCTGTGGGGCTGGGCCCATCCCGCTGCCATTGTGGGGCCGGGCTGGGCCCAGTGCACTCCCCTCCGCTGCCACTGTGGGGTCGGGCCTGCTCCCCCCACCCCCCCATCCACCCAGCCCATGTCTGCCTGCCTCCCCGCCCCATAAATGACAGGGGGGGAAGCACGGACAAAGTGCTAGCACCCAGCACCCACTGCTGCCACCACATGCAGGGAGCAGGGGATGGAGGGAAGTAAGGCCAGAACTTCTGGCCTCATCCCCAGCTCTGTCCATCCATTGCCACCACCTCCTAGGAACAGGGGAGGTTGTGGGGGGGGAGAGGGGGGGGCGAATTGAGACCAGCCAAAGGGCTCCCGAGTAAGGTTGGCTAGTTCATGGCATGGATATCTTGCAACATGCCACTAGAAGACAGTTTATGCTGCAGCCAGCTAAAGCTCAAAAACAGAATGCACCAAACAGCAGCTACAAGGCCAAGTCAGCTAAGCATCCAATTTGAAATGCTTGCTTGGTTTTCTTAACAGTATCCACATCAAATACTTGTGTTGTGCAACAGCAAAAATTCAACTCAGGGAATAAACAGTTTTCCAACAGCTGTTGTACGTTTTGAAACCTAGGCTACTCTCCTTTATAAGGAAATGAAACTCATTGTCTACACAAGCACATGCACACCAGGGCTAAGTACAGACAGTTAAAAAGCTAGAGACTGAATTGATGCAATCTTCTCTGGTTAGTCTAAACTGAGCAGACTGAACCAATAAGCAAGTGAACAGATACTCACTTGTGATTTTGGAAGTGCGGGCACATGCTTACATTGGTCCAGGCCAGAAGCTGGGTGGCGCTAGAGCACGCCTGCCTGCTCAGCTGGAGCAGACACCCTGGGCCAAGGTTAACCCACCCACTTTACCAGGAGGGGGTTTGCAGGGGAAGTGTAAAGCATCCTGGGATGCTGGAGGACTGAGAGTTAACTCAAATCTGGAGGGGATCTGGGACAGAAGTTTGATAAACCAATTTAACCTAAATTTGTTAAGTCTGGGCATTTATACACATACCTTGTTGTGCTGCAACATGCCAAAGATCCAACACAACACAGCCAACTCAATTAATCGCGTCTGTTCCACATGCGAGCTGACACTCACTGCGTCACATGCAGTTGTATAAGTGGCGAAATGCGCATCAGAGTGCAGAAAATGGCAGCAGTGCACATTTGAACTAAAACACCTTTGATGTGTTTTAGTTCAAAAGCACGCCACCGCCATTTTCTCAATGCTGACGTGCATTTTGCTGTTTATACAAATACATGCACCGCAGGGCCGGACACTTTTCAAAACCCCCAGCGCTGCAGTGCAAACACGTGTACAAATGCCCTCTGATGATACATCCCATCCAGGTTCATCTTAAACCAGTTTCGGCCATTTTGAAAACAGTTCATGCGCACTAAACTTCTGATGTATTACAGATTTGAACCGGTTTCTCATCACTTACACTGGTTTGTGTGTCATTATTGTCCCTAGCCCAGATGAAATAAAATCAGTTCAAATCCTAATGAGGACATTCTGATTCAGTTTAAAGGGTAATTTATCTTAAATCTGTTCCTAATCAACTTCAGCTAAATTGAAAGAAGTTTGCTTTAAACTGATGAGAACACCCACAATGCGTTTTTACATTAACTAGATCCAGCTTAAAAAAAAAATAAATAAATAAAATAAAATAAAAAAAATAAATCACAGAAACTAGTCCAAAAATTCCTTTTTCTGTTGCAGTACATTAGATTTCTCTAATTTTTAAATCAGAAAAGATGTCAGTTTTCAGATATTTATTGGTTTTTTTTAACTGAATATTTAAAAACTTTTTAAAATGTTCAACAATCACGTCCTGATCTTAAGGAACTTGGAAAATGACCACTCGCTTTCAATATTACTACTTCTTGTGACTGGATTGAGTCTCATAATATCTGATGTTTTGCTAGATGCCCCAGCTTCTGAAGTGATAAGAAGGCAAAAATCTCAGCTTTCACTTTGAAAAAAGGTTCCTTCATGAATATAGAGCATCTTGAAAACAGAGAGGCTAAAAGCAACCACCATCACATATCATTCATTTTAATCCATGAGACTGAGTCCCAGCATCATGATTTCTGGAACCCAGTTTGTGGCTTTGGAACATTTAAGTTGACATAACTTCAGCTTGCTAGGTCTTTCCCCGTTTTCTAAGGAAATTCACCGTTTTGTTTAGGACACCATGTTATGCCTCCATCATCATCTTACTCATACCCCCTTACATTTTTTCATTTCATACCTAGCTGAAGGACTACCTAGTTCATACTTCTTTCCTAAAAAGTACACAAAATAATAGCACAAGAAACAGTAGGACCCCAAACCAGCTCTCCCTTCCTTTGGATATTTATCCAGAGTAACTCCTTCAAAGTCAGAGGATCTACACTCTTGTATCAGAGGAGAGACAGACAAACCAGGTATTTGCTACTTCAGTCTCGTTTAGAATTCTAGTCTTCCAAATAATATTTAAATCAGCGGTACTCGACCTTTTGGCCCCACATGCCAGATGAGTGACCTGGGGCTGGTCTGCAGACTGGATGAAGCCCTGCATGCCAGAATCAGGCACTGGGACTTCGCACCCCCCCTGCCCTGTGCAGTGGGATTGGGCCCCAGTGCCTCCCCCTTCCATACCTGCATGCTGGGATTAGGCCCTGCGTATGTGGTATCCCTCCCCTCTTCCTGGCAACCCCACACCAGGATTTGGCCCTGGGGCCCAGCACAGCTCCTGCCTAGCCCTGCATGCTGTGATTGGATACCTGATCCAACATGCAGGGCCCAGGACTCCCCATGGTCTGAAAATCTAGCTGCAGGGAAGTGGTGCCACTACCCCTACTCCCCCCACACCAAATTTCCATACACATGGGGAGTTCTGCAGGCCAGATAACAGGGCAACGTGTGCTAAATCTGGCCACTGAGCTGGGTGTTGAGCACCCCTGATTTAAACCTATAACATTCATAGGCTCCTATGAACAAATACAATAAAAGCCAGCACGTGCTGAATCTTTTTTCCCCCTAAGCAGAAACAAAACAAACATTTGGATTAGAAACAAGCCACTATCAATAACATTTCTCAACATAAGACAGCAGCACATGGCACAAACTCAGATTTGCAGAGGGCAAACACTCAGTGCCCTGAACCCCTTTACTGGTTCATATCATCACAACAGAAACTTAGAGTTGGAAGCCGCACAAATTATTTGGAACAAAGGAAATCAAGAATGTGGATACTCAGGCCTCTCCTTCCACCCCAAAAAACAGGGTGTTTCACATGAAAAGACAGCAAGCAGAATTCCTACTACCACATGCTAGAATGGGGTAGGCAACCACCAGCATAGCACATGAAGGTGCTTTGTTTGACACGTGTGCCTTCGGACAGTCAGCTGGGTAAGAGACCGGGGCAGTGCTTCCACAATAAGGATCAGAGTGAAAGGAAGATGGGCAACTTTGGCTTCCCGTCCTCGTGTCCAGGCAGGTTTTTAAAATGTGACCAAATGTCTGGGTTTTTTCTTTGCCTCCGCTTCTTCTAGGCATGAGGAGCTGGGATACTTGGGGCTGGAAGCAGCCGGCAAGGTGACTGGCTGTCAGGGGTCATGTGCTCTGCACACAGGCCCCAACAAGTAAGTAAGTGTGTGTGCATGAGTGCAGGCAGTAGCCATATGCACTAGGGCTGTGTGAAACAGCACTGTTCTGCTTCATCTTCTGATTTGATGGAACAGTGTTTGGTTTCGAGTTTTGTTTCATTTTGAAAACACTGTTTCATTCCATTCCACTGAAACTGTTTCGCTGTTTCACCCATAGGCTATTCCACACCCAGTGCCAGGAAGATCTGGCAGGCAGATTGGAGGCCCGCCTGCACCCCAGGGAGGGCTGCAGGGGCTGTGCCAGACTGTTCCCAGGGGTGCAGACCCCCAATCTCCCAGCTGGATCACAGGAGGCTGGTTCTGCCACCTGGGGCCAGCAGCAGCAACAATCTTCCCGGCGCTGGGTGTGGGTTGCACCCAGAGCTGGCCCTGGGTGGCAGCACCAGCCTCCTGTCATCCGGCAGGCAGATCGGGGGCCTGCCTGCACCCCCAGGAGGAGTCTGGCACAGCCCCTGCGGGCCCTGATCTGGCTGCTGGATGACAAGAGGCTGCTGCTGCCAGCTGGGACTAGAACTTAAGTCAAGTAAGCCTGCCTTTGAAACTCGAAACATTTCAAATACCCTTGTTTTGTCTCAACGCTGTTTCAAAGGCTTTTGTTTTGTTTCAATTTTGCTGTTTCCAGCACGAAGTGGATCAAAACAACTTTGAAACGAAACACCGAGCAAAATTTCACACGGTCCTAGTGTGCACAGCAGGCCTGGGAGGACATGGGGCTCTGTTTCAGGAGTGAGGGGCACTGGCAGCATGGGGGGGGGGGGGGGGAGAAAGGGGGGCAGCATGTGTGCGCGCGCACAGGCATATCACTGCCCCTACCCCACAATCATATAACCTGCCCCCTCCCCCCCCCCCCCCCCACAGATATCCTCTTTTTTGATCCTGGAAATAAGGTAACATTATTGATTTAAGGACGTACATACTATTAAAAAAATATCCACTTAACCTCATCTAACTATATCAGTTGATAATATAGCAGTTCAGACACAGCTGTTGCTAGGAGCTGCTCCAGGGGCCCTTTGTGGGGGGGTGGGGGAGGGTGAGTGGAGGGAGGAGGCAATGGCAAGCACAGCCAGAAAACACAGACCAGGGGAAGCCCCTGAATAGGAGGGAGGGAGCACCTGTGAAAGAGCAGCTAATGGCTTAATTGATAAATCATTAGTCTGCCTACTGGTTTCCTCCTTAACCTCATAAGCCATAGTACCTCCTCCCCCTTCTGCCTGCCCTGTCACCTTTCAGTTTCTACTGGGGCACCCCATGGCTTCCCTTCTCCCACTTCCCTGAAAAACCGCCCCCACCCCAACCCATAAGCTAACCTGTTATCACTGGTCTTACCAGTTAAACAATTAATCATTTAACTTTTCACATCCCTACTGACATTCCTAAGATGTTTGTTAAAAGAGGCCCAATTATGGAAGAGGAAATGCTTGTCCAAGTCAGGTTTTAGTCAAGGAAGACACTGTGGATTTATTCTTGGTCACTCTCATCAAAAGAAGTCTCACTTGAAAGCATAGACTACTTGTTTGATGCCCATCAGGACACCAGTAGTGTTTGGCCTCTACCTGGAAAAACAATTTCATTCACATTGAAGCTTCTCCCCTGCTGTCAAGACTGGAGGCTTAGGAATCTTCCATCTCAACCCAACAGCATAATTTGGCATTTGCGGAGGTTTAGTCTAAAATTATATTTGAGTTTAAATTGCTGGTTTGAGCAAGAGGAAAAAAAACAGGCACAAGATGTCTATCTAAAGATGGAGGCAACAACAACTACTGCAAGTAAACGCGTCATTAGCTAAAAGTATAGTATTTATTTAAAAACAGCAGATCCTATTCCCAGAAAGTCCATTGATTTAGATGGGGCTACAGTGATTTATGGTAGCTAAGAATCTGTGATTATTATCCATAAAACAGCAAAACCAATTCCCATAACTGTTTGGATGGGAAAGAGTTTGCCCTTTCTCCCCATCTCCTAGGTACCTGGTAAACAGTGATTACCATAGAAATCTATGTTAGTTAAAAAGAAGAGATACTTTACATGATTTTTTTTTAAAAACTCACCTCTTCTGGAAAGGCCTGGACAGGGCACTGTTAATATTGAAGACTGCACAGCCCTATGGACACAACAGCCTGAAAAGCTACTGCGCCTGGGATGCTTGAACCAAGTCAACAGACAAGAATCTCTGTGGCTTCTACATTGTGATCTAGATCATTTCAAATTCAGTGTTCTAGAGCTCATCCCCATGGCAGGATGGAGCGCTGAGCTGCTGAAGAGTCATAAGTCATGCTAACATGGAGAAAATCAAGCAGCACAGGCCTCTCAATGTTATTTCTTCTTATTGATGTCGAACCTGAGGCTGGTTTTTGCTCCTTGACTAAAATGGACCCCATTCTAAACATCCTGTAAACTAGCTGGAGCAACAAAGCCATTATTCACATACTGGTAAGACTAAGCATCCCATTTACACTGCAAATGTTTTCCCTTCTCATTGGAATAAACAGTAGAGGAGTTGGTAGAGGAGAACAGAAGTATTCTTGCAAGGTCTTTCCATAACACCACCTCTACTTACCAAGGATGCTAACATGATGTTTATACTTTCTTTCATATACTTAGTATTATTATAGCCATGCTAAGATAGTACCTACTATGCACTTTCCAAATTATCCAGCAACATGTACCAAATTCTAAAGCTTCTTGTACCTCAGCTAGCCAGGTACAAGAAGCTTGCTATCTGGAGAATACTTACCAAGCTTCCGACTACAGGAAACATTTCAATGTACTGGTTAAATGAAATAGCTACAAATTTGAAAAGTAACCTGTATATCAATTACCCTAATGTATAATATGACTGAATGGCATAATGTAACCTACCAAGATTGTTGAGGCCTATTAACACAGTCCTACGTGAAAGACAAGCTGGGGAAGAAGCTAGGTCAAGCTGTAGGAAACATCATCCCCTCTTTAAACTCTGTTAAAAAAAATTAAAAGCTGCATTATCTTTTCTGTGGAGAGCCCTCCACCATCTATACCAGGTTCCCAACCCCCGGGCCATGGCCCAGTGCCAGGCCATGAAGGGCTGGCTGCCAGTCCACAGGAGGGCTGGCTGCTGGACCGGAAGTGACTGTGGACTGGCAGCCAACCTTTTTTTATACCGAGCACAAAAATGGGTTGGCTATCTACCCGTAGTATGCCAGTCCTATGGCTTGCCAGTCCACAGTCACTTCCAGTCTGCCACTTGCTGGTCCTCAGTCTAAAAACGTTGGGAACTCCTGGTCTATGCAGTGGATCATAAGGCAGGTGCGATCAGGTGGAAGGCTTGCCTGGCACATACACAGAGGCTGAACTGTCAGGAAGCTGGATGGAAGGACTGGGTGAAGAAGGGAGGAGGGATACTGCAGTATGTTTTTGCACCAGATGGGGAAGAAAGTGAGACAGGGAAGTAGAATGAAAACGTGCAGACTTAAAGTGATTTTCAATTCTTACCCTTCTTCTGCCAGTTTTACCACAGGGGCTGTGGATAGAGGGGTTGATCTGAGCCATGCTGCAGATTCTAATCATGACACTGAAGATATAACCTTTAGAGATAACTAAGCTTATTTTGCGCCGAAGCTGAATTTATGTCACAGAACAAGTTTTCATTTCTAGATTAAAGCAAACCCTGGCACTAGGCCTGGAACGTGCTTTTCAAGAATAGCAGGGTGGACAGATGCTTCACTCCCTTTACCATTTCCATAAAGTGAAAAAAAGTGGTTAGTGAAAATGGCTGACTTGAAAGGACAGATACAAAATGCAAAAAGCTTTCCAAATGTGCCCCTCACTTAAAGCTACTCACTCAGTTCCAAGCCCAATGAGAGCACAATGAGAGCACTCCAGCAATGTAAGGGGAACTAAAAGGATATGAAATGCTCCAACCTGTATGCTCTCGTTTCCCTGGCCAGTGCAGAACTGGCATTAGGACTCTAAAACCCTGCTCTCAAGCTCTAGAGGTGGATGCATGTCAGTAGCACAGACTGGGAAGTAAAAGGATGGAGGTAACAGGTATTTGATGCACAGCGTGCTAGAACTATCTTCTTTTAGCCCCCATAGGTAGTAAGAAATCAATCAGAGCAATGCTGAAGCTGATCTAAATTGCACTAGTAAAAAGTCTCAACTGCCCTGGAATATAGGGAATTTTTAAGTCTCACCCCACCCCACCCCACCACAATTCCTCTTGACAAGTTCAGAACTGGCACAATTTGCCTATCTAACTGCAACGGTCACCAAGTGCTGGCTCTTTAGTTCTCCACTGTAATCTCATGTGTTAAGATCTGAAATAGCCATTTTAGGAAACACCCAATATGTGTTCTGTATCAGGCCTATGGAAGTTTACTTCAGCCCAGAGCAAGCCAGATTAATTGTTACTATGGAATTTATACAGATGGACGGAATTGGATTGTTTTATTCCATTCAAATTTTCCTCCACATACTGCATTGTGTGGTAACACTCTCTCCTCTCTTGGCACTCAGAAAAAGTCCTCACCTAGGAACAACTATGGCTCTTCAAGGAGTTCAGCAAATCCATTTCATTAAGCATTGAAAAATATTTACCTGGTGCATTAAGCCTTCAGCGCAAGCTGAAATTAAAGCACTCAAATTAGTTATGTGCACAGATGCCAGGAAGTCTGGGATAAGAGAAGAAAGAGGCTCATGACTGGTCCCATTGCTCCCAAAGATGAAGCAGAGGAAAAAGAAAGGTGCTTTAAAATTCCCTAAAGCAATACTATAGCCAGGGTTCCCTGCTGCATTACTTGTGCCACGTAATCAGCTAATCAAGGAACAACAAAGAAACTAATCAAAGGAATTACATTGGTCTTTTTTCTCCCAGAAGAGATGAAGTAATAAAGAAGGCCTGAACAGCAAGAAAGATGGAAAGCAGTCTGGAAAACTAGTGTGGGGGAACAAAAAAGGAGGCAGGAGGACAGAGATGCAGAAAAGACTAGGTAAAATGCAATGTCAATTAAGTTTTAAAAAGCTTTTGTGATTTCTTAAGTGCTTATTCAAATGATCTTGACACTTTGAGGAGAGGTCACCTACTTGAAAAAGAAGTTCTGAAGAGTGTAGCAGCTCTAATCAAGCAATCACAACCCAAGATTTGAAGAGGGTCACTATCATCTTAAAACATCACAATTTTCTATTGTGATAAACCCACTATTGTTCCAAGTAAACTCTGATTCCTTTAACTCAAAGTGGGGGGCGGGAGGAGGAAGATGAAAACCTTGCCTTTCCTCCCCGCCCCCCCGCATTTATTCGTTTTGGGAGCCATCACCTTCTAATTACCTCTGCTCCACACAGACTGGGTGTCCTCTAATTTTGCTGAAGAAACTATTTACATTGGAAATAAAGAATGATGAAACAGAAGCTGATGAAAGAAATGTGTGCGTCAAAGAAAGGAATCCAATTCCATTTTAAGTTTCCAACATGAATAATTTGTGCGCACCCATTCTTTTGGTTTTCTTATACATTGTGTCCCACTTAGGCCTTACCAAGTGGAGAGCCGCATGGGTGCACAGTTGATGTTGCTGTTCTGCTTACAAGACATGCCTTTCTTTTAGCCCCATACAAGGAAAGAACCATCAAACTGAAAAGAAGCTAGCCAGGCGCATGCACAGAAAGAAAAGGCAGAGTAAATAAGATCTGTTTGGTAAAACTGCTCTCATTGAAATAAAACCTTTTTCTTCCCCCTCAAACTTCAGGGGATGCTGTTTAGAGGGCAAGTAGATAATATAATCTATTATGAACTAATAGATAATATAATAATATTATAAACCTCAAACATTCAGATACCACAGAACAGGCCTTTCAAAAATGAGATGACAGTGGCATTAAAAAAAGAAAGATCACAAGAGCTTAAACATACTAGCTTATGATTTTTTTTGCCCTTTGTTCTTTAACACCCCCCCATCTTGTTTCAAGCTTTTCTCCTGAACTATGAATTAAAACTGAACTGTTACTAATGAAAGCTGATTTTTTTATTTAAATAATAGGGCTCTAACACCTGGGATTTAAGTCACCAAATATCATAAGACTTGCCATAAAAATCAATGAGAGTTGGCAAACTGAAGTTAACAGCATTGCATTAAAGAACATATAAAGGTGAATGCATCATAAACGGCTAATAATTCCTAGCTGACAGTTATGCCATAGAAAGCAGCCTACTTGCATGCTATCTTCAGCTTCATACTTTCTTTACACTAGTGTTGCCTAATGAGCCCTCCGCTATAACACCCCAGAGGCCTTCTCAAAATACTGCCACACAGTATTTTTAGAAACAAGATTAAAATCAGAAATTGTGGATTATTTGTATCAATTACTATCTCTAAAAAGGTCAAATATACTATTGCCTTATACCCTGGACCTCATTCCCTATAGCCGTGTGCAGCCTTTACATCAGTGAAAAGTAATACCTAATCACACTGGTAGGTATTTGTACGTACTTTTCACTAAAATGAAATGGGTAAAGCTTCAATGCTGAAAAAAAGAGATGTCAAAATTCCCTAGCTCATTCACTGACTGCAGAGATCAGTAACCACTTAGTCCTTCCTAGCAGTATGCACACATGTACACGCAAACGCTACAACAGGAGTAGGCAACCCCTGGCCCAGGTGCCAGAGCGTCACATGAAGGCATTTTGCTTGTCAAACAAAGGGGCCAGGGCTGCGCTGCCACAACAAGGATTGGGCCCCTTTTGGCTCCCTTGCTGTCCACTCTGGCACACCAGCATCTTATAAGTCGAGGTTGCCGGTGTTTTTGGCATTCTGGCAAAAAACATTGCCAAGCCCTGCTCTACAATATAGCATGTATATATTCAATAACATTTTAAAAATCTAAACAAATTTGTTCCACAATCCCTCCTCAATATTCTCCCAAAGAATAGTAAATGCAATCAAAATTTCAGTACACTAAAGTATTAACAGTTGTAAGGATTTTAAAAACATAAAACACAGATTCCAGTGAACTTGTTTCAGGATTGTCCTGGGAAGGCAGGAAGACAGGCAGACAGGCCAGCCAACAGGCTGGCCAGCCCTGTGGTTAAAGGTGTTAACCTGGAACATTTGGGTTCAAAATCCCCTGTGCTGTCACGGATGTTCTCTTTAACCCTGGGAATGTCACTTAGTCTCCCCCTTTATGGCATTCACAGAGGATGGGAACTCATTACTGGTTCCAACAGATTACCTGTAACCTGCAATTCCACCAACACCAAATGTTATGTTTGTAGCATGAATCCAGAATGAAACAGTTCCTCCCCACCCCCCACCCCAAAGTGACCAGTTTGTGTTTAATTTCCAGTTCACCAGAACTTGAGTCAAGAAAACCGTTTGTTTACTTTTTACTTGCTTGATTAAAACAAACGGATACACAGAAATCCTTGCTCTAATCAAGTGTCCATGTATTTTATTTTTAGAGATTATGAATTCAGTAGTTTTATATTTTGCAGTTACTGCATTATTCAGAGAAGTACCAGTTTGCCCTCTAGTGTTCATGTTTGGCAAAACAAGTACACTTTGGTGACACTAAAGCCACTGAATCTTACTGTTAAATGGTCCTGATGTTCCCTGTTTATAGGTTAACCTGAAAGACAAGAGGTGAGGAAGGAAAAAATTCCAAATACTGCGGAGTCAGAATCTCTCCTGTAGCTTCTTCAGAGTAGAGACAGGAATCTGACTGAGAATCCTAATCGTCCATGGGGACAACATCGTAAAACCCTACGGAACCCAGTTCATCCGATTCTTCCCCTCAACACTGCTTTCTACAACACCTTTAAGAACCATTTAAGAATCATGCCACCACAAAATTGGTCACCCAGCAGCTACAGCATATTTGACTGAATTTCTCCAACCATAGTACAAAGAGGGAAACTTAGAGCTGCCTCTGGAGGGGATAATCAATAAAGTATTTCCAACTGGAAATTCATACTGTATCTCTGGGTAGGGATGCTATGGAGTAGGCCCAGAGTACAGTATGGCCTCTCTGTCAGTGGTGGTTGCCCCTAGACAGCTCAAGCTGTCCTACCAACAGACCTCATGAAGTTGAGGATGGAAGCTGACACACAGCCTACATCAGTGATTCTCAACACTCAAGTGCCCCAATATCCTTTCAAGGCCGCTACAGGTGCCATGCAATGGTAGTGCATAAACCCAATTCACAAGTTAAGCCCAGAGACTTCAAACAGGAATTCAAAGCATCAAAACCATTTTGACCTGTTGTGGTCAGAGTTCTTTGCAACAGAAAAATTGCCCTAGTGCAATGATACTAAACCTTTGGCCCCATGAGCCAGATTAGTGACATGGAGTCAAGGCACCCAGCACTGCCCCACCTCGTCCCTGCTCCATGCCCTGGGATTGGGCCTCAGGGACTGAGTACTGCCCCCTCCCACCACCTGTGCAGGATGGGGCCCTGTGGCCTGGCACTGGAGCTGCCTAGTCCAGTGCAGTGTGATCTAGCGCCTGATCCAGTATGCAATGTCCTGGGCTTCCCACTGATCTGGAAATTTGGTGGTGGGGGTGCAATGCTACTGCTCTCCCACTGCGAAATTTCTGCCCCTGCGGGGAGCCCTGTGGGCTAGATGACACAGCACCACAGGCTGTGGGCTGAGCACCCCTGCTCTAGTATATTTTCACAGTCAGAAAATTAGTGACAGCTAAGAGGTGGCATTTCCTGAGGGATGCCTTGAATCTAAAAAGTTTGATCACTGCTCGTTTACATGCAGGCATCAATGGGACATAAAACTGGCACAAAAGCACTGGATCTTCCCCCATGCCTAAGACACGCACACAGTTTATTAAACTGTGGGGCATGGGAGAAAATGGGGGCAGCTGGAGGAAGCAACTTCTGTCATACTTAAGTTTCTACATCTATAAGCCCCAAACCACAAGTTTCCTGCCAGGGGTGGCTTTCAGGCCATATAATGTTACTTAGAAGTATGCGGATGCACAGAGTTTAGCGTCCAGGATAACAGATTCTGAATAGAGGTGCACTGATACATCAGTCTGATATCAGATCAGCACCGGTATAAAAAAATTGATCGTATCGGAAATCAGTCTGTTGTGGCCGATAAATGCTTGTGTGTGCGTGCAGCCACAGCGCAGCATGTAGGCAGTGAGGAGCACTGCCCGGCAGCTTGGAGAGCTGCGTGCAGCTGGTGAGTCTGGTGTGGTGGAAGGGGAGGAGGGAGAGAAGGGGTGTTGGGGGGCAGATCAAGGCCCCCACGGTGAGGGAGGAATGGGGCCCCGGTTAGGCAGCGTTTGTCCCAGCTCCTGCTCCAACCCCACTCCTCCCTCACCAAAGGGGCCTTGATCTGCCCCTCCCCCTTCCCCTTCCACCATACCAGACTTACCAGTTGCATGCAGCTCTCCAAGCTGACAGGCTGGTATAAGAAATCAGATCAGTATTGGCAGATATGCCTCCTTAAAAATCATCCCCAAAATTCTCTATCGGTGCACCCCTAATTCTGAAAGGGAAGCAAATTCAAGCCCTCTGCTAACATGTTTTGTTTGGGGGGGGGTTTCTGAATGTCCTTTATTGTGCAAGATTTTCCAACGCGAACTGTCAATCCCTCCTGTACACAATGCCACTTATATGCTGTAAAAATCAATGCACTACTCTCTCATTAGCTCTGCAGCAAAGACAAGTAAGGAGGGACATTTGAACTTCAACGCATGTGCCCATACACACACACACACACACACACCTTTATTAATTTTGAGCAGCGCTTGTTTGCTTCCAAGTAGAAAACGTGGACCAATTTAACTTTGCCTTGTGCCAAAATGAAGCCCTAAACGTTAGTTACTGAAATTTAGTATTGTCGATTTATTATTTATTGTACTTATTTATTCCCTTTTAGGGAAAACAACTTGAAATGCACTAAGTTGTTATAGGAGTAATGATCTTACTTCTAAATATTAGTTCACCATCAAAATACATTTGAAAAGCGACTAAGTAATGGCATCTTATTCAGCAGATCTGTTCCTAAGACAGATATGCTAACTTTCATGATAAAGTGAGAGTATCACTCATTTTTACATCAGTTACCTCAGCAGATGCAACAGAGCAAGCTGGATTTCAGTGATGTACAAGTCAGAATAAAGTTGTTACTCAGTTAATTGCAACACCTCACTTACACCAATTTCTCCTTTGTTGAGAACAGCTCCTCAAAGTGAAAAGCAAAAATAGAACATGGCCTAAAACAATTTTCATTACTACCAGACAGGACCAGATCCCAAAGAGGATTTTATTTGCCAGACTGGCAAATAAATAAATTCTTTTTAAAAAGTGGATTCAGCATATCTGACAGTCTCAGAAACATTGATCTGAAACTCCATATTTTAAATAGGTTAACATGCTGCTGTTTTGGCTTATGCAAGTTGCGAAGATTCCCTATGACGGGCTCCTGGTTGGGGCCAAAGAATTCATTAGACACTTGACAAGGACTAGAGATGCTGGAAAAGTAACCACTATTCCCAAATTTAATTTTTTGTTTGCGGTCTCTTTAAACTGGCCTTGTCCAGACAACTCTTCACTTTCACAAAATCCTTCTGCTGAAGCAGCAGAGCCAAAACCTGCACGGATCTCATTTGTACAACAATTACCATTCTATTGAATACCCCATAAATTTTAGGCTTAAATTTCCTGGGAGACAGGCTGTCTTATTTTTGGTTTGTTATGCTACATACAGTCGGGGCCTGACTGTAATTTGAGTCCATGCACCACTAAAACATAAAAATGAGCAGCACAGATATGAAAAAAAATTAGTGAATTTAATAAAAAAAAATGATAATTTCCCTCAATTATTTTGGAACCATCCTATAAGAATTCCATAGCTCATGGAAGCAATAACCTTTTTAAATTTATTTGGAGCATGGTACAAAACAAACAAACAAACAAACTCTTCCTCCTCCCCCCCTCCAAAAAAAACTAAACAAACAACATACATGGATGCAAGTATTTCAAGCCAGTTTAAATGAAATTTGGTTTTCTTGGTACATACAATGTATGTAGTTATGCAGATTTTAGATCAACACCAGCATGGGTTGTAACTGAAGTATATAAATGGATGTACAAAAATATACATTCGAGCTAACAAACTACAGGTAAAGATGTTTAACTCTTTCATCTTCAAGTGGTGAAGACTAAAATGATCTCTACCAATGGTTTCACCACAGAGTAATTCTGGAATTAGGTCTCAAATTTAAATTGTAATCCAAACAAAAGAAGGAATCTTATAGGGAGGCCTTTCTTCAGATTGTTCCCATGGTTTCTTCCCTTCTGCCCTCCACCCCCAAGAAGAGATGGCCTACACTTTTAATCAAGGAAATTAAGAGGCAAATTAAGCCAACAAAACATTTGAAACAAAGTATGCAAGGAGTTCTGGCCTCACAGCGCTTATTAAGCTAAAACTCCCACTGGAATCCTAAAAGAGATTTGCTCAAGTCAGGACCATGAGGTGTGAATTTTAGACAACATGAGCTTGCTGCAAGCCTTAATTTCATACATCCAATGGTCTGCTATGCAAATTTTCCATAATTGTGTCTTCTGTTATATGCTTGAGGTCATGGCATGCCTTGCAGAGCTTTAGCAAGGGAACAGTGCACAACACAGGTCCACAGGAAACAAGAAAAAAAGGCAAGAGTGGTCATAAAGCCTGGACCTATGTTATTTTTTCTCTATAGTCCCAAAGAACTTATAAAAGAGGAGTTTGAACAGATATGGTTGGGCTGGAGTACCTAGTTAACATGGATCCAGGGATTCCAAATGCCCTGTGAAGTGAAGGTCCAATATCCACCCCACAGGCATCACTGGGAGTCTCTTGGGGTCTCTTGGCATCTACCATGGTCCATCATATCCCTTTACTAGGATGAAGAAGAGAAGCCAGTCTTTTTGATGAGATGATGTGCACAGAGAACTTGTACCTGTTACTGCAGAATAAGAGAGAAAGTGAAATGGGGACTGCGCCTATAAGAATCTACTGAGAGGCCAGGAGAGGCAGGCATTAGAAATATAAATTCTGCACCAGAGGCACAGGGGGTCAGTCTGACCCAGGCAGGAGGTCTCTGTTGAGAGCTGATGGAAGTGGAATGGAGAACTGGAAACTAAGTGAGCCCAGGACTGTGGCAGAGACAGCCCCAGCAGTCTGGGGTGGAATCCAGAAAAGAGCCAAAGCAAAAAAGATGCCCTGGCTGGATTGAGTGCACAGTGACTGAGCCCATCAGGACTGAATACAAAAGAGGAAGGCAGTGGTGCAAATTCTTAAAGAGTAGGCCAAGAGGCAGTATCTAGACTACAGGTCTGAGCACTTGTCGCAGCCTAATCCAAGATGCGCTGTTCTTGCTTATACAAGAAACTCAAACTGAAGTGATTCACTATGATGGGCTGCTGGTTGAGGCCAAAGAGTTCATTGGACATCTGACCAGGACCAGAGGTCCTGATAAACTATAGAGAATATGGCTGGGGTGTCCTAAAGATGTACGTAACAGAAGGAGGCACTCAAAACCAAGTCTCTCCTATGGGACTGAGGGCCTGCATCCCATTTTCAGTAATAGTAATTCAAGCCAGATGAGAGGCAAGTACACACCTCAGGGGAAAACGGAAGGTGACAAACACAGCCAAAAAGCACTGACCACGAGGGGGAAGTGGACCAAACTGAGGTGGCCCCCGATGGTTACATGCATCCATGTGCCCAGGGGACCCCCAAGAATGAAACTTCGTGAAGATTTCCCTCCCCAAGGGGCCTAGTTTTCTGAGTTTTCCTATAAAAACTGGATTTTCTGGATCTTCATTAGAGAAATGTATGTTCAAGAACCTTTCCCATTATTAAAGTACAAGAGTGTGGCATAACAGACAGCGCACCAGGCTGATACACAGGCAACCTGGGTTTAGTCCTGGCTCTGCCACTGATCCGCCAAGTCACTTTGGGCAAGTCTCTACCCCTCCTGGTGTCTCAGTTTCCCATCTATAATAATACAAGAAACTGACTTTCTATGTAAACTATCAAGATCCAACAGTTAAGAGCACTTTGTAACAGCCACACATTATTTTTCTTGTGACCTTAGATATAGACATCCTTTCACAAAGTCAGTTTCCTTTGTGCATTGCGCAAGGTTGTTAAAGTTACTTACTGTACCAAGAAAATTCCAAAACCACAGCACAATGCTGAATACCATCATTCAAATCAGCTGTGTTACGAACAGCAGAGATTCAGTTGCAAATCAAATGAAAAGCCCATCTTAAAAATAAATTAAAAAGGAAATAAAAACAATCACACATTTTATTATGTTCCAAGTCTCTTATTTTTTGTGAAGGCACTGAGAACAATTCGATGGGGGCTTTTAGTGATTACAAAGTTAAAATGAATCAAAATAAACCATTTTTAAAAAACAGAATTTCAGATATCTGAGCAGTGTGCTTTTAAGTCATTATTAGCTGACTGAAATGTAGAGAGAGAATTCAAGGAATCTGAGTGGGCAGAATAAAAGGGAGTAATCCTCTATAAATACCATGTACAGACCAACTCAACTTCCACCATCTATAGCTAAGACTCATATTGCCCTAACTCAGAGGTTACCAAACTGTGGGTTGCGACCCCAAATGGGGTTGCAACATCAGTGGATGGGGTTGTGGGTGTGAGGACTGTGGTTTGAGAGAGAGGGGCCATGGTGAGGAAATGGGACCATAAATGGGGTAATGCTGAAGAAATGTTTGGGAAACACTGACCTAACCCATCTTTTAATATCACGGACATCTTCAGCATGGAGCATTTCCTGAGGATTAACAACTGGCTGGGGAGACTGACCCAGCGGCCAGACTTTGGCATTTAAAGAGTATTTAAGCAATAGAACTGTTAATGTTTGTTGGTCCTGTCACTTTTAGTAAAGCTTGAGAAGTCCCGTTAAAAAAAAAACAACTTTGTTCGAACATGTTGTTATGCCAGTTATACATATTTCATTATTATTTGTTTAAAATTCTGTGGCTTCCATCCTGGAAATGCTTAAAATATGGGGACATAAAGTAAGTCCCTATAAAGTCTCCCTCTCTCAAATCAGTCCTACAGAGATCACTGGATGACTGGATGAACAGGATGCCAAAGTTTAAGTATTCACAACAGGCATATATCCTTCAAGCCCTGACTCACAATTTGTGCCTACTGATGTGGTGTCAGTGAAATTACTCTAGTATGACTCAGAGAAGCTGGCCCTAAACATAAGGTGGGTTATGAAGATGAAGAGACAAAGATGGAAAACTAGTTAATTTCATTCTGAAATAGATCAGTGGGAGAGGAAGAGACTGGAAGGGCTGAGACACAAATCCCTCTTCTGCTTCAGCCCCTTGACCTGTTCTGAAGGCACAGATAGAAAAAGAGCTACCCTTTGGGGAAATATGCCTTCCACAAGGGCACTGAGTTGCTACCATGCCTCCAGGGCTGCTCCCATATGAATGGAGAGGGACTAAAGCTACTTTTTGACCTACCTTCCTGTTTCAGGGTCAAGCACAGAGAATGGATTACAGAGCTGGGCCAACTGCCCTCACCCGTCATTATTAGCTATAAAAGGATGTGCACCAAGTTTTGGTCTCAGGTACACACATGAAAGTTACACTTCAGCAAATAGGGACCTGCCTGTTTGCCTGCAAATTACAGCATTTGGCCCTAGGTGTGAAGATGCTATTCACATTTCAGAATGTCCTTAAGATACTGTTACCTGGTAGCATTAGTGTGCTGGCTGTATTGTTATTAATGTGCTATACTTGTACAGCTGCTTGTGAAAGAGATGTAGCAATACTCAGACTTTTTTCTTGTTAGCGCGTCTCATAATTGCAGAGTATTCTGGGACCTCACAGATGTCAATTTACCTGTGTCACCTGGCAATTAAATATAATTACTATATGAATGTTTCTAGACTGACACATAATTAACCATTAACCCATATTCGTAGACTAAGTATTTTCTGAACTGCATAGCATGTTACTTTGCTGCCCAGTTCTCACCAAGCATTCAAGGAGGGTCCTTAGCTTAATTAAGTCTGGACAAAAATCTTTATTTTAGACAGGAAACTGTTTTCAACTAAACAGTGTTTTTCCTAGAGAAGTGCATGCTTTCTATGACATTTGACTTTCTGACCAAAAAATAATAATAATCTTATTTTAAATTAAAACTCAACATTTTATAGCTCTGATGTCATGCATGTATCCATGACTGCAGGGAAAGATGCTCAAAACTGTCATTTAACCTTCAGTTTTATTTTCTTAGGGTTTTGTTTCAGGTTTTTTGGCAGATTTTAAGTCTTCAGACTTGCACTACATTAATATAGATACTTCTTGCACTACGCACACTGACCGTTTTCAAGTTTTTTGTTTCTTTTGTGGTTGTTTTTTTTGATGGGGGGTGGAAGTAAGAGGGGAGGAGGAAAGGGGAAATTTGAAACAATTATGTAGCTTGAGACATCACCAAGCTCCAAGCTCATTACTTCCTTTGTTACACTGATTCTGGAGGGGCCCATTTCAGAAGGCACAGAGCCCAAGTACATGGGCTGTTCATCTCTTGGGTGAACCTACATTTTTTGATTGCTGGTTCCTGATCTGGTCAAAGGACAGCTGGCCAGTATCTACATACAGCAGACTCTGGAACATGTTCCAACCAAGAAGGATATGTAATCCAATGAAGACAGGACTGCACATCTGAACAGGTCATTCTGCTACAGAGCTAGAGTGATCTCAAAAATGCCACAGCTCAGAAAGCCATCTAGAAATAGTGTACTAGGAACAGCCAGATCCATGCCGCAATTTAAAAGTGATTTTGGAGAAATTCTTCAAACAAATCTATGCCCTTAACTTCAGTACTACAATACAGCAAAATGCAAACTGCAGGGTCAGTCAAACAAGTATATCTTGTCATACCATAAAAGCCAACTGCTCTTCTCTACTGATCCCCAGGCTGGCTAGGGTTAGATCTGCAGTAAGCGTTTGCTCACCCCTGAGTGGAGATGACTTCCAGCCCAAGCCCTGAGCAGATTAGAAAAAGGCGCTTTCAAAAGGCTCTAAATTGAGCCAAATCTAGTCCTCATCCTCAAATAGGTTTTGGAGAATGAGGAAAAACCCATTCCCAAAAGACACAGGCAATCTCACCCCAATACAAGACAATGTTCTGGATACGCATCAAAGAATGCCCACGCTTCAGAAGAAACACTAAATATACTACTTTTAAAATGATGCCAATATTGGCACAGGAAGGGCAAGCCTGACTTCTAAAGCTAATTCTGGGAACCACTCCAGTTGTTAGAAACCTGCTAAGTGTATTAGTGCAATGTTACCTGCACTTAAGCTGAAAATAATACAGGTACCAATCTTTTTTAATGTGAGGTCAAGGCACAGAACTATCTTTTACAAGGTGAATTAAAAGTTTAAAAAGGTTCTTGAAATGAGTCTGTTATGAAACCATTTAAATAAATCCCATCCAGTATACTCCCACCTACTGAGACATTCACAAAGTAAGGTTCTAGCAGGATTTAAGCATATATTTAAATGCCAATGAAGAATGGCATCCATCCACTGACAATCAATCCTAAAGTATTCTGCAGAATTAGCAAGATTTTCCACAAGTAAAATTAAATGTACAATTATAGAAAGGTCTTCCATGTAAATCTGGTCCAGCACAACTTTGCTTTAATAAATGTATTAAATGCTCAAATCATCTTTGCAAGGAGCAGAGTTAAGAATCCTGGGAGTGTTCTTAGAGTGGCAGAAGGAAAAAACATCACATACCCCCATTTCTAGTCCTCTGGGATCATAACAGGGTTTTTCCCCTCACCCTTGAGCATGGTGCTTGGGATATATTTAAAAGCCCCATTAGGAACCATAAAATGACACAACATTCTGATTCAGTCTTGCAATACCATAGTTTGCTTAATTAAACCACACATCAAATGGTAGCCTTAGAGGGAAAAATCTCACTGCCTCATTTTGCCATATTCAGTCTTGCTTATGATTCAGTTAAGAAAACTACTGATATCAATTACCATGAGAATGATGCTTATGTTTAAAGAGTGACTACTTTTCTTCTAAGCCTGAAACCACTAAACTATAATCAGCAAAACTGTTGTTAGCCACCCATCAATAAAGTCAACCAACTGTCCACAGCAATCCTAGGCTTCAAGACAGCAGCTTCTTCTGGATCTCACAGTACTTTTAATGCTGGCTGTTTCTGTGCCTTTTGAAACAGGGAGCATACTGTCAGTTTTTAAATTTTTCCCTACTACTTCCTTTAAAAAAAATGGGCTTAATGACCATAGCATATAACATGGCTTTTAAATAAAGAAATGCCAATAAGATTCAGTTTATTGTTAATGGAAGGGGGTGGGAGAGTACTTAAATAAGCAACAAGATCCTTCATATTAGGAGAATGACTAAGAAGCCAGAAATTCACTCAGTCATTTTCCCTCTGGTGTCAATACAGCAGATCCATTCAATTCAACCAGTTGACTGCAAAGGTAAAGGGAAAAAAAGTTACTGTCATTTGTGCTCCAACTGCTACACTAGTCTGACTACTTCATGAGACAAGTTCCAACAGTTGGTTAAGATATGAACACCCCACTGCTTCATTCAGTGGCAACAGGATTTATACAGGGATTCTTGCAGACTTAATCAATATACACAAATGGATGTCCCTTTTACATGGTTGCAAATAAAATTAAGCTGCTCATTCTAGTCTTACCTCTAAGATCAGCAGAAGTGTGTCAGATTCTCATTTCACAGCATTCAACTCATTTTGACTCTCACTGTGTGCTACTGTCTATCCATATTTACAATTCAATCCTCTAACAATGGGACATTTTAAGACTTGGAAAAATGAGATTGTGCATTTTTTTAAAGCAACTGCAACAATGGGATTGAAACGTGCTTCAGCTGATTATGCCCATGGTCAGTTTACTTCTTCCATGTGCCCTGATCTGAGTCAAGAGCTACCACACTGAAGTCACTGGAGTTATGCTGGTATAAATTAAGAGATTTAAGAAACCTGACCGTTTACAGATGTTAAAAAAACCCCCAGTGCTTTACTGGGCCCAGTACATGCCCAGAAGAGATAGTGTATTAGTTGGACCTTGCCCGCCCAACATCTGTATAGATTGGGTGCTTTAGCGGGGCTTTTTTTGGCATTTTTATCTAATAGCTGACAAAATCAGCTTTAGCTAAAATTGCCAAAAAGCCCCACTAAAATGCCTGATTTATACAGACATTGTGGAGCCAGGTTGAACGAACAGATAGCTTCTTCTGGTAAGGTGCGATTTTTCAGGGGGGTTTACATCTGTCAGCAGCCATAGTGTTTAAATAAAGTGGTCATCTTCCTCCCTCCCACATGCCCAGTTTTACTCCCTGGCCCTTTAGGCTATGCCAGGCAAGACATTGCTTAAAATATCAAGACAAGGACTTCAAAAAGCACATAGGAACAAAGAGTTACAAGAACAGTGATGGTGGCGAAGGAGATAAAGATCAATTTAACATGGATTTATGCTTTTATGCAGTCCTAGAAATTGCTATCGCTAAAAATGAAGGAGTCCAAAATTTCCTTTAGAAACCATTATTTGGATTTAAATCACAAGTCAACCATCTTCATTTTATATCAGGATGGAATAGCCATCAGATTTTCAGACTCCAAAATAAACAGCTTACCGTACTTAACTAAGCCCTTAGCAAAAGGATCCCTGTTACAAAGACTGCTTTTACACCATCTGGCTATGAACAGCAGAGTTCAAACATGCAAACTCCAACTCGCTGTCTGATATTAAAAAAACCTCCAAATGGGCTGAGGCTTGGACCAAGAAACATCGGTTCTCAATCTGCAAAGAGCAAATTTCACCTAGAATCTAATCCTTTATTTAAGGCAGCCTGATTTTAGCCCTATCTGAACAATTTTAATATCAGATTGAAAAACAAGACTACAAAAAATTAAATGAGATAAAGGGAAAGGCCAGCAAGTCTGCCATGCTAAAAGCACTGTTTTTTTTCCCTAAGATGGAAGCAATTACAGTACTACTGCAGGATCCTGCGCTCCTCCTGCATTGGCAAAAAGCAGGATACCATGTCTGGGAGACCCTTTGCCGAGGGGGCTCCCAGCTGTGGGGAATACATGTAACTGAGGTCCACAGTCCCCACAGCTAGTAAAGGTATAGCTACAAGGACATGCGTGCTCAGGAGTTTCACGCACCCTGAGCTTTGGGGATCATAGCAGCCACAATCCTCAGGGGGTTGCACCCCTGTGACTACCCTCCCAGGAACAGGGAAAACACTGCTACACATGCAAATTAAAGCTTGATAGCAACCAGCTATACATTTGTACACATTTCCAAGGTCTAACTATATGGCTGGTTGGAGCTTTCTATCACATGATAGTTCTTTGCATGTGTAGCTGGTGTCAAGGTAACTGTGTATTTAACAAGTTAATTGCATGATACCTGTAACAGGTAGAAGGGGCCTTATACACATTATAGATACATTTCATTGAGAACAACTACACACAGTTGATGGAGAACATTAGTGGATTATTACCTCTTAAAACTAGAAGTACATGCCAAACAGAATTACACAGGGCCACAAACAGAACACAGTCACCTCAAAACTTTAATACAGGGTTCTATATGCCAAAAAGACCCATGGTAAAGGGTATAGCTAAATGGAGTGTAACAGCAAGATATAGTCCATGCTCACACTATATGCTAGAATGAATATTTCACTCACTCAGCCATCCCAGCAGAAGCAGCCTGAAAGTGAATCTTATTCAGCAGGTACACTTAAGAATGACAAGAAGTTGAATTAAGTTCCATTTAGGCCTCAGCCCCTTCACGATCTGCAGAGCTTCAGGAGGGAGTTTTACTTGCCATTCTAGGTTCTACACATTCATTCCAGTTATAAGCATTCAGGGAGGATCAATAAATATTAAGAATGTTATTTTTTTTAAATGACCACAGTTTCAGTTAATTCAAAATTTGCAAACACTTAAAAGACACATTTCTGGAGCTCAACACAACATGACAGACCGCTCTAGTAATCTGATTAACAATCAACAAGCACCAGAGAATTAGCTACCTAGAATTTCTATTGCCCATATACACTGCATGGACTGCAAACCTTGGTACTTTATTCCTTGCTTGTCCACAATCTTCTGGTGATAAATATCATGAAGTAAAGTGATTATTTATATGTGCCTTATTTATAAAATTGTAGCCCAAACCCTAGGTAATTATTTTGACTCTCTCTTTTGTATATACACACACACAATGTAGCAAGTAGCATTTCCTCTGCTAAATGTAAAATAAAGTATAAACCAAGAACTACTCCTTAAAATGCAATGACAATAAATATGCACTCTTCTTCAACTCTGCTTTTCAGATACAAAAGCCACAGGTGCCCTCTTGTGGCCAAAAATAAAACCTGCAGCCATTATAACTTTCTGTAATGACCAGGGGCTTTGTAAATTGAATGGGTTTGGGCCAAGGTCGAACCTCCAAGAAACACCTTTGTAAGTGGTGCTGGTCTTTCATTACGTGATACTATAAACATGCAAACCTGGGAAAGAGGTGGCAGCCTGTTGCCAAAAGTACAGCTATTAGCAAAACTTAAACAGAAGATGCAACAATTTTATGACAACTGAATTTCCTGTGACACTTATTATAAGATGAGTTAACTCTACCTAAATCCCTTCAGAATATAAACACTTTACTTTGCCCAAGTATATCAAGTTCTCCTCAGAAATACACCAACTGCTGAAACTTCCTTAGCCTCACAAAGGGTTTTTGAACCTGAAAGCTTTCTCAATAACTATTCTCCAACTATTTGGGCGGGTCTAATAAAAGATATCAGATTCACCCAAGGAACCTTGTCTGCCTCAGAAATAGTTTCATTTCAGCATTGGACAAAGTGACTAGTGAACAAAGCTACGGAGCAGCAGCCTATCAGTTCTCATGCCTGTTTAACCATCAACTGATTGAGTGGTCTTGGACAAGTCACCTGAGCTCTCCTGGCTCTGTTTGCCTTATTTTAACACAGAATAAACATGTTCCTGCCTCAAAGGATGCAAAGATTAGTTAGGTCAATAATATGTTAAACACATCCTTTAAATATAAATTCCTTAAATATAATTTCCTTAATGTGCAATAAGTATGTTTGTTAATTTTTTTTACCTTTTATTAGTAGGCCTGGTTGAAATTTTCCAAACATTTGATTATTTTTTATGAAGAAAAATATTTTTTCTACAAGCTTGTTTCTAATTGCTGTTATACTGTAAACAGTATCTTTGTACATAAAAGTGTCTGCTTCATCAGTTTTAAAAGGCACTTAGTTCAATCCAGTTAAAGATGCACATTTATCACCTGCTATAAGAAGTTCATGCAACCTAACTAGAAAGATGACATGTAAAAAAGGAAGCTAACTGCTTTGCTTGAAGGAATGAGAGACCTACCCCAAGGTTCAAGTGCTAGTCTGCAACTCAGGAGATCCAAATTAATCTTCCATGCTGCCAGAGACTCCCTGCATGACCTTTGGCAAGGTCAGATATGGACAGATGAACAAATTACAGAGTTAAAAGGCTGGGGGAGGAGGAAGGGAGAACATACCAAGCATCAGCTGTTCCAGGTAACTGGTTTCATCCCACAGTAAGCAGAAGTCAAAGCAGAGTACCTTGATAAAACAACAGAATGGACAGTATGCTGTCTCAGTCTGGCTTCTACTTGCCACAGCACGAGAGCAGACACATAGGACACTTACTGCAAAATAGCCTACATGGGGTGTAAGTAGGGGGACCATATTATTTTTAAGGAAATCTAGGACACTGCGCCCTACCCCTGCCAAGACAGTAGCGCTGCTGCAGGCAGAGGCAGACAGGCAGGGTTGCAGTCCGACAGGGAGGTACAATGCTTGGTGCATCGTGTCACTCTGCTTCCCCACCACACTGTGCCCCACAGAATTGCAATTCTGGTACTTTTGTTTCAAAAAACAGCCAGGACCGGCCCTCAAAATCTGGGACTGTCCTTGCCAAATTGGGATCCTAGGGTATAAATCATCCTAGCGCCTCCTCATTTTTATCAGCATGGTTGGTCTGTCTGGACCCTCTGCATTTTATAGGTTGGGAAGATGTTACTTCCCAACCTCACAGTGATATTAGGAGGACCATATATTGAATATTTTGAGGTGCTCAGGTGCTACAGCACCTCAAAATGTAATCACAAGTAAGACAGGACAAGTTACATTAGGTCTGTTTTAAAACAAGTGCCACACTAAAAGGGTGATATAAGCTACTTATCACTCAAGTTCAGTCACAGACCTTGTTCCTCCCCTTGCAGCTGCATGTACAAAAGTTGAGTACACTGCTGTTTATTTCAAAGTGTCTTATGAGTTTAACAAGCCATTCATATCACTTTGCCTGCTTCTGTACTGTCAAGATGCACATGCTACCACAAAGGGAGAGGAGGTGACTTCAGTAAATGTGAGCTAAAAAGAAAACATACTTTCTGTGCCCGAGAGTTTGTCAAACTTCTCTCCCAACAATACAGTGGATACAATAAAAGATATCACAAAAAGGCCCTGCCCTCAGTAAATATAGCTTAACTTAACCATTGTCCAGTCCATTTCATTAGTCAGGAAACTTTGAGGATTTTTTTAAGCATATAGTTTGTTAAAGCAACTAAAAAATGGACCCCTCAGATGGACCCCACCATGAGACTGGTATGTTTTTAATTCTAAGACACAAGAAAGTAAAAGCCATCTCTGATTGTTTTTAAAGAAAGCTTTTAACTAGCTAGAAGAGTCCGGAGTCATATTAAACTTTCTTTCCACAATATTTTCTTGCTTAAACTGCCTTTTAACATCAAACGCACAAACTTTTTGATACATGAAGTACAAGAATATCAAATTTCACTTTAGTTTCTTCAGATCACCTGTAGGCGGTGCTGCAACATACCCTGTTCAGCAAATGTAAATACTTTTCTGTCTTAGAAACTAAAAAAGCTATTAGGCATAGCTCTATTTAGTCATTACCGTGATTTTTTTTTGTAGCCAGATGCTTCTGCTTTTACTTGGGTGAAATTCCCGAAATGAATCTTGTGTATTCTCCTGCTATCATACATGCTTTTAGCATATGTTGCCCAGACAGCCTCATGTCTTGCTGTTTAATCCTGGAAGCTGAAGTCAGGGGATGAAGGCAGGAAATATTTCCTCAAGCTATCCACAGAAACCAGCTAGGAAACTTTGCAGAAGTCACATTTAACATCTCAGCCTCAGATTCCCTTTTTGCCCCAATGACCCAATTCACAGGAGGGTTGCAAAGCTTAATTCATTAATGTCTACAAATCACTTTGATAGCCTCAAGTGAAAGGTGCTTAAAAAAGTGCAAAATGGTCGTCGTTCGTTCAGAAGTCCTGAGCCATACCATCGTTCAAACTACTGATGACGAAAACAACACCTGTAGTACCACAAATAAACCACCAGGTAAACAGAACACACTAGAGCAGCTGCTCACAAACCTTACAGACCAAGTCAAGCACAAAAGGTTTCCCTCAAAATGCTCTGGTATAAGCACCAGCTTAAATACATTTGAACCTGCTACTTATCTCAGCTTCCGTGTCCTTAACAAGCTGCTTCTAACTTCCTCACTCACATGAGTACTACGCTATTAGTTGATCAGACCTGTTATCTGGAGAAAGGACTCTGAAGTGGGAGTCACGGGTTCCTCATAAATTGGGAGGATATTTCTTTCAACAAGGTGAAGCACCTTAACTCTTAGATGTTAGGGAGCTACTGGGAGATTTGCTCCCTGCCATGTGCTGCTCTGAAGTGCATCTACAGGTGCTTGGATGCTAAAAACAAAACAAAACTAAAAAAACAGTTCTGCAGGGCTGCTTTGCTTACAAGCCATTGTATTTTTTCCCAGAGTACATGTACCACGTTTTAAGCTGCTACAACCTATATCTGCTCACTACTTCTTGGTACTTTTTCTTCGTTTAAAATACACCAAGACATTCTATAGACATCTAAACTGCAATCTGGTAAGGACTGAGTCCTGATCAGTTGCTCTGCCAAACACTCTTGACCTGCTTTAATTTTTTTTTATGAAACATAAAATTATAGAAAACTTACTTGCTTACATATCATACATCATATGCAAGTAAATGTCACATCTACATAAAAAAGCCAGTTCCTCAGCTGGTGTACACCAGCTATGCAAGAATGTGAGAGTCCTCACGCAATGTAAATCAACCAATTTGAATGGACTCAAGGAACGTGTTCATTCATGGATGATTTAAGCCAGCTACTGGCAAAATTCTGCACTCTCCTCCTCACATCAAACAAGAAAGGATATTCTGACCTCCTTCTTTGGAACAATCTCCTTGCGGAAAAGGAGAGCGCATACTGAGATCCACATAGTTAACCTGCAGGAAAAAGCATGTACAAGCACATCATAAATATTCAAATCCACTGGCCCTTTAGCCTATAGAAAACATATGTACATAAGGCCTTAAAAAAAAGGTAGCCAGAGCATTTGGTTTGCAAAGCGATCTGTATGTTGGCAACACTTACCTCTGGAGCTCTAATTCATCAAGCCCTAAACAGGACAGTTGATCAGCTGTGTCAACATCTAGCAGACAGATTATGGCCCAAATGAGAGCTAAACAGTGAAAATTCCACTGTTATCAGACAAAGCTAGTATCAGCAGGCCTTGGAAAAGAACCAGCAGAATTGCAGAAGCAACAGCACAGCCACTAGTGAGATATTTGTCTACCTCCCCCTATTCTAGATTCACAACATGGAGCATCTTATGAAACCTTTACTATGTCTTGGTGGAAAGCCTGAACAAAATGGCCTGGACCTGACTGCTGCTATGCTAGGAAAAGAGGGTATGTCTCTTCTCAGATGCCAGCCTTACTCTATTATCCATGCATTAGTCACTATGAGAGAAGATTACCACAGTCTAGTCTGTTTGAAACTGAAACCAAAGACTACTTGGGAACTTCTAAGAGTAGTTGCCCATTACACAGGAATATGTTATACCCACGCTCCCGGGACGATAAAGGCATTCAGGTACTCGCAATGACCTTAAGAGCTTGAGGCCTGTACGTCTCAACAGACAGTATCCTCATCTCAGCTGCTGGGTTGAAATATCAGCTAGACATGTTTAAGTTACCAGTCAGAGGCCTTCATTAGGGAGGGAGGGACATTCTCAATGACAACTTCCCATCACTGGCCAGTAGAGCCAGAGCTTTTCAACCTGAAAGATAGGTTTGAAAGGCCCCTAACAGAACAGACCAAAAAAAGGGGTTTAGTTGCTTCTATGACTGCAGATACTTGCTGGCATATATGCAATGTAAGGGGGAAGAATACTATAAACTGTTAATTAATATATTTCAAAACATTCAGCTGGAAAGTACCTCTTTCTCCTCTACCTAACCCCAACACTACTACCTTGAACAGCTAATTTAGGTTCCTCTTACCCTATGACACATCTCTAGTGGTTAGTAGGTATACACATCTATACTGTGCGTAGTATCATACAAACTTATTAGGTTGCAGTACTTACAGTTCTGGACAAGGCTGTTAAAAGGTACAAAGGTGGTCAATGGAATTTGGGTACTTGACTCTGCAAATCTCTGTCATTAATCATCATCAACAACCACAAAAGTCTGGTTTTTATTTTCTCCTCCCCAGCCTGTCATCCATTCACTTTATCTCCAGGTCTTCAACCTTCAACATGGTCCCGATGCTCTTAAAGAATCTGAAGGCAAGCTATAGTCAATGTTCCCTATTAGTCCCCAGTGTCAGGCAGCTGCCCTGTGAAGGGGCTCTCCAGTATTCTGGCAGATGATTGAAATTCTGCTATGGCAGACCCCTAACACATGGAGCTTGCTTGCAGGTAAACCCATCCTCTAAATTTACTAAGGAAGGTTCATTTAAAATGAAATGGCTACTCCTGAATAATTCCTTGTACAGACAAGCCTCTAAAGCAGCAGAATCAATTACACAAACACACACACACTCGGTTATTTAAATAACTAATTCCACTTTAAATAGCCATAAGTGAAAGAGTTTTAAAAATCCATTTTACTTGTCACTATTTATTCTCTTTGTTCACTGCTGGCATGTCTCCCAGCTGGGACAACAGAAATCTGAAGTCATTTTCACTTTTCCTTACAGTCAGTTTCACTTTCAGGTTCCTGTTTGGGTAAAAAACCACTGTACCGGAACTTTTTTTTTAAAAAATGTTGATGTGCTATTTTTTTTTTTCTTTTCTCTATCTCAACATACGTTATCCATCTTAGAGTCACCTACTGGACCACCTAAGCTTAGAGTAACTCAATAATTAAAAAGAAAACTATAAACCATATTTACTCCGAAAAAAAAAGAGGTCCCCCCAACTACCATAGAGAGAAACGCCCCCTCTCCCCCATCTTATAACTGCATACAAGAAAACCTCATTAAATACGCTATCACTAAACCTCTGCCAAAAGTAGCATGTACTCACCAATGGAAACCAACTATGAAGTTGATTAAATGCAGCCAGCACTGAGTGTGATTATAAAACACATGGCCCAAACTGGACAAACATACTGATAGGCTACCTGACCTCCCAGATTTATTTTCCCTGTTGTAGCAGTGAGAAAGGGACACACTCAAGGCAAGCCTCCACTAATTAGATTCTATAACTTGAAAATTACATCAAATTTATAATTTTTCCATATATAGAATCTAATTCTTGGAGGGCGCCTTATGTTCAAGTAAATACGGTATCTATTTTGCACGTTTACTCCGCATACTTAATGCCACTTCTTAGACCCACCCACACTTTTTGTGTTGATATACCAGCGTATTTTAGTTAGGGGCACTGATACAGGGCTTGAATTAATGTTGCCCTGAAGTGCTGTGTGCATAAAACCCCTAAATTTCAACTTTGGTGGTGCTTTTAGCTCAAACTGGCTGGCCCATCATGGGGTACAGGCTACAGCTTGAGTCAACTTAGCTTGTCAGCTGCTCATGCAACCACTCTGGGCAACACTCTCAAAGTGCTCAGCATAGCTCTCACTTGAGCTAGGCTAACTTGTGAAGTAGTTTACACCACAGAGTCATAATTACCACACTGGCATAACCCATAACTGTGGACAAAATGCAACCGGCAGAGAGGTGCCTTTATCTGGTATAATTTATTCCCCTTCTTGTACTGAAATGGCTGTATTGGCATAAAGCATCTATTATACCAGTGTAAATGAATTCATCTGAAGAAGGGAGTACTGTACCACTTCCAGTTTTTGTTCTTAAACAAGCCAAAAGCATCACTTTCACAACTTATTCTCTATAGTTAGCTTCTCCTGTTTCTGTTTGTGTTATTTTCACAAACAGGAGAGTAAACCTGACTGTAACAACAAAACCCAAAAAAAAACAAAAAAACACCAAAAAAAAAAAATCCCACACAATTAGCAGGATCATTTAGGGTTCAACGTAGTCCCTGAAATCACTTGCATTTTTTTTAGAACAGACCAAATTACATATTGACAACAGCTCAAAGTATGTCACAATATATTTATATAAAAACTTTAAACAAATTTCTTCCTTTGAATCTTCCATTACGCTCCCTTCCCTCTCCTATTTTGAAGTTTGGGCAAAGTTTAACAGCTTTTAAATATTATCATTTAATAGCTTTTAAACAACATCACTGAAGGAGCTTTATCTTGATTTTTGTGTGCTATTTTCAAGTCTTCATTTAACTATCTGAGCAGCTGACAAACTTCATCCTGTAGTCCTTCAAAATCCACTAGTGTAGACCCCTCCAGGCTGTCTGTTTTATGAATGGCACAAAGGCTCCACACTAGTTCATGTACAACCCCGTTGTACTGATAAGGGAACTTTTCAAAAAGCATCCACCTGGGGAAGATCAGTGAGACCCTCTCAAACATGCTAGGCATATTCTAGCACTTCTCTGAACAACGGGCAGTATAGGTGAATATGTGCTAGTGAACCCCTACATAGGATCCTGATCTTGATGAGCAGCCACAGCATTCAAATTATTTAGCCAATATGAGGCACCAGGGACTGTGTTTAAAAACGATGTTGGTTTCAAACCCCTATCTTTGTTTTATATATTTGAAAAAACACCAACAAGAACTTCCTGACTGTAGAACATGCATAAACAAAGAAATCTTTACTACTGAACTACATAAAAATAATAATCATTATCACTTAGGGCACTGACCAAACCAATACATCTTGCATTGTCAGGATTTAGGCCTGAGGTCATGTTCTGTTCTCTGACACACTGAAGGGAGGCATACATTCTCCACTAAAAAATCTGCTAACTACTTGTCCAAATTCCATCCCAGCAACCCACTGGAGTTTAAGTCCACCAAGGAACAAGAACACACACTGAATTTGGCAGTGACATGCTAATTTGTACCATCTGAGAACATGGCCCCATGAATCATGCCCTATAGTACTAAGTAAACACAGGGCTAATTCTGAGAGTACAGCGCTTTGTTCAACCCATACATGGAGACAATGCATTCTGCACCAGCTGAAGACACTGCAATTTTCAAGCACAGCTATAAGTAAAGCATATTATGCTGGAGGTTACAAAGCAGGGAGCACTGAAGTGAGGCCTATATTAGAGAGGGAAACACATAGCCCATAGGGCAACTGACAATGAAAGTGACACTGCAGCGAAGACAAGTGAATCCAGCAACAGTAATTAATTTAATAGGACCAGCCTGTAAAGCATAAGAGGGTGGGTATACACTCCCAATGGAAGTTACATACTGTACTTCAAACCACTCACACAGTGAATGAGAGAGATGGACCAAATGGTGTCTGAAGGAATTCCCTGTATCTGAAGGTCTTATAAGAGAAAGTACTTATTACAACATTCTGGGATCTCTCCAAGAAGGAACAAATCCATGATGGACTTTCCTACTCCATTCCACACAGCACTGCAGCCAAGTCAAACACATAGTGAAACAACTAACATATGGCTAAGATTAATGAAATGACAAAAACAGTCAAAATGTTTTGCCTTCACTGGTAGCCAACTGATGGGGGAAAAAATATATATTTTTATATATAAATAAGATGCTTCCATAAACGCATACACTGTACTGAAACTAAAATGTACAGAGAAGTCCCCTGATTTGCAGTCCTTTGCAGCTGCTATGTGGAAAGCCTGCAGCATCTTTCTCTATATTAAAAATCTGTGTGGTAGGCAGTGTGCTAATCAATTGTATGCCATCTTTTTCTCAGCATGCGTAACTAAATTGTGAAGTCTGTAAGAGAAAGGAGGAGACCTAAAAGGGAAAGCTGGGGCTTTTGGTAAGTGGTACAGGTAACAGTTTACCTACACGGTATAGGCATATTGACTGTATATTTCTGCTATGAAGGTTAACACTGCTCACATTTAAAATACTACCTTTAGTTTTCAGAGTCAAGAGGTGAATCCGGCTGTAACACTTTTCCAATTTGTTGTTTTACGCACTACTCAGCATTTCCAATTATCTTCACAACCACAAGGACCAGAAACAGTTTGGTTTAAAGAGCAAGCACAGATTATGGAGTATGCTACATGAGTGGTGCCTAACTTTTTAGTCCCGTGGGCCAGATGAGTGGTGCAGAGTTGGTCCATGGGCCCAATCCACCCCAGTCCCACACACTGTATATCACTCTTATGGCCCCAGCCCCAGATATGGTTCCAGGCCCACTGCCCCAGGCCCACCCATGCATACACTGTGGCCCAATCCTCTGGCCCCAGCTCCATGTATGCTCAGTCAAGCCAAACGCCCTACCACATACACGTGAGATCCCAAGCATGTCTTATAACTGTGCAGGCCGGGCCCCGATCCCGCCGCCATGTGCGGGCCGGGGGCGAGCCGGGCCTGTCTTCGCGCACGCGGGCTGTGGCCAGCAGCCCGGGCACGCGGGGTTGGAGAGAACCGGCAGCACGGTTTGCTACGCGCGAGCTAGAATTAGTTACGGAGGTGTAATGGTTGATTGAAAAGATTGTTTACTTACACCCAAAGATGGTATTGGTGTAGGCTGGACAGGTTTCCAGGCACAGCTCCTGCTTAGATCCTCGCTAGAGGAACACGACAAATTCAGTTGCTCCCACGGAGTTGTTCAGACTCTGCGGGTCCGGTTCAAGGTTCGAAAGGTTCCCCGGAGTTGCTTAGGCTCCGCGGGTCCGAAGTTACAGGAAAGGGATACGTCTGGGATTGCGCTCGGCGACGGGGAGAGGCGAGAAGCGAAAGCTCCGTAGGTTCGGTTCTACTGCCTCTATTGCCTGCTTAGGGGAGGTGCGTTGGGTCCGCGAGGGACCACAGCGCTTGGAGATCTTCACACAGAATCTCTCTCTTTTCCTCCCTCCTCCCGATGTTCGTGGAGTCCTCCAACTTGGGCGGAAACCACACAAGCTTTTTGTACGGCTAGCAAGCCAATCGCTAGCCGCCACGTGTGCCTATATTAGGAATTGGCCAATAATGTGGCGCGAATCCGAATACAAATGGCGGGAACTCCTTTGCAGCGTGTATCACTCGTATGCAAAAGAAATGCACCCTGCAAAGAAGCTGTAATTTTGCGGGAAATCCCCCATTGCACCAGAGTTCTCTCTCGCAGCAGAGAACTCTACTGTGCAAAGAAAACGACAAATAGCAGGAAAATAATTTAGCGGTGCCAAAGCACACACACAAACAAAAACCACAACTTTGGGTTGTGACAATAACTACATAAAGTGATGACTGAGAAGTCTGTTGGGCTTGAAAATTTAGCAACTAGAGGGTGAGGAGCATGGAGAGAGAAGGGGGGGCAGTACTAGTGTTAATTACCAACACTCCCCTACTGCCAAATTTCTGGGCTTTTGAGGGCTGGAACAATTAACTCCATGGGACAGATCTGGCCTACAGGCCAGGGGTTAAACACTCTTTGCAACGGCAAGAGGTAGATCATGCAACAGTGAAGTCACAGAAGTCACGGAACCATAACCACAAGCCTGTCTGTATGCTAACTCTATGCCTGAAACCAGACATCCTACTCAGGGCTGTAACAAAAAGATCAAGGCATGACTGGAAGAGGTTCAGTTTCATTACCTTAGTAACAAGCCATAAGTGTACAGCTTAAACTTGGGGTATACTGGTTCAAAACAATATCCTATTCTTCCAGATACATTTTGGTGCAGTTCTGTAACAGTTTATTGGGCATATACATCTGCATGCTTGCCTTTCATACTGGTTTAAAGACCACTTTGAAAGCATTTTAAATGTTCCATCTGTCTGCACTCTAGTGATCTCCACAACAATGGAGTTTACAGACTGGGTGCTAATTCCTAGTGTGGTTTATTTCTTGAGCAATCAAGAAACACCAACCACCTATAACATTTGCACCCCAACTTTCATTTCCCCATGAAGAGATGTCCAAGGTATCACTCACTTCTACAAAATATGTCTTTACTTGTACCAAGCCCAAAGAGTGATGGATTCACAAGTGATTTTAACACTAAGAATAAACGGACAAATTGCTATGAAAACTTCCCCACATGAATATTATCATGCCCAGTCCAGACCAATAGGCTAGGGACAGAAACTACACAAACCGGTATGAGGACCAGAAACTGGTTCAAATCTGTAACACAACAGAAGTCCAGTGCACATAAATCACCTTCAAATGGCTGAAACTAGTTTAAGATGAACCTAGATATAGTATCAGACTTCACTGATCTAGGTTAAATCAGTGTATTGAACTTCTCTCCCAGATACCCTCCAGATTCAAGTTAGCTCTCAGGCCCCAGCATTCCAGGATGCTTTGCACCTCCCCTGCAAACCCCTCTTCACAGGGTGAAAGGGCTAGCCTTGGCCTATGCTGTCTGCTCCAGCTGAGCAGGGAGGCATGTTCTGGCTGCCCTCCCTCCACCAATCTGCTTCTGGCTGAGGCCACTGCAGGCATGTGACTGCATTTCCAGAATCACAAGTGAATGTCTGTTCACTTGTTTATCTGTTCAATCTATACAGCTTAGACTAACCTGCGGAGATTGAATCGATTCAGCCTTGGGCTTTTTGACTGCCTGTACTTAGCTCTAATGTTCTTGTGATTCCAACTCCCACCTGTATGTTAACATGTTTGTAATGTTCATCTAAATTTATCAAACTGTTTTAGACTGAAATGCAGACGCATTTTCAACAGCATTCAGAACATAAGTCAGTGTCTAGGGTCCTCCTTGTCAAACAAAAAAGTTTTTTCTCCTCCCCTAAATATTATCCCTAAATATTAATTTTACTCCATTTTACAGTCCCAACAAACCATTGCTCAAATAAAAGCTAAATGCATCAGTAGAGAGGATGCTGCTGCTTTCTCATTCCCAAGTCCCTTCAGGCAATACTTTAAGAGGTCTTCGCTGACAGATAAACAGAACTTATGCTCCAAAACAAGTAGCCAAACAAAAAAAACAGTCCACCTGAATTCAAATATACCCCCTTTCTTCTACTATTCTTTACCCTATCTTCTTACCTGCTGCACTATTCAGTTGGCAGTTGTTTTTCAGCATATACCCTATCCTATTTTTCCCCACCTTACCACGCATCTGGCTTTATCATACTAGTTTTATTTCATCCTACAACTGCTAGCATCACAAATTCCTTTTGTGGGTTTCAATTTCTTCACTACCCTGGCTAACTTACTGTCACACCTTTATTCTGTGACATACAGGACTTGAGCTTTCACCTCCTGTTCCCCCCTCAACCCTGAGTCCTGTAGCTCCCTTAAGTACTTGAGATAACTCTATTCCATATTAACCTCTCTGGGGATCGCCGCCTTCTAGTGGTAGAGAGGCTTGCATGTTCCAATGATCCTGTGAGCAAGGCAATCAACAGAAAGCTCCCACCTGGAATTGAAATTGTGTATAAAATGGACGGAAGACTCTTCAACCTCAACAGACTCAAGTCCAAAACAAGACCATGACAATGCTGTCATTATTCCATCTGAAACAGACCTCCAAACAATTCTTAATGTATTCTCAGAAGTCTATGAGAGTATTGGCCTAACTCTAAACATGAGGAAAATGCAAGTCCTTTACCAACCAGCTCCAAATGGAGAAACAACCCCCTCCCCTCCCTTCAAATCAACAGAGAATTGCTGGAGAACATGGATCACTTCACTTATCTTGGAAGCTATCTTTCATCAAAGGCAGACATCAATGTGGAAATACAAGACCACTTGAAATGTCTTGAGCACAGCTATTGGACATCTGAGTAAGAGAATCTTCTTAAATCATGACATCTTTGCTGAAACGAAGCTCTTGGTTTATTGAGCCATTGTCATTCCAACTGTGCAGTATGGCTTGGAAATCTGGACCACATACAGAAGAAATCTCAAGAGCCTGGAAAAGTACCACTACTGGTGCCTTCGCAAGATCCTTCAGATTAGCTGGGATGATGGACGCACAAACATTAGCGTCTTGGCCAAAGCAAATTCCAACTGCACTGAGGTCACGAGCATCCAAAGCCAACTTCGTTGGACAGGTCATGTTGTTCACATGCCTGTCTCCTGCCTTCCAAAGAGAATCTTTTTTTCACAGCTGAAAGAAGGTCAGCAAAGTAGAAAGTGCTTCAAAGACACTGAAGGCAAACACGGAGGGCATGTCCACACATGCAAGCACATGCACTTGCAGCAGCTCAAATAGAAACGGTGCAAATTTGAGCTGGGGCTTTTTGCCTCAGCGCATGTGCTCAGACATACACTTCGTTGCGGAACAAACTGTGCTACTTGGGGCAAAATAACCCTGCCTAGCTCCTCCCGGATCTGCAGCCAGGGGGAGCGAGAACCTGAAGTCAGCACCTGTGCTGTCCCCAGCAGTATAAAAAGCTACCCTGTCCTGGCCCCATCCATACAAAAAGCTGCCCCGCAAGCAGCTCAGGGCTACTCGCTCTCAGGAGCTTCTGGGGCCCAGCAAATTGGTACCTGGGGACACTACCTCTTGTGCCAGCTGGACTGTGGCAGCAGCATCCCAAATCCATTTTTAAACACACACACACACACCCCCCATAGAGAGACAGAGATAGAGACAGTGATCAGTTGGGTAATGCTTTGTTGGTATATTTACAATGTTAAAGCAGTCTGGAAGCCTACCAGTGTCTCTATCATCATGAAAAAATAAATTCTAAATACTTATGTATTGATGTGTGCTTTTGGTTTTCTTCATACATGATGGGTGTGTGATGGGGTAGATGTGGTGTTTGCAGGAAAGGGGTAGGAAGGGGTGTGGGGGAAGGCAGGTGGGTGTGTGGAGGGATGTGGATGTGGGGGAGGGACCTTGTGGGGGGGGGGGGCTGCTCAGGAGGGGTGGGTCCCCTGGCTCCCACAGGGTGCATTCCCCCCCCCCCCCCCAGCACATGGAATGCCCACCCCCCAGGGCCCCAGCTCCGCCCAGAGGGCCACAGCCCCCCCCCCACAGGGCCCATAACTGACCTTTCACAGCAGAAGTGGGGGGACCGTGTGCCAAGCCCAGCCAGGTCCTGCTGGCCCTGGGGCTGCTCCTGCCTCCTAGCTGGGCCAGTCTCGTGGTGGCAGGACCCAGCGCGGCACGTGGGGACCACATGCCGGGCTCAGCCGGGTCTTCCCACCCTTGTGGCTATTCTGCCACCCAGCTGGGCCGGGCTCATGGTGACAGGACCCGGCGCGGTATGTGGGGACTGCGTGCCAGGCCCAGCTGGGTCCTGTCGCCCTTGGTGTCACTCTGATGCCTGGCCAAGTGCAACCTGGTGTGCAGGGACTGCATGGAACCCAGCTGGGTCCTGCTGGCCCTGGGGCTGCTTGTGCTGCACAGTGGTCCTCACGTGCCAGGCCAGGTCCTGCTGCTATAGGAATAGCCCGGCCAGGCGGCAGGACCCAGCACACAGGGACTGCATGCCGCACCAGGTCTTGTTGCCAGGGTCCTGGCCTGGCTGGGCCGGACAGCAGAAGGGCCCCAGGACCCAGCTGGATCTGGCACACAGTCCCCACATGCCGCGCCAGGTCCTGTCACTGTGGGCCGGGCCAGGCCTGGCTGGGTGGCAGACAGGCCCCAGGGCTGGCCGACCGCCACGTCCCATCTCTGCCCCACTGTGCCTGTAGGGCATGAGGACCTGGCCCAGCCCCGTGTGGCTCTCTAATCTGGCTTTGCACCAGAGCGGATCACATGGCTCTGGGAGGTACAGATCCTGTGCGCGCCTCCTGGAGCCGTGAGACCCGTTCTGGTGCAAAGCCGGACTAGAGAGCCGCACAGATCTGGGCCAGGTCCTCACCCCCCATAGCCCCGGGGACATCCCCCCCACCACTCCCCAAACCCCCTGACATCCCCCTGGCACCCCTCACCCACCCACACCCATGAACCTCCCCCAACCCTCACTTACCTTGGACAGCGCCGGGGCCAGGGGCAGCAGGAGCACCAAAGAGATGCTCCGGCCGAAACCACAGCATCTCTTTTGGAGGACTGACCCCCTGCTGGCTCCGGGCACGGTCTGGGACCGTGCCCTGCTGCGCTCTTCTGTGGAGTGGTTTTTTTAGACCCCTGGATATAGGGGTCTAATTTTCTCCCCACGCTGCAAACTTGCAGCACAGGGAACATTTTTGTTTCCCGCACATGCCTCTTGCCCCACCTCAAAGGGGTTTGAGGCGGGTCAAGAGGCACGTGCTTGCTCGTCTGGATGCGCCCGAAGAGGTGTAACATCAACATTAACACTTGGGAGACCCTTACTCAGGACCGACCAAAATGGAGGAAGACTCTTTGGGAGAGACCTCAACACTTTGAAACAGCTCGTCGACAAGCAGAACAGGAAAAGAGGAACAGGCAAAAAGAACATCAGAACATCCAATGCGGCACCACAGTGCCCATCCCTCCTGGAAACACCTGTCCTCACTGCAACAAGACATGTGGATCTAGAATTGGGCTATGGAGCCACCTGCAGATTCACTATTAAGATCCTTGGAAGACAATCTTACTTGTTCACAAGTGATCATCCATCATCATCACTCCATATAGAGCAGGGGTCAAACTCATCAGGCCCAGTGGGTCAGATGAACAGAGTGTGGGGCTGGTCCAAGAACTAGATTGGTCCCACAGACAGGCCCCACATGCTGGATCCAGTGCACAGGGCCACTGCAGCATGGGTACCACATGCAGTACATGCCCCAGACCAGCCCCATGCAGGGCTGATCGAGTGCACACTACATGTGGATCTGCTCCAAGACCCATGGGTGGCATCATGTGCCAGAGCTTTCACCTGATGCTATGGCTCTGTGCCTTAGATCTGGCCCATTTCTTTAGCACCCCTGATATAGAGAATTTATAATATGGCAACCTTGTGTATATTACTTGCTTAAAAGGAACATGAAACAAGGACATTTTTGTATTCCCCCAAATTCACTGCAGATATAAAGAAAAGTTCTGCACGAGTGAAAGCTATGGAAGCTTTGCCAGGTACCTCAGGAGGACCTATGCTTTCTGGAAACATAGGTAATCAGACAAAATCTTGCCCACCACAACATGAACACCTCTTGTTTACAACCTGAAATGCTACTACTCTCTTTGTAGCAGGCAAGTTAACCAACTTCTCTTTAGTGATCTTACTAAAGCAGTAAGATCCTCCAAACAGTTCTGATGGGAGTCACCTCCTGTCATTTCAGAATTGCAAGAGTATGTTAAAAAAGCCTACTTGGAATACTTTACATCAGAACTTCAGAGATGTTTATTAATCTGATTGCCTCCAGGCAGTGAGAACAACACAGGCACTAAAGAATGGGCAAGACACCTAGGAAATTTTGTACAACAGCAAAAAAACAGAAACAAAATGCCACTGACCAGTTCACAGTTAGATACTAGAGTCTGTCAGAAGGTACAAACAAATGCTTGCTGACTCACGTAAAAGAGAGTACTACACCTTGCAAGTCAAACATTCATTCCTTCCCAAAGAAAAGTACCTTAAAGAAGCAAATCTGTTATTCAATACATTTTCCCCGGTACACTAACTAGCTTCCAGATAGGTCACTTGCTTATCTCCAGGTACAATTCACCAAAATATAGAAAGGACAAAACTTTGCTTAATACACAGAATACATTTCTGGGGGCAATGGTAGACCTGTTAAAGAAGTTAATCAAAGCTCTTTAACTGAAGACTGAAATTTTTAAATAACTTTTGTTTTAGCACAATCCCTTGTGCTACTGCATCAACTTTTGATAAATAAATTTGACTTGTCATAAACTTACAGCAGATATAGACTCCTATGCTGACAAGAGAGGTTAAAACATTATTTGTGGGAGAAATCTCATTGAAATTATACTAATATGTGAGAGTATTTTCAGAATTGGTGCTTATTTTCTACAAATCAATAAGTTTTTCTCTTTGTATTATTTTGTTTTAGCTTCATGGCTTGTTTGAAATGTCCTTTCTAACCCTAGAGAGTCCTACTTTTTACCACCTAGTATCATTACCATTCCATCTGGTTTTACAGTACCTGTCATTTCCACGTTATTATGAATATAATTATACCCAGGGATGTTATTCAGGTAACAAACTTAAATCCAATACTTTCAGGCTGGGATTTTTCAAAGGGAACTACCTTGGACTCCTTTAAACTCCCAGACTGGGTTCTTTGATATGTATAGTTGTATTTCTGCACATGAACTTATATATGAGTCTTTCCATTAATTGTATTCGGCTACACTGTCTCCTGAATTATTATTAAATCCCAGACCAGTCTCCTTTTGGTATTATTCAAATCCTCTTGAAAATGAGAAACTGCCTATCTTGAAATACTTGTCTACTGCAAATTGCTAAGAGTTAACTTTATCTTTGTCATATCTCTTGTGCCTCTAGGAAGTCTTATTTATCTGTGGCTTTAATCAAGGAAAAGCTAGTTTACACACTATGAATTTTTATTTACTATTCTATTTCACAAAACACGAACCATTTCCTGAGTACGCTGTAACAGCTGTATTAGAAGTTGAAAATATTCAATCAGTTGGCACAATACAGTGATTGCTTACTTTATAAACTGCCTGAACCTACAGTATCTAAAGCCAACACTCACCTCTTCAACTTTCAGTTACAGACCTCTCACAGAAATGTTTTCGATTACAGTCAGATCGGTAGACTGCTGCATACTGGCACAGCGTGATAAAACAAATCATGATGATACTGCTCCCTCAGCCTGTTACGTTAGCTTGTCAGAAGAGACCAAAGCCACCCAAATGCCAAGCTCCAGACTTATGAAAATAGTCCTCTTAAAGAAGGAGTATTAATGCTTCAAGGAAAATAGTTCTCATGAAAAGCAGGAAGCTGATGTCAGTGGCATCGAGAGGAGGGATGGGGCGGAGCAGAAAGGGGCTGAGCTGAGGGAAAGAGGAGCAGAAACAGGGCTCGGTGCTTATAGCTTGTTGTTGGCAATATAGCTAACACCACTGCATTACTGAAATACCAGTACCACTGCTAACACAAACACCAATAACATCCCCCTCTTCCCCCACAAACTCTGCCCTCCCTTGTGCATTACTGAATTTGTAGTGCTCATGAAAGAATAGTTTTGAGGAGCTTAGACAGAGACAGGCATTGTACAGGTAACATGCAGGGAAACTTCCTCACACCATTCTGCCAAGTCACTTAAGTCCTGCTCTATGCCCTACCCTACTCCATGTAGCTCAAATCCTGATTCTGCACTGTTCCCTGCTGTTTCATTTTTGGTTCTCAGTAAAGGCTGCCAGTACAGCCAGGCTACAGCTGTACACCACTAAACTTGCTTTCACTTCTGCAGCAATGTAAATTTGAAATGCTATCTTCAAAAATAGGATAACGGCCTTGCTGTCCTAAATATACTGCATTAGCTTTATGCACTAAAAAGTGAGATTATGGTATTTCTTGTACCAGTAACAATTGCTACTTATTGTGCACAAGTAATTTTCTTTAATGAAATACATTTCTTAGATGAAAGGGAAGAGATTTTTTAGAGAATAATTTTGACCTGGAAAATTGTGAAGCTTTTGGGAAGGAATTCAAGAGGCCATTTAGCTGTGTTTTAATTGTAAGTAAACACTTTCTTTGCTTTATGAATTTTAATTCCTCACAACTATGATAATATAGATATTAGTCATATTGCTGAATGAATTTTTGGAAAGCCCCTGGATACTACCAGGAGGAAGGCATAAAAATCTGTATGGAACAGAATACTACAGCAGATTCTAAACAGTTTAGTTCAGAAAAATAATACAATTTATAACAAGTCACACCATTCTCAAAGTAATCCTAAACAGATCACATAAACTGCTCAATTGCATCAGTCCTAAAGATACAAAACTAGATAGACTAGTCACCAACAGTGGTCAGTACCAGACTTTGAGAGGAGTAAACCCCAAAATGGAAAACAACAGGTTAGTAGAATGAATCTCTTACAAACAACAGGTAGTTGGGCATACATCTATATTCACAGTAAAGAGTCCCTATTTTTCTCCTTAACTGAGCTACAGTAATTGTGGAGGGCATCCTTATATGGAGGCATACTCTTTTTAAATCTAAAGTGCTTTGTCTCTTCTTGTGGTAGAAAATTCAGAGTTTAATTCTGAATTGTGGGGAGCATAAAACTTGGTACTTATAGCTAACCATTTCAGTTTTGTCAGATATCCTTTTGATTATGGATTATGAGGGGGCAAATGTGGGTCCCCAACTAACCTTCTCAATACCCTTCATGGGATATATTCCTCTCCTGTCTCTTCCCCACAGGAAGGCTTTTTATGCCTCTACCACCTTTATTATGTAATCCCTCATAAAGGAAACCTAAACTACACAAGGCATTCAACGTGGGAATCTGCTGTCAAGTGACAGACTAGCATTAAGATTTTCTGTATTATTCTCTATGCCTCTCTTAATCCAATCCAACCTTTGTTTTTGACCAGTTCTTCATATTGATTAGCTGTTTTCACCACACTGATATCCAGGTTGTTTTCCTTGAGTATGTAGAGTCAGTTTATAACCTACTAATATGTAGGAGTAGTTCTAATTGTTCATAACCTATCACCTGACATGGAATCTCACCCAACATCAAGTTGCTCGATTGTTTATCTCTGTTTGTGCTGCAGGTATACGCACAGAATTGACAGGATGAATGGAAAAGATAAAGGTAATGCTAAGAGTACATCAGTTCTGTTTTAGAAAATTATTATTGAATGGAAGGATGTGTGCTGCATCAGTTTGATTGGAATAGTTGTGTTACAAGAATGAGAAAAGGTTCCTATGTCATCTTATCATTCCCTTCTGAAATTGAATGGAATTGGAGCTTGTGACATCTCAGGTTAGCACATGTTATCAAAAGTAAACTTACCTAAAATATACAGTAGCCAATCCACACCTGTGAATTAATTTCTTTCCTCTTCTTTTTCCATGCTCAGCTGTTTAATTACTGCCTATATTTCTAATTCATGTCTTTGCCAATGCAGTGGCTAGGTTGTACCATCCTGAACAGTAACTCTGAATAGTAACTTGGCAGTTCTACTTAATGCATTGGATAGGCTCTTCAACCTTCCCCATCCTCCAGAATAAAGGAGGGTGAAAAGGAAATTAGGCAAACAAACTGTCTCAGTGTAAGCTGCAAAAGTGGGGGATAGAAATGGAAAAGTTGAATGTATCTATGACACTGCTGACTTCTCCACAGCTGTTGGTCTGGTACTTTTCAAAAGTAAAATTACTAAAAAGGAGGTGATGAAACAGGAAAATTATTTTTTTGGGGGGGGGAAGGGGGAGAAAAAAACAAACACAAAAGGTAAGAAATAAATGAAGTGAACCTTATAGGCTTGAAAACAATTTTCATCAGATTCCTAGTATCACCCAGAAAATAATATAATGCCCATACAAAAAACAAAACAATCCCTCTTCCCACTCCCAGAAAAAAATCTTACAATTTCAAACCCCCCAGAATTAGTCTGGAAGCAACAGTGAATAAATAGATCTAACAAATGCCCCACTGCTATATCATCCTTCATCACTCACCATCACCACACCAGATTTTGCTGTGCCAGTCTACCCATCCTTAACCTTGCCACCTGAAATTGGCAAAAAGAAAAAATAAAAAAAAAATATTTTTTTACCCCTAAGATAAACAGATACTGAGAAGGTAACTTTAAGAAATAATATTTGGCCCTTTACAATGTAGAATTTTGTAAAACTTTAATAATGTTATAGCGCGTTAGCTGGACTCAATTCAAATGCATTTTAACCTCAACTCTTCTTTAATCTGCTGTTGTTGTTGGCCAATTTGTTCAGGATTCATGGAAGTAAACTTAAGATTTAGAAACAAAATAGATTTTTAGAAAGCATATTATTAGAGAAGTCTCTATTTTATAGCTTATATGCAAAGCAGTATGTTCAAGTTATATACTTTTTTTAAAGCACCTAAAGTATATTGGCTTCTTTCCAAATTGTACAGTAAGTTACAACATTTGATAAAGGGGTTTAGGTTGTAGCCGTGTTGGTCTAAGGATATAGGCAGACAAGGTTTCTTGGGTGAATTTGATATCTTTTATTAGACCAACCCAAATGGTTGGAGAATAGTTATTAAGCAAGCTTTCGGGTTCAAAAACCCTTCGTCAGGCTAAGGACGCTGCAGCAGTTGCAGCGTGCTCTTCCTGGATGGATTTGATAAATGTTTTTGACAGTGAAACAAAAATTCTCAAAGCAGTTGCAGATCTATTTCAGTTTGCTTATTTGAATTAGTTTTATGCTTACTAGCTTCCCTCCTAACTAGAAAACTATGATAAAACATCAAGCTCAATTAGAAACAGACACTATATACAAGTTTGTTTAAATAATTTCTTTTTGTAGTGTTTGTAATTGTTATACAAAATCCTTTAATAACTGAGCCAAACATGCAGTCTTTACTCAGTACAAACCACCTTTAGCTTCTAATCCCATTGACGAAATCCTTCGCACCACACTTAGATTCTTGAGAAACGTAACTGAAGACCTTAAAAAAGTCGTCTTATTGGAAAACAATTACGCAGTGGTTACAGTATGAATGATTTCTGTACACAGGTTACACAGTCTATAATTAAAAAACTATGCAGGGTTAGGTTGAATATTGGGAAGCCTGAACACTTAGTACTTCCCTGGATGTTTATTATTAGACAAGGATCAAGAGCAAGACAACAGTTCAAAAGCCATTTTTCTGATACTAAAGCTCTTCCTCATACAAGATGCTTTGAAAGTCTGGCTGCAACATTTAGCTCACTGGTATCACATCTGTCAGATTCCTAACCCTCTCCGCTACAGTTCCAGATAGCAGAGGCCTGACCCTGATCCCGTTAAAGTCATAGGTCCCAATTCTTGATTCACATGCTAAGTGCCCAAAAAAAGGAAGACTAAGGAAGAGCAGAAGTGACTTTAAAAGCAATTGCTGTAGTCTGCACTGTTGAGGGAAGCTGGAGATCTGCTGGTGTATAAGAACAGCTATTCTGGAGAAACCAGAGCAACAAGGCCCAGGGTAAGGTAAGGGAGCTGCAAGAGGCCTGGCTGGCCAAGTTAGTGACTTTCAGGTTATGTTTCCCCTACAAATTTTCTTTCTAGTTGAACGTTAAAAAAGGAAAAAGAAAAAGAGCAGGGGCAGAAAAAATAACCAGTGTCACCAATATATTCAAGGGAGAAGTCCAAAACAACTCCCAAGTACCTCTGTTTCAGCTCAGCTTCCCTTCCCTCCCCACCCTTTATCCTCCTCTTGAAAAAAACAACCTACCTCTCACAGGAGAGGATTCTCCCAGCTTTGCCTTGTTATCACCAGTATAAAGCACAGATTGCCCAAGCCAGGCCACCTGCAGCACAGCTCTCAGCTTCAGTGGAAGCAGCTGTCTTTAGCAAGAGAAACAGCACAGAGGCTTGGTGTTGCTGAGGGTTAACAGAGCCAGCAGGGGGAGCAAGGACCTGATTGCATGCTGCCAGAGCAACCAGACAGGGGCTGCTATGCAGCAGGGTGACAGCCACCTCCAACGCACAGTCCCCCTGAATGACAGACACTTAGAAAATCAAATGCATGCCCCTAGTGCTTATATTCCAAAAACCAGAGACAAACCTGGTTGGTAGTTGTCACTCAAGTCTGTAGCAGTCTGACCACGGAACACAGAAGGGAAGGACTACATCATGAAGGATAACCATGTTCAGAGCTCTACCTGATATGCACAGTGACCCATGTTAGAACTTTCTTCCTGCTAATGCAGACATTTTATGTTTGAGTCATCCCATTTTTAGCCATCAACTAGCTTATTGCACAGTGAGTACTTGGGGAGGGAATACACCAGTGAACACAAACACAACATTTAGGATCCTTTTGTAAAATCAATGATTACCTTTGCCTAATTGTAATCTCACTTTAAAATCACAGCTTTTCACTTATGGTGACAAATTTAGCTTAATGTTTCTTATACCTGATTTGCCTTTGCTGTTTGCACTATGAAGTCCGTTTGTGTCTGAAAACCTGATATGGTTAGCTGACTTGTGAATCACTGGCTAGTCTAAATCCCTTTCTATATGAGAGTTTGTGTATAGTGCTTGCAAGCATGGCATCTAAAACTAACTGATTCAACCTTCCTTTTCAATCAAAATTTTCTACGTTTTTCTTTTGTTGATCTGTGGTTTTTCCCCTCACTGTTTGGAAATGTAGCTAAACAAAAAGTAGGCTTTTATTCTGCAGCATTTAACACCATAGTATAAGAGCACAAAGCCAATTCCCCATATACAAAAGTTATGTTTGCTGAACACATCTGATAATTTACATGCCTAAGGTCTCTTTTTTTGGTATATGAACTTACTGACTTAAAGAGTCAACACATTCAACTTATGTGATAGGGATATAAATATAATGTGCAATGCAAGGGAAATCAACTCTCAAAAAATTGTTGGAAAATAAGTGTTGGTGTCTTGCATGCAAGTCATAGTTTTAAAATATATGTGTGTGGAATGACCTAGAGCAGGGGTTCTCAAACCCTGGGCCACGGCAGACCAGAAGCGGCTGTGGATCGGCAAACCACAGCCCCCCAAAGCCAGGCGGAGAGACTGCAGGTTCTTTCTGCAGGGCCCACAGCCCGCCCGCCCGGGGGGTGGGATTATTTTTACCTGTCTTCCAGGCAGAAATTCCAGCCGCGGTCAGCTGTGACTGCTGGGCCGTGGTTTGCTGGGCCACAGTTTGCTGGGCCGTGGCATAAAAACTTTGGGAACCCTCGACCTAGAGCAAGCAGGTGACTGAGGCTTCCATTCAAATATGGTTACAATGCCTGAGGGCACTGAAAGACATGGAAAAAATAATAAAAAAAGCTTTACCAGCAGAAGCAGAGCATTTAGTTCAACCCAGCTCCACGGCATCTGTATAGACAGCACACTTCAGCAGGGCTTTTTGGCACTTTTATATAATAGCTGATTCAATCAGCTATTAAATAAAAGCGCCAGAAAATGCTACTAAGGGCGTGTGTAGACAAAGTGAGGACCCTAAATCAAAGGGGTGGATTTAAAGAAAAAAACCAAATGCTTCAATTTACAGCTGATTAAACTCCCATGTCGTGCACACACCCCACTGGATTACCTGCCTCCCTTCCGGAGAAAGGAGGGCTCTGCCAGCGAGTGGAGGAGTCCATGGGCATGGGGGTGGGGCTGATGTTGCCCTCTGTGGCAGCAGCGCCCATCCCCCACCCTCCCGGTGGCACCTGCCCACAGGCACCCGGCTCTGGAGGTCCCAGAAGGCACTGCAGCCGTGGAGAGAAGCACTGGGCCCTCATGCAGCTCAGGCAGGCAGGATCCGGGGGGGGGCGCTGCTTTCCTGGGGTGCTGTCAGGCTGCCTGCAGGGCTTTCTGCAGAACTGTGGAGCTGCATGGAGCCCAGTGCTTCGGTCCATGGCTGTAGGGGCAGCAAACTAAAACTCCTCAAAGGAACTCCTTTAAGGCGCATTATGCCGCCAAATTTCCTACAGCAGCTGGAATTAACGCGCAATATGCCGCTGAGGCATGCAAACTCCGACACCATTAAAGCGGTACAAAAGCATTTAGCCCGCTTTAAAGTGTTATGAACACACACCTCTCATTTAGTCTACATACGGCCTAAAGCGCCTGATCTATACAGACATTGGGCAAGTCGTATCCAGCTAACGTGATGTTTCTGAGCATGCGCTGGGCTCAGAGCAGTGGTGCTATTTTTGGTTTTTTTTAACCTCTGTAAATCGCCCAAATATTAACAGCTCCACCATCCTAACACCATTCAAAATTAAGCTTTCCAGTTAAAATTAGGATTTTAACAGGCTATTCTTATTGGGAAACCTCTACAGAGGTCAGGACTAAGCCTCCTAATTCAGTTGAGCATATTTTTCATAGGCCTCAATTGCCTCTCCTATTTATACAATAAGGCAGCAGAGTATAATGACTAGTGCAACATATTTCCAAGTGACAGATTCTCATTCTAGCTCATCCACAAACTGACTCTAAGCTTAGTTGACTCATTTCCCTTCTTGCCTTAGGTTCAATTCCTGGCTCAACCTCTGAGGTCCTCTCTGAATGGTCAGTTCCCCATTTGTAAATGGGAAAGTCCCTTTCCTCAGGTATGTTGAAAGAACCAACATATGTTGGTCCTTTTTTTTTTTTTAAATACCCAGATACAATGAGAAATGGGGCAAAAAAAAATTACAGGTTGATTCTGTAAATTAATATTTATTCACTCTTACAAAACTCTTTTTTGAGATCTCGTATACTGCTATGCTCAGTGTTATCAACTACCACAATCACCTGGTTAAAACTCTATCCATGCTTCATTCAGGCTAGATGAAGGAAGTTATTAGACTCCTTTATGCAGTGATAACTGGAAACAATAGGAAACCTTTGTCCATAGCATTAGGCCACTGGGCAAAACAAAGTTAAGAACCTGTGATCTTGGGCAAGTCCCTGCAATTGACTGCACATGCACAGTTTAGAGGACTGAATAATTCTGCTTTACATACATACACAGCTGCAAAGCCAACAAACAGCAAGAGAAGCAGGGGCGAATATAGTTCTGGGAGGAAGCTGAGGCACAGTTTCTTCTGGGACACAGGACTTGCTGAAAAGGTAGATCTGGATTTCTGAGCAGGGGAACTCATAGCTCCTGTTGTTTCTACTGTGTTTGGGAAGGCAGAAGTGTATACCTGCGCCCCATCCTCCTTTTTAACTCCTAATGGGTTATGGACCCAATCAGCCCATGGCCCAACTCGTGGCAGCCTACTTGAGCCAAACAGGGCAGCAGTATTATTACAATGAAGACTATTCCAAACTCCTGTTCTGGAGCTGGAAACGCCGGGAGGGGCGAACCATTGGAAAGAATTACTGCTTCATGTTTAACTTTCCTGGCCTCCACAGATACTCTGAGGTTTTTCTCTGTCATTTTGGAGAGAGAGAGAGAGAGAACAAGCTACTGCTGTTTGCCCGGCCCTATCGAAAAATACTTTCCTTTTTCATGTCCTTGTGACAATGTATTTAGCAAAATTTGCAGATTTAATGGAATCTGACAAGCAGACTTGCAACCTCTGGGTTGTCAACCATGCACCTTAGTGCCTCCACTACTCCAGCCTTCCACTGAAAAGTACAACCATACCACTCTTCTGTATATAACAATATGTTGTAAGGATGTCTGAGACATACCCTGATGCATTCTCCCTCCTCCCCCCAAAGCAGTCCCACAATTATATTTTAATCTTCTGACTCTGATATGGATGTGGTTATAAACTCTGGCTGCTTCACTGGCAAACCATTGCACTATCTCAAGCACAAAGGCAAAATAATTCCCTGTCTATGGATGCTTATTGCAATCTTTGACAGGCAAAATCCTACAGAGATTTAAAAAAATAGAATACTCTACTATCTCCTCTAGAAGCATTTGTTTGGAAAGAAAGACAAGCAAACTATACATGAACTATGTGTATATGGACTTCAGTGGGGTTGTTTCTGACTGAGGACCTTGAGATTTGACTCCATACTTGACACATTAGTTACATTTATAACTTGCTGTCATTTAGACATACCTGAATTTCCTCTGAAGTCACTGAATGATAGGCTTTATCTGTCCAAGTAATGGGCAACAACACCTCTTAGGTACCAAATTCATTTGCATTCTATATAAATACTTTAGATACAAGTTTCTCTATTTCAAATCCTACTTATTTCATTATTTTGCTAGTGTTTTCATTTTTATTTATAGCTTCCTTTATGGAAAAGTAAGTCAATAGGACTTCTGCTTGAGAACAACCAGAAGGAACAAGGGCATCCCTCTCCCCAGTCCCCTCTTTCCCTCTCCCACTTCCTTCCACGGAACCATTTACAGTTTGTGAGTGCTACAAGAACACACCTAAGTGACCGCTGACATGTTGGTCAGTTTAGGAACAGTATGTCTGAAGGTATGAAATCATTATGTCCAGTTCCACTGAACGCTGGAATGTAGCAAAGCTGTATGTGAACCAAATGATTCTGTGGCTGGTGAAGGAATACGGAGCATCACCCTTTGAATAAACTGAATCCTGCTGAAAGCCAGAGATGCAAATGATTCTGAACCCCTCCTATTCTAACTGGTACAGAGGTAGCACATCTGCCTGCCTGAATGGATGTAACCAGACTACTGGGTATTTATCAGAGGTTTCTGGTGTGAAATGCCACTGAGGCTGCTGGGAGCTAAACGAGTTCAGCTCCCCAGAGGAACATGATAAGATGACCACAGCCTCCTGTTTGTAGGCTGGTTGAAAACAGGGGTGCACAACATACAGCCTGGCAAGCTGAGCCCAGTGACTTGCTGTAACTCTTTACGAGACACCTGTAATAAATGAAAAAGGATTTGAAAAGCCAACCTGTGTCCTCACTGGGTAGTAATTCATTAAATTGTGCACATACCTGCACAGGCAGTTCAGTTTTCTACATATACACATGCTGAAGGAAGAGGGCATCTGATTAGAGCAGACCCCACCCATGGCAGCCCTCCACTGGAAAGCACACCTTGTAAACGGTTCTTAGTAAAGTGCAAGCTGGGCACCTGAAGGCAGTGTTTGAACATAGGGTCTGGAGGTCACCCCCTGGGAATGCCCAACAGGAAGGATGTATCCGTGTTAAAGAGGATGCATGGACAACAGAGGTGTATCTCCACTCCTCACATCTGTATCAGGTAGCAATGCCACTCGATCACAAAACTGTGCTGGCCTGTGGTTCCAATTCTAAAAGCCCCACAAAATGGAACAGAAACTCATGCAGGCTTTTTGCATCTCAAAAGAGACGCTGCCTGACATATGCCATCCTTTGCAAACCAACTGGACAACACAAGGCCATGCACATGTTTTACACTGAGACTGCGACTGAATTACAAGTCTCTATGCTACTCCAATCAGCTCTGGAACTCTGTCATAACACCAGTAAACTGTTCTCAATGAAGATGATTGACATTAAAAGCTCAGTAGAGTAAGATGGTCCTTCTAAACTGCACTTTTTTTATTAAGTGACAAAACACAATCAAGTACTCATTTTGTTTTTCAGGTTCATACAGTGTCTGTAAAATTAGAGAGGCCCCCTTCAAGTATGGTAGTAAAAGTAGTTTATATGCTTAAGCCTTAGTTACAGGACTCACTGCTCCTGAATTTTGAACTTGTGGAGCAATCTCTGTGAAACCTGCACACAGATCCACACCTTTCTGATATGGAGGAAGTTGATGCAGTTAAGCTGCCTTGATGGTGGCCATGCTTGTTAAGATATGTGATATCAGATTTAAAACTTCCTACTGGCTAGCTGGATGGCACTCCCCATAAAAAATACATTCTCTTATCTGAATGGTAGTGGAGGGATTTCAATCAGCCGAGGTGATCCGATGCCCAGTTCCCATTAATTTGTAATAGGAATGGCTTCTAAACCCCCTGGGTGACTTTGAAAATCTCAGCTATAACTGATTAAATAGATATAGTTACATTCATTTCAACGTGCAACAAGATATGTGCATGACTGAGTCCTATTCCATACGACTGAGTCCTATATGAAAGGTATAGAAGAGTGGTTCCATACATCTGGCATGTTATCCTATTTTCACATGATATATCATTTGGAAGTCAGATTCCTTCAAAACTATCCACAGGGGAAGGCAATATATTCCACTAGTATCCCAATCAAAAGCTAAATTCATACCTACCAATTCACTTATTTATACATAGTGGTAAAGCCATCACAAACAAACTTGGAATATAAACAACACTGAAATTTTTAACAGCTAAAAACCTCCTTATTTTCACTCTATCATAAAAATATAATTTGATCATATGGTCCAAAAAAGTTTTTACCTCCAGGCTAAGACCAAGGTCAAGAAAATTATACCTATAGCCCAACACTTCCTAGAACATCACACACACCCCCGAATACAGACACAGTCAAGTGGAAGTGTCATTCCAGCTCTGAACAGCATGTCACTCTGGTAGCCTAAGACAAGAGTGGGTTCTGTACTGCGTGGTAGTTGATGAGATTCTTCTGTGATGCATAGTATGTCTCTGTGTCTTAACATTCAGTTGTGCAGTTAAAACATGAGAAAGATGCACGTTTGAACAGTTTAGCAGGTGTCAAGTGCCCTTGTGCCATTGAAAAGTTGTTCCCTTCCAGGGGAGGGTTATCTCCCAATATGTACTAACTCTAACAGGTCATAGCAATCATGAGTCATAGATTACTACATTCCAGTGATCTGCAACTGTGGCAAATGGATGTGTGACACCATCCTAACACATGCTAACTTTAATACTGCATCACAACATTCCAATGATTTGCAACTGTTGCATCTTCAACATGTGACAACTTCCCCCACCCCCAAAATTGCATGCATCTGACTGAACAGCATATATTGAAGGGCCATCACTGAAGATCATCATGGACTGGATTTTAGATGTCATTACACAATTAAGAACCAGTCTCCACCAGCAAAGTGGAAAGGAAGAGCATGATATCCATGGGTCTCCGTGACAGAATTCATGCAAATACACCTGATGCTTCTATTCCCAATATTCTTGCCTCCATATTCTTTCCTCTTTCAATAGCGATACAGCAAACACTTGCAGGTGGAGGAAGGGGAGAACACTCAAATTTCACATAGAGCTAAAAGTTATTTCTACACCTAAGATACAGCTAATGATTCAGAAGGTCACTCCATACCACCCTCTTTCTCTGGCTATACTGTACTGAATAGGGATCTTTAATTTTCTGCCTATATAAACAGGTTCCTGAAATCTCTGCTCCATTCTCCTAGGAATATCTAGCCAGTGCACTAAAATTCAACTTCTCCTCCCACCTGTTGTCCCACTGCAGCCTTCACATGATAAAAAAAAAACATTTTTTTTTCATTAGGAAAAAGTGTCCCCAGGTGATTCTGATCAGAAGTGGGGCTCAAGAATAGCCTTACTGGGAATGTTGAGTCATGGTTTGTCACTCAAAACTTTCTTTTGCTCTGCTCAATGTCATTTCCATGGCCCAAACTGGGAAGTGCTGTGGTTTTGGAGAAAGACTTGAGAGCCACAGAAATCCTATAAAACCATGAATCTTTGGCCAAAAGCTTGAAGTTAAGCAAGTATACGTAGCTTTTAGAAGTCTCTGAAATCTTGTCTTCAGTGAGAAAGGCTTCAGTTAGTCCCTAGCCCTTATTCAATGCTTTAAATTCCCAGATCTCAAAACATTTAAAAAAAGAGAATAGCATTCTCTCCACTTGCACATTGATGCCTTTCAATATTCCTAGGACCCCGAGATGTTTCATGCTGCTTTGATTATTCATAGTTTCCAAAGCAAATCATTTTCAGGGCCTTGTTTCCTTCTATTAATACAGTACAGAATGCCTTCACTTCTCCTCGCAGGCCCTGTGTCCTGGCTCCAGTAACTGTGCTCACGAGGCGTGTGTGCACAACATTTTAAAGCGGACTAAATACTTTTGCACTTTAACGGTGTTGGTGATTGCACGCCTCAGTGGCATATTGTGCATTCATTCCAGCCGCTGTAGGAAATTTGGCAGGGTAACATGCCTTAAATGACTTAGGGTGGAGCAAATTAAAACTCCTTCGAGCCTGACAGCAGCCCAGGAAAGCAGCTCCACCAAAAAGAAGTGGTGAGCCTGATCATTTTTTTTCTCCCCCCTGAAGCCTGTTTGCCTGCCTGAGCTTCACCGGGTCCTAGTGCTTCCCTCCACAGCTGTGGTGCCCCCCAGGACTCCCCAAGCCAGGTGCCTGCAGACAGGTGCCGCCTGGGGGATGGGGGAGCTGCAGTTGCCACAGAGGGAAGCACCAGTCCCCCCTGCAGCCCAGGAACAACTCTGCCTACCAGCAGCTCGCCCTCCCCTCCCTGCCAGACAGGCAGGTTAAGTCAGCAGAGTGTGTGCACAACACAGGGGTTTAATCAGTCCTAAATTGAAACAGTGTTTTTTAAAACCCACGGCTTCAATTTAAGGCTCCTGTTTCCTCTACACACGCCCATGGTTAGGTTCTCTCACAACAGGAAACAGCCATGTCATGGCCTTTAGTTGCATAGCTTTAGCCAAACTGTCTTCTCTAGGATTCAACTTACTAGCAAAGAAAGACTAGGAATTCTGGAGTGCAAACTGAGGCCTTTTTGTTGTTGCTTTAAAGAAATAAATCAAGCTTGAGAGAAATCTCTTCCTTCTCCCTTGTAATATTTTGAGGCTGAGGGTGTTTTTGTCCAAATTATTCAGAAACATACCTACCTGAGTAAGAAAGATAAGTTTGAAATTTAGGGCCTATTTCATGAAGAACTAGGAGCATACAACTAGAGAAGGAATCTCTTCTTTTACCAGCTTTACTTCACATTGCTAACATCCATGATCTAGAGCAGTAAGCTCCTGCCACCTTGTGGGACTCTGTGGGTTTCCTAGGAAGCACTGTACTGCGGGAGATAGGGCAGAGCACACTAAAAGAATAAATATTTATGAATGACTCTAATGCTTTATCATACCATATATTAAAATGAGGGGGAAATATTTGTGAAGCAGGTGGAGTTCTTTGGAATATTTTCTGGCCAGATAATTCTAGCTTTGTATGTGAGGATGAACATCTGGTTTTATTTTTTAGATTAACTGTGTTTTAAATATTTGCCATGAACCCTGCTCTTAAGACAGGCACTTTTGGTTGTGTACAAGTTTAAAATAACATTAAGGTCAAATGTTACAGTCACCAACCAGAAGCCAAATTAAACATATTAAACAGAAATTCCATAGATTTAGATGGTAATGACCCATGGATGACTATTGCCTGTGTTATCTGCCATGTTCTTGGCATCTACCATCATACTAAATCCCAATCCTTCCAAGATGTACGTACATGCTTAACTTAGAGTATGGTAAGTGGCAACTCTGAGGTCAAATATAGATTACATTTATCAAGTTATTTCAGAAGCTACATACTTCTACCTACCCGTTTGAAGATCTGACTTCATATGACCATGTTTAATGTGACTGTTCTCTACAATGCCTTTTCCCCCCCCCATGAGTACCCACCGTGTTTGATGGATAAGCTCCCAGAACCACTCAACTGGGCTACAGAAAACTGAGGCAAATTTAAAACTGTCATTTTGTTCCACATCGCAACAAACAGAGATGCATGGACCTCTGTCCCACCACTCTGGAGACTGGATTCACCACTCATTCAATATCTTATGAAGTGAGTGACACTTCTAGCTGTAGCCAAACAAGCAGTCGCCTTTCCAACCACTCACCGTAACATCAGTGGACAGTCAGAACAAAGACTATCTTGAAAGCTCTGGCTGCTAAATCCTTGCTTAAATTTAAGTAAAGCCCCTGCTACTCCAGTGCACAGGATGGAATCCACAGAGATTCTTCTCTGGGTTTAAGTACTGCCATCCCCATTTTAGTCTTGTAATTTGTTAGAGATGTGTTATAACTGAAGGAGGGATAGAGACCAATTTTCACCTCATACCAATACAAATCAGTGGGCACGTCTACACAAGATGCTACTGCGCAATGATTACTGCACATGTATTTAGTACCTGTATAAAGTACAGCACAGTACCACCAGCGAACACCTCTCAAGTGGCGCTATTGCTCAGTAGCCTAATACTACTGCCTAATACTACTAATAGCATCTCGGCAGGGTTTTTGCCATACAACACTACTGCACAGTAGTATCAGGCTGCTGCACAGTCAGCATCTTATGTAGACACACCCACTGAGTGGTAACCTCAGTGACCTTGATCGAGTTACTCTGCTGTGTATTCAAGGTGAAACAAGCCAGCTCTGGCAAACTCCTTTGGGCTTTTCAAAAAAAGGCTGCTGACAGACTTGAGTGGACACATCCATACATGACTCCTGAGCAAATCGTCTTTGGTATAGGCTTTAGTAGCTGCTTCAGGATTTTATAAATAAACCCAAGAGCAACAATTACAGATCTTCAGCCCTTTTCCTAGCAAGGGAAAAACAACAAGAGCATCCTCTTTCATTCACAAGAAAGTAATTTTTCTTATGTTCTGTTTTTATTAGAGCAGAGTGAAGCAACCATGGTATCTCAGTCAGTGGCATGAAATAAATTGGCATTATACATCTTGGACAAGAAAGCTTTTTTCTGCCAGAACTTATTTTAGTACCGCTGAACAGAGAGAACTTCTAGGGGTTGCATACTTCTCTTAGCACTGTGCAATGGTGGCTATATTTTTTGGCTAGCCAACACTTCAATATCCCCACTATACTTTAAAAGTCCTAATAGCTGGAGAAATAAACCTAGTAACCAAAGGCCAATGGAGAAGGCAGGCAATGTCTTGCTGCAACATCTTGGGGAAAAGCCATTTTTTTTTCTTCTCACTCCAGTTACTGGGAAGGTGAAGGTACTTTGAAACTGACCAGGATGCTCCAGCATTGCTCACTGCCAGGAATTTTCAAACGTTTTATTAATCTGCTTGCACACAGAAGGTGTCATATACCTAAAGTCATCCCGTGAGAAGGCACTGCTTGATCGTCCTCACTTCCCCAATGCAAGGGTCTAATCCCTGCCCTCTCTTCCAGTCTCACCTGCCATGACTAGTTCTAATACAAAAAAAGGGAGGATCAATATTATATGGAGGACAGTGGAATACCTTCACCTCAAAGGGTTGTTTCGCAGGGCTCCTCCTTCCCTACACTCTGTCCCTTTCTTTTCAAGATGCCAATGGTCGATCTCATTATGTAATCCAGTTACAAGATTCATAGATGTTTGGGTCGGAAGGGACCTTAGCAGAGCATGGAGTCCAACCCACTGCCCTGGGCAGGAAAGAGCACTGGGGTCAGACGACCACAGCCAGGTGCATACCCAGCCTCCTCTTAAAGACTCCCAAGGTAGGGGAGAGCACAACCTCCCTTGGAAGCCAATTCCAGATTCTGGCAACTCTTACCGTAAAGTTCCTCCTGATGTCCAACTTAAATCTGCTCCCCATCACTTTGTGGCCGTTGTTCCTAGTTACTCCGAGGGGTTCCCTGGTAAACAGAGCATCTCCTATTCCTTGCTGTGTGTCCCCCCAAAATGAATTTATAGGCAGCCACAAGGTCACCTCTCAGCCTTCTCTTGTGGAGGCTGTAGAGATCCAGGGCCCTCAACCTCTCCTCATAGGGCTTTGCCTGTAGGCCCCATACCATACGAGTGGCTCTCCTCCGAACCCTCTTGAAGTTATCCACATCCCTCTTAAAGTGTGGCGCCCAAAACTGGACACAGTACTCCAACTGTAGCCTGACCAAGGCCACACAGAGGGGAAGTATCACCTCCCTGAAGCTGTTTGTCATGCATCTGCTAATGCATGATAAAGTGCGGTTAGCTTTACTGATCACTTCATCACATTGACCACTCAGACTCATGTTGGTCAACAATGACTAAGAGACCCTTTCCCCTGCTGTGCTGTTGAGAAGGTCCTCCCCCAGCCTGCAAGTGTGCTGGTGTTTCCTTCTCCCTAGATGCAGCACCTTGCAGTTGTTCTTGTTGAACTGCATCCTATTCTGTTCTGCCCACCTTTCCAACCTGTCCAGATCTGTCTGGATTCATTCTCTACCCTCTGGTGTGTTAACTTTACCCCATAATTTGGTATCATCTGAACATTTGGACAGAGTACTTTCTATGCCCTTATCCAAGTCACTGATGAAGACATTGACCAGCACAGGTCCAAGGACCAAGCCTTGTGGGACTCCACTACCCACATCCTTCCAGGTTGATACCCACCCATCCACTACCAATCTCTGGGTGCGACCCTTAAGCCAATTAGCCACCCACCTGACTATGTAATCATCTATGTCACAGCTGCTCAGTTTATCTGTGGGAATAGGATGAGATACCATATCGAAAGCCTTCTTAAAATTTAAGTAGGTGACATCTACCTCGATTCCTGTATCTAAGCATTTTGTGACCTGGTCATAAAAGAAACAAGGTTAGTCAGGCAAGATCTACCTTCTGTGAATCCATGCTGGTTGCCCTTCAGCATTGTTTTTCCCGCTGGACTCCCACAAATGTGATCCTTAATAATTTTTTCAAAGGTTTTCCGGAGGACAGAGGTGACGCTAACCAATCTATAGTTACCCAGATCCTTCTTCCTCCCCTTCTTGAAAATAGGGACCACACTGGCCCTTTTCCAGTCCTCTAGGACGTGACCTGCCCCTCCAATTGTCCCTTCACTGTCAGCGTTAACAGTTGGTGGGCTGATGTCTCTTTTGTGCCTGTCTATGATACAGTTGGGAGATTTGTCCTGATCCGTGTTCAGGAATACAGAGGCAAAAAAACTCATCGAAGAGCTCAGCCGTGCCTCCCCCCTGTCTGTCACTAATTGTCCTAGTTTGTCCTGTAAGGGTCCTATGCTACCCTGCGCCTTCTTTTTACTCCCTAAATACCTGAAGAAGGACTTTTTGTTGTCTTTAATTTTTGTTACCAGCCTATGTTCCGTTTCTGCTTTGGCCTTTCTAACTGCCTCCCTCCAAGTGCAGGCCAAGTAGCTTTACTTTGCCTTGGTAGCTACCCCCTGCTTCCATAGCCTATATGCCCCTATATACCAATTTATTTCACCTTTAGATCCTTCAGTCCAGTTTGTGGTGTCTCTTCAGTCCTTAGTGAAATCAACTTAAATCAATACTTTAGTCTCACGAAAGGACCACAATGTTCATCAGTGGATCCATTATCAGCATCCATATCTTGTTGCCCCTAAAGCCCCCAGTTAATTCTTCCATCAATGAAGTTTAACTAAAATGTCAGCTTACTCATAACAGAGAATCCATTACCTCACCTCCACCTGAGAAAGCAAGGCAACTCAATAAAGGTTCGTTAATTTTTTGCTGGGTATCGTCTCCCAAAGTTCATCACACCGTCGATTAACACTCAGAGGCCCACTAAAACATGAATTTATAGAGATAAGTAGTATGACCCAAGGGAGATCAATTGCAAATCACAGTTGGTTAATTTATGAATGCACCCCAAAAGGCACAGGTTCCAGTATAAAGCAAATGTTCATCAATTCATGAGCTTCAAAAAAGAAGAAACTACTCAAATGCTGAAGTCCACCCATCAACTCTGGGTTTGGAAGTAGTCAGTCCAGGCCACTCTTTAGTTAAGCTACTTAATAATAATCAAGGCAAGAAGAAAATATAGTGGCTACTAGATCTCCACACCCACTGATGCGCTGCTTCACATGGCCTCTCTGCCCTGTCCTCTCAGTACTGCCCAGCTGCTCCAGATTTTTCTTCATCTGTGCCTCTTACAGTGTACCTCAGATCCTGCTTCCCTGAGGCTTTTCTCCACATGTATCTTTACAGACTGCTCTGACTTGGAGCTGCATGTTCCCCTCTCCAGGGGATGTGAGAGCCCAGCCCCATGTTTTCTTTTTCCTGGAGGCTCTCTGGACCAATGCAGTCCCGTTGTGGGAACACATGACTCCAAGGACTCAGCATCATGGTTCTCCACCTGGTGTTTCTCCTCCATGACCCCGGCTCAGCCTTTTTGCCCAACCCACACCTGCTAAAACACTGGAGTTTGGCCCAAGAATTAACCTGTATGGGTGAACTCCCTGCAGGTGGAACAGGTAAGTGTCAAAGAGTTCTGTTACAGACTCCTACCGTATCATTACTAAAAAGGAGAAAAAAAAGCATTCCTAACAAACAAAACAGCTACCAAAGTCTGTATCAGACCCCACCTAAGCTAGCATTTGGAAGTTGATACCAAAGAAGATGTAAGTGCCAATCAGCAAGCGCAATTATAACTTTGGTTCGCCTGGCTGTTTCAAAACAGATTGGCTCTCCTCTCCTCTCCTTTATCCTCTACCAGTCTGCATTTCTAGACTACAGTGTAGCAGAGAGATTACCTGAGCTAGATTTAAACTAGGTATTTGGCTACTGGTAGCAATCTAACGATGACAGCACAGAACTGGGAAGGGGGTCATTTACCCAGCTTCTTGGGCAGGTTGCAGTAAATCACAATGTACAAGACTGCAGATGTATTCCCATGCATACTCCACATCTCTTCACTGGAAGTCCTCCCTACACTGAATAAATGCAGTGACTGACTCTGTGTCTGATAATAGCTTTGCCAAGCAGCAGCAGATTGAAAATGATCTGATCCTTTTCAGTTTCACTGTTGCCCTCACAGGGCTTTGAATACCAGCAGTGAAACTGACCAAAATTCACCTTGCTAAAGCTTGGGAAAATCTCTGAACAGCAAGAGGACCTGGCTCATCTTCAGACTTGAGCACACATTGGGCATTATGGAAGTTTGGTTCACATCTCCATAACCATAAGGACAAGACACTTTGTCATTTCCTTTTTCAACTAAACCTTACATCTTGCAGAAATCCTCAAATGCTACCCAGGAAGCTGTTTTGTTGATAGGGGGTGAAGTAGATTTTCCGAGAAGCGGTACAAATTAAAGGTATTAAGAAATAAGGAAAAAATGCACATAAGCAACGTGGCTAAGTAAACCCTGATGTTGTAAGAATCTTGTTCTATGTCCTACCAATTTATCCTTAGTTTTGCAGTAAATTCTATTTTTGGGTTTTTTTTGCAAATATCTTTTCAGAACTCTTTTTTTATTGTTAAATCCAAAATGACTCAATATGTAGAACCTGCAAACTCCTCAGGCTACAGAGGTTCAGTGTGTTCAACTTACAAATATCCCATCAGATTTCCTAGAGGCACCTATGCATTCCAGGAATGCCAGCTTTCACTCACAATCATAAAAGTTGCTACTGCAGACTGCTGCACCCATGGAAAGATCCATGGGCTTCATGAGAACTCCACATGTATGCAGGCATCTGAGTGAATGGATCTTGGTGCAGGATCTCGTCTTTACCTAGCTGTGTACATGCATAAAATGTCAATCCTGAACCTGTATTTGTATGTACTCAAAGCCTGATGTTGCTGCATAGATTCATAGATGTTAGGGTCGGAAGGGACCTCAGTAGATCATCAAGTCCGACCCCCTGCATAAGCAGGAAAGAGTGCTGGGTCTAGATGACCCCAGCTAGATACTCGTCTAACCTCCTCTTGAAGACCCCCAGGGTAGGGGAGAGCACCACCTCCCTTGGGAGCCCATTCCAGACCTTGGCCACTCGAACTGTGAAGAAGTTCTTCCTAATGTCCAGTCTAAATCTGCTCTCTGCTAGCTTGTGGCCATTGTTTCTTGTAACCCCCGGGGGCGCCTTGGTGAATAAATCCTCACCAATTCCCTTCTGTGCCCCCGTGATGAACTTATAGGCAGCCACAAGGTCGCCTCTCAACCTTCTCTTGCGGAGGCTGAAAAGGTTCAGTTTCTCTAGTCTCTCCTCGTAGGGCTTGGTCTGCAGGCCCTTGACCATACGAGTTGCCATTCTCTGTACCCTCTCCAGGTTATCCGCATCCTTCCTGAAGTGTGGCGCCCAGAATTGCACACAGTACTCCAACTGCGGTCTGACCAGCGCCCTATAGAGGGGAAGTATCACCTCCCTGGACCTATTCGTCATGCATCTGCTGATGCACGATAAAGTGCCATTGGCTTTTCTGATGGCTTCGTCACACTGCCGGCTCATGTTCATCTTGGAGTCCACTAGGACTCCAAGATCCCTTTCCACCTCTGTGCCACCCAGCAGGTCATTCCCTAGGCTGTAGGTGTGCTGGACATTTTTCCTCCCTAGGTGCAGCACTTTGCATTTCTCCTTGTTGAACTGCATCCTGTTGTTTTCTGCCCACTTGTCCAACCTATCCAGGTCTGCCTGCAGCTGTTCCCTGCCCTCCGGCATGTCCACTTCTCCCCATAGCTTTGTGTCATCTGCAAACTTGGACAAAGTACATTTGACTCCCTCGTCCAAGTCAATGATGAAGACATTAAAGAGTATCGGTCCAAGGACTGAACCCTGTGGGACCCCACTGCCCACACCCTTCCAGGTTGAGACCGACCCATCTACCACGACTCTTTGGGTGCGACCCTCTAACCAATTCGCCACCCACCGGACTGTGCAGTCATCCACATCACAGCCTCTTAGCTTGTTCACCAGTATGGGGTGGGATACCGTATCGAAGGCCTTCCTGAAGTCTAATTTGATGCATCTGATGCATTTAATGCATTTGATGCATCTGGCATCAAATGTGTAAGCTAAAGACCCCTTTTGTGTGCGCATGATCAACCCAGAATTTTCAAAATGTCCTATCTTTGTGAAATGAAATCTATTTTTCTGTACCCAAGGAGAAGTGCCAGTCCTCATGACAAGTGCCAGACTTCAGCTGGGTCCCCCCCGACACATTTGTGTATATATATATATATTTAAAAAAAAATAAAGTTTTTCAGGATTCTTCTTAATGCAGATTATTTTCAGTCTCTGACAATTCAGAAAAGTTGATGGGATTTGATGGGAACCTCCTTACTAATACCCGCTCCTCCAAAAAAGTTTCCTTTAAACTTAAACCAAGCATGGGAAATGTCAGCCCAAAGATGTTAGTTTTGGGAAGTACTGGGCATGCAAAACAGTTGTAGTGAAAGCTCTTTTAAAATGCTGATTCCAGTCCAGCATTGGGTGAGGAGAGGGGACAACTCCCGAGGGATTCTTTGATACCTATTGTTTCATTTCCACACAGGCTGTTAAGATTAGAAATGCAGCTAGGAGGCAAGTCAGATATTAAGGATTTTCTGTGAAATGAAGCTCAGGTATGCTCAGCCTCTGTATAGATTATAAAGCAGGACATGCCTAAAGTGCTCAGAAGCCTAGGACTGCAAACAGGGCCAGCCAAAGAAGAGAGCTACTTGATTCTTAGTTTGATCTACTATGTAGATAATTGTTTGTTTTGTCTCTGTTATTTAACTATTCCACTTCAGGAAGTTGATGATGTAAGTTATAGAATCTTAGTTATCAAGTCCTTCACAAAATCCTCTAATGTCAGAGACATAACTCTTTGCTTCTGACGCCAGTCTTTCATAGAGTCATAGATAGTTAGAGGCTCGAAGGGACCTTGCAGATCACTGGGTCCAGCCCCCCCCCGCATTCCCCAGGCAGGAAGACAACTGGGCTTAGGTGACCCCAGCAAGGTGACTGTCTAGTCTCCTGTTAAGAGAGGCAGAATTTACTGTCTGTCATAGGGTGCCTATACACGAGCTGGGAGGCTGCTCTGATGCACTGTAATTACAATTCGTCGGGGCAGACTCAATTAATTGAGATTGCTAGAGCGTAGTAATTATTGCGCTCCAGCAAGCCTCTGCATCTTGTGTATCAGTGTCCCTGCAATTCAAATGGAAGTGGGGGGTGCTTTAACTAAAGCTTGTTTGACAAGCTTTATCAGATAAAGCACCCAAGACGCCTGGGGTGCTTTAATTAGAGTGCCACCTTCCCCTCCACCGCTGAAGCATGTGCAACCTAAATATCCCAGTATTCATTCAAGGCACTAACAGATTCACTCGGTACACATAGCTAAGTTTGCAATACATACCTCTCATGAAATTTTTTAGCTGACAGGCAAAATGCTATTTTATTTATTATTAAAATACCAATGTCTTTATAATAATAATCTGTAATTATGTTCCAAGCACAAAGTGCTTGTAAACAGACCTATTAGTATTTGGTGGCAAAGAGACAACATTGTCCAGTAAAATTAACAGAGCTAGGAGTTAGGTGGATCTGTTACTTGCCATGGGGCCTTTCTTTAACACTCCTGGTTCTATTCTTCCATTTGTAAAATGAGGCTAATGCCTATTGCCTGTGAATGCAATAAGGATTAACCAGCTTATCATTATACAGTTCTCAATTAAAATCTAAAGTATTATTAATTATAATAATTTGCAGGGAGGAAGTGGGGCTGACAAACATATATCTGGGTTTACAGCTGAAAGACTTTCCCACTTTGTATTTGTCTCTATGTATCTTTATACTTCTATCTATGATGTTACACTTGATTAGAAAGAGATGCATTTCTTTTTATTTGGCAGCACCAAATGCCACCAGGCAATCTAGCCAAATGCAAGTTTTCCAGGAAATAGAGCAAAATGCCTTTTCTAGATCTTAAAGTGATCTGCAAACATATTAAACAAAAACTACATTCACGTACCAAGTATCCCTAAGAGCATGTGGTGGTGGTGGTAATAATAATAATAATAATAATAATAATAATAATAATAATAACAACAACTATTAGCATTTTTACTGTATGGCAGAAAAGGGTCAAAACATAGAAAAAAATCTGGCTTAGTTTTTAGCACTTTCAAACCCTCCTGAACTTTCTGACCAGCTCTCCAGCACTGAGGTTTTCATCCACAGCTTGCACAATACTTTACAAAGGAAGGAAGGTATTATTATCCCAGCTTCAAAAATGGAGAACAGAATGAGGAAGTGATTTGGCCCATACCACCAAGCAAGTCAATGGCAGAACCCAGAATAATGCCCAGATCTTTTGTTTCCTATTCCACTGGCCCATTCTTCTTTAACCCAAATTTTATTTCAAGACTTTTCATGAGATCAGAACCTTCCTTTGACTCAGAAAAGTATGAATGCCATACTTTGGTCCATCTTTAGCTCAAGTGAATTTATCTGAACTCAAATAGTAAATGATATTAGTTGTGGTATCAATGTGTGCCCCAGGACAGATTTTAATATATGCTAATCATGCCTCTCTTTACACACTACTAGAAACTCATTCCAAGTCAAAACCAGATCCTACTTTTTCAATTCTTGACACCATCAGAGAAGAAGTCATGTTTTAGTCCAAAAGTTTGTCTACACTAGAAATTTTTGCAACATAAACTATTCCGATACTGACACTATAGCCACACTAACTGAATTTCTCCACTTGCCTATACTGGTTAAAATGGAAAACAAACAAACAAACAAACAAACAAACAATGCATTGAGAACACAGGTACAAAACTACAAGTGTTCATACTAGTCCAGTTAAGTTTGATTTCAAAAGTTGAATAATTTATCGTGGTATAAGGCATCATTATACTAGTGTAACAGCATCTACACTAGTGCTTTTACCAGCGTAACTATTTTGCTTTTACCAGTGTAACACAATTACTATTTTGGTAAAAATCAAGTTTTACCAGTAAAACTTTAAAGCATAGGTCAACCTTACAAAATGGTACTGAAGTTATCTTGTTATGACCAGGGATCTTAGTTTTCTGTTTGACATGGAAAACTGCAGAAAAACACAGAATCTGTGTTTTTCTATGACCTACTGAAAACGTAGTAGCATTTTGCAGCCAATCAGCAGTGGGGGGAAAATGTGGCATGTTGCTGACTGGCTGAGAGGTAAAAACTGCAGCAAAAATTATAGTGCAGAAAAGGTGCTGCTTGCCATGGGACACTGCTGCACTTTTAGTAGGCTGCAGAAGAATGCGGATTTTTCTTTTTTAAAATGGAGATTTTTTGCTTTTTTCCCGTGGAAAACTAGGTTCCCTGGTTATGACCTTGAAGTCAGTAACAAGATTCTCATTGGCTGCAGAGACCACCATCAAGCCTACTGTAACTATTCCTAGATAACAGAATGACATCATTTGAAAGCATGATACAAAAATTCAAAAAAATTACTGCTCTAGTCACTCCTCATGCTGCCTATAGTGCACAAAATATACAGTATCATGTAAGGGATGCTTGCTTCAAAGAAACATACCTGATTGGGTATATATCTTGAGATATACCACAAATTCCCTCTGTGCTTAGTCTGCATGTGAAAACAGAACACTGGACACTGACATTTAATAAGAGATTTTACTGGGTACCAAGAGTGTCCCTTGCCATGATTTTCTGCAAGTTCCCAAACCCAAGACTGTATGAAGGAAATGACAGATAAGATAGCTAAATGTGGGTCCTTGATGGGATATTTTCATTAGGCTGGCAAAATGATCAAATAGATCAAACCAAAGGGAAAAAGCAAGTTGTTTCTAGCAAGGTGATATAAAATGAATCTGTTTTCTCTAGACAGTACTATAAATGTAGTCAGAATAATCTTTTAACATGCAATTTTGTCTGGTTTCGTGGGTGCTTGAATTATAAACAAAGAGCCAGATTCTGTCCTAATTTTATGCTGTTAATGAAGTAGCCTGAACTTACACCCGACCTGAATGTGGCTCAAAATAAGCTCAACTCAAAAATTTCAAATGTGACTAATGAATCTGAGTAGCTCAACTGCAGTGCATGGAAATGCAATAAACAGTAAAAACATCAGATTTTTTAGAGGACAGTCACACACTGCATCAAGCCTTCATACAATATATGAAGGTGGGCACCAAAAAGTCCATAAGAAAAAATTCGTAAGAAAGTGTTACCCAAATACATGGCTTTCCTTAGATCCTAGCTTCTTTATTTTCTGATGAAGCCAATACCAAATTTATATGAGAATGGTCATCCCTCCCTGAAGACTGATTTATGTCATTTAGGCCTGTTCTCGTAGGAAAATGCTTAGCTCTATTCAATAACTCTCTTGCCTATTTCTAAAATATTTATGTAACTTTTTTCAGGATTTTTTTAATAGACTGTTCAAAGTACTTTTGATCCACAACAGCATTCTAATCCTTGTTTAAAATTTTCTCCTAATTTCTATTTAAGACTCTAACCTTAAGAGGCTCTAATCTTATCTGGTTATATTTGGCTATACAAAAGTCATGGTAACTGTTAAGACTTTGAATACGTCCTACACTGATTAGGACAGAATATGGAAAAACAAGATCAAGTGACAAGATCATAAAACCTATGCTTTGGGGAGGAGGGCAAGAACAGTCCTATAAATGGATAAACTGCTTCTTCCCAAAAGCATGCTAAATATGAATAGTTTGTGAAACTGTGCCACCAGGCCCCAGGCAAATTGTACATTTTTGAGCATAACCAGCCTACTACCCAATGTGTAACTTTGCTCTCTTTCGCAGTCCAAAATGCCACAACATGCATCCACTGTTAAAGACAAGCACCATGGCAGGTTACAGTCAATGTGTGTTACTAATCTTTTGGCCACACCTAAGTAATATGTTTTTAAAAGTCCTTTCCTGCCTTACTAATAAATTATTAATGACATTTTAACAAATATTTTTAAATGTTCCCTCTTGCTGTATACTGTGTTAGTTGAGTTGCCTGAAATACTTTCAGTAAACTAGACAGTTTCACTTTCTAGGGTTTTTTTTTCCAGCACAGGGTATGATGGGATCCTTCTTGAAAAACATGAAGCATCCTCTGATGCTTCATTACTGAGATATGAGGCCATTCTTCGTTCTATAGGAATAGCCCAGGGTGTTGGCACAACTAGAAATGGTTATCACAAAACACTGAAATAGGTTTTTTTTAATGATAAATTCTATTGATTTTCACTGAGCCACATGCTATTGGATTTGTAGGGACCCAACTCTTACCTAGATGAGCAGAAGAAGCCTACAAAGTGTGTAACTTTGTAGTCCTTAACAGTCCAAAACACTGCTGAGCGCATCTAGTGCTACAAGCAAGCACAGTGTAGCTTAGTGATCGACATGATTTTTTTTTATGACATTAAAATTATTTTTACATTTATTTTAAAGGCATTTTTCTTTTTCAAAATAAACCTTTTTATAATTAAATGTAAAACAATTACAAATGTGTATAAAGTTCTAAAATTATTTTAATTTATTCCAATAATTGAAATATAATAATAAGCATCAATATTTGTTATTCAATATTAAAGAAACCGTTGGCAGTCACTGCGTAAGCCCCTGGAACTGGCATCTATGTAAGTGCTAAACCAGCAACTGACAGCAGCCTCTTCTCCAAGTGCAATGAGAATTTGTCCTTCATTTCAGTTTATTCAACTAGTTCAGTTCAATGACAAGTTCATTCCAGGATGAGAAACTAATTAGAAGTTGAAAAAAAAAACAGGGAAGTTTGTTTTCCTCTTCCAATCAAGAAAAAACTAAGTATGAAAGGATGTGATCTACTAATTCTAAAATCCTAAGAGACATGTTAACCAAAACCAATCACTTTGATGCCCTCATTACAGATGGTACTTTTGTTTAATAAATCAGTTTTCAATGAGAACCACGTCTAGAAAAACTTTTTCTTATGTATCCAGAATACATAAGATGGTTTTATTTAACCAAGAAACAAGTTTAAATTACTTCTTGTGCATTTTTCATTCCAATTTCCATCTAAGCAGAGCTTAACACAAACCACAACTAAAAATTAATGCCTACCTAGCAAACCAGAAAAGAATAATTCACACTATTTTAAACATAATTAGAAGTAAAAATGGAGCATTTAAATAAATGTATGTTAAATTATATAAGTATCTAACTAAATATGCATAGATATAGCATATGCAAAAAGAAGTGTCATAGTTACTGTAAGGGCTGTATATATCAACATATTTTAATGGCTACCAACCAAGGAGAATTATTTTACTTTAAGAAAATTAATAAAAACTACACAAATACAAAACAAATGAAAACAGCTCATTCAAAGCAAGGCGTTCTGCTTCCTGACTTATAACAAGATTAAAATCCTTGGTTTAAATCACTTTGACTTAAATAAATTCTTCCTACCCAGGACTACCAAAGTCAGATTAGCACAGGCAGGAACTGCTTTGTGGAAGGTGAAAAGTCATGTCCCCGAACCTAGCCATCCTCCTTTTCCTCCCCTCTCAGTTCCTCTGGAAGCTACTGTAGCACAAGGAATAATATACCTAATAGAAAGTTCTCCCATGGAGGACAGAAGGTTTTTGAATGAGCCCATGAATGGCACTTGCAATGGTGGCTAACATGTACTTTCTTGTCTCTAGCTACCAGTAAAAAACAGTCTCACCTGATAAGCTGTTACTAGGCAAGGTGGTCTATTTGTTGCCTCCCAGTTTGTATCAGCCTGCAGGAGAGACACAACAACCCCACAATTCTACCCTACGGTTCCAGGAGGGAAAGAAATTTTGCTCACAGAATTAGCCTTCCAACTACTGGCCAGAGCTGCTGCTCACAATTTTTTGGATGAAATTCCTTCTCAGGGACTGTCTGTTGGGCCTTCTGAACTACTTGTTTCAGATTACCTCTAGCAGTCTAGCCCGAGAGCCACACAGTAGGTAGAAATGGAACACATGATAATTCTTTTAAGGTATTCCACTGAACATAATCAGCGGGCATCCTTTGTACAGATGCCTTCTTCATCTGACCAAAGATCAGGAAGTCCTGGAAATATTTTAAAAGAGACAAACCTTAAAGTCTGTTATACAGCTCTTTACCCCAGTGACAGGCCCAATCTTATGAACAAGTGACATAGTTGGATATACGAGTAAAAACATTAGACTGAGATGTTACATATTGGTAAAGGACTTGGAATGTCCAATCCTTTCCACAGCAGGACTCTTGCCTATACAACTCATCTCTCTCATTCTGGAGTTGCTTTGACACAACACCCAGCACACAGAAACATCATAGGTAACTTTGTGTACTGAATTGCTAAATTAGAATTCAAGCACCAAGGTAATCCAACAAGCAAATCCAACAGTCTGTGAGTAAATATTAGTGTATTACAAAATTTGCATTCAAATACTTATAGCTAATTTTGCCCCTTAGGCACAACAATCCAGCCCTTTCACATCAGTGGGAGTTGCACACATACATTCAAGGCCCACATTCAGCTTTTTATATTTTATGTCCTCTGGTTGAGGATTTATATCAATAAATAAAATAGAAAGCTTCCTCATCTTACAACAGTTCACAAACTACTCTTCCCTCATTTAATCTAATATTCAAGATAGGATGATTTTGGAACTTTTCTTTACTACTTATGGAATAAGAAAGTTTTTATCAGTACAACAGAACACATTTTGAACTAATTAACTGCACAAACAACTTCACTACCATGTTTGTCACTATCTGTTTTGCAAATATTAAGCTTCCCCCCATAAAACCTCTGTTCCTTCAAACTCAGCTGGAAATGAATGATGCCGTTTCAGTTTTCTTATTAATTTGTACACAAACCTCATAATTAGTATTGGATCATGCTGAAATTTTTCATGCTTATTTCAAAATATATTAAGAATATCCTATGGCTGTCGTTCAATACAATACAGAGAAATAATACTGTGAACAAGCCAAATCTAGGAAGTTGTTCTATTTAAATAAAAATAAATTTTAGGGTTGTGTCATGCTCTGCTCTTGCAAGCCTGAGACAGACGAAGCGCTCACTGACCAGCCTGATTTGAGCAATACATGTGGTTGTCAACACTGCATAGGCAAGTCCTATTCAACAGAAGACTTAGGCATGAAGAAACCATTTGCAGCAAGAAAAACGCTACAAGTGGATCATTCAGGGAGGGGGATGTGACATGCTTCTCTTTTTCCCGGTGTATAATTTCACTCCTGATTTCATTTGCACCAACACTTCTGTAGCTTGGCCATGCAACATATTTTAGTCAAAACAGATCTTGCTCTGAACTGCATGTGTCCATAAGGACAAACATAAAAAATCTACAGGGCAAACCTTTCCATTATTTCTTTATGAGCATCCGACCCCAAACACAAAATGTCAGAAGTACATTTTCTCACGTTCATACCTGCCTGCTAGGATGGCACTTAAAGCAATGAAGTTATAAAGGAGATACTGTATGAATGTCTGTCTCCATCTGAAATGATCAACGAAAAATTAAAATGTTGTACTTTGCTTCAAGAAATTGTAAACTCTGTTACAAAAAAAGGACATATCAGTGGCTTCTTACCTTCTCCAGTGCAATCTCAGTATTCTATATAGTGCTGTTCTATATACTTCAATCATCTCCCCGTCCCTAGCCTTCCTATCCTGCTCGTCATCTTAAACTTTCAACTCTTTGGGACAGGATTCTATCCTACTTTGTGTTCATGCAACACATAGCCCAATGGTCCTGTCATGTTTATTGGGCCTTCTGGATATTAATACATTGTAATAATGAAAAACTGATGGATGTGCTGCTTTTCACAGAGAAGAAACAGAGATTTCTAACAATCAAAGGGACGCTATTCTGTAACTGGATGTCCCACTGAAGTCAGAGCTTCTGTGCAGGTTCAGGAATCTAGCTACCTGGATACAGTTGCAGGATCAGGCCCCTGCTGCTCTTAATTAAGATGCAAGACAATGCACCTTCATTTTCCAACTTTTCATCCTTTCTCTAGGAAAAAAGTACTTTTACATATTTCACCGCTATTGCTCACAGGAACAAAGAAGAAAATTAATTTATTTATGGGAAAAAATATGGAAGAAAATTCACCCAACAATGTCTTTTCAGCAACCTGGCAAAAAAAGCATGGACTGACTTCCACCTGAGGCTTTAGCTGTCTAGTTTTGGACCGTGACCTTACATCAGTCTAGCTCCAGTGACTTAGATGGAGTTACTACAGATTTACCTTGGCATGAGAGGAGATATAACACCACAGCTTTTCCTCTATTCCACATTCAAGTCTATGATGACGTTCTCCTAAACACTGGTTAGAAAACCACAAAATAGCACATTCTCTCTCTCACATCCCAGATTATTTGCTGCATAAAAAGAACTCCAAGGTAAAAAAGGAAGACATGTTAGTCCACGGCAAGAAGTAATCGTACTGATTATCATGTGATATGTATCACCTAGTCTCAAAAGCTCTCACTAGGTATTTCTTGATTGTGTGGGACACGAGCACACATACAATTAAAGAACAAAACCAATGTCAAGACATATGCTAAATGATCCTGTAAAATATCATATTGTGGCAACTAAAGGTTACCAGTTTAAAGACATCAACCTGGCAGGAGTACAGGAGTACCCATCTACTATGTACTGGCACCTTGCATAACCTCTCTTCATTTGTACCTTGGTATGGGCCTGATATCATTGCCATTAGGAAAAACAGGATCATGCCCTCTTATTTTAGGACCTCATCGTGATACCATGGCAGCCCTTTGAATTTAGTGGGTACAGGATCAAGCTGTTATGTGCACGCTTTATCAGTCAGTGTAGGTGAAAGGGAAGCGTTCAATCATGCTTGTGAATACACAAAGTAACTGCTTAACAGCACATGGATTTGTTCTAACAGAATAACTGAGTGTAGAATCCCATACACACACACACACGCATGTACATTATATTAGATAAACAGATACTTAAAAAGATATATTAGATAAATAAAGAGGCACTTGGGCGTATATACCTGCCAATTCAATGGCAGATCAAATAGAGAAAACCTGTTAAACTGTATGACAAAGACAGACATACTTGGTCTCTTAAATCGGAATTGATCTCTTCAATCCTATGGAAACCTACTGAAATATGTGCTTTTGCTGATTGAGGCCCTTACCAACAGAGTGCTACTTAATATCTGCAAGTGATTTCAGCTTGTGTGTGGAGCTATACCATTTATAAAATCTGTCAAAATATGAGTGTGGAGGGCCGCTTATAATAAAATTCTGTCTTTGCAAAACAACTCATATTTGGCATCTACTCATAAAATTTAGCTACCTTTCTGTCTCCTGCTTATAACTGAGGGCTTCTGTTTTGTTAACTTTCTTTCAGGCAAGTATGGAAAGAAATGTGTCTAGGGCACGTGTCATGATACTGAAGTGTCCCATTCATATAAAAACCCATATCCACTTGCTTTTTCATTATTCATCCTTGCGCTACGAAGGAGAAAACAGAAGTGCTGGGAAGTTTGTCAAAAGCTTGCTTTTTTCTTTGTTGATTTCTCTCTTATGTAATTGAGTTTATAAATATTAAAAATAATAAAATACTGCTATTATGGTAAAAATACTACAGTTACATCTCCACTCACTCATTGGGATAGAATATGCTGTCCTCTTCAAAGAGAACTTTTATTTTAAATCAAAGCCAACTCCTGTCCTCAGTAACAAAACAGGAATGGGCAAATCTGAATATCTGATAGGATGAAGTATGTTTACTGAGCTCTGAAGTAAAATTCACATTGATGTCACCTTTATTTATCATATAGACGAAATAACTGCTCCTGCTGATCTGCCTGATAACAAAATTAATACTCAATTTAAATGACAGAGAAATACTTGAATCATTTAACTGTAAAGGACTAATTTTGCAGACTATTTTTATTCTTCTGTTACTTCAGACCTGCAAGTCAAGATCTTATTTCTAAAACTGATGCATGAATTTGAAACATAAGCAAAATTTTTAATACCAATACATAACGGCAAAGACAAAGGCCCAAAGAGCTTACTGGGTATTTTAGAAGCTAATGTTGATAAATCTGACTTTAAGAAAAAACTAGTGATTGAATATTAGTTAAAAAGTAATGCTTTTGTCTGGTTTTGTTTTTTAAAAGCTATCAACATTGAGTAAACTGAATATCAGCTCAAGATGTCAGTTTAGCATAGCTGGAGTCTCATAAACTGGAATCCTTGACTGACCAAGTGTCCAGCTAAGTGTATGAATATTTCCAAGGGTGTTAATAGACTGCTCACTTGTTCAGTTATTCACCTGTGTAAGTACTTTGCTGCACCAAGACTTAGCACATTGTTGATTAGTGTTTCCCAACCTTTGCAGGATCGAGGAATTCCTCCACCTCCTTTTTGAATATGACAGCACTCCCAGTTGAGAACCACTGTTGGCACTGCCTCGGCTTACTTCGGTGATTCTCAATCAGATGTTGCTGCCTCCAAATAAAATAGCCTCACACACCTGCTACACAGCCTCCTTGGGAAGGTCCGTGATGTACACAGGATACTGCAGCACTAGGGCTCTGATAAGCCTAAAGTAGGCAAGAGCTGCCTCGTGCTATAGTCCTTCCTAGACCATCCTCCTCTATGCTCCTCCCAGAACTGGAACTGTGCCATGTGCCTGTTTCCAGGAGAAGTGTGGAAGAGGCCAGACCAGAGGCAATACAGCCACTCAGCTCCTGCCTGCTGTAGGCTGATCAAACTCCTAATGCAGCAGGACTGTGCGTAGGGCACTTTTACCCGGCAGCTGCTGTGGCAGCAGTGTCTGCATCGCTGCACCCTTGAAGGAAGCTCACGAAACCCCAGTTGAGAACCGCTGTTCTAGGGAAAGGATATTCAACTGAGTGTCAAGGGTAGGTTCTTCTTCAGCGTATGCTGTTGCACACCTGCCTAGAGACCTTCACTTCTCTGTGCCGCATCTTCCCTAAATCTCAAATTTAATAATTTTTGTCCACCATTATGATTTATGACGTCAATGAAGCTGATACTCTGCTGAACAAGACTTGCTAATAGTTGAGTGCTTTCTAGATCAGGGCCTCTATCTGCTAAGTTAAGTATTCTTATCCACATAAAGAACAACAGTACAAGTTTGCCCACACTGTGGTTCAACAGTTACTTGGTGGTTCATTCCCCAAATGAGTTTAATCTTTTTGCTCATTCAGTCCTTAGCCTCTTCTGAGACTATCAAGAAACGTGTCAGCTGCAGCCATCTTTCTTGGGAGACTGACAGACATCCAGTAGCAATAAAACTGAGAGCATCAACGAGGCTTCTAAAACTGCTATCAGATAATAATTGCATATTATGAATGCCCTAAAACGTAAGAGCCAAAACTAATAATATTTTGACATGCAATAGAAAAATAAAAAGGTTTTTGACAAACCACAGGAATTGAAAAAACAAACAATTATGGTACAGAACAGGATAAATAGATTATATCATGTAGGAAAGAAAGTTGATTTGTTTGTATTTATTTTCTTGAGGTATTTTAATACATACAATTAAATTACATAAACCAAGCTAAATGGGACGTTAAGCAAGAAATGAAATATAAATTAAGTTTATAGTAGGAAAATACAACAGGTGTAACTATGACACGTAGTAAATTCTGTAAGAAAACTGATGTGTAAAACATGTGGTCCATAGAATTTGATCTTATCCACCCAGTTACTTATATTGCCAGCATCACTGTAGTATCCCTGTAGTAACGTGAATAAGTTTAATCTCAGAACTCCCCTGCATGTAGCACAGTATTATGAGCCCCATTTGCAGACAGAGAAGTAAAGTGTGGGGACACTGTAGGCCTCCATTTTCAGAAGCATCCTCCAATTCTTGTTGACACAACCTGAGCACCCCTTTGATTTTAAATAGGGTGTTCAGCCTAGGGCAGGACACGCAAAAAAAACAAAAACATGTTAGCCAAAATCAGTGGCCACTTTTGAAACTCACTGGCCTATACCACTTGTTGTAGGTTACACAGTCTGTCTATGGTGGAGGTACCACCTATCTGTGGCAAAGGTGAAAATGGAGACCAGATTTTTTCCAGAACCAACCTAGCCTTACTCTTTCAATCTGAATGTACATAAAGTCCTTCACATTATGGATGCCACATGCTATTAAAGAAATGCCCAGGGTTCACCACAGAGATATGCAAAGTTCATTGCTGGGCAAACTGATTAATGCACAAAAATGAACATAACATTCTGCATAGCAAGATCGCAAAAAGTAAAACAGAAGTCCGGTTTACTTTGTGTGTACGCATCCCACCCTTACACATTATAGGAGAGCAAGGCCTTCCCCCTCATGCAAAGTCCCTTCCCTACATTATCCTGTGTGCTACATGTAACATGATTGTCTTTCCACTTCAATGTGGACTGTTTCAGGGCTTCTGTATATACAGTATATAGGTCCTGATCAACAGATCACCTAACTCTAGGTACAGCTTTAAACATGTGAACAGTTATATTAATATTAGTGACTTCAATGGTACCGGCTGGGCTTAAAGTTATGCACAAGCTTATGTGATCTGCTGGCTTGGACTCAGTCCTGCAGTCCTTTCCTCAATATAACTTTCACTGAAGTCAGTGGGAGTTTTGCTGGCAATAGATTTACAGCACAGGCCTTAGGTTTGCTAGGCATTAATTGGGAATTCAGTAAAACATTGTCAGCTAATCAGAACACCAGGAAGAATCCTATGTTTTCTGAATTCTGTGTTTACTTGAAACTGTACTGTATTTTGCAGCAGCAACTAGGATAAATCATGTACATGATGATAGGCTGAACTCTGAGCTGATGGGACAGTTTCTGTAATTTGCTGAAGATCAATTGCAGGTGGATCTCAGGGAACACTGCTCCCTGCTACCCCACATTTCTAAATGGGTTATTGTAGTTACTGTGAAACTGAGATCAGAATCTGAACCTCTCACAATACAGAGATTTATGAGAAGGTAATGTTACTCTACTCGTTTTAAAATCAAACTAGATAGTGACTATTTCTCCTGAAACCATGTGACTTAAAAAAAAAAGAATTCTTAACTTTTATCAAAAGTTTTATCCCCAAAGTAAATGAAAGTATCTAGTCACAACCAAACTCAAGGAAATTTCTATTTTGCCTTCAACTAGACACGTTTTTATATTACTTTTCAGTTAAAAAAAAAAAAAAAAAAGTTGTTTACAGCTTCCATTACTCCCTTCTTTCCAATAGATTTCACCCCTTTTTTTCCTTCGTAATTTGTAAATTACATTTCAACACTACGTAGGGCCACATTTACACTGGTACTAAGATCGTGTGTAGAACTAAAGTGTCCATTCACTGCAAAGATGCATGAGGAATACCCAATCAGCCCAGCAAACAGAATTCTTGGTATCCATACAGCTCCATCATTTAAGTTTCTGAGATGACTAAAGAGGCTAGGTCTCAATGCTCTTCCTCAGAACCTTATCCCCCCACTGCACAGTTTGACTTCAGTCAACAACATTCATAAATCAAATGCATGTTTTAGCTCTGATCAACAATTTGAATCCCAGTGGGGAGCTTTCGAATTTTTTTACTATGTAAAAATTGTTGCATCCATGAGACAGAATTAAATTCTTGTCAAGATTTTAAAACCCATGTAACAATTTCTGAAAAGGGCATTTTCCAATTCAACTGCCCTGTAATGAATTATTTTAAGAAGTTTGTGTTGCATTGTTTCTTTTTGACTCTACAGTTAATGTACAACTCGCACATCTACACACACACGTAGCCTACTCACTGAAAAACCTGAATAATTGAACTTCAGGTGATAATCTCTATAGGAATCGGCGAAGAGACGGAATCCATTTTCCCAAACCCTGTGTCCTCACAGATGTTTTCCCAACCTACAGACTAGTCATGCAGCTACTGCCCTCTCTTTCATAAAATTGCAGCAAAATATCTGCACTGTCCTGTCTGGGACCATCACCTATCCTATATCTGTTACAGAGGCTGATGAAAACCAAGGTGATATTACTAATTATGCTCTTTTATGAAAACTAAGCTTACTTCAAAACTTTTAAGTATATATAAAATATCAACACACCACAAACAATACTACTATATTTTCCATCATTTGGGGGCCAAATTCAGATGGATGTCACTAGGATCAAATGCACTTAAAACTACTCAAGTTCTGGCCACTTACACCAGCTCTGATTGAAATGATCACTTTACTTTGGTTTACAAGTTGTCAGCCTCTTCCAAAACAAGGAAATGCAAAAATGCTCATGCCGTCCAAAGTACTTTGGACATCATGTCAATTTAGCCACTAGGACTTGTCTTTCAAATTTAATAGCATCTTGTATTATCAAATGCCAGGAAGACAAACAGTAACACAGAAAGAGCAAGAATTACCAGGCAAGAGAGTTTTGCACGTTAAGGCTTAGTTAACTCCTCTTCTTGTAGCACTACAGCTCAAATAACTTTCTCCTGACCCCTTAGGATTTCTGAATAGTCACCATAATCATATCTGTATATATTCATTCTAAATCATTCTTCTGCACCTTATACCTAGCTGCACGTTTTACAAGGAGTTATGAGTTCAGGAAGTCTTTGAATGGACAATGTTGCACTTCCCATACTGAAATCACGACTGTACCGGTTTTAAAACTTTAGCCACAGTTCAACCGATTTCCCCTAAAAATCCAGAACTTTGTTTTAAATCATGAGCTAATGAGTCCTCGCCATCCAAAGCTTTCAACTAATCCTGCTAATAAAGCCCACCCCTTTTGAAAGCTCAACACAAACTTTCTGTGGAGTCTGGCCGAGACTTGGAGCACCCATAACAAGACATGTTTTCTGAAGTGCTAAAGCCTGAGCAAGCATCTGCTCAATGAAAAGGAGCAGCAAGAGAACCTGTATCGTATTAACAGCAATTATGCTCTTTTTCTTGTGTGTACAGTTTACATACTTACCCAGGAAAGCAAATGGAAATTACAGACAGAGGAAGATGAAGCTGTCTCGTAGCCTTTGTCATGTGATAGTGACCTATAAAGTATCAAATAAAGGCACAGCATCAGCACACCATGATTTTCAATATTGCAACACTCCCTGCCAACAAGAGGAGACCTCCCAAAACTTAAAACTTGCCTCCCCCTTACCCCTCTCCTAGTTCGCGTTAAAACGGGCTGACAGTGGCAAGCAGTGAACAAAAGATGCACCGTGTCTTTAAAGGACACTGGGACTGGGCAAATGGAACAAATCATCTGAGTGTGCATCAGTGGGGTGGGTTATTTTTTCTCTCTCCCTCTCTTTCTCTCTCCATGATACATACAACACAGCAAAATAAAACGCACAAAGTTGATCACCATCTGCACACAGGAATAAATAACAATACAGCCCCACAACTTCCACGAGGGAATCGATTGATCCCCAGCCTAAATACGTTATAATAACAATAATCAGAATAAAACAGCAAGCCCACACTGCAGGTAGCAGATAGAGAGGCTGCAACGTTGTAACACAGTTTCAGGTAATGCCCATTCCCTCTTTTGCAGCTCCGAGCTGCTAAGAGTCCTGAAATGGCAAAACAAACCCCTCCACCATCGCAATCCACACCGAGATGAGAAAACCCCTAATCCAGTGCATGGGGAAAAGCCTCTGCAAACCACTGCCCCCCCCCCCCCCCACCTCCACCCTGTGCGAAGTGCATGTAGAGCCACCGGAATCTGGGTTCTGGGGTGGGGTGAAAAGAAAGGTATTAAATATGGAGAAAGGCTGGAGAGGACCCGAGGTTTCGCCTGCCTGCTTCCCCCCCAGCCCTTGGTCACCATCAAGTTTGCATCTTAGTTACAAAATGTCGATCTTAAAGGCTGACAAGACACAGGGAGAGGGGGAGAGAGAGAGAGAAGAGAGAGAGAGAGAGAGAGAGAGAAGAGAGTCCATCTTGCTTAGAGGGGGGAGGAGAAGAGCAATAATACAATGCATAAATCTCACCCTCCCAGGGGGAAAAGTCTGCACAACACCTTTGGGGCGGGCAAGGCAGGCAGGAGCACGGAGGGGTGGCGAGGGGAGATGCCCCCTACCCCCGCCCCTGCCCCCCCTCCCCAGCGGGCTCGGCTGAATCAGACTGGCAGAAAACACCTCCCTACTGCTGCTGCTGCTGCTCCCCTCCTCCTCCCCGCGGGCCCGGGCGATGATCCCGCTGCTGCCGCCGCCGTCGCCGGGAAGAGCCACATGGAGCCCTGCGCCCCCGTGCCCGGCTGCACGGCGGGCGCCTGCCCCCCGCACCCCGCGTGTGTGCGGGGGTGGAGCGGGGGCGCGGGCAGGGCACTTGGACGTGTCACCAGCAGGACGGGCCATGGTTTCGGAGCCTCAGGCCGGGCGCCCCCCGGGGGGACCCCTTCCCTTCCCCCGCGGGCCCCGCTCACCTCGCCCAAACTTTGCGAGCGGGAGGTCCCCGCGTGAACACAAGTGGCTCACGCCGCGCACGGCGGCAGGCGGGGCCGGGCGGGGGGAGGCCACGGCGCCGGGCATTTTCTTCCCCCTTTTTGTACAGGGGAGGAGGAAAGCACACGCACACCCACACACTCACACGGACTCCTAGCGAGCACACAGACACTCCTAGCTCTGGGTGCGTGTGTGTTTGTGTATGCTCACACTGACACACACACACACACACACACACACACACTCCTAGCTCTGTGTGCATGTGTAGTTCTCCGTGTCCTCACTCCTAGCACACACACACACCTAGCTGTGTGCTCAGAGACACAGAGACTCCTAACACACACACACACCTAGCTGTGTGCTCAGAGACACAGAGCCTCCTAGCATACACACCGAGCTGTGTGTGTACTCAGACACACACAGACTCCTAGCACACACACACACACACCTGGCTCCGTGTGTGCTCACAGACACACAGGACTCCTAGCACACACACCTAGTGCACACACAGACTCCTAGCACACACACCTAGTGCACACACAGACTCCTAGCACACCACACACACACACACACAGACTCCTAGCTCTGTGTGTGTGTGTGTGTCTCTGTGTGAGGTGTGAGTGCATGTTGTTGCCTCCCCTCCTACCCTGGCATCGCTTCATCCCCCGCCGGGCGGGCCCGCACAGCAGGGCTCTCCCGGCCCGGCCCGGCCGTGTCCCCGGCCATGCAAGTTTCATACATGGCTAATGCAAGGCGCGCGCACAGAGAGGAGGAAGAGAGCGGCGAGGAGAGGAGGAGGGGAGCTGGTCGCTGTAATTTCCCAGCAGGCGAGCCCAGCACCAAACGCCCGGCTCCCCCCACCAGCCGGGCCGGGCCGGGGGCGCGGGGGGCCCCGGGGCCGGGCCCAGGCTGCAAGTTCTCTGTCATCGCCCCACTTACCTCTCGGCGGGGGACTTGAAACAGGCGAGGCCTGGCTCCCCCGCCCGCCACCTCCAACTTAGTGGCACCGCATCACCCACGGCCGTGAGAGGAGCGGGGGGAGGATAAAAAAAAGAAGCCGTGCCCCCTCCCTTGGCTGCCGGCCGGCCGGCCCCTGGTGCCCACGGCGCGCGGGGCGGGCGGGGGCGCGTGCGGCGCACTGAGGCGCCACCGGAAAATACGGATCGCAACTCTGAAGCCGAACAACTGGAGCCGGGCCGCGCCGCCCCGCGCCCCGCCGGGCTCGCCCACCGCCCCGCGCACTTCTTCTTCCCTCCCGCCGCCGCCGCTGGGGCCCTGCCGGCCCCCGCCCCGCGTGCACACACACAAGCAGATCCCTACACACACACACAGAGGCCGAGGCCGACCCCTACCCACACACACACAGAGCAGCAGACCCCTACACACATAAGACACACACTCCTACACGCACACACACAGGCAGACCCCTACACACACACTCCTACACATAGCCAGGCAGAGCCCTACACAGACTCCTACACGCAGACACAGTGGCATATCCCCACACAGACACACACACACAAACAGGCAGACCCCCTACACACACACACACAAGCATAGCCCTATATATACACACACAAGCAAACCCCTACACACACACACACACACAAAGCATATCCGTACATATATACACACAAGCAACCCCCTACACACAGATACACAGACTCTTACACACACCCAAGCAGACCCCTACACACACACACACACAAAGTGCGGCGGGGTGGGATGTTGTTGCTGTCCCTCCCCAGTGTCTCCCCCGTTGTTGCAGCCGCCGCCGCTCCCCGCCGCCCGTGCGCGGAGGTGCTGGCTCCCGGCGCTGGCCGGCCTACCCTACCCTACCCTACCCTAGGCGAGCCGACCCCGGGTGCTGCTCCCCCCCGGACCTCCCCACGCAGTGCATTGCAGCTCACTCCCCGCACCCCGATCCGCTCTCCCGGCCTCTCCCAGGCAGGGAGGCAGGAGCCCCGTGGGAAGCAAAGCCGCTGCCCCCCAACCAAACTTTGCCACGGCAAACGCGGCGCGGCGGGGCTGGGGGCTAGTGGCAGCAGGACGCGGGGAGCCCCGTGCCTTCCTGCCCGGGCTTCCCTGCTGCCGGGGGAGTGCAGCGCTGCCGAGTGAGTGGGAGCAAAGTGTGCGCAGAGGGCAGCCCTGCGAGCCCGGATGGCCCCGGCAAGGGGCACTTACCTCTCCGCGTGCCTGCGTGTGTGGGGAGGGGGCGATGAGTGGCCGGGCAGTGCTTCTCTCTGGGGGCAAGTGGCGAGAGAGCCGGCGCGAGAGCAGTCGGTGCTCACTGTACCCTGCTCCACATACAGTACATGCAAGCCGGAGAGCCCTGAAAACATTCATTTTTGATAGAAGGCAGCCTGCCATTGGCTCCGGGACTGAGAGACAGCTCGGCCAGCCATACAGCTGGCCCGTTACACCCAGAGACGGGCGCTCGTGCACACACACTCACACACACAGGCACACACACACTCCTATGCAGACACCCACACGCACAAAGATCATCACGGCTCTTCTAACAGTGTTTCAGGACCTGTAGGCAGCCGAGCAGGGAGCAGGGCACTCAGCATGGCAGCCCGGCACTACTTCCAGTGCTTGAAACTGGTGTCCATTGGCTGACTGGGCAGGGTTGTGGTAATAAACGACAACTCCACTGGATACCCAAGTGGGGGGTTGTTGCTGCCTTTGGCTAGTGCCCCATGAAAGAGCAGTGCTTTGTGTTATGATTTCCTAGTAAACAAGTAGCAGAGGCAGAAATGCAGTTCTTTGCTGCTGGTTTTGCTCTTGGGAGGAGGAGGGGGAGGTGGGGGGAAGTTGGGATGATTACATTCAGAGGCCAAAACAGACCAGGCAGAGAAGTTCAGGAGGGCTGAAATGCATCCATCTGGTGAATGCCTAGTTAGGGAGTAAACGCAGGAAACCAATGCAACCACACTCGGGTGAAAACAATGAAGATAAACAGTTTGCTGAAATGGTCATTTGCGCCCTGAACTATCAAAAGGGTTTCAAACAAAGCAATGCTCTGAAGGGCTAGTCATACAGGCTGTGCGAATAATCCTTCTCTCCAAAATGCGGTTCAGCCACCCCTCCCCAGTGACCATAAACCGATTACTCTGAAAATAAGTGGTTAATTTTCACAACTGAGGCTAGTTAAATGAGTTTGGAGACTATAACCCTCTCTAGCTCTGTGCCCTGTGTATGTCCTGTTGGAGATGAGGTGTACGGTCCTGCTGGGCCACATCTTTGCATCTTGTGCAAAATGATGAGCCACATGGCTGTAAAATTAATCTAGACATTTATTTTTAATCTCAGACAGTCACAGACAAAACAACAGTATAACACCAGCAAATTTTGGCGTAACTGCAGCACTATTGAAACTGAGGATTGAAAAACCTGCTGACACTTCTTACAACTTTCATGGGAAACTTGGTTTCTTTGGGGTGTTTTTTTCTCCTGTTTGAATAAAACAAAATGATTGTGAAGGAAACGTCTTCTGTAAGCAGATCCAAATACTTCTGGCTGTGAGATCTGAATATGATTGACAAAAGATTCTTATTGAAATATTTATAAAGTTGGGCCTTTCGCTAATATTTTGCAGGAGCTAGTCTTGGAATTGCAAGATCCAGAGGCCTGGGACTCTGACTTCCTGTTTTTCTTTAATGAAATAAAATAATAATAATAATTAGTAGGAACTCCTTAGTATCAATAATAATGATGATTCATCTCTTATGCATTATTAAGAATATTTCTCTTTTTTTAAAACTATAAGGGCAATATATGCTGTAGTGTTGGAGTGATGTGTATCAGGACAATCCAGGAAATATTCGAGGCAAGAATTTTTTTGGATGATATCTAAGATCTCTCTCAAGTACGCAGTTGGTCCAATAAAAGATACCACTCCAAAAAATCCTTGCCAAAGGCCCTATCCATCATTTGCTAACACTTTACATCACCAGTATTTTAAGAATTTCAGAAATTTTATTTCTTTTCCATCTCCTCCCCATTGTGGATTTTTCAAGTTTAAGGGTTGATTTCCTCTCAGCCATCCACACCCTTATTAGTAGGGACCTGCTTAAATTGCAGTTTCACGGATTTTGTGGAAACCATGAAAAACAGTCCGTGATCACTGTGATTGACGGGAAGTCCAGCATTGGCCACGATTTCCCACAAAATCAACCAAGGCACCCTCTGGAAATCAGCGGCAAGGGGCGGGGCTGCCACAAAATGCCCATGAAATTGGCTCTGCATGCCATAAGCAGGCTGCAAAAAACATAATGTCTCACCATAACTTAGGTAGGTCACTACTTATTAATTGGTTCCTTTCCTCTCTCGTTCCTTTTCCCCATTAAGTTAAGGAAATTATTTAAAAAAATAAAATGCATTTACAGAAAGTAAATTTATATGAGCAAATATATATTATTTCCCGCTTGCTGGCAGATACGATTTATCTTGGCCTGTGCTGTGTGACTTTATTTTTTAGGGGAAATGGGAAGATATTCTAAACAGGTGGAGTTAAGGGAGTCATACATCACCTTCCGTTAGAAATAAGGATGGACAGTGGAAAACTGAAAAATAATATAATCATAGGCCAAGGCTTTAAAAAATGACTAGAGATTTTAGATACTTGGGTTTCAGGGAACCTAAAGTGATTTTTATTCTTGATTTTTCAGAAAGTGCTGATAGCTGATCTTCCAGCCTCTGAACGTCAACTTCATTTTAGGCTTTTCAGACAGGATACTGAAAAATAGAAGTACCCAAAATCACTAATTGCATGTGAAAATGCTGCCCCTTTTTGCTTTTTCCAATTTCCAAACACCTTTGAATACGAGGAAATAGAGGCTGGAAAGGATAAACAATCTAGGCCACACAGTTAAACACTGGTATAAGTGGGGAGAGGACCCAAGTTTCCTGCCTCAATACTAATGACTTATTTCCTAGCTTCTCATAGTGGTGGGGATTAATAGTATCATGGACACTTTCACCTCTTGTTACCTGGTCAAATTCAGCTAAGGTAATTACCAACCAAAATAATTAATGTGGATGTTTGCTGGTATAAGAGAAATTAATTGAAGAAGATGCTTCCATTTCTGAATAACAGGATTTAAAATGAAAATTGATGCCTTTCCCAGCAATTCCAGGAAAGAGGGTGAGATAGGGGCAAGGATTCTTCACTTGAACCTTATTTATATGTTGAAGCTATTTATATCTGTGCAAAATGATATAAAATGGTACTAATTAATCTGATAACACTTTTTGCCCATTTTACATAGATATAAATTATTCCATGAGATACAAGGCAGTGAACAATCATCTCCCAGAAAAGCTGAAGGACCCTGTCACCTTTAGAGAGAGGTGGTCATTCCATGAGTAGCCAGAGGTGTACTGGTAAAAACAGATGTTTGAGTTTCAACCACCTTTGATGTATCTAAGCCCGCAGCAAAGATTTTTAGGGAAATCATTGTGGCATCTTTTCACGAACACTGGGAGTTATAGGAAGTAGAGAGGGAATATCTCTATTTTTTGCATCATATTTCCAGCCAGAGAATTTTTCTTAATGCTCATTGGGAGGTATTTCTGACACTAATCAGTCATTATTAGCAAAAGTTATATGGTGCTAGCAAGAATCTTTGGAAGAATTGTTTGAGGGGCAATGACTTCTGCATTTTTTAAATTTCACTTGGTGGGGAGATCGCTTAGGTTGTACTGCAGCACTTGAGTTGTATTTTTAAAGTTTCAACGGTGCTGAGAGGATATTTTCAAGTAGCCAATTTTCTTTATCTTTCTTTTTAGCATTTTTATAAATCAACATAAGTAACCCAAATAGTAAAGCCTCACTCCTGCATTGTGATTCGCACTGGCAAACTCCTTTGAGAATCAGTGGTGTTCTGCATAGATGTCAGAGTCTTCCTAGATGTTTGGTTATCAGGATTTGGGCCCTAAAATAAATGTTCACATCCTCACTATACTTTGTAGCTCCTGTAGCAATGCCAGAGCACAGCATAGAAACATGCCCTATCTTCTATACTTCATTTTTTATTTTCCTTTTATTTAGTTAGCTATCTGTTCTGTTTTCCTGTTTAGAAGCCTGATAAGTGTGAGCTTCATAGCAATGGGTGCTGAATTTGAGCCCCTCTTCTTTCTTCCCATTCCACCACTACCAGAGGGAAAGCCTGGCCTAGCCAGCTGCAGCCTGAGCCTGCAGGCCCTGGATCCCTTGGAGCTGCTACCATGGCTGAGTACAAGTGACGGTTGTTGTGTGAACAGGGGAGAGAGGTCATAAGGCAGCGAGGGGAGCATATGTTCGTCTGTGTAAAGCTATACACACAGTCCTTGGAGCAGGTTGGCTGTATAGGGATAAAGGGTGAGGTAGATGCAGCATCATGGAGTCTGTCCCATTGCTACTCCTTTTTCTCCTTTGACCTGAATCCATCCACAGACTATGGATTAGCCAGGCAGCCTCTAGGTTAAGGCCAGGAGCAAAACTATACATTAGAAGGCCTATTTCCCTCAGCGCACTGGGCAACTCGTTAACATTAATAATAATTATGTGCACGCACTAAAAGGAGCAGCATCTTCTGTCCACATCAGAGCAGCTCCAGAATATTCAATTTGTAGTAATATAAGTTGTTATTATTGATAGATTCTCCCTACCAGGAGACTGAGGGAGTTGCGAAACAGGAGATGGTACCTCAGGGAGCAACTAGTTAGGAGTCAGGCAGCGAGTTACCCACCAAGGGTCTGCAGATGTTGCATACTGATCTACAAATTAAAGTGTGTTGTTGTTCTTATTCACTTAGACCTATGTTTACTGAACCCAGCAATAACTACACACTTCATCTTAGACTGGCAGATCGAGTCACATCACTAGTGAAGGAAAACCAGCGTAAGGAGGCTATTGGTCCTAGGCTACAAACCAAACCTTGGATTTCAAGGATACTTGGAGTTTTCACCTTGCAGAGTTTACAGAACTGTCAAACATCTTTCCATGGGTGTCTACAAAAGAGGGTTCAATTTATCCCTCTGCCTGGCTGTCTTTATTTCTTCAGTCTCATTAACATTTTTCCTCCTACTATTTTATCAATATTTAAAATGCATTTTTTCAGGTTGACAAGGTTCCTTGGGTGAATTTGATATCTTTTATTAGACCAACCCAAATGGTTGGAGAATAGATATTAAGCAGGCTTTCGGGTTCAAAAACCCTTCGTCAGGCTAAGGTAGCTTCAGCAGTTGGTGTGTGCTCTTCCTGGATGGTTAGCTTTTTCCTCCTTATTCCTCAAGCTGCGGCTTTTGAGCCCTCATTTCTGTAGCTCCTTATTTCTCTCCCGCTGTCTTCCTACTAGTTGCCTTTTCTTTTTCTCACTATTCTGTGTCTCTCAGATGTTTATTATTAGTGGTGCTGTCATCATTTTTATATTATCTTATTATTTGAATGACAGTATATAAGCAAACCATTAACGAACCATGTACCCATCATGTTCAATGCAGGGTTTCTAACATTGAACAATCTCTGAGGGACTTGGAGTGTAAGTAGACAATACCAGAGGAGTTCAAGAGGAGGTTGAATAAGCACCTCATTGAGCTTGTTTGAGCCCAATTACCTCCTGCCCAGGCAGGGGACTGGACTGGATGATCTTACAGGTCCCTTCTGGTCCTTCTTTTCTAGATTCAAAGGGCAGGAGAGGCGGGGGAGAGTGACTTGCCCAACATGATACAACACTTAGTGGCACACCAGGTGATACACCAATGTAGATGGTTTGAGTGTCAGTTGAGTACTCTGCCTTCTCTTAATCCCTGCGTTATCTTATAGATTGGCTTCCCCTACTCCTTCCTAACAGAAAAAAGGTTTCCTCCAGCTTTCCTGTTGCTGGTATGAACTAAGTCACAAACTAGTTCAAGCCTTACCTTACCTTCTTAGCCAAAACTGACACACATATATTCTGGTGTCTTTCAGCACCATTTTGGTCAGTTGTCCTTACAAAAAATGGTCTTGATCTTACAGAGACTTGGCTACATGCTTAATGTTAAACATGTGCTCAGTCTGTGTAGATTTATCACTTACTTAAAGTTAAGCACCTATCTTACTACAAATATGGGCCTAAAACTAGTGGATTTGCCCTATCATTTTGTCATGTCTCTTAATACCCAATATAAACATGTGATGTAGTGTAAGAAATAAGTAGACCACAATTACATTTATAATTTTGAGCCAGTATAAACATAAAATTTAATTAAAATTGCTTCATTCAATTTCAGGTTGCTTGTCACATTCACACTTCAATCATAGCTCAGTACAGCCAAATAGCTTTTTGCCCTTTCCCCCCCTATGGTTTCTGGTCTCTCTGCTTTTTTGGTATCATTTATACATTTTTTATCGCTTATAAATTTACCATCCACTGTAAATGTTATCCATGCTTTAAAGAAACCAGAGTTCAATTTTCATGTCTTCCTTCATCCAAACAACCACTGATCTCCATGGGCTTGAGAACTGGAGAAAAATACAAAGTTTTACTCTCCCGAAGAAGCTTGCTATTAAGGAGCCAATTCCTGTTGGCCTAACTCAAACATTATTTTAAATGAGATCCTTTGAATGAATAAGTCAATTAGGGTTTGAACTTAAGAACGTGACTGAGAGGTGATGAGTACCTGAATGGATTCAGAGGAAATAAAGCCATCTATTAAGACATCACCACTGAAGTGTGGTGATTTTTACTTGATGAGTGTCTCTTTTCCACCTGTTGACTGGATGGACTTGTAAAGTGTGGACTGTATGATCACAACATTGCTTTGGCAACACAACAGGCTAAGCACTCCATTTGGCTCTCCTCCAAAAGAACAGCCTTGCCTTAGTCACCAAACTACCCAAAGATGTAGCCTATGATTCATAATTTATGATTCCAAGGGAGATAAGGAGCTTCCAGATTTAATGACAGTGAACTTGTTTGACTTCCTTTCAACAGGAAGAGGAAAAAAACCCTCCTCATTCCTTAGGGCAGTCAGGGACAGAACGACTGTGGTGAAAGCATCAATTCTTGGCAAAAGGGTTGGGGAGGTAGAGAGTGGGCCCTAACGTTGTACATCAGCATTCTCTTGTGCTCAGGAAAAGGGACACTACAATTGGCTTTCCTTTTCTGGAAAGAAGACCTTGGCAATTAAAAAAAACCTAAACACCTCCCAAACTTTGAGGCACAATTTGGGAAGGGGGACAAAACTGGATCATCTTGAGACCTTCCAGAAAGGAAGATTCAAGCATTTCAATTCTACTCCCAACTCACTGTGACCAAGACATGCCCCAGCAGAAGAGGCTTCTTAAACTGGCTTAGGATCATCCTAGTGGGAGGCCTTATGAGAAGAAATCAAATTACACCTTCATGTAGTTTTATTGCATTATTTGTTTCCAAGCCATTGGATTATAAGTGAAGGAAAAAGAGAAACTAAAGAAACCCATGTCAGGCTCCCTTCTGGGCAGCATGAGGAAGGTCAGCTGATTGGCCAGCCTTTAGGAAGTGACCTTCCCAGAGGTATATACAGTCCAGATATATTGTGTCAATGTACTAGAGGCTTTCTTCACTGCCTGTTTCTTACAGCTTTCCTCTCTGATCTTCCCTAAATTACTACAAAAATCTCAAAAGAGCTTTCTTCTATGTTACCATGGGTTGGCATATTCTCTGTCACTTCCAGTCTAAGCCAATTCTATAGGTCTTTCTAAAAGTTATGCTAAAAAGTTATACTGGGCAAAATATTTCAGCCAGACTTCATGAGTGAAAAATTTAGATTAAGTAGCATGAACCCATTTGGCAAACTGGTGTCTGTCTCAAACTGTTAATGTAAAAAAAAATCTTTATGACAAAAAGTTTCTTTCTGTTTTGTTTTAGTATGTTCTAAATGAAATACTTTGATTTTTCAAGTTCCAGTGACTTTTAAATTTAGAAATTTCCTTCAATCTTAAATGCAAAAAAGCCTTGCAAAAAAAACAACTTGAATTCAATACGTAACATGTCTTTGACCCAAATATTTTTTTCAACTTTTTGATTAGACAAGAATTTTTGATTAGACAAGAAATATTTTCATTTTGTGGAAACCAAAATGATTGACATTTTTTTTCTTCATATTTTGGAATTACCAATAAATCGGGTGGGGGGGTGGGGAGTAGAAGTGATTCATGTAGCTCTGTACAGTCCAGCTCAAACCAAAGTTGTGGCCTGATGCAGAGATTATTGGTGAAATATTGGGATTTTATAGCCTGTGACATACAGGATCAGACTAATCAATCCTGGTGGTCTTTACCAGCCTCAAAATCAATTAATCATTTCAATTCTATGGACATGAACTGAAGCTGGAGGTAGTTAGCATCAAGTGCAAAAATTATTTCGTTTTCATTCTGTTAGTGTAAAATAGTATTTAAAAATCATGTAAATAGCATATTACACAACACATTTAGGTCCCAAACCTGTGAAGAGTTGTGTTCTTAACTTTATTCATTGGTATAGATGCACTAGGTTCAATGGACTGACGTTCACATGTGTGAAGTGCATGCTTAAGTCTTTTCAGGATCAGGCTAACTACCCACCCAACCTTCACCTGCAGACCTTGCTCCCTTGCAGTAAATGAAGCTGTGCATGGGTTCAGGGGTCAATCCATAGAGTTCCTTGTAGGATTGGGGCCTCATATTACAGCATATTTCCTGTCCCAAGAGCTTAAAAGACTGTGAGTGACATCCTGGCTTCATGAAAGTCAATGGCCAAACTCTCTTTTGATTTCACTAGGACCAGGATTTCTCCCTAGTAGTACCAACTTATATTTGCTTTCCAGGATCTCTTATTTTACCCTAGGCTTGTGATGCCCTGGTTTGATCTGGGAATCTTTCATCCTAGGAATCTGTTATCCACTTTTCTTTTTTATTTCTGAAGGGAAAAGGAAAGAAATTGGTTAGTGTAAACAAATTTGCATTAATGGTTTCTAAATATGTTTTCATGAGACTTTCTCTATTTTTCACTGTCCCTCTGAATGCACATGCAAATCACATAAGGTAAAGACCTAAACAAAAATGGACTGTCATCTGGCACAACTACATCTAAGCATACCTCCTCACACTTCCCACTAAGGCCTCAATAATAACAGCTACTACTGCTAATAATGCTCTCCACTTACTGAGAAGTTAGCCTGCATAGACCTCAGAACACTTCATAAAGGTGAGTCATTACACAAGACACAAAGAAGTGAAGTGGCTTTGGGAAGATCACACAGCAAGTGAGTTCTGAGCTGGAAAAAGAGCCTGGGTCACCTGACTCTGGGTCTGTGCTCTGACTGCTTTAATATGGATGCACCTTGTCCTGTGAATTAAACATGGATTGTCAGGCCATTGAAGAAAGCAGATTTCTGAGTTGTGGGCTTTCCACTGTAACAACTGCATCTGCAGCCTTCAGGCATACAGATCTGGGCTGTAATCCTGCAACTGTATCCATACCGGCTGACTTGTGCCCAGCTGCAGGATCAGGCCCCAAAGACAGTTAGTGAAATTTAGCAGGCGACAGAGTGTATCATGAGACAAGGCTTCAAACAACAACCGGCCCAAACCTTACAGATCAACATTAGCATCCATTTGTCTCTGGAAGCAAATAGAATTTTAGTGTAATATGATAGTGACAGCAATGATTACCTCAATTAATAGTTAATAACATGTATTATTGTGCTTAGGAAAGACAGCTAGAATCGTTACTGGCATAGAGAAGGGCCAATGCTTGCTCCTAAAGGTTTATTTAGGGGTCTGTGTGAGGGCATTGAGGTTGACACAAGCAGATTATTTTGTAGGATGAGGCTCTGAGACACTGATCAGACAAATATGAGAGGGGGAAAAGAACACAATATTTTTTTTATTCCATTTATTTGGTTGATGCCCAATTTCCAACTAATGTAGCAAAGCCCTGGTTCTGCTCCTTTCCAACCAAGTGTTTAACTGACTCCGGGACCCCACAAATTTTAATATATTTATCTTTAGTACAGCCCCCAGAGGTACAGCAATATTATTGACAACCAGATCCACAAAGGTATCAGGCTGTCCAAGCTTGTATTGATTTCATTAGGAATTGAGGCACCTGCATACCTTTTTTTTTGTGGATCTGGCCCTTAACTTCTTTTACAGACTGAGGAATAGAGGGGTCAAGTGATTTGACCAAGTTTCATATTGGAGGTTTGTGAACAGGCTAGGAACTAAACCTGGGTTTCCCATGTCCCATAATAATAGCCTAAGCACTGGATCATCTCTGCCTCCCACCTAGCTCCCAGTGGATGGACCCCTGAGTCTACTCAAAGCCTAAAGAAATCAGTAATCATGACAGACTTAGGTCCTCTATTATTTTGCCCTTTTTCTTTAATAGCCCCCAGCCTTTTTTTTCCTTGCTAACATTCACTGTTGTTTTTATTTTTCATCCTTACCAATTTAGCCCTCGGTTCTGCAAACTCATATACAGCTGGACCCTTGTATCTGGGTAACACCCCACTGTAGATCAACTGTAGTGGACTCCAAGATGAACATGAGTCGGCAGTGTGACGAAGCCATCAAAAAAGCCAATGGCACTTTATCGTGCATCAGCAGATGCATAACGAATAGGTCCAAGGAGGTGATACTTCCCCTCTATCGGGCACTGGTCAGACCGCAGTTGGAGTACTGCGTGCAATTCTGGGTGCCACACTTCAAGAAGGATGCGGATAACCTGGAGAGGGTCCAGAGAAGGGCCACTTGTATGGTTAAGGGCTTGCAGACCAAGCCCTATGAGGAGAGACTAGAGAAACTGGACCTTTTCAGCCTCCACAAGAGAAGGTTGAGAGGCGACCTTGTGGCTGCCTATAAGTTCATCACGGGGGCACAGAAGGGAATTGGTGAGGATTTATTCACCAAGGCGCCCCCAGGGGTTACAAGAAACAACGGCCACAAGCTAGCAGAGAGCAGATTTAGATTGGACATTAGGAAGAACTTCTTCACAGTTCGAGTGGCCAAGGTCTGGAACGGGCTCCCAAGGGAGGTGGTGCTCTCCCCTACCCTGGGGGTCTTCAAGAGGAGGTTAGATGAGTATCTAGCTGGGGTCATCTAGACCCAGCACTCTTTCCTGCTTATGCAGGGGGTCGGACTCGATGATCTATTGAGGTCCCTTCCGACCCTAACATCTATGAATCTATGAATCTATGAAAGCTGAAGTCAACTCTAAAATTTGGTTCTCTTATATTATTTTGTGTATGTGGATGATGTTACAATAGGGTGGCAACTTAACAAGTAAAGTCCTCTCCTTGTTTATTTCTGCAATTGATATAGCCTGGATATTAGTGAGGCAAGCTGCCTTCATTCCATTTCAAGAATGGCCCTGACACAAAAGCCTCAGAGTTATCAGAATCTTGTAAGCCTAGAGAAGCAGGGCTAAGAGGGACCTCCATAGGTCATATCGTCCAAGTCCTGCCTCAGGTAGAATCATCCAAACCATCCCATATGAAACCATTGTCTAACATCTTAGCAAAATGACACGGTCAACCCTTAGACAACACGAGACATGACACCCTAACCTGCCACAGGTAAAGCAGGGGGACCATGGTGGCCAATGTCCTGCTTCTGTAAAAGTTGTTAATATATGCTTAAAATGTCCCAGCAAGAGGGCCATGCCCCCCACTACAGACGAAGACAAAAACCTCCACAGCCCATACTAGTCTGACCATGGGGTGAAATTGCTTCCTGACCTCCAACATGCCAATCAATCTGACCTTGAGTAGAGGGTTTAAGTCCCAGTCAAAATCCCCAGCCTTGGCTGCAGCCAACACCTAATACCCCTGAGGAAAGCTTAAAAAAACATGTAGCAGCAGGAGGACGAAGGGTGGGGGGAAGGGGCAAAATTCCCTCCCAACCCCATGTGGGAACCAGATAAACTCAGAAGCATGGAAAACAAAATACCTATTAGTAGAATGCAGGTGTAGCTACACCTAGATCATTCCTGACCAGTAGCTGTCCAATCTCTTCTTGAACATCCCCAGTGATGGAGCGTCTACAACTTCCCTAAGCAGTTCTTAAACGTGCCTTTGTGACTTGAATAGATTCAGGCTTATTCTGAAATTACTGCTACTCTGGAGAGACTGATTTAACATAGACATTAGTATCTTGATATACATTCCATGCATATATACATAATGCCATCCATTCATCAGCAAGTGATGGTGGATATTGTGGCTATTCTACTGACTGGTGGTGCATTTTCTTTTGTGGTTATATAGACAGAAGTTAGACTTGCAGGTCCTGCCACCATGGCCACAGGTGAACATAGCACTGGCAGGCTGTTTTCTTTGGTCATGTTTCTGTTGTAATTTGAGTAACAGTTTCTCATCATGATGTTGGGCTCCACGATTAAGAAGGAGTTCCATTTTGTCCTGTGTCCTGCTAAGGCCTCTCAAAGGTTTGGTCTGATTTCAGAAGCCTTTAGGCACCTATACATGTGCTGCTCCATGTAATTACAATGTGTCAGAGCAGACTGGATTATTCAAGTTTTGATTGTTTCAATTAATTGAGTCTGTTGGAGTGTGGTAATTACTCTGCTCCAGCAGACTCCAGCATCATGTGTATCAGTGTCCCCACACTGAAAAATGGTGGTGGGGGTGCTTTAATTAACTAAAGCTCATTGGCCAAGCTTTAAAGTGCCCCTCCTGCCATTTTTCAGTGCAGGGATGCTGATACATGTGACGCTCGGGGCACTTTAATTAGAGCCATTCTAATTAAAGCACTCTCCCACCTCCTGGAGCACATCTGTAAATACTATTCATGTCCTGCTTACAGATATTTTTGAAGTGCAGTTTTGGGTACCCTACTCTTCTCTCCCCACCTGCAATTTGTCCATTCAGGATGTCCTTCGTGATGCCCCATCTTCCATCCTGTGGAAATGGCGCCACTGTTTGAGTAGTGCAGTGATGATAGGCAGGTTGGCTTTGGCAATGACTTCTGTGTTGGTAATTCTGTCTTGCCACTTGAAGTCAAAGATGCATCATTAGCAACATATGGAAATTATTCAACTTATTTTCTTGATATGCATATGTTGACTATGTCTCACTGCTATACATATGGACACTGTGGACACAGGCTTTGTACACAAGCAACTTAGTTTTTATTGTGAGTTTCGTACTCTCCAGACTTATTTGGAGAGATTACTGAAAGCGCTAGCAGCCTTTCTAACGTACACATTTAGCTGTTTATTCAGTGATAGGTTGTTGGTCACTGTGGATCCAAGGTAGCTGAACTTGTTCACTGCCTCAAGAGGTGTGTTGTCAAGGCTGATAGATGGTGACTGGTGAACACCTTGTCCTAGGACCACATTCTCCTTAATGCTGATGGTCAGGACAGACATCCTGCAAGTATGGGAGAGGCGATTAATTAGTATTTGTAACTGGCCTTCTCCATGGGCAGTGAGTGCAGCATCATCAGCAAAAAGGAGCTCCCTAATGAGCATGCACCTCACTTTTATCTTGGCCTTCAGACTTGATAGATTGTAGAGTTTGCCATCTTGTGTGAACGTATATGCCTTCCTCCAAGCCATCAAAAATGTAGTGCAGCAATGTAGAGAGGAAGATCCCAAAGAGTGTGGGCACCAGAATACAACCCTTCTTCACACCACTCTTCATCTCAAACCTATCAGAAGTTCATAGTCAGGTCAAACCAGGCCAGGTCTGCTACCGTTACGACAGTAGATGGTAGTATCTGCAGCTGTCAATGCCAAGAGCTGGGTGGTGGAAAATAGCCTACCAACTTCTATGGTGCCAAAAGCTTGAGGCAGAGGAACAACCTAGAGGGGGTACTATCCTTACCCCTGGTGGAGGAAATTCCACCAGAAGGCACATGCCATGGCAGGGTGGACTGGGCTGTCCAGTCTTGGTTGGCAACCAATCCAGGAGTCTAGCCCAGAAAGGTGAACGGATTGAAGATCTTCATTGTACTGGCAGGTCCTACAGCCGAGCTGGCTCCAAATGTACTGGCTTCTGTATTTCCTTTGGGATCAACCAGCTAGGCTGAGAGGGGGACATTGATATATGGGCAACTCAGGCATCTCCAGATCAACTGGCCAGGCCATTACAGCCAAAATTGAATGGAGAGGATACTCTATCTTTGCTACTTGATCAACTTCTGATACATGCATGCACGCATAAATATATATACCCATAGACTTACGTTATGTTATTAGTGTGAGCATGTGTGTGAATCTCTATTACCATGAATCTAACATTGCTTTTTTTTACTAACAGAAGTAGTATTTACTACTGTAACCAGTGCTATTGTCTCCTGAAGAGCTGGTCCTCCTAGAGTAGAAGTGGTCAATTATTTGGGCTGGCAGGTCACTTCATGAGTTTAAAAGACCGGTCAAGGGCCACATCTTTTCTCTCCCTCTTGGGGCTGTGACCAGCGTGGAATCCTGAACCTACCTGCAGCTGTAGTGTTCCTTCCCACCCCACCATGCCTGGCTGGATAGGCCCAGAAAGAGAGATCCCAGCATACTGGAAGCAGCCCTGGCCGTTTTGCACCACACAGCTGCTGGAGCCTCCACAGTTGGCTATGGAGATCTGGCCTGCAGGCTGTATTTTGCCCAACCTTGTCCTAGAGCCTTCCATTAGAGCTTTTGACTACACCCCTTTTTTGATCAATTTCAAATAAAAATATTCCAGTAGAAATATTTAATTTTTTTGCAAAATGTCTCAAATAGAAAATCATAACTTAATCTGGATTTTTGAAACTTACCATTTACATGTTAAAAAAATGTAGTGATAGTCTCTCACATAAATTTTCATTTTGGATGAAATGCCATTTTATTGGCAAGAAAAATTATGAGGAGAAAAAATTCTGCCCTGTTAACTCAACATGTAGACTTGACATTATTTTATTTTCTATGGATGGAAAGGGAAATGCTGCATATTGAAATACATATTGATAGAGTATCATCATGCTTTGCAAGTTATACTTCCCATTGGTGACTGCTTATTTATGAATAATGGCATTGGTGTAAATAAATGCTTACCAGCATATGTTTTATATTAGTTGATCTAAGGCCAATACAGTGAGTATTTGGCTTGGTTTTGTCATGCAGGTAGAATTAAATGGATGTACAACTAAAATACACTTCGATGGGTTTGGTATAATTTTGTTATATGTTATTACACAAAGTATATTAATACAAGTGTGTATACCTTACCTGCTACTCTTGTGCAGTTTGTCCCCATCATGTTTTCACTGCCTACCTGCCTAAACTATAGCAGCTCTTTATAGATTAGAGTGTCTGGCATGAGATGCAAGATGAGATGTGAGTAAAACATGTCCTTATAGGTTTGAATCACAGGTTTATAAGCACCATTCCTAAAACCATTTATTATGCTTACAATATAGTTTAATTAAAACAATAAAATAAATCATTAAAATGATATGGAGCAAAACTATTTGCCATTAATCTTCTTTAGAAAATGTACTGAAAGTTGTGTTAAACATTCTTTTGTTTCGCAACCAACCTTTGGTATTTTATAGCATTGTGGGTGCATCTACATGTCACCCTACGGCAATGTAACGACGTACTACATTGCTGTATGACGTGCTACAGAGACCTAGAGATCGTGTGGGTCTATATGTGCTTGCCTGCTATGTCATCATAGTGACGTACTCCCCCTGTATGGTGCACCGCTATGGTGACGTGGCAGTGAAATCTAACCATGTGCCATGCTCATTGTGTAGTAACCACCTTTACTGCGCTGTGCTTTAGTACTTCCGAATTACTAAAGTACGGCGCTGTAGTAATGTCACTATACGGCAATGTGTAGAAACTCCACGTATTCCCTGAATCAGGGTGGTCCAACTTCTGAGTGGCCAGGGGCCACAGGCCACATACAGTTTCTGGGCTGTATGCCAGGAGCTGTGCCATGTTGACCCCCTTCCTATTGTGCCCTCTGCCCCACCTCCCCAGCCACACTGCATGGCTGCGAGCCTGGGTCATATAACCCCTCCTGCCGTATACCAGGCACTCCCTGCCATGCAGCACTGGTGCATCCATTCCACAAGAGATCCAGGTCCTGTGGCCCTGTGTTCTCTCAGCCCTGTGGGCTGCACCACCCCACCTTGCTCCCACAGGTGAGGGCAGGTAGAGACAGCTGGAGGAAGGAAGTGAAGCCCAGAGCCTTTGGCAACCGCAACAGGAGAGCAATGGAGAGAGTGGTGCCCTGATTGGGAGTCTGGGGGCTTCAAGTTAACCTTTTAGGGGATGCATGCATCCTGTGGGCCACCAGTTGGACAGTCTTGCCCTGAATGAAGCAATCTCTCTGAAGTGAGTAGCAGCTGCCCAGAAATGGACTATATACAGCCCTCCCCTCCTCTCCCCTCCCCTAAGTGACTGGCTGAATTCATTTGGACTTCAACACCTCTAAATCACACACATTATGTACACGCTTAGCCTGTGGATGAGAGACAGTGTACTTGCAGAGTTCTGAGTACTACAGTGGTCCGAGCATGAGCACTTCTTTAAAGACCACCTTAGGCCCAGATTGCCATTAGCTGCGGGAAGACTAAGGGGACAGAACAGCTTTTTTATTTTTAGGTTCCTTTACATCAAAGGGCTGCCTGATTCCCAGGCTTGAAGTGTTCTCTGTTATTCATTTTGCCATTGTTGCTTATATATTAACTTGATTTCTGATTATAAGCATTATTCCCTTGAGGCGAAACTCTTGCTGACTGTCTCTGAGCTTTATTTCTGCTGAGTCACTCCACTCACTCACCTAAGGATAGGCCACCCTTCACTCCAAAAGACTGTTCGACTCTAGTCAGGATTCTGTATACATTTGTTCAATATATTTTGGCCTCTTTCTTTGTTTCTCCCTCCACTATGCCTCTGGATTTGTTTTTTGCTCTGTATATGTGGGTTTCAAGCTACTTCTAACCCAAGGATTATTTCAACACTTTCTTTTCCTTTCCCAAATGTTTCCCTTACATTGAATGTGAACTGAGTAGGATTTATATCGAGTGAAGTGTTTGTTCCATCTATACTCTTACATGCTTTTGGGCCAGGAGTAGATAATATTCCTCAAAATGTAGCTTTTATGTAAGATTGATTATGCTAGTTTAATAAAAGGGTCCCAAGTACTTTGGGGCATTTTATTCTTGCTGTGAACAGTAATAAGCTTTCTCCTGGAATACTATTTTATTTGAGCCAGAAGATGACTACCATAGACTTCTCAGTGTCTTCCTAACACAAAACCTAGATAGCAAAATGTGGTTTTAATTTTTTGTTGGTGTAAGAACTTCATAGTTATTATTTAAAATATTTTCATAGCTTTCTTTTTTTCTCCAATTTTATATAGCCCTTCGACAATGACACTACAAGACCCTAAGATGTAATCTCAAAGAGATGGCAGCATTTCTTAACCAACTTGAACAATCTTAATTCATTCTCATGGACATAACTAAGCAGAATGCCACCTTTGAGATTTATTGCTTTATTCTACAAACCTTTGTATTATTTGAAACAATTCACAAATAGGCAACTTCTGACCCCAAACCAGTGGAAATGGGAATAATTTCCCTCAGCCTTTAAGAACTCCACCATCATGACGACTCAACGCCAACACTTGTGCCAATTAACTTAGGTCATTTTTGCAACTCCTTTGGTATATAATACATGGAAAAGTAATTTTTTTTGGCAGAATGGGATTAAGGCCAAATTCTCCAGCTGTATTGTACTTCAGGTGCACTTCTTATTTATTTGTTTGCAATAAGTATGATGTTACATATCTGGATACTCCCACAAGAATACTACCATCTACTATTCCAGCATTCATCCTCTACCAGAGTACGGGGTACTAAATTAACTCTAGTGTCACAGTGATGTTCCCCCTTCACCATACTGGATTCTAAAGGTGATTGATCATGGTTAGGAAGCAACTCCTCAGAATCAGAGATTGTTAAAGCCACAGAATCCAGTCACGCTTGTATTTCATCCAGACAAAGATCTTACATAGAGTATTTGTTCTGTTAAAAGTTTATTTCTTATTCATGGTTAAATACAGACCTTTACTCTGCATGGCTATCAAGCTGGCCACTTCCTTTAATACAATTAAATAAATATATGTTCAAAGCATATTGTAACTACATCCTGCTCTTGTACACTGAAATAGAAAACTAACCTTTGAGAAGTAGCCTTGTTCACTTGCTTTCCAAGAGTGAAATACAGCCCTGGACAGAAGGACAGAATAAGTTATAACTGTCACTTCTGAACCAGTAAGATGACTTGAATGGAGCATGGAAATAGAATTTTTGTTGCTCCCCTGTATGGCGCTACATTTCATAACAACAGAACAATTTCTGCCTGATAGTTGAGTGCCAAAGACCAACTCCATTGTCCTTCTTAGAACCTTTACTTCATTGGCTGTTGATGTAGGTAGATGTTCCTTGGTGACTTATCCACACTGTGCACCTGGTTCCTGCTACACTGAAGCCAATGCAAGTTTTGCCATTAATTCCAAAAGGAACAGGATTGTGCCTCTGCTCTTCCTTTATCTCGCTTACTAAATAGCCATTTTGATGTTTTCTCTTGGTGGCACTCATTCCTATTGGCTTGAAATCCGCATATGTTTGGATGTCATAACAGCAGATAGGCTGTGTCAGCTTTGTCCCATGGGAGATAGAACAGAAAGAAAGGTAGGTCAGTATTTTGGCTTGCTCACCAAATGGGGTCATACTGCAGTGCCCCCCAAAACAACTGAATTTTATCTGGATAAGGGATACACACAGATCGTAACACTTGGCTCAAACAGGGAGGAATTATTTTCATGTGTTTTCCTTTTTACTCACTCTGAATAAAACAAATCATATATCTATAATCATCTTTCTATGACCAGGTTACGAAATGCCTGGACACAGGAGGAGGGGTGGATGTCGTATACTTAGACTTCAGGAAGGCCTTCGATACGGTATCCCACCCCATACTGGTGAACAAGTTAAGAGGCTGTGACTTGGATGACTGCACAGTCCGGTGGGTGGCGAATTGGCTAGAGGGTCGCACCCAAAGAGTCGTGGTAGATGGGTCGGTCTCGACCTGGAAGGGTGTGGGCAGTGGGGTCCCGCAGGGTTCGGTCCTTGGGCTGATACTCTTTAATGTCTTCATCAGCAACTTGGACGAGGGAGTGAAATGTACTCTGTCCAAGTTTGCAGATGACACAAAGCTATGGGGAGAAGTGGACACGCCGGAGGGCAGGGAACAGCTGCAGGCAGACCTGGATAGGTTGGACAAGTGGGCAGAAAACAACAGGATGCAGTTCAACAAGGAGAAATGCAAAGTGCTGCACCTAGGGAGGAAAAATGTCCAGCACACCTACAGCCTAGGGAATGACCTGCTGGGTGGCACAGAGGTAAAAGGGATCTTGGAGTCCTAGTGGACATTTACTATATGTCTGCTACTGCACGTGCATTTTTTACAATGCTTGCTTGCTGCAGTTCTTGAGGCCACAATGCATCTGTGTTTGAATGAGGACAATGAGGATCTCTAGTGCAAGAATGATGGCCCATGGTTTAAAAATGCCAGTTGAGTGTTTCCTTTTTAACTACAATGTGAGCATTTATCATTGCTGACCTCATAGGGTGACATTTTTCCTCCTTGCAGAGTACTAGTACAAGACCTATGTAGCACGTAATACCCAATAAGAGGCTTAAGTTCATAGAACCATAGCTAGTCTAAACCTCCTGAGTGGAAGGTGGACCAGTCCTGAATGATTACAGTAGACTCTTTACAGTGACTCATCCAAGGGCATTTGAGTTGAACTGTGGCTTCCAGATTCCCCCTAAGGGAGAGAGGCCTGAGATTAAAGAGGTTCAAAATTGTGTTCTTGTTTCCTTTTCTGATGCTCTTTTCATTGGGTTTTTCATATTTCCAGAAGGGATTGTGGGATCCAGCTGGAGGGATCCCATGCCTGGATCTGTATTGCTGACAAGTCAAGAGAGTGTTAAAGGTCACGAGTATTACAACTTGGTAGAGAACAAGGGCACCCTTCTGTCTTTGCAGTGGGGTCACACAGGGCTATCTACCTGTTAATACAGAAATCCTAGATGGCCTGGATATTAATAAAAAACTGTTTTATCCAAGAATAGAAACATTCCCAGAAGTCTGACAAGGATGCTGAGGGATCTTTGTTCCTATAGGTTGGAGACAGATACAGAGACTGGGGTCAGGTCCATTTGTGAGATACTCTTGCCTAATCCATGTATTAAATATTGGCCTGAAACTAGCAGAAGTAGTCCAAACTGATGGAAAACTGTATTGAGGCTGATGACCCTCAGGGGATACTGGCAGAAAACCATCTTGGGGCCCAAGTGCCGACATGACTCAAGGTGAGGACAAACCAGGGAAAGCAATCCCTTGGGAACCATGTTCTAGACTAAACCCCACCAATTCCAAAGGCAACCTGGTAATGTTGTGTGGTCTTGTAGAAGGCACAGCTCAAAGACCTGGACAACCAAAGACAGACCCAGAGCAGAAGGAGACCCCAAAATGAATCAGTTGGGGGATAAGGTGAGATTGCCTTACAGAGAAGAGTCTACCTAAGACTTAAAGCTGGCTGTTGACCCTCCCTTCTTGAAGCTGACCTAGATTCTCTGTGAACAAACAATCCAGTCCTCGACTTGGAACATAACTATGGTCAGATTTGGACCTTGGAAACTCAGGGCCATGAGTGGAACTCCACCAAGGCAAACTGCCCCATTAAACTGTAAAGAGATAAAGTAGTCAGCTTAGTCAACTATACCTCCAAGTAGTCCATAATCAGTTTGTAAGATGGGTCCCCCTGGAAAGACTAGTTTGCAATAATATGTACACGCAGAAGGAAAACTTTGTCCCAGGAGGCAGGTACAGAGGACACTGAATGAAGACTCTGAGACAGTTCTCATAAGGAATTGATAAACTTACTCAAGACAGAAATGTTGACAGATAGCAAAGCCAGGGCTTGACCACCTGGGCACCAGTGAACAATGAGGTTAGAGTCTCTCATTTTCCAAACAGTGGCCACAGTTCTAAATCCAGAGTGAACTGATCTGTCTCCACGAATGTAAGTGTTGAATAAGGGAGGTAAGAAGCCAGATCCTGAAGAAGTGGTGTCTTGAGTGTCTGAGTAGAAAGCTATATTTATCTCTTACTACTCCATATATCAGAAACTGGAGTGAGGAAGAATATCCAGAAGTAGGTATTCACCTGCTTTTTTCAGGCCAGCATGCACAGAGACACCAGCAACCACTGTACTAAATTAAATGATTTCATGGGTTACCTCTCATGTTGCACTCTTTAATAAAGGTCCCTTTTGATGGACTCAGTAGGACTCCTGGAAAAGAGCATTGAATGATCTACCTTAGTTATGGTCAGCTATGCTATGAGCAGGGATCTGGGTTTTATGTTTCCCATGGAAAAATGGGGCAAAATGTGGATTTTCCCTTTTAACCAAGAAAAACAGAGGTTTTTTATTTTATCGGAGAAACATGCAGATTTTCCACATTTGCAAAGCTCCGGGGGGAGAAGGTGGGGCATGTGCCCCCCAGATTTGTGCACAGGGTTGGGGCAAGCTGCCTGCTGCGGGCTCAGGCTCCCCAGCTTGTTGCTTTCCACCAGGGGCCTCTGCAGCCCTATGGGTAGGACCCAGTGCGGCAGAGCAGGGCTGAGCAGGGAAGCACCTTGGCACTGCAAGCCCCACACTTCCCTGGCAAGGCACCCCTTGCCCACCTGGCAGCAGCAGAGGCAACAGCACAGAGTTATGGCCTTTGCTGCTGATGAGTGGGTGGGAGTGCCTCACAAGGGCAGTATGGAGCTCCCAGCAGTGTCAACAAGCTTTTCCGCCCAGCACTGCTCTGCTCTGCCACACTGGGCAGAGGGCAGCAGTGTGGGGAGCCCTGAGCCTGCAGCAGGCAGCCCACACTTCCCACAATGGGCTCTGCTACAGCTGTGCTGGCCATGGGAGAGGGGGAGGCAGGCTCCATGATCCGCTCCACTGCAGCAGCTACCACATCTTGCTGGGGTGAGTGGGGGGCTGTGGGTGGGGAGTGAGGAGCCTGGATCTGCATCCTGGTGAGTGAAGGGGGTCAGGGGAGCTCTGATTTTTCCTGATAAAAAACCCAAAATCAAACACCAAGATTTATAAGTATTTAGAATTAATTTTATTATAGTGATTGCGGCACCAATAGGCTTCCAAATTGGTTTAAAATTGTAAATATATCAATAAAACATTATGTTTAATTGATACCTATATATAGAGTTGTGTTTCATTTTAATCATGGATTTTGGGGTTATCAGAGAATTTGTGGTTTTATCAGAGAATTGGCAAATTTTAAACGAGAAAACCAGGGTCCCTGGCTATGAGGTACTCAGTAGCAATCCCCCTATCTTCTGTAAAAGCACTGGCTATTGCATCTGAGCTTACTGCCTGAATTGGAGTACCACAGGAGAGCTTGACAGGTCTGGGAAGTAATTTCACATCCCAACTAATGAAAGAACTATGTAACCTGTTCCAGGTCAGGGCTATTAGAACATCAGTTGACCACCCTCAACTGGATGGCCTAATTAAATGATTTAGCCAGGTTTTAAAAGAATGTTAAGAAAATTTGTAGTCTCTGACACAGGGAACAGTTACTTCCTCCACCTATATTTCCTATACGAGAGGTTCTGAAAGCCTAAACTATTTTTTTCTTTAAGTTTCCCTAAAGGAGACAGCCAAGACTTCATGTGAAACACATGGGAAGAACATGGGTGATGGAAAACTATTCCTAGCATCCATCTTGAGTACACTATGAGGTTCTTCCATTCACTATGAGACCTTTCCACCACTTCTAAGTCTGTGATGGATTGAAATTCTTGAAGAATCATTTCACACATGTTCTAGGAAAGGGGCTGAGGAGACCCAGACATACTGGCATGATCTCAATATGGGGCTATACTAGGTAGGTTTGTTCTGGTATGAATGAAAATACAATGATGAAGGAATTAAATAGCTGTTGCTCCAGTTGTTTCTTTAGTTCTTAACGTACTGGTACTAGGTGGGAACAAAGAAAACACATATCTAGATGGTAGAAAAGGACCAGCTAATTGTCAACAAGATTCAGACCTTGATGCCTTACCTTATCCCCTTACAGAAAGGCAAAGCACAGCACTTCCTGGGGCTAGTGATATACTATCAGTGGTTTGTACTAGGGGTCACTACCATGAAGCATGTTAAAGACAGCAACCCAAGAAAAATCTGTAGTCTGAGGCTTGCAAAAAAACCCTCAAAACAAAATAGGCCACTAAAAGATAGTCCGTATTTTGGAACCAGTCTTTTTTATAACACAGACTTCATGATGCAATTTGGTCTTCAAGCTGATTTTTCAGAATTTGGCATAAGTCTCACTAGAGGAGGAAGTTCTATAATGGGGTACACAGGAAGAGTTATTGAACTACCTTGGGCTGAAGTCACTCTGCCCATGAGGCCTGCAAAATATGTAGAGCCTGGAGAAGAGCCTTAAAAAAAAGAGGAAGGAAGTTGAATTGCAGAGGAACGTTTGCTTTCATGCCAATATTGGATTGCTTCTGAACATGCTCAAGCAAAGCAAACTCAGTTGTACATGGTGAAATGTAGCCACGTAAGGAACTGAGGTGTATAAACATGCGTGTGGTTCTCCTCTGGAGAAGCTTGAGAGAGTCCAGAGGAGAGCCACATGCATGATCACAAGTTAGGAAAACACCTTATGACGACAGGCTGAGAGCTATGGGGCTCTTTAGCCTGGAAAAGCGCAGGCTCAGGGGTGATCTGGTGGCCGCCTATAAGTTTATCAGGGGTGCTCACCAGGATCTGGGGGAACGTCTGTTCACCAGAGCACCCCAAGGGATGACAAGGTCAAATGGTTACAAATTCCTTCAGGACTGTTTCAGGCTGGACATAAGGAAGAACTTCTTTACAGTCCGTGACCCCAAGGCCTGGAATACACTCCCACTGGAGGTGATTCAATCACCTACTTTGAATACTTTCAAGAGAAATTTGAATGTTTATCTTGCTGGGATCCTATGACCCCTGCTGACTTCCTGCCCTTGGGGCAGGGGGCTGGACTTGATGATCTTCTGAGGTCCCTTCCAGCCCTAATGTCTATGAAATCTATGAAATCTATGAAATAACATGATTCAAGTCATTGAGGTGAAGTAGAATATTATTGTGTGACTGAAATGCCTAAAAGCTGTGCATGCCTCACATGGGTGCCTGGTGCGACCTTAGTCAGGGGGAGCACATGCCTCCCAGTGACCAGTCAGCGACCGGGGGGGGGGGGGAGGGGGGGCCATGGCCTATCTTGCTGACTGGGGAGTGGGGTCCCCCTGTGGCCAATTGTGCTGACCAGGAAGCGGCCGTGGCAGTCCCAGAAGTGGCTGCGGTGCTCCCAGAAATGGCTACAGTACTACATCCAGTGCTCCCAATCCCCGGCCAGTGCTCACAGGGGGGCCACCAGTGCTCCCACCTGCCTTCCCTGCCCGTCACCCAAGGGGGGAGTGTGGCTTGTCAGCGGGTGCACGTGCACCCACTACATGTTGCCACTGATGCCTCACTTAATGCATCCTAGTAGTAAAATAGAAGTCTGCCCTGGCTGACCCCAACGCCTGTCATATCACAGTGGGTCTGTTGGGGAGATAAGCCCATGAGAGGGAGCCATTCTGAACATGCTTCTAACTGCTCTTCACAGTTGAGAAATTTCTGCGTGTTCATTTTTGCTGTAGGATGTTATGTAGGACCTGCCAGCAAGAGGAGGTCTTAATGTTACATGAAGCAGTTTCAGACACTTCAAAGTATACTGCCAATTAAGAACTAAGACTTGGAAATAAAGCCTTGAAAAACAATTTTGAATCCTTGGCTAGACAAGATGGGCTCCAACAGGCAAATCTTAATTGTACCATCACTGTAAAGTCACATACATATATGGATGTAAGCCTGTGTTTGCAGGATTTACCTCTGAGACTGCTCCAGCTAGGTGGGATCCTATGCCTGCACAAAACTTCACTGCCTTCAGGAAGACTTAGCGGGGTGGCAGGGTCAACTTATGCTGTTGTTTAAGGATCAGAACCTAAGATCCAGATGTTGTAAAAACATGTGCTTCACTTTGCATACAGTGAGTGAGCTGTTATAATGAAATAACCCGGACCTGTGAGTGTGAAAAATCAACTATGTGCATATGTGGAGTCAGAGTTTATAAAACTGAAGCCTTATTTAAATATATTAGGAATCTGTTTTGCTCTTCATAGGGTTCATTTCAAATAAGAAAACACTTTAAAAAAACATGGCTTAAAAGTAGAATTTTCCTGCAAATATTTCCTAGTTCTTGTAGCAGACTCTGTTCTTGTACGGAAAATGTATTGATCTGATGCTGGGAAAATGACTGTAAAGCTCAACAGAGCAGTTTCTGCCATATAATTTGGAAGTTCATAAAGTTGTGCAATATAATAGTCAATGTCTTTTCATATGAAAAGCCTCTTTGAACTTCCATGAACTACGAATCTTAAATTTGTCCTCACTAAGATAGTTTTCAGGGAGGTTTCTGAGGAAAGAAGCCAACCTCATTGTAAATATATATATTTGTTTGAATATATGTTATCTTTAAAAGTGTGTATTTGTCTATAAACACTTTTTCCTGCTTTTGTGATTTATTTTTATGAATCACATAGAAATCAAACATTTAAAATGCGATTAGAAAAAAGGAAGTGTGTCAGTTATAATATAATATAAAGGCTAAAATGATAAAATGAATGGATAAAATGAAAAACAGCTGATACTTTTCAGAATATTTACTCAAATATATATTGGTCCAAATAAAACAATACATTTTAGTTTGTGATAATTATCACTTTACAAGCATAACATTTCCTGATTGATTTTCCTTTTAAATCAAACAAGATTTATATTTTCACAAGTTTCAATCTGAGACCTATCTGAGTATCAATGGGAAATGTCTTTTATTCGTATTCTCTGCAATCCTTTCACATTGATAGTTCTATGGAAAAAGTGAGTCTTGCAGGTTTTCAGAGAGTTGCAAAAAATCACCTGAGGTGACTTTGTGTACAAGCTGAGCAGCCAGTAAGCAATTTCTCTACAATATAAAAAAGTATGAATTCCCCAAACTAGAAATAAGAGCATGGCTCCACTGAAATCAATAGATGTTTTTCATTGATTTCAACCCAGCTAGTATTTCAGTCTACATTGCATTGTCTACATTGCACTGTTTACATTGCATTTGTAACTTTTAAGTGAATGAGAGCGTTGTCAATGAGGGGAAGGTGGCATCCCCAGAAGTTTCATAGTACTTAGGGTCGGAAGGGACCTAAACAGATCATCAGACCCGACCCCCGTTAAAGTTAAAGCATGTTGACTTGAAATGTAGTTGTTTAAAATACATGTATGAACAGAGTTGTAAAATGTTTCCTCTTCTTTTGATTTAACGTAGGTCCCAAAGCCCTCAATTTTAAAAAAAGCAACAGATTTAGTGTTGGGAAAATTTAATGTAACTTTTTCTCAGTTCTCTCAATTGCCCTATACCTGATTAATAAGGGAAAGCATCTCCCTTCCAGAAGCAAAAGAGTACTTTGATCAGTTCTGCCATTATCTTTGTTGCAAGTACAACTGCATCACTGATGCTTAGTGTGAGGATGGTGTCTTTGAACATACCTTTCCATAGGAACTAAGCAGACAAACCCACCTCATTTAATAGCCTAACTGCTATTAAATGTTTTTAAAGCATTAAAGTTCTGGTTTGGGAACCAAATTCTCTTTTCACGTGTCCCACATGGCCAACTCCTTGCAATGTTCTGGTGAGTCTTGACTTACTTGGTGGTTTTCCTAAAGCCATATGGGTTCATTAGAAATGCTCAGTTTTGATCTAAAAATGAAATGGATTTTCTAGACTTCACAGTTACAAAGAAAAGCTTGTAAATGTGACTTAGAAATATTAAAAAATCTGAAGGCACAAAACAAGATAAAATGCATTGTTCTATAAAAATCTCGTAGTTTTTAGCCACCTTATGATATTTGGGACCAGAATTATGATTTTTGAGCACCTGAGATTGGTCATATATTAGTTATATGCATGGCCATCCACTGAGGACAGTGGAATAACTCTGTTTTTACTCTGCTTTAACAGTGTAGAAGTTATCGCCAGATATGGATTTAAACAAGCAACCTATTGTCACTTATCTTGACTGTGGTGGAATTAGTTCAGATTTATTCTGTTGTAACTGGGAGCTCATTTTGGCTGAAAAGAATGCATTCTGGAGCCAAGGAGTCATTAAAACTACATAACACAAGTCTTACAATATATTACTACCCATATAAAAGCTCCTTTTCATAAGATATTTGTCTTGTTAGTCTATTATGGCTGAAGACACCAGAGAGGTAATTAGCCATGTTAGTCTGAAGTCAGGCAGAAGGCAGGGTAGATTTGTACCTTACAGACTAACTAAATTAGAGCCTAAGCTTTTGTGAGCCTGAGCTCACGTAATCAGATACTGTGAAAGGACATGCACAGAACAGCGTATAAAATGGAGACAGTGATCTGAACACAAAAAACAGTAAGGGAGGGAGGAAGGAGTGAAGAGTGTGGGTGGGGGGCAGTGCTCGAAGAGGCAAACAAGTAGTAAACCCATAGAGACAAGAGGTCTGGATCATCCACTATCTTTCATGTTTTTGGGCTAAATATTTCTTCACACTTTGGCTGTCTCTATTTTGGGCTCTCCAGTGTGAGGTGATCTGGAGGGGCCTCAAGATGACCATTCAAAAACCTGAAGACCCCAAACTTTGAGGAACTGTGGAAAATTCAGCCTAAAGAATCAAAAAATGTTGATTTTTTTGTCAGAGGCTGGAATTCACTTTTGTGGCCCAGCACAAGTCTTGTCAAAAGCTTAAATCCCACTTATTCCTTTAAAACATGGCTATACTGAACTTAAGTGGCATATAAGACTGCAGTTGATGTAGCTGCCACCATCTTGGCTGACTCAGAATTGAACTGGAGCGCTCCATACCTCAAAAAAAATGTAAATCTCTACAGCTCATGAAGAGTAAGGCTCAATGGCTATGAGTTATGACAGACTCATATCTTCCAGGAAATGACCACAAAGGGGGACGTGCAGCACACCTGGGTCCTCAATATAGAGAAGGGGTTGGCAACATTTTAGGACACAGTGCCAAAAACACCTGCAAGCTCAGCTTGCAAGATGTTGGTGTGCCAGGAGCAGATGGCTGGGGAGCTGCAAGGGACCCAATCCTCGTTGTGGCAGCGTAGCCCTGGCCTCTTCCCTGCCATCCGCCCCAAGGTGCATTTGCCAAGCAAAATGCCTTCGCATGCCACACTCTGGTACCCATGCCGGGGGTTGCCTACCCCTGATATAGAGGGTGAATTTCATCAAGAACCACTAGGTGGGGCACAGAGGTATGTTAATAATAGGAAAATAATATTAAAGTAACTAAATGATACACACAAATCAGCTACCATTGTTGAAGATTGGAGCCCTAATGTAGATTCAAGTTAGTAACCTATAGGGGAAAAGCAACATGTGAAAACATTTATTCAGGCCTCTATGGTACAATTTTCATGGTAATTTAGAGTCTATGACAAATAATTTCACCTCATCTAAATATGTGAATAGGAATGGTGAGAGCTTAGAAGCACTGACCTAAATACAAGTAGTCCTCTAAATTGAACTTTGGAGGTTCATTCTGATTTAGAATTTCTTTCTTTTCCCTATTCTATTTAGTACTAGGGAATAGTGTTGAATGGCCAAAGAAAATTGTAGCCCTTAATTTATTTGAGTAGTACCAATCAACTGCTGCTATTAGGCATTTGCTGGCTTGGTAGAGCATTGGTTGGATGTCCCCAGTTGGCTGATTCTATTTTTTGTTTCCAGTTACTAAATCACATTAAAACAAGTTAAAAGTACATAAATACTATCCTAACATAACTATTCCAAGTAAGCAAATGCTGTAGTTGCCATAGGGATGTTATCTGAATGCAAATGAGATGGGAGATATCCATACACTATGATCAAGACTCTATGCTGCACAGCCCAGGATGGAGGAATGACGAGATGGATGTTGCTATATTACTTTTGCACATAGATAATTCTTGGCTGCTTCTGGGGCTAGTGCAGTGCCATAAACTAGTTTATGTAGTGGCATAAAATAAAGCAGCCTTAGGGCTGCCTGTGGACTCTTCTGCCCATATGACACTTAGGTGCTCAAGACACTTTTACAAATGGGACTTAGTGCCAGAGTCTGAAAAGCAACTTGGGCAGAATTTACCAATAGCATATGGAGGAAGAAATTGAGTGGAATAGTTCCACCCCCCTCAACTTCCCCTGGGATATATTCCATGGGAGGCACAGCTCCTCACCCAACAGCATATATATGTATGTGGGGGGCGGGGGTGAGGGAAGGAGAAACAACACTGGTAGCCCCTGGGAAGCCACGGCTGCATAGCTCTTCCAATTGAATGCTGCATGCTACCTGCAGCAGCCTCTGCCCCTTCCCCTGCTCTCCATTGGCACTCGAATGTGAGCACTGTGCCCCAGGTGCTGCAGGAGCTCATTATGCTTCTGGACTTTACCTTTATCCAAAACTGTGATCCAGAAAACCCACACTTAGTGGTTGTTCAACTCTGCTACTGCGTAAAAAGTTACTAGATGGCTCTGTCTGACCTGAGTTTTCCCTAGGTCTCTGCTTTTTTTTTTTCAAAAGGGACCAGTAATGTTCCCACTTCCTGGGAGAGTACTCCAACCACTAGCTATTTTGCTGTCACCACTACCAGCTCATTTTGTAAAGAAATACAGCCTAGCTCTCTTCCCTGGAGGAAGGGTTGTAGAATCTTCCCCTGAGGAGAGGACTCCAGGATCTGGATTTTCTCCTGGATTTTCCAAGCCTGAGTCAGATGGCTAAGCCCTGAAGAGGGTGCGGGATACGCCCACTTGCACACTGTTTCCTGTTTATTACCTTTAGGCTGTTCCTGGTTCAATGTGTGGGAGGACTTAACTCTCCTCATATCCTGTATAGGGAGCCCAGGCACCTGACTCTAAGATTTTGATTCTATGGCAGGGGCCCCAAGCACCTAAAAATTAGACATTGCAGCACCTAACTTGTAGGCACCAGACCCACTTCGGTTCTAAGCCATGAGCTTATAAGCTACTTAAGGTGCTTTTGACAATTTCACCCCATGTTGCTTAGGATCAGTACTTAGCAACTACATTTGAATATTAGAACGTCAGCAATAATATATTTTGAATTAAGGGGCCAAAAAAGACTATGGAAGTTACCCACCAAAGGTTCCTGTTACATGTACAGGTGAATCTAATTAAAAGATCTAATATTTGGACAGCAATACCTTTTCCACAGAAAAAAAGAGTAGTTTCTTTCATTATAACGGGTGTTAAACGTCAAGACAGAAGCAAACACTCAGGTGATGAAAGGAGGTTGATAACACCCTCAAGGATTCGCTGCTGTTCTTGTGTTATTTAATGTATTTATTCATGACGTGAAGGAGGAAATAGACAATGAGACAATGAAGCATGGCAAATGCCACTTAATTTTATTTTTGGGATTTGTAACAAATTTCCCCTCTTTTAGGTTGTTCTCTCTCACAGGAAGCTATTGGTTGAAAGTATTTAGAACATAAAGGGCCAAAGGTTGCCCTCAGTCAGTTATTCAAAGGGGTTTCATGGGAGTGAATGAGGACTGATTTTTTTCTTGTTTTGGTTAATTCAAACAATTCTGTGGTCCAACTGTCTTCTTGTCTGCCCTAATATAACTCTAGTAATTATCATGGACCAGAACCTCAGCTGCTATAAGCCAGTGTATCCCCACTGATGTCTCTGTAATTACAGTGGTCCATGCTAGGTGAACACTGGAATTACATAGCCATTTTTATACTAGCATTTCAGCACCAAAAATTCAAACCCTAGATACCTGTGGTGAAATGTATAACTGTAGTTATAAAGAACTGTATAACTAAGTTATTGTGCTATAACTGTGTTAGCAAAGAGTAGGTTGCAAATTATTTGCCCTTCCCCACTACAGTCAGTAACTTGATCTCTTATACTAGGCAACGTAAGAAAAAATACCTTTGAGTTTGAAAAGGTTTGTAATAGGCAAATGAAGATGGTAAGACGAATGAGTGGAATTTTACGAGGACAGATCTGTATAAAAAAAATGTTCACCAAGTAGAATGATTTTGTGTCCAAAGAAAATTAGAGAAGATATGAAACTCTAATAAATGGACAATAGAGAATCATTCTGTATTAATAGGGGATGGATTGAATATTAGGGCTGTGCAAAGCTTCAGTCCCTGATTCAATTTGGCCCGATTCTGTAGCTGAATCTCTGAATCTGAATCGAATCAGAGGACCCTTTAGTCTCTCTGAAGTGAATCGGAACCTTCCAAATCGATTCAGAGAGATTCGGACAGATTTGATGATTTGGACACAGAGACAGCTTTAAACGTTTGTTCTACATACCTCTAGGTAGCAGGCAGCTCATGAATGCTGAGATGTTGGGGTAGATGCAGTGTCCCACAGAAGCTCAGGGGGCTCCCCAGCACGCTCAGCAGCAGACCCAGAAATGGACTTCCATTTTCACTGCAAAGCATGTGGGGGCCCTCCCACACTCCTGTGGGACACACTGTCCACCCCAACATCACAGCATTCATGAGCCGCCTGCTACCTAGAGGTATGTAGAAAAAACATTTAAAGTTGTGTCTATGACTGAATCGCTGATTCTCCAAATCAGCATCAAATCTTCAGTTTCAGATTTGGCCAAACTGAATTGGGGACGGTGATCCAAATCGATGAATTGAATCACTGTCCCCAATTTGGGCTGAATCTGAATCAAATAGGGTCCGTTTTGCACACCCCTATTGAATATGTCCTTTTCATTTTCTTTGATTCTGTAGCCTCAATCCCTCTTACTTACATTGTCCAGATGTGAGAGAATTCTTATTTCTTCAGAAGTAACTAATAACATATAAACATAATATAGTCAAAAGATACATTTATTTTAACTATGTTCACTGCTACAGAAAATATAGTAGTCAGAACCCTTTTTTGAAATTACTATTGATGTAAATCAGGAGGAACTTTGCTAAAGTCAAAATTAAAATTAAAATGTTTTCACAGTGGTGTAACTCCCTTGCTTTCAGTATTAGTACTGGTTTATAGAAGAGAAGAAAGAAGAAGCAAGTCTCTAAGTGGATTTAAAAAGAAGCTGAATGTATTTTGGGTGGGATTGAGCTTGAAATGGTATTACTATTATTTATTGGCTTTACTTTAGCACCTAAGAGCCCCAGTGAGAGTTTTACCACAGACTGCAGTGGGAACACGAGTAAGCCAATTGTGAGAGCTTTTGGAAATCCCACCTCAATACACAATAACATATGTAGATACATGTGCTAAGAAGCCATAATCAACTTGTTTATACTTTAAGGTAACAGATGACCAGTGCAGGTGCTTGAAAGGAATTCTCATGGTCTACAAAACTGCTTTTGGACAGGTGCTTTTGGGGTATTATTAACTCACCATTGACACATTGAAAGAACTTCTGCTGGAAATAGGGCATTAAATTTGGACCTACTGGTCCAATATGATAAGGCAAGTTGAAATTCCTTTCATTGTTCTGGACATGGCTTAAGGTTGCCTGGTATTATTTCACAGGCAAAGGAATGTGGCTCTGTAAGTTTATGTAAGACAAGTTTCAGTATGTGACATTTCATACATGGACTTCAGGTGGCCTGACCATTTCTGCTAGATATGTCTCTGATGCACTGAGTGCAGATGAGAAACTTCCTTTGAGTTCCAGAGTGTCCAGAGATAGGAGCTGATTTGGGTTTTGTCCTTACTTTTTGCTCCTAAAGTACTAAAAGATATCAGATTTACCCAAAGAGCCTTGTCTGCCTGAAATCTTTATTCTGTTTGCTCAAACTTTTCATATTAGATGATAAGAAATGGGAAAAGGAATCTGAAAAAAGGTGAGAAGTCACAGAAAGCTTGAATTTTTTGCCAAGAAAATGCTACAAGCCTGAATGATAGGCTGATTTTATTTTTACCATAATGGAGCTATGCTGAGTTATAATAGCTAAGGTTTTTGCCCTCCAGTCTTGACACAGTCACTGCTATGTTACACAAATGTGATCATAGTCAAGCTATGCATTTGTAAAGTCTGATACATAATAGGTAACAGCTCTTTAATATGTTCCTATGGAATGCTATTTAAAAACAGGCAAAACACAGATAAGGTATTCAGTTTTTATGAGGTCTTTTTCTTTCATATGGCTGATATAGGTATAGAACAGCAAGTATAATTCTTTTTAGATGGTTGAGCCAGGCATGTACATCAGGAGCCACATAATGTATCGCTGTGATACTTCCTTCATATTTGTGGATCAGGCATTGAGTCATGATATGTTCCATGGTCTGTTCTGGGTGACCACAGTCCCACACTGGAGTTTTTAATTTTCTGTTTGTACATCAAGTATCTGCATCTCCCATGGTTTGTGTGGATATGATTTAGAGTTGCCCATTAGCATCACAGGAGATCAAAGCCAGGGACCATCTGCATTAGATGTTTATTTGGGACTTCCTGTGAATTTCATTTGTTTTTTCAAGCTTCATCAGGGCTGAAGTCACTGAAGGTTAAGTGCATGGATTCAGAAGGGCTTGTGCGACCTTAGGGAATGGTGAGGCTCATTGTTGAGGTCCTGGTGGATGGGGAAACATTTGCTTTCCTTAAGTTGCTGGACTTGCCATAGAGTTGCTGCCTTGTGACAAGTGGGTGGAAGAGCGATGTGTGACAGCATGGGCAGACAAGGTGTTGGGGCTGGCTTGAGGGTTCCAGTGATGCACCACATTGCAGAGTTCAGTTTGATGTCAACAAATTGAGTGTGAGTGCTTCAGGTCTATACTGATGCACGGTACTCAAGTATGGAGTATGAAAGGGCCAGTGCTGATGCTCCCCAACTTGTGCTTGCCAGTTTCTGGGCTAAATTAACCCTTATCTTCATCTTGGCAGCTACTTTCTTCAGGTGGTCATGGAAAATTAACATTCAGCCCCACTCTGAGATAAGACAGAGTGGGGTCATGCCACACAGTGTTGCCACAGAAAGTTACCTTAAAGGTATGCTTAGCATTTCTGTTATCAAGATAGAATGCAGTGACTGTTGTTTTTCGGGACTTGACTTGAGTCTCCATTTCTAAAACCATTACACCATGGTATTTAGGTTCTTATTCAAAGTGGACTTGATGTCACTGAAGGTGACTGCTTGTGTTGCCAAAGCAAGGTCATCTGCATAGACAAATTTCCATGACTTAATTGGCAGCATATCTCTTGTGTATACATTAAAGAGCATTGGTGCAAGTAGTGAGTCTTATGGCAGTCCATTACTGAGGAACCAGGGTGAGCCAACTGCTAATTTCAACTTAACACCTCAGGGCAACTTGGGGAGAAAGGCTGAAGACCCAGGGTCCCCAAAACCTGAGAAATAATACAATAGTATATGATATCACTTGCACGTCATAAAACCTGAGAAATCATACAATAGTATATGATATCACTTGCATCATTCAGGGCATATAAAAGTAATCTCTCATTGGGCACTGTTTATTAACTTAGGGCTCTGTAATTTATCCTAAATAAAAGTTTTCCCCTTTCCCCCTGCAGGTTTAGTGTTATTACAGTGTTATTAGCAGTATGTGTCTATATACCACCTTTCAAAAATGGATGTGAAAGAGGTTAATTAATATCTGTAGAAGCCTCTCAACACATCATTGAGGTAAGCAAGCATTATTATTTCCATTTTGCAAATGAAGAAGATGGATCACAGTGATATTAAGTTACTTCCCTAAGGTCACAGCAAGTCAGAGGGAAAATCAGGAATATGGTACACAGGTCTAAAATATTCAGATCCCTACTCTAACTACTACTTTACACTAGCTTTCTAGATTTAGTGCATCTAAATGAGTTCATCGTTTTCCAAATAGTCTTTATGTGCATTTGCATTTGAAACTCAGGTTTTATATCTAGTGAAACTGAATTCAGTGGGAAAGCTCCTATTGACTTCTAGAGGAAAAAGACTTGGTGCTAATGTATGAAAGGAAATTGTAAGGCAAATCATTCTCTTAATGGACTGGTTTAAAATATAGAATGCGCATATTATAAACCTGGAAGTATGTTCAAGTACATTTTCCCTTTTCTTTGTAAGGAGACATTTAAAAGTCCTTGATTTCCTATATCATAAACAACTTCTTACCTCCTCTTCTGGAATGTCAGAGCTGATGTAACCACAGTAAGTGCTGATGGTGGGATTACAGACTCCTTTTTACACAAGATTTTTGGGTGGGGTGGCTACATGTTATAGCAGAAAGAGTCACTTGCTAGTGGTTGTATCCTCTGTGGTTCTTCCTCTCAATTTTGTCACATGGTAAGGAAATACTTGGAGGCATGTCATGCAGAGGATTGCATGGAGAAAGCAAGATGAGGACTATTTGAACACATAGGATTGCACATCTGTAATTGTCTTCCTGCCTTCCTGAAAAGGAAACATCCTGACACCTAGTGGTTGTAACAGGTAGTTCCCATAAACAGGAAGTAGGCTAAACTGCATGTTCTTCAGAGTAGGGAAGCCTCTTCAATATGTTTATAAAGCATCTACAGGAGCCATCTCTCTCTCTCTCTTGGCATCTCAATAACATACTGAAAAAACTATGATAGTGCCAGTAATATTCATGTAGATACTTTAAGTGCTCTTCAGCTGAAAAGTGCTCTCAGAGGGGGAGAGCAGATCCAATGAGTCAGTCAGAGGAACAGAGAATGAATTGGATCACGTCTCTCTGATAATTTTTCTCAGTCTGTTCCTATAGCAGTGGAGTAATGAACCAGATGTCATTCTGATTGGGTCATTCATGTTGCTCAGTTTACACATACATATGCTGATACAAAGAACTTAGACTTGACCTGAAAGGAGTTACTCCTGATGTAAGACAAGAATCAGACTCCAGATCTGCAGTTTTTTCTAGAACAACTGGACAGGATAAAGCATAGGTTAGGAGAATAACTTGTGTATGTTCTTTTCTGAATTTGGAAATTCTGAAAACTTCTGTAAGGGGGTGCAAAGGCTGTGGGCTAGACTTCTGCTAAGGAGGAATTTCACCCTTCTGTAACTATATTTACAATTAAAATTGTAATTTTAAGTATAAAAATTATACAATTTTACAAAAAAATGCAATTAAGTATATTTAAAATTAAATGACACCCATAGCCAAGGGTAGATTTAAAACCAACTTAATCTGTTCAATAACACCTTCAAATATGTGATTATAAACCTAGTGAGCACATGAGTGCATGCCCAATTTTGCAGGCAGTTATCTGGTTAGAACATACAATTTTGGATCAGAAGCTGCATATACATTTTGCAAATTAAGTTGCATGCTACAAAGTTGCATCCTTCACGTAAAACACAGCCCCTTTCCATTGTGTGTGCCTGCGTGTGTTTATGGCAAGAGCCAGCATACAACCACTACAATGAGGAATAAAAGAAGATAAATTTCAACATTGCATCTTAGTGGATTTATTTCAGCAAGTTAAGACTGATTCACATAATTTACAAGCAGAACTCTGCTTTCAGCACATAAACTGTTACACACAAAATAGTTCATGGTTAGTCTCTATTTAATTACTTAATGTATGGTGGAACAAATAGGACATTTCCAAATAAAAAAAGATTTTAGGTCCAGGTTCTCTCTTGCATCTACATCTATTCAAAGAAGATTACGGATTATCAGGCTAAATACAGACATTCAAAAAGCCCGGGCCTGAATTGATTTAATCTTTAGTCTAACTTGTGTAGACTGAACCAATTTGCAAGTGAACAGACATTGACTTTTGATTCCGGAAATGCAGCCACATGCCTGCAGTGGCTCAGGCTAGAAGCTGGGGGGCACTAGACTAAGCCCTCCCTTCCCTTCAGCATCAACCACAAGGCTGGAGGGTGGGCTGACTGGGAAGGAGTGGCCAGGCCTCAGCAGGCCGCTAAGTATGATTGAGGTTTAAACCCCCATCCTGGCTGGCAGGGACCCCAGCCAGGGTCTGCCTGGAAGGGGAAGGGAGAAGTAGCCCTTGCCAGGCTTGCCTTTGTGGGGGGGGGGGGGGGCATGGCTAGACACTGGTCTGGGCAGTGCCTTAGGTAATGGGGGGCCAGGAGGGAGATTAAACTCCCCTGTTTCCCCTCTATCCCACCAGCACAGGGACCCCAGCTGGAGCTGCCCAGCTTTCCTCCCCGCTGGACATTTGTGCAGTGGGGGGGGGGGGCGTGGCTAGAGCCTGGCTGGGTAGCAGCCTCAGGTGAAGGTGGGGCAGAGAGGAGGATTAAACTCCCCAGTCTCTCCTCTTGGGCATGGGCATGGGGACCCCAGCTGGGGTCTGCCCAGCTTTCTGCCCCATTAGCTGCTTGTGTGGTGGGGGCATGGCCAGAGCTGGCTGGCATGACGCCACCATCCACCCACTTTGCCCAGAGCTGCAGGGCTGCGCTGGCTGGCCCACAGCCACTGCTGAGGGGAGGCATGGAGTAGCTGGCTGGAGCTTGGCCATGGGGCAGAATCCTTCCCAGTTGGCTGTGGCTGGGGCAAGGGTTGCAGGAGCTGAGTGCCCAGATTGCTCCTAGCTCCCCGTGCCCAGGCTGGGCCAGGCAGTCATGGTGCCACAGCCAGTTGGGAAGGGCCCTGCCCTTGTGGCTTGGCACAGCTTGGGCTGGCCACTCCATGCCTGCCCTCAACAGCACCCACAGCTGGCCCCGCTCAGCCCTGGGAGAGGTGGGCAGATAGCAGGACCAGCTGGAGCTGGAGTGTGGTGGTAGGGCCCTTCTCAGCTGGCTGTGGCTCCATGACAGCCTGGCCTGGCCTGGGTGTGGAGAGCCAGGAGCAATCAAGGTGCACAGCTTCCATTCCCTAACCTGAGCCGCAGCTGGCTAGGAAGGGCCCTGACCCTCCAGCCCAGCCCGGGCCAGCCCTTCCATGCCTACCCTCAGCAATGCTTGTGGGCTGGCCCAGCTCAATCTCACAGCTGCAGCCCTAGCTTCAGCCCCAGCCCTAGTTGAGGCCAGTGGATGACAGGGCCATGCCAGCTGGAGTCTGCCCATCTACCTGCCTGTGCTGCTGGAGTTGGGGGGAGGAGGGTGTGCCCGTCTCAGCTTGAACATCCGCTCTTGCGCTGTCTTGGTGCATGTGCCTGAGGTCGGACGTGATGGAGCCTCATGAAACTTCTGGAGAGTCCTCAATCACTTTGGGAAAACCCCAAAACTCTCCTGCCACGACTTCGGATGGATCTTCAGTGGTGGGGTCTCCCATTGAGGGTCCCTCAGGAGCTGTCACGCCTCCTGGCGGATATATGTGGGGCTCCACCTCCCCTACACCCCATCCATATGCCAGCCCTCATGATGAGCCTCTGGATCTTTATGCTGCTTGCCTTCCAGTGATGCCAATTCCTGATCTTCACGTCCCCTTTTGTGGTCAGTTTTTACTTTCCTCTGATTAGGTGCTGGGGTCGCTGGATGCCCAACTCTTGAGGATGTCTCCCTGGCAGCTTGATGATTCCTGGTTGGCTCAGTATGCCGCCGTTGTCCTTAGACACTGTCCGTGGCTCACTGCCAAAGTCCAACGGACAACAAACAACAAAGCAATTAATAAGAACCTATGTCAAAGTAAAGGAATAAAGGAAAAACAGAAAAGGAAAAGGAACTGCTCAAATAGGAGGGAAACAAAAGTGAAAAAAAAAGACTGAAGAAGGGAGGGGTCGTCGGGCTAATCGACCCTTCTACCCTCCTAGCTCTAGCCTGTGCCCAGCGTGTTCCTTGGCACAGCTCCATGTTCTAGCCCCAGCCGGGGTCCTCTTCAGTTCCACCCCAAGCTGCCCCAATCTCTCACACCGGTGCCATCTGCAGCTGGTGCTGGGAGCTTTTGCAGCCTCTGCTGCCACCGATGCCTGCCTCTGCGCAGGGTCTTCTTGTCCTTGCTGGTACTGGGTGCAAACAGCATGGGGGATCCCTGCAGCCTCCTCTGCTTCTTGCATCCCCTCGTGCTCCTCCTTGGTTCCGGCTTTTATTTCTACCAGGTGGCGTTCTTCCCTGACGTCACCCACTCGTGCTGGCTCCAGCTGCAGATAAACACAGCTAATAATCTGCATGGGCGTTTCTCCTTGGCGTGATTCTTCTTGCGCTCAGCGTCCTGAAACAGGTAAGTAGTTCTTTTTTTCAGGGTTTTTCCTTTGGGGTTGGGTTACCCCTGCCCCAGGTTCTCCCATGGGCAGGGCTCCTTGATCCCCCATGCTTGTGCCCCCGGGACAGAGGGATACTAACAGGGGCTGCTCTGCCCCAGCCAGGCAGACCCCAGCTGTGGTCCCCTCGGGGGAGAGGAGAGGGAGGGAGAATAAACTGCCTCCCTGCCCCTTCACTTTAGGGGGTTATGCAGCAGGCATCTGGCCATGCCCCTGCCCCTGCTCCAGCTAGGGAGCAGAGGGGCAGGGACAGCTCTACTTTGTGGAGCAGACAGCACAGCTCAGCCCAGGGCTGAAAAGCATGCCAGGATGGGGGATGGTGGGGACTCTGATTTAACTTAAACCAGGAAAGGGTCTGGGACACAAGTTCCATAAACCAGTTTGACTCAAATCAGTTAAGTCTGATACTATATTCAACCAAGTTTATCTTAAACCAGTTTTGGTCATTTTGCAACTGATTTATGTGCACTGAACTGTTCTGTTACAGGTTTTAAACCAGTTTCTGATCACTTAAACTGGTTTATGTGTAACTTCTGTCCCTAACCTCAGTGTTTCAGTTATAAGGCAAACACTGCTGTCCAGCCTAGAGAAATCTAGAAATGATCTTTCCTCATGCCAGAGACAAGTGAGATTGCTCCTAGGATCACTATACTGTGAAATGGCACAACTATGTCAAGTTAAAACATGACAAAGTTTCACCCGTACTACAACATGGGGTATAACAGTATGTCCTTTGAAGATGAAAGGTCTGCTGTCCAACTATCCTACACCTTGGGCATATATACACACGCACTTCAATGCGCAGTAGACTGTTTTACTGCGCATTAAAGTGTCACATAAAAAGCTGACATTACGCTAATGCACAGTAAAATAGTCTACTGGGCATTAAGTGTCACCAAGAAAGTGTGTAAATATGCTACTACACATTAGCACAGCCTAATGCACATTAATTTAGTACCTCACATTGGAGGTATTAAATTTAAAGTACCTTAGAAAAGGCACATTAATGCATGTGTAAATGCATCTCTTGCATAGTCCTTTACTTCTGTCCACACAGAGGATGAAATGCTACCTTTACACTTTGGGCAGGCATAAATAACCATGCAAAATATATAAGTAGAGGTTAGTGTAAACCTGACAACTCAGTTCACTAAAAATTCCAATTAAAAAAAATGGGGGACCAAGGTTGAACAGAAAAATGTTTTGTTTGATACAAACTGAAACATGTCACTGGTACATTTGAACTTTTTGTAAAAGTTTTGATTGTTATTTTTTAAAGTCAAAGGAAGTTTTGAAATAAAGGGTTGAATTGCAAAAACAAAACAAAAAAAACCCAAACCAAAACTAAAACCAAAACCAAAAACAGGCAACCGCCCTCCTCCTCCAGCATTTTAATTCAAAGCAAAGCAAAACATCGTCATTTATGAGTTTAATTTTGATTTGAGCAATTCAGTGAAATAAGGACAAATTCAAATAAGGTTTTGGTGTTGCCAAATGTGCACATTTTGACAAAACAATTTCCCTGATTAATTTTGGTAGTGAGTCAGCCTCATGGATTACTACGTAACAACCATTTCACTCTTACTTGATAAGAACTTTGCAGCTAATAAAATAAACTGTGAGACATATGGAAATAATCAGTTAAAGTAATACAGATAAAGAACAATAATCCTTTTTTTCTTTTTTTTCCCTAATGAACACTATTTGGAAGATTTTGCATGGGAACAGTGTCCAGTTCTTTTTTATGCTCACATGAGTCTGACCAGAGACATACCTAACAAGTTTTGTACTCTGGGTAAAAACTCCCCTGTACCCTGGGGATTGAATGCTGAGTGCTGGAAAGCAGAAGGGGGAAGGAAGATGGTCAGTCTTACCTGTCCTGGGGACTCCAAGACAGCTACTGCTGTGTCCCTATACCTGGCACCTATGACCAAAAGGTGACGGGTTGCTCCTGCCTGCAAAGACAGAGGGAGGAATTTAGATTTGCACCTGGTGCTGGTGGTTCATCCCTAGCTACAGTTACCCTACTAGGTCTGGCCTTAGTGCATGTCTAGTTTTATCCACTTGTGTGAGGAAGGCTGTCGGGAGTTGGGCCATATTAAGGTATGCATACCACAAGAAAAAAGCCCTGGTTGCAAAAATGTCACATCTGTTCTACACAGCTCTATTCATACTGATGTAGAAGTCTTAAGATATACCTTTGTGATAAATTTTGTACTTTATTTTTTAGCATGTCTTTAGAAAGAAATGAGGTGACATGTACTCAAGTGGGATCCTTTTTGGATAACAAATTATTCACCAGTTAGATTAAAATAAGGCACTCTCTGTTCAGGAGGTATTAAAGGTGTCTTAACACTATTGTAGGTCAGGACATTCTCAAAACTACTTATGGCATATTTGAACCAACCACAAGATAAACTATTCTACCATTTTATATGAACATCTCTTAAAACCTTAATTTCAATATTCCTGATGTGATTTTCTATTAAACTGGATTGCTTTTCCTTTTCTTTAAACCAGGCTGTAAAAGCTTGGGTTTTTGCAAATGCCTTATTCCCAAACACCTTTAAAAACTGAGCCTCAATACCTCTTGTGCATTGGGAAAAGTAGATACTCTGTATCTTGCTAGATTAGGTTCCTAATGAAGAATTTATCATAGTAAAGGCCCTTACTTTCTCCCTGTACTTTCAAAACACACTTATGGACAAACCCATTTTCCTAAAAGGAAGAACCTGTTTTCCTAAAATGTGGATATTTTCATGTGACAAGCAATTGAAAAAGCCCCTAGAATTATAATAAGGATTTTGTCTGACCTTTAACAGAATTTAACAGAATTTACAGTGTTGTTTGTTGTAACCCAAGCAGAATATAATACCCTATGGGATTTCAGGGATCATTCCATTTCATAAATGTATCAAGGTTTACTTTAATATCAGTTAGGTTTTCCGCCCCCTACCTACTCCCATTAAAAGACTGGTCTATAACCTCACAATTCCATGATTAGGAATCTTCTAAATTTCCAGTGTATTCATAGCAAGTTTATGTCCATTTGTTCTTCACCCAACATTGTCTTTCGGCTTAACTCAGTGACACTCAGCCCTGACTGGCTCAGGAATCATGCAGAGAGAGCAGTAACATACATAGTCCTAGATTAACTGTGTCAAAACATTCAAGTTCAGAAGGGGGAAGGGGTAAAAATGACAGCATATTAGTTAATATTTTCACAATACAGAAGGGGAAAATACTTCAGAAATGGTAAGACTCTTTCTTATATACTAAATTCATGTATAGGCTTGTTTAAAGATATACCCAATGCATGCAATGACCAAAAAAGGAAAGAAAAAAATTTGATAACACTTTTTATGAAGAGCTGCAGGTAATAAGTTGAAAAGCCACTTGTGGCTCAGGAGCTGATGTCTAAGTATCACTGACTTAAATTGTTTTTCCCCCTGTCTTGTATTTACCCCCTAAGCTGTATGTGGACAGTAATCATATTCCTTCTTAGCCTTCGTTTTGCTAGGCTAAAAAAGCCAAGCTACACAATACACTGTGTTAATTCACAAAGTTCTCCCCTGTGCACAGACCAGTGCCCCACTTAACACCATTAAAACCCTATTTTGAGGGCTTAAGTAAGACATGAGCAATATGTTAGCTCCTGGCGCAAGTAAATATATCCAAGTAATTTGATAGTAAAAAAAAATATATATCCCAAATAAAGCTGGATGATTTTTTTACTAATAGAATATTTTTCTGTCAAGAAAATGCTATTTTGCCTAAGTAGAAGTTTCCTACAAGAACATGTCTATATATATTCAATATACATATTGAACGTGTCTATATATATTCAATATATATATAGAATATATATAGACACGTTCAATATGTATATTGTAAAAGGAGGTTGATTTTTCAGTTTGAAACAACTTCATTACGGCCACAAACTGGTGGAGAACAGATTTAGGTTAGACATCAGGAAGAACTTCTTTACGGTAAGGGTTGCCAGAATCTGGAATGGGCTTCCAAGGGAGGTGGAGCTCTCCCTTACCTTGCGGGTCTTTAAGAGGAGGCTGGACATGCACCTAGCTGAGGTTGTCTGACCCCAGCAATCTTTCCTGCCCCGGGCACTGGGTCAGACTCAATGATCTGCTAAGATCCCTTCTGACCCAAACAGCTATCAATCTATGAATCATTAAAATATTCTAAACAAAGCATTGCCTTTTTTTTCAAAATAGAACATTTAAATTGATTCAAAACAATTTATAATTCTGAAAATTTCAGTCTCAAATCTCTGATTCTCCACTCAGAGGGTGCCTCTACCCGAGATGCTAACTGTGCTGTAGCCTAATACCACTGTGCAGTAGTGTGCCAGGCAAAACTCATGCTAATATGTTACTGTGCAGTAGTATTGGGTTTTTACAGACACTACCTAATGTAGCCTGCGTGGTAGTCCTACTGCCCATTAGTGCCATTTACTGCACATTGATTTAGTACTTGGTTATCCAAGTATTAAACTTAATGCACTGTAACGATGGTGCATTAATGAATGTGTAGATCCACCCAGAAGGGAATAATTCAGGAGTAATTCTCCTGAACTGAATGGGGATAGACCTACAAAACATCAAAGTACATGAGTAAGACTTAGGCCTATGCCTAAGAAAGTAGATAATTGTCAAGGGAAGTTATATAGAGAAAGAAGGAATAGAAAGTGCCAACAATATGATCTTATTCTCAGTAGGAGAAAGATTTCAATTGCAACAATCCCATGGCTGGACATAAGAAAAAATATTTTCTCTGTAAGGATCACCAGAATCTGGAACACACTCCCTGCAGAGGTGGCACGTCACCATCCTTGGAGGTGTTCAAGATGAGGCTGGACAAGCACCTAGCTGAGCTTGTCTGAACCCAATAACTTCCTGTCCATGGCAGGGGACTGGACTTTATGATCTTGCAGGTCCCTTCTGGTCCCTTCAATTCTATGATTCTTTCTTACCTTTTGTAGTTTTTTTGTCAATTGTCCAATGGCACACATGTAGTAACAGACATTCTAGATTTATTCTTGACGTACACCCTAGATCTCTCCCATCTTCTCTGGTAGTTGTAGAGGGTTGGGCGAACTCTGACAAATTTTGGCGTTTTTTTCTCAGTTTGTTCAGTTCAATACCTAATCTTGTCATCAAGACATTTGCTTGTGATTTAGATGTCTGTCTGTAGTGCTGATGGATTTTCAAGTTTCACATACGTGTGTTCAGATAGAAATAACATTTGAGTTGAAACTCTAGCTTCTTTGGCCTTTAACATATAGATATTTGATGGCCAAGTCTTGTTTTAGCAGCTTAATGTAGCTGTCATCCTGATAAATTGCAACATTTTTTTCCTTCTGGATATTCTGACTGATTTGCCCACTACTACCAAAATATGCAAATTGACTCCTTTTTTGTATTCCTCTTGCTTTTTAATGTAATGCTTGAGTTAGAAGCTAGAGGGATTATCTTTATATCTGCTTCTTCATAACCAGTTATTAACCTAATCGTTTGTGCAATGCTGCCCTATCTCCTAGTCTTTCTTTGTATGTTAATTGAGCTCTGTTGTTTGCAGAGTCTTATAGTGTGCTACTAAAAGCTTGCTGCCCATACTTACATATTCCTTGCTCCTAATTTTGCATGACTCCAGCAGTGGTTCTCAAACTGTGAGGCTTGAATCATTCATGGATCACCATTGGTTCACATCACTTTTCCTGTTCCTCTACAGAACTGAACATCTCTAGAACCAGATCACAGGATACTGGAGTACTGAAGGAGTTGTATGAAGATGACTCCCTTATGGTACAATTACAGACTGTAAGAAATGGAAAACGATGTAATTAGATGCATTTTTTCTGCTCTTGCTTACAAAAAGGGTAATGGACTAAAAGAAACAAGTAATTTCTGTACCATATATCCAGCAAATACACATAGGTCAGCAGCTCCCAGCTTAGCTTCCTATCAGATCTCAAATGGAGATCTGCCCCAGAAAAGGCAGTGACAGTATTCCTATCTAGAGGAAGAAAAGTTGGGAACAATCTGCTTGGGTAAGTGATCCTTTGCAATACTCAGAAGATTCATAACTTCTCCCCTTTAAGAATCCATGTAAAATCCTTTAAACCTTTTGCAGTAAATCAGGAAGGAAGGATCTAAATACGTTTCTTTGGGCACATCTACATGTGAAATGAATGTGCCTGAATAAACTCCACCACAGTTCACCACTGAATTTGGCTTAAAGCCTATTAAGGGAAACATGATGGTCTTTACTGGGAAAGTCCATCTTAATTGCCTGTCTCATATTAGGTAACCTCTACAGGGTTTTAAAAATTTCACAGCAAACTATTGAATTATTTTTTTAAATGCCTCAAATGATCTACATGTATCTCATACAGCATAATTCCTCTAAAGAGACTCAACTCATTCTTTTCCAAGATATAAACTCTCATGATAGATTTTCTATCAGAAAAGAATGCATTCAGGCTTATCTTCTATTACCGTTTAGACTTATGGCGCTGCTTTACTCTGTGTTCCCTTCTATAAAATCACCCAAGGAATTCCGTATTTCCACAGCAGCTTTTTTATTGAGACCCATTTGCTCAGAGTATTCTTCTCTTCATGATTTAAACACTGTTTTAGATCATTTACTTTTATTGACAGTAGCCTAGTCCATTTGGTTGACAGTCTCAAACATTAACTCCTACAGTATTGGTTTGGACTGATCAGATTTGCCAGGGTAATGATTAAATTATCCTATCTAGAAGAAGGGAAGAACCAAACCCATAGATCTGCCCAAAGAAGGGATGGGAAGAAAGAGCAGCTACATAACTGCATCCTCACCTTAGTTTCCACCTTACAGAGATCAGGGAAGGGCCTCAGTCAGTCCCCATGGCATTGTCCCAAAAATTCTGATCAGCTATGGAATAGTATGATAATATTGCTTGAAGTTAGCTCTTCCTGGGTCCTTCCCAGACTGACAAATGTAGGAGTCAGTCAACAGAAGTGCAGCTCCTGAAGAGGCTGTGATGCTGTGGTCCAGAAAGATGACATAGAAAGACCAACCCTTTGCTCAGACTCTCTTGGACACACAAGGTAAGCAAGCAGGCAATACATTTAACTTCCCCCTTTAAGAATCCATGTAAAATTCTTTAAACCTTTTGCAGTAAATCAGGAAGGAGGGATCTAAGTAAGTTTCTCTCAGCACATCTACACATGTAAAGAATGTGCCTGAATAAACTCTAGCACAGCCTGGGACAGCAGCACATCGAGCTGGGTTGGAGCAGCCCCAGCTGGCAGGGGACCCCAGGGGTCAGCCTGTCAGCCTGGGGCTGCTCTGACCTGGATCAACGTGCTGCAGGGGGGCTGGCTGGGGTACAAGGGTGCTTCAGTGCAGGTCTAGCTGTTAGGCAGCCCCCTGCACTAAAGCATCCTCATGCCCCAGACAGCTCTGGCAGAATCTACACATGCACTGTGGTGCACTAAATAACACCACTGCAGGATAGTACTTGTGTTTACAAGTACTAACCTACAGCAGTGTTAATTTGCTCACTGCAGCCTAACAGGGCCACATATATAGACACTGAGAATTTACTGCAGAGCTAATTAGGTAACTCCGTAGTAAACATCTCGTGTAGATGCACTCTCTGAAGTCCAGGAGAGAGAGATTAGCATTAAAGAGACATTAGCACTATTTTCTTTTTCCTGAAAGGGTTCTCCAGTGCTAGAGGGAAGTGAATTTCTGTTATCTTTTACCACTGGCATATGTCATCTTGTGAACTCATCCCACTGCTAGTGGGGATGGAATTCTAGGAGGTCTGGCAACAAAACGACAGACTAACAGCTAGAGGACAATGACCAGGAGATTCCTTAAGAAGGAGATCCTGGCTACCTTGTTTTTCTTCTGCTGGCTGATTTATGGGTAAAACAATATAGGACTAATTTGTTAAGAGTAAATGAAAGGATTTGAATTAGGTTTTTGATTGTAGCTGTGTTATGAAGTTTTACAGCTGGGAATGAGATTCATATCTTTCAAGGATGTATTTTTCTTCAGTGTCTGATAATTCTTGAAAATAATAATTGCTTCTCTTTTGCTCTGAGACTTTTATTGAAAGAATTACTTCTTGCAGATAAGGAAATAACAACTTGATGACTTCTGCCCTTTTAAAATTTGCAGCTACTAAACACAACTGGATCAAAGAGACTCTTAAAAATCCCAGCTTAGGTGCTACAGAACTGATTCTGACCCCACACCAGGTCCATCAAGAATAATTGGATTGGAGTCGCACTAATGTAAATGAATTCAGAATCATATTTTGAGTTACAAATTGCTGTTATCCTTGACTATTAGTCTGCTTTTAGGATTGGATTTCTGAATTTTGCTGTACTCTCTGCATTTCTTCTAGGATTTTCAATATATTTTTCTGATATCCCTATGAGAAAGACAAGTTGAAGATGGAAGACTAAGATCCTGTGGTGAGGTTTACAAGAAAGCCTCAGAGAACTCTGTGGAGATACACTGATTTGTAGTAGTTGAAGGGCTTGCCATCATTTTTACTTATGTAGGTCCTTCAAAGGGGACATTCCGATTTTTTTCCTTTACAATTTAGAGCTTATCACAACAGCAACTGACAGGAATAGGCTGGCTACAATTTATTATAAAAATGGTATTCCTTTTCATTCTTATCATAAATACATCTTATTCTTGGGGATTTGGGTTGTTCAAGTATGTATATACAGTGAGTGAGCCAGCATGGCTATCTTTATCAGGGTTCTAGAGAGGTAGGGTCCCTGATGGGCACAAGCAGCTACTGTTGATACAATTATACCAGCAAAATGAGTATGTTTTTTTCACTCCAGGATGTGTGCATAATGGTGGTGGTTTTCTTATATTGGTATGAAGGACAGATTTGCTATGCCCGCAGCAGGAGTTCTTGCTGGTATGGTATCCCAGGTTGTAGACCAGTAAATGTTTAGCTTTTTCTGAAGAGATCCAAGCTCTTTGACCAAAATCACCAGACTTTGAATAGGGGACTTGGTTAAATAGTTATTTATTTACAAACTCTCACATGCCTTTGCTGATTCTAATTGACATTATTTCAATACTGCTTAATACTAAAGGCTGTACATTGCCAACTATATGGTACACCGTATATCTTAACGAAAATTTTAAAAGTTCATAGTTGCAGCTTGCTCGTCCATGCTAGGCAGTTTACTACCTCTCTATGAGTGGGGTTGTCCAGTTAGATATTTTGAGGATAAATATCCCTTGGACATTATGATCATATCTATACATACCTAATTCCTGGACAATATATCTACCTCTACATTGGTTTGGGTTTTCATTTGTCTGGCCATAAGTCTTGTAGGCTGACAGTGCAACATAAATACTTAATTTCCTTGGTCCTGATCTTCCTTTTTTTACTTTTGATCTTTAAATTCCCCCTTGTTATCTGTCAACCTTGTTTCAACCTGTGATACTGCTCCCTTTAGTCTTCAGTCTTAGCATCTGTCTCAGACACTCTGCCTTCACTTCAGTCAAACACTGCATTTGGTAACATTAATTTCGGTGTTGTAGCCCAAGTGTAGATCACAAATTACCCATCTTTCCAAAAACATGGTATCAGATATGCTCTGCTATACTGCTTCTGCATTGAGTTAACATTTTGGGTTTCATGCTGTACCAATGAGATCAGAATTAACATGTTAAGGTTTATTATAGCAATAAACAAACTTTGATTTTTATCTAGTGTTTTAAGAGATTGCTGTGATTAACATAGTAAAAATAATTAAGAGAAACTCAAATGATTCCTTACATACCGCTTCACCAGTGCCTGGTTTGCACAGATTTTTTGTACTGGTTTAACTATTCTGCATAGGTTTAGGGTATGATTTTTAACCAATCTAGTAATACTGGTAAAAGTGCGGATAGTTAAGCCATACTAGCAAATTTCCTTTCCTGAAAGGGAAGAGCTATACCAATTTAAAGCAACTTTATCTAAAAATAATGGTGTCTACATTAAATGGTATTAATCACTTTATACCAGTTCTAGGGAGAGTGTAATTGTTACAGTTAAGGTAGTCGGACCTTCTGAGGTATAAAAGGCCTTTTAATTAATCTGTAATCAATTGCAACTATTTGTGCATATGTGTATGTATGTTTAAGGCCCATGACAATCTATGCTGTGTACGTGTGTGTGTGTGTGTGTGCACACGTGCATGTGTGTGTAACATGAGAAAAGAGAACACTGCTTGCAAAGCTATTTGTGACAGCTTACAATTTAGTATTGTTACTGGAGATTTGTTTTACTTAGTTTTCTGACATCCTGTGATCATTACACTATTTCTTATGGTTACTTTGGCTACTCACAACTACACTACAATTATACTGAATAACCCCCCCCCCCCCTTTCATTGTGATGTGGAGCTGGTCTAAGAGATGTGTAACATATATGGCTAGATGGATAATTCTTTTCACTTGTACAGGGATGCATGGGGGGAGAAAGAAAATAGGCATTTTTGAATGCTAAACAGCTGTGATGGTAGGAGTTTCCATTAGAGGTTCTCAAAGCACTTTGCATGCCTTAATGAGTGCTTATGACACTCCCATAAGATAGGCGTTATTCACATTTTACAGATGGGAGATCGAGGAGAAAGATTAAATTGCTGGCTCATGGTCACACAAGAAGCCTACTGGAGAGCCAGGAATTGAACAGAAGTCATCTAAGTTCTAGTCGTCTCTTCCATCACACAAATGAAGACTGACTGGAGTGTTTCTGTCAGAGCCTGAGATAAAAACTCATCAAGACTGGCAGATGGATGTTTTCAATAAAGACACCTTGTCTGTGATACTTGCTCCCCCTCTGGTGGTTCAGCAGAGCAAGTATTTGCTGAGCTTCAGCAGGGCAAAGTACAAGGTATCGTCATATTGGCAAGCTTTTAATCAAGGCTTTGATTTGAGGATCTTAACTAATGTTTAGATGGTTGTAAGGCATTGCCATTTGTACCAGCAATGTAGCTGCTGTGGAACAACATAACAGTTTGTGCAAAACACTAAGCAAACAAAAAAGATTTTTTTAATGTGTGGACCCAGGCACTATACTGTGCACTATATACTAATAAAATGTCTATCAATATGTACCTCTGCAGTCTGTAGCTCTGTTGTCCATTAAGCACACAGTGCTGCTCAGCATTTCTGAAAAATCAGGCTACTTATTTCAGTTGCCTAAACAAGGATTTAAGATCCTAGCTTGTTTCTTTGGATACTTGCACATAAAAAAGAAATGCAATTAAAGTATGGAGACATAAAAAAGTAAGAAATTTATAGTGCAGGCCTTTCAGAAATTTACAGTTCACTTAAACTTTGCAATACAAAGACATAAATAGTTTCTATAGGTGCACACTGTTAAGGTAGCCCTTACCAGTTTCAAAGTAATGAAAGTTAAGGGTAAAAAACCTACTCTCATGAAAGTCAGTGGGAATTTTGCTGCTGACATTAGTAAAGTCAGTATTGTATCCTTAATTTTTGCTTTCATGACAGACTCTCTAAAAAATTGGTATTTAAAAAAAATGTAATTGTTTTATATTTCATAATTAACAGAAGGAAACATTTATGATAGTTGGGTATATATTGATTAGATTAAAACAAATGAACTTGTCTGTATCTTATCTTGTGGTATTTCAATTATCAGATAACTAAAACTGACTTGATTTTATACTTTGAAAATCTGGAATTATTGGGCACCTATATACGGGGTGGACATCCGCTCTGATGCATGCTAGCTAGTCCACCACCGCTGTTTTTAAGTACAGGACACTAATTAAAGTGCCTGCAGCATCACATGTATTCAGAGTGGCTCTCAGAGCCTCTCTAATTAAAGTCCCTCCCCCCCCCAGCCCGCCTCCATCTCAGAGCATGTGTATAGATGCCTACTGGCATCTACTTTTCTTTCAGTTTTACCAGGATTAAGTAGGGGTACACGGGTAGAGGTTCAGATCCATCGAATGCAGACAGTTTAAGCTACAGTTTGATTTTTGAACTGAGGAGAACAGATCATCAGATGTATGGAGACAATGTGTATAGTATTAGAAATTGCTATTCCGCTTACTGATAAAATTCATTCTGTTTTGGCCCAGTGTAGCGCATCTGTTGAATTTTGCTGATCCTGTTGTGCAAATGCCTTGCTCTAGTACCTCCCTGTGCAGAGGTGAATTTCAGCCAACTTCAGCGCTGATCCTCAAAAGAAGTTAAGAAAGCTCCCCCTTTCTTTTTTGTTTCTTTTTTGCTGGATGACTCAAGAAAAGGGAAAGCAGGATTTGGTAATCCTGATACTTTAAAAGTGAAGAAGCTAAACATTTTTTCTTCTCAACAGAAATTGAGAACTCTGTCCATGTTTCACAGGTAATCAGGTGAAGCTTTGGGGTGCTGGCTGAAGTGAATCATCGGAGGTGAGAGGAGCCCAAAACTCAAAGAACAGACAGATAAATTTGTACAGACCCCTGCCAACTGAGAACAATTGGCTTCAGATACTAGCTCTTCCTCATTATCTAGTCTGTTCATTTTTGCAGAGTCGCTACAGAAATGTCGGCATGAATTAGGCACTCTTATGGAAAGCCACCTCTAGGTGGAAGTATTGACCCTGCAGATAGAAATGAGCTCATAAATATCTATCAGGAAGAAGTGATGGCTAAGTTAAAAAAAACCCAAAACAAAATACCTTCCCCAATGCTCTGCTCTGGCAGTTGTGAGCATATGAGGCCCCTGGAGCATTATATACTTGAGGGTGGAGAGCAGAGTTCATTGGCTTTAGGAAATCTGTTTATATTTGGGGCCAGATTCATACATCATATTTCATGTTGAAGTCTAGTGGTATTCAGGGTAGCTATTTAAAATATATTAATGGTTTCAGTGGAACATAAGCATGCATTTAAATGCTATCCTGAATCTCTCTCCCTCTGCCCTCTCTATATCATATCTATATTGATATTGACATTGATATTGATATAGATATATATTTATTTTGGCTAGTCTATAAGGTGCAAATCTATCCTCCCTTCTACTTGACTTCAGGCTAACATGGCTAACTACATCTCTGTCTACATCATAGCCAGAGTTTAGTGACCCTCAGGCCTTCTTCCGTTCTTATCCATTTATGCAGACCTATTTTGGTGCTGATTATGGAATATTTAGACTTTTGTGAGGTAAGGAGTATTGAATGCTATAGTGGATGGAGTATTCACTTTTAATTTCTTATTTTATATTGAAATTTACCTTGTGCATTTTAAAAGTAAGATGCAGACTCTGATATTCTTACTCAGACAGAGCAATACTTTAGTCTCAAAGTATCTTTGGCCATTTCAGATATATTCCTGGTCACTTTCAGCTAGTGTTAATTACTGTTGCGGTCACAGTCCTACAACTGGATCTACACAACCAGGCTCAAATGAGGACTCTTGAAATATTGCAGCGAGGGAAGAACAAAGAAAATGTAGATAATGAGGAAATAAGAAATACTGGGCATGTCCACAGGTCCATTAATGCACTGTTGTAATGCACATTAAATTTAGTACCTGTAATAACAGGTACTAACTCATTGCGCAGTAACTGATACTGCTATGGGGCTGCACCAGCCCACGGTCTTTTAGAGATGCTAATGTGCAGTAGAATTAGTCTACTGCACATTAGTGCTTTCACATGGGTTTTGCCATGATGTGCTACTGTGTAGTATCATTAGTCTACTGTGCATTTAGCATCTCATGTACACATGCCACTGAGAGAAATGGGGAGTCCTTAAAGCAGTGTGGTAGGATTTACACATTAACCCAGAGACCTCTTACTGAAGTGAACATTTCTTAATCATAACATAGACCAGCTGGGCGGACAAGAAAACAGTATATTTATATTAGCCCCCAATTTTGGGGAGACAAATTATGAACTCTTTACTCCAATGTAGTCCCATTGAAGTTAATAAGACTTGTTTTTCTCTTTTATAAAGTGCTCTGAGTACTGCTAATTAAAAGCACCACTGAAGAGCTAGTGGAGCAAAAGGAATAGATTAATAGATTCATAGAAGTAGGGTTGGAAGGGACCTTGTAGATCACTGAGTCCGACCCCCTGCTATGGGCAGGAGAGAAAACCGGGCTCAAATGACTCCAGCCAATTAGATATCAAGCCTCCACTTAAAGACCCCCAGGGTAGGAGCCATCACCACTTCCCTTGGAAGTTGGTTCCAGATCCTAGCCACCCTGACTGTGAAGCAGTGCCTTTGGATGTCTAGTCTAAACCTACTCTCTAACAATTTGTGGCTGTTATTCCTTGTTACCCTGGGGGGCGCAAGGGGGAACAGGGTCTCTCCCAAACCCTGTGGGGATGAAAACCTGTCCTTTCTGAATAATCCTGCAGAAGTGCTGAAGTAATGTGGGCAATTCATTTCTGCCTTCTAGATTAGTGTGATATTTCTTCTGTTCCTACAAAGTTACTTAGTTTCTTTTTTAGTTTGTCAGAGAATTTTAAAGGGTTCAAACATTGCAGTTAGGTGCCTGGCTTCCACTGAATACCAGTAAGGCTTAGCTTCCCAAAAGGCTTTGGTACTTTTGAAAAAAATCTGCTGTTTTAAAATACACCTGGTGTCTTTATTATATGGGAGAGTTTTTATTTGCTGTGTTTACATTTTCTTCTATTCACTATTTTATACTTGGATGTGCTGAACTATTCTTTTTATCTAGGGTTAACTTCTGGTAAGTGCTAAGTGACCTGAGTGTAGAGCTGGGTGATTTTTTTCAGCAAATTGGTTGAATTTCCCAGTTTCAATTGTAGGGGAAAAACAGAGTTGGATTCACAAATCCCTTAGCAATGACTATCCCTAAAAAACTGGGGGTGGCAACGGCACCTGTTTTCATCTTATGAAGTCAGTGGCAAAAGCACTCACCTGACATGGGAAACTTCAGCTCAATTTCTTCCTCTGACAGGGGATTTAAATGCATGGCTCTTCTCTCTCCTGTGCATGCCCTCTCTATGATGCTATAGGGTATCCTGAGTTTCACTCCTGCTTGCAAGTAATGTTCCCTCAGTCTGTCCTGATGGTGCTGTTCCACTTTGCACAGAATATTTAAATATTCATTGAATTCAAGACAAAGAAACTAAGAATGACTCTATAACCTGGCTAGGACACTCAGGTCAGGGGGAGGAGAGACAATTTTTTCCAGTCCATGTTCCAGTGAATCTTTGATAATTTATGCAAAGTGAAACAGCATCAAAATAGAAATTTCCCCAGAATATCCTAATGTATGGTGGTTGGGAAGGTGAAAAATGTCTCTTCAGGCAAAGGAAAATATTAAACATGGGTCTTTCACATTCTTGGCAAGTCCCCTGACCACTGGGCTATTCAATACAATAGGAGTATTACTATCAGTTCCTAGTCTAATGTTATGAATGTAGTTATTTCCTGTGTAAGGGCCCCAAAATGAAGCATTTAGTTTTTGGTGAAATGGAACACTTTGCTTAATGTGAATATATGTATACATATATATATATATATGTTTTACAGCAAGAAAAAGTGAATACATTTTATTTCAGTGCTAGCTAAACAGACCTTCTGTCTGCCTGTCTGCCTCTGTCTGCCTGCCTGCCTGCCTGCCTTGGTTTGGTTGCTTAACTAAAACATCACTTCTGTGCAAAGCTTTGCTGAGGAGCCTAATGTCCACTGAGTTTTCCTAGATAAATCCTTAGTGGGGATATCTACACATTCAAGAATGCACCATAGTTATGGCACCTTAAGTTTAGTACCTGTAATTACAGGTACCATGTTAATGCACCATAATCAGCAGTACTGCGCATTAGCGCCGGTGCATGCTTTTTTGGTAATGCTAATGTTTTTTATTTTTCATCTGTTCTGAAGCACCACCCTTGTGAAAAATAAAAAAAATTTTCTGTAATTAGTGACAGAAACATTAATTATAGTTGAATAGGAAGGTCCCCATTCCTGAGGACTTTCCAGGGCAGCCACTACCTGTTCCTAGCATTCTCTCCCTCGTGTGTATATACATACATGTGTATGCAGTTTCTAATGACTCACCCATTTTTAGATCCTTGTTAAACTTTTACCTCATAAAGCATTTGGTGTTGGGGTACCTGAGAGACCACCCATCTCCCCATATGCTGCTTTGGCAAGTAAGACAAATGAAGGTACTTAAGCTGAAACTCCCATGTCAAATATATTCTTGGGAAGGCTTTTTATTTTAGAATTCACTTACCAATTATCGCTTTGATTCAGCAGATCCCCAGGATCAGGGGCAGATCCAGAGGGGGTACAGTGGTGCAGACTTCCCTTTCAATCAACACTGTGGGAGCAGCAGCCAGGAACTGTTTTTTATGTCCCAGGGGAAGTAAGGTTTACTCCTCTCCTTTCTCCTCTATGCCATGTCCCCTCCCTGCCCAGTTTTTTATTAGTCATTGCAAAGGGATGCTGAAAAGCAGCACAGCTCAGTCCCAGAGCTGAGAGCATCATTGTCAGGCACCTGACTTCCTAGCTGAATTCAGGTTTCCTGCTTATGTGGGATTTGGATCCTGGGAAAATGCATGCATCTCAACAGCAGAGAATTATTGAAAGAATCAATTCCCTCTACAGCTGGAATGTGAAATTAATTAACTCAGACAGTCAGAATGATATGAGCTGTTTATCCTTCACATAGAAGCAACCAGGAGAAGAAGAATATAAGGGCTTATGTAGCAGAAAAAGGCCAGCAGCACCAGTCAGCTCCTTAACATGATCCAAAAGCTGATAGATACAAAATAATATATCCTTTTTTGCAGAATAGGTGTGTGAGATACACAGCCAGTTATCCCCCACCCCCCTTTAAAGTAAATTCAGCACAGCTCCACCACCTGGCCGGATGGAGCTGGGGAAATAATACCTTCTGGCTTTCTCTGGTAGCAATGCTCCATTTGTGCTGCAGCCTTCCTGAGTTGTGCAGTCTGTATCATATGTTGAGATAAGGGGGCAGGGAGCTTTGTGATTTGGTTAAGTCTGCTCTTTGGCTACTCATCAGGAGACACAGCAGAAGATTTGGAAACTGTTAAATGGAACTATGTGTCATAGGCTGCCAACTTTTCCTGCTGAGATTGTCTTTCAGATGGGTCACCTCCCTTTCCCTAGCTACAGCCAAGTAAAGGAGGCATAGAGTGTAAAATTAGAGGTTGGCAGGCAAGGTTCTTTGAGTAGATATGATATCTTTTATTAGACCAACTGAGTAGTTGGAAGAAAGTATTTGGGAAGCTTTCAGGTGCCATCACCCTTCTCCAGGGATAGGGAGTCTCTGCTGTTCTGTCTCTGAACAGCAGAGACTCCCTATCCCCAAAGAAGGGTGACTATGCCCGAAAGCTTGCCAAGAACTTTTTCCCAACTACTTAGTTGGTCTAATAACATATATCACATCTACTGAAAGAGCCTTGCCTTCCTATGTCCTTAGACCAACATGGCTATAACCAAAAACCCAGAAAATTAGAGGTTGGAAATCCATTTTGTTACCTGATCTTGAAACAAATGTGTTGCAATATTTTGTAAACTCTACTTTGTTTAAATAAGTGAATGGATACCTCAAAAAGGAAAAGATGTGAATTGATAAAATCATTTTTGGCTAATTCATTGACATTATATAAATGTACGTTATATATGCAGAATAAATGAGAATTCATGCTTTTCTGCAGAGTACATCTTATTGGTAGAGTGTGCATCCAACAAGGATTAAATTCTGCTATGATTTACACCAGTATAAATTGCATGAGTCTACAAACCATGATGTACAAACCACCATATACAAGAAACCCACGGACCAGCAATCACCCTTAAACACACCAAGAAAGCTGTAATGTACAGCCAAGCCCTCTGATATCACCAAATTTTCAGTGAGGAGAACACCTGTAATCATCACCTCACAAATCTCAAAAGGCCTCTTACTCAAAAAGGACACTCCTCTGGAGATAGATCACACTTTTGAAAGAGCCACCCAGATACCATGTGAAGAACTATTGCAGTACAGAAAGAAAACCTTCATGAATTGCACACCACTAGTTATGACATACCATCCTTCCCTGGAACCTATACAGAAAATCCTCAAACATACTCATACTCTCATACTAGAAGAAGACCCAATTCTTGAAGAGATCTTCCCAGAACCACCCATCCTAACCTTCAAACAAATACCAAACCTTGCCAACCTGATCACCAGAAGCAAATTTACTATGGTCCAAAACACACTGAATGGATCCAGACCATGCCATGACAAGAAATGTAAAACCTGCCAACATATATCCACCACCCGCAGTATAACAATATCCCACAACAGAACCATCACCATTCCTGAATCTTAAAGCTGCACCTCCACAAATGTAATATATCTCACCCAGGGCACTAAATGCCCTGATGGAAAATATATAGGAGAAATCAAACAACAAACTGTGTACCAAAATGTATGCACACTTAAACTCTATCAAAGACAAGAATACCTAATTACCTGTGGGTGCACACTTCTTAGAAGACAACCACTCTCTCTCCAATGTCTCTGCTCTAATCCTCAAAGGGAATTTACAAAACACCTTTTGCAGATGAGCCTACAAACTTCATTTAATCAACCTACTGGATACAAAAAATCATAGAGTAAAAATAGGCATTGGATTTATGGCACATTATTACCTGCCTAACATCTGATACCCCAGGTAACCTCTCTAATACATCTTATCACCAAGTCTGAATTCCCCTCCCTGACACCTCTTCTCACTCATTGACTGCCTCAATATTCATTTTCACTGACTGGCATTCTTGTATACTGGCCTCTGGCTTCTATTCTCTCCCATCCAGGAAGAGCACAAAACAACTGCAGATGCTTCCTCAGCCTGAAGAAGGGTATTTGTACCTGAAAGCTTGTCAAGAAGAATTTTTCCAACTATTTTAGTTGGTCTAATAAAAGATATTGAATTTACCCAAAGAACCTTGTCTGTCTTTGTCCTTAGACCAACACGGCTACAATCAATACCCAGCCATGAGTCTACTCCGTACTTTATAGAATATTTTTAATGTTAATGTTTTTAATAGTAGTAGAATATTTGTATGAAATATGGAGTAATTCATCAGTTTAGCATAATAAAATTAGAATATAGAATTGCCCCATGTTTTGTATATTTGGCTTTTACAAAGCATGGAAAGAAGACTCACAGATATAGGTGAAGACTTGTATGTGTCATGGCTTTTGCCAATCTATTTTCACATTACCTTTAATAGGGGAACTCAAATGTCACAGTGCACATTATCAGTGCCTTCTGTTAGACAAATATGCTTCTTTTGCCTTAAGTTTACAGCTTCTATGCAAGTAGAAAGCCAGTTCCTCTTTGTGCAGGGGTGAAACAGCTGGAAAAAGGGTCATATTCTAAAAAGGAAGGAAGGTGGAAACTGGACTAGCATTTAACATTGTTCTTGTGGACATAAAAGACTGGCTGGATTTGGACATGAATGACTTACTGAATGACATATTGTCTTGGGTGCTGGAAGTCCTCTTTTCTGTAAAAGAAGGGGAAATGTTTTACTTTGAGATGGAGTATTATGAATACGACTCAGTCTGTCATATACTGTATTGACAGCTCAGTCCTGTGGACGCTCTAATGATTGTGGTACTGCAAGCAAGCTGCTGGAAAGATTATCACTGGCATTGTAGCCTGGCCTCTGACTTCAAGAGACATCAAGTTTTTCCTTTGGATCATTCACTGAGGGCACCTACATGGTCTCATATTCATGTTCTAGCTTTTCCCTACTGTCATCCTGAATTTTACAGGCCAAATCTTACATGCTATTTTGTGAGTTTCATTGAATCCCAGGTATCGTCCTAATGCAGCTCCTTGCCCCACATCATAGGCAAAGAGTTAATTCAGGCTCTATATTTTCCTTACTGCTAGCATTCCAGGTAGTACATTATTCACTCATCTCTATTGTGAATAATGAGCATCATCATTAGGGTTCCCAATCATTTTGTGCAGGGGTTATTTTGTCTTTCCATTAAAAATTCTAACAAAAAAGAATTTCCTTTCACCACTCCATGGGTTTTAGTTTTCCCTCTTCTTATCGTGGTCTTTGGTTTTGCAGAAAACAGTTATGGGTAAACAAAACATTCACAGGGCAAATGGACGGTGCACACTTGACTATCATTTTAATACACTTCACTGTTTAACTTGGCCAGCTCATTCAGGTTAATTTTGATCACAGATAAGTAGCCATTCTTTCCCCATGAGTAGCTGCTTCTACCTGTTCTGTTGCCAAGATCTTTGCTAGAACAGGCAGGATGTCTATTCCCATTTATTACTTTGCCCTGGATTTTAGTAAAAGGCTTCTGAGAATCTGAAGTATTTGAGCAAACAGTATTACTGTACCAAAACCCTTCCAAGAAAAATAGATGCAAAATTAGTTTTCCTGACAGCAGAGCTCTCTTATTTCTTACTTGTTCAAATGTGTGCATGGAATGGGGGGTGCAAATGAGAGTCAGCATCATAATTGCCTTCCTTTCATTCCTTTCTTTTGGGGTTTGTTTATTTAATGCAGTAAGGGGTGCTGCATTCAGTAACCTTCCCTGCATTCAATCAGCAGAGAGGGAGCGCCTATTGTGCAGGGAACAGAAACAGCATTGTCATAGGAGAGCCATGCCTTAGGAGATTAGGAAGGGTTGGTTCAGGAGCTTCTACAGCCTTCTAGGGAATGCTCCACTATTTTCTGTCTTAGAGCACAGATGCCTTTCCTATACTCAGTGGGTCTAGCACCTACTCAGCAACAGATGGAAGAAGGGCAGAGTGTAACCCAAAGAGTCCTTTGGGATGTCTCAGAATGGACTGATTTAAATGAAGGTCATTTCAATCAGGGATCACATCTACTGAAGAGATCTTCCCAGAACCACCCATCCTAACCTTCAAACAAGTACCAAACCTTGCCAACCTCATCACCAGAAGCAAATTTACTATGGCCCAAAACACACTGAATGGATCCAGACCATGCCATGACAAGAAATGTAAAACCTGCCAACATATATTCACCACCCGCAGTATAATTACATCCCACAACAGGACCATCAACATTCCTGAATCCATTCCTCAGTCCATTCTGAGTAGATGTGATCCCTGAATAAAGATTTAAAGGAAAAATTGAGTTTGAACATTCATGTTAATAATTTTTTTCCATTTGTGATCCAGTTACTTTCTACAGAAAGGCATATGCCTGATATAACCATTAGAACATGTGCATTTACCACTACAAAAAGCTTTTATGCTAGAATTGGTGTATTTTTGCTACCTACAGGTTTGTGGCATCTCAAACTGCTTTGAGGTACCACAAACCACACATACATGCTCTTTGGGATGAACCTGAGGCGGACACACTATAATCATTTACATATATTAAGTAGTCATATAGCTGAATATTTTCTGATCCTTATTGATTTTAAATGTTTAGAAAATGATAAATGAAATACTGCTTGTTTGCTTGATAATTAATTAACTCTTTGCCTATGATGTGGGGCAAGCAGCTGCATTAGGATGATACCTGGAATTCAATGAAACTCACAAAACAGCATGTAAGATTTGGCCTGTAAAATTCAGGGTGATGGTAGGGAGAAACTAGAACATGAATATGAGACCACATAGGTGCCCTCAGTGGATGATCCAAAGGAAAAACTTGATATCTCTTGGAGTCAGAGACCAGGCCAAAATGCCAGTGATAATCTTTCCAGCAGCTTGCTTGCAGTACCACAATCCTTAGAGTACCCACGGGACTGAGCTGTCAATACAGTATATGACAGACTGAGCCATATTCATAATACTCCATCTCAAAGTAAAACATTTCCCCTTCTTTTACAGAAAATTCCACAGCCTATAGCATCAAGTTTTTGACAGGGGCTCATGGATTCAGCATGATCTCAAAAGCTTATAATAAGTCTTAACGTATTTTCTATTAAATTCCAATTTCATTTTAAGGACAGTTATTTAAAAAAAGAAAATCTTATTAACTGATTAACTTATTTAAATTAAATAAAAAAAAATCCAATTTAGATTTTTAATAAATCTGGTTTTTTTTCTTTAAATCAATTTTTATAAACCCTATTGAGTGGATTTTCCCCACAGACTCAATGTAATGTCAGCCTGATATTTTGGGGGATCATTCTGGCCACTCTGGGGATGGCTTATTTTCATTTACTGGAAATGGATACAGAACAGGCAGTATTTCCTTCAAAGAGGCTGGAAATCTATGCATAGATAGCCCCCTCTACCTATGGGTCCCTCCAGATGTTCAGGTAAAGGCATGATAGGATCTGGTGTGTGATCCACACAGTAACGCCTTCTGCCATACCACATGTGCTTGGCAGGAGATGCGATTGTGGGATTAAGTATCAGATCCAATTACACCTTATTACCGATGTGGCAGGAGCCCAGGATCATGGTCCTGGGATCCTCCTGCACCAGCTCCCACTGCTGCTGAGAGCTTTGCTGCCAATGGGCTTGCAGCAGCGACAGTGTTCCACACACTGCAAGACCCATCAGCTAAGGAGGCTTGCAGTGGGGCTCACTGGCCCCACTGTGAGCCCTGTAGCTGACTAGGCTCACAGTGGGAGCAGCAGTGGAGTCAACTCCTTCATGTCAGGCGGTGGAGTCAATGGGGCTCCCAGCCACAGGGGAGTACCTGGGCACATGTTCAGTTAATGATATTTTTTGTGGAATAATTTTGTGGCTTATTCCTTGTTTTATCAGGCTATTAACTGATTTAATGTGTAGCTGGGTCACAATTTAAGGCGTGATTAACTGCTTAATCATGCCTGAAGTATAACACGTAGATGGGGCCTATGCGTAACCAAGGCCCTCTCTTACAATAATTCATATTTACTTGTATGTGCTAGACAGTTTCCAAACAGTCTCTGCTCAAAAAAGTTCCAGGTCAAAAGACAGAAAGGTGCACAGAAGTTAGGTGAATAGTAGTCAATAACAGTCAATTTACTCTTCTTTGTAGGATGATTGCTGTAGGGCAGGGGTGCTCAACCTCTGGCCCATGGGCCAAATCCAGCCTACAGAGCCATAACATCTGGCCTGTGGGGCTCCCCCATGGGTCAGAAACTTGGCAGTGAGGCATGGTGGAAGCTCCATGTGGCTGGAGCCAGCCTCACCTGGGCTACTGCCTGTGCAGTGGGATCAGGGCCAGGCTACCCGCCATAAGTCCAGATCAGGCTGGGCTGTTTCCCCACAAACCTTATGCCTAGAACGGAGGTGCCCTGTCCCTACTATGTGTCCATATAGGGACCAGGCTGCTTCCACCACCCCCTGCCACCCTGCATCTAGATTGGGACTGCTTTGCCCCCCACCCACACATCTGGATCAGGACCATTCTGCCCCCTCACTCTTCTCATCCAGACCAAGGCTGCTCTGCCCCAACCCAACCTTGTCTCATGCATCTGGTTCAGGATTGGGATCAGGACCAGGACTGGGTTGCTTCCCCTGCCTCTAATCCCATGCATCCAGATTGGGGTCTTTTTTCCCTAGCCCAACCATGGACAGATGAATCAAAGTCAGGCTGTGTAACCCTTTGCAGTCAGATTGGGCCCATAGGCTGGATCTAGCTTAGGGGTGGGCAATTATTTCAGGTGGAGGGCCACTTACTGTGTTTTGGCAATCCATCGAGGGCCACATGACAGGCAGCCAGGGGCAAATATAAATTTTCTAATTTTTTAAGGGCCCTGTGGGCTGGACAGAATGGCCTGGAGGGCTGCATCTGGCCCGCGGGCTGTATTTTGCCTGCCCCGATCTAGCTCATGGAGGGACCTGGCACTGTCCATCTGGCCTGCAGGATGAAGAGTTTGGAGACTGCTGCTGTAGGTCAAATGTGAAATAGGCATTGATTTGGGAAGATATAGTCACTGATTTTCTCAATGACCATAAAATTCTCATCAAAATGTCTATCTACTCCCCAAATTAGAAAATAGTTTTATAATAACAGGAACCTGAAACCTAGATTAGATAATATGTATATAGCAAAAATAGCTGTGTTCCTGAAGGTATCAGCAAAGACGAGATTTCTCAATGCCCCCAGGGTTAAATTTTCAAAACGGCCTTAGTGACTCAGGTTTCTAACTTCCATGCTCAACAGTGATGACTCCTAAGGTTGTGTATAGAAGTGCTCCATGCATGTTTTACAGCACTGTAATTTAGAGCACTTTTTAAAGCACTATAAAGTTACAGCACTCTTAAACATGACAGAAGTGCAGTGTTTGGTGGGAGCCTCTGAGCCACCCTGCACTTCCCAGGCTAGGGGGCAGGGGGTGCTCTGTAGCCTCCTGGGGCTTCTCCACTAGTTAGAAATTTGACCAGTATACAGAAGTTATTTAAAGGACTGTAGGTTGCTAAAGCACTGTAAAATACAGTGCTTCAAATTTAATACCTCATTTAACGAAGATTAATTTAAAGCACCGTACTAATTTTTAAAGTGCTGTAGTGCTGTGTGCTTCTATTAAATCATGGCAATAAAGCACTTTAAATAGCAAAAAAAGAAACTTTAAGTGCTTAAGGGCCAGGTTTATGAAGGGACAGAGGATGCCTAGTTGTCTTAGTGTTTTTGAAACTTTTGCCCCCTCTGGCAGTTCTTACTCCAGTGTGGAGTTTGTTGAATATGGATACTGAGCTATGGGCATATTTAAATCTCTCCAGTCCTAAATTTGCTGTGGAAATAGGCTTTTTATGTGCTAGAAAAGATGTAGATTAATTTTGGTTACCCATACACCTTCATCACAGACACCTTTGAGCCTAGAATTTCAGATCAAATAACCTAAACTCTATGTAAACTTGTTCAGCTATGCTCTTTCATGATAGACATTTTGTTAGTCTGACTTCAGTTTTAATTGGCTAGTCATAGGTTTAAAAGTTTTTACTAAATAATGTCACTCTTCAAAGATCAGTTTTAATGCACAAGATGTCTTTGGAAATGATGGGTCTGCCAGGGTTTCCATGCTGGTGTATCTAGGGAGCATGTCAAATGTCCCTGGGGTGGGGGAATGGGGGATTACTTTGTGAAGATTTCTTGGAGCTGGCAAGGCTGATTTGATTGTGTCTTTAAGTTTAAGGCTGAATACTGAAGAATAGTTGCTGGCAGAGAGTTGTCTTTTAATCTCAGTATAGTCCTTGTGGTTGAGGATGCCTGTGACTTCTCCTTTATCTCTTGGTTTGATCATTATTTGACTGGTGAATCTTTGGGACTGTATGGCTTTTCTCTCCAAGAGGCTTGTATAATATTGTTTCCAACTATAGAGCTGGTCCAGTAAAAGTCACATAATTTGTTGCACACCATGTGACCCCAAATAAAACACACACCTTGTTCTTGTAAGGCAGCATGTAGAAAAAATATTTTTTTCAGTTATGGCATACTTTTTTCAGTATGACATAGAGTTGGTCCTCCTAGAAAGTGTGTCTAGGAAGTGTGGCATCTTAAAAGACAGTCTGGCTTAGGCAGCAGGAGCTTCCTGGTGTGGCAGAACACCAAGAGGCTAGGCACCAGACTCTTGCAAGGGCAGTAGCAAGGCTGTTACTTCTTTGCTGTAAACAGTTCTTCATATAAGTTCCTGTGAATACTGAAGTGTTGTTTCCACACCACAAGTCTCATCAAGATACTAGCAGCAGCTCATTTGCCTTTAGCTAGCTTAATAGGTCCTTCAGGCACATGCTACAGTGCTCAGCCAATAGCTGCGGTTGTAAGAAGGTTAACCCTGGACTCTGCTCCTTCTGCTGGCTGGGCCAGAGGCAAGCAGGAGCTATTTGGCAGCCAGTAGAGCACAGTGACTGCATGCTTCTTATCAGGGGTAGGTGCTGTTAAGGCCTAGGCCCTCTCCAGCCTGGCAACTTCCCATGTGAATGACATCAGGGTGAGGAGAGGTTGACGCTATCCCCCAGCTGCTCTCTCGTGTTATTTTTTTCTCACCCGCCATGACTTTGATCTTTCTTTTTAGATAGGGAGCTTGTTCGCTGAGTGACAGGCCTTGGCCTGTTGGAGGAATCTCTGTGGGGCTGTTTCCCTTACACCCCACCCATACCACTTCCCAGATATTAACTTTATTCAAATGTTTGTTGAATTTCTTCTCTAGGGAACTGACTCCCTATGCCTGAATTGTGAACACTCCTTAGGTGGCCAGGGTCTGGCTCAGGTCTATTCCATGCTGCCATTCTCACACGAATCATCTACATGACTTGTCCATTGTATCCCCAGAGTACACTGGCCACTGTCCCTTCTCACATTCAGGGGTTGCCACCCCATACAATATGTTAGCCAATTCAAACAGGTAAGTTCATTTTAGTCTGCCCCATTATTCCAGAGATAACCCCACTTTTGCCAGGGCACTATAGCATTCCAAATATGAACCCAAAAGGAAAAAAAAATAACTTAACTATTCTCTTTCCTCTAGGGCTAAACCTTTCCCCACTTTTTATCAATTCAGTCATGGGTCTTCACTACAACTGAGGCAAAGAAAATCAACTCAAGCCTCTTTCCATCTTTTAGTCAGGGATGATTCTGCACCATCAGTTTACATGGTCAGTCCCTTCCCTGGCTGAATCAATTGCCATGGGCAGGCACTGGTTCAGGTTGTCATGTTCCCAGGAGGCAGGTTTCCCAAGCCGCACACCCTCCCTGAATTATCAGGTACCTGCTTGGTCTGGATCTTCCCTCCTGCACCTGATGAGCTAGCCCTGCAGCTGGGGATTTCAGCATTTGTGAGTGCTCCTCAGACACCTGTGCCTTTTGCTGCACACCCTCCTCACACAACTAGCTGCCGGCTGGCACCAGCCAGGGAGTCCTTCCACATCTTTGCTCCATAGATGCCACTGTCTCTCTCCAGCATCTGCTCTCTGGGGCTGGAAGTCTTGGCCTGCCCTCCCCAGCTGCCAGTCCCAGTAGAGCATTCACTCTGGCAGTGCAGTGCCGTGCTCTGGGCTCCAGCTGCATTCTTTCTCATGCCTGGGGTAAGTGGAGGATGATTATTAGGGCTGTGCAAAGCTTCAGTCGCTGATTCGATTCAGCAGAGATTCAGCCTGATTCAGTGGCCGAATCTCCAAATCCAAATCGGATCAGGAGACCCTTTAATCTCTCTGAATTCAATCGGAACCCTCTGAATCGATTTGGAGAGATTTGGAGAGATTCGATGATTCGAATATAGATACAGCTTTAAATGTTTTTTCTACATACCTCAAGGTATCAGGTAGCTCGTGAATGCTGAGATGCTGGGAAGGATGGAGCAACCCACGGAAGTGCAGGTGGGTCCCCAGCGTGCTTGGTGGTGGACCCTCCCCCTAGCCCTTGGCTCAGCGACTGGTGCTTCCTGGGTCTGTGGAGCCACCCAGAGTCCCCCTGCAGCCCATCGCTGAGCTGGCTGGGCATGGAGGGGTCCCCCGTTCACTCAGCGGTGGACCTGGAACTACTTCTGGTCCACTTCCGGGTCTGCTGCCACACACACTGGGGCCCCCCACTGCATTCCTGTGGGATGCTCCATCCACCTCACCATCGCAGCATTCACGAGAGGTGTCTGGTATCTCAAGGTATGTAGAAAAAACATTTAAAGCTGTGTTTATGCCTGAATCACCGATTCTCCAAATCAGCATCGAAACTTCAGATTCAGCCAAATCGAATCGGGACAGTGATCCAAACCAACGAATCGAATCACAGGCCCCCAATTCAGGCCGAATCCAAATCCAAATCTAGTATGGCCCATTTCACACTCCCCTAATGATTATCACTCTCAGGCTTCTTCTTGCCCCCAGAGCTTTTCCTCTTACACTTCTATTTCAGTGGGGGGGAAGAAACCCACTTCTCTTCTTAAGATGCATATCCTAATTTTGGAGGGCTGATTCTGGGGAAAATGATGAGTATGGTATGTGAATAAAGTACAGTAATACCAAAACCAGATCTTGCATCTGACCTATTACTTGGACCATCACAGTTGCAATAACACTACAACATTACTATCTCTAATAGACCTCACTGAAACGTGATACTTACATATATTCTACACAGTCTTAAAACTGCCAACCATAGTACCCAAGCACCTTCCATACCAAAATTAATAGCAATAGCCAAGTCTCTAGTGAACTCTGGAATCTTTCATATTGCTCTCTTTTTGGGCAACAAAAATGGTTAGTGGGCTAGGGCACATGACTTTTTAGGAGAGGTTGAGGGAACTGGGCTTATTTAGTCTGGAGAAGAGAAGATGGAGAGGGGATTTAATATCAGGCTTCAACTCCCATAAGGGAGATTCCAAAGAGGATGGAGCTAGACTGTTCTCAGCGATGACAGGGCAAGGAGAAATGGTCCCTAGTTGCAACAAAGGAAGTTTAGGTTAGATATCAGGAAAAACTTTTTCATTATGAGGGTAGTATAACACTGGAACAGGTTACCCAGAGAGGTTGTAGACTCTCCACTTTGGAGGTTTTTAAGACCTGGCTAGACAAAAACCTGACTGGCATGATCTAGTTGGGGATGGTTCTAACTTTGAGGGGTTGGACTAGATGACTGCCTGAGGTCCCTTATAACCCTAATTTCCTATGATTTTATGATTTCAATGAATCAATGTTGTCATTAAGAAGAAATATGTTGTGAACCAACAATGTAAATGTAAATTTTATTTTTTTACATTAAAGAGAGTTCTCCTGAGTGAGATGCAGAAGGGATACTTCCAACATGGTGCTTTCCTAGTAAAGAATTCATTGCCTGGTTATTTACAACTGGAGAATTATCTGGATGTAACTATCAACTTCAGTGTACTTTGTTTCCTTTGAGAAAATTATTAGCTAAAGTCCAATAAATTGAACATAAGGTCCCCTTAAATCTTTCCACATTAGAGGCTTTATGGCCACTGATAGAAAAAATAACATGAATTGTTAGACTGATGAACTTTTCACGATAGAAATATCACATTTTTAGAGGTTCATACCAAAAGTGAACCCCAAATTTCAAAATCATACTTTAAAAAATGCATTTCAAGGAAAATCAGACCCCCCTTCTCCCCCTGAAAAAAAGACTAAACCTTCTGGTGATCTTGAAGGGAAAGGTCAAAGGCAAAATTAAGGATCCCTTTCAAATGATAGTATACAGCTCTATTCATAATGAATGAGTGAACCAAATTCTACTATCCTAGCATGAAAAGAACATGGAAATTCATTGTATCAGTCACTCTGTTACAGATGTCTGCATTATCTTAGATTGCATTCCTCCAGTGACAAATTCTGTTGTTCAGAAATATTGCTCCTTTGTGGGAGACTTTGTAGAAATCAATATTACAGTTATAGTCCAATGCATTGTTTGATATTAAAGACTTCATTATATAGAGTCTTACATTCCTAGTTTCTCTTTCTCTGCTCCCTCAGGAGAGTAAACCCAGTGGGAACAGCTGCTAAATCCACTAACTGATTGTGGATGCATCTTCCTGGAGACATGCTATTATCCACATGTAATGTACCCTTTCTCTCAGTGCTGTGCATTATGTTTGCCAGACATAGGTGCTTCTTTCAGTGCCACTTTTGTATAATATTGATTGTTTTTGTTTTGGAGCCTTATTTCTAGTTATTGAAGAATAAAGAATTATCTCCCAAATCCCTCAGAGCGGGTGGGGTCTGCAACCTGGTGACTTCTGTCTTACACTAACACAAATAATTGGTTACCTACCCTATGGACTCTGTGTTGTGCTCCAAGGTGGCTGGTCCAAGAGTAGGCTGTCCCACTCCTTCCTCCTCTCCCTCCCTCCTGCCCACCACACCTGTTGAGAAGATTTGTGTCTGTCTATCAAAGCAGCACAATCCTTTATATCAGGATCAAGCAAAGATGAAGAGCCATAAAAGCTAAGGTATAACCAAAATACAGTCCTGGGCACAGTTTGCTTTCCTGACTTTTTGGGTAACTGTTCTAAATTAACCCACAGAGAGAGCACATAATGTCAGTCTGTTGAATGACAGAGGCCCTCAGTTAATGGCCAAAAAAAAAAAAAAAAAATGGTAAGGATGTGTGATGGGAGAAGGGAGATGTTTCTTTGCATGAGAAACATGATGAATGTGTTAAATTCTGTACTCCTCAGTATACCAAGATATGCAAAATAACTGTGAGCAATATTAATAAAAACAAGGGAGGAGATTTTTAAAAGCACCTGTGGGACTTAGGAGCACAATATACACTGGCTTTCGGATGCAAGGAGTTAGTTACTTTTGAAAATCTTCCCTGGGAAGTCGCATAACAGGACTGCTCCGTATTAAGATGCAGAATGGGATAGTTTATGGGTAGGAAAACAGTCAGAGTTGTGTTAGTTCCTAATCTATTCATTACAAGGGCCATTAATTTTCCTTTCTGGCATAACACAAATGACAGATGGGGTCAGGAATGTACGTTTTTCCCTATGGTATAATATTGCCCACCTGACTAGGTGAATTATGAAGGATTTTCTATCTTTTCCTTTGTAACACACTGCAGGGGCCACGGCTTGAGGTGTGGTGCCAGAGTAGATGCATTGCTGGCCTGTTGTAGTTGGGCAGTTCCTATGTAGCTATAAAAGACTTCATGGCATGTGCCGCTTTTTATGTTTTACCATTAACATCCCTGCTTCCCCAAGAACAATCTACAGTTCTTGACAAACTATGACCAGAGGAAAACCAGGAAGGTCATTCAGAGAAACTTTGGCTTTTTGAAAAGGAGATTCCAAGTGGGCATTAAAAATACATAACCCTAATATAGAACTGTGTGCGTTCAAAGCAGGGTACATCCATTAGCTAATCAATCTTCACAACAGTCCTGCGATACAGACATTATCTGTTTTACTGGGGCTAAGTGCAGACATTCAGGGGGGCTAGGGGGATATTCAATCACATTAAAAATGGCCACCTAATCTAAGGTAAAACAGGATGGGGAGGACCAGCAGGGGGAGTTGTGGGGATGGGGGGAAGCAGGCTTTTGGGGGATCAAGGGTCTGTGGGAGAACGGTGGGGGGGAGCAAGAAAGATCCATGGCAGGGAGTGGGGGAGAAGGAGCGATGCACAGGAGTGATTGGGGGGTCAGTGCAATCTGTGGGGGGCATAGGGTCAGGTGCAACCCATGGGAGTAATGCGGGGTCAGGGTAGGAAGCAGCATCCACAGGAGCCATCATGGGGGCAGACAGTATCCATGGGAGTCTGGTAGAGTCCAAGAGGAATTGGAAGGATTAGGAGGCCTTGTGGGATTCAGGGGGACTTGTGGAGGACCAGGGGCTATTTTTAGCCCCCCAAACTCTCCCCTCCAGTGAACCTATCCTTCCCGCTTCTCCCTTCACTAATACCTACTCCCTCAGCTCCCAGCAGCAGCAAACCGATGGCACTGGGAGTGACTAGATGGATGGAGGGTTTGGGGGGAACTAACTGGTCCATGGAGGAGGGAGAGGAGGATTGGGGGTGGGGCTCTAGAAATAGCTCTGTGCCAGGGAGCAGTTAGGAAAAGTGCAGCCCTGGGGCTGGGGCCATTGGCTGGGTTTTGCCAGCCCTGGGGCTGCACAGGTAACTGCACTAACCTAGATTGATTATGTTTGAGCGTACTTTGATCCTGGTCTATCTTAGATTGGATTCCACCCTTTTCGATTGGCCTGTGTGTATGGCATTTCTGTACAGTTATGGGTTTAGATCAATTTCCAAGCACTGAGACTGGGTCAAAGTCTAAGGTCCACCCAGGGGCAAATGAAGTTAGATTGGATGGCCATTTTTAATACAATCTAACCTCTCCCTAACCCCTGCAAATGTCTGCACTTAGCCAAGGATGGCAACTAAAGCACAAAAGTGAAGTGGTTGACCTGAAGTCCTACCATGAGTAGATTTCAGGGCTAGGACTAGAATGCCAGACTTTTTGACTACCAAAGTTAAGTTCATTCCTCCAGACAACACTGCCTCCAAAGTCTTACATTGGAGTTTGAACAGTATTAATGCAACTTTAATAATATGTATGCATATTTCATGTCTCCACCATTAGGACACAGATTCCTAAGACTAAAAATAATAGACAGAGAGATACAATTGTGAACTGTGCAGAACTGATGCATAGGGTAGAGAAGCACCATGCAGTCTGAGATGCAAGATCTTTTCCTGAGGTAGGCAAGAGTCATTTCTTGAAGTTGCTGTGTTTTTTGGGAATGTGAATTATGTTGTAGATTACAATCAGGTGTAAGTTTAGTTTCCATTTTCTTTTTCTCAAATACCTCCTACATATGTTCTCACACCTGTATAGATTACACTATTGAATTGGATACGTCATTCCTGCTTACTCTGTCAGCATAAATTTGCATTGTCATGTTCACAATGGGCTGTTTTTTACCCTGCCCTGATCTCATTGTCTGCTGGCTATGCTATACCTTGTAGAGAATGGCTCATAAATATGACTTTCCTCTTTCATTTTACTTCCTGAGTGGAAGAATATGGCTAATTTTATGTATTTTCCTCTCAAGTATTAAAGGCCAGATTGTGACTGGAGCTAGATGCTGCAATACTGTATGAGTGTGTGTGTGTGCATCTGTGTGAGAGAGAGAGTGTGAGAGAGAGAGTGTGAGAGTGTGTGTGTGTTTCCGTATAGGAAAGAATGACAGCCCCTCCCTACCAGATGGATTATCAGACCTGATGAAGTGTGAATAAATGTTCCCACATTTTGCCTGAAGCTACTGGAGAATCTTCCTTAGCTTAAGACCTAATAGTCTGTGTTTTGCATAGAGGGGCTGGGCTTTTAAAAAATTCCCAGTCACATCAGTGACTTCAGCAGCTCCAGAGTTAAAACCAATGTGCTTTGAAAATGCACATATGAGATCCTGAATTCTGTTCCTGCTTAAAACTCTGAATCTGTTTTTCAAGATGTGTGGAGTTGCATTGTGCACACAGATTATTACAGAGGGAAGAAGCCTTCTCCCTTCCACTAATAGAGACATATACCATCTAGTGGTAAGATAATTTAACAAATACAAGGAACATTCTGATCTCTGTCTCAGGTAGAGGCACAGGTTGTATGGTGCTAAGTAATAACTACTGTTATGCTGAGAGAAAAAGAATTATGGGTAAATGACTTTTCAAATTTAGAAAGGAATAGCAGGTCAAATAATTTGAAAATACCCAAAAGGTTCATCTGTATTAACTACAGTGGCATTTAGACTGCACTAGCATCAAGAGACCTTTAAAGAAATAACAAAATCTTTTCTGTTCTTTTCCTTCAAATAATGTGCATTGCCAGTGTAAAAATGAAACCATAAAATTGCATGTGTGTACCCTCTTTGTATCATCTGTGTCATGTTAGCTTAGTGAACTAGTCATCTGTACTTACTCTTTGCCCTGCAGTGTCAATTTAGCTTATGAAAACCTGTTTCATGAGTTCATACAGTCATGCTTTCATTGTGTTGGCCTAACTAGCCTCTGTGTATTGACAAATGTAACAGAAATATTTACATAGGATCCATTTTTTTTCAGCCTGACTCCAATTTAAAAAATCCTAAGGTTTATATAAGACCAATCTATATGAACTGTCATGAGCTCTGTTTTGATTCTTAAAATAGTGTTTCCCCCCTCCCTGCAGTTTCATGAGTGATCTTATAATAAAAACTCATTGAAATGTTCCAAGAGGCAGTGCTTTCACAAGAACAGTATTCAATCTCACATAACAGAGATCTATATTAAGATTTGTAGATTGGTTCTAGATAGCATGCAGGCATCACAATGGCTGACACTAAGGAGGCATTCCTCCCATTATTGTGCTCAGGTACTTGTGCCAAATGTATCCTTGGCTGAACTGAGTTGTGTGGTTTCAAAGGAGAAACAGCTGGAAAATGTTGCTGTTTCTAGAGGTAGCTGATGTTTTCCAAATTTTGAAATTCTTAAAAAGAACCCCCCCAAAATCTTGTCAAAATTCCAATAAAAACATTTGGATGAATAAATTGTTCCCGTTTTTCAACCATCTGGAGCTTTTGTTAGGTTACCTGAAACCATTCACACTTGTGGAGTGGGACTGGAGCATATTTTTGTGTACTTTCCACATTATAGGGCTTGCTTGCACTCCCTCAGGCAGGTCTGACAATCCATCCCAGAGCAAACAGAAGTGGACAGATACTATAGAAGGGAGAAACTTCAATAAGTAGAAAAATGTAGCTCATGATCTATGAAGACTTTTTACTTAGTTTAGACCCTCATATGGGGCCCTATCCAAAAGGACCAATTAAGTCACCTGGATTGTCCCACTGACTTCTGTAGGCTTTGCATTAGGCCCTTAGCTCGACAACTTTGCTTTTTGCTTTATCCTAGATCTGATCATTCAGAGCCAGCAAATCTCTTCTCCTCAGTCATTTACTGCAGTGGCAGTGCACTTCTGAACATGGGTTTGGGAGGGGAAAATCCATCATAAACCATATGGCAGCCAGTTAAAGCTCTGGATCATGAGAGCTGATTAAACTTTCTTTAAAATGTATGTAATTGCAAATATATACATTGCTTTGAATCGGTGAAAAGATGCCATCCAAGGCAATACAAACTTTGTTAGAGGCTTGCCAGGGATTATATCTTATACATATAGCCTATCAAGTGTCCTGTTTTTTGTCCTATGTGGTTGCATTGTGGTGGTTCCCTTATTAATAACTCCAAAACCCATTATAAAAAATCATGTAATGGTGACAGAAAATAATGCTATAACCCTTGAGCCTAAGATATGATTCAACACAATGTTAAATGCATGCATAACTACATTTGTGAGTAAGCCAATTGATTACAACCCATTTGTCTGAAGTAATTCAACTCATTTTCCTTAAAGTTAGCACTTCCTTAAGTATTTAGTTGAACTGGGGCATTGAGGCCTTGTATTCTCTCCAATACACAAGATGGATTCCTGCAGGGTCTGACACCAAGACTCACTTGCAATGATACTACTGTCATGGAACATATGCTTCTAAGGAAGTAACATGTTTCTGAACATTTTACCCACTAACATGAATTATTATTATTAATGCTGAGACCCTTTAAAAATGAACAAACACTTCTTGTTGCTGCAGGGCATGCAGAATTTTAAAGACCAGATCTATGCTTAGTATTACATATAATGTATTATTTATAATAACGTGGTTCCTTCTCCAGCACAAGTGCTACCTCTCTGATGAGTGATCGCAGAATTCTGGGCCTTCAGGCCAGCTTCCCAGTGGAGGAGCAAAGAATGATGTTGAGTCGGAGAATATCCTTAATACAGCTGGCTTTCACTATGTATGCACACCTTTCCTGAAAACCAGGCAATGCACAGACAACCCCCTCTTTTAGAAATATTTCATACCATGCACTAAATGCCTACTTCCCAGGAAACTGCACTAGCCTGAGAATTTCTTTCAAACACAGAATAAAAGGAGAGAAAAAAATATTTTCTATCTGCCATGGCATGTCTCAGAAGACCACTGTGTAAAAGAATGAAGGGTGAGGCAGCATTTTTTTGAACACTAAACAATTGCTTGCACCCTTTAAAAAATGGCCTGGTGATGTATAATAGTACTATCCTTTGACTTCTGGCATTTATACACCCACATGCACTTATGTGCATGATTACATACACACACAGATACACACACTTTAATAACAGTATACAGATTTTGTCCTGAGCTTTTGTTTTCCTTCGCTACAAGAATTTTCCTTAAATTGAAGGTTGAATATGATCTGCAAGATCATCTTATTGTAACCTTATGGGGTGAGTTTGAAAAAAAAAAGGATAAATGGTAAAGGCAGATGGTAAGGTGTTCATGACAAGGAGAGTCTGTTTGTTATAGACAATGCCTAACACAAAGGTGCTGTGGCTCTTTGGCACTCCTGGAATACAAATTAATTCATCATGATCATAATCATCATCATAAATAATAACAATGATAATAATAATAACAACTTTGGAAGTCTTCTTGACATTTCTCTGCATAGATGGAATAAAGTAAATATTGTGCACCTGATTATTTTGGAAACATCCATCAAGAAACTGTTGTATACCAGGAAATTGTTATTCAGCTTTGAAAGCTAGTAATTTCTTTTAATGGCTGATGGTGTTATTAGCCAGTGACCGCTATCTCAGGGGATGACCTCTATAACACTCCTAATTCCAGTACTTTGACTTTGTGGCTTCTGGCTGATGTTATGGTGTTGTCCTTGCTCCTAAGATCACTTGGTCTCCTTAACTCTGCTGCTGTCTCTTGTTAAGGCTGACCTCACTTGGTAGGAAGGCGGTAGATCAGTTTGCAGCTCCAAAGGGTATTGGCTTGACTTCTTTATTAAACTACATTCTATGCTTACTTATTTAACCACCATCTCCTCTTCTCCATTCCTTGTTTCATCTCTCATGGGAAAGGCAGGAAGCTAACCAGGTAAGCACACGTAGGCCATAAACATGTTTATGTTGGACTGGATAGTGGGATCTTAGCCAAATTAGGAAATAAAGGAGGGGCACATGAGGGGGTCTGTGTGCGTCCTCTTTTAAAGGTGCCTGTTGGTCTAGGAAACTGTGTCTGGAGTCTCAGGCAGGTCTGGTACCTCACAGTGCCTTGTACCTCACTGTGCCTGGTGTCTCTAAGGACTGCCAGGGGTTTTTCCTCTGAAGTGTAGACCCCACCATAGGACCCATCCTTAAGATACCTCCAGGCTAGGACGATAGTGAATACTTTACTTGAGGATACCTTTAAAAAAAGTCAATGACATTTTATCTGGGGTCTGATAAACCTCTTTTCAGATGCTAGATGAGGGCCTTGCAATCTCTACTCCTTTGCAGAATGCAGTAGCTCTTTTCCCTATACTATTGCCATGACAAAAATTAAGCCAGACCCCCATGCTCTACCTTTTTGCTCTACCCCATGATCTACCTTTTTGCTCCCAGGCTTAGAGAGTTATGCTTTTATACATTAATACCCATAAATAATCTAGGAAACTATAACTTGAGAACATGCCTAATTTCTCTTGGGTAACATTTGTGATCTGCTGGGCTGTCCTTGCTGATGGTTCCCATAACTTTATTGTCAAAGGGCTCTTTGATGTAGAACTTATTCCATGCTCTCAGTGGGCACATCTACACAAGACACTAATTGTGCAGTAGCCTAATAACACTGCACAGTAGCGTGCCAGGCAAAAACCATGCTAATATGCTACTTGCAGTAATATTAGGCTACTGCACAGTAAGTGTCGCTAAAAAGCCATGTGATGGTGCTACTGCGCAGTTGTGCGAATTATTGCGTATTGCTTTAGTATTTGGTTAACCAAGTACTAAAGTTAATGTGCCATAACTACGGCATGAGTCCAGTTTGTGGTAAACTTTAGGGTATGATGGCCTACCCATATTTTTTTGATTCATCAGCAGGTGGCAGGTTTACACTTTATTAATTTTATCTGTTTATTTCTGATAGGGAACTTGAGTGGTACAGTAGTTTTAACTACAGATGCATTCAGTTTATAAAGACAATAGATATGACATTTATTTAGTTTATATCCCTTTTTTTTCAATTTTAAGAGAGACTTTTTTATTATTTATTATGATTTAGTGGGGTGGGAGAATCAACTTTGGAAACTGAAATTTCCTTGGAAGCACAGCCTATGTGCTTGTAACAGAAAATCCAAAATGTTGAAAGAATATCAGCCTTTACCAAAGCTTAAGTGAAAGTGTCATTATTTTTATCATATCCCTGCAATGACATTAAAAAATCAACCTAGTAACCTATGGTGCTATTCTAATTATGCTGGCACAAGCATAATTGAATTCATATTGCTGTAACAACAAATAATGTCAGTGTTGGCTGTAATCGTGTTAAGACCTATACATAAAATAATTAGCATCTTTATATTTGTTAAATAGGGGTCTCCTCTAGGTCATCTTAAATGAGATTTTGGGGCCTTCTAAAGCTTTTGCAGAATGAATATCTTGAAATAAACATCCTTGGAAAAGACGAAAAGGAGAGAATACCTGATTATAAAAAGAAAGCACCTCAACATTTCTTTTACACAGTTTTGTTCCCTCTTCTGGTCAATAACAAATGTATTGAAGTGCAAAGAATCAAAAGAGATAGCATATGATAGAAGCAGTTTTTGTATCTCTGCCTTCATGTCAGAGAGAGCTGCCTCACTAGCTTTGAAAAACCTGACAGGTTCCTGCAGGCCTTTATTCATTTATTGGACATTTCTATGTTACTTGGGCCTAAGATGGACTGATCATCCAAAAAAAATTTGCATGAAGAACACTGAAGCAGTGTACAGACGAAAGATATAATTCTCAAAAGTATCTAAATAACTTAGGTCACTCTGGGTGCATCTATATGTGCAATTAATTCACAGCAGTGAAGTATATAGTGTTGGAGTGTATAGCTCTTGGGCATAGTGTTTGAATGTGTGCCTGGGACCGCAGCATGTTGAGCTGGGTCAAAGCAGCCCCACTTGACAGAGGACCTGGGGTGATGGGGGGGATCAGCCTGCCAGCCTGGGAAGCTGGATGGGACACGAGGGTGCTCCAATGCAGGGCTAGCTGGCAGGCAGCCCCTGCTCTGAAGCACCCTCATGCCCCTGCCAGCACCGTCAGAATCTGCACATGCGTTGCTGCGCATTAAAACATTGTGCTGCAGGATATTACAGTACTTGTATTCACAAGTACTAAGCTGTGGTGGAGTTTATTACTGCAACCTAATAGGGCTGCACATGTAGATGCTGAGACGTTTACTGAACTAATTAGCAGGGATCTGGATTTTCTGTTTGCCATGGCAAAATGTGGTAAAATCGGGATTTTCTCATTTTAAGGAGAAAAGCCTGGATTTTCTTCTTTAAAGGAGAAAAATGCAGGAAATGGTGGGTCTCCCCTTGGAGGCTGGCAGAGTTCCAGCCTGCAAAGGGCTGGGGGAAGTAAGACAAGGGCAATCAACAGGGGGTGCTATGTGTATGTGCATGGAGAGCAGCTCCCTGCAGGTACGTTGGGGTTGGGGAGGGATTTGAGCCCAGGACTGGAACGCACAGCTGCAGGGCCCAGGTGGGAAGCAGGATGGGGCCATGAGTGGCTTGTCTGGAGGGTGGGAGGGGGGCTGGCACAAGGCTAGGGCAGGTGCGGGTTGCCTGCTCTACGCGTGGGCTCCCTACCCTGCAGCCCTTTCCCTTGGGCCTCTGGAGCCCAGTGGATGGGGCCTGGTGTGGCAGGGCAGAGAGGGGTATGTGGGGGAGTTCAGTGCCAATGCTGCAAGTCCTGTGCTACCCTGGTGAGGCACCCCATGCCCACCCAGCAGCAGCGGGGCAGCGGCAGAAGCACAGGGTGGCATAGGGCTTGCTGCAGCAACAAACTTCCCCACTGCTGCAGCAGCCACCACCTCCTGTGGGCAGCAGTCGAGGCTCGGGTGCTGCTGCAGGAGACAGGGGGCTGCAGACCTGGGTCCCTGGCCCTGTAGACCTAGCATCTGGGAGTCCCTCTGGCAGGGCTGGGGGGCCAGAGGGCTATGGTTGGGGAGTGAGGAACCTGGACCTGTATCCTGGTAAGCGAAGGGAGCAGGGGGAGTTCTGCTTTTCCATGATAAAAAACCCAAAATCAAACACCAAAATTTATAAGTATTTAGAATTATTTTGTTATAGTGATTTAGGCACTTGTAGGCTTTCAAATTGCTTTAAAATCGTAAATATATCAATTAAACATTGCATTTAAGGGATACCTATTGATACCTATTTATGTAGGTTTCATTTTAATTGTGGATATGGGGGTTGTTAACCAAAGAATTTTCAGTTTTATTATAGAATTTGTGATTTTAAACAGAGAAAACCAAGATCCCTGCTAATTAGGCAGCTCCACAGTAAATGTCTTGTGTAGATGCGCCCAGAGAGATCACTAGCTTACTGCACCCAGTGGTGGTGCCCTCAAACACAGCGTACAATTTAATAAATATTAAAGCCTGGACTGGAAGCAGTACATCCATATCTACTCTGTGCTAAGTAGCATTCCTGAGAGTCCATGTGGAAATATGTATGAAGATGCACGTTTCAGTGTGCTGACACCAGGTACAATAAGTACAGTTAGCACTGTTTAAAAGAACTCATTTTAGGGCAAATACATAATCTGGTGATTTTACTGTTGTGAAAGATGACTGACTCCAGAAATTAGCAATATTCAAAGGAACATTTATTTTACATGTATATTCATAATGAAAACATCCACCTTTTCATTACAACACATAAAAATTGTACAGGATATAAAACATTATGCTACATAGCATAGGCCAACTACTAATTACATGGGGTTAAAAGTGTGGGGTTAAGAAGACATTTCCTTTGTGTATAGGTTATTCCATAATTGTCTGTTACAGGAACTCATATCTTCTCCTAAGGGATTTACTAATGATATCTGGCATAAATAAGTGTGGTGGTGTGGTTCCTAGTCTCTCCAACCCAATATGGAAACTTCTGTGGGCATTGGCGACGCATAGGGGGTGCACGTGGGTGCATGTGCACCCCCGGAGTGTGGCGGTGTACTGCCTGAGAAAAGGGGCCACTGACACTGCTGGCGGTGCCTGTGGGCAGTTGCCACTTGCCATTTCCCCCCCCCCCCACTTGCTGCCAGTGTCTGCGGGTGGTTGCCGACTCCTGGTCAGTGCTCACCATCCCCCCGGCTCCCCTCTGCTTCCAACAGAGCTGGTGGCATCTGCGGGAGCTCACCGCTCGCTGCTGCCACGCTCTTGCTGCTGCCACTGTGCTCCCGCTGCCGCCATTGCTCTCCGGCTGCTGTGCTCCCACAGCTGCTGGGGACACATGTCATTCATGCCTGTGGGTGCACCTATACATGTGCTTTAATGCACAATAGCCTGTGTCAGCGTTTCCCAATGTTTTTTATCTGATGGCACACCAGCCGGACGTGGAGCGGGGGGGCCTGGCCAGGGCACGGTGGCAGTGCGGGGCCACGATGGCAGCACTGGTTGGAACCACCCCCTCCCCCCACAAGATTCCATGGCACACAGCACACCGGTTGGGAAACGCTGGCCTATGTTACTGAGTATTAAAGCATGATGTAAAAAACCGGTACAATTATGCTAAGGTGCAATTATGCTAATGTGCAGTAACATAGGCTACTGTACATTAAGTGTCACTTAAAGAAGGTGCGATTTTGGTACTGCACATTAGGGCAGCCTAATGCACAATTATTTAGTACCTCTGGTTTTTTGTACACATGCTCCGGGAATGGTGGTGGGGGGGGGGGGGGGGCAGCACTTTAATTAGAGCAGCTCCAAGAGCTGCTATAATTAAAACACAGGGAGCATTTTGTGTATCAGCACCTGTATGCTTCAAAATGGTGGTGGGGGTGCTTCAACTAAAGCTAGTCAAACAAGCTTTAGACAAAATGCCTCCACAGCCATTTTGAAGCATGGGGATGCTGATACACAAGAGAAGAGGCTGGCTGGAGCACGGTAATTACCACACTCCAGCAGATTCAATTGAGTCTGCTTTGACCTCTGTTTTTACAGCACGGCAGAGTAGCCTACCAGCTTGTGTATAGGCACCCTCACATTGGAGGTACTAAATTTAATACACATTAGGAAAAATGTATTAATGCATGTGAAGATGTGCTCTATGTTCCATAAATACTTTGGGAGAAATTCTGACTCCATTCAAGTCAAAGGCAAAACTCTTACTGCCGTAAATGGGGCAGCATTTTACTTGCTGAGTTTTTCAAAACTCCTGAAGTGACTTTTAGAATTTTTAATGCTGTATATCTGTAACTTTTACTCTACCAAGGATCTTGGAAAGTATTCATTAGTCCTTTTTCTAAGTTTATAGAATGAAAGTGGGCATAACTTTGATTTTACAGTTGTCTACTTTGCTTTGGATAAAGCTAGAATTTGCTCAACCACTTGATGAAGTTCAAAAAATTGTTATCCAATGTTCTTTTAATTTTTGGACTGTTTGGTAAAGAGTTGGGAGCCAGGACGGTTTGAAAAAACAGGCATTTATATCAAGTCCAGGAACACACAGCCCAAATTAAGTCTCATCAGGCTAGTAAAAACATCTAGTTTTGATTAATGAAGCTGGAGCTTTTGGTTCAATGCCTGCATCATACAGTTTCTTCCAGTGTGACCTTGAGATAAAGTCTTTCATTATCATCTCTATACTCCCTCTGTAAAATGGGGATAAAGCCCATATACTTTTCTACTTAACTATGTTTCACTCTTCTTTTATGCCTCTTGTTCATATTAGGTACATAAATCAATTCTGTTTCTAAGCAACATTTCTAAGCTTTAGCCACACTTGACGAGAGCTCCTCCCCACTCTTTACCTTTCACACAACTCATAACTATTCTTTTTTACATCATTTTGTAGCTTATCCTTTAGTTCATACACCTGCTAGAATCACTCTCATGTGCAATATCAAACCTAATTATGCAGAGATCATGGCGGTTGAGTTACCTCCTTTGGGTCTGGTTCTGCATCCCTAACTCACATTGAACAAAACTAACAAGTAGTCCTAATTAGATTTCAGTTGTCGATCAAATATTTGTTTATCCTAAGCACACTCGGATGGGCCATTCAGCTAAAGCTGGGCAAAAATTTGGGGACAAAGAATCTAATTTGCTGAAAAAATATACTGTTGGGGCAACTGAAGGCGTTAGCACATTTAGCCTGAGTTCAGAACGTAGTTTTTGCAGAAACAATTGAAAACAAAGGGAAAATTAAAAATGAAACTTTTCAATGTTTCATTCCCAAATGATGTTTTGGGACCGAATTCACATAAAATATATTTAAAAATTAAAAAGTAAAAAAACCAACAACAACAAGAAACAAACAAGCAAGAAAACGCCCAAGTGAATTACTTTGGGGTTTTCAAGTTTTAGTTTTGGTGAGTAAGCCCAAACTCTTCCATTTCTGGTTGACCCATGCCAATTGTTTTTTCTTTTAAAATTTTGGTTTGGTTGTAAAACAACAGCAATCACACAGCTTTCCATTTAGCCAATTGCTTTAAAACATTGTTCATTTGCATTTTCAAACAGAAGATTAAATTTTTAATATACGGCTGCAAGTGAAATTATGAGTGGTCTTTAACTTGCAAAATCCAAAAAAGGCATTCAGAAATGTCTCTCTGTTGCTGCTACACACCAAACTATATGCAGCATGCAACCAACATGACCAGAGAAGAAATATATTCTACAGCTGCTTTTGTCAGGTCAGACACACAAGGATATTAGACAAGAGAAGTCTAAAGGGGGAAATCTTTAAACAATGTGCAGGAACTTTCTGCATCAGATTAGGAATCAAACATATAACAATGATTGCCAATAATGTATCAAACCATTAAACCTGCTCCGCACCCCAAACCAACACTCCTCCCCCCAACAAAAAAACCCAAAAAACCAAAAACAAACAAACCTAAACTAAACAGGTGACTGAAACTGAGTGCAGGGATCCTGTGATGTCTAGGCGCAAAAATCAAAACATGTTCACAGATACAGAGGCTATCTTCAAAGCTTGGTCCTTCATTCTGGAATGCAAATTTCTCTGGACTCAGTTTCTTTGTGAAACATGAAGTCCCAAGGTATATGGAGGGTCTAATATGTTATGCCAGGAAAAAATCCTATAACTATAATGCATAATTCCCTGAATAACATTTTTGATCAGAGTGACCCTATTTCATTTCCCACACCAAACTGAAAAGATGTTTTTTTTCCTTAGCTGGTAAGATCTGGTGTCTTTTCCCTGATCAGATGCCAATTCAGAACCACTTTTCCATCCAACCTCTTGGCTTGTATGTATGTCATTGAATCCTGGTGGGCAGAGGTGTTGAAAGGCTGTACTTATTAATCAGTGTGCTGTTTTCTGGGGACAAAAAGGAGAGATGCATCAACCTCTAGGCTCTTTAATATCACTTTTACTGTAGGTCTTTACTGATTTAATAGGTTTGGTATACTCAGGATAGAGGTTAGTGTGGATTGAATTAGACTTCAAAAGTACCTATTGATCACTCACTCTTCTTTACAATCATATTCTACAGATTTAGCAATTTACAAATTGCAAGCAGGATTTTGGATTGAGCCAGGTCTGGAGCATTGTGGTGTTGTGCTACCTTAGGCAAAGACGATTACACTTTTTACAGACCCTGCTTGGCAATTTTTCAGGAATACAATCAAATTTCTTTGTTAGACATTCTCTGGCACAGTGAAGACTCCTGTTATTAATTCATAAATTTCATCTGTCTTTTCCATTATATACTGGAACAGAGTCATATGTGCTATTGTCATTATTAATTATTTGTAGTGCCTAAAGGCTGGAACTGTGACCAGGGCTACAGTTAGCTGTAACATTTTTGACACAATGAACATTTGTCAAAATATGTTGTTTGGTAGCAGGTAAAATATTTCATGGAGATATATTGGAGTCTATGAGATTTTTGTTGGGAAGGCTTTCCAGTATTAACTATTTGACACAATTCCATTTCACAACTACCTTCCTCTCCCCGCCCAAAGCCCTCCCAAACAAACAAGCAACCAGCCTCCCCTCCCTGAAAAACCTCTTTCAAATGTGTAATCATGTTTGACTGCAGAATGAAGGCAAGTGTTGAGACCTCCCTGCAAAACAGAATTCTCATCCCCTAGACAGTTTTGATCAGGGTCCAGTTGCAGGAGGCATTGTAGAAATGCAACAAGAAGTAATCTTAGACTTAAAGTGTTAACAACCTTGGAGACAAAACAGAAAGAGGGAGAAGAAAATTACTGGTAATCGTATTTTGCACATGGGGCACTGCCATACAGTGAGATAAAGGGAATTTCATTCACTGTGACCTTAAGATTGTGGCAAGACTAGGAACTGAATTTGAATTCTCTGAAGACCCAAGCCAGAACTTAACTGTCTCCCCCATATAGTAGTCCCAGCAAAGAGGTTGAATGCTTCCCTTTGTGGTGTAAGAAACCAAGCTGCAAAATATCCATTCTGCAACTGAATTATTCAGTATCCTGCCATGAAATTCCACCTGATAACTGAAGACGGTCCAAAAAAAAAAGTCTTACACAAAGGGGAAAGAAGCAAGAGTTAACACGGGAAGTATAGAATCTCGCGAGGCAAAATTTGACCCAGAGCTTTCAAAATATAGAATTAGATATTGCAAATGGACAGGAATGCTTCAGGAATTCAGTGGAAAAATTACTCATTTTTCCAAGTACAAAAACTAAAAATGTATATTTTCTAATAGCCTTGCTTAGGTGCACCAATGAACATCTTCCTCCTCACAGTTCCATGATATGATGTTTGTGCAATGACACATGCAGTAATCACTAGTATACCACAGCTATCCTATCATTTGTAAGGAGTAATTCTAAAAGGAAAATTGCCAATAGGGAGCAATAGGAATTGGCAAGAATGTTTTTCTACTTGGGATTTTATACCTGTGAATGAGTTAGCAGCTTTCTTTGCAAAGAATTTTATTTTGGAGAATAAATTAAATGTCATGTAATATCAGTTTATCTGCATTTCTACTTGCATAAAGCCCTGGGATGAAATTTTGCCTGCACTGAAATCAATGGGAGATGTTTCACTGATATCAGTGGAGTCAGGATTTTGCCACCAAGCTATTGCCTATATCTTTCAGCAGAAGAAACATACCACATCTTCTGGTGCAGTGTCAAAATTGTGTCCAGTATTACTTGGATTAGTTTACCTTACTTTTAGATGTACTTTTAGATAGAGACTGGAACGCAAGCTATATAAATACACTTTATGAGAAACAGTGTAGGGTATATTATAAAGGCCTAATAGAGAGTTTGAAATGAAACCATCATTTTTGGATCCCTGTGGTTCAAACATATATACCAAACCATAATATACCAATAGTATGCATGAATCATTTCACAATCCCATTTTGATATGGGTTACCGTGAATATCATATCAGCTATTACCTCTTATTCTTCCATGATGATCCAATACTCTCTCCCAAGCATGGCCAAACCAGGTGCACTTCACAGAAAAGTTCGAGAAACATCTCCATGGATAACAATATACTAATATATCTCCTTGAAAAGTTTATTTTCCATCTTAGGAAGTTAATGGTTGGTTCATGCCATGATACTGGAGGTCTTGTATCATTATAGGTTTTTTCCCCTCTTTATATAATCATAGATGTTTTCTACAGGATTCATTTATTGAATCCTGCTTCCACTTCATCAAAATGATATCACATGGCAGCAAAATTCTGTGGATAAATTATGAATGATACAAAAATTACCTCCTTTGATCAAGTTTCTTTCTTAGAAAGCACCCGTGTTCCTGTGTCGTGAGAGGTTAAGCATGCATACCCAGCTGACACTCTCAATAACATTTGTTATTGTACATAGCTGTCAATTCATTCTTGTTTGTCTCCTTTTACCTAAACAGTCTTAGTCATTCCAGGATCTTTTTGCAAGAAATTCTTTGCATTCTGCCAGTCATGTACATTCCCTGTCTTTGGACTCCTCCTATAAAAGTGGTATGGAATAATAAATTGCCTCTTGAGTCAGAACTATATTTGAGACATAATTTGTCTTCAACACATGGAGTCACAATGTCCTTTGTCGAAACAGATTATGGATGCATTGGATTGTGCAGAAAGATTGATTCAGAGAAGCTTGAAAAACTCTTGTGGCCTACACATAAAAAGACTAGTATGTGGGCCCAGCAGAAATTGCTTGCTATGTGCAACTTATTTATAAAGATTTATAAAAAAATGAACAAATGCATGTAACACACAGGAAGGATTTCTCTCTTCGAGTAAGGAACACAGATGCGCTAGTGAGAAGCACATGAGATCGCTGTGGGGATGTGGAAATGCTTTGGGAAAGGATATGCTTTTCCAGGCTCAAATTGAGGAAACCACTTAAGGTCTGCCCACTCCAGCTCAGCAAAGCATTTATATACTCATGAAGTCATCCCCTGAACTGATGTGCTTTTCTGAACAGAAGAAAAGAAAAAGCGAGAGCGTGTGTGTATGGGTGTTTGTGCCCGAAAGCTTGCAAAGAACAATTTTTCCAACTATTTAGTTGGTCTAATAAAAGATACTAGATTTACCCAAAGAACTTTGTCTGCCTGTGTGCATGCGAGCATTTTGGTGTACATGTTGCTTACCCATTACTTGTTGTTATGTACACAGTAGCTTGTTATCGTTTCTAGCACTGTAAGCATTTGCTTAATCAGTCAAAAATCAGGTAAGAGACTATAGGAGAAAAGCATATTTGGTTTTGTTTTTCTCCCCTGTTGCTAGTCAGGCCATCTTGAGTTGTCTTCTCCTCTCTGTAATTAGGTTAAGTAGCTCTTGCAAAATGAGCTAAGATGAGATACAGAGCTGGAACAGTGAGACACCTGAGGTCAATTAAGGTTATTAGGCTCCTGCAGCCCTGCTGTAAGAGGAATTTTCTCCCTCCTTCTCCTTTAGCAAAGCCTTATGGGGAATGTCTTCCCTTTAAAGACAGAAGGTTTTGCATTAGGAGGGAGAGTGAGAGAAAGCTGCCTTCAGCAATATGCAGGCTCTGCTTCTTATTTAAATAAGATGCTGATGTTTCCCTGTAGAGGTCTGGTCTGGCTATCCCGCTAATATAGATTGCTTGGTTTAATTTATTTATTGATAAACATACTCTATCATCTTAGTCCCAAAATAAAACCTCTCCCAAGTTCTACATACCTAAGGATCTGGTGGTGTAGTATAGTGTCTCTGTGTGCAGAGGGGTGGAAGGAGCCCCAAGAGGGAAACTGCACTGTTCTTTAAAGAGACCTTTTGGTAAGAACATTTTAGCAAATATCTACAATTACAGCCTGGACTCTAAAGGAGAGAATCAGGATGATGGAAAGGGAGGAAATACTGTATGGCAAATCTAGTGTTTCAGTGCAGATCTCTTTGGTGCCAGTGAGTAAACAACTCTTAGATGCTCTTTTATGACTAGAAACAGGAGGAGTTTTAAAATGGTGCCCAGGAACAGTTGAAAGGCTTTTGAAAAAACAGACTACAAAGCAAGGGGTTTGGTTAAAAACATTCCAATACTTGTTAATTCCTACAGATTTCACCCCAAATTAGTTTGAAACCAAACTATAAATAATAATTCAGCTCACAGTAATTTACGTATAGCAAATACCCCAATTGCAATAATTTCCATCATAAAAATATAGCAGCAATCCATATGTTTGTCATACATTTAACATTCAGGTAACTGGGTTCTGTGGCAAGTATGCATTAAAATAATGTAACACATCTACACTATACTGACTACTTAATTTGAGTTTCTTTAATCTGTTTTGTTCAGTTTAGACATAGGACTGGACACCATCAGACATGGTATATTTGTACTTAACTCCTGGCCTAGCTTCCACAGAGATTATTAATTTATAATGCACTACTGTGGGAATGGCCTTAATTTGGGACTACTGTGTTGAGGAACAGTAGGCTTCTTCACTTCCCATACCACTTGCTTTTTTTATTGCATTCATAAACCCATGCACACATGTGCATGTATGCACATGTTACCTTGGACTTCAGAAAAGCAGACTTTGACTCCCTAAGAGAACTAATGGACAGGATCCTCTGGGAAGCCAGTGTGAGGAGGAAAGGAGTCAGGAGAGCTGGTTGTATTTTAAGGAAACTTTGTTGAGGGTACAGGAACAAAGCATCCAATGTGCAGAAGAATAGCAAATGTGGCAAGTGACCAGCTTGGCTTAGGAGAGAACTCTTCAGTGAGCTTAAACACAAAAAGGAAGCTTACAAGAAGTGGAAGCTTGGACAAACAACTTGGGAGGAGTATAAGAATATTGCTCAGGCATGCAGGTATGAAGTCAGGAAGGCCAAAGTGCAATTAGAGTTGCAGCTAGCAAGGGGTGTGAAGGGTAACAAACAAGAAGGGTTTCTAAAAGTATATTAGCAACAAGAAGAAGGTCAGGGAAAGTGTCAGTCCCTTACAGAATGGGGGAGGCAACCTAGCACCTAGTGACAGATGATGAGGGTGTCATAACCAAATGAGTTGAGTGCCTATGTCACAGTGGAAGGTTTCATTGATTTGATGTCCATAACGCTGTGGGGTTTCCCGCCACAGTGGAATTTTCTGCCTGGGTAGAAAACCCCGGTGCAGTGAAAAGTTCCTGCCAGCTTTATGCAAACATGCACACCACCATTGGCCAGTTCCAAATTATTCATATTTGGCGACTAGTGATTGGCTTGTTAGTCATATAAAAGTTAAAGCAGTTTCCGCTCAAGTCAGAGAACTCCGCGCACATCTCGGAGTGAACTTGGCGGACTGATCACCCACCAATGACTCCCCGTCCTCGACTGTCCCGACGTACCCCTGACCCCGGTACCGCCGTAAGCCGGTTACAGAAATTTCTTCTCGTCTCATCTCGTTTCTCTCGTGTCTTTGAGAGTGTCTTTTCTGCGTTTGTAACTGCAACTAAGCTAGTCAACTCTTCCTGCGCTGTATACACCGACGGCGTAAGTAAACAATCTCTTTGTTCAACCAGTACACTTCAGTGCCTAATTCCGCTCCATCGGTCAAAAGTACCCGCCTGCCGTTTCGGGGCTACTGGCCACAGCCCGGCCTACCACTCGACTGCCACAGAGGGAAAGGCTAAAGTACTCAATGCCTTTTTTACCTTGGTCTTCATAGGCAAGGTCAGCTCCCAGACTACTGCACTGAGCAGTACAATTTGGGGATAAGGAGAGTAGCCCCCAGTGATGCAAGAACAGGTTAGGGACTATTTAGAAAAGCTGGACATGCACAAATCTATGAGGCGAGAAGCAATGCATCTGAGGATGCTGAGGGAGTTGGCTGATGTGATTGCAGAACTGCTGGCCATTATCTTTGAAAATTCGTGGTGATTGGGGAAGGTCCCAGATGACTGGAAAAGGGCAAATACAGTGCCCATCTTTAAGAAAGGAAAGGAGGAGGATCCAGGGAACTACAGACCAGTCAGCCTCCCCTCAAACCCCAGAAAAATCATGCAGTATGTCCCCAAAGAATCCATTTCTAAGCACTTGAAGAAGGTGATTGGGAACAGTCAGCATGGTTTCACCAAGGGCAATTCATGCTTGGCCAACCTGATTGCCTTCTTTGATGAGATGACTGGCTCTGTGGATGCAGGGAAAGCAGTGGATGTGCTATACCTTGAATTTAGCAAGGCTTTTGATACCATCTTCTACAGCATTCTTGCAAGCAAGCGGAGGAAGTGTGGGTTGGATGAATGGACTATAAGGTGGATAGAAAGCTGGTTGCACTGTTGGGCTCAACGTGTAGTAATCAATGGCTCAATATCTAACTGGCAAGCCAGTATCAAGTGGAGTGCCCCAGGGTTCAGTCCTGGAGCCAGTTTTGTTCAATATCTTCATTAACAATCTGGAAGATGGGATGGATTGCACCCTAAGCAAGTTCGTGGCTGATACCAAGCAGGGGGTGTGTAGTAGATACACTGGAGGTAAGCTTAGGATTCAGAGTGACCTAGACAAATTGGAGGATTGGGTCAAAACAAATCTCATGAGGTTTAAGAAGGATAAGTGCAAAGTCCTGCACTTAGGACGGAAGAATCCCACGCACCACTATAGCCTGGGGACTGACTGGCTAAGCAACAGCTCTGCAGAAAAGGACTTGGGGGTTACAGTGGACAATATGATGGATATGAGTTAGCAATGTGTCCTTGTTGCCAAGAAAGCTAACAGCATGCTGGATTGCATTATTAGGAGTGTTGTTAGCAGATGGAGGGAAATAATTATTCTGCTGTATTCTGCACTGGTGAGGCCATATTTGGAGTACTGTGCCCAGTTTTGACCCCTCTCCCCCCACTATAGAAAGATGTGGACAAGTTGGAGATAATCCAGCAGAGAGCAACGAAAATGGTTCAGGGTTTGGGGCACATGACTTATGAGGAGAGGCTGAGGGAACTGGGTTTATTTAGTCTGTGGAAGAGAAGACCGAGGGAGGATTTAATAGCAGGCTTCAGCTACCTGAAGTGGGGTTCCAGAGAGGATGGAGCTAGACTGTTCTCAGTGGTTGACAGATGACAGAACAAGGAACAATGATCTTAAGTTGCAGCAAGGGCGGTTTAAGTTGGATATTAGGAAAAACTCTCTCTCTGGGAGGATGGTGAAGCACTAGAACAGGTTACCTAGAGAGGTGGTAGAATCTCCATCCTTGAAGGTTTTTAAGGCCTGGCTTGACAAAGCCCTGGCTGGAATGATCTAGTTGGGGATGGTTCTTCTTTGAGCAGGGGGTTGGACTACATGATCTCTTAAGGTCTTCCAACCCTTTCTATGATTCTATTTATTGCAGACATTCTTACTCTATTTGTCTTCCCATTGTTTGCAATGCTAAATTGGACCAATGACTGCGGGGCAGAAATTATATGCTTGGTACACAGGAGACATGACATTGTATAAGATGTTTGGATGCTGCTCAGATAGATGCCAGTGGTCCTTAACATTGTTAAGGTTCTGGAATTAATGGTGACTCAGACTATGCAGTGGAATCCACTGCTTCTAGGCTGTTCAGCATATACTGGGATTGGGCTCTTCTTGGCTTACTGCGGTCAGTCAGGGGAAGTAGACTGAAGAATGTCAAGTGAAAGACTGATGCAGAGTCCAGCATCTGCTGTGGACAGCATTGCTTAGACCCTGGGACAAAAAATTAGAATCATGAATGGAACACAATGTCCCTAAGAATATCATAGACTTGATGTAAGGTAAACAAGTGATGTATCATCTGAATCATCATCACTGGCAATCCCTCATTGTTGAGGATGATCACTCCCATGGGTCAAATAAAAGGTAGTAGATGAGTCCATTGAAGGCCGATCCTAGAGCCACAGACTCTCTGGCAGGTGCTACAGGTGATGGTTAAAGGGACGGTTGGACCACAGATTTTCTGTCTTGTTTCCTTTCCTTACATGTATGTCATTTTTCTGTCTCCAGGGTGAGATGGTTTTTCTCAAAGTAAGATGTACCTTCTCTTATCATCTGAATACCTTTGTACCTATTCCCATTGCCAGTCATGCATAATAAGACTGTGCTCCTCTCATTATACCATTGTGCCAGCTGGGTCCTTACCATCTGTCATTGGTGATGGTTTTGCTGTTGCTATAACATGGCTTCTATCGCCATGTTACAGTAACAATGGTAGAATGAAGTTCATCTACCACTACCACCTCTGGTCATTGCTGCCATGACAATTTCCATAGGGCGGGGAGGTGGCTGAATTGCTATCATGCCATGTTTTGCTTTCAGCATGTGATCAAGTTAGGGGGCACATGCCATACACAGGCACAGCAAAACCTGGTTACCATGACAAACATAACACAATAGGCAGGTTGTGAACACTGGTTTAGGAAAGCTAAAGGGGCAGTATGAACAAATCTTTCTTTCCCAAGAAACTCCTAAGCATTTCACAATTTGTTACTAACTGTCCACAGGGAAAAACGTGAGAGTCAAAATAGGTTTTCTGTAGGTTTTCTACCTTTCCAAGGAGGAGGAGGGAGGAGAAAAAAAGACACAAACCTTATGAGAAAACTGGTTTGTGATGCAAAAATTGTGATGCCCCTTAAATTTCCATTTGTGGCCAGCACTAATAGAAAATAATGCCCCCCCAAAACAAAACAAAACAAAACAAAACTTGTAGCTTCCCCTTTTTTGGTTTGTTTATATACAGGCTTTCTAGCATAAATTCTTGTTGTAACTGTTTACAAGCTTTGGCACAGAACTTCAAGTGAGCTTTCTTTGTAGACACAGCCTCAAGACGTCTTTGAGAAGAACAAGTACCTCAAGAATTACTAAACCATATTGAGGGCACTGTTCAGCAGTTTTGCTCAGTTCTTGGTTCTACAGATTGTTTTCAAACAGGACAATTGCATCAAAGCCTACAACAATTTGCAAAGACCTTGTTTGCTTGGGATGAGAATAACTTTGCAGGAAGTCAGAGTTGTAAAGGAGCTTCTATCCAGGCTGAGTCAGCCTACTGTTAATCTCTTGGCATTCATGTCTATTCTGTATGGTCCTATTACTGTGGTTCCCATGGTAGCAGTGAGAGGTCCATAGGGAGGATCCATTTCCAAGTTTTATACAGAACTTACTGCATGCTACTAACTGCATGGTAGAACGTTTTCATGAGCACCAACTGTAGGCTAATGTGACCAGTAAAGTTGTTGTCTGCTTCAACAGTGAGCTTAACTGACTTGTTTCAAAGAAGTCACTGTAAAATGGGACAGTATAAGGAAGGTAGTGTGGCAAAGATATGTGAAAATAATATTGGAGAAATAAATGAGCTGAAAACTTGTGGGAGGGGAAGAATAGTTTTGGAGTTTAATGAAAATAGGCAAAGTGGCTGCTGATGTGTACTTAGCTTTGCACTTAAGACCTTGAGAGAAATTCATTGAAAGCTAGGGGCCTCATTTTATGCCACAGCACAATACAACACAACACAACTCATTTGCCCAATACCCAGAGCTACCTGGCCAAACTCATTCAACATCTGTGTGTGTGGGTGTATGTGGGATGGAAATGATGGGATGAGAAGGGTTGGCTTGGGGACAGATGTCTTTGTAAATATTGTCAGAGATGGAAGCCATGTCTGAGAAGGTGGTGTTTTTGGAAGATGAGGACTAAGCTGCTGCTGTCTAAATTAAAGTAAATTATTTTGCTACTGATGCCCTTGCTGAATAGCATGTGAATTTGTCAATACGCTTAAAATTAGAAGGACTGGATTCAGTGTGCTGGCCTAGTGACAAATAAGGAGTCCAAGATTTTCACAAGTGTCTGAATTTCACTGAAAGTCCATGAGAGAGACTGCTAAATATTTCAGTGACTTTTGAAAATGAGACTTGGGCAGTCTTGAAAAAAGACATTAAAAACAAATAGAATTGGCTTACACTTCTATTCCACCCAGGAGAGCACAAAACACCAGCAGACTCTCCCTGTGCTTGAAGAAGGGTGTTTGTGCCCAAAAGCTTGCAAAGAACATTTTTCCAACTATTTAGTTGGTATAATAAAAAATATCACATTTACCCAAAGAACCTTGTCTGCCAATAGAAACTATAGATAGGCACTTTGACATATAAACTATAAAACCTGCAAGTGAAATATGTACAGGGAAAAGTAGATGTAGAGAAGTAGGCACAGGACAGGGATTGAGAATAACAAGGCATCAACAAAAAGTGTGTGTATTTTATGTATATACACACACACACCCATGTTCAAGTATATACTTGAAGATATGTGGGTCAGATAACAAGAACTGACTCAGTAATACCAGCTACATTCATAGAGTAGTCAGTTTATACAACATTTTTCTTCAAGAGATTATAGTGATTCTTGTTTGGAAATATTAGAAAACTGTGGGTGATTCCTAAAAATGTTTATGAATACAAAGCTTCATAAAATCATACCAGAAGTACATTATTTGTCACTTGCTATTTGCTGTTCTCTTGAAAAAGAGTTAGTCATCCAACTAGGAGCAAATAGCCACATTTCTGGCTTTCGGAAACAACTTCAAACGGTAAGTGCTGAATAGATAGTTAATCATGAACAGTAGTCCTTAATCTAAAGTGATCTGGTGTCCCATTTGGAATGCTGTACCCATTGTGTACTAAAAGGGAAAGGCCAAGGTAACTTCACTCCTTTACATTATGGATCTAAAGAACATGGGCTGAGATTTCACTCTCAATTTGAGTCAATAGGACCAATCAGATTAGAAGTTTATCAAATCTAGTATCTAGCCTATGTCTGATGGTTCAAGTAATATGGAATTCCCTTTCCTTCTCTCCTTGAAATGCATCTGTCCAATTATATAGTTCTATATAGGAAGAAGTGGTAAAATAGGCATGTCCTAATCTCTTTAGGTAAAAGTGGGATTGCACCTTCATCTCTCAAGGCATGAGCTTTTATACCTGTTCTCCAGTTGTGAAAATGTTCAAACTATACTGGTAAAAATAAATAACTAAAGAAATTGGAGGATTTCCTTCAGCATGTATGCTTGGGTGAAAGAGAGTGTGTGGGTAGCCTGCAATAAACCCTATGTTTTTTCCCTTTTCTGTGTGTAGCTCTATCAATTTAATTCCAGTAGAGGGCACTGGTACATAATATATGCACAAAAATTGAGCCAGACCACCAAAAGATTACTAATGTGCTTTACAGTCACAGCAGTATTATTCTGTTATAATCAGTCTGATATCAAAACTGATAGGGTGTGCACACATCAATGTTTTGAATATTACATCATAGTCAGTTTAACAGTTAGTCTGTTCTGACTTACTACTTCTTTTAAATGTTGGTAGCAGAGATGGACTACGTATCCTGGGGCATTTACTGTTCCTGGAATGCCATATAATGCATAATGACAGAGCTTTTTAAGGAATTACAAGCTTAAAAATGAAGAAAATGTTACCAGATCAGCAAAGTAAATATTGAATTCTTATAGGTAACAGCACCAAAGATACATCCTTCCCTTGCAGTTTCACAATAGCACCAACTTTTATTATATAATAAACTTTTTAACCAGTTAGGAAAAGAATTGTGTCTATATACAAGCGCTACATCTGGGGAGTGCATGAGAAGGGAAGGTATACATCTCTAAATGTATACTAGCTACCAAGATAAATGGGTCACGATTCTTGCCTACAGCATCAGAAAACAAAAGAAAAGACCTTTTGGGAAGTCAAGGGCATGTCAAAGGAGGGTGCAGTCAGTAAAGAGAAATGGGGGAGGGGGAGAGGAAAAGAAAGGGAAGGAAAATTCCATGGTATCACTCATTTAAAAGAAACAGTGCAAAAATGAAGGTCCTAATAAAAAGCTTGGCATAAGCAAGAAAGCCAAGTATCTTCACCATTGATACAAACTGGCTTGCTGAACTCTGTCACTTTCTCTCCACATTTTCTGCACAAGACCTTTTTGACAAGCATGTAGGTGTTACCCTCCCACGGATCTGCCAGTGTTTGACAACATGGATCATTCTGTGATCTCTTCAGTCAGGCGCTGCAGTTTGTCAGGTTTTAGGATGCCAGTTATGCTTGTAAAGGGTGATGGAAGGACTCAGAGATTCCATTACTTGACTGTAGGCGAAGACAAAAAGTGTGATGTTACTTATACAATTTTACACCGAATCTGGAAACATGTCATTTTCAAAATGATGTCCTGCGTCACTGTGAAAGCAATCTAACGTGATACTAAAATATTGAAGTGTGGAAGTGCACTTGTACTAACTTCTCTTAGACTAGGAGAGTGACATGTTTAGGCTCATTTTTATATACTTATAGAAGTATAAAACAATATATTATGAATAATATCTAATCTGAAACAAACCTGTGTTAAGTATGTGGGAGAATACTGAAATAATTAAAACCCAAGTGACTTCTTGGAGTTTGCCTAATCCAGAGAAAACTGTATGTTTATAAAAGAAGTGATAGACATATCAGAACATTTATCAGAATAAAACCACGGCCTCTAAAACAATCCAGAATGTGATGTCAGGGAGCAGAAGTTGTTGCCAATAGAACACTGCCTTGTTTCTGTACAAAGATATACTGGAGAGTTGGAGGCAATTTTTTGTCCCCCTCCTCCCCCGAAAAAAACAAAAAAAATTCCAGCCAAAAGTTGGGTTACATCAAACAATATTTCTCCTTGAAAACTGTTTCCCCCCATTTTTTTCTTTGCATGGAAAATTACCAAATCAAAGAAATATTTTTACTTTGAACTGAATATTTTTATTCTGATTCTTAGACATTGAACCATTTTGAAAATCTGAATCTGTTGTCCACTTTCTGCCCTATTTCTTAATGACCAGAGCTCCTTTGGGTGTTAACTGCAAAGAAATCTTGCAGTTATAACAACAGGGGAAATGTCTGCATCACACCTCTTCAAAAATGACACTATTTCAGGGACAGCAGCCTATGGGTTGTGGGCTGTATCTGGGCTGTGAAATCAGGGGGTTTCAGTGATAGGAGACTTTGGTAGTGTTAAGCGAGGGGCAGAGGGGGAGCCTCTGTTCATGTACTGGTGTGGTGGTATCGCTGGGCTGCAGAGAGCTTCACTTTTGCTCTGGTTGGGCAGTGGGGAGAAGCCCTCGGCTAAGGACAGACATTCAAAAATCCTGAGCCTGAATTGATTCAATCTTTGCAGGTTAGTTTAACCTGGCTAGGCTAAACCAGTTTGTAACTGTACAGACATCCCCTCTGGACTGAAAAAATGCAGGCACATGTGTGCAGTGGCTCAGGCTAGAAGTCAGGGGTGCTGACTTCTAGCCTGAGCCACTCCTTTCCCTTCTATGGTGATGAGCTGAGGGGGAGGTGGGGAAGGGCTGGTTATGCCCCAGCAGGATGCTTTGATTATTGGGGGAGGGAGGGAGGGAGGGAGGGTCCTCCCCCCCCCCCCCCCGGGACCAGCCCAGCAGGGAATTGATAACACGGTGTTTATCACCCCTAACTCAGTGTTTATCACACCATTAAGAAAACAACAGAGGGACATTACCAGCTACCTGTTGATTTTGCCTTTATCCTGTCTGCCACAGTATGGACTGTAGCCAGCATGTGGTCTGGTGCCTAATGCTGTGTGTCTGCGTAAGGCAGAGGGGACAGAGAAATCCTTGCTTGAGGTGCGGGGGAGCAAAAAGCCAGGGAGCAGAGGGGAGGGGCCAGCTCTGCTGTGGAGCAAAGAGCCCTGCCCGGTCCAGAGAGCATGCTGGGATGGTGGGAGAGCCTGGTTTAACTTAAATCAGCAAGGGGTCTGGGGCAGACATTGCATAAACTAGTTTGACCCAAATCAGTTAAATCTGATACTACATTCAACAAGGTTTATCTCAAACCTGGTTTAAGCCATTTTCAAGCTGGTTTATGTGTACTGAACATCTGTTCTGTTACAGGTTTAAACCAGTTTCTGATCACTTAAGCTGGTTTATGTGTAATGTCTGTCCCTATCCCTAGTGTCTGCACTGGGACATTCCAGCCCACCACTGGGGAATGTTGTTGACAACTACTTTATGGAAAAGACCTTTTAGATCATCAGGTTCATTCACCTGAAAATGCAGAACTGTTCTCTATCAAAATTAATTCACAACAGCATTATTTATATGACCTCAGTACCTTGGAACTGCACTCATGGACCAGGACCCTTTTGTACAAGGTATTTCTCCAACACAGAACGAGACAGTGTCCCTGCCCAAAACAGCCCACTCTAAGAATAAAAAAGAGCAAGAGGAGACCAAACAGATGGTGAAACAAGAACAGCCACAGGTCAGTATGATAAGCTATTCCTTAGTTTATCAGCAGCTTCACCATTGTCAGAGTTATTAGAAAAATCCTGAATATCCTGTTAAATCCTATTAAATATAAATACCTCCAGCATCTTCAATTTTACTGCTTCTTTTTGATGTCCTATTCTGATGTCTAACTGATCTTTATTTTTAGGAATACTGTAAAATCCACTGCTTCCTATGTTCCTTTTTTAAATTGTATCCTTGGCCATGTGTAGATGAAACAAGGGGCATATGTGCATGACATTTTAAAGCGGGCTAAATGCTTTTGTACCACTTTAATGGTGTTGATGTTCACACGCCTCGGTGGTGTATCATGCATTAACTGCAGCTACTGTAGGAAATTTGGCGGCATAATGTGCCTTAAATGACTCGGGGCACAGCAAACTAAAACTCTTCAGAGGAGTTTTAGTTTGTTGCCCCTACAGCCACGGAGTGAAGCACAAGGCTCCATGCAGCTCCATGGCTCTGCAGGAAGCCCTGCAGGCAGCCTGATGGAAGCCCAGGAAAGCAGGCTTTGCCCAAGAAAAACAGTGATCCTGATCTTTTTCCCCCACCCCTGCTGGAGCCTGCCTACCTGCCTGAGCTGTGCGGGGGCCTGATGCTTCCCTCTGCGGCTGCAATGCTCCCTGGGGCTGCCTGAGTCAGGTGCCTGCAGGCGGGTGCTGCCTGGTGGGGTGGGGCACCACTGCTGCAGAGGGAAGCATCAGCCCCCCCGCTCCCCCTTGCAGCCCAGGGACCACTCCACCCTCCAGCAGCTTGCCCTCTCTTCCCTGCCTGAGAGGCAGGTAAGTCAGCGGGGTGTGTGCACAACACGGGGGTTTAATTGGCCTGAAATTGAAGCAGTGTTTTTTAAAACCCACTGCTTCAATTTAGGCCCCTGTTTCATCTACACACGCCCCTTTTTCTTTATCTTATCACCACTAGAACTCCCCTAATGTAAATGTTCTCCCCTTTCTAAATGATGAAAATATAGAAGGGCCTGTTAGAAAATTTTCAGCCAGATTTCTATCTCTTACTATTTACAAAGTAGCAGGATAAGATGGTGGTGCTCTTTGCATATATTCCTGAGTGATTGCTTTAATTTACTGCTGTTTAGTGTTGAGACAGGGCACTCTTAAAAGTAGTTTGATATGAAGTGCTTGTGCAATAGATGAGATATTCTTTGAAAATTATTATGAGAGCTTCTTCATGGGAAAAACAAACCAAACATTTTGCAGCTTCATCAACAGTGAAATAGAGGTTTATACTTCCACTTTGGGAGGATTAAATTTTTGGCATCAATTGGGCACATCTACACGTGCTTTAATGTGCATTAGGCTATTTTAATGCGCAGTAAAGCCTCACTTAAAAATTGTGGGGCGTATATACATGTACATTGATGTGCTTTAGTTAGTGCACATTAAATCCAGTACCTCCAGACACTTTCATATGTGCTGTGGGATGCAGCCCTGGGTGCTTTAATTAGCAAGCCATACTAATTAAAAGTGCCTGTGCATCGCGTGTATCAGCATTGCTGTGCATCCCCATGCTGAAGAAATGGTAGTGAGATACTTTGAACTAAAGCGCATCAAACATGTTTTATTTCAAAATGCCCCACCGCCATTTTTTCAACGTGGAGACGCGTGCCGACATAGATGCACGTGATGCAGAAGGTGCTGGAGTGCATCCATTTCCGTGCTCCAGCAGACGCAATTATTCAAGTCTTCTCCAATGTGCTGGATTTCCAGCATGTCAGAGAAGGCTCTGCGCATATGTATAGGAGCCCTCCAGTGTGAGGTACTAGGAAAATGCACATTAACTTGTCTTAATGTGCATTAACTAAAGAGCATGGTTTTTAAGTGACACTTAATCTGCATTAGCCTATTTTAATGTGCATTAATTTAATAACACGTTTTTCAGTAACACTAAAATAGGTTAATGTGCATTCAGTGTCACTAAAAAACTGTGGTCTTTAGTTAATGCACATTAAGATGGGCTAATGCTCATTTTCCTAGTACCTCACAACGGAGTTACTAGATTTAATGTGCATTAACTAAAGCATGTTGATGCACGTGTAGACATGCCCACACTAGGACGAGAGAGAAAACATTCAACATTTTCATGAAAAAAGAGAGAGAGACCAACCCCAGGGAAGCCTGGTGGCTAGGGCTCTCACTAGAAATAGGAGAGCAGCAGAGTTCAGACCTGAATCTATGTCTGCAAAATAATAGGTGACTCTCCTGACTACTGACCTTTTCTATTGCTGTGTCAAGAAAGGAGTGTATCTCTTCTTGACCTGAAATTCCTTCTTGGCAAATCAAAATTTTACAACAACAAAAACAGTTTTGTTGGATATTCCTGATTGGCTCTACAACCAACAAAGAGTTTCTAAATAGATAAATCAATTGGAATCCCATGAGGAAAAATGTTGATCTGATGCCCAAGCTGATGGAGGTGGCAGGCAAGACTACCTTAAGATATACAGAAGAGTCTGTTTGATCTCAAAGTTTGCCTACAAGCTTAGATGAGAAGAAGAATTTTATGAAACCTCTTCAACATGATTTAGATATGTCAGTTTGTGATTATTTCCTGGAAGGGTGAGGAAAAAGCATGAAGCTTTGTTTTTCGCGGAAACACATATCTTCTGACAGATCCTGCCCAAAGTCTTTTTAGCTAGTAATAGGTACATTTAGAAAGGGTAAACTGCTGTAAGCTCCACATACCTATGTCAAGTTCTGCCAGCTAAAATTTACTCTTGGTTGCTTTTGATAGACACAGTTCTTTTTGTGAAAGCATGGAAACATGGGTGAGGGTCAGGGAGAAGGAATATTATGTATTCAAATTGTTTTAGTGGTTCTCATTCTCATCAGAGGATCTCACCTGTTTTACTTTTCAGCTCCTCTATTCAGCAGTTACTGGTATAAAAGGATTCTAGAAGCTGGTGTATTAATGCATTATTAAAATTGCGAATAGAGAAACAATGGATGAGGGCTAAATTATTTGCTTTTAATCATTCCAGGGTAATTAATTTCCCTTGGGTTAGTAGTGGCATATGAGGAATGCCTCATGTTTGTAAGACTGTAATTATATTTTTCACACAGTTATGTTTCCCTAGGGCAGTGCCACACTTCTTCCATGATTTATTCTAGATGGACAGTGCCACTCCAACAAAGGGATATGTTTATTTGACTGTTTGCAAGGAGTACTCAAGGACTTTAGAAAGATTAATTGGTGGAAGTATTAGCTTTTCAATGTCCATCTAAATAAATGTTTCTGGAACATGATAAAACAGTAGTAGCCTGTATTGCGTGCCTGATATTTGAGGAAAGGAGGCCTCCAAAGTGTCAGCTATTCTACATTAAGTTCATGCATTGGCCTTTTTCATCTTCAAACTAAATGATTACACATTTTTGTAACTTTCTCAACAACTGGAAGTAGTAAAGCAGAAAACCAGGAAATATTATCAAGCAGGTTATACTAATATGGTCTCTTAGGCAATATCTTGATTCTTCTAAGACTAGTATGACTTTATCTAATCCTCTAATTTAGTGCCCCTTAAGTTCCTTTTTTTTACATGCTCCTAGAAAATGGTATTCCTTATCTAGCCTTTTAATATATCTGCCTGGAATTAAATTTAAGTTACACACACTTTTTGCCCACCTACAGAATACCAGATTATGGCGGCGTCTGAACATCTTTCAGACAGTTATGAATGTATGCCAATATAACATCTATGAGATCATATCCTCAGTTTACATATGGGGAAATGAGTCATAAAGTCTCAGGCTGTGTGTAGATGAAACGAGGGGCATGTGCGCACGACATTTTAAAAAGGGTTAAATGCTTTTGCACCATTTTAATGGTGTTGGTGTTTGCACTCATCAGCGGTGTATTGCGCAGTAATTCCAGTAGGTCTGTGTGAATACGGAACTATTTGATTTGGATTTGGCCAATTCGGATGCCAGAGATTTGATTCAGAGATTTGGATCACTTTTCCGATTCGATTCGTCCGAAATGGCTTTGGAAGAATCGGCGCTGATTTGGAGATTTGGCCATAGGGTATAATGGGGAATCAATGAAATATCTATAACTTTGTTGATTTTTGGCTGATTTGGATGAAACTTGCAGGGATGGTAGCCTCTGCTGAGGGCATGAAGCTGCCACATTTCACAGTGATATGTGCAGGGGTTTTTGGGAAACTGCACATCAAAGTCCTGAAAGCAAAACTCATGTCATGTGTGTGTGTTAAGCCACAGTGGGGTGAAAACTGCAGGGGTGGTAGCTCCTGCTGAGGCAACAATGCCTGCCAAGTTTCAAGGAGATAAGTGCAGGGTTTTCTGGGAAACTGCACCTCAAACTGCTGATAAGCAAAACTCGTGACATAGGTCACACTGTGTGCGTGTTAAGGCACATGGGGGTGAAAACTGCAGGCCTGCTAGGCCCTGCTGCAGCCACAAAGCCTGCCAGCTGTCAAGGAGATAGGTGCAGGGGGAGTCTGGGTTCTGGGGCCCTGCACCTCTGGCTGCAGGCAGGCAAAACTTATGACATGGGTGGGTGACACTATGTGTGTGCTCAGGTGCACCCTTCCTGGAGCTGGAGCCTCTGCACAACATGGCAGTGTGCCCCAGTGAGGTCTCCTCCTCCCCTACAGCCTTTATACCTGCTGCACCACTGTAAACAGCAGCAAGTATAAAATAACTCAGTGAGTGAGCAGCCCTAGCACAGTCACACCAGCAGCATCTCTGGTAGCCTAGCCAAACTGTCACAATGCCTTTCTTTCTATAAAGGAATTGAACGCAAGAAGTACAGATGTTGTGATGGATATACGTTACTCATGGTGTGTGATGGCTTATCTTGTGTTTTTATGTTAATATGTTTATTATGAAAAAAACCCAGAATAGTTAGAGAAATATATCTTAGGAAGCTTTTGGGTTGAAAAATCCTTTGTCAGGCTGAGGAAGTACCTGCAGTTCATATATCTGCTGGTCCTGGATGGAAGGAATAGTAAAGAAGCCAGAGGCTGGCCTGGCATGCAATACAGGCAAGAAAGCCAGTCAGTGAAAATGGAAATGGAGGGGATGTAGCAGCACAGGCAATAGTGGAGAGGTGCCTTGCGAGTCAGATGTCCGGCAGGTTGTAGTGTGTCAGAATTCCACTATGTATATTGAGTCCATGAGTTTCTGTACCTAGGAGGCTGAAAAAGTGAAATTCATAGGCCTGGCTCTGAAAAGTGGCAAGTCCCAGGGCTTTTTTCCATTTTTTTTCCCTTAAAGGGCTGGAGCTGGTCCAGGTGGGGCATCCATGGGGGAACTGGGGGAGCAAAGGACATGGGTCAGAGGGCTCATGGAAGAGCCTCCAATGCAGTGGGGGGCAGTGGGGATTGCCCCCCCCCCCCCAGCCTGGCAGCACCTGGTGAGCACTGGGACTTTTCTTTAAAGCACCGGGAGCTGGGGTGGGCGGGGCAGGCATGGGGGGCCTGGGGGCTGGCAGGGTCCCTCTATGGTCCCCTCCCACTGCCCCCCAACTTCCACCTCTAGTACTTACCAGCTTGGGGTCCAGCTGCAGCTCCCTGGTGCAGCCACCGAGGACTGTCCAAATCATCAAAGCCCTCCAAATCTTTTTCCACTTTGAATTGATTCAGACCTTTTAAATTAGTCCCCTGATTCAATTCAGATTCAGAGAATCAGGCCAAATCTCCTCCAAATCAAATCACCACCCGAAGCTTCACATATCCCTAGTATGCTTGTCTTTCCACTTACCATAATTTTTTCATCTTTAAAAACGATGGTAGGATTTGGCTCCATAAAATATCAAAGGCTAATGCATCCAATCCAATTGTAGTAGTCTACAGAATGATGCTGATACTTTGGGTTTCATTCTCTAACAGATTAGTCCAGCCAAAGGGCCTTGTGATGTAGAACACTTAGCATGTATTTTTTTTAGATTGTAGTGGGCATTATCAAAAGTTAGAACATGTTCTGAGCTGTCTCTCAGTAATGCTTACTACAATTTCCCAAGCTGGGTTTCTGTAGCTGGCAGAGGGCAGGGGCAGGCTTAGGCAGCTGAGTCTGGGATAAGGTGCTGCCCTTGCCACTGGATCCCACCAGTGTCACATGGGCCTCCCCAGGATGTTCTGGCTTAGGCCTAGGGGGCTGGGTCTGCGCAGTGGTGGCCACTTAGAGTACAGCACAAAACTTAAACCACTTCCAACCTGGGTTTTTTGAATGTCTGTACCAGGCCTAAGTGCCCTAGGGGTGTGTGTGTGTGTGTGTGATGCAGGGGGGATGAGCCAGGATGGGACATGCAAGCTGCCTGCACTGGCCAGTGCCAGCAGGTTGAGGGCACTTCTGCACACCTCCTAGCAGGCTGCTGGATAATGCCAAGCCCAGAAAAACAGCCAGCCACTGCTGGCCAGACTCAAGCTAGAACAGTTGGGGGGACCTCAGCCCCTCCCCTCCCCTGTTATCTGGTCCAACTGACAGGTGGTGCAGCCCCCAGCTCTGCCTCCTACCTGTGCCTGTCATCTAGGCCAGGCAGCAAGGGGTAGAGGGGGCCAGAGGCTCCCACTGTGTGGACTGGCTCAAGCCAGTACAGCTGGGGGAGGCCTGCGCATAGGGGCCTCTGCTCCCCCCTTCTCCTGCTGCCCTGACTGGCTGACAACCACAGGCAGGAGACAGGGTTGGGGGCTGCACTTGCTGTGAGCCATGCTGGGAAGTGGGCAATGGGGGAAGCAGAGCCTCCCCCATGTGGCCCCCGCAGTTGTTCTGGCTTGGGCTGGGACTGGCGCCAGGGCCTGCTGGCTCCCCCACTGCCAGGCCACCACTGAGAGCTGGCATGGCCCCCAGCCCTGCCTCCTGACTGCGACTGGCTCTGTGAGAGCCTGTTCATCCACAGCAGATGAGTGTGGGCTGAGGATAGCACACTGCCCGGGGGGGGGGAGGTGTTAGTGGGGACCTGCAAAGCAGCCTGAGGTGCCAGAGGACTGATACCTAATTTGAGTCACTAGGGGATCTAGTACGGAAGTTGGATAGACTGGTCTAACATAAATTGCTTGATACTACATTCATCCAGGTCTATCTTAGACTAGGTTCCACCATTTTTGAAATTGGTTTATGTGTGCTGAACTTCTCTTTGGTTACAGGTGCAGATCGGTTTCCGATCACTTATACCATTATGTGTAACATCTCTATCTGGTCTTAAAGGCTCCAGGTCAGTCTCAGGGCTGGGCCAACAATTAGCTGATTGTTGGTCTCAGCCCTTGGACAACATTGAAGGCAGTTTGAGACTCATGTGCAATACTGGGGCTGGGAACCACAATCTGCCTCGGAACGTAATTGATTGTCTTATCTCAATGAAGCAGTCTGACATTAGCTCAACATTTTTGCTATGATGCAAGCACACTTAGCACATGTTATCCTGGCTGAATGTGTGGACACTCAAGTGTTAAGTGCTTTTAATATGTGCTAAGGGTCTTGTGCAACATGGCCCAGATACAACCAGTCCTTTTTTCCCTGCATCATACTTGTACTGCCCAGTGTTGCCCAAAGATCAATCAAGAACAGGGCTCCATTTTGCTGGCAGGGCAAACTAGTGCAGAACAAGAGATAATCCCCCACTGAGTTTGCTGGATTAGACATTTTTTTTCACTGTAAAAATAAAGTGGATATAGTATAAATTCTGCATGTTTTCTGCCTTCCTCAGACTGTGTAAGGTGCCTGCAGGTGATCAGAAGATATACATTTTATTCGTTTCCTAGTAGAAGATGTAGATTATATCTCTCAAGTGGTACAGATCATAGTAGCCTTGATTTTAAGGGAGCAATCTTGATTTAAACTGGTAGATGATTTGGTCCATCATCTTCAGTGTTCATTGCCTGGGGTGAAAATTTTATGCATAATCCCCTGTTATGCATAATCCCCTACTAGAATTTGGTGGGAGGGATAAGATGTAAGAACCAAGCCCTGAGCAGCAAGGATCAGCAGTCTGGGCAAATGGAGGCTAATTCTGAACCACACATAAAGCTAAGAATTTAAGAGCAGACTTGAGAGAATCTGTTGAAGCTGCCAATGCGGGAGAAGAAAATAAATTGTGAAACAAAACTGCTTTCAGAATACGTTTCAGCAGACCTGTTCTCCCATCCCACATGTATGATAGTATTAATGCTGTTTCGATTATCTTTCCATAAGAACTGGACTTCCAAAACTTTGCTGCCCTCTGGGACAGGCTTAGAGTACAAGACCAAAGGGCAGATGCAAGCTCATACCAGCTTTTGATAAACCCATGGCTGATGGACAGTATAATCTTGTCCTACTTAATGGTACTAGAAAATCCAAGCAAAAGCTTTGCCTAAGTAACTGATTATTTTACTCTGAGATTCCACTCTCTCTCCTTTTTATTTAACTCTGTTAACCACTTGAGTTGTATCTTTGCATAAGTGAAAAACTCCCTTGCACAGCTCCCTGGCTCTAATTTAATTTTTTTAGTTACTTGCAGTTTCCTTCCTCCTATTGCTTATCCTTTGGAACTTATGAGCTCCTCCAGAACAGAGGGATCTGTGTTTATGTCATTCATTACCTTGATAAATGATAAAACTGTTAATGCAACAGCAAAATTACCAAATAAAGTATCCAAAATATGATTATGCACAAATCTAGGTTACACAGCCTATTTGACAACTAACACATGTGGGGCTTTAAACTAGCTGTGATTGCATGAACTTCACAAATATAGTTATCTAGCTTCCTGGGTGGGTCTTGCAACTCACGAAGACCTTCCATGCTGCTACGGCTACACTGCCATCAATATCTAAGCTAGTTAGGATAGTACATAGTTTACTATATATTAAACTGACTTCAATATATAGGAAAAATAGAATAGACATATGATGTATGACCCTACTACATAGTAAATCACTCAAGTCCAAGGTAAAGTTGTCTCTTCAAAAATGTGAAGTAACTTTACCAAATGGGGATGTTACTTTGTAGGACATGTGTGTCTGTTTTACTACTCAGCTTCGTCCCAGAATAAGCATTTGCTCAGCAACTGGCAGCCAGGTTCTGTTGTAACAACCTCACAGGCAGCTAGCTTGGGAGAGTTGGCCATTTGCCTGCTCCTTACTATAGAGTAAACTTACTACAGGGTTAAATCTGGGCTAAACTCTTCCATAGAAATGGAGTGTCATGTGACTGCACCCTTAGTTTAAAGCTAGCTCATGGATGCCTACATAAGCTATAGCCAACAGCAGTGACAACAGCAAGAAGATACCCAAGGGCTCCCCTCTGTTCTCATATTAAAATTGTCTCTATAACATGATGATACAATATTAGAGGGGCAGCATGATACAGTGAACAGAGCACTCTGAATGGAGGCCTGGGGCTTATACTTGCTCTGTCACAGACCTGCTGGATGATCCTACACAAGTCAGTTCACTTATTTCTTCCCTAGCCTTCATTCTGTCTATCTAGAGCAGGGCTGCTCAACCGTAGCCCACAGGCCAGATCCAGCCCACTGAGCCACATTCTTTGGCCCATGGGGCACCCAAGGGTCTGAAAATTTGGTGGTGGGGGAGCAGTGGCTGCTAATTGCCACTCTCCTGCTGTCAGATTTCTGGACCTGAGGGCAGCCCTTCTGGCTGGATAACATGGCCCTGTGCTCTAGGTTGAGTGGCATGGGGCAGCATGGGGTGGTGCATGGTTAATTGGAGTGGTGCAGAGTGGCACAGGGTCTGAGAGGGGGCCAAGTGGTATGGGGCAGTGTGGGGGCACTGAATGGGACAGCAAGGTGCTAAGCAGGGCAGCATGGGGTGGGTGGGGTGAGGCTGAGTGAAACAGTGTGGAGCATGGAGCTGCATGGGGTTGTGTGGGGCCAAAAGGAAGTGGAACGGGGCCCACAGCTGATCTGTGGGCATGACACCCAATCTGGCCCACAGATCACCTCCATGCTACTTATCCATCCCAGAGGGCTAAAAGATTGAGCATTACCAACTGAGAAAAAAATAGCTACTCAAGTAACCACAGAACACGGCTTCTCGCCTAGCTGTTAATAGGGTTTCTCACTGGGTGTAAGTGAGCATCATAACGGCAGTGATCTGAAAGCACCAGGCCACAAAACAATATTATATAAGGAGCATGGTGTCACAGCATAGCTGCTAACGGTCCTACAACATTCACATAACCAAACACATTCCTACACATGGCACACTAATATGGTCATAACTCTACCAGATCATCTCAAAATTTGTTGGACATGGAATCTGGAACATGTTTTGCCCAGAGTTATAGCCATGCCCTCTCTCGGCTTCAGAATACCCTCTATAACTTCATGCTGAAGTAGGAGCCTTCTGAGTACAGGGACACAGTGTAAAACCACACTGTGCATTGACATGGTGTGCCTTGTTGGTGCCCATATTTGAAGCATATTTTCATGATGCCAAAAGGATGTTCTTGTCACTCACTGTACCCATGTTCTTGGCTGCAAGAATGGCGCCTGCTTGTAAAATGTCAGTGGCCTTGATATAAAAAGAGAGCATGACAGTTCGCATCCTTCTGATTATTAAAATCAGGAATACAAATAGTTCCACAGGCTGCTAGGAAAGCTCTATCCAACCCATTCTATTCCCACCCCACAACCCCTCCACAAATAGCCTTAGAATAAGATACAGTCAGACTCATGAAATGTTCATACGATCCATCATTTGTATGACACAACCAAGGGGCCCAGATAGGGATCCATGAGTGCAAGCCTATGACCAAATGTCCTACTGCACACTACCCATGGAAGAGGCGTCCAAAATCTCCAAACCTCCAATGCAAAAAATGCTATTTAAAGCTAACTTTTCTTATATGCTGAGACATTTTCTCTTCCGAGGCAGTCAAGTCAAAACCAACTGAATCATAAACAAAACCTGGAAATTTCCCAAGTATCTGGATCACCACACAGGCCCAGTCATATACCATCTGGATATAGTTGATGATTAAACTGTTTCTGACTAGGAGACATTTCCTCTGTATTAACTGCAGGTGAAGCTATGGTAACATGTGGAGTCAATGCACCCCTAAAATCACTGGCAATCTAGAAGCAAAAGAACTCATCACATAAATTACTTGGGTTTTTGTCTCAGGAAAAGCAATTATATTGTCAGCAGCCTGCTGAAATGCAGCACACCTATGAGTGGGATCAAGTATTTGAATGTGGATGACTAAGATGCCATACTCTTTGGAGCAAAAATTAGAATATTGTAATTTTCTGCAGACGGGGAGTGGCAAGTTTTTAGCAGGCAGTGGGCCAAGCTGAAATAAAAGCAAATCACATAGGTCCAGCATGGCATGTCTGTCTTACCTGAAGTATTGGATCTATCTGCCCTCCAAGATACCAAGTGCTAATATCCTGGATCTATATGTTTTATGTCCTATAATGCCTTATCAATGGATGACAGTGAAGCCATTATTGATTCTTCTTGGTTGTTGGATAACAAAAAGATCAGGAATTTTGCTAATGCATGTCAAAGAGGGAGTAAAGCCCTTCCCAAAGTACACTTGCAGTGGTCTTTTAACAGAGCAGTTAGATAAATGCCCATGCTTTTAGACAAACAACATTTACTGAAGTTTGTACCTTCTGTTGTACCTTTATGTTGAGCCCTTAGTTGAAATCTGAACATGGCCAATGTGGATAAAGGATGAGTTAATTGGCATTGATAACATAGTCAGATTGCTGTTGAAAGTAAACCCAGAATAAAGAAAAAGGAATTAGTAAACTGAGTTTCTCTGAACTAAATGTTCTGTTATTTCCATGATTATGCTGTGGTTACAGAATTGCTCCTGTAACAGACTAGGGCCATTTTAAGGGAAACAAAATGTTGTTATAAAGACCACATGTAACTTTTTTTGATCATGCATTTTTGATGAGACAAGTTTGGCGCCCCTCTGGAACATCTCTCTTCTGAGACAACTTTCATATCTCAACAGTGAAACTGCCCATGGCTCCACAGCATTACTATTTTGAAAGTGGCCCTGCCCTAAGACATAGCAGTACAGCTTTTTACCATTGGGCCTTTTTCTCCTTGATTTTGGAAGATGTCGTGACCACACTGTCTGAGGAAGGGGAGCCAGAGAACATTAGCACTACTACCTTTATAGCATGATCTCAGCAGTGCATGAAATGCTAACCTTTCATTTCTCACTATCCTGCAGGAGTTTTCCACTGTACACATATTATTCCTTTCTCACTATTCTCTTTGTCTTCTATTTAAGAAGAATCCAGCTGAGTCAATGCATAGAGATTCACTTTGCAACACCCTGGCAAACCCAAAGGGATTCCAGAGCAGCCTGTTCTCAGTTAAAACAATTTTGCTTTCCACAGACTGGTCAGTCAGACAAAAAAAATGAAAGTAATTCATGGTCTCCAGAAGTTTTCCCGGGCCAGATGAACCAAAGCTGTGATTCCTGGATTAGTTAACTGGGTCATTGTGCATGGCATGTGTGGTCTTCTAACATCATGCTCACAAGCTTTTTCTCTGTTCCCCCTTTGTGGGTGGTTTCTCTTTAGGAGGAATATATGTTCATCCTTTAACCACACACACTGAGAGCTCATATCTAAACTGATTCCCATCAATGCCTGACAAGTAGCTGTTTTTTTCTCCTTCAGAAGATTCTATAGCTAGAGATAGAAGGATTATGAGATGCTTTTAAACTAGAAATGTGACTGACCTATTTGAGTATCGAATAGTTTTGCTGTGTTTTGTTTAATAAATGCTTCAAAAATATTTTTATGTGCTGGTATGCAAAAAAAAAGCCACTCTGTTAACCCCTCTCCAGTGCCCCCCTCCCCAACAAACCCCCCAAAATAAACCAAAACTAAAAAACAAGCAAGTTACTGGCAATGTAACCCCAAATCTAAATGACTGGGAATATTGTTGCCATGAAAAACTAACAGAGAAAATAACACGTTTATAAAACTGGGAAGTTGTAAGTGCTGTTCTACACCCAAAGGACCTGAATCTAATTCCTGTGATGAAGCATGCACCCTGTTAATAGCTTCAGACATAGCTACCAGAAATACTGCTCAGAAACAAAAAAGGTCAAGATGAGGACTATAAGAAATTGTTAAGAGAAGCATGGCACTACATCCAGTCTAAGAATATGCAATCTCATATCTGCCCGATCCAGGATAACTGGTGAACCAATTTTGGCTAAATGACCAAATGACTAATACTATAGCCCCATTTCCCTCTCTCCCATCAAAAAGATGATGGCTACCAGCCAAAGTACAGTTATAACTTTGTTATGTCATAACATTAATTGCATGGAAATCTCGTTCCTCTCCAAAGGATGCTGCCCATGGGCAATATGTCTTGGTGATAATGGACATGTGCAGCTATTCAAATGCTGTGTTCATAGTTCACCTGTATAGTGAGGCCTGGGTATCGTATGATTATTCTGTGTGGCCACTGATTAACAGCTGTGCTTTAGACCATATCAGATGAAGAGTCAATTCATATTCTATTCTATCATTTAAAACACATTATTCAGCCTTCTTTAATTTCCTCTTTCAGTTATCCGTTCAGGGAACAGAAACAATACCAGGTAATTTTTGTGACAGATACATATATCAAATACTTGAAGTGAACAGCTAGGATACTTAACATGAATAGATTGGAAAGTATTCATCTACACTATCTACCGAATACTGAGTATATTGGCAGAAGTCAGGGATGGGTGTAGGTAACAACAATTAAGTACACATGTTCTTTCTGTTGATTCAGAGGCAAAAGCAGGGGTGAAAGTAGAAAATCTAAAAATACAAAAGTTTTAAAAGCTTTTTCAGTTTTCAAATGTAGATCAAAACAAAAAAATAAATAATTAGAAGGAACCAAAATTGAATTTTCATTCAAATCATTTTTAAAATTTCCCACAAAAATGGAGCTCTTTCAAACAAAAACAGTTGAATGAAAATGTATTGTTTGAACATTTATGCAGGAAAAAGGAAGTGTGACAGAAACACTTCGTCAAACCAACCATTGAGGGCCATATTTGTAACAACATTTGGAAAGGATTGTTTGTCCAAATCCAAATATAGAGTAACTATGAGTTATTCCGTGTGTGTGTGTGTGTGAGAGAGAGATTTCATACATTTTATAGAATTTAGGAATTGCTGCTAGAGATATGGGCTTCCCTCTGGGGCATGCATTGTAGGTGATGAAAGAGAAATGATTTTTAGAAGTTCTTAAAAAAAAAAAAAGGAACAGGAAGAAGATCGGAGTAATCATTATGAGGTCTCTGCTACCTTGTTGACCCATTTTCACAGTGAACATCCTGCCTGCAGATACTTTGCTACAGAGTAGATTTGCAGAAGTCAGTGGGGCAATGCTTATACTTAAAATCAAGCATGTGCTCAAGTTGTTTGCTGGAACAGGGTTTGAAGGTTTGATCAAAAACTTGACTGAAGTCCAGAGCCAAACTTGAGATCAAACAGAGCTCAAAATACCAGTCATTCTAAAGTCAAGGTATTATTTTTCCATATTAAATGATTCCTGAAGTAATTTTGTTTTTTAAAGAGTAGACCTAGTGTGCCTGGAAAGGAAAGAGAACAGAACAAGGCAATGAATGTGGTACAGTGGTGCATGTGCAAAGGCAAATAATGCAAGAGCAGAGGCATACAAAATAAAAATGAATTTACTTTACTAACTCTTAGTTTCCATAGCTGTTCCTCTCTCTTTTATGTTTATTCTTCACCCCTTCAATTCAGGAAAAAGGCCTCTTCCTACACCTTACAAGCCAGAAGAGCAAAAGTAACCTTTGAAAAGCATAATCATGTAAGGCTGTAACAGGACTTCAAATACTGATCTTGCTGTATCTCACAAGCATCTTTTTGACAGATTTCATGTTCATTTTTGGTACACTAATGCCCCCTGCTGTTAACTTTTGAACACTGATCAGTGTGATAAATAATCATCCCCCTGGCTATCATTGCTACCCTCTCTCCTTTTACGAAAGTAGAAGGCAGGGGAAAGTCTGTTCTTTTATATCATTTTAAAATATACCTCTCAGGATTTTCATTCATTTTTTAAAACAAACAAACAAACAAAAACCAAATGAAAACTTATTGAAGGAACCCCCCCCCCCCCCAAAAAAAAAACACAACAAAAACAAAACCAAAAACCAAAACCCTAATGAAAGCTACCTGGTGGCACTTTTTTTGCGATCAGAAATTTGTCTGGAAAGAAAAAGGGATGGAATATAGTTTCATTTCAACTACATGGATGCAAGACTGCAGAAAAAAATGTTCAAGGTGTTTTAACAGTTGGGAACAGAATCTTTAATTCCACCTAAACAATCTACTGAAAAGAGAATAAATTGTTCTGAAGGTACAGCTCAAATAGGTTAATCATTCTACAGAGCTGTTTTTTAATGTGAAGGAGTTCATGGCATCCAGAGGCTTCCTGTGTTTTAATCAGAGCTCCAAACACAGAATTTGCTACAACCTGGAAGAGCATTGTCTGGGTAGTGACACAAAGGACAACTACCAAGGTCTCAATAATTTTCTGAATTTCATCAGTGTATCAATCAGCTTTCAAATGGGAAGGGGTGGAGTAAGTGGTAAGTCAATGGTAATTTGTTAAGCAAATTGAATGATGACCATTAAGCCTTGTATGTGTATATGACAAAACAGCTGCACATTAGTGAAATAATATAGAAAAATTTATAAGCATATTTATACACTGTAACTCAAAAGGGATTGGATTTAGGTAATAAAAGGAAAGTAGCCAAACAAAATATTTCAGTCTTTCTCTCTGCTAGATTTGCTTGATGTGGACTATATTCTAAATGATCATAAAGAATATAATGTGATATTCTAGTGACCAAAGTGAACTTCAATTTTATGTTAGAAAGCTACTGGTGTTAGAAATGCAATCCCTTAATAAGAACTGGCCTGCACTTTTTGGAGGAAATGAAAGAACTGCAAAACTATAAGCTGAATAATTAGGAACATCTCATCTGGGAAAGATATGTATCTGGGAAACTTTTATAAACGTTTCTACTTACGTTAGAAGTGATATAGAATGGTCAAAGACACTTCCTTTTTTTTTTTTAATCTGGGCCTACATATTTCCTTCTTCAGCCCTATCTAGCAAAGCTTTGCCTGGTTCAAATTTAATTCAAAACAGAATTGTTAAATATCACCTCATTTACTTAAAAAGACTATACTCAGTTGAGCTTTTCCTTCCTCTTCAGATCATATCTAAGTTTCTTGTCCTCACCTTTAAAGGCATTTCACCTTGCTTGCAAGACCTGTAAGCATCCCTGAACTTCTTCTGAATCATCTTATGATGATTCTTATGAATGTGAAAGTTTCAATTAAAAACACCTAAATATTCCTTTCGGCTTCCATTGTCATAATACCCACAGAGCTAGGTTTGTTGCCTTCTAGTGGTGAGGTCATGGAGAATGGTTGCTCAAGTTAAAATACTTCAGTCTGTAGACCCAACGGTGGAGGCATATGTTTTTTGATCTAGAGATCCCAGTTCAGTTCCTTTAAATGGCGTGGTCTGGGATATCATTGCATTCACACAGCTGCACGATGTGAAAGTACATTCATACTATTGGTTCCCTGTAGTCACAGAAGCTGTAATTTAAAGATGCTTCCTAACTAAGGAGTCTGAGGAAGTTGGTAATTGAGAGATGGTTCCTTAATTAATCGGCTAGTTAGTTACAGAGACCAAGCAAATGCAGAGGTTGCCTACTGCTCCGCAATAAAGTTCATTGTTGCTACTTCTTCTTCATTGTATGCGTGTATTTGTTGAACCTGGTGGTCACTGCATACCCTATTCTCCCTCTCTCATAACCCCAACGATTCATTCTAGTCACCTACCAATTGAATTGTCATTAGCCTAAGTTCTAAGGGCTCTAATGCAGAGCCTATCTTTATACTATAAGAAAAGTGCCTAGCTCGATAGGGCCTTGACCTGATGGGTATCTCAATGTAATATTGAAATATAAGTAATATTTCCTATTTAAATGAAAGAGAGTATTTTATTGACCTGAGTAGGATTTGGATTAGAGAACTGAAGAGGTTCTCCAGCTTCTCCAGCTCTATTTAGCTCTGACTCAGGAATTGCCTTATGGGGAGATGAATCTAATACACCTAAAAGGTATGTGTTACTGGAACCCCAGTGAACTGCTTCAGTTTTCCTGACATGCATGTGACCCTGGGGGACAGTAGGATCTTCTCCATAGTTCAGAATTAAACTGTGTTTGGTCCAGGTCAGTGGTGGCCAAGCTAAAGTGACAAAATAGTGGAGCTGGCTTGGGCTCATTGCCTGTGGCAGCATCCAGAGCTAGGACTTCTCTGCCTGTATGTTGAGAAAGACTAGCTTGTCAGAGGGCTGCTCATTGAGAGGCTTAAGTGGAAGATCAGAGGGGAAGATTATTATATGACAGAACATGTGAGTGGGAGGCCCACACATATTCATCTGGCTCAAGGCTATTTCACTGAGTTAGCTGGCAGGTGTCCAGTGTGCTGAGGGATGCAAAAAACAAAATGAACAAATAACCCCCCTCTGCCCCCTCAAACCATTGTTTGGTATATAACCAGGCAGCAAGGCCCTGAAAACAAGAACATGTCCAGCTCTGGGGACATCACTTATCTTATTTAAACTGAACTTGGGCAATCTATTGACACTGATATTCAAGAGGGTGTGTACTTGTAGGGTGAGAATCAGTTATTCATTTCCAAGGAGCACGGGAGGGGATCTTTTTCAAGCAGTAAAGCAGGTGAGGATGGTGAGACAGAGTTAGTGACAAACTGTTTCCAGACCTGGAAAAAGAATGGCAAGAGCAGCAATTAGGAAGCAAAACCAGGAAGCAGAAGGGAAGTTGTGCAAGTGCTGGAAGTGACAAAGGTGTTATAGAGCACTGAGGGAATAGCTGGATGGTTATGGAAAGAATAATGGTTTACATAGTCATGAGTAGGGACCTACCTAATTCACAGAAGTTGCCTATGTATTTTGTGGTCCTGGCACAGCATCCGGTGTCATTTTCATGGCAGACTGATCTGGTACCATTTTTGCGGCAGACTGCAGCTCCCCCCCCGCCCCCAAGTTTCTGATTGGCCAAAGGGCCCTGGAAGTCTTTCCCCTTCCTGGAGATTGACAGATGGCTATCTGTCAGTCTCCGGGGAACAGTGTGACTTATAGGGCCCCTCGGTCAATCAGGGGCTTGGGGACCCTCCTGCCCCTCCTTGGAGTTTGAGAGGTGACCCTCTGTCAATTTCCAGGAAGGGTTGGGACTTCTAGGGCCCTACAACCAATTAGAGGCATGGGGGGGGCGGGCTGCTGTGCTTCACTGCAAAAATCTCCCTCCCTTCCTCTTCCCCTGTGCTTCAGGACTCTAGGGCTTCTTGCCTCTGTTTGCAGCTCCCTTTTTCCTTCCTCTCACCTGCACTGTTTTCCTGCTGTATCATAGTCCCCATACTTTTTCACGGGGGACTTACCAAATTTGTGGTTTCCATTAAAAAAATATAAAAATAAACAAACAAATAAATAAATAAATCAAATAATCATGAATTTGGTAGGGCCCTAGTCATAAGGGACCTGGACAGGAACTTGGGATTCTTGAATTTATTGTTAACTCAGCTGCAAAAATAGGTGTCTCCTTTGTCAAGTCACTTTATCTATCCCCTACCCCATTCCTATAGCTGTAAAATGAGGCAAGTATACCATGTCTCACTGGCATACTGTGAGAATAAAATGTGATTAATAACAGTCAGGTAGTGCTCACAGGATAAGGATGGTATCAACATGTAGCCTTAGATTAAAGGCTATCTTTTTGTGTGTAAAGGTACACTATTTTTGTAAAAAAAAAAAAATTGTGTTGTGTTTGGGGGCATCATACTGGGCATCACTGAACCATACTTTCAGCCTTGACTCTAAGGCAATGATTCTCATCCAGGGTGCCATAGCACCCTGGAGTGCCTTGAGATCCTTTCAACGCTGTCATACTACGTAATGTTAGCACTGTTAAATGTGCAAACATGACTAAACCAAGACGAGGCTCAACCACAAGACTATGAGATATTTTAAACAGGAATCCATAGTGTCAAAAATATTCTGACCCACTGTGGGCCAAGTTCTTTGCAACAGAAGAATGGACCTGTTTTTCTGTAGTCCAAAAAAAATTATTGAACACTAGGGACTGGCGTTGTCCAAGGACTATATTAAGTCTAACAAATAACGCTTTGAATCTAACAAGGTTGAGAACCTCTGCTGTAAGGCTTACTTTTATGTTTTGGCAAATAAAAAGAACTGGGAAGACAGGTAATTTTTCTTATTGAAATGTTGATGTTTCAAATCTATTCTAGGGCTGAAGGAAAAAAAGCTCATTAATATTCAAATGTAAACTTTATTGTTCCATCATTTCTGGAGGTTTCGCTACTTCTTTGGATACAGATTAGTAATTTATGCTTTTTGAGCTGCAAAGATGATTGAGTTTATCAGTGAAGCCTGAATCTCTTTATGTATTAAAGGGAATTTTCTCTGAACTTTCAGTAGTATTTTAAGTTTTAGAGAAAAAAAATTAACTAGGGACTGACAAGTGTTCAATTTTTTGCCAAACTGCCGGTCAGCATAGTACCATTTCCCTAAAGAGAGGGACATCATGCACAACAGCTACTGGATGTATATCATAACTTTCATGAGATTGGCCACATCCCTGTGGGCTAAGCATACAGTAGAGCCCCAGCAAGAACATCCCTATCCCAAAATAAATCACAATGAGTTTTGGAGATAATGGTGGATCTTTACTGATCTCTGCATGACCTGTGCATTTAGGATCTTGAGGCCAGTAGATGCGGAGAGGCTTGCTGAGAGTGTGCAGCTGCAGACAAACTGAAGTAAATATGATGTGCTGAGAAAGAACCTTACATAAAAGGCATGGGGCAATTATCAAATTGGAGAATCACCATTGCAGAAAGAAGGATATAAAAAACCCCATTCCATCTGCACAAGAAAATAAATATATTGCCATGGCATTATAACATTATGCAGAATGATTGAACTGATAGCATCAGAGCATTTGTGACAAAACACAAAGAGCTCTTATTAAAAGAAGAAAATAAACCTAATTTAATTTTTGCTGTGAAATTTAATAGGAAAAAATACAGCATCAGTCCTAGAAACTGACCATTAATTGGGTCAAATGTCTGACAAAAAAAAAAGTATAGTTGACTATGAAATAAATGATAGAGTGCTTTTGAAAGATAGTATATCAAAATGCGCAATTTTAGGATTTAAAATGAAAAAGGAGACAGACTAAGTAAAAAGCATAGATGTGATGGAATCATCTAGAGGGAGCATTAAGAATGAGACTAAATTGTTCCCAAAAGTAAGATAAAATGGCAATATGAACCCAGGAATCTGAGTGATATCAAAGAGATGAAAGATGAATTGGACTGCAAAAGCCAACTGCTATGACAATTAAGTAGAGAAATCATAATTGCCAAACATGATTAGAACACAGATGCAGTGTCATATCTCACCATTTGAAAAGTTTTATTGCTAAAAATATATTTGGGAAACATTAGCTGCATGTACTTCTAATTGTGCATGACTAATTGATAATGGTTAGTTTGAATTAGAAAGTGAAATTCAAGTCTTTCATTTATAATTGTAACTAGCACTGGGTGAATAATTAAAAAAAAAATCAAATGTTGCATTTAGAAAAAATTATGAAATACCAATGTACTCGGTATTTGTACATAATTTATTTTCTCACCTTGACATAGTAAATGTCCTTCTGCTTCAGAGTAGTGGTCCATCAGCTATTATCCTGTCTGACAAGGACTATGAAATCCTAAAAAAGGCACTCAAATAATAATTCATGCTGGGGATGTTATCTCTAACTGCCCAGTAGTTAGAAGTGAACTGCTGGTGAGCTGTATATGTTGAATGTATTGCACCATCCAAAACTCACATCAGCAAATAATTGCAGAGATTCTGTCCCAGATTCCCTTGTGCGCAGATGGAGATGGAGTAGAGCTAGAGAAGCACAATTACTAAAAATGCTTGCTCACCAGTGAATGAGCTGAGTTAGCTTGACACTGAAACACTGTATATTCATTACAGACCAATCACATCAACCCAGTGTTAGCAAACTGGCTCTACAATTGCACAAGTTTAGTCTTGAAGCTCTCATAGCCCCAACCTCCTAAAACATCAAAAGTAGACAGCATGAAGTGGCCTCTGTTTACAGAAGCATTTAAAAATATCTAAATCTTCCACAAACCACAGTATTTGTACTAAGCAGGAAATTTTCCCTGGGACTTGGAAAAAAATTTTCATTATCTCTTGCAATTTAATACCATTTTGAGGTGACACATATCCCTTTAGAGAGAAAGTTCTTTTTCTCTCCTTGAATGTAGCACTGCCTGTAACATCTGTAATAGTATTTTAAAATTAGGTATGTTGAGAATCATATGTATACACTCACCCATTAGACCCCTTTCCTTCTTGCATATATCATATAGGCTACTACCAGGCCTGAACCTATTCAATGAAGATTATAGAAAGCCACTAATTGGATGTGCTAAAATTGATGTATAATCTCAATATTGACTGTTCATGTTCAGTGTGATCAAGTGTGGAATCTGGCAAATGAAACAGAAATACCTACATATTCATTAGCAGTGTTTGAGTTTATAGAAACAAAGTATGTGTACATTACACACGTGTGTGCGCGCTATATATAAAAGAGGTTTTGGTGCACATTTACAAATGTCTACAAAACTGTTCCAGAGTTCCTCCCTTCACACAGAATCTTGGCAGGAACATAGCCAAAAGCCACTGAGCCTGTCTCTGCCTAACAAGACTGATAGCAGTGAGAAGCAGAAAAGACAGTTGACTCAGCTGGCAAGTACAAGAATGACCAAAATGATTATCTCCTATCCATTATTTAAAATAACTTTTGTAAAATACATGGAAGGATTGAACCATTATCTATGGAACTATGTATACATGCATGCATAAATGCACATCTGACTACTTGGGTTATGTTTCTTTAAGAAACTGATGCCAAATAACTGCAATTCCTGTAAATGGCCTGTGCAAAATGGTTAGAGGACTGATACGAAGTTTTAGTATCAATGTCCTCCCCTTCATCTGAGGCACTTTAATTTAATTTTCCCCCTAGTAAATATTGTTAAACTGTGATGATGTGCAAAATGACTATGTAATGAGGGAGATGATAGCCTCAGCTGAATTTCATTGCAACCCTGCCTCTAGAATGGTGAGTGCATTTAGGGCACTGTTTTCAAATGTACTTGGCAACAGTGTAGATCCTTCTCACTGAAGTCAGTAGTAGCTTTACAAATCAATGTAGTTCTAGTATACCACCCCCTATAGCTGGTAATCCTTACTGCAGACAACATGCAGTAAGATAAGAGAGTTAACCATCTTTCCTATGTGAAGTGAAAGATAAATGACACAGGATTTGACCCAGTAAAACTAGCACCTAAGTTTACAGTACTGTTCTAGTCATTGCAAAGATACTGCACATCAATGATTTAAAAATGGTTTCTTGCTTAAGTGTCTGAGCTGATATGTGGTCCTTGCCTTGAAAACCTTCTGTAGGGTTGGCCACGTAGTGTTATACAAGTTTGACTAGATGATCATAATGGTTTCTTTGGACTTTACAATCTCTGAATTAACAGTTCACTATAAAACAATACAGGCCTCTGCACAGGCTTAAAATAGGGCACTGTATATGTCGGATGGCTGATCACTGTGGTTGCGTAGCATATCACCAACCTCTAAGGCATCCAGTCTTCTGGATTAATAAGGAAGCTATCACTGCTGATAAGGTGATTGATAAACATTATTCCAGAACAGTCCAGATAAGTTGCTGAAACATCTAACAATTGGAATCATGTCCATGAAAATTACCTCTTAGGAAGTGTCCATCCTGTGACAGAAAGGATCATGCACAGTTTCAGAAGAATCCATAGCCAATCAGAAGCAGCCCACCAAAACATGATCATCAACCGACGTGGGAGAAACTGACAGTTTCTAATAAACAGACTCCCTTTTGAATACTATCCAAAAAATGTGAAGAAGGCTAAGAGATCAGATTTGAAAAGGCCTTTGCAAGATGCTTGTGTTTAAATTGTAGATGGATCATTTAATCAGGCCCCTATTTTGGGAGCAACACTGATAAATAGGTGCTGAGCGATATGACTGTCCTTTCTGATAGTTGTTGTTCGTGTGCATCCTGAAGGAGTTTTCAAGCCTTTATTTATTTCCTAATAGTGTTATTGCCTTAAAGTGTTCTGGTTCTGTGGTCAGTTCCCATGTTCATTAAAGCAAGCACTATGGAAATTTTGTTTCTGTTTATAAATCAAGACTGTGTTGCTGTTTTTAAGGTAAAAAGAAAAGAAAAGAAAAGAAAAGAAAAGAAAAAAGTATTGTTAACCTGAAAGATCTGCCTGCAAGGTAAACTAAATTGCGAGTTTTTACAGAACTGAGTCAAGAAGTAATGTCTGGCCCTGAGTGCTAAATGAAATAGGCAGTGAAGCAGATCTATCAAGGACCATTTCAGGACTTTCCTTGACCTCCTTAATGCATACCCTGTATAGCCTCTGTTATATTCCCTACAGTGGCCAAGATTTTCAGAAGTGATCAGAAATGTTGGATGCTTCACGTTTGATTTCCCCAATTTCACACACACTAAAGCCTGATTTGCAGAAATTGAACACACACCTTGTGATTCTCCCACTAACCCCACTAAGATCACAGAAAGACACCTCTCCAACAAACTGAAGCAAAACGTGAAGCCATGTTAAGGCAGAAAACAGACATTTTTCAAAATGCAATTGACAGGAAAAATGGAAGTATTGAACTGCAAACTCCTTTTTCCAACTCCTTCTTCTAAGAGATATCCCAGAAAATGTTGTGTCTGAGGATGAAATGCAACATGTGAAATTCCACATTTTTTTTCTGAAGGGGTACAGAGTAGATGGAAAGTAGGGATTGATTGAAAATTGCATTTACAATGGGAAGCCGTTACCGAATGGCTTCTGCTGCCTAAAGAGTACGTTAACCATTTGTAATTGACAAATTTACACTGGTAATGGAGAATCATTCAGAGTGTTTCATTTTGCATTATTATCCATTTCTGAGATAGCAGCAAAATCTGAAGCTATTTTCTCGGGATTTTTTTAGTTTACTATTCCTTTTTTAATGATTCTCTAGGGAAATGTTATTCCCGGAAGTAGCTGCCACAGTTAGACTGGTCTGTTGCATTTTCTCTGATTATGTTAATGCCTGCACAGGCCCCACTGGATTATTATCCATGTGTAACAGGGAATCCCAGCCCCTGTAACAAGGAAGTTGGGTGTGAGGCGGGGGAGAGTGCAGGAAGCCTGAGAGCCAAGTGGCAGCAGGTAGGAGCTGCCCAAGTGAGCTGAGCCAGAGCTAGAAAAGGACGGGCAGTTAATGGTGCAATTAATAGCACCTGGAGCCTGGGTGCAGGGTCACATGACTGGAAGGGGGCTGGGCTTTGGGCATATAAACCCAGCCTCTGGCCATGGAAAGGGTACTCTCACCCTGGCTCTACAGGAAACAGAGCTTCCAGTAGAGGTGGCTGGAGACTGGAGGCAAACCAGCCCAAAGGATGTACCTGGGGACCCGTAGACTTCGGTGTAGCTTGCATGGTTGTTTGGTGCTGCTTATGCAAAGTATGATGATTGGTTGAATTATGCCATTATTCAACATCATTCAAATGAGCTCCCTCCAAAAAATTCAAGCTATGATTATTTTGCCCTTTTTTTGTTGTATCTTATAGCACAGCCTTTACTGGAAAAAGAAAGAGACAGTAGTATTGAAGGTTTAAACTGAAGAATGGTCTGCAATGCCCTGTCTTATGATAAGCCCACTAAGTAAACCTATCTGCTGAAGAAAGTGAACCATACATCTCAGGATAAAGACATGTTGCTTGATGCCAAGATTTCTGAATGGGATTTTTGGAGAAGTGCTAGGAAAATAAAAAACGGTTATGCTCTGTCTGTACTGATACAGCTTAAAGGCCTTTTCCCCACACCCCTCAATCAAGACTTCACTATTATTTCACCATTAAACAGAACTGTACACAATCCAAGGAGTTGACCATATCTTTTTAGTGACATGATACATGATAGAATGATAATAGCAGAGTAATTGTAGATTAGAAGTCAGGTGGACGACTAAGGCTCAGCCTTCAGTTTTGGCCAGCTTTTCACTAGACTCTTAATTTCTGTAAAAGCTAAACAATATGCATGAAGAATTAAGATTTTTCAATTTGGCAGAAGTTGATGACAATATGAAAACATAAGAATTGTTAATAATGGGTCAGACCAATGGTTCATCTATGCCATGGGCAGGTCTAGGATTTTGAAAGGGAGGTGCAGATGGTGTGGTGCATCATCCCATATAACACAACACATATTTTTCTGCAGTTAAAAAGAAATGAGATGCTTTACTAATATGATGGGGGGAGGCAGGGCTATATTATTCCTTTTAAAATCAAAGCCAAAACAAATATAACTTTATTAGAAAGTATATTAATTTGTTATTATGTATAAAAACACAACAAACGAGGCACAAATAATCAAAATGCTGTTTCATTAGTCCTGTAATCATTAAAGTTAAATGTACATCTCTTTTTCAGATTCATAAAATAACATCTAGCCTTCTTGAACATCTTGGCAGTGCATCCAGTGTGCATCACTGAATTTTTTTTTCCACACCTAAGTTAATGTTCACCTGAGTTATTGTTTTCAGTTGCAGTTAAAAACAGTCTGCTACACTCAACTAGATGTTACATTATCAGGAGCAGCTAGCAGGCGGCAGAAATGCCAAAGAAAGGCTGGTTTGATTAGTACAACATCAAGATCATTAAAAAGGGCAGACAGAGGGTTGTTAACACCTGTGTAATGAAGTGTTTAGAAGGAATCAGGTAGATTATAATAAGCCATGAAGTCAATTGAGTCCCACACTGCTGCCTGAATAGAAATGCTGCTGCTGCTGCCAGGCAGTTGGTTTTAAACTTTGCATGGACCAGGAATTGAAGGGGAGTGAAACTGCACCCTCCTGGATATTCCCCTGCATCTAGCCTCAGTTTTCAATCTCTGAAACTGGCAAGGAGTTGCTGGTTTATAAGGGAGAACTTTAGAACCAGGAGTGGTATAGACCAAGAGTGCTCAGCCCCTGGCCCATGAGCCAAATCCAGGTCACAGAGCCATGGCATCTGGCCCACAGGGGCCCCCCAAGGGTTGGGAAATTTGGTGATGGGGACGCAGAAGCTATTAATACAGTCCCCCCACTTCCAAATTCCAAAGCCCTGTGTGGCTGGATCAGGGCCAGGCCACACCCCCTCCCCCACACAGCCAGATCAGGGTTGGGCCACATCCTCTTACCCCTGCAGAGCCAGAGTGGGGCCAAGCCATTCCCCCTCCTTCCTGCACAGCCAGGTTGGGGCCTGACTGCCGCATGCCCCACTCTGCATGGCCAGATGGATGGGACCCTACTCATCCATCCCATGGGATAAAAAGTTTGAGCATCATTGGTGTAGAGTCATGCATCTCCTGTCATACCCACCCAATCACCAGCAGTTAGTTACTTCCCTAGCTGTTGTGCACAATAGGCCTTAATCAGTCTCTCTTGCATAAGTCTGGCTAATTCCTTTTTGAATCCAGTTATACCATTATGGCTGAAGGAGTGTAAGTTTCAATCTGTGGATAAATATAGGGAAACTGGAACATAATCCCCAGGCTGCAGGAGCCTAAAACCTTATTCCTGCAGTGATCTGTACCACTGCTTTAGAACATGCAGGATGTATGACTTAGCTGCAGAGAAATTATCTTAAATGCAGATTGGGGAATGAAGGGTTTAGGACAGCCTCCTCCTCAGACCAAATTCTTCCCCATGTTTGGCTCAATGCCTCACTGCTTACCTGTACCTCAAAGCCTCCTTCTTTTCCCTGTTTTCAGTCTTCTCTACTATTGTTTATGTTCTGAAGTCTAGTCTTGCTAAATGGTGAATTACCATGGACTCCAGCACTGGTACCATACCATTAATCAATATATGGTCTAAGTAAATTTTAAAGGAGAAAAAAAATCCTCACTATTTCTTTCCAACTACTTTCTGTCCTTCCTCCAAAACCTCCCTTGAACATCATTGCTTCTTTTTTACTGAGCTTGTCTTTTATTCAATTAACTTGTGACTAGCCAGGTTGGTTTTGGCATTGATCAGGTGAGTTGACAGCAGGCTTTACACATCTCCCAATCAATAGTACAGCTTGTTAGATCAAACCCTCACCTAAAGTCTCTTCCTTGGTAAAACAGTCTTTAGAAATAATAAAGTTCTCAAAAGTAAATCAGTATAATGGGAAGGAATCTAGGGTCAAGGGTTAATCTGCCACAGCAGGAAATGTAGACTTACGACACTATCCAAAATACTTTAGCATGAAACACAGAAAAGGCCTCCTTCCCAGGGCTGCATCTAATAAAGGATACAGGTGCCTGGAAAACAGAACCCTATGGCAGACGCTAGGGCTATGCGAAGCTTCGGGTGCTGATTTGATTCAGAGGAGATTTGGCCCGATTCGGCGGCTGAATCTCTGAATCGAATCAGGTGACTAATTAAAAGGTCTGAATCAATTCAAAGCTCTCCATATCTATTTGGAAAAGATTCAGAGAGTTTCAATGATTTGGACAGTCCCCATCTGATGCAGTTGGGAGGTGGAGCTGGACTTGGAGCTGGTAAGTAGGGGGCAGGGGCTGGGGGGGCTGGAGGAGGGGACCATGGGGGGACCCCTGCCAGGCCCCATCCTCTGCCTGCTCCCCCTGCCCATTCCCCCAGCTCCCCCCCATGGCTGCCCCACCTGGCCCCAGCTCCTGGTGCTTTAAAAAAAAGACCCCATTCACCAGCTGCTGCCCGGTGGTGGGGTGATCTCTGCTGCTCCCCACTGCCCCACGCTGCATGGGGGGGGCTCTGCCATGAGCCCTCCAACCCCTGCCCACTCCTCCAGCACCTTCATGGTTACTTTGCCTGCCCCTACTCCAGTCCTTTAAGGAAAAAAAACAAACAACCCCCACAACAGACTCACCAGCTCCTGCAGCAGTCTTGGGGCTTTTGGGGACTCAAGACAGAGCCCCCCATGCAGTGCAGGGCAGTGCGGGGGGGGGGGGGCAGCAGGAACTGCCCCCTGCTGGGCAGGAACCAGTGAGTCTAGGATTTTTTTGTTTGTTTTTTTCTTAAAGGGCCAGAGCTGGGGCTTGGCGGGGCAGCTATTGATGGGGCTGAGTGAGTGGGCGGGGGTCAGGGGGCGTGGGGCAGTGCGGGGCAGCAGGGATTGTCCCCCCCCACCTGGCAGCACCTGCTGAGTGGGGGCATTTTTTTTCAAAGTGCCGGGAGCTGGGGCGGGCAGGGTAGCCAGGGGCTGGGAGAGTGAGCAGGGGGTGGGGCCTGTGTGATTCAGAGATTTGGCTGAATCAATTTGGGACAGTGATTTGAATCACCGAATTGAATCACTGTCCCCAAATGAGCCAAATCTGAAGCAAATACTAGCTGCTTCACACAGGCCTAGCAGATGCCTATACAGTGTGTCAGGACAGTTAGTATACAGGTATTTTGGATTGCCATTCTGAGGCATCTGAGTGGGATGCCATCTAGAGGTAGTCACTAGGAAAACCTAGAGAAAAAGGATTGTTTTCAATTCCCCCTCTTTCTGAATCTTAAGACTTTCAATCAAGGACAATAAAAAGTCCTTTTTCAGATATGAGGGGAGCCAGAGGAAAAGCAGGGGCAACATTGGACCCCTGCTGAACCAGAAGGGGCAACTGACAACTGACGCCCAGGAAAAAGCCAACCTATTAAATAGGTACTTTGCGTCGGTCTTTCATCAGTCCCATGGGACACCCATGCCCGCTACGGGACAGGGAAGTCCGGGTGAGGGTGATCCCCTGCCCTCCATTAATGCTGACTTCGTGAAGGAACATCTTGAGAAGCTGGATACCTTCAAGTCAGCCGGCCCTGACAATCTTCACCCCAGGGTACTCAAGGAGCTGGCGAGCATCATAGCCCAGCCTCTAGCACGGATCTTTGAAAACTCTTGGCACTCTGGTGTAGTGCCTGAAGACTGGAAGAAGGCCAATGTGGTGCCTATCTTCAAGAAAGGGAGGAAAGTGGATCCGGCTAACTATAGGCCCATTAGCTTGACTTCTATCCCGGGGAAGATCTTAGAAAAGTTTATTAAAGAGGCCATCCTTAATGGACTGGCCGACGCCAACATCTTAAGGGATAGCCAGCACGGGTTTGTTGCGGGTAGGTCTTGCTTGACCAATCTCATTTCCTTCTATGACCAGGTGACCTATCACCTGGACAAGGGAGAAGAGATTGATGTCATATATCTTGACTTCAAAAAATCCTTTGACCTGGTTTCCCATGATTGCCTCTTGGAAAAACTGGCCAATTGTTGCCTTGGGTCCGCCACGATCAACTGGCTGGAAAATTGGCTCCGTGGTCGGACCCAGAGGGTAGTAATTGATGGAAGTCATTCATCATGGTGTCCTGTGACCAGTGGGGTCCCCCAACACTCTGTCCTTGGACCCATACTGTTCAACTTCTTTATTAATGATGTGGACACTGGAGTCAGAAGCAGCCAAGTTCACCGATGACACCAAACTTTGGGGCAAAGCATCCACACCAGAAGACAGGTGGGTGATCCAGGCTGACCTGGACAGGCTCAGCAAGTGGGCGGACGAGAATCTGATGGTGTTCAACGCCGATAAATGCAAGGTTCTCCACCTTGGGAAGAAAAACCCGCAGCATCCTTATAGGCTCGGCAGTGCTATGTTGGCTAGCACTATGGAAGAAAGAGACATGGGGGTCATCATTGACCACAAGATGAACATGAGCCTGCAGTGCGATGTTGCGGCTAGTAAAGCAACCAAACGCTGGCTTGCATCCATAGATGCTTCTCAAGCAAATCCCGGGATGTCATTCTTCCCTTGTACTCGGCCTTAGTGAGGCCGCAGCTGGAGTGCTGCGTCCAGTTTTGGGCTCCACAATTCAAAAAGGATGTGGAGAAGCTTGAGAGAGTCCAGAGAAGAGGCACGTGCATGATCAGAGGTCAGGGAAGCAGACCCTACGATGACAGGCTGAGAGCCCTGGGGCTCTTTAACCTGGAAAAGCGCAGGCTCAGGGGTGATCTGATGGCCACCTATAAGTTTATCAGGGGTGACCACCAGTATCTGGGGGAATGTTTGTTCACCAGAGCGCCCCAAGGGATGATGACTAGGTTGAATGGTCATAAACTACTTCAAGATCGTTTCAGGCTGGACATAGGGACGAATTTCTTTACTGTCCGAGCCCCCAAGGTCTGGAACAGCCTGCCACCGGAGGTGGTTCAAGCGCCTACATTGAACACCTTCAAGAGTAAACTGGATGCTTATCTTGCTGGAATCCTATGACCCCAGCTGACTTCCGGCCCTTTAGGCAGGGGGATGGACTCGATGATCTTCCGAGGTCCCTTCCAGCCCTAATGTCTATGAAATCTATGAAAGTGCCTATATCCAATTGGCATACAAGATCTAGGAGGTTCTTTTGCGGGTAAGGACTTGCATCAGTTCAAAGACAGGAACAAAGTAGGGTTCACACTTTCTTTTAAAATGAAGGGTAGTGGAAGGGTCATGTTAACAGGAGTGTGGCGGTGAGATGCCCCTACAGGCTCCTGAAGGGGAGATGGTAGTCCCTGCGGGCCCCAAACCCCACAAACAGCCCCCCACAGGGGGAAACTTACCTCCTGCTGGGCAGCCAGAACCAGAGCAGGAACCATGGCCGCAGCCATGTGAGCTGGCATTATGCCATCTGTTTAATTAGCTGTTTCCTGGGTGGGGAACAGCTGAGCCAATTGCAGCAGCTGTTCCAGCCACCAAGGGAAGATTTAGAAGCCCCACCAGAACCTGGGGGTTGGAGGAGGCAGAGAGGGAGCACGCTGGTGTGGAGCACACCAGACACACTGAGGCTTCCGCAACAGAGAGGAGCAGTGCAGCCGGTGCAGCGCTGACAGGCAGAGCAGGGGAGGCGTTTGAGCCTCCTGTAGGAGGCTGGGGGAAAGGAGGCAATTCCATACCGCTCTCCTCCCCAGGGGTCTATTTCTTTTGAGGAAAAAAAGAGAGAGAGAGAGAAGAGGTGTAAGAGCAAAGCGCCCTAGTCAGAGGCACTGAAGTAGGCGCCAGCTAACGCACATATAGCTTGCCAGTCTTTAGCGAGGGAAGGCTACTCGTTGAAGCAGAAGGGGCAGCTGGACAAGTACCAATGGAGCCCACTTGGATGTGGGATCCCCTTTGAGGCAAGCTGTGGTCAAGCCCGCATGACCGAATCACCATTTTTCTGACGCCCATCCGGTTGGTGAGTGGACGGGGTGTACAGGAGGCGGAGCCCCGTGGAACATCACATTTGGAACCATGAGTACTGCTGCCTCCCTGGGAGCCCCCCCAGGAAGAAGATCTTCACTGAACCCTCTCTCTTTATATAATAACACCAAAGTCATGGCAGGCGAGTTGAGGGGAGGTGCTCCACATCTGGTGGGTAGTACATCACTCAGGAAACCCCACTCAAAGCACCTTTCATCACAGTGGTACATTGGCCATGAAGTTTTTCGGCATTAGCGGGACAGAGATGCAACTGCCAGCAATAGCCCACGCAGTGTTACTTAGGCTATTCAGGCTATAGGGCAAGTGCTGGAGGTGCAACAGTTGCAAGGAGCACACCAGCAAGAGTGGATGCAGCGTAATGCTGTCCTATTCAAGATGCCCCGAATGACATGGGAAGATGATCCCAAAGCTTACATAGAATAATTTGAAAGGACTGCTATCCAGATGGGGCTGGATTGCAGTCAGTGGAGCCACCAGCTAGGCGCCTTAGTGATAGATCAGGCCCAAGCCACCTACCGGGCCCTGTCAAGGGAGGACACCTGAGATTATGAGGCTGTCAAGGTGGTGATCCTCTATAGGCTGGAAATTTCCCCGGAAAGTCACAGACAGGTATTTCGAGCACGGAAGTCAAAAGAAGCTAAGCTGCCCCATGGCTTGTTGCAGTCTCTGCGGGATTCACTTAATAAATGGTTATTGGCTGGCTGGTTCAACTGGGAGGGGGTGATGGACCAGATCTTATTAGAGCAGTTTCTCTGGGACCTGGAAGAAGACAACCTCGGACCAGCGAGGAGGCCCTCTGCCTGGCTGAGGCCTTCGCAAACTCAGAAAATAGAGAGTACGGGCGAGGCCCACGGGCCCCAAAGGAGAGCCCGGTGAGTGAAGGGGAAAGGCAGACTGGTCCACAAAGAGGGGCATCGAGAGGTGTTGTGTGCTATCATTGTGGACGAATGGGGCACATCTCCAGGGAATGCGTCTGGGCCTGAGCAAGCTGGGCTGCGGGCCAGCTGTATATACTCCACCCTGCGAGAGGGGCAAAGAGACAGAGAGGGGAGAGCCCATGGATTGTAGTTTTGGGCTTGTCGCACAGGAAGGAGGATGGAACCGCCCCATGGTAACCGCCTGGATCGGGGGCAAGGCAGTCAGAGCAACCCTGGATACGGGATGTTCCCAGTCCCTACTCCGCGCAGATCTCACCTCATGGACAGGGGGGAAAGAGGCTGGACCCATAATGGTGACATGTATACTGGGCGGTGAGACACATTTTCAGAGTTGTTAGCTGCCTTTTTTGGGTGATGGAGTTCTGTGGTGAACTGCGGGTTGGATTGGCACCTGCCTTAGCCTGTGAAATGATCCTCGGAAGAGAACGGGGACTGTTCTACACAGTGCTCGAATGGGTATGAGCTACAGAGGAAGAAAGGAGGCGGCTCCAAAGGGGAGAAGGCTGGGATGGCAAAAGCCCACCTCACCAGAAGTAAGCAGCATCAGGCAGTATTAACCTGGAGCAGGTGGTTAGTGCAGCACAGTTCCATCAGGCCCAACAAGAAGACACAGAACTCCAGCAGCTACGGACCGAAGACCCTGGAGAAGGAACATCACGAAGTCATTCTGACTTTGAGGTAATTGGGGGGTTATTATATCGGGTCAAATGGGGCAGGGAGGACACCTCAAAAGGGAGGCAGTTAGTGGTACTGTCTTCACTCTGACGCTTCATTTGGAGATTGGCTCATGACTTCCCAGTGGGAGGCCATTTAGGATGCACCAAGACCCGGGCAAGGCTGAACCAAGGATTCTTTTGGCCATGTCTACAAGAGGACGTGGAAAGATGGGGGCTGCTTGCCCGGAGTGCCAAAGGGGTCAGGAGTGGAGGCCACATAGGGCACCATTGCACCCCATGCTGATAATAGAGATGCCGTTCTCCTGAATCGCGCTAGACATAGTGGGTGCCCTCCTGAAGTTGCACAACGGTTATCAGTATATCTATTGGTTTTAGTGGATTATGTCACCCGGTTCCCAGAGGCAGTCCCACTTAGGTCCATTACAGCAACGTGAGTAGCAGAAGAATTGCTTAAATGGATAGTGTGGGTCAGCATACCATGTGAAATACTGACCAGGGGATGAATTTCATGTCTGGCGGGATGAAAGCTCTGTTTAAAACCCTCGGCATCACCCAGTTGAAGACATCGGTGTACCATCCCCAGACGAATGGTCTAGTGAAGAGATTGAATGGGATGATCAAGTGGTTGCTCAGGTGGTGCTTGCAGGAAGACCCCCGGAGGTGGGATACCATCTTAACACCATTGCTGCTTGCCTTGAGGGATTGCCCTGCAAGAGTCGACGCAGTATTCCCCATTCCAGTTAGTATATGGCCACAACCACAGGGGGCTGTTACAGGTCATCAGGGAAGAATGGGAACGACCGATAGGGTTAGGAATGTCTTCAGAAAGATACCACCAAGAATTGCAGGACCAGGTTAACAAGACCCAATGGATCGCTGGCCAAAATTTGAGTGCTGCCCAAGAGCAACAAGAAGCCCACTATAATAAGAAGACAAGAACCTGGACCTTCCAGCCAGGAGATATGGTTTTGGTGTTGCTCCCAGCATCCTCGAGCAAGCATCTCGTGATGTGGCAAGGCCCCTTTGGAGTAGTTTGTCAAGTGGGGCCGGTGAACTATGAATTGCTCGAGCCGGGCCACCACTGGGAACACCAAATTTATCATGTAAACCTTCTTAAGGAGTGGAAAACCCCACAGGGCTGGTTGGCACAAGAAGAGGAGGTGGGGGAAGACCTGGGACTGCCCTGCCCCTTGTTAAGTGAATCCACAAGAAAAGAGTTAGTGCAAATGGGTGAAGAGCTGGATAGCCAGCAACAACAGGAGCTGTTGGACTTAATAGAGGCCTTCCAGGCAGTATTCCAAGAAACCCTGGGATGAGCGATGGGAATTGAACATGAGATTAGAACTCCTCCTGGTGCGCTGGTTAGGGAAAGGTAGAGGCCGATACCTCAGCGTTGGCAGCAGGAGATATGACAGGAGATAAAGAAAATGCAAAGACAGGGAATTATACGACTATCCTGGAGCCCTTGGTGTAGCCCCATTGTGCCGGTGGCCAAATCCGACGGGTCACTGCATCTGTGTATAGACTTTAGGAAGCTAAATGCCTTGATGACCTTCATCACCTTCCCTATGCCTCACATTACCCACCTCATTGAGAGAATTGGTGAAGCACAGTATATATCTACCCTCGACCTTGCCAAAGGGTACTGGCAAATCCCGATGTGCCCTGTAGATAGCACCAAGACCGCTTTTGGAACCCCTTGGCGGTTATTTGAGTTTATACACATGCCCTTTGGGCTAAATGGTGCAGCAGCCACCTTCCAGAGGCTGATGGACACCCTGCTTGCACCGCACGTGTTGTACGTGGCAGCATATTTCGACGACATCATTATATTCACCCCCAGTTGGCACCAGCACCTTAAAGCCCTGAGGGACATCCTGGGAGAACTCCAAGCAGCAGGTTTGACCTCCAATCCCAAGAAATGCAAGTTAGCAGGACGAGAAATGGCATACCTAGGGTTTCAGGTAGGTAAGGGAACAATACGCCCCCTGACAGACAAGATCAAAGCCATACAACGATTTCAGGAACCTTGTACCCACAAACAGCTACGCTGCTTCTTGGGACTCAGTTATTATCATCGGTGGTTCATACCACATTTTGCAAACCTCTCCGCACCCTGTACAGATGCGCTGTGAGGGGGGCTGGTGGCACTGCTGAAATGGATGCCAGAAATGAGAAAGAGCTTCAAGGAACTAAAGGAGGTGATACACCATGATGTCATAGTGTACAACCCTAATTTTGATGCCCCTTTTATTTTACAGATGGATGCATGAGGCAACACCCTAGGGACGGTATTACTTCAAAGATGTGGGGAAGAAGAGCGCCCGATCGCCTTCGTCAGTCGGAAGCTCAACCGCACTGAGACCAGGTATGCCACGGTCGAGAGGGAGTGCCTGGCAATATGCTGGGCAATAGAGTATTTTAAGTATTACCTGATGGGACGAGAATCCGTGGTAATGACAGATCACGCCCCACTACAATGGCTAACTTGGAAACAAAGCGTAAACACCCGGATCACTCACTGGGCCTTAGCGTTGCAGCCCTTCAAGTTTACAAGTGTGCACCGCCCAGGCAAAGATGATTTCATAGCTGATTTTCTCTCCAGATGGGGTAGCCCAGACAAGGTGGAGGAGGAAGCATGCCACACTCATGAAGAGGAGCATCAGACTCTGCAAGAAGCTGCACGAGGGGTCCAGACGCCACAAGGCAACTTAAGGGGGGAGGTCTGTGGCGGTGAGATGCCCCCACAAGCTCCTGAAGGGGAGAGGGTAGTCCCCGCAGGCCCCAAACCCCACAAACAGCCCCCCTGCAGGGGAAACTTACCTCCCGCTGGGCAGCCAGAGCCGGAGCAGGAACCATGGCCGTGTGAGCTGGTGTTACGCTGGCTGTTTAATCAGCTGTTTCCTGGGCGGGGAACAGCTAAGCCAATTGCAGCAGCCGTTCCGGACACCACAGGAAGATTTAAAAACCTCACTGGAACCTGCGGGGCAGAGGAGGCAGAGAGGGAGCACACTGGTGTGGAGCATGCCAGATGTGCTGAGGCTCCTGCAACAGAGAGGAGCAGCACAACCGGTGCAACGCTGGCAGGCAGAGCAGGGGAGACATTTGAGCCCCATGTAGGAGGCTGGGGGAAAGGAGGCAACTCCACACCCCTCTCCTTCCCAGGGTTCTATTTCTTTTGAGGAAAAAAAAGAGAGAGAGAAGAGGCATAAGAGCAAAGCGCCCTAGTCAGAGGCACTGAAGTAGGCGCCAGCTTGTGCACATATACCTTGCCAGTCTATAGCGAAGGAATGCTACTCGTTGAAGCAGAAGGGGCAGCCGGACAAGTACCAATGGAGCCCACTTGGACGTGGGATCCCCCTCGAGGCAAGCTGTGGCAAGCTGTGGACATGGGATCCCCCTCGAGCTCTAATCACCATTTTGCTGACGCCTATCCGGTTGGTGAATGGACGGGGTGTAGGGGAGGCGGAGCCCCATGGAACATTGCATCCTGAGCTGTGAGTATTGCTGTCCCCCGGGGAGCCCGCCCAGGAAGAAGATCTCCACTGAACCCTCTCTCTTTATATAAGAACATCAAATTTGTGGCAGGTGAGTTAAGGGGAGGGCCTCCACATCCGGCGGGTAGTACATCACTCAGGGAGCCCCACTCAAGGCACCTTTCATCACAAGGAGTCACATGCAAGTCAAGGAAATTGAGACTTCCATTCTCTTTAACATCACTTGGTTTTTATCCAGTTTTTAGCACTATACTTCAAAAAGGAAACAGACAAATTGGAAGGAATCTAGAGGAAAGCAACAAAAATGATTAGAGGGCTAGAAAACAAGACATATGAGGAAAGGCTGGAAGAACTGGGATTATTTAGCTTGAAGAGAAGAAGACCGAGGAAGGTTAGGTAAGAGTCTTAAAATATAAAAATATTGTTATAAAAAGGATGGTCATCAGCTGCACTCTTTTTCTACAGGGGACAGGACAAAAGCAATGGGTTAATATTTCAACAAGGGAGATTTAGTTTGGCTATTAGGAAGAAATTTCTAATTCTGATGACAGCTCAGCACTGGAACAGATTATACAGAGAGACTGTGGAGTCTTATTGCAAGTTTTTAGGTGTACACTAGACAAACACTAGGCTGGGATGGATTAGAGAGGGATAATCCTGCTTTCAAGGGAAGGGGAGAGGGAAGTTGGACTAGATGACCACCTGAGTTCCTTTCCAGCCCTGTATTTTCAGAAATTCTATCAGTCCTGCTTGTTGACTGTGACCCTGTAGGTCCCTGAAAGGTCATAGCATGCTGTTTCACTCCAGTTTAAGTGTGATCATAGGGGACAGAAAAAAGCAAGCTAGCTTCCAAGTTCCAAGCCCTTCTCTCAAAAAGTATGTGTTAAAATGGGAGTGAAAATAATGATCTTCACCATGCAAATAAAGAAATTAGTTATTCAATACCTGCTCTGGCCTTCTTTCCACTGCAGGATGGAAGCAACATGTTCATTATTCAAGCAGGGTCATGCACCCCTGAACTCCTCATCCAATTCATTATTTTGTAATGTCATGGATGTAGTCTATGATCAAAGTTTGATAAAATCACATCAACATGGTAAAGTATCCAGACTAATGACCATGAAGATATAAATTTTGGTGCCTTTTTTTCCAGTCACGTGCCAAAACATCTCTGTAATGCTATTTTTTATTGGATAGTCACCAAGTAATCAGCAGGCTGCTATTAAGGTTAAGGCTGCTCTCTCATCCATTGCTTAAGCCAAAGGTCTGTCTATAACACGTTAGTAGTATTATAGATTTTGGTCAGTGCAGGAAACTGAACATATGTTGCTGTAGGCAGCACCTCAGATTATATGTATTTGTATTTCAGAAATCTTGCCAAGGTTATATTATCTTGATTTTGTAATGTTCCACATCAGGGTAATACCCCTTCTGACCTTGAAAAATATTGAAATCCCCTTTCTCACTATCAGTATTTGAGAGGGTTACTAGGATGAACAGGAGAATGTTGTCTTAAATGTGTACAAACTAGCTGTGGATAACTTTAGAATGGAAAATAGAAGGAGGCTTGTACAAGAACCATTGTCTTGTACCAGAGGCTTTAAAGAGCTTGGCTGGGTTTCCCTAATACAATGAAGACTGAGAGTTGATATGTTTGCTCTCCATAAATATATCATGGGATAAGCACCTGGGAGGGAGGAGAACTATTTAAACCCAAGGATAATGTTGTCTTAAATGTATACAAACTAGCTGTGGATAACTTTAGGATGGAAAATAGAAGGAGGCCTCTAACCACCCAAGGAGTGAGGTCCTGAAACAGCATTCCAGTAAGAGTAGAGGGAGGAGTAGAGGAAGCAGAAAAAAACTTAACTGGTTCTATGGGTAAATCTGATATTTTTTATTAAACCAACTCAAATAGTTGGAAAACTTTTTTTTAGCAAGATTTTGGATTTAAATACCCTTCATTAGACTGAGGAAGCATCTGCATTTGGTGTGTGCTTTTCCTGTATGGAATTGTCTCGGACGGCCAGAGCCGACTCGAGGTGATTTAATAATTATTCGTTCGTTGGGCGGGCTGGTGAATAGAGAGGCTGACAAAGCTTAATGGTTGCAAAACTTTACTTACGCCGCTTGTAGCTGCGACGCTGACGGTCCGGTTGTCTGAACAACTATGTTAGTTGTTCCAGCTGGCAGGGCTCAGGCTAGCTCATCCATCCACAAATCAAGCCGGCGGGGAAAGGGTACGTCTGGGATTGCGCTCGGCGACGGGGAGAAGAATCGATAGGTGATCAGTCTATCGATCAGCTCAGCCGCAAGTCAGATCTCTTTTAGAAGCACTCTGCAGCGTGCTCAAAGTTCTCCTACTTGGGCGGAAGCCGCGCGAAATTTTAAACGGCTAGCAAGCCAATTACTAGCCGCCACGTAGGAATAATTTAGAACTGGCCGAGAGCGGGACACAAATTTGCATTCGAATGGCGGGAACTCTCTTTCACCGGGGTTTTTCTGCTGCAACAGAAAACCTTTGCTTTGCAAGAGGCTCTCATGTGGGGGGAAAATTCCATTGTGCTGAGGCACCAAAATCACTGGGTTGTGACATGCCCCCTTGCTGACAGCACAACTGGAATTTTAGACACATGAGCACATCATACGGCATGTTTGTTTCGGGATTTACTGACCTGGCAAAGCTTTAACAACCAGTAATATATATATACAAACAAACAATTTGATAGACCGGTCTTTTCAACAAATTACAAAATACAACAACTTGAACATATAACAACAACTATTGATCATCGTCTGGTTGGAGAACATCTGCTTGGGACTTCCTTCGTCTAGTAGTCGGTCCGTCTTCTCCTATTAACAGACAATGTCAATAAAATACTTAATAAAATGAGAGAAAATAGTGTATAGTAAGTCCTTAGCAAATGGACGTTTGCCGTCTCAGTGTCTCCTTCACAACCATCGCTCTGTTGACTCGAATGAACTGCAGTCTGGTACTCGATGAATCTCACAATCAGGCGGTTGTGGATTGCTGCTTTTGCTGGGGTTAAACCTGTGAAGAAAGAGGACAACAACACAAAACAAAAGAGATTCATAATTAAATTCACTGTAAGGATACTGGGTGAACGTTGGAATGGCGAGTCATCCAGTTGTGATGAACGACAATAGGAGGACGATCGGGCTTTTCTTCTAATTGGACAGAATAGGTATTAGGATATTGTCCCGACCATTGAACGGTTCCTTTGTGAACTTGTGGATGAGTCTGATGGGGATGTGGTATTGAGATCCACACTAACTCATCTGGCTGGAACTTGGGTTCCCAAGGTGGGGGTTTCTGGACATTAGTTTCGTCCCATAATGGTTTAGCGGTGTTCAGTGAGATGAGAACATCATGACTGAATTTAGTCCAGTTTTTAAACGTCCCTCCTTCTCTGAGGTGAAGTTGTTCTTTGTACAGGCCTATGTATCTTTCTACAACGCCGTTGGACTGCGGGTGGTACGGCAGATGGAGATGCCAGGCTACATTGTGAAGACAAGCAAATTTATCTAGAGCATTAGAGTTAAACGGGGGTCCCCCATCAGACTGAATCTCGTGAGGGGGTTGCCAGGTAGCAAATACAGCACTTAAGGCAGAAATAACAGCAGTGGCATTGCTTTTCCGTAAAGGAATGACTTGTAACTGTCTTGTTCCCAAGTCGACGACAACTAATCCTTTATTTGTCGGCTTTTGCACATATCTCACAAGCCTGAGCTACCTTTTCCCAATCGCACCTAGCTCCATATGAGGCCGGCTTCATAAGGGTTCGGCACCAACGTTGATGGCAAACTCGTGGTCCTGGGTGACCCCAATTTTCATGAAGCCACGCGAGGAATGGATTTACTTCAGGACCGGAGGTAGATGTGATAGGCAAGACTATGTCGGTCCGGAGTGGATCTTCTAAGAGCTTATCAATGACCTCATGTACTGGATCAGTATCCGGACGGTGGGACTTAGTGTGCTTAACCAACGGGAGGCGTACAAATTTAGTCAACGTTTTCCAGATGTCTTGCCAATCATTCAAATTTTCGGAGGGAAAAGCTGTACCAGTAAGAATTTTATAAATGTATTGTGAATCAATGGCGATGATTGGAACAGGGAGTGTATCATCATGATGTGTCAGACAATGTTCTAGGACCTTGAGGAATCCTAACAATTCACATTTTTGGGCCGAATTATCATCTGGGTCGGCTTGAAATATCTCCCTATCGTTACAAGCTTTGCAATAGTACCCATAGCCTCCGCCATGTCGGGAGGTTCCATCTGAGGCCATCCACGCCGGGGCAGAAGTTCCATACAGTGTAGGGACCTTCTCCTCACCTTCTGGGCTTGGATCAGGTGCCATGTCTTCCAACCTCCAACAATGCCAATTGTAATGGTGAGTAAGCACTAGCGTATTCCAGGTCTTAGGCTCCCCCTGAAAATGTGGGTCGACTCTTTCCGCATCCAGCAAGGGTAAGAATGTGGCACCGGGAGCACGTAACGTCCCATGCCCCCTTGCTAATGGCTCCACCAGTTGTTCGGCTAGGAGGATTTTTCCTACAGCCCCATATCGATGTTGTGCCGCTTGAAGTGTCTTATGGGCTGTGTATACTAGCTCATCGCGAGGGTTATGTACAACAGCCCACACGTGGTTTGTGGTGAACCCAAGGGTTACGGTTAGTGACTCACCCAGATCGATGGCATGGAGTGATGTATCTTTAACCGTGGCTAGCAAGCGAAGCAGGTTCTGCTGGTCTCCTTTCGTCTAGGGCGTGGACTTTCGAGATTTGTTACGGATCTGTCGCTGCAATTTGTTGAGGAGTGCCAAATCACTAGGTCCAACATAATGCCGATACCAATTCAAATGACCCAAAAGCTGTTGGAAATGCCTCTTAGTAGTAGGGAAGAATGTTTTTATGGATCGATGTTAGGACCCTCATGCGAAATTCCGTGGTGGATGGAACCGATGTATCAAGTGCCAAGGAACATAATGTCATCTACAGGATGTAGGCATGACTTTTCCTCGTTGATCGTCCATCCCTCACTTTGGAGGTGAGCGACTAGTTGATTGACTATACTAGTAACTACAGAACTATCGCGACCCATGATGGCAATATCATCGACATAACTCCAAATTCTCAATTCCTCCTCCAGAGGAAGAGAGTATGAGGCTTAAAAATTCTTTAGGGTATTATTCATGGCACCAGTGGCCAGTGATGGAGTGTTGCAATATCCTTGTGGACAGACCATCCACCTGTACATAATGCCATCAATACACATGTTTAGTATTCCTTCTGGGTCAGTTATCGGGATGGAAAAGAACATGTTTTTCAGATCCAATGTGACTCCGACCCACTTACTTTGTTGGAACTGTGCCATCTCAAACATACATTGTGGCAGAGTAGAAGGATTAGGTTGTTGAAGTACTTGACATCTTTTATTAACCTCTCTATAGTCTACGACTAGCCGGGCTTCGTTAGGCTTTCCAGGTTTCGCAACTCCCCATCCTGATGACAGGTAGGTGCTGGCAGTTATGGTCTTAATACAGCCTCGTCGCTCGAGTTGCTGCAGAAGATCAATAAGGGACTGTTTTAGAAGACCCTTAGTTGGGATCGGTCAATATCGCCAGGTGGTGTTACGAAGCGTTGGTTGATGCCAATCCTGTTCTGGGATAATAATGGGTAATGCCTGTAGCACTTGTTCTTTAAGGTCAAGTGCTCTTGTCCCCGGGATCCCTAAAATGTTGATGCCCCCTAGAACCGCCTCCAGGGGGTATCAGTGGTCCTGGACCCAAAAGTTGACCTTCGTTGTGACGGCGATAGCGTTAAGCCCTTGTACCTTAATTGTTTTGGTGGTCTTTTGGTGAGGTATCATTGAGGTAATCACATTGGTTTGAGCTCCAGTATCGAGAAGGAAGAATATCTGTTGTTGGTCATCCGGATCGATAGGGTTGTAAACAGTGAGTTGAGCGTATGGACGAGGATCAGTAGGGTCAGGTTTGAGCTGGAGAAGGCCACCGGCAGAGCCGACAGCCATTACTCGTTTTTTGGTGGGTCCTCGAATTTGAATCCTAATGCTTTGGCCAGACGAGACTGGGCCCTTTCTCCCAAAATTCGCAACTGAGTCTTTGTGAGTCCAGAGTGGGCGAGGAGAAAACCAAACATGTTCCTTTCCTTTGTCGTTCTTTCCTTCGGGGTCCTTGGAGGTGACCACCATGGCTCTCGCCGGGGGGTGTACTCTTGATGTCTAGGTCTCAGTGTTTTGGCTGGGTATGCTGAAGGTCGGTCCCTTATATTATCAGAAGCTTCTTCACCTTGCTTCATGAGTGCTTGTAGTCGTGGGAGATGGCCTAAGAGATTTCCCACTGGTTGATCTGCCATTGGGTTCAAAAGGAGTTGGAGTGTAACGGCATTTGCTCCTCCGTATACCTCCACACAGGCATCTATAGCTTCCAGGGGCGTTGGAATTGCCCCAGGGTCCGATAGGTGGTGATGGGCCCATCTCTCTTTGCGTTGGACGGCTGTTAGTCCCATTGGATTCGTTCTCGGGCTCCATGAGAGATATGACACCCCAACTATAGCCAGGAGGAGTTGCTCTGCAGTAGCCTTCTGTGGATGGCCTTCGTGTCAGGTGTGAAATTTGTGGGTTACCTGTCCCACTACAAGTGCTGGGAGTGGGATGGGCCAGTGGGCACTGTCTGTGACCACATTCAAGTCGGTAGCTCGCCCTCCGCTCCATGCCGCTTGTCGGGTCAGGGCACTCGCTTCCTCTTTGTCTAAGGTGTCAGATCCAAATTCCACTATTAATTGTCCTAACCACATGGCCAAGGTTTCTTCTGGTTTTATTTTAGATTCTCTACCAAGTTCCTGAATTTCTGGTCGGATGCGTGTGTGAGAGATAACAGTGGTACGTGTAGTACCTTCTTCATCCGCAACATGTTTCATCACAGCTATCGGGTGAGCTGCGGCAGAGGAAGAGTTAAATTCTTCATCTGGGAGCATTGGGTACATCCCTCCTCCCATTGCCCCCTCCCCGTGGCAAGGAGGCGGGACCGTTGGGAATGACATCACCTCAGGGGGCGGAGTTGCTAAGCGGATCCCCGCCGGGTCTTCTGAAACTCCGCCCCTCCCTTCCGGGTTCCCCGGATAGCTCGCGCTTCTTTTGGCGCCATTTTCTGCTAGCCGCATCATGCGGCCGGTGCTTTTGATAAGCGTCGCTCCGGAGCTCTTTGCTGTCCACTCTAGCGACTCTTTACCCGCCATATGCATCTGTGCCTCTAAATTTGCGTATTCCCTTAGTAGACCCGCTACTGTACAGAACAGCACATTCATCATCTTTCCCTTCTTCCATTTAGTTAGACCCCATCTCGGCATGTGACGGCCCTAAGTTTCCAGATCCTCCCGGAGCTGAACGAGGAGCTCATGGCCCCGTGACTCAGGCACAAAATCCGGACAGTTGAACCAGTCCGCGGGGGTGGGTTCCCCTCCTTCCCTTAAGTATCAAATGCATTGAGCGAACTCCTGAGTGGGGGTCAGCTTTTCTGCCTTCCGCGCTTTCACCCCAGCTAAGGAGATGGTTGAGGTTTCCTCCGGGGGTCGATAATAGACCCGGTCGCTCCCCATTATGCATCCGAACTCCCCAAGGGATAGCTTAGTTCTCCATTCCTTCACTACGGCTTCTTCTCTCTTTATGGAGAAGTAACCATCAATATTTCTTTCATCCCCTTCTACTGCCTGGTGGTAAGCGATATGCGCCCATAGATCATTGGCATTCTCTACACGGCGGGTCCCGGTGCGCCAGGGGCAGCACCCGATTAGGTTCATCTCTATCACCGTGTCCTTAGATCCCATCCTCGTCGCCATGTCTCGGACAGCCAGAGCTGACTCGAGGTGATTTAATAATTATTCGTTCGTTGGGCGGGCTGGTGAATAGAGAGGCTGACAAAGCTTAATGGTTGCAAAACTTTACTTACACCGCTTGTAGCTGCGACGCTGATGGTCCGGTCATCTGAACAACTATGTTAGTTGTTCCAGCTGGCAGGGCTCAGGCTAGCTCATCCATCCACAAATCAAGCCGGCGGGGAAAGGGTACGTCTGGGATTGCGCTCGGTGACGGGGAGAAGAATCGATAGGTGATCAGTCTATCGATCAGCTCAGCCGCAAGTCAGATCTCTTTTAGAAGCACTCTGCAGCGTGCTCAAAGTTCTCCGACTTGGGCGGAAGTCATGCAAAATTTTAAACGGCTAGCAAGCCAATTACTAGCCGCCACGTAGGAATAATTTAGAACTGGCCAATAGTGGGACACAAATTTGCATTCGAATGGCGGGAACTCTCTTTCACCGGGGTTTTTCTGCTGCAACAGAAAACCTTTGCTTTGCAAGAGGCTCTCATGTGGCGGGAAAATTCCATCGTGCCGAGGCACCAAAATCACTGGGTTGTGACAGGAATGAAGCCAGATGCTGGTATGCATGCAAGAAAGCCAGTCAGTGAAGATGTAAATTGAGGAGTCAGTGGGTGACAGGCAGGTGGGGGGCAGGGAGAGGAGGGGAATGAATGTAGCAGGTAAATAGCGGAGAGGTACATGGGGAGTCAGATGTCAGTCAGGTTATAATGTGTCATAAATCCAATGTCTATATTTAGTCCATTATTTTTTGTATCCAGGAGGTTGATGAAGTGAAGTTCATAGGCTCATCTGTGAAAAGTGTTTTGTAAATTCCGTTTGAGGATTATAACTGAGACTGGAGAGAGAGTGTTTTTCTTGTGAGAAATGTGCCCCTACCGGCAATTGGGTTTTCTTGTCCTTAATAGATTTCTGGTGTGTGTTTATTCTGGTGCGCAGTTGTTGTTTGGTCTCTCCTACATATTTTCCATCAGGGCATTTGATGCATTGGATGAGATACATTACAATTCTGGAGGTGCAGCTGTAAGATCCAGGAATGATGATGGTTCTGTTGTGGGTTGCAGTAATTGTGGAAGTGGTGGAGATGTGTTGGCAGGTTTTCCATTTCTTGTCATGGCACAGTCTGTATCCATTCAGTGTGTTCTGGGCCATAGGAAGTTTGCTTCTGGTGATGAGGTTAGCAAGGTTCAGTGTTTGTCTGAAGGCTAGGATGGGTGGTTCTGTGAAGATCTCTTTAAGAATTGGGTCTCCTTCTAGTATGGGTTCGTTTGAGGATTTTCTGTATAGGTGCAAGGAAGGGGTGTTATGTCATAACCAGCGGTGTCCGATATGCGAGGTGGCAATCCTGGGTGTTCTCCTCAGTGCCAATTCAGTGGTATCTAAGGGCTTGGCTGTATATCACAGCTTTCTTGGTGTGTTTAGGGAAGGGGTGGGCAAAATATGCCCACAGGCTGAATCTGGCCCACAAGGCCATTTTATCCGGCATGTGGGGCCCCTAAAAAATTTAGAAAATTAATATTTATCTATCTTTGGTTCCTGTCAAAAATGATAGGAACCAGGGGCAGTAGGACCCTGGGGAAGCCCAGTGGGCTCCTGCAACAACAGGGCCTGACCGCCCCCGCCCCTGCAGCTGGAAACCCAAGCAGGGGCTTCTGGCCTGGGACCATGTGGCTGTACCAGTGCTGGAAATTCAGGTAAGTGGTTGGGGAGGGGAGGGAAGGAACCTGGGGAAAAATGGGCCAGGGAAAAGCAGCCCCTCCCCTGCCCCGTGGCCGGCTCTCCCTGCTGCAGCCACTCGCAGCCTGTGTGGGGCTGTCCTGAGCAGGCACAGGCAGCCCCATTGAGCTGCAAGTGGCTGCAGCATGGGGCACTGGCCACAGGGTGGGCGGAGGGCCGATTATCTCATGCTCAACACCAGCTTGTAAACCACCCCCAATGCCAGCCTAGGCCCTGTGCCAGTTCTGGGCTCACCCATTGAGGCTGCGCATGGCGGGAGCAGCTGTGGCCCCCCTGCTTGCCATGCCAGGCAGTGTTTGCTGCTGCTACCAACCCAGAGCTCGCATGCTGGGCAGCCCAGAGGTGGCGGTGGCAAACACTGCCTGGTGTGGCAAGTGGCAGGGCTGCAGAAGCTGCTGCCACATGCAGCCCTGATGGGTGAGCCCAGAGCCAGCAGGGGGCCAGGCTGGCAGCAGGGGCAGGTTACAAGCTGGCGCTGAGTGTGGGAAAAGCAGCCTCTTGCCCGTCCTGTGGCTGGTGCCCACGCTGCAGCAGCTCGCAGCCTGCATGGGGCTGCCTGTGCCTGCTCAGGACAGCCCCATGTGGGTTGCGAGTGGCCGCAGCAGAGAGTGCTGGCCACTGGTTGGGGGAGGGGCTGCTTTTCTCCGCACTCAGCACCAGCTCGTTCCCTGCCGTGGAGCAGGGGGTCGGGGCTGCATCTGCCCCCTGCCTGTACCTTGGGGCTGGGGGGGGGGGCGGGCACTGGGAGTGAGCAGGGCCCATACCAGTGTCCCAGGGCCCAGAGCAGGGGGGCAGGATTCCGGGGTCCTGGGTGGCAGGGGCTCTGTGGAGCTGGGCAAACTTCCCCCCTATCCCTCCTGGTGCAGCCCAACCTGGCTCACAGACCCCTGCCAGCCTGTGCCCTTCTCTGGGCCCTACCAGTGCTGGCCCTGAGACATTGGTCCCAAGACACTGGACATTGGTCCCAAGATGGTGACCAGGGGCAGGGCACCTGTCAAGTGGCGGGGCTACCTATGCGGCCCTCGACAGCATGCCAAAACTGGTTAAGCGGCCCTCCGCCCGAAATAATTGCCCACCCCTGGTTTAGGGTGATTGCTGGTTCTGTGCAGATATGTATGTTGGCCTGTGGGTTTCTTGTATAATGTGGTCTATCTTTTCCCGTTCTGGATACTGATCATTATGTCTAAAAAGGAGATGTTGTTATTGGAGTATTCAAGAGATAGTTGAATGGAGGGGTGATGATTGTTGAATTTTTGCTGGGACTCAATCAGAGATTGCAGGTTTTCAGTCCAAATGATGAAGATGTCACTGATCTATGTTAAGTATAGCAAGGGTTTGATGGTGTAGTCCTTGAGGAATTCTTCCAGGTGGCTTATAAAAAGATTGGCATACTGCGGGACCATTTTGGTGCCCATAGCTGTGCCCATGGTCTGGAGGAAGGGTTGATTATTAAAAGTGAAATTGTCGTGTGTGAGGATGAGGTGTATATGGTCAGTAATATCTTTAGGTCTGTGTTCTGAGTTCTCATCTTGGTTTTCTAAGTATGTAAGGAAGGCTTGGATGCCATCCTGGTGTGAGACATTGGTATATATACTGGTAACATCCACGGGCAACTGGTGCCTCTTGAGTCAGGGGGAGCGCTTGCCCCCCACAGTGGCCAATCAGTGATCAGGGTGGGGAGGTCCCCTCGCGACTGATCGTGTTGACCTGGAAGTACCAGTGGCGCTTCTCCTGGCACCCTCCACTTCCTGGCCAGTGCTCTCGGGGGGGGGGGGGGGGTATTAGTGCTCTCACCTGCCTCCCTGTCCATCACCTAAGCGGGGAACACTGACTGTCAGGGGGTGCATGTGCACCCCCTACATGCTGCCACTGGTAATTTCCATGCTGGCTAGGAGGGTATTGCTGGGATAGCTGTCTATATTTTTAAGTTTTCGTAGAAAGTCTGTAGTGTCTTGGACAAAACTCAATCTTTGGATCACAAGAGGTTTTAGGATTGATTCAACAAAACCTGGTATTTCCTCAGGTTGATGACTTTCACTTCATCAACCTCCTGGATACAAAAAATCATGGAGTAAATATAGACATTGGATTTATGGCACATTATAACCTCCTCGACATCTGACTCCCCAGGTACCTCTCCACTATTTACCTGCTACATTCATCCCCCTTCCCCTCCTCGTCCCCAAGCCTGTCTCTCACCCACTTACTCCTCAATTTACATCTTCTCTGACTGGCTTTCTTGCATGCATATCAACCTCTGGCTTCTTTATTATTCATTACATCCAGGAAGACCACACAAAAACTGCAAATGCTTTCTCAGCTTGGCGAAGGATATCTAAACCCAAAAGCTTATTAAGAAGAAGTTTTCCAACTATTTGAATTGGTCTAATAAAAGATATCAGATTTAACCAAAGAACCTTGTCTGCCTGTGTCCTTAGACCAACACGGCTACAACCTACACCATGGTTAACTGGTTCTAAGAAGGAGATTGATAAATTTATGAAGGGGATTGTATAACATGGTTGCTTGCCAAGGGGCTAGACTTAGTGGCCTAGGAGATCCCAATCCAATCATATGTTCCTGGTTACCTAAGGGCCTTGTTACCCAGGACACTTAACATGTTTCATAGGAAGTATTATCGTGCCATATTAGAATATATTCTGAGTGGGCACACAGTAATGTTTACTACAATTTCTAACACAGTCTCTAGCTCACAAGGACTGTCATTCTTAGCCAGGGATCTGTACCAGAGCCAGTTCAAAACCCCAGCTCCTACTGTTGGCAGAAGCTAAAAACCATGGGCATCTTTACATGTGCTCTGGGGTAGGGGGAGGGTGCTTTAATTAGACCGGCTCTCAGAAGCCACTGTAATTAAGATGCCAGCAGTGGCTTGTGTATTCAGCATCCCACACTTAAAAATGGCAGCAGGGGCACTTCAACTAAAGCTGTTTCAATGAGCTTTAGATAAAGCACCCCTCCTGCCATTTTGAAGTGCAGGAATGCTAAATACACAAGACACTGAGGGTGTTGCTGGAGAGTGCTAATTAGCATGCTCCAGCAGGCTTGATTAATTAGCACTCATCGGAGCGGCATCGGGCACATATGTATGTGCCCCATGTTTTCACTGTACTACAGCCAGTTCAGACTTCTGGTGCTGTGCCAGGGCTGCGACTGAGAGGCACTGCACGAGAGCCAGTAGAGACTTCATGGCAGTCCCAGGGCTAGGACTGACAATCAACTAATTGTGGGTCCCAGCCTCAGGACTGCAAATTGCTTGTGTTATGTCTGTGGAATGATGGGATGATAGCAAAACACATGCTGCTTAATATGATCTAGAGACAGTCTTCCTGCAAAAAGTCCTAACTTTCCTATGATTTGATCTCACTTAGCATAAGTTTTACTGCTTAAACATGAGGACAGTCACATTTCAAGTGCTGTTAACATTTCCTGAGTGTAATGTGCAACATGGCCCTATGAGTCACAGCCTTGTCCTGACTGACAACATTTGGATAAATTAATCGTGATGAGGAAGAAGTTATTTGAGCATTCTAGCAAAGGCTATATTGCTCAAATAAAAATTCCATTATTATAGGAAGGCTTAGGATCTAGAAATCTATCTTATTTATGCACATATTACACTCACCTTTTTCTTGAAAATTAGTGGTTGAAAATCAGGCTGCATATCTTAAAAGAGTAAACTAATTCTGGTAGTGTAAGAGTGATGTGGTAGCTGTGATAGTCCAGAAATTAAGCAAAAGACAAGGATTTCTTAGGGTGATGTCTTTTATTGGACCACCTGTGTAGCTGGGATAGAGTTAGACAAGCATTAGAATGCAAGACAGATCTGACCTGATGAAGAATGCCTTGCATTCACAAACTTGTCTCTGTTCCAGCTATGTAGTTGGTTCAATATCACCCTAAGAAATCCTAGTCTTTTGCATAAACTGATTCTGAACAGTTAACAGGCTTCTTTGTTCTGCCTTCCCAAAACAAAGTGTATTTCTTTTTTGGGGGGTGTGTAGTATGTGAATAAATATGGTATTTACTTGTCATTTGTGTCTCAACATGTTTCTCTCTACACTTACTACTGATCAAAAATGTGTTTGCACATCTTCTTTTTTCTTCTTTGTAAAAAGAAAATGTGTTTGCACATCTTCGCTTTTTCTTTCTCACTGAACATTGCAGTGAATTTACAACACTGTTCAGGCAGCACCGTGTTGCTTTCAAAAGTAGCCAAGGCCCAGGTCTCCAACTGGAGGTAGATGCTGACTCCTTTGCACAATCATTTAGAACAGGGCTGACCAATTTATTGGGCTCCATAGGCCAGATCTAGACAGGGAGTCTTCTTGTGGGCTTGGCAAGCCACCTCTGGTGGTGGGGCAGCAGTTTGTTGGCATGGCTCTGGAAACCAGGGTGGGCAGTGCTGCAGTCACTTGCCCCCTTTTGGCCCTGTCTATCATTTGAGCCATCTGAGATAACCAAAGCCCTCAAATTTGGTGGAGGGGACAACTGGCAATCCAGAGCAGTACCAACACAGCACCTCCAGCAGCTGTGATGACAAGCCCCATGGACAGCAATTTACCCCCCCATGGCACTCCAGTTGTACAGCCCTGATTTAGAAGAGAAAATGCTGGGCTATGAGATACAGAAAGCTCACATTCAAACTGAGAGGCCTGAAATGATTTCAAAGGGAGGACAAGAAAGGACTGGCAATGGAAACAGCAGTTTTGGACAAAAGGTCTCATTTCAAGCATTCCACAAAAGTTGATTTAAGTGTTTTGTAAATTAAAACAGAAAATACAGCCAAGTGGGAATGGATTAATGCTTCATGCTTTAAACAGTTGTGTACTTAGCTCCATGTTCTGCTACTCATTTGCTTCGAGTTGAACAATGCTCTGCAGTCAGTGGCCCTGGAATCCACAGTAACTCAGGTCAGATCTTACATCTGAGCTATATGGGAGGCACACACAAAAATGTGTGCACAATGGTTTATGCCTAACTTGGACTGTATGTCCTTTGTCCTAGCTCTTTAAGATCATCATCAGCTGATCACTTTAAAGAGTCTTTAATCTTTTTTTTTGGTAGGGATATTTATGAATCCTTATTGAGCCCTCTATTCCCAGAAATGCATTGACTCAGAAGCTGCCAGTGATGTCTGTGGCATGTGAAAGCATCACCGTGCATCCTCCTCTCTACAGTTTGATGCAGACATTAGAAAACTGAATGTAACATTTGAAATGTGCTAGGCACAAATGTGCTTTGCATATCACACAAGAAACTTTAACGAAAGGAAGTTCTGAGGCAACAGATAGCCGTTTTTCAATTATATGTGACAACCGTGCCATTTCTGATAGCCTTGTCAGGGAAAAGCAAGAGCTGGAAATGCCAAGCTGTTTAGTGAAGCAGGATCGACATTTCTAATACTGCCTGTGATCCCTGATATCCTCCACATCTTTCCAAACAATCGGGCTATGATTGTTCCTGTGTATGCATTTACAACAATCTTATTTTGCTAACTGTAATATTTTAATGTTGATGCGTGTGAATAGAAACAGTGAAATTGGGCTTGAGTTTTAAAAAAATGTCCAGTTACCTTAGTATTGTCAGTTTGTTTGTGGAGAAGCCATTTACAAAGTATACAAGCTACAAATCAAAGGACTATGACACCTTCTTCTATTATTCAGGCAACTTAGCATGGAAAGATGAAATGATGTTTGTGAACTTTATTACTCAAGGTGACAAGTTAATGTGTGGGTGATGGTGTAGATCTCATAGAGACGATTTATCACATCTGTGAAACTAAGTAAAATGTCTAAAGATGCCTGCAGAGCCCTAAGAGTCATATTCCTCATTTCAAATTTTACACCTAGCTGGACCTGAAGTAGAAAACAGCTAGTTTCTGTTGCAGACTATATATAGTCTTGGAAAAGGTGGGGAGAAAGCAATTGCAGTATCTAGAGTTTTAGTGCCATGTCTACCTTCCCCTTTAATGATTTAACATATCAAATACAGCCGGTTAAAGATCTTGTACAATGTATAAGCTCTTTGTTCTTCTACAAAGGATTTGAGTAAGTGCAAGCACTGAATTGAATTGATCCTCCAGAGTGTTAAATCACAATAGAATTTAAGTTACTTAAAAAAAAAAAGAAAAAGTAACCCATTTAAAATGCCTTGTTTTATAAATGTTTGGCCTGAGATGACTTAAAGGGCCCTAATTTAAGTGGGCACTTGATGATTTTGAAAGCCAGACCACTTTCCAGGTATCAAGATCAGTACTGGAATATTGAGGCACTCAGATTCACCAGTCACTTCTGAAACCGTGGCTCCAAATGACAATTGAGGATTGTCATTGGATTGATCCAATTTCGGATCTGCTTTTTGGGAGCTATGCATACATGGCACACAGCAGAATAAGGTCCTGAGCACTGATCTTGCCTCTATTACTCGAATACAATATAAATGATAATGGCAAAGTATAGCTAAGCAACAGTAGGGAGAAATAAATAAAAGAGACCTATCCGTCGTTTGGATTAACTTTGGCACAGGCAAGCTACAGAATATTCATAGCTTGGGTTTGCTTGGGATTCTTATATTCAAACACAGACTGAAGTTCCTGGGCTGGGAATTTTGCAAGGCTGCCTTGGTGGAGCAGTTTTACTAGGGCTATAGTTAACTTTTTAGGCACCCCCATGGATTAAACATACTCCAGCTGATTGGGCATTCTGGAATATAGTTTAACTTTTCAGATACTGAAAGCACATATACTAGCTCAGAGGCTTTGTGCAGCATTTTTAAACCCATATTGCTTTCTATTTAACAGCAGAAAAATATATTAATGTGGACAAAAAAAAAAATCATAACTCATTTCCTCACCTCAGTTTCCTCATCTTTGAGCTGTGGCCTACAAATACAGTAGACTTACTGCTTTCCTAATGTTTCTTTGCCCTTAGCTACCCTGTGTGTGGCACTATACCAGTTAAAATGGATGGCAAAACTCCCATTGACTTCAGTTGTTTTAAAACCAGGTTTTCATATATGTTAGGGTCAGAGGGGATCTCAGTAGATCATCAAGTCCGACTCCCTGCCCTGGGCAGGAAAGAGCGCTGGGGTCAGATGACCCCAGATGGGTGCTTGCTAGTCTCCTCCTGAAGACCTCCAATGTAAAGGAGAGCACCATCTCCCTTGGAAGCTCATTCCAGATTCTGGTAACCTTTACTGTGACAAAGTTATTTCGTATGTCGCTTCGGATTTGGCCGATTTGGGGGACAGTGATTTGATTTGGTGATTTGAATCACTGTCCCAAATTGATTCGGCTGAATCTGATTCAGAGATTCGGCTGTTGCCAAATCTCTGAATCAGCCAGGCCCACCCCGCCCAGCCCGGCAATGGCTTCCCTGCCCACCCCAGCTCCTGGCACTTGTTAAACCTCCCCCCCCCCCGACTCAGTGGGTACTGCTGATGGGGGGGATGATCCCTGCTGTCCCCCACTGCCCCATGCTGTGTGGGGGACTCTCTACAAATCCCCTGATCCTCCCCTTTCCCAGCTCCCCCATGGCTGCCCCGCCAACCCAGCTCCGGCCCTTTAAGAACCCCCCCCTACTGAAAAAAACCTGACCTCACTGCTTCTGCCAGCAGGGGGTGATCCCCGCTGCCCCCCCCCCCCCCGGTGCTGCGTGGTGGGCTCTTTCACAGCCCCCCAGAGCCCTAAGGCTGCTGCAGGAGTGGTGATTCCTGGGGCTTTTCTTGGGTTATTTTCCTTAAAGGGCTGGTGCTGGGCCTGGTGGGGCAGTTGTGTGGGGGCTGCGGGAGCAAGAGGGGGGTCAGAGGCCTCATGCAGAGCCCCCCATGCAGTGTGGGGCAGTGTAGGGGCAGTGGGGATCACCCCCCTGCCCGGCAGCACCCAGTGAGCACCAGGGCTTTTTTAAAAAACGCCAGGAGCTGGGGTGGGCAGGAATGAGAGAGCAGGCAGGGGCTGGGGGCTGGCAGGGGATCCCCCATGATCCCCCCCCCACCTCTGACCCTAGTACTTACCAGCTCAGAGTTGGCTTCAGCTCCCTGCTGCAGCCATCAGGGACTGCCTGAATCATTCAGTTCGGATTCAGAGATTTGGCCACTGAATTGGGCCAAATCTTCTCTGAATTGAATCACCACCTGAAGCTTTGCACAGCCCTAGGAGTCAGCTATGGCTCTGAGATCCCTTTCCACTGCTGTGCTGATGAGAAGGTCATCCCTCAGCCTGTAAGTGTGTTGGTGGTTCTTTTTGCCCAGGTGCAGCACTTTGCAATTGTCTTTCACTGTAAGATATGGTAGCATATGCATGCAAGAGACATTCAGGATTTGCCCATACGTTGTAGGCAGGTCCATCCCTAGGGTATGGTGAATTGGGGCAACCGCCCTGGGCCCCCTGTTCTGCAAGCCCCATGCTTCAACATTATGGCAAGGAAAGTCTTAGAGAAAGTCAGAAAGCCAGGGCTGGACCCACACGGTGCCCCATGAACCCTCTGCTCTGGAGCCCTCCCCCCCCAGGGCACAGGATATGCTGACCTGGTTGCTGGCAGTGCCCCACAGATGGGCTGGCAGTAGGTGAGCCCCCTCCTGGCTCTGAGGGCTTTTGCAAAGGTGCTGCTTAGCACCTGCCCCATGGCACAGCCTGGCCCAGAGCCCCTGCGAGGCTGCTGGGCACTGGGCACTGCAGCTTGGCTCAGCTTGGGGCCCCCCACTGCAAAGGCACCCCCTACCCGGGCCGGACCACCCGGTGCAGCCCTCACCTTGGCTGCCCCATGCTGGAGGTAGCCCCCTGGGATGGGCTGTGCCCGCACCAACACCCTCAGCACCAGCACCAGCACCAGGGCTGCTGCCTCCATCCTGCTCAGCTGCCTGCACTGCCTGGCTCCCCCGGCCCCACAGTCAGTAAGCACTGAACTGGGCACTGCAGCACTGAACTGGGCACTGCAGCCCTGCCCTTGCCCTCCCAGTAGATTTGAGAATGTAGGTGGTGCAACACTGATCGTGATCAGTGAATTTTTTTTTTTTTAAATTATATGAACTTATATTGTGGCCATTGTATGAATGGGCAGAAACAATTGGCCGACATCATTGTAGAGCCACTGGCGGGAATATTTGAACGCTCGTGGCACACGGGCAAAGTCCCGGAGGACTGGAAAAGGGCCAATGTGGTCCCCATCTTCAAGAAGGGGAGGAAAGAGGACCCGGGCAACTATAGGCCAGTCAGTCTCACCTCCATCCTTGGCAAAATCTTTGAAAAAATCATCAAGGCTCACATTTGCGAAAGCCCAGCAGGACAAATTATGCTGAGGGGAAACCAGCACGGGTTCATAGCAGGCAGATCGTGCCTGACTAATCTAGTCTCTTTTTATGACCAGGTTACAAAACGCCTGGACACAGGAGGAGGGGTGGATGTTGTATACTTAGACTTCAGGAAGGCCTTCGATATGGTATCCCACCCCATACTGGTGAACAAGTTAAGAGGCTGTGACTTGGATGACTACACAGTCCAGTGGGTGGCAAATTGGCTGGAGGGTCGCACCCAGAGAGTCATGGTGGATGGGTCGGTTTCGACCTGGAAGGGTGTGGGCAGTGGGGTACCGCAGGGCTCAGTCCTTGGACCGATACTCTTTAATGTCTTCATCAGCAACTTGGATGAGGGGGTGAAATGTACTCTGTCCAAATTTGCAGATGACACAAAACTGTGGGGAGAAGTGGACACACCGGAGGGCAGGGAACAGCTGCAAGCAGACCTGGACAGGTTGGACAAGTGGGCAGAAAACAACAGAATGCAATTCAACAAGGAGAAATGCAAAGTGCTGCACCTAGGGAGGAAAAATGTCCAGCACACCTACAGCCTAGGGAATGACCTGCTGGGTGGCACAGAGGTGGAAAGGGATCTTGGAGTCCTAGTGGACTCCAAGATGAACATGAGTCGGCAGTGTGACGAAGTCATCAGAAAAGCTAATGGCACTTTATCGTGCATCAGCAGATGCAAGACTAATAGATCCAAGGAGGTGATACTTCCCCTCTATCGGGCGCTGGTCAGACTGCAGCTGGAGTACTGTGTGCAATTCTGGGCACTGCACTTCAAGAGGGATGCGAATAACCTGGAGAGGGTCCAGAGAAGGGCCACTCATGGTTAAGGGCTTGCAGACCAAGCCCTACGAGGAGAGACTAGAGAAACTGGACCTTTTCAGCCTCTGCAAGAGAAGGTTGAGAGGCGACTTTGTGGCTGCCTATAAGTTCATCATGGGGGCACAGAAGGGAATTGGTGAGTATTTATTCACCAAGGTGCCCCTGGGGGTTACAAGAAACAATGGCCACAAGCTAGCAGAGAGCAGATTTAGATTGGACATTAGGAAGAACTTCTTCACAGTTCAAGTGGCCAAGGTCTGGAACGGGCTCCCAAGGGAGGTGGTGCTCTCCCCTACCCTGGGGGTCTTCAAGAGGAGGTTAGATGAGTATCTAGCTGGGGTCTTCTAGACCCAGCACTCTTTCCTGCCTATGCAGGGGGTCGGACTCGATGATCTATTGAGGTCCCTTCCGACCCTAACATCTATGAATCTATGAATCTATGAACTTTTTTTAATTAGATAAAAATGTTAAGGGGACCCTGCACAGGCTGCTTTACCCTGGGCCCTGCACCTTTCTAGGGGCAGCCCTGATAGTAGGGACCCAACTTCTTTACATGGCTTCCTCTGGAAATTGTTAACATTGTTAGGTGCACTAGCCATTGTGTTTATGAGGAAACTCCTCCATCTCATAAACTGATTAAGCTTCTCCACAGTACTCTCAGTTTCTCTCCAGCTCAAGCAAGTCAGTCAGGACCCAGCCTCTGCACCTCATATATCAATTTAATCTAGTGCAGCTCCATGGAACATGGCCTTGCAAAATCATTACTGGTTAATTTGAAGCTGAGAGATTTTTCCACTGATAAAGTTAATCTACACAGGCTTTGAAAAACAAATTCATGACTAAAATAAGCTTTGCCCTGTGTCAGCTTTATTTATGGTAAGCTGCAATTACTTCATATTCATTCTTGATATCTGAACAACAGCTAGAGCCACCAGTTCTGCTTAACTTTTCTCCCACAGAAAATGTCAGCAGGATCTAATTATCTGAATAAAATGAATTTTTACTGATGTTCCCATTCTTATCAGCACAATAGATGAGCTAGGCATTATTATTATTGTTGTTATTATTATTATTATTATGGTTATGAGTTTGTTTTCTTCTCTTCCTGGAAGGATATTCCTTCCTACATAGGGTTAGTTGGAACATATGAAGCCATAAAAAGAATGCAAGAAATCCACATGTATCAAGGTGAAGGGTTTCTTGCAAGCCTCAAACTGGCTTTTAAAACTTCTCTTTCTTTTACAGGTTCCTCAACTATTCTCTCCATAGCTCAACTAGTTTGTGAGTGTTAATTTCTGTCAACCCTCCACTTGAAGCTGCTTATTAATCCACACATTTTCAAATAGCTGTGGAACTTTTCCATGACCATTTAATACAATTGCCTGGTTAGGTAGTGAGATAAGTGCTTTGGAAGGCTGCAAGAGAAATTAAATAGTGCTTAAGTATTAGGAGGGACTGGAGACCTGTTGGCACTTGTGCTGAGTGGCAGGTCCCCATGAATGAGCAGGAGGGAGTGTTTAACAAGACACGAAGTGGAAGGGGCAGGGCATATGAAGGAAGCCAAATCAGACAGAAGAGAAGACTAGGGGAATTGGGAGCGTAACTGCATGATTAATCAGTCCAGTGAAGAAGTCCAGTATTTACTGTGATAGGAAACTCTCCTGATGCCTCAGTCTGAAGTCACCTATTTATACTGTCAGACATAACAGTAGTTTGGGTGTTGTGGTCTCTGTTGCATTATAGCTGTTTAGGAAATTGTTGCAATCACCAAGTTTGCCCACCTGAAAAACATAGGCCGAAGTACCTTACCAATTTATTTAACACCAGCTGGCTACAAAGTTTGACTGTAGCCAGCTAGGGATGAATTTCAACAGGTGCTTCAAAGTAAAAGGCCCCTCATACTAGTCTTCTGAGCCACCTAGTCTTTTCAGTTTTGCTTCTTTGGGTGCAGTTCTAGCTTTTATATCCAGAGTAGGTATTATGAAAAGTAGCCCTTCCTTTCAGTGACTTATAGGAAAGGTTCATTTGAAAAGGGCCAGGCAAAATATTTGTAATGATATTCTTTTGGATTTAAAGCCTAAAGCATCAAATTGTCTGAAATCTGAAACACCATTTTCATTATGTTTGATCTCCACTGTTTGATTACGTCACAGAATTCAGTTAAAGTTGCAGTTGGAAGCGTTACGCACCCAGGTTTACAATCATGTACTCTAGCTTCATCCCAGTGTATTCCTGTTGATTTCAATGGGTATGTGCTTAGTATGTAAGTAAGGGCAGCATCCGCACGTGCACTGTCAAATACCCATTTGTGCTATTTAGTTTGGTGCATGCACTCATCCAGAATTAATGGAGATGAGACTCATGGTCTATGTGGTGAAGAAGGCACTATATTTCAGCTCTGACTGAAAACTTCTTAGAAGTATTCTAAATAGATTAGTGGGGGGGCCTTGGCTTGGAAAAATAACCCTGCAAGTCACCCAGAAGAGATCAAATGGAAGATTACACATAGCAAAACTCTTTAAATAAATAGATTTACTTAAATAAATATATACCTTTCATGAAATACATGTCATTCTAACTAAAAAATAAACTAAAAAACTTATTTACATGCAAAAAATATAAGTCTGATTCTTTCAAACCTAATGTTTAACTGGCATGCTCACTTTCAACAAAAAACATCCATTTGCCTAATTTGGATGCCTGGAGGTTACATGTTACAGAATGCTATAAGTAGACTATTCATGCAAGTAAGTGTATTCAGAATTACATGCCAATATGAGCACTACAAATAGGCATCCATCTTTGAAAACTAGACCCTCCACATAGTGAGCTAGAACAAGACGTGTCTATATTCTTTTTACAAGCACTTGAGCCCATTTGAGAATTACAGCTTCATCCTCATTACCCAAGTTCCTTTGGATGGAAAATCAAGGCTTCAAAAACTCCAACAAATTGTGCAGTACTCCAAGAGCTGAGCCTCAAAGCTCAAGCACTTATTATGTCAAGTGGTTTCATACTGCAGATGGGAGAACAGGATAAAGATGAAATTCCCTCCCTAGACATTTCCACTGGCCTCCCTCAGTTTGTTCTGCTCTTGAAAATGGTTGCAAAGGTTGAAATGTCACCTTTTTTTCCCTGCTGTTCTATATTCAGTATTACACCTTTTAACATAATACATAATCTTTGAGCTTTGATGCTTATTCTGAGAAGTGCCATTGGATATGATGATGATTTTGATGATTTGAGGTATATTGCCATCAGCTCCTACTGAGCTTTCATTTTCAATGCAATTTTGGTGAACAGGAGTGCCTGAGCTATGTAGCTGAAAAACCAGATTGTCATGTACAGTATTCTATTAATTTAAAGTGGCTAGTTAATTTTACTCATAAGCTTTAGGACTATTGAGTAGTAATAGTATTTCTTTTCTTCCCCTTTGTCTGTAAGAGATTACAGCATTGTTGTTGGTTCCAGCCAGCAATTCCCTGTATTTTTTATTTTTTATTGTAAGTGGAAACAGAAATTGCATTATATTCCCAACCTATTTTTCCCAAAAGTGAAGATTCCAAACAAAAAGTGAACCAGTTAATTATTTCTATACTGCAGAAGGAAATGACTTTATCCCACCTTAAAGTTATTAAGCAAAATTTTCATGAGAGCTGAACTGGCAGGTGCCAAACTTGAAGCTTGAGTAATCTCACTGAAGTTTTACTTCAGTGCATCTCAAACTTATTCTTGGGCTGGCAAGATGTGGTTATTTTCTGGATTTATGGTTTAGAAAGGCCAATGACTGCAAATTGTCACTGGGTAATGGCATAGGGTTTGGGGTAAGGACAAACCAATGCTTAGATTTGTGGTGCTGTTGGATTTTAGCTAGGGTCTCACAATTGGGGTTTCTCTGTTCGTGCCTGAAGATAGTTATTTAGCTTCAGGAGTATGCCAGGGACAGAGGATAGACAATGACTATAAGAAAATGTCTTACAGTTAAGGCTCTTGACTGGGACTTGGGAGATGTGGGCATAGTTCCTAGTGCTGTCCCAGACTCTCTTATCAATGAACGCTTCACTGGGGTTAATGGTTCTTGTGCAAACTGTCACTATAAAACCTATAGATTAACTCTCTGGACTGCATCCTTAATAAACTCCATTCAGCATTGGAGACTATAAAATTACTGAATATCTGTTGTGAGTGATGCTGGTACTCAAACATCTCATCAGGAAAGTTGCTTGCTGAATCACCATGTCTTAGTTCCCAGACTGCAAAAGGGGAATAAAAAACTATTTTTAGTTCCCAGTCTTTGCTTGTATTACATATTTACATTTTGAAGGAAGGGCAGGGGCTATTTCTTATGCATCTGTCCATTTTGTACAGTGACACTTGGATCCCAGCAGCTTCTTGTAGGTGTTGCTCTAACAAAACAATAAAATTAGGATACAGGTCTTGAAGAGTTGATTTCTCTGAATTTCAGTGTTGCATTTCCTTTTGATTTCATTTCAAGTCCTACAGTATTTGCTATGTTTCTTTCAGCCTCAGCTCTTGAAATCATCTTTTTGCCTGAGAATCCTAGCTTTCATTTGGAAAACATCCAAACATTTTTAGTTCTCATGCAAAGAAGGCAAATAAAAGGAATCATAAAATTACTATTTTTAAAAATCCCCATGAATTTTGAGTCATGTCTTATGAGCTGGAGGCTGACCCATAATTTTTGGGCACTGAGTTTAGAATCAAAGAAAATTACAGTTGTAAGGGACTTCAGAAGGTCATCTAGTCCAACCTGCTGCTCAAAGCAGGGCTATCTCTAACTATATCATCCTATCCAAGGCCTTGCCTAGCTGGGTCTTAAAAACCTCCAAGGATGGAGATTCCACCACCTGTCTGGGTAACCTGTTCCAGTGGTTTACTACTGTCTTAATGAGAAAGTTTTTTCCTAATATCGAACCTAAACTTCCCATGCTGCAACTTGAGACCATGGCTCCTTGTTCTGTCATCTGCCCCCACTGACAACAGTGTAGCTCCCTCCTCTTTGGAACCACTCTTCAGGTAGTTGAATGCTGCTATTAAATCCCGTCAGTCTTCTCTTCTCCAGACTAAATAAGCCCAGTTCCCTTAGCCTCTCCTCAGAAGTCACGTGCCTCAGCGCTTTATCCATTTTTGTTGCCCTCCATTGGACTCTCTCCAATTTGCCCACATTCTTTCTGTAATGGGGACCCGAAACTGGACACAGTACTCCAGATGAGGCTTCACCAATGTTGAGTAGAGGGCAACAATCACTCCCTTCTGCTCCTACTAATGCAGCCCAGTATGCCATTAGCCTTCTTTGCAACTAAGGGACACTGTTGGCTCATATTAAGCTTATGGTCCACTATAACCCCCAGATCTTTTCCTGCAGTGCTGCTGCTTGGGCAGTCAGTCCCTAGCCTGTACTGGTGCATGGGATTGTTCTGTCCTAAGTGTGAGACTTTGCACTTATCCTGACTGAACTTCTTGAAATGTCTTTTGGTCCAATCTTCCTATTCATCAATGTGTCTTTGAATCTTACTCCTACCCTCCAGTGTATCTACTACTTCCTCAGCTTGGTGATGTCTGCAGATTTGCTGAGGGTGTACCCCATCCCATCTGCCAGATTGTTGATGAAGATATTGAACAGAACAGGCCTGAGGACTGACCCTAGTCCAGTCCATTTGATACCAGCTGCCAATGAGACATTGTGCCATTGATTACTACCCTTTGAGCTTGATGGTCCAGCCAGTTTTTTATCCACCTTACAGTCCATTCATCCAACCTGTACTTCCTTAGCTTGCTTGGAAGAATGTTGTGGGAGACCATATCAAAAGTGTTGCCAAAGTCAAGGTATATCACATCTGCTGTTCTCCTCACAATCACAGAGGCTGTCATAGAAGGCAATCAGGCTGGTCATGACTTGCCCTTGGTGAATCCATGGTAACTGTTCCTGATCACCTTCTTCTGCTCAAAGTGTTTAGAAATGGATTCCTTGACCTGCTTCATGATTTTTCCAGGGTCTGATGTGAAGCTGACTGGTCTGTAGTTCCCCAGGCCCTCCTTCCCTTTCTTAAAGATGGGCAGTATAATTTCCCTTTTCCAATCATCCAGGACCTTTCCCTATTGTCATGAGTTTTCATAGATAATGGCCAGTGGCTCTGCAATCACATCAGTCAACTCCCTCAGCACCCTTGGGTAAATTGTGTTTGGCTCCACGGGCTTGTACACATCCAGCTTTTCTCTGTAGTCCCTGCCCTGTTCTCTCACTGCTGATGGCTGCTCACCTTGCTCCCAAGTTGTGCTGCCAGGTGCAGCAGTCTGGGAGCTGATCTTGCCTGTGAAGAGTAAGGTAAAAAGGCATTGATGCCTTTTCTGTCATCTGTCATTAGGTTGCCTCCTTCATTCAGTAAGACATTCACACTTTCCTTGGTCTTCCTCTTGTTGCTGACACACTTGTAGAAACCCTTCTTGTTACTCTTCATGTCCCTTGCTGGCTGCAACTCCAGTATCTGGCATACATGTCATTCTTTTTGTCTTAAGTGGCAAACCTGTCTGGAAAGTATAGGAGCCTGAGGTCCTTAGAACACAGACTCTTCTCATTTTCAGATCATCTGCAAGGAAGACAACTGAGAAGGAAGAGCCTTGTTTGATGAAAAAGAGGTTGGGAAGAGCACATCTTTGTCTACCTTAGTCCTGTAATTTCTGGGTTGGGCAATGATGCCACTCTCAAACTATTTTGGGTCACATGCTACTTTTTAAGTTTGTCACACCACTGCGTACTCCTATATTCTGCATTACGGAGGCTAGAAAACAAAAACAAAAAATACCCCAACACCTTATTTCACTCCAACCACACTAATCTCTCCAGCAAACTGAGACAACTTATATAGTTTGTCTTCATTTTGACTTTTTCTTTTTTTTTCTGCTTTTCTTTTCTCTTTTTCCTTCTGCTTTTCTTTCCAGGGCAGGACTAGGAGCTTGGGGTAGGAATAACTCATTGCTCCTGCTGGGCCCCCCACCATTTCAGTTGAAGCAAGACCAGAGACAGACAGGCAAGCAGCTTCCCTGATACTTCCCAGGTTCCCATTGGTGGGAGCAGTGAATGGGTTTGGGTGAAGCCAGAAGGCAAAGTGGCTCCCGGGCCCTCCAGAGCTGCCATGCTTGCTTTGCCCAAAGTCCCTGATCACCCTTACTCAGGAGGGACCACTGCATTCTGGGATGTGGGAGGACTTCAGTTTGGATGGAATAGCTGTCTGGAGTAGCCACACCTTAATGAAACAGGAGAAAAATTAAGTGGATAAGAGATAATCTTACCCTGGAGCGGCATAGCTTTAAATGAAACAACGAGTGCTTTAAACCTCTAAAAAGGTGTTAACATGCAGGCAATCCAGGGGTTAAGAGCACCAGAAGCCACATAAAATTACCATGTAACAAGGTCCTGAGGGTACTGAAGTTGTCTGAGAGAAGTAGAAGATGGTTTTCCTACTAGTGTGACAAGGTAGCAGGGTTTGAAGGTTTCTGAGTTGCATTACTGTGTTCATCCAGTAGATGGTGCCATTACCTTATGGTTTGTCTTTGCTTTTGGTGAGAAGACTTTGTCTAATTACATGCACTATATTGTCCCACATAGAGTTAAAAGAAACTTTCAAGCAGTTCTCTTTGGCACTTGGTAATTTTTAAGATCTGAATGATTATTATTTTTTATCATGTTCTTTTCCATTTAGTTAATGTCTTTTTATCATGCCATTTTCCATTTAGTCAAATTCTTTCAAATGTGTCTCTTATTAATTTAATCTTTAATTTATTAATCTCCAGGCTTGAATTGAATCCATCTTTTTGAACTACCAAGTCAAACACTAAGCAAGGATAATTACTGTACCATGTATAGCTCTTATTTCCATAAACAATGATCAAGAAACTAATTAGAGCTAGAGAAAAATGGAAAACTGTTTTGTGAAAATGTTTACCATTTTCTTCCGTTTTTCTATCAACATTTATTATACTTCCTTGGCATGTTTGTTTTTCAATGTTTGTTCATTTAAGTTTGTTCATTTAATGTTTGTTCAATTAAGTTTTCAAGCGTTCAGAATTTTCTGACTGGCTTTGGATCTAATGTTTATACTGGGATGAAACATATGGAATAAAGAAAAAGGTTACAAAACTAATCAAGGAAGCACGCCATCTTTTTCACCTCCTCTTTTTTTACCCTCCTTTATTTGTATTACAGCATTAAAGATAGAGATCAGGGTCCCAATATTCTAAGTGCTGTACATATAGGCATAACAAAATGACATTCACTGCCTCAACAAATTCATAGTTTATGTGTAATTTCTACATAATGATTTATAGAAACAAAGAAATGTCCAACCTTAAAGTTCCAACTTTGCAGGTTGCTCCAGGCAGGAAAGTCTATATGTTTGTGGCTGGGCCAAATAATCATCTTTTTTTTCCTTTGGGGGATCTCAGACATCCTACTCCATTGTTAATCATCACATCAGATATAGTGACTCACCTTATACGAGGTAAATGGAGGTTACAAATCTCTGTGATGAGTCACTCTTCAGTGACTTCTGGGTAACAAAGGATAATCTTTTAATGGACTCCAAGCGTGAGTGGTTCAACAACAATGAGCTTTATACATCCTTAAGGTATCCAATTATCTACTGGGAAGTCTGTAAGTCTCTAGGAATATTCTGATGAAACTCATATTTAATATACCCCCCCATTGCTTTGCCTTGAAAGGAAAAACTTGAATTACAAAAATTTGACTGAGGGACATAATAGCATAATAAGAGAGGGGTCAACTTAGGTCCTGCTATATTCAGAAAATAACAAAAATAGAAAAGACAAGTGTTAATTTAGGCAGGCTTTTGAATGAAAAGAAGCTGAAAGGAGCAGATTTAAGAAAAATGTCACTTACCATCTCCTTGTCTCATGCCTCTTACCATGTGCACAGAACAAGTCTGCAGTACATAAGCCACATGCACAGCTCAGAGTCTCAGTGCTGGTACCTCTGAGTAACTCATGAGAACTGCAGATTTTGGGGATGAAACTGACTTGACTTATGGAATTTCCTTAACCCATTTTGGGGAAATGGAGAGTTCTGCTCCCCTGAAAAGCCCCATTTCAAATATAAAAGACTTAACCAGGCACTTGGTCTTCACAGAGCTTCTTGAATGTGAAGATGGAATGATATGGCACCACCTAGCTGTGCAAAGGATAGGTCAGGAGATGAACCTAGGTCTGATCTATTTTTAAGTGCTGGTGCATGTGCAGGGAAAATTTGTTTTGGATATCATTTGGCAAAGAATATTTGTGTGCCTGACTTCTCAATGGAACAACATTGCTGTCTCCAGGAAATGCAAATGAATGTAACAAGATTGATCGATTGATGGATCTATCTATCTAGATATGGATAGTGATGAAATAAAATTCAGTGTGCTACTGGAAACTGAAACTGCATGGCTCCTTGGGTAATAAATTGCTACTATTCAGAATCACGAGAGCTTCAAGGAAAGCTGATGCAGAGTACTCTAATGACCATTATAAGTGACTGCAGTGGAAGGGTGTTATTTAAGTACATTTCAAAATCGACTGAAAATTGGGCAAAGGTACAGCTGTGCTTATAATCTGAGACAGCCTTAGGCTTTATTTGGTCTGACAGACTTTCCTGTCCCACTTTGCTCTTAGAACTTAGATTTTATCCATATGAGCAGAATGTTTTTTAAATATTCAAGGTCTCTCTTCAAGGGAGGAAAAGCGAAGCCAGAGTTGCATGGTTCTGGATGTGGAGCCTCCAGCAGGCTGGAGCCTCCAGAATTTCACACAAATTGGGTAAGGCATGGCAAAAGGGCAATTCAGAGGTTTCCTGTCTTCTTCAAGAATGTCAGTGAGACACCCGTCACTTGTGGAACTAAAACCATTTCTTCCCAGCATGTGTCTTTGACACTAATATCTCCCACAATACTGGAGTAACTCAGCTGAACATAGCAAGGAACTTAGAGGCCAAAGGACATTTTGTAGATAATTAATTTTACAAAGGAATTAGGCCTTACCTGACCTTCAAAGCCAACTGTTTCTAGGCCCTACTTCCTGTTTCTTACAACCCAGACATATTTGATTGATGAATACTCCTTCACCAATTTATAAGCTGTTTAATTTACAGTATCTTCTGTGTGCTAATGTCTGTCTGTTTGCTAGCAAACTAGGAAGAGAAAGCACAAGGCTTATTTTATCACCGACTGGGAAATAGTCTTTATGGTCAGCTGTTGATCAGCCAATATTATATGTCTTTGGCTTGGCACTTCCAATTTGAAACCGGTAAGAAACTCTTGCCTTGCGCTGCCATGCCTGGAGTCTTTTTGTGGTCGACCCTGCCTCCCAGTAATTTACTTTACCACAAATAAGCTGGGTTTTATTTTGAAGGGTGAGAGGTGATTTGCTCATTCCCCTCCAGTAGACCGCCCTTGCAGATTCATGCAGTAAGCTCATGCAAATTTGTTATCACTTGGCATGTTCATTGTGATCAAGTGAGTGAGACAAATAACTTGCAGTGAACAAGCTGCCAGTAACATTTGGACAGCCAACAGTCCAACAAATCATATGTATAAGCATCATGTTTGGCAGCTGAGGTCAGAAGCATACCATCCAGCAGTGCTCAATCCCCAGTTGGTAGCATGTATCGTTCACAAGGAAAAGCAGCGTGGCTAATGAAGTAGCTGTGGAGTAAATAAAACATACAAAATACACTTGGCTGCTTATATCAGTGCCTTTTTGGCACATAATATGGTGAACAGAAACTGCAGAATTACATTATGATGGTACAGTGCCTTTTTGACTCTCCATTAGGGGAGTCTAAATAACAAGTCTCATGGCAAAAAGTGGTTCTGTCCCACCTTAACAAAGCTCTTCCTGGAAAGATCTGTTAAGGTTAAAGATTGGCATAGAGGTTTTATGCAGGAGTCTATTTACATAACTCATGTTTTTAAGGAAACCCTAATATTGCTAGCAATGGGCTCAGGCCTTATTACCCTTACTCAGACAAAATACTGACAACAACACAAGCTTTTGTCTTGAGTGATAACTACAAGGTGAGGCGTATACAGAAGAATAGACTGGGAGCTACCTAGAAGGCCAGGCTGTTATTCTGATGAGGGACAATGGGGTCAGCACACACTGTGAGGTGAAAGCTCAGGCCCAAACACTGGATGTGTCCAATCATTTCCAAATAGTTGATGCAAAGGAACCCAATGGACAAAGAGGAAAAGCAGAACTAACTGGAAGCTTCTTTTTAAGATTTCTCTGCTTAATTTACAGAACTGACAATTGATTGAGGAATTGGAGGAAGGTCAAGGGCAGCTCATTATCTCTCAATCTGTCCTGCTTCTTTTGTTTTTGTGCTTGTGAGTAACAAAGCCATTTAAGTAAAAAGCCAGGGGATTAAACAAAATGGATTGGCATTTACTAGTAGGTCACTCTACTTATTAGTGCAGGAACTGGTACAAGCTTTTCCATGAGTTCATTCCAGTGCCTCAAGACTGGATGATCATTTCAAATTAATGGGTCCAATTCTGCTATCCTGCATATCAGGCTTCGATCCAGAATACTTCCATGGAAGCAATTGAAGTAGTTCTGATATACAATATGTTTGTGTAAATCAGAAAAGGTTCTTATCCATTATTTCTAACCTTAGGTAGAAGTTCTATAACTAGCTGCTTTACTCTTTGTATACCCCATCTCTTTTTAAAAATTATACTGCCTTAGTCATGCAGACCATACATTTTAAGCTAGGTTAATGGGCTTCAATCATGTTTAGATATCAAGTTAAAAACGCATCTGATTTTCAAAAGTACCCAGGACCCACAAGACACAGGAAAGTGAAAGGGAGATAGAGGTGACCGCAATACCAAGATCAGATGCCATTTATTTAAGTGCCAAACTATACACTCTCCTTATTCACAACATTTGGCATGTGCACATGAAAGTATTTGCCTATACCATTTGTACTTCTTTTCTTGTCTTGACATCATGTTCAAATTTGGGGCCAGAAACAAGCACTTACTATTGCTCAATCTGTAGCCTTAGCCTCAATCCTCATTAGTGCATGGTTTCCATATACATAGGCAGACCAGCAGGTGTTCAATACTCTGAAAGTTTCTTCCACATCCATCCATCCATAATATTTGTGTCACTGGAGTATCCCCACATATGCATGTTAAGTTTAGTTTTATCACCCCCTGTTCAGGATCGTTTTAATCTCCATGTTGGCCAATCAAGCTCTGTGCCTGTAGAGAATTGTTAAGTAGTTTTCATATTCATCCTAACTCCCTCCAAGGTCATCTCTAGTTGTGATAGCAACAGCCACATGAATAAAAATGTGGCAATTCCATTCAGTGGCCGAATTGTAGGGAGGAACTTTCCGGTGATTTTAGCTTGGGAACTACTAAGTGGTCGTGTATTCAGTGTCTCGTCTTCCATCTTCCTGGTGCGTTTTTGATTTTGATTACTACTACTGTCCTGATGTCTGGCGGGGTGATTCCAAACAGATGGAAGCTATTGATATTTATCAGTTTAAGTCATCCACTAATGCACCTGCTGTTTTAATTCAGTACAGTGTCTAGCTTCTTTGCATATGCTGATCTTTCCCAAACTGGGCATGTGTATTCAACCATTGAATAAAAAAGTGCAAGTGCCGTAGTTTGTAACTTTGTTGGGTTGGGCCTCCCATTTGAAGTTGATGAGCTTCTTTAATATGTTTCTTTCTGGGAGCTAACTTTGAACTTCTACATATGCTTTATACAAAAGCGTGCAGTCTAGTTGCACTCCCAGTAGATAGGATTCAGACAGCAGGTGAGGTTTATTCCATTCCAGGTTGGTTTGAGTTGTATACGAAAATCTTGATTTCAAAGGTGGAAGAGACTAACTTGCATTTTATTTGGATTGACATGAAGTTGTTTTTTGATGTATTATTATGATAACCCATTGAGCACGGCTGCTAGCGTGGCCTTGATGTGGGCAAAGTTCTTAGCTTGGGCAGTGGTGCACAAATCATCTGCATAAATAAAACTTCTTATGCCCGGAAGAATTGGTCGATTGTTGGTGTGGCTTTTAAACAATATGAGTGCATCCTCACATGTAGGAACATGTGGTCGCCGTGGCAAAAATATCAGTGGCACAAATGTGCTGCTGCACATGCCCCTGGACATGGGGTTGGTGCAGGGAAAGTTGTCTTAGATGGGGTAGTGGAGGCCGGGGCCAACACCTGTGCTGGCCCCAGCAGCCTTACCTGGGTTCCTGGGGGCCTCCTGACTGAGGCAATTCAGACACTTGGATGAGCAGAGACAGCGATCTGAATGCTTGCAGCCTGGCTGGCAGCCAGAGCATGACTCTGGCTGGACAGGCTTCATTTCTGGCAGCACATGCTGCTGTCACATGTGGCACACCACTTTGTGCTATTTTTTTTTTTTTTTTTTTGACACTGGGATCTCCCGGTGTCAAATTTTGGTGCCCTGCTGCAAAGGGGTGCACATGTGCCATGTGCAGTTTGTGATGCCTCAGATAGTTTTGAGGTGCTGCAAACTGCATGTGTACACTCATCAGGATGCACCCGTTGATGCAAGTATGCTCCCTTGAGGCAGGCCATTGCTTTGTTTTCACAATTAGCTCTGCTTCTTGCGTAATTTGACATAGAATAATCAATTAAGTAGCAAGAATCATATTATTTATAGTAGTATTTGTCCCTCAGTATATCTCTTGAAGGCATGCTACTTAGCAATTGCTATTGGCAACAATTCCTGGTTTAACAGCTGAAAGCCCTTCAACATTCACAGACATTATTGTCAGTGAAGGTCCCTGATATAGACCTTTTATGAGGCTTATAATATCTTGGCATAGCTTTGATTGTAGCTTTGATTGAGGTGATAGGTGAGTAGCAGGATATGCAGATTCAAGGAATCTGACAGGGGCTGTGACCTGAATGCTTCTGCTGCAGTCTTCATATTTCTACTGAAAATACTTCTGGTTTTGCCAATTTTCAGCTTGCACTGCACAAAGGAAACATAAAGGTCTCTATCAATTCATGTATTAAAATCTCTATAGCTCTGAGCCCTTTTCCTTATATAATCTAAATATTCAACAATCTATGATCCAAGTTACTTGCTAATTAGTCATTGTTTCTTCTGGAGTGATATTTATTGGACCAAATGTTTACTATTTCAACTTCCTCTGTTAGTCTCAGAAGAGCTAAGATACAGTTGTACTGTGTTTTGACATTTCTATTGAAACCTGTCAGTTCTTGGACATGTCTCATACCTATGCTGGAAGTACAGAGCATGCATTAGGGAAAACATAAGCCACATGGTGAAAGGAAGGATTACCTATCATACAAATTGCTTTCAATACTTTGTAGAATGATGACTCAAGTGTCAATATGAGCTGATACAAATAGATGCTGTTTTATAAATTATACTGTTTTAATTTAGGCTATTACCTAATTCTGGAGACAAAAAAAAAATTAATTAATATTTTGTACATAGCTGCTCATTAATGAGATCCCTGGAAACCCACAAGTGCTTTAAACAACTTGGAATTCCATAATTTCCCCATTCCAAAGTATCTGATATTTATTTAAATAGATATTTTAGCGATAAATCAGCTACATTTTTGGTTCCAAAAGTGTTCTCTGGCTTCAAGTTACACTTAAAGTTATGTACATTTCATCTTCCTGATTTGAGGCCCATTTGACTAACTGCCCTGATGTCATTATGACTCTTGTCTGAGGTAGGTCTTACATACTTGAACAAGTCTACTGATGCCAATGAGACTCTCTCACAGCTTGATTCAATATCCACTGAAATTGAATTGGACCAGAGTCTAAATGCTAAAGAATTCAAGTATCAGGCTTCACTAGCATTGAAGAAAACTCCAAGGGTCTTTGGTGTGGAAATCTTACATAAATGTTTGGTGTCCTTCTGGTGTGCCAAAGAGATATGGTTGGGGCTTATTATTTTATAGCACACAGTACTTTTACATGCTTAATTGGAGATGTAACAAGATGCAGTCCCCACCTGAATATAATTGTCATGCAAAACTTTTTTCTTGCAAATGGATCTGTATAGATGGATGGTTTGGCTATGTGAAGTCCCACTGGGACTTCCTGTGGGGGCAGGAGTTCATCTCAGCCAAGCTAATTGCAAGACTGGCCTAAATTTAAAATGCTGATGTAAAATGCAACTAGGGAAGGTAACAAGCGCTAAGGAGGTGAAAAGGTTTAGAAGAATTAGGTTAGATTCATACAACATTGTCTTTTTGTTTTGGCATATACATATATGGGTAGTTTAGTAAAATGAAGACACACACACAGATATAATTGGTTCTGGTCCTAACTTTTTACTGTCCTGAGCAAAATATATTTTGTTATATATATTTTGTTTTTGTTTCTCTCCAGCATTCACACAGTTAACTACATTGGCCAATCAGAAGCTAGTTACCACTGTTCAGGTCTAGAAATGGTCCCCCCCCCTACTCCAAGTCTGTCTATCTGGGCAACTGCTCTCTTTGTTCATGTGATGGGAAAGTCCAAGACATATGTGCGTGTTGTTTTATTCTTTATTTTCACACACACACGCACACACACACACACACACACACAAACACACACACACAGATGTTCGTATATATATGTATGTAAACATGTGTGTGTATGTATGTACAGTAGGTATCTAGGTATCTATGAAGGTGAATAAAAAAAAAATGAACATGTGTAATTTGATTCACTCACTCAAGCCATCTGTGAAGACTGCGAAAGACCAAAAAATAAAACACCATTGGGCAGATAGAAGACATGAAAGTGAGACAGTTTGGATAGCATTTCCCTGAAATTGTCACGTTTCCCTATTTGACAGCATTACAAAGGAAATCATTTGCCCAATTTTGAAATATGCATTCAAACGTCTGTTTCATTAACCACACATCAGTATGTTGCCACCTGTTCCAGTCATGCTTGATAATGAATAGTATGAGGAGATAATACACCTGTCTGGCCTTGTAAATGTTCTGCAGGGAAAAATCAAAATTAGGCAATGTAAGTCAAATTTGGATGAATAGGCCTGTTAGAGTCAATGTTAAATCCACTGTCCTTAATTTGTTGCCGGAATTGGAAACCCATCAAGCAACTAGGAAAAGAAGATAAAGCTCTTTGACAGGAAAGAGTCAAACAATATAATTTTGTCTCTAGGACCATCAGTCACCTCAAGACAATTGCAAGTCTGCACTTAAACCAGTCAAATGGAGAGCAAAAAATTAGTGCTAGAGCTCCCTTAGAGTACAAAAAGCTTAAATAAAGTAAGGGTATGTTTACAAGGCACAATAAAGTGGGCACATCTACATGAGATGCTTTACTCAAGATTAGCGTTAATTACTGTGCAGTAAGCATCACCGTCTACACATGCAGATGCTTGCTGCACATTAATTGGCTCATAATCACAGAGTTTTTTACATGATGCTGTAATGCACAGTAAAATAGGCTACTGCGCATTATAGCACACGTAGAAACAACAATGCGGCATTTTATTACTAGTCACATTAAAGGAGATCATTTCTAGCACTCGTTGTATTCTCATGCTTCCCGGTCTATCAAACATGCTTATGGCTCTCCTATCTAGTAGCAGTGTCAGAATGAAGAAGCGTCCCCTGGAGTCTGATAGTAGTCCCAGAAGTTTAATGGATTTCCTTGTCTCTTATTATTGTTCTTAGGACAAGAAACTACTTACAATCTTGCTGCTTTTGAGTGGTTAACCTTTAGCATCTCTTTCTAATCAGCTTGCAATTATGGTCAGCCCTAGAACATCACAAACCCATTACTTACTATGAGGATTGTTAAAATACTTATATGTACAACATAACCCTGACATATGAGGAAAAGCCAATACAAAGGAATAAAATCTGGCCACAATTCTCCAGTTTTCATACCTGGCCTGTATTTTCTTCAAAAGTTTACATCATTAACTTGTCGACATTACTCTGCAATGAAGCAGGATTATTTCTGCTGGCATTTTAATAGTTTTTGGAAGTTAGAATAGTTATCTGCTGCAGAAGCACTGATATTAGTAGAAATTAGGCCTGAGCCACAAAATTAAAGTACATGAACTAATCCCATCTTCTCCAAAGGTCAAGGATATTGGAATCCAGAATGCTGTTTCAAACAAATTGCTGTTCATCACTTACGGTGTCAACTCGAGCATTGGGTGTTGGTCAAACAACCTTCAGTTAAAGCATCCCCACCACCATTTTTCAGCACACAGACACTGATACATGTGATGCTGGAGCATGGTAATTACTACGCTTCAGGAGACTTATTTAATTGAGACTGCTGTGATGGGCTGTAATTACAACACATTGGAGCAGCCTCACTGCACGTGTATAGGTGCCTTTTGTTGAAAAATTCTGGGATAATTATACTGTATCTAAGTGCGTTCCTCATGCAGTATTATTGGGTATGGTATTTTTCTTAGCTTTTTTATGAAATGGTAGCATAGTGTTTTCAAATTCTGTACTGCTAAATGTAGCTCTAAAGGGGTCTGTATTTCCATAGTTGTAAGTTGTATTAAGATCATTTAATAAAAAGGCATAATATAGAAATAATTATTATATATTATGATTACTGTTACATAATTCAGTATATTGAGCCCTGATTTTGTCAGCATAGTGCAGCATTAACTCCATGTAATTCATGATCCCCTTGTGGATGAAGAACCTGGCAACCTTTCACATATTTTAGAGCTTCCTGCCAAGAAGTAAGCTTTTAACTTCATTTGCTTTTCTCTTATCCTGGACCCAGGAAGAATGGAGTTCCCTCAGTACCTATTGAATTTAAAGTCTTATTCTATATACACACACACGTAGCTCAAGCTCAAGAATTTAAAGTGAACCAAGGCTGAAGTATCCATAGGAAAGTAGTGTTAAGCAGCATATGTCCACTGTTGTCCAACTCTTTTTGAATAAAATTAGTTCTTTCAAGAAACTGATAACAATACTCTTGAATGAGTTCAACAACTCACAAAGAGGTGACGCTAACAAAGACAGAGAACATTTATAGTGAGAATATACTGATGAGAGCTCTATGGAAGCCCAAACTATCAATATTATTCTACTAGTAATCATAATTATTAATAGAAATAGAAATTAATAGAAATAATCATTCATTACAATTGATATGATTTGGGCCATTGTTAACTTCACCTTTAATGCTTAATAACATACTATCTCATGCATCTTTATATATTATGCTTCTGTTTTATGTTAGCTCCCATTCTTTCTGAGCTATTCTATTTCATGAAACAAAACCCCTTCAGCTAAATTGTCCTGCTTTAATAACACAAAATATAAACATCCCTCTTTTCACACGAGTAGCGTAGTTAGCACTCCACTGATGAGAATAGACATGTGTCATAAAGTGTATGTTTCTTAGTAATGAATGGCTCCCTGGCTGTTATATAACTAACCTTAACCAGCCTATCCTTCCCCTTTGTGCAATCCTTTGTCTCATTCTCCATCCTTTTTCTAGCTTCTGTAGCCAATGGCCTGTAGCAACTGCTTCATTCACTATACAATCCAGATTCATACCTAAGCCCCATCAAACCCTGTTTGCTGAATTAAGCAGAGGTCATGTGGAAAAAAATAGTAGGCAAGCATGCAATTACAGCAGCAGGGGCCAACCTTTTTGTCAGGTGTCCTACAAAGTAAGCCCCATACCCTTCCTGAGTGCCGCTCTGATTCTCTTCCTTGGCCGATCTGCTCTGTGCTTTATCTGCCCCATTGTTGTTCTGCTTTCTTCTCTCTGCCCTGTGCTCCCCTGCCTGATCCGTTTCTCTGATTCATGTGTGGCAGGCTTGCCAGCAGCAGCCCAGCTTGCTGACTTGAAAGGGCTCAGACTGATTGCTGGGGCATTCCCCACCATTCAGGAAAGACAAGGGGAAAGGCTTGCCCCACCCCTGCCCAGGGGCGAGGTGAAGAGCCGGACCAGAGAGGGGACTAACCCCCTTGCTGTCTGATTGGTCCATTTGCAATCTGGGGGCAGAGCCTCCAAAGGGAATAAAAAGGCAGCGTGCCTGGCACATGAGTGGCTGCAATGAAGGACAGAGGAGAGGGCTAAGAAGAGCTGACTGAGCTGGCCAGCGTGGCAGAGTGGTTGCCTCAGAAAAGCCATAAGAGACTCACTGGACAAGGGGTGGCAAGCAGCTGTGTCCTGCAGCCCTGCCATGAGGGAAGGTGGTGTCTGTGCACATCCAGTACACAGAGGGTCCAGGAGCAGACAGAGACCTCAGACCTGCATTCAGTGGCTCGGGTCCCCAACCCCAGCATGAGGTTGGGCACACAGTGCACAGATTGGTGCACAGAGGGTCTGGGAGCAGACAGGGTCTGGGAGCAGCCTCTGCGGGTCCCAGGAGCACGAGCTGCCCAAGAAGGGAATTCCCACGGGGGGAGCCTTCTCATCAGGGCAAGCTGCTGGGAAACCCTGAAAGGGACAAGGGAGAAGGGTTAGGGATTAAGGCCCCACCCACTGGGTTATTTAAGTAAGGTTGTAGGGTGCTGCAGGGACATTGCGGTGCTCCCATTTCCCTTTTTGGGGGGACCCTCTGCCCCAGGTTACCAATGTTACCCTAGTGCAGCTTGCTGTCCTTTTCTCTTCTTTTGGGCTCTGCACCTCATGCTTTGTAAACCTTGCACTCTATTAAAAATATAAGAATGCATAATGTTTGCTGAGACTGTTTTCTGATTACCTGTCCCCTCACCTGTATATGGAGTATTTGCATTGATCTGTGTATATACTGCCTATATCCTCTGTATATATGTCCTATTTTAACTTTCTTATCTCTTATTAAATTGTAGATAGTTAAGTCCCAATACATGTCCTGACTCTGCTATATAGGGGAGGAGAAAAGCTGCACCAAGCTGAGCAGCCATGCCTCTCCAGTGCTCCTGCCCTGCTAATATTCCCTTCATTTGGAGAAGCAGTATATAAATTACACCTGCCACACGCAGAGTCCTGCCACATACTGCACACAGTGTCTTCCTATGGCACTTGTGAATTACAGTACCATAGTGCATATTAGGGCTGGGTGAAACAGCACCGTTTCGTTTCAACTTCTGTTTTGCCATTTTGTTGGGACAGTGTTTCATTTTGAAACCACTGTTCTGCTTTGTTTCGTCAAAACTATTTCACTGTTTTGATGCTGTTTCGACGTTTTGCCCATAGGCTATAATGGGGAAACACGAAACTACCTATAACTTTGTCATTTCTCACCTAATTTTTATTAGATGTGCAGAGATGGTAGCCCATTCTGAGGCCATGAACCCTGCCAGCTTTCAAGGAGAGAAGTGCAGGGATTTCTGGGAGGCTGTACCCCGCTGTGCCTTAACACACACACGACACAAGTTTTGCTATCAAGACTGAGGTGCAAACTGCAGGCATGGTAGCTCCTGCTGAGGGCACAAAGCTGGCCAAGTTTCAAGGAGATAGGTGCAGGGGTTTCTGGGAAACTGCACCTCAAGCTGCTGACAAACAAAACTCATGTCGTGTGACTTTGTGTGTGTGTAGTGCTTATTTGAATTTACCAACCACTTTTGACAGACGAGCCTATGAACTGCACTTCATCAACCTCTTGGGTACAGAAACTCATGGACTCAGTATAGACATTGGAATTCTGACACACTGCAACCTGCCGGACATCTGACTCCCCAGGTACCTCTCCACTTTTACCTGTACTGTTACATCCCACCTCCCCCGCCTCACCTCAGCCTGTCCCTCATCCCCTGACACCTCCATTTCCATTTTCACTGACTGGCTTTCTTGTCTGCATTGCATGCCAGCCTCTGGCTTCTTTACTATTCCTTCCATCCAGGAACAGCACACACACTAACTGCAGGTATTTCCCCAGTCTGACAAAGGGTTTTTCAACCCCAAAGCTGGCATCCCAGGAGCCTAAGCTGAGCTCACCTGGAGCCTCACAACTCCACTGCAACCAGAAAGCCTCAGGCCTGTCAAAGATGTGATGGGTCTGGGCTTTCCCCAGCCAGGACTGTGTGCATCGGTGTGGTGGCTGGAGGTTATGGTGCCTCCTACCCACCTTTCACCAGGGGGATCCTCAGTCCTGGCATTTCCTGGGGCTGCTGCACTGTCAGCAGTCCCACTAGGCATGCCAACCCTGGCAGAGTACAGTTTTAGTGGTCATGCCCAGGACATGGGGTCTTCTCCTTCCCTGTAACCCCAGTCCATACCTCCAAGTTCATCCTGGCATGGGAGCTCAGCAGGGACATGTTCTTCCCCTGCTGGCTGGTGATGCAGTTAGTGCATCTTCCAGCTCTAAGAGAGGGGCATTAAATGGTTTAAAAAAAAAATGAAGAAACAAAATATGTGCGGACAGAGTGAGGAGGGTGGCATTCACTCCATCTGCACCTGGAGCTTGGGGAACCTCAGCAGTGAGAGATTCACCTTCAGGAACACCAGCTGCTCCACCAAACTATGATCCAAGTAGGTGCAGTGGGGTGTCACGACATCCCCAGCAATGCTGAATACCTTTTTGCTTGGAACACAGATCGGTGGAGAGGACAGGTATTCCCAGGCAACTGTGGCCAGATCTGGCCACATCTGGCTGCGGCTTGCCCAGTAGGCCAAGGGGTCACACAGCAACAGCTCCATGTCCTCAGTGAGATAGGCAGTCACCAAGGACTGAATGCTACCTGTCTGATGGTGGGGTCTGGTACCTCTGGACCCCACCATGGAAGCCATACCCTTGGCCCACATTGGCAGCTCCTGTGGTGGAGGAGGAGACTGGCTGGTGGATAGCATGTTAGCATGGGGCAGTGGATCCCCCTCTTTCACGTTCCCCACCTCCACCATTCTAACTCCCTGACTCTCTTCAACAGCACCTCCATCCACTGATTCAGGCTTTGGCTGCTGCATATGCTGCCCTTCATCCTCAGGTCACATATGATGGCCAGCATATGGACCGTACTGGACTGCAAGGGATCAAGCTGTTTCCTGATGCCCTCCTTCAGCCACCTCACCAGTGCACGTCTGGTAACACTGGCTTGCCCCAGCCAGGAACATTGATCCCCTGGAAGCTCTCCATTTGGCTCTGAAGTTCCCTCGCTATAGGGATCACCTGGCTAAGGAGGGCATTGCCAATGCTAAGGGTCTCGGTGGCCTTGAGAAAGGGCTTGAGGACCACCAAGATCTGGGAGATGGTATCTCACTCAGCTCTGTTAAGGGGGCCACTAATCCCAATCTCCTCTGGTGCAAGTAGCCTGTCACCTTCCTGCATTTGGAAATGAGCTTGCTGGTGGTTCTGGCACCGTCACCAGCAGGCCTGTTCCCCTCCAAGGTGTCCCTGACTACGAGGTGGAACTTGTGAGCTGCACAGCAGATGTCAACAAACTTGGCATCATGGACCGCCTTGACCATATTGGCCCCATTGATGGTGACCATGAACCCACGGGTGAGCTTACCTTACCCAACAAGCCAACCCTGCACCAAGCAGTTCATGGCCCCCATGATCTCTGTTTTCATGTGGGACTCATCCATCACCTTGGCTTGAAGGAGAGCCCACTGACAGCCTGATTGGTCATGCCAGTGTCCTGTGAGGGAGAGCTGCGATCTCCACCCTGGCTGCTCCAGATATATGAGGTGAAGTGTAAGGCCACTTGTGGACCTGCCTTGCACAGCTCCTCCCTCAAGTACTCCCTGCATGAGGCATGCAGGGAGGGCACCACCATCATGTTGAAGGTGGTGCATGCAGGCACTTGGTAGGATGGGGCCATGAGTGCCATGAGCCACCTGAACCCTGGCCATTCAACTAAGGCGAAGGGCTGGCCATCAACACCCAAATGCTCTAGGTGATCTCGCTTGCCCTAGCAACATGCCCCTTTTTCTGTCCACCTTTCCCCCACTGTTCCAGAGAGTCCTGCCTCTGCTTTGGGGGGATAGGGGTTTTGAAGCAAGAGGAGGACTTCTCTTTGGGCATGTTCCCACTGGCACCAGACTGAGGAGGAGCAAGGGCAAGGGGGTGGTGCCTATGGAGATCCATCAGCATCCCCGTGGTGCTCATATGTTTTGTTCCCTTGCCCCAGCTGGTTTTGGCTTGGCAGTGCAGGCAGACAGTGTATATAGGATCATCTGCCAGCTCAAAATGATCCCAGACCACACTACCCACTCACTTCTGGGGTATGGGTGCATGTGCAGATGCTGCAGTTTCCCCCTCCTCAGCAGGGAGAGGCACAGCAACAAGAGGAGCAGGAGCAGCTGAGCTGCTTGCCTCCACAACCTGTACCTCAACATCTTCCAAAGTGCCTTCTGGGGAAGGAGACCTGGCTCTAGGGGAAACTTGAGAGGTGTGGAGCACAAACTCAGCTGATTCCCCTTCCTTCCCCAGAATTTCCCTTGCTATGGCACTCAGATCCAGATCCAGCTCTTCCTCTGGCACTGGAAGGGTCTGCATGGGAAGTGAAATGGGGGTGAAGGAGACTGTCATGCTGGTGCTGCTGCTTGTTGTCATGGTGGTGGGGTGGGGGGGATGCAGATTCAGGCACAGGAAATGGCATTGGCACTGCTCCCCTCTCCTTGCTGCTGCTGGAAGCCTCATCCCTGCTAGTTATAGAAAAGAGGCTGCATCTCAGTTTGGTGGGGTTGGGGGGGGGGGGACTTATACCTCACCCTCTATCCTCTCTTCTACCCCTCCCTGAAGGCTTTCCACCTGGCTTTCCAGCATACTTCATGATGTTTCCTAATATCTTGTCTTTATTAAAAAATATAAATATATATGTGCCTTCCTATATACATTCTATATTATAATATGCAAGATATCAATGTATAAAAATAAAAATATATACTTCCTATATAAATTCTGTAGTATAATATCCAGTATAATTATTGAAATTGAAATGAATAAATCAATGAATATAATAATAAAATAAAAGGGTCTAGAAAGAAAGCAAATGTATTGCAGAATCCCACTTGCTTGGCTAGGAAGTAGGAAATCAAATCAGTGGTAGTAGCCTTTGTTGTCTAATGCTCCTGAGCTTCTGGAAGATAGTTCAGTAACTGACCCCAAGGCAGAAAGCAGGCCAGTTCAAACAATTCTGCCTTTTATGCTGTTTTTCCATCCCTCCCCCAGAGCACTGGGATTGGAAGGGACATCAGGGAAGGATCACAGTCACTGGCCAGCTACACAGTCAATATCAGAGCAGTCCTTCCCTGCTCTTCTCCCTCTCTTTCCTTACTCTCTGTTTCCCTGCAGGCAAGTTCAGCTTCAGCTTCAAAACTTGAAATGTTTCAAAACTTTTAAAACGTTTTGACTGCCCTCATTTAATTTTGAGGCTATTTCAAAGCCCTTTGTTTCATTTTGATTTCACTGTTTTGAGCTTGAAATGAGTTGAAACAGCATTGAAACAGAAAAGCTGGTAAAATTTCACACAGCCCTAGTGCATATGTATAAGTAGGTTGAATGAAGATGTCACAGGCCATTGCAATTCTGGCATTTCCTGATTCATAAGTGCCTGATGCAATGGAAATCTGAATAACATTCTTTTGAGAGAGATTTTTTGTATGATACATCCAGATGGTAAAAATCTGATCTGGTCATGTTTATCAGTGTTAAGTAGTTCTTTAGTCCTTGAGTAGTTTTGCGAATGAGAAATGGGGTGGTAGGTGATAGTCATATGCATCTTACCAAATGTGGATACTGTGGTGGTTCACTAAGATCACAGACAGAAGTGACATTTTTTATGTGATCTGAGCTCTAAAAGTGCTGTACAGCCATGTAATAACACACGTGCACAAATATAGAGCATTTAAAATGGCCAATCATGTGAAAAAATAACCCTCATTAAATCAGGTAATTAATGAAGATGCTCTAAATTAGAGTGCTTTAGAGAACTTGTATACAATTCCCTACAAGGGTTACATGTCATGCCCCTGGTCTGCCACAAGGAGGAGACAGAATCTCCTCCCTGGGCAGCCAGGAAGAAAGGGGGAGAGTGCAGCCATTGGGGATGGGAGAGCCCTGGCTGGCACCGCCGTCCCCATGGGGAGGGTCCCCTGTGCCCAATGGCACTGCTTGAAGGGTCTACCCCCCAAGAGATCCTGTCTACTTGGGGTAATCCCTGGTAGCTGAGGTGGCTGCTGGTATCTCCATGTGGTCAGAGGAGTGAGCCCAGAGATACCAGCCAGCCCCACTGCCAGGCTTCCAGAGCAGGCTACAGCCAGTGCATGGAGGCTCAGAGTCTGCAGCATCAAACGTTAAACTTCTTATGATGCTGTAATTTTAAGTGCTTTGTGTGAAGTGCTTAAAGTTACAGCATGATCAATAACTTCTGTAAGTGCCCTCAATGTTCTTAGCAGAAGCAACAACACACATTATTAGACTTTCTATCTTTAATAAGATTTACTAAGAGAACTTTAAAAGTCATACATACATACACACACACATACATGTACACAATCAACTTACATGACAGAACTTGAGGCTGATATACATGACCTATGTTTAAGCTAAATTGGCAGAAGTTTTCAGGGCTTCAGACATATGTGGTACTAGGATAGTATTTCAGATAGACTGAATATAAGAGTATACGTTTAAAAATTCCAAGGCCCAGGACAGAGGCACTTAAATAACATTGACTGGTATTTATGACTGTACACATACATGATCTGAAGAAGTAACTGATGTCAGCCTATTGAAAAGATAAGCCCACACAGAAGTGATGCACTCTAATACTGAAATCCAACCAACTCCCTTATGAAGCACATTCTTCGCTTTCACTGAGCACTGTAAGCAAGAAAGAAGATGACAGATGCTAGATAGTGATGCAATTTAGGAGGGAGAGAAAGGGAACAACAGGAGGGAAAGAAAGGGAACAACAGGAGAAGAGATAAGAAAGGACAAAATAAAATAATTCCAGTAAGAACAGGAAAGAACAGCCATTTGGGAGGTGAGAAAATCCTTGGGTCAATTCTTATCCTACCAATTAGGTGCCTAGGTAAACTTAGGTGTCCAACTGTGATCCTATTTCATTCTGTTTAGGTCCCTGAAACAAAAGTTAAAATACTTACTTTGGGAACATGCTGTTAGCTCAACTATAAGATCACAGCATGAACAGCAGCAAGCAGAAGGAAGACCCTGTCATCTTTTGCATTGATTGTTTTTCAGGGACTTGAGTAGGGTGGAATATATTTCACCTAATAGGCAGAACATGATTCGGTCCCTAGTATCCAAAAAAGTTTTCACCAAGAGGTAGAATCTCACAGCCCAACCCAATGCATCACTGCCTTTTCCACAGTGAAGATCACCTGCTGGCAATGCCATTTCCCTGTGACCCTGCATACCTTGGTTCCTTGCTGTGCCCAAAGCACAGCTGGAGCCCTGGGTTGGAGTGAAACACTTGGGGGAACCAAATGGGGAGCAGATGAGGAAGGGGGAGCCTATCTGCTACTGTTCTGAGTTGACCCTGAGTGGCGGAAGCCCCAAGACCACTCCTGCCTCCCTTCATTTGGGGGCTGTGGGCAGTGGTAGGTCCCTGCTCCCTCCCCCTCCACCACTTTTCCTTTGTTGGCCCAAGGGTTCCATCAATGGAGAGTCACTTCCCATAGCCCCTGGCTGGAGGGGGCACCTGTAGTCCTGGGGCTTCCCCACTCCTGGTCAGCTGAAAAAAGCAGTGGCAGTGTGCTTCCAGATACTCATTCTTCCTGTCTGCCCCTGGGGTGTCCCATGAAGTTTCAGAACATACACCGGAAGGGGTAACCTCCCACCACTGCACTGTTCCCAGCTTAGCTGGGCAGGGGTCCTGCTTTTTCATGCCCCTGGATGGAGCAAGGGATGAGCAGACATGTGGGTCCCCCACCCTTAGGTCAACCACAAACAGCAGGGGCAGATCCACCTTCTTGTACCCAGAGGCATCCTCTAGACAGCCTCTACTTGAGTGTGGGAGAGGAAGGGGGTACTCACATGGGAGGGGAGGGAAGGGGAGAGGCTGCTGGGGGAGGTGGGGGGAAGTCTACCTGCTTTAGGGACTCCAAAAAGTCTCTGGCATTTGCTGCCATCCATGGTTCTGCCAGAGGTTGGGGGCTATGGGGGGAAGGAGATGAGGAAACAGAGTTGGCATCTCCCACACTCTCCGGGCAACTATAGGCCTGTTATTCTTACTTCGATCCTGGGGAAGCTCTTTGAGAAAATTATCCAGGAGCACATCTGGGAAGGACCAGCGAGGGGGATGATGCTCAAGGGCAACTAGCATGGGTTCAATTAGGGGCAGGTCCTGTCAGACCAACCTGATTGCCTTCTACGATCAGGTCACAAAATCAATGGATGCAGGTGTTGTGGTGGATGTAGTCTTTCTGGACTTCAGGAAGGCTTTGACACTGTCTCCCACCCCATTCTCATTAAAAAGCTAGGCGACTGTGGCATTGATGCCTACACAGTCAGATGGGTCACAAATTGCCTGAGGGACTGAGTCCCCCAGGGCTCAGTCCTTGGGCCTGTACTGTTCAATTTCTTTATTAGCAACTTGGACAAGGGGGTGAAAAGCACCCTGTTCAAATTTGCTGACCACCAAGATTTGGGGTAAGGTGGGCATGCTAGAAGGGAGGGACAGGATACAGCTGGACCTGGCCAGGTTACAGGGGTGGGCAAATGAGAATAGGATGGGATTCAATACTGACAAGTGCAGAATGCTGCACTTGGGCAGTAAGAACCAACAGCATACCTGTAGGCTGGGGAACTCCCTTCTTGAAAGCATGGTGGCAGAAAAGGATCTTGGAATCATTATCGATTCCAAAACGAACATGGGCCACCAATGTGAGGACATGGTCAGTAAGGCCAACCACACCTTGTCATGCATCCACAGATGCATCACGAGCAGGTCCAAGGAGGTGATCCTCCCCCTCTATGCAATGCTGGTCAGGCCACAGTTGGAGTACTGTGTCCAGCTCTGGGTGCCGCACTTCAGGAGGGATGTGGACAGCATCGAGAGGGTCCAGAGGAGGGCGACTCGCATGGTCAGGGGGCAGCAGGGCAGGCCCTACGAGGAGAGGCTGAGGGACCTGAACCTGTTCAGCCTCCACAAAAGAAGGCTGAGAGGGGATCTGGTGGCCATCTATAAAGTTACCAGGGGGGACCAGAGGGGATTGGGTGAGTCCCTGTTCCCCCAAGCACCTCCTGGAGTAACAAGGAATAACGGCCATAAGTTGTTTGAGAGTAGGTTCAGGCTGGATATTAGAAGGCACTACTTCACAATTAGGGCGGCTAGGATCTGGAACCAACTTCCAAGAGAAGTGGTGCTGGCTCCTACCTTGGGGGTCTTTAAAAGGAGGTTGGATAGTTACCTAGCTGGGGTCATATGAGCTCAGTATTCTCTCCTGCCCAGGGCAGGGGGTCGGACTTGAAAATCTACTTAGGTCCCTTCCGACTCTATATCTACGAATCCATGAATCTTTTCAAATTCCTGGATTCACCCATGCCAGCACCTGCTCTGCAAGAAATGCCAGCACCAAATTGCCAGCTGCACTCAGTGAAATAGTCTTGCTTAGCACTGCCACAGGGTTACATTAGGTTTATTAATGAAATAGACTTTAATTGGATATGGAAGTTTCATTGTAACGTAAAGTTTAATTAAGAGCTTCTCCTATTAAATCCTTAATAGTTGGACAATGTATTCCTGGAGAGGAGATATGAATAGACTATGGTTAAATAGAAAGGTTGCATGGTATGTAATCTGAATTTCAATTTCTGAATTTTCATTAATCTACCTTTCTTGATACATACTAAGAGCCTGATCCAACTCCAATAAATTCCATGGCATCCTATTCATTTTTTGCATTAGGGTTTGTATCAGGCCCCAAGTGAGTTAGATTAGAAAAGGATTTTACAGGACTAAATCTCAAGTGTTGTCTTTAAGTAGCTGATTTGAAGCTCTTGCCCAGTTACTGAGCTTCACAAGAGTGCTGTGCTGAGATCACACAGGCTTAGCTATTTGGTAATTATTGTAGCTCATTTGTGGTATAAGTAACAACATTCACTGACCTTTAAACTAACTCTGTGGTAAACAGGCAAGGTCTACCTTTTAATTTTAGGAACAACAATCTAGACTAGGAATACCTATTTTAACCTTATAGAAGGAAAAGTGTTCCCTAGGGGAAACATTTATTTTATTCTTATATAAGATCTATTCTCTTTTTGGAAGCTCGTAATAAAGGAAAGACATTAAAAACAGTAAAAATGAACACCATTCTGTTGACTGCTTTTGTTTCTTATTTCCCCTGTAAAATAAAATATTCATTAAGATCTTTGAGTTTTCTTGCTTGTCTAAATCCTAGTATCCCCTTGGGCATGTTAAGACTCTTACTATAACAAACAGTGATGTCACATCTATGAAATGCTGTCATCAGAATCAATTATTAATAATCTGGCATGTACATTCTTTATTTCCCTAAGCTATCCCCCTGCCCCTTACACAATTTTCAATGGGACTAATCACTTGCTCACAGCCAAGCATGTGCATACATCTTTGCAGGACCAGAGCCCATAACTGTAGTAATTTGGAGATAAAATTACATGGTCCTCTAGACCCTAAATCATGCATAAAACAGACTTGCAGCTTCCTCAAAGGCAGAAAGTGCAAAAATCTCAAAATGAGAATGTTTGTGTTTGGAGTCCAAGAAACACTGCTGTGTCATTGCCAACATACACACCATTCACCTCTGGTCTGTTCATGTGACCATATGCCTTGACCTGGAAGCAAAAAACAAAAGGCAGCAGCAGCAGCAGCAGCCGCCAGACAAAGAGGATTCATTCCTTTAATATATATGGTATAAAACATCTCCCATAACTGCAGATGGATGATTCTGAGGTCAATGTTTAAAAAGGACATGATCAGCCTGACACGTCATAATTTAAAACAAATAGGTTAAAAATATCTCCAATTCCTGAACTATTACTGAACTCCTACCTTGGTAATTGTAGTAGTTTTAGAGTTTTCAGTTTTTAATTCCACATTTTCCAGTTTTTAATTCCTCCCCCTCTTTCCTTTTGTTAGGTGAAACTATTTCCCAGCATTTCTTTCTGTTTTTGTAATCCTTGGTGTGGTAATGGGAGGGGACACACTTCAGGCAGATGTTTGATTTTTGTTTTGATAATGTTCTTTTAATGTTTGTTTAGCAGTGAGGTGGCAGCAGGGTTTGCATAAGCTGGAGATGCATGGAAAAAATGAACAATACACCACTTCACCAGGTAGAGTTAAGAGGTAAGTTGCCATCAGTGAGAAGAGTTCAAAAAGGGGAATGATTAGTAATACATTTTGATTTTTCATGCATGCTTACCCACAGAAACCTCTCTAATGATCTAAGATTCTTAGCTGCAAATGAATCCAAAATGAAAAAGAAACAGGACCTTTACTTGAAGGGCAACCCAACACGTTGTCCTGATAAAACCAATTGTTGGATAGATTTCTCTGGGGTTTTTGCCCAGGATTACCAAGTTCCAAGTTCATGTTATATCATTTCAGCAGGGGACCTGCCACTGAGGAATGCAGGGCTGAAGTGGAAATGTGAAGTTTGTTTTTATTATATTTTTACTCTCTCTTTCTCTATTCTAGGTATTTTTGTAACTTATATAACCCCAAGACTGCGGCGCTGGTGTCGTCAGGAAGGCTTTGGCTTTCATGACCACAGCCCGCTCTTTGGCGAGAGAGGCAGCGAGCTGCTGGGAAGAGATGGCCTCCATCTCTCTCCCCTAGGGAGGAGGCTCTTCTCAGCCAGACTGGCTGACCTGCTCCACCGGGCTTTAAACTAAGCCCGCTGGGGGACGGGGGGACTACCGCCACTGCTGGCCTGCTGAACAATCCTTGCAAACCCAGCGGATCACGGCACTCAAGGGAGCCCACCCCAGCCCCAGCCCTGGTAAAATCTGTGGGCAAGGAAGGAGCCCCCCAGGGGGCACTTGCCTGCCTGTACACAAATGCCAGGAGCTTGGGGAATAAGCAGGAGGAGCTCATCCTCCTGCTCAGTGCAAACAATTACGATGTCATAGGGATCACGGAGACCTGGTGGGACTCCACCCATGACTGGACCACGGGGATAGATGGCTATACCCTGTACAGGAGGGATTGTGTAGAGAAAAGGGGCGGGGGTGTAGCTCTCTATGTTAAGGAAAGCTACGCGTCCCCGCAAGCCGATATTGGCGACCAGGGTGGACGGCTGGAGACCCTCTGGGTTAAAATCCGTGGGGAACACGGCACAGGGGACACAATGGTGGGAGTCTATTACAGACCTCCCACCCAAAGTCCTGAGCTAGACCAGGAGTTTGCCCAGGAACTGGCTGAGGCAGCATGCTCCAGGACCATGGTTGTCATGGGTGACTTCAATTACCCAGACATCTTGTGGGAGGATCGCTCAGCAAAATCTGAGCGGTCGCAGAGCTTCCTCTCGTGCGTGGATGACCTCTACCTGACTCAAGAAGTCTATGGGCCAACGAGAGGCAAAGCGCTGCTCGACCTGGTGCTGGCTACTGGGGAGGACCTAGTCGGCGACCTAGTGATCGATGGGAAGCTGGGTGACAGCGACCACGAGCTGATCACCTTCACCATCCGCCGAAAAGCTGGCAAGTCAGTCAGCAACACGCAAGTCCTTGACTTCAGGAAAGCTGACTTTGACAAGCTCAGGAGGCTTGTCAGTGAGGCCCTAAGGGACTGTGACCACAGGGAGAGGGGAGTTCAAGAAGAGTGGTTGCTCCTCAAGGGAGCGATCCTCAATGCACAAACTAAGTCTATTCCATCTCGGAGGAAAGGCAGCAAGAGGGCACAGCAGCCCCCCTGGCTCTCCAGGGACCGAGCAGACCTCCTGAGGCTAAAAAGAAAGGCCTACAAAGGATGGAGGATGGGAGTCACCTCCAAGGAGGATTATTCTGCACTGGTCCGGTCCTGTAGGGAGCAGACCAGGAAAGCCAAGGCTGCAACTGAACTCCAGCTAGCTTTGAGCATCAAGGACAATAAAAAGTCCTTTTTCAGATATGTGGAGAGCCGGAGGAAAAGCAGGGGCAACATTGGACCCCTGCTGAACCAGATGGGGCAACTGACAACTGACGCCCAGGAAAAAGCCAACCTATTAAATAGGTACTTTGCGTCGGTCTTTCATCAGCCCCATGGGACGCCCGTGCCCGCTACAGGGCCGGGAAGTCCGGGTGAGGGTGATCCCCTGCCCTCCATTAATGCTGACTTCGTGAAGGAACATCTTGAGAAGCTGGATACCTTCAAGTCAGCCGGCCCTGACAATCTTCACCCCAGGGTACTCAAGGAGCTGGCGAGCATCATAGCCCAGCCTCTAGCGCGGATCTTTGAAAACTCTTGGCGCTCTGGTGTAGTGCCCAAAGACTGGAAGAAGGCCAACGTGGTGCCTATCTTCAAGAAAGGGAGGAAAGTGGATCCGGCTAACTATAGGCCCATCAGCCTGACTTCTATCCCAGGGAAGATCTTAGAAAAGTTTATTAAGGAGGCCATCCTTAATGGACTGGCCGACGCCAACATCTTAAGGGATAGCCAGCACGGGTTTGTTGCGGGTAGGTCTTGCTTGACCAATCTCATTTCCTTCTATGACCAGGTGACCTATCACCTGGACAAGGGAGATGAGATTGATGTCATATATCTTGACTTCAAAAAAGCCTTCGATCTGGTGTCCCATGATCGTCTCTTGGAGAAACTGGCCAATTGTCGCCTTGGGTCCCCCTCGATCCACTGGCTGGAAAATTGGCTCCGGGGTCGGACCCAGAGGGTAGTAATTGATGGAAGTCACTCATCGTGGTGTCCTGTGACCAGTGGGGTCCCCCAGGGCTCTGTCCTTGGACCCATACTGTTCAACATCTTCATTAACGATGTGGACACTGGAGTCAGAAGCGGACTGGCCAAGTTCGCCGATGACACCAAACTTTGGGGCAAAGCATCCACACCAGAAGACAGGCGGATGATCCAGGCTGACCTGGACAGGCTCAGCGAGTGGGCGGATGAGAATCTGATGGTGTTCAATGCCGATAAATGCAAGGTTCTCCACCTTGGGGAAAAAAAACCCGCAGCATCCTTATAGGCTCGGCAGTGCTATGTTGGTTAGCACTATGGAAGAAAGAGACTTGGGGGTCATCATTGACCACAAGATGAACATGAGCCTGCAATGCGATGCTGCGGCTAGTAAAGCGACCAAAACGCTGGCTTGCATCCATAGATGCTTCTCAAGCAAATCCCGGGACGTCATTCTCCCCCTGTACTCGGCCTTAGTGAGGCCGCAGCTGGAGTGCTGCGTCCAGTTTTGGGCTCCACAATTCAAAAAGGATGTGGAGAAGCTTGAGAGAGTCCAGAGAAGAGGCACGCGCATGATCAGAGGTCAGGGAAGCAGACCCTACGATGACAGGCTGAGAGCCCTGGGGCTCTTTAGCCTGGAAAAGCGCAGGCTCAGGGGTGATCTGATGGCCACCTACAAGTTTATCAGGGGTGACCACCAGTATCTGGGGGAACGTTTGTTCACCAGAGCGCCCCAAGGGATGACGAGGACGAATGGTCACAAACTACTACAAGATCGTTTCAGGCTGGACATAAGGAAGAATTTCTTTACTGTCCGAGCCCCCAAGGTCTGGAACAGCCTGCCACCGGAGGTTGTTCAAGCGCCTTCATTGAACACCTTCAAGATGAAACTGGATGCTTATCTTGCTGGGATCCTATGACCCCAGCTGACGTCCTGCCCTTTGGGCGGGGGGCTGGACTCGATGATCTTCCGAGGTCCCTTCCAGCCCTAATGCCTATGAAACTATGAAATGTCCTGGCCCCAGCAGTACGTAATACTGCCCTGGTGAGCAGGTCAGGGTTACTTGCCTTCAGGAGCTTCTGAGGCCCAGCCAATTGGTATCTGGGTACATTACCCCATGTGCCAGCTGGACTGCTGAAGCAGCCCTGACTTGGAGTGGCCCCTGCACCCTCTACCCACTGCAGCAGCCTGGCAGTGGGGGCTGCTGCCCAACTGTGACCTGCTGCCACCTGTGACAGCATCAGCCCCCTTGGACCTGCAGCCCCATCGCTGCATGCCTGCCAAAACCAGATGGGGTGCCCCGGCTCTGTCATCTGGGCAGCTATTGCCCAGAAGATGTGCTCCTTGCAGTGGCCTGCTTTGAACTGTTCAAGTGTGTCCTCTTGGCCCCAAATGGCCAACAGGTCGGCCACCTCATCTGCCCTCCAGCTGGGTCCCCAGTGCTGGCCCTAGACAGGCTCCTCTGCCGGGGCTTGCCACTTGTCTCACCAGTAGAGATCCTGGTGTTCCCCATTTAAAAATTGCAAATTCTCTGATAAGAAACCCAAATTCTCTCATTAAAACACCCAAACTAGTGTTCTTTTGCTATTAAAATGAAATGCCACTATATAGAGAGAGATCAGCTGGGCAATGTTTTATTGATTATATTTACAAATTTAAAGCAATTTGGAAGCCTACCAGTGCCTGTATCATCATAATAAAATAAATTCTAAATATCTATACATTTTGGCATTTACTTTTGCCTTTTTTTCATTGAAAAATGAGAGCTGCCCCTACCCGCTTCGCTCACCAGAATGTACAGCACTGATATACCAGTACCCTGCCCCTGCTCCTCACTCTCAACCCACAGCCTGCCCCCTGCCCCAGTCCCCTCACTCCTGACCCACAGGGCCAGGTATGTGGATGAGGGTTTGTGTGGGTGGCTTGGGGACTGTGGAGTTCATAGGGGGACTGTGGGGGGGGTCTGCGGGGGGGCTTCTCAGGAGGGGTGGCTCCCCTGCACAGCTCATGGACGCCCCACTCACAGGGGCCACAGCCCCCCAACAGTGCCGTGCCAAGCCGGTCTGGGCCTGTGTGATTTGCCACAAGCAGCACTGGGCACCAGGTAGCCGGGTCTTAGCTGCTCAGCCCCACACCATGGGGAGATTTTGCCAGAAGGGCCCTGAGTGCCCCAATGGACTGCTACTGTGGGGGGGGGGGGAGGGCTGTGGGCCATATGGGGAGCAGGCAGGGGACCCACCCCTCCCAAGCAGCACCCCTGTGCATCCTCAGTCCCCCTGCACCTCCACATCCCCCTACTTCAGTTCCCCCCATCTCCAGTCCTTTACTTACCTCTAACAGAGCCCAGGTCCATGCAGCCTGCACCCGTCCAGGCTGCCCTGCAGGTGGAGGCAGCATGCTTCAGCACCAAAGCAAGGGGCAGCCATAGAGACACTCTGGCCAGCTACCAGAAAGTCCCTTTGGAGGACTGGAGCCTCTAGTTGCCTTGCTGCTTATAGATGTGGCAAGAGGCACATGCAGGCTCATCTGGATACACCATTAAAGTTTAATTTAGTATATGCTAAATTATTTTGCAGGATAAGGATCAAAGTGTTCACTACCTTGCAGAATTCAGACCATAATCCTAACAGCTAATTTCTTACAGTAACCTGCTATTTCCATGATTTTTGTAATACCTAACCACCATTATCTAATACCAGGTTATTATCATGCAATATGCATTAAATTATTGCCATGCTAATTCTCTCACTGCCTTCACACATTGTTCTCCATTTCATAAATGGGCAAGAACCCAATACATTTTGTGTGTTTTCAAACTGTTAAGAATTGCTTTGTGTAGACCTTCAATATTTCATGTGCTTGGAAAGATCAGTATTATATAGGAATTCTGGCGCTGCACAGAATTTGCTTAAAATTGATACCTGAAAGAAACTGAGTTTGAAGCATCTGGATTTGCACTGAGATGATTTAATGCACTGCTATTGAAATAAGTGAATTCAGATCTAAGAATACACTCTCAGTACCCCAAAACTAAGTTACTCAACATTACACACCACTTTCAAAATTTGGCCCTAATATTAGATCATGGTCTAGTTAGAAACTGAAGACTAGGCCATCTATTGTACAAAGTAAAAAACTGTTCACTCACAAAACCATTAAAGAAAAGTTATGTCATGTATCTCATGCGCTTGCTTCTGTACTAACTCAGGATATACCACTTCTCTCTGTCCAGGTTTCTTTGCTGTACCACTTTCTGGGCATGTCTACACGTGCATTTATGCTGGTTTAAATTTACTGTGCAGTAAATTACTGCACTGTAAATGGGAATAAACCAGAATTTACACATGCAGACAATCTGGGACTAAATTTAGTCCCAGGTCAGAGCAGCCTACCATGTGCCCATCTGGCCACCCGGGGGTTGCTCCAGCCACACAGCTGCCAGCCCTTGGGACTAACTTCAGTCCAAAATTGAAGCCAAAGCCAGCTGCCAGAATTTGGGACTAACTTTAGTCCCAAGTTAAACCCAAGAGAGGCAAACAGCCAGGAGCCATGGGGTTGGGTTCAGGCTGGCCCCCTAGTGGCTGGGCAGACCCAGAAGGGAGGCCCCTGGGTTACTGTACAGTAATGCGTCTACATGTGCGTTACTGCACAGTACATAATTGGGCATAAATTTGATACCTGCATCCTGCAGGTATCAAATTTATGCTCAAGTTGGCGTAAGTGACCGTATTTACTGTGCAGTACAGGTGTGCACATTTAGATGTGCACCCATACCGCGCAGTAATTTTGGTTACTGAGCAGTAAATGCACATGTGTAGATGTGCCCATTGTGATGTTTGACTAACAATTGCATGGACACCCTCAACCCAGAATTCCCACCCTGGTTTAGGTACACACAGTTAAAAAGCCTGAGGCTGAATTGATTCAGTCTTTGCAGATTAGTCCAAACTGCACAAATTAAATTGAAACAGAAGTGAACAGACAGTTACTTTTGATTCAGGAAATGCAGCCACATACCTGCAGTAGCTCAGGCCAGCAGCCAGGGGGCACTAAAGCACAGATCTCTGGCTGTGTGTTCACTTTCTCTTCCTGCTGCCCCCAAGGTCTATGGGATTTGCAGTCCAGAATTACATCAGCAGGACCCTGCAGGGTTTCTCTTCCTGCTTCCAGGTGCCTCTAGGATTTTTAGTCCACAGTTGCAGCTGGCAGGAAGTTTGAGTGGGGAAGAGGTATTCAGCCTCCCACTCCTGGCCCCAGACCCCAGCCAGAGTTTGCCTGAGGGGGTACAGTCCCCCTGCTGTAGCCTGGGATGCCTCCCCAGTCAGTTTTGCCCCCCTCCCCAGTCTCTTGTCAGCCAACTCTCACTGCTCTAGCTAGGGAGCAGAGAGTCGGAGCCAGCCCTGCTCTCTGGAGCAGACAGCTCAGTCCAGCCCAGGGCTGAAAAGCATGCTGGGATGCTGGGGGACTGTGATTTAACTGAACCAGGAAGGGGACTGGGACAGAAGTTTCATGGACTGGTTTGACCCAAATCAGTTACGTCCAATAGTACATTCAACCGGGTTTATCTTAAACCAGTTTCAGCCATTTTGAAACTGGTTTATGTTCACCAAGTTTCTGTTCTGTTACAGGTTTAAACCAGTTTCTGATCACTTGGACAGGCTCAGCAAGTGGGCGGACGAGAATCTGATGGTGTTCAACGCCGATAAATGCAAGGTTCTCCACCTTGGGAAGAAAAACCCGTAGCGTCCTTATAGGCTCGGCAGTGCTATGTTGGCTAGCACTATGCAAGAAAGAGACTTGGGGGTCATCATTGACCACAAGATGAACATGAGCCTGCAGTGCGATGCTGCGGCTAGTAAAGCGACCAAAACACTGGCTTGCATCCATAGATGCTTCTCAAGCAAATCCCGGGACATCATTCTCCCCTTGTACTCAGCCTTAGTGAGGCCGCAGCTGGAGTACTGCGTCCAGTTTTGGGCTCCACAATTTAAAAAGGATGTGGAGAAGCTAGAGAGAGTCCAGAGAAGAGCCAGGGAAGCAGACCCTACGATGACAGGCTGAGAGCCTTGGGGCTCTTTAGCCTGGAAAAGCGCAGGCTCAGGGGTGATCTGATGGCCACCTATAAGTTTATCAGGGGTGACCACCAGTATCTGGGGGAACGTTTGTTCACCAGAGTGCCCCAAGGGATGACGACTAGGTCGAACGGTCATAAACTACTACAAGACCGTTTCAGGCTGGACATAAGGAAGAATTTCTTTACTGTCCAAGCCCCAAGGTCTGGAACAGCCTGCCACCAGAGGTGGTTCAAGCGCCTACATTGAACACCTTCAAGAGCAAACTGGATGCTTATCTTGCTGGGATCCTATGAACCCAGCTGACTTCCTGCCCTTTGGGCAGGGGGCTGGACTCGATGATCTTCCGAGGTCCCTTCCAGCCCTAATGTCTATGAAATCTATGAAATTGCCTCTGTATCTGAACACCACACAGTTCTCAATGAATTTCTCATTATAGTGTATCCTGGGAGGCAAGGGTTCCCACTATAAAGTTATGGAAGTAAGAAAGAAGATAGTCATGCAAGAAATCTGTGAGGGCAGTTGGATTCCAGAGTCGCTACCCACGGGACCATCCTTCTTTCTAACGTACTTCTGTATATTTTGAATGATGATGGAAGCCTGGAGAGTTGGTGATGTAAAGCAAATGAAACAAAGCACAATTTGGCTTTCCACCCACACGTGGAAACTCTGAATCTGAGATAAATCAAGTTAGTTCTACCTGTGCTTTACTATGCAGTAAAAAAGCCTGCCCTGCAAGGGACTGAGGTCATTCTAGGAACGGAGCTGTAGAGGGGCCTTATCACCCAGGGATCAGTTGTGTGTTACTCAAAACTTTTCAGGAGGTGCTCAACTTTTTGCAGAATATGACTCTTAAATAGATAATATAGCTAGGATATGTTTATTACCATACCAGATGGGATCCTCTATTGAAATCAGAGTTGGGCACTGTCCAGCCCAAATGAGAAAAAAAAATCACTCCCTGAGGAACTTAAGAATTAAGACCCAAATCCACACATATGTTTAGTTCCCAGGTTCTGTTTAGGAGTTCATAGGAAGGCAAGAACCTATACAGGAGATGAGTCAAAGTTCCTTTGTCAATTTGGCCTTAAGGCTGAGATTTAGGAATGCAAATCCTTATGCCTGTCCATAGCAGACATATAAAACACATGGGTACATGAACAAGTTATTGTGAAGTAAATGAGGGTAGGGGGCCCGTTGCACATCAGCTACTCTGCAATAGCTCCTCAGATCCATACGCTTACTTCCCTGTAAATGAAAGCTCATTGGTCTTTTTGGCAAGCCACCATCTGAAAGTTTCATCCTGGAGCTGGATGATGTGGGCTAAAAAATCATATTGTCAATGCTAATGAGTGAGGGTCTGTGCTGAGATGATGGAAACTTGTCAAGTACTTTTCTTATTGGTATTTTACTTGAGTCACCTTTCCACCAAGGCAAGATCTGGGTTTGTCTGAATATTCCAACATATGTGGTTCCTTTGGGTAATAGATGGGGTTATAGCATTCAGCCTTGCCCAGAAACAGTATGTTGTTAGTGTTAACAGAGTATCTCCAATTTCAATGCTGACAATTAAAGTCACTTGCACATAAGGTCATCTGGTCATAAATAGGCAGGGATGTGATTCACAACACAGCAGAGGGTACCTTGTATATTTTGACGATAATTATGTCATTGACCTGGACCACGCTCCGTTCTATTGCACTCTGGGAGGTGTTATGTCTCTTGATAGTGTATGGCAGGTCATTTCTGATGAAGGTAGCAAGGCCAGGGACCCTGCTAGCTACAGAGTCTGCAAGGCTGTAGCCTGAGAGCTTCACCTTTTGCAGCTGCTCTACACGTGTTTGTTGTACAAGGGCTGCATGTGGTTTCATTTTGCTGGTGATGCGTCCCAGCATTGATTGCTTGAGGTATAGCCTTCAACGATAAGTTGAAGAAGTCAAGCTTTCCCCTCACAGATAGGAGAGGTTGCTCTTGATCCTCCTGTAGTTAATATGTCAAAATTGGAGAGTATAGTGTATCAAAAATGGAAAAATTGAAAATCCCATTACCTTGGTAGTGACTTTTACTTTTACTTGACAGCTACTCAGACAGCACCACAAGAAGGTAGTCACTGTCATCCCCCCAGATGAAAGCTAACTTGTGGTAGTTTGCCCCTAATTCACTGATAGATAAGCTACTCTCAGGTGTTGTTTATCACAGGGTGAGAGCATGCCCCTGAGTAGTTGCATGGAGCAGCTGACAGGTTGTAAATCTCCTCCCCCATTTACCTTGTGGTAACTTGTTTGTGTGATGCCTTTAAGTTCGGTCCTCAAAAGCATGATTTCTTCAGTTGAGGGAGACAAAGGAAGGATTATTATCTCCACTTGCAAGATGAAGCACACTGAGACACAGAAAGACTGATGTCCAGCTCCTCAAAAGGTATTTAGGTGCCAAATTGCCTTTGATTTCCCTTCCTCTCCTATAGGCTAAAGTCACTTGGGAGAGAAGAAAACTCCAACCAGTTCCCTAATCAGAAAACATTTTTTTTTTCTCTCTGAGACAGGCTGACCTGGCTCCCACCTTTGGAGTTTCCCATTTATGGTAGTGGAATCAGGCTTGATTTATACATGTGATTTCCTCACAAGGTTTAATATTGTTCTTGTAACCTGGTTTACTTCTAAACTTTTAAAATGTGTTGGATCACACAATAATCTTTATAAAATCTCTCTAGCAATTCACATACATTCTGCTGTAAAGAAAAGTGAATTAGAATGACTGTAGGGGCCTGCTATTAGTAGCTTGCCCTTTGGGTTTTCATGTGGTGGAATAACCTCCTAAAATTGTTTCTGAAGTGTTTTCTGTGTGATAACCACTGTTTTGTCAAGAGCTCTGAAAACTTACTTTCAACAGTGAATACACAGGCCAGCAGTGCTGCTAGAATAAAACCCGCTTTTGCAAGGATGGAGAAGACAGATTGGTTTTAAAAATGCATCTACAGTGCATATAGTACATAATAAAATGCTAAACTGCAATAAAAAAAGAAAATGATGGCTTCACATGAGAGAACCTAAAGTCATTACCCAACATTATGACTTCCTATAGTTGTGTGCATGAAGGTGCTGAAAAAGAGTACTTGCAAAATGAAAAAAATACACTGCCACACACTCTGCTCTTGCTGTTACCCTGGGGCAAATCTTGAATGACTTCGTTGCCATCAACAGACTTAGTCTGGTGTGACAATGGGCAATAGTTGAACAAATGAATTCAGGAATACCACTGAATTACACATTGGAATGAGCAAGAATCACCATATCCTTCTGTAGGTTAGAGGAGTGAACTTCAAGGATTCATGATCAAATCATGATTTGATCTCTCTTTTGTGAGTCTCAGAGGATTCTCACCAGACACCATATATAGCCCTAGAAATACAGTTAATATAAGGAACAACCATTACTGAGCAGGGGTTTTCAGTGTTTTGAAATTTATTTACACTCAATCTGCACCCATATCTCCTTATGCTAACATTGTCCTTTAGCTTAAACAGCTCTTCTCCTTTTTATCTGGCTTCACCACTCCCCCCCAACTCCCTACCAATGCATTTACAGAAAGCAGTCCTACCCTGCTCAGCTCTTGTTTTGCTAGGCTAAACAATCCAAGCTCTCTTATTTTCCTCTTATTTTGATGTTCCCATCCTAAACTGAAAAAACTGATTGTTAGCTGCAAACTCCCACTCTTTGCCTTGCAGGAGGAAGACACCTTTGAGACATAGTGGAGGCAGGAATTCATGCAGAAATCACTCCCACGCCTTCATCTACAGTTAGTCAGTCCAAGTGCCTCTGGAACATCAGTCCATCAGTTAGCAAGCAGGGCACCTCTCTCATTTACGGTCTGGCTGAGTCTCACATGCAGCCTAGTACAGGCTTGCACTGGCCATGCAAACAGACTACTCCTTAAACCCTAACCCCAGACACATAATATAGGCCTTCCAAGTTCCTGCGGCAGAGCACACAGGCCATGTGGTCTCTTCTGAAATGGGGTTTCTATCCTCCAACCAGAGGGCAGCAGGTTGTAGGAGTTAGATTAGGAGTAAATGTACACATGTACACATGAGCTTTAATGTGCATTAGCCTATTTTAATACACATTAAAGCATCACAAAAACATGCTCTTTAGCTAATGCGCATTAAAATAGGCTAATGTGCATTTTTTAGTACCTCACAATGGAGGTACTACATTTAATGTGCATTACCTAAAGTACATTAATGAACATGTAGATGTGCCCAGTAAGGAGTAAATAGGAGTAAGATTTCCTGCCCACTTGCTAACCAACCAGAGCTCTGGGACCAGAGGGCTCTATCTTTAACCCTGCAGATATGTGGAGTGGAGAAAATACGGAGAATAACTAGTTACCAATAGGATATATAGGTGCCCTTCCATTTTCTTGACCAGATCAACATTTTAAGGCGAGCTCTTGCCAGTTTTTCTTAACAAAGTAGGTTAGGAATGAATATGGAATGAAAGCCAAACCCCTCCCCCGGACATTGGGGTTTTTGTGCCCTGGACCACTGATTCAGACTTTGCAGATTCCAAAGCCTGCCTCTGCTTAGCTGAGGCTTCCCAGTTGGCTGATAACCTGGGTTGTACTTGAGAGGTTAATGCTAGGATTTGTAGCTTCCCTACAAACAAAAAGCAATGGAGAGTGGTGCAGTGGAAAATAAGGAACTGGCCAAAGAGTGATTGTACTCATGAGAATCAGTGTTTGATAATCAGGCTGGGGAGTAAATGGGAAGGAAAGAACTGGAGAAGAGAGAAAAGAAAGACACAAAAAGATTTTCAGAAGCTTCAAATACAACTCGATATCTTGAGGGATTTCTCCAAATTTCTGACCACAAATTGGCCCAAACCAAGCCTAAATGGATTTGTCCCAAATCAGTGGATTTGGTCTGAATCTTAATGTTGTAACTCATGCATTTATCTTCAGAATGGATTTAGTCACACTCCACAGGGCTGAAATCTGGGTCCCAATTTTGCATCTAGAGCTTTTTAATGTTCATCTTCCCCTGCTGCAGTAGTATGTCCTCTAGATATGAGACTAATTCAAAGCTTTCCTTTATTTCAGACTGTCTTTCTGTGCTGTCCCTTTTTCATCCACATTTCAAAGGTGGTATTATATGCTGAATCCTGAATGCTCTCCATCCAGCCTCAGGCAGTCATTGTCCTCTTCACATTTTAGTGCTACTCTGATAGGGCAGGTATTTCATTCCCATCCTATCCCTTCTTTCTCCAAATGACCTGACAAAGAAAGTCTTGCATTTGAAAGCTTGCCTAACTTTATCCCAACTACATAGTTGGTCCAATAAAAGATATCGTCCTAAGAAAGCCTTGCTTTGCATAATTTCTGGACCCTCGCGGCTACAACATCACTCTTACATGACTTATTTCCCTTTGCGCGATACTTATGTATTCCACTAGATGCCACTGTTACACATCCCATGGTATGGCCAGAAGCACAAGCAAAATTTGCATATTTTCTGTTCCTACTGAAAGCAACATATTAAGGGGAGGAAGATGTCAGTCTGTTTAAATTTAAACTGAAGAGTTTTTATTTGGCATCTTTATTGTTATAAAGAGGCATCCTACATGCACTATTTGGAGACTATTTTAGCTGGACAAGCAAACTCAGATTTTTAATTACTCTTTATCATGTACTAAATAGCATGATTTTTGTATATCCTCCTTTCCCCTAGCCCTGTTAAATAAAGCCTTATTTAACTATGAACCTTATTTTTCATTTTACAGTTCTGCAGGGAGGAGGGAGACTGTTGTACAGAGATTTGGAAATGTACAGAGGTTTGGATAATGCCTATATGCTAGTCCCAAATTTTCCAAACATCACTCTCCCCTTGCCAATAAAGGTATCATTATTTACAATACTATTCATATTACAATAATAATGAATAATAGTAATAGTAAAAGGACTGTATATTCATCTTTTATCTTAACACTGTAAGTTTTTTGTTGGGAGCCCCATGCCTGTGGATGTGAGGGGCTGGAATGGATGTTCTAAAATAGGGGTGGCCAACCTGCAGCACATGTGCCACAAGTGGCATGGGCAGCTTCAGCTTGTGGCATATGGCAGACTGGGACGTGGACATGCAACACAACAGTAGATAGGGCATGGAGCAGAAACCAGAGCAACAAATTGGGGAGGAGCACAGGGCAGAAAACAGAAAGCAGAGTAGCCAGTAGGGTAGGGGAAAGGGTGGGAATGGCACTCAGGAATGGTGTGGGCCTAATTTTTAGTGCAGCTGGCCCCCTCTGTTCTAAAAGACATTCCTGAATGGATGTTTACCACTGAGCTCAGGGGGCTGGGCTCAGTGATCAGAGAGACCCCTCCCAGTCCTAAGTGAATTTACAGGGCCAAGTCATAGTGAAGGGTTCTACCTTTGCCATCTTAGCACTACGAAGATGCCCAAACTGCCTAAGTATAAGAGATTTTATCTTTAACTAAGTCTTGGTGGGTTGTGTCTAGGATTGTTTCAAAATAGTTCTAAAAATGTTCTTTTTTTCCTTGGTTGTGGATTGGAAGCTTGTTTGTTGATATGTATACATACAACCTTACAACAAATGTGCTACAATAATAGTACTAATACGATAGTTTTGCTGTCAAATATTATTGTTAGAAAGTGCACCATACAAATATGATTCCAGCTACACCAATATTATTGATTCTGGGCTAGACTGCAGCTTTACTCCTGGTTATGCAAAGACTTTCTTACTTGATTAATATCAGCCACTCTGAATTGCCTGTTTGCAGTCATGGGGCCACTCACCCTGCATAAAGCTAAGCATGTATGTTAATATTTTTAGGACTGAAATCTTATATAGTGAAGGATCTGCTATCCTAGGAAAAGACGAGAGAGCAAACAGTGACCCTTGGCCATGAGTAGATGAAACAAGTGGCGTGTGTGCATGACACTTTAAAGTGGGCTAGATGTTTTTGCACTGCTTTAATGGTGTCAGTGTTTGCATGTGTTGGTGGCATATTGCACATTAATTCCAGCCGCTGTAGGAAATTTGGTGGCCTAATGCACCTTAAATGACCTGGGGAGCAGCAAACTAAAACTCCTTTGAGGGGTGTTAGTTTGCTGCCCCTACATCCTCAGAGTGAAGCACTGGGCTCTGGGCAGCTCCATGGCTCTGCAGGCAGCCTGGCAGCAGCCCAGGAAAGCAGCTCCACCCAAGAAAAGTGGCAAGCCTGATCTTTTTGCCCCTCCCCATTCCCCCCGGATCCTGCCTGAGCTGAGTGGGGGGCCCAGCGCTTCCCTCTGTAGCTGTGGTGCCCCCTGGGACTGCCCAAGCTGGGTGCCTGTGGGTGGGTGCTGCCTGGGCAGGGGGGGGCACTGCTGCTGTGGAGGGAAGCACCAGCCCCCTTGCAGCCCAGGGACTGCTCCATCACCAGCAACTTGCCCTCCCTTCCCCACCAGAGAAGCAAGTAAGTCAGCAGGGTGTGTGCACAACACGGGGGTTTAATCAGCCCTAAATTACAATGGTGTTTTTTAAAACCCACCACTTCAATTTAGGGTCCCCGTTTCATCTATACATGCCCCTTGAGAATCACAATTAATTCTCTTTCTGCAGTGGGCTAATACTCTGCTACTGGATTGGCTCAATTCCTCCTCCAAGCCAGGATGCCTCTACTGGTCAACAACTAGGGGCTTTTCTGTCTGGAAAGCCATGCTCTGCCTGCTGGTCAATGGAGTGGCAGTCCTGTGGCAATTATTGTACAGTCCTATGAACTGTGATCAGCAGTGGCAGCAGTCCTCCTTACAGCATTCGCTCCTTTGAACCATTGTGCTGGGCTGGTTACAGTTGTCACAGAGGTGGGTTATGGCATGCAGGGATGTTAGAGGAAATCAGTGCTATTACTACTAAAAGTAATACTAAAAGGACTATTGCTAGTATTCCCAAAAGAAGTGGTTTGAAGTGCAAGTAGTGAGCTATCACGTTTTAAACAGTAATGCCTTGATTTTTTTTTTAATGGCAAAATCAGTCAGTCCCTTTCAATGCACCCACCTACCTGCTGATTATTATACCCAGTAGGGTCCTCAACATGCAAGGCACAAAAAAGTCCTGTGATTCGTGGAAACTTTCCTATAAGTCACTTGGCAGAGCTGTCACTTTTCTTAAACAGGAGGGGGTTTTTCTTAAAGATATCTGCTGCTGAGCTGATTAGGTTTGAGTGGAAGAAATCAACTCTTACAGCGGCCTGGAAACAGCAAGACATGGCAAAGGACTTTCTGTCCTGTGCCCAGCTATTAGAAAAAGGATTGACAGAGACTCGAAAGATGGGTCAGATGGAAACCAAACAGGTCTGAGGCATTTTATTTCTTAGTAGATTCTCTCTGTTCTTCATCTTGATGTCAGCAGTCTCTGAAGATGTTCCCTGACCCAGGCTGGCATTTTTGGTCATATTTAGGAAGTTTATTTGTCTCCTTGACAAATGTGCCTCTGCAGCTCCTTTATTAGAGAAGAAAAAGAGCCTGGGCCTGGCAGTCCTGGGGCACCTGTGTTGTGTATAATTTTCTTATTATTGCCTGCCCTGAAAATACCTCAGTCTGACAAGATGAGATCTGGTGTCATCCTTTTTTATTTAAATTTAATTTACACAAAATAATGTTCTTCTTGCTCCATTTCTTCCAATTCTTTTTTTTCCTCCCCTGTTCATTTTTCTTTATCTAATCTGAGTCCCTTCACCAATGTCATCCCCTTCTACTATCCTGCATTTCACCTTTATGAATGCAACAAAAACATCCATTTATTTGCTATATTTGCAAGTCATTTGCGGCTATTTGTTTAAATTAGAAACAAGACTTCCAAAATGGAGCAGCCCAACTATTTAGCAGTTGTCATTTAAAGGTATCATATGGATAGGCAAGTTTTCTGTTTGCTGATATTTGCTTGCTTTTATCTTCACAACTATTTCCTCCATTGATGTCATTTTCTTTCATCTACACAGATTTTTAATGTTTATATTAGGGCATCATTTTACCCTTTACAAAATGGAACTGTTTTATCATCTAGCTGGTATTCAAGAACATTTTTATTTGCAATGTAGGCCCATGTTTCAACAGGTACGTCAAGCCTTGAGGAATCCAATACAAGTCTGTGAGACTACTCACATGTTTAATGTTAGGTGCACACTTAAGTACCTTACTGAACTTGAGTCAGTGAGAATTGATATTCGTATAAGAAGATTAACCCTTTTATGCTTTTTAAAGGGTTACATTGCTTGGCATAGGGTTTTGTGATTTACATATATGTCATTTAAGCACTATTACAAAGCATATTCAGGACAGTTTGACAGATTGGAACGACACTAATTTACAATGGCCGAGGATCTGTCTCACTTGACCTTTCATTATTGCACCTTCATGGTAAGTAGGTCATTATGCTCTGTTGCAATTTTAACCTCTTTGTCTTTTCCTCCCTCCCATTCAATCCCTGAATCCCAGATATACCTTGTTCCAAAAGTGAACTTTTGATTTGATTCTTGTAGTCAGATGAAAAGACTAGACCAACTTTTTCAAACTTAGGTCATTGGAATTATTGGGTATTCAGAGGAGCTGAAGTCAATGACAGTCGTGGGCTTCTGAAAACTTGAACTGACTTCAGCGGTTAGTCATTTCCTGTTGGCTGCAAAACTTTGCTGTTTGCCTTATACTCAGTCCTCTGAAACCTTGTAGGCACATCTGAAACCAAATGGTTGGTAACGTAGTTCTTTTTTTTTAAAAAAAAGCAGTCTGGGTTCAGGCAGACACTTTCCAAGCTCAAATGAAAACAACAGCAAATATTACCAAACAGAAGTAAAAGAAATTCTTAACTTGGGGCTCAGGTAACAAACCAGCCACGAATGATTACTGCTGGATGTAATGAAAGCTACTGTTGAAGCAACATACCTAATATATTAATTAATAGATAAATGGCTGATTCTGTATTATTAATATAATTAAGGGCTGGTACCAGTGGATTACAATATCATCACAGTATAATGATTCCCTTGGCAGCTATTGAAAATAAATGAAACATTAATGCCCAGGGGCCTCGACTTATGCAAGGGATGAAATTGTTCAAGACGCTTTCTTTTGTAGCCCCAAAGCTGACTGACTTATGACACTGGATTGCATTTTGTATCCATCATATTTTCTTTTAGTCACAGATAAAATACCTAAGTAATTGTTTAATATAATTCCATAATTCCAGCCACTCATACTTATTCTGTGGCAAAACACAGGAGCAGAGTTTAGAGATTTTGTTTCACATGTGTTAATGTCAATATTTTTCTTTTTGTTTTGATTTGCAGTAATTCTGGGGTCACCAATACCTGCCAAAGACAAGCATCTAAGCTGGTGTTTCACTTCTTTACCATCAGAGTCAGTTGCGTTTACACCCCTTGCTGAAATGTGGCCAACATTTTGGTTGTATGTGAACTCTGGACCTCAAAAGTCAGGCTCAGCTGAACTAGATATAACATCAAAACTATTTGAAAGTGCAACCCATCAACTAGCAAAGATTACCTTGGAAGGTTCAAGGAGGTGAGCAGGTTTGTAAGGGTTCCCTAAAGAATAAAATTGAAACCTAGGCATGTGCTATATACTTTGAGTTTACAATGGTTCAGCATTTAGTCAACTCAATGAGGGGCACTTTGGAAATGTTAGATAATTAGAAGGTCAAGACAGATCCTAGACAAAAGAAAGAGAGAACAGCTGTTTTGAGAGCCTGCTAAATTCCCATCTTCCACATTCTCAGGAAGCGTAAATCACTTTGCTGCACTGACTTGGGCAGAGCTACATTGATTTACACCAGCCTAAGATCTGGCTGTTGCAATCAGCGTGTGCTTGGAATTGCCATTTCCTTCACTGATTGCATTTGCACCTACAGGTGGGCCTCATTAAATAAGGGCAAAGGAAGGTGGTGTGTGTTCAGCAGTACTGAGCCCCCAGGAAGGCTTCTAAGCACAATGCTATGTTAATCACAATTGAATAAGATGAAATAAGTTGAGGAAAGCAGAAGAGAAGACTTCAGAAGCTGGTGAGAGAGGGTTCAGCCTTAAGATGGATTTAATTAACCAAGGCTCATAGTCCATAAATGCATTTCTCCAATCCCTGCGATATACAGAAGTGAATTTGTCTTGCCATAGTTCAATTTCACACATTCAGACATGTGGACTACTGCTCAGCTCAAATAAAGTATTATTAAATCCTCTGAGACCAGTGCAAATTTAGAGAAACATTTCTATCAGTGGTTTAACTAAACTGAAATCCATTCATATCCCTCCTTAGCAAGAGCTGTTGCTTTTGACAGCTTAACTGCCACACGGTCCTCTGGACATGTATTTGCTTCACTTAAGAAAATCCCCCCACTTTAAACAGCCTATAAAAAAAAGCAAGATCCAATTTCCATTATTTCCCAAAGGGAAAAAAAATTGGATTGATGACTTTTATTTGTATGAGTCTTCTTTCCTTCTCTCATGAGTTTTATTCCTATTGTGTATTTTTAAAAATCTTTAATAGAGAGCACAGCAGTGGTCTGAAGGAACTCCATTGCTGAGTCAAAGCTTATACCCTCAACAATGCAAAGTCAAAACTAAGATTTTAGTCAAACAATAGTCATGGGTCTGAGTGATCAGAAAATCCCTGGGTACTATATATGTCTGAAAGAGCCGTTGAAAGGGATCACATATATTGCCAAGAGTTACCAGACACCAAGACAAAATATGGCTAAAGTGTTACCTTGTTACTTACATGAACTACAGCATCTTGTTTAAGTTACAATGTTACTTGTATGTTTTATCCCCTCTGATTTTTGAGTGTATGCCCCTACCAGGTCTCAGACCTAGCTATGACCTGAACTCAGAGTGGAATCATTCCCACATTCTCACGTATGGCTTTGGGTTGTAGTCCCTTAATAGTAATTGGGTTTTACCTTAGGAGGTCTGATTTGGGCAGATGCTGAATTCTGTTCCTTTCTAGACAAAGATAATAGCTAATACTGTGACCACTGACCAGCTATTCTATTTAAATGATAAAATACTGATTATGTAGAATAAAATTCCAGAGAAAACACAACTAAACAAATAAACAAAACAGTTCTAGCTTACCGGACACCTAAACCATGCTCTTATTAGGGGTTTGGCAAGTCTCAGTTTTCCATTAGCCCTGCAGTTTGGCTGATGTGGTCTGTTCCTGTAACTCTCAAATCCCTTCTCCCTCTTGCATGAGCAAAAGCTTTTCAGTCCTTTTGATCTCCAAATTCCCAGGCCAGCAGAACAAACTTGCAACTTCCCTATAAAGAGGCTCCTTGAAGCTAACAGGTTGTACCAATGTGTGGTTGAACACAAAATCCATTCTGTGGTTTTGTGCTTCACTCTTCCCACAATACCTTATTAAGATAGATTGATACAGTCATACAGGAATACATTCAGAAAGAAACACTGACAACAGAGCATGACAATATTGTAGTTTTTCTTCACTCTGCAGGTCACTTACAACATTTATACCATTATTACATGAGTACACATTGATTAATACATGACAGCTACTCTTCCATTGCTACTGTATATAAGAATATAGCTCAAGAGTTTCTGTATGTTTGTCATACTAGAGTTTGGTAGTTGTGATCAGGAGGGAAGAATCTGTGTTGAGCTGATGGGTGTGTGGTGATATCTATACTTATTTTTATATTTCTTTACTTACTGAAATTCCTTACCTTTGAATTAAACAGTTCCCTACTCAGAGAAGCTACCTTATTCATCTGCTAAAACCAATCAAGGAAGAGGAGGCAGCAGATGTATCATCTTAAATCTTTTAAACAATCAGCCTGCAGTGGGTCCCTCAGCCCTACCTGGCCCAGGTGTGGGGGGCAGCCCAAGCTATGGCACATGTGGCTGGTCCCATCTTTCCCAGGCACATGGCAAGGTGGGGGCAGCACGGCAGCTGAACTTTGCTTCCTGGCAGCCCCTGCAGTAGCGGTTCCTTCCAGCTCTCATTGCTCGTGCCTCTGCCACTGCTGGACCCAGCCCTGCTGCCTGGGCACACCAGCCCATTCACCTTGCACGTGCTGGATGGAGCAGGTGGGTGGGCAGGCAAGCAGTTTCTCCATGGAGACTGACCCCAGACTCCTGCAGACAGGGTGTGCTTGGCCAGGCAGATGGGATGGAGCCATGGGCAGGAAGGGAATGGCATCAGGAATGGGACAGGAGGGCAGGCTCAGGGCTGGAGCCAGAATCATGGGGTGTGACAGTGGGGGTCCCAGTTGGTCTGTATGGAGAACCCACCCACCCACTCTGTCTGGCACTCCTGGTGGTAGGTGTGGGGATGATAGGCCTGGGTCAGGCAGGATCAATTGCCCTCCCTTGCCATGTTGGGTCAGCACCCTGTTTTTCCTTGGGCCTGCAACAGCTCATCCAAACTCCTAAAGTGGGCCTCCAACCCAAATAATTGCCTACCCCTGGGATAAAGAAATCCTTGATTCTAATTCCGAGATCTTTCTTTTCAACTTTGAATATAGCATGAGTTTTTTTTCCTGATGTTGAGGGTGTCCATGCAATTGTTAGTCAAACATCACAATGGGCACATCTACACATGTGCATTTACTGCTCAGTAACCAAAATTACTGCGCGGTATGGGTGCACATCTAAATGTGCACACCTGTACTGCACAGTAAATACGGTCACTTACGCCAACTTGAGCATAAATTTGATACCTGCAGGATGCAGGTATCAAATTTATGCCCAATTATGTACTGTGCAGTAACGCACATGTAGACGCATTACTGTACAGTAACCCAGGGGCCTCCCTTCTGGGTCTGCCCAGCCACTAGGGGGCCAGCCTGAACCCAACCCCATGGCTCCTGGCTGTTTGCCTCTCTTGGGTTTAACTTGGGACTAAAGTTAGTCCCAAATTCTGGCAGCTGGCTTTGGCTTCAATTTTGGACTGAAGTTAGTCCCAAGGGCTGGCAGCTGTGTGGCTGGAGCAACCCCCGGGTGGCCAGATGGGCACATGGTAGGCTGCTCTGACCTGGGACTAAATTTAGTCCCAGATTGTCTGCATGTGTAAATTCTGGTTTATTCCCATTTACAGTGCAGTAATTTACTGCACAGTAAATTTAAACCAGCATAAATGCACGTGTAGACATGCCCAGAAAGTGGTACAGCAAAGAAACCTGGACAGAGAGAAGTGGTATTTCCTGAGTTAGTACAGAAGCAAGCGCATGAGATACATGACATAACTTTTCTTTAATGGTTTTGTGAGTGAACAGTTTTTTACTTTGTACAATAGATGGCCTAGTCTTCAGTTTCTAACAAGACCATGATCTAATATTAGGGCCAAATTTTGAAAGTGGTGTGTAATGTTGAGTAACTTAGTTTTGGGGTACTGAGAGTGTATTCTTAGATCTGAATTCACTTATTTCAATAGCAGTGCATTAAATCATCTCAGTGCAAATCCAGATGCTTCAAACTCAGTTTCTTTCAGGTATCAATTTTAAGCAAATTCTGTGCAGCGCCAGAATTCCTATATAATACTGATCTTTCCAAGCACATGAAATATTGAAGGTCTACACAAAGCAATTCTTAACAGTTTGAAAACACACAAAATGTATTGGGTTCTTGCCCATTTATGAAATGGAGAACAATGTGTGAAGGCAGTGAGAGAATTAGCATGGCAATAATTTAATGCATATTGCATGATAATAACCTGGTATTAGATAATGGTGGTTAGGTATTACAAAAATCATGGAAATAGCAGGTTACTGTAAGAAATTAGCTGTTAGGATTATGGTCTGAATTCTGCAAGGTAGTGAACACTTTGATCCTTATCCTGCAAAATAATTTAGCATATACTAAATTAAACTTTAATGGTGTATCCAGATGAGCCTGCATGTGCCTCTTGCCACATCTATAAGCAGCAAGGCAACTGGAGGCTCCAGTCCTCCAAAGGGACTTTCTGGTAGCTGGCCAGAGTGTCTCTATGGCTGCCCCTTGCTTTGGTGCTGAAGCATGCTGCCTCCACCTGCAGGGCAGCCTGGACGGGTGCAGGCTGCATGGACCTGGGCTCTGTTAGAGGTAAGTAAAGGACTGGAGATGGGGGGAACTGAAGTAGGGGGATGTGGAGGTGCAGGGGGACTGAGGATGCACAGGGGTGCTGCTTGGGAGGGGTGGGTCCCCTGCCTGCTCCCCATATGGCCCACAGCCCTCCCCCCCCCCCCACAGTAGCAGTCCATTGGGGCACTCAGGGCCCTTCTGGCAAAATCTCCCCATGGTGTGGGGCTGAGCAGCTAAGACCCGGCTACCTGGTGCCCAGTGCTGCTTGTGGCAAATCACACAGGCCCAGACCGGCTTGGCACGGCACTGTTGGGGGGCTGTGGCCCCTGTGAGTGGGGCGTCCATGAGCTGTGCAGGGGAGCCACCCCTCCTGAGAAGCCCCCCCGCAGACCCCCCCCACAGTCCCCCTATGAACTCCACAGTCCCCAAGCCACCCACACAAACCCTCATCCACATACCTGGCCCTGTGGGTCAGGAGTGAGGGGACTGGGGCAGGGGGCAGGCTGTGGGTTGAGAGTGAGGAGCAGGGGCAGGGTACTGGTATATCAGTGCTGTACATTCTGGTGAGCGAAGCGGGTAGGGGCAGCTCTCATTTTTCAATGAAAAAAAGGCAAAAGTAAATGCCAAAATGTATAGATATTTAGAATTTATTTTATTATGATGATACAGGCACTGGTAGGCTTCCAAATTGCTTTAAATTTGTAAATATAATCAATAAAACATTGCCCAGCTGATCTCTCTCTATATAGTGGCATTTCATTTTAATAGCAAAAGAACACTAGTTTGGGTGTTTTAATGAGAGAATTTGGGTTTCTTATCAGAGAATTTGCAATTTTTAAATGGGGAACACCAGGATCTCTACTGGTGAGACAAGTGGCAAGCCCCGGCAGAGGAGCCTGTCTAGGGCCAGCACTGGGGACCCAGCTGGAGGGCAGATGAGGTGGCCGACCTGTTGGCCATTTGGGGCCAAGAGGACACACTTGAACAGTTCAAAGCAGGCCACTGCAAGGAGCACATCTTCTGGGCAATAGCTGCCCAGATGACAGAGCCGGGGCACCCCATCTGGTTTTGGCAGGCATGCAGCGATGGGGCTGCAGGTCCAAGGGGGCTGATGCTGTCACAGGTGGCAGCAGGTCACAGTTGGGCAGCAGCCCCCACTGCCAGGCTGCTGCAGTGGGTAGAGGGTGCAGGGGCCACTCCAAGTCAGGGCTGCTTCAGCAGTCCAGCTGGCACATGGGGTAATGTACCCAGATACCAATTGGCTGGGCCTCAGAAGCTCCTGAAGGCAAGTAACCCTGACCTGCTCACCAGGGCAGTATTACGTACTGCTGGGGCCAGGACATTTCATAGTTTCATAGGCATTAGGGCTGGAAGGGACCTCGGAAGATCATCGAGTCCAGCCCCCCGCCCAAAGGGCAGGACGTCAGCTGGGGTCATAGGATCCCAGCAAGATAAGCATCCAGTTTCATCTTGAAGGTGTTCAATGAAGGCGCTTGAACAACCTCCGGTGGCAGGCTGTTCCAGACCTTGGGGGCTCGGACAGTAAAGAAATTCTTCCTTATGTCCAGCCTGAAACGATCTTGTAGTAGTTTGTGACCATTCGTCCTCGTCATCCCTTGGGGCGCTCTGGTGAACAAACGTTCCCCCAGATACTGGTGGTCACCCCTGATAAACTTGTAGGTGGCCATCAGATCACCCCTGAGCCTGCGCTTTTCCAGGCTAAAGAGCCCCAGGGCTCTCAGCCTGTCATCGTAGGGTCTGCTTCCCTGACCTCTGATCATGCGCGTGCCTCTTCTCTGGACTCTCTCAAGCTTCTCCACATCCTTTTTGAATTGTGGAGCCCAAAACTGGACGCAGCACTCCAGCTGCGGCCTCACTAAGGCCGAGTACAGGGGGAGAATGACGTCCCGGGATTTGCTTGAGAAGTATCTATGGATGCAAGCCAGCGTTTTGGTCGCTTTACTAGCCGCAGCATCGCATTGCAGGCTCATGTTCATCTTGTGGTCAATGATGACCCCCAAGTCTCTTTCTTCCATAGTGCTAACCAACATAGCACTGCCGAGCCTATAAGGATGCTGCAGGTTTTTCTTCCCAAGGTGGAGAACCTTGCATTTATCGGCATTGAACACCATCAGATTCTCATCCGCCCACTTGCTGAGCCTGTCCAGGTCAGCCTGGATCACCCGCCTGTCTTCTGGTGTGGATGCTTTGCCCCAAAGTTTGGTGTCATTGGCAAACTTGGCCAGTCCGCTTCTGACTCCAGTGTCCACATCGTTAATGAAGATGTTGAACAGTATGGGTCCAAGGACAGAGCCCTGGGGGACCCCACTGGTCACAGGACACCACGATGAGTGACTTCCATCAATTACTACCCTCTGGGTCCGACCCCGGAGCCAATTTTCCAGCCAGTGGATCGTGGGGGACCCAAGGCGACAATTGGCCAGTTTCTCCAAGAGACGATCATGGGACACCAGATCGAAGGCTTTTTTGAAGTCAAGATATATGACATCAATCTCATCTCCCTTGTCCAGGTGATAGGTCACCTGGTCGTAGAAGGAAATGAGATTGGTCAAGCAAGACCTACCCGCAACAAACCCGTGCTGGCTATCCCTTAAGATGTTGGCGTCGGCCAGTCCATTAAGGATGGCCTCCTTAATAAACTTTTCTAAGATCTTCCCTGGGATAGAAGTCAGGCTGATGGGCCTATAGTTAGCCGGATCCACTTTCCTCCCTTTCTTGAAGATAGGCACCACGTTGGCCTTCTTCCAGTCTTCGGGCACTACACCAGAGCGCCAAGAGTTTTCAAAGATCCGCGCTAGAGGCTGGGCTATGATGCTCGCCAGCTCCTTGAGTACCCTGGGGTGAAGATTGTCAGGGCCGGCTGACTTGAAGGTATCCAGCTTCTCAAGATGTTCCTTCACGAAGTCAGCATTAATGGAGGGCAGGGGATCACCCTCACCCGGACTTCCCGGCCCTGTAACGGGCACGGGCGTCCCATGGGGCTGATGAAAGACCGACGCAAAGTACCTATTTAATAGGTTGGCTTTTTCCTGGGCGTCAGTTGTCAGTTGCCCCATCTGGTTCAGCAGGGGTCCAATGTTGCCCCTGCTTTTCCTCCGGCTCTCCACATATCTGAAAAAGGACTTTTTATTGTCCTTGATGCTCAAAGCTAGCTGGAGTTCAGTTGCAGCCTTGGCTTTCCTGGTCTGCTCCCTACAGGACCGGACCAGTGCAGAATAATCCTCCTTGGAGGTGACTCCCATCCTCCATCCTTTGTAGGCCTTTCTTTTTAGCCTCAGGAGGTCTGCTCGGTCCCTGGAGAGCCAGGGGGGCTGCTGTGCCCTCTTGCTGCCTTTCCTCCGAGATGGAATAGACTTAGTTTGTGCATTGAGGATCGCTCCCTTGAGGAGCAACCACTCTTCTTGAACTCCCCTCTCCCTGTGGTCACAGTCCCTTAGGGCCTCACTGACAAGCCTCCTGAGCTTGTCAAAGTCGGCTTTCCTGAAGTCAAGGACTTGCGTGTTGCTGACTGACTTGCCAGCTTTTCGGCGGATGGTGAAGGTGATCAGCTCGTGGTCGCTGTCACCCAGCTTCCCATCGATCACTAGGTCGCCGACTAGGTCCTCCCCAGTAGCCAGCACCAGGTCGAGCAGCGCTTTGCCTCTCGTTGGCCCATAGACTTCTTGAGTCAGGTAGAGGTCATCCACGCACGAGAGGAAGCTCTGCGACCGCTCAGATTTTGCTGAGCGATCCTCCCACAAGATGTCTGGGTAATTGAAGTCACCCATGACAACCATGGTCCTGGAGCAAGCTGCCTCAGCCAGTTCCTGGGCAAACTCCTGGTCTAGCTCAGGACTTTGGGTGGGAGGTCTGTAATAGACTCCCACGATTGTGGGACATGTGCTGGCCCTAGGCTCTAGCTCCCCCTGACTGCAGATACGGGAGGAGCCAGGCAGGGATATTTTACCATAAGTGGCACAACTTGCCCCACACCAAAGTGCATGTCCTGGCACGTGCACTGAGGCAAAAATGCCTGGCTCAAATTTATGCCACTCCTATTTGATCCAATGCAAGTGCATGTGCCTGCATGTGTGGACACTATCTAAGTGTGTAAGTCAACAAGGGGTGGACAACACAAAGCATGTATGCCACAAATGGCACAAGCAGCCTCTGTCTGTGACACGTGGCAGTTTAGGAGAGAGCACAGCAACAGATGGGGCAGGGACCAGAAAGCAGAGCAGCAGATTGGGCAGGGGAAGGGGATTAGAGTGGCACTTGGGGAGTGTGGTACACCTGTCAAAATGGTTGGCCCCTACTGATGAAAGTAGTTAAGCTGAAGTCTATTACAGGCAACCCTCACCATTCATGAGGGATACGTTCTCATATCCCCTGCAAATGGCAAAATCTACGAATAAGGCACCGCATTCATGAACACAGTGCCCCCGGCAGCTGGGGTCTGGGTTCTTTATTTAAAAGATTATTGAAAAACTGAATAATTTAATCTGGTCTGGAAATAACTGATTTCTTAAACTGGAGAAAATAGAGATGTGCGAGTGAGAGATGTATGAGTTTGCCAGGAGGTACTGAGTGAAATTCTGGCCACAGTGGGTGCACTTTGTGGGTGCACATGTGCACTTTGCACATGTGCATTTTACTACAGAGTAGACTAATTAGCTCTGCAGTAAAGCATCACTGTCTACATGTAAATTAATTAACTCTGCCGTAGGATGGTGTTGTCAGGAACAGTACTATCCTACAGTGGATTAATTATATGTGCTGAAATGCATGTCTAGATGGTGACAGGGCTTGGCTGGGGCATGAAGGTGCCAAAGTGTGAGGGGTTGCCTGCCACCTAGCCCCACACTTTAGCACCTTTATGCACCAGCCAGCCCATCTTCTGTCCAACACCACCAGCTGGAGCCTGGGGCCGACCCCCTGGGCTCCCCGCCAGCCCAGGGCTGCTCCACCCTGGCTCAAACTTCTGCGGTCTTGGGCACATGTGTAGATGCTGTGCCTGGAAGCAGCTGACTTGGGTAAAAATTGTGCCACAGTATATCATGTTGCCTTAAAAGCATGTGTAAATGCACTCAGTGAAACAAATAGCAACACTCCCTTTGTCTTCTGTCATTGAATGTAGAGAGAAGAGCGCAGAAACCAATTAAGCTGAAATCATGTAATGTATCAATTGTGGACTTTGTTATTTCTAGTCCTTTGCCATAATCCTGCAAAAGACTCCATGGAAGCAGACCTTTGTGCTTCCACAGAGCCTCACAGGGTGTGTCACCATGAATGGGAATGTGCATTCCCTGTGGACAACTAGTAGCAACACATAGTTGTCCCTGGGGTATGCTCCTGTTGTCCCTGGGGTATGCTCCTGCATGTGCCCACTCATGCATAGCAGCTTGCCCTGGGTGGGGTAGGGGAGGCTGGGGCCAGCACCTGGGATGCCCCTAGTAGCTATACCTTGGATCCTGGGGGCTTCCTGGGGCTCTAGCAGTGGCAATCTGGGCCCACAGAGCATGGCTGGCAGCCTGAGTGTGAGTCTGGCCTGCCAGACTCTGGTTTCATGCAGTGCCTGCTGCTGCCACATGCACCACCCTGTTTTTTTCTGGTGTGGGTATTTTGACACCGGGATCTTCTGGTATAAAAAAACCCCTGCTGCACTGCAAATAAACAGCATGGTGCAAGCCTACATGTACAGTGCATATGGTTTGTGGTGCTACAGATGGGTCTGTACCACTGCAAACCACACGTGTGTGCTCATGGGGGCCATGGTAATCACAGTCAGCAGTCAGCTTGTGAGGTAAAGATTCAAGGCCTTGAAATTCAATACCTGTCTATATTTTTGTATTCTTATGCTTAACTTCGGTATTTTACAATCAATAAAGACATGTTATTTTATTTTTTTAAATTCTTATTGTATTTTTCGTGAAAGTAGGAATTTGCAATGGTTTCAATGGCTCAAATGTTCCCTTCCTTCTAACAGAACAACACAGCTATTGAGTAACTTTGCCTCAGTTAGTGTATAAGGTGCACCTCTAACTTGTCTTCTGCCTGACTTCAGACTAACATGGCTAACCACCTCTCTCTCACTGATTAAGTCAGAGTAGTCATTCCATTATTGCATATTAGTTCTCATAGACACAGTGTGTCTTCCATATTTTAGAATCAATTACAACATTAATGATACAGCATTTTAGGAAAAGGATTTGCAATGGTTTTCCTGGCTAAAATGTGCCTTTCCTTCACTGTTACATGTATTGTCATATCTTCCATGTAATACAAAAGTGCTGACCACATCATGGGTAGGTAAAATATGGCCTGTGGGCCAGACTGGGCCCACCAAGGGATTTTATCTGGCCTGTGCCAGGTCCCTCAGCACCACCTGGTTCAGGTGTGGCGGGTAGCCCAGGCTGCAGCATCTAGAGCCAGTCCCACCAACCCCAGGTGGGCAGCAGGGCTGCGGTGGTATGACAGCCAGTCTCACTTCCCACGGGGGTAGCTGCTTCCAGCTGCCACTGCCAGTCTCTGCCACCACTGCCAGCCCCAGCCCCGCTGCCCAGGTACCCTGGCCATTCAATCTGCACCCGCTGCTGGTGGTGCTGGATGGAGTGGTCAGGTAGGGTCTTCATGGCGACTGGCCTGGGACTCATATGGGCAGGGTGTGTTTGGCTGGGCAGATGGGATGGGGCCGTAGCCAGGCAGGGAGCAGCATCTGAGAGTTGGATGGGTGGTGGTGGCGGTGAGCGGGGGGGGTCCCACCTGTTTTTTATGCCCCCAGATGCTGCTCCCTGCCTGCCCATGCCCCCATCCAGTCCGTCTCACCAAACATGGGGCAGAGCCACTGAGGGTGTTTTGGTGAGTTGTTGCAGGCAGGTGGAGGGTATTGACTCAGCCTGTGACAACTCACCAAAACTCCCAAATTGGCCCTCCAGCCCAAATATTTGCCTACTCTTGGACTACATCTTGATGGTGCAACAATGAATGGTAGACTGATGTCATATTATTATGTATTATTATAAGTTTTACTTAAGCATCATTGAGCTGGACTTGGAGGCTAGGTACACACATTCAAAAATCCTGAGGTGGAATCAGTCTAAGTTATGCAGTTTTCTGTAAGTGGCATAGTTTAGATCAGTATTGCACATTACACACATTTGCCCTTTGGTAGGGGCACCATATCTTACACCGGGTTCTGCTGGTTTTAAACCAGTGTATGTGTGCCAAACTTCTGTTCTGTTGTGGGTATAGAGTAGTTTTGTGTGTTGAACTTCTATTCTGTTACAGGTATTTAAAGAATCTAGTGTAAGACATACCAGTGATTTTTTGGATTAAGAATTAAATGACAAAAAAATGAGCCTGTAATAGCCGTGCAGCTGCTACAGATTAAAAATATGGATTGGTTTTAAATTATTTTCAGGAAATTAACATTTAAAATGAAATAATTAAGCTAAATGCCAGTGAAACCCCAAATGCATTTATGACTCAAAGCAAGAAAGCTGTGACAATGAAAACAACACAAAGGGAAAGAAATCTCTTTTGGTAGTTAATGTCAATCCTCAGACTGATGTAGGTGTTTTTGGGTAAAGGAACAAGGTGATTTCTTTTAACTCCAATGCTTTTTATACTTCAGTTATTTTAGAACAAAATGCAACCTTGAAACCTCCTTCCTTCCTTGTGAGCCTGATCTTGAGTTCAGTAATGTCAACCAGCATCTTTCTGTTGACTTCAGTGGGCTCTAGGTGAAATCATATTAGATTTAGTATGTTTTAAAGAAAACAAGTGCCATTTCATACTGAAAGAAATGGGTATTACAGCTGTTCTACGTTGCTGAAAAAGAAGTGCAATCATCCCAATGTGTTTGTAGTTTGCACCCAATTGTTCATCTGAGTTGGCAAAGGGGATTTTTGCAAAATCCACATTTTCATCCCTTTTGGGGTAGCTAATGCCAGGAAAGATTATAACCAGACTTGACAAGGGAGCTTTGTGTAAGCTACATAGCAGAGAAGAGATCATCACCTGAGAAATATATTAGCTCTCACTTTCACAACGGAATTATTTACAGTCAGTAAACTTCACTTTACTTATGTTTTTCTGTGAAGTAGCTAATATTCAATTGTTTGCTGAGTTAGTTTAACAGATGGTAGGTCTTCATTATGGAAGGTAGTGAACTCAATTCCCTTATGTAACATGTTGAACACCCACTGACTCCAACAGTAGCAGTTTGGAAAATCAGAGCCTGATAGTATGATACTAGAAAATTATCTTTGCTTTACATGAATTAAAAAGGGACTTAACACTGATTATTATACTGTATTTGTGCAAATTAATACTGTGTCAGGTCTCCCATTAAAATATCTATTTGGTAAATTAATGTGATTGGAATAATATGTGAACACCTGAAATGTGGTGTACAAGGTTAATTTTTGACATTAATTTAAAAAATATTCTAAAATGGCCAAGTAATTTGCATTAAAAAATTACATGAGGGACACTTTTTTCCCAACACAGATTTCAAACCATGGATTTCAGGAAACATTGTCTTTGTGATGTGCAGAAAGATAGGAATGCAACTTGCAGCTGTGGAAGAAAGAACTGCATGTATAACTTTTCCTTCACTTTGAATACCTATCCTGTAACAAGTCTACATAACAGAAAGATTGATCAATGATATGTGAATTAAGATGGATTAAAATGTCCATGTGTCTTCAGAACTGCCATGTATGGATTACTGGGTAATTAACTTGCAATTTCAAAATTAGTACCTGCACCACAGTGTGTTTGAAAACCTGGCATACTAAGAATATGATATATTTACTGTAAAAATATACATACTGTATAACATACACAACACATGCATGCATATAGAAAAAAAATAAACAGTGAACTCTCAAAAAAGTAACATTAAATTATATGAATCTATGTAGATACCATGCTACTGTAGGGACTATAATAAAAAAGAAAAGAGTTATCATAAATTATTCCTACAAATGAAAATTCATAACATGATATTAAGGGCAAAAAGCCTTTTAAGGAAACTCTGTAAAGGAAAAGATATAAAAACTGGTAAATAAGGGCTGGCCATTATGACTAATAACACCTAATACACCTTGCACTGCTAGAGTAAAGTATTGAAATATTGTATTTCAGGGGAAAAGCTAGGCCTGAGTAAAAATTTTGCTTCTGTTTAGCACTGCACAGCTGATCAGGCTGTTTTACTTTCCTCTGAAGCAAGCAAAAGGTATTGGTTAACTAATGATGGAGCTGTTCTGGGAGATCTGTTTGCTCCTCCTTGTGAAGCTATTATTTGACTGTTTTTCAAGGAAGGCATTTCCATGACAAATGAGGGCCCAGAGCTTGAAATCTGCTGGAAATGAGGCTCATCTGCATGAATAAACTCTACTCCTTAGATACCTTTGGCAGTCTTCTTTTTCTCAGTTGTGATGCTTCCCATGTCAATAGCCATTCTAGGAACACCTTTAGCCTATACTGACATTTCATATTAAAGAGGGGAGCAGTACCATAAACAGGACAACTTAACGCTGAGGTGTGAGCAGATGGGAACAAAACCCAGTGAAACTGGTTGAAGAATTGGTGGAACACTGGAAGAGAAACGGTTCACAAGGTATTTGTTTTTGGACCAAGGGGAAACGTTTGTGGAATAAATTGTGAAAAGTATTTGAACATCTTTGCTCTGCAGAGACTCTGCACAAATCAAGGGAAACTTCCATGTAAAGAGACTTTAATAGTTGGTCAGATTGGAAGGGCACAGAAAAAATGAGCAGCTGGTCCTGGTGGATTTTATTTATAAATTCATGGATAGTGCATTAGCCAGGAAATGTCAGGGGAAGATGCATATTATTTTATCTGTGTGTTTTGCCTTAAGGCCCTGTCTACTGTAGTGATCACTAATGAATACGCAATATATTTTTTAAGGTTTAACAATCTTCTATAGCATCAGAAAAAAAATCTATTAAATCTAACATCAAGGTACTAGTATGAAGGCAAGAATGACTGACATGAAGCCAACTTTCATCTTCTATATTGTACATTGCTGACCCTCTCAGAAGTTATACCTGGTCCATTTTTTAATGCAACACTGAAGCTAACTCTTCTGGGGCTTACATTTCCATATTTGGGCATGTACAACTCCCATTTATTTTAATGTGCACAAGGACCATAGGTCAAGGCTTTTGTAAGTATGGTCTGTTTGACAGGAAGCTTCAGTCAGGCACAGAATCTGCCATTCATGTATATAGGTGCTGGCTAATATAAGGCAGGGAACATTTTATTGTGTTTATGTAACTTTATTCAGATTGAATAAGAAAAACAAGGAAGGGCATGTGTGTGCATGCACAGGTATTCTCTGTATGTGACCTATGAATAGAATTAAGTGGTATGTTCCTTGTAGGTCTTGGGCAACATTTAAAAAAAGTGTTTAATTGTCTGTAGTCCTGTTGAGCTTCACCAAAACTGACCCTTTGTCTGGAGGTCTCTGGAAAAGCTAGGTCTGCCTAGATTTCCATCATGGCATGGTACGTTAGACATGCAGCTAGACTTTTTTGTACATCTCTCTCTCTCTCTAATGATTTAAAATTGAATAATCAAATACCTTTGATTTAATAAGGTCATTTTAGAACATTAGGCATAGGCTCTAGGGCTGTGTGAAACAGCACCGTCCTGATTCAACTTCCATTTCGACAGAACAGTGTTTTGATTCGAGTTTCGTTTTGAAAGCACTGTTCCATTTCATTTAATCAAAACTGTTTTGCTGTTTCAATGCTGTTTCGATGTCTAGCCCATAGGTTCATAGATGCTAGGGTCGGAAGGGACCTCAACAGATCATTGAGTCCAACCCCCTGCCTAGGCAGGAAAGAGTGCTAGGTCTAGATGACCCCAGCCAGATGTCTATCCAGCCTTCTCTTAAAGACCCCCAAGGTAGGGGAGAGCACCACCTCCCTTGGAAGCCCATTCCAAATTTTGGCCACCCTTACCATGGAGAAGTTTTTCCTGATATCTAGCCTAAATCTACTCTTTGTCAGTTTGTGACCATTGTTTCTTGTTACCCCAAGAGGCACCCTGGTGAACAGAATATCTCTGATCTCTTGCTGCATCCTCCTAATGAATTTGTAGGCAGCCACAAGATCACTTCTCTGCCTTCTCTTACAGAGGCTGAAGGAGTCCAGGTCCCTCAGTCTCTCCTCATAGGGCTTTTCCTGTAAGCCCCTAACCATATGTGTGACCCTCCTCTGGACCCTCCTCTGGACCCTATCAATATCCGTCTTGAAGTGCGGTGCCCAAAACTGGATGCAGTACTCCAGGTTATTATGGGGAAACATAAAATAGCACAGGCAGGCAGATCGGGGGCTTGCCCACACCACTGAGAGGGCTGTGGGGGCTGTGCCAGAGTCCTCCCAGGGGTGCGTGCCCCTGATCTGCCTGCTGGGTGACAGGAGTCAAGTGTTGCCACCTGGGGCAAGCGGCAGCACCAATCTTCCTGGTGCTGGGTGCAGGCTGTGCCCAGCACTGGTCTGTCATCTGGCAGGCACATCAGGGGCCTGAACCCCCGGGAGGACTCCAACACAGCCCCCACAGCCCTCCTGTGGGGGCAATCAAGCCCCTGATCTGCCTCCTGGATGACAGGAGGTGGGTGCTGCCGACTGGGACTGCACTGAAGCCAGTAAGCCTTGCTTTGAAACTTTCAAAACATTTTGAGTTCCCCTGCTTCATTTCAAAGCTGTTTTGAAGGCTTTTTTTTTGTTTCAATGTCACTGTTTTGAGCTGGAAACACATCGAAACAACTTCAAAATGAAATGCCAGGCAAAATTTCACATAGCCCTAATAGACTCTCAAAAAGAACTGCAGACTGCCAAATAAGCCAAAGCTATAGGGCACCAAGCAATTGGCATAGATGGGGAGTTGCATTCATGAGCATGACAGAATTATGAACTTCTACCCAAGACATATGAGAGCAGAAGCCTGACACTAGGAAATGAACTGAGGCGCAACTACCCCTGTGAATGTGACTGGACAGGAGGAAATAAAAGAACAAGGCAAACCTTTGGAATTCTAAATGCTTTTTCTCCAGGAGACCCTAAACATTGCCTTTTATTATCTGACTAAAGCAAAACAATTGCTTTTTCCCACTCCATGAGTCTGTCATCATTGTGTCTGAGCTTGACAAGCACCTGGGCTTTTTAAAGTTTATTTTGGTTCAAGCCTGCATAGAAGTAACAAACTTTGCCTCCTATTTACATTGTTTTTCATAATAATGGTCCTGCCCTGAAATATATGATGACTCCAAGGGGTGCATCTACACATGGAATTACTATGCATGATAAACTGTGGAGCTTATTGCTCCTGAGTTAATTACTCCCAGGCATGCTGTTTGAATGAGCACCTGGGGGTAATTAACTGCAGAGTAAAAAACTCTGCAGGTTATTCATGCACAGCAAGTGGATCTGGGTCACAGCAGCCTTACCTGTCAGGAAGCCCTGGAGGTCAGTCTGCCAGCCCAGGGCTGCTCCGCTTGGCTCAACATGCTGTAGAGTGGCTGGCTGGGGCACAAGGGAGCTTCAACATGGGACTAGCTAGCAGGCAGTCCCTGCACTGAAGCACCCTCAGGCCCCAGTCAGCATCTTTAGTGTCTACAAGTGTATTTACAAGTGTACTAAATAGCTGCAGAGTAAATTGGTTTAGTCCAGCCTAATAGGGGTACATATGTAGATGCCAAGACATTTACTGTGGAGCTAATTAGTAAACTGCAGTAAACGTGTTGTATAGACGTATCTAAGGAGACCTAATTAAGTCAGTGGAGCACTTTGTAGACCCAGAAATCTGTCTACATACAGCTTATTTGAATGATCAGGGCTTATTATTATTATTTATTATTATTATTATTTTAAGAGAATCTGGTTTAAACATGTCATAAAATTCTCTTGTTACCTACAGAGTACTGAAATCTTGTATTGCAGGGGAAAAGCAGGGTCTGAATAAAAATTTTGCTCATGTCTAGTGCTGCACAGCTGAGCTTGCTGTTTTACTTTCCTCTGAAGCATCTATTATTGGCCAACTAATGGTGGAGCTGTTCTAGGAGATCTGTTCATTCCTCCTTGATGTCCTATCATTCCACTGTTCTTCAAGGAAAACATTTCCATAACAAATGAAAATCATATTTTAAGAAAACCTGGCATGAATAATTAAAAGTATCATAATATTGTCCTGTTTCCCAGAGAGGTGCACCCTCTCCTGATCTCTGTATGAGATTGTATTTGTACAAATAATCATAGAACTTTTAATGGACAAGAAACATTCTTAATGATTGTAAGGCATTGGTTGTGGAGAAATGATGGATGGCAAGGGACCTGATGAGTCAAGAGGCCACATGGGTCCTGCTGACCTATTGCTTAGATAGAAAATCAAAGAAAAGGAAGAGAGGAATGGAAGAAGGAGAACAAATAAAAAATATGATTTCTAAACAGAGGTGAAGGGTCTCAAGTGGGCATAAATGGTATTTAGAGCAGAGGTATAGCTGGGCAAACTCTGCCCCCCATGGTAGCCACAATGCAAGGGTCAGTGTGAGCTGATGCTATGCCAACTGCAGTGGTGCAATTAGCCTCTGCTGTGGTGGTGGCTATTTGTGTGCCCCTACTCCTAAAAGATGGTGCCAGGGGCTGCTGCCTTGGTTGGCCCCTCAGTTATAATACTGGTTTAGAGCAGCTCTGACCCAATGGAGCTGACAGAAACAGAGGTTGTCTAACTTCTAGTTTTTTGTTTCTTTTTCTTTGTTTCTTTTGTATCTCTGTGTCTCTCTATCTGTTCCAGAATTAATGGTGGTGGCTGGTATTTTATCTGAATGAGGGAAGGTTATGCTAATTCAATTGGGCATTTTCAGCTTCCCTTGCTATTGAAAAAGATCTGTGATTTTTTTTGCTAACAAGCTGCACTCAGAGTTATCTCAAGTTAGATCACTAGCGCAAATCAATATGGGCTATTATCACAGCAGTAATTGTATTCTCATAGACAAGTTAGCTTACTGATGGTCATCTTCTTGTCTTGTTTTGTCTCTGTACTGCTCTGCATTACTGCCCACCTCATCAGCCCTGACACAAGGCCTATCAAAACAGACAGGGAGTCTTTCCATTGGCATCAATGGCCATTCATTTCAGTTTCTATCCCCACCATAGCAGCTGCATTGTCACCTCGGAGGTACCTATTCTTCATTGGAAGAAACAAAGTAACTCCTTACCCATGTGAAGTTGGCCATTTTATAAAGCAACAAGATCTGTATGGTTCAGTAAATAATAAGAAAAGTTGAAAAGTATTAGCCAAAGACAGGAAAAGCCTGAGAGGAAAACGAGATCTGTGGGGTTGGATCTGAAAAGCTTGCTCAAATGAAGAAATATCTGGTTCACCTGGAATCCAAACGTGTCAGAGAAAAGAGAAACTAGGATATTATTAAACTTTGAATTGTGCAGGCTGTGGGGATGATAATAAGGGTAAGGATTATTATGTCATCCACAACAGAAATATAAACAATATGGAAAAGGGGTGGGGGTAGGGAGAATGAAGTAGTTTTAAAGCAAACTGCCATTTAGGAGAGATTAAAGGTGCATATTTAATTTGAAACCTCAGAAGGAGTTATGGGCAGAACAGAATTACTGAAACTTGGACTGGGTCAGGGATACACCAAGGATAACTATCAACCTCTGCAAAATTTCCATAAACTGTTGAATGACAATAGACAGTCACCATCTTGGTTTGTCATTGGCAAGTTGAATTTGAGATACCTTCATAACTTTCTCCACTGCACAGGATACATTTGGAAAGGACACTTTTTGGAATATAGATTAAAATTTCAGAGATTGTTCTTGCTTCCACATAAAAACAAGTGCATTTTATATTGTGGAAGGGATTATCTGTTAACGTTTCAAGACAGGACCTCTTCACCTTGGTACATAAATCCAAGTCTTAGTTTGTATAGAAGGGATCTGTTGTGGGTATTTTATTTATTCACCTGTATCAGTAAAAAGCTGATTTCATTATACCTAAATCATCCCTAATATATTACAAAACATAGGGGCCCAGTTGAGTTTTCATGGCTGAAGAATTTTGTTTGATCTGATTTATTATTGGTAATCATCTTTTTCTGCAGTAAGAAGGGGTGATAAAAAGAGAATAAAAAATATGGACATAGAACACCAGTTTGTCCTGCCATCCCAATGGTTTGTTGTACAGATCAAGATATATATATTTCACTGTCCCACAAATAGGAGGCAGATTCTTCAAGATAAGGTGAAAAGAAAATGTGAAAATGCCTAGTCTGCTAGAACATGATCATTTGAAGGAAAAACTGAACACAAGCAAAACTTCCCTACAAATTTAACTTCCTTAAAATGAACTGCTGCAATTTCTTGATTATTAAGATTTTCATTGTGGTAAACAATCTTCACAGCAGAAAAGTGATATGAAGCTAAGCCTGGATGTGAACATAAGAATCTGGTAAAGATGGACACAATCACAAAATATTTCTGGAAAGTGAAGAGGGGACTCTGAGGTAGTGTCTATGACATTCATGAAAATGGGTGGTTTGAGAAGTCAGTATTGGCATGAAGCTGATAGAACAGCATCACACTTTCAAGGACTGATTAAACCAACTGACTTGTTTTGTAATGAGCCTGAGTCTCAGTTATGAATCATAGAAAGCTAGGCTGGAAGGGACCTCAGGAGGTCATCTAGTCCAACCCCTTGTTTAAAGCAGGACCATCCCCAAACTAGATCATCCTAGCCAAAGCTTTGTCTAGCTGGGTCTTGAAAACCTCCAAAGGTGGGTAACCTCTCTGGGTAACCTGTTCCAGGGTTTTACTACCCTCCTGAGAAAATTCTTCCTCATATCTAACCTAAACTTCCCTTGCTGCAACTTGAGACCACTGCTCCTTGTTCTGTCATCTGCCACCAGTGAGAGCAGTCTAGTTCCATCCTCTTTTGAATCCTGCTTCAGGTAATTGAAGGCTGCTATTAAATCCCCTCTCAGTCTTCTCTACTTTAGACTAAATAAGCCCAGTTTCCTCAGCCTGCCCTCATAAGTCATGTCCCCCCAGCCCTCTCACCATTTTTGTTGCCCTCCATTGGACGTTTTCCAATTTGTCCACATCCCTTCTGTAGTGGAGGGAGGGAGAGGGGGGAAGAGAGGGCATAACTGGACACAGTACTCTAGATGTAACCTCACCAGTGCTGAATAAAGGGGAGTAATCACTTCCCTGCATTGACTGGCAACACACCTACCAATGAAGCCCAGTATGCCGTTAGCCTTCTTGGCAACAAGGACACACTGCTGGTTCATATTCAGCTTATTGACCATTGTAACCTCAAGGTCCTTTTCTGCTCAGCCAGTCAGCCCCCAGGCTGTACTGGTGTATGGGATTCTTCTGTCCCAAGTGCAGGACTTTGTACTTGTCCTTGTTGAATCTCATGAGATTCCTTTTGGAATCCCACTTTATCCCATTTTACACTCAGGAATGAAGAGAGCCAAAATCCAGGAAGTCCAGTAGGAATTTGCCCAATTAATAGCCTTATATTAAAGGTGCTTGCATCACCTGGGCGCCATTAATGACGACACCCAGTCAGGTGGGGAAAATTCTCCATCTAACTCAGGATTGGCCGATGGACTTAAGCTGCTGGGAATAAAATCAGAGGCAGGACCTGGGGAGAATGCCTTTGGGCATTACAAGACCAGTGGGGTGGCATGGGTCAGGTACTCAAAGACGTAGCTGCAGCAATCAAAGTCATGGCAGGTAAGTACAAGAGGAAATGGGTGGTATTGCGCAATCCCGACAACAAAGTGGTGTATTGGCCAGGAACCGCCAACCCCATAATATGGTAGATCAACTCATAGGAAAGGGGCACTTCAGGGAGGAGCAATGGCAGGAACGTTTGTTGCAGTATATATGGCAATCCCAACTTGCCAGAGAGGAAGGAGAGACTGTAGATCCCTAGAGAGCAGAACAGAACCTGTGGTATGAAGTAAGACAAGGCACCCTTTATCAGGTGGAGAAACAAGAAGTGGGGTGGAGAGACCCCAGATCTTGGTCCCTTGAAAATATTGGGAGGCCTTGTTGTGGGTGGCCCACACACTGCCCATGGGAGGGCATCTAGGACAGGACAAGATGGAAGCAAGGTCGAAATGGAAGGTTTTTTGGCCAGGCATATACAGAATGGTAGAGAAATTCTGTGTTGAGTGCCCCAAGTGTCAAAAAAACAGGGGGATAAGGCCAGGGAGGGCCCCCTGATACCGATGCCCCTAGTGGGGCTCCCTTTTGATCATATTGCACTAGATATAGCAGGACCCTTTCCCTGTAGCAGGGCCAGGTACCAATTTATTCTAGTAATCATTGACTATGCCACCTGCTTCCCTGAAGCCATGCCTTTGAAGTTGGTGACAGCAACAGCCATAATGGGGGCTCTTCTGAAATGGATTGCCTGGGTAGGCATCCCCCATGAAATTCTAACTGGCCAAGGGAAGAATTTTATGTAAAAATTTTTAACAGAGGTCTGTCAGATTCTGAGAATTAAACAGTTATGCACTTCTGTCTACCACCCACAAAGTGATGGCTTAGTAGAACGTTTTAACCGCACCCTGAAGGGGATGATCCGAGCATGCATTCAGGGAGACCCCCGGGAATGGGGGTCATGCTGCCTCCGCTACTCTTCTCCGTAAGGGAGGCACCACAGGCTTCGACTGGGTATGCACCGTTTGAGCTGATCTATGGTCATAGCCCACAAAGGGTTATTGGACCAGATATGCGAGGAATGGCTGCAGGAAGGGAGTGACCTATCTTGACCACAGGTGGTGGTGGATTTTTGAGAACAATTACAGAAAGCCCAAGAGAAAGCATAGAGGAATCTGAGCCAATGCCAAGACAGGCAAAAGCAGCAGTATGATACCCGATACACTGAAGGAGAGCTCAAGCTGGGGGATTGGGTAGTAGTGTTACTCCTGGACAACACCCATAAGATCTTGTCCCCATGGCAAGGACCCTTCCAGGTGACGAAAAGCCCGGGGCCGGTTAACTATGAGGTTTTGCAAATGACACCTACTCGAAGGAAACAAATATACCATATTAATCTATTGCGGAGGTGGCGCCAGGGAGACAGGTGGCTGATGAAGCCTGTAGGAGAAATCAAGGAGGATGATGGAATGATCATCCAAGATCTCATGGGGACTTGGGGAGGGCCTGAGATAGATGACCAGCTAGACGTCAACTGACAAGGAGAGTTGAAGGTGTTGGTCGTCGAATTTCACGACATGTTCAGAGAAATGCCGGGAGAGGCAAAGGGGGGGGTCTACCATCGTATTCTTACCCCGCCAGGCTGGGTAATTAGAAACCACTGCAGGAGGCTACCGCACCATCTTTGACCGGCAGTAAGACAGGAGATTGAGCAGATGAGAAAATATTGGAATTATCAAAGAATCCAAAAGCCCCTGGAGGAGTCCCACAGTGGTGGTACTGAAACCTGGTGCATTGATTATTCCAAATTAAATGAAATCGCCACCTTTGATGCCTTTCCGATACCCCAAATTGACGATATGCTAGAGAGGGTCAGACAAGCGCAATATAGATCCACCTTCAATCTTACCAAAGGTTATTGGCAGATCCTGATAGCAGCAGAAGATAAGGAAAAAACAGCAACCTATGGGGGCTATTCCAGTTTAAAAGGATGCTGTTCAGGCTCCATGGGGCCGCGGCTTCATTTTAGCGATTAATGGAAGGGATACTAGCCCCCCACCAGGGATATGCAGGCTCCTATATTGAGGATATAATTGTCTTCTCCCCCAACTGGGAAACACACCACCAGCACCTCCAACAGATATTAGAGGGCCTCAGGCAGGCAGGGCTCACAGCTAACCCCAAGAAGTGCATACTAGGAAAAAGAGAGACACAGTACCTGGGTTTCTTAGTGGGCCAGGGCATCATAAAACCAATGGCAGTCAAAGTGGCCGCCATACGGCAACACCCCTTACCCAAAACTCTGAAACAATTACTATCGTTCCTGGGCTTTGCTAACTATTACCGACACTTTATTCCAGGATTTTCAGAGAGAAAATTAAACAGAATGAACTAAATGATGCCGCAACCCGGTTCCATGGAACCCAAGAGCCCTCTGCACTTTCAAACAGTTAAAGGGAGCTTTGTGCCAACACCCCGTTTTGTACACACCTGATTTCCAGAAGACCTTCCTAAAAACAGATGCGTCAGGAGTGGCTCTGGAGGCAATACTCTTTCAAACAGAGAAAGGAGAATAAAGGCCAGTGGCATTTGTTAGTAGGAAGCTGAATCCAGCCGAAACTTGCTATTCTACAATAGAGCGAGAATGCTTGGCCATACAGTGGGGAACAGAGTTATTTCAGTATTACCTCCTGGGTAGAGAGTTCATGCTTGTCACCTACCATCCGCTGTGATGGTTGCGGACAGCCAAAATGGATAATGCTAGACTGATGAGGTGGGCCCTGGCCTTACAACCATTTTGTTTTACAGTAGAACATTGGGCTGGTAGAAAAAGTAGGAATGTTGATTTCCTATCCCACCCTGGGGATGACCACAACAATAACTAACTCGACCCAATGAAGGTGACAAGTAGATGCCCAGAAAAAGGCTGGGTGCTGACCCCAAACTTTTGTGTTTTATAGCCCGCCTAGAGGGTTTTGAGGAGAGTTTTCCTCCTTTTTCTTTTTCTTTCCTTCTTCCCCCCCCCCCACACAAGCAGTGGACAGTGGGGGAGGGGGGGATGACAGGACAAGGGACCTAGGGGGGAGGTGTGTAACAGGGTCTCTATTGGGAGCCCTGTTACTTGGATGAACACCTGGGCACCATTAATGATGACACCCAGTCAGGTGGGGAAAATTCTCCACCTAACTCAGGATTGACCAATGGATTTAAGCTTCCGGGAATAAAATCAGAGGCAGGACCCAGGGAGAATGCCTTTGGGCATTAGAAGACCAGTGGGACGGTGTGGGTCAGGCACTTACACAAAGACATAGCCGCGACAATCAAAGTTGTGGCAGGCGAGTACAAGAGGAAACGGGTGGTATTGCACAATCCCGACAACACTGCAGTTAGAGGAGAATCTTAAATCTTTAATTTAGTGTGTGTTGGGAATGCGAGTTCGATATTTCTAAGAACTCGTTCATGTGTTATTTTGCGTATCTGTTTGGCATTGTAAATCAGCTGAAGCATGTGGCAAAGGATTATATGCAGCAAGTATTTGAAAGAATGCCTGGAAGGAGTTTGCAATTTAAACATTTTTGTAAAAATAATAATATTTTGCTGGGGAGTAGAATGTTAATTGGCTCTATTATAAAAAACTTTCAGTATTAACCCTTTTCACCATAGGCTTTTTTTTTTTTTTTGGAACGTTGAGTAACATTTAAATGTGTGAGAAAAGTTGTCCAGGTGGATTTATTAGGGCTGCAGAAGGGAGCTCAGCTCCAACAGGGTGGCCATCAAAATGGGACTTTTCTTATGTAAATGTTACGAGTCCACATGAAATGTGCCAGGGTGTGCAAAATGCCTGGCTGTGATATGCAGAGGATAATGAAAGAGGGGAGACCTATTTACTCAGAACTCTAGAAAATTTTAAGGAGCCTGAAGTTTTGTAGCTAAAAATTTGTACTTATGTTTAAAGTTCTATATGTGGATAAAGAGTTTTTAGTATGGCTGGTCAGTACAGAGGTCCTTAAATGTGGCATTTAAGTACATGCTGAACTGTTTAGCTGGATAAAGACTGTACTCTTTGGTGTTCTTTGCAAACATCATTTTCTGCACATGATTCAACCTTTTATCATTCATTTCTCCAGTGCAATAAATTACAAACCTTTCAGGTGGGATTTATTATGGATTTCAGTACTAAGTATATGTACATTTTTATATATTTCATGAGTATATGTCTCTGCTGTTATTTCTCCTTTCTGTTTTATTGATGAAGCTCTGTTCTTTGATGTCTAGTAGATTTCCATTAGATTTAAGGTTTGGTTTTGTCCAGCTATCATTTGACCACAAATAATGCATTATGTTCCCCGATTAGGAAATGAGTGACAAGGGAAATCTCTCCTACATTTATGAGCTCCCTATTGCTTATTATAACACAGAACTCAAGAAATCCTTCTCTTCAAAAGCTTTACAACTATTCTTCATAAATACTCTTCCCTTCCAGGGCTTCTTTCCTTCTACTTTGAATTTAGTCTGGTTTATGAGGATGATGCTTAACTTCCATAGTGCAGCTGTTTTATAATTAATGAAAAATCCTGGCAGCATTTATGTTTTACCCCTTTACTTGGAACTTTGACAACCTATTTTTGTCTCCCTTCCTTGAGTAGCAGGGCCAACATGTTTTAGTTTAGGGTAGGGGGAGGATAGGCTGAGGGGATAAAGCAATGTGGAGGTAAATCAATTGTCCCCATGTGTTATTTTGTAACATTACAACCAACTTTATACAAATGGGGGCATGTAGCTACACTTTCACAGGAGAGGATCAGAAAATAAATTGAATATCAGAGTGCCCCTGCCTCTCAGGGATAAGTTATTTTATCTCTTTTCAAAAAGCAGCTCAGTTCCCCACCTTCTAGCCACACATTTCCTATGCTAAGTGAGTCAGGTCCTACTCTCTGTCCATCTTCATCCACTTCCTGCCTACATGCTGGCTGAGGAGACAAGTAGATACCTTCTTTTTCCCAGCCCAGTAAGCAGATTCACTGTTTCAGCAGGGCCAAGCAGAAGAATGGGGTGAAGGAATGTTCTTCCCCTGGTTCAGCAAATAAAGGCTTATACACTAAATGGAAAAAGCAGAGGTATATGAAACAAATGTGTAGGTATGAGGTTGAAGATGACAAAACTAACAGGAAATTTTTGCATAGACGGGTTTTACTTATAATATAGTTTATAGTCAGCCAAAAGAAAAAATGACAATGTGGCACCTGTTCAGTAGTTACCTGACAACACTTTTCTATGTGAATTATGGCACAAGTAAGTTTTCAGGTGGGTCCTGAAAAAGGATAAAGGTGGTGATTATGGATTTTGACTCAGTGTAGCAGCATGAAGGGAGTGGGGATGGAGAATTCCCTACTTGCCCCCCTTCCCCTTAGCTGCCAGGGGGTAAAGAGCCCTGACAATGCCAGGTTGAGTGGCAGGAACACCCAGTGCGGAGCAGTGAACAGCGTGATCCCAGTGCCACAGCCAAAAATGTCCCTTTATCAGGGCAGAGGAAGTGGGAAAGGAGAATCCCCCACTTGTCCCCTTCCTGTTATGTGCCAGAGGGTAAAGAGTCCTGTCAGTGCTGGAGTGAGTAGCAGGAACACCTGGCATGGTGAGTGGTGCAGCCTTGGTGCCATGGCCTGAAGGGTTCCACCAGGAAACAGGGACCACTGTCAAGAGAAGCCCTATCTGGAACTGCCCCAGCCAGGATGCTTCATTCTGCAGGTCTTGAGGCCCCGGATAAGGGAAACCTTAGCCAAGTTCACTTCAGGAGGCTTACGTTCTAATAGGAGGAAGAATAGCACTGGTTGGCTGGATGAGCCCAGGGATGCTACCAAAAGGATGCCAGAAGTAATGAAGAGCCTTATCAGAGATTGGAGAGGCACACTGAAGGATGGTGAGAGGCAAATACGCTGCCCACATTTCTTTAGTTTTGTAACAGATGGATGGCAGGTTACCCAGTAGTATCCCAGAAAGATACTGTTCAGAGTCTCCAGCTGTGAAGACTTAACAACTGGAGCTAAAATTTATTATGGAGGCCTATGGTGTGGGTGTAGGGGTGGAGGAGCCTCCAATTCAGACCTCATAAGAGTCTTGTCCTACAGCATATTTGGATAACCCAGTCAGTGAAGGTCTACCCCACTGGCCGAGCATAATTTTCCCCAAGGCAGAATTCTATCTAGATCTCTCATCAAGTGGTGGTTGGTGAGTGCCTGGGGAAATTAAAGTGCTCTACAGTTAGGGTGAGTGACTGGAGTTGTGCTTTGTGAGTTAGCATGGCCACACTGGGTTTTTTTCTAATGGAGTCATGAAAGAAACCCAGATGTGAAGGTGCTTATGGTAGGAACAGACGAGGGAGGAATCAAGGCTGGTGAAGCATTGATGGAGGATTGGTGACATGAACCACTAAGTAGCAGGAGAGACAAGTAGGGTGTAAATAAAAATTGTGGAGAACTGTTAAGGCTAGAATTGAAAGATTGTATTTGATGCTGTGGAACAGGAGGAACCAGTTAGAGTTATTTGAAGTGACAAAGGAAAAATGTGGGCAGATGATTTTAGAAGCAGCATTTAAAATGAACTCAATGGCAACTGGGTTGTAGCTGCAAAAGCCAGAGAGAAGGTGGATATAGAAGTCAGGATGAGGTATAGTCAGGATCTGGACAAGAGATTGGTAGGATTGTTAAGAGAGGGAAAGTCATGGCTAGAGAGGTACGTGGAGATCCAACAAGTCTGAAGCAAATCCAGTAATTCAATCTTTAAATCCATTTTATTCCCTTCAGACTTATCTTTAATACATATGAAAACATATGGACTTGGGCCATATTCTTCTGCCCTGGTAACTTTTCATATCTACATGCCCCAGAAAAGGTGCAAGGCAGTGAAGAATTTAACCTTTTTTTGGTTCCAGCATATTAAGATAAAAAGACAACACAGTATCTAATAAGAACAAAAGACATCTAAACCTACAACATCAACAGCAAAAATAAAGATTAAAAGTGGGAACAAACGCTTTTCATTTCTAGGCTTTCCCTGTTCATCAGCTTTGTTATTGTTTTTTCTTTCCTCGTTTCTTTGACCAGTAAAATAAATCTGGTGTCATCCATCTAAAACAACATATACATTGTTTCTCATTCAGAATCATCCCTACATTACAAGAAAGCCATACAGCAACGTGAAGGGCCAGAGTTTTATCTCTGATATGCTCTGTGCTCTGAATTTAGCCAAGAAGGTGCAAGGAAGAGTGAATCAGATCTATATAGCATGTGAACTGCTGGCTCAATTACCCGGTGTTAAAGTAGAGGTAATGCTTTCTGTCTGTTATCAGTGAATTCTCTCAGGGAACTTTAACCTTGTTTTAAACCATGGTGATTGCCCCGATATCAAATACACTGTTTGTCTAGATGACCTAGTAGTTGGTTTGATAAGCTCTTCCATCTCAGACAGTGGAATTACAGCACAATTTGACAAAGCTTTAGGAAAAGCCTGAGGCTGACATTTCTGTGTTATCTCATCCTCACAATACAAGGCATCAATTACCTTTGTCCATTTTTTTCACATGGAATTTGAAGTGAGTGCATGTTTTCTTTTCCCTATAGCCATGGAAGATGTTCCCTACTGTAAGATGTTGATGTCTAGTCAAAAGCCTAGATATCTTCATGCTGTTTATGATGGGCAAATGACATATTTTGTCAAAAGAGAAATATAATTGATCCAAATCAGTCATTCAACAACACTTTCATGGCCTATTTAGTGTGTGTGTGTGTGTGTGTGTGTGTACGTACCTGTCTTTAACCAGTAGCAAACTTTGCTTCAGCTACTTTGGCTTAATTTTCAGCTACTTTGTGTTGATCCTGTGAAACAACACAAGTATGGCCCTTCTGTTGGGGAAAGGAGAAGCAGGATGCTGGGAGCTAGTCCCTCACACCTGCTGTGTTTCATAGAGCTTTACTTCATGGGACTTGGTGGTAACCCAAGAACTTGGGTGTGTGCAGGGAAGAGAAATATGTGGAGAATTGCACAGATGTGGATGTAAAAGCAAAAGCCCACTTGTAGAAGGGGGTATTCAGGAACAATATGGAGTGCCTAGCAGCTGTCAGACTATAGTGATAACTTCAGAGTGACTTTGCAACTACATAGTAAACAAGGGGACATGATTTATTTCATGCCCAGAACTTGTTGGCCTTGTGTGTGCCATTGTCTATATATGTTGGCTACGTAGGAGATGATTGTCTTAGTGAATGCATACATGGGGAAGAGCAACGGCAATGGTATGCTGATAATATGCCCTGATATATAAGCATCTAAAAGGAGCTAGAGAAGTTCAATTTTTACCCATCTGGGCATGGAATTTGGATAATTTTGATAAGCAGTGGTGACCACATTGAAAAAAAAAACTCAGTCATTTGATGTTATGGCAAAATATTTTATCTAAAAAAGACAGTGGGTACATGAAATCAATCATTTAGGAAGCAAAGACAAGGCTACAAACTTATCAGGACTTTTGGCTGATGCACAGGGATTTTACCAGAGGGGAAGAAAAATCCTTGACTCATTCACTTTCATTAAATGTGGGTTCATGTATTACCTGCCTGAACAAATATGTGAAACTGTGAAAGATCATTGGTGTTGAGGCACACAAAATGTCAGCTACTGCTATTGCTCTCAGGGAGTTGAGCAAGATCTATTGCTTGGTGATAATTAACTATCCATCAATAAATGATAAGTACTGCAGGAAATCAACATGAGGAAGAAGTTGTTCAAAGGAGAAAAGAAAATCATTAACTGGAGCAACCTGCTGGCACACTTGCAGGGGCATCAGAGCATACCAGAGAAATATAGATCTAAAACCAAATGAGAAACTGGAAGATCAGTTGGTGTGAGGGACACAAAATGCAAGAGCAAACTCTTTCACAGTTTCAGGCTAAATTTTATTCCCAGTTATATCAGGGAGACCTCATTGAACTAAGTGAAAAGAACTGTCAACCCCCTTCCCCCATTTTCCATAATTAGGCCAATCAAATCTGCAAATATGAATCTATGATCCCATATAGAGCTTACAATTCTCCTCACAAGAAATGGCAAGAATCCTCACTAGCTGAGTCACCATTTAAGCTCCTATTCTACCAAAAGCATAAGTGTTTCCAGATAACAGAGTTATTTTGTTTACTCACCAAGGGATCAAGACAAGGTGAGGCAGTTTAACCCTGGTATTGAAACAGTGGATTTTCCTCTGTCATGAAACTGCTTGTTTGAGACTTTCCCTTAGGATTTTGTCAATCTCTCTGTGATTCTACAATAGCTCTTTTTTTTGCTGAAAAGTTTTTTTGCTGAAAGCTGTCAGAAGTTCCTGGGTACCAAGAATCTCCACATTGGTGTTTGTTTGCAGTATCTAGTCCTTGGGGAGAAAAGTTTGGAAATAAATACCAGAAGGACTTGAGGTAATCAGAAGGCAAATACAAAGACTCTCACATTTTAGTTTTGATAAATCTTACGATTTTTAAAGCAATCTCTCAATTTTATGGGTGGATTCATGATATTTGAAAGTATGGGACTGTCTAATCTGGGTACATTTCTAAATTCAGACAATGTGACAGAGCACATGGGACTATCAAATTTGAATGTATGGGACTGTCAAATTTGGGTCCATTTATAAATTCAGACCATGTGACAGAACACAAGATGGGACTAAACCTTAAAAGCTGTGATTGCCTACCTGAACCCTGGGGACTTAGCTACGCCTACTCTCTGAAACATTAGCCAGAATCTCCTCATATGCCATCAGCAGATAATTCGTTGTTGAAACACGTGAGCTAATTTCCTACCAGTGTGTTGGTATAATTATGTAATTTATGTAATTGCATTATATTAACACTTTAATCCATTAAGCAGAGCAATGAGGACTAATAATAATTTTTAATAATTCTTCGTGTGATTCAGGCAAGAGAATATATATATTGCCACAAATTTATCCCCACTTTTGGGGGCTTGTCTTAATTCTTAACTCAAGTATTTCTATCTTTCCCTTGCTTAGAAGTTCATTTACGCTTTTATACCCTGATTTACAGTTCAAGTGACTCTGAGTGTGGCTCCCAGAGTGAGTCACTAGAATTGCTCTACACATCTCCTTTGGGTCCAAAAGCCTAGCTTCCATGGACAGTAGCCTCTCTTCCCACTGCTTGTTGTTTTATTGAAACAAATTTGCCAATTCTAGCAACACTGTAATAAAGCCCACACCAGCCCTTCATTCTCTACTGCAGACAACAGCATGTGCATGTATCTCATGAAGTGAAATTAGTCATACGAATAGGCGTAGGTGCTGAAGTTGTTTTTTTTCTCTTTCTCTTGTTCCTTAAGATTTTTTGAGGCTATCCAGGCAAAGGACAACTACAGCTGAAAAAGAAATGAAGCTTGTAGAACAAGCTGTGCTAAAAAAAATACTTAAACATGGAAATGTTTGTCATCTGTTGTTTACAATGTAGTCATCCAAGGTGTTTGGGCTATTTTTATTATTAGTAGATTTGAATAAATCTGTTCCTGGGGTGGGGATGCAGGTATGCAGGTAATTGTTATTGTAAAGGGACCCAAGAGACTTCATCTCCCACGTGTCAATGAAGATCAAATATCATCAAGTTTGTTTTATCTGTTAAATCATGTTTTTCAATTGTTTAAGTAGTTCAGACAGAATTTGCACTGTAACATTTTAGCTTTTTATAGCTGTCAAGAAGAATTACAAATCATTACCCTGTTCCCTGGTGGGTTTTATCTGATTAAAATGACATGTCTACTTATTCAAGATATTTGAATGCAGACATTTGTTAAAATGGGTAACAATTACTTAGTCTCCTCCTCCTTCCTCTCTCTCTCTCCTTGACATGCTTGATATTTATTTTTATTCCATGTCTTGGGGTTTTTAGACTTTTTCTTAAAAAATGTAGAAAAATATTTTTTCACATAGTGTTTTATAAATTGGCAACATGATTGCCTTTTGCTGTGGTTGCAGCCTGAATTCTGAGCTGGTTCTCATATTTCTTTTCCTTATATGAATAGCTCCCTTTAACCTTCAACTACTATGGTCTCTATCTACAGTGGGAAGACTTGTGGAATCAGGTGTTAGATGAAAAGAGAAAAGGCTGTCTCCTTTCTCACTCTAATTGTAATGAAAAAGTGTGTACTTTTCATCTATATTGACAGTCTATTGATCTTTGAAAGTTGTAACTTGTAGGTAACCAACGTGTATAGGTTGTCGGGTAAATCTTCATCTTTGTTGTGTTTTCTGGGCGCGCATACACATGAATGCTGTAAAGATCATTCTTAATTCTTTGGCCAAGAATGGTTTGTTCAATCAAGTGTCAATGCACACATCAGGAGTAACCAACTTCAATGGTGAGTCAAGATAAACCCCATTACCCAAACACTCCCTATTCCTGTGCAGGGGCTTATATAGGGGAGTGGATGGAGGGTTAGGCTATGTTGAGGGCTTCAGGTCAGCCTTGCCTTGTCTAGTGACAGGGCAGGGTGAGTAGCTGTGTTGGCCAGGCTGAGAAGCCAGATTGCAAGCTTCAGCCTGACAGCACAAAACAAGTATAATTCATTCTAAGAAAACCAATGTATTCTGGAGGGTCATCTGTTGGCACCCCTATTTGTTAATTATGTTTCTATTCATAGATGTTGTCTGTAAAAGGTATGATTCTCTTGCTTGCTTATTGGGTTAGGCATCGTCTGTGAAAAATAAGATACGTGAGCTCCAGTCTTGCCATTGAAAATTCATCTGCTATGCTTTCCTATGCTAAACCCCATAGAGCTCAGTGTTTAGTGCCATATTCCTGCAAGCCAGAGGTCATGACTTCAAATCAACATCAGGTTGCCTCCTTCATGAATTTCCATGAAATACCTCACACAAGAGAACAGATTAGGTGATGGTGGTGATGCGTTCTGCACTTAAGATATATAAATCCAGCAGTTCATTAGCCCAAGGAAATTCAAATGGCCTGTCTACAGTCACTTTTATGTGCAAAAAGGAAAACAATGTAAATCAGGGAAAGTTGCCTCCACATTTCAAAGACAAGGGCTTCCATAACTTAAGGTGGGGATACAGCATGGCTTAGTAAGTATAGACAAAGTTGTTCTCTTCCTCCTGTAGAAATGCATGTCGGCCACAATTCATAGAGGTTTCTCCTTGTGGAGTTTCATGCAAAGCAACCCATTAAGGAAGAGAGGTTAGGAAAGCCAAGTTGGGAAGACTCTGAAGAGCCTTGGGGGAGTAACCACCCAGATGCACACAAACAGAAGACATCTGTATTGTCCTGGCTCCTCCATTGATGCTGTTGTGCTGGATCCTGTTACAACATGGCAGCAATGACTGTAGTGAGGTTTTTGGGGGTTTTTTTGCTAGAATACGGCGTGGCTGCTTGTGGGACAGATATTTTCAAAGGGGTATATGTAGCTCAGTTGATTTCTGCAGGACAATCAACAAAAGACATTGCAGCGAGCTCCTCCCACTCTTGAGCTTGGCCCTCCTCTCGGCCCACACATTTCTCTGCCTCACTTCAGAGCACATGGACTCTGTGCGGGTGTGAGGACAAAGGTAGTGGCACGAAGGCATCCTGCTCCTTTCACATCTGCAAGGCATGAGCAGTTTGCAGACAAGGTGCTCAGGGCCTAGATGATTTAACTTGACAGCATCCCTTTAAGCTGATATAAAATACTGTCTTGTTTTCATTTTTTCCAACCAGCTATTAAAATACCCAATGTATTCTGGGTTTCTTTTGTGCTTTATTTCCTCCTTTTTATGGCTTCATTTTAGATGTGGCTTTTGCCTTTGTTTTGTGAGTGTACTAAAGATATTTTGTTCCGTTTTAAAGCTGTAAGTGGCCTGTGTTTAGATTTCTGTTTAGATTATGTGAGTTGAACATGGTTAGAGGGTTTAATATTTAGGGTTTTTTTCCTTTAATACTGGCCTGCACTGTGAAAGCAGCTAGCAAAGAGGCTGATATTTTGCTCATAAAACAGATTCAATCTAAGCATAGCTCTTTACATTATTTTATTGTCACTACTATTCACTGATTTATACAACAGCCATCCTCATATATTAAAACACTGTATTGGAAGATGCAAACAATATTAAAACATGTAGAGTAAGCTAAAAAGCAACATTTCTTTTCCTTAACTGGATCACATTAAAGTGGCTTTAAACTCCTCTAACAATGTAAGAGGACCTTAAATGGAATTTAAATGTAACTTAATCCCACTTTAACACTCATCCTAGTGTAAAGCAGATTTTTGTGCCTGAGTATGGCATGCTTCACTTGCAGAGACCACTAAGTAAGACCAAGTGCAAGATAAACAATGATGTATTTGCTCCAGGATTTGACCTTCTGTACATTGGGATGCCAAATGTACAGAAGGTCATTTGCCTTTTTTCACTTGCTCTCAACAATCACACAGTGGGCTTATCTACATGAGATGCTACTGTGCAGCTATTACTGCACATTTATTTAACACTTGTATTAACAAGTACTAAAATGCGCGGTAACTGGAGTTATAATACTTAATATGTAGCTTAATAATACTGTGCTGTAGCATGTTAACACTGTCAGTTAGACGCGGGAGCGGCGAGAGACGTGCGGGTGAAAGCTCGCTGTGCCCCCGCTCCCCCGAAGCCCCCCAGAAACCCTCCAGCAGCCGCGGAGCCCCCCGCTGACCCCCAGCGCAGCCGGGGTAAGCAGGGCCCGTGGAGAGAAGGGGCTAACCCCTTAGTGTGTGTGTGGGAGGCGGCAGCTGAGTGGAGCCGGGCCGGGTCAAGCCCCGCCCAGGCCCCTACTTCGTCCAGCCCCCCAGGGAGCCACACGACCGGAGCTGCATGAACAGGCTGCACAAACAGGCGCGCTTCTCTGCCGGCGCGTGAGTTAGCGCGGAGTTCGCGCGGGAGGGCGTGCGGGAGGGCGCCGGACCCTGCCTGCGCACCCCCCAGGGTAGACAGTCCTAGCTGTAGCCAGCCTACCAGAGGCATGACACGGATGGGCACGCGCCGCACCCCGAGGGTCCCCTCGGGCTCCGCGGCCCCCCCCCCGGCACCTCAGAGACAGCCACCCAGACGGAGCCCCTGGTTCCGGGCTCCACGCAGACGGAGCCCCTGGCTCTCGGCTGCGGGGGCTGCCTGTCCCTTTTTCAGGCTCTGGGGCCTGGGAGCATGGCGACCACCCCTTGCGGGGTCTGCTCCCTTTTGGGGTCTCTGGTGCGCCAGCTGGAGGAGCTCCAGGCCACAGTCCACAGACTGCGTGCCATCAGGGACTGCGAGCAGGAGATAGACTCCTACTGCCAGGCCCTTCTCCCCCGGGAGGCAGAGGGTAGATCGCAGTCTCCCTCCAGGCCAGAGGAGGACTCTGGGACCTCCTGCTGTGTCCAGCCAGGGGCATGGACCAAGGTGGTCAAGGGCCCTAAGGCCTGCCGCACCAAGGCCCCACCCCCGCCAGAACTGAGCAACAGGTATGCACCTCTTGCTGCCCCAGCAGAGCCTGCTGAGTTGCCAGCCCCCACAGGCAACATGGGCCCAACTGCAACTCCCACCCCTGCTCTCCCCAAGACAAAACGTAAGCTGTTTGTTGTGGGAGACTCCCTCCTGAGGGGGACGGAGGGGCCAATCTGCCACCCTGACCCCTTAGCCCGGCAAGTCTGCTGCTTCCCAGGGGCCCGCATCCAGGACATTGCAGAGAGGATCCCCAAGCTCCTCAAACCCACAGACCGCTATCCCATGCTCCTTATTCATGTGAGCACCAATGACACGGCTCGGAGCACTCCCAGCCAGGTCATGAGGCGCTACAGGGATTTGGGAGCGGGGCTTAAGGGTCTGGGGGCACAGGTGGTGTTCTCGTCGATCCTCCCAGTCTCAGGCTATGGGCTGAGAAGGGACAGGAGGATCTATGTGGTCAACCAAAGACTGCGGCGCTGGTGTCGTCAGGAAGGCTTTGGCTTTCATGACCACAGCCCGCTCTTTGGCGAGAGAGGCAGCGAGCTGCTGGGAAGAGATGGTCTCCACCTCTCTCCCCTAGGGAGGAGGCTCTTCTCAGCCAGACTGGCTGACCTGCTCCACCGGGCTTTAAACTAAGCCCGCTGGGGGACGGGGGGACGACCGCCACTGCTGGCCCGCTGAGCAATCCTTGCAAAGCCAGCGGATCATGGCACTCAAGGGAGCCCGCCCCAGCCCCAGCCCTGGTAAAATCTGTGGGCAAGGAAGGAGCCCCCCAGGGGGCACTTGCCTGCCTGTACACAAATGCCAGGAGCTTGGGGAATAAGCAGGAGGAGCTCATCCTCCTGCTCAGTGCAAATAATTATGATGTCATAGGGATCACGGAGACCTGGTGGGACTCCACCCATGACTGGACCACGGGGATAGATGGCTATACCCTGTACAGGAGGGATCGTGTAGAGAAAAGGGGCGGGGGTGTAGCTCTCTATGTTAAGGAAAGCTACGCGTCCCTGCAAGCCGATATTGGCGACCAGGGTGGACGGCTGGAGACCCTCTGGGTTAAAATCCGTGGGGAACACGGCACAGGGGACACAATGGTGGGAGTCTATTACAGACCTCTCACCCAAAGTCCTGAGCTAGACCAGGAGTTTGCCCAGGAACTGGCTGAGGCAGCTTGCTCCAGGACCATGGTTGTCATGGGTGACTTCAATTACCCAGACATCTCGTGGGAGGATCGCTCAGCAAAATCTGAGCGGTCACAGAGCTTCCTCTCATGCGTGGATGACCTCTACCTGACTCAAGAAGTCTATGGGCCAACGAGAGGCAAAGCGCTGCTCGACCTGGTGCTGGCTACTGGGGAGGACCTAGTCGGCGACCTAGTGATCGATGGGAAGCTGGGTGACAGCGACCACGAGCTGATCACCTTCACCATCCGCCGAAAAGCTGGCAAGTCGGTCAGCAACACGCAAGTCCTTGACTTCAGGAAAGCCGACTTTGACAAGCTCAGGAGGCTTGTCAGTGAGGCACTAAGGGACTGTGACCGCAGGGAGAGGGGAGTTCAAGAAGAGTGGTCGCTCCTCAAGGGAGCGATCCTCAATGCACAAACTAAGTCTATTCCATCTCGGAGGAAAGGCAGCAAGAAGGAACAGCAGCCCCCCTGGCTCTCCAGGGACCGAGCAGACCTCCTGAGGCTAAAAAGAAAGGCCTACAAAGGATGGAGGATGGGAGTCACCTCCAAGGAGGATTATTCTGCACTGGTCCGGTCCTGTAGGGAGCAGACCAGGAAAGCCAAGGCTGCAACTGAACTCCAGCTAGCTTTGAGCATCAAGGACAATAAAAAGTCCTTTTTCAGATATGTGGGGAGCCGGAGGAAAAGCAGGGGCAACGTTGGACCCCTGCTGAACCAGATGGGGCAACTGACAACTGACGCCCAGGAAAAAGCCAACCTATTAAATAGGTACTTTGCGTCGGTCTTTCATCAGCCCCATGGGACGCCTGTGCCTGCTACAGGGCCGGGAAGTCCGGGTGAGGGTGATCCCCTGCCCTCCATTAATGCTGACTTCGTGAAGGAACATCTTGAGAAGCTGGATACCTTCAAGTCAGCCGGCCCTGACAATCTTCACCCCAGGGTACTCAAGGAGCTGGCGAGCATCATAGCCCAGCCTCTAGCGCGGATCTTTGAAAACTCTCGGCGCTCTGGTGTAGCGCCCGAAGACTGGAAGAAGGCCAATGTGGTGCCTATCTTCAAGAAAGGGAGGAAAGTGGATCCGGCTAACTATAGGCCCATTAGCCTGACTTCTATCCCGGGGAAGATCTTAGAAAAGTTTATTAAGGAGGCCATCCTTAATGGACTGGCCGACGCCAACATCTTAAGGGATAGCCAGCACGGGTTTGTTGCGGGTAGGTCTTGCTTGACCAATCTCATTTCCTTCTACGACCAGGTGACCTATCACCTGGACAAGGGAGATGAGATTGATGTCATATATCTTGACTTCAAAAAAGCCTTCGATCTGGTGTCCCATGATCGTCTCTTGGAGAAACTGGCCAATTGTCGCCTTGGGTCCCCCACGATCCACTGGCTGGAAAATTGGCTCCGGGGTCGGACCCAGAGGGTAGTAATTGATGGAAGTCACTCATCGTGGTGTCCTGTGACCAGTGGGGTCCCCCAGGGCTCTGTCCTTGGACCCATACTGTTCAACATCTTCATTAACGATGTGGACACTGGAGTCAGAAGCGGACTGGCCAAGTTCGCCGATGACACCAAACTTTGGGGCAAAGCATCCACACCAGAAGACAGGCGGGTGATCCAGGCTGACCTGGACAGGCTCAGCAAGTGGGCGGATGAGAATCTGATGGTGTTCAATGCCGATAAATGCAAGGTTCTCCACCTTGGGAAGAAAAACCCGCAGCATCCTTATAGGCTCGGCAGTGCTATGTTGGTTAGCACTATGGAAGAAAGAGACTTGGGGGTCATCATTGACCACAAGATGAACATGAGCCTGCAATGCGATGCTGCTGCTAGTAAAGCAACCAAAACACTGGCTTGCATCCATAGATGCTTCTCAAGCAAATCCCGGGACGTCATTCTCCCCCTGTACTCGGCCTCAGTGAGGCCGCAGCTGGAGTACTGCGTCCAGTTTTGGGCTCCACAATTCAAAAAGGATGTGGAGAAGCTTGAGAGAGTCCAGAGAAGAGCCCCGCGCATGATCAGGGGTCAGGGAAGCAGACCCTACGATGACAGGCTGAGAGCCCTGGGGCTCTTTAGCCTGGAAAAGCGCAGGCTCAGGGGTGATCTGATGGCCACCTACAAGTTTATCAGGGGTGATCACCAGTATCTAGGGGAACGTTTGTTCACCAGAGCGCCCCAAGGGATGACGAGGACGAATGGTCACAAACTACTACAAGATCGTTTCAGGCTGGACATAAGGAAGAATTTCTTTACTGTCCGAGCCCCCAAGGTCTGGAACAGCCTGCCACCGGAGGTTGTTCAAGCGCCTTCATTGAACACCTTCAAGATGAAACTGGATGCTTATCTTGCTGGGATCCTATGACCCCAGCTGACGTCCTGCCCTTTGGGCGGGGGGCTGGACTCGATGATCTTCCGAGGTCCCTTCCAGCCCTAATGTCTATGAAATCTATGAAATGCTGTGATGCGCTACTATACAGTATTTTTTGGCTACTGCACAGTCAGCATCTCATGTAGAAACACTCAGTGCGTCTAATGCAATGTCTGTTGATAACCAATGGCTTCTGTATGGCACCATAATATTCAGCTTCACCAATGTTTATTATTTCTTTATGATAAAGATAAAAAAACTCCCCTTTTATTTCAGAGACAATTACAAACTTTTAACAATTTTTTCTTTACTAGTATCATGAGTATCACCATTTCTGCTTCAGACAGCGGAAAGGCACGTTTATTGTAGTTCACTAAAGATCCTGAATACTTTGAACCAAGCAATTCATACTTGTGTAAAAGTGTCAGTGTCAAAAGTGTTTTAGATCCTCGGACCTCTGAGATATATAAGGTCTCTCTAAAATTTAGGAGATAGGCTGAAAGTGTAAGTCACCTGAAAGCAACACAAACTCTGTGGTGAACCTTTGGTTTCCCAGTGACCCAAGGGCAAAACTAAAGGAACTAGTGAGTAGATCCAGCAATGATTTCACAATGGTCATGATATAATGATCAAAGGGTCATACAGATGAAGCATTAAATAAAGATGTCATTGCATATCTCAGCAAAATGCAGTCATGCTTGTGTAATGTAGGAACAAGCTGCTTAAAGTTTGCTAGCAGTTCTGATTATGATTTGGGGGTCCTGAGAATAGGATGTAAATCTACTCTGTCATGGTATGTGAGGTGAAGGCTAAGTGCCATCTGTAGACAAAGTCAGTTGTAACAAAACAAAATGTGGAGCATGACTAATTTTTTTCAGACTTGGTCCTCAAGTTAACTACTTGACATCACATGTAAAGCTATGGAGAACATCTGAGGTAGGAGCAGAGAGATCAGAGAGGGCAGGACAGTATCAGCTAGGAAAGTTGACGGATATTAAGAGAAGTGGGCTAATGAAAGTCAGGGGAAGAGTAATGAGGGTTAGGGCTTGTTAAAAGGAGATCAAAGGAGCCTTGAAGATGGCTTTACATTCAGAACTAACATAAAATGTGATTATTTCTGTTCTATACATAAGGCAAAAGTAAAGTCTTTTTCACAAGCTAAATAGCACAGTGCAGCATCTCCAAGGCCAGCATGAACTTGCAGCTAGGTCTCAAATTCAAGGAAGTGGTGATAATATTGGTGAAGAGGGCATGGAAATGATATTGCATACCGAAGCAGGAGGAAGAGAAAGGCTGAAAATGGAGGGAATAAAAAAGGCAGTGTTTCCAGAAATTATCTAATCCTTAGGCTGTCCAAACTTTCTGTTTCTTTAGTAGCAAAATTTCCTCAATGACTCTTTCGTTCCCTACTGCCAAACCTTCCCACTAACAATAATCATATGAATCTACTTTGGCATCAACCCTCAATGCTCCCTTTTGACAAGTCTCCCCTGACCAACTATCTTCCATGCCAAAACTGTACTGCATCCTGTCTTACACGTTATTTATTTTTCAACAGTAATAGTGAAAAAAATTATTTGATTCGTATTTATTTCAAAGTTCTGCTCCCCATTCAACATGGAGACAACAATTTATTCACGTATAAATTAGACTGTGCCTGTGTGATTCATTAGCAAATGTCTTGTTCTATTACAAGAGTCTTCCAGCCCAAAGTGTATTACATATTTCCTTCCTTTCAGCAAAGTGGGAATTAAGTTCACCTTACTTTAGAACATTTATTTTCCATTGATTTCATGTACAGCTGCTCAAAGTGCAATTGAAATTGTCTTTCAGCAATTTTATGCTTTGGACAGTCAGCTGAGGTTATATAAAAAATGAAATTACAGGGAATGGGGTGATATAAAAAGTGTTTAGAAATGTACTTGTAACATAGAGCTAGATGTTGTAAGCCCCCTAATTGCTAGCTGTTTCCACCCAGCCTTTTTTGATCCAAGGACAGCACTTTAAATGCTATTAAAAGAGGTTGGTGTAACATGAGGTCAGTGTGGGCAGTAGTTAGGGTAAGAATAACAAATGGCTGTGGGAGGTTGTATTCTGATTGATACTATTCTGTGCATTTTCATTAGGCCATAGGGGCATTGTGTGTGCATGTACATGGAGTGCGTGGTTTGGTGTCATAAGCATCCTACTATGCAGTCAGCCTGCTGTGGCTTACAGCCTCCCTTGGGGGAAACACTGAGTCGAAATAGAGGAAAGAAGGAAAGCAGCTGTTTAGGTTAGGATGCTTATGGCTTCATATCTGCATGGAATGACTGTCTTTATCCAAAAAACAGAGGAAGGGAAAAATACAAACCTCTAGTTTGTTTTCTGAGCAGTTGAACCACCTGAATTTGCTACAGACAGATGGCATTGCTCAGTGGAAAGCTGCCACACAGGTCTAGCAAAGAGCTGGTTTGTTCCCGTACAGTCATGAATAAGAAAAATATCTATTGTTTAAGCCCCTAAGATTTTCAGATATGAATGTCTTTATCTACCTGGAGTAGAACCATTGACTTAAATAGATGATATTTTTCCATTCACTGAAAAAAACCCCAAACATTTCTGAGTCAGCCAAAATTATCAGAAAATTTTTGCTGAATCTGGCATATAGCATCAGCAGAAAAAAAAGGGAAAATATGTTGCAATGCTCTAACATTTGAAAACGTTTTGATTCTTTCTTTCAAAATAATGTTTTTTGACATTTGCATATCTATTTGATATTAAAAAGGCAGAGTAAAGCTAAGTACTTTCTATTGGGTCAAAAAAAAGTTTTGGTAAGTTGAAAAACAAAATATTTGAAAAGTTGTTTCTTTTTTTGCTGTTGTTTAGTTAGTGAATTGAAAAATCTATTATTCACAGATCCCACTAAATAAAGTTACTCATATGGGCAATTGTTGGCAAGCTTAGAGTCTAAATTGGCATTTCAGTTTATACAACATTTCAGCAGATAAAAACATATTATTGTCTTAATAGTTTGTTTCCTAGTAGTGAGCAGGAATACAAGATAGAACAGTCCAAAACATGAATATCCAAATTTTTGTCACCAGGGTCTGCACTAGAAACTTGCTAGGGACACAGCTACACTGCTTAATTAATAACTGTGCACATGTTTTAAAGTAAAAAACAATGCTCACAAGTATTACTAGCTAAAACGTATTTCTCTTTTCTTTGATAGAGGAATATAAATTAGGGCTAGAATTTAGCAGTAATTAAACTTAATTAAACTTAATCACTTAGCAGGTACAGGTAGAGTTTTAAAAAGGGCTAAATTTTACACCTGATCCTAGCCCGAATACAACCTCTTTGCACCAGCTTGTTGGTGTAAAGAGGCTGTGCAGGTGTAGTCAGGAGGATCCCCAGGCATTACAGGGCTCTCTCAGCTCCACACAGTTGCTCACAACCTTCCTGGATTCACTGCCCTACTTCCCAGTCCTACATCTTGCAGTAAGCACAGCTCAACTGGCTCACGTAGGCCAGTGATCTGAAATGTCATGTCCTGAATACACTTTGACTGCTCCTGCTTTAAAATCTAAAATAAATCCCTCTCCTTTTCTGGATTATTTTATACCATTATCTCAAAACACAACAGTTGAAGTGTAAACCTGCCAAATAAGGCAGCAAAGTGACTCCTTTAATAACACTCAGTCAGAAATGACAGACCCCATTTAATTCTGCATAATGCTTGTTTTTAATTTTTAGTGTGCTTAAGAAAAAGATGGATGCCTGTTTTTTTTCTGGAGCTGCAGTTTTCTAGTGCATTATTTTGCCCTCTTCTTGTTATTACAATGTTATTTATTTAAAGCACCTTCTGTTTTCATTTCCAACTAAATATTAGTTTTTTCTTCAGAGGCTATACATTTTTTTTGTCTTTGCCAGCAATACCATTCTGACTGCAATGGTGGAATAATATTAACATGATTTATACTGTACTTCATAAGCAGGTGGGGTAGGTTGCTACTGAATTCTACAACTCACAGACCAAATGTTCTTAGTTACTGCTACTTTAATTATTTATACCTCCAAGGAGCCAAAAAAGTAAGCTTTCTTTGGACCTTGTTCTGACTTTAGAGCGTGGCACCACTATCCATTTCAGTGAAGTTATTTCTGAGTTCTACTGGCTTACATCAGAGCAAAATCAAATCTTTTATACCAACAATGCATAGTCTTTCCCTCTGGTGATGTTATAAGGTATTTCGTAATCACAGCTAGAAACCTAGGCTAGGGTTTTTCAACACTGCCTGGGAATCTAACTGTCAATTTCCAATGGAAACCAAGCATCAGAGTGCTTTAAAATATACCATTAGGTGTCTACCTGCATCTTTGGGTGGCCCATATTTTGGAAAGGTAAAAGGAGAAGGACAGAGGAGAGATTGGTTCTGGAGTTGGCTTAATCCCTTGAAATGAAAGTGGTGCAGAGAATGGTCCTATTCCCCTTCACCTCTTAATTAAAATTAAACTACTGTCCAAGACCTCAAGACCTACAGCTGGGGACCATGCTTAAATGTCATGGTGTACCAACGATAAAATACTAGAGACTGTATGCTATCCCTGGGACAGGTGTGAAATCCTGGATGGCAAGGAAAGTTTTTCACTGACAACAGTAATGCCAAGCTGTTATTCCAGGTATGCAAAAAGCATTTACTATGTTGCTTAAGGAACAATTTATTTATTTAGCTTACTTTAAAATAGAAACAATGCACTCCTCTCTGCATCTTCTAAGCACATTCTGTTGAGGCATATGCTTATTGTACCTGGTATCTTAGGCCCCCTCTACATGTGCAGGTAAAGACGCAGTGGTAAAGCTTGAAAGAGTCCAGAGAAGGGCCACTTGTATGATCAGAGACTTGCGCGGCAAGCCATACGAGGAAAGGCTGAGGGATCTGGGACTCTTCAGTCTGAAAAGAAGAAGGCTGAGAGGGGACTTGGTAGCAGCTTACTGCTACATTAGAGGCATACATCACCAGGGCATCCTTGGGGAAAACTAGGAATAATGGCCATAAACTCCTGGAAGACCATTTCAGGCTCAACATTGGGAAAAATTACTTAACAGCTAGGGTGTCCAGACTGTGGAATAAGCTCCCTCTAGAGGTGGTGCAATCATCTACCCTGGAAATCTTCAAGAGGAGACTGGATGATCACCTTGCTGGGGTCACCTGAGCCCAGTTGTCTTTCCTGCTTGATGCAGGGGGCTGGACCCGATGATCTTCTGAGGTCCCTTCCAATCTTACAGTCTATGAATCTATGGGATCTAATGCACGATCCACGCAATTATGTCTCCTTCCATGCTACATGTGCATGGCAGGAGGCACGACTGTGGAATCACTGATTAGATCTCATCATGCCTTATCACCTGTGTAGGGGGAGCCCAATCCTGGGCTCCAGCTACATTGGAAAGAAGCAACGTCCTGCTACTGGAAGTCCCCTAAGTGGAAACATCCAACACACCTCTGGAGGTGGGAGAATCACAGTTGCCATGTTCCCTAGTGCTCAGGGGTGTGAAACCTCCATGCTTTAGGGATTGTGTCTGCCTCAGCTGATGGGGCTCCCAGCCTCAGGAGAGGCCCTGCTACATGTGCAAATTAAAGCTGGATAGCAACCAGCTATAAAGTTAGTACACATTTTCAAGGTCTAACTTTATAGGTGGTTGGAGCTTTTCATTGTGTGATAGCTACTTAGCATATATAGCTGGTTTTAAGGTAATCGCAAAATTAACCAGGTAATTGCATAATACCTGTAGCATGTAGACAGGGCCTCAGAGATTAACTGGTAAGGAATACCATACTTCATCAGATGCCATTGATTCATGTCCATTCATAGCCATTGATGAAGTAGGCTGTTGCCTATGAAAGGTTGTGCCTCTCTGAACCAGTTAGTCCAGTGGTTTTCAACCTTTTTGGACTCAAGGCATTCTTCATTTGACTCAAGACCCCCCTCACTGGACTTCTGTGAACTGAGTGGTACCCGTTTTCAAAAACTAATTTATATATTATGATGCTTGCCTTCTTGAAGAGGAGTGAGGCAAGGATGTCTGCCAGAGAAGGATAAGAAGCAGTGAAGAGTGACCCTCAGTGGCACCCTCTTGACCTGACCAGCACTCTACCCGTCCGGTCAGAAGGATCAGCTAGAAAGCCCCTTCTGGAAACAACACTGCTTGGAGAAAACCTCAACTGGCCATTAACAGCAGGCTCCAAGCATATGACAGGTATACCTGACACTGGTGCTCTACTGCAGCTGGTGTGTGTGGGTGTGTGTGTGTGTGTATTTGAGAGACAGTACCTATCATAATTTGAAGGTTTGATTTATGGCTTTTGACTCTATCAATTATTCCATCTAATAAACCAGAATTTTAAGGATCCTGAGAGTTGGTCATTTGTAACCAGCAACTGCATAGCTAATTAGTCAATTGCAGTAAACATTTTGTGTAGACACACCCACTGGCCATGTCTACACAAGATGCTAGTGTGCAGTAGTGCAGAAGCATCGGGGGCACTAGCTATGACACAATGCCACTGCATTGTAGTAATGAGCTACTGTGCAGTAGCTCGTTGCTATTGAGCAGCAGTATCAGAAAAAAAAAACTGTGTGGGGACGCTACTGCGCAGTAACACTTGTTACTGTGTAGTCATTTAGTACTTGATTATGCAAATATTAAATGACTGCGCAGTAACAACTGCACAGTCTGCCACTTGTGTAGATATGGCTACTGACCTGTACTTTACTCCCATAAGTAGTCAGTAGGTGTACTCATGGACTGGAAACTATGCAGCATGAATAAGGCTATCATGAACCAGCCCTAAGGGTATTTCTAACAGGACAATTATTATTGGATATTGGAAAAGTACATGGAGCTCAGTATCCTAGTCAGAAAAATTAGGTCATGAATCTCCTACAGTCAAGTTGTCCATCTATCTGCAAAAAAGTAAACTGTTAGGATAGCCTGGCAAGAAATGTTCCAGGAAATGTAATCTTGTAACTGCTGTTGCTTGTCAAAGATTTCATGAAAAGAAATGGAAGAAAGTCACCAAAGGAAACTCAAAATGAGTTGTTGGACTCACTGCTCATTTTCTTTTTCTTTGCTCTTAGAGCAACTGTTGAATTTCTGCAACCAAGCAGTATAAAATAGGAAATGGACTGTGGTCACTGGTCTTCTGAAACATCCTTCTGAAATAGTTGGTCAGAAGTTAGCTTTCACTGTTGTGTTACATAAACTGCTTTTGGCACTGTTTTGTAACATGGCAAACTTTGAGTGCACAAAAGAATGAACAATTTTTATTACTCATCACTGTATATAACCTTCCATTTTTGGTATTGTTTGTAGAAGCTGGTCATATTTTTTCCCAACAAAAGCCATAAGATGCTGAAGAATATTTTTGTTAAAAGTAAGCATGTCTGTTTTTGAACAGCTGAAGGACTCAGTGGAATTTTCTAAGAAAACTTCCAAAAGTTTAATAAAAATTTTTTGTGGCAAAAAAGCAGAAACATTTAAAAATGTATTTTTCCCCCTCTTTTTTTTTTAACCATTTATATTATTTCTACCATGATGACATTGAGAAGCCTCACCTCTTTTGCACTGGATATGTATTAACAAATAGGAAGAGGTGGTACCTACTCTAAAGAGCTTATAACCCAGCTAGAGAAGATGCACCAAGGTTAGGTGAAAGAAAGTACTATTTGTCCCCATTTTGCAGAAAAGGAACTGAGGTACATTGAGATTAAAGCTACCTCCTCAAATTTATTTAAAATCAATGGACTTAGGTAGCTAAATACCTTGAAGGATCTGGACCGAGGTAATTTCCCCAACAACAATGATGTTGTTTGGGATTTACAAATCTAATCTCTATTTTGAGTAATAACACGTATTTCATATCCTATCACAGATTATAACCTATATATCCAGGGATGAAATTAGAGAAACCAAAGAGAAATGAGAGTCTGTATTTTTTAATATCTTCACCAAAATTGCTTGTTAAATTGCAAAACATTCTAACTTTGTGAACTTACTGAGTTTGATTGTAACCGGGAACTTACATGGCTATAAGCAGAAGCCACCATATCTTTAGCTAAATGATTGAGGAGGCCATGTTGTTGAAGGTATTTAAATATTTTAGTTATTTAGGACATGCCTACCTAAAGGAAACTTAGGACCTATGCACTTATTTCGGTGGAAGTTAGGTGACCATGTACTCTTGAACATCTCACTAGGTGCCTATGTCTATCGGAATTTTTAGGCATGTACATTCATTTATAAATTTGGCTATAAGCCCTATAGTGTGAACCTGTAACTCTTGTATCTTCCATGGACTGGGCACAGGTGAGGCTCTGTTACACACACATTTATGTGAATTGTATAAATATATTTGATATGAAACCTTTAGGGAGAGTATCTGTGGAAAATCACGCGGCCATTTTTACAGTTTGAAGGAACTCACATAAATGTCCAAGCATGTCTGAAATATCTAAATACTTGCAGCTTCACTGTTTTATTCTTTCCTTTCCCACTTCATTGAGTTCTGCCTTAAACTTCCCCCATTTTCTTTTATGGGCTACCTTTACTTATCCCTGCTTAGCTAAACTAACATTCAAGGTGCATCAAATAGTCCACATTATTATGCTCCTCACCAGTATATTCCCTTGATACATTTTCAAGTCTTTTCTGTACGGCAGGGTTAAATAAAATGTCATTAAGCACTGAAACCCAGAACAAAAATGGAACAGTAAAAATATAGATGAATAAGGAGAATATAGTTTCTCTCTCCTTATTCTGAATATACCTCTCCATGACATGGTATTAGAGTTTATTTCAGAAAGTCTTGCTTGAGTGATAAAGAAAACTCTGAAATACTGGGGAGATTCTGCATTGAATAATAATAATAACCCCTATTCCTCAGACCCAGTTCAGGATAATAGCTAGTCACCAGCAAATCAAGGGTTTGTGGTAGTACTGAGGTTGGTCTACTTTTATAAACCCTAATTCAGAAAATTGCTCCCTAAAGGGATAACTAGCATGGTTCTAGTTAATATCTCAATACCATCTCTTTAGACAATTGCAGCCTATGGACTGTGAAGCTAAAGTCTAAATTAAATCTTTCCACTCCCTGTGGTAGACACCACTAGTTTCTTGCAATAGGTGGTGGGAGAGCCCAAAGCTTAATAGAAGAGAGAGTACCTTAGCCTCTTTAAGGGAAAAACCAAAAAATGGACATCATCCTTAAACAAGCAGCGGGAATATTGCTAATATTTGCTTTTTTCAAAGAATGGAATAATCACAGATTTTAAAACCATTTAAGCTATCTTTCAGCTAGATAAAATATGATGTTAGAATAGCATGTAACACAGCTTGACTCAACCCTATTACATAACAGTTGAGGTATCAACATACAGAAAAGGCTTTTTTACTCTTCATTTTGTGGCTTCTGCAGAAGAAAGTCTTCTGGGAACTGAGGAAGATGACTCTGAACCGCTGCTTAGGAATAATGCTTTCTTTTTCTCTTGTTAATCCAGACAGGAGGGGGAGATGCAGCCAGAGTTCAAAGATTCATTTGCAGAAAAGTGCCAAAGGTGGAACAATGAGTGGGAGGGAAGTTACAGAAATAGTCACTTAGAATATGCGAAGAGTAAAACAATGTATAAATAGTATGAATTGGTGCAAAGCAGGAATAGTTCTGAAGTATTAGGCCTTTCTTTACAGGCCAGCAATTTTTAGCCCACACTGAGGGGCAGTGGCTCTCCACATCACCCCAGTTCCAGGGTCTACACTTAAAGGTGACACCTCTGTGACTGTCACCCAGGAAGAGGCTCTCAGAACTAGGTTCATTTTAGAGTGCTGGGGAAGACACCAGTCAGGCCTCTGCTAGATCTTTTTGTCTCAGTTCCTCCCCAACCATTTCGAGAAAAAACAATGGAAAGAAGGCTCAAAGAGGTGCCGCAGATAGAATCTGCAGTGCCTTAGGACCCTGCCCCTCTGCAGTTTGAAATACAGTCTCTGATGAGATCTTCCTGGGGCAGGTATAGCAGGGGATATGTTGTTCAGGAACTGCAGCAGATCAAGGAACTTGATTACAATACTACGGCAAGTAAGAGTGAGAGCAGTACACCTTCTTTTTACCTCCGCTAAAAGCAGTCAGAGAACATCCCCTGCCATCTCTGTCTGCTCTGGCAAGGCTTTTCCCTGCTGCTTCAATCAGTTTGCAAGTACACAGAATCATAGAAAAATGGGCCTAGAAAGGGTCTGAGGAGGTCAGCTAATCTACCCCCCTGCTCAAGGCAAGATCATTCCTTTCTAAATCATCTCAGGCAAAATGTTTGTCTAAGCTACACTTAAAAACCTTCAGTGATAGAAATTTCACAGCCTTTTTTTTGGTAATATGTCTAATATTTAACTACAATCATTATTAGAAAATTGTTCCTAATAGCCAACCTGAATTTTCCATATTGAAACTACAGCCTGTCACTTTTGGTCCTGTCCCCTGTGGACAAAGAGACTAGTGGATCATCATTTTATTGTATTTGAAGCCTGTTATCAAATCTCCCCTCAGTGTCCTCTCCTCCAGAATAAACTGATCCCAGTTCTTCCAACCCTTTTCTTGTATGGCATATATTTTTAGCCCCGTCCCTTCCTCCAGATGGTCATCTTTTATAGGTAGATTTCTGATGATTTGTGCTGGTGGCAACTTCACCCTCCTGATCTTTGCAACCCCTACCACTACCCTATTAGATTACAAGAAAAATCTGCCTTTAATGAGGCCTTGCATTAAGCTAGCCCTAACCAAGGATCACTGGTGTTTATAACACAGCAAGACTTTATGAACCACTAAACCTTATTAGTTACTAAAAATTCTGTTGTTATATACTATCATCACTAGGTAACCTCTCCTCCAGAATAAACTGATCCCAGTTCTTCCAACCCTTTTCTTGTATTTTTACTACCAGTATAGAGACCCAAAGATATCTCTGGGGTAGAAGGGGCTTTGGCAGAGGAGAATATTCTATCTGCAGCCATATGCGGCAGGAGAAAATATTATTGGGCAGGGGGGAGAGGGGCTGGGCAGTGTGGGGCGTGCTTGCCTGCCCCCTGCCCCTCCCTCCCGCAGGGCTGTTGCAGAGGCCAGCGTGTGCTGGTGCTGTATGTGGAGTGGTGGCAGAGCACTTGGCAGGGATGCTGGGTGCGGCACTGCAGTGTTGGGGCATGGTGATGGTCCTGTTGCTGGCTGCTGCGAAATTAGTTTGGGGGTGGGACCCACCTATGCCTGCAGCTTCAGGAAATGATTCCTGCACTAACTATTTGATCTCTTTGCTGTAGTTTACTAAGTGAACTAAAAGAATCTCGGTGATAATCTGACACATATGATGATGCATTTGTTTACTCTGGCTCCGTTCAGCTGGTATTATGTCACCTAATTGTCAGGTTCTCAAATGGTCATGCACAAAGGCTCACAATTCGTAATCAAGTGTATCCTAGACACTTAGCTTCCCATTCCATTTTACCTGGATCAAATCCCAAACTGAATATCATCTCTATGGCAACTGCAGCAATAACTTACATGGAAAAGTAATAGTAGAAAAATACCTAATATATGGTTATCTCTTCTCTGAATGCACACTATTTTCTGGGAACAAAGAGGAGGAGTCACTGTTATATGACCAGTCAACTAGATCTCCACAGACCATCAGCAAGTGTTCTCTTGGACTTTGGATGGATGAAGGACAAGAATTTGCAATGCAGGGTACTGCGCTATGACATGATGTCAAGTAGAGTTTAAATGCAAAGCCAGAAGAGCAGGAGGCAAAGAGATTCTGTAGTAGATGTTAAAAGGTAGCGGCATGGGGAGGGAAATTAACTTTTTCTCTCTGGCAGGGTGAGAGGAACAAGGATGAAAGTATGAGGTTCTTGGAGAGGTGATAGGGGAAGAGTTACTTACCAGGGAAGGTGGATAATAGTGAATTTAAAACAAAGTAGTTAGAGGCATGATGGAGAAAAAATGAGGATTTTAACCAAAACTCTTTGAACTTGGAAGGTTCAGTGAAAAAAATGGATTTTTTCTTCCAAACCAATAACATAACAGAATTGGATTCTGTCTGTGGGATTAGATACTTTACTGTTGTGACAGTCAGGAATTTATTCGCAGGATTGAACTAATCAGCACAAATGGACTCAGAAAGGAGTACTGGCATATAGGGTGCCCTTTGAGTTCCTCTGAAGCATAGTACAGCCACCATCTGTTAGGATCAAGGCAGAGCAGCTTTGACTGATTTCCTGGGATACTAAAAGGCCAAAAGATATTTGTGGGCTGCAGTCCTTTGAATTGCTTTTTTCTCTGCTTCCAACAAGTTCTGGTAGGTACTGTCTTTACCCTGGCATCTAAATCTACATGAGACTGGTACTTCTTTTAGGCTGCACTCTGAATAGTCTTAAAGCAGAGCTCTTACCTATTAGCATAATCTCTGTGTACATTATCCTTTGTAAATGAAAAAAGAATAGTAGAAGATGTGGGTGCGTTATCATATTTTTAACACTTTCCTGAGTCCTAAAGGCTTTTCCCTCTATTGCTAAAGAGAAAGAAATACCTCATACTTGGCTTGTAATTGAAATTATGCTACTATCAGTACAGATTAAAGAACACATAGCAAACAATGTCTTAATCATGTAAACCCAGCCCTGAGAGTTCCCTTTTTCACTATTACCACCCTTTAGTCACCGATCTGAAAACAGCAGAAAAATGATTTGATTTTATAATCTAATAGCTGAGTAGAAACTATTTCCTTCAGCGCTGCTCTTACATTTCTATTTAAATGAGCTGCCCGTGGCCAGGAAGTTCTGCCTCATTTAGAGATAGAACTTATGCAGTGAGACATAGGGCAAAGTAGAATTAAGAGTTCTGGACATGTTTCAAGGCTCTCAGAACTAAGCAAAAAGATATCACTTACAAAAATATGGCACAGCAGGAAGCATACAATCCAGCCAGAGGAAGGTGTGATAGCATCACAGAATCTCTATACAAACTATACAAGTTCTTGTCTAACCTATTCCTACAAGTCACACAATTACAAGGCACATTGCCTCAGAACACCAAGAATTGCTATAAAACTTATTGCATTAGGGAAGTGTTGTCCATGGGCTATTCCACAGCTGCCTAGTGCAGCCCAGACACTAAAAGAACATTCTGGCTAGGGACAGACATTAAAAAAGCCTGAGTCTGAATTGATTCAGTCTTTGCAGGTTAGTCTAACCTGGCTGGGCTCAACCGGTTTCTAACCATACAGACAATCCCTCTGGACTGCGGAAATTCAGGCACATGCCTGCAATGGTGCAGGCTGAAAGCTGGGGGGGCACTAGAGCAGCCCTCCCTGCCCTTGCAGAGTTGAGCTGAGAGGGGTGTGGCCAGGCCCTAGCAGGTCTTTGATTAGGGAGGGGTGTAAATGCCCAGCCTGCCTGCAGTCCCAGGCTTTTCCCTGCTTGCTGCTTAAGGGGCAGGAGTGTCACCAGCCTGCAGCCCTGTTCTAGTGCATGCATCTGTTGATGATACAGTTTTTCACTCTCCCTCCCTGCTTCTGTATACAGTACTGTCTGCACCAAACTGACAGGCAAGCAAGCCAGGTTTGGGAGGGCTGATAGTTGTGTTTCTTTCCCTTATCTCAGTGTTTATCGTCCCATTAAGACTGTTGATTCTATCGGTTGATTCAGCATGGACCCAGCATATGGTGTGCTAGCTAATATACAGACACCTCCTCAGGAAGGGAGAGGGGAGGGGGGAATTCCTGCTTACCAGGGAGTGGTGAGGGGGAGGGGGGGAGCAAACAGGTCTTAAACAGTATTTCCAAGGAAGGACATTAAGTTACCTGTTAATTAGCTCCAAAAAGCCTGTCTTCCTCTGTCTCTCCCACAGCATGGACTGTAGCCAGCATGTGGTCTGCTAGCTAATGCTGAGGTGTCTGTAAGGGATTAGGGAATGCCTGCTTAGCACAGAGTGGGGAGAGGAAGGGGGGAGCAGAAGCCAGGTAGATGCCTGCAGACTGCCAAGCTCCAGCGAGGCAGCAGAAGGGAGGGCTCAGGCCTGCTGTGGAGCAGAGAGCCCAGCTGAGCCCAGAGAGCATTCTGGGATGATGGGGGCCTCTGGTTTATCTTAAACCAGCAAGGGGTCTGGGACATACATTGCATAACTGATTTGGCTCAAACCGGTTTAAGTCTGATACTATATTCAACCAGGTTTATCTCAAACTGGTTTTAGTCATTTGCAAACTGGTTGATGTGCACTGAACATCTGATCTGTTACAGGTTTAAACCAGTTTCTGATCACTTAAGCTGGTTTACATGTAATGTCTGTCCCTAGCCTCTGGGACAGAGTCTCATCTGGTATAATCTTGACATAGTTCATGACAGGGACATAGGCACTTTGCAGCATCTTAAACTGGAGTCCAGTTTTCTCTATCCTCTGAGAGCACTACAGTTAGGGAAGTGCTAGTGGCTTGAAGGCCAAGTTAAGAACATTAATATAACATATTTAGCACTTCCAAAATACTTTTATTGTTTAAGGTGCTTTCCAAACAAGAGGTAATTAATCCTCAATGCTCTTCTCCATGGAGGGAAATGAACATAATATCATCTCTTTCTGGCCAGAAAATCTGAGACAGGACAGTTTGCTTAATACAGGTCAGACTGCCAGAGACACCGTTTAGATTCAACCTAGGGACAGTCTTAAGTTCTTGTAGTATGGAGGCAAGAATCACTCTGGAATATGTGCATGTCAGTATCCCCCCCCCCCCCCCCCACACACACACTTTCACCCCTATAGGGCCCTGTGGTATAGTCCTGTTTGTCCTTCACCTTCCCTTTAAAGATCCTGACACTCTCACACTGTGTTCAGTGTAGCTACACAGGAGTAAAAGGGATGATACAACTAATGTATAAAACTGGAAAAATGTGATTGAGGGTCCTGCAGAACCTGCCTCACAGGACTCTTTCAATAAAGCAATAGACTATTGTCTCTACATGCTCTCTCTTTCTCCTTGTGCTAGATGATTATCAGCTATAGATTAAGATTGCTGTGCCTTCTGTGCTCTTCTGACTCTCGTCTCCTTTCCTCCACTCAATTTTCCAAGTGAAGCATTAGAAAAAGTGCCAAGTACTGAAAGCGCCTGCTGCAAAATGAGTGCAGCAATTCTGCTCCCACAAGCCACTGCTCAAGCTGAGCTCTGCAGGGGAATGGAGTCATGCAGGCACTATAGAAAAAGGCAGGAGAAAATGCCAAGCAAAATTTACTTGAGCAAGCAAAAATTGCCTTGCTGCCTGCCTCTCAAAATTTCTGTGTTTTGCTATATCACCAAGTACAGGAAATTAGCTCAAAGAGCCAGGCTGGGTTTTTCTCTACAACAGGCAATCACTAAATATAAGATTGTGGGGAACCATTAGAGGGAAAGTATAAACGGAAGAAACCACAATAATAAAAAAAGTTGATCTTATAAAGGAAAAAAAGAGCAAGGGGCAGGGACAGATCCTTCTGAGAGAGCATCAATTTTGGTGCAATAATATATGTATAAAAGGGCACAAACAAGTCATTGGCACTGGTACTTAAGGAAGAGGTACTTTGGCTGTCTGCTTCCCAAAAAGTTGATGGTATTGCAGGCAGAACTAATAAAGAAGGTTGGCAGATTTGAATTCTGGCCAAAGCTGTTATAAGTGTGGTAGGCTCAGGAGGAAGAAAGCAGTTTAAACTCTTTACTCCGGGGTTCCTCACAATTAAAGTTGCAAGGCAAATACAACCCAACCTTTGCAAGCCCTGCTCTGATTCTACCCACCCACTTGATATGTTAAATGTATCACAGCTGTAATAAAAAGGCATTGGCATTCCTACAGTTGCCTATACCTATATCTTACAGCCTTTGGACACATTTTCCCCATCACCTTCTACAACTTGCAGCTGCACGACACATTATATTGCTCTTAAGTCTTTGAGTTCTGTACTGCAAACCCAGAGCTTACCACTGTTTTGCTAAGCCAATGATGTCCTCCTGACATGTAACCAGCTGGCTACAGGGAGCAAACATGAGTTTCTGTGGATGTATGGAAGAAGGATTCCGGGAATCATGTTTTCAACCATAAAAACAGAATACTCACAGCCATGCTGTCTGCTAGGGGTGTGTGAAATGGGTCCTATTTGATTTGGATTTGGCCCGAATCGGGGGCAGTGATTTGATTTGTTGATTAGGATCACTGTCCCCTATTCAATTTGGCTGAATCCAAATCTGAAGATTCGATGCTTATTTGGAGAATCAGCAATTCAGCCATAGACACAGTTTAAATGCTTTTTCTACATACTTCGAGGCACCAGGCATGGCTCATGAACACTGGGACAGATGGAGCGTCCCACAGGAGCATGGGCCCCACTCCCCTCATCCGCGTGTTTGGCGGTGAACCCAGAAGTGGACTGGAATTACTTTTAGTCCACTTCTGAGTCCACTGTTGAGTGTGTGCCCACCCCCACTCCTCTCCAGCTCAGTGATCAGCCACAGGGGGACCTTGGGTGCCCTCCCCAGACCCAGGAGGCGCCAGTCACTAAGCCAGGGGGCAGGGGGGTGCATGGTTTCTGACAGACCTGGAAGTGGACTGGAAGTGCTTCTGGTCCACTTCTGGGTCTTCTGCCGGGTGCACTGGAGACCCTCCCATGCTCCTGTGGAACTCTCCATCTGCCCCACTATCTCAGCATCCACGAGCTGTCAAGTAACTAGAGGTATGTAGAAAAAACATTTAAAGCTGCGTCTGGGTCCAAATAGTCGAATCTTTCCGAATCTCTCTGAATCAGTTCAGAGGGTTCTGACTTGATTCAGAGAGATTAAGGGGTCTCCTGATTCAATTCAGATTTGGCCACCAAATTGGACTGAAGCTCCACTGAATCGAACCAGTGACCTAAGCTTCGCACGGACCTACTGTCTGCATGGCAGTTACAATGCAAGACTAAGGATGCTAATCAAAGATCTGGCAATGTACCCACTTCATACCCTGCCATGCAGAGCTCTCTAAGATGCTTGCCAACACCCTAATCACTCAGTGCCCTGCCTCCCAGGACCTCATGGCCTTAAAGGGGTACCTGCTCTTTTTATGTAGGAAGAAAAGAGGCTGTAGGAGAGGGGTCCAAGTATCTGACTGCTGTCAACATACTTCAGCTTGTAGTTAACCAGGAACAGTGGACACCCCTGCAGAGATATAGCAGAAGTTATGGTGCCTTAGCCTAGCAAAATGCTTTTTGCCATGTTTGCTATAACTCAATGGGAAATTTTGGTGTGAGGTGAAGAAGGGGGATTTATGGGGTATGGCTAATGCCACAGGTAGGGAAGACTCTTGCTTTCCTGGGACATGATTGGTTATAGATAAAGCAAACACTGTACAATGACCTTCCATGCTGTCTTACTTTCTTTCTCTCCTTCATAGCTTTGACTTTTCCCCTGACAAATTCACACACACAAGCCAAGCACTAGATATAGTACTACTTTTGCAATTGCATTTGTGATTAGAGTCACACTCTTCTTCCAGGAATTATAATTTAATTTCAAGAATGAGTTTTCTGTGAATAGGTTACAGAGATGCATTGTTATTTCTTATTCCCTTGCGGCAGAAGCATTGGTCATAGATTGCATGAGACCAAGCTAAAAATGGAGTTTAATAATGCTTTCAAAGTATGTATGTCACTAAACAGGCATCAGCGTAGTGCTACAGGGCATGCCTACCCTATCTCTGTGCTGTGTCTAGGGACATCTTTCTTATGTGCTCCCTTCCATGACAACTCCCAGCAATGAGTCAATGTAGACACGTTAGCCCAGCTCTGTGGCCTGATATAGACCCTCAAAGCACTGCTGGGCATATACTCAGTAGGCTTGTGCGAAGCGGCTAGTATTCTCTTCGGATTCAGCTGATTCAGGGAACAACCATTCAATTTGGTGATTTGAATCACTGTCCCAAATTGATTTGGCCAACTCTGATTTGGAGATTCAGCTGCCACCGAATCTCTGAATCAAACAGGCCCCATCCCCCGCCTGCTCTTTCAGCCCCATCAATGGTTGCCCAGTGTCCCAGCACTTAAAAAAAAAAAAAAAAAGCCCCACATGCAGTGGATCCTGCCAGGTGGGGCAGGGGGTGATCTTTGCTGCCCCCCACTGCCCTGTGCTGCATGGGGGGGGGGGGGGGGGGGGGGGCTCTGCCACAAGCCCTCAGAGGCCTCAATGGCTGCTGCAGCAGCTGGTGAGCGTGGGGATTTTTAAGTGCCAGGATGCTGGGGCCAGGCAGGGCAGCCACTGACAGAACTGGGAGAGCTGGCAGGGGTCGGGGGGGTGTCCAGGGGGGTGGGGGGAGCAGACAGGAGATGGGGCGTCTCCCCACTCCTCCAGCTGTGGTCCCCTCCCCACTCCTCCAGCTGCCTCCCCTGCCCCCTACTTACTGGCACAGAGTCCAGGTCCAGCTCCCTGAGGCAGTGAGCGGGGACTGCATGAATCTCTGAATCTCCTCTGAATCAACTCAGAGGCTTTGGATCAATTTCAACCTTTTTATTGGTCTCTTGATTTGATACAGATTTGGAGATTTGACTGATGAATTGGGCTGAATCTCCTCTGAATTTAAATCAGCAACTGAAGCTTCGCGCAGCCCTAGTACTCAGTAGTGCTCTCAGGCAGCTACGCTAGAATTGATGTGAACAGAGAAGGAATAAGCAGGTGGGGCATGTGTTCACAATCATGCTCCTGGGCATGGCATTGAAGCAGTGGAGATGAGTCGCATTTGTTTCACATCTCAGTGTTCTCATTGCTACTTCGTTCCCACCAGTGAAGTTCTAAGGTGGCTACTAAGATCCTTCCTTCCTTCCTTCCGCTTTGGACGCTTCGGACCAGGCTCGCTTGGAGCTACATGGGGCGATCCTGAGCGTAAGACTCCCCGGCTTCCTATCTCTTTTCTTTCTTCACTCTCACCTGTCTAAAGGTCTCTAGCCTCTGTTTATTTCGCTTTCTGACTCTTTTCTTGCTTTTTTTGCAGCTTTTTCCCCCACTTTTCTCTCCTCTCTCTTCCCTCCCCCTCTGCTTCCAGTTTCTTTGTCTGTGAGACGCTTCTTGCAGCCTTCTCTTTTATTGTCTCTTTCCCTTTCTTTCTCTCTTTTTTGTCTGCTTGTTGCGGGGAGTTACCTTTTCCATTAGCCTGCCTTCCAGAGGTGCTCTTAATTACCCCTCCATCCCCCCCTCACCACTTTGTTTTCCTTTTCTTTTCGCTGTTTTAACCCCCCCCCCTTCCCCTGCCGTTTATTTTTTCCCCTTCACCCTCCTCCCCCTTTGTGGGGAGGTCTCTATTATCATTTGCCGCTTGATGGGTGCATTTTTCTTCCCCCCCTCTTATTTTGCTCTATCCACGCTTTTCTTTCACCCCCCAAATCCCTCCCTCCCTTTCAGTGACTTATCTTCACTTTCTGTTTTGGCCACATTCCCAGGAGCTTGGCTTTGAGCTCCTGTGTTTAAGTTTTCTTTTTGTTCCCTTAGTTTTTTTGCTTTGTAGTTAACCCTGTCCTAGTGAGGATGGCTGCTCCTACACCTGGCAGCTGGCATGAGGATGTCTCTCGGGACCTCCCACTGACTCATGGCTTGAGGGTTCATACCCCTCTCCATGTGGGGCTCGAGGTTTGCATGGAGGCTCTAGCTGCGCTCCTGGGATGGCGTACCATCCGCTATGCGGGTCGTGTGAACATGGTCCCGATGATTTATTTGAGCACACCTGCCTTGGTTGACAGGGTGTGTGCTGAGGGCCTAGACATTGCGGGCATCCACTACCCTGTCACGCCCCTAGAGACTCAGGCAGTGAGGGTGGTGATTTCTAACATCCCACCACATGTTTCTGATCAGGAGCTGGCCAGGGGACTCGAGGCCTATGGAGTTCCTACAAGTCCTTTTCGCCGGCTGCCGATGGGAAGCAAGGACCCTCAGCGGAAGCACGTCCTGTCTTTTTGGAGGCAGGTCTTTATGCTCCTCAAGGAGGGCCCCCAGTCTCTACCTTGCTCCCTGAGCCTCACACTCGAGGGTCAGAGGTTTATCATCTATTTGTCTGTGGGAGAGACTACGTGTTTCAAGTGTGGCGGCTCCTCCCACCTGGCTGCTCAGTGCCCTCAGGGCAAGGCGGTCAGACCATCGCCACCTGCAGCAGCGCCGAGAGACGGCGCATTGACTTCTGGGGCATGCGGCAGGCCCAGGGAGGCAGGGAGCTCTTCCTCCCAGCCTCCTTCCACCCCTACTCCATCTCAGGGGACTGGGGACTCTGGTGTGAAACCATCGTCCAGTGGAGAGGCTGGTGTTACTACCCAGGCCCCACCGCCACCTCCCCCATCTGTGGTGCCCCCTGCCCTCAGTGCGGGGGCTCCACCAGCTGGGGGGGCAGGGCAGTCTGGCCCATCCCCAGCACAGGGGCAGCTGCCCACTACCACCAAGAAGAAGAAGAAGGAGGACAAAGAGAGGAAGATGAAGGGGGCCTCTCAGGACGCCCCATCCCTGTCAGGACCCTCCTCGGCCAGTGCTGAGGGACCCCCCACTAGAAAGCCTGGCCCCACTCTGGCTGCCATACCACCCACCCCGTTGGATGTAGCCATCGGCGGGGCAGACTTGGCGGAGGGGGAGGGGGCTTCAGGGGTCCCTCTCCCCTCGCCTGTCCCCCAGCCTCTGGAGTCGGGCGGCGGCGGGGATGGTGGCGAATGCCTCTCTTCTGGTGGCCTGGCCTCGGGGGTGGCGTGAGAGTCTGCTACCCCCTTGGTCATGCCCCAGCCTGGTGGATCAGATGGAGAAGTTGGCGAGATGGAGGTCCAGCTCACTGAGTCTCGCAAGAGGCGTCGTGAGCGGGATGGCCTCTCCCCTCCCAGGAAGACAGGGAATGCCCTTGTGGAGCTGGTCCTTGACTCGGACAATGAGAGGCGGCTGATGCGCGTAGACATTGAGGGTGTCGACGCTGCAGTTGCGGGCGAGCTCCCGCCGGGGGTGCAGGCTCACTGCTCTTCCTTAGGCAACATCCCCCCCAAGCTGGCGGAGCCCCCCTAGGTCCCTCTTGACTATGGGGGACTCCTGTCCTTGTTGAAGTTAACTAAGGGGCAGAAGAACGTAGTGGGACGCATCACTCAGTGGTGCGCAGACCCCAAAGTGTTTGTTAAGGCTGCCAGGGCGGCTGCCAAGCTCATGCAGCAGGATCTGGGCACACGCCAGATGGCCTACCGTTTGGAGAAGCTTGCCCAGAGGGTGAGAGTTGAGTGGGACCTGGGCGGGTCCCTCGACTAGAGTAGGGCACAGTAGGCCTTCCTTGACCTGTCTGTATTGACTTGCTCTGCTCTTGGGTGCTCGCTCTTCCACCTGTACTTTGCTTTGCTCTTCCTCTTCCACACCCACATCCATGGCAGCCACAACCATTGGCACCTTCAACATCAACGGCTGTCGAGACTCGGTGTAGCGTGAAGCCGTCCTGGAGCTCCTGTGACAGAAGAGGCTGGCCGTCGCCTTCCTTCAAGAGACACACTCTGACAGATTCAACCAGGCGGCCTGGCGGGCTGCATGGCGAGGACAGGTGTTCCTGAGCCATGGCACCAACCTCAGCGCTGGGGTCGTGACTCTTTTATCACGGCAGCTGCAGCTTGACGCGGCAGTGCCGCAGGAGGTCGTCCCCAGCCGCCTGCTGACCGTCCGTGTCACCTTCGCACAATACCGCCTGCTGCTCGTCAACGTTTACGCGCCCTCCGATGGCCAGGAGAGGGTTGTTTTCTTTGAGACCTTGGCTGCCGTCCTGCGCGATGCTAGTGAGGATGATGACCTGCTCCTCCTCGGTGGGGATTTCAACTGCACCACTGCCCCGCGCCTCGACTGCACAGGGCCTGAGCCCCCTCTGCCCTCCGCTCGCAAGCTGCAATCTGCCCTGGAGGGGGCAGACCTCGTGGACGTCTGGCAAGCCCTGCATCCTGATGCGCACCAGTACACCTGGGCTAGGATGGGTGCCGGTGGTCTCACCATGGCTCGCCTCGACCGCCTTTATGTCACCAGGCACCACCTGCCACTCCTGTGCAGCAGCCGCATTGCTCCCTCAGGTCTGTCAGATCATGGCCTAGCCTTCAGTGAACTGAGCCTGCTGGGGAGAGCCTGCGCACGGGCACCTTATTGGTGTTTCAATGTCAGCCTGCTTCAGGACTCCTATTTCCGGGACTGCTTTGCCCACTTTTGGCAGAGGTGGGAGGCTGCGAGACCGAGTCACTCCTCCTGGAAGCTGTGGTGGGACGTGGGCAAGGTACAGATACGAGCCTTTTGCCAGCAGTACACCCAGCTGGCCGCGAACGAGACACGCCGACGTATCTGGGAGTTGGAGGAGGATGTGGTGGAGCTTGAGGCTGCCCTGCTGGCCGCTGGCAGTGACGCAGCACTGAGCGAGAGCCTCCGGTTCTGCAGGAAATGCCTGCATGACTTGGCGGAGAGTGCGGCCCGTGGTGCGAGGATCCGCGCCCGCTGCCAGGAGCTGGCGGAAACTGATGCCCCAACCCACTTCTTTTTCAATCTGGAGCGGTGGAGGGCAGCGAGCAAAGTCTTGGATCATCTCAAGACTCGTGAGGGCCGGGTAATTACAGAGCTGGGTGAAATACGTGAACATGCCGTCGCCTTCTATCGTGACCTGTTTGCGGCCGAGCTGTCATGCCCTGAGGCCACACGGGAACTCCACGTGGGTTTACCGCATCTCGATGCCCTGGAGGCCGGAGAGCTTGAGCGGGACTTGTCCCTGGAAGAGCTGGCAGCCGCCATGGCTGGTCTCACCTCCAGCAAAGCCCCGAGCCTCGATGGGTTGCCTGCTGAGTTTTACAAGACCTTCTGGCCTCTCCTTGGCCCCAGCCTCCTGTGCGTTTTCCAGGAGAGCCTCGCTGACAAGTTCTTGTCGATCAGCTGCTGCTGAGCGGTGCTGACCCTGCTGCCCAAGAAGGGAGACCTTGGCTACATTAAGAACTGGCAGCCGGTCTCCCTGCTGTGTGCTGACTATAAGATTCTGGCCAAAGCGCTGGCCACCTGCCTCCACGCAGTCATGGCTTCTCTCACTGGGCTTGAGCAGAGCTACTGCGTGCCGGGCAGGACCATTCAAGACAACCTGTTCCTGCTGCGTGACCTACTCACAGCTAGCAAACTCTTTGGCCTTGACGTTGGCCTCATCTCTCTGGACCAGGAGAAGGCCTTCGATCGGGTGGGCCATGCCTATCTCTTCCAGACTCTGGAGGCCTTTGGTTTTGGGTCCCTCTTCACCGGGGCCCTCTGGGTCTTGTACCAAGACATTTCCAGCCTGCTCAAGGTGAACCGTGTGCTTTGCACTCCATTCCCCGCATGCAGGGGCATTCGTCAGGGGTGTCTGCTGTCGGGCATGCTCTACACCTTGGCCATCGAGCTGCTGCTGCACACGCTGCGGCACCGCCTGAGTGGTGTGGCCCTGCCATTGGCCACGGGCCCGTCCGTTGGCCCTCCTCTCCGGCTGTCGGCATATGCGGATGACGTCACCATCTTCCTCAGCACCCAGGAAGACATGTGGGCCCTGGCAGATTGCCAGCGTACCCGAGCGCGCCTCCTCCGCCCGCATCTACTGGACCAAGAGCGATACTGCGAGTGCATGCCCCTCTCCACATCAGGGTGGAGGACTGCGCGGGGGCTCTGGCGGACCTCCCGGGTAAATTCAGTGCCCATTGTATATTTGAGTTCTCCCAGCCTGGTGAGGGAGGTGTGTGCGGTGGGGCTGGAAGTCTCAGGGGTCCACCACTTGGTCACACCCCTGGAGACCCTGGCAGTGCGGGTGGTGGCCTCCAACATCCCCCTGCACCTGCCAGACTGGGACCTCACTAACACATTCGAGTGCTATGGTGTCCTCACCAGCCCCTGGTGCAGGCTGACCATGGGGAGTATGGACCCCAAGCTGAGACACGTCCTGTCCTTTTGGAGGCAGGCATTCATGCTTCTCATGGGTGACACCCAGAAACTGCCTCCCTCCTTGATCTTTGTGTTGGATGGGAGGTCTTACGTAGTGTATTTCTTCCAGGGTGGGAATTCATGCTGCTGCTGTGGCAGCAGCTCCCACCTAACTGCCCAGTGCCCATTAGGGCAGTCAGCCGGGGCACTGGCTGCTGCACCTGCCCGGGAGGATGGTGCATCCACCTCTGGTGTGAGACCCTCATCAAAGGGTGGGGTTGGGGGATCTGCCAAGCCCCCCCTCAGCCCCTGCTCCATCCAAGGGGCTCAACCCCTCTGGCATTGGCATGCCACCCGGGGGGGGGGCCTGGGACACCCTCAGGTGTCTCCTGCCCCTGTTGTGGCTGATGCCCTGCCTGGTGGAGGGGCTGGGGAGTCCTCCCAGTCCCTTTCTGTCCCAGTTTCACCCGGGGTGGCTAGCGTCTCAGGCACTGGGACCCTGTCAGGTGGAGCACCAGAGACCTCCCCTCCACCTCCCTCCACCCCCACCTCAGCCGAGGTGGTGGACCCGGAGGTGGCGAATCCCAAGCAGCCTGGCCTGCCCCCTATGGGGGAGGTGCTGGCTACTCCCAAAAATGCCAAGAGCAAGAGGCAAAAAGGAACATCTAAAGGAGCTCATGCCCCTTTGGGGCCTGCCTTGGACAGCACCGGGGAAAAGGTAGCCAGGGAACCTGAGCCCACTCTGCCTGCCCCCCCAGAAACCCTGCCACCTCACACCATGAATGAGGGTGTCCCAGAGACGTCTGGCAACCCCTCACCCCCATCCCAGCTAGTGGGGCTTGTGAACAGCAAGGCAGGGGGAGAGTGCCTGCCTCCCAGGCAGCAGCAGTCACAGGGGACAGCAGAGTGTCCTGCCAGCCCACTGCCCACTGAGGCTGATGAGGAGGAGATGGAGTGCCTGGCCTCTGAGGGCCACAAGCAGCCCCAGGAGCGGGATGACATCTGCCCCCCAAAGTGGATGGGGATCAATCTCCTGGAGACGGTCCTCGACCCAGATACGGGGCGGGGCCTGCTAGGGAGCCTGGCCATTGAGGGCACTTTCACCGGTCTCACCGGGAAGTCCCCTTCCAGAGTACAGCCCCGCCGGTTCTCAGTCGGCAATATCCAGCTCCTACTGGAGAAACCCCCCTGGGTGGCCCCCAGCTATGGAGGCCCCCTCAACCTCTTGGACCAGACCAAGGGCCAGAGGAACGTGGCCAAGAGTATCTGGCAATGGTGCCCGGACCCCATGCAGTTTGTCCGCGCTGCTAGCGACACGGCGAGGCTCATGTGCCGGGACTCGGGCACGCATCAACATGCCTTCCGGCTCGACAAGCTGGTGACCCGGGTGAGGGAGGTGTGGGGCCGAGGCGGGCCCACAGAGTAGGGTAGGGCAATGATAGGCCTTCCCCGGTCTCTGCGGTTTTTGCCCGGATCTGTCTCCTTCTTTCTGCCTATACCCTGCCTACCCTTCCTCTCTCTTCTCCTGCTCATGGCGGTTACCACAATTGTCTCGCTAAACACCAATGGCTGCAGAGACCCGGTGAAGTGGACGGCCGTCCTGGAGGGCTTGCAGCAAAAGCGACTGGTGATCGCCTTCCTCCAGGTGACGCAAAGTGACATGCCCATTCAAGCCTACTGGCACGCTGCCTGGAGAGGTCGCTTGTTCCTATCCACGGCACCAACCTCAGCACAGGAATGGCGACCCTTCTCTCGCTGCGGCACGACTCAGCGGTGGCACTAGAGGTCATCCCCGGCTGGCTGCTGACCGTCCATGTCACCCTGGCACACCAGAGCTTGCTCCTTGTCAATGTCTATGCGCCCACCAATGGGAGAGACAGGGTTGCTTTCCTAGAGACCCTGGGCGACCTCCTGCACGACGCCAGCGAGAAGGATGACCTGCTCCTCATGGGTGGGGACTTCAACTGCACCGTCGATGCACTGCTAGACCAGATGGGGCCGGAGCCGCACCTGCCTTCTGCAGGTGCCCAACTGCCCTCTGCTGCAGCCTTGTCTGAGGTGGATGGCCCTGGGGAGGCAGGCCAGAAGCAGTCTGTCTGCTCCTCTTTGAAGGGTGGGCCACTTGCCACTAAGAAGAAGAACAAATAGAAGAAAGTGGCCAGTTTCCCTCGCAATAAGCAGCAAGTGAGCTCCGCCACTGTGTTCGGGAGTTGGAGGAGGATATAGCAGAGCTTGAGGTGGCCCTGCGTGATGCTGGCAGTGTTGCAGGGCTGCTCAAAGGTCTTAAGCTTTGCAAGCAACATCTGCAGGAGCTGGCAGAGAGCATGGCCCAGGGTGCAAGGTCCATGCCCACTGCTAAGATCTGCAGAGACCAATGCCCTGACTCACTCTTTCCTAGGCGATGCATAGGGAGGGTATAGGTGGGTTACATGCCGTCCTAAAATTGGCCCTCTCTGGCTGGGGAGTGGGAAGAGCTGGCCAGCGTGTCCCTGAGAAGTGCCAGAGGCACTTCTGGTTTTGCCGGAAGCACTTCCAGTTTGCCACTGGTGCCCTCCCAGAGCCAAGAGACAGCAGTTGCCTATGCTTTCAGCCTTGAGAAATGATGAGCCATGCAGAAAGTTATTGATCATCTTAGGACCCCAGATAGCCAAACATTCACAGACCCTGTTGAAATGTGATGCCATGCCATTGCTTTCTTCCAGGAACTGTTGGCAGCTGAACCAATTTGCCTAGAGTCCACTAGAAACATATATGGTTGCTTCCCAAGGCTTTGTTCATTGGAGGCTGTTGGTCATGAGTGAGAACTATTGTTGCAGAAACTTGTGGCTCCTGTTGAGGGCCTCACCTCAGGCAAAGCCCTGGGCATCAATGGGTTGCCTGCTGAGTTTTATAAGAACTTTTGGCCTCTTCTCAGCCCCTGCCTCCTGCACATATTTCATGGGAGTCTTGCAGACAAGACCACACCAGTCAGCTGTCATTGAGCAGTTCCCACCCTGCTGCATAAGAAAGGGGAAGAACTAGTGGCCAGTGTCCCTCCTGTGTGCTGATTACAAGATCCTGGCCAAGGCTTTGGCCAACCGGCTGCACACCATTATGTCTTCTATCATCAGCCCAGAGAAAAGCTGTGAGGGCTCTTTGGTCTAAACCTCAGGCTTGTCTCCTTGGTCCAGGAGAAAGTGTTCTACCAGGTCAGCCATGACTACCTTTTTTGGACCCTAGCAGCCTTTGACTTCAGGTCTATCTTCACCTCTGCCCTCCAGGTCCTGTACTGAGACATTTCTAACCTTATGAAAGTGAATGGCACACTGTGCCCCATTCCTGGCCTGCAGGAACATTTGCCAGGACTGCCTTCTTTCAGGAATGTACTACGTCTTGGCCACTGAGCTCCTAGCCCATGTGCTGCAGCAGTGCCTGACCAGCCTGACTCTTCCATCAGCTTTTGTCTTGGCAGGCTGCCTGTCAATCAGACTGATGGCATACAGAGATGATGCAACTGTTCTTCTTAGCACCCAGGGTGATGTCCAGTCCTTGGTCGACTGTCAACACACCTATGAGTGCATTTCTTTGGCTCATGTAAACTGGACCAAGAGTGACACTACTTCTCAGTACTTGGGTCAGCCCCTACACATGCCTGTGGGTCTTACCCAGCATTGGGAGGGCCTCAAAACCCTGGGGGTGTTCTTTGGGCTGTCAGTCTTCTCTGCGTGGAACTGGGAGGACCTTTGTGCCAAGGTGGAGGCATGCCTACAGCAATGGCACTGATGGCTACCCAGCCTCCCCTACCATGGGTGGGTCCTCATTGTAAATAACTTGGCAGCCACAATGTTGTGGCTGTGTGCTGTGTTAGACCCCGCCACCAGACTTGCTCGAGAAGCTCCAGTGACTTCTTGTGGATTTCTTCTGGGATGGGCATCATTGACTCCTCTGAGCCATTTTTTATTTGCTGGTGGCTAAGAAGGGGCAGGGATTAGTTGACCTAGTGGGCAGGGTGGCTGCCTTCTGCCTGCAGGCCATCCAAAAGCTCCTTTACTGCAAGAACCCCCTCCCCTGATGGCAGCTAGCTCATGTGTTTTTTTGCTGGGTGGGAGGCCTCAATTTTGACCAGAAGTTTTTCTTTATGGATCCTACCCTCCTTGACTAGGGTGTCCTCCCAGCCTTTTACTGAAGCCTGGCATGGTCCTGGTGGGCTGACTTCCACCTCCTGCGCCAGGTCAGGTGTCTGCAGTTTCCATGGTTACTGCAGGAGCTCCTGATTTATAACCCAGCCCTACAGCATGGACTACGAAGCCTCACTTTTAGCAGCCTTGTTGAGTCTCTAATCCAGTTGCATACCATCTGACTGGGACAGCTCTTCAACATGGCCCAATTGGACTGGTTGTCAGCCGAAGCTCTGGCCACCCACTTGGGTACGTGCTTGTTCTGCTACACTCCCCACCTCCTAGGGGACATGCAGGCCATTCTCCTGGCAGATGTGGCTGCTGACCTGGAAGACCACATCCAAGCACAGAGAGCCCTCCCTGCCAGGGATGTTCTGGGCAAGCCCTTTCCACGACTGCCCATTTTCCCTGTTGTAGACAGTGACCTAGGTGGTGGGCCCAGCACCTTCCTGGTTTTTGTGTCTTCTGACAGCCATACCGGGATCTGCTTCAATTCACTCCCCCAAAAGGTCCTATATATGTGGGTGATTCGAATGTCCCATGCCCACATCCTTGCCACTCATCTTGATACGATATGGTGGAGGCACACAGCGGTACTGGCAGTCATGCCAGCCTGTGCCACATGGTGCACACTTTATAAGCCCTGCATTGCTAAAAAACAAACAAATGACCTCCAGTGGCGGTGGTTACACAGAATACTAGCCGCTGGCACTCTTGTCAGCTACATGGACTCAGCTGCGTTGGCAGCCTGCCCCTTTTGTCCAGGGGGAGTGGAGGAAGATGTTCACCAGGCCTTCCTCGGATGTCATCTGGCTATTGCCACTGTTTGCTGCCCTCAGTGTTTTGCTTGATGCACTAGACTTGGATCTCTCAGAGACCACTTACTTGTTCTACTTCCCGTACTGGGTGGCTGATGCGGGGGGTGTCATCTGCCTAGCCAACTTGTTACTTGGCTAGGCTAAGATGGCCACCCTCAAGAGCTGCAGGAACTGGTTCACTGAGGCCAGGTCAGATGCCCTGTGACTCTTCCAGTTTTTAGTCTGGGCGCACCTGTTGCTGGAGTTTGAGCATGCGGTCCTCCAGTGGATGGTTCCCACCTTCCAGGCACATTGGGCCATTCAGGGGTGCTCTGCAGTATTGAGGGTGGCTATTTAGTCCTTACACTGTGACACTTCCCCTCCCACCCACCCCCTCCTCCCAGGCTACTGGCAAGGGCCCTAGTGGATTTATGTGGTACTGGATGTTTTTGCTTTAGTCTATGAGGGCAGACCTTGAGAGCTAGCCCCAGGCTCTGTTTTCTGCACCTGGGCTCCTGTGTGGTCTGTCCTTTGTTGTATTGTTACCCCCTTTTCCCTTAATAGATGTTTATAAAAGTCAAAATCTTTCTGTTCTTTCTTCCTTCCTTCCTTGGGTCCTCCTAACTCTTTAGGTCCTCCCTGTGCATGTAAATTGATGAAACTATAGTTGGCAAAGCCCACAAAGGCTTTTTGTTTTTGTGTCTCCCTCTCTCAGAGGGAACCTGTGATGCACTGTGGTTGGGGGGTGTGGAGGGATCAGACCTTGTCTCTATCAGTCATCCACTGGTAACTGCAGCAACTCATCAATACCCTTATAGATTTTAACTCGCTCTAGGCGGGTGACATATCTGTCATGTGCCAGAAGTTCTAAGGAGATCAGATATGGATACTGTCAAGTTGGCAGGGACAACTGAACAGGTCTACCTCTGTATGAGGTGGACCTGCTCTTTTTAAAACTTTTTTTTCATCTCTGGTGGGGTAGACAATGTCATGCATCAGCCTCTGCACAGTCTTGCACAATATATGCTGCTCATGGTAGAAATGGAAAATGAAAAAAAAAACCCAGTACGGTTACAAGTACAATTTTTGTGCACAGCTCCCCTGAACATGTGGTTAGTCAGATGAACTTCAACTTTGCCCATTGCCAATGGCCTATACTCAAAACTGTTGCTTGAAGTATCTACCTCCATGTAGCTGAGGGTGTTCTGGATCTATTTCTATTTCCATTGATTTAAAACTAAACTTAAGAAGAAATGTGCTTCAGTTGTCATCATCTAAGCTGGAAAAGAACAAAGATAAATGTTCATTTTTAGACAAAACTACATGAAAACCTGTCATTTCCTGCAACAGATTTAGGAAAAAGAGAGTAGGTTATTTGTTTTCCTTTACTGAGCGGAAGTAGACTTTGAAGAGGATATTTTTTCCCCAGTTCTGTCTGACAAATTTATTTAGGTGAAAATGACTAACAATGGCAACTGACATCATACAAAGTTGACCAATAGCAATGCTCTGGTTCCTTGAAAGGTGTTTCAAATTGTACATAGAATTGTTAGACCAGGTATTCAATTTGGAGAAAATTCCTCCCTCTGTCACTTGTCTAGCTTATCTCCCCAACTAATAACAGATTGTCAGTGCTTGTGAGGAAGAGAGAGCTTACCAGCCTGCCCTCAGGTTTCTCCTATGCTAAAAATCAAAACACAAACAAGACCCAGTAAAATTGCATTTTTCTTTAGTGGTGATGTATGTCAAACAACGAACTACAGAACGTTGTGGGCCCCTTACACTAATTTAATTTCTGACTGCATTTTTATGTAGTACTGACTGGCATGACTCATCTCAGAGAAGATCACATATGCCTATACCCCTAATCTTCTCTTGAGTGGCCTGACTTTTCAGAGAAAGAGATTTTTGCCTGACTGACGGTAACTCTCAAATGACTACAAATGAACAAAAATGAGTCCATTTCCATTAAAAACAGCGATAATTTTAGAATCTACTGACACTCCTTCAAAAGAGTTCAAAAAGAGTTTCTGAGGAAAGCAATGAATGTCCCTAACACTAATCATTCTGCTTCTCTTTAAGCCTCTGTTTAACTTACAAAAAGAGAATCCTCAGCCAAAAATTATAAGGAAAAAAAAGTTAAGGTTGTCAAAGGAGCAGAAAAGAGATGATAGAAAGTGATGAATAATATTAAAGAACATCCACTTGGCTCAGAGAACAAAGAGGAAACTCTATACTGTGTTGGGGTGGTGGTGGTATTAGGGGTTGAGATGCTTCCTAGAACATAGGACTGGATAGGAACCCCCTGGGTCACTGAGTTCAGCCCCCTATGACTGCAGGTAACCATGCAATACAATCTGTCAATGAGGGTCCACAGGAAAATCTATTCCAGTCCAGACCTCCCACTACCCTAAAATGTTTATTAAAAAAAATCAAAACAAAGAAACCCTACAATGTGCCACAGGAAGTGAGCAGGAGGAATAAAGGCACCCTCAAAGCTTCTAGCTTCCACTTGTCAGTCTGTTTACCTGGGTGAAGCACATGCTGTAGGAAACAACAGAAATTCTTGCTTAATATTTTAGTTTTTCTAGAGTGCCAGTGGACATCCAAACAGCTATTTGAAAGGTAGTTCTAGGGAATCAATAGTCTTTTTTATCGTACATTTTTATTCAGGGGGATCCACGCTGCTTTGAATCAGAGTTGGAATCAGGGATGTATCATTTAAATTGCAGTCTCATTTTAATTTGAAATGTTAAAGGCAATGACATTTTTCCAGGTGGCAATGAGTGACACAATGAAATAGGCCATGTTATTTGCTACATCACTGCTCATGAAATATTGTTAGCTGGGTGCAGATCACCCAGCTGTTAACATTTCTTTGGGTCACCTTGAATCCATATTTCCAGAGTAGAAAATACTTTCTTTTTACAGTTTAAGGGCAAGCCACTTCAACATATGTGAAATACTTGGTACAGTATTTATTTATGGAAATAAGAACTTAACAAAAGGATGCAAATATTATTCCTGTGATTTTAATCATCATTCTTTAGGGAACCAACTTGGCCCTTTTTATTCCCAGCTCTGATTCTCTTGGAAGATTTTTTTTAAAGGCAGGTTCTATATTTTATTTTGTTCTATTGCATTGTATTATTACATATATTACATACATGATACAATATGATACTCTTTCACCAAGCTGGAACTTAAAAAAAATATTTAACTCCAGCCTGCAAGTTCTCATGATTTTTGCAGTCTCAGCACAGTGATCAAAGGCAAATTGCAATCCATCCAAGAGAAGCAAATCCTTGAAATTAAATAGTTACTAAAATAATCCATTTGGAAAAAAAAAGTATTTACCCGTTTTAGTGATTGAGAAGCATTGTGACAGACTCTGGAGCTTTGATGTCAGCAAAGAGTCAGCATGGGGGAAAAATGAGGGTCTACTACTTAAAATATGTCCATCATTCCAAAGTCCTCCTACAGTCTCAGGAAAACTGGAAGATTCTGCTAAAATACCTACCAATATCAACATTTCCATTGTCACCACTGGACTTCAGACCCATTATTTCCCTTAAAAGACTGGGTAGTTCACATTTCTCTTTTATGCTATGGTTTGTCTTTGCCTACCTGTAGGCAAGACAGCACTGCATTGGCCGCACTGCACTTCACATTACATACTGTTGCTGTCTTGACAGTTATAAAGTCTAATTCCTCAAGTTTTGAAATATAATAATTTACATTTCACAGAAACTAGCAGGCCCACCACAGAAGTCATGTTTTGCTAGCATGTTTTGTGTATATTAATCATTCGATAACCTCTCCCATCAGGGTGTAGACAGAAGTGACAATATCCACCTGATCTGGCCACAGAAAGTGGTCTGTAGCTATGACAAATGCATGGCTGCAGATCACTTCAAAAATGGCCAATTGGGTGAAAAGCTGACCCCTCATTGCAAGAGGTGTCAGAAAAAGATGTTTCAAAACAGAGCATCTTCTCTAACTTCTGTCAGCCTGCCCCTGTTTTCAGAATGGAAAGGGAGCAGAAGGGGTTCAGTCTGGGGGGTTTTCAGCTCCTGCTGGAGGGTGGTCTGGCTGTATTGGAGCCCTCCAAGGTGTGTGAGGGGTCCAATTCACTCACCCCACCCTCCAGACTGGGGAACCCCTAGCATGAGCTCCCTTTGTACCCTTTCCCCGCTCCCACTCTGAAAACAGTGCAGGCTGGCAGGGAGCTGGGGCCATTGCCAGGGGAAACCAGCTGCAGCCTGGCAGCCAGCAGCTAGATTCCCCTCTCCCTTGGGCTCAGCGTGAACTTCTGTTTATTTCAGGGGATCTTTGTAACTCAGAACGCTTCCTGCAAAGTGCTCTCAGTTACAGCGGGGAGCTGCAGTTCTCTCTGCACCCTGATACTAACTTGACAGTGAAGTTTTACATCGAAGAGGTGGGGAGGGGAGAAGTAAACCTTCATTCACAATTCCACACTGTTTTACTGAGAACTACGTGCATGATCAGCAGGGATCCTGGTTTTCTGTTTCGCAGATTCTCTGATAAGAACCCACAAATCCTCTGGTTAAAACCCTCCAAATCCATGTTTTTCTGTACAATGAAATGCCACAATATACATAGGTATTAATTGAACACAATGTTTTATTGATATATTTTCAATTTGAAAGCAATTTGGAAGCCTACCAATGCCTCAATCACTACAATAAAATAAATTCTAAATACCTATAAGTTTTGGTGTTTGATTTTGATTTTTTTTTTGTCATGGAAAATCAGACCTCCTCCTGCTCCCTTCGCTCACCAGGATGTGGGTCCAGCTGCTGCTGCTGCTCTCCTCCCCCCCCCCCCCCAACTGCTTTGTGGTACTGAGTAGCACTGATATGCTGGTGGCCTACCCATGCCATTGCCCCTTTCTCCCCACCCACAGCCTCCTACCCCTGCTGGTGCCCCTCACTCCCCACACCTCCAGCCCTGGCAGGGGGACTACCAGCTGCCAGGGCTATGGGGTCAGGGACCTGGGTCCACAGCCCCCTGCCCTTTGTAGCAGTGTCAAAGCCTCAGCTGCTGCCTGTGGGAGGTGGCAGCTGCTGTGGCGAAGTGGAGCACAGAGCCCAGTTCCCCCTCCCCAATGGATAGCACAGCCGAAGTAGAGCCCGTGGCGGGGGGGAGGTATGGGCTGCCTTTTGTGGGATCAGGTGGAGAGAAGCCTGTTCCTCACAATTGCATGCACTCCTAGGGTGGGGCATGAGGGGCATGTACCCCCTAGATTTGTGCATGGGGCAAGGCTGCATGTAGGCTGCCTGCCCTGTTGCCCTCCCCCCAGGGCCTCTCTGGTCCAGTGAGCAGGACACCGTGTGGCAGGACAGAGCCGGGCCGGGTGCTGCCATGGCAAGGTGCTCTCCATGCCACCACACCCACTGCTGCCCAGCAGGCAGGGGGCACTTCATGGCAGTGCAGGACTCCCACCGGCACTGGCATCCTGACAGCCTGCAAGGAGAAACTCACCATTTCTCATGATTTTGTACTTTAAAGAAGAAAATCCAGGTTTTTCCCCTTAAAATGAGGAAATCTGCGTTTTACCATGGCAAACAAAAAACCTGGATCCCTGGTGATCAGATACAAAAAAAATCTAAACCTTGAACAACAGGTTAAAAAAAAATGTTTCTTGAGGAACAAGAATCTGAAAGCACTGGATGCTTCGTTTCTTAGTATGGGAACCTTTAAAAGACTTAAACAACATGCGAAGACAAGAGGCAGCTTTAATCATTTGCTTTGCTTCTGCAAACATATTTTTTGCCCCTGGTAGCAATGGCCCTTTTATATCCTCATGACATCCAGTCTGTACACCCTTTTATATGCTGGTTTGGATAGGGATGACCCTGCCTCAGGCAGGGGGTTAGACTACATGACCTACAGAGGTCCCTTGAGGCCCTACTTCTCTATGATTCAATACTCTCTTTTAGTATGTTGCTTTGCTCATGCTTATTAAGGTGATGTAGGCATTGTAGGCCAGGGGCTACTCTTCACTGCATTTCAATTTCAAATCTTCAAATCTTCAGCAGATTTATGCAGCAGCAGTCTCTTTAGACATAACAGGCTCAACTAAGTGCTTAAGGGAGGAAAAAGGCTTCTTGAGTGTTTTTGTCCTGCTTAGAAAACATTTTTCAGGAAAGCCCTGCTGTAGAAGTTCTCTTGCCATGCTCTTCTACAGTCTAGCTATGGTTCATGTCTTTTGGATATGACAGAGACCTTGACTTCCTTATAATTGTTGGCAGTCTTGTCTTTGCAGACCTCTGTTTTAGACCTCTCACCCCTTCAGAAATGGTTAAACAACAACTTTGTTCCCAGTTAGGAACATTGGAATTATTCCATAGCCATAAGCAATAATCAAGCAATCAGTTTCTGCACTGAGGCTATTTCTCCTGTATTTACTCTGGGATTATTACACACACAATGGCTCTGATTCTGCACTTTCTAGCATCTTACATAATCATGTGTGTACTGTGCAGAGTGAGTGTAAAACAATACCAGAATAGAAGCTTTATATACCTACTTCCTGCAGGTGTAAGTGACTATGCAAAGTGAGAGGCTGTGGGAAATCAGATCTACTGATCCAATTATTCTTATCCCCTTCTTTAGGCAGTGTATTTTCCTCCCATTTCCCATATCAGCTAATGATCTGTACCTAAGTAATCCTGCTGAAGCCAATAAGAATATTATTATGCCTTCTCCTCCTCCTCTTCCATGGGCTTGGAGTCCTAATTGCCAAGAGTGAGGTTAAGCCACAGGTAAGAGCTTGAAGATGTAGTTTGAAGAATCAGTCATTGCTGTAGTACTGCACAATTGGGAGAGCGCAACAGTGGGGCTGAGATTTCCAAGTCTGCTAGTTTAGCACGGGAATTAAGTCCGGCACTTTTACCTCTTCATCAGAGTACCCTTGGTAGTATATTGTAATGGTTATGTATAGGTTGCAAACCTCTAGTATAGCTAATATCCAATTTTAGTTTGTTTGATAGTTTTTGAGCTAAGCTGATTCAGAGGCATAACAGGGCAGGTCTTTGCTCTGGGTAACAGTGGTGCATAGGGCTGTGGTGTCTGTAGTGCTCATAGTGGCAGTTCAGTCAGCCTCCAGCTATGCCAGCAACTATTTTTGTCCCTTTTTCCCAGCTCCTCGGGCTAGTGTCCCGGTCACCTTTCCCTCCCTCAATTCTGCTACTGAATTGGTTTAAATATCTGAATGACAAAATGCTTATGAGTTTGAAGCCTCCTTTTGGGCCAGCTGCCACTTTGTTTTATTGTTTGGTTATGGGAAGAAAATAAACAAACCCTATATTGTTTTCTTAGGCCCCAAGGTTTTGTCAGAGTTTGCAACAGGACTGTGACAGGGCCCTGTCTCAGCTGCTGGCTTACTAGATAGCAGATGGTCCATGTGAGCCCAGGGAAGAAGAAAGGCATGCAGCCTCGCTTGAGGGGATGCATCCCCAGCTGTTCTGTATCAACCTGTGCCAGGTGACCAGGCTATAATCTGACCACCTGGCACCCTGCCAGGCAGAAGGGATGCACTGATTGGTCTGGAGGCCAGAGGAAGATGGCTAAGAGAGAGGCTAAAAATAGAGGAGAGGGGATGCACCAGGACACAAAGAGGGGGCCTGCATGTTTCCCCTGCTGCTGGAGCAGAGCATCTCATCACTGCAGATACTGCTAAGACAGCCCATGCTGGGGCCCTCACGTGGAGCAGCACAGGTCAGGGCAGGTGAATGACTGGAGGATCTGTGCAGAAAGAGTTGGCCAGTGCTGCGTGGCTGGTGTAGGACCCACACAGAGACAGCTAGGACCAACCTCAGCTATGCAACACCCTGTGAGGACACAGGCAAGGGAAGCCTGCAAACCAGAAGCAGCCTGCCAGCAGGCACAGAGAGCTATGTTTGATCCTCACATAGTTCCTTTCCTTCTAGGTACTAAGTGGAGACCCTGCTCACCATCAAGGTCCCACAGCAACCCCTGAGTGGAAAGGGGTGGAGTGGAGGCCACACAGAAGCCCAACATAGACTCAACTGCACCAAATCCACCGAGGGACCACAGGCACCACCTCTCCATAACTGAATATTCTTTTTTTTTTTTTTTTTAGAAACAACAAGTTGTGGCAGGCGAGAAGAGGAAGGTGCGTTGAGACCAGGTGAACAGGGCATGCACACTTCTCATCCCCAGCTTTTACAGATGTAAACCTGTCACAGGGACCATGGGCAAATTCTTACAGAACTTTTTATCCAAGGATCATAATGCACTTAAACATTAATTAATACAGCCTTGCTAGTGTTTGTGCAAGCTAGTAAGCATCAATTAAAATTCTGATCTAATAATGGCATTCTGGGATTCTATATACTTCTAGTAATTCCAGCTTGAATTTTGCTCTGCTCAATTTGTCTACAAAGTAGTGGCTAGGTTATTAGTTCCTTATGAATAAGTAACTATGGCCGCAATCTATAGGGCAACACCAGATTACATGGGCATGGTATTTGACCCCTGTCAAAAACCACTCTAGACTTACATTAGTAATGAATTAGTTCTATGGATTCCTGTCAGTCTAAACCATCCAATTTGAGCATTTCTAGGTATTGGGAGGAATCCTGAGGTTATTGAAAATCAAAGGGAATTTTACTAGTGGCTCTCAGGAGATGAGGATTTCACCAACTGTGTAACTGTAGTGAGCATCATACAAGACATCAGGATCAGAGTTTGTTGCTGTTGTTGGGTACATATTCAGGCTATCGAAGCAATGGCCAAACTGGCTTAGCTTAAGGAGTAGGAATTTGTTAAGACTAGAAGTGAAAATCCCAAAACACTACAAGGAAGACATTTCTCATGGCATTCCTGACTCAGTGGGCACATCTACATGAGATGCTGATGGCGCAGTAGCTCATTACTGAGCAGTAGCGTTGCATGGCAGGAACTGTGACATATGCAACCGTGCAATAGTAACAAGCTACTGCGCATTCAGCATCACCTAAAAGCCACTCTGCGGCACTACTGTGCTGTAACTCAGGTGACTATGCAGTCATTTAGTACTTGTTTACACACCTGAAAAGCTGTGCTGTAGTTCACATTTAATCTGCGACTTTGTGACTGTTTTAGCAAAGTACTTGTCAAATTTGTCATGTCTTTGGCTTGGAGATTGTGTTAGAAATCTGCAATCGGGCTTCCTTGAAAAATTCCCCAATGGGACTTCTTAATGGTTTTACATGAGACACTGACTAAGTATTCATTACTGAACAGTCATTTAGTACTTGTTTATACAAGTTTGTAATGTTTATATATGTACTAAATGACTGCTCAGTAACAACTGCTTAGTTAGCATCTCGTGTAAAACCATTAAGAAATCCCATAGGGGTATTTTACAAGAAAGCCCGATTGCAGAAGATTTCTAACACAATCTCCAAGCCAAAGAGATGAGAAATCTGACAAGTAATTTGCTAAAACAGTCACAAAGTCATAGACTTAATGTGAGCTACATCGCAGCTTCTCAGCTGGTGGAAAGCAGTTTGGCTCCACTGAAGATCATAAAGTGACATTGATTAACGACAACAAGGATCTGCCTCTATATATTAATTCAATGAAATCCAATTAAACAATGAATTTTCCAGTAATGAAACTGCTGTTAATATTGTTCATTAATGAAGCCACTGTTAATATTAATTTTAATGAAGCTGCTGTTCTCTAATGTGTTCTAATCAGAGCTGTGCAAAACTTTCAGAATAACGTAGTTCAAATTCACTGTAAACTCAAAACTTTGGTTAACTTCAGTGAAAGGCTTAATGAGATTTACAGACTTTTTGGGCAAAGCTGGGCAGAATCTTGGTTGAAACCTGGCCCCAGTAGACCATTCTGTGACACTCAAGTATAAGCCACTCTTTTCTACATACTACCTGCCTGCCCTTTAACTCTTTCACTACCTCCAACCTTGTTCAAGTCAAACTTCATACTACAATGAAAGTCACTGAAATCAATATTTTTGAGCATGTTTTATCTAGATATTCTGTCCTTCTTTCCATACTGGTCTAGGTGGGTATATCGGATTCTAATGCTTAATTCTGTCTCAGTTGGGGGAAGGGGGATTGTCCCCTCACCCCCCCTTTTAAAAGCTCTACTGCTGCTTATTCAATATTCATTTCTCCTTGGTCAACTTCCAAACCCTGTCACAACCAGGAGAACCTCCCACTGCATTCAACTTCTGCCAGGAATATGAACCCAGGGGGTGGTCAGGACCCATCAATACAAACAATTTAGCTAAACTTTGATGGGAATGATCTATTAGGCCAAACTCTTGAAATTCTGAAGCCCAGGAGACTTCTAAATCTAAGCCCAGATCCTTACAAGCATTTAGGTGCACCACTCCCATTGAAATGGGAGGAGGAGAGAGAGAGAAAGAACATTACCTTGGTATGCTTTCTGGATCTAACTTTCACATGGAGCTAGTATTTGAAACAAGTAGGATTCTTGTGAACCTTCAAATAAAATCCTTTGTTTATTCTTGGAAGTGCTCAAACTTTTCTTAATTACTTCAGCCTACAGCTACTTAATATGGTTAATTAAATAATCAACTAGACACATCCTGTTTACTGCTTATTGTGATTTCAAAAAATCAAATAAAAAAAGGAAACATAGTTTAAGAGCTGTTAGATAAGCTTTTATATGTTATTACAACAGTTCTCTTGGAAGTTACTAATCACAATTATGCAAATCTTAATTAAGGTAATTATTGTTCAGTTTCTATTGAATTGGGGGAAAATAATCCAGTGACACAATCAACTGTATCATGCTATGTCAGAAATTAAACCACTACATTTATTTGAACATGTCATTGAAAGGCTTATGGTACATTTGAGCCATTATATAAAAGAGAAAGTGCCTTCACCTGTAGCATAGGAATAGGGCAAAAGGCCACAAATATGACAGATTTTCAGGCCTCTCGAGCAAGTTCAGCTATTTTATAAATCAAAATAGCTTTACGAGCTGTTTCTCAGCTGAGAATAAGTAGACACTGCTCTTCAACTATAACCCAAGTATCAGGGACAGCCCAGGTGGCAATACAGAATACGCCTTCATACCAGTATATCCTGGAGGAACTTTGGCAAAACATCAGCCTGCCTTGCTTTCCTTATCTGGTTATTTCAGGTACTGGGCCTGATTCTATACGATCACCTCTTCATCATTTATAGTAGGCTTATAGCCTGCTCAGCGTAAAGTGAAGAGGTGATCACAGAGAATCAGACCCAGTACCTGAAATAACCAGATCAGGAGGAAGATGGGGTGGATTCAGCAGTGGCTGGTAATCAGAAGGGGAAAGCAAGGCAGACTGATGCTCCACCAAAGCTCTAACCAGTCTTGGAAATTATCTTTAAATATGCTGAAGAAAGAAGCTAAAATACTGAAAATGGACAAATAGTTGTGAAAAAAGTCATTTTGGAGCCAGCCTCCATGGGTATATGCAGTGACCTCCTCTCCATAGTTCAGAGGCATCAGAAAGGGTCCATATAATTTCACTACAGACCTTTTATCTACAAGTATTGTATATCTGATCTTTGAGCTCAGCTGGATATCACCACAGGCAAACAGGTCACCTGTTTGTGCATGTGCGGACAGTGTGTACAGTAAGAAGGATGCCGGTGGTTTGGATTTAGAATGGCTGCCCCGAGTCTTCAGGGAAGCCATTTGGATGACAGTACTGTCAAAAATCAGGTATCTGCAAACATGTTCTGCAGAGGAAACACAGCACAATGAAATCTTGCTGGGAGTTGCTTGGATGGATGTGAGGTTGCATGGTAAAAAATCTGGATGGGCTAATATGCCAGGTTCACTCAGACACTGTCAAAATGTTCCAAAAAGTGATTTGGTTGGAATAAGTTTGTAGGGTTTTTTAATATACATATGACTGCTGAATGACAGCAGCACTTCCATGTAGAGACACCTTTCATCTACAGCTTTCAGACATCTAATATTTTCACAGTGCCCCTATTAGACAGGCATAGTCATTATTAAACCAGCCTTATAGATGGAAGGACTGAAGCACAGCAAAGTTTAACAGCTGGTTCCAGCAGAGGCATACCCAGCCGGCTCTGCCCCCCCAGGGGCTGGCAGCACATGGTACAGGAGCTGTGGCCAGAAAAGGAGGGGAAATGTCACCTCTTTTCATTGCCAATGTGTGTCAAGTGGCTATTTAAAAATTTTTTTGGTGGGAAAAAAAGGAAGTGGCACCTTCCCCTGACAGCAGCAAACCTCCAGCCATTGCTTCTGCACTGTGTATCACCACTGCTGATCTGGTCTCTGCTGCCAGAGCTGGAGCCCCTGTTGGGATGGTGCAGGATACAGGAGGATGAGACACAGGGGAAGGGGACAGGAGGGTGAGGCATCCCCTCTGGATCCATTCCACCTTCATTAGATAATGCCAAGGCTTAAGTCCTGCTCACCCACCCATCATTACACTACTGGGTTCCAGGTCACTCCATGGATTAGTCTGAAAGATTACATTACTTTTTGCTAGAGAAGCTTAAAGTTGCCTCCAGAATTCATAATAGATGGATTCAATTTTCATCTCTGCCAGATTTGCAGTGTAGCCCCTGGATGAATTGTTTGATCGCTTTATCTGAATTCCTTTTCCATGTATTTCTACAGTAGCTAGCACAATGCAATAAACTTTTAGATGGGACCTCCAGGTTCTACTGTAATCCTAACTGAAATAATCAAGTAGTCTGATTCCCAGGGTTTTGCCTTGTTTACTAAAAAGCACTCTCTCCTGGAGACAGAAACAGAAGCTGAGTCATGGCTGCCTATTTCCTTCCAGAGATTAGAATAGGGTCCAGGAGTCCTGAATCCCTGTCTCTGAGCACTGGGCAACATTCCTTCTGCATTGTTTCTGTCCATTATTTGCATGCTTTCACATTTTTTCTAGGCATTTTGATGGCATTTACTAGGGATGACCTCATCTTATCTAAACTCCCAGATTTTGTGGAAGTCACAGACCCATCTCTGTTAACTACTGACTTTATTGAGGATTAGCACCACACACAGTAGAGAATAGCAAAATATATTTATCCTTTAGGCTGTTCAGCTTGCTTTGTTTGCATGGAATAATGTCCAAGTATTGACATTTTACCAGTTCTAGAGAACACTGAGAAGGAGGCCGCTGTAACTATCCATGCTGTGGTCTCTCCTGAGGAAGTGCTGCAGTTTCTTTTGAAGCATCTGTTGAGTGAAATAATGAACCAGTAAGCTTTTGACTAAAATCTCAGTCCATTGTTGTCCCTCTGGCTAATGTTGCATTGTGTGATTATCTAGTAAATTCTGTAATTTCCGTCCAAGCAGAATATTTTTAGCACAAACAGTGTGGTTTGCTCCCTTCAAAGGGCACAGGGTATAACTCTGGGAGGGCAGTGGTGAGCAATTAAATTTTAACAAAGACATGCCATTTTTTTTCTATATGTGTTGCACCAGAGTTCAGTTTTGAAAGGTAAGTTGTAGTACTAGTTACCAAGTCAATCAGTGTATAGAGAACACTTCTTTCTTAATCTTTTCTGCCTGTTTCTCCAGTTCTTCACTTTACTCCAACTGCTAGTTAGTGATTTGAACAAAGTATTTGGTCACTCCATAGACCTGCGGTCAAGGAGTGTGAGAAGTTGAAAGCAATGTTTTCAGTTGTCTTAAAGTGAATTCAATGCAAGTGAAAGATGCTAGAATAACAGGTCTGGATCTGAGAAACACTTTTTTCACATACCCTCAGTGCAGCATGTGTAAGGGGATGTGAATGATTCCACCTCATGGCCCCACTAATGCAACTCACTTCTGACCACTCACAGAGGTGCACGGGCAGTTTAACTTTCCAGGCCTGTTCAATAGTTGACCTTTCTAGTAGTAGCAAGGCTGCAATTTGCTGCCAAATTTGTTGCTGCGTTAGCCAACAGAATCAGGAAGCTGCATGAGGAAAGGAGGCTGACATTTCCCTGATTCTATTATAGTTTTTAATTGGTGTGTAATTTTTTTTTTTTTTTACTTGCAGAAGTAGCAGAACCTTAAGGCTTGAGTATAATTTGCAAGGTGTTAACACATGTGTGTTCAAATGTGTGTGAGCCTATGTAGATAAAAGGTGCATATTTCAATATAGAAGTTTAACACACATTCAACTAGTTAAGTGACATGGTTTAGCTAACAGCTTCCAAATTCTGGGCTGGAAAAAGCATTCCTGTTAATTTTCTTTGGGTGAAGCTGATATCTTTTATTAGACCAACTTAAATAGTTGGAAAAATGTTCTTAGCAATTTTTCGGGTTTAAAAACCCTTCATCAGGCTGAGGAAGCATATGCAGATGGTCTGTGCTCTTCCTGGATGGAGTGGTAAAGCAGCCAGAGGCCAGTAGGTATGCAAGGCCAGTCAGTGAAGATTTTCCAACTATTTTATTTGGCTTAATCAAAGATATCAGATTCACCCAAAGAACCTTGCCTGCCTATGTCCTTAGACCAACATGGCTACAACCTGCACCCCTGTATTCATGTTAATTTCTAATTTAACAACAAATGATTAATGAACTTCATTTTTTGTGTTAGGGATAATGTTTGAGATATCTGCTGCTATTAATTACTATTAATTACAAACATTTAGACTGAGAGCATCTAAGGATACATCTTTACCATGGTGGCAGAGTACTCAGTCATACTGCTAAGGAAATAAACCTCATCTGTTCATTTTGGCTCCATGCACATCAGCCCTAGAGATGCAGTGGCAGAATGCCCTAAGTGCATTCCAAACAATCACCCTTCAGCACTCGAGAAACTCAAACCTTGAGCAAGTTGCCTACAATGCTTCCAGGATGCTCTCCCTGCCTTATTTCCAGGGAAAATGCAACTTCATTAACAAGCGTGCTGCTGCTAATATAAGAAAGAGCAAGTGAAAAAATCCTCACTGCAGTGAGCACAATTAAGCCTAATGCAATTTTCAGTCTTTTTATGACTGTGACTACAGCCCACCTTTGCTTTCAATCATAGCCCTCTCAATCCCTTTTCACAAGCAATGGAAATCTCTCTTATCATTAGAAATGATCAGTTATACCACTTAACCTTAAGCAGCATGAATTAGGGCCAGATCTATTGCCCACCAGTCAAAGGCAAAGCTCTTGCTGGCTTCAGTAGTTGTTGGATCAAAATACCAATGAGCTAGCCCTGAGGCCTCAAGAGCACATATGCATGTTTGCTACAACAGGAGCTTGGTGTTCTACCTGTTTGGAGAGGTGGGACAGGTCATTTACCTTATTTCTGCCTACTCTCTCCCAACCCCAAACTGGTAAAAAGATTTAAGGACTCTTTCTCTGTCACATGGATCATTTTCCCCCAGAGAATTTCTTACAGAAGCAGCAGGAGCAAATGCTTTTACCGAAAGCTGTAAGAACAAGTGTCTAGGAAGCCCCATTAGGAAGACATAAGTTCTTCACCCTCCAGTGAGAAAGAACGAAAAATATCTTGGAAAATCTGTAGTAGCTGGTGAATATTAGATCCAAGCAAATATGCAGTCAATACTCCTGAACCAACTTTTTTATGGCTTGCATATTAAAAGGCTAAAGATTTCTTAAAGAGACATACACTAGTTAGTTTAGTTATATACTAAATAACCCAATATGAAAGAAATGCAAATAAATTGATTTATTTAAAAGAAAAAGGGTTGTTTCTGAAACTTAAAAAGTTAGGTCTATTCTTCTTATTACTTGTGCCCTAATAATGCTTGAAGGCTGTGACTAATATTGGGCCCTATTGTGCTAGATGCTATATGTGCTGAAATAGGTACCATCAATGCCTCAAATAGTGTACAGTCTAATTAAGCATAACAAATGACAAAAGGAAGTGTAAGCAGATGCCAAGAGAAGTGAAATAAGTTGCTTAAGTTTATGCGATAGGTCAGCTACAGATATAGAAACAGAGCCAAAATTTCCTGAGTCCCAGTCAAGTACCCTGTCCTCTAAATAAATCATACCTCTTCCCCATTTTTTTAAATCTGGAGAGCAGAAAAGTAAATACATATTAATGGACCCAAATCAGTTAGCACAACCTTGACAGGGTGACTGTGGTAAGAAAAAAAAAGTGTAATTTATGTGATAGAGATTCCCAGCACAGGTGTATCGCTCAGATCTCAAAGCAGCTGTTTTCCAAACTAGCATGCTGACAAAACAGAAGAAAAAAACAAAGCAAGTCATTTTGGTGGTATCCAGACTTGTCAGCAGGATCTCTCTTTCTTTGGAGCTGCTTGGAAACTGTCATCCCTTTTTCTTTTTGCTTTGCGTCCCCCACACTTCCTCTTTCCCTCCTCCCCCTCCCCTTTCTTTTTTCTGCCTCTCACTTTTCCAACATAGCCAATGTTGGCAGGTTCTTCCTTTGATTCTGGACTAAAAACAAACAAAATAAACAAAACCCAGAAGCACCCAGAACATACATTATGCTTACTGGGCACATCTACAAGTGTGCTTTAATGTGCAGTAGCCTATTCTACTGTGTATTAAAGCGTCACATCAAAAACAGTGCTAATATCCTAATGTACAGTAGAATGAGTCTACTGTGCATTAAGCATCAGTAAAAAGGCGTTCCCTTTTGCAACTGTGTGTTAGGTCAGCCTAATGTGTCTTTATGTAGTACCTCATATTAGAGGTACTAAACTTAATGCACAGTAGCAAAAGCACATTAATGAACATGTAGACATGCCCAGTTACTGTACTTGTTACTAGTTTTTAGCCAAGTGAGCACTTATGAAATCTTTAGACTAAATACTTTGAGGCAGGTATTGTCTATTTGCTGCATGTTTGTAGAGCACCTGCCATAAAATGGTCCTAGTCCATTACTAGTGCTGCCTCAGAACAAACAATAGCAGCAATGCCTTGGCATGTCACTATCATTTTTTCATCTGCAAGAACCCCAAACCTAGGTCAGTTGGGAAACTGGTTTTCAATCCTCGAGGAAAATTTCAATGAATGCAAGAACAATCACAACTTTTTTCCCATTTTCACTAAAACTTTTTTTTCAACATTTTCTCCTATTTTCACTGAAAACCTGTCAATCTAAAACCCAAACCAGAAAAACTACCATTTTTAAACCCAAAGATTTTGGCCTTTGATTGCCAGGAAATGAGGTGTTCTGCTGAAACACAAAAATTGTCAACAAGACATCTCTTTTCCCAAGATACTGTGTTTGGAAAAAAGCCCTTTTTTCCTTCAGAAGTGCATTTTGATGGAAAATTTTTGACCAGCCCTATAGATGAAGCATATCCAAGTTTTGGAAAACAGGAAATTAATCAGCTGTTTAATATTGCACAGCAGTCATTCATAGCCATATATGATAAGCAATACAGAATAATATTGGTTGAGGCAGGCAAATGTCTGGCCCCATCTAGCAAAAAAAAAATTTAAGCATGGGAGCAGCTCCACTGTAACTACTCCTGGGCCTAAATGCTTTGCAGGACTGGAGATTAAATTAGAAATTCACCTAGTAATTGGAGCAAGTACCCGCACTGGGGGAAAAATCATGCAATATTTGGCAGAAGAGAAAAAAAGTAAAAGAAAACAAAACCCTTGATTTGAAGGTATACTGAAGGTATACTGTGTAAAGAAAACAAAAGGGCCATGTTGAATATACTAGACAAGTTGGTAACTTGCTTGGAATAGTCCTGAAGTTAATGGCAGAACAACTGCAAGCTGAGGGGGCAGTGGTGCTTGCAAGCCTTTTGCTGGAGTTTAAGCAATGGCTTAAACAGTGGCTTTGGGAAATGAGTTGTGAAAATGATAGCAGGCTGCAATTTGAAGAGGACAAAAGAATATTTTGCTTGCTTTTATATCATACCTGGATCAATATTTTATTCTGTTCTTTTCATGCTGTGAATGCACTGGCCATTGTCTGTTTTGTCATAAAAATCATTGTTTTTCCAAATTCAGAATGGTTCAGCTAAGTGGCAGGAGCCCAGCTGAGTAGCAGCAAGCATTGTCTTTGTTAAACTTTGACAGACAGGAACAATGTTGCCAAACTGTTGTGCCTCATTCCAGAACTTCCAGCTCAGCACTTTTCAAAACCTATGTTATTCAGTGACACCAGTGGACACTTTTTTGTGTTTTACACTCCATTTTTTTTTGTTTTTTTTTTAGAGGCAAACAATAGATCATGTCATTGCCCGACACAGTTCTCTGTCACTTGATACAGCTGGTTGGCAACAGCCAGTGGGCAGAAGTTGCCTGAGGTCTATTTCACATTTGTTTCCCACCAGCTTGGACTTTCTATCCCAGTCTTTTATTTAATTTTTAGAAAGTCAAGACTCCACAGGCCAGACATACTAGGAAGAACTGGCATATCCCAATCTGCATACATCTATCTATTCCTTCCTGTTTATGGAACTTTCTTCAGATTCACACAGTTAATTTAATTATTTTTTCCAGTATTCCTGTGGCAGCAAGGCTACACTCAGGTTTCAAAGAAACTATAGTCACATTGAAGGATCATTAACCCATTTGGATACTGAAAAACCTTTCCTTGATGCAATATTTCTAAGGTCGGCTAGGGTTTTGAATATTGGAATCACAAATACAGCGTTATAGGAAAAAAGCTGAAATATAGATGCTACAGTGAGTTACATTAACATTTCACTGCTGGTGGCTAGGTCCACACCTGGCAAGGGTCCCAATGAAACAAGGTAAGTGATGTAAACCTATGCTAGGTACTTACATTATACCTATCCTATTTATCCTTTCAGTAACCAAACTGAAAAAAAAAAAACATTATTCATGCAGCTCAACCTTTTTTTCCTCATACTATATAACGTATACTATGCTACCTGTAATAGTTTGCAGGAAAAAATGTCTCAGTTGAGACTAGATACTTACTAAATGTGTTTCTTCCTATATAATGAGAAATAAAGCTAAATTAGTGGGGAAAAAGTTGGGCTGACTGATGTTAGAACTGGAGACATTCTGGTCTTCTCCATTTTTAAGCAGGGACGCCAAGTCATTTCATATTTTATGATAGTTGGGTTATGTCCGTTGTTGAGTAGGGCTAATTACAGACATTCAAAAAGTGCTAGGTGGAAGCTCTTTATCGTGCTTTACTTAAAGCTCTTTAAGTTAGAGTATAAGCGAACCAAACAGACATTCACTGGTGTGGGGGGAGGCTCAGAACCTGCTTATCCTGCCTACTTGGGGTGCTCCTACATGCCTCTCAAGGTTAGTGCTAGCAGAATCTATGTATTCCTGTACTTACAGTTGTGACTTACAAAAATATATATTTTATTAGCTGCAACAGATTTTTTTCAGTGAAATGAATACATGAAAAAAAAATCAACCAATTTGGGTAGAACTAAACATTTTGTTTTACTTTAAATATTTCATTTTGGTTTTGGGATATTTACCTTAAAAAAGATTTAAGACAATTATGTAATGAAATAATTTTAATTTATAAAATTGAAATGAAACACTTCAGTATTTTGCAATTCCATCATGTACACCCCCTCCCCAACTCAGCTATCTGTCAAAACTTTTGACTAGGTTTTAACCCAAATTCACATAGTGTTTTGGTTTCTAGAAACCTTATTTTTTTGGAATATTTTCTGATCACTGAAAAATAATTCACCCATCTCTAATAAAAGGCCCCAAATAATGGCTATTAATTAAATGACAGGGGCCAGCTGGTCTATTTTTTCAGCTAATATAATATATATCATTTTCATAAGTCACAGCTGTAAGTAGAGGAATACATCAATTCTGCTAGCACTGAATTTTTAGACAAAGCAGAACAAGTTTCCCACTTACTCACTGTGCCTGATGCATCTAGTACTGTTGCTCATTTTATGAAGGGGGAAGAGGAGGGAGAGAAATGGTTTCTGACTCATTGCAGGAGTCTTTGGAGCATTAAGTGTAAATTAAAACATCTGCTTTCAAAGGAAGGAGGCCTGATTAAATAAGTATGGAGCCCTTGGCACCTCTCAGATTACAAAGCCTGGCATTAGGCAGGGCAGACTAACTTTTGTGCTGCTGTTTTATTGTATCTTTAGTCTGTCTTCAGTGTTAACTAGGTTCTGACAGGAGGAAGATTCAGATGGCTCATTTTTATAATCATTATAACATGGACTCCTGAGAGGCCAGCTATAGGGTGTACATCCTGATGCAGAATTGCACAGGGAGAGAGAGTTTAATAGCATTTCTTGCCCATTACACAGAACTAGGCTACAATGGTTTTGGCTTCAGTCTATTAAAAATTCATATTTTGTATTGCTGTGATTCGATCCTCATTTATATAGCAAAATGTGAACTCTTCCAGGGCAGCGTGCTTGCACAGTCACACAGATACCCTAACTGGCTGATAAACATCTGCTTCTGACAGCTAGCAAGAGAAAGCAGAGAATGGTGTTTCTAATAGCTAGTTTCCTCAAGCACTTACTTGAGCAACTGTCTCAGGTGCCAAATCTATCTGATTTGGTCCATTTAGAACAGTATACAGCTATGGAGACTGCCTTAATGCTGGTGAAGAGCAACTGCTTCTTGTACATATACCTGCTTGATCAAGAACAGAGATTGGATCTAGAATTAAACAAAGGGCAGGTATTTTTGGAGGGGTCAGGGAGGGAGGACTCAAGTCCATAGCAGGTATGCTACTAATTCTTTGCTATGTTTCATAGATTTGGGGGGGGGGGGTGGTTAAGGGCTTAAATCTTGAGGACATATGATTGCACAATAACCTCAGTTTCTAGTTCTCCTGGTTGGGCAGAAACTGAGAAATGGCTCCTAAAGTTTCAAAACCCAGAAGCCAAGGTCTGGTCTATACTACCAAGATCTGCTGACAGTTCTGCCATCAAGCCTACACTGAAAGATCCCCTTCAGTGGCAGAAGAATGTTTTCTGCTGTCAGTGACACCATTTCTGCCACTATATAGCAACCTGGGGAAGGCCTAGACACTCCTTCATCAGCTGATACAGTACTTTAGGCAGCGGGTGTCTTCCCAGAACACAATTCCCACTCTGGGGACACAACTGCATTTGAGTAGCCACAAAGAACCACTGTAGATACATTGTGCTCCAGTAACTAAGGGATGATGCCTGCAGAGCCAGGTGAGCAAAAACCAGGCCCAAATCTCATTATTTTTAAGACATCATCATGAGTTTATGGTCCCAATTCATGATTCTGAAATACTTACAGGGACTAAGGACAGAAGTTACACACAAACCAGTTTATAGATTTCATAGATTTCATAGACATTAGGGCTGGAAGGGACCTCGGAAGATCATCGAGTCCAGCCCCCTGCCTAAAGGGCAGGAAGTCAGCTGGGTTCATAGGATCCCAGCAAGATAAGCATCCAGTTTGCTCTTGAAGGTGTTCAATGTAGGCGCTTGAACCACCTCTGGTGGCAGGCTGTTCCAGACCTTGGGGCTTGGACAGTAAAGAAATTCTTCCTTATGTCCAGCCTGAAACGGTCTTGTAGTAGTTTATGACCGTTCGACCTAGTCGTCATCCCTTGGGGCACTCTGGTGAACAAACATTCCCCCAGATACTGGTGGTCACCCCTGATAAACTTATAGGTGGCCATCAGATCACCCCTGAGCCTGCGCTTTTCCAGGCTAAAGAGCCCCAAGGGTCTCAGCCTGTCATCGTAGGGTCTGCTTCCCTGGCTCTTCTCTGGACTCTCTCTAGCTTCTCCACATCCTTTTTAAATTGTGGAGCCCAAAACTGGACGCAGTACTCCAGCTACGGCCTCACTAAGGCTGAGTACAAGGGGAGAATGATGTCCCGGGATTTGCTTGAGAAGCATCTATGGATGCAAGCCAGCGTTTTGGTCGCTTTACTAGCCGCAGCATCGCACTGCAGGCTCATGTTCATCTTGTGGTCAATGATGACCCCCATGTCTCTTTCTTCCATAGTGCTAACCAACATAGCACTGCCGAGCCTATAAGGATGCTGCGGGTTTTTCTTCCCAAGGTGGAGAACCTTGCATTTATCGGCGTTGAACACCATCAGATTCTCGTCCGCCCACTTGCTGAGCCTGTCCAAGTGATCAGAAACTGGTTTAAACCTGTAACAGAACAGAAACTTGGTGAACATAAACCAGTTTCAAAATGGCTGAAACTGGTTTAAGATAAACCCGGTTGAATGTACTATTGGACGTAACTGATTTGGGTCAAACCAGTCCATGAAACTTCTGTCCCAGTCCCCTTCCTGGTTCAGTTAAATCACAGTCCCCCAGCATCCCAGCATGCTTTTCAGCCCTGGGCTGGACTGAGCTGTCTGCTCCAGAGAGCAGGGCTGGCTCCGACTCTCTGCTCCCTAGCTAGAGCAGTGAGAGTTGGCTGACAAGAGACTGGGGAGGGGGGCAAAACTGACTGGGGAGGCATCCCAGGCTACAGCAGGGGGACTGTACCCCCTCAGGCAAACTCTGGCTGGGGTCTGGGGCCAGGAGTGGGAGGCTAAATACCTCTTCCCCACTCAAACTTCCTGCCAGCTGCAACTGTGGACTAAAAATCCTAGAGGCACCTGGAAGCAGGAAGAGAAACCCTGCAGGGTCCTGCTGATGTAATTCTGGACTGCAAATCCCATAGACCTTGGGGGCAGCAGGAAGAGAAAGTGAACACACAGCCAGAGATCTGTGCTTTAGTGCCCCCTGGCTGCTGGCCTGAGCTACTGCAGGTATGTGGCTGCATTTCCTGAATCAAAAGTAACTGTCTGTTCACTTCTGTTTCAATTTAATTTGTGCAGTTTGGACTAATCTGCAAAGACTGAATCAATTCAGCCTCAGGCTTTTTAACTGTGTGTACCTAAACCAGGGTGGGAATTCCCTATTATAACTATCCTGGTCCATCTATAACTATTCTTTATCTTCCTCCTCCTGTTCTCTTCCCCCCCCCCCCATATTTAACCTTTTGTTGTTATCCTTTGTTTAACTAGGTAGGAATCAAATTGGTCTCCCCAGGGCTGGCTGGAATGTTAAATGCTGGTTGTATACATTTTATATGCTATGCTGCGTTACATTTAGTTGGGGCTTTTTTTGTTTCTTCACTGTGCTTTGATGTCTGCCAGTAGTCACTGTAAGTAAATAAACTAAACAAACTCTACTACAGCTGCAAAAAGAAACAGGTGTTTTTAGTACAAATGAAAAGAAATCCTGCCTTTTTAGCATCACTTTCTTGTACTGAGATATAGAGACTTTGTACATGCAGTAGTACATAAGAGACACTGGTTACATGCAGACATTAGAAACATTAGGAATGTTTTTCCCCATCTTTTTGTCCCTAATCAGTTCTTTTTCTTTCTAAACCAAATCCTTTGCAATGCAAACATACAGGAAGTATGCAACAATTTTAGTAGAATATCAGATGCCAAAGCTTAACAACTCTATTGTGTTATGTGTACAAGAAGGATTGGCTGGATTTCATATACACAAAAACTGGCATTGAGAGTTCTCTCTCAGAGGATAGTGAATAAAGTGTAAAATTTGGCACTAGAATTGCAAGTGAGATATGAACATCAAAGGTGTAACAATGCAGCTGGGCACCCAGGGCAGCTGTGCCACACTACACCAGTGGTGACTTCTGGCTGCCACTGTGTGGCTGATGTGGTTATGCAGTTGTAGTAGAAGTGGGTTTTTTCTACCTCCCTCTCCTCTGCAAGTCAGTGCCCAGGGTGGTTGCCCTATTTATACTACTGATGTCCATATGTTTGCCCAAGTTAGTACAGAAGAAAAATACTGCTGGATAGTGCAAACAGAAAATAGTATCAACAGAAACACTGTGTGTACAGAATTTGCATAGACTTTTCCTTCCTCTGTCATTAGCCCAAAGTTTAAGAGGCCAGTTCAGATGCAGATGAGTGGAGAAATGTCAAAAAGGCATGTTGGGAGAGAGAGGACTGATATGAGGGCTCATGAGAGTGCTTTCCTGGTACATGTCTATGGGCAGCACTCATGGGTGACTTGTGCCTCCAGAGTCTCTGTAGCTTAGACCCCCAAGGGGCCAATTGCCAACCAGGGATCTCCAGTGGCTGATTGCAGCACCAGCAGCAAAACCAGAAGTGCCGCCAGCACTTCTCTCAGTGCCACCAGAGCTTCTTTAATCTCAGAGGAGGGGAGGCACCAGCCAGTGCTTCACTTGGTGCCCCCATTCCCCAGCTGGCAAGGGCCAACATCAGGGGGGTATGTGCTCCCCTGTGCCTCCCTTACCCATTGCCTATGGCAGCACTCTTACACTTCAGCATAGTTGACTGTCAGACTCCATCAGTTGCTTATACGATGCAGGAAAAGATGACACGTTCCCTGGAAACTTGACTCTACATGTTGGTCCTATTATTGGATTTTCACACTTATTTAAAAATAATTGGGTTGCTTCAATAATTCAAGCACTTTTTTCTCTTTGTTTCTGGGGTCCTGTACATGGCAACAGAATTTCAATGAAACCCAATCACATCTTTGAAAACTGAAGAGAGGAAAATGCATTCCACCTAATGTTATACCTGTATTTATTGCCAGGCCTGCAGTGCAAACACAAAAGAAGGCTGGTTGTTCATCCCAGGCATTTTTCACATTAAAAATAAAGACAAGCCAGACCTATGGAGGCTGGTCTTTTCTTCATAAAACAGTGTCTTGGCAACACAATATTTGTACTTGCTTATTTTGGGGGTTTTTTGTTTTTTTATTTACAGACTACCCCAATTACCATTCAGTCTTGCCCTAATCAGCCATTTGGTCTCTTGATCAACTGCACCACCGAACCTGCATCTTGTCTGAACCTGGTTTACTGAATTCCACCACAGGTTTAACAACTATCATTCCTCAACCAAATTCTCTCTGGAATATTCTTACACTAACATCAACTTTCTAGATATCACAATCCACATCTGGGATGGTGCCCTGCAAACCTCTATATATTTAAAATCATGGCAGGTGGAGATCACAATACTTGCATCCACAAAACCAGAAAATCTCCCAGACATCAAAAAAGATTAATCTGAAGGCCTGACTGCAGATTACATTTGCTCTGATGAGAATACTTGCGACACCCACCTTGCCAACTTGAAATCCACCTTTATACAACAAGGACACTCCAGTGGAGAAACAGAACATATCTTTGAAGAGCCACCCAAATGCCCCACAGAAACCTCCTACAATACAAAAAGAAAACCCCTTGGGATTGCACATCTCTAATGGTCATCTATCATCCACATTTGAATCAGTTAGAAGAATCATTGACAGTTACACAACTTGACAGAAATATTCTTTTCTCCTGACTCTTGACTTTCAAACAGCCCCATAACATGTCTCAACTCATTATCAGAAGCAAACTCTCTGCTGATCAACAAACATTAAACTCAACACTTGAACTAGAGGCAGAGAAGAACTAGGAGCTAATGGGAACATACATTTTCTGACTCAGGCATCGTGTATTTGTCTGCTATACTCTAAATTAATCACTTTGGAGTAGAACATACATAGGATCTTCCAAAAGTGAAAACATGACCCAACTTAACCTACAATATAAAAGGGTTATAGAGATCTTGCATTGTCAGTGACTCATGGAACCAAAAATCACCATCTAGTTATTCTTGAAAGGAGCCAAGCACACATTTCCACCTGGACAGTGACCAGTTCATTGGCTTGTATGGTGACAAGCCATACATGTATGTATGGCTTTGTATGGCTTTGTGATTGCTTTTCAATGAAGTTTCAGAAATCTGCATTGTTCTGCAGAGGAAACATCTGAAGCCTCTTGCCAAAGACAGCTTGGCATCTCCCAACCATTATACCATTGTTCAACTTACAATACATCATCTTACAATTTATGGTTCAACCTAACCTTTTGTTCTAAAGCCTTACTTTGTAACTGAAGCCAGGTATTTGGTTACAATGGACTCTTCTATTTCTTTCAAGATTATTAAAATCATTACGCCAAGGTGTGCTTTGACTAGATCTAAATGACCAGTAAGCTACAAAGCTTTCAGATTTCTGTAACTACATCATAGGCAGAAGCAGTCTTAAAAGTAACTGAATATATATATTTTATTTTGATACAGAAATAGTATTTCAAGCCAGAATATAGATATGGAAGCTTAAATACAGGACTTGTTCCTGTAAATCTGTGGGAGCTGAGTGCATACATGGCTTGCCAGACTTCTCTCTCTCTCTCTCTGGTTCAATGAAAATGTACTTAAAGAATTCAAAGTAAAAAAGATCCATCTGCTTCCGTTCCCACCCCCCCCCAAATCTTTGCTAGTTCATATTATGGGGCTTACAATACTCTCCTAAAGCAGAGATACTCAACCTCCAGCCCACTGGCCAGATCTGGCCTGCAGAGCCATGGCATCCAGTCCAGAAGGCTCCCCAAAGGTCAGGAAATTTGGTGTTGGGGAAGCAGTGGCTATTAATACTGCTACCCTTCACCTGCTGCCAAATTCCCAAGCTCCATGTGGCTGGATCAGGGCTAGGCTGAGACCTCTCCCCCACACAGCCAGATTGGAGCTAGGCTACACCTCCTGCCCCTTGAGAGGGGCAGATTGGGGCCTGGCCACACCCATTTTCCTCCACACAGATAGGTTGGGGCTGGACCATACCTCCTCACCCTGCACAGATGGATCAGGGATGGAATGCTTCTGTCTCCCTGTGTGTGGCTGGATCTGGCCCACTGGCTGGATCCATCCTGTGGATGGACTGGGCCCTGTCCATCCAGCCTGCAAGGCAAAAAAGTTGAGTACCACTGTTTTATAGCAAGCCAGCATGGGACAGAATACCACAGTGCTCCAAAGGACTCTGCATAGGCAATGCATAATGAGGGCTCGGGGGGGGAACATACCCCCTCCCCCGAGATTGGCCACTGCTGAAGCCACCGTTGGCTTCTGTGGGCAGTCACCACTCGCATCCACCCCTACCTCACTGCCGACATGGCCAATGATGTCTGTGGGCAGTCCCTGCTTGCTGCTCACCACCCCCTCCTTTGTGGTCCCCACCTGCCACCACTGACATGGCTGGCAGTGGCTATGGGCGGTCCCTGCTTATCGCTCACCGCCATGGTGCCCCCCCCAGTTGCGGGAGGCACCAGTCATTCTTGGGACTCTTAAGATAAAATTCATTTCTATCTGACTTCATCCACTATCATAAAAATCCATGTTAAATGGCTGTGCCCATAATATAAAGAACCAGGAAAATTAGCTCATTAAATAAATTCCATAAGAGGTTTCTTATGTTGTTGCACAAACCTTGGAAGCTAGGCAGCTGGGAGACAGCACTTGGCATCAAACCACAGAGTACTGCAAAGTATACACCGACTCTCCTGGGGAAACTCCACACTGCCCTCTGTAGAGGGCTGTGTGTAAGTCACAGCCATTATCTTGCTGGGCTATGCTATGAAGGTCTCTGTGCTGTGAAACAGATGTAACGCAAAATCCAATATTCCTGTAAGATCTTTTCCAGGGTTATGAACTACCAAGTGTCACTGCATTAGCACATTATAATTAGGCTCTTTTGGATGAAAGTGCCATCCTTTTTAGAGGCCCAGTTTCAAAGTAGGAGCATCGGAGGGAAAGGAGGAAAAGAAGTTGCATTATCAGAATGACAAGTAAATATCACCAAAGAATTCTGTACGTAATACTAATGGAAGGGCTGATAGCTGCAAAAGATTGAGCCAAATTCGCTTAGCTCAGAAGGCCTCAAGAAATTGGTGTTATTTCTTAGCTCCTAGCTACATGAGTGGAAAACTAAAAGCAATAGCAAAAGTTCCTGGCACATAAAAAACAATAGAAATTGAAAAAGGAACTGTTGGAGTCAAGAGATATAAGTAAAATTGAGGCTTTGGCTATGTTAGAGCATATCTTCTGAAAGGAAAAAGTAAATAAGGATGTAGAAAATGTCTTAATATACCAAACGATTTCTACTGAATTCCAAAAGAAATGGAAGCTGGCATAGTCCATTATCTCAAAATAAAACACATTTTTAGTTCAAGTGCAGCCATTTTTCACAAGGTCAGACAGTCTCAGTCTACAAAATGTGAAATTTGAACAAAAGGTAAGGCTAGCTAGAATTACATATATGATTTATTCATCATTCATAGAATCATATTTGGCACACAGGTTGGTAAATATCTGATTATATGATAAATGGCTGATTACTTTTGTAGCCAGAGGAAGCAATATTGCATAAAGGGACTGTACTTTTGAGGCTTTAGTACTGAACACAGGTATTTCATTAGAATCCCCAAGTTAACTAAAGCTGGGCAAGCAGTTGGATCAGAAATTTCTAAGGAAAACATCAGTAACTAGCAGAATAATGGTCAGAAGTGTTCCATTTCCCTGTGAATGGGCACATCTACATGTTCATTAATGTGCCTTTCCATCCAGGAAGAGCACACACCAACTGCTGAAACTTCCTTAGCCTGACAAAGGGTTTTTGAACCCGAAAGCCTGCTTAATAAATATTCTCCAACTATTTGGGTTGGTCGAATAAAAGAGATCAAATTCACCCAGGGAACCTTGTCTGCCTTCGCTACTATGCATTCAGTTTAGTATTTCTAATATGAGGTACAAGATAAAGGTGCAGTAGCTGCGCTAATGCACAATAGCAAAGACAATTTTTTGTGTGTGGTGATGTTTAATGCACAGTAGGCTAATTCTACTGTATGTTAGCATGGTTTTTGCTGTGATGCGCTAATGAGCAGTACAGTGCATTACACATTAAGACATCTTGCAAGTACTAACAAAACCAACACTTCAATATACTCTTAACAGTTCCAGTGTTGATGATGATAGCCTTTAGATGAGCATAAAACTGAGATCTTAATTATCTTTGGTCCTTAAACCTTTATGGGAATTTATTTATTAATCTTGCAGAAGTAGCAGTATTTTCAAGGAGAATGAGGTGTTTCTTCCATACAGTTGTCAAGTTTATAAGGTGCAGTTATGAGATCTTCTCAGAATAAGCAGACGCTATATTACTTTGTTTGAATGGCTGACAAAGCTAATAGTAGAATTTAATCCAAAAGTTGAAAGAAAGAGCCCATTCCCTTTAACATTCTAGGCTTTATTGCTCCTTGTCCTTTTACTACGTGGTTGCTCCTTGGTCCCCTGTAATTTGGGATGAGGGAAAAAATCGTAAATGAGACCAAATCAAAAACAGGAATTCTTACACTGAGAAGGATTGTTTAGCTCTGATAGTTGAAGAGAGTTAAAAAGTTTAGAGTCAGTTGGTTGTAACCCTTAAAGCTTGTTTGCGTATGATACTGCAGTCACAGCAATGACTATAGTGCGTTTGCATTTTAACAATAGTGAAAGCACAGAATTAATCTCTGGCATGGTTCTATTCTACTCAAAGGTTGTGCATGCTCTAGTGATGAACCTGGCTTTTCATATTTAGATGTTCCTTCAGCTGTTTCCCGAAATGTCATAGATATAAATGCCTCTCCCTCCCACAACCTTCGGTCGTCATTTGTTTTCATAGCAAGGCTACAGTACATACAGCACAGACTACTGACCACTTGACCATCATAAATCATGTGCACATCTAGTAACAAGTCAAGAAACAGGGAATGCAGTTAAACAAATAATTCAGTTTGGACACAAAATCTTGGAGTGATATGCTTAAGAATTACAAAATGATGAATCACATCATCTCTCACCGTTTTCTCACTGTGAAAGTATCTTTACATAACTACTGCAGTGTCTAATGCTTTGAAAGAAAGGTTTGAAAATCTTGGGTGCTAGAGACTTTCAAATTGCTGGAGATCTCCCAGTTTCTGGCATGTCAGTCTCCCGAGATAAAGATTACAGGCAGACGTTCTGCTGTGCTCAGAGGGCACTTGTACACGTGATGATTTGCCCATGTACACATGATAAAAGGTGATGAAAATCACGATTTGGCTAGCATAATGGAGTCACCATGTACATGGGCATGAGGTTTTGTCATGTCAAAATGGCCCAGCGCATGCCAACTTACACTACCTCCCGATGTATTTTACTTTGTTCAAGAGAAGTTGTAGGGCTGTGTGAAGCTTTGGTTGCTGATTTGATTTGGTGGAGATTTGGCCCTATTCAGCAGCTTAATCTCTGAATCTGAATTGAATCAGAGGATCTTTTAATCTCTCTGAATTGAACTGAATCCCTCCAAATCAATTTGGAGAGATTCGGAAAGATTCGGCGATTCAGACAGAGACACAGCTTTAAATGTATGTTTTTTCTACATACCTCTGGGTAGCAGGCAGCTTATCAATGCTGTGATACTGGGGCACGTGGAGTGTCCCACAGGAGCACAGGGGGCTCCCCAGTGCACTCAGCAGCAGGCCCGGAAGTGGACCAGAAACACTTCCGTGTTCAGTGTAACAGTGCACAGAATGTGTACAGTCCACTGTACAGAAGTGGGAAGCACCCCTCCCAGCTCGGTGACTCCTAAGTCTGGGGGGGCCCCCTGCGGCCGATAGCTGAGCCAGGGGGAGGAGTGGGGCCCCCCCCAGCCACCCCCTGCAGACCCAGAAGTACTTCCGGTCCACTTCTGGATTCACCGTCGAGCATGCAGGAGGCCCCCCCGCTTCTGTGGGCCCCAGCATCGCAGTATTCATGAGCTGTGCCTCGTACCTTGAGGTATATATAAAAAACATTTAAAGCTGTGTCTATGTCCAAATCACTAGTTTGCTGAATCAGCATCGAATCTTCAGATTCAGATTCAGCTGAATTGAATCAGGGACAGTGATCCAAATCAACGAATTGAATCACTATCCCTGATCCAGGCTGAATCTGAATCGAATACGGCCTGTTTCGCACGCCCATAGCAAAATTGTCCCATTGTGGACACAAAATTCGTCACATGTACATATCACATACATGTCAAATCTCCAATTTACATGTCCTTAGCCCCTTGCCCAGCAGATGCCACTACAATTTATTGGTACTTTCAGTTAATTTGCAGTGTAATTCATAGGTTTTCTGTGTAATTAATGTTTTAGCACACCAGGTATAGCTGCTGAGCCCAACATGAATCAATCTTCTGCTGACCTTTTTTTAAAGTTTCTTAATTACATAAAATAAATATTTAAAAGAACCCTTTCTGTGTTAGTCATCTCAAAATTCAATCAACTGACAGCTAGAGTATGTCTTGATTACCAGTTCCATTAACATTGCCACAGCTATGTGCCAGACCCAAACATTAAAATCCCCATCTCCATTTTGCAATGTCCCTTTTTAGATCAGATGCCCACTGCAGTAACACTGTGTGGCTGCTCAGAAGAACATTTCAATGTCTGAAGTTTAAATTGGGTCATGTTTATGCACAGAGAAGCTTCATGCTCAGACAGAGCTTCCTCCCCTCCCCCTTCCCCCCCACTACTGCTCAACCCAGCCTGGCCCGAAACTGCCCCAGGTGAACCCCTCACTGGTGCCAAAAATTGATACATTTGCAGAGAACCTCTGGTCTTCAAACTTTCCAGGCAATACAGGGTCAAGGGAAGGAGGTGGTTTAACGTTCCTTGTACAGGGAACCCAAAGACCTAATAATTAAGCACAGCTCCACGAGGGTGGGGTGACCCCTTATTGAAATGAGATGTCTGAGGTTCATGTCTGAGTGGCCAGCAGCACTTAAGTCTTGTTCCACTTGGACAGCTGGTGTGCCCACCATGTCTTTATAGGTCCCGTTGTCACAGCCACAGTTAGGCATCCCTGTCCCAGTTAGGAAACCTCTCCATGCAGTTCCCTCAGTGATATAAAATTGGGGGGTTCTCAGAAACACTTTCTTCCTCGAACCACAAATTCATGCTATTTGGGCTACTGCGAGTGTCAGGTTCCATAAACAATATATCCCATTATCACAGCCACATCCAGAGCCCAACATCAAAATCCCACTCCCAATTTTGACAGGACGCATAGAACACCCCCCTCCCTGCAACACACACACACACACACACACACACACACACACACACACACACACACACACACACACACTTTTAAAAAAAAAATTGTTCATGCTCAGCACAATGCTATTACCTCCAAACTCTGAATTCAGGCTCGGGGGTTACTGCAGGTGCTAGGCATCTTGGCCTCTTTGCAACAGTTAACCTCTGGCCCTGTTGGGTGTGTTCTCCTAGGGCACATGGCTTATGAGGAAAGACTGAGGGAACTGAGCTTAGTTTCCTCTTCTCTAGACTAAATGAGGGGGGATTTAATAGCAACTTTCAACTACCTGAAGGAAGCTAGACTGTTCTCAGTGGTGGCAGATGACAGAACAAGGAGCAATGGTCTCAAGTTGCAGCAAGGAAAGTTTAAGTTAGATATTAGAAAGAATTTTCTCACTAGGCAGGTAGTAAAACACTGGAACAGGTTACCCAGAGAGGTAGTGCAAGCTCTATCCTTGGAGGTTTTCAAGACCTGGCTAGATAAAACTTTGGCTGGGATGATCTAGTTGGGGCTGGTCCTGCTTTGGCAGAACATTGGATATGGGCAACTGGTGCTACCTTAGTTGGGGGGGCACATGCCCACCCCCTCCCTGCCCCCCACGGCCAATATCACTGACCAGGAAGCAGGGAAGGAGCTGCAGCACTCCCGGAAGTGGCTGCAGTGCTTTATCCAGTGCTTCCGCTCCCTGGCCAGCACTCACAGGGGAGCACAAGCACTCCTGCCTGTCCCCCCCTGCCCATCACCTATGTGGGGAGCACAGCCTGTCAGTGGGTGCACCAGCACCCCTGTGCACCCCCTACATGTCACCACTGGTGTTAGACTAACTTCCTACAATTCTATAATTTTCTGCCAGCTATAAACTTAGCTCAGTGATGGAGTAGACCTGGAAGATAGGGTAGCCCTGGAAGAACATGTTCAGATCAGAAAGGAGTTAACTCCAGAACAGCATAAGGAGATAGTGACCTTAAGCCTATCTTTTTGAGACCTCTTCAGAGATGAGCCAGGCACATGGGGTCATGCATCAGATTCAAATGCCAAAAGGAGTAGTAGTTCAGGAACTATGGCATCCAGTGCCCTAACATCTACACAAAGCAGTTCATCAAGAACTGGAAAAGATGCTCAAACAGGGAATTATATGGCCATCACTAAGCCCTTGGAGGAGCCCGGTGGTACCACTGGCAAAACCTGATGGGTCTCTATGACTTTCAGAAGCTGAACATCCTGGTGACATTTGACGCCTTCCCCATGCCACACATTATGGAGTTGATAGAGAAAATTGGGGAGGCTGGTTTATAACTACACTTGACCTATCAAAAGAATACTGGTAGATCCCTATGGCCCTGAAGGATTGTGCCAAGACAGCTTTTGGGACGCTATGGGTCTCTATGAGTTCATGTGAATGGCTTTTGGGCTGCTTGCAGCAGCAGCCACATTTCAAAGATTGATGGACATCATTTTGGTGCTCCATATAGCCTATGCCACAGCTTATATAGATGATATTGTTCTATTTATGAAAACGGGCCCCAACAGCCATCTTGACTGAGTTAAGAGCTCTGGGGATGACATCCTACTGGACACATGCCCTGGCCAGCAAGGAAACAATGTATTTGGGTTTCTTGGTGGACCAGGGTGTCATCATCAGACCATTGGCTGACAAGGTGGAAGCTTATGCATAGATTCGTGGCACTACACAATCGGCAACAAATGCTTTCAATCCTGCAACTAGTAAATTATTATCAATGATTCATACCCCATTTTGCAGACCTAGCAGCCTCATGGACAGACACTTTGAAGGGTAGACCCACCAGAATGATTTGCTGGACCCCAAACATGAGCAGGAGCTTCAAGTGAGTTAAGAAGGCCTTATATGACAATGTTTTGATACATACACCTGATTTTTCAGAACCTTTTATTTTACAGATGGATGTATCCAGCACTACAGTAGGAGCTGTGCTGATACAACAATGGGATGGAAAGAAGTGGCCAGTCACATAGGCTAGCCATGAATAAATTTAGCCCAGCAGAAACCAGGTATGTGACTGTAGAGAGTACCTGGCCATATATTGGGTGGATGAGATTTTTTATTATTATTTGTTTGGTCAAGAATTTTGGCGAGTTATTGACCATGCACTGCTACAGTGGATTAGTTGGGGACAATGCTTACATCATGATGTGGACACTCACACTTCAACCCTTCAAGTTCACAATAAGGTGTATAAAGCAGGAAGAGACAACGTTGTTGCTGACTTCCATACTATATGCTTCAGTGACAACAAAGAAGGGGTTCAAGCCTCGCCAAGCCAGGGTAAAAGAACTTAACTCAGGTAATAAGACAGGGACCCCAGTTGAAACGCCCTGAGGCAACTTAAAGGGGGCAATATATAGCAGCAGAACAGAGTGATGAGTGAACCCTGCTGGGAGAATCCCTAATAGTTAAGCAGGCCATCAGCAGCATGACTAGCTGTAACCCAGCAAGAGTTGGAGACAGGACTAACTTACTGATAGGTGCAGAGAAACAGGAGTTGGAGCGGTGCACAGCACCAGCATTGTGCTTTATCAGTGTGCCTGCAACTCCAGGGGTGCTCTGGCGATGACTTCAAGGTGCTGTACTACAGTGACAGCATAAAACCAGGAGAACAGCTGGATGGGGAGAGGAGGATGCTGGGTAGTGTAGCACATGGGATGGAGGACCCAGAAGATTGCAGGGGTGTCCCTGAAGTAAGGAGGCCCAGAGGGACCTTCAATTTCCTCACAGTGCCGAGTTTCCTGAGTAGCAAAGACCCAGGTAGGAAGAAGCTGCTTTCTCCAGGGGGGAAAATGATGGAAGGACTGACCACTGGAACCTGGGACAGTTTGGATCCAGCTCTAGGACTGTGGTGGGAACTTTCATTGTTGGTTTCATTTTTTTTTTGCTTGCTCTAGTTTCTTCCTGAGCTGACTGCCCTACCAGGCCTATTTTCTTTTCTTGTATTGGTTGAGGCACGTAAAGGTGCCATAGCAGAAGAGGTAACCCTGGTAAAGAGGGAAGATCTTGTTCCGGGGGATTTCAATAACTTACAGTTTCATAGTAGCTAGGGTTAGGAGGGACCTGAACAGATCATCTAGCCTGACCCCCTGCCACAGGCAGGAATGAATGCTGGGTTCACAAGACCCCAGACAGGTGATCGTCCAACCTCCTCTTGAATATGCTCAAGGTAGGGGCGAGGACCAACTCCCTGGGAAGTTGGTTCCAGATTTTGGCCACCCTAACTGTAAAATATTGCCTTCTGATCTCTAACCTAAACCTATTCTCCATCAGCTTATTACCATTGTTCCTCGTCACCCCAGGTGGTGCTGGGGAGAAAAGAGCTCTGCCTATTTGCTGTTGATCCCCCCTGATGAGCTTGTAGGCAGCCACCAGGTCCCCCCTCAGCCTCCTCTCACTGAGGCTGAACAGGTTCAGGTCCTTCAGTCTCTCCTCGTAGGGCCTGTCCTGCTGCCCTCTCACCAAGCGAGTGGCCCTCCCCTGAACCCTCTCCAGGCTGGCCACATCCCTTTGAAGTGCAGCGCCCAATACTGGACGCAGTACTCCAACTGCAGCCTGACCAAAGTCACATAGAGGGGGAGTATCATCTCTCTGCACCAGCTTGAGATGCACCTTTGGATACATGAGAAGGTATGGCTGGCCTTGCTGGCTGTGGTCTGGCACTGGCGGCTCATGTTCATCTTGGAGTCAATAATGACTCTGAGATCCCTTTCCGCCTCTGTGCTTTCAAGAAGGGAACTCCCCAGCCTGTATGTATGCTGTGGATTCCTTCTCCCAAGGTGCAGCATTCTGCATTTGTCTACGTTGAACCCTATACTATTCTCGTCTGCCCACTTTTGTAGTCTGTCTAAATAGATTTGCAGCCTCTTTCTCCCTTCAAGTGTGTCCACCCCACCCCACATCTTGGTTTCATTAGCAAACTTGGACAGTGTGCTTTCCACTCCCTTGTCCAAGTCACTGATGAAGATATTAAACAGTGCAGGCCCAAGGACCGAGCCCTGAGGTACCCCACTGCTCACATCTTGCCAGGTTGAGTACAACCCATCCACCACTACTCTCGGGTGCGCCCCATCAGCCAATTTTTTACCCATCCAACTGTGTAGGCATCAATGCCACAGTCATTTAATTTATTGATGAGGATTGGGTGAGAGAGAGTGTCAAAGGCCTTCTTAAAGTCTAGAAGGACTATGTCCACAGTGACACCATCATCCAAGGATTTAGTTACTTGGTCGTAAAAGGCAATCAGGTTGGTCAGGCAGGACCTGCCTTTGGTGAACCCATGCTGATTGCCCCTGAGCATGATATCCCCTGCAGGCCCCCCACAGATATGCTCCTTGAAGATTCTCTCCAAGATCTTCTCAAGCACCGAGGTGAGGCTTACAGGCCTATAGTTACTTGGGTCCTCCTTCCTCCCTTTCTTGAAAATTGGGACCACATTAGCCAGTTTCCAATCCCCTGGCACCTGGCCAGATGACCATGAATGCTCATATAGCCGGGCCAAGGGCTCCGTGATGACCTCTGCCAGCTCCCTCAACACCCTTGGGTGGAGGGCATCTGGACCTGCAGATTTGAAAATGTCCAGCCCTTCCAGAAGATCCCTAACTACATCTGCACTGAGTGAAGCCCTGACAGAGCTATCCCCAAGATTGTCCCTACTTAAAGACATACCTACTTGTGTTATTGGGGAAAGAACTTGCACCCCTCCTCACAGGGCTATATTGTTTATATAATTTTGACTCAAAGATTTCTATTGATATCGTGGAGTGGGGATGTTCTGGTGGCAGCAGTAGCCCATTTGTTAGCACTGCAGAGTATAGGTATCAAGACATGACTTACTTGATTCCTGAACCAGCTCCTGTGAATAGCACTTAGCATCAGCAGGGTGACACCTACATTTGGCAAGTGGATGGGGTATAGGGGAGGTGGAGCCCCAAGTCATCAATCTGCCACTATGTGAGTACATCTGCGGGGACCTTCGGTATCATCACTGAATCCTCCTTTTTCTCTGAAAGATCAATGGCATGGAAGATGATTTGAGGGATGTTCCCCTGGAGTGCCCGCTAGTTACACTTATTGGAGAGTGGGTACGACTCAGACTGCTTGCAACACCTGATGCTTTATGACCTGTTCTCAGAGTATGGGGAAAAATGTCTTGACTTGTTAAAGTTGTGCTAACCTATACAGGTGTGATCTGTGCCTTACCCAGACACTCATTCAATATAAATGAAAATCTTTTATAGTTAGCTGCCAAGACCAGATTTCAATAGCACAGATTTCTATCATTCTAGGAAGGCCAAAATCTTCCCTGCAGCCTCTGTAAAGGATCATCTTTGTATTCACGGCACACAGACCCATCCCCTTAGTAAGTGGCCCTTACTGCATCCTCTAAGTTAAATTCTTGAATTTTACAATGAAAAAGCGCAAGTGTGAAGATGATGAATGCAGTGGATCAGTTAAGAAGAATAGCTGCTCGAGATTCAAAGAAGACTGGTTGAAGGAGATGTCCAAAACTGATGTGTCACATGTGTCCAGTTGGCAGCACGTAAGTCTTGGAGATATTTTCTAGTATCGTGAAAGTGGCGATGCCCTGTGTACAATCTGCATGTGTGCAGGCACCAATAGCAGATGGACAACTGGAAAAAAAAAATGGGGTGACTGCTGGAAGTTAGACTATTTGAAATGCCATTTGACCCACAAGATTCACACAGATTCTCTGATGAAACTACACAAACAAAGCAGAGGAATTCTGAAAAGTTTATTTTCTGAAACACATGAGACACAGGAAAATAGGATAGAACTGTCTGAAAGGAAATGATCAGATGTTGATGAAGTCAAAATCTTAATTCATGAAAGACAGAGAAGAATTATGCATTTGAATTTATTGAATGTATAAATTCTGTAATTCATCAACAAGTACTGAATGAAATGAATACATCGCCATTCCACACTTTGATAGTTGATGATGGCACAGATATTTCTGTTAGCAAAATGTTAATTCTGTATGTAAAATTCTGAACTATGGATGATTTCACTCATTGGACCAGATTTGCTGGAATTTTAAAGCTGACAGCTTGTGATAGCTCTGCTATTGTAGCAGCAATTAGACAATTTTATGTTGACAGTAACTTAGATATGCTAAAGATAGTAATGTTCACCTTTGATGGTGCTTCAGTAATGCTTGGAAAGTGCAATGGTTCCATCCATTATCCATTATGTCAGGCAGCGATGAGTTTCAATGCAGAATGCTTCAGCGAAGTTCACTAACAACAGTAGAAGCATTTCAGTTTGCCAAAGGTAGAATTGCCAAACTTCGTTTGCAGTATCTTGGTGAGACTATACATTTTTCTCTAGACGTTCAAACCTTGCTGTCATCATTTGAATCACCTGTTGACACTACATCAGTTATTCAATTCATTGAGCGTACATGTGACCACATGGACAACAGATTTCCAGAAGGCGAGTTGAAAGAATGGTCAATTTTCAATAAGGATTCTTTTTTCCTTTTTATCAAAGTAGAATGATTTTTTGTTTGGGCATGAGGAGCTGAAAACATTGTCAACAAGATATAGCATCTTGCTATACAAATCTGTAGAAACTTTTAAGAAGAACCTATGCAAACAATATGTGAACTTTAACTTGATGAGAAAATGAAAACTGGGGCAATAAAGACCTTTGAAGACGTGGTCACCTACATACTACAACAGGAAGAATTTAGTGAACTGTTGTTACTTGTTGACATCTGTGCAACTTTTCAGGCATCAAGTGCAGATTGTGAGATAGGGTTTAGCCTCATGAACACAATAAAACAAAGTCTAGAAATTGTTTAGAAGTTGATAATCTGGACAAACTGATGAGAATTAAACTTCATTTAGCCTCAGGAAAGACTCTTAACCTGGACACTGTATATTCTGTTTGGAAAACAGAAATAGGTAGACGGGAGTCACTGTGGTAAATAAAACGCTATAGTATCATCTTTTGTTGTTATACTGTGTTATACTGTAGGGCGGACCGAAGCAGCATGTGCCGAAAGGGGGAAGTGGGACCAATTTGGGAACGGACTGAAGCGGTGTGTAAATGGACTGAAGCAGCATGCTTATGGATCTCTACACCTTAGAGGGAACACTTCTCATACCAATCTGCCTAAGTGGTCCTTTGGAACGCAACATAATGCCATTGATATCCATAGCATGACAATTGTTGGGCTAATTGTCCAAGATGGTAGGCAATTACGGCTAGCTGCCAGGAACACCCAAAACTGCAATGTAGCTTTATTGAAAGTCATTGATGCTTGGTCATCAACTGCCCTGTCTCCTTACTGACCTTGCAGGAACTATTTTTGGATGCCTGGCATAGCTTTCAATCGGCTAATGGTACCTATTTTTAAGGTGCTCAGCAGCCCCAAATTTTGGTCCATGAAAGCATGCCCTGGGCAAAAGAGGGGACCCCTAGGACAAAGCAATGGTATGGTATGTCCCCTGCAGACTGTATACAAGGCAAACTCTTGCTAAATGTGTGCGCTTGGCTGTGTGCACCCCTGGAGCCAGCCTGGTCCAAATTTGGAGGGGGAGGGGGCACCCAAAAGGTGTCTGCTCAGTGGCTCCAAAACTTTTGTTTGTGAGGGGATGGGAAAGGGGGTGATGCTGTGGACACTGAACACCCCATGTTTTCAAAGCAAGGTCTTTTATAGTAACATAATCTGGTGAGGATAGGAATTGAGATATAAAGCATGCGAGTGTTATAATGCTAATGCACCTATACAACAGCCCTATGTAACCAGGGCTACCCTTAGCACACCCAACTGTGTCTCTGTTCTCTGCATGACAAGAACATGGCTTTGTGGACTCCTAATAGACTGAGCAAAGAGGACCTGAAGATCTTGCAGGCCCTGGAAATGTCAGATCAGAGAATTAAGATGCTCAATAGTAGATCATGCCTGACCAATATGGTTTCGTTTTATGACAGGGTCACGAAATGCTTAGATGCAGGAGTACAGGAGGATGACATTTTCTTGGACTTTAGCAAGGCCTTCAATATGGTATCTCATCCCGTTCTCATAAATAAATTAAGAGGCTGTGATATAGATGGTTACATGGTCTGATTGGGTGGCAAATTGGCTTAATCGGTCACACCCAGAGAGTGGTAGTAGATGGGTAGATATTGACCTGGAAAGACGTGGGTAGTGGGGTCCTGCAGGGTTCAGTCCTTGCACCTGTCCTCTTCAATATCTTCATCAGTGACTTGGATGTGAGTGTGAAGTGTACTCTGTCCAAGTTTGCGGATGATACTAAATTGTGGGGTGAAGTGTGTGGCAGAAATGCCACTGTTTGTGTCCCTCTCCAGAAATCTGTCTCTGCCAGTGTGAGAGGCTGGTGTTGAATTCCTCAGGGCAGGGGATCTGCCTGCCTGCCTGCCTACATGACAAAAGCCTGGTGCCTCAGGTGTGGATTCTCTGGTCACCTGGGGAGCGGGAGGGAAAAGCCCCACTCACCAGCCCAGGTAGCCAGTGATGCTTTTTTTAATTGGTTGGCTAGTGGCCAGCACTGGCAACTTCAATTGGACCGGGCTGCTAAGGTCAGGAAGGTTATTTAAAGGCCCAGGCCAGGAAGAAGGGAAGCTTTTAGCCATGCAGTCACCCAGGTGAATCTGAAACTGGCTCTCTCTTCATAACCGCATGCTCAAAGAGTGACCTGCCTTCAGAGGAAAACTCCAACCACCTCTGGATGATGCGTGAGTAAGCTACTCGAGATCTGACTAGATATTTAGCTTACAGTAACTCAGATGCAAGAGCAAAAGGGCTACCTTAGCCATACTGGTTTGCTCTATGGGATTCCTCTGATATTCCTCTGATATTTCTATGTTACTGCTCTAACTTTTACCCTGTTTTCACCCTACCCCCTGTAATCAATAAAGGTCTCCTTGTGACAGGTGTGAGAGACTTATTGAGGAATGAGTCTAAATTATGTCGAGGCGGCCCCTTAGGTCTGTGGACTAAGGGAGACTTTCCTAATAAGCCTCTGGCTTGGGGGAAGTGCCCCAAGTGCCTGTATTGGGTCTAGTACCAAGTGAATGATCAGGCCTGTGTTTTCCAAGGTGCGCTGAGCCAGAATTGAGTCCAGAGCCTTGGATGATGGCAGTGGGAACCCCAGGCTAGCGGGTGTGCTCCAGGGAAAGGGTCAACTGGATGTGAGGCACCCCAGGGAGGCACTTGGAGCCTGAAAGGTGGTTGGGTGCAGTGAGGTGGGCGGCTCAAATCAGGAGCGCCTCCTACTGGCCCGCCACAAAATGGACACTCTGGAGGGTAGGAAATGATTGCAGGCAGACCTGGATAGGTTAGAAAAGTGGGCAGTACACAATAGGATGAAGTACAACAAGGACAAGTGCAGAGTGCTGCACCTAGGGCGCAAAAATATCCAGTGCACCTACTGGCTGGGAAGTGACCCTCTCAGCAGCACAGAAACAGAAAGGGATCTCAGAGTCATAGTGGATTCCAAGATGAACATAAGTCATCAGTGTGACAAAACCATCAGCAAACCTAACTGCACTTTATCATGTATTGGCAGATGCATGACAAATAGAACCGAGGAGGTGATACTTCCCCTCTGTGCATCATTGGTCAGACTGCAGTTGGAGTGCTGCGTCCAGTTTTGGGCACTGTACTTCAAGAAGGATGCTGATAGACTTGAGAGGGCCCTCGTATGGTCAGGGGCTTACAGGACAAGCCCTATGGGGAGAGACTGAGGGACCTGGACCTCTTCAGCCTCCACAACAGAAGGCTGAGAAGTGATCTTATGGCCTCCTACAAATGCATTAGGGGGATGCAGCAAGGGATCAGAGATGCTCTGTTCACCAGGGCACCTCTTGGGGTAATGAGGAACAATGGTCACAAACTGACAGAGAGCAGACTTAGCCTAGATATCAGGAAAATCTTCATGGTAAGGGTGGCCAAAATTTGGAATGGGCTTCCAAGGGAGGTGGTGCTCTTCCCTACCTTGGGGATCTTTAAGAGACGACTGGATAGGTATCTGGTTGGGGTCATCTGACCCCAGCACTCTTTTCTGCCTAGGCAGAGGGTCGGACTCGATGATCTGTTGAGATCCTTTCCAACCCTAGCATTTATGAATCTATGAATGAGCTATTGCTCATGTTGCTGAAGGAAATTCATGGTATTTTGACTGTCTTAATGGGACAACATTGAATGTTAGCATCCTCAAGGTACACCATACTGTGGGAACTGTCTGATATGCACAAGGCATTCAAACAAGAGGAGCCTGTTGATCTGGAGACTGTGAGGGCTTTGTGGCTAAATCTACAGAGTAATTATCACCAGGTATGGGTACACACGAGCAGCTCCGACTGCTGGGAACACATTATTATGTCGGCTTGGGTATATTAGCAGTGGCTGAAGACATTTAGAATGAGCAGGGAGACATTCTTCCACATAGTTGATATTGCTGTCACTCCATATTGAGTGACAGACAACTGTCGTGCGGCAGCCCATTGCCCCAGAAAAGTGGGTGACCATGGCCATCATGAAACTGGCCATCCCAACCAGCCTCTGCTTCATCAGAAACCAGTTCAGCATGGCTACCTGCATGGCAGGGGTGGCAATATATGAGGTATGCAAGTTGATGCAGGATGTTGTGGCAAACAAGTTCATCTGCCACTGTAACCCCAGGGAACTTGTTGAAGGATTCAAGGCTATGGAGTTCCCTAACTGTGTGGGTGCATTGGACAATCCACACGTTCTGGTCCTGTCCCCATCCCAGAAAAGCCAGTCATTCATGAACAGAAAAGGATTTCACTCGATGATCTTCCAAGCTGTAGTCAATCACTGTGGACAATTTATTATAATTTATACTAGCTAGGGAGGCAGTGCTCAAGATGTGCGTGTCTTTTGAAACTCATCGCTGCCTGGCATAATGGAGAAAGGACACTATGTGCCCAGACTGGATGATGTAGTGATCCGGGGTGTTTCCATGCCCCCACTTACCAGAGCAGATGTGGATTACCCTCTCCTGCCCTGGCTCATAAAGCCATATGGTGCAGAAGTGACTGACTGGCAAAAGCAGACTTTCAACTATAACCTAAGCAAATGCTGTATGAGTGTTGAATGCGCCTCTGGCTGCCTGAAGACATGGTGGAGGTCACTTAACTACAGACTCAAGGTTGAGCCAGAAAACATCACTACTTTCATAGTAGCAGCCTGAGTGCTCCACAATATTTGCAAAACATGGGGTGAAATATTTAGCAATTCCTAGGGTCAAGAATTGAGGGAATAGAGGGAGGCAGTGGCCAGAAGCAGATGTGGGCAGGTATGGTATGGTGGGCTATTAGACTTGCAAGCAAACAGTGGTTGGGGAGCTATTGTGAGAAATTGCCTGGTGGCACACATTCTAGCTGCTGCTGATGGAGAGGGTGCTCTTTAGGACATGGTACAACCTTCTGCATGTAGCAGCTAGGGCTGAGTGATTCCAGAAATTAAATAAACATTTTTGTTAAACCAACTGTGTCTTACACTGAGCCATCCAACACTGAGAACTCTGCCAGGCAGTGAGACCCTGCTTTAAGATTTCTTCCATTTTCTGCTTCAAGCAGAGGTAAAACACTTCCCAGGTTAACTCTTTTTTTCTTCCAACAAGTTGTGGCAGGTGATTGGGACTGGGAAGTTTCTGAATGGGTGGTGGTGACGGGACAGACTATAATGGGGCAGAGGGACCCCTGTGCCCTTGGTCCTGCCACATTTTGGTGCATTGGCCAGGAAGCTGAGTTCCCTAATACTGGAACCCAAGGGCAGAGGGGATGGATGCCTATCAAAGACCCTGGGGCCTGACACATCCACAAGGAGAGATCTCAGCTGGTTCATGTACATGGGCTCAGGTAGTACACAGATAGCAAAAGCAGATGGAGGATGTGGTTCACCATCAAATTCAACAATCAGACAATCAGAAAGTCCTCTTCACCAAGTGACAGACTTTACTAGAACAGCTGGCCTGGGTGATTCAAGAATAAAAAGACAATGAAAGGAACCCTCAAGAACACCTTAAGGGTTTCTGTCTTTAGAAGATGAGGCATTTGTTGAAATCTTTGAGAGGACCAAAGTGGTCAGCAGCAGGACCATGAGACTGGGGCCACTACTAACTGAAGAAGCCCAAGTGGTTTTCCAGGCCCTTACCCAGGAAGAGGCCAGGGATTATGACATGGTGAGAAAGGCCACCCTGAGCAGTTTGGAGATCTCTAAAGAGTGGTACCACCAAAAGTTTTGGAGTAGGAAGGCTAAGATAGAACTATACCCAAGACAGTTAGCCCAATATCTCAAAAACCTGGTGTATAAATGACTAAAATCCACCAAGAGAACATAGGGGAGATGATGAATCAAGTAATTATAGAACAGTTAATTTGCGATCTAGAAGGTGAGCCCAGGAGCTGGGTCTGGAAATGTACCCAAGCCACATTAGATGAGATGGTAAAGTTAGCAGAAGCTTGTATGGTGCCAAAGAGACTCCCCAGGGGAAGCAAGGAGCAAACTGAGGGGCATAAACCAGCAACTGAGGGGCATAAACCAGCAACTGAGGAAGGTAAACCAGTAACCTCCTATGAAGGTGAGAAGGGTTCCTGACTAGGACACAAAGGAGCTAAGAATGGGATAGACAAGTGCTACAAGTGCAGGAGACCAGGACATTTCATGAAATCCTGACCTGTGTTGGGAAAAAGAAGTGCGCTCCTGCAGGAATGCACAAGACTTGGAAAGTGCATAACTGAGGGCCCTGAACTGTTCAAGTAGATGGATTGCAGTTACAAGGCAAGGAGGCCAGAGTCAGGCCAGAGGCCCAATGCCAAAGAATTCACACCCAGACATTGAGATACAGGTGGCTGGCCATGCTAGGCTCTGGGTATGCCCAGAAAGTGGTAAGGGATAAGTTTGTACCCTGGGAAGTGAAGATGGTGGGGAGCCAAATTCTTATGAATCTGCATGGGAAGACTTGTGATTATGAAAAAGCCCAGGTCACAATGTGCATAATAGGGCACACCCAAATACATCCTGTCTGCCTGTTCCCTAAACTACCATGTTCTGTGATACTGGGTTGGGACTGGTTTTGGTGCTGGGGTCTATCTGGGGTTTAGACATCTGCCAATATCATGAGGAGGAGTTGCAGATGGGGCTGGTGGAAGGATGGATTAGTCAGGGAGCTGAGGAGCCCCAGACTACAGTGCCCAAGGACTCGCTGGACATCGAGGACCTTATTAGTGGCAGACAGTTTGCCATGGAAGAGACCCAGGAGGAAAGGGTTCCAGAATACTTCCCAGGAGGAAATGGGCCATTGCAAGGCAGAGGCCTTATGCCCTGAGTTGCTGAGGGCAACACCTTGTTTTGAGGTAAGAAATTATTTACTGTACAAAAATGAGAGGGTAAAGGGAGATGGGGAGGAACTGGGGCAGCTACTGGTCCCTAGACCTTATAGAAAAGGCCTTGAAGACAAGATTGAAGTGAAAAGAATCAGTCCCAATGAGATTGACCAAAGCAATCAAGGTATCAGAAAAATCTTTGCAAGGGTGGGCCTGCCAAAAGAAATCCTTATGGACCAAGGTAGCAACTTTATATTCAAATTAAAGGAAGGTGTGCAACTTTCTGTATTTGGAGACTGAGGACATCCATTTACCATCCACAAATTATGGCCTAGTGAGCAATTCAAGAGAACCCTGACAGGTAAATTAAAGAACTTTATAGCTGATGAGCCACAGAAGTGGAACCAAGTGCTGCCTCCTCTTCTCTTACCTGTTCAGGAAACCCCACAAGCCTCAGTTGGGCTTTCTTCATTTGGGCTCCCATACAGCTGACAACTGAGGAGAATCCTGGACCTCACTTCAAGGAAGAATGGGAAGAATAGAAAGTGAGGGTCAGGAACCAGTACAGTATGTAGTTTTTAGTTGTGGAAAAGAGACAGTAGGGGTAAAGGATAGAGAGCACCTAAGAGAGGCCCAGCAGTGTCAGGAAGTTTCCTATAACAAGAAGGCCCAAGAGAGGAAATTTGAAGCAGGAGACTAAGTGATGGTTTTACTGCCTGATCAAGAGGTTAAGCTACTGGCCCAAGGCAGTGTTCCTTATAAGGTGGTCCACCAGGTAGGACCCACAGATTATGAAATGTCACAGCCAGATAGGCAAAATTCAAGACAAATTTATTACATAAACCTGCTATAGTCATGGCCAGAGGGAGGGATTCTCAGTAGCTCCACACCCTTATGATCTTGAACTTGGCCTACCTGGGGAGGAACAGACTACTTAGCTAACGGTGGAGCTAACAGCACAATTGACCCCTCACTAGAGAAAGTAAACAGCTTTGGTTATGAGGGAGATCAATAATGTGTTTAAAAGAGGAGTCAGGAGAAGCCCAGGGAATACTATAGTGGACTGAAAACTCTCCCAGGAGGGTGTTTCGGGAGTCATGGAAGTGCATCCTGCAATGTTTACACAATGCTATCCAAGCAGAAATGAACAGGAGGAGGTGCTACTTCATAGTCAGGTCAGCTAGGACCTGGAACCAACGTCCAAGCGAAGTGGTGCTGGCTCCTACCCTAGGGGTCTTTAAGAGGAGGTTAGATGAACACCTTGCTGGGGTCGTTTGACCCCAGTACTTTTTCCTGCCATGGCAGGGGTTCGGACTTGATTATCTGCTCAGGTGCCTTCCGACCCTACCAACTATGAAACAGCATGCTGCAGAACAGGATAATCATGGACTCCCATAGCCAGTGGAGAAGCCCCACAGTGGCCATCCCAAAATGCAATGGGAGCATCCAATGGTGCATGAACTTCCCATGCCTAAAGTAGATGAATGCTGGAAAAGATTAGACAGGCCCAGTTTATGTCCACACTAGATGTCCTTAAGGGATATTGAACAAATTCCCCTGGCCAAAGAGGAGGAGGAAAAGACTGCATTCACTACAACTTGGGGCTTGTATGAGTTCAAGAGAATGCAGTTCAAGTTTTATGGAGCTGTGGTAACTTTTCAAAGACTTATGAACCAAACGCTAGCACCCCACCAAAGATATATAGCTGCCTATACTGATTTCATAGATTTCATAGAAATTAGGGCTGGAAGGGACCTCGGAAGATCATCGAGTCCAGCCCCCCGCCCAAAGGGCAGGAAGTCAGCTGGGGTCATAGGATCCCAGCAAGATAAGCATCCAGTTTGCTCTTGAAGGTGTTCGATGTAGGCGCTTGAACCACCTCCGGTGGCAGGCTGTTCCAGACCTTGGGGGCTCGGACAGTAAAGAAATTCTTCCTTATGTCCAGCCTGAAACGGTCTTGTAGTAGTTTATGACCATTCGACCTAGTTGTCATCCCTTGGGGCGCTCTGGTGAACAAATGTTCCCCCAGATACTGGTGGTCACCCCTGATAAACTTATAGGTGGCCATCAGATCACCCCTGAGCCTGCGCTTTTCCAGGCTAAAGAGCCCCAGGGCTCTCAGCCTGTCATCGTAGGGTCTGCTTCCCTGACCTCTGATCATGCACGTGGCTCTTCTCTGGACTCTCTCAAGCTTCTCCACATCCTTTTTGAATTGTGGAGCCCAAAACTGGACGCAGTACTCCAGCTGCAGCCTCACTAAGGCCGAGTACAGGGGGAGAATGACGTCCCGGGATTTGCTTGAGAAGCATCTATGGATGCAAGCCAGTGTTTTGGTCGCTTTACTAGCCGCAGCATCGCACTGCAGGCTCATGTTCATCTTGTGGTCTATGATGACCCCCAAGTCTCTTTCTTCCATAGTGCTAGCCAACATAGCACTGCCGAGCCTATAAGGATGCTGTGGGTTTTTCTTCCCAAGGTGGAGAACCTTACATTTATTGTCATTGAACACCATCAGATTCTCGTCCGCCTGTCATCATCTTTACAGTCAAATGGCAAGAACACTTCAGAGCCCGTTGGACTGTCCCCCAGGAACTGAAGGAGGCAGGACTGACAGCCAACCCAAATAAATGTGCTATTGGAAAAGAGGAGGCCTGCTACTTGGTTTTTGGCATAGGACATGGTCAGATATGCCTGATAGTAGATGAAGTTGAAGCACAAAGACTATGTCAGTGGCCAGCAACTAAAAAGCAATTCAGGGCCTTTCTGGGTCTGGCCAATTATTACAGGACGTTTGCTAGGTTTTTCTGATATGAAGGTGCTGTTATTGGAGCTTACCTATGAAGGGGCGCCTATGAAAGTATGCTGGACTCCAGAAGCAGAGCAGACTTTCCTCCAAACTCAGGAGGCATTGTGCAACTCACTGGTCATCTAACACATCTGGCTTTGACTGGCTTTTTGTAATCCAGATGAATGCCTCAGATAAAGCCATTGGAGCCATCCCTACCCAGGATAGAGAGGGGGAAGAAAATGCCTTTGCCTTCCTAGCATAGAGGAAAAGGTCAGTAGGGTCCTAATTGTGGAGGGGGCTGGATTGCCTACCTGGAGAAGAGAGGATCTTGCTAGACCATTTGAGTAGCCCTGGAGAAGAGGAAGTTTTATTAAAGCTTTCCTTTTTGTTGTGGGTGTGTGGGGCAGAACCTTGAGACAGAATCATGTCCATTGCCCCAAGGTAGAGAAGTGATTTTTTTTTCCTTTTTTGTTTGTTGGATTATTGGTGGACTGGGAGCAGCTATACAGGGAGATATGGAGGCTGCAGAACAGGGTATCACAGCACCCTGCCTAACCTATTTCCTGTGAGAAATGTGAGGGCCGCAGGCAAAACAACCCAAGAGCCTGATGTGATAGTACAAGGCATTGAGTAGAGTGGTCTTAAGGTCCTGGGTTCTACCCTTGGAGGAGCAGAAACCTGAGTAGCCTGAAACCCAAGGCCATCAGGCTGAAAGGCAGAGACTGAGTATCAGGATAGAGGGATAGAGATAGAGGAAGCTGGCAAGGCAATGGCCTGACTATGAAACTCAAGGAGCTATCCAACACTGAATGCTCTTGCCAGGCAGTGCGAGGTGGGCTTTAGGATTCCTCCCATTTTCTGCTTTGAGCAGGGGTAAGACACCTCCCAGATCAACTCTTTTTTCCAACAAGGTGTGGCAGGTGAGTGGGACTTAGAGGTCTCCAAATGGGTGGTAGTGACAGGACAGATTATAATGGGGCGGAGGGACTCTTGAGCCCCCAATTCTGCCACATGGCCATTGTGGTGGAGGACAGTGCAAATGGTAGAAAATAATTAGGGAATACTTGGAGGTATGTGAAGATACAAAGTATCCCCCTCTTCTTAAAGTAAGGATGGATGGTTCGGATTTTTGGGTGGTTCTTATTCCCACTTCTCGTTAAAACACTTCCCTCATAACCAAAATACTGGGTTGATGCTAATTAAGATAACGTAAATAATTCGAAGATCAAAGAAAATGTTTTACAAAATAAATTTAAGAGCTATTTTTGGTATAAAGGAAAAATTTCTAGTAAATCAAATCTCACTACTGATTAAACAAGTTATACCATCTGGAGTTTGCAGAGTGGCATCTGGTGTTGCAAAAATTTTAAGAAATATGTTGAAACTATAAAAATAAAGCTGGCATACTTGTTCTAAACAAGCATTTTATCCAGCTGCTCCAAGTCAGCCAGAAGGAACAGGCTTGACGTGGGAACTGCTCAGTATAATGTTATAGCCCATGTTGTGCTCAAGGTCTGACTAGAGGAACATAATGGTCTCTGTTCTCCTTAAAAATATGACTCTATGAATTGCATCATTGTGTCACGTGTGTGACACTATTAAAAGCTCAAGTATTATTAAGGCCTTGCTGCGGTTTATTTATCCACCCTCCACAGTTTCAAATTCCTGAATATTTAAGCTGAGATACTAATAAAGGCTAAGGGCTAGAACTACAGAGAAATGTAGGCAGAATTTAGGTGTTTGATCCAAAAGCACAGTCTTCAAATCCACCATCTAACCGTAAAGTCTGTATGTACCCGAGTTTTCTTCGACAATTTTTTTCAAGCACCAGCCATGCTGAAGCCCAGACAGGTGCCTAAACTTCAGAAAGGAACAAGATCCAAGCCATGCTTCTGTTTTGCTGTTCGTATCAGTTAGTTTAGGTGGCTTTTTGCTGGTTGTTTTCAATCCTTTGTGTGACACCTAATTCATCTCCTAGGTGCCTAATGCAAAGTTGCTAATCCTGCTCTGTGACCAGGTGCCTGAAAGATGTTGCATCACCCAATACCACTTTCTATACCTAGCCTTAAGTGCATAAGGCACATATTTCCTTTGGAAAGCCCTAGTCTTATCTGAAGTTATTAAACAGTCAGATGGGTCACTAACTGGCTGGAGGGCCACACCCAGAGGGTGGTGGTGGACGGGTCTTATTCGACCTGGAGGGACGTGGGCAGTGAGGTCCCCCAGGGCTCGGTCCTCAGGCCTGCACTGTTCAACATCTTCATCAGTGACTTGAACAGGGTGCTTTCTACCCCCTCGCCCAAGTTCACAGATGACACTAAGATGTGGGGTGAAGTGAGTACGCTAGTAGGAAGGAACAGGCTGCAAGCGGATCTAGACAGGTTACAGGGGTGGGCAGATGAGAACAGGATGGTGTTCAACACTGACAAGTGCAGGGTACTGCACCTGGGGAGGAAGAACCAGCGGCACACCTACAGGCTGGTACACCTTCTCGCCCGTGTTGAGACAGAAAAGGATCTTGGAGTCATCATTGATGCCACAATGAACATGGGCCGACAGTGTGGGGACACGGTCAGGAAGGCCAACCATACCTTGTCATGCATCCACAGATGCATCTCAAGTAGGTCCAAGGAGGTGATCCTCCCCCTCTGTGCGGCACTGGTCAGGCCACAGCTGGAGTACTGCATCCAGTTCTGGGTGCCGCGCTACAGGAGGGATGTGGCCAATATGGAGAGGGTCCAAAGGAGGGCCACCCGCATGATCAGGAGTCAGCAGGGCAGGCCCTACGAGGAGAGGCTGAGGGACCTGAACCTGTTCAGCCTTCAAAAGAGAAGGCTGAGAGGGGATCTAATGGCCATCTATAAACTGGCCAAGGGGGACCAGCAGGCATTGGGACAGTCCCTGTTCCCCCAAGCAATCACAGGAATTACAAGAAAAAACGGACACAAGCTAGCAGAGGGTAGTTTCAGGCTAGACATTAGGAAGCACTATTTCACTGTCAGGTTAGCTAGGACCTGGAACCAACTTCCAAGGGAAGTGGTGCTGGCTCCTACCCTGGGGGTCTTTAAAAGGAGGCTGGAGGAACATGTGGCCGGGGTCGTTTGACCCCAGTACCCTTTCCTGCCATGGCAATGGGTCAGACTAGATGATCTCCTCAGGTCCCTTCCGACCCTACCAACTATGAAACTGTGAAACAGGAATAGAGGACACTAGCTTGACAATGCAAGAATCAACTATAACAGGGTGGTCTTTCCCCTTAAGAAGCTTAAAAAAAAAAAAAATACTTCCAGAAGAGAAAGCAGAGGAGTGGGAAATAAGGTGTGAGCAGAAGTCAGAGGGATAAGTGGCTCTTTTCTTTATGTCTAGAGGGGACAGAGTATTTTGTTTTGTTGGAGACTGAGGCTTTTATTGTGGAGAAAAAAGTCACCTAAGGAATTTATAACATAACTACCTCTTCTGCAGAAGGCAGCAGGATAAGCAACTGCTTACATCAATAAATAACCATGCATCAAAAAATGAAACCAATAAAGCTCAAGTTTTCTTTATGCTTTCCCCATTCCCCTGTCCCTTCACAGCCTTCATAAAGAGAAGCTCTGTGCAATATGCATGAGTTGGTAGACTAGGTATCATTAAAATTTATTTCTGTAATGATCCCTAGATTAAGAGCTCCCTTAATACACAATGGTACAATATTATGTCAGTGATCTGTGAATTCAATATGACTAAGATCCATTTATCATCTTAGCGGATAAATTGCTTCAATTCAGTTGATGAAACTAGTTGTGAACATGCGATCAATTATTTTATTAGGAAACTCCTGGAATTTAATAAATAAGTGCCCTCTGTAGCAAAGAACAAATTTTCCAACTATTTAGTTGGTCTAATAAAAGATATCACATCTACCCAAAGAACCTTGCCTGCCTATGTCCTTAGACCAACAAGGCTACAAGCAACACCTCTGTAGTCACATGCATTAAAACATCTATGAACTCAGAAGGGATCTGTGATGCCTCAGTGTTAATTGGAGTTGTGAATTCCAAGACTGGCATATATAAAAGATACATACAAGAATTTCATGACAGGCATCCCAAGATGAATTCTTGGCTGAATAATGGGAACCAAAGTTCTGCTCTGCATTTCAAGTGTCATGCACAGTAATTCTCTAATAGTTTTAAAATAAAATAGAAAAAAATAAAAGTTTTATGTGAGCTATCACTCAAACCTTTGTATTCTTATGGAATGAGAAATGTATAGCTTGGATGTGACAGTGAAAGTGCAAAAACGAGTTTTTCCTCTTTTTAGATTTGTTTCCACTATGCCTTCATACTAGCATTCTCCTCCTCTTCTCACCATACTCTTCTTCCTTTTCCCCAGAATGCCTCTCTTCTCCAGTTCTGTTCCATATGAACTTGCATGTATATGGCTCTATTCATCATGAAAGACTCAAAGGCTAGATACAGATGTTACACTTAATGTTCATTAAGTATGCAGAAAGTGCCTTACAGCCATAACAGAACAGACGTTCATAGCACAAAGTGCTTTAAAAATTACGAATCCCGCTCTAAGTTAACCATGGGTGGATGAGATATCAGACTAAAGCGCTTTATCGAACATCTGTACCATATCCATCACAAGTTAAAGTAGGTCATATTTCTCCAGCATCCCGGAACATCTGTACTTAGCCAAAATCACTGTGTAAGTTTAACAAGCACTAGTATACACAGTGTATACAAGCATAAATTCGATCAGCTACTGACATTCCACCAGATATTGTATGTTGATTGTACAACAATACACTGTTGTTTAATGGCATCTTTTCTTGTTGAGGTCACTAACTTCGGTACAGAATTATGTCTGAGAATAAGTAAGAAATTTAATGAGCTAACTGAACCTATGCAAATGTAACTCCCCCAACTTGAATTCTGTGAGCACACTAAAATCAACACACTTGAGAAACCTGCCACAAAGTCCTTTGCAATGAGAAATCATAACCTCCTTTTAGTGCATCACCCAAACTATGGTAGACAACTCAGCAGAAACAAAGTGCATTACTAAAGATTTCCCAGCACTGGTCAGGTGCTAGTATATTTATTATAATTGCTATACCTCTCCTATAACTAATGAGAGACTATCCCTTGAGAATTTGTTGTGTGGGGATTTCCTTATACTTAAGCAAACTGACTTAACTCTTCATGTGGTTTTAATACAATGTTCTTAACTCCCGTGCCATTTGACATTTCCCAAAACAAAAAAGAAAAACATACTTAAACCTTTTACCATTATGTTAATCTTTTCCAGTTTCCTTTATACAATGTGCTTCTTTCCTTTTGATCTTTCTGCTTTGATATATTAGCTTTATTATGCTTTCCTGGCTGTCACAAAGGGTTTCTTCCCCCCCTCCCCCGCCAGTGTTCTTCTAAGAGTTATGGCAAGGATTATTTTTGGCCTTATGCCGAAAGCTGTTACTTTTCAATCCTCTCTTCTCCATCAAGAATGACCTATGACAAGATGATGTCTTTCTTTTGGCAGACAAAGGGTTCAGAGAAGCATTCATTTCTAGCATTGCAAATTTCTTTCTCCAGGAAGAATCATACTACTACTGCTCTCCCGGCATTCTACGAACTGGGGGTCATCAGGAGGAACTTCTCACACAGGAATGAACACCTCTGCTTCCCCTCTGCTTGATTTCTCCCAGGGACTGCTAGAAATGTAATACACTATTAAAAAAAATAAAGTGTCATCCAGCTTTGACCCATGCACTTGGGACATAACTTCAGCTGCTGCATGATAACACAACTCCATTGAAATCCATGGAGGCTTCCTGTTTTAGCAAGGCTAGTCCTCTACTAGTGCAACTGCAGGCTATATAATCCCATTTGTGAGGGCCAAACTCCTGGTAAAAATAGAGGCGGGTGGAAGAAACCTGCTGCCCAACTACAATCTGCTTGTTACCTAGTATCTCTAGATTACCACAGGTTTTTGTTGTCATTTTTTGTCATACTAAGGAAAAAAACCCCAACAACTGATTTTCCCATTTTTCTACTGATGGAAAATGCATTGTGCATGCCTGTTAAATGTGATTCCTGTTAATACAAGGAAAAGCTGATACTCTTCTTACACTTTCTCCAAATGAATCTTGGGGCTCAACTCTGAAGCACCCTCACCCTAAAATTTGAAAGGGTTTAGGCCAAATTAGTTCCTCCGAGATTAAAGAGGGGCTATGTCAATTATCTCTGCCCATGATGCAGAGCCTTTCAATAGTAACAAAACCTAGAAGCTGTATATAATTCATAAATTCTAAAGCATTCCTGAAAGGCAGTAAAGTACAATGTCCCAGCTTTATAGATATTAAATAGGAAGTACAGAGATGTTAAGTGATTTGGCTAAAGTCAAAGATCAAGTCATTGGAAGCTGTTGGAAAAAAGGACAAGGTTTCCCAACTCTTTATCTAAGTAGTATTTACAAAATCATAGCTGAGAGACTGCTGGTTATCCTTCCACTGTTCACCTTTTTCCCCCTAATAAAATGCTACAGTCTTGTTTTATCTTAATAAGACTACTATATCCTTCCAAATAAATAAGCTTCTTGGCCAGCTCCAAGTAGTTATCATTACAACACACTGGTTTTAACAAGCATATTATGGCCTATTTGGCTTACCACAGGCTTCACTAGATTTAGTTTTATATTGCTTTCATTAACTTCTTTCAGATCTATTGTTTCATCTTGCCATATGCACTGAAATGAATACTAGGGCTCATGTGTTTTTTAGATAATTTACCCCAGGAAATAGCAGGGCCCATAAGAATCTTGTCAGACCTTATTGAGAGTGTCATGCAAGTGCTTTTTATGAAGGCCTAATTCAATGTCATTTGAAGTCAATGGACAACTTCCCACTGACTTAACTGGGATTTGGATCAAGCCTCTCTCATAAAAAGGAGAAAAAACTCTTGGAACCAAAAATATGAAAAGGATATTTGTTTGAAGCTGTGAGAGAAGGAAATCTAAAGACAAAATTAGATGGAGACAAGGGGACTGTCCAAAAAAGCCTAATCCTGTGAATTTTCTCTCAACATTCCATTGACTAGAACAACTGTGTAAATTCTTCTTAAACTAAACTGCAGAGATAGTAATAGGAGGAGAAAGGTTTACTTCCAATAGTTGAGAATGACACAACAAAGGCGAATAGAAGAAACTAAGAGGAAAAGAAACAAACCTTCAGTTTAGACTCTAGAAAACTATTCTTAAAACCAAATTAAAATTTCAGATAAATGGAACAATCTAAAAGTTTGGCTTTGCACCAGTGCTGAGTGTGTTTAAGAAAGGAGTACAAAAATTACATGTGAGGTGTTTGTACACGCTACAGTGTTTGAGCCTCATTAATTTACCGTGCCTTAAAAATTTTAACCTGGGTTATTTTGGTGCATCATGTTTGTGTTTGCATGCCACGGGCTTTTGAATGACTTACGCCCAGTATGTAATTCCCCGCAGATTCCAGCAAGGTGAGCCAAATACCAATCTACCTCTAGTACTGTCTTTCTTAATGAGTTACAGCAGGAGGCACCTATTCGCCAATAAACTGGCCTCTCTCCACAGTCCCTGCCCCTTACCTGCCTCCAGGAGTCTCACACTAAGTCCCCCCTACCACACCCCACTCTAGGCTGTGGTCACCCCAAAACCCTGCCACTTGCATCTGCTTAGGCTCAGGCTGGCCTCCCAGTAGATGACACCATGGTGTTCCCAATGACAAGCCACATGAATCATCCCCTCTTGTCCCTTTCCCTTCCTCCCATGTTACAAAGAATTTTAAATGTTTATATATGTCTTCTTTTTTTACTGTATAGCTGATATGATAACAGAAATATACGGAGTTGAGAGTAGTGGGTGGGAGGTGCCACCCTGGATGGTTGGCAATTGCGACTGATGGTGATGGTGAGGTGGACTGGTGTGTGGGTGTTTCGTGTTGTGTTGCTGAAGCAGATGTTTTCCACGAACACTTAGCGAAAATTAATGTGAGTTTACTAATAGTATAATATGGGGGGTGGGGGGGTGGTGACAAATCCAACAACTCTTACTTTTCTGGCTTTTTAGGACTATCTTTCCCAGCAATGCCCTGCTGCCAGGGCTTGGAATAGTTTCCATGGGAATGCATCAATGGGGCTGATTCCCCTGCTTCCCTTCCCTGCCCACAGTCCACCATGAATACCTACCACCTTGTCTTTGTTTAGCATGGCATACAGCTTTTAGAGGGGTGTTGTGAAATGGAGGGTTGTTGGTGGGCTTAGGGTGAAATGCGCCTCTCCCCCCCCCCTTACAATAAAACCTCATGTTATCTTGGCTTTCTGTGTCTGGCTCCATAACTTTGAAGGGCTGGGAAAATCCCCCCTCACGGTGCTGGGTGGAGGAGGGTGGAATCAGTCTTGTTTTGGTTTCTCCCCCCCCCCCCCCACTTTTCTGCCTGCCACTTTTCCTGGGCATTTGCTGCATGGGATGTGGGGAGAAGGGGAGGGCAATCACTTGTGCAAAGTTACACAGCGGGGGCTGGCTGGGTTGCCCCTCACAAGTCTGGCTTGTACACAAGTAGTTTGCCAAGGCAGCCACTCTGCAGTCACCCAAAGGGGATGCTCCCTGAAATGTCTTTTCTTCTTACGGGCAGGGGGGAGGGAGGGAAGTGGGACTGCCTGGCTGGCTGCATCCCCCCTCACAAGTCTGGCTAGATTTACATAAGGATTGTTATGTAAAAGAGAATATGACTCCTGTCTTTTGTGAAACCATTTGCAAAGCCTGAGTACCAACTGAAGAGCTATTTGTAAAGCAGCGCCACCAAGAAGCAGAGCAGCAGCATCGGGTGGGTGGGTATTGCCTTTGTGGTGTAGAGGATTAATATTAATATTCCTTGGGTAATTGAAGTCCCACCTGATGGGGATGCAGAAGACAATGCTCCACCTACACTGCATGTCAGGGATGGGGGGAACCACACGCAGGTTGAGGGTGTTTTGGAGGTGATACAAAAAACAAAATCCATGCGTTACATGCAAGAGTTGCTAATTGCTATCATTCAAATGTTAAAGAAGGCTCTCCTATGCCTGGCCCAGTACTTCCACTTGCTGCTTTTTCTCGTCTGTCTGGTTCTGGGATGGAGGGGGTGAGTCTTTCTTTCAAACAGGTGCTGCACTCTCAGAGATGCTAGCCAGGATTACTGTACATGGGGATTGAGGGTAAAATAAGCATTGGACCCTGGAACTGTTTTCAGTAATGCCATCACTTCATAAATGTCCCCAAGCAAAGGATCCCCATGCTGAGGCGAGTGGGCATGGTCATCAGCTCTCCCAACTCACCCACCCCCAAACCACGTGGACTGCCATGCATGCCACTCTGCCTATGAAAGAAAACATGCCACACATATAGACACAATTTAGATACAATTTTATTGGATGAAAAACAGTGATGGAAACACTGACATGTCTGAGCAGTTTTAGTTTAAGGCCTATAATTACTTTTTTGCCACCAGGTGGCTCTCTGCTATTTCCATAGTTCAGGCCTTTGGCCAGTAGAAGCCACTGTTGTTATTTCATTATTTATTTAGTTAGTTAGTTTAATGTGCCAAAAAGACTTTTAAAGTGGCAGGAAGTCCCGCTTGTGCAAACAAACACAGTTGCAGCGGCATATATGGGAAATCTTGTGGTGTGTACGAACGCCCATGGAAAACATTACTCAATGCAAGGGATAGTAATTGATGACAGAAGTTCAATAAACCAATTTAATCTAAAAATAAGTTAAGTCTGTTACCATAGACTGAAGAGATACTAAAATCTTTGCAAAAAGCCTGACAGTAAACAGCTAACTGTTTACTGTCAGGTATTACACTACCCAATCCATCTAAGCTTATCTTAAACCAGCTTCAGCCATTTTGAAAGTGGTTTATGTGCACTGAACTTCTATTGTGTTACTGGTTTCCAAGCACTTATACTGGTTTGTGTGTAATTTCTGTCTCTAGCCATAGGGTTTGGCTGACCTGGCTTCTCTGATCTTTGCCTAGGATTCCATCTCCCCATTTTGATTAATTGTTTCTAATGTGTCCTGCTTCTCGTAAAGCAACCAGTTTCTTTCCTAGCATGGTACTTCCTAGGCCAAATGTTCTTTTAATGTTCTGCATCTTATCAAAACTGGTAACACTTAAAACAGCAGGGTAGGTGCTCATTGCTCTTATCCTGAAAAGCCTGAACTATAATAATAAGAGTATATTATGAGCTAACTTGACTCAGTTGAAATTGGGATATATTGATTTAACTGTTCCGTCATAAAGATATATGTTGAAGATAATGTTCTCGTATACTTAGGTAAGTTCGATAGGTTATTAGTAGACTGATATTTTCACTTTAGTGTCTGACTATGATCTCCACTAATGAGATCTCCATCTGCACCTTAATTCACCTCTTTGTTTCTTAAGTATCTTTTTTGTGCTTCAGCCTCTTCATTAAGACCAACTTTCTTTCCAGTTATAAAGAATTCTCATTACACAACTTCAGCATTAATTATTTTTCTTCTAGGCAGATAATGATTGTTGCTTACCATGTATATTTGCCCCCTCCCTCACCAAGGAAGATAAATATTCTTTGTTCATAAGCACTATGGTAGGCTCATTTCAATATTTTTAGTATTTCTTCTGCTATGGTAACAATTTGTGTTGGGAAATCAGGGCTTCCTGAGTGGCATTTAATATTGCTGGGTGAATCCATACAGGAGATGCATTGGATCAAGGAGACATAACAAACAGTAGACCATAATCAAGTAAGAAACACATAGCATTGCTTTTATTACCGCCAAATTATTAGTAGCCTCTTTTGTATCATCAGACACTCATGCATCCATTTAATGTTCTCTAAATGAGACAAAACAGGAAAAATTAAGGAGACCCCTGAAAATATTTCTAGATTTAGTCTGTGGTATACCTATTAAGAAACAACTTAGAGATTCGTTGTACAGGGTCCTAAGTGATTTTGATATTGCTTGGTTCAACTTTGTAGAAAATTGTAACATAATGTCAGACTGTGTGTGCGTGCATGTGTGTGAGGCACTATGGCTGCCTATACATGATTTGAGAGGTGGAAGGGAGGGGTGTTTTAATAAGAGTGGCTCCAGGGTTTGGACAGCTGCTCAAATTAAAATGCTGCAGCATCATGTGTATTAAGACCCCCTTGTGCTTAAAATGGCTTAAAAATGGCTGCAGGACGCTTTATCTAAACCTCATTCAACATAGTTTAGCTAAAGCACCCTGCAGCCATTTTAAAACACCTAGGGGCTTAAAACACATTTCACTGTGGAAACGCTGCAGCACTTTAATTCAAATGCAGAGCAGACTCAACTAATTGAGTTTAGCAGCTAATGACATTTCTTCTTTAGTTCAGGTGAGATTAAACTCTGTTTTTGGAGCAAAATAATCTAAACTTTATCCTTGTTGAAGTCCAAAAGGGTTCAAATGCTTTTCTTTAGCTATAATGCATTTAGTGTTTTCCCTCCTTCTATCATTTCATTTCTTCCTCTGCTTCCAATATATTTCTGTGTTCATAGAAATATCATTTTACTTTTATAATCATTCTGCATTGGGTTTCTATATTATCCTGATCCTTTACTTTGTTATGCTCACAGTCACCTCTCCTGTCCCATATTAATAATTTGCCTAGATATCAAGAAGTCTTGTTTATTTTTATTTGCTGGATACGTTTATAGCAGAGTTAAACAATGCGTTAGAGAACAACTAGCATGAAACAGTTCTACACGAGTGCATAAGAAATAGTCTAGGTTAGGGGTTTTCAACCTTTTTTGGTTGGTGTAGCCCCAGTGGCCAGTCCAGAAGCAGGGAGCCCCCCAGCTGGTCAATGAGCAGGGGGGAGGGGCAGGTCTCCTGGTGGCCATTCAACGAGTTGTGGGGGGTCCCCTGGCAGAAGTGCCAGAGGCAAAACCGGAAGTACACCCCACTTCTCTGCACCACTGCTGCATACCCGCTGGGGCTTCCCCTGATTGACAAACCCTGGTCTATGTGATATCCCTGATATCTACAATAAGTACTTATAGAGTTGTGTGACAAGTAGTTTGGATTAACAGAGAATTAGTTTTATTTTTTGCTTCATTTCACATGGGTTTATGCTCCTTTGAGTTTCAGGGTTTGAATAAAAACTTGAAGTCTCAAAGCTGGTCACAGCCAAAACCATTGAAGGTGGCTTAGAGATGGGTAAAAGTCATTTGAAACCACTGTGTCCTAGTGATAGTTTCCCCAGCTTAGATGTGATCAATCAGTTCTCTAGTTCCTCCCAGATGCACTCAAATTTCAAACTACTTGTTCAAAACACAAAGTTCTCAAATCTGGTACATGTTTCTGATTTTTAAATCAGGGTGTCACTCTGATGAGTCCTGGATTTCACTGTGTTCTGCACAGCTACAATTGATTGCACTTGGTTACAGATGCTTTTAAGGATTTTCCAAAAATCATCATTACACCAGTGTCAAATTCATTCTCTCACAATTACGGAAGCTCTCTTCTAGGAAGAATTAAGGACCCACATTCTGCTCTCATACCAATGGTTGTCCTGGATAATCAGGGTAGTGACAGAAAAAACATCCAGTGTTTTAATAATTAATAAATCGCTAATAACTGTTCAAAATCAGCATCATTCTCACTAATTAAGTCAGCACACTTATCAACAAGATTCACTTTCCCCTTCCTTAAATTCCACAGAAAATCATTACTGCATTTTTTACAGGCTCCTTATGTCTTCCTTTCCATTCTCTTCTGAAAGCACCATCTCTCATTCTTACCCTAGCCCTTTTCAAAGGGACCAGAACTGCCAAAAGGATCTTTGCAAGCACTGATTCTGGATGAGAGAGAATTCTCCTTCAGTGCAAGAACTACAGAAGAGAGCTGCAGTCTCCATTTCAGCCTTAATGATTGCCACAATCACACAGGAAAAGAGAAGCTTCTGAAAAGCTTACTAAAAGAGTTACAATACATAACCAAAGTTTGGGAATTTAGGCAGAATAAGGTGGTGACATCATGAGGGTGCTATCCTGGTATGCACTCTTCCTACAGGGGATCCATGTGATGGCTGTTATGAGCACTTCTGAGCATGTCAAATATTTTGGTAAATTTAGATTTTACTCAGTTACTGATTAGGTGATATTAACACCCAAGAAATCAGTAGCAGATTCAAGAGTCTACAGCCTAAATCACCTTGCTACCAGGACCAAGTGGCTTAGGCCAGGTACCGACATTACATTTTTATTGGTGTAAGTGGTTGGAAACTGGTTTATACCTGTAACAGAATAGAAATTGGACACACAAAACCAGTCTATATCCAGAACAAAACAGAAGTGCAGAATACAAATTAGTTTAACGATGGTGGAACCACATGTAAAGTTTGCCCCCTCCACCCCGCCGCCTCCCCATCCAAATGGTAAACGTGTTTTCTATTTGCTACCAATCTAAACTACACCACCTTATAGAAAATGGAGTCAATCAGGCTTTTTGAATGTCTGTACCTGAGTTTTATGGGCTTTTCCATTTCTGACTGCATCTGGAGCCTAGAAATGCTGCGTCACATGATATTGGAGGAAAACCTTCAAAAATGTGGGTATGGCTGTATAAACCATACTTCTTTTTAGTATCATAATAGTTCCTTTTCCATTGTCTATCCTGCAGAGTCAGCAGTGCCCCTCCAGAATGCAGTAATAGGATAGTCCAACTGCAAAGAACTGAGAAAATGAAAATTCCACACTTTTTTTTTTATTTTTAAAGCATGAGTTACTTCTGCTCTGGCTCTGAGAGATGATGTACTCCACCTTTATTTCATGTTTCCTTGCTACTTTCCAGAGAACAAGGCACATTCTTTTTTTTCCTTTTTAATTCTCATAGTCTACAGCTTTTATTTTTAGAAGTACTCTGTGCTTTCCTTATAGGTATAGCAAAAAAAAAAAAAAAAATGGAACAAAAAAATCTATTGAACTGGAAAAATATTCCAGTCAGAATGGGAAAAAAAATCATCTACATGAGCAGCGATAAAAATCAGACATGTAAATATTAAATATCTTGACAATAGGAAGGGAAGGTAGGATGAGATAAGACTTTTGAAAGAGATGTCCTTAAAAACAGAAGTTATCTAATTGCTTATTTTACCTAGAGGTAGAACAATCTATTTCTATCTATCACATAGTAATGAGAAGTCATTATCTTGAACTCTTCTTTAATTAACATCAATCCTGATTAGTCAGAATAAATTAGTGTCTTTGTCTGTTACCATAGTAGTAGATCTTCTGCTAAAGGAGGCATTCAATCAGACATTATCGTTTGCACAGCACTTCCATGTAATTATTATTTTACTGTGTTTCATGGATTTTTTCTATATTTGAATTAAGAAATATATTGGTCTACCTCTTTTCCTCATTGCAGTTCTTGACATGGAGGACTTTTGTGTGTTGTAGATAAATGTGTATAATGAGGTAGAAAATGTTAATTCATTTGAATGGGACTGGATGCCAAAATGGAATGCACAGATTATCAGGAATAACAAACACAAATATATATTAAACAAATTATATATATTTCAAATTACAGAAACTGCATAAAGAGAAAGCTATTCAAAAGAAAAGGTAACGTTAACACATATGGGGGGACGGGGAAGCAGGAGATGGAGAGAGTCTAGAACCTACAAACTGCGAGACATGCAGCTGTACACCCCAAGTAAGTACCAAGGGGCCCTTTGGGCATCAGAATGGGGGGGCACCAAAGGCACCATTCGGAGGGCTCAAGTGCTTGTATACTAATGCTAAGAGCATGGGGAACAAGCAGAAAGAACTCATACTTCTGCTTGCAGGTAATAATTTTGATTTAGTGGGGCTAACGGAAACCTGGTGGGACCCTACCCTAGGTCTTTGAAAAGATTATGAAGGATCATATCTATGGGAGTCCAGCAGGAAAAATAATGCAGCAGGGAAACCAGCAGGGATTCGTAGCAGGTAGATCATGCCTGACCAATCTGGTTTCATTTTATGAGAGGGTCACAAAATGCTTAGATGCAGGAGTAGAGGTGGATGTAGTTTTCTTGGATTTTAGCAAGGTCTTTGATACTGTATCTCATCCCATTCTCATAAATAAATTAAGAGGCTGTGTTATAAATGTTTATACAGTCTGGTGGGTGGCAAATTGGCTAAGCAGTTGCACCCAGAGAGTGGTAGTAGATTGGTCAGTATCGACCTGGAAGGATGTGGGTAGTGGGGTCCCTCAGGGTTCGGTCTTTGGACCGGTCTTTGGACCGGTCTTCTTCAATATCTTCATTAGTGACTTGGATGTGGGTGTGAAGTGTACTCTGTCCAAGTTTGCAGACAGTAGTAAATTGTGGGGTGAAGTGCATACTCTGGAGGGTAGGGGACAATTGCAGGCAGACCTGGACAGGTTAGAAAAGTGGGCAGGACACAATAGGATGCAGTACAACAAGGGTAAGTGCAAAGGTGCTGTGTGCAAAATATATCCAGCACACCTACTGGCTGGGAAGTGACCCTCTCAGCAGCACAGAAGTGGAAAGGGATCCCGGAGTCATAGTGGACTGCAAGATGAACATGAGTCATCAGTATGATGAAATCATCAGCAAAGCTAACTGCACTTTATCATGCATCTGATGATGCATGACAAATAGAACCAAGGAAGTGATACTTCCCTTCTATGTGGCATTGGTCAGACTGCAGTTGGAGTATTGCATCCAGTTTTGGGCTCCGTATTTCAAGAAGGATGTTGATAGACTTAAGAGTGTCCAGAGGAGAGCCACTCGTATGGTATGGGGCTTACAGGAGAAGCCCTATGAGGAGAGACTGAGGGACCTGGACCTCTTCAGCCTCTGCAAGAGAAGGCTGAGAGGTGATCTTGTGGCCATCTACAAATGCATTAGGGGGACGCAGCAAATGATTGGAGATGCTCTGTTCACCAGGGTGCCTCTTGGGGTAACAAGGAACAATGGTCACAAATTGACAGAAAGCAGATTTAGGGTAGATATCAGGACCAACTTCTTCACAGTAAGGTTGGCCAAAATTTGCAATGGGCTTCCAAAAGAGGTGGTGCTCTCCCCTGCCTTGGGGGTCTTTAAGAGATGGCTGGATAGGCATCTGGCTGGGGTCATCTGACCCCAGCACTCTTTCCTGCCTATGCAGGGGTCTGACTCAATGATCTGTTGAGGTCCCTTCTGACCCTAGCATCTAAGAATCCATAAAGAGATGGGGATGGATGGATTTGGTAGTAGGCTACTGTGCTTTTCACATATAAATTACTGGTTTAAATTTGCCCAGGTTTATAGACAGTGTGACAAAGGCTAAGTACAGATGTTACACCTATAGCTAGGGACCTACTTAAATTGTGGTGAGACTAAATAATTTTCACAGGTTGGTCACAATATAAAAAGCAAATTCTGCGGATAGTTCTTGGATGTGCTCTATTCCCCCGCACCAACCCGGCCCTTGCTGCTGATTGGCGGAGAAGCCCTGGCAGGGGAGGATGGATGTGGGGGTGGCTTCTATCTTGTCTGTTCGCTGTCCTTCATGTGGCCCTGCCCCTCAGCATTGACTCGTTAAGTATTAGAGTGAAGTGCTTTTTGCACTTTATTGAATGTCTGTGCCAGATCCCATCGGGGCTAATGGGGAGTGTAATCACCGCTACCCCAGGCAGTGTTGTACATGGCTGCACTGTAGCCAAGTGCTGGGCTGGCCCTACCCTGCCCCCAGCTGTCAATGACCTAAGTCACTAACAGCCTCTGATCCCAGCCCCATATCCTTCCTTTGGCCTTCTGTGAGCCACAGCCTAGTGAGGGTGTGGAGAGAGGGGTACGGGGGGGGGGAGAAGAGTGATCTCTCCCCCTGCAGCTGCCCTGGGCCTGTAGTGCACTGCTGCCTGGTGGCGGGGGCGGGGGGTGCTTCAGGGGAAAGCGTTCTGGGTTCTGTCTCCCTGTAGCAGCCCTGGCCAAGCACCAGTGCACTATGGGGCTGGAACTGCTGCAAGGACACAGAGCCCAAACTCCTTTCCTGACAACCCTTCTGGATGGGCTGCAGCGAGACAAAGCCTGGATCCCTTCCCACAATACACCACTGCCTACCCAGGGGAGCTGCAAGGGAAAAGGGTCTGGGATCTTTCCCTGCAGCAGCCCCAGGCCTCCCTGCAGTCTGGTTGGCGGGGGGCTCTCCTTTCCCCCAGCTGCAGACAGGAGATGCAGTTTGGTACTACATTTCACCACTTTGGGAACTCTGGTGGGGGTGCAAAAGGAGCCCCCTGCCAAGTAGCCCCCCCCCCCCCAGCTTCCTAACACAGGTCTTGGTGGGGGCAGGTTGGACTCTCCCATACCTTATCTGCTTATCTCATCACACATGGAGCCTGTACCTGCCCTTATCTGCTTATAACCTCACACTGGCTTCAAAGGATCTCAGTGTACCTGGCTGAGAATTGCTCGTATACATGCTTCACTTATGCAAAAGCAAGCAAGTCTGCCAACCTAGGTTATAAAAATCTCTCAGCTCTTCCAGCTAAGCTGAAAATACTAATTAGTGCATATTTTGTGACATGTTGACATTTTTGGATCTACATGTAAGTAATAGGTCTGGTTCTCAGACTAGGCTAAGCTGTACTCCACACAGCATACAAGGGGAAGTAGCAAAGTCGATCAAATAATCATGAGATTGTTGTGCTCCCTTGACTCATGACAATGCTGAGGGCTAGTTTGGCCCTCTTACAAATAGAGCAAGTTCAGGATAATTCTATTTTACGCTTACTTACAAAAACTGTTAGGCTACATGGGATACGCAGCATTCTCGCCACATTTCTTCCCACAGGGTAAATATCACTTAATGTTATTTTTAAAGGTCAGGTCAGGTCATATAAAAATATGACCAGTTTAGTGACTGCCAAGGATTCTCCTGTACCAGGGCCATCATGAGCAACCTAACAAAGGCAGCTTTGCAGCCCATTTGTACGAGTGGAACAATATCTAGGGAGAATCTAAGCCACAATGTACAGATGTCTCAGAAAGTGAAAAGTGACAAGTCAAATTTACCTAACTTCCTCCCCCCCCATATCAAAAAGGTTTAAATTAAAACAAAACTGATAATTTGTTAAAGTGAAAAATTAAAGGCCTGGCTTTAAATATTTTGTTCTGTTAGGTGGCCAAGAGAGAGCTCCCTTTCAAGAATGAATAGAAAATATAAAGTAGCACTTCTGAGAGCTTGCCATATAACTTTTTCCTTGTTTGAAACATTTAATATGTGGAAGCATAATGCTGCCATACTTTTCCTAGAGAAAAAAAAGAAAAGGACATAAAATGATTGTAGAATTTTGTGATGTTAAGCAGGAACACAGCCCTAGAGAAACTTATAGTTTAACTGAAGAATTAAAGATATGGAACAAAATCAGAATGAATATTTGGCTTCTTTCATTTTCAGCATGTAAAATACACAACCATTCCTGCTTCAGCAATTAAATAATATCCATCTGGCTATAAAACGGAGAGTGATAGCTTTTAGTAAATCAATTATGAATGTTCCAGATAATATAACTGCAACAAAGCCTGAAGTGAAAAAACAGAGTCAAATGTTGTTCTTCTGGATTATAGATCTCAACACTTAAGCTGTTCTATTCTCCAGCATCTATTCACTCAGCTTCCCACTTACATCAACACCCTTCTTAATCAGCACCCCGTTAAGATGCACACATTCAGAGTATACACTGGCCACTGTCTTATTGCTTTTTATACTCTCTATATGTACTTGCTTTATTTCCTGCAGCCCTATTTGAACTATGTGCATAGCCATGGAAAAATATTGCTTTTGAAATAATCACAAAGTAGAAATATTGATATAAATACATTCGTAGTTTTGAACGTTCCTAATTATTTTTGTTTGGATTTCAAGTTTAGTGTGTGTTTTAACAAATCAGAAGTTCAATAAAACAACAAAAAGGATTTTACTCTATTGATTTACTTATTCAAGGACATTAACTCTTTTTGGTTATTAACAACATGTCAGCAACATACTTACCTGTATTTTCTAAGGAAAAACAAGGGAGGGAGGATTTCTTAAGCCTCAGTGGGCACATCTACATGTGTAATTAATGCACAGCAATATATTCTGGTGCATACCGCGCTGGAGTTTATTGCTCCCAGGTGCCATGTTTACACGTGTGCTCAGGACTGCAGCATGTTGAGCTGGGTCAGAGCAGCCCCGACTAGCAGGGGGTTAGGGGGGTCAGCCTGTCAGCCTGGGGATACTCCAACCCAGCTCAACATGCTGCAGAGCTGGCTGGCTAGCCAGCTGGCAGCCCCCACACTGAAACACCCTCGTGCCCCAGCAGCCTTGACAGTCTCTACACAGGTATTGCTGTAGAGTAAAAGACTCTGCCATAACAAAGTAGTTGTGTTTCCAAGTACTAACCTACAGCATAGCTAATTAATTTACTCCATCCTAATAGCACTGAACATATAAAAGCTGAGACGTTTACTGCAGAGCTAATTAGGCAACTGCAGAAACGTATCATGTAGACACACTCACTGTATATCAAAATGAAGTGGATCAAAATTCTACCTTGGCTTAGGCTTATAGTGTGATCCCAGTTGGCCCTGTATATCAGTGGTGTGTCAATAGCACTTCCACAGAAGCAGAAGTGCCTGATCTTCAATTCACAGCCCTGAAGAGGTTCTGTGCCACTTGTCTGGCATTCACCTGTTCAGCTTTAACAGCCTCCCTCTGCATAGCACTAGGCAGTGAGTCCTACCTGCCTTGTGAGGGCACATGGGTATTTGTGAGGGAGAGGAAGTGCATTTCTCATGTAATTTAAGATGCAAGTCTGTAAACCCTTTGTTTGCAATTTGTCTCCTTTGTTCCCCCTTAGTTTACAAGAAAAAATGACCGAGCCTAAGCTTTCTCTGTGTCGTGGAAACACACGCAGCATACTTTTGGGTCAGGTCAGCAGAAGTTTTATTTGAAAGAAACTACAGCTGTAGGGGGGATTCCAAAGTGACATGGATTTCCCAAGCACTTGGAAGGGGTCCCCCCCCCAAGAGCAAAATCAGGAGGCTTATATACTTTTTAACAGTTGCTTACAACTCACGTGATCATATAGTGAAATTAGCATGAAAAGCGGCTATAATATTACTTCATTATTTCTTTGCTGTAATCAGGATGGGAACTAATGGGGGAGGTGAGGTTAGTTAACAAACCTCCTTCTTGCACCTGGAAATCAGATTTTTACATAATTTTTTGCTATCTTCAAGGCTGCGGTGAGCAAAGCAGTTGCAGAGGAGTTACAAAAAACAAACACTTTCTCTTATCTGTTCTACTATACAGAGCCAACAATTCTCCACAAAGCAGTTTTGTCATCTTATAACTAAAATAATCAAAGTTTATGGCATATATTTTTTCTGATTCCACATCTGTATGAAATTATTAGAGCTGCCCAGCTCTGCAACCTGTTTCCTCTCTTTGCTCATCATATATGAGTGCTCTATTCTTAGGCTGTATTTCTTTGTACCAGTAGGGCTAGATACAGACAGTCAAAAAGCCCAAGGTTGAATCTATTAACTCTTTGCAGGTTAGTCTAAGCTGCATAGATTAAACCAATGCCTGCAGTGAACTAGGCCAGAAGTTCTGGAGCTGGGGGGTGGGGAAACTAGAGCATGCCTCCCTGCTCAGCTGGAGCAGATAGCTTGGGCCAAGGCTAGCGCCCCCCTCCCCCCCCAAATGAAGGGGGTTTGCAGCAAGATGTAAAGAATCCTGGGATGCTAGGGTACTGTAAACTAACTTTAATCTGGAAGGTATCTGCGACAGAAGTTCAATAAACTGATTTAACTTAAATCAATTTAGTCTGAATCTACATTCATCCAGGTTTATCGTAAAATCGGTTTGGGCCATTTGGACTGTGGTTTATGCATGCTGAACTTCCGTTTCATTACGGATTTGAACTGGTTTCCGATTGCTTATATTGATTTATGTGTAATTTCTGCCCCTAGTCTAGAAGTCAGGAGTCACCTGACTGAGGCCTGTTGAGTAATACTGGTATAAAACTAGTGTGGATGCAGGTTCTCTCTGTTAGGACAGCTTGTGTGATTGTTTGTTTTTAAGTATCACTCCCCTGTGATAGGGGGAAACCAGATTCTTGCTTGGTGTATAGAGTAACTCCATTCTAATCAACAGAGGCTATGGTTATTCACAGCAAGTTGAAGACCTGGTCTGGAAATCTAAAGGAATGTAGATCCAAGCTACAGGAATTTAGCTACCAACAACATGGATGGTCTTCAACCATTAAGCTACAGCATGCTGTGGATTTAAGCTTCACAGAGATAAGCTGCAGAAGCAACCAAGTTCAGATCTGTTTGGAAGGGAATCTGTCAAGTATTGTGTAGGATTGTTTGTCTCCAGCAGCTGTACAATCCCCAGCCTTAGGGCATGCAGGCAGAACACTGTTATATCTGTCACCCACAAGCTATACTCAGACAGATTAGTATGTCTGGTGCAGAGCCAAGATGTGTGAATAGCAGTATGGGCTACAGAAGCAAGAGGACCAGCCAACAAGTGTCTGCAGCCAAACCAATTTTCAACTAAATAGATTGGCAGGGCAAGGAAAAAAAAAAGCCTGCTCGTTTCATTTTTAAGCTGTACTTAATATTAAAGTCAATGAAATAATATTACAACTACAGCGGTGCCTTTCATCTAAAGATGTCAAGGTACTTTATCTTGAGCATATAAGCCTCACAATGATATCTCTCGGAGTTGGTAAGCACAGTCTTTGTTTTGCATATGGAACATCTGAAGTGTCAAGAAGTGACGGGGCTTGCTGAATATCAAAAAACATTCAGTGGCAGAGTTAGAAACAGAGCCCAGGAATCCAGACATTCAATTTCTTGAACTAGGCTGCTTTCTTTAACCTTTCCATTGCTGGTTATATTTTCAGGACCCAGTTTAATTTCATAGCCTTTCATAGCAATTTTGTAGTTGTCCTTAAACAATGTAATGAAGAGAGAGAAAGGCTATGTGATTGTTATCCCTATTTTATGGATAGGGAAATGAAGCATAAAAAGATAAAGTGATTTGTCTGAGATCAGAGAATGTCTGGGCCTAGACCTCCTGATGATTAGTATAGAGACTCAGAGATGAGCATCCTTTTTTCCATCCTTGGCTGATGCTTCTTGTGGGTGCCATTATTTATTTATTCCTGCCCAGCTGTCTTCTTTAGTTCACGTGGACAATGATTTGTGCAATTTTACCAAATCATGTTTTGTTGTATCTTGACATTCTGTTCTATCTTTTTAAGTCAGCTGCCTTCCTTGTGACTAGATGGGTTTTTTTTAGATTTGTTAACTCTGTTTCTCAGATCATAAGTCTCCTGTGTTTTGGGAAATGTGTCATAAATCATATAATACATTCTTCACTTTGCTGGTTTTACTTTTTCTATGTGGTACTTAGTCTTTTAAATGTTCCAGAAAATCATTGTGCTTCAGCTTGATTCTTTAGAGGTGAAATACATTTGCTCAACTCAAAGTCATTCTCAGACCTAGATATTTTCTTTGTTTTTACTGCATTTATTCAATTTCAGTACATTAAGCTGTGGGAAAGTGTTAAAGTTTCCTATACTGCTTTTCTTTGAAAAAATATAGGCAAAGAAAACCTGATGCTTACTAGTCAGGAAGAGATCATTAGAACACTTAAAAATGCCTGTTAGCTGCATTCTAACTGAAAGCTAGGAGTAGGTGTAGGGGTAGGACATAGGGGTCCTGAAAGCTAGGAGTAGGGTAGGACATACACAACAGGTGTGTAGGGGGGTGGGAACAATTAAGAGGGGGTAGAAAGTGACATTTCTCTGACATTATTTTACTTTTGAAAGTAATAAAATTGTTAAGGGGTAAGGATAAGGATAAACAAACAAGCAAGCAGACACATCCGGTCACAACCTGACTGCAGAGGAGGGAGGGGTGAGGAGTGAAAGAGGGAAGAACATACCACGCCACCTACTGGCTTAAGGCTGGAACACAGCGGCCCCTCATGGTGAAGGGGATTAATTACAAGTCTTTGGTGTCTCTGGCTGTTTGCATGAACAAAATCCACACTTGGAGCGGCGTAGCAAGAAAGCAACGGAGGCTAACACATCTCTGAGTAGTATTAGCCTACAGTGCTAAATGGACTTTAAAGCAGTGGGAATGCCCAGGTCGTGCGAACACAAACACAGTTGTGTTGACGTAAACGAGAAATTTTGTTCCATCTGCACATGCCCTTTGTGACTAAATAAGCTGGATACATAGCTTATCACAATCTGTTGTGGGAGGGGATTCTGCCATTTGTACTAAGGTTCAACATTATATCTGACTCTGGTATGTCTGGTTACACTAAAAAAACAAAAAAACCCAAAAAACATGACTGCTCACTCAGTAAGGTACTACGCAATAAGTGCCATCCTACAGTATACATGGATTCTGGTTTTGATGCTGAATTTGTTTCTCAATTAGAGAAAACATTTGCCAGTGCCTATGCTTACTGACAGAGAACACCCTTCAAAGCATTTAAAAGAAAATATCTTGGCAATTACACCTACTAAAAATAAGTAGTGCTTTACAGTGCTATTAATTACTATAATTAATGCACCTTGAGCAAGATTTCGGGGGAGGTGTGATCATCAGCACACTGTGCACTGTAGTAAAGTGCACCTATGTGACATTCAGTTTTCACAGCAAGTATTCTCTTCTTGATCCACAACATAACTTCTATCAGCATTAATATGAATTCCAAAGTCATATCCAAAGGAGAAGGATAGTTCTGTGCTTTTATACATTCAGTATCCAAGCTGTAATTTCAACCATTAACAAGCACCATTTAGCATTAGATTTACTAATGTTGGGTTATACTGCCTATGATTTAATACAAGATGTATTATAAAGCTCAGCAAAGAATAAATTGTGTTCCCTGAATAAACACTTTGATGAGGCAGAAGTAAATGCTGAACGTTAATTTAGACATTTTCTTTAAAAATATTCCTTAAACAATAATATTAAACAAACAGTGAATGCTAAATGCAGTAACAACTGCCTGTATTATTCCAAACCAAGTACATCTCCTTGAAATGCCGTTTGGTATGAACACCAGTATAACCCTAAATATTTTTGAGTCTATGTAAAGCCTGTTTCCCCTCAGTTTATATCATAGCAGAGTCTTTGACTGGAAGTGGGTTATCTTACTATTGAAGTGACAGAATTATTTTAAATGGTCAAGCAACTCAAAACCAATGCCAATTTAATGGACTATATCACTTTAAAATGTTATTCTTGTGGGGACACTCAAGTCTCCAAAATACCCTTGAGTAAAAGCAATTATAGTGAATTCTTTAAACCTGTAACCTTCATGTACTATCCTGATGCAAGTTTTTACTATTAACTCTTCACAAAGGACCTTGAAAAAATAATCCTTTGGCAACATTTGCTCATCTAAATGTAAGTATTTTCAGAAGCTGGCTGAGCCAAGAGTTACTAAATGATGTATATTAGCTTTGCTACCAAAATCTAGGCTTTGCAACTAAAGCAGGTGCAACTTGCAAATATTTTTCATTAGAAATGTAATTAATATGCATAAAATTGTTTGCCAAGCAATTTGCAAATGAATTAAGAATTAAATTAAAATACAGAAGTCTCTCTCCCCCTCCTCCCACCTCAATTTGGATTAAATTGCATTTAGAGAAGTATTCAGAGTAAATTTGGAAAACAATCACTTTTGATTCTAGCTGCTTTTATTTTTAAACTTTTCTTCATTACTTTAGCAATGTTGAGAAAACCAAACGTCATTTGTTGGATAATATTTTAGCCTGAATTTAGAACTTTTGAAAAATATTGACTACTCTATCTTGGAGACTGAAATCTCTTACTGTGTATGCAGAACAGATACCAAGGAAGCCATGATATTTCATTCCCTACATATATATTCTATGTCCTATAGCCTTAATCTAGAAAGACCTGTGCTAAGGTTAGAAGTAAAACTGACTCAGCTACTTGTTACAAATACTATTTGTTATGAGCTCCTTTCTTTCCAGTGAACTAAAGAGGTGCTCATTTTCACACTGTGTATGGCTTGCAAATGCCACCTGAACTATATGCTATTAACTGTTGTGTAGTTGGTCATCTGGTGCTGTTTTTTGCTCCTTGGATAAAGGACTGAGACATCTTCAACAGAAGAAATGCATGGATCAATGAACAAAACTTTCAGGACTAACTTTTGAATGAATACATATTTGTGATAAAAATCTCCAAAATTTTGCCAATTCACAGGTCTTGATAGGTGTTTTCTGAATAGTTACAAATGTGAATCAATGACGCTTTTATGGTATCAGGGAAACACTAATGATAGGGTAGTTCTTTTTTCTATATCCATTTAGTCTCAAAGAATGAAAAACTTACTACAATATGGCCACTTCACTGAGAACTGAATTTCTATGGTCTTCTTAGCAGTTAAAGGCTGAATGTTCTAATATTACTCTCCTAAATGATGTGGCCCTCCTGAAATATATATAGTTTATGACAAATAAGGGAGACCATAGGTAATAATATCTTTGCTTTCCACATACTGGTAAAGTAAAAATCCTTGAAAAACTTGGTGCGCCTTAAAATTCCCTGACACTGCTTTTGTGGTAGCATTTTTGTTGCTGTATGAGACCATATGTAAAAGTTTGGTCTATTTCCATGATATTGCTCAAACTGGCAAGCTTCCTCATCCTCCAAAAAAAATGTGGTAGGTGGTCAATGAAAATAAAGATGGAGAAAAGCAGAGTGATTAACAAATAAGAAAGCTGTTTGCACCAAACAGCACAGTTCTGTTTCCAAATGGAGTATTTATAGACCATGAAATTGTCTAAAAGTATATGAAATTATTTCTTTTGCTTCTGTGTCACATCCACAGATTCTCACCCTTTGAGGGTAATTGGTGGATCTTAATTTCTTAGTTTCTGTGCAACTGTGTATTGTACTCCTGGCACACTGTTAAACAGAACTAATCTGAAATGAAGGATTGAAGCATGAATGAAGTTGAAAATAGGTGCTTCATGTAGTAGATTTTATCGTACATCTCAGAAATAGAACCTGTTTTTTTTTTTTAATCCCATCATCATCAACAGTTAAATTGGGCAGCACTTTAATTTAGAGATATATCAGACTACCTCTGAACTACTCAGGTAGTGAGCAAATCATATTATCTGTCTTATATCAGTTCACTGATAGATTGAAAAATTCATTATTTGATGCCCTGCCTTCTTCATTAATTAGTTAATGTTTGTAAAATGATTTGAAAATGAAAAGTACTGTATAACCAACATCATAATCATTACACACTTCAGGGCAGATAAGAAGTAGGCTAATGAGAATTTTCAATAAAAAGAAAATGGATGAAATTTAAAAGGTTATGTATTCTGTATAGAAAAAGGAAAGGCACTGGATGGCTCGGGATAGGTTGAAGTCCAAGGGAGAACGGCAGGAAATAAGACCAAAATGTGCGTTCTGATTCTGAGGTCAGTTCAGTGGTCAATGTAAACACGGAGGTTATGACTTTAGTCCATTTCTCAGAGGCTGACTTTCCTAAGCACAAAGTAGTCTATCAGTAGCCAGTAAACATAGATTGCCTACTACCTCTGACCTTGAGAAGTGGGTTTCTTCAGATCAGGAAGCAAGCACATTAGCAGGACAGCATATTGACATTTTCAGCGTTGCTGCCACCTCACACCTACTGGTTCTGCAGATAAATGTCCTTGGACTTATGACACAATTGGTTCCTGAAAACCATGTCTTAAGTTGAAACGTTGCAACTTTGAACCAATTTTCCCATAGGAAACAATGTTATAAATGGGGGCCGATACCCTGAACCAAGGCCCGAAACTCTATTTTCACTAAAAATACTCCAGAATTTTGTACTCAATCAATTATAGATGTATAATATAGCTACATTAATGTATTTATGTTGTAAATAGCAATCATATTGATTTGGAAGGACTTTTTGAGGCGACTTTGCCCAACTTTTTGAAGGGTTCTTGGCTGGAGTTGTCTCAGGTGTCTGGGCTGCAGGTTTTACTGGAGTCTTGTCTGCTTTCTTAAAGAAAAAGTGTCCAAGGAAGTTTGACAGATGTTTTCCAGGGAGATTGGTGACACAGTGAACTTGTTTGCTGGCGTGGCATCACATCGGATCAAGTGTTGTAAAGGTGAAACTGATGTCAGAAAGTTGAAACGGGGTGTCAATTTAGAAACGTTGTAAGTGCGAAACATTGTAAGTTGAGGACTGCCTGTACATCTTTAGGGCTGACTGACTGACTGACATCTTTCACTAGCACAAACAATTTTAAAACAAATGATTCTTTTATCTATTTTTTTTTAAAAGGCCATTATTTTATACAAATAAATGAACTACAAGAGGGACAAATGGCAGTTGGACACCTCTCAAATATCAGGGATGCTTTCAGCTGTTATGCTCAGAGAAGCGATGCAACAATTAGAAAGATGGTCAGGTTATAAGTAGTCTCCTCCCTACAACCCAAGTTTCGTACACATTTCAATTCTTATCATTTTTGGCATTTATCAATCTGTGCATTAACTCTTTAAAACAAATGCTTGAAGCCCTGTTATTTAGTTGGTCTAATAAAAGATATCATGTCTACCCTAAGAACCTTGGCTGCCTATGTCCTTACACCAACATGGCTACAACCAACAATGCTTCAAGCCCTGTATTAGTTTCAGCACAGGCCAGCTTACATAGATGTCAATACCATAAGCAGGACATGGGGGAGGGACTTAGGCTGGGGATTCCTTCTGAACTAACCCAATATAAGGGACAAGAAAGTGTGTGTGTGTGTGTGTGTGTGTGTGTGTGTGTGTGTGTGTGTGTGTGTGTGTGCGTGCGCGTGCGCGTGTGATTGAATTAGAAAAGAAGAGAATAGGTTGGGGTTTGGTAGGAGGCGGAGGGTGACATTTGGAGGCTTCAGAGTTGAGGACAGAGAGGTAGCTTCTACCCACATTTCTCTTCTGTCCGTCTTTCTCTCTGCTGTGTGATTTTTTTGCTCAGCCCCTGTAAGTGTCTGTAAATGAAAATGACATTTAATTTTAAGCACCAGTGCATAGCATTTTTCATTTAATGCTCTGTGGTTTTGAGTCAAAAAGGAAACTGCTGTGGGTAGCATAAGGCCTTAGAAACAAAAGGAAAAACTTATCCAAGTGGTTTAAGATGTGAGGTCCCCAAAACATACATTCTGTTCCACATTCTGCCTGTTTTTTATGCAGGGAGAAGTGAGGCACAAGGAATGTTTTACTGTGAGAGGCAGCCCTAGATTCTCAGTGATTGTACACAGAAGATAGCTCAAAGCAAAAACATCATAATTCCACCTTCCATACTGCTGGGAAGTGGATGTTGCGCTGTGATACAGAATGCTCTGATTCGGTGGGGGCCAACCTTTTTTGGCAGGCATGCCACAAATTTGCCCCACACCCTCCCTGGGTGCCATTCTGATCCCATTCCTCTGCCAGAGCTGCTGCTCTGCTTTTTGCTCCCTACTCTATACTCCCTGCTTCATCTCCTACTCTGCTTTCTGCTTCCTTCCTTATCTGCTACCATGTGCTGCCTGTCCCTTGATCTGCTGTGCGCCATACACAGAGGCTGCAACTGCCAGTTGAATGGCAGGTTGGTCACCCCTGTTCCAACTGATCCTAATTCTAGTCTCCACTTCTGGAGTGTGTCGGACCACTGTGGGTTTGATGGCCCTCTGCAAGCAAAAAGCTGAATGTGGTAGATGATTTAGAAAACTGGAATGTAGTCTGTCACTGAATCAGCAGTATCCTATGATACTGGATACCAGGGAAAGCCAGAGCCGTTTTTAGTTTGTCCAGGCACGGCGTTTCTAACCACTTGGATAAAAGTAATTTCTGTCTGCTTGGGCGCAGAACTGATATTCCTATCATGGAAATTGGGATGGAACATTCAGACCTCTAAAAAAAGTTATGGGCCAAGTCCTGTTGAGCCACTTCCTGGAGTCAGACCAAAATATTTAGTATAAAGCAGGACATTGAAATTTAAGGGGGCAGGCTTCCTTCATTAGTGCTAGTCTTTCTCTTTTAAAAAAATTCACAGTTCTCCAAAGTGAGTTACAAAGTGAAGCAGGATTCTAGAATTGATGGAATCTAAGGAATGTCCCATGGACGTTCTAGTGCAAATCACAAATCAGCAGCCAATTTGCCTGGTTCCTTAAAGATGGCAGAAAATATTTTGTTTTATTTTGATAAATGGAACTGCTCATCTAGGATGCAGTTTGAACATGACTCTTAAAAGGCATTGGAATGGGGAGTTTTGCTTTGATCCACCTGCCCACAGGACTCACCTTTCATCATTTGTTGCTCTAAGTTGCTGACCGGTGCTTTCAAGCCTATATTCATCGCTGTGAAGTTCAAAAAAGCCATTCATAAATCACTAATATCTCTAACTATATTTACACACAAACACGGAACTACTAACTGTCTTTTTGATTAAATGGAGCTGAATTTTATAAGACTGGTAAATGTGCATTCAGTAGAAAGGACAACAGCAAAACACTCCTAAAATACAGAGCTTAAAAAATCCTGTCCCTTTACTACTTTTTGGTGTTTTGTTTTTTCACATCACTTTTTCTTTCCAGGCTTTTGTTTTTAATGCTTTTCATTTGCTTTAGCATTTTATCCTTCAGCTGCTGTAGACTTATTGTCTGGACCAGCAAATAATTTTACTCTCTTCACCCCCATCAAAAGTGAAAGTCCAGTCCCAGTGAAGTCATTGGGGAAACTCATGTAAACTCTCACACAATTTGAAAATTGCTTCTCTCTCCCTGGGACTTTCTGTGAAGATTTATATAGGAAAAAAATCCACTGGCTCTTATGCCCTCAAATTGGACACATTTTCTGAAGAGGGATCTTCCTATCTAATTGCTCGTCAAGATAAACCTGAGCCGAAATTCTGAATTTGAGTTCATTCAGAGTTTATATTTGGATTTGAATTTTGTAACTCAGTCCTCATATGCAATTTTTGATTTACCCCTCTGTCGTCATGCTTGATGGGTTGCATGTGATTAAAACTACATGAAGTTTATGGGTTTGGGTTAATAGATGACTTGTGCAAATCTTTCTTACATTACATTGTATAGGGGTTCACGTTGAAACTAGAGACTACTGCCTATTTCAGGCAAAAAAGTAAGAAACTACAACTTAATGCTGATTCCTTTATAATTCATGCCTGGCTTCCGAGTACAACAAAACTCAGTGAGTTTGGGGCATCAAAGTTTCTCATAGGTCTGTTCGTGGTCAGCTCAGCAGCAGGAAATTCGCAAGGTCTGAAGGACACGTTTTCCATAATTAAAATCTCTGGTGGGTACTTGGCTACAGTCCTACTCTCATTCTAATATAAAGATGAGATAAAAAGTATTTTGTGGTTTTTCAAAACAAGCCTGGGGAGAGCCTGATGAGCCAAACACTGCACAGCTTTAATTAAAATGATCGTTTTTTCTTTGGTGATCCAATAGCAGTGTTTGTTCATAGCATTTGCACAGTGTTTTTTAATTTAAATCAGTGTCATTAGTCAGGAAATGTACCAATTAGCCAATAACTTATTTGCACTGCTGGAAAATAAATACTTTTCATCCCATAGATACATGAAGTGCAGCATATTGTGGCCTTGAGTCATAAAGGACATATTCTTGAACTATCCAAAAAAATATGTGCCCAAGCAAGGTTTTTAACTGTAATTTGATCTTTCATCTGATTTCCAGGGGATTGCTTTGGACGTGCTCACCATGCAGCCACCTACTAGCATAAACACATGTTCTGGTGGAAAAAATAGGAACGTTCAAGTTTAGATTTTCAGTGATAGCAGGAAAGTTTGCATGCAAGTTAAAAGTATCTCTCTCAAAGGAAAGAAAAACACTCACATAGTAAAAATCTTAGTGAAAACATTTTCCTTAACTATACTCATATTAAAAACAAAAAAAAAAAACCAAACCAAAACAAAAAAAACCAGTTGCTCTCAATTGATTGTGCCCTTTCTCCAGAATTCAAATATACCAAAACATACTGATTTCAGTCATGATAGGTTAGTACTGTTAGTCAAAAAATCATTCAGAGGCACTATGGAAAGAGAGATGCTGAGTCACTGGTTCCAGAGCTCCATGTCTGTTAAGAAGCAGAACTGAGGAACTGCAGCAATAACTGATAGGAAAAAAACTTTTAAAAGCACTGGGAAGTATTATTTTTTGGCATTTCCTGTCCCATGTGCTTATATCAAGGCTACACTTCTGTGGAACTGTGCTCTGAAATGACTACAGGCAAGAAGTTATTTAAAAAAACAGGAAGATTGCAAAGGCAAGTATTCTAAAATTAGAAAAGGCCTCATGATCCTTTTGTGGCCATGTAGTCAATTTCTAAAGAAACCACTTTCAAATTTTTTTTTTTTTTTTAAAAGAACTGTGGGCCAAAATTCCCCCCCCCCCATAATATCATTCACTAAAATGACTAAAAGCCATTGTCACTAAAAAAAAAATTTTCCGAGGACAAGAAGAGTTAGGCTGAAGTACACACTAGCATAAGAAAGGTTATCTTTGGCAAACTTATAGATAAGTGGAAAGAAAAAGAGTCTTATAATACGATGTCATGCAATCTGAAGATACTAGGAGTCCTGCCTACAATATAGGCCAGTTCTTGACTGGGCACTTATCATTCCTATTTGAAACAATGGGAATAGTACACATGCATCAGAAGGGAGAAGCTGGCTACATGGCTTTCATAGAGCCTTATTCTCTTCAGTCTGCACTGTTGCAGGTAAAAGATAATGCATCTTAATTCAGTGGATATTAGCTAGGACAGAACCAGGAAGACTGGTAGAGGAACTGGTTACAGGGATTTCTTTCCCCTCTAGGATTTGTTGTGTTTTTGTTTTTATTTATTTAGAGAATATGAATTCAGTGCTTGTGGAGAGTGCTAGCTTGATAATTCCACAGCCTTACATGCTCAATTTAGTCAGAGAAGAGAGAGCAGGAGAAATATCAGTACTACCTCACCACACTGCCTCACTAATGTGCCTCAGCCATAAACAGGAAGGTGTAAATGCAATTTCCTTTCCATCCTCATCTAGTCCTTGGACTCTCTGCAGCAAAGGTATCAATTAATAACAACTATGATAGTGCTGTTTGTGATTTAGGGACATTTATCATAGAAATGCTTAGAAACCCCCCACAAAAATGGATTCTACAACTTTGTATGATTTGGCTCTCAGACTCTGAAATCAAAGACTGCTTGGCATATAAGCTGGAGACTGGGCAACTTGAGTTGTTTTCCTTAACAGATTGGACTGCATCTATCTTGATATATTAAGGTATCCCTTATTTCCCCATGTCTTTCCCTTCATTTCACATTTCCATTGTCTTTGTCACTTAGTAGTTAGCTTATGCTGCTCTTTCCTATGCTTTCTGTTACATTTTTTAAGTTGCCATTTCAGAAAGGATTTTTAAGAAGTGTTTTCAAATTGCATTCCCTTAAAAAGACTTCCATAGGAAAGACCCTGAACTTCCTCTTTTTTGGGATTCATATTCAACACATACATTTTCTTTCCTTAGCATCCTTTTCTCATTCCTTCCTCTAATTTCAACTGAACTTACAGTTACTGTAATAGCCCTTGTACTCACATAAAACTCCCTGTATTTCCATTATGTCACATCATAAGGCTATATGTTTGTAGAGAGAAACATCCCTCCCCCCACAAAATGTAACTTTCTTAGTGAGTGGTCATATCTAAATGATGCCTATAATTTCTTCCCTCAGGCAGGAAAGCGTCTTACTCAAAAAATCATGTGTGGCTTTACTCTGAAAACTGAAACAGCAAAGATGAGATTGTGGGCTCTTCTTTTTACTGGCCCACAGTGAGTTCTCTATTAATTGTATTATATATATATATATATATATATATATAAAAAGCTAAGTTTTTTTAACTACCAGACTGAAATCCCCCCCACAAAGTATGAGAACCAAGTCAGGTTCTCTTTTCTCCAACAGCACCTCTAGTAACAAAGTCTATGCGGGACAAATAAGCCAGTCATTTATACCTGTGCTCTTTAAATTATGCTATCAGGCGCAGCTGTGAAGTATCACCACCATCAGTGGGTCTGAACAGGTGTAACTGAGAAGCAGCTCATAAGCAACTCTGCTGAAGATGCACAAGGAGAAAATAAGAAGCCATTTCAGTCCCTCTTGGTTGTGGTTATTCTGCAGGGTTAGTGCAGTAAAAACTTATTTTAGTCACTGAAGTTATCAGACAAGAACCCAAATGCACATTAAGAAACAATGACCATTTTTACATAATCATACTGCAAAGCAGAACTGCACTTCAGTGATGAATGTCCTGACTTTTGTGCATTTGAATTAGAACTTGAATGTAATGTGATTGTGTGGGGGAGTGGGAGAAGAGGGTTGCATTAAAATTATAATATAGCTAGCTGGTGCCTGCTGTGAAACTCAGAATGTGGTCTGAGTACCCATTGTCTGATTATTACCTTGTCAGCACACATGCACAATCACAACTGTGCAGCTTAATGGAATAATCATATCCAGGCTATCTGTTTAAAACACAGTATCTTAATAATACCATTCACATAAAGTTTTAGTTTAGGACTGCATTGCTTGTGAAAGATTTTACAGAAAGAAATTAAATTGTAATTATCTAATGAGGTATTACACAATGCATTCTAGCCTGCAGTAAAAAGAAAGAAGAGAAGCAAAATAGATAAAAACCTCCTTAAAAGTGATATAAAGCTTGAACTCTTCCATAACAGAACTAGATTTATGCATGGCAAACTTTAATGGCTCTCCCAGACTTCAATATTTTACAAGAATTGCTTCATTGCATAGTTTTGGAGTGGATTAGATTTCTTCCTCCCCATCAAGGTTATTATTTGTACTTCTACATCCCATTTCATTTGAGGATCTGAACAAGATTTATCAACATTAAGTCAGCCTCATAGCACCCCTGGGAACCTGATGATACTACTCAGACATAGGGGTAAACTGAGGCACAAATATGTAAGTCCTGATCTTTAAATCTGTTGAAGACTTGCACCTTCCATTGATGAATCAAGGATTTTTGTGGGTGGTATCTTTTAATAGAGTAAATTATAGTTGGGAATGCTCAGTACTTCTGACTCCAGGTTACATTTTCAAACCAGCTCAGCTAATCCTAAAGTGAAGAAGGTAAACTCCTCTCTGATTAGAAGGGGAGCTGATCTTTTTTGAAAGGCTGGCTGGCATTGAGCTGACATAGTCTTCTGAAGAGTTTAGATTATGAAGTGTATAGAATGGTTTGGGTAGGGATGATCCCGCCTCAGGCAGAGAGTTGGATTAGATGACCTCTGGAAGTCCTTTCCGGCCCTTTTCTATGACTGCGTAAAATGGAGACTGAGCTGCTTTGAAAATGTGTTGCCAAATATGGGCAGTGCTATTTTGAATCAGGCCTGCAGCTTTCTTTGGAAATCCTGAATCCACATAACTTGTGCAAGACCACAAAGGTAGGGTCAAATTTTCAAAGGCAGTAGGATCCTGAATGGGATCTACAAAGAATCGAATTGGAGACTGGAGCCTTAGTGCAAGCTGAGAGTAGATATAATGTGTCAGGGTCCTAGGAGAAAAAGAGTGCATTCTGCTCTAAGATCCTCACACTTGGCTCTTATTGATGTGTGTGGGAAAAATAGTATCCTAGTTATTGGAGCTGTATTATAAAATTATTCAGACAAAATACACAGCATGGAAGATTCAATCTGTTCCAGAAAACAAATACTGGAAGTGGATTTGAGACTAAGATTTCTAGGGCAAAGAAGAGATCTATTGTAATTCATATGTCATTGTAAACACAAAAGTCCATAACATCTCTGTTTAGAACCACGTATGTACAATATAACGTAAGTATATTTTCAGTTTAATTTTATACATAATGTACAAGGTACATCACATACAATCCTAGCATCTAGTACACTGGAACAAAGCTGTGAAGTCAGGATAATCCAGTATAGGAAGAGAGAAAATACTTAAACTATATGTAGTCTATGATTTGGAGATTAATTGCTCTTGTTCCCATAAAGAAATATACTCTTTAAACAAAACTTTTGGTCAGATCTTTAATACAAGCACTTCCAGGAAGAGACCAATAAAGAATAAATTCCAAGTCCATATAGAATATTTCACCCATGAAGGGTGAGTATTATGTTTCTTTCATGAGCATAAAAGGCCCATAAGTCAAGACTGCATAGGCATGAATGAATTATGAAGGTCCTTAGCTCTAGTGAAAGGAGCAGGAACAGTGTTCCTAAGTGAGACGTTCTATTTATTCTGTCCATTTCTTGATTTGTTTTAATTTAAAAGTGTTTAATATTGTCACCACCCATCCTTAAAGGGGAGATAACAGGTAAGGACTGATCTAATTTACTAGAACATTTAATTCAGGGATTTCTGCAGATTACAATCAGTACTGTTAAATTATACAAGATTGTATTTAATTCTGACTGCCTAAGGGTGATGGATATTTGCCACAGTTGCCCCACTCAGTGTTTCTCTTCTGTTCTGAATGAGGAAGGGTACTTGTGGAGAAAATAGGGTGTGACCATGCAGTTGAAAATTGTTATAATAGGAAGTCAAAATGGAAATTTTGTGGGGGCATTGGAATTCTGATATGCCAGTATTTTTTCTTGCTTGCAGTCTGCCCTCCCATTCTCCACCACCCCCAAAATTTAAAACGTCTCATGGAACAAAAAGTTCTGAAAATTTAAGTTTGGAAATAGTGTCTTGCTATGCTGCTCAGGGATATTAGTTTTTATGCATATCTGATCTACCATATTGCCTCATGACCAGGGATCCCTCACCTTGACTCATAGCACCGCCCCCCCCCAACCCTGCCAGTGCCCCTCATTGCTGACCTGCAGCCCCCTACCCTCCCAGCCCTGCCAGAGAGGGCTCCCAGCTGTCCCCCAGCTCCCTGTCAGCCCCACTTACCTCAAAGGCTCCAGGAGGGAAGGGGAGCATGCAAGTACTAAATGACTGCTCAGTCACAAATGTGCAGTCAGCATCTTGTGTAGATGCAGCCTTTGTGACCTATAGCTTGTCTAACATCTTTCTCAACTCTATAGTTGGTCCAATAAAAGAGATCACAAAAAACTTTCCTCTTGTGTGATTTTTTTTTGTGTGGCATTTCCAAGTGGTTGGCCTGCCGTGGTACCTCATGGACTTTCCATGAAACATCAATTTCAATCTTCCTCAGAAAATTCCTCTGAAATTGATCTTTTTTTTCCAGCAAGAAACTGTTTGCTTTGAAATTTTTAAAACTATTTTTGCTCAAAATGTATACAGATGGAGGCCAAATAAAGGTAAGCTGGGGAAAATGCCACAATGGCACATACTAGGAAATAGAAGAGTGGAAGAAAAGATCATGCTGTTACAAAGTTGAATAAAGAGCTGGTCAAAAACAGAGAAAATATGCATAAGCAATGTTGCTGTAACTTTATTCTCATCTTTCACATGTTCAAAAGTGGAAAGCAGTTCAGTGATATTTTCTGCAGAAACTGTTTTCTCTATTTTTAATTTTTTCTCACTGGCGTTAGCTGACAAAGCCCATGGTTTAATCATTCTGATTTTTGAAGTTAGAAATATTCCATAGCAAGCCATAAATCCCTTGTGTTCCCCTACTATTCTCCCTTACTTTCCAGAAAAAGCAAACTACATCCTTCTGCCTATAGTTCTTTTCCATCCACTCTTCCAATATTTTTCCTTATATATTTCCTTTTCCCTCTATTTTCCTGTCATCCTCTGCTTCTGTGTAAGTGGCATTGCTTAGGGCAAGGGCTCTCCTTTTCTACTACTGTCTAGAGGGTGAGAGTGAGTCCTTTCTTTTGTCAAATGTAAGGGGGCTGCATGATTTGATACAGCTGAGGTCTGTTTCATGAAAGTACAGCAAAGGCCTATGCATTATCTGATTTCTTATTCACTAATCCCCATTTTTTCCATCACACTACCTACTTTCCAACCCCATAGAGCAGCTGAAAGAATCCAGAAGCACTGAGCATCAAGGTTTCTGAACCTGTAAAGGTGCTGATCCATTTATATAAAAGTCTTCAGTCCATATATTCCCAGGCCAAGAATAATGTGCTCATTTGTCCCTCAAATGCTGGCCATTTTCAGTAGTCTAAACCACTAATATTTTTTATTACCTTACCTCTCATTCAAAAAGCTCCAAAAGTGCTTTACAAGCCAGAGTATAATAAAAGCAAATCCTTGACAAAGTCCAACATAATGAGAAGCATGCACTCACAGGAACAGATGCTTTTTTAAGTGCCTGCTGACCCACGCATCAATGGAATGTTTCAAAGAAAAGCAGGTCTCCAGAGTCTTTCTTGATGCCTCTATCTCATGGGTATAATTGACACTACTCTCCCACTCCATTCAGAAACAGATCACTAAAAGGAAGTAACTGTATACTAAGTGCAGGTGGCCTTGACTTTCTCCTTGTCCTCCTCCTCCTCATAACCAATGTCCAGTTCAAAGTGTATAGGATTAAAAAGAATATTTTTCCAGGACAGTTAAGAAAGGCAACAGAAACTAGTGAAAGCATAACAGCTGCCTCGTTACTATTAGGGCCATCAGTAACTGCAACAAAAAGTCTTTTTGAATCTACCCCTCCAGAACTAGTCTGCATTAGAGCCTATGGATAGACTGAGGCTCTTATTGCTCTGGAAGGGTGCAGGATAATTCTAGCTGGGGCTGGAAAAGGAAGGGCATTCCATGTATGTTTCTGCTCCACAGAGTGAGAAACACTCATCCATACCGCTGGATAATTAGGAAAAGGCAATGTCATAATGTTAGAGGTGAAAAAAGAAGTGATAGCACACTAGTCCTATGCCAGACCTGCAGGCTGAAAGTTATCTTTGACTTTGGGAACCCAGTACTATGTTGTTCTGTTTTTGCTATGAGTGCAGAAATGCACACGATCTGTTAACAGCTTCTTTAAACTATCTTTGAGGCATTGTCACAGGATATTTGGATCTGGGCCCACCTATGACTCACTTATTTCTCCTATGGAGTTGGGGGAAAATATCAGTCATGGATGAGGAAATTCATGAGGCTAAATCTGGTTAGTTGTAGAGATGAGAAGAAAGCTTCTAGAAAGCCAGAGACAGGTTAGAAAGATATAGCTTGGACATGGAGACCAAGGGCTCCAAAGTATCAAACAGATTTTAGGAGAAGGTCTGTGAAACTCCCAGCTTCAGAAAGGGAATCTTATTGCACAGGCCTGGGGAGGTGGGGTTAGAAGACCCCTGTATCTGAATGAACATGGATTGGACTTCGAAGAACAGTTTTGCGTACTAAGTAAGACTAATATACTAGAGCCAAAAAGAGAGTCTTACTGCAAGAATTCTGGCTTGTAAATAAGTATTGCAAGAAACAAGAGGATATGTGCCTGGAAGGCTACATTGTGCTACAAGGAAGTGCTCTGGCCCTGTTTTAGGTTTTCATATTAGAAGGCAGGAAAACCTATGGTGGCCCAGCAGCCTCAGAGTTGCTCTAATTCATTATTTGCTTCCCATAGTCCTTGACTGACTCTGAAAAGCAGAGAACAGTGGGAGCACAGCAGGTGTCTCACTTGAGTCAGGGAGTTTCCTTAAATCCACAATTTCTATGATCTTTGTGATGGCCTTGGAAAAACTGTGGCCTTACGGATAGATACTCAGTCCCTGGGATTCTTGGGAATCATCTATTAGATTTCCTTCTACTGAACTGTATTGCATCTAAACTGAAGGTGGGTTGCAGAAAATTGCTGTGGTGGTAGGGGAGAGGATAGGAGTTATCTACAGTCATTAGGCTCCATTGCCTGAAGCAACAAGAGAGTCAGGTACAAAGGAACAAGTTTTTAACACATGCACACATGCACACGCACACACACACACACACACTTTATCACCTTACTTTTAGATCATACCCCATTCCCTTGTGCTTCCTCTGTACTTGTATCTATTTAAACATGTTTGTGTTTAACATGCTCAAAGGTCTATGTGAACCTAGCACTGTGTACAAGCTGCAGTTTTAAAGATTAGATCGTTAGCTTTCCTGGATAGGGATCTGTTTTTTATCCCTATCTGTAAAATGTACAGCACAGTTTTTGCTCTTTATAAATAATAATTATAATGAAGAATTAACTGAGGCAAGGGCACAGTTGCACAGTATTACTCTTAAGACTGAATTCTTGGGATAATTCCACTCTTGATTATGTTGCACACTCTCTTGTGTCTTGAGCAGAAACAGAATTAACTTTTTTTTTTGCTTACTTCCCCTTCACAACTACCTTCCCTTCCCTACCTCCTTCCCCATCTTCCTTGCCTACTTCTAAATTCTAAAATCTGCCTCCAGGAGATTTATCAAAGAGAGCTACTTCACAATATCCAGTCACAACACTCAGTCTTTCCCTACTTTGTTATAGACATAATGCCACCACTTGGGAGATTATGATGCCCGAGAAGTTGACACTAAGAGATGTGTAACTACAACAGGAATGCTGAATGCTTGAAATGGAAAATTTCCTTTAGGCCTAACTATTTACAGTTAAGTACTAGATGAGGGCATCATAGACCCAATCAGTATTTCATAGTTTACCAGTCTGGTGGAGTCATTAAAATAAATCCCTGTGGATTTTTGAGAGGCTTTCAAGCTGTCCCCTTTCCCTTCAACTCAATAGGGCTAGGGACAGAAGTTACACATAAACCAGTATAAATTATTGGAAACCAGTTTAAAACTGTAACAAAACAGAAGTTCAGTGCACATAGACCAGTTTCAAAATGTCCAAACCCAGTTTAAGATAGACTTGGATGGCTTCAGTATCAGACTTAACTGATTTAGGTTAAAAAGGTCCATTGAACTTCTGATCCAGATCCCCTCCTGACTCAAATTAGATCGCAGCCCCTCAATGTCCCAGGATGCCTTGTGCCCTGCTTCCCCCCCAGCCCCCTTCACAGGGAAGGCAGACTATCCTCAGCTCCACTGTTTGCAACAGCCAAGTGGACTGTCCGCCCCGCTTGCCCCTCATCTATGGGAGCAGGACTTGCTGAGCAGCAGCCAGACTGTACGGGGAGGGGGGAATCTCTGAGGCTCCTATGGGGATGGGCCAGGGGAAACCTCCTGAGGCAGCTCCCCCCATGTGGGCAGCCCCCCGGCACTGGGACAGAGGATCCTCCCCACAGAGAACTGGGCACATGTTCTGGGCAGCCAATCATGAATGGTCCTGGCTCAGCTGGGCTTAGCCTGGCTCAGCAATGGCTGGCAGGCTGGGAGGCGTGCTCTAGCATCCCTGCTTCCTGGCCTGGGCCAGCACAGAGATCTGTCTGCCTTTCCCAACTGAAAACTGAGCATGAGTTTAGTTTGTTATAGGTTCAATATGTGCAGAGAAACCTGCAAAGATCAAATCAATTCTGCCTTGGGCTTTTGGACTGTCTGTACTTAGCCCAGGTGGCAGACTGAAGCTTCTGTATTGCCAAAAGTAAAAAGGAAGCTCTTGCTCTTTAGCAGCTTTGTGTGTGTGTGTGAGGGGGGTGTCCTTGGATTGGAGAGCAGCCAGGAAAGTATATTTTGCCTGTTGGGTGTGATGCACTGCAGTTCCTTTAACACTTAAAGGTTTTTTTGGCTTTTTTAATTTTAAGTGTTCTTGGTGTATCACTACCAACAATGCCATGGAGCACCAGCAGCACACATAACCCCAGTTGGGAACCCCTGAATTAGACAGAGAAGCATGTTGTATTGTTTTCAGAATACAAATTAATTAAAATGAATTATGTGATGTAAGAAAATGTTTAGAAGGATTAATTCACAACGCAATATTGGACATTTGCATAATATCTTCTCAGACATTAATTACATCCACAGATAGGAAATTATACCCAACTGTAGTAAAATGGTCCTTACTATTAATTCTGTCACAAATGGGGAAAGATTAAGTAGACTGGTTACGGCATGGGTTATCTAGCAGGGCATGGGCTATTAGTGCAGAAATGTATATCTCCTACACAAAGTGTAGAGGATAATGGTCTGTAATTCTAGCAGAAATAATGCTAGTGAGAAAAATGGGCTTAAAACACAGAATTGAGAATCAAGAATATAATCTAAGAACATAAGCAGAACTAGAATTTAGAAACACATGGAAAATTTTAAGTTAGCAAAGATACCCACTATAGACACCATCACAGGACCACACTGGGAAGTGCCACCGAGAAGCCCAGAATGCTCATTCTACATGTACTACACCCTAACTGGATGTCTTGGGCCATGTGTAGACGAAACAAGGGGCATGTGTGCACAACACTTTAAAGGGGGCTAAATGCTTTTGCACCACTTCAGTGGTGTTGGTGTTTGCATGCCTTAGTGGTGCATTGCACATTAATTCCAGCCACTGTAGGAAATTTGGTGGCGTAATGTTCCTTAAATGACTCCTTCAAGGAGCTTTTAGTTTGCTTCCCTCACAGCCACAGAGCAAAGCACCAGGCGCCATGCAGATCCATGACTCTGCAGGAAGCCCTGCAGGCAACTTGACAGCAGCCCAGGAAAGCAGCTCTGTCCAAGAAAAGTGGCGAGCCTCCCCACCCCCGGAGCTTGCCTGCCTACCAGAGCTGCGCAGGGGCCTGGTGCTTCCCTCTGTGGCTGCAATACCCCATGGGACCACCTGAGCTGGGTGCCTGCAGGCGGGTGCCACCTGGGGGGGGGGCCCACAGCTGCTGTGAAGGGAAGCACCAGCCCCCCCGCCCCCGCAGCCCAAAGACCGCTCCACCCACTGACAACTTGCCCTGCCTTCCCCGCCAGAGAGGCAGATAAGTCAGCAGGGTGTATGCAAGACACAGGGATTTAATCAGTGTTTTTTAAAACCCACTGCTTCAATTTAGGACCCCCGCTTCATCTACATGCCCTTGTGGTCATCTTGGGCGGTTCTGGGGGGTACCGCAGCCATGGAGGCTGGGCCCCCCTGTTCAGCTCAGGTAGGCAGGCAGGCTCCACGGCTGTAGGGGCAGGAAACTAAAACTCCTTGAAGGAGTTTTAGTTTGCTGCACCCCAAGTCACTGAAGGTGCATTATACCGCCAAACTTCCTACAGTGGCTGGAATTAACGCGCAATACGCTGCTGAGGTGTGCAAACACTGACACCAATAATGTGGTGCAAAAGCATTTAGCCCTCTTTAAAGTGTAGTGCGCACATGCCTCTCGTTTCATCTACACATGGCCTTAGAGCACCATTGAGCACATGCCAATGAACACACCTGCAACAGACAGTCAATTGGCATATACTCAGCATCATTGTAAGGCAGCTATGTTACACCTGTTTTAGGGGACTGAAACCAGGCATGCTGTGCTTCATAAGGGTACTCCTTAGCAAAGTCCTTTGAAGGGGTTGACACACTGTCTGTGAAATGCATCAGTAGAATATCTTTGATCTGACCTTCTACCTTTACAATAGTTTGTGCTAAATTACAGGTTAGATGTTTAACCTTTTTTACAACAATCAAAGGATACTTTATGCACCTGGATATCCCAGAGGACATCACCCACTTGTACCTTATTTTTCACTTATTCAGCATGAGAATTACACTAACGTAGAGTGTCCTATAGATCAGTAAAATTCGTGTAAATAATCTAAGGGCATCTAAGGGAGTGGACATATCAATACTTGGAGCCCTTTCAAAAGGGGAAACTTTCACAAAGGCAGCAGCTGGCACATTCTATTTGTTTTGTGTGAATGCAGTGAGGACAATTTAAACACGGCCAACCCACTCAAACTTTAACACTCTTTCATCCAGGGTTAAAGTTGGAGCTTTGCTGCATTTGAATTGTTCTCAGCTTATACACATAATATACCAGCTGTTCCCCTTTTGAAAAGGGCCTTTACGTGCCCACACCCTAATTGCATGTAAGAGAGTCTGAATTTATATGGGGCAGTTTAATTTATACCAGTCTAAGCAGGTCCTGTGAATTTAGCCCACAAAGTGAAGTGGATTAAGCATGAAATTGGAAGTCATGATCTCTGAAATCATATTCCATCTCTGTTATATGAAGTATAAAATCATGTAAATACATACTTTGCCTCACTGCAGTCGTAGAATTAATTTTTTATCCTTTCATACTCATAAAAATGTTGCTGGGCTTATCTTATCCTAATGTTTCTGTCAGTGGTGCCATTTCCATACACCATTGTGCAAATGCACCTTGTCATTGCTCATGCAATCCATCATTCTGTTTTTACTCATTAATCTCTGCCTCTTTCTTTGAAAGAGGGTGTCCGTTTAATGACATTGTTGTGTAACATGCATTTGCCTAGGTATATCTTGAAAATTCCAAAAGGACAATAGAATAATGTTCTGCTGAATTTACCTGAGGCATCTATGGCCCTATTCTGATCCCTTTAAATTCACTGCAAAACCTGTTGGCATTAACAGAAAAGGAATCAGGCCTCTAAGGCTATGTTTGCATTGCCTCCAGAGGGATTCCAGGAGTTCTGACAAAAGATAAACCTTGCTCACTCATGCTTGTTCTGTGGGTGCCCAAACTCTCAAGAGAGGCAGAACAGATGACTCATCTGAATACTTGGGCTGCCCTAAGGACATACTACTTAGCTCTCAAGATCTAGAAAGCTTGAGCATAGTATTGAAAGCAGGGTCTATGAGATCAATTTTGGGGCATGGTACATCCTAGTAGGGGAAAACCCAGTTTTAATTTTGGAAACAGGAAATAGAGAGTGATCTGATGGTGGGGCACAGGGGTTGAGGGCCCAGCACAACTGGGCTCCCATTCCATCTCTCTCATAGGCCCCAACTTCAGGGCACTCCCAGGGCCTCTTGAGTATGTTCCCAAGCTGTCTCTTCTGACTAATTTGCAGATTGGACAGTGGATGAGCCTTCTCTTGGTAGTGCTCCTGGCTCAGGGTGGAGGCTGCAGAGATAAAGCCTGAGTGTGTTTCCTGCAAGATGTCAAGAGTATGATCAATTTCTGAAGTTGGCATTTTGACAGTTAACGCTGAAGCATCTCCATATTTGTATGGAAGTTATGGATGGGCTGGGTGGATACAAGAATTTGCCTCATCAGGTAGTTTTCTACAAAATATCTACTATTGTCCAAAAAAAATAGCTCACTGTAAAAGATATCACAGAAAAATCCCTTGCCTCTTCTACATTTCCTGGAGCATTATGACTACAACAACACTCCAACCCACATAATAAAATAGACAATGTATTTGAAAACCATTTTATAAAAAGCACTGTTGCTCTGTGAAGCTATCCTCCTTGAATATCATCTTGATCAGATACTGGTGCAGGATGAGATAGCCTAAGAATGAATGAATCATATCATATTCCTGGTTTCTGCATTAGTAATTTGATGCCTTTGCATTGTACTTTACCTGCATATTAAAGACATGAAAGTGGTTTTAGTTTCCGAATCTTGCCTCATTAGAAATGATGTTGAGAGAGAGACTTGGAAAACGCATGGGACATAACTTTTAGGTCTATATATTCTGGAAACAGTGTGGTAGAATACGCAACAAAAAGAAACAAAATAGCCAAGAGAATGAGGAGGAGAGGAGGAATGGAGTGTGCTACTTTGGTTAATGTTAATTAATCATCCATAACAATGTTGACTTCCACTGGTGACATTTAGGATGAACTTAATTATACTCCATGATCCTCTATAGTCCACTGGCAGGGCAGGCACATTCAAAGAGGTTCATTCACCTGAGCATCACACTTCAGCATCTTTCTCTCTTTCAGTTTTGTCATTTTATAGTTTCCCTGCCTAGCAGCAACTGCTAAAGCCAGCATCCCTCTTCTCAGACTGTAGCAGGTTTTAAGTGGACTCTGACAGTAAAGTCTTCAAATATGCATGGCATTTGGAGGGTTTAGATGTGGGTTTGACTTGGCCTATATTCTTGTGCATACAACCACAACAGCTCTTTCTGGGTCTCTACAGGTAATTGTAAGGTATCATGTATTGAGATAATATTGTGGCTAGACAATGGGGGAATTGAAAGGCTTAACAATGAAGCTGACTGATAGGAGAAAGAAAGGAATGGCATGCTCACATGAAGGGGTAGACTTGTAGCCATTATTTTGCTTCATGCACATTGTTAGAAAGTTATATTCTCTTTCAGACCTTCCTCCACTCCATTGTGTAATATCTTATTTATTCTCTATCTGTTCTGAGATGGGCGGGGTTGTCCCTCCATCCCAATGTCATGCAGAGCCACTCATTTCCACATTCTTAGCATAAGAAGTTTATTTCACTGAAATGCTCTCCCTGATTTGGATGTAAACCAGAATGATAAATTTAGCAACATTAGTCTCATTCAGTTTTCATTACCTGTGCATACCCCTAATAGTTCAAAAGCAATAGCATGCAGGACAGTTGAAAGATTATTAAAGTAAAAAATGCTTCTATTACAAATGCCTGTTTCTCTTGCAAAACTAATACTGGTGTGCTCTTAAGGGAACATTGTCTGTACAAATGCTAGTCACTTGCAGATACCAGAGTGTGGTCATACAAAAAGCAAGTTGCTAGGACTGTATACCACTCTTTACCGTGAAAAGAGAAATACATGGCTTCTATTATTGTTAGATTCCTGTTCCATATCCCCCTACTAATTCATAGCTGAGAATATGAACAATATGCTTGCTAAGTTTATCCATACACTTTTGAATCAGTAAAATCCAGTAATTATTTTAAATCATTTATGAATTCTTTATTAACAGGATATAGTTTTCTATGCTTTTCCTGTTCCCTGATCTCAGGAACCATGTTAGATAGTTCATGGAACCTGCATTGAGCTTAGTGGAGTTTGTCCAGAGTTGTACTGGCAAGAATGTGAGAACAAGTTGCATAAGGAGCAGATAAGAGTCTTTGCAGTTAAACAAACACAATAAAAATCAGAATGTAATCTGTTTGCAGAGTTGGTCCTGTAAGAAAAGCACAGTAGCTTTTTTTTATTAACTAGAATGTAATTAGAGTGAAGTCACTAATCAGCAGTCCAAACACTGTAGAGCTCCAGGTTCAGGAGTTAAAGGCTAAGTATAGACAGTCAAAAAAGCCTCAGGTTGAATCGATTCTAAGCAAGCGTACAGACATTCATTTTCATTCTGGATATGCAGCCACATGCCTGCAGTGGCCCAGGCTAGAAGCTGGAGGGGGGCGCCCTAGAGCACACCTCCCTGCTTAGCTGGAACAGACAACTTGGGCTAAGGCTAGCCTGCCCACCCTGTGAGGAGGGGTTTGCGGGGAAGGTACAAAGCATCCTGGGATGCTAGGGGACTGTGAGTTAACTTGAATCTGGGACAGAAGGTCAAGAAACTGATTTAACCTAAATCAGTTAAGTCTGATGCTATATCCATCCAGGTTTATCTTAAACTGGTTTTAGCCATTTTGAAAGTTGTTTATATGTACTGAATTTCTGGTCTAGGGACAGACATTCAAAAAGCCTGATCCTGAATTGATTCAATCTTTGCAGGTTAGGCAAACCTGGCTAGGCTAAACCGGTTTGTAACTACACAGACATCCCAGAAATGCAGGCACATGCCTGTAGCGGCTCAGGCTAGAAGCCAGGGGGTGCTAGAGCAGCCCTCCCTTTCTTTCTACAGTGCTGAGCTGAGGGGGGGCATGGCCAGCTCCCCCACAGGATCCTCTGATTAGGAAGGGGTTCCCCCCCCCCTTGATAACAGAGCATTTATCAGTTCTGCTATTAGCATTTATCACCCCATCAGAAAACAAAGCCTGTCTCCGTTAGTCCCAGCTCTTTTTAAACAGCTTTTCCAAAGAAAGAATGGAGGGATATTGGCAGCTGACCTGTTGATTAGCTCCAAAAAGCCCTAAGGGACACAGTCCTGTCTGCCTTTGTCCTGTCTGCCACAACACAGACTGTAGCCAGCATGTGGTATGCTAGCTAATGCTGAGAGGTGTCTGTGTAAGGCAGGGAGGAGTGGGGATTCCCTGCTTAACAGGGAGTGGTGAGGGGAGGGCGGGGAGCAGGGGGAATCCAGGCAGATGCCCTGTACATGTAGTCTCTGCCGGAGCTGCAGCCACAGGGCACAGGCAAGGGGACAGCTCTGCTGTGGAGCAGAGCCCCCCGTCCAACCCAAAGAACATGCTGGGATGCTCGGGGAGTCTGATTTAACTTAAACCAGCAAAGGGTCTGGGACAGCCATTGCATAAACCGGTTTGACCCAAATTAGTTAAGTCTGATACTACTACTACATTCAACCAGGTTTATCTCAAACCAGTTTCAGCCATTTTCAAACTGGTTTATGTGCACTGAACATCTGTTCTGTTACAGGTTTAAACCAGTTTCTGATCACTTAAATCGGTATATGTGTAATGTATGTCCCTAGCTTTGTTGTGTTACAGATTTAAACTGTTTTCCAATCACTTAAACCAGTTTATGTGTAACTTTTGTCCCTAGCCATTGTGGCAGGCATCTTTAGAAAGTGACTGTTGGCTAGCAGTATAACTGCTGCTGACTGTGCAACATGTAAAGTGTTCAAACCTGTACAGAGCCCCAGGTGAAGAGGGGAATGAAAAAAATAAAGGGACATTAGATTTTATACAGAAGTTACTAATTGAGTTTTTCTGTTCTGTAAAATGGAAGAGGTTATAGTAGATGATTAAGAGAATTACATTTGGCCTCAGAAAAATCTATAGATTTGTGCCTTTTCTTATTTCAGGTGCAGAAGTGTCTATTTTTCATTCTGTCTTTATATTCCTGAAATCAGATCTCATCATCTCCTGCACAACAATTACTAATTTTTCTTCTAGACACATTAATGACCTTTCTATGGATTAATATATGGAAATATCAGGTGTATTTCATGTACATAGCTAAATGCAAATTCTGGCATTTAAAAGAGCATTATAAAATGGCAAAACTAACTTTTGAAATTTCCTTTATATAGGCATTTCAAAAGTTTTCCTTCTTTTTGAATGCAAGTCCTAGAATATTTTTTCTAACAATAGTAGTTCTATCTGATAGCAACCTAGAAACTCTTTTGTTCAATCACATAGTTCTAGTTGAATTTCCTTCTTTGTTATCTAATTCCATATATGGACTTCAGAAAGAAATTTAAGAGATTCAGGGAAGTTACATGGGAAACTCTCATTGACTTTCAAACTCCATTTTGCATCTTTAAAATCCTCCCCCTATATAAACAGAACCGAATAAATCCATACAAGACCTAGATATACTTGCTGATCTCTATACCAATGGTTTACTAGGAAACTGACAGTAGTTCTTTTAAGTTCAGGACAAAGGATGCTGCACAAATTTCCCTTTTTGTTCCTTGATTGTTCATATGCATTGTCATGTCAGATGCAACATGTAGCAAGTAACAGTCTCTCCCATCAAAAGAGAAAGAAAAAAGTCAAGAACAACAAGTTTTGGAAGTGAATTTCTTTGTAGGACAAAATTTTCCTTAATGCAATGTTTCTGTTTTTTTAAGCATGAGGTAGACAAAGGATAAGAATGAGTTTAGACAGGAAGATCTGTATAGTGATTCACAGAGTTGGAAAATAAACGTAATATATGAAGTTGTTAACAAAATGCATAAGACAGTATAACAGCATATCGTCTTTGGCATAGAGAGCTATATAAATCTAGGCTATACAATCTTTATTTTCATTAGCAAGCTCCTATGTGAGTAGTCTATGATTTCAATGGGATTACTTGTGTGACCAAGTACTCACCAGTCAGAACAGGCGTTGTGCAATATTGTTGATAATTTGTAGGCTTGTAAATTGGAATCTGACATAGCTGATACACTGAAGCGTGAAAACCTTGTGATTCAAAGGATACCCATTTGAGTCGAAATAATCAGAAGAGAATCCTTAATTAGAATCGTATGTGGCTATCTACAAATCACTTTGAGATCTTTTTTCATGAGAAATGCTATATAAATGCATTTTTTGTATCATTCATTTAATGTAGCCATGTACCATATTTCATGGTGTATAGGTCATAGAATCATAGAAGTAGGGTAAGAAGGGACCATGTAGATCTTCAGGTCCGACCCCCTGCCTGGGCAGGAGGAAAACTGGGCTCAAATGACCCCAGCCAGGTAGGCATCAAGCCGCTTCTTAAAGACCCCCAGGGTAGGAGCCAGCACCACTTCCCTTGGAAGTCGGTTCCAGATCCTAGCCGCCCTGACTGTGAAGTAGTTCTTTCAGATGTCTAATCTAAACCTACTCTCCAACAACTTGTGGCCGTTATTCCTTGTTATCCCGGGGGGCGCTAAGGGAAACAAGGTCTCCCCCAAACCCTTCTGGTCCCCCCCTATTGAGTTTATAGATGGTCACCAGGTCCCCCCTCAGCCTTCTCTTGTGAAGGCTGAACAGGTTCAGGTCCTGTAGCCTCTCATTGTAGGGTCTGCCCTGCTGTGCCCGGATCATGCGGGTGGCCCTCCTCTGGACCCTCTCAATGTTGTCCACATCCCTCCTGAAGTGGGGTGCCCGGAACTGGACACAGTACTCAAGGTGTGCCCTGACCAGTGTCGCGTAGAGGGGGAGGATCCCCTCCTTGGCCCTACTTGAGATGCATCTGTGGATGCACGATAGCCCTGCTGACCGTGACCTCGCATTGTCGGCCCATGTTCATCTTGGAGTCAGCGATGACTCCAAGATCCCTTTCTGCCTCCATCCTCTCAGGAAGGGAGTTTCCCATCTTATAAGTGTGCTGCCGGTTGCTACTGCCCAAGTGCAGCACCCTGCACTTGTCAGTTTTGAAACGCATCCTGTTTTTGTTAGCCCACCCCTGCAACCTATCCAGGTCTTTCTGTAGTCTCTCCCTCCCTGCTAACGTGCTCACCTCACCCCAAATTTTGGTATCATCAGCAAATTTGAACAGGTTGCTTTTCACCCCATTGTCCAAATTGCTGATAAAGAAATTGAACAGCGCGGGCCCAAGGACCGAGCCCTGGGGGACTCCGCTGCCCACTTCCCCCCAGGTTGAATATGACCCGTCCACCACCACCCTCCAAGTACGACCCTTCAGCCAGTTTGCAATCCATGTGACTGTGTAGTTATCGATGCCACAGTCGCCAAGTTTTTTAATGAGGATGGGGTGGGAGACAGTGTCAAAGGCCTTGCTGAAGTCCAGAAAGACTACATCCACAGAGACACCTGCATCCAATGCTTTTGTGACCTGATTGTAAAAGGCAATCAGGTTGGTCTGACATGACCTGCCCCTAATGAAACCGTGCTGGTTGCCCCTAAGCATCATCCCCCATGCCGGCCCATCACAGATGTGCTCCTTGATGATCTTCTCAAAGAGTTTCCCCAGGATTGAGGTAAGACTGACGGGCCTATATGCCCGGGTCCTCCCTCCTCCCTTTTTTAAAGATGGGGATCACATTGGCTATCTTCCAATCATCTGGCACCTGGCCCAAGCACCACGAGCGCTCGTAAAGCCATGCCAAGGGCCCTACAATAAGCCCTGCTAGCTCCCTCAACACCCTGGGGTGGAGAGCATCTGGACCTGTTGATTTGAACACGTCCAGCCCTTCCAGAAGCACTCTAACCCGGTCCTCCTCAACCTTAGGTTTGGAGGCGTTCCCCTCGAGTCCATCTTGAATCACGGTGGGGGAGTCCCGATCCCTGCACGAGAAATCGGAGGTGAAGAATTTGTTAAAGAGGTCTGCCTTCTCCTCTGGCGCAACCGCCAGATTGCCCAGCGTATCTTGCAGGGGCCCCACATTTTCTGGTGCCTTCATCCTCCCTTTGAAAAAGGACTTTTTATTATCTTTGATCTTGGACGCTAGTCCTAGCTCTATGTCCACCTTAGCTTTCCTAACAGCCCCCCTACAGGCCCGAGCAGTGGAAGTATACTCCACTTTGGAGATCGCCCTCCCCTTCCACCGGGTGTACACCACCTTTTTGGCAACCAGGCATTCCCGGACCTCCTTGGTGAGCCAGGGAGGCTTTTGGGCACTCTTGCCCCCCTTGCTTCTTGTTGGGATCATCACCCCTTGGGCCCTGAGTATCGTCTCCTTAAGGAACGACCACTTATCTTGGGCACTGAGTTCCCCTGCCCTCGAGAACCCCAGCGCCTATCCTACCAATCTCCGCAACTCTTTGAAGTTGGCCCTCTTGAAGTCTAGGGCTACCGCTTTGCTGCAGGCCCTTGTCACCCTGCACTAGATGATGAATTCCAGCAAGCGATGATCGCTGTCACCCAGGTGGTCAAGGACCTGGCGCCCCCTTACCAGATCATCGCATGTGGCCAGGACCAGGTCGAACAGGACATTCCCTCTGGTGGGACTGTGCACCTCCTGGGTTAAGTGGAGGTCCTGTATCTCGTCCAGGAACGACAAGTCACGGCCAGGAGATTCAGCAATATTGTCTTAAAGAACAACCACAGGGTCAGTTCACTGGCAAAGATTTGGCCAGGTTTATTGTTTACAAGCACAGCCCTAACACTATTTTGACCTAACAAGTATTTCAGACCAGGAATTAAGGCATTTGTATCTGTGATAAGGTAGTCAGCACAACACTACGCAGGCTCCCTTAGGCTTCTACAAAGTTTCCCTGCTTTCTAATTCTACTTTTATAGAATGATCAAAACAAATGATGTATTGCATATCATCTGTATCTTTATGTCTCAAACCATCCTGTACAGGGGCTTATTTCACATTCTGACCTGGGTGTTTCCATTCTAGCCTTATCATCCTGGTACAAGATTATCCAACCTTGTACCACCGTCTTCCCCTCCCATCTTTTGGTAGGAATGCACATCTGGTCCATGTTTTGTTTATGTGAGGAATTCATGCATTGGTCAGGTTTGCTGGTTGGGCCTACTCTGGTCAATGCTTTAGCAAAGCCTTTGTGTGAGGAGTACATATTGATCAATATTCCAGTGAGGCCTACAAGAGCTTACTATCGCCATGTAAAATGAACCAGTGCTGTGTAGGGTTGCTTAATAAAACATTTCCCATAATCTGTTTTCATGTGTATAATGTGACAGACTAATGTTCTGTTAGTGTCACTGACCTGTAACATTTCAACAAATGTTTCTTTCATTGTAGGTGACTTGGGTTTTGAGAGTTGTTGGTTGTAGCCATGTTGGTCTAAGGACATAGGCAGGCAATATCACATTTACTCAAAGAACCTTGTCTGCCACTTGGGTTTTGAAGCTTTTGGTGTAGTTGGTAATTCCTTTCAAAACTGCTTAGTTCAAAACAGGACTTGGAGAGACTTAGTACTAATAGTGCATAGAGCACAGGCTCCTCAAGTCACCAGAGGAGCTACAGAGGAACTGCCAAAAGATGGAGGGTTATGTCCATCTGTGTCCAGCCATCAAAAAATAATCCAATTATTATAATCTACTCCTCTATCTTCCTTTGTGTGAGGAACATTATGCCTGTTTTCTGGGGACTTTTCCTGCTGTGGAGTTCTCAAAGGAAATGGAAGTTTATTCTGAAAGGTTACAGATAAGGGTCACTTCACAGCCAATGTATGAGTTAAGGTGTAGAGGGGCCCTACAATACATGAGATGATCATGATATTGGATGGACCATTCAAAAGCAGACATCCTTGTCATGGTGTAGATGGTTTCAATACTTACTTTTTCATATTAATCAGCTGGTTTCTATTCAAAGGCTTCAAATACAAATCTTTTTCAAGAAGGGGTGTAAATGACAAAAGGATAATAGATTGATACACAAAAAAAGAGACTGTTGTAAGTTCAGGGTTAAGCAATAGAGATGATTGTCTAAGGAGGTTACATAGTAGGTGCCTTGCATAGAGTGAAGGGACTGAAATGTGATTAAGTCTTGTGCATTTGCTATCAGATTAAAGCATACACACAGTCAGGTAGCCAGAAAGACAGAGAGCTGTTTGCTTTTAGACCCCATGCTATCAGAGATGGTGTTATGAGTTAAAAAAATTAATGACTTATGCATGCACCTATAAAGGATTGGGTGTGGGAATCTCAAGCCAGAGCTTAGCATATTATTTCAAATAGCAATACTGAACCACTATTTTTGAAAACTATAACAAAGTGTCTGCTCTAGTATGTAGGACAGATAAGACAGTCACTATTTAGACTGAAGGAGTGAGGTTATCGCATGCATATGGATAGACAGCACCCAGCCTTTTTGGTTGTGTTCATGAGATAAAGAGGAGAGGCAGTAATGAATTTCTTGTACAGCTGGCTTATTACAGTTTATATCAAAGAATACCACTATTTAAATGCAAACAATTGCATCTTCTGTTTGGAAAGAGGGTCTAGAAGGCATAGAATAATAATCCCAAAGGATGTTCAGTGATGTACATTAAAACAGGATTGGCCGCAAATTATTTCTGATGCTTTGAAAAAAATAACCAAAGCATTTAATAGGAACCTACTGAATCCAATAACAATTTCCATGCGATTTAATTAGATAATTAGAACTTCTCATATACTGAATTATCAGAAAGTCCCAGTAGAAAGATAAATAGTGACATGTCATAATGCTGTAATATAATAGCAGCATTAGCTTCCAATTCCAAAATGGGTTAGAGAATCTCAGCAGATTAGTAGAGATGCCACAGTATAACATAACCTTATGGAATTTTTTCTGTTGTTCTTGATATTATACACTGAGCATAATGGAGAAACATTCTGGCCTTCTATTTCTTTTGACTGACTCCTCCTTAGTCCATATTCCTAAGGCATGACTTAATGCTTCTGCCTACTACCAAGTTTAAACTGAGATAAGAAGACCCTTAAGTGTATCCTCAAAGTTAAATATAGCTACAGCTCCACCAAAACTTCCAGCAAAGGTTTTGATGGGAAATTTTCAACCAACTGTAGTTACCAGAGAGGCTCTTGTTGACAGCGGCTGTGTCATTACATGAGATGCTGACTGCATGGTAGCCTGTGACTACTGCTCAGTGGCATCATGTGGCAGGAGCATCATGCGATGCTACTTTGCAGTAGTCACAAGCTACTCCACAGTCAGTGTCATGAAAAAAAAACATTTTTTGGTGTGACTGTACAGTAACTCCAGTTATTGCACAGTCATTTAGTACTTGCATAAGCAGTAACAACTGCACAGTCAGCATCTTGTGTAGAAGTAGCCAGTGTTATAAAAACATTCCTATTAATGTAACAGACAATGCAGATCAACTGATGTTATGTCTAGTGGAGTCCAGGTAGTTTATTATTTTTTTTACCTTCAGATCAGTTAAACCTGCTTAACTAATCCAGTGTCAAAAATAGGTCTTTCCCACCAAACCACCATGTGCAGATACTAGCACCAGTGTTGCTAACCTGAGTGGGACAGTGCTGGGAATATTTTTGTTCACATTCCATTGTGTAAGGAAGATTTCTCTTACAGATTTAGGGATAAGTATCTTACGAGGTCCCTTCCAGCCCTAATGTCTATGAAATCTATGAAATGACACATTGTAATTTAAATATTCCTGAAAGCCAGCCAGAATTAGGACTGATTTTATGTCCTTTTAAAAAATGAACTGCTAGCCTGAAGAGAGATGGTCACCGTTACTGGAAAAAAATAATTTTCTTACTAACGTTGTAAGGGACATATATGTGAGTTTGTATGCATGTGTGTGTATATAGATGTATCTACAGCTATAACATTCTTTATATGTAACGCTATGCCATAACAGCAGCAGGTGTGTACATGCATGCACACATGCACACACACACACACTCACAAAAGTTTCTTTTGTTTCATTTTACTTCCTTATTCAGTTCTGCACTAAATTTAGGGGTATTGATGAGCAGAAACATCAGAACAGCTCACACTAAAACTTCGCCAATCCATGTTCTTATGCTGAAGGGGAAATGCAACTTCGCCTACACTTTTTCAACCCAAAATAAGGGGAAACTAGACACTTCAGGCCAGAGACCTGTAAATTGAATTGAATGTCTGCTGCCTCTTGTCACACAGAAGATGCAACAGGAAAATGAAAGAGTTCCTAAGGCCTCTCTAAAAGGAAGTTAATTTTTGCTTTACATGTGAGTTTAAGTGTTCTGCAAAAAAACTGCATCCTCAAAGGAAAAAAAAGTTGGGTCTGTGTCAAGAAAATGATCTACTCTGGTTTGTTGTGAAGCTCATGCTGAGCCGCAGCTGAACCATGTGGAGAATGAGATTAATAAAGCAAAAGGAACAGTGAGGGAAACATTTAAATGAAGATGAAAAGATCCTTAATTAGGACTAATAGAAAAAAATATAAATACTAGAAAAGTGGATCATACACTGAACCTCTAAACTTTCAGGATTTTCTAACAGCTCTAACTCTAAGACCCATCTCATACAAAAATCCTTTACAGATCTCCTGCAAACTGATATTACTGCAGAAACACTTTAGAGTTGGAAAGGGGTATAGGATTCCTATATATAAATCTGAAGATAAGGACTTAAAGGCAGCAACATCTGTCCACTATCCACAAGAAGCACAGAATTAAAAACAAAAACAGTCGAAGCAGCAGGAAATATTAGCTGTAAAAGCAATAAAATCCTGACTTCTTCCTGACTAAGGGAAAGATTCCCTTTGACTTCAATGGGCTTTGGATTGGATTTTAAGTCTTTACACAAGCCAGATGCAAGGAATTTATTCTCTTTAAAAAAGTAAGAGAAGCAGATGCTGCAGTTTCTAGCAGAGCTCATTGTCCATATTTTCCAAGAAAGCTAAAGCTTTATGGAAGATAAGTATGTAAAATCAATGCATTTGGTTCCCTTTGTGCCTCAGAAGACAATGACTGATTTAGCAGCATGTGACACCCCTAGGAATTATGAGACAATATCAAACCATATCAGTTTGCTTCCTTTGTTTCCCAAGCTTCATCCCTGTCTCAAATGGTGCATGGACTCATAATTCTTTTTTGCCTTGATATATTTTCTGTCCTCTCTCTTTCATCGTAACGTTACAGGTTTAGGCCCCCATACAGCAAAGCACTCCAACACATGCCTGGTTTAAAATATATGAATAGCCCCATTTAATTCAACAGGCTACTCATGTGCTGAAGTGCCTTGATGAATTTTAATTAAATGCACATACTTATGAAAAAAGGAACAAGAAATGAGCTCTTCTAGTTTGGACTTTGATGTGGCATAAGTTAGCTTAAAACCAAGGCTGATAGTTTAGGTTTAGGCCCCAATATATTAAAATAGTTCCTGCTGCTACATAACACTTGAATTAATGGTGAAACAATCTGGCAGATCTATAAGCAATGGGATAATGTATCTTGAACTGGCTGTGTTTTCTTTCCTTTTGTTTCTTTTTAATCACCAGTTTATAATTAATAAATGTTTTGTACTACAGCAGCACCTATGAGAATCAAGGACTCATTGGGCTAAGTTTGTATTAAACTGTTTTATATGCTCTGTTTAAAAATAATTTAAAAGAAATCAATCGGAAACAAGCACACACAATAGACTTTAGCCCAGAACTCTGAATCTGATGTTAGTCATCTACATAGCCAAAGGCTGTGGTCATAAATCCAGAACTGTAGGAGGAATTTGAAAGGGAGGGTCTATCCATGAGGAAATATTTTATTCAAACACCTATTATAGCTAAAATATTAGCAAAGGGAATATGGGAAATAGGCAACCACAGAAATGGCTTTAAACAAAAAAAGAAAGAAAGAAAAAGTTCACTTTTTTGGAATTGCTCCATTATGAAATATTCCCTCCTTTAAACTCACAAAAAGGTCCAATTTAAGGCCTGTCGCTGCATCTTTGGCTCACGTTGCTCCCTTTAGGTGTTACAGCACATGAGTTACAAAACACCACGAGCTGCCTTAATACCTCCTCAAGACTAACAATATAGTTTAATTCTGGTTTTCATTTCTTCTGTTGGTTTCAATCAGCCTCTCTAACATTATTTTCACTCACTCAAGTTTTATGTCCTTTGTACAGGTAATATTACTTAAGCAAGAGAGAGAACAATTACCTCATGCGAATAAGTCTTGAAGGGAAACTTGAACAAAAGCTTCTGTTATCTGTGGATCTACAGCATGAAGGACAGATAACATAACCTCCTTCTGCTATACCAATGTATACATAGGGGGACTTAAATTCCCAAGGATCTGCACGGAGAAAGTAGGTGTATTATCCACTATCACTTCTGAATTTTTTAATGAGAAGCACAGTGCAGGCTCCATAGCCCTTAGAATGTCAGCATTTTCTAAGGAGTCAGACAGACTAACTCTTCATGAAGATGAGCTTCATAATATTATGAATGTTATCATGGTTACACCTCAGCAATGCATCTGATTTCACCAACCAGTACATTACGTTAGAGTCCATGAATTTAAAATGGTTTCTCAATCATGGTTTCTCACTTGAGCACAATTTCATTTCATGGGTTGATTATCATGTAGATTTCTAAATGCTCATTCTACATGAAAACCAGGTCCAATATGGTGGCATATACTGGTGGGACTGACAACAGAACAACTTGAATCTGTCAGGTGCCACACAGAGCAAAAACTAATAAAGCTGTGCACCATCAAAAAGATCTAGGACTTATGTCATCTCCTATGGAAATAAACATGAGGTTCAGTGGGGACTTCAGAAGGAGGCAAAGCTTTAAGTCTTCTCAGGAAAACAGTCCACAGCCCTAGAGAACGGCATAATGCCAATAATGGATAGGATGTTAGGGTTTGTTTTACTCTCCATAAATAAGGATACAGTTCTGAAGGGTACCATGAAGAAAAAAGGTAAAAAGGAAGCCATTCATTTACTTGGTGTCTGCACTTAAGATTAGCTCAGTACTTTTTCCTGCTTTCAGCTGCTTACAACACGGGTTTTCAACCTTTTTTAACAAGTGTACCCTTATCTCTTAAAGTTCCAGCTCATGTACCCCTTTGTATTTTTTTCTTGTTTTTAAGGGGGGAGAGGGGCAGATTGAGGGCCCCACAGTGAGGGAGGGAGTGGGGCTGGGGCTGCACAGCCAGGGCAGAGCGCGGGACGAAGCCACAAGCAGCTTATTTAGGGGGCATGGGGGGAAGGGGAGAGGCTTGTCCTCCACTGGTGCATGCACCCCAGGAGGGCATGGGGGTATGTGCCTTCAGATCTGCGCACGGGGCAAGGGCGGGTTGGCCCAGCAGTGGTGGAGGGAACAGGGCTGGGGCAGGGGAAGGGGCTGCTCAGCTGGGGCAGGGTGCTGGACTGAGCCGCATGGTGGGTAGCTTCCGCAGCTACGCGCACTCCTGGGAGGGAATGGGGGGGCATGTGCCCCCAGATCTGCACATGGGAGAGGGTGGGCTGCTGCTGTGGGCTGGAGTGAGTGCTGAGCTGTTCACAGTGTGGGGCTGGACTAGGCTGCACTTGGAGTGGATGGCTGCGGTTGTAGGGGGTTGGCAGGGCTACAGCAAATTCTGGAGTGGCTGCAGACCCTGCCACAGCCCCTTCCCAGCACCATCACTGACCACATCAAACTCAAGGGTGATCAAAATGCAACTAAAAAGTTTACAAAATAACCCTTTCCAGGTGACTGCTCTTTACTGAGGATAAATCCCTCGGCTAGTTTTTAAAAAGAAAAGAGAAGATATGCAGTTATATGAGTTTGTAGCTGTAACAGTTGAGTTTCTGACCAATAAAAAATGTTCATTATTTTACAATTACTTTGCTCATTTTAGGGTGTAAAAGAATATAAGTATGTAGTGATGGTGGACAGTTTCCATTGCCTGTTACTGTTGGGTTAAATCTCATTGAAACTAGTAGTTTTAAGAGCGACCTTTTGAAACAAAAGTGAATGCAAGGCTGCTCAGAAATTTGAATGGAGTGGGGTAGAGCATTTCTGGGTATGGTTTTGAGCAAGGAGGTATGTGGTAGACAACCAGTAGTATAACTAGGGGTGGGTAAGAGGCACAATTGCCCCAAATGTCAATTTAGGCAGGAATTGTCCACCACCCCTGTGGAGTCCATGCCCATGGCAGCATTCCCATAGTGGCAGGGTTTGAATTACACTCTGAGTCTTGTGGGGTGGGTCTGTGGGGCTGGCAGCCAGAAGCCAGAAGGAGCTACCACCACTGCCTGAGCTGCTTAGAAAGGTTCGGGGTGGGCCGGAGGCTCTTGTCTCTTATGGGGGGGGGGGGGGGCTCAACCCCCCCTCCCCCCAAACTCCTCTTGTATTTTGAAGCCTGCATGGCAGGAACTCCAAAACCCTCAGCTACTGCTGTAAGAACAACAACTTTGGCAGGCAGAGCATGCACAGCAGCAGCAGCTCAGCCAGGACTGTGTGTAGGAGCTCATAGCATAGGTAATATTCCTGCTTCCCCCACCCTGGTCCCCAGCTCTCGGAACCCATGCCACCTGCCCCTGCTCACAACCCATGTCCCTCTGCTCTTGGATCCCACACCCCTCTCCCCCACTCTCAGATCCTATGCACACCGTCCCCACTCTCAAAAGCCGTGCCCCTTGGAGCCTTGTGCCCATCTTCCCCGCCACCCCCCGCAGGATTTGCCCTCTGCTTGTTATGCCCCATGTGAACAAGTCAAGCTAAACACCAATGAGAATATTAGAAACTGGAAAGAAACAGTTCGAAACACTACTGGTGTGTGGCGCTGTAAGAAGATAGGCAGCGGGCTTTGGAATGAGAGGGTGGCTGAGAAAGTTTACCTGCTATGAGCAGGAAGAGCACTTAGATAGTCTGATTTCTTTCTGTGTTCAAGAAAACAGAAATCTGATGTGCTTTTGCTTGTTACAAATATACCTGACTCCATCACCAATTTATCCTTCATCTGGAAGAAGTCTACAAGCCTATGAATTCTGAGTAGCCTCTCAGGTCAAAAGGGGTATCATAGGTGGATGTCATTTTGCCTATGCAACTCTGGACACATGATAAAACAAGGTCTGTGTAGTGATTAGTGGTTTATATTCATTTATTTAGAACAAACTATTAATTGCACACACTTACTCTACCCTAATGCAGAAATAGAAATTTTAATCACAAAGAAAGCAAAAAAAATAAAAATATTAAGTGTCTCCTAGTAACCATTATTGAATAATGCAGAGCACATCAGCAATTATTTATCCTGTTAAACAAAGCCTTAGAGTAGGCTTAACCATAATCTCAAATATGCATATACAACTCTCATATGAAAGATGTAAAACACAACTGGATTTTTTTTATACCCCATTAGGGCATCTTCAAATTACTATGATAGACTCTGAAATCTTGAATTTCCAGACCTGTATTTATTAAATTTGTTCTCTTAATGTAAGAAAATCAAATCCAAATATATGTAATATTTATTGAGATTGACTCAGTGGATTCTAATACCCATGTCATAGAAAACAACACTTTTTTATTACCTTTCAGCTCTATGGTGAAAGGAATATGAGTGCAGTTTTCATTAGGAGTATTGTGACTAAGTAATTATATTTTATTTATTTCACTCACTATAGGTATGGTATATTATTGTTCCAAGAAAAGAGGCTAGAGAAGGCAAGGAGGGGTAGACAGGGCTCTGAAAGACCTTCAAGGTGCTGACAGAAGGTGCAGTGAAAAATAGGGAAATGTAGAGCAACAATTGAAAGAGGAAGAGAAAGAGATAATACAATCAAAGGAACAGGGAAAATAGAGTTTAGCTAGCTGCATTTTGAATGGACTAGAAGCTAAGTCCCAGTTTCCTTGATAAGAGGACACACTTTGGGAGGTAGGAGGCTAGAGTCCCAGATAGTTTCCTGCATTTGCTCCAGGGAATGAAGACAGAAAGCTGCACTTGATTACCAAGAAAGAAACATCTCAGCAGAATGGTCTCCTGAGGTGGTGGCTGCAGCGGAGTGCAAACGGCCTTTCATTTCCTGAAAGAGGATGCAATAGATTTAACAAGCCCTAATAAGACATTTTACTTTGCTGTTTGTACCTGCAGTCAGATATGTAAGCAGCTCAGAAGCACTGTAGGCCTTGATGACAAGGCTTTGATGGTGGTGGTACACTGAACAGAAAATACAGCCTCTTTTCAGAAAGAGTTTTCTCTTCCCACTCTTCAGTAGCATGATTGGAGCCCTGCAGAAAGGATTCAGGGGCTGCACTGCCCTGTCAAATGCATTTGTTAGCTATCCTAGTGACCTCATTATAATACTGTGTTCTTCATCAGTTCCTGAATTTACCCAGTCTCCCTCTGCTGTTGTCTCTTCTTGCTGTTTGAATCTTAACGTAGAACCTGATCCTAGGAAAATGTTAAAATAAGTGCTTCAGTCTATTTCTATTCAGGTAACCTCATAAACATATGCTTAACCTACCTATTGATTTAAAAGACAAGAAGTGGGTGAGAGGTGCACTGGCTCCAGATACATTGTTAGAAGGGTACCAGAATTGTCCCCACCCCTGCAGAGGGTATGTGAAGGGCTCAAGTGCTCTTATTCATAGATTGTAAGGCTGGAAGGGACCTCAGAAGATCATCGGGTCCAGCCCCCTGTGCCAGTCAGGAAAAATGACACGTGGGGTCAGGTGACCCCAGCAAGATGACTGTCCAGTCTCCTCTTGAAGATGTCTAGGGTAGGTGATTGTACCACCTATGGAGGGAACTTATTCCACAGTCTGGACACCCTAACTGTGAAGAAGTTTTTTGCTAATGTTGAGCCTCAAATAGTCTTACAGAAGTTTGTGGCCGTTACTCCTGGTTTTCCCCACGTGCCAAGTACAGCAGAAGAATCACCTCCTTGGTCTTGTTCGAAGTGCATCAATTGATGCATGCCAGAGTATTATTTGCCCTACTGGCAGCAGAGTTGCACTGATGGCTCATATTCATGTTGTGGTCTATTATTACTCCCAGGTCTCTTTCATTCGTAATGCTGGTCAGGTTAGCATTGCCAAGCCTGTAGTTGTGCAGGGAATTGTTCACCCCAGGTGGAGCACTTTACATTTCTTGATGTTGAACTTCATCTGGTTCTGACTCGCCCAACTTGCTAGCCGGTCTAGATCCGCCTGTATCTGTAGGCTATCTTCAAGCATGACTATGCTTCCCCATAACTTGGTGTCATCTGCGAACTTGACCAGTGAGCTCTTCACCCCCTCATCTAAATAACTGATAAAGTTGTTGAAAAGTACAGGACCAAGCACCAACTCCTGCAGGACACCACTACCCACTTCTCACCAGGACAACACAGATCCATTCATTAGGACTCTCTGGGTCCTACCCGCAGCCAGCTTCATACCCACCTAACCGTCTCACAGTTAAGCCCACTATCTTCCAATTTTCTCATGAGAACATCATGGGATACTAGATCAAGGCTTTTTGGAAGTCAAGGTATACAATATCCACCACTTCTATCTTATCCATGCGGTGAGTTACCTGCCCATAAAAGGAGATGAGGTTAGTAAGACAAAAGCTGCCTGTGAAAAGCCATGCTGGCTGTCATTCAGAATCTTCTGCAAGCCTATCACACATAGACGACTTAATTATTTTTTCTAGGATTTTCCCTGGGATAGAAGTTAACTGGCCTATAGTTACCTTGACTCTTCTTCCTCCCCTTCTTTAAGATGGGCACAACACTGGCCCTCTTCCAGTCCTCAGGGACTTCTCCAGAGTGCCACGAGTTTTGGAACAGTTTCGCCAGGGGCTCTGCAGTGACATCAGCCAGCTCCTTCAGCACCCTTGGATGGAGTAGTTCTGGTCCTGCTGACATATATGTCTAATTTCTTTAATTGATCACACAGCAGTTCTATGGCTACAGTAGGAAGGCAGTCATTTCTGGTCTGCTCATTCTGTACCCTATCCGGTATGACTTTCCCAGTGGCCTGGTGAAATACTGAGGCAAAGTAGTCATTCAGGAGTTCAGTTTTCTCTTGAGTGTTGGTAACCAGCTGTCCTGAGTTGTTGAGCAGTGGCTCCACACTCCTGTTTGCTTTCCTCTTGTTCCCTATATACCTATAAAAGAACTTTTTGTTGTCCTTGATTCCCATTGCTAATCTAAGTTCAGTCGCTGCCTTAGCCTTTCTAATTTGTTCCCTACAAGTGTGGGCCATTGTTGTATAGTCCTCCCCAGCTTCCATTGTTTGTATGCTTCTTTCTTCTTTCTAAAGAGGACCGTGATTTCTCTGTTTAGGCTGGAGGGCTTCCCAGCCATTCTGCCATGGGCGACTGGTGTCACCTTAGTCAGGGGGGACACATGAACCCCCCTGCCCCCAGCAACCAGTCAGTGACCTGTGGGTTCCCCCTGCATCCAATCTCATCAACCGGGTAGGGGTCCCCTGTGGCCACTTCTGGGAGTGCCACGGCTGCTTCCGGGAGCGCTGAGGTGCTCACAAAGGGGGCACCGTCGCTCCCACCTGCCCCCTCTGCCCCACACCTAAGTGGAGGGAATGGCCTGTCAGGAGGTGCACAGGCACTCTTAGGGGGTGCACGTACACCCCGTGCACGGGGTGTACGTGCACCCCCTATGCTTCACCACTGCCTTCTGCTACCCTTTCTCTGTGTGGGAATGGACTGAATGCAGTGGACATGCAGTGATGGACTGAATGCAGTGAACATCTACATAGCTTATACATAAAGACCCATTTATATATAGCTATATGTAGAGCTAAAAAAGAAGAAAACATGTTGCTAAATTGCTCATTACATTTTTTTCTCTCCTTTTTTTTCTAACATCTTCAATAGTAACTTCCAGTTATATGTAGTGTCCCCATATTAGTGAACCTGGGGTCTTGGTTTTGTATGAAATGTATAGTATTGCCAACCATCATAATGAGTCTTGTGACATTTTGGATATATTTCTTAAAGTGCCAGCTGGTGTAATCATGTGAGAAACATTGTTCTTTTCTTAAAGTAATTTTCTAGCCCTCATGTTCACAAAGAGCCTTGTTACACAGTAATGTTGGGTGGCTCCTGGAGCTCTAAACCCCTGGATTGTCCACACATTAACACTTTAAAGTACTAACATTACACCACTCTAGGGTATGATTATCTCTGATCCACACAACCCAGCTCCCGCTCCATTAAACTGTGGCCACTCCCAACAAATGTGCCACTCAAGTTGAATGTGTGACTGCTCTGAACTCCAAGATAGCACTAAGCTGATCAACATTTGTGCAGTTCACAGCATACGGGATAACAAAGCCTAAGCCTGGAAGGCAGAGAAAAACAACTCCAGATTTATATTTTTTCTAGAATGTCTCTCTTTCTTTATTTTTTTAAGACTAGCTTTGGATTTTGCGTACTGGAGGCTAGCAGTACAAAAGGTGAAACCTACAGTAGTTTAGTGGCTCTAGATTGCTATTCTAAGGCATAGAGTTACCATAGAAAACTCTTTCAAATCTGTGGTAGAGATGAAAGAATTGTGGTAGTTTTGATCTGGTCTACCATGGATTAACTTGTGAGATGTGATGGGCTCACACCAGAGGATGCTATGTTGTAACTTGCAAAGCCTGCTGGAGAAAAAAAACAGTAAAATGGATGATGTTCTGCACTATGTTTTGAGCTATTAAAACCATACAGTTCAGGGTTTCCTGTGGGAAATGAAAACTGAACTTTTTGTTTTATGAGTATTGTGAAACTTTTCAAACAGTGTTTCTTTCCTAGGTTTTTGATGGCGACAAGGCCTGCATCTATTGAATGGATTTAGATCTGCTGCTATCTTGTCATAGCTTGAACTGAATTTGAACAAGCTTGCCTTTCAGATTTGGATCAGAAAAGCAAGCACATAGGTGTCTGAATCAAGGAAAAACAAAGCAAAAACTTGGCTTTCAAGTCTGCTTTCATTGTTGCTGGTAAGGACTTCATCCAGATAAAAGAACTATTTCTATGCTCTGGTCCATGAAACTTCCAAGTGTTTAAACTACCTGAGCAACCAGTATTATATGCTTGCTTCTGGAGAGAAAGTTTCCATCATATTGCTCCTATAGTGATGACATTCAGATTCCAATAATGACCTCCTAATGATCCAAGGAGAATTCATGCCCTCCTCTTTCAAAGGTGATTCACAATGTGGTATGTATCTAGAGAAAGAAATTATTTAAATCAGATCACCACTTGCTTTGCCCAAAGTGCAAACTGAATCTGAACCAAAGCTGTATTGTTGAATATATTGTGATCAAGTCCTTTTTTTAATTAGTATTTATCTCTGAACTTCCACTTTGCAAGTACAGTATATGTGGGTGGGAAGAGGGGAAGATGACAAAAAACAAAAGAAACCAGATATGATAAAGGAAGCTGTTCTCAGCATACTTCTATACTGGAAGAAGGCTATTGCTTTTTCAGGAGGGATCCTATTCTTGCAAGATTGTCAGATTAGTTTTGCAGTTCAGGAAGTTCCAATAAACCTCTAAGAAGCTGAATATTGAGCTTAGCTTGAAGACCTTTTGAAGTTTGTTGTCAGTTGCTAACAGTTGTTTCAAGTGTAACATATTTCACAGGGGAGAAATAAATTAGGTTGAGCTTGTTCATGAAGTTAACGAGTATAGCCCCAATGGGAACTGATTTCCAGTACTACTGGGCTTGGATATTTGTTGGGTGCCTATTCAGAAGTGAAAATACTACCTACTAAACATCTCATATACCTGCCAGTTCTTTGTTCATCCCCAAAATTTGCCTTTTCTGCTGATATGTCTTAAGAAGAGAATTCTGGGATTAACATGATTGACATCAAGCTCCTATGGAGCCTGCATAAAATGTCATTCTTCAGGTAACTACTAACTACTTCACAGCCTTTCATGGGTGTGGAGCGAAAAACAGACTAAATACAGCTCTAAATAACTGCCACAGGCAGAACCAGTAAGCTATATAAAAAGACTATGTGAAAAAAGTATATAATAACCTTACCTAGAATTCATTACTCAAAGAAAAGTAAAAAATTTCTCTTTCTGAACATTAAGTATCTTACAACCATAATTTTCTAGCTATTGAATCAGACCTGCAGATTATATAGATTGATCTAGTTCCATTGGCTTTAATGGTACTACAATTATTTTCATTGGCTGAAGATATGGTTGGAAAAAAACAAGTACTATTTTCAATTACACCAAACTCTCATATGCCTATCACATCTGTTTGTCATTCTTAATATATTATAAGGTATAATACATTGTATTATACCAAAAAGTACCTACAGTTTCTCAAAGGCCATGGAGAGACATTTAAAGTGCTTTGTGTCTTAGAGCACTTAAAATCTGGCACTGTTCAGATATGTGCCCTCCACCCCTACCTCATGGGCTTCAAAAAGGCAATGAAAGCATGAAGGATGCCGGAGAGCAAGAATGCTTGCATGCCTCACAGTATCTGGTCTCCAGAGGACAGCCAAGTGCACAAGAGAGTGATTCCTGGCTGTCTACCTTGCTGATTTCCTCTCCCCCACCCCCGTCCCACTTATAGGGTGGGGTGTGGTGAAGTGGGTAACAGAGCACTGTGGGATGTTGGAGGACTGCTGAAACATACCAATGCTTCAGGAAATGCTTCAAAAAGAAGAATTTCCTCTTTTTGCAGGGATAATTTTTTTAAGTGCTTCAGTCATTTTTGAAGCATTAATTTAACCATGCATATCCATACTGTCACTGTTTGGAGAACTTCAAAGGTTTCTGGAGCATTTTAAATGGCAAGGCTGACCCTGGGCAAAGTCCTACAAATTCATCTTTGACTCTATTCTAACGTATCAGAGTAAGTAAAGAGACGAGCATTTCTCCCCCTCCAAAATACTTTATGATCTCACTGCCCAGTTTTAATAACGAGTGCCCCACATATAATAGAATGAATCCAAAGGCACAGGATGGAGAAGTATTGTTTCCAGTACTTATGTGGTTAATCATGTCTTTGAATGAAACACATTTTTTTTTGCTTCTAGTAAAATATTACTAAACTAAATATTACAAAACTAAAAGAAATTCAATATGTAACCCCATAATCTATTCTTTACATATCAGAACCTATTTTGGTCCTTCTTCCAATGCCACTTTCACTTGTTTTACATTGTTGTAATTCCACTGACTTCAGCAGAATTGATCTCAATTCACAACAAGATAACCAGTAGCAAAATTAGGCTCAATATAATTTCTTAAAATTATATTTTCAATGGAACCATTATATGAGGTATAAAACACATTACACTTGACCAATACTAACTCTTATTTTGACAACCATTACCCACACAGTCTTTGCACTGGAAACTGGAAAAGTCAGAGGGTTGACACAGACAGGACAGACAGGCTTGAAGTAGGCTTCTCATAAGGAATGTCAGAAACCTAGAACAGTTGCAGAAGGTGATGTTGTGTCAGAGAAATTCTGAATGCATGGCGCTCCATAAGCTTTGAATACTGGCCTACAGAAAGAGAAAAGTAGTTAGTCTTCACTGAACACATCTGCCCACTGTAGTTATATGACATTCAAACAAATCATTCTCGACTTTCCATTTACCACCTGAAATAAGTACAGTCTTCTTAATTTAAAAGAGTATCCTTATTTAAAAGCAGGAATGATTATTTCTCTTTGTGTGTTATAAAGGCAAAGAATCTGTATTTGGAATATTTAATTCCTTCCTGCTTTGCTACTTGGTCATGGAAAACCCGGCTGCGTCTCATATTGGCAAATTGACTAATCACTGTGAAATAGCAATTGTTTTGAACAGATAATTGACTACAGGTGCAATGAATTAAAAATCCATTTTGGAGCCAGAGATATAAAAAGAAAAAAGGGGGAAAATTAAAAAAAGAAACACACTTCTCTTCTAAGGCAATGATCATTTGGAAGCTGCCGTTACCGGAACATCCCTGCAGCTTGCTTTAGAAGAAGTGTTCTTTCTCTTCAATGCTGCAGGGAACTGCAAAGCCAAAGCATCTGTTCCACCAACATGATTTCAAAGAAAAAGGAGGAACAGAGCCATGCAGGAGATGGAGAAATGCAAGTGAATGCATAGGGAACCAGGGACAGTTTGTGATAACTGTTGATCACATTTTTAAAACCATGAATGTACAGCATTACATTCCAAATAACAAAATGTTTGGCCCTCTCCCCCAGTGGTCTGTATATTGCACCATCAACTTGACTACATTGTGAATTGTATGTAACCACATTATTAACAAAATTATGTCATGGTCTCACTCAAAGACTGGTCATGACTGGGGCCCTCTTGTGTTAGGTGTTGCACAAATGTAGATGAAGAAAGAGTCCCTTTTCTAGATGCTTATACAACTTCTTTCAAAAGAATCTTAAATTGCTTTTCAAACCACCAACCACTTTCACTGAAATGAAGTGAAATAACAGAACCATACCCAAATTAATCTACATGGAGAGCTCCAATTTAGTTAGAAACTAAAAGGAATATTCAGCTTCCTTCAAAATAGGAAAAAAATAGATGAGATCTTTGGTATTGATCTAAGTTGGCCAAAGACTTTGAGTTAAACCCTATCTAGTGTAAATCAGAGGAGCACCATGGACTTTGGTGGATCTATACTGATTTACACTAGTGTTAGCCGAGTTCCTTGATTTCACTGATTAACCAGAGCTTCCAGCAGCTTAGTGAACTCATACTCAGGCATTGAGTCAGTGCTACCTCAGAGAAGAGCATTGTCCATTGCCCCCTGTAGCTTCTAGATTTTCCCCGAAGGCTCCCCTCTGAGTACTCATCCAGTTCATAAGGCTGGGCCTCAGGGTCAAGTTACACGTTGCACTTGGACCAGACTAAGGGCATGTGAAACATAAGTGTTCTCATGTTAAAGCTCCTTGACTCCTGCTAAGCAACTCAAAGTTATGCCACTTCAGGTAAGGGGTAACATGAGCTAGGTAGCACAGCCCAGAGTTAAGGTAACTTCATTTTGCTTCATGGAGATAAAATGAACAAGTCCTCCAGCATCCCAGGATGCACCATTCTCAGTCCCCCCTCTCATCCCCCAAGCAGGGATTAGAGCCTAGATGCCCTGGCTTCCAGCCACACTCTTGCTCACCATCCCTCTAATTGCATGTCAGAACAGTGCAAGCAAGAAACTGCATTATTCCTTAACATGCTCACTGCATGTTCTAACTTTAACACTGCTTAATAGTCCACAGATTTAGTATGATCTAAAGGGTTATGAGTAACTTCACCCTCACTGACATGCAGTAATAGCATATGTATTGTGTTCTTAATTAACACACAGAATACTGCTTTTCACATTCTCTTACTACATGGGCTTGATTCTCACACTTCCCGAAAGTCCCATGGAAATTTTAGAAATTCTGCTTGAGAATGTTTTTCCTCATTTCCTTTGCAACCAACTCTATATATTCCCACACTGCATACCTCCAATTTAAATTACAACTACATTAGCACACGATGAAAACAAGGAAGGATACCAGATTTGCCAGAAGAGCTACTATATATTATATGTTGACCAGATCCTCATTTTCTATAATTTAGGTATGGAGGTAAATGGAGAAATGCTGATTAAAACTATCTGAGAATCTGAAAATGCATATTTAGAAAATGCAATCAGATCTCATAGTAGAGGTGATATCTTTTATTAGACCAACAAGATGTTTTGGGAAAAAAAATATTTAATTGCAAGCTTTCAGGCACAAACACCCTTCACCATTGGAGAAAAGATTATAAAAGTCCTCCTTGGTAGAAATGAAAGTTCATATTTCATATATTTCATAGGATTTCACAGAAGAGTCAAAAGATGGAATATTCACTCCTCTGGGGAGACAGTTCTTAGCTGTTAGGTTTCTCTCAACTGTCTTGTAAGGCTTTGTGGTGATGCAAATTACCTTGAGCAAAGGCAAGAGCAGGTTATATAGGTGGTCAAAATTGCTTTATGCTTGGGCAATTATGAAGATTTCATTTAAAAAATTGTCTAAAATTCGATATCTTCCATGTGTCAGGTATCCAGGCTGTAGCCATAGTGGTCTAGAGGAAAAAGCAATTGAGCATCATAGTAGAGGTGATATCTTTTATTAGGCCAACAAGATTATTTAGAAAATGCATATTTAGTACTACTGAAAAGGAAGCTGGGAAAAGAGGAGAGCTGAACAAAAATAAGAGAGAAGATGACAGGTAGAAAAAGAGAGTGACCTTGTTACTACATATTTATATGCATGCCATATTTGCAATAGATGAAAACTGTGTATTGACTCTCCAAATTAACTACCATTTCTGGTCTAAGAGTGAACAATGAATTTCATTCATAGTCTTCTTGTTTTCTATACTCCAAGGAGGGTTACTTTCCTCATAGTGTGCAAGGCATTTACATGCCCATGTCCTATTTGCCCTAATGTGAGCTAGACAGAAACATCCGAGCAAACTCCCACTGAGTTTTGTTCATACAGCTCTCAAGGAGAGAGAGTTTAATGGGCTCATGGGTGTAAAATGATTGCATGCTTATTAACCCCAAAGGCTGTTTGATGCAAGTAACACTCACACATTTTGTCTCCTTTAGAATTAAAGGAACTTATTGTGTGTTAAATTATCACCTGTATTGTTATGTTGAAGTTGGTGCTCAGAATCCTGTAAACTGGCTAGAACAGAATTTATCCAGGATGATTTATTCATTTTCTGTATATCTGATTTGAGTTAGAATTGGCTGAATAACAATCTCCAAGAAATGTGCTAGATAAATTTAGTCATTTTTTCTTGCAAAATGAATGAAATGTTTTTCATTATTTGTTCATCTCTACTGATACAGACTGCATATTCAGTACTTGCAAATTTGAAACAGATCTATGATCCTTAAATATGCATAAAACATAAGAGGTTAATTGTAACCTTTCTTCTCTAAATATCTAGACAGGAATGGGTCAAATCTTCAGATGATATAAATCAGGAAAGCTCCATTAATTGATATGGATTTAATCTAGTTTATTTCAACTCCTATGGGATATAACCACAGCTATACAGTATCACCAAAAGGCAATTCTATTTATTTTGCACTATGGAATGACTGAATCCTCTAAAGTGTATACAGTTGTACCACAAATGGCAAGAATGATTTGCTCCATCTTTCATCTAGGGATCTCACAATATTTTACGTAGCAATTACTTAGAATAAAAAATTGTGAGAGACAGGAAACTATCAACTCCAATTTTATAAGTAGGTAAATCTAGGCCCCTGGTAGACATCACATTTAAGACATGATTAACAAGTTAATCATGTCCTAAGTAGTAACACAGCCATATGTTTATTCAACTAATGTCATGATAAAAATTGTGTAATAACATTGTTGCTGGTTCCCATTATGGGAACACGAGGCCATGTTCTGATCATCTGATCAATTCTCCCAGTCATGGGACTGCATTAGATCCAATGGCTTCATAGCTGGAAGCTCCAGTCAGACCAGTGCCATGGGTAGATCTAGGATTTAAAAAAGTGGGGAGCAGATGGTGCAGTGCCTTATCATATATAACACAACAGAATTTTTTTCAAGTTAAAAAGACACTGGAATCTATATTAATAAGCTGGGAGGAAGCACTATAATATTTATTTTAAGGTTGAAGCAAAAAAACTATTGGGATGTGCATTAATTTGCTACATTATATAGAAAAAAACAACAAACTAGGCAAAAATAATTTTTAAAATGCTGTTTCATACCTTCTGTAGGAATTAGAAGGAAATGTAAATCTTTTTCAGATTCATAAAACAAAATCTAGCTTTCTTGATCTTGCCAGTGAATCCAGTGCTTCGCTAAAAGCTATTTTCACACTTGAGTTAATATTCACCTCAGTTAAGGTTTCCATGCCTGAATTAATGTTTTTGGCTAGAGTTAAAAATACAGTGCAGGGCTGTGAAATAGGAGCTAGATTACCAGGAACAGCTAGCAGAAAGTAGAATTTCAGAAGAAAGGATGGTTTGATTAGTAAAATGTTGAGACCATTAAAAAGGAGAGATGGTTATTAACACCTATGGAATGAAGAATTTAGAAAGAATAAGATAGATTATAATAAATCAGGGAGTCAATAAATTCTCTCACTTCTGCCTAAGTAGAAATGCTTCTGCTACTGCCAGGCAGTTGGTTTTAAACTTTGGGTGGAGCAGAAGTCCAAGTCTAGGGACAGCAGTTACACATACACTGGTTTAAGAGATCAGAAACTGGTTTAAACCTGTAACAGAATAGAAGCTCAGTGCACATAAACCCGTCTCAAAATGGCTGAAACTGGTTTGAGATAAACCTGGTTGAATGTAGTATCACACTTAACTGATTTGGCTCAAACCAGTCTATGAAACTTCTGTCCCAGACCCCTTCCTGGTTCAAGTTAAATCACTGTCCCCCGGCATCCCAGCATGCTTTCTAGCCCTGGGCTAGGCTGGGATGTCTGCTCCAGAGGGCAGGACTGGCTTTGCTCCTCTACTGCCTAGCTGAAGTAATGAGGGTTGGCTGACAAAGGGGTGGGGCTGGGGGGTGCAGCCCAGGCTGCAGGAGGGGAATTCTCCCCCCCCCGGGCAAAACCCAGCTGGGGTCTGGGGACATGGAGGGGGATTAAAAACCCTCCTTGGCCTCTGATCATGTGCATGGCTCTCCTATGGACTCTCTTGAGCTTCTCCATGTCCTTTTTAAAGTGTAGGACCCAGAATTTGATGCAGTATTCCAGCTGTGGCCTCACTAAGGCTGAGTAAAGCTGGAGAATGACTTCTTGGGTCTTGCTTGAGATGCATCGATAGATGCAAGCCAGAGTTTTACTTGCTTTGCCTGATGCAGCATTGCATTAGTGGCTCATGTTCATCTTGTGATCAGTCATGACCCCCAAGTCTCTTTCATTCATGGTGCCAGTGTGTGTAGCACTACCAAACCTATAAGTATGATGTGAGTTCTTTCTCCCGAGGTAGAGCACCTTGCATTTCTCACTGTTGAATGTCACCAGGTTATGATCCACCCACCTTGTAAGCCTGTCCAGGTTGGCCCGGATCCCCAGCCTATCCTCTAGCGTGACTGCACTTCCCCATAATTTGGTATCATCTGCAAACTTAGGCTGCATCTGACACCTGAATCCAGATCATATCAAAGATAATAAAAAGTCCATTTTCAAATATATAGGGAGGATGAAGAAGGCACCAGGAAACATGAGACCCCTGCAAGATGTGCTGGGCAATCTGGTGGTTGTGCCAGAGGAGAAGGCAGACTTCTTTAACAAATTCTTCACCTCTGTTTTCTTGTGCAGGGACCGGGACTCCCCCACCGTGTTTCAAGACGGACTCGAGGGGAACACCTCAAGACCTAAGGTTAAGAAGGACTGGGTTAGAGTGCTTCTAGAAGGGCTGGACATGTTCAAGTCAGCAGGTCCAGATGCTCTCCACCCCAGGGTGTTGAGGGAGCTAGCAGGGGTTATTGCAGGGCCCTTGGCATGGCTTTACAAGCACTCATGGTGCTCGGGCCAGGTGCCAGATGATTGGAAGATAGCCAATGTGGTCCCCATCTTTAAGAAAGGGAGGAGGGAGGACCTGGGCAACTATAGGCCCATCAGTCTTATCTCAGTCCTCGGGAAACTCTTTGAGAAGATCATCAAGAAGCACATCTGTGGTGGGCCGGCATGGCGGATGATGCTCAAGGGCAACCAGCACGGTTTCATTAGGGGCAGGTCATGTCAGACCAACCTGATTGCCTTTTACGATCAGGTCACAAAAGCACTGGATGCAGGTGTCGCCGTGGATGTAGTCTTTCTGTACTTCAGCAAGGCCTTTGACACTGTCTCCCACCCCATCCTCATTAAAAAATTAGGCGACTGTGGCATCGATACCTACACAGTCAGATGGATTGCAAACTGGCTGAAGGGTCGTACTCAGAGGGTGGTGGTGGATGGGTCATATTCGACCTGGGGGGAAGTGGGCAGCAGAGTCCCCCAGGGCTCGGTCCTTGGGCCTGCGCTGTTCAATTTCTTTATCAGCAATTTGGACGATGGGGTGAAAAGCAACCTGTTCAAATTTGCTGATGATACCAAAATTTGGGGTGAGGTGGGCATGCTAGTAGGGTGGAAAAGACTGCAGAAAGACCTGGATAGGTTGCAGGGGTGGGCTAACAAAAACAGGATGCGTTTCAATATTGACAATTGCAGGGTGCTGCACTTGGACAGTAGTAACCGGTAGCACACTTATAAGATGGGAAACTCCCTTCTTGAGAGCACGGAGGCAGAAAGGGATCTTGGAGTCATCGCTGACTCCAAGATGAACATGGGCCGACAATGCGAGGTCACGGTCGGCAGGGCTAACCGGATCCTATCGTGCATCCACAGGTGCATCTCAAGTAGGGCCAAGGAGGGGATCCTCCCCCTCTACGCGACACTGGTCAGGCCACACCTGGAGTACTGTGTCCAGTTCTGGGCACCCCACTTCAGGAGGGATGTGGACAACATTGAGAGGGTCCAGAGGAGGGCCACCCGCATGATCCGGGCACAGCAGGGCAGACCATACAATGGGAGCCTACGGGACCTGAACCTGTTCAGCCTTCACAAGAGAAGGCTGAAAGGGGACCTTGTGACCGTCTATAAACTCACTAGGGGGGACCAGAAGGGTTTGGGGGAGACCTTGTTTCCCCTAGTGCCCCCCAGGATAACAAGGAATAATGGCCACAAGTTGTTGGAGAGTAGGTTTAGATTAGACATCCATAGGAACTACTTCACAGTCAGGGTGGCTAGGATCTGAAACCAATTTCCAAGGGAAGTGGTGCTGGCTCCTACCCTGGGGGTCTTTAAGAAGCGGCTCGATGCCTACCTGGCTGGGGTCACTTGAGCCCAGTTTCCCTCCTGCCCAGGAAGGGGGTCAGACTTGAAGATCTACAAGGTCCCTTCTGACCCTACTTCTATGATTTATAAATATATTAAAGAGTACTGGTCCAAGTACTGAACCCTGGGGGATGCTACTAGTCACCATAAGCCATTTTGACATGGTTCAATCAACTATCACTCTCTGAGTCCAACCACGGAGTCAGTTCCCTAGCTATTTGACTGTAAGGTTGTTGATGCCACAGTTCCTCAATTTTACCATGAGAACATGACAGATCAAGTCAAAGGCTTTTTTGAAATCCAAGTAAATTACATCAACTTCTTCTCCCTTGTCCAGGTTATGCATCACTTGGTCATAGAAGGAAATGAGTTTGGTCAGACAAGACCTACCCACAATGAAGACAGGTTGACTCTCTCTCAGAATGTTGCCTTCAGGGGCAGCAGTGAGGGGCACAATCCCACGGCACTGCCCGCTCTGCCTGCACATGCAGGGGAAGTGTCACCAGGGCAGCGTGGACCTCACAAGGGCTATCAGCTTTCCTGTGTGGCCCCACTGTGACCTGTCACACTGGGTTGCACATGCTGTGCTGTGGTGGCCCTAGGAGAGGGCATCAGGGCAGAGAGCATAAGCCCCTACCCTACACAGAAATCTGGGGTGTGGAGTTCCCTCCTGCCCCCCATGAGTGTACGCTATGGTGGGGATCTGGCCCCACCCCCAAACAAGCCACCTGCAGCCTTGTTCTGCTCCCCACCAGGGCTCTGAGGCTGTGCATTTTGGCCCAGGCCCCAAACCCCACATACTGCCCAGCAGGACAGCAGCCCCAGCCCCAGCTCTGACCAACTCCCTCCCTATGGGGGCCTCAATCCCCCCACCCCCCCCACTTACCTGCAGGAACTGCTGTTCAGGCTGCCTGGGGCCATGTGCCAGCCTGCAGAGGACTCACTGCAAAACTAAAAAATCCATGGGTTTCCCTGCTAAAATGAGAAATCCACATTTTACTCTAGTAAAAGGGGAAATTCACGGTTTACTCAATTTTTCCATGGGAACTGGAAAAATTCACAGTTGACAGCAAATTATGGGGAAGTGTGGTCACCCACGAAGACAGACTGACAATATAAGCCAACCTGGACAGGCTTGCGAGGTGGGTGGATCTCAACCTGATGACGTTTAATATGGAGAAATGTGAAGTGCTTCATCCGTGGTGAAATAATCCACAACACTCTTAGAGGCTCAGCAGTGCTACACTTGCCAGCACCATAACTGAAAGAGACCTGGGTGTCATGACAGAAAACAGAATGAATGTGAGCCACCAATGCAATGCTGTAGCTGACAGAGTGAATCAAACACTGGCATGCATTTACAGAAGCATCTCAAGTAAGACTAAGGATGTCATCTTCCTGCTCTACTTCGACTTGGTGAGACTGCAGCCAGAGTACTGCATCCAGTTCTGGACACCACTTTTCAGGAAGGATGTGGAGTAGCTCAAGAAAATCCAAAGGAGGGCCATGTGCTTGATTAGAGGTCTAGAGAGCAGGTTATACCAGGAGAGGCTGAAAGACCTGGGATTGTTTAGCTTGGAGAAGAGAAGACTCAGAGAGGACTTGGTGGCAGCCTTTGAGTATATTAGAGACATACATCAGGCCCTGGGGGAGCATCTTTTCACCAAGGCACCCCAGGGGAAGACAAGAAACAATGGGCACAAACTGATTGAAGATCACTTCAGACTGGACATAAGGAAAAACTTCTTTACAAGTCAACTGCCAAGGGTCTGGAACAGGGTCCTCCCAGGGGTGGTACAGTCACCCACCCTGCCAATCTTCAAAAAGCATTTTGATGTCCAGCTTGCTGGGGTCATCTGATCCCAGCTATCTTTCCTGCCCAAGTGCAGGGGGGCTGGACCCAATGATCTTGTAAGGTCCCTTCCAGACCCTAACATCTATGAATTTACTCAGCCATGGGCTTCTTGACTATCTGTACCTAGCCAAAGGGGGTCGGAGGTGCAACTGCACCCCGAGATCCACCCTGACCGGTGTTCCTAGCCAAAGGATCAAATCTGACCCTAGGGCTGTCATGTGCTCTCACAGCCAGGAACCCTAGGCAGCTGATGGGCAGTCATAGCAATGGGGGCACTCAGCACCTAGTTTGCCTATGCAGGAGGAGCCCAGGATCATGATCACAGGGCCCTCCCCCCCATTAATATGGTACTATTGGGATCTGATCCCCGAGCCCACAATCACACCTCCTGTCATGCCTGTGTAGCAAGGCAGGAAGCACAACTATTGGGATCATGGGTCAGATCGTATCATACCTTTAACTGAAAGTCTGCCAGGAGCCTTAGAGAAATGAAGTGATTTGACTAAGGTGACATAACAAATTTGGTAGGACAGCCCTGGACAGACAACAACAGTCTGGACCTGTTTTATACCAAATAATGCTTACAATATACTTAGACCAGGTGTCAGTTACTAGTGTGTCTAGCAATGACTCCTGCTAGTTGTATTCTTATATTTGATTGGATATTTAGCCAATTCCGATGCTGCTAGTGAGACTGTCATGTGCAAAAAAAAAAAAGCAACACCATTCCTTCGCTTTACCATCTTACTGGCTAGGTATTGCTCGTGTTATTTAGTATAGCAATAATGCATAAGAATGGTGCTGTGCTTCATTAGCACTAAAGACTCAATGACCAGAAGCAAAACTGGAGGGACTGGTTTATGATAGGAAGAATGCAATAAGTCAAGTTCTGCTCTGACTTACACTCTTTTGCTGTTTGCAAACTTGATATGAACTCCTATGCATCATGCAACTTGGCCAATTGGAGACTCTCTCTCACTGTAACTAGTTGAACAATATAAATGACAGAAAGGAGAGGACTTACGTAGCTAAGAGTCCAGGGGAAGGTAGCACGTGCTACCTTTTAGGATGGTGTGACCGCAGGGTTTCAAACACCCGGTCGCGTGCAGCCTTGGTCCGAGTGATGGGTGACATACGTCTTACAGGCTCCCGTAATCGGCCGAGTAGCTGTTCACTCCAGAAGTAGTCTTCCCCTATCTTTCCTGCCACGACTTTGAATGTTCCCAGTTGGGGGTTGACGATCCGGGGTCCCTCGGCGGCACATGGTCTGCCCGACGCTCACTCACGGGGCTCCACCTTTTCAGCTCTTTTTGCGAACCCTGGGCCACCCCACTTCTCTCCCTCCTGGAGCATCCCTGTCCAAGTGTCTCATAGTTCCTTTATGGATGGTTGGTGACTCTTTGTATTCAGTGTAGGTGCCTTGCTTTTCCGTAGCCCTCCCTGTTGCTCTTGCCAGGACCTTTCTGGTGGGGCCACCTCCTGCTCCTCCCAACCATTCCCAATACTCCCACCTGCTGTGCTGCAGGTCTTCGCCTGTCCTTCTCTGCTGCCCCCACTGTTGCTGCCCTCACAGATTGCAGGGGCTGCTTCTGGCTTGTTTCCAGCACCGGCGACCTGTTCCCTGCCACCACTGCTGAAACTGTGATCAGGAGCCTTTTCTGACTCCTCGTCTGACACTCCTCTCCTCCTGAGGGGTTCCTGGAGTGGGTCCTGAGGCCACACGCTCCTGTGGTCTGTTCTCCCCTCTCCCTTCCTTCTGCTGTCCGCCATTTTTATTCTCGCTGGCCTGTGATTGTTGGTGATGTCACCGGCCGGCCGCAGCTGAATAAAGACGCGGCTAACAAGCTGCACGGGTTTCTCTTCTCGTTCCCGCTGCGCCATGGCTCTTGCTGCAGGTAAGTATTTTTTTCTTATTTTAATTTTTCTGTTTGTCCCCTCTCCCCCTCGTTTATTCTGTTCTCCATAACTTTCTTTTCTTATTTGGGGTCCTTTTTCCCATTCTGTCCTGGGACAGATGGTTTAAAATGTCATTTATCTCAAACTTCATTGCATACATGAATATTAAGTCAAACGGCATTTGAAACTATCCTAACAGTGAAATGCATTAGATTTTTTGTTTATGGATCACATTATGGCCTTTTTTGATGCAATTCTGAAGGTGAAAAGAGGAATATTCTTAAAAGCACTGGTGTACCACCTGGGTATACCTCCCTGATTATGTCTGCTGGACTCTTGTAAAACAGTCAAACAGAAAATGGTAAAATCCCAGTGGAAGTGGAGGGGTGTGTGTGTGTGTGTGTGGTGGGGGGGGGAGCATTGTAAAATACTTACAATATAGATACTACTAACAAGTTAACATTTACCTGAAATTGCCATGCAGCTGTCTTGAGATACCTCTTGATACCTACATACCATTAGTACTGATAAAACTGACAGTAGCATCCACACATTATCCTAGTCTCCCTTATTCTAAGTATATTTCTTCAGAAATTCAGAGATGATAGTAGAACAGGTTGGAACACGGATAGTTCCTTTCATAGCAACTACATTTTCTAGGAAGAATAGTCATCCTTTCTGACTAGTGAGTCACAAACCAAAAAGGTTTGCAGCTCTACAAACCACACATACCTGCATGTCTGGATCTGGCCTTCATGATTATTGGCACTGAATTTCAACCATTAAATTTATCTCCTTGTTTGCAAGCAGCTTCTCTAGTTCGGGGGCCTACTGGCTTTAGGAGAATGGGAATGCTGTCACTAGGACCTCTACTCTCGGCTAGAAAGAAGGGTAGCCGAGTTCCCATCAGAAAGTGGTGCTGCCTTTAATTCTTCCATCATTTTGATTAATTCTTCCTGGTGATGTTGAGGTTGCTTTGCCATCTAGTATACTTACAGTTAACATAATTTACAGCTTTTCCTTGAGCACCTCCATGCTCCAATGGATTGTTTGAATGGGCTAAATGAAAGTAATTTCTGCAGCAGATAAAAACCACTTTTTCTTTACAGGGGCTTTAAATTGTAATGGTATATTAAACCATGGCTATGGGTTGTTCAGGTTTAAAATGAAAAAAAAATTCTTCAGTGATCAGGCATTGGAATATTCTGTAAAATTGCTCTTTATTAGGACAAAGAAGATGAAGACGTACCAATAAAGGCATGGTGTATCTTCTTTGAATGTACTTATTGATTAAAGGGATTGTAGGACTTGAATGTTAAACATATGTCAAACGGGAGCCATTTGCCTCTAAATTAAGTAATCCTAGTAAGGTTTCCCCTTTGGTAACAGCTTACCAGGAGGTAAGTTGACTTCTTTGTGAAGTCACTAGTCAGTCACAGTCACAATTCAGTTGAAAGGCAGTTCCATTTCAGAATGGGGTTTTCAATGCAGCCCAATAGAGCTGGGCATTACCCCCCACACTGAATTTCAGTGGAATTTGGTACCTACCTACCTTTTGTCTCTTTTCAGACACCTTAGTGTCTTTGTTCTCTAGCAACTCTGGTATGGATATTTTTTGTTGGCTGCTGTTCCTGTAGCTTTCATTTATGCTGTTCACCAGAAACTGGGCTGAGACTCCACAAATTAATTTCACTTTCTCCAACAGCATCTTTTCTGATATTTTATTAAAATTCTTATGCAGCAGAATGAGATTCCTGCAACAGCAGAAGCAACAGCAGCTTTGGTGGAGAGCTGCCAACATCACTCATTGTATAGAGGAAAAGATGAGTGAAGCAATAAACAGAGACAGGCTATTTTTTTAAAAGAAATAAATAGAATGTTGTGGAAATGACCGAAGAAAATCAAAGACAATGGCAGGTAGGACACAGGATCCAAAACCTCAAGGTTATTGTAGTCACCCCACATGTATACCCTTTTGGAACTAAGAACCACAAAATTAATCTATCACAGGGATTCATATAGATGGTTTGTGGGCTGCATAACGGGCTTTTAGTACACAAAAAAATTCTGTTCTCTGGTCTGTGTAGGAGGCCCCAGCTATTTTTTTCCTATTCAATCAGCACATTCAGTTAGAATTTGCTGACTGCTCTTGGATTCATAAGTAATGGCAATGTACCAGTTTCATCAAATCAAAATGAAACATGCAATTTAAAAAGCTAAATAGAGCAATGAAGTATGTGATTATTTAATGGAAAATAGTGATTTAAGATCCTTGATGGCATTAGGCTATCACTGGATTTTGTTTGTAATATACAGTCAAAAGTCTTCCATTTCTAAGTGTATTGTATATATAACAAATAGCATTTAATATGTGCTGTGCTGTACTGGCTGCATAGGACATCCATTGTATCTGCAATAATAGTGTGCTGTAATATAAACAAGGCCAGATTGGAGAAGGTATGGCGTATGGAACAACTCCAGGAGGCTGAAGGAGTTTTTGAGGGCACCCTTATGAGACTGTGGCATGTTCCCCGTAAGGGCCAGCCATTTCCACTGACCAGTGGAACTTAATCTGGGAAACATGATAAGCGTGAATAAGATCACAAAGATTTTCAGTAATGGATTGATAACTAAAAAAAAAAATGAAATGACACATAGAGGAATAAAATAGAAGTGTTCAATTTTAACCTCGTATTAACTATTTTCATACTGTATATTTTAATTTAGCTTCACTTCAGCATCTCAAAGTCTATTCTTCCCTCTTAGATTCATAGATGTTAGATTCATAGATGTTAGGGTCGGAAGGGACCTCAATAGATCATCGAGTCTGACCCCCTGCATAAGCAGGAAAGAGTGCTGGGTCTAGATGACCCCAGCTAGATACTCATCTAACCTCCTCTTGAAGACCCCCAGGGTAGGGGAGAGCACCACCTCCCTTGGGAGCCCGTTCCAGACCTTGGCCACTCGAACTGTGAAGAAGTTCTTCCTAATGTCCAATCTAAATCTGCTCTCTGCTAGCTTGTGGCCATTGTTTCTTGTAACCCCCGGGGGCGCCTTGGTGAATAAATACTCACCAATTCCCTTCTGTGCCCCCGTGATGAACTTATAGGCAGCCACAAGGTCGCCTCTCAACCTTCTCTTGCGGAGGCTGAAAAGGTCCAGTTTCTCTAGTCTCTCCTCGTAGGGCTTGGTCTGCAGGCCCTTGACCATACGAGTTGCCCTTCTCTGGACCCTCTCCAGGTTATCCGCATCCTTTTTGAAGTGTGGCGCCCAGAATTGCACGCAGTACTCCAACTGCGGTCTGACCAGCGCCCGATAGAGGGGAAGTATCACCTCCTTGGACCTATTCGTCATGCATCTGCTGATGCACGATAAAGTGCCATTGGCTTTTTTGATGGCTTCGTCACACTGCCGGCTCATGTTCATCTTGGAGTCCACTAGGACTCCAAGATCCCTTTCCACCTCTCTGCCACCCAGCAGGTCATTCCCTAGGCTGTAGGTGTGCTGGACATTTTTCCTCCCTAGGTGCAGCACTTTCCATTTCTCCTTGTTGAACTGCATCCTGTTGTTTTCTGCCCACTTGTCCAACCTATCCAGGTCTGCCTGCAGCTGTTCCCTGCCCTCCGGCGTGTCCACTTCTCCCCATAGCTTTGTGTCATCTGCAAACTTGGACAGAGTACATTTGACTCCCTCGTCCAAGTCGCTGATGAAGACATTAAAGAGTATCGGTCCAAGGACCGAGCCCTGCGGGACCCCACTGCCCACACCTTTCCAGGACGAGACCGACCCATCTACCACGACTCTTTGGGTGCGATCCTCTAGCCAATTCACCACCCACTGGACTGTGCAGTCATCCACATCACAGCCTCTTAACTTGTTCACCAGTATGGGGTGGATACCGTATCGAAAGCCTTCCTGAAGTCTAAGTATACGACATCTACCCCTCCTCCTGTGTCCAGGCGTTTCGTAACCTGGTCATAGAAAGAGACTAGGTTGGTCAGGCACGATCTGCCCGCCACAAACCCGTGATGGTTTCCCCTCAGCATAATCTGCCCTGCCGGGCTCTCACAAATGTAAGCCTTGATAATTTTTTCAAAGACTTTACCAAGGATGGAGGTGAGACTGACTGGCCTATAGTTGCCCGGGTCCTCCTTCCTCCCCTTTTTGAAAATGGGGACCACGTTAGCTCTTTTCCAGTCCTCCGGGACTTGGCCCGTGTGCCACGAGCGTTCGAATATTCCTGCCAGTGGCTCTTCAATGATGTCGGCCAGTGCCTTCAGCACCCTCGGATGGAGCCCATCCGGGCCTGCCGATTTAAAGGCATCCAGTTCTTCCAAATGACTCTGCACCACCTCAGGATCTACGTATGGAAGTCCGGCGCCTTGCTGCTGCCTCTCTACAACCCCAGTGAGAGACTTGTCGTGCCCCTCACTTAGGAACACAGAGGCAAAGAACTCGTTGAGGAGTTCAGCCTTGTCCCCCCTACCTTTCCTGCTTCCCTCTCTTAATACTATCAAATGCTATTTAGCAGTGGGAAACTTGCACATGAATTGGAAATGCTGATGTGATACCTACTAATCCTCTAGCAGCATAATAGAGGTGATGCCATAAATTACATACATTACGAAGATGAGGGTATCAGTACTTTTTGATAGATTTGTTACTTTAATTTTTGTCCCAGAAAACAATTGGAGAATCTCTCTAATGAGCTAGCCAATCTGTCCTTTTAAAGGGAAACTGTCAGTCTAGGTTCACTAAAAAGGGGTCTCATCAGAAAAATCTGATAGAGTTCATTGATGAGGCGACCGAGAAATGAGATGAGTGTCATGAGTTTGATGTAATTTAACCTGGTCTCCAGAAAGTCTTTTGACAAGGTTTTGCATGAGAAGTTAATGAATAAAAGGCTAGATTCTGGAATAAGAGTCAGAGTAATAGCCTGGATAAAAAAAATGATAGCTGAACAGTGAGCAGAGAAGCTTTGTAAATTGTAATGTTTCTTTTTGATATGCAAAAAAGCTATCTGACCAAATTCAGTTCTGGGTCTACTTATTTATATTTAACTCTTCTGGCATGTACTTGCCAGGAAAGGCAAATAAGTTAGTATTTAGATAAAGTAGTGGAGCAGTCTTACTTAATTAGACAAACTGTAACTTTGCCCAGACACAATAACTATACAATAAAGGTTAAAAGTATTAGGCAAATTGCATGGATGTTCTACATTTTTTCTGCTGATTATGTTGGGCCAGTTGTGCTCAGGAAGAAAAATCTCCAAGAATGATAGTTTTAGTGGCTTTCTTGACACAATATGGATAGCAAAATGCTTTTACTCTTTGATATTCACAGTTTTATGTTTGGTTTTCTGGATCTTTGAGAGATTTGTGTGTCTGAACTTCAGAAACTCATGTCCCGTGTCCAGTGCATAGCCAGATATGGATCTGGGGACAAATATTAAACTTAAAAAGAAGTAATTTAAGTTGCCTTCAAATCAGAGAACAGGCACCGTAATAATCTCTTTATCTGAGAAAAGGCTGTGCTATAGTTACCATTTGCTATATTGTAGCTGAGCCTTACAAGACCCAAGGGGGGGGGGGGGCAAAATGGAAGTGTATAACATCACAACTTGCACTCTTTCTGCCCTGGGAGATTTGTGAAAATAAGATGCCATTATGAGTACCTCCCCCGCTGTTGTGGGTTCACAATTAGACAGTACTAGATGGAATATCATTCACAGGCAGTCACTTCCCCAAGAACACCCACAAATTACTTCACACCAAAATCACCACCTCAAAGCCTTACATAAAACTGCCAGTATACTAATCTGCAATGTGCCATGGGTAAAAGCAGGTAAGGTAACAATACTGCCAGTGGCCTGCCATTGCAGTGACAGGAAGTAATCTATTAATGTGGTGGTTCTCAACCTTCTTGGACTCACAACACCCTTCATTGGACTTGAGGGCCATCTCAATAACGTTTATGAATTGAGTGGCACCCAGTTTCAAAAACTAATTTATACATTACAGTACTTACCTCCTTGCAGAGGGGTTGGTCAGTGGAGCTGGGGGATCTGCCAGGTAGGGATAAACCTGCACTTACATCTTTCATCTACATCTGCACTTTCATCTTTACTAGATCTGGCAACACCCTGGTTGAGAATCACTGGTTAATGTATGATCCAAAGATCCATGCCTGATGCAGGGGAGGAAAAAATACACCCACAGTTCTTGCCAATCTGACCTCAAGAAAACCAGGTCACACTTGCCAGTTCCTTCCTGTCCCCAAATTTGGCAATTGGTATGACCCTGGCCCACACTAGCAGTTGAGTACTAAACACCTCCATACCCCACAGGCACACACATCCTGGCTCATCAGTTCTATATAATGACTTTAAAGTCCCAGATATCCACCTATTACATGGAGGGCCCAGTTTCTGGTGCTCTGCAGGGGTCAATATCCTGATAGTCTTCATAGATGTGTGAAGCCCAACTACAGCCTCAAGTAAACTATTCACTGTGCAAACTTAATCTTATAAAACAATTTATCTTTTCAAATTTCACAATTTTTAATGTGAAATTAATGCCTAGACATGTTTTTCAGAGTATTCATATAAAGCTGCTTATTCTTTGGTCATTTCAAAGTGAAATATTGAGGAAAACATTGATATAGATTCTGTTATGAAACATTAATGATACCAGAGCAGGGTTATTTTTACCAGTTGAGGAAATACCATCTTTCATTATAAACCCAGGCATGGGATGATCATCCAAAAGTTCTTCAGGCAATGATGCACATTCACACGGAGTTCAATTGTACTAGATCCTGCATTCCCAAGCAGCCATGTGAAAATACAACTAGCAGCTAGGCTGAAGTGAAAACATGTTTGTGTAGCCTGAAAATTCTAAGTAAACCAGTTAAGGGTCACATTTATTTAATTGGAGTTTTTCATTCTAGATCAGGTTGTTCCATGGTGATATAATAAAGCTAGAATTTATTTTAGAAAATTTCACCTACTGTTGGCCATACTACAACATGGTTAGCAACAAAGAGGAGACAAATAATTCAGAAATATAGGGCTTCCCTGTCTAGTATCCTGTGTTTGTAGGTAAATATTTGTCCAAAGGAATCCACACGAATGTCCGCTTTGGATTTTCTCTTACAACCATAAAGCACCTAATTAAAATCAAGCCTAGAGTACACAACAAGAGGGCCAAGGGCTGCCATTGATTAAGTAGGTCACTGCAAAGGAATTTATCATGTAAAAAATGTGCTCAAAAGATCCTCACAACATCCTACAGTGGAAGGGGCCTACCACCCTCACACCATCCTACTGCCTCACCTGCAGTCTTTTTCAATCTGAGCTAAGTGAAAATCCCATCCTGCACCTGGATCTGACAATGACTAAGACCTACCAGCAAGGCATCTGAGAGGTCCCTCCTTATCATTTGGAACACTAGTACACCTAAGTCAATACCCATCTCTAACTGCAAGAAATATCCAATGCTTCAGAGGAAAGTGGGGAAAAAACAAAAAAACAAACAACCTAAAAGAAAACAACCACCCAAAAAAATAACAAAGACAAATAATAAATTCACGGGGGGGGGGGGGGAAGGATGTTTTTCCTGGCCTCAGCAGGTAACCAGTAAAATACCTGAAGTATCAGATTACCAAACATCTCTCACATATACAAACAATTTCTTAGTCCAGGAAACAATGGACAGCCCAGTAACATAAATTGACATTAGAAGATGGATTAAGTATGGTAATAATTATGGACATTCTGTGGTTCTGGTTATTGTCTGTTGTTGCACATCTGGATGTTATGAAGTCAGAAACATGGAAACTTTTCCTTTGATATCCTTTTAGATCAAATGTAGCCTAAATGGATAGTAGCCAAAATCTGCTACCATTTGAAAGTGGTTGGTTCCTTATGAAATGAACTTGGTGGTCTCAGTTCAGTTTCAAGTAAATAGATGTTCATATCACAGTGAAAGCTAAATGGCTTTTTTGTTGGCTGTCTCATTTAGGCCAAAGACTGGTTGAGCATAGATGTCCAGCTACCTTTCCCCTTTAGAGTTAATCCCTGTAGGACAGGTTTGCCATAATCTACATCATTTTATAAATCCACATTCTTTGTTCACTTTTATATGGGAAAGAAAAATAAAATTGGGAAAGAGGAATGAAGGGTAGATTTTTTTCTAGCTGATAAAGAAAACCGTTTTGTAAGCCAAGTCACTGAAACAAAGACAAAGTGACAATACAATTTTTCATTAATTTAGTGCCTGATTCTATTGTGGAGCAATTAATTTTGCAGTTCACAAAAAAAAAGGTTGACACTTGGCTCCCAACAGAGAGGGAGCATGTTTTAATCTTGCCTTGCAATAGTCCTGTCGCCCACTTAACCAGGGGAGTTTGTTTCTTGGCAGATGAGTAAAATATCATTAGCTCTTAATTATCAGTGCAAATGGCAAACAAGCAGATTTAGTGCCCAGGCTAGTAAACTTTCCTGTCAGTTTTTCAAGGCTATTTTAATCAAATTTAGTAAGGTGGTTAGACACACAACAGTGAGGGTTGGGTCCCAAAAGAGTAGGGGTCAGAGGATGTACATGTGGAATCCTGGAAGAGAATGCTTGGTAGTGTCAGCAGGAAAACACTGGCATCTTCAGCCATGAGAATGTTCTGCATAGGAGGACTGCTGGGCAAAGATGGGTCCTTTGGAGAAAAGAGCAGGAAGATCGTCCTTGGACTTCATCTTGCCAACCTAGTGTAAAATAAGGTTTGAGGAGGGCTAGGGACAAAAGTCCATAGCTGAGTTTAAAAAAATTAATGAGCTGGTCAAAGGAGTTAGAGGAAGGGAATGGAAAATTACAACTGAATCATAGGAAGCCAAGAGGGAGATAAAGGTGAAAAGTGCTGAATAACTGAGGTGTCCACACAAAATAGCAAAAGGGTAGGGAATAATTAATACTTTTAGTACATAAGCAAGTACCTATCCAATTTCACATGTCATATCTGCCAGGACAACAAACTCTGCCCATTCACTCCATTCTACATGTGCTGGATGGTAGAAAAATATCACGCAACTACTGTAACAGTGACACAGCATGTGCCTAATATTGCTCTAATGAGCACACACTAGACCAAGAGGGATAGCCTGGCACATGCCAGATGGTATCAAGCATTGCTCCAGCCTGCTGTATTCATGGGCAGGGAAGGAGTGGGTGGGGCTTGTTTTCATGGTAATCAGTGATTCTGAGCATACTGGTCATAGTGTAGGTGTGCCTACAGAGACTTAGTGGGGAAAAATGCATAGAAAAAATACCTTGCTTCAGAAGAATAGTCAAGGGAATAAGGGAAGAGGCATTATGATCTTAAATCCAGAGTGTATATACTTGCTCTGAGGGCCAAGAAAAGTGAATGACGCTGGATGAAATTAAAAGAAAAGAAAAAAGAATGAATTTCTCACAAGAAAACCACTCTCTCTCCAATCTCTCAGTTCTAATCCTCAAAGGGAATTTACAAAACACTTTTCACAGATGAGCCTATGAACTTCACTTCATCAATCTCATGGATACAAAAAAATCATAGACTAAATATAGACATTGGATTTATGACGCATTCTAACCTGCCTGACATCTGACTCCCTAGGTACCTCTCCACTATTTACTTGCTACATTCATCCCCGCTCCAGGCTGTCTCTCATCCACTGACTCCTCAATTTACATCTTCACTGACTGGTTTTCTTGCATGCATACCAGCCTCTGGGCTCTTTACTATTTATTCTAGCTAGGAAGTGCACACTTCCACTGTAGATGCTTCCTCAGCCTGATGAAGGGTTTTTAAACCTAAAAGCTTGCTCTTTTTCCAAGTATGTAAGTTGTTCTAATAAAAGATATCAGATTCACCTAAAGAACCTTGTCTGCCTGAGAAATGAATGAACCAGTATCAGAGTAAGTGCTGACCCATCCAATCAAGAAGAGGAGCTGTATGAGCCCTCTTCTGAGCAACTAACAGAAACTTCTAAAAGACAGGACCTGATGGTAATGAGGGATTTTTATTATTTAGATATCCATTGGAAAAGCAGTATAGCAAGACACAACAATCTATCAAGTTCTTGAAATGTGTTGGGGAGAACATTTGTTTAAGAAGATGGAGGAATTTACTACAACAGCAGCTGTTTTAGATTCAAGTCTTACTAACAGGGAAAAGCCAGACAATAATCTAAAGGTGGAGAATAATTCAGGTGAAAGAGAACCTGGAACAATAAAATTAACTGCTGTAAGAAATGAAGGAGTGAGAGCAAAAGAACAAGGACAATGTATTTAAAAAAAGCAGACTTCAACAAACTCGGGGAACTAGCAGATAGGGTCTCCTGGGAATATAATCTAAGGGATAAAGGTGCATTTGAGAACTGGCCCTTACTGAAGAGCACTGTATTTAACACACAATGCTAAACTATTCCAGTGTGAAGGAAAGGTAGGAAGAGACCACTCTGGCAGCACCAGGAGTTCTGTAAGGATCAAAAATAAAAAAAAAAGGAATCAAACAAAATAAAAGTGGAAACAATGGCATGTGGCACAAACACTAGTAGATAACATCAGAAAGGTTAAGGTGAAAAATGGTGTTTCACCTAACAGGGGACATAAGGCAAGAAGAAAAAGTCCTATGAATACATTACCAGAAAGAGAATGTTAAAGGAAATCACAGGTCCATTGCTAAATTGGAAAGGGGAACAAATAAGGCTTAAGTAGTCAATGCCTTCTATGCTTCTGTCTTTGCAAGAAAGGTTAATTATGACCAGATACATACTAAAAATAAAAAATAATTTTAAAAGGAGATAGGGCTGTAGGCCAGAGATAGGGGAAGAACAGATTAATTTTTATATATATATATATATATAAAGTATCCCTAAATACAATAGGGTTAATTTCAGCAGGACCTGTACTTCCCATATATATATCTCCTTGTTACAATTAATTTTTATTATTAATAATATTATTACTAAGTGTTTGGTCATAATTAACCTTTCTTACAAACACAGGAGAAGGAGGAATTGACTTCTTAAGCCTTGTTCAGCTTTCCAGTTTAGCATGTAGCCCAGGTAACTTGGGTATATACTCCCATTCTTCAATTGAAGGAAATTGTTAGCTGGCAAGTGTGCTGTGGGGGAACTACAGACCGCTCAGTTTCCCTCCGTCCCTATAGAACCAGTCCAGGACAGTCAGGGGGCTTAACTACAGTAAACTCTCTGGTAACCGGCACATTACAAGCCAGCATACTCTGTTAACTGGCATGCTGGCTTGTAAGGAAAAGTTGAACTGGAAGTGCCCACCGTGGCACTTCAGGTTTCACGGAGCCCCGGTGGCCCAGGGGAAAGCAGCCTGCGCTGCCAAGCCCCCATGGCCTGGGGGCATGACAGGCTGTGTGGGGCTGTGTGCAGCCCACTTCCCTGTCCTGCAGGGCCCATGGGAGGGGCGGCAATGCGGCAAGAGGGGCAATGGGATGCCTCAGACATGGTGGGAGAAGTGGTGGCCCAAACTGCTCAATTAACCAGCATATTTTGTTATCTGGCATCCCCCATTCCTGGGGAGATGCTGGATAACAGCTTTTACTGTATATATAAATGTATTTACATTAACTTATCACAAGGAAAAGGAACATGGATATAAACATATGTACTATATATATATATATATATATATATATATATATATATATATATATGTCATAACCCAGTGAGTTTGGTGCCTCGGCACTATGGAATTTTCTTGTCACCTGAGAGCCTCTTGCACAGCAAGGGTTTTGCTGCATAAAGAACCCGCATGCAGGAGAGAGTTCCCGCCAATTTGCAGCTGTCTTTGCAGGATGCATTTTCCCTTTGCAGCACAGAAATGCACGGTGCAAAGAGTTCCCGCCATTCGGATGTAAATTCGTGCCCCGCAATTGGCTAGTGCTAAATTATTCACACGTGGTGGTCGGTAATTGGCTTGCTGGCCGTTTAAAAACTAGCGCGACTTCCGCCCAAGTCGAAGAGCTTTGAGCACGCTGCAGAGTGCCTCGAAAGAGATCCGACTTGCGGCTAGCTGATTGATAGACTGATCACCTATCTATCCTTCTTCCCATCGCCGAACGTAATCCCAGACGTACCCTTTTCCCGCCGGCTCGAGTTATGGACGGATTTACTGGCATTGGCCTCGCCAGCTGGAGCAACTCACATTGTTGTCCAGACACCCGAACCATTTCCGTCGCAGCCACCCGCGACGTAAGTAAAGTTTTTTACAACCATTAAACCTTGTTAGCCTCTCCATTCACCAGCCCGCCCTGACGAACGAGTAATTTCTGAATCACCTCGAGTCGGCTCAGCCCAGCCGAGACAATATATATATATATATATATATATATATATATATATATATATATATGATATCTAAACAAATAACATGAACAATACCATCTGGGTAAATGCTATAAAACCTTACACCAGTGCTCCAGATACTGGTAAGTATCTGACCTGAAACAGATAAACCCCAACATGAACATAGATAGCCAACAGATAAACTATAGATAAGTATGAGTGAACAATAAATAAGCCACAAATAAACCCAAATAAACAACAGGTGAAATAATATCAACAGGGGGTCCCAGCAGAGCCCTAGGACTCTATTCATTTACTAATTTACAAACATGAGAGTTTACAAAATATAACGCAAAACATCACACCACTTACAGCACAAGAACCCCAAAGATAAGCTTAATCCCAAGGGGAAACCCCAATGCCCTTGGGCTTTTCCCAAGCCCTACAAGGAAGCTGGTAACTTTAGGGGGGCCTCCCAGTGGGACTTCCTCTTTCAGGAGCCCTTAACTAACAGGGCTCCTCAATGCAGGGCCTCTGGCTTGGTCCTGTCGGCTGGCTCAGTAGCCCGAGCATCACCTGGTTCCCTGGACTCAACCTTTTGCTATGGGTTGGAGGCCTGGGCTGCCTCGTGCAGCACCAGGTTCGGTCCACTCCCAGACCCTCCATGCAGCACCTCCTGCACCAAGCTGCCAGCCTTGTTCAGGGCGTTGAGGACCCAAGCCACCCAAGCGCTCCAAAGGTCCTATTCCGTGCACCGACCTGTGCACCATGTCTCTGGCCACACACCAGAGGTTGCAGACCCAAGCTGCCTCACGCAGTTCCCAGGGTCTGGGTGCTGTGTGCCGTGCTGCACACCGAAAGCCTAGCTGCTGGAGCCGTCTGCCGTTCCCTGCTGATGGAAGTCTTCAGGGGCGCTTCTGGGCTACCGCTTTGCCCTGCTGAGCAGCTCTCCTCAGCTCTTCTAAGCCCCATTCTTCTCTCTTCTCTGTGCTGGATGTGTTCCCCTCGTGCTGGGCACGCAGCTCCTTTTGCATGCTCCAGGGCTCCGGCCCTGAAGTCTTCTGCACCTGAGTGTTGCAGTCTTCAATCAGGTCCAGGTGGGGGAGGGGGAGAGGAACTCCCCCTCCCCTCAGGAAAGGGGTGTGATGTAACTCCTCTGGCTGCCTTCTGATTGGTGGATGGGCTCCACCAATCAAAACAGCAAGATTGCAAGCCTTGGAATCAATCCAAGCTCTGAAGGGCAAGCCTGCTAGAGCATATATATCTGATATTGTTATGGCAGTAAAACCACACAAGCAGAAGCCTAAAGCAGAAAAAGATATATCAAGTTAAGATCATTGAGTTTCAAAAGTTTTTGGAAATGCCTAAGGGCACCTATACATGAGCACGGAGGCTGCTCTGATGCACTGGAATTGCAGAGGGTTGGAGCAGACTCGATTAATTGAGTCTGCTGAAGTGTGGCAACTGCTGCACTCCAGCAGCCTCCTGTGTCTCATGTATCAGTGTCCCTGTACTTAAAAATGGTGGCAGGGGGGCTTGAAGCAAAGCTCATTGAATGAGCTTTAGCTCAAACACTCCCACCACCATTTTTAAGCACAGGGATTCTGATACATGAGACACAGTGGTGCTTTAATTAAAGTGGCTCTCAGAGCCCCTCTAATTAAAGCGCTGCCCCCACCCCCACCACCAGAGCATGTGTAAGAATGCCCTAAGTGTTTTAAGTGCCCAAATCTCATTGTGAAGCAATGGGAATGAAGTGCTTGGAGTCAATTATTTTTAAGATTTTATTCCAAACCATATTTAGGCACCTGGATGAATGGCCAGTTTATCAAAAATGATGAAGTCAAGGAGAATTGTTAGGTATTCAGCACAGGTGCTGAGATCAGTTATTAGTGATGATCATTAATTCTAAACATTATTTTTTAACATCTTAATTAAGTACAGGACCAGGATGGATACATTTATTAAAAACACAGATGGAAATCCTTCCCTGTTGAAGTCAATAGGAGTTTTGCTATTTAATTCACTACAGTCAATGTTTTAACCTGAGGCTGCTCTTACTTGCCTTGGCTAGGAATGGACTAAGTCTAAGGGCAGACTTAGGGGGTTATAGTGGTATAGTTGCATCTTCCTTTCATTCCTGGTCTGCCCAAAGTTTAAAACCAACTGCCTGGCAGTAGCAGAAGCATTTCTACTCAGGCAGATATGAAAGAATCAACAGACTCTATGGTATAAACTAGCTGATTGCTTCTAAACTCTGCATTCCACAGGCATTAACAACCCTTTCTCCTTTTTAATGGTCTCAATATTTTACTAATCAAGCTCTTCTTTCTTCTGAAATTCTACTGCCTGCTAGCTGTTCCTGGAAGCTCCTATTTCACAGCCCTGCACCGTATTTTTAACTCTAGCCAAAAACATTAACACAGGTATGGACACCTTCACTCGGGTTAATATTAACTCAAGTGTGAAAATAACTGTCAGTGAAGCATTAGACTCACTGGCAAGATGCTCAAGAAGGCTAGATTTTGTTTTATGAATCTGAAAAAGATTTATATTTCATTCTAATTCCTATAGAACTTATGAAACAGTATTTTAAAAATGTTTGCCTAGTTAGTTTTTTTTATACATAATGAGTGATATAACCAATTAATGCACATTTCAATAAAGTTATATTTGCTTTTGCTTTGATTTTAAACTGAATAATTTATCCCTATGCCCCTGGAGTATTAGTAAAACATCTAGTTACTTTTTACCTGGAGAAAAATATGTGTTGTAGATCCACCCATGGCTAAGTACCTGTTTTCACTTCTGTGGCAGGAGGACTGGACTCATTATATTCCATGCTTCTACCTAAAGAAAAGTACTTATATTTGCTCTGAGCCAGGGGATATACTACATAAAGATATCAAGACCGTGTTTCTATTTTTACATTGTTAAAACAGTCAATTGCAACATGTATCAAGAAAGTGTCTCCTCAGAAAGATCATACACTTCTAGGTAGGATTCTTGTCACAACATCCACGGATGAGGTTGAATGACAGTGCAGTGAATTGCTCAGAAGCCATCTTTCTCTAGTGGGGTAAAATGGTTCAGATGCCACATTTTCCCAAATTCAGACTGAATCTAGCTCTTCAGGTTCTTACAAAATGCTCAATATTATTCTTAGGGAGCTTCATTTTCCCCAAGGGTTCACACTTCCCCATCACAGCCCAGACCAGAAGCAAAAATGACAATATGTGGTGGGGTAGGGAACAGGGCATGGTCATTTGGCTCACATCTCTAAAGCAGTGTTGTTGTTGTTGCTATAATACAAATTATACCCTTGACTAAAAATGGCAATCCTGCAGCAGGACTGATAGTATAATAAAAATCATTTATTTTAGCTCTGTTTAAAAGTATTGATTCCAAAGAACAATTAACATCTGATTTTTGCCTGCTGCCGCTGAGTAATATTTGGTTCATCCTAAACAGCAAATAATGAGAAACAAAAGATCCTTAAAAAAAGAAAAAACAATCAAATGTTTGCATGAGAGAAAGTATTAGTCATTCTATCACCCTTGGGTGAATAGAGGAATACAATACCTCAGTAAGCTCAGCAAAGGGATTTTTTTTTTTAAGATGTTGGAACAGCGCCTAATTTTGTTACTTAATTTCTAAGATGACAATGAAAACAAGGCTCTTTCTGTAAGGTGTTGAGTTTGGAGCGTTATTCTTACGCGAAAGGGTAATGAGTGTTAGCAATTGCCATGTGGGTGAATAAAGTCTGAAAGGGTAGAATTGCAGGGATTTCTTACTGTAAGAGGCAAAGTTTGAGATGGCTGCTAAAGGAACCTGAGGGGGATCTTTTGGGGTGCTGCTGAAAGATTGTTCCATCTAATCTAAATACTTCTATATAGGTAATTCCTTCTATATAGATGGATATCTTGCACCCCTACTGCTGCAGGCTTGTACAGCTCCTTCTTTTGATTGGATGGTCTGGACCTACTCTAACACTGTCCCACCCATTCTTTTCTCCTTTTACCTTCATCCAGGCATTCAGTTCTTGGCTTTCAGAGGAAGTACATACAGTCTGGAGAGAAGACCACAAAACCGCTTCCCTTATTCCCTTGCCTGTTCTTCCTGAGCAGACTATTTCTTCTATACCTATATTCAATTCCTCCAATTTTTCTGAATACCTCCTCATCTTTAATTTATTCTCACAGTGGAAAGAAGTGCTTTTATCTCCATTTAACAATTGAGGAACTAAGGCACAAGAAGATTAAAGGCTAGATCAGGAACATCAAACTCACTTGCCTCCCTGGGCCAGATCCAGATGGCAGGCCTCTTCACAAGCCATATTGGGACAAGTTGGCAGGGAGAGAGGCAGCAGGGCAAAGGGTGGGGTGAGCAGCAGAGGTGAAAAATAACACAGCCACCATTCACTCCCCCCTCCCTACTCTTCCTCACCATCTGTGCCACTGACATGCATCTGTATCCTGGATTTTCATGGCAGGCCCTGTCCCTTAATTCCCAGCCCCTCTATCAGCCCCACAAATCACGTGACACTGGCCCATGGGCCAGATCCAGGCTGCAAGCCAGAAGTTTGACAATCCTGGGCTCGATCCATAAAGGATCTAGGCCACGGGTGGGCAAAATACAGCCTGTGGACTGGATTTAGCCTGCCAAGGGATTTTATCTGGCTCGTGGTGGTCCCTTGGCCCTGCCTTGCCCAGGTGTAGGGGCAGCTTGCCATGGTGTTTATGGCCAATCCCACCACCCCCAGGCACAGTGGGGCTGGGCTGGCATGGCAACCTTACTTGCTTCCTGGCAATCCTGCAGCAGCAGCTCCTTTCAGCTGCCACTACCAGTCTCAACCAGTGCTGCCAGCCCTGGCCCTGCTACCCGGGCCCCCTGGCCTGTCCACCCCACACCCACTGCTGGGAATGCCTGATGGAGCAGGCAGCTGGGGTCTTCATGGAGACCAGCCCAGGACCCATGCAGGAGGGCATGCTCGGCTGGACAGCCACAAGTGGACGGGAAGCAGCATCCCAGAGTGGGATGGGCAGACAGGACCGGGGCTGGGATCAGGATCATGGGGTTGTGACAGCAGGGGCCACAGCTGCAATCCACTCCCCACATGCCCTTTCCCATGATTGTGATCCCATCCCTGGCCCCAAATGCCTACCCCGCTCCCAGATGCCACTCCCCACCCGCCTGCAGCCCCATCCTATCCACCCAGTTGAGCATGCCCTATTTGCACAGGTCCTAGGCCGATCTCCACGGGGGCCCCAGGATCACCAGGTGGTAATACTGTGGGTCCAGACCCTGGGGCAGAACCACTTAGGGACTTTTGGTGAGCTGTTGCAGGGCAGGGTGGGTGCTGACTCAACTTGGCAGGGGGAGGACAGTGCTGACCCAGCCTGCAACAGCTCACCAAAACTCTCTAAGTGGCTCTCCAGGCCAAATAACTGCCCAGCCCCGATCTAGGCTTTGAATTGAACCCCCGGACACCACTGACATTCTTCAAATGACTGCACAGTGGTTGTCCAAGTCCTTAGGTGCCTAAGGGCATGTTTATGTTACTTCTGGCACATCCTAGTAAGTACCCTAAACACTAGGCTAATGGCTATTCAGTGGTGCCTTTCTGGGTATGTCCGTGCTGCAACGCAGCTCTGCTGAGAAGCAAGGTTGATTAAACTGTATGAAGTACTGCAGTACCACGACTTGACTGCTTCTGCTTTCACTGCTGGTGAAGTATAAATCTGCATGGGACTGCCTTGTGTCATAGAAACATACCTCCTCTTTGCAGGGCAGAGGAAGGGGATGGAGGAGTGGATTCTGCTGAACAGGAAAAATGTGCTTAGGTCACTAATTTCAGGAAAAAAGTTCATGGTTAAGAATCCTGTATAGAGGGAGATGTCTGCCTGACCAGAGACAGAGAAAGAGAGAGTCTGATATAGTCCTGCTCTCCCCCCTAACTAATTTTCTCTGCTTTTCAGACCTGACTGGTTTAGGTGTCTTTGTGCTCAGCTGCTTTCTGAGGACTCCTTTCCTCATGTATGATAAGAGGAGTCTGAGTGCCTAACTCAGAACTGAAGACTCCTCTGGGTGCCATGCAAACCAGTGGTGGGCATTTCAGCTAAGTGACTTGCCTGAGGTCATGCAGGAAGTCTGTGGCAGAGGTGTAACTTGACCCCACAAGTCACCCAAGGTTCAGGCTAGCAACTTAACTGTTTACCATCATAAGCACTGTTCTAATCTCAGCGTGGATGGTGCATCAATTACTAAGGGTTGAAAATAGAAATCTGTGTATCATCCAATAAGCTACTCAGTCTGCACAAAAAAAGAAAATCCCACTATGATGCAGCCCAAGAAGCCCAAGGGTGCAAGAATAAACCACAAAAGATTTTCCCTGCTCTGCTTTTACCTCTCTTCATTACAAAGGTAGTATCTAAGACCAGTTATTCTTGGTACTACAGTGCTAATAATCTACTGAAACAAGCAATCCAGCACAGATGCATTAGATAGGTTTAAAATAATTAAGAGCTTGCAGCCAGTAAAATGATCTTTCTCAGTAGCATAAAGTATAAAGGAGAATGCTCATTTTATTTGCTGCAAGTCAAATTTATCCAGAGAAGGAGCAGATGGACAAGGCTGTAGCAAGGAATGTGATCAACAGGAAGGATGTAAGATGAAAGAAAGAAGACATGGTTATCTTTTTATACTGTTTTACAGGATCCTGTTAAATTGATCTACCTGCTAGCACCTGGCCCGTTGTCCCATCCCTTTCCCAGCCCCACCAGCATGTGATATACAGCACCAATTGGGTCTGTCTGACTCAACTCAAAAAGGTTTTTTAAGCAAGCACAGCCAGCTGCTTCAACATGTGCCAAGCTGTTGATTTACCAACAAAACAAGCCCATAAATGGAGAGAAAAACAGATTATAGATGTATCAAAGCTGTCACCACAGCAGCTAGACAATCCTATGGACAGGGTGCTACTGAGGTAAGATTGCCCATATATTGGATGATACATACTGGGGACTAGCAAACGAACTCCAGTTGCTTTCATCTGAAGTTCCTGCGTAGTTTGGAAGGAAGAATCTTTGTCTCTTCTATCCTTGTCCAACACTAGGTGGCACTGGTGACATGCAAAAGCTTTTCCAGCAGCTTTTACTAAAAAAAGCACCCACCTATACTTTTTTGCTATCAACAGGCAGGAATATGGTGGAAAACAGCTCCAGTATCTTTCTGTCTTCTGTGAGCCAGAGATTAAATACAGTTTTGCTGTATTACTGGGGGCTCAAGGAGGCTGACCCCCAATCTCCTCTAAGTGCTGTCTGTCTGGATCCTGAGTGTGTTAACCTCACTTTCATGCACTTAGTGATTACAAGCCAACAGACAGAAATACTATGTTGTGCATAATGGTTTCTTTATAACCATTAATTATGCTGTTATATTACATGTGCGAGTTGCCAAAGGGCTGAATTTCTGTGATACTGAGCTATCAATGCTGATTGATGACATTAATATCCTTATCTTAAAGTGTAATCAGATGTGTTTGAAAGTGTTAACACTACATAGGGGTTAGCACCATCACAAATTACCCTGCACTAAACTGACTTTAAAAACTCCCGAAAGGTTGCTTGTCAATGTGTTTACTTGCTCACAAATCCAGGAAAACAAAACAAAGCAAAGTAGCAATAAAATGAAAAGGAAACACCATTTCTTGGAGTTGAGGCACTGAAGTAAATGGAGCCACAAATTAAAAAGTACACAAGATAAATCAGTTGGGTGTGACCAAGATAATCAAAGCAGCAAGAGCAAGTAGGAGCTCCCAATGCATTTCCAAGCATTGTAATTACGGTCACCACTTATTACTTTAAAGTTAACTCCTTGCTGCTGTTGGCAGACTAGACCCAGAATGATTCAAAGACGGGGAGTTTATCTGATTTGAAGGAGACTCATTTAGCTTCTTTTAATGCAAATACAGTTGGGCTTCATTTTTATGTCCAGGTGAAATGCATTTCTGCAGAGCAGGGTGCTTCAGAAGCTTTTCTTCAGATAGTGAACTATGGCATCTCTCTGGAGTACATGACCCCCACCCCTTTTCCCCTTCATCGTGCTCTGGTGCTACACTTTCGCCTCCTTCCCGAAGATTGCTCAACACCAGCACAGAGGGAGGCTTCTGCCAGGAGCTCAGTGCAGATTCTTTTAGTCCTGTTTTCTAGAAATGAAGTGAACAGCCTGGACACACTTCCTGGACAGATTCATGCTGTGATAGCTAATGTGCTTTAATATAAAAACTGAAGAGGGGCTGGTGCTGTCTAGTGACAGATCTAAAGCTCCCTGGTCTGTTTATGCTTTAGAGCCCAAGCATCTTCTACAGCTCTGATCAGACTAGAGAGAAATATTTTGTGAACATGGCAATCCTGCATTTTTATTTTTAGGGAGTTCTCTGTGGTCTCTTTTATTCTTCTGCACATACTGTTGCAATACAGAAACATTTCAGGGAAATGACAAACTCACATAAATATATATATATTTCTAGTTCTACTATAAGTTCAAGCAGCACATACTTAACAGTGATATCCAGAATTTTCACCTCTGGATCTCTAACATTAGGCACCTACATGACTAAAAGGTAATGCCAGTGCCATCGATTTCAGGGAGATGTATAGCTACTCAGCACCTATGAAAATTAAGCACTTATATTTAGGTACCTAATCTTTAATCTTATATTCAAATGTGACTATTTCCTATAGACTTTAGTAGAAGCTGCTTGCATTCAGCATCCCTGAAGATGAGGCTACTGTATCTGCCAGTTTTGCCATATGTTAATTCTAGGGTCAGCATTATTAATTGAGTTTATTAATAGAGATGAACTTAAATAATGCAGAAATGCTCATCCACCTTCATGCCTACATACCTGTTTCACACCTCACCATAATAGCCAACAAGGTACAAGAGCCCATTCCTTCCCTAAAAAAGATCTTTTGACATGAATGGCAATTACTCCCCTGCAGGGGCTAAAGTTTAATGTGACCTGATGTGAAATAGCTCACTTACCTTTGACTAAGGGTAAAGAAGCTGCAGTATACCCCTTTGGGTTTGGATACTGCCACATCCAATACCTGAATGAACTGACATTTGAACTGAAGGTCTTCAAGTAAGAGCAGCATACCTGAGTGGGGGAGGAAGGTGGCTATAGGGCAGCAGCCCCAAGCACTGCAAGGACTATCCCTGCTATGCCTCCATCAAGACATAGCTAGGTGCTGCAGAAGTTATGCTTGTGGCATTTGCAGTCTCCTTTCAGAACCAACACCAAGCTCATTCTCCACAGGCACAAAAAGGGATAGCAATATTACTGTGGCTGTCTATCTTATTACTGTAGACGTTCCAAAGCTTTCCTTTTTTAAGGCATTGCAGTTAATCCTGGTCCCCTAGCCACATGTGAGTTCCAGTAGCTACACTGTGCACATACAGCCTAATCTTGTTTCACTGAGCACAGTAGTCTTTCTCTTCCTAACCTGAACCTCTGCTTGGTGTTGATTTGCATGGGGCTAATACCAGCACAGCCTAAGCTACACATAGGTGGTAAATGAATACACACACACAGCTCCCTCCCCCCTCACACATGTTTGCATGCATGCATGTATATATATGTTTATATGTATTTGTGTGTATGTTTATGCAAGTTTATAATTTTCTCTCTTGGATGAAAGACTTCTGAAGATTAACAATATTAATGAAAAGACTCAGATGAAAGATTTTATAACATGCAAATCTTCTTCCCAAAGAAAGGGACATCTAGCAGTTAGCACTCCCTACAAAGAAAATGCTAATGCTATATCACCTACATACATACTGCATATATGATGATTGTATCTTCAGTTTTCTCCAGAATGACTATATGGAGAGAAATGGGATATCATACCATTGCTTTCATAATCTCTGCCCATGCTTCACTGTCCCTTCATGGGGCTTAGTAGTGGCTAAGAACTAACAGTGTGTAAAAAGTTATGGCTATACCAGTCCCTCCTCAGACCCACTTTCACCCCAGCTCTGATCTGCTCTCAACCTGTCTTTTGTGCAACTGAAGAGAGTTGTACCACTTGGGTGTCATGCAGCAGGGTGACATGATGTCCTCAAACTACTTTATAACAGCCTCACAGGTCCGAAGTGGCACTAGAGCAGTAGTTTTCAGCCTTGTTAGACTCAAGGCACCAATAAAAAAAGCCAGCTTTCCACCTGTTTCTGACTGCAGAAAAATGCTAAAGAAATTATTCTGTTGCAAAGAACTCGGAAAGACTGCAACAGATCAGAATGTTTCTGACATTATGGATTCCTATTTGAAAACCCTGGGTTTCTTCTCTTGTGAATAATGTGTTGGTGTTTGCACAACTAACAGTGCTAATATTTTGCAGGACCCCATGGTACCCTTAAAAGGATATTGAAGCACTCTGGCTGAGAATCATTACCCTAGGGCAGGGGTGTGAAAAATATGGCCCATGGACTGGATTTAGTCCATGGAGCCCTAGGATCTGGACCAAGTCTCAAACCAACTTTGTGTACTGACTTTGGCATGCACTTACCCTGGCCCTGCATGCAGTACATGAGACTGATGGCACAGGGCACATGCTGTATGCAGCACCCTCACTGGACCAATCCAGTGTGCTGGTTCCAGGGCTGGAATGAGTCCACATCCTCTCTCTGCATGCCGGAGCCAGTCTGACACAGGCACCACATGCAGTGTGTGATCTGTGCCAGCCCAATGCACTGCATGCAGTGAAAGCTGCCCCCAGACGGGAGCCAGAGCACGCTGCAATACAGCACATGGGTATGGACTGGGTGGCCACTGTATGCCACACAGGGGGCTGAGCCAAAGCATGCAATGTACATGGCACCCCATCTGACCAGCCTTGGACAGTGGCTCTGGGGCCAGTACTTGGCCAGTTCAGCAAGGGGTCTTCAAATAGCGCACACCGCTTGCCAGCTCTGTGCACAAGCCCTGGATTAGTGCTAGTGTATGCTGTGTACAGCATGCTGGGCTGCTCTAGGGCTTGTGCTGCATGAGCTGTCCATTAGGGCTGTGCGAAGCTTCAGTTCCTGATTCAATTCAGTGGAGATTCAGCCTGATTCGGTGGCCAAATCTCCAAATCCATATTGAATGAGGAGGCCCTTTAATCTCTCTGAATCGAATCAGAACGTTCCAAATTGATTTGGAAAGATAGGGCGATTCGGACATAGACACAGCTTTAAATGATTTTTCTACATACCTCTACATAGCAGGTGGCTTATGAATGCTGTGATGGTGGGGCACATGGAGTGTTCCACAACGTGCTCAGCAGCAGACCTGGAAGTGGACCAAAAGCATTTCCAGTCCACTTCCGGGTCCACCAGGGAGCACGCTGGGGGGGCCCCCCTGCACCTCCCAGCTTGGCAACTGGTGCCTCCTGGGTCTGGGAGGGTACCCAGGGTCCCCCTGCGGCTGATCGCCGACCTGGGGAGGTCTGGTGAAGGGGCCTCCAGTGCGCTCCCCGGTGGACCTGGAAGTGGACCAAGAAGTACTTTTGGTCCACTTCCGGGTTCATCACCGAGCATATGGGGGGGCCCCCTGCACTCCTGTGGATCACTCCATCTGCCCCAGCACTGCAGCATTCACAAGCTGTGCATGGTACCTTGAGGTATGTAGAAAAAATATTTAAAGCAGTGTCTATGGCCGAATCGCTGATTCAAAGAATCAGCATTGAATCTTCAGATTTGGATTTGGCCAAATCGAATAGGGGACAGTGATCCGAATCAACAAACTGAATCACTGTCCCTGATTTCGGCCGAATCTGAATCTAATAGGGCCCACTTTGCACACCCCTACTGTCCATGCCTGACCAGCCCTGCCTGCTGGCTGTGGTGCATGGGGCTGGTCTGTGGGTCTGATCCAGCCTGCAGGCAGACCATGTGCCCCTCACCCTGCCTGAGGGTAATCATGAAATAGGCCCTTTAACAAAAGTATATAAACAAGCATAAATAGCTGAAAGATAGGGTTATTTGTACATGGACCAGATGCAAATATTTTGTTTGCCACTCAAAACTAAGTATCTCTGCTCTTTTGGAGGATGTTTTGAAAGATTTTTCTTCTCTTAAGACTCTTGGTCCAGTATTGTACCTCATATAGTTTTGCCTTATATAACATAATGGAAATGGAGTTGACACCCATGCCCTGGAAGCTGAAATTAGTTTTCGAAAAAGTATGTTTCAATTGACTTATTATGATGATTATAAATCATGCAAATTCACTGATTAGTGCAAATGCAGAGCATAAAGTAAGCTCCTGTCAAAGAGAAACCATAGATAGAAACAGGCAGGCACAGTCAAACACACACACCCTGAGATTACCATTTAGAAAGCAGTGGAGCAAGGAAGAGATGAAAGAGACTAATAATTCAGCACAAAGCAAAATAAACTCCTCAGCAGTTTATAATGAAGCAGTTGAGGGTGTTTTAAAGTTTTAGTTTGTCATAGACCAAAATGTTCATAGATGCTCTGTTAGGGAACTGATGAACAGTTTCAGTTGGAAAACAACATACCGCACACTTGAAAAGATTAAATTACCTACACGTATTATGCCAATTATTTTCCAAAATATAGCAAAAGATAATGTTATCTCTGCTGGCAAGGCAGCAAATGCTCAATAATTTTCTACAGTACCAAAAACAGTCACTTTCTCTGAATGCCTGTAAACGTAGCCACGGGAGCAAGTTGAAACACAGGTCAAACAAAAAGAATTATTTCAGGAAAAGGAAAAAGAATTAAAGGAAAAGGAAATGGAAAAAGGTGAAAAAAAAAGGAAATCCCAAACTAATCCAATTTGATTTTGGGATTGGCAGAGGAACAGGAAGAAAGAAAGATTGCTTCATTTATTCCTCAGGCTGCACTGTTTAAAAAGAAATGTTCTTCATCTGTCTTTAGCCACCTTTGGATCCTAGATTGCAAAAATGCCACTTTCAAAAGGAGAATGTGTTGTTAGTGGTTAGGCTGTTCACACTGTCATGCCTCATCGGCTACAGCAGATTATCTACAGGGTATCTTCATTATTTTTTCAAAGCCACGTTGCAGATAGTTCTTCACTAGTAAGAAAGAAATGGACAGAGGAAAAAAAAAGAAAATATAATATATATATACACACATGGGCATTTAAAAAAAATAAGTGCTTTGTCTTCGTAAAGCTCTCCAGTGAACTGTGAAGGATAGTGGAAGGGCTGGGAGCTCAACTGTTACTCCCTGCTTGTGCAAACAAGCACAGCTACATTCAAGTCATGCCAACACACAGAACTTGACCTCTCCTGTGAGGAGACATGAAAATGCAAGCGTGTATGCTGGAGTAGAGCTTTTGCCTCTCTGTTAAAACACATAGGGAGAGCTGCTTTGATTTTTTTCTCTCACTTCTGCTGGGAGAATGTCACTCTACTAGCACTTCCAGGTTCTGAAATGGGGAATACCAAGATGAATTTGATGTCTGGCTAAGGTGTTTTTCTAGGGTACCCAGCCATCTGTCATTCCTGCCTTCACCTTTAACTTCCATGCCCCTCCAGCAGGACAGGGGGAAAAGGAGACCTTTCCCTTTCCAGTGTTAGGTAAGTCGTACACACTAGACTCTGCATAAAACAGCTCTTTGGCATCTTTAAACCTTTCAACATGCAGAAAAGTCATTCAGCTTCTGCCACAGCAGAAGCAAGATCTGGGTCTATCATTTTTTCACTAACACATATTCTCCATATGGAAGGTGAGAAGCAAAGAGCTTATAGAAATGGGGATCCTGACCGTGTGTGTGTGCCTTGCATACTTTTCTGTCTGGCTGGGTATGGGCCGTTTGGACAGTGTTCTTTGCTCCTATTCTCTTCCTTATGGTGTATAGAAAATGATGTCTTTCCAAATGACAATGAGACCTGTGGCAAGAGGTACTAAAACCTGTGACCTCCCCAGCATCTTATTTTATTCCTTTGCCCACTGACTGACTGAAAGGTATTAAAGAGTGACTTTACTCTGCACCGAAATGTGGCCTGCAAGTATTTAATAGTTTCCAGCAGCACTAATTAGTAATTAAGGCCAGGAGGTTAAGAAGAATACTATATCTGGCTGAAAATTATGGCCCCATTTCAAAGGCACTACACATCTTAAAGGCAGACTGGGAGAAAACAAAGAGAGGCAGAAAATATAAGCACAGAAGGAGGAAGTCAATCAGACAGGATGTTGTATGTATTGAGGATTCTGTGTGGGTGGAGAGAAGTAAGCGGAGAAGGCACTAGATAGCTGAATTTCATTTAAGGCAGGGAAAGCTGAGCCCTCTAACAAGAATAAATTATTAGAGCTTCCCCATATAAAGCATGAAGTCACACCCTTGACACCAACACCCCAGCTCTGCAATATGAGCTACTGGTTTGGTTCAAGGGAAATGATTCCAGTAATTTGATGACTCAGTCTTGATGGGACCCTGACAAAGCTCACAGCTTTTTAAGCAGAGGCCAGACAAAGGAATTTTGTGCTAACATTTTGTGTTGGTAATGTAAGTTTTCCAACCCACCTTGTGACAATTAGCAATTCTTTTCTTATGCACAAAACTTAGCTTTTATCTTTTGATTCTCTCCTTGATTATCCTCTAAGGCATGGGTGGAAAATTATCTGGGCCCAAGGGCCACATGAAGACTTTTGATGAGCTGTCACTGGGCAGGTCAGGAACCCCACTCCCCCGCTCCCTGCTGCAAAATCCCTATGGGGCTGTGGGTGGGCAGAGAGCAGTGTTTGGGAGTGGGAGGGGCAGGCAAGGCTGGGATCATGGGTCCTGGTCATAGGGTGGTGACAGGTCCCTACATGCCCCTGCCCTCTGGGGGTGCAGGTTGTGTGGGGAGGGGTGGGGGGTGTTGCCTGCGCACTAGGTTCCAGGAGCCAGCTGGAGGCACAGGGAGTGACGAGGGGCCAGGGGGCGCATACAGCAGAGCTCACCTGGGTGGTGTGGTCTGCAGTTGCCCCTTCAGTGCTCTGCATGGGGCCATACCCTGCCCTGCCTCCAGTCAGGGCAGCCTGTGCCATGCTCCTGCTAGAGCCCATGGCCCAGCCCAGCCTGGCTGGCCAGGTGCTATTCTGTTGCCCCCACCTCCAGCAGCAGCTCCTGCCCCTGCTGCACTGCACTGTGCCAAACAGGTTCTGGTGGGGCTGTTCCTAGTGTGGCTACAACTGGCCAGATGCTGCTCTGTAGGGGTGTGCAAAATGGCCTGTATTTGATTTGGATTCGGTCTGAATTGGGGACAGCGATTTCATCTGTTGATTCGGATCACTGTTCCCAATTCAATTTGGCCAAATCCGAATCCAAAGATTCAATGCTGATTCGAAGAATAAGTGATTCGGCCATAGACACAGCTTTAAATGTTTTTTCTACATACCTTGAGGTACCAGGTGCAGCTTGTGAACGCTGTGATGCTGGGGCAGATGGAGCATCCCACAGGAATGCATGGGGGGGGGGGGGGACGTGCTCAGTGGCAAACCCGGAAGTGGACAGGAAGTACTTCCCATCCACTTCTGGATCTGCTGCTGAGTGCACAGGAGGGCCCCCCCCACATCCCCTTGGCTCGGCCAATTGGCCATGAAGGGACCCCAGGTGCCCCCCCAGACCCAGGGGGCCCCAGCATGCTCCCTGGTGGACCCAGAAGTGGACCAAAAGTGCTTCTGGTCCACTTCCAGGTCTGCTCCCAAGCGCGCTGGGGAGCCCCCCATGCTCCTTTGGGACGTTCCATCCGCCCCAGCATCACAGCATTCATGAGCTGCCTGCTACCTTGAGGTATGCAGAAAAAACACTGAAAGCTGTGTCTATGTCTGAACCGCTGAATCTTTCTGAATCTCTCCGAATTGATTTGGAGGGTTCCAATCCAGTTCAGAGAGATTAAAGGGTCTCCTGATTTGATTCGGATTTGAATGTTCGGCCACTGAATCAGGCCGAACATCTGCCGAATTGAGTCAGGGACCAAAGCTTCACACAGCCCTACTGCTCTGCTTCCCCCTCCTCCAGTGGTGGCTCCTGCTCCTGATTCTGCTGTGCCACATTGCACAGTGCCACCCTAGGCAGGCAGGCGGGCAGCTTCAGCCAAGTGGCTCCTTCCCCAGCGTGCAGGGCTCTGGTTCTGGCTCCAGATTCTGGGAAGGCAGCTAGGAGCTGAAGCCAGAGACCCACACCTGGAGCAGGAGCTGCCTGGCTGAAGCTTTCCATCCACCTGGTGCAGCATAGCATGGCAGGAGCAGGAGTAGCTTCCAGCAGGGCTGTTTCCAGGGCAGCTGCAGCCAGCCTGGTGCTTCTCTGCTCCTGCAGCCTGCAGCGGTGGCTCCGGCTCCTGTTCCTGCCCTCTTGTGCTGCACCACTGCCAGCAACAGCACTGCCCCAAGGCAAGGGCTTCTGTCTTCAGCTTCCAGCTGCCTTCCAGTGGAAGGTGGCCAGGAGCTGGAGCCCCATGTGCTGGAGCAGGAGCTGCCCAGCTGAAGCTGCCTGCCCACCCACCTGGAGCAAAGTAGAGTGGCGCAGCATGGCAGGGGCAAGATCAGGAGCATGAACTACTGTTGCAGGCAGGGGGAGCAGAGCAGCATCCAGCAGGCTGCAGCCACACCAGAAAAAGCCCCACCAGAAGCTGTGGATGCTGACTGGGGTTGGGCTGTGGGCATCAGCGGGAGGGTAGGGCAGGCTGCCTTGGTGTAAGTAGGTGGGGCTTGACCCCATGTGGAGTGGCATGGGGATAGCCCTGGGCCAGATCCAGTCATCTGGTGAGCCAAATCTGGTCCGTGACCTATATTTTGCCCACCCCTGCTCTAAGGCTATGATCAGACTTGCTCTCTGGAGAAGGATGTGTCCCAGTGAAGTTGATTCACTTCATTAGCATTTACAGACACTGCTGGGGCACTTGTCCTACAGGGTTGGGATCCTGCGGCTTTGATGGCCCAGTGTGAAGAGGGGATAAGACATTCACTTGCTTGCAACTTGTGTCACCATAAAAGAGGCACAAGAGTATCATCTTTTTGTGCCCTGATAAAGCAGCATTTCCATGAGGCAAGATGAATTGCAACTAGTGATAGGAGTTCCTAACAATCCCAAAGGCAGGGAACTGAGGAACTTGAGAAAGAATGAAGTCGTTCTCTAGGGATTTAGGAAAAGTTGAGGCAACATCACAAAATGCCACAAAGAGATGTCTCTTATGAGAGCTAAAAGGACACTGATGTTTAGGTCTTCTATATCTGACATGGATCATGGTTACTATGCCTGCATCATATGAGCAATCACTATACATTGACAGTGGTTATCCACTAATAGTTACTATCGCAGCTTTGCTTTCTCTCACTATGACCTCCACAACAATCACCTTTTACTTAAATAAAAGAGTCATTAGGGAAAGGCATGAAACTTTCACAAAACTGGACCAAGATAACAGACCTCATTGCCCAAGAGATAAGTATGACCTTACATGGTTATTATGATTCAGACTACTGACTGTTGGTACACATCACACTTTTAATGCTTAAATCCTCCCAAACAAATGCAAGCAATGTGCAATCCTCCAAAACAACTACAAATTCATCCAGCTTATAAGACACGCACATAGGAAATGTCTAGCTTGGAGACTAGGACATCTGTCAGCAACTACCCTTTCTGAACATCAATGGCTTTCTGATCACACATCCATCTTTAGTCCTCAAATGTGTTTTCTGTAATGTCCTGTCTACCTGCTGAGATCTATCTCCCACATGGATCCTGTATTTTCTGTCTGATGAGTTTTATTATCAGTAACTGGGATGGGCATCTCTTTCTTCTGTCAGTGCACATCATTCTGCATGTCCACAGGGAACAAGGCTCACATAGGAGTAGTTTATGTTTACTTTTCTCCTCTTGTAGCAGCTTCCCTGGAGAAACTATGCATGTACAATCTCTGTGGACATGGTTTAACTGTTAACAGAGGAATTTCCCCATCACTTTCACTTTAAAATTTCACTACAGTAACATTTTTCTGTAGATTCATCCATTATTCCAGAAACAAAGCGAGTTGCCTGTGCCTTTACTGTTCTTGCCAAACCGGGTATTGTACTCCCTGTCTTGCGCTTGTTCATCTCTGCCTTTTTCTCAAGGGATTTCAAGATAACATTTTCATTAATCAGATATTGAGTTTGTGAGCAATGTGGGGCTGCCCTATAATAATTTCTGAATAAGACATATAAGCTGGTCATAGGTGTGTTTAACTCTATGACTATGTCAGTTTAGTATAATTGGGGATTATTTTTTAAAAAAGCAGGAAACAGAACAATAGCTTAAGATAAGCCATTGTATGTCCCTATTCACCCAGGAAAACATCACACGGATGGTGCCTTAGCTAGTAACTGTAAAGATTCTAAAAATCTCTTTTTCCAAGCAGGGTCAAAAATTATAGGAACTGGGAAGGCAAATAAAATCTAGGGCCATTTGTACATGCCATGGGGCTTTGGTTCAGTTTAATTCTCCCTAAATTGAAGTGGTGGGTTTTTAAAAACACTTTCAATTTAGGGTGATGTAAACTCCGGAGGCATATACACAAGGGTCGGGCCCAATCTGTACCTGCCTCTCTGGTGGCGGGGAGGGGAGGATGAGCTGCCGGCTGGCTGAGTGGTTTCTGATCGACAGGGCAGGGGCTAGTGCTTCCCTCTGCTGCAGTGGCCACGCCCCCAAGGTGGCACCTGCCTACAGGCACCTGGCCTGGGGGGTCCTGGGGGGCACCACAGCTGCAGGGGGAAGTACCAGGCCCCCATGCAGCTCAGATGGGCAGGCAGGTTCTGGGGAGAAAAAAAAAAAGATCAGGCTCACCGCTTCCCCCCGCCCCTCAGTGGAGCCTGCCTGCACAGGCTGCTGCCGGGCTGCCTGCACAGCCCCAGCACTGCACGGGGCCTGGTGTTTCCCTCTGTGGCTGTAAGGTAGCAAACTAAAACACCTCGCACATATTTTATTTTGCTGCATCCCAAAGTAATTTAATGTGCATTACACCATCGACGTGTAAACAGCTGTGCCATTACAGCACATTATGCTGCTGACATGTGTAAACAGCTGCACCATTAAAGTGGTGCAAAAGGGCTTTAAGCCACTTTAAAGGCCAATTTTGTAGCATGTACAAATGGCCTAGGGTGTTAAAAAAGAATATTCTCTCTTTCAGGGAGGTTATTGGTGAGAATCTGCTCAGGACCTGCTGGGGTATCCGGTAAAAGGTCTTCCTGACACATCACCGCAAAATGGCTCATTTTTAGCTAAGGGTACAGACAGAAGTGACATTTTTTGCACAATATGGCCCCTGAAAGTTCTCTACATCCATGTCATTACACATGTGCATGGCTCCAGAGCACTTTTAAAATGGCTTATTGAACAAAAAATTAATCCTGATCAAATCAGGTATTAGATTAAAGCACTCTAAAGCAGAGGATCTTCACAAATCTGTTTTCCCTCCAGAGTTAATTTTTCACATGGGGAACAAGGCTAGGCAGTGCTCTCCTCCTCTGCTTTCCCATGCCAGGCTGCTCCAGCCCCTGCTCCTGGCAGTGATGACCAATTCCCTGCATGCCTGCTGGCCACCATGCTGGCCCTGCTGGCCTACTACACTGACTGCTGGCTGGGCTATGGGTGTCTGGGCCCTCCTGACTCCTCCATAGGCAGTGGCCACCTGCCCGGCCACAGCACACCATTCCAGGGCTGCTGCTGCTGCCACGCTGCTGCCACCTGGACCCCGTCCAGCTGGCCAGACCTTGGCAGGGATGCTGACAATGGGCTCCTGAACGCCACCGACAAAGCTGCCCTTGTCCTTCTGGGCCTCCATTCCCCATCACAACTGTGCCCCCTTGAGCCAACCAGGACTGGTGGCTGCACATCATTCAGAAGACCAGGGATGATGAGCAATGACTGGAGGCATTCTGGATGACCCAGGCCATCTTCTGGGACCTCCTGGAGCAGCTCTGGCCACACCTGGAGTGCCAAAACACCACAATACGGCTGCCCCTTCTCACTGGTACCCAGCTGGTCCTCACCCTGCTAAAGCTGGCCACATCCACCAGTCTCCACTATGTGGGCCATCTCTTTGGGATGGGCAAGGCCACTGCCCAAAGATGTCCAGGGGCCATCCTGGAAGCTATCCTGGAGCACCATGCTGGGGTACACATTAAACAGCCCCCTGACAGTGGTGGTGGGGTTCCATGCCCTGGGATTCCCCCAGTGCATTGTGCCCTGGATGGGACCAACATCCTTGTTACCTGCCTGCCCTCTGGCAACTGCCTTCACTACAGACAAAGAAGCTTTCACTCTGTTGTGCTCCAGGACATCATGGACCACCACGGTGTCTTCATAAACATGAGTGCTGGCTGGGTGGGCAGTGCCCACAACCCCTGCATGTTTTGCAACTCTGTCCTGCCAGGCCACTTCACACCAGGGGTACCAGACCTGCAGTTGGATGCTGTCATGGTCCCAACCCTCCTCACTGGGGACCCTGCCTACCCTCTCCTGCCTTGGCTCATGCAGCCCTATACCAGCCAAATGGACCCTTGCCAGGCCCACTTTAGCCAGTGCCTTAGCTGGACCCATACCTTGGTGGAGTGCGCCTTCAGCCACCTCAAGGGATGCTGGTGCACCCTCACCACCCAACTCAGGTTTGTGAAGAACAACACCCCTTGGTCTTCATCACAGCCTGTGGGATGCATGACATTTGTGAGGCCTGAGGGGAGCTGTTTTATGAGGCCTGGCTGGAGGAGGTACAGGGGCCAGAGGATCCCCGATAGCGGAAGCACCAGTTGCAGTGGCAGCAACAGCAGCAGGCCTCCCCGCCAAGGCCCCAGGCAAGCTGCACACCCACCCTCAGGGGCCAGGGCACTGAGTGCAAGAGGCAGTGGCTGACCACTTCCTCCTGCACTCCCCCCTGTAGCATGCTGGGACAGCTGCCCATGGATCATCCCCACCCTCCCTGCCCATCCCCAGCACCATGTTCACTGCAGACATATCTCAGAAGAACATTTTTATTCCCCACACATCAAACAGACCCCTCCCAACAAACATAGCCTCCTCCCCTCCCAACAACATAGCCCCTCTAACACACCCTACCCACCAATAGTAAAACACCCTCTTTCCTATGTGAACTATTTACAAGTGAAGTTCTGTGCTTGTGTGCATGCCCTCATGGTGTGGGTGGCCATGGGTGAGGACAACTAGGGTGCAGAGCCTGGGGACAGGTGGCTAGCACTCTAGCATCTGGCCATTCCCCTGTGGGGACACAGATTATGACAAGCCTGGAGGCAGGGGTTCGCCCAGGTGCAACAGCAGCCAGTCATCCCGGCTGCCAACTGCAGCCTCTCCCTTGTATGCAGTTGTAGAGTCTGCAGAGCCATGACGTGAGACTAGTTGTGAGACTAGTTGTGAGACTCTGCAACATTTCTGAGATAAGATGCTCTGTACCAGGATCTCACAGTGCCTTGCCTCAGATCGGGGGTCACACATGCACAGATGCCCAGGGAGCATGGCAAGTTAGGGGTGCAGTCTGGGGCAGCTCTGCAGGGGCAGGTGGGTCACTGGGTGCTGGCTACAGACAGCCTGCCTCCCCCACCCCACTCCCAGGGTGGGACAACCAAGGTTCTTGGCAACACGTGCTGCCACTGACTTTGCTCCCCCTGCCCTCCTGCAGTCCAGCTGTTCTCTTGTGCAGGCACCAAGCCCACAGCACCCAGGCTCAGTGGATGTGGGACTCCCAGATCACTGGGATGAGGAGCTGCCTGTGCCCCTGCCTTCCCTGCAGGGGGCTTCTCTGGGGAGGCACTCTGGAGCCCTGGAGACACAGGGGACTAGAGTGGCCTGAGGCTGCCTGCACATGTCTAAGGACTCAAAATGCCCATAGGCTTTTAAGGGCCTAAGGCTGGGGCAGGCATAGAGCCAGCTCACCCCTGGGGCAGGAGAGACTCCCAGCCCCAGAGCCCTGGGGCTAGCCTCAGACTGGTTCCTGAGTGGAGGGGCTGACCAGGAGCAAATTTGCTCCCAGTTGGCATCTACATGCATTACTACACAGTAACTACTAGTGAGTAAATCTGCTGCTTGCATTTGCAGGTAGCAAATTGACTCACAAGTGGCATCATTTACTGCACAGTAAGCATGAGCATATGTAGACACATGCACTTACTGTGCCATACACTAGGCTACTGCGCAGTAAAGCATCTTGTGTAGACACACTCAGTATTATGTATGACTTAAGTGTTACGCAAGTATTTCCATTAGAATCCCTAGTCTCAGAGAGTGTACAATAGATACCATATTCGCCAATGTTTCTCTAAGTCTAGTTTGAAATGTCTATAATCACCACAATTATTAGCTTAAAGTGTGTATGTGTGCATATTTTCTCTTTGTAGTTAAGGATCAGATCCTTATTTAGTACATTTATTAATAACTGTTTAGGATTCAAGTGAGGGGTTTGGTTACGCTGTTTTCAGTTCTTATATTGAATCCCTCCATCCAAAAACTTAATTAGATTTAAAGATCCATAAGGTAAGCACACCCTAAAATCAAGCTACGGCAAATTTTCTGTGCACAATATATCACCAACACATCATATTCAATTGAGTAGGTGACAACATATCCACAAAGACACTCTCCAATGCATTAAGTTATAATGAAACACAAGGGTTATTCCAGATTCCTCTGGAACACGTCTGAGTGCAAAATCTTCACTCCCATCTCATCAACTGGAACATATACCCACAGTGGAAAAAGGAAGTGAGTAAATTTACAAAATATCATATTTTAAGGGGGAAAGTTTAAGACTGGAGCTGAAGCTTAGTGTAACCATGGCTCTGGAGGTGCTGTTAGATCTCCACAACATACCACTTCCAATGTGACTCAGGGTATGAAGGCTTACAAACATGCCTCATACTCATTTCTCTTGAGGAAAATGTGTGTTCATTCAAATATTCATGATTCACAAGTGTAGCAAAACCTCCAGTTTTTCTTTTTTAATACATACATATATATTTATATGATAGATATGCATTCCCTTCCCTTCCCCAGTTATTTCTGGCTTTTCTTTCTCTCCCTCTCTATTCCCTATAGACAAGCATAAGTGAGCTCAGACTTAGGATAAGCTTTAACATGTTTATTTTGGTAGCAAGTTTTTGGTTTTGGATATCCACTCTTTTATATTGTATTATTATTAGGTTTGTATTGATTCTTACTGTTGTATATTCTATTATTATCATTTTTGTATTGATTTTTATTGTTTCATATGGATATTGTATGGTTTAGGCCTGTGTTTGTAAGTGAACCAAAGTAATGTCAAGTTTCCATTTTGTATGTCAAGTCTCCATCTTGTGTCCTCTGCCCGGGCATCCCCTGTGTAGCAGCTGTATGAGTCACGTACCCCTCCCATGTAAATTGGTTCCTGGATGAATGAGAATGATTGGGAATGATTGAAATACAATGGTAGCAGGACTCTACTGAATGGCCTGTAACAACTGGGCCATCACTTCGCATTGATTCATCCAGGAACCACAGACCTCACCCAGGAACAGAGACAAGAATCCAGCATTTGAAAGACAAAAGACCCTGCAGAACCAGCAACTCGACCATTGTACCCCACCATTACAGACACCCAAAACTGCACATCCCTGCATGGAGCACACATGCTCAGTCTGCCAGGGGCTGACCCCTGTCTGGGCATGCCTCCTGTCACTAGGGTCACACAAGTGAAGACAGACCCAGTGGGACGCCCTCTCCATCTGGACCAGCACCATGCCACACCACCTATCCACCCAGAGGCCCTGCCGGCGACCCCCTTCTGGACAACACCTACTGGAAAAGGACCCCTTTCCAGCCTGGATAGGTAGGTATCACCCCCCACCCCCTCTTCAACCAAGGACTTGGACTCTGCTTCTCTTCCCTACCTGGACTCCAGCCCTTCCACTGAGTCTCTTTCTCCTGCTGCGTGTGTGTGTGTGTGTGTGTGTGAACCAATAACTTCATGGGGCTGTGTAGTGTGTGGTCTATGTAATAAAACTGTTATTTGGACCCCTAAGTTGAGTTTTGCTTTACTGTGGTTTGGACCTGCTCCAATCTCTGCTCCTCGCCCCTCTAACTTCTGACTTATTTCTCCCTGTCCTGCTTCTGACTCTCTGCCACCGCCAACACCTGTCCTGAGCTCCTGTCTGCCTCCAAACTCCCTGTTTCTTTGCCACTGTCTTATCCCCACTGCCCTTTCCTTTTCCCCTGAGTAACCAGGCATCTGCCTCAGTTTCTTTCCTGGCTGTCTCCTCCTTGCCACCACTTATCTCTCCCCCACCCCCAATATTTCAGCTGTCTGCCTCAGTTTCTAGCCCCAGTCTACTTTAAGTAAACCCAAGCCTCAGTTCCTCAGCCAGTTTCTCTGTAGTCTACCGGTTCTAATCCTGGTTCTGGCAACTTTCATTCCCTACACTTTAACTCTCTCTCTCTCTCTCACCTGAACCTTCCCCCAAGTATCCCAGATACCCCAAGCACACACATACACACACTATACCATCCAAGTTAGGAACTTACCTATATATAGGTGGGTTGTGTGTGTGTGTGTATATGTCATTCTGTGCATGATATACAAATTAGTGATCTGTGTCTAACTTTCGGGGTGTATAGTGTATGTGCTTGAATTGGTGATAGGTATACATGTGCCTAGGCTGGTTTGGATGTGTATGTGCCAGAGCCGGTAGTGTGTGTCTGTATGCACCTAATTGATTTGTGTGTTTGTATATGTGCAATTTTGTCACACCCTCCTGTGTAACAGTGCAATATTGAGATCCTGAGAGTTGGCCTGATCCCAGAAGGCAACACAAGTAGAGCCAAAATGAAATAATTTTTAAATTCAGGAGACTGCTTAAAGAATTCATAGTATTCCTCTGTGCTGATTTAGAATGTTTTATGCATTAGAGGGAAAAAATAAAAATGAAGATAGGATACAGAGCATCGTGCCTTATAGGGTTAAATTATCCCTTGCTGTATCCAGTTGTATCACAAGTCCTGGACAGCTTATCATGGTGTTGTTTAACTGACACAGGCTGATGTACCAGAAATTTCAAACAGACTTGTCAGCCATTTTCTCCCATAAAAATAAATGAAGACTTCATAGAAAACCTCAGTAAATAATAACATAGATTCAAGTCCCTACAAAACTAGTTTCTTTAGTATGAGTATCGAAGGCCAGATTTTCAAACTAAGATGCCCAAAGTTAGACATCAGAATAAGTCACCTGATTCTAAGAGGTGCTCCCTGCTAGTCATTCTTAATTGACTTTAATGCAAGCTGCAGACAAGTCAGCACATCTGAAAAATACGTCATCTAAGCATGACAAAAAAAATTATAGTTATAAGACACAGACCTATTCTTTTGCTAGATCGTTAAATAGAAGCTCACTTCCTATATATCACCCCCTACTGTTTTGACTTGGAGTTCATGCCATTGTAAGAATTTATTTCTGAGATAATCAGTCAACTTCATGAATAGATGTATTGAACTAACCCGTCCCTCTGATGACTTTAATAGGCTTTGGAACAGCCTCAAAATCACAATGTCTTGTACTGATACCACCCCTTAAATCTGTAATTGATAAATGCATAGAAGCCTTAGCTCTGATGTTCTCCATCTCCCATGCATGTATAATTTTCAGAATTTGAATCTTTTCCTTTGTAGGCCCAAAAGCTGCAAACAGTGCACTTTAAAACCTCTCATCACCACCCTGTATTTGCTTTTCCTGTGGGCTTTTGTTTTTATGTACATTCAGTTTTCAACAGATGTTATTTACTGCTATTTCCCCTGCGTTGGAGAGGATTTATCATTGAGATGTATTTTCATTTTGCTGCATGACTACACTAAATCCAGGCATAAAACTTGACCACAAACAGCTGGAAAGTGACACCGAAATTAAGGCTATAGAGCTCCTGCTCTAATCTGCTGAGCAGTTTATATAAATGCTGTTTAACTAAAATGAGCCTGCAAACAGAAAAGCTTAGAGAGATTAAATCCAGGCTTTATAAAGGATGGCCAAGCTACAGTGAACCACCCTTAGCATGTAAGCTTTTTCTTTCACATAACAAGGTTATCTGGCCTCACAATCTTCTTAGGGTAAGCTTAATTAAAGTCAATGAACAGAAAACTTAAGAATGGAAAAGCGTAGCTGTTTTGGCTCAGAAAATAAAATATTGTCAAGGGTATATATTCGCAGTCACATATAGGGATGTTTCCTACTGAAATCTTAATGGAGAGAACCAGGAAGCAATATATCAGGCTTGTATGCTTTGAGATGAGGAAGTGAGAGGGATTGCTTAGTTGGTATGGTACCTGGCATACAAAGAAATACTGTCACCTAGCTTGTGGCTGAGAGGGGAGGAGAGAAGACATGTTCCTTTTCATGGCAGATGACAGATCACAGAATAATAATGGTTTCCCCAAGGACAGAACGCACTACATGTGTTAGCAAGGAGTTGCTAACTTTTTCTTTCTGTACATCTGCAATTCATAGGTTTAATAAAATATTAAAATCTGTTAAACAGTTCCATTATGCAGCAAAACTGCATTGACTGTACATGAATCTAAACCAGTGGTTCTTAATCAGGGGTCTGCAGCCCCCTGGGGGGGCCATAACCAGGTTGTAGGGGTCCACCTGGCCTAGCCTAGCATGGGGAGAAGGCAAGTCCTAAGGAAAAGGCAGGCCCACCCCGCCTGGCCCCACAGCCTCCATATTGTGGGTGGCACTGCAGGCAGGTAGGCAAGACTCTGTGCTGCTGCCGCTCAAGTGAGGCAGGCCCTGGGTCTTCCTACTGCCAAGCCCTGCCTGCTGCACACAGGGCCATGCAGGCAGGGCTGGGGATCCAGGCAGCTGTTGCAGCACAGGTGGGTCATGGAGTTTTTATAGCATGCTAGGGCAAGCCTCAGGAAGAAAAAGGTTGAGAACTCCTGATCTAAACTAAATATTTCTGCAAGTGGACAGAATAGACGCAGTTTCTTGCACCACTGGTAAAGTAATGGGGGGGTTCAGAAATGTTACAAGATGGGAGGCTTGTTGTGTGCTCTAATTTCGATTTGACCTAGTAAAACATTTCCCTACCACTGAGTTGTTGCTGAGCTAAAGGCCTGTAATCTCAGATCGATGAAATGTATCCAACATGACGTCTGACTCAATCTGCTCATAAATAATAATGATAATTTACATTATATAATGCTTTTCAACAAAAACTATCCCAAAGGGCTTTACTGACCTCAAAAGGAATATAGAATTACAGATTTGCCATCATGCATCTTGTGGTGAAAACCATAGGTTTAGGACAAAGCTGTACTCACTTCATCTATACTTTGCTTATTAACCTACCTCTGAAGAAATCAGGAGTCATGTTACTAAGATTTCAGAAGCTCAATGGAAACATTTTGGAAAAATCTACCTGTCAGATAAATGTTTCTTTGTTTTCTCCTAAAATGGACCATCCTCTCTTCCCACAAATAATTGCACTAGTCTAAAAACCAGAATTGGCAATAATTAGTCAAGATTTTATAACACATGGTGACTAGAAAAAGGAATGTAATAAAATTAAGAAATGGAGATTTAAGAAATGGAGTAGTGGGTTTGCTAATATATTCGGTTTTGCTACTATGATACTTTAATATATAGAAGTTAGTTGAGATTTTGTTTTATTTTAACTTGTTATAGCTATCTCTTAATCTCGTACAATTTGGCTTGTGGAGCCAGGTTTCCAAAAGTATTTAGATATGAAAAGATGCAGCTAAGGACCTGCTGAGTGCCTAACCTGCTAACGACACTTCTGAAATGCCCAGGGGGCAGCACCTAAATAGATTTGAAAATCTTATTCTTCATAACTAATGGAGCCTGGATTTACTGGTGAAGAGGTCAGCACACTACATATGCTATTTTTCCCCATAAATCTTATTTTTTCTCATTTCCCACTGAAGTCAATGGTAAAATTCCTATTGGCATCAATGAAAGAACAATTAGGTTAAAGCTAAGCACTTACAAACCTGACCCTCCCAAACACGCACACTTTTATACAATACATTTCTACAATATAGGTTGAAGGCATGTTACATAATGTTTTGGGAATTCATGTGAGAGAGGTTGGTTTACTTTTACTTTACTCCAAATACAGTTGGTCAGCTGAGCTTGTTAAATGTATACCATAATGAGCCAAACATGAATCGCTCTACAGAACATGGTCCATTTTGGGTCTGAATCCAAACCAAAACCAAAATCAAACAAGTTGACTCAAAAGCAGTCTTTAGATGAGTCTGAGCCATGTGCATTTGAACTTTGCTCTTCCCACCTTACACACCCTAAAGTTTATAGATCAAATTAAGTAAGTAGCTAAAAAAATGGCCTTTCCCTATTTAAAAATTAAGCTTTCAGATCTTGATTAATTAATTCTGGTAGTTCTAATTTTATGGATCATCGTCCAGTCTACAAAAATGTGGCTCTGCTCATATTCTTATGGTGGGTAGAAGTAAAATGAAATGAAAAGCAGATGGATCTGCCCTACCAGAGAACCACTGGATACAATACTTTGCTTCACTGAGTATCCAAATTATTTTCAGGTAGTTTGGCACATATGTAATTTATGTGCCTTGTTCTCTGCCTGGTACTGAGAAGCTGTTTCTCAAGTAGGAATTGTTCTCCGAACTATTCGCCTTTGCATGCACTATTTCATTCCTAAACTCTTCTAATATTCCTTTTAAGGTTAACTTAGCAAAGTGAATTCAATCTACTTTTTTTTCTTAAATACTTGGAGGCTCTGCTTGCACTTGGGGTCAAAATGAAAGCAGAATGAACGCTCTCAGGTCAGTCCTTCCTCGATGATGTCATGCATCATACAACAGTGACTTTCCCAACTACAATATGTTTACTGCCATTGGTCAGAAGAAGCCATTAGCACAAAGAGAGTCCTGAAAAGGGCAATGCTATCAGGTACAGTTTGCAGCCCAGATGTAAATGCTTTTGAAACCTCAAGTATTAGATTAATTTATAGATACAGCAATCATCTTCTGATCATTTTGGTATAAAAGTACTGAATTCAAATACAAACAATTTGCTCAGAAGAGTTGACTCAGAAGTCCTAGTATATACAATATACAAGTTTAAAAGTATACCACTGTTCAAGAAATATACATTGCTCCTGAAAAGGCTAATAACTTCCTGCAGGTACCCACCCCCAGAAATAACTATCCTGGTCACCTACTTATGTGGCCCTTATTGCCCTATGTCTCTCAACTTTTTTTGTATTTATCTTCACAAAAACTCTATGGGATATATTATGGAAGTAATATTATTCCATGCCCAGATAGAAAACTGAAAAGGACTAAGGGCTAGATCCATTTAAGAGGCCTATATGCCATAATCAATGTACACAGGGAGTTAGGCATGACAGAACAGGTTACCCACAGCTAGCTGAATGCCCTAACCACTAAGCTTAGAGGGTCATGCTCCTACTTAAGGATTCTCTTTCTCTGTCCCAGTGCTCCTTTAATTATTCAGTGAAAAGTATAACAGTTTTACATAGAGCAACCATGAGTCTGCCAAACTTCATCCCTGGATAGACACTGTCCAGGAAGGGGGAGATATGGATGTATCCCCTGATGTCCCTGATGCCCTATGTGAATCCCCTATGCTTGGAACTACCAGGTAAGGGAGAAAGGTGGTAAAATACAAATTCCACCCATGTTATATGTGAATCCCAATTTGTTAGGCACACTCTGAGAACATTTACCACATTAGGTGACATGGGTATAGGAGTGTCTAGCTTGTGGAACCTGGCGGGGCTTAGATATGTCATAAATGTTCAGCACTGTCAAAAGTCAGCTACTTCTAGGCTAGCAGGTAATTTTACTGATGAAAACTGAGGAACCTAGGGATTTTAGTCGCCTCCAATTTAGACAAAAGCCATATAAGGGGCTTTGAGGATTGATATTTAATTATTAGACCTCGTTTACGGCTTTTCTTGAACAAGAGTATAGGGGTGACACAAGAAGATTCAGAGAAAAGGATAAATCTTAGCAAAATTCTGCACAGTAGTTCAATTAACCTGCTTCAGGGAAACCTAATTTAATTGCTGAAAAGTAATCACTTCTGATAAGGTTTGATACTAACATCATTATCTGCCTGTAAATATATCTTTATCAGCTGTTCCTTTTAGGCAACTAAATTAAATTTAGAGTGAGACATTTCAATAGGAAAATATACATCATTACTGTAACTTGTAAAACAGCTAGTCCAAGCCCAAGAGCTAATTGACTCCTGTTTAAAAAAAAGAAAAATATATCCTTTTTAACATTCACTGTCACTGTACTTCTTTTTGGTACAATATTGCCTAGTACAACACTGAACTTAATTATTCTATGCTCACCCTGACCTCCAACCAACTCTGGTCTGCAATTTACTATAGGACTAAATGGAAACCAACACTTCATCTTGTGTGCATTAGAACTGGTTGTTCCAAGGAGCAATTGCTGAAGGTGTTAAGCAATGGTTTTCCAAACCTTGTCCCATGGTAACATCTGACCAGTTTGTGTGTGGATAGCTGAAGACACCTATTATTTCTTGTATTACTTGCTTGGTCCTGATTCTCATTCCCACTATGGAGATTTTACACAGCTCTAGTAGAATCAGGGAACCTTAAATTAGGTAGAAGCCCAATTTTATTCAATATTAAGGTCCTTTTGTGCTGCTGGTTTAAAGCAAGTGAAGTGTCATTACATGTTATAATTACATCTCTGGATTTTAGTATATATGTAACCTTAGTACTTATAAAAAGCAGACCCAGAGCCTTGTTACACATTAATCTGAAGCAGCTCCTGGAGCTCTTAACCCCTGGATTGTTCATACATTTGCAACTGAAAGTAGTTTTAAGTGCTCATTAGGCAGCTCAAAGTTATGCCACTCCAGGACTGGTTTATCTCTGACCTTCGTTACCCATCTTCTATTATACTATTGTGTAGCCACTGTAGTCTACACATTCATGTAAACAGCATACCCTCCCCCTTCCCCAGATGGCTTGGATTAGACACACTGCTCCCCCTGTCCTTCCTAACTGGGCCACTGCCCCTCACCTCCATCCCCCACCACCTGCAATTGGCCCACTGCCCCTCCCTGGCTCCCTGGAATGGGCCCACCATCCCCTGTCCCACCTCAGCACCCCATATCCCTGTTAACTTCTCCCCCGACCCCAGTTACTTTCAGCTGCTGACCCTGTCCCAAGGGAGAAGACAGGGAAGGGGTACCACCCTGACGAGCCCCTGCTACTGCCATAGACACCTCCGCTCTCTGGTCAGGGCTCAGCCCAGTGAAGAGCATCAGCCCAACAGCAGCAGCAGAGGCTGAGCATGGGGGTTCCCCTTCCCTGCCTACTCCCCCAGGACAGCAGCAGCAGCTGAAATTAAGCTGGGGGTAGGGGGCAATCCCAGGATGGGAGGGAACATGAGGCATCCTTGGGGGTAGGTGGGAAAAAGAGGAGCTCCAAGAGGCACAGGCAAAATGGGAGGGAGGAAGGGAGGGAAGGGTGATTCTTACATTTCCATCCTCAAGGCCCCTGCTGGATTGAACATGTGACTGCTCCAAATTCGAGCTAGCATTAACACTGATCAACATCTGAGCATCTCAAAGTGCAGCGTGTAACAAGACTCTGATGTCCCTGCACACTCAACATCCATTTTTCTTAGCAAGAAATTGTGGGAGATTACCAGTGTGGGTTCAAGAATGATAGACAAATGTGTGATGAGACATTTTTAATGAGATCATTGCTGGAAAAGAAATCAGAAGTTGCAAAATATGTACATCAAGTTTACATAGACTTTGTTAAAGCTTGTGACAATATTAGAGGCACTATAGTCAATCATGGTGCAGCTTGGAATTCCAAAACCCCCCCTGGTATATCTTACTAAGATGTGCATTAAAGGATCAAGGAGTGAAAACTGAAGGAATGTTATCAAACCTGATGGAAATCAACAGCTGACTCAAACAAGGGGATACACTGTCACCAGTGCTTTTCAATGTGATGCTTAATAAGGTCATAAGAGCCACTGAAGTAGCAAATGGTTAGTAGCTGAACAGACCGCTGCATTTGCATATGCAGACTATATCTGCCTAAAAGTAGACATTGAAACAGTACAAAAAAATACAGAGATCATAGAGTCAAATGCTAAGACACTTGTTGCAATCCCAACTTCCATCAAGAACCAATACATGCTCACATTCAAAAAAAGACCCCAAGATCACAGGAAGATAAGAAGAGGGAATAACAATGTGGAAAAGAAATATAAATATTTAGGAACAATAATCACTAAGGACAATCAAATAATTGAACAAATCAAGGCAAAAATTTAGCGTGCTAATATATGCCTGTTGAGCCTGGATAAAATAATGGCATCAAGGAAAACCTCAAAAAACCTTAAAATTCAGCTTTATAGTACAATTTTTCAACCTACCTGTCCTTTTATACAGATGTGAATCTTGCACGGTGACAAAGGCAAATGGAAAAAGGCTGCAAGTGTTTAAAACGAAGTGCTATGGAAAATATTTGGTGTAGTACAAAAAACAGAGTATGGAGGAGAAGACATCATCTCAAACTTGTGGACTCTTACAAAAGACCTGATGCCTTGTGCAAGATAAGAGTGCAGGGGATGCAACGGGCAGAGAATATTGCACGAATCAATGACAGAAGGTACATGAGACAGGTTTTGGAAGCTGAGATGGAGGGTATCAGACCAAGGCTATGATAGGAAGACAACATAAAAACAGATCTGAAAGGGATAGGAGATGATACAACAAGGTGGAAAGAGATTGTGCAAGACAGAACGAGATGCAGCACTATAGTTAAGGCAGTTATAGGCCCAGGCCTGTGAAGACAGAGAGGGTAACATAATATTGCTAGTATGCTTGTATTCCGCTGGTTTGGGAAAGTTAACTTCCAAGCCAAGCCCTGCCTTACAGCTGTCCACATACAGAAATTACATTGATTTGATTAGTTATTGGCACTTCAGTTTGGTGGACTTTTTTGTCATGGTTAAGCAAAATGTTTGTAGAAATAGTGGCATTCTTTCCTCCTATCAGCCACGTCTACTTCTAATTCACAGCAGACAATGAATAAAATACAAACCATATCCCATATTTACTTAAATACAAGATGATACTGAATATAAGACAACTCCCCAATAATTAGATTCTATATATGAAAAAAATAATGAATTTGTTATAATTTTCCAGGTATAGAATCTAATTATTGGAGATTTGCCTTGAATTGTTTCCCTTCTCACTGCTACATCATGGAAAATATATATGGGGTGGTCAGGTAGCCCCCTCTGCTCCCCCAACTTCTTCCCTCTGCAGCCTGCCCCACCCCCCACAATTTACTTTCAGACCCTGCTCTCCCAGAGCACATGGAAGTAAGGGACAAATTTGAAAAAAGTAGCTTTGAAGTAAACATCCCTGTAGTAGTTTGTATATAGGCAAATTACAATGAGTATCCATAGACTTGGTTCATCCAGAATTGATGCATTTTACCTTTTTTTTTTTTTTTTTGAAACTGTTGCAGGTTTTAGCACAGGTACCCCCCACACACTTTCAGGCAGCACTTTTGTACCTGCTTATATATAGCACAAACTATGCATGATATTAGTCCAAAGTCAAAAGACTCATGATTTACCATATAGTTAATTGGGCTGGGCCCCAACAGAGTCAATAGTGTTTCATGCCATGGTGACCCATAGCACACCACTGCTCAGTATGTGTGTATACTTCAGAAACACCCCTCCCACAAAGGATCCACCTCTTAATTAGCTCCAAACTCATGACTGGAACTGGGTGTTCTTGTCACGAGTCTCTGGATCCTCCGAACATTTGTAAGCAGATGGGGTTCAGGAAAACCTGGTCCAGCTCCACCTCATGGAGGGTGGGGCCACACTAATTATATCTGACAGACAGGGAGGGGGCAATGGAGGGATTCAGGGTAAACTGTTTGGGGCTCAATTTGATGATGTTTGCCAAACATTTAAGGCTGGTGAAGGAACAGGAATCATTGGAAATGTGAAAGAAAGGCACTGCTCAGCTGTGGGAGTGAAAAGGAAGTTGAAATGTATTCAATGTGGTGGCTTACCATGACTCTAAAAAGAACTGGCACTGAGGAAGACTGAGCACAATGGGCATTAGTATATATCTTATGCAGATGGGCTACTCTCATCTATCTTTGGGGTAGGTTCCTATCATCTGCATAGCTTCTTGGTCACCTTTGGCTCAAATCAAGTGTAGTGACCTAGCAAAGACCCAGTTTACTGCCTGGATTGAAGCCAGGAATGGCAGAGGTATAGTGATGGAGCACTGGGATGGAGAAGGAGGAGGAGTTCCTGGAGCCCAGAACAGCATCTGTGATGGTCTTAGACAGGAGAGTGACAGTTATGGCAGGGAAAGTGGATCAAGAGATAAGAAGTGAATCAGACAGCAGAAGCAATGGTCCAGAGTCTGATGGAGGATGCATGGAGGTAGGGAAGAAGGTAGGAAAGAAAGGTGTAATGGGATTGGTGGTTTTGAATGATGCTTTATTGAAGCAAGTGACAAGGGAGGAGTCCAGTTGGCAGGAAAAACAGGAGGAGAGGAGATCAGGAGGAATAAATGAGAAATGAAACTGACTGAAAGGACAAGGAAAACTAGTGGGAGGAATAGGCCAGATCTGCAAAGAGGAAGATGATGGGAGGAAATGAGAGGCAGAGCAGCAGGTAATCTATGCCTGAAAACAAGAGCAGTAGTAACAGAGGAAAGAGAATAGAGAACAACTTTAAGTTTTATTGCAGGAAAAAAGACAAGAGAAAGGACAATAATTATTCAAATGTAAATGGACATGCTTGAGATGGAGGAGATTGAGAAATGGTTGGAGAATTATGTATAAAAAGTTGTGTATGTTGAGACGATATGTGAAAAATATTGTATGTGGACAGGATCATGGAGAGCTCAGGTGGTCATGCTGGCAGATGAAAGGAGTCCTGACTAGATAATACATTTACTACCAGTAATCCAAGTAGGGCCACATTGAGGGTTTACAGTGTATTTCATACAGCCTAAACCCTGTAGCTAGTGTGGGCTGGAAGAACACCTGGCTGCATACTGCTGGTATACAGTATGCTACAGATGTGATGGGAAAGGGCACAGGGCAGCAGAGTGCCAAGAAATAGTGAAGTGTGTTATTTGCATAGACGAGGGACACTTACAGCACTGCTGCCCATAGTCCTTCTCAAATAAAGCTAGATCTTCAGAGAAGCAGCAGAAACATGAAATGGAAAATGGGGAAGATGATGTTAGGTCAGAATGCATGACAGTGGAGGAGACACCACAAGAAGGAAGAGCTGGGGAAGAAGAGAGTGAAACTCCAGTAGGCAAAGTGATGCAGCTGGCAACAGAAGAGGGAAAAGAAGGAATGATAAGTGGAACAGGTAACTTTGAGACTGAGGAGAATGAAAGAAAAGAGGAGAGAATGATACGGGAAGAATAAGACGATGTAAGGATAGAGCAAGAGAAAGAAGGAGAGAGCCAAATTGGGAAAAGAAAGAAATCACGCACTATGAAGCTTAGGAAGAAGGTGGCAGACAAAGAAAAAGAAGGGGGGGGGGAGACAGGTGGATGAAAAGCTCAGCAGAGCTAATGTGGTCTGGGACTAGTGAAGATGGGGAAGGGGAGGATGGGGAGCAGAAAGGTGTGCAAGAGTGGAAAGGGGAAACTTTCTTAAATGTTAAAGCAAGAAAACAACTGGCAAAGACTATGGGGATGTGAAGAGCAGGAAGATTAGAGCCAACAGCATCAAGCAGCAGCATAGAAAACTCATAGAGATGTGAAATTTAAATGGACAAGCATGACTTTGTCTATTGCAAAGCAGAGAATGTCAGAGGCATGTTATCCAGGAAGAGGTGGGATAAGATGATATCAATACTGAGTTGGGTAAAGTTAAACATTTAATTATTACAAGATGAGAAGACCTGTCAAGAATATTTGGAGCTGTATAAAGGATGGAGGACGCTGAAGAAATATTACAAAAGTGTCTGGAATGGTGGACTATAATAAAGAGAAGAACAAGAGAATTTTTCAGAAATATGGGTCAAAGAGAAGCAAGGAAGAAAGTGAAAGAGCTAGAAGAACTGCAAACAAGGAAGCAGGAACTATTTAAGGAGCCAGTAAGAGGAGTATAAGTGAAAGAAGAACTGGAAGTCAATGTGATGGATTGAAGAATGGTTCAAAAGGAAAACAGATAAGAAAATCTTTCTGACCAGAGCACCTTAGGTAGAGGCAGAAGGACAGGGTAAGTATTTTTCAGTGAATTTGAAGAAAAGGAGGAAGAAACTGAAAGTAGTGAGAACTGAAGGGAACCCCTCCCTCTCAACCCCCCCCCAAAAAAAAACAAAGAAAGAAAGAAAAAAAGTGTGAAAATGTTGGATGCAGCCGCTGAGTTTTACAAAAAGCTATATAGAAGAGGAGTGGATAGAGGAAAAATGAAAGTGTTCCTTGAGGAAATAAAGGAGGGAATAGAAGGTGGAAACAAATGAAAATTGGAGAAGTTAAGTACAAAAGAGGTGGAGAACTGCTTAAAAGCTTGCAAAAGAAGGAAGGTGCTAGGAAGACATGGACTTCCAGTGGAATTCTATGAAAATTTTTGGCAATGGCTGGGAACAGGTATAAGAGAGACATACAGGGAAATAATGGAGGGTGCGGAGATAGGGGAGAATTTTGCAGAAGGTGTGGTAATTTTTGGTATTCAGGAAGGGAAAGGAAGATGTCTTAGGCAACTAGAGGGCAATAACCCTTTTAAACATAGGCTACAAATTGATGGCAAAAATACTGGCCAAAAGAATGCATGGCTGTTTAGCTGATGTGATATAAGAAGAACAAACATATGCTGTTCCTGACAGGAGAATATACCAGACTCTATGGTTAATGAGAGATGTCATATTGGCTGTGCAAGAGAGGAAAAGAAATATAGTAATAATGAAACCTTTAGACCTGGAAAAGCTTATGATAGGGTTGAACATTATTTCATGTTTGAAGTATTGCAAAGAATGGGGGTTCTGGCAAAGATGATTGGATGGGTCAAAGTGTTATACAGGAAAGCAGGAAGTCCAGTACTGTAAATGGTTAGCTGAGTAGATATTATCTTTCAAGGGTAAAGTGGCAGTGATGAAAACAGTACTCTTGCTGATCATCCTTTACACAGGATTGGTGTATCCACTGTCATGGCAACAGATAAGGAGGGTACAGAGGCAGATAGGTGTTTTTTGGGGGGAAAGTAAAAGAGGTAAAACAGAGCTATACAAAGCCAGGGAATTAGGAGGTTGGAGAATGACAGATCTGGAAAGCTTTGTGTATACTTATGAGTATGTTCTGTAAAGAGATAATGGAGGGAGTGGGGAAGATTGCATGTTTCTGCTGTTATGGCAGGAAGAACATTAAGAAGATGGGGCACGTATGGAGCAGAATGGAAAAAGTCCTGTGCATGACAGCCACTGGCCCACTATGCAAAGATGGATAGCTTTGTAAGCATAAATAAGCTTAAGGGAGTGGGGTTAGAGTGCTTGAAAGGCCATAAGAAGGTGATTAATATGATAAGAAAGAAAGATAAGATAACAATAGTTGGGGATCTGATGGAAAGACAGATGGCAAATGTGTGGAAAGATAGTAGTGACAAATAATAGATTGAAAAAAGAAGATACAGATATCCTATGGATAATGATGTGGGCTATTCTTCCTGTGAGGGGCACTCAATGTAAACAGGGCTTGGTAAGATTGGCAGCATGCCTGAGAGAGGGATGTAGGGCTGAAGAATCCGTACTGCACGCATTTTGGGACTGCCCTTTTGTGCAATTGGTATGGGAGGGTATTCGTTATTTTTGTCAGCAAGCAATATGAACTGTGACTTAACATATGACACAGTGTTATATTGGTTAATGCCCAAAGGTTGGAAGACGCAGAGACTGGGTGTGTCTACATGTGCATTAACACGCTCTAGTTAATGTGCGTTAAATCTAGTATCTCCAGGCAGCTATACACGAATGCAGAGGCTGTCCAACATGCTGGAATTCCAGCATATTAGAGCAGACTCAATTAATTGCCATGGCAATTGCTGCATTCCTACAGCTTCCTGCACCTCATGTATCAGCATCCCTGCACTTAAAAATGGCAGCAGGGGTGCTTTGTCTAAAACTCATTGAATGACCTTTAGTTCATACACCCCCACTTCCATTCTTAAGTGTGGGGATGCTGATACACAAGACGCAGCAGTGCTTTAATTAGAGCAGCTCTCAGCACCACTCTAATTAAAGTGCTGCTGTCCCACCCCCAGAGCATGTGTAAAAGTGCCCTCCATTGTGAGGTACCAGGAAAATGAGCATTAGCCTGTCTTAATGTGCATTAACTAAAGAGCATGTTTTTAAGTGACATAATGCACATTGACCTATTTTAATGCACATTAAGTAAAAATCACCATTTTAAGTGATGCTTTAATGCACATTAAAATAGGCCTATGTGCATTAAAGTGCATGTGTAGACATGCCCACTGAGAACCATAGTATGTGTGATGGTAGTGACATAGAAGGTGAGAAACCTACTGTTGTTCAAGGGACTGGCTTTCACCAGAAGAAGGTGTTTGGAGTTGGCAATTTATGAATCAAAATACTTTTGTGGATCAAGATACAGATGAGGTGGGAAAGGAGAAGGCAGAGAAGAGATGGAGGAAAGAAGAATGGCACTGTTTCTTCCAAAAGGACAAAGGGACAGAGTGAAAACCATTGCTTTCTCCTGGGTTTGGGGTGGTTCATGAGAGGTTAGGGTGTTAATGGTGAAAAAAAGGAGTGTAAGAAGAGCAAGGTACAGTTATAGAGAATGTTGTCAAGTCTTGTGTTAAGGTAGGGTTTTTTTTAACTTGTTTTGTAATAAAAAAGAAAAGTTTCTCATCAGCATCTCAGTCTTTTGGCTAAGATCAAACATAGCATTTTTGGTAACACAGGGAAGGTGTCAGGGCTGGCTCTGGCCCTCCCGGTGCCAGTCTGGTATTGCAGTATCTCCATCAGGCCGGGTACCAATTCACTGAGGAGGGAACACCTTCCCATTTTTTTTTAAAGCTCCCCTCTTCTCTCTCCCCCCGCCCACCAAAAAAAACCCAAACAGTTTCTATCAATTTTGTAGAAATGGAGGACTGCTTTCACACTTTTCCCCTAACTACTCCTTGGCATTTTGACTAAGAGCAAGCAAGACTAGAGGACATCTGAACTCCAAGGCTTCTGGGCCTGGGCTTGCACATAGGTTACCACTTCCCTCCCCTGCAAAAAAGGTTCCTGTCGGTATGTTTGCCCAATGTGGGCCAAACGTTTAATAGTCATGCTCAGTGTTGGTTGTGTTTAGTCAGCTTCATAGTTGGTTTCTGTTACTGCACACATGCTGCTTTTGGTAGCAGTTTAATGATAGACCATGTATTTGGTGAGATTTCCTTGTATGCAAATGTAAGACAACAAGCTTGTTCCCCCTATGCTGACTGAGTGAGGAGGCCTCATCTTCGGTTTCAGTAAATACAGTACTGTGATATAGTAGCAAAATCCTTTCAGGTACATAATGTGAAACATTAAGATTTGGATATCTAGAAATACAGGGGGACCCATATACTGATAAGGACTGCCAGAAATCATTATTGATTTCTATCTCAAATCATTTGTATTCATTAAGCTACCTAACAGAGATGGTATTTCTCTGCAGACCCGTTAGGACTATCAAACATAATTGCACTGAAGTGAGTGTACTTATTTTTAGCATCTTTGAGAATTTGCCATTTGAATGGATTATTATCTAAGGAAATTTACATATGTAAATTTGAGCTACAAAAATCTTCAGCCTATTGATACTGAAGTTTTTTGTTTTGTTACAGTAAAAACTTAAAATAATTAATCTTCTGTAGAGGCATCATTTAGCAAGATTTACTACTTTGGAACTAGACCCTCTAAGCATTGTAAGCTGGTAAAATTTGCAAATAGATGAAAGTCAGCCCTCAGTAAATAAGATAAGGTGATAAAGCATGTACATTTTAACTAATTGTGGATGTAATGGCTAAAGATCTTGAGAAATAAATTCTGTTATGCTAGGTATTAGTATAAATTAGCTCTGCTGTGAGCATGGTCTCTCTTTTCTGAAGAGTTGAACAGATTTGCTGTGACATTAATGTAGAAATCTCAGGAGATATTCTAAGGATAATGATGAATATTGAATTAATTTCCATAGTATTAAATTACACTGAAACATTTGATTCATTTTTGCTATATTACTATTCTGTTCTCAAAGGCCTGGCTGACAAAGTCTATCCTCAGCCTTTAGCTTCAAGAGCAAATAAAATGACACACCATCATGGTGAAATAAGCACGCATGTGATAGGCTCTCTCTTTTCCCAAAGGAGTTCAATGGGTCTTTAGGCTCTGCCCTCATTGGAACTAAGATTGGACTCTATTAGGAATGCTGTTCAAAACTCTTATTCTACCACCCAAAACCACAGGCTACAAAGATGAAAGTTAATCTTTGCTCCAAGATTAACACAACCCCTGCAAATTCAAAGGAAATTAGGAAGTGGGGGATCCATACTCTGTTGCATTCCTGCAACTTTAATTTTGACATGCAGTGGTGACCACTAAAAAGTCAGTATTCACCAGCTGTTTCCACAAAGTTATTTTCTAGCCTAAGGAAACCTGGTGGCTTCTTGGACACTGCTATATAGAAACAACTGATAATGACAACCCAAGTACAGTCTTCTAGTACCCCCCAAAATTCATTTGCCTCCCTGATGGCTTTCTTATCTTTAATAATCAACATCATTTAAGCTGACAACAGACAAGGACAGAACAAGATGGTTTACCTACAGACAGCTGTAACTGGGCAGCGAACACATAAGTACATTTATGCTCTCTAGAGGACTGGAGAGAAACATGCACAGAGCTGGACTGGATAGCCCTGCATTGGTGTAAAAGGCATCAGAGGATGGGAAGAGCCTTTCTAAGTCATGCTCCTGTTTCATATGGCACTCATAATATCAGTACAAGGACCTGGGATTTCTAAGATGATGCTAAAGCAGCATGGAAAGGCAAGGCAGCTTCAAGAACAAAGCTCTGCTCCCTCCCCTGCCAAAATATCCACTAAAGCAATTATTCTCAACCAGGGTGCTGCAGCACCCTGGGGTACCATGAGATCCTTCTAAGGGTGTTGTGGGATGCTGCAAAATATCAGCACTGTTAGGTGTGCAAACATTTACACATGACTCCCAAGACAGGACCAGAGATTTCAAATAAAAATCCAGCGGAAAAACTGTTCTGCCCAGTTGTGGTTTTCTGGATTCTTTTTAACAGAAGAATTGCTCGGTTTTTTCCATAGTCAAAAATGAGTAAAAGCTAAGAGCTGACATTTTCTGAGGGGTTCCTTGAGTCTAACTAGGGATGTCCTGAGTCTGCAAAGTTTTAGAGTCTTTAGACCAGAACAAGGCAGGTAAAGCAAGCAAGCCCATATGTGCTTCACTCTTTAAAGATAAAATACTGGATGATATGATGTCTAGTCCCTGGCATTAATGGAGATACTCACCTTTCTTGGGTAGGATTCCCACCCATGCAGAACCTCCCCTGCCCCACCCCACCCCACCCCACCCCACCCCAATATGTGGTGCTAGGATGGAGTGAAGGAGATTCATGCTGGCAGAGAGGAATGTTAACTTCTTTTTCCAAATGGCCATTACCAGTAGCGCAGGTATACTAGCAGGCACTTCCCTGAGAAATATTTGTTATTCCTATTGGTGGTAGACATCCAATATCTGAGGGTTGGAGCTTGCTAACATAAACCCTGTTTTATATGGGTTGAACAGTGGCTGTCAGGAACATCCTTTTCATTTAGATTTGAATCTAAGAAATGCTTAGCCTCTTATTCTGGATCTTAAAAAGGCAAGAGACTTTATGATAATTTTCCAGTTAACAACTCTCATTCGTAGGAGCTTCAACTCTCTTGTGCAGACTCCATTGTAAAAGCTATTTCTGTTCTATCTGGACACAGGTGCCATGTTCCAACCATGATCTAGACTAGAGCTAAGCCAACCTTCAAAGCTTTTTTCCTTCTTTATTTAGATGCTTGTACTGTGTCCATTATCTGTCAGCCTAAAACATTTATCAGAGTCTCTTCATGCTAAACCTCTCTGGCTCTTTTGTATTGCCTGATTTGGGCTAGATTGCAAGTACCTCAAAAACAGGCTTGGAGCTATTTCTGCTTTCCAGCACCAGCTAAAATTAGCAGGGGGTTAAGGATATCAGTATACAGGTTCCCCTTTCCAGCAGCAGCTAAAATGAAGGACTTGGAGAAAAATTAAAAAGAAAATATGAATCTTAAAAGAGCCTGATGTAAGCAAAATTATAGCCTAGGTTTATTTGCTTTAAACTACTTTGCTGGTATTTTTAATTCAAAAATTATCATGCATATGACAACACTTGAAAATAGTGCTAGCAGTTCAATGTCTCTATCTTCATGATTTTGAATGACAGCTAATTTAGCTTTACTGCAATTCAGTTTCTTTTTTTAACTGCAAAAACGGAATAGTTTTAAAAAGACCATTACTTTAATGATTATATCAATAATGCTATTCAGAGGAGTTTTAACAAAAACATAGCAAAAAAGTATTCACCATGCTTCAAAATTTGCTCTGCGAAGTGACTGTGTAAATGTCACCTTTCTCTTCATAGAGGTCATGCTAAGGGAAAAAGTTGGCGTGCTTCTGTCTTACACTGATTAGTACTGGCTTTTGAAGCAGACTGCTTGGAGTTATTGGCAGTCAGGATGAAGTCAGGACTGCACTCATTTATTCTGGAGGGTCTATCTAGGAGCAGCTAGAACTGGTTAAGATTTGTGAAGCCACATCATCCAGTCCCAGTGCTGGCCCTGGATGATGACTTGTTCTCTGTGCTACATGCTGGACTACCCCCATACACAAGACCTGGAACACACAGCACCCACTCCAGGACCCACGCTGAACACATGGCACCTACACAGAGTCAGTTTGGCCCCTGTCCAGGGGGCTGGGAGTGGAGGGGAGAAAGGGTCAGTGGGCTGATTCCAGCCCATGGGGCCAAACCCACACCATTCACCTGGCCTGTGGACTGGTCATACAGCACTCATCTGGTTCCGCAGGTTTGAGAATCCCTATTTTGTACCTACAGCATAAGTTAATAGTGAGTAGTCCTCAAACTAATACCTGACTGTTAGCCAGTAACTTCAACATGCAGTTCCAACACCAGCAATAACCAGAATATGCATCTATATCTTTTCCCCCAGCAATATGAGGGATGTGAAGAGGGCAATGTTGTATTGGCTCCATACCACTTGAGCATTCATTTAGGCTAGGTTTGCTGGCTTTGCAACTCTGCAATGAAGGTGCCATAGCAGATCCAAGAATAAGACGTGGAACACACCAATTTCTTTGAACTACATCCTGGCCTCAGCCTTGTGTACAACTTCCTCTGGGCAGCACTATGGAGTGTCATAGTGAAGCTCTAAGATGGCTGTGTATTTCCTGTTTTGTAGTACAGCACTCCCTGTTCACTGCAGAGGTCCACTACTTTATGTGATAGAGACGGGCTCTTTAAAAATGGATAGCAAACCTTCCATTGCTGCTTTTTAGTATGAGCAGGATCTGACCCATATCATTTCTCTCCTCCTAAATCTCCTGGCTGGCTAACAAAAACATAACACAAAATATAGTTTGGGAAAAACAGGAGACATACAGCATTCACAGTGGAAAGGGTAGCTGCCGAGCCACCTGCAGAGCTTGCATATGCCAGGGATTTGAAGGCGGGAGGTGGGCCACAGGGGAGAGGGAAAATGGAGGATTACAGTACAGCATTTTACTTAACATCATTTTTTCCTTATCTCTCATTTTACTAGCATTTTTTTTGGATGCCACCCAGGCCCATCTTCCTTCTACAGTACAATTGCTGAGTTCTCTGGTGATAGAATACAGATTCCAACAAAAATATGAATAGTCCAAGATTTCCATGACCATTCACTTGACTACCTCACCCCACTTCCTAATGAGTTTTAGAAGGCAGCTAAAATGGTCAGAAGACTGAAAAGTATTTTGCATCCTGTTTTTAAGTATTCCATGCAAATTCTCTTTTACAATTATCTTCAAGCATTTTTGAATAAAGTACCACTTCAAAGGCTAACTGCTTTGCTACATTAGCTTCAGGGAGTCTGTTGCATATTTGTATATTATCCCTCTTAGGCAAAACCCAAACATAAGGTGGTCCTGAGCCACAGATGTGCTATTCAAAATGCCCTTCAATTTTCCACATTTTCTCTGAAAGAACACAGTAGGAGGAAAGTTAGTGTTTTCTTTCCCTTCCATATGATTAACCGCATATCACACTGTAAGCCAGGGATTGGCAACATTTTGCTGCCCGATACCAGAACTTACGTAAAGGCTCCCGACAGGCCCAAAATCTCCATAACCTTCCTCCCAGCTCCAGCTACTTGTGCTTACTTTGCTGCATAGACCTAACCCCACCGCAGCAAGGGTAAGCACAGGCACACAAGATCAACATGGAGGGCTGCTGAGGCAGATGCTGTGGATGGGACGGGTAGATCAGCACAGCTGTGTGCTGCCCCAGGCTGGGTCAGACCTTGGTGGGCTGGATCTCACCTGTTTGTGGGACAGATCAATCCTGGGGGCCATAGGTTGCCAACCCCTGTAACAGGTCATGGACCTGTGAATAGAGAGTGAAGTTTAAGGCATAAACCTGAAAGAAATCACAGGAAATGAGCAGACGGCACATTATAGTGTTTGAAATGAGCTGGCTGAAAAGTGGGCATTAGACATTGTTCATCCAAGCATAGACTTGCCACTATTGGGACAGATTTGTATTGCTTTTAGGGGCTGAATTATGTGTTAGGACCTAGAGAGACTAAAAACATGACCAAGAAAATAACCAAATGGGAACCATATTGGAAGCATGCTAACTAAATTATATTAGGGGAAAAAGATACAAGAGGAGCAGTCCACCTTGAAAGCAACAATAAGGCGTAAGGTGCATGGCCAGCAACATGAGTTTGCCTTGCAGAAATAATACCCACTGCAACTGTGGGCTACATACACGAGGGAACCTGTCCTGAAACAGGGACGAAATAGCTTTTTGCTTGAAGGGTCAAGTTAATCTGACCTGGATTATTGGTTTTTGGTTCTGGATACCTCAGTAGTATATAACCAAAGACACTGAAAACAGGCAGCAGGGAAAATGAAGAGAAACCAGGACCCAATCCAGATCACATTGAGATCAATGAAAATTTTGGTTCTGACTTTAATGAGAGCCAAAATGACCCCTGGTTAGATGGACTGGAGGGACTCACTCACTAGGCAAGGGAAACAGTCCAATGTGTTTAACTTGGCTATGTGATGACTCACTGAGGGAGAAACAAGATAGCAAGGGGTAAGAAAGATGTAAATGCCCAGAAAGGAGAGAAGTTGTTAAGTGCTAAAAAAGTGGATATTACCAAAAATGAATACAGTGGAATTCATAAAGGGAAGATGTGGCCTGGGCTCTTCCCAACAGTCCAGTATATTATTTGGCAGAAAGAAACAGAAGAAGTGGTGTAATATTTGTTCCCTAATGTCTTCAGTACCAGAGAGGAAACAAACTACTTACATAAAACATGCAACCCTACAGCAGCAAGGAGATGGAAAGGCCTGACAGGTCCTTCCCATTTCTAGAATCTGTGATCAGTTTCTGCACATCAGCCTATGCAGAACAATAAAATAGCTGTGGAAGTAAGCTGGGAGAAAAGGAAAGGAATGTTAGCAAGAAAAGAGCAGCCCCAAAATATCCACCTAAGTGATTCAGAGACAATGAGGGGCTTAACCCTTGGCTTGAATGTGGTATACCTGTTTTACTCCTTTGGATGATATGCTGCCCAAGTCTATATGGCAAGCTTACCACATACAGCAGTGGCACTCTCAAACATGCTGTGCTGCGTTGTATGGGCTGCCCCTGCAAATGCTGCAGTGTAAGGGCCCAGTCAGGCACCTGGGGAAAAGCAGCAGCAGTGACTTACAGTTCATGATCATAAATATGAGGCTGCTAGCAGCAGCAATTTTTTTTTTTTTTTTTGCCCACTCCCCACAAGTCAGCACCTAGGACAGTTACCCCTATCACTCCTAGTTATGCCACTACTCGAATGAAAGCAGGGCAGCTGGGTAGCAAAGGCTGGGGCTATACCAATGGGCCTTAACCTACCTGCACTGCCACACAGGCATAAAATCATAGAAAACTATGGTGGAAAGGACCTCATGGGATCATCTAGTCTAGCCTCCTGCTCAAAGCAGAACGATCCCCAACTATATTATCTCAGCTAAGGCTTTGTCTAGTTGGGTCTTAAAAACCTCCAAGGATCTAAGTTCCACAGCCTCTCTGGGTGGCCTGTTCTGGTGCTTTACCACCCTCCTCATGAGAGAGATCTTCCTTATATCTAATCTAAACTTCCCTTGCTGCAACTTGAGACCATTGTTCCTTGCTCTGTCATCTACCACCACTGAGAACAGTCTAGCTCCATCCTCTTTGCAATCACCTTCCAGGTAGCTGAAGGCTGCTGTTAAATCCCCCCTGAGACTTCTCTTCTATAGACTAAATAAGCCCAGGTCCCTCAGACTTTCCTCAAAAATCACATGCCCCAGCCCCCTCACCATTTTCATTGCCCTCTGCTGGACTTTCTTCAATATGTCTACATCTTTTCTGTAAAGGGGGGGGGGGAGGTGAGGGGTGCAAAACTGGACACAGGACTCCAGATGTGGCCTCAGCAGTGCTGAATAGGTGGGAATAATCATTTCACTTGATCTGCTGGCAACACTCCTACTAATGCAGCCCAGTATGCCATTAAGCCTTCTTAGCAACAAGGGCACACTGGATGCATCTACATGAGTGGTGGACTGTGCAGTTGTTATTGTGCAGCCATTTAGCACTTGCATAGCATTACTGTGCAGTACTGTTGCCAATTTTTTTTCCAATGCTACTGTGTAGTAGCAGAGAGTTCGTTACTACAGCACAGTACTGTCGCCTCATGGTTAGTGCCCGGCAATGCTACTGCATGGTAGCAACGACCTACCACACAGTAGCTTGTTGATACTGTGCAGTAGCGTCTCATGTAGACACACTTGCTGTTGGCTCATATTCAGCTTATTGTCCACTGTAACCTGCAGAGCTGTCAGTCGGTCCCCAGCCTGTACCAGTGCATAGAAGTGTTCTGTCTTATGTGCAGGACTTTGCACTTGTCCTTACTGAAGCTCATAAGATTTCTTTTGGTCCAATCCTCCAATGTGTTGAGGTCTCTCTGAATCTTACCCCTACCCTCCAGCATATCAACTACTTACCCCAAGCTTTGTGTCATCTGCAAACTTGCTGAGGATACACTCCATCCTGTCTTCTAGGTTGTTGATAAAGATAAGATATTGAACAAAACCAGCCCCAGGAATGAACCCTGGGGCACTACACTTGATATTTGCTTCCAGCTAAACATCAAAGCATTGACTACTACCCTCTGATCCCAATGATCAAGCCAATTTTCTATCCATCTTACAGACCATTCATCCAATCCATACTTCCTTGGCTTGCTTGCAAGAATATTGTGGAAGACTGTATGAAAAGCTTTGCTAAAGTCAAGGTAGCTCATGTCCACTGCTTTCCTTGCATCCACAAAGCTAGTCAAAGGCAGCAATATAGAAGGCAGTCAGGTTGATCAAGCATGACTTGCCCTTGGTGAATCCATGCTGATTGTTCCTAATCATCTTCTCTTCCTAGTGCTCAGAAATAACTTCCTTGAGGAACTGCTCCATGATTTTCCAGGGACTGAGGGTGAGGGTGACTGGTCTGCAGTTCTCTAGATCCTCTTTCTTCCCTTTCTTAAAGATGATCACTATATTCATCCTTTTCTAATCATCCGAGACCTCTCCTGATCGCCATGAGTTTTCAAAGGTAATGACCAGCAGCTCTGCAATCACATTGGCCAACTTCCTCATTGGCCAGCACCCTCTGATGCACCATGTTTGGCCCCATAGACTTGTGCAGATTCAGCTTTCCTAAATAGTCCCCAGCTTGTTTTTTCACCACTGTTGGCTTCTCACCTCCTCCCCAAACTATGCTGCCAGGTGCAGCAGTGTGAGAGCTGACCTTGCCTATGAAGACTATGGGGAAAAAGACATTGAGTGCTTCAACCTTTTCCACGTCATCTATCACTAGGTTGTCTCCTCCATTCAGTAAGAGACCCACACTCTCCCTGATCTTCCTCTTGTTGCTGACACACTTGTGTAAACCATTCTTGTTACACTTTATGTCCCTTGCTGGCTGCAACTCCAATTGTGATACAGTGCAGTGCTGTGCAGAAATGCTTGAGCAAGTTCCATTAGAGCTAACATATCCTGCTTTTCTTCACGGGGCTAATTAGCTGAGATTGTGTGGTTGCAGTACAGCTACATTCAGAGCTTCCTCAAATATCTTGACATGGCACTACATCATACCATGTGCACATGCCATGAGATTCATTTTTTTCTCTCCTTCTTGCTGAAAAGTTTCAGAGCTCAGGTAAACGAGAATTTGAGGTGGCTTTAAATACTCATGATTCTGGACAGTTCTGGCCCAATTTAGTAAACCCCAGGAAACTGCCCCTTCCCTGCAAGTAGGTGTCAGCAATATCCAGAATGTGAGTAGCACAGTCCTGTAGGTCAGTCTCATCCAATATATCCCTAGCCACACCCCACTTCTGACTTAGAAGATAGGCCTTCACTTATCAGAAGGTCCCATGGGCTGAGGAACTCTCTTGCAGGGCAATCCAGGTTCTGCAGAGGATCAAAGTAAAGAGTCAGGCTGAAAATCTCATTCTGCAGTCCTGCACAGACTGAATGTTAATATAATATAAACCCCTGCAACCACCAATGCTTTCTTTAGTATATGGAGGTCATGTTAATAGTGATCCATAAAACATAGTATGGGGCTTTGGTTTGCAATCTGATAGTAATGTACAGTATTTGTAGTTTGATACCGTATGTGTGACGTTGATACTGTTGTGTCATTAACGTATCCAAGGCAACAGGTAAGCATTTTGGTTTGCCTGCAAACTGAAAGAATAAAGGGAGAGATGTCATTCTTAATACTGAGAGCTCAGTGATGTGAAGGAGGCGAGGGCTGCAAGAGTATGTTTTCATTATAAAACATTAGATGCAAGATCTTGGGTAGAGAATTTTAATTCCCAGAAAAATGTAAATGAAAACTCAGAATGAAGTGAGTGAAGGTCCTGTTGGGTGTATAAAATCCTACAAAAGTCCTTCACATAACCTTGGACATGAATTTAGATCAAAATGTACTAGCTCCATTTCAGGATTCAAATAAGATTCACTGCTAGTTGAAATGGGTCACTACAGTGTATTTGGGAAGATTCTTAATTCAGGGTAGGCATGAAGGGCCTGACTGAAGTAAACAGGAGACAATTCAGGTCCTTGACAGAAATTTAAGGGCAAACTTCCCAAACCACAGTCATAAACTGAAGCAAAATTGGAAAAGATCAGTGGAGTCTCAGGCTAATCCTTGTAAATAATTCTATAGAAAAGTAGCATTTCCAGAATCCTGAATTTCTAGAGTATTCAAATTGAACATTGTTATCTCCATTCCTAATCCTGAGTCAATGGTTTTAAATGGAAAAGCAGGGACATCCTTGAAATAAAAGGCATAGAACAGTAAGCGCTTTCTGTATCTGTGCCCTGATTTTGTGCTAAGACGTTGACTAGAGGGTTTAAAAGACATCTGGAGCTAGTGCAGCTGCAGAAAAAATAAAGTACAATATTTAGCAACTTTAATTTCCTAAAATAGGCAGGAGAGATAATAGAGCTTAACCATATTAGAATGTCTTTCTGATTCAAATACCATAGTACCACATGTACTATACGATGTACTCAGACTGCATTGTGTAAAACAAGTCACAACAAGTTAAAGAGGACAATTGTCAGGCTGGCAGACTCAAGAGTCCTTCTCCCGCCCACACAAACAGGTTGCATGTCTGTGTGCGTGTAAAGAAAAATAAACCAGTATGTCAAAAGCACATTACAGAGATAGGCTGGGAAACATGATTTTCCTGGACAAAGAGGGATTAGAAGGTTGTTCTCCTAAAGGAATAAGGGGGGCCAGGAAATAAAGTGTTTATATTTCCCATCTCAATCACAGTTCCTCCTGCAATGATTTACAGGGGTTGGGGGGAGGGCTGTTCCATTTAGTTTAGTTTAGGTTAGTTTTTTAAGTATTTTATTCTCTCAGGGGTTGAAATGCATTTCATACAGCAGTAGTTCTCAACATTTTTAGACTTAATGCACCCCTCGTTTAGCTCAAAGCTCCCCTAGTTGGACTTGAGGCACCCTTCAGAAAAAGCCAATTCTTATGCTTCATCTGTTTTTGGCTACAGAAAAAGAATTAGCGTGGTTCTTCTATTGCTAGGAATTCAGAAAGACTACAGCAGAAACAGAATTTCTTTAAATAATAGGTTCCTATCTGAAATCTCTAGATTTATCTTGTGAATCATATTTTCATACACAAAACTGCTAACATTGTGCTGCATCCCATAGCACCCTTGAAAGGCTATCAAAGCATCCCTGAGTGCCGTGACACCCTGGTTGAGAATCACTGGGCACATCTACATGAGATGTACTGTGCAGTGGTTACTATGTATTTATTTAGTACTTGTATGACCAAGTACTAAAAAAATGCACAGTAACCAGAGTTAATGCACAGTAGTGGTGGTGAATGCCTTTTAAGTGATGCTACTGTGCAGTAGCATATTAGTATTGTTTGTGCTGTGACACACTACTGCGCAGTAGGGCTGTGTGAAATGGCACCATTCTGTTTTGACTTGCATTTCAACGTTTCAACGGAACAGCATTTCATTTTGAATTTCATTTTGATTCAAAACTGCTGTTTCATTTTGTTTCGTCAAAACAGTTTTGCTGTTTCAACACTGTTTCATTTTTTCACCTACAAGCTATAATGGGGAAGCGCGAAACAGCCTATAACTTTGTAATTTCTGGCCCTATTTGGATGAAACCTTCAGAAATGGTAGCCCCATAATGGTAGCCCCTTCTGAGGTCATTAAGCCTGACAAATTTCAGGGAGATAGGTGCAGGGGTTTGGGGGAAACTGCATCTCAAGGTCTTGAAAGCAAAACTCATGTCATGTGTATGTGTTAAGCCACAGCAGGGTCAAAACTGCAGGCATGCTAGCCCCTGCTGAGGCAACAAAGCTTGCCAAGTTCCAAGGAGATACGTGCAGGGGTTTGGAGGAAACTGCACCTCAAGCTGTGGACAAGCAAAACTCCTGACATGGGTGACACTATGTGTGCTAAGGCGCAGTAGGGTGAAAGCTGCAGGGATGGTAGCCCCTGCCACAGCCACAAAGCCTGCCAGCTGTCAAGGAGATAGGTGCAGGGCTTCTGGGTTCTGGGGCCCTGCACCTCTAGCTGCTGACAGGCAAAACTCATGACATGGGTGAGTGACACCGTGTGTGTTAAGGTGCGCCCTCACTCAACTGACACCCAGGCAGAAAGCAGGGCAGTTCAAACAATGCTGCCTTTTATGCTGTTTTTCTGTCCCTCCCCCAGAGCACTGGGATTGGAAGGGACCTCAGGGAAGGATCACAGTCACTGGCCAGCTACATAGTCAATAATGAGAGCAGGCCTTCCCCCCCACTTCCCCCTCCCTCTCCTCATTTTAGTTTCTGTTTCCCTGCAGGCAAGACCAGCTTGAACTTCAAAACTCGAAATGTTTCAAAAAATCTCGAAAATTTTGACTTGCCTCATTTCATTTCAAGGCTGTTTCAAAGCTCTCCATTTCATTTTGATTTCACTGTTTTGAGCTTGAAATGAGTTGAAACAGTGTCAAAAGGAAACTGCAGGTGAAATTTCGCACAGCCCTACTGCACAGTATTATTTGACTAGTCAGCATCTTGTGTAGACATGCCCACTGTCATATCTTGTGTTGGGGACTGAAGGACTGAAGAGCAAAATCTACTCTCAAAGCAAGAGGCAGGTGTTGTCCTGAGGCACTACTTTACCCAGCAAATGACTCCTACTCCAGCATTTCCACACATCTTGTTTATGTCAGTAGGGCAACTGGAGCTGCATAGTGATGGAATGAATGCATGGCTGTTTTCTGCAATGCTAAGGGATGTTGCATGCCACAACACCACTATGGAACATGCCAGGTGGTCCAGACTCTACTGGGGCTGACCTAGCTCCAGGCCCCAGCTGGAGGTGATCAGGGCCCTGGCTGAGTCATCCCTAGGGCCCTGCTCACACACATATATAAACTCAGACCAGTCAGCAGAGTGCTGTCTGAGCAACCAGACTGCCTAGTTATACATCTCCTGGCCTGCCTGGAACCCTGCTAATCTAACTGCCCCTGCCTGAACCTTGCCTAGCCTGAACCTGAACTTCACTCTTGCCTCAATTCTTGCCTAGTCTCTGTCTCTGCTACTGTGCCTCCTTTTTTCTGGCTTTAATTGCTCTGTTCCTGAGCACTCCTGCTCCTAGATCAGACCTCCAGGTTTGACCAAAGCTCTTTCTTAAACTTGATTTTGTTGCCACCCCTTACCTGATGCTTGGGATTCAGACTGATACCTGGCTTGACCTCAGCACTCTCTATGGTAACCTCTGTTTTGGTATGCCTTCTTGGATCTACTGCCCATACCCTGGTCCATCCTAACAGTATACTGAGCTTAGCCCAAAGCCTAGGCACCAAGATGGATTTCAATCAATATGCTTGACATGACCTATATTATAGGTGGCTCTGAGAGCACTGCTTGGGCTTGTCTGATAGCTTCCATTACAGGACCCTGTTTCCAGTTATTGCCACCTGCCAAATGTAAGCTAGTCAGGGCTGGAACTTCCCTAGGCTGGATGCCTGGTATTACAGCCCCAAGAAGATCAAAAATCATGAGCAAGTCCTCCAAAAATAGAAGAATGAATTTAAAAAAAACCAAAAAACCACCTAGCCTAACTTGGTGTTGTGATATGTGTGTTTTAAACATCAGTATTGCTAACTGGTTATGCAATACTGCCAACACTTGCTGGATGCTTGACTGTGAGAAGATTCCAGCTGCTTCCCAAACATGAGAACTGTAATTCAGTGTCCCACATTTGCCTTTTTCCCAACTAAGAAATTAATTATGTACCTCTCAGCCCTCACCTCAACCTAGCTACTTCCCCTATCAACTCCAGCAGTTCTGTTCCTGCAGCCTGGTATCTTCTCACTGTTCTTTACTGTAGAGCAGTGAACTGTTTGTTTGACAAAGCAAATTCTCTCACATTTCAGAAATTCAGCACTAATTTTCCAAACAGTTTGGGGCAATACACATGGGGGGAGGGGAGGAATTTTAAAAGGCTAAGGCTTTTCATTTTGACTGTTTTGAAATGAAATGTTTGGTCTTGGACATGCCAAACACATTTCATTTCAATACACTGTTAACAAAACATCTTGCTATTTCACTTTGAAACACAAGTTTTCATTTTAAAACAAACATGAAGTTAAAAAAAAAAACCCTAAACAAAAAAGCCAGATATTGAAATAGCTCTTAAACAAAGGAACTGCTTTAATTTGGGTTTAAACAAAGCATTTCTGGGATAACTTACAGTAAAATTTGTGGGGGGGGGGGGTGGAAGAGTTGTTTTATCAACCCCTTCAAAAATTTCTGTCTCAGATGTACCCCAAACTAATTCTTTTTCTTGTTTTATTTATTGGGGTCAGCCAGTGGATCTATAAATCAAACCCTTTTGCCTCTGCAGGCCTTGGGCTTCCTCAGCCCTTTCTCCCAAGCCTGGTTGGGGCAGCTGTAGCAGGGTTCTCTTCTTAGTAGGGTAGCACTCCAGAGACTCTTCACCCCATCTCTACCCCTTTAATAGACCCACTGTTGTAGAGATGAAAAGAAGTATGTGAAAGGTGGCAGGGGGAGGAAAGGAGCAGGGCCAAACTGAGCTACCAGGTAATCTGTGACCCCTCTCCTCTTTGTTCTCTTCTCAAAGCTCCTCAGTAGTCCAGAGGTCATGGGAATTACCTCTGTCTGCCCTCCTGGAGAAGACCTGATTGGATGATGTTCAGCTGGAAGTGGACAATGGATAGGCATTGAAGAGCCACAGCTGTGACACACCCACAGGCGAGGTCAGGTATTTGTGGGTTAGACAAGCACAGGATCAGATGTTTTAAGTGCTGCAGTTCTAGAAGACTGAACATGGATTTTTACTTTGCAATGATACCTCTTTTAAGCACCTACTCAAGGGACCAGCAAAATCAGTCACCTAGCAGAAAAGGCCTGTAAAGGTCAAACAAAATTGCAGTATAAACCTTGGGGATACTTTAAAGTTGTTGCTGAGAGCAGGACTTGCTTATTGAAGATCATCCTCAGCATAATTTTCATGGTATATGCTAATTGGGTCACATTTTTATGCACCTTTTATGCAGAAGAGCAAGTTATACATTGTGTTATTACAGCTGGTCAAAAATAATAGAAACCTATTTTGGGGGGAGTGGGAGGATCAAATTTCAAAACTGTCTTGGTTGTGTTGTGTTTTGAAGTTGAACCATTTTTCAATTTGTTCATTTGTTATTTGAAAACAGGTACTAGAATGGTTTATCAAAACTACAAGTTCACTCACAGCCAAGTTTGACAATGTTTTATAATTTTCTTTTTAAAAAGAGTATTGAGAGGAAAAAATATTTTTTGTAAAAAATGAAATTTTTGGCAAAGTCAATAAAGTAATGAACATTTTCTTTTCCTTTTTTCCTTAAAAATGCGTTCTCTCTTTCTATCCCTCTCTTTTTTTTTTCCCTGAAAACATGCTGTTTGCAAAATTTAAGCTAGCTTTCTTTATAATGTACTGGAACCAGATCACCTATTATTGCAGCAATAGGATGGACATCTCTTATGCATATTTTAAGGACAAAAATGTAGGAAAACACTGTATCAAACTTCTAGTAGATCCAGAATTTTAAGCGAGGAAAAGAAATTAAAGGATTTTGGCATGAGAGTAAATGTGAAACTTCCTATCATTCAGGAAAACAATACAACTATGCACCACATTGACTGACACTTTACATCTACTTTTACTTTATGTCTAATTTAAAGTTTTACCTCTAATTTGAACAATGGCACCTCCAACACCATAACCTCTAGCATAATCGCAGCAACCTTGGTTCAGTGCTAAGGGAAAAGAAGTTTCACATAAACGAATTTCTCGTGGTACTTCTATGCCATTTACATTTTCCCTGGAGCTCTATCATCTGCTGATCAGCTTCTGTACTGTTTACTAACTTAAGCTGATGAGATCACAGTCACAGAGAGTGTACAAAATGGGATGAATCTGGAGCATTTAATGCCTGCCAGTTTTGCTACAGTATTCTGTACTGCAAAGCATATTGTGATAAATTCTGTCCCTCGTTGAAGATGATTCAACTTGAGTTATGAGGTGCCATATTTCGTCATTTCAAAGCCCTAAAGACGTGCATTGCAGATAGGAGTGCAGATAGTATTATGATTTCACTCTCGTTAGGCCTAAGTCAAGTATCAGAATACAAAATACTGCAGTGCATGTTACAGAATACAATCGGTGGTAAAAAGCATTCTACACTTGAATATCTAGTTGTGTTAGCACTTGACCCTTGGAAAGGTCATTAAGTAGTAGTCACGAAGTAAAGCCAGAAGGCTGTAACCAGTTTCTTGGCAGAGTTGATCTGAAGGACAACTTTCAGCTGTTGGCTGTGTGTTTTTGTTTTGTTTTGGTTTTAATAAAGAAATGACAACTCTAACTACAGAGAATTTTCAGAGCACGTGAAACTAAAGAAAACAGCAAGAACACAGGACTGTGGGGAGGAGGGGCAGGTCAATGACAGAAATGGGAGCACAACATGTACAGAAGGGAAAAAAGAAAGATTTTGTGGAAAGGAGATTCCAGTCTGTATAGCAGATAAGGGAAGAATCTTGCAGATCTCTGTGGGCTGAAGAACAGAGAATTTCATTAGAAGTAAGAGAGAGAAACTCACTGTGGCCTAATGTGAAAGGTGGAACATGTTAGAGACTCTGGACATGTCAGACTACCCAATACCAGTAAAGTCTTGTCACACAGGGCTGTATCAACTCTTCATATAAAGATGTAGCTTCAAAAGGCAGGTGAGGTGGCTTAAGAGAGCAGAGTTAATTTTTTGTCGCGTGTTGAATTATTTTACTTGTGCATTGTTCTATTCAGCTAATAAACTTTGGTTCTTCTGATGCTGAAGGAGGCTTTCACCACACACCCTAAAGTTTGTGTCATTGTAAATTAATGTTACACAAGCTGTATGCCACACTGAAGAAATCCATACACTAATGTACTTGCGCTCTGATACCAAATACCTGCTTGCTAATTATAAATGTGGGTGTATTGTTTTGCGAGAGACGCTATTTAGAAAAGGTAATGACTCTACCAATCCATTTTATATAAAGGCCTTGTTACATGTAATTTAAGCTGCTCAAATGTTGATTGGTGTTAGTGCTAGCTCAAGTTTGGAGCAGTCACACTCAAGCCAGTAGGTACCTTGAGGGCTGATAGATAAGAATCTTCCCCTCCCCACCCCAGGCCCTCACCCCTGGGGTTCCTCCCCCTATTACTCCCTGTCTCCAGGACTCCCCCTTGGCCCTCCCCTCCCCGCCCCCCATGCCCCGCCTAGAGAGTGGCAACAGTGGCAGCAGCATCCAGGCATGCAGATTCCTCTTCCCTGCCTACTCCCCAGGGATAGTGCTAGCAGCCAAAAGTAAGGTGACACAGCAGGGAGGGGTGAGTGGGGATCTGAGGTGCTGGGGGGCAGGGGGTGGCAGGCCTAATCTGGGGTGGCAGCATACTGATCCAGAGGGTGGGACTGATATGCAGGGGCAGGGGAGGGCAGCAGGCTGATCTCAAATGGTAGGGGATGGTGTGCTTGATCCAGGCTGGTAGGGGAAAGGGAGTGGCAGGAGATGGCAGTCCAATTGGGGAGGTATAGGAAGCGGGCAGTGGGCCTGATCCTGGTCAGTGGGAGGTGGGAGGGTAGCGGGGTTAACGTGTAGCTTAGAGTTGCTGAACTTTAAGCCACCTAAAGAGTTCTTAAAACTAGTTTCATGTATTAATGTGTGGACAATCCACGGGCTAAAAACTCTGGGAGCCACCTAAAATTAACATGTAACAAAGCCCTAAATCACTAAACAATCAGCTGATGGAAATAACTTTCTGCAATAAAATTTGAGAACTTGCAGGGAACTCATTGTTGCTTAATGGAGGAATTTTCCACGAGATTTTGTAGGACTCCAAGACTACATTTGTTACCAACCTGATTAGGAGTAATGAAAGGAATTTGTTCTTCCATTCTTTCATCCATCTAGTCCTTTTCATAGTATCATTTTACATAGTCCTTGCTGTTATTCATCGGTTAAAGCAGATTGAACAGAAGGGGGAGCTCTCACCACACCAGCCAGGGGGGAGGGACAGGTGGGTGGGAGTGATGCTTAACCAAGCCTGAGAGAGAGTGGTGGGGGATAAAGCTCCCCTCTGATTTTAGGGAAATGTGGGGAGGGGCTTATGCTTCTCTCTGCTCAAGCTAATTTTAACCCCTTCTCTTATTTTAGTGTTAAGTTCTTTGGTATCTCCTCATCTAAATTAACCACCCTCATATCAAAACAATAGAGGGGAAAGGAGGGGGATTAAAAAAAACCCAAGAAGTCTGCCTATCATGTAAATATTTTGACTAAAATAGTTTTAAGTATCAGTGAATTAGTTCTATAATATTTCATTAGCAATGGGGTTTAAAAGCATCCTGGTTTGTTTCCTGTTACTGAAAGATCACGCAACACAGAATGCCATGAAACCTTTCCAGAACTTGCTAATGACTTAGTGAGTTTTGAATTCTTTAAAAAAGAAATCTTTGAAACATCCTGTTAGTTAACAAGAGGCTATTCTTTGGTGGGCAAATACTTTTCTTCCAGAGCAATGGATTGATTTGTGTCCCCTCTCCCCCCCCACCCCCCCAAAAAAACCAAACCAAAAAAGAAACACTCCTGCCCAAGTATCATATGCAACCCTGTTGTTACAATCCTGCTTGTAAGAAGTCCCCCATAACCCAAGTCTAGTAAATGTGTCTTACTGCATAGCACTCTTGTATTATAATATAGTCCAGGTGCATGATAATCAAAGCTTTCCTTCTTCCACTGCTGTGTCCTCATCATTTTACTTGGATAACTACACCAACTTTTTACTGCTGCTTTCAGTGAGCCCCTTATTAAATATTTTCATTTTGTAGGTTCCAGTAAGGAAAGTAATTTGCCTGTTTAAGGATCTGAGAGACTAAGCATAAAAGGTCTACCCAGCATTATGCAGAGATGTAGTTAGCAGTATTAATCAGAAGTCAGGCAGAAGGTAGGTATCACCCTGCCCTACATTTTGCTTAAGGTAATACATAAAAGGATTTTAAAGGTTATTAAATAAGTGTTTTAAGCCCTCATTAAATGAGGATCTGAGCTCAACTCTGCATTCAACTAGTATTCACCTTACAGTACACTAAATGGTGCATCTGAGAAGAGGCAAGAAACTGAATGGGCACCAAAATTGATATAACCTATGAGGAGAGGGAACTCTCAGTAGGTAACTCATAGACCTCTTGAATCTTAAAAGAGGGAAGTTGAAAGAGATGAAAAATTTAAAGTTGAAAGAGAAAAAAGGGTAACATTGGGCCCCTGCTGAACCAAATGTGGCAGCTGACATCCAACACCCAGGAAACTCTTCTTAAATATTATTTTGCATCAGCTTTTCAGCAGCCCAAGGGGGGCACCCTTTCTGACAGGACACAGGATGATGACGGTACACGTGACCACACACCTACATTTGGCAAAGACCTTCCGAGGCAACACCTTGAGAGGCTGGACATTCATAAGTCAGCGGGCCCTGATACAATGCACCCAAGAGTGCTTAAAGAGTTGGCTGACATCATAGCATGAGCAATGGCTAGGATATTTGAGAACTCATGGCACTCAGGAGAGGTTCCTAAAGATTGGAAGATGGCCAATGTGGTGCCTATCATCAAGAAAGGAAGGAAGGAAGATCCAGAGAACTACAAGCCAATCAGTTTGACCTCAATCCCTAGAAAGATCATGGAAAAAATTATTAAAGACTCCATCAGCAATAGGCTAACAGAAGGTGTCATCCTGAGAGACAGCTAACATGGCTTCATTACAGGTGGGTTGTGCCTGACCAACCTCATCTCCTTCTATGACCAGGTGACGCGTCACCTGGACAGGGGAGGAGAGGCTGATGTCATTTACTTGGATTTCAGAAAAGCCTTTGACTTAGTCTCCCATGATGTTCTCATGACAAAATTGGGGAACTGCAAACTAGACAACCTTACAGTCTGATGGCTAGGGGACTGGCTCCATGGTCAGACCCAGAGAGTAATAGTCAATGAAACTGAATCAACATGGTACATGATGACCAGTGGCATCCCTCAGGGTTCAGTACTCAGACCAGTACTCTTTAACATATTCATAAATGACCTGGATTCAGGAGTTAGAAGCAGACAGGCCAAGTTTGCAGATGACACCAAATTATGGGGAAGTGCACTCACACTAGAACAGGAGTGGGCAAAATACAACCTGGGGGCTGGATGAGGCCCGCCAGGCCATTCTATCAGGCCCACGGGGCCCCTAAAAAATTTAGAAAATATTTATCTGCCCTGGGCTGCCTGTCATGCGGCCCTCAATGGCTTGTCAAAAATCAGTAAGTGGCCCTTTGCCCAAAATAATTGCCCGCCCCTGCACTAGAGGATAGCCTAGTGATTCAGGCCAATTTGGACAGCCTCGCAAAGTGGGCGGATCAAAACCAGATGACTTTCAACATAGAGAAATGCAAGGTGCTCCACCTTGGGAGACAGAACCCACAACATACCTATAGGCTTGGAAGTGCTGCACTCACTAGCGTTACAAATTAAAGAGACTTGGGGGTCATGATTCACTACAAGATGAATACAAGCCACCAATGCAATGCTGCAGCTGGCAAAGCAAATAAAATCCTGGCTTGCATCTACAGATGCATCTCAAACAAGACCCAAGATGTCATTCTCCTGCTTTGTTCAGCCTTGGTGAGGCAATAGCTGGAGTACTGCATCCAGTTCAGGGCCCCACACTTTAGGAAGGGCATGGAAAAGCTTGAGTCCAGTGGACAGCCATATGCATGATCAGAGGCCAAGAAAGCAGGACTTATGAGGAGAGGCTGAGAGTCATGGGACTCTTCAGCCTGGAGAAGAGAAGGCTCAGGGGGCACTTAGTGGCAGCCTATGAGTATATAAAGGGTGTGAATCAGGAACTGGGAAAACATCTGTTCACCAGGGCACCCCAAGAGAAGACAAGATCTAATGGTAAAAAATTCCTGGAAGACCATTTTAGACTGGACATAAGGAAAAACTTTTTTACTATGCAAGTCCCCAGACTCTGGAATAGACTTCCCCCAGAAGTGGTGTAAGCACCTACTCTGGACACGTTCAAGAAGCGTTTGGATGATTAACTTGCTGGAGTCAACTGACCCCAGCTGACTTCCTGCCTTTTGGGCAGGGTGCTAGAACCAATGATCTCACAAGGTCCCTTCCAGCCTTAAAGTCCATGAAATTTATTAAAACTTTAAGATTACAACAGGAGTCACAGTAGGAATTTGGTGGGACAGTGGAGTGACTTGCTCCAAGTAGTAATGAGGCACTGAATTGAGGCTCAAGAGACTGCAAGTGAACTTGGGTAAGCCATATCACCTCTCTGTCTCCCTCTCTGCCTATCTGGAGATTGTCCAGCAGGGACCAAGAATTTATAAGAGGTTTGGAGAAAAAAATGAAGACTAAACAGAGGAGGGGGATAATCTTCCCTAAGTGAACAGTTCATATAAAGAAGATTGCAATTAATTGTACTCCATGTCCACTGTAGGTGGGACAGGAAGAAATTAGCTTTTTCCAGCGAACATGACATAGGCTAGACATTAGGGATAGCTTGCCTACTCGAACAGAATTGAATCACTGGAACAGGTGGGAGGTTGTGGAATCTTCTTCATTAGAGGCTTTTAAGAACAGGATAGATAAATAGCTGCTGGACATGATCTGGATAGACTTGATCCTGCATCATGCAGGGTGTGGTGTACATGACTTCTCAAGATACTTTCTAGCCCTGTATTCCTATGACTTGTAGATAATACAGATTTCCTTTGTAAAGCACTTGAAGATTTACTGATGAGAAGTGCTATATAAGACGTATTTGCTATATAAGAGGTATGGTTGTTATTGCTGGTGTGATATTTATTCCTTAGTGAAAGGATTTCAGTCCATTGTGATGTCAGTCTGCTACTTTTCATGAACATTACATGTGCTGAAATATATATCTAAAATAGTAATTCACTTGTTGTATAAATTAACTTATTGAAATGCTATTCCTTTAATGTCTGTGCCTGAAATTGATTTTCACCTTCACAGAAATTACTGACTATACTCACTTTTCCTTTATTCTGGTTTTATTTTGTTACACTATTTTTTAAAGGAATATGTGTATTATAGGGGGACAGTGGATTAAAAAAGGACTGCAAGAGCAGGGCTACTATAGGGCAAGAAACCACCTCTCTTTAACCCTTGATGTCCCAAATCAATTATTTTAAATGTGTAATAAAGATTCAAAATGGAAAAAACAATGAGAAATGAAGACAGGTATTTGAACACATGTGGGCTTCTATTTCATTTGGAAATGTACAAAACTGTAATCTCAGTATCAAGGCTTGAAATTTCTATAGTCAGTTTACAAGAATAAAAATGGATAACACCAGGTTTGCAAGAAATGGTGTTAAACTGAGAGCAAGGCTTAGAGACAGAGAAAATGGGGGTGGGGGGTTCATCTGAAATAAGTATAAATGGACAGTTAGCCAAAAGAAAAGCATTATTGTGCCTTTCCACATGGGAGCTGCAACATAACCCAATGTGAACTTAGAATCTTTCTTTCAAATCAGAATCTGTTCCAGTTTTTGCAGGGAGGTCTATAGTGTCAAAGGCTAGGGACAGACATTCAAAAAGCCTGAGCCTGAATTGATTCAATTGCAGGTTAGTCTAACCTGGCTTGGCTGAACTCATTTATAACTGGACAGATATTCTCTCTGGAATGAGGAAATTCAGGCACATGCCTGCAGTGGTTCAGACTAGAAGCCAGGGAGGACCTAGAGGAGCCCTTGCTTCCCTTCTAGAGTGCTCAGCAGAGGGGGAGGGGGCGTGGCCAGGCCCAAGCAGGATGCTTGGATTAGGGAGGGGTGTAAACCCCCACCCTGCTTGCACCATCATTTGCAAAACCATTTGCTTTTTCCTGATGGCTGCTCAAGGGATGGATGTGTTGCCAGCCCCCAGCCCCCTGCTAGCACTCTGAGGCAAGTGGGGCATGCAGTGCATGCATCTGTTCATGATACAGAGCTTTTCAATCTCCCTCTCCCTGCTTCTTTATACTGTCTGCAGCAAACTGACAGGTAAGCAAGCCAGCAGGGACCTGATAACAGTGTTTATTACCTCGTCAGGAAAACAATAGTCTCTCTCCATTAGTTCAAACTCTTCTTAAACAGCTTAACAGCTGACCTGTTGATTAGCTCTAAAAAGCCCTAAGCGATCACTGTTCTGTCTGCCTGTCCCTGCAAAATTGGAGAGACATACAGACACCTCTTGGGATTGGCTAGCATACCACATGCCTACAGTCCCTGGAGCTGGGGTCCGTGCTGTGGGAGATGGAGGGAGGGAGGGAGGGGGGATTTCTGCTTCAACAGAGAGCAGCAAGGGGGGAGAGGGAGGGCAGGTGGAAGCCAGGCAGACCCTGCTGTGCCTGCAGTCTCTGCTAGAGCTCCAGCCAGGGAGTAAAGAGAAGGGGCCATCCCTCCTGTGGAGCAGAGAGCCCCACCCAGCCCAGAGAGCATGCCACGATTCTGGGGGAGTCTTTTTTATCTTAAACCAGCAAGGGGTCTGGGACAGGCATTGCATAAACTGGTTTGAGCCTTAAGTCTGATGCTACATTCAACCAGGTTTATCTCAAACTAGTTTCAGCCATTTTCGAACAGGTTTATGTGCACTGATCTGTTCTGTTACAGGGTTAAGTCAGTTTCTGATCACTTAAACCAGTTTATGTGTAATGTCTGCCCCTATTCAAAAGGTTGCCATAGAGCTGTGGTTCCCAAACTGTGGGCCACAACCCCAAATGGGGTTGCAACATTAGTGGATGGGCTTGCAGGGGTGGGGCACTGCGGGTTAGGAGTGAGGGGCCATGTTGAGGAAAAGTTTGGGAAGCCCTGCCATAGAGAATACCACAATGAGGCACTGCATACTTTCTCCTCAAAACAGATATCATATAGCCACTTTAGCATGTCATTGGGAGTGCAATGATAAAGACTCCCAAGAGAATAAGTCCATTGCCACATACCCAGAGCTGCACTAAAGCAACTGCACTACATCCAATTTATGCTGTAGCACATGGGAAGCAGGTGTAACATGCTTCACTGTGGCATTCTCCCACAGAGTCCTTCAATGGTTTAGTTATACCTGGAGTGTTTCTTCAAAATTCTCTCAGGGAAGTACAATGAGAGGTGTTCCTGCACTCATTCTAAATTACTTGGTGTGTCAAAGAGCTAAGCATTTCTTTTTTTTTTTTAATCCCATAATGGTTCCCAAGTTAGAGCCAACTAAAACAAAAACAAACCCTTGCTCTGTTCACTCTTCTGAGACTTCTCTTCTGCCATAAGCTGAAGTTTTCTTGCATCTGACTTCATTTTAAAAAATTAAAAACTTTTAGACCATCTGTTTATTTCTGCATAGCAAATGGCCTTATGTAATCCTATGTCACTGACCTCTCTCCTGTTACAAGGCCGATCCTCATAGCCATTGCATTAGGGGAGGGAATAGCAAAAGGCCTTTTGAAATAATTTCCTCTCTAGCAGAATCATAAATTAGGCTTGCAACTCCTACACTTCTGGGTACTGCATACATTGTTGCGTCTGACATAAGTCTATTCCCTGGGTTTTACAATACATACCCTGGTCTTGCCTTCTCATAAGAGGATTTGTGGGAGGGAATGAAAAATTCCAAGATCGAAATTCCTTCAGGAATTGTCATTTGATCTGGGAGATGTGTCAGTGCCTTATCTGATGATGAGCCAGTGACACGTCATCCTAAACTTTACCACAATTAGTCATGAAGCTAATCCATATGAACTGGGAAAAGGGTAGTGGCTGCATTGTTTAACTGCCTAAATGAGAACACATGTGCTACTAAGAAACCAAATGTGTTCTCTGATACAAACTGAAAGCTATCTTCAATTTCCTTTCACACTAACAAGATTCACTACCATGCCGAACAACAAGGTTGTAATCTCCCCCTTGCTGCTGCTTTTTTTTTCCTTTTTAGATCCCTTGAGTTCTATTTAATCTATGTAATCTCATCTCTGTTTGCCCAGATAACAACACAGTATATTTTCTTATACACAGATCTATTACAACACACTTTTTATGGTTTGCTGTTCTAAAACAGGTTTGATCTAAGCACTGAATCAAGTGCCTGGATTCTGTTCCTGGATTTGCTCACTAACCTTGGACAAACTAAGCTTACTATGCCTCACTTCATCAGGAAAACAGATATAATAAAGATAATGTAATAGAATAGAGCGCCTCTTATCTGCTTTGCCACCTGAGATTCAGTCTATACCTTGAAATGTATCCTCTTATGGCTGTTTGGTATCATATGTGACATAAGTTAGATGGCCTAAGTCCGTAGTACACGAGTCTACATCACAATTGTTAGCCTCAGCATAGGTGGCCTCCTCAGTAAAAGCTTTAACACTTTATCCATTGAAAAAAAAAATGGATGCTCCTCTGCTGTTTTCCCCAGCTGCATTTGCTTTATAGACACACTCAAAGTCACATTGTCTGAAGATAGTGTTAGTAATGACAAAGTCATGCTCTGTACATTTACTGAGTAAGAGGATGCTGTTGGAATTAGCCTTGCCCAATCCTTCCTTCCCTGTGGTGCCCCTCAACATGTTAAAGTCCTGGCCAACTCACACTGAAATCTCCAAGGAGGATGATCTCTTCCTGTTTTGGGATGATAGTCAGGATTTCATCAAGGTTAGCATAAAACTGTTCTTTCTGTTCTTCCTCAGCATCGAGTGTTGGAGTGTATGCACTGATGACAGTAGCAAATGAATTGTTGGTCAGTTGGAGGGAGAGAGTCAAGAGGCGCTCATTAACGCCAACAGGGAATTTTGTCATTCGGCTGACAATCTAGTTCTTAATGGCGAAGCCAACACCATGTATTCACTCATCATTTGCAGGTTTCCCTTTCCAGAAGAGCCTATAACCACCCCACTCTTCCCTCAGATGGCTTTCGTCTGTACATCTGGTCTTGCTGAGAGCAGCGATACTTGTGCTGTATCACAAGTGTTCTCAGGCGACAATAGTTGTTCTACATTCAAGTCTGTCACTGTTCAGATCATCTAGTAGGATTTGTACATTCCACAATGTAAAGGACATATTTGGTTTTGACCACAATTTGAGTGATCTCCCTGGAAGTGGCTATCCCATTGGGTAAGATAAGGTGGGACTGCCTATGTTTGGGGCACCTTTTCTAGTCCCCTTCCTGTGCAGGGTAAGCAGAGGTGATCCTAAAAAGGACTGCTCAGCCACAATCACTTTGGGACTGACCCTTAACATTGGAAAAACAAAGGTGATTCACCAGCTTGCTCCAGGCCAATCAACTCCCCTAGCAAAGATCCTCACTGACAGACAGGAGTTGGAGAATATTGAACACTTTGTGCACCTCAGCAACCATCTCTCAAAGAAGCCAACATTGATGAGGCAATCCAGTATAGGACCCCATGTGCCTGCTGTGCCTTTGCAAGATTGTATCATCCTGTGTTCACTGATCATGACATCAGGACTTGAACAAAGTTCCTACTATATAATGCTGTGGTAACCTCAACTCTTCTCTATGGCTGTGAAGCTTGGGTGACCTAGAGGGACTACCTCAAAAGCTTGGAATGTCTTTACCAGCACGACCTCTGGAAGATCCTTGGCAAAGTGGGAGGATCATCGTACAAATGCCAATGTCCTCACCAATGCCTATACCACCAGTATGGAAGCATTGATTATTCAACATCAGCTGCAGTGGACAGGGCATTATGTGCAGGTCTGATATACATTTACCAAAACCAGCTGCTATACTCCCAACTCAGCCAAGGACAAAGGACATGTGAGGGCCAGAGGAAATGGTTAAAGGACGCCCTCAAGGTGAACTTTAAGAAGTATGGCATTGACACCACAAATTGGAAAGAGCTGGCCTGGGACAGAGCTACATGAGAGAAGGTACATCTTACTGTGCCAGGGGCACAGAACCAGAAAGGGGGGAAGCCTTTCCCAGAGGCAAACCCCTGACTGAAGAAAAGGAGTAAAAAACAATTTACCTGTTTCAGGAGCCGGGAGGAGCAAGGAAACACGCGGTGAGAAACTGCCTGCGTGGTTTCAGCTGCGCGGTATACAGCTGCGCAGTATACAGCTGGGGCCGGGTGACATCATGAGGAGACGCCACTCGGCGGAGATGAAAGGGAGCCACAAAAGCATGGTTAGGATGCCGAGGACTGGAGAACCGGTGAGGAACTGCCTAGCAGAAGGCGTCCAGCTGCTGCGGCCAGCCGTGGCAACGGCGGCAGCGGCAGCGAGGGCTGCAGGAGATCCCCGAGCCAGAGAAGACTGGCGGGGATCAAAGACGCCAGCAGAGAGGCCGGCAAAAGGAGCAGCAGTGGCTGCTGTGGCGGAGGAAGCAGTGGGAGCAGCAGAGGATCTCCAAGCCAGAGAAGACTGGCGGGGATCGAAGACGCCGGCAGGAAAACTGGCAGGGACGCCGACTGCGGTAGCGATGGCAGGAGCAGCGGGGAACCCCGAGCTGGAGTAGCCCGATAGGGTTGAGGAAGCCAGCGTGAGAGCCTCAAGTAGAGGCAATGGGGCTGCCACCCCAAACAGAGGCGAGCACAGGGAGAGAGAAAATGTGAGACCCCAGCTGGGGTGAAGGCACAGGGACTGACCCCGAGGGTGCCCTAGCCTGAGGGTTTTTGGGAGTGAGAGTGTACGGGGATCCCACTGTGGGTGCTCCATTTCCATGGCGTTACCCTCCCTTCTTTCCTTTAGGTTACATTTCACTAGTAGTCATGGTGGTAGCCTTGTTCCTTTGCTTCACGTTGGGTGTTTTGGGAAAAGGGGTATAGGATTTAGGTAGCGGCAGAGGTTCCCCTTTTGGGGCGCGTCTAACTCAGTCCCCTGGAAGAAGGTGGATCAACGGAGTCCATAGCACCAGACTAGGGGGGGCTTGGCCCCGTGAAAGGGGAGAGAAAGGAACTACGCCAGGATGCGCTAGGCCTACCACCAGTGGTCTCTAAGAGCACTAGAGAAGACGAGCCGAAAGCCGAGGGGTGCCAGACCCTCACCAGAGTTCAACCAGGACCCTGGGTGGTCATCATCAAGAGGCAACACCGGGGACAGGAAAGACACCAGTGGGGCCAGCTGCGAATATACTCAGAGGCCCGTGTCTAAGGGTGGCACATGGTCAGGGTGTAGGGGAGGTTGGAGCCTGCCGAGAGGTGTGACAGTCTGGGAGGCACTCTCAAGGGGGACCCCCTCGACTGATGAACCATTCAAAGTCATGGCAGGCGAGTTAGGGGGTCACACTGAAGACAGCTGAAGTGCCCTCTGGGGCCCAAACGCAAGTCCCTGGCAGGCAAGATCAACTGCTCGGGCAAAAGGAGGCACGAGAACACATGATAGAGTGGAGGCAGGCACACTTACTTTACAGAAAACTGTCTCACCCTGGAGGCAGAGAACAACAGAAATGGAAGGAAAGGAAACAAGACTCTGAAATCCATGGTCCAACCCTCCCTTTAACCACTACCTGTGGTATTTTTCAGAGTCTGAGGCTCTAGGATTCACCTTCTTAGCCATCAACTGACTCATTTACAACACGTTACTTGACCTGTGGAAACATTACTTGACCTGTGGAAGTGATCGTTCTTGACCATGAGGAATCACTGCCACCACTGCCAACTCTCTAAGTACAGCAAATTATAAACGGACAGAGCCTTATCACGAATCAGCTGCTGCTTTGCTTCCCTGAGGACAAAGCTGTCTGAATTTAGCTTTACCTCAGGGTAAGAGGAGGCACACAATTAATGTGGAGCAACCAATATGCAGTGAATCCATGCCTCTTATTAACTCACTATACATTATTCTCTAATGTAAGGCACATTTTTCTAGCACTCGTACATCCACCCACACACAGAAGTACTGATAATTGGTATAACAATTTCTAGCACTTATCATATAGGCAAGTCATGTGAGCTGATTACTGTTTATATGGGGATGTGATGTCCTTAGACCAAAAGAGATAAAATCTTGAAAGATAATTAAGTGTAGATTTATTTATTTATTTGTAATATTTGCTTGCTACAGGAAAATGAAGTCTGGAATTCTGGCTTGTTCACTTTTTTCTTACATTTGGAGATATTTTACAAGTATTTTAAAAAAAAGGGTGGGGGGAAGAATTTTGACTAATCACTACACATGCTTGGGGAATGTAGAATGGCATTGGTTATTGCCAAGTAGGTTTCTTACAATCCAGCTGCTGCCATCAAATTGTTTTCTAAATTTCTGATTCTTTTTTCCTCTCATTTACTGAAGATGCATTCTTAAAGAATCTTGTCTGGTCAGACCTGCTGTTATGTAACAACAAGATGTCTGATGAAAAAAATTTAAATAGGTTTATTTTGTTTTTTTTAAACTTTCTCCCTTTCTTCTACCCCTCCCCAATAAAAAACAAAGGGCAAAGTTTGTGCTATCAGTACTGTTCACTAAGCTTTACTTCTTTTTCATATCATCTTACACTGTTACCTCTGTGTTGTGGTCTCATTAGATCTAATCATTTTTATCACCATACAGGTTTTATCAGCATTCTCCCAGTTGGTATCAAACAAACACTCTGGCATGGCACTAGGGGCCACTCTGTTTCTAGCAGGGCTGTTTCAGATAGCACATAAAAAAATGCTCCTGTGCCACATTTTGAGGGAAAAGGATGTGGAGCCTGCCAACTGCCATGTCCACCAATTATAGTCTACCAAACCAGAAACAAAACAAATCTCATTTCATTTGCAAAAGTTATTTTTCCACTTTCCTTTAAAGATACACATTCAACTAGTGCTCCCAGCACAGAATGGCTACCATGTTGTGGCCCAGAAAGAGATACACTTCAATGGTGTTAGAATGACTCCCTCCTAAGATCTGTTCAGCACTTTGAGACATTTATGGTTGAAAAATTAACATGTTTGCATATAGACATTCACTACACCTCCATTTTCCAGTGACACTTGACATTTTACCTTCAATTCAGAAGAATGGAGGATACATTCTCTCCTGAATTTTTAAGGTCTCCAAGGCTCTATTTTGGCTGAAGAAGTAGGAGCTGCTTCCAGGAAGGGAAGCAACAGAGGTGGTTTCACAATTGCTGGAGGCCCTGTGTTTACATGCTATGGGGACTGCACCTCCTCAGTGTCCCTGAAAGCCATTTCCTGTTCCATTTCTTACCCCTGCAGTACAGTCACAGTAACACCATATTTCTGAATCTATTCAGAGTTGGAAACAATGATGGACAGGTACAAGCCACCCAGTTGTTCACACTGGAATATTAGCTCATGTACCCAACTGTGCCAATAGAAAGGTCAGCACCGTGTATCTCACTTTAGGAAACGGAATGATCTAAAGGGAAAGCAGTGGGAATGAAGCCAGATGAAGTCAAGAGTTGCTTCATTTAGGGAAATGAAGAAGGGATGAGAAACAAAGATCTAAATTCTCTTCTGCCTACAGGAGACTAGTGAAATTAGGTACCTGAGTTTGATTCTACTCTACCCTGTTTGAGTCCCTGTAAAACAGTTAATGTAGCAGGTGGGTGTTTCCTTCCCCTCTTCAGTGTTTTGTTTTGTTTTTTGTTACTAAATCTTTGATGTTTTAATGGATTTTCATGGCTTAAATGGATGCCTAATATGTGGAAAAGAATCTGGACCTTAGAGATAGGAGGACAGGGATGATAAATGACTACTATAATTACCCACCAAGGTCATGTATTACTCTATTTTTTGTGCAAGCCTCCCATTGACTGAAGTGGGAGTTGTTATGGTCTGAGAGGCAAGTATGTAGTCTAAATTTTCAAAGCAGTCTGCAAGCTAAAATTAAATAGTAAAATTCAGCATCCTCCATAAATAGTTGGATAGCTCAGTCTTAGACCTGTCTGAAACTCAATCAGACAACATGGTTTCTATTGCACATCATTCATGTTTCCATTTTTTTTTTCTTTTTCACACTGGTGTCTAGAAATATACATATAGATTTCATGGATATCACAGACATTAGAGCTGGAGTAGACCTCATGAGATCACTGGGTCCTAAAGGGCAGGAAGCCGGCTGGGATCAGATGATCCCAGCAAGATAATCATCCAAACGTAGTTTGAACATATCCAGAGTAGGTGTTTGCACCACTTCTGGCGGGGAGTCTATTCCACACTCTGGAGACTCAGATGGTAAAGAAGCTTTTCCTTATGTCCAGTTTAAAATGGTCTTTCAGTAGTTTGTGACGACTGGACCTGGATTCCCTAGGGGAGCCCTGGTGAACAGACGTTCTCCCAGATCCTGATGCACACCTCTGATATATTTATAGGCTGCCACCAAATCCCCCCTGAGTCTATGCTTCTCCAAGCTGAAGAGTCCCATGCCTCTCAGCCTCTCCTCATAAGGCCTGCTCTCTTGACCTCCAATCATGCACATGGCTCTCCTCTGGACTCTCTTGAGCTTCTCCATATCCTTTTTAAAATGCTTGAGATGCATTGGTAGATGCAAGCCAGGGTTTTATTTGCTTTGCCAGCTGTGACATTGCACTGTTGGCTCATATTTACCTTACGGTCAATCATGACCCCAAGTGTCTTTCAGATGTAGTGCTAGTGAGTGAAGCACTGCCGAGCCTATAGGTATGATGTGAGTTCTTTGTCCCAAGGTGGAGCACCTTGCATTTGTCCATGTTGAAAGTCAACAGGTTTATGTCCAGCCACCTTGCAAGCCTGTCCAGGTCAGCCTGAATCCCCAGTCCCAGGGGCAGGTCATGTCAGACCAACCTGGTTGCCTTTTATGATCAGGTCACAAAAGCATTGGATGCAGGTGTCGCCATGGATGTAGTCTTTCTGGACTTCAGCAAGGCCTTTGACACTGTCGACCACCCCATCCTCATTAAAAAACTAGGTGACTGTGGCATCGATGCCTACACGGTCAGATGGATTGCTAATTGGCTGAAGGGTCATACTCAGAGGGTGGTGGTGGATGGGTCATATTCGACCTGGGGGGAAGTGGGCAGTGGAGTCCCCCAGGGCTCAGTCCTTGGGCCTGCACTGTTCAATTTCTTTATCAGCGATTTGGACGACGGGGTGAAAAACAACCTGTTCAAATTTGCTGATGATACCAAAATTTGGGGTGAGGAGGGCATGTTAGCAGGGAGGGAAAGACTGCAGAAAGACCTGGATAGGTTGCAAGGGTGGGCTAACAAAAACAGGATGCGTTTCAATACTGACAAGTGCAGGGTGCTGCACTTGGGCAGTAGGAACCAGCAGCACACTTATAAGATGGGAAACTCCCTCCTTGAGAGCACAGAGGCAGAACGGGATCTTGGAGTCATCATTGATTCCAAGATGAACATGGGCCGACAATGCGAGGTCACGGTCGGCAGGGCTAACCGGACCTTATCGTGTATCCACAAGTGCATCTCAAGTAGGTCCAAGGAGGTGATCCTCCCCCTCTACGCGACACTGGTCAGGCCGCAGCTGGAGTACTGTGTCCAGTTCTGGGCACCCCACTTCAAGAGGGATGTGGACAACACTGAGAGGGTCCAGAGGAGGGCCACCCGCATGATCCGGGGACAGCAGGGCAGACCCTACAATGAGAGGCTACGGGACCTGAACCTGTTCAGCCTTCACAAGAGAAGGCTGAGGGGGGACCTGGTGACTGTCTATAAACTCACTAGGGGGGACCAGAAGGGGTTGGGGGAGACCTTGTTTCCCCTAGTGCCCCCCGGGATAACAAGGAATAACGGCCACAAGTTGTTGGAGAGTAGGTTTAGATTAGACATCCGTAGGAACTGCTTCACATTCAGGGTGGCTAGGATCTGGAACTGACTTGCAAGGGAAGTGGTGCTGGCTCCTACCCTGGGGGTCTTTAACAAGCGGCTCGATGCCTACCTGACTGGGGTCATTTGAGCCCAATTTTCCTCCTGCCCAGGCAGGGGGTCGGACCTGAAGATCTACAAGGTCCCTTCTTACCCTACTTCTATGATTCTATCCGCCAGTGTAACCGCACTTCGCCATACTGTGATGTTATCCACAAGCATAGCCAGTCTACTTTTGACACCTGAATCCAAGTTGTTAATGAATATATTAAAAAGTACTGGTCTGAGTACTGAACCCTGAAGGATGCCACTGATCACCATGTGCCATTCTGACTCAGCTCCATTGACTATCACTCGCTGGGTCTGATTACAAAACCAGTTCCCCAGCCATCGGACCAGAAGGTTGTCGAGGCTGCAGTTCTCCAATTTTGCCATGAGGACATCATGGGAAACAAAGTCAAAAGCTTTTCTGAAATCCAAGTATATGTTTAAACGAAAGCTGAGATACTAGCATTATCACCAGAAACCACTGCCAAGAGCACTGCAAAGCCTGCAATGCCTATATCTTAATGTATCCTTGAAATGTTTAACGTTAGTCATAAATAGGCAATATATCTGTGCTGGGAGAAAAGCTTTCTCCTGGCATGGGAAGAGTGTACAGCCATTCGAGGGGTTTCTCATAGAATAGAACTGGCTCTTCCACAAGAAATTCTCTCATTTCCAACTTCTCTCCACCCATATAACTGGATTGGTTTTATGCTTCTCAGATGTTGTAGACACCTAGTGTTTCACATCCTCAGCTCTCTCCCTCCAAGAGGGAGGGAGGGAGGTAGAGCTCTGACTCTCTGATAGCCTGCCCAGGGGTGAGCTGTCAGGGAGCCCTGGGGGTACCCTGGTGCGGTTTGTTGAAGTGTGGAGGGTAGTACCTCAAGCTGGAACTTTCCCACGAAGTTGCAAGCACCAAGCATCTACATCCTAACCCCGTCCAGACTTGGGTACTCATCTTTGCATGGGCAGGGGCATTTCCTACAGCTGAACCCATTGCATTGTAGGACAGGTCCAGTTGTTCTGCCTCATCTTCTGTATCCTGCATGCTTCCTGGGTGACTTGGAGAGGTGCAGGGACTGGGGGACACTGTCTCACAGTGGGAGGCAGATGCACCTGGAACGGGAGCCCTCCCAGAACCCCCAGAAATTTCCAGCCCCAGAAGACTGCCCTTTGCCCCAAATACCTCTCCAGGCCACACGACCCAATGAGGAGAGTAGTACTCCTCCCCCTTCTCAGTAGCTGCCAACTGCTTATTGACAGCTTGCATGCTTCTCTGACAGAGTAGAGGGCCAGCTGTCAATCATTTGGGCTCTGTAAGGACAGGAGTGACCAACAAGCAGCCCTTTTGTGCTCGAATGTTCACCTGTGTTACCATCCAGCCAGGGGCCTTGTTGGATTTAATTCTAGCCTGAGAAATGCACACATGTCCATAGCCATGGAGGGCAATTAAGTATTGGGACAACTCTACTAATAACATTGTGGTTTGTCTATTACCAGCAGTCCTTAAATCAAGTCTGGATGTCCTGCAACTTAAACAGATGCCGTGGGCTTGATGCAAAAATCACTCCGTGATGTTTGGTGACCTGCTTTATGAAAAAGGCAGATTAGATTATGATAATTATCCCTTCTGGCTTTAGAAGCTATGAATCAATGAGGCTTCAGTAGAGTTAATCTGGACTGACAATAGTGTCATGAGAGCATTGGGGCCCTGTAGGTAATCATGCATTTTAAAGATTGCATCCTTATTCACACCAAGGGAGTAGAGTTTGTGTACAATCTGCACTTTGGCATTTCATGACTTTTGAATGCTGAACAGTGTAACATGAACTTTCCTTACATTTTTTCTTTTTTTTGTGGAATATATGACAAAATATAAATATCCCTCTCCCTGCCCCCCCCCCCGGTAATGAAGCTTTGGACTCATTTTCTAGTATCTGTAGCCTTTTAGTTAATCATTGATTAGAGTTACCTTGAGGGATGAGGTAGCTTTTTGTATCCTTAGGCTGCTGAAATGAATAATACTTTAATCCCTTGACTGCTTCATTTGTAACTACTTGGTAATTGTGAAATAGTACATTATTGTTGGAGGATTAATTTAGTTTTTCCATTAGAATGCTTTACACATACTATATCAGCAACAACCCTTCCCCTCAAAAGAAGGTGACTCAGTTTCATCTGACAGATTGGAACCTGGTACCTTCTTTGCTTTTGATTCACCTGTAAGTAATCAGAGTATAAATAACTGGTACTTCCACAGCACAAGCTGATTCCAAACGTATGTGCCACTTTCCCCAAGAAACAAGAGTGAAGAAATGTTCACTTAGACCATTGTGTATAAAGGTCAGAGATAAACAGGATTATACATTCACACACACAAAAAAATGACATTACTTTTATTTGTGCAGCAGATCTGAAATGGAAACAGGCAAGATGGAAGCCACTTTCTCCATGTGTACATCAAAGCATGTTTTCATATTTTTTTCTTTACATTTGTTGTCACTGAAAACAAATCTGAATGATGGCATTGATACCATGTAAATAGCTCCTGATGTTCATCAGAGTGAAAAAAAAAGCTGCTATCTGGAAAAAGATGGATATTAACAACTAATTCAGAAAGTTAACATCCCATGGAAAGCTTAACAGTATTACATTCAGTAAAGATACAACTTTGGATATACTTAATAATGTAACAGATCCACTGAAGCATGGGATGTGGCCCAGTTTATGTAAGAATATTTAAAAGCAATGGACAATCCTCACTTTTGTATACTGCATGTTGTTCTCTGCTGCTGACAGAGCCTTCCAGTGCTCACCAGTGCAACCCATGGTTCATAAATCACTGGAGAATTGGCCTGGAAAACACAAGGACCCAAACTTTGAGCCAAAATTGGCAAAGATTTCAAAAAGATTTGACACTTTTCTGGTAGCTTTCATCCAGTAATCTCAAAGCATCTCACAAACATAAGATAATGATGTTTCTTAACACCCCTGCAGATAGGAAAGCTATGATTTCTCTAGCTTTCTCACTCTGACATCATTATTGCTTCTGACCTTGTACTTCCACAATTCTATACAGGTTACAATAAATCTGGAAAAATCTATTCTGCCAGTTACATTCTTCTAATACAAGGGTTTTCAGGACCCATCAAGGCTGGATGGAAGAACAAAGAAAACCCATAGTTCATGAGAGCAAGACTAGCACAGGTTTTTCCCTATAGCTCATCAGTGGAGCTTTACGGCCAGGAATAGAGAGTGTTCTGGAAAGATGGTTTGAATAACAGAAGGATTAAATGAAGTAGAAAGAGGAATATGTAGGTGGATTGGAAAGGATACAGGAGAATAACACGTGGGCGGAAAACAAAGAAGAGGGAGTTTAAAAACTTCAGATGTGTATTGTAATACATTTTTTACAACATAGGCTGTCAACACTGATAGATAGGGACAGAGTTTTCACACATATTTGTACAGAACTGATCACAAAAGATCCCTGTCTTGACTGGGGACTATGCACTATGGAGATATATATTCTCTCTCTCTCCCCCCTGCACTGGGGTCAGATACTCAAGGGTGTCTGCAGGCAACCCACAAAGTGGGTCGGGTTTAGGCTGGAATGTGAACTAATTCACATTTTGCAGTTCAGATGTGGGTCAGAAAATGTTTTCAGGTTGGACTCAGGTTGGAATAAGCCTCACCATGTTTTGTGTCTAATTTGCAAGTAGGGAAACTCTTTGCAAAGAGACACCCAGCCAGGAGGCAAGCCAGTTAATTAACACTCTCTTCAACTAAGTAGGTGCTAAAAGCCAGGAATTAAGACCAGTTTGGTCATCAGATTGTTACCAGCTAGGGCTGGGATTGGTTGTATTTTCCACCTCATCCCCTCCCCCCCCCCAAGTAACAAGCAGCTTCCCATGCTTTTTCAGTCCTGGATAAGCAATTTTTTCTCATCTCTGGACAGACCCCAGAGACAAGATCCCCTAACTCCACACATCCAGAAAAGGAAGCACAATTCAAATGAGCAGCTTCCTGTGCTTTTTGGCACCTGGGGAAGCATTTTTTTCTTGTCTCTGGGCTAACCCTGGAGACTGCTCCCCCCCCCCCAAGGTAGCTTGTGTTGTGAGGTTTACTTAAAGCAGATTGGGACAGTTTGGGGATAAGAACACAATGCAGATTGCGGGTTCGGGTCTGGTTGTATAATATTGGGTTCGGGTTGGAAGCAGGCCTTTAAAAATTAGACCCACATAGATCTCTAATATATTTTTCACTGTTAAAATTTTGAGACAAATCTGACAGTAGCAAATCATTAAGCTAATGTAGAATTAAGGGTGACTGCAGTTTGTATGATGTGAACTTCTGTCCATTAGTAATGAGACTGAAACTTGCAAGCACAAATCCTATTCCAATGTATTGGTCAAATTCAGTGGTCTAAAATGAAATTAGTTTATTTTTAAAATAGTCTAGTTATGTATTTGTAGCTGCTCTTGAATCATCATGTATCATATCAAAGGTTAAATATATTTTTTTCATTTGGCTAAAGGTACTGGGGATGGGCAAGGTCTGCCAATAATTCAGATGTAATTAATGTCCCTGCTTGCAATTTCACAGAATTCATATACATCTTGTCTTTTATAATGTGAATCATTTTCCAATACATGGCCATTTATATGGGATGACATTTGTGATTTAATTTTATAAATTAGATAGAAAATAGCCTTGGAGCTTAGCTTCTTTTGTATGATACCTGGACAGTGTATTATAGAATGTTAAGGACTGTTTTCATTCTCTTCTTCAGTGAAGCCCAAGTAATACAGTCCATATTTATATGAAACTAAAACATTACTGACATCACCTGCTTCCATCTATTAGGAGATGAGACAATGAGAAGATGCATAGACATGTGATAAATGCACAGCCTGGATCTCAAGAAAATCTATGGTTTCTTCCAGACTCTGTCATATGCATTCTGCAGGATTTTGGCAAGCTTCATAAACTCTTTGTACCTCAGTTCATTTTCTGTACAAGAGCTGTAAATAATCATAAGGAAGAATATGTAGTAAATAATTATATTGACTTTGGGAAGAGAAACAACAATGGTGTGCTTCTCTGCCTGGATCACCCATGCTGCAGGGTTTTTGGTTGTAGCCATGTTAACTTAAGGACATAGGCAGGCAAGGTTCCTTGGGTAGATGCATCTTTTATTAGATATTAGTAGATATCTTTTATTAGATCAACTGAGTAGTTGGAACAAAGTTCTTTGCAAGTTTTCAGGAACAAGTACCTTTCTTCAGGCATAGGGAGACTTTGCTGTTCTGAAATTTCTAAGGAATGAAAAAAGCTAAAAGTGTGACAGGAGGTCAGTGAGAATGTAAATAGGTGGAAATTAGGACAAAAATGGGCAGAGAAGGGAGGGGAGGAGTGGACTGAGGGAGAAAAAAAAACACCTCTCACGATCAGGAAGAACCTGTACTGTCAATCTATAGACTCTTTCTGAGACAGTTGCCAACAGGAGCGATTATAGCACTATTCCACTTCATACAGCACAGGACACTTACCATGCATTTTATCTGGACGGTAGTAGGCATTACCGTGCTATATTAGAAGTTAAAAAAATGTTCTGAGTAGTCGCATGATAATGTTTATTATGATCTCTAAGTGTAATGTGTGATAGTGGAAGACTACACAGAGCTAATTCAAGACTCTGCTCAGTACCAGAGCTGGGACCACCAATGAGCAAGATATGCTGGTATGTCTATGGAGTGGAACAGATGGACAATAACTGAACACATATTACATAATACTATCTAAAGATACTCCTCCCCCAAAAAGTCCTAAATGTGCTATGATGCAGCTCATACATAGCACAATATGATCACACTTAGCATATGTTTTACTACTTGAACACGTGGACACTTGCGTTTTAAGTGCAGTTAATACATCGTAAATGTAACGTGTGACAAGACCCTTAAAACAGTTATTGAGAGAGAAAGAAAGTAAACAAGAATCACTCCCCAGCATAGGGTAGTTAAAGATATGTACCTTTAAGTGGGGCAGCTGGTTTCCAATCGCAGCTCCTGCGGATGTGAAATATGTGGAATTTAATATCAATATGCAAAGGAAGGAATTGAACCTAGGTCTCCCACATCTTTGGTGAATAGTCTGTCTTCGGGCATATTGGATAAATTCTGTGATTAAATTAAAAGATGATGCATAGGCAAAGCATATGTTAAGAAAAGGGATTGCTCCAACTCTAAAAGTGGTTAATACATATGGCATTATGATGGAAGACAATGCAAATTGAACAAACTCAGGCCTACCCTCACCTCTGAATTTTCTGTTTGTTACTGGCAAAGTTAGCTTCTGGAGGGATGAGGATTCCTTTTGCATAGCTAGTTTCTTTCAAGTCGAAGTAATAGCATCTAATGCTTCCATTCTCTAAGGAATAAAAACTAGAGCTCAACACCTTCAGGAGTTGCCTGCCACCTTAAAGAACAGAACCTTAGCATCTTCTAATATTTTTAGGAGAAGAGAGACAATCAAGGTGTCCTGTTGCTAAAGGGTATTGGTACAGAAAAAGCTAAGGATCATCTCCCAGAAAAAAAGACACGTCAAGTTCCAGTCATTCTCAGAAATATTAATATTCTGATACCTCTACAATGACTAAGTACCATGGGCGACTGGTGCCACCTAAGTCAAGGTAGGTACATACCCCCTCAGTGACCAGTCAGCAACGGGAGGGGGCGGGGCCCATGGCCAATCGCGCCTTCCAGCAGTGGGGGGACCCCTCCGCGGCTGATCACGCCAACTGGGAAGTGGCCATGGTGCTCCCAGAAGTGGCTGTGGTGCTCCTGGAAGCTCGACTCCCCAGCCAGCGCTTGCGGGGGAGGGGCGGGGGGAGAGGCACTGGTGCTCCCACCTGCCCCCTTGCCCATCACCGAAGTGGGGAACACAGCCTGTCGGGGGAGCACCAGAGCTCTCAGGGGGTGCGCGTGCACCCCCATGCATCCCCTACACATTCCACTGCTAAGTACAAATGTTCAAAAAGCCTGAGGTGGAGTTGATCTAAGCTATCCAGGTTTCTGTAAGTGGCATATGTTAGATTGGAAATGAACAGAACACATGCTTGTTCTTTGATGGGCAGGCAAGCAGGTTGGGGGTGCTCTTGAATGCCCACCACCATGCCCCATGGGCTCCCCAAACTGTGGGAGAATCCTGAGTGGAGCCAAGTGGCTGAGCCACCCTGATTGGCTGCTGGGGATGGCCAAGCATGCCTTCAACCCCTGTCACTATAGATCCTCCCCCACACCCAGCCCTAGGCTTCCAGGAGAATCACCATGGCACACCTGGCAGCCCAGCCAGTGGCAGGGGGGAGATGCGCTCCACAGAAAGCAGGATAGGGTCCCTTGGAGCTCTGGTGAATGGCAGGTAGCAGAAGGAGGTTCCCAGCACAATCTCTACAATTGCGATTCCTGCAATCATGCTGGACACCTCTTGCTGCCACCTGGCATTTGCCAGAGCCCAATCAGGCCTTCTGCAGAGTGCCTCTTTCCCAGCCACATGGGGTGGGAATGCCAGGCACCTGCTGGCACCATCACCTGAAGTTCACCAGAGCTCCAAAGGGCCCAACCCTTCCTTCTGTGGAGCACCTCTTCCTGCTTCTCTGCCTAGGGACATCGAATAAAGACAGAAAAATCCTGAGCTACAAACACTCCCTTGGCTCCCCCCACCTGCTCCCTTGCTGCAGCTCACAGCTGGCTGAAAGCAGGAGGCTGGGCTGGGCTAGGCAAAGGGCCTTTGCTAACTCAGCTCTGTGAGAGCCCAGGTGTGGGCTGGGGCCAGCTAGGTGCTCAGCTAGAGCAGCCAAGAGTGGGTCAGCTGCTAGCAAACCTCCCTGTGAGAGGGACCTAGTGAGAGGCCATAAAGTACCCTGGGATACTGGCGGACCGTGACCTAACTCAAGCTGGTAGGGGATCTGGTACAGAAGTTTGATATACCAGTCTAAACTAAATTGATTAAGTCTGAGACCACATCAATGCAGGTCTATCTTAGACCAGATTCCACCATTTTTAAACCAGTCTATCTTCACTGATGTTGCAGGTGTAAACTGGTTTCTAACCACTTGCTTATGTGTAACGTCTATAACTGGCCAATGTGTCCCTTTAAAAATCCAGCACATAAATGGTGCCAATAGCTTTAGTGCCTCATTTGGAGATTTTGGACAATTTGTTCTTGTAACTTGCATCTCTAAATATTAGCGTCTATGAGCCTATAATTATTTAGCTTAAATAGCTCTGATGATGTTTAAAAAGAGAGAAACAGCAAAGGATGCCTGCCTGCAAGTTCCTGGCTGCAATTTTAATATTACCATTCTTTATAAAACAATAGGATCAGAGATGAATTTTGATTGCTGATGGCCTGCTGTGGGAGGATTCACTTCATTGAAATGGAAAGCCTAGACATCTGATTAACAATTTTAAATTAAGGGATACATCAGGTTGGGGGAGATTGGGCAAGATCCATCTAAGGACCTCTTTTGTTACAGTGCACATGAGCCAGGGATTATATTATTCACAGAATTCTGTGAATTTTAATATAAATCCTGTAGATATTACAGCTTAAACACTATACCTACATAGATGTGATGGAGCAGAGAAAGGATGGGGTGAAGCCCTCAGCCCTCTAATAGCATAACTAAAGAAGGCACGTCTGCGAGATCAAGGTCTGTCTCCAGATGCAGGCATAATTTTATCACATGGAATTGCCACTATTTAGACAATCTGTACCACGTAACCTTTAGGTTTAAATAGCAGTCCCATCCTGCAATGCATGATTCCTAGGCCCAACAGTGGGTGGACCTGAATGTGAAAATACATTGTTCTCAGTATTTCTTTTTGACATCTTCTTGTGGTCTATGACTAGCTGGTTGTGGAGATGGAGCTATGCTGGTGCCATTATTAAGATTGGCTTCTGTTCTATGCATGGAGCTGAAGCCTGTGTTTTGACAGATTTCTCCATCCTCACCTGAAGTGACTTTTTCCTTATGCTACACTGATTACTAATCAATATATTTTATATGGGACACAATTTATCATGAGTACATATAGTCCTAAATATCCTTTGCCAAAAGCCTACCACATTCTTTCCCTCTCTCTCCCTTCCCTTCTTTCTCATACCATGACTATAATATACACACACATGCACAGTATTTTAAGACACTTAAACTCTGCACATAGCCAGTATGTCTTACTGTAGCCTAATTTCACCAAAAATTATTCCTCAGGTAAGGCCTAATGTGGACCAAAACAGAAACGGTATAGCATTTCCTCAAATTCTCTTATGCTTATCTATCAATATCTTCCCAAATGGGGTCTATTTACCCAAAACATTCAAAGTGATAGTTGCCTCTTCAAGCTCTCCAAGAAAAGAATACCTCTGTGACTTATATGAGCAATCAAAAGTAACCCAAGCAACTCAGTGTTCACATATATAATACAAAATTCTCATGGAACACATTAATTGACTGATTTAAAAGAAATCTTAAAAGGAAAAAAAACCCTGTCAAGTAAATTTAATTAATGAGTGGATTTGAGAAAACTGATCTGCTTCTGGGCATTCCACAAGCAGAAGAAGAGGCTAAATTAGTTCATCTTGTAAATTACTTGCCGCAAATTACTCATTGCTTATTATTACATTCACTTTATATTCCATCCAGCCACAAGCACTTCTCTTCCAAAAATGTGTTAAAATGCCAGGCAGTAGACCCCAACAGTAGGAACCCCCATCCCTCACCACACTATGGTCTTTGCTGTCCCACACATAAAATGTAAAAGTCAATGGGAATTTGACCTACAATGAAAATACATCATGCATGTTCCATCTCTAATCCCAATAATTTCTCTCAGCAGAAACTGCCACTTGGAGCTTTCCATGGACATTTCTGTGAATTGTGGTTTTCAGCATGTCTGAGTGGGACTGAACTCAAGCAAGTATAATACCCGAGCAAAGGGAGGCGGTGAGGTATACACACTATAATAAACCTTTGGGGATTGTGTGTGTACACACATATGTGTGTTATATTGCACACACTGTCCAGTCAATCATCTTCCAGTCAGGGAAGTTTGGGGCTGTTAAATGATACTGTTTCTGGGATTAGTGTTCAGACAATCCCTTTTCACTCTGTTATAACTTCCCATCTCGAACTGATATTAAATTCCATTTATCATGATCAATGTCAAGATCTATATCATTTTAAGTAGCATCGTCTATATAAACACACCCCAATATCTCTCTGTCTGCAGTACCATTAACAGTATTGATTGCTCTATATTCTCCGAATCGAAGATAACTGATAGATACCTTCCTGTGGGGAAAGGCATCCTCAAGAGAACTAAATGTGTTCTGAATAACACTTGAAGGAGATAAGATTAAATACTCAGCAAGAGTAATGGTTAAGCCAGACTGCCATTTTCATTTCCAGAATTTAATCAAAAGAGGATGCGTGTCTTCTTGTTGTCCAATGTTTTATTGTTTAAGCAGGCTCCCAACATAGAAAGAAATGGAAGGTCATTAAGATTTTTTTCAGGGAAAAAAATGTCTCTGCTCAACCCTCAGCAACAGAGGAGCTGATAGAAGCGGCGATCAGAAGATGTATGCTGAGGATAGTTGGTTTTTCATAGGTCATTTTTTTTCTCAAACCTAACAAAATACATACAAAGGTATTGGGAAAATTATGACAACTTCCACTATAGTGCCCAAAGGGTTATTTCTGAGCATCGCTTATAGGTAATATGTGAGTGCTATTTCTCCTCTACCTTGATTATAAGTCTTATAAGGAGCATGGTCTGGCTGTTAGAGCACAAAATTGAGAGGCAGGAGTCAGCTGCTCTCTGTTCAATAACTCCTTGTTTGTCCTGAGTGGAGGAAAATTTGGCCACTCATTCAGGTTCCTGAATCAAGTAGTCTATTATTCTTCCTACCAATCTGCCAATAACATGAAAGGAAAATAATGACATTTCCTGTATTATTGTGAAAATTGCTATCTGAAGCATCCACCACATTCCAAGCAAAACTACAACTATTATGCCTTTTCTGTATCAGAAGGTAGTGCACTGGCAAAATAGATATGTTTTTAGTTTCTGCAACTATACTCATCTTGGGCATGAGAAATTTCTACAGCACTGAAATGAGATCTCAGTGCTACAGTCAGGAAGAAAAAACATGTAAGATACACTCTGGCTTCAGTACCCAGACAGTCTATTAGCAGAACTTGCTTCCTGGCATCAGGGAAGTCATCCACATTAATGGCAAGAACAAGAAATCAGTCTGAAAAAAGGCAGGACATAAAGCGGTAAATGAAAAAAAGGGAAGGGGAAACAACCTGGGAAATATGCTTGTGTTTTTGAGGCACAGTTCTGGCCTGCAAATGGGAGCCTGCATTCTGTGTTCTGTCCAGGGGCCTTATCTTGTTTGGAAACTACCTGTTTGTAATCATATCATGTATTATAGTTTCTACGTTCTTCCAGGATTCTGCTGGGCCAGAAACAGTGATCAAGAATAATTCTCTCATGGCATTTTGCTATTTCCACTTCTAGCTAAAACCCCGACATACAGTCACACACACACACGAAATAACATAAAATAGCAAAAATTTGGCTCCCTTTCAAAATGACTGTATTTACACATGTAACAGGTGTACTCATGCAATGGATCCCTGAATTTTGCCTCAATTTTGAAAAATAAACTGTTCATGTACTGGCTGAATCCAGAATTCTAAATACATGGATTCAGAAGGTGTTTCTCCTAAAAAGTTGTGATTTGTTGAACAATAGAGCCACTCACATGGGAAATGCACACCCTGTGTCATACACTGGTTCCACTTCACATTCAGCCTCATGTGCCTGGTTGTGTAGGATGGGGAAATACAGGTGGATGCTTGAACATAGAATCACAACTTCTGTTCTTCAGTGACTTTTTGTCTTGCTCTTGGGTGCACGTAATGACTGCACCCTAGTTGCTGGTGGCAAAATTTCAGGGAACAAGCACAGCTATCTTGCAAGCAAATGCAGTTTGTGAATTGTTTCTTATTGATATAAGAACATGTTTGCTCATCTTGCTTTATCATATGGCCTCAGTGATCACCTTTAGACAAACTGCGATCTCATCTCCAAGGTTTCATATGTCAAGAACAACTCCTCCCAGCACCCCCACCCCTGTCCTCAGGACAGTGACAAAGGCATCACCCCTGCTAATAAAATAATTTAGGATGACCCAAAATCCAGGCTGGGGAGCATTAAAACAAAGTCCATGATAGAGCCAACAGCAAGGGTGAAACTAAAGAGCTTCTGAGTCTTGAGCACTGTGACATTCTGTTTCTCTAGTGGCCCAAATTCTGCTGTTCTATATATAGATGTAAACAAGCAAATGCAATAAGAGTTGAACTCTAAGTAAATATTCAGTTTGTGTTCATTAATTAGCAATAAACACATTATGTAAATTTGGGTATGTAAAGTAGACAAGTCCCTTAGACACTTGTCAAGTTACTGATACCGCCCTCCGAAAGTTCTGACGCCCCTCAGGTAGTGCCTCCCATGTTTAGGTTCATATCTATCTCAGTCCACTTTAAGAAAAATATGGCTTCATTGTACATGATAAAAATATGAGCTGAAAGACCTTGTGATACAGACTGTATGTTTTTCCCATCAGCATTATGCCAGTCTGTTTTGTGAGACTCAGATTTGCAGAGCCGCTGCTTGGATTGTAACAGGCATTCCCATTAGCAAAACCTGCTGCTTTTCTTGAGGGGTGTGCATTTTTTACAACTCCTGTGTGAAAACAGTTACTTTTGTTGAGCCACATTTTATCCTCAGGTATATCTGTGGGAACTCCTTGACTTTGACTAAAGAAAGAATCTACCTACATCTGTCCTGTGACATTTTTTTTAAGTTGGATGGAGAAGTATTGTGCAACTAGCAAGGGAGATTCAGGACACTTGGTGAATAATTATGCTTAACTCTGAATCTTATGCCTCTGTGTTTACCCAGTATAACCATAAATACATGTTTGGAGTTGCATATGAAATGACTACTTGTATACTTTAAAAGTTTGTTGCCTGAGCTCAACATTTCTAGGTCCTTGACAAGTTTAAAATCTCTCCCACTCCCGCCCCAACTCCACCTAATGCCCCTAAAATATATATACAAGAGAAAGGAAAGAGACACATTCAGCACGTGTTATTTTTGTCTTTGTTCTTGGTTTCTTATAATGGTCCTCTCCCTTCCTGTCTTGCCTCCAAGCTCATCTTTTCCATGCAATCTTTCAGAGCATTACTGGGAAGTGAAAAAGTTGCAGGATGTCAAAAATCTCACACCCTTTCCCTTTCTAAATGTTAATGTCTCCCATATTGTAGATTATGGAGGGAAGGAGTAGAGGGCCTTCCCATGTTTTAGCTCCAAAAGCAAAGCCATTAGGATACTCACCCATACTCTGGCTCCCTCCTCACTGAGAAGGGTTTAGAAAGTACAACTCTTCAACTTCCTAGCACAGTGATCTAATCACCAGATTAGGTCTTAACTAGACCCTTTTCTAGCACGTCTTCTGGAATTAGTACAGGATCAGGAAGACAAGGAAAAGATAAAGAGTATATGGTTCAAATGAGATGGATGTTGCTTTAAAAGGAAGTAGGCCCTGGCTTCCAGTCTGGACCCTCATGACCAATGGAGCAGAAACTTCCCCAGAGCTCTCCATTCATTTTATCAAATGAATATTAATTGCATGGTATAATGGCTCAACTTCAAGAAGCAGCCTAAAAAAGGGACTAAGTAGAGGGTGACTGGTTGCCTCACAATTAAAGCGCTGTGTTAGGTCAAAAAGACACAGGTTCAAAGCCTTCCTTGGATAAAGGGAACCTGGGTCTCCTACATCTTAGACAACAGCCCCAATCTCCAAAACATGGGAAGGCTGCCTTTTTCCTCCTGTGGGTATTTATTTTTGGTGTGTACAGAGCTGTATACCTGCCTGGCTGGAGAACAGCCTGAGTGTGCACAGAAGCCTTGTAGATGCTTACTTATCCACACTGCTCATGGGGTAGGATGGCAAACTATACATAAGTGCCAAAAATCAGTTATGCAGCTGGGTAGCTGCCATTTGAACATAAAGTGAAATTGGATTGCACCATAACTGTGTCCTGGCTTCTACTTGCGTGGCATTTCAGCACATCATGGTCCACAAACCACCCCTGCCAGATGGCAAATTCCTATTATTCTCACTTGACATATGGGAAACTGAGGCACACCGAAGCCAAGTGCTTCCCCCAAGGCCACCCAGGAAATTTATAATTGGAGCAAGAAACTGAACATAGGTGTCCTAACCCCCCAAAGAGTGCCCCAACTCCCTGGGTCATCATCCTACTCAATAAGATTGTTGTATCATTCCAAAGTTGTAGCAGTCATCTTTGACCCAGTGCCCAGCAGTGCATCTTGGGGGCATGGGCCGAGTAGAATGCTGCTCCCTGCCAGGGATTTAGGTAATAGAGTGCAGAGCTCTGCACCCAATACCACTCCTGGGAAGGAGGGGAGGGGAGCAAATACCAAGTGTATTTCCCATGGAGTCCACACCAGGAGGCTGTTGCCACCCAAGTTGATGCTGCTACAATAAACCATGGTAGAGATCATCCTCGATTCAGGGAACTGCCACCACCAGTCCTTACAGCATCTGTTGCCTTCAGTGTGCAGAGAGTCAGGTAGATACGACTTCCCTTCCCCTCATCCCCACTCTACAATGGTTGGCTATCCCAACCCCTGCCCCCAGGCACTGAATGATCTTCCTATACCTCTGCTTGGAGCAGAGGATGCTCAGTGCATTGCAAGACAGAGACTTTCTGCATTGCCAAGAGTGTAGCTGTTTGTTCCCTGCTCTGAAAGCAGTCTGCATGCATTTGTGAGTATAGCAGTGACTCAGCATGACTGCTGCATCTTTTTGGCCTTGGCTTGCCTTTTAAAATAAATGGAAAACACCTCAAAATCTGAACAGACTCTAACATAAGCTCTATTAGGGAGCTTACCTTAAGGATTTCTTCTTCCTGAGCAGAACATCAAATTAAAATCATCCATAATGACTTACACAAAGTAAATGTGTCAATAAAATCAAACACATCTCCCATCTTATGGGACACTAGGGACCAACTCATGTCAGGCAGACACAGATCTGTGAAGGGAAAAGATGTAAGAGTTGCATCTAATTTGGAGCAACTCCAGAAGGGACAGTCATCTCAGCTTCCCACTGTGCAGAAGGGAGAGAAGGGGGCTAGGAACCCTGCATCATCCTTTAGATGCTGCAGCCTTCTCTTCCTGGATGTGGGAACGCCAGCAAGAATGAGAAAAGGAACAAGAACAAGAGCCTGGGCCAAAGGAAGGTGGTGGGAGAAGACAAGGGGTGCATTTGAACTTCCTCCATGTGTCCCAACTTCCTCCATGCTCCTGTGGCAAGGACTTCTGTGATATTTGGCCGCTGTGCAGAATGCAGGAGAGGGGAAGCTGAACTGTGCCCTTGTTTATCTTGCTCCTCACCTCTTCCAGAAACTTGGACCCTCAGACACAAAGAGGGACCCAACAAACAGGAGGAACTGGCCCTTCTGCTAAACAGAAATGAATATGATCTTATAGAGATAACGGAGACCTAGTGGGACTCTACCTATGACTGGACCACAGGTATAGATGGCTATGCCTTATACAGGAGGGATTGTGTTGCAAAAAGGGGCGGCAGTGTAGCACTCTTATGTGCAGGGGCAGTACACTTCTCTACAAGCGAAGATTGGCACCCAAGGAGAGCAACTCCCATAAACTGAAGTGCTTGGTCTGCTCCGTGGCACCCACCAGGTCAGGCTGGGGCTGAGTGGCGGTAGTAGAGGGGGCTGGGCTGGGAGCTCTGCTTCCCCAGGCTCAGCAGTGCCTGCCCTGCTGCTGCGGGGCTGCGTGATAGCTGAACAGAGGCACAAGCTAGAGCTGTTCCCCAGCTGCAGCATTGCACTCACCCTGTTCTGCCACGTCCAGAACGTGCCAGCACTGTGCAGCATGGCCCTGCAAGGCTCCATGGTGGCCACGCTGCTCAGCCTGGCCATGATTGTTGATCCATTTCAGATACTTGCGGCAGCAAACAAAGCAGTTCACCTCCACGGGATTAGTAAAATGAAGACCAGAAGTCTCTATGCAGAAATTATTTTCAACCTTTCACCAAACAATATTTCACATGCACTGAAAAAGTTTGGTATTTCAGACAGTGACACTGAAATACTTATTGTTCTGATTGGAGAGAAAGAAAGACCTATAAATTTGGAAGATATGTCTCAAGTAGAAGGCCAGCAGGTTCCCATATATATATAACTGTCTGAAATACCAAATACCAATGCTACACACACACACATTTTAGGCACGATATGTTTCAGTCTTAACACTTGAAAAAACTTCTTCACAGTCAGGGTGTCCAGACTGTGGAATAAGCCCCCTCCAGAGGTGGTGCAATCACCTACCCTGGAAATCTTCAAGAGGAGACTGAACAGTCACTGTGCTGGGGTCACCTGACCCCAGTTGTCTTTCCTGCCTAGTGCAGGAGGGCTGGACCCAATAATCTTGTGAGGTACCTTCCAGCCCCTTACAATCTATGACTTGAAACCCTTCTGGGTTAGATTAGGGGGGGAATGTGGTGAAGGGGATATAACAGTTGGAGCCTATTACAGACCTCCTAACCAAGAGGAAGAGTTTGACCACGAAGTTGCTAGGGAATTGGCAGAGGCTGCACGCTCTCGATGCATGATTGTTATGGCAGACTTTGACTATCCTGACATCTCATGGGAAGAGAACTCAGCCAAATCTGATCGGTTGCGAAGCTTCCTCACTTGTTTTGATGAGTTTTACTTGTCTCAAGAAGTCTACGGGCTGACAAGAGGCAAGGCACTGCTGGATCTGGTACTGGCCAAAGGGGATGATCTAGTGAGCAACCTGAGAATCGAAGGGAAGTTTGGTGACAGTGATTACAAGTTGATCATTTCTCTATCCATCACAAAGCTGACCTCCTGTATCTGAAAAGAGAAGCCTATAAGGGATGGAAGTCAGGTAACACCACCAAGGACAGGTTTTTAGCACTGGCCTACTCTGGACACCTTTAAGATACATTTGGATGCTTATCTTGCTGGAATCATATGAACCCAGCTGACTTCCTACCTTTTGGACAGGGGGCTGAACCCAATGATCTTGTGAGGTCTCTTTCAGCCCTAATTTCTATGAAATCTCTAAAGTCTATGACATCGTCCCAGCAAGTTCTTGCCCCAGTTCTTGGGCAGCACATGCTAAGAAAGGCTCTTGGTGCCATCTCACATATCCCTGCAGAGGCAAGACACAATTTTCATAGCTACACTGTCTCCAATCCACGCCCAGGATTTCTGCTAGAAACATGTCTCTTGCTCACTCAAATCCAAGAAATGAGGTAAAGCAGTAACCTGAAAGCAGCCCTTAGGGAATGCCTAGAATTGTTCTTAGGCTCTCTCTCCTTGGAGTGCTTACCAGCACAGTCTCAAGGCTCCTCTTCACCTCATTTCCAAGATTTTGCACACCTGAAGTAGAATATGGGGTGGGGTATGTTCCCAGGTGCAGCACAAAGGAGTAGACAAGCACAATCTAGCCCTATAAACAGAGCCTCAATTTCTTGCATGTACAGAATGGAAGTACACACAGGAATCTGTTTGTTTAAACATTCTCATCAAGTCATAAATAAAGCCTTTAAAACAAATCTCAGGTTGTTTAGTACAGAAATAGCATCTTAAATGACAAACATCTCAATTCATCCGGAAACTGAAATGCAAAGCAAGTTCCTTGTCACAGCATTTCTTTCAAATTACCTTGCCTCTATGGAAGAAAGTAAACCCTGACAACAAAGCTACAGGAGAAACATTTCCTAGTCTGCTCTTGTCAGACATTCAGATGGATAGATCTGAGAGTCAGTTGTAAATCAGGGTAACACTTTTGACATCACTGGAGCTGAATATTAGAGAATCTGAAGATGTGGCCTCCTAAGGGTGGCCAACTTGCAGCACATGCACCATAAGTGGCACAAACAGCTTTTGTGTCTGGCAAGCGGCAGACTGGGGAGGAGGCAGAGATCACAGCTGCAGATAGGGCTAGCAGAAAGCAGAGCAGCAGGTTGGGCAGGGAGCACACAGCAAGGGTCTGAAAACAAGCAGCAGATCAGGCAGGGGAAGAGGACTGAAGTGAAAAGCAGGGAGGGAGCAAGGCATAATTTGCAGCATGCCCATCAAAAAAAGTTGGCCTCCCTGATTCTAGTGTGATGGTAGTCTTATGTGGCTTGACAGCAGTATTATGTAGAGTTTAGATTATGGTTTGTATGGGATGCTTTGGACAGGGATGATCCTGCCTCAGCCTGGGGTTTGGACTAGATAACCCCTGGAGGTTTCTTCCAGCCCTGCTTCTCTATGACTCTGTGACTGCTTCAGGAAAGGACTGGGGAATAAACTCACCTGAGGATTCAAGTTACTGCAAACTAACACTGTGCAGCGATTCCAGAGCAAACACATGGGCTCTTAGCATTTAAGCCTATTCAGTAGAAAGCCCCCAGAAGAAAATTGTTTCCCATTTTAAAAATGCATTCTTCTAAGGCAGATAGTCGTTTTGTACTCTTGTTTAAATGAAGGGAACAAATAAAGTCTTGGTCAGCAGGATGCATTTGTATCATGCCGCTTATCCAGTAAATGGGCAATTGTGGAAAATGGCACTTAGTGAAGTAAATGAAGGATGTGGAGAGATTTAGCAACAGACAAAACTGGTCATTTACAACAGTTACAGATTTTGTGAATTTATAGCTGATCGAAATCAGTTCACATAAATGAAAAATAGCTAGGTGTGAAAAAGATCAATTCAGTGCCATCAGTATGGCATATTTGGGCATGGCTTGGCTTCTTTTGGAGTCACCTAGAATTTTACTGTTGACTTGAATAGCAACAAGACCAGGCCTTTCAGGAAGGCAAAAAGAAATCAGGTGAGAGTTGACTAAATGATAATATGGACAAATGTACCCTTTAACCACTTGAAACCAGGGGAGCTGCCACTCTGGGGTTCATGTCAGCTGTTATTCTGATAGGTCTGCATAAATCTATGGTGATATAAAGTGGATGAATGACTAAAACATTAACCTGAGTGAAGTAGGTTTAAAGTTGGATCAATGTTGCTACACTTGTATTGCTACAGAAGCAGGCAAGGCAAGCCTAGTGGTTATAGTGTAACACACACACGTATCTGCAGCAAAAGAAAGTAGAAAATCATCTTAATCAGGGGGCTGGACAAGGCAGGATCATCCCTGACTAAATGATCCCAGCCAAGTATCCATATAGCCCTGCTCCTGAATATGTCCAAAGATAGAGATTCTACAATTTCTCTAGGTAGCCTGTTCCAGTGTTTGACCACCCTCATATTCATAAAATTCTTCCTCATCTCTAACCTAAATTTCCCCTGCTGTAGCTTTGGGCTATTGCTCCTAGTCCTGTCCCCTACAGCCATAGAAAAAAGCCCACCTCCATCCTCTCTATAATTGTCCTTCAAGTATTTGAAGACTTATCAAATCCCCAACCTTAGTCTTCTCTTTTCCTGACTAAATAACCCTGGTTCTTCCACCCTTTCCTCACAAGTCTTGCCTCCCAGGCCCCTAATCATTTTTGTTGCTCTGTGCTGGACTCTTCCCAAACTGTCCACATCATTTTTGAAGTGTAGGGCCCAAATCTGGACATAGTGCCCCAGGTGAGTCCTCAACAATGTTGAGCAAAGTGGAAGAATCACTCCCCTCAATTAGTAACATACTTGTTAATACAGCCCAGCATGCTGTTAGCTTTTTTGGCAACAAAAGCATACTGCTGTCTCATGATTAACTTATGGTCTACTGCAGGGGTGCTCAACCCTCAGTCAGTAGGCCACATCTGGCTCCCAGAGCCATGTCATTTGTCCTACAGGGCTCCCCACAGGTCTGAAAATTTGGCAGCAGGGCAGTAGCAGCACCCAAATTTGTGGACCCATGGGAAGCCCCAGTCCCTGCGTGCCTGATCTAGTGCACATGATGCTATGGACTCATTCCCAATGCGTGGGATAGGATGAGGGTGGTGTCAGGCCTCAGGGCCTGATCCCAACATGCAGGACCGTATCCTGGCACATGGAGGCAGACATGGGTGGCATAGGCCCAATCCCAGTGCACATGGCTGGGAGTCAGTTGTGCTGGGTCCCAGAGCCTAATGCTTGTGCATGGGCCTGGTATGGGGTCTGATCCTGGTGTGCTGTGGCCAGCAGAGACCACATGGGGACTTATTCAGGCCTAAAGGCTTTTGCATTTGTCCCTGTTGAATCTCATCTGACTGACCATTTATCCAGTCTATTCAGATCATTATGGATCTGAGCCCCACTCTCCTGGAGTATCTGTAACTCCCCCCAGCTTGGTGCCATCCACAAATTCAAACATACACTTTATCCCATCACCCAAATCATTAATGAAGACACATTAAACAATACTGGACCCAGGACAGACCCCTGAGGAAACCCACTTGATCCCTCCTCCCAATCAGACATTGAGGCATTGATGACTACCATTGAACCTGATGATCCAACCACTCATATATTGACCTGTAGTGGTGCTGGTACAATTGTTATGTTGGTCAATACTTTAATTAAAGCAAAATTCTGCACCTAGGCCTGAACTCCTGCACCCAGAGTGGCCAGGATCTTTGGCTGTACAAAGAAAGAAAGAAAGGTTACAGTCCTTAATTAGGTGGGACACTATTACATGGGTGGTAGACTTACCAATAACAGCCCAGCACATCCAGGCTCAGAGAATCTTAATTTTGATTGGTGGAATACACCCACCAATCAGGTAACTGCTGGGATGGGCCTGCCCCACCCTTAGTTGAAGCCTGAACTTTGCTTCAACTTGATTGGTCTGTTTGTAATCCGGGGAAGGAGCCTCCAAAAGGTATAAAAGAAGCAGTACACCCAGCATGCGGCAGGTGCATTGGGGACAGAGGAGAGCGCAGGGCAGAAGAAGAGCTGTGAAGAGTTGCCCAGAGGGCGGAGGCAGTGCCCAGAAGAGCCCCAAGGACTCCCCATGCCAGTCTGACACTCCAGCCCCAGCTGGTGCGCAGCACGGCGCACAGGGCCCAGACCCTGGGAGCCATTCAAGGTAGCTCAGGTCCCAACCCCTGGCTTGAGTCCAGGCTTCCAGTGCATGAGCGGAGCACAGCATTGACCGGGACCCTGGGAGCTGCACTGGGCAGCTCAGGTTCCCATCCCCCTGGCAAGTGGCCAGGCTTTTTCAGTGCACGGACGGTGCACGGTGGGTCTGAGGCCCGGCTCGGGTCTCTAACCCCTGGTAAGCACCAGGGATTGGTTCAGGCTTTGCTGTATGGTGGGTCCCCAATGAGCCAAGACCCTTGGAGCCACTTGAGGCTGCTCAGGTCTGCAAGTGCTAGCATGGGGCCAGCGGCTCGGTGAAGACAACGCTGCACGAAGGGTCTGAGAGCGGACCGAGCCCTGGTGCTGCATAAGGGCCTCCAACCCCCAACAGAAGGTTGAGCCCTCCGGTGCATGCAACAGTGCACAGTGCCCCCAGTGGGCAGTGGCCCAAGGGGAGCCATTGGCCCCGGAGGCCTCACAAGTGAGGAGCAATGGAACTGAGGGGATGCTGACTACCCACAGGATCTCCTCTGGAGCTGTGAGTTACCCAGGGAAAAGTGTCTTTTCCACAGGGAAGTAACACCCCAGCCAGGCCCTCCCAGGTGGGCTATTTTGGGTGGCATCCCTGCCCGGGCCCCAAGGGCAAGAGCACTGGGAGAATCCTCCCCGTCCTACTGGTTGCAGGAATGCAGCCAATGCCCCAGGTTTAGCCTGTGGCCCTGGGAGCTTAAAGAGTTAAAGTTTAGTGTAAGACTGATGTGTCTTATATTTTGGAAGAGTGTACCTTACATTTTGTAATATTGCGCCCTATATTTTGTGTACTTCTATATTTGTGAACTGGTAGTTTAACAGAGTCAATAACCCTGCCTGGGAGATCTGCTGGGATTCCTTGCTATTACTTAACTGTGTTTACCTGTCACTTACCTGAAACCCCAGTGGTGGTAACCCATTATGGAGAATAAGGTTTTTAGTTATATATCTGAATAGATATACTTATATATGTATATACCTGTACATATGTTTATATTTATGTTTATATTTTACCCACTTATGTAAATAACAATACATCTGTATATAGTTAAGTTCCAGATTGTCCTGGCCTGGCTCCTTTGGGACAGGAAAACTGTGAGTAGTCTGCAATTTCATCCATGGCACATCTGCCAACTAACAATTCCCTTCAATTGGAGAAGGGAGTATATACCAGTGTACACACGGGCTACACCTGGAAACACACAAAGAGGCCTGAACTGCAATGCAAACAAACCTCACTTAATGAGCTAGTTGCACAATCTCTTCTGACATAAGTGGACTTAATCTTTTTCATTCCATTTTCTCTGTCTCCTCTCTGCCTCCCCCTATGCAAACCCTTTTGAATCATGTTTTTTTTTCTCCCCAATTGGGAAATTCTTCAGAAATAATTTGGAATCATATTCAGCTGAAATGTTACTATACTTCAAACCTCTGAAATATAAAAAGCAGAGACTTTCCTCCAAGCCTTTGACATCCTTGCAGATTTAGAGAGCTCATGTTGGCTACAGACCTCTCCCTTTTACGGTTTCCCATAAGCCACTTAAAAAGCATGTGGCATGATTCTACTTTTTGAAGAAAAAAAAGTGCATAATCCAGTCTAGCTCCATTGACTTAAATGGAGTTGGTACTGATTTATATTAGGTAAGTGAAAAGAGAATTAAGGCTATGAAAAAGAAAAAGGAAAATAATGAGACAATTACCATAAAATGTATGAGAAAATGCATTCTGCAGATTATAGTAAGGTCCATGTCTTTTTATTGAGATTCATGTTTGATTTACTGAGAGTTTTGCATCTTCCTTGTATTCATTTCCCATTTAGGTTGAACAGGGCAAGTATGATGTTTTTCTGTAGATCTATTGCCCATTAAAGTAATTTCTGAGGATGCCTACCGGGCATTTGTAATCTACAGAGGTAACTGTGGTGCAAAGTGCCAGCCTGAAGTCTCCTGTGACTCTGAAGACACACAGAGCACATCAATGCTGCTGCCATCACACATTGGACAGTACCACCAGCAGTAGTGCCATCCATCCGCTCCTGTTCTTCCTATGACAAATCTAGAAATGGGACAGAGTAGCTGCCCCGAAGGAACAGCCCACCAGTCTCAAACACACCAACAGCAGTGAGGGGAGGGATACCCAAAGGACAGATTTACTGGCCCCTTTCTGGATTAGACACATGCCAGTTAGGAGCTGGTGGGTAGTGTGTACTTTTCAACAGCTTTGCGGAAGCAATATAGACATACCCCTGAGTGTTGGCTGTACAGGATTGCCGATGCACACCCAAACTGTAATTAAAATGGCCCCTGCACATGTTCTACTCAATCTAATAAACAATGGTCCTGTGGGCATTTGAGGGGCTGAAGATTCACCTTTTCAGTGTTTCAGTGTCAACAGTACCTTGTCCACCTGGCACAGACGAACTGCAGATACATTGGAATAGGAGCCCCACACCCTGGCTTTGAAATGAGGGAGTGACTGCCCTCATGTCTTCCTTATCCCACCCACATGGAACCAAACAGCTCAGGCTTTATGGAGGAAAACTAAACTTCACTTGCAAAAAGAATGAAATCCCAATTCATAGTGCATTGGGTTCATACCTCAGATGCTCTGTCAGATTAGCGGAACTATACCAATGATGCCCACTCTTCTGAGACATCCAGCACCCTCACTTTCTCTGAAGACAAAAGGAGTCTTTTGCTCTAGTTTCCCAGTAGGTACAACCACATCTACTGAAAGGGCAATTTCTGAAAAGAAATTGTGTTGGCAGCCTCCATTCAAGTTAGGCAACTTAAAATGAATAAAAACATAAAAAATAAGAGATGTCATGAAAATCTATAACTGAGGGACATCTCTAATTACCCTTTTTAGTGACTAAGATGACTCTGGAGAGTTGGCTTAGACAAAGGACCTTTAGAAATACAAGGAGGCAATTTCCCAGGGGACAAATTGATGCATAGGTATATGGTAGGTATTCCAATTTTTTAGCTCACAGAAGAACAAGCTTTAGATAAATAGACCATTTAGGATCCCTAAGGAAATATGAAAAAGTCAAAGACACAGGCATGATTAGATCTGTGCTTTACTTGTAATGGCAAAAATTTCATCTTCTGTAACCTTTTGAGCAACAGTTTTATGGAGTGATCTGACTGAATGCATCAGCTTACAGAAACTACTGTAAGGAGAACAACTCTGTTCTTTTAATACATATACACGTGTAATAGCACAGCATGCATGTTTTTAATAAGATGCATTCCATGAGTTCTCAGAGTTTACACAACAAGCCCATACAAGGCTCAGATGCAAACTGAGAAATGATACCAAAAGGTGAATATCATTCCTTACAAAGGAAAGAAGTGATTTATAATGTTATGTTTTGGGTCTAGAATGCAGACATCTCCCATCAGTCATCCACAATGTAACTGTTATTTTGGAACTATCTGAAAGCAATACATACTAGAAACTCTGGAAAAAAAAAAGAAAAGTTTTCAGGCCTGCTTAAGGCAAGAACCTAACTACACATTTAGGTATGTGCAAGAAACCTTAATTACAGAAGTACTGAGCACCCAAGATCCAATCAAAAGTCACTGACAGCAATGGAGTTTATAGACTAATGTTTGGCAGCCAGACTTTAACATTTTTTGCCTTTTAAAAAAAGGAAGCCCGTAGTCCACATAAGTTTACAGTTAATATCTACATCCCCCCTTGTATAAAGCTGCATGTTGCCTAGTTTTATATTTAGGATCATTTACCATGCAATATGTTTCTATAAGATACAGCAAACCCTGCAAATTCTATTAGGGAGAGTGCTTACAAAAATGAGTTTCGATTTAAAGAATTTCAAAATGAATAAGTTCTGAGATTCCAAGTGAAACTTTTTGGAAGTTTGAACATCTTAAATTTTTTTTTACCATGGTTTTTGCTTGCTTGCACTTCTTCCTTTCAGTCTTTAACGGATTTTGTTTCATTAGCAATACATGAAACAAATAGCATGCAAGGCTACAATGAATTATGCTTTTTAAACATGCTGTGAGGCCAAAATTATACACGTCATCTGTGCACTTTCTCCCCAAGCCTAATATGGGAGCAGCCCATGAACTTGCGCCCTACCCTGAACCCTCTCACCTCACTCAGTCAGATCTCTTTCCTGAACACACACTATTTCTCCAGTTGCAGGTTCTGTAACACTATTGCATACCACACATTAAACAACCTAGGCTGTCATTTACTTAGGGCTTGATTCAATAGTGCAAGTAAGCAAAACTTGTGTTGTGGTCATTAGGACTTGTGTTTGTATATGGAATGTCCATTTATTTTCCATTTGGACAAACCATTTTCCATTTTCTGAGCAACGACTGAAATGGTTTGTTGCCTCTAACATTTACAGGGTGTTATAAAAACATAAAGTCATAGCTTCAAATATTATAAATCCAGAAAGGACCATTTTCATCATCTAGTGTGACCTGCTTAACATAGGCCAGTGACTTCCCTGAGTTAATGGAATATGTTCAGCAGGTTTACTAGAATGTACAGAGTTGTAACTTATAATGTAAGGTCCTTTGTACTAGAAAGTCAAAGGGAGCAATTTTGGAGAAGTGTGATTGCACCATCCACTCAAAAATAAGGAGGACTGTAGAAACACTGTCTAGCTAGGAGGCAGGTTCTTGCTACTGAACAGCATGGCCAGACAACCTGCCAATGACTATATCCTATCAATCTCAATCCTACGAATGGCCCCCACCTGCTGAGTCCCAGTCAAATCCAAATGGAGGATGACAATTCCATTTCATAGCAATTTTTGAGGAAAACGCTTTTTGAAACAGGTTTTATTAGATTAAACACCTGAACTTTTCAAATTAGATCCTGCTATGAGCACAGGGCCCTAGAGCCCAAAATCAGAGGTATAAAATGGGAAGATTGTACCCAGGGTGGTCCTCTCATCCTTCCCTTCCTCCTCCCCTGTAACTTTTGGCTTCAGTATGTGCTCAAGAGCAGCAACAAGCAGTGGGCACAGGCAGTCTGTGTCATGGAATACAAGGCACTCTGGGAATTGCATGTCTCTAGAGCAGCAGTGGAGTCTGCTGCTGCAGCCGGGAGGTGCGGGGGAGGGAGGGGAACTTTCATCCCATTTTTTTTGTCTGTGTGCACCCTGCACCCCTGCTCCCAGATCTCAAGCCCACTGCCTCTGCTCTTGGATTCCCTTCCTTTCTCATCTCCTGGAGCCTGTGCCCCTATAACTTGCCCCCCTACTCCCACTCTTGCACCCCATAACTCCCCCTCTGCCATCGGAACAGCATGTCCCCCCTGCCAGCAGGCTGTCCCACAGAGTTCGGCCCAAGCAAAAACTCTGCTTGTTATACCACTGGTAGGGACTTGTCGCTGCTTTGCAAAACTACAATTCCCAGAACACTTTGCACAATCTCACACACACTGCCTGCACTGGATGTTACCTGCAGCCAGACAGTGCAGGTAGAATGAAGCATAGGCAGGTAAAGAGTGCCTTGCCCATCCTTCTGGAACTCTTCCCTTAGGTGGCATTGGGGCATTTGCCTTGAATGACTACCCCATATTATGCTACTGCCCAAAATACTTTATTGAAGCCAATACCTCCACATATTTCAAAAACATTGCTACCAGCTCTAGGTCCTGTAAAGCTCTCAACAGATAGTAAGACTACTTTATTCTGGCACAATCCCCAAGAGAGGCCACAATTCTAGATGTTGTCCCATAAAAGTACATGCCATTTACCTATCTGCCTTTCCTGATCCTAGGTGGAGCAATATGTGCCTCCTTGTCTAAGTCAGTTTCTTTTTGCCCTCACCCCTTCCATAAAATCCAGCAGGATAGCAGTAAATTAATAGGCAAATAATTCCTCATCTAAGATTTGCAACACAATTTTCAAGCACATTTTCCTTAGCTTTTCTTTGGGGGAGGGGAGGGAAAATATCACTGAAAAAAATAAACCTCAATAACTGCAAAATAAGGAACCTTGAAGAATTAACAGTCTAAGTGGCAAATAAGTATGAGAGGAGCTGGAAAAGGTATGGGTGCACATATGGCACCAAGAAGGTGTTAAATGACAGAACTTAAAAAATGATTCACAAGATGTTCCCCAAATATTCCAACCCAAAACACAAGCTGTTCATCAGCAGGCCCTTAGAGGAAGTGTCCATGTACAAGAAAGAGACTTTGTTCTTATCTCGCACTAATTCTCTCTCTCTCTCTCTCTCACACACACACACACCCCTAGTTCAGTACAACAACAGAATTAGCTGGCAATGTAAAGCCCAAATCAGGCCATTGGTACTTCATTAGACAAAGCTTTGTGCATTAAAAGAAAATAAAAAGCATGGCTAATATTCAGTATTATTGAGAGTTTACATTTATAAGCCTAAAATGAGAAACACGAAGATGACTGATCCTAATCCACTTCACAAGCTACCATACTCAGGTTTGTGGACCTTCTGGTCATATAAGACAACTCATTTATTACACAGTTTCAGAACACAGAGCAACTGAATTACAAGTGAAGTCAGTAGGTTCTATAAGTATGCAGTAGTTCTGGAAGTCCCAACCTTAGGATTTTACATGACAGAGATAAAGAAGTAGCTTTATATAGTTGGGGGCCTGCATTTTAGTTGATATCAGTCGAGCAGAGTTGTGTTGTTTAATGATTTAAGTATGCATACCTAGAGAATATGATGGGAACCCATTTAATGCGTCTCTTATAGCACTGCTAAAATGCAAAAATGTAGGCATTCAGCCTTCAATTGCCCCTTCTTCTCTGCTCCACACACGTACCTCATAACAGGGTGATCTTGATCTGATGAAAACGTAGGAAGCAGTGGCTGCCTCAGTCCTTATGTTCCTGGTGGCGTCTGGAGCAGCTGGGCAAAGATCCCTGCCTGCTCCTCAGACTGGGGACCCCAGCGTGAGTGGGAGGGGAGAAGTGGGTGGCTGCTCCTCCCCTCCTGCCCAATCTTCGGATGGGCAGGTACAGCTGTCACCAACAATTTCTCCAGACTGGTATAACCCTGGTCTGTAGAAGGTACAGGAGCCTTTCCCCATCACTCAACTCCTCCCAGGACCAGAAGAAGGTAAATAGCAGCTGTTCCCCCTGCCTTCCCCAGACTGGGATGACCCTGGTTTCAGAGGACATGAGGAGTATTTCCCAGTTGCTCAGTAACTCCTAGTCCCCAGGAGAAATCAAATGACTGGGAAGTTTACAGATGTTTGTTCTTCCAGGAGAAACTCTCCCAGAAGCAACTTCTACCAGGCTGTTTCTCCTGGAAGCACCATTTTTGTTCTGGGAGAATATTGTGGTTTCTAATGAGAGAGTTGCAATTCTGCTAGTAGAAATGTAATGCCTATATGTGGTCTATATGTGGAATAGAGGGCATCAACAGGTACATATCTTGCAGGATATAAATTTAATAGAGTACTTTGGATCAAATTCTTACTTAGGCAAATTTCCATAATTTATTTAGTGTCCAAACAAGTCAGGAAGGATCTCCATCTTACAAGCCCCTTTCAACAGACACATTTCTCTCTCTTTTAGAAAGCAAAAGTGAAGTTCTCCCAGGTCCTTCTACAGAGAAAAAAACCTGCCCCACAAAAAGCATTAGAAGTTAGCTTGATGAAAAGTTTGCTACTGAGGTCCCTCTGTTTGGGCCTACCACTGCACTGTCCCCTGTGCATCACTTCGTCACCTCTCAGTTCCCACCTTTCACAAATAAGAACTATTGGACATCTTAATACATGCTCTGGGGTGGAGTGGGGGGGAGGGGAAAGACACTATTTAGAGCAACTCTTGGGAGCTCTAATTAAAGTACATGCAGCATCTCATGTATTTAGCATCCCATGCTTCAAAAAGGTGGTGGGGGATGCTTTATCTAAAGCTCATTCAATGCCCCTATTGCCATTTTGAAGCATGGGAATGCTGAATACATGCAACTCCAAGACTGCAAATTACAGACTCAATTAATAGAGTCTGCTCCAACGTGTTCCATTGATGTGATCTGTTGTATGCAATATAGCCATTTCTGTTGCATTCATTGTCATTTATATCTAGCCATTCCGTATGTACAAGCACTTTGAAGATTGGAGAAGATAGCATTTTACCTGCTGTTACTCTGCTTTCAGCAAATAACAGCAAACAAAAATATGAGTCCAGCCAATAACTCCTTCCAGCAAAGCCTCCTTACTTCATGACCGACTCAGCTCTTTTGCTGAATTTAGAGCAGCAGACAGAAAGAGGAGTGCCCCAACAAAGGACTCAGACACACAAGGCCACAACTTGTTCCTGTACTCCCTCACCTCAGTTGCATTGAGCACAGACAACACTGCCTTGAGAAAATAATAAGATTTACTGACATAGGTTATAGCAGTGGCCTATGAAAATTATTTCAATACACATTATGTAGACCCCAGTTTATTTTAATGAGAAATGATGTCTCAGGAGAGCTACTGCATTTGGGTATGATTATTCTCCCATGCTGGAATAAAGGACTATTTATCAGTAATTGTTTACACCAGCTGTTCATATTAGCAAAGCCTCCAAGGACAAAACTGTGTTTGGGGATCAGCATGCCCTGCCAGAAAATGGTTGTGACAATACCTGCTCTAAAAGGTTAGACAGAGCACAAATGGATGAACAGAAATAATAAATTGGATGATGATGCAGCCAAGGGGGTATGCTCGAGGGCAGATAGGAGGCTACTGCATCCAGGGAGTGTGAATTCTGAGTTGGCTTAGGCCATGCCAAGAGAAAGGCATCTCCATGCAAGTGTGCAGGTTTAAGCTGCCCTGCAACACAAATATAAAATATAAATCCAACACCTCCTAGAGCCTGCTCTCCACACCTGGAAGTTTTTATTTCAATACTATTGATTTGGTAGGGAGGTTGCCCTGGAGGCACATGGGAACATAAGATCTCCCAGATTGCCAATTCAAGACCTCTACTATTGCTGGAAATCACACACATCAGATATTTCTATTTCATCAGCTATTTAATGTCCATCTTTAAATTTAGGCTTATTGTCCTCAGGATTACTACTAGAAGACTATGCCATAACTTCACTGCTCATGTGGTTAGAAGCCCTCATATAGTTTCTAGTGTACATTTATTCATGAACTGCTTATTAGGGCTGTGCAAAGCTTCAGGTGCTGATTTGATTCAGAGGAGATTCGGCCCAATTCAGCAGCTGAATCCGAATTAAATCAGGAGACCAATAAAAAGGTCCAAATCAATTCGAAGCTCTCCAAATTGATTCAGAAAAAATTTGGAGGGCTTCAGAGATTCAGGCAGTCCCCACTTGCTCCTGCAGGGAGCTGGACCCAGACTCCATGCCGGTAAACAGGGGGAGGGGACCATGGGGGGGCCCCCGCCAGGTCCTATCCCCTGCCTGCTCCCCCAGACCCCATGAGAGCCCACTGACCCCCACCTGCTCTCCCAGCCCCCACATGGCTGCCCCACCTGACCTCAGCTCCTGGTTCTTAAAAAAAAAATAGCTCAGCACTCAGCAGCTGCTGCCAGGACAGGGGGGAGGGGTAATCCCCACTGCCTCCCACTGCATGGGGGGCTCTGCCACAAGCCCTCATCCCCCACACCCACTCTCTCAGCCCCGTCAATGGCTTCTCAGCCCGGCCCCACCTCCCGGTTCTTTAAAAAAAAAAAACAGCCCCAAACTCACTGAACTCACTGGCTACTGCAGTGGCCACTGGGGCTTCTGGGGGCTTGTGGCAGAGGCCCCCATGCAGCATGGGGCAGTGGGGAGCAGGGGGGATTGTCCCCTCCCCCCACCACATGGCAGCAGCTGCTGAGTGCCTGGCTTTTTTCTTTTTTTTTTTTAAAGAGCCAGGAGGCTGGGGCCAGGTGGGGCAGCCATTGATGGGGCTGGGAGAGCGGGCAGGGGATGAAGCCTGTTTGCTTTGGAGATTTGGCCAATTCGGTGGCAGCCAAATCTTTGAATCAGATTCAGATTAATCAATTCAAGACAGTGATTTGAATCACCGAATCAAATCACTGTCCTCCGAAATCAGCTGAATCCAAATCCAAAGTGAATACTAGCTGCTTTGCACAGGCCTACTGCTTATGCTTATGCTCCTGTGCCAGCTATTCTCCCACCCAACATTTACCACCTTAATATATACAGACAACAGTCCTATCCCCTCACTTAGCCTTCATTTTGCCAGGCTAAATAAGCCAAGTTCTTTTAGTTTCATCTCACAAGACAGGGAGCCTATTCTATCGGCCATTCTAGCAGCCCCTCTCCACATTTGTACTGTGTTCCCTGGAATACAGAAAGCCAGAACTGTACACAGTTTTCCAAATGAGGCCGCACCAGTGCCTTGTACACTGGTATTAATATTCCCCTATTCAATGGAAATACCTTAATGAGTACATTGTCAGCATCCTAGTACTACATTTGAATTTTTAATGGCTGCATCACAGTGATGGATAATCCTATGATCAACCAGTCCAGCCAGGCCTTTTTCCTAATGATGAATTCTCAGTTTCCAGCAGAAATTCTTATTACATGACCTTGCAATTTGTACTATTACATTTGGTCTCATTTCTATTACTTCAGTCCCAAAGAACATTCAGTTCTTGTGTGACATTCCAATCCTCCTCTGCATTGACAAAACCTCCCAAATATGTGTTATGAGCAATTTCATTAACATGCTCTTTCTTTTGGTGCCAACGTCATTAATAAAAATATTAAGATAAGACATAACCTTGACAAACATCACTGGTAACCTTTGTCAAGTCATATAGTTCCTCTGTCACCATAGCACATTGCCTCCCTATTAGTTAGCTCCTTATCCACAGTGAAATTCTAGAACAAATACCCATTTTCTCCAGTTAAATAAAAATTTCCCATGTAGCAACATATCCTATGTTTTACTGAAGTCTAGATATCATGTTTCTAGCAAAAAAAGGAAATGTAGTAGGTATAATTTGTCTAAGCAAAGAAACATTGGATTAGTTTGGCATGCAATGATCTACCTTTGGTAAACCTCTGCTGCTTTTTATCCTATTTTCCATTTACTTGTATAACTTTAATCTTCTCTTCAAAATCTGTTCTAAAGCTTTGTGTACTACTGAGGTTATACTATGAGATGTGTAGTGTTCTGGTTCATTTTTCCCCTCCCCACGCACCCAATTTTTAATCTATGAGTATATGTAAGGAGGTGCAGGCTCCAGGAGACTCAAACACCAGCAGCAGGTAGACGGCAGTTCATAGGCTGGGAGTCAGCCTAAACTGGTGATTAGTAAATGAGGGTAGAGCCACAGAGAGGCTTAAAAGCTCCAGGAGCAGAGCACAAAAGACGAGAGGGGAGATTGTGATACTGATGGAGAAACACAGCTTGGGTTGCCTTTAAATTCTAAAGAAAGACTGCATGTATCTCTCTGTCATTTGCACACGTTGTTTCATTGTTGGTTTTGTTACTGTGGGACAAGTTTGCCCCATGAAAATAAGATGTCTGGAAAACCCAGAACATAGCTGACTGACCTTGGGAAAGAAGATGGGTGAGTGACCCATTTATAGTACTGTATTGATAGTTTTCTAACAAAATAGCACCACCATTGACTTGGTGGATTTATTAAATATCCTTGCTATCAGGCCTCCAATTTTGTCTATCAATTCTTTCAAAATTCTCAGATGGAGAATATTTACAACCCAAAAACTTGGGCATATTGTGGGGGTTTTTTGAGTTTTGTTTCCACCTTGGGGATGACCATTTCCATTTTCATATACCCTTCTCCCCGTCTTCACTTTGCATCATTCTTATTAAAACTGGAGGAAAAGTATTGATTTCCATTTTTTTTTTTTTTACCTAGAATACTTTTATTTTAACCCCATCCTCATTACACAGTAGCCTCACTTTTTTCCCTGATTCTCTTATTTATATAAATAAAAAATAGAGGAATAACATTTTATATTTTTTCAAGTATTTTTTGTAATTTTTAAGTCACCTTGCCTTTTGGCAAATCAAAAATTATCCCCACATTTTATGACATCCAAAACTGTAGCTTTTAAGACTAGTTCTTTCATATGACCAAGTAGTGTGACCCTGTGAGTCTAAATCCCTTTGGTCTGGGAACTGAGACCTGACCAAACAGTAGAATTCTAATGAGGGATTACTATTTTCATGAATAAAAGCACTGAGTTCAGATCACTATTTTTCTTGATACTGACAAATATCCAGCTGACCAGTGGAAATGCTGAAAATGTCCGCAGCTTCCACATTGTCTATATATCCAACTTATAGTACTACTCAGACAGTGAACAGGTGGTTACAATGCAGAGATTTTCCAAACGAACAGTAAGCTGAAATGTCATTCAAGTCTCCTGCTGTTGAAGACAACCATATCAGATTTATGTCATCAGCCATTTAACATCCATCTTGAAACTTAGCTTGTACCCATGACTTACTGAAAAGCTATGCTAAGACTTTCCCAACCATAGAAATTTAAATTAGCTGATAAATTACACAAGAATGGAAGAGAGAGTGTAAATGTAAAAATATGTATTTGGATGTGCAGGCCAAACAGTGCTAAAAAGAAACAGGCTAGGGATAGATTAGGTGTATTTTCTTTGGCAGGAAATGGACTTGTTTTGGATGCATTTTTTTTCTTTTGAGACTTGGAGAGACTTATTTTAGAAGAAATACTTTTGTAACCACATCTTTATACACACGGGGGACGGGGGGGAAGGAAAAGGGGTGGCCCTTAAAAAATATTGTTCCTCCTTGTGTGAAACTATCTTGAAGAGGCTCCCAAGAGCCTGTGGTTGTGTTAAGCAAAGGCCAGTAGTCTAACTACTGGTGGGGTGAGGTGGCACCAGTCATGGGTGCCAGCTCAGAGGGAGCATCAGAATCACCCCTGGGAGTCTTTGCCACGCCAGGGACAGCCCTGCACTGCCCTGCCTGGCCACAGGAACCAGACAGGACAACACCACGTGATGCAGTGTATCCAGAAGGGCAGTGGAGGATGAGTGGAACAAGCAACAAGCAGAATAGTGATCCCCTTCTTGGGGGCGTTTGCACAGCCCTGAACCAAACATATGTATAGGGTGGGGAAGGAGGAAGTGGGGCACCAGGGTTGGCTCCCAGAGAGCCTGGTTTTCGGGTAGCTGTTTGAGCAGAACTGATGCTGCTACAGCAGAAGCAGTGACAGCAACACCAACAGCCCAGAAAGGTAAGCCTTCCTTTCCCCTAACTCCTGCCCCCGCATTTCCAAAACTTCCCCCTCCCACCCCTCCAGATCTACAGTGGCCAGCTTACTCCGCACCCCTGATGCTCATAGACCTTGCACACCTCTGGCAAAGGCTCATGCTATACAGAATGGATCAGTTCAAACTGCAGTACAATGAGGCAATGCATCCGTCAGATTCCTTGGATCTATCTTGGCACCTCTGACACTCTGCTCACATTAATTAAAGAGAAGCTGGCCATGGGGAGGTTGGTAACAAGCCTGTACTTACAATGGACTAACTTCATGGTGGCAAAATGACAGAGATAGTAGTGTGATAGCAGCTCACATGATTCATTAGAAACTAAACCTTTTTACTAAAGAAGAAAAAAACCCAGAAATTAGCTTCAAACAAATGGTTGCTTAGTAGACTAGTTACAAAATTTCCCCTTCTTTCATTTTGCACAGTGTCACCATAAGTATGACAGAACCAAGATTCTCATCACCTCTCGTGTTTACATAACAGCTCTGTTTTCAATTGCTAGGTGGATTAATGCTTTGCAATAAAATGCAAGGCATTTTCCTTTTAATGAACTATTTGAAGTGTAAAAGTGATTTCCAGAGCTGATCCTCAGAATGACAACTCACAGCCTGGAGTCATTACACAGAAATGTATCACACCTGCCCTTATACCAGGAAAATCAGTTATTTGCCCATAGTTTCCAGTAGAGATTCCCAGCTTCTTCAATCTGTCGCTCTGCTCTGGAGGGATAGTTGTCGTTCAGATCCACCTACTATGTTTACTCAAATATAAGACCACTCTGCATAAGACACCCCTCTCCCCAATAACTATGTTCTATATAGGAAAAAAAAAATTATAAGTTTGTTATAATTTTCCAGGTACAGAATCAAACTATACAAGGTGTTCCTTGAATTTATCCCCTTCCCACTGCTACAGCAGGGAAAATAAATCTGGGGCAGGCAGGGTCATGTGCCCCCCTTTACCTCTGCCTCCCAACTTCTTCCCTATGCAGTCCTTTCCTCACATCCTTACTTTTAGACCTTGCTCTCCCTGAGCATGTGGAAGTAAGAAACAAATTTAAAATACTGACTTTGAAATTAAGATGCCTATAGTAATTTGCATATAGGCAAATTCACCATGAATTGAAAAAGTTGACACTGAGGGGAATTAAGGTAATGGGCACTACATTTTGTTCAGATGGGCTGCATTGATCTTTCCTTGTGGTAGGTTCCCCTCAATATGTTTGCCTATTATGAACCAGTTTTTACAGGCATGCTCAGTGTTGGTTACATTTAATCATCTTCGTAGATGGTTTCTATTACTGAGCACATGCTGCTTCCAGTAGCAATTTAATGATAGGCAATATATTTATTAAGTGGGGTTTTCTTGTATGTGAATATAAGACACGGGGCTTTTTTCCCCTCCATGCTGATTAGTGGGGAAAACCTAGTCTTATATGAGTAAACATGGTGTATGTCAGGCCTTGTCAGAAGTGAGAAGTCTAGCTATAATGCTCCCACAAATCTCAATCTCCTGGATTTCCAGCAGACCAGCTAGGACCTGTCAATAGCCAGTTTGGTATCTAGCCAGTGAGCAGAAAGGAGAATCAGTTAGTCTACTCCAGCTTTGGACCATAAACTTAGGATCAGTAAAACAAGCCCTCACTCAAGTGCTTCCTTTCTTTGTCATTCCTATAGAGGAGGCAAACCTTGAATGGGGTGAGAAGAGCCCCTCAAATCCCAGACAGAGTCTGTATACCTCGTAACAGTTACAGGCCTGTTACATTAAGAGAAAATAAGTACACACCTGAATTCTGTGCAGCTTCTTTATTGCGTTGTGCAGATCCATGGCTCTGTTACCCAAGACTAATCAATTCAATGTGAACTCTCAGCTCAGAATCATTTATGCAATTACAATTACAGTATTCAACTGACTGTTTCCACTGAAATAGAGCTAAAAGGTACAAGGAAAACAGATTCATGCTGCCTGATGTAAACTCAACAGCTACAGAAAGGAATATCTTCTCATTCATGTGTCCAGAAACAAGCTTGCTGCCATGTATAAACATCAAATGTAATTAATCTTTCATTCACAATTCAGCATTACTCACCGTCTAAAAAGCAGAATACGGAATTTACAGTGCAGTGGTTTGATCTGTCATAGAAACATCAGCGTCCTTAAATTAGAGTTCTAAGGGATAGCAGGTTAACTGCTGTTAATGGAGCAGTTCTGTTATTTCAATAACACATCCATTTCAAACACACTGCATAGCCCCAAGGCTTGGTCCAGTTGAATATCAGGCAAATTGCACAGTACCCAGAATTAGGATTGCACACAGAGACATACCTATATGCCGAGTTGGCAGTGGAGTATAGCATGCAGTTGAGGCACATTTCCCAGAATGGAGATCTTTTAAATGGATTCCAGCCTTAAAAGTTGTTGTTTCCCCTTCACTTACACAGGAATTGGGATTAATTATAATCCCCTGCTTGACAGGGGAAAAGAAAAGTCATGTCATTTGGCTTTGTGTTAAAGCCACTGGAATTAAAATAGTTTGCAATGTTTCAGCCAAATTCAGCATGACCATCCGGGTTTTCTTTTATCATGGGCATCCTAAACCTAGCATGAACATTTCCAGGTGGATGAATGAGCTCTGCATGGACTTCTCAGCTAGAGAACTGCTTTGCCATTTTGGTAAGGTTTGTACAGCTTCATGCTTGAATGGATAATGGAACTCCTCAGCCTCTGAACAGCAATCAGAGCTGTTCAAAAACAGAGCCCATCTCTGCTCTCACACTGGTGAGAATCACAAATAAAGCCATTTAAATCAAAATGAGTTACATTCCCATCAAACCAGTGTAAAAGAGATCAGAAAAAACTGTCCTCTGCCAGAAAAAGATGTAGCAAACTGGAAAAGGCTTAATAGTTATTAAGCCTTTGAGAAGACTTGCAATAAGGAGTACATGACCATGCCAGACAGTAGAAAAATTCACTTTTCTGGATGATGAATTGGGAAAGAGCATCAATATTAAATCAGTGGCAGTTTTATCAATCTGCCAGTACTTCATGATGACATGATCCTGTACCCTATAAGTGGGCAACACTTGATGTTAAAATGGAGTTTAGCCTGAATTCAGACTTCAAGATAAGGTCCACATTTATTAACCAACTTGCAAAGAAGAAGGAACTTTTCTTTCACTAAGGATATAGAAAAGTCAGGCTTCAGTTTAACTGGAATGAAAGCTGACAAAAATAAAATAAAATAAAATAAAATAAATAAAAGTATGCAAAAGAAAATAGTCCCAAACAAATTGTTTTTAGTGTCATAGTTTGCACTATAACAGGGGCAGGCAATCATTTTGGCTGGAGGGCCACTTAATGAGTTTTGGTGAACTGTTGAGGGCCACAAGGGTAGTCCTGCCCCTTGATGAGTGCCCTGTCCCCTGGTCACCATCTTGGGACCAGAAGTCCATCCCCTAACCCCTGATCTTTGCCACTGGAAGTCACTCCCCAGAAATATTCCTTTTGGTAGGGGACGTTTGTCATCTTGGAACCAGAAAAAAGCCCAAATCATATACTAAAAGTCAAACACCTATTATAAAATATTTTAATTTTATTACAAAAAATATTTTGTCATGATCTGTGTTTGCACAGCGTATATAGAGATGACTGCATAATAACTAAAAAATTCAGCCTTACTCTTGTATACTGTGTGTGGGGGATGCGAGGTGTGATTGGGATTGAGGGTGTGTGTATGTTGGGTTGTGGGGGGCATGTGTGGAGGGCAATAGGGTATGTGGGAGGTTGTGAGGGCAAGGTGTGGGGTTTGTGGGGTGTCAGGGTTCTAGTGACCCCCACACCAGACACCCCTATGGTGCACAGTCCCCACTGGTGGCAGCTGCAGGTGGGGGTGCTCGTGCCTAACGTAGGTGCTATCATTGGTGGCATGCAGCTCCAGCCAGTGCTGTACATGGCAGGGGAGAAGCACAGCCAGGCCTGCCCCTTCTATCACACGGGGCTCCCTGCAGCACAGATGCAGCTCCTGCACTCACACACCACCAGGGGAAGCCCCGTGTGATGCAGGTGGCTGCCTGAGTTGCTCCCCACAGAGTCCGGGGAATGGCACGGCAGGGAGTGGTGAAGGCAGCTGGCTCCATCATGCAGGGCTTCCCCTGGTGGCATGCAAGTGCGGGAGCTGCCACATGCATATAAACTGCCTTCAAAATGGCTGAAACTGGTTCAAGATAAACCTGGATGGATGTAGTAGCAGACTTAACTGATTTAGGTTAAATTGGTTTATTGAACTTCTGCCCCAGATCCCCTCCCCCTGCATGATAGAGGTGGGTTAGCCTGGCTGTGCTCCTTGCCCCTATATGCAGTGCTGACCGGAGCTGCATGCTGCCAGTGGCAGTGCCTGCTCCACAAAAAAGCACCCCGAGTGCCCAGCCTGCTGCTGCTGATACTGCTAGTGGGGGCTATGTGCCATGGAGGGAATGTGTAGGGGGTTCCCACACACCTCCCCGCTGTTCTCCCTCACACCTACACCCTGTCCAGCCAAGCTCTATGCTCCCACTGCCCCACTGGGCGCAGCCCCAGCCCCATGCTCCACACTACTACTTGGCTGCAGCTCGCTGCTAGCACAACAGGGCAGGTTGGAGGTTGTATATGTGGATGCCCCACTCCCATCCTCCTGGGCAGAAGGACTGGGTGGAGTACAGTTAATTGGCTGGCACCCACAGGCTGGATGAAATAGCCTGGCAGGCCAGATTTGGCCTGTAAGCCATATTTTGCCTGTCCCTTCATTATAATAATACAAAATAAAATAAATAAAAAATGAGAAGTAGCTTTAAAACAACCTTTCATTCTTGAATTATTGAAAATGTCAGGGTTTACTTTTCCTTCTTTCAAATATGCAATTTTGGTGAAATTGTTCTAATTTTGCCAACTATTTTGGTTTCTGGGGGAGTCCATGTTCTGAGAGAAATATGGTTCCCTCAATGTACTACCAACTAGATTTCATTTTTACTGCAGAGAGGCAACTAGTAAAGACAGTATACAGACATATCATATGGCCATTCCGCTAACTTTTCATGCTGGGGGGCAATACTGTGCTCCTCCATGCACTTCCACCCCAACTGGAAACAGTGTGTTTATGCAGCAAGGGTTCTGCAGTACTAGGTTCAGGAGACTGCACCACCCAAAATGCTCAAAGAATCTGATAGGCTTAACACATCAGTAGTGAAAGAGGTAATGTTGTGTAGTCATTATCAAATGACTGGATTTTATAATTTAGCTAATATGAACAATGAAACGTAGGCCATGAGAAAACGAGGGACAGCATGTTATTGTCTATTTACAAAACAGAACCTCTGTGCTTGCATTAGATATGATCTAAAAAAAATAAACTTTTGTTTCAGGGCAGAAACCACTATCTGGATGGGGTTAAGAATAAAAATCTGACATTCTATAATTGTCATACTGCACCTTCCCCTGAAGCAGGTGGCTCTGGTCACCGTCAGAGAATACTGGTGTGGAAACAGCTGAACAGGTCAGAGGACAGGTCAGTTGTTATGAGACTGACTGTCAGAGTGGTGATACAGTTTGGGAAACACTGGGTTATTGAAACCAAGGGCAGACAACTAGAACTTAAAGCAATTCCATCCAGAATGGAAATCTCAGCCTCACTTCCCCTCATGTTTCAATAGGTGACCCAGCACTAATCGTCTTCTGTCTTCCTAGCTGGCACATCTCAAGTCAACATCCTGGATATTACTTTAAAGGAGGTTTTGTACATTTTTTCTTGGGCAGCTGATCCTTACTTACCTTTACATGACACTTCACAAGTCCTGCTGAAAGACAGCTACATGGGCAGAGTATTAGCTGCAGCCTCTCTTTTTTATATGAAGGGATAGCAAATGAGAAAAAATGAACAAACAAAGAAAAAACTGGTATTGCTACTCAGCTGGGCAAGAAAAACAGGTCTTGAACAACTTTAAGCTTCCACAGATGAACAAGAGAAGGATTCCTCTCAATAGGATTGAATTTCATAAAATGCAGCTATAGGGCATTTGTCCTATAGGTTCACCAATAAAACATGCAAAGGATTGCCCATTACTATAGCTACTGTGGGGGCCGAGGGGGAAATCGAGGATCAGGAGTCCTCGGGAACGCTAGCTGGGGTTGCGGCTACGATCCCGTGACGAGAAGATGGGTACTCTCTATCACCGGAGCGGAATTAGGCACAAACGAGACACATATCAATTGGAAAACAGAGGTAGCTTTACTTACACTGTAGAATCGTATACAGCGCAGGCAATCATAGTTACAACGATTCTATTTCCTAATCGGTAATCGAGGAGCTCTTGTAGACCGGATAGCTCAGGTCTAACTCAGGCATGCAACACGGAGGATAGGTCGCAAGGCTTTGCCGACGGGGAGTCGTTGGCAGGTGATCAAGCTGCCGGAGTTCCACTCCAGGGGGAATCGCGGAGTTCTCCAACTAGGGCGGAAATGCCCCTAACCTTTTATACAGCTAGCGAGCCAATTGCCAGCCGCCATGTGGGAATAATTTAGCATCAGCCAATCACATTATGCAAATCTGCATTTCCTCAGCAGGAACTCTATCCACGCCGGAACTCTTCACCATGCCAAGATTTCCCCTGCCTTACCGTGCCTTGTGCTAGAAAGTTCCACTGTCTCGAGGCACTAACTCAAATCAGCTCTGACAGCTACCATAGCCCTCACCCAACCCCTTCTTCAACAACCTGGAAAGAAGACAAATACAAAATGAGTTTTGAATTTAATCATTTAACTATTTCTCCTTTTTCTGCCAGAGTTGGAGATCTTGATTCTTTCTTTAGACAGAAATCATTGCCTCCCTTGCACATGATGGTCATAATAAGTTTGTTAAAAAAAAAAAAAAAAGAATACCGTCTATTAAGCACTGAGCTCTGTTACCCCCTTGAAAATAAGACCAATAATTCTGACACATTCTGTAAGGTGGATGTAGACAAGTGAAGCAATAAAGTGGAAGGATGAATATAAGAGCCTGGAAAAAAAATGGTAGTGGCAGTGTAACTTTATATTAAGGAAAAGGTCAAGATCTCGTAAGAAGCAATTATTCTCTCTACAGTCAAAAGCCTAGTGTTGGAGACTGCTTCCATGAAGACCAAAGGTATTTATAAAGTGAAGATCTGAGATCCCACAAGGCAAAAAGGCATTTGCATGATTCACAGAGACATGAAAAACATGCTCACCAAGATGATTTTCTTAAAACATTCATTTGAAAGCATAAATCATGTACAAAATAAAACCCTTTAAATATCTCCTCCATTTCTAAGTAAACACTACTGACATTTACATTCTACTTATGTACATTCCTCTTACACTTTAGGACAGGAAGTGAAAAATAGTGTAGCTATCATTAACTGTTGTGTAACATTGCTATGCATTGTAAAGCAGCTGCTGGGTTCAGACCTCTCAGTCTTCAAAACAGGCCAATGTATGACAATACCACACACAGTAAAGGACCAACATGAAGAATACTCATTTTGGTAATGCATCACCCCAAAACTGATAGAACAGATACTGAGCATAGTTGGTAGCAAAGATATTGAGATAGCCTAAAATAGCAAAGAACAGGTTAGGGGTTACACAAAGAAGCTAGATACTTTCAGGTCATCAAGGCTGCATGGAATACACCCTATGTACTGAAGAAACTGCCTGAGGTAATTTCAGAGCCACTGGCAACCTTCTTTGAGAGCTCATGGAGGTCAGGTGAGGTCCCAGATGATTGGGAAAGGTCAACTATAGCGCCCATCTTTAAGGAAGAGAAGGAGGAGGATCCATGAAATTACAGTCCAATCATCCTGACCCTCAATACCTGGAAAAATCATGGAGCAGGTCTTCCAGAATATATACTGAATCACCTAGGCTAACTACAGACAGTCAAAAAGCCTGAGGCTGAATTGATTCAATCTTTACAGGTTAGTCTAAGCTGCATAAATTGAACCAATAAGGAAGTCAACAGACATTCACTTTTGATTCTGGAAATTCAGTCACGTGGCTATAGTCAGCCAGAACAGAAGCTGGAGGGATGCTTGAGCACACCTTCCTGCTCACCTGGAGCAAGACAGCTTGGGCTAAGGTTAGTCTGCCTACCCTGTGAAAGGGGGTTTGCAGAGCAGGTGCCAAAGCATGGTGGTATGCTGGAGGACTGTGAATTAACTTGAATCTGGAGGGGATCTGGAGCAGAAGTTCAATAAACCAATTTAACCTAAATCAGTTAAGTCTGCTACTACATCCATCCAGGTTTATCTTGAACCAGTTTCAGCCATTTTGAAGGCAGTTTATATGCACTGAACTTCTGTTGTGTTTCAGATTTAAACTGATTTCTGATCACTTGTACCAGTATGTAATTTCTGTCTCTGGCCCTAGAGGAGAACAAGATGATCAGGAATTACACCATGAATTCACCAAGAGCAAGTCATGCCTGATTAACCTGATTTTCATGTGTGATAAGGTGACAGACTCTGTGAATGGGGAGAGTGCAGTGGTTGTGATATATCTTGACTTTAACAAGACTTTTGACGTTATCTCCCACAATGTTCTTATTAAGCAAAGGAAATACAGATTAGAAAAATGTATCAGAAGGCAGATACAAAAATGGATGGATCATTGTGCTCAATGTGTAGCCATCAATGGCTCAATGTCTAGTTGGAAGAAGGTACCAAATGGGGTTCCCCAGGACTCTGTCCTGGATCTGATATTGTTCAACATCTTCATTAATGAATTGGATGATAGGATTGACTGCACACTTAACAAATCCATGGGTGACACCAAACTGAGTGGCATTCCAGACACTGGATGGCAGAGATAAGATATAAAATTACTTGGATAACCTAGAGAAATGATCTGAAAACAATCAGATTAAATTCAACAAAGGACAGCGAAGTCCTGCACTTGGGATGGAACAATAGTTGCATGCAAAAATACAAATTGGGGAATGACTGACAAGACTGCAGTGATGCAGAAAAAGTCTTTGGGCTTTCAGCAGACCATAAGCTGAATACATGCCAGCCAACAGTGTGCTATTATTCTGGAAAAAGCCAACAACATGCTGAGTTGCATTAAGAGGACTATCTCTCATAAATCAAGAGACGTGATTCTTCCCCTTTAATTGGCTCCAGGTGAGGCCTCACCTGGAGTACTGTGTCCAGTTTTAGACCCCACACTTCAAGAAAAAGGTGGGCAGATTAGAAAAATCCAGCAAAGAGGGACAAAAGTGATTAGAGGCCTGGGAAACATGACTAATGAGGAAAGACTGAAAAAGATAGGGTTATCTAGTCTGGATACAGCTGAGGGGAAGAATCTGATAACAGTCTTCAAATACCTGAAGGGTGATTATAGAAAGGATGGACATAGCTTTTTCTCTGCGGCTGTGGGAGACAAGACTAGGAGCAATGGCCACATACTGAAGCAGAGGAAATTTAGGTTGGATATTTGGAAGAACTTTCTGACTAAACTTTGAAATAAGCTACCTAGAGAAGTTGTGGATTCTCATACTTTCTTCAAAGGAGGTTAGATAGGCACTTGATTGGGATGGTATATCATAGAAGATCTTGCCCTGAGAAGGAGTCTGGACTGGGTTACCTCAGGAGATCCCTTCCAGCCTTACTTTCCCATAGTCTTATGATCTTTCATAACTGAATACAATCTGTTTTAAAAGGATAGCTTATTACTGTGCAAGTTAAACCATTAACAAAACTGGAAAAAATTGACTTCCTGAGTCCAGGAAAGTGAGCTAGAGCTCATGAAAACCCATGAATCTCTGATTTAGCAAGTCTGTAAGATCCACCTCTACCCAGCTTTCTCCATGAAGGGAGCCAGGTTAGATAGGAAGGCCAAGGCCAGAGATCAGAAACAAACATCATGAGACATGGCATAGATGAATGTGTATAATTTATGCCTGCCACATTAGAGGTGGGGTCAAATTCTCTTTCCACTGAAATGAATGGGAGATATGTCACTGATTTTAGTGGTTCAGGGAGCAGGATTTCACTTCTCATTTGTAGTTCCCTTCCCCATCATAGAAGGTATTGCACCAATAGAGACAAGTTACACTTGCCAGTTCCCTGAAGAGCTCATGACAGAAATGTTTCATTAGCCACCAGTGCAGGCAGGCAGATCTGTAAAAGAGACCCTCTTTATGAAGTCTAATGACTGACCAGTGTTACCTGCTGAGACTCCAGGGTACATATACACTGCAAGCAGCCTGGCACAGACTTCTGTGGCAGGACCAGATGATTTGCAATAAACTAAGACCTTTCTGAAAATCTACCCTCTTCCTTGTCTTCCACTCCCACTATATACACATTCCTCAAGCTATTTCAATATCCTCTCCACAGATAAAGCTTATTAGAAAAGCCATTAAGCACTCTTACCTCTCCCACAGATTTCATCTCCACATTCTCAACTCAGTCCAGACAGTCTTCTCTTAATACTGTTCTCTTAAAATTCTATCTAAGAGGAGATTGACAAGTGAAGGCCTGGGCTGTTTGTCTTTTCTCAGTATGCTCTGCCAGAGTTGTAGCTAAAGACTTTTTACCTCCCCAGTAGGGAATGAATATTTCAGAAAACATCAAATGGCTTTCTGTCCTTTTTCCAGTGGAGTAAACTCAGGCTGCACAATGCCTTGAAACCAACACAGCTTGCCAAGAACCAGCTGATCAGCCACAATGCCACTTCCCCATGTGCTCTACAACAATAAAAACCTTGCCGAGACAGAAGTGATCCTAAAGAATTCAGCTTCAGAAGGGAACTCATGTCTCACAGTCAGGCAAATTAAGACCCCTTAGCAAGCTAGACATCCTTGCCATCATCCAGGTAAAACCTGAGGGTGACATAACAAGGTTAACTGCCAAGAGCAGCAGACATGATAAATGCACTGTAAAGCATGCAGCAGACAAGTTTATGGGTCTGGAAAAAACTCCATCTGCCTTCTCAAGTGGTTCCAGCTTCTCATTCATATTAAAGATAATTCTGAACTGTGCTCAACAGCACCGCTAAAACAAATTGCTTCAGGGAGCAGACATCCACTTTCCCAACCTCTGCTTGATGACTTGCAGAGAATAAATAGTGTAGTGCAACTGTCAGGTTAGAAGAGCCAATATCATAAAGGAAATTAACTTGACAAGGAGAAATAATGCACATTTTTTAATCTCCCCAAACATCCTGTTTTTCTGCAGTTATTTACAAACTGCAGAAAACGGCCTAGATTCTCATCCCTATGATCTCACCAGGTCCTGCTCATTAAAACACACAGAGAAAGTGATTTAACTGCATCCAGTGAATACCAGCTCCCTAACCCCCACCCACATACACACATTGATATACTTCCTCAAATGGCAAAGCACAGACTTTTGCTCGTCTGAGAGTCTTTTGTCAGAAGAGCAAGTTGGGTTTGCTAATGAAATCATGGACTTGGTCCTCTGTAAGGTGCCTGCTTTTCTGTGCCAGGCTCAAAACCTGACTAAAACTGTCTGGGCTGGAAAAGTCACTTGGCATGGCTTATACACCCCAAATGACAATAATTAATGGAGTGTCTGAACGCTAAATGAAAAATGTGGCTCAGATGCAATCACACCTGAATATTGTGTTCGGTTCTGGGCACCTTCATTACCAGACAGCTATTAACAAATTGGAGAGAGTTCAGAGAAAAGGAACAAAAAAGTGATTAAAAAGCAGGAGAGATCATTTTATAAGGAAAGATTAAAAGTGCTAAATGGCCTTTGGCTAAGTGACCATGAAAGAGGGTCATATTATTTATCTAAAAGCCTTCTATGGGATGAGTCCAAGCTATCCAAGAGGTCTTCTGTTAGAACAAAGTCCCAAGACAGTCATGTTCCTTGGGAACAATGAAGCAGTCAGTCACAAGAGCAACACTTTGTAGCTGTGGGAAACACAACTTTTTTAACAGCCGTCTGATATGCATGGAATCCAGTACCCAAGAATGGACGTTAGCATGCCTGCATACCTCACCGTACTGAGTGTGGGGCTGATTTCTTCAGCAGATTTCCCTCAGGAATGACAAGAGATAACAATGCACAGGGTAACATTTTGAGAGACACCTGATGTCTAGATTCATAAAATGAATGCAGCTATCTATAATTACCTCTCATTTCAGGAGGGAATTAAGTGCCTGAATCTCTTTGAGGATCTAAGCCCAAGCAATTTAGGAACTTAAGCTAACTTTTGGTGAGACGGGCTCCAGAATGTCTAAGTCACTTTGGAAAATGGAACCTGTACTATGCTTACCAGGCAAACTTATGGCTGTTAGCAGTAATGATCTCAAATGTGCCAGTCTGCTGTGGTGGGGCAAGGGCATTTCCAGAAACAGAAATGTAGCCATGTCTATATGATTCTTTGCATGGGCTAATCACCTCTGCTGAGTATGAGTGCCAATTATCGCAGCCCCCTGGATAGAGCCTTGTCTATGACACTGTGCAGGTGTGGCAGCAGGCTGAATAGAGCAGTGTGGCACCCTTGAGGGCACAGCTGTCAAGTGTGGAGTGCTTCTTGCATATGTCAGTGGTGCTCAACCTTTTTGCCTGGTGGGCCAGATAGAAACTTGTTCTGTCCATGAGCTGGACCCAGCCAGTAGTCCTGACCTGGCACTTGGAGTGGGTGTGCTGGGCCTCATCTGGCCATGCAGACAGAGGCAGAGGACAGCCCAGCCCTTGTTTGGCCCTGTGGAAGAAGGGGGCTTGACCCCGAGTCAAGGGGGCTAGACTTGGCTCCAACCTGGCCCCACGGAAGAAGGGGGCAAGGCCTGCCCCAATCCAGCCATGGTAGGGAGGAGAAGAGCCAGCCATGTGGGGGGGAACAGAGTGCAGCCAGGCTCTAAGCCTGTCCTGCAGGGCTTGGAGTTTGGGAATTGGGCAATGGGGAGGGTAGCCATATTAATCGCCACTCTTCCCCTGCCACCAAATTTCCTGACCCACGAGGAGTCCCACAGGCCAAATGTAATGTAACAACACCATGACTGTTACAGTTCAATGGTTTCACCTAGTCATCCCAGCAAAGCAATCACATGCATAGGTTTGAAAAAATGCCTTATTGAAAACCACCATGAAGAAAACAGCAGCTTAATGAAAGACATGCATTAAATGATAATTAACTAAGACTTCAGCCTGGTTCTATTCCCCTGAATAATTCTATCAATATGCTACCTGTAAGTATTTGTGCTTTAACTTCCACTTATCCCAGAACTCCAAGTAAAAGGTGGTACTAAATTCAACAGAAGAAAGAATTCAGAAGCTGCTTTAACTAACACAGTTCTCATTCTCGTTTCCTAAGTATAACTTAGCTTCTTTTCTCCCTGTTGGTTTTGCTAGATTTGACTGGATTGAAAAGTAAAGCAAAACAAAGCAACACACATGCTCCAGAGAAGACAGATGTCAGAAAAAAGGGCAATGTGTTTGTCAAGAATACCATTTAGAAGCAGAGGTAAAATGTTTTTCTGGACTGCAAATGATATTGTACTGCAGGATGCAATACACTACTGACTATAACATGAAAAAATATGTTATTTTCTATAATATATGCACTGGTATCATGCAAGTCATTTTTGGTATGGTGCTGAAGCAACAAAAACTTTGCAGCACATCCTTGAAATGTGTTAATTTTGGTAGCAGTTAGAAATAAAGGAGGTGAAGAAGTAAGACTGTAGAAGTAAAAGTGAAGAAGTAAACTCAGTCTTATAAGAGGCTAGTGTACTGTTGTCCCATTCACTGACTGGTAGGCCTGTGCGAAGTGGCTAGTATTCGCTTCGGATTCAGATTCGGCCATTTTGGAGGACAGTGATTCGATTTGGTGATTCGAATCACTGTCCTGAATCAATTTGGCTGAATGCGATTTGGAGATTTGGCTGCTGCCAAATCAGCCAGACCAGGTCCATCCCCAACCCAGCAACGGCTGCCCCACCCACCCCAACTCCCAACTCCTTGGGGAAAAAACCCCACTCAGTGGGTGCTGCTGGGTGGGGGACAATCCCTGCTGCCATGGGGGGCTCTGCCACAAGCCCCCCAATCTCCCCATTCGCTCCCCCAGCTCCTCCCATAAGTGCCCCACCTGGGCCAGCTCCAGCCCTATAAGAAAAAAAAACAAACAATAAACCCCCCCCAGACTCACCACTCCTGCTGGCAGGGAACAATCCCCATTGCCCCCTGCTGCATGGGGGACTCCGCATGAGCCCCCTGAAGCCCTGAGGCCGCACCAGGAGATGTGAGTTCCGGGGTTTTTCTCCATTTTTTTTTTCTTAAAGGGCCAGAGCTGGGGCAGGCAGGGCACCTGTGGAGGAGCTGGGGGAGTGAGGGGGGGGGTGGTCAGGGGGCTCATGGCAGAGCCCTCCATGCAGCATGGGGCAGTGGGGGTAGCAAGGATCTCCCACCTGGCAGCATCCTGTGATCACCGGGGCTTTTCTTTAAAGGGCCAGGAGCTGGGGCAGGCAGGGCAGCCATGGAAGTGGTCCCCCCGTGGTGCCCTCTCCCATCCTCCACCCCTAGTACTTACCAGCTCAGAGTCCAGCTCCAGCTCTTTGCTATAGCCACCGGGGACTGCTTGAATCAAAGCTCTCTGAGTCTTCCAAAGAATTGGAGAGCTTTGAATCAATTTGGACCTTTAAATTAGTCCTCTGATTCAATTCAGATTCAGAGATTCGGTCACCGAGTTGGGCCAAATTTCCACCGAACTGAATCACCACCCAAAGCTTCGCATAGCTTTACTGACTGGTAGCTTCATCTGAGAGTACTACAGGTTTGTTTCTATTTGGGGGAAACACTTTGTGATATGTGATGAGGGTATTTTCTAAGTGTCACTAATTTGCTCACAACTCGTATGTGCATTCCATTTCTCAGCACAGTGGCAGAAACAAATCAGCATGCAGCCAATTCTCTCTTCTGGACCCAAATAGGTTCACCGCAAAACACATTCTCCTACTGTCTTTTCACTCAGTTTTCTACCAGCCCCTGAGTCTGAAGTACATGAAACTCCAAGTTCAACACCCTCCTTTTGTCTTTTGTGAGTTCCCATGTGGCTTTAAGTCTCAAGCCCCTTCTCTGTATCTGGCAAGTGATTTCACTAAGCAAATGGTCTTCAATCATGTGCTTTATGCACCCATTTATTTTAAGTATATCTGTTTTCTGCTAACTTCTAATGCTTCTACTTGCAAGCCAGTAACTCCTTTGGCTCCGTTTCTTTTTATTTGGCTACCAAGGTGAAACTTGACATGATTATTCCTACTCCACCACCTACTTTTTAAAAAGTAAATTCAAAACTTGGGTCCATTTTGGCTGCTTTGACCTACAGGTAAAAAAGACTTAGACCTGATTTGAACAGGCCACCTGAGGATGCCCAACGTCTTGATGAACCTCAGGTGGAAAAGAGTTGCCACCCTACCTCCTCATCTCCACTGCAGGAGATTAGCAAAACAAAGGACATCGCTATAGCCCAGTGATTTTGAAATGATCATCTGGGTCATTATAGACCAGGCCAAAGAAGAATATGCCTGTTGCTGTCTGGTAGTGCTGTGCAAAATTTTACTGGGTGTTTCGTTTTAAAGCTGTTTTGATGCGTTTCAAGCTCAAAACAGTGAAATCAAAACAAAACAAGAGCACTTGAAACATTTTGAAAGTTTCAAAATGTTTCAAGTTTCGAAACTGGGCTTGGCTTCAGTGCCAATCCCAGCTGGCAGCAGCAGCCTCCTGTCATCCCATGCAGATCCAGGGGCCCATGCAGATCCACCCCCTGTGAGAATTCTGGCACAGCCTCCAGCCCTCCCAGAGTGAATGAGTCCCCAGATCTGCACAATGGATGACAGCATGCTGTTGCTGCTGGGTGGGGCCAGCAGCAGCACCAATCTTCTTGGCGCTGGGTGCAGGCTGTGCCCAGCGCCAGTCTTAGGCCGTAGGAGCAGCCTCCTGTGATCTGGCAGGAAGATCAGGACCCACCCACACCCCCAGGAGGAGTCTGGCAGAGCCCTACAGCCCCCCTGGGGGTGTGGGCCCCTGGATTTGCTTCCCAGATGACAGGAGGCTGCCACTGCTGGTAAGTGATAGTTTTGCTTGTCAGCGCCTTGAGGTGCAGTTTCTCAGAAACCTCTGCACCTATGTCCATGAAACATGGCAGGCTTTATGCCCTCAGAATGGGCTACCATCTCTGCAAGTTTCATCTGAATCAGTCTAGAACTGACAGTTATGGGCAGTTTTGTGCTTCCCCATTATAGCCTATGGGCAAAACGTTGAAACAGTGTCGAAACAGCGAAACAGTATCAATGAAACAAAATGGAACAGTGTTTTCAAAATGAAATGAAACTCAAAGCAAAAAACTGTCCCATTGAAATGGAAGCCAAAGTGGAATGGTGCTGTTTTGCACAGCCCTACTGTCTGGCTGCTGTCTGGATTGCCCTTAAGCCTCTGTTCTCATTCTGCTTTGAGGTGCCACAGATGCACATAAAACCTGATGGAGGATCTGTCCCTGGGTTTCAAAGAAGAAGGAATGGTAGCTCAGTTTTTTCATTTAAATAGCCAAATCATTTTTAGGGAGAAAGAACAGCCCAGCAATTGGAATGTGAGCCTGCGACACAAGGAAACTGAGGTTCAGTTTCCGCTCTGCCACAAATATCCTGGGTAAATCTAAGCAAGTCACTTAATCTAACTGTGCTTCAATTATCTACCTCTGAAACAGAATAAATTTCCTTATTTACCTCAGAGAGCTGTAGTAAGGATTAAGACATTAAAGATGTTAAGACATTAAAAACTGCAAGTGCTCATCTCACTTTGTTTATATGAGAAAAAGAGCAAGCCCACAAGGTCTGTAATATTTTGATCTTTACATTTTTTTAGATCATTTTCCCTAATGATGGAAGCGGAAAGAGCAGTTTCCACAGGGGAATGCATTGAATGCACCAGAAACCTCAACTCTTTGAGGCAAGGGCCTTGTCTGTGCAATGCCTAGCACAGGATCCCCCATCTTGGTCCATTAGGTGCTACCACAAAAAATATATTACCATAATTGTGGAATAATTTTCTTGTGGGAGAATGCTTTTTCTAGCTAAAGGATATACAGGTTTCCCTCGATTTATGCTGTACATGCATTCCCGGAAAATGGCGCATAAATTGAATTTGCATAAAGCAAACTCACTTTACAATGTAACAAATAGGGATAGGTTCCCAGGGTGGTGAGGGAAAGAGGGAGGAAGGGAGGGAGGCTGGGACTAGGGAAGGGGCAGAGGAAAGGGTGCCACTCCTGGGGCTGCACAAGGCAGGAAAGCAGAGGGAATAGAGAGACACTCACCCCAGCCCAAGTGTGGCAGAGTACCTTTGGGGTGCTTGCCACTTTAGGGCTCTCACAGGCTCTGAGGGGAGCCTGCTTGGAGGAGCACCAGGGGAAACATCCCCCATGTACCATTTAAAGGGGGAAGGTGTGTGGCAGGGTACTGTGGGTGCCTGCCACTTTAAGACTGGGGCCAAGCAGCCAGCAGGTGCTTAATTGAAGCATCCATTTTAGAGCTCTGGCCACCCATATAAACAGGGAAGTTTGCGGCTGGCAGCCCAGGCAGCAACATCACCTGGCTGTGAGGCTCCGTAACATCCTGGAGGTAAGGGAGGAGCACTAGGGGATGGTCAGGAGGCTCCTGGTCCTGGGCATGACCTAAAACTGCACCCTGCCGGGAGTGGGTGGTCTGGTGGGGCTCTCAGTGACACAGGAGCCCCCAGGAAATGCCAGGCCAGTTACCACACCAGTGAAAGGCAAGAAGGGGCACCTTAACCCTAGCGCTCACCTGCAGGTGGGTTTGTGTAATACTGGAGGCAGTTGGGGCCAGGCATGGCTGTGGCCACCTGAGCCCTGTGGGGTGCAAGACCCTGAGAAGTGAGAGTTGGGGGCCAGGCATGGCTGCGGGCACGTGACCCCTGTGGGGTACAAGACCCTGTGGAAAAGTAGTTGGGGCCAGATACAGCTGAGGGCACCTGAGCCCACCAGGGAGGGAGTCCCGTGGCCCCGAGTGAGGGGGCCGAAGATGAGTAGCCCTGAGTGAGGTGGGTGGTGTGGAGCCCCAGTGAGGGGGTGGAGTTGAGGAGTCCCAGTGAAGGGGTAGAAGAACCAGAGGGCTGAGGGCCCAGTACATTTATATACACAGAGTTGCCTCCACAAGGGGCCAGCACAAGCTTAGACCCGGTCGGGTAATTGGCCGGCCACTACCCTGATGAGGGTCATGGGAGAGGCCCAAAAGACGGTACATCTGCCACCCAAGGAATGGATTAGCTAAGCCTATGGCCTAAGGGGCCTGCTCCAAGAGGGAGCAAGGTATCATGCACCAACGACTCATGCAAGAGACCCTGTGAGAGAGGATGGAGTGTGAGAGGCCCTAGTGAGAGGAAGGCTGTATGAACATGTGTGTGTGACTGAGGCCTGACAACGAGGCCTAAGCTTGGTCCAGCCATAGGCCAGGAGTATTGTAACATCTGGATGCCATCTGCGAGGCATGGGTTGCGGTGTAGGGGAGGTACGGAGCCGCAGATAGCACTCCCTGGCATTGGGGCAAGAATGGGCAGCCTCCCACCTTAATTAACATCATAATTAATTAAGAACAACGCATGGCAGGTGCATCAGGTGGGTGGCGTGCCCAGAGGCAAGTGGGGAATCTAGCACTGAGGCTAGGTGGGGAGCCTCACGTTGCCATACCCCGCTTCAGTGGCCCCGGAAGCAGCCAGTGCCAGCTGCCTGCAGCTGCTGGGGTGTACCGTGCTCTGCCTGTACCCACTCACCTCTGCTCATGGGCTGTGCTGTGCCCTAGTGCAGGCAGCTGGTGTCGGCTGCTCCTAGGGCCGCCGCAGCTGTGGCTGGGATGAGTGGGGCCATGGCCCTTTCCCCTTCCCCCATAGACTTATCTGCTTTGGCAGGGCGGGGGCATCTATGCTGATCACATATGAGTGAAGTTACCTTCCATATAACAAATTATGGGTCTACATATGCTCATTACATGAGAGCAAATTCGCATATAAAGAACCTGCATAAATTGAGGCAAACCTGTACTGTCTGGTAAAAAGAAATTAGACCTTACACAACATTGAGGTGCTTCTTGCCAAATAACCAGCTGCTCAGTAGGACAAGTAATGTCTCAGGTATATTCAGGTCAGAAGCAACTTCCACCTGAGACTTCAAGGGATCATCCGAGTTTTGCATTTGTCATCAGAGTTTTATGAAGGAAAATGTTTTATGAAGGAAAAAATTTTACTTCCACAGCACTCTTCCATGAAACTACCAGATTGTTTCAAACATATAAATCCATTATTTTTCCAGATTAAGCCCCCTTTAAAAAAAGTTTTGGAGGTTTTTGTTTTTTTGTAAATAGCTGAAAGGGATGCATGTGCTATGTATTTGGGATAGAAAGACAAAACTTAAAATGTAGGCTAGCACCAGTAGGTGACCTATATTTTGTTTTAATAATAAAAAAAATGTGTATATTGATTATTTTAAAATATCACTTTTAAATTAATCTATTTGGTATCTTTCTGTCTGTGACTCTATTTCTTCTGCCTCTAGCCCCACACACAGGGAATCCAAGTGGAACATGCACCCAACAATGTTGAAATTAGCAACAAATGTATACAACCTGTAGTTAAAAATCCCAGAATGCAAGCACTGATAAAAGTATGGTTGAAGTACAAAGCCACCTTTTTAAAATCTGAAAGGGTATAATTATGGGAATTACAGAAGTAAGAGAAAGCGGCATATCTGAAATGTTAATACAATACTGTAGCAAAGCTCAGGAGTGGGACTGTCATTTAATTTAGTATAATATAACGTGTAATTTCCTAGGCTCACTAATTTTGTGGAGAATTTTCCTTCGTGTGCGTGTGGACATTTTCCAAGGGAAACAATAAGGATGAGTTCTTAGTTTGTAAAATGAATAGCAAAATGTGTTGCTTTGAATTTTATGGTGTGAAAGAATATAAACACATATAATATTCTCTTAAATAAGGTACGGGTACAATAAAGAATATTTTAGCAGCACCAAAATGGAACGGTTTAATTGACCTGGGAATGACTGTGCATACTTGACCATGGTACTTGTCACAATGGAAATATGGGTCATTACATGACATTTCTTGTCCCAGGTCCTAATCCTGAAAAAAAATTACCTTAAGCACACACCCAGCTTTATACATTATGAGGAGTCTTACCTCACCGGGCACATCCAGACGAGTGCACACATGCACTTTGCAGTGCCTCAAAACCTTTCGAGGCACCACAAAACACATGCAGCACATGCAGCCAAAATTAAATACCAGGAAATCCTGGTATCTATAAAAAAGAAAACAGTTTACAGAGAACAAGGTAGTGAGCATGGCTGCTGTGTGCACCCCCCAAACTGGAGGCTGGCTGCCCAGAGCTATGCCCAGTCTCCTCTATCCCATCCGGGGCAATTTGCCATATATCAGAGCACATGTGCAGGGGTGTTCCCCTAGGACAAGTAGCAGCAGCACAACTATGTTCCACTGCTGTTTGTCCATGGGAAATGCAGGTGCGCACTCATCTGGATGTCCCCATTCAGTCAAAATTCAATGACTTTGAGCCAAACTGCTTACTGGGCTACTGCAGTTAAGGCCTGGCAGTTTGTATAGACAATCATGCACACAGAAGGGATTTGGCTACCATCATGTTTGTTGACTTTGGATTGACCGCTCTATTGAATGTCTAGGTAATTATTTCCATCTGGGCCAGCTTAAGACGGCTTTAGACACAAGCGTAGAATAGGACTTGAGAGGAATAAGCTCGTTACCTGAGGGCACTTTTACACACGCTCTGGGAGTGGGGGGCCAGAACTTTAATTAGAGCGGCTCTGAGAGCCACTCTAATTAAAGCATCACCGCATCTCCTCTATCGGCATCCCCTCACTTAAAAATGGTGGCGGGGGTGTTTGAATTAAAGCTCATTCAACAAGCTTTAGTTCAAGCACCCCCGCCAGTATTTTTAAGTGCAGAGATGCTGATATGCAAGATGCAGGTGACAATTGTCATGCTCCAGCAGACTCTATTAATCAAGTCTGCTCTGATGCGCTGGATTTCCAGTGTGTCGAAGCAGCCTACGCGCTCATGTATAGGCACCCTGAGGTTCTAAGGGGAAAGCTAAAAGTTTGATAATTTGTTTTTACATGTTCTCCTGTACAGTAAGGAAAAGACTATTGTTCCTATAGAATGTGATCCAATCCACTAGGAGTTAAGTTAAACATGTTCTTAAGCTTTTTCAGGATCAGACTCAAGGGCTTGATTCTTCCCTGGAAGTCAGTGGCAAAGCTACCACAGAAGTCACTGGGAACAGAATAAGGCCCTACACCATCAACCTTGAGGACAAGGTAGTGAGATATTACTGACCTTATACACTTCATCCTCACACACAACAATTTCACTTTTAATAGTCAACACTTCCTCCAGATGATGGGAACAGCTATGGGCACTAAAATGGCCCCACAGTATGCCAACCTTTTTATGAGCCACCTGGAAGAAGACTTCCTCAAGAACTGCACCATCAAACCCTTGCTATACTTAAGATATATCGATGACATCTTGGTCATTTGGACTGAAAACCTGCAATCTCTGATTGAGTTCCATCAGAAATTCAACAATCACCATCCCTCCATCCAACTTTCTCTAGAATACTCGAGCACCAGCATCTCCTTTTTAGACACGATGATCAGTATCCAGAATGATAAAATACAGACCATGTTATACAAGAAACCCCCAGACCAACATACATATTTGCACAGAACCAGCAATCACCCTAAACACACCAAAAAAGCTGTGATATACAGCCAAGCCCTCAGATACCACCGCATCTGTACTGAAGAGAACACCCGGGATTGCCACCTCACCAACCTTAAAAGGGCTTTCACCCAGCAAGGATACTCCTCCAGAGAGATAGATCGCACATTTGAAAGAGCCACCCGGATACCACATGAAGAACTGCTGCACTACAGAAGAAAACCCCCCACAAATCGCACACCGCTGGTTATGACGCATCACCCCTCCCTTGAACCTGTACAGAAAATCCTCAAACAATTGCAACCCATACTAGAAAGAGACCGTATTCTTAAAAAGATCTTCCCAGAGCCACCCATCCTAGCCTTCAAACAAGCACCGAACCTCGCCAACCTCATCACCAGAAGCAAACTTCCTCAAGCCCAGAACACACCAAAAGGATCCTGACCGTGCCAGGACAAGAAATGCAAAAACCTGCCAACACATCTCCACCACCCCCACAATTACTACACCCCACAACAGAGCCATCAGCATCCCTTGATCTTACAGGTGCACCTCCAGAAGTGTAATATATCTCATCCAATGCACCAAATGCCCTGATGGAAAATACGTAGGAGAGACCAAACAACAAGTGCACACCAGAATGAACGTACACCAGAAATCTATCAAAGACAGAAATACCCAATTACTGGTGGGGGCAGATTTCTCACAAGAAAACCACTCTCACTCCAAACTCTCAGTCCTGATCCTTAAAGGAAACTTACACAACACTTCCCAGAGACGAGCCTATGAACTCCACTTCATCAACCTCCTGGATACTAAAAATCATGGACTAAATATAGACATTGGATTTATGACACATTATAACCTGCCTGACATCTGACTCCCCAGGTATCTCTCCACTTTCATCCCCCTTCTCTCTCTTCCCCCCCCCCCCACCCCCACCTGTCTCTCACCCATTGACTCCTCAATCTACTTTTGCACTGACTACCTGTCTTGTATGCATACCAGCCCAGCCGCTGGCTTCTTTTACTTTTCATTCCATCCAGGAAGAGCACCCACCAACTGCTGAAACTTCCTTAGCCTGACGAAGGGTTTTTGAACCCGAAAGCTTGCTTAATAACTATTCTCCAACTATTTGGGTTGGTCTAATAAAAGATATCAAATTCACCCAAGGAACCTTGTCTGCCATTGAACTTTATGCACAGTTTCACTGACTTCAGCTCATGCATACATGTTAGCAAGATAGAGTCCATCCTTATTTTAGTCTTTGAACTCTCCAGAAAACCTTATGCTTCAGGGTCTGGAACCTACATGGAATAAGGCAACTCAAAAATGAATTTTATTGGAAACTTTATGAAAATTCCATTTGATTATTCTTGAATTGCCTATTTTTTTCTAATTTCTGAAAGCACTGATAACTCAAAAAAAAGTTTCTAATCATTTGATAACTGTTGTACAAATAATTTTCAAGGTTACATTAGAAAACCTTTCCTTTACAATGTCTGAAGGTCTAGGCACGTTCTTAGTACAAAGGGAAAAAAACCCAGCCATAAATTTCAAAGCTATCTTTTCACCTCTGAGATACTTTCTCCAAGGCTGTAGAAAAACAACCATTTTGCTTCCATTTATACATCAATAAAATGGACATGCTTACCTTCACTTTCAAAAATTTATTATTTTATGTCTAGTCTTTTAGGCTGCTCTACCCCTAGAAAGTGACTATTACTAAAATAAATTTGATATTTTTTGAAGAGATGGCTTATACCAAGTAAAGTTAAAGAAGCATATGCAGTACAAATTTTTCTACCAACTTTAACCTTCTGTAGGTTGAAGTTGCAGCTATTCAGCAGCATAGGGATATGGGCAGGCACCTAGTCACAATTGCAGCCACTTTTTTCCCCTCTGTCACGGCGGGGTCCTATATGAGGGCCGTGATCTCCTTACGGCCCCCTCACCGTGCTAAGTCGGCCCAAGGGCACCCTCAAATTCTCGCCCGCCACGTCTTCGATGGTTAGATAAAGTTGGGAGGCTGCCTTACGACTCCCTGGGCACAGTTAGCTGGGACCTCTGTCCCCGTGTGTTCCCGGACCCCCTGGGGGTCTCCCGGTATGATGGGTGCTCCCCAGGCACCCTAGCCTTATGGGCTACGTGTGGCTCCTACCAACCCCTAATACCATGCCCCAAGCCTCGCAGATGTACTGGACGTTGGTCCGTCAGAATACACGCCCGCTCTCCCGGGCCTCCTCTGATCTAGCCCACTCCGGGCTCTCTCCTCGGGCTCACCGCACTGCTATCCCCTCTCCTCAGGGACAACCGAAGCACCATGCCCTCGTCACTCTCTCCCCGGGTCTAAATTCCCTGGGCCTTCTCTAAAACAACCTGGCCCGCTACGGGACTTCTGGCCGAGCTTCCGGTCCCTTAGGCCCACCGCACGGCTACCCTCTCTGACCCAGGCTCACCGCACTGCTATCCCCTCTCCTCAGGGACAACCGCAGCACCTTGCCTTTCTCCTGGGGCGTTGTACCATTAACCCCTTCTGTCGGGGTCCACCACAGCACCCTACCCCTGTCTGAGGTCTACTGCCGTACTAGCCTATGACTGGGCTCTCTACGCCCATCCCGGGCTTCTCAATAAGGCGCTCCCCCTCTTCGGGGCTCACCGTGCCCACCTTGGGCTTCTCAATAGTCCCCCCCCCTTTCTCTGGGACTCGTTGGGCCCACGCTGGGCTCCTCTAAAGTGTGCTCCCCCTTTCTGGGGCTCGCCACGCCCACACTAGGGCTTCCTAGCAGTGCCCCCTTCTGGGGCTCATCGTGCCCACGCTGGGGCTTCTCCAAAATGCCCCACTCTGGGGCTGGGGTCTACGCACCCCACAAGTTGCGCCCTTCTCAGGCGCTGGGGCCCCCACCCCTCTGGGGGTCCCTATGAGGCCTCCAACCCCTTATAGCCTCACCCTAGCCACCGGTGTAATATCAAAGCCGAACATAAACTCGAGCCTCCTGGCTATAACTCAAACATAAGGCACTGGGCCATAACAACATAAGCCTCCTGGCTGCAATTCAACATCACTGCTCCAGCCTCTGGAGCTCTCACAAGCTATACTTGCTGTTAGGCTTCACCTCGCATCCTAACTGCCAGAGCTCCTGCCCCTCTGACTGCTGGCAGGGAACTACCAGCACTGAGGTGCCCTGCGACACCCTCCTTCTGGTGCCCAAACCAGCATGAAGGCATCCGGTGCTCATGCTCCATTAGCACCACCCTAGCTACAGCACTGTATATATTTTACACATATTAAAAACATTCCACATGTATGCCATATGTACTCTAGAAACAATATACTTACATATCACAAAAAATTCCCACTTACTCTTTTGACTCCCATACACAACATTCATAGGTGTATTAAAATTAGATCAGTTTCTTTTCTTGTTACCATTACAATTGTAAATGCATGATATTAAAAATTCAAAGTTACAGTTCCCACATTAACTATAACTGAGAACCCAGGTAAGACTTTCCTTCTAAGTAATGAGCTTGCAATTGGGAATGCATAACACCACCTCTCTAAAATAAACAAACAAAACCCCACATGTTCCATAGCTACAGGAGTTTGCACTTCCTGTCCTAAATTGGTATATAGCATAATAATGAGCTGCTAAGCAGTTATTGTGTTCCACCTCAGAGAGAACTAAATTTCAATGATTAATTACATTATTCCCTGGGATAAAAAGTATTTTGGCAAACAAGAATGCAATGATTAAGGAGGATAAAATAGCAAGAATTTTTATGTACTTAATGCTTCTCCAGAGAAGAAGTAACCCTTTCCATTCCAGTATCTTTTTCACCAGTCCCTCAACACAGATAGGTAGATTTACTGAACATATGAAGGATCAGATTCTGTTCCACTTATTAGGCATCTAAGTGGACTTAAGTGTCCAAGTGTGATTTTATTTCACTCTATTCAAATCCCTTACAATACATTAAATGCATCTAATTTTCTAACACACTGGATACATCTACTTGTTCATTGATGTACTTTTGCTAATGCGCATTCAATTTAGTACCTCAGGGCATTTGTACACATGCTTGTGCCACAGCACCAGGTGCTTTTAAAAGTGCCCAGTGCTGTGTTGCACATATTTGTATAAACAGTGAAATAAGTGTAAGCACTGAGAAAATGGCAGTGTGCTTTTGAACTAAAACACAAAGGTGTTTTAGTTAAAAAAATGCACTACCACCATTTTCTCAGTGCTGATGTGTATTCTGCTGTTTATATAAACGCATGTGGAGCAGCACCGGGCGCAACACACTAGATTTGTGGCACATTGGAGCAAACAAATGTATGTATATAAAGGCCATCCATTGTGTAGTACTAGAAAAAGGCACATTAGCCTATTTTAAATGTGCACTAGCAAAAACACAGCTTTTCTGTGATGCTTTAATGCACATTCAAATAGGCTAATGCATATTAAAGTACATGTGTAGATGTGCCCCCTGTCATTGTTTTTTAAAAAAAGCAGCGAGGAGGAGGACCCACTCACTGTTTGCATTAAGTGTTTTTCAGGGTCTTGAGCAGAGTGAAGCCGAATCACACTTAGACATGTAAGTCAACTAATAAACCTAATAGTGGAATAAAATTTCACCCTAAAGGCTCATTAATTGGGTTCTTCTTAACAGTTTTTTAGAAGAGGACTAAATCCAACAACCCATTTCCCACATTTCTCTGGCACATCCTGCAAAACATTTCAGACAATGTTATTCCTCTAGGGTTTGCTACAAATGGAACCTACCCACAAAACTCAATGTGATACAAGCAAGCTTTTAATAAGAAAGAGGCATGAAACCCATAAATGAGCTACTTTTCAGGTCTATCTATAGAACACAGGCAAACAAGCCACAGGCCCTGGGTTTCAGTGAATTCAGAAGCAGTTCTTACATCTCCATTTAGAAGCACCATATGAGTTTTCCCTCTTCCCTGCTAAATATCATACAGCAGGCAAAAAAAAATGAGCCCTTCTTCCCTGGTGAATTTAGCAGTACACCATAATTCTTACTCACTGCATTCCTCATGCACATGGAAGGAGACACTTACTCTTCTGCGAAGTCCAGCAACAAGCCTATACTTTGTTTAAGTCTGGACAGAAATTAATTTCACCTACATTGTAACTGGTTGCTCTTTGCACAGGTCAGCTCCAAGAAAGGCTGTTGACATCACTGTCCATTTTGCAAACATATGCCTGGCTTGTCACACTGCCCCTTTTCATTTGAGGGAGAAGCAAAACAGAAAAACTGAAATCAGCAAGGGCTTTATGCCTCAGAGGTATGCAGAATTAACTTTACCCATTGGAGAGCTATGCACTGTGCTAAGGTCAAAAGATATTTGGGCAGCAAAGCATCCTTAACAAGATGCAAGCATTCATGAGATAACGGCAGGAGGACTACAGCAGCTCCTCTTTTATTCTATGTTCTAATGTATTATTTCAGAGGACACTATCACTTCACGATAAAGCTACTTTCATTGTTTATGATGATTAATGTTAATTACTTTTGTACTTTAGGATTTCGCAGAGAACACTCTGGATTCCAATGAATACATTAGTGTCTCACTGCAGTAAACACTCTGCATACAAGTTGGCCTTTGTTATCACAACACAGAGCTGAGGCTGCTTTGCATCTGGTTCTAAGTGATTTTTTTATTCTGGGAGATAAGATTTTTCTATGAATAGCAGGAGCAAATTATTCAAGGACTTTTCACTTTAATTCAGTCATGGGCGGTATTCTAAAGTTTCCATAATGTGCACATAAATTCAGGTCCTTATTAGACTGGCTTAGTATTAAGTATGAAGGCCATGATTCTTGTTTCTTTTGCATTCTTAGGCTTCTTTACTAATATGGGAGTTCACAAGAGAGAGAGAAAAAAAAAACCCTGTCTTTTTCCTAATGATGATTAACATGAATACAATAGCAGAAGTTGAAAGACCTTGACTACCAAAGCTGAATATTTAAAATATATTAGAATAATTATTATTAATCTACCTCTTATCCTTGCCTTCATCTCTTCTCCCAGCTCTCCTCTTGAGAGAATGTGTTTTGCGGGCTTTGTATATAAGGGACCTCAATCAGGCAGCCCAGCCTAAGCTAGTTGCCTAGGCCACCACACCTGTCTTGAGTCTCTGGCTGAGCTAATTAACTGGCTACTTTCCGGGTTGGTGGCTGGGAGTGCCATCCATCTATTTAGCCCCAGTTGTGGCAGTAAACTCCTATGCCAGCCTGAAGTTCTGACCCTGGTCAACTTTGGCAAGTCTCCCAGTGCCTGCCTCAGTTTAGCTCTGTTCCTGGATCCCAACCGGTGGATTATCTCTTGGATTTAGTAATTTGGCTTCATTGTGAAGGTAACTAGCATTGTGAGGATGATCAGCAACATTTTGCTGAAGTGTACGTATACAAAAGAGACACATTTGCACATCTCTCTCGGATAATGCTAAAGAATTCCTTTGAGTTCTGAATTCAGATGAAAGAAAGTCTCAACTTTAAAAGTCTTCCAGTGGAATTGCTCCAGGATATTGCATGGATCTTGTGTCTTTCGACTCCTGCTTCCTGTATTTCTTGCACCATCTGCACCCGTTTTCTCTCTGTTCAGGATTCTCACACTCTGAAACAGCTTTCCTGTTTTTACCATGACCTCTCTTCTCGCTTGCTTATGAGATGACTCCCATCTTGACTGAACCATTGAGGTAGTAAACCAGGGACCTCAGCAGCTGAGCACATGAGTTTGTACAGCCTGAGCTACACACTTAACACTCTGTAGCCAGTGTAATAACAGAATTAGATCCTCTGTGGAATAAGTGGAGAAGAGAAGACATAACACATACTGGCTAATAGGGTACATTGTTACCTGTCTTATTCTGTTGAGTTGCTAACAATTTAGAAGCAATTCATGTTGAGGATGCTATACAACACAGTTGTATTGTACTTGTACCAGATTATCTAAAACTATCCTTACATCAGCAGATGCATGCAAAGAAAAGTAGAACAACAAATGGATGTTGTCTGCAGCTCCTCTCAAGACTCCTTTCCTTTTCTGCCTTCAGTTCTGCTTCTTTAGAAGCACTGTGCATGCCATTTCCCTAAATGCCAGTAATCGAGTTCCTTCCAATTTCCACCCCCTTCTATAGCTTGGTAAAATACTATAGCACTTAGCTCCTCCCTGTTCTTACTACAGCCCCTCCTGGCTTTCCCTTTTGGGCTGTTGCTAAAGTAGGAAGGTCCACAGCTGCAGGCATTGGTGTTCTTTCCCCACTCTGGACAGTCCTGTACATCGTGAGGTTTATCTGTCACTTGCTAGCCACCCCTTCCAAATTGTCTATATTGTTTCCAGCTCTTCTCCTCAACTAGGTGAGGTTTTTGTGCAATGCAGCCATGCTGATTGAGCCATCCTCAGGTATCAGACTGTTTAATATGTTTATCCACTTCAGTGAATGACATTATTTTTCTCCTCCAGTGAGCTCTTGCAATAACCTTGGGATAAACAGAGTGTGTCACCTCTTCACCATCTAGCAATATCCCTGAGTGTCCTATTTCTACAACATTGATCATTCTTCTGAACTAGTGAAAGCATGTGCAATAACTAGACACTGTCGCATCAACCCCAATAATAGATATACAATTATTTTTTCCCAGAGACCAACAGACATAGGGCCACATGTAGACAAAACATTCACAACGATTGCTTTCTTGGTATTTCTTGTTAAATAGGTAATCATGCTGTTATTTAAATAAATGGGAAGAGCCCAATCCATTTCTGTGGAGCAAGCTTTGTCTTGTGCTGGTCTTCCTTCTATCCACCACTCTTAGTCTTACCTCAGACTATTCCCAGGGAGGCTGAATAGTGTTATTTAGGGATTTATGTAATTGGTTTCCCTTGCTTGAGAAAAGAAGAGAGGTAGTGAGATGTCTTTGTCCAAGCCAGGCAGAAGGCAAAGCAGCTTGGTACCTTAAGATCAGGTCATTCAGAGGCATAAGCTTTTGTAAGCAACAATCTACTTCATCAGATGCTAAAGTGGGCTGTTGCCTATGAAAGCTTATGCCTCCCTGAATGAATTGGTGTCTAAGGTGTCATCCTGCCCTTCCTTCTGCCTTGGGGAAAACCAAGATGGTAATTTAAACTTCCATTGATCATGAATTTACCTAAATAGTATGTCTATTTCTGATTAAGCTAAGCAGCATCACCCTAAAATACACCCCATCTATTCACTTTCACTTAGCATGTGCCAAACACTGGAAAAACATGATGCAGTCACTGTTGGGGATCAGGTGTGCTTTTTTGGTGCATCCCCAGCATCGCTCCAGTGGTGACTACGTTTTCACATTTGGCACTCATGGAGCCAAGGAGGATGGGCAAAGCATGTTTTGATGATGATACTTCATAGCATAGTCTGAGGCACTGGAGACAACCTTAAATGACTAAGAGCATAACTCCAATTTTCAAAAGTGGCTTAGGAACTTACGAGCTTAAGTCTCATTGATAGTCAATGGGACTTTAGTTCCTACATTACTTGGGCATTTTGAAAAAATTACCTCCTGTCTCTCTGACAGATGTTAACTAATGATTTTTCAATCCACATTGTCTTTCTAAGATACAACATCTATCAAAGGAATTGTCATAGTTCTGTTTGTTTATACTAGGAAACAATACTGGAATATTGGATGTTGCAGTGTGGAAATTGTTTGGTAAATATTTACCTGGACAGTAATTATTATAAGGAAGTAACTCCACCTTCCTTGCTCAGAAAGTATGTTTTCAAACCTCTGTGAACCATCTAGGACCTACTCAATACCTTGTTAAAGGACTAATTGGAGCTTAGTTGGTGCACAGTGTTTCCATTATGAAGGTATTAATTACTCCTGTGTTGAAAGCTCACAAAGTCCCCCATGCACCCTGAAAATAGAGCTTGAAGGGTACTTAATTGTATGTAACCTATACACTGATCATCTATACTGGAGTGAAATGCAGCGTGCTAAAGAGTAAGCATTGAGTGCTCTTAACATTTCAGCAGTGTCCACAGATCTGTGCGGACCACAATACTGCTGAAAACAAAGACCATTATTTTTTATATAAGCAATGGAAAGCTAAGAAGCTTTAGCTTAACTAGCTAAGAAGCTTTAGCTTAACCTTCTACCCCTTGGTCCTATTCCCCATGACACATGGATGTGATTCACAGAGGTTGATGACCAGGGTTTGGCATGTTATATATGCAGCCACACATTTATTACAAAGTGGATGTGTCTACATGTGCATTAAGGTGCTTTTTCTAATGCACATTAAAATTTAGTACCTCAGATGTGAGGTACTGAAGAAATGCGCATTAGGCTGCCTTAATATGCACTAACAAATGTGCATGGTTTTTAAGTGACAGTGCACAGTAGCCTATTTTGTTGTGCATTAGTGTAATTGCATTTTTTTTACATGACACTTTAAATGCTCAGTAAAATAGCCTACTGCGCATTAAAGCATACATGTAAACACTCCTACAATGTGTGTTGGCAGGGGGAAGCCTTATGGAACTTAAGAGCAACACCATTTTTTAATGCCACAGTATATGCTTTTGTTGCTGTTTTACCAAGTAAAATCACTTTATGCCAGGTAACTTGATGCAAGGCAAGTTGACAGAACTATACTTGCATAGTAGAACACCCAACCTAAAACGCCTGCTGGAGGGGGCAGCTGACACTTTCCACATCAGTGTTAACATCTCTACTTTCCACATAATGTACAGCAGGTATCTTCTTTTCCTTTTCACCTTAGATCAATTACATAAATATTGATAGTTTCCTACAACCCCATCTGTAGATGGGGAAAAATAAGACTAATGGTATTTTACACTTAATAAAGAGGCTTTCATCTTTAACAACAAAAGTCAGTCAGTCAGTCTCTCCTTTTAGAATTAATCTGCACCCTTCTGCCATTATCATGCATGGTGTCACCTTAGTGCAGCTATTGGAAAATCACTAGAGATTAATCAGTTTCCTTATGTTTAAAACAGTGAATATTTCAACTCTAGTCCCAAGCTATAATCATTTCAGCATCACCAAGGAAGCAGTTTTATGGTTTAATAAGGATTTTATACCCACTAACAAGAAGGAAAAAATCCTGAATGTGTTCTAGCTTGGCAGGATCACAAATAACTTCCGATAAGGATGAGCAAAGTGTTTTTAGTGCTCTTATCAGTGCTCCACTTCAACACATCAGCCTTGTTTTGTCAACAGGAATAATTTCATTGAGCCTTGAAAATGCAACTCCAAATGCACAGGCAACATCTTCAATATATTGTGATAGTCACCACATTGCTCCAATGTTTTGTCAGGTAAAAATGTGGTATGAGAGCCTTGAACTTTGAATCAAAAAGGTATATACAGGTTTCTCTCACTTTATGCTGTACATGCATTCCTGGAAAACGTTCCAAGACTTCAACTGTACTGACCCCCAGACCCATTTCTATCACTTTTACAAGACAATTTTGGTACTCGCCAACAGCAGACACAGGGTGGTGGTGAATGTTACCATAATGGGGATGGCAACTAGAGAAACGTGTCTCAGACAACAAGCAAGGAGCACAGATCCACACAGGAGACTATATTTTGGTGCGTGTCACTCCCACAACGCACCGCAGAAAGCAGCTGACTGCAGGCTTACACCACACTGCCTAAGAGTGAATTTACATTGCGTATAATGAATTTTTCGTATAAAAGCTGTCATCGCATAAGCGCAAATTCGTACGTACAGAACCTGCATACAGCGAGGGAAACTTATACTACAGTATACTACTGTGTGGGGCACATGGTAGACTGGGGAGGGGACAGGAAGTAGAAAGCAGAGCAGAATAGGCAGGGGAAGGTGATCAAAGTGGCACTTAAGGAGGGTGCAAGGCTTTAATTTGTAGCATGCCTGCCAAAAATGTTGGCCCCTACTGCTCTACATTACAGTGGTAATCCACAGTAGTGGAAAAGATCTCTAAAAATTAAGAAATTTAAATATGGGTCTACATGCTCAGAAGACAATGTTGCCATACTCTTCCCACTCATTTTGCTGCCATTCCTAGACCTCCTTTATTGTTAGAACCTACACACAAACTCTCCCCCTTTCACTAAACTGCTATAGCATATCCAGATTCATGGGTATCGGACATGAGACTATGCTCTATATGCAGCATAGAGTAGATCTTTCTACTTTCTTCCTTTGTACCCACTCATGTCACATTTAAAACAATGCATCTGCAGTGGATAGGATAAAAGGCACAACATACCTGATTTGTTTCCTGAAACCATTTGTCTTTCCCTAATTAACAGTGAAAAATACTTCTTTGCCTTGGAATCATTGCTTGTTTGGCCTAGTCAGTCGTAATCCTTGGCAATTCCTTCCTTAGGCATTTTCCTTAATTTAACAGAAAATGGGTCTCTTAAAATTGCAAGTCAATCCAAAGCTCATAAACTGAGACACTGACAGAGCTGATTTGCAGTAGCCTGGTGCAATACAAACTGTTCTCAGCTCCACCGCTGTGACTCAGTTATGATCTGAGACACACCTGTTTTCCTAGTCCTGCTTTTCTCTTGAGCTGAACCTACTAATGTGCTCAATTATGTGGTGCATAAAAGGGCACTTGGGAGAGACTGGAGACTCATTTTCACCTGTGGCCTAGTTCAGGCTTGAATCTAGCTCACTAGGGATAAAAAACTAAAACAAAACAATGACTATAACCCATTTATATCATTTAGTTCTCGTAGTATACACAATCAGTGCATACAGACTTTCTGTAGATTCTTTCCTTTTAAAAGCTATCTCACTTAAGAAGCTGTCTTACTCTCTTGTATGCCTTGTCTTAACTATATATACCCAGAATCCAGGTGCCTACATTTGTTTGCCTTTCAAATGAAGAAAAAAACATTACTTGCTAACAAATTAATAATTTGCACTTTTTATCATGTTTTCTATTCAATGATTTCAAAGTACTTTACAAATGAGTGAATTTAGTTCCTCAAATGCCAAAATACTTTAATAGAAATGAGACTGTTTAGCACTCAGTTGGCACATCTACACCTGAGCTTTAATATGCATTAGCCTACTTTCATAGATTTCATAGACATTAGGGCTGGAAGGGACCTCGGAAGATCATCGAGTTCAGCCCCCCTGCCCAAAGGGCAGGACGTCAGCTGGGGTCATAGGATCCCAGCAAGATAAGCATCCAGTTTGTTCTTGAAGGTGTTCAATGTAGGCGCTTGAACCACCTCCGGTGGCAGGCTGTTCCAGACCTTGGGGGCTCGGACAGTAAAGAAATTCTTCCTTATGTCCAGCCTGAAATGGTCTCGTAGTAGTTTATGACCATTCGACCTAGTCGTCATCCCTTGGGGTGCTCTGGTGAACAAACGTTCCCCCAGATACTGGTGGTCACCCCTGATAAACTTATAGGTGGCATTAATGTGCATTAAAGTATAACTTAAAAAACATGCTCTTTAGTTAACGTGCATTAAGATAGGCTAATGCACATTTCCTAGTACCTCACAATGGAGGGCTCCTATACATGTGCATGAAGCCTGCTCTGATGAGCTGGAAATCCAGCATGTTGAAGCAGACCTGATTGATAGAGTCTGCTGGAGCACAGAAATTAATGTGCTCCAGCAGACTCTAACATCATGTGTATCAGCATCCCTGCACTGAAAAATGGTGGCGGATTGCTTTGAACTAAAGCTCATCAAATGAACTTTAGTTCAAAGCGCCTTGCTGTCATTTTTCAGTGTGGGGACACTGATACATGTGACGCTTCGGTGCTTTTAATTAGCATGGCTCACTAATTTAAAGCGCTCCCTCACATCCCACAGAGCACGTGGAAAAATGCCCAAAGATACTAGATTTTAATGTGCATTAATGCACAAGTAGATGCACCCAGTGGGACCAATATCTTAGTGACAGGGAGATTAGCTATAGCACCAATGAAACATTCAACTCCCATTAAAGTAAAATGTGTTTGTGTCTCTGTCTGGTGGAGAACCAGATCCTTGACTTTCAGCACTGTAAGATATAGATTCTCAGCGCCACTAGAAAAAAAAACAGGTATAGGATCATACAAATAGGCTATTGAAGAACTAGAAATAGAAGCCCCGTTAATAAAATCTGACTGTCCGCCTTATTTTTATCACCTTATGAAGCAACTGCAATGCTGCAAAATTTCTGTTGCATAAAAATATACACATATAAGCATTTGCATACACCACCAGCACCAGGAAACCCTAATGACAGATTAAATAAAATGTGTTAATAGATTAATACTAGTATTAAAGCTAGTAATTTCTTCAGCAAATGTTCTTGTCTGATTATGAAAAATAAAATTAAAGAATACTAGTTTTAGAAAAAAAAATTAAGAAATTTTGAAAATAAATCCTATAGGTTTTCAATATTCATTTAATTTCATAGAATCATAGAATAATAGAAGTAGGGTTGGAAGGGACCTTGTAGATCTTCAAGTTTGACCCCCTGCCTGGGCAGGAGGGAAACTGGGCTCAATTGACCCCAGTCAGGTAGGCATCAAGCCGCTTCTTAAAGACCCCCAGGGTAGGAGCCAGCACCACTTCCCTAGGAAGTTGGTTCCAGATCCTAGCCGCCCTAACTGTGAAGTAGTTCCTACGGATGTCTAATCTAAACCTACTCTCCAACAACTTGTGGCCGTTATTCCTTGTTATCCCGGGGGGCGCTAGGGGAAACAAGGTCTCCCCCAAACCCTTCTGGTCCCCCCTAGTGAGTTTATAGATGGTCACCAGGTCCCCCCTCAGCCTTCTCTTGTGAAGGCTGAACAGGTTCAGGTCCCATAGCCTCTCACTGTAGGGTCTGCCCTGCTGTCCCTGGATCATGTGGGTGGCCCTCCTCTGGACCCTCTCAATGTTGTCCACATCCCTCTTGAAGTGGGGTGCCCAGAACTGGACACAGTACTCCAGCTGTGGCCTGACCAGTGTTGTTTAGAGGGGGAGGATCACCTCCTTGGACCTACTTGTGATGCACCTGTGGATGCACGATAAGGTCCAGTTAGCCCTGCCGACCACGACCTCGCATTGTCAGCCCATGTTCATCTTGGAATCAATGATGACTCCAAGATCCCTTTCTGCCTCCATGCTCTCAAGGAGGGAGTTTCCCATCTTATAAGTGTGCTGTTGGTTCCTACTGCCCAAGTACAGCACCCTGCACTTGTCAGTATTGAAACGCATCCTGTTTTTGTTAGCCCCCAAATTTTGGTATCATCAGCAAATTTGAACAGGTTGCTTTTCACCCCGTTGTCCAAATCACTGATAAAGAAATTGAACAGTGTGGGCCCAAGGACCGAGCCCTGGGGGACTCCACTGCCCACTTCCTCCCAGGTCGAATATGACCCATCCACCACCACCCTCTGAGTATGACCCTTCAGCCAATTTGCAATCCATCTGACTGTGTAGGCATCAATGCCACAGTCTCCTAATTTTTTAATGAGAATGGGGTGGGAGACAGTGTCAAAGGCCTTGCTGAAGTCCAGAAAGGCTACATCCACAGCAAGACCTGCATCCAATGCTTTTGTGATTTGATCATAAAAGGCAATCAGGTTGGTCTGACATGACCTGCCCCTAATGAAACCGTGCTGGTTGCCCTTGAGCATCATCCCCCATGCCAGCCCATCACAGATGTGCTCCTTGATGATCTTCTCAAAGAGTTTCCCTAGGATTGAGGTAAGACTGACGGGCTTATAGTTGCCCGGGTCCTCCCTCCTCCCTTTCTTAAAGATGGAGACCACATTGGCTATCTTCCAATCATCTGGTACCTGGCCCGAGCACCATGAGCACTTGTAAAGCTGTGCCAAGGGCCTTGCAATAACCCCTGCTAGCTCCCTCAACACCCTGGGGTGGAGAGCATCTGGACCTGCTGATTTGAACACGTCCAGCCCCTCCAGAAGCACTCTAACCCAGTCCTCCTCAACCTTAGGTTTTGAGGCATTCCCCTCGAGTTCGTCTTGAATCATGGTGGGGGAGTCCCGGTCCCTGCACAAGAAAATGGAGGTGAAGAATTTTTTTAAGAGGTCTGCCTTCTCCTCTGGCGCAACCACCAGATTGCCCAGCATATTTTGCAGGGGTCCCACATTTTTTGGTGCCTTCTTCATCCTCCCTATGTATTTGAAAAAGGACTTTTTATTATCTTTGATCTTGGATGCTAGTCCTAGCTCTATGTCCGCCTTAGCTTTCCTAACAGCCCCCCTACAGGCCCGAGCAGTGGAGCTATACTCTTCTTTGGAGATCGCCCCCCCTCCACTGGGTGTACGCCACCTTTTTGGCAACCAGGCATTCCCGGACATCCCTGGTGAACCAGGCGGGGCTTTTGGGCACTCTTGCCCCCCTTGCTTCTTGTTGGGATCATCACCCCTTGGGCCCCGAGTATCATCTCCTTAAGGAACAACCACTCATCTTGGGCACTGAGTTCCCCTGCCCTCGAGAACCCCAGTGCCTCTCCCACCAATCACCTCAACTCATTGAAGTTGGCCCTCCTGAAGTCTAGGGCTACCGCCTTGCTGCACGCCCTTGTCACCCTGCGCTGGATGATGAATTCCAGCAAGCGATGATCGCTATCACCCAGGTGGTCAAGGACCTGGAGCCCCCTTACCAGATCATCACCTGTGGCCAGGACCAGGTCCAACAGGGCATTCCCTCTGGTGGGACTGTGCACCTCCTGGGTTAAGTGGAGGTCCTGTATCTCAGCCAGGAACTTCCTGGAACGGTCCGACCTGGCTGACTGCTCCTCCCAGCAGATGTCCGGGTAATTTAGATCACCCATGACAACTACATCCCTTGCCTTAAGTGCCTCTGCAAGTTGGCCTGAAAATTTCTTTCTTTCTTATTTTTTTTAATTCCCCATCCATCCCTTTTTCCATACAAGAAAAAAGAAACAAAGGCTAAAAGTATTAAGAAAATCTCTCTTTCTCACTTTTAAATCTCCCCCTTTTTTTCCCTCCATGAGAAAGATATGGGGAAACAAAGCATAGGAACAATCTTTTTTGTATTTTTTCCCTTTCCAAGTTAAAAGGGGAAAGGAGTAAGTATGCAAGAGGAAAAGTAGAGGGCAAAAGGGAATGGCAAACCATTAAAAAAAAATAAATGGCAATACATTTATTTTGATTTTTTTAATCAATTTTTTAAATGAAAAGATTATTTTTTTCATGGGAAGATAAATCTAGTTTTCTAATTCACTCAAAACAAATCACATCTTTTTGAAAGTGCTAAATGGAAATTAGATATAAAAAATTATGGCAATTATCTTTGAAAATTCTAGCCTTAAATTTAAATGTCTGTATTTCTAAATATATAGTTTCTATACTAGGAATTACTACTGAAATAACAACATTGGTTAGGTGTAGGAAGTTTTTACCATGTTTCTGTATGAAACCAGAAGCCCTGGTTATATGCATTTATAAGTACAGAAATGGCCTTTTGGTAGTATATCACATTTAATTTGGGGTTCTGTTACAAGCTGCATCAACAAAAGGACTTTCTGGTAAAAGCTATGTCTGTGCTAGCAGAGTTTTGCTGATACGGCCTTTAAAAATCTGTCATCAAGGCTAAATACAAGCATTCAAGAAGCCCGAGGCAGAAGAGCTTTAACTTTCAAGATTTACTCTAAGCACCCAAGGTTAGGTTGGGACCAAATATAATAGACGTTAGTCCTTCAGTGGGACAGAACTCAGAGCCCACCTGCGGAAGCCAAGCCCAGCAGGTGAGGCACAGCTTTCGCGTGCTTCCCAGTGTGTCCCACATGCTCCCTGGGCTGCCAAAGACTGCTGAATGGAACTGAACAAAACATGAAACCTTGGGAAGGCAGGAGGAATGCTGTGCATGAAACTGCCACCCCTTGGTTTAATTAAATGTTGCAGCTCTAATACTTAACATAAAAGTATATAATACATAAAAGTGCATAATAAAGAAAAAACTGTGGAACACCACCTGCTCCAGAATTTGGACCAGAGCCCAGGGGGCTGCCTATTCTTGTAGAAGCTGTGCTGCTCTCCTGCACTGGGACCTGGGTCTGGAGTGGCCTGACCTGGCCTGGCCTGGCCTGGCAGGGTGGTGGGCCACATTTCCACCTCTCCCTCCCCGCCAGCTTCTGAGCACTCCCATGCCCTTCCAGAACTGGCCTGGAACCTCTTGGGGGCCTGGCACCTGCACTGGTGACCGCCAGCATCAAGGAGTAGCAATTTAAACCAGGAAGGTGGGTGATGCCCCTGCCAGCCCTAGCATCAGGTCTTGGGAAGCCTGGTGCCCCTCGTCCCCCACTGCTACTCCCCAGACCAGGCCCCACCAACCACCTTCCTAGCTCCTTGGACAGTCAGTAGGTGTTATGTGCCACATCTTCTGAGCCACCCCCCACCCCAGCATTTCCAATCAATGTGTGGTGTTGAGTGTTTCCCCTCAGTCACCATCCAGAGCTGGCTCCCATGGGATTCCCAGTCATGTCACCCCAGGGAAAAGTCCCTGCAGCAGGGCTCACCATACTGTATGGGACTGGGCATTAGCCTTTCCCAACAGTCCAGCCCAAGAAGGTTACAGTCTCTCCATGGGAGCCAGTACTGATGCCACTCAGGGGTGTAGTAGCTGGATCCCAAGCGGTCTTTGACCCTATGCATAAACTCCTTATCATGGCACTGTAACTCTCAGTTCCACAGTGGCATGGGTACCCTCTATCAGACAGCAGATGGCCATCTGAAGACCTTGTTCTTGGACCTTTGCAGTGTATTCCTGAGCCTGGATGGCTCATTCAAGTGCCATAGCAGCACAGGTGCAAGCAGCTACCACTTTGTCCATTCCCACCCTCCATATCAAGGGTCCCGTTTGGCCCTTATTTTGCCAGCACCATCTACACATGTCTCATGTGCCCTGCAGGTGTCCAGCTGACCATCCTAGATCCAACATCTTGGCTTCTATGCCCGGTCCTCCCATGCACAAATACAGAGTCTGCAGACAAGAGAGACACTGAGGAACCTATGGCGAGGCCCCAGTCTGGACCCTTTCCTCCACCCGGGATAGGGAACTGCGCAGCTGCTCACACCCCAACACTGACCACGCCGTGGAATGCCTGCGTTCCACCTCCCAGCTGGGAAAACCTGGATGCCTGGGTATCATCGCCCTGCTGTGGGAGCTTGGATGCCTGGGAACCCAAACATCTGGGCCTGGAGGGATGAGCCTTCTCCAGTTCTTTGGGGAGAAAGGGGAAAGGAGTTGGGGGAATTTTGCTAGGGTGAATTTTTCCCATTCCTGCTGTGCCTTTACTTGCAGAGGAGTGGCACCTTGGCAATGGGAGCCAGAGGTACATCAGTGAAAACCCACAGTTACGACTGTTGGCTACACCTCAGCTGTGGGGCTCAAAAAAAGCTTTCATACCTTTCAGTGTCTGGGTGCCAGTTTTTATTAAGTGGTTCTACATCAACACACTGGCCTCTCTCAGGAAAGCTACACGACCCTAAGGGATAGGGCAGCCAGTTGTCCATTATTCAGAAGTATGGTCCCATTCAATGCAACACAGACTGAAACCCCCCCAACAACAGTAAGGGGCAATGACCCTGGCACCTGACCATTGTTCCAAACTAGTTGCATGCAGTGTTCCCTCTAAGCTGCACAGTGTGTGCAGGCATGCCTGGCAGCATGGCGTAAGCGCACCTGCGCAGCCGTGCATGCCACGCAGCTTAGAGGGAACACTGCTGGCATGGGTTGGGTGTTAGAGGTGTTAGAGGCATGAGATCAGTGGGGAGCATCAATAATTTAGATAAGGGGTGGGGTGAATGGAAGTGAAATGATTGGTCAGACTAATCCAGTCTCAAATCTATTCCTATAGCATTTGATACTGACACTAAACCAGTCCCCCATTGGTCACAACCTTGACAGAAAAGCATGGGTCAAGCTGAACAGATTGCAATCTGGATACAGATGCTTCAAAACAACACTGTACAAGATGAACAGCTTGGCCAAACCTCTGTGTGAATATGGTATTCAACAAATAGCACAACACTTAATGAAAAGCTGCAATCCTTACAAATGCCCAGATAACTCATACTTGTCAAAAAAAATCTACAAGATCTACTTATCACTGTTAAGATGCAATAAAATCACAGCAATCAAGATTTTTATGACATCCAAAATACACATGTGGCAGGATGTGATAGTATTGATGCTTTTCAAATCCTGGGACTTAGGAGGAACGTGAGTAGTGTGCATTGAAAATTAAATACTTCTATTTATGTTTGTTTTTTGTGCTCCAAGGCTCATTACCGTTGTGTATGTGGACTGCTAGGGCAGGCCTCTGTGATTTTAAGTGACTCAAGAGCTTTCTTCAAGATCCTCAAGTAATTCACTCTTTTTTCCCTTGGCATGAACTCCTCTGGGCAACAACAGCTTTAAGCCCCTGCTGCTAAGCACTAATACAAAGTGCATAAGCTCAAGATTGTCTGTTTCAAATCTTTTAAATGTGCGAGCCTGACAAGGATCTTAATGGAGTAGGGATTTTGCATTTGCCAAATTGTCCTGTCTGGAAATGCAGATAATACAGCAGCATGGCTTGAGCACGAGGCAGGGGCATAACTGATTTCAGAAGAGATTGTAAAAAATGAGGGCGTTTGGCTTATCATTCTCCACAGGCTGTTGTACTTAGCCGCTGCCTTTCAGGTCCCCGGGTCTGTGAAAACACAATGCTCTGCCGAGATGACAGCACATCATCATGATATTTGCGTTCAGCTGCATAGTATCACATCTGCTGCAATGATACACCTACTGAATTGAGCTCACCAGCCCAGCCCTTGAGCTGGAGCCAAACATTGCTCTAAAGCACTTTTGCACACAGCTCCCTTGAACTGTGCTTAGCACAGCTTGGCAGAAACTCAGGCTCTGGGCCTGCAAGTTCAGTGAAGTAGATGTCACATTGCTGGCTGCCAACAGCCCCCCTGAGGGTCATTCCAGTGGGGTTAAAGGATTACCAAGATATACCGACATTCTGGCTATACCTACATTTTCTTTAGCAATACTTTGATGCCAGGGCCCATGATAGGAACTGACACAGAACCACTGGATAGAGGGAGTGGGGGAAAGGGGTTAACTGGAGAGGGGTAGGCTACAGAGGGCCATTTAAACTAGCCTTACAGAAAATTTGCAATACCAGAGTGGCCCAAAGCAGCCAGGGCAGGGCTGAGGGCTGATATCACCCACAATATTAAGTTGCACGTGTTTGATCCAAACACATACTGTTTGTGATGATGGTTACACCTGAACCTTTCCCCAGCTCTGCTTAGAACCTCTCCCTTACATATCCCTCCCTGTATGTTATGGGTGCTATGAAGTTAGTACAATAGGTCTTATAAACGCTGTGCGGAAAAGTGTGCTCTTGGATGAAGCCACCCAGTTAATCATATCAGCCAATGATTCTCAAAAGGGATTTGGAAACCTCAGTTTTTATGTACCCAGCCCAAGGCACTGCAGAAAGGCCTAATAATCAGGAAGCATGGACCAGATCCAGGAAAAGGATTCAGGTGGAATTCTGGGTCCAAATCTTGCTCACTTGTTGCTTCACACTGGAGGTGCACAAGCTCCATGGGGGCTTCATTTTTCTAAACAAAAGAAGTCTACATGTCTAACTTCTGCTTCTGAGTATGCCCAGAAGCACCATAGTCTGGACAAGGCTGACAGCTCAGCACCCTTCTCACACCAAGGCCTGACTGGGAACCAGAAACTTGGCATTCCCTGTCTTATAGCTAGATATGGTAGACAGTCTCAACATGCACCTAATGGATCTGGCCCTTCACACGTGCAGATGAGGCACTGTTTTCCTTTAGAGAACAACTAGAAGAGGAGCAGTTGGTCCCCTTCTTTTATACATGGTGGTTGCAGCAGCACAACCATTCAAGCCTATCCTCTGCCTGAGTGTCTAACCACTGAAATGGGGTGAGGGAATTTAAGGCATGCCCCTCTCCTCAGCATTTCCCTCTAGGCTAGCTCTTGAGGCTCATGCCCAGTCAGAGATGCCTAATCCTCCCCATACATTGAATAACAAGCCTCAGAGCCTAAATTAGTGTTCTGGACTTCACTAGGTATCTAACATTAGAGCAGAACATAGTGTTCCTGGTGGACTTCCTGGTGAAGTCCAGAACACTACCTTCTGCTCTAATGTTAGATACCATCATGCTGAGCCCTTCTATGAATCAAGAGTCCTGTGTACTCTTCACTTTCTGAAAATTACCCACCCTCCTAAAGAGTCTCCATTTGGCTGCTCAAAACCTGAGCCACTGATGACCTTTGAAAATCTTTGTGGTTGTACTAAAAATATTTATCTAGTCATGGGACTTGGAGGAAATTCTGCTGTTATGATTGAAATGTATTTAAATGTTATCTCATTTAAACCCAGGAACTTGTTTATTATTCACGGTTCTTGTTAGTTAAAATACATTATGAAACACCTTCCTTTAGTCATCTCATTGGTCTACTCACAACTCTGCCTGTGTAGTTCAAGGAGATTTAAAGCAGCCAGAGGTGATATATGTTACCTAGGTAGAAAGTGGTCAAGAAATGCTTGAAGTAGAATTCACATGCCCAAAAGCTAGCTAACAAGAAAATGTAAAATAAAGCACTTTCCTACACACACACACACACACACACACACACACACACACTATTTGGCACTCTCCTGGTCATTGTTTGTCCATTTTATGATTTCCCCTTTCATTCCCTCAGGGCATCAATTACTCCCAATTTATAAAGGGATCTATATACTCAACAGAGCCAAAGATGTGCAGGACTCTTTTGATGGGTTTTGGCTCCCTTAGTCCGAGGGCTGGTTCTACACCAGTCTAGTGCTTGATATTGTTTGAGTCTGCCCTAAACTATGCTCTCTGGAAATGTTTTGAAAAGGAAAAAAATTCCTAGCGTAGACAAAGCCAAATTGTTGCTGCTAAGTAAGCCACCCACATAGTCTCTTGCTCCAACAGAACATTTTCAGTGATGTTTTCACTTAAGTGACCAAGCCATTGTTTATTGGGGATTTCTAACTGGATTTCCCTTGAGAACACAGCAGTACATTATATTGTACATAGCAACCTTTCGCACTAAAACTTAATTCTCTGCAAGTAACACTAGTGGATTCCATTTCCTCAGTCTCTGGCTGTACAGGCTGTGGCAGATCTCCAGCTGCATTGGCATAAGCCATAGGAAATGAAAGGCCATGGATTCAGTACCGGCAAGAGGAACAATGGACACCTATACATGTGATAGAGCTCTGCTCTGATACATGGTAATTAGCACGTGCTGGAGCAGACTGGATTAATTGCATCTGCTGTGAGTCTGCTGGAGTGTGCTAATTAGTGCACTCCAGCAGCCTCCAGATCATGTGTATTCAGCATCCCATGTTTCAAAATGGTGACGGGGTGCTTTAACTAAAACTTGTCAAATGAACTTTAGTTAAAGTGCTCCCACTGCCATTCTGAAGTGTGGGATGCTGAATACAGGTGACACTGCAGACATTTTAATTTGAGCAGCTCTCAGGGCATCTATATATGTGTTCCAGGGGGGAAGCAAGGGGTGATTTAATTAGAGCCACTCTAACTAAAAGTGCCTGCAGCATCATGTGCATTCAGCAACCATTTTGAAACATGGGGACACTGAATACACGTGACGTGGAGGCTGCTGGAGTGTAGCAATTAGCACACTCCAAAAGACTCGGAGTGGATTCAATTAATCAAGTATGTTCCAGCATGTGCTAATTAGCATGTGTTGGAGCAGAGCTCAATCATGTGTATAGCAGCCCTCAGAGCTGCTCTAATTAAAGTGCCCCCCCTCCACCCTGAAGCACATGTATAGATGCCCAATATCCATACACATAACTACCATAGTAGCTACAGTGGGTTCTGGCTTGGCTACTAATATTTTTCCTGGGAATAAAAGCAAACTGGAGTTGTTTCTACATGAATGATCTGAGCTACATTCCTGTGACAGTTGTGTGAATCCTCTCTTAAGTATTTCCTTAGATATAAGATTCATAAAAACACAAGGACCTGGTTTTTCACTACCTTGTAACATTCAGAGTCACTCAGTGCATAGCACAAGTGTCCCACCACCCAGTCAGCAATTCTTCCTGCACTTTACACAGAAACTAAAATATTGTACAAGTAGAAATGGACACACAAAGTGAAAGGTAGAATACAACAATGAGAGAAATGATTTCTCTCATATTTTTAGTTCTCCAACCATTCAGAGGTATTCAGGATAGGTGAGACCTGAATTTTAAATGTAAAAAATGAGTGTAGATGAAGACTTCAAAGTTTGGCCAGACACACTGTAAAGCAGAGAAGAGGGCAGAGACTAGGGTCAGACAATTTTTTTCCTCAAAACCATTTTAAAGAGAAAATAGGATTGCCATCTAAATGATTTTTCTCTTCTTTCCTCTGAAAATTTATATTTTTGTGTTGAAAAACCAAATACCGAAACACTGACATATTCCCATTTTGGAAATCCTGCCCCATGGGTGTTGCCAGTAACATGCATTGTGTCTCCATTTCTTCCGCTGACCAGGCTCCCCAGTCAGCTCCCATAATGCACTATGTCTAGCGAGTCCCACAATACACTCCCCCAACTCACTTTCCCAAGTTCAACCAGACCATCCTGGGAGTTGGAGTCTGACAAAGAAGCTTGCTCCACAAAGGCTAAAATGTAACTCCTTTGAGGCACCATGGCAGGATTTACAAATAGAAATATTTCACTTTTCAGGTGAAACTTCCTGGTATTCAGATTTCATCTGAGAAATCAACAACTTCTGTTTTGACTAATTTTCCATCAGCTGTAGCACAGCCCCTTTCTTCCGCTCTTGTGGATCATTAAAGTATGCTTTTCTAGACCCCTGGAACTATTAGGCCTTCCTGAAAGTATGTCTCATAAAGGGTTGCAGGAATGAGAGGATTCAGAAATGCCGTATTTGCCCATCTTAGTGGGCTAATGGATGTGAAGTGCTTAAAGCAGAAAAGTGGGTTCTATTCTCAGCTCTATAGCAAGCCACTTTCTGGCCATTATAAAGCTACAGAAATTTCTCAGAGGGGTAATGTGAGGCTTGGTTAATTTTATAAGCTACTTTGTGGTTGCTACTGTCTAGATGCACCAGAAATTGAACATAAAACACATCATCCTTGAATGAAAGGTGATACAAAATCATAAAATATGACTGCTACAGAAGTCAGAGACATTAATAAAAAGCATCTTATTTCCATCCCATCCTACCACACATTTATTACCTTTCTGAGTATATTTGGGTCAGATTCTGTCACCTTGATTCATAGAAAATAGTAACTAATAACAAAGTACCTGCTGGTACTACTCATTGAGTAACGAAATACCCATTGTAAAGCCAGAATGATCTAGCCATTTAATAAAGCTTAGAGGATGCAGGACACTTAGTCATAATGAAAGAGCACCTCATTTTCCCAGAGAAGAAAAAAATATTTTAGGGTGAACTAGAGCCCTAATCCCAAATGAATATAATCAGAATTCAGCAGTGTGTGGCACCAAGAAAGCTTGCTGAGTTAGATCCAAGAACAAATGAGAACTGAAAATTTAATTACTAATGCTGACTCCAAATAATTATTCAGAAAGTTTTGGCACGTTAAAGACGATAAATAGAACTGGCACTTCCATATAGCTAGGGAAATACTGAATTGTCATTTCTGAATTTGCTAAATTTACTGGCCTTGCAGTCTGATGTACTGCAGACATCTTTGCCACAACTCATTGCATAATTCCAAAGGCCTCTACCCCACAAGCGCCTAGCATTCTTGCTGACATCACTGTCCTTTTTGTTATGAGAAGCTTGTAGGTCTGCTACAAATAATTTCCAATGAGTAACTCTAATTAGTGGCTAAGACTGGCATATTTCCTGCTATCTGAAATTAGATCAGAGAGTTTGGTTGAGATGAAAAAGCCCTATTAACTCCCTAGGGTTCTAGTTCCTGTTTATTAGTAGAAATTACTGTTTTGAACTTTACTGGCTACTATCTAAAGAAGTCTGGAGTCAGTGGCAATAGCAAGACAAATAAAAGACTTCATAACCAATTGTAGTTGCTGAAGTACTGTAAGGCCCTTACATGGTGAGCTTTGCTTAATGAGTACAAGTAGAGTACTAGTGAGGTAGGGCAATCCATTGGTTAGGGTGCTAGTCTGTGATGCAGGAAATCAACCCCCAGCCACCTACTCCCTCTGTGACCTTAGACAACCCACTAAATCTTTATGTCTATCATGGATAAAACAAGGAGAATGGTACTCTCCAAACTCAGGCAGATGAAAACTGTGAAGACTTCGATGTGTTTGGAGACTACGGTAACAAGATAGAGAGGAATAATACAGGTATGTCTATATGGCTTCCCTGGTACTTCAGAGGGCACTGCCCTTGAGTGTGCCCTGTCCATTTGCTCCTACTCTGCCGGTGCCAAATCTAGATATGAGTCAGTGAAACTGCTCTGGGGTGCCTCCTGCCTCCACCCTCAAACATGCCAAAGACTTCAAGAGTGGCAACAAGGGAACGCCTGGAGGTGGGCATGTCATGCTAAATTGCTGAGCCTCCTAGGAGTAACAAGGGTAAGCATACTCTAGAAGTACCAGAGGCCTATGCATTTAATTTGAAAAGTAACAACAGAAACTATTAATGTTTTAAGGGCCAAATTCCAAAGTCAAATATTGCCCTAAGGCAGTATTTCCCAAACAGTGGGGCAAGCCCCTTGGAGGAGACAGGGCCACAAAAGGTTCCTGGGGGCATGACTAAAGGTGAACTTGGGATTGCAGTGGCTATTAGCAGTGTGGAAGCAGCCGTGGGGGAAGCAGCAGCAGCAGCAGCAGTAGTGAAGGACATCAGCACAAGGGGAAGCAATGGTGGGGAAATCAGAGGCAATCGGCAGCAAGGAGAATCTGTGGTAGCAGAAAAAGTAACCAGGTTGCAACCAGCACCTGAAATAGGGGTTTCTAGAGCAGCTGATTACTCTAGTGGGGTATAACCCCCCCAAAATTTGGGAAACACTGCCTTAAGGACAATAACCCCTAAAGCATGTAGAAACTAAACTTACTTGCACTCCTTTTTCTTTCACTAGGAGAATGAAATTTACCTTCTTCTATCCCCTGGCAGTCACAGGAAGCCCAGTTCCCATTGTCCATAAATCACCAAGTTCCACCAGAGGCCAAGGAGGTCACCTACAGAAGTTCCTTACTTTCACATGGCCACCTAGTCTTCCTAGGGTCCTTTCATGGCAGGGTGCCTGATGGAGCATTGCTCTCAGGCACCTCCCTTCCTCCACAAACTATTGTTCCTGTTCATTGCCCCTTAGAAATCATATCTTGTGTTCTCTGCTTTTCATCCTCCACAGCATGACGTTAAAATGCATAATCCTCTTTTAAGAGAAAAGAAAAAAGGGAAAGGCAGGAGAATAGAAAGCACAAAAAATCCCATTCTCAGAAAATGAATTTGAACTTCATAGAGTTCATAGAGTTTCTATTCAGGAAACAAATGGGTCTTCTAAAGAAGCAAGAGATTTGTCAGGATATATTTTGCTAAATCAAACATACTTGAATTAGGCAGCAAGTTTTGTAGCCTCAGGGCTGACTGCATTAAGACAAAGAAAAACTAGCTTTAACACTTAGAGGCAGAAACATGTCCCTAGGTCAGGCTGTTCTTGTGTAGACAGATGCATGGAGCCTTGGTAGTCAGCCTGAGTGGAGCAAATCTAGATAATCAACCTGAGCTGAACAAGACTACCTGAAGACCCTTAGTGTCTTTGGAAATATTGAAACCAGGCCTGTGCTTCCAAGTGAAGTAGTGGTTTAAAAACAGCTAGTCACCTTTTCAAGCCATGTGAAAAATTTTCCCTGGAGCTGGGGATGCATTCAAAGAGGGGAAATTTAGGCTTAAGCCAAACTTGCAGACAATTAGCAAGGGTTTATGAATGTTCCTGGACATGAATTAATGAACTTTGCACATTTTTTCTCCACCTGTTTCCAGCCACAAGCACCTACTTAGCCAAAGCTTTCAAGCAGACCCCAAGAGCTCCAGTCTCTCCTTTGTTTTCTTTGGGCCAGTGGCCTCAATCATTTTACCCATGCTTCTGCTACCTTCTGGGGCTGGTAGCCCTCTTCCTCCAGCTTTTGAAGGCCACTAATGGCTATTCCTCTTATCTTCCCTCTTAACAGTAAAGATGGTGAAGCTTAATACAAATACTGGACACCCAATTATGCAATAGGATTTTAGGAGAGCAGGAAGCATCAGCCCTCAGAAGGCTTCTCTTCACTATGAAGTTAATGCAAGTTATTACTTAGTGTTTCCCCAGTTCAAATTCTATCAAGACACAAAGTACTTTACCCAAGTACGGGAGTGTTTTTTTCACTCAAGTCATATGTTAAAAAGTGAGCACAACTCATCAGCTGCTAAAACAAGTCACTTCAGTGTAGCTATATTTTCATTTTCTTCCTATAGTTCTTCCGATGTGCCAAGAAAGAACAAGCAAATCTTCAGACACATTCACAGAGCAGCATAGTGCTGAGAACCCTGGGATGTATTACACATGAGTGTATGTAGTGCTAATGTGGACCCAACAGCACAAGTGCCATGCCAGTGTAGACACAGTGCAGCCATTCTCCTTCCAGCTAAGTTGAGTAGCAAAGAATAACTAGAATGTACAAGGTGAACAGTGGATGACTTGTGTTAACTTTGCCCTGAAGATATCCCATTGAAAAAGCAACAGGAACACGTGTGTGTCTATAACCATTACATAACGGCTACTGTATAAAAGAAACACATGGAGCAGAGCCTGATTATGATGGAAATGAGCTGCTGGCTCCATTTTGTAAGTCAGGGGGCGGCCAATACTGCCTGGCACGTCAGCTGAGGAGGGTCCACCCAATTCAAGAAGAGGGGCCAGGCACTTCGGCTCCAGCAGGATCAGGCCCTCAGCTGGCTTGACAGGTACTGCCCATCCCCTACTCTTGAGCCAGGTAGACAATGAACAGTTCCTAGTGCATCACACAGCCTGGGGGTTAATAAACCAGCCACAGGTTTTTGGTCCCACCTTACTTGCAGCTGCCTGTGTTTTTTCCTGTGAAAATATCAGTACTGTCAATGAAAGACCTTTTTGCTTCATTCTGCCTTCTAAAAACAAGAAGTGTGTCTTGTTCAGAGATGGGAAGTGTGCAAGAAATTGATATGTCCATATGGTGGCATGCAATGCCATGCAGAGACACCCAAGTTTATTTTTGGCAAGATAGCTTGGATACTGTAAGTAGCATAGCTATGTTAGCTCTCTCCATACTAAATTATGGAGGCAGGGCTGGTTAGCCTGGGTAGAATGCAGCATGTGGCTCTGCCTTATGCCATATAGACAGACAGACTCTAAGTGACTGGAACAACACCACTTTATGACAATAGTATGGTAACTAGAGGCTCCACAGTCCATCAACCACATGTTAGTTGTTTTACTTGCAGATTGTGACACGGGAATATGCCTGTGTCCAATTATGAATCCCATTTGGTTTTCAGAAAACTGTTTGTACTTGTAACAGTCATTTTGAATTAGATCATCTAAAAAGTAGCAGGGTGCTGGCATAGGAAAGAGCCCTGTCTGGAAAGCTGTGACCAAGCAGTCAAGGAGCACTCAAAAGTGAAGGGTTCTCAGCAGCATGAACAAGTGCAGTTTCTGGCAGCAGGGCCTTGCCTTTAAATGGACTAACATTTTATAGAAAGATGTTTGGAAATGGGGGAAGGAGGGTGAGGGACAGGGGAAGCGAGGTGGGAAACAGAGAGAACCATAGATTCTCAAATCCTCTCTGGAAAACATGACCGAAAAGGTATAATGTCTGTACCTGTGCAAAAGGGGACAGAGACCATTTAAAAATTGGTGCTTCTCCAGTCAAGGGAAGCCATTTCACTGCTAGAAAGAGAGAGAGAGAGGGACTTTGCTTCCTTGAAGGGCTTCAGTCCAAGACTGATTTAAAAAAAAAGAAGTCTGATGACTGATCAGGATTGTGTTCAAAAGCTTTTTGTCATCCTGTAAAGCTATTGGGCTTAAGTGGAAAGTGTATGTATTAAATAATTCCTTGGTTAAGCCTGCACTCCCATGATTTGCTGTCACACTGTCCCCAGTGAGTGTGACTAGAGAAACTAGAGTTTGCCCAGACAGCTGAACTCTGAAAGGGACATGTCTGAGCAACTTCAGGGTTTGGGTGGGCTGAAGAACCAACTAATGAATCCATGTTGCTGGCCTGCCAGGGCAAAGGTGTTGTACCTGGAGAAATGATCAGTAGGGACCTACTGAATTACTGATTGAGTGATTTTCACAGAAGATGCAAAATCAGGTGGGCTCCGTGAAAAACGGTGGGCTCGCTTAAAAACAAAACAAAACAAAAAAACAACCAAAAACAAAAACAAAACCCACCTCACTGAAAACATGCTGGCTCCCCAGATGTAGCCAGCAGTCTTCATGGCACTGCAGCTGTGCCACAGTTCACCAGGGGAAGGAAGGGGGGAGAGACACTGTAAGCACAAAGGGCTGCTGGCAAGATAGCTGCTGCCCCCCACTCCTCACTCTGATTGGCTGAGAGGGCTAACTTTGAGGCTCTCCACCAATCAGCAGCGAGGGGCAGGGCCACATGACAGGCAGTCCCTAGCTGATCAGCAGCAAGAGGCGGGGCCACAAGGACCCTTCAGCCAACCCTGGAGGTCATTAAAAGGAGACTGGACACACACCTTGCTGGGGTTATTTGACTCCAGCTGTCTTTCCTGCCCAGAGCAGGGGGGCTAGACCCGACGATCTCATGAGGTTCCTTCCAGTCCTAAACTTCTGTGAATCTATGAATCAGTGGTGTGAGGGGGGCCCACTGAAAAGTCCTTTTTCAAATATATAGGGAGGATGAAGGCGGTGCTGGGAAATGTGGGGCCCCTGAAAGATACGCTGGGCAGTCTGCTGGTTGCGCCAGAGGAGAAGGCAGACCTCTTTAACAAATTCTTCACCTCCGTTTTCTTGTTCAGGGACAGGGACTCCCCCAGCGTGATTCAAGATGGACTCGAGGGGAACGCCTCAAGACCTAAGGTTGAGGAGGACTGGGTTAGAGTGCTACTGGAGGGGCTGGACGTGAACAGGGCACAATGACAAGAGAAATTATGTGTTCAGGGCACCCCAGTGCATTGTGTGACCCCAGCTGCCAGTACAAATTCCTGAGGCTCCTGGGAAACAACACAGATGTTCCTTTGGTCTCCACTGGACATCAAATCCACCAAAATATTCCTAGAAGCAGGAACAACAAAGGGGTAGTTAAACCACTTCTTGCAAACACTCCCTGTAGCAGGTTCAGGGTTATTGCTTAGCTTAATATTTAAGCCCAATAGTCCTTTGCTCTAGATACATGCCTGTTGCACAGGTGTCCTCCCACTCGTCTGTCCTCCCACTTGTCAGCCCTCTAACACCAACATAAACAAAGTCCATAAAGGGTTAACTTACTGTTCTAAGTCTTCTTCAGCCCCTTAGAGGGCGCCTCCAGCTTGCTGCTGCTGTTTCCTCACTGCAGTCTTCCTCTCAAGCTGTCTGTGACTTAGCTCCCTACTCTAATGCCGCTACTACCAGTCTTGCAGTACCCGGGTCTTTCCTCAGACTCTGAGAGTCCCTGGCCAGGATACTCATGCTCATACATTTCCTCTCCCCTTCTGTTTCTCTCTGGCTGTCTGTAACAGGAGGGCAGGCAGGGTCGCCATGCTTTCCCCTGCCACCTCCTTTACCATGCCAAGCTGCTGACTCGCACCCTCCAATTCTGGCCTGCCATGACTTTGATTTTATATATTTCAATAGGGAGGCTGCCTTCTGTCTTCTTGGCCATGGTTCTCCTGTCTCAGGTGTTCCGTACACCCCAGCCTTATGGGCTATGCGTGGTTCCTACCACCCCTGTACCACGCCCCAAGCCTTGCAGGTGTAACAGATGTTGTTTTGTCTCTCTCTCTCTCTCTGTCTCCATGTTCTCTCTGGCGCCTGGGCTCTCTGCAGCCCTGTCTCTCCGTGCCCTCTCTGGCACTCGGGCTCTCCGCAGCCCTGTCTCTCTCCATGCCCTCTCTCCAGGGCCTTCTCAGTAATGCCGCCCTCTCTCAGGGCCTCACTGCGCCTGCACTGGGGTTTCTCGGTAAGGCTGTCCCCTCTCTGTGGCTCCTCAGTAATGTTGCACCCTCTCTGGGCTCACCACGCCCACACTGGGGCTTCTCAGCAATGCCCTCCTCTCCAGGGCTCACCGCACCCGCACTGGGGCTTCTCAGTAATGCCCCCTCTCTGGGGCCTTCTCAGTAATGCTGCTTTCTCTCTAGGCTCACCACGCCCGCACTGGGGCTTCTCAGTAGTGCCCCCTCTCCAGGGTTCCTCAGTAATGCCACCCCTCTCTGGGGCTCACTGCACCCGCACTGCGGCTTCTCCACAATGCTGCCCCCTTCTCTGGGCTTCGCCACAATGCTGTGCCCTCACTGGCGCTGGGGTCCCCAGTCTGCTGTGGGTCCCCTAGGAGGCCTCCTCCAACCCCTAGTAGCCTCACCCAAACCACCGGTTACAAACAACAACACAAACGTAAGCCACTTGGCTATAACAGAAATGGAAGCCACCTGGCCATAACAACAGTCCAGCCTACCAGGGAATACTCCATCCCTCAGCCGTGTCAGATGCTGCCCCTTCAGTTAGGCTTTCCCTCTCTTCCATAGCAGAGAGCTCCTTCCCCCTTGGCTGCTGACAGTGAACTCCCTCTGGTCTCAGCTCCTAGGGTTTAGAAGGGCCAGGCCCTGCCCCTTTCAATCAGCTGACCGCTGGCAGGTGTCACCTCTTGCTCCCTCCAGTTGCCCTGGCAACCAACAGCTGGGCTCCTTAATCACTGCTAGGGCTGTTTCCCTAGCAGTTTTCCCCTCTTTAGGAGCAGGGCACCTCAATGCTCTGTGACACTGTCCCTCTCCCCACCCACAACTGCAGCCTTTTACTTCCTGCGGGCCAGCTAATTATCTTCCTCAGCTGGCCCAGTCCTCCTGAGCAGCCTGTAATTAGCATTACCACCCATAGCTCAGCTCTAGCCTCTGGCTCCAGCAGCCTGCCACATTTCCTCACCCCATTCTACCCACATAGGTGTTGTTGCCATAGTTCAGAAGTGTGTGCTTTTATATGTTAGAAAAAATAAGTTAATTTCTGACCTGTTCACCATGTACCTTCTGGCAAATCCGGGAGGAAAACGGGCATTGAGGGCCTTAGGTATCAGTGGGATACACTTCAGAGTCTTCCACTAGCCCCCTCAGCTATGCTAGGTGGTCCTTGCCCACAGATAAACATAGTTCCTGCCCTAGGAATTTGTCTGAGTTTAGGTCTCTCCTTCCTAGATACAATGGCATAAAATACTAGTTTGTGCTGGTTTACAGAAGGAAAACTGTATGATGGAAGCACTCAGCTTGGAACAGATTCAGACTCTCTATAAAAGAAAGAGCTTAGAAATGAACTAGTGTACTAGTTCCTTTCCTACCAGGACCCCACATGGAATATGGGGAATACCTACAAAAGCTTAGTATAAGCATTTTTGTTTATTGTTTACAATATTTACCCAAATCTAAGATGACCCTCCCAATAATTAGATTTTATACACAGAAAATGTATAAATTTATTATAATTTTTCCATGTATAGAACCTAATTATTGGAGAATGGTTTTAAATTCACACCCCTTCCTCCCCACCACCACTACTGTAGGCAGGGGGGAGGCAGGCAATGAGAGGAGCAGTAATGGGGCAGAAAATGGAGGGACAGATAGTGGGAAGGCAGCGGGGGACATGCGTTAGGGCAGGCAGTGGGGGGGGGCAGTAATGGGGAAGGCAGTAAGGAGGCAGGTGATAGGATGGGGGCACGCAGTAAAGGGGAAGGTGGTGTAGGGAGCAGTGGGGCACAGGAAAAAGAGGGACAGGTGGTAAGGAGTGTCACAACCCAAGGGTGTGATTGGATATGTGCGCGCTTCGGCACTGCTAAATTATTTCCCGCCACTCAGAGCTTTCTTTGCAGGGTGCATTTCTCAGTTGCAAAGAGAAATGCACAGTGCAAAGGAGTTCCTGCCACTCGCATACAAATTTGTGTCCCACTATTGGCCAGTTCTAAATCATTCCCACGTGGCGGCTAGCGATTGGCTTGCTAGCCATATAAGAGGCTTGAGCAGTTTCCGCCCAAGTTGGAGGACTCCACAACCATCTGGAGGAGGAGAACTTCCCATCTCGTGAAGATCTCTAAGCGCTGTGGAGCCTATCGGATCCAGCGTGTATCTCAAGAAGGCTATAGGGGTCTGATCAACCTCCGGCCTCTCCCCGTCGCTGCCTGATCCCTCGACGTACCCTTCCCTGCGCGCAAGTTCCACGGAGCCTAGCAAACTTTGTTTGAGTGTATCCAGAGCTCTTTTCTCTGAGTTGTTTTCTTCGGTTGACACGACGGGCTCGCGTGTTTAGAGCCTTCAACCGGATTGGGCTAAAGGTTCACATGGAAGGAACACTTGTCCGTCTCTCTTCTTTTCTGTCTGTAACTGCAACTCAAGCAAGTTTTCCTGCCTGCACCGCGACCATCTTCGGTGTAAGTGAAATAATCTTTAATCAACTGCTAAGCGTCCGTGCCTAATTCTAGTCCGCCTGCCTGCATTCCCCGACCTGCGTGCCAGGGCTGCTGGCCACAGCCCGTGCCACGTGCCCCCGAGAACCTCGGACCGCTCCCGGCCCGCACAAGGAGCAGACAGTATGGAGGCCGTGGGGGAGGCATACAGTTTGTCCCCTGCCACCTGCCCCCCCCTTAACCTGCCCTTGTGCCCCCACCCCCTTCCCTCAACAGCCCCTTCCTCTCTCCATGCTGCTTATGCCCCCACAGCCTCAGGTCCCCACCCCACTTCCCCCTGCCTCCCCCCCCTCAAAGTCTTTACCCCCTGTCTGCCCCTCCACCATCCCTCTTAACTTTGGCATGGAACTGGCAGGCTCTGTTCCCACTGTAGCTGAAGGCACTGAGCATTGCTTCAGCCCAGCCCTGTAGCAGTGGTGCGGAGCTGGCACTGCTACTACAGGGCCACTCTGGGGCCATGCTCAGTGCTCCATGCTCAAGGCTTCAGCAAGGATGGAGCCTGCTGGCACCAGAGCGAATGTAAGGGGGAGTGTGGTGCTGGGGGAGGGAGAAGGAGAAGCAGACCAGTGGAGAGACTGGGTACGGCGGTGGGCCAAAACTGCAGGGGAAGAGCAGTGGGGGCAGGCAGCAGCTGTGGCACTAGTCCTCGGGGTTAGAGCCAGAACTGGAGCTGCAGCAGCTGCCTACCCCCTCCTCCCCACACCTCATATTCAATTCTAAGATGAAAAGCTTTTCCTCCATGTTAAATGGGGGGGGGCATTGCCTTGTAATCACCATATTTACTTGATTGAACATTTTCTCTGTAATGCTTTTTTCTTAGATAAAACATGTTTGGTAAAAGTTGGTTAGCACTGGTTATCTCTGATATTGCAGGAAGTGCTATGAAATGCATAGGAGCAACAAGGCTTGAAAAGAAAATGAAGATTGAAGTTTGTTTTCAGCTTTTATCTAGTTTACCCAGTAATCAGAACCCCAGGAAGAGAGTACATCTGTGGACTTCATTTGAAGCATGCTGGGAATGCCACCTGTTCAGACACCATGCAAATCTGACCCTCACTGAAAATAGTTTTGTTGGTTTTTATTTTAGTTTCATATCCTGACACTGAAAAATCTGCTATTCCTCCAAAGGAAAGGATGTAACTTTAATAATATCCTCTAAGCAACTGAGGGAGGGCGGCAGATTGGACAGCAGGAATCTTATACATTTATACTCTGCAGGCTCACAAGAACAAAACAGATACCATGAATGGACCTTGTATTTACATTCACACATATGTCCTAAGAACTCACATCAAACTGCTAGGTCTAATTTTGGTTCTTTTCCTCACAAGAAAGCAAATATTTGCTGAGATTGGTAATCAAAAAGCTGAGCTGCTGGTTGCAGGAAAAAGGGCATTTTAAAATTCGAATAAATAGGCTCACAGAAGGTCTAGACAAGATCAAAGGTGCACAGATGAGTGTCCCACTCTATTTTCTTTCAAGGTGTTGAAATAAATTAGGTTTTCCTGGAATTGCAGGGTTGGAAGAGACCTTAAGGACCATCTAATCTAAACATTCTTTTAGAGGAGACTGGAAAATTCTAACTAAACATACCTTTACATCACAATTTGCCAGGGCCTTGGAAGTGATTTGATGTTTTGACTTCAGGACTTGTTTTGCCTGGCTGATTTTCTGCCAGCTCACCTACACAGCTTGCTAGCCATCCACCTGCTGAATAGCTTTGGAGTTAGAAACCCTGAGATCATCCAAGGTCCGAAACTGGAAAAGTCCACTAAGCAAAATGTTCTGAGCTAGATTGAGACTTTACCTTTCTAAACACAGTCCCATTGCCCTTGCTCTCAATCAGACATTTCCTCTAAAGTTAACAAGGGAAATTAATGAGGTTTAAGGCCTTCTAGGTTCAGAAATCCAGATATTTCTTTCCCAAGAATATAACTTAGAGTTCCTTAGCAGTCAAATTGCCTGCCTACTAGGGTATGTTTTGTCTGGACCATTTGTTCTCTTTCTTTGTGTTATTTTTTCCTGTCAGGTAACTGTTTCTTTGCAATTTTTGTGTTAAACTGCAAACAATTAAAATTGTACTGACCATCATTTTTTTCTAAAGAGCCTACAAAAGCATCTGGAATGTGAATGCAAGCTGTCATGTGACTGAAATTGATTCAGGTTCTTTTCTGGGATGTATGAAAATTGGGCTCTCTGTGAAATTATTTTCTCATTATAATGCTACAGGTATCATGGGCAAAGAAATAATTTCCCATTTCAGGTTCTTGAAAAAAATTAATAGATTCATAGATTGTTAGGGGCTGGAAGGGACCTTGCAGATCATCAGGTCCAGTTCCCCCCTGCTCTAGGCAGGAAGACAACTGGGGTCAAGTGACCCCAGTGAGGTGACTGTCCACTCTTCTCTTGAAAACCTCCAGGGTAGGTGACTGTACCACCTCTGGAGAGAGTTTATTCCACAGTCTTGACACCCTGACTGTGAAGAAGCTTTTCCTGGTATTAAGCCTGAAGCAGCCTTCCAGGAGTTTGTATCCATTAGTCCTGGTCTTCCCTGGGGGTGCCCTAGTGAACAGTTGTTCAGTGAGCTCCTGATGCGCTCCCCTGATATAGCGGTAAACTGCTATCAAGTCCCCTCTCAACCTTCTCTTCTTTAGGCTAAAGAGGCCCAGGTCCTTCAGCCTCTCCTCGTATGGCTTGCCTTGCAAGTCCCTGATCATACGGGTGGCTCTTTTCTGGACTCTCTCAAGTTTTTCCAGGTTCTTATTAAAGTGCGGTGCCCAGAACTGGATGCAGTACTCCAACTGTGGTCTCACAAGTGCCAAGTACAGTGGGAGTATCACTTCCTTAGTTTAACACAAGATGCCATTGGTTGATGCATGCCAGTGTGTTATTTGCCCCAATGACCACCGCCTTGCACTGATGGCTTATATTCGTGCAATGGTCAATCATTACCCCTAGATCCCTTTTGGCCGTGGTGCAAGTCAAGCTGTCACCACCAAGCCTGTATAAGGGTTATTTGCCCCCCGACAGAGCACCTTACATTTATAAGTGTTAAACTTCATCTGATTCTTCTCCTGGTGCCCAACTCTTGAGCCTGTCCAGGTCCACCTGTATCTGCAACCTATCTTCTGATGTGACCACACTGCCCCGTAACTCAGTGTTGTCTGTGAACTTGGCCAGTTGATTCATCAAGTTCAGCTGAGATTTATCAAATATCTGTTTTTGTGAACATAATGATGCTCAGTCTAACATTCTGCTAACTTACGCTCCACTTTGAGAAAACACATTGATATAAGAAATATCCCTAACTGTGCAGGACACATCTTGGTGGTTCTCAACTTATTAGTCAAGTCAAGGTCAAGAGCAGCCTGCATGACCTCAATGAAACAACACAAGCAGAAACTATGAACTGTAGCTCTTTGTAACCTGACTGGGGTCTGGTCTACACTATGCATTTGCAATTGATAAGAGGCTTTCTTTAAATTCCAGCTATGACTTCAATTGGTTTGTAACACAGTAGAACTTAGCCAATGATTTTCACAGGTGAACAGTTGTGCCAACACCAGCTCACAGTGTAAATATATATTGCACATGGTTTATTATGGTCTTTATACTCTCCTCCAGGACTATCCAGGAATAATGTATCTCTTATAGCAGACCAGAGCAACTGGTATATCCTGATATTCTGTTATCTTCAATGTTTTTTCAGTATACAACAGCTGTCACATACAAGAATGGTGCAGCACCAATAAAATACAAAAAAAACCCCCTGCTCATATTTTTTTCCTTTAGTTTAATATCACTGAAAACAACCAACAATATCAAACTGATTTCCAGCTGTCCCTCCTGGTCATTCTTCTTTGCCTGTTACTTGTCTCATAGGAGTGTACAATAATAAGTTTTCAGTGTTAATTTATAGCTCATGGCATGTGATAAACTGACAGTTCTGGCTAGGTATTAGCCCCTTCATTTCTTTGCCTCTCTGCTGAGACAGTTCCAGTAACAATGTCAATCAGCCATCTAGTCATAACAGTAAAAAGACAATTAAAGGATATTACATGGAATAGTTTGGAGCAACAATTGCTCATAGATATTCTCATTAATTGACTGATCTCAGAGGAGGGAAGTAAACCATAACATTTCAACTAGTTCAGCTTTGAAAAATAACTCAAAAATAGCATCACAGGGTTCTATGATGGCTCTGTGATCAAGTTGATTCCATTTGCAAAATAAGACAGTGTCTAATCTCATCTTTAAATGAGGACTGAGAGAAAGCTGTCCCAGCCATACTGGGGAAAAAATTAATGAGAAAAGAGGGATCTAATCCGCATTTGCAATCGCCCCCCAATACTGGGAGCAAATCCCAGATGCAAACTTAAGCACACAAGCTACTTCTTACCTCAAGTAGCCACATTCATTAATATACTTAGGTTAAACTAAAGCAATTCTTCTAAATTGGACCTAGTTTGGATTATTTTGTCTCCTTTCTCAGAACTGATCAAGGATGGTTGATGCTTGCCACCTATTTCTCCCAGCTGTGCAAAATATGACTTCCTCCCCAAAGTCTTGCCTCTCATATCTCCCAACCATCACAACAGCACTGCTGTGACCTCCACCATCCAATCACAGGAATACTTGTATTCTGGGATATCCCCATCTAGGCCAGAACCAGTGTGTTTCTGCTGCTGTGTGCCACAAGAGCAACAAAACACAGTTAAGATGGGGCCAAGGATCTGTTTGAGACTTTCTAGCTGCCAAACTCAGCTTGCAATGTAAAACCCCATCTGTGCTTTTACTGGCTCATGTATCACCACAGATATTACAGATTCAACTGTTGGAACTGCATTAAAAATACTGTTGATATTGTACAAGCCAGAACAGAACACCATATCTCACTCCCAGATCTGTGTTGGCACAGCCTGTTAACAGCAATGAAAAACAAAGATTATTTTTTATCACTTAGAGAAGCAGAGAGGACTCTTAATGCACCTGGGGTATTTTTCTGTTCTGGGTTCACTTTATCGTAATAACCATGATAACTTTACCATTAAAAGCCACTATACCTAAAAAGATTTCAATACCAATCTCTTCTCAGTACTACCACAATTCACATTCAGTCCCCTATTAAAGCATAAGGTATCAGATCACTTAGGTAGATTTTAATTGTAACGTATGGTAGTTACAGTGTTTAGTAGTTAATGCATAGATATTTGTTCAAGGTATCTTTCAGTGAATATAATTACAGTCTAACTATTGAAAACTTGACTGACCACTCCCCATTGACAGTTTTGCCAAGCCCACGTCGTGCCCCTGTGCTGGGTGCTGCAGGCACCTTCCAAGCCCGGCAGCACCCTGGGACACCTGCATCCAGCCTCTGGCTGCTGTGTCCCATTCTAGCTGGCCCCGGGCCACACACAGCAGCCTGCCCAGACCCTGTCTCTGGTGCCTGGCAGACCCTCACCACATGCCTGCCTGTCCCATGCCCTGCCCCTGCATTGGGTTCTTCATGCTCCTGGACATAGTCCTGGCTGGCCCAGCGGGCCCAGAGGCAATGGGGCTGGGGTGCCAGGAGCACATGGATAACCCTGGAGGTGGCATCCAAGAGCGTGTCATCGGCATCCCTGCTAGAGTGCAGGTGGCAGCATGGGGTCCAGGCAACAGCAGTGGTGGCAGGGGGCCTGGGATGCTATGGTGAGCCAAGACAGGCAGCCATGCCCCACAAAGGGACTGTCAGGTCCGAGACTGGCATGGGCCAGGAGGCGGTCCCACAGTGGGCCAACGGGGTGAACAGGGTGGTGAGCAGGATCCTGGGGCAGTGCTTATCACTGCTGGGGCCGGGGCTGGAGGAGCTATGGCATGGTGGGCAGAGCCTGCAGCTACGGAGTCACCACATGCTGCCACCAAGCTCTGCATGCTGTTCTGGGCCAGGAAAGCAGGTGGCCTGGGAGCAGCGTGCAAAGCTGCCTTTTCAAGATGACCTCTGGCTCTGAGCAGCTATGATTGGAGCCTGTGGCTCCCCCTGTCAGTGGCAGGGGGCTGTTGCAGGACCGGAGGGGGAAGAAGCCGACTGTTGCCATGAGCAGCAAATGCAGGTGTGCCCAATGAGAATTAGAATGTGCACCATGATATTAGTTCTCACCCCGTCAGTGGCCTGGTGGACAGAGAATTCATCCTACTGCTACAGGTATTTTGCCAATTGGTGGAAAAGCCCTTGGTTCCCCTCACACCTTTTTCACCAAGAGTGAAGTAAAATACAAGCAATCCCTGCTTAGTGCTCTTAATTGGTTCCTGAAAAACCAAGCATTAAATGAAACGAGCGTTAAGCAAAACAAAAAGTATTTGATGACCCAAGACGGTGACCGCAAGCGTTATAATGAAACTCGCTGAGTGCTAAGTGAAACCAGGTATCAATTTAAAATGAGCGTTATAGCGAAATAGCGCTAAGCAAAACAGCATTAAATAAGGGTTGCCTGTAATGTGTGGCCTGTGTCTTTGAGTTGTGATTACATTGGAATCTCATCTTACATTTGTTTTTAAGAAAAAAGTACCTATTCCTCAAGGCTACAAGGAAAAGCTTGAATTAGTCAACTATTCCATCATAACTTTTGCAGAGGTCTCCCTGACTCTGCACAAACCCCACAAAGGGATGAATTCCCACAAAGGGATGAACACCCATCTCAGCAGGGTGCTAGTTTCAATTCCCATTGTTTGGGGAAAGTCTTGCCTACCAAATTAGTGCAAAGTCATGTGTGATAGAAAGTGCAGGGATCCCCTAGCTCACCCCCCAGAAATATAGCATAGTGGCTGACTTAAAGAATGGGATGAGGCCCTCTAATCACCTCTGGCTCCCTGAGATGCAGGGGCCCCTGAAAGCAGATACCCTCTTGCTGCTCCTGAGAGTTGAGGAGGAAAGGAAAGAGACAGCATGTTGTTTCTCCTGCCTTCTTTGTGCTGCATAAACTCTGGTGTATGGAAGCAAAAACACCAGAAGATTGGGACCTATTGCCTTCACCCCCAACATGAATCCCCCTGACACAGCAGGGGGATCAATCAAGCTCCATTACAGATGACTCCGGAGACTTTTCAAGATCATGACAAGGTGGAGACAGATGAGAGGATGTAAAGGTTAGGAAGAGACCAGGCAGGGACAGGATGGTTCTGCAACTGTAAGATTCCCCACTCTCCCATTTGTCATCAGCAGGGATCCTGGTTTTCTCTGATAATGCTGCCCCCACCCACCCCGCCCCCTGCAATTTTCAGATATAAAAAAGTAACCCAAAATCCACACTTTTCCATGATTAAAATGAAACACCACTTTATATATAGCTATATATTGGTGGCATTTCCTTTTAATCATGGAAAAATGTGGATTTTGGTTTACTGTTTTTATATCCAAAAATTGGAGGGTTTTTTTTTTTAATCAGAGAAACTAGGATACCTGCTCTTCAGAACTGTGGCAGTGAAGGGGCAGAGAGACCAGATGAGCTCTCAGTCACCTAGAATAGGTCAAACCCCAATTTTCTTGTCTCAATGCTAGGTATAGGTGCTGGTAGACCCTATCTAGAGCCTATCTTTGCAAGTCAGTGACAACCACTGTATCACTGCCACTGCACCAAAATGCATGGAGTCCTATTTGTTAAAGATGTAAGGAGGAAGTCCCATGACCAAACAGCCAATATTAATCAAAATCTTCACCAATTGCTGCATATTGTCTGAGCAGACTGAATGGCAGGATATTAGGGTTGTGTGAAGCTTCAGTCCCTGATTCAATTCAGCAGAGATTTGGCTCAATTCAGTGGCCAAATCTCTGTATCTGAATTCAATCAGGAAACCCGTTAATGTCTCTGAATTAAATCAGGACCCTCTAAAATCAATTCGGAGAGATTCGGCGATTCAGACATAAACACAGCTCTAAATGTTTTTTCTACATACCTCACGGTAGCAGGTGGCTCGTGAATGCTGCAATGGTGGGGTGGATGGAGCATCCCACGGAAGTGTGAGGGGGTCCCCTGCACACTCAGCAGCAGACCCAGAAGTGGACCAGAAGCACTTCCGGTCTACTTCCAGGTCCACTGGGGAGTGCACGGGGGAGCCTTCCTGCACCCCCCAGCTTGGCAACTGGTACCTCCTGGCTCCTGGGGGGGCACCCAGCTCCCCCCTACCCTGCAGCCAATCACTGAGCCAGGAGGGCACAGAGGACCCTCCCCATGCACTCAACGGCAGACCCATAAGTGGACTGGAAGTGCTTCTGGTCCTCTTCTGGGTTCACCACTGTGCATGCAGGGGACCCCTCCCTCATGCTCCTGTGGGACACTCCATCTGGCCCAGCATTGCAACGTTCATGAGCCATGCCTGGTACCTTGAGGTAAGTAGAAAAAAACATTTAAAGCTGTGTATATGGCCGAATCACTGATTCTCTGAATCAGCATTGAATCTTCAGATTCAGCTGAATCGAACTGGGGACAGTGATCTGAATCAACAAATCAAATCACTGTCCCCAATTTCAGCTGAATTTGAATCGAATATGGCCTGTTTTGTACACCCCTATAGGATATGAAGCATGAAAACAATCATTTGGTGTTGCTGTTCTTCCAAGAAAGTACTCTACCTCTCCAGTGAGGTAATGCTTAGAAAATCTCTCTCACTGAGTTTACCCATGAAAAAGTATATACCATTAGATAACAGGCTTTTGTTTCTGCAAGCAGGGTAATTACATGGGGGAAAAAAGGAGTCACTGATTTTCAGACTGGTAAATTGTAGGGGATCAATGCCATGCATGGAGGAGCAAAACAATTCAAATTTACCACAGGGAATATCTTTGGGGTATACTCCCTGCCTGATATAAATCCCTAAAATCTACTGGGAAGTTCCTATCAAATCTCTGACCCAACCAGTTGGCAGCACTGATAAAAGGACCACATAGTGGTGGATGACAGAAGGACATGCAGCCAGATGATAAACCAAGAGGCTGAAATAGCAGGCATAATAGATAAAAAAAATATCAGATGCCTGTTCCATGGTAGTACATAGTAACCACTACAGAGCAGCTCTTCAGGTCTTCCACTGGCAGGGCAGAAATAGGCTTTTGTTCTGCTTCAGAAGGTACCAAAGAGGCTGATTTGGAAGCCAGGTTGAAGAAGCAGCACTTGGTGCATCATTTACATGGATCTCAGGGCCACAAGTTTCTACATGATTGTGTGTAGGGGTTGTTGCTTCTCCAAAGGACCTGGCAGCATTTGAAAAGAAGCTTCACTACTCTTTGCATTGCCTTAGAGGATTGAACAGAAGCACAATCTCATCATGAAAATAAAAGCCTCCAGAAGTCTTGTTTAGTTTGCCAGGAGATACAAAGGGAAATTTCACCCACCACATATTCATAACAGGCAAATGCTGTTTGCATTGCTCTGGATCATAGGCTGTACAGGTCCTGTAAGACTGAGGAAGTGAACACTTTTTGTTCTACTCTGAGAATAAAAGAAATATCAATGTACTCAAAACTAAAGACAAAGGCAGAGATCTTAGAACAGAAAAGAAAGTATCTTAATAGCTCACTTAAATAATAGATTAAAGATTAAAGCAATATGAAACAATGCTGAAGAAGGAAATATGTCTGCATTCAAACTCAATTTATGAATGACTGGATGAAGATGGCTTGGGGGAGGTGAGCTGCAATTAGTACAGTTGATGGAGAATATCATTGTGGTAGATAAAATGAAAACCTATCCGGAGCACAAATAATACTTTAGGCTTAATCCTTCTCATATGCTGATATTTTACACTAATGCAGTTTCCATTAGTGAAAAGTGAATCAGGTTCCAACACTATCATCAAATGAAGACAGTTTGAGTCCATATTATGTTTGAAGGAAATAATTGCTCCACTCATTATAAACACTTATTACATTTATTAATGACAGCTATCCAATATTTCTGTTGCAGACACCAAAGCCAGATAAACTAAAGACAACTAACAATTCACTCAACAAAAGCAGTCTCCTACCACTTTTAAAGCATCCCTAAAATGTTTTTTTTTTTTTTTAATTAAACGATATCAGGAAAATTATTTGCTTAAATATGCATCACATGCATCTCTCAGGGATGTTCCACCACAATCATTGCTGGGAATATTTGCTATTGGTACTAGTCATTTGTTGTTTTTGCCAAGTGGTCACTTTAGCCATGGTGATCTAGCATCTGCTTCCTGACTTAATAATTCCCAGACCACAAATCACTTTTCCAGTGTATTAATTCAAACATATAAATATTCACATCAGCATTCATGTATGGGTGCATGTTGGCAAGACTGGCTGTAACACATTGTTCCATCAATCTTTCACTGAAACAAAAAGCTTTCTGGTAGGAATGTCCATGACAACAAGTCAATGGGGTAACATATCCTATTGGAATGAATTTGCAGTTTCTACCTGGATGAACACATGTAAATCCCTTTTTAACCACTATTTGCCCTTCCTTATTTAGAATCATTTCACCTTTAGGAAACTACAAAACCTTCCCTATTAAAAATAGCCTTTGCATTAAACAGGTTATGCTCACAATACTGGCACTATCAGAATTGATTTAATGAGGAAGGGGCTCAGATTCAGAGCTGGCCAGTGGCAGTAAAAATACGTATGTTACCAGCACCCTCCCAGATTCTTTTTGTTTTTGCTTTCACAAGCTAACTTCAGTGAAATGACCTCCAATTCTCATTGGTACAAACAAGTTACAATGAGATCCTCTAAGCAGAGAGTTACAAAAATTGCAAAGACCCCTTAATATTTTCTGTACATGATCATCTAAATTCACAGGGGTTGTTCATTGCATCCTACACCTCTTCAGTCTTTCACACTCCAATCAGCCTTTGATGGAAGAGGACATTAAATTTTTTTTCCCTTGCATTATTTACAGTTAAAATAGGGGTAAAAGAAGTTTAAGTAAAGCTCAGTGATTAGGTTTTTTTCTGCTTCTGTTGAACAGAAAGGCACAAACAAAACTGAAAAGGGACCAGCCATCAGCAGTGACCTTGAAATCCAGGTAGAGTGCACCATGTGGATGTGAGAATGCAGTATGTACCTGTAAAACAGCAGCCCACAACTGTCATCCCACTCTGAATGTGAAAGCAAACTACGATTACAGTACATACCGTACATGCCCTTGAGAATTATCTTCACTGATAGCATGGGTAGATTATTTATTTCTAAGCATGTCAAGGACCATCAACTGCTCATATCTGATGGATGCTACTATTGCACTGGAAATGTAGGGAAGCCTGTCTCTAAAGTTTCAGCATCCTCTTTAAGATGAATTATCAATCATGGGTGCTCATTGTGAAAAGATACTCATGCAAAAAAATACCTTTTCTTTGTACGAGTAAGGGCCCTCCTGTCACACAAACAAGTGCTGAATTAGCTATTGCTTTTGGATGCTTTGTCGGCTAAAGAAAGTGCTGAGAAACTATGAGGATGGATCACAGACCAACCCCCTGCAAGCAGGGACTTTCTGGCCATTTATGCATTATGGCTGAACTGATGTCATTTGAAGTCTCCATCCTACAAACACAAATATGTCTCATACCTTTATTGCACAATCCACAACTACTGCACCTGAAATGTGACAGCAGTAAATGAGGGACCTGGTGAGCACAGAAGAACAGTAAGGGGTTCATGGACACAGTTCTTCAGTCTCAGTTTTCATGTTTAAAAAGTCAGTCACGTCTCTGTTACACTTACAAAGTAAACCTTCAAAATCTGAAGCGTGTGAGATAAATGCAGTGTTGACAGCCCTCACAATTTTACGTGAATCTTACCATATTTGGTGTTTTACTTGAAATTCCAGATTCTAGAAGTAGGGGATTAGGTCAGTCTCTACATTCAATTAATAAAACAAAACTTGTTTCCATCCTTCACAGTTGCAGAGGAAAGTGTGCAAATTTGATTCAAATTCAAGAGGCTCAAAGTGCAAATTCAAGAGGCTCCAAAACCAGAGGGCAAAGAAAAAGACTGTCTAAAATCTTATGATATTGATTTTAAGGTAATCAAATTCGATCTCATTATATTGGTGGGTGAAGGATGATTCGTGATTCTTGAATGTGTGGAGTTCCCACTGTCACCCGAGTATGAAGAGAGCCTGCTATAACAGCAGCTCGGAGAATTACCCCCCACCTCCCCTTTATTTCACTGCTTGCTAGCTCAAAAGCTACTTGGCAATATTTAAATGTCAGCACAATGATTTCAAAGCTCCTCAAATAATTTAAGAAACAGGAGGAAGTGTCATCTTATAAAGATTTATACTAGTATGAGCCAAAAGGGGAATGATGATAAGGACTTTCAAACTGGGGCATGGAAAGTAAATTAAGAAGAGGTAGGTCCTTACTGCCACAGGACAGTGGTACAGGGGGACATGTGATTCATTTTATTTTTCTAAAGGCAGGGAACTCAACTTTCACAATCTTGAGAAACTCATGAGGGAAGCAACTAAGTGGTACAGCAAAGTGCATGGGAGTATCTGTGAGGAGCCTACAAAGAGAGGCAGCAGGATATGAATAGACAGGTATTCATAGGTAGTTTGTAATAATGTCAGACATTAATATAGATTGATACCATAGAAATGTTTTGCTGAGATTTCCCATTACCCCTGCTGTACCTCTACCAGCTGCAGCAAACAAGGGAGTGTCAGTTTAGATGAAGGATGTGGAGGTCGGCTTTTTAAACTTTATGTCAAGCTAACAGGACAATACTTATAATATGCAGCCTCTTTTAGTTGCTATCACTGATGGAGCTGAACCAAAGTAAGCAAAATGGGAATTTTTGGCAAAAGCTTCCAGAAGTAAATACAGCCTATAGTTCTATTATACCTATTTATACAGAAGTGTTTCACTAATGCCAAGACAGTTCCAACTGTTCTCAGCTGTGTTTTTCAGCAAACTGCATCACAAGCAAAGCTCTCTAACAATTAGTTATGTTGGCAGCCAGCATTACATTGCAGCTAGTAAGACACATATAGTAACTGAATGTGACATGCCACTATAATGATGGATCAAACTAGGACATTTCAAAAGACAAAGTGTTCTGATATGAGAGGCTTAAAGAGGCACTAAAGAATTTATGGAGAACGAAACACAACTTTGGGGAGGGTGATGAAATTATCTGTCTCACCAAAAGCAAACACTGAGCCAAATGGCAGGGCTCACGTAATCCTATAGCACTGACAGACAGCCGTGTTGTGAAGTCTCATTGCATTCATCATCTTAATTAAAGTTGAGCTGAACTGATTTCATCACGTTAGTAACAGCAGAAACGTTCACTGAGAGCAGTTTAAAACATTTCAAAAGATTTAAGCTCTAGAAGTTTTTCTTTAAAATATATATGGAACAGTGCTAGCGAACAGAGCTAGCAAGTGGAATCTTTGACAAATTCTATGGATAATGGAAGTTTTGATAAAGTTTTGTCAGTAACATTTAATTCCTTCAACTATTTTTTGATTTTTCATTTGAAAACCAAAGAAAGGGAGAATTTTTCAGTGAAAAGTTTTTATTTGCCAAGCACCCAAACCATTTCAGTTTTTGTGGGGGTTTTCTAGATGAAAAGTTAAATGTGCCTATTAATAATATCACATGCAATCTAACTAGCTCTATTATTGAGAAGGTGAATGGCCTGATCTTATGGTTTGCTTAATGCCCCCAGCTTCCATTTAATATTAAGGAAACTGGAGAAATCTCAGTGTAGCTAATCACCTTGTTGGATAAAACCTTGCCTATAGAAGAGCTTGGAACTAGCTAGGAGATATACTGGTAGGATGTCTATGTAACTGTCCATTGTTGACTGGGCGTGAAACAAGAGCCACTTGCAGGCAGTCTGTTGTTGTGTTGTGTAGAGTTTCACCACTCTAGACAACGACAATGGAGACTGACTAAAGCAGACCCTGTCCTGGGGTGGTATGACAGTAAGTGAAGAACTAAGTTGTCCACAGATGCTTCCAAGGAGGGTATGATGAAATCCTCTTGCAACAGCATAGTAAACACTAGAGACTAGCAGAGCATGCACTGAGGAAGATAACCAAACTATACATCAATATATTAATATGGCTGGTGGTACTTAAGGTTGAATTGTTTTAAATTTGTAGTGTAAAATCCCTCAGAGTCTGGGAACCACTGCTTTAGAGCATATGCCAACAGTGAAGTGGAATGAAGCCAAGAGGCAGCTTATGTACATATCATTATGATTAAAATGTGGACTGTGATTTGTCCTCATCTGTAGCTCTACCACACTCTTCAGAGAGTAAATTAACATCATAAACACATGGTGGTGGACACCGTGTACCAAATATTCCAACAATTTAATATCTCTTTAAGACAGCTTTCAGGATTAAGGAATTTAGTTTAAAGATACCCAAATGATAATTATTTACCTGTTATAGAAAAGTATTTTGGAAATGATACATGATAGTCATTTTGGGATTGTAAAATCTAAGGATGGGCCAAAAATGTTGTATACTAACCTCAAAAAAAGAACAACATTCAAAAGATGGGGTAAAACTCATCACATATACCAAAGATTTGGGTAAGACAAGATAAAGAGTCAGTGATGATTATGCAGGAAAAAATTGAGTACAGTCACCATAGACTTGTTTGTATCAGATGTACTACTATTCTCTCTTCCCTGAGATATATTCACTAGATGTTACTATAACCAAAGAGGTGTTTATGTATATCAAGTCCATTTTTGCTGGTTGTGCTATATATGACCTGATGATGCATGATCAGGAGCCATAGTTTAACTGTTCTACAGTGACATACAGATTTGGACATACTGAACACCAGTAGAAAATGTTGCCAAAATTAAAAAGTGCCTATTTTAAAGGTTGTGAAGTCAGACTCTGATCTGAATCAAACACTTCTAAATTACAGCATGTCATCAGTAATGTGTGGCTTGTTACCTGTGCTGACACTGGGTTCAACATAGCACTGTCAAAAACAGATGCCAGAGCCCCTCAGGACTTGCATATATATGTATGTAGGGAGTCTACCCAACTTAAGAAGGCAAGTGGATGATTTTACAGACAGACTGCAGGGCAGGTCACCATTTTCACAAGCTTATCGCAGCGGACCCCCCTCCCTGCACGCCTCTGATTGACCAAGGTCCCCAGTGGCCCTGCATCCCACCACTGATTGCTAGAGGGCTGTCTGGCATGTAACCCCACCCTGCACTGCTGATTGGTGGAGAGGGACAGGGCCATGCAACAGACAGCCCTCTCAGCCAATCACCAGCAAGGGGCAGGGGTGGCAGCCATCTTGCCTACTGCCCTTCATGCTAGCACCTTCTCCAAGCCCTGGTGTGGTGGGAGATAAGGAGCACTGAGTCAGCCATTTTGCTCAGACCGGCAACCACGTGGCTGAAACAGGCTAAACTAGCTGAGCTCCAGGACATGGCACAACCAGAAAATAATGTACTTAATGCTGCCTGACAACATCAGCCTAGATGTTTCAGAAGAGACCCACAGGCACATGTGACAATACAAGGCACCTAAAAAAGGAATGCGTGTTGCTAGCTAACACAGGATTTCAAATGCTATTGAATTAATGTTGATTGTTAATTGTCATCCCTGTTAGTTTTACCTGGAAGATATGGGGAACTGGATCTTTAAGAGGTGGTGGCTTGCCCCATTTGGATCAGATTGTCATCTTATGCACCAGTTTATAATGCTGATCAAATAGAAATTTGCCTTGCCTCTGAGTGATCACTGGATAACATGTAGTTTGGGTATATGTAAATATTCTGACGAGACCCAGTAGATCTGGACTCCATTACCTGCTCAGCGTCAGACAGTAGGAAAATACAAATTATCCATAGCCCATCTACACATCCCACAATTCATTTATTTAATACTCTTTAAAGAGGAACATTTTAAGATTTAAGAGATTTCCGCTACATTGTCTCTGTTAATGTGGCAGATTTTAGTGTTTATGTGACCCTGATCAAATTACTTAAACCCAGATATTAAGAGTGTTTTGGTATTTAGCGGATACTGAAATTATATCAGGTAGGTGATTGCTTTTACAAATCTGGGCATAGGGTCTAAGCAGACTTCATGCCTTGTGCCACCATAAAAATGTTTATAGTGGCACAAGCTGTGAGCAAACAGACACCCTAACCCCTTGTCATGCTCAAAGTGCACCCCAAATTTGCTGCAACCAAAGGTAGTCACAGTTTTGGCACTTTAAATGAGAGGATCTCCATTTGCTTATTGAGCACCATAGGAAATTCTCCTGCAGGGGGGGGACTCCCATGGCATGCATATCAGGCTGCCACACCCTGACCGGGAGTACATGTCCAGAGACTGCTGCTCCCTGACTTGGGGCACAGCACCCAGGGCCATAGTCCCACAGGATCAGGCCCCTGAGCAGCAGGGACCAACGCTGCTGCAGTACAATGGCCATGATGACATCAGTAAATGCCAATGAAGTGTTTCAGCTGTGCTGAGACATCCTGGCACAGCTGATCCTGCTCCAAAGGCGCTGTCTGTTTATAGCCTTAGTCCCCTCTCCTCCCATTTCCCTAACTATAAAAGTAGAGACAATATTTTTCTACCTCACTGGGGTGCTGTGAAGACAAATAAATACAGGAAAGATTGTGATATTCCCAGACACTATGTATGGCGGGGCAGAAATATAACATATTTCATGCTGCATACAAATGCATAATAAACAAACAGGTGCGGCATAACTTCTACAAGATGCCTGAGATTGTCAATGAAGGATTTCACTTGAAACACATTACACGGTATGAGTCCAAATATGTACAATAAAAAGTAAATCTAACATCAGGCCCCTGTGTTTTCCGACTAGGATATACTGCAGTGCCTGACAGTTATGCAAACCACAAAAAAAGAAAGAAAGTGAAAAGGCCACTGGCTTTCTAAAGACCATTTATAGTATACATACACCGAAGGCCAAGAGTGCAAGGTGTTCCCACATCCATACTGTCTCAGCAAAGCATGGTTCTTTGGTACATAGTAATGTAAGTGACAGAGCAGTGTGTGCACCTACTGGAAATGGAAACATTCAAACAGAAACCAATGATTTTTTGCTAGAGCAGACTACAGCTATCATTTCTGTCCTCAGTGTATCTAGATGGTTTTCCAGCAGTTCCAAGGATACTATATTCACCAAGGATATATTTTTACATTGAAGCTGATGCAAAGAGCTCAAAGAACTGATTCTGCCCCTCAACAATGAATAGATACCATAAGGGAGATAACATAGGATGAGGAGAATTTCCTCTGACACTGAAACATTATGCAGCCAGTGTAGCCAGGGATAAGGCCAGAGGATGGAAGGAATTTGAGGAAGAAGTCCTCAAGGCAAGGAGCATCTTGGGCTGAGGTACTGTCTATAGGCAACTGTGAAGAGGCTGCTCTAAGTTTAGAGTGACCCCAGGGTTGCTCAGACTTAAATGAAGGGGAAGGTATATTAGCTTCCATAGAGAAAACCAACACTGGAAAGGTACCACATCCTCTCTGAATTGCTCTGAATTGCACTTTATGCACTGTGTCCTTCCAGAAGTAGAGCAAAAATCTGCCCCTCAGATTCTCTTTCATTGTTAACCAGTGGTGTCAGGATAAATGGCATCTCTGTTGTAGCAGCACCCTCTATTTTATGGACAGACAAGGTTCTTTGGGTGAACGTGATATCTTTTATTAGACCAACTAAATAGTTGGAAAAATTGTTCTTTGCAAGCTTTTAGGTACAAACATGCTTCTTAGTGGGTCTAATAAAAGATATCACATTTACCCAGAGAACCTTGTCTGCCTACGCCCTTAGAACAACACAGCTATAACCAACACCCGTGAAACATGGAAGATATCTATATTATGTAAGTATTTATCTTCCAATCATCCCTGCAGCGTCTGAATTCTTACTGGGAATTAAGGGTTCTCAGATCCTTGCGGGAAGCACTTAGTAGCTTCCATGATCTCCGGCTCCTGCTTTGGGATGATGATAAAAATCCAACTGCTCACTTGCAGCTGCAGCAGCAGTGCCCCTTTAACTGAACTCTCCTTTGATATTCCAAGCCCTGCTGAGCCTGTGGAAATCAGGTTCATAACAGCAGCTGCAGCCATTAGCTTTCTCCTTTGTGATTTCCATCATTATCATGCTGTTTGCGAACTTCATTTTAAATGACTAGACTATGGGCTAGGAAAGATGAGACTTCAGTGAGATAAAGCACGTGTAACACACAAAAAAAGTATGACAAATCGCAATGGCAAGGTTGGGCTAATAGCTTGTTAGCTAGTGAAATGAAATCGCCACTGAGAGAAAACAGACAGTATTATATGCTCACAGCCCTTTGATGGAGACAAGAGACAGAGGCGATGAAGCCCCTTCCCTTTCATCCCACATGCTGGTTTAGTGCACACAAGTCATTACACTTAGAACAAAACCACCAGCATTGTATAGGAAAACTGCACCCACTTGGCTCCAGCCAGCAGGATTGAAGTCCAGCCAGCAAGGAGCAAAGATGACTGTGGAGAAAAGCCTCAGCCATGCATCAAAGAAGTATTTAATTTTAAATGGCATTTCTGGGAGTAGCTCTTCAAAGCAATGGTTTGTTATTCTTCACACATACACAAAGAGCAGCCGTGGCTTAAAATTACTCTTATTTGAATATACGGCACATAGCAAAAAAGACAAAAAATGCATATGCCTGTCTAAGGCCTGGTCTACACCTGTTAATTGAACTCATAGCCTTATTTCCTGTAGAGGTGGGGGGGTTTCACTGGTATCATTATGCCAGTGCAAGCCCTAATGAGCAATTCTGCACTGTGCTAAGAAGCATCACAATGGAGCACAGCACGTATCCTCTATATGTGCTGCTCCCCACAAAAAGGGTGCGGTGGAAGATGACTGCCTTGGAGTGGCACTGGGCATGTGCCAATCAGAATACCTGGGAGTGAATGAACTGACATGCACCCAGAATATCTACAGTGGCACTTTTTAGCATGGACAGTAAAGGCAGGCCAAGTGTGGAAAGAGCTATACTATGGGTAATACTGGGAGAGCTTATTTGCATTAGTATATGGGTGTATTAATGGTATAAACACATTTCTACTGATCTAGCTGCATCCCCATTAAAGGGATGTACTATTTCAATTATAGCAGCATAAAAACTGCATAACTTTTGAAGTCGGGGGCCTAGTCTATGCTACAAAACTTTGTCAGCATAATTCTAGATCTGCCAGCAAACGTTCATACTCAAAGCCTTTCTGCAGCTGTGGAGCCCTTTTTTTCACCAACAGTTACTCCATCTTCATTTGGCAGAATATGCTTCTCTCAACAGGTAGGCCAACAGAGGAAAAGGTCCTGTACTTTCTGATTCCTTCAACAGTTGCAGCCTTCCCAGAATGCACTCCATGTCCTGGTGGCAAAGCTGCTGAGTGGAGCTGTGCAAATCCACCAAGAATGAGTGGGTATGTGTGTACTGGTGGTTTGGCATTTGTGGCTACTATCTGCCATTAGATCTTCTTCCAGCAGAGGAATACAGGTACAGACATAGCTCTGCTGATTTACATCAGCTGAAGATCTAGCTCTTGGCATGGACTACTGGTGCCTGCTAAGTCGGGGGGCCGGGCACTTGCCCCCCCAGCGGCTAGTCAGCAACCGGGGGGAGGGGTGTCCCCCATAGCCAATTGCACAATTGCACGGACTGGGGAAGTGCCAGGGTCACACCCGGAAGTGCCAGGGACACTTCTCCTGGTGCCCTACTCCCCTGCCCATCGCCTAAGCAGAGAATGCTGGCTGTCAGGGGGTACACCAGTGCTCTCAGGAGGTGTACGTGCACCCCCATGCACCCGCTATGCATCACCACTGGCTCTTGGAATACAAGGGGCCAGCCAACACAGTCCTCAGTGCACAGCTTCCTAGAAGGCATATATTTGGGTAGGCCAAGAACATGCTGTGGTGCCACAGCACATGGCCAGGCATCGACAAGGAGAGTTAAAGATACTTGATGACAACATACCCAAGCAGTACAGTTGATTTTTTGTTTTAGGGATGAGGGATCGGGGAGAGGAGGAACTTGGCATAAGAATATAGCCCTTTGTTTCCCACACCCATACCATCCCATTGCTTACATAGTCCTGTCTTTGAAAGAGAGGTGATTAGGCATGTTAGCCTGAAGTCAGGCAGAAGGTAGGGCAGGGTGGCTGCCTTACAGACCAGTTAGTCTTTGAAAGAGAAGGCCATTTACAGAGCAATGCTCTGGATGGGGATGATGATTATTAAAGCCAATGAAGTTTCTTTTACCAGTCTAAAAGCACAGGTTTCTTACTTGACCACTTTTCCTTGTCAGCAACAGCCCTTCACACGTGTGCTTCCAGCCGTCCATTGTTTGGCAGGGCTGAAGTTCTGCAACCCTGGGGAAACACAGCACACTGTTTGCCTTGCTCCTGCACAGCTAATTGTCTTGGATGACTCTTTATTTATATACATAATTTACTCAGTGGCAATTGCCAAAAAGGCACCTGGGCCCTGTGCATAATATAATAATGAAATGCTGGCTCTAATGACCCATACACAATGCACAGGCACCAACACCTCCTCTAATTCCCTTACCCATCTGTGCTGAAGGGTAGATTAAAAGTTGAATGGTTAATGCTGGAAAGATCCAGAAAGGAGTGACTTACGAGGCCTGAAAACAACTCCAGAGGGGATTCTTATGGGCACGCGAAGGGACAATACTCTGCAGCTGCGACTTCACCACTGAGGTCTAGTTACATTATTTTCACTGGCGTAATAGCCCTGTATGTCTCTATTACAGCTGGTTGAATTATTTGTCACAAACAGTTTATCCATCATATTTAGACTGTTTTCCTGTTTGAATTGTAAAACACTTGGGGCCATGTTTTAAGACAGACTAATATTTTGGTCACTCAGGTTTGTTTAGCACATACCTTGAGCAAAACTGCTTCAATCTACCAATTGCTCAGATTTCATTCCTACTTTGTGCTTAACTACATTCAACTTTCTGCTTAACCACAGAAACGTAACTTCTATTACATATATTTTTCAAAGGGATGAGCTGATTTTCATAGACATTAGGGCTGGAAGGGACCTCAGAAGACCAATGCAAAGTTTTCAGAACACCAGATCATAATCTAATCTTGTACAAGATATTTAGCTTAGACTTCCAAACCCTTTAAAATCCATTAAAGGTAACAGATGTTTTTGACTGATGTGTTTTTATATCCTAGGTGTCCCAAGAGAGGCATTGTGAGCTTTGAATACAAATTAAGAGATTTTATTCTCATCAGGAATATGACAGCTGTTTTATACTCATTGTTTGACATAGTATGTTAAAAAAATCAAAAAACTGAAATACTGAGAGCAAGTTAGTCAAAATATAGTTTGAGTCTCTGTAGCGTATACTTTATCTGCCAGTAAATCTCCCAATAACTTCATTTTGTACCTAAGTTAGCCAAAGAGTGTTTATATTTTATAGCAAGGAATTATCTGTTAAAGAAAGATCTACCTTGCTATCATTCATCACAGTTCTCTCTAGGTTTCACAAGTCTCGAGAAACTCTAGGGATCCTGTCCTGCTCCACTTATGTGAATAACCCTTCCTTGCACATGTAGTCCTACTGGTGTCCAAGATTTGAATTTTCTGGATTCAGGATTGTTGCAGAATGAGGATCAATTTAGTAGCATGGTGGCACACACCAGTGGCCTAAGGGCACTTGAAAAGTGATCAGAGGTGAAACTTAAAAACAACACAGTGTTTGTGGTGCCATTGTCCATGCTCTCCTTGTTCTGTGGATAGAGGGCTTTTGTCTCTAAGAGTGTCAGTTCAGAACTGTTGCACACAAATAAAATTGCAAGTAGACTAATTTTTTGTTCCTGTGCTAAGATAGTGTGTGCCAAATCTCAGCCTGGAATATTAATTCCTTATCCAAGTCATATATGAGCAACATTTTTGCCAGGTGTTCGTGGCAGCAACAACAGCCCAATTCAAATACCTAGGGGTTCTTCTAAAATGTAATACACATCACCAGCTCAGGCCCCCACTCAGGAACCTAGGGAAAAATTAAAGAGCTTCCCTTGCCACTTTAAACAGCCTAATACCTTCCCTCTTGCCAGCACTAAGTCTGGGTGTAAAACAAGGAAAACTTTGTAGAGAAAGTAAAAAGCAATGCTGCATTTAGTGTGGGGGGAGGGGGAGCAGGGAGAGCATTAAACCAACCATATGTGTATACAAATAATAAACAAATGTCTGTACCCATAGTACCTTTAGCCGTAGGTTTTTGCTTTGGTTTTCTGAGCAGCCATGTCCACTTTTCTGTGCTACTTCTCCCCTCCCCAGCAACACACTCATAGTTTGTTGTCAATCATTAACAAAGCCCTACTAGATAATATGTGTATGCAGATTTGTCTGCAGCCCATTAGGGAGAGGTGGTCCATCCAGTGCTGAGTTGCTGTGTTGTGTCCACCTGCCTCCATACCATCGATCACCACTACAGTTTGTCTGTGCCTGTTTGATTTGACCCTGACCACCACCACCAGCCCCACCACTTCCCTTGGCTACAGTGAGTTCAACTCTGTGCATTTGGGGTATGGAAAAGCCGCCCTCACTGGCATTTGTTCATCTGTGTTGCTTCAACTTCGCCACTTTCATCAGCCACAGAGCCATCCACCCTCATGTCTACACAACATTATCGCTTCTAAGGATCTTTCTGGATCAAAGTCTGCAGCTCACAGGATAACATCCCTTTTGCCATTTCCTCTTGTTCTTGTTCATCCCTGCGCTCTACTACCCAGGGGGACATGACTGAGTTACTCATTATGGTGAATACTTCTCGGGCATATTAAGTATGGTTATATTGCTTGTAAGTCACATAAGCAGGATATCACCAGTTCCTTTACCTCAGAACCTAAATGAATGTTAGTATGGGGTATCACCTGTGCAAATGAAGCCTCCCTTCAGTTCATTAATAGACGGCAGCAGAGAGCTCCTTAACTATGATTCTCCATGCCACTCAGCACATCTATACATATATTATGCACCCCTTTGTAAAGCACATTGGAAGACAACCTAGTAAGAACCTAGATTCATAGATTCATAGATGTTAGGGTCGGAAGGGACCTCAATAGATCATCAAGTCCGACCCCCTGCATAAGCAGGAAAGAGTGCTGGGTCTAAATGACCCCAGCTAGATACTCATCTAACCTCCTCTTGAAGACCCCCAGGGTAGGGGAGAGCACCACCTCCCTTGGGAGCCCGTTCCAGACCTTGGCCACTCGAACTGTGAAGAAGTTCTTCCTAATGTCCAGTCTGAATCTGCTCTCTGCTAGCTTGTGGCCATTGTTTCTTGTAACCCCCAGGGGCGCCTTGGTGAATAAATACTCACCAATTCCCTTCTGTGCCCCCGTGATGAACTTATAGGCAGCCACAAGGTCGCCTCTCAACCTTCTCTTGCGGAGGCTGAAAAGGTCCAGTTTCTCTAGTCTCTCTTCGTAGGGCTTGGTCTGCAGGCCCTTGACCATACGAGTTGCCCTTCGCTGTAACCTCTCCAGGTTATCCGCATCCTTCTTGAAGTGTGGCGCCCAGAATTGCACGCAGTACTCCAACTGCGGTCTGACCAACGCCCTATAGAGGGGAAGTATCACCTCCCTGGACCTATTTGTCATGCATCTGCTGATGCACGATAAAGTGCCATTGGCTTTTCTGATGGCTTCGTCACACTGCCGGCTCATGTTCAACTTGGAGTCCACTAGGACTCCAAGATCCCTTTCCACCTCCGTGCCACCCAGCAGGTCATTCCCTAGGCTGTAGGTGTGCTGGACATTTTTCCTCCCTAGGTGCAGCACTTTGCATTTCTCCTTGTTGAACTGCATCCTGTTGTTTTCTGCCCACTTGTCCAGCCTATCCAGGTCTGCCTGCAGCTGTTCCCTGCCCTCCGGCGTGTCCACTGTCTAGATAGACAGTGGTAGTTTGTCATACAGCACAGGAGGGAAATACGTATAGGCACACAGAGCTACAGAGGCTTCATTTTGCTAGGTGACTTCACAAGAAGTGTGACAAGATCTATATAATGAACACCCAGCAAAAGGAAAGAGGACTAAGGGAGTTTCTTTGCTGAGAAAAAAAAAATCTGCCTAACCATAGAGCATGTAGGAGAGGTGCTGCTCCTGATGGAACAGGCTGACAGTTTGGGCTCATTAGGGAAAGAGCGTTTGGGTCCTGAGGCACATGTGAGGAAAGAAGACTTTCACCCACAGGACCTAGTACTGAATGGCATGAAGAATGGGAAACTCTATACCTGATCCATTCTGGACTTGCCAGAGCGTTGCTGTCATGTTCCCTTGAGAATCTGGAGAGAAATCCTGACCCTCACTGAAGTCAATGGGAATTTTTACAGCTAATTTCAATGGAAGTAGACTTTCATTGCTTCAGTGTAAGTTTATGAGCTACCTCTCCCCCACTCCCTCCCTGCCCTCTGGTCCCCCACTGAATCAAGAATAAGGCTCTGTGTCCTACTGACAACATGTCTCCACTTCTGTCATGCCACTGGTGCACTCAGTGACTGGCCACTGGGGGACCCCCCCCGGTCACCGGCTGGCTGCTGGAGAATCCCCCCATCCCCTAAATCATGCCCCGTTGGTGCCCCCCAGACTCTGGAGGAGCCAGTCACACATACTAACAATTTTATCAAGCCTCATTATGAGCCAAGATGTCAGCAAGACCTTGGCAGCAGTTGGGCAGCCACAATACTGCTTGATATTAAACATTAATATCCCAAGAACATAAAGAGGTTAAAATGTTAGGTGGATATCTTGTTAATTCCACTTTTCAAAGAAGAACAATACGCTGTTCCTAACTTGGCAGTCATGAGTTATAACTCCTTAGTTATAAAGTAAAACCCAGTCCATTACATTTTCTCTCTGAGCCAAGCAGGCCACAGTATACAGTTCTCCATTTGAACAGTTTGATTGATGATCAGACTCATTTCAATTCATATCCTCTCCTCTACTTCCCAACAAAGCTCTAAACCTAGTGTTAAGGCTAAAAAGCATGACAAATCATACCCACTTCTTATTATTTGGTAAATGGCTCTTACATTATTGCTTTTTGACAGAGTCATCATCTTTCACACTGCTTTTGCATCCAATAAGCCCCTGTACTTTAACTACCCATATGTCTGCTGCCGTCTGGGATACAGCCTTATTAGCTTATCAGCTCCCCAGTATGCAATATGCTAGCCTTTGTTCTTTTCTGCAAGTATTTACTCACGTACAAGTCTATTTTATCTGTGGCTTCATTAAGAACAATTATTCCCTGAAAATAACAGAGATTTAGAAAGCATGGCTGAAGGGTTCTAAGGTTGTAAAGCCCAAATACAAAGAATAAAATCAGACAAGTAGGATCCTTAGACAAAAAAGAAGAATGCTGGTCCATGATGCTCCTCCATCTGTCCAAGGTATCAACATTGCTACCAGTGTACTAGCAAGCTGCCCCAGCCCAAGTACTGTGGTATCATACAAGATTAAAGGACAGAGAAAGAGAAGCCTCTCAAAAATTAAGATGAGATGCAACCCAGGGTCTGCAGCAGCGTGGCAGAATGGCCCAGTGAAACCACCACTTAATAGGGTGCTAGGAGGAAAGGTTTCTCTTCCCAGTTCTGCCACTCACTCACTATGCTGGCATTGAGCAATTCACTTAGCCTCTGTGCTTTGGTTTCCCCCTTTGTAAATCAGAAGGTGATACTTTCCCAACTTTATTTGGCATTTTTATTTCCCTGGCTTAAAATTGCTGCAGAAGCCTGATCCAGTGAAATCAGGCATTCTGCATCCTAAAGCTTGTCTAATGTCTATTTCAATAGACATTATACAGGTGATATAGGTGATCTAATAAAAGGTATATAGGTGATTTAATAAAAGACCTTGCCAAACAAATCCTGCTTTTCACAGATTCCCTTGGACCATCACGGTTACAACAATACTACAAAACACACACCGTATGTTATATCTGATCTAGTTAAACCTTAGAAAAGATTGATTACTCTACTTTAGTCTTAACATTAATCTGGGCAACCTAGTCTTTTCTCACAGAAACTTGTTTGTCTGCCCATGCCCATAGATACATCACAGGGAGAGAATTCATGTCTGCCTCTCATATATTGTAAATCATATACAGGTTTATTTTTTCTCCAAAAATTCTCTCTCGCTCTCTCTCTCTCATACATAGACAGACACAAAGTTTAGCTTGAGCAGTTGGGATGCGTGCGTCTGTGTGTGTGTGATTTCAGCTGCCGCTTAAGTTGGCAATGTGAACACTATTTCTCCCAGCAAGTCCCCTGATCCCAAAATGAAATAACAACATTAAAATGGTTAAGGGATGGAGAGTGCCAAAAAACTACTGCAAATGATTTACAATACTCCCATCTACACCCACTGGGAAAGCTGCTATTCTCTTCAAAAGTAAATATAGCTTGCAATTTAAAATGGCAGAACTCAATTGAGTGAGGGAAAATGTAAAAAATATCCATGAATTCCCCAATCCCAAACATATTTCTTTCTTATAGTATGTGGTTCAACCATATGTTTTAAGACGTATCAGGTTCCCAAGGAAAATATCAGCACAGGCTGATTTGGGTGGAGTAAAACACAACAGAAATAAACTTATATAAGCACTTCCTGGGCCTGATTTTTAAAAACGAGAGTTCGTTTTGGGAGCAGAAAATGAAAAGCCTGCCCCTTCAGTTGGCTTTAAATGCAAATCCTCCTAAGACAGTCATTGGAAGTGACAGGACTTGTGTCTCCAGCTAGAAACAGGTGCAAAAGGTGTATGTGCCAAACTATGATTGTGCCAAAAATGCAATTTCGATCGATTGGGCTGGGGGAGTGAAAACACCAACAGGCCTTTACTCGTCATGTTAAACCCAGTCTGCACTGGGGGCTATAATGTGCTTAAAGACCCATTAGTTACACAAAGCATGTTCAGTACACCAGTAATTTTCCTTATCAGGGCAAAGCTTAAAGCTGTTTTGATTTCAAATCCCACTGCCCTACCTGCCTGCCTCGAGTTTTGCTCACTTACATGTCATTTTCAACAATACTTATAGTACCTTTCATAAGCATGTGATATGCCAGTTGGCATGTACATACATAACCTTTTGTTTAGAAAGATACTAAGATGTTTTCCAAGTCAGAGTAAAAGGATTACCTTCTATATAACCAGCATGTATCTACCTTTGGGATCAGATCTTAACAGCACACAGTAACTCTGCATAACAGTCTAGTAAAGGAAGAGGAAAACATATTACCTGACTGAGACTGTGGGATGAATTTAAGAAGATGGAATCAAATGTTAGACTCTAGTTCCAACATCATGGTTAAACTCCTAGTGCATTTTTACACATGGTCTGGGACATGGCACCAGGCGCTTTAATTAGCGAGTCGTGCTAATTAAAAGTGCTCACGCGTCGTGTATATCAGCATCCCTGCGCTGAAAAGATGGTCGTGGGTGTCTTGAACCAAAGCTCATTGAACGTGTTTTATTTCAGACAGCCCCACCACCATTTTTTCAGCACAGGGACACTGATACATGTGACGCGGAAGACTGCCGAAGCGCATCAAATTCTGTGCTCCAGCAGACTCAATTAATCGAGTCTTCTCCGACACGCTGGCTTTCCAGCGCATTGGAGCAGGTTCCCCGCGCTTCTATAGGAGCCCCTAAACATCTTACTCGCCCTAGTGGTATGAACCATGGCTTCATGTCTCATCACCAGGAAACACCCAAATAGAGAAAAAGATCATCTTCGGAATCACCATCACTATGTCCTATGGCAGGGGTCACCAACATACAACCAGCAGGCCAGAAACAGCCCACAGAGCCACTGGATCTGACATGCAGACCCAGGGAACTTCAGTGGCATTTCAGGGTGAGGTACCAGGGAGCTGTGCTGGGGTTGGGAGCTGCAGGCAGCTGTTGCAGCCACAGCCAGGTTGGATCACCAGGTTATTTCAGACCTGAGCCAGATTGTTCCAGCCTGCCACTCTGAAAGTTCCCAACTGCTGTCAAACACTTGTGACTGCCTTACATAGGCTTGTTTACATGCACGGTTTGACCTTGTTTAGCTGCACTATGTCAAGATTAGAATCTAAAGTGGCGTGGTGGCTGGTAAAGGGAGCTGAAGCCAGAGGATTAGCTTTGTATTTTTCTAATAGCATCCAGCATTTATACTAAGGTCAGTGGAAGTTCATCTTAATTTCTGGTTTGGTTTTGAACAAGAAGACACATCTGCATTGGCAATCAGGTAGCCTTTGGTCCCAAGAACAAATCTTTTTTCTGAGATTTTGTGCAATGTCATCCTAAGGTTTAACTCACCTTAGATTTCATCAGGCCCTTCAAGCAAGAAAGCTTTTTTACAGGGAATGTTGTAAAGAAAAAGCTTCAAACCCAGGGGCAGATCCAGAGGGGATGTATAGGCAGAGGAAGGCCAGGGCTGGTTGGGGGGGAGGGCTTAGCCCCACCAAACTAATTTCACAGCAGCAGCACTATGGTGCCACTCGGCGTGCAGCCAGGTCAGTGCCCCACCTGCACTCAGCTCCATGTGGCTAAGGAAGAAGAGGCTAATAGTGCATGCATCGCACTGCACAGAGCACAATGGGAGTTGTAGTTCTCATGCTGACGCCTGCACTAAGCCCCCCAAATAATATTTTCTCCCTCTGTCTATGAGGGGATGCAGTGCCACTGCTGCACCCCACCTTTCTAACCATGCTGCCTTGAACAGCACAGCAGCCAGGGATTTGAGTGTTAAAGAAGGAAAGCATTTCCTTTCTCCCTTGCCCTCCATTCTTCAAAGCACATCCCCCCTCCCTCTGCTCCCATTCCCCCACCCCTGCTTGCTGCTGGGACAGTCCCCAGGGTGAGGGAAAGCTCCTGCCCCCCTCCAGCTGGGCTGTACAGGGGCTGCATTCAGTCTGGGACCGCAGCAGCAGGCAGGCATGCTCTCCCTCCCTGCCTGCTCCCCCTGGGTATACTGTGCAAACTCAGAAGCAGGCATTGGGAGAGAGGACATGTTCCCTGGTAGGAAAGGGTGAGGAATAGGAAAGGAAGGGACATACAGGGGAGGGAAGGAGAGGGAATGTGCCTTGAAGCAAAGGGAAGTAGAGGGGAGATACTTACCTTCCTTTGACTGCTGCTTCTGCAGCCCAGTGTGCCTGCCCCAGGGTGGGGTGAGCAAGGGGAGGAGGCTGGAAGTGAGGGGTCACTGCAGAGCTGGTCAATGCAACTGCATCCATCTTTAGAAAATCCTGGATCTGTTTCTATCCAAACCTCAAATGTTTTGACAGCCTTCAAAAAGGGTTAAATTAATTTCTGCTACAGGAAACTATGGGCAGCAAATTCACAGAACCAACCAGAGAAAGGCTGTCTAACTTCTGAAGGCAGGGGGCCACAGCCCCCAGCTATGTGCCTACCAGCCAAGTTACATGAGCCGTCCATCCAACTGTGCTGAGCTGACCAGTTTGTCATCCCCCCTCCCTGCCACCATACTATGCAGCCTTGCTGCACACTGGGCAGCCATGACTGTGCCACACTGACGCCCTTGCACCATGAAGGGGGCTCAGGTCCCTGCAATTTCTCCAGCCAGGGGGTCCCTCAGTCCCATGGGCCTGCCCATCCCACCCCACCCCCTGGCATTAAGACAGGTAGCAGAAGCTGGAGAAGGAAGAGGAAGGCCAGAGACTCTGACAGCAGCAGCATGACAGCAAGGAGGGGAATGGCACCTGGAGTTGGGGGGGGAAGCAGGGGCAGCAGCTTAACCCCTCAGGGGCTACATGTCACCCACAGCCTGCCAGCTGGTCTACAGCAAATTTTATACAGGACTGGCCACTGGAAATAATCCACCCAATATTTTCAGCCTTGAATTTCCCTCATCTGAAACTAGAAATTATGCAGATATGTAATGGCTAACATTGACAATGCTTATGATTAGAAGAGTAGAAACAAAGGGACATCTGGGAAAAGGGGGTGACTGAATCAGCATGGGTAATATTTTCATAAACACCTAAAATATTTAAGAGTCAAAGTTCCACTTTCAGTAGTAGTAAGTATAATCCTATTATATTACAATATCAATGCTAACATCTCTGTTAGGGTAATGATATGGATTTTGGGAAGCACTCAGTGTGCAGCTGAATGAAGGCTTTTTTCTGTCTCAGCAGAGCTGCTGGTCACAAGGCAGGATGATATATTAAGACTAACCTTGCAAATGCTTAGGCAAGCAGTTTTCTAACAAAGTCGTAGTGTTAGAGCCCATTGTGTAAGAAGAACAAGATGTAGCCCACCAGCTATTGTCAGGAGATAAAGCAGAAGCAAGACCTTGGAGCTAAAGAACAAGTCAGCAAGAACCAGAAAAAAAACAATGGTTGACCGAGAGTACCCGAGTTCATGGCCTTATGCATGCGCTCTTAGCAGAGGCATGTAAATGAGGGAAATGCATAGACAATTCCACGCTAATGAAGTAAGCAGAGGCAGAGCTTGAGATGGGAGGAGAAATGGGTGGAACCCAAGGAGGGACATAGGTGGAGTGAATGTTAATGTGTATGAACCAAGGTGTATAAACTGTGAAAAAACTAATGTTCAGTGCTGCTCCCCATGTTCATAGACTGGGTGTCTGTGAGGGAGCTCGCCTGAAGCTGTCTCCATTCTGAATAAAGCTGTTGCAAGCAATGTGAGCTGGTGTTTGCTCCCTGCTTGCTCTGGCGAACGAGTAACAGGATCCATGAACAACTGGATCGTCGTCTCCCTAGTCATTGGGCGCCACATGAAGTCAGGGTCTAACACTCTCTACAAAGCTCACTTGGCTGTGGAACATGGTATTTCCCTAGGGTGGTTAGAGGTGCAATCAGAGCAGGGTGCAAACTCCAGCTTTATTTCTTGGACATTTGAAGAGGCAAGCTGATTAAGGAAAACTGCACATTCATGTAACCCCATAGTAAAAGATTTGGACTACACCACCAAGTACAGTAGAAATGCATGTGAGCTTCCCTTAAGAGACCCAGGCTTGTAAATGTAGGTCTTGCTGCACTCGTTGCGAAAATATCTACTGTGCAGTTTATTTGGGCTCTTATCTGAACTCTAGGCTTACTTCTTTCTGTGGCCTACACAAAAAATGTTCTGACTTGAATTTGGAGGTGCTTTAAGCACAAGATCTGTGCTGAAGCTGAGCATGTGGATTAGACCCCAGTCTCCACTATAAGAAAGGGCATTAACACATGAACAAGTGACCAGGGTTTAACAGATAGTGAGCTGCTTCACTGTAACTTGCACACATGCATGGTCTTACCCTGAAGTAAAAAGCTAACCTATGTCAGCTTACCTCTCCACATAAAAGGAAGAATTCCTGCTAACTTTCTGTGGAGTCCTAAGGCTAGATTTTACCTAGATTGCAATGAAGTCACAAGCTAAACTGCTTTAAGTGCTGCTAGATCTTCAATGTCCACCCATAATCTCACCTGAAGGACAAACAAGGCTTCCTGCAATTGACTGGGAAAAAAACTATGCACATGTCTAAAAGGCAGTCACTACTGTAAATAGACTAGTGTGAACTTCCAACTAGTTGGTCAAGTATCAATACTAGTGTAGCCATATGTAATGGGGTCCCTACCCCATTACTGAAGGAGAGAGGGAGCCAAGAATCAGCTGGCCAGCTCCAGCATCAAGGACAAACTGATACACTGGCAAGAATAAAATGGCTGCCCGCCCCAGATATGGCCAGTGATTGACAGACCTGGGGCAGAAGTAGTGGCTCAGGTGACCCAGAGAGAGATATATAATACTAGGATCTGAAGCAAGGTAAGCTGTCTGGCCCTGTGGGCTACAGGAAGCAGAGCTCCAGGGAGAAGCAGGGCCTGACTAGACAAGGAGGAAGGACTCTAGGGTACAGGGAAGCTACAGGAAGCCCCTTCACCACCAGACAGTCAAAGATAAATATTGCGGGCCTTGCATGGTAGCTTTTCCATGGTGTGGTGTTAGCCCCATGATGGAGGAACCTTTTATTTAAAAGCAGATGCTCGTATCTTTTAATTTGCTTTTAAATACCAAAGGACTGGGTTGTGGCTGTAGCAGTGGAGGAAGTTCACCAAGAAGGATACCTAGGGCATCCCAGGTCCTAAACCCTTCAAGGGTCTAGTGCTGCTATTAGCAGAAGGACTATGGTGTTGTACAGCAAAGACTGAGGGAACACACTGAGAGCCCGCAAGGGCAGGACCAGGGACCAAGAGCCTACAAAGACTGGACCAGGGGCCCAGACAAAAGCCTAGCACTCCAAACCCCCTACCCTCTAGGGGCAGCCTCCTTGTCCAATCATAACATCAAGGTCTGGCAGGAAAGACAACAGGGTATGACCCTGAGAGGCCAGATGGGAGCAAGCAAGACAAGGTCTAGGTAGATGCCAAGGGGATGACTTTACCACCCTAGCACTGGACCCTCTGCACCATGGTAATGTAGAGCTCAACACAGGTTGATCATGTGAGTATTTTGCTCCTAGGCAGACTGATACCAAAACCTGGGTTAGCTAGTTTAAAGCAGTAACTGCAGAGTAGACACTCAGTGCCTCAGCACAAAGAATCTAGAAACACTCATGAACAAGTATAAAAAACAGTGAGCAAACAGTAAGACAGGGAGAACTTTGCAACTGGTCACTCACAGCCAGGCTAGGTGCTTAAAAAACTATGATCATGAATTAATAATTCAGTAAGATATAGAAAGTATTATATTAATTAGAACCTAATAAATAATAAAAGAGATGAAGGATGATGACCTGATTCCCACTAATACCAAGGCTCACTAATACCAAGGTGCCTTTACAAGTCATTATCAATGTACACTGCGCCCTTAGGATAAATGAGATGCAGTCCCTGAGTCTTTACTTCATGAACTGTACAGAGGTGAAAAAAGGAGGGCTGTGAGATTGAGTCCTTGTCCCAGCAGACATGTGCACACTGGTCTGCTATCAAAGAGGTTTCTGCAGCTTGAGTATGCTGTCCACAGGAAGGAGCTGAGGGGGGCAATAATGTGTCATGAGATGCAGTCCCTTCCCATGTTCTGACCTGTAGGTGATGGCTCTATGGGGCAGAGTTGTACTGCTACCCAGCATGTCCACAGGTGGCAGATAGTGGAATGACCTTCAGGGAAGGTTAGCTATGAAAGAAGCAGGGGTAACTCTGACAAATAAGCAGTTGCGGACTAAGCAGTGACAGCACCACCAGGATGTGGTGAGGACAGCAGATGGCAATGGTTTCCCTCCTGAAAAGCCACATATGTCCTTTGATGGTGCTGTGATATGTGAGTACATATCACCATTATAATAATGTTGCCCAGCCCCCATCCATGGGTCTACATGTCCTCAATAGCGGAGCAGGCAGAAGAAGATATTAGAATCTCAATGGCTGCGAAGATGGATGAAGGCTGCACTGCAATGAGATGCCCAGTTGTCTTGGTCTCCTTGCCATTGGATCACGGTCCTGTTCTTTCAAGAGCCATAAAGCAGCTGATGTGCAGTAGCTCCTTCATGATAAAAGAAGTCATGAACAGGCATCTTCCATGAAAACACCTTTTTCCAGCTGTGGCAGGGGGCCATCTTGAGCTAGTCCAAACATTGGCCCACCCACCTGTCTAAGTCAGTCCACCCAGCTGACTGTCCTGCCACACCTTTGTTGTAACTAACAAGTTGTTCCTAGGTGGGAGGCTGTCCATTTAATGCCCTAATGCCAAGAGCGTAATACATGGCTTCATACTGTCCCTACACTGTATCCCATGCCTCACAGATGGCATCACTATATGGCTCCGGGCCCACACTGAGCCCCACTGGATGCTGACCTGAATCTCTCCTATTCAGGCAGCCTAACCTCTGCCCTCATACTGGTCTACAAGCCCCCCAGGCCCCTTTCCCTCTTGGAATTGACCCCCTCTGGCAGTGGCAAGGCATAGGAGGTGCACAGGGGTGCCCGTGCACCCCCTGAGGGCGCTGGTGCACCCCCTGATAGCCAACATTCCCAGGCAGGGTGGGGGGGCAGGTGAGAGTGCTGGTGCCCCCTCTGAGAATGCCAACCAGGGAGTGAGGGTGCCAGGACAAGCGATCCCTGTGGTCCTCCTGTGGCCAATCGTGCTCACCTGGAAATGCCAGCGGTATGCCTGGAAGTGCCAGCGTCACACTGCTGCCACTTGTGGGTTGGCAAGATTGGCTGTGGGTGGACCTCCCCCAGTTTCTGACTGGCCGCTGAGGGGGGCAAATGCCCCCCCCCCACTCAGGAGGCACTAGTCACCCATGCCTTCTGGGACTTTTGGCTTCACAGGCCAAGGCCTCGCCTCTAGGCCAGTTGGGACTCCAAGCCTCTAGCTCTGGCCATCCCTCCCAGTGGGAACTCAGGCCCTTTGACCGTCCTGGTCCTGGCCCCAGCACTGACCAGTTGAGGTTTTATGGGTAGGTTCTTGACAGTTAGCCCTTTCCTGTACAGGTATAACTTTTTAGGCACCTCCACACACTGCCCTCACTCTGTGAGCTTGGGGACCACATAGTTGCTCTGGACCCCTCCTGGGCCTGCTGTTCTGCCCTCACTGGGCCTCTATTCTAGCCGGCCTATGTGCAGTTCGTCAGGCCCCCCACGGACCCTACTCTATGCAGCCTCTGGCTCTCACTCCACCCCGACTGGGGCCTCTGGCCCCACCTGTGCTTTTATGTTCTGGGTGTGATCCCCTAGCCTTTTCCCCTCCACTGTGTCACCCACAAGGCAGCAGGGGTTGAGGCTTTCTGGAGCCCCAGACTCACCTTTTAGTAGGGAGGCCCAAGTGTGGCATTTCCTGGAGACTGCCCTACCACAGGCTGCCCCACCACACCATCCAACCCCAGCAGGGTGTAGTTTTAAGTCATTCCTCAAGTCTAGGAACCTCCTCCATCCCCATAGTTCCTACCTTAACCTCCAGGTGTTCTGGGAATAGCAGTACTCTGGCCAGATGTTCACCCTTTGGTTCCCCAGTTGCAACTGCCCAGCTCTGCTCTCAGAGCCTGTCTTATACTATGATTGCCTAGCCCTACACAAATAAGGCAGCATCCTGGGTGCCATGTGACCCTCCTGATTGGGTCTGTTCCCACCTGCAGGCTGATCTGCAGCCCGCTCAATCCTTTAAAGTGGCAGGCACAACCTGTGCTTTGCCATACCAGCACATTCTTCAAGCCCTTTAGGGACCAGCTAATGGTGATGGGAGCAGGATTGTGAGGTCTGAAAGCTCCTAGTCATGAACTGGCACAAAGGAAGCAGTTATAAGAAGGTCATCTAGCACTTGGATGAGACAGGAGTGAAATTTGGCAGCTTTAACTGTGACTGAGCAGCCCTCTTCAGGGTCTGCTCTGCTCACCCCACATGAGGGGGCAAAAAAGGGTTCCATAAGCATAGCCTGTCTAATACAATATTCTGGATTTCTTCCTGACTGGATAACTGTGTCTGATGGGATCATCTTTACTGCAGTTGAAAATACCAACAAAATACATCATCATTTTCAGGACCTGGAACATTAAGACCCTCATGGATGACCCTAATAGTAAATGCTCAGAGTACTGCACTGCAATTGTGACCTAATAATTCAGGCAACACAACATTTATGTATCTGCACTGAGCAAGACCTGGTGAATGGGAGATGGGCAGCTCAAAGAAAATGGAGGCAGCTATACCATCTGGAAGGGTAAACAGGAAGTAGAACATCAACTTCACAGTGTTGGTTTTGCCATTAAAAATCAACTCATAAACCAACTCAATGAGTTCTCTATCAGAATTAATGAGCACCTCATGACTCTGTCGTAAACTGTCTGGAAGCCAATATGCTACTGTCATCAGTGCATATGCCCTGGCTCTTGCCACCGCCAATTAAACCAAGGAGGAATTCTATGCCAACCTTGACCCAGTCCCTTCTAAAGTTCCAGAGGGAGACATATTTGTTCTTTTAATTTTTGTGGTGATTTCAACACCAGGGTCAGAAGGGACTCTAATCTCTGGAATGGAATCATTGGCAAGGAAGAAGTAGGAAAGGTCAACCCCAGTGGCATCCTCCTCTTGACCAAATGCACAGATCATGGACTCACCATCCCTAACACCCTGTTCCACCATGAAAACAGGCAAAAGACATCATGGCAACAACCACGACCTAAGCATTGACATCTGATTGACTATGTCATCATCTCCTCCTGGGATTGCAAAGATGTCTGCATCACCCAAGCTATGCTAGGAGCTGGACTGATCACCAGGAATCCTGGTTTTGTCTAATAAAAAACATCCCTAATTTTTTGATTGAAAAAAGTAACCCAAAATCCACATCTTTCTGTGACTAAAATGAAACACGTCTATGTATATATCTGTATATATATATAGTGGTGTTTTATTTTAATCACAGAAAAATACGGATTTTGGGTTACTTCTTTTAATGCAAAAATTGGAGATTTTTTTTATCAGAGAAAAGCAACATCCCTGCTGATCATTTACTCATCCACTCAGTTATGTCACTCAGACTGACTCCCAAATGATGGCTGCAGTAGAAGCAATGCCAATGAAAGATCAATGTTAAAGGATTCAAAGACCCAAGCATGCAAGACCTCTTCCACCACTGCCTCAACAAACAAATTGGTGAATTCCAATTAACAACAATGGGAGAATGTCATCAGCATGTGGGATGCCCTCATCAGTGCCTGTGAAGAGACACTTGCATTCTCTACCAGGAAACATCAATGCTTGTTTGATAAGAATGAATGGGAGATCTAAGAATTGATTGATCACAGGTGCAAGGCCTTTTGTGCTTGGCAAAACAACACCAAATCAAAGCAAAAGAAATTGAATCTCCAATAAGCCAAGGCAGAGGTCCAAGGGAGGACCCGTGATATGAAGAATAAATGGTGAGAAGGCAAACTAAGATGATTCAACACCTTGCTGGCCAACAATATGCATAGTTTCTTCAGTGCCACTAAAACCATCTACAGTCTGAGCACTCAGGGACCAACCCCCTTGATACCTAAGGATGGAGGAGACCTGATAAAGGAAAGAGGAGCCATCAATGCCCGGGGGAAGGAGAATTCTGAAGACCTTCTCAATCAAGATTCTGCTGTTGATGAGAGTGTTCTCAACTGCATCATGCAACATCAAGTCAGAGATGATCTTGGAATCCCTCCAACCCTTGATGAGGTAAGGAAAGCCATCAATCAGATGCAGAACAACAAGGCTTTTGGAGCAGATGGAATCCCCAACAAAATCTTCCGACAGGGAGGAGAGGAGCTCAGATCACATCTTCATGCTGTCATTTTCAGGATATGGAATGAGGATTCCAATCTTCAAGAAAGGAGACAAATCCAACCATGAAAACTATAGAGGAATCACTTTGCTGTCTACCATCACAGAACCCTCCTCAACTATCTCCTTCCACTTGCTGAAGAGCTCCTCCTGGAATCTCAGTGTGGGTTTAAGGCATCAAGAGGCACAACTGACATGATCTTCACAGCTCACCAGATGCAGAAGCAATGTCAGGAACAATGTAAACCTCCTTACATGGCCATCTTTGACCTCAAAAAAGCTTTCAACTATTGGCCAAGAAGTCTTGTCAACCATCCTTCTGAAGTATGGATGCCCACTGAAATTTGTCACCATCCTCTGCCCGCTCCATGACAGTATGGAAGTGGTGGTTCTCAGTAATGGATCCATCACAAATCCTCTTGAGGTTAAAATGGGACTTAAGCAAGGCTGTGTCATTGTTCCAATATTACTTTCTGTGATGCTACATCGGACCACCAACAAGCTTCCAGCCGGAGTGGAGCTAAACTGCTGAATGCATAGTAAGCTGTTTGACTTCAGCTATCTCCAAGCCAAAACCAAGACCACCCCGACCTCAACCATTGAACTCCAATATGCTGATGATATAGTAGTGTTTGCTCACTCAGAAGCAGACCTTCAGACAATTGTCAACATCTTTACCAAGGCATACAAGAAAGTGTATGCCTTGGTAAAGAAAAAATGTATGTCTCCACAGAGCCCCTTCCTCACAACTGCAATTAAATGCCACCATCCTAACTGTAATCAAGTGTTGGTGTATTAATGTTGAATGAAGAGCAGAAGGGAAGAGACACATTTTCCATGACTCCATGCTCCAAGCTTTACCACATCAGTCCTTGTGTATCACAAGAAAATAGAAGCCTGCATCAGAAAATCTGTAGGGAAATAGGGGCAGCCAAGATCAGCGATGATCTGGATGTGGTCAGTGTGAGAAACTTACATACGTGTTTTTAGATGTTCTGTATGGAATTTCTGATCCATAAGTGAAAATATGGCAGTGAAAGCAATAGAGGATTTTGACAAATTGATGTAATACAGAGATGTCCACATGCAGCCTGCAAGGGGTTAACTTGGAACCTATAGCTTCACACTTAGCTCCTAGTCCCCCGCCATTGCTGCTGCTGCCACTGGAGTCTATGGGTCCCCACCTTCCTCCATCTTCTACTTCCTGACCCTACCTCTGGGAGTGGTGCAGCATGGTCCATGGAACCCAGGGGGTTTGAGAGACTCATGCAGTGTGTGGGTCTCAACTGCTCAGAAGTTGGATAGCCCTGATGTAATGCATCATAGCTATTATACCCATGCCTAAATATGCACAACACTAGTAATATATTGGCTGTCTCTGTAGCTGGGCACTAGGGTGCCGGCTACTAGAAGTGTGGGGATAACCCTTCCAGTGCCAGTTGCTGAGGCAACCAAAGGGAGCTAATGACTTACACCTGCCTAGCCAGCGGAAGAAAGGGGCAGGGCATAGCCCCTATATAAAGCGGGCAGATCGTGCCTGACCAACCTAGTCTCTTTCTATGACCAGGTTACGAAACGCCTGGACACAGGAGGAGGGGTGGATGTCGTATACTTAGACTTCAGAAAGGCCTTCGATACGGTATCCCACCCCATACTGGTGAACAAGTTAAGAGGCTGTGATGTGGATGACTGCACAGTCCGGTGGGTGGCGAATTGGCTAGAGGGTCGCACCAAAAGAGTCATGGTAGATGGGTCGGTCTCGACCTGGAAGGGTGTGGGCAGTGGGGTCCCGCAGGGTTCGGTCCTTGGACCGATACTCTTTAATGTCTTCATCAGCGACTTGGACGTGGGAGTGAAATGTACTCTGTCCAAGTTTGCAGATGACACAAAGCTATGGGGAGAAGTGGACACGCCGGAGGGCAGGGAACAGCTGCAGGCAGACCTGGATAGGCTGGACAAGTGGGCAGAAAACAACAGGATGCAGTTCAACAAGGAGAAATGCAAAGTGCTGCACCTAGGGAGGAAAAATGTCCAGCACACCTACAGCCTAGGGAATGACCTGCTGGGTGGCACAGAGGTGGAAAGGGATCTTGGAGTCCTAGTGGACTCCAAGTTGAACATGAGCCGGCAGTGTGACGAAGCCATCAGAAAAGCCAATGGCACTTTATCGTGCATCAGCAGATGCATGACAAATAGGTCCAGGGAGGTGATACTTCCCCTCTATAGGGCGTTGGTCAGACCGCAGTTGGAGTACTGCGTGCAATTCTGGGCGCCACACTTCAAAAAGGATGCGGATAACCTGGAGAGGGTACAGCGAAGGGCAACTCGTATGGTCAAGGGCCTGCAGACCAAGCCCTACGAGGAGAGACTAGAGAAACTGGACCTTTTCAGCCTCCGCAAGAGAAGGTTGAGAGGCGACCTTGTGGCTGCCTATAAGTTCATCACGGGGGCACAGAAGGGAATTGGTGAGTATTTATTCACCAAGGCGCCCCCGGGGGTTACAAGAAACAATGGCCACAAGCTAGCAGAGAGCAGATTTAGACTGGATATTAGGAAGAACTTCTTCACAGTTCGAGTGGCCAAGGTCTGGAACGGGCTCCCAAGGGAGGTGGTGCTCTCCCCTACCCTGGGGGTCTTCAAGAGGAGGTTAGACGAGTATCTAGCTGGGGTCATCTAGACCCAGCACTCTTTCCTGCTTATGCAGGGGGTCGGACTTGATGATCTATTGAGGTCCCTTCCGACCCTAACATCTATGAATCTATGAAAGCACAGGCAGGAGACCAGAGGCAGTCCCCCTACCAACAGCTAAGGATGAAGGAGCTCCCTGCCAGAAGAGAGAAAACCCAAATGCCAGAGCAGCATTGGTCACCATGGTAGGAGAGAAAACTTGGTAGGCCTGAGCCTAGTTATAGGTGGAGGCTTATGTTTGCGTTGTAGCCCAGGGGCTTGTGTTTATGTTGTTGTTTGTGTTTGCTATTGTTACACCGGTGGTTTGGGTGAGGCTATAAGGGGATGAAGGAGGCCTCATAGGGGACTCACGGCAGAATGAGGACCCCAGCCCCAGTGTGGGCGTAGAGAGCCCTGGGAAAGGGGCAGCATTATTGAGAAGCCCCAGTGTGGGCGCGGAGAGCCTCAGGAGAAGGGCAGCATTATTGAGAAGCCCCAGTGCGGGAGCGGAGAAGGCCCCTGTGAGAAGGGCGGCGTACGGAGAAGGCCCCTGGGAGTGGGCGGCACTGCAGAGAAGAGCCCTGTGAGAGACAGGGCCACAGAGGGCCTGAGCACCAGAGGGGTGTAGGCCAAGACAGTGTTGTACACACATAGCCCACAAGGCTTGGGTACACAGAACACTAGAAGCAGGAGGACTGTAGCCAAGCAAAAGAAAGGTAGCCTCCCTATAAATAATTCATATACCATTAAAGTCGTGGCGGACGAAAATAGGAGGGAGCAAGTCCTAAGCTTGGCACAGTAAAGGAGGCGACAGGGGAGAGCACAGCGACCCTGACGTCACTCCTGCCACAGTCTCCATATGAAGGTCAAGGGAAGACTGGTCCAACAGAAGAAGCCTATCGCAACTGCTCAGAGTTTACATTTTTTTCAGGTAATTTCATATGGATGCATCTGCTATTTTGTTGCTCTGCTGTGCACAACACCTCTAAGAGGTAGAAAAGTATTACTGTTTCCATTGTGCAATGGCAGACCTAAGAACTGAATCCAGATGCCTTGATTCCCAGCAGAGTGTCTATCTGACGTTGGAGAAATATCTAATTTCATGTTTCCTACATGAAACTCCTTTATTCAAAGAAGTCCACTTTCACTGACTTGATCCCATTTCACTCAAAATACTTACGTGTTATGTAATATCTCCCCTTCAGAAACGGTCACGAATTCAAATTAGCAATAAGAAGTAAAAATCTGGAATTTTGAGTAGTTTGGCCTTACGGTAAAAATATGTTGGACTCCTCTTTATAACCTGATCTGATGCACATTAGCCCAGCTGAAGGTGGTAACATGTGTTCCCACATGCACATATGCATATATACACATGCAAACATTATGAGAAATCCCACCAAAGGCATCTTTTAGCCAGAATGATGAGAAGCAATAAGCCTTAAAAATTCAGCTGATTCTAAAAATGACCAGATCAAAAGCTAAATGTTTCTCAGCATCATGATTATTTTCTCCTACGCCTTTTCAGTTATTTCTTTTTAGCCCGTTCTCTCTCCTTCAGTCTTCTTTTCTTTTTCATATCACCAATCTCCTTCCAATTTTTAACCCACTCAGTTCTCTCCCTTATTATCTTCACTACCTTCCCTTTTATGCTTTTGTCTTTCTCTTTTTTTCTTATCCTTCTTCCATCCTCTCATCTACTGTACTTAGTCCTTTACCTTTTTTAACCCTTTCTAATTACTTCAGTGGACATTCCTAAAAAGTAATTTGTCTGGGACTTTACCAGGCATGTCTACATTCAGAATGAAGTCCGCATCATCACACAAAGGGCACCTATACATGTGCAGTGAGGCTGCTTCAACGCGCTGTAATTACAGTGCATCAGAGCAGACTTAACTAATCAAGTCTGCTGGAACGTGGTAATTTATTGCATGCCAGCAGACTTCAGCGTCTCATGTATTAGTGTCCCTGCACTGAAAAGTGATGGTGGGGGCACTTTAACTAAAGCTAGTTCAACAAAATATAGGTATAGCTCCCCTACTGCCATCTTTCAGCACGGAGATGAGGAGACATGAGATGCATCTCAGAGCCGCTCTAATTAAAGAGCGCGCCCCTCCCCTCCGCCCCCCGAGCACATGTATAAAAGAGCAAGCACAGCAATTCCTACAGCTGTGAAGCAGTTCTAAATCTGAAAACCACCCTTTTGAGCCACCAGGGAACTACAAGACTCCCTTCAGCTACCTAAAGTGTTACCAAAGCATCATGGAGCACCACAACAGTGAGCAATCCCATGAGTAAAAAGTGCTCAAAATGGGTAAGTGTGGCAACACTGAACTCTGATAAAAATGAGATAATTCTGTTATCTTTAATGTTCTTCATGTGTGATATGAGATGTACTGGATGTGGTAGTTTGCTCATGTGAGTTTGGTGCCATAAAAGAAACTCAGATGTGCTTTACTGCTTAAACTATGTGGCTGAGCCCAACAAATAACCCCATAGAATGACGTCACCCTTACTAACTTTTGTGCACTTCCACCTACACAATCTTTCTTCAGCTACACTGAAACACATTTAAATGAAAGAGATCAGAAAAATGTTTGCAATTGGACTGAGTCATCTTTACTTTCAATCTTTGAACTTCATCTCATAAAGTATTGTGTAGTTCAGTATCAAATACAGGCAAACTGTCCAGCAAAAATAGAAAGAATACACACACGCTTCCAACAGTAACATCTTTCCATCCTCAGAACCATAGTACATATTACTACTAATACTACTACTACTACTATCTAGTAGTTGAACAAAATGAAAGACAAGTGATCATTTTATTTAAACCAGAGACTTCCAAATGTTTTCTTATTGCATACCCCCTTCCAGATTTACCAAATACTGGCACACCCTTACCAGCATGTTTTATATTTTAACCCCTTCAATGCTGATCATTATTATAATGAACATTAAATCTGCCTTTACACAATTTCTTCCCAGTGCCCCCCAAAGATGTCTTGCACACCCCCTGGGTGAATGCATAACAGTTTGGGAAGCCCTGCTCTAGACCAATCATTAGAAGGACACAAAATATCTCACTATGCTGGAGTGGGTCATATAATTATAGCAACAATGGGCCACTTGCGTTGCATGGGATTGTGTCTGTTCCTTTACTGAATGCTCAAAGTTTACAAGGAAATCAACTTGAATGGATCACTCAAGTGAAAACATAAAATTGTAGTTCTAACAATAGTGTGCAAATACTTGTCATATAGGCAAATAAAAAATAAATCACTGAATGGTAGACCCACTGCATAGTTATAAACCTGTAACTATTTTTATTTAAGAAACTTTAAAGAGGAACTTTCAGACTTTAGGAAAAAAGTAATGTTTATGAGATTTCTCCTGCTTATTTTTTTTTAATTTGAATGTTTGTGAAAACTTTGTTTCACAGTCCATTTCCTTCTTTGGTAGACAACCTGCAATGACATCATAATCCTGTGCTACATCCTCCTTTTGCCAAGGAAAACACTGTGATAAGATAAATCCAGCATTATGATTCTACAGTAGCAGATAAACTGTGCCCAGTTCTTCCCAAACCTTAGATTCCTATTTGTTTATCTAGCTGGCTAGCAGCTTGCAAGACATTTATCAGAGTTTTATGAGGACCAGATTTATTTCCAAAGGTTTTAGTTACTTAAAGGAGCCAGGCTTTTTTCCTAGTGGGATTCAGACTAGTGGAAACCTGAATACCACTACTGCTCGCTCCTGTCTGCCTCTTTAGAACCTGAAATACCTTCATACACCTGGCTCTGCATGCTTAATTGATAGGCAGACTAAGGCTTTGTCTACACAAGAAAATTGTCCTGAGATAATTTAGAGTAGCCTTTAATGTGAAATAGTTAATGACTGCAAAAGGTGAGGGGGAACCCACTAATTTCACATTGAGAATCTTCTTTTATTTAGTCCAGCTAGTTCCTAATAAACTTAAACTGGAATAAGTCACTTTTATTCTAGCACTCGGCATGCAGGGCTCTTTACTGGTGTAACAATTTCTGTTTAAATCCACAGCAAAAGTTATATTGATATAGGTTTTTCACACAGACATCCTACCAGGAGCGTTTTTAAGAAGCCCCTAAAGGTGCATCTACACTGTATTCCTGACACCAAATCTGGTAGTCTTGTTAGTCTAAACAATTTGTTCTTGTAAAAAAAATAAAATAAATAAGGTTATGAAAGTCAACATGATGTTGGATAATTCCATCATTCTAGGAGAAGTAAACTTCTACTGATGATGAGTACCAGGCAGCTCCCATAATTCTGGTCACCACATCCATTGTGGATTGGCTCAAACGCAGAAAGGTTTCAGAAGGTCATTCCAATAGGAAAAGTCTAACACCATCAGCGTAAGCACTATGCCACAAATCTCTAGTTGCAATACCCTACGCATGCTTCTGTATGGAACACAAGTTATAGTGAAGAAATAAATCTCTTCACATGTTCAACATGGATTGTTTACACCAGATATTCAAAAGTGAAGTGGTCAGACAGAGCAAAGAATGCGATCTTGGAACTACTGAGAGCTCTGCAAATAGTACAGGGCAGTGAATGAACTTCCTCTGGCCATGCTCTGAGAGTGCTGGATAACTAGGTTTCACTGCAAGCTCTACTTGAGTCATCTGAAGCCCAAAGGGAGAGATGCTGACCCAGAAGGATCCTTTGCAGTACATTAAGGACAACAGGCATAATAACTCAGCAGGGCACCTGTGGCAGCTGCCATATATTGGGGCAGCAGCAACTTCTGGTTGACGCTGGTGGCAGTGCATTTGTGTGGTGGTGGCAGCAGCAGTTCCCTCCCTCCACACACACACACACACACACACTTCCCCTACCCACCAAGCTGGTGAACAGGGCAGCTTCCCCAGTCACCCCAGCCAGTTACACAAATGTTAAGCACTAAAGATTAACATCTGGAACAAGTTAAAGGAATAGGCCCAGGATGAGCCTTGTTGATGATAACTGACCTTTGCCTCCTGATCCAACCTGACCTGGCAGTGCAAGTCATCTCGGTTGGAGTTGACTTGTATATCTGTTTAAATCTAAACAGTATTTATTTGTACCTACAAGTTACATGCACAAGGTAAAGCAAAATTAACCAGGAATATACTGAAGTGAAAGCATCCAAACACACAGTTTGAACAATTTATCTTTAGTTAAACCAATTCTACCTTAAGTTCAGTCAATGCAGCTTCTTTTTGTATGAATCCACACTTACAAACATCAACAATGGATGTCGGGCTCTGAAATCACTTAGACTTATTTGAAAATCCCACCTTAAAGCAGTTGCAATAATAATTTCCACCTTATTAAGCCTCCTTGATCAGGACTCTTCATGAAAGGAGAACCAAAGGGGAGAGTGTTCAACCTGCCTAGGAGATTTGCCTCCACTAGCCTGCCAAAAGATTTAACCTCAATGGATGTCAGACACTGGTGACTGCCAGCCAAAAAAAATGTGCCAGGCAGCTAGGGAGACAGAGGGGGCTGTATGAGAAGGAAAAGACCAACCACAAGTTTATTTGCTCATTTTCACTCATTCTAGTATGAAATGCAATAAGCAGATGTCAAGGCACCAGTGGTGTAAGTATAGTGACTTTAAAAGAAAAGAAGAAGAAGAAAAGTGTAGAGCAAAACAGAAGAGGGATAGCTCAGCTCTTGATGGTTATTATTAGAGGTACTTTTCTCTCTAAATACATGGCAAGAAAAGAACAGGCAAGCAAAGATGAAAACAATTTCACCTCAATTGCTTATTTAAAAAAACATGTGTGAACTGCATGGAAGGGGGTAGGGGTAATAATGAAGAAGGGCCCCCACTCAGACTCCCTGTCTTTATAGAATAGTAAAAAACAGGTCTTTCATCTGCCCCTTTGATGAATGTCTTTGGCCCTATCTTCCAGGCAAGGATCAATACCCATTTCCTAAGACATTTATTTAGGGATTTAAGACTGCCAATTGAGTCCTGCCTAGCAAGATTTTTTTTTCTATTAAAAAAAAAAAATCATCTCAGTCTGATATTTTTCTCCCCTCTCATGTGGTTCCCCCCCCCCCCTTTATTTTTTATCTTGCAGGTTTCCTCTCATAAATACTATCCTTCCCTTATCTCTGTGCCTCAGCTTCGAGCTTTCTGCTACAGCTGTGGTTTAGACCAAATGATTCACATCGTTATTCAAGCAAGTTTCAGCACAGTTGGGGAGACACCCATTTTATACAAGAGGGGTTAATCACTGGGGCTCAGAGTCTACAGTGCAATACATTTCTTTAATAAAGTTCTTTTGCATGCCGCTTTCTGCTGGGGGGATAAAGAGTGTAGCATTTCAGTATGTAAAAGGGTTTCCAGATAATACAGTGCTTCTTTTTTCGCCTTTCAGAAGCACTTCAGGCCAAATGCAGCGCTATTACCCCATACAACTACTGGTTTCAATAGGACTGGAGAGATGAGACTGACTACAGAATTTAACCCTTTCTTCTTTCACCTAAAAGGATCCTTTCCAGGCTTGTGTGACTGATCCTAGCCAGACACAGCTTTGGAGATAAAGTTACTACTTGTGATTTTTTTAACTCTCTGGCAGTCATGTTGACATGACCCATACCACCCCATCAAAGATGGACAGCACTCCTGAAGCTCATCAAAAACTGCTTATGGAACACTGAGATTGAGCAACTACTGGAGCAGGATTTCCCAAATATTATCATGGGACAGGGCCTAAGAAAAAAACACCTGAGACCTTTCCTAACCTAATTGCTTTTAACAGCTTGGGTGCATAATGAGAGAGAAGTGAATGTGAAAAAAAAATTCTGAAAGAAGCTGGTATTTTGGAAGTATTTCTTAAAACTTGTGAAAAACAAAAGAATGTTACCATATCTTAGTAGCTGGAACAACAGAAGAATCTCTTCTGATATTTTCCCTTCCTAACTATAAAGAAATTATACCACAAAACCCCAAAACAAAACACGTCCCCTCCCCAAAAAAACACCTTTCATATACAAGTTCAATACTTCTAAAAAATAGAAACATGACTTCCAACAGCCCAGGAGAGATAGCTTTTATTTAAATAAGGGCCAAACACTTTTCTGTAATATTGGGGTGCAAGTGAGATTACTGCTCCTCAAATTACTGATTCCAGAAGACTGGTATTAGCCAACAGATTCTCTAAAGAATAGGCAATGTGCCCACATGTTACCCTTAAAATAAAGCAGCTTCATAAAGCAGTTACCCAATATTAAAGATGGACAGATACTGTTGCATCTACAAGAATGAAATTTTCCATAAGAAAACCAATCTTGTTCCTTCGTTTTCTAGTTTCATTCCCTGGAAAATGTCAATATTTCAACATTTAATCAAAATTTGGGGTGAAAATAACTACCAGAATTTTCCAAAGGATGCAAAATCCTATTTTGGGAAAATCATCTTGCATTCAAAATCTACAGCACAAGGAGAAGAGGGGGTGCCAGACAAACAGTTTGTTATAGGAGTAATAATGATGCATTAGGCTACTGAGTAACCTTATAATTTCTGACTGGGTAACCTCTACTTCTCTGCTAGGTCAATCAGATCCAAAGACTGGGAAGAAATATGTCCTGATATATGGATTGGGGCAGTGTCACCTAAATATTAAAAGGTGCGACACCCTTTAAAGAGAAGAAAATAGGGTGCTTCCAATGCATTAGGTCCAGCTGCATTGCACTCTGGCAAATATTTAAAATAACAGACAGGTTGAGCTGTCTATTCGAAAGACCAGATAAAGACGTGAGAAGAGACCCTGCCATCTTTATAACTAAGTTCACAACGCATTCTAATCCAGTTTGTTGGTGCTGATACCAACTGAAATTACATGTCCTTGGTTTTCGCTTTTCTTTTTTCCTCTGTTTTAGTAGTTTATTTAAATATAGAAATAGCTTTGTTGTCTTGTAGCATATAGTTTCTGTGATCTTCCTGAGACATTAAAAACTTGGCCAACTATCTTTCTCATGGGAAGTGCCACTAACAGCAGATAGTATACCATATGGTATAAAGTGAGCTCTGGGCCTTAGAGTAACCAAGATGTAGCAACCTATTGGAATTCACAGATAAAAGCCTCCTGCCTTAATGTCTATTTGTTGCAATGAGATGGGAAATAAACACAACTGGAAATCATTATGGGTTGTCATTCTATTTTTAGCCTCTCTCTTTTTGTTTGCCAAGTGCACTTGAAATGAATCATAAAAGTAGAGAGGACCTATTCAGTTGCCTTCCATTTCAAACTTCTCCTTATGAATCCCAGACCAACCCATGTGGGGTATTGTCCAGCATGTTGTGCCAGCTATGTTTATCTCTCACAGAATATGGAGTTTCCCCCATTCATTCTGGAAGCCATTCCACTGCCAAAGGTGTAGCGTCTCAAACTGGGAGCTGGGTTGCAAGCATTTTACCTTGCACATATGTTTAACCAGGTGTTGGGTTTGAGGTAGTAAGGGTTTCCAGTGTGGCGAAAGTTGAGAACCACTGGTTTAAAAGGTCTTGCTCTTGCAATAATTACATCCAGTCAGCCTAAATGTTTCTTTCATTCCAATCCACACTCCTCCCCAACACTTTTGGCACTATAAACTATTCCACTCCTTCTGCTGTTTACACCATTCATATGCCACAAAGCTCAAGCTATTTAGAGCAGCAGTAAAAGGGGTGATGGGGTACCAGGAGCAAAAGTTCCTTAAAGATCTCTGGCTTCAAGCCCTGAAATGTAAATGTGTGAGCTTGAGCACATCAGCCAATCTCAACTGCTGTGGTCCTACAGGAAGAGGAAATCATGCCAAACAGCCATAAAGGTACAGATAACTTTGTAAACCAAATAAAATAACTTCAAACTGAATTCATAAGTGACCTGGAAACCTGTTAAAAAATGGGAGCTACTACATATACTTTCTGCAAGAAATATACTTCACCAAACAGGCTGTCTTATTCTGCCCTGGGTGTTGTTTCCAAAGGGCTTGTCTACACCGTGGTAGTGGTTGATCCCAATGAGGATTGGCCTGAGCATACCCCACCCACCCATTCCTACAGACTTGCTTGGAATCCGAGTTCACCAGTGAAGCTACTCTAGGTTTTGTGCGGGCCGGGAGCGGTCCGAGGCCCTTTTTTCGCGAGGCGGGCTGTGGCCAGCAGCCCGGACACACCGGGTCGGAGAAGACAGGCGGCACGCTAGAATTAGGCACGGACGCTTAATAGTTGATTTAAGATTGTTTACTTACACCATAGATGGTCGCGGTGCAGGCTGGAAAACTTCCAGGAAAACTTCGCTTAAGTCCCAGTTTAAGGACTCAGAGCTCTGGATTCACTCACACGAAGTTTGCTAGGCTCCGTAGAACTTGCGCACAGGGAAGGGTACGTCGAGGGATTAGGCAGTGATAGGGAGAGGCGAGAGGCTGATCAGACCCCTGTAGCCTTCTTGATATACACGCTGGGTCCAATAGGCTCCGCAGCATTTAGAGATCTTCACGAGACATGAAGTCTCTTCCTCCTGATGTTCGTGGAGTCCTCCAACTTGGGCGGAAACCACTCAAGCCTTTTATACGGCTAGCAAACCAATCGCTAGCCGCCACATAGGAATAATTTAGAACTGACCAATAGTGGGGCACGAATCTGAATACAAATGGCAGGAACTCCTTGCAACGTGCATTTCCTTTCTGCAGCTAAGAAATGCACCCTGCAAAGAAAGCTACAAGTGGCGGGAAATAATTCAGCAGTGCCGAAGCACACACAAACAAAAAATCAGACCCTTGGGTTGTGACAGGTTTCTCATCAAAAACCACTCCAAACCCACCAAAGATGATGGAATCACAAGTAGGCACAGAGGCAGTCCAACTAGCAAACTTCTGGCCTTGGAACATGCCTGTGGGCATACGGACATGCTTATCCCCATCCCTGACAGGGACATGTCACTGCTGTGGTGTGGATAAGCCCAAAGAGTCTACAGATATCAAGTCTCCAGCATACTGCATGGAAGTGATCCCCACTAGAAGTGACAGAACCTGGAAGAAGGCCACATGTAAAAGAAAAGCCAACAGCCTCCTTTAACATATCCTGATTTCTGTCAACTATAGCTAAAGTAGATCATTAAATAAAAACACAGAGAAGGGAGGCATGTCTTCAACTGTATAACCCAGGACTAAAAAATGCTGAAACACCACCACCACCAAAACCCCCTTTCATTCCTTAAAGCATAGAAAAGCTGCTACAAACAAACGCTGAAGGAAACAAGTCCTGCAGTCGTAAGCATTTACATTCTGTCCGCAGGAAATGTTCAACTCTACTACTGTCACTGCAATTCAGAGATGCCATTAAAAAAGGAAATGGCACAAGAATAATTACTCAGATTTATTGTAATGCCTGCTTCCTTGCCAAAAGGTGCCTCTTCATTTTCTGTTTTATTATGTTTGCAAATTTGTACTTTGCATTTGATCACTTCTCCAAACAAGAAAATACTAAATGAACGTATGTTAAAATATCTCCATTCTCTACAAATGCATGCATACCCTAGCAAAGATTTTCAACTGAATCGTGCTGGTGCAAAACTGAAGTAACAGAGTATTGAGCCCCTTGGGCCAGATCCTGAGGTGGCATATATTAGCATCTCTCTCAGCTTCAGTGGCACTGTGGTGCCCTGCTGAGAATCTGCCTTTTGTCTCTGACAGCAAACTACTCTCTGCTGTGCCTTCCAAGTGTATCATCACTTGGCTCCATTACAGCATTGGTAATGTTGGACTACATATTCAAACCAGTGGAAAAGCATTTATCATCATGAAACACACTATGCAGACAAAAGGCTATCATTATTTGGTGCTTATTATTCTACAGTATGGCAAGAAACACAGGTTTTTTTCAGTAATAGTTGGTACTGCATTGCTACCTGATAGGAGACCAAGTAAAAACTCGTGCTATGAGGAAGCTGATTGACAATACTATCATCATCCTAAACTTTGAGATGACTGACTTATTTGGGTGTGAAGCTCACTCTTGACAGTCTCCGAGAGTTACTTTAATATTTTCAAAGACCACCTCCATTCCAGATGATGCAAATGACATAGTCCCAAAGAATAATAGTTTTTCAAGTGCAGGAAATCCTGTTCTTAAATATTTAACATCATTCAGCATGGTGAAGGCGAAGGAGATATAAACTTTGTGTCTGGCTTTCTAAATTTCCATGGCAATTTTGCATGACTTCATGACACATCAGAAAGACTCTGATGCTCTAATAGCTCAATAATAACAAATGAGATCTAGCAGGGAACTGACTTCTTTTCTTCCCCTTTCCCTCACTCAGACAAGAGAAGAGCAGCATGATGGAAGATTGATATTCATCATATGTCTTGTTAACATCATGATTTCTGTTGGACCTTTCTTCTTTGGATTTGCTGTCATTTATATCATTCATACTTCCAGCAAGTGGGGACTGGGATTTTTAGGCAGGCATTTGCTCAGAGAAGAAGGTGGGAATGCAGTGAACTGGACAAGTGAGGTCAACAATACATGTCATGTTCCCTATCTCTCTGGCCTGACAGGGCCTACAGATAGAAGATAATTGTCTAGGCTCTATTAATCTTCCACACAGTCTCTTCTCTCAGACAGTGGGACTCCTTTTAGGGTGGGAGGTGAAGTGGGGGTTGTTCTGTGGTGCTGCAGCCATGTTGCTACCAAGTAGTTTATGGGGTTGGTATTAAGGGATTTGAGCTCTGGGGCTTCCTGCAAATACCCAGGGATTTATAAGGAGATAGATCTCTGTGCAGTTCTCATGTGGTTTTCTTTGTGGAAGAATGGAAATAAACAAAGTGAACTGAAGATAGCTGCAAACTTCTTCCCCTGGAGTTTCCCCCCCTCCCATGACGTGATGTGTCAGCAGCAGTGGCAAACGGACCATGGCCAGCCTTTGGGATCTGGCATGGTGACAATGTAGCATAATGTATAATCATATTGATTTCCTGCTTTTCATTCTTCTCTGTCTCTGGCATATGAATCAGCAATGCTCTCTGTCATTCTAACCTTTCACCTTCTTTCTCCATTCATATGAGAGCCTGATTACAATGAACTGCTTGCTTTTTGCAAGGCTGAAACTGCTGGTGGATAATGCAGAGGATGCTAAAATGATTTTTATCAATGGAAATTTTCTAATGAGAATACTAATGAGTTTATCCTTTATTCCTGATATCAGTGTGGGACCTTCAACATATAGAAAATCTGGTTTGGGTATGGAACTCAAACTGTTTTTTTGCAACAAAGCCTTTCTCTGCAAGAATAGAATTGCAGTCTTACATGCTGAGGTTCAGGTATTTATTGGATCCCTTTCTGGGATAAGTAAAGAAGGAAAAACAGTGGCTCAGATCCTGGATTCTGGTCCATATACCTTCTGACATTCCTACGGTACAAACAGGGATGGGGGAGTGGGTTTTTTTTGGTTGGTTGGTTGGTTTTTTGTTTGTTTGCTTTGCGGGGGGGGGGGGGGGGGGGAGTCAAGTCTCATAGGGGAAACACTGGGTGCCAAAAAAATGTCTTTAATAGATATAGGCCACAGATTTTCAATCTTTTTGGATTAGTGTACCCCAGCGGCCGGATGTGTACAGGTGATCTAGTGCCTGCCATCCAGACAAAAAACAAATTTAAAGTAAAATGGTACACCCCGTGCACATTATCCCTAATGACTTACCCTTCCCAGGGTAACTTAGGACAACCTAAATTCCACTCTAGGTCATTCTGCCAGTTCAACTGCTGATCAGGCTTAGAAAAGTAATAAGATATTTTCTACACTGCAGTTTAGAGAAGTAATAGGATAGTTAACAAACACTTTTGTATCCCTACCAAGTGTCCTATGTAAAACACTGGTTGGTCCCAGTATTAATGCTTAGACACTTTTTGGAGAGGGCATCCTCTGTGCATCGTAGGGAGCTGTCAGTCAGAGAGTTTTATCTATACAGTATCACTTGCTGTTCCTGAACTCCCCTGAACCCCTTCTATTGCTTCACATTAGAGCTGAATGATGGCTAATCCTGAGGCCCCTATTCCATTTTTACTCTTTTCTCTCTCAGACAGACAATCTCCCCAGTGAGATCAAATCCATAATCCTCCATCAGCGCAGCTCAGTTTCCTGCATTTCACATTACTCAAACATTACTGTTTACCCTACACAAAATAGTAAACGTCTCTATGTGCCAAAGGCTCTATGAGTCATACAGAGCCCAACTCTTGTGACATAAATTATATTGAAGATTGGAGTTTCTTAGAGCATGAAAGGAAATTTCTTGTGCAGTGGATATAATAGTGCATACAGGCAGTACAATTCTCAGAGAAGATCTACATCCAAAAACCCTGGATAAAAAGCAGTTTGGTTTAGCTGTACCTTCCAGATTTAAAGATACCTGTACCTCTGTGATTTTAGTCTCATTTATGGCTGTGCAATTCTGTTCTCTGAAATACAGGTAAACTATAGTTAATGACACCATGGAAGTCATTTTTAATGCATCAGGCTCAAGGTGGGTTATGGAAATATATGTGAGTTTTACTTGGGCCCAACTGAAGTGAACCAGAGTTTCAGCATTGATACTAATGGAAGAAAGATCAGACCCTAGGTATAATTTTGTAAAATAACTGCATATGCTAGGTAAAGCTAGCTGTTCGCTGTAAACATCAGTGACAACATGTAGCCCTACAACATAAAGAGATCTGTGGAAGACCATAGTCACCAACATCTGATTTGGATATGGTGCCTACAAAGAGAGAGAGATTGTTATCTAATGTACTGTGGCAGTGCCTGGGCATATTAGTCCCTTGCTTGGACACAAACATAACCCCAACATAAGGCTGTTACAAAAGGCTGTTGTACCCAAGCGGACTTTCAACATGGAAAAATACTGTAGGGTTTTTTTGCTACAAGAAACTAAATTTAAAACTTTAAAGCAAAAATCATTTTTCCAATACTATTCTGTCAACATCCGCGAGAGAAACTGACATTAGTTTAACCTTGACTTTCTGTATACATTTTAGTGAAGATAATCTTTTATGGATAGATCTTGCTTTTGAAACTAAAACTCCACAGCTTATATTCACATTAAGCGTATTTCAAAATCAAACCAAAAAGATAAGATGAGTTGTGAAATTGTTTTCTAGTCAGCTTCTAGCTTATTGACTCTAGATATATTGCTTCATCATTGATATAATATTAATATCTTTCCTGGATTGGTGCCAGTGAAAGATTTGCAGAGGAACTTTTAGAGACAAATGCACATAATATCATTGCTGAATAATCTACAATTGGTTATAGGTAATTTAAAAATATACATTCTGGGATAATATTCCACTCTGCAACACTGACATTAAATTTTTATCAAGTGCATTACTTCTATGACAAGCAAAAAAAGTGACATGATTATTTCATGAAAATCACAGGGTGAGAATTTCAATTCCACTCAGGCCCTTTTACCCCAAAGGGAAAAAAGAGTTGGCCTAGTGTAAAGGTACCCCAAAATCTCAGATCCAGGTAAAACAACTTCCTTTAGTGCAGGACCAGTGGAAAACAGATGCAAGGATGTTTTTCTGTGTGTTTTAGTGACTGAAAGTATAGCTGGTAAAGACAGGAACAAAATGAGATGTTTTCCATCAATTTCTTGCTTTCACATTTCAGCATTTAAAAAAATTAATCCCAACTACCTTTAATCTCTCCTCCTGGATCAGTTTGAGTAGATGTAGGTATTCCATTGTACTTCACTGGCCCCCAGGCATAGCACCATGTCTAACCATGACTATTCAAAGATCACAAAATACCCAAGAAAAATCCACACTACTTAAAACAGTTCTGATGTTCCTAAACTCTAAGGAATATCCACAGCTATTCTCAAGTAATTCAATTTATAATTTAGGGGTGTCCTCCACTCTCCATTGATCTTAAAACTCTCCCAGGCCAACATGCAAGCTATGTTTTCTAGCAGTTCTGAGTTGCTAGGAGATTCCATCCCATCTGACCTCATTTTTATATGCCTTTGTCTCTTCTCATTTGAACTACAGCAATGTGATAAGGCATAACACCATTAACTCTTATATTCCAACTATAAAAATAGCACTGTATGTCTTCAGCAACACAGACTATATCAAATATCCAATTTCTGCGCTGGATTCCCATGGAACAACATCAAGATCAAGTCTTGAGTCATTACCTTCAATGTGCTAAATATTTTGGCCTAAATTATTTCAAAAATTGCCTAAATCTCCTTGTGGTTGACCAAGACTGACAACTCTGCTCTTCTAATGCAAGGAAATTTCTATCCCGAGGGCAAAGCTCATCTCTCTTGCAGGCCACTCTGTGACTGTTGAATAAACTCCCATGAAAACTAAACACCATTAAAAACCTTGTGGTCTTCCATTCCAAGTGCAAGTATATTTCTTTAAACTTGCTTTTGATATAAGCAGACAGGACAAACATTCCACTGCATACAATTCTCTGACTGGGACCAGAGTACATGAGTAATCTACATGACAGATATTAGTCACTGTTAGACCCCAACTCTGTGTGGCACCCAGGAACTAGGGAGATGACGGTCCAGTTGGTCATGGATCCTGGTACTCATTAGCCAAAGCAAGCAAGGAGCAAACACCAGCACACATTGCTTGCAACAGCTTTATTCAGAATGGAGACAGCTTTGGACAAGGGTCCCAAAAAACAAACCAGGGATCTGTGAAAAGAACTAATGTTCAAGACATTTTATATACCTTGGTTCATACATATTAACATTTACTCCACCCTCGTCCCTCCTTTGGTTCCACCCATTTGTCCTCCCATCTCAAGCTCCACCTCTGTTTACTGTTTGCCTCCTTAGCATGGTATTGCCTAAGCAGAGAAGCATGTAAATTAAGGAAATGCAAAGAGCGCATGCCTAAGACTTTGACCCGCATCTTCTTTTGGTCACTTGAGGTTCCTCACTGGTTCTTTCTGGTTTTCTTGCTGACTTCAGCACCATCTCCAAGGCCTTATGCACCCGCCAGGCCTTGAACATCTTGTTCTGGGCTTCCTTAGTTCGAGTGTTCACCAGGACTCACTTTGCCATTGCAGGTGGTCTTACGGGAGGTCTTTACACGTGCTGCAAGCTGCCCCTCTCTCGCCTGCCACAACTTTGAATCTCTTACAGTGGGTGGGGCTTCATGCAGCGCGGTTGCCCTCGTTAGATGCCTGCTCCTTTGGGGTCTTCTACGAGGCTCCACCTCCCCTATACCTCGCCCTATACCCAGCCTGGAGGATCCCGGTCGCTTTTGTGGCCGACCTCATGCTCCACGATCACTCCCCAAACAACAAGCCCTCCGCTCGCCTTCCCGCTTCCATTCGACCTCAGCCCCTTCTGACACAGGGAAACCTAAAATACCCTTCTCTAGTCAAAGAAAAAGACTTAATGAATCCTAAAAAAACCACCACACCACTACTGGGCTCCCTTGTAGAGTACAGATAGCCATTCCACACATCAATTCACTGACAGAGCCTTCTCTAGGTGACCTAGCTTCATGGCTCAGCTCCCCTGCCCAGGTTAGAGCCATTCTCCCTCCAACTTTCCGCTATTGTGACCCTCTTTCTGGGTCCTTTCAATATTGCTGACCCCTCTCTGAAACCTCCAGTGTAGTTGCTCTCTCTCTGGGTCTTCGAGATGTGTCTGCCCTCTCTCTGGGTCTTCCCAGAGCTGTTCTTCTCCCCGTGCCCTGAGTCCTCTTACCAACTCACCTCCTGCCTTGCCTGTAGCTGAGACTGCTGTTCCAGGGGCTGGCTCACTGCCTGGGTCATATGCTCCTTCACAGCAAATAACTCTTGATTCTCCTGGCGTCCCGCACCCCCGGCTGACTCCACCGGTCGGGCTCTCCCTCGGTGTCCATGAGCCCCCCTTCTCTCTCACCGCCGGCCCTCTTATTTCCTCTGACCGGTGATTGGGGCTGATGTCATCCACTGGCTGCAGCTGAATAAAGGCGCAGCTAATAATCCACGCGGGCTTCCCCCGTTGTCCTTGCTTTTCCTTGAGTCCTGCTGCAAGTAATTTTTCTTTTTTTACTTTCGTTTTTCTTGCTCCTCTCCCAGCTCCTGGCCCTAGGGTTCCCATCGTGGGCTTGGGAGTCTCCCCAGTTTGCCTCTCCCCGTGACACCTTATTTCTGCTTTGTCTCCTGACACTAGTTGATGGGCTGCATTCTATTTTTATCCTAAACATCATGCACTTTGCACCCTATCCTTTTAAGAATCCGTTTACTTCAGCATTAACCAAGTTAGTTCCTTTTAATAAATCATCCAGCCTTGTGACTAGCAGCTTTTGCTGAGACAGAAAAATTTTTATTCAGCTGCACACCCAGCACTCCCCAAAATCTAGATTGTTACCCCAGCATACAAAATCCATATCGTTACCCTAGCAGTCATGTCATGTGCTTCAGTGCTGGATGGCAACCTATTGCTATGCTGATGAAGGTGATACAAGAACTTATATAAAAGAGGACAGAACATCTACCTCCATACAAGTTATCATTTTGGTTTCTGAAGCCCCAGTCCAAGCCCAATGAAGTTAATGGAAGATTAAAACCATTTTGGATCAGGTTCTAACAGGAAAAGCTTTTTAAGACTAAGAGTTTATTCACTGGAAGAGAACAATAGCTTGCCTTGTTTGATATCTCATCTTTGAAAGTAGCCCAGACCAGATCCCCCATTAGCCATAGCATTCCTATAATATAGGTAATTGTGAAATACTCAATTTAAATGCCTCTGGATCACAGTTGCCTGATTAGTTTATTGTGATATTTTTTCTATAAACAAGAAAAGCTATATCATCTTAGACTAAAACTACCTTTGGTTGACATTAAAGACAAGGAAAAGCAAATATAGTGGGTTACAACTCTAAGAACAAACAGATTGTTTCTTTTGCACATAAGGAGTGTTTAGAAATTTAAAGTATGCCAAACATGAAGACACTGCAGTTTCATATCTGTACACAGTGCTTTCTGAAGTGTAAGAATTGACATCCCTTATAAATTTGTCCTAACCAGCATACTTATATATCAAAGTCACATTTTTGAAGCTGAAATAGAGTAAAGATAAATCTTCAAAAAAGGCCAGGAAACAGGGATTTAGAAGATCGAGAAGACGGGGCATATCTTCCACTTGCAACAACAGAAGAGCTCCTGTAGGTTTTAAAATTTATTACTTTAAAACAAATTTATCTGAAAATATTTCGATTATGTGGAACAGCAATATGGAAATAACTTCCCCCAAAAATAATTCATCTCTGGAATGAAATCATATCCAACTGCTGTATTTTATAAACAAAGATGAAACACTAAGGGAGTCAAAAGGAAGTCAATAGGTGAATTTTTAGTTTTTAATATGATTTTTAAAGGGGTTTCTATGACTTGTGAGGGAGGTTGGCCTTCTGGTCTTGTTCTTCTGCATCTCATTTCTTGCTTTATTAAGTAAATGAAGAGCAACACAAGCCCCCTGGTTACTCTAACACTGATTCTTCAAGTAACTCAAACAGCTTTTACGTCCCGCTCCCACAGTTGGTGACTTTTGGAGTTAATCACTTTCTATGCTTGTGTTTCCATTAGCCTCTTAGCAAATACATTTCTGGTTTCCTCTGTTCCAGGGAGTTGCCACATGTAATCTCAATCCATTAGAGTAGTACTGGGTGGTAATTGTGTGCACCCTCACCTCCATGTGGTTATTATCTGCAATTTCCTCTCTCCTCCTTCCCTCCCTTTGAACTTTAGTTATGTGGCAATTGTGCACTTTTCTCCTCTAGGAGATAAACATAGTTATAATACCTCTCTGTAAAAATTACACTAGTGAATGCCTAGCTCTTGTGCTTTAAATATTACGCTTGTGGAAGGAAGAAGCAATTACGGGCTGCTTACCTCTTAAGTGATGCTTTACTTCTGAATCATTCCCTCTTCAACAGAGCACTGGAAGAGGCCAGGGGTGCAATATTTCTTCTCTTTTTTCTGGTTTAGTAGAGTTCTTTATGAAGTTCTAAAAAATACAACCTAACTTAAGCAGTGATTTGGCTGAAGCTAGTTTATTAGTACATTACAAGATGAGGACAATGTTGTTAATTTTATTTCCTCAGAATTTTCTTTGATCATATAATACAGTGCATTCCCAATGTTCCACTTAAGAGTATGTCTAAAGTGCACCATGAGGGGAAAAATGCCTATTTAGGAATAATCATGGGTCTGTAACACACTTTTTTAGGGTCCTTTTCCTTTTCTTGCTTTTTCTAAAGGCTGCTGCCATCAAAAAATAAGGATTGTTTTAAAATGTACCTAGAATTTAAATATCTACCTGAAGTCAAAAGCACACTGTTTATGAAATGACATGATAAGAGCCATAATTCAGCTTAAGAGCTACAGCCTCCATAGGCTGAGTACCTCAAGGTCCATGACTTCTATGCAAGAGACATAATACAGTACCTACTACAGGCAGCATGTGCTCTGCAGCAGTGTTTGCTACATCTCTAAAACGAAACGGCCAGTAATGCCTTCACTATCAGGAAGAAGACAGTCAAGGACCCCAATGTTCTCATTTCTGCCTGACAAGGCTGTTGTACAATGTGATACACTGGGGTCTCTACATATTTTGCAATGAGTGTGCTGGGAATGGGGAAAGTGACTCCTGATAGCTCACTCTTCCCACCAGGCCAGCCACAATCTGGGTCTGGGCTGCCTTTGGAGAACTATGAAGTCCAAAGCAAACTGGCTCATCTCAGAGAAAAGACTGGTGGTTTTTTTAATATATAAAACCCCTCCGATATATAAGGTCACTACTGTAACTTTTAAAAAGCCATGAAGGAAAGAAAAATAAATTAAAATACTATCTCTATCTACCTCACCACAGTCATTGCTGCCCTGAGGACTCTGCGTTCATAAAAATCACTCACATACTTAATATTTGCAGGGTCAGGACCACTGCAAAGTAGATTTTAAGCTGCAGATAACTGTTGGCATTGATTTTTAGCACTGAAAATCCAAATTCTGAACTGAAATTATTTACTAGTGTCCATTTTTCCGCTGAGCTTGAAAGATTAGCATTGGAAAGTATTGTAGACATTATTGTTATCAGCAGATTAGCATTTTTTCTGGTTGTCCAGGAATACCCTTTCCAGCATCAGCCATACACCAATAGATTTTCTTTTCTTTTATCCTAAACACAGAAGATTTGTGACGAGTTTTCTTGCATTTCATTTCAGCTGCCTGAAAATGTGACAGGAAGAGATTACATTTTATCACATGTATCATAAATCAAGAAAGATTTTAACTAGAAGATGTTTATACTGCCCATGCAACAGTTTAGCATAGCTATACCCCAGCTAGCTTTTAGGGTGCAGAGACAAGTGCAGCTCCCAGCAGTAACTCGGAGCCATTTCTGCAAAACATTCTGAGTTGCAACATGACCCCGTACCAGACACAAGTTCACTGTTGGTTCCACGGGGAAGGGAATGTAGCTGCGGGATGGGACCCAGCAGACAAGTTCCCATAGCAATGGCCACAGCTCTTTGCTGATGCTCCCTGTTTTCAGAATGGGGGGCGGGGGGAGACAGCTGAGAGAACTCATTCATGGGGCTCCCCAGCCAGTGCTAAAGGGCGAGGTGAGTGAATTGGAGACCTGCACCCACGTCATAGGGGCTCCAATACACCCACCTCACCCACGGGGGGGGGGGAGGGGGGGGGGCGGCACCGGAGGGGAGGAAGTGAAAAACGCCCAGACTGAACTCCCTCTGCTCCCTTTAACCTCTCCCATTCTGAAAACAGTGACAGGCTGGGAGCTTCACAGAAGCAAATTACAAAAACATTTCCAAACACAGCTCTTCTATCTGATACCTCATGCAATGAGGGGTCAGATTTTTACCAGATCAGTCATTTTTTTAAGCTATCTGCAGCTGTACACTTGTGTTTGCTCATGGCTAGATACTACTTTCTGTGGCCATATTGGGCAAAAATTGTCACTTCTGTCTTCTCCCTAAATTTGTTCCTTTGGGTACTGAAAAGAGTAGCCAGAGGGGCACAATGCTCAGTACAGGCTGAGAAACCTTCCTGGAAAACAAGGTAAATTAGTCTTATGAAGCTTCTGTGTCTAGACTGTTAATTGAAAGCTATCTTGGGTACCTTAACACTGTGCTGCAGTCACTCCTGCACTTGCATGTTGTGCAGAAGGAAAAAAGGAAAGCAGAAGCTCACACAATGTAATTACACATAAAAGAAAGATGCACAGAATTCAAGCATTTCTGCTTGTGAAGGAAAACCTCTATTAATAGGTAGCATTTTTCTAAGCTTTCTAAAAAAATAAACTCTTAATCCAATGAATGTGAATGGAGTTACAAAATGCCTCTTTATGCATCTCGGATGCATCTTTTAATTCAGGGGTGAGCAATTATTTTGGCTGGAAGGCCACTTAATAAGTTTGGGGGAGCTGTCAAGGGCCACAAGAATAGCCCTGCCCCTTGACAGAAGTGCCCTGCCCCTTGGTCACCATCTTGGAACGAGAAGTCCCTCTCTTGTCCTGGAAGTACTGCTTCTTGGAGGGACAGGGGGCAGGGTTGCTATCTTTGAACCAGAAAAAGAACAGATCATACACTAAGAGTCAAACACCTACTATAGAATATTTTCTTATTATTACAAAAAAAAATTTTGTCATGATTTGTGTTTGTGTCATGTGTATAGAGGTGACTGCATAATAGTTCAAAAAATAAAGTCTTACTCTTGTATATTGTATGTGGGGCAGTGTGTGGGGTATGGTTGGGGATAGGTGTGTATGTATGGGGGGTATGGTAGAGTGTGCATGGCGGGTTGTGAGAGGGTGTGGCTGTGTGTGGGGAGAGGATATAGGGTATGTTGAGGGGTGTGAGGGAAGGTGGGGTGGGGTGGGCGTAGAGACCTGCCATGCACTCCCAACCATGATGCACAGTCCCCATTACTAGCAGCAGGAGGAGGAAGCTCTTGGGGGACTCATGGCCCATGCAGGCATTGCTGCCCAGCAGCACATAGCTCCTGCCAGTGCTGCCCATGGCAGCAAAGAGCACAGCCAGGCCACCCTGTCTCTATCATGCAGGGCTCCCCACGGTGCATGTGCAGCTGCTAGCACACACACACTACCTGGAGGAAGCCCTGTGCAATAGAGCTGGCTGCCTTTCCCATCCCCATGCAGGGGATGGGGCTCCCTGCCACTTCTGGCAGAGTCCTGGGAGCTGCACATGACAGCTGGCAGTGGAGAAGGTAGCCAGCTCCAGTGTGCAGGGCTTCCTTCAGTGGCATGCAAGTGCTGGGAGCTGCACATGCATGGCCCACATGATAGAGGCGGGCCAGCCTGGCTGTGCTTCTTACTGCCATGTGCAGCACTGGCTAGAGCTGCGTGCCACCAGGTGACAGCACCTAAGCAGGCCATGAGTTCCCCAAGGGCCCCCACCTCCTGCTGCTGCTGCCACCAGCAGCGGGGGCTGTGCACTATGGGGCATATGGGGGGTCCCCACACCCCATCCTCTCCCTCCCACCTACACCCTGCCCACCTGAGCTCCTCACTCCCACCACTGTGGATGGTGTTCTGTTGTCACAGCAGGAAGCAGATGGAGCCTTATTGAGTATGGAGAGGTCAGTGCCTAAAAATGCAGCTTTTGAGCAACCTCTTTAATATAACAAAATGTAACATATGTGCCCAAGTCTCCAGTCAGCAAAGTTTGATGTAAACTTTCAGATAGTTAGAACAAGCCCATCTGTCACTGTTCATGTCACTTTATAAAGTGACAGGCAGCAGCAGCCAAGGAGGGACTCTTTGATGCGAGAAAGACCACAAAGGAAAGATCTCCTATCTTTGGTTTTACTGCTGCCTGCGGGATCATGGCTATCAACTCAGTTGATTCCCAGGGCTTCAGGACTTTGTGACATGTTTAAAACAAGCCAGAATTATTATTTGTTTAAATAGACTTCAGAGATATGTTAATTGAAAGAGTCAGAAACCAGATTAGAGCAATGAGAATCAACTGGCTGAATCCTGAGTCCTTGCCCGTCCTTACCTTAGGAGCTACTATTAATTAATCTGATTCAAAGGACCTTGAAAAAAAAGAGGTGTTTTCCACATAGCCACAAAGACTTTAAAAAGACAAGGTGTCAAATAAGCTTTAAGGGCTGGACAAGCTCATACATGTCTGTCTCCCTCTGATGCCTACCCCCAAAATCCACTTTTTAAGCTTGCCTTTATCGTACAAATATGGAGGCAGGGACCACGCACACAAATGTCTACTCCTTTCATTCAAGTGAAATTTCCACTAATTGCAATAGCAGTTTTGCTTGATTGATTTAAGGTTTCATAATTGACCTCAAAGAATTACAGGTTGTACAGCTGTACAGATTCGGGCCCTCAGCATGTCTTGGTAGGCTGGGGCAGAAAGCAGAGTACTAAGGCATGAAGCTTTCCAGAAATTCCTACTAGTACAGCAGCCTTTAAAATCTTATTCTAGCTGGCATTATAGAGACACGTAGTTCTTAAATTAAACCTGGGGCCAATTTAACCTCAGCTCTGTCCTAGGAACACAAGAGTGGACAAGTGGTCAAGAACCATCTTTCCCCTCTCACCCTCAGCCCTTGGTGGCCCAAGGATTTAGCTGAGGATCCGTACAGGAGAGCTAGTCATTCAGCACCGAGCGATGCATCCTGCTGCTTACGCTCCTCTGTAAAAGCTTGGAAACAGTTAATGCCACGTTCATTGTCACAAGGGATAGATGAACCCCAGCCTCACCTCCTGAGGGAGACCAAAGTTTCTACAAGACTCGGTGGCTCACCAAGCTCTTGCTGTGGTGGTGCTGTTCTACTGCAACCTCCGGCACACCCCAGAGCCTCAAAGGCACAATAGAGCCTCAAAATAGAAATGAAAGCTGCCTTCATGAAAGGCAGGGACCTTTTCCACAGCCGAGCCAATTGTCTACTGTGCAAATACCACATGTTCAAAAAGAGCAAACCTTACAACGCTCCAGCTAGATTCTTAATGTTTCGTATTATCCTCAGCAAAAAAAAATAATCTCCGTGTGAAGAAATGAGACCTGTGCTTTTGTCCACTCTTCCTTTGATGGTCTGATTCAAAGCCAATTTGTACAGATCAATAGTAACGGAGGGTCTTGTAGACGGCAGTCGGTGCTTGATTCTTATAGGGGGAGGAGGAAGTTATCAAGACTTAAACTGTTATTTGTGCCACTTTTAACAATATCACCTTGACAATGTGAGCTCCTGCTCATGTAGAGCACAGCTGGTAGATTCAGAAGGAATGAAAGAAAATCTTTATCTCTTGTTCCCTGCACCCAGACACTACAGACAGGAGGGCACCAAGGCCCCTCAGGAATTTTCTCACATCCTGCACATCAGTAGCAGAGACTACACAGCTGCCACTCCACACTCAGGCCTGTCCTAACCCCTGCAACCCATGGGAGGCTCTTTCCCTCTCCTCCTTCTCCCTGCCACCATGAGACATCCTTTTAATGAGTGTCCAAAGTCCTAGTTTCCAATTCATCCTAGTTCCCAGGATTGATGGGAGTCGCAAGCAGAGCAGCAATGCTTGCTGGGGAATGGGGAAGATTTGTACCTTTTCTTTTTCTCCTAGTGAGAGAGACCAGCAAGTTCTGCTGTGGGCCTTCTTTGATAAAAAGGACCTGTGTCCTAAAACGGAGAAGGATCAGCATATTGATCCTTTCACTGAAGGAATAGAAATAGCTCAGGGATCCCTCTGCAAAGGGAATCAGACAGAGAATCTGCCATGTCCTGAAAACCTCTGCAGTACCTGTGTATTTTGTCTGTATTGATTATGCTGCAATCCCCATTTTCGTATGTGCACTGCACCTGCTTGCTCTGGATGGGCTGATCTCATCTATGCCGTCTTCATTGTCATACTATCAGACAAAAAACAAAGCAATTGGTTACGGACAGGGGGAGAAAACCTCACTGAGCCATGCGGGCATAACCAATACCCTTTGTTTAAAATAACAGTAAGAAGTCATTAATCTCCTTTATGCAACAAGTTATCTGAAGCGATGAGGACCACCCTCCTCCCCCAAATGTAGACAAAGACAGAGAGAAAGGGGGAACACATCAGAGAAATAGGAAGTGAAGCAGCAGAAAGCTGCAAACAGAGTCAAAAACAGGCACTGGGAATATTGGCCCAAGCAAAACTTCAAGGATGCATGTGGGTTATGCCATGGCACGATGCATCACCTCCCCTACCCCTCCTCCTCTCGCAATCTGCTGCTGTTTGATTCACGTGGTGAACAGGAAAATGGAATTTTCCATGTTCCTTAAATAGGACTGAACCTAAAGAGATGGCTGACTTCAACATGAATTCCTTCTCCTAACAGAAATTACCCCAAGCTTTGCTGAATTGCTAGAGGTTATGAAAAGCAATAACAGTTCTTCTCCTTTCCCTATGAGAATTCTCTGACTGTATTTCCATTACTTTCTTGTTGGCACCTTGCATCCTGACTGGCTCAGATTTCCTGTAAGTGTTAGCAAATGAACTGGGTCAAACACTTCCCGCATGGTTCTAGCTCCACTTCTTTGCCATCCTGCTACCTTTCCCCCTCACCCTTTCTGCTTGAGCAAGCTCTTGTTCATGTTCATCATTTTCTAGGTGCAAAATAAAGCATGAACAGCATGTTGACTGTACTGCAGAAGGATCAGCACCCCTCCATCTGGCAGCTGGAAGAGAATGAAAAGGAAAAGCTTGGAAGAATGTTAAGAATAATTTTAGGAAGATCTGTTTAATTTGCATTCATTAGACCTCATTGGTATTCACCATTAACTAACATGGACTGCTATGGTCAACCCCTAATTTACATGTAAAACTGTTGCCAGTTTACAGTTATAAATATTAAATACCACATTTGGTAGTTAGAGTGCATTAGTATTAATAATTGTTTATGCCTAGATATTTGCAGTGTGCCTGCCTAATGCTTCAGACGAAAAGATGCATCTTATTACAGCACTGCACAGGATGTCCAGAAATGCTATGGGCTTAAATTATTTTTCTTTGCAGTTACACATTCAGCCTCTGCTGCTCTCCCTCACATAGCTCATGAGCTGTTAGCCTGCCACCAAGTCTCACTATAGTCCCTTCCTCAGTCCCTCCCTCAGCTGGAGAGACAAATGAACATGTGATGTCCATTCATGCCTTATCTCACACCCCTAAGTAGAAAGCTGCCACACATGGAAGGAGGACAATTCAATTAAACAGTAGGGGTCCAGAAGAATGGGACATGTAAAAAAGATTCTTGGCCCAAAACTTGCATAAAAGCCAAATGTTTAGCAGACTCTTAGCAACAAATGTAACCAAACTGTGGTATGCATGCCACAAGTGGTACAGGCAGTTTCAGTGTGTAGTGCTCGGCAGATCAGAAAGAGAGCAGGGAGCACAGTGGCAGAAAGGTTAAGGAGCAGGACGCAGAGCAGCAGAATGAGCAGGGAGCACAAAGCAGTGACCAGGAAATTCTGCTTGGCACATGCATTAGCATGCACTGTTCCTACCACTGTATATTGTTCATAAAAGGCTCAGTCTCACAAGGAGGTGAGTCCCAAGCCCTTTCCAGTGATGTTAGAGGGACTTCTCACATGTAGCATGTGCTGAACTGTGCTTAAATTTCTGCTGATCACAGAGTACATGGTACCATGCAGGACAAAGTTCTAGGTAAGTGTGCATCACAAGTTACTACCAAGATGCCATCATACAATTGGAACACATTGCGACTAATTGGGAAACAACTACTCAGGGAACTAACCAATTCCTGGCACCCTTAGATACCAATTTGCATATGAATTTATGGCAACTCTGCATGCCATGGTTGCTTCTGTCCCTGGATGCAAGGCTTCTCATTTAAAAAGTTAGCTCTCAATGACTAATAAAACAATTAATCAAGAGAAAGAACCATGAGTAGACTGGACAATATCCCATTAATTAAATTTTAGATATTTCAGCTCAACCCCAGTCTACCCTACATGATGGCACCCACAGATGTCAGTTTCCTTTCAGTATCTTTCTATCATGTCCCTGTATAATACAAAGAAATCTTTCGTGGATGCCCTATAACTAGGCCAGAAAACAAGAGGAATGGAGTCTTTATTGCCAAGGAGCTGTCTGGAAGAATTTCTCTATGGAAACTTTAAATATCTGCTGCTTATTACTTTTCACTTGCCCTTTTCACACTGTCTCCAAGATGAAGAAAATCCTTGACCTAAAGTTCAAAGAAGTCAAGCTTCCTCTTAGTTACAGTTGCTTTAACTTATTCCGGTAATTTCCCACATATGGTATTTTCCTGGTCTGAATTGAGAAAAGACATGTTCCCCTGAAAACAGTACCTCCCATATGTTTCTACCCTTTTCTAGTAAAGAAACTGAACATCTCTCTCTTCGCTATTTTTGCCTGTATATACGCTGAGTGCATCTGCATCATACCATGTGGGCTTCACTCCTAAGTTTCAAAACTCAAAACCTGAAACAGAACTTGGGTGAAACCACTCCTTTTGATAAAGCCACAATTTTCCTCATAGCTTACATCAAAAAACATCAGTTTCTACTGTGTCGTCAAACCTAACTGGAAAAAAAAAAATACAATTTTGCAGTTCACTAGTAGCTGCTACTCACTTTTAGGTGGTTGAATTGGTTTTCACTAAATTTTCAAAACAAAGTGTTTTTGTTACATTCACATTCATGCACATTAGGATTTTAACATTAAGTTTTGAATCTCTCCCCTACCCCTTCTCTTTCACACACTAAACATCTATATATCTATATAATCCATCCATTTTATACCAGCTGGGATTAAGGATTGAGTGAGAAAAATAGAATGTTCCCCTACCTTTTTGGAGAAAAGGCTAAATATTTACCATCCTTAGAATTTTTTTTCTTCCGTAATTGTGATTTTTTTTAACCAAACATCATTTTCTAATTAAAAATGAAGAAAATTTTGACCAAGTCTTTTTTCAATTTTTCTTTTGCCAAATTCAGTTATAATACCCCCTAATTCATTACAGTCTCCTGTCTTGAGTGTTTCTTTGTTTGCTTACAGTTTGAACAATAATGCTCTTTTCAACCTGCCAAGTCTGAAAATGTAGGAATCAGTACTGGAAAGAGAAAAGAAATGATAGATGAAAATGATAGATGACAGTCTGGACCTAGACTGTTAGTGCTGTTCTCAGTGGTGGCAGTTGACAGATCAAAGAGCAATGGTCTCAAGTTGCAACAAGGGAAGTTTAGGTTGGATATTAGGAAAAACTCTCACTAGGAGAGTAGTAAAACACTGGAATGGATTCCACCTAGCAGGGCCATCCCTAGGGGAAGTGGTGCGGGGGAGGGGAGCAAATTGGTGTGACCGCCCCGGGCTCCATGCTTTGGGGGAGCCCTGCGGAGCCAGGCAGAGCGGCCATGGTGACTCTACGCTGCTGCTGTCTTCACATCCAGTGACTCAACACCCACTGCCCCGCTGCTGAATCCGCCACCTCTGGCCACTTGGCAACCTCACTGCCAAATCTGCTGCCGGCTTCCTTGTGTCCGGGGGTGGGGCCCAGCACCCTGCTCAGGTCGCTTCTGCCATCTAGAGAGGCGGTGGAATCTCCATCCTTGGAGGTTTTTCAGGCCTGGCTTGACAAGGCCCTGGCTGAAATGATTTAGTTGGAGATGGTGCTGCTTTGAGCAGGGGGTTAGACTAGATGACCTCCTAAGGTCCCTTCCAACGCTAAGTTTCTCTGATTCTTTGAAAAGAAAAATAATCCCATGGGAAGTTTAAAAGCTTATGTAAAACAGATTTCTTTAGCACAAGCAAGAGTTTACAAGACCCTCACCATTGTGTGTTAGCAAACATGCATAAGATGGAAAATGTTGTAAATGGTTAGATTGTGGCTTTCAGTCACAGCTCTGCACATAACTGAACCAGCCATGAGGCAGATCAGGAAAGAATTAATTTGAAAACAGACAGAATTTATTTCCCATTCTACATCAATTCTATACTGGAATGAAACTCAAGACATTCTGAAGTTTCCCACCAAATGGATTTTTTTTGGGGGGGGGGGGGGGGGAGGGAGAGCGGGGTACTTCATCTCAGGCCAACAAAAATATTGTTGTTTCGATAAAATTGTAAAGTTCTATTCTGATTTCAAACTACTCCTTATTTAAAATGATAATGTTTAATATGAAAAACATTTCAATGTGAAAAGGTGGTTTTGAAATTAAAAAAAAATCAGAACATTTAATTTCAATCAATCATGTAAATAAAATCAAAAGCATTTTGACAAGTTTAAAATAAAGTTTCATCACAAATCAACACAAATCCCTATCAGAAAGTTTCAGTTTGATGCCTCAGCATTTCCTAGTTAAAAAAAAAAAAAAAAAAAAAAAAAAAAAAAAAAGTTCTACTAGAGAATTTTCAACCAATCCTAGAATTAGATCATTCCTTTCAGCATGCCTCTAAGGAGAAGTAATTTACAGTAGCACAGAAAATGGTTCAGTTTATCTCTGAGGCCCCAATCACCACCTAGTTCTTTCCCAACTGCTCTCACAGATGGATACACCCATTTCCAAGTCCTGACACTCATCCCAGGAGGCAGAAAAAGAGAGACTGTAATAGCCTTCATGTGGCAGTTGTTGGAAACTGCACGGCTAAAGTAGGCCTGGGAACAATCTAACCCCTCAACAGCAAGAGTACAGCTAGTCTGAATCATGACGAGTTAATTCAGGGCTGTCCAGCTTCTTAGTAGCTGCGGGACCAGACCAGCAGGGCCACACCCACTGCCCCCCTCCCCAGCTGCAAGCTACCCCCACACTGCAAGGGCAGGTGGCTCCCACCCAAGCACTACATGGTGCATGCAGGTTGAGCCCCCCCATACCATGCAGACAGGTGGGTAGCCACTCCCCCCCACCACCTCCTTGGCTATCAGCTCCCCTAGCACTGCAGGCTATATTGAGCCATGCCACCCTACCTTGCTCTGCCCCTTCAGGTGCAGGCGGAAAGTGAAATCCAGATGACGCAAGAGGTCTGGAGACCCTAGCTACAGCAACAGCTGGGGCAATGAGGGGAGCAGCAGATGGGGGTGGGGAGGGCTGTAGATTAACCCCTCACCAGCCACATGCAGCCCGTGGCCCACCAGTTGGGCAGCCCAGGATGGAAACACTCAGGGTTAATTAACATTTGTAGAGCTATTTGAATACAAGAAATGCTACATAAATTCTACCAATGTAACTGAAGACACTATAAAAATGATAGTTAAACCCCTCTGAGTGTTTCCATCCTGGGCCCATGTTTACAATCTCTCATAAATTGCACCATTTGGGCTGAAAATTTTTGTGCTGGGGACCAAATCATGGCCATCTTGCTCCTGTGAGGTGACTTCATATGGACTATGTAGAGTCAGCTGAATTTCTTCCCAGTTTTCTCCCCAAGGACAAATTGTTTTGAAAGATTTCAACCAAAATTGTTGGGCTATGTCTGCTTTGCTGGTTGTATCATTTGCTGTAATGATTTGTAAACATTTAGGTTTAAAATCAGACATGGCATATTTAGAACTAAAGACAATTAAGAGAAGACCAGAGAAAATACAACAATTCAGTTCAAAGCCTCCTCTACCCTAGCAATGCAAAAACAGCCTGCAGTTAAATTTCAAGGTCATACACAACTTGTATCAGATCCATAATTGAAACTAAAATTAAAATTAAACCAAAGCCATCCTTAAAATAAAGTGAAAGAACAGGTTCAATGGGTAAATTAAGTTTTTTATGAACTGCAGTAATGAAGAACAAATGAACTAAAGCTATTTCAAACCAACCTTTAATTAAGTCTCTACACCCTTTATGTCAGATAAACAGGGCTAAAGAACCTACTAATCATTGCACACAGCATCACAGAAAGTAGTGTAAGTACCCATTATTTAAAAATAGCATATGGTTAGCATGTCTACCATTTAATCTCACCCGTACTGCCGAATTCTGATCCTAGTCTTGTGCAATTTGCAGATTAACTTTTCTGGTCAGGGGAGTTGTAGTGGTATGAAGCTGCTAGGAATGAGGTCACTGTCAAGCCCACAGTTCCAGGAACAGAATATACATGATATTTATATATTTTTAGAGGAAAAAAACCCAATAGTTTAGTCATATGTAATTATGGAGACAGTGGCATTTTTCTCAGCACTCCAGAACATTTAATTCCAGACATATCTTTATTAAGTCCTTGCTGGAACTGAATAAAGTCAGCTTGTTGGGCTACCAGCTAACCTTCAGCTGGCACTAGCAGGAAAAGTATATCTTAAGATTATTTTAAAGTAATACACCTTTTCAGTATGAACCAAGACCTTGATCCAGATGTGCAGACCTTGGTATCTACTTAGAGTTCTACTGAAATCAGCAAGGCTCTAGAGAGGTTCACCCGCAAAAAAACAATGTACTACAAGATGAGGCACTAATGAAGCTAGGCACTTAACAGCTCTTAATCAAAAGATTAAATGGATGGATTGTTTTAAATACCTTCATCCTGCAGCATATGTTGAGGTTCTGTGAAGGGTCAAGGGTTGAAAGATCTCAGCACATGACAGAAAGTTTAAGAAATTAATAAAGGGCCTTGTTACACAGTAATTTTGGGTGGCTCCTGGAGCTCTTAACACCTGGATTGTCCAGACAGTAACACTTGAAATTAGTTTGAAGCAGCTGAAGCCACTCCAAGGGTGATCTCTGATCTGTGTTACTCAGCTTGTGTTACACTAAGGTGTAGTAGCTACCCCATCCGCTCACTGCCTCCCCACCCCTGCCCTTCCCAACACCCAAGATCCCCGCTTACTGCCCCCTCTTCCTTACTTGTGGCTTCCTAAACTGTTGGGGGGGGGGGGAAGGTAAAGAAGGGTAAACCCCTTTTCTGGACTGGGATTATCCCAGAGAAGAGCAGTGAAAGTTGGGCAAGCAGGTTAACCCTTCTCTTCCTGCTCTCCTGGGACAGACAGCAGAGGCAGGCACAAGTAAGTAGAGGGAGGGGAAATGTGGGGAAACCCCAAGAGATAGGAGGAATCTCTAGGATGAGGAAGGCCAGGGAGAGCCTTGGGGGGCAAGGGAGGGAAGCCAGGAATAGGAGGGGGTGGGATTCTTACCTTTCAAACCTTCAGGCCCCTGCTGGTCTGCAGTGTGACTGCTCCAAACCTGAGCTAGCAGTAATACCAACCAACATTTGTGTGGTTCACAGTGTAAGGTGGGGCCGTACGATAGCTTATCATTCATTTTTGTTTCAGTTAAACTAAATTATGTACAGTGGTAGGGTCTGGGGAGAGGTTGGGAGAGGGTTGTTTGGGAGCTTTGTATTTAAAAAAAAAAAAAAAAAAAAAAAAAAATCAAACCATCTTAGTGAAACCATACATTCCAATAACTGCATGTTGTAATCTGAACAAATGCTCTGCATAAAGAAAGCTAGTGAGGGATCTGTCTTTTTTTTAATGTACAGAGCCTAAACTGTTATCCAGCATTTTCAATTAATGTATTTAAAATATGATGGAAAAGAAACAGTTTCCCCCGTCTACTCAGCCCTTAACCATATGAATAACTTTACTCAGGTGAGTTGTCAGTTTCAAAGCAAAAGTATAAACTTATGCCAGCAAAATTATACACATGCCTAAGTTTTTTTCAGGTTCTTATATTGTTCTTAACCACAAAGGTGCTTTGAATATTTCTGCTTTTTTTCCTGTACATTGAATGTAGATATTACTTGTGCCAACTGCTTGCAAAAATGCAGAATGGAAAACGACCATTGCTGATTGTGATAATGCCAAAAGTGCAATGTGGGGGAAGCACTGGTATTCTGTGAGACTGAATGCCTGAGATGAGTAATTATTTTAATGCTTTAGGTGTCTTTGTTTTTTCACTGTGGCAAAAATGGAGGAGTAGAATTTATTCTCAAAATAGTAAATAGTTATAATGACTTTGAAACATGAAAACCATTATTGGTCTGCTATTGCAAACATCTGACTTTCAAAATAATTAAATGCAAACTGGTGATTTTTTTTTTCATCTGGCACTTTTAGGTTCATGTTGTATTAAGCCAAGCTTCCATGACCTGCAAAATATTTTGAGGGGATCTAAATGGATTAGCACTGACACTGACCAGTCTAACACGCTTAAATGCTTTGGGACTTTTAACATAGAAGAGATTGTGAAAGTAATCAAGCTAAATACTCGAGGGACACTAGAATAGCCATGAATTGTTTGACTTATTGAATGTCTGGCTCTGTAGTATTAAGTGTGTGTTAGGTTTTTTGGTCCAAAATTCTAATAAAGCAATCCCTCCCTAACGTTTCCTCTTTGGATTTGTAGGAAAGTCTCCCGAGAATTCTTTGACTGTCATGCCAATAGCTATGTTTTACCTGGAAAACATGCTTAGAACTTTTAGTTAAATGTGGCTTTCTGAGATCCACAGTAGTTATGATGGAAAACGGTGTCTTTAAATTCTATTGTGGATAAATACCACAGTCAGCCTCAATATTCTTCTTGGGTCTGATAGAAAACATTGCTGAACAATGTTGAAGCAGGGTACTTTTATTTCTCTGTTCTATGGCATTATGACTTCCTCTCCATCTATCTTTGCTCAATCTCACAATTCCTCGAGCCCTACTATCTACCTACCCTACATTTCGGCCTCACGAACAGCTTTTACTGCTTTCACAATTCATCTGTTGTTGTTTTTAAGGAGGTTGAAACAGGCACTTAACCGTCCTTGTGATTTAGTCTTTGCAGCTAGAAAACACGCTTGAAAGCAGCACAGCTGGTCATGAAGAACTGCTGGAGAGTAGCAGCTGTGCTTTGAAGGGGGCACTGAAAATGATTACCTTCCTTCCCCATAGCACTTCCCTGGGTGCCTGTAACTTTTACTTTCTTCTACTAAATTGAGAATGTTCTTTCTAACAGTCTCATTACTGAAAATTGCCCAGCCACCTGGAAAGTGCTGCTGAACACTCTGGCTAGTTCTGCAGGCTCATGATGGGAGATTCACTTCCCATCACTGTCACCTGAATGATATCCTCTGCCATCTTAGGCTAAATGCTTGGAGTTAAATGTGTGAATATGTCCCGTATGTCTCCAACCAGTGTTACTGCAATAGGGCAGCTCTGCAATTCACCATTCTCCAACTCCTGTATAAGCAAAAATGAAGCTCTCCGGTTTGTTGCTTAACCAACTCTTGAAATGCATAGACATGGATCTAGAGAACAATTTAGCAGTGGCACCTCGAAACCTTAGGCCTTTTACAGCCTGGAGAGAAAATTAATATACAGAGGTGGAAATCTGACCTTTTCCACTTTGTAGAGTGTTGTAGTCCACACAGAGAAGTCATCACATAATGGCCTGCCATTAAGAGCCCTTGCAATAAGACAATATTTGTTTATTTATTCCTTGTTAGTTACTGCTATAGTTGAACACTGCACAGTATAGGTGCCAAGCACTCTAGCCCTAATACAAAAAAAGGTATCTGAGCACATGCTAAATCCAACTGAAGTTAATAGGGCTTAAGCCCGAGTTTAAATGCTTTGCTGGCCCAAAACCAGAGTCCCCATTATGTTCTAACACTCCTTGACTCTTCCTCTCAAATCATGAATGCCCAAAAAGGAGGATTTAAAAATATTGTTCATTCAGGAAGCTTAAGAAGCCATTCCTCCAGTGTAACTAATTTGTATAGACACCATTCCATTTCGTTTTCTGAAATAAATAGTTTCAGGCAATGAAAGCAAGGCTGGCTATTCAATATGTGTGGGAAGGTGGTTAGTTTTGAGGCTTAAATAAGTCTCTCAAAATTCACAACATCTGAGAAGTATGTTAGCAAGCAATTTGTCAACTGTCTGCTTTCATCCCATTAACTGCATTTTCTCACATCTTGTTTCCTTGTATTTCTGCCAGTGTTAATGGTATTTTAGTAAAAAATGATAAAATATGTAATATATCATTTGTGCAAAGAATGCAAATACTGTACTAGTGAAAATAATAATGCTTCTGATGTTTGTATATGAAGTGTTTGTATTAATATTCATGTATTTGCCCAAACCAAATTCATATGAAGATATGAATACATACATCGGTCTCTTGCCAAGCACTGGTATTACTGAACTGGGCCCAGAAGACTCCTGGTCCCAACACCATCTGCATATAAAAAGTTTGTGAAGTTTAGTACATATAGAACATGCTCAGATTCAAAATCTGTAGATCAAAAATAAACCCTTCAATGCACTGGGGCAAAGATCCAACTTTAGCCCAACAGGGCCATCCCTAATTCAACCATGTAGTTGTCTACATGGGTTCAAGAATCTTGATTAATGAAGCAAGAACCCTGCTCTGAAGACAGTTAAGGTAGCTAAGGATTTTCCCTTTCAGAATGGCTCATTCAGAGAAGCTTAGCAAGAAGCAGGCTACCCTCAAAGGGAACAAAAATGTCACACCACATTAGAAGAACCTTGAATTATTTTAGCCTGAGTGGGGCCCCATTTTTCTTCTAGCTCAGTTCCTGTAGGTGGTGGTATTGCTAAAATTTGTTAAACTCGAGCTCCTGATGGAAAATACATGGGAAAACTCTCCCTTGTCTCTGTCTCTCCGTTTCCAGATAATGTCGTTCTTTAAGGCATATTGGCTCACTGCCATCTTATACTTCCTGTCAGGATGTTACTCCTTCCCCTTAAGATCGATAAACAAATCACTAAATTAAATTAGTATCCACATTTGCTCAAAAATTAGCAAGAACTTGTATTGCTAATGTAGATTGTGTGGGGGAGGGCAGGGAGGAGAAGAAAAGAGCAAAATCCGTGGCTGACTCAAGTCCCATGTTCCTACCATGCTGAGAATGTAATCTTGTTTCTCATCTAGAACTGGTCAGAAAATGCCGTGGGTCTCAGCCCCCCAATGGAAAATATCACTGAAAAGCAAACAAGCAAGCAGAACTTGTTTTCATCTGTTTTCTTTCTGTTAAAGAGCTGAAATATGGGGAAAAAATTCAAGTGTTGTGGCTTTCAGGTTTTTTTCACTGAAACAGATGCTGTCCACCAAAAACTAATGATAAATATTATTTAATTAAAGCACAGTTTTCCAATAAAACTAACATTAATGGACAATTTTTAACTAGCTCTCCTGTCTTCCTCCCTTAACCCACTAATGGTGACACAATAGAACTGACTGCTGTTGCTTTTTTCAGTGCCTCAGATGAGCTTAACGTAGTGATACAAGACATGTCTCTACTGTGTTCACATGTGCACTGTGAAGCATGCACTACCCACTTGCACCTGTTCAGCACATGCCCAGCCCCCAAAATGAGACAATATAGCTGCCATACAGGGACCCAGAGAGCATTTCCAATACCATTCACAAACTATTGTAGGGTATGTATAAGTGTTATATTTAGATCACCCTAAAAAAGGCTAGGGCAACATAAATGCTCCAGTGCATAAGCATTCACAAGACATAGGTTGCCCTGAAATGGCGGGCTGTATCTGAAATTCATTCTTGTCAGTGATGAACTAACATTAGATTGGCAGAGGGTTAACCCAATCTAGCAAGTGTTAACTGGCCCTAGTGAAGTTTGCACATGGTCACAGCACAGCCCCAGGGCTGGGAAAGCCTAGCCACTCACCACAGTGTGAGGCTGTGCTGTTTTTAGCCCCAACTCTGACCAGGCTATTTTTACTCTCTTCATGCACCCTCCCCCACCCCCTGCACCCCACCCAACTACCTCTCCCCTGGACTGAGCACCCCCCCACCCCAATGGGCCCATCAACCCCTGCTGCAGACCTGCCAGACCTTCCCTTTGGACTCACCAACCACCCCACTGGACATGCCAGCAACCCCCCCAGACCCTCCCACTGACTGACTTCCTTCCAGCTGCCCACGCCTCCTCCCTGTGACTGCTTGTACAAACAGATTCCAAGTCATAGTTAGGCAGTTTAAACTAAACTTTAAACTATTGGTGTGTGTTTAGTGCCTTTCTGTGCTGACTACATTGCCTCATTTCTCGGATTTGCACAGTTGCAGGCAAGACATACCTGTGTGTGCCTTCCTAGGCATAGTTTGGAGACAGTGTAGACATGTTCACACACATAATATCTTTCTCCTGTTCTAACAGCAGCAAAGAAAAAAAAAGAGAGAGCACTTGATATACCACAAAAGTGTTTTAAAACCATACCAAACATACAATGGAGGATGGTGTGTTCCTGCTAGCAGTAGGCAACCACAAACAGGGCACAGGATTACAGGAAAGACGAGAAGGAGCTGCAAGAATATGGAGCCTTATCTCTGCAAGAGGAGGCCATAAAACCCAGATATGATAATAAACCCATGTTACAAAATAGTCATGAAAATTTAACTGCTACTATGAAATCAACTTGCCCTGCATTTACTAGATAATAAAAAGCAACGAAAAAAATTCATGATCCAAAACAAAAAACAACAAAAAAGTACTTGTTTTTCTTGAAGTCTATTGGAAAATGATATTACAGTTAGCCTAAACTTGATTAGCTACAGGTAAATCTATGGCATTTGGATCTTATTCAAAACTAACCTATTTTAGATGCCGTGTTCTATACCCTAATGCATAGTAGTCAGATACTATAGTGATAAAGTGAGATAAAAACCTTTGTAGAACAGACTAATGCCATTCTGAAAAATGTATTATAATTCATAAGAAAGCCAGGTCAGAAAGAAATATGCTAAACTGAATACACACAGAGGTAGACATTATCTTTTTGCCCTATGTTTGTACAATACCTAGCACAATGGGGCCCTGGTACATGACTGTGGTTCCCAAGTGCAACTACAATTTAAATAAACAGCATCTAGGAAGAGCTTGAAATATCTTCATTCCTTAATATTCACACCTCCCTTGTGAAAGCTTCCACTGACTTTGGCACATTTTCCAGCAGTCCACACCAGTCATCTTTCAAAGATCTATATCACAGCACCAACATGTTGTTAGCTTCCAGGAACACTTTTTCCAACCCACTGCTGCAGGTCTGCCATTAAGTAAAAGCCAAAAAGCCTCTATTTACTGTCAGCTGATCAGGTCAACTGACCAAAGCAAAAGATGCCAGGATACATAAATTCAAAGCTCCCATGAAAGCATGCATCTTTATACATGAATTATTCCTTGAAGCATCCAATCACAAACCAATACATGTACACACAGCTAGGTATTTTTTCTGCATTCCTAAACTGTTTTGTTAACTTCCAAGTCAACCAGGAAGACACATCTTGAGGGACAGGATACTCAATAGCAAATGAATACATTAATCACTTCTCAACCACTTAAGTGTTTTAAGAAGAGCCCTCCTAGGTTGTTTGCTACGTTCCAGTTGCATTCCATCAAATAAGCCTTAGGAGTCCCCTGGCTCAGCCAACATACATAATTAACGGAAGACATTTTCAGATTTAAAATTTGCCGGTACACATCAAGGCAAGGATCCTCCTAAGCCTAATGGCCCATTGGACTAGTATGGTAAGCTCCTGTAACCTGTAAGTTCCTTTAGTACCAGTTCCCGTAGCCACCAGCTATAGCATCATGTTCATTTATGATTTCTCAGCCCAAATTACTGGGTAGCCATTTACAGCCAGGTCCACTGAGGACAGCCTTTGGCATGAATTCATACATCCAAAGCCACCGTGATAACATAATTACTCTGCCACTGCAGAGTGCATTTTACTTAAAGTAAATTGAGAGGTTTAACTGTCTTGGTTTAAATTCCAACCAGTGCATTTCCATCAGTTTCTCTGGTCACTTTTAATGACTTCTCCAAACCTGAAGTTTGTAAGACATGCAGTTCTATTCCAGCTCTCCATTTTAGTGAAGCCATCAAGTACAATCAGGGCAAAAGTTGATCTTTTTTCCTTCACCACCAAAGCTATACAATCACTCTCTCTTGCCCTTCCTGGGAAATAGGAAACGGTGGTTGCTGGGTCTTGGCAAAGGCTTATTCCAGTTAAAGTGACATTTTTATTTAGTAAGAAAATCTGTTTTCATTGCTTTTTTCCCCTTCTCCTTAGGGCAAATTCAACCAAACTGTTAAATGTCAAACATTAGTAGAGATGATGAAATCCTTGCGAGTAGCAGAATGACTCAAACGTGTTAGTTACAGAAGAACAGGCCAGCAAGTGTTTACTTGCTGAAAACCCCATTTTGTAAACTTAGAGCTGCTCCTTCCTTTGATAATCAAGTCAGCGGCTCTGATAGCTTACACAGACAAAGTAAAGTCTGTGCCAGCAAGCCCAAGAAGGAGGAAGTACCCTTCAATACATTACAGCAAGAAGATAAATGTGAGGCTCCCAGAAGCTGAACATGGGCTAAAGGAAGAAGCTGAGGAATTTTAGGCCCCCTCTATACATTATATATTACTGGCTTAATTGTGCAACTAAATTTAGATTGGCTACATGAGCAAACTATCACGCCATAAAAAGAAAAGGTTTATCCAGCTATAAAGTTAGAGCTGGAAGATGTGTACTAACTTTATAGCTGTTTTTTATCTAGTGTTAAATTTGCATACGTAACTAGGTATGCCCCCTGCAGCTAGGATCCCTGTTAGCTGGTGGGGCGTCCAGCCATAGGGGTGCACCATGTGCCACTAAGGTTGGAAGACTGCAGCTGAGAGGACTCTCAGCCCTGGCACCATCCAATGGGCTACCATGGATCAGAGTCACATCAGCTGACAGGACTCCCATCTGTGGCAGGATGTGGGGTTCTGCCATGGATGGGAGTCTTGCCAACTAATGAGTCTCTGATCCATGGCAAACCATGGGATGTTGCTGCAGATAGGAGCCATGCCAGCTGACAGGACTCCCATCCATGCAGTGGGAGCCTAGGATTGCAGTCTTGGTTTCTCCTGACACCAGCAATAAGGGGCAATAAGATCTCATGCTAGATTCCACAATCATACCTACTGTCATACACGTGTGGCACGACAGAAGGCATGATTGTGTGGATCACATATTAGATCCTATTGCACTTAACCTGAACATCTAGAGGAGCCCTTCAATCTGATCAATGTCAAGGGCTGGATGGAAAAAGCAAAATTTGCTAAAATGTCAGAATTAATCATGTTAACTTCTCAAAAAGATCCCCGATTCTCTGCACATTTTAGAACTGATTGATGTTTTCTAGTAATGCTATCTACTCAAAATATCAGGATCTTGTATTTTAAGATATTGTGCTAACATACCCCAGTTTGCTAACCTCTCCTGTCCTGGTCAATAGTCTGATTCCTGCCCTTGCTATTTAAAAAATGATGGTGGTGATTTAAAAAATCATGCCCATCTGATAGAGAAGTGGGATGGTCTACATGACATCAGTTCCTAGTGAATTGATGAATACATCACAACTGGCACTGGTAGGCAAGCTTGTCATCAATGCCAGGCACCAAACTAAATCACAGCATTCCTCTCTTAGTACCAGGTTAAAAGCTGAGGTGCAGCGACAGTAGAAAGCTTGACCTGCTTCTGTTGGTGCTGCACTTGGTCAGGACTATCAATGTGGCACATTTCACACGTAACAAACAGCTATTGAATTCTAGTTAACTGCTGTGAAACAGAATTCAGATTGCCATATTTCAGGATGTAATGGATTCTTTTTGTGCTGGATTGAAGCACTGTGTGACAAAGATTATAAAAACTATAAATTAAACTGACTCTCACCGTTAATACTGATATGCTGGATTTCCCAGGCATGCTGGGGAATTCTAGCCTGTGAACCAAGTAATTTGTCTAATGATTCTTCCTTCATACTCCCAGTCATGTAAAAAATGAATTAAATGTTGATTCAACTATTCGCCTGGCAAACTGTGAAATTTAAACCATAAATGGAAATTATTCATTTTTCCACCAGAGCTACTAGGCTTTTAAGTTTTTCCTGTCTCATCAAGTCCATTCTATTTTATAGTGTGTAAGGCCTTGTGAATTTCTAGAAATGATGAAATAATGAGAAAATGGTATTTGAAAACATCTTTGTGAATTCTACTTTGTGAATCAGCCTGGTTTCATTGACATCTCTCTATGCTTGTCTTCTCAGGAGCATAAAGACAACAGTTTTCTGTTCACAGAAATACTAAGCTGCTGTTCAATTTACACATACCCAGAACCAGTCATAAACCACATATTTGTGCATAACCAAGAGAATGTGCTGCTTTCCATTTAAAAATTAAAGCTATATCCAATCAAGAAAAAGAATAAATTTTGTGTTCCTTGGGTGACCAGCTTCCAAAGAGTGAATGATCGAATAGAAAATCCATCCTCATTGACTCTCAAAGACAGCCAAGTATCATGAATAAATTACTTCTCACAAATCATTCCCTCAGACGTAGTGGATACATGTAAGTGTGGTTAAGTACTGAAAATTAAAATGAAAGGAAACCCAGCATTTAAAGTAATCAAAGATGTTTAGGTAAAAAAGACTCCTCACGGGCTATTTCTATACTCATTTTTTTAGTGCCATTTCCTTGCTTTAACAAAGGCACACATTTTATAAATATCCATTCAGCCACAAACATGTGGTGTGACTAATTAAATCCACAAAACAGTGGATGGGGCAGTTGGGTGAATGAGTAAACAACTAAGAAATGCAAATAATTTAGTCTCCTGGACACTGGTTTGAGCCAATTCATGATGGCAGACAAGGTTGTTTCCCTGTAATGACCGCCTGTTCAGTGGCCCATGTGAAATGAGTTGGCGGACTCATCCCCATTCCTACCAGATGATAGTCCTATCCACATCATAGAAAACCTTCTCCCAGATGGGAATGCCTACTGGCAGTCAAAACAAAGAGAGAGACCAACCCTTGGAAATACCTTCATACAACTGGCTCTTTCATGTCATTATTGCAGGAAATAAAAGCAGCACAGTATACTGGCCACAGCCATTTGTGTTTTCCTTTTAGACATGATCTGTCTCATACCCGAGTCCTCTCCACATCTGGCCATTATTTTCCTATTGGTTAATTATGAATGTCATCCTTTGGATGTTAAAGTCTAACAGACTTTGGAGTCAGAACACTGCAAAATTACCAGGTTCTCAAGTGTGAAACATGGTGTGAACATTCACAAGATCTCAGGTATGAAACATGAGTCTGTGAATTTAATGTAGAGTAAAAGGGCACCAAATGGCTATTTTTGTTTTGAAATCACCATCTAATAGCAAACAAATCCTACCATTTTGAGACGAATAGTTGCAACAAGAGTGTTTCAATGACATTCATTGGGAAATCTTTGAAAAATTAAGGATAATGATGTCAAATGTTTTTAGTTTTCACTAGACTTGTGAAAACATTTGTGAGGGGTTGCATTGAATTTTGCAATAGTTGTAAATTCTTGCAATTTTGCACAGATATTATCTAAATGTTGGGGGCCTATACACAATGCAGAAGATATTAGAAATTATTTCACCTAAATAGCACCCAACACAGTGCAACATGGAATTTGCATTTCCTTCTATGTGATGGGAGCCAGGAAGGTTTTGAATAAGCTTCTGTATCACATATTTGATGACCTTTTAGCATGAAAGAGCAGTACAGGCTTTGTGTTATAGACTTTCTAGTCATTTCTGCCTTGACTAATCTTCTGTCATAGGCAAGCACCTACCCTGTTCTTTCAATACAGCTCACCATTTCATGACGCTCTGGAACAGTTTCCAGGAACTGCTTTCAGTGAGAAAAGAAGGGAATATATCATTAGCAAAAAATGGCAAAATGGGAACAATCCTAAATTCCTCATCTTTGTGATAGTGTATAGCAACACGGATTATCCATAGTGCTTACATTCTGTTGATTTAGTAGGTTTTCTTGAGATGCTGAGAGGACAAAGTGTAAGGGCATGTCTATACCATCACATGACCACCATAGGGTGAGCTGCAGTGAAGCACAACATGCCTGCTCCATGCCTACTATAAACTGAAAAGATGTAATGCACCAATGAACTTGCCTGAAGCAGAGTTTTTGGTGCTTACTCAGTGCCAAGCTAAGAGCAGCTACATTAAAACTCTTCAGGGGATAGCATGCACAAATCTGGCATGCTGTGCTTCTCCACGGTATGGTCCTTTGATGGCACAGAAATGCCATAAAGGTCTTCTGGGTGACTTCAGGTACTGGATTAATCCAGAAAGTTACTAGGTTGCCTGGCAATTGTTTCTGTGGCAGTGAAGCTGACAATTCAGGTTTCTTTTGGGAACAGCTTAAAACTTATAGGACAACAAGAGAAGGCCTAATACCCTAGGCAAGGGGGAAGAAGTGAAGCTGTAGCTGATCTTCCCTTCCAGTTCTGCAGTTACTGTTGGTGCCAGGTACTTAAAGACCTTTCACCAAGTTGTTTACTACTCCCTGGGTTTTTTTTGTGGAAGGGAAAACTGGTCTGCTTGGCAGGCAAAAAATCTGGCACAATCTTTTTGTGTGAATCTTTTAAATTCAATTTTAAGATGCCTTACATTTCTGTAGCCTAAGCTGTAGGACACTGACTGAGCTTGTATTGATTTAAGGTGCTTTCCCACTGATGTAAGTATATCCCCCTGAATGGGTAGCTTCAATCTGACTAAGCGAGTTTCTAAACAGATTTAGTTACATCAGTACAACGCTTATGAGGTACTGGTTGCCTACGGGTCGGGCAAAAGGTAAGTTGTGCCTTTTAAGGTAACACTTGAGTTCACAAATTCCTTCCACCCACTGCTGTCTCATTGTCGGGGTGTGGAGGATTTGGAGTCTGCAGAATCAGGAAGAAGCTGTTGATATCAATGCGAGTGAATAGCTGCTGGGAGAATTCCACAGAGATTACACATAGTCTCTTTGTCTCTCCTTACTCATATCAGTACACTTGTGCCTGGCTGTGGGTGGGTGACAGAAACACGCTACTTACTATCAAGATATTTTTTCAATTCAAATGAGCATTCCTCAAAATGTCATGACACAAAATATGCAGCCTAATGAATGGCACAGGTACAAGTGGTTTAAAACAAGCTACCAAGAATTCTGACACCAAATAGAATCTAAATGACAAAACTTTTGAGATTGGCGTTTAGCCATCGCCATAAAACTTCATGCATGTAGTACAAATACATAGCTTGATTCTGTGACTTGTGGAAGGAGTCTGAGCTGTGGGGTGATGCCTTCCAAACAGAATGGGAGTGAATGGCATACAACTTAGTTATGATCCTGGCATATGTTTCTCTGAAAGTAATACATACAGCTGGGAACACTGAAAAGCCTGTCCATCATATAAATTTCTACATCATTGGGTGAAAAATGTTTCATCACTAACCTAGGTGTGAGTGATTTTAAAAGAATGCTTCCTCTGACATGCCTGGTATATATAGTAATACAGGAATCCATCCTATATTTAGTACTTCATGAAAGTAGTAGTAACAAAAAAACAAAAAAAAAAAAAACCCCAAAAAGAGAGAACATGTGCATGAGCTCCAAAAAGGGAGGTACATATAGGATAGAGAAGGACATACAGGGTAGGGAAACGTGGTGCCAGTGTTGCTGAGCTGGCATGGAGGAGGAACTTCCCGAATATTTCTGTCTAAAGCAAACAAAGAATTTCCAGGAAGTTATGAGTAATCATTTAACTTTATGCCTAACTCCAGAAAGGGAAGAAACTATCCTAAAATAGTGGGACAAATATTTAAACAAGCAAGAAACTGCACTAGTCAGCTGAAGGAAATGGAGCGAACAGCCCAAAATACTTTAAACAGAAAGAAACTAAGGCAGGAAAACCACAAGCAAGGGCCAAAAAACTAAATGAGTGAGCGAGGGCGTTAGCAAGCCTCATCTGCCATTTCTCCACAGAAAATACCATCCTCAGGACACTGCACAGCACGAGTCAAGCCTTCCCTCTCCAGAAGAACCACTCTGCTCCCACCACTTACCTTTAAGAGGGAATTCAGTTGGGCTTAGCAGTTACGTGGGTCTTCCTGTTGGGCTTCCAATTGCTTCTTCCAGCATCCAGCTATGTAGCCCAAAAGGATGTGCCAGAACAGTCTGTGGAATTAAAACACCTCATCTATGGGATACAGTCTCAAGAAGAGCAAGAGAACAAATGAATCAGTATGTCAGTATGCCTGGTAGGAACCTAGATCCACAAACAGGCCTAAAGGCATTAAAAATAATCCAAAGTGTGTGTGTGTGTGTGTGTCACTAGTCAGGCTCACTGTTTGTTGTATGTCTTTCTGTGAACTTAAAGGTCTTTTACAGCTCTTTACTTGGGAATTAGTCCCGATCTTGGGTGGTACGCTTTTAGCTCTGATGATCCCATTTTAATCTTCAGTATGTTGGCTGGAATGGGACCCATCACGTGTGCCCCTGATACAGAGTATGTCCTGCCGTAGTGGATAACATCCTCCTAACCTTGAACTTGAACCCTATGATGGAGTAAGAGAAAGCTGTCAAAAACTACCATTTTCCTTAGATTCTGGCTAGGGAAGGACTTGAGCCAAACATAACACTGGGACAGAAGGCTTGCCAGAGGTGGAAGGCTCTCTTTGTTCTCCCTGTCCCTCAGTTAAAAGAGGGCACATACAAGTACTCCATTTTTAATATCTTTTCCCCTGAACAGATGTTTTTCCCCCTGCTAACAGGAAGGCCTGGAGCAGTGTAGACTTTCCCATTTGTCAGGCAGTGGAGAAGCAGAGGAGATCTGGAGGTAATGAACATAGGGACCTCTTCCTCTGGTTGTCATGGGAGCCCTATGCTGAGTTTCTGCAATTACACTGTCAGCATTAATGGTGATAACTGTATTTATTACATTAGTTCAAATATGCAAATAAATGCACACAAAGCAGGTATTTGCATGGAGAAGATGGAATGCAATCCCTGGAATTTGAAAGTAGGTCACAGAACTTCAGTACAGCTTTTTATGTTTGTTATCCTTCTTCCTAACTAGTAATACCAATCATTGCCTCCCTTCACTTCTATTCCATAAACTATTATACTTGTATGACTGCAGATGCAATAGCTGTTTTTGACTCATCACAAAGTCACCACTACCTCCTTCCATTATACATCAGTCTATTTCTGGCTAGCAACACTCTGCAGCATGCAGATTTGGAGGCAGCTGTCTTACTGATACTAAAAGGCAAACCCAGTGCCTGGTGGTGTAGTAGGGATAGTCTTATATGGGTTCCTAACTCTGTAGTGAATTTTACCTTAGGGAAAGCACATACACCCTATTTCTACAAAAACCTTCTTAACCATTCCAGCCCATTTGAATTCAAGTGACTCAGGGGTTTTTCACTTTCATATCAGTCCTGAAGTGGAGCAAGGCAAAAGATGAAGCAAAAACTAGATTATAAAAGGAATTCAAATACCAGCATTCTGATAATGTTAGAAAGTAAGTATTTGTGTTTGGGCTGCTGACTAAAAATAACAATTTTATTTTAATGTGGTAAACCACACGACTGGGACTTTTTAATTCTATATTATTTACTTATTTTTTAAGCTAAACTGATTCTGAAACACACATTATCCACACTTTGCGAGTGCCAGCAAACAAGGTTTTTGGGCGGAGTGTGAGGGATTGCCATTTTATTTTTAGGCTCTTAAGTCTAGGATTGCAAACAGATGCACGTATGATTTTCCCCCCTTCTTCCCTGCAGAAGAAAAATAAACAGTAAACCAAGGTTGACAGTGTCTTCAGAACAAGCATACAGACATACAAGACAATAGAAGTTTTATTTCAGAACCCTAATCAGTGCCAAGCTTCCAATCTGTAAAACATTTACTCTTGATGTGTTGAGAAGGAGAGAAGGACAGCTGTGTGTCAGCATCAATCTGTTCTGTAGAAACACAAACCTAGTTCTGTGTGCTTTGATCTGATGTGATGATAAACAGTAGACCAACTCAAAGAGCTGTTTTTTCCAATACAGCGTCAAAAAAAAAAAAAGTGACAACTACTATGAATGCTGACACCTTAGCAGACGCAAATACTTGCTAAATATAGTATTGTCCCATCCACATATTCTGTTTCTGTGGTTCTGCTTACATGTACTCACACGTACACACCATCATTGTGCATGAGTAAGATGCAAGTAGACAACATTATCAAAAAAGGAAAAGAAAAGAAGTTTAATGCGATTTGGATGTCACATGTCCCAGTGTAATTACACAAGGACCCTTATAATCAGTGAAGTTAAGTTGGTGAAACTGGAGTGAGGTGATTAGAATCAGGATTTAGGGTGTTCCAGATCTCTGATTCAATGTCCATTGAAGACTCCCTGTTGGCTTCATTATGCTTTGAATCATGCTACAAATTTGACTCAATGGCAGCTAGCCAAGTGGGTCTAGGCCATGCTTAAAAGTATTCTTAAAAGAAAAAAAAATATGGTTAAAAAAATTAATCAAATGGTTTCTATAACCACAATACAATGCATCGTGCCCACTAATATACTGCTGCAATATCTAGGAGCACTTTTCCTAGGGTAGAAAAACAAAAGCACAAAATACAACTATTTTTCCCCAGCTCAGGAATTCCAATTCTAAGAACAGTGAATGCAAATGAGAATAGACCGAATACACCATGTTCCCTCCTCCCCCTCCATGAAATAGCTTCCATGACACCATGAAAATAAGTTCCATGGCAAGGAGCCCAGTTACTGGGCCAACTGCCAGAGGGGCTCCAAACTTCATTTATTAAAACACCTGAACAAAGAGGTTAAGCCTTCAATGTACTCTGAGCACCCAAGACCACGTATTTCCCATGGGGAGGAGAAAACAACATAAAGACTAACCAGGGAGAATACCCAGCCATCAACTCCAAGAACTCTATCAGGCTCCAAAGACTGTCATGGATTGACCACAGGACATTGGGGATGAGGCTGTCTTTGAGTTTATAAATAAGAACCAGACCACTGAAGGCTTCAGAGAACAGCTCAATTTGTATATGGCAAATCCAAAATCTGAGGATCACCATAGTGTTCTGAACTGTTTTTCATAATGCCTGCACAATTAACAAGTATCATTTATACAGAGAAAAAAACTGAGGGAATACATGGAAGGAAAGGGGACAACATTTTCAGGACTGTTTATTTACCTCAAAAACCTTACAGTTTTTGGGCACGTCCAATATCATCCACTTCAGTCATCATTTTAGAAGAATTAAGCTCTTCTGCCCACAACCCAAACTGAAATTAATGGAAACTGTAGGTACTCAGCACTTGCAAAAAAATCAAGGCTAAGAAGGGTCTTAGAAGTTGAGGGCGCACCCAACAAAAAGACAAATCATTAAGAAGACAATAGGCCCATCTACACATTCATTAATGTGCTGTAATTATGGCCTGTTAAGTTTAGTACCTGTAATTAAGTGTACTTTAGTACTAAAGTTCAGTACCTGTCATTCATTCATTGGCAGCCATCGGTCTCGGGAGACCATGAGGATTGCACCCTTGGTAGATTACCAGGTAACACCATAGCTTCTTGAGTGGCTGAGTCTGATGCACAACAGGCAGACCCGCTGGCAAGCAGCACATACAAACTCGGTTGAGCTTGCGCTAGCATGCCGAGTACTGTTTTGTGTTGCCTTCCTCCAATGCCTCTTCTCTAGCTCATCATTAACCCTCTCCATCTCAAAGCGATGTAGGCCCTGTTTCACAGTGGCTTTCCACTAGCTGCGGTCCAAAACAATTGATTCCCAGCATTGGCCATCAATGCTCAGTTCATGAGGGTTTTTCTTTCAGACATCAAGAAAATGGAGTTTGGGCCACCCAATTTGACATGTGCCAGTGGTCAGCTCACCATAGAGTATGTCCTTGGGGATTCTGGCATTACTCATACAGCTCACATGTCCTAACCAACAGAGGCATCTCTGTTCAGGAGCACAAACATACTGGATATCTTGGCCCGTTCCAGAACAGTGGAGTTGTAGATTTTGTCATGCCATGTTATGCCCAAGATATTGCAGAAACATCAAAGATGGAAACTGATCTGTTTTCTTTCTTCCTTGGCATAAGGAGTCTATATTTCACTGCTGTAAAATAGAGAGCTAAGTACGCAAGTGGTGTAGATAGATATCTTTGTCGACAGAGTGAACACTCTGTTTTTCCAAACTTTCTTTTGAAGTTTAGCCATGGTGTTGCTTCCCTTTCCAATGCAAGCATTAATTTTGGCTTTTGTGAGACAGTGGAGTCCATGTAAGTTATTTTCAACTGCTTCAGGCTTTCATCATTTATTCTAACTTTGGGAGGGTGGTCAACCTATTGACCCATGACTACCGTCTTCTTTAAACTAATTATCAGACTGAAATCATCACAAGCATGAGAAAGGCAATCCATGAGACTTTGCAGTCCTGCTTCTAAGTGATTAAATTGCTGCATCATCGGCAAAGAGCATTTCACGGACAAGAACTTCTCGTGCTTTTGTTTTTGCTTTGAGATAAAAGGTTAAAGAGTTTCCCATCGGATCTGGTCTGAAGGTATTCTCCTTCTAAACAGCTAATGAATGCATATTTGAGTAGGACAGTGAAGAAAATCCCCAAAAGTGTCAGAGCTAGGACACAGCCCTGTTTGACTCCACTCTTGATTTCAAAATTCTTTGGAAGGTTACCCACCATACCAATGTGGAAGGACTTGATTATGCTCAGGAGTTTAGGGAGGTAGCCAATCTTCTTCATGATTCAGAATAAGCCATCTCTGCTAACAAAATCAAAAGCTTTGGCAAGATCAACAAAGGCTATGTACAGAGATTTCCTTTGTTTATAGCACTTTTCTTGTAGCTGTATCAAGGAGAATATCATATCTGTTGTGGATCTACTAAATCTGAAACCACATTGAGATTCAAGGTATACTCTGTCCTCAAGGTTCTGCAGTCTTAGCAGGACAACTTTGGTGAACAACTTCTCAATGATGCAAAGTAAGGATAGACCGCAATAGTTATTGCAGTTGCTCATATCACCTTTGTTTTTGTACTGAGTGACAATGATTGCATCCTTCGGTCTTAAGGAACTTCACAGTCTCTTCAACACATACATATTAGTTCACACAGATGGAAGAGGAGTACAGATTTCACACGCTTAACTTCAACTGGTGCAACCACACCTAGGGCTTTACTACAAGCAAGCTGATCAATGGCTTTTTCTACTTTGTCTACAACAGGTTCATGGTCAAGTGGTGTCATGGTTGAGAGGTCTTCAACTGCATTGACAGCAAAGTCACAGACCACATTTTCACGAGAGTAGAGTTCTCAATAATGGTCACCCATCGATCTATCTGCTTATTGTGATCTTTGATGACGTACATGTGGAGGATTTTAAAGGGATGGTCTTCCTTGGAACAGGGCCGAGAGCTTTCCTGATGCCCCTATACTAGTGGCTCCCAACCTCGTGTCACAACCCTAAAAAGGATTGTGGGGCGTCCACCCCTCACTTCATCCTTCCCGCCTGTGGGGCTCTCCTGGTACAGTCTGCACAGCTCTTGCTGATGCTGCTGCCTCCTGCAATCCTGGCATGGCCTGGGCTTTGCTGGTGCCTCTGGGTATGAGTCAGTTGGCAGCAGGGGTGGGGGTCATGACCCAGATTTAGGGTCTCAGCAAAAAAAGGGAGCCACTGCCCTATACACTGCTAGCATATCACCTCGGTCAGCAGCTTTTTGGATACTTCACACAATTGTGGTCAATAATCATTTGCACACCATCTTGCTGTACATTTCACCTTTTGCTGGATTTCTTGAAGTACCTGCAAGTTGAAGTGACTGGGATCACACTTATATTTAAGGAAAACACCGTTTTTTTTCCCTATGAGTGGGATCATTTCAGATGAGTTCTCAGTGTCATTTGAGCTATGATGCAAGGTACCATAAGAGTCCAAGGCAGTTTGATAGATGGCTCCTTTGAACTGAACCCATTACTCCTCCGCAGTATTACATAGCTTAAGATATGATAGAGCCCCAGAAAGAGTTTTAATGAATCGAGATGATGCATTTTCAGCTTTCAGTCATGTGGCATTTATTCATAGTAAGGAGAGTTTCTTGCTCTTGTACAATTTCCTGGGATGCAATCTGACTTTAGTGCATACCAATGAAGGATCAGTATCAGTCAGCACTCTGATAGGATCAAATAATTATTATATCACAGAAGTCTAGTGAGCAGGTTATAATCAGGTTGAGTTGATGCCAGTGTCCAGATCGTGGGTGGTGCCAAGATACTTTGTGCTGAGATTTCACATTGAAGAAAGAATGTTATACTATGTTCATGCAATGAGCTATGTTTGAGTAAATGTTGTCCATTTTCATTCATTTTTGTTGACACCATTAATGCCCAAACAGCGAGGCCAGGCAGCATGCTCAGCGCCAACCCTTGCATTGAAGTCTGCAAGCAGAAGGATTTTTTCATTAGGTAAAATATTATTGATTAAAGCACTAAGCTCATTATAGAGTGGTGCTTTGATTTGGGTGAAGCAGTAAGAGTTGGAGCATATGCACATAAGAGATTGACAGGACTAGATGAAGTAGTGAGTGGAAGCACCATTAATCTTTTGGAGGCTTTGTTTAGGGGTCCTATTGAAAATAGCATCTTATTTTTGACTGCAAAGCCAATACTATGCCCTGTGATTTCTTTGGACTGTTTCCCACACCAGAAAAAGTGTAGTTCTTTGCCTTCAGGCAGCCACTACCTGGTAGTCTGGCCTCTTGTACAGCAACAATATTGACATTCAGTCTCAGCAGTTCTGCATCAATGACTGCAGTTTTGTGTGCATCATCAATGATGTGGAGGTTGTCAGATATACCTGGGCTCATTGTACATATATTCCAACTTCCAACCTTTAGGATTGAAAGTTTTTTCCTTACCTTTTTTTTTTTTCTTTTTTTTTTTTTGTAGCTGGTGGATTTAACTTGAAAGCAGACTGCTAAGCTCCAAACACCCATTTAAGCAGCAGACTGTGGTGGGAAAACATCTTACTGTCTAGGGACTGCCCAGCTTGAGGTGGGCAGTAGTTCTCCAGTGAGGTGTGATGATCTCTCCCACCATCAGAGATAACGTCTGGTGCCTGGATATACACCAAATCAATCCATGGCTTATAACCGGTAACCTCTGACTCCCAAGTGTTTCAATATGTTGGTACAGATGGAGTAACCTCTCCAAGGAGCAAAAGCCTAGTTTTCAAGTGCTGCCCAAGCATCAGAATCACCCTTTTGACTTTCCTGACTTATCCACCAGAAAGGTAGAACCAATAAGATGTGAGGCCGGGAAAATTGTAGTACCTGCCAGAAAGAAGACTGAATAAATCGCCTAACTGCCTTAGGGTCTCCACTCCAGGTTTTCTGTCCAGATTTACTCCCTTATCCTTCACCTCTTCCAAGGCAATCCACAAAGTAGTAGTTGTGGTTACTGTCATCTTCATCTGCCAGCTTTACCAGTGAAAAATATCCTCTTCTGCCATAGCTGATTGTGATGATCAGAGGACAGCTCTTAATGACAAGAACTGACCCCGCTTACTAAAGTTCAGCCCACTGTTAAAAGCGGTTGCCCAAGGTGCAGCATGTGGATGCGAGAGAGGACCAGTAATCCCAAACCACCTTAACAAGGTGTCACCATTTGAGAAGCAAAGGTTCTTCCCCTCCTCAAACACCCCATGTACCTCTTAGTACTTGTAATTACAGGTACTAAAACGTAATGCTCCATAATCGGCATTACTACGCATTAGCCCCATTGCACGCTTTTTTATGATGCTAATGCATAGTAAACTAATTCTACTGTGCATTAGCACAGGTTTTGCCTGCTGCACTAATGTGCAGTAGAATTAGTCTATTGTACTTTTAGCATCTTGTGCAGACGTGCCCACTGAGACTTGTTTGCTTACTACTTAATTAAGAACATACACTGAATCAGTGGCAGTGCTGAAAACAAACTCATGACTTGTGACTGCCAACTCCCTTTTATCACTAGCATATTTTCACTTCCTTTGATAGAGGTGTGGCACTTACCTCTCATCTAAGATCCTTAGCAGCATCAGCATGCAGCTGATCCTCAACCACCTGATATACTTCGTAGGCCACATTTGGTTGTTGGTCCATAGTTTGTTCATTTTTCTTTAGATCATATTCATACATACAAAACACAATTTATTTTGCCTAAAACTCATCTCACATGTATTTTAATTGCATATGTATGAGTTTGTGCATATGCAAAATACTCATTTTTCATCCAATGTCTTAGCTTTTTCATTTCTATCAATATATCCATCCCTTTACATCATGCTCATTGTATAGCAATGAGGATGGTAGTAATATGTAGGAAAGTAGGTAGGTCTACAGGGCCTTAAGAAGCATCTAACAATAAGTAAAATATTTATAGGGACTCTACAAATGCAAGATTTCTGATATTATTAACATATTCTAAAATGTGAACTCACAGATCTTATATTCATTTTTTACTAGAGCACAAGTGACAATACTGCCAGCCACAATAATAAAACACACCCATAATACATCAGAAAGTACTGTCGGAGGTTCTATTTGTTTTGAATTTATGGTTGGATCCATGCTCACTAGATTAGGCCAAATGTAAGTATTTTGCTGGGTCATTGCTCCATAGAGCATTTCTGTGCATGAAAGTTTCCCTTTCTAACTGAAATGAATCCATATGAATGCTCTAGGAAAGACTATGGCAGTGTTTCCCAATACCTGGAGCACACTTTTTTCCTGAATTAAAATTGGTGGCACACTTTACTCTTACACTTGAAAAGATACATATACACATATATTATATACACACACACACACACACCTCTTACACATTGGTGTCCATGGGCCTGATGAGTGTACCGGGTCCATTCAAGGACTGGATCTGGTCCTTGAGCCCAATCACACTGCATGGAGCCAGCACAGCCAGGACCCAGCCCTAACACATGGAACTTGGTGATTTGGCAGCAGGAGATAAATAGCTGTATTAATTGCTACTCCCCCTCCCCCTCCACCACCCAATGCCAAATTTATGGCTCTGTAGGGAGATGACCTGATTTCACAGGCTGGATCTGCTACTAATAAAGTATAATTTTTGTAGCACACTTCTGCTGCTTTCACAGCACACTAGTGTGCCACAAGACACCCTTTGGGAATCACTGGGCTAAGGGATAATGATATATTAGAAAAGGCAGGATGCATGGCCTCACAACTGTAAACAATGTTCTCACCTACTCCTTGAGAAAATTATGTCACTCATTGCACTAAAATGAAGAACATGCAAGTCAATATTAGCTAAAAAGCAACTCCACTATACACTGGATATTCATGCAGGGTCAGCTCCAAAATATGTATGCCAAATTCATATTTACCTTGCATATCACTATCACCCAGCTGCATACGTAATGACTGAATGGTAAATAGTTTGCAAGGGGTCCTAGTCCATACTAATTAAGTAATTTAGGACAGAGAAACTCTAATTTCCTTTGGTGCGCCTTCTCCTCTTCCTGATTTCCTTTGAAGCCTCAGGCATCTACGCTTCAAAAAATATAGAACAGTTTTTCAAAGAAAGCATGACCAGCAAATGAAACACTTAGCTAGGGGTACGAGGGAATTACCTAATGCTAAGTTCTATGTGCAATTTTCCTCCTATCACCTGGCAGAATGCTGGAGGGGAAGAAGTGGCAAGGGGCCAGACTCCATGTGTTGAAATGGCAAGAGGAGAATTATGTTACATGTGAGAAAATCGCTACTGGTGTAAGGCTTGGCCCAGGGGTAGGTTCCCTTGTCAATCCTTTCGTGGCTATCCCCATGGAAGGGATGTGGCCGCACAAGGGCAGAGTTTCATGAGTTTCAGAATTTCATGTGAAACAAGGACCCCTTTCATGTCAGGGACGTCCTTTTATTCAGCTTGTACTGCAGGGGGCACATTAAGATTCTGGTCTATGAATAGGGATCTCTAAGGTATGACCACAATATATACAATAATATTTAGCTGTCGTTAGACAAACACTAAGAAACAGGTACCTACCCATATGCCCTCAGCACCCTTCAGCTTAGTCTACCTGACAAATACTTGCCAGCACAGCCATGGCTAATGGGGATGTGAAAAGAGAACACTCTCCAGCTGTTGTATCTATCCTAGCAACCCTGCTTCCTCTTCTCCCACCTCCCAAAATGCCCCACACCTTCAGCTCTACCCACTTAGTACCTGTCCTTTAAGGAGGTGGTATAGCTACCTGTAACAGATTACCATCCCTGAGGCATTTGAGAATGCCTGGAGGCATCCCAAAGTCCCCTGTTATTTTAAATTTGCTTCTGGGAACAGACTCTGCTTCACTCACCTGCCACAACTTGATGTTTCTTTGGGTTCTCCAATGGGAGGCTGTCTCAGGGCTCCCCAGATCTGGCTTTGCTCTCAAACACCTGGAGGTGAGGAGCTTGTGCCTTAGGGGCTACCTACACAGCTCCATACCATCCCTTTACTGTGCCCCATGCCTCACAGGTGTTATATGCATTTTTGTTCCCCATGTTGGGGTCTCAGCCAACTCAGCTTCCACCCCTGTTTTATGAAGCTAAGCCATCTAGCTTAGACCCACTGTGTTGGGCCCAGCTTTGATTTCCCTCAATCTTACTCTCATCTCTTTGACCTGGACCCTGTGTAGCTGCATCCCTGTGGTGCCAGGCTCTCTAGCCCCTGCAGATGCACCCCTGTGGGTCATAATAAGGCCTCTACCTCCCCCATAGCCTCATCCACCAATTTAAATGACAACATAAACACCAAGCCCCTGGGCTACAACAAAGAAAAATAATAGAGCCATTTAGACTGCTTACCCATGGCTCCACATCTCTGGGTCACTCTGCCTGGTGTTCTCCCTTTCAGGGCTGACTTCCCAGTTTCATGGAGCCTTTATGAGTCCACACTCTGCCACAGCCTGGGCTACCCCCCTTAGCTAGCTCAGCCCAGGGCTTATGTAGCTCTGTCCTGAGCTCCCATACAGTCATGTGACATCCACAGTCAGCTGACTGGCCTGCAGGGCTACCCTTTAACCCCTGCTCTGCTGGCAGGCTGCGCTCTGAAGACTCTGGCCTTAAAGGAGCCGCTCTGCTTCCTAGTACCAGGGCTAGGGTTCCTTGTTACACTACACCTGCAGAAAACCCCTCCTGTCATTGTACTCTGAGCCTCCTGGGGAGGACGGGGGTGCTGTTACAAAGCAACAGCCCCATCTTGCAGGCAAACTGCTATCATCTTAAAAATGCACCACCAATAGTACGCAAGATATGCAGCAATATAATTTGATATAGCCCATTCCAGTCAGCCAGGTACTTAAAAACCCAAGCTAATGATTTAAAAGATATCTAGGCAATGCTAATGTTTGGATCCCATTAATGGAAACTGGGCTTCCATGTCTTTTTGGCAGCCTGAAGAAAAATCTCAGTCTAAAATTATAAATACCTCATCAAAATCCTGCCTTGCCAAAGTCCACTTATGCTAGTTTACACAGTCTACTGGCTGCTCCCAAAACAGCAAACATATTTTACAAAGCCCCAAAACAAATACTGTAGTTTGATGTCAGCATCGTCTGTATTGTATCACTGACACTTGTATTCTTTTTTTCCCCTCAGTCCTATCATAAGGCTCTCAGGGCCATTCTCCCACACGACATCCTTCACATGGTAAGAAGCATAAGGAACACACTGTCAATTTAACTGAAACACACTGGGGATATATATATCATCACTTTAGTCCAGTCATTTTGAATCTCTCTTGGTGGAAAGGAGAAGCACAGAGGCAGATGTTGCATATATTTTCCTTCCTCCAGAGAACAGGGCTCATAATACAAGGAGTTGTGAAAAGAAATTTGTTTAAATTATGTATTTAAAAAAATGTTCGTTTAAAAAAATGTTCAATCCATTCCAAAAGTAAAGGATTTCAATGGTCTGGAAACAGAGAAAGCAGCTTCTTCCTCTACATGAGAGCAGGCTACAAATGCTATTTTATCAAATACCTTTTAAAAAGGATATTCTGGTAGGAACAGAAGGTTCTAAAGTTGTGTTCATTTGGCAGAGCATCTCAGAAAGACAGCATCAGGACCTGTTTATTTCACAGGAAAATTTCCTATGTATTTAGCAATGAAGCAATAGGGACTGGCTAGGAAAGGTATATAGCAAAACAGGAGGTATACATTGTCCCACAGAGCTGGCAGGGGTAGCTTAATGGAAGTACTTTGATTAATCACATCTATTTGTAACACACAAGTAAAATTACAGTTGGTATGTGTAACACCAACTTTTGAGGTGTAACTTTATCCTAGAGTGGAGAAACTTACACTGGTCTAAGACTGTGCATCATGAATCTGCTCCACTATTACTATGGAATGAAATCCACTTACTCTGTATAATGTGTCGTCTATCTGCGTTCCATGTACAAGTGATTTCAGTTCTTCTAGAGTATGATCAAGCAGATGAAATACTGGACAGGAAGGGATTGTGTCTCATTTCTGCAACTAACTTGTTGGCTGACCTACGTAAAGTCATTTCATTTTCTTCCATGTCAGTTTCCTTATATTTTAAGATACATACTGCTCACCAGTAACAGGGAACTCTGGACCTATTACTGGAGACCAGTGTGGCCCTTTTAAGGGCAGAGTTTTTAAAGCCTGGAGCAGGGGTTAAAGGACATCCCTGGAGGCAGATCAGCTGACTGGGGCCTCACTGACCAGGAGAGGGCTCAGGCCTGAGCTATATAAGCCCTAGGATTGAGCTAGTCAAGGAGGGCCAGTCCTGGGAGATGTGGAGATCCTGAATCTGCAAGGAGGCTGAAAGAAAGCAGATCTGCAGGCCTGGGAACAAGAAAGAACAAGAGACCACAAGTGTGAGTGGCACTTGTTAATCAGGCAAGTGGCCTTCATTTTTTATGTTAAGACTGATGGCATGGGTTTGGGACTAGAAGGGTGGTTTGGAGCTCCCATTAGCATCCTAGGGACACATGCTTGACTTGTGCCCTACTAGGGGCAGGTTCAAGGCAGAAAGAGGGCTGGGGCCCAGAAGCCAGGTTTAGAGCAGAGGGCCTGGGCTGTGGGATCAGCCAGAGTAGAGGGGCAGAAGTTGGGGAAGGCTAAAACTCCAAGAAAAAAAGAAGGCTTGCAGTGGCCTGGAGACAAAGGGACAAGTGTCCTACCTGATTGGTGACTCAATCTGTGAGGCATGGGGCATGGTGTAAGGACGATATGGAGCCATGCACTTAACTCTAAAGGCAAAGGACCACCACAACTAGGTGTTTCTTAGAGCAAGACCAGGCCTGGGAAGCTCTGGGGCAGCCTCCCTTTTATAACCATAAAGGACATCAAGACATGGCAGGAAAGTAGAGAGGAGCCTGTTCCCAGAGTGAGCAGGACTGAAAGGGAATGTTGTGGGCCTCCAGGGGCTTACAGCCACCCCTGGGGATGGCATCCTGTAAACCCCTACATCACCCCTATAAACTGCCTCCAAATTTCCAGTTACAAAGCAGCCTGTGAGTGCAAATGACTACTTGTAATAGGGAGACAAGTTACCTATTGCTGGTTTATGTTGGGGAATCTTTTTCTGGAAAGGAAACTTTTCTGCATTCTCTGCCATCCAAAATTATTTGTTTAAAAGTACTTATATATTAGGTAAAATGAACCTAGGGCACCACCTGGGATAACAAGGAATAACGGCCACAAATTAATTGAGAGTAGGTTCAGGCTTGATATCAGGAGGCATTACTTTACGGTTAGGGTTCCCAAGGGAGGTGGTGCTCTCCCCTACCTTGGGGGTCTTCAAGAGAAGGTTGGATAGATATCTGGCTGGGATATTATGATACCAGCACTTGTTCCTGTCCAGGGCAGGGGGTCAGACTTGATGATCTGTTCAGGTCCCTTCTGACCCTAGAAATTATGACACCTCCTTGTTTTTTTGCTATATGCCTTCCCTGTACTCATTGTAACTATTATACTCAATGCAAACCAGCTTTTCCACCAGCTAGTGGCAAGACATTTTTTAAATACCTATTGCAGGACACCCACTTAGAATAGCTGGTTATGGCCATGCCATACTGCAGAGTAAAATTCAGAGTAAATTACTGTGTAGTAATCAAGTTGTATGCCCCACCAATGGTCAAAACTTTGAGCTGTGTCAAAGAAAGATGTTGCCTATATTTGAAAACCTCAACAGTTCTGAAAAATAATTGTTTATATAACATGATCTCACTTTAACAGAGCATGCAAATTCAGACATCCAAATATAGGCCCTGCTGGATAAGAGATTAGTTTCCTAAGATTTTAATTAGAACGTGTTGGAGCAGACTCAATTAATTACATGCTCCGCATTAACTAAAGCTCATTCAATGAGCTTTAGATAAAATGTCTCTGCCGCCATTCTAAAGTGCAGGACACTGAATACATGAGATTCTACAGGAGCTTTAATTAGAACAGCTCCTGAGAGCTGCTCAAATTAAAGTCCTCCCCCCAGCTCACCCCAGAGCACATGTAAAGATGCCCCAAGAGATCTGTTCTGTTCTATATTCTGTTACTGATTTGTATCATTTAGCAACTCACAAAGCTGTTCCTTCAACTTAGCAGACAACATCTTGATTGCACTGAAGTCAATAAGGGTTTTGCCATTGTCTTGAATAGGAGTAGGTGTTCATCCTCCAATTGTAAAAAAGAAATGTTATGCTACTTACCCAACTGTGTTCTATGCTTTGAGATTTACAGATGGAAAAAGTATAACTCTTTATTCACTACAATGGCACGAACTAATATAATAATATAAACAAGGTGACAGAGATGGGGAACTACTCCTCTTGGAAGGAACAGTACAAGTCCAACCTCAGTCTTTAAAAATGGATAATTGGGCTTTTTGAACATGGGTGAATTTCATGCACCGTGAATTCAAGTGCCAAGATGGTAGTTTCTAATCAGGTAATCAGGACAGCAACTTGTTAGATAGCTCATTTCTATCTCTTGTACCCAAGCACAGGGACAGTAGCTTGGATTGTTTTTACATTATTTTTAAGACTGAAAGCTCTTTGAGGAAGGGCCTGTTCTTCTATCATGCATATAGCATCTGGCACAACAAAGCCCAGATCGAGGCCTCAAGGTATTACCATGTTGCTAGTAAGAGTAATACACAAAATTTCTTCGGACGGTAGCCCTTTATATCTTGTAGTACACCTAGAACCATACTAAGCACTATATAACTAATATAAGATGGAATCAACCTGTAGTGAAAATTGATGAGAGGTCAATTCAGCAGTTCAAATTAAGTGATTTATGCAACTTGGCTAATTAGCTTTTGCTTTGTCTTCCTTGGATGCATTTACACATGCAATTAATACACCTGAATTTTCTAGGCAAAAAATTCAGGCTCCATGTCAGGAGCAAACTGTGTCTGACAAGAGCAGCCTAGTCCAGGGCTGCTTCTGCCATGCTCTGCCCACCTGCAGCAGCCAGGGAGACTTCCAGGCTCCCCCAGATGTGAACCCCAAGCTGGCAGGGAACTCCAGGGGCAGCGGGTTAGGTCCAGCAGGTAGAGGGAGCTGTTCCAGCCCCAGAGGCAACTCTCTCCCAGCCCCACAGACACTAATTAGATTAGTCTAATGCACATTAAAGCATCTTGCGTAGCTGTGCCTCTTGATTACCATTTTTAAATGCAGTCTGGGCCAGCTGCTTAGCTAGAACCATGATGATTCACACTATCTTCTTACAGACACCAGTGCCCCAGAAGAACATGCCATTATTCCCAATGACAGGATAATCATTGTACACCAAGAAATGCTGTAGCAATGTTCTGCCAGAGGGAGCACGGCATGAAAATATTCTGCTTGTGCTTAGCAGAAATAATGTGTATGCCTGCCAGTTTTGTATATGCTATAAACACTTTTATGGCTACCTTCTTCCCCTCCCTATAATTAAATCTTTGCCAGAATTTTTTTTTTTTTTAATATAAGAGAGAGCAGCTTTTGGAGCTTTATTGTTCTCAAGTCATGTAGGCCTAAGTAGTGGCTTCCTAGTATCAGAGTGTTACTGAGAAAACACAGATGCCAACATGAAATGCTTATTATTCAAAGCCTGTGATAGGTCTTTCCTGTCATAAATGCCCCACTGGATAGTTTTTGCTATAAATGGAGGAAGCCAGTCCCCTAAAAAAGAATGAAGTCCAGAGGAATGCATTTCAAGACACTTTTTAATAGCTTAATATGATCAGAGTCATGCACAAGGCTCTTTCCTTGTGTTTAGCTGTCCAAAGAAAGCTGAGAGTTCTTGCACTGTTAAAGTCCTCTCATCAGCACAGAAGGCAAACTGCTCATTTTGCTTAGGGGCCTTCAATGAAATAACGTCCGTATCTAAATGTATCTGGTTTTGTTCTTTCACAGTCCCACAAAAAGGTGAAGGGAAAAAAAGGAGAGCTGGTATAACAATACACACACACACACACTTCAGTAAACCTGGATTTAGGATTGGTTAACTGACATAGCATAACAGAGATTACAGTCAAAGAGATGATTCCCTATTGTAGTCAGAGCAAAATTCACCAAATCTAACAGGAGTTACATATAAGCAAACCCAAGAACCTCTGAATACTCTTTACTGCATGGCTGACTCTGGCTACCATGGTCGTTCTAGCCAGCCCCATAGCTCTTCTGATGTAACAAGTCTTTTTCCAAAACCTATTTCTAACTTCTCTCCCAGATGTCTTTGTTGATAAGTTAATAATTGTCCATTTATATGTTCTCTTTTTAAAGCTCCCGTTAAACATGTCACATACAAATAATCCCAATGATAAACTTTTCTTTTTTTTAAAACTTACCAAATGACTTTTCAAATACAAACCCTGATCTTGGGGCAGCTCATCATTAACTTTGCTCTTTAGGTGATTGGGGTAAATTTTTTTTAACCCAGCTTTTTTGTTTTCTGTGTTTTGAGGGTTAAAAACAAAACAAACAAAACACCTGATGCTGATCCGTATGTAGGTGAGTCCATTCAGGGCAGCACCTGTCAGTAGCATTTAGTATGATTGTACCCATGAACAATGGGATTTAAAATTCACTCTGCAGTTGCTCTTGATTTCAATGGAAATGTGAGGCCTTCAGAGACTCTATGTTCCCTTATACAATGTTCCAGTCACAGATGTCAATAGCTTTAATTTCTGTGGTTTATGCCTTTCTATTAAGCATAATGGTGTAAGTGCAATCTGGTTCAGCTATACTCATTACTGAACATCTGGGTCAGGGACAGCAGTTACACATAAACCTGTTTAAGTGATCAGAAACTGATTTAAACCTGTAACAGAACAGAAGTTCAATGCACATCAACTAGTTTCAAAATGGCTGTGTAACTTTCTGTGCCTGTCTTTAGTCCCTCACTTGGGTTTTATGACAGAAGCCATGCTGCCTTCTGCCTTGTGGGTCGTCAACTTGTCCACAACCCGAACTATGAGGACCACTGAAATGTCTTATCTGCTACGACTTTGATGTAACTTGGAATTTAGAGGATGTTGTCTGATTTCCAATTCAGCGATACTTGACAGTCCTGGCTCCTGGCGTGTGTATATAGGGATCTGCCTCCCCTACAGTCTGCCCACCACCAACCCTTTGGTTCATGGATATTAATATGAAGGTGCCGACTATGGCCTCCTCTGTCCCTCTCTGACACTGTCAGAGGTTTCTTCATGCTCCAGTTTCCCCCTCTATGTTATAACATTGTCCACATTAAAGTAATCCAATACTATAGAAGAACAGGAGCTGTGGCTGTCCCCAGTCGTGGTTCTGTCACCAATCACTTCTTTCTTGTTTTGCAGGCTCACTGGGACTCCAGGTCAATCCGTCGTGCTCAGATCTCAGATCCCACCAGCCTTACTCAGGTAAGTGGTGTTATTCCTCAGAATCACATATTGGCTCTGGCCCTTCTGCTGAAGGCCACCACCAATCATCCCTTCTGAGGCCTTGGACTTCTCTGCATCATTCCAGTTGCTGCTGGGAGCCCAGTTCCAGTTCCAGGAAGGTATTGGCCTGCAGCAGCTTTAAATCTGCCAGAGGAGCCTGGCCAGCCAATCAGTGCTGGCACACATGCACAAAGCACATCCATACCAGAGGCAGTCGCCCCTTAGTTTTGGGCATCCGCATCATTGTTGGCTGCCACTGGGAGTGTGTCCGCATCTCCTGTAAGTTTGTAGGTGCAGCAGACACATTTGCCCCACCACATGCTGAAACCTGGTTGAATATAGTATCAGACTTAACTGATTTAGGTCAGACCAGTTTATGAAATTTCTGTGCTTGACCTCTTCCTGGTTTAAGTTAAATCAGAATCCCCAGCATACTTTCCAGCTCTGGGATGGGCTGAGTTGTGCTGTCTTCTCAAGCAGAGAAGGGTTGGGGGAGGCAGAGTCTGGAGCCAGGGAGGGGGGTTAAACCCTCCTTCCCCTGGTTAAAACCCTCCTTCCTCCAAGTACAGAGCTGCCCTGCCCTGCTAAACTTAGTGAAAGTTACTGCTGGCTGTGACAGTGGACTACAAATCCCAGAGGCACCCAAAAACAGGAAGAGGAAGTGATAATCAACCCTGCAGAGTCCTGCTACTGTGATGCTGGACTGCAAATCCCAGAGCTCTCAGGGGTAGCAGGAAGAGAAGTCCTAGAGAGCCATGTTCATAGATTCATAGATGTTAAGGTCGGAAGGGACCTCAATAGATCATCGAGTCCAACCCCCTGCATAGGCAGGAAAGAGTGCTGGGTCTAGATGACCCCAGCTAGATACTCATCTAACCTCCTCTTGAAGACCCCCAGGGTAGGGGAGAGCACCACCTCCCTTGGGAGCCTGTTCCAGACCTTGGCCACTCTAACTGGGAAGACGTTCTTCCTAATGTCTAGTCTAAATCTGCTCTCTGCTAGCTTGTGGCCATTATTTCTTGTAACCCCCGGGGGCGCCTTGGTGAATAAAACCTCACCAATTCCCTTCTGTGCCCCTGTGATGAACTTATAGGCAGCCACAAGGTCGCCTCTCAACCTTCTCTTGCGGAGGCTGAAAAGGTCCAGGTTCTTTAGTCTCTCCTCGTAGGGCTTGGCCTGCAAGCCCTTAACCATACAAGTGGCCCTTCTCTGGACCCTCTCCAGGTTATCCGCATCTCTCTTGAAGTGCAGCGCCCAGAATTGCACGCAGTATTCCAACTGCGGTCTGACCAGCGCCCGATAGAGGGGAAGTATCGCCTCTTTGGATCTGTTCGTCATGCATCTGCTGATGCATGATAAAGTGCCATTAGCTTTTCTGATGGCTTAGTCACACTGCCGACTCATGTTCATCTTGGAATCCACTAGGACTCCAAGATCCCTTTCCACTTCCGTGCCACCCAGCAGGTCATTTCCTAGGCAGTAGGTATGCTGGACATTTTTCCTCCCTAGGTGCAGCACTTTGCATTTCTCCTTGTTGAACTGCATTCTGTTGTTTTCTGCCCACTTGTCCAACCTGTCCAGGTCTGCTTGTAATTGTTCCCTGCCCTCCCGCTTGTCCACTTCTCCCCACAGTTTTGTGTCATCCGCAAACTTGGACAGAGTACACTTCACTCCCTCGTCCAAGTCGCTGATGAAGACATTAAAGAGTATCGGTCCAAGGACCGAGCCCTGCGGGACCCCACTGCCCACACCCTTCCAGGTCGAAACCGACCCATCCACCACGACTCTCTGGGTGCGACCCTCTAGCCAATTCACCACCCACCGGACTGTGTAGTTATCCAAGTCACAGCCTCTTAACTTGTTCACCAGTATGGGGTGGGATACCGTATCGAAGGCCTTCCTGAAGTCTAAGTATACGACATCCACCCCTCCTCCTGTGTCCAGGCATTTCGTAACCTGGTCATAAAAAGAGACTAGATTAGTCAGGCATGATCTTCCTGCTACAAACCCGTGCTGGTTTCCCCTCAGCATAATTTGTCCTGCCGGGCTCTCGCAAATGTGAGCCTTGATTATTTTTTCAAAGACTTTGCCAAGGATGGAGGTGAGACTGACTGGCCTATAGTTGCCCGGGTCCTCCTTCCTCCCCTTCCTGAAAATGGGGACCATATTGGCCCTTTTCCAGTCCTCCAGGACTCGGCCCGTGCGCCACGAGCGTTCAAATATTCCCGCCAGTGGCTGTGCAATGACATCGGCCAGTGCCTTCAGTACCCTCAGATGGAGCTCATCCGGGCCTGCCGACTTAAAGGCATCCAGTTCCTCCAAGTGACTCTGCACCATCTCAGGGTCTACGCATGGTAGTCTGGCACCTTGCTGCTGCCTCTCTACAATCCCAGTGAGAGACTTGTCTTGCCCCTCTCTTAGGAACACTGAGGCAAAGAACTCATTGAGGAGTTCAGCCTTGTCCCCCCTGTCCATCACCAATTGCTTCTGCCCATTTAGTAGGGGTCCTATTCCTCCCTGGGCCTTCCTTTTACTCCCTATATATCTAAAAAACAATTTCTTGTTATCCTTTACTTGGGATGCCATCCTCAGCCTCATGGTAGCTTTGGCCCATCTAACTGCCTCCCTACAAGCACGAGCAGAGGAAGTATACTCCTCTTTGGTGATCTCTCCCTGTTTCCACTTTTAATGTGCCCCCTTTTTGGCCCGTAGGCTACCCTGGATTTCTCTGGTCAGCCAAGGAAGCCTCCTGGCCCCTTTCCCTCTTTTTCCTCGCATCGGGATTGTCTCCCTTTGTGCCCGAAGGATCATTTCCTTAAGGCACAGCCACCCTTCTTGGGTTCCCATCACTTCAAAACTCCAACTCTGCAGTGCGTCCTTGACTAATCACCTGAGTTCATTGAAATCAGCTTTCCTAAAGTCTAGCATTTTCACCCTACTAGTTACCTCACCCACTCAGCGTCTTATGAAGAATTCTATTATTAGGTGATCACTGTCCCCCAGATGGCCACTAATCTGTAGGGCTCCCTACCATATCAACCCCCGTTGCCAATACCAGATCCAGTAAGGCATTCCCCCTAGTGGGACCGTGTACCTCCTGTGTCAGGTGGAGGTCCTGTACACAGGATAGGAACCTGCGTGAACGGTGGGACTTTGCTGTCTGTGTCTCCCAGCAGATGTCTGGGTAGTTTAGGTCCCCCACGCCTACCGCCTCTTTAGCTTTTATGGTCTCCAAGAGCTGCTTCAGGAGCCCCGAATCTAGTTCTTCCCCTTGGTGTGGGGGTCTGTAGCAGACCCCTACCACCAAATCCCTTTCTCCTTGCCCCCCATGTAACCTAACCCACAATCCTTCTACTTCCTCATCCTTCGATTCCGTCTTGATGAGGGTCAATGTATATTGTTCATTGACATAGAGCACAACCCCTCTCCCATTCTTGCCCACCCTGTCCTTTCTGTACAGCCCATAACCCTCAATATGTACTGCCCAGTCGTGGGATGAATCCCACCAGGTTTGTGTTAGCCCTACTAAGTCATAGGTATTTTCTGCAAGCAGGAGCACTAGTTCATCCTGCTTGTTCCCCATGCTCCTAGCATTAGTATATAGGCACTTGAACCCTGTGACTGGTGCCTTTGCTGCCCCCCAGCTCCGAATCCTAAGGGGCCCCTTATTTCTTACCTGCTTATTGCTTACCTGTGCTGTACTGCTGGCCGCCCCATGGCTTGCAGGTTCCCAACGTTCTCCTTCTTCAGGCTGGGCTGTCCTTGTGGGTGCCACATGGTTTGGTGGTCCACAGCTTCCCCTGCCTTCATCTTCTTCTCCCCCCGACCAGCCTAGTTTAAAGCCCGCTGAAGGAGATCCGCCAATCTAGAAGAAAACACATGCTTACCTTTGGGGGACAAGTGAAGCCCATCCCAACTGAGCATGCCCCTCGTCGTGATGTGCGGGTCGTTGTCCAGGAAGCCGAAGCCTGCCTCGAGACACCATTGCCGAAGCCGCCAGTTGGTCTCTCTAATGCAATTCTCATGCCGTCTTCCGCGTCCGCTCACTGGTAGGATGGAAGAGAATACCACCTGTGCACTGAACTCCCTCAGCATGCCACCCAGAGCATTGTTCTAGCACCCTCCCTGGCCTCTGACCTAAGCCACTGCAGGCATGTGGCTGCATTTCCTGAATCAAAGGTAAATGGGTGTCCAATTGTTTCTCAGTTAGACTAACCTGCAAAAAATGGAAATCCATTCAGCTTTGGGCTTTTTGACTATCTGTACTTAATCCTGGGGTCCTTGGGTAAGGTGCCAACAGGTAGGAAATTTCTGCTGTTTAATATCTCAGGTGAAGACTGTGAAGGGGAGAACTCTAATGGTATTTAAAAAAAAAAAAGCCAGATTCACTGCCTTCTCCATGACTTAGCATTCAGCACAGAATTACTAGATGATTGTTTCCTGCTTCATGAAGAGACAACCTTAGTCTTCTCAGTAATTATAACATCATGGACTGCATGCATCACTTCTTTCTATGGAAATTGCACTTGCGTGAGATAAGTAACTTCTTCTTTCCTAGCAACAGTGTTATCCCTTGAGTACATATTAAATAAATTAAAAATAAATGCTACAAAGATCTGATGTGGCTTCAGCAGACCTTCTGTAAGGCCTAGCCTGAGGGAGGAATGTGCCTTTAAGCTTTTCTATAACAACTATGTCAGAGAGTTAAATAGACCATATCTGTAGATAATTAAGAAACAAAACAGGGGGGAGAGCTGATTTCAAAATTTTGAAATAGACTTTAAAATGTGTCTAAGATTGAGTCTGGTTCATACCTCTGCTTAAGCGGTCAAAAGTACACAGGAGGGAAACATGAACAGTGACTCCAACATCTTATTAACCTATATAGTTCATATGGGTGTGACCCAAGGAAACTGAATATCCCACAGAGAATAGAAGTTAACCACACAGTCACATGCATACACAGGCACTATTTGCCCGTGTTTGTATCTTCTTTGAAGGGTAAACCACACTTCCCTCATTCTCAATGCAGAGTATGATCAAGTGTGAAGTCTCTGAAGAAAATGGTATTGACACCTGTACTTTTTTGCAGCTCTTGCTTTTGTACTATAGATAATGAAACAAGAAATGGCTGGTGAACCTGAGCAACTATTCATTTAGAATGTGCTACTGCTGTGTCTTCTCCTTAGGTACCCTGTTTAGCACAGTTACGTTCAAAGATGGGCTTGAATTGCAGTCTTTGTTCTGGTAACAGGCCAGCTACAAACTCTGAGAGTTACCTCTGAATAATGGTTCAAACTTAAACCCCATCTTTTTAAACATTCAAAACTAGTTCTGGTCTGGAGCCAAATTTTGCACCTGGGACCTAATTTGGAGTCATTAAATACCAGTAAATCTAGGCCAACCAACCCACTGCATGATTGGTTAACTGAGATAGCTGGAAAACCTACAGTGATCATTCAAAGCTCTGGATTTAAGCAGGATGAAAATTAGGACAGACTTTAACAACTATGTCAGATTTTAACAACTGAGCCACTGAGCCCTGTTTTCAAACTTGGGCATCTAGTTCCATATTTAAGCAGTTGTTACAGTGGAGAGGTTTCTAGACGCAGAGAGCAGTGGTAATACAGGTATGCAAGTCTGTACATTACCTCAAATAAACACTGGAATCTAAATATGGGCACTGAGGCTTTTATTTGAGTGCCTAACAGAGGCCTGGATTCAAAAATTCTACCTGTAGCCCTGTGTTTCCCCATCTCACAACTAACAGCTAGGCAGCAAAAAGTCACCTACTCATTGTGCCCGTTCAAATTTGGTATATGATTACACATACAAATTGATGAACTTGGATTAACAGAAAACTCAGCAAGGAATCATATGATTATTTTTGGAAGGTGGTTGCCAAAGTCCCGACAGCATGATTTTATCCCACTATACAGCAATCTTAAATGGTACACATTTTACATTAAAGAAAAGGATAAGATTGAAATAAATGAAGCTGAGATTTGGATGACCAATTTATAGACATTTTAATAGCATTGTAACATCCAAATCTTTTGTGCAACTTTAGAAGCCTCAGCCTAAATCTTCTCAATATTTCTCCATCTTTACTGTCTCATGCTAATACTTAAAGCTCTCAAAAATAAGGCCCATGATGGAACTCAGTTTTCAGAAAAATCACCATTTGACGACTTCTGCTATGACAGTTGTTGTGCAAGTCTGTCTTTCTTTCCCCTACCTGTCAATAGAGCAACTTGAACAATAAACCTGTGAAGTCAATTCATTTCCAAGCAATACTGCCTTCGTCTGACTGATATGACTGACATATTCATAGAATCTTATGACTGGAGAAGACCTCTTGAATTATCTGATATATAACACTTCTTCAAACAGAAGAAATTATGGGTGCAGACAGAAATACAGCTCCCCACTGTAGCTGAGAACGCTTTGCAGGAAGCGTTCTGCGTTACCACAATCCTCTAGACCAAACAGAAGGACATTGTTGGGTCCGGGGGGGAAGTGAGGCAGGGGGAATCTAGCTGTTGGCTGCAAGCCTGCAGCCAGTTTCCCATAGAAATGGCCCCACCTCCCTGCCAGCCCCAGCTGTTTTCAGAATGGGAAGGGGGAAAAGGAGCAGAGGGAGCTTGTTCTAGAGGGTCCTCAGCCAGCACTGGAGGGTGGGGTGGGTGAATTGGAGCCCTCCCCCCACCTCGAGGGAGCTCCAATACACCTGGCCCACCCCCCAGAAGTGGCTGAAAAAACCCTAGCCCAAACTCCCTCTGCTCCCTTCCCCCCTCCCATTCTGAAAACAGTGACAGGCTGGGAGGCAGCACACACAGAAGTTACAGCAGACACTGTGTTTTGAAATGTCCTCATCTGAACCTTCATGCGACAAGGGTTCAGATTTTCACCCAATCAGCCATTATTTAAGTGGTCTTCAGCCATGCACTTCTGTTTGGTCACAGCTATAGACCACTTTCTGTGGCCAGATCAGGCAAAAATTGTCCCTTCTGTCTGTGTTGTGTATTACCTATTCCAGCAAACCTTTCCTGAAAGCTGCCTAGTGATACAACCTAACTAGGCATCCCTTCCCACTCTTCTACTATCACCAAAGCTGTCACACTAATATCAAAGATTAAATGGATCTTTATTACATTCAGTTTTGGAGAGATCTGTAGCTGATGGTCCTGGAGACCAATGTTCTCCATTAAGCTGCAGGCCATATACAATACATTGGAGCAAGCATCCCCATCCCACAACTCAATTATTGCCTGGAAGAATCAACAATGCAAGATCTGTAGTGACTCTGTCTAAATTCTTTCATTTTCCTCTATGCAGAGATTGGCAGGGAGGTTTAAATTAGCAATCTATATGGGATTTTTTTCCCCAGCTCCAGTCCCTTGTTCTTTGTTTTAACCCTATAGTGACAGAAACCATCTCCCTCACAGATTATATCTTTCAAAACTTGTATCACATCAGTTGACCTTCTTCTCATTTGATCCTCCCTCCATCTCATTTGGTATTTCTTTTCAGAGTGTGAAAACCAAAATGGAATGCAGCAACATGGATGTGCTCTTCTCAGTCCAGTGAAGAGCAGTAATATAACCTCTTTGCCCTGAAAGAAATTGCTCTATATTTGTGTTCTAAGATGCAACTGGCCTTTTTATGCTATGCCATTGAACTGAGAACTCAGCTGTTTGAACAGTAATTGCTCTTTTTTTTTCTTCCTGGCTACTTTCTGAAATAATGCCTAATCTATTTGGGTTTTGTATTTACACCTCTCATGGCAGCATCCAATTTAACTGTTACATACAAATTCTCTATCTGTCTTCCCTAAGGGTGAATGAAATTCATCCTTGTGTAGATCATGTGCACACAAGGCCTGTGCACATATCAAGTCCCCCTTATTCCCATCTTCCTTTAATAATCTTACATTAAACCCCATTTTACACCATCTAGTCTTGTGCACATGCCTTGCATCTTATATTTGGACCATGAATATCACTTACGAATGACCATTTTATCAATATCAGTTATCCTTGAGATGATTAATGGATATATTGAATAATATAGATCATAACACTGATTCCCATGGAACCTTGATTGATAAGTCATGCCATTAATTTGTTGTTTCCTAACTGGAGAGCCAGTTTTGTTCTGCCTTTTTTTCATATCTATCTTCTTATACTTTTTGGGCAATCATCCTGTAGTCTCTCTGAGCTATTTGTGCTGTAATCTTTCAGGGGCCCTACTGAATTTAGGGGGCTCATGTACACACCACGATTTTTGCCCTTTCATGTGCTGCAACTGTATGTCTGTTTGCACAAGTGGGATTTCCTGGCGCTTTAAAAATCTTTCTTGTGCATTAAACTAAAACTCCTCAAATGTAGTTTAGTTTGGCTGACTGGGAATTAAAGTGTCACGTCCATGGATTCATTGCATGCAAACACAAAGGCACTCAGGCATGTAATGAGTCTCTTTGTCCACAAGATGGTGCTGCAACTTTTTGTAGTTCACCCCTTCAAATTGCTTTTGCTTTCAAATTGCTTCCACTTTTTTTTTCTTGTGTTGTTTGCCAGCTCCCTGCTTCCACTGCTGCATGAAAGGGCATGGACACATGGGGGGGGGGGGCTCCATGCTGGAGGGGGGCAGCACTGGACAGTTCCACTCTCCTGTGGTGCTGGCCAGGGAACCAGATTAATTCATTTGAAAACCGAGGGCGTGTAAACACAGATGAGATGTTCCAAGGCTTAATTCATTTGAAAACTTAGTGTGTGTAAACACAGATGCGACACTCCAAAATAAACAAGTTCAAATTTTATAAACCTATTTAATTTAATGAGTATTAAAACCCATGGTGTGTACAGGTGTCCAGGGTGTTCACCACACGTCCCTCAGTCCCCCAGGCTATTTGTAGAAAAAGATTCTTGAGTTATTTTGGCACAATCTATTTCACAAATCCACACTGGCTGTAAATCAGCAGGATTCTCTCTCCATAGGTTTATAAATAGATTTTTTTTGTCATGAAACAGCCCTTGTGAATCCTCTCAGGAATTCCAGAGAATGACCCAGATGGCAGAAATGTTCTTCTCTGAGACTTTCAGTAAAACCAATTTAAAACTAATTCAAGCAGCCAAATCAAACAAACACATAAATCTTTAAGAGTCCTGCCCTTAGGCTACATCTTAATAATATTAAAATCTTTATATAGAATTGTAATATAGTTGACTATACAGCCAGGAATGACAAGGCCCATCATTGAAGTGCTGCCTCTTCTAACATGGAAGGCAGTAGATAATAAGGGGATGCTGTAAAATGGCTCCTGCTTCTTTTCTTTTTTTCCTTCAACTCCTAGAAACTGCACGGTGGGAGAGGTGGAGTTCTGTCTTTAACAGGAGCTATATTGTTAAGGTTTTCACAGCTGAATTGGAGGGGGGACGGAGCGTAATCTTCACCTCACTCATCATTTTCTGCTCAAGCGAAAGCAAATAACTTAGTTGTGTAAGGGTTAAAAACTGTAGCTTTTTCCTGAGTAGGAAACAGAGGGTGAGTGAGGTGAAGATTAGGTTCTGTTCCTGCTCTTTATGGCCATAAGTCTGGGAAACTCCAAGATCATCCTACTGTTTTAATGCATATGTAGAGAAGTTTGGCCCTTTCTGGATTCACACCAAAGGATTATTCTTAAATTCTCTTTAAGGAATGGGAGGAAGGGAATGGAAGGTGCCCTACTGGAACTTATTCATTTAGATGTATCATAGATTCATAGACTGTAAAGTCAGAAGGGACCACAAAGGATCATTGTGTCTGACCCCCTGACCCTGGCAGGAAAGAGAGTTAAGATTATACGACCCCAGTCAGGTGTCTATCTAGCCTCCTCTTGAAGACCTCCAAGTTAGGTGAGAAGTACCACCTCCTTTGGCAGCCCGTTCCAGATTCTGGCCACCCTTACTGTGAAAAAGTTATTCCTAATGTCTAACCTGAATCTACTGTCCACTAGTTAGTACCTATTATTTCTAGTTACTCCTAGGGGTACCCTGGTAAATAGCGCATATCCAATTCTCTGTTGTCCTCCCTTGATAAACTTATAGGCAGCTGCAAGGTCACCCCTCAGCCATCTCTTTTGAAGGCTGAAGAGATCCAGATCCCACAAACTCCCCTTGTAGGGTCTTGCACAGAGGCCACTAATCATGTGAGTGGCCCTCCTCTGAACCCTCTCCAGATTCTTTGCATCCCTCTTGAAGTGCGGCGCTTAAAACTGGACACAGTACTCCAACTGCAGCCTGACCAATGCCAAATAGACAGGGAGCATCACCTCCCTTGATCTGTTGGTATCCTTTGCCACATGCATCACATAAATGGGATTGGGAAAGAATTCAGGTCTTTTAGCTTTAAAAAAATAAATAAATAAAAATCGATGAGTCCCTCTTTGTTCCCCATTAGTTATAACAGGATTTATAATACTGGGTGCAGAACAGCCACTAGAGACATCTACTAGCAGGCATGATATTCCATTCAGAAGTCTGTGGAGACCCACACTGTACACACAAGCCAGCTTATTATGGGATCAGCCTTGCCCAGCGCATTCAGTCAGTCATTTCCAGATAATATATGTCTCTATTAAATTCTTCAAGGCCAAAAGTAAAACATTAAACTGTACAAATGAAGTGACAGCAGCAAAATAGCCAGGAGCTTCACTGAGCCCACACACAGCCCCTGAAATAAGCACATACTTTCAAACATGCACTTTTTGCTCACTTCGCTCTGAGTCTTCGCCATAAGTAGAAGGCAATTTTCTACTGCTTGGCAGTAGCAGGAAAAGAATCAAAGGATAGCCATTATGACTTTCTGCAGCAGTGGGTTCAATATGATTCTTACCTTCCTGCTCACACTTTCACACTTGTCTGTGTGGGGGGGGGGAGGGGATAAGTTGGAGAGGAGAGGAGAGAAAAGAGGGGAAACATTATTAGAAACGTTTGCAGACTAAGTGGAAACTGCTTGGTAGTTTATTTTCAGGTTAAGAAATTTAGTTTTAATACACTTAAAGTCTCTTCTCTACTTGTTAAGAAAGAGGAGGTTGGACTTGTTTGACCTCAGCTCATTGCACGTAAGTTGAGGCCAGAGAGACATCATATTCACCAAAATACAACCTGTCTCTACATCAGATGCTACCATTCTATGACCTCCCTACTCTCTCTAGCAGCTGCATGGTCACTAGAATCGATCAGAGAACACATAGTGGGTGGAGATTTTCAAGGGCTGAGTGCCTTGGCCTTCTTTATTATTTCTTGTTTTCACAACTCCACATAGCCATTTTACCAGACAGAAACAACTGCAAGGCTATCTGCTTCCCCTCCCCCATCATCCTGAAAAATATCTCCAACAAGACCCTGTGAAGCCTTTTCCTCCAGATTGTTATTTACATTATAATTGGGCCTAGGTTACTCCGACAGGATCCATGTCTGACGGGTGGCCATGACATCCATGGGGGACACGTGGCTCCTGCTCACTTTCACTCCTTAGTGTGCCTTTTCCTATAATATAATCTTCCATGCCTTGATGTTGGTCAAAGGGTTTGGGAGGCTGCCCCAAGGTCCCAGAGTGGGTTCCATCCACTACATACTTGCCATCTGGGCAATCAATTTTGGCCTTTCTGGCTATATTGGTGTTATAGAATATGGACACCAGACAACTCATGGGCTGTGTTTGTGGCCTCAATCTACCTTTATAGCCTTGCTTGTACAGACTTCATCCCTCTTGGCCTTGGCCCATTGGTTACTCTAGCTACAGACTCCTAAGCCTGAGCCTACTTGCACTGGCCTGGCTCCTCAGTCCCAGCTTTATCATCAGTTGTCACACCCTTGGGGCTCAGACTATAGTCTTCTTCAACCGGAGGCCACCTGTACTTGTTCTGTAGGTCAGACCTTAGGGAGACAGAGACAAGCAGAAGCTGAAAGGGAGCCCTATCTCAAGCCCTGGCAGGGTCTAACTGTAGTGTGCCCCTCTGGCACCTATGCATGGTATCCAAAGCACCACTAAGAGTCACACCCAGTCCTCCAGAAGTAAAATTAACTGCAACAAAAATATAAGCCACAACTTCCAAACAAAAGCCTCCCCGACTGTGGGTAAATTACATCTTTCCAGGGCTCCTTCCCCTGGAACTCTCACCTCCCAGCTCTCACCATGATTTGGGTATCTGCCAGGATGTCTCCAGCAGCCCCACTCTCCCAGGAGCTCTGTTCCCTGCTATATACAAGGCTATCCTGCCTACCTTCCTCCAGACACTGGATTTATATGCCTTGGAGTCCTGCCCCTTTTATCAGGTGACTCCCTAATCAAGCACAGGGTCTTTCCCTTTTGCCTAATGAGAAGCCTGTGCCTCCCTGATGCAACTTAACCCAGATGCTTGCAGCCTTTATTCTCCAGCAGCCTAGAAACCTGTGCCACTCATCCAGCTCATTGCAGTGCAACTAGCTTTGACTTACCTGCCGTCCTGTGCAGCACCGTTAGCCTACTGTCCTTTCCTCTTTAAGTACCAGGGGCCTTTGGTTCCCTGTTACAGTCCCCAATGGAGGATCATAACACCATTTTTCTAGGTCCTGTGTTGTCCTTGCCCTAGAGACTTCTTGCAGTCCAGAAGTCAAACAAGACAAGTGGAACAGACTAACAGGATGGAGGGAGGGAAGGAGCTTTCTGCTTCTAGACTCTCAATCTTCCTGCCAGCCCGGCAGGAAGATTCAAGCTGTAGATTGAATTGAGGGTGCTGACTGTGCCTCTGAGTCATTGCTCCGTCTGGGCCCCTTCTGGCTATGGGCCACAATCAGGAGGCCTCGAGTACCATGTGATACTCCATCCCTGTGACACAAAAATAAAGAGGTTAACATTCTCCAAAATAGAATGAAAAGGCCAAAGGAAGACAAGTTTAACTGACTGAGGAAATAGAAAAAACTCCCACCCACTCAGAATTCCCTAAGGAGGAATGGACTCTCTCAGGCATGAACAGAGAGCCAATTATAGCACCCTAACTGAACTCCAGTATGCCCTGGTGTAAGAGCAGCTAGAGGCCTGCTCTGATTTATGCCACAAGCACACGTGTCCTCATGGAGCCTGATACTTGTGAAAAATGGGCAAAGAGCACGCTTCCTTTGCCAGAGATGGGAAGGAGTTCTATAGGAGCTGACATCCTTCCCACCCTCCACCAGTGTGTTTCCACTTGCAAGGGGAATCCTCCAGTGTCCACAATCTTACTGCTTTATGGGCCCAAAGCAAGCAGAAAAACAATAAAGCCCTGTAACAGGGTGGCTGAAACACCCTGCCATGGGAATGCCAAGAAGAAAACAAAAGCATGGAGAGCCCGGGCAGGAAAAATGCCAAGTCCTGACCAATTAAAGGAATCAGCTGGGGCTATGGCAGATCAAACGCTGCTGCAACAAACCCAACTGCCAGAGTTCGAGCCCAGGAGAGGGAAAGCAGCATGGCCAAAGAAAGGGGAAAAAACCACACCCAAGTGGGAAAAGGAAAACAGCTGGGTAAGGCCAGTAGTGAATGGGAGGCTGCCACAGTGGACCCAGCTGGGCAAAAAGGAAATTTAAAGGGATGCCAAGAGGGTATTCAGGGGTTGGATGAAAAAGGGGGAGATGAGGTGAGGAGAAAGACAACAGGAGAGACTACAGAGGGAGATAACTGACCCTGGGGCTTAAGGGAGAACCCCAGTCCCCTGACTTACCTGGTGAGAGCCAGCAAAGAGTTTGCTCAGATGGAGAGAACCAGTGCAGGAGTGGAGGAAACTGCTTTGCCAGTGAGCCCAGTCTTGGGTGGTGGTGAAGGTAACCACTCCAGGAACCTGGAAGATAATGAAGATACGAACAAGATTACTCTCCAGGAGGGGGAGAGTCCATCCTGACTCTAAAGGCAAGGGTGGGATTAGCAGTAAGGAGTACCTGTATTAGGACCCGTGCAGGGAGGAACAGGGCAAGCAGCCAAACTAAGAGGAAGACTTCAGTCAAGGAGCCCTTAAGACTGAGACCAAAGCATCAACATCAAAGGTGAGTAACAACATGCCCAGAATATCTAGTGTGGTTAGGGCAGGGGATGGGGATGGTGGAGCCCTGCGAAGACGAGCTGATGTCTTGAGCCTATAACCAACCCCTCTTGTCTCCCAAAAGTATTTTGACACCTCTCTGTCATAATGTCCAAGGCGTAGCAGGCAATTTTCCGAAGGATGAAACACTACCATCTCAACAGGGAGATGACTCGGCTCTAGGTGGCACACCATCAACCTCCTACAAGCCCTAAGCAAAAGAAGGAAAGAGAGAAAAGAGCAAGGAGGGACTCAGACAGAAGTAGCAGCAGCACCTGGTCTTCTTCCTGTGTTCATGTATTGCCCCAGTTTTAGGTGTGTCAATACTTTGTATCATTGATCAGAATCAGTCAGATACATATTGGGTGCATCTACACATGCATTTACTCTGGCCTAGATTTACTCTGGTGTAAACAAATCCAGAACAAGGGTTTTCAGGCAAGCCTCTATGCATGTGAGGATTAGGGAGAAGATTTCCACCCAGTTCCCTGCAGCCCTACAAAGGGCCCCTGCCACCACTGCGGGGGTAGAGAGGGGGAGCTCCAGGCTCCCCCTGGGTGCTAGGGCTGTCTCCTGGCACTGGGCATGGGGGTAGGGGGGAGGTGGGGGAAGTGAGGGCTGCCACTGCTGGGGTAGAGACAATGTCCCCCAGCCCTTGTAGCACTGAGCTCCTAGCTCTTGCTCCCCAATTAGGGGCAGGGGGCTTGGAAAAAGCTGCAGGGCCCTGGGCTGTGTGGAGAAGTCTGCATGTGCAACCCAGAGCTGACTGGGGATTGCCCAAAACAGGACAGTCCCCAGCCACCTTCCAGCTGTATGTGCTTCTCCATGCAGCCTGGGGCTGGTTGGGAACTGTCCTGGTCAGGGGCAGGTCCCAGCCAACTCCAGGCTGGACAGGGAACTGTCCCCATGCAGAGAGCTATCTCCCACCAGCTGGTGGACAGCTGACTGGGAACGGCTTTTGCTCCCAGTCAGGTATCTACACAAGTGCTACAGCACCATTATGAATCCCGAGTAAATTGCTACTTGCATTTGCAGGTAGCAAATTTACTCAGTATTAGGGAGGTTTACTGCCAGGTAAGCATGTGCACATGTAAATGCACATGCTTACTTTGCAGTGAACTATGCTAATGCGAACTTAAGCATCTCATGTAGATGTGCCCACTGATGAATCTGAACCCCACTGGGAGCCCTGCCATTTCCTTTAGGCATCTTGAAATTTTGCCTAAAGAACAGACCTGAAGCCAGCAGCCTACTACAATCTGAGGGAGGGAATCTGTGAACTCCTGCCCCCTTCTCATACTAACTGCTACCTGTTGGCAAGAGGAGCAGCATGCTATGAAAAATCACAAGTTTTCCAACAGCTGGTACAATCTTAACAGTGATTTGGGAACAGATGTTTCAGAAAAGGAAACAATGCATGGCAGGAGCAAATCTGCACAAACAATGCAGAACTGGCAGCTTTTTCCATTTGCAGAAATTTGTCTTCAGAACTCTCCAGTCAGCTAAGATTAAGATAATATTTATTGTTAATGATATAGGGGCTCAACCAGGAGACATCTCCCTGACCTGCTGTATCCAAGGAATCAACTGTTCAGTTTAGCAGGTCTCCACTAAACAGACTGGAGTCTGTTCCAGTAGCAGGGACAGAATAGGGGAGCTTTGGGATATGACCTGTGCCTTAAATAGGAAGAGATTTAATATTATCATGATGATTGCAAGAGCTGGGATTTTCCATGAGGGAAAAAAAAGAGTTGCCAGATATCACAAAGCTCACCCTAAAGTCACAAGACCCTAATGTTTCTAATTTTATAAATGGAGATGCCTCATGCTGTTTGGTAATGCATTCCCTGCTTCCCAGCTATGAGAGGAGCATTGATAAGGGCGCCATATTCCTTCCAGAGGGAGCTATGACCAACCTGTCTCAGCTAGAGGGAGACCTATTTTAACATGGGATTGGGAGGAGAGGAAACCAGAACCTTTAAAGATGTTTCAGTCTCCTCTTCAGTCAGTTTTTATATACATGGTTTCCTCTTTCTCAGACAGTTATACCACAAAGTTGCCCTTTTAAATGCACACAACTACATCTCCCAATAATAATGAGGGGGGAAAAATCACATTCCAAAAAAGGGTATGGTGCAACAGTCAGATCTTTGATATAAGCATGAGGTTTCAGTTTGAATGCTTTCCATGTCAGCTCACTGGCATGGCTGCATCTGTGCTTTTGGCTGAGGGAAGCAATTAAGGCCGTAGGCTCAAATAGACATCATTTGTATCTCTCTCAGTCTGTCTGTCATGTGAAATTTTTAAATGCTTTATGCTAATTGCTGGAAAATTTCAGGAAATGCTTTAGGCATCAATGGGCAGAACCCTATTGACATAGATTGCTTCTCCCATACAGAAACAAAATAAGAATGAGGACCAAGGGAAGAGGGGAATGCAAAGTGAAGGAACAGCAGAGATCCACACTGAGTTCTTGATATCTGGGAGAAGTGGGGGGAACACAGCTGCTGTCATGGTATGGAGAAATGAAGGCATCCTTTGGGAGGAATGAGGGGTACATGGAACTCTGGATAAGAGAGAGAGAATGCAAAACACAGAGGTCCTCACATGTGGAGGAGGAGGGTATGTAGAGATTCACATAGCTCCTGGCCTGAGTGCAGGGTGGTGGAGTTGATGGGATTCCTTCAGATCCAGGGGTAGGAAGAATGATACAAAGGGAGTCTGTAGTATGGAATAGAGGGATATGAAACCCCCCTGGTGTACGCAAAGTGCCTAGCCTGCAGAAGTAACAAAAATGCTTGCTTTTTTGAGATTCAGTATTTGATGCTTGCTTATTGGTTCATGCTGGAAGAAGTGGTCTCTTGAGGAAAGAGCAGTAACTCCATGATCTTTGAACAGCTTGACCCTAAGGATTTCAAATACTAGGAAATAGCCCCACCTTCTAATTACAGTTGAAACATTTGAGCATCCATTGTAACGTTTCAGCTTTCAGCACTAAGATGCAGGCTCCTACCACCAGGTGTTCCAGTTTGCCCTTATGCACCATTGCCTATGTCCTGACACTGATACTCATGGTATATGGTGGTAAAATAATGTGCAAAGCAGCTTGGGGAGTGAAAATCTTCAGCAACTCAGAAGTTTGAGGAGAAATCTCTGAAGTACTTGCTGTCAAGCCATGCTCAAATCTGAGTGAATTAGAATTACTCTTTTGCAATTCTAATTAGTCAAGAATCCTTGAGACAAGACATCCATGTGGTTCCCCATTAACAACTATGTTATAGGATCTCTGAATGACAGCTAAATTCCACCCTCTGATTGTGTCAGGGATGAAGCAGAATACTTTTCCAAATTTCCTCTCTCTTTTGATGTTTTCTATAGAGTACCACTGAGATAAATTTATCACAGGCAGATTAATAATAGGTAGCCATTTTAGCTTTTCACCTGTTCATGAAATAAATAATATTCTTATATTTTATTTATATCCTCTTACAATTTTAGTGAAATTCCTGCTTTCTAGTAAGAATTACTGTGGGCCAACCCTTGGTTGGGTTTGAGGACACAAAGAAGGTGTCATTTGCAGATCCCAGCTCCTGTGCAGGGACATTCATTCTAGGCATGATTGCTCAAGCACTGGTAAGAGCAGCATTTAGGGTATTCTAATCTATCCATGCTGACAGCTGCTGTCCTGGTTATGGCCCAAGCTTTCAGCTACTGGGAACCACGAATTCTCTGTGCTGCCCAGTGAAGCTGCTCTTTAGGAGAGGGATAGATTTAATAGGTTTAAGGCCATTTTTCACTATAGAAGTAGGACAAAGCATCCAGCATATAACTAATGATTTGGGCATAACCTGTAGGACCAATAATGAGATATCCTCCCATTTAGAAGTTGGATCTTTCTTTTGTTTCTCAACATACATGATTATGTGTACTCTGACTGGCTAAGCACAGACAGTCAGAAAGCCACAAGCTGAATTGATTCAATCTTTGCAGGTTAGTCTAAGCTTCATAAATTGAACCGTTAAGCAGGTGAACAGACATTCACTTTTGATTCTGGAAATGCAAGCACACACCTGCAGTGGCCCAGGCCAGAAGTTAGGGGGCAGTAGAGCACTTCCCTGGGTGACTTCAGCAAACAGCTTGGGCCAAGATAAGCCCGCACACCCTGGGAGGAAGGGGCCTAGGAGGAGATGCAAAGCATCCCGGGACACTGGGATGCTGAGATTTGACTTGAATCTGGAGGGGATCTGTGACAAAAGTTCAATAAAATGATTTAAGTCTGATATTACATCCATCCAGGTTTATCTTAAACTGGCTTCAGTCATTTTCAAAGCAGTTAAAATGCACTAAACTTCTGGGCTAAGTACAGACAGTCAAAAATCTAAGGTTAGTCTAAGCTGCAAAGATTGAACCAGTAAGCAAATGAACAGACATTCACTTTTGATTCAGGAAATGCAGCCACATGCCTGCAGTGGCTCAGGCCAGAAGCCAGCATGGGCTCTCTTCACTTCCTCTTCCTGCTGCCCCCAAGTTCTCTGGGATTAGGAGTCCAGACTTACAGAAGCAAGACTCAGCAGGGTTGCTCATCACTTCCTCTTCCTGCTTTCAGGTGCCTCTGGAATTTGAAGTTCACAGTCATTGCCAGCACTATGTAAGCAGGGCAAGGCAGGGCAGGGCAGGGCAGCTCCATACTTGGGGGAAGGGAAATTTAACTCCACTCCCTGGCCCCAAGCCCCAGTAGGGGTTTGCCTGGTGGGGGAAGTGAGCCAGCCAGTGAGGCTAGTGAGCTAGCCCTCACTGCTCCAGCTAGGGAGCAGAGGGTCAGGGCCAGCACAGCCTAGGGCTGCAAAATGCTGCGATGCTAAGGGACTCTCATTTAACTTGAACCAGGAAGGGGTCTGGAACACAAGTTTCATAAACCAGTTTGACCTAAATCAATTAAGTCTGATACTACATTCAACCAAGTTTATCTTAAACCAGTTTTAGCCATTTTAAAACTGGTTTATGTGCACTGAATTTCTGTTCTGTTACAAGTTTAAACCAGTTTCTGATCACTTATACCAGTTTCTGTAATTTCTGTCTGTAGCCATTAAGAGCTATCAGATGCATTTCAGTGCTTGTTCAGAGCTAGCTATTCAAATGCTAAAATACGGAGATTAAAAAGAAGAAACCCACCTTCCTTCAGAAATACCCAGGAACATTAACGCATGGCAACATTACAGTACAGTCCTGCTGCTCAAACACCACCACCATCACCCTAATACCCTTTAAGTTACATCCAGCTCTCCACATATTTTTATCTATTTTTAACCTCTGCTTTGTGGTAAATATTTTCTTATTTAGATATTTTATAGCAGGTTGATCAGTATTGGCAGGTAAGCAGTACAGCCTCCCTAATGGCCGTGTGTTATGTACTTCTATTAAGACTGAGCTACAATGGATAACAGCTAAATAGTCTCACTGGGGACAAGGTGGTATAGCAGAGAGCGAGAGAACATGGGTGTAACAGATGGGAAATTAGGACACCTGGGTTCTGTTCTCACCTTTGCTCCTGACTGCCTGATCAGTCTAGAGCAGGCAAATTCCCATTATATTTTCTTGTTTCCCTATTGGATAAATGGGTATAATTATATTTACTTACCTTTGAAAAGTGCTTTCACAGCCATACAAGTGTTAAGCATGATTATTCTAGGAATTCCTAACCCACAGTCAATCTGTCTTCTTATCTTACTGTTAAGTATGGTCTACTACCATCCCTAGGCACCACAAATTCCTCCTTTTGCCCTTCTTATTTATTATTTGATTATGGAAGTGTGCACAATGGGTAGACACCTTCCCCAGTCTATAAGGGTCTTTACTTACAGTCTAAGCAACAGAAAGGAGGAGGCAGAAGAAGGCTAAAAATATGCAGTTCTTTCTCCAGTAATGATCACCTATCCCCACTGGTCCTCTACTTAGCCAGTATCTGATGAAAATTATCTGCTTCATCCAAGATATTAAAATGTGGGGTCCACCAACTAAACTGTCCAGGTTCCATATGACTACATGAAGATTTGGATTTTCACAGGGTGGGTTTTTTTAACGAAAAGAAAGCTGTGACCGCCACTACATTTTAAAAAGGAAATAAATCATAACTACTTAGGTGGCCTACAAAATAATAGCCAAGTGCTTTGAACTCCCATGGTATGTACTCATTAAACTGCTCACATGACTGAGTCCTGCTGTAGTAGCATTGTGTGGCATTGTAGCTAGTTTGATGCTATGCTACAGAGAATAAAGGGAATGCTGAAAAGGACTGAAAGTGCAGGGCACTTTCAATGCACTGTTCTTTATACACAGTGAGCTTATGTATATCACAAAGTACTTAGATCCACTGCATAAAGGAAGAAGTAATTAACATCCTGTCAAAGATGATCCTCCATAAATTCTTAGTGATTCTGGTTGACTTAAGGTTATATTCAGTTATGGTTGATGTGTCTTAACCAAAGTCAGTGAAGCTGCACCAGCTTCCATAAATGTAAACTTGGCCTAGAATGGATTATAATTTTTTGAAGACACACTGAAAAAAGCAAGGAACAAAAGACAAAAACCCATGTTTTTCAGTATGAAAATGACAGTATGTACAGTGATATGTGTCTGTTTTATTTAGAGGAAAGCTAAGTATTCTACTCTAAGTGGCATGAAAGAAAAATGCATCAAAGATGCAAAGAAAGGGAGGACAAGGTCACTTCATAATGTTTTGCACCCTGTTGATGTGAAAGGAAAACTTCCACCCCTTCATAGATAGAAGCGTATGACTTTTTAAAAAGGCAATATGCTTATAGGAAATGTGCTTACAGGGAAATGCAAAAGGCAAGGATTTTTTTAGGATATCTTTTATTGGACCAACTGTGAAGTTGGGATAGAGTAAGATAAGCTTTTGAATGCAAAGCATTCTATGTCCGGTTCTGACTAAGCATGTGCAACTCTATCCCTACTACACAGTTGGTCCAATAGAAGATATCACCCTAAAACAATCTGACCTTTCCCATAATTTCTCAATCATCACAGCTACAACAACACTCTTATACTACTTATAGGGAAACGCTTTAGAATAAAAAATGAATAGGAGTCTCAAATGTTTTGAGTGCTGTAAGACTGTAAGGTCTGATTACACTTCTGCTTACACAGACAAACTCACCCCCTCTGCAGGAGCTTTAAACGGCCCTAGAAGGTCTTTGTGCTGACCTTCTGTGCCAACATTAATTTTATGTTGGCACAGAAGGTCAGCAAAGCTGTTATGTGAAAAAAACAAATCTCACCATGGGCTAAGAAAGGAGATCTTAAAGCAGGGCATCATGTTTTTAGGAAACGTAATCCTTATCTTTCCAACCCAATCATTGTCTTGGAAAGACCATCATTTCCTCAATACAGTGGGCAGAAACTTTTTAGTTCTCAGGCAATAAGACCAATGGTTCTTATACAATCACTGAGATTCATTGATTTCAACAGCTTCCAAAACCTACTAAAGGACAGCTGCAAGGGACACAGAGTCAATAATATGAAGTCATTCTCATTTAACACTACTGGCACACAAATAGCCCCCTTCTCCTCATTTTGGATTTGCTTGTTTTCTTGAGACCCTGCAAAGACAAAAAGGTGAGCGTGGCTGAAATTTGAACATTGGTGACAGAAAACAAAGAGTGATATGGACCAGATAAAGTAATGACTTCCTCCAAGAAGTATCTATAAAGATTGTTGATTCTTGCCCCAAGGAGCTATGCAGGTTAGTAATCAGTTCCTAGAGTCCACAACTTTCCTCAGAATCCTAGTATCAAGAACAATGAAGAATTGGCATCCAAGATAACAGAAAAGATCATAGAAACCCAGGAAGCCTTCTCAAATAGTATAGATTTATTCTACCTCTACATCCACCAAACTAACTAACCTGCATTTCTAAAGCTCATCGGGAAATGCTGGACATCTTAACCCAAAAATTGTGAATTCACTTCTGACTTCTAAAGAAGTCATGAACAACTGGGTCCATTTTTAAGTGGAATAAACAACATATTGTTCAAAGGAATCTTTTCTTCCTCCCCCATCATGCAATAGTATTAACTAATGCTGAAGGAAGCCAACATGGATACATCTGTTCTAGCCAATGTCTAGTGTCAAAACTTCCCTTTCTAAATAAGCATGTAAAGAAGTTAGCCAAAACAAGCAAGCATCTCAAACCGAATCTGACATGCCAGATGTGAAATCAGGTTTTGTATCAGGATGTGGATCTGACACTTAGGCTTCTGGCACAGGTTACACTTAAGGGATGATTAAGCAATTAATCAAGCTTTAAGTTGTTACCTGACCACATGTTAATGCAATTAATGGTATGATAAAACAAGGGATAAGCCACAAAGTTATTACACAAAAAATGCATCATAACTTTGAGGCTAGTTCTTATCACACCATTAAATGAATGTGTGGTCAGGTTGGGGCTCCCCATCATGGGGTGCACCCTGCCATGGCTGGGCGCCCTTTCAGAGGATCCAGGCTCCCAGCTGTGGGAGCTTGCTACTTGTCAGGAACATGATCCTAGGCTCCAGCAATAAGGCATGATGGGATCTGATGCTGGATCCCAGTCATGCCTCCTGCCATACAAGTTTGGCAGAGCAGGAAGTGTGAGTGTGGTGATCCTGCATTAGACCCCATCATGCCTTCACTTGTATGTCTGCCAGAGGCCTAACTGGCAGTGATGAGTGCTCTTTTCCCATCAGTGGGTAGAGGACAGGCATTGAGTCTCATCCTTCTGAAGAGTGGTAGTGTGACAGGATGGCACTCAAGGGCCACCGTGATGCTCCCTAGTGGTCACCTTGATCCTGCCTGGCTGCCACTCCAGCCTCCCAGGATCTCATCCTGCTTCCTTGTCTGCCACACCTTGATGTTAAAGAAATGAGGGAAGGCTGCCCTCAGAGGCATGTAAGCCCAGAGTGCTCTATCCCTCTGCTCTCATTTTTTGGGCCCTACTTGCCTTAAGAGTTAAGGCTGTTTGTAGGCGACACTTTAAAGACAGTTTAAAGTAGGTTAAATGTTTTTTGCACCACTTTAATGGCATTGCAGTTTGCATGAGTTTGCAAATTCGGAAGCTTATTGCACATTAATTCCAGCTGCTGTAGAACATTCAGTGGTATAATGCGCCTTAAATGACTTCAGGACTCAGCAAAATACTTTGGGATGCTGGAAAGTAAAACACCTCCAATGAGTTTTAGTATCCTACCGTACAGCCATGAAGGGAAGCACCGGGCTCTGTGTGGCTCAGGGGGTCTGCAGACAGCCTGGCAGCAGCTGGCCAGAAAGGCAGGCTCCACAGAAGGGGAAAAAAAAAAAAAAAATCGACAAGCCAGATCTTCCTCCCTGTCCCCGTCCCCCGTCCCCCCGTGTCCCCCCCCCCCCCCCCCAAGCCTGCCTGCCTGCCTGAGCTGTGCGGGGGCTTGGTGCTTCCATCTGCAGCTGCAGTGCCCCCCAGGACTGGCCAAGCTAGGTGCCTGTGGGCAGGTGCTGCCTGGGGGGGCCACCACTGCTGTGGAGAGAAGCACCAGCCCTTCCTCCCCCCTGCAGCTCAGGGACCTCTCTGCCTGCCAGCAGCTTGCTCTCCCCTCCCCACCGCTGGAGAGGCAGGTAAGGATCAGGCTCCGACATGGGTGTACATGACACTGGAGCTTACTTCACCCTAAATCGAAGTGGTGTTTTTAAAAAAACAACACTGTTTCAATTTAAGGCGAAGTAAACTACCATGTCATCTACAAGTGGCCTATGTTTGTAGTCTCCTTTGTCCCTACAGCCATAGCCAATCCATGCCTCACAGCTATTATTCTGCCCACAGTTTAGTTATTTTGTAGAGGCCTCAGCCCTCTTGGCTTTAGCCCCCCTTTTTCTGGCTATAGGTTTCCAGCCCTGGCCCAGCTCTCTCAGCCCCTTCTGTGTCTTTGATCTCCAGGCCCATTAGCCCCATCTTGCACCTTGTCTCAGCCCCCGTCTTCCCTGACCCATGGCAAAGCTGCTCTTGGTTCAGTTCAGCTCCACCTGGCATCTCAGACCCTAAAAGTGTTTTACACTGGGTGCCCCTTCAACACCCCTGTGGCCTGCAATCCTCCCCTATCAGCCATACCCTGTCCTCCAGTCTGAAGCTTAAATCACAACACAAATACAAGCCACTGCTTCCCAGCTAAAAACCTACCTAGCTCTGGGTTGTTACCTCACTACAGGCCATCAGCTCCCCTTAGCTCTCTCCTGGCAGCTCCAGGGAGCAGCTCAGGTGCCTACCAGTCTGCCTGCTGTGGGTGTCTCACCGGGAGCTCCTCTCCCTGTAGTCTGCTCTGGCCTGACCTTATGTGTGGAGGTCACACCCACTTTGTCATGTGTTGTTCCAGGCCCCATACAGGGTTTTTTCCTCTTTTAGTATGAGTCAGCCTGCATTCCTTCAGCTATGGCCCCCCACACAGCCCGCTGTGTCTCCTTGAAGTGACAGGAGCCCCCTGAAGTGACAGTCCTCTCTCCTCCCCTTCTATTATACCAGAGTAACAGAATTTGCATCCCCTGTTACAGGTAATATTTAGCATGGTTGGTGATGATACACCTGCAAGAAGTGACAAGGGCAAAATGCTACATTGGTCTGCAGTGGCACATACACCCCCTGAGAGCACTGGTATACCCCCTGACAGGACAGCCAGCACTCCCTGGTTAGACAACAGGCAGGAGGGCGGGGGGGAGCTGGCACTTCCAGGTCAGTGAGATCAGCCCTAACTAAGTGTCTGGCTCAGGAGGCACCAGTCACCCATAGTGGTCTGTGTCCTTCCTGAAGGGATGTAATCCACAAGTACTGATGGGAGTTTTGCCTCCACCCCTCCACCCTTCAGGGATCCTTTTCAACATGCCAGGCAACAGAAACAGTCAGATATCATGGACTCCTGTGTCCAGCAGTTATGCAAATCCCAGCAGCTCCATCTGCCCTTCAGCACACAGAATTGCATGATGTCCACTAAGATGGCCCAGTACTTGCATGATATCAGTTTGGGCATGAAAAACTGAAGCTGAGCCTGAGAAACAAAGGTGAAGCTGGAGGAGATGGGAAAGCATCATAAAGAAAGGTAAGGCAAGTTGTCTAAAAATAAACTGAAAGAAACATACCGTTAAAACCATTACATATATTGGACATAAGAAGTTACCCCTCATTATTTTGCTCAGTCTGCCTGGAGAAGAAAGAATTTTAAGAAAGCAATCAGAACTTATGGGGAAGTGTTGATGTACTCGGAAGATACTTTTTATTCCAGTTGATACTTGAAATATTTCTGTCAAAGTAAACAAGTAGGTTTACTGACCAAAGATAAAATAATGACCTAAAGAGGCAGAGACACATATTCTAAGAAATGTGTAGAATCATAGGCGGCTATTCTATGTTTAATATTAGGAGTGTGCAAAACAGGTCATATTCCATTTGGATTTGGATTCGGCCCGAATCAGGGACAGTGATTCGATTTGTTGATTTAGATCACTGTTCTTGATTTGATTCAGCCGAATCTGAATCTGAAGATTTGATGCTGATTTGGAGAATCAGTGATTCGGCCATAGGTACAGCTTCTAAATGTTTTTTCTATAGATCTCAAGGTATCAAAGGCAGCTCATGAATGCTGCGATGGTGGGGCAGATGAAGCATCTCACAGGAGGGTGGGGGCCCCCCCTGTGCTTGGCAGTGAACCCGGAAGTGGACCTGAAGTACTTCCAGTCCACTTCCAGGTCTGCTGCCAAGCATGTGGGACCCCCCTCCCCTGCACTCCCCCAACTCAGTGATTGGCCAGGAGGGACCCCAAATGTCCCCCCCCCCCCCCCAGACCCAGGAGGCACCAGTCACCGAGCTGGCGGACCCAGAAATGGACTGGAAGTGCTTCTGGTCCACCTCCAGGTCTGTTGCTGAGTGCACTGGGGAGCCCCCCACACTCCTGTGGGATGCTCCATCCACCCCACCATTGCACCATTCATGACCCACCTGCTACCTTGAGGTATGTAGAAAAAACATTTAAAGCTGTGTCTATTTCCAAATCGCCAAATCTTTCTTAATCTCTCCAAATTCATTCAGAGGGTTCCGATAAAGATTAAAGGGTCTCCTGATTTGATTCAGATTCAGAGATTCAGCAACCAAATCAGGCCGACTCTCCACCAAATCGTATAGGGGACTGAAGCTTCGCACAGCCCTACTTAATATGCTGTATCCCTACCTGTCAGTCATCTCTTTTTCTCAAGTTGTGGTGGCAACAGATGATGACTGTTTATTTTACCATGACAAAATATCTAGAAAGTCAATTTGGTATGTGGTAAGTAGGCTGAGGCTCAGTGCAAACAATACTCCCAAGACAAGCAGAAAACCTTTCTTCTATTATGTGTACAGCCCATGTTATGGTTGTACTGGCTGCAGTACTTGACACATAGACAGGGCTCCCCAGAATACATGAGCCACTTCCCTCCAAATCCAATAGAAATGGAAAAGTCTGTCTTCAAATATAGTCAGCAGCTGAGGTAGTTACAGACCCCAGCTCCTTCAAAACGGGTCACATCTTGCAGGAGTACAGCTGTCTTGCGACACCATTCCCATTAACAATTAACAGGAGTTACAGGCAGTTAACAAATGCACAATAGCCCCCATGGAGCTTTGTAATGCATTTTCCAGCTGTTACTAGGCTGAAGCTGTTACATGTCTGAATCAGCATTTAGAGTAATTTCTGCACACAACCATCTGATTCAACTGCAAAAAATTCTAAAAGGAAGATTAGAAAGTGAATGTTTTGCAAGAATCACTTTATAAAGCCTGTTTAAATTATTATAAGCCTCTACCAAAGGTCAGTGGCTTCTGAAGTCATATAATTATATCTGCAAATCAGCTTTATGTTTGCAGTGATGTTAGCAGTGATGTTCTCTGATGCAAGCAGCCCAAAGCTAAAAGGCTCTCATCCTGAAAGCTAAGGATCTGGCTAAAGGATCACAATTGTTCAGTTAAAAATAGAAAAGGAACACATATATTTCACTTCAGCAGACGCAGGAAATTAATTGGCAGTTTAGTAAATATATTGTGCCAAAGTTTATGAGGAAACCACAAGTTATTAGTATTCCCAAAACAATAGAAATAGTCTTTTTGAAACGTTTATCTTCCCTGGTAAACAGTTCATTGTGGGAATTCATTTTTTAAACAATCTTTGCATTATATAGGAAAATTACATACATTTAAATAGCCCAAAACATATGAAGCCATTTATAAGTCTCAGACAGATGTTCATCATTACGCAGATATGAAGCCCATTTGAGATTATTACTGCTGTTGATGTTATATTGGGCGCATGGTAGCACCAACTGAGACCAGGGTGATAGGTACAGGACTTATACCGTTCCTAAAGAGCTTGCAATCTGAATGCACCAAAGATTAAAGAAAGAAAATAGTTACCTCTGTTACAATGGTGAAGGCTTCAAGGTATGAAAAGGTTCAGTGACATGCCCAAGGCCAGAGAAGAAATCTGTGGCAGGGTCCTTCATTGAACCCTGCAGTCTGAGGTCAGAACCTTAACCCCAGACCATCCTGCCTTTCAGGATATATGAGATGTATAAAACGAACTGGGCTCAGTTTTGACATGCTCCAGAACTCTGTCCCATAGGCCATCTGTAAAGTGAGGAATAAGCTGAACTGCAGACTAGAAGGATGTAGCAATGGGCTTGCTCTGCCTTCCACATCATGGAACAGTGTGAGAAATACCATCTCTCTTGGCAGAATGCTTCCTCCCGATTTGGTAGGACAACATGCCCTGACCACAAGACTGGGCCTTCAAAGGTTTGATTAAATGAATGTTTATTAATTTAAAAAGTCATCAGTGTTACCCAAATGCAACTCATTCTAAGGTAAAAAAAAAAAAAAATCAAATCATACAATTAGAAAAAGTAACATAGGAGCTCCACTTACATAAATAAAGCTATCTTTCCTCACATAACTCCAACACAAAACTTGCATATGTTCCCCAAGGCCTGAAGTTTCAAAGAAGGCTCACAATCAGTTGTTAGGATTAGACTTTCAGAAATGTGCATGGTACCAAGCTCTTTTGAAAACTCAGCCATTTATTTCAGTGCTAAATGGAAACTGATCTCCTTTGAAAACATGCCCCACTTGTGGACTGTTGAGCATTTGAAAATCTGAACCCAAGTGCTTTTGAAAATGGTGAACTTTAATACTACAGCGAACACAGGCTGACTTGACAGTCCAAACACTTCCAGAAGCAGCTGTTGACAATCAGTTGGTCAATACTTGAAGTATTTAACACTCATTAAGGTTCAGATTTTGTATGCTACCCACCCTTAGACAACATCAATTTTGTGTCATCTTGCACTAAAATCAAATGTTCCCATTTTTCTTATATCTAATACTTTTGTGCTGAGTTTTCATTTCTTCAGTACCTTGGTCTTTTAGAGCTGCAAAAGTAGGTATTCGGTTCTGCCAAATCATAACAGTAGATTCTTAATTTTGACAGGTTTAAATGATTACACAAATGTAATCAAATTGCACTGTTATATAGCCTAATACTAATATTAGGATTAGGCAGCAGTGACCAAACTGGGATGCATGATGGTACTCATAGGTATATCATCCAAAGGAAAGCCACTCACATGATCAAAGGCCAAGAGAGCAAACCTTATGAGGAGAGGCTGAGGGACATGGGACTCTTCAGCCTAGAGAAAAGAAGGCTCAGGGGGGACTTGGTGGCAGGCTATTGGTATATAAGGGGTGCAAACCAGGCTCTGGGAGGACAGTTGGTCACCAGGGCTCCCCAAGGGATAACAAGGTCTAACAGCAACAGACTTCTGGAAGACCAATTTAAACCAGACATTAGGAAAAGCTTCTTTACAGTCCAAGTGTCCAGGGTCTGGAACAGACTCCCAACAGAGGTGGTGCAAGCACCTACTCTGGACCCATTCAAAAAGCATTTGAATGCTTCTCTTGCTGGGATCATTTCACCCCAGGAGACTTCCTGCCATGGCAGGGGGGCTGGACTCAATGATCTCACGAGGTCCCTACCAGTCCCCAGTATCTATGAAATCATAGATTCATAGAATCATAGAAAAAGAGGTTTGGAAAGGACCTCAGAAGGCTGTCTGGTCTGAACCCCTGCTCAAAGCACAACCATCCCCAACTAGATCATTCCAGCCTAGCCTACCCAGGTCTTAAAAACCTCCAAGCATGGAGATTCCACAACCTCTCTGGGTAGCTTGTTTCAGCCTCCTAATGAGAAACTTCTTTCTAATATCTAACCTAAGCTTCCCTTGCTGCAATTTAAGACCATTGCTCCTTGTTCTGTCATCTGCTACCACTGACAACAGTCTAGCTCCATCCTCTTTGGAACCACCCCTCAGGTAGCTGAAAGGTGCTATTAAATCCCACCTCAGTCTTCTCTGCTCCTGACTAAGTGAGGCTAGTTTCCTCAGCATAGAGGGGAATAATCACTTCCCTTGATCTGCTGGCAACACACAGCCCAGTCTGTTGTTAGCATTCTTTACAACAAAGGTACACTGTTGGCTCATATTCAACTTATTGTCCACTGTAAACCCTATGTCCTTTTCTGTAGACTAGTAAGTCCCCAGCCTGCTTAGGCAGTCAGTTTCCAGCCTGTACTAGTACATGGGATTGTTCTGTCCTAAGCACAGGACCTCGCACCTTATTGAACTTCAAGATCTCTTTTGATCCAGTCCTCAAGTTTATACAGAACTCTCTGAATCCTAGCCCTAACCTCCAGCATATCTACTGCTTCCTCCAGCTTGGTGTTATCTGCAGACTTGCTGAGGGCACACTCTATGCCATCTTCCAGGTTGTTGATGAAGACACTGAACAAAACCAGCCCCAGGACTGACTCCTGGGGCACACCACTTGAGACCAGCTGCCAACTAGACATCAAACCTATTGAGTCCAATGATCCAACCAGTTTTCTCTCTTTTCTATCTTTCTGCCTTACAGTCCATTCATCCAACCTCTACTTCCTTAGCTTGTTTGCAAGAATGTTGTGGGAGATTACACCAAAAGACTTGCTAAAGTCAAGGTATATCTTATCCACTGTTCATGTCCACTGCTGTCCCCCAGAGAGCCAGTCATCTCATCCTAGAAAGAAGCCAGGTTGGTCAGGCATGACTTGTCCTTAGTAAATCCATGCTGACTATTCCTAATCAACTTTTTCTCCAAGTGCTTAGGATTCCTTAAGGACCTGCTCCATGATTTGTCCAGCAACTGAAGAAAGGTTACTGGTCTCTAGTTCCCCAGACCCTCCTTTTTCCCTTTCTATGTTTGCTGTTTTCCAATCATCCAGGATCTCTCCTGTGAAGACTGAGATTAAAAAAGGCATTGAGTACTTCAGCATTTTTTTCATCCTCTGTCATGAGGTTACCTCTCCCATTCAGTAAGGGATCTATACTGTCCCTGATCTTCTTCTTGTTGCAAACATACTTGTAGAAACCCTTCTTGTTAACCTTCACATCCCTTGCTAGGTGCAACTCAGATTGCTCTTTAGCCTTCCCAATTTCCTCCCTGCAGTCCTAAGCAATAGAGGTGTGTGAAATTTTGCTGGGTGTTTTGTTTTGAACCTGTTTTGATGTTTCAAGCTCAAAACAGTGAAATGGAAATAAAACAAAAGGCTTTGAAACAGCTTTGAAATGAAACGAGGACACTCAAAATGTTTCAAAAGTTTTGAAACATTACGAGTTTCAAAGCCAGGCTTGCTTAGGTTCAGCACCGGTCCCAGGCGGCAGCGTGGAGATTTCATAGACATTAGGGCTGGAAGGGACCTCAGAAGATCATCAAGTCCAGCCCCCCACCTGAAGGCAGGAAGTCAGCTGGGGCCATAGGATCCCAGCAAGATAAGCATCCAATTTTGTCTTGAAGGTGTTCAATGTAGGTGCTTGAACCACCTCCAGTGGCAGGCTATTCCAGACCTTGGGGGCTCGGACAGTAAAGAAATTCTTCCTTATGTCCAGCCTGAAATGGTCTTGCAGTAGTTTATAACTGTTCGACCTCGTCATCCCTTGGGGCGCTCTGGTGAACTAACGTTCCCCCAGATCCTGGTGGTCACCCCTGATAAACTTATAGGTGGCCATCAGATCACCTCTGAGCCTGCACTTTTCCAAGCTAAAGAGCCCCATAGCTCTCAGCCTGTCGTCGTAAGTTCTCTTTTCCTGACCTCTGATCATGCACGTGCGTGGCTCTTCTCTGGACTCTCTCAAGCTTCTCCACATCCTTTTCGAATTGTGGGGCCCAAAACTGGACACAGTACTTCAGGGGGCCTGCACCCCTGGGAGAGCTGCAGGGCTGTGCCAGACTCCTCCCGGGTGTGCGAGTCCCTGGATCTGCACTCTGGATGAGAAGAGGCTGTCTCTGCCACTGGGACTGGCAGCAGCATCAGTCTTCCCTGGTGCTGGGTGCGGGCTGCACCCAGCGTTGGTTCCAGGTGGCAGAGGCAGCCTCCTCTCATCTGGCATGCAGATCTGGGGACCTGCACCCCTGGGAGGGCTCTGGGGCTGTGCCAGACTCCTTCCAGGGGTACAGGCCCCTAGATCTGCACACCAGATGAGAGAAAAGCTTTGGAAAAGATTCAGAGATTCGGGCAGTCCCCACTCATTGCCATAGGGAGCTGGACCTGGACTCCATGCTGGTAAGTAGGGGGCAGAAAAGGGGGGCTGGAGGAGGTGACCATGGGGGAACCTCTGCCAGGCCCCATTCCCTGCCTGCTCCCCGAGCCCTCCTGAGCACCCCCCAATCCCCGCCCACTCTTCCAGCCCCACCCCTATGGCTGCCCCACCTGGCCCCAGCTCCTGGCTCTTAAAAATAAATAAATAAATAAAAGCCCATAGTCACCAGCTGCTGCCAGGTATGGGGCAATCCCCTGTACTGCATGGGGGGCTCTGCAATGAGCCCCTATCATCCACGCACTCTCCCACCCCCCCCGCAACATCATAGCTGCCTTTCCCGGCCCCAGCATCCTGGCTTTTTAAAAAACAAACAAACCCACACTTACTGGCTCCTGGGGCTTCTAGGGGCTCATGGCAGAGCCCCCCACGCAGCACAGGGTAGTGGGGTAGTAGAAATGAAACAAAATGATTAAATGAAACACTTTCCCTCTGAAACAGTGAAACAGAAGTCAAAATGAAATAGTGCTGTTTTACACAGCCCTACTGAGCAACTCTTACAGTCCTTCCTAGTCATTTGTCTAAATTTCCAGTTCTTATTAGCTTCCTTTTTGTGTTTTAGCAAACTGAAGTGTTTCCTGCTAAGCCAAGCTGGTCTTCTGCCATACTTGCTAGTCCCCCTGCACATCAGGATGATTTGTTCCTGCACCCAATTACAACCAACTCTCCTGGACTTCTTTCACGCTTCAGACTGGCCTCCCAGGTGATCCTGCCCATCAGTTCCTGAGTGAGTGGAAGTCTGTTTTCCTGAACTCCAGGGTCCTTACTCTGATGTTCTGCTTTCTTCTTTTCCTCAGTATCCTGAACTCAATCATCTCGTGGTCACTGCTGCCCAAGTTCTACATTCCCCACCAATTCTTCCCTGTTTGTGAGCAGCAGATCAAGACCATGGCCCCGAGTTGGCCTCCACAACACTTGCACCAGGAAGTTGACCCCAATACTCTGCAAAAACTTCCTGGATTGCCTGCATACTGCTGTATTGCCCTCCCAACAGACATCAGGGTGATGAAGTCCCCTGTGAGAAGCAGGGTCTGTGATCAGGAAAACTTCCACTAGCTGTTTAAAGAAAACCTCATCCACCACTTCCTCCTGGTCTCGTGGTCTATAGCAGACGCCCACCACAGCATCACCCTTGTTGTTCTTCTCTCTGACCCTAACCCAGAGACTTTCAATACCCCTGTCTCCAGTTTCACACTGCAGCACTGAGCAATCATACAGATCTTTTACATAAAGAGCAACTCCTCCTCCTCTTCTCCCCTGTCTGTCCTTCCTGAACAGTTTGTCCCCATCCATGATAGTGCTCCAGTCATGTGAGCTATTTCACCAAGTCTCTGCTATTTCAATCATGTCATATTTCCATGACTGTCTGAGGACTTACAATTCTTCCTGTTCATTTCCCAGGCTCCGTGCATCCATGTCCAGACTCCTGAGGTAACTATCCCACTGCCCTACATTCTCAGAAGGAATGTAAAGGCCTCTCCCTGTTGCTCCCTCTTGCTTGTGGAGTGACCCATCCAGGGTGCAAAAATCTGAGCAGTATGTATGGAGATTCTGGGCTGCCCACACACCAGTGTCCCCCTCAGTCTTTCTGGTTTAATTCAAAAGAAAGGCAGGTGCCAGTATGCTTGACACCAGCTTGGATGCAGAAGCTCCTAGAACAAAGGAGGTAATCCATTCATCCATCTACCAAGGCTCCTCACCTAGACTGGTTGCCAACCAGAGTTAAAGAAACCAGTCTACTCTATCATGAAGTGGACCTCATTTCTTGGACCTTTTCTCTCCTACAACTAGGGCTAACACTAGTACCCCTCTTTAAAGTGCTCCTATCCCGAAGTCATGGGCACCCTAGAGGTTGCCAGATTATTTAACTGCCACTCAGCAGTGGATGTTAACAGTTACAGGTAGTACTGTCTACTTTAAATTAAGGTAGCAAGTGAACATGACCCGACTGGTGTGGTACTAGACTATAAGAAATGGCTGCATATGCCAGGAAAGAATGTGGGCCAGATCAGTAGATAACAAACATATGTCCTACGGGACATTTAAGTATCTGCAGGGCCAAAAGAGTCTATATGATCAGGCATACAAATAAGCTTAAATATTCAGGGAGGGTCATAAGTCAGGGTCACAAGCTATGTGGAGTAGATCTAGGCCCTAGGATCTGCGAGAGAGCCCTCTGGCAGCTGCATAGCTTTTACTCCACTCAGGATCCTTGGTCTCCCCTCTGTTCTCTCTCCTGCCACACCTTGTTGGAATTGATTCACTTGGGAAACAGGAAGCTGCCCGGGACCCCCAAACGTCTGCTGGTCTGCTGTTGATTAGCACACTAACAACACTGGACCTTATGGGTCCAGTTTGTGGTCTCTGACCTCCCCTCTAACCATGTCCTTGCCTTGCATATGTTACCAGTTAATGTCCAATCAGGCCTTGACTTCTGTCTAGCCACTAGCTTAGTACAGCAGGCACTCAGACCCAGTCCAAAACTCAGTTTAATGGACATACAGCCCTGGTTCAGTAGCTTGGTTGGGTGAGCCTTTGGCCCCAGTTCAGTGTCTCCATGTGACAGGCATTCGGCCACAGTCTATCCCCAGCCACATTTCAGTCCCGTGTCCTTAAGAGTCTCAACCAGCTTTCAGCCTCTCCATTCAATATAGGGCTCTCCCTGCACTCTGTGTCTTTAAGACCATCTGCTGGCCTTTAGAACCCAGTCCCTGCTTCTTGGGTCCTAGTTTCCCCCTCGCTCACCCCAGATACATTCCTTGCCAGTTTCAAAAGAGTGCTTACAGGCTCCAGATCTGCTCACAGCATCCCCAAACTCTGTTCACAGGCACCCCAAAATGGGACCTTCTCCACCCCTCAGTCCTAAACCCAGTTCTCCAAAATTAACTCTAAGCAAAAAGGCAAGCTCCCCCCCAGCTAAACAGAAAGTATCAGCCCTCTGGCAACAGAACAAAAATCAAACTCCTCACAAGCCCCAGATTCTCACTTGATGTTCTAGACAGCCATCCAGTCTCATTCAGTCTCTGAGCCTCAATTCCCCTGTACACAGAGCAGCTTTCCCCTCCTGGCGAGTCTCAACCTGCTTAAATCTTCATGAAGTTCACTCCTGGGTCACTGTGCCTTCTGCAGGTGCTCTCCATTAGGTCTGCAGGCTAGCCTTGCTGGAGCAGCAGCTTCTCTCTCCTCCACTCTGAGTCCAGTCCCAGGGGCTATCACTGACCCCTCAGCACTGCCCCGCCAGGTGCTCTGGATGTGCCCCAGTTCTTTGCTGTTCAGTCTCCCCAGTCCCCTGTTAAGCAGTTCCTAGACATTGAGGTTCCCTGTCTGTTGACCACCCTGTAGTAACAAGGTGTTCTTGAGCCCTTGTTACCCTATAGGAATCCTTGTTTAAAGAAATGTTATTAGACACAGCCTTATTGGCATCAAGAACACAATGGAAGTTTTCCTTTTTACAAAATCTTCCTCCTTGTGATGAGAACTAAAGAAAGATTCATGATTATTTCCCACGGATGTGTGATAACAAGAAGAGAAAATTCTTTGTTTTCAGTAGTGGAAACAAGGAAATAAAGATCTACATGGATAAATTCTTAAGGCAACTCTTCATTCTGTATCCAAAGCTAACATAAAATGGGAATAAAGATAGTTTCACAAGGTAGATGTGATTCTACAATAACTCCAAACTACCATATTATAGTCTATTTGGTCTGTTTTGGAATTTGTACATAAATAACACACCAATGATTTTTCTTCTTGAGCTCTTGGATACAAAGATAATACTGGTAAACAAACTTATGCAATTTGCATGTTTTTTTATGTAGTGACACAGCCCAAACAAAGGATGTGAACTCATAGTAAAAAGTGAGACTGATATGACTCCTTTCTTAATTAATCTTTTTGTGTGGGCGTTGGGAGAGAGGTTCCAGATGTTAAATCTCATGAATGTGGCAACACCTAGGTGTAGTGTGTAAATGATAAAAATGTGGACTTAGCCCAACAAAAGGGAAAAAAAAACACATAGGCAAATCAAAAGTTTGTGCTATCTTGTGTTCAGAAAAAAAAGGTTGGAGAGATAGCAGGTTAGGTATTAATAACTTCAGTGTGATTCTCCTCTTCCTAGTACTGATATCAATCAGGAGTAATTCCAGTGAAGTCAATGGAGTTATAATGATATAGGACTACTAGTATGAGTGGAGAAAGAGGCAAGTGGCTGCCAAACAATAAATAAGAGTTGCCTTAATTTTTCAGAAGGATGGTTGTAGAAATCATACAATTTTTTCCTAAAAAATCCCTTTTATTGCAATCCATGCCATGTCACTCTGAGGACACATTCATCCACCATTACAGAGCCTCATTAAGAGTACTGTGTAAAAGTAATGCACTGCTTAAAAATTAAATTAGTGAAGCCAGTCACTGCTGTAAGTGCTGCCTGCAGTCGTCTATTTTTAATATTAGTGTCGTTGCAATTAATGATGACTCTTCTTGAGGGTCATTCTGGGAGTTTGGATTAACTTGACCAATTTAAAGTGACATAAATTAGTACCGCATATTACATTTTGATTGGTGTTACTTTGTCTCACAGATGTTTCTCTTGGCACTAGTCAAGCCACTTACCCTTTTCAGCCTACTAAGATGCTCATTTTTAACATACTACAAATGCTTAAGGTCTTTTATGCATCACAAACCACTCAACATGCAATGAAAATAACACCTGCTTCAGAATGTCAGGTCGTAGGGTCAAATTTAGCTATGTTACATTCAGATGATCTCCCACAGCTTCACTGCATCTGATGGAATATGGGTCCCAGTTAATAGCTATTACCATGCTCCTTGAATGACTGAGACATGTACTCAGCTTCAAACATATGGGAAACTTCAGCTAATTCCATGGTAAAACTCATATGATGATAGTTAAATGGATGTTAAAGTGATTTTAGGTCTGGAGCTGTACCAAATACCTGCTCTTTCATACCTCTTGCATTCCTGAATAACTGGATATAGTAAGTACATGCTACTTCTGTCCACCCAGCATGCACGTATGAGCAGGAAAAAGTGAGGTTTAGTGTGGTGTTTATTAAAGTTCATAGTTCTAAGTTCTTTTACAAACTATGACTCATCCTCTAAACCAACTTTTATTACAGACATCAACCAGGTCAAATGGTAAAATGTATAATGCAAAACAACTGTTTGATTTTTACTGAGCCTCATATCACCAAGAAAAAATGACAGCTTTTTACACAACAGTGTATTAAATATCTCACAATTCCTTCTGCTGCCGAAATCCATAGCAGAGCACATATTGACTTCAAGGCCAGAGATAGTTTTAGTTCTGGAGGGGAGGGGGAAATCACCTTGAATATGTAAAAGTGAACAAATCCTATTTTAAGAGTTCCCTTACTGTTAGATTATAATCTACCATCCAGCTAATTTTAAAGCCATATTACATACCCAATTGGCCACAGGAATGTGGCACCACCCCTCCCCCCTTCCACACTCCAGAATGGAGCTTCAGCACTGTCCCTTCCTGCCCCCAACACACCAGAATTGGGTCCAAAGGGCCTGGCACTATCCCCTCCCATCCCTGCACACCAGGATTGGGCCTAGGGCCTGGCGCCACCCTTGCCTAGCCCTTTGTGCTGGGATCAAGGCTATCCATACCAGTGCTACCATTCTCCCACTGCCGAATTTCTGGACCTATGGGGAACTCCACGGGCCAGATGACATGGTACCATGAATTGGATCTTGCCCATGGGCTGGGATGTTGATCACCCCTGTTCTAGAGCGTTCCAGATGGAAATGAAACTACTAATGCAACTTCAGGTATAAAAACAGTTTATGCCAGCAAAGCTACTTTGTTGACCAGTCATTAATCCACTGAAGTCAGTGCAAAAACTCTCATTGGCTTCCACGAAAACAAGAACAAGCCATTAGGCTCTGATACTATCTCAACAAGGGCAGGTCACAACCACAAAGAGGAAATATGATAAAAAATTGCCTCCACCACTTTATCGTCTCCCATGCACGTGCTGTTTACATCCTGTACACGTTGTAATAAGTCAGTTATTAAAAGAGATTGCTAAACAAGCCTGACTAATCAAAGGAGAGACTATCAAGAGTTCCCCCAAATATTCAGCTGCATCTCCATCATTAGCATATGCTCCATTAGAAGTAACTTGGCACTATTCATAGCAAAATGACACGTTACCACAATTACTGCACATCAAATTCCTTCATCAGTTAGTATTGTTTTAAGAGTCGTCATCATGCTTTGCTAAAACAGCAGTTTGCTGCTGTAGCCCTAAGAAACCTTTAAAACTAATCCTGTTGGAGATAGTTATGAATGCATTTCACACAGCATTGTATTAGAAATACTGAATGTTCATAGACTATATATATGTAGGCTATGAACATTCAGTATTGCAAAACCATTACAGGCTCAGCTGTAGAACTGTACGCAGGATTGGTTGTAATACTGTTCTCCAATATCCAAGTCAACATAATTCACTCAGTCATTACATGCATTCAGAAGAGTGTACTTCCTGATAGCTAATGTACAGTTTGGTTCTTGAAACTGAATAACTGTGATGTGCCTTATTAAGACTGTGTGACCTGCTATGATGTTGAAATAATAAATGAATGCTTAGAGAAGGAATGGGTAAAACAGTTTGGCTGGTTGAAACAAATAGTGACTTGAACTTCTAAGTTACACCTCAGATGGAAGCCAACTTCTTGAGGTACAACAATGTTTGGTTAGTCATTGTTCCCTAGCAATTCTGCTTTACTTCTTTCCAGCTCTGTGCCTTCTGGTTCAAGCTTGGACTGGAAAATGAAAGCTGAATGAGAAAGGCTATGTACACATAATGGGATCCTAGCTCTTATTATGTTGCTGCAGTAGCTTTACCCCCTGTGCAACAGCTGATGATCTTCTTGCTCAAAAAGAAGCTATACCTACCTCACTGCTTTTACTATGGGACTATTTCGTGCCTCGCAGGGACTTGGTGATTTATTGTAAGAGAACTCTTACAATAAAGAGAACTCCTACTGACATTAAGAGCAGCCTAGCTAAGTCTTCATGCAGCGCTCAGAATCCCTGACCAAAGACCCTATGGAATAATGCCAGAGGGAACTATGGAACCTCTTAAAGATGATACCCTGGAAACACAGGAAAGGATTGATGATTCCACTCCTGGAGAACAGAGGCCAGGTACCCTTTAACTATTACCCATGATCAGTGCTACCCTGTCCTACCTTCTGTCACAAAAGCTAAGGGTATGAATTCAGAAATTGTTTTTACTGTGAAGGAGAGTATTTCACATACAATGAGAATATGATCCTTGATGACGCACCATGCAAACAGTTTTACCCTCAAACGAGTGAAGTCACTTTCTGTAAACAGGGCTCTTAGAGCAAACATGCGAGTTCATGGCTTGCCAAGTAAAGCCATTTCCAAATTGTCTCCAGTGAGAGAGTATTAAGGGGAAAAAAGAATAAGTTGAGCAACTTCTCCAGTCATGTTTCTCTTTAATTCCAATTTAAAGCTGGCCCAAATGACAAAGAAGAATTGTGTGGAATGTAGGATTTACAGCTGTAAGGAACATCATGTAAATCATGGATAAGCTCATCGACCAATGTTGGGGAAATTAAACTATTCTTAGTCTTTCAGAAATAGACAAAGGTCATAAGACAGCCCATCTGCATGGCTAAAAATGTATTCAGGTATATTGAAATGAACACACAGATACAAATGAGCAGAATATTCATACGGGATTATGAAAACCACATTAGAATACTTATTACTTATGTAAAGAGGAAATGCAAAATAGACACAAAATTTGACGTGTTTGTCTATATCCTCAGCTGATACAGCTTTACTTCCTTCAGCAGAATTACATATGTACACAAGCTTAAAATCTGATGGACTACACTTGAGTTTCTGGGAGTAAAGAAACTCAGTAGGTGCTGGCTGAATAGGGCCTTTACGATTTGCCCCAAAAGACCTGCATCTGTAACTGGATTCTGATGCCTACAATGAGTTTTAATAAGGCATGAGATAAATCATAGCTCATATGATTACAAGGGTCTTTGGATAAATGTGATATATTTTATTAGACCAACTAAATGGTTGGAAAAATTGTTCTTTGCAAGCTTTCAGGCACAAACACTTTTCTTTAGGCATCAGGAAAGTCTGCTGTTGTTTTGTGGTCTCCTGGATAGAATAGAAGCCAATATACAAAATGCAAGTCTGTGAAAATGTAAATGCATGGTGGTGAGGATCAAAGGCCATGGGAAACAATAGGTGTGAGACAAGTAGGTGGGGGTGGGGAAAGTGACTATTTAGTTAATCTAATAAAATATATCACATTTACCCAAAGAACCTTGTCTGCCTATGTCCTTAGACCAGCAGTTCCCAACCTCGGGCCATGACCCAAATGAGGGTCACAGTGGTAATGCCGGTGGCACTGCACACAAAGAATGAGCCACACTGTATGCTGGGAGCTCCCCTGCCCCTGGGCCACCGCCGCACTCTGCTCCCAGTAGTGGGTTGTGGCAAAAAAGGTTGGAAACCACTGCCTTAAATCAACACAGCTACAACCAGCACCCCCTGAACTCATATAATGGAAGTTAAATGGGTGTTTAAGTGTTTTCAGGATTGGAGCCATAGCAAATACCAAATAAGGTATGAGGTAAAGCTGTCTGAAAATGTAGTTTCCATCCTCTGAGGAATGTGACTTTTATTTTCATCATTAATTGGTCTGAAAATTCAGATGCCCACATTTTCTGAAGAGAATACAAGAGACCCTCATCATTCACAGGGGATACATTCTAGAGATCCCTGAGAATAGGGAAACCCATGAATACTGTACTGCATTCATGAACATCATCTGTGTTCATGAACGTCACATGCCTTCAGTGGCTGGGGAAGCACAGCTGTGCTGGCAACGGTGGGAGCATGGCGGCAGCAAAGGGAACGCAGTGGCAGGAGTGTGGTGGTGGGAGCCCAGTGGCAGTAAGCATGGAGCTCCTGCAGATGCCGCCAGCATTGTAACAAAGCGTCATCACGCTGCACCGTGAATTTTCGAAACTGCGAATGCCAAATCCGCGAATAGCAAGGGTTTTCTATAGAAATTTGAGAACAGGATTGCTCTGACATTTTTGGAACTAAATGTTTTAGCTTTCTCAAAATAGAAATGTGAAAAATGAATACAGAAGGATTTAATTCCTAATCTCAGCTCCGAGAAAAGCTGTCCATTCAGTTCCGTGGAAGCTCTCGAAAGTGTCATTCAACATTTGCACGTTTCTCAGCTGGGTCCATTCAAGCAAATTGAAATGTTTTATTTTGACTCACTGAAACTCACTGAATAATGAATTACTTGTGTCTGAGCTGCCATAACCACATGAGAGTTGTAATTCGGTGCTCCATGACCAATTGTATTTTATGAGTCAGGATTTCAGGATGGACTTGCATCTTTCTTTGTACATGTTGACCCTGGGACACCTAGTCCCAGATGTAGTAGAGCAGAGTCCAACCAAAATATAAATTCCAGTGCATCATGGGTAATGAATTTCAGTCAGAAACCCTTACCTATAGAAGAGAAGGGAGTCATGATGTAATTAAATAACCCCTCTTACGGGCCCAGCAGTAGTCCAGGTGGGCAGAAACTTCTGGCAAACTGACCTGAAACAAAATACTTTGATTTGGTTTTGGAAAAACAAAAATATTTATATTGGGATCAACCAGACCTAAAATGTGATAACGATTTTCTCAACAGAAATGTTCTGTTCCTGTGGGAAATTTTGTTTTTGTCAACATTATATTTTCCTTAAAAAACAAAACAGAGACATATGTGTGCACTCACTCACACACAAACACAATGACAAAAGTTTCCCAACCAACTCTAGACTGAAGAAATAGTTGTAATTCTGTAATGAATTTGGATACTTGCAAAAAGCTGTGTAAATCAGCAGTTGATCTACCATTGTTTAATGAGAAGATAAGATAAACAAAAAAAAATTTTTAAACCCACACCATCAACAACTTACTAAATTCTTTTTAAAATTTCACATTGCCCTTTAAAGAAACAATCTGAATTTAGTTGGTTATGTACCCAATCTAAAATCCTTTGGGAGCCTTTCCATTGTTCTCAAAGGACTTTCAATAAGGCTATTTTAGAGGAATTTTAGCATCTAGATTCATGTTTTTCAAAACATTTTTCAACTACTCATAGTGAATTCCCTCAGTGCCCTTCATGTCCAGATTTCAGTCACATTGTGTGGCACACAACTTTTAACAGCACAAGGTCAACGTGCTAAACGTGAAGCAACATCAGTCTGAAGAACAGCAGGGAACAGTTTTTAGAATCGTTACAGGGATGGCATTATCCAGTAAGCTGGACACTAGACTGTGATACTGGGACCTGTTTTCTGATTGTCACTGATAAGGTGTCATTTCCACTCCCACCATATGGCTCATCTTGCGTAGACTATAACGTCCTTAATTTAGGAATGCTCTTTCAGTATGTCTTACAACTTACAGTAAATGCCTAGTAAATGGACCCCAAACTTCAGCCTTGTGGCGTGTACATGGTACAATAATTTTAAGAATAATGGCATTTGCAAACTCTCAGTTACGTTCAAATTCAAGACCGCCTGTTCCTTTTGACCATATTCCAGAAACCAATTAGCATGATGTTCTATTCATATGAATACTTGATGAAAGTGAATTTTGAGCCAGTAACTGAAATTTATTTAGAATTACAAAATTATTTTTGAAAAATGTTAAACCAATAAACAAAGAACAAAAGAAAGTGAATTCAAAAATCAAATAGACTGAGTCCTCACTGCGAATACCTCACAAACTATCTTGAGGCTAACTTTTGTTCATGTAAACTATTTACCAAACAGTTTTAAATTATTAATACATTTCTAATATGGTGCAAACAGTAAGAGAGAGAGAGTTAAATTTGCCAGATCACATTTAAAATTAATAATTTAAATCAGCACCAACAGCCCGTGAATATTATTTTTCTTTGCTCAAAAATTTTGTAAATGTATTTGTTTGTTTTGGTATGGAAAATTTGAGTTAAATATTTGATCTTCTATCCAGTGAACTCTATAGAGGAAAAGAAGCCTCAAATGTAAATTTAAGACCTAATCTAATGGCCATAGCATCAATGGAAAAACACACTTTGGTTGAGTAGATCCCTTCCTTCCAAATTTATACAGGTATCAGTCCAGTTGACTCAACTGTGTATCTGAGAGTGTAAGATTTCTAAGTTTTTCAGCTTCTAAGACAGTGAAAAGATATATGGAGTGTCATCAGCCTTGGCTATGATTTGTATCTGTTGGTTAGTTTGTTTGCTGTAGCAATTTGTATGCAGCTACTAACAAAAAGTGCAAACTGTTCCTGAAGTGGCATCCAGACAACAGCAGAGGTCAAAAATTATTGGCGGATATGATGGCTGTGCATAAAGCATCACTGCAAAAGAAGGTGCAAAAATGACAGAAAAACAACCCAATGTAGCATTTGGCAAGACAGTTTTCAAAAAGGACAAAGGAAGAAAGGAATTCATCTTGGTAAGAACATGATGCGAGAAGAATTTAAAATAAATATCCATAAACTAAACTGTGATTACAAAATTTGGACCTTGGGAAATAACCTGTTTTAGAACCAAAGGGCTTTAGAACATGACTTTCTGCTAAAATTTAAAGTCAGGATTTACAAATCAGTCATATAAATCAGTCCATTTTTATTAATAAAGCAGATATTTATATCCAAAGTATGAAGTAGTGACTTTCAAACCAGCTGTATGACTTATAAGTCAGTAATACTACTTATAAATCAGGTACGTGAACTATCCATCATTTCCTACACTTATAAATCAGTCTCACTCACAAAGCAGTTGCCTGACTGGGAAATCATTGTCTTGATTAATAAATCAGCCACTACTAGATACATAAATAAATGACATGATTCATAAATCTCCTGACCACCAAATACAGGTTTCATAAATCAGAAGCTCAGTATATAATTGAGCATTTAAGAACACTTATTGTGACCAATTTAACAAACTAACACCAAAATGGAATTTCAGAACCTAGGGCACTTGTATATGTGACATAGGTTTAGTCCTTAGGGTTGTATTCTATGCCCCCTAAATTGAAACAACAGGTTTTTAATTGAAACAGTTGGGGTTTATTTTTCTATAACTGTTTTTTTCTTTTTTTGGTGTGGCATCCAATCCTTTTTTTTTTCAGAGGAGCCTACCCATGGCCAGGGGGTGAGTCACCAGTAAGCCAAGTGGCCCCTGAGCTACAAGGGGCCCCAGTCCTTCCCTCTGTGGCAGCAGCACCCCCTAGAGCCAGCCAGCCTGGCTGCTAGCAGGCCAGGTGCTGCCCCAGCTTGGAGGCAGCACCCACCCCAATCCAACTCTTCCCTGACCCCAAGCTGGGGTAGCATGCGACCAGCTAGCAGCCCACCCAGGTGCCCCAGGGGTGCCGCTGCCATGGAGGGAAGGACCAGGACCCCCACAGCTCAGAAGCCACTCAGCTTGCTGGCAGCTCATGCCCTGGCTGTGGGAGAGGCAGGCAAATTCTGTAAAAAAAAAAAAAAGGATTGAACCCCTCACCGCTTCTGCCTTCAGCAGGTGCCTGCTGAAGGTAGAAGCTGTGGGTGGCCCAATCCTTTTTGAGGGGAGGCGGGGGAGGAGAGGAGCCTGTCCACCTCTTCAACAGTCAGAGGGTGAGCTGAATAATAGCTGCAACACATCATTGCAAACTAAACTACATCAGAATGTAGTTTAGCTTGCACCAATGCAAATTCATTTAAAAACTTCAAAACTCTTGCACGTGTACAGTATGACACCATTAAACTACACAAAGAGACATTTTGTCATGTGTACATGGTAATGGTGTCATGTATACAAGCGCCCCTACATTCAGATATACATTGCAAGGCAGATGCTGTATGCAAGAACATACTTTTCAACAGCACTAGTGCAAGTTGCCATGTTGTACTACTTTAGGAATTTAAAATTATTAGCTAGCATTCATAAACACTGCATTTTCATGGGAAGAAGTCAGGAAAATTGTTACTTATTCCTACTTCTTATGTACCCACTGGAAAAAAAAATAAATAGGGAAAGGAAAGCACCTATAATTCTGTTTCCGTTTTCTAGTGAAGGTGGGTTTTGTATTTTGTCTTATTTTCTGTTATGCTTTATTAAATATATTGCATACTGCTCCTCAGCACCTTCCATTGCAAAAGGAATTTACCAAATAAATGCCTTTGTGTAACTACAGAGGTAGTTGTTCACTGTCCACTGCATTGTGAAATTCGATTTGTTCAATAAGAATTGATGAATGGGTTAAGGCAAGGGTCAACAACATTTTTTTTAACAGAGTGCCAAAAACACATGCAACCTCAACTTGTCAGATGTTGGCATGTCAGGGGTGGACAGTAGGAGAGTCATAAGAGGCTTGGTCCTGGTTGTAGCAGCACAGCCCTGGCCATCCACCCTGAGGCATTGGTGCCAAGCAAAATGCCTTTGTATGCCACGCTCTGGCACCCATGCCAGGGGTTGCCAACCCTGAGTTAAAGCATGTCCTATGGCAGCATACCCATGTAGTGGGGCACTGTACATTTAAGAGGCTCATGTTAAGTATTAGATCAGAGGAGTGATTGCTAGTAACTGGGGATACTGGTTTTCTCTGTTACAAAACCCATGATTCTCTGATAAAAAATGCAAAATTCTCTGATTTAAAAACCACAAAATCCATGTTTTCCATTATTAAAGCTAAATGCCACTATATCTATCTAGATTTCTATACATATAGGTATATATATAGATATATATATGGGTATCAGTTTAACATAATATTTTACTGATCTATTTACAACTTCAAAGCAATTTGGAAGTCTACCATTGCTTCAATCATTATAATAAAAATTAATTCTAAATACCTATATCTTTTGGTGTTTGATTTTGGTTTTTTATAATGGAAAATCAGAGCTTCCCCTACCCCTTTCACTCACCAGGATGTGGGTCCAGCTGAAGCTTCCACCACCATTGTTTTGTGGCACTGAGCAGCCCTGATATGCCAGTCCCCTGCCCCTGTCCATGCCATTGCATCTCACTCCCAACCTGTAGCTTCCTGGCCCTGCCAGTGCCTCTCATTCCCAACCCACAGTCCCCTACCTCTGCAGTCCTGCTAGTGCCCCTTACTCCCAACCTGCTGCCCCCATCCCCACCCCGCCATGTGTGGGGAAGGGGGTGTATGCATGGGGCAGGGGGTGAGTGTGTGCGGAATGGAGGTGTGTCGGGGGCAGGGCGTTTGGGCATAGGCAACACATCGAGGAACATAGGGAGACAACGTGCCTCCCTAAATTTCTGCACCCATAGCAGGGCACAGGGCTGCAGCCTGGATGGACTGGCACTGGGCAGGAGCCACTTCCGCAGCCCAGCAGACGGGACCCAGTGTGGAGGGAGCGCTGTGCCACCATGACTGTCAAAGTGAGATGTCTCTGTCTGCCTGGCAGGAGTGTGGGGACACAACTCTGCACCGTCACCCCTGGGAATCCAATGCCAGCTGCGCCACCATGGCCACCAAAGTGAGGCACCACAGTGGCAATGGCATAGAGTTTTGCCCCCCTACTGCTGCCAGATAGGCAAGAGATGCCTCACCTTGCAGCAGTGCAGCACTCCCAGAAGCAGTAGCAGTGGCAGCACTGAGCCTCCCCATCCCACTCCGCCCTCCCATACCAGGTCCTACCTGCTGGGCTGTGGAGGCGGTACCTGCCTAATGTGAGCCCAGCCAGGCTGCAACCCTATGCCCTGCTTTGGGTGCAGAAATCTGTGGGGGACATCTGCCCTCCCGTGCCCCACCACACATCACCTATGGCTTTCCCCCGCACACACACACATTGCCTATGTCCCCCCATAAACTTACCTGCAGGGAGCTGCGGGACCTGCTCTCCACCAACTGCCTGGCTGCATTGCCAGCCACAAGCATTTATGCGCACACACATGCACATGGCCCCCTGCCTCTGATTGCCTTCCTCTCGTTCACCCCAGCCCCAGGCAGCCAGCCTGCAAGGGAACTCTGCCAGCCTGCAAGGGAAACCCACAGTTTCCTGGGTTTTTCTATTTTAAAGGGGAAAATCCTTGATTTTCTCCTTTAAAGGACAATATCCACATTTTTCCACAAGAAACAGAAAACCTGGATCCCTGCTAATACATTTAAATAATTCTGTGAGGATGTATGCCCAGGTAGTTTTCACAGGGCAGAAACAGAACATAAAATCAATGCTATGCATCATGTGTAACAAAGGGACACACAATAATGCTGATTCAGCTTACGTGTCACGGTGAGCTACTATATCTGCTGGAGCCTCTCAAGCCAGCATCTTTCATTTTATATTAGCACGAAGAGATATTTAAAAATAGGACTATGCAGGAAACAAAACTCTGTAGCCTAAAGCTTAATGAAGGAGTAATAAAAATGTTGACTGTTCATAAAACCTGTCCCTGTTAGAGTTTCTAAGATTATGTTTCTATAACATTAAAGAGAGAGAGAGAGATTGCACAACAGACTGCAATATCATAAAATGGCAGACCCAAAGAGTCCAACACTGGGTAATAACAAGAGTTAATTATTAATGCATTGCTCTAAACTGCCCAGGAGGAAAAGCTGAAGCTCTATGTGAGGTTTCACCCCTTATTATGTTTGCCTGAAAAGACTGTTCTTATAAAATTATAACTGGGAATAAGGCTCTTTATGATTTATTCAAAGATCTAACACTAACATTATTTTTTGATTTGTGTGACAAAGCTGATAAAGGGGACAATAAAATTCATGAAGCACTAAAGATTATTTTTTAATTAGCAGGGCTCAAAAAGGACCTTTCTGCTTTTGTTATTTTTTCTAAGTATCAGAATCTGTAGCATACAGTTTCATGCAGAAAACCAAGGCTTAGGAAGCCTCCCCCTTTAGGAAGAGAGGAATTTAAAATGATACTAAAATTGCTTTGGTAAAGCTTTAATTAAAAATATTGCAGACATTTTAAACAAAGGAAAAATTACAAGAGCGTCAATTTTTTGTTAATCATTTTGGGTTTTTTGAAGGATTTTTGCTGCAGATACTTTGTGTGATCAATCTGTTAGTATTGCCTTTGACTATGATTGCATACCACTTCCTGTTGTAAGGTCCTGACTTTAGTTGTTTATAACTTTTCCTATATTCACCCATTCTGCCTAAATATACTATTGTGGATATCTGGTTAATTTTGTCTGGGAATTTTCATTTAAAAAAATAATTCAACCATTTCTGAAAACACTGCTAGGGGGGAAAAACCACACTGTTTTGCAAATGTTAAGCTTGTGGGAAATCTTTTCTTTGGAACTGCAGCCTTTGTAGCAGATATTTAAAATTTGTCAATCTGTTGGCATTTGTGTTGAACATGCCTTTTCCTATTCCTGTAAAAATCTGCCCAAACTTAGCCAATTTATAAGCTTTGGAACAACTGCAGTTTTCACACATGCAGTGGGCGCAGCTACACAAGACGTTTACTGAGCAGCTGCCTAATTAGCTCTGAAGTAAAGTCTCAACATCTACACATGCAGTCCTATTAGGTCTCAGGAAATTAATGAACTCTGCCAGAAGTTAGTACTTGTAAATACAAGCACTATCCTGCAGCAGCATTCTTTAGTGCACAGCAATACATGTGTAGATGCTGATGGGGCTGGCTGGGTGCTTCAGTTTGGCTATCCCTGCACTGGAGTACCCTTGTGCCCCAGGTGGGTTGTGTGGAGGGCAGCACATTGAGCTGTGCTGGAGAGACTCTGAATTGGCAGGCTAACCCTCCAGACCCCTGACCCCCGAGACCTGCTCTGACCTGGCTCAATGTGCTGCAGTTCTGGGTACACATGCAGATACTGCGCCCTGGAGCAATAATTTCCAGCATGATATGCACCACAGTTTATTCATTCACTTTCATTTCATGTATAGACGTGCCCAGTAAAGATCAGACAGAAGTCAGCTTAATTCCCCCAAAGATTTCATCCACTCTTGACATGCTCCAATTAGACCCAAACCCAACTTCTCCTACAATTGCAGCTCTCAGTTATTGCAGGCCACAGTGGGCCCAGGTTTGGTCCAGCTGCATAAGCTGAGAATAAAAAGCTTCCCTCACCTGGTCTTCAGTTGTCCTCTCTCCTGGACCCATGCTGTGAAGAGAACTCTATAATTCCAATGCAGAGGACAAAGAAACTGAATCATTTGGGGGGAAAAACGAGAATATGTTGCCATCTATAACTGGAACTATATCAAGATGCATGTGTCACACAGGCTGTTTATAGATGTAACATTTTTTTAGCTTTAATCCAGACTATAGCTGTCACTATGTACACATGGAGGTCTATAGTCCAAATTAAAATTGGCTCCAGTCTCAATTAACTAATCCTCACTGAATGAGGATTAAAATTAATGCAGACTAGGGCAGTCTGAATTAGGCAATTTAAACTGTATTAATTGACATGTATATATGAGTCCTTAGGAACTTGGCAGATAAGCATTGAAAATATCAGTCGCCGTAGAGAAACTCAATTGGGTTTTTGTAATACAACAGGGGCTATCAGGTACAAAATAACACCTTGTAAAGGTTTAAATGGAGATAGGGCAGAAAGAGAGAGTCTAAGGGATAACCCACCCCTATCACTCAACTCAGCTGAAGAGGAGAACGCTGTCAGAACACCGGGTCCAGGAAACATTTCCAGGGCAGCCACTCTTTCTGGATTGGTGCACAGTGGACCTTGGAAGATACTTTCAGCTCGAGAGAGGGACCACTGGGGAGAGTCCATAGCATCAGGAGGGAGATGCCAGAGAGACTCTCTGCTGGGAAAGCACAGGCAGCTGGGGACATCACTGTCAACCCGGCTGTGCCTACTGGTGACTGGAGGAACACGGGACAAAGGAGGCAGCTAGCACCAATGTCGGGGCAGCCAGCAGGGACTCCAGTGCAGACATAGGCAAGTTCCAAGTTAGACATGGCCAGGATAAGCGGGAAGTGCAGGGAGGAATCCTGCATTGGATAGCTGGCCTCATAAGGGTCTTCCTTCCTGTGAAGACAAAAGGGGAGTACTGGAGTTTTCCTCAGGGCGGTAGAAGCCCTTGAGGGAAGTATTTCTGTTGAACTGAAGAGGAGGCAGCTTGGCTGGAGTTGTGTTCTCCTGAGAACTTTGTCAGAATTGGGATAGGGCAATAGAAAGTGCTGACTTGCGGGCTGACCAGAACTGTTGGTGCAGAGGAGAAAAAGCTGGACCAGGAAGCAGAAGCTCAAGAGAGCCTTAAAGGGGCACACAACAGTGGCAGCCTACATTTTAGTTGTTGTTTTTTTCTTTTTAGTTCTTGCTTTCAAGGAATTTTTCTTTTGGGATTAACTATCCAATGCTACTCTGCCCTTGATGAGCCATATAGGACTGAAAGGGGACTAAATCAGAGGGATAGCCTCAATTCAGTGTATTTACCAAAATACTGTCAGACTGTGGCCAGAGATCGTGGTAACATCTGGGAACTACACATAAAATAGACAACAAAATGCAGGTAGGAGCAAATGAAAGAGGTGAGGGGGAACGCTCCATCTACGAATATTCTAGCACCGCCTAATATGCCAGATATGGTAACAGTGTGGTGCAGGGGTGATGGAGCCCCATGAAGAATCCAGGGTGGTTAACCTAGAGGGTCAACTGAGGGGGAACTGACTCCCAATTCAAATAAGATCAAGTTGTGGCAAGAAGGAGAAAAATCTACCAGGGTACCCGAGTGATGTTTTCTAGGTCCCCAGTCTGTCATCACCAGGAAGCAGGGCACCAGCCAAAAGGGGCCCAAGGCCATACAACACCTATTGGTGGCACACCTTTACAAAGTCAAATGTGCCAACAATACCTCACCATGACTAAGTATCAATTGCAGGTCAATTGCACCCATTACTGCTTCTGGAACAGCATTTTAGATAATTGTCAGTAGGACTTCAACAACATAGCAGTGGTTAAACAAGCTTATTATTGCCTTTTAATTACTTCCAAGCATAAGCCCACACACATAGAGGTCATGAATTGTGTCTGTTAAGGGGCTGTCAAGTATATAGACTGTGTATAGCCAGGGCCCCCTGCTGTGATGGTCAACAATTGTCTATAAAACCTTAATTCAAATTGAAATTAGATTCAAACTGCATGATGCAAATCAGTTTAGAAAATGGTGAACATGTCTACAAATAACCACAAAGGCCAAATTAACATTGCAAAGATCACCTAGATTCTGCTGCTACTTAATCTTTGAGTGCTTGAGTTTGCAACTTGCTTTTAACATAGTTTTGTGTTAAACTTATATGTTATATTGTGTAGATGCTGTGTGTATATGTGCAACACGGCACCATCCACTGGCCCTGTTATGGTCCAGAGTATCCCACTGGATCTGAACACAGAGGAGGGCTTACTGGGGGATGCAGGGCCGATCAAGCAGTGAAGAGAAAGGCCCCAGCAGTGTTCAGGGTGAACCTGGCAGCCCACGAGCCTGGCACGGGGTGAAGCAGGGACGTGGGATCCTGGAGCCAGTTCCTATTGGCCAGGAGGAGACCAACTGGAAGGTAAAGTTAGGCTGGCCAAAGAGAAGATCCCCTGGAGACGGGAATCACAAACAGGGCAGACTTTGTGTGAGCTGTGCAGAGGTGTGGAACTAAGACTAGAAACCGGACCAATGGACTGGAGACAGAGTGAGGCTAAGCAGGACGCTGAAGACCTGGAAGCATTCACCAGGGAGGTGAAGCTTATGGCCACAGTGAAGGGCAAGGGTTGCCTGGACCAGTAAAAATGGGAATTTAAAAGGGGGTATGTACCCCAGGATATTGATTTGGAGTAAGAGATAAGAGCCAGTAAGAAAGAAGCTCATGCCCTTTTCACTTAAATAAGAAGCCAGCTCTTACTGGACTTAATGAATTTATGTGTGAAATTAATTAATTGTGGTTGGTAGCTAGTTAGTTTTTTAGACCAGTGGGGAAATTGCTCAATGGAATACTGATGGACTTTATAGCTGAGTATCCAAGAGACAGATAAAAATAGAAAGGAACTGATGAACCAAATGTGAGACATAAGGTCAGAGAGATAAGCAAAAGACTAGGACATTAGTTGATTGATATAGTTCCAGGTAAAATTGATGAAGTGACAGTGGGCACTAATTGAAGGCATAAACCCCAAACAAATGAAGTGAGAATCACTGATGGATTACCAGGTCTCAATATACCGTCTGTAAGAGAATGAAGTCCTGGGGGGGATAACAAGCCAGTGTCTACACAGGTATGGTAAGGATAGGGTGTAGGGGACATGAAGGAGGATCACCAGCCACCTGACTCATTAACTAATAGCAAATGCCTCTCCTCTCTTTATTTCTCCTTTTTCTTTAACATCAAGGCACAGCAGATGAGAATTGAGGGAGGTGATCCAAAGTAAATGAGAGTGGCTGCCTATCAGTCACAAAACTCCCACAGGATGCTTCATGTGCAGATGCACACACACACAAAAAAGTATCTATTGTTTTTAGAAGGAAGACTGAGGTCAATCATTCATAATGCTAAATAGTTAAGCTGATTGACAGTTTCAGTGAACTGATAGCATGCCTGTCCTTGGCTTTCACTAGGCCCAGACCCACTAATAACACTTAAGTACAGAAGTAAGGGTAGATAGAAAGGTGTGCTGCACTGGTAGAGATGGCATACTTTGAAAGAAATTAAAGCACAGTTTTTACTTATTGTTGGTTCTCTGGAGAGGTATTTAAGCAATTTTTAAAGAGAGCACCCTTGTGTCCTCATCAATTATAAACAGGTTCCAGTGTCCAAAGCTGTCTGAACTATTGCTGAGTGTGTGATTGCTGCCACATTTATTTACATGGTTGCTAACAGTACCAGTGTCTTCTAAGTCATTACTGTAAAGCACTCTGGGACATCTTGACTATGAAAGGCAATATATAAAACACAATTCTTTTCTAGCTAAGTGAATTGCAGAAATATTACTGCAGAGCAGCTGACCTTTTCCTGATAGGTAAATTCTCTTGCCTTTCTTGAAACTTGTCTCATGCAAGCACAAAACCTGCTTCCTTGTTCAGAGCTACATAGAACCCTAGATACAGCTGCACCACTATTGTTCTGCTACCCTGATAAGGGAGGGCACAATTTTGACATGCTTTGAGAAGATTTGGAATGAATTATGGAGTCCAGCTCAGCAAGGAATTTCTGCATGTCACTACACAAAGGTTTGACGTAGACATGAAGATGAGGGGGCAAGGTTGCTTGAGCCACAAGTCTTTGGTTGTCTCACCCTCACCTCTGAAGCTGTGGCACACAGGCAGTAGGACATACTGAATTTTCAGTAGGCAATCAAAAACAAAGAGAAACTCTACTGCCACTCTGCAGCCTGCAAAAGAAAACATCCCACCCTAGAGATACCCTACCTAGGCCACCAGAGATACATTTTTCAGCAAGCTCTGAGATTCTGGTTTGGTGCACAGAAGATTTACTCCTTAATCTCAGCTCCAAGAAAAGCTTCCTGTTCAATTCCATAGAAGCTCTTGCAGGTATCATTCAAAATTTCAGCATTATGAAGTATTACTTTGACCTTAATCTTGTAGTGTTTGGAGAGTAAGTACCAGCTACGTTACATGAAAGTTTGCACGTGTAAGTAAAGCAAGATCAGGAGCTACAATCACTTAAAGAAATTCATCCCTGTGCCAAGAGCCAGCCCAAAGTTTGTACATCACTTAAGCATAATTTTGGAGGGTAAAATGTGACTTTGGGCACAGGCCTTTCTCCTGCCTAAAAAATGAATTTCACCCTTTATACACGTGACAAATAACAAGATTTGGACTACAGGCAGGAAGACAATATAAAAGAGGGGAAAAATGGCAAAGATCATTGAATGATTATTTCTCAGTCCAAGACATCATAAATTTAGAACTAGGGTTGGTTAGATGTGCCACTAATCTCTTCAGAAAGAACCTTAACATAACATTTCAGTTAAAATGGAGAATAAAAAGAAAAAAACCCACCCATCTCTAGGCTTTCAAAAACTTGGAAATTGAACAAGAACACCATTAAAACAAAAGAGTGAGGAGTTCAAATGCATAGTAGAAAATTTAGGTCTGAATTTCAAATCTATCTCCTAATCTATGTTACAAGGCATTCTGATCCAGGGTTTGGGTTTCATGTATTATCAAATAAAATATAGACTTTTTTTTGCAAAGTTGAGCTTTTGTCCAGAATTCAGACTTGAGAGAAAGTGAGAGTATGCTTAGAGCTGTTCAATTGCTGGGTTTTATTTTGGCCCATTGCTAGAAATAGCTTTTACATAAAAGATGATAATTGAGTGCATCTATCAAGCTGTTCACTAGACTGGCATTGTAAAACAAAATGGAAAACAGAATAAGGAACTGCATCCAATTTCCCAAGCCTTAATGGTGAATCATTAGCATAAATCACTATGATCACAGTAGCTTTCCTTAAACATAAAACAAAAACTACTTTTAATCTCCCTAAACTGCCTGATCATCATACGTATCATATCTTGGAGCAAGATTTCAATACCCTTCCTAATAGATAGACAGCACTTTACTCAGCAAGTGGTCCTATTGGGAACCATGGGAACAGGACTGCTGTTAGGCAAGGTACTATTCCGTTCAGGTAAAAATGTCAGAATCTACCCTACAGAAACTGGGAGCTGCCTTATTTCATCCTGCACGTATTAAAAAGGACAGCAGGAAGGAGTTCCCAAGCCAACATTCCCTTGCATGGAGGAAGGGCTTACAGGTCAGAGTAGAAGCAGAGCTTGTGAATCCATTACCCCCAAAAAGCCTGGAGATGTATGGAGAAATCCAGATTTTTAGGCACTATTTCCTGTGACCTAATCCCTCTTCCTGGAAACACTGTTCAATGCGGAATCAAGCAGCTACTGTCTCCCTTAATGACCCATTCATTACTTCTTTGTATAAGGGTGGCTAGGTGTCATGAAGCAAGGTTTAATCCAAGCATGGGTAGCATTAAATCCTGGAAGGATTCCAGAGCAAATTCCACAAGTTTGCCAAGGGTTGATGCCATTGAAGAGTGGGATATATCCATATCAAACTACAAACTCTGCTGTAATAGGAACACCATTTTATGCTCCACGGTGAGCACATGACTAAACTTACCCAAGGCCATATGTTGTATTCCACTTCAGAAAGTGCCCTTCCCAAGAAATGGGCTTGATACCTCATTAAAGGACTATCACAGAAAAATCATCGAGACATTTTAGAGCCAGCAACTCCAATTGTCTCTGAATTCCTGGCTTATCCACACTGAACAATGGGTTTTCTGCAGAAGGAGGCACATATGGGATGGGATAGCCATGACCAAGGGAGAAAGTTAGAGTGCCCCAAAGGAGCTCTGGACTAAAACAAAGTACTTTTTTGAAAACAGGGTGTGCCTCCCTCTGGAGGGAGAGCTGACCATCACCACCTGGAACCAGGATCTCCAAGAGAAAATAGAACAGGAAAGACTCTGCCTAGCCAGAAAAGCTAATGAACCTTACACTCACAGGAAAGGTGAACTTAGATTTGAGGAGCATGTTTCTCAGGAATTCTGTTATGTCCAAATATCTCTAGCTCCTGGGTGCTCTCAGAATCTGTGGTTAAGAAATTCTTGTGCTGTTTCATTGCAGTTGCTCCTAACACATCAACAGCAATATCAAGTTGATATCAGGATGTAACAAAATTATGTTTATCCACTTATAGTCCTGCTCAAGAATGAAGCAGGAAGAGATGAAATGTGAAGAGTTCACAAACTGAACCCTGTATTGATCAACAGCCAAACTGGATCATTACTCTTTTACCATGATCCCGTTTTAAATCAGTCCATCCATCTATATAAACATCACTGTATCCGATTAAAGTCTACTAAAAGCGTGATTATCATTTACTGCTTGCTTTAAGGACCCTAACCAATCAAAAAGTATTTGCATATAGGTGAGTATTTGACTGAAGACAGTACAAAGTTAAGTCATGTTAGAAAAAAAAATTGGAGAGTCCATCTTGTTCTTCCAGTGGATAGATCTGAACATGAATGGAAGACTGAAGGTAGAAACCTGTACTTTGTAATAGGATTGTTTTTCCTGTTCTTTTTTTCCACATATTATAGAAAAATGTCAAGTCTATCCTTCAGTTACAGCAATTCCATAACCTCATCCAACTGTCTGAGCACCTCTGAGAAATTGATGTTTGCCCAAACTTTTCCTAGTATGCAGCTTATGAACATTCATTCTTGCCCTGTGCTGACTGGAACACTTGCTTCCTGCTCTCCTTATAAGATAACTCTGTGTACTTTGGCCTTGATTTTGCTCCACTGAATTTTGTGGGAGTTTTGCTATTGACTTTGGCAGGACAGGACCAAGCCATAGACTCTGGAAAAGATTTTCAAATACAGAAGGAGAGCTAAGAGTCTTCAAAGGGCTGTTTGTACCTTTGAAAAACCAGGCCTCTATGGTTCCCTTCAACCTTTTTCTCTCAAGCCTGACTATAAACCAGTTCATTTAATCTTTCCCAATACTATAAGCCTTAATTTCCCCAAACTGTTTTATAATGTAGTTGCCTTTCTTTGTGTTTTCTCCACTCCTTAAATTCTTACATTGAATATGCATGAGTTAAAGCAAATTAAGTCCATTAAGTTAAAGGAGATTTAAACCGATGAGGTGCTGTTAAACTCAAGCCAGTGCTTCTGAATTTAAAAAATCAATGCAGAATGATCAAGCATATCGAATGCTTTACACAAATCTCCAGCAGCTGTATAAATTTTTTAAAAGCCCCAATTAATGGCCTGATAAAACTCATTTGTTAATTTAAATAACACTGGAGTTACAGAATGATTTACTGAACACTTGGGTTTTAAAGAATTCCAAATATTGTGCTGAGTGATTCAGCTATCTGATTAAGAATCATTAATTTGCAGTATGGTGGAAGCAATGCCAAACAATTTATGCCCACCTTTATGATTTAGGCTGAATGGCTTGGGGGATGCAGACATTTTCACTCCTTGTTTAGTAGTTCAAATCTGACCCAGGTCAGTAATAAGGGAAATAAATATTACTCTGACCTGTCTTTTGAGGATGCTTTAAAATTCGTTGTCAATTAATCCTCACAATGAGCCTATGAGGTTAGTAAGAAATATTGTCTTTTACATCCTGGAGAATTTAAGCACAGTGGAAAGACAGGACTTGCTTAAGAGCATTCAGTAATTCAGTGGCAGAACTGCTCTTACTCTAAGCCCATACTGCTGTACCTTTGAAGGCGTTGCCAGCTCTGGAGTTCTGCCCAGGGCCTAATTCTGTTTCAGGGTGGTAAACAGAAGTGTTACCATAGTGAAGAGGATCCAGACCCACAGTGTTTGTAACAGAAACAGTAAAGGGTTCTGGTCATCAATTCCCATTACACACCTCCACCAGGAAATATACCATGCCAGATCCTAAACTGGTACAAATTGTCATGGCTCCACTGATTTCAAGTGAACAGCAACAATCAACACATGGTGAGCAGGTGATTCCAGGCACACACACACACACACACACACACACACACTTTGAGCACTGTAAAATACAGCCCTATTTTGAGTTTAAAACAATAGCTATTATATTTAACCATGGAGCTAGGTGCCAACCCTTCAGTGAGATGCACTCAGAGATTATGTAGAGCTCATTGAAAAGCCAAGTCTTTAGACAGGCCTATTTGTTACTTTCAAGGGAACATAGGCCATTGCCCATCAGGAAGAACTATAAACCTCTTTTAGCAAGGGAGGCCACTGAGAAAGTGACAACTAATTTCTAGGGACAAAAAAAAGGCAAAAGAGGGACAGAAGTTATGGTCAAGGGTTAAGAATGAGTGCACCAATGGGAAATACCAAGCAGAGTACATTGGACAGTGCCCAGTGGCCCTCAAATGCATCTAAGAAGCCAGTGGATACTGCCCATTGAAATTCTTCCCAGAAACATGAATGGACATGGGACAAGAAAATGGCCCAGTCCCTGTGGGGCCCACTGGCTAGAGCATCCTTCCTGGTCACAGGAAACCCAGGGCCTGGAGGGCCATTTTCCTGTCCCATGTCCATTCATATCCATTGCTTGCTTGCCTGGGGCCAAGAGGAGGTTGATCAGGAGGTCCTGGGTCTTTGTGAGTCCATGAATGGGGAGTAGCTAAAAAAAAAAAGTGCAGAAAGCAGTGCAGCCAGACACTAGGCAGGAGGTTCTGGAGGAGGCAGTGAAGGGGCTGCAGCCTGGTGCACTCCAGGTAGGCATGCACCAGGTTCTCCCTCTTCTTGCAGAAGGGGAAGGTGTTGGGGGTGCCTGTGAATCACACCAGATACATGCCCATGGCAACAGCTCCGTGGACAAGCCTCCAGCTGAGGTCCCTAGTAGCTCACGGGATCAGGATGGAGTATCTGCTCATCCACCAGGGACCTTCATCTCTCATCCTCACTCAGGGTGTTCTATCAGTTGATGTCCAGGTGGGACGTAAGGACAGAATGGTAGAGGGTGCAGACAATGAGTGTGCAGAGCTGGAGGCAGTGAGCTTGACCTCCTCAAGTAGGTGGTAGGGTGCACACAGTATGGGCAGCTCCATGTACCAGGTCAGCACAGAGGGATCTCCCCACCCCTGTCTGGCATAGTCCAGGAGGTCTCTGATATGAGTGATGGTGGCCAGGACTATCCTCCAGCACACCCAGGGCACCACCATCACTGGCACTACCAGCTGTGGGTTTTTCAGCAGGGGCTTGGCAAGTAGGTCAGCTCCACAGGCAAACATATCTAGGGACTTGGGGGCAGAGACCAGCCTCTAGGTCCTGAAAAGCTCCTGGTAAAACTCTAGCATCTTCTCCATGTCCTGCTTGGGAAGACCTCACAGGCAGAATAGCTGCTGATCATGCTGGAACCCTTGGAGGAAGTGGAGGAAGGTATGTCCCATGTGGCTCCATGCCATGTGGCAACCACCATCATACAGGAGTCTCTGCAGAGCCTGCAAGCAAAAGGTTCAGACCTAACTGAGGAGGCAGACTGGGCTCTGCCTGCCCTTCCCCAAGTGGGACTCAGGATGCCTGCAGAGACCAAGTGCCATCCTGTACAGAAGAACCCCTGCACCTATCTCTGGAGCATGTCCATGAGTTCTAAGGGCTTCTGGAAGATGTTGAAGTGGTACCAGATCATGGACAGAACCAGTTAGTTGATAAGCACCTTCCTACAAAGGTAGAGGCACTATAGCAGGCCTGTCCATACCTGCAGCCACTCAGAGACCCTGACCTCTAGCTGATGCCAGTTCTCTGGTGAGGAGGGGTGCCTAGGGGACAGGTAGACCCCACAGATGGAGCAGTGGGCCCACATTCCAGCAGATGTTCTGGAATGTGGGTGGGAGCAAGCCCCCCTGCAACCCACTGTCAGGCCAGAGCTCTTGATCCAGTTGACTTTGGCAGAGGAGGCCACCGAGGAGATGAACTGGGAGGCCTCCACCTGGATGGCAAGAAGTCCTGGATGGCAAGGAGCACAACTTCAGTATGTACTGATAGCCCCACCCTCATTGCCAACTCTCAGAGCACCAGTCCTATCATCCATATGCACAGGTGGTATAGGAAGGACTCAAGGGCAATGGCGCAGAGCTGGCCTGACAGCAGGCAAACTCAGTGCACTCCCCACAAGCCTTTAGACAGAAAATGAGCCCTATTAGATTACTCCATTATAAATACAGGGTCGGGGTTGGGATTTGGCAAGTCTATATACACTTACACTAATTGGAATTTGGATAGGATGATGAAGTTATCTCTCTACTTTTGCAAAATCACCAGGGATCTTTAGTAAAGAAAAATGGTTAGAAAAACCCTGATTTTACACTTCCTTCTAAAGACAACTGGTTACGGTAGGGGAGAATTTTGCTAGCCCTCACAAATAAAACAGTCACACTAATGTGGCCATTAGCTTTATCTTAACTGAAAAATGGGACCACACCATTAAATAAAAAAGGGTGTTGTTACACAGGAGAAATGATTCAGAAAGTAGTTTGCAGTCATTTACATCCAGATTAATAAATACTTAATCTAGGATGCAAGTTATTGTAACAGTGTACAATTTTGTCAAAAGGATTCAAATTCTAGTTACTTACCATTTCCTATCCCTGTTACAGACAAACAAGGAATCAAGGATAGAAGTCACAGTTGTGTTCTAACTTCTTACTGGAGGGAATTAATTCTTAATATTCATATTGTAATGGACTGTAATGTCATGGTAGGAACTTCTATTCCCAGCAGGTTGCTGGGGAAAGAGAAAGGAAGTGGAGGGGGAGCCGGGATTGTGCACAAAGAAATGGCTTGGTGCAGAAAGAGAGAGAGAAAGAGAGAGAAGAAGCAGCAGCAGTGAGATGCACGCTGAGACCCAGGATCTACAGCTGGCCTGGCTCTGTAAGGCCAGGCAAAGGGGCTCAGATGGGGAGCCCAGGTGCACAGTAATGGAGTGTTCCGTGAGACTCTCTCTCTCGAAGTACCATATCCAAACAGGAAAGTAGTGACCATAGTCTTCCACAGACCTCTTTTTGCGGCATACAGAACTTCCAGTGTCAATAGATTCAATCATTTAGATAGACTCTTGACATAAGTCAACCTCTATCTTCCATGATCTCTCCTTCCTTCAATTTTTCCAGTTATGACCAAGCTTTCAATTTCCTCTTTCCTCATAACATGTCTAAGAAAGTCTAACTGTCTCTTTCTGATGTTAATCAGCAGCTTCCTCCTGCAGCCTGCTCTTGACAAAATATCTTCATTTGAGGTCTGACTTGTCCAACATACCTTCAAAATACACTTTAAGAACCACATCTCAGTTGCTTCAATTCTCTTTTCCATACTTGGCAATATTGTCTAACATTCTGATGCATACATGAGGACTGGTATAACATATTTTGCCATCCCTTGTCTCTGTTTTATTTCTTGATCACTTTTACCATCTGATGTTATCCAACTTCCCAAGTAGTTAAATTTATTGACCTCCCTTATCTCTTCCTTATCTACTTTGATGTTGCATACAGGAATGATCTTCTTCCTTGTAATTACCATGCATTCTGTTTTTCTACAGTTGATGCTTAGACCTTTCTTCTCACTTTCACTAACAATTTTATCTACAATTTCTTACAGCTTTTCTTCTGAATCAGCTATTAAGACTGTATCATCAGCATAACGCAAGTTGTTCAAATTCTATCTGCCAATGATCAGCCCTGGTAAATTCTCAATCTCCCTCAGTATTTTCTTACTGTACAAGTTGAACAAGTCATGTGAAAAGCCACAGCCTTCCCTCACACCTCTCTTAATTTGGCTGGTGTCGGCTGTTCCTGGGACTGCTGCAGATGGGGCTGGGGTGAGTGGGAACAAGCGGAGCCCTGGGGGGGTGCAGGCTGTGGCACAGCTTGTCCCCACTCATCCCAGGCCCTGGTGCAGTGGCCCTGGGAGTGGCCAACACCAACTGCCTGCAGCTGCTGGGCTGCACCATGCCCCAAACCCCCCAAGGGGTCCACTTGTCCCTACTCACCCCAGCCCCTGGGCTGTGCCATGCTGTGGTTCAGGTGGCTGGCAACAGCTGCTCCCAGGACTGCTGTAACAGGGCCTGGGGTGAGTGGGAACAAGCGGAGCCCCAGGGGGCAGGGCACAGCTTGTCCCTGCTCACCCCAGCCCCTGCTGCAGTGACCTGGGAGCAGCCAAAGCCAACTGCCTGAAATTGCTGGACAGTGCTGCATCCTGAACCCCCCAGGGCTCTGCTTGTCCCCACTCACCCCAACCCCTGCTGCAGCAGCCCTGGGAGCAGTCGACACCGCCTGCCTGCACCACAGCATGGCACAGCCCAGGGGCTTGGGATAGTGGTGCATGGCCGGATTGGGGGGGGGGAGGATGACCTGATCCTGACCCCAGCACCAGCACCTCCCGCCCTGCCTGCGGTCAGAGACAGAAGCCCTGCACCCCTAGGGAGTAGCTCCAGCCCCACGGGCCCATGCAGAGCGGCTGGGTGCAGCGCCTACTGCAGGAAGCGGGGCCAGGCTCTTCCGCCAGCCCCCCCAGGTGGACTTACAGCTCCCCATGCCTGGGGTAGGGCTGCCGCTGGAGCCAACAGGCTACACCAGGGACCCTCCCACTCCAGGAGCAATTCCCGCTGCCCCTCCCACCTTGCCCAGGGTCAGAGCCAGGAGCCCCACACCCCCAGGCAGCAGCTCCAGCTACCCTCCCCAAGCCCCTGCGTGGCCACCACCCCTGTCTCAACATGCAGCCACTGCCACCCCTCCCTCCCCCACATCTGGCCAGAAACTGTGCCTCAGGTAACCGGCACTTTTAGCTTACCATCATCTCTCAGGCATTCCCCACTTGTGCTGGTTAACAGGGATTTCACTGTACCTGGTAAAATTGAGTGAACTGAAAAATAGGTGTAAATCAATAAAAACTGAATAAGTTCAATTTAAAAATCAGGGAATTTGTTGGTGAAAATTGGTAAAAACTGAAAACACGGAACAGTAGTCATGCGGTACATATACTTGTTGCTCTTCCATATGCTAAAGGGGGAACAAGGATATTAACTGCCCCCTCTTCTGGGACTAACTGTGGGCCCTGCAACAGCTGGAGAGAGAAGAAGACTGCAGGTCAGAGAAATGATTGAAAGGGGCTGCCTTTAGCAACAGAGTTCTGAGGAAAAGTCCAGGTATCTGGGAAAGTGAATAAGGAAAATTGCTCACAGTGAGGTGAAGCTGAAACAATTTAGGACAACCTGACACTAGGTGCTGCATATCTGAATCCCTGGGCTAGAATCCAGGGATGTGAGTGGGACCAATTTTACTATCAGTCGCAGCAGGGCAGAAAGGGAACTCAGGCTTGCAATATCTAGAAGCTAGAGACCTACAAACTGAGGCCATCAACTCTTGAATAGTGTACAGTGTTCCTGACTGCCAAGCTCCTTGAATACTCTGAGGGGGAGACAGTAATGCAGACCTGGTTAGTCAGTCAAACCAACAGCTGGGGAATGGCAAGCAGTACCATCAAAGAAGAAACTGAGGCAAGGCCACTTCCACTGCCTACATAACTGTGGTAGAATCAGTGGAGGAAGGCAGTTTGGGATAGCATACTGATAACTTCTTTCAAAATCAGGCCCTGAACAAGTGCCTAAAGTGACAAAGAGCAGGTTCTGATATAACTGTTCACACTAGGTGCATTTACATGAGACACTTTAATATGTAGTAGAGCAAAATACTGTGCAGTAAGCACCACCATCTACATGTGCAAACCCTTACTTTGCAGTAATTTGCTCTACTCAGCAGCTAATTTGCTACCTGCAAATGCCAAGTTATTACTGCACAGTAAGGCACGTGTAGACAGCCAACTGGGAGGAAATTTGCTCCTGGCCAGTCAGGCAGCAGGGGTGAGAAATTGTTCCCTGCCCTTGGGAACTCCCTGCTGCTGGGGCAGGCTTCAGTGGTGGAACCCAGGCCAGGACAATGTCTCCCTGCCCCAGCAGCAGGGTGCTTCCCTCCAGTGGATCAGGGTAGGGACCTGGGATCTGCCCCTACCCCATAGCACTTTCCAAATCCCCTATCCCCAAGTGGGGTTCAGAGCTCACTGATGCTGGGGCAGGGAGATATTGTCCCTGCCCGGGCTCTGCCACTGGAGCCTGCCCAAGAAGCAAGCAGCTCCCAGGGGAAGGGAGCAATCTCCCAGCCCTCACCAGGCAACAGCTGTCTCCTAGCCCCATGCTACTTGCCAGCTCCTAGGCTAGGACCTAGGGGGATCCTGGAGCTCCCACTGGCTGCTGTAGGGGGGCAGAGCAGGGTAGAAGCAGCTCTCTCTGAGCTGCTCCCATTGGGAGAAAATTTGCTCACAAATGCCTGCTCATAATAGATGGCTGCCCAGAGTGGGTTTACTCTGCAATAAATTACTATGGAGTAAACTAAATCTGTGTGGCAGCATTTCCACATGTAGACATGCCCACTAGGTAATTGACTTCATACACAAGATTTGCTTCCAAAGGTGCCTGGAAAAGTCCAAAATGCCAAGAGTGAAGTAGCAGCTCCTGACTCCACGTGCTATTTTGCTGTATCGCTCAACAGCAAAAAATGTTTTTCAGTCTTTTAAAAATCCAAACTCTTTTCCTATAATTTGTCATATATTCCTAGAATTTATGCAGTCCACAGTCCTTCACAGATTTTTTTAATGCTTTATGGAAATGTAGATATGTTTTATTACCTGGCTATTGTCAAATTATGAATCAAATATTTATCTTGGAATCTCAAACCACATGGAGAAAAAATCAAATATGGTGTGACCTTATGGTGTTTAGAAATCACCTTAATAGGGAATCACACTGGCTTTTCATAAAAGGAGCTGTGCAGAAAACCAAGACTGAACTCTAATTGCTTATTAAAATTCCTCTCATTCAGGCAACCTGAGGTAAAGTAAATAGGAGAGGAGAAATTGGTTGTCAGATGATCCAGATGCAATAACAGCATTAGGTTCCTCATGATATGCAAACCATCCCAACCACACTGGAACAACACTTCCCCATAGAAAGAAGAAGTTAGAATTGCCTATGCTCTCTGAAATCAAGGTTTGTATGGCCCTTGAAAGTTTTAGGGGAAATCATACATCACAGAGGTCTAAGAGAATTGTGAAGGCTTTAGTGTACTGCCAAAGCATTTAAGTCTGTCTGCAACAACAACAACCAGTTTTACTAATACACCAATAGCTACAGTGTAAGGAATGAAATCTACTTTTCCAGCACATAATTCATATGTTTCTATCTTAACTCTCAGTTCAGTAGGAAAATGCTTTGGAGAATATATTGCAAAAGGGGAAAATACCCAGAAAATATTATAAGAATAAAACCACTAAGGTTAATTAGATGGTACAGGCAGTCCTCAACTTACAACATTTTGAGTTAAAATGTTTCACACTTACAACATTTGTAAATTGATACCCTGTTTCAACTTTATGATGTCATTTTTCACTTTAAAATGCTTGATCTGATGCCACGCCGTGCCATGACAGCGAACAAGTTCAATGTGTTGCCCATCTCCCTGGAAGACATCTGTCCAAGCGTCATTGGACACTTTCTTTAAGAAAGCCAGCAAGACTCCAGAAAAACCTGCAGCCAAGACTCCTGAGAAGACTACAACCAAGAACTCTTCAAAAAATCCAACAAAAAGCCTTTCAAAAAGTCCAGCAAAATCACCTCAAAGAAATCCTTCCAAATCAATTTACAATATAAATACATTAATGTAGCTATATTACTCATCTATAATTGATTGAGTACAATTTGGACTCGATCTATTGAGGTTCCTTCTGACCCTAACAACTATGAAACTATGAATCTACAAAATTCTGGGTTCTTTTTGGTGAAAATAGGGTATTGGGCCTTAGTTCAGGAACCAATCCGCCATTTATAACATTGTTTCCTATGGAAAAATCAGATCTGAGTTACAACATTTCTATTTACAATGCGGTTTTCAGGACCTAATTGTGTCGTAAGTCCGAGGACGGTCTGTATTCATATATTTCCCCAACCCCACTTTTTACTCTCTAATGAACAGTTAGATGGTGATGTTCAAATATATGGAAATGTGTGTTCAAAAGTGTTCACATATAGATATCCCTTAGCTAATAAGAAGATTTCTGTACTAGATACTAGAAAAGTTATCATCAGGTACAAGAAAAAAATTAATGTCCTGGGTAAAAAAAAAACCCCAAACCTCTAAATGCACATAGCTATCTTAAAAACAAATAGCAAAAAGGGCTGAATTAAGATGATCTGTTTTGTCCTCCTGTTTAATATTCATCTGCATAACACATGACATGAAATTGGCTGGTGAAATTCTAACATCAACTCATAACTTCTTGCTGAGGTACAGCTTATCTTCTAAAAAGATATTCAGTCTAGAATATCTACCATGGTCCTAGTAGAATCTGATGGGAAAAACAATTTCCTGTACCAGAAAAACTTTCTAGATATCAAATTTTCCTTCTCCATATACAGAGGAAACAAAGAACTGACTACATGTTTTCATAAAAAGACAGATCCGCTGTAGTATAACCTGTTAATGAAAGTACTCACATGCTTAAACTCTTGGCCTGAATAATGGTCATGACCCCGATTAGTTCTGTACTTTTGAGATTCAGTCCAGGACCTGAGAAATCTTTCTTACCAAAATTTTCCAATTAAATGTTTCTGTTTTGATGAAATTGCACTTTTTAGTGAAAAACTTTCTGATGATAAACCATTTCTGCTTAAAATTGTCCCCTTACCTCCAGTCCCCAAGTAAAATGCCCCACTTGCTTACCCACACTTTTTTTATTATACACCCCTTATTTCTTGTTCAGATGTGTCAATCTATAGCCTCCAGCCTTCGGATTTCATTGTGCTCATGTCTGCTAAATTAAAGATCCTTCCATTATCAAAGTTTTCTCCCATAAAACCTTTAACCTTTGTTTTGATAGGCTAAATGGAACTGTGTTTTTACAAGGTTCTCACTGTTATTTAGACTTTTCAAACCCTAGCTCATACTGGCAGATCTTTTCTAAACCTTGTTTTCAATTTTCTGACATTCTTTAGGCACCAGATCTGGGTATGAGTTTGATAATGATCTCACTAATGTTGTACACAGAGCTAATGCCACTTCCCTGCCCTCACCTGATAAAACATCCGAGGACTGCATTAGCTCTATGATCTCTAACATTATACTGAGACTCTTATTATTTTTAATAAGTTCCCTGCTTTCTATTGATTAGTCTCATGTACTATAAGCATGACCTGCATTCTTGGTTACAAAATGTACAACTGTGACTTTGTATTAAAATACATCTCATTCAAATGAGCCCAACTCCCCAAGCCACCTCTATCAATCTAACTGACACATCTGTATCAATATTTATCATCCCACTGATTTTTGTGTCATCTGCAATCTTTACCAGCAATGGCCTTATATTTTCTTCCAACTAATTGCTAGAAATATTGAATGGTACTGAGCCAAGAACAGGTTTTGCAGGATCCTATTTTAAGCAACAATGGAGTTTTTAGTTTAGTTATTTGAAATCTATCACATAGCCTGCTCATTTCTAATCTAGTGAAAATGTGCTACATTTATTTGATACTGTATTATTTTTAGTCAAATATTTTACAAAACTATAAGCATATTCCCAGAAAAAAGTTACATTAAAATGGAATTAAGGGTAATGATGCATAGAATTAATATAATTGCTACATATCTATACCATAATTTATACCAATAAAAGGAAATATAAAGGCATTCACAGTTAAGGTAAAAACTTAAACCTGATATTATTTACATTAAATCAAATCAGTTTTGAGGTATAGAAAACATGACATATGAAGAAAGGATGGAAGAACTGGAATTTATGTTACAGAAGAAAAGACTAAGAGATGAGCTGATAAGTTTTCAAATACAAAATTAAAAGGATTGTTTTAGAGAGGCTGGTGATCAATTTTACTTTGTGTCCACAGGGGAAAGGACCAGAAGTAATGGCCCTAAATTGTAACAAAGGAGATTTAGGTTCTGTATTAGCAAGAATTTTCTAACTGAAAGTGGCTACGCATGGAACAGATTACATAGAAAAATTATAGGGTAAAACATCAGACTCTTTTAACATCACATAGTCTGCAATTTGATTACATTAATTTTGCAAAGGACTATCACAAAACCATAACACGTGTTTTAATCACTTCTATATAAATATCTATGCTAAGGAATTAATTAAACGTGCAAACTATTTAAATGTGATTCCGCTTCAGAGTTTAAATTTGAATTTCCACAAGTTGTTCCAGCACACAAGGTCCCCACAGCACAGGGCCTAGGACAACTGTCCTGTTTGCTCTAGTCTACAGCCTACCCTGCTTGCATGCAATTCCTCATTTAATATACTATCCCAACCATAACCTTGTCCCTGTTCTCTGGCACTTGTCCTGGTTTCCAAAGTCCTCAGCAGTGATTCAAAGAGTTCCTTTGCCAGTTCCTTTAAAATTCTTTGGTGGAAGATCAAAGCTCTGCTTGAGTTCTCACTGAGGTCTAAACTATTTTCTCCGTATCATTCCAAGTGCTCAGCTTCATATGCTCAAATAGACCTACTTTCTTTGGGTCTCAGGTGTTTCAGACACCAATTATCTGGGGTGCTATTTTATTTTCATTGTAAGCAACACACAGCAACCTATTTTTCTTCTAACAGAAGAACTTCAGGTTACACAGGGCCTGTCTCAGAGTGTGTAGCGTCATTTACCAAAGGGGTGACTTGCCAATTCGCAATATATGCTTACTGTATCTTTCTCTGCTTGTGTGGGTTCCTCTGGAACATTGCCCAATGCCCACTCTACAATGCATATTCCATTTTGATCCCTTTTTATTTCTGTCCTACCACCTTCAAAGATCCTCAGGTGTGAGTTGAGGACTCAGGCACACAGGGTCCAAGTTCCACCCTCCTGCCTTTGGCAGGAAATCTGCCAAAGGGAGCTCCTTGGGAGTACAGATCTCATCCCTCTTTTGAACAGGTGCCTCATTGCCAGTGCAAACTGGCCATCATCCTAAAGAACTCCAGCCAGATGATGCATGTTGCAAGATGACAGATCTAACAGTCAGCTTCTCTTCTAATGTCATGTTCAAAGGCATTCATTTCACAGTTTAAGCAGAATGCAATGAGGTTCGGATCTTTTAAACTTCCAGCCTGATAGCCAAAGGGAAATGGCTACAGTTTTTCACTGGAAAAAATGAATAGAGCAGTCAGTGGCTTTCTTCACATCTGCTACATATTATGAAGCACCATATGGAGTCTATACCAATGAGACAAAGAAGAATTCATCTTTTGGCCCACGTTTAGTTACCGTATGTCTGTCTTCCTCCACCTTGATGCCCATCGCCCATTTTGGGATGACACAGAGAGACATACAAGGGTGGTTGCAGATACAGTGGGTCCAGAAAATGAGCCAGACATTCACTAAGTTACAGATTGAGTAGCATTTTTAGTAGAACATTTTAAAACAATCATTAAATTAACTCAGACAGTGAGTCATTTTTCAATTAATACAGTGCCCAGAAAAATTGTAGATGTACCAGAAAATTAATTAGTTGTCAGGTATATAAAATGTTTCTTCCTCCAGGTTATTCACATCTGCCAGTCTCATTTTGGGTTTGAGCAGCAGCAGTAGGCCTGAAAGTTAAAGGGGGGAATAATATTTAGAATAAAACCTTAGATTTAAAGGTTCCTCATACAAAGTGAGGCTTTCTTTGACCTACATATAACTACATGTGCATGGATGGTTGGGGAAGTGCAGGAATTTTGAACCCAGCTTTCCCACCCTCCCACCAAGAATGCTTTGGCCGCCAAACCACAGAGTCATTCTCTTGCTTTCTCTATCTGCACTGACAAATGTTTTAAAATTTACATGCATGCACATCCTCTATAGCACAGATCGTGAGAGCCTCCTCTGTCCCAGAACACCTTGTAATCCTCTGGTTGTGGTAGTCTCCTAAGAGGCAGATTGAAGGCCAAATCCTTGTTCTGAATGAGGCAGGTATAAATCCAGGTCGTTCAGGGAGAATCTACATGTCACACTATATCATAGATTAATAGATGTTAGGGTCGGAAGGGACCTCAATAGATCATCGAGTCCGACCCCCTGCATAGGCAGGAAAGAGTGCTGGGTCTAGATGACCCCAGCTAGATGGCTATCCAACCTCCTCTTGAAGACCCGCAGGGTAAGGGAGAGCACCACCTCCCTTGGCAGCCCGTTCCAGACCTTGGCCACTCGAACTGTGAAGAAGTTCTTCCTAATGTCCAATCTAAATCTGCTCTCTGCCAGCTTATGGCCATTATTTCTTGTAACCCCCAGGGGCACCTTGGTGAGTAAAGCCTCACCAATTCCCTTCTGTGCCCCGTGATGAACTTATATGCAGCCACAAGGTCGCCTCTCAACCTTCTCTTGCAGAGGCTGAAAAGGTCCAGGTTCTTTAGTCTCTCCTCGTAGGGCTTGGTCTGCAAGCCCTTAACCATACAAGTGGCCCTTCTCTGGACCCTCTCCAGGTTATCCACATCCCTCTTGAAGTGCAGTGCCCAGAATTGCACGCAGTACTCCAACTGCGGTCTGACCAGCGCCCGATAGAGGGGAAGTATCACCTCCTTGGACCTATTCGTCATGCATCTGCTGATGCACAATAAAGTGCCATTGGCTTTTCTGATGTCTTCATCACACTGCCGACTCATGTTCATCTTGGAGTCCACTAGGACTCCAAGATCCCTTTCCACTTCCATGCCACCCAGCAGGTCATTTCCTAGGCAGTATGTGTGCTGGACATTTTTCCTCCCTAGGTGCAGCACTTTGTATTTCTCCTTGTTGAACTGCATTCTGTTGTTTTCTGTCCACTTGTCCAACCTGTCCAGGTCTGCTTGCAGCTGTTCCCTGCCCTCCGGCGTGTCCACTTCTCCCCATAGCTTTGTGTTATCCGCAAACTTGAACAGAGTACATTTCACTCCCTCATCCAAGTCGCTGATGAAGACATTAAAGAGTATCAGTCCAAGGACCAAGCCCTGCGGGACCCCACTGCCCACACCCTTCCAGGTCGAAACCGACCCATCCACCACGACTCTCTGGGTGCGACCCTCCAGCCAATTCGCCACCCACCGGACTGTGTAGTCATCCAAGTCACAACCTCTTAACTTGTTCACCAGTATGGGGTGGGATACCGTATCGAAGGCCTTCCTGAAGTCTAAGTACACGACATCCACCCCTCCTCCTATGTCCAGGCGTTTCGTAACCTGGTCATAAAAAGAGACTAGATTAGTCAGGCATGATCTGGCTGCTACGAACCCATGCTGGTTTCCCCTCAGCATAATTTGTCCTGCCGGGCTCTCGCAAATGTGAGCCTTGATAATTTTTTCAAAGACTTTGCCAAGGATGGAGGTGAGACTGACTGGCCTATAGTTGCCCGGGTCCTCCTTCCTCCCCTTCCTGAAAATGGGGACCATATTGGCCCTTTTCCAGTCCTCCGGGACTTGGCCCGTGCACCACGAGCATTCAAATATTCCCGCCAGTGGCTGTGCAATGATGTCGGCCAGTGTCTTCAGCACCCTTGGATGGAGCTCATCCGGGCCTGCCAACTTAAAGGCATCCAGTTCTTCCATGTGACTCTGTACCATCTCAGAGTCTACGCATGGTAGTCTGGCACCTTGCTGCTGCCTCTCTACAACCCCAGTGAGAGACTTGTCGTGCCCCTCGCTTAGGAACACTGAGGCAAAGAACTCGTTGAGGAGTTCAGCCTTGTCCCCCCTGTCCGTCACCAATTGCTTCTGCCCATTTAGCAGGGGTCCTATTCCTCCCTGGGCCTTCCTTTTACTCCCTATATATCTAAAAAACAATTTCTTGTTGTTCTTTACTTGGGATGCCATCCTCAGCTCCATGGTAGCTTTGGCCCGTCTAACTGCCTCCCTACAAGCACAAGCAGAGGAGGTATATTCGTCTTTGGTGATCTCTCCCTGTTTCCACTTTTTATGTGCTCCCCTTTTGGCCCTTAGGCTGCCCTGGATTTCTCTGGTCAGCCAAGGAAACCTCCTGGCCCCTTTCCCTCTTTTTCCTCGCATCAGGATCATCTCCCTTTGTGCCCAAAGGATCATTTCCTTAAGGCACAGCCACCCTTCTTGGGCTCCCATCACTTCAAAACTCCTACTCTGCAGTGCGTCCTTGACTAATCACCTGAGTTTATTGAAATCAGCTTTCCTAAAGTCTAGCACTTTTACCCTACTAGTTACCTTACCCACTCGACGTCTTATGAAGAATTCTATTATTAGGTGATCACTGTCCCCCAGATGGCTACCGATCTGTAGGTCCCCTACCATGTCATCCCCTGTTGCCAATACCAGATCCAGTAAGGCATTCCCCCTAGTGGGAATAAGGCATTCCCCCTAGTGGGAGTAAGGCATTCCCCCTAGTGGGGGGTAGAAATCATCGTAGTGATGCGCTATGTCACCATAGCAATGCGCTATGGCTACATAATGATCATGTGTATCTACATGTCACTGGCAGCTACTTCACTGTAGCAGCGCACTCGACCAATTTTAGCATGCCACTATGGTGAAGTAGCAGCTAAAAATAACTGTGCACCACGCATATAGCACACTACGGGCAGTTACTGCACTGTGCATTAGTACTTCCAAAAGGCAACACTAAAGCAAGGCACAGTAACAACATCACTGTAGGGAGATGTACAGACATGCCCTCATATCCCAAGGGAGGATCCTAACAGCTAGGTAGTAGGGCATTTGCAGAGGGAAGATGTAGCAAGTGCTCATCCCAGGGGTGGTCACGATGATCCCTGGGGGCTGCTCAGACCTTTGCAATCTGGCTTTTTTGGGGGCCCTCCCCCTTTGCTCTCCTGCCACACCTTGATGTTATCAATTTGGGATGAAAGGGAGGCTGCCTCAGGGCTTCCTAAGCCTGGTCTCACTCTTAGCACCATGGATGCTTGTAGGCATTGTCTTAAGGGCTAATTCTCTGGGCTCCATCCTCCCCAATACCCACTCCCAAGCCTCACAGGTGATCTGCTAACATGGAGCTACAGGCCCCCAGCCCCAGTCCTTGCCCTTCCTGGGTTCCAGAACTTTGGGCTTTCTAGTCCTGCTGACACATTGCCTTTCCTATGAGCTCAGGCCCTTTGCCCCACACTCTGCCCTCTGGCAGGCCCCAGGCACTGGAGATTCTCTCAATGCACCCTAGTCCCCACCAGGCACCTGACATTCTCCCCAAATACCTAGTCCTTCCTGGGCTTGCTCTCTCTCTCCACGCCCCAGGCTTGTCTCTTCTAAGGTCTGCCTTGTCTCTCTCAGGCACTGGGCCCCTGGCCCCCATTCCCAGGCCTATCTGTTCCAAGTCCTGGCTAGCTCCTCTTGAGGGCTGGACCCCTGCTCCCTCTGCTCCCAGGTTGATCTCTTCCAAGGTCCAGCCAGCTCCAGGGCTCAGTGCTTCTTACAGCTCAGAGAAGATATCAGGAGACCTGCTGCCAAGAGCTCGTCTCCCAGTGGCACTCAGGGGTAGACTGCCTGACCAGCTCAGGCCCTGGGCTTGTCTAGCTCAAGCCTGGCCCCATTCTGGTTAGCTGAGAGACACTCTAATTAAAGTGCCCGGAACATCTTGTGTATCAGCATCCCCATGCTTAAAAATGGCAGCAGAGTTGCTTTAACTAAAGCTCATTCAACAAACTTTAGTTAAAGTGACCCATCACCATTTTGAAGCATGGAGATGCTGCTACACGAGTCGCTGGAGGGCAGTAAATATGACACTTCATCAGACCAGATTAAGTGAGCCTGCTCCAACATACTACAGTGCATCAGAGCAGCCTAGCTGCTTATGTATAGGTGCCCAAAGAGACAGGCTTAAAGTGACATTCACAGGAGGTGAACGTCACCAAAACACATTGAGAGTCTAACCCTTATTAAATGTTTGGCCTTGAGTCTCTCACACAGCAAGAACTAAGGAAACCTTTGTAACCCTGTAAAATAATTTGGAAAGGATGAAGAATTCCTGAGCTCTTTCTAACTGCCCAGCTTACCACATGACAATAACCTTCTCATCTGAGACTCTAAACATGGTATAAGGTGTTTTATAGTTAATTACACAAAATGACTGCCATGTTCACCTTGTGCAATGTCATTTTTAAATGTATTTTTTTCTTTCAGTTTCTTTCAGTAACTACCAGCCCTGCCAATTCACACTTATACTTTACAACTCAGTCAGGTCCTGTCCTGGGATGCTCTGTGTGACCTCCTTGGGCAAATCTACATGTTACCCTGTGGCAACGTAGCGACATGCTACATCACTGTATGGTGTGCTGTGATGACATAGTGATCACGTGGGTCCACACAAAACTGACAGCTGTGTCACCGTAACGGCATGCTCCCCCATTGTAGCATGTAGCAGCAATGTAGCAATATTGTGGCAAAATGGCACTATGGCAACATAGTAGCAAGATCTAACCATGTGCCACATGCATGGCACAGTAGGGGTGGTTACTGCGCTGTGCTTTAGTACTTCCAAAATGAAATACTAAAGCATGGCACCATAGCAACATCACCATATGGTGCCATGTAGATGCACCCTTTATTCTCCTTTGTGCTCCACAGTATAAACAGAAAGTAAGTTTCACGAATAAATGAGGCAGTGTTTCTAAAATTATCTAGCACTCCTGATGGTGCATCAGCCAGAACAGATTCTAATTCATCCTCTTTTAAGTCTGTTGGCCTTGCTACATTAATAGTAGAGGCGGGGGAAACTTGTCATTTCCTAAAGTCAAATGATGTGACACTGAGAGAAAACAGGCTGCACACGAAACCTGTGCCATTTTTAGAGTGATTTTTTTATCACACAATAGCTTTTTAAACCACTTAGCTGTTGATGTCTTACATATATTCTTGTCTTTGACAGCTGAATGACAGAAAGCAAAAGAAGGGATGTTCTCATGAAAGGTCCTGTTTTATTTTGATCCTTCTTAAAACATATTACAGTCACTTTTTTCTCAATGACTGATTAAAACTTAAAAACCTCTCTCTTTCTTGAGTAACAAAACCCCCATAGATACAGAGCCACAGGGATCTACATATGTACTGTTAACTCTGAATTTCCTAGTGTCCTGGATTCTGCCCCATGGAGTTCATGTATGCTAGTTTTGGTTAAAATAAAGACAAGACTGGCCGACTCCATGTCTGCCATGTGTCATCTCTGAAATATTTTCTTTGCACATTCAATGTCAGTGCAGTAACCAATGGTACTTCTTTAAATTCTGCCAAAGTCTTTTCTCAGGTTTAATCAAAGGGTAGGTTTGTCTCAACTCCTACCCTTTGTATCTTAAAGGCTCCAGTGTACTTTAACAAATGTTGCATCTAGCATTAGGAGTGACAGCACTGGGAGCAAAGTTAACAAGAGAGACAATTCTGCTTTCAAACTATTATGAAGCTAGTCAGGCCCTCTTTACTATGCAAGATTAAGGCACTATCCCTCCTGCTGAGTACTGCTTTAACAGATCAGGACATATTATTATGGTTGTAACTGTTGTTATTGCTATTATGTTACCACAACAAAAAAAGAGTTTGCCACTGCTTAAAAATTATGTTCATCTTGATGAAGTGTATGCAACCTGCCAAGATACCTTTTTTTTAGACATTCTTCCCTGTTGAGAACCAATGGAACAAATGCAGATAAACTTGTGGTAATAAAATTGAAAGGTGTATTCAGAGGACTATTGTTTGAGATTTTATCAACTTCTATAGGATTACTTACGTTAGGAACTGCTTATCAAAGTGGTTGCACAATAGGGGTGTGCAAAGCAGGCCCTATTCGATTCAGATTCGGATTCAGCCCAAATCAGGGACAGTGATTTGATTCATTGATTCGGATCACTGTCCTTGATTCAATTCGGCCGAATCTGAATCTGAAGATTCAATGCTGATTTGGAGAATCGGTGATTTGGACATAGACATGGCTTTAACTGTTTTTTCTACATACCTCAAGGTACCAGCGTGGCTCATGAACACTACAAAACTGAGGTGGATGGAGCATCCCATAAGAGTGGGGCGGCGCCCTCCACATGCTCAGCAGTGAACCCAGAAGTGGACCAGAAGTACATGGGAGGACCCCCCACAACCTCTCAGCTTGGCGATCGGCTGCGGGAGGACCCCGGATGCCCCCCCAGACCCAGGAGGCACCAGTCACCAAGCCAGGGAGGTGCACGCTCCCCGGTGGACCCAGAAGTGGACCAGAAGTACTTCTGGCCCACTTCTGGGTCTGCTGCCGAGTGCACTGGGGAGCCCCCCATGCTTCTGTGGGATGCTCCATGTGCCCCAACATTGCAGTGTTCATGAGTCACCTCCTACGTTGAGGTATGTAGAAAAAACATTTAAAGCTGTGTCTATGTCTGAATTGCTGAATCTTTTCCGAATCTCTCCGAAACTATTGGGAGGGTTCCGATTTGATTTGGAGAGATTAAAGGGTCTCCTGATTCAATACGGATTCAGAGATTCAGCCACCCAATTGGGCCAAATCTCTGCCGAATCTTCACACAGCCCTACTGCACAAGCTAGTCCTAGTTAAATCTCACACCACCACCTCTCTTTTCTCTGTGAGGTAAAGACAAAGGTATAGCAGGGCAGTTGAGATGCACAGGGCAGAGCCATCTGGCTCTGTACTGATTGCAGTGGCATGGTCAGTTGTCAATGTAATGCCAGTTATTTTTGTACCCTGTTCCCCACCTTCCCATTATGCTATGGGTAAAGAAACTGAGACACACAAAGGGTTTGGGTTTTTGCTTATAATTGGACACTGACTCAATCATTGTCATGGTAGAAACATAATCACAGGACCTCACTGGATAATTCGATTGTGGCTGGTATGTGATTTCATTCAGTAATTTATCTGCCCTCTGCCATCTGTTTTTCTAGCTCGGGGGCTACCTAGAAAACATGTCCATTCCATTAAAAATCTCAGTCTTTGACGTTTCCTTCTGTGCTCATGCAAAATGAAACTAAGACATTTTGTATTTATTCACAAGTGACTAAAAGTCTAATAGTCGGGAACTTGTAAGGGACTGAGAAGTCCTACTCCAAAGCAGGGAGAGAAGGGCCTAGACCCTGAATGTGCCTTATTTCACTGGAATGTTTTAATCACCTGGTAAAATCTCTTGCCTATCTTGAATTTGAACAGAAGTTCTGTCAGACCTCATAGATTTCTACAGAAAGTTTTAGTTTCAAGAAATCAACATTTTCCAACAGGGAAAAAATTCATCAAGAAGTTCCTCAGGACTCTACCTGGCTATGCGCAAAGAGTAAAACAGCTCTCTCCAGATGGCTTTCATTTCAGAGTAAAGAAAACAAAGAACAAGTATAAAATCTTCATGCAAGAGAGAGCAAGCTGACTGAGTACCTCAACAGTCCCCCATCTTGAATGCCCTCATTTGATTATCAGAGGTCAGTACACCTAGATTTGGAGGTCTAGTGCCCTGAAAACAAAAATCAATATTCCTGTACCACTGTGACAATTGTCCTTTCCTGCTGTCAAGTTTACCTATCCACCTACAGCAGGCAATACTTTCAAACTAAATGACACTTATTTAAAAACACAGTAAGAACCAGAGCAGTCAAATCTTTGTGACAGAAAGCACAGAGCAGACCACTTCACTACAAGATGATAGCAACTCTGAGTACAAAATGGTTGCCACAAAGATATTCTTTAAAAAAACCCAAAAAAACAAAGGCAGCATCATTTCTGTAAGTGATTCATAGCTACCTGCTACACTCTTGTCCCCACCTCCTTTTTCTTAGCTACCTGGCAGGAAGACAATAGAGGTATAAGATAAGAAATATTTTTTAGTTTTTATTTATTAATTGCTGAAGAATAAGGTGGGGGGGAGGGGGTTGGGGAGGTGGAATTTGGCTCCAAGCAATAAATTTAGACTCGCATATCCTGGTCTTTTCTACTGCAACTAATAGCTGAAGTGCTATTTTCCTTCCTTACTCATCCTCACACTCTAGCATTACATATACTTCCTGATTGCTTTAAGAAACAAGGACATAACCTGGCAGTCCCAACCCTTTTGCTCATGAACTCACCACTTCCCACTCTATGGTACATGTGTTGGGCAATATGAGGAACACTATTTGTGATCTGGGGGAGAAGAGCCCCAAACAGGCGCATGAACTCAACAAGGCTGCATGTAAGATCTGGAAGTTACTCACAGCTCCAGAGCTACTGACTGAGTTCCCATCATATATGTGCAGTCTGAAAACATCCAGCTGTTTTTTTTCCTTTTACTGCGTATATAGCCTCCTGCCGCCTAACCTGCGTTTCTTAAGTTTCTTTCATTGTATCTTCCCTTGAGGCTCTCATGTCACCATCTCTCAGGCCTTTAGCTTCAAACTGAATTGCCTCAGGGACCCAGCAATAGCCTGGATCCTATACCCTACAGCCACCAAATTGTAGCAGCTGCTAAACATACCACCTTTGCCTCAATTTTTTTCTGTCCTTCCTTAGTAAAACTTTAGACTTTGGATTTGCTTTTATATGCTCTCCTGCAATACACTAAGCTAGGATAGATGGAATCAAAGCTGGCAATCGCCAGTGGCACTAGGATGAAATAAAACAGTCAAGTCAAGCAAAAAAGCACAGACACATCAAAATAATTTCTGAATCTTTTTGAAGGGGTCCTTTTCTATTTTATACATGTATTGCCTCAGGCAGGTCATTGGAACCTAAAGCTGGAATCAAAAGCTTGGCCCACATTGACTGTCAAAAGCAAACACTACATCATCCTTATCACTCAGTCCTGCCCTTTGTAAAGTGCATGCAGATAAAAAGGCATGAAAAACAAACACATTTAACTTTTCTTTAATGTAGCCATTTTACAGCCAAATAAGAGTCACTAATAACACTTTAGCCTTTGTTCCAAACCTACAGTATAACATTAAACTGCTAATAAGTGGTTGAGCATAACATTTTATCTGTTTAGATGATGTCAAATAAAGCCCTAATGCTTTACATGCCTAATTATATTGTCCAACGCTTGAGTTAAAATCCAGAATAAATCCATTAATCCTAGTGGGATTACTCCTAATTTACACCTGAGCAACAAAGAGCAGAATTTGTTTCTACCTCTTCATTAATGTTTTTAACAGCAAAGTATCTACCTAAAAGACAGAAAAATCATTCCTCTGAGGTTATATGAGCAATGTAGAAAACAAGGGACATGGAATTTTAAAAAATAAATTTAGGCATAGGAAACAATTCATTTCATTACAATGGCATATAAAAAGTTGTGGCTTTGATTTTTGTGTAGTTGTTGGAACATAGAATTACAACAGAAGCCATGATATTTTTATCCTGTTCTCACCTACCCATCACATGGCTGTAGGCAAGTCACAAGCCATCTTGCACTGAAGTCAATAAAAAAACTCCTCAGTGACTTTAGTAGGGGTTAGATTGTGCCATTACACTTTGCCTCACTTTGCTCATTGGTAAAATAAATAAGTGTTATCTAGCTCCCAGGATAATTTGTGAAACTATTGGTCTGAACTTGAACCTATGGTAAAATACTCATTGGACGCATCTACATAAGATGCTACAGTGCTGTGGTTACTGTGCACTTATTTAGTATTTATATTAGCAAGTATGTGTATTGGCAAGCACTAAATAAATATGCAGTATCAGCCCAAGCGGGGCCCCACCCCCAACTCTGATCCTGGACCCAAAGAAGCTGCTGCTGCCATCAGCAGTGGCAGCAGTGGCAATGTGGGGAGGGTAGCAAGTGGCTGGACGCGGAGCCACCGCTGTGCCTGGCTCTTCACCACCGCTGCTCCACCTGGCTCCATGGGGCCCCCAAAAGCATGGGGCCCAGGGCGGTCACCCCAATTCGCACCCCCTAGTGATGGCCCTGTTAACTAGTGAACTCTAATTTTGGTAACATATTATACGTGATATTAAGCAAATAGAGGGAATGTCCCTAGTGATCTAACAGAAACAATGGCTTTTTTAGAGGCACTGGAAGTCCAAGGTCACACAAGCACAGTTGGCTTGCAGACTTCATATTTCATCATTTCAGGTGGGGATCAGGGAGAAACCATTTAACTTTTATCACCAAAGAAGTGACCCAGCAAACGTATTAAAATGGATAAAAATTGGACTTGTTTATCCAAAATCTTCTGAACTTAGATAATGAGAAACTCAGATCCCTACTTCAGTTTTTCTGAACAAAATCCAGGACATTTTGTGAAAGCTAACTCTCTTGCTTTGTTCTTTCCAAAGCCATCAGGAGTAGGGGAGGAGTGAGAGGCTGGTAGTAATTAGAACTAAATGAATGCTTCAACAAATTTCTATGAATATTCACTCAAATGAAAAGTGTAATTTGCTTCAGCTTTGTTTGTGCCACTTGTGGGTACATTTTCAATGCCTATATGAGCAAATAAACCTACGTTCAGTATTGTTCAAAGAAATAAGCAAATTTCAAATTCATATAAAGGAATATCCCTTGAAAATGAGTTCTGAACATATGCATGAGTGTTCTTCATTTTACGCATTGTGTTTATCTAGTGAAAGGAGAGGCATGTGCAGCTCCCGCACTCGTGCGCCACTGAGGGAAGCCCCATACACTGGAGCCAGTAGCATTTACTGTTCCCTGCCACGCAGGTCCTGGGACTCTGTGGGGAAGTAGGGGCCAGGGCTCCCTCCTACTTCCAGTGGAGTCCCAGGACTTGTGCAGCAGGAGTGGGGAAGGCTGCCAGCGCCAGCGTGTGGGTCTTCCCACAGTGGCGTGCAAATACGGGAGCTGCATGTGCACCACAGGGAGCTCAGCATGAGGGGTGGACTGGCCGGGCTGCACTCCTCACCCCCATGTTCAGTGCTGGCCAGAGCTGCGTGCCACCAGCAGCAGCACCTGCACAGGGCACGAGCACCCTAACCCCCCCATCTGCTGCGTGCCATGGAGGAAGTGTGTGAGCAGCCCTTACAGCCCCCCCCACACCCGAAAAACCCCACACATCCAGTCTGCCACCACAACCCCCTCCACATATACACCCCCCAATATACCCCCCATACACACCCCACCATACACATACCCCAACCATGCACCCCCCCCACAATATACAAGAATAAGACTTAATTTTTTCTTTATTATGCAACCACTTATATATACACTATGCAAACACAAATCATGACAAAAATATTTTTGTAATAAAATTAAAATATTTTAGAGTAGGTGTTTGACTTTTAGTATATGATATGTTTTCTTCTGGTTCCAAGACGACAACCCTCTTCTCCCAAAAGGAGTATTCCTGGAGGCAAGGAGAGGGACTTCCGGTAGCAAGGATCAGGGGTTAGGGGTGGGACTTCCAGTCCCAAAAGGGCAACCAGGAGGCAGTGCACATGTCAAGGGGTGAGGCTACCCTTCTGGCCCTCTACAGCTCACCAAAACTCATTAAGCGGCCCTCCAGCTGAAATAATTGCCCGCCCCTGGTCTATGTGATCTCTCATTTGTCTGTCCTCAATGACTATGCATGTGTTACACTGAAATATGTTCAATGGAAGGGATAAGGAAGGCACTTCCACCCTTACCCCTACAGCCTGGAAGTTAAAAAAATGGGAAATGGGAGTTTGAACACCCTTAGAGTAAGGAGGGCAGATAACTGAGGTTTCCTCCATCCTGAGTGAGTGGTTTAGTAACTAAACTATTGTGGAAAAGGTCATGTCCTTCTTCCCCATTTATGTTTCAAAAGAAAGTAGTGGTCTCGGCCCAGTTTTTGAAAGAAAGAAAGATCTTCAGCATCAACCTGCACGAGAGGGTTTGGGGAAAATGGAGGCACCTGCCACTATCATGAATCCAGGTGTTTAAACAGAAGGGGTGGGATTTAAACCTGTTCTCAGCCCTTTCCTATGGGCTAGTTTAAACACTTCTAACTCTCCCCAAACACTACAGAAGGAACTTCAGCACTTGACAGAAGGGCTGTAGATTCTGTTACAAAGGCCAGATACCTAAAAGGGGTGGAGACATTGAGTAATGGATCTGGGCTTTAATGGATCTGGGCTTTAAATCCTTTTGTGTCTCAATCCCTTCCTTCTCTCTAAGTCAACATGGATAATACTTTCACTCTGTCAGTTTTGTCTGTTTACACTGTAATCACATTGGGACAGGTACTTCCTTTCTGTATATCTATACAACCCTGATGTTAGCTGGAGTATAAAAGTTCTTCCTTAATATAAATAAACAACAATATGCTGCATATGTAGAAAGAAGGAAGTTACTTGTAGCATTGTCCTTGCCTTATTAATGCAGACAGGCCCAGACAAAAGTTGCTGTTATGTATTTACAGAGAACCCCACATGTTATCTGGAGGTTTCTAATTCCTATGAGCCTATCAGATATCTTGCAACATTTGATGTTTTCCTTAGTGTTCCAGGGCCTTGAATCAAAGAATTATGAAAGGTGAAGATCTTGGCTTTAACATACATTACAAATAAAAACCAGAGGTGTGGGAGATTTTCTAGCCTCTGTGGTTGTCGAAAACGCTGAAGTAGAGACCCCCTGTTGAGGCTTGAAAACCAGAAGGCAAAATGAAAAAAAACCTCATGTTTTTCCCAGCTCTTTCAAGCCAGTCTTCATGGCTTTCAAACAAATGAAGTTGGTGATAACTGCTATCTTGAGCTGAAATGTAGTGGTTTAGCACATTTACTTATTTCAATGTTCTTATGTCTTAGTTTTATTAAAATGAGTATGTTAGGCAGTGATGTGCTATGGCTGGAAAAGCTGTTAGTTTCTGCAACATACCAGTATTTGATGAAGTGAAAACTTATTGATGATAATTAATATCCAAAGATAGAATGTATACTGAAAGGGAATTTTAAAAACACATTAGCTGGAGTAAAATTCTGTAAGGATGATTCAGTGCCAAACTGTGACTACCTAGACATATGTTTGTTTCAGGCAATGTGCCTGGAATGAAAGAGAAGTCATTTTATATTGTTGTTCAGCACGTTAACTTGTTGTTTTTTTCCTCAGCTAGGTCCATATTTTCACACCTGTATACTTAAGGTTAGAGGCTGACCTAGTTTTGCTTCCTTAGTAATCAATGAGTTTAACCACTGCTTTCTTTTTTGTATGGTTAGACTTAGGCCAGCACCAAGTGATTTTGAAACCCCTGTCCATGATGTTCACTGGTATTATTCAGGGATATATATTGCGCTTTATCAAAATAAGATGCTTTGTTTAAAAACAATGACTGATTTACCCCAAAACTCAAGTTCACAGCCATCTTTCCTGGGGCATTTTGTAGACACAGAATACATTTAAAGAGCTCTGGAATTAACCACAGAAGCCACATATTACAAACTATGTTGTCATTTCACGAACACTTGTTTTCATGAATATTCCCTTAGGAGTCTATTGTCATTTCGTTATACATGAGACTGAAAAGAACAGGCACCTTTAACATTCATCTTTGATGCCAGTCACCACCTTCCCAAAGGCACCCAAAACTGCAACAAAAATACAGCACAGATTTATGTGTTGACCTTCTAAAACAATCACTAATAGAATATAAGTAAAACGTCTATTTTTTTCCAGGTATTGGTGGGTATTTTAATGTGCCTTTGATTTTTACACTGAGCTCATCCATCTGTATGAAGTTGTAGAGTATATTCCGACTTTAAAGTCCACATGGGAATTTTCTAGGAGAAGACAATTACCAGATGAATGCTAAAGAATCCCATCTGATTAGCATCTATCTTCTGGAGACAGGTAATTTTCCAACTTTAAAATCTACATGGGAATTAGATAAGGAAAGGAAATCACCAGCAGAATGTTAAAAATACCATTTGATTTGTTGATAACTCCTGGAGACAAGTAAATCAAACACTTCCTCTTCTGGGGAGAAGGCTTTATGTCAACAGCTATAGGCTGTACAGATGCTGGGTCAACAGCTACGACTGCAGAAAGATTGTGTATTTGATAGAACTGAGATTGGGAGGATAATGCCATCACTGATAATGGCTGCAAGCTTTTGAAAATCCCAAGTGGTTAAAAAAAATAGGATACATAACTACATTCCAGTACTTTCATCATCCATTCCTTCCTATTGTTCTTTAGACATTCTGCTAAACTATGTTAATTTTATTTCCTTTTGCGTTTTATAGTGCAAATATGCTCAAGAAAAGAAAAGTGATTAGAGCCCAAGTCTAAGCATCTGCACTCCAGATTCTGTTTCCGGTATAAACATGGCAGAACTCTGCTCTTAAAATTAATGCTTAGTACCTCTAAGATTCTGGGATGAATGCAACTATATACTGGAAGTGCACAGTATTGTTTGTACATTGGAGCTAGCACAGCATGTGCTCTTGATATGTCATCTCCACTGAGTTCAGGGTCTGTTAAAATTGGCCAAGGATAAATAAATATATGGCAAAGGATGTTTATAAAGATGTTTGTTCTGCTTTTGATACAGAGCGAGTCCCATCCCAGAGGTGTTCCTGAAACAGTTTCAATTGTCATAAAAAATATTTTCAAGAGGTCGGGGGGGGGGGGGGTTGGAAGTGCATTTGGGCTGTTCTAATTTTAGCATGAAAATTACGATGATAAAAGTGGGATGTAGTAACCATATAATATAATGGTAGTGGTATAGCCATAAAAACTGCTTTACAGGGGAGGGTAATAATTATTAATTCAATTTTACAGTTGGGAAAACTGAGGCACAAGGAGTGGAAAGGACTTGCTCAAGATTAGGGAGCAAGTTTGCAGTGGAGCTAGCAATAAATCTCTGGACCCCAAAATGATGCACTTGGACAGCTTTGCATGCTGATGCTGGGCTGATAGAACAACTGTACATGCTCAGACTAGCCTCTGAATACAAGTGCATCCCTAATATTTAAGTTGGTCTAATAAAAGATATCAAATTCACCCAAAGAACCTTGTCTCCCTAATAACTCATACTTTTTTTAGATTTTACTGAAACATTTTCTTAGTACTATAGCTGCTGGCTCATTTTTAAAACAGCAAATTTTCCCTTAAATGGCATCCCTTCTCACAGTGAGCCCCCTCCTTCAAATCTGCTTCAGGGTAAGACATTTAGCTAAGATTTATTGTTGTCTGTGATGTGGCAGGATACATAGCGTGTGTCCTCAGGCCACACAAATGCCAACTCATTGAAGTGTATTTCCAGAAGGATTCTTGGGGGGGAATTTTTTTTTAAAAAAACAGAACAAGGAATTCTCATCTTAACATGCAAGGATTTGTGTATGTGCAGTAATTCTTAAGCACCACTTTGGAAATTTACCACATACTGTTTATGCAGGGGCACTCTGTGGGGCTAAGTACTCTAGAAAGTAATGGAATTAAAAAAAGGAAGATTAAATGTTTTGCATATTAACTTAGGCAACTACATTTCTGAAAGTGAAGGCACAAAAGACACAGATCACTATTGAAAAATTTTAATCAAACATGAATCTACACTACTACACGTTTTCCCTAGCATCACTGCTGAAAACAGTATGCTTCTCCATCTATTTTCACTCAAACAGGGTATGATCTTTTCAGCATATGAAAAACACTACAGTCTATAATCTTGAAAATTTAAGGCTCCACCCTGCCACCACTGCCATCACCCTGCTAGACCCAGGGCAGCCCAGAAGCAGCACTGGTGGCAGTGGTGGTGGTGGGGAGGAGAGCCCCAGCACAGGCCCACAGTGAGAAGGGCCCTTCCAGCAGCAAGGGAGAAGTGGCTGTGCCCACCACCAAGTCCAGCTTTTTCCTGGTACCCAGCAGCAGCTTCTGTCCAGCTGCCACTGCCACCTCTGCACCTGGACCACCAATGCCAAAGCTGGAAAGCAGCTTCAGCCCCTCCTCAGGGTAGAATGATGGCCTGGAGGTGGTACTGGTGGCAGCAGGGGCCCCAGCTGACCTGCCCCTGCTGAAGCTGCTGCCCACTTATGCCCACGCCAGTTCCCCACCTGCCTGCAGCCCCATCCCACACAGAGAGTTTTGGTGAACTGTCATGCAGGGGCGGGGGGATGACCTGGCCCACAACAGCTCCCTATGTCCCACTGGCCCAAATAATTGCCTACCCCTGCCTTATACTGTGAGCCACACAAATGTTGATCAGTGTTAGAGCTACCTTGAGTTTGGAGTAGTCATGTGTTGAGGTCAGCAGGGGCCTGGAGGACTGAAAGGTAACAGACACCCCACTCCTTGGCCCCCATCCCAGGCTTTCCCCTGCCCCCTGCCTCCAAGGTTCCCCCACTTTCCCCTTGCCCCTTGCTCTTGGGGTTTCCCTCTGCACCCCCTGCCCCCTTACTTGTGGCTGCCCACAGTGTCTGTCCTAAGGGAGGGAGCAGGGAAAGAGAGGTTAACCTGTCTGCCCAGCCTCACTGCCAGGCTGCTTTTCTTCTCTGGGCTGAGCCCACCCAGAGAGCAACAGCAGTGGTGGCAAGGGCTGGGAAGACAGATTAACCCTTCCCTGCCTGCTTCCCCAGGACAGATTTTGTAGGCAGCCACAAGTGGCTGGGCAGTCAGCAGGGATCTGGGGTACTGGGAGCATAGTGGACCCAATCTGGGCCAGTGGGGGAGTGGGGGTGGGTGGGGTGTTTTCACTAAGGTGTAGCCTAGAGTGGGTGTAACACAAGTAGGCTAACATGGATCAGAGATAATCCTGTCTTGGAGTGGCATAACTTTGAGCCACATAACAAGTGCTCAAAACTAGTTTCAGGTATTAATGTGCAGATAATCCAGGTGTTAATAGCTCTAGGACCTTCCCAAAACTACTGTGTAACTAGGCTCTTCATTATCCTTCTCACTTTATGATTCACTCCAAAAGCACTGACACTCTGTTCCCTACCACTTCCTCCAATAGTTCTAGTTTCAGAGAGCTGTACACAGGCCTGATAGTAATAAATCTTTATTCATTTCAAAGATGAGTTCAAACACCAAACTCAACTCCAAATAATTGGTTCAGCCAGCCAAAAAAAATTAATTCACACCTGGATTTGAATTTAAAAAACTCTCAAAGTTCAGAAGTTCTCAGACCCAGGCTTTTGGTTAATGCTTATCTTTCAGATAGGAAATATATTTTATACCGTAGTCAATTATAATCAATTAAAATTATATCAATAAAGTATTAAATGAATACAGGATATATGATATGACATAATCTTTTCCTTTAATTACATTTATTTACTTAATTTGCAAAATTAAAAAAAAAAAAATCTTAGTATCTAGTGTGAACTCAGCTGGATTTCACTTTTAGTTCCAATGTTTCATACTTATTTATTTACTTTCTGAACAAACATAATATAAATTTATAGAAACTAAGACAAACCCAGCCCTTCTCAGTCAAGTAGAAAGTAGCCAGGTAGAGAAAGAAACAAAAGGCACAGTTGTCAAAATTCTTGGCTTCTCTAAAAAACAAGCAGAACTCACTCTGTCATGTTTACTGCTAGAGTCTGAGTTGCTAATTCAAGTTGGTACTATCTATCAAAGGTAAGGTCAGTGCAGTTTAGCATATGTACTCCTTATCCGAGTTTTCTCTCCACTTACACAAGATTGTTTTTGCCCTGGATAAAACTACTCTAGCAAGGCATTGTTTGTGGAGTCACTAATAGCCAGAACACTGATTCACAATAGTCCTACTTTTGCAACAATGGTTGGCCTGCCATTTTGTAGGAAAAAAATTACCAAGGGCCTAAATTTTGCCCATATTCTAAGCATGGCCTCAGGGAAAATACTCATTATTATGGATTCTTCTGTCTCCAACCGGGATAGATTAAAGAGGCATCAATGTGAAATACTGTTTTTGACCTTAGCACTAATTGAAATTGAATTTTTTTTCACTATTTGCTTCAAGATTTGAAAGATTCCTGGCATCCAGATATTTAATATCAATAGAGATCTATTTAAAGGGAAATTAAGTACATAAAGAAGGGCAATTATGAAAAGTTAATAAGAAAAATACTTAACATTTGTCCTAGTTAACTTTGTAATGGAAGAAAATCTGTGTAAGATCAAATAGGGGTTCAATTGAAATAGAAGGGTGTCACAGGGCACTGAGGTGCCCTGTTCCTAAAGAGGGGAAACTGCCGGGGGAAAAAGCCCTAGCAGGGTATAAGGAGCCCAGCTGTGGGTTGCCAGGGCAACCAGGAGGTCAGCTGACTGAAAGGGGCAGGGCCTGGCTCCTATATAAATCACAGGCAGGAGGCCAGAGGCAGTTCCCTGTCAGCAGCCAAAGAGGCAGGAGTTCCCTAAGTCAGGATGTGGGAAGAAGCCTGACCACAGGTACAGCTTATGGCAGCTCTAAGATGCTTGCGCAATGTTGTTATAGCCAGGCGGCTTATGTTTAAGTTATAACCAGGAGGCTCGAGTTTGTGTTGCTGTTTGTTACACCAGTGGTTTGGGTGAGACTATCAGGGGATGGAGGAGGCCTCATAGGGGACCCCAGCACCAGTAAGGGTGCTGCGTATGGGGTGTATAGACCCCAGCCCCAGAGAGGGGCAGTTGAGAAGCCCCAGAGAAGGGGGCATTGTGGAAAAGCCCCAGAGCGGGCACAGAGAGCCCCAGGAGTGGGGTGGCATTCCAGAGAAAGCCCAAAGAGGGGGAGCAGTACTGAGGAGCCCCAGAGAAGGGGGCAGTGTTATCAAAAAGGGGCAGCATTGTGGAGAAGGCCCTGGAGAGGAGGGCAGCATTATTGAGAAGGCCCTGGAGAGGAGGGCAGCATTATTGAGAAAGCCCTGGAGAGGAGGGCAGCATTATTGAGAAGGCCCTGGAGAGGAGGGCAGCATTATTGAGAAGGCCCTGGAGAGGAGGGCAGCATTATTGAGAAGGCCCTGGAGAGGAGGGCAGCATTATTGAGAAGGCCCTGGAGAGGAGGGCAGCATTATTGAGAAGGCCCCGGAGAGAGGTTGGCACTGCAGAGGAGCCCTGAGAGAGGGCAGTGCTACAGAGAGGGCCCCAAGAGAAGGCGAGCGTAGACCTGACAGACCAACGTCTATTCCACCTGCAAGGCTTGGGGCGTGGTATAAGGGGTGGTTGGAGTCGCGCATAGCCCATAAGGCTAGGGTGCCCAGGAAGCACCCATTGTAGAGTGAGACCCATGAACAGTCCGGGAGTTACCAGGCCCAGAAGTAACCGTGTCCAAGGAGACGTGAGGCAGCCTTCCTAATACACTAGAACATCAAAGATGTGGCGGGCGAGAAAGAGGGTGCCCTTGGGCCGACTTGGCATGGAGGAAGGGGGCCTTAAGGAGATCACGACCCTCCGGTAGGACCCCGCCGTGATAGAGGGTTAGTGACAAAAAATGCAAATCTAGCCACGTATGTTGCTAATCTAGACCAATGGGGTAATTTTAATTAAAGCATGAATTCATCAGAAAAAATAGGAATTATCAGCATAAGTAGTGTAAATTAGTCTAAAAAGCCCACATTTTGGATGGATTAATTAATTATGCAAAAATGATTACACTGATGCCAGTACAAAGTCCAATTTGTGGTGTTTTTTTTTCTGTGGGACTAATTTACAGCAGCTCTGGTTTGGGATAACGTACCCAAAGCGTCTAGTTTCATGTACTCAGCTAAATTCCAGAAAGGGGAAGCTGTAGCTTGAATATGTATGGCCAGAAGCACAAGTAGATATGGGACCTGAGGGTAATCAACATCTACAGTAATAAAATCTTTATTTTGAACAGTGAATTGTAACTTAGACTTACACCTATGAGAATAACTCACATTTGTATTAATTTGACTTGAAATTTTTCTTTCCATCCGCATTTCTGATCATGGTTCACCACTGATATAGAAGCCATGTCATTACAGAACTGGAAAGGACCTCAAAAGAAATCATTTAGTCCATTTCCCTGCCCTGAAAATCTACTAAAAGCTGTATGAGGAGGAACAAATTCCACAATTTGTTATAGGAGTTTGTATGGATAAAAGACAAATTACATTCATCCACCAATGGAATGTGAGGTCTCATTCTACCCAGTCAGATGCTTTTTTAGACATTGATGGAGATGACCATCAGTCAAGAGTCTGATGGCTAGTTATGGACCAGGCCCTATTGGTATATACAGTGAGAAGAGCATACAAAGAGATTTTTCCAACTGTTGTGTCTGTTTTGGGAAGAATTCATTTATGTAATATTGTCCCAACTCCTACTTTAGAACACTAAAATAGGGTCTAATAGGGAAATTAAAGGAGTTGTGTAAGAATAAGTAGACGATAGAAAATTCTGTCTTTCAGCAACCACTAAAGCCAGCTAGAACCAGAGGGTAAATTATACTGCAGCCGTTTTTAACCCAGGTCAAATTATTACTGAAGCATTTCTGCTGCCACATGGTCTCCACATAAAATCTATTCCTAAATGTTATCTCTACCAACCCAATCTAACATGTACAGGTGTATACTGTGACATGAGAGAGAACTTGTTTTTGATTTCAGATATCCCAGCTGATGTGGATTATTGATTCCTTCACTTCAATTGAGCTATGAAAACATAAAAAGCAGAAGGCCTGACCCCTGAATATGGGATCAACGTTTACCAAAAAATCTGAACAAAATGAGAAAAAAGTAAAATCTGGTTTAAGTATTAGAATAAACGTGTCTTCAGCATAACTTCTTTCTGGATTAGTTTGGCTTTTGGACAAAAAGAAAGTTCACATTTGGAATTTAATTTTAATTGTTTTGAAAACAAAAATCCTACTAATTGTGTTTAAAATTCAGCAGCAAAACCATCTGGACCTCATGCTTTATTAGATTCTAGTGACTTAATTGCCCAAATTCTATCTCCTTCTGTGATAGAAAAAAATGCCATAACAAAATTGGATTTTTGTCTATTTGTTTTTGGAGAGGAGTTTCAAAGACTTTGAAAGAGGCAGAAGGGTGCAGAGGGGATGTTAACTTGCGAAACATTCGTATAGTAATGAGCAAAGGCACCTGCAGTTTCATTTTCCATAGTGACTAAATGGCTGTCTGGAGAATGAATACAGTAAGGGCTTTTATTGCATTTATTTCACAGTTTTGATTTTTAACATAATTGGCCAGAAGGTGAACAGCTTTGTGAAGTTGAGAGAGAGTTTGGATTACATCAGGAGAAAGACCATGTTTTGGTAAGCAAGACATTAGAGATTCTAGAAGCATTATGTGACTGCTGTTTTCAAGGAAAGGCCTGATTCTGTCTATTCTTTACTCTGTGCAGAACTTCTTTTGAAATAAAATACCCTGTACTGCAAACTTGAGATACCAAGTCAGTGTGCTCTTAATCAAAACAACTGATTTATTGAAACTCCTTCCAGGTTCAACAAAAGGAACTTAATGAGTACTGATTGTTACTTCATTGGGACAAAATTAGTGTTAATTCTGCCTAATGAGGAAGCACTTGCCCTTTGACTAGTGATAATTTGGTGTTTAACCAGAAGTTTAAAAAGGTGTAAAAACCTATGCATATGTACAGTTAGTTTGAGGGTAACTTCTTCCCAGTGAGTGGATATGGTATCAGAGAGGTGGAATTATTAAACCAAATTAAAATCATTAAACCAAATACTATGCCTCAAATGTCACGTATTAAGACACATTCTGTTGGCTCTAATGACACAATTTCTGGGAAACATTTGCTCTATGGTAACCTGGTGAATCTGATCATTTTAAATGACTATTCCATTTTCTAATATAGATGTTACTTTATATAACATAGTCCTCCATGGTGAATTATTATGGAGTCTGCTATTTTAACATACTGTATTCTAATTGGTTTCCTTAAAGTGTCACATCTTTCTGCCATCCTATCAGCCTATGTGGTAAGCTAGGTAGCATGAAGTTTGAACACCGTGCGGTTTTATGAATGCACTTTTCTCTTGCTGTATCAATATGCTGAAGTTATGTTCTGTAATCATCACCTGCCTCAGCATTTCCAGCCATTTCATACCTACACATCAGTAAATTCCATCTGGAGAGAGATGGTACATGGGTGACAATGACTTCTAAGAGCTAAATCTTAAATCAATATAATGAATGTAATGTTTCAATCCCCTTACTTACTTTAAAAAAAAAAAAAAAAGCATGCCATTGTATTCTCTATCATTACCTGTTTTCTGATTACAGTAATATAATTTGCTTCTGCCATTTTCATATACCAATCATCTAATAGTGTATTGAGAGTCTCTATTCCTCCATATACTAATTCTTTAATTTAAAAAAGCAAGTGTTTTGTCTTTTTTTTTCTTTGTAAAAGCTATTTATATTTAACTTGTCACTCTTTTTTCACTGTGTTAATTGTTTACAATAACACTTTTTCTGCTATGCACACACATCTGTTTATATTAAAGTCATCAATCCAAATTAATCTCAGTTACTACACACTGGAGTAAATTTTGTCTGAGGGCCAGATTTGTAAAGATACTTAGCCACTGATCAATATAGAAAGGCAACTGGCTCTGAGCCTCCAAGGTATTTAGGTATTGTTCACCCGAGAACTGACAGAGGCTACATGAGCACAGGACATGGTCGTCATGGACCCTGGTCACCAGGACCAAGGGGGACAACCTGGTGACCAGCTTAAAAATAGAAGGTAGTCTGGGTGATAGCAACCATGAAATCATTCATGCTTACTGTCTGTTGCAAGGCAGACAAATTAGATAGCAGGACTAAAGTTCTAGACTTCAAAAATGCAAATTTCAACCAATTCAGGACACTAGTAGAGAAAGGGCTGTGGGACCAAGAGCCAAAGGTAATAGGAGTGCATGAAGAGTGGTCATTCCTTGAAAACATGATCCTCAAAGCACAAGGAAGGTCCATCCCCATGCAGAGGAAAGGTGCCAAAAAGGCTGGGAAGTCTTCCTGGCTAAAAAGGGATATCATGGTCCTCTTAAGAAAAAACAAAGAGGCACACGAACAATGGAAACATGAGGCATGCCCCAAGGAGAACTACAATAATGGTCCACACTTGTAGGGAACAGATTCAAATGGCTAAGGCAGTGACCAAACTAGAATTAGAGACAGGAGTCAAGGACAACAAGAAGTCCTTCTTTAAGTACGTAGGAAACAGAAGGAAAACAAATGAGGGTGTGGGGCTACTGCTTAACAACTCAGGACAGCTGGTTACCGGCACTCAGGAGAAAACTAACTCCTGAATGACTACTTTGCTTTGGTCTTTTATCAGGCCAAGGGCAAAATCATGTCAGAATGGGTACAGAATGAGCAAGGTAGGAATGACTGCCTTTCTACTATTATTATAGAACTGGTATGTGATCATTTGAAAAAATTAGACATATATAAATCAGCAGGCTAGGATGAACTTCAGCTGAGGGTGCTGAAGAAGCTAGCAGCATTCATTGTGTAACAGGTGGTGAAAATTGGGGTGCTCTGGAGAGGTCCCTGGGGACTGGAAGAGGGCCAATTTTGTGCCATCTTGAAGAAAAGGAGGGGGGAGGGCCCAGGTAACTATAGGCTAATCAAGCTAATTTCTATCCCAGGGAAGATCCTAGAAAAATTCAACAAGGAGTTTATATGCAGTAGGCTTGCAGAAGGTAGGATTCTGAATGACAACCAGCATGGCTTTGGTAGGTCTTGTATTACCAGCCTCATCTCTTTTTATGATCAGGTAACTCACCACCTAGATAAAGAAGAGCAGGTTGACATTGTATACCTTGACTTCCAAAAGGCCTTTGATCCAGTATCCCAGGATGTTATTATGAGTAAATTGGAGGACTGTGAACTCAACCGTGAGACAGTTAGGTAGGTAGGGAGCTGGTTGTGGGGTAGAACCCACTGTGAATGAATCTGTGTCATCTTGGCGAGAAGTGGCCAGTGGTGTCCCTCGGGTCAGTGCATGGTCCTATGCTTTTCAACATCTTTATCAGTGATTTGGATGCAGAGTTGAAGAGCTCAGTGGTCAAGTTAACGGACAACACCAAGTTATGGGGAAGCATGATCATGCTTGAAGATACGCTGCAGATACAGGCAGACCTAGACAGGCTAGCAAGTTGGGCAGATCATAATCAAATGAAGTTCAACACTGAGAAATATAAAGTGCTCTACCTGGGGACAACCCCCACCCTACACACCTATTGGCTTGGCATCACCAAACTGACTAGCACCACGAATGAAAAGGACCTGGAAGTAATAATAGACCACAGTATGAACAAGAGCCAGCAGTGTAACACCATAGCTAACAGGACAAATAACACCCCAGCATGCATCACTAGATGCATCTCCAGCAAAACTAGGGAAGTGATTCTTCCACTCTCCTCAGAATTGGTGAGACTGCAGCTGGAGTACTGCATCCAGTACTGGGCACCGCACTTCAACAAAGACTCAAGAAAGTCCAGAGAAGAGCCACCCATATGATCAGACACTTGTACAGCAAGCCATACAAGGAAAGGCTGAGGGACCTGGGACTCTTCAGCCCAAAAAAGAAAAGGCTGAGAAGGGACTTGATAGTGGCTTACCGTTACATCAGGTGCATACATCAAGGACTTGGTGAACAACTGTTCATCAGGGCGCCCTTGGGAATAACCAGGAGTAATAAACTCCTGGAAAACCATTTCAGGCTTAACATTAGGAAAAACTTCACAGCCAGAGTGTCCAGACTTTGGAATAAACTGCCTCCAGAGGTGGTGCAATTGCCTACCCTGGAAATCTTCAAGAGGAGATTGAACGGTCAGCTTGCTGGGGTCACCTGACTCGTTTTGTCTTTCCTGCCTAGTGCAGGGATCTGAACCTGATGATCTTCTGAGGTCCCTTCCAGCCTCACAATCTAGCTTCTGGAGAGGATATTTATAGATTCATAGAATGTGTATTTCCTTTCTCCTTATTCTCTTATGAATGAGGAGTAGGGGTAGAGGGCGGAGAGGAGAAACAGGTTTCTTTATAAACATTATCCTGTTCCTCTTCAAGTCTGCCATTAGTTTCAGTAAGAGTAATATAAAGCCCAAAGAGGTATATGTAAAGACTAAACAAGTTTTTCCTTCTTTCTCTTTAGACTATAATTTTATTTCTATCATTTTATTTCTTTACAGCTAGCTTCACAGAACTGTAATGATAGAAGTGAAGGGCATGAACACAATACCTGAGGTGTGGGTTAATACTTAGGCTGCTAGTTGTAGGCAGCATGCAGATATAGAATTGCATATGATATAAAATTATCATTTCAAACAAGTGTAATCTACATAATGTAAAACATTTTGTTATGCTTTCCATATCTTATCATTCAGAATATCTTGCAACCTGCCCAATGCCAAAAATGCATGACCCTCATTTTTTAAATGTGTTAGAAAAGGCCTGATGATAAATACCCAGAGAGAAAACTTTTCCATTATCTGGATTTCATGAGTCAGCATTTCATTCTCATATCAATAAATTACTGTAATAAGAAAAGATTACACAGTAAAGGGGCATAATTTCAGTCTAAACCAAAGGACATCCCTATTATTGAGGTATTGTTGGACTGTATGCGCCAATTTAGTGCTTAAAACACAGGCAAAAAATGATAGATGTGTTTACTTTCTTATTTGACACATTATTATTTGCCTGCCTGATGTAATTGCTCTATTTTGTTAGGAAGATACAAAGTTGTGGATTTCAGAGTGGATATTTGCTATGTTGGATGTTTCATAGGTAACTAGAGAAAAAGTAGTTTTGGGGGGTTGTAGCAGGAAGCTTGGTGCTTTTGCTATTTGAAGAGAAGGCAGGTGGCATGGGAAGTAGCCTGAAGGTGTTGCAGGGGCCAATTGGAGAGTCACCTGATGAGGAGGAGGCCAGGCTAGCAGGATATAAGCCCAGGGCCTAAGCTGGTCAGGCAGTCTAGACCTGAGAGCTGTAGAAAAAGAAATTCCTGGGCAGTAGGGCTCCTGGGTAATATCTGAGCTGGGATACGCAACTTTGGAGGTTGGAGGAAAGGACTGAAGGGAGGAAAAGGTCTAGAGTAAAGAGGCCTTGGAACATGGAATAGAGGGCCTGGGGCCCAGAGGAAAAGAGCTTGAGCCCAGGAGGGATGAGAATAAGCAGAGTTGGAGAGTCCAGAGATCTGTAACCCAGAAAGGTGAGTGTAAACAGGGTTAGGGAGCCCAAAGGTCTCACTGGCCCAGGAGCAAGTGCACTGTAAAATATCTCATGGGGAGAGAGTTACCCAAGCAATCTCTCTATAGGGATATTGGTAGCTGCTCCCTCAAACTGTTCAGTGCTGGAGACAGAAAGGCAGTTCCTGTAGTGTAAACCATTTTATACGTGATCAGATTTCTTAGAATTCGTGGAATTCTGGGACTCTTCTTTCAAAGTGCTTGATGCTACTGCTGTCTGTTTAAAGCATTCATATTAAGCATAATCACCTATCCAGAATCACTCAGACAAGCTATAAGAGGCTTAAAGAGAGAGGTACACATGGGGGAGATATTAATTTATTCTGATATGTTGCTTTTTGGGCAGCACAGCTGGACTATGGAAATTTCCTATTCAGGAAGTTATAAACTCTTTGCCCTGGTTTTAATTAAGTAATACAGGGCTACATTACGGCTTTTGATCCATCTTGGGAATGACAATGCCCTGCTTAAGTGACACTTGTCTGAAGTAAGGTGCTGAGGTGGGCAGAACATCTTCAAGAGGGGCAATGACTATATCCTCAGAAGTGAGTGGGGCAGAAGTGTAGATGAAACGAGAGGCATGTGGGCACAACACTTTAAAGTGGGCTAAATGCTTTAATGGTGTCTGTGTTTGCACTCCTCTACAGTGTATTGCACATTAATTCCAGCTGCTGTAGGAAATTCAGCGGCGTAATGCACCTTAAATGACTTGGGATGCAGCAAACTAAGGAGTTTTAATTTGCTGCCCCTACAGCCACGGAGCAAAGCATTGGGCTCCATGAAGCTCCGTGGCTCTGCAGGAATCCCTGCAGGCTGCCTGACAGCAGCCTGGGAAAGCAGCTCTGCCCAAGAAAAGTGGCGAGCCTGATCTTTTTTTTTTCCCCTGGAGCCTGCTTGCCTGAGCTGTGTGGGAGTCCAGTGCTCCCCTCCATGGCTGGGGTGGCCCCTGGAACTGTCTGAGTCGGGTGCCTAAGGGCGGGTGCTACCTGGGGGTGGGCTACCACTGCCACAGAGGGAAGCACCAGCCTCCCCTGCAGCCCAGGGACCACTCTGCCCCCTGGCAGTTTGCCCTCCCCTCCCCGCTGGAGAGGCAGGTAAGTCAGCGGGGTGCGTGAATGACATGGGAGTTTAATCAGCCATAAATTGAAGCGGTATTTTTTAAAACCCACCACTTCAATTTAGGGCTCCCATGAAGATCATCTTGTATCTTAATCTTCCTTTTGACTGTATTTAATTGAAAGTTGAAACAGAAGTGGGCTAAATCACAGCCCTCTACTACATCCCAGTTTGGGAGATAGTAGTTCAGCCTAGGTCTCTGCCTTGTTCTCCAGAAATGTACCACTTAGGCTGCCTTCTAGGTAAGTATGCAACGGGAGGAAAAATATCTTTGCATTTATACCCAGGCAAAAGTAACCATGCCAGGAGCCATAACACTTCAGACACAGGCTTTGAGAAAGAAAAAAGAAACAGCTCAGGGCTTGCCTGTAAGTTCCCACTTCAATTCCTTCTTTTCATTATAAGTCCTCAAAACATATCAACAGAAATGCAGCACACCACCAGTTGTAGGAAAACCTCAATAAGTTGTACTTGAGAATTTGCTTGTGTCATAGGTATTAACAGCAACAGGTAGCTCATGTATATGGATCTTCCATGGATCCAGAATCAAAACACCCATTAATTAAAAAAAAAGCTTAACTAAGAAGACAATATTGTCTATTTGGGCATTTACCAAATGTTTGATATGTATTTGTGACCAGGTTACAGATGAAAGAGAGGAGAAGAATGCTTGAGGCACTAGGACTGCCTCTATTTCATTTATGCTATTAGAGGAACAGATGATGTGCAGAAACATCCACAATTTGCACAATTTCTAGGCATTCAGGTCACAAAAGTTAGCTGGGACCCTCATACCATTTCAGGGAAATGGAGCCAATGGGGAATTAGCAGGGCTGGGGATTATACAGAAAAGTAAGAGGTATGAGACAAAGGAGGAGTGCACTTTGCAGTCATCTGGGGGGAGGAGATCATTCGAAGCCTTGATATGGAAGACTGTAATAACACAAATCCCTTGTTCCAAAAATGTATGAGGTAGAGTTTAGCTCTAGGGAACTGCTTTCAGAGAGACACTTGACACTGGTTCTGTTTAATTCACATCACCTGATTTAAAGCCAAGAAAATGTTTGACTGCTGTGTTGAATCATGTCCAGAAGGGAAGCCCCCTATTTGTTTTAAATTTTTGCAAAAGAGGTCTGATGAAATGCCTTTATTTTAGAGACTGCCTGGTGATTTTTGGATCTCTTGTAAAGATAGATGGAGAGGCATGACACACCAAGATGAATACAGTCCCGACTCATACTTTGGTAAGTGCCCTGTTAATATTAGAATAGTATACATTTCACAATACCTGCTCTTTCTAGGGAGGGGAATTTGAAGATATTTATAGCAGTTAGAGAGCTTCTAAAAAGTCCATGCCATTACCACTCAATCCATCATTAAATCTGCTTAGGTTAGGGCAGTCATAGACATGGCTATGCTGTTACTTTCTGTAAAATCCCTCACTCAGGAAATGTACTACTCTGGGTCATCTGGAAATTCCTTATTTCCTACTTCAAGGCACAGTTAGGAATTCCCGGTTTCAGAATAAGCAGACACTAGCAGCCCCAAGCTTTTCAGATATCACGAGATTTAAAAAACAATCAATGAGGGGAAGGTATTTACCTTTTGGTGGGCTTAGAGGGTCCCATTTTCAATGTTTGCTTCACAGTCAAGAAAGCTAGAATTTTGTTGCGTTGTTTTTTTTAATGAAAACCAAGGTTCTGAGGTCATAACCTGATTCCAGCAGTTGCATCTTTAAGGAAAAACACCACACCAAGTTTTGTAAGATTTACAATAGACTCTGTGGGAATTGGCAACCCTGAGCAGCAGTCCTCACTTTCTCCAAAATCACACAGTGCCCCAGCTACGAGGAGTGGTTGTATGGCAGGGATTTTATTGTCTTAAAGGAAGAATGCCTAGTAAATTTTGCCGCTCCCCAACTTCCACAGCTACTAGTTGGAATTTATTCTACTTCATTACCCTTTATTCCTTGCACTAGGCAATATCACATGGTCCTTAATCACCATTTTTTTTAATGAAGTTCACTGAACCAGGACTGTAAAGTCACTGCTCTGCAAGGCATGATTCAGTGGAATTTTTATCCTTGAATTTAGAGCAAATAATTAAGATGGCTCAGGAGAGGGAAATGAAGAGGGAACTAGAGAACTCCTCTTGAGTGTAATGAAGTTGCTCTGTTATTGCTAAAGAGTTTCCCAATTACAGGCTAAAACAGCAAGTGAATATTTAACATTTCAAATCCCTGCTTTTTGGCATTGATTTAATTGGTTCAGAGATGACACTTTCAGAAACAAAATGCTTGTATTCAAAAACTTTCCTCCAAGATAAGCCATCATTAAAATAAAAAAAAGTTGTGAAGGGAAAAAAATCCATAAAGCACAGGAGCAGTTTAACAAGACGCAAAGTGAATAAGCACACAAAATACTTTTAATCTTTACAGTTGGCTCAAATTGTATACAACTTGTAATATTACTAATTTAATCTAGTATGATTTAGAAACAAACTATTTAAACCTAGCTCAGTATTTTTCTAACTGGAGTATCAGTAGCCCTGAGTTATCTGCACCCTTGAGGTTCATGGCTATCTTCCAAAGTAGGTAGCCTTCCCAGGTTGGATCGTGGGGCTCCTTGTAGGCTGAATCTGGACCCACCTCTGGAGGTGGGGACAGGTTGTCATAGTGTTATACCCCACAGGTGCCTGAACCACAGTGTGGATCAGGAAGCCATAAGGGCCAGTGCTGGCAACTCTCACTCTGATGCCCAATTCCCTGCCCCTCCATGAGCCCAATGGAACATAGAATCACGGGGTATGCAACTCCTTAATAAAAACAGACACAAGCCCCCAAAAGTTGAGAAACACCATCCTGGTGGATTTAAACTTCAGCCACAAAGTGCCCCACTTGATTTATTTAGCTTATGCTTTTCAGAGAATCAGTGATAAACGTTTTCAGAACAAGAACAGCCTCATTGCTTTCTTTCCACTGAATTACTATGAAAAACTAAAAAGTTGTCAGACTAGAATGTGCCAGCACTTTAACATTAGACAGAAATAACATTCTACGCCAGCAAAACTTGTTGCTCAACAGAAAACACTCATTCCCTTATATGGCTACTGGAAATCACTTCTCTTGGACTAAGGTAAAGCTTTTCCTGAGGTTTCAGATTCTCTCCAGACGGAAAGGCGACTGAATTGCCAAGTGACGTACTCATTCTCATGGTTGGGAGTTCTGCATGGAAAAAAAAAAAAATCCAGGCCTAGATTAGTAACAGCAGTGTTGCTTCCTGTTCCTGTAAATGTTAAGCAGGAACAAAATGCACTCATTCACAAAAAAGAAGTAGAAATATAGGCCACATGGGAATGAACAATTCCACGGAATGATCCCAAATACTTAAAAGATTCAGAAATTAGGCAATTCCTCACGTCAATGGAAGGATTTTTTTGTTTTGTTTTTTACTATGAATCATTTAGAGCTGGAGTTAATACAGGCATATTCTTAAAACATGAGTTTAGATTATAATGCACAGACTGTAGCCAGAACATTTACTGGATCTTCTTAATTACTCCCACTTCTTCCCATCTCACCCACATGATCTCTAAAATGCTTAGTATCATTTTGCATAGAGAAATTCATTCAGTTTTTTCTTTGCTACATTAAATATTCACCTTATTCTGTAACTATACATGGCCCTTCACTATTTATATATGACTAGATTCAGATCCATTTTTGTATGGTCATATTTCAATGGGATTACTCACTGAGTATCATGAATAAAGGCAGCAGAGTCAAAGCCCATGTGAAAGAATCAGTCTTGAACAGCTGGCAGACTCAGTAACATCTGAAAGTGGTCTCACCCCTAGAGATCGTAGGGATTGTTGAGGAATTAAAGTGTTTGCAGGCATATAATGTGAGACCCTGGTGCTGGCACTCAAGACACAAATAGTCTTATACCTTGCATTGTATATGGTAATAGTTATAGGGTAACCAGTGAGTCAGCACATTAGTAATAGACTATAGCTCTTCCCACCTCCAGGTTACCAGCTCAAATCCCCATGCTTTATAGAGATCAGTACTATGTAAAATTAATGGTCAAAATACAATTTCTAGTTGCGGGGGGAGGGAGGGGAGGTTGCTGTGACAACAGTGGCATGACATTTGGCATTAATTTGTGCACTTAGAATGGAGCCAAAGGACTGAAGAAGCCTGGAGAAGAAATTATCCACTTTCTGAAATAAGCAGTCCCTTTAGTTCAGGGGAGAGGCAAATATGTGAAATAGCATCAGGGAACTCACAGTGCACCTGTCTATACTCTATTTGAGGGGTTCAGTATCCACCGGCTGTCAGTCTGGCACCTTTTCCAACAGTATTTAAAATTCCTCTCCAATAAAATGAAATGATGGTCTCAAACACCATGTGAAAGGTCAGGTATATAACTTGACTTCCCCTTAAAAAGTTTGTCTTATAATTCAAGAATAACATGCCTTGGTGTCAAGAGGCTTGTGCTCCTGCCCCTTTCCTGAAGGCCAGCAGATAACATTAGTTTCTTTTGCCATCATCCCTAGATCAGGATCAAAGTGAAAATGGATTGAAAGGTTTGCAATAAAATATTATTGTATTTCTTTTCCTCCTTTCCTATGTGCTGGAAAGAAATATTTTGCACAAAGAACATGACATGTAGCTTTCATGAAGATCTAAAGCAGTTAAAATAGTCAACATTTTCTCCATCTATTACACAAGGAGCTCAGTTGTCCCTTCAAGTAACACTGGAAAAGCAAGAATTCCTTAGACAGGACAATGCTTCCAGGAATGAAGACAAATGTTGTCATGATTGCTCTGTGCATGCACTTTAATATTTTAAGTTATTAGATTTATATGCCACCCTCTACAGAAGATGCTCCAGGCCGCTTACAATAAAAAAAAGATACATTATAAATAGATAAAAGATGTTAAATGATATGTAATAGAACCAACTTCCCAGACAATGTTGCAAAACTAAATCAAACACATTTTTTCCAGTACTGGATTGTTACCATTATTTATGGCGTGCTCTAATTGAACAACATAAGGGATAATGATTTCAAAAGAGGGTTCTAAGTCACTTAGGTAAAGTATTAATTGTCAGTTTTGAAAAGAAGGTTTGGGTAGTTTGAATAATTTGTCTCTTTAGGTTTCTAATATGCATACTACAATGTGTAGCACAATGAGACTACAATGTAGTTTAAGACTGGAGAGAATGTCCCTAGTTGTTATTGCAATGCAAATAAGATTGCAGCAATAGTTTGGATAATTGTAAACTACAGTGACAGTTTTGACAATCAGAGTACTTATTCAAATTCTACAAGTGAATCCATATATATCTCTTTTTAATAATTCTTAAAATATCAGCTGAATTTAGTCATTCTACCATTCAAGGTCACTGGTTGGATGAATTCTGTGCATCCAGCAACTCTTGGTTTTCCAAAAGTAATAAAGTTAAGACAGTAAGGGTTTGCTTAATGTACAATGAAATGATACACACGGGGATAGCTTTTTCTGGCAAATGGCAGGATGGGCTGAAATTTGGCCAAATACTCAGTAGCCTCATTCAAACAGAAAACAGTGAACAACCCCCACTCTAAAACACCAAGGTTGGTCTGGCAGCTTCAGTATTAGTTTACCACTTGTCCATCTAAACAAAGGATCTTCGGGGTTTGAAAACATGTTATTATTTGTTGGTCCAACAAAAACATGCTCTTCTATCTCTGGAGGACTAATTCAGCTGCTATCATTTACCACAGCTGAGAAAAAAACTTCAGTTACTTATTTGTGCGTCTAATAAAAGAGCAACTGAGTAACTACCCCATTTTAAAGGAAAAGCAAGCAAGATACCAGTTAGAATACATTTTTGTGGGCTGCTCCAACATATCTATATAAATAAAAGATATTTGAGGGTGGACCTGGGGTAGGAAACAGGCTACAAAATTCCGCTCCTGGATGTCAATGCATGTGACTCCTATCCAGTGTCACAGGAAACATGAAAATGCATCCAAGGTCAGAAGTTTAATAACATGTACAGCAAGAGCACAGGAAATAAAATACATTAGAAGATGGGTCTGCTACAGGAATATAATCTGATAAATGTATATACTTCTGTGTATCCAGCTGTGTATTCAATAAAACAATGCACGCCTGTTAACTGAATACATTATGTTTCACGCTTGCCAAAATACGTCTTGAAAATAAGTTATCCATTTAACAGAGTTTCTTTGAAAGGATCTACAAAGAATACTTATTTGTTAGTTTCACAACATTTGTTAATTACTATCAACAGTTCCAGCAGCTGTTTGAGTTTAAGTATATTAAATAAACTGTCTAAAAATTACATGCAATAGAACTGAATTGAAATCTAGTATTATGTTTTATTTTTCCAAGGAAAAAACGAAGAGGAAAGATAAACAGGCTACCTTTTTTTTTAATTCCCCTGGCTTTGATTCTGTTCTACATTTGTTTCCAGGACCATGTAAGACTAGATTCAGAAGAAAGGAGTCTTTGTGGATACTGGCTTCAAATACCCCTGTCCCAAGTGCCCAACGTCTCTCACATATGGCAACTGCATGATGGCCAACATCAGTCAGGGGAACTCCACAAGCTGTTCTCTGAGTGCTCCCTGGATGCCCTAATACACAGGAACACAGAAACATCTGAGAAAGAGTTGTAATAAAGTAACGACCAATGTTCTAGAGTCCATATCAACAAAGGTTGTTTGTTGATATGGACCTGCACCTAGGGAAGAAAAATGTCCAGCATACCTACTGCCTAGGAAATGACCTGCTTGGTGGAACAGAAGCGGAAAGGGATCTTGGAGTCCTAGTGGACTCCAAGATGAACATGAGTCGGCAGTCTGACAAAGCCATCAGAAAAGCCAATGGCACTTTATCGTGCATCAGCAGATGCATAACGAACAGAACCAAGGAGGTGATACTTCCCCTCTATCGGGCGCTGGTCAGACCGCAGTTGGAATACTGCTTGCAATTTTGGGCGCTACACTTCAAGAGAGATGTGGATAATCTGGAGAGGGTCCAGAGAAGGGCCACTCGTATGGTTAAGGGCTTGCAAGCCAAGCCCTATGAGGAGAGACTAGGGCACCTGGACCTCTTCAGCCTCCGCAAGAGAAGGTTGAGAGGCGACCCTGTGGCTGCCTATAAGTTCATCACGGGGGCACAGAAGGGAATTGGTGAGTATTTATTCACCAAGGCGCCCCTGGGGGTTACAAGAAACAATGGCCACAAGCTAGCAGAGAGCAGATTTAGACTAGACATTAGGAAGAACTTCTTCACAGTTAGAGTGGCCAAAGTCTAGAATGGGCTCCCAAGGGAGGTGGTGCTCTCCCCTACCCTGGGGGTCTTCAAGAAGAGGTTAGATAGGCATCTAGCTGGGGTCATCTAGACCCAGCACTCTTTCCTGCCTATGCAGGGAGTCGGACTCGATGATCTATTGAGGTCCCTTCCGACCCTAGAATCTATGAATCTATGAATAAGGTTCCCTTGAAGAGAGCAAAGTTTTTACCTTTCAGCTAGAAGTCAAATGCTAAACCACTGATGGACCTTTATGCTCAGAGCTCAAAGACAATATATAAAAGCATGCTAAGTATTGTTGAAAATGTTGTCGTTAAAGTAATAACTGAACCAAAATACTTCTAGTGTTTTACTGACATTTCTGACTAAAAACAAATATCAGTCAGCAAAATGGAGAAGTTCTGAATTCATATACGAACTACATTGGTTGCAAAGCTAGGTCCACTGGGAATCAAACATTCACTACTGAGATATACAGTGAGTAGTACAGACGCACTGCAGATAGTTACGACTTACACTTAAGAAGCATACACTGAATTTGAAAGTACAACTTCGACCACAGAGAAAACTATTAAACTGAACAGGCTGAATAAAGTTGCCATATGTCTAAATATCTAAAAAATATTCTCTCTAACAAATAACTATTGGTAGGTGAAGCACAAAGGTTCAAAAGGCTATACAGGCAGTAAGGAAGAGTGCATTGGTGATATGTAGGGGGTGCACACAGGTGCACATGCACCCCCTGAGATTGGCAGTGCACCCCCTGGAAACACAAGCTGCAAAACCAGAAGTGCTGGTGGAAGTGCACTTCCAGTTTTGCCGCTGGTGATTTCAGGCCTGGGAATTGGCCAGCAATCAGCCACTGGGAGACCCCCCACTCTGGTCAGTGATCTAGTGCCCCCCTAGACTCAGGAGGCACCAGTCACCCATGGAAGAGTATAAAACAAAGGGAAAAGTTAATACTTCAGAAATGTTGGCACCTTCTAGAATGTGTTCAGTATACAAACTTTCTGAAGACAAAGATTCAATGCAGTTCTTTTTCTGATGGAATCCAGTCCACCCTTATAAAAAAACATCCACACAATTATGTATCATTCTCGAAGTTCACTGAAGTAGTAGGAAGGCTAGCTTTCTGGATGAGACTCATCTCTTTTTTAAGTAAAGAAGAGAAAGGGAACTAAACATCTGAAAATAAAAAACCAAACATCACAAAAAGGATGATGCATGCTGAATCTTTTACCAATTGCAGAAATGTTTTGAGAGAAAACTGGAGACTTCAGAAAAGAATAAGTTGTATGGCTCAATTTATTTCATACTATTTTCAATTACTCTTAAGGGGGCACATCTACATCTGGGCTTTAATGCATATTAGCATATTTTAATGCACATTAAAGCATCACAATAAAACCATGCGCTTTCACCAATGTGCATTAAAATAGGCAATTGTGCCTTTTTCTAGTATCTCACAATGGAGGTACTAAATTTAAGGCACATTAAGAAAAGCATATTAATGAACATGTAGACATACCCTGAAACAGTGTGTAGGCTGCCAGGCATGTCTGTAAGTGTATAACATAGGCCCTCTTCTTGTGTATATAGTATAGTATTATACTAGTTTAAAGCCTGCTGGATCTCCTCTAGCAGGCTTTAAACTAAGCTTGTCAGGGGAAGGGGAAGATGAGGGCAAAGGAAGCCTTGGACCACTAAACCAAGCGTCACCCACAAGAACAGCCCAACCTAGACCAATGATGAGCAGAACAAATACCCAGGTAAGCAACAGGGGCCAGGGCAGTACTGAGATTAGTTGGCCAGTGCACACATCTTCAGGAGGCCTCAAATGCCTCTACACAAATGCTCATAGTATGGGGAACAAGCAGGAGGAACTTACCCTCCTGCTAGCTGACACCAACCCAGACATAGTGTGGCTCACAGAAATGTGGTGGAACCCAACACACAACTGGGTGGTGAATATCAAGGGCTATAGGCTGTACAGGAGGGACAGGACAGGGAGGAAAGGTGGGGGTGTGGCATTCTATGTCAAGGAGGAATACACATCCTCAACGAGTAGCACTGGGTCAGAGGAGGGGCACACTGAAGTGCTCTGGGTTAGAATACAAGGAAGTCAAGGGGAAAGGGACTTAACGGTGGGGGTCTACTATAGACTACCCAACCAAGGGGAAGAGCTAGACTGGGAATTCTTAAGTCAGTTCACAGAGGTAGTTAGGTCAAAGGAGGTGGTCATCATGGGTGACCTGAACTTTCCAGACATCTGCTGGGAAGAGCAGTCAGTCAGGTCTGACTGCTCACATAGGTTCCTAGCCAAGATACAGGACCTCCATCTAACCCAGGAAGTGCACAGCCCCACCAGGGGAGGCACCTTGTTGGACCTGGACCTGGACCTGGTCCTGGCCACAGGCGACAACCTGGTCAGGGGTCTACAGGTGCTCAACCACCTGGGTGACAACGATCCCTGCCTGCTGGAATTCACCATCCAGCGCAAGGTGGCAAAGGCCTGCAAGGCAAGCAACCCTGGACTTCAGAAGGGCAGACTATAATGAAGTAAGGAGAATAGTTGGGGAGGCACTGAGGTCCTGGAGGGGAGAGGAGTCAGGGGTCCAAGAAGAGTGGTCATTCCTCAAGGAGATGATCCTCCAAGCCCAAAGGGAGGTAATCCCAACATGGATAAAAGGGGGCAAGAGGGTGCAAAAGCCCCCATGGCTCACCAAAAGCATATGGGAATGTCTCCTGGATAAAAGGGAGGCATATACCCAATGGAAGGGAGGGGCCATCACCAGGGAGGACTATAACACAGTTGCTAGGGGCTGCAGGGGGGCGGTCTGGAAGGCCAAGGTGGAGATGGAACTGGGACTAGCTACCCATATCAAGGACAACAAGAAGTCCATTTTTAAACACGTAGTGGGTAAAAAGAAGGTACCGGGTAATGTGTGGCCTCTGCAAGACATGCTAGGAAATCTGGTCGTCACACCAGACGACAAGGCTAACCTATTTAACAATTTCTTTGCCTCCATTTTCCTGAGCAGTGACGGGTCACCGCCCCACCGGGACCTCCATAGGCCCCAGGGGAGGCGCATCCAGACCTAGGGTCAGTGAGGATCTAGTCAGGGAACTTCTGGAGGGACTGGACATATTTAAATCAGCAGGTCCTGACAATCTTCACCCCAGAGTGCTGAGGGAATTAGCGGAGGTCATTGCGGGACCCCTGGCATGGCTTTACAAGCACTCGTGGTGCTCTGGTGTAGTGCCAGAGGAGTGGAAAAGGGCCAATGTGGTTCCCATTTTCAAAAAAGGGAGGAAGGAGGACCCAGGAAACTATAGGCCAGTTTGTCTTACCTTGATCCTGGGTAAGCTTTTTAAGAGAATTATCATAGTGCATATCCATGAGGGGCCAGCAGGGGAGATTATGTTTAGGGGCAACCAACACAGGTTCATTAGAGGCAGGTCCTGTCAGACCAACCTGGGGACCTTCTATGACCAGGTCACAAAATCCTTAGACACAGGGGTAGCAGTGGATGTAGTCTTTCTGGACCTTAGGAAGGCCTTTGACACTGTCTCTCACACCATTCTCATTAAAAAACTAGGGGATTGTGGCATTGACACCTACACAGTCAAATGGGTCACTAACTGGCTGGAGGGCCGCACCCAGAGAGTGGTGGTGGATGGGTCATTTTCGACCTGGAGGGATGTGGGCAGTGGGGTTCTGCAGGGATTGGTCCTCAGGCCTGCACTGTTCAACATCTTCATCAGCAACTTGGACAAGGGGGTAAAAAGCACCCTGTTCAAATTCACAGATGACACTAAAATGTGGAGGGATGTGGGCACGCTAGAAGGGAGGAATAGGCTGCAATTGGACCTAGACAGGTTACAGGGCTGGGCAGATGAGAACAGGATGGGTTTCAACACTGACAAGTGCAAGGTGCTGCACCTGGGGAGGAAGAACCAGCAGCAGACCTACAGGCTGGGGAACTCCCTTCTTGTCAGTGCAGAGGCAGAAAAGGATCTTGGAGTCACTATTGATGCCAAAATGAACATGGGCCGACAGTGTGGGGATGCGGTTAGGAAGGCCAACCGCACCATGTCACGCATCCACAGATGCATCTCAAGCAGGTCCAAGGAGGTGATCCTCCTCCTCTATGCGGCACTGGTCAGGCCACAGTTGGAGTACTGCGCCCAGTTCTGGGCGCTGCACTTTAGGAGGGATGTGGACAACATGGAAAGGGTCCAGAGGAAGGCCACTTGCATGATCAGGGGGCAGTAGGGCAGGCCCTATGAGGAGAGGCTAAGGGACCTGAACCTGTTCAGTCTCCACAAGAGAAGGCTGAGGAGGGACCTAGTGGCCATTTACAAACTAATCAGAGGGGACCAGCAGGCATTGGGGGAGTCCCTGTTCCCCCAAGCACTCCCAGGACTGACAAGGAATAACGCTCACAAGCTGGCAGAGGGTAGATTTAGACTAGATATCAGGAGGAACTACTTCACAGTCAGGGCAGCTAGGATCTGGAACCAACTTCCAAGAGAACTGGTGCTGGCTCCTACCCTGGGGGTCTTTAAGAGGAGGCTAGATGAACACATTGTTGGGGTCGTTTGACCCAGGACTCTTTCCTGTCATGGCAGAGGGTCGGACATGATGATCTCTCAAGGTCCCTTCCAACCCTATAACTATAAAACTATGAATAATATAAGTCCTCTTCCTTAATTGGGCCTTATTGGTGCAGCTCTACAAATAAAATCATAGTCACATATCCTCTGAGTTTTTCTTTTAGGTTGTAGGTTCATTCAGCCCATGACAGCATTAACCAGCTGGAATTGATTACCACTAATGAGATGCAACTGGATCTGGGCTAAGGACAGCCATTCAAAAAGCAGAAGCCTGGATTGATTCAATCTTTTCAGGTCACTGTAACCTCTGCAGATTGAACCAATGGGCAAGTGGACAGACATCCACTTTTGACTCCAGAAATGCAGGCACATGCCTGCAGTGGCTCAGGCCAGAAGCTGGAGGGCAGTAGAGTGAGCCCTCATCTGGAGGGAAACTAAGCTGAGGAAAGGGATGTGGCCAGGCTCCAGCAGGCCTGAGTATGATTGGAGAAGCCCCACCATGGCCTGCAGGGACCCCAGCCCAGGTTTGCCTGGGGGGATGGGGGAAGCAGCCCCTGTCAGGGGTCCCCAGCCCCCCACCCCCACTCACTCACTGGCTGGTGGCAGGAGTGGGGGTGGGGCCAGACCCTGGTAGCCTGAGGGGAAACAGGGGCTTAATCCCCTCATTGCAGGGGGGGGTGGTGCAAGCACCGACAGTCTCCACTCGTACATTTGGGGCTGTGCACCTGGGGCTTCGGGGGCCAGATGATAGCAGCCTGAGGAGAAGGAGGTGTTTAATTCCCCCATTGCAGGCAGCATTGGTGGGGGCACCAACACATGCCCTGTGCTGAGTCCCTCTGAGGAGCAGCTAGCTAAATGCAGGGAGGGGGCAGGGAGTGGGGTTGTGACCTGGCTGCAGGGAGGGAGGATGTGGCCTGGCTGCACAGAGTAGTGGAGCCTGACTCACCATTGCCTCCCACTGCAGTACTGCAGCTGGGGCAGAAGTGAGGCACCTATCACCTGCTGCCTGCTCACAGCAGTGCTGGGTGCTCGAGGCAGGCTGCTGCAGACCATTTGCTGCCTACGTCTCTCAGCTGTGGGGCTGGGCCAAGCTGGACCACGCTGTGGCAGTCCATTGCCGCCTCCCACCGCTGGTCACACCCATGGCCCACAGCACCCCTCCCCACGTGCCCAGTACCTGCAAGTAGGTGGCGGGTGATAGGTGCCTAACCTTTGCCTAGCTCCCAGCTTTGGATCATAGCCAGGCTGTGCCCGACACAAGGGTTGGGAAGTTCACAGTGGGGGCTATTTCCTCCTCACTTGCTCCTCAGCCAGCCTGCCAGCCAGAGAGGGAGCATAGGCAGGTGGTCACCCCAGCTCAGGTGGGGACTGTGGGCTTCCCTACAGCCAGGAGCTGGGTGGATCACCCCCTGATATGTTCTCCCCAGCTGGTAGGCTGGCTGAGAAGGGAGTGGGGAGGAAAAGTGGAAGCCTCCTCCCCTTCCCTTTTCCACCCCTACTGCAGACCTTTGCTGCATCCCAGGAGCAGTGGAGCAAGTACAGACCCTGGTGCTGCCACTTTGCTGGAGCTGGCCTGGGGGAGGTCAGAGCATCAGGGCTCCCCAGCACCTTCTGGGCAGAGCTGCAGCCTGGTGCCTTGACCCTGCCCCTGCTGAGGAGCCAGACCCATGCCAACTTCTCTACAGGTGTCAGGTGAGTCCTCTCCCCCTGCATGGCCAGAGCCAGCCCCCGCTGCCCATCAGCCTAGCCTGGCACAGCCTCTGCAGCTCCTGGCCCACTTTGCTCACCAGGTTGTGGCAAGGTTGCAGTGTAGCTGACACTGGAGGAGGGAGGGGGCTCGCATCCTGGTCTCCAGCTCCCCCGCCCCAGACTATCCTGCAGCACTGGCTCTCTGGTGAGTACAGCCCACAGCCCAGCAGGTCCTGTGGGGCAGCTGAGGAGGGAGGGGGGAAGGGGATAAACACTTACCCCATGCCTGGCAGAGGCTTTACTCCCCCACCCCAGCTGAGAGCTAGGTTGATTTCCCAGCTGAGGAGAGGATGAGGCAGGGGAAACTGCCCCACTCCTGACTGATGGGATGGAAAAATCCCTGCTGGCATCTGGGGACAGGGCAAGCCCTGCTCCATTGGAGCAGAGAGCACAGGCCAGGGCTGAAAATCATGCTGGGATACTCTGATTTAACTTAAACCAGGAAAGGGTCTGGGATGGAAGTTCCATAAACTAATTTGACCCAAATCAGTTAAGTCTGATACTACATTCAACCAGGTTTATCAGTTTCAGCCATTTTGAAACTGGTTTATGTGCATTGAACTTACGTTCTGTTAGAGGTTTAAACCAGTTCCTGACCACTTAAACCAGTTTATGTGTAACTTCTGTCCCTAGCCCTAAAGTCTACACCATACCAAGTCTTGTCCTTTCCTTTACCTGGTACAGTTTAGTTTAGGGAGGCCTAATGGCTTGCTGTACCAGATTTTTTTCATGGAGCTTCATCATGTTGATCAACAGTTTTCAAGGCCCTTGGGAGTGTGTGATAAATGAAACGGTAGCATACTAATAGATCTTGTCCACCTTTTGCCTTAATGATGGTGCCATGTAACTGGAAAAACTTACATGTTGCTATGCAGAAAGGCCTCTAAAGGAGAAAAGCTGTAGACAAATTCCACAACCAAGTCAACTGCACTGGTGTGATCTCCAAATCTATTGGGAAAACTCAAAATTTTCAAGTAGCATCTGTTGAATAATGACAAGTCTTTCAGCAAACCTTTGTGACTTTGGGGCTGGCAGTGAAAAATAGCTTCAGAGATTATTGCTAAAGGCTTGCAGAGACCTACTGATTCTTTTGAATAGAAAAAGCTGTTCCATCTAATGAATTAATACATTTGTGTGCACAAAGTTAGCATCCAGTGAAACAGCCAGGGAGCACTAAAGACTTAAGGAGGTTAAGATGAATTTGCTGCACAAATGATGAATTAATAGTTTAAAATTAGAGATATGCCATATACATAGTATTTGTATCTGTTTTTTAATTAGTCAGTGCTTCAAAATTCAGATTTGAGACCTAACCAGAACCAACATTCAAACTTGGATTGTACAGGATCAGATTTTCAAAGTATCCTTATTATATTTTGGGTTAGAATGGAGGATCAGCTCAACCCTGGGGGTTCAGCTTCAATATTGTTGCCATTTTATGCTGCCTTCAAACCAGATCCAGAATGTAGGCCTCTTTTGGTTTTGTGTCCAACCAGACCTTGAGTTAGCAGATGTACTCTTAGATCCAAACCACATAGAAATTCAAGTGAATAAAAGAGATGTGTCTTAAAATAGACTTATAATATCCTCTATTCATAAGTTGAGGGTTCTTTAGTGAGCCTGAAGTAGAGACAACATTCCTACCATGTTTGTTAACAAGGTTGTGTATGCTCAAAAAGTATTTCAGTTTTTGATGACAAATAAGTAGTTCTCGAAGATGTTTCAGCAGGTATATTTCATCAAGTATAATCTTTCTGTCATTACTGAAATGAAAGTCTCTATGGGGAAGTTTACATTCCCATTTTTATACATGGATCAATAAATACTGGGATGTGACTATGAACTGACAAAACAAAATGATAAGCAGTGGATGTTCCCATTGCTTTTGCTGAGGGGCTGCCCCCATTACACTTGAATAAGCCTTATAAAACTTGTTGATTGTTTTGTTTATAGCAAAGGAAGTGATCAAATTAACCACAAACCATTTGTTTCTGCTATTGTCAACTCATTTTGTTTTTTACTGAAGGTGAAACGCACAATATAATCTAGGTTTCATATTTGCAGAGATACTGCTCCTGCTCTCAATATGCTAGTAAACACTGGTATGCTACCAATATAAAAGAGAAAGGCAAACACCTAAGTTTTAAAAAATGACTTACAATTTCAGGTGCCAATTTGACCTACCTTAGAAAGGGTGTTCTTTGCTTCTGAGAATCGTATCTATTTAAAGTGTATCCAGTCAGGAAATCAGAAACTGATGCCAATTTGAATATGGAGACCAAGCTGTTTTCATAATTTGTTCTAATTATTTTTATGTTAACTACACATGCACATGTGCACAAACCCACAAATGCATATGCACAGAAGCAGGAGATTTGAGATCAAAGGGAAACTGTATCTTTTTTAAATAAGTTTGAAATGAAAGTAGAGTCTTGAAGTCTCAGTTGTCAGAAAAATGATAAGAGTGCTGAATCTGGAACAAGAGAAAAGAAAGCTACATTTAAATAAACCACACTAGCATCCTTCAGGAAAACAGCTTTTGTTGTTACTACTGCTTCTATACATGTCAGAAAAATCTTATGGCCTTTGATCTTCCTCAGTCCAGTTCCTGTTGATGTAAACTGTGACTTGATTGCCTACCTGAACATCAGGGAGAGAGAGAACTCCATTTATATAGCTGACTAGGCTGCCCAAATACTGGACCTCGGTTTACAGGGGATGGCGTGCTTCCTATCTGCCTCCTCCTGATGGGTGGGGGAATACGGGGTATGCAGATCCTTCACCACTCTCTTCTGCCTGCTGGTCAGAGCAAGTGAGCAAATTCACGGGGTAGGTGAGGGAGGGAAGCAGATATGTACTGAAGGAAGAAGCCAGAGCTAAATGAATCCCCACCAGGCTGCAAGAAAGTAATGGAACATATTTTGACTTAGAGGTGCATGTTTAGCTCACAATGCTTCTTATGGGTACCTCTGAAGTAAGTGCAGTTTGTGTACCTCTCTTTGCCTGGGCTGAGCCTAAAGTCAAAATGTAGCCCACCATGGATAAATGTCAGCATCTCAAAAATCACTACCAGCACTAGCAGGCTTGGCCAAGTCAATGGAGTGCTTGAGTATCTACAAAAATGTTAGGATAAAAGAATAAACAAAAATCAACCATTTTTACTATTTTAAACACATAGAAGACCTACCATTAACATTACTTAGAAGCAACAACTGACAGCAATAATTTCTGCAGTTTACAGACAAACCCTTTTTCCACTCTGATTTTATATTTCAAATTACTTCTTGCTTACTAATTCACTCCCAGTGCTGATGTTAAACTTTAAATTACAATTGCCATAGTGCGTGTGCAGACTTCCCGGAGAGGGATAATTACAACATGGGTTGTAATGTCAATTCTCTCAATAGGGAGCCACTTAAAAATTTGAGAAGTTTGTTGAATTGTTTCTTTGGTTTTAGTCTGTGTTACCTATAAGAAATGATTATTCTTTGACTGTGGGCACCGAATGGATTTCTGAATATTATTGTGAGAGAGAGTGCTTGTCTCTACCTTCCTACAGCATAGCCCAAAGTACATTTTATACTTTTCTAAAGGAGGATCTGAAGGTTTGGAGAGGGTTTCTCTTCAAGCAAGAAAAGGTAGCAGCACTTTCATATGCTCCCCTCCTCCCCCCCCCCCCCCCCAATATTTTAGACCAGATACAAGATAACATCAAATAAACAATATTTTGGAACTTTCCCGTTTCTTCCATGTATATAGCACATGTTGAGGTCATTGGATGGCTTAGCTTACCTGGTTAACCTTTTCTAAAAACCCCACGAAAAAAATATTGGGCCATTAATTTCTAAGGAGTAGTTTCTGAACAGAAGTAGGCCTTTGATTTTAGGAGAGAAACAAAGGACAAGAGAATGAGGAATCCAATGGAACAGGTCTATTTTTGAGGCAGGATAAAAATGTTAGATTATTCAGTATCTACAGCCTTCAAAAAATGTTAGATCATTCAGTATCTACAGCCTTCATGTTCTAACCTGCCAGGGCACATCAGAACTATCTTGTTTTCTTAAGATCTGGAATGGTGACATTAAAGTTCTTTGGACAAAATAAAGCTTACATTTAAGACAGCCTCCAGCAAACAAGCCCATTTGAAGGGATAAGGGGAAAAAATTTGTTGTGCTTTTAGTTATGCCTACCTATTAATTGTCCCCCCCGACACACCCTGCTGTCAACAATTGTTTTTGCAAAAATAGGTTTAAAATTGATCTGACTCTGTCAAGGTAAAGTGCAATTCCTCTGTAAGGGTGAGCGAATGGGGAACCCTAACAATCTTAGACACTAAATAGTTTTGAGCATTAAAAATACTTGCAAATAATATTGAGCTAGGAGATAAGAAAGAATGGCAACCAGACCAAAAGTGCAAAATACAAAGCAGAGAAAGAGTAGCTCCCCAAGAGGGAGAGAACCGGTACTTTCCAATCTGGTTGATGTATGCAAATTAAATAGACTTTGACAGTCATCCTTACTTTGATTAGTACTCTGTGAATAATACAGTTGTGAATGATCCTCTTGATTTCAGAATAAGGGTATAGAGGTGGAATAAGAGCTATCATTTTCCTTTGGCTATGAGGCACACAAACCATAAGGGTAGCATTGTACTTGTTGCCCAGGGAGGGATGGCACCTTGCATATATCGTGGTTCATGATAGTGAGGCTGGTGATGAAGGTAAGCCTAGAGCCTCATTAGCATTTTTACTGTGTAGTTACTTTGTTGAAGAAATGCTATGTATAGACATATGGTTAATTCTTAGAATATCCTCCCCCAGATGATTCTTTTGGTGGGAACTAACACCATCCTGAGATGGGAAGGAGAGAATGATTCATTTTGTTGTAATATACAATACAAAGAGTCTTCCTGTACTGATTACCTCTCCTGACAGATGCAAGTGAAGGAGAAGCAACAAGGTACAGTCTTACCCCAACTTACTTGCATCACAGTGGGTGTATCTACACATTCAATTAAGTCAACTGAATAAACTCTGGTGCAGTTTGTGCTGTTTGTGCTGGAACTTACTGCTCCTGGGTGCCACATTTACATATGCACCCAGAACCACAGCATATTGAGCTGGGTCGGACCAGCCCCGGCTAGCAGGAAGTCTGAAGGCTCAACCTGCCAGCCCAAGGCTGCTCTGACCCGGGTCAACGTGCTGCAGAAGGGCTGGCTGGGACACGAGGGTACTCCAGTGTGTGACTAGGCAGCTTCCACACTGAAGCACCCTTGTGCCCTAGCCAGCTCTATCAGCAGATACACGTGCATTGCAATGTACTGAATAATTCTTTCACAGGGTAGTACTTGTGTTTACAAGTACTAAACTATGGCACAGTTAAATATTTTACTGTGGCCTAATAGGGCTGCACATGTAGATGCTAAGACTTTATTGTGGAGCTAATTAGGCAACTGCAGTAAAAGTATTGAGTAGCTGCCCCCAGTAAGTAATTCAGTTCACCAAGTCTATCCTGCACTGTATTCCTTTGTGCCTGGTTTGTTCTTTGTACCTGTGGGTTCTCCAAGATGTTCCAGGGTCAAGATACAGATGTGACTTATCTTTTTAAATATTGGCATGCAGTTTACATGGTAAACAAACACCCATAGGGTATAGGTATACAGGGTATAATTGTATCATCTTATACTTCTGCATGGACCCTTTCAAAAGTCCTGACCTTGACTTCCCTCTTTTTTGAGCTGCATGCTTACTCCTACCTGGAGAAGAGAGATCCTCAGAACACATGTATAGGTCTACAAGACACTCCCAGAGCAAATGAAAAAAGGCAAGCATTCCCAGCACCATGTGCCAAGTCCCTGTGACAAGGAACCAGCATGGGAACTCGAGTAACAGTCCTACTACCTACACATACTGTGACGAACCAGACTGCATTTTGAGAAGTGAAACCACCATTGGAGGATAGTGCTCTGTTAAACTTATTGAAAACACTTTTAACCCCATACACACTTTTAAACCCATCAGGGTCTAAATAGGATGAGATATATGAGAGTAGACGAGACCTATATGACCCTACAGATTTGCCATAACAACAGGCAGTCAGGCACATTGATACTATAGGGAGAAAAACTGAAAGTGCTTCAGAAAGAAGTTCTGTCAGTGTTACTATGCAGCTGCAAAGGGCCATATAAACTGTTTTCTAGTACTAGTTATGCTCTACCATCTTGAGTGGGAGCCTCTTTCTGTCCATTTGATATGTAACTCTCCCTGTTACCCATAATGTCCAGAGAAAGTTTTATTTTCCTGTGGCACAAAACACCACCAGCATTGGCTAAACTTGCCACCTTCATATCCCCTTCCCTTCTTACTTTCCTGCTCTCTATAGTTCTTAAGAGCCTCCCTTAGCCTCTTGTTCAAAATGTCACTACTACAAGGGTTAAATAATTAATGTGGTGCATAGCAAATATGTTTACTGTACAGGGCAGGTAGAACAGAGAGAAATTAATGGAAAAGGTACTTTGGCTCACAGCTTCATTAATGAACTCAGCGTTTAGTAAAATTGGGATTTCATGAAGTAAATGGCCCATGCCAAGTTACAGAGACATTTCAAAAGCTTGGATACTTGAAGGCATAATAAAGCTTTGGCTTTAGGACGATCATTGTAGCATTCATTTAATTTAGCAGAAAGAGAAAATATGCTGATATTTCAGCTGATCTGCATGCGCGTCTATACATGCCATTAAGGCACACAAATAACTTCTGTCGCTTATTGCCCCAGAATTTTTTGCCCCCAGGTGCACCTTTTGAATGTGTACCCGAGAACAAAAAATATATTACTCTGGAGTTTATTCATGTGCAGCACATGGAGCCCAGTTGGAGCAGTCTGAGCTGGCAGGGGATCCAGGGGTCAGCCTGCCAGCCTAGGGCTGCTCTGACCGGGCTGCATGTGCCACAGGGTGAGGGGCTGCCTGGGGCACAGGGTGCCTCAGTGCAGGACTAGCCAGCAGGCAGCCCCTGTGCTGAGGCACACTGTGTCCCAGCCAGCCACTCCACAGCACATGGAGATGGGGAGAGCAGCCAGCCCAGGCAATAAGAAAGCAACTTAAGGCAAAGATAGTGGTCTATGCTGGCATTCTCAATGCTAGGCAATGCAACTCTTGGAAGACTTATTTCTAGTGTTTGAATCAGATGGTAGGACACAGGCAAAGTAAACAGCAATGCTGCATATCATTCTGGCTTTCCATAGCATTTTTTTAAAGGATCTGTCACCGTTTTCTGAGGACTCACCTCCGAGTAGCATCTTTCCCTGTAAGTATAGCTAACAGGGGTGCACTAGTTTGTTGTATACTACTCTCTGCACATAATACAGTCATCCAAACACCTGCCTTGGTAACAGGGAGAGCTTTGCTAAGGGGAAGTAATTCAGAACATCTTTCAAAAGGAATGAAAATGTCTACAGCAATCTTTCAGGGCAAATGAAGAAGGGGGAGCTCCTGGAATTCATCCCAGTGCAAAATTCAATAGAGAAAATGGGCATAGTGATTCCAAATTTGTTGGGAAAGAAATGCTTTATCATTGCTAGTATGGAGCATAGTAAGGGGCAATAAGAACCTGCCCTGATTTTCCTTAGCACCTATGACATCCTGGCTTACATAAAGAGGAAAGTTCTTACCCAAAGAGGTACTCTCATATCTCCACATGCAAAAGGGGAAAATTAAACAAAAGAGCAGGGACATCTCTATTCCAAGAAATATTACATTTATCCCAATGGAAAACCATGAAGGCAAAGTTCTACAGGGATGGTTTCCTGGAGCATTCCCAAAAGGTGGAAATGGAGTGCCTGGCCTGGGAAAAGGATATGATGCAGACAATGCAGATGCAAACAGTTGGGACAGAGGATATTTTTGTTACAAATAGGATATCTCATGCTATTTAGACAGACCAAATACTCCAACTCACCTTCCAACATCTTGCCAATGGCAGAGAACATACCACACTGGGACCATCATTGCGGTCAGTCTAATTACATGACCTTCCAGCAACATTTAGTAAGCCTGGAGGATGCTTTCAAATGCATCACCTATAGGACTCTGTGAATAATCCTTAACCTTTGTGAATAATCCTTAACCTTAGTTCCATTGGTCTCAAAGTTTATGCCAGATTCTTGATTGAAGAATCAATGTACTACTATGCATTTTGTAAGCTCAGTGCATTAATCTTGGTACAACTTGGCTGAAAAATGTAACTGAGGTACCGCTTGACCATGGCCTTATATAGACATTCACTTTCTATTGGGAGAGTTGCTTCTCTCCCAGGAGAAACAGTAAGTGTACAGGCTTTTTCTCCCAGAGTAAAAATAGTCACTCCCAGAGAAGTAGCAAACTGAAAAGATCCATGATGTCAGGCTGCTTAGTAACACAGGTTTGTCTGCTAGAATGAACATGGGGCTGTTTGCTTCTTAAGCCACAGAAGACTTTTTAATTCTTCCTATTATTCTGGAAGACTGAACTTATTATCTGATTTTCTGCCTTATGAACTTTTTTTTACTGGAAACTTGAGATAACAGAAGAGAACATTATAGACAGCCAAAAAGAGTGTCTTTGCAAAGTGCTCCGATTGGTTAAGAAAACATATTCAAGTATACATTGTGTTCTTCCTTTGAAGGCAAGGGTAATGAATGTACTAGTAAATTTAATAAGCCAGTACATTTCTTTTCATTTGATTTTACTAGAAATTGATTATATATACCATGTACAGACATTCACTCTCTCAGAAGAAACTCTCCAGAGTGATTGAACCCAAGTTGCAAATGTGGATTTTCTCCTTTAAAGGAGAAAAATGCGGAAACAATTGGTTTCCCCTTGCAAGCTGGAAGAATTCCAGCCTACAAGGGGCTGCTTGGGGTTGGGGGGAGTAGGACAAAGAGGGCACCACTTGCGTGTATGTGCACACATGCATTTGACCAGCAATACAGCCAGGCAGGGATGGAGACCAGCTCCCCCAGCTGCCTTCAGGTAAGTCTATAAGGAGGGCAAAGGTAACATGAGGAAACAGATCGAGGGCCACAGAGTGAGGGAGGGAGTGGGGCAGGGTTGGGGCTGGTGGTGCCACCCAGCTTGGGCGGTGCATAAGGCCTGGGGCCAGGGCAGGAATGTGAAGCTGCAGGGCTTAGCCAGGGAGAGGGATGGAGCAACGGGCGGCTTGTCTGGGAGGTGGCAGGGAGGCCAGCTCCCTGCTGCTGTGCACCCTCCTGGGAGGGAGGCATGAGGGGGCACATGCCCCCGCAGACCTATGTGCAGGGTGTGGAAGGATGCGGGCTGACTGTTGTGGGCTCAGGGATCCCCACCCTGCTGCCCTCCCCTCAAGGACCTCTGCAACCCAGCAGGTAAGACTCAGTGTGGGAGGGCAGAGAGGCTCAGTGCTGCTGCCACCACTGGGAGTTTCACACCACAGCAGCTGCAGCACCAAGCAACTCTGCCCTCCCATGCTGAGTTCTACCACTGGACTGTAGAGCTTCCAGGGGAGGGAGCCAGCAGCAGCCAGCCCATATCCACCACCATTCCCAACAGGCTCTACTTGGCTCTGCTCTGGCCATGCTGCTCACAGGGGGGAGGAGGGCTGGTCACGGGGTGCACGTGCGCTCTCAGGGGACGCATGTGCACCCCCGTGCACACTTGTACACCCCCTACGCGTCGCCACTGTGTACTATCCCTGCACTTCTAGGAATAGCTCTGTGTATGGTTTTAGGAAGTGGCCTTTGTCATCCTGAAGTTCTCTTAGCATTGCTTGCTATCACAGTTCTGCACTGGTATCCTGTCTTAAAGGTCACTGCTAGCTGGCTGAACTGAGAAGTGGTGCCCTACTGAAAAAAGCTGATCGACAAAAATGTTCTACAGAAGTAACCATTTGAGATCATCTTCCTGCTCTTTCTCTTCATTAGCCAATCTACTGTGGTATCAAAAGTCTAATGAAAGAAAGCAAAATCCATCTTTAGAGACAGCTTTGGTGACAGTTTGGTCCCTGTTCTGCTGTTGAGGCAATGACACTATGTTCTATATTCTTAGTGCTAAAGGGAACTCCACAATTTAGCTCAATAAAAAAAATAGTACTCAGCAATTTTGTTTTGTTTTGCTTTGCTTTTATGGGGTGGGGGAGGGGACATAAAGTGCAATGTGTTTCTTCAGGAAGTAAAAGTAGAAATTTGGCAGCAACTCCCTGCATGGTGTGAGAAGGTAATAGATCTTTACATCAGTGTTGCATAAACAGAAGCATGATAGAGGTTTAGGAAGAGATCTGGCAGGGCTTTTTCATCTTGTTCTATTTGTCCTTCAGACGTTCCAAACCCTGTACACAGGGCAAAGGGAAAAGAGTTCATGAAACTGTGTGGGCAGTACAGCTCAGGTTACAGCTGAGCTACTGTATTTTCTTGTCCCTGATATTTACTGTGTCACTCTATGCAGAGATCCCTAGGGGGCTAAGAAGAAAAGAAAATGACAGAAATAAAAATTCTAAAGAGCAAATAGTGACAGATGTAAAAGAAATTTTACCTCTTTAAATTACATACTAACATTTGTAGGGAGGTAGGAACTTTGTTAAAGTTTGCTTTTAAATGCAACTGGCCATTCAATTATGTTTGGTTTCTTACTGGGGAAAAAACCTAACCCTGATAGATCTTTTTTTAAATAGTTATTATGTATGCCCATTATGTAAAATGCCATCTACAACAGGAAGGATTTTTCCTCTATTCACTGGAGAAAACTATTGCAGTAAAACAGAAACTAAGAATACAGCAATGATAATCAGGTTCTCAGTAACATCCACAATGATTTAAGATTACCTGAGACAGAGGATCAGATGCCACTCTGATTGAACAATGCAGACTACAATTTGTATAACAAATCAGCCAGAGTCTGTTATCACTGTGGGCAGTGGGAGGAGGAATCCCTAAGTGTTGTTCCACATTTATATTTTTACAGATGTGGAATCAAAAAATTAATAGATGTGCCTCTCTTCACCCCACCTCAGGAAGAGGCAAGTTTATTGCCATTAAAGCAAGCTACACATGAAGTTTGATTCTTCAGTCTTGCCCCTGGCTGAACTGTAGATCTGTTTAGACAAGACTTACCTATCTTTCACTACCAGATCATTGAAGCCTTTTTGAAATACTTAGTCCAATGAAGTAGCTAAATTTCAGAGGTAAATTTTATGACGTCCTATTTTCCAGCCTAGATGCCAGTGCAATCAGAAGGTAGAACAGGAAGTGCTTGGATTCATTTCTAATGCAGATAGTGATTTCTTTCTAATTTCCAAGTAGGTTTCTTTATTATGCTTCTAGTCATTTGGTCCAGGCTTGCACCCTTCAAAGTCTTCCTTTTCCTCATTCATTCATCATTTTATAATAACCATGAGTCTCTCTGATGCAAACTGACATTATGATCAAAAGATAATTTCTTTCCATCACACCATCTGCATGTGGGGGAGACTGAATTGAGTCACTTGGCTGCTTGGGCAAAGTTTTAGTTTTAAAAGACTCTTTGAGAAATGGAACCAGCTTTATTTTTAGGCAGTCCCAAATATCCACATTAATTTAAGTCCTGAGAGACAGCTTGAGCAAAGCAGTTGCCACTTGAAGTTGCAAACTAAAGAGCAAAAATCTCTGGAGCATGAACCAAATAAGTCTGCTTTCCTCAGGATATAACTTTGCCTCTGGATAAGATGCTAAAAAATTGCATATTTAGTTGATTTGTATGGGTTTCCCAGTTCTACCATCCCCATGCAAACAGACCTCTGTAAATGTGGTTATCCACAGATTTTGGTTGGATACAAATAAAATACATACATGCTAAACTCCAACACTTACACATTACAAAAAAACTGGCTAGATTCTGTTTTTTATTTACATTTTAATATGGCTGCATGGGGCAGAATTTGGTTTAGGTAATCTAAAAGTGCACAAGATTATTTTTAAATAAATGTCTTTCAAATGGCAAAATAGCAGGCACTCTTGTTTATAAACCTGACAAAAAAAGATAAAGAACAGGGGAGCCAGGAGTAGAGCTGATCAGGAAAGCAAATTTTATTCTACTGTCATTTTCATACCTTTATATATTTTTCGTATTGATCCCAGACAAAAAACCCCAAAACCTCAAACCTAAGCAGAAATGAAAACCTAAAGTAGTATTAGATATACTAGAGTTTAGTATTTCTAAAATGCAATATGTTCCTTGGGATCCCTGGTAACTGTTGAATGGGCATGATAACTTCACTGCTGCTTCCCCCTAACCCTGCTTTCACCCCAGTCCCCCCCGACCTCCGACCTCTGACCATTGATCCCCACCAAGCGACAGTGAAAGTGACCCATCCTATTTACTCAGACACATAGTTAATGTTAAGAGGGTACATAAAAGCTTTGCTGAATCAGGGCCTTACTGTGCCAAAAGTAGGGCAAAGTGATTAAGCGTAACAGGACACATTTCATTTAAGCCAACTTGGGGAAGTAAAGGAATTTAGAAATTAACAAAAGCTAAACAGGACTGAGTTTTTCACTTGGCATAAATCAGTATAGCTCCACTGAAATCAATTTGCATTACCTGAGGATCTGACATGAGTGTGTGTGGGTGTGTGTGTGGGTGGGGGTGGGGGTGTGTTTTGGGAAGTCACATCACCATCCCATTGTACAAAACAAGAGGGGGGCATTAGAAGAAAAACTGCAAAGTAAAATTGAATTGTGTGATAATGTCCAGACTGCTCAATGCTCCCAAGCAATCCAAGATTAGCTTTAACTAATGAAAGTCATTTTTTTTTACTGTTTCTTTGAGAAGACTGTGACCAAGAAAACCTTCTCACTGGTTTCCACTTGATGAAATAATGGATCCATTCTAACTACTCTTATTTACATCAGTGTAAATGTGGTATAACTCCACTGAACATAATAGGCCTGATTCTCTACTCATTCATGCCAGTCTTATGCTTGTGTATTTCCAGTGACCTAAATGAAGATCTTCCTGTCTTTTGCCTGTGTAAACAGAATTAGAAGTAGGCCTGAAACAACTTTTTTTTGCATACATATTGTCTGTAAGTAGTTTGTGACTGGTTCTCTTAAATGTATTCCTTCTATATTATCGGTCAAATGTGTAATTAATTCTTTTTCTTCTGTTTATTTATGAACAGCTCCTGGTGCATATTTAATATTTGAAATTCTGGTGGCCTGTCTCATAAAAACAAGAAACCTTGTGTTGTTTCCGTTCCCTTGAATGGATGACTGCATGAAATCCAAACACTCAAAATGGAAATCAAATATTTATGAACTCAAAAACTCACTTGCTATGATTTTTTTCTAGCATTTTCTTCAGCTTCACTGTTTCAGCAAACAAGCATTCCTAACAGAGAACTCCAGCTGGCTATTCTACTGACTGATTGGCAAGGCGAGGTGTATGACCATAGCCACATCAACAACACACACACACACACAATTTAAGCAAGCATTTGTGTGGAATAGTTTGCAGTATACGCTCAGATATAAAATGAGTGCCATCTGACAATACAAATTTATAGTTACTAGATCAAGTGCCAAACAGGTAAGTGAAGGTGAAGATCACTGAACTCCTTTCTGATAAAAAATATAGTAATGCACAAGAAGGAGAGGGGAGAAAATACCAAATAGGACTGCTCTGGATTTTTTGGCCATGCCGGTTACCAAGGAAGGCTGGGGATCACTGAGAAACTTAGTCGCCATAGCTTTGGGTCCAGTTTAGCTTCATGCAAAGACCTTCCTTTGCATAGCAGTAGGCTCAACCATAATAGCTGGTTGTCTGCTGCATTCTGTAGGTCATGAGCCCAACATTCGACCCACAGCAACTGTGTTCATTTATATGCGTTCATTTATATGTGTTCAGGGGTATACATCAGGGCTTGGGGAAGCATCTATTCACCAAGGCTCCCCAGAGAGGACAAGAAATAATGGGCACAAACTGATTGAAGATCGCTTCAGACTAGACATAAAGAAAAACGTCTTTACAAGTCAAATGCCAAGGGTTTGGAACAGGGTCCTCCCAGAGGTAGTATAGTCATTCAACCTCTCAATCTTCAAAAAGTATCTTGACACCCATCTTGCTGGGGTCAATTCATCCCAGCAGTCTTTCCTGCCCCAGTGCAGGGGGGCTGGACCCGATCATATGCAAGGTCCCTTCCAGCCCCTAACAACTGTGAAACTATATCATCTAGCTCTTTGACTTCTCTAAGAGTGGAGCACAGAGTCAATGAGTCAGAGAGTAGAGCACCTGCTTGGAGGTGTTATCCTTAAGACTGAGTCAATGGAACTATGCCAATTAACAGGAGCTCCTATGTTTATTGCATGCATGTTAATCTGTGGTGCTCTGGAAAAATATTGCTTGGGGAAATGGGTCCCCTATCTCCTCTCCTGAGTCCTTTAAACTGACCTCTCTCCTTTGGCCTTTTTTTTTTTTTTTTTTTTTTTGCATTAAAGATTTTACAAGTACAAGCTAAGATATATGTACCTACTGCAATTTTTCTGTAGTTTTCCTTTCCTGCAGTAGCAAAAGACTCTGAAAAAGCCTGTTTTTTAAACACACACCACCTCAGGAAAATATACAGCTACTATCTTCCTTAAACATTTCTGAAAAGTGTCCCCAAATGGCAGTTCAAATTGCATTATTCTAGTTGCCCTCTAAAAACTTCAGCTGTTCAGCGTTCACCTATCATAAATTCTCCAGTTTTTCCACTCATTCTGAAGAGATTTTTGACTGGTTTACATGTTGTATTTCTGCTTTCCAGCCCATAGGACTACAACTCTTTACAGGCTTCACTGCTCAGCAGCCACGCTTGACAGATTTAAAATCCAATTGGTATAATTTAGTCAGGTTGAAAGAAGAATAAAGAAAGCCAATGAGTCATGGGAGGCAGGTTTACTGGGAAGTATTTTCAGGCCTCACCAAGGAAAAAGACTGGATATATTTAACTTTTCTTTTCCCTTTCTAAGATTTGTTCATTGTCCTATTGATCTCTTAGTAAGACTTATCAAAGAATAACCAATACGCTATATTCCCAAACTAGATTTAGTACAGACAATGACAACTGTGTAAGAACTCACTCCCAAAGAGTCAAATAAACGTCCAGCCTGACCAAGATATAAGTCAGATCTATTGGAATAGATCTTCAACTGGTATTTAGTATGGGCCAAATAGATCTTGGAACTGGAGGAAAACCCATGGTGTAAAAAGTATACTCCATATGAGTACAGGTGGTAGAACACAGGTCCCAACTCAGGTTCTAAGCTGTGAATTGTTAGCGTACCGCATTCCTGTAGCTGAATAGAGTTAGCCAATGAGAAAAAGTCTGCTTCCTTATCTGCAGCGGCTTTTATTAAGGTTTTGCTAAAACATGCAAGACTCTTATTCCTATATTTTCCCATATTTAAAGACCAGAACGAATCTACATGTTTGACACAACTCTTTGTAGAACAAACAAGTTTTTACTGAAAACTTGAGTGAAGTACTTACTAATTTTGGCAAGGGGGGCATTTAAAAATGCAACCCTTTCAAAGTCCTGTGCCATGTTTCTGTGGTTCCTTCTGTCTAAACTACACATCTGTCAACATCTGAAGTTATTTTTGATGTTTAAAATCACTGTGGTTGTGCTGAGTACTGATCTGATGTGCAGGTGGGGAAGGTGGCTCACAGTAAGGCTTTGCCCTTCCAGTTTTAGTCTTTCTCTTGGATTTCAGCAGCTATCAGCAGATCTTAGCCTTCCTGAGTGCAGCCCATATTTTTGGTTCCAGGATTGACTCACTGCCTCCTATAATGTTTGAAAGCCCAAGCCTGGGAACCCCTAGAAGTAAGTTAGTTCATTGACCCAAGCCTCTAGCCTACAACAGCCCTGGCTCAGTCTAAAGAGATTTTCTTCCTGCTTCTCACAGGTTTAAATCTCATCAAAAACAACAAAACTCTGTCCTTCAGTACAGGGCTCATTAGTTCAGGGAGCTCACAAATAACCCTTTGTTCCTGCTTTTCTTCCACAAACCTCTAGTAGAGGCCCATAAATAGTTCCTTCTCAGTCTATGGCTTTTGAAACGAAAGCATCCCATTACCCTGGGGATATTCTCACCAGCTTGTTGTCCAGACCTTATTCTTGGCCTTTTTTCCCAAGCCATAAAATGTTCCCTTTCAGCTGTCCTCTTCACAAGTGACTCAGGAAGAACCCTGGGGAGACATTAGTACATTCAGATTCTGTAAATTTTCTGAATTATAATCAGTAACTATTTCCTGATAATCTAACTCTCCCTCATCCCACCCTGTGACAGTAACCCTTAACCCCTATCCTAAAAGAACTTAAACTTGAACAGATAGGGATGGGCCCAGGCTTGCCCATACAGTGAATTGTTCAAACTATGGAACTGCTATACAATGGAAGATTACGAGAGTGCAAGATAAACCAGGAATGCCCCTTGATTCCTATTACAGTTGTTCAATTAAGTAGCACAGAGCTCTTGTAGCGCTACGTCAGATCTGACAACTTCTGTGCTAGTCCTTCTTCATTGTATTGATTCCATCATAGAAGAAACAAACAAAAGAAAACTGCTCAGTGCAGGTGCTGTCCAAAACAGAGCTAGTGAACATGTTTGAGCCACAAGTCAAAACATACTCACCTTGACTTGAAAATCCACATCTCCAATAAGCAATGAAGTTTTAGTAAAATAGCACAAACTGCTACTAGTTTTCCAACCGTCTGCAGCCATCATACTGAACAGTAGGGGTGTGCAAAGCCTTGGTAGCTGATTCAATTCGGAGGAGATTCGGCCCAATTTGGGGACCAAATCTCTGAATCCAAATTGAATCAGGAGACCAAGTAAAAGCTCCAAATTGATACGATGCATCCAAATTGAATCAGAAAAGCTTCAGAAAAGATTCAGCCAATTTGGCGATACGGCCATAGACTAAACAGGCAGCTGATAGCTGCCTCTAGCTGATAAGTCTGCTGGGGTTCAGGGAGGGGGAAGGGAAGGGTGTGGGGGAGGGAAAGATTGGGGCTAGGGCTGGGACAAGCTTCCTAGCTAGGCAGGGCGGGGGGGCAAGTTACTCGGAAAAGGGCCGGGGGCGCAGGGTGTGGGCGTGGCAGCGCTGGGCGTGGGGGTTCTGCCCTGCTGCCACTTGCACAGCCAAGGCAGGTGGGGGGAGGGATGTGGGCACAGCTCGCTCCAGGCAGAAGGGGGCAAGTGACAGCAGGGCATAGGCCCCATTCCCAGAGCTGCCGTGCCCACATTCTGTGCCTTCTGCGTCGGCTGGCAAGCGATGACAAGGCAGAGGCCCTGCTCCCAGTGCTGATAGCTTCTAGTGGCTGGGGCCAGGCAGGGGATGGGACCAGGCAGGGCAGCCATGGGGGCTTCTCCCATGGCTCCCCCCACCTGGGCAGCCAGAGGAGCTGCAGGAGAACCTGCAGCCACCCAGCTGTGCCTGCCTCTCCCCGGCTGATTTGAATCACTGAATCTCTCTGAATCAGTGCTGAATCTTCCGAAGCTGATTCAGCCAAATCAATTCAGGATGGTGATTCGAATCTCCAGATCAAATCATTGTCCTACAAATTGTCTGAATCTGAATCGAATACTTCCCTATTCGCATAGGCCTACTGAACAAGGTCTTTATTGTCATGGGTACATCTACACGTGCATTAATGCATTGTTGTTATTGCACTTTAAGTACCTCTAATAAGAGGTACTAATTAAATGTACAGTAAGCAGCACTACAGCACAGTCTTTTTGTGACACTTAATACGCATTAGCATGACTTTTGCTGTGACATGCTACTGTGCAGTAGAATTAATTTACCATGGATAAAGCATCTCATGTACTCATGCCCACTGTTACTTGCAAAGTCAAGGTATGTCAAAGAATATGGCATACACTAAACCTCATGTGTATACACACAAACTAAAGGAGTTATAGAGTATATCTGAAAATAGAACAAAAGTTAGGGAAAAATTAACTTATAGGTTTGCAGAGAAGAGGACCTTTCTTACTTTCTTTGTTGTGTAAGGTAATATATGTGCCAATCACAAGCGCTATAGATATATTTAAAACATTTTAATAATATTGGGAAAAAATTGGCTGATGGGGTGCACCCAGAGAGTAGTGGTGGACGGGTTGTACTCAACCTGGTGAGATGTGAGCAGTGGGGTACCTCAGGGCTCAGTCCTTAGGCCCGCACTGTTTAACATCTTCATCAGCGACTTGGACGAGGGGGTGGAAAGCACGCTGCCCAAGTTTGCTGATGACACTAAGATGTGGGGTGAGGTGGACATACTTGAAGGGAGAGAGAGGCTGCAACTAGATTTAGACAGACTACAAAAGTGGGCAGATGAGAATAGGATGGGGTTCAATGTAGACAAATACGGGGTGCTGCACCTTGGGAGAAGGAATCACAGCATACATACAGGCTGGGGAGTTCCCTTCTTGAAAGCACAGAGGCGGAAAGGGATCTCGGAGTCATTATTGACTCTAAGATGAACATGAGCTGCCAATGCCAGACCGCAGCCAGCAAGGCCAGCCATACCTTGTCATGCATCCAAAGGTGCATCTCAAGCCAGTCCAGAGAGGTGATATTTTCCCTCTATGAGACTTTGGTCAGGCCGCAGTTGGAGTACTGGGCACCGCACTTCAAAAGGGATGTGGCCAGCCTGGAGAGGGTTCAGAGGAGGGCCACCCGCTTGGTGAGAGGGCAGCAGGACAGGCCCTACGAGGAGAGACTGAAGGGCCTGAACCTGTTCAGCCTCAGCAAGAGGAGGCTGAGGGGGGACCTGGTGGCTGCCTACAAGCTCATCAAGGGGGATCAACAGCAAATAGGCAGAGCTCTTTTCTCCCCAGCACCACCTGGGGACGAGGAACAATGGTCATAAGCTGATGGAGAATAGGTTTAGGTTGGAGATCAGAAGGCAATATTTTACAGTTAGGGTGGCCAAAATCTGGAACCAACTGCCCAGGGAAGTGGTCCTCGCCCCTACCTTGGGCAAATTCAAGAGGAGGTTGGACGACCACCTGTCTGGGGTCTTGTGAACCCAGCATTCATTCCGGCTTGTGGCAGGGGGTCAGGCTAGATGATCTGTTCAGGTCCCTCCTGACCCTAGCTACTATGAATAAAAAATCCTCATCTACCATGAAAATTGCTACAGATAGGGTGCGTCTATCTGAGATGCTAAATGTGCCGTAGACTAATTCTACTGCACATTAGTGCCTCATGGTGAAAACCATGCTACTATGCTAATGTGCAGTAGAATTAGTCTACTTCACTTAAAAGGCGTGTGCTGGCACTACTGTGCAGTAGCGCCAATTACTGCTCATTTAGTTAGTACCTGTTATTACAGGTACTAAGCTTAATGCTGAGTAGTAACCCCAACTAATTAATGCGCATTTAGACGTGCCCACTGAGTCTCAGCTCTACTTTATGCCTCTCTACCCACATACACATAAAGAAGGGAGGACACAGATAACATGATAAAGGTTTATTGCTGACAGAATTAGTCCCACCCAGATAATCCCACTGGATACACTGGAGACTAGGGCTGTGCGAAATGCCACTGTTCCGTTTTGCCTTGAGTTTCGACGGTTTGATGGAACAGTGTTTTGTATTGAACAGAGTCAAAACAGCTGTTCCATTCTGTTCTGTCAAAACAGAAAGGCTGTTTTGACACTGTTTTGAAGTTTCGCTATATTGTGCTAGAGGGGAAGGCATCCCAGCTGGGATGCTTTTCTGTTCCCCTGTGCTACATTGTGCCAGGGCAGAAGGCAGCCCAGCTGGGCTGCTTTCCCATTCCCCGTGTTAGATTTTGGTGTAGCGCGATTTAGTGGCACAATGTAGCTCAGGGGACAGGGAAACAGCCTAGCTGGGCTGCCTCCCGCCCCGAGCACCATCTAGTGGGGGAGGGGGGCAGGAAAACAGCCCAGCTGGGCTGCCTCCCGCTCCTGGCACGATGTAGCATGGGGGACAGGGAAGATCACTCCAGGGACAGGAGAAGGTCTGTATTTAGAGCTGTTTCAAACACAATTGCATGCTAGATTGCACCAGGGACAGGACGCAGCCCAACTGGGTTGCCTCCCGTCCCAGGTGTGATCTAGCACGGGGGACAGGAAAGCAGCTCAGCTGGACTGCCTCACTGCCCCCTACCAGATCTTGCGCTGGGGATGGGAAATCATCCCAGCTGGACTGACTTCCTATCCCCAGCCTATGGTTGAAATGTTTCGACTTTCAAAACATTTCGACCAGCCTCACTTTGTTTCAAGGCTATTTTGATGGCCTTTGTTTCATTACAATTTTGCTGTTTTGACCTTGAAATTGGTTGAAACAGTGTCAAAATGAAACAGCCGGTGAAATTTTGCACAGCCCTATTGGAGACTAGTTCAGAATGGCCCTAAATGAGTTCCACATTAAGACTCTCTATCTTGGTTAAGGCCAAGAGCTATGCTAAAGAGACACACAATCCTCCTAAAATAACTGCTGAAAAAGATAAGGTAGGCAGAAGGTGTGGTGGGCTAGTAGGGGGTGCTCCTGGGCTGAGCCACCGACCTCACTTGCCCAACCACCTTCCAGGCTCTCAGTGCCTCCCTGGGGGCACCTCACATCTAGCCAACCCCCTTCCTGGAGCACACCTGCTAGCCTGGGGGTAGTGCCACCACCACCCAGGGTCTGGACTGATCCTGACTCTGTGGCCCCTGGGAAACACAGGCCTAGTAGCCCTTGAGGGTACTTGATTCACTTCAAGAACTTGGGGTGTTTCCCTTAGTCTGAAGCACGATAGTGATCTCACTTAGTCAGCCGAACCAAGGGGACCCCAAGACATAATCTAGACCCACTCCCAATAAGTCTCCCATGCTAGGTACAAAGAAGAACTTTATTGGTTACAAGGAGTAGGTTTGGAATAGGGTACAGGGTTGAACAGTATCAGAGAAATCCCATAAAACAAACAGGGTGGCTGGGTAGCCTTTGATCACTCATCTGAGTACCTGCAAGCTATATATCTAGTTAGATCTCAGGTAGCTTACTCATGACTATCATCCAGAGGCAGGTGGAGATTCCCTCTGGAGGCAGGCAGTTCATTGATCATGAGTTTTGAGAGAGAGAGCAAATTTCAGATGGTTCAGCTCTTCTTTCTCTGAGTTTTCATCATGGCTACTGCACCTCCTCCTGGGCAGTCCTTAACTTATATAGCCCTTATTACCTCATTTACCTGGTCCAATGGAAGCCAGCACCTGTTGGCTGCCAGCCAACCAACCAATTTGAAATGCATCACTGGTTGCCAGGAAAACTGGCAGGGTCTCTAGTCCCCTCCCAATCAGGCTGGCATTGGTTAGAACAATAATGAGTGTTAGCCTCTCACCCAGGTATGTGAAGCCAGTCACATAGGCAGAGGGAGCAGGTTTCCCCCCTCCCTCAGGAATGTATTCAACTCAGGTTACCTAAAGAGATGGGATGTCTGCCTTCTGCAAGGCCCATGTTAACCAACTTGTCACAGAGCAGAGTTTTTTGGGGAGAGAGGTGGCATTCTGCCACAGAAGGCACATAAGATTTTTAGACATAGCAAGTGATTTGTGATGCTTCAGTTTTAAGGTACTCAGCTTGAGACAACTCTAAGCACAGACCTTCTGAAAATCAAGTACCTTTTAAGGTACCTGGTATTAGACTTTTAGACAGTGAGGCTCTCAAAATTCCTCTTCATTTTTGGAAGTCATGGCCATGATCTCTATGGAAGATTACAATGCATGATTTAATTCAGTTAAGGGAAAGAAAGAGTTATTCAAGTCTTTCTTTACAGGACTGGGGTCTTCAGGAGTTTGGACCATGCTTAGTCTGGGACCTCATCTCAAATCTGTTCACCAGGGGAGACCCTACCAAGAGTACAGGACTCCACATGACATAGCTCTAAGGGTCATTGGAACACACAAGCCTCTCCACCACGACAAGATTATGGTCCAAGGAGAGGACTGTAATCGTGGAACAGGCATACTTGAGGACCTTGTGGTTGTCTGTGGCTATGAAGGCTGATGAGGGCTGCAGTGAGATGAAAGTCTCCGGTTGTCTTGGATATCCTTGCCACTGGGTTCAGGGCTCCCTCCTCTCAAGCTCATGTGGTTGTTGCTTGCCCACCAGCTTCCCCATGTCACATGCAGGCTTCTGCCAGGGATGTTAACATCTCCCACAAACCAAGTCCTGCAGCAACGGATGAGTGGTGGTGGGGACAGGAACAGTGATTTCTGGGAGTTCCTAGTCACAAATCTGCATGTAGGCAGTGGTTGTGTAATGGCCATTTTGCCCTTACTGAGACAGAAGTACAATTTGGTAGCTGTGGCCATGACTGAGCAGTCCTCTTTAGGATCCTCTTTGCTCGCCCAGAATAGGAAATGGGCTAGAAGAAGTGCTCTAAACATAGGCTGTCTCAAACTCCCATGACTGGGTTGCCGTATCCAGTGGGATCACTCTATTTGCAGCTGTAACCAACAAAATCAAATACTGAAATTTGCCATATGGCATATCTGTACTCTCATGAACTACCCAAACAGTGAGCGTCCTAAAAGAAGAACCACTATAGCTAGAGAACTTGCAAGATATGACATTGATATTGCTGCCCTAAGCAAGACCCGCAGGGCAGATGAAGGCCAGCTGAAAGAAGAAGGAGGTGACTACAACTTTTTCTGGAAAGGAAAGTCATCATGAAAAGAGGTGCATTCATGGGGTTGGTTTTGCCATCAAGAAAAAGATTGTCAGCCAGCTTTCAGAACTCCCTGTGGGCAATAATGAATGCCTGATAGCTCTCCACCTCAAGCTTAATAACAACCACAGTCATCAGTGTGTAAGCCCCTATGGTCATTGGTGCGTATGCCCTCACACTTGACGATGAAGAAGTCAACCAGGAACAGTTCTACTGTACTCTTGATGCAGTCCTGACTGCTACTGACAAGGAAGACAAGCTCATCCTCATGGGTGACTTCAACGCAAGAGTTCGGCGACACTCTGAACTCTGGAATGGTACCATTGGGAAAGCAGGGGTGGGGAAAGTCAACTCCAATGGTATCTTTCTCCTCAGCAAATGTGCAGAGCATGAATTGCTCATCATGAATACCACCTTCAGACAGAGTGACAAATATGAGACCTCTTGGAAACATCCACAATCCAATCACTGGCATCTTCTTGACTATATTGTCAGAGCCTGCCCATTGTACCAATGTCCATATCACACGAGTCCTGGGAGGTGCAGATGACTGCTGGATGGATCACCATTTAGTCAGATCAATCATGGATATACACCTTGCACCACAACACCGTAAACAACCAAAAGGAATGCAGAAGAGATTTAACATTAATGCACTCAAAGACCAAGTTAGATGCAAGGTTCTTCAGCCGTGCCTTACTGAGAGGCTCTCTGAACTGATGACATCAAAGACATCCAGTAACATTGGGAAGAGATTAAGAATGTTATTCATAAGGGTTAAGAATGTTATTCATAAGGCATGCATTGAATCAACTGGATACTCCACTTACCATCGCCAAGATTAGTTTGACGAGAACAATGAGGAAATCCTAGTGCTTATCCATCAGAAGAGAGCTGCGCTCTGCAGCTGGCAAAATGAACTCTCTAACCAGCACAAATGAGAGGCTTACCATTGGTACAAAGCTGTAGTTCAGAGTGAGCTACAGGACATCTAGAACCAGTGGTGGCAAGCCATGGAGATCCAGAATTTCACTGACCAACATGACATTAGAAGCTTCCGTCAAGCAATAAAAGCCATCCATGGGCTACGTTCTAATGGCCCAACCCCTTTGCAACTCCAGGATTGCTCCACCCTTCTCATGGACAATGTATCCATCAACCAACACTGGAAGGAGCACTTCAAGACTCTGTTCAACCGTGCATCTGAGGTCTCAGTTGCCACCATCAGGTCCATCCCTCAACACCCAGTAATAGATCCATCCCTCAACACCCAGTAATAGAACCTAACACCCAGTAATAGATCGTAGCAGGTAGATCATGCCTGACTGATCTAGTTTCTTTTTATGACCAGGTTACAAAACACCTGGATACAGGAGTAGGGGTTGACTTCGTTTACTTAGACTTCAGGAAGGCCTTCGATATGGTATCCCACCCCATACTGGAGAACAAGTTAAGAGGCTGTGACTTGGATGACTACACAGTCCAGTGGGTGGCGAATTGGCTAGAGGGTCGCACCCAGAGAGTCGTAGTGGATGGGTCAGTATGGACCTGGAAGGGTGTGGGCAGTGGTGTCCCGCAGGGCTTGGTCCTTGGACCGATACTCTTCAATGTCTTCATCAGCAACTTGGACGAGGGAGTGAAGTGTACTCTGTCCAAGTTTGCGGATGACACAAAACTGTGGGGAGAAGTGGACATGCCGGAGGGCAGGGAACAACTACAAGCAGACCTGGACAGGTTGGACATATGGGCGGAAAACAACAGAATGCAATTCAACAAGGAGAAATGCAATTTTTCCTAGGGAGGAAAAATGTCCAGCATACCTACTGCCTAGGAAATGACTTGCTTGGTGGCACGGAAGTGGAAAGGGATCTTGGAGTCCTAGTGGACTCCAAGATGAACATGAGTCGGCAGTGTGACGAAGTCATCAGAAAAGCCAATGGCACTTTATTGTGCATCAGCAGATGCATAACGAACAGAACCAAGGAGGTGATACTTCCCCTCTATCGGGCACTGGTTGGACCGCAGTTGGAATACTGCATGCAATTTTGGGCGCCACACTTCAAGAGGGATGTGCATAACCTGGAGAGGGTCCAGAGAAGGGCCACTCGTATGGTTAAGGGCTTGCAGGCCAAGCCCTATGAGGAGAGACTAGGGCACCTGGACCTCTTCAGCCTCCGCAAGAGAAGGTTGAGAGGCGACCTTGTGGCTGCCTATAAGTTCATCATGGGGGCACAGAAGGGAATTGGTGAGGCTTTACTCACCAAGGTGCCCCTGGGGGTTACAAGAAATAATGGCCATAAGCTGGCAGAGAGCAGATTTAGACTGGACATTAGGAAGAACTTCTTCACAGTTAGAGTGGCCAAAGTCTGGAATGGGCTCCCAAGGGAGGTGATGCTCTCCCCTACCCTGGGGGTCTTCAAGAGGAGGTTGGATATGCATTTAGCTGGGGTCATCTAAACCCAGCACTCTTTCCTGCCTATGTAGGGGGTCGGACTCAATGATCTACTGAGGTCCCTTCTGACCCTAACATCTATGAATCTATGAACCTCTTGCTGATCCCCCATACTTCAATGAAGTTGGGCATGCCATCACTCAGACCAAGAACAATAGGGTGCCAGGCCCAGATGGCCTCCCCACAGAGGTCTTCACAATTGGTGGAACAGCACTAAAGCAAAAATTTCACCGACTTCTTATCAAAATATGAGTTAATGAGGAGGTTCTACCTAACTTAAAGAATGCCAACATTGTGACCATCTTCAAGAAAGAGGATAAGTCAGTGTGTAGGAATTGCCGAGGCACTGCCTTCCTCTCTGTTGCCAGGAAGATTCTTACTCACATCTGTGAGGGAATGAGAGAAGAACAGTGCTCCAGACCCAAGGCAACAGAAGGGAAGATACTTACATTGGTGGAGGTAGAAGCCCTGACCCATGCCCCAAAGGCACCACTGCAGTTTCAAAGCCAGTGCTCCCTCCAGATTAGAGGGAGGAGCCCAAGACCAGCTACTTTCAGCTCTGGAGAGGGGTAACCAGGTAGAGAGTCCAGCAAGGAGGAACTAGAGATGCTGGGGAGCTCCCCCTCAGACCTCGGACTGCTGTGAGAAAAGCAGGTTCCTGGATCCACGCAGCAGTCAAAGGATGTTGGAGGACCTCCATGTGAGGAAGTACCACAGCAGGAGACAGAAGTGGCAAGACTGGTTGGACCAGAGCCAGGACTCAGAAGTAGGAAGAGCCAACATGGTCAGCCCTAGTGAGGGCAGGATCACTCTGTGGAGCCAAAAGGAGTTGTTTAATTTCCTTTGCTTTTGATTTCTTTTCTTTACTCTATAATCTCAGCTGGTGGTCCGAGTGGGTCCAGTTTGAAGGCTGTGGACTGTACTGCAGGAACACTGGCCTGGCAGAAATTTCAGATGACCAGGTCTGGGGAAGATGCACTGACCTTTGTTTCCTTTATTTTGATGGAGTTAAGAATGTGGGTCAAGCCAGCTGGGTCCGTGGTGGATTCAACTGCCTGCTTATCAGCCCCTTGAACATATCAACCTTCTCTAGGTTGTCAATGTGCCATCTATAGTTTCCCCAGGGAGGGAGAAGCTGCTACAGAGAGAGTTGCCAGGCTAAGAAAGTTAAGATCTAACATATTGACTAACGGTAGTGATGTGGTAAGAATGGGGTGTTGTGCACACTGAATGGGGAGGAGGAGCCCCATGAAGGAGCCCTGGGGAACAGCTCAGAGTTATCGTCTGTTCTGCTAACTCCAGCTGCCAATAAGATTCCATCAAGACATGGCAGGAGAGAGCAGACCATTTGATATAGGAGATGGAAATACTCTTGGATTCCTTCCCAATGGCGCATCCATGCAGGACCCCTGGGAGGTGAGGACCAAAACCTTATAGGGTGAATTTTTGACAGCATCCTCCTGAATCGCTTCCTCCCCCTTGCCGAAGATGTCCTTCCCAGTATCCCAGTGTGGCTTTAGACCATCTCGGGGTACCACCAACATGATTTTTGTTGCACAACAGATCCAGCAGAAGTGTAGAGAACAACACTAGGAGTGGTTTATGGCATTCGTTGACCTAACCAAGGCCTTCAAACTCCATCAGTCTTGAAGCCTTATGGGAGGTGCTGGCATGGTTTGGTTGTCCACTGAAGTTCATCAGTGTCCTCAGGCAAGACTCTGATGGGATGACTGCCACAGGCCTTTGCAGTGGATCAGAGACAGACCCAGTTACAATTCATACTGGTGTCAAGCAGGGCTGCATCATCGCTGCAACCTTTTTTTCCATCCATCTTGCTGTGATTTTGATTCTCGTCCATGACCGCCTTCCTCCCAGAATTGGGGTTGAGTATCAAATGGACAGTCAGGTTTTCAATCTGTGGTGGCTGCACAGCAAAACAAAAGTTATGTAGACCGGCATCACTAACCTTCAGTATGCTGATGACTTGTGTTATCCTCGTGCATACTGACACTGGTCCATAGTCCACCCTTGACCTTTTCTCAGGTGCCTACCACAGCCTGGGACTCTCCCTTAACACTGGGAAGACAAAGGTGCTTCAAAGGTGCTGTCCTAGCACAAGCTGCTCCCCTCCCCCCACAAATTACCATTGGTGAAGAACTGCTGGAAAACATTGAGCATTTTCCATACTTGGACAGTCACCTCTCCCAGTCAGTCACTGTGCCAATGTATCCTTTGGAAAGCTGGTTTGCCAAGTCTTTACTGATTGAGATCTGTACTAAGATCCTGGTCTACAATGCAGTGGCTATCCCCATGCTCCTCTATAGGTGTGAGGCGCGGGTGACATATCCAAGCTATCTAAAGTGCCTAGAATAGCTCCATCAGTGTTACCTCAGGCCGATCCTTCACATTAGATGGGAAGACCACTGCACCAGTGCTAGCATCCCCTCTGCAGCTAACATAACCAGCGTTGAAGCAAAGATCATGATACATTAACTCAGCTGTGCTGGCCACTGTGTGCAGATGGTTGAAACTCATTTCCCAAAGAAAGCCCTCTTCTCTCAACTTAGTCAAGGTAAGAAGACCTTCGGAGGACAGAGGAAGCACTACAAGAACGCCCTAAAAGCATACCTTAAGAAGGGTGGCATCAACCCTACAAATTGGGAAATGCTGGCTGGTAACAGGTCTCAATGGTGCTGCACCATACTTCAAGCTACAGTCCACTTCACAGAAAACCATTTCACTCAGGAAGCTGAGAAATGGCAGAGGAGGAAGGAAAGCACACAACTTCCTGGCCAACAGCTGTGCCCCCCACCAAGGCACCACTTGTCATATCTATGGAAAAAAATATTCAGAACATGGACTGGACTCTTCAGCCACCTTAAAACTCTTCAGCCACTGAGTAATCCCCCTCGGAAGACATCATTCTCATATCAAAGGATAGCCAATATAGATATAGGACTGGACTAGAATATCAACAATTAGGACACTCTGAGTTGCTGATCCTTCCTATACCGGAATATAAGAGTGGATTAAAACACAAATTCTACATCCCTTTTAGATACTAAGCAAACTGACAAAGTTTCTTCCGAAACTTTACAGCCCTTAGACTGTCCTCCTTCTCCCTTCCCATCCTCTCCCCCTACAAAAAAAGAAGAAGTGAAAAATCAGACAGGGTTCAAGCTGATGCCTGATCAGAAATCCACCTTTTTCTGTCAGATACTTGGAGCTGCCGAACTGCTGAACTGAAAGACTGAATACTGTATACCGAGGCATATTATACCCACTGCCAACATTATACATTTGTTCTCAGAGATGCCCAGCTATAATCACAAGTATTTCTATTTTTCATTAGCATCAAGACTTAGGAAACAGTTTTGCTATCTTCCGGAGAAGCCGGATAAAGCACGTAAGAATCTGCCTTGGAACATGGAGGATTTGGGGCCGTACAGAGGAACAGTCCTACATAGTTTGTTTATTTTCAGCTGTGCCAAGAAAGAGCTAATTTCGTGGAAGAACTGAGTTGCACAGAATTAGAGCAGAAATTTTTTTGCTGTGCTGAAAACATAGTTTGATGTCGGACAGGAAATGTTGTATAAAGTGAAAATTCTTAAAAATAAGCAGGAATAGGAGGAAGCTGCTATAGCAGTACAGGCCTAGCAGACAGTGTAACTTATTTTGCATTCCCCTAAGCAATTCTAAGACTTGAGAGCAGAGTTCAGATGACAGCTTGCAAAGACACTAGAATAGAGCTGTATCATCAATAATGAACGACACCTTAAAATTATTTTCTGTGAAGCCAAATTGTTCCGTTAGATATCCTTTGACTGCCTAGACAATGAACCTGGACAAGTAGCACTGGATATGACAAAAATGAAGAAGGACATAAAAATCTACAGATCATTTCAAAATCTAATTTTGTTGTCAGATCTAGTTTATCTGGCTCTTAAATTTCATCTGAGGGAAAGTATCTTCATCTGAGACCAACCATAAATTAAAGTGTTCCCTGATACATGTGGATTGACTAAATAATGAAAAGTATATTCACAAATATTTGTTGCTGTTATTCGTACTATTGTCTGTAACTCTAAAATGTGTGCATGACTACCTCATGCATTAACACAAATATTTCAAAGCCAAAAATTCCAATTATTTTTCCAGAAGTTTCCAATTCATTATTTTTCATTTTTCTTTAAAAAAATAAAAAATCAGCCTTCCCAATGAAGGAAAAGGGAGCACAATGGGATCCACTACACTATCAATAATTAATTGCTGACAAGTTGCTTGCAAACTCCTTTGAAAATTGTTCATCTGAACTATTCTGCCAATACTTAAAAACCTCAGATTCTTTCATAGCCATGGTAGACAAATGATCTAAAGCAAAACAAAGTACATAACTGTATTCTTTAAAAGCTGTTCTTGCTACCTAAAAGATTTTTCACAATCTTTCAGATTAAAATATCTTTTACTTTAGAGTTAGGTGAATAAGGAAGAGGAAAAGTAGACTCCAGAAATGTAAACGTGCAACAAAGAGGAAGACACACAACAAATTTATAGTTGCATAAGGATGTAATCAGAATACAGTGCATCTTCAGAGATTCACAACATGCTAGATTGGCCAAAAGGAAGAATAATCTTACTCCCCAAAGTTGAAAAGCTTAAATTTCTATTTCACTGGGACTTTTTTTCAAATTCCATTTTTTTTAAAAGAACCATTTAAAAAAGTAAATGCTTTCAAAGCTGATTTAGACAAAAAGACTGATTTTCTCAAAATCAAAAGCAAAAGAGAATGTCTCATTCAAAACATTTTGATTAGGACTACCAGTAACATTGGCCAAATTCTGACTAAGTGGATTACTCCAGATTTATGTCATAAAAAGGAGGAAAGAAATTTGTCTTGAATTATAAAAAGTTGTCAGTGGAGACATGTTTGCTTTGTTTCAGGGTAAAGCTATTGTAGCTCTGAAACGTGCTACGTAGAACGTGCTTCGCAAACAAGCAGTTGCCACAATTTGAAAATCTTAGAAAGCTGGCTAAGAAAGAAATATTTTTTAATGGAAGAGGCGATGCTTTTAAAGACCCAATGTAATTGGGACAGGATATTAAATAGAATGCTGGAGGGAAATACTCAAGTTATTGTTTTACAAGCCACATATTTAAAAAATAAGATCCTGGCAATTGCCAACAGAGGGGGAAAAAAGAAAACATGATTTGGAGATGATAAATTTTTATGTTACTGCACAGATGGGGCAAATTCAAAAGGTGGTGTTAGAATGATAGAACTTTGTTAGAGCCCTTTGCACCTGCTTCAACAGATGGATGTAATTAATAACAGAAATGAAACAGAACAATGCATATAAAATTGTTCCCTCAGGGGTATGTTGTTTCTAAATTAAGCTGACACGCTTTTTTTAATACAATATATTAAGGAGCTATGTTCTGAAGTGGGTTGTGTTTTTGTCAAGTTTACAGCTATGAGCACACTAGTGAAGTGTGTATGTAAACACAGACAGGTCTGGCCCTGTACAATTAGTTTTCATTATCCTGCAAATGGATACTGTACTCTGTAATTGCTTGTAAGTAAAGCAAATTATTCTGTTGTATTTTACAAGAGAAACAATATATTGGATACTTTGGCTTGTCCTTTTAACTTGCACCAAACAAAAGAGAAAGCATTTTAAGGCTTCTGAAAGTGACCAGACCTAAGAAAAAAAATTACAGCCACAGACTGGCCTAAGGAGGCACAAGTGTCACCATTGGGCTTGCCATAAGCCCAAACTTGATAGATCACCTCTTCATAATTCCATCTCCATATACATTACATATTTCATTATTTATTTCATTAAATATTTTGTTAAGCTGACCTAGAGATGAAAGGCTCTATACTGTAGGATGCAGATATAAAATTCCAAACTAACCCAGCTTTATAAATCAGGAGAAACAAGTTAAGTGAGCCTTCCTCACAGGGAACTAATTTCAGGACTGTGGCCAAGAATGGATGCCCACTGTACAAACATTAAAGAGTAATTTTTTTATGAAGCTGCCCTGTGGCAGTTTTAAGTCAAGCTACCAGGACAAAATCTTCCTATTTTGTAATTGTAACATAGTTTGGAGATTTCTGGAAAGCATAACAAATCAAGACAAGAACAGTGGAGAACTGGGGACTTAATAACTAGAAGGAGAACATTGGGTAAAAAAAAAAAATTAAGTAATTTGGACTGAATACTTGCAAAATTATTGTGGCAATCTAAGGCTAATGCTATTACTGGATTTATTTTTTAAGCGCTGTAATAAAACTTGGGTTTATTGTTTATGCTCATGTTAATAATTGGTAAGTGAATCCTTAATGCTGGAGGTAATTAGTTTTGTTTGCTGTCTATAAATTTACTATGGTAGAACATGTAAATGTGTTTCATTCTGAAAGCTTATTTGGATATAATTATACTTAATACTGGCTGGCAACTGAATTTTCCCCCAAATCTTAACTAAGTGGATTAAATTTTCTTATGTCCTTATAGCTGTAAAAGTCTAGCACATTTGAGGGTATTATGAAATAGTTAATAAAACATTTAAAAAATCCTTTCTTTATTACTTATTATGCCATTTTAAATAGTCATAATGGTTACTGTGACTGGACCTGGTAATAGGATATTAAGTAGTGTTGCTGGAAGGCTAAGACATAATACTTATTTTTATTAGTAAAAGTATTCATTAAAAATATGTTTAAATAAATAGCCCTGGAACTATAAAATCCCTGAGAGGGGATTTCCTTTTCTTGCAGAATAGATGGATTTGATGGCTCCAGAACAATACTTAATTATAGTCTCTTTTCTGTTTTGGACTTAGCAGCGTACAATGACCAGCTGCCTTCTGGCAGGCACCTGAGAAGCACTGTATTTGAGCCTGACCTTTGTCAAACTTGTAATCATTGAGCTGCTATCTCACAGTGTACTGCAGAAAGCATACATCCAAAAAGTGGTACTTGCACTGCCTTTTCAAAATTCTGGTTCACCCTACCTAACCAGTCAGAACACCGATAGATGCCTTTGAACGTTAGGATACTTAGAAGGATTAATCAGTGTTTTAGTTAGAGAGGAGTAGCTCTTAATATTCAAATTTTGACATAACAGACATCAATAATATAATACTGAGTGTCATGCAGACTTGAATCAATCTACTCTATACTACATTAACTGTACATCATACTATATTAACTGTATATCCTTTAAGAAATATGCATAGGGCCACTACCTGATCTTCCTTATAGGGGTATAAATATGGACAGAGTTTGTCCCCTTGTTAATGCTGCAGAGCATATCGATTAAAATTTATCCCATCAGAGCTGGAGTTAAGAAAAGAAAAAGAACAGCTTTTGAACCATACTCATTGACTGGCAGCACCAAAGTAAATAGCATTTTTAAGTAGCTGGTGAGAGAATGAGAGAAAATATTCCCCTTGTTTCCAGTCAACCTAGAACACACCTGGATGTCTTTCCTGATTCATTCAGGACCAGTAACATAAAACGTTATTTTCATGTCTGGAGAAACCCGCAGTGGTCCCGGTGGGGTGAGGATCATAGGCTGAGCATAAACCATTGCAGCAGTAAAGTTCTATGATTTCCAGCCCCATTGTTATGTTGTCCCCTGGGGCATAGTTCTTCACGCTTTGGTGCAGAGCTACATGAATTGCACTGGGTGGTTGTGGTTCATTCTTTCACAAGACATGGGTCACAACATTTTCCAATCCTGTTCTACAATGCTTTCACGCCACCACTCTTGTTAGCATCAGAGGGACTTAAGATCTCCTCTGCTACAGAACACAGGCCAGTACCTTCCCTTAGAGCAGCTGTCTGCTTTTTTTCTGCCCATTTTTCTTTCAACCTACTTTCCAACAGACCTCCATCAATCTCTTCATAGTTCTTTCACTGCGTCTTTCCCCCACAGGGACCACTATGCATGCCAGTAAGCCAAAGTTGTATCCTCCAGCTTTCTCTTAAACATGTAAAATCTTTCCTCTACTCTACCTTCCCCTGTGCTGAGCCAGTATCAGGGTTTTTTATAGCATGGTGGCCTTCTCTTAGGTCTTGCTTCCACCCTGCTTTCACATGACCCTCCGGAGACTCTAATTCCTAGAATACCTGTGCTTATTGTACAGCGCGTGACTGAAAAGTGACTCCTTTCAAACCATTCACATTGCACCTCTGATGCTACAGATTTTCCTAATGAAGCTGGCTGTCCTCCAAACAAAGCAATTCATGTAAACAGGGTTGCAGGTTGCAGCCTATACATAACCAAGCTAGCATAGCACTCAGGGAAACTGCAAGAGCATTTGATTCACCCTGGAGCTAAGAACTGGCAACACAGTTTTCTGCTGCATGGGGAATGGGATGGGAAACCCATAAAAACTGTGCAAAAGAAAAATGCAAACCAAACAAACACAGATTGAGTAAGAGAAAATTGGTTGAAAACTGACAATGACAAAATAACTGGGCATGGTGTTCAGGGTTTTAATAGTCAATCCATCGCAAGCCAATCCATCCCAAGGCTAAACAGAAAAAGTTTAGGAGCAACTGCTGTAGAAAGAGTCTGAAGCCTCTGTTTCAACACAGGAAACAGTATTTTACAGAGGCTACAGTGAAATGAGAAACCTTAAAATCCGTTTAGGCAGTGACTTGCCAATTCCTATTTTAAAGGAGAGAAACAATAACCACTGCTCAAAGACTTTATTAATAGGATTTTACTGTTGTACATTTGCCCAAAGGTAATGGATGCACACTTCTTAAATAAATAAAAAGTATACTTGTATTCAGAGTATTTATTAAACGACAATATAGATAAGAATGGCAATGAGGCAGATCTTAGTTTTTGAACACAACAGTTGAATTTCTCTTCCTTTTTTCCTGGTTATTTTAGTGGCACAAATGAGAAACATGGCAGAACTGTTATATATAAGATCACAGCCTTATCACAAAATAAGGCTGGGAAGCATGTCATGAAATCAACTGGTCCAGCCTTCTGCTCAGGGCAGGATCATCCCTGCCTGTCTAATCTGCTTTTGAACATTTCTGGGGAGTCCACAATGACTCTCAATAGCCTGTTCCAATGCTTAATCACCCTCCCAGTCAGAAAGTTCTTCCTAAACTCCAATCTCAATTTCTTGTTGCAGTTTTGAGGCAATTGTGCCTAAACAGGTTCCTTACAGCCACAAAGAAAAGTTCACCTCCATTCTCCTTATGGTGTCTCTTCAGGTGTCTGAAGTCTGGGATCAGATCCCACCTTCAGTCATCTCTTCTCTAGACTAAATAAACCTAGTTCTTTCAGTACTATACACATAATCCTGAGGGTGGTGCAACTTGGAGAATACCTGTTAAGGACTTGAATTTCAGAGAACTGGAGCTTGGAAATGATTTCTTCCTCAAATAACTGCTCTTTCACAAACACAAAGCATCAACTATTTTACTATGAACTGTAGCATTTGTGCAGGGAAAATAATTTGGTCTAAAAGGATACACTTAATAACTTTCTGCTCTCAGGTCTCCACACAAAGGGCTGAATGCCAGCACTCTGTCCCTCTTACGTGCAAAGCTCATGTCACGTAGGTAACATGAGCATTTGAAGGGATAATTTGTCCCTAACACCCACATCCACATTCCTACCATGCCCTGCCAAAGAATGCCCCTGTCAAAATGTAGGGATAGAGAGGAAGAAGAGCTATTTTCCAATATTTCCACGGAGAAGGTTTTTAAATGGAGCCAGCATTGGTATCACCTCCCATGATTGCATTGCAGGATTTGATACTTAAGGCTCCAGCTTCTGGAGTCCAGAGATGGGAGGTGCAGCTTTCATGGCGGGGATGGAAGACTTCTGTCACAGATTCACAGAAGTTTAGGGCTGAAACGGACCTTGTGACATCATTGGGTTGAGCTGCCCTGCCCTGCCCTGCGCAGGAAAGACGGTTGGGGTCAAATAACCCCAACAAGGTGTGCGTCCAAAAGGCAGCAGAGAAACATTTAAAAACTGTGACTTGAGGGCTCAAAGTCCATAAAAGGAGGGAAGGAGGGGAAGAAGGACTTTTTCTCCTTGAGTGGGGACTGACTCATGAATTTTACAAACAGGCAACACTCTGGGTACTCTGGTTAGGCAAGCTCAGGGAACTTCCCTGCCTCCAGCTGGAGGTGCTTCAGGCTCCAGTGGTGCAAAGCAGCACAACTCCCCCAAATGGGGGGAGACTTGGGGAAAGCCCCGCTAGAAACCTCCCCCCATCCAAACCACAAGTATACACCTCCCTCCCAGCACAGGGCTCAGCAGTGGCAAGGCATAAGGTGGGACCGGAAGCCCCGCCCCCTCCCCTGTGCGGGCTTCTCATTGGCTCCTTCCCGCATCAATCCCAGCCTTGGCTCTTCCCTCCCCTTCTCCTGACCCTGCCCAGCACGCTCCCGCCCTGTGAGCCCGGAACAACCCCCGCCCCGCCCCCATGCCTCCACCTCCCACCCAACTGGCTGCCGGCTCATCGGGCCGAACCCACGCGCGCTTCTGATTGGCTGCAGGCCAGGCTTCGAAACCGCCACTGGAAAGGAGCCCGACGCAACTCTCTTTTCTCCTTCTCCCCCACTCCCCACCCCCGCCGCGGTCCTTTCCCTGCGCATGCGCGGCAGGGAACGTGGGGCTGGACGCGTGTGTGGGCGGGGCTGCGGGGGGCGGGGCGGGGCCGTTGGGGCCCGCCCGTGCCTCACTTCCCCGGCGCGAGGCAGGGCAGCTGCTGGGCTGTGCTCGGAGCGTGGTGCGGGGCGGCACGAGTCGGGCCGGCACTGGCTCTACGACTCCCTCTCGGCGCGTGCCCTCGCTCTGGACAGCGCCCGCCGTCCGCCAGGGGCCCGGCCCGGCGCGGCGCGGTGCGGCGCGGGACGGGACGGGGCAGCCGGGACGGTGCCTGGCCGCCACGACGCGGCGTCGGCCGCGGGCGCTGAACGGGAGGGCGCCCGGTGGGGTGGGGAACTCGGGCGCCGGCGCCTGATCTCGCTGTCGGCAGCTGCTACCGGACGGGGACGGGGCCCGGACGTGCAGGTACCGGGCGATGTGGGGCTCGGGGGGAAGGGGGTGTGTGTACATATGCGTGTGTATATGTCGTACTGTGTGTATGTGTGTACACACAGACTCGGGGGGGGTGTATTGTATGTGTGTGTATGTTCATGCATACAGTGTGTGTATGCACACACACACACCCCTCTGAGTCTGTATGTAGTGTGCATTATGTATGTGCATATATGTATGTGTGTGTATGTGTACACACACACAAATTACACAGACTAAGGTATACACACAACATAATAAAGTGTATACACACATTTGTACGTATGCATACATGTGTGCACACACACGTACAAATAGTATGTAATATGTATGTGCACACACACCACTTCTCACTGGGTGTGTAGTCACTTTTTGTTGTTTTGCAGCTGTGTGTGTCGCCTGGCTGCCTGACATAGTTATTTTTAACATGGCACATGCCAGGCTCCCTTTGGGGTTGCGCCCACCCACTCCGCCTGCAAGTCCCTTTCTTCTCCTCAGCCCTGCTTGTACTGGAGTCCCCTGCAGTCGGCTGGGGCTCTGGAGGGAAATCTAGGTAGGGAGTGCATGTGGTGGTTGTTGTGTACATCTGTTTAGTGTGTGTGTGGGAATTAGGTTGTCAAGCCCCTGCCTGCCCATTCACATGTATGCATTTCCTCACGGCTTGTTTATGCTGGTATCAAGCGCACATCCAGGGGCACTCCAGACAGTGTAAACTCAGCCCAGGTGGGTTTATTCAAGCTCATCCTGAAAAGTTAAGCTAGTTCCCCAGCAGGCCCTCTTGCCTTTCCTGGGGGGTGGGGAGTGGAAATGAAACCTGGCTGTTTCCTTACTTGTTTGTTTGCCTGTTTGTTTTGCGGCAAAGCATTTTCAGGCCCCCTTGTGATTCTCTTCTTTCATTCCTCTTTCTCTCTCTCTCTCCTCTCTCTCCCTTTCCCGGGTTAGCTCGGACCCCAGATGGCCAATTCCACGAACGGCCGGAACCCAGGTGGCCGAGGAGGAAACCCCCGCAAAGGGCGCATTCTGGGCTTCATTGATGCTATTCAGGATGCAGTGGGGCCCCCAAAGCAAGCAGCTGCTGACCGCAGGACTGTGGAGAAGACTTGGAAGCTAATGGACAAAGTGGTGAGTTTTGTGTGTCACGTCTTGCTGTTGGGCGAAGGGGAGGCATTTGCAGAGCTACGGATGGGGAAAGCGCATCTTTAGGCAGATTTCTAAGCAGTGCTGTGTGCGCCCTTGATGGAGAGGGAATCTCCTTTTTGGCTGTTTAAATCCACTGTCCATTTTGTTGGCCTCTGGCTATGTTTTCTTTTTTCTTTTCTTTTTTTCTTTTTTTTTTTTTTTATATACAGGAAAGTACATGTATTTGCTTTAGGCCGTTGATAGGTAAAAGTACTTTCAAATGACTCGGGCTTTAAAGAAGTGTGAGAAAACTGCTTAACTTAGTTCTTGCCCTTTTATGTTCCTTGTTCTTGGTCCTTATGTTTCTCTCTGGATCAGATTGTTAGTCAGCAGATGAGACCTTCTGAGCATAAATTTCAGCTAAGCTAATCATCCGGTGAAGCGTTCTCATGACAGTCATATACATATGTTTGTGTTTGTAACAATATCTGTGTGGGGGGAGGGGGAGAAATGGCTTATTATCCTTGGAGGAAACAGATGTGTAACAAATACTTCATTTTTTGAATATTTTGGTGTGCATTTGTGTAATGAATTTTTTTTTAAACCACACTGGCAGTGTCTTCGAGTATTTACTTTGAAACTGGAAATGTGCTTTACTGATGAAGATTTATTGTGATGGACCATAATTTTCTAGACCTCCTTTGCAGCATCTACATGCTGATTTCTGAGCCAGATGGACATCTTTAATAAAATATTACATTAGGGAAGCAATAACTTGCTATAAATAATTTACAAAATAGGAAAAAAGGTGCTTTACTGAAATCAGGGTTTGTTGGGTTGTTTTATGGGTAACTTCAGGAGGCAGTGTGGCTGGGTAGGTAAGGGCCTTATGTGGGGGACAGTTGACAGCTTCAGTTTAGGTGTTGAGGCTTTAATTCCTTTTAGGATCTGGTCTTGGAACAGAAGGGTTAGATCTCTTAAGGCTTGAATTTGAATGCTTTCGCTCCCTGACAAGTTGGACAAGTTTACTACTAACTTTTCTTGTAAAAGGCAAATATTTTATATAGAGAGCTCCATGTTAAATAAGAGCAAGGTATTTATTAAATTTGTTAATGCATCTGCCACATGGAATAGTTGGCATCTTTATCTGCTCTTCCGTTCTGATGTTGGAATATTATTATTTATACTTAATAGTACAGCCCCTTTTGTAGGTCCTATCTCTGTTGTATATGGGTGCTACTCCAGAAACTTTGATAAAGTTATCCCTGTTACTCTTCAGAGTACTGTAAATAGAAAACACCTAGGAAGAATCTGTTAAGAGGTGCATACTGTTCTTCAGGGCCCAGACATGCATTTTGAAAATAGGACATCTCTGCACCATGTTTAAGGTGCATAGTGTTTAATTTTTCCTCTCCTCTTCAGTGGCATTTCAAACCACTCAGAAAGCTGTAGCATTAGGAATTACTCAACTTTTATAGGATACCATTATCATTGTTACAGTAGCGTCACAACAAGCAGCATGTGGCCTATTGTGCAGGTTTCATCAGACCGGCTGGATCCTTTTACAGTTTTCTCTTTCGTATCACTGGATAAGTGTCCTCAGTTTGGATCTTTAATGTATCCTCTTTAAGCTGCTGTCAGTTAATTAAATTTTATTTCTAAATTACATTAAAGTATACCAGACAGGGTGATGTCATGATGTCAGACTGCTGTAACTTACTGCTTGAGCTTAGCATTTGGTACTTATAGTGAAAAGGGTGCATTTGAACAAATTGAATATGTTGCCAAACAAATGTTAAGTCTCTTAGCTTCACTCAGCAGTGCACGAAGGAAGGTCAGTTTCTCCTCTAGCTAAATCAAAAACCAGGATTAAAACCAAAAATAGTTAGGACCCTGCCTGATATGATTGTGGCTTTAAATCCTGTTTCAGGACTGTGTCTCAGTCTAATGAATGTGAGCAGCCCCTCTTGTGTCCATGTGGTCTTGGTGAAATTAGTGGAGCTCTCCAGTCTCAGAGGTCTTGCCCAGTGATAAGAATCTGGTTTTGTGTTATAGTGTTCTTATATATATAGTGTTCTTCTTTAAGTGTAATCACTATAGCCACCTAGTGAGGTAGCTAAGGTTTATTTCCATTTCACAGATGTGGGGGAAGGAAGAGAAACAAGGTAGAGATTATCTTGACCAAAGACAAAGAAAGAATCCATTGTCAAAACTGGGATTAGAGCTCAGTAATTTCAGACTTCTTTTCCTTTTTGTTCAGATCACTTCACCCTTTCTCACGGTTGAGATCTCATATATGAAGTAACTTGAGTGGTAAAACTTAACTCTGTAGGCAAGCATTATGGGAGTGAGTAAAACAACCTTATTTTTATTAAAAGTTACACAAATTAACTGTAATTGAGGATTAGAGCTTTTTTAAGGATATATTGTGGTGTGTGTAAAGACTTCTATGCAGTGCAGTTCCATATGTGCAGACATGATCAAAGTCCATAGCTTGGAATTGTAGTTATGGGCCTGCTGGTGTTGAGTCTTTATGATTATATGGTGTGGGTGGTTTATATTTTAGCTGTTCGAAGGGGCATAGAGTGGTAGCAGAATAGACAGCATCTTGTCTCAAAGTCTCTTATTACCATCTTAAAAAGAGGTGGGGAAAACCCAATTAACCTCTTGTCTGGTTGTTAAAGAAACTGTTAAGATTAATGGGACCAAGTGTTGGTATGACATCCTTGATAATAGCGCCGTTAATAAATAGCACACATGGTAAAGACTATACTTTCAGAAGATACAGAAAATTAGTTTAAATGTATGCTTCACTGAGTCATGTGGTTATAACAAATAGGTGCATATAGGGCAATGTGCATGTAAATCTAATCTTCTTTTGATTTCAGGTCTATTTGAATCTAAACTTAATTAAGTTTAGTGGTACAACTTCTACATATTTTTGCATGAATAATTCCATTCCTAGCAAGAGTTGACCATATAAATTCACTGCTGGCTTTGAATGGATAAGCATTAATTATACTACCAGTAGCCAAATTATCCATCAATAGGTACAGGTACAATCATAGATACAGATACTTGGCCTATTGGTGGTATAATGGGTATAGAGAGATCTATATCTTTATAATGTGCCCATCCTTGGGCAATACTTCAGTTCTACATTCCAGGACGGTGGGATAGTAAAGTTGGGTCTTTAATATTTTTCTAACCATGATCCAACATGAGATAAAAACGTTACATACAGGAATAGAGTTCGAATCCATGTAAGAATTGTAGCTTCAGACTGTTTTAAATTTACAAGAACCTTCCAATCAAGGCTCATAACACCTTTAAGGAAAAACCTGAGGATATAGCAGCAAAATGTTACAAATACAGATTAATAATCTGGAAAACAAAGGCATTGTTTTTTTGGGAGAAAGTAATTATCTTACACATAGTAGGGAGATGTCTAATGCTGGGGTGGCCAACCTGTAGCACGGGTGCCACAACTGGTATGGGTAGGCTCTGTGTGTGGCATGCAGCGGACTAAGGAGAAGGCAGGCGGCATGGTAGTAGGCAGGGCAGGGATCACAAGGAAAGAAACAAAACCAGAGCAGTTGATCAGGCAGGAAGTGCAGAGCTGTAGATCAGGAAGGATAAGGAGGTCTGACTGGCACTTTGGAAGGGTCTGGGGGTAATTGGTGGCATGTCTAACAAAAATATTGGCCCCTACTGGTCTAATGTGTAGGCTTGAGAGTAGTTCAGCACCTCTTGTAGTTCAGCTTGGAATACTTCTAAGGGCGTCAGGGTAGTGAAAGTTTGTCACATCCTAAAACATAATTGAGTTCATGCTTCCAGGTAGGAACATTTCAACAACTTTAAGTTGCTGTTTGATACTCTGCAGTTCTCAGGAAGAAAATTGTTAAGCACCGTAGTAAAAATATAGCAGCTTGAACTGCATTGTTTCTATGTTGTGGTCCACATTAAATTTTCCCTGTATTATGGAAAGCAAGCAAAACAATTTAATTAGTTACATAATAAAATCTTGAAGCAAGGAAACTCTGTACCCAAAGTTTACATTGCTGGTTTTGTGATTATGCGAAAGCATGTTACTAAGAGTTATAGATTAAATAAATTGTTTAAATTAGGGGAAGCCAAAGTACATTTTGTATTTGGCAACCCCATATCTTTACTGAATGCAGTTAGCTTGAAAACTAATGTCCACATTCATTATTCTTTGTAAATAATTTGAGGTGTGTAACCTTCTAAGTAGCTTATACTTTGCAGGGCCACATAGGACCCAGTCAAGTCAGTCATAACCACAACTTTCTTCTGTATCTGCATCAAAGGCCTCCACACTGCACTTGTGTCCCTTTGTTTTTTGTATGGTTTTTGCATCTTCTCCCCATATACAACAAGATTTCATTGCAGTAATGCAGCTGTGGACTACAGGATACAAATACCAGTTTTTCCCTTGAATGAAAACCATACACACGGTGAGCTCTTACAATGTTGGAAATAGAAGTCCTCCTTTAAGAGTGTTTTTCTTGGTAGTTTGCCCATCTGTAGTATGCCATGCATTACAAGGTCATGTAGTCTGGTCAGGGTAATTTTTGATCATGGATTATAAGGTGCAGTTCCCCTCCCCTGCATCTTCCCTTCTATCCTTACCTTTTATTCTTCAAAATTCCTTATAGCATCTTCATGCATAGTCTCTCTTATTCTGTGTAGAGCCAGATTTTTTTTATTTGGTGCCATTTCTGGACCACGTGACAAGGTGCTGGCTGAGCAGAACTTTCCACATTGCAGCTTTGGGAACATGCATGACTTGCTACTCTAATTGTTAAACTAATTGACTCGAGCTGAAAGAGAGAATTTAGTAGGCACAGTCATCTGATTTTTTTTTTTTTTTTTTATTCCATTATTATCCGATAACTTTTCTTAGCGTTTTTGTATAGCACTGTTGTAGTGAAGCGTCATGATGCCTCAGTGCTTGGATACTTAGCTTAATTTAAAGATGTTTCATCAACCCATTAAACCTATGACCTTTAAAACTTTTTTTTTTTTTTTTTAAGTAGTTCATCATGGAACAAAAAACACACACAGAAGTTTCTGCAGGAAATTGAATGGCTAATTGCTATAAAAATCTATTCACTCTTTGAAGGTATTTTAAGCGTCTCATAACTGAAGTTGTATTTTTTTTTTTTTAAGTTATGCTGCTACTGTCAAGGTAGTATTCATCTGGGTAGTTACTTTTTATGGCCTTTATCAACATAGTAATTGAACATTGAAGTAATGGGTGGAGGGGCAGGGAAGACAAAGGAAAAGATTCACATCAAATTTTCAGGGGGGGGAAAAAAAGATTCTTTCCTCTTCTTGCCAATAGAAGAAAATGTTGAGGGATAGTGACTTTTTAATGCTTGGGACTTATTTTTTTTAGAAGATCTAATAATGAAAAACTATATCAAAGAAACAGGTTTTACATTTAGGTTTGTACATTACAAGATTTAGAGTATTCTCTGGCAAATGAGAATTCCAAGCTTGTCTCCAGTGCTAATATTCTCCCATGTGGCTGACTGACTTGGAAAGAAGTTGAGAGAAGAGGCTGCAGCCATGGAGGGAAAGGCATTGTTTTGGATAGTTCTGTCCCTCCATGAAAACCTCTGAATAGAAGAACCGTTCAGTTCCGGTAGTGCCTTGATCTAAATGAAGTCGTGTTTGCTTCATTGAGACTCGTGGAATATTGCAAAAAAGGATGTTGCAGCCTGGCCTTTGTATTCAATTCAAGAAGTTAATGAAGAAACTGGAGCAGTGTAACAGCAGTCAGTGACTAATGTTGCTGAATAGGTATGTTGTTGTATTTGGCATTAATTGGACTTAACCTAGAACAAAACTCCATGCCTGAATGTCTGTAACTACAGACATTCCTGACAATGCCTGAAAGCTGCAGATGCAGACAACATTGGAGCCACAATGTCTCTTTGATAGAATGGGGTGCAGTGCCTTGGCTCTTTGCAAGTGGAAGTGGGTGTCAGTCATGATCATGGTATCAGTGCTTTGAACTGTTATAAATGGGATTTAGCTACATATAACTTATCTCAGTCAAGGAAACATTTATTGCTTACTGAATGAATGTTTTCCTTTGAAGACTAAATACTTGCTAAATATATAGATGCTTAATCCTAGTTTAAAAAAAAAAAAATCACACCATGATATGACTCACATCCTACTCTGCTCTAGTAAAGGCTTGCTTTATAAAATGCAGCATGTTTTGGAGGGAAAGAGATTTTTTTCTTTTTTTCAGAAAAATATGTACTACGGAGCTTGGTACTTAAGTAAACCTTTTGCGTCAGCAGTTGTCCTTTCTCACTGCTTACTGTTAATGTGAAATGCTGTGGTAAGTGTCAGGACATCCTGACTCTGGGAGCCATATGGTTTACAGAGCCAGTCCTTTGCAAACGTGTTTCCTTTGTACTGAAATTTTTGTTTTTTTTGTTTTTTGTTTTTGTTTTTAAATACAGTAATACAAGGGGAAAAAAGCCCCTGTACAACAGAGCTATGAGTTTGCACCATAGCATTTGAACTAAACTTCAGCATTTGTTTGCTTAACGTTTAATAGAAGTTGAATTTTATAGGAGAAATATTTTTCTCGGGGTTTTGTTAAGGTCTGGTGCTTAAAGTTGAGATCTCTAGTGATATTCTCTAATTGGCCTTCACATAGTCTGCAGAAAGTGAAGCCTGGTAAACCAGGAAGACCACAAAATCCTGCTGTTAGCTATATATGACTGTATTGGATGATACGAGACTTTCTAAAACATCTGAAAAGAAGAACTAACAAAATCTTGTTGTTCACTCTGTTCTTTGCTCAGCTGTATGTTCATTCAGCCAAAGAAAATCGTCAACCAAAATGAGCAACTTGTACAGCTAGGTAGCAATAGCTTTGTTATTTTCACATTCCTTGATATATGTGAAGCCACTTTTTCTCCACTTAGTGATATGACTTTATAACTTTGTGAACTTGGTGTTCACTGAACTCTCGTAACACCTTCTGAGGAAATGGAATAGTTAAGGAAAACAGTATTTACATTTTTTTTTTTTTTATATGTAACTTCCTAGATTTGTCCTCCTATCTTCTGTGTTCTGGATAAATTTACCCTTTTCCTTGTGCTTAACGTCCTTGATTTGTGGTATTAAATCTTTTTTCATCATGGATGTCACAAATCAGCCTTCAAGGTTCTTATTTCAGATGAAATGGCAGGTTGAGTCAATGAAGAGGAAAGTACTGTTGGAAAAAATCCATGTTATTGATCAAAGCGTGAGAACCTTTGGAAGAGACTCCTCATCCCCTCTTCAGCTTTCTGTGGACTCTGCCCTCGTTTATCTTCTCTTGTTCTTCTACACTTTGTTGGTAACCTCATCTGCAAACACTATCTCAGTTCTCATCTCTAAGTGAATGACTATCAAGTCTGTCTTTCTATACCGATTGTCTCCCCCTCTGTCCAAATAAAAATCTTTTTCTGTCTTATGGCTATCTAGTTGTTAGCACAGACTAAACATGACATAATAAACAGCTTTTTCCTGTTGGGTTGTCTTCCCCCATTAGGACTCCTTGCTGTACCTTTTCTCAATCATGGTGGACATTACTGCCTCCTCCCTATCACTGAGGACTGTAACTTAATTTTTTTGGACCTGTTCACACGAGGTCCTCTCATCCAGGTTGTCTAAATTTTGCAAATTTTTTCTTGAGAGATTTAGGCATATATAGCATCTTAGTCTTTCATACATCCTTTCTTATCCATCCACACACCTACAGTTCTCATTCAGATTCTTGTTGTTGCTTGTTTCAGTTACTGCATGATCTTTTCTGTGCTCTTGACAAATGTAGTCTTGCCCCACTTCTGTGTGAAACAGTAAGCCTGCCTAGATAGTTTTCCTAGCCTGTTATCTTGACCAGGTTATCCCTCTCTTTGCGTTCCTTTTTATCACTTTAAACCTAAACAATTTGTTATTTTCAAGGTACTTAACTACTTATTCCTATCCTGTGTATCTTCCCTCATTCATTGTTGAAAAATTAGCTCCTGTACCACTTGGCTCATGATGTCAGTCTGCCATCCTCATTAAATGTTTAAGTAAGCACTTCTTCCCATGCTGTCTCTTGGCTAATACAAGCTTTTGGGAAGCTACTACATTATCTCCCTTTGATACCTCCCTTAAAACATTTTTCTGTAAGGCAGTAATAACCTAATTAAGGGTGGGAGCCCCATTTGATATTGTTGCACCTATGTCTAGAATTGAGGGTCTCATAGATATTTAGTTACTATAAATGGGCTTTAACCAGACGAGGGATCGCAATAAAAAAAGGATGGAGAATGCCTCTATAATGCCAATAAAATCATGACACTTGTTAGGTGTGTTGACATTTCTAAGCTTCATGCTGTCCCCTTTTGCTTCTTGGCCTGTCTGTACCCAACTATTATATTTGTGTTTTGTCTAATGCTTAGACTACATATTTTTGGGCTAGGTACAGGCATTCAGAAAGCCTGCGGCAGAATCAGTCTGTGGTACAAGATTTTCTATAAGCGGTATAGTTTAGATTGGTAACAACCAGAACATACATTTGCCCTTTGAAGGGGGATGATCTTGGACCAGGTTCTGCCTTTTTGAAACCAACCTGTGTGCTGAACCTTTGTTCTGTTATAGGTATAGAGTGGTTTCGTGTGCTGAACTTCTGTTACCAGGTATAGACTAGTTTCCAATTGCTTATACTGGTAGAAGTGTAATGTCTGTACCTGGCCTTGGAGTCCAGGACCACTTTATTTGGGATAATATATTTTATTGGACCAACTGCATGGGTAGAATAAGCTTAGACAAGCTTTTGAATCATGTCACTGTAGTAATTTATATATAGAATCTGTATGAAGGAATCACTTAGTTGGTTTAATTCAGTAAAAACTCTTGAAAACAAAAAGCATTCACGTTAAGAGAGAAAAAGAAGAAAAATACCATCTTCAACTAAAACATAAGGTTTAGGTAGCCTAAAGATAATTTCTGTAAGTTGGTAAATGGAGAGGGCAGATCTCTATACTTCAAAATGGACAATGAAATTCTTGAATGATCAGTGTGGTCAGGACCTCTATTTTTTATGGACTCTTCAGTAACACAATATTCCTATCTAAGATGGGGCTTTAGTTTAGTTTTTAACTTGGAGATAAAACTTCTGCAAATTTGTGGGGAGGGGAGAAGAGTGCATATGTGTATATGGCAGGGAAGGGGGGAATGTCATTAACAAAATTTCTTAAAGTACTTTGATTTGCAAGTGGTTTTATATCCCAGAATTGACGGTCCCAAGCCTGCTTATTTATGCAATCTAATGATCACAACTCAGTTTTTGTGAGGGTAATAATTTAAATAATTGCATACTTTCCCTGTAGAAAAATAGACTGGCAGTCTTGGTATAAGACACATTTTGCATGGCAGATTTGGTTCAAATAGATGTGTACAAAACACATATTTAAACTATTCATTTTGAAGTTTATTCTTTCTGTTGCACTATTGCTGTTAAAAAGAAATTGAATTTTGTGTATTTAATAAACACTATTTAGAAACTCTCTACAGCTCATAATTCTTGTAGATATCAGCTTGTACTACAGTCATGAAGTTGCATGTATTTTGTTTTCTCTCTTATGGTATCTTTCATATTAGCACAGATATGAAGAGTACCATTGTCTGTTATCATAGGAACATGTGTACAGGTGGAAGAATGGGTTTATGACTACTTTGTGATTCTTACAGATACCAGTAGGTTTAAATTCTCCAAGATCTGTGCATAATAATGATTTTTGTTTAACACTCTGGGATATAAGTTAAGCAAAACTTAGTCCTTTTGTGTTTGGACCTGAGAAGTATGCTTACATCTGTTACTTTCAAGATGCCAAATCAACTTTTTGTCTCTCTGTTTCTTTCAGTGTTGAGTAATAGAAGAATTCTGCTTTAAACACGCTTGTTTTTGCTTCTAGGTAAGACTGTGCCAAAATCCTAAACTTCAGCTGAAGAACAGCCCACCCTACATACTTGACATTTTACCAGATACTTATCAACATTTGCGACTTATACTGAGCAAGTATGATGACAACCAGAAACTTGCACAACTCAGTGAGAATGAATATTTTAAAATTTACATTGATAGTCTCATGAAAAAATCAAAACGGGCTATTAGACTCTTTAAGGAAGGAAAAGAACGGATGTACGAGGAACAGTCACAGGACAGGTAAGAGGAACATTTGCATATCAAAGATTGACTCTCTTGCCTTGCCTTTTACATTGCTTACCCGTGTTCCTGATGCTTTAATGTTTTAATTATTTAACAGGCAAAATATTTATGGTTTACATATTCTGAGCCTAAATCAGTCCATCTTTAAGTTGCTAGATTTTTTTTTTTTTTTCTGCTAGAGACAGTGTATTTGCTTCATGTATAACTTTCATTTCAGGTCTACAGCATGTAGTTTCCCTCTTGAGAAAGAGGGAGAGTTAGCTAACTGCCATTGCTGACTTCTTAAAATGAGAAATTGCTGTCTCTGTGAGGGATATTGACATATGCTTTCACAAGTCTTGAAATACAACAAAACTGTATGATGCTTACATTTTTTTACAAGATTATGTAGTCTCACTGTAAGCTATCAGTCATTTATATTCATGCTGAAGAATCTTCTGAAGGACCTAACTGACCCTGCTTTGCTAGGAGTCAGTGCTATTAGCAGGGATTAATGTCCAATTTACGCTTGTTGTTTGGAAACTGGCAGAGTGCTTTTTGTGGTAGTAGGCAGGTCTCGGCTTGCTTTGCAGTTTTATTTGAAATTGACTTGGTCTTTATGGGGGACTGTGCCATCGTGGAACTACTTGGAAATGTTATTTAGATGTTTTGGGGTTTGTTGTTTTTGTTTTGTTTTTTTTAATAAATAGAATTTTGATACTGTATATTTAGAGGTGGATCCATTGCAGGGAATGGAGAATTGAATCCTTTGCTCTTTCTGTATCTGAGTTCAGGAGCACGGCTGCAGTACAGTTTCATTTATGCTGAAACTACACAGTAGAAGAGCAAAAATGGTCATTTTCTTGTATGTCACACTGCTGTCACTGTAGGCCAGAAATGCTTTCCCTATGAGCCTGGTGAAGTGGTAACAAGGACCACAACTTTTTATGTACTGTGACACTCACACAGGGGTCTGGGACTCATTGCATAAACTGCTTTGAGCCAAATCAGTTAAGTCTGATATTGCATTCAACCAGGTTTTATCTCGAACCGGTTTCAACCATTTTGAAACTGGTTTATACGCATTGAACGTCTGTTCTGTTATGGGTTTAAATCAGTTTCTGCTCACTTAAACTGGTTTATGTGTAACGTTTGTCCCTAGCCTGTGCGTTATCTCATATGTGGTTAAACTTGAAGAATAAACGTATCTTTTCCACCATTTTTTTTTGTTTTTCATTTGAGGACAATGTACATCTAAAAAACAATTTTTCAGACTATTTTACTGACAGGAACAAACTAGTCTATTAACATATTGTAATTGTAATAAAATTCTGGCTTAATGCACTTTTTCTATTATAATATGGGTTCATATGCATTAGAAGTGATATTTTCACTGGAGATGCATTGCAACCTGAAGACACACAAAGTTATCCTGTACTGGGGTAATGATGATAGTTTCTTTGAGCATTCCTTTGGTGTGTGCAGAAATAACTGCAAAGGAAATAAGAACTTTTTAATTGCAGGGGCAACTGGACACGTTACAGCATTATGTAAACAGATTTTATTTGGACTTCCCTATAGAATTGGGAATTGTATAAAATCCAGATTTACTTGTGGCTTTGCTTACAGTATGTGCAGTAAATTAAAACCAGTTTCAGTGTTAGTTCGTCAAAACTAAAACTTGCTATATTTGGTGGGTATCCAAGAACCTATCAGTTAGTGTATGTGTTAGAAAAGATGTCAGAGGGATTTCTCTCTCCAGTAGTCTTCTACTTCAGCTTCTGGATAATGGTAATAGCAGTGAGACAGAAATGTGTTCTGGAAAGCAGATGGCTTAGGAGGAGACTGCTGTACATTTTACTATAGTTTATCTTCTGGGTACTCTAGGAAAAGATTAAAAACAAGCTCAGTACCAATATATGGACAGGTTATCAATAGCTGCTGTAGCCAATATTAGAATTAGTATTTCTAGCAATTCCCCCCCCCCCTTCCCCCTCTTTCTACTTTAATTAATGGAACTGGAAATGAAAGATGAGGATGCTACTACAGTAAATAACCAAATGCCCAGTAATAATCCTGTTACTTGTGCTTAAATAAGTAGAGGTTGTATGTGTGTACGTACGTTACAGTGGAAATTACCCTGCTGTGTATGGCTGAGTCTTCTCTCCGGTTTTTGTATTTTTTTTTCAATTGTTTCTACAAGGGTCTAATTTCTTTGCTGAGATTTGGTAAATTGGTAATTACCTAGAATACAGGCTTATCTGTAAAGTTGAACTGTCTTGGTATGGCCAATTCCCTTTTTGTTACTAGAATAAGCTGTACTGATAACGTTGCCTAAGGAAGTTGTACTGCCTTCACAATACCAGTACGGCCAAATAGTCCAATATTTTGTATGCTAGCAAACCCTATGATGATGTGCCTATAAGGACATTTTTACCAGGAAAAAGTTTAATTATGGCTTAAACATTAAGTAATTCAACAATATTTTTTTCACACTGACTTTAATTATGAACTGCTAGATAATTTAAATATGTTGGATGTCTTTTAGACTAAGGAAAACTACTCCAACTTATCCTCTGTACCAAAATACTGAAATAACATAAGTGAGAACCAACATTAAAAAATATTTTGGTGCATTAATATATACCATGTGTGTGTGTTACCCATCCCTATCTTTAGAGATCTTTTTTATTCTCCACAGCAATTTGATGTGCCCTAAAACATTTAAGGTTTTGTCAGATAGGTAGAGAAGATGTTGTTGTTGTTGTTAACGTTTGTTTCTAAATATTTTTTTTATTAGCTCTAATATTTGTTTTGTTAGTTTTATGAGATGATAAATGAAAAAGATTAAATGTTTCAAAAATTTGTTTTTTTTCCTAGTCAGCCCTTTTAAAAAAAATACTGTCAGCTTGAAGTCTTCTCAGGTTAACAACAACAAAAAACACAAACAAAAAAAAAATAGTTAAATTTAGACCTGGTCACTTTGTTCCAGTTTTCAGTCTCTTTTCTGCAGTGTTTGTTATATGGAGAAATTTCCTGAAAAGGAAATACTCTTTGATAAATATATACACAAAATTCTATGTTTTGGTTGTTTTACTTTAACAAAATAAATGCAAGGTGCTGCACTTGGGGAGAAAAGAGTTTCCAACACGCCTATAGACTGGGAAGTACCATTCTGAGCACCACAGCAGTGGCAAGAGATCTCGCGTCAACCAGGACTCCAAAAATGAACATGAGCTGCCAGCGTGAGGAGGCAATAAACAAGGCTAACCACACTCTTAATTGCATCAGCAGGTGCATCAAGAGCAGGTCTAGGGAAGTGATAATTCCCCTCTTTGTGGCACTGGTGAGACCGCAGATGGAGTACTGCATCTGCTTTTGGGCGCCACACTTCAAGAGGGATGCAGATAACCTTGAGAGGGTCCAGAGGAGGGCTACTCATATGGTTGAGGACCTTCATGTAAGACCCTATGAAGGCAGACTGAGGGACCTGAATCTCTTCAGCATCTGCAAGAGAAGGCTGCCTACAAACTCATCGGGGGGGTCAGCAGGGAATAGGGAGCACTGTTTACCAGGGCACCCCTCAGAGTTATCAGAAATAATGGCCACAAGCTGAAGGAGAATAGATTTAGATTGGACATAAGGAAGAAATTCTTTATGGTGAGGGTTGCCAAAATATGGAATGGGCTTCCAGGGGAGGTGGTGCTTTCCACTACCTTGGAAGTGTTCAAGAAGAGATTGGATAGGCATCTGGCTGGGGTTACTTAACCCCAGCGCTCTTTCCTGCCTGGAGCAGGGGGTCGGACCCAGTGATCTGCCAGGTCCCTTCCGACCCCAGAAATCTATGACATCTACTTTAAACTACATAAGGAAAACTGACTAAAAAAATTTGCTTTTTAATCTATTTTTGTTTTGTTATGATTAGTACATTTTTGGCAGAACTAAGACTTTATAGGTAAATAAATGCTCAAGGCATGTAGGACACCTTCATAACAAGGAAAAATTCATTTAAAAAATGCTAGCTTCCAGAGATCACATGTTGGAAATCTAGCCCCTCATAGACTTCATAGACTTTTTTGGATTGAAAAGAACCTTAATAGATCAAATCTGACCCCCTGCCCAGGGCAGGGGGGAGTGCTGGGATCTGATGAACCTAGCTAGGTGCTTGTCTAGCCTCCTCTTTAAAGACCTCCAAGGTAGGGGAGAGCACCACCTCCCTTGGAAGCCCATTCCAGATTTTGGCAACCCTTACCGTAAAGAAAATTTTCTTAATGTCTAATCTAAATCTATTCTCCACCAATTTTAATGCCATTGTTCCTAGTAACCCCAAGGGGCACCCTGGTGAACAGTGTCTCCTGTTCCTTGCTGCCCTCCCACCCCAACCCGGATAGATTTGTAGATGGCCACAAGATCCCCTCTCAGCCACCTTTTGTGGAAACTGAAGAGATTCGGGTGCCTCAATCTCTCCTTGTAGGATCTTACCTGCAGGCCCTTAACCATATGAGTGGCCCTCCTCTGGACCCCTTTCAAAGTTCTCCACATCCTTCTTGAAGTGCAGTGCCCAAAGCTGGACTCAATACCCCAACTGTGGTCTTACCAATGCCACATATAGGGGAAGTATCCTCTTCTTAGACCTGTTCGTGATGCACCTTCTAATGCATGAAATAGCGTGGTTGGCTTTACTTATCACTTTGTCACACTGACAACTCATATTCATCTTGGAGTTGACTATGACTCTGAGATCCCTTTCTTCTGCTGTGCTGCTTAGAAAGTCACCTCCGAGTTTGCAGGTGTGTTAGTGGTTCTTTCTCCCTAGATGCAGCACTTTGCACTTTATCTTTGTTAAACTGCATCCTATTGTCTATCTGTCTAAATCTGCTCCCTTCCCTCCAGTATGTTTACTTTGCCACATAATTTGGTGTCATCTGCAAATTTGGACAAAGTGCTTTCCACACCTTCATCCAAGTCACTGATGAAGATATTGAACAGCACTGATCCAAGGACTGAACCTTGGGGGACTCCACTGCCCACATTTTCCAGGTCGAAAATGACCTGTCTACCGCCATCTGCTGGGTGCATCCCATAAGCCAATTTTCCACCCACCTGACCGGGTAGTAATTTATTTGTAAGAATGGGATGTGACACTGTATCAAAGGCCTTTTTAAAATCTAAGTAGATGACATCTACCTCAACTCCTGCATCTAAGCAATTTGTGACCTGGTCGTAAAAAGAAACAAGATTAGTCAGGCAGAATCTACCCACTATGAAGCCATGCTGGTTGCCCTTCAGCATTATTTTTCCTGGTGAACTCCCACAGATGTGATCCTTAATAACTTTTTCAAAGGTTTTCCCCAAGTTTAGAGGTGAGGCTAACCGGCCTATAGTTACCCAGATCATCCTTTCTCCCCTTCTTGAAGATAGGGAACACGATGGCTCTTTTTCAGGCCTTTGGGACCCATCCTGAGCTCCATGAGTGCTCAAACAACCGCACCAGTAGTTCAACTATGACACTGGCCAATTCCTTCAGCACCCATGGATGAAGATCACTGGGGCCTCATTGTTGTCCAGCCCCTCCAAATGCCCCTTCACTAGGTCCCTGTCCTGAAAGCTCAGACTGAGAGGACAAATACTAAATGAAGAGTGGGTGGGCTGGGGGTGGGGGGCACAGGGACTGTAGAATGAAATTTTATATACACTTAATTTTATGAATCCTTGAGATAACGTTGGCTGGGTTACAGTTTAAGTCCTCTGTTTTACAAAAGTGATACAGGAAGAGAAGGGGGGGGTGGCTTAGGCGGATGGCATGAGAAGGAAGAGTGCAATGGGCAAAGTGAAAAAATATACCCCAATGGTGGCAATGGTAGAGGGATGTAGCAGGAATTGCTAGCAGAGGTAGCTGCGATGAAGGAGTGAGTAGGGAGAGCAGTATTTTGTTGCCTTTTTAAGTAGATGGAGATTAAAACATTCCTCCCAGTTCTGCATATTAAGAATTGTTAAGTGTTCAGGACCATTATTTTTATTTTATTTTATTGTATTTTTTTTTTTTTTTTTTTTTTACAATTTGGCTGGAATTAAATGCTTCCAGATTGGCAATCCACAAGGGCACTTGAGTTAGCACAGAATGGAGCTTCCTACTTATGGATGCCTTTTAGGGTGCATATTATACATGTACCTCATACATACACTTCCTTTTTTGTTGTTGAATGCCTCTTGGGATACTATTTGCTGTTTAAAGCTGAAGATTATTGAGGACCTTGATAAAGAATTTCTCTTTTTTTTTTTTCGTGGAAGCTGACTGACAGCCGTGATCCATTAGGATATTTGAATCGACAGTCCCTGGACAGCATCAAGGTACTAGTGACACAGCATTCTCAGGGGAGAGTAGCTGCTGCTTTCCTTCTTCGATTGGAGCCAGTTTGTTAATTGAGGAGGCTGGGAAAGCCTACCTCAAGTAGGCAGTTTTGTTTGTATTAACTGTTGTTACATTAGTTATTTATTTGCATTGGCTGATGGGTTTTTATTATTTGACAGATTAGCGCTCATCTTGAATGCATGTATTCTAATTTGGGGCACTCATGGCTGTCCTTGGAGAAATAGCTTCTTGTTGCCCATTTGTTTCACATAGATGGCTGAGCAGCCTTTGCATGGTAATGGCATTTGGCCTTCTACAGCCTGGGTTGCATTGGGATTTGTGACCGTTGCATGGTAATGGCATTTGGCCTCCTACAGCCTGGGTTGCATTGGGATTTGTGACCTTGAGGTGAAAACCTCCCATCTCCTTTTACTAGTCCCCTGATTTATCTAGTTTTCCAGGCGTTCTGCATCTTTTTGTCTTCAGTCAATTTTCATCTGAAAAGCATGGTCTGTCCAGAGTTACATAAAAGCAGAAACAATGTGGTTTTATGGTATTTGGCAACTCCTATGTTGAAGCTGTGTTTAAAAATGTATATTTAAGAAACAAAATGAAGGTGTATTCAGAGTAGTCCTATAAGGAAGTACACTTCAGTAAGAGGACTGAGTAGCTTTCATTGGAATCTATTTAGTCGCATGGATTTGCTTGCTTGCTTGATTGATTTTTTTTTTTTATTTATTTTTTTGTACTTTCTTTTTAAAGATAAAGAGGCTTTTGGGTGTTGACTGACTTTAAAAAAAAATTCAGTATAAAAAAAATCCTGCTTTTTTTTTTTCTTACCACTTTTAAAATAGGTTAATTAGGCTGTGATTATTTAGGCTGTTACCTAGGGAAAACATGCTAAGGAAAAGTGCCACTTTGGAGGAAAGAGGGATGGGAAGGAAGGGATGTATCAGGAAGTCAGGATGAGAAGTAGTTTCTGAAAGCTTTTCCACTGCAGCAAGGTTTCTTTTCCCCTCTCTGAATTTGACTTGACACATAAGCGTTTTAAGGGCCCTGGGCAGATACTGCGTTTATGATGTGGTCAACACATGGAACATATTTGTGGCTGGTTAGCATCTCCCCTTAAACTGAATGGGTAGCGTATGCCAGACATGGGGCTGCCCCATGCCTGATGCTTGTGCCCAGTTAAGCATTGGACATGGGGACAGCCTCAGAGTCCAGGACAGAGCCTCTGCCTTGCCTGATCCCTAGAATTGCATTTGGGATGGCCTGGGTCTCCAGCTAGGACCTGAGGTTGCCGTATGCCAGATTCTGGTTTGGCCCTGGGAGTTGCCCGATTTGGGATCTGAGGAATTTTATGCCCCATTCCAAACATTGCTTAACACACACGGCAGTATGCACAGTGTTTGGGATGGGGCATAAAATTCCTTGGATCCAAATCACACCAGTATATTAACTTCTGCTAAGGACTCTTGACTTACTACTTAATTGGGCAAGTAACTGAACTTCAGTACAATTTTGTGGAAGCACAAACATGCTATATAGAGAGCAATAATCTAAATTAAACAAGAAAGACTTATTTCACTAAACACACACACTTCAGACAAAGGGCCTCTTGTTCAGGGGGGCAGGTGAGAGCACATGGAGGCCACAAGTAGTCAGTCAGTGTTATGACAGTTTGTATTTAACACAGATGCAAATAGGGTAAGCTACCCTGGGTCTCGGAAAGTGGTTTCTGTTTCTCAATGAAAAAAGAATTCACTTTTTCAAAAAATATGACACAAATGAGAACAAAAAAGTGCCTGTTTTATTCCAAGTAGAGAAGAATAATGAGGACTGAAATTATAGAAGATCTTTTAGAATTGAAAGTAATAGTTTCTCAATATTGTTATTGCCCTAAGCTCTAGATTTGTATCCAGTTGGGCAGAAGGCAGATGATATATGTGCATAATAGTCTGAGTATTTGATGATATCAGTAGAGGCAGTGTTTTCAGCATTTTTGCAAGCTCTATCTTAAGGGTGTTTATTCATGAAGAACATTAAATTGATGATAATATTTGAGTGCTGTTCAGTTGGTTGTAGTGGGGAGATCAAGGGCCTGATTCTTTACTAATAGCACTTTGTATAGTCATTTTTACTTGTGCAGAGTGGGTGTACAAATACTGCGAAATCAGAATAGGAGCTTTTTCCACCCACTCTGCCCCAGTGTAAATATTCTCACAAAATATGGAGCAGGTGAGTATCAAGCCTCCAGACTTTCCATTTGCTATATGTTAATCTTTACTGGTAAAGCTAGTAACAGCTCTACTGCTGGGACTCTGGAAGATGGATGGCTATGATGCCTCTTCCAAGCTGTATAGTTTTAGCAAGGAGGAAGATTGTTTTCTGAGGGTAGGATTCTTTGTTACAGTGGTTGAGTATATTTCAAATCTGAATTAGGAGAGAGTACCTCCATACCTGTTCCTGTTCAGGACCAAACTACTTCCGTGTCTCTGTGGCCTCAGTGGCTCATTCAAATGCTGTTATGCTGTTGGATGTGGGAACAGCCTTGATACTCGGACCAAGCCGTGGTCTAGTCTAGTGCGTACTGTCTTAGCAGTATAGACTAGGCTGGTTTCTAAGTTTACCAGATAGAGGAGAGAAGATTTGGGTCTCCTGTGTCCTTCCTAACAGAACTACTCTTGCTCACTGTTTATTTCGCGGATGTTTTTTGTGAAAAGGCTGCTCCTCACTTTTTCACCCTGGAGATCTTGCACCATAGACCAGGGGCAGGCAAAATATGGGCCACAGGCCAGATCCAGCCTGCCAGACAATTCCATCCAGCCTGCAAGTGCCCACCAATTGATTGTATCCCACCCAGCCCGCATGCTTCGTTTCTGGTGCGTGGGAGGGCCTGGTCCAGCCAGCATGCACAACTTCTGGGCAGGGCTGCTGCTGCCACGGCTGCAGGTGCTGGGGGACCTGCTTGGCTTCCCCAACCTGCAGCTGCTCTTCCTTGTCTCCTTGCTGCAGCGCTTGCACCAGGCAGCAGGTAGGGAAGTGGGGAGAGCTGTGGTGGGGGCAGGAGGAAGAGTTGGGCAGGGAGTGTTGAGCTGGGGCTGGTGGGAGTGTGGAGCTCGTGCCCAGGGGGGGTGGTGGGAGCATGGATCTTGGCTGGACAGGGTGTGGGGAAGAGGAAGTCTGGGAGGGTATGGGGACTCTCCCCATGGCACACAGCCCCCACTGGTGGCAGCAGCAGGTGGGGGCGCTCATGGCACTGCTGTCCAGCGGTGTGCAGCTCTGGCCAGAGCTGCATGTGGCAATAAGGAGCACCGCCAGCCAGCCTGACTCTATCATGCAGGGCTCCCCGTGACACGTGCAGCCTCCGGTACTTACGTGCCACTGTGGGAAGCCCCGTATAATTGAACCAGCTGCCTTCCCTACCATGTGTGGCTGCTGGGACACTGCCAAAAGTGGCAGGGAATCCCCCCCCCCCCCCCTTGCTTCTGTGGTGGCAGCTGGCTCCATCACATGAGGCTTACCTCTGGTGGTAAGAGTGCTGGGAGCTGCACGTGTGAGAGATGGGCTTGTCTGGCTGTGCTCCTTGTCGCTATGTGCAGCTCCGGCCAGAGCCAGGCGTCAGGCCTGTGTGGGCCATGAGCACCCTGAGGCACCCCACCTGCTGCTGCTGTCTCTGGAGCTGCGTGCCATGGGGAGGAGGTGTGTATGGGGGAGTCCACACACACACACACACACACACACACACACACACACACACAAAATACTTTTTGATTTATTAATTTTGACATATTATGCAGTCACCTCTATATAAACTATGCAAACACAAATCATAGCAAAATATTTTTGTAATAAATTAAAATACATTGTAGTAGATATTTGACTCTTAGTATACGATTTTTTTAAAATGTTTATTAATTTATTTTTGGTTCAGATGGCAACCCCCCACTCTCAAAAAGAGTACTTCTGTGGGCAAGGGGTGGGACTTCCAGTGGCAAAGCTCAGGAGTTGGGGGACAGACTTCTTGTCCCAAGATGATGACCCACAAAGGGGCAGGGCTACTTTTGCAGCCCTCAACAGCTTACCAAAACTCATTAAGCCTCAATAATTGCCCACCCCTGCCGAAGATGGTGAACTATATCGTTTTATAATATTTTTTTTTATGCTAGTTCTGATGAAGATAGCTTATCTTCCTGCAGTACAACAGGAAGCATTAGTAAAACAAGTTTTTGTTCTCCCCCCACTCGGCAATGTTTTGTTTTTAATTAAAAGCAAAAAGCAACGAAGAATGAAAGTCTGTTCTTCGCTCCTTAAAGGAATACAAAGGAAGTGGGTGAATAATCACTTTCAAGCGGCACATTTGCAATTTAGTTCATAAAAGCTCTTTTGGCACTCTGTAACAAAAGTAAATTAAAGCCTGTTTATAAAAACACAGAGTACTGATGATTCTGTTACCTAGAAATGCTTCATCTGAAATCAGGCTAGATGTACATGTTTGCTAGAGATTTAACTGAATAGAAATAGGTTGCAGGAATTTGTAGATATTGGGAAATATTGGAGAAGGAATGAAGCACTGTCTGTTTTTTTTTGTTTTTTTTTTCTGTACAAAAGGAGGAGAAAAGAGTTACCAGAGATTGACAGTTCCAGACTGTAACATGCAAGCAAGTTTTAAAGGGAATCGTAGAGTATTTGTCTAAATGTTTTCTAATAGCATGAAGAATATTTTGTTCCAACCTATTGTATCTTTTAATCTTCATGTTTTGTTTGTTTTTTTTTTTTAAACTGGCAGTTTTTTCAGTATGACTGAAGTCAACCTTTTTTTTGTGTTAAGTTGAATGCACAGTATATTTCATGGTGCAGCTCCTTTGTTTATCCTTTTGTTTATCATAGTGACAGCCTGAGAATATATAGGCATTATTAATACTGCTGTGAACTTAAAAACTACTCTTTGGTTTATAGAGTGTTTTGTTTTTGTTTTTTTTTCTTATGTTGTAATTGGATATTAAGATACAATCATTATTAATGCATAAAACTGCTTCATTCTTTTATTTTAGAAAGCATTAATTGCAAAAAGGAAAAAGGCAATTAATATGTTAGGACTCTTTTTCTTTCTTTGGTTTTTCATCCTTTATGTTTTTCATGTTGAAAAATTTCAGACACGTTTTAAATGTACTTTGTGTCAGCAAATGCAGGTGCTTTCCTAGTTTGGTATTTAAAAGAAAATAGAGCAAATAGAAATATCTCCCTTGGTGGGGGGGGGAAGACCAGAACAAAACTCTGTAGTGCAGACAACAACCTATCATTTTTTATTTATTTTTTATTTACAGAGGATGATTCCCAAGCAGGCAGCCAGTTAACTCTCATCAGCATTTCACTTTTGTAATTGTACATGAATAATACATTTTGGTATCTTTTCCCATTATAACCAAAGTGAAGCCAAAGGACTTATTATTGAGATCTTGTTGTATGCGTCTCTGGCATATGATAAAACATTGTGCATTTTAGCTATAATTTGATCAGATTACATGCAAGAGGACATATCTACACGTGCAATTACAACACCCATGTGAGATGCTTACTGCACAGTTGACTAATTTGCTGCACAGTAAACATCCCTGCGTCTATACACGCACCCCTATTAGGCTGTAGTATACTAATTTGCTCCATAGCAGGATAGTACTTGTAGATGCTGCCCAGCTGGCTGGGGCATGAGGGTATTTCAGTATGGGGCCTCTCTGCTGGCTAGCCCTGCATTGAAGCTCCCTTGTGCCCCAGCCAGCCCCTTCACAGCACATTGAGGTGGCAGGAGCAGCCCCAGGCTGATGTTCCATCCCCTGCCACCTGAGGCTGCTCCAGCCGGGCTCCATGTGCTGTGCCTGAATAAACTGCAGAACTAATTGCTAGAGTTAATGAACTCCAGAGCAATAAGCTCTGCAGTTTATTCAGGCGCAGCGTGTGGAGACTGGTTGGAGCAGCCCCAGGTGACAGGAGGCCGGGGGACTTAGCCTGCCAGTCTGGGGCTGCCCCCACTGCCTCCATGTGCTGTGGAGGGGCATGAAGGAGCTTTAATGTGGAGTTAGCTGGCAGGCAGCCCCTGCACTGAAGTACCCTCGTGCCTCAGCCATCTGGGCAGCATCTACTTGTGTGCTGCTGCTGAGTGTTTCTTACTTGTAAATACAAGTTCTAGCCTGCTGTGCAGTAAATTAGTTTACTCCAGCCTAATAGGGGTGCATATGTAGGCGCAGAGATGTTTTACTGCATAGCTAATTAGCCAACTGTGCAGTAAATGTCTTGTTTAGATGTGCACAGAGGAAGATAGTGATCCTGTATTCATCTGGAAGATTTTGCCATAATCTGCTCTCTGCCTCATTTCTTTTCAGTACACATTGTTACAAAAGAGGACTCATTCTACAATCGGTGAACATATTACAACAAGCATTCTTTTTTTAGTAATACTTGGGCATAATAATTGCATGTTCTCTAATCTAATGAGAAGAAAGGAAGTCCTGTTGTATCTCTCCTTTCTGGCATACAGTTACACACCAAATGAAAAATGGTAAATGTTGCAAATGTCTTAAATGCAAACCTTTAGGGGAATGTGCAAAGCATTCAGGTACTGAAGGGAGATTATAACTAAGTGGCACAACTTTAGTTTTTCCCAACTCAACTAAATGTAACAGTATAGTTTTGAGATCCGTTAAGATTTTAATGGACACTTCTGTATTCTCTTGCAGCAGATAGATCTTTTAAGTAAGGACCATTCATACTGTATTCTAAACTATCCATTAGATCAGGGGTGGGCAATTATTTTGGGCAGAGGGCCACTTACAAAGTTTTGGGAAGCTGTCAAGGGCTGCATGGGTAGCCCTGCCCCTTGATAGTTGCCCCGCCCCTGGTTGTCATATTGGGACCGGAAGTCCAACCTCCTAGCCCCTGACCTTTGCCATTGGAAGTCCCTCTCCTTGCCCTGGAAGTACTCCTTTTGAGAGGAAGGGTGCTGTGATCTGGAAACTATGAACCCCCCCTTTACTAGAACCTATTTTAATTTTATTTAAAAATATTTTTCTACTGATTTCTGTGTTTACAAAGAGTGTATCTAGCGGTGGCTGCATAATAACTTAAAATACAGTCCTACTGTGTGTGTGGGTTTTTTGGGGGATTTTTTTTGTGTGTGGGCAGCAAGGGGGTATAAGTGGCGGTGTGGTTGGGGGAAAAAGTATGTGTGTGCTTGTGGTGGAGTGTGGGTATGGTGGCTGGGTGTGTGCTGAGAGAGAGCCGAGGCTGGGCTACCCGCTCCATAGCGTGCAGCTCTAACACACTGCATGTGAGCCTCACATGATGCAGCCAGGCAGACCCCATGCCCAGGCTCTGTGCTTCTACAACCCCACCCTGGGTCTCTGCCAGTCCCAGGGCAGTTGCACAGGCTTTGTGTCTCTGCTCGCCACCACCTTTCCCTGCATTCTTTCCTGCAGGCTTGCCCACTGCTTCCTGCAGCCCCCCACTTCCTAAAGTGCTCCCCACAGCCCCCACGAGGGCCCACCGCCTGCTGCAGCCCTGCTGTGACTCCTCCAACTGCCACAACCTTGCCTCTTACCATGGCTCCACCATCTGCTGGGGCCCCCCACAGCTAGGCTGCCCACTGGGGCCCACTGTGTTGCCACCACCTGCTGGGGCTCTACTGCCTACTGGGTCCTGCCTCAGCCTGGCCATGGATCTGCTACCTACCAGGGTCTGCCCCCCGCTGTGGCTCTGATGCTTCCTGGGGCCCACCACCTCCCCACTGCCTACTGGGTCCCGCTGCGGCTCTGCCACCCACTGGCTCCCGCTGCTTGCTGGGGCCTGGCTATGGCTCTGTCACCCACTGCAACCCTACCAATTGCTGGGGCCCACAATGGCTCTACTGCCCACCATGGCTCTGCTGCTTCCCAGGGCCCACCGCAGCCTCACCACCCGCTGGGGCCCGGTCACAGCTCTGCCACCCATCGGGGCCCACTGTGCTGCCTGCCGCGGCCCTGCTGCCCGCCGGGGATCACCGTGACTCTGCTGCCCGCTCTGGTTCCACCGCCTGCTGCACACCATATGGGTCCTGCCACTTCCCGCGCTGCTCTCCACAGCCCCCCTGCCACCGCACCGCTCCCTGCAGCCCCCACCACTGGGTGGAGCCGGGCTAGCCTTGTTGTTCAGTCACAGGCTCCTGCTGGGTCCTACTGCCGCTGACTGCCTGTCATCTTTGACAGGCGGTCATGGGCAGATAAATTCATTTTCTAAAATTTTTTTAAGGCCCTGCAGGCCAGATATAATGGGCTGGCAGGCCGGATCCAGCCCGCGGCCTGTATTTTGCCCACCCCTGCACTAGATGAACTTGATTTCAGTTTAATATATGACATGTCCTCCCTTGTAAAAGTGTTGTATACCTGAAGAAAAATAGATTGAGGACAGTCTTTCTTGTGCTTATGTTCTCCCTGTCTCTGTCCCCTTCCCTTCTCCCCACCAGCACGCTATTTGGTTCCCTAGACTTGGACTTCTCCCATATTGTGTATGTTTTCTGTATCTTGTACTGGGCAACCTTAGGGAGTATCATCTGGCTGGTCAATTTCCTGCTGGGCCAGGTCAAAATGACAGCCCTGAAAAGCTGCAAAAACTTCCTTGCAGGGGTCGGTTTCAGTGACACCCTACAACTCTTCTATCTCTTTGGTCTGGGTGCATATCTTGCTTCAATTTGGACACTTGGCCCTGCAACAAAAATGTGGACCAATTCGTGTTGTACTATGCCATGAAGGAGGAGATGCTCTGCATGGTGGAAGATGAGCAACTAATCTGAAATGTGTAACCCCATGAAGAGGGGAGGGGAAAATGGGGTTTCAGTCTCTGGCAATGAATGTATTTTGTACTAACGAATATTTCATGCAACACCCTCCCCCCCCCCCCCACCTGGCAATTTAATATCTTAGAACTTTTTTCTTCTTTGGTTTTTCATCCTTCATTTTCTTCATGTTGAGCAACTCCAGACACTTTTGTGTGGGGGCCACACACAGTTTTGCACTTTTACCTTTCTGTTTTTTAATATTTTTGTAATAACAGTTTTAAAAAGGCAAAAGCAGCCTTGTTTCAGTGACTATTTAAAAAAAAAAGTAAAAAAATTTTAAAAAAAGCCCCCCCCCCCCCCAAAAAAAACCAAACAAACCCAAAACAAAACAAAAAACCCCTCTCCTTCTTCCTCTGTCTTGCAGTTGGGACTGTTTGTTACCACCCAAACTTTGTTGTACTGTGCAAGCTGTTAGACTCTTCTCTCCTTTCTTTTTAGAATAAAATAATGAAACTATATGGTTTTGAGGTTTAAGTGAAAGTAGATAGTGATGAAAAGATGCCTGCCTGCAGAGAGAGAGAGTGTGTGCCTCTCTCCCTGTTCTCTAATCCTAGTGTACATCTTTCAGTAGTATTTAGTATACTAGTATACCTTTTTCAATATTAAAAAACTAAACTAAGGCTTTAGTTTTTTTCTGATATTTGACAGCAAACAGGTTATATGTAAAAAATAAAATAAAATTACACTTAAAAAAAAAATCCACAAATTTATCTTGTGTATACTAGCCTTGGTCTGTCATCTCGCTGCAAAGTCATATAATATAGATGTGATTTATAAGACAAAAGAGCAGGCAGAGTGCAATTGGTATTAATCCTTCACTTGCGCCCAGTGTTATATAGTACTGAGGTACTTTCTTATTTTTTTTTTTTTTCACTTGAATGGGATTTGAGAGTGCCTGTCATTTTTCAAGAGGTCCTCTTCATGTTGCAGGATTGAATTAAGTCTTGGGTAAGAAAGAGAAGTTGACCCACATTATCAAAAGGGAGGTAAAATTAAGGGCACACATTTGTGGCATCTCCAAGAGCCTTGGTAAATGTATGTCCTGTTTTTTAATCTGTTTCTAACTATTTTAAATTATTTTTAAAATGACTATGCTAGAAAAATCTGGGTTTTTGTTTTTTAATCCATATTATTACCAGTTAATGAAAATTTAATGCAACACACACAGACTTGTGTTCTTTTCTTTTTGTGAGCCTTTTTGCAGTGGGATAGGTTACTCAACAAAATGTTGAGTTTATCTACTTCAGAGTTGATTCTGAGTTTTATGAATATCTGTAACAGTGTAGTAAGGAACTACAATATCAGTAATGAAACACATTTGGTTAAAAATGTCCATAAATTATTTTAAAATCATCTTATCACTAATACAGACCTACCTTCAGAACTGTAGAAACTACAGATACCTACTTAAGGGCAGAATTTAGGCTATATTTTGTTTTGCAGGTGTGAGCCTACAAGTTAAAACACCAACTTGTATTCACATGTTAAACACTTAAAACAATTTCTTGTTCAACGGGAGTAGAGTGCTTTGATGTTAAGGCTTTCAGATAACAGCATTGTATATTTTATACAAAAATCATAATATTTCTAGATTAGATTAATTTTAGTTTTGTTTAGGTTGTTTTTGAGTTTAAACTACCTATGCATTTAATTTTTCAGGAGTCCTAGTACCTAGACTAGTTTAAAGGAAGAAAAATTATTTATTTATTTATTTATTTATTTTTTTAATTTATGATTTGTTAATTTATAGCAAATGGAATAGGTGGACTGTCCTTCAATATAATTACTCAAAATAGAGATGCATGAATTATCTGGTATACTTTTATGGAGACCTTTGAGAGATACCAGTTCAATTAATGGTTCGGATGATTGTGAATCTTAAGGCTGTAAGTTTTAATTATGGCCATGGAAGCACATCAGGAATCTTATTATACTTTTACTAAGGATGAAATCCTATGAAAAAAGACAATGCTCAAGTGGCTGTTGGGTTCACCACACCAGGAGGAGTTCCTGCAGTCACTGTTTAAAAAATATGCATAGGCATGAACAGATATCATATGGAGTTCTCAATTTCGTGTAAAAATCTACAAATAAAAATGGATCCAGTAGTTTCTTGATGATGTGATCTTTAGGCCCTAACTGACATAGTTAGCTATTAAAATAATAGTTTATTACAGTCAGTTACAGCTGCCTATTATGACAGAATTCTTCTTTCTGTTACTATGTCAGCTTCCCATTGCATTTATTTTCCCTATTTACTAGTATCTTATTTTGCCCAGTGTATGAATAGGGAGATTAGGGGTTAAGCATTAAACATTGCCTAAATTTTCAACTCCTAAAAAAGTTACATATCTAAAAGCTGTATGTCATCAACAAAATATGAATTTTGTTGATAACATTGCCTCAGTAACATTATAAAACAGCAGAACATCAAAGAATGTAATTATGTAATTCTACATAATAATTGGAGTGAGGCATCAGCACTCCTGAGTCTTATACCCAGTTGTGCTACTGACTTATTTTCTTAACTTTGGGCAAATACGGCTAAATCTGCCTGTAAGTTATTCCTTTGGCAATGTAAAGAGTAGTGTGTGGCTTAATTGTCTATAAAGCACTGTTAGGACTTTATATAATGATGGATTGAAAGAAGTGAGTTTTTTGATTTGTGTCAGTAAAAAAAAAAAAAAAAAAAAAAAAAAAAAATTAATGTGTTCCTTTTTGGATACAATAGTAGTCAAATGCCATGATGCTATAGTTACTGTACTGTCCTAAGTGAGTAGTTGGGGAAAAGAAGAGGCACATTTTATACACAATTCCATCCCATGACTGTATTACGTTATTTTCATGCCTGTTTCATTTTGCTTTTGAATTTTATAAATAAATGCATCTTGCATACAGAAACTAGCAGCATGTCTTCAGTGGTGACTTCCTGCATACTTTTTACAATTATGTGCTCTACAGTGTGTGTCAGTGAATGGTGTATGCAATGTTTAAAAAAAGATCCCATAAGGAAATAATATGTGGGATTATATTCCAAACAGCTTTCCTTCCAAATGAGAAAAATGCATATCACCAGGTTGAAGTCTTTTTTTTTTTCCATTGATACCCATTTACAGAAGAGTTACTTGAAAATAGGAGAGTGGTACACTAGCATTACCTTATTAGATTTAAAACTCTGTTTGCATATCCTTTTTTCTTCATGATTTCTGGTTTAAGCAAATAGAGAGCAATTCAAAGGAAAAAAGTAAGCAACATCCTGTTCATGTGTTTCTTTTTACTGTTAATCCTTGTAATTAAGGCCCTATGAGGAATGGGCTGTAATCACTTACAGAGCATAGCAATATAAAGGGGCCAAGTTCATGTGGGAGGTGTTCAGCAGTATGGTTCACTAGTGACCCAGTTGGCAACCAGCTGTCCTTCTACTAGGCTTGTAAATGCTTTTCTTTTACCACCTATATGTCTGTAACAGCCCCTTGATGTTTGCATGAGAACTCATATTTTTAAAAAGTGTTCATCCTGATGTGAAAGGGTTAAAGATGGTTTTTGTGACATTGTCCCATCTGGATAGAAAGTGTGTGCGGGGTAGCTCTAGTGTGAGCCAGAGCTGAGGTAGGGGCCATAGAAGGAGTTAAATCTATGGACATGGTTGGAGCCAGTCTTTACTTGAATAAAGTCTGGGTGCCGGAAAGGAAGGAGTTTGGGCTACACAAATTATGTGGGCTGTGGTGGGTATTGCTGTTTGGAGAAGGCCTCTGCATACGGTGCCTCTCTGAAAGAGGTTAAATGCATTTTCTTTTGTACAGTGTGAATAAAGCACTAATGAGAAAACACACATGAAAAGCCTTGAGATAAGCTTCCCTGAAACTACAGGCCCAATCCAAGTAGCGAATGGAAGGACAGGAATATAGGGAAAGAAAGGAAAAATACCCAGTTTTTTAAAAGGAGGGAAAATGTGTTTCTTTTTTTCAGCATTCTTTAGGTAGTGATAGAAGGTTCTTCTTGTGTTTCCAGTGTAAAAGTGTGAGAATGTGGTTATACATTGGTATGTGCAGCAACTCAAACTTCTTTGGATGCAAAGTGTATGCATGTCTGTTAGCATTTTTTTTTGTCACCTACAGGGTCAAACTGTAGCTGCCCCAAGCATTAACATGCACAAGTGATCATTTTTTTTTTTTTTCTTAAGCTTGGCAAGATGCCATCTATTGCTAACTGTGATGAAATTTGTTTTTATTGCTGACATTAACTATATTAGTTATATAAGGCCTCCTGCTTTGTAAATCCCTTTGTAATCTTGCAGCATCATTCTGCAAATGCAGATGAATTGTCTGTAAATACAAAGAAACATTAATAATTGGAGCCCTTCCGTGTGTTTAGCTTCACTTCTTCCTTCATTGATTGTTCTCATTCTACTTTTTTCTGATGCATTTATGCCAAGAAGCTCATGCAACCTTTTCAGTCTTTTAAGACCCAGCTAGGCTATAGAAGTCTTACGTGGGAAGAGAGTGCACTGGTAAAGTTACACTTAGTAATTCTGTCCATAGCGCATACTGTAGTTATTGGTTTTTCAGCTTGTATAGCAGCAGATGGTCTATCTATTGTTTCATTGGTCTTCTGGGAGTCTGGTCCAGTGTAGTGGGGGCGTGCTTTAACAAAAACAAAGCTAACTAAAAATAACAAAACATTTTCTTTTTATACGTTACAGTTTGATTTATGAAACTTTAACTATTAGATAGGAAAATTCTACCTTTAAAAATTTAAAATACATGCAGTGAATATTGGTGCATTTGAAATCTTTGGTATACTTTAGATCAGGGATGCGCAAAATGCAACCCACAGGGCCCTTAAAAAATTTAGAAAATTAATACGCATCTTCCCCTGCCTTCTTGTTATGCGGCCCTCGATGGCTTGTCAAAACTCAGTAAGCAGCCCTCGGCCAGAAATAATTGTCCGCCCCTGTGTTAGACTGTGGCTGGCTATTGACCCATCATGCTTCAGTCTTGATTCATAGGGATCATTAATTGTTAAGCATGCTCCTTTTGAGGGGAATATGGGCATAATTTTAGCATACGTATTGGACATTCGTTTTAGACCTAGCAGGAAGAGTGTTTTCTGTTAGAGGCATTCCTGCTGTCCCACATCAGCCTTGTGGGCTTTCAGTTAAACTTCCCAGGAAGACAGCAACATATGTGTTCACAATGTGTGTATTATAGCAGTGCCCACTCACACTGCTAGAGATGCATCAGCATTTTCAGAATAGCTCCCTGTTTTGAGATACTTGTTTTAGCTGGATTGGTAAAGTTGGCTCTGGGTTGCTGCTGTTTGCAGCACAGTTGCAGCTGTTCTGTCTTGGTTGTGAGTCTTGCTGGATTGCATAAAGTAAACTGGATGGGATCTAATTACTGTTTGAATAAAAAAACCCTTGAGGCCCAGCAGATCTGGTGACTTAGTAGGTGACCCTCTTTCTGCTGTGCTAGTACTGAATCAGCTATCAAAAAGGGATGCTGTGGAAGATGCCATGTTTAGAGAGGGCTATAAAACAAAGAGTAGGTGGTGTTACCTTTGGTCTTTGGCCCAGGTACTGGTGCGTACCTTTGTCTTCTGTTTTTTTTTTATCAATCCTCAGTGGAATCAGGTGGATACACTTACTTTTCACTCTCTGATTTAAGTACATACTGCAGTATATTCATACAGTGCTCCTGTTTTTACGCACCATTCCCTCCCTCCTGTGCTGGCTGCGCTTCTGTGGCTTTGCAAACAGAATGATTGTCTAGTGTGCAGATGCTTTGGGGGTTTTGGAAGTGGGTCTTGAAATAAGAGGTAATGTGTACATTCTGGTAACTACATATTTTTCATAGTTTTGGTTTTTTCGTATGTTGAAATAAATGCAAGTCTTCAGAGACATACCTGGTAAATAGCAAACCCTTGTCAATGATTGAAGTGCCACATTGTTGAGATTTTTACCTGTTTTAAAAGAGTGCTATAAAGGAACAGTCATTCTCGAACAGTTGTATTTGATTATAAGAAACTTTTTCCAACTATATAAAATGCCACTGAGGGTTCCGCTACTGCTGATTAGTTGGATGATGGATATGTTTGATATCTGTCTTTTCAATAGTCCAGAATTAATAAGAAGCATAAGAGAGTCTCATTGGAGTCTTGATGAATAATAGGAATAAATCTGTCTAAAATAAAACTAAATGAAATCCCAAGGCATCTTGACATCCTCTTGATACATAGCAAAGACCTTTGAGCTATGTAAAGGTGTGGCTACATGTTATCATGCAGTTAAAAGGTATTGTATGGAATTAATACCCTCAGCAGGGCAGTTGGTAGGTTATACTGAGTCTGAAAGCTGTAGGTGGCCATGCAGGAACAGTTTCACACATTTGGTTGCGTGTGTTTAAACGATAATCTATTATTATTTTAAAGGTGCAGGTATTCTTGCCTAAACTTTTACCTTATGTTTGGGAATTTCATTTGCCTGTTTGTGCCTGCTTGGCACTGGTTTTGTTTGAACAAGTACAATTTTTAGGACTACTTTATTGAAATATCATCCAGAAACCTCTGTGTAGGCATTAAGTGGATTAAAAGTAGGCCTGCTTTTGAGCAACGGCAGTCCAGCTAGAAAACCTGCAATATGAAGATAAGTAGATCAAGGTTCTAGCAGTTTTTGAAATCTTCTTAGCTCCTGATGTTGACGCTGCTGGAAGCAGCTTCTCTGTAAGTCACTGATAGGAAAAACAATTTGGTCATACAGTGGTCGTAAGCTAGGGATGTACATGTGCTAAGACATCTAGTTGGGTAGGCCAGGATTGCCTCAAGGCAGTATTACGTACATATGGACTGTATCCTGCCTGACACAGTTTGCATAGGCTGTGAGTCCTTGGCCAGTTAATTGGTATAACTAGTAATTATACTGAGATTTTCCTTTAATTTATTTGTATTCTTCTAGGAAATCTATATATATTGATATGCAGTGGCATCAGATCTGCATTAATACAGCAGTTGAAAAAGCTTACCAAAGGAAAATCTGTTTCTTTTCCTTCCTTGTTTTGAACTCTGTTTTTAAGGATAGGAAAAAATGTTTAAAAAATCTTAACAGGATTCATTGAATTGAAGTTTGCCAGGCATGGGTTACAGTGATTCAGAAGATGGAACGATTTTTGGGCCTGTCTGTTCCATTGCAGAAGCTGTTTAGGATGAAGTAAAAAGCTTAAAACTTGGAAGAAAATAACCTCTTGCACTCTCCTTTTTACAGGGGGGTGGAAAAGATGATCTTGGCTAACTTGATCTGAGATGACTTAAGTGTTTGTAACCTATCTGCAACTGAAAGTGCCTGGCTAGCCAGAGGAGGTCATGCCTGTCATGTGCTCTGTTCACAACTAGATAACTCTTTTGGCAAGATGAAGTAAAGTGGTGTTCTTCATGAGCTAAGTACTGAGTCCCCTGTCAGGGTGGCTCCAAGACAAGAATGTAGCCATCGTAACTTGTTATCTGTAAGTCATAAAGGCATGAAATGTTCTGTAAAGCTCCGAGTTGGAGGTTAGTAGACAAGGAAAAGGTATTCTGTATTACAGTTGATACTTTCTGTTGCTGCAGGATCATTACAGTAGGCTTCAAGTGGATTTGAAAACTCACTTTGGCAATCTATATCTTAGGTTCCCCATATGCATACATGGTATAATATTTATTTACCCTGAGGCTTAATTCGTTTACATTTGTAAATGTTCTGAGGCCTTTTTAAAAAGGGCTGTGTAGAAATATGACTTAAGTACTAATATGTATTACCATATTTACTCAAATATAAGATGAGGTCCCCCCAGTCAGAATGGGGGAAAAAAGCCCCCCATCTTATTCCCATACGAAGTGGAGGGTGGTCGTGGGGTGGGAGAAGGGAGGCTGCTGCTGTGCTGATTCTGGCCCTGAACCACTATTAGGGTCAGAGCAGCCTTCTGCCCCTCCCCTGCTTCCCCTCTTCAGCTTCTTCCCTCCCTGCCCACCACCTTCCTTACCCTTTACTGTCAGGCACAGCTTGGCTCTGGCTTGGGCTGGGATCACTCCTGGGCACCAAGCACATGGAAGCTTCTTGCTCTGCCTACCTGATCAGCAGTGCCAACGCTGCATGCCCAGGCAAAGGCTGAGCTTCCATATGCTATGCTCCTAAACAGAATAGGGGGAGGGGAGAAGGCACAGAGACTGGGGGCAGCAGGAGGGAAGGGGCAGAGACTGGGGGATAGGGGAAGGGCCAGAGGCATGGGGAGCTGGGGAGGAAAGGGGAGCAGGAAGGCTGTAGGAGGAAGAAGTGGGGAGGGCAAGGGGGCAAACGCTTCCTCTTCCCCTCCTCAGTCACTGCTTTTTCTGCTGTAGTAGTGGGAGGGATTCAAAACAATCCTCCAGTACTTATTCTGTACCTGGCAAACTTATAACATTTCCATATATAGGATCTAATATTGTGCTATTTGTCTTACTTGAGAAAAGACAGTAAATCTGTACATCCAATGCATGGTGGCATTATATGTGTATATGTCCTCGCAATCATCCACTGCAAAAACAACTGATTCATAGTAAACTCTGACAACATTGAAGTTCCTTCTTTTTATTATGTCACTTAATAATGTAATGACAGTGATACAGCCATACAACTGCACGAAATGCTTCCATTAATGTCTGAGAGGTATTTAAGCACCATACAGTTGTAATAGAAGTGATGCTGCTTAACAATTTACTGTAGATAAGTATAATGGAAAATGTCTATTTTTCATGTGCATGTGGGCACTAGTCCATAACAACAAAATATCTATAGCATTTCATTTATGTAAATTAATCTTTTGTAAAAAATTGAAGTATACTGTATTTACTCAAATAAAAAATGAGGGTTTTTTTTTCCCCAATGGGGGGAAAAAAAGTCCCTCATCTTACATTAGCATACAGGGAAACCTCATTAAATACATTGTCAATCACTAAACTACTGTCAAAAGCAGCACGTGCTCAGTAATGGAAACCAACTATGAAGTTGATTAAATGCAGCCAACACTGAGCATGACTATAAAACACATGGCCCATAAAGAGGAAACATGCTCATGGGAACATTTTTTCTGTGGGGCTCTTAAAAAACAAACAAATGAAAATCGGGCAGTTGTTCCCCTAGAAGCAAACAAGCATTGGGCCTGCAGGTATTGCAATACCAGGCCAGCACTCAGAGAGGCCAGAGCCAGCTTGGACACCGTCCCCTGGTGGCAGAAGTGCTAATGGGAACTTAACCACAAGAGTAGACTGCACTAACCTATCTGAATAAGATATACATGGTAGTGCCCATTGAGCACAGTCCTCATCAGCACTGACTTTTTAAATTATGGTGAACCACTAGACTGCATACATTTTGACTTCCTCTTCACTTCTACAGCTGAGCAGTGCCTTTCTTTGCAATTTCCAATGATTCTTGTTTCTTCACCAGCCTTAAATGCCTGGCAAACATTACCAGATAGGGACCCAAACAGCTGACCCAGAGTCCCTGTGTCATCCCCTTTCTCAGCCTGCCACCTACGATTAATGTGGCTCTGCCCTCCATGAGGTGGAGCCAGACCAGGTTGCCTTGCATCTCATCTGTATATAATAATTTTCAGGATCCCAAGACTCGGGGCAAGAACACCTGGTTCCTGTCATGAGGTGACTAATTAGCACATGAATCCTTTGAGGGGGCAATCTGAAGTACACACACATTCTGGGCAGTGTTGATGGTGGGGTCACCATGCCTTGAAATGCTGTTGACTCGGCTGTGGCCCAGCCCAATGAACTGTGCGGTAAACCATGATGATTTACAATAAAGTACGCTGATGATGCTGTAGCTTGTGATCACTCGGAAACAGACCTTCAGGCAGTTGTTGACATCTTTACCAAAGCATACAAGACAATGGGACTGATGCTTAATGTTTAGAAGACTAAGATCCTCTACCAGCAAGCCCTAATGAACATTAGCTCCAATAGTTTAGATCCACAGTGAGACTGGAGAAGGTTGAGTATTTCCTGTACCTCGGAAGCCATCTCTCTCAGAAGGCTGCCATCAAAGAAATCCAACATTGTCTGAAATGTGCAAGTGTAGTCTTTGGACATCTGAAGAAATGGGTGTTTTGAAGATCACAACATCAGAACCAAAACCAAGCTCATGGTAATTGTGATCCCCACCGTGCTGTACAAAGCTGAGACATGGACAACTTGCAGGAGACATCTAAAGTTATTGAACCAGCATCGATGCTGCCTGTGGAAGATCTTCTGAATCCAGTGGGAAGATCGATGCACCAACGTCAGCGTCCTCCTGCAAGCAAACAGCATTGAGTACTGAGGCAATGATTTGTTGGGCCGGCTACGTCACCTGGATGTCTGACTTGAGACTCCCAAGGTGTACACTCAAGAGGAGAGCAGAGAAAATGCTTCAGGGATGTCCTCAAGGGCAACTTTAAAAAAAAATCCAACTTTGATATCAACTCCTGGGGAAACTATTGCCCAGGACTGCCCCAAATGGAGGAAGATTGCTGCATGGATCTCAGTACTTTGAAACCTCACGGCGACAACAGGAGATGGAAAAGCGGGAATGGCAGAAACACTTCTCCTTTAGTATGAAGAGAAGGCTGAGGTTGGATATGGTAACAGTTTTCAAATACCTGCAGGGCAGTTTGGATGGAGAATGGACTTTTCTCTGTGGCTGAAGGGACAGGCTAGAAGCAATGACTTCAGGCTGCAGCAGAGAAAACTTAGGTTGCAGATTAGGAAGAACTGTCTGACCTTGAGGGTCATCAAGCATTGGAAGAGGCTACCTAGAAAAGCTGAAAATTTTCCAGGGATGGAAATTCTAGAAGAACAGCTTGGAGGTTGCACTAGGATGGTTTAGTCATGGATAATGAGCAAGGCAAAGGCATGCCCTGAGTGCTGGGTGTGCAGTGCTATACATGTGCCAGGGCATCCCCGGCTGGGGGCTTCTCAGGACATGCATTTTCAAGTGGAGAACCCCTGTTTGCATTTTATCCTGCAGGATTAGGCCTTTGAAACTCTGGGAGTAGCAGGGGCCCTACCCTATGGGACAATGGGTGATGTCTGCATTGCTCAGCATAGTGGATCAGCTCTGCTGGGTCACATCCTGACACAACTGATCACTTTTTATTTGGCAGTGTCTGCTTATAGCTAAAGATAAGCTGTTTTCTGATTTCTCAATACAAACTAGATCTGTGAGACAAGATAAGGTCACTAGGATCACTTTCAGGAAAGGAAGATTGAATTAGGAGGCTTCATTAACAAATCAGACTTAATATTTCCATCAATGAGGACATTTTCTGTAAGTGTAAGCTAATTGTTTTTTTTTTCTGTTGCACTTTGTCTCCTACAGTATTTGTTGTAAGCAAATGGGTGAATTAAATTTTAAGTTTATCCAATTTTACTGTATCATCTTGAAGTTTGAGTTTTCTTCATAAAATGTGAAGTCTTGTCAAATCTGGCTTAGCAACCAGTAAAAGGTAGTGTGTTGCCTGTTTCTTTTTACTTATGAAGCAGTGTAACAGGGGGCCTTCTTGGGGCCTATTTGCCTTTGGCCCGCCCACCTGTTTCTGGACCAACTGCCTGCCTTTGCCTGCCACACCTTGTTAATTAGTTAATTTAATTAATTAATTAGGCAGGAGGCTGCCTATTTTCTTGCCCCAATGCCAGGGGGTGCTATCTGTGGCTCTGTACCTCCCCTACACCACAGCCCATGCCTTGCAGATGAAATCTGCTGATGTTAATCTCACTGGGCCCCAGACTTCTCTAATCAGGACCCCTCCAAGATCCCTCCATTCCAGCAGCCTACCCTGCTTTCATTCAGGCTATCTAGCTCCCTGAAACTATTTTCCCCTCTCGGGTGTGGTCCCCCCTCCGGGACCTTTGGCCATACAGGCCCTGGCCTCACCTACAAGGCCGGCCAGTCAGAAACCCCAGACCCTCTTAGCTCTGGGCATCCCTCACAGTGGGCCTCTGGCCCTTTTGACCGTTCTGGTCCTGGCCCCAGCATTGACCAGTTGAGGGTACTCTCTCTATCAGGTCTGAGTCTCTAGCCCCGCTCTCTCCCCTGGGGTCTGTCCTCTGGGCCCTAGTAGCAGGTGACCCACCTGGTTGTGGGGGCTGGGGTTAAGGCATCCTGACCCACCTTTTCACCAGGGTGGTCCCTGGCCTGGCGTTTCCTAGGGGCTCCCATGCCACTGAGAGCCCCACCAGGCCACCCATTACCAGCAGGGTGCAGTTCTACGTCATGCCCAGAACCAGGAGCCTCCTAACCATCTCCTACAGCTCATGCCCTTACCTCCAGGGTGTTCCAAAAAGGCTCTCAGCCAGGCGATGTTACCACCTGGTCAGCCAGCAGGGAACTGAACTATTTATATAGGCAGCCAGGGTCAAAATGGCTGCCGCAGTCAAGCACCTGCTGGCTGCTTGGCTCTGATCTTAAAGTGGCAGGCACAAACAGTGCCCCTCCACAAGCAGCCATCTGAATCTTTTTTTTTTCTTTCATTATGCATGTTTTCTTGGAAGTTTGGATGAATGAAGGTTGTCTTAGAAACCTTAAACTGACAGAATTTTTAACAGTGCTTAAAAGCATAGTTTTCAGTCTCACCCTCTTCCCACTTAACATTTTTGCTTCAATGAGTTGTCTGCTGCGTGCAGACTGATATGGTGTTGGGAAACGACTTTGTAAAGAAAAATACTTACTAAATGTTTGACAGCAACATTCCATAGTTATTACATTCTCCTTACTACTTTCAAGGAGATGTACCTACCTAAATTTTAAAGATTACATTGCAGACCATTTATGGAATTGGGAAACCTAAAGCATTCTGAGATTTAAATGACTTGCTTAGTATAGTGGAGCAAGTCAGTGGCAGAGCCAGAAACTGAATCCAGATGTTCAGATTCCTTGTCCAGTATTCCCACTTCTGGACCTTGTGAAGTTTTTCTTATCTACAAATATTTGTGTGAAACCAGAAGGTGAATAAGAAGATGGCTGGTTTTACGTTGGAAGACTGCTTGACACGTTACTGATCTCAGATCTGATTATGAAGTAGAGCCAAAGCAAAATTGTTTCTAAGCCTTTCCAGGAGGGGAGCAAAGCAGAACATCATTGCAACTTGAAGAACTAGAGCTGCAACTAAAAGAGCAGAGTTGCAACTTGTGTAGGTGGTTGCCAAAAATTTTACTGTATTTCCCTGAATCCAAGATGACTCTGATTTTAAGGCCTGTACCCTCCAATAATTAGATTGTACACATGGGAAATTTCTAAATTTGTTATAATTTTACATATCTAGACATTAATTATTGGAGAGTTATCTTAAACTTGTCCTGTTCTCCCCCCTGCTGCAGTGGCGGGGGAGGGCAAGAAGTAGCAGGGGGTGAGGAGGGGGGAGGGCAGGCAAGAGGGAAGCCAAGTGGACCCCTCCTCTCCAGTTCCTGCATTCCTGACACCTGGTTCCCCACCCACAGCTGCCTCCTGCTGGACCTTATTCCAGCCAGGGGCAAGGAGCACAGAGAAGGGAGCATGTGCTGCCTCTGGCCTTGGCTCTGATCCCAGCCTCAGCTCAAGAGTTGGGGCCGTAACTGCCACTGCCATTGCATAGCCAACCAGCAACAAAATGGTAAAGAGAGAGGAAATGGAAACTACGGGTGGGGTAGTGGCTGTGGCTGCAACCCTGGTTGCTGCCCTGCCTGCTTGTCCTTGAATCTGAGACAAGGGGCTTTTTTCCCCCCAAGCTAAATGGGGAGTGGGGGTGTCCCTCATCTCAGATTAAAATAAATATTGTAACTTAGTTTATAACATTTTTGACCAAATTCCATGTTTAGAAGTTGTCATATGTGCACACAGTGGTGCATACTCAATAAAATTCAAACAGCAAGGTGGAATCTATGGATGTATTGGGGTTTTTTTTTAGTTTTTTGTTCAGTTTTTCCTGTTGACCTTTTAATAGCTCTAGTTAAATGACTTGGGGTACAACCTAAAGTGTCTGGTTTTTAACGTCTTGCAAAAGGACTTAAAGAGAAACTTAATTTCTCTCCAAATAAATAACAACCCATCAGTTTGGGAGTTTAGTTTTATATATGGTAGAGAGAAGGCATCTGCTAAATTGTATTGTGAATTTTTTTAACTAATCTGGTGCTCAGCTTCACACAAAAGTAGTGATTATTCTTCTTATGATAAAAATGGTAGCCATTTATACCAATTACTTTTTTATAAAAATAGTAAACAATTTACAGAGGAGGAAAAGGCTTTTAAAAAATTAACGGTACTATATCACACTTTGTGGTGTTGGCTTGCTTGAAAGACCTGTGTTCCTAACATGATATTGGATTTTTGGCTTTACCAACAGCATTGCAAAAAGAAATGCTTTTCCCCCCAAGCCTGACTTTTACATTTAGCTCCCTTGACAAATGTTCAGGTTGTGAGAACAGAGATGCTCATCCCCAGAGGAACTATCGACAGCACGGATACCTCAAAGAGTTTTTGGAATTGCAGTTTCTCACTGGGTGTCTGAATGTTTTCTATGGGGACACAGTTTTCAGGAACCAAACCCATGAGCATACTGTTTTCTATTATAATCCTACCACCTCTCCTTCAAATTTATGGAAGTTCCACTTATGTGGAAAGCTCCATGGATGTGGGGTAAGTGAGAAGGCTACAGAATTGGGCTTTAGAAAAAGTGCCCTCCTTACATTCATTTCCCCCCCCTCTCATATTGGTTGGAGGTTACTTTCTTCCTGCTTCATCTACTGCTTGCTGCTTTGGAGCTAATTGCTGCTTTGGAGCTGTATTCCTGAGACTTTTTATTTAAAAAACAAACAAACTGGTGGGCTTTTTCCATGAACAGAGTTCCAAGGGATGCAGGAATGTTCAAAACATGGTTTATTATGGTTAATTATTGATGTCTTGGGTACTTACAGGGTCCATATAGAAACTTTCAGCTGGGTTTCAGTAGATACATATGAAGAGAAAACTGTGTCTATAGGGACCAGGGTGTGATGACTGGTATACACTAAAGACTCATTAGACGCTTCTGGGTTGTAAAGTTAGCTGTGTCACCGAGTAATTGAGTAACTGTGTGCAAGTCACTTGGACTTTGTGTCTCCATTTCCCCTTCTGTGCAGTGTTTGTGTACTTCATGGGTCTTACCCTCGAGGCTTAAATAAAGCTTTGGTTATAAACAGTACAGGTCTTGTCTATAGTAAGTCTTGGTTTCTGCCTAAAAGACTTACTGGCGTATATGTATTATTAATAATAAAACAAAGATTTCTCCTGACCCCTCTCCATATACCCTCTAACGGTTTTAACTCTGCTGATCTAAAATTTTTCAATGATGACGTTTAGGAGTTTAGATTTTTTTAAATCTTTCTGTTTTTTCTTTCTGTCACATGATTATGCTTGTAACTGTCCACAGTAGAGCTTTTATCAGTATAAAACAGTTTAGTTCAGCATAATTTTTGCTATTTTTAGGTATCAGGATTATGCCTTAACTTTGTAAGCAAAGAGAAATCAAGCCTGGTGCCTTCTAAGAGAACTTCTCTAAATTCAAGCATAGAAAAGGCCTTGAAAAATATTTTTGTTCTTTGAAGAAACTATATTTATGACAAGCATAGTTTGCTTTCATAGATGCAAAGTTATATTTCTAAACACTTGGTTTAGACTCGTTACGGTACCAAGTCAGCTGAGTTCACTTTAAAAAATCTCCTTACCTGATTTTATACATCAATCTAAGATAGTTGTTAAAATCCTTTAAAAAAAGGCTAATTCAAAGTTTATTCTCCGTTTGTCTTTACCAAGAGTTGGTAAGGGAGAAAGTGTTTTAAATTTGATTTAGAGTGGGTTAATTCAGCCCAGTGTGAATTGTGCATGTGAGCCTGTGAATGTAAGTTAGCCCAATCCATGCAAACATCTTCTCTCTAACATCCCACCCCCCCCAACTGAAGAATTTAGCATTTCCATTTGTATTGTGAAAGATATGCATTTCAAATATACATGCAAGTGTTACAGCTTATATATCTGGGAATAAATTGTCTTCCTGGGTGTGGAGAAAGATCTTCTCATTCACATGCTTCCAGTACTTACAAGGAACAGTTTATAGCTGTGTATAAATAAGTACTTTCAAATATTGGATCTTTCAGTATACTGTGCTGTCTTATTTTGTAACACTGATTGGTCACCAGCAGGTTTTCATAGAACACATCTGTGCATAACTCATTATCTGATTATACCATTTAGGCTTCTGTGAGTGAGGTGGACAGGATGTAGTCTATTGATAACAGAGATTTCCTGTCTTATTTTTTCTTTCCTTTTTCTGCTGTGGCTGAATTGACTGATTTGACATGGGAGGAGGAGGATGTAGGTTTACCTGACCAATCAGTCGTTTTCTGTTAATGGAGACCAGACAGACAACAGTATTCCTAAATATGCCTACTGGTAAAAACTCATGTAACCATACAGGGATATTTATTTGGACTTTAGCTTCAAATAGCTGGAGAGGAACCTCCACAGCAACTTTTTGACTGAGTAATGTGACTTATGAGAAATGAGTGTTGTGGGAACAGAGGAAACTGTTATGAGTGGAAGAAGATTTATTTTTAAAAGTGTTCCATAGTGATGAACGTGTGCCTCAGGCAGCATGATTTGTATGCAATCTCCAAACTATAAAAGTGGTTATATATAATATAATTACAATTTGGTGGGAGCGGCAGGTGGCATGAGGTTAGGCTAATTGGTTTTGTGTGCTTCATTCACATCTGTTTCATACATCAAGGTCTATGTACTTGAACTGCAGGAAAATCAATAGCAAATGAAAGACAGGAGCCCTGTGGCTCACCAGAAAATTATTTGAATAGGGCAAAATCAATAATTTCATTTCCATATGTTTTTGATTGCTTCACATCATGCGCAAGCCATAAGAAGCATATTATATCTCGTGGCCCAGAAAGTGGTCTTTGTGGTTTCCGGAAACCAGTGTAGAGCAAAAGCAATAAGCAAGGGTAAAATTAGGTCATCCTGTTAACTTGGAGAGAGAGGAATAGCATACTCTCTCCTGTAGTATAAAGTGTTCTACAAGAATAATCGGAGGTTAGGACATGTGACTAGGGGAGATGGGATAAAGGACAGAATATTTTAATATTACTTTTCTTATTTTATTCATAGATTTCATAGACATTAGGGCTGGAAGGGACCTCAGAAGATCATCGAGTCCAGCCCCCCGCCCAAAGGGCAGGACGTCAGCTGGGGTCATAGGATCCCAGCAAGATAAGCATCCAGTTTCATCTTGAAGGTGTTCAATGAAGGCGCTTGAACAACCTCCGGTGGCAGGCTGTTCCAGACCTTGGGGGCTCGGACAGTAAAGAAATTCTTCCTTATGTCCAGCCTGAAACGATCTTGTAGTAGTTTGTGACCATTCGTCCTCGTCATCCCTTGGGGCGCTCTGGTGAACAAACGTTCCCCTAGATACTGGTGGTCACCCCTGATAAACTTGTAGGTGGCCATCAGATCACCCCTGAGCCTGCGCTTTTCCAGGCTGAAGAGCCCCAGGGCTCTCAGCCTGTCATCGTAGGGTCTGCTTCCCTGACCTCTGATCATGCGCGTGGCTCTTCTCTGGACTCTCTCAAGCTTCTCCACATCCTTTTTGAATTGTGGTGCCCAAAACTGGACGCAGTACTCCAGCTGCGGCCTCACTAAGGCCGAGTACAGGGGGAGAACGACGTCCCGGGATTTGCTTGAGAAGCATCTATGGATGCAAGCCAGCGTTTTGGTCGCTTTACTAGCCGCAGCATCGCATTGCAGGCTCATGTTCATCTTGTGGTCAATGATGACCCCCAAGTCTCTTTCTTCCATAGTGCTAACCAACATAGCACTGCCGAGCCTATAAGGATGCTGCGGGTTTTTTTCCCCAAGGTGGAGAACCTTGCATTTATCGGCGTTGAACACCATCAGATTCTCATCCGCCCACTTGCTGAGCCTGTCCAGGTCAGCCTGGATCATCCGCCTGTCTTCTGGTGTGGATGCTTTGCCCCAAAGTTTGGTGTCATCGGCGAACTTGGCCAGTCCGCTTCTGACTCCAGTGTCCACATCATTAATGAAGATGTTGAACAGTATGGGTCCAAGGACAGAGCCCTGGGGGACCCCACTGGTCACAGGACACCACGATGAGTGACTTCCATCAATTACTACCCTCTGGGTCCGACCCCGGAGCCAATTTTCCAGCCAGTGGATCGTGGGGGACCCAAGGCGACAATTAGCCAGTTTCTCCAAGAGACGATCATGGGACACCAGATCGAAGGCTTTTTTGAAGTCAAGATATATGACATCAATCTCATCTCCCTTGTCCAGGTGATAGGTCACCTGGTCGTAGAAGGAAATGAGATTGGTCAAGCAAGACCTACCCGCAACAAACCCGTGCTGGCTATCCCTTAAGATGTTGGCGTCGGCCAGTCCATTAAGGATGGCCTCCTTAATAAACTTTTCTAAGATCTTCCCCGGGATAGAAGTCAGGCTGATGGGCCTATAGTTAGCCGGATCCACTTTCCTCCCTTTCTTCAAGATAGGCACCACGTTGGCCTTCTTCCAGTCTTCGGGCACTACACCAGAGCGCCAAGAGTTTTCAAAGATCCGTGCTAGAGGCTGGGCTATGATGCTCGCCAGCTCCTTGAGTACCCTGGGGTGAAGATTGTCAGGGCCGGCTGACTTGAAGGTATCCAGCTTCTCAAGATGTTCCTTCACAAAGTCAGCATTAATGGAGGGCAGGGGATCACCCTCACCCGGACTTCCCGGCCCTGTAGCGGGCACGGGCGTCCCATGGGGCTGATGAAAGACCGACGCAAAGTACCTATTTAATAGGTTGGCTTTTTCCTGGGCGTCAGTTGTCAGTTGCCCCATCTGGTTCAGCAGGGGTCCAACGTTGCCCCTGCTTTTCCTCCGGCTCCCCACATATCTGAAAAAGGACTTTTTATTGTCCTTGTTGCTCAAAGCTAGCTGGAGTTCAGTTGCAGCCTTGGCTTTCCTGGTCTGCTCCCTACAGGACCGGACCAGTGCAGAATAATCCTCCTTGGAGGTGACTCCCATCCTCCATCCTTTGTAGGCCTTTCTTTTTAGCCTCAGGAGGTCTGCTCGGTCCCTGGAGAGCCAGGGGGGCTGCTGTGCCCTCTTGCTGCCTTTCCTCCGAGATGGAATAGACTTAGTTTGTGCATTGAGGATCGCTCCCTTGAGGAGCAACCACTCTTCTTGAACTCCCCTCTCCCTGTGGTCACAGTCCCTTAGGGCCTCACTGACAAGCCTCCTGAGCTTGTCAAAGTCAGCTTTCCTGAAGTCAAGGACTTGCGTGTTGCTGACTGACTTGCCAGCTTTTCGGCGGATAGTGAAGGTGATCAGCTCGTGGTCGCTGTCACCCAGCTTCCCATCGATCACTAGGTTGCCGACTAGGTCCTCCCCAGTAGCCAGCACCAGGTCGAGCAGCGCTTTGCCTCTCGTTGGCCCATAGACTTCTTGAGTCAGGTAGAGGTCATCCACGCACGAGAGGAAGCTCTGCGACCGCTCAGATTTTGCTGAGCGATCCTCCCACGAGATGTCCGGGTAATTGAAGTCACCCATGACAACCATGGTCCTGGAGCAAGCTGCCTCAGCCAGTTCCTGGGCAAACTCCTGGTCTAGCTCAGGACTTTGGGTGGGAGGTCTGTAATGGACTCCCACCATTGTGTCCCCTGTGCCGTGTTCCCCACGGATTTTAACCCAGAGGGTCTCCAGCCTTCCACCCTGGTCACCAATATCGGCTTGCAGGGACGCGTAGCTTTCCTTAACATAGAGTGCTACACCCCCGCCCCTTTTCTCTACACGATCCCTCCTGTACAGGGTATAGCCATCTATCCCCGTGGTCCAGTCATGGGTGGAGTCCCACCAGGTCTCCGTGATCCCTATGACATCGTAATTGTTTGTACTGAGCAGGAGGATGAGCTCCTCCTGCTTATTCCCCAAACTCCTGACATTTGTGTACAGGCAGGCAAGCGCCCCCTGGGGGGCTCCTTCCTTGCCCACAGATTTTACCAGGGCTGGGGCTGGGGTGGGCTCCCTTGAGTGCCGTGTTCCGTTGGCTTTGCAAGGATTGTTCAGCGGGCCAGCAGTGGCGGTAGTCCCCCCGTCCCCCAGCGGGCTTAGTTTATCATGAACTTAAATGTTGGACCATCTGAAGGAAGGACTTACTTAAAGGTAAGAGGTAAGTATTGCAGTGACAGCCATTGAATTTTCAGGGAGAGACCAGCTCCAAAAGTAAATAGCTTATCAGCCTAGTTGGCCAGTCCACCTTGAAAATTGGCCAGGATTGTGTGTATCTACACTTTACAAACTGCTTAGGCTTAGGTGTTAAATGTGAGGATTTGCGTCTTGAAAGTTGGTATAGCATGTGTCGAACAACTAAAAATTACTTTAATATGTTGCGCAAGTACATTTTAAAATATTAATTGCTTGATTTAAAAACAAACAAACAACAAAACTTGAGACCTAAGTATTCAGATTGGTAAGTGGAGGAGAGAGAGAATGACAGTTACAAGTCCAAGGTATATTCAGTGAGATCCAATTCTTTGTCTGACAGTCTTGAATAAATTTATAAAGGTTTAGACCTTGTAAATTTGTTTGCACTTGTGCTGACATAACATTACAACTCCCAGGGACACACTGATGGTTTGTTGGATTACTTTACAAAGAAATATTTACATAAATAGTTGCTAGGTAAAAATGTACTTGCATTAATAAAGTGTAGAAAATTTGGCTTCAGAATTCGTTGCACACAACTGGGTGCAGACTTCTATATGGCTACTTACGGATGTGGAAATAAAGAACAAAGCAGCACTTTACTCTCAGCTCTGCATGCCCCTGCGTCAAGTGCAGTGCACGCCCAGAAGAGACATTGTGTTAGTTTGACCTGGCTCACCCAATGTCTCTATAGATTGGGCACTTCAGCGAAGCTTTTTGGTGCTTTTGTCTAGTAGCTGATTGAATCAGTTTAGATAAAAGCATCAAAAAGCCCTGCTGAAGCACCCATCTATAAAGACACTGGGGAGCCCTGTCAAACTAACTCGCTTCCTCTTCTGGTAAAGCACTACTTGTTTTTGTTTAGGTTCTTTTTTTTTTTTTCCCACATATATTAGCAGCCTATGTGCCTAACTTTACAGTGTGTACATGTCTATTGTTAATTTTATGATTTCTCAGTGTCTGTGTCCACCAATTGTAACTTGTCATGTACTAGATTAGGGAAAGAGCTATCTCTTCACTGTAAGTCTACAGTGCTCATGACGGTGTGATCCTAATCCTTGATATCCTTCAGATATGCCAGTATCTAAATAAGTCTGAGTGCAAGAGAGAGATGGCATGGAGTAGACAGTAGGGACAGACATGTGTTTTACACCTGGGTACCTAATGGGTACATGTTGTATGTTTGTGTAAGGATGTGTGCACATTGCTTCTTACATGTAACTTTGAAAATCTGCTCCACAATTGATTTACTTGTAGTAAATTATGCAGTTTATTATCACTGGCAGAAAAATGTAGTACACTAAGAAAAATACATATGTTGTCTCATTTAGTTGATTCTAGAGCCAGTTAGCAGATTCCTTTAGGGTGGAAAAACAATTATCTTAAAAAAACAAAACACTTGATTTGGATTTTCCTTTTTATAAAGGTTCATATTCTTAGGATTCTGTAAAAATTATTTGAGTTTCTCCAGGCAACCCCAAGATATTTGGGCTCATTATGTAAAGTTAAGCCTTTGTAATGCAATAAATGAGAAATTATTTCAACTTGAATCTTTTTTTATGAAAAGGTAAGGAAATGTCCTTTTTACTAGTTGATAAGTAGTTAGCATATGTTGGGTAAAGGCTTTTTTCCCCTTTTATCAAAGTATATACTTGTATTGACCAGTACTGTCCAACACTTTGCTGCTTAAAAAAGCTGTTACCTTCTAACTGGCAATATTTGGCTCTGTAATTCACTTTTTCATCCTTAACCTAAATAATTAAGTACCCGCCTACTTCTTTGGCATGTTATTTATTATGCAATCCTTAAAATGTTGAGAGAATGCCATTTTTGCTATGATTTCAGTGCTACTCAACAAAATCACCTTATAGGGCAGAAATAATTTTAAGTCTCTTTAACTGAATATCACCCCTCGAGCTATAGAATACAGTTTCAGTTTCGTGCATTCTTGGCTTGTGTAGTGCAGTAGGTTACCATATCTGGGTGGCTTGTGATGTTATTTTGTGTTTCTTTTAATACACTTATCTAATAATTTGCAGATTTTATTTCCAAAGCTACCTCCACTTTTTTTAAATCGGTTGTTTCTGTTGCATTCTCCTGTGGTCTGAGTAATACATGTTAACATAGCGCTGGAAAATACTTCTTGAGTCATCAAGTTGTCAGCTACTATCATAGGCAATGCGTTGTATTATATCCCATCCATAAACTTACAAGCGCCTTCTTAAAAACAGTTAGGCTTTCTGGTCTTATACAGTGGTGAGATTTGCTTTGAAGATTAGGAACCTTTTTCTAAATTCTAGTTTAAATTTATGCAAGGCTGGATTTATACCTGTTTGTTTAGTTCTAGCGTTGTTCTTTTTAGCTTAATTAGTTCTTTTCTGTCCCTGGTATTCATATACAGCAGTCATATCCCCTTCCAGCCTTTGTTTTGCTAGGCTAAACAAGCCAAGCTCTTTTAATCATCTCTTGTTAAACAGGCTGCCCACTTTCCTGATCATCCTAGCAGCCCTTCTCTACATTGTTCCGGTTCCAATTAGTTTTTTTTAAATATGGGTGAGTACAACTCTATGCAGTATTCCAAATATGGTTGTACCATGGCCCTGTACAATGCTACCAGTATTTCCCTTTCTTTAATGGAAATACCTCTTCTGATCCATTCTACTGTCACATTTACTTCTTACATAGCCACATCATATTGGCAACTCAGTCATCCTGTGGCTGACCTGTACACCCAGGTCATTGTCATCCTGATTGGTTCCTATGGGTGACTTCCCAGCATATAACAAAAGTTTTTGTTAACCTGCAAATGCACAACTTTGCATTTTATGCTAAATAAATTTAACCATTTCCTCAGCTCCTTAGTTCTAATGAATTTGCCAATTTCCTTGGCTTATTGAATTTGCCTTTTTGATGCAAAAGTTTTAGTTACAAACCTAATTTTGATTACTCTTCCATTTTAAAATGTATCTGCTTGTGTTCATGTAATCCAAAGTGATCACGTGATCCAAAGTTATTGTTTATAACCTACCTTTTTATGAAGCCTTCTTACTTACCGAAATAAAGTCTAAAATAACATCACTGCTTGATTCCATGACTTTGGGTCAACTGTTGGGTGTAGACATTTTCTAGGTATCAGATCCATGGATATCTGCCCCCCTCACCCCCCAATACTATTTCCAGTGGTAGTGATCTCAAACAGCATTGGAGATCTCCAATCTGTAACCAAGTCTGATGCTAAGGGACTGTAGCAGTCTCCCAGCGATACCCACATAGAACCTCTGATCCAAACAGATCTTCATCCATGCTTTTCCTTTTTATTTCTTTACAGGCTACTACATCATCAATATCGAATGCTGCACCACCACCCTTCCCCTTCACTTCTTCTATCATTCCTGAAAAAATGTATAATTTATGCCTGTGTTTCAGATATGATTGCTATCTTACTGTTTTTGTTACTCTTGCAAGATCCAGTTTTATGTCTTACATGTTCCCTTGTCTTTATCACTCAGCTTCTTGGAGTCTGTTTGCAAACAGTTCAGTTTTCATTTACCATACCCTGCAGCCTCGTTGAATAAAATTTAAAGTTCTGTCATTAACTGTATCGCTCACTTGACTAACACTCTAATCATCATGAACACTTATGTCCATCTTCTGCCCACTGATATTTCATTGTCCATTGATTGTTTTGTATTGTTTGACAGCCACCTTCATGCATTTTAAAACCTGGCATGGAGAGTACAGAAATCTCTCCTAAGGTTCTGTCTTCATTGGACTAGCTGTAACCTCTGAACTGTATTTCTGTAGGTTCTCTGGGAACCATCTTTTGAAGGTTGTAGAATATCTATTCTAAGAACAGATTAGGCAAATACTGTATTTTCTCACATACCATGCCTCCCAAGTAAGAACTTGTTTTTGGGAAGATGCAAGCATTTTTTTTTTCCAGAGTTAGAACTGCATAGAGCAGCGAGAGCATAATCTTCATATTACTCTCACATTTCTTCCTTCCAAGCAAAAAAAAAAAAAAAAAAAAGGTTGAAACCCTAGCTCAGTCATTTTCAACTAGGATGCCACAGCGCCTGGGGTGTCTTGAGATCCTTTCAAGTGTGCTGCAGGTTGCTCTGCCATGCTAGCATTGTTAGGTGTGCAAAAATGATTCAGTAGATAAACCCAAAGGGTTCATGTGAGCAGAGAGGCTGCTTCATTGCATTGTAATTCCAGTCAGTTGAGTCTGCTGGAATGTGGCAGTTCCCATGTTCCAGCAACCTCCCTCATCTCGTTTATTGGTGTCCCCGTGCTTCAAAATGGTGGCAGGGGAGCTTTATCTAAAGCTCGTTCAACGAACTTTAGATAAAGCACCCCCAGCACCATTTTGAAGCATGGGGACACTGATACACGAGACACTCTGGGCACTTTAATTAGAGTGGCTCTTGGAGGAGGTTTTCTAATATTCAAGCATTTGGGATGTGTTTGCTTGGAGTGGCCCCTCTTTATAGAAACAAAGAAAAATAGAGCTGGAAGGGACCTTGGGGAGTCAAGTCACTCAGCTTAAGGCCAGATGAATCCTGTCTAAACCATTCCAGAAAATCATGATCTAGATCTATCGGACTTCTAGTGTAACTACTGCCAGTGCATAACAATCCCTAGATAATGGGAATGCCTGGTACTAAAACACTATGGGCATTCTGAGATTATCTGGACTAAATAATAGCTTAGCAGTATATCCATTATCCATTTTAATTTAAACTCACTCTCAATTTACACAGCATGAAAAGAATTGCTTTATAGTGTACTAAATATTTTTTTACTTTCCTTTTCCTGATTAGCTCTTTCCACCAATTCTTTCTTCCTGTAAGAGCTTTAGAAATGCACATAAAACTGAGTATTCATATGAACAAGAAAAAGGATGGATTTAATTTCAATAAGACTTCCATATTATAGAATTTGAGCCAGAAAAGCCAGAAGAGTATTTATTTCAAGTATTTATGAAATGCAATAGTTTCTCCATGTTTTTTACACTTAGTAGCACTCCCTGCCTAGAAGGACTTCATATTTAGAAAGGAAAAAGTGACTTTTGCATTGGCTTTTAAGATTTTTAAAAGTATATTGTTCTATTTTCCTGCCTAACAGTAGACAGAAATGTGAACTGAATCTCAGCAACAGTAGCCTTCATACCTCTCCCAAAGTTGTGAAGCAGTGAGTTTTCAGCCAAAGGATGCACTAAGGCAGAGAAAACAAATTTAAAAAGTCATACCCTAAAAGTCAAGTATGGGCAGGCTTAAGTATTTCATTTCTCATGTTTGTTGCTTTCAAAAAAAAAATCTGCCTTTTTTTAATTCTACAAAATTCTATTTTATTCGCTCCCTTTCCCATGCTCATTTATTTTGGATTAAGTCCCCCATCTCCCCCCATGACTACTGTTTCCAAATAATGTAATATTTTAGAACAGGGGTATGCAACCCCCTGGCATGGGTTCTAGAGCATGGCACACGAAGGCATTTTGCTTGGCACATGTGCCTTTGGAGCCAACAGCGGGGGAGAGACAGGGCTGCACTACCACAACAAGGATCAAGCTCCTTGCAGCTCCCCTGCTGTCTGCTCCTAACACACCAACATCTTACTGTTTCAGGTTGAGAGTGGTTTTTGCCCAAAATGGTTTTGGATAATAATTAAAACTGAGTTCTCACCAAAACATTTCGACTTAAAAGGTCATGGCACCCAAGGGAACTCTTGCTATGAAGTAATGTTAAAAAGTTTAATGTTGGAAGCAGAAGTGAGATGGCTACAGAAACATAGAAATCTAAGATGTGCTAGAGGGCCCACAGTTTTTTCAAAGACGGTGTAATAATTTAGGCCTTGATTCTGAAAAGGACTCGAGTCTTTGCCCTATTTCAGGCATGTTGGTGTATCCCTCTTAAGCAAAACATTTTGAGCAGGCAAGCAGCCCCAATAAGCTGGCTTCAGGTGTCTAGAATTTAAGGCACTAGTCCTACAAACACTGATGTGAGTAAACCTGTTCATTTCAAGTAAGACTTCCTTTTTTGGATTAGAGCTTGAAAGTTTCTTGTTATGTTGTCTTTCTTTCCGTCTTAGTTCATACTGGTTACTTTTCCCGCAAATGTGATACTCGCATCAATTTTGCCCCTCAGTGACCTGCCACGTCAGTTGCTATTTAATATCTCATCAAATTAAGGGCGAACTAATATTTGTCTAGTGATATTTCTGTGTTTGTTCCTGTTGAACTGAGATGACTAGAGAGGGAGTATCGCTAGATCTACCACATACCTTCCCTATCCCTTTCCCAATGTATGTGTACTGAAATGACTTCATTGGTGCTTGCAGGTTCTACATAGTGCATCTATCCTTGTGCACCCTTCTGAACTAAAAGAACATTAGTTCTCGTTACAGATGAGGAACTGAGACTGAGAAATGGTGACTGGGTCACAGAGGGATTATATGGCAGCAGCCACAGGAACTGCACTTGCTTTTGCCTTGGGCTAGTGCCTTAACTACACGATATCTTTCCTCCTACTTTTTGTGTCTATGGGAGTGATCGTATACATTTTGATAGGTAATGAAATAGCTTATCAGATCTTTTCATAAAAGCAAATAGCAAAAATAGACAAGGCATTGGAAGTATTTTAAATCGACCCCTATTTGATTTTTTTTTTTCCTTTTGTTTCCTCAAGCCAGGTGGTCCAGCCTCTGCTATGAAATGATACTTATGCTGTACCAGTTCACTATAATAAGGCAACATAGCTGCTGTAGAAGAAGCTTGTGAAAGTTCAGGGGAGAGGGGCTGTCTTTTAGTTAGTTGATATCCCATCGGCATACGCACTTTATATCCTTTAGAATATAAAACAAGTAATCTTTTGAAACCATGTAACAAAAGTGAAAAGGCATATTTAAAATACTATTGCCTGGCAGTACATTACATTGAAGATCCAGTGGAATCTTGATACAGGAATGCATTTTGTTGGGGATAGCTGAGAAGGAGCTGAAAACTTTGATTTCATGGGAGATGAAATTAGGAAGTAGCATTAATGTATTTGTACTGGGTGGGCAGTCTCTTAGGAGTCTCAACCTTTGACAGTCAGTTCTCAGCTGGTTTCTCACTTTCTTGTCTGTATTATGGATAAGAGAGTGAATGTGACATTATAAAATGTGAACATCCATGTCTTTTTTTGGCAGTCTTATTTTTTTTATCAGTATATGCTCTTTTTTTTTTTCTATTCTGGGGGGAGAGTGCATTTTGTACCTTGAACTGGAGTAGGGAGGCACAGATTCCTGTTCCCGGTTTTCCCTGGGCTTTAAGTGACCTTGTTCAAATTGCATCCCTTCTGTGCTTCTGTTGCCTCTTACAAGGACTGTTCTTTACTATGTATTTGAAACAGTGCCTTGCTTAGTAGGGACCCCAGTCTCAGTTACGTAGCATGGGGGTGCCACTACTTTTATTAGTTGTTTTCTCAGAAAACGGAAAATAGGGCATACAAGCAAGTGCATGCTCTGTGTGAAAGGTAATGCTGGTGGTTGCCAGGCCACTAATGACCAAAACAGCCAGCTGAGCCAAGCCTCCCTGGAGAGGCAGGTGCAGCAACCAGAAACTTAAAGGAGCATAGAAACAGGATTAAAAGCACCAGCTATTTCAGCAGTAAAAGACTTAACCAAGGGATTTCTCTATTTTGGACCTGGCCAGTAACACTGATATCACTTAGGGGTTAAATACTTTTACTTTAGTTATTTATGATAACCATGATTTTTTGGGGAAATGCCCATCTTTTCCAGAGCTGGACCTTTTTTAATGTAGCATGTGTATGTGTAAAATAAAACTCTATAAATATATTGAAAGAACTGTAAGTATGTGAAATGTATTTTTCAAATACTTGATTAAAAAGTGTCGTTAGTTAAAAATGAGAACTCTTTAAAAGGAATGCTTTTACCTGACTATAGTTTAAGGAATATACACACACAGAAATCTATCTTTGAACTGAAGCACTACATGAAAAAGAACAACCTAGATGTTGGAACAAATACAGTAGACTGATTTTGGTAAAGCTTATTTTTTTTATTAATTATAGTGATTTTCAGAGTATAAAATATAGGAAAATCAAATAGCAGAATAAAGTTATTTAGGATTTTCAATTCACTGATGATGACTAACCATAAGCGAATGTCTCTGTACTGACTAAATCATATATTTACATTTCTTTCCCTCTACTGAGGCTGCTCTTGGGAACCAGTAAATTTTCTGTAAAAATGACTTTGCTTTCACTTGGCTGATCAATCTCTGAATTTTTTCCAGGGTTTGCGTGGTCAGGCACAAAAGCCAGATGGAGTTCTAAGTCAGTCTGTCTCATAGTGAGATGCATACTGAAACATAAAATGGGAATTATTTGAAATAGGAACTGCCAAGTAGACATATAGTATTTGGGTGATGGAAAGATTTATGAAGTTATTGCATCCCTCTTTCTGCAAAGACAGGTTATGACTCTATTTCAGGACAAGTATTTGTATTTCTTCCTACTTGAAATTTAAACAGGGTAACAGTTGTTGTGGGCTTTAAGAATGCTTTAAGAGATCTGGGGTCACTTCCTTCCTTTGCCACTGCCCATCTGAGACTATAGGCAAAACACTTAACCTTCTCATTGCTTAGTTTCCCACCTGTAAAATGGTGAAAATACTTTATTCTGTCCTCTTCTCTTCTTCCATTATTTTGGCCACTTAACTGTTCAGGACATGCACCAGCTTACAGTCTCTTACTAGGAGGCCAGGGTAGAGATAGATGCACCTTACAGATCTGATTTAGGCATTTGAATGCTTTACCTTTCAGACTCTTTTTTTCCCTTCTTGCAGTTTCCTGCTTCATTTTCCATACACCTTTCCAGCATCATACTAGGCAAGGGTCTTGCAGAGCTTTTGACCCAGATGCATCCCCATTTATTTTGCACAGAACGAGGCAACTGTCAGAAGTCACCAGACAGGACCGGTGCCTCAATATGCTGTGCCCTGTACACTTAGGTTGACATCGTTCTGAAGAGTGTACACAGTCTTTTTCTTTTTCTCTTGTATTTAATATCAATAAGTGTTTCTTTTTTGAGTCCCTGCAGTTTGCTTGGAGAATTTGAGGCCCTGTCTCCTGTTTGTTTGTGTGTGTTGGTTAGATTGGGAAGGAAAAGCTTTCACAAAATATCATTCAGTGCAATAGAGTGGGAATACTGTTGTGTCCTACTGAGAATTGGGTAGGTGGCTCTGCAAGTGTGGTAAATGTACAAAATCATCCTGCTCCCAGACTGGTGGAATAGTTATGAAAATCTAAGATGTCATCAGAACAAAACTGCCATGTGCACTGCTTAGCCAAATGGCTTAGCTACCTAGAGTGACAATATCTGTATTGTCAAGAGTTTCATATGTGCACACCAGAGTGCTGTGTATTAATGCTTGCAAAATGGAACATGTGTAGGCTGCTGTAAAATACATTTCTTTGCTGTAGGGGTTTGATCCAGAAATGTGCAAGAAAGGTGCTCTGAAATGCTAATGATTGCTGTTGTGCTGTCTGGGGTAATGTTGTATATTACAGTGATGTCTGCAGCGTAGTGCTGCGGCTTTTCCAACACTGGCTGATGTGGCAGATTTATTCTTTAATGGCAACCACTATAGGTCTTATCTGCTAATAGTATCTTCAGTTGTGCCACAAGTGGTATGCTATATAGCACTGTTTCATTTCCACCCATCTGAGGAGTGTTGCCAAGTTGCTCACTTTGGATTGCTACTATTGTCAGCACTGAATTTCAGCTAGGGCAGGGGTAGGCAACCCTCAACATGGTTGCTAGTGTGTGGCACATGGAGGCATTTTGCTTGGCACATGCAACTCGGGGTGGATGGGAGGGAAGAGACCGGGACTGCACTGCTGCAACAAAGATCAGGCCCCTCCTGGCTCCCCTATTGTCTGCCTCTGGCACACCAGCATCTTTAAAAGTCAAGGTTGTGGGCATCTTTGACACGCTGCCCAAAAATATTGCCAACCCCAGAGCTAAAAGGTTTTCCCTTCTCCTAATTGTGCGGGCTGGGAGCAGTCCGAGGCCCTCGGGGGCGCACGGCGGGCTGTGGCCAGTAGCCCGGACACGCCGGGTCGGGGAATGCAGGCCGGCGGACTAGAATTAGGCACGGACGCTTAGCGGTTGATTTAAGATTATTTTACTTACACCAAAGATGGTCGCGGTGCAGGCAGGAAAACTTGCTTGAGTTGCGGTTACAGACAGAAAAGAGGAGAGGCGGACTAGAGTTCCTTCCACGCGAACTTTCTAGCCCAATCCGGTTGAAGGCTCTAAACCGCGAGCCCGTCGTGTCAACCGAAGAAAACAACTCGAAGCAGAGAACTCTGAATACACTCGCACAAAGTTTGCTAGGCTCCGTGGAACTTGCGCGCAGGGAAGGGGTTCGTCGAGGGATCGTTCGGCGACGGGGAGAGGCCGGAGGTTGATCAGACCTCTATAGCCAGCTCTAAGGTACATGCGCTGGGTCCGATAGGCTCTGCAACGCACCTAGAGTTCTCCTCAAGATGTTTACAGAGTCCTCCCTTGCAGGGTTCTCCTCCGGAGATCTCCAACTTGGGCGGAAACTGCTCAAGCCTCTTATACAGCTAGCAAGCCAATCGCTAGCAGCCACGTGGGAATAATTTAGAACTGGCCAATAGTGGGACACAAATTTGCATGCGAATGGCAGGAACTCCTTGCACCGTGCATTTCTCTCTTGCAACCTAGAAATGCACCCTGCAAAGAAAGCTACGAGTGGCGGAAAATAATTTAGCAGTGCGGAAGCACACACAAACAAAATCACACCCTTGGGTTGTGACACTAATGTCACCTCCATCTGTGGAATGAAGTCATCAGTTGCCTAAAAAACTAGATCTACTGGCAGTTTTGACATTTCCTTTCCATACTTCTGTGACCATAGACAAGAGCTATAAATCACTCCTGCTGATGCTTTCCTAATTGACCTGATGTGCTTGATGCAGGAAGATGTAGCTAGCATTCTCTTTATGCATTTTTGCATCAAAGGTGGCAATCGCACTTGAAGTTCGCATGAAAAAGAATGACATTTGTGTATATATAGAGGGGATTAATTACTTTATAATGTTGCAAAGAACTGCACTGCATTTGGAGAAGTAACGGTAATTTCAGAGACAGCCAAAAGGTTATATATCTCGTTTGTATGGTGGGAATCTGTTCATCTTCTGTTAGTTCCAGAGGTTTTTCTAAGTAGAGAATTTGAAAATTGTTTGTCAGGGAGGCAACAGACAACTAAGAAATGACATTTAATCTGGTAGATATGAAATATTTTTTTCTATTCTTTTTTTTTTGTTCATGCATACTAACCACACTGAGTGAGTTTTACATTTGAAAAAGAGGAAGTAAAAAAGCTACTTCTGATGTAGAGGGATACAAAGAAAATTCATCCTTGCATTTGGATCTAAAAAAAAATTCTCCCACTACAATTAAGCTGGTTAGATGGTCCAAACTTTTCACTCCAATGTTGCATAATTAAGAAAGGTGAAGAGAAGAGAATGTAATGAAAAAGAAAATATCTGCCCGTCACTGTCCTGTTAGATTAATTCTAAAGCATGGGGACTGTTCCTCACAAAGAGATGCTGTTACTATTTATTATGCAAAATACCTTGCTTCTATTCTGTTGTATTCTTCTATTCTGTCCCTTGCAAAAGCTTTTTTAGCCAGTGGATTTCAAAGTGAATCTTTAAATTGGCAGGTATATTTTATTTCAGGGGGAAAATATATGCAAATCAGGAGTTAAAAGGCTGGAAAGTTAATCACTTAGAATTTCACAAAGATTTAGATTGAATAGAAGAGAAGAGAGGGTAATAGAACATTATTTATAAAGGAGCAGTTAGAGGGAAATTGAGCCTTATTTGAGAGTTAGCAGGTAACAATGTTGCATGTCAAACAGCAGGAAGAAGGCATTCCTACAGAAAATGTGCATATATTTTTGTTGTTGAAAATGAATCTTTCCCTTCATTATAATGAATAATGGATGCAATAAGTTTAGGGGGGAAAGGAGTAAATAGAATGAAGGCATTTTGGGGTCAGGTTAGAAGGACATGGGTTAATTGAGAAGTGGGTAGCCACAGAAACTTGGAGCCTTAGAACAACCTGTACAGTTTACAGATATTATAAGAGTAAAGACTTGGTGGTATCTCTCAGTACATAGGATCTGATGGGCTAAGCACTATAATCTCGATATTTAGGAAGAGAAGAGAGATGCATGTGGTAAGAGAAATGAAAGAATATTATTTGCTATAACATGCACTTGTAGGGGAAGCTGAAGTACCCAATGCTCTTCCCACAGTGCAGTCTTCTCAGCATATCTTGGCAAAACCTAGGAATTAAAAAATTCTTGCGCATTTATCATACTTTCCATGTCATGACAAAGATCATTTCTTTATCTTGTCTTTGACTAAAGTGTAGCCCTAATTATCTAACTATACATACAACACATTTCTAATGAACATACATTTTACATTCCAGTTACTGCCACTTAGTTATAGGCTCTTCTCTCTGTTATGTGTGTAGCTTACATACATGATGCTGGAAAGAATCAGACAGTTTGGCACAAGGTGATAATATGTTTCTAGTGGCCTCACCTTGTAATGCAGGAGTGCACAAATCCTACCAAAATGAGCATCAGAAGGTTTCTGAAAGAAAACCTTTGTGGTCACTCCCTGCAGGGTTTGCAGCATGTAAGATGCATTAAAAAGAAAGTAACCTTTGAGCTTTAGGCTGCATCTGTTGGTGCTTTTGATCTGGGTTTGCTGATCAGAAGGCAAATCAATGGGACATTTGAGGGATTTGCTTCTGTTTTTGTATTGGATACTATCAGTGGTTGAATTTGCATGTCATCCATGTATCTTCTAACACCCTTGTAAATTAGGGCTGTGTTACCCCATTTTACAATTGGGAGTGCTGAGACACTGAAAGACAAAGACCAAGTTTCTCAAGGTCTTTCAGGCTATAGGAGCCTTAAGAGTATTAGTTATCTAATTTCTTTTGATTTTTAATGGGACTGAGGTGCTTTTGAGGATTTGGGTATAAATGCCTTGCATGAGGTCAGGCACAGACTGCAGGACAAAATCTGAATTAATCCCAGGGTTTACAAGCCTCAGACTATGACCTGAACCAAAGGAAATAAAAACATTGATGTAATAATTTCCATTACAAGTAGAGGATAAACTGGGATACCTTGTTTGTGTGCTCTGTAAATCTTTGTATTGCCTATGTTAAAGTAGGTCAGGGCTTTCTGGGATATTTAAATGTTCAACTTGCTTCCACTATCCTGAAGTGTTTTAAGTTCTGTTGTTTTCCATGCATCTCTGCCTGAAAACCATGTATTTAGCCGTATACACAACCACATACACCAAACCATATCTTAGACGTATACATTAGAGATTTGGTTTAATATTTGGTAACAAGACAGTAATACTGGATTAGGGCAGGACTGTCTTATATTTTTTTCTTTGTCAGGATAATGTTTTTAAGTGACTTAACTCTTTAACCAGCTCTTTAGATACCAGGACCGTCCAACTTTTGGGCAGCTGGGGCCCACAGCAGACTCGGGGGCTGCATGCTTCAGGGATGCGCCCCTTTGATTCCCCCCCGCCCCCATGTTGGGTATGCAGTTCCATCCTCTGCCTTTTCCCCCGCCACCAGTGCATAGAGAAGATAAAAAACCACGGGAGCTAAACTAAAATCTTCGATCCAAGTGCAGTAGTTAACTTATAATACATTTGTAAAACACTTTTTAAAGCCATTCCTAGCAGCACTTCTGATTAATTTTTTTCTTGATCATAAATTTGTCACAACTGGCTACAACTTTTAGTAATCTACATCAAACAGTGGATGATTAATCTTCTGACACTTATGCAGAATGTTGCTTCAGGAGACCATGTACATGGTTATACAGCTGAGCATCCTGTTTAATAGAGTCTATTTGTCTTCACCCTGTTCCATACTTGCTTTTATCACTTGGGAGGGAGAACGGGTTATTACAGGCAAAAATATGATGAAAATGTTCTTTGGTGCTCCTTAATTACCTTAAATTATCCAGTGTATTGCAGGGCCATGTCTAACAGAGTAAAGAATACAGTAAGGAGTTGTTTATTTTCTGTGCCAGAAATCTGATTACTTAAAGGCCAGTTGAAAATATCCAAGTAAGCATTTCCAAAGAATCCTGATAGCATAGGAAACTAACATATTGATAAAAGTAGCTAACTTACTGCAGCTAAAACAAACATTTTTTTTGTGCAAGACAAGACCTATTATGTGCTAATGTGTTGCAAAACAGTTCTTTATCCCAATAAAAAAGCCACTATTCAGCCATGTTAAGGTGATAGAAGTATAAAAACAACTACATTAGAAGATTAGCCGCTTTAAATGGCTAATATAAACAAAACACTGTTGGAACTGACTTCATGTCTCCTCCTACAGCTTACAAATACACAAAAGCTCTGAGCTGCTGGAGTAATTAAGTCTGTGCAAGAAGAATGAAGTTCTAGTAATTGATACAGGGTATTGCCAGGGTAGTACTCCACCAGTTTCAGTCATGTTTAAGCAACAGCCTTAGTCCCCTTTTGCCAGCTTGACTTGAACCACAGAAGTTACTTAATTATCCTGACTCTAATTAATTATTTCACAAATCTAATCAGATCAGTGGACTGTGGAATTATGCACCCAGTTCAGCCTTTCAAATATAATTTCTCATTTAATTTGCATAAAATGGAAAGCAGAGATCTTCAAATTGCACAGAACTCCAGATAGAAAAAATAAGTAAAGTTTAAAATTATTTTTGACAGTGCCTGTCTTGCAAGGAAATCTTCTCCTGTTTACTTGGAGAACCATTCAGGGCCAACAAATATAGTATTGGTATCAGCTGAATAACTCTGAACCTCCACAAAAGCAAGTAAGTCAGTAAAAATACAGTGTGGGTGTTAAATATGGGAGAGGAATGATGCTTAATCTGGTATATATGAAATGTTTTTTCTGTTCCATCCCCCCCACCCCCTTTTTTTGTGCATGCATACTAACCTCACACAGTGAGTTATAAATTTGAATTGGAGTTTGGGGACATTTTCAGGCACAAATCCATAAAAGCCAGGAAAATCTGAATTGAGGTGTTGTCATAACTCGGCAATTGTGACATTATTCAGAAGGTTGCTTCTGATACTGTATAGGCTGTAGTCTATGAGCACTGTAGAATAACTGATGTATGTATACTAATCCTTTCATTTTTTTTTTTTATGTGAAAAGGCTGTATCAATCTCAGAACTATTTAACTTGGTTTACCCAAACTTTTTTTAAAGAAATACTCTTTGACTAGTGTGGCAGGACACTGTTTGAGCCTGCTACTTTAAGACCTGGAGCCAAGCAGCCAGCAGGTTCTTAATTGCGGTGGCCATTTTAGAGCTCTGACTACCCATATAAAGTGGGCATTTTGCTGCTGGCTGGAGGTGCAGCAACATCACCTGGCTGCAAGGCTTCATGGAACACCCTGGAGGTAAGGGAGGAGCTGTAGGCGATGGTTAGGAGGCTCCTGGTCCTAGGCATGACCTAAAACTGCACCCTGCCAGGAGTGAGTGGCCTGGTGGGGCTCTCAGTGGCGCAGGAGCCCCCAGGAAGTGCCAGGCCAGTTACCACGCCGGTGAAAGACGGGTCAGGGCGCCTTAACCCCTAGCCCCCACAACCAGGTGGATTACCCCTTTGGAGGGTCGGGAAGGTGGACCGTAGCAAGAGAGTGGGGCCATAGACTCAGAAACCTGTCTTGAAATCCCTCGACTAGTCAGTGCTGGGGCTAGGACCGAAAGGGTCTAAGAGCCAGGGGCTCACTGCGAGGGACACCCAGAGCTGAGGGCCTGGGGTTCTGGCTGGCCTGGAGGTGGGCCAGGGCTAATGTAGTCAAAGGTCCCAGGGGGTCCACACCCAGAAGGGGGAGCAGCTCATGGAGCTATGCAGCCGGGAATGAAGGCAGAATAGGCTGCCTGAGTGGAGGGATCCAGGTGGGGTTCAAACAGTAGGATTCTGGGGCCCAGAGTGGGGCTGGTGATGTTAGCAACAGAGGATGCCATCTGCGAGGCTTGGGCTGTGGTGTAGGGGAGGAACGGAGCTGCAGATAGCACCCCCTGGCATCGGGGCAAAAAATGGGCAGCCTCCTGCTTAATTAATAACAATTAATTAATTAACATCAAAGCATGGTGGGCGAGAAGGTGGGCTGTTGGCCCAGAAACAGGTGGGTGGGCCACAGGCAAATCGGCTCGGAGAAGGCCACCTTTTATACTAGGTATCTTGCGATGCTCTTAAAGTAACTTTCTCAAATAAACTATAAAATCCTCAGGACTTTAATGGCACCTATGCATGAGTAGTGAGGCTGCTTTGACATTCTGTAATTACAGCTCATCAGAGTAGCCTTGATTTTTATTGAGTCTGCTGGAGTGTGGTAATTGCCATGCTCCAGCAGACTCCAGTGTCTTGTGTATCAATGTCCCCATGCTTAAAAATGGCAGGGGTGCTTTTAACTAAAGCTTGTTGAACTAGTTTTAGTGAAAGCGTTCCTGCTGCTATTTTTAAGTGTGGGGATGCTGATACACGAGACACTCCAGGTGCTTTAATTAGAGCAGCTCTCTGAGCCTGTCTAATTTAAAGTGCCCCTCTTCTGCCCCCGCCTCCCAGAACATGTGTATAAATGCCCTAAATGCATACAGTCTTGAGAGAGGGCATTCGATGCACAAAAGCTCGTCCAATGCCTCTCCCAGCTATGGAGTTGGTCTAATAAAAGAAAGCACAAAAAATCCTTGCTTCTCATACACTTTCTGGACCATTATGGCTATAGTAATACTTCAATTCGACTCTAAATTCCTAATATTAAGACTATATAAGTTGCTGACTCCTGAGATTTGCTGAATTTGAGTATATCCAGTTATAGCATGTGCTAGGTAAAGTTTTCTTTACTGTTTCTGCAATAAATATTCTATATTTTTAAAGCAAAACTAAGTGACATATGTATGCATGTCACGCCTTAGAATTTGTAGTACATTTGTCTGGTGATCCGATCTCTGAATCTGAGTCCTAGTATTGGAACAGGAAAATACATCTCAGAAAACCAGTTGTGCTGCTAAAGGAAGAAAATAAAACAACAAAATAATATTATTGTGAAACAGTTATTTAAAGGTAAATGTCACTTCTGGCTCCAGATATTTACTGAAGGCAATCTTGTTAAAAGATTTTTAAATATAGAATAGTACAGTTTTAGAATGGACATTGAGAAAGTGGCCCTACATGAAAAAACACATCCTACTTTTATACTCATCAATTACTTATCAGATTCACAATCTCTAATTCTTGTCCTTCCTCTTCCTGCTTTATGTTATATCCTCATCTGTCTGCCAGATCCATTGGGTTGGGGGAAATTGTATAAGCCTCGTGGCAGTGAGCTGTTCCTCCTATGAGTTGTCTAAGTAAATTCAATCAAGGTGGCATAGGCTAGATCACTTGGCTATCTAAAATAACAAAAGTAAATTATGTAGCTTTTTAATTAACTAATTAAGTTGACTTTATCGTGCTGTATTTGAGGATGCTGCTGCAGGTTTGGTAAACAAGTACAAATGGTAAACCAAACCCTAAAGGGGAACACGAGGCCTTTTGCTTAGCAGGAAGCCCCTTAATGTCCCAACTGATCCTGGAGGATGTCAATATAATATGGATGGTTCTGCAGTAGGCCTGCTCCCTTTCTTGCCTACTCCCTGCCCCTTACTTGCTCAGGATGTATGGTGTATTGGTATATTAACTCTGTTTAACCCTCTGTTTGACTTCTGCATTCTATGGATGAATTTGGGCATGGTTTTCGTTTTGATCTCCCTAGTGCAGTTCCTTATTGAACTGGGGAGCCTTTGCTTCAGTGAAGTGACATGTGGAGAGATAAAATCTACACCTGTGGGGAAGTGGGTGTGTGTGGAGAAGCTGGTACTTTGCAGATGTTTTGTGGGCACTCTTACTTAGGTTGGGTGGGTTTTTCTGCTTTTGAATTTGATTAGTGCTTTGGGTGTGGACTCTAGCCAAGCCTTCGAATCTCTGCTGGGCTCTTTGCCCATTCAATGCTGGATTCGGGATTTAGCTCAATAACGTTAAATGGTACTGATTTTGAAATTCAATTTTACAAATGCCAGAGAGATTGCACTTTATAAAATGAACACCTGCAGCTTGAGTAGCACTTAAAAAGGAAAAAAAAAATACGAGATATAAAATTGACCAGGGATTTCAGAATGGCTTTTTTGACCATGGAATCAGAAGGCATAAGCTGACCTAAAACAGTCAAGTGCGGCTTTATCAAAGACTCTGAAGTTCTTTTTAAAAAAAAACCAAACAAAAAATTGAAACTGTTATTTGGCTAACAAGGTGGGTATTTATCAGATCATTCAGTGATCTGAATAATGTATATTCTAGGAATGTAAAAGTTACATTGTGGATGTCTCTACATCTGCGATTAATGTGTACAAATAAACTCCGGGTCTTATTGTGCCAGAGTTTATTCACGTAGAACATGTGTAGCCCGGTCAGAGCAGCCTGGGCTGGCAGGGGCACCAGGGTGCTTCAGTGCAGGGTTAGGTGGCAGGTATGGCTACCATACCTGCCTTGATGGTAATGCACACCTGTTATCTACAGTCTAACAATAATTTCTTTTAAAGCTCTTGTATGAGTATACTTATACTATTACAATGATGTTTTGTGTGATACACTGTAACCTCATAAATCCGGCATGCTCAGGACTGAGCACCTGCTGGAAATGTGAAAGTTCTGGTTTTTTGAAACCAGAGCGGCGGCTGGTCGGGGGGAGGGGAGGGTAGTGGTGGCTGGTTCCACAGGAGCAGCAGCACGCAGAGTGGCAGCGTGGGGCTGTGGATGATGGCAGTAGCTGCCACATGCAAGCTTCCCTGTCCACTGCTTGGGGACTGGCCACCGCTCCTCCCCAACGAAGTGTAGTTTTAAACAATGAAGGATTTTTGATAATTCCTGATTTTTGGTATATGGATTTATGAGGTTATATTGTATTGCATGGTCTTTTGGCTTTTAAAGATGAAAATAAGTTTATACACACGTACTGGAATCTCCCCACTGTTAGTGTTGTTGCAGTAATACTAAATTCTGCTGATCTTTCCCAAAGAACAGTATCACTGTATTCTTCTTTCCCAGTTAGTGCTACTGATAAAGCCCTGTATCAGGAGGTTTGGCTCCTTTTCTCAGCTTTGTTACTGACCTGCTGGGTGACCTTGGCCAAATCCCCCTCATCTCGTAGCTCAATTTGCTGCTTTGTATAATGGGCTTTGAATACTGAACTTTACCTGAACTGCTGTCATATCTAGCAATTAAAAGTAGTAGCTAGTAGAATTCCTTTTTGGTTTCTGTATTAGCATATGCTGAGGATCTCATGGAAATTAATTAATTCACTTTGCTTTCTAGTTTTTAATGCACATTTTATTTTCACACACCTTGTGTGCATAGACAAATAAAATAGTTTGCCAGTTCTATCTTTAGGTAAAGAGAATAAGGTTACTCTCATGCAGCGTTCCCCATTTGTTGATGAGCATACTCCATTTAAATGTGGAGCTTTGGGACTGAAGTGAAACTATCCGCTTATCTGGAGTATGCACTTTTATCTAAATTTAGTGTAAATGGGGCTCATTAAGTTCATGACATTTAGTGCTGTGTATTAGCAGCCCTGAAACCACTACTAGTCTTGAAAATGCAGGGAGATGGTCAGCTTCAGGGCTCTTAATACCACAGAACTAGCAGTGCTGTGCACTTAAGGGCCACTGCTTACTGCCCCTATCAGTTTGCAGTCTTGAAACAGACTGGCATCACACATTTTCAAGGCTACTAATAGCTTTTTTCAGGGCTGAGGGGAGCTAGTCAGTTTGTGGGCTAGTTAGCTTTCAGTTCCTTTGGTTTTCTTCATAGTCCCTGAGCCGACTAGTTCCTTCCTTTCGGCTTCTAGCAGTCTGTTTTTAGGCTGCTGCTTAGAAGGCTTAAGAGAGCTACCATGAAACTGGTTCTCATTTTCGACTTCCGATAGCAGCCCATTGATGTATGATTCCCTTTCACTTGTTCTGATGCAATTAAACAGAACACCAGTTAATTTCCAAAGTTGATAGTGAGGCTGAAAGCTGCTACAGCCTTTAAACAATTTCTGAATTTAGCCTATATGCAGATAGCCAGGGCTTGTTACAATGTAAGCAGTCAGCAGCATGTTGGCACTGGCGATTGTGTTAAGCAGTTAAGTGAATTATGCATTTATCTGGTACACACATATAAGTGGAGTACATTGTAATTCTTGTCTGTTTCCACATATTCCCTGTACTGTCAGAAACGTGTTAGACTTCTGTTTCATCTGTTAAACAGGCAGACAGACCATCTGGCTCAGTGGTGCCTAACTGGCTGCTTCCTGGAGATCTCTCTGGTCATTTGTCAGTCTCCATGGACATTACACATCATGGTGAACAGCCAGCTTTACAGGGAGTGGTTCTTTTTGCAGATCAATGCTTAGCTTTTAATAGTGAGGATCTAAATGCTTTGTTCAACGCAGACATGCTGGTTAAGAGTAAGGAGCACAGATTCTTCTGTCAGCCTTGGTCAGGCTGGCCCTAAGACTTCTACATGCTAGCATTGCCGGTGTAGCAGAACACTTTATGGGAACATCATAACTGGCATCATAGCATGTGAAAACTAGTTAAGGACCCTTTATGAAGTTCTTTTACATTCTGTTTGTTGGTGCCTTTGGACTAGTCAATAAAATCTCTGTTGCAACTTTACAGCCCCCTACTGGAACATATCCTGGAATATGCAATTCAGCATTGCAATGGCAGGCCTCACCTAAGTCTTTTATCTCAAGTGGGAAAACAACGTTTAACTTTAATAAATGGGGCAAAATTATGGTAAACATATTCATCTCTTCCAATTCTTTTGTGAACGGTTAGATACCACAGCTGTGCCAGTAGCAGATTGATGTTTCTTGCATTTGAGAAGTATTCAATCTCTCCTCTTCAGGAAACTTAATGAAAGTAGGCCTTTGCCCCCTGTGAACCCCACACTTTTCTCAACTTAAGTCAGGTTTTTCTTTAGCATTTGTTCCTCTTTCCCTTTTGCTCACTAGCTTTTCATCAACATTTTACTTTGGACTCTCAACATCACTAGGCCTTTCATTTCAGAATGACAGCCACTACTTCTTTCTGGAAAGCATGGGGTCTATCTTTCTATATTTAAAAAGTCTTTACTCAAACAAATACTTCTTTTAGACTGGTCTCTAAGACTTGGAGGATATTTTCCTGAAAAGGTTAGAAAGGAAATTTTCTCATACCTCAGCTTGGCAAAACATATTTGATTTGTTTCTTCAGACTCCCTTTTCTCAAATACTTGGAAAAAAAAGTATTTAGGGGGAAGCGGACAGGGGATGGAAGATTCTTTCTGAGATGAAATCTGCAGTTATTTCCTGCTTCATCAGTGTCTCTAGCGGTTGGCCTGGAGCTAGGAATAAAGCAAATGGGCCATCAGAGCTTAACTCTAGGGCAGCGAGTCTTAACTAGGGTGCTGTGGTGTCCTGGGGTACCATGAGGGCAGTGTTTCCCAACCTTTTCCAGCCCAAGACACTTACGTTAATAAAATTTTTCTGTGGCACACCTGTTAAGGCATTCCCCATCCTCATACCTATTGTAGCTCATTGCCATGGCAAAATTCTGCGGCACACCTGTTCATTTCTGACGGCACACTTTTGTTCCACGGCACACTGGTTGGGAAACACCGTTCTAGGGTACCGTAGGGTGCTGTGCAATATTAGTACTGTTACATGTGCAAACACGTATCCATGATTCACAAAAATTCACAAACCCCAGAAATTTCAAACTGGAACCCAGTGTCAAAACATTTCACATTTTATGGTCTTTCTGAGTTCTTTGCAACAGAAGAATTGCCCTGTTGTTTTTCTGTAGTCAAAAACATGAGTCAAAGTGAAGAGCTGTATTTTCTGAGGGGTGCCTTTGATCTGGTAGGAGGTTACTTGAGCTGAGAACCACTGCTCTGTAGTTTTTTGCTGCCCCACGCCAATTGAAATCCCTTTCCATCCCTTCATCCCTCATTGTGAAGGCATTTCTAGAAAACTGTGGTGTACCCATGTGATGGACCTGACTGTTTCTAGATTACCAGAATTTCTTCATCTGTTTGTCTTTCAAGACTTCAGATATGGCTTCTGGATCTTCTTGTGTTATGCATGTTGGAAACATGCCTCTTGGAAGTTACAGATAAAAATACAGCATGTTTTACCACTCACTTTATATGTAATTCAGGAAACCAGGAACAAACTGGCAGAAGTTAAAGGAAAGCCATGTCAAAGTACTTGCTGTTATCCTCCTGACAATTGTCCCATTGAGGACTGTCAAAGTGTGACAGTTTCTCAAGTGTGAATTTTTATCAAGTCTTCAGCCTTAATTTCAAGATTTCTCCTTATAAAAGGAACTATAACCTTCTACCCAGTTATGAGTCCAACTTGAGGGAGTTTTAATTTCAGAAAATTGCCAAGAGTATTTGCATTGCCACTATTTAGTGCACATCAGTCCAACTGTTTAGTTCTGATTTGATATCTGAGGATCAAAGTAAAAAGGTTACTTTCTTCCTTAACTTCTGTAATTTTGCATGCAATTTTCTAATACTTCAATACAGTCTTGTTGGGATTACTGTGCTTTTCTTTCATGTTTGCTCTCTGAAAGAGCAATAAAAGTAGATTTTAAAGGTCAGGTTTTTTTTAAACTACATTTTTAATGAATTCAATCCCGGAATGATGACTAAAAATCTGATTCAAAATCATATTTTAGTGATATCTCTTTATTAAGCAGATAAAACAATTTTTAGAAGATAAAGAATTTCCTAACTCTAAAATGTCAGCTGCAGGATGTCAACAGGAAGTTCATTGTACCAGAAAAGCTACTCCTTGTTGTTAGATAGTAGTTGTTTTTGTGTTTTCTTTTATTTCCTTTCTTAAGTAAACACTGATTTAGTCTGTGCTGATGATTTGGCTTGTAGTTGGGGATGGAGGAAGTGAATTGCATTGGGCATTCAGGAGAGGAGTTGGGAGAAACTTGGGAGGTGGAGACAAATAGGAAATGTATCTTACAGTTCTACCAGGGGTTGTCTCTTTTCAGCAGGAACAAAACTTGGAGAGATGGAGTGCTTGTTTTCAGTATGCATCGTATCACAATGGTTAAATAAATCTTTCAGGTGGATTTCAGGATGCCCAGTTGAAGATTGCAGGGTAGTCTGTACTCTATTCATTTTATTACTGAAGGATGTCCAGGAGTGCTGCCTTGTGGCACAGGAGTTGTCTGTTGATGGCCATTAGTCAGAATAGTCACTGACACAGCAGCAGAGTCCCACCCTCCCAAATACAAGATATGAACAAACTGCTTTCGTAAATATGTGCAAAGAAAAAAAGCCCCTTTCTGGAGTAATGAAAGACTAGGTTTTCTTTGTTTTGGATTTAATATTTTCTGCTGTGGGAGAAATAGCATGGCAGTCATTAATGTCAGCCAAATATTATAGTTACAACATTCATCTTGGGCAAAGATTTAAAAAAAAAACAAACAAACCATAGTGCTTGAGTTGTACTTACTGAAAATAGACGAGACCTTTGTTAATAAACACATGCATGAGGTGATTCACCTTTTGGCAACTAGCTTGATCACCCGTCCCTGAATATTTGAAGACGTATTCTTTCTCTTGGTGGGTAATGAATATATACATGCATTTTAATCTTGTATTAATAGGGGTTTGTATGTAAATCCTCAGAGTCTGAGTGGATCTTGGGAGCATGCTCCTCTACCACTTTCTTTACTTACTTACACTTGGCCCAGGTAGGTGTATACAGCAGCAACATTCTTAGTCGATTTCCACTCACCCTTTGTACAGGGATTGGGGATATTGGAGACCAGAATTCTATTCTAGTTAGTTGGCGAAAATGCCACTGTATATTTAAGCTATATGAAAAATGTTAAGGGTTCCTTTACTTAAAAAAAACAAAAAAACCACAGTCTGCATTGAGGGGCAAGGACGTGCCACATTTTCACACACAGTTTTAAACAAAACCCAACAAGAAACAAAAACTTATAAATATATAGTTTTTTATACAAAATATGTCTAATGCACAAAGGAAGAAAATGTCTTAAGTGGAAGGTTCTTTCACAAAACAGTATAGCTGTGTGTGCTGACTAGTATGGCTGTGATTTAAGGGCATGTCGTAGTTTCCATTAGATACCCCTGCTTTCAGAGATTTTGCAACTTGGTAGTAAAATTGCAGGGCAAAACAGTTTAGTCATATTTCAGCCCAATAATGTGCTAAGGGGAAAATTTAAAGTTGGTGCTCTACTACTTACTGCAGCTCATAAACTTTGTTTCGGGAGAAGCTGTGGTCAACCTTAGCTTTCCTCCTATTCCCCAGATACCTAGTTCTGACAGCTTTCTTGGTATTGGTAAAACCTTAAGCTTTCTGGGTGTATGTTGTTTTTGCTCTAGAGTAAGTCATGAATGATGATAATACTTCAGTGTAATTTCTGGGATGTCCCTGATTCATTTGGGGGCTGAGGAAGTAAAGGAAGCTGTCCATTGTAATTTATCCATTATAATCCTTAATATCACTTTTATGTGGGTATAGTCAAGAAGTCATTGCAAACATTGCATGAAAGAAGAAAAAGATGCAGGTCGATTAGAAGTATTTTGGGGATGCTCAAAGCTCTTGACAGTATCAGACAATAAATACAGTGCGACTTCAAAGGTGGTTATGTGAATTGTTTAAATGTTTAGAAGTTATTCCACATTAAAATAAACAAACAAACCTGGTTTGATGCAGTGCTAGTACAACACAGAATTTTATTACTTGTTTTATAATGAATTTGGGAAAGTTTGACCACAGTGGAGTGAGTGACAGTTTTGTTGACTTAAGTAGAGCCAAAACTTTATTCTCTACCTTCCGGCACTAAGTGTCACCAGGAAGGAGATTCTATTTGAGTTTGTTTCTGGTACTAATAAAAGTTGGTGGCAAATCTATATATATTTATTTTTTTATCAATGTTTCAGCTTTGGTTTGCCAAACAACTTTGGAGAGTTGGGTACCCAATTCCCTTAGTTTCCTCAAGCGTTTTCTGAGAGTGTGCATGTTGAAACAAACCCTGAAATTTTAAAGAAAGAATTAAGTGATTCAGTGTGAAAATGTCACACACTGTAAGATGGGGGGAAAAGGCTTTCAGGTTTTTCTACCAAACAGCTTGATAGAACAATCTAATGTATTTGAATAACAGATCAGCTTATGCACTGAAGCAACCTGTTTTTTATCTCATGATATTGCTTCCCTTTTTCTAGTAACTCTTGTATAAGCAGTATTGTTATCTTAGGCCTGGTTTGTATGAATCCATTAAAAAACCCAGCGAGTATAATTGGATGAAAAATTGCGTGCGCATATGGGTGAGTAAAAGAAAACGCTTGCCTACCTTCCCTCTTAGGGCTTTCTAGCAGATCACTGAAGTAGCTGAGTACCCTCTGAATAAAATCAGTGGGAATATTAATATTCTGATGAGAATATGATATTTCTCCCTTCAGACAGTAGAAAATGGTCTGGTTCAATTTAGAACAGAATTTAATACTGCATAAATCCTAGACTGTCTCCACCTTTTATAAAAACCTAATGTTTTCCTCCTGGTTTTAATATTCTCTTGCACAACAGTTGATTACTTGCATAAGAGATGGATGTAATTGTATGTGCAATGCTGCATATTTGTCTTTAAATCTAAACTGGAATAATAGTTTTTAAGTGGATGCTCAAGTGGATTTTTGATTAGAACAAATATGCAGCTCTTGTTTACACTGGAAAGCTTCCAATAGATTCCTATTAGAACTGGTACCTGCCAACATTTCTTACATATTTCAAAATACCTGCATATGTAAATACCTTCTCTCTCCTGTTTGTTACTTTCTCCTGATTCCAGCAGTCTGACCCCAGGGACTTGTAACCAGTAACTACAGATATTTTGAGCTGAAGCAGTAGCAACTTTATTTCAGGTGAGCCTGGAAAATTAAAGGCTCAAACTTCAATTTGTGAAACCATGCAAGTATGTGCTGATATTCATCCCTATTGAGTAACATTTAAGTGTGTGCTGAAGTTCTTACCATTGGAGTATGGTTGTGCTCTTCTTGAATTGGGGTCATGATGTTCAGTTAGTCACAAATTATCTTTCATGGTTGAAATAATGACAAATTGACACCTTTACTCAGACTACGGAAATGCTTGGTAAGCTCTTCAGTTTTCCTTTGTATGATGTCCGGGAACTTAAACTTGTATCCTCTGGCACACGTTACATTTAGCGTATGATTAACACATTAATTATGCCATAATGCACTGACTGTTTAAGGCACCATGAAATGGCAAACCATCTGTAAAAATGTTTCACACTAAATTTTGTATTTACTGATATGTGGAACATTTTTATGGCTGGTTCGTATGGCACCTTAAATCAACATCCACACATTGGAGCTGTCTAGGACTGATGCTCAACAATCGGCTGATTGTCAGACTCAGCCTTGGATAGCTCTGGGTCTTCAGCTAGGTCCCAAGCTGCCTTGTGGGCCCTGGGTAGGGAGAGCTGAAGGGCTTCCTCTTTCCAGGGAGTTTAAACCCTGTGTCTGGCAGCCCTTTTTGGGACCAGGAGCCTCCAATTTCCCATTGCCCCCCACCTACCACTAGGCCTGGTGCATCTGTTGACAGTTGCATAATTAGGATCTGTTCCTGTTCTCAACAGTCCAGCATCATGCCATGCATGTGTAGCATGGCAGGACTTGTGATTATTGGGATTGAGGATCAGATCCCATTACACAATAATTTTTAACGTGTGTTTGTGTGCCAGCAGCCTTTTATTTATTTATACCAAACAAACCCATGGCGTATGGGTCACACTAGTTCTGGTAAATGCTAATTGAAAATAAGTTAGTCCATCTAGACTAACTTTCAGCACAATGTAAGTTGAAATACTTGAAAAATACATAGTGCTCCCTGATATTTCAGATGCATTATCTGCATAGATGTTGTATGAATGTTTATGTGAAAAAAAAAATCAAGTTGTCTTATGAAAACTTTTTTGTGCTCTGTTGAATTGGATTGTTTCCTGTGGCACTCAGCAACATTCTGTGGTTCAGTGCTGGGATGAAGATGTGAAACTTTGGCTCAGCTCTTTTCTTTCTGCTTTTTTCCTTTAGGGTAATAGTTCTCATCCTCTTCGGACTTGTCGCACCCCCTTCGTAACTGTTATGTATTTAGTGGCATGCCAATTCAGAAACTGATCTTGCTTGTTTTTTGGCAATGGTAAAATAATAGAGCAAGTCTTGTTGCAAAGAACTCAGACCACAACTGAGTTGCAAAGAACTCAGATTGCTTTTGACATGATGGATTCCTATTTTGAATCTCTGGGTCTATTTTGTGAAGCATGTGTAGGCGTTTGCATGTTTAAATGCTATTATTGTGTGGCAAACCATGGTACCCAAGGGTGCTACTGCGCTCTCTTTGAGAGACCTTGCTTTATGGACAGTATGTCTTCTAGGGCACAGGGACTGCTCTTAATGCCTGGACTTTGCACAGCTGTGTGAAAGAAGAGGGAAAGCTTTGTGCATGCCTTGCTCTTCTAGCAAGGAGGACTGCAAGATAATCTGTAAGGCTAGGGACAGAAATTACGTATTAACAATCAAAAAACAGTTCAGATCTGTAACACAACAGAAGTTCAGTACATATAAACTGCTTTCAAAATGGACAAAACCAAGTTTAAGATTAAACCTGCATTATGTAGCATCAGACATAACTGATTTAAGGTAAGTTGGTTTATTGAACTTTTGTCCCTTCCAAATTCAAGTTAACTCAGAGTCCTCCAGCATCCCGGGATGTTTTGCACCTCTTGCAAACCCCTCTGCCCCCTTGCAGGGTGTGCAGGCTAGCTTCTGACCTGTGCCACTGCAGACATGTGGCTGCATTTCCAGAATAAAAGGTAAAAGTTTGTTCACTTGCTTATCGGTTCAGTTTGTGCAGTTTAGGCCAACTTGTGAAGATTGAATTGATCCAGCCTCAGGCTTTTTGACTGCCTGTACTTGGCCATAATGTGGTCCAGACTGTTTAAGATTTGCAGTATTTAGGCAGCACAGGACCTGTCTGTGCTGTATCTGGGTTATGGGACTGCTGCTGCCTCAGTTGTCAGCAGAACCCCATAGCAGAGACACGGTGGTAGAAGTCCACTTCTATTGACACAACAGCATTCAGATGGAAGGTTTTGTCAGTAGACTAATCTTAACTAGAGAGTATGAATGTAACATTGGCAAAACTCTGTACTGTAGGGAGGGCTTGAGTTTCTAGGGGCCTGAGGATATGGATTACTTGAGCCATTTGATTCGGTCTCTGGCTTCTGAAAGAACTGCCTTCTACAACCTGCTCTTTCACAGCCCTCCCCATCGACTCAAACCTCAAAATTCTCTTTAAGAAAATGGTACTGGTGCATCTTGGTGTATTTTTAAAACTGCAGGAGAGATCTAGTTGTCAGTAGGCCAGATATCTCTTATTTAGTTCACTGTTTTATCTGGTGACTTACACTGGTTTCTTTTAATTCTTTACACAAATCAAGGATTTTTTTTTTAAATTAATATATTCAGGCAGTATAAATTATGCAGAAAATATTGGGTTTGTCATAAAGTCATAGAAGAAGGGCACTGAAGAGCAAGAGGCAAATGAAGCTAGTAACAGCATATTACCCCATCTTCTGCAAGAAATGCATTAACAGAGTACTCGGCACACAAATGGCCAAATGCCCTTTTTTAGTATGTCATGGGTAAATCATGTGATAAATGAAGTTACTGTTTGTTGTCTGCTGTTTGTGGAAGAATGCGCAGACTTTTTTAGAAATCAGGCAAACATTCTTCATGTATCAACTGTCTAAATATAAAAATACAGTAAATCTTCCTCCTTTTCCTCTGTCATTACCAGAGTTGTGTATACAGTTATTACAGAGTTGTATGTTTCAATATAGGCAAAATTCCTATTTAACTTTTGTATACATTGTGCTGCCTCGTTTCCCCTGTGGACATTCCTACAGACTAGAGGCTGAACAAACCCCTTCAGATTTTCTGTGGTAATAGCACCATGGGTGTTGGGTAAAATATTTAAGATGGGAGAATTTAGTATTCCTTTTTGGGTGTAACAGAGCTTGGTATCCCAATCTTTCCCTAACTCCTTCTCCAGTGGTTTTTTGGGAGAACATTTAACAGCATGCTACATGCTGCTTGTAACTTTTGGTGGCTTTAACAATACTGTTACCTACTAAGTCATATGTGCTGAACATCTTCTCGGTATTGAGAAACTGTGCATGTATTAGGTCTCTTCCAGATGTTATCTTTCAAGCTTGAGAGTTGATTGGCATTCCATCATGCATACATGGGCAAGATTTTGGTGGGTTTTCATGGCTGCTCCAATACATCCATCATCTGCAAGGACAAAGGCCTCTGTTCTTCATGATCTTGTAGGTAAATTAATGTTGTAATAGTTGTCTTCACTGCAGTTCTTCAAGGAGATAGGAGACCTGCTGTTTTTACTGCAAAATAGTTAGGTGTGCTCAGCAGTACAGCGTTTGCCTCTTGCATACCTTCTCTGAGTATGCAATAAAATAATAGTGCCTTATCTCCATTAGGATTTTAAAGTGGGATAACTAATGTAGATTAACTTGCACTAAAAACTAACTTTAGCAGCCAAAATAGCCTTGTACTGTGACTGTCTTTTTAACACTAAACCTCAAATGCTGTCACATTCTCACTGACCTTGTGGCTGTCAATAAGAGTCAGATTACTTCTCTCCTCTCAATCTATGAGCATGTTGCTCTTGCAATCTGTTTGTTAGGCATTAATCACTCTTTGTTTTCTTAGGAAATCTTTAAATGATAAATACTGTAATTAGTAATCTATTAGTATAGCAAGCTGTACACTTGCTTACGTTCTTTGAAGACCTGTGGGCTTTGGAGTTTGTCACCTATATTTGAAATCATTTCCAAACAGTGTGATGGCCAGATATATATGGAAGATTTGAGGGTGTTGGAGTTTAGGGAGGTGTTTACACAGAGTACAATGTGGGTCCTTTTAAACTGTTGAGACCTGTCTGGGATTTGGGGACTAATCTATGCCCTGGCTCCAGCTGAATGAAGAGAATAATCCTCTATACTAAAACCATGCTGACAGAGTTGGCAGAGGTTTGTCAGATGGACATTATCGGTCGGGTTTGTAGAGAGTGTGTTTTTTAAGGTGCATCTGTCATGAACAAGACTTCACATGCAACTCCTCAGAAAGGATAAACTGTCCTTTTTTTAAAAAAAAATGTGATATTTTTTTTTCAAATGCATATTCCAGGGTATTCATCGTGAATCAGTGTTTCTTACCTACATAAACTTCTGGACTATGTTTTATATGGATGATCTTTTCTTCATAAAAGATGTATACAACTTCAACCATGTTTAATTTTCTAGTGCTGTTTTTATTTCCACTGCTGTAATACCCTCCTTGAAGTGTGAAAACTTTTTTTTTTCCTGTTTTGACATTTTTATTCCCTCCATTTACCAAACATGCAATTACAGAAGACTGCATCATGAAACTTGCTCCCTCCCTGCCTTTGATGCTGGTGTCACCAAATCTAGTAATCTCCAGTATGAGAGAGGGCACGCGTGGCTGAAGATTGGAGATGAGCAAAGCCACAGACTGTTTTTTAGGGGGAGTGGTAAAATCTGAAATGCCATCACTTAGTTCGTGTCTTAAATGTTAATCACCAAGTGTTAGTAGTATGGTTTTGTGTTTACTTTTAAATGCATAGTATGTAACTGGTTGGTTGTTTCCTTTGAGGGGAAAAAAATACTGTTTATAAAAGGTATTTGGTATTTAATTTTTTTTTCCCCACCAGTTTTTGGCAGTCAGAAAGTAAGGTCTAAATTTGACTATCATTACACTGCTTTATGGCATTCCATTCATAATGCGTTGGATCTGGGTGGGGGCAGTACCAGGCCTCTAGGACTTGATTCCAGCAGGCAGGAGGTGGCAGTACTAGGACCCACGGCCCAATCCAGCCCGCAGACTGGCTCTTCACCACTCATCTCAGTTATCTGTCCTCCAGGGCCAAAAGTTTGAGCACCGCTGAGTTAGTGTAACGCACTGCAGAATAATTGCTTCGCATTCATTGCCTGTTGCTGCATGTAATAGTGGGTTTACACTCCTGAAAGAGTTCTGACTTTATAGAGAGGGGAAAAGGTAGAAAAATCAAATGAAGAAAACTGTTCTCTGTACTCTTAATAGTATTTAGGGAAATAGATGTCATGTGTTCAGTCTGTTTAGTGAAATCAGAACACTGTTTTCTCACTGCTGGTAAACAAAAATTCAATGAAGGAACTTAAAGGAAAATGTAAAATAAACTTCTGAAATACAAAGGGTTTTTTTCTTTTTTTTCTTTTCCTTCTCTTTTTTTCTCTTTATTCTATTTTATACTTTGAAGTTGTAAAGTGCTGTCTAAGGGCTGAATACAATTAAAAAAAAAATTCCAGATTCTGACACACACAAAACTAACAAATACTGCCTTCACTACAAACAGATCAAGATGCAACAGGTCAGGAATACAGGTTAATTTCTTGGCTTAGCTCATATTTACCCTAGTGTGCTTAGTGTTTCCTGACTAGCAGTTGAATGCCTAGGTGGTTTATTAGCTATCAGGAAATCCCCTCCACAAATGATATTTTTAAGTGCAGTGGAAAATAAGATACAGTATTTTGTTTATCAAACTCAGTATCTTGTTGAAAACTTATTAGGCAAGACTCTGCCCTTGTTGGTTTGAGCTGAGTAGCTTGAGCTGTAATGAAATGCCTAGAAGAACCCTCTAGGCATAGGGAAGGTTAGGGCTAGAACAGGGGCGGGCAATTATTTTGGGTGGAGAGTTTTGGCAGGCTATTGAGGGCTGCATGACAGGCAGCCAGGGGCCGATAAATATTAATTTTCTAAATGTTTAGGGGCCCCGCGAGCTGGATAGAATGGCCTGGCAGGCTGCATCTGGCCCGTGGGCTGCATTTTGCCCACCCCTGGGCACCAAAAAGGACCAATATTGGCTGCTACACTGCGGCATGTGTTCAAGGGCTGGCTGCTGCTCTACCAGCTACCACTCACACCACCATTAACAATAATAATAGTACCAGTGCTACAACTATTAATGCTGCTTCAGCTACTACTAATTATAGTAATCTCCAGAGGCTCCAACCAAGCTCAAGACTGGATTGTGGTAAATGCCATTAGAAACGGTCTCTGTCCAAACCAGCAGTGTGAAACGTTTGGCCTGTGGGCAGTATCTGGCCAGCAGGCCACCTAGAGGATCCAGGAATTTGGGGTGATACTTGCTGTTGAAATCAAGGGTATAGATTCCCACTGAGGACATGTTTTGGTGGCAGTAGCTGAGTGACAGCTGCATTAAGCCCCATAACTTCCCGATGAGGCTTGCCGTACAGCTGCTACCACTTGCTCTGCTGCGAGCGGTGGGTCTGGATCCAAGGGTATGGATCTGGTCTGGTAGGCCAGCCAGTTTGATACTTCTGGTCTAAACAGTTTTACAGCCTAAAAAAAGGATGAGAAGAAGAAAAATGGAGAGATGACATGCCTCACCTGAGTTGTCACAAGGCCCTCAGCAGCAGAAGAAGGACTAAAACAAGCATTTCTGGTGCATGTCCTCTAATCAGCAAACCATTTCAGTGAACTAAATGTCATGTATTCATTCTGCAGTCCTTGTCATTGATGAGAATGTGCCTATGAGAATACATGTCACACTATTTTCATAAGAAAGCGTAATGGAAGGCATCACAGTTAAGACTAATAGTTTTTATTGATGTCCACAACATATGCTTTTCATTGGAACCTGACACATTACTCACTTTCTGCCATCTTTTAATAAGGTAAAAAATTCAAAGGTTTTAGATTCTGATCACAAGATGAAATGGTAACCAATGATTATGAATATTCATTACATACTGCAACTAAGAAGCAGTTTTTGAAAACAGAAGTAGTATTAATACTAAAAGCATGGTGCATTCATATTCAATCCCATGGCACATGTGGAATCTATTTTCTAACAGCAAATATATCACACCTTTGTCTCACAGGCCTCAACTTGGCATCTCATGGCTTATATTCTTTGATACAACAGATGGAAAGAACCTGATCTGTTCCTCACCCTCAAAGTACCTAGTGGCCACCAGTAATACAATATAAGTGATGAACTAAATATATACTGTGAACTGAATATTACTGTTCCTTCCTTGCTTCTCCAATGGTTATCTGATGTCTTGAAGCATGATGTGTTTATATGGTAGTGCACCAACTGAAAATGATATTGTTGTAGAATTAGTCCATCTCTGGTTGTTAAAAACACCCATTTCTGCACTCTCTTTAACCACAGCTATCAAGTAGAATAGTTATAACAGTGGCTCAAACAGAAGTGGGGGGAAGGGAAAACCAGAACAAAACCCATAGTTGTGATGGGGGATGAATAATCTGAACATAAGTGTTTTTCCATTTTTGCAGGTGGCAGGAAGCAGTGTTATATTGATTATACAAAGATCTGTAATGGGTGTAAGATGATTCATATGACTATTTGTTTAAAACGCTTACCTGGATTTTATCATACCAGAGAATTCATTTTAATTCACAAGTTTTAAATTGAATGGGGGGAAAAAAAAAGTCTTCTGCTTTCCTTCATCTTTTATTTGGTAATGAGAGCTAGAATCTCTTGCATTTTTAGTAGGTGATCTAATTGGCTTGGTTTTAAGTTCCTGTTTCATATTAGTTTATTTGGAGAGAAACTACCTAGTGCTTCTTTCTAAGAGTTCATTATCCCCACAAAGAGTTTACTTTCACAAGTAGAGAAAGAAGCAAAACATAGTCCACTATTGGGTCAAACTGAAACAGCACCTCAATAAGATCATCCTGCACTTCCTGCTTACATACACAGTTAAACTTGTACTTCAGTATAACTCTTGTGGATACCCCAGTTTAGCAAAGCCTCTAAACCCATAGTGTAAGGTTTCTTTAAGTCTGCTAATCTAATAGGAAAGCAATGCTGACTGTCTTAATGCCGCTTGTATTATTTTATTTATAATCTGAAAAATACAGAATAACATGAAGTTTTAGGGGGACTTATCTTGGCTATCTTGTTAGAAACTATCTGGTATGACTGTAACCCCCCCCATGAAATTGCATACATTTCAGATGAGCTATTAGTGCCGTGGCAGGATTGACAAATGTTATATGTCCCACAACATCAGCTGTTGTGTGGCCAGCTGCTTTTTGTCACTCTACGTTTTTGCTGTGTGGGCTTAAAAAAAAAAAAAAAAAGACCAGTGTGCCAGAAAAAAATGGTGGAGCCATGAGGAAGCTTTTGTTCTTGAAAGAGCCTGGCAGCACTTGCTGGGCTCCAGCTGCCTCCTGCCTAGACATTGCCACAAGGGTGGCAACTGCTCATGGGGAAGTGTTTTATTGCTTGAGGTTAGAGAGCTTGCCTCTTGTAGTAGCTTTTTCGCACTCCAGCTAGGGGACTCAAAAATATGGCTGCCTGCAGTGCCTTTTTTTTTCATGGTACTACAAGTTTTATAGCACTCCTGATTTGTCTGCTCTTCTGGTATTTGTAGACTTGAGGCTAGACCCTTATTGGATATGAATCATGAAAGACAAGGTTCTTAATGTCTGTTTAAACATTTGAATATTCTGTGCATGCAGTACTCAGTCGAATATGGCAGCAGCATTTTTTATTTTTGTTTTTCTTAAAGCGTACTATATAGTACATGAAAGGACATAATAATGATTGGTGTAAAATTATGTCTGAAAATGACAAAGTAGAAGCAATAGAACTGATTGAGAATTGTAGATTGCTTTGTTTGACAAATTGCTACCAGGTATTATTCTTTTAAGAGCCAATTTACATTCTGCCTGCGACCTATGCACAGTGATCATTCTGTGACCAAAATGAAACTTTTGTATTTTTGTTTTATGCATTTGCATGCAGAACTTGTGTGGACATGTCACTGCTTAGAAATGTAACACTCAGATATTTGTAACGCAATTAGACATGCAAACCACGTCTCCAAAAAGATGTAATGGGGAAACTTAATGTATGTTTAAACCATTTTAATGAAAGATTTCAAGTGGATTTGAAATGTTTATATGTCTGAGCAAATGGGAAATGTTATGTACACTTGATTGCTACTCTATAACCTTTAACTCTAAGAATTACAGGAGAATGTGGTTTGAAAGGTGATTATTATTTCTGTGGGTTATTTGGCAACAGTTTGACTCTAATTTGGACTATGCTTTTGAGAAACATTATTGTGTTCTAGTCCATGGGGAAAAAAGAGGAGTTGTCACATTGCATTGTCATATATGTGTAGTCCCCTGGCTCCACCAAGCAAGAGAGGCACAAGAAGAATTTAGAAATAGATGCATCTCTGGAATGTAAAATCATGATTTTTAAATATTATTGAAAACTTGTAATAAGCTGCTCATGTCAAGCCTGCCAGAGCAGTCTGTTAACTTAGAAGTAGGTCTCTAGCACTCTTATATATTGATTTAAAAACATAGTAAATGTAGCCCAGATTCTATTTAAATTGCCCAAATAAGTGCATTCATAATGATGGGTTATGCCATTGCTGTATGCAACAGAGAAGGAATGGTAGTAAAATCTGTTTAAAGGAAAAATGTGGATATTGTTATAATAGGACTCAAGTAGCAGCTGCAATGTTGATGCCCCCTGAATAGAGGAAAGTAATCCCTGAAGTATAATAGTAAATACTACCTACTAAAGGTAAAAACAGAATTAATCGAGCTAACGTACGTGTGTGTGTGCGTGCACATTTGCTGGGCTGAAGGTGATTCGGTATATAAAGTTGTCAGAGTATTTTCACACACAATACTACTCAGTTGCATCTTGCATATAATTCTATCGATGTGTTTAGAGCATGCACAGTTACTGTGCATGGGTGTCTTCTGCATAATCGGAGTTGAGTGGCTTCTTTATGCTCAGTGGGGATAAGAGTTTCAGAGAATTTAAACCCTTCTACTCCACTCAGGCTCTGCAACCGTTTTTTTGCTCCAGGCTTCTGAATTGACCACATTTGCATAGATTTATACAGGGGAAATTTTCAGTTCCTGGTCCAAAGCACAGAGGGGCAGTAAGGATGTTCAGAGAGAAGTTTGCCAGAATGTTTTAGCATGAGAAAATGTTTCTTGCCAGTCTTGTTCTCAGAAATGGTCCAACTGCTTTGACTTAAGTTTTCCAGACCAATTTAGCCTGAGAGAGCAGGCCTGGTATAACCAAATGATTAAATTTTGGCAAAATGTGGGCTTGTCTACACAAGGAAGCCCAGGTGTGAATTAAACACAGTAGCCTTTCCATACTAACTGTCCACACAGATAATTTTACTCCGCACAAAAGGCCATTTCACAATTTAGCTTCTACTACTTTCAAAGTGTACTAAAAACACACAATTAGTGCAATATTATATAAGAGTGTTTAGACAGAGTTAGGGAGGTAAAAAGCTGCTGTACAGTACCTGTTCTCTTCTATAGTTCCATGAAAAAAAGCTCTTACAACCCCAATTTTGAATTGCTTACAATGGAGATTGTATGAGGCAACATTTAATAACTAGCTGTGCTTTATAGTACACTGGTAGTCTTTTAATTGTATAACAGTAGCAGCCTAATATCTTAGTACGGGTCAGGGTACTCTGCGCAAGGCACTTGGTATAAGAACATGTACAGTTAGGTAGACATGACATTTGCAGCAAAGAGCTTGTGATGAAAATATATACCTCAGTCATATAATTTGAAAGGTTTTATATTGCCTTTAGTGAGATACAGCTCTCTAATTAGCTGGGAGCATGTTAGCTATTTTTCCTGGTGAGGGTGTTAATTGAATAAATAATTTGAAACATTAAACAAATGAATATACAGAGACAAGAAAATTTAAACATTTATTTTAGTACATGCATAAGTAAAAAGCACTTGCCCCCAATCATCTGGCACCTTTGACAAACTACAGAATTATTTTTAAGACATGGCATTTGTTCTTTCCGGTAAACTGATATTGAATGAATGTCCTTCGGACAATATTCATTTTGGACAAGGATGTTTACATGCGAGGGAGAGAGAGTATTATTTAGGACCATTGTTTCTGCCCCTTTGGTGGTGTTGAGGAGAAAGATAGCACAATAGTAGTTGACTGTCTAAACAAAAACTGTTGAACGTAACTAGACAAACCAGCATCTAGCATGATTTCTCATTGAGATGCGTGTCAGCTTTCGTTATGTTAAATCATGTTTTCTGAGGACAGTTTAATAGTCGGCTCAATTAAAAGCTTCTGTGGTAAAATCAATAAATCTGTTAGCTCTTAGTGTATGTTGTTACCTATAAAGTAATGGGATTGACTCCCTTTTGCGAAGTATTGGTATTTAGACTTATAAATATGAATCAGTTATTTAACCAGTATGAATGGGTGGATTTGTGTTTCATGCTCTTTTTGTTTGTTTTCATTTAAAGCAGTTTTTATTAACTATTGGGTGTTTGTCACACCATCAAATGACTCCTTTGTAAATTGTTGCTTAATATAGTAAAGTACTAAATATATTTAGGTAAATCTTTGTGGTGTTTTACATAACTTTCTCTATGCTGTGTGTTTAGCTATCTAGAAGGTATGGTATATAAAGGTACAGTACATGTGTGTTTGTATATAAATGTACACATAGGTATGAAAGATATGGGGGAAACGATCCCTATAACTTGGCACTAATTTTTAAAAAATGGACAGAATGTATTACTTGCGAATAATAAGGTTTTTTTTTTCATCTGTGGAAAACATTATGTATATTAAAACTATTGTGTGTACGTATGCATATATTTTTCTTTTATATTTGCATTGTGAATTGCTTGCTTTCATGCCTTATTTCATCAGTGCTTCTAATCTGACTTGAGAGATTTCTATGCTGAGAGTGTACTCTAGTTTCCATAAGCATTCAGTGCTTGTGGTCTCTATGGGTACTAGGAATAATGGGGATTTCATTGATGGAGATGCTCGCCTGCTATACTGATTTAAGGATCCTAACTAACATCACCCAGGCAATCAGATGGGCATGACATTCTGCTTTGTGGACTGGATTACGAGTGGATGGCTAGAGGCAAAAGGTTTCACATATCATTACCTATTACTTTGGCCTACAAGGTCTGCCCACAAAATCGATTTAGCCAGTATCCAGAGCTTCTTGGTTATTTCTATGGCTATCTATTCATTAGCTCTGCAGTCAGTTTTGTTAGAAGCATATAGAGTTTGATTACTGTGGGAAATCAGAGTTTTTGCTAAGACCTCAACATTTGTCATTTTAAGCTGTTTTGCTTTATAAAGATTAATTTACATTTGGTAATTTATCTCATTGCTATTGTTTCTTTGAGATGGCAGTGAATAGATATTTTTCATCTCATGTGTGGTATTGTGGCAGTGAGGATTGATGACATAAATATCCTAGAGCAGGGGTGGTCAACCTGTGGTACATGTGCCACAGGTGACATAGGCAGCCTCTATGTGGCACCTAGCAGATGGTGGAAGGAGCAGGAAGCACAACTACGGGAAGGTTAGGGAGCAGGCAGCAAAGCAGCAGATTGGGCAGAAAGCAGAGCCACAGAACAGGCAGGGAAGGGAGTAGGAGTGGCACTTGGGGAAGGTGTAGGGCTAATTTGCAGCTCCCATTGCCCTAAATGAAAATTCAGGAATATCTCATTAGCAGAGATTTGGGTTTTCTGTTTCCCATGGAACAATGTGGATTTCCCCCTTTCAGGCTGGCAGAGTTCTAGCCTGCAAGGAGAGGCTTGGGGCTGGGGAAGTGTGTGTGTGTGTGTGGGGGGGGGGGGGGTGGTAAGGGAACGATCGGAGGCAGGGAGCGCTTTGTGCCTGTGCACACATGTGGCTGGTAGCACAGCCAGGCAGGCTTTTGGGAGCAGCCCTAGCAGCTGGGTAAACCTATATGATGGGACCCTTACTGCAACTTGTGACCATTGCTCCTTTATCTGTCGTCTGCCACCACTGAGAACAGTCTAGCTCCATCCCCTTTTGAACCCCACTTCAGGTAGTTGAAAGTTGCCTTTAAACCCCTCTCAGCCTTCTCTTCTCCAGACTAAATAAGACCGGTTCCCTCAACCTCTCCTCAGAGAAGTCTTGTGTCTCGGCCCTCTAACCATTTTCATTACCCTCTGCTGGAGTCTCTCCAGTTTGTCTACACTTTGTCTGTAGTGGGGGCCCAAAACTGGGCACAGTACTCCAGATGTGGCCTCTCCAATGCTGAATAGAGGGAGATAATCACTTCCCTCGATCTGCCAGTAACACTCCTACTAATGCAGCCCAGTATGTCATTTATCCTTCTTTGCAACAAGGGCACACTGCTGGCTTATATTCAGCGTACTGTCTGCTGTAACCCCCAGGTCCTTTTCTTCAGAACTGCTGCTTAGCTAGTCAGTCCTCAGTTTGTACCAGTGCATGGGATTGTTCCTATCCAAGGACTTTGCACTTGTCCTTATTGACTTGCGTGAGATTTTTTTTTTTTGGCCCAGTCCTCCAATTTGTCAAGGTCTTGCTGAATAGCCCTATCTACTATATCTACTACTCTTTCCCTCCCCCAGTTTGGTGTCATCTGCAAACTTGCTAAGGGTTCGCTATATCCCATTTTCCTGCTGAAAATGGGATGGGCTGACCCCTGGGGCATTGACCCTTTTGAGCCCAACAATTCAGTAACTTTCCTATCTACCTTTACAGTCCATTCATACAAGCTGTACTTCCTTCCCTTGCTTGCGAGAATGTTGTGGGAGACTGTATCAGAAACCATGCTAAAGACAAGGTGTATCATGTCTACTTCCCTCCCAGCATCCTCAGAGCCAGTCATCTCATCCTAAAAAGCAATCAGGTTGGTCAGGTATGACTTGCCCTTGGTGAATCCATGCTGACCTTTCTTAATCATGTTCTTCTCCAAGTGCTTAGAAATGCATTTCTTGAGGACTTGCTTCATTATTTTTCCAGGAACTGAGGTGAGGCTGACGGGTCTGTAGTTCCCTGGATCCTCCTTCTACCCTTTCTTAAAAATGGGCACTATATTCACCCTTTTCCAGTCATCCAGAATCTCTCCCAATTGCCACAAAGGTAATGGCCAGCAGCTATGCAGTCGCATCAGCCAACTCCCTCGGCACCTTTGGGTACATCCCATGGCCCCATGGACTTGTATATGTCTAGCTTCTCTAAGTAGTCCCCAGTGTGTTCTTTTGCCACTGACTGCACAGCTCCTCCCCGAACTGTGCTGCCAGGTGCAGTAGTCTGGGAGCTGACCTTGCCTGTGAAGCCTGACATGGAAAAAGCATTGACACTTCAGACTTTTCCCACATCCTCTGTCACCAGGTTGCCTCCCCCACTTAGTAAAGGATTCACACTTTCCCTGACCTTCCTTTTGTTGCTGACATACTTGTACAAACCCTTCTTTTTATTCTTCACATCCCTTACTCGCTGCAACTCTGATTGCGCTTTGGCCTTCCTGACTTTTTTTTTTCTCTGCAGGGCGAGCAATTCTTTTCTACTTCTTCCTAGTGTTTGTCTAAGTTTCCATTTCTTGTAAGCTTGTTTTTTGTGTTTTAGCTCACTGTATAATTGCCTGCTAAGCCAAGCTGACCTTCCTGTTCATTGTGATGTTGTGATCCTGTGTCTTCAGTGAGGTTTCTTTAAAGTACAACCAGCTCTCCCTTTCTCCCTTAACTTGGCTTCCCAGGGGATTCTACCTATCAGTTCCCTGAGTTATAGTCCTGGATTTGGATAAACGCTTTACATTGTATTTTTTTTCTTTATTCTATATCTCTCCCATGTCTCTGCTTCACGGAACTGTTCCTGCTCCCATTCTTGAATAATCTGCTCTAGAAGTCATGCTGATAGATGAACAGATAGGTTGGATTTTCATTTGCTCTTCTAGTCGCAAGGAAAAGAAGGACCATTAAGTGGGGGTGGTGGTAAATGAATTATAAAAGGAAAGGAAAAATGGAGTTATGAGTTGCCATGATGAGCAACTTTCTTTGTTTTCCTTAAGTAATCTTTTCCCAAATTTTGACTCTTCCCAACCCCTTCTATTAACTATTAGCAGCAGTAGTTCTTTAGTTGTTTAGGGGATGGTATGATGTTCTCAGCATTTGTCAGGAAAGCTGTGGCTAAAATAGATGGACTAGAACAGGGTGTCCAACCTTTTTGAATGTGGGGCTGGATCATGAATTTTTTTTTATCACCCAGTTGGCTGGCGAGCCATATTGAAAGACCTCACAGGAAGCGGCATCACATCACCTCCCGCCCCCCCCCCCCCCCCCCGAAACGAAAGTACAGTGTTTACTTTCGTTCCCTGTTGCAGCACCTCGAGCCTCAGAAAATGGCTTGGAGGGCCACATCGCGGGCCGTATGTTGTACAAGCCTGGACCAGAAGGAGTCTTTTATTCAGTGTGAGTTGTTCTTCCCTGCTACTGGCAAAGTCAAATTTTCAGGTTGCAAGAACAAAATTTGATGATTAAAAAACCATTTGGAGTTATAGTTTATACTGGCGGTGCTTTCCTTCTATGCACCCAGTGTATTTAATTGTTGGTTAAATCGCATAGTACCCCTCTGAGGGAGGTAAGCATTCTCATTGCCACTGTATAGATGAGGGACACAGGCCAGGTAACTTGTCCATGGGTTATGTATGAATCAGTGGCAAAGTTAAGCAGTAGACCCCAGTCTTTCTGACTCCCAAACCAATACCACAGTCTGTCAACTCTATTCCCTTCCATCATATGCTTTTAAAAGCAATTTGTATTTATCCCTGTATTTGGCAGCCAGGTCAGCTGTGGTTTAGAAAGGATGTGCTCGGGCCACACCAGTGAGAGCTGCATGGGCTACGTTAGAATGAGCCGCAGGCATCCTTTGGGCTATATTCATGTGTCTGTCGCCTCCTCACCCTCAGCTTTTGAGCTGCAGGCCTCCCCCACTGCACTATCACAATCCTGGGCCAAGGTCTGTATTGCCCTCCAGGGTGGGGACAAGAAGTAAAAGCTGGGGGAGCCTAGAGACCTCCAACTGCTGCTGTAGCTGGAGAGCAATAGCTACGTGGAAGCCCAGGAGCCACAAATTGGGGGCATCCCGAAGCCCCTAGACTCCCAGTTGGACAGCTATGCTCTCAAGTTTTAAATATGGATGACTTGTTAAGATTAGGGAGGTACGTCCCACATCCAATTTTCTACAGTTGCAGGGGTTGAGCTGTTGTTACTCGTTGGTTTTGTTGCCCCTCCCTCTCCCAATCTTCTGTCTATAGGAGGAAATGTTCTAGAGCAATATTTCCCAACCGGTGTGCCACGGCACAATGTTGGGGCGTCAGAAATGAACAGGTGTGCCGCAGAATTTTGCTGCAGCAATGAGCTACAATGAGCTCATGAGTATGGGGATGGGTAATGCCTTAACAGGTGTGCCGTGGAAAATTTTTGTTAATGTAAGTTGTGCCTTGGGCTGGAAAAGTTTGGGAAACACTGTTCTAGATGAGTAGAACAGGAAGAGCAAGAATGGCTTTAAATTGCAGGAAGTACTGGTATCTTGAGAAGCTTGGCTTTCTTAGGTCACACTTCTGCAGTTCTTATGTGCCTCTTCAGAGAATCTCCCAAGGTAATTTGTAGATAAATCCAATACAGTCACAGCTGTAGCCATTCTTACCGCTCTGGGAGTTCATGATTGATAGAATGGGCAATCTTGTCAGGAACAGACTGTTTCATTCTTGCAGAAGGCAAGCTAATAGAATAGGTATTGGAAAATAAAATGTACGTGGTTAGGGGGAGAAGAAACAGGCAGACATTAGATGCACAGTTAATTCTATTGGTATTTCTATGGTTTTCATTACCATAAAAATGAAATGGTTAGTTTCATGGTTAATTGAGCACCCCAAAAATAAATTAATGAAGGAAGCCCAGAGCAGCTCTGTTTGGTAAGAAAGTATTACTTTCCCATGAATTGGTACACCACATCTGGTATGATCTCAGAGTTCTATTGCAAGCTGAACCCATGGACCTGAAATGTTTTTATAGATAAATATAACTCATGGGGAAATGAGCTTTATATGTATACTTTAGATTATAAAGCCTTTATTTTGGGGGCTTTTAGATTTGGACAAAAATTTAACATTTCATCTGGCAAGTCCTCTTCACATTTGCATTTTTCTATCTCTGTTTTTATCTGTGCAGTTTTGCCAGCTAATAGAGCTGTCTTTCTATATGTATTCTAAATAAAAACCTAGTAAAGTGAATTATTTTTTCCTTAATAATAAACTGAGCTCCTTTTTTCCAGACATGACTTGCAAAGATATTTGTTGCCAATTCCATTTGATTAAAGGTATTCTAGATCTAATAGAATTTTATTCTGGTGGTTTTTCTTATTGAAGGCTGATTTAAGTTTTATTTTTGAACTTGAGCTGGCAACATGAGCTATCTTGTCATTTATTAGGACAGGCCTCTAAGTTTGTGAATTATTGCAAAACATGAGGCAGAGCTGTGACTTCGATCAAAAGACAGTGGATAGCATCCAAGCAGAACTATTTCAATAGAAATGAGGGGAATGTGCAAAAAAGTCAGGCAGATGATAATGTTTTCGTATTATCTATATAGATATAAGGATAGTTGACTGGACATAAATGTTAATCAAGACAGCTTTTAATATGAGGCTCAGTGATGAACTTGGAGGAAGTCCTGCAGACCTCTGTTTGCTTTGCTTGCTTACTTATATGTTGAGCCTATCTAATGATTCTGGTGGTGACTGTCTTCTCCTAGAAAATGGGACAGTTTCACCTGTCAATCTCAGAAGTATTTTGCTGCTCACCTAATATTTCAGATGGAGAAGCAGAGGCACAGACATACTAGTTTACCTGACCTTATCCACCAAATTGGTGGCAGTGGAACCCAGGAGCCTCCTAACTCCCAGTTCAGGGCTCTGTTCACTACTGTTTCCTAAGAAGTAAAAAATTCACTTGTGTGTAGTGTGTGAAATATCGACACATCCCCAACTTGCCTGTGTTATTGCTTGCCAGTCATGCTTAACTTTTTCCATTTTATGGAACCTGTAGAGTAGAACTTTGCTTTAAAAATCTATTACTTTCTAGGGCCACTGTAGTTACGCTTGAGATACTGTAACATGTCCTTTTTATTAAGCCCTGTTTTCACATGCTTATAACTGAATGGTGAAAATTCCTTCTGGTATGAAGTACGTGCAGACATCATTTGAGCCTGGGAATAAATATTTTAGCTAAATATGAAGAAAAAATTGGTTTGTGAAGAGCAGTTTGTGATCGGCATAACAGCAAACATTCTTAGCACTCTCCATTTCAGGCTCTATTCTCACAAATTGCTTTGTTTTAGACGATTGTTTCTGACAAGTAATTACTCCGTAATGTTGGCTAATTGCTTTGAATGCTTACAGATTTTTAAAATGTAAAAAATATGCCTGTCCTTATCTGTATAAATCAGCAGAGCTCCATTGACCATCTTGTCTGACCATTGACTTCAGAGTTGGCAGAACTCCTGCCTTTCCATATTTTTTATACATAGACACATCTGACTCGTATATAAACATCTCCCTCCGTCAACTCTGAATAGACGGATCTTCAAAGCGTATAAAAGTGCACCCTTTCACAGGGCATATGGCATTATACAAGAGTTTTCAGTGTTAGAAAACACTTAAAAAACACTGCACTGCACTCGGTCCTCGGGCCCGCACTGTTTAACATCTTCATCAGCAACTTGGACAAGTGGGTGGAAAGCACGCTGTCCAAGTTTGCTGATGACACTAAGATGTGGGGCGGGGTGGACGCACTTGAAGGGAGAGAGAGGCTGCAACTAGATTTAGACAGACTACAAAAGTGGGCAGACGAGAACAGCATGGGGTTCAACGTAGACAAATGCAGGGTGCTGCACCTTGGGAGAAGGAATCCACAGCATACATACAGGCTGGGGAGTTTCCATCTTGAAAGCACAGAGGTGGAAAGGGATCTCGGAGTCATTATTGACTCCTAGATGAACATGAGCCGCCAGTGCCAAGACCGCAGCCAGCAAGGCCAGCCATACCTTGTCATGCATCCAAAGATGCATCTCAAGCCAGTCCAGAGAGGTGATACTCCCCCTCTATGCGACTTTGGTCAGGCCGCAGTTGGAGTACTGCGTCCAGTACTGGGCACCGCACTTCAAAAGGGATGTGGCCAGCCTGGAGAGGGTTCAGAGGAGGGCTACCCGCTTGGTGAGAGGGCAGCAGGACAGGCCCTGTGAGGAGAGACTGAAAGACCTGAACCTGTTCAGCCTCAGCAAGAGGAGGCTGAGGGGGGACCTGAGCCCCCTCATCAAGGGGGATCAACAGCAAATAGGCAGAGCTCTTTTCTCTCCAGCACCACCTGGGGTGACAAGGAACAATGGTAATTAGCTGATGGAAAATAGGTTTAGGTTGGAGATCAGAAAGCAATATTTTACAGTTAAGGTGACCAAAATCTGGAACCAACTTCCCAGGGAGGTGGTCCTCGCCCCTACCTTGGGCATATTCAAGAGGAGCTTGGATGATCACCTGTCTGGGGTCTTGTGAACCCAGCATTCATTCCTGCCTGTGGCAGGGGGTCAGGCTAGATGATCTGTTCAGGTCCCTCCTGACCCTAGCTACTATGAAACTATGTACTACCTCTCCAGTGGCAGTCATATGTAGAAGCTGAAAATACTGTGCGACTCCAGGTGAGTTGTAGAAACCTAACTGGATTTTCAGATAAAAAGCTCTAATTGTAAATGCAATGAAAATCAGACTGACACAGGGGAGGATCTATACTAGGTATTCAATCGGCTCAGATGAAATGGGAAAAGAAGCAGCTGTTCAGCCTGTAAAATTAAGTTAATGCTGTTAATTAGTCATATTGTATATTCCTATTACCACAGTAACCATTCTTGTATTTAACATGAATGAAGTTCTTATTTATGTATGCCAGTGCAGTAAAAAGGTAGGATATACTCAAGCATCCTGGATTTCCCTTGTTCTGTGTTCTCTTCTCTTCACTTCACTCTTTCCTTGTGTGATGATAATTTTTTATATATCTTTTTTTTGTTTTTTTGTTTTTTTTAAGCTTGAAACTTTGGAAGAAAGGAATATCTAAATCTTCTCAGGATTGGTTCAAACAATCCAAGTGCATCTCCTCTGGTGTATCTTTTAAATAGTTTAATACCTGAATCTGAAATAACCTTAGTATTTGACTATTTGGAGTAATTAATGGATTTCATCCATACAACTGCCTCATGAAACGGGGGGATGTATTTAGGGAGAAAGAGACTTTCTAACTGTCACACCAAGAATGTGGCTGAGCTGGGCATTGATACCAGGGTCTAAAGAATCCAACTCCAGTGCCTTACTTAACAGGTCATATTTCTACCCAGTGTTTTATTAACACTAAAGAGTGCAGAAGGACCCACACTCACGCTTTGTAGTAGACCAAGCTGCTTGTGGTAAATACTCCACGGTGTCTTTCAGCCTATCATTCCCAGTTTTGTCTTCTCAGAGTAGAACAACACATTAACCCAGGATGAAATTCATCACCAGTGTAATATGTGGCAGGGTGCCTGGGGCAGCTGCCATGTGCAGGGGCTGTCAAGACATCTGGTTGTCTCTGCTATGGTGACTGTGCAGCTGTGGCTAAAGAAGATTTTTCACCATCACCCACATTGGCACCCGAGGTGGGTGCCCTTGTCACCCCACTCTAGTTGTGCTATTGGAATTCATGAAAGCATGTAGGCACTTTGTAGGTAGGTCTGGGAAAGGAAATGCACACCTCCAGCCTAGTACCAGGATGTCTGTGTGCCTACAGAGTAATTGTAGAGTCTGCATGCCAGTTGCTCAGGATACTGAAACCATCATTGCCACTGGCAGTCTCTTGATATGAGGACATCAGTCTTCCAGGAAGACTGAGGAAGTCATCAGTGAGTTTATAGAAGACTGAGGAAGCTGATTGCAGATCTATATACAGTGCATACCTAATCTGGACTCCTTTAAGAGACTTTTGGATGCTTATCTTGATGGGCTCCTTTGACCCTAGCTAACTTTCTGCCCCTAGGGAGAAGGGGTGGACTCGATCTTCCAGGTTCCTTCCAGCCCTAATGTCTATGAAATATATAATTGGTTATATAAGAGTGCATCTATAATGTGTTACCTGGTCTTTCAATTGGTATAGTCTCAGTGTGGCTACATGGGATGTCATAGAAAGCTTTCATAGAGTATTCAAAGGGTTTTGGACACTCCCTGCCAGGCACTTAAGAGAAATTCCATGTGCAACTCCTGTATAGGGCTGATGAGGCACAGAGGTCTGAAGCAGGTTTTCCAAATTAGGATGACTTTTTGGCCCATCAAGGAAAGGGAAAGGAGCACTCACGTTCTATGTTGTACTTCTTTATGCTCATTGGTAATCCATGCTCATCTAAACTGTACAGAGAAGAAGTTATCAGAATTTGTGTTTCTGATTCTAAAAACCTCTAGTGCTGTGAATAGTATCTGTTGAAGTAAGAAGTCATTATGGAGCGGAGCCTGTCTACCTCATTGGCACTCAGCCTTTTGGCCATGGAAGCCAGATAAGTGTCATGTGGCTGGTCCTCTAGCTGGACTGAGCCCCATGCATCAGGATCAGGCCCTGGACCCTGGCACCACTCAATCCCTGCCCAGTGTGCCAGAATTGAGCCCCAGGGGCCCAGCACCACCACTTCCTGCCAGGATTGGGCCAATAATAAGAACCTGTTGAGATTGTGATGGTGATGTAATGGCTGGAGTGCTGCTGCTGTCTGGTCATCCCAAGTTGAAATGGGGTAGTATAGCTGAGCACAATTTAGAGTAGCCCCTCAGTTGCGTACTGGAGGAAGGGAACCTGAGGATTGGAGTAGAATGTAGATCATTTAAAGACTTTGACTCTTCTTTCCCTTTTTGTGCCAAACACAGTTGAGAACATGCCCATGCAGTTGGCACTGGTTTTGGGAGGGATGTTCTACGATTTATACACATTCTTTGTGCAAGTTCATAGATTCACTGTGTTTGTTTTTTGTTTTTTCATTCAAATTGGCAAAAAAACTGAGGAGATATTTAAGTGGAAAATGTGTTTTATTTGTATTTGTTTATGCAAAAAAGAATTAAAACATTTGGGGTTTTGTTTTTTTTAATATGAAAAAAATTGTACCTGGCTCTAAATAAGAGATCTTACACTTTTTATAATTCCTTGTAATGCTGTCATTTTGGGTAAAATATTTTTATAACGCACAAAATTTATTAAGTTAGAACAGCATAAATCTGATCTACATCTTAATTTTTTTGGAACCATAAAGAAATGTCTCAATTTAGAAAATTGCTAGCCCTTGATTATGCAGTGATGGCAGTGAAAGACTTTCATCTGGATGCTTTTGTTTGAATGTGTCTTAGTGGTATACCTTCCCTTCAAAACTTACTGTTTTCTTTCTAATATTAGTTATGAGTCTTCATTTCCAAAGCCATTTACTATACATTCTTCTCTAGAATATTAAATGCATGTATCACTTTAAAAAAAAGCTTTTTTGGGTCTTTTGGGATTTTTTTTAATTTAATGAAACAAGACATCAGTGACTTAACACTGGTTAAATAGAGAGCTCATCAACTATGGTAATGTACCTTGTCAACTTGGCTTTTTAATTGCAATTAATCTATTTTGGCATCAAAATAGATCAAATTTCATAACAGAGTAGGGAATATTGCCCTATCTTATTAGGATAGGTTGCTTTCCATTCATGTTAGGAAAGCCCCTTTAATTACAGAATAATTTCCAAAACCAAAGCATCTAGCACATTGCTAGACACAATCCACATGGTGTCTTAGGGGGCAAGTAGAGAGTGCCTACATTCCTAATGAAATCAAGGAAGAGCAGTTTTGCTTGAAAGTGGTGTCTGACTCCTTGCCCAAACTTTGGTTGTACCTAAGTTGCTTGAGGGGTCTGTAGTGTAGTGTAGTGCAATATCTGCACTGATCTGTACTCTGTGAGGCACCTAATAACGTGCCTGTCAAAGCACATGAGTAGTCCCATTGAATGCTGTTGATTCTGTAGCTCTTCCCTTTGTGGTTAAGTCTTTACAGATGTGGGGGACAGACCTCGAAGGTGTGAAGGGCAGGAGGAGGAGGACTTGGCAATTGAAAAGGTCACCATGAGATGGCTGTTGTTTATACTGATTTTCAGGCCTGAGTTCTACAGAGGAAAAAATAAAGAACATACGGGTTTAATTAAAGAACAAAGGCTTTACCAAGGAGGATAGAGAAGAACAAATCCAGAGAATAAGGAACAGTTGGACATCCTAATTATAGACATCTGACTTTGCTACATTAATGGGAAGACTTCAGAAGAATTAACCCTACAGTCATTTTAGGATATGAGAGTGTATACTCATCAGGTTTTTTAATTACATAGATTTTTATTATAATGATAGTTATAATAGCTTTCTTGGTAGTAAAACCTCCTGCAATTCAGCTTACGTTATACAATCCTCTTCCAGTTTCTGAATATTCATTTCTTCTGACCAAATTTTTTTCCATATTTCTGTTTAATTCTAGTTAAAAATTTTCTTTTGGAAAAGCTGGGTAGTCGGGTTCACTCTCTGAGTTTAGTGATCAAGGAAAATCATATTCTTTCCATTTTGAAAAAGAGAGCATTTCTGTTCGCTTGGATAACTTGATCTGTTAAGACCTTAAGGTTGTCATGTGGCTAGAAAGACCTGATTTATGTCTGCTTTTCATAAAACAAAACAAAAAAACTACAAGCAGTTTCAAAATACTTGCACACAGTTGGTGAACACATTTTATTATGTTGTTAGTTAGTGACTGCCATGTCAAGGGAGTTTTTAAAAACATGTGATTACTTAATCTTTGTAGATACATGATTTTAAAAAAAAAATTACCTGAGGGCTATAATTTGGGAATGGACCATCTGGCCTTTCCAGAGTAGGATGCTTCTGCAATAAAGAAAAGGTGAAAAGAATCAAGAAAATAAAAATGCCATAGGCAGGATGGTTAGGATGTAGTATAGTGCCTGGTTAACTCTGTATTTCTGAAAACCTGTGTTGATATCTAATTTGTATTACAGATGAAAGTTTGTCTTCGGTAATTTGTCCATGTGCACAGTAATCAATTAACCAATATTCAGTACTTGTGCACTGATGAGGTGGGAATTTAAGAAGCAATCCTACAACATATAAAAGTTAAATTCAGGTTCTGACCTTAGATAAGAGACAAATCGTAAGGCATCAAAAGTGATTTAAAAAAAAGCCTATTCTGTTGCTGAATGAAAGTTGAGTTTTTCTTTCTGTAAAGTATAATTTGTTGATGGAATGTATGCATAGATACTAGGATGGAAATATTTTTAACACGTGAAAATACATAGTAAAACTTACTGTCTTGCCTGGAAATTGCATGGGAGGTTCTGTGTTTTCACTCCATTAGATCATGATTATATAAACACTAAAAATAAATGGGAAAATGAAAACTTATTTGCTAGTATTAAGATGTTCCACCGTTCTTTTGTTCCTGCAGGCGAAATCTTACAAAGCTGTCCCTTATCTTCAGCCATATGTTGGCAGAAATCAAAGCTATCTTTCCGAACGGCCAGTTCCAGGGTGACAACTTCCGTATCACAAAAGCAGATGCTGCTGAATTTTGGAAGAAATTTTTTGGAGACAAGTAAGTACTTGCACTGTTGCAACTGTTTGCACTGTTTTCAGGAATTTAAGTAATGGATGTAACATCACTATGCTAGAGATTACATAATGAATAGTAATCTTTAGCTTCATTTCTTTGTGGTAGTTTCAAGAGACTAAGTTTGTTTGGTTCATTATTTATACTCCCTTTTCCTATAGTTAGGATATGCTAAAAACCAAATTGTGTGACCAGGAGCATGAAAGGATATTCTGGATAACATTGCTTTTGGCATGGATATTAAGATAGTTGTGGTTGGGGTTTTTTGTTACTTTTGTTTTTAAATACGTTGTATGATGAACAGTTTTCTTTTCTGTGTTTCATGTGACAAGGACAACATGGTGGGCTGAATTAGGAAGTAGGCAAAGATTTCACAGAAAATATATTAGTTACCCTATCATGTTTTAAGTGTTGCTAAAAGTTCTAGAGCCAGTTTAAATTCTTTTGTAGTAGCTCAAGAAGATATTCCTGCCCCTTAGCAAATTTTTCAACTGAAAATGTAGTACTTGACATGTCCATAGAGTAATGTTTATCTTTATCACCTGTATTTAATATGTGCCACTTAAGAGGCGCATACTACAACTTGCATTGGTGCTTAGAGTCTAGCATTGCTATAAAACTGGGATAACCCAGGGGTTGGCAACGCCCAGCATGCATGCCAGAGTATATGGCACTCAAGGGCATTTTGCTCAACATGTCACAGCTGGCCCAGGCTCGGGGCAGCTGCCGCTGGCCACACAGCCTAGGCTGCATGTGGCAGGAAGGCTGCGAGCCCTGCTGCAGGCAGCTCAGGCTTCATGACTGGCAGCAGCTGCCTAGGTCCTGGACCAGCTGCAGCTGTGAGGCTGCAGACAGCTGCACTGGGCTCCTGAGTCCTGGCTGGATTCTGTGGTGGTAGTGGGTGTATGTACGTTTCTGGGCAGATAGCAGGGGAGGGGCCTGGGGTAGCGCAACTCCAGCCCTTCCTCCACTATGTGCCCAGAAATGTGCATACAACTGCTGCTGCCACTTCCATGGAGCCAGTGCCAGTGCTCAAGAGCCTGCCAGCCACCTGTTACAAGTAGTCAGAGCTCAGGCTGGCTGTGGTAGGCAGCCAGGAGGCTGCAAACAGCTGTACCAGGCTCTGGAGCCCTTGGCCAGGTTCCATAGTGGTGGCGGCCACATGTGCACCTCTGGGTGAACAGCGGGGGAGAGGCTGTGGTTGTGCTGCCCCGGGCAGCTAGAGGAAGGGACTGGCATGCTGCAAACAGTTGCACCAGGCTGTGGAGGACCGGCACCAGCTCTGTGCTGGTGGCAACTGCACACATGCGCCTCGGGACGCAGTGCAGGAAAGGGGCTGGGGCAGCGCAACCCTGGCTCCTCCCCCACTGTCTGCCTAGAAGCACACGTGCAGTTGCTGCCACCAGTGAGGATTAGGCCCTTCACAGCTTCCCTGCGGTCTCCCCCTGGCATGCCAAGTTGAGGTATGGATCAGGGTTGGGGTGTGTTTGGCATTCTGGCCAAAAGTGTTGCTGACCCCTGAAATAACCATTAATAAATGAAGATACCTTGCGGGTAGAGGTGAGCACTGGAAAGCATAGTGGAGACGACCAAGGTTTTAGGAAAACAGAATGCAAGGAGGAGGAGATGGGGTTTACCCTAGGCATAGGGGTTGGCATAGAAAGATGCCCAGAAGTATAGATCAGTAATTGACTGACTAAAAGGTAATACTACATGGAATACTATGAACCCAAAGGTTAGGTAGTAGTTGTGTTGTTTTTTTTAAATAACTATGTGTGCTATACAACTTGATCACTTTCATCATTAGCAACATTTATCACTACGCTCATAATTGCAGGTGTGGGAGGAGAGAAGAGATTAGTAGTCATAGAAGCCAAGAAGAAACCGTTATGATGATCTCTTCTGACCTCTTGCATGATGCAGATTGTAGAAATCACTTGGTGATATGTTACATCAAATCTTGTTAACTTCCAGATGAGCAAGAGCATTTCTTTCAAGGAGACCTACAGTTTTTATTTAGGATATTTCAAGCTATAATCTCTGCCCCTAAGTCAGGTAGTTGTTCCAGGGTCAGTCATTCTCACTTCTTTCCCATCTGAATTAATCTATTTTCAGCTACTGCGTGTTAGCTTTTGTTATGCTTTGAGTAATTTAAGCAGCCCTATGTTATCAAATTTTCTCCCAGTGTGGTACTTAAGGACCACAATAAAGTCATCACTTAACCTTACCTTTCAAGTGAACCTGTGCACATTCCATGTTGTTGCTCTTGACTCTGCTTGAAAGATCATTGAGAAAAATCAGCAAGAGGCTGGATAAAAACCTAGATTTTTTTAAAAGGAATTATGCTATTTAAAATCTGCTCTGTCACAGGAGACTCAATTAATTATTGTCAGTTACAAATAGCAAATTATAAACCTCAGTTTTTAAAATGCCCTTGTGTTTTCACCTTTTCCCTTCACTAACTTCTTCTTTGCCTTGCTCGGTCAATGGCCATCACCATTTTGATCCTTGGTCCCCTTACTCTTTTCTCTCTAGGCTCTGTCTTTGAATGGTTTTATCTGTCCTGGCTGCAACTTCCATTTGTGTGGTGGTTTACAGATCTCTGTCTCTGGAGGCTACTGGTTTTTTTTTATGGCCCCCTGTCATATTTTGACATGCTCCATCTTACCCACTCACTGTTCTGTTATGCTCGTCTGCATACGTGCTGCTGGTTTCCATGTACTCTATGTAGTGAGGTTAGTTATTTCCTCTTGTGCGAATGGCCCCCAGAGCTGTGTCAGGACCAGCATTGGGGGTTTTCAGGACAACCCAGCCCTTAGCGTTAGATTGCAGAGGATTCTAAAAAGCTTTAAAACCTTTTTTTTGATCTACTTCCCCCTTTATTTCTCTGAGATTGGAATAGGGCAACAATACATCTGTGCCATCATACATCTAAATGAGACTCTTAACTATATCTCTGTTCACTGCCTCATGCCCCTCCTCTCTTTTTTGGGGGGAGTTCTTCCTGAGCCATCTGTCAGACCTCTTGACTCTTCTTGCCTCTCTCTGGGTGAAGTGACATTTTCTGCTTGTCTTCTTTTCCTACCAGTCCTACTTCTCTAAAAAGCACAGCTTCGTCCATGTGGGTTTCTGGCATTTTTCTACCCAAGAAAGTTTAGTTTTGAATATTTAAACAAACAAATAACCCTCACAGGCGTTGACTTAACTGTGTTTGGTGAACCAGTGAATTTTACACAATGTATCTAGTTTAAATGGTAAATGTGTTGGGGCCTGAATGAGCTGTGCATGTTGTTTTGCATGGAGCCATGTGCATACAGCCCTCAGTCATTGCTTAGTATGCTGATTCTTTGAATAAGCTAAGGTCTACTCATGGTTAGCAACTCTTCCAAGCAGTGAAGAGTTAAGCTGTGCTTGGTGTTCCTGGCATTAGTGCAGGCTTGGTTAATTGCGTTTAAGTAAGTGTAAAGCATGTAACAGCATGAACGTCAAACAAACAGATGAGGAAAGTCAGGTTTTTTTTTGCCTTGCAGTTTAATCTGTTCATTAAATGAAACGCCTGAAGCCTTTTAAACATTAATTGTCTTTTAATCCATTGGGTAACACATGGAAGCATGCCTTTGGGTCTCATCTTTTTCAAATGTCTGATTTGACAAATTAGTCTGCAAATAGTTTTAGTATCCCTTTCCTAGAAATTGCACGTATTTCCACTTTTAGTGTATTGTAGGAGGTAAATCAAAATGATAAAATATCTAGTGTTCTTGCTGGTAAAGATGCTACTTTTCAAAGCTTCCAAACCTGGCTTCCTAAAATTTAAACCTCCTAGATCTTCATTATCATTGTATACAGATAGATATGTCTGCAGTACATATGAGGTTTCTACAGTAGAATTGTACTTAAACCTGAGATATTTGATTTCTTTATTTACAGTTGATCCTTTATGATTTTGCTGAATGTTATTACAAACTACATTTCCTGGTTTCTAAGGACAAATAAAAAGCAGAGACACTCCTACAGTCCCTCTTCCATCCTGATGTAATATCAGCAAAATATCACTTTTTCAGGCTTAATTTGAAATAATGGAAGCAACGTAGCAGTCCACAATCCATTTGGGTTTTATTCATCAGCCCAGTAAACTATGTCATGTTATTTTGCTAACTGCAGATATTTTTCAAAGATCTGATCCAGTTTGTGGGGTACATTAATAGATTGATAGATGTAGGGTTGGAAGGGACCTTGTAGATCTTCTAGTCCGACCCCCCTGTCTTGGGCAGGAGAGAGAACTGGGCTCAAATGACCCCAGCTAGGTAAACATCAAGCCGCCTCTTAAAGACCCCCCAAGGTAGGAGTGAGCACGGCTTCCCTTGGAAGTTGGTTTCAGATCCTAGCTGCCCTGACTGTGAAGTAGTGCTTTCTAATGTCTAGTCTAAACCTACTCTCTAGCAACTTATGGCCGTTATTCCTAGTTACTCCGGGAGGTGCTCAAGGGAACAAGGTCTCTCCCAATCCCTGCTGGTCCTCCCTAGTAAGTTTGTAGACGGTCACCAGGTCCCCCCTCAGCCTTCTCTTGCTAAGGCTGAATGGGTTAAAGTCCCATAGCCTCTCCTCGTAGGGCCTGCTCCTCTGTCCCCGGATCATGGGAGTGGCCCTCCTTTGGACCCTCTCAATGCTGTCCACATCCCTCCTGAAGTGTGGTGCCCAGAACTGGACATGATACTCCAGCTGCAGCTGACCAGTGTTGCATAGAGGGGGAGGATCACCTCCTTGGCCCTGCTTGTGATGCATCTGTGGATGCACAACAAGGTATGGTTAGCCCTACTGACCGTGCCCTCGCATTGTCGGCCCATGTTCATCTTGGAGTCAATAATGAATCCAAGATCTCTTTCTGCCACCGTGCTTTCGAGAAGGGAGTTCCCCAGCCTATACCTATGCTGCTAGTTCCTACCGCCTAAGTGCAGCACCCTGCACTTGTCAGTATTGAATCCCATCCTACTTTCATTTGCCCACCCCTATAACCTGTCCAGGTCCTGCTGTAATCTGTCCTTCCCTTCATCTGTCCTTCCCTTGCCCGCCTCACTCCAAATCTTGGTGTCATCTGCAAATTTAAACAGGGTGCTTTTCACCCCATTGTCCAAGTCACTAATAAAGAAATTGAACAGTGCGGGGCCCAAGGACCGAACCCTGGGGGACTCCACTGCTCACTTCCCTCCAGGTCAAATATGACTCGTCCACCACCACACTGAGTACAGCCCTTCAGCCAATTTGCAATCCATCTGACTCTGTCTCTCACCCCATTCTCATTAAAAAGCTAGGCGACTGTGGCATTGATGCCTACAATGTCAAAGGCCTTCCTGAAGTCCAGGAAGACTACATCCACCGCAGCACCTGCATCCAGTGATTTTGTGACCCGATCGTAGGAGGCATTCAGGTTGATCTGATGGGACCTGCCCCTAGTGAAACCATGCTGGTTGCCCTTGAGCATCATCCCTAATTTACTTTTCCTCTACTTCTAATCTTCTGACTAATCACCCAAAATTAATTAGAAACCTTTTATTTTCTTGCCCTGTAATGTACTAAGTGCTGTTGTTCAAGAACACATGCTTCTGTAATCATGCAATTTAGAACTGTTAAGCCCCTTATAACCACTGTACCATTATAACCATTCCACAAATTACCTTTTATGTGTCATAGGATGCACTTCTTTCAGAGTTTATACTCAGCCATGTACAGAGCCAGATGGTTTTGGATTGATTACTTTAAAAATAAAATAAGTAGCTAAAATAAATGGTTAGAAGGAACTTTATATAGTTATCTAACCACTCTTAGTTGTCACTTTCCCTTAGACACGGTAGCAGCAGCTATCAAGGAGAAAGACATGGTTTAAGAGATTTAGTCCAGGGGTTCCAACTCTGGTCCCGTGGGTCAGATCCAGCCTGAAGAGCTGTGTGCAGCCTGGTGAGCTGCAGAGAGAGATCCAGCCTGTAGCCTTAATTGCCACTCTGGGTTTGTGGGGTCAGGCTGCCAAGCCAGATCTAACTGCGCACTGACCCTGCACCATTCATTTCACCTGGGAGTTGGAAAGAATTGTAAGGCACAGAAGTCATGTGATGCAAATTAAAACAAATTCATGCAGAAACTCAGGGGGGTTTGATACTGTTAGAAGAATGGAGCAAGCAGGTCATTTTTGAAACAGTGTTTCGTATAAGTCTGAGGGGAGCAGTTGGAGGTCAAAAAAGCCAGGGAAGCATAAGATGTATGAATGAAGGATTGGGTCAGAATCTGGTACTGCAAGTCGGGGAGGGGTGGGGAAGGGGAGAGAGGGGAAACGGTTGGACCTTAGAGGCTTATAGAGGAAGTAATAGTGATAGTAGATGTAAGTAGTAATAAGTAATAGAAGTAAGAAGTAATATGTAATAGAGAACATAGTCAGTCATGATACCTCAGTGTCCAAGGTGGGACTGTGATTAAGGTCAGTTGAGATGTTCTCCAGATACAGGGTGTGCGGAAGGTTAGCTGTCAAGTATTATGTTTGCTAAGTTTAATGATACAAGAGGAGCTGTCGGGGAGATAGTCTGGGACACAGGACTGGATATGAGGAGATAAGGCTGCAAAAGGAGTATTGTGAATCATCTGTGCAGAGATGGTAGTTTAAGACAGGGATGGATGAATGAAATCTGAAATGGTTGACGGGTTGGAGTGTGCCAAAGGCAGAGCCACACAGAGAATGTTTGTATGCAGTTACTAGCAGAATAACAGGGGACAGGTTTACAAAAGCAGATCTAAGACAAGATTTCAAGGAGGAAAGTGGTAGTGATGGATGGAGTCAATGCCAGGACTCAAGACTGCAGCATTCAAATATGTGGTGGATGGTGAATTCTGAAGAAAACAGTTTTAGGAAAGTGAAAACATCTCCATCCCCAGTTTGTCATATTTATGGTGAAGCCAAGTCTAGTTAAATGTACAGCTAAACAGTAGTGCTAAATGGAACCATGAAATTGTAGGGCATGTAATCAGCAGTTACATTTATTTACAGATACTCTAGTAACCCCTAGTGGGTTGTAAATGTGCATATAAAACATAACCTGATAGCTTCTTCATTATCCATATTTTATCACTCAGTAGTTCTTGATGCTAATTTTTCCCAGTTCCACACTAATCTTTAATATTGCCTTACAGCTTTTTCTTAGTTTCTGTTGTGAGCAAAAATGTGGAGAATACCACAGGGAGCCATCCTGCACTGACAAGGAGAGCAGGCTAGATGACCTAACAGTTTTTTTTTCAGCCTTCTGATTTCTAGGCTACAGTGAAGTAATGCAGTGCTTTGTGACAGCTAAGAGATGAGAGTTGGGACATTCTCTATGTTACAAAATGAATTGGCACCAAGGTATCACTGCCACTGAGATGTTAAATTTTCTATAATTATGCCACTTACTTGTTTTGCTTCTAATTTTGTATTGTTAAAACTTCACAGAAAACCTGGAAGCTCTTTGGTTATTTCAGGCAAGACTGGGACATACCTTAGGTGTGAGGTCAGAGAGGAAAATGATGCCCAGGGTATGGTCCTGAGTAGCTGTGTTGTTCATAGGGATTTAAGAAAGGTAATAAGGGCTTGGTGAGAGAGATTAAAGGCTTTTTTAGCCATTTTTAGCTAAGGCAGAAAAACATTGAGAGGGGAGAGAAGTCTGAAGCAGAGAGTGATCTGCAAACTGCCTGCAGGAGATAACAGTTAAATTTTTGAGGGGATGAGATTTTCTTCTCTCTCCACCTCATTTTTGGACATTATTAGGAGTGCAGTGATAGTGAAATACTGTGAAATCTATCCAAAATTAGAATCACATTGGACCAGGAAAAAGTTCTGGCTTTTCTATCTATAACTGGGCCTTAAATTTCCTTTTTATTTCTGCATTAATTTCTAGCTTATATAGACGAAATGTACTTAATTCCCTATAAGGCATGATGTTCAAAATTTCTACTTGTCCCATGTTCTATTTTAGGTTTCACTGTATTGTAACTAGGCCTAACGTTTTGATGTCACCAGCATTTTTCATGAGGTGGATTCCTTAATTGTGCCTGTAATATTAAAATGAAGAACTTTTATTTTTACCACTTATTAAATAAGAGCCAGAACGCAACCTCTTCTCCCCTTCTTTCCCCTTACTTTGTATTGAAGTCATATCTTGGGCAGTATGTTTCCTCAGTTGAGGTAAGTGGAACAAGAAAAACTTCAGTTATATGAAGCTGAGTTTTGTAGGTGGCCAAGCTTGGGATCTGTGGTAGAATTTGCCCCCAAACCCTGATGAAGACAGGTGAAGGAAGTTGGAGCCATGAAAGTTGGAGCCATTTAAGAAGAGCTCCAGGGGTGGCCAACCTGCGGCTCCAGAGCCGCACGTGGTTCTTCAGAAGTTAATATGCGTCTCCTTGAATCTTTGCACAAGCACACAGTGACCAGCTTCCCTCATTTTCTCCCAAATGGAAGCTGGTCCCCGTGTCCTTGTGCAAAGATTCAAGGAGATGCATATTAACTTCTGAAGAACCGCATGTGGCTCCGGAGCCACAGGCTTGCCACCCCTAGATTGTGTAACCCTATAGATAGCTACGGCAGCTGATGATTGCATGTACAACTCGCGAAACCTTGTTTACTAATAAGGGCAAGGTGTGTAAGCTGCTGTGGGAAGAGAAGTCAGGAAATGCTGATGGGCTTTCTCCAAAGTTTTATGCCCTTTACCAAGGGATACATTCCTAGCCTATCTCCAGGGTTTCAGCTGCTGGAGGCCCCCACTCACCACTGCATTAGTTTTGGTGGCACTTTTGAGACGTGAGTTCCCCGTAATTGTTGTATGGACTGGAATGGTGTGAGATAGCAAAACTACGTTTTCCCCCTTGTGATGTTATTGTTCTCGGCTGCTTTGAATTGACTTGTGTAATGACAAGAACCTTTGCGATCTCATGATCTGCCATTAGTACAGGAGAGTCTGGAATGGTATTCTGAAGAAAGAAACTGTAACCCATGCTTAGTTGGAGCTTGTTTATTGTTTACTTGATTTTTCTTTTTTAATAAATAAATTTTGAGCAAAGCCATGTCCTTCAGTGGTACAAAATGTTGGCAATGAGTAAACTTCTAAGTTACGCATGTAAACATTTACTTCAGAAAAACTTGCAATCTCTGGCTTAGTGTGTAGAAAGAATTGCATGCAACTTTATCTGGCCAATTGCACGTAAACCATGTTGCTCAGAGGTACTGCATATTGAATACTTGTGCAGCAAATGGCTTATTTTCTGTCCAGCGATCTTTTTTTTCATTTAAAAAAATTTTTTTTTTTTCATAACTTGAGAATTCCAGCCTGTTCCAGGATATCCCCTGAGCAGAAAAAGAAGCTAAATGATTTGTGAATTACATGCTGAGTTCTAATCTTTTTGTTTCAAATGGTCTGGAGGAAACTTGGCTAGTGTTTAGAGCATGGTGTATGTGAGTGTGCTGATTAAGCTGACCCTTAAGATGCACCTACTTACTGTAGCTCCTTTTCCTAAGCGTGAGGTCAGTGTGTTTTAACCCAATGCCACCAATTTAACAGTACACTGATTGCTATTACCCTTGCAGAGAAATGGAAAGGCACAGTCTTCATTGGGAGTGTTTCCTTTCTGCAGGTATTTCAAATCAGAGGTAACTGTCAAGAGACCTCTACAGTGAGAGCAAAAAAAGTTAATGTGCATAAGTATTTTTCTGTGCACTGGGGATGAACACAAGCTTCCTGAGGCTTGAGAAAACAATGTAGTGGTGTTATTCTTTATATATGGACTTGCTCCAGCTTCAAATGAGCTGAAGGCAGTGCAAAGACACTGATTTACAATTAGTGAGAGTAGTTCTGTCTCTAATAAAAACCACAAAGCAAGAGGTCCATCAGCCTCCTTAGTTCAAGTTTACTTTTCGATCCACTTAACTTTGTCATTCCCTTTCTGTGCTTTCTCTCTAATGATTTTAATTATTTGTATGGCACTGTATTTGACATGTAATGCATCAGTGTTATGTTTGCATAATAAAACCATGCATCCTGAAATTAGTGGATCTTCCCAGGTAATGTAGAAGATAAATGATTGCCAATATTATGAACAGCACACTGTTGAAGTTTGGTGGCTACTATCTTCTGCTACTCAGAATATGAAATATTCCAAGAAAATTGCTTCAGTAGAAGTAGTGTACTTTGCATAGGCTGTGACAGCTTCCACGGCTACTATTAAGAGAGAGTGAGGCAGTGTTCTTAGTTAGCCTAATTCTACAGAAGACCCTAATATTATAAGACTGTCATATTGCTTTTTTTCTGATGAGCGCAGCAGAGGTAACTAACCTATCCCTTCTCAGACAAGTTTCCTCCGATCTGCCTAATGTCATCAGGCAGGTGCATAATACCTGCTAACATCCAGCACTGCGCATCATTAGAAGCATAATTCAACAAAAAAAAACACAAGGACAAAGAGCTTGGAAAATCTCTCTCTCTCTCTCCTTTTTAAGTCGTCTTTTTAAGACAACAAACAATCTTTCTATAAAATTATCTAGTAGGCATTACAAATATGGTATTCTTTAAAATAGTTCTGATCTCATTATAGGTTTGATCATTTCCTACACCAGCATCTAAAACATTTTCTCTAGTATTATTCTGCTTATTTAAATCTAATGATGATAAATCACCTGGGTGCCCTAACCCAATAACAAATACAAAAATTCCACTAGCAATGAAATAATTTGGACAGGTACTCATCTTGCCATCCAGTTCCTAAAAAAAAATCTCCCTTCTAGCTCTTCTGTCCTTGTGGGAAGCATATCTTCAGCCTTGATCCAAATAATGCGCTCTCAAACAGGATTCATTTGTATCATGTGAACCAAGTCCAGTGGAGGGCAGTGAAAGTGGTCAAGGGGGGGCTGAGGGAACTGGGCTTACTTAGTCTAGAGAAGAGAAGGCTGAAGAGGGATTTAATAGCAGCCTTCAACTACTTGAAGATGGGTTCAAAAGCGGATGGAGCTAGACTGTTCTCAGAGGTGGCAGATGACAGAACAAGGAGCAACGGTGTCAAGTTGCAGCAAGGGAAGTTTAGATTGGATATTAGGAAGAATTTTCTCACTAGGAAGGTAGTAAAATACTAGAACAGATTACCCGGAGAGGATGTAAACTCTCCATGCTTGGAGGTTTTTAAGACCCAGCTAGACAAAGCCTTGGCTGGGATCATCTAGTTGAGGATGGTCCTGCTTTGAGCATAGGGCTGGACTAGATAATCTCGTAAGGCCTCTTCCAACCCTAATTTTCTATGATTCTGAATTGCCATATTTGGGCTATTTGAACCAAGGGAAGAAGTTTGAATGTCCTGGTCTACCCACTCTCTGCCTCCTACCCATCCTTTTCCCTTGAACCACTGATTTTACTCTTGACCTAGCAACTCTATAATACAAAGGCTACAACTTGTGTTTGTCATCCTCAAGTGTGGCAGTGTAGTGTGCCAGGAAAGGAGACAGGCCTAAAATAATCCTAAATCATTTAGGACTAAAATCTGCGTCATGCCATAGTGTGAAGTAGAAATGAGTGTTCACTGGCAATCAACTGTCAGAGGCAGTTGAGCCTTAAACAGATGAGAAAAGGCCTGATCCAAAGCTCTCTGAAATTAATGGGAAGACTTTTTTGAAAGAACCTATCTTTTGGCTGTCATAAAAGGCTGTCAAGCTTTATTCCATTAGTTTATATCGCTACATGTTGTTTGTCAGGAACATTTGGTGCAAGCCGGTAGAATTCTAATATTATAAAAACTGTGTCTGTCTGTCACGCTTTATTCACACACTGATTGGCTGTCTCAGCAGAAGACCTTTAGGTTTCAAAATTATAGAAATTAAGTAGGTACTCATAACTTGAATTCATGGTGAATTTGGTGTGCATGGTTTCTATACCACAGGTTGACATTAGAGAACAAAGTTTGGAACCCTAAGTCAGGGCACATTTTGTTCTTTCTTTATCATAACCGAAATTTGATGAGCATTCTTTCTTTAAATGGCATCTGATGTGGTAAGTCTCTTCAGTTTTTTGTGGTTTCCTGTTTTTCAAACTCAGATGAAAGTATCTGTTAAAATCTATTAAGCTTCATCACATTTTATCATTTTTGATTTTTCTCAATGTAAACCTCAGTGACGCATACATTTCCATATCCAAAATCATTTATGAAACAGGAGAAGTCCAATTAAATGTTTTCCCTGCAGTAGAAATGTGGGATCAGGCCTTTAATTATGCTTTCAGCTTGTTTTGTTTGTTCGTATTTTTGTTTTTGTTAAGGTGTAAATTGTTAAGTACTTATCGTCTGTGGAGCAGTCGGATATACCTAGCCTTTTCTAACACAACTCTGAGTTACTTTATTATTGTTATTAATTATTATTAATAATATTTTGGTATTGGTGGTGGTGTTTTATCTTTATAAAGAGGGTAGTAGAAAAAATAACTGGGGAATAAAAATGTTTTGTTTCTTGTAAAGTTAGATTGTATGAAGAGCAAAAGCCTGTGAGGAATATATTGAACATAATAACAAAAGCATACCTGCTTTTTAAAGGTCCTGTAGGCAAATATAGGTACTGTTTGTCATTTAAAATGTATAAAGTAGCCCATCCTCTACTGTCATTGGCATTGTGGTCCGTTAGTTTCAAGGAAAATTTACAGGGTTTTAGTGTCTTGTCCAGTTGAGATTAGTAAACTTTACATCCTTTGTGAGAAGAGAAAGCAGCTGCTATTGACATGCAGTTTGCCATGGGTTGTAAAGGATTCAACACCATCTTCAAATGATTGGCCATGGATGAACTCTGAAATGTATGTGTTAGCACAAGAACCAACAGATTTTTGTCCACAGATGCAGAAGGATATGAAGAACAACTTAGGTCAGCACAATGTGGCACTTAGAGGGAATGGGCACCTATACACGTGATGGAGTTCTGCTCCGATGTGTGCCAATTAGCATGCATCGAAGCAGGCTCAATTGAGCCTGCTGGAGCATGCTAATTGGCACACTCCAGCAGCCTCCACATCACATGTATTCAGTGTCCCTACATTTCAGAATGGTGGGGGGGGTGCTTTAACTGAAGCTTGTTAAATGAGCTCTAGTTAAAGTGCCCCTGCTGGGCACTTTTTCATAGTTTCATAGTGCTTAGGGTCGGAAGGGGCCTAAACAGATCATCAGGTCTGACCCCCTGCCCTGGGCAGGAATGGGTGCCACAGTCGTATCACCCCAGCCAAATATCTGTCCAGCCTCCTTTTGAAGAGCCCCAAGGTAGGAGGGAGTACCACCTCACTTGGGAGCCCATTCCAGAGCCTGGCAGCCCTAACTGTAAAGTAATGTCTCCTGATGTCCAGCCTGAACCTTCTCTAACAATTTGTGGCCATTATTCCTAGTAACCCCAGGTGGTGCCCAGGGGAACAGAGCCTCCCTCAATTCCCACTGGTCCCCCCGGTGAGTTTGTAAACGGCCACCAAATCCCCTCTCAGCCTTCTCTTGTGGAGGCTGAATAGGTTCAGGCCTTTTAGCCTCTTTTCGTAGGGCCTGCCCCACTGCCCCTTGACCATGTGAGTGGCTCTCCTCTGGACCCTCTCAATGCTGGTCACATCCCTCTTGAAGTGGTGGTGCCCAGAACTGGACGTAGTCCTCCAACTGTGCCCTGACCAATGCTGCATAGAGGGTTAGGGCCACCTCCTTGGACCTGCTTGTGATGCATCTGTAGATGCACAACAAGGTGCGGTTAACCTTACTGACTGCTTCCTTGCATTGGCGGCTAATGTTCATCCTGGAGTCAGCAATGACTCCAAGATCCCTTTCTGCCACCATGTTGACAAGGAGGGAGTTCCCCAGCCTATAGGTGTGTGCTGGTTCCTTCTCCCTAGATGCAGCACCTTGCACTTGTCTGCGGTGAATTCCATCCTGTTCTCACCTGCCCACCTCTGCAACCTGTTTAGATCTAGCTGGATTCTGTCCCTCCCCTCCAGCATATGCCCACCTTGCCTTGCAACTTCGTGTCGTCCACAAATTTTGACAGCGTGTATTCCACACCCACATCCAGATCGCTGATAAAAACGTTGAACAGTACAGGCCCCAGGACCAAGCCCTGGGGGACTCCACTGCCCACAGCCCTCCAGGTCTAAAACGACTTGTCCATCACCACTCCCTGGGTGCAACCATCTAGCCAGTTTGCCACCCATCTGACTATGCAGGCATCAATGCCACAGTCACCTAGTTTTTTAAGAGAATGTGGTGGGAAACTGTGTCAAAGGCCTTCTTAAAGTCCAGGAAGATGACATCCACTCCAACACCCTTGTCCAGGGACTTTGTGACCTGATCATAAAAAGAAACTGGGTTAGTCAGTCAGGACCTGCCCTCAATGAACCCATGTTGGTTGCCTCTGAGCATTACCTCCCCTGCTAGGCCCTTGCAGATGTGCTCTTTGATAATTTTCTCAAAGGTATTCCCAAGGACCGAGGTAAGACTGACTGGCCTATAATTGCCGGGGTCCTCCTTTCTCCCCTGTTAGTAAATGGGGACCACGTTGGCCCTTTTCCAATCCTCTGGTACCTAGCCAGTGCCCCATGAGTCCTCATAAAGCCATGCCAAGGGCCCTGCTACAGAGCTATTTTGAAGTGCGGGAAGCTGAATGCACATGATACTGCAGGCTTTTTAATTAGAGCGGTTCTCAGAGCTGCTCTAATTTAAAGGGCCTCTACCTCTGGAGCATAGCGCATGTATAGACACCCAATAAGTTTATCATCTTTGCATCTTGAGCTGCCCTTTCTACTACTGCTACTGGCATCAGAGGTAGAAAATTATCTGTCAGTCTGGTCCAGAGATGCCTGTGAACAAAAGCAGGGGGTGGGTTGTAAGTGGCAGAAGGTCAAGGAAGGGTGCAGACATAAGTGGCTTGCTTACTGGCCCCTGGCTGCGGATGCTGTTTCCTCGCATGTTAGATCCCTCCCTTAAATGCTCAGGGAAGCTGTCTCTGGTCAGGAAAAAGGGTATAATCACTGAATAAAGTCTCAAACATTGCCTCAAAATTAGTAGCAAAGCTGAATTCATGAAAGCATAGTTCGATGTAAAACCTACATTCTTAATATATATGCAACTGTATATGTATTACAAATACATACACAAATATACAGCCCCATAGCTACCATCCTGCAATTTTTTCTTTGTCTACTACTGGCATCAATTTCCTAACAAATTTTTGTTTTTCTCCAAATTGGTTTTGGTTAGAAGGGTATATAGTCTGTAAAGTAGGCAGACAATCACCAAGGCAATATACACTCTCTTTTATAGTGGTTCTTTACATTTTTAGACTCAAGACACCCCTTGTTAGATTCAAGGCACTTGTCAGAAAATGCCAGCTTAGTTTTCATATGCTTTTTTACTACAGAAAAATAACAGAGCAATTCTTCTGTTACGAGGAACTTGGAGCACAACAGGTCAGAACGTATTTAGCAATGCTCTGGGTCCTTATTTGAAACCTCTGGGTTCAGCTTGTGAAGTGTTAGCGCACCTAACAGTGTTAACTTTTCATGGTAGCATGTAGCACTCTTGAAGAGGTTCTCAAGGCATCCTAGGGAGCTGTGGTACCTTGGTTGAGAATCACTGCTGTGGCAGTTGGACGGAGAGGTTCTATACTTCCTTGGTCAGCGGTATTTATAGTGGCTCTTGTCAGAGGGTTGATTAGTCTATATGAAAAGAACTGGTACAGAGAACCTTAATTAAAACAGAATTGGGCAAGGGTGGAGGTGGGTGGGGAGGACAAGGCAATAGACACTTAAATAGCACACTTGTCAATCTGAGCAGAGATGTCAGTGTCCACTGAAGACTGATGTTTGGTTGCTTTCAGCCACAGATATCATTCCTTCAAAATCCAGGTTTGGGTTGTTGTGGGGTTGTTCAATGTGACTGTATTATAGCTAAATTTGGGATTTCATTCCTTCATAAACGTTTCCATCTTCTTTCCCTAGCATAGTTTTCACTTAAAATTGCCCATTGTGGGAGATTAAATTGGCTTGAATATTTAACATCCTAAAATAAATGAGACAGTTTGTTTAACAGCATCATTTTAATGGAAAGCAAGATGTACTGGCATTTGTTGGAATCCTTTCAGAAAATTAAAGTTTTTAGTTTTTGCAATGATATCAAATATAATTATGTTAATTTCAAGCTTGAATTACGCTGCCTATATAAGATGATGTTTTAAATGTGAGATTTTTCTAAAAAAAAATTTCCCCCTCTCAGAACTATAGTGCCATGGAAAGTGTTCAGGCAGTGCCTTCATGAGGTTCATCAGATAAGCTCTGGTTTGGAAGCAATGGCTCTGAAGTCTACCATTGACTTGACCTGCAATGATTACATTTCAGTTTTTGAATTTGATATCTTCACTAGACTATTTCAGGTAAGATTTTAAAATATTCCACATTTATAAAAGACTTTAAATTTATGAGTCTGTTCCCCAGGAGGTCAACCAAATCCAGGTAGTTGAAAAATCATGAGCAACTTGAACATGCATGGAAGGAAATACACGTGTGTGGGCATCATGGCCCAGAGTTTGAAAAACTACTCTGATGAAACAATGTGTGTGTAACTAATGCACGTAGTTACCATGTCATTGGTGTGACAGTTCAGTATTTTTTTTCCCCAGATGCATCTCTCGAAATAGAGGTTCCAAATATTTTAAAAGTATGTGTTACACTTTAGAGTTTCTTGATATGTGTGTTTGAATACAATGTATATCTTTGTGTGTACACATACACATGTGCATGCACACAGCATTGCATATAAATTATTCTATGTTAAATACAGACCTGATTCTTTTACTTTTGAAGTTTAATGAAATTTTGTCTTTGGGAGAAATGGAAAGAGGTGGTTACAGCCTCTTAGTAGCTGTAGAATTACTGAGTTATTGTGGAAGTTTGAGATGCATTTTTTTTTTTTTTTTGTACCTGGGCTTACATGCCTTTTATCAGAGCATGCCCATTCCATGTTATAATACCTAAACGGGGAAACCATTTAAATTCTGGAGCTGTATTTGTATTTGTTCTTGTAGATTATTAAGATTCTTCACTTTGGTTTCTCCATGGTGGATAAGAAATTATTTCCCAGAAATGATTATCTTGTCATTTACTTGGGCATTAACTATCTTTTCCTTTTTCTAAAATATACATTGACAAAATGTGACGTTTGCATAATGTGTTATCAGAAATTTGCTTAAAAGGTAAAATTTAATTCTAAATTTATTTTGATTTTTTTTTGTCTACACACTCAGAATGTATCATCATGTACATGTTTGGTATTTTAGTTTAGTTTTTACTGAAATTATGGACATTTACAAAATTGGATCAAAGGTGAGTTGTGGAGGTGGTTAGTTTATATTGTACACAGGAGTTGGGTCTCTGATCTTTTCTTGTTTTATCTTCTAGAAAAAGTCATATCTCTGCCAAGTTTTTAAGTTCTGAATTTGATTCCCCCCTCTGTTTAATTGAAGCCTTAAAAATTATTCACTGTGGGGTTTTTTTAATGTGAACTCGCCAAGTTGTAGAATGTCAAAGCAAAGCCTTTTTACTTTCTCATAGAGATAACTAAATGAATAATTGACTAACAGTTATTTTATGCATTTCTTAAACAGTATTTATTTGCAAAAACTAAAAGGATATGCAGCCAGTTTAAGTGTCAACATTTTACTCAGATCTCTCACTTGTATGGTTTTGCATCTCCTGAGGAATTTCATTTCTGTATGGAGTTTGAGTTAACAAAACACTTAATGGCTGAATATAATCAAAACAGCTGAGTTTTACCTGATTTGGATCAACTTCTTTTGTAAACCAAGAATTTTTTTCTTTTCAGCAGATAATTCTCTTGAAAATTTTGAAACGGGCTATGGGCATGCATGGAAGTTACTGTGCCATAAGTGAGGTACTTACAACACATCAGCTACTCCTTTGGCCACTCTTACCTGTGGTAAATAAAAGCTCTTCTAGTTTATTGCTCCTTCAGTAAGAAGCTTCCACTGAGGGCCAAGCTTTCCCCAAGACAGCTTTCATTCACTGTGGGTAAGAGTATATAAATGGGTAGTTATCATAGAGCAGCTGATATGCTTGTAAACCCTTGCCTTTGCTTGTCTAATGATAGCTGGTTTGTGTCCCTGTGGTCTAGCCAAGTGATTGGCAACTTGTCACCTGCAGTCTGGTGGCATTTGGCACAGTGCAGCAGCCAAGCACCTGGAGCTTTGGTGGAGGGGGTAGCCACACATCGGTGCGGTGCAGTCTGTCTGATCTGCACCACAGCTAGGAAGCAGGGGGAAGTAGTAGTGCCCACCCACATCAGACCTGAGCTGGGTCATTCTGTTCCCTGCCAGAAAACGTTGCCTACCCCTGACCTAGGTTGTTTTTTTTAAGACTCAAATCTTGGTTTGGTAGTTGATTGCTAGAAAGTCAAAAAAGGAACAATCCAACTAACAACAATACTAACTAAATGTGGTTTGGAAAGCTGTATGGTTATTCCTTTTAGGGAAGCCCTTCTTTTTTTTCTCTGTGCAACAAGCATGCCTTGTTACTCTTTTATTCTCTATATTAAACATAAAATAGAAAGGGCAGGCATTTTGTTTGGACTCTGTGGGGTCTTATAGCTTGCTCTACACTGCAGACTTAAGGATGGCAGTTAAAACTTGGTTTTATTGTCGTTGAGTCATAAACCATCAAATATCTGATTCTGTTAGTTTCCATATTTACTGTGTTGTCAGAGCATTGCTGCTATGTTTCAGTACCATTGTTGGTGCTGAAGAGGATTAGCAGGACTGATTATGTAAGATGTAGAGAGTGGTTAGGATTAACATTTTAATTTAAAGAGAAACCCTTGAAAACAAGTAGAGAAATCTTGCTAACCAGATTTAGAGGCACATTACCAGCTGGTGTATATCTGTGTGGGTCCACTGACTAGATAGTACAGTAGCAAAGAATCTGTAGCAATTGTAGCAGCACTTCCTTCCCCCAAATTTTTAAGATACAGTTTAACTTCTGTATTTCTGTGGCATATGTTTTTAAATAGCCTTTGATAAGTGAAGTTGCTGTTTTTCTCCATGGATCAACATTGCTATAAATGCAGGCTTTCTATTACCAAAGCTGTAGTTGGAATAGTTGAATTTTAATATTTTAAAAGCACAGGGACTTCATCTAATCATTATAGACAGATCCATCTCTGCATAGTCTTTTTGTATAAACGTATTTACATGGAAAAACAATGTGCAAACGCTTTTTCCCCGCGGTAACTTCAACTTCCATATTATCGCGAGCGTGTGTCCAAGCGGTGATGCCAGTAAATTTTGTTTATCAGTATTCTTTTTTATTGCCAAATCTTTTCTTTTCTTCTTTTTGGTACAGCAATAAACTCATCTTGTAGGACAGGGTGCTCCACCTTAGATGTGTGAACCAGATCGAGCCTGCGGACCTATATCATCCTTGCCACCAATTTTCCAGAGCCTTGGGGAAGCTCATGGACTGGGAGTGGTGGCAGTATTAATAGCCACTCTCCTGCTGCCACATTTTCACACCTGTGGGGAGATGTCTGGGCTAAATCACATAGCCCTGCATGCTAGATCACTCCAGTGTACAGATGGGTCTGGGTATGTGGGTTCCAGCCCATGGACTGACCACGTCATTCATGTGGCCTGTGGGGCTATAATGTTGGGCACAACTATTCCAGGGAGATCATCAACTAGTGGAGAATGTGTACCATATAGTCATTTGCCAGATATGACTAACCAAGAAATGTGTGTACAAATTCTAGTAGTGAGTGATTTTCTTTTTAAATCACTTACTACAACAGGCTTTGTCTCATGGCAATCAAACATACTTTTACAGTACTGATTTTTTTTATAATCTTTTTTTATCTATGATTCAGTTTTGTTTAAAATTAGTGGTATAATAGCACATAGATGAACATCCGGGAACAGAACAGACCAACTGCAGATGCTTCCTCAGCCTGATGAAGGGTATGTGTTGCCCGAAACCTTGCAAAGAAGAATTTTTCCAATTATTTGAGTTGGTCTAATAAAAGATATCAGATTGACCCAAAGAACCTTGTTTGCCTATGTCCTTAGACCAACACGGTTACAACCTATACCTCATAAGCATAGATGAACAGAACACTTTTTGCAAATAAAAGCACTAATTTTGATGAGCAGTGGCTTGGTAAAAAGCGAGAAGTTCTTCTTCCTCATATTTAATGCAAATAACATTCTGGTTTTGGTTAAGCATGATAGCACTCAAGATCAGTACATATTATTCTGTTGTCCGTGACTGTGAAGAAATAGGGAGGTATGTTTAGTCAGAAAAACTACGCCTTTTCTCTCTCTCTCTCTTTTACATTATGCATTTCTCTTACACAAGCTGTTTGTGCAAATGTGATAAATTCTTTCAAATGTAAAATGAAAACACTCTAGCTGTCTTAGGCCATTTTGTTAAATATCCATAATTTGGTCTTGACTATTCAGTGTGAAAAGTTCTTCATAGAAATATTTTGTTTTGTTAATATTTTTCTTTTGTTTAAATATTTGGAGGTTAGATTTTTGCCTGTAAGATTTGTTCTGAATCTTGAACAGGGGTCTGGAAGAATAGTTATTATATAACCTTCAGAATGAGCACATTTTATCTCCATTTCACTGGTCTTCAAAAAATGTCCTAAGGTAAATGGAACTTGCATGATACAAGAGTACTGACATGAGAGGCTCAAGTTCTGTGTGTTTTATTTCATATCTCTATCTCCAAACTCCCCTCTCTCTTTATAACCATGTAGTGGCAATATTCTGTATTTCCAGATGTTAGTGTTGAATATTTACTGTTTGGTTGTTTTTTTTTAAATACCTAAACCACATATTATTTTAGGGTAAAGGATTTTTTTGCTTTGATTGAGGTAACAGCCTGACATGTTGCGTGCATTTCACTGCCAACTGTTTGTAGCAGTGGTTGCCATGATGATTCATTCCTTCCCTCAAGCTATACTGTTACTATCCATCTTATTTCCTGGACATTTATGCTGGCATGGCAAGTGACAGGATCAAGAGATATGGAATAATACATGGGTATCAAGTCAAATCATTGCATTACTAGATTTAGTCCATTGTTAAGTTTATTAGGGTAATGACTGAGGGCCTCCTAGGACTGGGGGCCTCATTGTATTAGGTACTGTACAAGCATAATGTAATGAGTAGATGGTTCCTGTTCTGAAGAGCTTATTCTCTGAATAGTCAAGGGTGGTGCACAGCAAGGGAACATATTGAAGACAAAGCAGAGTAAATACTGCAGTGGTGGCAAATGTCATGTTATTGCTAATGGAAAACTAAGTAAAGTTATGCCATGTTTCTTTGCTGTGTCTATACTAACCTTTCATTTTTCATGAGACAGCTCTGACACTATGTTGGGGTTTGATTCTGCAAACACTTATCAGTCAGTACTAGGGATGTGCAAAGCAGGCAGTATTCGATTTGGATTTTGATTCAGCCTGATTCGGGGGACAGTGATTCAATTCGCTGATTTGGATCACTGTCCCAATTTTGATTCGGCTGAATCTGAATGTGAAGATTTGATTGTGATTTAGAGAATCAGCGATTTAGCCATAGACACAGCTTTATAGTTTGTTTGGGTTTTTTTTTCTACGTGGCTTGAGGTACCAGGTGCGGCTCATGAACACTGACATGGTGGGGCCAATGGAGCATCCCACCGGAGCGCAGAGGGGTCCCCCATGCGCTTAGCGGCAGACTGGAAGTACTTCTGGTCCACTTCTGGCTCCACCGCCGAGCATACGGGGCACCCCGCCACCCAACTGTGCTCCCATGGGATGCTCCATCTGTCGCACCATCTCGGTGTTCACGAGCTGTGCCTGGTACCTCAAGGTACACAGAAAAAACATATAAAGCTGGGTCTATGGCCAAATCGTTGAATCTCTCCAAATCAAATCGGAGGCTTCCAATTCAATTCGGAGAGATTAATGGGTCTCCTGATTCAATTCGAATTTGGAGATTCAGCTGCGGAATCAGGCTGAATCTCCTCTGAATCGAATCGGTGACCAAAGCTTCGCACAGCCCTAGTCAGTACACTTAATACTATGGGTAGTCCTAGTGAAGTCATCCAGGATCTCTTTGCTCTTGGTCTTGGGTGATTGCTTATCTTGATATACTTTGAATGGTTCCATTGAAGGACAGCTTCATGCCGCAGGAAGTTAAGCACACTTGAAAGTCTGCATAATGCAGACCGTGCACAGCTATAGTGTCACACATGTATGTTTTAACTTGAAGAGTTTCAGTGTTTGTGAGGAGTAAGGGTTGTTTTGTTTTGTTTTGTTTTTAAGTGGAACAGACTCATAACTGATTGGATTTATCATTTAATTATTTATGCTTTCGTTTTAGCCTTGGGGTTCAATCTTAAGAAACTGGAACTTTTTAGCTGTGACGCATCCTGGTTATATGGCATTCCTAACCTATGATGAAGTCAAAGCAAGGTTACAGAAATACAGCACTAAACCGGGGAGGTAAGGTTTTGTTGATTACTGCTTTCCAAAATAACTTACTTCCTCTAAAACTAAATAATTCACTGCATCCACACTATTAGGTCATATGCCAGTTATGTGGTACTGGGGGACTGAATTTGTAACTTAATTAGCTGACAACTTTTCTTTCCATGTCAAAGTCAAGCTGATTGGTTTTTAAGATATCATTTATATATATATATATATATATATATATATATATATATATATATATATATATATATGCAGACATGCATACAAACAGAGAATTGTTTTTATATTTTTCTCAGATATAAACCAAGATTAGCAGTATATTTATTTTATATACTGATGTATGTATTCATGTATGTAGCTATATATTCAGTGACAAACTGTTGTTGAAGCCAAAATCAAACTGCTTTTTCCAAACAGGAATGCAAATTGAAAGCACCCCAAAATTCTAAGTCAAGCTACCACGCTTCTTTTCAACACTCACTAAGGCAGCAAAGAGGCTTTTTTTTTTTTTTTTTGAGCAAATATAGTACTGAGATCCACCCAACCTCAGGAGTTCAGATTTTTTAGAAAATGCCAGATGAGACTTGTAATAAAATCAGGAATTGGACCTCTGACTGGTCCTGCACCTGTGTCTCAAGTCAGTGGTATTTTGATTTTGTACCTAGTGAAGGAAAACTCAAACAGAATTCTGAATAATTAGGCTTACTATTACACTGTATTTTCCATATTTTCAGATTAATTTGTAAAGAACTCCTTAATTCCTTTTCAGATTCATTGAAGGCATACTGAAAAGTAGTTTTAGGCACAACATTCAGATTTAAAAAATGCTCATCCAGATTCAAAACCACTGGACATCTGGGTTTTTCATGTCTGCATTCAAATTTTGTGACTAAGGTCTATTATTTCTATAATTAAAACATTCCTCTAGCATTGCGAAACCAAACAATTTTGTACAAGTTCATAAAATCAATAAATCAAACCAATTACAAATAGCTAGGGGAACAAAGAAGTGAACTAACTAGTGTTTTGTCCATTTTTTTTTCACTTAGCTGAAAAAGTGTTATATAAAAAGAGATTTCTTTAAAGAAACTTGCTTCCCAAGATATGATTAGTTGGCATCAATTACAGGAAAAAATAACATTTTAATCAGACTTTTTTGCATTTTATAATGAGCAGTTAATATTGCTGTTTAATGCATATACCAACTTTATCAGTTGTGACTTTGTATCAGGAGGTTATAGGTATCAAAAAGAAGGCTGTTTGATTAAAAATTATGACATACTCATGTCGTTTTTTTTAAATAACCTGTGTGCCTTACCATCCATACTAAATAATTCAGACTGAACTTTTACCATTTCTGCCTCCAATTTCCACAGTTCATGCTGTCCTACTTTCTTTCCTCTTTATTAGGTCTAGGCAGTTTCATTCTTGTTCATTTATTTTCTAGTCAGTTTCATTTTCTGCTTCTCGTGTCTTATGCACTAATGTTTAGAATCCTAACGCTGCAGGTGCACAGTTAAATCTAACTTAAACTTGCTTTTTTGAAAGTGGTGACAGAGTGCAAAAATATCATGAGAAAAGTAAATTAAATTAATACAGGGCTTTGTGCTCTTAAGAGAGAAAGTTGGTTTTGTTTTAGGTTACCTGTCCAATAAGCTGCTTTGTCAACAGGATGTCAATACTGTTCTCAATCCTATTAACTTGCAAGAAAATCTAAATAAAGAGATCAGGGTGATTTTTGAGAGTAGTGCACTGTAGCTTATTTTGATTTTTTTTATTTATTTATTTATTTTAATCATCCTGTTTCTGGAGTTAAAGTAAAATTGTGCTAGGAGAATCTTATCCAGAACCGTTCCTTGTTAGGCTGAGTTAATTTTAACATCAGCTTTTCTCTTTCTGTCTGATATCAGGAGGGAAGTTTTACTTCATTGATATGATGGACCTGACAAGGTGAAATGACTCATGTAAAGCAAAAATTGCTAGTTTATTTTCTTTAAGAAGCCCTGGAAATGACAATGCTTTTGTTTAAATAAATAGGATCAAATTATTTACAGAGTAAAATCTTGAACCCACTGAAGTCTGTGTGAGCTTTGTCATTAATTTAATTTCAGTCAAGCCAGGACTTCACAGGAAGGAAATACAACTTAGACTTAATTAAGCAATGATATTTCATGCTACAAAACTGAGTGTTTTTTGGCATCTTAACATGGGTGTGTTTCCTGGCTGAAGTTTTAAAAACTAGGCTGTCACCTGATACTGAAGTTTCTATGATTTTCAGTAAGGGAAAAATAAATACATTTTGATATTCTTTCCCATATTTTTCCTATCAATTTTCTTGTGCAGTGTTTATGTGCATGGCACTTACTTACAACCTGACTGAACTTCAGCTACTTCCGGTTGAAGCAGATGGCAGCCTGGTGTAATAGCAAAAACTCTGATAACATTTTTTTTTTTTTTTAAGCCTACTATTTAAAATACTACAGCTTGTTGGGATTTTTCAGTTAGGCCACTTTTTTTAGAAGGATTTTTCATTAAATCATTTTTCTACCTCGCACCCTATTGTTCCAATAGAAAACGTTTCCAGGTTATTTTCTAATATAATTTTTCTGTTTGAGAAGAGAGGGGTGTTTGGCTGTACATATTCTGTGTTTTTGAATTTTTGGTTACGTGAAGTGCCTTTGTCAAGCCAGCTTGGATCAGGGGTGGGCAAAATGTGGCCCGTGGGTCAGATGTGGCCCACCAGGTCATTCTATCTGGCTCGTGGGGCCCCTAAGAAACTTAGAAAATGAATATTTATCTGCCCCTGGCTGCCTGTCATGCAGCCCTTGATGGCTTGCCAAAACTCAGTAAGCGGCCCTCTGCCTGAAATAATTGCCCACCCTTGGTGTATGTGTTCGATTTAGTAGCTGGAGAAACCAAACCCCATTGAAACTAAACCCTGCAAGCTAGCTCCGTTGTGGGTTAAAACTTGCGCGAGAGACGCAGCTCCATATAGAAACACAAGTGACACACGGAGCACATTGATAGAATTACAGCACCCCAGAAACATACCCTTAATAAATGTGTACCCCAAAGGGATGGGCAAATCTGGTAACAGGGTATGGACCACATCTGTTCAGTGCCTCCACATGGGGTTTCAAGCACTTCAGTGGTAAACCTCATGTGGAGGCATGGAGTCCTCCCGGCCCAATGGTTAGTGGCTCCATGCCCCCATGTGTATCTTCCCGCTGGAGTGCTGAAAGCCCCACATGGAGGGCTGGCTGGGTCTGATGGCATGTGGACCAGGAGCTACACACCATCGGGCCAGGCAGGAAGCTACACATGGAGGTACGGAGTCACATGCCATCAGGCTAGGTGGGTTTATGCTTGTTTTCACATGCGGCTTGGCACTGGAGTTCTAGAAGCTTCACATTGAGGCACTGAGCTCTTCTGGCCTGATAGCGCACAGCTTCCAGCCCACTGGAGTTACTTTAATTCCATTGGGCTGGGCCAGCCAGATCCATGCCTCCATATGGGGCTTCCAGCACGCCAGAGGAAAGCTGCACATGGAGCCACAGAGCCTGGCTGGCTCGATTTGGTGTGCACCTCCTGCCTGCAGTGCTGTGAGCCGCATAGGCTGGTACAGAACCAGCCTGGTCTGGTACAAAGGGTTGCACCAGTGGATCAGACTGACTTTGTAGTAGCACGTGCAGGCTCTGAGACTCAGCTAGAGGTGCATGCTGCCAGAAGCTCTGCCTGTTGTGACCATGAGCACCCAGTGCTTGCTGGTGCTGAGCCACCAGTGGTGGAGGCTGCGCACCATGTGGGGGGGAGCACACCCACCTACAAACACCCCACATACCACACCCCTTCACAGCCTCCCCAAGCCCCACATAGTCCCATACCCACACCCCCATCCGCACCTTCATAAATACCCCCTACACGCACACACCCCCATACCTACTCCAACTATACAGAAGTACCTACATATATTTCTAAAGAAAGTTCAAATAGTATTATATTTAATTCAATTTGTTTTAAAAAGTAATTTTACATAATTTTGAGTTTTTCTGCGCATGTTTTCCTGAGGTGTAATGTATCATGAGTCTCTAAAATGCAGGTTATAATTAGAAAACTCTGCTACTCAGTGATGTTTATATGTATTGGAATGCAATAACAACAACCAATGTTACTAACGTTTTGGATAATGTAAAAAACATTTTTCTTCTTTTTTATACATGGTCTTATTTCTAATTTTTTTTTCTGGATTTTTAGGAAGATTTTTCTTAATCAAATTATTTTCAGCATCTGTTTTTTAAGTATTACTATTATTATTGTTATTGTTGTTATCATCATCATCATCATCATCATCATCATCATCATTATGGGAAAATGCTACTGTCTAAGCCAGGAGTGGTCAATTATTTTGGGCGGAGGGTTGCTTACTGAGTTTTGGCAAGCCATCGAGGGCTGCATGACAGCAGCCAGGGACAGATGATAAATATTCATTTTCCAAATTTTTTAGGGGCTTCACGGGCCAGATAGAATGGCCTGGCAGGCCACATCTGGCCCACGGGCTACTTTTTGCCCACCTCTAGGTTATTGTGTCCTCTCCCTTCCCTCTGTCCCTCCCCCTCTCTCAATGCAGGGGTGTCATGCTACAAAATATATATAACTGATCATTGCTATGAGAAGCTAACAGGGCTCTGACAAGCTCACATTTATGTAGTGGAAATATTCATATTGTTCAAGAATGTGAGAGTTCTTAAAATTGGACCCTAAGCAGACAAGATAGGCAAAACATGGAGATAAAAGAACAATTATTTATTTCCATTTTGCATGTGATGAACTGAGCATGAAAGTGAGTAATTTATCCAAAGAAGTGTGTAGCATAGCTGAGAACATGATACAGATCTGAGCCCTAATTCAGTGCCTTTACCATTGGGTCATCCTTCTTCCCTTTACATATTTTGCCAGATTGTGGTTAGAATTGACTTTTCTCTTATTCCATTTTCCTCTAGCTATATTTTCAGGCTGAGTTGCACTCGACTGGGACAGTGGGCCATTGGATATGTAACTGGTGATGGGAACATTTTGCAGACTATACCTCATAATAAGCCTTTATTTCAAGCTCTAATTGATGGCAGCCGGGAAGGATTGTAAGTATAAATGAATGCCTTCATTTTAAGTATAAAGTATTGATTAATTGCTTTTCTAATTACTAATTTGAAGCATCAGAATATGCTATAAAATGTTAGAAGCAATATATGATATAGTGTTTGAATTAATTTGGAAATTCATGACCATCACTTACATCAATCTATAAAACACTTGTTTCAAAATAATTCCGTTAACCATATTTCATGGCAAATAAATTCCAACAAAATGAGACTGGGGAGTTGTCACTTAGATTTTGTCTAATATAAGAGTCACAAGTTCACTTAAGCTGATCAAGCAATTAGTTCTGCTAGTTGCTTCTGTGCCCAATACCAGACAATGTGTTTCATAAGCTAAAAAACCTTCTCAGGTTTTCAGTAGTTATTACAAAGTGTGTGTGTGTGTGTGTGTGTAAACAAACATCTGTTTTTCAAGAAAAAGCATTTTAGAAGCTTGCTTTTTATTAAGCTGTTTGTGCAAAGCTGTCATTTTTTTCTAAGTACGTTGATACTAAATGGCAAGTGCCATTTTTATTGAGTTACTTTGCTACTTTTAGTGAGCATTTGTTAACAGTTTTGGGTTCATTTTAGTAGTAAAAGATTTCTACTTTAACTCAAAAACCTTATTCTAAAAAGGCAGACAAGGTTCTTTGGGTGAATCTGATACCTTTTTATTAGACCAACTTAAATAGTTGGAAAAAATTTTTAAGAAAGCCTTTGGTTTTAAAAATCCTTTGTCAGGCTGAGGAAGTATCTGCTCTTCCCACCCAGCCTGTCTCTCACTCACTCACTGACTCCTCAGTTTACATCTTCACTGACTGCCTGTCTTGTATGCATACCAGCCCAGCCTCTGGCTTCTTTACTTTTCATTCCATCCACAAAGAGCACACACCAACTGCAGATACCTCCTCAGCCTGACAAAGGGTTTTAAAACTGGAAAGCTTGCTTAAATTTTCTTTCCAACAATTTAAGTTGATCTAATAATAGATATCAGATTCACCCAAAGAACCTTGTCTTCCTATGTCCTTAGACCAACACGGCTACAATCTAGAACCCTGTATTCTGAAAAGGTTAATTTAGAAGTTCATAGCAGTTTCTCTCTCTACCATGTCAGGATTGTTGCCCTGTGAGACTGAGCATACCTATTGCACTTGCTGTTATAATATTCCTAGACCAGAACTACAGTAAAGTGGAGTTGAAATTGAGACTACCCTCATCAGGTTTATTGAAATATATGTTAGAGGAATATAGCCGAGTATCTGAAATTCGAATGTTAGACTTCAGATCAACGTTAAGTACATTAGATACATTATGGCAGATGTTAAACATACAGATAGTGGGCCAGATCTGGCCCACAGAGCTGCTCCATGTGGTTTGGCAGACTAGGGTAGTTGGGTGCATGGCCTGCACTCTGTGATTGCTTAGCTCATGGCTATTGCCACAACGAGTGGCAGCTTGCCCCACCAGCCCTGATGCTACTACCCCATTTCTGGCCCACAAGGAGCCCCGTGGTCTGGCCTAAAGCAAGTTTAGGCCTGGCATCCCTGGCAATACAGGTTTGGTGCACACAGCCTAAATTCTGTTCTTTAATGGCACCATAAAGTAACTACACAATTAGTATTAATCCATTTTAAGACTTATGATCTCAAATCAGATTAAAGTATTTTTTTTAAGATGAGTTAGTTTTCTTTTTTTAATCTACCTCGCATTGTACCTAAAAAGAAGAGTCACTTACAAAAAAAAAATTAGATTCCTGGTTTTGGTGGAAAATGCATCTGAACAAACTATAGAGATGCAGCTGGTCTTTCCATAATATCGTGAGTGGTTTTTCTTCACCCAAATAGTTTAGTAGCTTAATAGTCCTATCTATTCTATGTTTAAAATTCAAGCCCTTGTCCTAGATTCTAAATGCAGCTTCCTTTTTATGTAGACACACACAAAATAGTAGTACAGTATTCTTTTCTGCTATTATATCTGCTGAATTCTCCATTTTGCTCAATTCTTAGCTGCATCACAGTGAGTCACTCAAGTGTGCAGGTGGTATTAAAGTCTGTGAGGCTGTGTACAAACCCCTTTGTATATCCAGAAATAAGTGTTATGGATAACTTAGTATAATTTAATTGTGTTTGACCAACTGCCATTTTACAAAATTTTTGAGTTGACCAATGATCAGTAACAGTGTATACCTCATTATGTGCATGTCCTCAGAATGGTTTGGTGAATATTTTATTTATCAAACTGTGTGAAAAGAAGTTGCCCCAAGAAATGAAGACAAGGAAGTGCACGACAGATATAGAAGTATTTTAACCATTATCTGTTATTACCATGTTTGCTGTGCAACGTTTCAAAGATTTTTGTTAGCTATGAAAGCTGTGGGGAAAATAAATACTGTACTACTAATAACTTATTTTGTATTTTAGCTATTTGTACCCAGATGGACGAAGTTATAATCCTGATCTGACAGGATTGTGTGAACCCATGCCACATGATCATATAAAAGTTACACAGGTATGTTACAGGTAACAAGTTAATACAACATCATCACTTACGTTATGCCCCTTTAGGTAGCTGTAAGCCTTTACTCAGATACTGAAGAGATTCATGAGTTAAATATGCCATGGACAAAAAAGACTTTGATAATCAAGATGGTAAGCAGTAACTCTTAAAGCTAATGCAGAGGAGGATTCTAGGAAAGTTGTGTCCATTTTAGGCCTTCTTGGGGAAGAACATATTTTTGCTGTTCCAAAATATTTTCTGCAGTACATATTGAAGGTTTGTGCAGATTTGATTTAATTTTATTTATGTATTATTTATTTATATATTATAGTGAAGTCCAGCTAGGGAAGTAAGTGTTCTGGTGTGGTGCCTTTGAAGTCTGAATACGCAATTGTATAGCTTGCTGACAGTGCAGAGGAAAAAAAAATCCTGACGTTGCCATTTGGTCACCATTTCCTATTACATCTCTTATTTCTCTTGTGTGCATGATGGGCAAACTGGTGGAAAAGGGGGAAGCCACAAGAATGATTTAGGTAGTGTGGCTTGATTTACAAGGAAAAATTAAAATGTCTCTAGTTCAGCTAAATAATGACATGATACCTATCTCAAGATATTTGAAATTAGAGGGAGAAAACCTTCCAGGATACAAATGGGTTTGATTTTGAAATAAAGGGTTTGAGATTTTAAATTGAGTAGATTGAAATATACCTATCAGAAAATGTCTGAGTGACTTTTTCAACACAAGTGGAAGAAATTCCAGTCCACCTGCAACTCCTTAGATTACACTATGGCACATTCTTCTACTGGGACTGGAAGAAAGACCCATCAACTTGTTAGGTCTTTCTTCTCTGGTAGCTGAAAGACTGCCTTTAACCAGGTGATATTATAGCTCTGGAATGAAGGAATTCTTAAAAAGCATAAACCCAGAGTACCCTGCTGTGTTCTGCTGTTGGGAGTGAGCAGCAGATAAGCTGCTGTACTCTGGTGATCATGTGAGTTATGCTTAACGGGTAGAGTTTAGAGCAGTCCTGTGGGTGGTATAAGCCATGACAAGGATAGTGTAGAACTTCCTTCCAAATCATGTTGTTTCAGGTGACTCCTTTGTGGGGCATCATCATACCTACTCCTAGTGCACATGTGCTACAGTCTCATAATCTGGGTTATATTCCTTACTGTTTAGATTCCCCCAGTACTTTGTTCTGCCTGCCTGTTGCTCTTGGTCTCAGACTCCTGTTTTATACCATGTTTCCTGAATATTTTAACCTTCAGGTTTTTTTAGTATTAAAAAACCCGCTGTAGTCTAACTTTGGGGTGGTGACCAAGATTTGGTCTGTGGGGCTACCAGCGGGTCCAGTATTTGGTGGTGAGGGAGCAGTGGCAGCATTAGTTGCCATGGCTCCCAGAGCTGTGGCAGTTAACAGTGCTGCTTTTCATCCTGCCACCAAATTTCTGGATTTGTGGGTAGCCCCAAAGCCAGATGCAGCTCTGTGTGTCAGAGTGGGCTTGTGGGCTCTGAGGAGTTGGGCACCACTGGTCTGATTTGTTTATGAAACTTCATTGCTTTTACTAATTGTGAAAAATTCTTCTACACCTCCGTTTCACATACTGTTTACTGGTTGTATTGTGATAGACCCTAGGAGCCCCAATTGATTCTGGCTCCCATGGTGGTAAGCACTGTACAAACAGCTTGAGGGGGGGAGGGGTGTATCCCTGCTCTAGAAAAGAGAATATAGCAGGAAAGGTTAAAATTAACTCCTTCCAGTTTTATCAAAGGTTACTTGGTGACCTCTGGAAATGGAAACCTGAGCTTCACTCCCCAATAGATGAGGGCACTCATTACTGAGGGTATGTCTGCATAGAAAAATGGCCGCACTAGCCTAATCAGGGTAGCATGAGTAACACTAGCAGTGGCAGATGCTGAGTTTCTTAGCATGTGTTTTAACGATAAGGGTAGAAACTCTCCAGGTACTTTCAGTATGTACGACGTTGCCTGCAAGTGCCAAGTCAGTGTTGCCACACTTTCACTGGTATTACTACCCACGCCCATCCTCCAACCGTGCTTCTTGTGTAGGTAGCCTGCTTCCTGCCTTTCTTGCATGCACTACAAGAAGTCCACCTTCTTCCTCTGCTGCATGCACAGCATTGCACCCCTCTTGTATGCATGACTTGGCCATCTCCATTCCCTCCTGCTTTGCTGCTCTGCACCCAGTGGAGAGGTGGGGGAAGCCACAGGACAGCAGGGGAGCCCAGCAAAACAGGCTGGTGTGGCAGGAGCAACAGCATAGCAGGGTGCAGTGCCAGCCATGCCTGGGGTCCATGTTCCACATGCTTAACCCTTCAGGGAGTCATATGTGACCTGCAGGCCACCAGTTGGGAAGCCCTGTACTATAGCACTGTATATCTACTCTGTTTTTCTGATTGTTTCACTTACTGAATTAATTCAGCTCTCCAGATGGCTTATCTGCAGATGCTTTCCAGAGGGGTTTGGATAATTGAGGATATCCTGTAGCTAGATTAAGCTACAGTCACACCTTCATTTTGCTGTGTAGACATGTTCTTAAACTACCATCACAGATGGCAGCCTTGTTAGCAGTTTTAGGATATTAAGGGTTGAACAGACCATGCAGATTGAGTCTGTTTTCATCCTGAGATGTGGTCTCTCCATAGGAGATTTGAGCCACATGAGACAGATTGGGGCAGTTTTACATGTGCAGATCTATATTCACAACAAAGATGCAGTATGGACTGTGTCCTCACAGCTGTCAATCCAGTGACTTTCACCAGCATTAGAGTCATACTAAAAATCAAAATCTCTGGTTAGGCATTACTCATAATCATTCTTTTCTTCTTTCCTGCCAACCCAAGACCTTTTTTCATTATCTTCTTCTAAATGACAGCCAAGAAAGGCTGGATTCTTCCCTTTGTGCTGAAATAACGATTGATAAAGACGTATCTCCCATTAATAACCCCATACCGGGTGAAATCGGGTCACCAGCTTCCTGAAATCTAAGCTGCACTTCTGGAGCTAAAGCATCCCAGAACTGTTTATAAATGTAAATCCTGAAAGTCGTGAATAAACCTGTGCAGTCCACTGTTTTTTTCGTGTTGTTGATCTTATCAGTGGCATTTATAATTAGATTCTACCCCCCACCCCTGCATTTTTCTGAAGTGTGTAATTCAGGAAAATAATAATCGTCCTAAAACTTGATAATGGAAAGAGCAGATAGTGAATAATTGTTCCTTTTTATGATTTGGATAAACTCACAAAAGTTAGTAGGAGAGCTTAAATACATGAAATGTAAATTTTATTCATAACACTTGGAAAAATATTTTTTAAAAACCATAACTATTCAGTGCTTATAATGCCATTTATAATATGGCTTAACCTTTTAAGCAGAAAAAAGTAGGATTTTCAAGAACCTCATTATGACTATCAAGTAGATCTATAACAATAGTGCCCTTTACTTTGAAAAGAGAATTTGGAGAGTGGGTGAAGTCTAATGATTACTGTAAATAGTATTTAAGCACATTTATCATGTACTGATAACACTAGCGCAGCACTAACTTTTAACTTCTTTATAGGAACAGTACGAATTGTATTGTGAAATGGGATCCACTTTCCAGCTTTGTAAAATCTGTGCAGAAAATGATAAAGATGTGAAGATCGAGCCTTGTGGACATCTCATGTGCACTTCTTGTCTCACAGCATGGCAGGTACGATCATAGTTCAATCTGTAGACAATAAGTATGGCTTTCCTTATTATGGTCTTTATGGTTTGCCATTTACCATTTATGTTCATCTTTTGCTTGCTTTCAGTGATGTCATTCCCTAGGGTACTGTTTTAAAAAGATACAGGTGATACTCTTTATGGGCTTAATTCTTGCACATGGGAAGGTTACACAGGAGTCCTTAGGATCTGTGCCATGTTTACTAGTGGCTGCATTTGCTGACTCCTAATTGTAAGCCATTTGCAAATGCAAGATCCAGTGAGGAGAAGATGAATACTGGGCAGGTGGTTTCTACTCAGCAAAGGAAAATATGAGGCCAGGCAGCAGCTGGAAGTTGTATTAGTGACCGTCTGAAGTTTTATGATGTATGAGGTGTTTTTTATAAGGTTCCCTTCTGAGCCATTTTCTTAAATAAAAAAGGACAAAATGCCATGGATAGCATTTAGTCAAGTGTCCCAATTCCACCCCTGTTACAAAGCATTGCCACCTGATCATGGCTGGCCAAAAAGCCCCCAAACAAACAAACTTGTATTCTCAAACTGCTTCTTAATGATTAGTGTCTGCGTCACAAAGTAAAATCCCAGCTGTCATAGTGTTTTATCATTATTGGGAGTCTGTTGGGCTTAATGAAAGCTGACCCCATTCTCTCGCTTACAGAAATTAAAGTGCTAGGAAAAAGTGTGAGAATTCCAGGTGACACAACTTGGGAAGTTTTATCTAGCACCTACATCAGTCCTCTGGAAAAAGAGAGGACGGTTGTTTTTACTTCAACACGTGCCCTGAATAATCAATTTGGCTTTACAAATGAGAAATGGAAAGGAGGAGAGTCATTCCTCATTCAAGATCAGTGGAGCTCAAATTTTTAGAGCCACAGGCCAGATGCTTGCAATGCAGCTGCACCACAGGCCACCAGCCGCCTCTTTGGCAGCCACCTCTCCCTACCTTCCCCTAAGTCAGAGGGATGGGGGGTGAGTTGGGGAGGGTACAAGAATAGAATTTATCTCCATCTAGGGGAGGGGAAAGTAAAACGGTACCTGCCATAGGGGAGTTCTCAAATGCTATTTGAGATGGTCTAATAAAAGATATCAGGTTTACCCAAAGAACCTTGTAGCTACAATGGGGCATACTTTTCAGATGCAGCTGCAAAGAAAGAAGGAAGAATCAAAAGAGAAGTGCCAATTATAGACTGATATTTAGACCAGCATGACCCCATTAACTTCCCTGTAGAGTCTTCTGATTTACCCCAGCCTGAGATCAACACACAACCTACTATCTTTGTCATTCTTAGCTGAAGGGTAGTTGATAGCAAGCTAACTCAGTAAAAAGGTAGCCCTGGGTTTCTCTTTCATCATTAGTAAAGCTGAGCAAAACTCAGGATTTTCTGTTTGGAGGGTAATAGCATCTTTTTTTAATTTTGGTTTGGTTTGAATGAAACAAAATTTTGCAAAAGTTACAAGGGAGAAATTCTAGAAAACTGTTTCAGAAACAGTGACACTGGGGGGGGGGGGGGGATGGTGCTTCTGCAGTGAAGTATTCTGTGCCTAGGCTTCGCCCTTGCTCAGAGTTTCTTCTGTTGAATATCTGATTCACTGAACAGCTGCAGGGTGTGGGGGCCTATATTTCATTTCAGAAACAACCTGTGATTACCGGATTATCAGTTTCATTGAGCAGCTGTTTGGGATCCCTCTGGTTAGAGCCAGGACTTTTAGGCTCCCAGCTCTGTGGCAAAGAGCCTGAAAGTGCTGGCATGGCTTGCTACCCTAGAGCCATGCACAGGCCCTGAAAATGCCAGGTGCCTTGACCTGGGCTGTCTGCCAGGAATACAGTCTGGGTTTGTGGGGGAGGTAGGCTGTGGGGAGGGGACAGCATTATGTTGGATCTGGCACAGGTTCATCAAACCCACAATATTTCGGGCTCAATGATTTAGTATTTCCCAACCATTTCTAACAGCTCCATTTTTAGTTTCATCAAACTTCCTTTGTAAATTTAACTTTTGTATAATTAATGAGGATGAAGAAACATACTGTAGCAATGTCAGTTGTTACAGGCTGCTGGTGGGTTAGTGTTTAATTGCTGTTATAATGGCTCATTAGACATGCCTCAGGAGAGGTTTCCAGTTCTTTTTTTTTCCCCTCATAGTGAAAAATCTGTGTTACTTAATAAATTGAATAAGCAACTTCAAATCTGAATAGAATGCTAAACATGATACAAGATAATTTACCTTTATGGAGGTCAGTTTGCAACAGTCTTTCGCTCTTTCAATTGAGTTTACTACTTTTTCGTAAGACAGCAAGAAAAGTGCAGCATTTTTCCCCATGAGTCTTCCCCTCCTCACCTCCCCCCTATATAAATGTTCTGTGTAAGAGTATGTATATAAACATGTTTGTAATTCTTGTTGCTGCCCCTAGTTTAGAATTTGCTTAGTTTTTTTTTTTTTTAAATAGCATAGCCACAAACATGCATATACAGATGGATGCATCTTGGGGTGGAAGTTTATCCATGTAGAGACCTCTTTCTTTTCATTTCCCACTAGAGTTCTTACTGCTTGAAGCATGCAAATCTCTCCTTTGAGCAATTTATTTTTGTGTTACTAGACATGTTTGAGAGAGCCTGGTGTTTTGGGAAAGGTAGTGGTAAACTGGGAGTCCCAGAGGGGGGAAAAGCACAGGAAAAATGGAGACCTCCTTGTAATGCCCTTTCAGTAGATCCAAATCTATTCCAATAAGCTACTTCTAACATTGTGCAAGGAACTCTGAGGAGAGTTTTCTGTAGACTTTATAATGGAATCCATTCCTTGGCCATGCAGTTCTATGGGTTCTCTTCTCATGTGTTAAACAATGATGTCAATTGTGGTGATTTCTTTTGTGCTTTTGAGATGTCCACTATGAAGCAGATTAGTTTCATTTATTTCACAAAGGCAACCCATGTTCAGTGCAGACTGAGATGGACTCAAGCCAGTGATTTACAAGTCAGTGTGCTGTGCATCTCTCTCATTAGTTTTCTGAGCTGATTTTCTTTCTTTGGAATGCTATATTTGCTTGTGTTGGTGTTAATATTATAGCAAAGAAATGTTCTTACTTAACTAACTGCTTTTCAAGCTTGTCAAAAATATTTTTTTTATTTTTTGGCTTAGGTTTTTCTACTGTTGTTGGTTGCAGTCCAAAAATGTGTGATTTTGATTTTTAGGGCATGCATATACATATGTAACTACCTGAAAACTCATGATTAATCCCATTGATTTAATTGGGACTACTTGTGACTAAAGGACCTATACCTATATGCTTAAACAGTTCCCTGAATGGAGGTATATGTGCTGAATTTATAACTGTTGTGTACATGAATATCAACATTATACATTTTTAATATTAATTTTTTTGCTTAAGTTCACCAGTAGTATTCACCTAGGATTACTTACTGCTGTAGCTTATTAATATCTTTCTCCTGTAATCATTTGCTGAAGAGTTTGACTTGAAGTTGCCTCTTGAATAGTTGGAGTATTTAGTATAAGCTGTTTTCCACTACTGAATTTAGTAGATGGTGGAGAAACCAGGCTAGTAGTTACACTGCTAGTTGCCTTAAAATAAAAAGTCAATCCAGTTAATCAAGAATTTTGTGTGGGGGATACTGTCTCAAAAGCAGGGAAAAAATGTGAGTTGATATATTTTAATTGAGTATAAAAGAATAACTATCTTTACAATTCCACTGTTTTTGGTAACCAATTTCTTTGCTTGTTTCCTAAAGTTAAAACTAATTTTTAATATCTTCACCTACAAACTTAAATACAGTGTGAAGATTGCAAAAGGAAATGCTAGAGAAAATAATGGTAGGCATGAGACAGCACCACTTATTGTCTGCCCTAGAGGCTCAGTACATTGATAAGACTGGAAAGCATTAGTCAAGGTAGTAAGCTTGACATACCATGGGCAACAGTAAAGCAATTGTCAGATAAAATAAGGGCTGTTCTTCTGTCCTGTAAAACAGTGAATGGAGTTTGCTTGAGATTTCAAGATAGTTTATCAGAGAGTTAGTCAAGAGTAAGTTGTTAATATTAACTTGTAACCAAGGAGAACTAAGTGATATCATGTCCGACATGTCATGACATGATTTGTAAATTTAAATTAGATTTATTTTAACTTCTAGGAAGTTTCAGATCAGGCTTCTTAAAATGCAGTAGTGGTCACACATGTATAATGCCTGTCAGTGCAAGGGGGGGGGGGGGGGGTGTTCCAGTTATTCTTGCTACTTCTCTTGAAGATGTGATCTGGTTTAGACTGTTATTAAAGGACCATTCCTTTTACTTTTCTCGTCAGTGGAGTCATGTGATTATTCAGGTAAGGTGAGTAAAATCTGCCTCTTGGAAAGCCATCTGGCAAGCTGTCTTGCAATGCTTATACATGTATTATCAAATAAAATGATGTGATGCAGGCAAATCATGCGTAAGAAGTTGTTGATTTCATTTTTTGTAGAAATAACAAATGGAAAATCTACTGTTCCTTTGATTGCTAACAATGCTATCAGACATTACCAAGAATTGCTTTTTAGATGCTCTTGTCTTTTAGGTTCACATTTCAATACCTGTTTACAGGCATATACAAAATGTAGGCCTCTTGTCTTCATAATTCTTATTTTGAGATACTGATCTATTATTTTGATTTGTTTAAAATTTAACAGTTAAAATTAATTTGTAATAGAGACTTTTTAAAAGATAGTAAGTTTATTCTTAAATGTATTTTGTGTTCTATAAGGGACCTTATTTTAGACAAGAAATAGCATCTAAAGATCTTTGGGGGTTTTTGTACAGGAGTCTGATGGGCAGGGCTGCCCTTTCTGCCGTTGTGAAATCAAAGGAACTGAACCAATAATCGTGGATCCTTTTGATCCAAGGGATGAAAACTCAAGGTGTTGCAGTATTATCGATAGCTTTAGTATGCCGATGCTGGATTTGGATGATGAGGATGACAGAGAAGAATCCTTAATGATGAATCGCTTGGCTTCAGTGCGGAAGGTAATTATTCAACAATTGCATACTACCAAATGAGAACTGTATACTTGTCAACTTGCTGTAAGAAGTGAGGTACACTTCGACATCCCAAGTTCTGGCAGGTATTTGAACAGGTCAGAAAAACACCATGTACTTCGTCAAAACAGTAGAATGCTCGTATCCCTGAGCATCTGTCAGTCACCTTCTGCATTTGCCCATAATTCCTTTTTGTTTATCTGCAATATCTAACACCCTCCCGCTGTGAAAAGTAGTTTTTATCAATCTCCACTGAAACATTGCCTGCAGCTGGAATTCAATCCTCTCACGTCTCTGCAGTCTTTCTCTTACTAAAAAATTCTTAACACTGTGCAGAACCATCAGTTTATGGTGCTCATTGCTACGACAAAGTAAAATGCAACAGATTTTTATCAATAATTAGTTGATTGTAAGAACAGAGAACCTGAAACACTCTTAATATAGGGTGGGGTTGCAGGTACTGCTAGTCTTTGGGACACTGGCTGAAAACGGGTATGATCAGTTACCTCATGGCACAGGGGCTGGACACAAGTTAAGAATCTCTGCTATAGCGTGATAGTAAAAAAACAAGCCGTCAACTGGATTGATTTATATATCCCATGCTCAGCTTCTGTCAGTCAGTTGTTTTGAAACTACCTTAAAAAGCTTTCCAGTTGTTTTTCAGTATTGCATCATAACTCTCATTTTGCATTCAACTAAAGACAGCTACTAATCATTTGGGCCTTGCAAACTACGAGCATTGCCTCTTCCAAGTGATTGCAGCATCTCCCCCTTGTTTGCCTGGACTTGAAAGTGCAGAACTCTGGAGTGGGTTGGATGAGTTTCAGCTCTCTTCTCCTGAGCTGGAGGGTGCTGCCTTGCAACTGTTATAATTTCCTTACCCAGGAAGCTCTTGTAGAACACCTTACAGGTTTCCCCAGAGACATTTGGAGTGCTCTTTAACAAGTTTGCCTTTTTCTTTTCTAATCCTCTCGTGTTCAGCTTTCCTTGTTGGATAGTGTTCCTTCTGAGCCTATTATACAAGATAGTTTTCTATATGGGTAGTCTTCATTTTGCCTGGGTTTTTTTTTGTTAGTTTTGAAGTGTTTTTATTATGCATTTGCTGCTGTATGATGTCTATTTTGCACAGTGTCACTTGAGTTATTAGTGATGTAAAGATAAGATGGCAAAATCATTCTTTTTTGGCTTTTATAACCCATCGTGATTACAGGAGGCCACTAGAAAATCAAAGCAGCTGCACTGTCACAGATCAGGGGGAAGCACTGAGCTGAGCATCAACAACACACTGATATGATGCTACAAATCAGAACTTGCCACCATGTCCTATAGCATGTTTAAACAGGTTGAAGTAATGGCATTACATTCTCCAAAGCACAAAAACAAAGTCCTTTGGGGAAGAAGTATAAATGCTTCCCAAACTTGCTTCGTCCTATGAAAGAATGAGTAGAATAAGTATGGCCACTCCCATGTGAGATTATCATTGTCATGAGGTATGGAAAATAAGTAGCATCTAACGAGCTGCTGTAACAAAGACTACAGAAAGGTTCAGTAAAATTACCATGTCCACCATACCCTACTTGTCCCCTATAGAATTTTAATTCTTGAACTTTTCCAAAACATACTGATCTTTAGATCACATGAGAGTGAAATTAAATGGGAGATGGTGCCAGAGCCTTCATTCAGTGTGACCCAAGACTTAAGGGATCCCTCTGTCTCAGAAGATATGCAGTGGGGCAGCTCAATCACTACTTGCAACATTCATCTTCACCGTAGTGTTTTGTTTGCTCTAACTGAGCTTTTCTAATCTCTTCCTTTTCTCCATCTTTAAATCCATGCCACAAAGTTTGCTTTATAAATCTGTATGATAAAAGATTAGGTAAACATAAAAAAAATTCTGTCTTGTTATATTTAAAATAATATCCCTGTTAAGATATTTAAAGACTGTCTTTATTACTCTGTAATCTTTAGCACTCCATTGTCCCAATGAGCTAAGAGTAATCTGCCATGCTGTCTTGTATAAGATAAGGCTTGATGACTTGCATGCTGGTTTGGGCAGGGTGGGAGGAAAATTTGGCTCAAAATGCATAGTGAGAGTTTTTGTGGGGAGCTAATAATTTATAGCTATGATGCTAAGACAGTTGTTTCATCTGAGTAAATATGTTATCTTTATAGTATGCCACAGGGGAGGCACCAGCAATATTATAACTCCATGCATATTTAAATAGCTCATATCAGTGCACTGCAGGAACATTTTCTGCTGCTAAACCATGTGAAAATTTACCTCGTCTGAGGAATTCTGCAGTTCTCTGGAATTAATTTTATAGCTGTCTCCCTGCACCAAAAAAACTGGCTTTGATTCACAACATTGTCCTCAGATTACTTATGAGAAGTCAGTGAAACAGAGCTGCTATTTGTCATGGCCAGCCTCATTCCATAGGATGAGTAAGCATGTGCTTAATGAGTCACAACCGAAAGGACCTGGTTTCTCAAAAATCTAATATAGAGGTTTGGGTTTTTTTCTTCTCCTTGAATTGATAACATCTCTGTTTGGGCAGTATAAAATCAGTCTTAATTATGATGCTGTTTACCATATTATCTGATTATAAGTTGATTATACATACATATCAACCCCAGATTTTCAGGTTCAATTTTAGGTAAAACAGCTTTTTCCCTGATTTATAAGTTAACTACAGATAAAAGCTTTGAATTGCTGTTGCCCATAACAAAATCCTACAGCAGATCAGATAACTAAGGAAAGGGCCCCAAAGAACTAAAAATACTACATAACATAAAATAAAAGTTGGCTTGGAAAAAAAATCAAGCTTGGGAAGTGGGGCGGGAGGGGACTGATCCTGTGTATAAGTAGAATGTGATATTTATGGTTCTACTTGGGAGAAGGAATTGGGGAGGGAGACTTACAGTCAGAACAATGCAGTATGTTCTTAAGTGGTATAATACTTAGTTTCAGCTTGGTGCATGCAATATAAAAAAGAAAATATTTGCCAAAAATTGGAGCAGTTATGTAAACCAGGTCTATCCAGTTCTTGGCCCATAAGGGGTTAAATTGTAGCTCATGGGTTCCTGTCTGGACACTACTCTCCCCATTTACAAGGTCATGACTTCAGCTGGTGGAAAAAATACTTCAGGACCTTGCTTTTTTTTTAAGTCTGCAAAGCCCCATGAAAATTATGGAGCTGCATAAAAATTGTAATGATGATTAACTTTCTAAAAATTGCTTCTTTCCTCTCCAATACAACTGACTGCTATCATAAAAAGTCAAGGACGTAAGATTCAAATTAGACCCTTTGAAAAATGTAATAATAAAAAATAAAATAAAAAGAAAATCAGTAGAGTTACTTCATGTGGCAGAGTGCAGTTGAGGTACTCACCACTTAGTGTGGGCTGCAGCAAGCTGGAGAAGTGCCTGCAAGGAGGGCAGCTGGGAGACACACCCCTGAGCAGTCATTTTAAGGGGCAAAGCGTGTGGCGGAGCACCAATGGCATCCTCTCTAGTTAAGGGGTGTTGCAGCTTTGTGAGCAGCAGGGAAAGCCTCTCTCCCTCTTTGAAGGGCAGCCTCCCACCTAATTACCATCTTAATTATTTAACAACAAGACATGGCAGGTGAGTAAGGCAGGCAGCTTGTGCAGAGACAGGTGGGCGGCCAGCACTGTGATCAGGCCTGGGAGTTTGCCCCCTGTTGCACTTCAGCACTCCAGTGCCTTTCTGATATAGCTTAAGAAAAAGGGTGACACTTGTTTTTCATATACTGCAATTTAGCTGACTTGCATGTCATTTTCAAAACTTTAAAAAGTTTAAAAAAAAAATTAAATACATATGTCTGGTAGGCTGGCGTATCTGCCAACATCTTATTTTATATGGCTCTTTATTTTTACTTCCTCTCCCTGCCCCACCCTTTCTCTTTGCTTGCTTGAGCCCTCAAAGAAAATAGTACAATCTGTGCCATCTGCCTTTTTGCAATTACATTTCAGTTACGTCAAGATGGGGGCTTTGACTTTTATTGCTTCTTGAATTCAAATTTACATGATCACCAGTTACAAGCCAGTTAAGATTAATGGTGAAGTTCACTGTTTTAGTGGTTCTATTGCCAGGCTATAAAGTCAGAGGGAAATGCTGTGGTTACCAAGTTAGTCTCAGACCTGAAAGGTTAGATTTTAATAGTCTTTTTAAAATGCATAATAATTTGTATATGATAAAAGTGTGTTTGTGTAAATGATGCATTTTGTTGGCCTGACAGGGAAAGAACAAATAGACAAATCTATTTATGCAGAGCATATTTGTTGTTATGTGGTTTTAAGTCCTCCTACAACCTTGATGTTGTTTCAGACAATATTAATACTTCTAAGACACTGTCACATTTAAGAAAAAAGGACTTACTCTAAATAGCTATATTTCTACTTGAGTTAATAAGAACCCCCTCCCCCCCCAACCCCCCCCCCCAAAACAAAAAACAAAACTTCAGGATCCTCAAATATCTGTGATTTAGTTTAATAGAGCTTTGTTTAGCTTTCTGGAAATGTTAGTTCAGTCACGCAGATACTGTTGAGTCCCTTAGTAGTATACTGGGAATCCCCACAACTATACTGGAGCAGTCACTTTTCAGGCATGGGGGGAGGAAAAAAAATGCTTGGATCTTACTGGGATTTGAAAATAAGCCCCATCTATAGCACTCGAGTCAGAAAGAGGTGCAGTCAATAATAGCAGCATGTTTGTTGTCTTCTTTATCTGCTAGGGAAATCAACATCACAATTTGCTGATAATTGACAAATCTAACTAGAAAGCACAATTTTGATCTACTTCAAGCTCAAAAAGCACTCTGCACCACAGTTGCAAATTAAGTCACAGCTGCCTTACTTTGGCAGCATTCATGCTGTCCTGATGAAGTACATATTTCTCTAAAGGAGTCTGTTCTTTTCCTTAATAGCATCTTTATTACAGAGGTGTATACTGCAGCAGGACTTTGTGGTGTGTTGTGCCTGCCTGATGTCTTCATGAGCTTTTGTTTTTGTACTGGTTTGTCTACTAATTACTTGTTGTTTTATCTATTATTCTTTAACTAGTCTGATTACTCGTCCTGTTATTTGCAGTGACTAGTGAACACAGAAATATGCAGCAGCATATATAGTGTAAGCAGCATATAAATTCATTTAGGACCTTCACATTTTACTCCTAAGTAAACAAGGCATTTTTAAAAGGGCTAAGCTATCCTCCTACATCGGGGCGGACAAAATACGACCTGCGGGCCAGATCCGACCTGCCAGGCAACTTCATCTAGCCCATGGGCACCCACCAATTAATTGTACCCCGATCTGTCCCATGCATCTTGCTCCCACCCTTGTGTCTGGGAGGCTCTCAGCCCAGCCACCATGCACAGCTTCCAGGCGGGACTGATGCTGCCACTGCTGTAACTGCCAAGGGACTTGTTCTGTTTTCCCAGTGGCTCCTCCTGCCGTCCCTGCTGTAGCACTCACTCTGGGCAGCAGGTAGGGAAGTGGTGGTAGTTGGGGATGGGGGAAAGAGCTACAGCTGGACAGGAGTGTGGGGTTGGGGCTGGCAGGAGTATGGAACCCAGGGCCCACTCCTAGGGGGGGCGGCAGGAGCACAGAGCTTGGGTGGGTGGGGGGTGTGTGTGGGGTGTGAAGGAGGGCGGGGGAGAGTCTAAGGACCCCTACACACACTCTCTCCCCATGGCACACAGCCCCACTGGTGGTGGTGGCAGCGGCAGGTGGTGGACCCTCGGGGTGCTTATGGCCTGCACAGGTGCTGCCACCTGATGACGCATGACTCCAGCCAGTTCCAGGAGCTGCACATGGTGGCAAGGAGGAGCTAGACCAGCATGTCTCTGTCACGGGGGGGGGCTCCCTGTGACTCACGTGCATCTCCTGGTACTCGTGCACCACTGGGAGGCAGCCACGTGCGATGGAGCTGCAGGCAAGTCTCAGGGAGCCCTGCGCAGTAGAGGCAGGCCAGCCTGGCTCCATTCGTTGCTGCCATGTGCCACTCCTGGAATTGGCTGGAGCCATGCGCCATCAGGTGGCTGTGCCTGTGTGGGCCTGAGAACCCACAACGAGCTGCTGCTGGCAGTGGTGGGGGCTTGGCACCGGGGGAGGCTCCCCACACTCCTCCCCACCCTGCCCCTACAACACCCCAGATATACATACACCCCACAACTTACTCTATAGCCACGCACACCCACAAAAAAATATACCCCCCCACGTAAGACTTTTGAGCTATTATGCAATCACCCCTATATACACTACACAAACGCAAGTAAATCAGGACAAAAACATTTTTTGAAATAAAATTAAACTGTTATAGTAGATGTTTGACTTAATTGTATGATTTCTTTTTTTTCTGGTTCCAAGATGGCAACCCCATCCCATGTGTACTTCTGGCGGCAGAGGTCAGGAATCGGGCATGGGACTTCTGGTCCCAAGATGGCTACTGTGGGGGGCCCCTGTCAAGGGGTGGGGCTACCATTGAGGCCCTCAACAACTCCCCAAAACACATTAAGTGATCCTTCAGCCAAAATAATTTCTCACCCCTGTCCTAGGTCATCCATTCTCTCATAATATGATAGAGGTCATAACCAAAATTGTGTATCTAAATATTGCAAAAGTATATAGATAGTTGCATATGGATATACAAGTTGTTTCGCACCTAACGGAGATGTGATGGTCTCTGTGGTAGAATGACACTGTTAAACATCAAAGAGCATCATAGGAGGACAGGGAGAGAACACTTTGAATGTAATGGTGAAATTTGGCTACATGTACCATGGACCTCTTTTTAAAGACTCCTCCAAAAACACATTCTTCTTTTCCTTAGCACCATGCTGTGACATTTGATTTAGTGCTGCCTTGTCGAGTAGTGTAATCACTTTTGCAACATCTGGATTTTCCTTGTAGGTCACTGCCCAACTATTGGTCAACCCCTGCTCCATTCAGTTTCAGGTTTGTTCAGATTATAGGCATGTGGTGAGTGTCAACAGTAACAGTTTCAGATAGGTTGCGTAATTATTTGGCTGTTTCCAACCAGGAAACAGAAGTAAAAATTGAGGGGCTTTAGCAGATTTAATGGAACAAAGAAAAAACTTCAATTATATGAGGTACCAGCAGTGGCATATGGAGGTGGAAGCAGTTATATGCTGGAACAGGCGAATAACCTTATGGGTTGAAAGGCAACCAGATGGAAAAAACATCTTGAATTCTGAAGATAGTTAAGTGTTAGGCTGATGAGTCAAGAAAAAGAGTGAGAAATAAAAAATGAAATGTTTTTAAAAAAAATTAGACACACCAGAACAAATCTGTGCCATAATGTAATTATTTTAAGGTGGTGCATGAAGAAAACAAGTCTGTACTTATCAAAAAAAATAATTTGCTGTACTCAAGAGATTTGCTATGCACATGCCAAATCTGTCTAGGCATTTTTAATATTGCTCATCACCTGGAGATCACTGTATTTTTGCTCAGGAAAAAAAGTAAAAGCTTATTCATCTGAAGTAATTTAAACATATATGCTCTGTATGCATGCTCTGTATGCAGCTCTGAAAACTAGCTGTACAAATGGTCTGTATTTCCCTTTCTCTCTCCCCCCCTACTTCCTCCTTCATACCTAAATCAAATGTGCTTGATGCACAGGGTTTTATTCCTGTCCATCTCCTCCACCCAAACTCTCTCCCCCACACTACTGGAAACTGAGATCTGAGAATAAAGCTGAGCTGTTATTTCTTTGTCACATACCATCACACCAAATTGGGTGGTTAGTGATGCTTATATGGTTATCTTCAAACTGGATTTATACAAGTTTAACTGTTGGAAATTTAAACAGAATTGTTTACTGCAGCTAACTAGAAAAATGGGCTGCCGTTCACTCCTACTGATCTGTGGTGGCTTGTGCAGGGCTTGTGAAGCTTTATCTTAACTTATCTGGGGTCTGAATAAGCGGATGTGACTTCCCTTTATAAAACCTGCCGCAAAGCCAGAATCTGTGAATCTGTCCATTATTGCTTGATGAGCCCCTTTTCACCTTTTATAGTTCATGTGAGCATGAATGCATTTAAGCAATGTGTGCATAAGCCTTTTTTTCCCTTAAAATTTCTTTCTAATGATTTTCCTGATGCAGCTTTTCTAGTGGTAGCAGAATTCTAATATTGTCTGGCTCTGGGCTGTTTATCAGTTATGTTGTCTAACACTTGCCCAGACGGGTTAAAATATCCTCAGTTTCCTATGTGGACAAACAAAGCAGCTAAACAATGGACAGTGGCCCAGTACTGGTTCAAAGAGTCACAGATGCATATCCTGTTTCAGACCTGCCGATCAGTGACAGATCTAGCCCTGGATGAATTGGGGCTAAATCCATGCCAGTTTCAAATATATTTGTATAGGATACACTTGTCACATGGTTTAACTGCTAAGTCCTTCAAGTGATATCCCACTGTGTCCTGTGCCAGCAGCTCTCATCACTTCACTGACCTCAGCTGTTCTGGGGTCTGAATAACTAGATATAATTTCCCTTTATAAAAACCTGCTGCAAAGGCAGAGTCTGTCTATTGTTGCTTGATTGCTTGAAGGATCAAGGCCTTCTCTTGGAACCCTTCTTTACATTTTATCTCCTCTGCTTCACTACTACTCCACTGCGCCTTCATGAAGAAGTCTGCCATGGTCCGCTATTCTAGCCGTCAGAGCTACAGTGAGGCAAGTAATTACCTTCCTAAGGCTTTTCCTTCTTGGGTAGAAAATGGGAAGGTATAGCACAGGTCCTTAGATAAAGTCTTCCAATCAGTGTGTCCAAGACATATTGTACTACTGCTGCTGCTGCCCCTGGTTTCAGTCAGGGGGGAAAGTCTAGAACAGCAGATGCAGCTACAATGCGCAGGCTGACAAACCAGTATCATTTTACCTAAGGCATGGAAAGACAAAACTGGCTGTACCAAGTGAAAAAGAGGGAGACTTTCTTTGCTTCAGGTGAATCCACTTCACCATTTACCATGAGTTACAGAAGATAAGTGGTAAATTATTGTGGTTTAATTTATCTATTTCCTTCAGGGGGTACATCATTAACTTTGCTTACAATGGGATAGGAGGGGATAGAAAGAACAGTTATAACAGACTAGCAGAGGTAATTTCACTAGCAGTAAATTCTTCTTCCCTTAAAGTAGTGTAATTGTTTTTGCCTCTAGACATCTTTCAGAATAGAACCACACAGGAGGAAGATATAACAGAAGAGATAACAGTATTGGATATACTTACAGAGATACCGAGTGCAGGCAGTTGCTCATGCAGCTATGGCCTCAGAATGCATTTGAGTGTAATATAATGTTTGAGGGCTAGTTTGGCAGTCCAGGCTTATAGGAAATGGGGTCATTAGTATGATGGTGCAATATTATGAATGCCTGTAATTCAGAATACATTTTCTCACCCAGCATTCTGTTTATTATATGTTAAGTATCTTTATATCTTCTGGCTAAATAGTCTTCTTCATTATTACCAACATCTTTATTGTGCATCTTTTTCATGTTTCTTCTGGGAAGATTCACTGTCTTGAAAGACTGTGTATTATAAAGCACTATGTAACATAAGGACTTACTAAAGCACTGACATTTTAATTGTAAACAGTTGCATTTTATTGGAGGTGCAGACCTGTTAATTTGTTACTATTTTTGAATGGTTTCTGAAAATAAATTAATTTCCTGTACAATTCTGAAGCCGGTGTGTTGAATATATTCAAATTACACGGCTGTTTGATTTTAAACATGCTGAAGGTGCTTCTGAATTTTAAAAATCAGTGCTGCTAAATTATACAATGAAAATTTAACTGTTAAGTGCTTTCTGTTAGGACTGATTGATTTGTGGTAGGGGTTATAAGTACAGCTATTCAGGCACCATCTCTTAGACATACCCTAAACTATTAACTCATTGAGGGAAGGCAGTGATGCAGAGATATCTGAGCCAACTGTGATGGAGACATTTTTGCATGACCCCCACACCTGGAGAAATTAACCTAAATACAGCACCGTGCAAGTACGGCTGTACTGTTGCTTGTTTGGGAGCTAATTTGGGGATTTGTATGGTACTGCCTTACACTTTGCGGGCATACTGTTAATTCCTTATATGGCCCTTACTTCTGTAGTATCTGAGAGCATCAACATATCCTCACACCACTTCTGTAAATGTAGTGTAGGATTATCCCCATTTCACTAATGACATGAAACAGGTATATGTAATGACTTAACCAGGATGATATACATCTTTGGCTGAGGATGGGAAGCAACCTAGTTCTCCCAAATCCTGAATCTTACTTAACTGTACTTATTTTTGCGTGCGCTGCAATATGCTTTTTATCTTGTTACTGAATCTTGTTTTGTGGTCTACCGTTCTTGCTGGAAATGTACTTACCTCTCTCTTCCCCCATCTTATTGTTCACAATAAAATATTAAAATGTAAAGGTTAGAGCTGGAATTAGGAGTCGGGAGACCTGGGGTTCTTTTTCTGGATCTTTCATTGAGCAGTCACTTAACCTTTGTCATATACCTTCCATCTGTTTAGTTAGGGCAGTATTAATTTATCTTTCATCCTTCTTCACTGGAGGTGCAGAGAGCTTTTGATGTTTAAGTACTTTCAGTGTTGGCAACTGCAGGGTTTAACATCTTGGTATTAGGAAAATGAATATGTTATATTTAGGCCCGTGAGTCATGAAGGCATTTAAACACTTATGTAGCAGTTGCTTGCTGTGGTCAGTTAGGTCTAAGCATGTGCTCAGGCATTTTCCTGTTTGTTACTTGTGGCCCAAGGGTAGTGATCCAAGTCTCTGATGTTAAGTGACCTGTTGAGTTTGTCTAGTTCTGTCATCATTACAGGAAGTACAAGACTATTTTCTTTTTCAAAACTTCTTGGAAAAAAAATAGCTTTGCAGCTAACTGATTTACCCTAGCAATGGGCGTTTCATTTTTGCCAGTCGTGTTGTCTTTAAGCCTTCATTTTGGAATTATGGGGACATTGTGTATATTGCTAAGGCAAAGCGTGTGATAGGTTATTAGGTTCACCCCAGATAAACTTGCTCATTCAAATATGAGGCATAGGTGGCTATGTATAGACACAGCTGAACAGTGCTTGTTAGTACTGGAATTTCGGGAGCAAGTTGCAAAAACTCTCTTGACAATTCAGACACCGAGATATAATCCTTGAAACAAAATTTAGCCTCATGTGAAGAGGAACTTTTTCACATTTTTAGCATTTAAAGTGATATTTTAAAATGATCTTTATTTAATGTGAATATAGTTTTTTAAAGGACAGGCCCAGTAAAAACTCAGTGTAACATTTGTCTCTTGTGCCTGTTGGACAAAAAATGTAATGTTGGTTCAAATTATAAATCAAATTTAGTCGAGAAGAGTAGTCCATAAATCAAATAACAAACAAAGAAGAATTGTTCTGGTGCATTCTTGAAGATGTTATTTTTGTTCTTTCAGTGATCAATGGAACTTATTCAGTTACACCTCTAAGTATGATTTAATAATGCTTTAGGACACGGCATGATTAATGACTGACATGTTGGATAGCTTTTAAAAAATGGTATGTGGAATTATGAAATGCTGCTACTAAATAAAAGGGGTTGCCAAGAAGAAAACAAAAATGCTGTAGAGGAGTATGCATCACCTTACAGTGTATTATTTTTTGCACCACAGTAAAACATACCAGTATTTTCATTTTGTCGTCTTGATTTTTAAATCTTTTAACGGACTGTTAACCATCATCACAAATTAACCTGGTTCTGAATCCAAGGTGGAGGAAGTGACATTGCTGCAATTCTTTAAATAATACTGCCCTTCAGCTGCAAAACAAGTAATCTCACCATCCGTTAATCAGGGGAGGCAGGGTGAGCACTTTGGCAGATGACTAAGGGCAAGCACCTGACAAATATCAAATGTCTTAATCAAGAGATGAAAGCTGTAGACTTAATGGATCAAGTAAACATTAATAATCACTCTCTTGTTTTGAAGTGCAATGAGAGACAGAATTCACCTGTGACCTCCCCAGGATCCTCTCCACTTGCACAGAGGAGAAAACCCCTTCCAGACCCTCTACAGATCCCTCATCTTAGTCTCCCACCAGTGCCTCCCCGTTTGGATCTCATTCAGAAAGGAGTAGTACGGTCCCCTTGTGCCAGCCCCACTGGTTCACCAAAGGTAAATTCTGCTAAACTAGATTTCTTTCGTACTGAATTTTTTTAATGATCCTTGCTTGCTTGCTTGCTTGCTTGCTTGCTTGCTTTTAGAATATTTGACACTTATGGTATTTTTTGTGATTATTTGTTATGAGGTGTGGAACAGTTAGGTACCACCATAACATCCCCTGTGTAGGCACAGTGTCCCCATATAGTTTAAATATACCCCAATTTAGTGGACAGGGACCTGATTGTTCCTTTATGTCAGTAGGAAGACTAATTGGCCTCAGTAGGCTTTAAATTAAGCCTCCAGACTGCCCCTTTATATGACACTTTCGTATAATGGGCTGATGCTAAACACACCTGACTATGTTACTTTAATGGCGATGTCACAAGTGATTAGCCCTATGCCTAAGTGTGACTGTTAAAGCTGTAGAGTTGACATCATTCTGAAGGACCAAGTCTCTCTAGTAACACTTGATTTGGAAAAAATAAATAGCAGTAAAAGGTACTCTTGAACGTGGATTTAAAAGGTTATCTGAATTAAAATGTGTGCTATTCTCAAATGGTAATTTATACTCATTTTCACAGCATCCTGGCAAGAAACACTTATGCAAATATCCTGCTATCAAAAGCTTAAGAGGTGATACGTTAGGACCTAGCCTTCACAGCAATGTAGAAAAGAAAACTATGATGCTCTATACATAATCATTGTATGCAGTACCTTTTGAATAAAGGAAGGAAAAAAGAAAAAAACCTTCAGTTATGGTTTTTAATTATGTAAAAGTTCAAAAGAAAACAAATACAAAACATCTTATTTAAACATCCTGTATTTTCCCTTCTGAGATGACCATTTTGTTGTCAGTGGTACACAAGTATGAATTAGTTTACCTTTTGGAAGCATGCCAGTGTGTATACATGAATTGTTAGTGTGTATGCCTGCCAGTAATTTTGTTGTATCAACATTTTGCCTGTATACTTGACGTTCAGCTTTGTTTTTAAATTAATTTTAATTCTGGGGACACATTACTTGGCCTAAACAACTGATGTACAGAACAATATTTCCTCATACCTATCATTTTTGATTAACTGTCATTTAATTTAAAGCAGAGCCGAGGAGGTCATGGTCTTATAGCTAGCTTCCGTTCTGTCACTAACACAAGCTCTGTAGTACAAAGGAAAGACATACTATTCCCCTTCTGTCTGTCGTCCCCCCTCAACATTGTCCTCCAGTTTTACAAATGGCAAACCAAAAAAATTGCCACTACTTAATCAAAATACCACAAAGCTTGTTACCATGTGACTTGCTGGTAAAGGTAGTAATGTTGGAAAAGAAAAAAAGAAAGTATTTCCCTTCAAAGAAGACTAACGTATCAAAAAAGTTTGTAATACTCCACAAAAACCAGGCACTTATACAAATACCCTTTCCTAGTCAGAAACTCAATTTTTCCATTGCATATTGGTTTTGATGATGAAGTGTTGACCAGCAATACCTTCTTGCCTTTTGAAAAATGTCACGACTAGCATTTTTTATTAACTACAAGTTAGATTTAGCTTTTCACATTCTTATAGAATAGCGACCTTTTCATATGGGGTCTGCCCGTGGGTGCAGCCCTGCATGCTGGATCAGCCCTATGTTCTGGATTCATCCGTGGATGGGAGCCTGTGCTCTGGCCTGGCTGTCTGCGCTGGTACAGTCTGACATATAGTTCCATGTCATCTGGCCTGTGGGACTCCCTGTGGGTTTGGAAATTTAGTGCTGGGGGAGCAGTGGCTGTGTTTTAATTGTAGTGGTTTTGGCCTCTGCTGCCATCGCTCACCTGCTGCCCAAATCCCAGATTTGTGAGGAGCCCTGAGGGCCAGATGATGTAGCTCCACAGGCTGGGTCTAATCCTCAGGCTGGACATTGAGCACTGCTGTCCTTAAAACAAAACAACACAAAATGAAACCTATTTCCCTCTGCCCTTTGTTCCCTAATCATTGCTATTGCATCCTCTTTTACCCCCGGCCATCCACTCTCTCCCTTATTTCACTTTGTCATGTCATTTTTCTAATTGCCTCTTTCTGCAGTAGACATCTCAAGTGCCTAAACATGCCCCAGAATTAAAACTGTACAAAAAACTTCAAGGGAGGTATTACAGAAAGTGGATCAAAAAAATTTGGGAAGATTCATCATCCAGTGCAAAATCAAAAAAGCCTCCCTCTCTTTACCTAGTTTTCCACCATCAGTTTTCCACCATCAGTAATAGCTCTAGGGGCATGGTTTCTAAAGGGGAAAAAAATGTAGCCAAGAATCTACTAGCTGGCAAAGAGAGTGGATTTAGTCTTGGCCTAATCTGATGACACCTTAATCTCATAAATTTGGCAACTGCTTCCTTAGCCTTTGCCTGAGGTTTTCTGAAGATGATCAGTACACTCGTATGAAGTGGCTGTGCATGAACTTAACTTATTGGCTTCTGATTCTGTTTAGTCTTCTCCATGTATGGTGAGGAAACAGGATAAACCTCTTCCGGCACCCCCGCCTCCCCTGCGAGATCCTCCACCTCCTCCACCTGAAAGACCCCCTCCACTTCCACCAGACAACAGGATAAGTAGACACTTCCATCATCCTGAAACCGTGCCTTCCAGAGACCAGCCTATGCCCCTTGAAGGGTGGTGCCCCAGAGACGTATTTGGGACAAATCAGTTAGGTGGTTGTCGAATGGTATGTGACAGTTCCCCAAAACCAGGACTCATTGCAAGTTCAAACATAAATGGAAGGCACAGTCGCATGAGTTCTGACCCTGGATTTCTGAGAAAACACAGACGCCATGATCTGCCTGTTGAAGGAGCCAAGGTAAGAGATGCTTGGCATATGATGTGAACCCAGTTTTATCAGCTGATCCCATATTGACTCTCTCATTGGTTAAAGTTTTAGTTCATTGGTGGTGTTTTGTTTCATTCTGTGGTTCTTGTTGATACTTAATACTAGAAGGGCTGTAAATGATTAAAGCATCATTAAACTTTGTAATTTGAAGTAGCAGTTGATGAGGTTCTAAGTTTACAATTTAGTTTTAACGTGAAGCCATCATAAAAATGGCTGAGCAGGATGAATAATGTTGATTTGCTAAATGGAGCTGGTAAATGATCCTTATGGATGTTGCCATTTATAACTTTTGTTGTACATTACTTGGGGCGATCTGTATGGATAATGGCTGCTCCAGTCTTCCTTATGTTAAATGAGATGGAGCTTTGGAACTGTAGAATGTTATAACATATATAAAATGTGTATATAATAAATACACCCAGCTCACAATTTCACATATGAGCAAGTGGACAAAACTTCAATTTCAGGACCTCTAGACCTTGCCTGCTTGGAAGGAATTTTACTGTAATAATAACATATGCTTTTCAAGTGCTTTAGCCAACAGAAGGCAAACAAGGTTCTTTGGATAGATGTGATTAACTTTTATTAGACAAAGTAAATAGTTGGCAAAATTGTTCTCTGCAAACTTTCGGGTGCAAACACCCTTCTTCAGGCAAAAGGAGAGTCTTACCCAAGAGAATGAGTGCAAGTATGCCCCATACATCCAAAACTGCAGATTGCTATAGCTGGGGGTTTGGGTGTTTTTTGGTTTTTTCTTTTAGTACCACAGAACCTCTTACTTGGAACTTTGAAGTTGATTAGTGAGACAAAGCCAAGTTATAGTTGACAGTTGTATGTTTTTTAAATCACTGCAGAAAGTACACAAAGCAGTGAAAACCTACTGAGATTCCCCTCTGACATCTTAATGAAATCTTAACAGGAAGCAATATCCAACCTAGTTTTTAAGTTACAGAATGGGCTTCGATTTCAACTACCTGTCTTTTATGTAGCTTGTAAAAAAAAAAAAAAAAAAAAAGACATGATCCATACTTACTGTATCATTTGCAAGCATTCCAGAAAATAGTAATGAGAACAGGCTCATCCAAACGCCAATAGTTAGTATCTGAGGGAGAAGGTTAGATACAAGCTGTCTTGTAGAGTAAGCGTCTCATACAAAGATTTCTGCTGTCCTCCTATGTTAGAATTGCTTTTTTTCCTTGATTCTCTTGCGTTGATACTATTGTGGAATTCATCTTCTCTGGTGGTTAGATGTGGAATTTTTTGCAGGTGTTTCAAAATAACAGCATTTATCTTCCCTGTGGGCTGAATTTTTTCTTTAGATGCTTGTCTGCAATTCCTGTTCATGTCTGTGGCAGACATGCATGCACATCTGAAGGCAGTTTGGCCAGTGGCAAAGCTGTTTTATGTAATGTGTTTCCAGTGAATATAGAATACCAGACAGCCTTAGGGACTTAACCTGTTGACTCACAGTACCTTGATATCTGTGGCAAATATATAGCAGCAATGTTGTCAAAATCAATGTATATCACTGTCACAAAACTTGCAGGAAGCCCAAGGTGACAGGCTGTTGGAGTATCCGTTCTATTGTTTTGGGGTTTTTTTTTCTCTGTTACAGGTTACAGCTTTTAGAAATGCACAGTGGAATACTGCAGGAGAAAGAGTACATTAAGCATCTTCTTGCTTCCTTGCAGATTATAATGTGATTTTGAGACCCAGACCTCTACTTCTGCATGTAGAAGATTGCATGGGTGCTTGTATGTACCTGTGCTACTGGGTTTTACAAGTGCAGTTTAAAATAATTGTGCATGTATAAGTGTTAGCATTTTAAAAATATGCTGTTGCAGGCTTTCTGACCCCTTCAGTGTAGGTCCTGCCAAAATCCTGTGTAAATTATTACAGTGCTTGAGTAATTAACTGAAAAGATTAAGGAATTACTTTCAAAATTAAGATGGTGCTAGAGTACTTTAGAGGAATAAAAGGAACTAGGATAATATTTCAGTAATTACTGGAGATCAACCTTAATACCGTAAAAAATGAGAACTTCTTGGGTGCTTAAAATTATTCATCTGAGACTTTTTTTTCAAGACTTTTAATCAGTCTTTTTTTTTTTCACTTTTTAGGTTGATGGAAATTTATTATATTTTTAATTAGGAAAATAATATTTTTTCTGAATATTTGGTTTTCATTCTCTCATTTGCATTGTCATACCTAAAGTTCAGCATCAAGGTAACAAACATGCCCTTCTTCAGCCTGGGCTATTTCACTAATACTTCTGCCAGCAGACTGTACATTCAATACAACTTGAGGATTTTTAATACCCATAAAGATTTAATAATTTCTTGTCTAAGGGTTGTTTCTTTGTATTTTAAAGCTGTAGAATTTCCTCTTTAGAATTTTCAGCTTCCTTTATTTATAAAAAGATATGCAAGTTGAAAATCCTGTGAATGACTTAAGGTTTCATAGCCAAAATAACAGCCGCTTTAGACTGGCATTGAATTTCATAGATTTCATAGACAGTAGGAGCTAGAAGGGACCTCAAGGGATCGGGTCCAGTCCCCCTGCCATATGCAAGAAGTCTACTGGGGTCAAATGATCCCAGCAAGATAAGCATCCAAACATTTTTTTTTGAATGAATCCAGAGTAAGTGCTTGCACTACCTCGGGGGGGGAGGAGGGGGGAGGGTGTTCCAGACCCTGGATACTCGGACTGTAAAGAAATTTTTCCTTATGTCCAGTCTAAATTGGCCTTCCAGAAATTTGTGGCCATTAGACCTTGTTATCCCTTGGGTGAACAACTGCTCTCCCAGATCCTGGTGCACACCCCTTATATATCTATAGGCTGCCACCAAGTCAACCCTGAGCCTTCTCTTCTCCAGGCTGAAGTCCCGTGTTCCTCAGCCTCTCCTTGTAAGGCTTTGACACTTAAAAACTTAGTTATGTCAATTGGCTTCATATCAGGTCATTAAAGCTCTCTCCCCTTTCTCCTACAAATTTGCACCTGATTTTTCTTGAAAATCCAGGAATTGTTTCTGTAAGTAGAAGGAAGATGAATTTAAAGCTCACCAAGAGTAAAACTACTGTGGCATTAAAGATATTGGATAGCTGTGGCCTGAGCCGAGAAAAATATTCCCAACTCCGTTTTAATCAGTTTTATCAAGCAATTCAGTCATATTTCTTAGACCAGTCTATTGAATCTGAGCTGTATTTATCTTTGATTTGGAAAGAATATAACTTGTACAAAGCAGGGAGGAAGAGTGGGTATGTGGCTGAATCATTAGAGTGGAAGAAAAGGATGTTTTCCCTCTCTTTGCTTTGTAGCCTTCAGCAAGTTATTTAACCTCTGTATCTCCATCTTCATATTTGTAGAATGGATTTTCTATCTACTTCATAAGGGTGAAATATATTTATGCTGATCCTCGGCATGATCTGAAGAAACTGCTCTAGCAGTCCATCGATTTGTTTATAATCTGAATTTCCTTTTCCCTCAGACAGTATGCCAACCCTTAGCTCTCACTAGAATTGTTTAAAATATTTCAATTCTCAGTCATTTTAAGAAACTATAAGAAACTTTTACAGACTGGTAGTCGGGCTGCATGTTGTGTGTGTCCAGACTGATTGCTGGTAAGGCTGCCATTCTGTTGGACTTAGACTGCCAGTCAGAGTGAAAATGCACTGTGTTAAGTTTTGGAGAGACCATATACCAGCCTCTTTAACCAACCGTCTCTTTTGTCCTTGTTTACATTTTAGTTTGGGTTCGAGATGTAGACTGTTTGATTGAATGAAGCAGTTCATGCCTCATTTCTGAGCAGCTGTTAGGCTGTCTGCAGATTCACATGCATAGCATGCATCTGTTCCAACGCTTGATTCATGTTTCTGTCTTTTTAAATCAGTGGGATTCAAGAGCACAATGCCATGATCAGGATTGCCTTCAGCCCTCTAATAAACGTTGCTGCTCTCTTCATATCATCCTTCTGCTGTGTGTCCATTAGTTTAGATTGTAAACTCTTACGGGTTTAGTGGCAGGGGCAGAGATGCTTTTTTATTTTTTTTTAAACTCTGGTTTGCACTAAACACATAAGAAATAATATATAGGTAGCAATAGCCTAGTAATATTTTTGCCTGTTTTCAGGTATTCTCTAACGGGCACCTGGGAAGTGAAGAATATGATGTCCCTCCACGACTTTCACCTCCTCTTCCAGCTGTCTCCTTGCTCCCTAGTATGAAGTAAGTTGTGGTTTTTCACTGGAAAAGAAATACATTAGTGACACAAACAAATAGATTTGATTCTACAACACTGTAAATAAATAACCATGGGCTCCTGACCATGAACTTTAATGGGTTTTTACAAATGTAAAGTAAATTGCATTGATTAAATGGGAGCAACTTTAATGTAATATTAACCTATTGAATTCTCAACACCCATGAGCAAGTTGCTGAACCCTTGATTCCAAGAGAAGATAACATTTCAGGGTAAGAGTTTGAGGTAAAGAGCATAATCCACGTGTTTGTATACACAGTCTAATCCAGCATGGATATCTGTTCTCAGCACTCATTATGTTTCCATTTGGTACTTTACCTGGAGTTCATTCTCACCAGAATGAGAAGGGGAAGGAAGAGAGGGATCCCATTCAAGTAGAATTACTCCCTCTTCTCTTGCACTTCCATACTATGGCCTGAAGTTTGGGGGGTGGGGTTATCTTTTTTTACAAAGGGGGCAGGGAGAGCTCTGGCTTCCTGTGATTAAAAAACCAAAAGCAAACACCAAAATTTATAGGTAGTTACCATTTATTGCATTATAATGATTGAGGCACTCGTAGACTTCCAAATTGCATTTAAATTGTAACTATATCAATAAACATTGTGCTCAACTGATACGTATGTGCATGTGTGATATGCCAGTGCCCTGCCCTTGCCCTTCGCTCCCAACCCACAATATATTTACAGCTGCTCTACTCCTCCCAGAGCCTCAGTTTAGGCAAGTGTGGGGAGTGAAGTGGAGAGAGTGCTTGGAAAAAGCCCATGTCCCAGAGTGGGAAGGCCATGGGTGCCCTCCTGATTAGGAGGGGAAGCTTCAGAGAAAATGTCCCCACCCATCTTCCTTGAATCCTTGGGCTAGGGAAGGCACAGGAGAAGCTGCTGTCCAGCTTATAGAATCATTGAATCATAGAAAGTTAGGGTTGGAAGGGACCTCAGGAAGTCATCTAGTCCAGGCCCCTGCTCAAAGCAGGACCATTCCCAAGTAGATCATCCCAGCCAAAGCTTTGTCTAGCTGAAGGGATTTTGTCTACCCAAAGGGAGCAGGCATACCCCTGTGCCTCTTCTACTTTGCACAGAGCATCCAGCCCAGGGAGGGAAGCAGCTTGGCAGACAGAGCTCCCAGTTCTGGCGAGCCACCATGGCCAGCAGAGCTAGGCCCTGCCAGCCTTCCCCAACCTGCCACTGCGTCCTGCGGACCTGAAGTAGAGGCCACAAGGGAGAGGTATCTACGCTGGGTCTATACCAGATCAGCATGGGTGCTGCTGATGCCAGGCTGTGGGAAAGTGAATCCCCCCAGATAAGGGGCTCCCTGCCATTACAGAGGAATTGGGCAGCCAGCAGCTTGCAGGTTTTCATTTTTGTGAGAGAAACTCTTAGTGGAGATCTTCTGGTTGTCAACCTACAAGGTTTTTCTCCTGGAGGAGGTGTGTTTTCTCCAGAAGAAATTGAATGAATGCTTGTACGATCCTACTTTCTAATGGGAGAGTGGCAGTTCTCCTGGTAGTAACACGTATACCTGGCCTGCAGCAGGTCGGGTGGACAAAGCAATGCAGTTGGCTTCTGCAAACCAGTTGTATTCTTTCTTGATGAATCTACTTAAATAAATCTGTATCCGAAACATTGTGGAGAAGATCCCTAAGCTCCTCCAGCCCAGAGACCACTATCTCATGTTCCTTATTTGTGTGGGCACCAGTGACACGGCTCGGAGCGCTCCCAGCCGGGTCGTGAGGCGCTACAGGGATTTGGGAGCGGGGCTAAAGGGTCTGGGGGCACAGGTGGTATTCTCTTCGATCCTCCCAGTCTCGGGGTATGGGCTGAGGAGGGAGAGGAGGATCCAGGTAGTTAAACAAAGACTGCGGTGCTGGTGTCATTGGGAAGGCTTTGGCTTCCATGACCACAGCCCACTCTTTGGTGAGAGAGGGAGCGAGCTGCTGGGAAGAGATGGCCTCCACCTCTCTCCACTGGGGAGGAGGCTCTTCTCAGCCAGACTGGCTGACCTGCTCCACCGGGCTTTAAATTAAGCCTACCGGGGGACGGGGGGACTACCGCCACTGCTGGCCTGCTGAACAACCTTTGCAAAGCCAGCAGGCCAAGGCACTTAAGGGAGCCTACCCCTGCCCCAGCCCTAGAGCAAGCTGCAGGCAAGGCAAGGGCCCCTAAGGGGACACTTGCATGCCTGTATACCAATGCCAGGAGCTTGGGGAATAACCAGGAGGCACTTGTCCTTCTGCTCAACACAAATAATTATGATGTCATAGGGGTAGCGGAGACCTAGTGGGACTCCACCCATGACTGGACCACAGGTATAGACAGCTATACTTTGTACAGGAGTGATGGAGTAGATAAAAGGGGCGGGGGTGTAGCTCTCTATGTTAAGGAAAGCTATGCGTCCCTGCAGGCTGATGTTGGCGACCAGGGTGGATGACTGGAGACCGTCTGGGTTAAAATCCGTGGGGAACACGGCACGGGGGAAACAACGGTAGGAGTCTACTACAGACCTCCCACCCAAAGTCAAGAGCTTGACCAGGAGTTTGCCTGGGAACTGGCTGAGGCCGCATGCTCCAAGACCACGGTTGTCATGGGTGACTTCAACTACCGAGACATCTCATGGGAGGATCACTCAGCAAAATCTGAGCAGTCGCAAAGTTTCCTATCACGTGTGGATGACCTCTACCTGACTCAAGAAGTCTATGGGCCAAAGAGAGGTAAAGCACTGCTCGACCTGGTACTGGCTACTGGGGATGACCTAATCAGCAACCTAGTGATCGATGGGAACCTGGGTGACAGCGACCATGAGCTGATCACCTTCACCATCTGCCGTAAAGCTGACAAGTCACTTAGCAACACTGAAGTCCTTGACTTCAGGAAAGCCGGCTTTGGCAAGCCCAGGAGACTTGTCAATGAGTCCGTAAGGGACCATGACCCTATTGGGGGAGGGGAGTTCAGGAAGAGTGGTTGCTCCTCAAGGGAGCGATCCTCAATGCACAGCCTAATTCTATTCCATCTTGGAGGAAAGGCAGCAAGAGGGCACAGCAGCTCACCTGGCTCTCCAAGGATCTAGCAGACCTCCAGAGGCTAAAAAGAAAGGCCTACAAAGGATGGAGGGTGGGATTCGCCTCCCAGGAGGAATATTCTGTACTGGTTTGGTTCTGCAGGGAGCAAACCAGGAAAGCCAAGGCTGCAACTGAACTCCATCTAGCTTTGAGTATCAAGGACAATAAAAAGTCCTTTTTCAGATATGTGGGGTACCGGAGGAAAAGCATGGGCATCATTGGACCCCTGCTAAACCAGATGGGATAACTGACAGCTGATGCCCAAGAAAAAGCCAACCTATTAAAGGGGTACTTTGCGTCGATCTTTCATCAGTCCCATGGGACACCCATGCCCATTACAGGATAGGGAGGTCCGAGTGAGGGAGATTCCCTGCCCTCCATCAATACTGACCTCGTGAAGGAACACCTTGAGAGGCTGGATACCTTCAAGTCAGCTGGCCCTGACAATCTACGCCCCAAGGTATTCAAGGAGCTGGCGAGCATCATAGCCCAGCCCCTGGCACAGATCTTTGAGAACTCCTGGCTCTCTGGTGTAGTGCCTGAAGACTGGAGGAAGGCCAATGTGGTGCCTATCTTCAAGAAATGGAGAAAAGTGGATCCAGCAAACTATAGGCCCATCAGCCTGACCTGTATCCCAGGGAAGGTCCTAGAAAAGTTTATTAAAGAGGCTATCCTTAATGGACTGGCTGATGCCAACATCCTGAGCGATAGCCAGCACGGGTTTGTTGCGGGTAGGTCTTGCTTGACCAATCTCATTTCCTTTTATGACCAGGTGACCTATCACCTGGACAAGGGAGAAGAGATTGATGTCATATATCTTGACTTCAAAAAAGCCTTCGATCTGGTATCCCATGATTGCCTCTTGGCGAAACTGGCCAATTGTGGCCTTGGGTCCACCACAATTCGCTGGCTGGGAAATTGGCTCCGTGGTCGGACCCAGAAGGTGGTAATTGACGGAAGTCCATAGTCATGCTGCCTTGTGACCAGTGGGGTCCCCCAAGGCTCTGTCCTTGGACCTGTATTGTTCAACATCTTCATTAATGATGTGGACACTGGAGTCAGAAGCGGACTGGCCAAGTTCGCCGATGACACCAAACTTTGGGGCAAAGCATCCACACCTAAAAACAGGAGGGCAATCCAGGCTGACCTGGACAGGCTCAGCAAATGGGCAGATGAGAACCTGATGGTGTTTAACACTGAAAAATGCAAGGTTCTCCACCTTGGGAGGAAAAAAGGCATGCTTATAGTGCTACACTGGCTAGCACTACAGAAGAAAAAGACTTGGGGATCATCATTGACCACAAGATGAACATGAGCCTTCAATGCGATGCTGCGGTTAGTAAAGCAACCTAAATGCTGGCTTGCATCCATAGATGCTTCTCGACCAAATCCCGGGACATCGTTCTCCCCTTGTACTCAGCCTTGGTGGAGCCGCAGCTGGAGTACTGCATCCAGTTTTTGGGCCCACAATTCAAAAGGATGTGGAGAAGCTTGAGAGAGTCCAGAGAAGAGCCACGTGCATGATCAGAGATCAGGAAAATGGACCTTATGGACAACAGGCTGAGAACTAGGAGGCTGTTTAGCCTGGAAAAGCGCAGGCTCAGGGGTGATCTGATGGCCACCTATAAGTTTATCAGGGGTGACCACCAGGATCTGGGGGAACGTTTGTTCACCAGAGCGCCGCAACGCTCGAATGGTTATAAACTCCTGCAAGACTGTTTCAGACTGGACATAAGGAAGAATTTCTTCACTGTCCGAGCCCCCAAGGTCTGGAATAGCCTGCCATCCAGAGGTGGTTCAAGCACCTACGTTGAACACCTTCAACAGAAAATTGGATGCTTATCTTGCTGGGATTCTTTGACCCCAGCTGACTTCCTGCCCTTCGAGCAGGGGGTGGACTCGATGATCTTCCAAGGTCCCTTCCAGCCCTAATGTCTATGAAATCTGTGAATGCTAAATGCTGACGCATTGAAACTGCTTGATGTTTGCAGATTCCAGTTTTTATTTCGAGTGAATTTTATGGACTGTTCCTACAGTCTGTAGAATCAACTGTGTACATCAATATATGTATATGTGAATGTGTACACACCTCCATATAGTGTGTTTATTTGAAACTCCAGTTAGGCACCACACATAGCAGTGCAATAGAAATTAAATATAAATGTTTAACTGAGCCAGAAATTGGATGTAGGCGCAGTTTGACTATCAGAAATGTTTGAATTAATTTTAACCTGACATGCAATAAACATACATCACTTTAGTAATCTCAGTGGAAAATTGAATTAATTATTCCCATAGGAAAAAAAAGTCTTTGGCTTCCTTTCCGTCTTTGCTCCGCACCTCCCTTGACCTCCCCCCGGCTGGATGCGGTTATCTTTTCTTGCGAAGGAAGAACAGCATGCCCATAGAAAACTTCCATTTTGTGGAACTACATTTTCCATCCAGAAAACATTTTTGCAGCAAAATCCTATGTTTTGATTTTTCTTGATCTTCTTGATTTAAAAACAAACAAACAAAAAACACGCAAATTTATATTACACCCCTTTCCCCCCTGCCCACACACTTCCCCCACCTAATACAAAAGTTTATAAGCACCAAAATAAGGAAATTCAAAATATCTATCTGTATAGGAATTGCAATTCTGCCCCATAGCTTTGTTGATAAAGCAAAAAACATTATCACTTTGTAAGGTGATGGAAAAATGCTACATCTGTGCTATTTCAAATAGATCCATTTAAAGGTCTTGCTGCTAATAGATAAATACCTTATTAGTCTAGGCTAAGCCTTGGCTAAGCCTATGGGGGGGGTGGTACTCAAATTTGTTTCTGCACTTTAAAACTAATCAGCTTAATGAGCTTGAACTATATTTGCAACAACTACAGAAATTGCTTTGGAGCAGGCACCCTGGATAATATTCAGCATGATGTAATTTAAAATGACAGAGGGCATATTTTAGCAGATGCTTTCCTCTTTCAAGTTGAGTGCATTTAGCGCCCTCATACTCATGTCAGACTGTTTTCTGTGCTTGTTCAGAGAGATTCTCATGTCTGTAATTGTTCTATCCTAATCTAATCTAGATCCCCCATCCTCAGGCCTCTACTGAGTAATGGCAATTAGGCCACTTTTTACAGAATTTATTACCCTTTAATGATTTTTACAGAAGTAATCCCTGCATTGGAACTGAAATATTTATAGGATGCCTCAGGATGAAAGACTTGTGCCAAATATTTCTCACTTGAAATATCATGCATCTGTGTAGATTTATGTAAATACTTGCTGAAAAAATAGCATGCCTTAAGTCTCAAGTAATATGTATAAAATCATTCCTGTTCATTTCTGGCAAAATAGTGCTTGTGTTATTTCAAAAATTAACTGAATTTTAAGAGTATTTGGTAATAATGAAAAATAATCAATTTAGGCTCCTGTAGGCTCTATCCTAAAAACAGATTAATAGATTCATAGATGCTAGAGTTAGAAGGGACCTCTGTTAATAACAGAGTGCTGGGGTCATATGATCCCAGCCAGATGCCTATCCAGCCTTCTCTTAAAGACCCCCAAAGTAGGAGAGAGCACCACCTCCCTTGGAAGCCCATTCCAAATTTTGGCCGCCCTTACTGTAAATAAGTTTTTCTTGATGTCTAGCCTAAATCTGCTCTCTGTCAGTTTGTGACCATTGTTCCTTGTTACCCCAAGAGGTGCCCTGGTGAACAGAGCATCTCCGATCCCTTGCTGTGTGTTTTATGAAAATGAGTACTTGCTGGGAGCTAAGCCCAGTGATTAATTCAGTAGTTGATATATAGACACAAAAAGGGATAAAATAAGCTGCTATTTTTTAAGTTGTATACACTTTGAGGAGGTTATCTCAAGGTGTTTCGTGCACTCTGTCATTGTCAGAATTCAGAAATGCATTTTAGAGTAAGTACTATAGAAAGACCTCTAACAATGCTGTAGAGTTTTGATTGAAGGATTTTTATTTTCCCTGACCCTATTTTTACTTGCCTATCATAACAGTTGCTCTCCAGTTTGAGATTTGCATGTGTCCTGCTAATTCAGTTTCATAGTAGGTCCTCTATCTTCTTATCAAATCTTAAGTGCAGTCTCTTGCCATTTAAGTAAGCGGATTTGCCTTTCTATTTCAAAAGCATATTCCTGCATAATTAAGTAAAATCGTTGTCCCACTGATGGCATGTTCACTAAGCACATGATTTATATTAATTTATGTGATCTTCAGTGTCACTGAATTGCTGACCCAGGCTAGGAACAGAAATTACACATTAACCAGTATAAATGATTGGAAACCAGGTCAAGTCTAACACAACAGAAATTCTGTGCACGTAAACTGCTTTTACAATGACCACCACCAGTTTAAGATAAACCTGGATGGATCTAGTATCAGACATAACTGATCTAGGTTAAATTGGTTTGTTGGACTTCTGTCCAAGATCCCCTCCAGATTCAAATTAATTCACAGTCCCCCAGTATCCTAGGATGCTTTGTATCTTCCCTGCAAGCCCCCACCTTGCATGGTGGGCATGCTAGCCTTGACCCAAGCCATCTGCTGCAGCAGAGCGGGGAAGTGTGCTCTAGCACTCCCTGGCTATTGGTCTGGGCCACTGCAGGCATGTGGCTGCATTTCCATAATCAAAAGTAAATGTCTATTCACATACTTATTGGTTCAGTCTGTGCAGCTTAGACCAGCCTACAGAGATTGAACTGATTCAGCCTTGGGCTTTTTGACTCGGTACTTAGCCCCAAAGTGCAAAAATGATTATACTTTTGGTATTAGACTGTTCAGTACCCGTATGCTTGTACAGATAGATCACTTTTTTTTTTTCTTAAGCAGTTGTTATTAAATGTCTATTTTGCTCCTGGTAAAAGAAAGGATAAATGATTTTCAAGCTGAACTGAGTTTACCTCCAGTTACCATACTGCATGAGTTTCCTTACCATATATGAGTAGGTCTGGCTTTTCCCTTTCAACAAAAATGAGCTTCTCACCTCAAATATTTTGAATACCTTAGCCAAACTCTCTGAAAGTCCCATTTTTGCATGCATAAAAAAGTGTGAAGAACTTTGAATTTCTTGTAGCTGTGTGTTTTATGACTATATCTGGCATGTAGTTGCTTGATGGTGCTGAATAAAATAGCATAGTACTGTGTATGTTTTCCCCCACTATATTCCCTTTTCCCCATTGTTTTATGTGAAAATATACTTTCAGGAGGATGCCTGGCCACATTGAAATAAATAGGTGTTTTGCCTTTGATTGGAGCCAAAAGTTCACCATTAATCTGCTAAGGTTTTCCTCACAGTGGTATTGGAGGTTGCAGGAGGCTGAGCATTCTGGCCCTGATCCAACAAAACTGCTTTGTTCCCTATGGGCACCTATAGGCATGCAGTGAGGCTGTGCTGACACACTGTAATTACTGTGGTCCAGCATCATGTGCATCAGGATCCCCGCACTGAAAAATGATAGCAGGGGCATTTTAAGTAAAGCTTGCTTAATGAGCTTGAATTAAAGCGCCCCCGCCACCATTTTTCAGCTCAGGGATGCTGATACATGTGACGTTCCAGGCACTTTAATCAGAGTGGCTCTTGGAGCTGCTCTAATTAAAGTGCTGCGCCTCTCCCTGCTCCCACTCCCAGAGCACCCTGGATGTCTGAGGAGTCCCAGCATTGTTTGGCTGTATCAGGGCCAGAGTGCTCAGATACTTGCAGAATCTAGTGTATGATGCCCAAGATTTGTGGAACCCTTGACTGATAAATAAGAAGAGAGGATCCCTGCTCCCAGGTGTTGTAGTGTAAATAATTGCAAACTGTCATTCTGCTCAGAGGTAAACTTGAGATGGACTCAAAGTGACTTGACAGCTACTGACAAAAAAAAAAAACAAAACCCATTTTGATTTTATATATTTCCCTGTTTTGCCTTTGGCCCTCAATACTCTTCATGAATCATGCCTCAATAGAAGAGAGAGAGATTGACATCTGGCTACTTTTCAGCTAGCCAGAAAATATTGAAACACCATTTATCAGGATCTGATTCATCCTTTTAAATTTAAGACACTGCCAAATACGGGAAAAAATTATAGAATTGTATTTTGTTGTCCAGTCCCTTGGTTTCTCTGAGCTGGCATACAGATGTTCCCAGAATTTCACTGTAGTAATAATTTTGTTTTTAAAAAATGTAACAACTGAATGTAAACTTAAAAAAACCCAAAAAACAACCCTGGGTTGGTTTGTTTTTGTTGGTTTGGTGTGTTTTTGGTTGGTTTGTTTTTTAAATCTTGAGTATTTCATGCTGTTAAGCTTTATATGTATTTTTTAACTGCAGAATTATTTTAAAATATCTGAAAAATTGTACTTGAAGAATGTAATCAGAAAACTTGCCTAAAGTTGCAAGAGAATAAGTTTTAATGGTTTCAAACTAGTCCCTAGAAAATATCCATATTATAAAACCCAACTCTTTTGCACTTGCATTTATTTATGAAACAAGACATTTTTTTTTGTCTAGCCATTACAAATTCCATTGAAGAATCTGCCTGTTTAGTTTCTTCTATGTTTACCTCAATACACTGGTATTATGCTAATGGAAATATAATGAAGGTATAATAATACACAATTCTGTCTTCAAGAAATTAAGAATAGAGTTCCATTAATCAGAACAGAATTTGAAAACTGCCACAGACTTTTTTTTCCATAAAAGATTCTTGGTTAATTTATAGTACAACAGAAATGAAGGAAGAGATGAATATAAAAATTATTGTACACAGTATAAACCAGAAAGCCAATGCTATTTGTTAAAAGAATTATTTGCAAACAATATAAGCATGATGCATATGTGATAATTTATGGCTCTCATTGAGGATATGAGTTAAAAAAAAAATATTGAACCATTTAGTGCTTTGCACATTGAAAGCCCTTTATAAACATCACACATCATGCGGTTGTTAGGTAGGTATCTTTATTTTAAGGATGGAGAAATGGAGATCTAGCTTAAAGGATTTGTAAAGCATGGACAAGCCTAGCGTCCCAAGCCTTTAGGAACTCCTATCTAGTAACTTCTTTAATCATGAGACCTGTCCTGCCTTTCAGCCTTGTGACAAGATGTTATGAACTTACTGTGACTGTGTAGATATTAGTCTGGCTATGAAACCCATTACTGCCACCCCAATCTGATGTCCACAACAGCTTGCCAGAACTCCTGAAGTGGTAGATTTAATAGACTGGTCTAGGGGGTGCCAGACAGGTAGAGTTTCCATGGGCAGGCTGCACTTGACTTTGCAGATGGGATGGGGGAGTGGTGTCTGGGAGCAGGAAGGACAGGCCGGGGCAGGATCGTGGATCAGTGACAGCATGGGGCTGTGACCCAGGGCAGAGACATGATCTGCTCCCCACATGGCCCTGCACTAGGGGTGTGATGGGCACAAGGCAGATGGGTTAGGTGCCTGGGCAGTGGGGCCACATCTGGGGCTTGCAGTGACACTGGCAGCAGCAGCCAGAAAGAGCCACTGCCACCAGGGGTGCTAGGAAGCTGAGGCTGGCTTCTGTGCCACACCAGCCCCGCAATGGGACCTTCTGCACGTGCCACAGCCTGGGCTGCCCCTCATGATTAGGCCAGGCAGGACCAAGGGACCAGTTGTGGGCTGAATAAAATCCCTTGGCAGGCTGGATCTGACCTGTGGGCTTTAATTTACCCACTCCTCAACTAGACTCTGTACCAGTAAGTATTGGACATCCCCAAGCTAGATGCTTGCTTTTCAAACAACAATGTCTGTAAGAGCTAAGTGTGTAACTCATAATTATTTTTAAGGTTACGTATAACATAATCTTCAGAGCAGCCTGGGCTGCAAGCTGGGAGTTACCTGCCTTTGAACTGCTTCTCTATGGATTCAGATCTTTCCTCATCCTTCTGTTACATTTTACATCTCTTCTGATGGGCAGAGGGCAGACAAATCTCTTGTCAATTTAACTATGAATATGAAATCAAAGATGGAAAAAGTAAATGCAGCCTGAAATGTATTTAGAAAAGGCCTTTTGCTCCCTCTACAGAAGGTGGTTGAAAACTGCAATACAAACCATTACAAAATTCAGTTCTATAAACCTTCTGTCTTTTAATAGATATCTGTCTTGCATAACTGTATGTTCACAAAAGAAATTGAATTTCTGTCCTTCACAAGCTTGTTTTTTGAAACCAAAAATTTGTTATTGGGTTTAGGAAAGAGAAATTACAAGAATGTAGAGAGCTCCAGACTTTTGAATATATTCAAACAAAAGCAGTGCATGCATAATTCCAGTTCAGCAGTCCTTTCCTTCCTTTCGGATATTTTACAGATTTGTGATCTGCTAGCAACTCTAGTGGCCACCTTTGCTCCTTTTTTTTAATGGAGTTCGATAATCTTGTGACACCATGTGGTATACATTCTTTTTTATTCTTCAAGTTGTATGTTTCAGTACTTTTGTTTCTTATAAAAATAAGATGTATATGGCCTCATAGTAAATTCAGTTCTCGTCTTTTCCCATAATATAAAAAACAAAATAACCAGTCAAATCAGGGAAACAAAAATGATGCCATCTCCCTTTTTAGGTTCAGGTCTCTCCGTAACCCATAACTCTCCTCAAAAGTCCTATTTAAGCAGATTTCCCTTGAAATATAGTATGTAGGTCAAAAGCTTTGGGTAGATTCAAACCACATGGTTATACAGAAGCTTCAAAGTTATGAACAATATATTACACTTATTTAACATAAATTTAACTGTATACTTTTTTTGCTTAAAACACTAACTCTGATTCACTGCATGACATTTCAGAACTTGGCATCCAACTTTTAAGTCTCTGTTGTTAGTTGGTTAATTTAAGAATCCAACTTTTGTCTATGAAGTTGGACACCCGAAATGTATTAGGTTCTTGATTTGAATGTCACTGTTCCTGTGCAAAAGGTTTTGTGAGTTTCTCGTTCATTGTAATCATTCTAAACATAGGTTTACATTAAAGGGGGACAAAAAGTTGTGTTCTACAGGATCAGTACTTCCATGGGACAAAATTTAATACCGTCTTATTTGCAATGATTTTTCTCTCTTAAGTGTCACTTTTCACTGAAATTTGCTAATAGGCTTATATATTTTCTATAAAAATTATTCTTATTTGATTGTATGATTTAGGGAGGAGGGATTCTTTCTAAAGGGAAACTTCATAGTTCCCAAAGCCAACTACAAGACAAATGGAAGTAAAGTATATAGAAAGAAGCAAATCTCTTTCCTAGGCAGTGGTTGCTCTTGCAACTTCAACTGTTGCTTTATCTGGTTTGTTCATCTCCGTTTTGGGAAAAGATTTGTTGGAAGTACCTACCATTTCTTCTCAATCCTCTTTGTTGGTACACACAGTGACTGTATTGATCTGGAATTTGTAGACAGCAAGCAGCGTATGCTCCCAGAAAGGACTTGCTTCTAATTCTGTATCTACATATGTTATTTACATAGAGGTTACCTCTCTTCAGGGGTTGCACCATGTCCTAGTAATAATCTCAACACTTGCCTAAGAAAAAAATGACAGTTCAAGATGTAAATCAAAGAAAATAACCCAAGACAAGTACATAAAGGTGGCAATGCTAGATATCGCTGGTTCCATAGTGAGCCTTAGCTTTCAAACACATCGCTATCCTATTGTAAACTTTATGAAGGGTTTTTGGAAAATACAAAGAGATTAAGCTTCTTAGATATGTTTATATACTCAATCTGTTCAGTTCTTTGTCTTTTACTCTGATAACTTTTAACCACCAGAAACCTATTTTAACTGTCCACTGCTCTTATACATCCTTGCTAATGGATGACAAGAGAGGACACTAATTTCATAGTTTTATTAAGCTTGACTGGAAAGTCTTCTTTCACCTTCAAAGTGGAAAATGCATACTGAGGATATTTATAGGAAACTGTTGTCTTGTTTCATATTTGATTGAACATGATTCTATAATTGTTAAACTCTTGCTAGATTTGTTCTTTCTCTCTCTTTCTCTAGGTGCCCCATTTCTATATCAAATTCCCTCTCTGAGAAATCAAGGGAACATGTAGCTGATGATGACGAGTACAAGATTCCTTCATCCCATCCTGTAACCTTGTCACAACCACCTCATTGTCATAATATAAAGCCTCTTGCTCGGTAAGGTCTTGTGCATATTTGCTGTTCATATGCTATTTTGGAGAGTAGAGGATACTTATTTGAAAGGGGAGTTCCCCCCCACATTGATGTAAACTTTTTAGTAATCATGGTTAAGCTGCTTGCCGTCTAAGAATGTTGAGTATTTCCATGATCTCTTCTGCTGAACTTGAGGGAGAATGAAACCCATAAAGTTATCTGCAGGTCACCATATTTGTATCTGTGTGGTGCATAACTTATTAGCCTTAGTATGTTGCCACTGCATTCAGTGCTTTTTTTTCCTTTTAATCTGAGATTTTCAGAGCTGTCTCAAGTATTTAGCCATATAGTTATTACTAATTTCAGGGAACGCTTTAACTCCCAGGGCAAGACCCCATGTGCAGGGGTGTGCACTTGTAGAGGCACAAATAGTAGCAGCACAAATTTGTGCCACTGCTTTGTGCCCCATTGCATACCTCTACACATGTACTTTGTTGCACAGCAAATTACCCTGGGTGGGGGTATTACGTGGTGTCATGGTTCAGCAGGGGCCAGCAGCCAGAGTGGTGTTCTGGGTGGCCAGCCCTCCATTTGGTCCAGCACATGCTACCAATACTGATCTGTGCTGGTTTCTTTTGGTACTGGGATTTCTTGGTAGCAAATTTTGCTATGAGCATGTTTTTACATTTCTTGCGTGCAGTTTGTGGCACCACAAAGCGGTTTGCAGCACCAGAAACTGCATCCCCCTGGACATGGAAACCTGCCCCCAGAGTCGGGTTTAAAAATTTCAGCTTTTGACATTTTGATTAATCCTTTCTCAGAAGAAATAAAAGGTAGAAAAACAACCAAATCATTGGACAGTGACTATAGAAATAAAACTGCAGTTATGAACATTTTTCTTCTTTTCTTGTCTTGCATGTAACAACTGGTTTAAGCCTTTAAAGCCCTTTTTGCATGGGCTTTCATATGAGACTTTCTTTGTGCACCAAACTCTTCTGCTGTCCAAAAGTACATCAAGATACTGGCAATTGTAGGGACTTTTTGCCTTTTCTTTCAAAATGTTATGTCAGTCACCAAGAACAATAAAACCAAGCTTATCCCCTCATCTCACAATTAGGAAATTTTTACACATTTAATCAAAGTATGTTAGCATAGCCTAGGTCAAATGGCACATTCTTGCTGCTTCTTGTGTCCAAGTTATTAAATTCCTGGATGTTGAGGCTGTTATTAACAGAAATGCTGACCCAAACTTTGGTGCATAGATGTGAATGTTACAGTTCCCTAAACATTTTGTCACCGTGGCCTTTTATGTTCCAGCTGGTTCTGGAGGAAGGGTTTTTATTTTATTTTATTTTTTCAAATAGAAAGTACAGAATTCACTGTGTAGAAAAGAGGTTTTTAAATGGCTCTGGGATTTTACATGTATGACCACATTTATTTGAAGTTTTGTTTTGTTTATCCATTTGGGAGTCCCTCTCTCTACCATGTCAGGCATGTAATAGAAAGCTGAGTTCTCTGCCTGAGAGGAGGAAGAATTAATGGCTCACAAAAACACAGCAAAAGCTATAAGAGTGTATGGTATGGGAACAGACTCCAGTGATTCTGCAGCTATTGAGGACTCGTATTGGGCAGCAAAAGCCCCTATGAAGAATTTTAGGAGTTTTTTTTATTATTTCCGAGAATATAATCTGGGACCTCAGACCTGCCACCTAGTAATGTTATCCATTAAAAGCCAACTCCAAACTTTCTTGTTTTCAGCATTTGTTTCTTAGTCTTATTGAACCATGGTAGAGATCACACAAATGTAGTTGACTACCATTGCTGCTCTGGCATTAATCCAGCATTTTTCCCACAGAAAATGTTTTATATTTAAAACTAGGATTTCATTAATGATTAATGCAGTAAGCCTTGTACACACTATATACTGTGACAATATTAGTACTAAAAAAAGAAAACCACTAAGCATTAGAAAGTATAGTGATGAAGCATATACATAAATATTCCAAGTACTCAAAACTTTGTTTCAAGAAGTTGTTGATGCTGATATTTGACTAGTCAAAAGAGTACATTTCATTAAGCAACTCTGTTCCAACCAGTGATCTAGATGTAAGAGTTGGAACCAAGTGAAACTTTTCGTTCAAAATACTTCTGTCATAAATGGATTCTATTGATCAAATGGAAAAAAAATCGTAGTAAATCACTTTCCCTCTAAATCTTTGGGTTTTAACTGAAAACAAAAAAATAAATTTTTTTAGTGGCCTAAAAAAAATTATTTTTTCAATTAAAATTTAAAAAGGGAAATTTTTAATGAAAATTAATTAATTTTTTGCAGCGCAGCTTGTTTCCTGTTTTCCAGCAGTACGTTTAGGGCTTTTTTCTATGCATGTACATTTATACCATTTAAAACTTTTATAATTGCATGTGCTGAAAGAGTGCATTACTTTGCAGGAAGCCTTACTGAGTCATCTTCAAATAGATTGCCAATGTTTGGTGCAGAAAGGGGACATCTGTTGTCCTTGCCAGTTTGAAATTGAATTCACGATTTCACTCTGCTTGAATACCATGCCTCTGCTTCTCAACAGAAAGCTTAATTTCCATACATAAGGAACCAAATTCATTCCAGTTGTAAATCCATTAAAATCCTGGATCTAATCTCATGACCATTTTATTTTATTTTATTTTATTTTTTAAAGCGGGGGGGCTAAATCTCCTATTGTCAGTGCTGTTTGATTAAGCAATCGTTCATTTCCCATGTCCTGTCTTTAAACCATATATTTACTTGAATATTTCATGTTCTTGGACTAATGGAACCCAACCCAGGCATTGTAACACTTGAAGTAATGCTTTAACAATATATGAAATGGCTTGTTGAAACTTTCTTGGGGCAGATGATTAGTTACTTGGTTGATTTGTTGCTTTGTGTGAAAGCATCTTGTATGCAGCTGATTGAATTTTTGAAAATGCAGAGGAGAGCTGGAAACGTTTAGGGCACGTAATGCATCTGCTAAAAGATTCAAAGCCTGTTCCAACATTTTAAACTTTACCAATCTAGCTTCAAAGAATGCAAGCAATGCTCCCTCCACTTACTCTCACAATCTAATAGGTCTCAACATGAGGAGGATTTTTGTTTGTTCCCGCACTCCAGCTACTATAACTATTTCTTATTTTCCTCTAATTTTTAGTTGTGCCTACTAATACCGCACACAACATGCCACTTCATTCCTATTTGAAACAGTTGCAGACATTTATGTATCCATCCATCTATATGACCAGTGTGGTTAGATGTTTGCCCTATGGGTTGAAACCCTAAATCTGTCCAACACTAGCAGCTTCCTCTATGATTAGAGGCAGTGCCACATGTAATCCAGCATGGTGGAACTGTACACTGACACACCCACCATGCTTCCTCTGACTGAAGAAACTCATCTTGATTGTTCTTAATTATACATGGCCCATGGTTCCTGTCATGGTGTGAAGTGTCAGTATTACCCAATTGGTCTTTAACACCTGTTCATATGATTCTGGTTTCTTATTAATGTCCCTCAGTCTTTAATCAGAGTCCTCTCATATCATCTACTCAGAATTATTTCAGTTCTTATGGCAAGATTTTCACTTCTTCTCCTTCACTGCCTGAAACGCTGGAATTGCTGGTTCTGAGTAGTTTTAACTGCCAATTTGATACTTCTGCTTCTTTTTACAGAACAGTTTATTTCCATTTGAAGGAATAAAATTGTAGTAAAAGAATATAGAAGGAAAAGTACTGCACTGCTTTTATTGACAACAGCAGAACCAGCTGAGACTGCTAAATTGCTTAGCCAGAATTAGCTCGTTCTGTTCTATATAAATTTGAGTAGGAATTTTGCTGCACTTTATTTATGTAGTCTTACTCCTGTTTAAGGTGCTCAGGTTTTTTTCTTAGTAGGCTTCACTGCATTTGATTTCAGTAATCCTTTGGTTCTTCGTTTCTCTTGGTCACATTTTTTCCCAAGCTTTTAATAGTAGGAAAAACAAAATAAGAATGAGGGGGACAAAAATAACTTTGGAAATGCTTCCAAATGCAGTGAGCTTGGAAATGTTTTAAAAGGGTATTTTTTACACTGCATGGCACACGTACAGTTCCTGTGGTGCCCCACAGTTTTAAAGTTTCAAAAGTGCTGTGGCTGTATGCCGGCTTGGCTCTCCAGCTAGAGGAGGCTCTCCCACAGGGAAGGCAGATATGAGAGCACTGCAGTGAAGAGGTAAGTAGGGGAGAGGAGCTCCTTGCCACCGGGAGCCCAAGTCTCCAGCCTCAAATCCCAATCTAGCATTAGGACTGGAAAGCCCAGCAGCAGTAGGGTTTAAACTGAGAGGGAGCAGGGGTTCTCAGCTCATCAGCAGAGAAACAGAAGTACAGATGGCTTCCCTGTGCACAATTGATAACAAGTGAAACGATTCAAAACAGTACCTTATTTTAAAGAGTTATTATTTTGGAGCGCAGCAGCTACTACTGGAATATTTGGAACATCTGTACAGCTGGCCCTTTTGAATCATTTCAAAGGCATTTAACTATTTTTTTTTTATGGTTACATCTGTTTTATGTATGTAAGCACCCTGAGCTTACATACATAACCTTTGCTGTAGGAAGAAGCAGCTTATTCTAATAGATTGAGTTTGAGGGCTGTGAACTCTTACAGTTTAGCTCTTCCACTGCCTTGCATGGCAACCTCGAGTGAGATTTGATTTTTTTTTTTCCAGTTTCCCTCAGTTTCCTCATTAGGAAAATAATACATTTCCTGAAAGGGGTGTTGTGGTTGCAAGCATTAATTGGTTGCTTTGAAAGTGTGTTGGGGGGGGAGGGAAGGGGGGAAGCCTCCATGTATGCGAGTCTGACGTTTATGATAATTTCCTTTCCTCAGTTTGTTTAGCTGTAACATATACTGTTCTTTCTCATTCATTTTTTTTTTTTTTTAATTTTAGGAGTCGTCAGTTGACTTGTTCCTTTTGATCTCTGTTTTCAGGGTGTGTGAAAACGGTCCGTGCACTGGTATAATGAATGGAACACACAGTGCCGCTTCTGAGATGAAGAAATCAAAGCACCCAGAGCTAGGTATATTTTTCACTATTTTATTTTTTACTCTGTATTTTTATGTTTAATTCTGTAAAAAGAAAATTTCTCCAAAACAGGTATAGCAGGAGGGCATTTACTTCCTGTACTTATGTTATTCAGGAGAAGTCTTTGATGCGTCTGGTGTTCCAGTACCTCTGCCCCCTGCACGACCGCCTGCCAGAGACAACCCAAAACACAACGCTTTGCTCAACAGGACGCCCTCTGATTACGATCTTCTGGTGCCACCTTTAGGTTGTCAACCTTTGCCCATTAAATATTTAATGGTTCACATAGTGTAGATTAACCAAGTAATACGCTTATTGCAAAAATGACTTCAGGTTTATTAAGAATTTCAAATTAACTATGGGTTAGACAGAATAATTGTACTTGCATAGATCTTCTTTAATCACTGCTCTACAGCCAGTGTCATTATCCAGTCCAGGATAATTGCAGCTTCTTTACTTTTAGTCAGTTAACTTCAAATTCCTTGTTAGTGGCTGAAGGCCAGTGATGTGGAAGGTGCTGATTTTGCTTCTTGGGATATGTGGAAAATGCATCATAGCTGTATAAGTTTAGCAGCAATTTACCTGTAAGTCCTTGAGCCAGAAACAGTTGTAAAGGCATATTACATTCTCCTTCTGCTTTATATATAGAAACAAAAACCATTTTCTCCATAATGACAATGGGTCAGATTCCAAGGGATCCAAATTCTGTTTCAGATATTGTGGGTCCCTTCCCTTCTCCCCACCACACATACATTTTATAATACATTTAATTTTATTTCACCATGTGAAGGGGATCAGTATTGATGTTAACAGGGACTGATCTAGTCTCTCTGATCCCCATAAACACCAAACTTGATCCCTAATTCCACCTTCCAGAGGGAGTTCTAGTATTCCAGTACCACAGACAGTAACCAAGCTGCTCCTTACCCATGCTGGGGTTTATACTTGTGCTCTGGCACCCTCCATAACGTACAGAGGCAAGCTCAGTTGTGCAAGTGCTAAGTCCTGCTACCCTTCTGCTTTTCTTGTTCCTTAGTCTTTGAAGTAGCCATGCTGCTGCACCATGCACTGTGAGACCCCAGTGTGTACAGTGCAGAAACATGTGGAACTGCAAGAAAAGGTAGCATGGGTAGGAGTCATGCTTTTTGGCAAACCTTGAACACCTGCAGACAACAGTTCTCACATAGGGCAAAAACAAGGTTTCCCATGAATCCAAGGACTACGGTTTCTTGGCTCTTGGGCTTGAACCACTGATCTCTGGTTTTGTCTTGAATTATTTCCTGGTAAGATGACAGAAGATGAATACAATTTACAACAGATCTGCTGCATTCAGCATATTATTTGTCACTTTGGTCTGTAACAGTCGTCTAACAACTGATTTTTGAGTGAATCCTTTCTTTAGGATGCAGTATATGCAGCTTGGCCACAAATGCCCTGATTATTTTACAACTTGAGGAGAAACCATTTTTTTTCCTCCAGTAGAAAAAACCTGAATGCAGTAAAAAGGTCACTCCCAACATGTTTTAAAAGTTTTGGGTTGTGCACAGAAGGACTCAGAAGTGCAATTACATTATTAGAGTTACTGAACTGCTAGATGATCCCTACGAGTGAGGTCCTCTATTAGTTGCCAAGGAAAATCAATTTTGAGCTTGCTTTTCATTGTACTATTTTTAATGAAGTTTTGCTCATGTAACGAGTCTTCTCTAAACGCAGGCGAAGATGCATATGACACCTCGCCACCCTCACTTCCTCCACCACCACCTCCTGCTCGTCATAGCATCATTGAGCTTGCAAAACCTGGTGGCTCAGGAAGCCGACCTCCTTCAGGACATGAACTGTTCCTTCCTCCTTCAGGTAAGAGTACCAAAACAAACCATGTTCATTTACTTTCATTTACAGCAAAAGGTTACCTGTGCTGATAATATTGTCATTGAAACTGCATGGCAAAATATATATGCCTACAGCTAACGTCTAAAAACTGGAGAGATGAGTTTTTTAAACTGAATGAAGCAATTAAACAACCCAGAAAGAATATAAAATCTCCACTTTTCATGTTCACAAAGTAATGAGAGAAAATCAGTATTTTTATAGGCGTGACATCTTGGTAAATAGCATTTTTCTAACAAGAGCAGTTCCTTTGAAGTGCCAAGTTTCCATTGAGCTCTGTGATGCCAATGTCTATCATTTGTCATATATACCCAGCAGTATTGGGTTTTTATAGGACGATGTAATATGTGAATTTTATCTTATTTGTAAGTGGGACCTGGGGAGAACTCTAGAACATAAGAGAAATGGACAACATATATTTGCTAGAACTGCCACTATGCAAAGGTTCATATATGGACTAAACTAAACCAAGATTGTCATCTTGCTAATAATGAAATTTACTTCCCCAAATCATTGCCAACCTTATTTCATTCTGCTTTCAACTTGTATGTACCATTGAAAGTTCACTGCTGTGATTGATTTGATATTTCTTCCCGGTAAGGTACAATTTTTGGTTGTCTGTGCTAATTAATTTGGCTCTGCTTGCTGCTTTTGGTGTAGAATGCCCCAGACCTTCCTGAAGGTACGGAAACATGGTACAGTTAATGAATTGTTCTGCTTTTACTCTTTGAAAGATACAGGAGGGTATTTTTGGTCAATTGTGTCCATGACCAAAGGATTCTCTCATACAGTGCTATATGGAGTCATTGCTCCCCCTTTAGCATGCCTGGGAAGCTGTTGGAAGAGATGGTGAGGAATTTGGGTTGTGGTGTAATCAAGACACAAATGAGAGGCTGCTCTGCTTTGTTTATAGCACCCAGCCAACCTGTATTTTCTTTGCTTTCCCAGTAGACATGTGATTTAGATGTTTAGATGAAAGCAGGGTAACTGAAGCACCAGGGCAGTTAACAGGAATGCTCCTGGGTTGCTCCTAGTAGATGGTTTGTTTCCACAGCATAGGGATTTGGGGTTTAGCAGAAGACAAATTGAGGGGTGCTCTAGGATCCCAGAATTTCAAGGTGGGTGTGCAACTACGAGCAATATCATTGTTATCACAACAGCACAATCTTAGGTCCGACTCTAAGTAAGTTTCTTTACAGAGATCTCAAATTATGAACAAAGCACAAAACTTCCAAAAGTAAAACATAGAAATGTTATATATCTATGTTAATAATGCATGTTGATGTGCTCCAACTGCAGTTCCATATAAAAGCATAATTTCTATCAGAAATCAACCATCTTTTATACCAGGGGTTTTCAATCCTTTTAGGTCAGTGTACCCCCAGCAGCTGGTTGAGAAAGGAGTCCCCTGGCAGCCACTTAACAAACGGGGTGGGGAGGTGGTGTTCCTCGTGGCCGATTGGCGAACAGTGAAAGCACCGGCAGTGCCTGCTGCTAAGTACCCCCTGAGGCCATCCCAAGTACCTCCAGGGGTATATGTACCCCCGGTTGAAAACCCCTATTATATACTTTTTCCTATTAAACTACCGTATGAACACAACTTTATTCTCCAGGAACATCAGTGATGCAAGTGAAGAACAATTCTACTAGAGATGCACTGATATATTGCTCACATATTGGATCAGCACTGATACAAGAAAAATTGACATTATTGGCAATCAGCTTTTTTTTTAGCTGGTATAGCTGATAATGTCACTGATAAATGCTGTGTGTATGCGCCCAGCTGCAGCATGTACATGGCTAGGAATGCAGCCTGACAGCTTGGAGAGCAGTGTCTTGCTGGTAAGTCTGTGGGGGGAAGGTGTGTGGGGGGGATGCAGATCAAGGCCCCCATGGTGAGGGAGCGGCTGGGACAAGGGCAGGCACTGCCCAGCCAGGTAGCTGAATGTGACCCCAGGGCGAGGTGTGGGGTGGAGCCACAGGCAGCTTGTCCAGGGAGCGCGGGGAAGGGGTCTAGCTCCCTACCACTGTATGCAACCCCAGGACAGGCATAGGGGACATGTGCCTCCCCCAGATTTGTGCATGGAGTAAGGGCGGGCTGCAGGCTCAGGGCTAGGGGCTGTGCCAGCCTCTTCCTGGCAGAGGTCTGTCTGGGCTGGGGCTGCACTCAGGGCAGAGCAGGTGGTGGTAGCACTCGGAGAAGTTGGCTTTAGCCACTCCAAAATTTCCCTGTAGACCCCCCCTCCCAGCGCTGGTGTCGCCCACCCTGCCTGCCCCAAGCACAGCCCCATCCCAGCCCCCTGCCAGGAAGAGGATGGTGTAGCCACTGGTCCCAAGCCAACAACAGGCAGTCCTCCCTTGACCTGTGCACAAATCTTGGGGGGTGGGGGACATGTCCCTCATGCCTCCCCCAGGGGTGCATACAGTGGCAGGGAGCTGCCCACCCTCCCCCCTACACCCCTCGACAAGCCACCTGTGGCTCTACCCTGCACCCTGCCCTGGTGTCCCATTTAGTGCCCTGGCTGTGCAGCGCCTATGCCTGCCCCTGCCCCAGTTCCTCCCTCACTGTGGGGGGCCTCAATCTGCTTCCCCATGCCCCCCCAAACTTATCAGCAGGATGCTGGGCTGCATTTCTGTAAATTGGCTATCAGATCCATATTGGCCTATATGGCTGATTTAATATTCAGCCATCGGTATCAGCCAAGAAAATCTTTATGGTATACCTCTAAATTCTACCACCTGTTGATACATCTGTTATTATTTGATGATCTAATTTACCTGTAACACTTAATAATTCAGTTCCAAAGACAAGGTAATAAAATATCTCTTTAAATATCCACAATATTATTAAAAATGTTTAGATCAGAGTTGAAATGGTTATGTTGTGATGAAACATGAATTAGCATTATTCTTGCTAACCAATCATATTCTGTCTAAAAAATAAAATATATCATATCCTTAACTATTTATTTCCTTCCTTTTTCAAGGGTTTTAGGTTTTGTAACAGTCCTTTTCTGTAAAGACATTGTTCATTCTTAGCAATCTGTATGAGTTTGGAGTACAATTTTGCTATGAACTCTGGTATTCATGTCTGATACTTGGATCAAGTAGTGCGCAAGCCTTCAGCCTTTTCAACACGTGATATATATAACAAATATTTATAACAAGTATAGAAATGTACGGCCACACATTTGCACGGCCTAAGGATTTTAGGGTGCTGAGCTCCCGTCAGCTTATGTCATATTCTGTTTCAGTTTAGGTACCTAAATATTGAATACTATTAGTTGCATATTTTGAAAATTTTGGGCTTGAGTATTTATCCTTTGATGTCTAGTAGCCTCCATTGTGGATCAAGATTTCATTGGACCGATTTAATGTACAACCATGAAATAAAGACGGTTCCTGCCCCCAGATTGCTTATACAATAGAAGCTGCATATTTCTCTCATTGCTAGGTTCTGAGAATGAGGGTTTGCAAAGTACCTGGGGGCATATGCAATGATAGCAAACAGCTCTGCAAGACTGCTAATGAGCTCTTGCTGAATTGGGAAGCAGCTGCCTTTGAAACAAAAGCTGAAGAAAGCAGCCAAGTAGTTTGTCCTTAATTCAGCAACCTGTTGCAAATTCAGTCAGTTGTGAACCACCTCAATACAAATAATCTAGGTACTACTGTCCTTTTCACTGTTGCTGCAGTGGTCAGTCAGACATGAGCATTTGCATAGTCTGGTGTTTCAGTATTTAGTATCGGTTGTAAGATCTGTGGCTTTAAGGCTGTGACTCAAGTAGAGTAGTATTTTCAGTACCTCCAGCACATTTATGGGTAGCATGACTGCTACCCATAAATGCTTATTTTCTGTTTGTATAAATGCTATTTTCCCTTTGCGTAGCCAAAAAGCATGTATTTGATACAAGTCCCAATTATACTGCAATCTGAATAGAAAATCATAAAGTTGATTCATCAATTATTCAATCATGTAGGCTACTGACCGATGTGGAAACCCCCCCCCCCTCCAAACCCACACTTTAACGGAAGAGGAAGCACATCAGTTGACCTGGTTCCTTAGTGTCTATCTAGATTGAGCACTTCTGTCGGGCTTTTTTGGAGCTTTTATATAAAGCTGTTCAATCAGCTATTAGATAAAAGCCCCAAAATGCTTGCTGAAGTATGTGAGAGAGATATATATATATAAATAAATAAATAAATAAATAAATAAAAGTCAGGTGTGCTGAGTCAAACTGACATAATGCCTCTTCTGGACATGTGCTGCATTCAGTGCAGGAGCTCACCATGCTTAAATAAAGCACTAGGTTTTTTCACATCTATATGCAGCAGTAAAGAAATACATTAGCTTAAATCCATTATAAGGTGTCACCAAAATAGTATAAAAAGCAGGTGTCTTTCACAGAACAACAGTTATAAGATTAAAGGAAGTTCACTGAAAATAAACATTGACTTTAGAAGCATCAAAAAATGTTAGAAGTGCTTTCAAGTAATTAGGTTGAACCCAAGTGACCCTTTCTGACATGTTTCTGATGGTATATTTTCTGCTGTGCATCAAGACCTGAATGTTATAATCCGCCAGTACACTTTATTTCGTGTTGCAGAATTCAGTTCACCATGTATTTTGTCAAACAAGCCATTGTTCGTGCATGCACACATGGGATGAATTTGCAATTTAAGAGATTCTAAAGTTTCAGTCATTAATTCAAGGCCAAGATTTATTTTAATATAAGAAGTTTGAAGATGAAAGTTATCTGCTATTCACAAAGCTGCGTGAAGTTTCAAATTACTTGGAATTGAAGTGTAACAGTAATGAACATGTATCATAAATAACATTAAAACTAACAATTCATATCTGCTGACACAAAGTTTGAACAATGCATTTCATGGTCACTTAAAATTTTCCATACTTGTTATGAAAATACACTGTCACTGACACGTTTGCATAGATTAGGGGCTTTTTTCAATGTTTCTTTAGAACCTGGTTTCCAAAGCTATATTAATTATCATGCATCTTGTCAAGTAAGCCACTCTGTGTATATAATGAATGACTTTGCAAATTTTTTATTTATAATGATTGGTTCCAAAGAAGCCTTCTGACGGTTTCACAACCATGCACCACTTAGATCACTATGCATGTGCACTACACCACGTACAGTCACTGCGGCCTTTATAGTAAATGAATTGGGGCCCAATTCAGGATAGAAGCCATGTTAAGGGCAGCACTTGCTGAATTACAGTTGGGCTTAAAAAAGATCAAAAGAGTTGAATGTTTTAGGATCTTTCTTATCTTTGACTTTTAATCTTTTTCCTATATTTGACAAAGGAAGATGTACAGTTTTACCCCTACTTTCTTTGGTGTGTGTTTGTAAACAGGGGTCTGCATTAAGAGTGTTTCTACATGGTTTTCGCTGCTATGACGAACTTTTGTAGACATCCCAAGCAAACTTAACACTCGCCAGCTTGGGTGCATCTAGCAGAATAACTTGTTAGTGCAGAGCTCGGCATGGGCTAGCTATCTAAATATATATCCAGCTTCTCAGGCAGGTTTTGCAGTCTGTTGCACTCTAGTCTACACTGTTGTCAGAAGCCAAGTCACCTAGTTTAAAGTCGACTCGGAAATCTCACCACTCATCACAATGACTGCAGAGTAGGGAGGCATACTTTTAAATTAACTACTTCCTCCAGTCACCAGCATGTGATTGTAAAGGGGGTGCTTCTGTTTGTGTTCATAGCTCCTCCTCTTCTGAAGGAGGTTGTTCATAAAGATGGTCTATAGACTTTGTATGTAAGACTTAAAAATTAAAACTTTTGTAAGGATCTTTTGGGTCTTTTTGGTTTTCTTTATAGATCTCCATTTTGATCCAGTTACTGGTCCAGCTCCTTTGCCACCTGCTCGAAGACTAACAGGGGACAATGTCAAAACTAATAGAACATCCCAAGACTATGATCAGCTTCCATCCTGTTCAGGTAAGACAACAACCATGCGGGGAGAGAGTCTGGCTAAGAACACAAATGATCTTGGCACAAAAAGACTAAAGTCTTGTTTGCTAGACTGTTCCAAGCCGTGCACACACATTGCCATTAAGAATCACATCAAGTCACATGGCAATTCTTTTTCTGCTTAAAAAATGAATCCATCAGAGGAACGGTAGAGATGGATGTTACGATAGCAAGCAAAATCCTGTGTGGTTGGCCCTAACCTGAGTAACAGTGACATCTTCCAAGTGACTTATTTCTTTCCTAGCAGTTGAAATGGGCTGTTTTATGTCTATTCTGAAACTTTTCTGGGAAATGACAAGTAATTTTCCCTCTATCTGAGGTCACAAGAGGCCAGAAGTCAAGCAGTGACTGTTACAGTTCTTGACTAAGTTTGCTCTCTTTTTATTGTCTCATGAAAAAAATATCATTTGAACTTGCCTCTTGTTGTTCTCTTACCTTCATACTGATGTACCTTGTAATAAGGATCTGAGTACTTTTAAGTACTGGGTCACTTAAGCAACGAATACCTTGCGAAGTTTATAACTACACAAGTCAACAAATTTCTACAACAAATTAAAAAGCTGACAGTCTCTGATCCAGATAGCACTCCCATTGGTTCTCTAGTACAGTTATGTGATGGCTGCATCCTGCAACTGGATTCATAAAGCTGTTTGTGACTGCAAAATGGATTGGCAAATGGAGAGCCAGTGTCCTTTGTGCCCAGTAGGAACCAGTCAGTCCACCCCTTGAAATACTAATTGCTTTTTGTGGTACAACACTGCTATTTTAGGAGATGCTATCAACTCAAAATCAGGGCAGTTTTTAAAACAGAAATACTTAAATAGTGGCATCAGTATTGCTCATGGATACCCCCAAGTCCTGCTGATTTTAGTCCTATTTTTTCTATTCTTCACAAATTTTCTTTTCATCGCTCATCAGCTGTTGTATGAAAGATTAACTTGTTGGGATGAATTGGCCAGTTGTGGTCCTGAACCTACAAGCAGTTACTTTAGTGCAAAATGTTACTCATGCAAGTAGTCCTGTCGAGTTATGTGCCCGCACAGTAATTAGAAGAATTGGGCTATAGATTACAGTGCAGATGGAATGGTCTCTTTAACAGCATCCAAGAGTTGTTATATGGCAGCATAAGACAGGAAGAATCTATTTTTAATTGTAATTACAGGAGAGAATAGAGAAGTCTGAAAAATGTCATGGAATTTTTAATGGTTGTTAAAGGTCTGAACCTCAGTTTGGTACGTCAGGTAATAGATTGCATATTCAGTAGCCCAGTGCCCCTACTATAATGCTAGTGCTTATTATTTAGATGCAATTTTAAAAAGGTTACCAGAGTATTTATCTTATAATGTAAAATGATGAGAGTAGCAACTTTCTATTGCCTAGCACAGTGTGGCCTTGATTTCTGTTTAGGCGCTTCTGGTACTACCATAGTAACATCATGATGATGTCTTGATCACCTTCAGAGTATGGTATGTTTCCTCCGTGCTGTCTCTGTGAGCTAGTTTTACTTCTGCTCAATTATTGCAAGTTGCCTGCTATTAAAGATTTCAAATAGCTTCCTTAGTATTACTTAATACATGCTCCAGTACCTATATGTATTCCACAACCCTCCACCTTCTAAAATGTCCATGTGTTTCAACCTTTGCTATTAATATCATGCTAATTCAGGATAATATACATCAAGATAATAAATATAATTTGAATCAAATGAAAACTGTGAATTAAATCATGTCATGTTATAATTGGAAAGTTGTTCTTATAGTGGTAGTAATTCCCTCCTATGGAATTAATGAGTTTCAAGATGAACTGATTCACCTTACTCTAGGATTCAAAAGGACAACTTGGTATGGACTATATCAGAGCAGTGGTTCTCAACCTTTTTTGTACCAAGACCCATTTGTAAAAATTGATGGCTAGTCTCGACTCGGTGCCCCTCGACCCCAACCCCCAGCATGTGGGGTGGGGGGCCCAAAGAGGCCCCCAGCAGCCCCTTTGCAGGCTGTAACTCTGCCAGCCTGCAAGGGAAAAGCCATGGTTTCTCATGTTTTTCTCCTTTAAAGAAAAATCCATTTTTAAAGTTTGTTTGCGACCCTTTCGTATATTCTTTGACCCACTTTTGGGTCGTGACCCATGGGTTGAGAAACACTGACTTAGAGTTGGAATTTATTCTGTAGCCATTGAACTCTTAACAAGTCTTTCATCATGTCAGCCCTTGTTTAGAGCTAAGAGTTGGAACTTGTTGCATAAAGGAAGCAAATACAAGTTTGTAACTCCATCATAGACCTACTGTAGGATCATGAGCAAGACACATAACCTCTGCATCTCACTTTGTCTGTCTTTATGATTAGAGTACCCGCTTCACTATGACAGTGGTCAACTTAATTGCTGACTAGCTAGGGCAAGTATATTTCTAACATTGCTAAAATATTCAGAAATGATTGTAAAGGCCCTTAACTTTCCTCTTGACTGTTTCAGCATTGGGGGATGTGGGTGGGGTGTTATTTGAGGGGGGTTGTCTGTAATTGTCCTAGTATGTGCTCTGGTATCATTTCTGTAGGAAATGAAATAAGGATAATGAAAAAGTAAGGGAGTTTTCTAATTCTAGAGGTTTAACTGTGAAGGCATTGAACCTATGTGCAAACATACCTGTTCAGTGTTGATGTTAAGTGCTACCATAGGTGTGAGTGAGGAGAAGTCTGATTTCTTCCCCCCTATAGCTCCTCTCTTTATTCTTTTCCCGGTAAATGGCTGCATACGGAACGAGGTAGATACATTGGCTGCATCTGCTTTTAGTATCTCATTGGTGCTACAGGGAAAAGTTGGGCATGTCCTGGCTACTCATTGGCCTTTATAAAGTACTATTAGCCAACTGTCCACATAAACTTTGTTAGACTAAAGGCACCTTTCAAAAACTGTTAGTTCTTAACTTTCAGTTAATTCTTTGCTATGGAAAAACAATAGAACAATTTTTCTCTTGCAAATAACTCAAAGATCACAACAGGTTCCAGAATGTTTTTCACATGGTGGATTCCTATTTGAAGTCTTTCTTTATTTTGTGAATCATGTGTAGGTGTTTGCTTGTATTAATATTGCAAATACTATCTTACTACATCAAAAGCTGTTATGGCATCCAGGGGGAATGTGGAGTGCTGGTTAATCAAAATTGCTAGTTATCTGAGAGGCGTCTGTTTGGGCCCTCCCAACGCATCCGGTGCGTCAGTGTGCCGGGGGACAGGGTGGGGGCTTGAACAGAAATGAATAGCAAGGAGGGAATTTTAATTAAAAGCTTACTATTCCCATATCACTGTGTGCCAGGGAGGGGGTCCCCCGTGCAGGCTGCTTTTCCCCTGGTTGTGGGACTCTGCAAAACCAGATGTGCCACAGTGGGACTTCTGGTTTCACTTTTGCGGCGTCGATCGGCATGCCGGTTATAGCACAGCTTTTGCTGTATTGAGAAGTATCCCATGGCACCTTTTAAGATCTCACGGCACCCTGGTTGAGAATCACCACTCTAGTAGTTGAAATGTAAAATCTTGCTTGCACTTTTTTATTTAAACATGAACAATAAAGGCACCCTCCTTTTGAAGGAATGAGGGGGATTCTGTTGATATGTTACATCATTAGGATTGATTTCTTTCATCCTGTCTGAAAACACTTTCTTTAATTTGTGCTTTTTGGAGAAACTCATGTTTTAGGGCTCTGAGGAACACCTACCCAAACATAACTTTACTGAGTACCTAGCATCTTCCTCAGCTCCATAGAAGGATGCATTCCTAGAAGATGTTTTCCTGCACCTCAATTATCAGGGTCAGCCTACGTCATCTTCAGACACCCTCACACAACAAGCCTGCATCCACTTGCCCACCAGCACATCTGCTTGCCTGGTGCCCCTGCTGCTTCCCAGTATGTGAGCAGATGATGGGCATGTTGTAAAGGGAACCGAAAGGGATAGTTCACAGGAGAAAAGGCTGGCATCCATTACATGAGAGCCTTAATTTGACTTTCCATTCCAGAGGCCAGTGGGCTGCTTTCTTTCATGTCACAGCAACTTCTGTTCAAGTCTCACTTGTGCTGGTGAACTTCGGTTGTTCATTAAATCCTGTCCTCCATCTTGATCTACTTTGAGGTTAGTCAGTTTCCTCAGGGTTCGATGCAGCCCTGTGACACTAATGTGAATGGTAGAGGCTGCCTGCTCAGAGGCTAAAGCAATTAATTGAATTACGTAAATGAGAAAAATCTGGAGTTGAATTTTGTGGCTGGAGACTGGGACGCTGGAGATTGACTGGGAGAAAAGCCTTTATCTCTGGCTACTTGTACATGCCACAGGGGTTTAATTCAGCTTAGTTCTCCCTAAATTGAAATGGTGCATTTTTAAAAACACTGCTTCAATTTAGGAAGAATTAAACTGAACTAAAACCTGTGGTGTGTACATAAGGGTGGGGGCCCAATCCTTACCTGCCTCTCTGGCAGGGGGGGGAGTGCCAGCAGGCTGAGCAGTCCCTGAGCTGTGTGAGGGCCACCAGGCAACCTACCAGCTGGAACTTGGCCCAGGCAGTCCTGAGGGTGCTGCAGCCATGGAGGGAAGCACCAGTGTCCCCCCACCCTGGTCCCGTCCCGTCTTTCCCCCCAAGCCATGGAGGGAAGCACCAGGCCCCTGCATAGCTCAGGCAGGCAGGAATTGGGGGGAGGATCAGGCTCACTCTGTTTTTTATGTGTGTGTGTTTTGTTTTGTTTTTTTCCCTTCAGTTGAGCCTGCCTGCACGGGCTGCCGCCAGGTCCCACAGCCCCTGAGCTGCATGGGGCTCGCCAAGCCCTAAACACATTGGCTTCATGCACTGTTGCACTTTGTTAGGTAGCAAACTAAAACGCCTCGGAGGTGTTTTATCTTGCTATGTACCAAAGTCATTTAAAGTGGAATATGCTGCTGCGCACGCAAACAGCAATGCCATTAAAACAGAATACGCCACTGAATGTGCAAACAGCAGTGCCATTAAAGCAGTGCAAAAGGGCAATTTAAGCTACTTTAAAGGCCAGTTTTGTGACATGTACCAAGGCCCTCTGTGTCCAGATGGAAGTGCAGTTTAAATATGTTTAAGCTTAGGATTTAACATGATACCTAGCCTCAGCTAAAATGTTATATGGCTGTGAAGATATTGAGAGAAGTGTCAGCACTTAAGAAAAAAAATTCTAAATGGGAATAGTTGCAGAGAGGGTGGTCTAAAGATTTAAAAAGTACCAGCTTGATAGACACATCAGTGGAATGAAAAGAAAATGCATGTTTTGCAAATCTTCCCAAAGAATTAAAAACTACCTTGCTTAAATGACATGATTGCTTACGCAAGTTTTCTAGGAAGCTCAGACATAATGACATTTTAGTTTGAGACCAAAATTGAATTTTTTTTTTTTAAGTAAAGCTGCTTAGAATGGGCTATTTAATATTTAAAAAGAAAATCAATCCACACATACAGCATTTTTCCTGCTGTTTGAGTCCAGGAAAAAAAGGCTTATATACAAACACAATTTCTCTTCTGTGGACAGATTTCTGCCACAGACATGTTTCCATAACTGCTTTTTATGTTTACTCTTAGTGCTATATCTCAATCCGTCTGGCAGTTTTCTAGCATTGTGTGCATACTTCACAATTATAAATAGAGATAATATTCTTCAATAGTAGCTTAAATTGGATGTGTGGAACAAGTTTGAATTCCTCATGTTAGTTCTTTCTCTCTTACTGACGGCTAAGCTTTCTGAAATATTGCTAACTGCTTCAGCCTGCAAGTATTTCTCACTTTTCCCCTGCAAGCTCAATCCCGCTTTGTTGTATTTATTAATGTTGATATGACACTTTCATCTTCAGCGTCCTTTACAGACAGACATGAAGTACTGCTTACGATCTACAGGTTTTCTCATCACCATGTTGCACAGAAGATGATGCAATGGTTCAAATAAAAATTAACCCAAGTTTTGATCTCAGTCCAGTTACTCGTTTCATAGAATCATGGGGAAAAAAAAGGCTTGAGGGGACCTCAGAAGGTCATGAAGGAAGTTTGACTGGATGACCCCCTGAGGTTCCCTCCAGCTTTAGAGGGTCATCCAGTCAAACTCCCTGCTCAAGGAAGGATTGTACCTTTTCATTTGTTAGAGTAATCCTTCAAAAACAGAAACAAAAAAACCCTAGGGTCTTGTCTAAAGTAAGAATAAAACTATACTGATACCAGCAAATTCATGTGAACACACAAAAACCTGAGCTGAGAAATATTCATCTTATGTACTTCTACATAATGTGAAATCATATGAATATGTTGATCTACCTGAGATATTTAACATGTTCAGTGGAATTGCAGTCCAAGTGTTCTCTCTTTCCAAGACTGCACTAAGTAGCAAATCAGAGCATTGATGGTGAGTAGAAAACTCCTTTGCATCTCCAAATCAAAAAAGACATCTCTGAAAGATTTAAGATGACAAAAGGCTATTGGTACCAATATAAATAAAGTGGAAGACTTTACAGCCAGTAACTTCCTCTAATTACATATCAGTTTCCTCACTGTTTGTTGTTTGTGGAACTTTTTAGAACTCTGCTTGAAAGATTAAAATCCTTAAAGAATATTTTGAGCTGGAAATGTTTTCTCTAATCTGCCCTCTTAAAGGGGTATGGACAGCGGACCCACTTTACTTGAGTACTAAGCCCTTGGCTCTGAGGAGGTTAGAAGTGCTGTTTGCACCTACACATTATGATTCTCTGAAACTTAACTGCAAAGGGTAACACTTTTATGGAGCACTACAAAAAAGGAAATAGCGTAGCTTTATCAATGTCTTCTGACCTGTATAACCAAACGTTTGGGGTATACGATTAAGGGCATTGCTTTTGCTGATTAAATCAATTGGAATAACAGGGTTTTTTTAAGGCATGACAGAACGAGGAATTATGACTAATATTTGTCTGCTTGGGTACAGACGATGTGCATGAAATAAACTACAATTGAGTGAATTAAATTCATATGTTTATTTGTTTGGAGTTGTCTTTCACCAAAGCTAACTGACTTGTGTAGCATCCTGAATAAAAATAACTAAACTGTGAGCAGCTGCGTGGAAAAAAAGTTTCTTAGAAACAAACCCTTCTTCCTTAAACTCTTAGATTGTTGAGACTGAACAGCTCTTAAAATTTTGACAGGCTCTTCACTATGAATACTTTTTATACTTTTTTTTTCCTTTGAACAATGCAAATTAATGTAACAGGTTTTTTAAAGCCTTTCTCATGTGGTTTCTTAGATTTGGGGTTTAACCTACTAATCACTGTTTTCTGTAACTTGGATAAGCTTGTTTCATAAAGCTGTTTTCTTTGGTTTGTTTTTTTTTTAAACAGATGGTTCACAAGCACCAGCCAGGCCCCCTAAACCACTTCCTCGCAGGACTGCACCAGAAATACACCATAGGAAAGCCGACACCTCCATGGAAAATGTGGACGCAAAAATTGCAAAACTTATGGGAGAGGGCTTTTCCTTTGAAGAAGTTAAACGGGCACTTGAGATAGCCCAGAATAATGTTGACGTTGCTCGTAGTATTTTAAGAGAATTTGCCTGCTTTCCTCCGCCAGTCTCCCCACGTCTCAATCTATAGCAACATGAAAGTCCTTGCAGCAGATGAATTCCATGTACGTGCTTGTGGATCTGGGAGTGAGAAAATGGAGAGATGGAATTCGAGAGGCATTTTCTTCTCCTGTCATCATTAGCAAGCAGTCTGCTTGCAGCAGTTTATCAAATGAAGATGACTGCTCTAATCAAGACTTACAAATGGGCTGAAGCTTACGTATTTTTGCTAGCCATACTTTTTAAATCAGGGTTGAACTGACAAAGTAATTTAAAGAAGTTTACTTCCCTTGAACTTTCAATCTGTGAAATGCTTTTTCTTGTTTACAAGTGGGCAAGTTAAAAGTTTTCTAGTTGACTCCTGTACTGTGTTCCTGTTCAGAGTCAGTTCTGCTGTAGCATTCCCAACAGTTTCCATGTTGACTGCCCTAACAATTAAATCATCTTTTTTTCCAGAAGCTCCACATTTCCATGTCTACTTTTACAAGATGCTTTAAAGATTTTTGCATTTCAGCTTATCAAACAAATGCAAAAAAATACGTGGCCTTCACTACTGAGTTTTTTCTGAGATTCCTTTGCTTTTGAGAGAGGAAAAAACCTGAATGTATAATGCATTATTTTGTCTTTGAACTGCCTTTTTAAAGGTATTTTGACAGTGAGATTGGGCAGCTTTTCTTCTTAACATGGTTTTGTGACCTGTATCTTAAACACATAGGTCTTTATCCACATAGTTTCTGCAGTTGAATAAAAAAATCCCATGTCAGTCATGTTACTAAATCATGACACTTGACAACTCTTTAAAACTTAAGGAGTATTAAGAATTCAGATGTTTAAAAACAAACCAAATGCATATGTTCATGTTGTACTTACGTTGGATACTGAGGGCAGGCCACTAGTTATAGTTTAAGTATTCTCAGGCATGCTGAATAATAGGGAATCTTGTTACATAATCTTCATGATGTTCAGGTAAATTACAGTCCTGCAAAATGGAATAAAGTTAACTTCCTATTTGAGTGATTAGCCTCTGGTTCATCACAGCTTGGATTGGTTCATATTAACATGGGAACTTTAAATCTTTGATGCACTGTTAAGTCCTAATACTACTGTAGCAATATTTTTTTGCAAATCTCTTTAGTAATTCCCTCTTTCTACACTGTTATGTTAGAATGTGTTTAATACCCAGATTCATTCACTCATTACTTCTGCTTGGAAGCATCATAGATTTTTTTCCCTTGGGTGAATTTGTTACCTTGGGCTGTAAGTTTGGGGGTTTTTTGTTTTTTTGTATTTTTTTTTTAAGCACAGATTGATGCAAACCAAACCTTGCTCTTTGTTGAGGTCTGTTCTTACTACAGCATTGAATTAAGAGTCCAAATATTTCCAGATTAATTCCTGTTTTGCTGCTTTCCTGTTTTTGTGGAAACTGTTGAAGTCATCTTTTCCTCCCTTACTGTTGAAAAGATGAGCCATGTGGGAAACAGAATAGTTTCCACTTTTTGAAATGTGGCCAGTATATGAGACCTTTCAGGTTATGCTAAACTTGGATTGAGATACCTATATATTGTTCCCATTCATCTTTCAGTTTTATCTTTCACTCAAAGCAAGTGGAAGAAGTTTTATACCCTTTAAAGGGCAAGATCTTAACAACAAATGTATTTATTTTAAAGATGCCAACCAACTCAAGTTCAGAATTCAAAGTCACAGAAAATCTAGTGGAAATCACCATTGTATCTAGATCTCCTTCATTTCATCAAAAGCTTACTCCCCCAAAGGAGAAACAGCAAAAGAATTTTTCTGTCACAAAGCATGACATGCCCATCATGAATCTGTCTAGTGAAACAAGATGATGAGAGGTATTTGAGCTAAAGGAATGATCTTCTATTTCATTTCAATCTAAGAAATGGTTCTGAATTTCTGTTCTAGAAAAGGGCTGTTACAGCTTTCTTAAAATGTTCATTCTTTAGATAGTGATAAGTGAAAGCTTTTGGCTCAAGTTTTCCTCTGTACTCTTCTGTTTTGTGGAACAAAATATGCTGTTTCGACTCTCTTGTTCAGTGGATTGTTTCCTGCTTCATATTGATAATGCTTCTGAATTTCAGCCCAATACAAATTCAGAATGATACACGCTCTTAAGTTAAATGCTGCAATTTTGCTAGAATTGTTTAATTATAGTTCTAACATAGCTGTCAGAATAGCAGTGATGGGGGTGTGTGGAAAAAGAACATGCTATAAGACAAGCAGTCTGAAGACCATGTTTTCAAATTTCTAATGATAATGGTTAACCTTAGTATGGATTCTATATCTTTTTTTTTTTAATTTTATGCAGGAGCTTAGCACACATTAAACCATTGTTGCAGTTAAGAAGCAAGAACTACTGTCATTTAAAAGGTTTGAAAATCACTTCCTCCCCCAACAAAATCTATTTTCCCTCTTTCTTCCCTTCTTCCTTAGTAGCAGTCAGAGTCTGACTGGCAAGGGGGTTTTTTTGTGTGTTTTTGAAAATCTCAGTAAGGTAGTACCATAAACGTCAGCTTCATCTTCTCAAAGTATTCCATTAATCTTTAAATGAGAGTATTAATCAGACTTTCTTAAATAGTATATCATGAAAGATGCCTCTGACCCATTTCAGTTAATAGGTATAAAGTCAAATTGAGTGAAAATGCTTTGCTAGACTGTTGATGTTTACTTCACAGGAATTAATGAGTATAGGCAAGATTACTTTAGCTACATCCTGGTTCCCTAAAACATCTCCAACTTTGCTTTGGAAATTAAGGGTGTGATGCTGCCAGCATGAATGCACATGGAAGTGAAAATGGCTTCAAACCAGAAAAAATGGTTTCACAAGCAACACCTACAAATTTTTTTCCTTCCTTAAAGAGTTGTCCAAAGGCCTTTGTCCTTGTATCTGTTTGCACCTGACCTCTTTTGCATTTATTTCTTTGGATGCTAAATTAATTTTTTTTATCAAGATTTTCTGACTCAGCAGTTGAGTAATATCATGGTTCCTTTCCAAAGATGCTAAGCAAAAATTGAAACTGTGCTAAAACAAATTAATTCTATGTCATGAATCATACAGGTGAGTTGGCTGGAACCCTAAAGTGCCCACTAGTTCAGTGTATCAACATTTCACATCCCAAATGCACATTTGGCAAAAACTTCTTTATAATGTGAACTTAGTTTTTTATACCGGAATCATTCTTCTGTTCTATTTCACATATTTTCAGCTTGAAGCTTTACTTTGCACTGATTATCCTGACCTGGTAAACATTTTAATTTGTCTCTTAAAGCTTGACAAATTTGGAAACAGATGAACAGTGCATTTTAAACAGATTCAGGTACTGCCTGTTGACCTGGAATATAGTGCTTCTAGGAATGATCTCCTGAAAAGGATTGCAATAGTTTCCATTTTGAAGGTTTTTCTTCCAAATAACTATTTTATCTGAAAATGCCTTTTATAAACTTGTCTAACATGTGGCAGACATAGTGATATGTTCAATTAATTTATATTTTATTCAATGTTCTTTTTCAATTCTGGTTATTATGTAACCTCAAGTACTTTATCTGTTCTTGTAAGGTATTTTATAAAATTAATGTTAACAGAATGCTGAGTTGGTCCTTAATTTTCAAGCTCTTGTCTCTTGACACACAGTCCTTTGGAAACATAGGTATCCTGTACAAAACTGAATGCTGTCTTGGAATCCAGAAAAGAAAGTATTATAGTAAGAAGGATCAGCACAGTCTGAAGGATCCCCAACGCTGGCATATCTTCATTAGTTGGTTCTCTTTTTTTTATTTGTTGAATTTAGAAAACAAAAATACTGTGTTTAAGAAATCAAAGTGTTTACAGAGTAAATATGTAATATGTCTCCTATAAATAATTATCTTTCTATATGGAAGCTTTACTGAAGATTAATTATTATTCTATTTTCTGAGACATTATAATCACATTTTCAACTGAAGAAATAAGGGTAAATATGGAATAGTTTATCACAATGAGCACATTGGACTTTTCATCAAGGAAAACAACATCAAAGACTATATCATCCTATAATAATGTAGTACTTTGTTTTCATAAGCATTGTAGCCTAGTTTGGGAGGTGGGGGAGGGGAGGTAGCAAAAACATGATTTTTCTCCTTTTTCTATTAGTCAAACTTTGGAAAAGTTTGAAAAGGGTATTGTGGTATGAAGGACAATGTAATGGTTTCTATCAGAACTCAATACCAATTAACACATATAGGCTGAGGTCTTGATTTTAATGGTGCCCACTTGTCAGTGTGTACTAATTTTCAAGAGAGCAATGTATTAAGTGTATAGTTCACTAACAATATTACTACATTTATAAAAGGTTTGATGTATTTTTTCATACAGTGATGGTTTATTTCATCATTTTCTGTCCTGTTCAGGAAGTGAGATGTCACTTCCTCTCTTCACCTACTGTGATATATCAGAGCCATTGAGGCCACTTGGAAATTTGTCTTTAGAAGTTGATGAGGTAGCAGAAAACTGGAGTTGCTTTGCTTTCCACCAGCACAGGTATGCTCACCTGAACTATATCTTGGAGCCCAAAAATTTCATTGGATTCCTATGCAAACTAAAGGAATTGCAAACTCCCTGCACAACAGGAATTGCAAGGCTTTGAGACTGTGTGCAAAATGATGGGGTGCCTGTAGATGTGCCTGCTCAACTGTTCTGTAATTACAGTGCATCGGGGCAGACTTGATTAACAGCCTGCTGAAGTGTGCTAATTAGCATGCTCCAGCAGGCTTGACATCTCCTGTATCAACTGTGCATCAAAATGGCGGTGGTGCTTTAACTAAAGCTTGTTTGAAAAGCTTTAGTTAAAGTGTCCCTACTACCATTTTGAAGCGCAGGATCCTGAAATATGTGAGATGCTTCAGATGTTTTTAAATAGTGGCTCTTGGTCTTCCCTGAGAGCTGCTGTAACTCCGTCCTCCCCCAGAGCATATGTAAACATACCCATGGGTTATTGTTCTTCACGCCAAACTGGGAAAACCCTAACAAAATGCTTTGATCTGTTGGGTGTAGAGCTGCTGACAGCTGTCTGTAAGAGCAGTGAAACCAGCCAGTTTTTACCTACACTGGCCTTTAAAAAAAATCAGTCTACCTTTTTCCATTGAGATGACTGTTGTGGGAACTGGCAGGATGGAAGGGGGCAGGTAGAATTTTTCCCTAAGATGTGAAAATATAGCTATTCCAATTGACTTGTATCATTGTATAAATATTTTACTGCTTTTTGAAATGCTTGAGTATCTGGAACCTCTTAAGAGACTATTTGGCATGAATACACCAATCTTGAATTACTCTGTCTTCCTTAAAGAGACTTTTATTAAGAGATGTCTGTTGTGTGACAGGATGTCATGGTATTAGCTGTGAAGAAAAAATGTTAAGAAGCATTATGCTGCAGTTTTTTGACACTGACAAAACAACCAGGAGCCTAATACGGTGCATATTCTTCTGGAAAAAAAAGCTCAGCTTATTGATCTGTGCGTAGGTGTACACATGCTGTTCTGACAAAGTGTAGGCGAGTAAAAGTATTCACCAGTGCTTGCAAAAAGAGAGAGACTTGCAGAGCCTAAAAGTAGGCCACCACGCTCACCTTTTGTTAAGCATCTGTTCTATTTGGACAGCTTCACTGAGTGTGTATAATAATTGAGCCAGCTTCTCACCAGCTGGAAGGGGAGCTGCATATGCTTACCCAAAAATAGTTTGCCCCCCACTGTCCATCTAGAATCAGTAAGAGAAGGACACCACAGATAATTCTTGCACTTATCTCCAGCAAGTCTTGGAAGTATCCTCACACACTGGCTCTGGTAAGTGCAGTAAGAAAGGTTGTTTTTTTATCTACCAATTGTTTATCATTGAATGCTAAGCATCCCAGTTTGAGCACTTTTATATCAGACTCTCCCAATATATCTTTCTATCAAAGGAGATCTTCTGGAGTTCAGTTTCACATCAGTACTGTCTTTAAAACATTTAATCTCTGAGGTCTTTATTTTCTGAAATCTACTGTGCTCAGAGCAGACTTCCCCAACCCCCTCTGCTACCATATCTTTTATTGTCTGTTAAGATTACGACCTTTCTGAAACAGGTCCACATCTTGATGGGTCACACCTCCCTTTCCTTCCCATGACCCAGTTGAGGCCAAAACCTGCTGACATTCTTCTTTACCTTTTTACTTTCTCCTAACAAACAAGTCATTTGACCTTCCACACAATACTGTAGTTTTATTCTCTTTGTGTCTCTTTTTACTACTTCTCTCACCCTCCCATGAGCAAGCCAGAAAGGGATAACAAGAAAAAACTTATGAAGCCTATGGTTGTCACATACCCTTTGAGTGACATCACTGATGCTGCACGTCACCTGCCTCAAAATTACATAATGTGCCCATATCCTAAATATGGCTGTCTCATCTCCTTAACCCCAGACTCAGCCAGTAACCTCAGCTATACCACCTTTCTTCCCTCCATGGTCCTTTTTGTGCCCAGACTCCTCTTCATGCTTAGTCTGCCCAACAGGACTTGCTTTCCAGGAGTCCTCCACTACCTCATTTCTCTCTCTCCTGCCATGTGATTCTCTGGAGAAACTCCTTTATTTTATTACTGCCACTGTCACTTTCCCCAGTCACCTTTGCCATTTTAGAAGCTCTTGTATTGTCATGTTGGATTTAGACTGTGAGTTTGTCAGGGCATGGATGGTGCTTCTAGCACACTACCAGAATGCTCAAAGAACTAATAGAGATTAGTCCAGATCTTGGCCTTTGCATCGGAGGTGCCCAGCTATCTGTCTTGGAAGCATGAAACAGACAGTGTCCTGATTCTGAGTGAGGTTAGGGATTTACACTGATCTACTATATTTCAGGATATGGTTGATGCTTTAATAACTTCAACTGTTGTGGAGGAGGAAAACTTAATTAAAATTTATGAGACGTATCAATTTACTTGAAGTCACTTGTAGACTGAAGCAAGTGCTTACCTTGCCTAGGCACATCAGAAGGCTTATTTCATAGGGACTGAGCTCATAAAACGAAGGATTCAGAGGGTGTATCTACACATGCACTTAACTGTCCAAAAGACTAATTTGCTGTGGTGTAAAGCATCACAGTCTACACGTGCAACACTATTATTTCATAGGTTTTAGGGTTGGAAGGGACCTATTAGATCATGGAGTCCGACCCCTATTAGACTGCAACAAATTCACTTCTACCACTGTAAGACAGTATTGTTGAGTACAGTACTAGCTTACGGCAGTGAAAATAACTGCACTTAAATGCATGTATTAACACTGACCTAGGTGTAAATTGTACTCTGGCAGTATGGGGCGAGACACCTGCCTGCCGCCTAGCCACATGGCTCTGCTCTTTGGGTGCTCTTGTGCCCCAGCCAGCTCCTCTGCTGCTTGATGCTGTGACCTGGAGCCCGGGGTTGACTCCTTGAGCCTGCTGCCAGGCTGGGGCTGGCCTGTCTTGGCTCAAACTACTGCAGTCCCAGGTGCACGTGAAGATGCTGCGCCTGGGAGCAGTTCACTCCGGCGCAAACTGCGCCGAAGTTTATTCAGTCATTTTAATTGCACGTGTAGATGCACCCAGAATGTCTTGAGCTTTCTTAGAAGGAGAGTAAGGTATAACTTCGGGATTGTCCTGTCCCTTGTGATCACAAAGCACTTGTGAACTTTTCCTTTTGCTTTGCTGCACAGGTCGTGATAAATTAAATATTAAAGGAAGAAACATTATATTACTAGGAGAAATAATTCTTTGTGAACCAAATTGTGAATCAAGGGACCTGTTTCCCACATTGTCAACTTCTGTTCTTCTGGTTGTGCCTGTGAGTTATCTACTAATCAGGCCCTATTGTGCCAAGCACTGTAAAATAGGACCAGGCAGTTTGTGCCCCAAAGAGCTTGTCATTTTAACACGAGATAGACATGGTATAAGTGATAGAGTATAACACCCACGAAGCAGGAACAGAGTGAATGGTGACAGATGTGCCATGATTTTGTGGGGATGAGGGGGCTATATGGTAGGATACATTAAATGAAAAGAACAGAAGAAGGGAGAAGATAAAGAGTGAAAGAAAGTGAAGTGTAAAGGGTGGGGGGTAGATGGGGAGTGTTAGAGCAAACATCCAATTGGCACAAGGCAGAGAAAGCCCATCCAAACCATGTAAAGTTCTGAAGTTCATAGGGGGCTGTTCATTCAGTCCAGTCCATAACTAGTCTTAATAGCTTTTAGTGTGTGCTGTTTTTCAAGCCTTTCAGGATTTGTTTGTTTGGGGTTTTTTGGTCTGATTTGAGGCATGTGTGTAGTATGAGGGCTCCATCAGCACTGTGAATTGATTATTCTGCATTAGCAGTGAGCAAAACTTAGCTATGTGAAACTTAACAGATATCTCACCTGCTTTTGGTCTCATTTACTGTGTGGTGTTCCTGACTGAAATCCCACACCTGTTGGAGATGAATTGACAATGCATGTGCATCTGTTTTTGTGTCAAGACAGGCACTAGGACAGTCTATAGGGGAAGCTATAAGACCAAAACCCCATCTTGTGGGGGGGGGGTCGTGCTGCCCCCTTTCTTGTTAACCCTATTATTCAATGTGAATTTGGCCCCTGTAAGAAGTATGCAGGTGTTTTGGGATTTGTTTACATTTACATTTTTGGTCTGTTGAGGACCACAGCATATTCACCCATGTCTTTTGTCAGATCTTGTCAGGTAGGTGACTACAAAGCACTCTTGAAGCCTCAGGCTATGCAGACTGTCATTCCTAAACCTGCTTAGCAGAGTAGAGCAATATGAGGGCATGGTCTTCTCTGACACTAGAAGTATGTTGTTTTCCTGGGATGGGGTGCACGGACCCCACTCCATGCATGGCCTGAAATGGTTAATTTGCTGCTCTAGAGAGAAGGACCTTGATCAGTGAAAATCAGGACACCTGCCGGAAGAGTTCACCCTGGGAAAGAGAAGGACCCTCCAGCTGTGCTGCAAATAATCAGGGAAGTAACAAGGTACAGGAGAGGAGGCAGGCTGCAGCAGGGCCTGCCCAGCCCAGAGAAATGCTGCTTCCAGAGAAGCAAAAGGAACTGCACTTGCAAGCTTACAGGCTGCAGGCAGAGCTGAGGCCAGAAGCTTCCATGGGGGAAAACAAGGTTCATTTTATGTGAGAATAACAGTGGTGAATATGATACAGAGATGTTTTCTTGGTAAGTCGGAGCCAGTTGGTAAGTGAGTCTCTGTTTAATTTCTCTCTGTTGTATGACAGACTTGTTTTCTGCATCTTTAGGGCATAGAAACAACCAGCAAGTATAGTTTTCCATTGACATATTGTCTGTAGCACTCGTAGTTTTATTTATTTGTGCTGTTTGAGTTTATATTTAAGGATTTGTTTTAAAGACTTCCTGGAGTTTGGAGTTCTCTTCCCCTACTTCTGCCTAGGGATCATTTTTGGTAGTGGAAGTCTGGTGATGGGTTTACTGTGTATATAATTGGTAAAACAAGGAAATGCCCAGGAGGATTAACTTGGAGCTTGTCTACCAGAACAAACTCAACCAATTTTCAGCATTTGGAAAATACCAAAAATGCTTCTTGGAAGCAAGAAGCTGTTAGTACCTTTGGTTCCTCTTTAAAATGGGGTAGCAAGTAGCTTTGGAAGGAAAGAGAAGCGCCTTCCAACTATTTTTCTTTTTCCTTTTGATTAATCAGCAGCTGACAAATCTTCCGCTTTCAGTCAGTTACTGAAATCATGCCAGCTTACTGGCGCTGTCATCTTGACACAGCAGTTACGGTTCTTGAACAAGACATTATTATCCATCTCCTGTTGCTAATTCAGTGGCAGAATGAAAAAACCCACCAGTTAATCAGGGGAAATGTGGAATGAAAAAGAGGCAGTTGCAAAGCGTGGAGAATAAGAAAGTAAAATGAAGGAAGATTAAGTGCATTCTCCAAAAAAAAAAAATAAATAAAAATTTAATGGTAATTTAACACAAAGTCCCCAGAGAATTTTTTTGAGAGATGGAAAATTTAAATATTATAAGAAATTTATCTACTAGAATACTAAAAGCAGTAAATGTGTACATGTAAACTGAAAGCTTCAGAAAGGAAACAGCCTTTTATTTGTTTTTTTTATGATTAGCATGTTAATATGATGAGATGCATGCCTAGGTTTAGAAAGCGTTCATAAAATCTGGTGACTTTTCAACAAGAGGCTGATTCAATAATTTTCAATCTTGCAAATTAATAAGTGAAGAACAAAATGGGGAAAACAATGGTAATGCATCACAGAACATTTGTTGATGAACATTTGTGGTTTGATGTTACATGTAAACATAAAATCTATAAAATTTAAATAACACTGAGATCTCAGTACAGCACAGCATTTCTTAAACATCTGTAAGGGTTGTAAAGCATGTGGGCTATTGAAGTTGCACTTTATGTAGAAGTGCCATGGGGATATCATTCAGTGCTATCCAGACCAACTGTTCACACAATATATTGAGGATTTTCTTATCCCTTCTATTGCGGGACATGCCAGTCTTGTAGCCCAGTCACCTATCTTTTCTTCGTTCATGAGAAACTTGCCGTGCTTCAAACGGTGGTTAGCTTTTTCCTCGAATAGAAGTCTAGGTTTCATTTTTCAGTGCAATGACTGTAATTATACTGCAATTACAGTGCACTCATGCTGTGGTTATGCTTTATAACTATCATTATCACTAATTCATGCAACTGGAAGGCCAGCTACATCACTGAGAATAATTGCAGTGTAAATACAGTGTAGTTAATACATCTTGGCCAATACTAATGATTTTGGTGCCTCAAGTTATAGGTTTCCAGTTTGAGAGCTGACTTTTTGAGTACCTGGCATCTTTCAGTGTCTCACTTCAAGTGCCTAAAACCATCTTGTACCATCTATACTTTTTCCAGAGCCTGACGAAGGGACTTTGATCCTGAAAGCTTGCAGAAAAGGAGTTTTCTTGCGATTTCCCAGTTGGTGTAATTAAAGGTATCATTTTGGAACCAAGAGTTCTAGTTTTTTGTATGTCTAAAACAAGTAGAGCAGCTGAAGTTGCAAGCCACTTTTGATCACTTTGGTTTTGTGTAGTTTATTTTTTTAATATAACTATTCAAAATAACAGCGAAGCAGTAGTAAGTAATTTACCTTCTGATTATATCAATGAGCAGTAGTATAGCCACCATTTAATCACACCATAATTCCAATTTAACTCCGCAATACAAACCATAATACATTTGTTTGCACTTTTTTACTAGTGGTTTTGTTTTGTGCAATCTGTGAAACGTACTGGGGAAAAACGTATTGAAATCTGCTAAACCCCTATTCCTTCTTTAGACCATGGGTGCTCAACTGCCAGCCAGATCTGGCTCATGATGAAGCAGAGTTTCCTATGGGTCTGAAAATTTGGTGATAGGGGTGTTGTGGCAACATTAGTTGCTGCTCCCCTGCTGCCAAATTTCTGGATATGCGGGAAGCCTGTGGGGTTGGGGCAATGTGGGGGCCGGTCCTGGCACATAGCTTTGGGTCTGCACCACTCATCTGGCCTGCAAGGCCAAAAGTTAAATGGTAAATTACATTCATACCTTTTAACATCTACTGTTTATCTCTCAGCTCAGCGTTGCCCAGTGTCAGGGGAGTGGCTCCAGCAAGGGCTGCCCAGGAGATGGTGTGGACCAGAGCTGTAGCATTGTACAGCTGCTGTGGCAGGGAGGTAACTAGTGGTTACCTGGAAGAACAGAGCAAGGCAAAGTTCTGCAGCAGAGCTGGCAGGGCTTAAGTAGGAGCAAGTGCAGTGGTGGGGCTGCTACCTCCCTCTCACCTGCCTGCCCTCTCCCCGGGCTCTGGTAGCTGCCATTTGGCAAGGACCCACAGAGGCTCTTCCAGCCTGACGGGGTGCAGCAGATGGATGTGCCACACAGGATCACATTGTGGTAAAAGGATGAACATGTCTGGTATGATGTTACATGTTAACATAAAATCTGTCATCTTAGCAACATCTGTGAAATCTAAGTAATATTGAGCTCTCCCAGCCTGGGGCATGCAGCAGATGGATGTGCCATGCAGGATTGCACCAAAGGCATTCACCTGTGGGCTGAGCACCTTCTGCCCGGAGTTGCGACACCAGGGCAAGCCCTCAGCCAAGTGGAAGGAGTGCAGCACTGGCCTGGCTGCCTGCTGCAGCCCAATGGAGAAGGGACTGCATTGATAAGGGAAGGGAAGGAGATCAACACTACTGAAGGACTTGAATCCCCTTTGAATAGACAACATACCATAAATTTACAATATTTTCATTAAGAATAAATCCAATCTTGTTTAATATATAGCACAGTGTTTATTTGTTACTTGCAGAAATAGGAAAAGAAATTCCCTACAGTGTTGCAAATTCATCCACAGGGTAAATTGACTTATAAATTAGTATGCATTTGCAAAATCCTGAGGCGTTTGTACAAGTCTGTCTGTTGTGCAACTACAGCAAAGCCTCACTGGTGGCTGAGACAAAATACAGGTAATCCAATCTAAACAGGGGTTAAGTGGGGAAAGTTTAAGTTGCCTGATGATTCGCTTAGGCAGTTAAGAGCTCACATCTCATTGCAAGTTAGTGGGACATAGGTTCTTCATAGCCTAATCTCCTTTGGAATGAGATGGAGGATCTTTTAATCTCTTTATCCAAGAAGATTTTTTTGATTGTAGAGTGATCCTGCCTTGCCATTTGCATGTTATATAGCAATGACCAGAAGCTCTGTTACTGTTATAGAACATTTTTGCAATTTTAACCCTGCGTTTGGTTCCTGCTGCTTGTTCTCCTGTCTCTTCCCACCCCCAAAATGAGTCATAATAGCATCAAAATTGGTAAATTTAGTCCTAAAGTGAATGATTTTTCTATAAAAGATAAAATGACTTAGACAAAGATTTCCCTGAATGCTAACAACTTAAATATAGTAGCTTAACGTTGTTGTTGCTTTATGCTGGGGAGGGGGTGAACGAAGTATAGTTGTCTTGTTTGTAAAGCATAAGACCTAGTTGTGGATTTAGGAACTTATCATGCTTATGCTGTACAAACCCAGAATAAAGCACATTCCTACCCCAGCAGCTTACAGTCAAAGAAGGTGAGACGAGAGATGGATCTAGGCAGACAGGGGAGACGACAAGGCCTATTTGGCAACCTGATGGACAGTGATCTTGGTATGCCAGCAGCTGAAGTCAAGATTTCTGTCAGAACTGCAGTAAAGAAGTGTTTTAAGTAAGGGGGAAAAAGCAGTTGCAAATATTTACAAGGAGTGTCTCTTTGCAAGTGTAAATCTGGTACCTGCTTAAAAGTCCAACAAGGGGATGATGAAGGTGGGCATCGAGGACTGATCAGAAGCAAGACTTGATCTCCAGGTAATGAAAGAGAAAGTTTATAGCAAGGTTGGGGACAGGCCAGGAGAACCTTGACAGTGAGGACAAGTATCTTGTTTGGGATGAGGGGGAGCCAGCAATGGGATGCAAGGGTGACATGCTCAAAGTGATGCCACAGGAAAGTGATTTGTGCTGAACTAGGAGAAACCTGTAAGTGTTTCACTTCTGGTTTCTGGATTTTTGTTTGGTTCTTTTTACAGTATGGCACCGGCAATAATCAGCACTTGGGCACCATGCTCATTTTAATAGGTATTAAATTGCAAACTGAAGTTATGGACAGGTGCATTGGTTTTAGTACTGTATATGAGAGAGAGAGAAGTTTAAACCAAATGTTAACATGAAATATTTAGATCAGCCTTCATGCTTAGCTGTGACAATGAGAAGGTACAAAAAGCCAATGAGAACTAAGATTTTGGACATCTGGGCTGTGTCCAGATGAGCAGGGGCATGTGGGTTGTGGCATCACAAACCGCATGTGGGGAATATTCCCTGTGTTGCAGATTTGCAGTGGGAGGGCCAAAATTTGCTACCGGGAAATCCCAGTAGCAAAAAAAGCACCAGGAAAAAAGCTTTTGTCCTGCTGGTGACAGGATTGTGCACCAGCAGACATGGAGGCTTGGTCCTCCAGGGAGACACTCTGGCTGCCAACCAGAGCATCTCTACTCCTTCATTTGTGTCCTGATTTCCCTAGGATGCTGGGAGGAGCTGGGCAAAGCCTGTTTGCCTGAAGCAGGACAGCTTGTCCCTCAACAAAGTGCACTTATACAGGCATGTGCTGTGGCAAAAAGTAGTGGCACAAATTTGTGCTGCTGTTATTTTTGCCACTACAAGTGCACACCCTTGCACATCTGGACACGGCCCTGTTGTCATAAACGAGATTTGTATGTGTTTTTAAATGGCTCCTAAATTTCATTTAGAAGCAGCTGAAATTTAGCAGTGGGTGAAATTCTTCATATGTCGTTTATAAAACTTGTGGTACCTTGTGGATGAATACATTTTGGGGCATTGTCCTCCTTTCCTGCAAAGCTTTTTATACATATTTATACCAAGATTTTGAGCTATTTTATGCCTTTCCCTGCCCAGGATGCTATTTTCCAGTCACCCGTCTTTACTCTCTTCCTGTTGTGCTCAATGCCCTTTTCTTAATACTGTTTACACTGTATCTAAGTTTACTTCATTCTGTGCTCATGAGAGAACAGTTTTTCATCTCTGAGACAACTTTCTTCAAGATTTGAAATCTCACTGTGATCACCCCCTCCCCAACCCTGCCCCATATTCCTTTTCAAGATCTTGACACGCTTCCCAAAGTAATCTCCTCCCCTTCTAACTTGATTCTTTCACCCAGAAAAGGTAAAGTTTGGTGGTCATGATGATCATTATTCATCATCCCTTTTAGAAGGGAGTGCTGCCATTTCATGAAACGCTGTTCATTACCAGTTCCTCAGCACTTTGTCCCATCCTAAAATGACTGGCTTCCTTTAATTGGGTGGTTGGCTGTGCAGTTGCTATTTGCCTTGGTGATCACTAAATTCTTGTGCATCATTTTAGACCAAAATAATTGTCACTCTCTTCTTGCCTTAAAGGTCAGTTCTGTAACGTGGCAGGAATTTTATTCATGGCCCTTTGTGTGTTTCCTAATAAGTTTTCAGATTTCCTGGGTTGTTATTGGTTAGAACCATAAATAAAACCTCATATATTACCTCTTCCACATCTATTTATATGTGGACTGTGATAGAACACTTCCTATTTCCCAATGATACAGCCTGTCTGCAGAAACCTGGGGCTGGGAACTTGTCAAATTTCTCAAATTAAATTGGTCCAAGTCCAAGTCAGTCTGTAGGTAATGAACCAGAAGGGCGATCCCAGAATGATGCAAGCAGCAGTGCTGGTGATAATGTTAGTTACCCTTTTTCTTGGGAGTCGGGACTAAACCAGAGCCACAGAAACAATGTCCCAAGACATGGTTCCGGGATGTTTTTTAAGTGCTGGCATTAAGAGGAGATGTAAAATTGTGCTCATGGCCACTTGTCATTAAAGTTGCCATGGCTGTCATAACAAGACCAGAGGATTTGAGGATTTGAATCTTCTGTTATCCCTGGTTATTGTAATACATAAGAAATGTGAACTCATAAAAATACTATTTCCTGGCCCTGTATCTGGGGTTGGATTGGAGTTCCATAGGTTAATGGCATGCCTACTTACTATAGTGGCTACTTCTTTTTATAGTGATTGCAGTATTAGTAGCAGTAGCACTTGTTCTATCACCTGTACAGGCACATAGTGAGAGACAATTCATGCCTCAAGCAGCTTATAATTGAAGTGGGCAAAACAGATTTGTACAGTAATACAAAGAAATTGTTGTCTCCCCTCCCCCCATTTTATGAATAGAGAAAATGATTGCATTATGCAAGGGATGGCGCTTATTACTACATTTCCCATTGTGCAATTTCAAAAAATAAAGAAAATGCCTCTCAAGCATTAGATCTACTAAAGGAAATGTTTTTTCATGTATTAGACATTGATTAACCAGGTTGGTATCTGACACCAACTTTGTTATATATACGGGCAGGATGTGACCAGGCTCTTCACAGGCATGGAAGCTTTTATAGCATGTTGCCTTTTTATACAGCCATCACCCTGGTTGAATTTATTTTTAATATAAATGAAATCTGTGATGGTTGACAGTGGGGATTTTAGCATTGCTGAGCCACTCCAGGGATGAAGTACAGATCCCTTCAAATTTTCTCTGGGGGATGAGATTCATTCTAGTTCATTGGTGTCTTTGTCTGTGCTGCAGAAGTACGCACTCCTTGAATGCTCTCATTCCTGCCAAACAACATGACTCATGTTCTTTGCACCAATAGTAATTGGGATCTTTTTCAATGTGTTGCTTTTCTCCCATACAAGAGCTCAAACTTCCTTCTTCCTTTTGCCTAATTATTTGTGTCAATCAAGTTGGGGGGGAGGTGGGCAAAGGGCGAGGGGGCCACCTGGCCACCCCAGACTAATTTTCCTTGCTGTCACTGTGAGAGGAGGACAAATTCAAGACAAACCTGCAATAATTAGATTCTATACCTGGAAAATTATAATGAATTTATAAATTTTGTATATGCAATATCTAATTATTAGGGAGTCCTGTTATATTGAGGGTCATCTTAATATTTGAGTAAATATGGTAATTTTATATCTGAGGTTGGTGAGATTTCTAGGTTCTTTGAACTACAAAGAAAGGACAGCCTAGAGCTGCTGTTGCTGAATAAATCAAATCTCTGCTTCCCTTTTCAAGAGGAGGAGAGAGGAAAAGATGCAGCAGAGGCTTTCAAGAGTGCAGATTTACTAAAGGAGAAGGAAAAAGGAAGGCTGTGGAATATAGTCACTCCAACCAAATTTAAAGAGTGATTGAAAACCAGAACTTAGTTTGTAAAAGAACCACAGCAATTCTGAAGCTGCATCTATGGCACTGTGCAGATGGTGGCCTCAGCTGTTAATTCCAGCAAAGCTAAACTCACCATAGAAGCAGTGGTGGGGAAGAGGGTTTGGGGTGAAGGTGGCTAGGGTTGAGAAAAGGGGCTCCTTTGAACTTCACTCTGCTCTAAGGTCTTAATGGACCAGTTCAGCAGCAGAAATGCTGGAGAGAAGCTCCATCAACTTTTGCCCTGAATCTCTTCCTTCTCTACCCAGGGCCAAGCATGTTTTTAAAGGGAGTGGTTGTGACAGAGTTGTGGCATAGGACCAACCTTTCAGTCTCCCTTACACTAAAGATTCTCCCCAGAGGTTCAATTCCTGTCACATTTACTCCTTCAATATTGGTAGAGTTATGAAGGGGTCATGTTGACTAACATAGGAACTCTGCCTCTCCCTTAAAACAATTAAGAGTTCTGACAACACAGTGACATTTTAATAACCCCCCCTTCTTAATAATTTTTTTGTGCTTTTTTTTTTTTTAATAACACCAAGCAACAACATGTTATATGCAGAAATTAAAGCAAATGGTAGTCTTCCATAGTATACATGGGTTTTCTATTGACTGGTTCAAGGAAAAATAAGGTGCTTAAAGGTCCCTTTATTCCACTTAGGTTAAGTCAGTGAAAAATCAGCCTTTGGAAGTGCCTTTGCTCTACTTACAAAACTGAAAGAATTAGGACTGCCTAGCAACAGACCCATATTGTGCTGTCTGCACACAGAAATAAGAGAACCCAGGGGCAGCATTGTCAGAAAGGCCTGCTTGTATTGGGAGTCGGTTTCCTAGTGAGACACTAGTGGCCTGATTTTCAGAAATTGCTGAGCAACCTTCAGCTTTTATTGTTTCAAATTGGAGCTACCAGCCCCTTGTGCCCAGAGAAGTGGGCCACAAATTAATGTTGTAAATTGACACCCAAAATTAGAGGTACCAAGAATTAGGGGACACTTGTGAAAAGTTGGGCTGAAATCAAGAGTCTAAAGGACATATAAAATACATTGTGGGGAGCCATGGGTAGCATTATCTTTGGCATTGTTTACCCTAGAACTCATATCATTGGTTATCTTGAAGGCCTTGTCTGTTATCTTGGTATAGCAATGGTTTTTTACCAGATCAGACCACTAGTCCACCTTGCCCAGTATCCTGTGTCTCATGGTGACAGTGGAAGGTGAAAGGAAGAGTGAACTGGGTATGACCAGGGGTTTTTCTACTGTTCCTCTCTCACTTGCAGCCTCCAGCATTAAAGGTCTAGGAAGTTCTGATTCAGAGGCTGGATCCCCAACTCCCATGCTGAGTGGGTATTTATACACATACCTTAATCGAGTCTGCTCCACACGAGAGCTGACGTGCACTGCGCTGCACCATGTGCAGTTGTGTAAGTGGTGAAATGCACGTAAGCATGCAGAAAAGTGTGCAGCCCGGTGCTGCGGCTCTTACACATGTAAAAATGCCCAATAGCTACTGGTGCCCCCTTCCTCCAAGAATTTGTCCAGTCCTTTTTTGAATCTAGTTAAACTGTCAGATTCCACCACATCTGGTGGCAATGAGTTCCACACTTGAACTGTACACAGTTTGAAAAAGAACTTTCTCATGTTATTTTTAAACTTACTTCCTACTAGTTTCATTTTGTGACCTCTAGATCTTGTATTGAGAGACAGTAAATAATAAATTTCTATTTAATTTCTCTTCATCATTCTACAGAAGAAAATCTAACGTCTCATAGTAGGGTTGAACAAACTCACTGAAATTAGGGATGACTCGCAGTCCTTTTCAACAAGTAGAAGTTCAATTTTGTAGATATTTTTTTTCATTCTTTTTGTACCATGGGGCAGAGAGCATGTACTTTCCTACCAACCTGAATATAAATGCAGCAGAGTGCTAACTTTGATTTGCTTCTATTCCTTCACATTTGCAGAGTAGCTTACATTAATCACATTAATAATAATGGCATTAAAATTGCCAGGTTTTGAAAGAGGGACATGTCAGTGTTACTGAATGCCAGGTTTCAAGTCATCGTTTGCATATTAATTACAGCTTGCCTGAAAGTGCAGCGGAAGCTCGAAGAAATTATATGGTCCTTGTATGTTGTTTTTAATTTTGGAAATCTCCCTTGTAATGCAAGATGTAGCTTGTCGTAATGCGGTTTTCTAATCATGACCTGTTTTAATTTTGATAGATGACCCTCAAATCCTCTAAACCCACTAAGATTTGCCTTAATTAAAATTGCTCTGTAATACTTTGTTTACAGAACTATTTATCCTAACGCATCCAAAGATGGATTTGTTTACCAAGCCCCTACCCTCTACCCCCCCTTATTTGTAATTTTGTAATGAAGAGCTTGTCTCCTTTGTAGCAAAGGGAGCATCTAATAATTTGTGTCACTCTCTGGATGAGGGGCACATTGTAGGGTAAGACAAGTTTCTTTTTCTTTTTTCAAATGTTCAAGGGTCTTTTTTTTTTCCCTTTTGATTAATGTAAGTTTGATATTTAGGATTTTTTTTCTTTTAGTTGCTCATTCTGGTATATGCTAAACCACTTGGGGTTGAGATTTACTTTGGTGGTCAATTGGCAAGTAGTTTGTCTTTTAACATTTACATCTGCTGAAGAGCTGATTTGGCCTTAGAGAAAAATGTGATCCATCTCATGGAGTAGTTTAAGCCTATTGGTTTTGTAACAACGCCTTTGATTACTGTTAGGCAGAAGCTTACTCTAAGATGCTAATGGATTTGTGTTACTGGAAGATGTAAAAATGCATCATGCTGCATGTGTAGAGGTCACTCATCTCGCCTTTAGATTGTAACATGTAGAACTTCGTTTTGTAGTTTCAATCCTGCAAATATGTATGTACATAATTTTAAGCGTGTAACCATTAACCTTGGGGTCCTGTTCAGTATATTAGTTATGCTCAAATTTAAATAGCAGAGAGGGAGAGAGAAACAAAAAAAAATGTTTTGAGCCCTGGTGGATACCCACCAAAGTTTTACCAAAGTATTCATAACTGGGAGCCAGTCGGAAACAGTTTTCCAGCATGAGTAGCTGCGCAACCTCCTATCATCCCTTTCCTCAAAACTGTCTTGTAGGTGGAATGCCAATAAAATTTAGGAGCGAGAGACTGTTTTCTAACCTAAGTTGGTTTCTTCTGTGGCTCTTTCCTCTCTTGTCTCTATCGTGTTTCTCTCCGCACAAAGACAAGAGCATATTGTCAGTTGGAATGACCTATTTTAAATTTAAAAGTATTTGTTCAGGAACAAAAGCAGAGCATACGTAAGAAAGCATTGTGCATATCCTATATGCGCTGAGCTGCCTTGTAAAACAGGTGCTGGAGACAGCTGACATCTAGAAACTTGAAGGGAGAGTATCTTGAAATCCCATCTGAACAATTGGACTAATTCTGTGCCTCTCGTGCCTCTCCACTTTCTCCCCCCTTGTCTATGGAGAGTTATCTTTGTATTTTCTTTTTTTTAAATTCCACTTCTTACTCCTTATGTTTTCCTTGAAGATCTCCTTTTTATTTGCTCTTTCATTATATACCCAAATTATCCGTGTTGTGTGCTATAAACAAATATTGCATTTGTTGCGGAACCAGTTGTGCTGCAACTTGTCCTGAAATGGCAAAGTCATGTCCACACATCACCCTTCCAGTGGGGTTTAAAGAATGGATGAATGTTCTGCTGCCCAACTGCCAGCAGGTGGCCAGAGAGAGCATATATCCCGGTATGCCATGCGCTGGTCAACTGCATAGGCAACAGGTAGGGGGTGCATGGGGGTGCACGTGCCCCCCTGACAGGGCCGGTGCCCCCACTGACGGCCAACACTGATGCTGTTGGTAGGGCTGGTGGCCCTCCCCCCCCCCAAACAGGGTCGCTGCTGTCAGCGGCTTCTTCGGGTGCCTCCCAAGAATCAGGAGGCACCAGTCACTCATGGTCAACTGTTTGTAGCTTCCCCTGAGTCTGCAAGCATTGAGCAATGCACCAGTTGGGTGTTCAAATTGTGGAAGGCAACACTTTTGTGGAAGAGACTTTTTTGGAGCAATTCCTGGCACAGTTCATTCCTGTGACTGCCCATCTGTATTTCTGCTGCATTGGTGCTGCCACCACTGACCCAAAGCTTCCACAACCACTAAAGACCTGCATATAGTCATCACCTTGCAGACCTTGTTGGACCAGTGTTTTGGACTCATGAGCAAGATTGGGCGTTCTGGAAAGGTAACATTGGCAGGTTCTGATAGCTGTCATGACTGCTTCTGTTCATACCAAGAGTGAGAAAGCATACCTGTGCAGGAAAAGTGCATGTGTGTGCTCATTGCCAGACAACAGGCAGTAGTACGTGGCTACATCCAGTCTGCAGCAGCAGCAGCTGCTGCTGTGAAGATAGATATTTTGCCACAGGTCAACACATTGTGACTAGCCAGATGTGGGAACAGCTCCAAACTGGAGAGAAGCAGCAACTTTCATAGACATTAGGGCTGGAAGGAACCTTGGAAGATCGAGTCCAGCCCCCTGCCCCAGGGGCAGGAAGTCAGCTGGGGTCATAGGATCCCAGGAAGAAAAACATCCAGGTTTCTCTTGAAGGCGTTCAAAGTAGGTGCTTGAACCACCTCATGCGGCAGGCCATTCCAGACCGTGGGGGCTCGGACAAGCCTGAAACTGTCTTGCAGGAGTTTATAACTGTTCAACCTTGTCATCCCTTGGGGCGCTCTGGTGAACAAATGTTCCCCCAGATCCTGGTGAACACCCCTTATAAACTTACAGGTGGCCATCAGATCGCCCCTGAACCTGTGCTTTTCCAGGCTGAAAAGTCCCATGGTTCTCATTATAAGGTCTGTTTTCCTGACCTCTGATCATGTGCGTGGCTCTCCTCTGGACTCTCTCAAGCTTCTTCACATCCTTTTTGAATTGTGGAGCGCAAAACTGGACGCAGTACTCCAGCTGCGGCCTCACCAAGGCCAAGTACAACAGGAGAATGATGTCCTGGGATTTGCTTGAGAAGCATCTATGGATGCAAGCCAGCGTTTTGGTTGCTTTACTAGCCACAGCATCACATTGAGGGCTCGTGTTATCTTGTGGTCAATCCTGATCCCCAAGTCCCTCTTATCCATAGTGTTAGTCAGCGTAGCACTGCCGAGCCTATAGACATGCTGCAGGTTTTTCCTCCCGAGGTGGAGAAACTTGCATTTTTCGGTGTTATACACCATCAGGTTCTCGTCCACCCATTTACTGAGCCTGTCGAGGTCAGCCTGGATCACCCCTCAGGTGTGGATGCTTGTCCTCGGGTGTGGATGCTTTACCCCCAAATTTTGGTATCATCGGTGAACTTAGTTAGTCTGCTTCTGACTCCAGTGTCCACATCATTAATGAAGAGGTTGAACAAAATAGGTCCAAGGACAGAACCTTGAGGGACCCCACTGGTCACAGGGCACCATGATGATTGACTTCCATCAAGCACCACCCTCTGGGTCCGACCATGGAGCCAATTCCCCAGCCAGCGGATCATGGTGGACCCGAGGCTGCAGTTGGTCAGTTTTGCCAAAAGGTAATCATGGGATACCAAATCGAAGGCTTTTTTAAAGTCGAGATATATGACATCAATCTCTTCCCCCTTGTCCAGGTGATAGGTCACCTGGTCGTAAAAGGAAATGAGATTGGCCAAGCATGACCTACCCATGCTGGCTGTCCCTCAGGGTTTTGCTATTGGCCAATCCATTTAAGAATGGCCTCCTTGATGATTTTTTCTAAGACCTTCCCGAGGATAGAGGTCAGGCTGATGGGCCTGTAGTTTGCCGGATCCGCTTTCCTCCCTTTCTTGAAGATAAGCACCACATTGGCCTTCTTCCCATCTTCAGGCACTTCACCAGAGTGCCAGGAGCTCTCGAAGATCCGTGCCAGGGGCTAAGCTATGATGCTAGCCAGCTCCTTGAGTACTCTGGGGTGTAAATTGTCAGGGCTGGCTGACTTGAAGGTGTCCAGCCTCTCAAGCTGTTCCTTTACAAGGTCAGCATTGATGGAGGACAAGGAACCACCCTCTCTTAGGCGTCCCTGTCCCGTAATGGGCAGGGGCGTCCCATGGGACTTGTGAAAGACTGATGCAAAGTACCCATTTAGCAAGTTGGCTTTTTTTCTGGGTGTTGGTCGTCCATTCTCCCTTTTGGTTTAGCAGGGGTCCAATGTTGCCCTTGCTTTTTCTCCTGCTCCCCACCTATCTAAAAAAGGACTTTTTATTTTCCTTGATACTTGTAGCCAGTTGGAGTTCCATGGCAGCCTTGGCTTCCTGGCTTGCTCCCTGCAGGTCCAGACCAGTGCAGAGCATTCCTTCTTGGAGGTGGATCCAATCCTCCGTCCTTTGTAGGTCTGTCTTCTTAGCCGCAGGAGGACCGCCAGTTCCATGGAGAGCCAAAGTGGCTGCTGTGCCCTCTTGCTGCCTTTCCTCTGAGACAGACTAGCCTTAGCTTGTGCATCTAGGATCACTCCCTGGACTCCCCTCCCTGGACCACTCTTCCTGGACTCCCCTCCCTTTGGGGTCGTGGTCCCTTAGGGCCTCACCGACAAGTCTCCTGAGCTTGTCAAAGTCAGCCCTCCTGAAGTCGAGGACCTCTGTACTGCTGACTGACCTGACAGCTTTTTGGTGGATGGTGAATGTGATCAGCTCGTGGTTGTTGTCACCCAGCTTCCCGTTGCTCATTAGGTTGCTGATTAGGTCGCCCCCAGTTGCCAGTACCAGGTCAAGCAGTGCTTTGCCTGTTGTTGGCCTGTAGACTTCTTGAGTCAGATAGAGCTCATCCACGCACATGAGGAAGCTTTGCGACCGTTCAGATTTGGCCGAGTGCTCTTCCCACAAAATGTCTAGGTGGTTGAAGTCCCCCATGACAACTGTGGACCAGGAGCGTGCAGCCTCAGCCAATTCCCTGGCGAACTCCTGGTCAATCTCTTGATTCTGGGAGGGAGGTCTGTAGTAGACTCCCACCATTGTATCTCCTGTGCTGTGTTCCCCATGGATTTTAACCCAGAGGGTCTCTAGTCGTCCACCCTGGGTACCGATGTCAGCTTGTATGGACGCGTAGTTCTCCTTGACAGAGAGAGCTACACCTCCGCCCCTTTTGTCCACTCAATCCCTCCTGTACAGGGTGTATCCATCTATACCCGTGGTCCAGTCATGGGTGGAGTCCCACCAGGTCTCCGCTATCCCTATGACATCATAATAATTTGTGTTGAGCAGGAGGACAAGTTCCTCCTGTTTATTCCCCAAGCTCCTGGCAGTGGTATACAGGCATGCAAGTGTCCCCTTGGGGGCCCTTGCCTTGCCTGCAGCATGCTCTAGGCCTGGGGCAGGGGTAGACTCCCTTAAGTGCCTTGGCCTACTGGCTTTGCAAAGGTTGCTCAGCGGGCCAGCAGTGGCGGTAGTCCCCCCACCCCCAGCAGGCTTAGTTTAAAGCCCAGTGGAGCAGGTCAGCCAGTCTGGCTGAGAGGAGCCTCCTCCCCAGTGGAGAGAGATGGAGGCCGTCCCTTCCCAACAGCTTGCTGCCTCTTTCTCACCAAAGAGCAGACTGTGGCCATGGAAGCCAAAGCCTTCCTGCACCGCAGCCTTTGGTTCACTACCTGTATCCTCCTCTCCCTCCTCAGCCTGTAGGCTGAAACCAGAAGGATCGAGGAAAACACCACCTGCGCCCCCAACCCCTTCAGCCCTGCTCCCAAATCCCTGTAGCACCTCATGACTGGGCTGGGAGGGTTCTGAGCCGTGTCATTGGTGCCCACATGAATAAGGAGCATGGGGTAGTGGTCAGTGGGTTGGAGGAGTTTAGGGACCTTCTCCACAATGTCTCAGATACAGGCTCCCGGGAAGCAGCAAACTTCCCCGGCCGAGGGGTCGGGGCAGCAGACCCCCTCCATCCCCCTCAGGATGGAGTCTCCCACGACAAACACTGCGTTTCGTCTTGGGGAGAGTGGGGCGGTAGCTACAGTTGAGCCTGTGTTGCCTGCGGGAGCTGGCAACTTAGCAGGCTCTGCTGGGGCTGCAAAAGGCTTGTACCTGTTGCAAAGCTCCAGCGGGGCTGGGGCCTTAGTGTGGCGGGCCTTGAGGCCCTTGACCACCTTGGTCCAAACCCATGACTGGACTGGTGGAAGAGGATGATCATGGCCACCTGGGACAGTGTTGTGGAGATCTGTTGAGCTTGCCTCATGCATACAGCAGCAGACAACAGCGATGCTGGTGCCCTTATCTGTGGAAGGTTCCTGGCCATTGCTGTATGAAAGCTAATGGGCCCAGACAACCTCTGTTCCATAGCAAGCCATTTTGGCATTGGCAGGCTAACAGCTGGAGACAGTGTGGGAGATGCATCTAGTGATTCAACAGATGTTGGCCTTGTGCGTCCTATGCCGTGTCAACCCACAGGAATTTGTGGACAAGTTTGCCAACCTGGGGTTCCAAAATCTGTGCTGGGGCCATCAATGGCATACACATCACTGCCCTTTCCCCTGAGCACTGTGACAGTGACAAAATCATCCAAAAGGACTACTTCTCAATTGTACTTTGGGTAGTTGTGGACCACCACAGCCATTTTATGCATGTAAATGCCAGCTGGTCAGGCAACATGCACAAGATATTTAGGAGCTCCCTCCTCCCCAAACTGATGAGAGAATTTGCCCCATTGCGTGCCTGGCATCCATGTTGAAGGTGTGACTGTACCCCTGCTACTAATCTGGAACCATGCCTTCACACTGCACCGTTGGCTAATTAAGTTTTCACAAGGTGCCTGAATGCCTGGAAGGAACTCTTCAACTACTAGCTCAACAGCTGTATAATTGCCATGTGCTTTCAGTCATCTGGAGGCTCGCTGAAGGTGCCTGAGGACATGCATAGATGCCAGTGAGTGCAACATATTCTAGTTTGTGGTTTCTGCATGTATGCTGCACAACATCTGTGAGGCCAAGGGGGGAGCCCTGCCCAAGCCTCTGCCAGAGCAGCCCCCAGCTCCTACAGATGCAATACCTGCAAATTCTCAGATGGAGGGTGGTTGCCTGGAAGTGCATGTGCAAGACGTGCTGACTGACCACTTTTCCAGGTTCAGGGCTGATGGTCAGAACAATGAATTATAGAATGATATCACATTGCTAATTAAACACTGTCATCTAAACTGTTATGTCGGCATCTCTAGTGTGAGCAGGAGGGCATCGAGGTGGGGGAAGGCATACAGGGTGGGCAAGTTAGGGTGTGGAAATGTTCACCTGGGTACTGAGCTGAACTCCTGGGGATGCGGAAAGGGGGAGTGAAGGGAGGTGATGAGAGCTTTGGATGTGTGAGCTCTGCATGAGCTCCGTGTAGGTATTGGTGTCTGGTGGGTACTGAGTTACTCTGAGGTATGTGGAAGAGGGGGAGGGAAGGGAACTGGTTGGGCTGTATGAGGATTGTGGACTCCTCTGGACCCAGACGGGGGGGGGGGGGGGGTAGGGTGAGAGAGGTAAACAGGGAAGGAGGAACAAGCTTGGCTGGCTGACCATGGCCCCCCTGCCCTTGGTGGCAACATGTGCCCCCAGGGGCCACTGGATGGTCCCACTTGTGCACTACATTGCAGGATGACAGAGAACTGCAAGATTGCCCTTTGTCTGCAGGTTCAACTCAGACAGGAAGCAGTCCATGGAATCCTGCTCAACCCTCAGACTCCATAAGCATCTCGTTTATACACTTACCAATGGCCCCATAGTGCTCCTTGGCCACTGTGTGCCACCTGCCAAGCCATATATCTGTTCATTGCAACTCCTTAATCTCATGTCTGATCATGGACAGGCCCTGGTGGTGGTAAATCTGCTCTTCCTCTTTCTGTTGCCTGGCCACTTCCTTGAGCAGGAGTGGCTGCCCTCCACCAGAGAAGCCAGCATGTCCATCTTAGTGTGGCCATGGGTCTGCCTCTGCCTGGAAGCTTCCTGACATGGGTGTCTGACCATGTCCTTGACCTATTATCTGGTCCCAAGCTGCGCTCAACACCATTTGCAAGCGTCAGGCCTGAAAGAAGAGGAGGATGACTTCTTTTTACTATTGCCCTGATAGCATAAAGAACTCCTCAACAAAAGTTGAAACTTGTAAGACCATCTGGTCAGCAGACAGGCTCATTCACCTGATGATTCTCAGTGTTGTGAGTTCCTTCTCCCCTTTGCTTCCTGGGACCCAGAGAAGCAAGGAGGCATGCTTGGACAGCCATGGGCAAACAGCCATGTGGTAGAGCAAGCTAACTACTATGGGGGCTAAGAACACAGTAGGCCGAGTGAGGGTGGGGCCACCGTTAGTGGGGTGTGTGCAACTCCTTTTGGTTGGCATTGTTTGTGGTCTGTTGCCTTGGGGCCTCCTAACGTTTCTTGTCTATAACTGCCTGATTCTGGTACCCAGCTGATGCCACCCTGATCTATCTGACCCTACAGTGGTGGCAGCAGCAGGCCATTGCCATGTAAGGCAGGTCTTTGTTTGCCTCTTACTGCAATAGATGGTGGTCCTTGATCACTTTGACTTGGGGAGAGGGCAGTCCTGCTACAATGGCTCGCCAGTGTATTTGACTCTTCCCTGGAATGTCAGGGAATGCCTAACCAGTATGCGTAGCAGGGAATGCCTAACCTTACTGCCCACTACAACTTCTTTACACAGTCAGACTGTGATGCTAAAAGGGGCATGACTGATCTGTGTGTATTTTAACTGTCAGCTAATAACGTGCAGCTGTTACCTGTCTTCAGCCTTTGCAATATTTAACATGCATGACTTGAGAATGCAAAGGAAGCAGGCCTCCCTCTCCCCTTCCTGCTGTCTTTAGGGGTTTGGCAAACTACTGCTGTGAAGAGCTCACCATTGGATGAAGGATCTTGGGTGAGGGTCTGTTGCTTCTGTGCCCCTCCCCCCCCCCGCCCCTTTTGACCCATCCTCTTTTATGAAACAGCACTGGACTACATGAACTGAGTTTGCTAGGATGCAGGACCAGAGGGAGCTCAGACTGACTTTGGGGGCCAGCATCAGCATTTGCAAGAGTCCTGGACAGCACAGCTGATGCTGGAGCTGCTTGTGACAAGGAGACCTAAACTACCATCGTGGTCTGCACCAGCAAACCAAACAGCTGACCTGCTGCTTTCCTTGCTTGCTGGCTTGCAATGTATTGCTGGCAATACAGTATCTTTTTCCAACCCCAAGAGGTTGTTTGCATGACAGTGAAGGTACCCCTGCTGCTTCCTTAGGGCAGGAGCCAAAGCAGGAAGCTGAAGGTACTGAGAAAGGTGATGCTGCACAGTAGTAGTAGTCCATTATCCTAACATCTGGGCATAAAGCCAGGACTAGTTCCTCATTTCAAGTTCTGGTGTGAGGCCTGGCACAGCAGGCCTTGCATAGCTATCGGGATTCCACTGAGGTCTGAGCAGGGGGATTATGGTGTGTCATGTATGACTGATATGGCATGTGTAGTCATGCTACAGAGGGGTAGCATCAAGCTGCTGTAGTTAGCCTTAGCACCCCTGTGCATTGTGGTATTTAATACAAAATGTTTTTCATTTGTTATAATAGGGCTTGAATTGCACAATATGATAATGACTTTTAAGTGATAAACAATGAGGCTTTCTGGCCCCCTAGAAAAGCTCAAAGCAATCTGAAGTAATAGCTAAGAATTAGCATTTGACATTACTTGCTCACTCTTCTCTCTTGTGGACTTGCTCAGAGGCCCAGGAACCAGTCCATTCCCTGTAATGATTAATTCCTTATAGAAGAGACTATTGCATGAGGGGACAGATGACAATATTTCAAAACAGAGCATCTTCTGTAACTTCTGTCTGCACTGCCTGCCCGCCTCTCCCTGTTTTCAGAATGGGAGGGGGGAAAGGGAGCAAAGGGAGCTTGCTCTGGGTTCCTTTCAGCCCCTGCTGGAGAGTGGGCCAGGTATACTAGGTAAAGAAACTTGCCACCCACCCCACCCTCCAGCACCAGCTGAGGAACCCCTAGAACACGCTCCCTCGATTTGGTCAGTCGTCTTCTGTTTACTCCTCTACCACGCTATTTTTCCTGTGCAACCCCAATGTGTTTTTATCTGTCTGTCTTTCTCACTTGGCCTTGGACCTCTGCCCTTCATTTTATCTCTGATTTCTGGGTCTCTTTCCCATGTTACTATTTCCTTTTCCTTCCACCCTCCATTCAGCCCATATTCCCCTTCTACCTCAGGAGTTTTTGGTCTTTCTCTAATGTCCTTGTAGCTATCTTGTTTATCTTATGGTGCCTCTCCTGCCTCATGAGTTTATGTAGGTGGAGTTCAGATCTCCTTTTGTGTCCTTTACCCTCTCCTCACTGAAGCTTTGAAGCCAAGCAGAATGTAAAAGGCACTGGAGCCATCTTACGTTGCAACTGGTTGTTCTCCCTCAAGGGCACCGTTAGCCTTTTCATGCTATGTTGCAGTGAAAGACAGGAGCAAAGATCAGAGTAGCTGGTAATAGCTGCCAGCTGTAGAGAAACACAGTAATAACCATGTCTCTGGGGTCACGGTTGGAGAGTCAGGGCTTTAATTCAATGCGTCTCTTCCTGACAGCTACACGTGAGACTGATCTGGAGCTCTGGCTGAGGGTGGAGTTGTATCCAGGAGGTCCTGTGAGTCCTCCAGTACCTTGCAAGAGAACAGCTTGGTACTTGCTTAGAGCAGAGAGTGCAGACTGCAGGATCACCGACACCACTTCCTGAAGCAACTGTCTTTTCGGTGTTGTTTTTAATTTGCATCTCTCATCAGCCTTTGTCATGTAAGATGTGACAAGGCCCCACAACCAGGGATGCAGGAAATCTTGTCTATCTGTATTATATGTACCTGGGTTTATGCTATGAGGGTAATTATGCCTCAGTATGAATGCATTGGCATTAAATGGTTCCTTGATAAGCCCACTAGGGCCAACATATTTTAGCAACTTTAAAGTTCAGTTAGTCTTTGGACCAGAAAGGAACTCTTAAGGAATCTGCCATTTGCTGAAGTTTCTGATGGAAGATGTCTTCATTTAATTTTCTGCTTTCACTCAGCTACTGGCAATGTAACTCTAGTCTCTGTTATAGAGTCCGTTTTAAACTTGATAGAGCTAGCTTTGCTCTTATGGTCAAATATCACAGGATGGACAGGTCACCTGGAAATCCACTGGGGCCAAATTAACAAGTATGTAAAAAAACTTGGCTTTTGGAATAATAATTAAAAAAAAATCTTTGATCTTAATTAATCAAGTGCAGAGCATACTTTGGTAACAACTGCAAGAGTGCATTAGTCTGAGTTGAATGCTACCTGGGAAGGATGCCTGAAAACCAACGAGGCATTAGAAGGATGCTGCCTCCATTCACTCTTGTATGTTCAGAGGTGAACAGGTGCAGGATAACTGAAAATTCAACTATTTCCAGCCCAAACACTAACATTTTAGTAAAATTAGAACAATTGGAATCAGAGTCTTCTAACAAGCGGATCTGTTATAACCTTTATAATAGAGGCTGTGCCACCAGTAGATTATAGACAATTTAATTATATGAGAGAGAGAATTAGCAGAGGTGTAGCACTAGCTCTAGCTCTAGTGGAGGGTTAAAATTAGGTCAGAGCTGAAATTAGGTTGCTTAGGAAACAAATTTTAGAGGCCAGCAAGAGAAGAATTCCTAAATATTGTCCAGAGTCTTCAAGCCCCAGGGTCAGCTACATGTCCACATGCTGGCCCAGCCCTGCTCAGAATAATTATCATTTTGCCCTACCCCTCATGTTGGTAGTGGCTCAACAATTTAGGGTGTCAATGATGTTTGCCAATACTGTAAATGCATAGCACATTCAGGGTATGAATAATACTTGGTTTTCTATTCTTATCAGCATAGGAACTTGGTGACAACATAATTAATCATAGACTGCTCAGAATCGATAGGAAAAAGAACACTAGAGAATTGCCCTGTTATCCTGATGGTAAGATAGTGCTAGAAAGAGATGAGCTGTGATGTGAGAGAAGTTGGTATGGTTAATTCAAATTAAGAAGTCTCACTAGTTACTAAGACCCATCAGAAAAGCCTGTATGTTGTGGAAGTCATTATTAATAAACTTAACACTTAAAGCAATCCTCTTTTAATGCTGATTATAATATTTTACCTTCAATTGGATGATCCTTGATGTCATCAAAGTTGTTCTATTTTTAGAGAAAGTTTGTACTTTGCTGGTTATGGTGTTTAATTCCATCACTTTACGGGGATAACTTCTCTAGCAAGGTTAGTATTGGGACACTCTGCCTGACTGCTAAATTACTTTTTCTCTTTTGGGGTTCTGATGTTGAACTGAGCCAAAATAGTTTCTCAAAGAGTTTGTGCTAGATCCAATAAAGAAATTGGATGTGACAAGTTAGGTAATGAGGCATCTAGAGTAGGATCCACAAACCAGAGTGAGGTGCCTGGCCTTTCTAAACAGAGCATGGATAGATGGAGCGAAACAACTCAGAAGGGTGAGTAATATACTACCAGGGTGATCCAAAAACCCTGCTGGGAGCTAGCAGGAATTGAGCAGTAAGGAAAAGTTCCTCTGCCTTTCTGGGACTGAGGTCACCCTGGTCTGGGGAAGGCAGAGGGAACAGGTAGTCTGCCCCTCCTGTAGAGGGAGAGGATGGGAGGGGAGGTGCAGCCACCTGCAGCTACCCGTCTACTCCTCCCACTAGTCCCGGGTGTGAGAAGGGGGCAGGTGCTTTGGCATGTGCTCCAGTCCCTCTGGGAATGAGAGGACTGGAAGAGATGCTGCTCCCCACACTTTGCTCAGATCAGAGCCAAGGTAACTCTGGTGTGAGGAAAACATGAGCAGGGGAAAGGGGGCAATTGAAAGCTTGAACACCTGTACTGCTCTCTCTCCTGGTAATGTTTTTAATGGTGAACATTTTCCACCACTAGAAGTGAATCCTGTTTATGGCCTTAGAAAAGTTCTTCAGTGTAATGCAGTCTGCTTCCAGTCCTTTATTATGTAGATATGTTTTGCATTTAAAACTGATTTGTTACAGGAAAGTATTTATTATGAGGCAATTGAACTGATTGTTTCTGGTTATCATATTCATCAGGATTTTAGACCTCAGAGATCTAATTCCCTCACCCCTAATTTTTATTCATGAACTAAAAGAGGGGAACAAACTTGCCTGTTTCTCCCTTCCTAATCTGTTTCTTAACTGTGAGTGAACTAGTCACTGAACAGGACTACTTGAATAACCTGCAATGAAGAAAATATTATCTCTGCAGGTGCAGAAGCTACTGCTCTGAAAAGCACTCCAGCAAACTGACTCCAGGTGCTTACCCAGTGATTTCTGCAAATTCAATGGTTTCTTTAAAATTCTGGCAGCACACGTGTTGCTTAGACAAAAGTCCAGAGGTAGATAAATAGCCAGGAGACCTGGATAAAATCCAAGCAAGAGGAAGCAATAGGGCAGTGATTCTCAACCTTTTCAGACTTGGGGCACCTCTCATTATATTTGAGGCCTCCCTCAGAACATGTAGTTTCTTAGCTTTTATTCATTTTTTAACTATGAATAGTGCCATTCTTCTGTTGCAAGGAACTCAGAAAAGCCACAGTAGGTCAGAATGTTTGTGATGCTGTTGGTTCCTATTTGAAATCCCTGGGTGTATCTTGTGAATCGAGTTGGTGTTTGCACACCTGGCGTTAAATATTTTGTGACATCCTGCAGCACCCTGGTTGAGAATCACTGCAATGGGGGAAGTCTTCACAGTGTTGCCAGAGAGAAATAAGGGCAGTTGGTTAGTTTCTTAAAATGTTTGTGCTCTACACTAATGCAAGAAGCTTGGGGAATAAGCAGGAAGAATTGGAAGTCCTAGTACAATCATGGAATTGTGATGTAACTGGTATAACTGAGACAGTGGGATAGTTCACATGGCTGAGACACTATCATGGATGAGTATAAATTGTTCAGGAAGGACACACAAGGAAAAAAGATGCAATGTTTCTCTGTACATAAAAAGACGTGTGCTTGTTCTGAAGTGCATTACAAAGTGGATCGTAGGCATGTTGCAAGTATCTGAGCTAAGGTCAGACAGGAGAACAGACAGGGGTAGATGTCTGTTACGGATCACTCAACAGGGAGGAGAAGAGGTGGAAGAATCTTTCTTCAAGCTACTAACTGAAGTTTCCAAGTCACAGGCTCTGGTCCAGATGGGAAACTTTCATTACTGTGACATCTGCTGAAAAGAAAATGCAGCAGTACATAGGTATTCCATCAACTTTTTGGATTGTGTTTGGGATAACTTTTTGGTGCAGGTAGTGAAGCCAACAAGGGGAAAGGTGGTCTTGATTTGCTGCGCAGAATCAGGGAGAATTTGATTGAGCATGAAAGTGGATAGGTAACTTGGGTGACAGTGGGCACTTCTACATGTGCAAATACTGCGGGATGAAGTAAACCCGTGCCAGGAGCAGACATGAGCCCATTTGGGAACAGATTTGGTGCTCCTGGAAGCAGTCTGCTCCTGGCCCCTCTGGCCCTGCACCGGCCCCCTGCAGGAGCTCTAGGCTTCCCCTGGCTGCTAGGGTGCGTGGGGTCAGAAGACAGCTGTCTCCTGGCAGGGGCTGGCAGATTGGTTCCTGCCCCCAGGAGCTGCCTGGTGCTGTGGAAGGCTCCAGTGACAAAGCCCAGACAGGGACAATGTCAGCAGGAAGCTCCTGACCCCAACTTCCCGATCAAGGGTATCTCCTACCCAGCCAGGCTCACTGCTGGGGTCCCACCAGCAGATCAGGGCAGGGGGCTGACACCTGCCCCTCCCTCACAGCTGTTTTCAAGCCCCATGCATTGATCACCCAATCAGGGCACAGAGCTGGGAAAAAAGCTGCGGGGCTGGACCCTGACCCAGACGGGAACAGTTCCCAGCCAGCTCCAGGCTATACGGGGAAGTCGGCATGTTGCAGCCTAAAACAGGCCAGTCCCCAGGCAGGTCCAGGCTGCACTTGCAGACTTCCTCAGCTGTACAGGGAAGTCTGCAAGTTGAAACCCAACAACTGAAACCTACAAGAAGTAGAAACTTGGTCGTATTACTAAGGATGAGTATGAGTATTTATTGCACAGCTATGCAATGAGAAAATCAGGAAGACTAGGGTACAGTGTGAGATGCAACTAGCAAGGGACGTACATGATGATAAAAAAAGGATTCTGCAATTATGTCAGAAATAAGACGAACACTAAGGAAATTTTAGGTCCCTTACTGGATGCAGAAAGCGATCAAGCCACATATGACATGGCAAAGTTTGAAGCATTTAATGCCTTTTTTTACTTCTGTTTTCAAAAATAAAATTAGCTACCAGATTTCAGGTGCAGCTGGCAGCAAAGGTAGGGGAGGAGGTAAGTAGCTTAGAATAGTGGGAGAACCCCTTTTTTTTTAGGGATTTCTTAGAGAAGTTGGATGTTTTCAAATCACAATAGCTGAACAGGAAACATCTTGAGTGCAGAAGTAATTGCAGAGGCATTGGCTATCATTGGAACTTCTGGAGGTTGGGAAGTGTCCCAGATGACTGGAAAAAGTCAACTATAGTACTCATCTTTAAGAAACAGAAGATGGCAGATCCTGGAGATTACAGACAGGTCAGTCTGCCCTCAATATCAGAAAAGATTGTGGTATGGGTCATCAAGGAGTCTGTTTCTAAGCACCTAGTGAACAAGGTGATCAGAAACAGCTAGCCTGGATCTGTCGGGGGTGGTTCTGCTTTGGGCAGGGATGAACTGGATGACTCTCAGCAACAAGAGGAGGACTGAGGAAAGTGCACATCTTTTACTAAATGGGGGAGGCAACCTAGTCTCAGAGGATGCAGCAAAGGCTAAAGTACACGATGCCTTTTTCACCTGTCTTCATAGGCAAGGTCAGCTCCCAGACTACTGTACCTAGCAGCACAGTTTGGGGAGGAGATGAGCAGCCAACAGTGGGAAAAGAGCACATTGGGTACTATTTAGAAAAGCTGGTCATGTACAAGTCAGGCGGGATGCACCCAAGAGTGCTGAGGGAGTTGGCAGATGTGATTGCAGAGCCACTGGCCATCATCTTAAAAACCTCATGATGATTTGGGAGAGGTCCCAGACTATAGGAAAAGGGGAAAAAATAGTGCCCATATTTAAGAAAGGGAAGAAAGAGGGTTATGGGAACTACAGACTGGTCAGCCTCACCTCAGTCCCTGGAAAAATCATGGAGCAGATCTTCAAGGAATCCATTTTTAAACACTTGGATGAGGAAGAGAATGTGATCAGGAAGAGTCAACATGGATTCACCAAGGGCAAGTCATGCCTGACCAACCTGATTACCTTCTATGATGAGATGACTGGCTCTGTGGATGCAGGGAGACCAGTGGATGTGCTATACCTTGACTTAAGCAAGGTTTTGATAGGGTCTCCCTCAATGTTCTAGCAAGCAAGCTAAGGAAGTATTGGTTGGATGAATGAACTGGTGGATAGGTGGATAGAAAACTGGCAGGATCATTGGGCTAAGAGGGTAGTAGTCAATGGCTCGATGTCTAGGTGGCAGCCAGCATCCAGTGGAGTGTCCCAGGGGTCGGTCCTGAAGCTGGTTTTGTTCAATGGCTTCATCAACAACCTGGAAGATGGCATAGAGTGAACCCTCAGCAACTTTGCAAATGATACCAAGCTGAGGGGAGCAGTAGATCTGCTAGAAGGTAGAGGTGGGGTTTAGGAACCTCAACAAATTGGAGGGCTGAACCAAGAGAAATCTCATGAGAGTCAACAGGGACGCATACAAATTCCTGCACTTAGGACAGAGGAATCCCATGTACTGGTACAGGCTGGGGGCTGACTGGTTGGGCAGCAGCTCTGCAAAAAAGGACCTGGGGGTTACAGTGGTCAATAAGCTGAATATGAGCAAGAAGTATGCCCTTGTTGCCAAGAAGGCTAACAGCATACTGGGCTACACTGGTAGGAGTGTTGCCAGCAGATCAAGAGAAGTGATTATTCCCCTCTATTCAGTGCTGGTGAGGCCACATCTGGAGTACTGTGTCCAGTTTTGGGCCCCCCATTTTGGAAAGGATGTAGGCAAATTGGAGAGAGTCCAGTGTAGGGCAACAAAAATGGTTAGAGGGCTGGGACACACGACTTCTGAGGAGATGCTTATTCAGTCTGGAGAAGAGAAGACTGGGAAGGGATTTAATAGCAGCTTTCAACCACCTGAAGGGCAGTTCCAAAGAGGATGGAGCTAGACTGTTCTCAGTGGTGGCAGGTGACAGAAGGAGGAGCAATGGTCTCAGGTTGCAGCAAGGTTAGATATTAGGAAAAATGTTCTCCCTAACAGGGTAGTAAAGCACTGGAACAGGTTACCCAAGAGAGGCTGTGGAATCTCCATCCTTTGTAGATTTTTAAGAACGAGCTAAACAAAGTGTTGGGTGGGATGATGAAGCTAAGGACAATCCTGCTTTGAGCAGCGGGTTGGACTAGATGACCCGAGGTCCCTCCCAACCCTGACTTTCTATGATTCTATGACTTCCTGAAATTCCTTCCAGTCCTGCTGCTCTATGGCATTTTTATTTAAATGATTTGTATAACTATAAATTTAGATCTTAAATATGGTGGCCATTTTAAAATAAAATTCAAACTTTGTAAAGAGAGCCCAGTAAGTTGAATGTAAAACATTAATATTAATAAAAATATATTTTTAAATTTCTATTTAAAAAAAAACAACAAAAAAACGTATCTGCCACACTTGGAATGAGGGGAATACTTGGAATTCACATGGTATTCCTGAGAAATGTGCTTTCAGGCTGATTCTTGTGTTGGGGGGAGGAAGGATCAACAAATATATTAATGTAATCTCCAGGAGGGAGACAGAGAGAGTACTGTACTGTAGTACCTAGTGTCTTTATTCTGAAGCAGAATTTCAGCCATTAGAGCAGGCAACCTCATTTCAAACAAGTACATTGTAAAGAAAAAGAATTATGACCAGTTATACTACACATTAGTAACATAATTCAAATTGTTCGAATTCTAATCTGATATAAAACCCTGATTCTAATTTATTTAATTCCATTCAGAAAATGAAACAAGACTGCTCTATTTTGCGGTTTTTGGTTTTCAGCCTAACATTCTACATTTAGATGCTCAGCTATGCCGAGGAAAGCTTTTATTTCAGCTTAATTGAAACTGAAGCAGAAGCTGAAGTATATTTTATTGAAGGCTTTATTGAATTCTTTAACAGAATCTAGATACAGGGAATAAAACTAGCTAAATTCTTTTTAAGTGCATTTTATGATCTATGCTAGACTTAGCCTTTTCTGAAATGGATGGAAGTATTAATGAAGCCTCATGCATTTTTTGTAGGCGGTGTTGAACTACTTAATCTGACCTGAATTAGCATTTGCCTGCTGGCACGCAAAAACAAATTGCAATTAGCAATATTTTTATGCATGAGATTTACTGAAGGAATAATGGGGATCTAGTGCAAAAGGAGGATTAGGGTGGTTTGATTCTGAGCGGAAAGATGCTGCACAGTATCACTTCTTTGCTAGGTTTGGAATTGACTTTATGATACAGCCCCATGGTACAAGGAATTTTTTGCTGCGAGAGGGGAATTGTTGACTTGTTAGTGATTATGAGAGCAGCAATCTGCCGAACTGTGGAAGATTATTAAAATGTGGATGATGATAAATTAGTATGACCCATTTTTCATTTTTATAGCATTACTATATAATCTTTCTTTTAGGTGGTAGTACTAGAAATTGTATAATTAGTTGCATAATACTGCTTAAAAAGTAGTCATGTATGGCTCAATGTCAGGCAGAGAGGAGGTATCAAGGGAGTTTCCTAGGGTCTGTCCTGCATGAAGTACTGTTCAATGTCTTCATTAATGACTTGGAGGATGGAACTGAAGATTCATTTAATCGGGTGCCATCTGCAGACTTACTGGGTTTGGGTGGTAGGCACTTTAGAGAACAGGCTGGCAAGAACAAAACGTGAGATTTAAAAAGAAGCAATCAAATGCAAAAATACAAAATAAGGAATGGCTGGCTGAGCTGTGATAGTGCAAAACAGGATCTGGGGTTAGTGAAGCATAAGCGACATACGAATCAACAATATAATATTGTTGAAAAAGAGCTAATAGCATACTATGATGATTTAACAGGATTGTTGTGATTCTTCCACTCAATGGAGGCAGTGATTCTTCCACTCTGTTCAGCATGGTTCAGGCTTAGTTGGAGGACCATGTCCAGGCTCTGTCACCAGATTATTAAAAGAGATGTGGACAAATTTGGAGGGAGTCCAGAGAGCAATACACATTGGAGCTCTCACATAATGTCTGAGGAAAGGTTGGAAGAATTGAGATTTAGATCAGACAAGACTGAGGGGAGATTTTGATAAGCATGATGGTGATTAAACTGTTCTCAGGAGATGTGGTGTCCTGATGGTAAAGGGAGCTAGAGGTTGCATATTAGGAGGAACTTTCTAGCTATGGTGGTGGTAAAGCACTGAAACAGTTATTTGGAGAGGCTAACAGAGATTGGGGAGGGGCAGGGAGAAACTTCCAGTGATTTAACATTTGTCTGGGAGAGTTAGACAGGGATGATCCAGCCTTGAGGCAGTTGGGTTGGATTGGGTGACCACCTGAGATCCCTTCCAGACCTATTTCTCTCTGAGTCCTGACTGCTAGACCAGGTCTGCATTGCAATCTGGTATCATTTATATGAGCTAAAAGTGTGGCAAAGCAACTAACCCATATAGCTATGCTGGCATCCCTACCATGTAGATTAACTAACTATACCAGAAAACGATTCCTCCTAGAAGTTGCATCTCCGCTAAGGAGCTTTGCTGTTCTGGCTCTCTCAGCTAAGCCTTTGTACTCTAGATTCATTTCTGGTGTTTTGTATTTATGTACATCTCAATCAGCCTGCATTCAAATATTTTTCTTATGGTGCCATGAACGGTGTTCTACCAAAAACAATTGGTTTGTGGAGGGAGGGAAATCTGTGCAAAACAGAGATTGGGAAATGGGCATCAGGAGATGCACTAGATCCTGCAGGCAATAGGGAGATATCACCTGATGAAAAATGAAAGAAAAGGCAATGGAAAAGCCACATTTTGTGTTTAGGGGTGAAGTTGAAACCTACATACAGCAGCTATGCCTTGATTTGTAATGCATAGGCACCAGCTAAATAAGCTTCCTGTTTACTTTCCATGTGCAGTAAAAGCCAGTTTCTGTCTGTCACTGCTGTTGAAAACCGCTGCTTGTTGCATGCAATTTGGCCCAGTTCTACCAAATGAGGATCTTTTATGTTTCCCAGAGGGAAATGGAGGTCTTCAAGGCTTTTGTACAGAATAATAGCATTGGATTAGATTAAAAGGCACGAGTCTATTTTGCTCTTGGATCCCTGAGCACGGTTGTAAGCTGGCACAAGCTCTGGGTCTCGGGCACTCACACCAGTCTCTGTATCCAGATGCCCTTTCTTTGGTTATTCCATAATGGAAGACTATTTGCAGATCTATGCTTCTGAAAAGCATGGAAACACAGGTCTCCAGATGTATGCACTCTGGTCAGAAGTAGAGGTTTTGCACCATACTGAAAACATTTGCAAGGCACTGAGTGAGATAACCTCATTTCCTAGATTGCCACTAACCTGACTGGAGATAATTACAAATGACTGCTTAAATGTGAAGTCAATAGGAAGTCATCTAGATGCATGTAGTATTACCATGTCCAGCAGCTGGGATACTTAGTGGATTTGTGATACTCCCTAGAGGAATACAGGTCTAAATAACAATGAATAAATGACTCATTCATATAATTTCTACCCATGGCTGATACAGTATGGATTGTATTCACTTTAATATTCCATAATGTTCATTTGACAATGTAGGTATCATTTAAACAGTAGTTACCAATAAAAATACAATGTACTTATTTCACCTGGTTCAAAACTGCAGACTAGAAATTACCTACCCAAAAAAAGGTGAAATACATAATAGGTAAGTAAGTCATATTGTTGGGGTTGCATTTGAGGAATGTAGAAAGTCAAGAATAAGATGCAGTATAACAGATGGGGATAGTTATTTTATTGATTTTTATTTCCTACACATGCATGAATTGGTTATCTGAGACTCTGCTGTTTCAGCTGAAAATTTATTCCTTATATAAATGCCAGTATCAGTTGCTGTTATACCAGGTGAAATAAAATGACTAGAAAGTTCAGATTGGATTGGAAAGCTCAAGCAGTACCTACAGGTTATAACACCCCTCCCCCACATGGGCTGAAGTATAGCTGGGCACAGGTTAAGCCACAGATGGGAATACTAAATCCTCAATTAGAACCTTAAAAATAAAAGGGCAGAATTGGGACTCATCATCCCCTGGTTATTTTTGTTTCCCAAAGTTGAATTGAAACTCTTATTTTCCTTCATGAGACAGACCTCTGACTGCAACTAAATAAATGTTTGTCTTATCTTTTGCTAGAAGTAAAGTTCAGCAGGATCAACTGTTCAGTCAGTTAATGCTGAAGGAGATGGTCTTGTGGATAAGACTGCAAAACATCTATATTTATTCTACTTCCAGGCATCCATTTCCCATTTGACCTTGGGCGGATCCACCCCTTTGTCTCCCCATGTCCCTATGTTTAAAATGAAGGCAATAGTATCTTTGTGTCTCTTCACTTTGCAAGCAGAAACTTTTTGTAAGAAGTAACTAGTGAGCTCAAATGAACTTGGCTACAGTAGCAAATTTGTAACAGTGTAGACTTTGGCACATATTTCTGTAGGTCTTATTTAGGGCCATAGCTTTAGTCCATAACCTGTGTAACTTAACTGTAGTATGTCCAGATGGCACAATGCTAGATGCTGTGTTTTATATAACAATACTTCTATACTTGAGGGTTTGTTCATTTCTTAATAATATTTGACTTTTTCCCTGACTCTATGATGTGTGGGTAGGTCTCTACACCCATGAGGAATCCCTGTAACTTCAAAAAGACTTCCCATGTGAGCAAACTTAAAATACATACATGCATAGGCATTTGCAAAATCGTGGCCTGTAACAACATGAGTTTTGAAAAAGTCCTTCTTTGCATTCATAAGTATTCCTTTAAACTGAAATGTCAGACAAGCAGGTGAAGACATACTTCAATTTATTATCTTTTAGGCATGGATGGAAACAGTAATTCTTTTGCACTGTTGGTTTCTGAAACGTGCCTGAAGTCCAACTTTGAGCAGTGAAAATCGGGCTCCTAATGCTGAAAAGTTAAACTGGACAGGAGTTGTATGTAGCAGAATCTCAAAAGGTAAGATTCGTATTCCTTTTTCACAACTGTGGATGTAGAAGTTGAAGAATAGTTATTATCTTCATTCATTTTTTTCAACATAGTGGTTAATAATTCAACTCCTTTATATCTTTTCTTATCAGCCTTAAACATTTCAGTTCTGTATTTCAGAACTGTTTGTAGTGTTAAATCAAGTCTTTTATATATCATATTTAAAACCACGGTTATTCCATTACAACTTTTTTTCTTTTGCAAGAGTCTCACACTGTTTTTCAAATGTATAATCACTTGGTAGTGTTTTCACACCAAAAGAAAAGGATATATTTGTATATAAAGTAATTTGTGTGTTCATGTTTTATTTTGGAAAACAGGTGTTTAAAAATTTTAGAATTTTTTTAACAAAATTCTAAAAAAAAAAAAAAATCACAATATTTACAGAGATAACAATGGCTTAGCCATGCAGAACAGATTACTTTGGTTTTTTCCCCCCATTTTACTTTGGTTTAAATGTTGACCAAGATTATTTTTTTCTTTTTGCCAAATAAAACATTAACAATTCAAAGTTTAGAGGCAATATAACAGGGTTTCCCCCCTAATTTTATACAGTATTGAGTTTATAGGACATTTTATGTATTTAATCCATGCCAATGCACTACAGGAAGCTTTTATTAAGACATCAGTCACTATTTGCCCAGACACTTAACATTTTACAAATTTACAAGTAACAGTGTTTTTTTCCTAAATAATGCAAAAGTGGCAAAATACATTTCCTAATTTCCATTTTTTAAATTTTTTGCCTACCAGTCTATAAAAACTTGCTTTTCCCTGGATCACTTTTGTAAATGGAAACCTGATGTTCTGCTTACTTATTTTCCCCTTCTTATCAAAACTGTCTATTACATTTTCCCAGAAACTAATCTTCTCCTTAAGAGAGAAACTTGTAACTTTCATCTTAAATAGTGGCCATCTACCTCAATGTTTCCTTTTTGCTACCGTTCTAAAAATTTCCTCAAGCATAAAACATGTTTATAAAGTTACAAACTTGAATGTAACTAAAGATACATAGACATTTCATTGTTACAATTATATGTACTGTTTGATAAATTATGTACCAGTTAAAAACACTAAAATTATCTCAAGGTGCATTCAATATTTGTAGCGTAGTTAACAAAAACACACAAAAAATATATATTCTATTTTTGTGGGGAAAAAAATGTAGCTTTGATATGACCACTGTTTTAAAAAGTCTCCAATTCTGACTGATATCTTTTCTGAAATGCAAAAAAGATACAGTACTTTTAAGGCAGTGGATAACCAAAAGAATTTAAAACAAATTCAGAAGTCCAGTCACATACACTATCTATCATGAAACTGAGAACAATCAATACTTTTCCAAAGCATCAATAAAATGTGTTTCACTCTCTAAGAAAAGGAATTATTAGCAGCCATTTGTACACAGGCTAACAAGGATTTTGTAGTAAGCTCCTTGTTAAATACCCAGCTTTCTTTTTGGAAACGGTTTATTCCCTTTCTGGTCAGTTGGCTTTTGTTGTTTACTTTCACAAACGATTTAGTTACCTTTCGTCATAGCTGTCTCTTGCTTGTTACAGTGATTTCAAGAAATGAAAAAGAGCTTGACATTTTCCCATAAGACAATCTTATGCTTTAGATACTTGCTATACAAAGCAAAGGTATTTTTTTCTGATGACAATCAGAATTAGAAATGTACCTGCTCAAAGGGCATCATAAAAACAATTGAAATAAAAACAGTACACTATACATCAGATTAACAGCAACTCCCAGAACAAAGCCTTACAGTGTATAAAAATAGCTACGTAAAAAATTTACATAAAGGCAAACAAAAAGAAATCCTCAGTGCAGACATTTACAAAAAAAAAATATTCAAACAGAACACAACATGGTGACCTATTCTCATGGCTATTGCCAAAATTAGTTTGATTTTCTTTTAAACTTGAGATAATTGTGTCTAAAATCCTTTGAAAACTTGGTAGAATGATCCGCTTAATACTTGAACCATGAATAGCTGTCACTTCTTTGTATATGTTTTAAATACAATCCACGTTCATGCTTCAATTGTTCTATATGTATTCTCTGCAGATATAAAAAATAAAAAGCAATTAGACATGGGTTTAAAAGGGTATCCCAATATCACCTCTTTGTAAATCACTTATTTTGCTGTTAAATAAAAGTTAATGTTCAAAACTTAAATAATGACAAACCTTTGTGATGTGCTGTTGATAAAACGATTATGTTCATTTAATGAGCAGTGAATTTAATAGTAAGAAGCTCACATTGATGTAGCAGTTCTAAACTGAAAACAAAGTGATAGTAGAGAAATTGACGTGTGTTCAATATACCAATGTGTCGTCGTCCCCCCCCAAACAAACAAATTAAAATGCTTAAGTTAATTCTGTCTGCCATTGAAATACACTCACATGAAGTGCCCAGAATCATCATTCAAAAGATGAGGGTATGAAAGAAAAAAGTGTGTTTTCCTTACTGATATTGGAGTAGAACATTTAGGCTTGTGTGTTATGGCTTTTTCAAGATCCATATTTTTATCACTTTCCCAGATAACTTATCAATTAAGTTCAGGGACCAATTTGACACTTCTATTCTTTTCAATTTTCTTTTTCAGTAGCATCCTCTTCTGTCTCCTCCATTTTTCCCCCTTCCCAAAAGGCACTCACAAGCCTTAAAATTAAAAGTAAGGTAGTAAGACCTCTGACAACCTGTGATCTGAAAGAACATTTATTCCGAAACCTTCATATCCTTGGTGGGTTAACAAATAGTATCTTTTGAGTCTGGGTTCTGCCCTGGAGTCACTTGCATTATACTTCTTAATAATCACTTTAACTTCAGGCTAGTAGTTCAAGGAAAATTCATGAAGATGAAATGAGATGTTATAGGATTGGCTGTTGGGCAGAATACCAACCCGTGGCATTGGAAAGAATCCCCTCTTTCCATCTTTTTCTTTGCTTCCAAATATATTGAATGGGCTGCTGGCTGGCTTCCTTCTAAGTACTGTCTCCTGGGCTAACCATGTGTGGGAGTAATTTTGCAAACAGTGACTAAGAAGGAAATGCCAGGATTTGAAGGATTTGAAAGATGCTTGCCATTTGCTGATGGAGGCACACGAGGCTGGTAGGTGGAAGCAGAGTTCCCAGCTTGTTTTCTCCCATCCTTTGAAAAATGTTGTGGTATAGATGGCTCCCCTCTTCCTATAAAGCATTCCCTAGTCTACGGAAGCAGTCTTTCAAGGCTGGGAGCTGAACTGATTCAGTTTGAGTCTGGGGTGGGTGATACTAGGACCCTGCTGTTGCTTTTTCCCCACAGACACAGGGAAAGCACCCAATGCTGCTGCTTTTCCCCGTGTTGGCATAGGGAAAGCACCTGCAGCCTATTCCTTTCTTCTTGGCTGCAGGGAAAAGCAATGGCTGTTGCCCTTGCTGCTGAATACTATTGAAGCCCCAAGTTTGTGGGGCAGACAAATAGCTCTGTAAACTGAGCCCTGAACCCCTGCTCTAGGGCAGTGATTCTGAACTGGTGTGACACAGCACTCTGGCACTGCAAGATCCTTTTAAGGGTGACACCGGGTGTTTGATGTGCAAATACCTAGATGTGACTTGCAAGATAAACCCAGAGATTTCAAACAGGAATCTATAGTGTCAAAACATTCTGACCTGTTGCTGTCTTACTGAGTCCTTTGCAACAGAAGAACAACTCTATTATTGTTCTGTAATCAAAATAGTAATGAAGAGTCTACAAAGGTTGAGAACAACCACAGGACTGTAAGCATTTGCCCTATCAAAGGATCCTTTATTTTTTCATGTCCATGTGACAAGATATTTAGCAAAATTTGCAGATTTGTGGGAGTCTGACAGACCACACAGTGAGCATTTCTGCTATGGCTTCAAACTTGCAACCACTAGGCTATAAACCATGCGCCTTAGCACCTGTACCACCCCAGCCCTGTTCCTCCAAGTGAATCTTAAATCCTGTCTAGTTTTCTAGTCTCTGGGAAACTTATTTACTGTAGGTGGGTTTTGATGACTTTGGTTAACCTGATCCGATAGACTCTGATGGGAATCCAGCTGGAGTCATCAGAGTGAGTAATTCTGGCATTTAAGTGGAAATTGATGTGATCATATAGTCATCTGCTTGTGCTAGTATGACCCATCTCAGACTGTCCATTAATGAGGCACCTAAACTAAAATATTCATACAGAAAACACTATGCAATATTCAGACATATTACAATATATACTCAATTCAAAGATGAGGTTCTTACTTCCCCTCCTGCCATTTAACATGGGGGAGGGGGGAGAAGCCCCTCCTCTTGGAATAGAGTACAAGGTAGCTGCTGTAGTCTGAACCTCAATCCCATGCTGGAGCCACATCTGCCTGCATCCCCACTGCCTCTATACCTCCTGCCTCTTCCCATGGCACCTTTCAGCCCCTGCTTAGAGTTTCAAAGCCTGTAAATTCTAAAAGGCAAGCAATTAGAGAATGTAATACTTACTTGAATAAATAATAAGTAAATAAGTTAACTTGTTAGCAGACACCTAACTGACAACCATGTCTTAAGTTCCCACTCCTTTGTGACATCTATAATGTACGTCACATATGACACTACTCTTTCAAGATGATATGAACCCTTGCTTGTGGTACTGAAAGAAGACTGGCATAGCAGTGGTGGATCCATCTGACTACTGGATACGGTGCTGTTGGTATCTCTGTACTCCTTGCAGTTGTCAGTTGCCTAAGGCCTCCTGAAGTTTTTGTTCTATAGAAATTAGAAGTGGGAAAATCTACACCCCACCTGCAATAGCACTGCTATGTTACTGCCTCCATCTCCAACAGAAGGCCAATGGAAAAAACAAGGAAAGTTACCTTTCAGTGGCGTTCTGCTAAGTGGAGCTTCCTGTCCCTTGAACTGAAATAATTTTTTGAGGTGTTTACAAACACTACTTTTATATACTGTAAGCAGTGATGTTCCTTTTACTTTAAGTCAGCTTCTTTTTCACTATAAAACCCAACATTTTCTTCAGTTTAGTTATTATGCTACTTAAATGCTAAGTGATATATAACAACTGGGGAAATTTTATGTGAATTGGGTAAGAACTCTGACATTCATAAGCCAATTTTTAATGTACATGTGCACTTAGCTGTCCAGGGGGGCAGTTCTCACTTTCCCAAGACAACAGAGATACAAGTATCTATGTAGTCAAATATAAGATGACCCTGCAATTACTAGATTCTACATACATAGAAAATGTATAGATTTGTTACAATTTTCCAGGTATAAAACCTAACTATTGGGGGTTTGCCTTGAATTTGTCCATCTCCAACTGCTACAGCAGGGAAAATAAATCTGGGGAGTCAGGTAGCCCCCTTGTCCTCTGCAGCCTACTCCTTCCCTGCCTGCCCTCCCCCCATCAGACCCTGCTCTCCCTGAGCACATGGTGAAAGTGAGGAGCAAATCTGAAAACACTGACTGAAATAAGCATATAGGCATATTACTATGGGTGCCCAAAAACTTAGTTCATCTGGAACTGATACATTTGAACTTCTATGAAACAGTTACAAGTTTTAATTCAGGTACCCCATAAGCGCACTTTTAAGCAGCACTTTTGTACCTATTTGTATATAGTGCAAAGTATGCATATTAGTCAAAGCCAAAAGGCTCATAATTGACCATCTTGTTCATTGGGCTGGGCTCCAACAATGTCAACAGCATTTCAAGCCATGCTCAGCACTGCACCCCATAGCTCAGCACTGCTCAGTATGTGTGTGTGTACGCCAGAATACACCCTCCCCCCCCCCCAAAAGGATCCGTGTGCTAATTAGCCCCCACTTATGACTGGAACCAGGTGTTCTTGTTGCACATTTTTGGAGGATCCCATAACTCATATGCAGATGAGGTGCAGGGCCACTGTAATCATATGCAACAGGGTAACGGATAGAGGGAATCTGGGTGAATTGTTTGGGGCGCCGTTTGGTGGTGATTGCAGATATTTAAGGCTGGTGAAGAAACAGGAATAATTGGAAACGGACAAGAAAGGCACAGCTCAGCTGTGGGAGTGAAGGGAAGTCAAACTGTAGTCAATGGCTCACTTGCTCAGAAAAGAGTCAGCTATGAGGCTGAGTTTAATGGGAACTGCCATATATCTTAATCAGAAGTGCTGCACTAACATTTTCACTTGGAAGGTGCCCATCAGTATGTTTGCTTAAGGGGGACCATTTTTTTTATAATCATGTTCAGTGTTAGCTGCATTTAATCAGCTTCAAAGTTGGTTTCTGATACTGAGCACATGCTGCTTTGTGTATCACTAAACTGCTGCCAAATGTATTTAATGAGGTTTCCTTGTATGCAAGTGTAAGACAAGGCGCTGTGTTTTTGCTATGCTGATTGTGGAGGGAAGAAACCTTGTCTTATATTTGAGTAAATATGGTAGTTCCCACTGTCTTTAATACAAATTCTTGTATTCTGAAATAAGGCTACAACATCTTACAGTTCTTGCCAGATGGCAACTGTGGACCTTACACTAATGAGAAATTCAGGGCCATTTTGCTCTAAGAGTACAAGCTACTTACCTTTTAAATTAAAAGAAACATCTCCTTTAGCAGAACAAGATGGGAGGTACAAGTAAGCAATTCTGATTCTATGCAGAAGTGGGGAATAGTGGACAAGCATATACCATACATTGCAGTTCACAATACCCACCTGGAATGATGACTGACATGTTTTGTCTTTTAAGCTTCAGATTTATGATGGTTTTCTTCTAGCTTTTTATTCTCTTCTATATTTCCAAGGTCTTTGTCTACATGTTTTGACGCTGTCCTATGATGAAAAATAATATCTTATTTTCATGACTATGCATTTTGCTCCATCAAAACTTTAATATGCTATGCCTCTTTCCAATACAGAAAATGTGCACAATTTAATTACCGGCCCAGTAATAAGCTTGCATATGGCCATGAATATACTGATGGTATTATTATTAGTTTCTCCATAGAATTTAGCACTGAGGTAAGGTTGCATACACATACTCTGCTTTAAAAAGATCCTAAATTATCTGAGCTCACTTGCCATGTACACTTAGTCACGTTAAACCGGCTGTACACTTTTTGCTGACATATTCATTGCATAGATCCTTTACATGTTGTATTAAGGAAGCCGTGTTTATGAACAAACTAAACTGAGATTTGTAAGAAAAGCATCCTTACCAACAAGTCTCTGTGTGTGCTCATGGAATAATTGCTTTCTGGAGCTTGTGCCAAAACAGCAGAAGCTCCCTTACTGTGAAGAAGTTAATGAGAACTTATGCCATGCTGGAAAAGCATTCTGGGTACCACCTGGATGCTATTTGTTTCTAGATCTCTGATAGTTATGACTGACAACTTTTCTGTAGAAAAGAGAATGTGTAAATATTTGAGCAGCAGGAGAAAGAGGTATGTCTTGTTTAAATAGCAGGTCATCTTTAATATAAGTAGTGAAGATGAATTAATGAGTTAAGTGCTTAGTGTAGCTTAGCACAATAAAACCACTAAGCCATTCATTTAATGTGCGAGAGAAGCTTCACTGTCTGCCAAGGTGAAAGATTCCTGCAGTGGTGTGATAACGTTTTAAAGGCCACAACTTTTAAAATGTAAATAGGCAACATATGTGAGTGGGGCAAAGTAAATCCCCTGTGTCAAAGCAGCTTATCATATATACGTTCTCTGTGGATAATTTTTCCTCTACAGAAAAAGTTATGTCTGTTGTGACAGATTTATGCATGTGCTCACCCTTGCTTCAGGGTAAAGAACTGAGGTGACATTGACTTGTAGAATTCAGTGATGACACAAGTTAGCAAGAGTCTGACATGTCACAGACTGACACCATACATCATGTAACCTTTTATACTTTTTATTGTACCTTTATTTTTCATTGGTGGGATGTCTGCATGCATGCTCTTAGTGTGTGCAAGGAGGTAGGCAAGCACTGCAAATGTTCTTCAAAGCATCCTAAAGAAGTGCTGTTAGTTAAGTCTTAATTCAGATAATGGGTTAGGACAAAATAGGACAACTTTGGTGTATTAAATGTATTCCAAATCATACATTGTTGACAAGCCAAGTCCCCTGTGCAAGGCACGTGAAACAGCCTGATGCAAAGAAGGTACACATCTTTGCGCCTGATTTAAAAATATATAAATGTAAGATTCTGAATGAAGTTCTGACTATGCACAACAGCCTGAAACTTCAAGTATGGCTAGTGGGGAGGTCTTTGTACTAGCTGGGCTTTCAAGCCAAAGATCAGTGGCTTTAGTTCATTATCACTGATTCCTGTCATTTAAATTGTTAAGATTGTCACAAAGTTGCTAGTTGCACTATAGTAAGTTTCTGTTGTAGAGTAAACTTATTCGTTTTCTCATCTGACACCTCAGAGAGGAAATGAGAGATGCACTGCAAGACCATAATACAGAGAAAAAAAGAATATCCTAACATTGGATAAACTTCTTCTAGCTTAATAAATTTACTGTGGATTAGGGAGATTTAAAATATATTTTTAAGCCTTACTTGTTTTTGTTGGCTACGATGGATTTTGCCTGTCATCTAAATAGCAAGACATGAAATGTCTCCTCCATAACAGCTAAGCAGATGATGACAGATAATAACCATTCTGGGGTGTCTCCAGCAAGACGACCAGGCTTGCTTAAAAAGGGCACCAACAGTTGCACATTAATTGACAAAGTCCAATAAGCAAAATCCTGCTTTAGCCATGGAACACGACTGAAGCAGAGGAAGTAGGGCTAAACTTTAATTTATAGAAATGTAAGGGCATATGTCAAATATAACAAATTAAGTCTGAGAATAAGCCACAATAAAAGAGAATTATGTAAAATTACTATAAGTTCGTTGTGTCCCTCACTGTGTGCAGAGCCTAAGCCAGGCTGGCTTTCATGTTAACACTAGTCAGTTCTGAACCCACTATTACTCTGTGTAGGTTACAGTTGCAGATACTAAAACTGTAAGTTGATAAATGGATACAACTATTTTGTTTCTTATTGTTCGAGAGTTGTATGTAAGAAACTTGTCTAACTATGCTGGATTCTGTTTCTCTCCCCTCTAATATCACAGACATCATCATGAACCTTTCAGGCCCCAAATGTTCTAATTTTTTGTGAAGATGGAGATTGCAATTTCAGAGCAAGTGAGGAGCTACAGCTCCTGTTATGGCCCAGAGAAGGTAATACATGCTGGAGGAACTCAGTATGTCTGTAAATTTGGCCATTTATTTTCATACCTAACGCTAAGGATAGAAGCATCACAATGTTAGTTTCTAGTGGATACAGAAGTCTGTGATACCACTACTGTAGGGCTCCTGGGGGCTAGGGAAGCTGGGGGCTTCCTAGCTCCTGGGGGCTGCAGATGCTGCACCAGTTGAGCCACAGCCCACTGGGCTAAGCAGATGCTTCCCCCTCTCCTCTGCATGCCCATGTGGGTGCCTCCCCACCCCTACAATGCATGTCTTCATGGGCACCCCACCACCACCTTCCCTGGGGCAGAGGCAGGACATAGTAGCTGGAGGAGAGAGGAAGAGCCTAGGGAAAGCCAGAGCAATGAGGGGAATGGTATCTGGGCAGGAGCCCAGGGGCTATAACTTAAGCCCTCCTGGGGCACCAGTTGGACAGTCCTGTGCTGTATTGCAATACTAGGGCTCCCCCAGACACTACCACTGACAGCCACAGCTTTAAATATTAGTGATCCTTGGGCAGGCAATACTCTCAGGCCTATTAAAACACAGGGCTCTTACTGGTACTGAGGCAACCAGCACCTTGACTCTGGAGCTGTACCAATGGTCACAAGAGTGGAAAACTCAGGCGCAAGAACCACAATAATACAGCCTGAGTTCGTAACCAGCTAGTGGCAAGCTGGCAATACACTTAAATCCCCCTATTGGTTCTTCTGGCAGCTAACTGTATTGCACTCACCAGCTTTTGTGATTTTGCAACTTTTATGACCAGGCTATGACACATCTACAATGCAGAATTCAGTGCTGCTAGTCTGTGCTTAGTGTGCTAGGACATCTCAACCTGAACTAAACTGAAGTATCACTGCTGTAGATCCTCTGGGAAGTATATCCCTACTACAGCAGCTTAACTAGATACCACATGTTGCTAGAAGTCACTCAAACCTGTTGGAGTTGGGTAGTATGTTATGTATAGCCATACAAACCTATCTGACACCATTATACATTGTGGGAAATGGCAGTGGCATCTATTTATCTGAAGCAGACTTGTAACTAAGACCAGGTAATACTACAGCTTCGCTTATAATTTGTTTCAGCTTCCTGTACTTTTCTCCCCTACTCAGATTATACATCCTTGTACGGTTCACTAAAATTTAGGCTCCTCATCTGACATCTCACACTTAGCTTCAAGAAAAGTCCTGAGTTTTCTCCAAGAAAAGTTTTCTCCTGCCTTTGACCTGCCGTTTATAGAGATTATGGGATCACCAGTTTCCCCTTGGATTGGGCTGATCTCTACCTTCAGCAGTTTTACTTAGATGTCATTCACAGTATGATATTCACTAATGGAAAAACAGTATTTCCTTTTTTGTGTGTCCTTGATTAAACTGTTAAATATAAGAGCTCATTCAGAATTAGTCTCCCATGGTTTCTGACTTCCTTTTACCACCAGACTCAACATTTCATACTGTGATTTATTTTAACAGGAAAATTCAAAGTAGTAGGTGTCCCTGTCATCTCAGCTTGCTTGATGAATATGGCAGCAACGGAGAGAAAAGTGCATTTAAGTCTCTCTCTGCATTGAAGCAGGAACCATTAATTTTTATAAATGGCATCACTTTTGAAAGGCATGTTTAGATTTTTACTCATAAACCCATCATTTACTAAAGACTGCATAAAAAAAACAAGGGCCCAGAATAAGAAACAGGATTATCTGCACCATCTTTGACCAACAGCAGAAAGAAGGGGCTTGCCTGAAGACAATATTCTAGCATTGAAGAAATGATGACCAGTGGGGAAAATGCACATGTTGGTACAAATGCACACCAACATTAATCACATTCAAATGAAAAGAAAGTAAGTAATTAATATAATGGAAGGTAATCATGTGAGCAATAATGCAGCTTCTGTATGTCACGTTACAAATGTTTTTTACATAATATGACTGGTAACTTTCAAGTGATGTGGTAAATGTGTGAAGTAGCAGCAAAGCACAGTTTTTGTTGTTCATCATGTAACTGGCCTCAGATTAGCAAGAGACTGCTGAGAGGCTTCCAACAATTTAGGGTGCATTTGATCTCCATAAAACTTGCTGTATAAATCAACTTCATTGTGTTTTAGCTTATCTTCAGGTATGTGCTCCTAATTAGAGGGAGAGGAGGGGTCCAGGGAAGAAGAAGAAAATGAGACCAAGTTTAAAAAAATCAGAAAACATGCCTCTGAAAAACATGCCTCCCTAAAATATAAGTATATATAGAAGCTACTAGCACTACTTTTTATATGACCAGTTTGCTTAGTTATAAGACAAACCCCTTACAAATGAAATGGGTCGCTTAAGATAGTTGTACCTACAGATGTTCCCTACATAAGGGATGCACTTGCAATTTACTGGGAGCCTGATGTCCTAGCTAACCAGGCCTGAAGTGGCATGTGGCAACTGACTATTTATTTGGTTGCCTGGCTACATCAAAGAAGAAAATGGTAGTTCGCAACTCTTTGGTCAGAGAGGGGTGGTGAGCGATATGGAATATTGGTAACATGCCTGTTTGACAGGGCAGTATATGTTAAATATATGTAGTTAAATATAATACAGCAACAACTGGCTTTTGCGCTAAGTGATGAATAATTACAAGTTAATTGCTGTGAACATACTCAGTGGCTAGAAGTAACGTTCCTATTACATTAGATGACAAGACAGATCAAGATCTTACAAACCACAATAAAACAAAAAAGTATTTTTTCTTCTTGCCTCAAGAAGCTTGGGAAATGCTGGGCTGCTGACTTCTCAGACTTTGCAGGGATGTCCTTTTGGGAACATAGATTAGGTGAGTAACTGTCTGAGAGTGCATTCAACAAGTACCTAAGTGTTCAAGAGTGGCCTGTGTGGAGATGCAAGGTTATGACTGGATGCACTCGGGGTCAGTAAGGATTCTGAGTGGTTTGTGACATAGCTGCATAGGCTTTCTGGTGTATTTGCACTGAAATCTTGCTTTATAATAAATACTGCTTTCTTCTGCTGACTCTTTGCATCCAGAAAACGGGAAAGGGAACATGTTACATATTTCAATCACTGATATGTTGTCACCAATTTCTAAAGAAATATATTAAATACAGACTACCTCAAGTTGCAGCAAGGGAAGTTCAGGTTATATACTGGGGAAAAAACTCTCAAGAAGGGTAGTACAGCACTGGAGCAGATTACCCAGGAGGTTGTGGAATATCTATCCTTGAAGGTTTTTAAGACCCAGCTAGACAAAGCCTTAACTGGGATAATATAGTTGGGGGCTGGTCACACTTTGTAGGTTATCTAGTCCAACCCCCTGCTCAATGTCCCTTCCAACCCTAACTTTCTATGATCCTATGATGCTTTTGCATTGCTCCCAATGAGCTTGTCCTACCACAGACTTAATTTTCCATTTTTGTTGCTCATTTTAGAATATTCTGTTACTTAACTTTGAAGTAAACTTTAAAAACCAAATACCATAAAGTACAAAAACATGCCAGAGAGTAAAAATTATACTCTCCCCCCCACTTTGAATATGAGGACTCAACAAAATGAAACAACGGCTCATTATAAGGGAAGGAAAAACAGCAGAGGGAAATATTTTTGATCAAACAAATAATTTTAATGCTCCTTTCCCCTTTTAATACTACATGTTGATTGTGCTTAGATTTTTTTGTAGGGATGCCCTGTTTAGGAAATTCCCCAAACTGCTCAGTTGTGGCTAACCACAGAAGAGAGCTTTTTACTGACAGACGGACAGACCTGCAACTGTTTAGTGGGGAGGGAAATTAATCTTAGAATATGTATATTTTAGATGTTTGGGGGGGAGGAAGAAAAAAATAGGGAAACACAGACAAGCTGTGATGCTCTATATCTTCATATAGAACTGTCTCTAATCATATGATGTCCCTTGTCAGAACACTTTATGAATGTGACCTTGTAAGTCAGCTAACTCCACCGAATCCCTGACAGGACAGACTTACCCTGCCATCAGACTTACCTTGACTGACCCCAACCTGAGAAGATAAATACTGGATTACAACTAGAGACACAGGCTGCTTGCAGGCATGAAAAACCCCCTCAAAAAACACCTGGCACTTTAAAGTCAGCATGCTCCTGTGCTGAGCCCAGCACATGCCCAGAAGAGGCAGTATGTTACTTTGACCCCACTGCAGCATCCGTATAGAGCAGGCACTTTAGTGGGGCTTTTTGTCACTTTTATCTAATAGCCAATTGAATCAGCTATTAGATGAAAGCACCAAAAAGTCCTGCTGAAGTGCCCAATCTATATAGATGCTGCAGATGCCAGGATGAACTAACATGCTGCTTCTGGGTAAAAGCATGGGTTTGGTTTTTTTCCTCCCCACCCCCACATCATTGCCGCACTGTAACTAGTTAGGGGACCTGATGAAATCACTTTCGCATCACCATCTTGGTTAAGGTTCTTTTTCTGTATCAATAAAACCACTTAAAATGATCAGGGCCAGTAAGAAAAACCTATACTGTTCAAGGGATGATTAAACATGCAGCTCTAGACAGTGACTCCTTTGTTTTCAAGCAATACAAAAGAGTGAATTAAAGCAGATACTGATGGAAGATCTCAAAGTGCTTTTTAAGAAATTTAATCAAGTCCCTTGCATTCCTGGGCAAGTGGTTGGGAGTCCCTAATTCAACTTGGTTTAAATGCCAAATCCCATTTAAGTGAAATGGAAAAAAAACAAAAACTTTTACTGACTTCAGTGCAAACAGAATCTGGCCCTAAATGACTAAGAAAGATGCCCCCTCTGAAATCTGTGCTGTAGCTGTTTCCCCATCAAGACGTCTATTAATTTCAGATACAACATACAATTTATCTATGGTGGTAACTTGTCTATTCCTACATATTGTGAATACTTTAGAGACCAAAATAGGTAAGTGCACATTTTCTTTAAATAAAAAAAAAAAGTTATTTATCCACTGTAAATTCTTACTTTGATTTCTTCATATAAAGCCAGTAGACAATGCCAGCAATCAGAGCAACTAGCAGGAGACCAACAACAATTCCCACTATTAGCTTTGCCTGGTCATTAACCTTTTCTGTATTGTCATCTAAAAACAAAGAAGAAAAGCTCATGAAGTCATTCTACAATCATAGCTGGCAGTAAATGTCAGGTGTAAAAATAACCCCAAACAAGACTTAATCAAACAGCCAAAACTATGTAAAATGCATGAAAAAGTAAATAGGCAAGCTTTAATACTGTTAAAGGACAAAGTTTCAACAGTCTAATTTTTAGATATTCATAGCCACAGCTATTTTAACTCAAGTCCAGCTGCGAAGGGTTGTGGAAATTATTCAATTACATTAACAATTATTATAAAATAATAATTGTGTTACAGGCAGGGGAGAGGAGGAGGAGTTGTGCTTTATGTAAAAGAGCTATATGATTACTTAGAGCTCTGGTATGAAGCTGGAGATAGGCCTGTTGAAAATCTGTGAGTTAAGGTTAGAGGGGAGAGCAACAAGGGTGGTGTCATGGTGGGTGTCTGCTATAGATCACCAGACCAGGAGGAGGAGGTGGATGCGGCTCTCTCAAACAGCTAGCAGAAATTTTTGTATCACTGGCCCTAGTTGGGGTCAACTTTCTGGTGCACATGTTGGAGAAGCCAACTAGGGGCCATGTTCTTCTTGTTCAGCTGCTCACAACAGGGAAGAATTAGTGGGGGATGTAAAATTTGGGCAGCAGTGACCATGACATGATTGAATTCAGAATCTGAGGAAAGGAAGAAAGGAGAAGCAGAGTAAGGACCCTGGACTTGAGGCAAGCATACTTCAACTCACTCAGGGAGGCCAGTCTGAGTGGGAAAGGAGTCCTGGAGAGCTGTATGCACTTTAAAGAAACCCTACTGAGGGCACAAGAAAGAACCATCCTGATGTGCAGAAAGATTAGAAAGTATAGCAGAAGACCAGCTTTGCTTAGCAGGGAACTCTTCAGTGAGTTAAAACACAAAAAGGATGGTTACAAGAAGTGGAAACTTAGATAAATGATTAGGGAGGAGTATAAGAGCATTGCTTGGGCATGCAGGGATGAAATCAGGAAGGCCAAAGCGCAACTGAAGTTGCAGCTAGCAAGGTATGCAAACGGTAACAAGAAGGGTTTCTACAAGTATGTTAACAACAAGAGGAAGATCAGGGGAAGTGTGGGTCCCTTACTGAATGGGAGAGGCAACCTAGTGACAAATAATGCAGAAAAGGGTGAAATACCCAATACCTTTTATACCTCAGTCTTCACAAGCAAGGTCAGCTCCCAGACTATGGCACGTGGCAGCACCATTTGGGGAGGAGGTGAGCAGCCAGTGGTGAAAGAACATGTTGGGGATAACTTAGAAAAGCTGGATGTGTACAAGTCCATGTGGCTGGACATGACGCACCTGAGGGTACTGAGGGAGTTGGCAGATGTGATTGCAGAGCTGCTGACCATTATCTTTATCAGCAGCTCTGCAAAAGTAAAGGTGATCAGAAGAGGTCCCAGATGTTTAGAACAGGGCAAATATAGTGCCCATCTTTAAGAAGAGGATAGAGGAGGACCCGGGGAACTAAAGACCAGTCGGCCTTACCTCGGGCCCTGGAAAAATCATGCATCAGGTACCCAATGAATCTGTTTCTAAGTACTTGGAGGAGGAGGTGATTAGGAACAGCATCAATTCACCAAGGGCAAGTCATGCCTGACCAACCTGATTGCCTTCTATGATGAGATGGATGACTGACTCTGTAGAAGCAGGGAGAGCAGTGAACATGATATACCTTGACTTTATCAAGTCTTTTGATATGTTCTCCCACAACATTCTTGCAAGCAAGTTAAAGAGGTATGGGTTGGATGAACGGACTGTCCGGTGGATAGAAAACTGGCTGGACCATTGGGCTCAGAGCGTAGTAGTCAATGGCTCGATATCTAGTTGGCAGCTAGTCTCAAGTGTAGTGCCCCAGGGGTCATTTTTGTTCAATATCTCCATCAACAACCTGGAAGTTAGGATGGAATGAACCTTTGGCAAGTTTCCAGATGACACCAAATTTGGGGGAGTAGCAGATATGCTGGAGGGTAGGGCTAGTATTCAGAAACCTCAACAAATTGGAGGATTGGACAGGAAGAAATGCAAAGTTCTTTGCTTAGGATGAAACTATCCCATGCACTGGTACAGGCTGGGGAGTGGCTTGGCTACACAGCAGTTCTGTAGAAAAGGACCTGGGGGTTACAGTGAACATGAGCCAAGAGTGTACACTGGTTGCAAAGGCGGCTAAGGGCATACTGGGCTGCATTAGTAGGGGTGTTACCAGAAGATCGAGGGAAGTGATTATTCCCCCTGTTCAGTATTGATGAGACCACTTCTGGGAATACTATGTCCAGTTTTGGGCCTCTCACTACAGACAGGGTGTGGGACAAATTGGAACAATTTCAGTGGAGGGCAACAATGTTCAGGGGCAGGGAACATGAGAAAAGAGAAAGAGAGGTAGACTGTTCTCAGTGGTGGCAGATGACAGAACAAGGAGCAATGGTCTCAAGTTGCAGCAAGAGAAGTTGAGGTTAGATATTAGAAAAAACTCTCACACAGGAGAGTAAAGCACAGGAACAGATTACCCAGAGAGGTTGCAGAGTCTCCATTCTTGGAGGTTTTTATGACCTGGCTAGATAGTCTTGGCTGAGATGATATAGTTGAATGGTCTTGTTTTGGAGTAAGGGGTTGGACTACTTCTAACCCTAATTTTCTATGTTTTCAAAAAGCTTTAGCTGATACAGTTAAGAAAGTGGGATATGCAGTGCTGTACATACATACCATTTCTATCCTCTGCCTCATCGGTTTCTGGAAAAGTTACTGAAATGAAAAATTGTAATACAGTTAAAAACAAAAACCCATTGAGAACTAAAGAGTTACCTTCACCCTCATAATGTGCTATGATATTTATTTCAATACAATGGTCTATTTTACAGCCAGGACAGAAATGTTCATACAGCATTAGCAACACAACATAATAATTAATCTTACTTTCAGGCAGCAAACTTTATTTTATAGTTTTCAGGCATCATACTAAAGAGTTTGGAAAGACAGAAAGAAGTTCAATCTTAGAGATGCTTTTAACTAAGCATTATATTACCCCACCAAAAAACATCAGCACTCTGCCTTTTTATTACTGTAAACAATACTGGATTAGATGCTAGCACCCATGTGTGGATTCTGTTCTGAAACTAAGTCACACAGCCATTAATGGCATACCACAAAATTGGCAGCTAAGAAAAGATATCATTTTAGTAATGAGATCTAATAAATAAATAAATAAAATACTTTACACACAATGTATGTACAAGAGCAAAGAATGACATCATGTAGCCACTAAGCAAATATATTTTGAAATACAGCAGCAAAAATCTCCTGAATCCATGATTCTAGAGGGGATTCATCTATAAGCATATGAGGGGAATTTACTCTGTATATTCATTAGATTCCTTGGCCTTTCTGCTAAGACATTAAACAACGGAGTGAGTTAGAGCCACTGTGAGCTTTTTTTTTTTTTTAATACAGACACTGCCCCACTGAATTGTACTAAGACTTAAGTCACTTCACATCCTCTAGAAACTGAACCGCCACCTGCTAGTAACTCATTCAATTCACTACCTCCTAGGTTGGATTTAAAACTGGTATGTCTTCTGCATTAAAAATAAAGTCTCTCACTAACACTACTGCTACACAATCTACATCTTGTACTACATAGTGGATGTTTAATTTAAAGAATGATATTTAAAACGTCAAGAAAACAGCATCTTGATAGTACTTACTAGCAGACACGTTCATAGAGGTCACAGTTCTTTCTAACTGGTTTTCTGCAATGCAAGTTACTGTAACATTCTCTTCAGGAGCAATTTCAATTTTACTGGAAAATTTTCCATTAACATATTTGGTCTCCTCTGTCTGGAAAGGAAAGAAGAAAAATTAATTCCAAAAATGATTCCATACAATATAAAGTACATCTATCATGAGCCAGTACTGAAATTGTTCGTAAGAAATACTCTGGCAATAAATATTTTTAAGATATTCTATTTATAGTTTGGAGAAATGAGCTACTTCAAATCACAAAGAAAAACTGTTCAGTAGTATATCTGTAATTCAAATAGGATAAGATTTTATTAGCTGCTTATATGAATATTAAACATGAAAAACACTTTGCTCCATCCAAAAATGATACACACTGGGTACATCTACATATGTGCTTATCTGCACAGTAGACTAATTTGCTACAGAATAAAGTGTCATAGTCTACGTCTGTGACACTATTAGACTGCAGCAAACTAATTTTCACCAGTGTAAGATAGTACTGTTGGGTACTATTTTAAGGCAACAAAAATAACCACGCCTAAATGCATGTGTACACATTGACTGAGTGTGTTAATTGCACCCTGTTACACCCAGCCAGCTGGGGTCCAGACCCCCAGCTCCTACAAGCCCCTCTGCCACCTTCTGGAGCCCAGGGCTAACCCCTGGGACTCCCTGCCAAACCAGGGCTGCTCCGCCCTGGTGCAAACTGCTGCAGTCTGAGATGCACATGAAGATGCTGCACCTGGGAGCAGCTGACTCCTTAACGGCACATGTAGGTGCACCCACTATACACTAAATAAGCCCTTCCCTAGTGATAATAGATGTTTGCATTGGGCAATTCAGTTTTGTTGTTTCAGTACATATTTTTAAGAAGTAGTTCCCTCAGTATATCAATGATTGTCCAGACTTGTTTTAAACATCATAAAGCAATGCTTCTCAAATTTATTTTGGGTCATGCAGCCCTTATAAACTTATCATGCTGCTTGCTGTACCTGTATACTTATTTATCCAAAATGTATATTGCGTCACTATGATCACACTAACTTCTCCAGCAACCTGAAATATAATCTGAAGAGTTTTTTTTTTTTCTTGTTCCTCCCTTTGAATGTCCTCTTTCCGCTTTCTTTGCTTTTCCTATCCCTTCTACTTGCATATGTTCTGAAGTCTGCTACATATGACAGTTTGAGAAATGCTGTCTTAAAGTAGGGCAGGCTGTTTCACTTGTTAGGTTATGCTATAGTCAAATACATCACTATTAGAAAGCTCCACCTCATTCAACTGTAATTTTTTATTGCCTTTTTCTCTTACTTCCCATTAAGCCTCCTTCAGCCATACTGGGCACATCTACACATTTATTCATGCATCTTAGATGCTGCACATTTAGTTTAGCACTTCCTTAATAAAGTACTAACTAAATGTGCAGCACCTAGAGTTACTACGCAGTAGCACTAGTGCATGGTTATTTAATGATGCTTACTGCACATTATCCTATTAAGACTACACAGTAGGCTATTAGTACAGTTTTTGCCATGAGATGCTACTATTCTGTGTTATTAGGCTAATGCGCATTAAGTGTCCCGTGTAAACATACCCACTGCCTTTCTTCGGTGTTTACAATTTTCATATTCTTATCTTGTCTAAGGTTATGTCTCCCTTTAAGCTTCATGTGGTCAAATTATACTACTTCAGTTATTTTAGTTTTATTACAAAAATCACAGCTCAAATTAAAATGTTTATATAGCCATCACCTGAATTTACTACTGTTTATTATCATCTTTCAGTTAATGCTGTGCCCAAAATTGTTTTCAGTAATTTAGGGAGCATGTGGAGCTTTCTATCTTGAAAGTTGCAAGCTCTGTCCATATATATAGCCAGCACAGGCTCTTTAATTTCAGTAAGGCTCCAAGGATAGAACAGAATGTAATATTTGGCCAGGACAGATTAACAAAGTCTACTGGAGGGTGAATTCTGAAAAATACAATGCAGAGGACAACCATTACTTCTGCCCTCCATGGTTTTTGTGTATGTATACGATTCTTTTTGTCCAGTATTCGACTACAAGCTCACTGGTAGCACTATATTTAAAACTGTTTTAGTTTCAAAGAATCTTTTCTCCAGTTAATTTGTGGAATGTTTTTCCTAGGCTGAGCACTCTTGTCACATGTTTAGCAAGACATCAAAGGTTTAAGAAATACAGCAAAATAGGAATTTGTAGTTCTTAAGACCCTATACATTCTTGCTTTAATCACTCCTGTTTGAGCTATGGAATCTCTTTTGGATGACTGTCTTGCATCAAATGAAGAAGTGAGGAAGTGCTATTACATACCCTTGAAAACATCAAGTGAGGAAGAAGTACTACATTCCCTAGATAAACTAATTCTATTGGTTAATTACCTTCACTTAAAATTTATATATAGTTCCTAGTCTGAAGTTGCCTAACTTCTGCTTCCAGCCATTCGATCTTCCTTTGTTTGTTAATTCAGGAGTCTTCTCCTACTATGAATTTTGTACCCTTTTAGGTGTTTAGCTACTTCACCTCTTAACTGTCTTGTGTATAAACTAATTAAATTGGGCTGCTTTGATATCAATCTGCATGCTTTCTAGACTTCAAATCACATTGCTTGTGCATCTCTGTATGCCTTAGTTAATAAGAAAGATACTTGCTTGATTTATCACAGTTCCAGTACTGGCGATTGTCCATTGTACGGCAGGTTTGGGGAAACCCTCCACATGGCAGATGATGGTTTTAGATGCTTTATTTAGATACGTTTTCTTTGTCATTTTGACTTGAGGTTTTCCTAAAAGAACAATATTGTATTAACCATACCAATAACATAATTCTGAAGAGAACAATCCACAATCATAATCATCCACTCCATTACCTTCTACAGTAAGGAGGAGTGTTTTTCTTTTCTTTAACCCTTCAACCTCCTGTAATGTAGTTTCACAGATGTAGTTTCCAGCATCTTGATACTGTAGACTTGAAAATGATGGAGTTGTCTGCATTCTGGTATTGTCCTAAGAAAAGAAAGAGGTTAGTCCACATGAATTCCAAATTAGGCCCCCATCCAATAAAATACAAGAGTGTAGCATGCTCAACACAGAAAATCTACTTATCTTGTGAGTGACAAAATAAGTAGTAGTTTTTCACTTTAATTATACATGTTTTGCTAGGTTAGGGCCTCCAGATGAATTGCCCCCTAAAAATAAATTAAATTCCTGCCTTTGTTGGACAGCATGGGTTCACCTAAATGTGAAATTAAGGTAAACTCCAGAGCAGTTTGTGCTGGAGTCAACTGTTCCTGGGTGCAGCATCTACAAATGCACCCAAAACAGCAGCAATTTGAACCAGAGTGGAACAAACCCCCTGGTTAACATCCACATGTACATTCTGGTGCAGTAAAGAACTCTACCATAGGAGAGTACTGTCCTATGGCAGAGTTCATTAGTATGCTGCATATATAAATTGTGATGCTTTACTGTGGAGCTAATTAGATGCACCCTGTTACTAGTAACAGCTGTAACAAGTCTGAGAAAAAAAATCTATTTTTCCATTTGTTTCTCTGTTCTCACTGATCCCAATACTGGCCATCCCTCCAACCTGCAAGTCTTATACTTCTGGGATTTCACACACCATGGAGGCAACAGAAGTGTTATTACATTTACCTATACCAGTGGTTCTCAACATTTTCAGACTCAAGGCACTCCTCCATAGGCACCTCTCCATAATTTCTGTAAACTGAGTAGCACCCAATTTCAAAAACTCTTGTTTATACCTCTGTGAAGAGGGGCTGTGCAATGGGGGTGGGGGATTGGCCATGCAGGGACAAGCCTGAGTCAGTGCTTTCCTGCTTCTCTCTTCATACATCACTTACCTCCGTGCAGCACCCTTTATAAATGATCTAGTACCACCCCAGGGTGCTACAGCACCCTGATCAAGAATAAATGACCTATGCTATCTGCCTTTGCCATTGCAATAAATTTTAATTCAGAACTAGAGCGCCACGGATGGTCTGGTGTCTACAGTCTATTTTTTCCTTAACCTCTCAAATGAGACAGCCAACAAAGATGCCAGGTATGGCAGCCATTTTGAGTAATGGACAACTGTCTACTGAAAACTAGATTTGGCCTGTCAACACACTGAAACTTGAGCTACTGAACAGCCATTAGATGGTTGTTGTACTTTTTTCTTTCTACTGAGCTATGTTGGTTTTAAACATATGGCAAGAACTGTCTCCAATACCAATCAGACAATTAATCACCATGCCCCAATAGTCCAACACTGTCCTTTTAGCACTTTAATGGTACACAACAAAAAACATGAAGATCTTTACATTTCCAGAAGTGATTCAAATGGATGCCTGAATGAGTGATGCCCAACCTGAGCAGATTCTTAAAGAAACCCGATTTTAAGAGGCCTAGTATACTTTAAGGCAAATTGTTCAAAGGTATCAAGGCAGGATATGCAAAAAATCACTAGTCTTGCAACAGTATCTAAAAGACTGCATACAGTATGAAGGCTCTGGTGTTATACCATTTGCCATCTTTTGTTTTAGCAATGCTTGAAATAAATTAATTTTAAAAAAGTAAAAAGAAAACTGCTGACTTTTCTTTCTAAAATGCAGAAGGAGTCTGAAAAATAATCTAATGAAACGAGTGAGGTATCAGCAAGAATTATTATTACTAACCTTTATCCAAAGCACCGTTGCATTTCTACTGGAAGAAATAGTACACGATACTGGCAGAGCCTCTCCTACTTGCTTAGTAACTTCTCCACTAGGAATAAGCTGCAGATCCAAATCTGTGATAAAAAAGATCATTATCAAAAGACATCTCTGAAGACTGTCCCCATTAGAGTGTTTTCAGGGAAGAAAAAAAGACAAAGAAAACTAGGCTAATGGTACTTTTGAAACTTAGAATTTATTTTCTTAAAAAAGAATCTACATTGATTGTGAAACAAAACAGAAAAATTATTTTAAAGACTATCCAAAAAAACCCTGACTTGTCCAGTACAATATAAGCTAACAAAAAAAGTGAAAAGGTGACATATCAATAGATCATCTGAAAAAAAGGTGTTTTAGCAGGTTGAGATGCAGGAAGAAGCTGGTGCAGGTGTAACAGGGGGCCTCTTCGGGGTCCCACCTACCTGTTTCTGGGCTAACCACCCACCTTATCACCCACAACGACTTGTTGTTAATTATTTAATAGTTGTTAATCAAGCAAGAGGCTGCCCATTTCTGGCCCCGATGCCAGGAGGCACTATCTGTGGCTCCATTCCTCCCCTACACCGCAGCCCAAGCCTTGCTGATAGCATCTAGATGTTTTCATTATCACCGGCCCACACTCTGGGCCCCAGAATCCTTCTAACTGACGCCCGCCTGGATTCCTCTCCTCAGGCGGTCTCATCCGCCTTCATCCTGGGCAGCATAGCTCCCTGAACCACTTCCCCTTCGGGTGTGGTCCGCCCCCCAGGACCTTGGTCTACTAGCCCTGGCCCACCACCAGGCCAGTCAGGACCCCAGGCCCTCAGCTCTTGGGCGTCCCTTGCGGTGGGCCCCCGGCCCTTTGACCCTTCCAGTCCTGGCCCCAGCATGGGCCAGTCAGGGGGAGCTCAGACAGGCCTGAGTCTATGGCCTTTTCTCTCTCTCTGGAGGTCCACCCTCCAGGCCCTCCAAACAAGGGGGACCCCCCCGGTGGTGAAGGCTAGGGGTTGCGGCACCCCAACCCACCTTTCACCAGGGTGGTAACTGGCCTGGCATTTCCTGGGGGCTCCTGCACCACTGGGAGCCCCACCAGGCCACCCACTCCTGGCAGGGTGCAGTTTTAGGTCATGCTCAGGACCAGGAGCCTCCTGTCCATCCCCTACAGCTCCTCCCTTACTGCCGTATGATACCAGCAGCTCTCCGGCCACGCGGTGTTGTTGCCTGGCCTCCCAGCAGCAGAACTGCCCTGTTTATATGGGCAGCCCCAGATCCAAAATGGCTGCCCTCATCAGGCAGCTGCCAGCTCCAGGCCCTTACAGTGGCAGGCACCCGCAGTGCCCTGCCACAGCAGGTATAGAAAACCAGTTAGGAAGAGAATGGGTAGAGAAAGGTTTCAGCACCTGATTATAGATTTAAGTTCTGGAGGGCAGAAGTTCAGAGACCAGAACTTGGTGGATGGCCTTATCTCAGAGGATTTCCACCTCCCATTTATAAGAAAGCTTGTGGACTAAAAGATTAGTCAGGGTAGAGTCAGAAAGGCACTCTGTTCAATCCCCATTCCCCAAGTTCTTCCTCATTTAAAAAGCATTCCTTATTCATCTAATGTTGTGCAGGTGTTCTTTGCATCATTTCCTTTTCTTCTTTCTTATTATATTATACGTCCCAAAATGTGAAATATTCCAAATTCCAGACCCCAAGCTGCTATTATGTGCTTTTTGCACATTCAGTTGTGTAGCAAGAGAATGACAGTGCTGCCCAATTAAACTTCTTCTTTCATCCCCATCCCCTATCACCTTCCATATGTAATCTTAGAGATCACCAAGATACCTAGTCACCCTAAATGCACGTGGGGAAATGACAAGTGGTTGAAACAGATGTAAGGGACTAATGCACTATTATTTCATTACAATTTTTCCAGTGGCGCTATTAAAATATTCCACTCATATAACCAGCAGCTGGAAGGAACCTCCTCCTTTTACCATCATTCCCTAGAAAAAAAGAAAAAGAAAACCCTGGAAGGAAATGGTACAGGGAAAAGTAATATTTAAAATATGGGTTTTGAAATATAGGTTTTGCTCAGGTCATACCCCTATATTACCACTGTGCTCTTTGTGAAGGAGGTGGTTAACAAGGAAAGAGATCTGCCCAAATCTTTATGTAACCTCAATTTCTCATAAATATTTGCTTTCTTCTGTATTAAAGACTTTCAAGTGCTACTGCCACCTTCAGGCAGCTAACTGAATTTCAATCTACTTGACATATTTCATTATCTTAGTAAATATAGAAGATGCTCCTTGTCACCTGCCTGTTGTTTTCCTTCCCAATTGCAAATCCTCAGTGCACTGATATTACAACAGCAGTCATCTTAAAAATACCTGAGATAACACAGGTGACAAAGTAGACAGGAATTCTTTAGCCTTTATTTTCTAGAACTAAAGGGCTTAGAATTGTTTAAGCCCACCAAATCATAACTCATTTAGCCCCTCGCAAGCAATTATGGCCAATTCCCTCAACCCAAAAGTATAAGCCTGACTTGACTGTCTGTTTCAAAAGGAACAGTATTTTGGTAAAAGGCAGCACAGCATCAAAGGAAGGACAGGGCCCTTCCTTTGAGAACAAATACTACTAACTTTTGTCAGTATCTCTAGGCCTTATTTCTCCTATCAGTGGTGAGCAGAATTCTATCTTTACCAATGGAAGAGAGTTGCCCGATAAGTGTGTTCCCCTCTTCAAAAAAAAGCATGTCCTCTGAACCCAAAACAGCAACATTCAGTAAGGGATTTTGAAAGCAAGATGAGTCCCACAAAAGCGAGATGAGTCAGCCAAGGAACTATCATTTCTTTTCTTTTTTTTCATTTTAGTGAGAGACGGCTAGCTCATTGTACTTGTTTCCTTTTTTCTCTGATGTTCTCCAAGTATGTAATAAAGTGGGAGAGAGGCTAAGAATTTTTCTCTCAGGGTGATTTTCCTTCAACTTCTACTCAAACCTTTATTTCTTTGAAGCAGGATAACACCTCAGACTTAAGAGATCACAGAAGATCATCCAGGAGGGAATCCTGTCATAGGCATCAGAAGACACAAGAGCTGCTTAAATTCATGGCCTTCATTTTAAGCAAGACTGACACTCTGCCCAGAGCAATCTTACAATCCAGACCTCCTCCAGGGTAATATGCAAGGTCCCCTCCCTTTTTGGTGTTGAAATGCAGCTCCCTCCCCTCCTCACACAGTGCTGTGGTTCACACCAACTTATGAAAAGATTTATAGTGAATGAAATTTATTTCTGAATGGTGCATCTCTGAGGATTTTTTGTAGACTGACTTCTGAAGCAAGTATAAAATTAAGCTTCCATTCAGCAGAAAGATTTCTAGTGGCAAGTCCTATCAGGCAATACGATTTGTCTTTATATACATGATAGAATCATATAGCTTTGTGATACGTGAAACAAAGTTCCCACACACTTCTCTCTGTTAGCAGAAAAGTACTGAAAAAGTCTGAATACAGAATCCCTTAAAACCTGCCTTTTTTCCTACTTGTAAGAGGAAAAAAATAATTTGGGACTACTTGGCCAGTCATTTACTTAGCCTCTGAAAACTTCCTTCATTAAATTTGTCATTATGCATAATCTCCTCAGTAGGTGCCATGTTTAGTATATGCCAATTTTTAATTTAGTCTAATTGGAAGTCTTCAATTAACTTCAGAGCTGGCTTTCCATACAGATCAGGAAGGGGATTACATCTGATACATTACTTTGTAGTTAGTGAAAATGTGACAGCAATATGAATAACGTGAGAAATCGTAAAGAGAGTGTTTTCTACATAGTATTTTCTAATCCAGAAAGAGGTGACAGATTGGATGCAACTGTGCTGTAATCAGGCAGCTTGGTATTTTGAATATATTCAGGTCAGACAGGAACACTACTGGGAATGAAAGGTAGGTTTCCTGTATCATCTATGCGATAATTTCCCTTAGATTTTCATTAATCACAGATTTTGCCTCGGTTGATTTCCTAAGTTAGTTAGTTTGCTGGGACAAATTCAGTTAGTAGAGCTTTTTGACTTTTAAAGTTCCATTTCCCTGTATTGTGCAATCCTGAGCAGAAGGGGAAAGGAACCTCTGCATGTAAAATGGATTGTGAAGAAGCACAGAACTCGAGAGCAGGAGCTTAGGGACCCTTTCCAAGTGGGAACAACGCCTCTTGGACCTCCAAAGAACCAGTTATGAAGTGTGCCATGTGCTCTCTATACCCAGTCAGCTTTGCTGACCAGTTTCTAGGGACCATAGTGCTATAAACCCTCCTTTTCCTTTGGGAAGGCAAGCAGCATGGTTAGTCACAATTTCATTCAGTCTCTTTACAGGGAAAGGGCAGTGGGGAAAAGAAGGCTCCTCTTCTCCTCCCTATTTTCATTTCTTAGCATATTCACTGTATGGGAAGTTAACATACCGCTAAGTTTGATGGATACAATAATGTTATTGTGAAAACAAAACCAGAGATGAATAAAATAATTCTCTCGTTTTACTAAAATGAAAAGCTTCAAAGGACAGGCTTTCCCAGTCTGGGGTCTTTCCCAGTCCTATATTCCTAACTTATAAAGACACATTGGGGATTGAAGTAGAGAGAGAGTAGATCCTAGAACAAACAGATTAAGAGCAAAACGTGACTAGGACCTAATACTTATGTATGCAAGAGTTCTGAATGACCTAAACAGCTGAACTTCTGCTGAGAAAAATGCAGTCTGTAGATAAGATCACAGGACAGTAGGGCTGGAAGGGGTCTCACAAGGTCATCTAGTCCAGCTCCCTGCTTAAGGCAGGAGCATTCCCAACTAAACCATCCCAGGCAAATGTCTGTCTAACCTGCTCTTGAACACTTCGAAGGATGGAGATTCCACAGCTTCTCTAGATAGTCCGTCCAATGCTTGATCATCCTTATAGTCAGAAAGTTCCTCCTAATCCCCAACCTAAATTCCCTGTGCTGCAGCATGAGAACATTGTTCCAACTCCTCTTCCCTACGGCCACAGAAAAAGGCCCATCTCCAGCCTTTCTATAATCACCATCTATAAAATGGTGTGTTGCGACTCAGAAACCTATAAGGTTTGCTCCTTTGTTTTAAAGCTGTGATCCTAAGAATGATGCAAGTGAGACCTAAGTAACAGGTAAACTGAATTAAAATTCTGTTCCTAATTTTTAATTTCAAACATACTGAGACAAACAGTTCTGTTGTCACAATAATTGAATCACAATAAATCTACTACTGTAAAGGAAATCCAAGTCTCTCCAATCCATTTCTTTGGGACTACACATGAAACAAGAGTGAAAAGTGAACAGCTGAGAAGCTTTCAAATCCAAATCTCTTATTACATTTTTTTACTGCATTAAAGGTATGACTATACTCCTCAAATACCCTAGGCTGAGACATACTGTACTGAATGATGGTCACTCCTTCCCAAATCAAAGGAAATGTCATTGTTCAGCACCAGCAGAAAGAAAAGGCAAAAAACAAAAGTCAAGTGGAAACTTCAGCAGGAAAGAGGATTGAACAGATTCAAGTCAGAGAGAAAACAAAAGCATATATGGTAGAGGTATATAAAACAGCAGATGGTCTGAAGAATGTAATTGGCTGTTCGTATTTATCCCTTTTGGTAATATAAAAGCAAGTGGATAGCCAGTGAGAGTGAAAAGCAGCACATTTAACACTGAGAAGTGTTACAAGATGTTCTACTCTGTGCACAGAACTCACTGTCATACAATTCTGAGCTCAAAAGTTTAGATTCAATACGAACAAGAGAATTTATATTCATTCATGTAACTGTGGATTTCTATGACAACTTGGGGAATCCTTCCACATACAATTTAAGAGACTCCGGCATCATAGAATGATGCAGTGCCTTGAAGTCCCCTGTTTGCTGCCAGAGTCATGTTATTTCTCTCAGACCTCATGCAAGCAGAGGCCTGTTAAATCTTCAGGACTCATTCAGCAGAGAGGACCTTAGGACCTTGAAATAGCCATGTATTAGATGGAATCAGTTTTTGTCCAATTTCTTGGTAGAGGGCTGAGGTTTGGAGAGCGGAGAGCAAAGAGGTCAGACATTAATTGTGGTTTGTAAAATACAGAGTCTGAGGAATCTGAAGAGGCAGAGGAACCTAAGTAAAGTGAAAGAGCAGAGGGGTCATGTTTTCACACGGGAACAGAGTACCAGAGAAGCAATCTGGCTTACTTACACCAAAGGAAGCTTAAGAACAACTGGACACAGAGTAGGGAACTCAAACACAGAAGTCTGCCAGGACTGTATAACTCATTTGCTTCAAGGAATAAGCATAAGGGAGAAACAGCTTCCATTATGGACGAAGTGTATAATAGTCCATCACAGGACTCCTTGCACATTCCTTCTAAAGTATTTGGTACTGCCTTTTTTCCCAAAATAGGATGTTGAACTGGTAGGAGCTACTACAGTAATTCATATATTCCTTTAAAGAATGGCCTTGAATGACAAAATAATGGGCTGCTCACTTCTTCCATAGTTTTCAAAAGATTCCAAGGCAATGTCTTAACATAATAATTTGCTTTGTATTAATATGAATCTATGAATCTGCATAATTCACCACGGATTGTAACATAAAATAATAAAATGTGTTGTTGCAGCTTGATTTTATTACTTCATTTGTTGCACAAACAAAAGCTACACAGATATAGATCTATTTTAATTCAACAAGAAAAAGATAGTCTGTTAAAAGCTAATGAAAATACACTAGAAAAATGCATTAAAACAAGTAAGACTCTTACTTGTCTCTACAAAGTACTCTGTATCTAATTAGTCCAGTGCTCGGTTCTACTGTAGCTAATAGGACTTAATCACATTTGTAAGTCAGGGATGGCTTAACCCCTATATTGTAAATTTTTAAAAATCTTATATAGAACTAAAATATCCAGTAACTTACAGTGCACGGTGATGGTGGTTGAACCCGTCAGGTCTTTGTCAGTCAGAGAGCACTTGTATTCTCCTGTTGCATTTCGCCTCACATCTGTCATTATGTAAGTATCTGAGCTCCTTATGCCTTCTGTTTCTCCCTGTCGGTAGAAGCAAAAAAAAAAAAAGTGGTCACCTTTGGTTTGAATAGTTTTATATGCTCCAACTTTCTTCCTAAAGAATTCTGAAACCTTTCAGTCTGTATCCATTTAAATCCACTGAAATGCAGGCACCTTTCAGCAAAACAGTTTTATGGTTGTTGCCAGATTTCAGACACAGTACAGTTGCCCATAAGTTAAAATGTTTTACATGTTTCAAGTGTCAACTACAAAATACTAAGAGAAGAGAAGATTCAACAGAAAATAAAATATAAAACAACCTTAGCAGGTAAGACAGACCAAGTTTGGGAAACAGTATCTTGCCCAAACTGCTGTAACAAATTTAAGTCAGTCTCTACTGAAGCATGTGGCATTAAATAGCTTTAGAATCACAGCAAAAACTGAACCAATTCTAGCTTCCCTTTGGTGGGAGGAGGACTCTGAAGTTACTGTAGTCCATGCCAAGTAGGGTCCTTAGGTTTTCTACGCTCACCACAGAACACAAGAAGGCACTCATGCACTACTATATGAAATAGCATTAAAACAGAGGAATTGGAGGTTGGCCAAGGGCCTCAAGTCTTCTGTGACTCAGCTTAACTGTAAGTGCTGAGATAAGTCACCTCAGACCCCATCTTCCCCATCACCATTCTTCAGCAATGCACAGTGCCAGAAGAGAGAAGTCCTTATGTAGTACCCTGGCCAGGGAATAATATGAAAGAAGGCCACTGTATCTCCTGCTCCAAAAGTCTAGCAGCTGGTTTAATCGAAGAACACACGTACAAAGTAGGGCAGCCAAAAGCAAGAGAAGGAAGAAAGGTAGCAGCCAAAAGGTAGAACTATGGTTGTCCAAAGATCTCTTCCATCAAGATAGCTCGGACATTGATTTGTATCCAGTCTGTACTTTGTACATATGATAGCACTATGTTCCACTGCTCTGCCTGTATTGCCATTCAGCTCTTGTTTGTGATGGGGTTTCATACAGCAACAGAGGAACAGCAACAAAAGACCCTGTGTTTGAAATGGTAGGTATATAGTACTTAAACTGGTCAACCTCACAGGATTAGGTTAAAATAGCTTCAAGTTAACTGAGTCTCTTTTTGCTTAATTCTTTTCCAACTGTTCTCAGAAAATCTTGTTTCCCAGAGAGATTTGTCTAATAATCATATATCTTAAGTTTCACTCCCGAGTTCTGCTGCTCTTCTGAAGGCTGCTATGTGAGGATTTCTCTTAATATACTTTCCAAAGTCAGATCTAAATCTTGGGTGGGATTTTGTTCCCATAATTGCTCTGTTTATTTGATTTGCCTGTTGGGATTACTTAGTGCTCTTATTTGAGCAAGTTAAATTGTTTTCTCTGTTTATACTCTTTCCTCTGGTCATTATTTACTGTGGTGTTTAAATCACTGCACCATTTGGTATAAAAATCACCACCTTACAAGCCTTCACCAAGTTTTGATGCAATTCTCCAAAGGCTTGAAGCACCTATCCCTCCTGGAGATTGCTGTAACTTGCCAAGGTTATCTTTTCAGCTTGCTAATAGCATTATATTACTTTGGTTGTTATTTGAGCATATGAAAATTTGTTTCAGACATGCAGTAGTGTCAATAGGAAGAAATGATGCTGAATATTGTAGCTAAGCACTAGCAGCAAGGTAATACTTACTGGAATGTAAAACAAGAACTCCTGAGGAGGGGGGTTACCATTTCCTGAGCATTTGAGAGTGATGTTATCACCTTCTTTAATGGTACTGCTTTGTGACAGCACTTGAATTGTCACCTTCTCTGTAGGATCTGTAAAAATAATGGACCCAAGTTAATAGCTTTTGTAAAGCACAAGGTAACTCTGTGCACACAATGTAAATGTCCAAAGTATACACAATTTTCTCACGAAGTAGGTGAGGGTAATTGCATAAATGGTTCTTTTTATAGAAGGACTGAAGTTAATAGGTACTTTCTATATGGAGTACTAATCCTGTTAGAACAAACTACAAAGAAACTCAGTTATATAAAAATCAATTTTTCCTTAGCAAAATGCCTATAACTGAAGTAGGAATGACCATAATTATTTCATGTAAAAAAGACCAGTAGGAACAATTTCACTGTATGATTTCATTACACGAGACTTTAACTGCATTACATGATGCTTGCTGTTTAGAGGAACTGCAGCGGCCGCAAAAATAGCTAATCCTGGAAGCCCCTTCCACTAATGTTAAAGAGAAATCTGAGCTAAGCAACTCACAAGGCTATTCTGTATGCTGATCAGCAGTGTAGCTTTCAAAAAGATGGATTTGGTGGACTGAATAAGACCCTTAACACAGTCAACAGAACTGTAAATATAGCAAACTTCTGTCATGTTCAATGAGGTTGAACGATAACTTATATCTTTCTTTGGCAATTTTTTTTAAAGCAAAGCTAAAACGAAGAGTATCCTTTAACACTTATTACTCCTCCCGGCTCCTCCCAGGCAGAGTGCTACATATCGTTTTCAAAACCCTGGATACAACAAACCAGATTTATGTAATGACATAAAGGCTAAATAACTCCTCCTATTACTTAAATCCATAAATGATCTCCTATTAACGATGACTCCTATAATGTCTGGGATGAAGCAGAGCTGACTACATGTACAGGGTCCATGTTCAATAACAAGGGTTTTTTGCTTATTTTCTAAATTGACAAAAAATCTGGCATAACTTTGTAGGACTCATTTTGCTACAAGAGTGTGTGTGTGTGTGTGTGTGAATAATCATTCAAAAATGTGTTTACCAAACAAACAAGGTAAAGTAGGATACATTAAACTCACTTATTTCAGAGCACAACCACTTTGTGAGCAAGGTCTACAGATTGGTATGGCACTAGATGTGCCCCACAATGCTAAATGAAAGCCAAGTTGTCAGCCGTGTGTGTGCCTGTTCTTGCTCTGACTTGTTAAACAAACGAAAAAAATGAGGCTAGACTGAAGAATAGTCTGAGGCCTCAGAAAGAAACTGCTGAATAGATAAATCAGATTAGTGAGAGGGGAACACCACCTTTGGGAAAAGCAGCCTTACTTTGCATAGAAGTTATTGATATAAGATCACCTAGCAGTGTTTGCACCAGATGCAAAGTTCTTCCTAAACTCTAACTTCTACATTGAGATTACACTCATTGCATTAAATCAATTTCTAACATATTTTAGGTAATACATAAACACCTTAGTTACATATCGTGCTGTCCTTTGTCCTCTTCCTACCACAAAGCAAGAACAACTAAGTGACCATAGAGCACCTCTCTTCATGAAGCCAGAATACATTTTACCTTTAAGACCTCCACTTGAATTTTGAAGAATCAAAACGCTGGAGGTGGACAGTACTTAACAGCAAGCTCAATTCACCTGGGCCTCAGGTATCCATAATTCCATCACAAGACCACTACCAACATTGACATGACACCCTTTCTGGTCCTATCAGTACAGGCATCAATGACTGAACCAGCAAGAAATGTGAACTGCTCTGCCAACCCTGGATGCCTGAAGTGGTCCGTCCACCGTAAGATTTCAGGACATTCTGACCCTGCTGTATCAACATATGCTCAGTACGCCTGCCTTTTCTGGGACTCCTAACTTCTAAGTACAATTCAGTTTGTGTACATTATCTAGAGCCCAGTTAACCAAGTTATTACACATCTACCTCTGCTCTGTTGCAAGCTTTATTTTAAATTACTCTTCTTTTCTGGAGCACTCTCTCTACAGCTGTACCCTGGAGCCTGAGGGTATGTCTACAACAAAGACTGCAAAGTAGCACAGCGATACGCAAAGCTATCTCAAGTACCATAAGCAGTCCAGCTGCAGCAGTGCAGAGCTCTACACAGGACAATTTATCCCCAGGGTCATTTGGATATGCTGTAGACTGCAATGTTAGACATATCTTGCATTTAAAGAATTATTCAGAGTATAGCATAAGACTTCTCTGTTAGGTCAGGACCTTGCAAGATTGTGGGTCCCCACTTAAAACAACAGGGACACTTTTATAGGAGAAAAAAACATTTTTTATTATGAAATAACAGAAAGTTGTTAAAGTTATGAATAGGATTCATTTTGTATTTTAAACTGAGCAGCTGGTGTTTTATTTTATGATTAGTTGCTCTTAGAAATGTAAAACATGATGGATCTTGATGACAGATCTGAAAGCAAATAACTAAGATATGGGAAGTCTTCTATTTAGAGTTGTAATATTTTTTTTAGATGCAGTAAATTCCACTGGAGAAAAAAAATTAAACATAATGAGAGAGAAGCTAATTAAGAATACTGAACCAAATTTAAAAACAAAAACAACAGAGCTCACTATCAACATAATCAGCTAACATCAGTGGAGAATGCTGTTTATAGCAAACTCTGGCCATCTATTCAATCAAAAGCATCAAAATCTTATTTTCTTTCAAGTGCATCTCCAAATAAGGGACTGAAGTTACATCAACTAGAGATGTATTTGAAAGGAAATGTACTGCATTTTAAGGCTGAAACAGCTTCCTGTCATGCACTCCTCTTCACTTATCAGGTGCATACCCCACTCCTCTTGTTAGCTAATTAGTAGCACAGTGATACTGCCCATCTCTGGAGGAAGCTAGAGATTGCAGCATAAAGAAGTTATCTTAATTAAATTGTCTGCTGGTGGAACAGGAATTAATATGCTTGCTAGCTATGGTCTTTTAATCTTTAATGCAGAGTGCACATCAGTTCTGTAGCATAGACCATGCTGCAGCTGGGAACAGCTCTTTTTTGTTTGTTCTCCCTTCATATCAGACCAATCCTTGATTCAAGCTGTATGGGGTATAGAAATTCCACCAGTCTGGGCAAATCATCTTCACAGCGAGCTAGCTGGACTGGTGCCTGAGAATGATGGTTAGGACAGGGAGACTATTCTACGGTTCCTGCCCATCAGGATGTTATTCTGTTTGGGGAGACATAACATTGATGCAAATTGGCTCCCTACTTATTTTCTTCCAGGCATTTCTAATTGTATCCTGATTTTCTTCTTTCTTTGGAAACTCAGTGAGGGAATTATTTACAGCCTTTGGGCGGGGGGCTGTTGCAATCATCCCTGTATCTCATACTGCTGTATGACACACAAAAAGAATGAGATGAAAGCAAACTTAGACTTTTAGTTTTAGGAAGAGTGCCTGAGGGCCTTGGAATATTTCACAAGTTTCCAAAGGTAATGAGTGATTACCACACAGCTGGTCTTACCCATCACTTTGTAGGGAGGAATCACCTATAGGGACACAAGGTATGAATTTGCTTTCACTTAGAAAAGTAAGAAATCAAGAACTCCATTAAGACTGCAGAGATGCATTAGCAATAGTAGGCCAAAATGGGGTCCTTCTGCTCTAATGCCATCTACCTCAAGAGGGAGAAGCAGGTGGAGAGCCAAGGAAATCACATACAAAGTTGTCTCAAGTCTGTGACTTTTCCCTTTTAGATTAAAAGGGCATTTTCCTTGGCTGCAAAGATCTGGAATGATGTGCATTACTGTTCCTCCAAGTACTCAAGACTGTGAACTAGTAGATTATGCAGAGGGGTTAGGTAATGATTTTTTTTTTTTTTTTTAAAGGTTTGATCCTGGGGAGGAGCTTGGTGAACTCACGTCTTCTTGGTCTCAGCAGAACTGAGAACTTTCATTACCTTGTATACTTGGACTTTAAAATGTTAGATTGCTCTGTGTATTTTGCACATAGTAGTGAGGAGAGGAAAACAAAGGACGTTCAAAAAAAGTGCAGGCAACATTATTTTTTTGTATGTCAGCGTATTAAGGAAAACCCTACATTACAAAGCTGTAATGGAGAATGTCAATTCTGGAAAGCTGAAATGGAAATGTTTGTTGCAGGCCAGGCTAATAGGACTTAAGTAACCTCTTATATTTCACGCTTACCTTAGTACAATATCATTACTGAATGTATTTGAAGGAAGATGAGTGTTTTAATTTTTTTCTAATGCCCAGGGTCCTCAACAGGACTCAAAAAATATAGCACCTGGGAATTGGGTCTATTAGGAGACATGAAAGTATTATTTTTAGTACTTTAAGTGACCACTTATTCCCAGTGGCAGTCCTTAACTTAGGAAGATAAAACAAGCGTACTACGCCTTTTAACCTTGTGCAGCTGAGTCCACTTAAAAGTGACATGAGATGTCTGGACAAAAGCTTTGGTCTCACCAGGACCCACCTCTTTTAGGACTCAAGCTATCACTTGAGGCACACCAAAAGAAATCAAGTTTTGTCTGCACTTTTTTTTGAATGTCCTTTGTTTTCCTCTCCTCCCTACTATGACCTACTAGCTTTCACACTGTCAGAAGCTCCAATTCTTTGACACCTCCTGCTGCCAAGTACTGTCTAGCTAATGTTCTTGACAGTCACCCGATACCTTTGCTCAGCAAGGGTTGTAATACTGTACCTTGCTTGGTGAATAATAATATATGCAAGGAACTTGTGCAGTTAAGTAAATTGGAAATTGTTAGCTACATAAATCCTATATTATAACAATTACAACACTATTGTTTTAAGTGTAAAATTCAACTTATGATAGAACTGGAAGATAGTAACTGAAAAGCCAACTTGTTTTAAGCAGAACGATTTTTGGGTAACCTGGGGTGGGTGAGCAGGATATGTGCCCTGGAGGCTGCATAAAAGAAAAGAAGAGGTTTAAGAAGGATGGGAAGAGGTCATTCACCCTACCATCCTGCACACTGCCTGCACTTTCCAACTGCAAGCAGCAGCAGGTGCAGACAGTATGCATCACAGAGTGCAAGGTATTCTGGGAATTGTTCTTTTGTACAGCAGCAGTGGAGTCTGCTGCTGTAGGGGAAAATTGACCCCATTTTTGCTGCCAACATCAGCATTTGTTTTGCCCTCTCAATATGGGATTTGGAGGCAAAAAAAGAGAGGTAAAAGTTCCCCCCCACCAGCAAACTCCACTGTCATTCTAGAGGACTACAATTCCCAGAATACCTTGTACTCTGTGACACTGCCCGGATGCTGCTGAAAATACAAGGGCTGGGGGGAAGGGAGAAGGGTAATAGAGGACTCCCTTGGACACATTTTTCCCACATTGGCACTACTAGTTCATGTCCAACTGTTTGTTCCTAAGAAACATATTTGAGTATTCTGGTGCAACTGTAGAAAATAACATACAATAAGGTACTATTTTACTGCACAATTTATAAGGCAAAAGGTATGACACTGTCTTTAAACCTCATATGGTATTTCAAGTTCCAATCACTTATTTAAACTATTCTGGATTCAGTATATTCAGCCATAGACTATTAGTGGTTCTTGAAATTCCCATTCATTGGAAGATATTACTAGCTGCTGCTACTACTATTGCTAGCTACTATTTTCTCCTTGGTAGAACCACCATAATAGTAAGAATTCTAATACCAATGAAAGCAGAGTTAGATCCTGGGCAGCTGTAACATTTGAAGCACTTCAAAGGACAAGCACTCAAAAAAATAATCCTGATGAGCCACTCTAAAAATAAGCCAGGATGAAACAACAACTAATTGTGCATGCTTTACAGAGCACAACAGGCGGTTGAATCCCACCATGCTCTGCTCTCTGCCCTCCCCACCCACATGGGGGTGAGGGAAAAGTGGGGCAGACAGCCAATGAGTGCTCTCTTGTGGGCTGGAGAGCAACAATCCTTGCTTTCCTCCCTGCTTCTGATCTCCGAGCTCCAGCGCGGGGAATGCACTTGTCTATCCCCAGCAATCTCCTGAATCAACTTAAGCCATGCAAGGAATCATTCTTACCAGCCCCAAGGATATTTACAATTCTTTATATGGTCTCGGGCTCCAAAATCAGGAGATTAGAGAGAGTGCACAGAAGAGTGCTCAGTGGTTGTCTGTCCTGCTCTCCCTGTACACATGGGTAGTGGAGCCGCAAGATCAAGCAAACCCCCTGGTTGGACAGCACACCGCTCTTTGCCATTATGATTATGAAGTGCTCTTATGGCACATGTGTGTGCACATTCAGTTGGTGTGTGTATCTGTGGCTGAAGCACTTTGAAGTGCAGCAGCACTGGAACTGCTTCAAAAATTGCATGTGTCCATGGCCTAAGAAGAGCCCCAGATAACTTTTCAGAGTTATTCTGCAAGCAGCTATTATATCCATTCTCTAAATCATCACTTTTCTGGTTTATTTCACAAAGTAATGGCACATTCCTGCAATTTTGTAAATGTTCTCTGATCTACCTGGAAAAAGAAGACCATTACATTAATGAATATTATTCTGCTACAGAGTGAACATAAATGAGTAATTCTATAACTTACAATGAACATCAAAGACTAGTGATTCAGACTGTATTGTTTCTGATCCTGATGGTCCATTGTATGTCACACTACAGGAAAACTGTGCCTTATCATCTGCCTTTTTTGGCTTATATTGAAGAGACGATGTCATAGTGAAGAGTCCAGTTGATCTGTCCACTGTATTTTCCAAATGTATGACCACGGCTGAAAAATGATGACATTGTTTCAGTATCTGCTCTTTATACATATTACTGTTCCTATTTTTTAAAAAAATATTTGTATGATTTTCATTCCTGCTGCTTGGCACCTGAATACACAGCATTCATTTCAAACAAGCAATATATTAAGTTGCTGATAACACCAAGTTGGGTGGAGTTACAGACATTCTGGAGGGTAGGGCTAGGATCCAGAGTGACCTGGACTGCAGACAGATATTCAATTAAAGGCATGATGGGATCTGATCTAATTCCAAAAAATTGTACCTCCGGCTATGACACACGTGCCTGGCACAAGGCGTGATTGTGGATGAGATCCTAATCTTGACTTATTGTCTGTACAAGGGATCATGATCCTGGGATCATGATCCTGGATTCCTCCTACACTGACAAGTAGCAAGCTGGGTGCCTGGTGCTAATGATTGGCACCCCCAACCTTGGAAGTGCAGCTGAGCCTTGAAGGGCTCTGGTGTGCACCCATGGCTGGGATCACTGGTCAGCTGATTGGCACCCCTAGCTATAGATGCACATGAAATCATCAAGAGCCTCATGTGCTTCTGAGGCTGGGAGCACAAGTCAGCTGACTGTTGTTCCTGAGGGCAAGAGCACTGATCAATGGACTGGCACTCTCAGCCCTGGGAGCACACTGGTCACATGTTCCATTCATGGCATGATGGGAACCACACACAAAATTATTACGTGTACTCTGTGTAATAATTTCATGGCTTATGTACTAAAGACACACTTAAGTGATTAATCACTTAAGACATGATTAATCAGCTAAGACACGATTCACAGGGTTCCTTCTTCCAGGGACCCTGGATAGAAAGGAAAAATGGTCTGCAGTCAACCAGATGAGATTGAACAAGGACAAGTGTAAAATCCTGCACTTGGGATGGAATAAGTGCATACACAAATACAGACTCCTTAATTTGACTGTCTAGGCTACTGAAGAGAAGTACCTGGGATAAGTGAGTACCATCAGAAGAATATAAGCAATAGCATGCTCTTGTTGCAAAAAAAGCCAAAAGCATCCTGGGTTGTATTAACAGAAGTGTTGCATGCAAAAAGGGAAATGATTCTTCTGCTCTGTTTGGCATTAGTGAAGCCTCACCTGGAGTACTGCATGGTGTTTTAGGTCCTACACTTCAAGAAAGATGTGGAAATATTGGAAAGAGTCCAGTACAGTGCGATAAAAATGACTAGGGGCCTGGAAATGCAAGGTTTATGAAAGAAAGGCTGAAAGAACTAAGATAATTTAGTCTGGGGAACAGAAGAGTGAGGGGAGATTTGATAGCTGTCTTCAAATGACCAAAAGGTAATTAGAGAGAGGCTGTATATAGGCTTTTTTCTATGGCTATAGAAGACAGAACTAGGAGTAATGGCCTCAAACTGCAGCACGGGAAATTTAGGTTGGTGATCAGAAGGAAATTCCTGACTAGGAGAGTGGTCAAGCATTCAAACAGGCTCCCTAGTGAAGTTGTGGAAACTCCATCCTTGGACATTCTCAAGAGGTTGGACAGACACTTGGTTGGGATGGCTTAGTCAATGACACTCCTGCTTTGAGCAGAGGAATGGACTAGATGACCTTGTGAGGTCCCTTCTAGCCCTATTTCCCTAGATCCTAAATTATATTCCCACAGTAGAGGCTGTACAAACAGCTTTCCTCCCAGTCCTGTCCCTGGCCAATCCAAGAAAACCCAATGCAAAACACGATTCAATGGTCAAAACAATGCTTTCCATTGTTTTTGTTTGTTTGTTTGTTTGTTTGTATGGGGGGAAGAGGGGGACAAGACTCATGAATTTTCTAAGACTGTTTAAAAATATCTTCAACCTTAATAAAGATGTATGTAATATTTTGGAAACATTACAATTATTTAAAAAACCCCCAAAACAAACCCCAAACTACATCAAGACACTCTTAAACCTTAATCCTGAAGATATTCTCATATTCCCTATTCCACAGGAGGAGACTAAAAAAGCTTGATTGTTTAGCATAGCAAAATGACAGCTGAGAGGATGACATTGCCCTCTGAATGCACCATGGAATAAATACCAAGAAGGAGAAGACCTAGCAAAGCTAAAGGACAACGTCAGCACAAGAGCAAAAGGGTGTAAAGTAGTTATGAATAAATTTAGGCTGGAATTCGAAGGCCATTTCTCATCCTCAGAGGGTGAAGGGCTGGAATAGTCTTCCACTGGTAGTGGAGGGGCCAAGAACACAAATTTAAAGATGAAGCCTGTTTATCTAATGTGGTTGCCTGCAGTAGCATAGGAATGGATTTGATAACCCATATTACCCTTCTTTCAAGCCCTATTTAAGCAGCTTTGCTCACAGGAATAAAACTTTGAATTCAATTAAGATTACTCATGAGTAGAGTTAGTCACACATACATGCGTGTAGGGTCATGGTTGTAGTTCATGGCTGAAACCTACCTCCTGCATCATGATGCAAAACATTTCCATTTTTGTACCATGTAATGTTGCCTTCTGGATAACTGTCTCTCGCAACACATTCCCCAAGCTGCAAAACAGATAAGAAATATTGAACACTGGTTTTTTACATTAAAAAAAACCCATTAACATACAAGTGCTAAATCAATTTTTCTCCTTAAAATCATTCATGTGATTTGCATTAGGTGGGGGGGGAAGAGGGTGGTGATAAATGGTTGTCCAAGGCAAGGCTGAGCCATAATTCTAAATATCTGAGGGCTGATTTTCTAGCACATTGTTATTATTCCTAAGAGAATGAATAGTTTGTTCTGTAATCTCAGTCTCTGTACTCAAGACACTGGTCCCTGTCCACGTATGCACATGGTACTCTCAGTCCAGAATGCACATTGGAGTATTTTTTGGAACTAACATTCGAATCAGTCCCAAGGTCTGTGACAAAAAAACGCTTACCATTTTTAGCTTCTCTGTTTCTAGGACGTTTGCTTGATGCAATATTTCTGGTTGAGATGGTCGTTCTATTAAAAAAAATGTACAGGTAACTGAATGCAAAATTTCAATTTTTTTAATAAAAGGATTACATTTTCCAAGATAAACATTCAGCAACATGGACTTGGAGAAAGTGTGAGAACCATACTGTTTTCATTCTTATAACCTGAAGACAAGGTTTAACATAGCTATAAAAACTGCTCCCATCTAGATATTGGTATGTGTGTTTATGAGGAAAAAAGGTCTCTCACTGGAAATTTTATAAAACACAGATTATGGGTTTCATTTTAAATGGGCCAGTTTTTTCATGACTTTGTAAAATTAGTGTTAATGTGTTTATGTATACTGTCAATAAATGAACAAATGGAATAAATGAATACCAAATGATAAAGATTAAATAGTCACATAGAAAAACAGTTTTAATATGGGTATTAAAGCAGATGCGATTTCCCATTTTAAAGAAAAAATACTCAAATCCTGCTTCAAAGATTTTAACCTACTATTGTTGCACTTAATGTGTGGGGGCACATAGACAGAGGCAAGTATAGTATCTGTAACTTTTTTACCTCATTTTTCAAAACTGGACTTGATTTAAAACTTGACTATCTCTTTTAAAAGCAAACTTTCTGTTCAGTACCAATATGTCATCTCATTCATTCTTTTTTATGGTAGTTACACTGTTCAGGCTGCCAGAACTGAGGATCTATCAGCCTTTCCATTATAAAATACTATTTTCTAGAGATGGTATAGCTTGTCTGGTAAAATTCACTCTGGCCTGAAGCCTGGAATGCACATTTTTATCTCCAAGGGACTGTATTCCTACAAGATGGAAGGAAAAAACATATCTGTGCTTATGCAGTCAAAATAAGTCTCTGCAATTTACCTCTGTGCTTCTAAATAAGCATACATTACACACACACACTTCAGTTTGCAGCGCTGTTTTCAAATCAAACCTTCTATCAAACAACACTAGTAATCCTGTTCCAAATGCTTTTCACACCATCTTGATGCAATTTCAATAAAAACAGAACAAAGAAGCAAACAAAGTTATTAATCTGTAGTTGAATGGTCACACTGGTCGAGCCTACTACAAATACAGAAATACAGTTTCCGTTCTGAGCTCTTTTCTTTATATATTCAGATACATTTTTCTGCACTTGGAAGATTAGTCCAAACAAAACAAAAAGCAATGGATCAAAAGACAAAACCCAACAGAGGAACCTATTTACTTGGATTTTTCAAACAACTTGCTGGAGGCAAAAAAACCCCAAAACCAAAGCCAGGCATCAAAAACCATCATGTTGTTCTCGAACACAAAAAAGACTAGAGCATTATTTTTAGAAGTAGAAGTAAGGTTGCTTTTTGTGTGGGCATCAGGGAGGGAAGTGTTTTGTTAAAGAAGTAGGTTAACCCATTTTCTGTATGCACTGGCAGGGACAGTAAATTTTAACACCTGCTGAGCCAGCCAGATCCACTTTTTACACACTTATCTCATGACAACGGATCCTGTAAATAGAAATTATTAGTTTTCTCACAGCATTAGATCACCAATCTGATAAAAACTGAACAAATTTAAAATGTGCTGTGCCTCCTCTGGTGTCTTCCCTCTATCTCAAATGCTTTGTGTGCCCCAATGTGAGGACTAGGAGGCAGCTCCTACTCGAAGACCTCCTGCAGATGCTGCTGCAGATGAGAAGGAAGCAGTGTATTCTGCCAATTCCCTATAGCAACAGGTCTGCACGTGTGCATGCAGATGAGTTACTACACATGAGCTCACTGGCTGCCAGGCATTTTACAAGCTCATGATCTGAAATAGAAGGAAATCTTATGCTCAGGGCTTAATAACATGAGAGTACACTTTGTGATGGTTTTAACTACAGCCAGCCACTTGTTTCTCTACTTAATACCTTGAAATAGCACCTCTGCTGTTCTATAAGAGCACTAAATGAGGTTGCTACAGAGGTCAAATGGCAGAGCAAGAAAATTGTGACTGTTTGTGCTGCTGATAAGCCCTGGAAACTCCTCAGGCCATTTAGATCCAAATGAAGATGCTAACAAGATACACCAGGAAAGCTGGCAGAGGTTGTTACCTGACCTAGTAAATGAAACTTAGCAGGTGTTTTCTGTACAACCCGTAAAGCTTGTTAGCCGTGCTAGCTGATTAACTTGTGACTAAGGCTGTAATGCTTGCCTGAAACTCAAACCTCAAGGGACATATCTGAATTTCAGGCATTTGAAATCAGAGTTTATGCAGTGTGGCTACATGGATGGGTCAAGAAATGTAGAAGCTCCCTGGGAGGTTTATATAGAACTAGGAACACTAAATGCATAAATAGGTTGCTGTAAAAGTTTTCCTGGCAGTGTTAAATCACCCATGCTACATACATGTTTTCTATTCTTAAATTTCTTGCTAAATGTAATCTTCTTTTATTCCTTCATAAGGACACCCTTCTAAAGAGTGTGGAGTGTTTTCTCAGGTGGTATCTGGTCACTGTTGCTTTTGATATACAGACTGCTGAAGTCTGTATGTTCTGGAAGGCAGATGTTAGCAAGTCATCTTCCAGATCCCAAAGGCAATGCAGAAAACACAACTCAGATACATGTTCAGTGACAACAGCTCAGAAAGGTTTATCATCATTGGGTAGCACACCAGTTGGTCTCATAAACATTGAGTCTAACTTGGAGAAGCTTATCCTTCATTGATATAGACATTATATGTTATTCATGCTTCCCTACGTCTTTAAGAGGGACAGGTCTCCTCACTCCTGTATTTATACTTGTGTAACCCACCCTCACCCCTCCTGGCCCCCACATCTGGTGCCCACTCTTCTCTCTCCGTCAAGATGTTCATCTTTATTTGTTTTGTTTGCCAGATTCACATACCTGCACTCACATTAGTAAGTTCTATCTTTTACATCTGTAGCAAGGGCAAACCGGGGGGGGGGGGGGGTGCAAATCGGGGCAACCGCCCCAGGCCCCGTGCTTTGGGGGGCCCCATGGTCAATGCCATATAGGCCTCACCATGGCTGCCACTGCCAGCTCTGGCCACTCGCCCCGCTCTCCCCTCCCCGCCCCTGCACAGGCTGCTATGCCCCGGGCCCTGCACACACCTAGGGATGGCTCGGTTTAGAGCTACTGTTTTTATACTGCCTTCCGTATCTTTTTGCTCATTAGTGTATTTTTTTTCTTTCTTATTAGGTCATCCAGCGCTCAGGAGTCCCCTTTCTCCTGTACTGATGTTCGGCACTGTAGTTTACTATAGCTTACCATAACTACAGCCTAGCCCAAACAGAATTCCTACAGACACCATAAAAAATATAGGGTTCCCAACAAGGGTGAATTAACATTGTGTTTGCTTGTATTTTATGGAGTATTTCAACTACTTGGCATTTTGTTTACCATATAGTAGTCTCATCTACAAATTTACTCCTTCGTGATAAGTCACCATGATAATTCTTTATCACATCATTGCAAAAACTCTGCATGTTTTCTATGCATGTTCTGAGCACAATTGTTGTCCCTGCTGTCATTAATTTAATTGTTCTTGCAGTCAAACATCAAAGTGAAACAAGGGAAGGAGAATTTTGGTGACTCCATGTCCCCCTTCTAACAGATCATGCCACTGGCAAAACTGTGTCAAGATAGCATGAGGTTAATGCTGAAGAGTCCCTGACATTATTTTCCTGCTTGGAGTTCTAATTGGCAATATGTTTGATTGATTTTTAAAAATATATATCCTTTGAACCAAAATGTAATCTATTTGAAATAGCTTTTAACTTTTCAAACTCCCAAACAGCACATACTTAATTTGACTGGGTAAACATTATATGTGCACTGCATTTTGAGTGCACAAATGGGGGGGAAAAATTAGAAATCCAGGCAGGGAAGAAATCTACTGTAGTCAGGGTCTACTCACAGATGTAAATGCCACAGGCAAGATTTTCAGTAGTGACTAGTAATTATGGATATCTTGTTTCTAGCAGCTTCAGGATTTGTCAAGTCTGAATGATGCGTTGAGCTGGGAACACTTGAGCCAACCACTCTCATGCTCACTTTTGAAAATCTAAGCCATATATTAAGTGTAAATGGTATCACAAGTCAGAGTGCAAAAAATATGTATGGCTCTTAACACAGATTCAGAATAAGGAAAGCTGAATTAAAAAAAAAAAATTCTCCTGTTTGCCTTGCAAAAGGGGACAAATTATGATTTTTGGCTAGTATCCTGTTCCTCAGTCTTTCTTTCAGGCTTTTTTTTTTGCTTTGTGACAGGTGCTAGAAGATATTTAAATACATTCCTTGAAATGCTAATAATATGCCACTTGAACTAATAAAAATTCCCTGATCTAATTTTTTACATTTTTCCTTTCTAGGGCCAAATTATGTAACCTGCACATACAAGTAACTCATTAGCAAGCTCTGAAATTCCTTTTGTTGTAAACTGACACTTTTGGCATGTGAAATACTGAGGCTACAGGGAGTCCCATTTTGCAGATGCTAGAGATAGTTTAGCTTTTTTATGGCAGAAACCTGCTAATCTCAGTCATTGATTCAGTTTAATATATTTTCCTCTTTTTGCTTTCATCTTTCTCTTAGCAGAGGATCCCTAATTTATTGATTCAGGCAGACCCAAATGCTATTAGTAGTTAGTACAAATGTTACTTACTGAACACTTTGACTATCGTAGGCTCTTCAAAAACGTTGTCCTCTGTTACTAGCATACATACAAATCTCTTTTCATCGCTGATCCTTGCATTCTTGATGGATAAAGTGTAATTTTCTGAGAGACTCAACCTGCCTTTGTAGTCTGGTACATCATCATAATGCACGCTTTTTTTTGTTGAAGATCTGAAGGCAATAAATACTGGAGATTCATTGGTCATTTCCTAAAAGAAGAATTAATGAATTTATTTTGTATAAATACACAAATATGTTCCTCTATTAAGTCTTAAAAGCTGCAAAAAGACAACATTTAAAATTCTTCCCACCTCACCCCCAATATCCTATTAAATTTCAAAGTGATGTTCAAACCATCCACCTAACACTATAGAAGTACAGAGGGCTATTTTAAGACCCTACTGTGTGGCACATACTGGGACTCAAGGCCAGCAGCACTGGAAATGATCACCCTCCCATGGCAGCATCCTGCTGTAGTCCAAGGCAGAGCTTCTGCTGAAGGCTATAGAATTATCCAGGCTTTCTATATATGAGAAGACATTTAGAACAGAGGCAGTCGAAGTAAAGCTTAAGGCTTCAGTTTCTTTTTAAGCCAGTCATTTTTACACAGTTTGTATTACACAGCTTGTATTGTTTGTCAGGAATGTTCAGTCTTAGCTCCCATTGTGGGATTTAATCAGGCATAACTGCCTATTTTATTCTAAATTAGTTTTTAGTTTCTTTTTTGTTAAAACACCCTGAGGGCTCTGGGCACGAGAATATACATACAATTAAATGTTATTATTTATATGACTCAGGATAATCGGCATCGTATCATTTTCTAGACATCCTTACTTAATCAGTATGCAGTTGCAGTCTTAAAAAAGGAAAATATCAAAGGAGAGCTCTGCACAGAACAGCTATACAGTAAATTAATATTCATAAGAGGCCAAATTACAAGCTCTGTTTTGCACGATTTTTCTTTCCCATACGGAAATGGAGATATCACACCCCAGGAATGTCCTTATGACAGATCACCAAGCATGATGCATGTGAGTTTCAGAGTATTCATACATCATAGAATAAACCAACAGAGATCTGGCTCAGCACGCACCAGAACGGACACAAAACTCTTGAGTTGTTTCTCTAGGGACAGGCCCACCTCTGGCTGGAAAGATTACTCTCAAGACGTTACAATAGAAAATAAATTATCTCAGTGTGTGTGTTTTGTATCTAGTGAAAGAGACCATAGGCATGGTAGGAAACTGGGGAGAAGGGAGATGTGTGGAAATGTTTTGGCTCTATCTAGAATATCAAAGTCTTAGGCTGTTAAAATTATATAGATTTTTTGCAAGGTCAGCTTCCTTGACATCCTGGTTGCTGTTTGCATAACAAAGGTGCAACAGGATTTCAAGTGATCTGCAGTGTCTAAAAATTGTCCCCGTCGTTGGTTAGCAGGCACCCTAGTCTTCTGTTTGTCATGGAAAACTGCAGAAAAATGCAAAATCTATGTTTTTCCACAACCTACCAAAAGTGTGGCGCCATTTCTACTCTTACTTTTGCTGCAGTTTTTGCCTCTTGGTAGGTTGCAGAAAAACTCAGATGTGTTATTTAAACAGATTTTTTTTGTTTCCCCCCCCTGAAAACTAGGATACCTGTTAATTAGTAACTAGAACCAGATAAGCCAAGGTGGGCAAAATGGGTGCCTATACACATGTAGCGAGGCTGCTCCGACATGCTGTAATTGCAGCGCAATGGAGTAGATTTGATTAATTAGTCGAATGAGCTTCAGCTAAAATACCCCTGCTGCCATTTTTCAGCATGGTGACAATGATACACGTGATGCTGTCAGAGCTGCTCTAATTAAAGCTCCCCCGCCCCCCCCACCAACTCCTGGGACACATATATAAACTCCCAATATGGCCCGTGGGCCCCATCTAGCCCACCAACTGATTGAATCTGGCCTGTGGGTGGTGGCTACCAACTGATTGGATCCAGCCCCTGCAGCAGTCCACATAGGGTTGAGACCCAACTGGGCAGGCAGCATGGTGCTCCAGCATGCCCAGTTTCTGGTGGGGCTGCTCCCAATGAAGCTACAGCTGCCCACGTGCTGCTCAGCTCCCTTTGCCTCCAGCAGCAGCTCCTTCTCCTGCTCTGCTGCTCTGGGCAGGGAGGAACTTTCAGACCTTCACCCCTCAAAATGCGGGGAGCTGAGCAGCATACAGGCCACTGCAACCGCACCAGAAACAGACCTGTCAGAAGCTGTGCGTGCTGGCCAGGGCCAGGCTGCAGGGGCAGCCGTGGCCTGCAACACCCAGACAAGCTCCACTGAATGGACCCCACACCCTCTGCCCCCTCCTTCCTCCCTCATCCTCAGCTGGCTCCCAGGGCATAGCATCCAGGCAGCTTCCCTCCTATGCATATACCACCCCCCACAACAAACCCTAGACAGGGTAGGGGTGTGCAGGCAGAGGATTGCAGTTCTGCCCCAGGTCCTAGCCCCATGACCCTGGCCTTGCCTGCTGGTCCCACTCCCAAACACTGCTCCCCGCCGCTCCATCCCACATAGGGAGTTATGGTGAGTTGTTGCAGTGGAGGATAAGGGGGTGCTGACCTGGCCCGCAACAACACATCAAAACTTCCTATGCTGCCTCTGGGATTAAATATTTGTCCTCTCCGCACATACGATGTCCTGTTGTGATAGAAAAAAAATACTCGATTCCTCTCTCAGTCTTGCTACTTCATAAACTGCAGCTCTTTCCCGTCTATCAAAAAAACCCCCAGAAGTCAAGCTATTCATGACACAAATATATTTTGGTCATCGTCTGTATTTTTATTTCAAATGCAAAAATGCTTCAGAGAACCCTAGTTGAAATTCCCAAAGGCACCACTAGATTAAAAAGATCTAGAGCTCAGAGGGCCCCTCTGTCTTCCCTACACAAAAATGGGAATGGAAAAAGAGGCATATTTTGTAAGGGACCATCTGGAATTTCTCTCAGTCCTTTCCTATTTTAAATTTAAGAGCTATAGATCCTGTTTGTCCTCAAATCTACTGCTTGACCACTGGGGGGGGGGGGGCGGGAGGCACGGCATAGGGGACAATTACCTAGATAAAGACCAGGCCAAAATAGTAAAGTAAAAATCCACTTGCAAAACAAAAATTCAGGTCATTTAGTCACACTCCCTAACAAAATGAAACTGTTCCTCCTCAAAACATGTATCAAAGAAGGTAAAAAATACACTGAGTTTGGAAAATGAGAGAAGAGCTTTGGAAGTGTGTTCCCGGTAGATAATAAATCAAGTTTGCAGAAGGAAGAACAACGTTCTTTTTCACTTCAGTTTGAGAAAAACAAAGGGTTAATGTTATCCTAACGGGTTTGCCCTGTGTAGTTTTCCAATGTTATAATATAGTCTCTTGTGCTGGTTATTCTTTTTATCTCAGATGGCATGCAAACGTGCCATGAACTACAGATTGACATTTTCTAATAATGAGCAAAGCACACTGTGTCATCTGTGCAGTGAGTCAAAGCAATATGAGCATACTCTACTGCACCTCTGCCATGTTGAAGTTCTTGAAGTTCTCTGTATTTCATAAGCTGCAATGTAAAATCAACTGAGTCGACTAAGGCCTACTTTGCACTACTCATTGCGTTTAAAATACACTGAAATATGGAACAGCATGAAGCAACAGATCAACAAAACATGGAGAAAGACTTTTCACAGCTCTAATGCACTTCCTGCTTTAGGCAGACTACTTAAAAAAAAACGAAAAAAAAAAAAGATTACAAAGCAGAAAAAAGAAAAAAAAAGATTACAAAGCAGAAAGGTTGCCTCTTTCACAAAAGATACCAGATTTGTAATGCAGCCTGGCACAGTACTTCTTAATTATTGCCATTGCACGTAAGACTAATTTTATGTGCTTCCCACTGTTCTTGACTGCCGAGTCCATTTATACACATTTGAATCTGTACTGTACAAAAGAAATCTTATGCTACCAGCAATTCAGTTTAAGTTACAGGTAAGCTATACTTACATATTTCCATTTTCCAAACATAAGATCATCTGGTACTTCTTGACGACAAGGCATAATAATGGTATCTCCATAAGTTGCATTTACTGTGTACAATCCACGGGCTACAAGAGACAAAGAAACAAAATGTTAAATGTTTTTGTAAAATTCTTAAACACTAGCCAACATTTGGTTCAAGGTGTTAACCTCTTCTCTTCCTCCATCCAACAATGCCATTCATCTTTAAAATGTTTTCTGAAACAGGAATCAATACATTAAGCACATTTGCTTAAATGTCCATAGCTCTTTTGCAGCTTATGTATCCTACTCTTATTCACTGGGAGCCGTGTGATTTCTGGGAACTGAATTTCATCCTTTTAGCTAGATCCCCATATACATCTGACTGACTGCTGCACTGTCTCAAACAACTCCTAAGACTGAAACACACACATTTATCTTTCCCATCAGAAAACAGAGTCTTATCAGCAGGGCATATGTTACAACACAATATCAAAATGGGGACACAGCATGGAAGCAAAATAAAATTATTACAAGTGTGTTTGTGTTAACAAGTTATATAAAAAAGGAAAGTTTAATGTTTATTTTCAAGAACTCTTTCCTTGGTTTGGAAAGCTAATCATTTTAATTCTCAAAGTATAGGTTTTGGAAATGTAAAATGACTTACTTCTATGAGTTACATAAAAATAAATAAAAGCCATTTATTTGCTTGGGGGGAACCTATGCAAAACAGTATTATGCCTATGCACAAGAATTACCACAAACTGATCAATTTATTTTTTTTTAAATGAAAGGGCATCAAGGAATTGCAAACAGTGTAAGTGGCAACATATTAAGACTGAAAAAAATAGTCTCCAAGTGCCAATACAAGCCTTATTACTATGGCAATTTTGCTCTGTTATGTTTTTAATAAAACAAAATAAAAATAAAAAAACCCACAGGACTAGATTACCTCCTGCCCACAGAAACCCAGCAGAAGAATCGCCAAAGGAAAGAACCTCAAGGAGGGCTTCCCCAGCCTCCTCCTCTCATTCTTTCTCTGCCTACCACCAAGGACGCTGGGGTTCCCTCAATGATTAGAGCTACAGTGACCCAGTCCTTCACTGCCAGTGTACAATGGCTTTAATGGAGCAACACAATCAAGGATTTCCACCCACTTGCTGCCAAGCAAGGAACCTTATTTAATGAGTGGAAGGATGGTAATGGTGTAGCAGCAGCTATAAAAAAAAGAAATACATCCACGGGCTTCATTAATTTCTTAGCAGATTCCTCATTACTTGCCAGTGCCGGATGATGCACGTAGCAGACCTGTCTCTGGATTCATCCCTTTCCAATAGTCTCCAGGGATTTGGAAATAGTGTCTGGAGTTGGCTGACACTACTCTTCCTCTGTGGATGTGTCTACACATACATTTAAGCGCAACTAAATTCAATGCGCATTAAGCAATTTTTGATATGTGTCTACACATGCAGAGACTTGAAACTAAAGTTAGTGTACTTGGCACTAAAATTAATCCCAAGTCCCTGCAGCCCTCCCATGTGCCCCTACTGGCTGGGCAGACCTGGCACTAAAGTTAGTGCTGGGTCACATCTATACACGTGTTAATGTGCTCTAACTAATTGCACATTGGCAGGTATCAAAGTTAGGTGGAATTAACCTAATTTCACCATTTTAATGCACATTAAGGGTGTGCACATGCAGACACATGCCCACAATGTGCATTAAATTAAGCTAATGCACATTAATGAACTCAGGGCTGTTCTCTCACTTTACATCCATGGATAATTTAAATAAAACAAAAATAATCACTTCTTAAAGGGTTACAGCCTGAATTTCTTACCAAGACTGGTCCCTGAACATTTTGCCTGAGTAACAATTTCAGAATGCATTACTACTACTGCTGCTGGTACTTAAAACTTTTCTATTACAAGAACATCCAACAAGCCACAGCCAAGCTGAGTCCAACTGCCTGAGGCACTACACAAAGATATTGTAAGTTTTGTAAGGAAGGCCCTACTCTAAAAAGTGTACCATCTAAAAGATGGAACATAACCAGCAGAAGAAACAAGCAAGCAGGTCTGGACTGGCATATTAAAGGAAATTAGTGTAACATACAATAGGAAATAATATTTCTGTACATTCTAGGAGTTGTATTTTAACAGTATACCTCTTCCACCAAGTAACTGCTAATCTTCTATTTCTGTGGCAGTCCTAGTGACATGCTCAATTTAAATAGAGCAGTCATATTTAAAAATAATTTTAAAAACCCAGTTCTGCTAAATGCATGCTGTAATCTGCTGCACTGTCTGATTAAGACAAACTGTTTTATCAACCGAGATAGGTTTATAGTCCACTAGGTGGTGCTAAAGAAATATAAACATAAATGGTTACCAAAAAAAAAAGTCTCCTTGCTCTTACAATTTATTGAACACCACCAATATTTCATATCATCAAAAATATTACTGGAATTAGAAATCGAGATTGAAATAAAGGAAAAATAAATTAAACATCATTGATTGAAAGGATTGGTTGGAATGTAGGCACTGATGTCATTTTAATTTTGTACTTACAATTCTAAACATTAGTGTTTGCTAAACAGCAAAAAAGCTCCCCTTTAAGTCCTTTTCCCCATTAATACAAAGCAACAGAAGAGGCTTGTTACAATGTAGTTCAGCAACAAACTACCAGTATTTGGCATTTTTACTAGTCCAAACTCAAGTTAAATACAGTCATGTTAAATTATTAGACATGACAGCGTTTCACATCAGAGAGAAAAGGAGATTTGCTTATACTCCTGATGTCCTGGTGAAAAAAATAACCCTGTGAAACTTTAAATTGTTGTTCTTTTCGGTTCACTCCCAGACAATCATTTTAACCCCTGCAAGTTGCTACGGTAACAAGCATACACATCCAAACACTCAACAAACAGCTTCAGGAGCATGAGTAAATTGGCTCATGAAGAGGACTGAGGTTTACTACATGCTGGGCATGTCTACCCATGCATTTACTCTGGTCTAAGTTTACTCTGGTGTAAACTGCTTGGGAATAAGCATTTTCAGGCAGGCATCTACACATGCAGGGATTAGGGAGCAGATTTGCTGCTCTTTGCACCGAATTCCTGCAGTCCTGCAACGGGTGCTTGCCACCACCAGGGGGAGCTCCATGTACCAGGGGGCTGGCTGCTGCTGAGGCAGGGACAATGTTCCCCTGCCCCAGCAGCAGGGACCTCCTGGCTCTGGCTCCCTGATCAGGGGCAGAGGGCTTGAAAAGAGCTGCAGGAGAGGAGCAGGTCCCAGCAGCGGATCGGGGCAGGGGGCTGCACTGGGGCATGCCTGCAGCAATTTTGAAGCAAGCCCTGTGCCTTGATTACCCAATCAGGGCATGCAGTTGGGACATGCCCCTGAATGGGACAGGTCCCAGCCAGCCCTGGGCTGCATGGGGAAGTCTGCATATACAGCCCAGAGTCGGCTGGGGACTTACAGCCAGCTCTGGGTTGGTCAGTCCTGAGGCCAGCTTTGTTCAATGTCTTCATCAATGACCTTGAAGATGGCATAAAGTGCACCATCAGCAAGTCTGCAGATGACACCAAGCTGGGGGAAGCAGTAGATATGCTGGAGGGTAGAGCTAGGATTCAGAGTGACCTAGACGAATTGGAGGATTGGGCCAAAAAAGAATTTCGTGAGGTTCAACAGGGACAAGTGCAAAGTCCTGCACTTAGGACAGAGCAATCCCATGCACTGGTACAGAATCATAAAAGAATTGAAGGACTGGAAGGGACCCATAAGATCATCAAGGCTGGCAGCTAAGTGGCTGGGCAGCAGCTCTGCAGAAAAAGGGGTTACAGTGGACAATAACCTGAATATGTGCCAGCAGTGTGCCCTTGTTGCTAAGAAGACTTAACGGTATACTGGACTGCATTGGTAAGTGCATTGCCAGTAGGTCAAGGGAAATGATTATTCCCCTCTATTTAGCACTGATGAGGCCATATCTGGAGTAGTGGCTTCAGTTTTGGGTCCTCCACTACTGAAAGGATGTGGACAAATTGGAGTGAGTCCAGCTGAGGGCAACAAAAATGGTGAGGGGGCTGGGACACAAGACTTCTGAGAGAAGCCTGAGTGAACCGGGCTTATTTAGTCTACAGAAGAGAAGACAGAGAGGATTTAATAACAGCCTTCAACTACCTGAAGGATAGTTCAAAAGAAGATGGAGCTAGACTGTTCTCAGTGGTGGCAGATGACAGAACAAGGAAGAACAGGTCTCAAGATGCAGCAAGGGAGGTTTAGGTTAGATATTAGGAAGAATTTTCTCACTAGGAAGGTAGTAAACCACTGGAACAAATTACCCAGAGAAGTGGTGAAGTATCTCCATCCTTGGAGGTTTCAAGACCCAGCTAGACAAAGCTTTGGTTCAGATAATCTAGTTGGGGATTCTCCTGCTTTGAGCAGGGGGTTGGTAACCTCCTGAGGTCCCTTCCAACCCTAATTTTCTATGATTCACCAAAACAGGACAGTACTCATCCACCTCCAGGCTGCATGTGCTTCCCCACACAGTCTGGGGCTGGCTGGGAACTGTCCTGGTCAGGGCAGGTCCCAGCCCCATGCCCTGATTGAACGATTAAGGAACAGGGCTTGGAAAGAGCTTCAGGGATGTGACAGGTCCCAGCCAGCTCGAGTGGGTGGGGAACTGTCCCCATGCAGGGAGCTCCCAGCCCCTGCTCCACAATCGCAGAGCAGGGGCTGGGAACAAGCTCCCAGGCCCCGCTCCATGATCATGATTGGCGGCTGGAAGCTCTGCCAGGGCAGAGGGACATTGTCTCCACCTGGAAAACTCAAGGCGGGGCTGGAAAGCTTTCCCCATCTACCTCTGTGAGTGCAGAGCTGTGGGGGGAAAGAAGCTCCCCAGCTTGCTCTCTGCCTCCCGCCCCGGTCCAAACTCCGCACTCACTTTGCTGAGCAGGGAACAAGGGAACAGACTCCCCAGCCCCTGCCAGCAGGGAGTTCCCAGTGCTGGCTCTACGACTGTGGGGTCACTGATGGGAGATAAGCATCTTCCAACAGCATCCCCGTGGTCATGCAGCTGCTGCTGGGAGATAAGGGTCTCCAAGCCCCCCGCTCCCTGATCGCGATCTCAGAGCAGGGGGCTTGGAGCCTCCTGCTGCGGGGGCAGGGGGACATAGTCCCCGCCCAGGCTTCTGTGGTGGAGCCTGCCCTAGCAGCAGGCAGCTCCTGGGGGGCAGGGAGCTATTTCCTGCCCCCTGGGGGACGACTGACTGGGAGCAGATTTTGCTTCTGGTCAGGTGTCTATATGACAGCTACTGTGCCGTTACTAATCTCAAATAAATTTACTATTTGCATTTGCAGGTAGCAAATTTACTCAGGATTAGAGAGGTTTACTGCATAGGAAGCATGTGCATGTGTAGACTCACATGCTTACTACACAGTAAACTATGCTAATGAGAAGTTAAGCGTCTCGTCTATAAGTGCTCCCAGAGATGGTTATCTGTGAAAGGCCTGATAAAACGGAAGTTTGGTTTGATTTCAGACCCAGTCTTCAACATTAAAAATAAGTATGATTGGTGGAGTCAGGGGGAAAACCAGCTCTGTCATACAGTAAATCCTGCTTTCACTCAAGTGCAAGTTATCTAGACAATCATAGGCAAGCATAACCAAAAGAATAAAGGTTATTTCTCTAAACATTAGAAGTCCACAGAATACAAGAAGCCCCGTCATAAAATTTCCCCTGTCCCACCAAGCAGCCCTGCAGCAATCAACCCAAGACATGCAAAAACTCCACATTAAGAGCTAGCTGAATGGCCACAAAACCCATAAAAGTCTTTATAGAAGTAGTCTAGAAACCTGCACAAAAAGGGGGGAAAGAAAGACATATGGAAGATTCTACTAGAGAGACAACTTTTCCTGCACAACATTTTATGCTTTCATAGAAACATAGAAAATTAGGGTTAGAAGGGACCTCAGGAGGTCATCTAGTCCAACCCCCTGCTAAAAGCAGGACCATCCCCAACTAGATTATCCCAGCCAAGGCTATTTTACTGGGTAATAAATTTCCAAGGATGGAGATTCCACAACCACTCGAGGGAGCTTTACTACCCTCCTCATGAGAATTTTTTTTTTCTAATATCTAACCTAAACTTCCCTTGCTGCAACTCAAGACCATTGCTCCTTGTTTCTGTCATCTGCCACCACTGCAAACAGTCTAGCTCCATCCTTTTTGGAACCACCCTTCAGGTATTTGAAGGCTGCTATTAAATTCCCATTCACTGGGTGTATCTACACATGCTTTTACACACGTCTAAACTTAACATGCATTTCCCTAATGCACATTAATGTGGTGGGTGGACCAACTTGGGACTAAAGTTAGTCCCAAGTCAGTCGACACGCAGTGTTAATGCACCTTAGCGTGTCCTACACGTGCCTTAAGGCGCTTTAGCTATTCACGCCTAAATTTGATACCTGCTCTTGCAGGTATCAAATTTAGGCACAAATAGCCTAAAACTGCCATTTTAAGGCTCATTATGGGCACACATGTGTAGACCCATGCCCTTAATGTGCCTTAAAAATTACTAATGCGCCTAATCAGCACATGTAGACACACCCAGTCTTCTCTTCTCCAAACTAAAGTCCAGTTTTCTTAGCCTCTCCTCGTAAGTCATGTGCCCCAGCCCTCTAACCATTTTTGTTGAATTGTTCCAGGATGGGCAACTGGGGTGAAGTCGAGCCTCACTATCTCCTTCTCCCCACCACCAAGTCCCACCATCTGCTGCTTCAAGGGATCAAGAACAGCAAGTAGGATGTGCTGGTAACACCATCATAAGAAACTGACTAACCATGTTATATGGGTTATACTTCTTGTCCATCTTTCTGCAGATGAGCAAGACCCAAGAAGAGGACTGGAGCATATCCTTTAACTGGGGATACATACAGTAATTAACCTGCTGTTGTGGTTCAGTGGCATCGTCTTTGTCTGTCACACAGGCAACATGGGTTTGATTCCTAGATGTGCATATAACTTCAGCCATTGAGGCACCAAATGTCCAGGCTCAGTCTGGCCTTTGGATTCTGTCTAAAGAAGGATAGAAGGTCTGGGCAGCCTCCATTCCTTCATACGTGTTGAAGGTCCTGATGACTTCTCATATATGCACTATAATCCAGAAGGATCAGTGGTTGTCTACTGCAATGTTTCCCAACTGACGTGCTGTGGCAGTTGGATAGGTAAAAAATTGGCTGATGAGGCACACCCGAGAGTAGTGGTGGATAGGTCATACTCAACCTGGCGAGATGCGAGCAGTGGGGTACCCCAGGGCTTGGTCCTCGGGCCCGCACTGTTTAACATCTTCATCAGCGACTTGGACGAGGGGGTGGAAAGCACGTTGTCCAAGTTTGCTGATGACACTAAGATGTGGGGCGAAGTAGACACACTTAAAGGGAGAGAGAGACTGCAAATAGATTTAGACAGACTACAGAAGTGGGCAGATGAGAACAGGATGAGGTTCAACGTAGACAAATGCAGGGTGCTGCACCTTGAGAGAAGGAATCCACAGCATGCATACAGGCTGGGGAGTTCCCTTCTTGAAAGCACAGAGGCGGAAAAGGATCTTGGAGTCATTATTGACTCCAAGATGAACATGAGCCGCCAATGCCAGACCGCAGCCAGTAAGGCCAGCTATACCTTGTCATGCATCCAAAGATGCATCTCAAGCCGGTCCAGAGAGGTGATCCTCCCCCTCTATGCAGCACTGGTCAGGCCACAGCTGGAGTACTGCGTCCAGTACTGGGCACCGCACTTCAAAAGGAATGTGGCCAGCCTTGAGAGGGTTTAGAGGAAGGCCACCCACTTGGTGAGAGGGCAGCAGGACAGGCCCTACGAGGAGAGACTGAAGGACCTGAACCTGTTCAGCCTCAGCAAGAGGAGGCTGAGGGGGGACCTGGTGGCTGCCTACAAACTCACCAGGGGACATCGACAGCAAATAGGTAGAGTCCTTTTTTCCCCAGCACCACCTGGGGTGACGAGGAACAATGGTAATAAGCTGATGGAGAACAGGTTTAGGTTAGAGATCAGAAGGCAATATTTTAGTTAGGGTGGCCAAAATCTGGAACCAACTTCTCAGGGAAGCGGTCCTCGCCCCTACCTTGGGCAAATTCAAGAAGAGGTTGGATGATCACCTGTCTGGGGTCTTGTGAACCCAGCATTCATTCCTGCCTGTGGCAGGGGGTCAGGCTAGATGATCTGTTCAGGTCCCTCCTGCCCCTAGCTACCATGAAACTATGTCCAGGTGTGCCACAGAATTTTCAGCTGAAGCCACACCCCCTGTTAGCTGGAGCCGCGGACATGCAGACAGAGGTGGGGCATGGCTCCAGCCAGTGATTTGCATCCATGCATTGTGTTCAGCCACCCCCCACCAGTCCGTGCCTGGCCGCTCACACCCCCCAGCCCGGTCCGTGCCCCGCTTGCCACCCCCTACCCCTGCATTCAGCCCGTGTGCTGCAGGATGAGAGACCCAGTAAGTGTGCCGTTGGAACCAAAAGTTTGGTAAACACTGGTCTACTACTACTACTACACAGTAGTTGAGTACCAGTTAAAAAAAAAAAAAAAAAAAGGGCAGATAGGTGCTGATCTTGAACTGTTGTTGTCAATTGGGAGCTCTGCCACTTAACTCCCGAAAAATTGTACATGAGCATAAGAGAACCCAATCTAGCCTAAAGGTTCATTTTGATCACTATTTTTGAATAATTACAAATAGCTTTAAGTGAACCAAAAGGTTTTTGCTCCCCTTTTAGGACCTAAGGCTCTAAAATCAGATGTCTATAATGCAGGGCATAACAGAAATGGCAGGCGACCTGTGAAAAAAAAGAGTCATGTTTTTTCACCCTTTTACCACCCTGAGCATTTCTATCTGGATCAATCTCCCCTTTCCCCTGTATCTACCCAGGGGAACAACTTCTTTGAAGATTTACAACAGAACAATACCCTTCGAATGCATTTTAAAACTTGAGATACACTTGAAACCCTGAATACAATCCAAACATTCTGGATAACATAGTAGACATACAGTACTTAGAAGAAAGTAATCTTCCGTACCGCTGGCTCAAGAGCAGCACAGTGCAGCTAAGTTGGGCCTACTGAAGTAATGGAAACTTTTAGCAGTGACAGGTTGCCTTTATAACAGAGTTAAGAGATTTGGTGCTCCTACTCATATTTGCCCCCTCTCAGATTTTTTTTTATAATGCTGTGACAGAAAAAAAAACAAGAAAACCCAAAGTTTTGAGCCAAAAACAAATTAGAAGGTAAGTAATTGTAGACATAAAAACTGTGCCTGAACAAAAGAAGGCTGACGGTGAAAAATCTGCTGCTTCTGAATTACAGTTTATGTATCTAACGCCGTTGTAAATTCCTGTATTTCTCCCTCTAATTTCTGGCAGGTGATGTTTTTTTCCCGGGAAGTTCAGTGGTGACAATTCTATTATTTTTCCGTGACCGAAAGAGCTAGGTCTCATTAATAAAGAACAGCATTCTTTTTCTCTTCTACTCTCCTGCTCCCCCCATACTGTTTCCCTGTTATTCTGTTAGCAGCTGTGTATGCTGACAGAGAGAGGAGGTAAATTAAGCAGAATCTCCACAACTGAAGTGCCCAAAACAAAGAGCTGTTACATATATACACTGCCCACTTCAAAAATCCAAATCTCTGCATGGCATATGTTCTGATGACACATTTTGGGCATCTTTATACAGTCTAGATTAATTTCTGTGTATTTGTGGTAGGACACTAAATGGCTTGCTTACTAGATATAAATATTTTATTAAGCAGTTCAGTCTCAGCTGTGAAGCAGGGACAGGCACCGTCTCCCCCTGCACTCCCCTGAGCAGTAGGGAGGCTGAAGACACATATGTACATACATGCCCTCTTGTGCAATCATTTGGCTCTCACTCTGGAAAATGTCACTGTTTTAATAATGACAATAGCCACATCCTGCTAAGATCTAGGAAAACACATTTTTATTAAGAGTATTTTTTTTGTTTTAGCACAAAGAAGTATATAAATGACAACCAAGTCTGTATTTCCTGATGTAATGCAAAAAAATTAGGCAGAATATAAAAGCTCTTGGTCTACAGAGGAAAGGCTGAAGTTCTAAGGGAAACTGTTCAATATAACAGCTGGGAATGAGATGGCTGAGGATGCTATCCCCTTGTGATTGTTTCAATAAATGAAATATGTCTCTCAGCTTCACAATGGGGTTTGCAATTAAATAATTGCTCAGGCAAAAATAAGACAGCCAGACTCTGCAGATAGGAATCTACCTGCATTCTTCTCCTCCTCCACTAGTTTTCTCAGAAATGCACGTCTTTAAGAAGACTTCCTTTTGCTGGGTAAAACAATGGGGGAGACAAAGGGTGTGGAGAAAGACACTGAAGTAACTGTCAGAGGCTCTCCCCCACAATTCCTCCCCAGTAACCTATTCTAAAATCAACTCAAATCCAGGGGAAACACACAGAGCCAACCTTAGGAAAAGTGGCACCGTAGGGGAACTTATATTTTGATGCCCTCCCCACCTTTGCACCCCCCCGCCCCTCCCACATCAGCAGTGCTGCTGCAGGTAGAGACAGGCAGGCAGGGGCACAGGGTGCAGTCCGACGGGGAGGTGAAGTGGCATGGTGCACCAGGCAGGCACTGCCTGCACTGCCCAGTCCAGTGCCTCCTGAGCAGTGGCTGGAGGTGGGAGGCAAGCTAGGCTGGGACCGCTCCTTCTGCCTAGGGTCAGGATCCGCCGGGGTTGGGGGGAGAGCACTGCTGTACACATGAGCTGCTCTCATGCGTGTGTGGGGAGGGAGGGGTCACCCCCCTGACCATGGCACCCTGGGCAGTTGTCCACTGCTAAAACCAGCTCTGAAGGCACACATGGACTTCAGTGGGCTAGAAACCACCTTCGTTGCCAAGCCACACACCTTGAAAACCAGTCATTTTATATTCCAGGCAAGGGAGATATACCAAAGCCTTATTTCCTGACTCACACATCATTCAGGAAGCCTCTCACTAGCTACCTCACCCTCACCAAAATCAAGTCTCTTTAGCTGAGCCACTAGTCACCACTTTTCCACAAGTCACCATGCTCTCTCCTTCTACACACTGTCCTGATCATCTGCAGCGTAGGCCTTAAACACGGTCTGTTCCAATCACAGCTTGGATTGACCAATACAACCTGCTAGTTAGTTCGAAGGCAATAACTATTCCAAATACATCCATTCATCTTCTCCATAGAGCAGATGCCCTATGACACTGGGGGACAATGTTTCTGGCAGGTGTGCCACACATTAGTCCCTCAGCCTCCTGAAATGTCACTCGGATCCCTTTTCCCTGCCAAATCTGCTGCTCTGCTTCCTGCTCCCTGCCCTGTGCCTGCTGTGCAATCTGCTGCCCTGCTTCCTACTCCCTGCCCTATCTGCCATTGTTCTGCCTGTTCTTTCCCCAATCTGCCACATGACACACAGAGGCTGCCTGTGCCTCTTGAATGCCACGGGTTGGCCACCCCTGCCAATATTCATTTGGGACACAAAGTCTCTGAAAAAAATCATCACACAATCAAAACCTATATGTGGCAATCCTAATTTCAAGACTATGGGCATATTCATTCCTCTTCTATTTCTTTTCTTCTCCCATCTTCCCCCCAAAATTAAAAAATATTGCTCTTAAAATCTCTAGGCTTCCTTCCACCTTAGGCGATATATCCAAAGCACTTGAGCATGAGGCTCTTAAATAGTTATTTAATACAGGTAATAGAAATTATATTCAAACAATTCCTCTGTATATCGTTGGTTGTTTATTTAAGTACTTGAACTGTACTGTATGTTAGAAGACACTGGGATTATGATGAATAAATATAACTAAACAGCATTTTCCTCTTCAACTAATGGCACCAGCCAAGAAAGGAATGAACTTTAAGTAGATGTGATACACTGTAACTTATTTTGTCCCATTGTATCATAAAATGTGAGTATAGAACATCAAGCATTGATGATAGGTGTTTGTAAAATTGCACAATAGGATTAGTTGAGGAGTGTCAGGTCTGAGAATTTCTTGTGCTTTGTCAGCCTGTCAGAAGCCAAACATTTTGTAAATGTGCTCCATCCAAGTATGAAAAAACACCCTCCTCCTTCCTCGTAATAAAATATTTTTGTAAGAGTTATTAAAAACAAACAACCAACATCCTTCACCCTTCCCCATACACACCTGAAGAAAAAACCTTCCTAGTTTCCCAACAAGATGGACAGTAAAAACCTTTTGGAATTATAATTGCAAATATGCAATCTACATGGACAAAGGGTCTTCTCATAGAAAGACTCAACCCAAAATATGGGATTGCTCCTGCACATTAGCAAGAACTTTGACTCAGTCTCATAAAACTTAACTTTAACCATCTGAGGGTTTTCCTTGAATGTGACTTCTTCACTGACTGGCTTTCTTCCATGCATACCAGCCTCTGTCTTCTTTACTATTAATTCCACCTAGAAAGAGCACACACCAACTGTAGATGTTTCCTCAGCCTGATAAAGGGTATTTATACCCAAACGCTTGCAAAAAAGAATTTTTCCAACTATTTGAGTTGGTCTAATAAATTGTATCAAATTTACCCAAAGAACCTTGTCTTCCTTGAATGTGACCACTTCTGTGCTCAATGCAAAGGAGATACTTAAAGGCATTGCTCCACATTAATTTTAGGTGGCTCCTGAAGCTCTTAACACCTGCATGGTCCACACATTAACACCTGAAACTAAATTTAAGCACACATCAGGCAACTTAAAAGTTACACCACTCCAGGGCAGGTTTACCTCTGATCTGTTACTCAGCTCCTGTTGCATTAATGTGTTGCCACTCCTCACAGATGAGCCCCTCAAATTGTAGTCCTCCATCATCCCAGGATGCAGTGTCCCTTCTCCTACCCTCATGTTCAGTGTGGACAAACTTTCCATGCCCCAAACGCTACTGCCCAGAGGCAGGTTCTGGCACCAAGTCAACTCCCCCCTCCCCCAAGGGGCAACCCTGTGCAAACAGCCTGAAGAGCACATGCCAGCTACTCAGGTTGCAAGGCATGGATGGGTTCAGGAGTGGGGTCTTATGGCATGGGAACAAGATAGGAGGCTGGATCGGATCCCCATGAGCAGGGGCTTCCTTCCCGAGGCAGGGGCACTAGCTCCACCAAAAGTGCCGTTTCTCACTGTTCCCACCTCCCAGCAACATCAGGAAGCATGACTACCAACACCCCCTATACCCATATCCCAATTTATTAAAACAGGAGTCCTTCCTTAACTTACTTTCTCTTTATTTCTTAAAAAAAAAAGTGTTTGTACTTCTTTTTATTTTATCCTTCAGTTGGCTGACTTCACCATTCTTCCTTTACCCCCAGTTCCTTTCCACCTCCTATTTATTACCTACTCCCATCCCATTAACTCGCTGCCTTCCAACTTCATGTTCCTGCTCCCCCAAGCCATCTCTCACCCCCCCCCCCCCAAACCTACAGCAGGGATAGAAGCTTGTCCTGGCTCACCAGCCCCGTAGTACCGCTGTAGCTCTTAGGCCCCTGCTTGCCAGCCCTCTAGTGGCAAGTCACAGCTGTGCAGGTGGGGGACAGGCAGAGAAGGTTTTTAGCCATAAGGTATTAGTGCTCTAAACTCAAGCTAGCACTAACACCAATCAACTTTTGAGCAGCTCAAAATGCAATGTGTAACAATGCTCTAACAGAGGTATAACTACCAGGGGCTGCACCTTGGCGAGCCACAGCAACAGCTGGGCCAGAGACAGCAGCTACCATTCTGGTGCCCCTCTCTAGGTGGGCATCTGAGGCTGGTGTCCCTCTCACTCATCCCTCATTACACTCCCGGGACTTAAATCCTGTTTCCTGGATCAGAGATGCAATGCTCACATGATCAAGACATTTTTCCCCATGACCTTTCTAAGACTAAACAATAATTTGTAATGCAAAAAAAGTGTGTTGAAAACAAGAGAACTGCAGAGAGCACATTAAAATTTCAGTGAGGAGAGAAACGGAAGGTATTATCTTGCAGACCAATAAGCAGAAAGTAATTAGGACTTTTTCCTTTTCAGTGGAAAAATGAAGGGAAGGGTAACACCACTGTGGCAATGGAAACCATCAGAATGAGTGTGATAAAAAGAAAATACTGAACAATACACTGTTACAAAATACTATGACAGCAGGTCCTGCTTTGGCTCTGAAGTTCCCTCTTCCCACCCTGCTATGTCAGAGGGGTCATCACATTGGGAACATGTTGAACTGAAAACACAGTAATGCTGATTGTAAAGAACTAAACTGTTTAAGAAAAATGGGGAAAATGTAAGCATACTAAAAGAAATTCACTTTTCACAACTCTGAATGTGTGAAAATAGCATGAAAACAGCAATAACAGTAGCATGGACAAATTTCACTGGATGCGTCTACATGTGACGCTACATTACTGTAGCAACGCACTACAATGATGTAACACTGGTAGTCATAAATGAAGATGCTGCAGCTTCGTCGCTGTAGCAACATGCTCCTTCGTTATCGTGCGTTGCTAGGGTGACAGTGGCCAAAAATAAACGCGCACTGCTGGCACAAGACAGTGCAGACTGTTAACTGCGCCATCATTTAGTACTTCCAAAAGGAAATATTAAATTGACAGCTCAGTAACAAAGGTGCCATAGGGGCACATGTAGACATGCCCACTATTACTATTTGGCTAGTACTGGAACATCCGCATCCTACAAGTCTCAGGAAATATCTTCCATGAAGTTTAGGGGCCAGATAGGTGTCCTGTCATCTTGAAATGCACACGATGTATAGCAATTTTCCCTGAACCCCTTGGGATCTTTTAAAGTCCCTAGGCACTGAGCCAAAGGATATGGCTGCACTGCAGCCACAGAAGCAGATGTACAAGTGGTAAAGACATAGCCAAGCATGTTTTTTACATCTGCTTGGGCAATAGTAGCAGTACCAGCCAAGCTGAGCAGCATAAAAGTTCAGCATAGGCTATTGCAGGGGTGGGCAAAATGATGGCTCTGGCTGGCAGCCGGACTCCATTTCCCAGCAGGCCTCTGCCCACATGGATGGGGCTTGGTCTCCATGGAGACCCCAGCTGTAGCTGTGCTGTGACAGCGCAAGGCTGGGGTTGCCATGGAGACAGGCCCCAGCTGCACTGGCAGGGCAGGGGGCTGCTCGGATCTTACGGCGGGGGCAGCTTGGTCTAGAGCCAGAGCTGGGACCTGCAGTCTGCATGCTCTGGGTAGGGCCATGCAGGCAGCAGATCGCGACTGTGCCCCCTGCTACTGTGCCCCTGCCTGGAGCATGCAGGCTGCAGGTCCTGCCCTGGCCCTGGCCCAAGCTGCCCCCATTGCAAGATCCCAGCGGAGCAGCCCCCTGCCCTGCCCTACCAGCACAGATGAGGCCCATCTCCATGGCAACCCCAGCCTTGCACCATCACAGCACAGCTACAGCTGGGGGCTCCATAGGGATTGGGCCCAAACATGCTGGCAGGGGCTATTGAGAAATGGAATCTACTGCCAGCCAGACTCTGCCCACCCCTGGGCTATTGTATCCTGCTGAAAAAGGATAAAATGTCATGACCGAAGTCATTTGTATCTTATAAGAGAGGGGCCTCAATAGCCAGTATAGGCTTACATTAAGAATTTCATTCTGTTGCTGAATTAGTCATCCATACGTATGCAGAACAGCCCTCTAAGTGAATACTTTGGCCAAGATCCTGAGAAACCATGCTAGTCTAACTTTGTATACCTGCAAAGTCCCAACATTTAAGTTCAGTTTAAGTACTCATGAACATAACTTTTTAATGATCAGGGCCTTACTAATCTTAAAGAAAACAGTCCTATAAAACCTATTGCATACATGCAACAACTTTCCATCTCAAAACTTGATTAAATCAAAACTATTTTTCTTTAGTCAAGGACTCAACTATGACTTGCCTCAGTCCGGACTGCTACTTTGCCCAATTTAAAAATTCTTCCTTCCAGCTATTTCAGCTTCAGTTTCTCAAGGGGAGGGGGAAAGGGGAGAAATTGTATTTTTTTTAATATAACTGTTGTCCCTAATGTGCACACATTGCTTGTACTTCAAAAATGAACCATTTGTGTGAGCTTTTGAGGGGGGGAAAATTGCTATTGTGGAAAATGTAATCCAAGTTATGAGCTACTGAAACCAGTGGTTTAGAACAACAACAGTTATATGTTAAAGAGTTGTGGTCAAATTCAATACTAGATCTATGAATGTATTTTTTAAGCTGTCTTAGCGAGGTCATTACTGAGAAATGGTAATTCTTCAAATGCTTGAAGAAATGAGTTAACTAAAAGAGTAAAATCAGGAAATGTGTAGATAGTGACACAATCTTCAGGATTCAGACAGCCTATGCAAAACTTCTCTAAAACTGCTCAGGTATTTTTAGACAATTAAGATATATTTTTTTTTTTCCTTTTCAGGAGTTTTAATTGTTCACAGTTTTTTTTAAATAATTAAATGTGCCTATATATTTTTGATACAGAACCACAAAGAAGGATTTGTAAAAAATAATGAATAGTAATAGAATTCACATTTCCATCATCACCTAAGGAAGATCATTCATTTGGAGTCCAACAAATGCAGCTCTTCAAGGCAAATCGAACTTTCAAATATATACAAAAAACTGTCTTCAGCAGTTGCTTTTGCAAAGCTTCAGACTAAATGAGTTGTTCAAAGCAAATGTTCTCTTAACTCTGTGCTGATCAGAGTCAATTTTCTAGATGTAATGTGCTAAAGCAAAATGAATTATCCATGTCAACACAAACTTTCCCTATTTCTCAACTTCTGCCATTCCCTAGAAGTCCAATTCAGAAAAGAAAGGAAAACTGCTAAGATTGCCAGTCCTGAAATCAGATCAGCAAAGATTTAATTTGCTTGATAGCACTGAATGCATCTCTGGGTAGATACAGCCTAATGATTATTCCAGGGGAATTTACACCATAACCAGCCAATCCTGCATCATAAATATACTTTATTTCATGGTAAATGGAAAGTCCCAGTAATTTTATAGCTGTTTCATTCAGAGGTGAACTACTCCTATTTAGCTTCCTCTTACAGTGACAGAGTGGGTTCAAGAAACACTTAGGATCTGCCCAGATATGCTCATAAGCATTAAATCCCTCCTCCCCTTTTAATATGGTGTAATTGTTGCATTTGTCCATATTCTGTTACATAATCTTCTCCACTTTGATCAAGGCAGGCACTGTACCCTGCCCAACCCTACCCTCCCAAAAGTAGATACTTTTAAACTGTCACAAGTGTTTCTGCAATATATGGATAACCACTTAACTTCCAAGACTAAAAAGAAGTGTCTGCAAGAAGTAAAACACTACTTCATGGATCTGCTATAAAGGCCCCCGATTCCAATGGACAGACTTGCTCATTTCAGCCCTCCTCTCGCTCCCCTGCATCCCTTCCTCCCCCTCTCCCCCCACTTTTTTTTTTTTTTTTTTTTTATATAAAGGTCTTATAGTTTATGTCAGGTTTTTATTTTTAAAAAACCCTGTTTTTCTGGACTTGGTACACAGCCCAGCTGAAAAAGCAGCCTTTCCCTTGGATAGCTACCTGTAAGTAGGGGAGTATTTACAACTGAGGAAAAGAAAGTTATTTTACATGGCAAACCTGGTAAGCACAAGACGGCTTTTGGGTACATTGGTAGCATAGTCATCATGATGCCAAAGCATGTGGACTTGTCATAGAGAAGTAATTTGAGATTTTACATTTTCACAGCCTTCAAGGTAAAGCTTGTTATTTTACATGTTTTCCAAAGTCCCGTGTAAACAGCAATGTTTAGTATGATATCTGATTATCTGGACTGGTTTATCAGGTAAAGATCTATAACAAAGCTGCCCAACTAGTGGTCCACAAGTGGCCCACAAGTGGCTAGCATGCAGCTGACAGGTCTTTGCAACCACCTCTCCCACTGCAATGCAGTAGGGAAAGACATGGGTGTTGATGGGAAGGGACTGATGACTGCTGGTTCTGTCCACATAACAAGGGGAATCCTGGGAACCACTCCCCACAGCATATGGACCGTGCGGTGTGTAGCTCAGGGACTGCATGCCAGTGTCATATGTGGCCCCAGCCGTGCCAAATGTGTACAGAACTGGTCTACAGTGTGATTTACCAAACAACTATAAATGCTTTTACATTCTCAAATCTGGGCACTCTGAGGAAACAATGTTTCTAAAAGATCAGGGTGGAACCACTTCAAATGACAGCATTGGAAACTTGCTGTCAGCATGACAATAAGTACTGTATCTCTTATAAAGAGGTGAGAGATGGAAAAACTCTTTCCCAAAATTGACTTTTGAAGATCATTATCAGCAATGTTTTCCCACCATCAATTTCTAACTTATCTATCATAATGCTTCAAAGGAAAAGCCAATTTATGTTGTGGAAAAGCCAATTTATGTTGTTGCTGTTAATGGTATACTTTGATGGGTAATTTAGAAACCTTTTCCCAAAGATAGTTTTGTGGTAATAGATAGTCACAGAAATCAGAGACAGTAAAGGCCTGTTGGATCTACTCCATCTTTCAGAAAACTGAGTTCTCTTCAGGATGCATCCCTTTTACAACTCAACTACAGTGATTATGTGTTTTATTTAAAGAAAATGATGCAAATAAAATGAATATAATTTAAATGGCACAGACATCTGATATGATTTGAAAAAGCATGCCAGCACGTTGGTAAAATGAACAAGTTGAAGAAAATGAAAATTTAGTGCAGGCAATGGTAGAAATCACCTACGAAGTGGGGAACAATAGAAATATAGGGGACAAGAGTCAATACTGGGAAACTGAGCATGAGCATCAAAGTGCAGCTAATCAAACAAAGTGTAACTTAATATACGCCTCCAGTATGAAAAGACTTCTGGGGGCTGACCTTTTAAGTTTTGCTTCTGGCCACTGTAACATTATTCCCTTGTAGATTTTACAGCTTCCATGTAAAAGGCCTTTTCCATACATTAAAATTGTTCCAATTATTTTTTCATCATCTTTTCAGCATCCCCTAGCAAACTCGGAGTGTGCACACTACCTTTGCTTTGTCCTCTCAGCTTATTTGACTCGGCAGTACTCCTAATCTCCATTATGCTCATCAGCAGGCATTTTTGCCAAGAACATGTTTTTAAGCAACTTAAAAGATGAATAACCAATATTTAAATGATTTCAAAGAGACTTTCAAATTTATATTAAGTTAAATAAACTTTGTACCTCAAAAGCAGTAATCTCAAAATCTCCTGTAGATTCTGCATTGGATTCGGTTTTGAACAAACATTATTATGTATTATAATAAAGAAAACAGTCCCCGTATTTGCTTTTTCAGAGTCTCATATTGAGAAGGTGGATCAATACATCCACACGTGAGTGGAACAGAAAAGACATGCAATTTATACATAAATGCTATATAAAAATCTAAATAGCATATGTTTTTCAGACTGGACTTGTGTGAGATTTTAATTTGAAGCTGTAAGACTAATATTACCCTGCTGTATTAGAACTGAAGTCCATGTAAAAGTTGGCCATTTCCCGAGAAACAAACTAATATCTCTCAGGAAAGGTGCAGACCAGATTTTTTTTGTCAGGTTTTTTTCCCCCCCTCTCCCACTTGCTGCATATGTGCAGAGAGACCCCTCAGCTAAGATCCTACTATAACAAGAACTCATAACATTATAACAAGGATGAGAGCAGAGGAGGCAGCTCTAGGTAGAACCTTCCTCAGAATCAGCTGCCCTGCTCCTCAACTGAGATTACAAACCGCACAACTGAAGGTAGCAAGAAAGCAGGTGTTTTGTAAAGGCAACACTGCTGTTCTTTTCAGGGCTGCAGGACGACTTGGGTAACTTCTGCATCCAATATTTGAGTTTGATTATCCCTCTATCCTCCTGCTGTGTTCTAGTTTCATTTAATTGTGGGAAACTGAATTACACAGGAACGAAGGGCATGACTGAAAAAAAAAAGAGCTTACAAGAGCATGGTCCTATCACCTTTAACTTTGGAGTTTTAAATTGCCCAATAGCACAGAATTCTCACAAACTCCTTCTGGTATACAGTAAAATATTTAGTACCATATAAAAAGGTTTGTTCAGCTGATTCTAGCCATTAAAATAGGGTTATGAAATTAAATGCTGTTTCACAAAACATACCATTTTATTTCCTGCAAAAAAAGGAACACTTGTAAAATGTTGCTACTAATAATGAAAGCTGCAATAATTTATGCTGCAGTACCACCCAGGGAACCTCATTCTCTTAGCCTCTTTTAGAGTAATGGAGAGTGTGTACCCCAGAGCTACAGATGAAAAAAGACAGAAGTGTTCCCTTTTGTTTCCTTACACACATGCATATTACCCATACGCATTTGTAATATATATTACCTATTGCCCATGGCTATGCATATTGAATGCATCATTCCAGATGGGTCCTTCTGAATTTTCTTAGTTTCTGGAGGGTGTGTGAGGGCTAGAGGAGATCAGGGCAGATACTGTTTTAACCTTTAATATACACGTCTACAATTCTAGTTGTATAGGCCCAAGGGCTGGCCCCTTTGTTCCCCCCTCTTGCTTCCAAATGTATGAAGGAGAAATAATTCAAAAGGCTACAGCTTTTGAAAAAAGTGCTGGGCTAAGCCTCATTTTTTCTCCCAGGGCATCTGTAAGGTTAGGGGGAGGAATATACAGAGATGAAAGCAGCCCCCAGATCCACATATGCTCAACCAAGTAAACAGTGGGTCTCCTCTTCCCCAGCAATTCTTCATGCCTTCCCTACCTCCATACAGTGCAACTGTCACTGAAGAAAAGCAGAGGTGGGGAGTGTTACCTGCCATATAGTTTGGAAGCAGAACACTACACTGCCAATGGGAAGTCTTCACAGTTCAGGTGTACAAACAAAGAAAAAAATCCCTTAAAGAATGACAAAGAACCCCCCCACTCAAAATTGGAATTTCAGTAATTACATAAACTCTATCTTCAACATGTCATGTAGAAATAAAAATATCCCAGAAAGGCTGCTATTTGCAGGTAACTGCCACCTCCAAAAAGGTATATTCTTACACTCCGTTTCCCACAAAAGATAGCTTGTTGGAAGATAAATATATATCAGAAAAATAAGTATGAAAGGTCATTTTGCTGTACGTTTGAAAGTTACAGAACAGTACAGTTGGGGAAAAATACCCAGGGGGGGCAACAGAACTGTGGAAAATAAGGCTAAAATAAAAAGGCTACTATAAAGTGAGATCTCAACAGACTTTGAAATGTTTTTCAATATTATTAAAACTTTCATCATTCATTAAGCTATAATGTGATTAAAATTTTATATGCAACAGCTCATATGTAACCCACATGAAAAAGTCCTCTTAATTCCATTAACCACAGATGGAGCTTTTCAGCCCTGAAAATGAAAAATTAGTAAGAGAGACAGAAGGGGTTTAGTAAATAAATTCCCAGTGAAAAGAATATCTCCCCTGTTAGGATAAATCTATCAAAGACCAGCCAGAAACATATACCAAATTAGCAGACAATTGAAAAGGGCATCACTGGAAAAACTCACAGTAGAAGTCATCAACTCAGTAAAGCAGCAAAATCAGTTTAATGAAACACAGAGGACAGTCCCATTCTGGTAGTGAGGCCTGAATCCAACACTGAGATCCACTGGGGCTGGGCCACAGAAAGCAATGAAGATTTAAAGCCTTCACTGAATCAGGTAGAATATTGTGGCTTCTATCACTTGTTCCCCACACACTGCCCAGCTCACTTATCTTTCTGTGTACCTGGGATCCTTGCCCATACACTTTACTTCCAAGGATATCCAGCTTTGTTCTCAGTGGGTGCATTTACACATGTGTTTTACTGTGCATTTGACTAATTAGCACTACAGTCAAGTGTCACCAGCTACACATATGCCTGTATCAGGGCTTAGTAAACTAATTAACTGCACTGTAAGACAGTACTGTCCAGGGCAAGTACTATCTACGGTGGAGTCATTCAGTGTGCTGAAATGCACATGTAGATGGTAACCAGGGCTGGCTGGGGCATGAGGGTGCTACAGTATGGGGACTGCCTGCCAGCTAGCCCCACACTGTAGCACAATGAACCAGGGTAGAGAAGCCCCAGGCTGGCAGGCAGACCCCCCCAGGCTCCTTGTGAGCCTGGGGTTGCCCTGCCCTGGCTCAACATGGTGCGCTCCTGGGCATGTAAACACTGGCTGTGAGCAATAAACTCTGGCACAAACTGCCCCAGAGTTCATTGCTACATGCTAATTGCATGTATAGCTGTATCCAGGGGTATTCCATTACACCATGGCTCCTTGTCTCTTTACTTAACCTCCCTTGGCAAATGGGCAAAAGGATGGATCCCCACCACCCAGTAACTACAAAACTTACAAATTTTACCCGGTATGTGAAGATCAAGTCAGTGGCAAGCTGCAGCAAATTTCTGGACCCAGGGGAGCCCTACAGGCTGGAGGTTGAGCACCATTACTCTAATGCAAGTTAATCACCAAAATCAGAAAAGCATATGTATTATTCCTTTCTGCCCTTTCATTAAAGTTAACAACCAAATGTTAGGTAAGAGAGAGCGCCCTGTCAAAATGTCTACACTGTATCTATTCTACTTATTGCTGACATATGCACCAGTTGTATTCTTTTTCCAACACGCTTCCTTAAATAAAACACAGGATACAACAGAAAAAAGGAACTTGCATCTCTTAGATCAACATGAAGTACTGAATATTCTATTCCAGAAATAGTCAAATTAGTTACTTTTTTTAAGTGGAACCCATGAAATCCTTAATAACTTCTACAAAGCCTTATAAAACTCAGAATTCTCAGTGGATTGGGAAAAAAGCAGCCTGATCTTCCCCTATTTCTGCATAGGCTGAATGAGCGCAATATACTGTCAGTGGAAAAGATAGGCCTTTCTGTGTTAGGGAAGTGCCCCAGCAAATGGAAATTTCACTTTTATGTGCGGTGAGTTAGTTTTGCTTATGAAAAGGAGCCCTGCTGTGGCTCACAGGCTTTTGGCTGCTATGCCTGTTTTTCAACTACATTTTCTACTGATAAGAAAGATGACAAAGAGATGTAGATGACATTAATATAGTCTAACTGGAATCATCAACAGGTCTTTGTTACCTAGAGACAAGCCCTATCATTTCACAGAGCACAATAACATAGGTAAAGGAGGAGGGGGAAAAAAGGCTCATTGAAAGTATAATGCTCTGTGAGTCGGGCTGGAATCCCTATGATTTATGCTAAACAAGCAACTGACAGTTCCTTTGAGGCTCTCTTTAGATTTAAGGGGCTCTTCACAGACGGGGTTTTTCAAATTTCACAGATGCCTGTAGCTGGCCCGGTATTGGCAACTGTCTCCTGCTGAATGATGATGAACTGAAACAGATGTGTTCTGTCACTGATGGGAGAAATCAACCTCACCTTTATGTCTAAAAAATAGGCCTTTTTCTTTTAACCAGAATTCTGAAGATTAACAGATGTGTCAATAACTCATAACTACATGCCCATGATAAAGAAAAGGTTAAACAGAAGAGGAGGAAAAAAAGAGAGAAATAGAGAAAAGCAAGCGAGTTTACTATACGCACACACAAACTGTGCACATGCATACAATGAATGTTTCTGCACGTAATAAAAGCATTCCTATACAAGCATACTTAAATATATGCTTATTAATGGCAAGACTGGTATTACAGTCAGTATCAAACCAGAACCTACGTACAGATAGCAAATACGTATTATATGTGTGTATTACATATAGTATTATATATACAGGTTTCCCTCGATTTATGAGATGGATGTGTTCCCAGGGAACGGCGCATAAATTAAATTTGCATAAAGTGAACCCAGTTTACAATGAAACAGATAGAGATGCATTCCCACAGTGGTGAGGGAGGGAGAGAGGGAGGGAGGCTGAGGCTAGGGAAGGGGCGGGAAGAGGGGCATGGCACAGCCCAGTAGCTGCAAGCAGGCCCCCAGTGCTGCAGCAGGGGCGGCACCAGGCTCTTCACGGAGCTCAGGGTGGGTGGCAGGCCCATTCACCCCACTGCTCTGCTTCTCCACAGTCACTGCAGCCCCTGCTGAAGCGGCTGACACCACCTGCCTGCAGCCGCTGGGTTGCACCATGCCCCGAACCCCTTGGAGCAGCACAGCCCAGCGGCTGCAAGCAGGCAGCGTCCACTGCTCCCAGGGCTACAGCAGGGGCAGATAGATTTTTCCTTAAGTGCATGAAATCTTTAATGTAGAATGTTGCTGGAAAAGACAAGCAATAAACAAATATACTAAAAGAGCATAATACCAGCTGTTGGCATGAATAACTAGTTATAGATTATAGTTCATACTTATTGTTATTAATATGCTATTTATACTCTAGGTTTAGGACTGACATGCAATTATGTCACTAGATATCAAGCCGATACCTTGTATTTTAGAAATATAAAGTAAATTATAAATAGATATGTCAATACAAAAGACTCTATAAAGCTATTGTGAAAAGGCCATGAATAAGTTACTGGAAATGGGGGTGAAGGCACTGTTAAAAAAACCCAAACAAACAGTAGAATCCTGCAAACATTTATGCATAAATGTAACTTTGAGCACATAAATAATCCTACTGACATTAGGCCTGGGACACAAAATATTAATTTTACTGATAGTCAACCTCCTCTCCTAGAACTTCACAATTCATCACCCATTGCTTACACTGCAGTAGCCCCTTGAAATCCCAGTCATTGTCCAGGGCCATACTACAAATCCAGTAAAATAAAAAGACATTATCTGACACAAGGGACTCTCTCTACTATTCAGGGCCTGCCTCAGTGGGAGATTTACCACCGACTTTAATGGAGCAGGGTTGACCCCCACATTTCTCTAGTCACCAAGAATTTAGCTGCCTACTTGCCAGCTCTCCCTTCTTCCTGCTACAGAAGGGACATATTTTCATTTCCATGTCAAAACTAAAATGAGACTGAGTATTGCTCTTAGTTTTGCTGACCAAAAGTTACTTAAAGGAAAACAGTTCCACCTGTTCAAATAGTTTCTCATTTTTATCTTTAGCAAGCCCCATTTATACCATGTCCTTAAATCCTGCAAAGAAACTACGAAAAAAGTAACACAAACCTATCAAAAATTCAAACACCCCCCCCAAAAAAAACACAAAAAACAAGCTGTCACTGCAACCATCACAAAAAACAAGCATTTCTACAGTTCCTACTAGAAGAAAAGCAGAAGAATGAGAAGAAAGAGCAAGCATAAGCGTTAAGACTGTTTGCAGCAGCAGTAGAGGAAAAGAGAGTAAATAAGACTAAAAAGCTACAGCCTCAGACATTATGAATACCCTGACAGACTCCAGTCTGTAGCACTGAGTGTAGCATCAAAATAAATATTTTATGAATAGACAGCAGCAGCTACCAGTCCAGTCAATTTTTTTAAAAAGGTCTTCCTTTCCCAGAGTACTTGAAGATGTCTTTTTACATGTTTTCTCTTCCTCTACCACAGTTAAAAGCCACTTGATGGCATAAGAACGGATATGGATATTACAAAGCAATATTTGGCACTGGTCTAGTTCTTAAAGCATTGTAACAAACATAGGGAAAAAATATAAAGCACCATTAGTTTCCAAATGGGGAAAATGGAGACCAAAAGGACCTGTGTGCCATAATAGACTTCAATGGGTGGTACATTAGGCCTTGGGTGATTTTGCAGTCAGTAGCAGAGTCCAGGCTAAAATGCAGGTCCTTCTAATTCCAAGTCCCTCGCTCTTGTCCAGTGCTTCTCCAAGTGGTGGTCTGTGGACCGGTGCCGGTTCACAAGCCACTGGTTGCTGGTCCGCAGAGAGTTGCCAGGAAAGAAATATATTTTCAGAAGCATAATATTGATATGTCATAGCGCCACAGTTCGTACGTTCCAACACTCCAGGTGACGTCACATTGTGTGAGGTGAGGAAAGAGAAAGAAACAGCCAGTCATGCTTTTGTGTAGCGCTGTTACACTCAGTTGCTGCCACCGGCTGAACCAGGCACCGGTCCCTGGCCCACTGGAAAAAAAATTGCCAGTCTGCCACATCAGACAGTTTGAGAAGCACTGTTCTAGTCTAGACAAGAGACCATGCAGCCATCCTTGATTTTGCTGGGATCAGGATCTCCTCAGAGGACCCTGAGGCTCACAGCCTACAGTCTTGCCAGATCCAGAGCATTGTGGGTAATGGTGTTTGGCCAAACTGAGACATTTCCTCTTCAGTGCAAACCTGACTTCAGCAATCCTTATGTTTACAATTACAAAAAAAAGGGGGGGAGGGGAGGAGGTGATGTTATGCACGCTTTATGAAGTCTGTCCAAAAATGCCTCTGAGCAGAGAAAGTAATCGTGATGCTTAGTAAGAAACTTTTCAGAAGGCTTATTTCAGCCTCATGGTCTGTATAAAATAAGAATTTGTATTCATTTTTATGAATCAGTAATTCACTTGGTGTATGTCCATATGCACACACATGTAGGTGTGCACACACATTTGTATTAACTGCTGGTGGGTGGAAGTCTTACCAAAAATTAGGTCTGATTAAAGTAAATCAGCTATAACCACAAAAGTTTTCTTTTAAGGCTACACATCCAAAATTTACTTACTTCAAAGTCATATACATGATGATCTCACTAATTTGCACCTCATATTCCACAAAGACTGCTGTCTCATCCATCAACATCTCAAGTAAGATTTCATGGTAACGAAACATAATGAATTCTCAAATATTAAGGTTTCATTGCTTTGACAAAATATGCTACAGTACATTTGCCTGTATGCCATGATCATGAAGCATTATCAATATCTTAATGTGCAATTGCTCAAGTAAATGAACAAAGAACACTTGTGTGATGCACTATCCTTGCTTTATTCATTCCCGCTATACATTTTCACAATCTAATAGTTTGTAACAGAACTCCCCATCATGTTGGTTGGCAAGGTGCTTCTCTGTTTTCTTAAATGTGTAGAAAGCTCCTCTCTTGGACTACTTGAGCATAACAAACTAAATGTCTAGGGAAAAGCTCAGGTGCAGCAGAGCAATGCTTATTCACCTTGGTGGGAAGAGATGCACAGGTGGCTTTCTTTCCCTCCATTCCTGGTCCTGGGGACAGCTAGGGGCTGCATCTGTTTTGGTAAAAGTCACAGGTTCAGGGATGCATTAAACTGTGCTGGCTTGAATTGGCCCCTACAGACCTGCTGTGCCAGAGTGGATTGCAGTAGTATAGCATCATTTGGAGGCAAGTACTTTCATCTACTTATCTGGGGGATGAAGACCAGGCTATGATGGATCTCTACAGCCAGAGGGTTTGCATTGCCTCAGAGGAATCTTTGGTTGCTCACTTAGGATAGCAAGTGCCATTTCACATAGTGAAACATGCATGGGTGTATGGAGGTATCTGAGCCTACCTTTTTTTTTTTTTTTTTTTACAGTAATAGGCTTGTTTGCATCCTCTAAACTGCAAGTAATCATAATCCATATCCTTTTTAAGAACTCTCCTGCTCCTCTCAATAGTTTTAACTCATTTTAAAAGGGTGCTGTTGCACCTAATTATTATTCTAAAAAAGAATCCCAAAATGTTAAATTATTAGTCCTGGAGTCCTATGCCTGTGTGGGAACTACATGGTAGTTCCTCCCTAAAACACCAGGTCTGTGTGCTTTAACCACATTTGAGCAGTTCTAAGAATGAGGTATGCCTCTTACATCCCAAAACTGACAAGAATCCTTATTATTTCAAACTAATGGGAAACTAATGTCATGCTGCTGAGATAAAAGTGACTTTGCAAAGTTATACTCCTTAAAAGCTGTCTTTATAAAGAAACCAGGGCTCTTGTAAAAATATCTGCTTGCTTGAAAGAACAGAGCACAAGGTTGTCATTACAAGTAGATGTATATTTCTATCATCACATGTATACTAGAACCTGAACACCATTTAGTATGATAGGTCTGATTTAATCTGGCTTTAATTAGGTCTCCCCATTTACACCTGTAAATAATTTCAGGCTTCCTCTGTGTGTAATTTACATCTTTAAAAAGTGTCTAATTTGTAGAAACAGTCATGTATGTACATATTAGCTGTCTAAACAGAATCCATGGAGTAAATACATAAAGGAGAGACCAGGTTCTGAAAATCTAGCCCCTTATTGGCCTAGCCCAGATGATGTCCTTAAAGACACCTATGCTACAACAGCACACACACTGATTGACCCACTGTGCTTTAAGTCAGTCATCTAGCAAGAAAGATAGCCCTTGGCTATGAAATTTTCTTCTTCCCACACATTTAATGATTCATAACTTCTAAAAAGAAGCCAATAAAAGCTAACTATAATACCTGGCTCTTGCATAATTATTTGCATCCACAGTAGTTAATTGTAATCATAGCCATTTGACATGTGGGGAAACTAAGGCACAAAGAGCAATTTGATTAAAGTCTCCTAGCAGGCTCATGACAGGGCTAGGAATAGCACTGATGCTGGATATTGTAAAAGATGCAGATGGCACAGAGCATGAGGAGGGTATGGAAACACAGTGCTAGACAGTAAGAAATCCAACAGGGAGAGGAGGAAGAGACATCATGCTTGTCTCACTGCTTGCATTAGATTTGCGGGCTCTTATCCTCATATCCCAGAAAGTACCATGTCATAAGAATAATGCCTTTATTTTTAGGAATAAATCAGAGAAGTCCAAAAGTGCAGCCAGATGAACCTTAAGACCATGTTTCCACAGGTAAGTAGCAATTTTAAGGGATTTACTGCTTCTCCCTCCACCCAATTTTTTACAGTCTAAATAGCTCAAAAAATTCATACAAAAATGCCTACCATGTAATTAACACACACCCCACCAATAGGCGTTTCCACAAACCAAGTAAATTAAGTCATGATGGCATAATGCATCTGTGTACATTTTCACTATCTAGATGTATCCAAGACAAAATGGCAATTGCTTCCCATTTATTTACATTATGAGGCAGTTTGTAGGTACCAGAAAATGAAAATGTTTCACTCACAAAATGACTAAAATATGATCAAAGCCCATGTAAATAACTCCCTAGGCCTTGATGTTTTCAAGAGCGTACCATATGGTTCGCATGTATCCCTCAGCAAGAGGTTTCCAGAATTCAGGACTAATTTGATTTGGGGATTTCTCTTTCGAAAATTTCAATTCCTCGAACATACTTTAAACTTCATTCTGCCTAAAAAAAAACATTTTTTTCTCATTTTGAATGCAAGTCAGTTCTTTAAATATAGTTATGCATGATCTTACAAATCTGTCAGGTAAATCCTTAAGCTTTCAGAACCAGCAGCAATATAATTTTTAATTACAGCATCTTTGTCCGTTTTTGTTATTGCTAATATCTTTTATTACAGTAGTGTCTAGAGGCCTCAACTGAGACAGTGGATTGCATTCACTAAGGTACTGTACAAACATGAAGTAGGAACCAGTCCTTGACACTGTAAAATCTAAAGAGATAAGACAGGTAACAGGTGGGGAAAAAAGTGGTGAACAGGCAGACTGTTCAAGTACCTTGCCTGAGATCACACAGGCAACAATCTGGGGTAAGTGGGAAATGAGACTTAGCCCCACATTCAAAAAACCTGAGCCTGAATTGATTCAATCTTTGCAAGTTAGTCTAACCCAGCTGGGCCCAACCGGTTTATAACTCGACATTCTTTTTGGACTGAGGCAATGCAGGCACATGTCTGCCGTGGCTCAGGCTAGAAGCTGGGGGCACTAAAGCATCCCTCCCTTCCCTTACACAATGCTGAGCTGGGGAGGGCGTTGCCAGACCCTGCAGGACACTTTGATTAGGGGAGGCCTGCCTGTACCATCCCAGGCTTTTCTCCAACCACTGCTCAAGTGGTGGGAGTGTTGTCACATGCCTAGGGTCTGTGAAGCTGGGGTCTGTGCTGTGGGAGATGGAAGATAGTGGGGGGGGGGGGGGAGTTATGTGCACTGAATATCTGTTCTGTTACAGGTTTAAACCAGTTTCTGATCACTTAAACTGGTTTGTGTGCAACGTCTGCCCCTAGCCCTGAAGTTCTGACACCATCTCCACAAAACCATCCTTCCCATCTAGGACACTTGCATAGTGGCAAGAGTTCTGCTGCGCTGTAGAAAGCTACCTGTGAAGGTTCCAGCGAACGTTCCAGGATTTCACCAGCAAACTTCACACCATGTCAAGAAACTGACAGAGCAAAGATGATAGCAAAAACCCAAGGGGCAATTTAGCTACTTTCTGCTGCCATGTTGGTTCGTCTTTGGATGCCTTCATGCTCAATGTGCTCAATGGCATAATCAGTCAGAAAAGGCATTTCTTAATGAGTAGGTAACAGCAAAGAGAGCACTGCAACCCTATTTGAAGCCATGGCAACTGAAAAATAAATACCTCTGCCAAAAATAAGCTGATACAACACACCTATTGGTACTATGGCAGCAGAGCCCTTAGGAAGGTGACAGATAGGCCCGATCGCAAAACAGGTATTTGTAATTAAGGCTACTAGTTGGGTTGCTTTACAGCACATGAGTTTGGCTTGCCAAGTTGTAACAGGTACTATTCAGGTCCCCAAACACCACATTAAAAACCATAGGAAAAACATGCCCAGGCTTCTTCCAAGCATAAGCCTAAATGTCAGAAGATTCATCATTCACCAGGAAGATACTACAAAACAGATGGAAAAAGTAGCTGGCATTTCTAAGAGCATACAAACACAGTGAAGTGAAACTCAACGAGCAATCTACTCCTATTCTGAATAGTTAAACAGGAGTGCTGGTGTGCTAAGCATAGTTCAATCCCAGGTGGTAACAGTAACATTTCCCTAGCACAGACAATACTTTAAAACAGTTATTATAAAAGTAGCATTTTCTGCCATTGCATACATATTACATAGATTTTAAGGGAGGGGGACAATTCAAGAGAAAACTGGAATCTTAAGCAACAAATAGCAGTGGTTTATGATCAAGAGATCATGTCACAGAAGATTGATTGCTTTTGCAAAGGACTGCTACAGAATCAGCAAGTGAAGGGAATTCAGTAGGTGTAATGGTTTTGGTATGTTGTACAAACCCATGGAATCTTGAAAAAAAAAAAATCAACTGAAATTAGCCAAGAGATGAAGACTATACTGAATGTCTAAGGTTAGGTACAGGCATTTAAAAAGCCCAAAATGGAATAGATCCAAGTTGTACGGTTTTAAGTAAGTGACACAGTTAGATTGATAATGAACAGAACACACATTCATTCACCCTTTGATGGAGGACACACGGACACCCCCCCCCCCCTTACATCAGGTTCTTGCATTTTAAAACTGATCTACGTTTGCCAAACTTCTGTTCTGTTACAGGTATACACCAGTTTCCGATCACTGATAACAGTAAAAGTATAATGTCTGTACCTGACCAAAACGGGTAAAGAAAGCACACATTGATTTAAATCACTGATTTTAATCATGATTTAAAGATAAATCAGTCTCCTCCTTGTGTGATTAGACATTTTAATCTTTCTCTTTTAGATTTGTACTTTAATTATTTTCCCAAAGAATGCCTTGTTCTCATTTGTTGATGTACCTACTAAAAACATTGATTTGCACATAAATATAGGTTTCTAAACGTGGTGGTTTTTGGGGGGGCTTGGGGGGGTTTTTTTGCTAACTTGTATGAGAGTTCATCTATATAAAAATTTAATTTTGGCATTTGTATAGCTCAATATACAAGTATTAGTGTTCTTAGTGTTTAGATCTTTATTATGCTGCTTTCTAGCATTTACTGTATTATTTTCACTCACGATTCATGCCATGTTTCATCTAGAGGAAAATCAGAATTCAATTACACCAAAACACAACCTTTTTCTTATAGTTAAATAAAATACCTTAAACATCCTGCATCAATAAGACAAAAATGGAGTTTAACAAAACATATTTTACATTTAAAATGAATTTATTAATCAAAGGAAGCATTAAACGTAGTTATTGAAACAACCAATTGTTTTTTTGGTCAGCCAGATTTTAAGGGCATAAAGATGTAGTAAAGGGCTTATTGGGATTTTCAGAAATGTGTGATTATTGGAGGTATCAAGGGTATATACTAGACTAAAATGCTTTGCTGCAGTACTTCTTACCTGATATAGCCTCTCATCTGGACACAGCTCTGCCAACATGGCTAACAGCATTTAGGGAAATGGCAGCAGGAATACCCTGTGTCGTGGAAGGCTTTGCTGCTATGGCTGAAGAGGAAGCAGCTCCACAAAAAAAACATATAAGCCCTAACTGGAATTAAGCACAACCTAAATAGGCATTTAAAAAAATTCTACCAGGTCCCTCTGCATTTGGTGCCTAAATACCTATGTAGAACTGGCACCATGTCCTTCAGTTTTGGAATCTGGATCCCACCTGCTTTTCATTCCAAAAATGGAGGGAAACAAGCGCTTCTCAGCTTCTAAAAGGTTTCTCCACTTTGAACGAACTAGCCGCTATTAATGAAATATTCTCTCTGCACCTTGAAAATAAAACCAGTTTGATGCAGCATATAAGATTTAGTTAATTATTTTAATAAATTATAATATATTTACGCCTCTACAGAGATTATATGCAACCCTTCTGCCATGCCCTGGGCACCAGTAACAAGGGTCAGGTTCAAATGTACAGGTTTTATACCAAATTTTCAAATTTAGCTCTAGCCCCCACCCAGGAACCTGGGAAAATAAAACGTAACTGGGTGTTCTAATGTGAACAAAATTTCCCACTTACATGCAGATGTTAAACTAAAACAGGGTTTACTACATGGGAAGAAGGGAGCAAGCATATAGCTCAGGAACACTTTCGTGAGCCAGCAAGTCACAAGGACATCCAGGGAGTGTTTCAGGCCCAGAATGTGTCCTACTCCTCACCAGGGATCCTGGTTTTCTCTATTTAAAAATCACAATTTCTCTAATTAAGAAAAAAAAACCAAACAAAAAACAAAAAGCCCACGCAATCTTTAATAAAAAATGCAAAATTCACAATTAAAATGAAATGCCACTATCTATCTAGGTATCAACTGAACATAATGTTTTATTGATATACTTAAAAGTTTAAAGCAATTTGGAAGCTACCAGTGCCTCAATCACTATAATCAACTCAATTCTAAATACCTAGACATTTTGGTATTTGATTTTGGGTTTTTTTATCATGGAAAATCAGAGCTCTTCCTGCTCACCAGGACACGGGTCCAGGTCCCTCACTCTCAAGCCACCCCCAGCCTTGCCAGTGCCCCTCACTCCTCACCCACAGCCCCACTGGAGGGGGCCCCCAGCTGCCAGGGCTACGGGACCAGGGACCTGGGTATGGCCTCCTACCCTCCCACAGCAGCACCCAAGCCCCGGCTGCCACCCATTGGAGCTGCTGCAGCAGAGCAGAGCACGGCGCCTGGCTCCCCCTTCCCCATGGGCAGCACAGCTGGAGCAGAGCCCATTGGGTGGGGAGTGGATGCAGGCTCAGCTCCCTGGTCTGCTGCCCTCCTTCCAGGGCCTCCACAGCAAGGGAGAGTGGAGCCAGGCGGGACACGTGGTACTGACCCTGCCCACCTGGCAACAGCAAAGGGCACAACTCCAACTCGGCACTGAAACCTGCTGCTGCTGCTGGGTAGGGAGTTGGTGCTCGTCAGGGCAGCACAGGGCTTGCACCAGCAAGGAGCTTCCCTGCCTTGCTATGCTGGGTCCCGCCTGCTGGGCTGTGGAGGCCCCAGAGGGAGGGTACCAGGGCGGGAAGCCCAAACCCACAATGGGCAGCCTGCCCACACCCACGCACAAATCTGGGAGGCACGTGCCCTCCCTGTCCCCTCCCTCCCCCCGGACAAGCCACACATAGTCCTGTCCCATTCCCTACTGGAACGAGGAGGAGAGACTAATACGATTTAGCAGAGTACACTGACATGCATGTGACATTGCATACCTGTGCCCCCTTGACTAACAATTGCCATAAATAAGCCCTATTGAGAATGAGTTATCTTGCTGAATTTTACTTCCTCTTCTGCTCTTATCTGGAGTATTCTCAGACATTAAAATTTGTCAAAATATTAGAGAATATTCCTTTTGCCCCTATCATACCAAACACATGTACACAATTTTGCAAAGCATTTCCATTCCGAGAGAGAAAAGTGCATATGATTCACAGCTGCTTGTTTCACAATATTAAATTACACATACAAATGGCAATTCTGCCTACTGGGATTAGGTAAATACTTCTAAAACTCAACCTTAAATGTTCAAGAGTTACTTTTTGATTGTAGGAGTTGCCAATCTTTCAGTAACAGCAGGCCCTAAGATGGGATGGAGACATTCCATCACTAGACAGCAAATTCCCATTCAACACTCACTAATGGCAGAAAAATTCACTAATGGCAGGAATCACAACATTAATTTTTGGTGTGATGGTACACCAGATAAAAATCTCTGGAAGATGGATTCTTCCCAAGGGCCACAGGTTGCCAACTCTGTTATTAGGATATTTTAGGACTAGTATATATTAGATGTGACTATAAATAAAGACTAACATATAACACTCCACTCTTGCTTCTTTAGCGTCTTTAGGATCACTCAGGCTTACCTCAGCAACTATAATTTAACTATCCTTCTGTATGACCATTATTTCTACAGGAGAGACCTGGATTTCTAACTTCCTGGAGAAGCAAAGGAATCTTTAAGGATAAATTCTGTCTTTGTTATTCCTATGTAATCTCTGGGTTGCATGATCTTTTATTGATCTTGAGACAAGATAGTCAGGCACAACTCTTAGATCTCAGGCTGAATTTGTATTGGTTAAAAAAGGTGGATGTGTTGTTACTTGTAAACTGAGAAAATCTCATCTGCAAGTCCAATGAGAATCAGTTACCTGGACAAGATTGTGATAATGCTTCTAACAAATGAATTTAGAGAGATGAAGGGAGAGAAGCACGTTTAAAAAAAAAATCAGACGTGTATAACTGATAAAAGAGCCAATACAGAAGAAACATTTAGAAAAATGATTGAGGTTATGGTACCTGATGAGGATATAATAAAAGCTGTATGTTGCTGGCCTACAGCCTACATTTGTCAGATAATAGCACAGTTTATACATTAATGCATAAACTCCCTCAGCTCTCTAGACAGAAGCTTCAGTTGGCCTGGCTTTCTACACTTCTTGGAAGATAACTTTCTGGGGGCCAACTACTTAATCTATTCACTGCAAGACACTAGGCAATTAAAGTTATCTACTCCCATTTCAAAAGGGCTAATAAAAGAACACAGTTGCCGTTTTATTCTTCTAGTAATACTGAAGCGGAAGGCTGGATATGGTTTAATAGCACAACAGAAAAGCCTTGCAACCTTTTGTACAGGTTCATATAACAGGGGCAAAAGTAATATTCACCAAAATGATGATAACCTCCAGGTAAGAACAAAAGGGGAAGCAACAAGGAACCAAAGAACCTAACTCCACAAAGGAGCTCCCATATTCTGTTATGGATCAGAAAGCCTTATTTTCAATACTGTTTTGAGACACCCCCCCCCCCCCCAATCTGTGACTAAACTGCTCATGGTCTAATTTTGATGACTGCTTCTCTTCACATATGAAAAGTTCATTTTCATTTGTGTCATTGTCTGTTGTCATGAGCCAAGATCACATAATTTGGTCTTTACAGATGCCAACAATTTTGGAGGATTTTGTAAGTTTGCTTTTCATTCTCAAGAGAACAGAGCAGAAGCAGATCAGTTCCCAGAACTGCAATATTCCAGTTTCTATTTGCTATTCATATATTCATACCTGTTAAAGGGCGTTGGTTTTCCAGTGGAATTAAAATACGTAATATTATCAGGTGCTTTTCAAAACAGTGGCCGTCACACAGAATCTCAACAAGTATTTTCAGAGGAGGGCAATATATATTCAATGAACTCTGGTTGTAATGGTATTTCTCTGTCCATTTAATATACCTTGCGTGTCACCTTCCTCTTCACATCTTGTATACAATACTTTGATCTCTTACAGAAAACAGGCCAAGAAAATCCCATTATCTTGGTCACATATTTGCATACATCCTTTATGAATCTTTGTATGCAGATACACTTCCAACATAGAAACGGCAGGAGAATCGTATAGTCCTAAAAGTTACTGAATGTAATTTTTAATATATGGGTTCATTTTCAAAATTAGCAAGCTCTGAATTTTCAGATTATGATTTACCTCAAGTCAGACCTTGTGGTAGCCAATATGATGAGAAAGTCAAAAGAAAGTCAAAAGATAAATGGCAGCTATTCAATGAAGTAATAGCTATTCCAGCTATATTTTTGGCACATCTAACTCTTGGCAGTTAGCTAACTGCAAACTATATCAGATGCATTAATTCCATTGTACTAAGAATCCTAAATGGTATTTTCTGGTTTTGATCACAAGCCATTGTACCATAAACAGTCAACCTATCATTCTGAGAACAAATATCAAAGGGCACTAAGAATATATAAAGGAAGTTACCGTATTTACTTGATTCAAAGATGAAATTTCCCTCCCTCCCCCACATGTAACATGAGAGGAAAAGTCTTTCCCCTGCCTCTCCCCCCCAATCTCCCCAGCTTGGATTTAAGTACTGGCAGAAGGAAGGTAGGGGCAGGTGGCAGCAGCAACTTCAACTCCAGCCTTGATCCAGGGTTGGAGCCATACCAGCAACCTGTTCCTGCTCTGCTTCCCTCTCTCCCCCTTTGCACCCCAACCTCTTACTCCTGGGCTTTGGCCCTGCTCTGGACTGGAGCATGGAGTACTTGGTTGCTCTGGCCCCAGCTGCTACAGCCACAGCCACATGGCCTCTGGGTCAGACCAACCACATGCTCCATGCCCCAGTCTAACACAGGGCTGAAGCCAAAGTGACAGCTGTGGAGGGTAAGCAGCAACAGCAGTGTGTGTGGAGGAGTGGGGAGTGGGTGAGGGAGAAGCAAGTGGTTAGGGCAGGGGCCGGAAATTATTTTGGGCAGAGAGCTGCTTACTGAGTTTTGGCAAGCCAAGGGCTGCATGATAGGCAGCCAGGGACAGATAAATATTCATTTTCTAAATTTTTTTAGAGGCCCCGCAGGCTGGATAGAATGGCCTGACAGGCCGCATCGGGCCCCCAGGCCACATTTTGCCCACCTCTGGATTAGGGAGTAGGTGCCAGGGGAAGGCACTATAGGGAGGGCCAGATCTTGCAGGCACTGGAGGATGGGCAGGCAAAGGGGACAGACAGACAACTTCCCTGCCTCCTCCCCACCCTCACACTGCCTGCCCCGTGCTGCTGCTTGCCCTGCTACAACTGTTGATTTAAAGATCATCCTCCACTAATTAGCTTCTATACATGGACAATTATAACAATTTTTCCATGTGTACCATCTAATTATTTGGAGGTCATCTTAAATTTTAAATTGCCTTGGATTTGGGTAAATACAGTAATAAGAATTTGTGCGCTATAATAAATTTAGCATGCATATTTTTATTTAAAAAAAAACTTAGTGGAGATTCCTCAACTACTAAAACTATTTTTTTGGAAAATATTTGGGAAAAACTTTTGATTCTCTTGGAGCCAAGGGAACAAATAACTATTTACATATGTTAAATATTTCTCTAGTTAACAGTCTTGTTCTCAGCGAAATATCCTACTGTAGGACATTTTGGCTGAAATACTGAGATGCATGTTCAAATAGAAATTTTGACCATTTATTGTTACAGAAGTTCCACAATACAGTATTGCAAAATTTCAGCATGTAATAATAAAAGACTTTAAACCCAATCTAGTGACCAAATTCCAGCTAGGAGCTGCATTCTTTTTCTCACCAGTACTTCTGGTGAAATTTCTGCTGAATGTTTCACTTCTTTTCCTAATTGTGTGGTACGGTTATATAATCTTAAACAGCTTTTATTTTCCACTCCAGTAGTGGCTGTATTTAACAACTAGACCAAATAATTCTTGTTTTTGGCTTGCTTCAATAGTAAAAAGCTTTCCCACATGAAAGGAATTCAATAAACATAAAATATTAAAACAATTGTGACTAAGGTCTTCAAAGATGCAAAATAATTCCTATTCTGTTTTCACCCAGCATCATCATTCAGAAATATTTAGCATTTGGGGCCTGATTCCCATTGCCTCAGTAGACATTTAATTGCAACTTGCACAGGAACTAGACACAAGTATTACCACACAATTGAAGCTGGCTTGGCAGCAGAATACTAACTTATCTAAATCCAATACATAACTCCACTGAAGACTGCAATGTCCCTTGGCAACACTTAAGCATGCAGACTTGTGTAGAAGCAACCCAGAAAACCATCCCCAGTGCTCTGGAGCAATTTCAATTGCCCCGGCAATAGCCAGACAATGCTTAAACGCCTGTAAAGGGCCTCTCCATCAAGCAGATGTAGTGTTTATCATTTACCCAAAAGTCTAGCTAGGAGAGCATTCACCCAGGACACACAAGGAAGCAAAAGTGAGCCTGTCCCTGTTACCAGTCGGCTAGGTAAAGCTGTGGGATGGGGGAGTCTTCAATTCTGGTCTCTGCTTCCCCAGCACTGTGCATTCTACCTTAGGCAGTCAGTCATTGATTAAAAAAACAACAACACAGAAGTGAGCTAGGAAATAGAAATAAGCTTGTTCTCTTTCTGACCTTATAACTCTTGCATTTCTCTCTGCCCAGGGGCCCAGTTTCAACAGGAAGAGTAGATGCCACCCTCACTTGACTACACTATAGAAGGCTTCCCAAAATACCCCAAGGATCTGAGTTTCCACATCCTAGGACAATGTTCTAACCACAAGGATTTGGAACAAAATGGAGGGTGCCACCACCTTATATTCAGAGTTACTGATATTCGGCACATGACAAATCTCAGAAGTGTGATTAGGTGCTTGAATCACACTCGAAGAGAGGAGTGCAGGCACTAAGTTGGGGGGATGTTTCCCACTGCCAAACTATAACCATATATCCAGACTTCATGAATCATCCTTTAAAGATGTGTATTACTCCCCCTTTCTGTATAAAGCATGCTTTCAGTTTTCTGCAGCAAGCATGTAGACAGGGAAACCTAAAAGCAATCTTGAGCATCTCCAAAGTCTCGCCACTGTCTTTATGGGGTAGCTATATGCTTAATTAGGTCATTTTGAATCTCCTTCCTTTAACAGGCACTAAGAAGTAACACATTTCCCTGCATGAATTTAAGGCTATATGGGGACAATCCAAATCCTGCTCTCAATCCCAAATTTCTCACAGTGGGCATCTGCCTGAAGGCACATTTTTTTGTTGTGAAGCCTGAATGTTCAGCTTCTGTAAAACTGAAAAAAGGAAAATGTTTGTCATAATTAATTCTAACCACCAGGTTTTTAGACAGAGACATTTAAAATGAAAATCTGGTATGGGAGTTGGCTTCACTAAGCAGTTCCTCCTTTGCTAAATTTGGAAAAACTGTTTAAAATAAAATAAAGTTACACTATAAAGGGAGGAAAGTCAAATGTTAACATGCCCATTAGAAGTTTACATTAAGCTGTTCACTGACAATTCAGAACTGGTTGCAGTACAAAGGCTGCAGTATGCGTTTCTTTTTGACTTAACTACAGGAATATACAAGATCAGGGGCTGGAACAGGAAGACAGAGCGTAAGCTTGAAAGACTTTATAGTTATGGAGCAAGCCTTGGTCGATTTTTGAAGTTCACCAAGTTGCATAGCTCCAAACTAAAAAGATTAAAGCACTGTTGCATCTCCATAAGACTTTTAAAAGGCAAAGACAGCAACTTCCAAGCTGCACCAGTGAACAAGTCTGGAGTTTTCCACTCCCCCTTCTCTCCTTTTTCCTTCTAACAAACAAATGAAACAGTTCAACAAGGCCTTTTCTTCCATGTTTGGACACAAAAAAGCTTCCAATTTACCTAGAACTTCACACAGGTTTTCAGAACCATTGCACAAAATTAAACAGAGGTATGTAAAGATGTCCAAATATTTTACCTAATGGGATCAGTCTCTGCATTATTCTTTTTTCATCTACACATTCAAATAAGACTACAAGAAATGAAGAGTAACTTAACACTAAAATCCGATGGTGGTAAATTAAGATGGACCTCATCCAAATGCTAAGAGCCTTGCTGTTACATATAATCCACCACCAAGACACAAATTTAAAGACTGATGTAGAAATAAAGTCTCACATAATACTAAAATACTAGCAGGATTGTGTGCACACATTTAAATATATAATCTCAATCCACACGCCTTCTCTTTATGCGGAACATTCTTCATTACTACGAAGCTCATCATCTCACCCGCCACACATTCAAACGTTCCAATAACAATGAATAAATGAACAGATTTCACTAATCTTTGAAATCTCGTGGGGTTTCTGCCTTCAAAAGTGCTGCATCTCAATGCACGAGAAAAGGAAGAAACACAGTGTTTGCTAGCCAGGTTCTGATCTCAGTTACAGCAGCACAAATCATTTAGCTATGCAGTCATTCCAGATTTACAGGGATGTAACTGAGATCAGAACCCGTCCCTCAGGTTTTAGTGCTGTATTATAAGGAGGGCAGCAAGTGGGGGGGGGGGGAAAACGGGGGGGACGGGACGGAATGAAACACAGGACAATGATACAGACTTAAAAAATTTTTTTTTTAACATTCTGGAGAATTTGAATGTTACACAGCTGCCAAAACAAAATATCCCATCAAATGCACGTTATTTCAAATTCATACCTTCTTGCCTGTCTCCCTGCCTCAAGCCATTTCTATACAGCAAACCCACGCTACTTTTATTGTACATGTTTCTTCTAAATTAGTTCACTCAGGTGTACTAGTCATTCCTCATAGAAAGGGGAGAAGAATTTCAGCTAGGATGATTGCCATAATGTAAAGGCTTTCTTGCTAAGACAGATTGTTTTAAATGTGTTTAAAATGTTTTAAATTTAAATTTAAGTAAACAAAACCATGTCCTATTTAACAGCATCAAGAAAAGAACATTCTTTCTGGGGAACAAAGAACAGGGGATAAAAGAACAGCTGGATGCTCTCCTTTGCTCTCTCCACCACCCCAAAACCAAAAACACTGTATACACTTGGGGCAAATTAACTGAGCATTCTTTTAAAGCATGTACTTCCACGCTCAGAAAACTGAGATCCATCAACATCTCTAAAGCACTTTGAGACTCCTAAAATGGAAAAGCGCTGTACAAGAATATGTAATTTTATATTAATTGCTTAATGACTAAACACACAATTAGTGGTTTGCAATCCTGATATTTAGGCTCTATCAAATTTTGAACTCTAGCAGGCAAACAATGGCATGTGTACACTCACAATCATAGGTTACAAGCTATTAACATTTACTCTAATCTGTTCTTTTCTGTACATCCAAGGAAAAGATGTGTATTACTCTCCCTTTAGTGTCAAAGGGTAGTTTCCGAGCAGTGTTGAAAAGACACTTACACAAGCAAATCCTAGGTCAGGGGTTCCCAAACTGAGGTATGTGTACCTGAAGGGTATGCAACACATCTCTGGGGGGTACACAGGAGAAACTGTGTAATGCCAGATTTAATTTTCGTTATTATAATAATTGGTACTGAAGGGGTTAAAAATACAAAGCATATGTGGGTAGGGGTACGCAGACAGCTAGTAAACCTGGAAGGGGATATGCAATAAGAAAAAAGTTTGGGAACCTCTGTTCTAGGTGTCAAAACAATTTGTTTTTAATTAAGAATGCAAGGCAATGAACATATTTTTAGCTTGAGCAAGTCTGCAGTATTCAGAACAGTACAAACCTGATTTGTGAAAAATTGCCAGAACGGTTCCATTGAAGTCAACATAAAAACAGACACCACACCCAACAAACATTTCAGTACAGCTTTCTAACTCTAAAGTGCAAGGGGAGAAAAATTCCAACTAGGGTTACTTGCAGCTATTATATAGTGTGTTATGCATCTATTCTAATTCTATTACTTACACCTTGAATCTGTACCTGTTTTATAATGAAGCTTACAGGTAACAGCAGTGCTATGTATATGCAAGTTTCAGGTGCAATATCAACATGTATAGACATGTAAAGTAAGTAAAGATTTTCTTTTAAAATTTGTGATCTATACCTACACACAAACCTGCACCCTACTTATCTTGTACAGCAAAAGAGCCCAAGAATAGGCAGCAATTTAAGAAAAAACTGAACTGACATAAATCATTAAGTATTTTACATCAAAAAGAAACAGTACTAAATTAGTGTGAAAATGTATTTGTAAAACTTAACTGAGATAGAAGCTTAGAGAATGATTTTTGTTAATCTATGATAAAATAATCATGTTTTCTTTTTAAGATGTATATACTTTAAGTTTGAACACCTGTTGGTTTTGGTTTTCCTATACAAAGCCCTACTTTCTCCCATTTAATGAGTCAATGCCACCTTGAGCTTTAGGTGGGTATTCTAAGGATGCAGTTTTTGTCCAAGATCTTAAAAAAAACAAAAACAAAAAACCCCCACCATCTACATCTATCCAACACCTTGTTATACCTATACACTTTATTTGTAAAAGCTACACAATAATTCAGATCCATGTCCTTTTCCACAACCAACAGATTCTCTTACTCCATTTAAACATCCCATCAAATTTCTCTATTGATTCCTTTACAAAGAAAAATGGAAGGAAACAAGGAAACAAACGTTTTAAAGCAGGGCCTACTTTAGAGAAGGTGGTCACAAGATTTGGACTTGGACAGAAGAGTGCAGAGACTGATCTCAACAGTCCAGAACTCTGCAAAACCTCTGCCTCAAACCTCTTCAGCACTGGATTAAGGTATGTGGAGGGCCTTGCCTGATCTGACCTGCCACAGCAATACTAAACAAGAACAGTGCTGGTTTCTGATGTAACCACAGCCTGCAGCTCTTAGCCCAATTAATATGTACAATGAAATTTATCTGAATTTAATTGAAGTAAAATGTACTGATTTGTGCAGAAAAGAAGTGTAAACTTCTGATGGCAGCACCTCTCTAACAACATTTTAACAGCATACTAATGTCTTTTTAGGGAAATATTAAACACTGAACAACTGGAGAAATGTTTGAAAATATAGTTCATATAAATCAACTGCCATGTGTTGCTAGTTAAAATGTTCCATCATAATCTGTCTCTCAATGCTAGTCTCTAGCTCCATTATTATCAATCAAACAAATGGTTATAGTTTGCTATTCAAGTGTATTCAAGAGCAAATACTGATTTTCAATTCCAGAAAATTAACAGTCCCCCCCCCCCCCCCCCCAGTATTTTAATAAAATAAAAAAGCTTAAATGTGTAGGTTTACATGCGTCACAGAAAGCACAGTTACGTAGCAAATTAAACCCATTATGCATAACATTATATATGCATGATATAAGTCTCCTAGGTATTAACCTCATGTTCTCCAGACAATTTAATCTTACCAGACAGCCTGTCACAAAACTATGGAAAGCAAATTCTCATAAAATGTTCTATATAACATACTGATCAGTTCTTCTTCTTCTGCTATATCAAAAAAGGAATATATATAAATGTACATTATCTGCTTCATTTCATGAGACAACCTGCATTTTAAGTCACTTTTACAGATTTGAGAAAATGCTTGCCAGTTTTAGTAAGCTCTAATAAAGTCATAATAAAGGTATAAAACTGGTCCACATAACTACAAGTCACTATCATTAGCAGTACTGTTACAGAAGCATGAGGAGGCCCCAATATTAGACACTCCATTGTGGTAGGCATTATATAAGCCCATAGCCAGAGATAGCAATTGTTGCAAACAGGTTATAGTATAGTTATAAGACGACAAGACAGACAAAGGCTAAGGTAGAAAATCATCATTCCATGTTTTGGGCCACACAGAGGATGAGTGACTTTACCAGAGTTACAAAGAAATTTTATGGCAAAGGTAGCAACTCAACCCAGATCTACAGTCCAAAAGGACTATCTTTAGGATCTATAAACACGGAAAGTTCCCTACTATTTGTAAAAATAATTATATTTATCCTGTTTTTTCCAGTTAAAAACATTATTGCGCCTCTAAAATATGCAATAAAACCAAATATGATTTAATACAATACACCTGAAGATACAAAAGCAATGAGGTTTGAAGTTAGAACAGAAAGACTGAAAAGTTGGATAGGTAATATAAATCACTGGGGGTCATTTTAAAAGCATTTTTATTTTAAAGAAGAATAATGCTTTTAAATGGGAAGGAAACAATTAGAGGGATTTGGAGGTTTAAAAGAGAAACCTGGCTGGGGTCACCATGACAAAAGAGCAATTATTCACTGTTATAGACCTAACAGTGAATATACCAAAACACCAGATGATTTGTGAGAGTAGGTGGCACACAGCTGAAGGAGCAGATGTAGTCAAGACTAATATGCTTAACAGTTGTAATTTAAAACATCAATCTGCAGTTTTCCCTGTCAGAGGAGTCTCTAATTCTCTTCTTCCAGGCTCTACCCATGCTTTGGGGAAAAAAAAAAATCAGATTAAATTTCTGTTAACCTTTCTTTAACAGCAACCCTCTCAAAATTTCATCTCTCATACTAACTACAAGAAGAGATCAAACAAACATACTGATTTTGCAAAAGACAAAGATGTGCATCTCGATGAGAATCCACATCACCAGCACCATTACTTTTTGTCCCTCCCTCTTGCCTCCCCTGCTATTCTTGCTTTTCTAGTGTAAGAGATCAGGGTTTGGATGGCAGGCTCTCCATGGCAGAGTCCTTGTCTTTCCTTGTTTACATAAAGACTTTTCTGTACTCTGAGGCACTCAAAGTTATTAACAACTATTATGCAATACTTAAAATCAGTATGCAACCAGACTGTTATATACTGAAAGAGCTGAAGAGACCTGGGGGCAATGTTACTCTTAATCTTGCAAAGAGGAATTTACAAGAAAAAGAGAGTTTTCATCATACTGCTTATTATACAGTAATCATGGGCAAAGGTACTACCATCATATTCTGCAATCAAAGAGGAAGAAAGTCTTTCACAGCACATTTAAACCTACCCCATGAGCGTGTTTAAGGAAAGACCATGGTCAAATGGATGCCAGGCTTACTAAACAGGAACAATTCATAGGAAACTTGTACCCAGTACAGACACCTGTCTTCTTGTACCTGAAAACGAGTTCCATCCAAGACACACAGTTGACAATATCAAGAAAAAGTTGTTCTAGGACAGCAACTAAACCTATACAGACAGCGACTATTTCCCCCCCATAAAGTTATGTGGATGACATGTAACTGTATCTTGGTGACATGCCTTTTTCTTAAAAATGAACTCCTACAGCCTTTTATGTAGGTTTACATACAATTCACATGCACACACACGAACATACACACACAAGGTTATGTATGATTATAACAAATACAGTTTTACCTCTGAGTTAAAAACTAAACACCCACTGGAACTTGGATATTTTGACCAAGCGCTGAGTCATTTCCTGAGAAACAGAAAGTTTGAGACCTGAAAGCTGGAAAGACCTCTATATGCTTTAGAGTCCATCTTACAGATTAAAAAGGGTGCCCTTATCTCCAATCTGGATGGTTAATCCACTGGATAGTGCATAATTCCTTCAGTGGGAAGGCCTCTTTATACAAGGGTCAAAGATTCAAGTTTATGTTTCATCTTCAAGCAAGACTCAAGTTAATTTTTATATCCAGGAGTGGCCTAGACAAGGGAGTTGTTGTCCACTGGCAATGTTGTCTCTAGTTTCACTGCACGTAAACCCTGCGGTTATTCCCTGCCATCAAAAGTTTTACAATAACTTCTACAAATTCATCCCCATTCTTTCCCCTTCTTACCACCTTCCCCCAACTGTTTCCCCCTATTTTATCCAGATGGAGATTGAGCCAAATCACTTTTTCTACCCAAGTTTCAGCATATCCAAGATATCAGAATATCTGGGAAACAGCAATGTCAGTGCTCACCAAAATATTTGGCGTGCACATGAGCTGGGCATCACCATGGGAAATGACAGCCTATAGGGGTCTTGTGACCTCTCCTTATGGCTTCAAATTTGAACAGAATTGGGACTTCACCAATGACTGTTCACTGGGAGAAGCAGTAGCTTTCCATCATGCAACTCTGATATGCACTGAAGAAAAACAAGAAAAGTCTGTTCTGTGCAACCTGTTCCTTCCTGCAAGGTCTCAACATTAACAGCACCTCACGAAAACTGTTGATAGATTGAGCAATATTACCACAGGATGCCTGACCTCTGGCAATCAACTACCAGAGCAAGATCAGTCTTTATAGATTATTCATCAGAACAACCTGAGCTGTCTCCTTTCTGTTTCCATCCCTGAAGCCTCACCAAAGGTATCTATAGTGTTATGAGGTCAGGTGCAACTAGAGTTGGCTGAACTCCACTTTCAATCAGGAAAGTTTAAAAACAAGTCAATAGTTGGTGGAGCCATTACCAAACTGAGAGTGTTTTTCCATAGATAAAAATAATAGATATAAAAAGACAGATACTACATAAAGCAGCTATCCATCATAATCCGTAGAAATGTTTTGTCAAAATAAAAAACAAGAAATATGTATAAAAAAGTCAAATGCCTTATGACAAATATTGATACAGTTGTAATAATCATAGTGACAGAAGACTATGTTAGGACAGTCTCTGGCACAAAATATTTTCAGAAGATGACTAGTGATTTGGTAACTCTCCATTTTTGGGTAGATACACTGATACACATTGAAAAGATTTTAAATTCCAGAAATTCACCAGTAACCAGTTTACCCACTGAAGGAAAATCTGGCTCATAAAGTCTCGACTTGGCACCCAAAAACGAAATCCCAAATCACCCCAACACCAGTGACTTTATATTTTAAGCGAAAATGAAAACAAAATTAATTGCCAGAGACAAGAAGAATTCTAAACCCATAAAAGCTTTGCTTTTTTAAAACTGGCATCTAACCATATTAATACACAGCGTTGGAGGCAAATAAAAAAAAAAAAAAAAATGAGCCTGCCGCTGCATCGGATACAATTTAGTAAGTTCCAAGTTAACAAGTTTCAAAAGTGCGTGGAGGACACCTTATGTATTGTGAAAAGTAGGGAAGGAGAATGCTTCATAGCACAAAGGTTTTGTAAAATAATGCAAGACTCTTTGAAGACAAAGATTTTGAACAAGGTGTTGTTGTAATAAGATATTTAGTTGAGGGAGTATGAAGCCTTCCTCGGCTTGTTGAAAAGATACGGTATCTTTAGGAAAGTGATCGCACAAAGCAAAATAATGGAGCTGGCACCAGAATACAAGCCTATCTAGTTCATCCACACAAAAGAAAGCATTGAAAATTAGGTGCAATCTCCTTAATCTTTAAAAAAAAAATAAAAAAAATAAAAAAAATCACATGATCTAATGCCCTCGTAGCAGGTGCTTTGGTTCAGTTGTTTATTTTAACCACTCCTCCTCTATCCGTCACTTTTACTTATTTCCTGCTCTGAATGACATTTTTTGCATCTTAAAAAAGGGACACAAACTTGAAATCTTATTTTCAAAACTAGATTTAAAAGAATAGTTTCAACTTCAAAGTCTGCTGCCAGTCTCTCTAGATTATATTTCTGCCAACCCATTTTCTCATTTCAAATAATTTCTCTCTCCCAGGTTATTCCACATGGATTTAACTGTGCTCCCAGTATAAACTGACAAGGCAATACTTACAATTCTGAGATTTGGTCTTTTGCCTAAAGAGACGCAACCAAAGGTATGTCCTGACAGCAAAGTCTAGGTCTAGTTGTACTACATGCTACTGATAAGCTAATTTAGATTTCACACATAACTACAGCAGCAGGACCCACAGAGAGCCTACATTAAGATTTCTATAATCTCTTCATTTCCCTTATTGGCCATACTAGTCAGATTAAAAATCAGACAGGTATGCCATCATGGGCTACACAGAGACCTGCAATTTGCCCTAAAAGACAAGCTGGGTTGCTTTAGAAACATTGTGAGATCATGTAAGAGATGGCATATTATCTTTTGCATCTCAATTAGGGCCCCACTTGAAAACTATTAACAAAAAACTCCGCTGAAAGACTCCAATCTGCTGTAATGGACTTTGGATTGGGTTCATACCTTCAGGAAAAAAAAAAAAAAAATGAACAGATTGTTTGCTAATCCTGTGCTGTTGTTCCAAACAGGTGGAAGACATTTTCTAAAATGACAGGTTATTTTAGCTTGTAAACCTGTTTCCTCCAGGACCAAAACAAATCTTTCCTATTTCTAAAAGTGTGGGAAAGATTAGTCTCCATATTAACCGTTTCCAAAATTTCTGAGGTATACAAGTGCTCTGTCCTAGGTGCTAGCAATCAGGCAGAGGCTACTGTTGATTAGCTGAAGAGCAAATAAAGTTTGAAGCTGAATCTTAAGCTATAAAGAAATAGCAGGTTTTAGAAGTGGGGAGGAAAGCATGTCTCAAGGAATATGAAAAGAAGTGAAAGTCTAGTTCTGAGAAGAACAGATAACTATCTGAAAGGGAATTAGTAAAGGAAATTACAGTAAATTGAGGTGGTTCCATGAAGAAATGCAACATCAGAATAGGACTCCAGGAAGGAAAGATCTTCTAAACTAAAAAAAACCCTTAAAGGAAAAATAAAGCATTCCTTCAAGGTGTTAAAAAACACTTCATCCCCTGAACTCCACTCTTGATTGCTGAACAGCTGCTATTTGCACTTTAAGTACCATCACCTTTAGGAATTTTATCAAAGACTCTTGGAGGGAATCCAGACCACCAGCTGCTTGCTAGAAGGAATAGTGCCAAAGGATACCAAAGATGCCTGGACTGGTAACATCCAAAACATACAAGCAATAGCAAAAGGGACTGTACATCTGATGAATCTACAATTAGTTGCTGTAGAGGGAGAGGTGAAGGTAGCAGGGGGCAGGAACTGAATGGAAGGAGTATAACCCCAAAAGTGTTGACTTTAAAAAGAAAGTTGTCTCCAGGGCATTTGACACGGTTTTGGAGAGATGCCAAAGAACAAACAAAACCATAAAATGCATCCAAAAAGTCCTCACTTCAGTAATTTCATAGCCTCCTAATGGCAATGACAATCATCCCGTTGAAAAGTAACATTTCTTCTCACACTGTTTGGGAGACTACTGAAATTTATGTTTTAAGAAGTAAAATACATTAGAAGAGTTTTACCAGCCTGCTGTATTTAAAAAGAGCCTCACCTGAGAAAGGATGTGTTACTTTAGCATATCAGGCTCTTTTCAACAGATAATATGAGGAGAAATGAATCTGCCCCATCAGTAGTGAGAAAGATCCAAAAGTGAGATGAGGTGTTACTAGCAGCAATTAAATGAAGTCACTCAGATGGCCGTCATTTCTTGATTGTAGCAATTAAATAGAGCTGAATATATCAGTTCCAACCTACAGGCCATATCTACACGAGTGGCAGACCACACTGTAATAACTAGTAGCCTCTTGTGTAGAATCACCCACTGAGCAGGTCCTGTGAAAAGTGTTTTATTTCATCAAAGAAACTTTAAGAATGCTGTGCTGAGCAAAATAGGTTCTAGTTTCTTTTGGCTGCATTAAGGCACTAAAACAGAAGATCTGAATTTCTGAATTATTCTAGAGAAAGAAAACTTCTGGAGGAAGACATCATATATGTTATTTAAAAAAAAGCCTTGAGGAATCATTTGTACAGAAAGAAGTTTGAGAATTCTTATGATAGCCTTTTTAGCAAGCTCCATGTGACATTTTTAGCATAGTATGTTTGTCATTGCAAATTCTGCTGCCTCTGAGTTTTTGTTCTACATTCTCTAAGATGTAGTTTAATGTTGATTTATGAATAAGATTAGTATATATTCCCCCTACAGCTGTACAAATAACTAGTATTTGATTAAGATATAAAGTGAATAGCAGTTAAGACTTAAAATTCAGCTGGACAAACTAGATTTATTATTCTGCATGCGCCTTAAGTCCGCCATTTGGACCAGTCAAAGCCCACCAAACAGATTTTTAATAAAGTCCTGTATATTAAGTGTTGCATAGTATTAGCCTATATTTGAAGAGTTTCACTATAAAAGCAACACTGATTGTGCAGACACTGTCACACAATTTTTAACATAGCTAATTTGCTATAAATCCATATGTATGGATTACGAAATCAAAACATTAACGTACTTAGCCCACAGTCTGAATGGAAGAGTTGCTTTCCCCACATACAGCAACTTTTCACTGAACAAAACCTTTCATTATACAAACAGTTACCTCACAAAACTGTTCTGTCCAGAAACCCTTACAGCACATAATCAGTTTTTATGAATTAGTCTTCTGCATGTTCAGTAGATGTGGAAAGGCTTATGCTGAAGTTATACAATACTCTTAGACCATACTAAGGGCTTTTGAAATGCAAGCATCAGCCCATTAAGGCTTGTTAACTAATGCTAAATACCCTCTGAGTGTCTCAAAGTTATACAACTTCAGGAGAGGGTTAGGTTAATCCAGCTCTTAGGATAACTTCAGTCGGCTCCACAGAGATAAAATGAGCAATTTACAGTCCTCCAACATCCCAGGATGCACCAGTCTGAGCACTCCCCTACCCAGAACAGGGATAGAGCCCAAGTGTCTTGACTCCTAGCCACATCCCTGCTCACCAACTCCCTGGCCGTGTCCACACAAGCAGGAGGTGTGCATTTGTAGCAGCACAAATAGTAACAGCACAAATTACGGCCACTACTTCGTGCTGCAGTGCAGGCCTCTGTTCATGTGGTTTAGAGCAGGACACATTGTCTCTCTGCTCCATGTGCTGCAGGGGAGCTGGCTGGCAGGAAGCCCCCAGGCCGAGGCATCCTGTGCCCCAGCCAGCTGGGAAGCGGCACGCGGAGACCGGAGAGAAGACAGTCCTCGGCTGCCTGCTCCCCGTCTCTGCATTTGTCTCGGCAGGCACACAGCACTTTGGTGTGTTTTACGCCACTTGTGCGTCAGGGTTGGGGGGTTTTTTTTGCTAATGGGAAATCCCAGTAGCAAATTGTGCCCCAGCACTGCAACTTAGCAGCACGGGGCACAGGTTAACATGCAAGATGTGTGGTTTGCGACACCAGACAACAAAGGCCTGCACATCTGGATCTGGCCTCTAGTGACAAATCAGCTGTGCATACAAGAAACGGTATTAACACACAAATATTTGACTGTTCATAGCACGTTCCACCTTTAACACTGCTTATCATTCCATAGAATTAGTAGTAAGTGTAATATGCAACTTCTCCCTTAGATTTGCTCCAAGTCAAGCAACTGCCTCCAGCCTCAGATACTTCTCTGTAGACATATAAAAAGGAACAGATACATGGTCCCCAAAGAAGATCTACTCAGAAAACTCACCAACACTCAAGCCTTGCAGCACAGCAGGGCCCTTTCCTTATGGTAAAAGTGACTCTTGATGTGATTTTGCACACACAGCCATAAGAACCTCACTTTATTAAGGTACAAAATCTACATTTCTCATACACACCTATAGCCTAAAAACTCTTTACCAATTATAAAGCTGTTTCTGACTTACAAGAGCCTCATGATCTTACATTATTTGGACTCTTAAAATAGTTCAATATATTTCATATATATCTTCACTCACAAGACCTTGACTGTGAAGTTTCAGTAAAGTGTCAATTTTTATAGCTGAGTTATGAATATGAACTCTGCAAAGTAGAGGTTTCAAGTAAAAATGCTGATATAAACTAGCTGCAAGTGTCACTGTTATCTTGTAGAACTGTACTACTAGAAATAAAATTCTGCCAAATCATTTAATAGATCACTGTTCCATGTACTACTTAGCTCTGATAAGGTAATTGACAGATTTCTTCCCCCCAAGAAATAAGGAGATATCTCACAGGTACTGCAAGTGACAGAATAGACTGCACATGTCCTACACTGTCTGCAGAAGTGAAACCAAGTTGATGCAGTTTTAAAAACCATGTATTGTTCTTATTAAAGTTTCAAAATGCAAGTCATCCAAACTTAAAAAAACAAAACAAAAAACCTCACCATATAGCAGATTATAGTGCCTTTTCCATACAATTACACCCCCAAGGAATTATGCACCTGTGTAATTTTGTGCACAAAATGTATGAGTGAACATAATCGCATAATACCCACCCACAAACCCCAAATTCTCCCATACCCACACCCCCCACACACCTAACACCCACTCCCCCCCCCCACAAGTACCTGCATATACATCTTCTAAAAAGGTCAAACAGTGTTGTATTTAGTGTCCACCCCCCTGCTCTGGGCAGGAAAGACAAAAATAACCCCAGCAAGGCATTCATCCAGTCTCCTTTTGAAGATCTCCAGGGTAGGTGCCCACACCACCCCCACCAAGAGTCTATTCCAGAGTCCAGTCACACTAACCATGAAGACTTTTTTCCTTCTACCCAGTCTGAGACCTTCTTCTAGGAATTTATAACCATTGCTCCTGGTTTTCCCCTGGGGTGCTTGGGTGAATAGTTGTTCGCCTTGCCCCTGATGCTCTCCCCTGATATATTTGCAAGCTGCCCCCAAATCTCCCTGAAGTCTTCTCTTTTCTAGGCTGAAGTCCCAAATCTGTCAGTCTTTTCTTATATGGCTTGCTCTTCAAGCCTCTAATCATATGAGTGGTTCTTCTCTAGACTTTCTCAAGTTTCTCCACAGGGCCATCCCGCCGGGGGGGGGGGGTTACGAATCGGGGCAACTGCCCCAGGCCCTGTGCTTTGGGGGGCCCCACTAAACTGGGCAGGCTGGCCGTTTCCTGTCCAGCCACTCACTCCCCACCTGCCCACCAAAGGCAGCTTCTTCGGGTCCAGGGCCCGTAGGATCAAAGTGAGGGCAGGGCCCTGTATAAGCTGATTTGCCCTGGGCCCCGCACCCTGCTCGGGTCACTTCTGTTTCTCCACATCCTTCTTGAAGTGTGGCGCCCAGAACTGGACGCAAGTATTCCAGCAGTGGCTTCACCAATGCTGAGCAGAGCAGAAGAATAACTTCCTTAGTTTTTCTTGAGATGCATCAGTTGATGCATGCCAACGGATTGTTTGCTCTGCTAACTGTAGCATCACACTAGTGGCTCGTATTCATTTTATGGTTAATTATGACCTCCAGCTCCCTTTGTTGATGTGGCACTAGCTAGCATAGCACCACCGAGGCTGTAAGTTTGTTGTGGATTTTTCCTCCTCAGCTGGAGCACTTTATACTTCTCAGTGCTGAACAGCATCTGGTTCTAGTCCACCCATCTAACTAATCTGTCTAGGTCTGCCTGGGTCCTGAGGTGTGGCTGCACTTTCCCACAGTTTAGTGTCATCAGCAGACTTTGCCAGTGTGCTTTTCACCACCACACCCAGATCACTAATGACAATGCTGAAAAGGACTGGTCCAAGTAACAAATCCTGGGGGACCCCACTGGCTACCTTCTGCCAGGTCGACACAGATCTGTCTGTTAGTATTCTCTGGGTCCAGACCCACAGACAGTTTCCCAGCCCAATTTCATGCAGCATAATTTGTCTTGTTAAGACGTCTCTGGAATGTGGTGTAATCGATGTGCACCCGTCTTCTGCATTTGTGGAGTGATCCATTTAGACAAAATGACAAAGGTAGTTTACTCTTCAGCAAGTGTAACAGTGCTGTACTTGCTATTTAGATCTTATTTTCTTCAATCAAAAGATTATTATAAAAACTTGGAACTGGCAAATTTAAGAAACATTCTTGTTGCAAAAACTATAATGGCCTTCAAGAGGAAGGATCAAGCATTTGCCAACAAAAAACTAAGCTGAGGTAAGTCACAGAGTTCCTAAATCATATTTTCTTGTAAATTCCTAATATTAGTAGGGTTCCCATCATTAGAGGCAGACGTTTAAAATGCTTGCATTGAGAGTATTTATATGATTTTGTAAAATATCCTCTCCTAGAGGATAATGGCTAGGAGTGGGAGGTACAGTATATATTCCAGGAATGCTGTTGTATAGAAACTAAAGGGTAGAACAATGCTGTTGTTTTAAGCTAGACTGGCTGAAACAGGAAAGAAAATTCCAGGGTGATGGTCACTCTAAAAATAAGTTAATATAGCACTTCTTTCTGTACCCCTATGCCAGCCCAGCAGTTTCACAGTGTTCTTTTAAGTAAGATAAGAGGCATTCTTTCCCAATTTGCAGTTCTGCCCATAATGATTGACTGCAGGAACTGTAAAAACTTAACAGTCATTATCAAGTGATGCAGAATACCTTGAATTCTGGAAAAATCAAAGTTTTAAATATAATCCTTTTAATATTTAGGGCCAATGGGAGATCACCAAGTAAAACCTGAGAGTTCTGAAATCAACCCTAATTTGGTGTTATGTAGTTTTTCTTTGTGTGACATCAGTTCGCTTGATAGGTCAACCTACACTAGTATGCGTTTCAGTGGATGATACCGCATTTTGTCTTATATCTGAAGAATCGAATGAATGAGATTCATGAATGTCTTCCATTTTGCATAACTGAGTTTTTCTGTGCTTAATTCCCTGGCGCGTATACAATGAACAGTGCAAGTTCTGATTCATGTTAACAAACACAGCACAAACACTTCCTGTAGTAATTCTTTTTTGTGGTACTGTTGTGGGTCACTTGGGACTCATTCAAATAATTCTCCCTTCTGTAGTCAGAACCAAACAGAACAGAATACAAAGATCCTTCTCTGAAGTAAATGCAGAATGTAGTCAGTCTCCATTCTCCCAAGTGGATCCTTTTTCTTCTTTTTTTCAGAGAAGCATTCCAAGTCTTCCCATCTTGTAAGGCAAAACACCCCAGAAATGCCTTATTGAGGTCAGTAATCTCAGTTAAACAGCTCAAGATTTGTCTTGTGGGATTCAGCTCTAGTTTGACTGCAGACACACAGCCACTCCTTTCTCCCCTGCCCCTCCCCCTTCCCAGCTCCAGCTGTCTTCAGAATGGGGGGGGGGGGGAAGCTTGGTCTGGGGTTTGCCCAGCTTACACTTGGGGGGCTCCAATTCATCTGCCCCACCCTCCATGACAGGCTGGACCAACCCTCTGGTGGAACTCCTTCCTCTCCTTCCCCCATTCTGAAAACAGCACCAGGCTCAGGGCTAGTTGCTTCAGCCAGCCCTGCTCCTGGTGCACACTGACAGAAGTTAATGAAGGTGCTCCTCTTTTGAGCACCTTCATCTGAACCCTTGTGTAACGAAGGTTCAGACTGTCATGTAATCAGACATGTTTAAAGCACTCTAGCTGTGGACTTCCGTCAGTGCATGGCTATAGAGTGCTTCAGGGGCCTGATAGTGTAACAAACCATCACTTCTGTCAACACCCAAAGTCTACAGGGGAATAAAAGCATCTTATGCCTTGGATAAGTTTTGTATAAGAAACAATCTTCCACAAGGCCTAGTAGTCCACAGACCAAACAAAAGTCCATTTGAAATAAGGGTGTATGATCCTGCCTGTTTTGCAGGCAAGAAAAAGAACTAGGATGCAGGAATCCTTTGTTTTCCATTAGTCCACCAGAAGCTATTGCTTCTCTGGCTATACTATCCCTGAATACTTCTCGTCAGCACCTGACCTCTGACAGATGTCACCTGCAAAGCAAAACTATTCAAGTCTTTCCAATAGAAAATGGGTCTGTTGCTATGATTTAAAAAAAAAAAAAAAATCTGAATAGGTTAGTGACACGTGACTATTAAAAAGGGACCAAACGGCAACCTTACATTAAAAAAAAAAAAAAAATCAGTAACAAACTTTCAATGCTAATGACAGGTTTAAGGTTTATAGGCTGAGGCTAAAAGAGGTTTAGTAAATGAAAGCTTATTTCTCCTTCAGATTTCTTGGTTCCACTCCCTTCATCCCCACCAAAACAAACAACCAACCAAACAAACAAAATCAAGGTAGAATGTAAGGCCCAGGGCTTCACTTCATCCAGAAACTGGACCCAGACAAATTCTTCTTAGTTATGTTGTGATTTATACGCTCAGTAGAAATGGTAACACATGATCGATGCTGATTTCTTCATACCACAAAAAGCTGATAAGGGGGAAAAATTGCTTTTTCATCCCTTTTCAGGTCAAACTAATCGCAGGAGTATATATACCAGTGAACTACAAAAATACTGAATTCAATATAAAATTTTGCACATGTAAGGAACCCCCACCTGGAACTTGATATATATTTTCTATCATTTTTATTGAAAAATAAATATTCAGGTTAATTTTGAAACAACCTATTTCATACACTCTTTGCATTTCTGTAAAGTAGCTGGCTAAAGCAATACAACTATATTTTACATATCAAGAATATGAAAATAGACTAAAAACACAGTGATTAAACATGTATCACAGATTTTAAGAGCTCTGGACTGCTGGTCCACCAGAGGAATGAATGTGCCAAATTCTCAATGCGCATTAAGAGCCAAATAGAGGCCTGAAGCAGAGTTATGGAAACTGCATGTGATTGAGGTGAGATGGACAGAGCATACTCTCACTTACATGATTATATCAGTAAACAATTTGTTAGTTTCTTTCATAAACAGATAAAATACCTAGCCTCCCTAATAAAGGCTAAGAGTGCGTGGAAATCCATTTAAAAGCAGGAGGAAGGCTACTGAGTTCTATGGCTATAACTGAGGATCTAATGCTTTGTAACAGTGGTTTATGATCTCTAGAAACAAGTTCAAGAAGCCAGGTGTGCAATCCTGTATTTATCATCAGGCACTCCATGTCTTTGAAGGCAAGAGGGGTAGAAAGAGTGCTCTTTACCCAGGTGGTTTGATAAGAGGCCTCCTCTGTTTTTTAACACAGACTCTTAAACCTCCACCAGGAAAATTACTGTAGGGCCACTGCATTTGCTTCCCATTTAGAGGAAAATCTAGCTCGAGTTTAAAAAAAAAAAAAGCATTTTTATCAGCTATCCAGTAACAAAGCACATATTACATTTGCCTAATACTGCTTTTCCTTACACACAGTTGCTGGATTTGCCATGAGGCTATAGAAGAGAAGTATTAATGAATAAATTTACATTCAGACTGTGGATCGCACACTGAAAGAGTCTGATGATCCCCTGAAGCTTTCTCCTGCAATACATGCAAGGGTTCTGGGCAGTCCAGTTCAAAAGCAACTCATGTGACCTAGCCACCATCATTCTTCTTCAGAAAACCACACAGCTGGGAAATGGTTCCTAGGTAAATGATAAACAGAAGATATCTAAAATTAAGTTGTAGGTCCCTATGTTCCCATTCAGAATAAACAATTCCTTTCTCCCTTTCATAAAAGTGGAGTTGTTTGTGTTGAAAATTATAGGCTCCATTTACAGTGCTCCCTGCAGAGTGCACTACTTTGAGGTTTGATTTCAAAAGCCAGGCATTGTGTGGACCCATTCACCACTGGCAAGAAGTCAATTACAACGTACTGCATCACTCTTCGAGGAGCTTGCAAGAGAGTGAAGTAAATGCAGAAAAAACCCGGAGTGATCTGATAACTCTTTGGTTAATTATTCAGGCACTAGTATGTCTGGCTTCAAATGCACTATTACTGACAAATTGGGTAAACAAAAACAGGTAGGGAGCAAAACATCTTTTTGGTGAACTAAGGTAGCAGAAAGTCAGCACACATGGAGAGTGGTGAACTGTGCGAGAGAAATGTTGGAAGAGGTGCAGAAGAAAGGGCATTTACCAGATTTCAAACACATAAATAGGATTGATTTTTATATCTATCCTCAATCTTGAAAATAAAAGGGTCAAAAGGCTCAATATAGGTCTAGTACAGTGGACCAGCTCTGCTTGTTTTTCAGATACAAGGTACCTGAATGAATAGAGAAGGGACACCAGGAAATTCAGAAGACCCTTTTAACTCTTCTCAGAGCAAATGGCTTTCATGTGTGCTTGAACGAAATAATGAGGGAGAGGGAATAAAGCAGCTGATAAACCAGTCTCATGGGGCTCCTCTACTTATGCAGAGAATCGGCTCCACCATGCTGAAAATCCAGCGTGTTGGAGCAGACTCGATTAATGGAGTCTGTGGAAGCATGGAAGTTACTGTGCTCCAGCAGCCTCCAGCATCACGTGCATCAGCATACCTACACTGAAAAATGGCGGTAGGGTGCTTTAAACTAAAGATTGTTGAAAGAACTTTAGTTCAAAGAATGCTGCTGCCATTTTTCAGTGTGGGGGATGCTGATATGTGATGCTCAGGCACTTTTAATTAAGCGCAGCTTGCTAATTAAAGTGCCCCCTCCCCCACTACAGTTCCTGGAGCACTGTAAAAATGCCCACTGATTTTATTAAGCCACACTTTTGAAATGCTAGAATTTTATGAACAACTTCCATTTTGTGAGCACAGATACATGAAGTGAGTCTTTTTACACTAAAAGCAGTTAAGCCATTTACTGATAAAAGTTCAACTGTTATCATCCATCTTCACAAAATGCCTCAACTGAATTATTCTGCTTTCTTCTGTAGTAAGGCAAGGATTTTTTGGGTGATATCTGAATAGTTGGGATAAAGTTAGGACAAGCATTTGAATGCAAAGCATTCTTCCTCAGGTCTAAGGAGGGAAGCCAGCACAGCAACTGTTATGAACAGTGGGTACAGCTTTGAAACTGGAGGGGAGAGAATTTCCCAGAGGCACCAGACAAACAATTAGCAGAAGAAAAGAAGCTTGATTACAGGGAGATTAAAGGAAAAGGAAGGAGGTTCATGATCACCTGTAGTTCGTAGGAGGAATGTCAGGAATCTGGTAGATTATAGCGGGTTCTGAAACCATTATCAGTGTTCAGTTCTTGGTTCCTAGTGTCCCACCAGCTTATTATTTTTTGTCCCCAAGCTCACATTTGAAAGGTGTTTGTGACCCTTGAGCACGAGGATAGTGAGGTCAGAAAGGGAGTGATCTGAAAAACACTTGGAGAACAGCAGCAGCCGAACTATTCCCGAGTATGGGAATGAGACTAGCTACAGCTTCCCTACCACCCACCCCTGAAACCCTTCCCGGAGTGTGGAATCCCAGTCTGGAGTTAGATGCAAGGAGCAGCAGCAGCAATTCAACTCTTCCTGGGGCTGGGAGGAGTCAGGCATCTGGGGAATGTTCCCCACATGTCCCCCAGATTAGGGTGGGGAGAATGACCAACATTGGGGATTACTGCCCCATGGCTCCCTTTTTTCCTAGAGAAAAGGAGTAACAGCTCCCTGTACTTCCCCACCTGGAAGAAATGAATGCCTGTTCATAGCAGGAGAATAAGAACTAACTTTTTGCAAGGACCTTCAAAGTAAGAGGGAGAACATATTATAAATAATCGCTTTTCAAGAGACCAGGGCAGCCACAAGTGCCTTAGTTCAAACAGGAAATTTATTTACTTCAACATCAATTTAAAAAATAAATGGAGGGGAACGCCCTCCTTAATGCCCTCACCAACCCCCCTCCCCTCCAACCAAAATAATGAAACGCCCACATGAAAGTAGGAGCTCATGAAAGCAGGGAAGATCTCCTGTCTGGCAAGGCCAACTATCTGCCTGAGATTAGAACAGCAAACTACTCCCAAAGTGATGAAAAGAAACCTCGCCCACCACAAAATAATGCTTAAATCACTGTAGGTCTTAACTGTAGCCCACTTTGCTGATCATGAGCCATAATCATGTTCCAGTCACCATATCTCTTCACTTACAGTGCACCTTTATGAGAGGTGCTTGGATGTTGCATTCCACTAAGGTCTTGTAGGAAGGAAAAACCTCCTTTCAGGAAGCTTCTAATGTGACCCACTGTGCGACTCCTCAAAGACCTTTTCAGGGGACAATGGCAGAAGATTATATTCCACAGCAAAATTTTTGCCCTTGTCATCACTGAGTATGCCTCAAATTGTTTTGCTAATCAAATAATTTTCCAATGGATTTTAGTATAATTTTATAACTGTTCTCAGTATTGCATTGTGTGCAGATGCTGGGCATGAAAAGTACATGGAATTTCACAGTCTGTAGTACACTTTTAATATTAAAAGGTAAACTATGTACTTTAGATACTCTGCTGCGCAGTTCATCACTGCAGGCCACAGAATATCTGTTATTTATTCTAGGCCATGTAGACACCTGATTCGCATACAAAGCTCCTTTTCACAGAAATGAATACTATACATAGATACTGGTTAGTAATTAGTTCCTTATTGTCTCAAGATTAGCTTAAATATTAGAGAGCAAACAAACACAACAACATTCATTTCAGGGATAAGATAAATTTCAGATTTTGATGTTTTAAAGCTTATGCCAAAGCTGAGTGGGAAGGGAGGCAAGCTGAAAAAGTACTCTAGTTAATCAGTATTTCACTTACTGCATCTTTCTTTTTACTCAATTTATCTAAGCAACCAGATGCGTGCAATGAATAAAAATGTCTACTTTGCAGCATCTGAATGAATGTTAAAAAAAAAAAATACATACTTGAATGCAGTATTTAAATACTGGCAGAGGGAATCCCTCTTTTGAACATATGGTGATCTTGCAGGGCATATATGAAAATTAAGACAGGAAATGATTGGTTTCGTTTTTCTTACTGAAATGAACAATAAATGTTTGAATAAACAAACATAAGGAAGACTCTGTGCTGGGTAGAAGTCAGTCAGTCAGAGTCTGTTTCAGTGTTAACAGAATACACCCAATTATTTCCTTTGGCCACCGAAGTTTGGTAGTGGGCAGTATAAACTCTTCTGTAACAACCTGCCCAAGAGCATCTCAGACCTTGACCTGAAGAGACCTAGAAGTAAGACTGGTCCTCAAGTGTATTCAGTCCCTGGTCTGTTAAATGAACGTGTCAGCAAACAATGTCAATATTTTACATTTTTTACACACACACACCCTATCCCTCAAGAATCAAAAAAATCGCTTATCTGCATTACCTGCATAGCAAATTAGTTCTATTTTATCATTACAACTTTCTGTGGTTTCAGTTGATGATCTGGTGCACAGAGTTCGTTTGTCAGCCTTGCCGCTCGTTTCCCATTCTGCTTCTTTTAAAGATGCTCAGCTCTCATCCCAAACATATACATCAACAAAACGAAAGCCACACTGGGTTTGTCTCAACTAAGACAAAGTATGGGGTTTTAGTGTGTACCCCATGCAAATGTAACAACTGTACCATCAACAAAGGATAATGATACAGACTACTACAATACCACTGTTGCATCTGTATGATTGATTTTGCAGCAACAGAAGCACAGCAAAGTTGTTCCAGCTTTGACACTACTTTATTCAGGGTCAAAATTGGGATGATTTAATAAATTATTATTGCTATAGGATCATGCAGCTGTAACAGTTAGATCATGACAGTGCATGCATACTCCCATGCCACAGTGGTCCTTCCCCTTTGAAGGTGGTAGCTAGAGTATGTTTCTCCATACCCTTATTTAAGATAACATGTTAGATAGCACAAATATAACCAATAGTCTAAAACTACTGTAAGCAAGGCAAATTATCCTTCAGCATATGCCTGCTCAGAGCCATCCAGCTTTTAAGCAGCTGAGAGCCAGATGCCCAGCAGCTGCACCAGTGGGAACCACACCTGCAGGCCACACCAGGGTGAGTCATGAGCTCACTGGGCTGCACATCACAGAGTGCTTTTGCTCTACCACACAACACTGTGCACTCATTTCCTGTATCACTTCACCATGTACCCACATGGGCCCTTCCCTGCCTCACTGCTGCATTGTGCACATGCACACCTGTGCCCCCCAACCTCAACTACAGCACTACACACCACACCACGCAGGTACTCTCTGCCTACTACTGCACAATCCATTCATGTGGCTCCAAACTCACTCTCAATTCCCCCTACCATGATGATTGGAGTGACCCCACCCCCAGGGGAGGGGGCAGGCAACAAAACCCAGAGAGAGGGGGAGCTTAGACACTGTTCTTGCAGCTGGAGCAAGGGGCAATACAAGAGTCAGGCAAGAACCAGGAGGCAAAACTTAACCCTTCATGGGCCAAAGGTGGCCCGGGGATCAGCAGTTGAAAAACCCTTTGCTAGCTGATTGAGTTGAAGTATAGGAAAGAACTCTCTCAGCAAAACCAACTGTAAATCATGATAACTGTGCAGAAGTGCAAAGTGCAGCTCACCCTCCAACTTCAGATTAATGCAATACTTATGATGACCTAATCAAGACTCATTTGGAAATTTTACCTTATGAAATTAGTGCTAGATAAAGCTTGGCTTCTTTTAAGTGCTGGATACCTTCCAGGTGTGGATTCCACTTTTGATGGAAATTCAATGTTTTCATACCTTGAAGAAGAGTCTACATATCTCCATTAATTTGTAAATATCGTAGAACTGAATCTTAAATGCTTCTTTCAGCAAATAAAGAGCACTGTACTTGTTATCCCAAGTGATTGTGTTAAGAGTTGCATTCATGATAATCACCCAAAGCACGAGGATGAAAGTCCTATGTAGCCAGACTTCAAAAGAACTTTTCTGCATGAAAAACAAGTTAAACTGATCCTAACTTTGTCAATATTAAAAAAAATAGGTAGATCTTTAGCTATCAAACAAGGGTTCTATTTATACCATGTTAGTCTTTATACTAGGGATGTAAAAATCACTTAAAAATATTTATTTAACCTTCTCTAATTATAGCAGTTAAATGATTAACCAATAACACAACAGCTTGGACACAACTGCTGCTGGAAGCCACTTTCAGCTCCCAGGACCCTTGGACTGGGAGCAGGGGGAGGAAGCAAGCTCAGACAGACAACATGTGAAGCTCTGCCTTGGGAGGGAGAGAACCTCTGAACCAACTGCTAATTGTTTAACTGGGGGCTTCTCAAAACTGTGGGTCACAACCCCCTGGGGGGTCTGAAGCAACTTAAAAGGGGGCTGCAAACTTACCAAGGGGTATGCACAGCAGCGTGGGGAAGTGGCGTGCAGTGGCGGCACCATGGGAGGGAGAGAACCTCTGAACCAACAGCTAAGCATGTAAGCTCCCCATCCCCCGCTGCCACTGCCATGCAGCACTCAGGGTCGCAGTATCGCAAAATTTGGGAACACCCGGCTTAACTGATGAGTCATTAGCAGGGATCCAGGTTTTCTGTTTACCATGAAAAAAAGGGAGAAAACATTGGATTTGACCTTTTACCAGAGGCAAACACAGATTCCTCATTTTACCAGAGAAACCTGCAGGTATTGCAGCAAGCTCTCTGCAGGCAAGCAGAGTTCCAGCCTGTAAGGGACTGCAAGGGAACAGGAGAAAGGCAATCCGACAGGGGGCACCATGTACATGTGTATGCACATGGCCCCAGGCAGTCTCGGGTATGTGGAAGGGGGGGGAGAGGGAAAGAGGGGGAGGGGATATTAAGGCTCCCATAGGGAGAGAGGGAGGGAGTTGGGCAGGGCTGAGGCTACTGCCCAGCAAGGCAGTGGCCTGGCAGGGAGTGGGATAGGGAGGGGTTGGGGCTAGCTCTGCACTGCTGCATGCACTCTTGCAGTGGGAGCAGGGGCCAGGCTGTGCTCCACTGCAGCAGCTGCTGCCTCCTGCCAGGGGTAAGGGCTGCAGACCTAGGTCCCCTGCCCCATAGCTCTGGCAGCTGGGGGCCTCCTCCAGCATGGCTGTGGGAGTGGGAGCAGGAGCTGTGGGTGGGGGACGAGGGATGCCTTTCATTTTAATCAAAGATTGGGGGGGGTTATCAGCAAATTTGCAATTCTTTAATCAAGGAGAACCTGGATTCCAGGTCATTAGGCTACAGGTACTAGTGAGGGGCAGGAGCTGTCCCTTGCTCCCCTGCCCCCTTTGCTCTTCTCTCCCTCCTTTCTACTTGCTCTGCTGCCTTTTCATTTCTGCTGGGGCACTGGGTGATTTCCCTTACCCCCCTTCTATGACAGAATGCAAGGACCCAGAGTTAAAGGATAACCGGTTATCACTGCACTTACTGGTTAAATGATTAATCGTTTAATCTTTCACATCCCTACTTTATACTATTATGGCATTTGACAAGTCATGAGGGGTGATGCCAGTTCTGTTCTAAGGCTTCTTTGGAGATGGAAATAATTTATGATAAGCTTTAAATAGCACATATCCAGCATTCACATTGTTGCATTATTTTTGTACCCTCCATCTGCCTATTAAAGCTACTTCCAGAACTGTATCTAAATTTTAGGAGTTGATTCATTCAATTAAGTTAATAAAGAAGTAAAAAATAAATTAAATTAAAAGCCCCACATTTTTCAGCCTGCATTTGACAGTAAAAAAAGTCATTCGATGGCATGATTCCTTATTTTCTTAGTAGATAGAGGCCTTGTGACACAACTGATTAAACAATGCTGAGAAGTTACATTGAAGGTTACTGATAAATTGTATAGTTCAGCCATCTAATCAAGTAGGCAAGACAGTAAATAAAGACACGCTTTCCAAAGATAAATTATACCCTAAATTAACACAATTTCTGATCACTACATTTTTAACTCTGCTTGCCGCATGCCTGACTCCAAGTTTTATTCAGTTATGGTTTAAAATTTAAGACCAAATAAAATAAAAATGGGATCTTGCTCTCCCCAGAACTGAAATATAGCAAGCTAATTTTTACACAATTTTATAGATCACAAATGTGAACTGACACATAAGGCCCATGTGGCAAATTCACTTTTCATGCACCTTTGACTACCTCATCTTCTGCCCACTAATCTAACAGTTGCCCTTCTTTGCTTTTAAAAAGCAACCTGCCTAAAGCATTTTTGCCTTCACAGATGACAGGTTTCTCCCCACGCTCCACACAGCAATACTACCCTGGTTCAAAAGAGACAGGATTGCAGACTTACACCAATGACAAACTCTTTTTATAGCCTCCACTCCTCCATACTCTTGCCTAGGCATACGCTTGATGTAATGGTTGCAGGCCTCGGTACACGTGGATTCATCAGGCACCTGGCTAGACCTCTTATGCGTAAACCATGACCCAGAGGATAGACAATTCCCCACATATTTGAAGCAAGAATCCCAGCTTCAAAATGACCCTTTGCTTCTGGCCCTTGAAAGAACCATGATACTCAGTATTAACTCCATGTCATTTTTTTTTTCCCCAATCGAAAATGCTATATTTAGTATTTTTAGAGGCTCCTCCTTGAGGCCTCCAGAATACAAATCTTCACTGGTGATCCAGTTTCTGGAACAAGTGACATCCCTGGTTACTGTAGCTGTATTAGTCTAAAATGAGGATAGTTTTTAGAATCCTTTAGTTATTGTGGGTCTAAATAGCTCTTCAAAGAAAAAAAATTCATGGGAGGGGCTCAAAATAATCAACAGCAAATTTTCCCCTACAACTGTCAACCCAGGCAGGTTGATCAGGATACTCCCTAAATCCTACCGCCTCTTGCATCCACACAATGACTGAAGTCACTCACCAAAAGCAATGCAACATATCCTCAATAAGGGAAGATAGTCATTCAAGCTTGAGTTTTTTTTAAAGCCTATGGACATTATGCTAATTTACAGCCACTGAGATTCTACTTGTATCAAAGTAGCCTGAGACCACAGAGAATCATGCCTACTATTGTACTTTTAAATCTCCGTCTTGGGTAGAATGTCCAGAGCTACAAATGACTGAGTCTCTCTTTTAAGCCTTGGTGGGATGCAAGAGATCAGACAGCTGTTAGGTATCCCCTGCACCCCTTAAATATTAGCTCTTTGAGACTGTTCAGACACTTGAAATACAGGAAGCCCTAGGAAAGCTGATCAGTACAAAGTAGTAAAGGAGAAAAATCAAAGGTCTCTGGCTACCACCATCCCATGTACATACATTAAAATATTATTATTTGGTCAATTCAGAGCTACACATCCTTGCACAACTTTCACATGATTCTCATCACCTAAAACTTTAAAATTAAAGTTAGCCCTTCTAGTTCCTTTTCTATCTTTTAACAAAAATATGGAAATCCATGTACAGCTAGCAATTAAAAATCAATCAAGAATACCAGCCTGAATAATTTAGCCTTCTTGCCTGAATTATGGATTCTGTGACATCAAGGTAAGTTAAAAATTCAAAAATCTGTCCTTCCTCATTAGCAAAAGCAGTTAATTACATAACATTAAAAGGCTCTCTTTAGGAAAGTTAATTCTTTCATGAGAATCTTTACATATGCAGTAGGCTCTTTCCAAAAATACCTTTCATACAGCAAGAGAAATAGGGAGGGGGGAAATGAGTATTCAGAAACCAGGAGACATCCAACGAACACACAGCTTTGCTCAAATCTTTTCCAAACCTATAAAAACAAAGCTGACAAGGAAGCAGCAAGGCATACTCCTCCAAGTATAGATTCTCAAATCCGTTGTTCAAGTAGTCTTACACAAGGGCACCTTTGACTGTTATTGATTGTAACTGCAGCTTAAGTTTACAGAGGTAAGTGGTTTTGTTCTCTCTCATAACTGATGGAATTGTTTGGTGATTTACAACAGGTTTGCATGAACCTGTTTTTTCTGTTTTGTACATCTTGACGTACAAAAAATCTAATTATCTCCAACTATATCTAATTATTTCATATATTCCTCTCTAACTCCTACAGAAGAAAGAATCATATTTAGCAATCTAAAAACTGAATGAAAGTTACTTGTCATAATTTATTACGGGTTACTGAAATGTCTTAGTTCATGCAAACATTTGTAAGAAGACATTTAGATTCTATACATCTCTTCCACAGCAATTCAAACCTTCAAGTGAAACCTTCAAACCTCGAAGTAAAAACCTCCTTGAGACGTCAGCAGCAACAGTGTGCTGCCTCTGTGAGACCACTCGCATCAATTTCCCTGAAGAATGCTTTTGCAGAACAGGGCCAGGGAGACAGAAAGGGTTTTAACATGGTGCCTTTTCTGAATTACCTGTTCCCCTTATATTTCCAACTGAGCTAACATGTTATTATCACTCTGAATTTACTTTCAGACTCAAGTGGTTTCCACATGGCAGATTTGCTACCATCTGAACAACTGAGTTATTTTGATATCCTAGATGAGAGGTTCCCAAACTGTGGGAGTATGCAAGACATCTCTGAGGGTTATGCGGGAGAAATTGTGTAATGGCAGATTTAATTTTCATTATAATAACAATTGGCATTTAAGGGGTTAAAAATAAAATGTATGCTGGTAAGGGTATGAGGGCAGCTGGTAAATCTGGAAGGAGGCATGCAATAAGAAAAAAAGTTTGGGAACCTCTATCCTAGATGATAATTCCAAAATGATCATTAACACTGTCCTGTTTCAGGAAACAAGAAAGATGATACCCAGAGATAGGTAGGTTCTGTTTCAACAGAATTACGTTTGCTTCCAGTCCAGGGAGGAGGTGGGGTGTGGGAATTTGTTTGTGGTCCAGATCCAGGGATTAGTAGTCTTTCAGACAAAGTGGATCGGGGCTTGAATAGATAAATTTGATGACCAAAGTACTGAACAAATTACCCATGGCCACTCTCACAAACCAAGGTAGGATTCTTCCCCCAAATATCTTTTGTCATTTGTGACGACCATTCAAGTTTGTGATGCTGTATTCATCCAATGAAGTGGCAGCAACATACTGCTCTGAATAGCTTCATAATATGCATCTTGGTAATTCGTTTCCGGACTAGAGGAGGGAGGGGGTCCTTTTTAGGCATCCTTTCCCAGTTCAGCAACAAAGGTAGCTAATTATCATTCTCGCTACAATAACACAATATAACAGTGTTTTTTGTGCTAAAAATGTTTAAGTAATTGTATGCTGCCTCTGCATCCTTTACTCTTGTCCCAAAATGAGTGACTGCCCAAAGGGCGCCACAATAAATGTACCTTTTTAGAGTCTAACAGAATGACAGTGGTTGCACCCAACATGCTGCTTCATATTTGGAGATAAAATACCAGCATCCTGCCTTTTTCATCCTTTTGCCTCCTGACCATGATGGTATTAATGTCTATACACCTGTCTAGTTTCTTCAAATACATTTGGCTATCCTTGCAATAAAGTGATCTTTTACTGTAATCACCAACTAAATTCACTCAATTTGATTCTAGTACATGAAGGTAACCTGGGTTCACACCAGTCAAAAATACTTGCTGTCTACAGTTCATGGCCACTTTTAAGAATGTGAATCAAGTTGAATAGTGCCAAAACACACAAGGCTTCAATCCCTTTATTCTTCCATAATTTCTAATGTTAAAACACTTTACACATTCAAAAAGGGGGGGGGGGAAGGGGTCTGTCAGAAGCCCATATTACCATTGCAATGCTTGATACCACAGACCTTCAAAAAGGCTCGGGGCAAGTGAATTCAGCTTATCACTCAAGTTGTTAGCATGTCTTAATAAGGTTGTTATCTCAACAAATTTCTCTCAGATTAGCTCATATAGCATACACATGTACACATCTAGCAAACAGACAGTTGCCTGGATACAACTGGTCATGTAGAGCCAGAAGCTGCTAGCAAAGCATACCAAGTACATAAATGGGTGTACTAAGTTTACAAATGGCTGAGATCCAGACCAAGCATCTCACCTCTGCTAGTGCAATCACTACAAAAATGCATCTATTGCTTACTTCTATTTCAAATGCCTAATGATGCACAATGGTTCAAAACTTCTGCTTTCCAAAGCAGAACATGCAGGAAAGTTGCAGGGAACCAAATGAAGGAGTGAATAAAAGGTGCATAACCACTGTGCATATTAAACCCCTAGTGCACACTCCCATTTGGGAATGAAATGGTCTTAGACTGCAGCCGCTTCCAAGCTCTAACTTTGTTCTTTAGCTGTTTTTTTTCCTACTGTCTTTAGAGTCTCCACAGACAGGTTCCCAACCATCCATACTCTGCAACCCCCTTTTTGTGAACTGCACGATGAGGGGTTTGTGCAGAAGAGTAAAGAAGCCGTATGCCATCCACCCCTTAACTGAATATTTGTAGAGATAATACTCTTTAGCAACAAATCTTCAAGAGCAGATAAACGTCAAGGAATGCAACTCCTGGCTGACAAGCATGTATTACTATATTCGTTTGGTGCTTTAAAAAAAAAAAAATCAAAAGGAGGCACCATGGTATATATATTTTTAAACAGTCTGAATGGTCCACATACACACATCATTACAACTTAATTACTTCTTAGCAATGAAGAGTTTTAAGTTCTATTTAGGACAGCAGTTCATTTATAAAGATCTTTAGTGGTACAGCCAAATAGGTTAAATACCCACCTTATTTAGAAGCAATGAAGTTTGCTAGACTCTCACAGTAACAATATTCCTAAGAATACCACAAAGTAAAATTTTCTAGAAGATCTTAATTATGTTCAAGTACACAAGTTTTGAGGTCATCATGCAGGAACTTCAAAAGAGCAAAACTATGTGTACAATAAGGCACATTGTAATTCAGCCAGCTAATGGCAGCTAAAAAAAAGCACAGAGATGAGCTGAAGCATTACGTTGGTTTTTTTAGTTGATGGTGAGACAGCTCACTCTTAACAATATAAACTACTTAACACCGACCTGGAAACTGATCATATCCACATAACTTTTTTCTTACAATATTAGAAGAGATCTGATTATATATCTTGCTATGAAATAAAAGCACTTTAAAATACACTGAGCCCAAAATTAGCTTCACTGTTACTACTATCATCTTTAAATGACATGTATGTGCATGCGTGTGTGCATGCACACCCCCCCCCCTGTAGGTTTGTGACCAATGATCTAAACCAGGGTTCGGCAAGGGGGGGGGGGGGGAGGGTGTCCCCCCAGGAGCCGATCAGGGAGCATTCCAGTGGCAGCAGAAGTGCAGACGGTGGAACGGCAGGCAGCATGGCAGCAGTGGAAGTGCCCACTGCCGAGTGCACCCTGAGGCAATCCCAAGTACCTCCAGGGGGGCACATACCCTCAGTTGAAAACCCCTGATCTAAACTGTATAAAACTATATAGGCCAATTAGCCAGAAGACAGGTATTCAGCACTAACTCAAAACCACCTAATATTTGTTCATGTTTATTTAGTACTAGGTTTCCCAAGATTGCTGGCTTCTGGCTCTAATTCTGATTAAAAATAGTTAAAGTGGTGTTATTTTTAGCAGCCATGGAAAAGTTTTTTGGCATTTTTATAGTAAGACCATGCTTTACTGCAACAATATTAGACATCATTTGCAATGTTAATTCTCATTATGGGTGAATCATGACCAATTAATGCACTTAAAGATATTTTAGTTCAATTAGCCCACATCTGAAAACAAACCTATTAGAAATTAAAAAAAAGGAAAAGTATGTTGGCTTCATTTTGAAGCTTCCTGGAAGGTTAAAAATAAAATGACAACAGTTTTTAGAAGTATTACTACAAAGTAATCTTCTAGTTCATGGTCAACCATCAGTTAATGCAAATAAATGCTGGTCTCAGTGCAGACACAACCCAGCAATGGGAGTTACAGAAATAACAATTATAGGGTAGATGATATACTTAACAGAATGGATACAAATATAACCATTAACTTGACACACATGCTCCAGTCCAACTGGACTTTAGCACATGTACGCACGCACATGAGAGTTTCCCCTTAGTTCTGGCTGCTGTGCTTTAGTGAAGCATAAATTAAAAAAAAGGCTAAAGGGAATTGGAATAGGGCTAACAAAATCACCATTTTACTCATCAGGTAACAAATTGGCAAAAATTTCTTATTAAATGTGCTTGTGGTAATGGCCACTGACCAACAATACTGTCAATGAAAATGAACTTGATGAAGGTGGCTAGAGAGAAGACAGGCACCTACTTCTGCTGTGAAGGTTTCCTGGTCGGCAAGGTCTCCTTGAAGGTTCTAAATAACACTAATCCCTTGCCGATACCTCAAGGTGAGTTTACACATTAGCATTAGCAAATACTAATTTTAAGGAATGTTAGCCTGTGTTAAGGTAAATAAGCACTAGTGACCAGTCACACACTTGGTGTTAATACTCATTCTAATTCACACTACACTGACCACAGCTAGAAGGTTGGCAAGCAGGGGTGTGGCTAGGGCCTGCAAGTCTGCTCCATGCCTGGCCCCCCTTGCTGGCTCTAGCCACAGTATAGGCAGGGGAGGATGGTGAGGGGGTGCCCTCCAGCCCCTAAATTGTCCTGCTGCCCTCCAGATCTCCCCTCCATCTCCCAATCACTGCCCAGCCACCCCAATCACCCCAAAAGCAGCAGCCATGACAACAGTATGTGGGGGGAAAAAAGGGTTAATAAGCCTTAATGCATGTTCCCAGGGCTCTCTTCAGGCATACTGCCCCTCTGTATCTAGATCCAAGCCTCACTGGGCTCCACAGCTACCCGGCAGCTCCTTGTCCCCTCGCCCCCTCCCACCTGCCCCTCCTTCAGTTGCAGAGCCCAGTGGGGGCTGGATCTGGTTGCACAGGGGCAGTGTGGTCTGCAGGGTCCCCAGGAGCAGACAGGAAGGGAGAATTCCCCACCAGAATATCTGCCATTCTTGGGCTGTTTGGGTGGCAGGACAATGATCCAGAGATGGAGGAGCAGCAGGTATGACTGGGGTGGCAGGGAAGTGATCCAGGGGTAGAGAGGATGATTTGGGGGTCAGGGAGCAAGTTGGAGGGGGTAGGGGGCAGAGGGAAAAGCAGCCCAGCAGCTTCCCACCAACCTGCTCCCCCACTCCCTGTGCCCCTGCTCCTTGTCCTCTCCCCTCAGCCCCACTGCCCTCCCTCCCCTACTCACCCTACCCCCCACCCACCTGTTGCCCAGCTAGATTACAGCTAGTCTATCTGGGAACAGTGCCTCCATGGGATACTGGAGAACCACAAAATTGGTGGCTTTTATCTCAGGTGAACACTCAGAAGTTAACTTAACTTGAGCTAAGTAGCACAGCTCAAAGATAATCCTTGCACAAAGTGGCATAACTTGAAGAGGCCTAGAGGGCACTTAGCACACATTAACAAGCCTTAATGTATGATCAGCTAGTTTTCAAGTGTTTTTAACATGGTCTAAATGTAAAATGCAATCTCACCCTGAATACCTCCACAATGGAGGGCTAAAATGGTTTAGGCTCAAGGTGCAAACAACAGCTATGCAACTTGTGGGTAGTTACATGTAGCCTTTCAAATGTGTTAAATGCTCTTAAGACAGAAGCATCTGCATGTTAAGCAGGACAAGATGAGCTAAGTACCTGCTGAGGGTCTCAGAAATAAGCTTCAGGCAAGGATTACCTCCTGCTGGTGTTAGGCAACTTGTGTTGTAGGAACTACTCCATGAGGCTAACACTAGCCATTTTTAATCCTCCAGTATCTCAGGTGGCACTGCTCCCAGCCCCCACCTCCCATGTGGCCTAGTTTCCAGGGGGCAGGGAAAGAAGGAGGGAGGGAAGGGGAGAAAGAGCAGGGAAGCAAAGGAGGAAGAGGGGCAGAGAGCAGACAGAGGATGTAGACAAGGCTTGGCAGGGGTAGTGCAGGCTCAATCTGTGTGCTGACTGAATGGGGCCAGATCTTGGCCTGTAGGGGGCAGTGCAGGCCTGATCCAGACATGTGGGCCTCATGGGCCCAGATCCCAGTGGGCGGGCTGCAGTGCAGGCCAGATCTGGTCATGTGGGCCCAATCTCAGCAGGCTACAGAACAAACTGGATCTGGGCAGGTAGGTATTTTTCTCATTTTGAGATGGCAAAACCCCTTGCTGAAAGGAGTACTTCCAGGGGTAAGGGGAGGGACTTCTGGTGGCAAAGGTAGGCAGTTGGGGGTGGGACTTCCAGTCACAAGATGGTGATCGGGGGCAGGGCACCTGTCAAGGGGCAGGGCTACCCATGCGACCCTCGACAGCTTGCCAAAACTCAGTAAGTGGCCCTCTGCCCAAAATAATTGCTCATCCTTGTGTTAAGGCATTCCCCATCCTCGTACCTATTGTAGCTTGCTGCCATGGCAAAATTCCACAGCACACCTGTTCATTTCTGATGGTACATTTTTGTGCTCCCTGGTTGGGAAACACTGCTCTAGAGGCACATCAGAGCTCTGCATGTTAGAGTAGGTATTAACCATTAATCAGGTGTGAGAGCAATTCCAGGCTAAACTTAACACTGCCTATCATTCCTGAGAGTTAGCATGTGCTAACTGTAATATGCAACTCAGCCATGCCCCACCCCCAGCCAGTTCTCTGCTTTCCTGCCCCTGCCCTGCTCCAGCATCATGTGGCTAAGTACCAAGCAAATCTTTGTGGACTGGGAAACCCTTACCAAGATCCAAGTTCAGCCCAAGTTGATTAAATGCTAAAAAGTGAACAGTTTGCAAGTAAGGTCTTTCTCGTCAAGGGCATCAGGCAAGGTAATTGAGCTTTCCAAATTTCTCCAGGGGATGTACATGTAAGACCCTCCCTTTTGGTTGACAAGATAAGAGTGTTGGTAGAGTTTCCTGTGCCTTAACCTAGAGACAGTCCTTTCTGGGGTTAGCTAGCTACTACCGCTGCTTTATCCTGTAATTATCAGCACTTCCTGTCCTGCTGATGGACAAGCTACATAAGACCACCCAAACAGTGCAGTGGTCACCAGTATGTGCCGAGGCCTTCTGAGAGAGAAAGTGAATTTTATGTCCCGCTCCAGCATTATGCACGCAGTTCAGAGACTCCTTTAAGGACAGGGAACATCCAAGCCTGAATTTAAGCTGGAAAGTCCTCCCTCAAGAACAAAAATATTCCGTGAATGAAAAGGAGTGTCTTCTGATAAGATGGGCAGTCGAGACCCTCCTCTACTCTTCATGGCCCTTTTACTCTAATCACAGACCACACTATTGCAAATAAGCACAAGTAACTTTATATTCCAGTTTCACATTGAAACCAATGTAAACAGTTGTATCATGATTCAAAATGTAACAGTTCCTTGAGTTATTTTTGCACTGCACATTCTCAGACATCCTACAGTCTATGTAATATGTTCATTCTGCATGACAGTTATACTAAAAGGTATCTGTTCATTGTAAGAGTAAGGTTTCTACTACCCCTCTTAAACAGAAAGACATTACTTATGCTATCCTGCTTATTCATTAAACACTCATCCACAAAGTCTCAGATGAGGATTCAAATCTGCCATTCTTAAAATATGCCAGTTATGGGGAGAGGGGGGAGGAGAAAATTTTGTTATTTTCAGAATTATCTTAAAATAAAACTATTTTAGGACAAAATAGTGGTTACTGAAGTAAATTTATTTATCAAATCTGTTTTACATGAAACACTTAGCAAATACAAAAGAAAGAGTCAGATAAAGAATTCAAAAAGCACTTAAAGGAGAACAGGTCCCACTGCATTGTACTACACATGGAATACAAGAAAAAAAAAAAATCACAAAAAAGAAAATAAGCTGCTTTAAAAGCATCATTCCTTTGGGGAATTTTGTCTTCATAAGTTTTAAAACTAAAAAAAAGAAAAAAATACAAATAGCCAGGTTCTTCCATGACAGCCAACCACTTCCCACAGTAACTAACTTAAGGCTTATGGCTGGGTAGGAAAACTGCATTCCTATCCTGTGAAACAAACTGAATTTTTTTTGTGTTCTACCTTGGGAGCAAACAAGACCAATGAGACCGTTTTCTCTCGTTCTCAAATATTCCCATTGTTATGGCACTCATTTAGCACTTGGGAAACTCAAGTACACATCTCCTCACTCCAATGAACGGTCACAGTACAAGATACATTTTAATGCAGCCAAACGTAAGTTAATACCCCTGGGAACAAAGAATGCAGACTATACCTACAAGACAGTAGACACCATTTTGGAAAGCAGTGACTCAGAAAAGAGTTTAGAAAACAAGATAAATGCTTCAATACGAGCTCTCAATACACTGTTGTGGCTAAAAGGGCAAGTGAGATCATTGGAGGGCCTCCAAGAAGTAGAAGCAGGGAAGGGACCTAATCGTCAGCCACAGTATTGCTAAGACTGGTATAAAAAGACCATTCTGGTGTCCACAGTTCAAGGCCATGAAAATACTGGAGATGATCCATGGGCTGAGAAGCAAGCCTTACAATGTGAGACCAAGAAATGCAGTCTATTCAGTATACAGAAGGCTGAGAGGCAAGTTGTGTCTGGGAGAAAAGGAAGATTGAGGGAAGGGACTCTTTAAATCTTGCAGATAAAAAAGCATAAGAACCAATGGCTGAAACCTGAAGATAGACAACCTTAACTTTGAAATATGACAATGCTTAACAGTAAGGATACTCAGACACTGGAACAGCTTAGGAGGAGAGCTCAAAGACTTAATATGTGGAATCCCTAAGAAGTGATATTTTTCTAAACACATTTTAATCTAGTTTTTTGGGGGGGGAATCTTTCAGGCTATGCGTACAAGTAGTCAGACTAAATCAACATAATGGTCCTTGCTGGAGCTAAGGTCTATGAATACTTAATTTACTGAAAGTGGAAAAGGGAGAGTTGTTATTAAATACGTGAATTTTATCTTGGCAGTCTCCCCCTCCCCGCCGTTTCATTTTTCAGATGAACATGAAAGGGTTTCACTGCTGGTTAGTTAGTATAGAATTTTTTTTTCCAACCAGAAAGAACCCAAAGCTCTGAAATGCAGGAGCTGTTGAATTAAGGTTTGTTTTTTTTAATGGACCATAAAAAAAATGCTGCTTATTTATTTTGCAATTTAAATTACTATGTTACAAGTACAAGAGTGAGGACTTGTTAAACAGGACCAGTTTATCCTTTGTGTACTCATTTAAGCAGAGCTTCTCAAAGTTGTGGACGTGGCATAAATTAACATGCAGGAGATTTGAGGGCTTAAGAGATTTCTCCATTTTACAGACTTGATAATTACTGCACTTCATTCTTTAGTACATGACATTTCCCTTTATTTAGTAGGTTTATCTTTCTTAAGAAGCAACCTTCCAAAAAAACCATTGGTAAACAAAGCACTTTACTAGGCTGAACCGCACTCAACAAGCTCCGAGAAGGACCAATTTGCAAATATCAAAACACTAAAAATTATGGAATTTACAAACTTAAGTTACCTAAAGAACTCTGTCAGCTTTAATAACCAATTCACACATTTGCACTATCAAACTGTAAAATAAAAAAATCATGGTGTTTGCGTGCTGGTCAAATATTTTTGCTATCTGTCTCTGTGAGAAGACGTGCACAGTCTTGTAGTTAGAGCATTTTAAAGCAACGGTTCTAAACTGGGGTGCTACAACACACTGCAGTGTTGAGACACTTTTCAAAGTAATGCAAAAAAGCTGGCATTCACTCCTATTGCTTAGTGTTCTGTGCCTGCCCCAGCATCCCACCGGCAAGCAAAGCCCTCAGCTGCTCTCCTGGAGACTCACGTTCCCACTTCTACCTGCTAGCAGCCTCTGCACCAGCCAGCCCATGCTCTAGAACAGTGGTTCCCAAACTCTGACAGATTGCGTACCATCAATTTAAAATGATAGCCTTAAAAATACCAACAGCAAATTTCTGTCATATAAAGTAATTATAATAAATGTGTTAATACGTACCACTGACAGACTGTCTGCGTACCAATGGTGATACCCGTGCCACAGATCTGGAACCGCTGCTCTAAAGTGCTCACTGCTGCAGGTGGGTGAGCAACATGGGGCCATGCTTTTCAGTCCAGCTCATCCCCCTGCTCCCAAAACTAGTGGCTCCAGTGGCTGGTGCTCAAGTCCCTAGAAGGGCAGCTGTGGCAGCAGAGATTGTGCTTGTTCCCTTGGGTACAGGAGGGAATTCTTAAATAATGGGAAAGCAAATATTTATTAATGCTAAATATTCTTTTCATGGTTCTCAGTTTGCTCTCCTTGATTTAGAGGACTGAATTTACTGCAGTGGTGAGTACTACATTTTCTTTTCTCTTCTCAAGGATTTAAGTTTATTTAAATTTTTTTTTAACTGAATACCTTTCTTACAAACCAAAATAAGTGTTGTGCTCTTTTAACTATAGCTCTTCCATTAGTGAAGCTCCTATGATACTTCTTCTTGACACCGTTTATTAGGTCCTGTTACTTGTAAAATAATCATTGTTTTAGATATTTTTGGTAAAGGCCTTTAGATTCTATTTGGCATAGAAACATTTAAAATATGTATTTTAAACAATGTTTAGATACTGCCTAAAGGAGTGTTAACAGTATGTGTGTGTGCATATACGTGTGCATGTGGCAGGGGAGAGAAGAATTTATCCTAACTTTTATCTTCATAACCTTAGCAATTCAATAAAAATAATTTAAAATAGAAGAATTTCAGGATATGCAGGAACACTGTTATAAAATTCCAGAACTGCATTATCAACTTTGCTACTAGCTTTCTCTGTTTCTAGAGAGGTGGTCTCCACCTTTGATAATGGTTCTGTTCCAGACACGTTGTCTTTGTGCCTGTAGAGTAGTGAACCTTAACTTCTGCTACCCCAAGGATAATACCAACTTTTGTTGGTCCCAGGGTAACAGCACCAACATCTGAACATCTTGCAGGCAACATACTGTCTATGAGCCTGGCTCAATTTTGTTTGAGGACATGCATTTGCAACAGTGGCTGTTCTTTACTTCAGAGTGGTCTGTGAGAAAAGAATGGCCCACTGTCCCCTCCAATTCCATACCATCATGCCTCACTGCCTCCTTTAGAGTAGTAATCACTCCTCCTACAGCTGACCTGACTACTCTGTACTGCAGACACCAATAATCACAGAGCAATTCCATTCTGTGTTCTAACAGTACATACAGAAAAAGGTTGGTGAAATTAGTAGAAAGGAAAACTAATCAAGGTCACCATTCCTCTGTATTGCTGGTATTAAGAAATGTATCTTTTAAAATTATTTGCTCTGTAAAAAACAGTTTCATTCACGTCACCATCCCCCCCCACCCAGTCCAAAAGCAGTAAAGCAAACAGCATTTGTGGATTTATCATGAAGCCTCCCCCCCATAAAATACATTGTCTTGAATTTTCAAATACTCTTGCTTTTACTTCAACTGCCTTCAAGATTGTTAAATGTAACTAATTTTAGTCCCTCTATTTCTACAGAATTGTTGTAGATTTTATTACTTTTCCTTTAGAATTGATTGATTTTTTTTTCTCTAAACACTTTGTCAGTCTCTTTGTTTCTCTCCTCCATATGGCCCATAGTTGTAAAAGTAAATAAATAAAATATTTAATATGGGAAACTGTGTAACTGCAAAAATCCTAATATCATTCTAATTTTTTTTGTCTTAAATGCTTGGTCATATGCAAATGGAAAGTTTAATCATATTCAAAGTTGTTTGTTTATTAACATAAGGCTCAGACCAGCTCCTTTTATGCATTCAAGGTCACAACTAAATCTCTGAGGAAACTCCTCTGCAAGTACGTGCAATGACATCCTCAGAAGCAACGAACAAGAAACTGCTGAGATACGTGAATATCTTTGAAACTTTGCTTGCCAGCTGTTATATGCCTTCCCTCATCTGCTAATTCTGAAAGTAATTCACAAGATACAGCAGGACAATGCAATCGCCATTCAGTCTGATACAGATGTCAAGGGATCAGTGCTCTGTCCTTCAGAAAGGCTTCTAGCATATTAAAACAACCCAACTGTTCTCGTTCCTTGACACCATTCAGGAACTTCAAGACTCCAGGTGTTTGGGATTATAAAGAAAATATTTAGTCTACTTCTACAAGAAAAGTCACGTCACACATTCAATATATATTTATATTGAATATAAAACTCAAAGAATTAGTTGTTTGAAAAATGTAAATTTCAAGTCTTTAAAGTGCTACTCAAAGGCCTTAATTTAATGTTAGTTAAAGCTTTAGAGATGTTGAAGGAAGGCTCAAAATATGTTTTGTTAAACAACTAACAGCTCTTCTTAAAGCTGTAAAATTTAACTTTTTATAGCACATGATCCATTTCACAGTACTGTTTTAAACTAAGGGTGGCCAATTTGAGGCATAGGTGCCATGTGGCAGATCAGGGAGGGGGGGACAGGCAAAGGGGCAGATAGGGCAGGGAGCAGAAAACTGAGCACAGGCAGCAGGGGTCACAAGGCAGGAAGCAGAAAACTGAGCAGCAGATCAAGTAAGGGAAAGGAATCAGAATAGACCTTCAGGAAAGGGCAGGGCTATTTTGTGGCATGCCTGCCAAAGTTTGTCTCCTTACTGTTTCAGACTAAGTATTAATACTCACAGCTAAAACACACAATTCTAAAAATGTTGGTTCCTGACACCTTACTTCCATGACAGTTTTGTGTTGTTCCGATTACTCAGGTTTTGCATTTGGTTTCCTTTTTCGGGGTGGGGGGGGGAGAGGGAGAGGGAAGAAGAGGGCTGGTCCTAAATGCATTTTATTGAATTATGAAGGAGATTTTTATAAATGATATGCTATTTAAAGTGAATTCACAGACTACTGCAAGGTAAATGCATCTCAAACCCAAGACCTGTGTTCATGCAACCAGTGCCAGTATCACATACAAAGCAATTACAGGCCTTTGCACACTGCTTTGTCAATGTGCCTTCATTCTGTCAAAGACTATCCTGAGCAACACGAGAATAATTCTCCAGGCCCATCTAAATGGCTGGCTTCTCTGCTGCAACCACCAACAGGGATGCCAATTAGTTGAGAAAATAATGGTGTTTACAATTTTGTAAGCAGCTTTTTGCACATTTTTCAGGGGGTAGAGAAGGGGAAACATTTCACTCCTACAGAAATGTCTAATAGTATTAAAATTTTAGCTTAATCTTTTAATAGTCATAAAAAAATAAAATCACATATTATATTTAAAAATTGAGCTGGGATTTCTTCTGATATGATCAAGGACCAGTTTTCAAAGGTGTTTAGGTGCCTTAAGATGCAAACATGCCCAAAATGTTTTGTTGGGTTTTTTTAAGGATATAAAAGCAGGTTAATGTAATTGAACCATATTTTATATCATCATGATAATCTCTTAATTTGGTGTTGCCCATGGTAGTCAAGATTAAGGCTGGATTGTATTTAAAAGCAAAAGCCAAAACAAAATGAAAGAGAGAAACAACCTTTTTTTTTTTTTTTAATCTCTCTACATACCCAGCTGTGTGCTTCCTAGCTCTTGCAGGAGCTAGGAAACACTGATCTCCCAAAGATGCCATTGAACAGCAAGTCACAGTTTTCCCCTCATATAAAAAAACCAAACAAACAGAAGATTAAGTACCAGAACCCCGTGTCTTTATAAAGGGCTCTCCCATGCACAACAGGTCTCCCTTCTCTCCTATGTACGAGCCGCAATGACATCCCTGTTCCATCACAGCTGTAATCTTTGGAGAAAACACACCCTGGAAAGGCTCCACAGCATCATAGTTTCTCAGGAGTGGACGAACTGCTTTGGACTGCATCAACTCCTAATCAGAGGTGGGCAAAGTTTTGCTTGATAAATAATTCACTGAAAAGTTCTGAAGGTATTCACAAATCTGCATCAAAATCACCAAGTCATTTCAGTTGGAAAAGTAGTTAAAAAAATCCAGGATAGATTCACATAACCAGCAGCTAAAGAACCAGAGGAACATCTTTTTGTCAACTGGCACAAGGCCACAGTACTCATAAGATGTAGGTGCAATCCCTCCTCCTCAAGGGGATTGTGGATGCAAAACCTCACCTCTCAGAGAAAACCTTAACTACCACACTGTGGAATATTCTAGGAGGCAGGCCCTCCATCTCTCCTATTGACATTGTCCCATTTTGAGTAAATTAACAAACACTCACCAACACAGGCACTGGACCTTAGACATGATACAGGAGTTCAAATCCATGTCCTGACATCAAAGGTATCCCACATTTCAGAGGATACCACTAATGGCCTGGATGTCCAGGAATTCATTAGGAGGCAAGTCTCTCTGTCTTTCTTCCTGACAGTGTTTCACTTCTGTGCAAAATACTTACACTTTGAAAACCAAAGAAAAGAGCGAGAATGACTTGGTAACCCTGATAGTGACAGTAGTCATGCAAGAGGTAGAACAGCAAGGTTCCAGTCCCCATATTACTGAATGGATAGTATTAACTGATGTGAAAAGGGAAGAGTCAACAGGAGAGGCGGAAAGCATCCCCATCATGTGGCTAAATACCCTATGGCCAGATCATTGGGACACTCTTAAACAGGGGAGACATAGGTTCCAATCCCCTCAGGCAGAGGAGGGAACATAATTGAGATCTCGCACATTTTAGGCCAGTGTTTTAACTGCTGGGCTACTGGATAAAAGAAATACAACAGCTCTTCTGTGGATCAAGCAATTCACTTCCTTTAACATCAAATGAGATGTTTAATTTGGAAGAAAGATAAACTAAAAAAAATAAATCAATAAATATTTTTTTTCCATCTTAAACTGAACATTTTCTTTCTTTTTTTTGGTTTGGTAGGTATCCTTAATCCCCCTTAAAACAGTTATTTATAGAGCTTATTCATATAGTGTATTCCCAATGTAGTTACCTGATGGACGCACCTGGATGACCCTACCTGACCTATTATGCCCCCTTACTGAGCCATGAATACTCAACCCTGTCAAGAGACATCCAGAGAATCCAGCGGTGCATACAGATGGGTCATCACTCCCTCCCCCCCCCCCCAGGCCCCAGCACAAGCAGGAAATAGTCTTCTGTGCCCTTGTGGACCAATCATTTTCACCACAAAAAAGTATTTACAGTCCCAGCTTTGAATGAAAACAAGGGTTGAGAGAAAGTGCCAAGCAAACATCACTGGATAGATGAGTGGGGGAAAAGGATTCCTGGTTTTAGCCAGGCAGTGTAGTTGTGTTTGAATTATCTGAAAGTAATTTGGGACACTTGGCATTGAAATCTACACACTGTTTCAGAGTTAGTACAAACCACTTCAAATGAATTCCTTTAGTATATCTGTTAAGATTTCCTTCTCTACTATACATATTTGATTCAGCTGCTATCAGCTCTTCAGTACAGAACTGTAAACCTGTAAAAACCATTAAAAATCCATAAAATGGGATTCAAATGGGAAATATGGGTTACATTTCCCTCTTTATATATGGATTTGGCTATTCAAATCCTATTAACATTTACAGCAATTACAATACCACATCCCTCTGCATGGTCAAAAACAATTAAAGTCAAAGGATAATTTCCTAAATATGTTGACAAGAAAATATCAAGAGAACAATTTATTTTTCACCAACATTTGAAGAACATTTTGTATTAAAAAAAGAAGTGTATCAAATGTTTGCCTGTGAGGAGAAATGGTAAAGAAGAGAGAGGAAGAATTTTGTTGAACCTGTTTTTGTATAGCTCTGTTAGATGAGAATGGAACACTACAGATAATTCTTACAAGGCTCACTGTCAAATTGGGAGTCCTCCTTTGACTGTGCATAGCAGCAAGGTAAATATCTTCAAATTTTAAGACAGCATGCATCAGTTTGAGAACATCCAAACTTATAAACTCAGTCTTATTTGCCCCATGAGCCTGCAAATGCAAAAATTATATGGAGCTTATTTTAAGAGGGGGGCACAGACAGTCTTCAAAATAAAAGTCATGGTTCAAACCATGCCATACAAAGTCTGCAATAATGATTTTACTTTGTACTTACACAGATAAAACAAGTGAAGAACTTCCCATTCACAGTAACAAATACAAAACACTGAACCTATATAGTTAAACTAATCTCATTATATGCACATACTATACAAGGGTCAGCATGGAAATCCACAGCATATGTATAATGTAGTAGGGAAAGTGATTTTTTTTGCAATTTGAATTCAGCTTTTCTAATAAACAGATTGTTAGTATGATATGCATATGAGGAGTGCAATTTTTCTCTCCCTTACATAGTGGTAAAAGAACAGAATGTGTGTATCACAGTTAAAAAATATGGGACCAGAAGTTTCTAGAATGCTGTTCTGTATACATACATTTCTATTTAGTCAATGATTTCTCTTATTCTCTCATACGTTCCACATACACTGCACTAGCTTTAAAATAACCATTGTAGTGCAGAATGTCTGTTACCAACAGTATATACAACTACTATGCCTCTGAATCTTCAAATTGGTAGCCAAATTATTTAAAAAGAATAGCTTTGTACACACACACACACACACACACACACACACACACACACACACACACACACCCCCAGTATTTTAATCTTCTGGCCTTCACTGGTCAGATTATGAAGTCTAATACCCATATTGGTGATTGCGATGTCCATGTAAAGCTGGTACACCCAAATATTAAGTTTTGTTCTGGCATCCCAAAGGTATGGATGTTTTTTTTCTCTTTGCTAAAGATGTCCTTGTAAGCCCTACCCATGATAGAGAATTAATTTGGTTTTAGAAATGTAGCGAAAGCAATTGATCTTGGGGAAAACAACAACAAAAAGAAAAACAAAAACAAACGACAGCAATACCTGAAAATATGGAATAGACCTAGCTCTGGGAATTTTATTTATTTATTTATAGTTGTTGAAAATCCACTCAATAGTTTCTGTTTCTGGATTGACTTTCTTCACTTTCCTTGACCAAACAGCAAATTTCCAAATTATTTCTCCACTCCAACTATCCAATTTAAAAAAATCAGTTCATTTTCAAAACTTTTAGCTCCCGGATTTGTAGAAAAGGCTCCAACTTCAAACAGAGTGCTTGCTTAGTGTAGCATAAAGGCAGCTGAAAGGATCATTCTCAAAAAATACCTCAGGGAGGCAAGGGGGGAGGATTGGCACCAGGAAGGGAGAAAAGCCACTTTAAACTAACGGACAGTGCCAGACAATAAAATTTAGTGGAAATTAGTCCATTTCTAACCATCAGAGTAAGGCTCCGAAAGAATAGTTTCAAAAAGAGTCATGTGGGCAAAATACCTAATCAGCTTTAAGATGGAGTTTGATTCAATTTATGAAATGGAGTATGATGTGGTTATCAGCAGAGGCATGAGACTAGACTCTGAATGAAGAGATCCCCCTTCAGATGCAGCAGCACAAACCAAGCCAGGAATTTTTTCATGCAAGCTGAAACCACTAGTATGCACATAGCATACAGACAAGGCCATCTTAAAATTACCTTTCGATGCACAAAAAAAATTAAATATGAAAATACTGTTAACAGTTGTTCTGTGGATTCTTATGCTACAAATTACCATGTAAAATGGTGCATAAATCCTCAGTTGACAGCATATAGTTGAAATAACTTTTTCACTTTCAGCTTTCTGAACTGCAATTATGGGGGACTATCCTGAAGTGTCATGGGCTAAAATACCCTAGCTGCCATAGATTTAATACAGACCTTTGTTCTAAAAGACACATTTCTGCCAGAAGAGATGCACCAACATAACATGTCTCAAGTATACCTGTCCCTGATATTTCACTGGCAACACTGTTAGATTGCATGAATAGACACAGAAAAGACCTTACTGCTAAATGACATTTAATATGGTGTACAGTTAAAGATTCACTCAGCACTGACAGGTTCTCAGCTCCTCTAATGTCTTTATCATTTCATTGTCTGGATTTTGTCCTTCTACTGTGAAGCTAGTATACAAGGCCTGCATTGATTTGCCATATTACAGTACCTGCTTTTCCAAGGCTTAGAGAGAAAGAAGAGCTTTACTACTAACTCAAAATGTCAAACAGATCAGATTCTGAGGAATTAAACTTGCAATAATTACTATAATAGTTACCTTCAAAAATAATGAAAGGAATTACCTCCTTGGAATTGTATGTTCCTATTAATTTTGAAATCCTGCTGGTCAGCTAAATTTCCTAATCTTCTATAATACAAGGAACATACAAAACAAACATTTTGTAATGATCTGTTCTAGGTGAACAAACTGAAAGCTAGCAGAAATCTCTTAGTTCTATATGCAACAGTCCAGCTGGGTGTCACTCCCTAGAGGAATTAGCATATTCACTATTTCAAACCATTAGTCCTTTTTTTTTTCCACTTGATCACCCCATTCCCACTCACTGTGATGGAAGAGGTGAGTACTGACGCTCACAAACAAAGGAAAGCCATTAAGCATAATTTCATAGTTATACCAGGGGTTGTCCAGGGCGGTTTAGAATCAGCTCCTCATGTTGGTTCTTCAGGGCACATAAGAAGCATCCATTTTTCCAATGATATGAAAAATAGTAGGGTGTAGCTTTGCTGGTGTTCAGAAAATTGACTGCTTATTTTCAGTATCAGTTGAACAACAGTTGAATTAGATGGAGATTGGAAACAGAAGTTTCATATAAAGGTCATTCTGCTTACAGGAGACCATTTTAGGAATAATTTTTTCCAAGAGTTGCTTTTAAAGTATCAGTGAACGGGACTACATCAAATAGACCACTGGATCCTCATGTAACATCCTCTCTCCACTCATCAATTCTTTCCCATTTTATTCTTTTTCTAGAGTTTATAATTCAGAAACAATGAACACTTCAATATAATCTCTTATGCAATAAAATCAATACTCTGACCTCTAAATTGTTTTTTATGATTGTCTGAACAACAAAACTGCTTCCCAATTTTGAAGTGTAAATAAAGATATTTACCTTTTTTAATAATACTCTTCATTATAAATAGGGTTTTTTCCCCCCTTGTGACTCAGCGAAAATGCAGCTCCAATTTTGATTATTCAAGATTTCTCTTTGTTACACATCACCAGCAACAAAAACTGCAGGTCAAATTGTGTCCTGAAGAATCACATGTACAATCTAATGGTCTTCAAATGGTTTGCACATGTATAACTGATTGAAATTACAATTTTATTGACGATACACAAAAGGGAAAGAAATTCAACTAAACTCCAATTAAGCCAATTAAATGTGCAGACCTAAAAAGAAAAAGCAGTAAGAAGCTATTGGCACCCAAAGAGACTGATATACAAGATCTGAAATATATACGTTCAATAAGGAACCATTTTTACTTTACAAATACCTGACCTTCGTTACATACGTGGGTAATAAGCATGTTATAAAAAAGCAGGCTAAGAAGAGACCACCTAACATCCAAGAGGGTCAAAATTAAGGTTCTCAAGTTAAATAGTGGCATGCAGAAAAACAGGCCAGTTCCTCAGCTGGTGCAAACCAGCAAAACTACTGATAAATAAGTGGTGTTAAGCTAATGTTCATCAGAGAAGCAAGGATTTGGTTAGGGTGGGAGTCATCTTTTATTGGACCAATTGCATGGATGGAATAAAGTTAGACAAGCTTTCAAATACTGAATGAAGAATATCTTGCATTCGAAAGCTTCTCTACTTTTATTCCAACCACACAGTTGACCCAATAAAAGATATCAACCCCCGCAAAAAATTATTGCCTTTCACATAATTCCTAGACTGTCACAGCTGCAACATCAATCTAACACTACCAATTGATATCAGCTAGGTGTTCCCTCAGCAGTTACTGTATTTTTTCAAAGTGATTGTCTATAGCAAGCAAGGACTTTTTAAGACCAATTCCAAATGTATGTCACAATACAGCAAAAAGTCTTACGAACAAATGCTAGGAGCAAAACACCACGCTTATCTTCTGGCATGGGGGAAGGTTTCTACTATGTGTATACAGTAAGATGCACAGTAGTAGATGCGACAGTGGAAATTCAGTCAGAATGTTTCTTGGCACCAGAGAAGCAAGATTCTGAAACAGTTTCCCCAAAAGAAATAATGCAGGGGGGAAGCCAACCAAACCATCTTAATTCTTTTTTAAAAAATGGAGCTTGATCGACTTATGATGTGGTGCCTGTGCCAGCAGGGGCTGGTCCTCAGGTGACCTGCGAGACCCCTACCAGTCCCTTGCTCTTATGTGTACTTTTCTCTCTCATTAATGCCACTATAATTCCTCCCAAAGGATATTGAATTTATTTATAACCACCTGCTTACCTTGACCACACTAGATACTCTCTAGTTGCAGATCAGCAGCGATTACTTGAAGTGGAAATATAAGACTCCCCTGAGACCACTTCCATTTTCTAGTCTGCTGCATTTTTTAAGCAATTCTCTGTGGGGAAACTTTTTACTGCCAGCCCCCTTCTTCCACAACTAGAGAGATCTAACAATAATTGGTTTCTGTAGGTCACTGTTCTTCTTCATCTTTGTTTTCATGCTTAAAATGACTGTTGGTACTCCTTGGATTTATTAGGTCTACCAAAATATGCTCTAGCCTAATGATTCAAGTGGAGCCATTAGAGGTGTCAGGAGCATGTTATATGTCTTCTGCCCTTCTATTCTGCAAAGATACTAATTTATCTTGGGTCATCTTTTCACAATATTTCCCCATTTTCTCCCTCTCCCCACATTTTCTGGCTTAGAAAGCTTTCTTTTTGGAGACCTGTGACAATATTTCATTTAGCTTCTTTAAAGTAACAGCAACAGTACTTCACTCTGGTGTACAATAAAGTTTTTTTCTTCCTAGAACTCCCATTTACAATCAGTTATGTTCATGATACCACTGTTTAAGACTACAGTTTCTTCCTAAAATTCAGCATGGTGCAAATTTTCAAATAACCGAAACAGACTTCTAGATTCAACATTTAAGAAAGATTGTACCATAGTTATCGAAATCCAAGACTATTCTGAATTTAAGATGATCCCCTCAATAATTAATTCCATACATGGGAAATATATAAATCTGTTATAATTTTCCAAGTATACAATTTATTTATTGGAGGGTTATATTAAATACCTCCCCCCCAGCACAGTAGTAGGGAAAGCAATGGCAGGGAAACAAGTAGCAGCAAAGGGGCAGATGGTAGGGAAATCAAGTGGCCTGACCCCTTCCTCTTTTCCATCCCCCTCACAAACTAACCCCCCCCCCTTGGTACCCGAGCCCCTTGGTGATGCCTGCCCTGTCTGCACCCCTCTCCCCCCACCACTTACTCTCAGTCTCGTATCAGCTTGGGGCATGGAGCCAGCCCCCACGCAGCCAGTGGTAGCCCTCCCTGGCTGCAGCCTCAGATGAAAGCCTGAACCAGGGCCAAAACTGCCTCCACCATTGCTATTGTTGCCTAGCCAGGCTGGGGCCACAGGCACCATGTGTTTCATGCCCCAGGCTGAAGCAGGGCCAGAGCCAGAGCTAGAGCCACAACAGAAGGTGAGCAGGGGTGGAACGGAGGCAGCAGGGGGAAAGATGCCAAGGTAGAGGGTAGTGGCTGTATCTTTGACTCTGACCCCAAGCCCAGGTCAGGGCCAGAGCCACTGCAGCTACATGCCTTTGCACCTTGCACTCAAATCTAAGTTGAGGGGCTTCCTCCCAACCCCCATTTATATGATGGGGGGAAAAAACCAAAATAGAAAAAACAAATAAAACTTACCTTGAATTCAAGTAAATATGAAAATGATACACTAATTTTTCTTCTTAAAGCTCCTAAAACATTCAGTAGGTTTTGTTGCTCAAATGATGAAAGGAATTATATTTGTTTTCACTGCATGGATCAGTGGACAGCTTTGTCATCTTCACCTTCAATCTTGACCTGTCTCAACTAGTGTATTAATAGATTCCTTCCCTTCCTCCTCCCCCCCGCCCCACATTAGCCACATTGACATGCTGTGAAATACTACATTTTACAGCATTTTTGTAACGAACCTGTTCACATAAAACCTGCCACTTTGAGTGAACTACTTCTTTTCATATTGATATGCAAACTAAGAAATGCAACTTACAGAGAACCTCAAGTACACACACATGCATATACAATCAAAATTCAAGTTTTATTTAAGAAAACCTATGATTACTACTACTTTTTGTGGCATCAATACAGATATTATTTTTTGAAGCTGCAAGCAAAGGGAAGGAAATAACAGGACCAGCATAATTTTGCTCCTTTTTTGAGAAATAACTTCAAAGTTTTGTTTTGTTTTTCTTGAACAAATAAATACTATTAGAGCTGGCTAAAACAAAAATGCACAGCATGGAAAAAAATTAACATAGCTATCCTGTTTTTTATGAAAATTTTTGTATAACATCACCTACACTGAAGAGCCTACATTCAAAGATTAATATTTTGAAAAGACCTAATCCAACCTACATCCTGTTGTCCTTAGAGATACACTGACACATCATTCCATGTTGGATCAGCACTGATAAAAGGAAAATTGACATGATTGGCAATCAGCTTTTTTTTGACTGGTGTAGCCAATAATGTCACTGATGAATGCAACGTGCATGCACGCAGCCACAGCATGCACGTGGTCACAAATGCAGCCTGGCAGCTTGAAAAGCAGCATCCAGCCAGTGAGTCAATGGGGGAAGGAAGGGGCTTGGGGGGGGGTGCAGACTGAGGCCCCCACAGTGAGGAAGGGAGTGGGGGTGAGGCAGGGGCTGTCCAGCTAGGGCAGGGCAGGGTAGAGCCACAGGCAGCTCATCCAGGGGGCACAGGGAGCGAGGAGAGCTCCCTGCTGCTGTACACACCCCCAGGGGAGGCATGGGGGGGGGGGAACATGCGCCCCCTGGATTTGTGTGGGGCAAGTGTGGGCTGCCTGCTGTGAGCTCGGGGCCAGGGGCTACATCAGCCTCTTCCTGGGGGGGGGGGGGGGGGGGAAAAGCACGGCTGGGCCAGCACTGCACTGAGCAGGAGATGGCAGCGCTGGAAGGAGGGCTATAAAAGGTGGGCTACAGCCACCCCAAAATTCCCAATAGCCACCCCATAGCTCCCCCCCCATGCCACCACCACCTGCCCTGCCCCCGTCTACCTCAAGTGCAGCCCCAGCCCAGCCCCCACACCAGGAAAAGGCCAACTCATCCCCTGGCCCTGATTCCAGAGCGGGCAGCCCATCCTTATCCCATACACATATCCAGGGGAGCATGTCCCCCATGCATCCCCTGGGGGTGCATACAGCTGCAGGAAGCCACTCCCCCTTCCTGCCCCCTGGACAAGTCACCCATGGTTCCGTTCCATGCCCCACCCCGCCTTAGCTGGGCACTGCCTGCCCCTACCACGGCCCCACTCCCTCTCTCACTTTGGGGATCTTGATCTGCCTCCCCCACACCACTTCCCCCTCACAGATGTAATGCCCAGACACTGCTCTCCAAACTGCCGGGCTGGCATACTGGCAATCAGCTTACAAGGCTGGTTAAAAAATGGACCATTAGTATCGGCCAAAAAGAAAACAAAAAAAAAACCCCGAACTTTAGTGGTGCACCCCTACTTGTATGCCAAGAGCCCTGTTACACATTAATTTTAGGTGGCTCCTTTTTGTTAGTAAAAAGTTTACAGATTGTCAGAAAAAAATATTTTCTGGGGTTGCTAACACTCATGTTAGTGAATGTTCTGTTGGCAGTTCATTCCAATGCCCTGACCAAAAAGTGTGCCTTATGTGCATTTGCAAGTCTGAAGAGTGAATTTAAGAAGGCTTAAATGAACATTCCAACCTGAGCTACTCTCTCACTCAAGAGTGGGGAAGTTAAAACATAAACTAGTGGAAATATGGCATTCTCTTTTCTTTTCCATAATTTTATATCTATATACACTTGTAGTATTTGAATTAGGCACTGTAAACAAAAATTTAAAAAAAAAAAATCTCATTCTTCCCATTAAATGCTAGCAATTTATTTTTCTTTAAATAAATTCTCTTAACACTTTGCTGCTACCCATTTCAAAACTGAGGTTTACAATACCATGATTTAAGAAAACTCAAAGCAAAGAAGATGAAGCAATACACAATAATTCAGTACATCTTATCTTCGCCTTTCATTACTTTTTTGATAAATTATAATGTATACTTGTAAAACTGATGCATATTTCTGAAGACATACAATTGTAAGACTTCCCTCTCTGTAGCGTTATTTAAAGTTTTCTTCTAACAATTACTTGTAAACATCAATAGAGAATATGTATTAACGCAGAATTTATGGATTACAAATCATGCCCTTTGTGAGCAGCAACATAGTATTTTAGGAGTTCATTTGGTAAAATTTATCAAATGCAAAGGAACAAGTACACGTGAAAACACAAGGGCAGTTTGATAAAGTTTGGTGATCTGTCTTGTGCAAATGTACTGTAAAAATAAATCAAAGGTATTAGAGCAAACTATTTAATGCTCATCATTAACACTGCAATGCTCAGATAAAAGTGGTGACAGATGCTATATAAATATCTCAAAGAACAGATTGCATGCCATACTGTAAAAAGTGTTTTGCACTATACTATATAAACCAAAGGCAAATGATGTTGTACAAGACAACACAAAGAAAAATCTCAATAATGTAATGCTTATTTAACAACTTTTAGAGGTCAGTCATATACGTAACACTTATTAGATCTTAGCAACATTGTTACTGAAAATCCACCTAATGCTATGATAGATAGCTTCAGCACATAAAGCTCACAGATCCTCCTGTTTATCACATCAGATGCTAAGAGATTTCAAAAACAAAAAGTATAGAGATGAAAATTAACTAACCAGTTTGTATAGTTTAAATTATTACAGCAAATTTTCAGCCAGCTAAACAATATGAAGATATATTTCAAAATGTATCCCTTGGAATAACATTTACAAAGCTATTTAGGTATTAAAAAATACAAGTACTTAGTGACACTTACAGAATACAATAGGCAAGGTCCATAATTTTCACTGCCTTTAATAGCAGAAAACAGCAACAGTTTTAATGGCATAAAGTTGCAATTTTACTTCCATAAGTCATTTTGAAGAAACTTGTATTAAACTAAAGGAAATCTTATTTTTTATTGTAGCAAGTTCAGGAGGATTCAGAATGGAAATCACATAAAGGACTTCAGTTTTAGTTTAAACAGAAATGTAGAGACTTTTTGTAAAACATACTGAAAACAATTCAGAAGTTCCCACTTAACTATGTGTAGACAGCTGTTAACTGGAGGGAATCAGTGCGCTGCAAAGCTCTAACACTTGCTGCAAACAATATCCTTTAAAACGTGGTGCTGTAGAGCGCGTGTCTTTAAATGAACAGGGAAGAAGCGAGGGGGGAGGGGGCAGGGCCTGACACAGCAACAGCATTTTAGTCCAAAAGCTAAATTATCAAATTTAACTAAAAGTGAACATTAGAAAATCCCCTTAATGTTACAGCTATCCAGGTTCTTACCATGCAGAAGTAGCATGAAATACTTACATGAGAAATACAGAAGAACCAGGATTTTTCATGGCTTGCAACCCATCTAATTTGCAGCAGGTTGCCATATTAAGAATGAGCCATTCAGCGATTACTACAGCTTTTACTTCAAAGGGTGCTGCTCCCCAATTCAGCTGGAGCTCATCAGCAGTCCCATGTAGTTTATTGGAGGAGCAGTGCCCTGCGAAATGAAAGCGGCAGCAAACAGCTGGAGCATGTCAGCAGTCTCACACCAGAGTTTGCCACATACATGCCCTTTGCTAATTCAAAAACTCTTTACAGAGAATTAAGGCCTTACCCTATTAAGAATCTAGGTTTTACTGTATTACAATGTGAGCCAAATAAGACAGAAAGATGCATTCAAATAATCCTGCACATGGCACAAATATGAAGGGACCCACTTAAGCCAGTTCAGGTGTGTCTGCTCAGTCTCTTCTCAGCTGTCTGTACCTCCTTAAGGCTCCTGACAATTTACTCAGAGAACTCTTTCCTCAACTAATAGCCTTGAAATTGTCAAGAGTATGGTATAAACCACCAAATGAAGAGGATCACCTATGCCAGGATGTGTCCCGGCACAGCTGACCCATTTCATTGGACAAAACAGATATCACCTAATACTGTGGGACAACACTCAGGGCACCCCTCTGCAAATGAGTGAACCCTGAGCTTCCCCCACTAGCAGAACAGCACCTGAGGAATCCATGACCATTACTTTTCTAGTGGGGAAACCAGGGGTTCCCCAAACTGTACAGACACAGACTTAGAGTTTCAAATTTGCTCCAGTACAATCTTGGGACTGGGAGCTCCAATCACCTAATTCCTATGCCCTGAGCACACAGGATTGGGCCCCTGAATTGAGCACCTGTCCTGGGGTGGCTGTAGAGTGAAGGCTGTTGTGGGCTGCCTACACTCTCTTGCCTAAAGAAAATGGACATTTGGTCACAAAATAGTAGCACAAAATCATACCACCTATGTTGCAGCCACAAATTTGGGGCATTTGTGGCTTGACAAGGAGTATGGGCATCCATTTGTTTGGCCTTTGTGCCACCATAAAATTTTTCATGGTGGCACAAAGGCAACATCTGTTTTTGCTCTCAGGTAGAAGGCTGCCAGGAGCGTAGCACTAACAGCAGTAAAGAGAGGCCAGAAGTATTAAACACTCATCCCATATACATATTTTTCTGACGGCCAAACACCCACTATACGCAGGTTAGAAAAACACTTGTCTAGGATGGTTCATATGTAGATGATTCTGCCTTGGGCAGGAGACTGGACTAGATGCACTCCCGAGGTCTCTTCCAGCCCTGTTTCATCCATGGTTCTATGCCATTTAGACTGTCTTGTGCATCCTCTAAGCAACCTGGTGTTTGCAAACTGCTTTTGCATATGGGGCATAAGGCAGGGTGGCATTATACTCACTAACTAATGATAGCAAATCAGCATTTTCCAAATAGCTTGATGAAAGTAAATATGCCATTAGTACAGACATTGTTGACTGAATCTATGTCTTTAAAAAAGTTATCCAGCTGTATTATTTTAAAACTGGAGAGTGCTGAAGGTGATGAGTAAATGAATATTTTTCACCGTTCACATGAAGATTATTCCAAATATAAAGAATTGCAGTCACCTAGAAACACTACTGATGATTTTTTTCTAAATAATTTCAATTGTATTTTGGTACCATAAAACAGATGACTCGCACTAACAAACAAGAACATATTGCTGGTTCTACTTAAAACTTGGTAAGTTATTGATTAGTGTGCAGTGAAGATCACTTTCTTAACCAATATTTTGCTTTTAAGCAAGCTCAGCTCAAGAAGCAGCTCAACATATCTTTGTGGATTATTCAGCTGTCCACTAGATGGCAGAATGTAACACGAAATATGACATGAAATAAATACATTTTAGATTTGTGCCCCCCCCGTTCCCCTTCCTAACATACATTTATGTAAATTGTCTTAGCTAAAATTCTGTAATTAGACCAACTGCCTTTCTTTTTCTCATGTCAGAAGTTAACAATTTGCACTAAAATTATCTCTACTATGCATGTAAAGCTACTTGAACTGTTCAAACAATTGGCTAATGACCTTTTGCTAACTTCTGATGGAAAGGTCAAAGCTGAGATGCATTTCTATACTCAGCTGCTTACGATGATCATGCCAAACTTAATCTTTCTTGCTCAGTAAGAACAAGGAAATTTTGCTCACCATTGATCTTTAACAAGTGCCTTATATTCAGTTAGAAAGAGAAGCCAAGATAGAAAACAAGGGCAGTTACTTAAAATCTCTCCCAATATGAACCACCAAACAACGTGTTGTACTTAAGGAGTTGAAGCTCTTATGAAATACTGTATTTCCAGTGCCCATGCAAGACTTATGCTGGGAATTCTATTCTCCCACAAAGAAGTTACCTTAAGAGGCAGAAATCTAGTAATCGTATTCAAACAAAATATCTGTGGGAATAAAATGTACATTTCTGTTTTTTTCTTCAACTAAGAAGAGTGTTTTCATTCTTGGGTTACTGATTAACTAGTGCTCAATTAAACTAGGTACCAGAAATCTATCATCGAAAATGAAAAGACAGAAGTCTCTCTTTCACTGCTGTATACGGTGGTAAGCAAACCAAGGCCTGCACTCACCACACAATCATCAAGAACCTTAAGAGATTTCAAGGATGGTAACATTTGGAACTGGAATTTTGTCTCAACTTGCCTCGCCACATTCTGTGGGTTACTATACAAGTATCAACATAAGGGATATTTCTGGTTCACTTTCAGTGTGTTCTTCTGTGTGTGGAGGAGACAAAGTACATCAGGACTGTATGACATGGAGCCTCTCTCCCAGACAATTACTGAGTCATACTTAAAAGGCATTGCAGGCAATAAAGCATGGGCTGCTCTAGAAACAAGCATGTAAAGAAAGCTAAATAAGTTTCTACTTGTAATCAAAAAGATATTTTCCGAAGTCATTTCCAATCAAAGACCAGACTACTGTATCTATAAAAGATATAGACAATAAAATAAACCCATACCTTTTCGCATCAAGATGAAGGGTTACTTGGCTGATGGGAGTTTCACTCAATAATAAGGCAATCCACAAGCATAATACAGAGGGCCATTTTGCCTAAGGAATACTATTAAACCTCCATGAGAGATGTTCTAACATTGTAACTCCATTCTTCAGCCTGATCTGTCTACTGTAGTTTGGCTGCCTTCCAATAAGACCAGCCACTTTTGAGCAACCACTGAACAACTGTCCTGTATAACTGCTGTTAAAGGGTCTATCTGTGCAAATCACTTTACTTTGTGAACTAACCTTGGCACATACTATTTGAAATCAGGATTCCAAAAGTTGAAATGAGACTGGATCTAGAGAAACATTTAAACTTATTAAAGATTTCAATCCAACACTGTCAAATCTGGTCCATGGCCCAACCTACTAAAAGTTTACTGGCTACAGTAATTCAGGAAAAGGGCTCATCTGTACTGAAGAAGGGACTTTTTGCTAATATAACTTATGCTTTCCCAGTATAAAAAAATCCAGTCAAAGATTTTTCCTCCCCACACCGCCCCAATCCTCACTAATTTAGCTATATACCAGTAACAGTTTAGCACAGAAAACAGCATAGTAAACAGCTAGCATGAACACTACAACCAGTGGTGATTAATAACCATGAGGGTAAAGTTCTAAGATGTTGAGTCCTACGCAGCTATCCCCAGCTGAGTCTATCTGCAACTTGTCCCATATAGTAACTTTACAGCTATTTCAGCATGATTTAAAAATGGAATTTACACAGTGAAAAATTACAAATTACAGCATTTTTATTTCAGTAAGCCCCAGGAGGTGCCGACATACTACTATAACATATAAGCACTAAGTAAAAGGCAGCCTTTACCCAGGTTATTCCTCCCTTTACTTGCATCTTCTTTCTGCAATTATTGTAACTCTCATTCTAGTGTAGCTTAGAAAGGGAATGCACAGTGGAACAAAATATTTAATAGAAGATGTGATTAGCTGAAATGTGTCTTCATTCAAATTGCTGCTCCCAGACCACAGACTTGTTTCTTTCGCCAAATGATGAGATGCTTAACCAGTGTTCTGAGACCAATATTCTTCAAGCTAGTCCCATAAACCCACAAAAAAAGAGTTATAGGAAAAGATTTAGCACGAGCAAAAAGAAACCTGGCTATGAAATGGTTATTTCAACAGAAAGCACTCAAGGGAAGGCTAAAGTTAACTAAGAAAGGGTGGACAAGAGGCCAAATTTTCTATTGGCTCATCACATTAAAGACAGGAGAGACTGGCTCCCTGAGCAATTGCCCTTCCAACTGCATGGGCCTTATTAAAACTGAAAACTCAAACCACTTATTGCAAGACAGTGATGGATTCCCCACGTTCAACCAGCCAGAGGGGAGGGAAGACTTGACATTCCATGCACATGTTTGCATTCAAGTGAATATTTTCAGTATTAATTTGTGCACACTCTCATACCCCTTTTGAGAGAGAACATTCCCAAGGAACATGGCTCATACCCACTTCATCTCTGCTTTCTTTATTGTCCTTTTGGAGTAAAGTGTTAGGGAGCCCCAATGTGCAAGAGTCTGTTTGTAGCACTGTTATGTTCGGAGTAGGAAAAAAATGTGTTTACTCATATGCTCTTACTGCCCAACACATCCAAGGTTAAGAACCGTGGTTTAACTTTTTCCTTACCAAGGCAAAAAAAAAAAAAAAAAGATTATGATATGGTATTTAGGAATATCATCATCTACATTACATTTTTCTTTCCTACTTTGTATTCTGAATAAACTGAATTGCCAACAAAATGTTTTATGCTATTGATTTTTAAATTAAAAATAGCTTTCATTGCTGATCATCAGCAGAAATTCATAATGAAAAAATGGATTTAATAATATTGACTGCATGTTGAACCACAAGGGTTTATTGGTAATAAAACACTTAATTACCAACTCAATTATCAATAGACATAACAAATGAAGCACAGTTCTATCATTTTTGTAAGCAGTGCAAAATAAACTAGATTGCAAAGATGACATTTACAGTTTTTACTACCTCTACTATCCCTTTGAGAGAAAACTGGAGATACAAAAAAGCCATCCGTCTCCCCCTTTTTGTAGTCTCTTCTCCTCCCACTTCCTCGGGAGCTTTATTTCTTCAACCCCACGTCCTTCCCTTGTCAATGTTCTTCCATCCTTATCAGGTTATTCTTTTATCAGTAGTTTCATCTTCCACTCCCCAAAACAAATTCACTGGCAATACAGGCTGGTCAAAAGCCCTTTGGCAAGGAATAAGATTCTCTTAGCAAGGTGTCTCTCTAACCCATAATAACCGGCCACTATTAAACTCTCCCCCTTCCTGCAAGGCTCCCACACTAGTAACAGCAAGACAGCAGGAGGGCTGAATACAGACTAGCCAGAGGGACAAAAGAGAAACTTTATTTCCTATGAATGTCAGAAGACTGCTATTGCTTGCCACAGGTAGAGGGTAGAAGCTGGCTGCTCTCTCTGGACTGAAGACTGGGGAAAGGAGGGAGAGTTTCTGAAACATCACACCTCAAGAGGCCTTTAGAAAAAATTAAGCTTTTGCCTGCCACTCTCGCATGCACCCCTCCTTCCCCCACCCAACACATTCCCCTTAAGCAATGCAAAGTGAAATTCTCTCAAGTGGCTTGGACAGAACATAGGGACAACCCAAGAAGAGTGCATGACACCGAGAACTCCGAGAAAAAGAGTGTATAAGACAAATGCTTCGTCTAAAACTACATGTGGATGTTGAATGAGAACCAAACCAGACAGGTTGAAAAATGTGACTGCTATTAATATGTTGCGTGTTTAACTGCAGATACCAAAATATACCCAAGCAAAATACTTTCATTTTCATTGACATCAGAAGTTGGTTGCTGGCTTTCCCAGTGTGAATTCCACAACCAACAGCAAGAAGAACAAGGTTGAAATGACTAATCATTACCATACTTGTCAAAATAAAAGCCTAGGCTAGACTTACTAGAAATGTATCTGTTTATCAAAAAGGATGTACAGCCAGTTCCAGCTGGTGAGAATAACAGCAGCAAAAGATCATCAAGGTGCTAACTTAAGTGGCTTGAAAGACTTTTTTTTTTGTAAAGAGTATAAACACACATAAGAAAGTAGACCGGTTTATACAACCCCTCCAAAACTAAACCTGTTCTTTAAAAATTGGTCTTTAACCAGAAAGAACAAATAACTGATGCAGACAATAATGTAACAATGTAAAGGGTGACCATACCTGGATTGAAAGCAAAATAAAGCAGATACTTGCAAAAAAGTAATTGGAAAAACTGAATATTTTATATTACAGAGTCTCATAATATGCCCTCTAGAAATCTTAAGATAATGAACTAATGAACTGTATTGAATTGCTATTTATCAAAGGCTACATAGGAGCTCAAAAAGGTAAAGGAATTGAGGAAAAAAGCTCCTATGGATACAGTTCTGGCCCTCACAAAAGACCCTACCCATACTAGCCACCCCTAAACCTCAGAGTAACAGAACTGAACAATTTGAGACACACAGAAATGCATGAGCAACTGCAGGGTAACTGGAAACACAAAGGGCAAGTATGATGGCTTTATATACAGGCTTGAAATTTTGAAATAATAATAATCCATTTTATCCTTCCAGAATTCTTTTATTGGGAATCTGAACTTGGGCAGAGGACTTTCATACTGCCACACAAAATACTACCTAGTATTATTATTTCGTGTTACATTAGATAACAGAATGAAGGATCACAAAGAAACAAACAACTAGCCATTTGGGGTAGCTGCAGTTTCAGGGATCAACCTGCCTTTAGTTTTATGCTGCAGCCATCTTTAAAGGCTAAGTTAAAAGAAATGATACAGAAGATACTAACAGCAGGATGTGCTGCAACCCAACAGCAAAGAAAGAGAAGCAATATAAAAAGGCCTAGAGAGGTCAGAAGTTTGAGCAGGAAATAAAGAATCAAAAAGTGAAAGTGATTCTTGATTCTGAGATGCATGAAAAAAGCATGATGCTGTATGAGGTGGTATTTTGAAAATAAAGCCAATAAATTACTAGAAGCAAAAGGTGAATACTTTTGGTGGAGTACTGCGTCCAGTACTGGGCACCGCACTTCAAAAGGGATGTGGCCAGCCTGGAGAGGGTTCAGAGATGGGCCACCCGCTTGGTGAGAGGGCAACAGGACAGGCCCTATGAGGAGAGACTGAAGGACCTGAACCTGCTCGGCCTCAGCAAGAGGAGGCTGAGGGGGGACCTGGTGGCTGCCTACAAGCTCATCAAGGGGGATCAACAGCAAATAGGTAGAGCTCTTTTCTCCACAGCACCACCTGGGGTGACAAGGAACAATGGTCATAAGCTGATGGAGAATAGGTTTAGGTTGGAGATCAGAAGGCAATATTTTACAATTAGGGTGGCCAAAATCTGGAACCAACTTCCCAGGGAAGTGGTCCTCGCCCCTACCTTGGGCAAATTCAAGAGGAGGTTGGACGATCACCTGTCTGGGGTCTTGTGAACCCAGCATTCATTCCTGCCTGTGGCAGGGGTCAGGCTAGATGATCTGTTCAGGTCCCTCCTGACCCTAGCTACTATGAAACTACTATGAATAGAGAATTAGATGCAATCTTACAGTATGCCTGCATGGCTAGGAAGATCTGAAAAGTTTCTGATGCAAATATATACATCATCACAAAACAGTGAGGAATTCTCTCTGTCACTAGTAATAAAGAATCAAGACCATCCAGCTACATTCAGTATAAATGTAGCAAATTTCAGGGCTTTGATGAGGGGAGAGAAAAAAAAAAGGTGGAGCAGCACAACTGTTGTTTTCCCTCTATCCTCTCCTGTCAACCCTCCACTGTTCATGCTGCTGTGGTTCACCTTCTTCACCTGGGACTAATCTCCAGGTCACTTTTTTGTTACTAACTCAGTCCTGCTCTCAGAGAAGGCAACATTTTGACAAAGACTTCAAAGACAGCAGCATCGGGCACCAAAGGAACAGCCTGTAGAGCTACACTGAAGCAATATGCAGGTATTTACAGAAAATTATAATAGCTTGTAACCTTTGTTAATAAGTTCCAGGGCTGGACATCTGATTAGAAGAATGAAATTACATTTGCCTTTTGTTAACTCCTGATAAGCAGTGGCTATAATTCAGTCATACATTTACTGTGAATTCAACTGCACCGTTATGGAATGCTATACGTGAAATATGGATATTTATCAATTGTTACATCTGTTTCACTGAATACTTCTTCCCATGAAGGATGGGCTAAAATAAAAAAAAGAAACAAAAACTTAACTACTTGGGCTAAGGAGCAAGTTCTATGCTGCTTCTATATATCACCTTTAAGGAGATGTAGTTAGCCATGTTAGTCAGAAGTCAGTTAGAAAGCAGGGCAGGGCAGCGTGTTTAAGATGAAATGATTCAGGTAGCCTTTAAGATGTCACCCTGTCCCATCTTTGTTCTATATGTCCATGTGCATGCAAACAGTAATGCCTGTTATAGGCAATTCCTATGTTTTACCCATGGGACATACCTTTACTGAACACATCCATGACCAGCCTGCTCTACTGTCAAATATAGGTCTATGATGTAGAAAGATTTTATCATTCTACCAGAAAGAGGAAAAACAACTATATCACAAGTTTAAAAAAAAAAGTCCAATATTTTAAGATGTTCTGATTTAAAAAAAATACAAAATGAATACTTATTCGCCTGCCTTCCCCCCCCCTCCCCCACCTTTGGAATTCATCTTCAAAACAGCTACAGGGAAGTAGCTTATAGCAGGAAGTCTGGATTGTTATCATTCCTCCTACTAAGATCAATAGCTGAGAGAAATTAGCTAGAGCCTTTGATTGTGTAGCTCCCAATTTTTGTTTTCCTATAATGGAAAAAAAAATCAAAAAAAAAAATCAGTACTTAGCCCAATGGTCCAGAAAGAAGAAAACAACTTTATTAACATTACAGAATAAAAGTAACCTCCCCCCACCCCAAAATCTGAGCATTTTGTTTTTCACCAGATGTCTTGGCCAACACATGGTACAGAGACATACTTGAAGCAAGGAAGGGCTTATCTCTGATCAATGTGGAGTAAAGTTCAAAAAGAGTAAAGCCATTGACTTACGTCAAAAATGCTGAAAGAACAGAGTTGGGGAGATACTTGCCCAGGTTAGTCAGCTCTAGATTAAATGCAACTTCAGTAGCCATTAGTCTGAAAATACTGAGGCTATTTAAAATGTGAGGATCCCACATGGAAAATGAAGGGCAAACAACACTCTATAATCTTGTTTTAGAGTGAATAGAAAAAGGATAAGCACGTGTATAAAGCGTGAAGAGAAGTGTCAGGCAAAAAAAACAAAAACAAAAACTTGTTATGTAGGAAGACCATATGTCCTGGGCAAACCAGGACAGTCTCGACTTCTGTACTCCCCATCCTGGCTGGTGGGTCAAAAGCCCCAGAGTAGAGTTCAATGGGACGCAGAGCAGCATGATCCGCAGGCAGGCGTGCCAGCAAGCACCGCTGCTGCTGGGCAGGAGAAAGAAAGGCAGACTTTCAGGGTGAAGAGGGCATGACAAAACCAATTGTCCTGACTTTCTCTCAGCACCAGACAACATTACAGGCTCATTGGCAGGGTATGAAAAAGAAAATGAGCTCTTCCCTCAGAAAACAAACAGGTATGCCTGTGCTTTAATACATTACTGGCTTTCCTTCCCCCATTTCTTTTCAGTATCCCATTTTGTAAGGGTTCTCTCTCTCTCTCTCTCTCTCTCTCTCATTTTTTCCTCCTTTTTTCTCTGTTCTCGTTTCCCATCTAGTTTAAAGAAGAGCTGCTCTAGCCCCTCTGCTCCCCAACCCGATCCTCAATGCCCTTAAGGAGAACAGCAGTAACTAGGCTCCTTCCATCTTGTTAAAAGGAGATGCAAGCTCTGACACTGGGTCTACAGGAGACGTACCTTATTCCAGAAAGAATCCTTTTAGTAATACATTTTAGATTAGTTCTTCAAATAAAAATAAGCTTATAGCAGCAGGGGGAAAAACAGCTTTTTTTGCAAATATAACTGCATCTGTATTAGGAATTTTGCTGGTATGAAAATGTCAAAAATGTGCACATTCCTACTGCTAACACATCTAGGTTTCTGGTGTAGACCTAGATTAAGCTCTGCTGACCACTATTTTATGCACAGAGCATGAAGGATGCACATTCAAACTAAAAGGCTTATATTTTCTGTCCAATTTATGCCTAAACCATTTCTATAAACACACACACAGAAAACCTTCTTTTGGCTTGCAGCAAGAAGCAGGGTGGTAACATGCATAGGAAAGATGGATTTATATTTAAAGCAAATGAGAGGGAATAAAAAAAAAAATCCAAATTATCATCCACTCCTAAATGCTACAGACTTTATCCATCGGGGGGAGGAGGGGGGGGGGGCACTTACCACAAATCAGCTGAATTTGGTGCAACTGTTTTGTCTGTCTGCTCCTAACCCACAGTAATAAGTACAGCTAAATCACAATACAGGTTACCCATGCTTTATGTAGGTTCTGAATGTGCAAATTCGCTCTTATGCAATGACCCTTTTTATACCCCAAATCCATTATTTGTGCGGCAAATTCACCATTATGCAATCAGTGTGGTGGAAGCCTGCAGTCAGCTGCTTTGTGCGGTACATTGTGGGAGGGACACATACCAAAATATAGTCTCCTGTGTGGATCTGTGCTCCTAGCTCGTGGTCTGCGATGCATGTTTCTGTAGTTGCCATCCTCACTATGGTTTCACCACCACCCTGTGCTTGTGTGTGCTGTCTGCTGTTGGCGAGTACCAAAATTGTGTTGGAAAAATGGTAGAAACAGGTCTGTGGCTCAGTACAGTAGACGTCTTGGAACGTATCCCTATATGTTACATTATAACATGGGTTCCCTTTATGCTAATTTGAGTTATCTGCTGTTTTCCAGGAACACACATACAGCATAAAGCGAGGGAAACCTGAACCTGACACAGAGCAACAATTTTCAGAGTTTGGCTTTACTTACTATGTATTAGAAGTGAACAGACAAAAAAAGATCAATGAAATGAGCCAGTGCACACTTGCAAGCAGTAAGTGTCCCCCGCATCCATCCATGACCCATCTCCCGATTAATGGCAGATCTTTTTCATAAATAAGAGCTTCACAATGTTGTTTGAGCAACCCATTTATTATTTGAAAGTGAGCATTTCCAGGAGACAAGTTTCATGAATTATTGTTAGAAGAAAAAAGAAAAAAAAAAAAGTCAGCATAAAGTGCGATTCAAACTGAAGTAAAGGTTTAACTATCTTTGCTCTCATTGTTCCACTGAAACCAAATACTAGCTAAAGGGTGCTATATCTGATTCTAGCCAAATCTTGAATCTTTATTTGAACAAATGCAATATCCTTTTCATGTACAAAGCTAGTGCATAGAACAAGGGTTTTGATTGATGGAAACTGCAAAAATAACTCTGTTTTTAGTAAGTTCCATTTTCCCCTAGTAAGCTTGGTAGAGGCCTTGCTTCCAATTGCAAATTTCACTCAATATGAGCCAAGATTTTATTTTTCTATTTATGTTAAAATATTTTTTATGATGAAAGTTTCTGTAGCTAGAGGCAGGTAGATTTCCTTTTAGCTTACATGTTGTAGACTTCCTGTCTGTGTCTAAGAGTTCCAAAAAGCATCTGAGCAACAAGTGTGAGTCATTTTCTTAATAGTCTACCAAAAATATGCTTCATTAAAAGATGGGAGGAAAATGTTTCAATGGAAATAAGCTCCTAGAATATGTTTTAATGACCATGACAAAAAGAGCACTACATCTCTTTGGTACGAAGCAGAGCACAAACAACACGTGAATAAGACCATGACTCTATTATAAACTGCAGCCACAAACAAAAAGGAAAAAAAAAATGCAGAATCTCATAGCCATGCATTTCAATACACCCTCATCTCAAAACTAATAAAAAGGTATATCTGTAAAAGTAGATCTTTCACATTATGTCTCATTAAAATAATCACCAAACCACAAATCTGTTTTAAAGGATTTCCTTGCATTTTAATTAGTAATCATAAAAACCTGATGCAATAATCTCCATTATACAGTCCTATTTTCTCCATTTTAGTTGTGCACCAGCCAAAAGCTTACCAAACTGTATACTTTAGGCTGTCAGGTTCAAAGCAAAGCTCTCTCTGTTTTGTATATTATGCCTTTTTCACACACACAAGTGCAATATAAATACATAAGGACAAAGTTTAAGTGGTCAGCTAACTGAACTACAGTTCACAACCTGCACTGCAAACATGCTATTCAGATTACAAAATTACAAAAAACCTATACCTGAAAACTTTTAGGGTAAGTTTTGCTACTCTGCCATCTCTCTAATGAGATCTCTCTCCAGAAAGGCCAACGATGGGAAAAAAAAACAGACCACGTGACTCACTACTTAACTGGATCCCAACAGCAACCTGAATTTACTATTTCTGACCTAGCTCACATACTGACATTTTATAACTACTGCAGTCCTTACCAATACAGCAAAAATATATAGAATGAACATAAAAAGCAGCACAAGGTAGTGTTCACATGTAAGATCTCATCTTGACCTTGTTGCATTTAAATGTACAGGCTCAAGAGTCAATTAAGCAATGAATTCAAGTAGCCAAGTAGTCTATGTTAAAACTTCATGTTTGAGTATCAGTTGGTTAGGTGTCCATTTACAACTTGTGAACAAGTTACATTATTTCTAATACAACTTCAGCTTCATTTGATAGGTGTTGTTTTTTTTAAATAAAAAAAAAAAGTGGATTTTCCCTGTTCACCTGGGCAGGCAGCATGAAAAGACAATTAAAAGAAATCCTGAATCCACAAATACAGAAGTAATTTGTTTTAACTATAATATATATATACACATATTATACACTATAATACACGCACACTAATGTTTGTATTAAACAACTTCAAAAAAATCTATTCAAGATATACTGTATAAACAGAGATTTATTTACTCAAGAGATCAAAATGCTTGAATTGTTTGTATTGGTAATTAAGAAGAGATGCATGTTGCTCTAGAGAAAATGTGACACTCCAATAAATATGTACTTAGATATTTTAGTTAAAATAAGCAATTATACTCAATATTTTGCATCCCCACTGCCACTGCCTCACCTCATGCATACTTGCAAGAAAAGTAAACAATTCTGGATCTTCAGAATAAAAATATGATATATATAGTATAAAAACAGTTCTTAGATTATCTCTAATGATAACCCAAGAGCACAGAAGAAAAAAAGAACACTGGTCACGTCTACATGTGATGCTACGGCAACATGCTACAATGATATAGCATCTGCAGGCCAAAACTGTGACAACACTGCTCTGTTGCCATAGCAACACATTCCCTCAGTATACCACATTGCCTCAGCAATGTAACAACTAAAGATAACTATATACCCCTGGAACAACACAATAAGGGCTGTTACGGTGCCATCATTTAGTACTTCCTTTCGGAAGTACTAAATGATGGTGCAGGAACAATGGCGCCATAGGGGAACGTGTATATGCACCCACTGAGATGCGCAAATCTAAGTAAATGCTTACATAAATCAAAGATCTATGAGGCAAGTCCTTATACTTCAAGTGGAAGCTTGCTGAAACTTTTGAGAAACCACTGCAGGGAGTAGGTGACTCACTGAGGAAGAAAATTTATGTGGTGGTTCTGATAAACTGTAGGAAAAGGAGTTCAGTCAATTACAGACCCAAAGAAACTCCGCGCCTGGGATTTTCAAGACTTGAGCCCTGGCTTAACTTCAAACTGATTTCAATAAGAACAGAGGTTTGCTAAATGACAAGCATTTTTGAAGGTCCCACAATAAAATATTTATAAGAATTGGGACAGTCTACCTCTAAAATCAATTCAAAATGGATTCACTTACCACCATGTAGCAGAGTTCAAGACACTTATACACATCTGAACGTGACTTGGTGAATTTACATGTAATGTAAAAGCTCCCCACCACTTTTCTCCCCTGCTTCCTAAAAAAAAATAATGTTAGAAGTCCACCAAAGTCCAAACTTTAAAACAAAGGAAAAATTCATTCCTTATTTCGAAATACATCTCATCACAAAAGAAAAAGGTATAAAACCACATCTTATCATTGATGTATAATCCAATTAACTCTTTTTGCTGCTACAAAATGCCTCAACTTTATTTCATTCTTTTAATCCCTTATAAATTAAACTCTATTATACCTTAAGGTAGCAAAACAACAGATATAGATTTGTTCATTCACTACTGAAGTTTAATACCATCAGTCAAAAAAAAGTCATCACCTTTTACTCATCTTCCACTTAAACATTTACTGCCAAGTATTTTCTTTCAACCTGTATTCCACAATTTAAACATTTGCACCTAGATAATTAATAAATAAAACCAAAACAAAAAGCTGAACATTACAGAGCTAGGAACTTTCATGATTTGATCTCAACTCTCACTGTCTGATGTTTTCTTAACATATGAACTCCTGAAGGGAAGTGATTAGGTGAGAATTTCAGCTTTTAATTAAAACTTTTCACAGGCCACTTCAGAACACAAAGAAAAGCTTGAAAATGTAATACAAAGTCACCCTTAAGGAATCAAAGCAAATAAAAACCTGAAATTAATCATTAAAAAGTGAAACATCTCTAAAACCACCAGATTTTTTTATTTTTTTTTTTTAAACTTGTGACTGCTAATACTACAATTTAAAGTTACGGTTATGCCCAGTGGTAATGCAAAGACCAGAGTGCCCAATGCAACCAAAAATGCCTGCAGACACAACATGTACTCAGTATGGTGGATTTTCAGATGGCCTGCCAGCAACATCAAATATTAGGGATATTACATTGACTGGAGAAGTAGCACTCTTAGCCTTCTTGAGTTTGCATGGTTCAAAAGTTGGGTTGCATTGGCCCCAAAAACAGTTCCATACACTTCCTAACTCCAGACCAGGAATAATCCATCAGAAATGAGAAGTCAAATGTTACAGTTACTAGAGGACTGCAGTTTGCAAGTTAGACCATTCAAACCTACTTAGAAACAGCATATATCACTATATCAGTGAAGAAGTCTCTATTCTTACCTCTGCTACGTAGTTGGGAGCATCTTATGGAAATAACTTGACAGAAGAGGTTAGAGCTCATTTGGCATTAGCCCACATTCTCAAGAATCTCCTTCTACTAAGACCATCCATCAATTGGAAGGCCTGGTCTCCAAACAACAGAAGTAAAAGTGTTATAAGTAACTTCAGAGATGCATAGTCTTTTTACTCATTCTTCTTTCTTTCTTAAGATAAGGGAAAATGGTTGACTGTAGGTTACCAAAGGAGACAGGACCCATGTCAGTCTGAAATCAGGCAGAAGGCAAGGCAGAGGTGCACCTATAGGCTAACTGAACCAGAGATACACAAGTTTCCATAATCCATAGCTCACTTCATTAGATGTTTTCTGGGAAGTAAAGAGGCTCAGATGTTTGAGAAACCTGCCATCGTAGAAGGAACATATGGGGACAATACTGCTGAGCTGTTAAATGTTTTATTGGGAAATGAAATACCTGGGTTCTAGTTCCACCTCTGTTAAGTGCTGTTCAGCAGAACTTTAGACAAATCACTTAGACAAAAAATCATTCCTCAACCTCCTCCTCCCTCCCACCCTCTCCCCGAAAAAGATTTTTTCCAGAGATAAACAGAAAAAAAAATCCACTTATTTAATATTTATCCAGCATTTGAGTCATCTTCAAAGACTGAGCAGAATTTGAAAGTATGAAGTTCTGAATGCAGCATTATAAAGTTTCCATGCAAAACATATCCAATTAGTAAAGTTCTGCAAGAGCTAAAAGAATCTACTCAACTGTATCAATAAAAAGGGTCCTCTAGCTCCTCCTTCAAATACCAGGCATTCCAAACTATAGATTTCCAACCTCCGTTCATCTCAAATGAGAGCTGGGCAACACAGTATGTTCAGAGAATTAACAAATGCATATTCCATCATATTATGGATAGAACAGAATTCTAGAGACAAGACAGAAAGTTCCTGCCCTTTACACTGAAATCAAGAGACCTCCAATTTGAGCATCTCTGTTGTTCACAACAAGGAGCATCTCCCAGGAAGAGCAGCAACTACTGGTCAAATAAGAAGACCCAAACTATTTAGGGCTTTATAACTTAAAACACGTCTTAAAATTTTCCTCAAAACTTGGGAGAATTGGTGTTCTACACTCTTTTCTAACATACTAACCAGTAGCAGACAGACTGTTTTGCACAAACTTACACTATTAGATCATTTTAATGTGCAGCATGTACATGAAGGGTATGACTACCTTTTAATTTAGGAGACAAAAACACCCAATGCATGTAGCAAGGATCACTTCCAAGACAAACAGTTAAAGCAATATGTCTCTGTTACACAAAGTTCGGCCTACAGAAAAGGCCTAAATCTGACAAAATTGTAAACCTGAGTTACAAATGATGGATGCACTCAGTTTACAAGGAATGCAAGTATCACTGTTCGCAACACTGCTGGATACTTCGTCAAGAAACTAGCATCATTTCAGTTTTGTCTGGATTAAGCCTCTGTCAGCTCACATTTATCCACTGAGTATTCATGAGCAAAACAAAATACTTCTTTATTCGTTCCATTGCACCATCTGAGTCTGATGTAATGGAAACCAAGAACTGAGTAGTATCCTGAGCATACTGAATATGCTGAAGCCCCTACTTCCTCACCAACACTAAACGTGTCACATACACAAAAGGGAAATGTTACCAAAGAACCCCTGCAATATTCTTCATGATCCTCGGGGCAGAGGAGCTAACTTACCAAAAAAAAGGAAAAATCACCTTTTCAAACTTTCCAGAGTTGATTATATTACTCAAAGTGTTCTAAAGGTAACACAGTTTAGATGGATGTTGTGCTACAGTGTTAGAAACCCCACTACTACCAATAGAAAGAGTGTGAGGGCCAAATGCTGAAACCCATAATCTTCTGTGGGGCTGCAGGGGGCTTGCAAGACTGTTGCAAGTAATATGAAAACCATCGTCTACTAAAGCAGTCTTAGGATGCGTCAAAAAGTACAGCTGCTTCACTTCCAGTTTTCTTTTCCTCAGAAGGATTCAGAAGCTTGTCTTGGCTCTCCCATTTTGAAAAGCTGGACAGAAGTTTTAGTTTACACAAGGTTTGAACTACTAGATTCTTTAGAAGTTGCTCAGTCACAGAGATGCTCACAGAGGTACCTCATGACTAAAATTGTAGATGCATGTGAAATGTTGTCCAACTAAAGCAGTATATGGACCTCACACAAGCCCCAGATCATGAATAGAGCTCCACAGAAGTACAGATTCTTCTACTGTGGGGTATAATGCATGATTAAGGGGCTAAGCAACCACAAGCGAACAAGTACCTACTTCCTTCTATTCAAGGATACACTCACAAGCAAAGTCAAAGTAAAAAAATCACACAGCACTTGACCTACCGCAGGGGTCAGCAGCCTTTTATCAGCATGGGCTGACACGTACAATCTGGCCATCACTTTGAGCCAGAAGTCTCAGACCCTCCTCTCCTCTGAGTAACCACCTGCCAGATGGCCAACCCCACTACAGCAAGGACAATCTCAGACACTGCAGAGTAGCAGATTCCACAGCAGGGGGAAGCACTGAGAAGTGAAGGGCAGCATGGCATGACTCCATGATACTGATCCTCCACAGGCTGAACTGAACCTCCACAGCCTGGATCCAGCCCATGGGCCTTAGGTTGCCTAACCTAGAGCAAGAGACAATCCACTTATAGAAAAAATCATAACATGGTAAAATAATTGCTGTTGAAATATGAAGCCATTTAAGGGAAGCTGTGTCATATTTAGCATGTTAGGTAGCCAACAAATAAGGCAATTTACTGAAAGAATGAAAGGAAGAGGGGGTGGTGGTGCACATTTATGTTGGATGAGTCTAAAGCACAAGACAAGCACCCTCAAGCTTCTGGAACGGTTCTGATCCAAACATGATTTTGGCTCAACTCCATTTGTAAACAAAAAGATGTTTTCAGTGCAAAAATAGAAATTGAAAAACATTCCTGGAAACATTCACATTAAATATTTAATCTTATTTCTGTAACAGACAAAAATGGAAAATGCACTTATGCTAATTTCAAATAATAATTTCAAATGTTCAAATAAAGAGCTGAAGCATATTCTTTGCTTAGATAACAGTGGATGTTTAAGTTGTAAAACAGTACCTGCAGCGTGAGCTTCATATTGTCAAAAGTTCCTTTGTTTGTACAAGAATACTGTGGCTAGGAATGTGGCTTGCTGGTACAGTTATAGAAATCGTTATTATAGAAGTCACTCTGGCACCCCCTATCCACAGACAGAGTCCAAGATTAAACTCAGGTGTGCAACAGTTTGAGTGCCAAACCTTTATTTTAACTAGCAAAAAAATTCAGCGATGTCAACAACTCTCATTTTTCCCTGGAATGCCTTGCAAGTTCTCACTTGGGAATGGCAAATGTTTTTCTTATGCTTTCCCAGCCCACCTGTCCTTTTGTCATTGTGAACATCACCAGCAATGTAGAACAGAGACACAGAGACAAAAAGGTGGCCTCCAGCTTAAAAAGAAGCAGCAAATTACATATGTATCTAGTACTGGAACTACACACTTGATCTGAGCCAATGGAACAGGACAAAACCAAATGGTGCAGAAGCAACGATAGAAAAAGGAAGAAAGAAGTACTAGTGGACAAGACAAAATAAAGCAAAAAAAGCCACAAACCATGCCCTCTTGCTCCCTGGCCAAAATTTTGATATCAGTTTGGACCCCAAGTATTAGAATGAAGCACATATTTTTCATACACACACACAAAAACATGCAATACCAACTGTCTCCCATTATATGCTGTCACCAATCCAAACTGAACTGCACTATTTTTTCATTCATCTAAAGTCATGAGCCTTCAAAATTCTACCTATTCTGCATAGCAAATTTTAACTACATGGATTTCCTGAGAAACAGTAGGTCATTTCCTCCCTGTAAGACAGGTAGACTTTTAAGCCTCCAGACCTCTGTATTTTATAATTCTAAAGTCTGGGAAACAAATGTTTCTGAGAATTTTCCAATCTTTAAAATACAGGTCAGCTAATCAGAAAACTATCTATTTCTAAAGTGCTTCAAAATTATACCTGGAAGGTATATTCAACACATCAACGATATAAATGAAAAGAGTCTTAGCTCCAGTTGCTTAGAGGCTACAGAAAGTTTATAATTTTTAACAACTAGTGTTATTCGTTTTAGGTGAATGGATCACAAGGCCTGTTCCCTGCCCTCTAGTCTTTGTATCTCAATCTATTCAACACCCTACCCATGAAACACCACTCCCATTCCATTGTGTGCTGTAATCACCCATTCTCCATTCATATTTCTCCTTGAAACATTCTTCAACCATGAAGTCTGCTCAGATAGCTCCACTCAGCAGGGGGAAAAACAAAAAAAAACAAAAACCCCCTCTAACTTGCCCATAAAGGAAAAGAGAAAAATTCCTGGGTTAAAACAGAACCCTGTTCCAAGTTACCCAGCCTACTGGGTGTAGCTGTTTAGACCATTTGATTTTCAACCAGGGTGCTGCACAATACTAGCACAGTTCAGCGTACAAACACCTACACTTTCACAAGATAAACCCAGAGAGTTCAAATAGAAAAAAGAATGTTTTTCATGCTATGGATTCCTAACTTGTTGTGGTCTTCTCAAGTTCTCTGCAACAAATAACTGCTCTGTTATTGTCCCATATTCAAAAAATGAGTGACGGCTAAGAGCTGGCATTTTCGGAGAACGCTGAATCTAATGAGGGGTGCCTTGAGTCTAAAGAGAGCCCCGGTTTAGACTATACTGGTAAGCTCCTTGGTATGCCAAAAATCTTTTTTTCCTTGCACAGCACCAGGTGCACAGTTCATCTTTAACAAGTATTACTAGGTTACTAAACAAACTCCCCACCTCTAAGAAATGCAGGATGTTAATGTAATCCTCATGCTAAAAACGGAAGTCTGATGAAAACATGTACAAAAACTGCTGCTTTTAACAATAAGGTAGAGGAGCTCCCTCTATTGAATTGGTTGCCAAAAAATCTCTTGTTTCAAAGCTGTACGCTACTGCTAAAAACACGTGTTTTATAAAACATTCTATTTAATACCTTTAGGGCCCAGTTATTCAAGGTGCTAAACGCACTCAACTGCCAAATAAGTCAGTGTGGAAGCAGCAGGTGCTCAGAACCTCTGTTGCCATCCAGTGACTTGCTAACAAATTAAATTAAAAAGAATACATACAGATACAAACAAGTGAACCACACATTAATGTCCTTCTTTCCCCAAAAGAGATTAATTGTAATATGCATTAACTGGAGACTAACAATATTTTTATACAGTCATTAGAAACATTTGAAATAATGGACTGCTCAGTGAAATAAGCAAAACATACTTCTGGCTTGCTATCATGGGAGCAGCTTAATATTATTCCCTTATTTATAATCTATTGAAAACACTTCAAATGCTTTTTAACCTAATGTTACAGAACTGTTCTAAATGATGATAACCTCCAAAAAAAAAAAAAAAAAAAAAAAAAATCACACCCTGAAGCTCCACTCTCTTCACCATTTTATCACTTTCTTTACAGAAGAGGCATATTTCTTATCTTTGTAGGATATACCAGCTCAGCAGATGCAGGGCTTGTTTTAATAAACAGATACTTATTTGCTGCTCTAGAGACTTATACATATGATAAGAAAAGCAATTTAATCTCAAACTAGGCAGATATTCCTTAAAGAACCACCAGGTTAGAGCACTAGATTAGCAACCAGGGGGGTTAGATTGAGTGGAGATACCACCCGTCCCCCCCCCCCCCACAGTTAAGCTAACAGGTGTTTTTCAGGCACACACATTAGTAACAATTTTTCAACAGAGCTTTTGCTATCCTTTCACCTCTCATAAAAAACAATGAGGCTCACATTGTAGTTCATGCTATATACTCCTGCCTATCTCCAAAGCTCTGGCAGAGTTTTAATAGTAGTACTGCAAGGTAGAGTGTTTAGAAGTTAAAGCTTGATCTTCCAAGATCCTAATACCTGTGACCACTTGGAATGCTTGGGAACCCCCAGAAGAGCTCAGCTCCTTAGAAATTCAAGCCTTTAGTGAAACTTAGAAGTAAATCTAATCCCCATCAACAACACTTGCAATTTCTGAAAATGCTTTTTCGTTTGATTGCAACGGTAAGCTATTTCTTCCTGAAGTTAAAGGGATTTGAGAGCCCTTAGCACCTTGTGAGTAGTGCTCATATGTTTGGTGTTACCATTTACATGCATGCTATAGCTTTTTAAGAAGCTAGTCTTAGCAGGGCAGTGAAGGGCTTTGTTTTAACCCCTTCAAGGAAGTATCACAAGCAGAGCTGAGCACAGTAAATAAAGAAGCTTGTGTTTGCATCTTCAAATACTCCCAATAATCAGTTGAAGCCTATTATAAAATGGCTGTATGTGGCTTTTAAAAATTTAAAAAGTGTATCGTGGAAACCTTATTACAATTTGATGGAAGAGGGAGGGACCTAAAAAGTATATATTAAGCAGGCACTTTAATAATACAGAGCAAAATGCCAAAATGCCAATGTGCAGAATAGTACTTTTAGTAACAGTGCAACATAAATCAGCGTAACAGCATCAAGAATTGTAGGCTAGCTTACTCTGTCCCATGATTTACAGGGTTGCCAAATACATCTGGGCCAATACCCAGAGGGAAGCATGAATGCTGCAAGATGATATACACATGCAAGCTACTGTTAGGGGATCCACTTACACAATCGTAGCTCCTGACAGAGTTAGCACATTGTTCAGTCCTGCAATGTTAATGGGATTAAAGCAAAGTTTAACTTTGTTCTTAGACAGTGTTGTGGTATGATTGCCGAGAACAATTAAGGTTTCGTTTTTAGACCCACTTTTTGCTCTTGTAATCATGACTGATACTTGTGTAATGTAACCAGGTCTGGCAAGAAGGTCATCACTTGTAGCACAGACTGGATCTAACAGCAGCTGCTAGAGCAGTTTAATTTAAAACGGAAAGGATAAGTAATTTGTGAATCATAACATATTTAAGGAGCTTAATAGTTCAGCATTTTTCTTTATGTCATCATGTTAAATTGTTCACTTTTCTCCAAAGTTTTAGGATGGAGTTAAGCCAATTAGAACTGTCGGTGTATATTACAAAGGCAATTTAAACCGCTTACCTTGGTATTATTCTGGATCAAACTATGCAATACTTTCACAAAAAAGAATCCATGGCATTAGAAAATGAAAGTTCAAAGAAATGAACCCAAAAGACCTGATTGGTCTTTTGGGTTCTGGAGAAAAAGTGAGGCATGCTGGAAATAACTGATGCTTCACAAAAATGCATATCATAGAATGTGATCTTTTTCAAAGCTATAAAATGTAAGGGTTGGGTTTTTGAACGCAATCTACACTAGAAATGCAGATATTATTATATTTTCCTAATTGTCACAAAGATCAGAGTTAAGGTTATGCATTTGCCATTTCCTGCCCTTTCCAACAAAAGCTCTAGAAAGGAGGCTCCCCAAAAAGTTACTGCCAACTTCGACCAGGACTGTGGGACTACCCAACCTTTCCATCCAGAGTTTTTCTAACATGTTCTTGCTTTCCTCAACATTCTCAAGCAACAAAAATAACCATGGATGTTTAAATGAAGGAAACAGTTCACAAATTCTGTCAGCTCTTGTTTGATCACCCAAATTTAGCTATTCCATACCTGTGTTCAGCTAGAAAAACAGAATGCATAAGAACGAATACAAGAGAGCAGGGGAAAAAAAAAAAAAATGGGTAGCATTTAGACCTGTCATCTCTAGTCATATTCCATCTCTTCATACACCCACATTATCACGAGCACTACAAACTCTTGAAATAATGTCATACTTACAGGTTAACCAATAGTTAGACATGATATTTTATCCTCTTCTTAATACTTCCTATGGGCATTTTAATTCTCATTCATCTCATTTAATTCTCATTCATTGCAAGATGTTTTATAAAAACACAAGACCACTGAATCCAGAGAGCTCTCTCTATGACAGAAGCATCTTAACTTAGGCCAGGCACTGTCCACATCCCTTTCAGAGAGTTTGACCCTACTTTCTTGAAAAATACAAATGGGACAGTGTGAGAGAGTCATTCTTATTCCTGCCTGGAGAATTTCTCCACCCTTAACCACAGTAATTAGCATCCTTGTAAACTTTGTAACATTACTAGTTAACCTAAAGACTGACAGTCATTAAAGCCTTACTGCATTTAATAGCTTGCTCAGGCATAAAACTACAAAGTGGATTAACAGTTTGTTCAAGAATGGTTTAAAATGCAGCATCACAAGAGTAATTTTACTGAGTGTCCAGCGATTTGCTTCACCTTAAGCAATCCAGAGTTAAACCTGTGTAAAAATAGTGCTAATAATTTTTTTTTTTTTAAATCTATGGAAGCGTATTCTTCCGTCCATCTCCTTCTGGAAATAAGAGTACAACAGTACCCTGAAACAGTTAAGTGGCAAACACAAAATAAAAATAATGTGGAAGTCCAATGCTGAAACACATCTAGTCCAAGGCAACACTCCTGTAACCCCTTTCCGCTATTGGAAATGCAAGCAATACAAAGGACACGCTGTTTCTTCAAGCAATACAAAATGTCACCACAGGCTGACGCTCTTTCTACGAGAATAATGAACAGCTCACTCTCTGCCTTGAATGCAGAGAATACACACTCCCCAGCTTTTCCAGTCCTGGTGCCTGGGATTTACAAAATAAAGAGAGCAAACACCTCATCCCTGAACTGTTTCCCAAACAGGGAGAGAGAAGGTTTGGGCCCCACTTCCCCATGGTCTAAAAATAATCAAACAAAATAAAGCAGGAGGACTGGGGACAGCAGGGACTCGCTTTGTCATCTCACTCACAGTATTAAAATTACCTAAGGAAATACCCTTATCTTTCCACCCTCTAGCATGGTAAGCTGCACGTCATGCCCAGCATCAGCTGCTTTCCTGGAACAGATCTACCCGCTGTGCAAGCAGAGAGCAGAACTCAGGTCTCCTCTTTCACAAGACAAGAAGGGAAAGCAGCGCTCTCAACATGCCTTTACCCCTCCCAGGATCCAGGCCCCCTGCTTCCCATCCATGCCAACTCACTGGCTTTTGGGCAGCAGGCACTGGAGAGCAAAAGCAGGCACTTGGAAGGGCACAGACTTGCCGCAGCACTTGCTAGCAGCGGCAGCTGGGACAGGTCAGGAACATCCCCTGCACTTGTGCAGCAGGGCGTGGGACTGGGCTGATCCTGGCCACCCTCCCATGGGGCACCCAGGTGAGGGCTGCTGGCTTCCTCCAACCCAGGAGGAAGGACAGTGGCTCAGCTCCCCTGCAGGGTGGGGGCAGCACCCAGCTGCAGGGCAGAACCCCCTGGTGGGCTTCTTGCTCCGAGGCAGCTGCTGAAGGAGGGGAGGCGGGGCAGAGTGGATACTGCAGCCCTCCAGCCCTGCCAAGGATTTGGAGGGCAGGTGGGGAAGAAGAGGCAGGGTAAAACTGTTGCAGCAAAGGGGGGAGGAGGAGAAAATAGAAGTGAAACTCCCTGCAAAAGGCAACTCTCTAGTAACTCCCTCCCCTGGGCTGGACACACACAGACACCCCCCCTCCCCCCCCCCGGACACCCCCTCCCTCCAACTCCAAGACTTGCAGGGAGGCCCCGGATCCGGGCCGGGGGACAAGCAGCTCCGAGCGGCGGCCGGGGGCACTGGGGCGCCCACCCGGAGCCACCTGCCGCGGCAGCGCGGAGGACGCGGCTCGGGCGGCGCTCGGGAAAGTTGCGGGCGGCGCTCACCTGGGCGCAGGCACACGGCGCCGAGCAGCAACAGCAGCAGCGGCGGCAGCGGGCGGGCGCGGGCGGCCCCGGGGGGCTCCATGCTGCCGCCTCCCGCCGGCGCTTCTCCCGCTCCTCGTCCTCGTCCTCCTCCTCCTAGCGCAGGCCGGGACAGTCGCTCGCTCCCTCCTCCGGCTAGCCGCACCCACCCGCGGGGCTCCGCGCTGCCCGGCCCCACCCGCGTCCGCCCTCCGCTCGGCTCCGCCGGGTCCGCGCCGGAGCAAGTGGCCGCTTCCCTCTGGCAGCCGAGCGGCGCTCCAGGACTGAGCGCGGCGCCGGAGGGCGGGGCCTCCGCCGGGACACGCCCCCGCCCCGCCCCGCCCCCCAGCCGGGGGAGCCCGCCTCCTGCTCCCGGACCGCGAGCTCCGGGGCGCTGCTAGGGGGCGGGGCGGGGGTGCAGAGCGGGTTTTGTGTGTGCGTAGTGTGTTGGTGGGTGTTTAGTGTGGTGTGTCTCTGTGTGGGTTTGCGTGTGACGTGGGGGGGTGTCTGTGTCACTGGTGTGTGTGCAGTGTGTGGTTGCGTCTGGGTGGGTATCGGTGTGTGTAGTGGGTGGGTGTGTCTGATGTGTGGGTGTCGGCGTGTGCAGTGTGTGAGTGTGTGTGTGGGCGTGGCACTATGTGGGTGTCTGTCTCTGATGTGTGTGGATGTCGGGGTGTGTGGGTGTGTCTGTGTGAGTGGGGGTGTGGGTGAATATGTCTGTGTCGTGGGGGGGGTGTAGTGTGTGGGTGTCTGTGGGTTCGTGTGTCTGTGGGGTACGGGTGTGTCTGCGGGACGCGGGTCCCGCGGTGCCGCCTCCCGCTTGCCCGCTGTGGCCGGGGGCGCCAGGCGCTGGTGCCACGACGGGGACAAGGGCCCCGCTCAGCCTCACACAGGAGCCGGGTCTTGTGTGGGCGGGCTGCAAAGAACCCCTCCCCGGCAGCCCGGCGTGCCCTGACGGCATGGACCAGGGGCGTCACTTCCACCACGTTAGCAACCAACCGACGGAAAAAACCAAACCCTGCGGTTTGCCCCGTGCTACTTACTGTTTTCTGGCGCGCGCACATCTGGGCCAGGGAGGCAGCAGCTGGCGGGAAAGACCTGGGCACAGCTGGAAGGGGAGAGCCCGCGCAGGGCTGCCCGGCACCCCCCTGTAGGAGCCCCCCAGGCTGCCTGCACCCCGCCGCCTGGATGGGCCACGCGCTGTGAACGCCCCCGGCTCCCCCCAGCCCTTCCCGGGACCTGCTCGCCCTGTCTCTCTCGCCCTGGCCAGCCACTAGGTGGCAAGAGCCGCAGCAGCCTGCTCACCTTCAGCCAGGAGTTCTCCTGGAAGCAGCTGAGGCCCTACAAAACCCACAGCCCTCAGCTCTGACCAGTCAAAGGAATACATCTTACTTTATTTAAAGTATATATTCAATAAACAAATACATGTTTCTTTATTTTCTGTCCTGGGATAAGCCGAGGACATGCAAAACCTATTTAACCCTGGGGAACGTAGCCCTGGTTTTTCCGTGCTCCTGCTATACCAGCCTGAACGAGGCTGTTTATCTTATACAATTTTTAAAACTTTTTAAAACATACATGTTACTTTATTTAACTTCTATATTAAACAGATAACTACATATTACTTTATTTTATGGTCTGGAATAAGCCAAGGACATACAAAAGCTAGATAGCCCAGGGAATATAGCCCTGATGTTTCCATGCTCCTGCTATAGACCAGACAGAATGAGGCTGTTTATCTTACACAGACAAAACCTTTTAAAAACTAATATATATTACTTTATTTAAAGTATTAATGTATATATTAGCGACCAAAACGCTGGCTTGCATCCATAGATGCTTCTCAAGCAAATCCCGGGACGTCATTCTCCCCCTGTACTGGGCCTTAGTGAGGCCGCAGCTGGAGTACTGCGTCCAGTTTTGGGCTCCACAATTCAAAAAGGATGTGGAGAAGCTTGAGAGAGTCCAGAGAAGAGCCCCGCGCATGATCAGGGGTCAGGGAAGCAGACCCTACGATGACAGGCTGAGAGCCCTGGGGCTCTTTAGCCTGGAAAAGCGCAGGCTCAGGGGTGATCTGATGGCCACCTACAAGTTTATCAGGGGTGATCACCAGTATCTGGGGGAACGTTTGTTCACCAGAGCGCCCCAAGGGATGACGAGGACGAATGGTCACAAACTACTACGAGACCATTTCGGGCTGGACATAAGGAAGAATTTCTTTACTGTCCGAGCCCCCAAGGTCTGGAACAGCCTGCCGCCGGAGGTTATTCAAGCGCCTTCATTGAACACCTTCAAGATGAAACTGGATGCTTATCTTGCTGGGATCCTATGACCCCAGCTGACGTCCTGCCCTTTGGGTGGGGGGCTGGACTCGATGATCTTCCGCGGTCCCTTCCAGCCCTAATGTCTATGAAATCTATGAAAATATTAAATAAATAAATACACATTGCTTTATTTTGTGGCCTGGAAGAAGCTGAGGACATGCAAAACCTATAGCCCATGTAACATAGTTTGGATTTTTCCAGGCTCTTTTCATACCAGACTGAACCACGCTGCACTAGTATCAGGGCTGTGTGTGGCATCTCAGCTCCTTTGTTAGGCTGCTGTGAGTTTGTGCTCTGCCCAAGTCCTCAGAGAGTGCACTGCGATCTCCATCCAGGAGAGGTGCCTGCTGCTGAGTGAGGAGGGCTTTAGAACTTGTGCCTGTCACCAGAGATTTCCAGCAACACAAAAGGCACTAAAACATTCAGCTTTTCTTCAGATTAAAAAAGAGAGAATGGCAGGTATGGGAAACTCCTTTCGCTGCTTCACAGAACATTGCAGCAAATGTACCCGACACTGCACCTTGCTAAAGCTGCTGGTTTCTGTATATACACTGGGTGCAACGTTCCCAGACACAAGCTCAGAAGCCCTCATTCAGCAGCCCTCCTGGATCGAGATTGCAATGCCCTCTCAGGCCATGTCCACATGAGCGCAGATGTTTGCTTCCCCAGGGACAAGTAGCAGCAGCGTACCTGGTTACTGCTACTTGTCTCCTGCCTGCACATGGCTGCTACTTGCCCCCAGGAAACACCTGTGCCATGCATGCTTTTTGTTGGCAGCAGGTTACCCTGGATAGGGTAGGGGAAGCTGTGGCCGGCAACTGTGCTGGCCCCAGCAGCCTCGCCTGGGATCCTGGGGGGTTCCAGGAGCTGCAGCCATGGTGCTTCTGCAGCTGGGATCCTGGCTGGCAGCTGGATCATGTCTCCAGCAAGCCAAACTCCAGTTTTGGGCAGCTTGTGTTGCCATCACGTGTGCCACCCTACTTTTTTTTTTTTTTTGGTGTGGGTTTTTTTGACGCCAGGATCTCCCAAAGTAAAAAAAAAGCAAACCCATTCTGTGAGGTAGCAGTGTGGAGAATGCCTGCATATGTGGTGCGTGGCTCTGCATCTGTGGTCTGTGGAGCCACATACTGTGCATCCACACTTGTCTGGATGCAGCCTCTGAGGACTTGGATATATCAATTCACACAAACCTAATGAAGGAACAGAGATGCAACACACAGCCCTAATACTAGTACAACGTGGTTCAGTCTGGTATGAAAAGAGCCTAGAAAAATCCAGACTATGTTATACAGGCTATAGGTTTTGTATGTCCTCAGCTTCTTCCAGGCCATAAAATAATGGATTTATTTATTTAATATATACTTTAAATAAAGTAATGTATTAGTTTTTTAAAGTTTTAAAAATTGTCTGTATAAGATAAACATTTTTTAAAAGTAAGTAAACTAATCTCCAGATGATGACTTGTCCATGCTGTCCTAAATTTTAAAACTACAGCAGATTAACTGTTAACCTTCAAAATCATCAAACTGAAAACAAAGCAAAAAATTATAATAATAACACATAGCAGAGACTAGCAAAATTAAATCATTAAAGAATTTGGGGGTAATTGTCCAAGAGGAAGGGACCGTGCATACTCTTATGGCTTGAAGAAATACTTATAAAGGGCAAAGAAGGGGTCATCAATACTTCTGGGAAAGTTGGGTGAACCTGAAGGTCAAAAATATTGCTATTCAAAGCAATGTACTGCAAAAAAAAGAGCTTTCAGGAATAAGGTTTTTATTGGACCAAGCAAGCAGTGGTGCTATTTCACAATGGAAAATGTAAGTGGCTTGAAATCATCATTGCAAGCTTCCTGACTAATAATATAATGTGACCATCCTGCAGCCCACATCATACTATGAAATAAGTCTCTTGTCCCTAAAAATAAAAATCTGAATAATTCATGTTATGTGCTTGCTCCCGTGGGATTTTCTAGTAGTGAAATCCAAACCAGCAGCAATCACATCCCTTTTCACCATGACAAAGTGAACTGAAAAAAGAGACCCTTCAAAAACTCCTGAAACTGGCTCAAAGTCATTCAACATACGTTATGAATACATTCAATATCCTCAGAACAATGTTAATAGTTACAGAGTAGGGTAGAAATATTTAAAATAGTTACTGGACTACAGAAGAGGTTAAAATGATACCTTTTGTTTTTTCTTTTAGTACTGTACTTTCCACTGAAATAAAATCAGCATTTCTAATGCTGAGAATTTTAAGTGCATTGGGTTCAAATAAATCCTTCTCCCCCCCCATATTATTATTTATATTATTATGGTATTCATTATTTAATTAATTTTAAAATATTTTATTTCCTAAATGTGCTTACAATCAGAGCCCTGTGGTTTTTTCCCCATAATATGCTTTCCCCAGGATTTTATCTGATTATGTCACTCAGTCTATATTTGAGGGATATGAAACAATGGACTTCAATAGGCCTTTCCAATGATGTCATTAGCAAGGTTGGCCTCCACCCTTTATGAAAATAAAGAGAGGCTTAAAGACAGGTTATTTTCTTCCTACGTTTTCAGGGAGTATAAAGATCATGGTGATAAGCATATTTCATGTTTTTATTCCTGTAGACTATAAGAGGCCCAGTCATAAACTCTTGACCTAGGTCTTGTACAAGCTTAAAGTAGAAGACAAAAAGGTTTTCTAGAGTTTACATCCTAGTTAAATATCCACCACTTAAGAGTTTATCAGGAACGTGGGCTGCTTCATCACTATGTACAGTTCTGTCACAGCACAAGAGGGCCTGATCCCACAGTCTTTGTTTGTATAAGCAGTCCCTTTGAAGTTGGTATAAGACTATGTGAGAGAAGGTTGTGAAATCATTTCCTAAAATACCAATAATCCAGCTCGGGAGCCTTACAGGCAGTGATCTACTAGTTCACTAAGCATACATCTAATTATGGCATGTGGATAGTTTTGCTGAGGTTAACACATGCAAGTGATTTGCTGGACCAGGGTTTTATTTCCTAAACACCTTGCTATTATAAAATATAATCAGTTAGATATCTAAGTTCACATGAAAACAATGGACATTTTCTGCTTTGGAACAAGGAATACATCTTATAAGCACTGAGTAATTATCCGTAACAGCAGGATGCTAAGACTGATTTGATTGTAAAAACAAAAGATTTCAGTCAAACAGCAGAAACAGATTCAGGCCTATGCTACACTTACCAGAAATACGCTGGATATAAAAATCCTAATCATAAATTATTACCAAATTTAATACAGAAGCATGATTTGTTCTGGGTTTTCCACTGAAGTTCATGGGAGCCACCTTGAGTCCTTGATCTACTGAGAAAGAAACCCAGCAAACTGCCTGGTTTTAAAGTCCTAAAATAAACAATCTTTTTGGAAACTTGTTCAGTTACCAACATAAGATTTTTCTTTAGAAAGAAATATTTACATGTAAAGGGAAACCCCTCTCCCCCACTAATAATTAGAGAATTTTTGATTGATACTTAATCCTGTCAAATCATGGGGTTCTGCATTTATGTGACAAAGTGGATTAATAGTATAATCTATTAATAATGCATTGTGCATCATAACAAAGAGTTTGTATTAAAATGAAGTATCATTTCCAGTTTACAGCAGATGAAAGAGACCCACACTTCTGAAAAGCAAATTTCTAGTAGGAGGAAATAGAGGATATTAAGGAAAGCACCCCATGCCACAACTGGAAATTTAATCCGTTAAATTTGAATAAAGTCCATTATCTGTACTGAGTGAATAAACTTTAGGGCATGATAATAAATGCAACGTCAAGGAAAGAGTGCATACCATTATGCATTGCAAAATATGGTCTGCAAAATATAACATCGCTAACATTGTAACTAAATTATGGGATAAATATTTACTACAACATCCAGTTTTATAAAACTTGGCTGATCTGTTTATTTTTCACTGTGCATTGGTTATTCCTGTTGGTGTTGACTTTATTTACAAGTTGAAGCTTCAGTTTTGTTTGACTGTGAGTAGAGTTAGGTGTTCAATCTTTCTACCTCAGGTATAGTAACTGGTTGTTGTTAAGATAAAGCTCCTAATTCAGTCAGTGTGTAAATATACATAGGAGCATTGACTGTTAATATAAATAATCAATCATTCTGCATAGCTAGCATTAAATGCAAACAGAATCCAGGAGTGCTGGTTACAGCCTTGCATGTGAAAGACCAATGAAGGAATTGTGTGAGCCTATTACCTGGATGGGGCCCAGAGGCCAACATTTTAAATATACTGTGGGTTAGACACCTCACAGTCCAGAGAATTTCACAAAGTGCCCAAATAATGTAAAAAAAAAAAAAATGGCTCTAGATGTCTGGCTTTAAATGTCTAGATGTACTTTGAAGTCAGTGGGAGTCTTTCCATTTGCCTTCAATGAGCTTTGGATCAGGCCCTTTCAGAAGGAAACCAGCTTCACTGGATGTTGAGTATAGCTGGATTTGTCTGAGGTTTCTGGGCTCGACATGGCATGGCATCTGAACAGAAAATGAGCTAAAAACAGAGACTGGGACCCAGGGTGAGAAATAAGGGAAACAGGGCTGACTCAGCTTACTAAAGGTTTCTGCAGCTACCTGCAGTTTCAGCCATCTCTGTTCAAAGTAAGCAAGATGTTTGTGTGCATTTTGTAAATAAATTAATGATTTATTACTAGATAGATTACCAGAAAGATACGAGTCAGTTACCGATTTCTTCTGCAAAGCAGAAAGTAACCTACTCAAAAGACTTGAAAATGGGTAGCAGTATTTATACTACAGTCATCATCACCATAGTATCTGAGCTCTTAAAGCAAATTTGTTTTTCTTGTTACCCATGCCCAGTGCACCTGTTTGTAAAATGTAATTTAAATGAGGGGCCCACACTATATAAATGTTCATTAAAAATGATATTGCACTAGCACTGTATACAAAATTTGAAGAATGCCTCCAGCTGAGATTAAGTATATGCAAAGCATCTGAGTGGGAGGTGGGAGGAAGACTTTTCAAAAATAGATGGTGGTCATTATCCAAAAAGAAGTTTGGAACTTGCTTCCAAAAAATAATTGCAAATTGGAGATATTGGAAAAGGGACCAAAGAAGCCAATCATGTTAACAGAGACATCTGAAAAAAGCAAAGTGCCCAGTGTGGTAAACTTTAGGCTTCATTGCCAGTTTGTCAGATTAGTTGGCCAGCTGTCAGTCTTTTGTCAAGTTTCGAATATCATTTCCCTGACTTTCTTTAGAACAGTTGCCAAGGAATAAGTGGAGTTTCCAGAGCTAGTAAGTATCTAAATGTCTTTTCACATTATCTAGCAAGTATTCAAGGAAGGAAAAGGTTATTGTTTTCACATAAAGATCCTATGTGATGCAGCATGGCAGAGATGAAAGAGGAAGCTGGCAATGTATTGTTTTACCAGATCAAAGATAGCTGAAATACAAAGGATGAGGTACTTGGTTTAGGAATCTTAATAACTGCTAAAATGATTGTAATTTTACATCTACCTGATACTCTCCCTTCCACAATCAATCTGACCTTCTCTGACATTAATGAATGAGATTAATAACAAATACATTAATTGTTGATAAGTTTTTAAGTAGCTGCTTCCTTTTAAAATCACCATATTCAAAATTATTTTAAAATAGCTCCTTTTTTAAATTTAATTCTCAAGCCATGCCTCTGTAAAAAATTTGGAATTTCAAAATTTGACTTGTACCACTATTTTTTTTTTTTTTTTGCTGTGGGACAGGGATTATATTGTACTGCTTAAGGGTAATAATCTGGTACACATGTTAAGTGATGAGCTGTGTAATTTTAAAAATCTCTTTTATCGACTCTAATCAGAATACTTATATAGAAACTTTCATCTAAGGATCTTAAATTAATTAAGCCTCATAATCAGAACACCTTTTGTAACGTAGATAGCATAGTATCTTCTACTTTTTTAACCCCCTTTTCATTTGAGGACTTCAAAGTAGTTCATCGAACCTCTCAACACTCTGGGAGGCTGGTATCTTTATTTTAAAGAAGTGAGTAAAAAAGCTTAGGCCAGTGACTTGAATTGCCCAAGTCCCCGCAACAGATCAGTGACAGTCAAGAACAGAATCCAAAGTCTTCTGACCCAGCCACCAACTACAGCTAGCAACACTGTCAACTTGATTAGCAGGCAGGAAGTGACTAAAATGTTAATGTTCTAGAGTAACGTTTATACAGACGCCAACAAAATTCACCTACCAGTGCTGCTCAGCACCCTCATAAATTGAGGAGATCTCACATGGAGCTGATTGTAAATAACTGGGTAGATGTTCCATTCAGCATTGTGAGAGGGGACAGGGAATGACAGAGAGGATGGACAGGACAGGATGTGTGGTAAGGGAGAAAATGAAGGAAAGGGAATGGGACCTGGTTCATGACCCCTGCAAGTTAATAAAAAGTGTCCTACCAAGGAAAGCAGAAGAAGTATCCTGACAGAGAATACCAGGGAAGAATATTGGAATGGTGGATAAAAAGGAAAATATAGATGGATAGAAAAACCTAAAAGATGAAAGGTACAGAACTATAAGTACAAAATGGACAGCAGAAAAGGTGAAGAGGGAGGGGAATAAGAGATAGGAAGGTGAGGTTGTGGGAAAAAAAATATTTAGAGCCATATACTGCCCCCTTTTCTCATGCTGTTCAGCACCTGGCTTGGTGAGTTGTCCTGCTGACCCCAATGGGATTACTGACAGAGTACAGTTCTATGCCATAGAAGGGTGGCAAAACCAGGCCCTTTATGCCAAATAGCTGTTTTGAGCTTGCATCAAGCACAGCTCCACTGAGAAGAAAGTATAACACTGCTGTGGGGTTGAAATGACTATCAAAGTAATTCAGAGCAACTGAAGGGATGCAGCGGATGAAGCCAAGGTAAAATGCTGGGTTCTGTTGCCCCGCCATTAGTCTTTCCGGTACGTACCTGTTGTGTGAAGGTGGTAGAGGGAAGTGGTTGGCATGGAGCTCTCTCTCTGTACTCTATAGCACTTAAAAATTCCCCTATGTCAGAAGAATTCATGTCTGCTCTTTTAGGACAGACTTCTGAGCACTTTGAGCTGTGTGAGTGGACAAAGTAGCCAGGCTAGGGAGCAAGAATTGATGCCTCAGGTTTTATTACCATCTTGGCTGAACCACACTGCAGAGTTCAGCTCCTTTCTTTCCTGCCAATGATTGACAGAAGTTCCTTCTGAAGCAGCAAAGCAGAAGCTAGTGGACTAAGCAGTGTCATCAATGTCAGTTGGGAGAATTATGAAATAGGTTCAGCACCAGGCTGCCATTAGCATGCAGTGCTGAATACTGTACACCCTAAATCAGTTTAGCTATGTTTTCTTGGCAATTATGACAGGTGTCCCCCCATATCCTAACATTTGTCCTGCTTATCTTTCATGATAGGCTGATGGTAGTAGCAGATCTTTTGATGTGGGCCTGCTTTTTAACATGAGTAGATTTCACTCGTTATGGTGGGGGCAGGGGTCAGCAGGAAATCAATGCTGCTTTTTTATCTAGCTACATGCAGAACCATTTAAATGAATCCACCGACAATGTTCCAGCATTGCAATTTCTTCCTTACAACCTTTGTTGCTGGTCTGTCTGCCCCTGACTGTGCTACATCAGCACTCCCAGATTAGAAAGAGCAGCTTCTCACTAAATAAAAGGCAATGCTTCTTCCCAATATGTCAATTATATCAAGGTAAGAATAGGCCTGCTCTAAAGAGTGAGCAGTGCAGGTAATCACTTGGGCCTGCAGATAGTTAGAGGCATCTTTGTAAGCAACAGACACACTCCTCATTCAAAAAGACATTAAATTTTCTGTTATTTAACTGTGTCCATACTAAAATCATGGGCTTGTTTCTAATGCATGGAAACTTTGTCCAGTCTTGTAAGATCAGGGTGTTTTGACTATAACCCAGTTCAAAGGAAAAGAATTGGAATGCATTACTTGTAAATCAGGATTCTCATTCTCAGAAGCCTTAAAAAGAAGGATGTATTAATTAGAAATAGTTTTCTATAATTAAATCAAGGAATATGTACCAGTAGATTTTGGAGGCAAAAAGGGAAAGGAAATCAGATAGGTAGAAATGAGCCTTGTGAGAGAGCAGTCAGTATTTTTGTTTTGTTGCTATGTAGTATGTTGTATCACAATAGTATTTCCAGCCCCTGCAAATGTTTGGGTTCCCTTGTGCCAAGGGCTATATGAACATAAGATATGAGAAAGCACCTGCTCTAAGGAGTTTACCATCTACACAAAAAGATATGCCAAGGGTGGTTGAAAGGAAGAATTATTATCCCCATTTTACATATGGGACACTAAGAAAGAGACTAAGGTCTCTTCTTGAATTTAAACTGCCTTAAACACTCTTTCTTAACTAACCTCAGAAAGAATATGAGGGTGCTGACTATTTTTGTGAACTGAATAAGGAAAAATCTGTAGGATTCAGATGAAAGGATTAATTGAATCTATGTCACTCTGGTAGTAAGAATATTACAACATTTTATTTTAAAGTAAATGTGGGGGCCCTGCAGGACACGCTTGGCAATCTGGTGGTTGCACCAGACAAGAAATCTGACCTCTTTAATAAATTCTTTGCCTCCATTTTTCTGATCAGGGACCAGAAGATTCCCCCCACCGGGATTCCAGATGGACTCAGGAGAAGCACCATCAGGCCTAGGGTCAGAGAGGACCTAGTTAGGGAACTTCTGATGGGGATGGATGTGTTTAAATCAGCAGGTCCAGATGATCTCCACCCCAGGATGCTGAGGGAATTGGCAGAGGTCATTGCGGGACCCCTGGCATGGCTTTACGAGCACTTGTGGTGCTCTGGCCAGCTGTCAGAGGACTGGAAAAGGGCCAATTTGGTCCCCATTTTCAAAAAGGGAGGGAGGAGGACCCAGGAAACTATAGGCCAGTTAGTTTTTTACCTTGGTCCTGGGCAAGCTCTTTGAGAAAATTATCCAGGAGTACATCTGCGAGGGACCAGCAGGGGAGATTATGCTTGGGGCAACCATCATGGGTTCATTAGGGGCAGGTCCTGTCAGACCAACCTGGTTGCCTTCTACCACCAGGTCACAAAATCCTTAGATGCAGGTATCACGATGGATGTAGTCCTTCTGGACTTTAGGAAGGCCTTTGACACTTGTCTCTAACCTCATTCTCATTAAAAAAATTAGGCGACTGTGGCGTCAATGCCTACACAGTCAGATGGATCACAAATTGACAGGAGGGCCACACCCAGAGAGTGGTGGTGGATGGGTCATTTGGAGGGATGTGGGCAGTGAGATCCCCCAGGGCTTGGTCCTCAGGCCCACACAGTTCAACATCTTCATCAGCGATTTGGACAAGGGCATGAAAAGCACCTCGTTCAAATTCGCAGGTGACACTAAGATGTGGGGAGTGGTGGGCACACTAGAAGGGAGGGACAGGCTACAACTAGATCTGGACAGGTTAAAGGGGTGGGCAGATGAGAACAGGATGGGATTCAATACCGACAAGTACAAGGTGCTGCACCTAGGGAGAAAGAACCAGCAGCATACCTACAGGCTGGGGAACTCCCTTCTCATCAGCACAGAGGCAAAAAAGGATCTTGGAGTCATTATTGATTCCAAAATGAACATGGGCTACCAATGTGAGGATGCCGTCAGTAAGGCTAACCGCACCTTGTCATGCATCCACAGATGCATCACAAGCAGGTCCAAGGAGGTGATCCTCCCCTTCTATGTGACATTGGTCAGGCCACAATTGGAGTACTGTGTCCAGTTCTGGGCACCGCACTTCAGGAGCTATGTGGACAGCATCGAGAGGGTGGAAATAGGGCCAATCACATGGTCAAGAGGCTGCAGGGCAGGCCCTATGAGCAGAGGCTGCAGGACCTGAACCTGTTCAGCCTCCACAAGAGAAGGATGAGAGGGGACCTGGTGGCTGTCTATAAACTTACCAGGGAGGACCAGTGGGGAACGGGTGAGTCCCGGGAGCGCTACCAGGAGTAACTAGGAATAACAGCCACAAGTTGATTGAGAGTAGGTTCAGGCTAGACATCAAGAAGCACTACTTCACAGTCAGGGCAGCTAGGATCTGGAACCAAATTCCAAGGGAAGTGGTGCTCACTCCTACCTTGGGGGTCTTCAAAAGGAGGCTAGATAATCACCTAGCTGGGGTCATTTGACCCCAGCATTCTTTCCTGCCCATGGCAGGGGGTCGGACTTGATGATCTGCTCAGGTTCCTTTTGACCCGACCAACTATGAAAATGTATCTATATTAAATAGTCAACCAATAAAATATAAGCATGGTTCAAACTATTAGGTTACAGCATCCTGCAGGTGAGATTCTAGGCGGGCAAAGCAAATAAAATACTGTAAGAAGAATACAATCAAAATTGTTAAAACTTTGATTTGCAGAAATATAGGGCCGGGTGAGATGAACACTAGTGAAAATGACCTTTTCATTATATTCAGAAAGCTGGTAAAACTTCTGTAGAAAGAACTGAAAAAGAGATTTATGACTTGAGATATATTGGCAGAAGATATGAGCACAGTCTCCTACTTGGTAGATTAGTGACAACTTTGAGAGGGCTAGGACATTGAACATGACTGTCCATGGATGGTCCATCTTTGGTCACACAATTGCATAGTAGAAAGAGCAAGGCTGAAGGGGCCTTCATCCTTGCAGAGGGCTGTGAATAACTGATCTGGATGCAAAATCAATTAATATGAAGTTAAAACTGATCATGCTTCATGGTATCACAGTAAGTTTTGTGAAAAGACAGCTTCTTCCGGTTACTCTCTGTCTATTGCACATTGCGGGAACTGCAGACTGTCTGAGGACTGAGCATTAAAAGGCACAGTTCTTAATGGGTTCCAGTTCATTCACATTCTTTTAATGTGTGACAAAGGTTTTTTAGGTAGGGATGGCAGTAGAGAGAAAAGGTAAATCCCATAGGCCTAATGGCTTAGTCAAGAATAATGAATAACAACAAGCAGTTTCAAACTTCATCCCATAAAAACACTCCAATAGAGGGGCTGCTGTGCACCTCTTCCCTAGCACTTGAGGTATCCTAAGCAGTCCATTCCACTCACTGGGGGCTGCAGGTACTTCCAGCCAGAGATCAAGCTAATTTATAGAGATCTTTTTGGAGGTCTTCTCATCTTTTGTTGTCCAGTCATGTTCTCAAGCCTCACACTTGCTTCTTCTTTACTTCTGCCAGCCTCAGGGTACTTCTTTGCTTGGCTGTTTCCCTCTCATCAAATTTACCTGTCCCTGTTCACATACTGATGGCTATCTATCCTCCAACACACAGCAAGTTCCAGGCTTCAACCTGCTGGTTAACCCTCCATACCCTCTAGCTCTCACAATGAGTCTGACCCCTTCTGCCTTCTGGATTTCATTTTCATCATAGAACTTTATCCTGGCTATAAGCTGAGCCAGTAAGTTACTACCCATCATTGTTGAGAGGCTTATCTGTGCCCTTGCTCCTACTGCTTGTAGCCTACTGTCTTCCTTCTCATTTACTCGGAGGTGAATGTATTAATTACTGCATAAAAAGCTAACAATTTTCTTATAACTTTATTTATAAAGAATGAAATGCTTGGCATAGTGTTTCTGTCACTTATTCACCCAAAAAACTTTACATCCAATGTGTTTTTCACGTTACATAGGTGAAACTAGACAAGGTTAAAGATGATAAAACATTTCAGATTCAATGCTGCAGGTACATTACCTTTTGATTTCAAAACTACACTTTTTATGTTTGGAGCTCTTTTTTGTAACAGTCATAAAATCTGCTTAACCAAACGGAGGCACAGCTGAAAATTGATGCATTAACCACAGTCCTGCTAAACGTCACACACATTCACTTAACTCCACATGGCATAAAATTCCAAGACTTCTGTTTTGACAAAATATTATTGTCTCTTTACATGGCATAAGGGGCCAGAATAAAATGACTGAAAGGTAAAATGGAAAATTGGGCAATAAATGTCAGGGGTAAGAGAAGGTAGTTAAAAATATTCCTTTGGGTTTGTTGAGTTTTTTTCAAAAAACTAGAGAATTATAATTTCAGCCACTAATATAATGTACAAAATACAAAATTTCAGCTTTGCTTTTGGGTTTTTTTCTCAGCTACATATGCAAAGCAGGATTGCTGAAGTGGACATTGCTGCCAAAAGAAAAGGTTTCCATCTTCCCATTGCAACTAATCCTCTCATGCATATATTTGGTTTCTCTTTTGGAAATCCTATCACTTTGGAAGGGAAAGTACCTCTCGAAAAACAAAATCTACTAATGAGAACACCAAAAGGATTTTAGTACACTAATCGGGCTCATGCTGAAATAATGCTGCTTTTTTCAAATACTGAGTAATGACATGCTGGATGACAGTCTTGCCTTTTTATGCATTATGAGGCCAATTTTGAGATCTTGAGAGGTGTTCAAAGATAGGATCTATACAGCTCTCAATAACAAGTGACTCTCAGATAAAAAAAGATAACAATAACAGTATTGGTAGTATGGAAGTGATGTTGCTGCTGTAATGGTCCAGGAAATATGAGAGAGGCCAGAATTTTTGTGGATGATATCTCTAATTGGACAAGCTGTATGATTGGGATAGACATAGCAGGCTTTCAGCTATCACAGTACCTTCTCTTCCAGGTTTCTGGGAGAGAAGCAAAGATTAATACTAGTATGTTAATACTCATATATTATACCAGAGTTTTCAACCTTTTTAAGTCTAAGTACCCACAGTAGCCAGATGCTGGAGGTGGCAGCATACAGCCAGATGCCAATCAGGAAGGTGGGGACAGCGTGCAGGCGGGCAGAGAGAGAGGGCTGCCACCTCCCAGGAGCAGGGCCGGGGTGGGGCAGGACAAGGAAGCTCACCAGGATGGGGTGAGGGCAGCAGCGCCCCTCTACAGGGTGGGGAAACTCACTGGGCTGGTGTGTGGCAGTGGCAGCTGCCACATGCAAGCTTCCCCACCCTGCAGATGGGCACCATTGCCCTCACCCCACCCTGGCCCTGCTCCTGGAAGGTGGTGGCGCTCCATCCCCGCCCGCCTACCCGTACGTACATCCTAGGGCTGGTCCAAGTACCCCTAGGGATACGCATACCTCTGGTTGACAACCCATATATTATACAATAATAATTACATTATAAATATTACATAAGGAGACCTACAATACATAATTACTAAACACATATATTATATGCAATTATATATTATAATGTAATAATATATTAATATTACTAATATATAATAGAATAATTTAACCATAGAAAATTAGGGTTGGAAGAGACCTCAGGAGGTCATCTAGTTCAACCCCCATGCTCAAAGCAGGACTGCCCTCAACTAGATCATCCCAGCCAGGGCTTTGTCTAGCCGGGTCTTAAAAACCTTCAAGGATGGAGATTCTACAACCTCTCTGGGTAACCTGTTCCAGTGCTTCACCACCCTCTTGATGAGAAAGTTTTTCCTAATATCTAACCTAAACTTCCCTTGTTGCAAATTGAGACCATTGCTCCTTATTCTGTCATGTGCCACCTCTGAGAACAGTCTAGCTCAGGGGTGGGCAATTATTTTGGGCAGAGAGCTGCTTACTGAGTTTTGGCAAGCCATTGAGGGCTACATGACAAGCAGCCTAGGGCAGATAAATATTAATTTTCTAAATTTTTAGGGGCCCCACGGGCCAGATAGAATGGCCTGGTGGGCCACATCTGGCCCCTGGGCCGCATTTTGCCCATGCCTGGTCTAGCTCCATCCTCTTGGGAATCTCCCTTTGGGTAGTTGAAGGCTGTTCTTAAATCCCTTCTCAGTCTTCTCTTCTGCAGACAAAATAAGCCTAGTTCCCTCAGCCTCTTCTCAGAAGTGATGTGCCCCAGACCCTAACTGTTTTGGTTGCCGTCCACTGGACTCTGTCCAATTTGTCCACATCCTTTCTGTAGTGGGGGACCCAAAACTGGGCACAGTACTCCAGATGCGACCTCACCAGTGCCGAATAGAGGGGAAGAATCACTTCCCTTGATCTGCTGGCAAAGCTCCTACCAAAGCAGCCCAGTATGCTGTTAGCCTTCTTGGCAACAAGGGCAAACTTTGGCTCATATTCAGCTTCTGGTTCACTGTAACCACCAGGTCCTTTTCAGCAGGGCTGCTGCTTAGCCAGTCAGTCCCCAACCTGCACTGATACATGAGATTTTTCCATCCTAAGTGCAGGACTGTGTACTTGTCCTTATTAAACCTCATGTGATTAATAATAACAGGATTAATATCCAGCTCTTGCATAGTGGTTCTCATCCATAACTTTCAAATAATTAAAAAAATTATGATACCTTGACTATCCACATTTTACAGAGAAAGGAACAAAGGTACAAAGAGATAAACAGGCATGCCCAAGGTTATTTAGCATACCTGTGGCAGAACCAGGAACAGAGGTCAGATTTCCTGAGGCACAATCTTGTGCTCTATTCTTTACCCATCTATGTTTCCAGAGGGACCTTAAAGATTAGCAGTTCTCCTTCCTATGAGAAATGCTTTTTGAAATGTCCCCCTATAGTAGGGCTACCATATGTCCTGGTTTTTCCAGACATGTCCTCTTTTTCGGCCCCTGTCCTTGTGTCTGGGTGGGTTTTTAAAATGGAAGCAAATGTTTGGGTTTTTGCTCTGCCTCTGCTTTCCTAGGCTGGCTGCTTAGGGCTGGGAGCAGCGGGCAAGGTGATTGGCTGTCAGGGGTCACATGCTCTGCTGGCAAGCTGCTCTCAGGTAAAGAGACACTCTGGAAAAATGATCTGTAAAAAATCTGATGCAATTCAATAAAGACAAGTGTAAAGTATGGCACTGAGGAGAAAGCAATTAAATTTACAAATATAAAATGGGAAATGACTGCAGTATAACAGAAAAAGACCTGGAAGTTATAGTGAACCACAAGCTCAATATGTGTCAATGGTGTAATATTGTTGCCATAAAACCTAATAGCACACTAGGATGTATGAATGGAAGTGTTGCCTGCAAGTTGCAGGAAATGATTATTCTACTCTGTTCAGCACTTCCAAGGCTTTACCTTTAACACTATTTCCAGCCTGGAACAGTACACTTCAAGAAAGATGTGAGCAAATTGGAAAGAGTTTAGAGAGCAACACAAATTATTAGAAAACATAACATATAAATGAAGTTTGGAAAAAAATGAGATTTGTTAGTCCGGAGAAGAGAAGACCAAGGGGGTATTTGACAAAAGGCTTCATATATAAAAAGGTTGTTATGAAGAATATAGTGATCAACTGTTTTCATTGCCTTCTGGTCAAGAAATAATGGGCTTAAATTGCAACAAGGAAAATTTAGGTTGGATATTAGGAAGAATATCCACCATATTCTCATTATGAAAATGGTTAAACAAAGGAAAAGAATATCTAGAGAAGTTGTGGAATCTCCAGCATTGGAGGCTTTAACGTGTGGGTTAAACAACCATTTGTCTGGGATGGTTTAGGCAGGGATGATCCTGACTTGAGCAAGGTTGGACTAGATGTTCTAAGATCCCATTCCATTATGTGTTTCTACAACTCAAGGTTACAGGAAATGCAGAATACATCATTTAACTTATTTGGCAATTTCACTCTCATATTCAGATATTAGTTATCTAGATAATAAGGTACTAAGATTAAGCACTTACCTAGTGCTTTTGGGATCAAAAATGCTTTTAAGTCAACTTCAGATTGGTTTAAGGAGATGACCAGTGTCATTATCCTCAATTCTTAGATAAGGAAAATGGATTTGCTTTTTGGTTCAAATAAAGTTATTGATGGTGCTGAAGAAAAAGAGCCTGTACAATTATTGATGGTCCTGGCTCTCTTAAAGAGTACCACTTTCCTAATACAGAGTTATTGGAACTGTTTGGGACAGCTAGAGTTCAAATATATGGGAACATAGTGGGCTGATGGGGTGGGGTAGGTACTTCAGGTCTAGAGTCACCCTACTGAGCCATAGAAGACTAATTATCATTTGTATGACAGAATGATTAGTTATTATGAAAACAATGATTCAGATACAACTTCTTCAGTTCAAAGGTGAAGTTAGATTAATTATAATGAGTTTTAAATGATGTTCACATTCATATATTTCTGTCTTATTCTTTTCTTTTTGTGACTGCATGTTTACTGTTAGCAGTTGTATTTAATGAAATAAAATTATATTTTAAAATTGTTTGGGAATTCTTGCTTCCCAACATCAAGCATCAGATGGCAAAACAAAATTTTAGTAACCTCTGGTAAGGGTTAGGATTTTAGATGGACTCTAGTGGCATATTATTATGACATAAGGGTTATTGATACTTCTGCACATCATGTGTAAATGGCTTCTGGTACAACAGAGAGGTTGTAGGATTTAATTTGAACATTAGTTTTTAAATGTTCCTTAACCTGCCTATATCAAAACACTCCTTACAGGACTGCGTTGGTCAAAAGACACACAGAAATCCGGATTCAAAAAAGCACATACTTGCCTTTTGCAGTTGTGTTTGAGTCCATCCTGCTATCTTATATTTAAGCACATGCTTAAGTACTTCCCTGTACTTCAGGGACATTGGGCTCTGGGTGTGGGAGGGTGGCACTTTAGTTAGAGTGGCTCTAAGAGCCGCTCTAATTAAATTGCTGCAGCGTCTCATGTATCAGCCTCCCTGAACTTGAAAATCCACTTGAACTTGAAGAGCCACTTGTACTAAAGCTCGTTCAGCAGGGATGCTGATACATGATACCCAGGAGGCTGCTGGAGCGCAGTAGTTACCATGCTCCAGCAGACTCAATTAATCAAGTCTGCTCCGACACGCTGTAATTCCAGTGTGTTAGAGTAGCCTCCAAGCTTATGTACAGGCACCCATTATTTTCAAGATGCTTCTCTAAAGATAGGTTTACACTGTGGTCATTGCTGAAACTGAGCTCATATACACAAATCTGTGGTAACTTTAAACAAAGTAGTTCAGGTACTGCAAGGCAGGCTGCAAAAAGCATTCAAGAAGCTGGCTTAATACCACATTTTAACACATACAACATGCTCCGGAATAAGATACACATCTTGTCTTTGAAAGGCAGAATGAAGAAAAAAGATCCTTCCTTGTAATAAGTAACTGAGGCCCCTGACACATGGTTAACCACATCTTAAGTAGTGACCTGGCCACATGTTCATTCAATTAATGATGTGATAAAACCAGGAATAATAACCAGTGTAATAACTTTGTGGCTGGTTCCTATCACAGCTTTTATTGAGTGTGTGGCCAGTGCTCCCACCTGGAGAAGCACAATCCCATATGCTCCAGTGGTTGGGAACACTGGTCAGCAAATCGGGGCTCCCAGCTGGAGGAGCACAATGAGCTCCCCTAAGCTGGGAGCTTTAATCAGCTGACAGAGCTCCCAGGCATAGGAGTTTAGGGTGCTCCCTGTAGCTAAGAGCTCCAATTACTAATGAGGCTTTTAGACATTGGGGTGCACCACGCTCCTCCATGGCTGGGAGTCCTATTAGTGATTCAGGCTCCCAGGTGTGGGGGCACACCAGGAACCCCATGGCCTGGGAGCCCCACCCTGGAGCTTAAAGCTTCAGGGAACACCATGTGCCCCCACAGCAAGTAGTCCCATCAGCTCTCAGCCCAGGGAGGGGCACCCTGTACTCCTAGGGCTGGGAGCTCTGTCAGCTGATTGAGGTGGGAGTGCACAATGCATCCGTGGGGCTGGGAGCACTGATGAACTGATGGGACTTCCAGCCACAGGAACAAAGATCATGGTCCCAGGCTCCCCCTACACCAGAAATATGGTATATGAGAACTGATGCTCAATCCCACAAACACACCACCTGCCATGTATGTGGGCCTGGCAGGTAGCGCGATTGTTGAGATTGTGTATCAGATCCCATCATGACTTTTTAAAATGTCTGTCAGTGGCCTGAGTAGCAGCAGCTAGGGAGCTGAGCCAGCTCATTTTTCTGCTCCCTGGGCACATCTATACAAGACATTTACTATGGAGCCGCCTAATTAGCTCCACAATAGAGTTTCAATGGCTACATGTGCGGCCTTATTAGGCTGCAAGAAACTAATTAACTCTGCTGCAGATTAATACTTGTAAATACAAGTACTATCCTGTGGCATCATTATTTAGTGCACAGTAATGCACGTGTAGATGCTGACAGGGCTGGCTGGGGCATAAGGGTTCTTCAGTGCAGGGCTACCTGCCAGCTAGCCCCACACTGGAGCATCTTCTTTGTGCCCCAGGCAGCCCCTTCATAGCACCTAGCCCTTCACAGCACTTTGAGCGGAGCTGGAACAGCCTTGGCAGGCAGGCTGACCCCCCAGCTCCCCTGCAAGCCAGAGCTGCTCTGACCCTGCTCAGCATGCTGTGGTTCTGAGCGCATGTGAAGACACGGTGCCAGGGAGCAATAAACTCTGGCACAATATGCACTGGAATTTTTTGCTTCGCATTCATTTCTCTTGTAGACTCACCTAGTGAGTATCTGCAACAACCATGCTTTCTATTCCATCTTTGATCGTAGTTTGATAGTTAACTGTGGGATAAATAAATAATATATAATGGGCCAAAATTTTTAGTTTCTAACCTAGCAAAAAGTTGATGAAATACTCTTATTGTTGAAAGACTACAGAAATTGGCCTAATGTTTATTTCAGCAGCACTGTTGGTTTCCTATCTTTTCCATTTGGAAATCCATTTACAATATCTCCTTCTGTTTGAAATAAGGAAACAAAGGGAAAACAAAAGATTAAGATTTCTTTATTAATGCATTTCACTTTAATTGGATAACAATATAATTTTGCATTGAAACAGAAACTTTATTTGAACACTTCACTATCTTCAAATCCATAGTTATCAAACTGTGACATTATAATGTAGGAGTGAATGAGGCAACTATGTTTTTGAGATATTGCTTGTAATTACTGGAAGAGATAGGGATATTAGTAACAACATTCATAAGATTTATAGCTGTTTGCTGGTGCATGGAAAAGTAAGTGCAGATCACTGAGAGTTCTCTGTTACAAGGTCTATGAATTAATACTGTTATCCATAATTTATTATGCTCCCTATGCTTCTACTCTACATTTAGTTGATAAAAAAGTTGAGAGGTATAAAGATAGAAAGGAAGGAGGAGTAACCTTGAAAACATAATCTTGCTTCATCTAATTACCATGCCCCCCCTCCCCCCAGCCATGAAAGCAAATACTGGATTTGGTTGTTATTTAAATGCTAACATGGTACCATTGGATGTAAATTAGGTGAAATATAACTATTCCAGAAGCCCTATCTTGCATTTCTTGAACATCCAAAATGTATCCAGCATCCAGTAGAAATTTTAGATGCATAGGAAATGCAGTATTGAATTCTTTAGCTTAATGTAGTCATTTTACTACATTTTTTCCAACTGTTTACATATGTTTCTCAGTGACAAAAAAAGCACATTCATTAGTATTTGCTTCTGTTTCTCTTTCTTTAATTTCCTTTAACTTTTAAAATTTATTTAAAAGATACCAGCTGTTAAAATCCAAGATAGACATTTCATTTTGGCAAATAAAATTTGCTTGTAAAGTACTAGAATATTTTTCTTATTAATTTATATATATATTTTAAAGAGGAGCACATTGAATACATTCATAATAAGTGTTTTTAGTATATATTGGGTAGGCAGAAAAGAATGTTTAAAAGGAACTTAAACTGAGTTTAAGACCAAACAGCACTCCAAACCCCCTCCAAAAAATGGGTGAAATCCTTCCCATGCATCTCCTTCCATCAGTGTTTCCAAGGCAGTTTCCAGGTCTAAGAACCCAATCCTGGATACATACACATACACTTACAGAGATGTGAGTTTTCTGGAAATTTTTTAGTTGGAAAATTTCCTGGTAAATTTCCCAGTGCCCTAAATAGAACATAATCTGATTTAGCATGTTTATTTGACCTATATTTAGTAAACAAAACTAAAAAAGTACCCCATCTTAATTTTATGTCCCAATAGCCACAAGTATTTGAACTGAGATATTTCATTAGGAAAAAAATTAAATACAGCACACAATGTAGTTTAAATATTGTATTCAAACCAATTCAAAGCTTTATGTGGAAAGAAATTATTTTATTGGAATACTTGTAAAATGTAAAGACAATAGACAGTAGCATGTACTTCCCTTACATTGTTTGTTTAGATTTAAGAAAAAAAATGAAGGCACTGAAAACTGTTGACACACTAATTTTAGCACACCCAAAGAACTGTGCATGATATGCCATGGTCGTTCACTCATTTACTTCAGCAGAGTTTAACTCTCTTCCACTGAAGTCATTGCAGCACCTCCAGTTTCACTGTCACTATTTGTAGAATCACTCGCACTACTTATTAGTTCCATTTCAGAGTCAGATTGAGAAAAATCTGATTGAGAACTACTTGAACCACATTTTCTTTCACTAAAGGATGGTTTTACTAATGAGTCTATGGCCAAGGGCAACTTATCATCACACTGCATCTTCTTCACTAATTGTGTTACTGACTGATTCTCCAGAAGCAAGATATTTTGAGAAATAGAAACAAGCTTAGTGATGCATTCATTTGTTAGTCTATTCCTCTTTTTTGTCTTGATTGAGCTGAAAGCCTTCCAGTTCCATTCACAAGAAGCTGCTGTTGGTGGAATGCTTAGGATCCTTAGAGCAATTCTGGACAACAGGCAGGTGTTACAGTATCCCTTCCACCATGTGAGAGGGAGATGTATTTTCTGGTGCCTGTCAAATGATGTCTTTGCTCCAAAGTTTTTCTTTTGTGTGGTGCTCAGCAATGTCTGTCATCATGGCTATTTTGTTGATGTTGGGGACATTCTTAGCTACTTCCATAATTGTATTGAAAGCAGTAGATAATTCATCTTCTGAAAATGTTGTCCTCTGCATTGAGGATACAAAAGGTTTGCTGCCAGATGAACTGGACGAGAGGAATTAGATCTCTCAGTAAACATTTGTTTGACTTCTTTTTTGGCTAGAGGTGAAGAAGGCAAAAGCTCAGTTAGATTTTCATTCAGTTTTCTGAATATCTCTGGAATATTTGAAAGGCTTGGTGTATCTCCAAGTTTCTTGATAGCCACTGAAACTGGTAGTAGCAAATTGAATAATCCTTGAACTCGAACCGAGAACACATTGTTGTCGAGAATCTGCTTCTGAATGTTCACGGGAACGATCTGGGATCCTGCGTCATCTATTGAAGCACACTGCAGTTCTTTGTGTGCAGCAAACTATGTAAACACTTTGTAGCTGAGCCCCATCTAGTTTCTCCTGGCAATAAAAGTGCACTTTCCTTCCCCTGCTTCTCTTTCTGTAATTTCTTCAAAGTCTCATTAGGAACATGATGGTTGTTGAATACCTTCACAATTGCCTTGCAGTTTGCTAATGTTGTCTTCATTATATTCACACTTACTATGTTCTTTGCCAGAAGATTCAACCCATGAGCAAGACAGCCTATTGAATGAGGATACATTGTCTTTAATATTTGCCATGCAGCTTTCATGTTACTCACGTTATCAGTTACAAGGGTTTGTACCCTAGAGCAGGGGCGGGCAATTATTTTGGGCAGAGGGCCACTTACTGAGTTTTGGCAAGCCATCGAGGGCTGCATGACTGGCAGCTAGGGGCAGATAAATATTAATTTTCTAAATTTTTTAGGGGCCCCACGGGCCAGATAGAATGGCCTGGCAGGCCACATCCAGCCCATGGGCCGCATTTTGCCCACCCCTGCCCTAGAGGGACTTGCACTTTCAATCTCTTCACTCAGTAATTTGGCTATGTATTCACCTGTGTGGGGGCCGAGGGGGATCCGGGAAAGGGTTGGCTGGGTTGTGGCCACAAACCCGGCACGTACAGATGGGTACTTTCGACCGCTGGAGTAGAATTAGGCACAAATGCATACTGGTTCAAACAAAGATGGCTTTACTTACACTGTTGAGATGTACAGCGTAGGAAGAAAGTTAACTTCAAACTTCAGTTACAGTTTAACCAAGGAGCTCTGATTCGATGAGATATCTTTCTAAACACGAGCATGCAGGACACGGGGGTACGTCGGGGTCAGTCGGCGACAGGGAGTCATCAGCGGTTGATCAGTCCGCCACGTTCACTCCGAGATGGGTGCGGAGTTCTCCAACTTGGGCGGAAACTGCTCCAACCTTTTATACGGCTAGCGAGCCAATTGCTAGTCGCTACGTAGGAATAATTTAGAACCGGCCAATAGTAATGTGTGAATTTGCATATGAGTGGCGGGAACCTTTCCACGCCGGGGTTCTCCACCGTGCTGAGAAGTTCCCTCGTACAAAATCTCACCGTGCCTTGTGCTAGAAAGTTCCACTGTGCCGAGGCACTCAACCACTAAGCTCTGCTCTGACAACCTGTATGATGAGAAGATTTGGTAGCAATGGCTTTCAGGAATATCGGTTCAGGTGTTACTAACATAATGTTCAATAAACGATTTCCTTGTATATCAGTCCATCTATCTGACATCAAAGTCTGTGATTCTGCTTGACCAATCCTTTGAATAACCATTGTTTGAACTCTGTCATACTGTCTAAGGGAGAATGTGATAAGTGATAACATGACGGTAACTTATATGATGGGCAAATTAGTTTATAATGTTCCTTCCAGTTTTGATTTTAGTTATGGAAAGAGGTGTACCACTTGCAAATATAGCTTGAGCTAATGTCTCATCTGCGTTTTCTTGACCTTTTTTTGACATTTCTTCCACAAAGCTTGATAAAAAGCTTGATGGTCTTGAACAGCTACTCATGGTGGATCACATATCTGGTGACAGTGATCTTGAAAGCGAGGATCCTGCTACTTCTACCCCCAGACTTGGCAGCTCATCATTTTCATTTTCCGTTTTTTGCAAAACTGCTATTTCACTTGAGCTACCAAGTTCCTACAACAAAAGGGGGATAAGATTTTTATTTTAGCCTGTTCTAGTCTGGCCTTATCCATCAGAAACAGAAGCGGCGGGGAGCTTGCTTCCCCCCTCCCTGGCAAAAAGAACACTGCTACTCAACTTGCTGCTCAGTTGTCCTAGGACTACATACCCAAAGGGAAGTATAGTCTGGCCTCTGCCATCGGCCAGAGGATTAAGCTCACTCTGCTGGGTTGAAATAGTTAACTATTTTTCTATTATGTAATTAAAAAATAATATTGTTAAGCCTAAGGCACTTTGGGTGCTTAGTGCAAGTAGAATATTTTAAATAAATAAATAATTTACAGTCCAGAGTTGCATTAACAACTTGTAAAATGATAATGTTTTAAAACAATATAGATGCTAGTTTATGCTGTGTGTTGTTTAACATATTAATTCTAGGATGCATCAGGTGAGAGATTTTCCACTAGAGAGAAATATCAGTGGTACTATACAAAGCATAGAAATTCAAAGTGCAAGGATCAGTTTGCAGAGAAGAGCTTCAAGGATGTTTAGGGAAATGGAGAGTCTGTCTTACAAGAAGAGACAAAAATGCCTTGCAAGATGAAGGCTGACAAGGGATGGGATTGTCCTCTATAAATACAACAGAAGAGTACACAACCAGGAGAGAAGGACTTTGTAAGCAAAAAGTACAAAGTAGTTGTATGAGCAAATGGCTATAAGCTGCCTATGAATAAATTTTGGCTGCAGATTAGGAGAAAGTTTCTAACCATCAGAGGGGTGAGACTAAGGAACAGCCTTTCAGTAGGAATACTGGGGGCAAACAACCTAACTAACATAGGGTACTAGTTCATCAATTATGAATGGGAGAATATGGTGTGATTGCCTTTGATAGCAAAATGATTGGAATTAATTACTCTAGAGATCCCTTCATTCTTAATGTTTGTGTAATTCAGTATTGCATATAATTTATTTTGTGTGTGTGTAATGTTCAAGAAGTATGAATTAATCATTTCCTTTGGCATCCTTTCATCTAATGGGAGATGGTGGATATTACAGCCTATGATGTAGATGGACTTTCCAAGCTTCGCTACAAAGACACATGTAGCTTTGCTACCAAGTTGCATCTCTACAAAGAGATATGAAGGCATTTGGAATCAATCCTGACCAACGGGAAACCTTGGCAAGTGACTGTAACAAATGGCACCATCATCTCCACCAGGGTATCAAAGTCCAAAAATTGGTTCCAAAAATTTGAAGATAAAAGAGCCCATAGGAAGCAAGCAGCTCCCAAGCCACGCAACCATGACATATACATTTGTAACCACTGCCACAGATCATGCAAAATCCCTCCCCCTGCCCCTTCCCCCACAGACTTACCTGAGGGCGGGGCATACACACGCACATGCGCACACATGCTCAGGCCCCCCCCGCCCCCCAATAATTTTGTATTCCTCTACATATACTGAATATGCAAGCCTTGTACACTAGCATGTTGGTCTTGATGTTAAACTTTGAGTTGTTCCATGCTCTTTTAGTTAGTTTGCTGAAGGTGGTGGCAGCCTTTCTGATGTGAACATTAAATTCTTCATCCAGTGAGAGGCTGGTAGTCACTGTAGAACCTAGGTAGCTGAACTTTTGGACTAATGCTAGCTGGTTCTCATTAAGGATGATTAATGGATCTTGTGGAACTCCCTGTCCTAGTTTTATTTATGCTTGTGGTGCGAACAAATGTCTGGCAGGCTCTTGAGAAGTGATCCATGAGTTCTTGTAGTGGGGCTTCATTGTGTGCTATAAGGACAGCATCATCAGCAAATAGAAGCTCCCTGATAAACACCTTTTTAATGTTAGTCTTTGCCTTAAATCATGACAGGTTGAAGAGTTTGCCATCCAATCTTATGTGGAGGTACACTCCACCTTCCATGTCTTTAAATGTGCAATTCAGGAGTACTAAGAAGAAGAACCCAAAGAGTGTGGGGGCAAGAACACATCGTTGCTTCACTCTGTTTTTCACCTCAAAGCTGTCCAAAGTGGACCCATCAAACTGAACAGTTGCTTTCATGTTGTCATTGGAAGGAACATATAAGACTTAACAGGATTGGTGGGCATCCAATCTTTTCTAGAACTGTGAATAGGGCTGCTCTACTGACGGTGTCAAATGCTTCGGTTAGATCCACAATGACGATGTACAATGGTCAGTTTTGCTCTCTGCACTTTTCTTGAAGTTGATGCAGGGAGAATATTGTGTCTATGGTTGATCTTCCAGCCCTGAATCCTCACTGAGATTCAGGGTAGACAATGTGCTGACTGTTGTAGGTGCACCAAAATGACCCTTATGACAGCTTTTCCTGCTATGCTTAATAGCAAAATGCCTCTGTAGCTGTTGCAGTCACCCTAATCTCCTCTATTTTTATACAGAGTGACAATGTTTGCATCGCACATATCTTCTGCTACCTCAACCTCTTTCCAGTGTATGAGTATCAGCTGATGAAGATATGGTGCAGGTTTTCTTTCCCACCTGAGAATTTCCACTGGGATGCCATCTTTTCCAGGAACCTTGTTACTTGTTAATGAATCAATTGCCCTGCTTCGCTCTTCTACAGTGGGCTTCATACCTAACTCTGGCATGACTGCATTTTCTTTAAACCAGCCCTTATCAGATGGTCTCTTTTCCTCAATGTAACTTTAGCTGTTTTGTAGCTTGCAGTTCTTTAACCTTCCCAAATTTCTGCTGCCTTCTCTGGTACTGACTTCCCAAACATGCTTAGTTCAAAAGCCTTATCAAACTCTTGGCACTTCCCCTGGTTTTTGGTATTAGTGGTATTGATCTTGGACTTTCTCCTAGGTTTTGCTCTATGTAGTTTCTTGGCTGTAATCAGTTTGCTAATAATCAGGGAGTAGTCAGTGTCATAATCGGAACCATAGCTGATGCATAAGGGGGGCACAAGGGGGCATGTTCCCCCCCCCGAGATTGGCCACTGGCAAAGCTGCTGGCAGCTTCTGTGGGTGGTCACCGCCTCCCCCTTGCCACTGATGTGGATGCTGGCAGCTGTGGGTGGTCCCTGCTCACCTGTCTTTGCCTGCTGCTCACCAGCCCACCCCTCACCACCAACACTGTGGCTATGGGCAGTCTCTGTTTGTCACCATAGTGTCTTCCCAGTCATGGGAGGCACCAGTCATTCATGACTGGCACTGTGGAACATGAGACTCTTCTTCAGTGAAGGTAGATCTTTCCTCCTGACAATAACAAAGTCTGGTTGGTACCAGTGGCCTGATCATGGATGTCACCATGATACATTGTGGTGATCTTTTCCAGCGAAATATGAATTCCTAATGCACAATCAGCTTTGAGTGCAGAATTCAAGAAGTTGTTGGCTGTATCCATTCATGTGGCCAATGCCAAAATGTCGTAGGTAATCTGGCCATGAGTTGTTGTCTGCACCGACTCTTGCATTGAAGTCTTCAAGAAGGAATAGTCACTCATGTGATGGTAGTCCTTTGACAACTTGGTGCAGTGTTGTAAAATTTAGCCTTCTCCTCAGGGCTGGAGTTGAGTATTGGCACATAAGCACTGACAATGTTCTCAAAGCTGATGGTTGTTTGATGTCCAAGTAAGATGATGCGCTCCAACTTCCCAATGGGGGCTTGTATAAGTGTTACCACTTTATTCCTCACAGCAAAGCAAACACTGTGCAGATGATTTTCTTTTGTGTTTTTACTTTCCCAAAAGAAGGTATAACTGGCCTCTTGCATAGAACCAGCATCTGCAAGTCTTGTTTCCTGGATTGTTGTAATGTCAACATTGAGTTTGTACAGCCACGGTCAATCAAGACTGACTTCTGTATGCTGCTCATGTACTGTAGGTTGTCATTGTCTGTCAGGCCAGGACACATGGTCCTGACATTCCATCTTCCAAGCTGGATGAGACAGGGTGCCTGAAACACCCTGCCATGGGATGAAACAAAAAGAACAAATTTACCCCGAGAAGAAAGGGAGCCCATGGTGAGCCTGGACAAGAAAGGTGCCACGCTTCGAGAGATCAGAGGAACCAAAGGCTGCTGTGGCAAACCCAACCACTGGGGTTCAAACCTGGGAAGAGGAAAACGGCACGATCAAGGGAAAAGAAAAAGCCATGCTGGAGAGGAAAAGAAGAAACAGCTGGGTCAGAGGGACAACGAATAGGAGGCTGCCACAGTGGACACAGCTGGGAAAAAGAGGGTTTAAGGGATGTCGAGGAGGTGCCCAGGACAGGGGAGAGAAAGCACAGGAGCAGCAAAGAGAAGGAGAGGAGAGCCAGGAACAAACAAAGAGGAAGGACCGACCTGGAGCCAGGTCGGAGCCCAGAGAACTCCAGTTTCCCAACTTATCTGGTAGGAACCAAGGAGGGATTTGATCTGGTGAAGAGGATTGGTGGGAGGACTGAGGAGGCAATTTGGCCAAGGAAACAAGTGCTGGGGGGTGAAGAGAACCACTCTGGAAACCTAGAAGAAGGAGAACGTAGAGACGAAATTACTCCTCGAGAGGGAAGTGGACAGGAGAAAGTCAGTCCCAGTCCCAGGAGGGAAGCAAGGGACCTGAAGTGAGGGATAGCTGTTTTGAGACCTGTGTGGGGAAGAATGGGGCAAGTGGCCACTAAACCAAAGACTTTAGTTGAGCGTTTTTCAGACGAAGGCAGAAATATTGGCCTCAGAGGCAGGTAACAACTCCTGGAACAGGAACACCACATGTGGTGAGGGAAGGGTACGTGGATGGTGGAGCCCTGCGAAGAGCAACCAGCTTCCTGAGCCTAGGATGAACTCCTAGTGTCTCCCAAGGGTGTCCAGATATATCTCCCATAACATCAAAAAGAGTGGCAGGTGATTTTTCCAATGACAGGACACTATCACTTCAATTGGGAGCTAACGTGGCTCTAGGCGGCACACCATCCACTTCCTTACACCAAAAAATTCTTTGCTTCTCATTTTTTCCAGGTGCAAGGTTTCCATCTGCTTTTTGGCTTTTGGCCTAGCCTCATGCACCCAATGAGGCAAACAGATTGTGGAGGGTCAGCACCTAACAGTCTGGGGGCTGTCCAGCATTTAGGCGTGCAGTAGTTGACCAGTGGAAAGCGATGATTCTTCCTGCTATCAAAGGCAACCCATGGCATCCTCTTCTACACAAATCAAGTGAGGGCTTATAACCCTTAACTTCCACCTTCCGTGTTGTGTCCATGCTGCCAGCAAGGATGGAGTGTCCTCACTGTATGGTGTGGCTGCAACAGCCTGGGCAGTTGACTTTGCTTTGCCCAAGTGTCAACATCCCCCTCTCAGCTACACTGGTTTGTTCCATAGAAAGGGCAGAGGTCAATACTTTGGAACCAGCTATGCTGCAGGTATTGCCAGTGCAGAGGAGGTCTTCCATCTGTCTGCCTTTTGGGGCTCTACTCCTAGACTGGTTGCCAGCCATGGCTGAAGAGCCCAATCTGCTCTATGTGGATGCTGTTGGCAAAATCACTAAGTGATTTGCTCATCTGCCTTTTGATGGCATTTCCTCCATCAAGGGTTCCACTACCCTTCCTCAGTGCTCATCTGTTTGAAGCCATTGGCACTTCCTGAGGTTGCCAGGTTAATTAACCACCACCCAGCACTTGGCATTGACCAGCACAGGTTGTATAGCTTATTGTCATAGCAGTAGCAGGTTTTCAATCATGACCTGACCTGAAATTAATCATTAAAGCAACATTAAGGTCTTATGGTGTTTGTCCTCTTCTGCCCTGACTTCCCTTTTTAAAAAAGTCTTTATTTAGGCATCATTCTGGACACATTTATGCACATGGTTAGTTTGGGCATGTAACAATTCTCAAATGCTTACAGTTAATCATGTATATTTGCAGATTCCAGCCTTAGAATGCAAGGGTCAGATTTTCAAAGGTATTTATGTGTATAAATTCAACTGGGAGCTGGGTACCTTTACAAAATCTGGCCCTAGGCTCTTTAAAGCAGAAATGCTGTCCTCTTTATTTTTTCACTTTACTGTGAAATACTATGCCCATTTATGGCACTGTATTTATAATAGAAATGGTACAAAATACCTACAAGGCTTTCTGTAATGGTATTGAAATAAGTAAAGATGTATATCATATTCATATCCCCAAATGCATTTGATTGGTCATATAGTTCCATAAAAGGAGACCAAATTCCTACAGAAGTCCCTAAGTTGTCTTTGTTGTTATATGTAATTTCTTTATAGTCATGCCAGATCTGACAATTTGCAGATGTCTGCATATGTCTAGTGCATAGCAGGACTTCCAGGATTGAAATGATAAGCTCTTTGAAAACATCAGAACCTTTTAAAAAATGTATAGGTAAAATGAGTACAGGTAGTTTGCCAGTAGATTACTTTTTTAGTCACTCCATATTGCAAAGAAAAATAAGACAGCAGTATATAAAATTTGTGAAGAGCATTCACTGTAAACAGTGTAGAAAGAGAGGGGAACCTTTGTGTTCCTAATAGGGCTTTTCAATTAATACATTCTTATATTTTGGAGAACCTTGCAAAATATATTAAAAGTCAGGTTGTAAACATTGCATATTTCTGATGGCAAAGTCAGAAAAATAAATACTGGGATTGTCTACACATGTGCTTTAATGTTTAGTAGCCTATTTTACTGTGTATTAAAGCATCATATAAAAAACTGTGCAATTATGCTAATGCACAGTAAAATAGGCTACTGCGCATTAAGCATCACTTAACTGTATGCATTCATTACTGCACATTAAGGCAGCCTAATGACCGTTTCTTTAGTGCTTTACATTGGAGGTACTAAATTTAATGTGCATTAGAAAAAGCACCTTGTTGCATGTGTAGATGCACCCACTGTTATTAATTTATGCAATACAGTGTGTGTTCATATCATACCACCACAAAAGTCTGCTTTCACTTTTTATTCAAACTGAACAAATGTCACAATAAATTTACGTCTTTGAGCCAGATTGAAAAATAAGAGCAGATACAGATTTTAAAGCGAACTGATTCCACAGATGTAGAGAATACTTATTATGAAGGCTGTAGTCCCAATTGTTTTGACTCAATATTGTGGCCCTACTATAGCAGATATTCAGCAGATGCAGGCATAAGTGAGCAATTCGAAACATATGGCAAGATAAAATCTGAAAGCTCTGCTAGTTAGATATCATTAAAGAGTTTGAGAGGGAAAGAACCTTAAAAGTCCATGTTGATTCTAAGGGAAGACAGAAAAGAGTTTGTAAAATGGATGATACTAATTGCAGGCACTGCAGCATTTTGATCAAATCAAAGAACATTGGTGGTGAATTTTGTTTATCCCCTCAAACAAAACTATGCTCGAGGTCTTTCTCTGTGCCTCGTTGCACAGGATGCTTGGTATGTGTTTAATCTGTGGAACGTTATGCAGTATTAAAGTTAGAACATGTTCTGAGCAGTCCACAGTAATGTTACTACAAACTCTACATGCACAGCTCATGCTCCAATGCTACAGTGTCAGTGAGGAGGCTGCCCAGCACTTTGCTTGAGAAACTTTTCTCCATAGTTCTGACATCAGCCAAAAACAACCTACCACAGATGAAAACGCTGATTGGCTAAGGTGAGGTGAGAATGAGGATTCCAATATTGCCTTGACCAACTGTTCTAGCGAGCTCCTGGTCCTGGTAGGGCACTAATTTGAACACCATTATGCTGCAGGAGGCAGAACGCACCACTGCACGAGCTGCCAGACCGGACGCCACCTCATGTTACAGGGCAATACTGATGAACTCAGACTGGTTGGAGCAGCTCATGCTTGGAACATGGGATGATGACTGTTGGGGGTAGGTGCTGCATGGGCTAAGCCCTTTCTAGCCTGATGTCTTAATGGAAGAAAATGTCAGGATGGGGATTGAAACTATCACAGCCGCTCTCCGGTGTTAGCTTTCTTTCCTGCCACATCTTTGATCTTTTTTTTAAAGTTGGTTCTGTTGCCTGATAGTCTGGGCCTGTCCCTAGGAGGAATTTCTTCATGGAGCTCTGTCTTTCCTCACACCACACCCTTACCACATCCTAGATTTTATCCGAATTCTTATTTTGAGCCACGGCCCCTTGTCACAAGTATGGTGGTCCTTCTATGCTGCCAGGGTCCTGGTCAGGACCTTCTAATCAATTCAGCAGAAGTCAATCTGTGGGTTAATCCTATTTTGGTCTGCTGCTCATTCAGGGTTCATCCCCTTCCAATAGCTCACTAACAGCTTTCAAACATAAATCAACTTAAATCAATTTACTTACTTCCTTGACTGTCTCAGAGGATGCATTAGGTTAAGTCCCTTCCTTCATTTAGAGTTGATCCCCTGTATCAAATTCCTTAGCATTCTCAAATGGAAAAATTAACTTAAGTTCATGCATTCCTTCATCCACCTCTATCAAGTCATTTAGCAGTCCAAAAAGTGACAATCCATTTAAGTCTGCACATACATTCAGGGTTGATCCCCCTTCATCAATTCATTTTTACCAGTCCCCAAATGGAAAATAAATCTAAGACAACTCTCATACCAGCTGGCTCTACTTCCCCACTCATGGAAGGCCCAGGATCCCTTGCTGCATACCACCCACCTCCTCAGGCATCTACTTCTGCCTGGGCTTCAATCCAGCATTCAGTTAATGATCCCAGGCTTGTTGGTGGTCCTTTGACCACTTGTGACAGTTGCTGTGTGCCCCTTTGCCACAGCTAATTGCAGGCTGGTGCAGGCAGGAGATGCCTCTGGCATCTTGACTGTTCAGCTTGGGGAAGAGAAGACTGAGGGGGGACTTAGTGGCTGTCTATAAGTGTGTAAGGGATGAATGTTGGGAGCTGGGAGAAAAACTGTTCAGTAGGGGGCCCTAGGGGAGGACAAGGATCAGTGGCCATAAACTGTTAGAGGATGGTTTCAGGTTGGATGTAAGAAAGAACTTCTTTACAATAAGGGTGACTAGAGTCTGGAATAGACTTCCCAAGAAGGTGGTGCAGTCCCCAACCTTGGAAATGTTCAAGAGGAAACTGGACTGACACCTTGTGGGATCATTTGATCTTGGCAGTATTCCTGCCCAGAACAGGGGATTGGACTCAATGACCTTTCAAGGTCCCTTCCAGCCCTTAATGTCTATGATCTTCCCTGATAGGACACTGCAGTCTCTCCCTGGCTGCCCCTCTTCGGGGCCAGAACTACATTCCAGGGTCCCTCACCACCAATCCTGATGGAGCACTCGCTGAGAAAATGTGGTAAGGTGCTCCAGGCTCCAGCTGTGTTCTTCCTTCTCACACCTGAGGTAAGTGTGGGGTGATTGTGATCCCTGGAACCTCCTCTGTGCCTGCCACTTCTCCCTTCACAATGGCCAATGGTGGTGAAACTTTAGGGTGTCCTATGGCATATTTGTGGACCTTTGTGCTGAGGTGGCCCCACTGCTGTAGCACAGTGATATTGGGCTTTGGCACTCTGTGTTCATCGAGAGATGCATGGCCCTAGCAATTTGGAAGTTGGTGAATGCCAACAGCCTCCGTTCTATCACCAACCAGTTTGTTTTGGATTGGACAATGGTGCTGATAGCTGTGCATAAACTGTGAGATGCCTTAGTTGAGGGGCTGGGGCCTCAGTTCATTTGGCTCAGGAACCCACAGGGGGTCATTGCTGGGTTCAAATAAATTGGCTTCCTAAACTGTGTGTGGGCCTTCAATGGGACCCACATACCTATCGTGTGCTTCCCTCACCATACCTCAGATTACACAAACCATAATGGTTTGTAACAAATTGCTTCCATTATCTCCATGGAACAGACTAACATTAGCTGAATGCACATTACTTACTACTATCTGGAGATACTTCTTGCAGGAAAAGTTGTAAATTTTCGATGATACAAGTGCACTTAGCATGTTTTTTACTGCTTGTACATGTGAACACTTGTGTTTTAAATGCATTTAATATGTACTAAGTGTCCTGTATGACATAGCCTTTAATGTAGTAATATTTCTAAGAAGGAAAGACATTTCAGATCATGGCACTCTAATATGAGGTATGGTTTGGGCAGAAAGGGGAATTATTATGCCAATATACCACAGGGATAATTTCTGTATTTTGAAATTAATTAGGTGAAGCCCACTCCAGGAATGAAGTTATTATTTGGGGGAAATAACTTGCCATCTGCCCTCTCATTTGATGGAAAGTGTCAGTCCTCATTACTCTATAGGCAGGTATAATTTAATCTATGTGGTAGTGTTGAAGTGATATTGTAGCCACAGTGATTCATGAAATATGGGAGAAGCAAGTATTTTTGTGGGTAATATCTGTTATTAATTCACGTGCATGGTTGGGATATATTTAGGCAAGCCTTCGAATATAGAATGTGCTATATTTCAAAGGCTTATTTTTATTTCATTTATTTAATTCTAATCATTTCAGTGCAAAACATTCAGAAAAAATTATGTGGCTTTTGGAAATCCTATATAAATTTTAGATATACCAGGCTCCAAATCTATCATACCTTTGAAGTGACACCTTTTTATATTTCTAAAACACAAGGTCAGATCTTCAAAGATAAGAAGCAACATACAACATGAGCAGCAGACATTTCATATTGAGGAAAAATACTTCCATGTCAGATTAGGAGCTGTTAAATGACAAAAGAGGCTTCATCTATCTTTTAGCTGAACAGAAGAAAAGAACAGAACACAATGGTAAATGTTTATACATAAAGTCAGCGACACTTATATAACATTCTGTGCATGCATGTAATTGAAGTAAAAGGCACATCACACCTGCTGTTCACTTGAGAGAGATAGCATGAGATACTGTGACATAGTAGAACTTGATGGCACGTGAAATGCTTTTACTGCAAAACGTTGCTGTCCCTACTGCTTCCTTTCTAACCTCTTGCTGACATAAAATGTGATTTTGACTTCGGAATTTACAAAGCCTTTCACTTACATAAAATATGTCATTTTTAAAAAAGAAATTGGTGTCTAGGATTTTGAAGGACTCACTACTATATTCTATTAATTTATTTTTTTCAGAAGAAACAAAAATGCACTTGAAGACATGCTGTTTCAGACTAGAACAAGACAATCCTTAGAATTTTAAGTAATAAAATACTTAAGATTCTGTTTTTTATTTGACTAAATACATGTTTTTATGTGTGTTTTCCTCTTGTTATCATCTATTGATTTATAAAGCCCCATTGTTCTGGAGCTGCGTGCAGTACAGTTTCAGCACGAAGCACTCAGAGAAAAAACACTAATATGAAAACTGAAAAGGTTTCCATAGTTGGAGCCAGGTACAAGTAAACCCTGTACATGGAAATTGTACAAGACACAGATGCTGTGAATCTGCTACGGATAAATGTGGTCAAGTTAGACAGAAACTTGTAGTCCTAATTATTGTCCAGCACTCATTAAAAATGTATTAAATATGGGACTCGGGCAAAAGAAACCTAAGCACTCTAAAATTTGCGACATTTAAAATACACATCTGGATTTGAATTTTTGCATCCTCTTTCAGCAGTCCTCTTTCAGATGTTACAGTAGGACTAAAAAGTTGCTTTCTGAAAGGATTTACAGTCCCAAAATTGTAAATAGTTCACTGACTTCATATTAGTGCTGTGCGGAATTTTTCCCGGGGGGTGCAAATCAGGACAACTGCTCTGGGCCCCGTGCTTTGGGGGGCCCTGTGATGCCAGGTGCAGTGGCTGTGGTGACTCTGTGCTGCCACTGCCAGCTTTGTGTCAGACCACTTGCTACCCCTGCTTGCCCCCTGCTGCTGGCATCAGTGGCAGCAGCTTTTTCACATCCTGGGTGCATGGGATTGGGGTAGGGGCAGGTCCCTGTACCCTGATTTGCTCCGGGCCCCACACTCTCCTCAGGTTGGCTCTGGTGTGGGGCCCGGGGCAAATCAGCTCATGTGGAGACCCACCCTGATCCCGCATGCTCTGGATGTGAAGAAGCTGCCATCACCATCAGTGGTGCCACTGGCAGTGGGGGAGAGAGGGGTAGCAAGCTGCCGGATGCAAAGCCGGCAGCGGTGGTGCAGAGTCACCATGGCCAGTCCACCCAGCACCGTGGGGCCCCCCAGAGCGTGGGGCCAGGGGCAGTCACCCCAATTCATCCCTCCAGGGATGGCCCTGGATGCCACTGGCCCCAGGCAGCAGCACCAGCCTCCTCCAGCAGGCAGATCAGGGGCTTGCCCACACCCCCAGGAAGTCTGTGCGGGCTATACTGCTGGATGACAGGAGGCTGGTGCAGCTAGCTGGGGCCAGCGACAACACCAATCTTCCCAGTGCTGGGTGTGAAATAGCCTATGGGTGAAATGTTGAAACAGCATTGAAACAGTGGAACAGTTTTGAAGAAACGAAACGGAACACTGCTTTCAAAATGAAATGAAACTGAAAATGAAACACTATTCCATTGAAACAGAAGTCAAAGCGGAACAGTGCTGTTTCACACAGCCCTACTTCATATGTACCTAGAGCTTGATTCATAGTTCATGGAAATGAAGGAAAAAGTTTCCATTGCCTTCAATGGGTTTTGGGATCAGGCCCAACAATAGTTTTAGTAAAGTAAAATGAAACCCATATTTATTTGTAGGATTGAGACATATAGTCAGTAGGCACTGTGCTAGCACAGAGATATGACTATTCAGAGTTAAAATGCAGTGGGATTCACTGTTTTCCTGAAAACCCTACATTTTGTCCCATTTAGCAAACAGCTTTCTGAAATTAAAAGAAAAATGATTCTATATAAATAATAAATTATAAATAAACTAGATAAGAACAATATTTTAGCCAATCTGTTTTCCAGTGAACAACTTATTTTTCATATAGATTAAAAAAATCCTTTGTTTATTATGTCCTTGGCTTCACTCATACTGAAGAAGATAAATTCTTCTAGACTTCATTTGCACTGAAGAAGTTCTGATATGGTAACATTAAGCTTGGCATAATCAACATACCCTGCAATATTACTAGTTCGTAGATTGTCATGTTCATAAATCAATAAAAGTTTGTGTCAAAAAGTGGTGAATTTTCTAAAGAAAAACATTGTTTAGAACAATAATGATTAAGTGGCATGGAAATTATATTTTCTTAAAAAAAAAAATTTACTCAAATGCTTGGTAAATGAGAATGCCAGCAGGAAATTTGTTTTGTTTTGAAGTGTTTCAACATTTCCTTTCCCAGAATGTTATGGGAGCATATATGTATGTGTATGCATGTGTATGTGTGTACATGCATACACACACACAAATATGCCTGTATGCATGTATGCATGCTCATATTCACATGTGTGCATTTAGGAAAAAAAGTTTTATCTTGAATTCTTTTGCAGCCTTGATGCACATTAATTTTAGGCAGTTCCTGGAGCTTTTAACCCATGGATTGTACACACATTGGCTAGGGACAGACATTCAAAAATCCTGAGCCTGACTTGATTCAATATTTGCAGTTTAGTCTAACCTGGCTAGGCTGAACCAGTTTGTAATTGTACAGATATCCCCTCTGGACTGAAAAAATGCAGGCACATGCCGGCAGTGGCTCAGGCCAGAAGCCGGGGGGGCACTAGCGCAGCCCTCCCTTCCATTCCACAGTCCTGAGCTGAGGTTGGGGGGCATGGCCAGGCCCCAGCAGGACTCTCTGATTAGGGAGGGGTTACCGCCCCCCCCCCTTGATAACAGAGCATTTATCAGCTCTGCTATCAGCATTTAGCACCCCATCAGAAAACAAAGCCTCTCTCATTAGTACAAGCTCTTAAACAACTTTTTCCAAGGAAGGAATGGAGGGACATTACCAGCTAACTGTTGATTAGCTTCAAAAAGCCAACCAACACTGTTCCATTTGCTTTTTTCTTGTCTGCCTTATACAGACATCTCTCAGCATTGCTAGCATACTACATCCTGGCTACATCTGTGCTGTGGGAGGGAGGAACAGAGGGAAGATCCCTGCTTGAGCAGAGAACAGCGAGCAGCAAGGAGCAGGGAAGGAGGGACATGGAAAGCCAGGCATACCCTGCTATGCCTGCAAGTCTCTGCTGGAGCTCCAGCGAGGGAGCAGAGGGGAGGGGCCAGCACAGCTCTCTGGAGCAGAGAGCCCCACCCAGCCCAGAGAGCATGCCAAGATGCTGGGGGACTCTGATTTAACTTAAACCAGGAAGGGGTTTGGGACAGACATTGGATAAACTGGTTTGACCCAAATCAGCTAAGTCTGATACTACATTCAAGCAGGTTTATCTCAAACTGGATTCAGCCATTTTCAAACTGGTTTATGTGCACTGAATTTCTGTTGTGTTACAGGTTTAAACCAGTTTCTGATCACTTAAACTCATTTATGTGTAATGTCTGTCCCTAGCCAATAACACCCAAACTAGTTTTAAGCACACTTTAAGCATCTTAAAGTTATGCCACTCCAGGGCAGGTTTACCTCTGATCCATGCTACCTAGCTTATGTTCTCTTAACGTGTGGCCACTCCCAACAGATGAACCATCCATATTGCAGTCCTCTAGCTTCCCAGGATGCAGTGTCCCCTCCCTCACCCTCTTGTTCTGGGTGGAGAAACTTTCCACTTCTTGAACTCTATGGGCCAGGGGACAGTTTTGGCACCAAGCCAATTTCTCCTCTCATCCCCGGGGTTGTGACCTTTACACCCCCAGGGGTGCATCCGCATGTTAACAGCCTGTAGAGTACATGGCAGCTAACCAGGCACATGGGGCATAGACAGGTCCAGGAGGTGGGTAGGGGGCTGGATCAGGTCCCTATGAGCTGGGGTTTCATTCCCAGGGCAGTGGCAGTAGCCCCCAACAGAAGCACCTTCTCTAACTGCTCCTACCTCCCAGCCACTGTGGGAAGCATGATTAGCACCCCCCACACCCCAGTTCCAAATCCTAAATCATTAAAACATGAGACTAGCTTTAATTTATGCCCCCTTTATTTCTTTTTAAATAATTTTTTTACTTCTTTTTATTTTATCCCCTAGTAGCTAATGTCCTTCATTTCACCACTCTTCCTTCACCCCATTTCCTTTCCACCTCCCATTTAATTACACACTCCTGTTCCATTAACTCTCCACCTCTCTGCCTCATGTTCCCACCTCCCTCCCTCCCAACCCTCTCTCACAACCCCCAACCTAGGGCAGGGATAGAAGCCCATCCTTGATTACCAACCCTGCAGTGGTAACTCATAGTTATAGTTCAGGGGTGGGCAGTTATTTTGGCTGGAGCTCACCAAAATTAATCTTTTGGCTTAATGAGTTTTGGTGACCTGTTGAAGGCCACACACATAAAACCTTTCAGAAGATATCATTTTAAAAATTATAGATAAAAAATAAATCATATATTAAAAATCAAACATCTACTATAACACATTTTAATTTTATTTCAAAAAATATTTTTTACTTGATTTATGTTTTATTGAGTAGCATATATAAACATAATAGCTCAAAATAAATTCTTACTCTTGTATATTGTGGGGTGGGTGTGAGGAGTAGACTGTGTGGGGGAGGGTATGGAGGTGTGTGGGATGTTCATGTGCGGGGTGGGGGGCTGTGCATGTGTGTGGGAGGCTGCCTGCTTGCAAGGTTCAGGTAGCTGGCCAGGGTTGGGGCAGGGAGAGCAGAGCTTGCACAGGTGGTGAAGGCACAGTCTGCACCACCCCCCCCATCTGGCCCATGGCTGCCACCATGGTGCTCTGCATGGGGACGAGTCCACCTGCTCCTACCTGGGGCAGCTCATGCCATGCTCTTGCCTGAAACTGCTGGCCCCGACCAGCGTGCACAGCTTCCTCATAGGGCTTTTCCTGGTGTGGCTGCAGCTGCCTGGGATCTGTTTTTCTACCTCTGTCTCAGGTCAGGAAGTGGGTGGAAGCTGGCTGGGAGGTGGAGCTGGAGTCCTGCACTGTAGGGGAGAAGTCACCCAGCTGCAGCTTCCCCCTCTGCCCAGAGCTGCCGGAGGTGAGGGGAGCTGAACAGAACTCAGGTGGTTGCAGCTGCACTAGGAGCAGTCCCACTGGGAAGTTGTATGCTTTGACTGGGGCTGATGGGCATGAGCAGGAGTGCAGTGTGGGCTACCCTGGCTGAAGCTTGGCCCCATGCAGAGTGCCGTTGGGGCAGCCATGGGTTGGATCCAATCAGTTGGTGGGCACCTGCCCACAGGCCAGGTCTAATCAGTTGGAGGGCTGTATCTGGCCTGCAGGCCAAATTTACCCACGCTTACTTAGGCTACAGCTCACCAGCCCTCTGGTGGCAAGTCACAGCTGTGCAGGTGGGGAACAGTCAGAGAAGGTTTTTAGCTTTGAGGTGTGACTGCTCCAAACTCGAGCTAGCACTGACAATGATCAACATTTGGACAGCTCAAAGTGCACTGTTGTCACACGGCCCTATATTTATTTATATAAAAACTTGCAGCTCTCTTGGGAATTAAGTAATGGAAGTAAGCCAGGTGCTTGTAACAAAACTAATAAAAACTAAAAAAAAAAAAAGAAAAGAAAACCCATTACAGTAAAGGGTTTCAGTGTTTGTGAGTTAGGGACATTGACACCTCTGCCAAAAAATACCATTTTTTTTCTACATGCGGAGAAGCACAAAGCAGCAGAAACAAAACAAACAAACAAAAAACCCTTTTTTCAGATTGGTTTGTTGTGACTCAAGCAGTTTAATGAATATATAATTGATGTGGCAGAGGGAGATCACAGGGGCGGAATAAAGACCAGGTGGCATTTTATGGTATAAGAAGAGTTGCAGGTAGAAAATACCAGCTGTGTAGTCTGTATCCTGTAAGTTCCCTGAGTTGTCTGCACTTTTCGGGCTCAGTACATTCCTTACATAGAGATAATAATAATGTTTTTCTCCACATTTCAGTGCCAGTGACAGCAGTTTTAAATGCCATGGTTTTGATTACCAAAACAATTAGGGTATACTGGGCATGCACAAACAGTAGCAGAAAAGCTTTCCAGCCTGTAAGATTTTGTGTGAGCTGAGTGGCATGTCACATCAAACCTGACCTATGTGCTACTAGTGTCAGCTTGATTCTGACCCTTAATAGAAGCCTTGAAAGATTTTAAAAGATGGAAGGTATCTTACTACTGTCTTCTTTTGTTGGAGGACTTTTCATTTTTGGGAAACGTAGTCTGAGCAAGGCAGAAAATTCAGAAGGCTACTCTAATTCTCTTCAAAAAGAAAATAAATTACAAGTGCAAAAACCTATAGGGAATGAGTAGACAGATGGAGGAGAGTAATGGGAGAGGTTTGGAGCTGTGGAGAGATGAGGGGAACTAGTGGGACAAGGATATGGGCATGGGTGGGATGTGAGAGAGGTTGGCAGCTCAAGTCAGGTGAAGGGACTGGGAATGGGAAGAATAGGAAGAAAATTGTAGGGCAGGTTAGGGTGTGCTGGCATTCACATGTCTTAAATCGCCTGGCAGAGATGCCAGCTCCTGTAGGCAAGGGAGGATCACCCATCCCTACTCTCCCTGAGATGAAACACAGAGTGGTCGTTATGGGAGACTCCCTCCTGAGGGGGGACTGAAGGGGCAATCTGCTGCCCCAACCCCCTAGCCTGGGAGGTCTTCTACTTCCCAGGGGCCTGCATCCAGGACATAGCAGAGAGGATCCCAAAGATTATCTGGCCCTCCGACCACTACCCTATGTGTCTTATACATGTGGGCACAAATGACACGGCTCAGAACAATCCCAGCCAAGCCATGAGAGAATACAGGGCTCTGGGAGCTGGGCCTAGGGGGTTGGGGGTGTAGGTGGTCTTTTCCTTACTCCTCCCAGTTGTGGGTCATGGGCTGAGGAGGGAGAGACGGGTTGAGGTAGTCAACCAAAGACTCTGGCACTGGTGTCATTGTGAAGGCTTCAGCTTCCATGATCACAGTCTGCTCTTTGGTGAGAGAGGCAGAGAGCTGCTGGGAAGAGAAGGCCTCCACCTCACTCCACTGGGGAGGAAGCTTTTCTCAGCCAGACTTGCTGACCTGCTCGACTGGGCTTTAAACTGAGTCCATCAGGGAATGGGGGGACTACTGCCACTGCAAGCCCACTGGGCAGCTTTTGTAAACCCAGCAGGCTAAGGCACTCGAGGGAACCCACCCTTACCCCAGCCCCAGAGCGATTTTTAGGGAAGGCAAGGGCCCCAATGGGACACTTACGTGTCTCTACACAAATGCCAGGAGCTTGGGGAACAAACAGGAGGAACTGGTCCTCCTGCTAAAAAAAAAGGATTATGATCTCATAGGGATAACGGAGACCTGGTGGGACTCCACCTATGACTGGGCCACAGGTATAGATGGCTATACCTTGTACAGGAGAGATCATGTGGAAAAAAGGGGTAGGGGGGTAGCCCTCTATGTCAAGGAAAGCTACATGTCCCTGCAAGCTGACATTGACACCCAGGGGGGATGATTGGAGACTCTCTGGGTCAAAATCCATGATGAACAAGGCACAGGGGACACAATGGTGGGAGTCTACTACAGACCTCCTAGCCAGGATCAAGAGCTTGACCAGGAATTCACCAGGGAACTAGCTGAGGCTGCGCGCTCCTGGTGCATGGTTATCATGGGAGATTGCAACTACCCTGACATCTCGTGGGAAGAGCACTCGGCCACATCCAAAGGGTCACAAAGGTTCCTTGTGTGTGTGGATGAGCTCTATCTGACTCAAGAAGTCTATGGACTGACAAGAGGCAAAACACAGCTTAACCTGGTACTGGCAATGGGGGATGACTTAATCAGCGACCTAACAATTGAAGGGAAGCTGGGAGACAGCGACCATGAGCTGATTACCTTCACCATCTGCCGTAAAGCTGGCAAGTCAGTCAGCAAAGCAGAAGTCCTTGACTTCAGAAAAGCTGACTTTGACAGGCTTGTTGGCACCTTGACCCAAAGGGAAGGGGAGTTCAGGAAGAGTGGTTGCTCCTTAAGGGAGTGATCCTGGAAGCCCAAGCAGTATCTATTCCATCTTGGAGGAAAGGCAGCAAAAGGGCACAAGAGCCCCCTTGGCTCTGGAGGGAACTAGTGGACCTCCTGTGTCTAAAAAGAAAGACGTATAAAGGATGGAAGGCTGGATCCACCCCAAAGGAGGAGTACTCTGCACTGGTCCAGACCTGTAGGGAGCAAACCAGGAAAGCCAAGGCTGCGACTGAACTCCAACTGGTTACAGATATCAAGGACAATAAAAAGTGCCTTTTTAGATATGTGAGAGCCAGAGGAAAAGCAAGGGTAACATTGGACCCCTGCTAAACCATATGGGTCAACTGATAACCAACACCCAGGAAGAAGCTGACCTGATTAATGGGTATTTTGTGTCTGTCTTTCACCAGCCCTAAGGGACAGCCCTGCTCAGCATGGTATGGGACGGCCAGGGCAAGGGAGAATTGTTACCCTTCATCAATGTTGACCATGTGAAGGAACACCTTGAGAGGCTGGACACCTTCACATCAGCTGGCCCAGACAGTTTATACTCCAGGCTACTTAAGGAGCTGGCAAGTATCATAGCTCGGCCACTGGCATGCATCTTCAAGAACTCGTGGCACTCAGGTGAAGTGCCCAAAGATTGGAAGAAGGCCAATGTGGTGCCTATTTTCAAGAAAGGGAGGAAAGTAGATCCGGCAAACTACAGGCCCATCAGCCTGACCTCTATCCCGGGGAAGATCTTGGAAAAAATCATCAATGGGACCATTTTTGACAAACTGGATGAAGGCAACTTCCTGAGGGATAGCCAGCATGGGTTTGTTGTGGGTAGGTCTTGCCTGACCAATCTCATCTCCTTCTACAACCAGGAGACATATCACCTGGACAAGGGAGAAGAGATTCATGTCATATATCTTGATTTAAAAAAAGCTTTCTATCTGGTATCCCACAATCATCTCATAGAAAAATTGGCCAACTGTGGCCTCTGCTACATCACAGTCCGCTGGCTGGGGAATTGGCTCTGAGGTCGGACCCAGAGAGTGGTAGTTGATGGAAGTCAATCATTGTGGTGCACTGTGACCAGTGGGGTCCCCCAAGGCTCTGTCCTTGGGCCTATACTCTTTAACACCTTCATTAGTAATGTGGACATTGGTATCAGAAGCAGACTGGCCAAGTTCGCTGATGACACCAAACTTTGGGGTAGAGCGTTTACACCCAAGGACAGGATGGTAATCCAGGCTGACCTTGACAGGCTCAGAAAATGGGCGGATGAAAACCTGATGGCCTTCAACACTGAAAAATGCAAGGTACTCCATGTTGGGAAGAAAAACTCGCAGCATGCTTATAGGCTTAGCCATGATACACTTGCTAGCACTATGGCCCGAAGGGACTTGGGGGTCATGACAGGCCACAAGATAAATATGAGCCACCAATGTGATGTTGCAGCTGGCAAAGTGAGCAAAACTCTGGCTTGCATTCATAGATTCTTCTCTAGCAAATCCCAGGATGTTATCCTCCTGTTGTACTCAGCCTTGGTGAGGCCGCAGCTGGAGTGCTGTATCCAGTTCTGGGGTCCACAATTTAAAAATGATGTGGAGAAGCTTGAGAGAGTCCAGAGGAGAACTACGCGCATTATCAGGGGGCAGGAAAACAGACCTGGTTCCAGTGGCAGGTGGTCTCCAGATCTGGAAGTGAGGTTGCTTTGGGCCTGTCTTCAGAGCCACTCTTCAGCCCTCATTCTCCACTGGACCTAGTAGTAATCCCTAGGGGTGAGCCCAGATTAGTCTCACTGGCAAACTTCTTGGTCTGGAGTATCAGGATCTGCCATTATAGCAGTCTGGACAACCTCTGAGAGAGAGAAATGAAGGGCCAGACTACTCCTTGCTCACTTTACTCCATAGTTTTCCTCACTTAAATCAGTGGGGCTGTTTGCAGAAGGAAATACTACTCAACATGAGCCCACGTGGCAAAACCTGCTGGTCCTCACTGCATTGCCAGAGGGTACCAAGGAAGTCAGTGTCAAATCCAGGGCTAAAATTAAGGCTTTCCTAGCAACTCCAGGATTCTTGAATTTTGAAACCAGACTGATCAGTAACCCCTGATCTGAACCATCTTAAACTAGAGAAAAAGTAGAAGAAAATAATTGTCATAAAATAAGATCTTTTCCCTTAATAAATTTTAAATGCATATTCAGCTTCTTAGCATGATATTTTTAGCAGTATTAATATGAATTCCATTATATTCAACTTGATTTTCTGAGGTTTTCATATAAGGTCTTCTGTGTAGGGTGGATGCAGTGTCTACTGGCCCCCATTGTCGCTCCCTGTTGGACGTGCTGATAACCTCCATGCATGGTCTAATTTGCTTCTTCCGAATTACTGCCCTCTCAAATTCAATCAATGTATCTTCAGAGAATGTGCAATTCATGTCAGCTCTGACCAAGAATTCATTTTGTTACTGTGACACTCACCATCACATTTCTTCCTTTATAAGCAACAGCTTGGAGATGCAGCTCTCCCTAATTACATCAGTTAGTAGCCATCAAAGCTAGGAATATCCCATGTGAAATCGTGAGAAAGAAAGATTCTAGGACAGTTTCTTTCCATGCCAAATCTTCTGATCTTTTCTTAGATACCATTTGCCCACACAGTACCTATTTAGATTCAACCTGAAATCAGTAAATTGAGTAAATTCTGGGAATAAAAGATCTTCCAGATTCTTACTGGTGGGAGTTGTTGCTTATGAAATAAATTGAAATTAGGACAATAACTCTTTTTGGAATCCAGGCTGCTCACTGCCAATGCTGTAAGCATCTGTGTACTTTTAGACATCTGCTTGCACCTCCTCAGAAACAGGAACAAAAGGTACCTTACCAAGAGACCACATGGATTTGTCAGACTCTCTTTGGCAGCTATTTTTGATGTGGGCATTATGTTCTGCTGCAGAAAGTGATGTTCTTTGTCAGGGACCAGACAATTGTTCTAGCTTTATGATATTACAGGAGAATTCAGAAATTTGTAAAAGAAGTGAGCAGTATTGATGCTTCACTAAAGCTAGTAAGTGGGCTCTGTAGTGACTTGTTCTTTGTGTTGTATTGAAACTATGAAATACTCTACGTGATAGACTTAGGAGCTATTTCTTGATTACATATACTTTTTCTAATGTTTGTTCACCACCTTGTCATCAGCTCCTGTTGAAGTGTGGATTTAATTGTCATCTTTCACTTCTTTCCACAGTCACAGCTGTTTCGCATTTAGATTTGGACAGCCCTTGATGTCAGGAGCATAGGGATAAGGTGTGTGTCTACACATGCAAATGATCTGGGAGCAGTAAATACTCAAGAGTAAACTCTCCTGGGCACATGCCTACACATGCAGGGACATGGGAGCAGATTTGCTGCTTCTAGCAGAAGACTGCTCCTGCTCCCTGCAGCAGCTGGGAAAGCTCTAGGCTCCCCCCACTCTCATGATTGCAGAGTGGGGGCTAGGAGCTCCCTGCTGCTGGGGCAGAGAGACATTGTCCCCACCCAGGCTCTAGTGGCAGAGCCTGCCCTGTCAGTAGGCAGCTCCCAGGGGCAGGGAGCAATCTCCCTCCCTCTGCTGCCCAGCTGACTAGGATCACATTTGCTCCCGGTCAGGTGTCTACACATGCACTATTGCACAGTAAGAAATTGAGAGTAAATTTGCATTTGCAGGTAGAAAATTTCCTCATCATTAGAGCCAATTACTGTGCAGTAAGTGCCTGCACATCTAGACACAGATACTTACTGCACAATAGTTAGCTCTACTGCGCAGTAGTGTCTCATGTAGGCATGCCCAAGAAGTAGTATCCAAGAGACTTCTAGCAATTTTGTCTCCTGCTAGAGTTATACCGTTAGTCAGCAGCTGCAAGGGTCAAGCAGAGATCCGAAAGAAGTGGGAGAATCTCTTAAGTCCCTAGAGCAGAAGAACATCCTTCCTCCCTTCTCCTTCCTGCTCAGAGGCAGGGTTGTTTCCCACCTCCCCTCCTGCCTTTCCTTCCTGTCTGAGGGGTGGGGAAGCACCAGAGCCCTTCCTGCTCTCTGTGCAGACACTGAGCTCAGTTAAGATGGGGACAGCAGCACCTGGTCTGGGACTGAGCAGGGTGGGGAGAATTATTTTCCAGCTGCTCTGTTGCTGCTGTCTATTCCCTAGCTGAGCCCAGCTGGCTCTGGAGGTCCCTGCCCCCAGTAGTGGAGAAAGTTGCAGAGGCAGGTATGGGAGTGGGTTGGTGGAAGTGGGGTGAGGGGACTGAGTTCCTCTGAAGAGGAAAGGAAAGGGAGAGATTTTTACCTGCTTTAGGACCTTTTACCAAATATAGAAAATGGCTTTCAATAGAAGAAGAAGACAAGGACTGTGTTTCTTTATTGGCAGAAGCGTATGATACCATCGGGAATAATGATTGGCCAATATGGTAGTATCATTGAATGTCCTCAAAGGCAGTTGATGGAGAGACAGGCAGCGCCTTCTGTTTGTAGAGAAGCCCTTATATACATTGCTTGTGTTATTCCAGCTTTTCTTCCTGAAGTCTCCAAGGCTAGCACCTAATTCTTCCAAAGTAATGACTTGAAGTGTGGCATTAACGAAGAGACTTCTGCACTTGTAGAAACATAGGGATTTCATAGGAGAGATCCTGGCTTCATTGTCAGCCAGGGGAATTTTGCAATTAATTTCCATGCAGTCACAATTTCATCCCTATACTTTAGGCAGGGCTCCAAGGACAAAGCACTCCCAGACTTTCCTCACCTTTATTGGAACCCTGCTACAGTGTGTCATGGTCCATGTTTGTTACTGGCAGATCAAGAACACTGATAAAATTAAACTTTTCTCCATATAAATTAATACCAGGTATGACTTGTTGCCAACTCTTGTGATTTTGATTATGAATCACAATAATGTTTTAATCAGCGACTCACCTTCTCAAAGTAAAATGAATATCTGGGAATTCATTAAAAAAAAAAAAAGCTATCCTTTAGGATTGCAGAGAAAAGCTTGAAAATGTGACCTGACTGCACCCTAATAGCTGTGAAAATCAAAGATAAAAAAGAAACATCCCAGCTCTTCTAATTCTGTTTGCACAAAATAATTTAAGTCATTGTGAAGTTTTTTTTAGTTATTGATTGAACATTTGGGGTAGGAACACTGAGAGAGATGGTGGGGGTGAGGAGAATGGGAGAGGCATGGTGTAGTACTCTGAACATATACATGAGTGCCAGAATATTGGTGTGCTAATCCTTTATGCTACTCATTCATGTTTGGGAAGACTTGCTGTTGACTGGTTTCTGTATCTGTAGGAGGTAGATAGTACCACTTCCCTACCTTGCACAAATGAGGTGGGAATTAATGGATTTCTATGCATAAGCTGCTTTGGGAAACTTGGAAGTATTATGTGACATTATGAATAGAAAACTTCTCTCTACCCACCATGTTATCTATGCTAGAACAAAAAATAAATTTCTTTCTCCAGGAATGGGAAAGTGCTTTACAGGATCATCATAAACAACTCCAGCTTTTCTGGGACAAAGGAACCCAGAAGATGCAGTTTCGTCATTATGCAATAAAATTCATTTCCTGTTTTTTTTTCCCCTGAAATAACCTCCCTTATATCTGTTTTGCAGAATTTGACTGAATAGAGGTAGAAGGCCAGAATGCATCTGTAGGACTGCATGAGTGAGCAAGGATAAGAATGAAGATGTAGGACGCTTTCCTGGGCCTTCACACCTGTGTTCAGGGGGCTGATATAGGTGTAGTATTTGTTCTTTCCTACGTGCAAGTTCAGTGCTGCTATTTAGCTTAGACTTTGCAAGTGTTGGGAGGAGATAGAGACAGAGATCTGTCCTGATGCATTGGCCATCAGAGCAGAAATGCATATTGCTGTTTTAAATGGTGATGCAGCAGCTGCGTCCCCTAAGGAACCTAAAGACAGTGTTTGAGTGCAGCCTCCCTTCACATTTCACTTTTCAACAGATACTTTTGCAATAGTCGTTGCTCATGTTCATTAACTATCCCTTAGTTAGTTTGATTAACTATTCTTTAGGTGTGGTTGTTACTACATATTCATGCGGCTACAGATTATTCAGACTAGCATTTTTTCCTCAAACTTTTTAGCTTATAACATCCCAGAATAGCCAGATATTACTTGAGGGGGATTTGAACCATATTTTCTATTAACTTAAGGAGTTTTACTATTTTTTCCCTGCTCTTTTTACTTTTGCTTCAAAGCTCTGCGGCTATGCTTTGTTGGATAATTTATAGTCTATGGGAAGTTAAAGAAAGAAAATAAGGTATTGGAAATAATGTCTATCTCTAGTAACAGGCTAATATATTTATTTGGCTTTCTAATAACTTTATTTATAGTTAGCAGTGCTCAAATATTTTTGAATGGAATGTTGTTTTCCAGCTGAAAAATGCTGAGTTGATGAAATTGAAATGTTTTACAGGAACATATTGATTTCATCAAAATTTTCAGTGAAATATGATTAAAACATTTTGTTTTGATAAAGATGAGGGCTTTGTTTTGATAAGTTTGGAGTGCTTTCTTTTTATATTTTTATATATAATATTATAGAATATTGAATGATAAACATTGACATAAACTGGTTTGACCTCTCTATAATTATATGCTTTGGTGAGGTCATTTCAGTATTTTCATTTTTTTTCCATGGGAAATTTCCAACTTTTGACTCTCCAGTCCAATTTGGATGAAAAGAAAATGTAAAATGACTGAATTTTTGAGATTCAGCTGCCTCAGATCAACTTCTGTAAGGTATGCAGTGCTAGGGGATATATTCTAATTTGTAATATTATATGATTTGGAGGCTTCTAGATAGGTCAAGATTATTTTCCCATTACCTGATGTTTACTCTATGTCCCGGATGGCCGGAGTCGACTTGAGGTGATTTAGAAATTACTCGGTCACTGGGCGGGCTGGTGAATGGAGAGGCAGACAACGCATATTGGTTGCAAAAAGCTTTACTTATACCGCAAATAGCCGTGACGCAGGTGGTCCGGTCGCTTAAACAACTCCACAAGTTGCTCCAGCTGGCAAGGCTCAGGCCAGCTAATCCGTCCACAAATTAAGCCGGCAGGGAAAGGGTACGTCGAGGATTGCACTCAGCGACGGGGAGAAGAATCGATAGGTGATCAGGCTATCGATCAGCTCAGCTGCAGGTCAGATATCCTTAGATGCACTCTGCAACGTGCTCAAAGTTCTCCGACTTGGGTGGAAGTCGCACAAAATTTTATATGGCCAGCAAGCCAATTACTAGCCGCCACGTAGGAATAATTTAGAGCTGGCCAATAGCGGGACACAAATTTGCATGCAAAATGGCGGGAACTCTCTTGCACCGGGGTTTTCTGTTGCAGCAGAAAACTTTTGCTGTGCAAGAGACTCTCACGTGGCGGGAAAATTCCATCGTGCCGAGGCACTAAAATCATTGGGTTGTGACACTCTACAATTGAGAAAATGCTAAAAAAATCCCATATGGCATACATTTCAGTATTAACTTGAAACTCATAATTTATTAATGCACTTGGGGATGAACTAGATGATCTGATATAATTTGGCCATCTCTCATCTGAAGCTCTGAGATTCTGTTAAATTAAAATACAGAGAATTTTCATATTTGTATTTTCTACACTCCAAATCAAGATGTCCTCATGGGCCCCTCATGTTCTAAGTCTCAAACCCATAGCTATGTTTTAATCTGCAGCGTCTTATCTCTACTAGTTAAGAACCGGGGGATGAAAAGATTCATTTATCAGATGAGATAATTGCCCAATTATTTTAATCTTGCAATATATGATTTTAAAACTGATTCAAAAATCAGAAGGAACAGAAACAGGAAACACATCTTTCAACAAGAATATTTTTATCTTTGCACACTATACATTTGAGTATCTAAAAAGAAATAAATCTCAGGGAGGAATTTCATTTTTGACCTTTTCTTTTAGAAAAAGATAATCTTAGGACTGATCTACACTGCAAGTTGCATTGGTTTAATCAAAGTTGTAATTATGTACTAATTCAGTTAAATGGGTGCAGTTTTGTGTGTGGGATAGTTTTACATTAGGTTGAATCTGATTTACATCAGCTTAGTGTTGGTAAGCCTCTGTTGTTTGTTTGATCACGTCTCTCAAAAAAGGAGTCTTGTCTGTATTTGCACATAAAAGTTCATAGACTTGTTGAATTTCAGGGAATTCCTCCATACTTAAATTGTCTGAGATGCATTCATTGAGAAAGAACCTTGCTATGGTTTCATCTGTATACTCCTTGGAGACTGAGATGAAACTATCCAGAGAGAGCTCAGAGATCTCAACTTATATTTTAGTCAACATCTTATTCCTTCAGTGGGAATTTTTAATGAGAGCCTAGGCATGTTGCTTGAATTTTGGTGGGGTAAAGTTTGCATTTTTTTGATCAGAGACTTCCTAATAGAATATTTTCAGACATTATAAAAATCAAATACTACAGGTCTTTGACTATCAACTCAGACATATGCAGATAAGAAAAGGATAGCATTTTCAAACTGATTAGCTCACATTTTTCTTGTATCTATTATCCGTGTACTTTATGTAGGTCCTTGCGGATGTTATTTTAATCCCTAGTACATAGAAGCAATTTTTACTCAGGTCCAATTTAAATACTCAATCAGGTTGCACGTTGGGTGCCTGCCAGAATAAAAATGCAACTGTTGTGGTTCTGACACACTGGAAAACAAAGGGATACACTTTGTTATGCATTTTGGAGGAAAATACTAAGTGTTGATAATTTTATATATCCACTGTGTGTTTTAAAATTAACCAGCCTAGCAGCATTCATCTGGGAATCCAAAAATGCTTCATACATATTGATGACTTAATTTTATTCCAACTACAGAGAGGCAGGTATTTTTATTTCTATTTTACAGAGGGCAGAACTGAGGTACAAAAGGGTGTGAGCCCAAATTCAGCAAAACATCCATATTTGCAAATGCAGTGAAGCAAGAACTTAACTTTAATCATTATGTTAAGTGCATTCCTGAGTACAGATGGGGATAAGAGTGTGCTTAAGCACTTTCCTCAAGCAGAGCTTCTGGCCAGACTTTAGAAGGTATTTACAGTCTTGTCCATACTAGAATATCTGGCAGCAGACGGCAACCAACACAGGAAGCCACCAGAGCTTATGGACATCTGTGAGGCTTCTGGCAGCTCCTCACAACATGCTCAGTGTCAGTGGGGTGTGAAGTGCGCCCTGGGTAAGCACAAGGGGCCCAGGTAGCTATCTAAAGATGCAGGGGTGGCACCAGAAGCCTTCTTTCACTTGGCAAGCTTGTGTTCCTCTGTGGGCAAAATAAAGGGATTCTGCCAAACTCCGCATGCAGACCTGACATCCTGCCACACTTTTAGCTTCTCTCTTTCCTTAATCTCAGACCAGCAGAGACTCCCTATGCCTGAAAAAGGGTGACTGTGCCTGAAAGCTTGCTAAGAACTTTTCCCCAATTACTCAGTTGGTCTAATAAAAGATATCACATCTACCCAAAGAACCTTGCCTGAATATGTCCTTAGACCATCATGTTTACAACCAAAAAACCCAGCAGAGTGTGGATGCACTCACTGTAGCAGGTCAGTGGGGTTTTTAAGATGACCTATGAGGCTAGGATCTTAAGTGATTGGAAAGAGATGCAGTACCTTTAGGTCCTAAATACCTTTGAAAACTTGGTCTTAAGTGATTTGCCCATGACTGTCTAGTGAGTCAGTTTTCAACTCCTCTGCTATAACTACTGTGTAATAGGGGTATGTGAAGAGGGCCCTATATGATTTGGATTGGGATTCAGCCCAAATCAGGGACAGTGATTCGATTCGTTGATTCGGATCACTGTCCCTGATTCAATTCGGCCAAATCCAAATCTGAAGATTCGATGCTGATTTGGAGAATCAGTGATTCAGACACAGACACAGCTTTAAATGTTTTTTCTACATAGCTTGAGGTAGCAGTGCAGCTCATAATTGCTGCAATGCTGGGGAGGATGGAGTGTCCCACAGGAGTGCAGGGGGGCCCTTCACATGCTCAGCGGCTAAACCGGAAGTGGCTCAGTAATCAGCCATGGAGGACTCTGGGTGCCCCCCAGGCCCAGGAGACACCAGTCACCAAGCTGGGGAGTTGTGCATTCCCTGTCTGACCTGGAAGTGCTTCTGTGGGACACTCCATGCTCCCCGGAATCATAGTGTTCACGAGCTGCCTGCTACCTAGGGGTTTGTAGAAAAAACATATAAAGCTCTCTGTGTCCGAATTGCTGAATCTTTCCAAATCTCTCTGAATTGATTTGGAGGGTTCCAATTTGATTTGGAGAAATTATAGGGTCCTCTGATTTGATTCAGATTCAGAGATTTGGCCACCGAATCAGGCCTAATCTCCACTGAATCGAATCAGGGACCGAAGCTTCACACAGCTCTACTGTGTAACACTGAATTCCTATTTCTTCTTTTTGCTTTTGCACTAGATGGGGCCCATTCCTACAAGCACGTAGGCATTGGAGTAACTTTGTTCTCATAATTAGTCCCCTAGGCCATGTCCCCATGAGTGGGAACATGTGGTTTGCAGTGCCTCAAAGCCTTTTGAGGTGCCATGAAATGCATGCGGTACTTGCAAAGCTGTTCACCACGCCATATATTTGTAGTGTGGTGGCAAAAATAGATACTGGATTTCCAGGTATCTAAAAAAATTGCAGCAGAAAGAAGTGGGGTGGTGTCCATGGCTGCAGCATAGGCTGCCAGAAACTGGAGCCTTGCTGGCCAGAATCATTCTCCAGCTGTTGGCCAGGCTCTGTACACCTGGATTGCTGCCATGAGCCCCAGAGGCCCCCAGGATGCCAGGTAAGGCTGCTCAGGCCAGCCCAGATGCTGGCACTAGCCCCCACTCTGTTACCCTGGGCAGTTTGCCATGTGCCAGAGCACGCATGCAGGAGTGTGCCCAGGGACAGCTAGCAACTGCATAAATATGTGCCACTGCTACTTGTCCCTGGGGAAATGCACATTCCTGCTCATGGGGACATACCCATAAAAGTTAGTGGGACTGGTCATGGGAGTAAAGTTATTCAGATGAGTAAACCTGTGCAGAATCTGGCCTGTAAACTACAAAACCCCCTTTCTTCACTGCACTATGCATCTCATTTTCTGGAGTTGAACAGAGGTCACGTGTTCTTAAATGATTAAAGAAATTACCTGACCATCCGTATGATGAGTGGATGAGGTAAAATCAAAGTAAAGCTGAGCTTCAGCTTGGCATCGAGGACAACATAAATGTATATTTTGTGCCAGACATCTGTGTTTGTCCTGAGGAAAGCCTTAGGAATGAAACTCTGGCATTTTTCCACTTGGAATGACTGCATTTTTTAAAAAAAGCAGGACTACTCAATTTTTTTTCTTCCTTATGTGCCCCGTGTCATGTCCCAGGTTACTGGGAGATTTTAGAAGTCAAATCACTGAGAATCTGCTCATCCCTAGGAGCTCTGTCAGACTGTTGAGCTTTCAAAATACTTCCCCAGCATGCACTGGGATCAATGTTAAAAGCTGGGAAGTTTTCTCAGCCTAGGTTGTTTTCTCAGCTCTTGGTTGTTTCCCGGTTTCTGGCTGGGCACTGCGAACTAGAGCATTTGGAGAGGGTGGAGATGGGCTCTTCTCAGTGGATATAGGGGACGGAACTAAGACCTATGGCCTCAAGTTGCAGCAGAGGAAATTGAGGTTGGAGCTTTTGGAGGAATTTTCTGATTAGAAGGGTGGTTATGCATTAGAACAGGCTACCTACAGAAGTTGTGGAATCTCCATCTCTGAAAATTTTTAAGAGCAGGTTGCACAGACACTTGGCTGGGATGGTTTAGTCAGGGCTGACCGTGCCTTGGGCAGGAGGCTGGTCTAGATGACCTTGTGAGGTCCCTTTCAGACCTACTTTCCTATGATCCTATTTACACACAAATGCAACGAGAATAGAGATACCTCTTCAGGTTCTTGCTTAACTGTACAATGCCTCTAAAACATGATTGCACTTTGATATATACATCATAGTATAGATTTTTGTAATTTTTCTTTGAAAATTGCATATTTTGCTTCTAATATTCTGGTGGCCAGAAGAAGACTGGGTTGGTATAGGTTACTACCTTTATTTTGTTTATGTTGTATAAAGCAGGCCTGTACATTTTTTCTCTCCCCTGTTTTTTATACATTAGAAACCCAGAGTGTTACCTAGCCTGGAAGATTTTATGGATGACTGAAGAGATAGTAAAATGATGATATCACAGATCATGAAAGGAAGTGATTTCTCTTTAAAGGGGACTCTCTTGTGTGGGTTTATTTTGCTATTTAACTAAAACATGTGGGAGAAAAGTTATCTTTGTCACATGCACACTCTCTCAGTTATAACTGAGGGAGCTCCTACTTTATATTGCATTGTTGTTCAAATAGGATTGCTAGTAAAAGGGCTGTGTTTTATGTCCTACTTATATCAATGTATCTTGTATTTTTAGCGACACAAATCTGGAGTATACAGTAAAAAGTTAGGTCTTTAAGCACTCCTTAAAGGCACTTATCACAGAATACCTATGTTCTATACAGTAGTAATGAAGTAGAACAAACAGAGATCCTGTTGTGAATTTACACTCATACAGAACCAATATCTGGAAGAGAAGGAGACAAATGACTCAGGGCCTTGTTGCATGGTAAATTTAGGCAGCTCTTAACCCCTGGATTGGCTGCACGTTAACACCTTTAAGTGGCTTGGTTTAAAATCATAGCAATCCAGAGCAGGGTTATCTCTAATCTGCCTAATTTTTCTCTTGTTCCATTAAGGTGTGGACACTCTCTATAGCTATTCTGTTCAAGTTGAAGGCCCTCTAGCACCCCAGGATGCAGTGTCCTCTCCTGAGTCAGGACAGGCAGGGACATAGGCATAGAGTGGGGCTGGGCATGGTGCCTTGCCCCGTCCAGGCAGAGTGAGTGCTGCAGCTCCAGAGCGCCTGGTGGCTACAGAGACCTCCCCTACTGCCCTGAGTGGCTTGCTGCTCCCGCCAGCAGTGGTGCAGGAGAGGAGGGTGTGGGGCAGGGGGTATGGAGTGGGGGGCAGCAAACCCTAGAGAACAAAAAAAGGATCAGGCCCCTCAGAGCTCAGGTGGCACCCCGCTAGCCAGCAGCCCAACCAGTCATGGTGGGGTGAGCTCTGGAGAAAAAAAAGAATGAAGCTCCTTTTAACATAGGCTCCTAGTCCTGCCCTTCTCACCAAGCCTCTAGTAGCAAGTCACAGTTGTGCAGGGGAAGAACAGTCAAAGGTATGACTGCTTCACTAAGCCAACCAACATTAAGCCAATTAACATTTGTCTGGCTTTCAGCATAAGGTATAACAAGGCCCTCAGGCCCAGTACAGACATTACACTTTTACTGGTAGAAGTGATCAGAAACTGGGTTATACCCATAACAGAACAGATGTTTGGCGAACAGACTGGTTAAAAAATGGCAGAACCTGAGCTAAGATTTGCTCCCCCAACAAAGAGCGAAAGTATGTTCTGTTTGCTCCAGATCTAAACTGCACCGCTTACAGAATACTACATAACGTAGATTAATTCTGCCTCAGGCTTTTTGAATGTCTGTACCTAGCCTCGGTGCAAACTACCTCCAAGGTAGGAAAGGTATCCGTCCCCAGAATATACAAAGGGACAAACAGATACCATTTTTATTGAGGCATTAGCTATGTTGTGATGTGTCTTGGCACAGCTGCTCTGATTGATGAGCAGAAACAGAAATCTCTGGAACTGTTGTCCTACAGAGACAGTCCCCTGTCCCTCCTGGAGATTCATGGTCCTGATCCTGCAGGACAATGGCTTTGGGTGATATGCCCTGATCTGGAGTGTACATTTCATGCTGCTGTGTCCTGACCTGGGTGCATGGAGAGCCCTGGGCTGTTCCCCCCACTTGCAGATATGCAACCCTGGTCAGGGCATGGCAGCATGCCATGTGTACCCTGAGAATTCCTTAAAGGGGAATTGTAATTCTTGGGGCACACAGTAAGTGGACAGATGTTCTCCCTTTAAGTTGTCATAAATTGTGGCTAGGTTTCGTTGTGCAAACATTTGTGGCCAATTGGAGCATGACAAGAGCAATAATATATCTGCACTTCTAACTTATGCCACCATAGAAATTTTTATAGTTCCACAAGGGCTAACTCTGTTTGCATCCAAAGAGGTGGTGAGGAAGGAGTAGAAGCAGTTAAGGTTAAGATAGCATAAAAGATGGGAATTTCAGCACCTACTAACACCAGCTGATAAGAGGCCCCAGAAAACCTTGTCTGGATTCTTCTGCAAGACTAAACAGCCATCCTTTGTTGAATTTATCTTAATTTTCCCTATTCAAGATAAACTTTCGGTTCATGTATCATCAAGAACTAAGTCTCTTTTTTCTTGGATACATACTCTCTGCATGTCACCTTATTATTTCAACAGGTTTCAGAAATCATTGTAGGTATTTGCAACGCACTTACTTCCTATCCAATTCGAAGATATTCCCCAGACTTCTTAACACCTCATGAAAAAAATTCTGTTTAAAATATGCATGGAAGCAAAATTACAGAGAGATTATTTGAAACGTGAGGCAGAAGAGAATCCAGTCAGGATTATAGGCTCCCATTAAATAGGGATTCCAAGGTGGAGATTTTGTTTTTAAGGAATTCATGTTTAAACATAGATGAGCTCTCTAAATGCCTTTTTTAAATGCACCGATGGCCCAGTGTAAGGTGCTAAGGACTCATAGAATTGCTGATGTCTCAGATTTCTCGATTTCCCTATGTGAAATCCCACAGTCCCACCATACTTTGTTGATCATGAAACTGCAGGATTTTTTTTTTTCCTGAAGCTCATTGGTAAAATATAGCAATCAGTGTACTAGGTTATTAAACTGCACCGACATTAAGCAATAAAGGACAGCTGCAAAAATGACATGTTGGCAATACAGAGTTGTAACTGTTTATTTCCTATTGTCCAGTTATAATGTACCATGTATAAAACCTGTGTATTTTACAAAATAGTCCTTAATAAAAAGGAAGTGTTTTTCCTTTTAAATGGAACCTTCAATGCAAGAAATAATTGCCTAAGCCCTGTTACTACAAAGGCATACGAACCTATGTAACTTTACACACAGTGAGGTGACCCCTCAAAAACAATGCTTACCCCAAGGTCATGGGGCTACTTGCAGTCTGTAGAGTTTATCATATTTTTTGTTTTCTTGGGATCAGTCTCAGATAGGAGATTGTAGTGATACTGAGTATCTCAGTGGGTAGTAGAACTGTTTGAATAGGGTAAATCGATAGTTCATTGTACTGGAAGTTTTAAATATTATTTGTTTGAGAGTTGGAGAAATACCAAAGTTAAGATTTCCATATTAAGTAACATATGTTCAGTTTTCATTGGACTGCTCCATGAAGATAATACAAGTCCAATGAAATGTGGGGCTGGGTCCAACAAACAGCTGATTGTCAGTCCTAGTCCAGCACAGCACAAAACCCAGTTCAAGTCTGCCAGTGGCAGAGACCTGGTTTGCCCTGTAGATCCAGTACCAGCTAGAGATCCAGTGGAGGAATGGCTCCTTCTGTTGGGCTAGCTCCCTCTCTTTTGCTTGCTGCCAACAATAGAGACCCAGCTTGCCCCAACATGCTAGGGGCAGGCAGTTCTGGGCAGAGCCATGATGGGCACATGGCAGGGAGGGTACAAGTTCTGGGAACAGGCAGACAGACATGGGAGCTGCCGTGCCCAGTGCCATGGGGGGATGGGCATAGCTGACTCCAGCCCTGTTCAGAGTGGGCTGAGATCATAGTAACTATTACGGTGTGACTGCTCAGAATATCTTTAGTCTTTTAGTAAGGCATGGTAAAGCTTTCTAAAATCTAAATAAAACATGTACTAAGTGTCCTGTATGACAAGGCCCAAAGACTCTAATGAAGACAAGGCAAACTATTTTAGCAGATACTGTCCTGACTGATTCAAAGCCTTGATGGACTCTGGAAAGGGACTAAATATTAAACTAACCAGTTTAGCTCATGAGCTTGAGAATAACTTTATTTTGTCTTTGCTGGGATATGGAAAGTGGTAGAATGACCTGGATTAAATTAAATGGCACAACATAAGAACACACTTTTAATTCTAGTTTATGTGAAGCCACTTTAGGTCTGTAAAGGGAGGGAATTGGGCTGAAATGTACCTGAAATGCAACCTACATGCATCCAGTGTTTTGAATCTGGACTCTGCTACACAGACTTAAGTGGACTTTTGTTTGTTTGTTTGCTTGCTTTTTCTTTTCATTTTGTTTTGTTTTTAACAACAAATAGGAGTTACCTATTCTTTATCACAGAAGTCTTGCCTAATGGCAAGATGGGTTGACCAGTTAGAAAAAGAGGGAAGAAAACGTCAACAATGCTGTTGGGGAATTACTATCAAGGTGTGTAGGTATGTCAGATGGTTAGGAAGGAGAAGAAACAGATGTAGTGAAAGATTCTAAGATGTGTTTAAAAGGCTGAATTGGTGGAAGGATAGAAGGATGTGGATGACCATATACTGACTGCATAAGTATAGTGGACTAGATTCTCCTGAGTTTGTAAAGCTGTTGTGTCTATTTACCCCAGTTCCTCCCCAGAGTCAATGGGGTTCTTTCTGTTGACTTTACAAGGGGTCAGATCACAACCATAATTGCTAGGGACAGCCCTCTATAACAGTACAGACTGGAAAGCAAGGCTGTTCAGGTTCAAATTATCAACTCTCTCAAACTCAAACTCAGTGGGCACATCTACACGTTCATTAATGTATCGTAATTATGGCGCATTAAGTTTAGTACCTGTTATAACAGGTACTCACTTAATGTGCTATAATCAGCACTACTGTGCATTAGTGTAAATGAATGCTTTTGGTGATACTTAGTGCTCATTGGACCAATTTGCTGTGCATTAGTGCATTAGCATAGTTTTTGCTAGCCACGCTAATACGCAGGAGAATTAGGTATCTTGTGTAGACGGGCCCAGTGGCTGCGTCTACATGAGTGGCAGGCTGAGCAGTTGTTACTGCATAGTCAGTTAGTATTTTTATGTATGTAAGTGTAAGTAATGCTTATGCAAGTACTAAATGTCTGCAATAACTGGTGTTCGGCACACAGGTTTTCTCAGTTGTTACAGCGCAGTAGCTCGCTTCTACTATGCAATAGCGTTGCATTATGGTTAATGCCCACCAACACTACTGTGCAGTAGCAATGAGATACCGCTTAGTAGCTTGTTGCTACTGCACAGTGGCATCTCATGTAGATGTGCCCAGTAAGGCTTAAGCATGGATCAAACAGGAACTGAGAGAGACACTCTCAGATTTTTTGCATATATAAACATGTTTAAATGCAAGCTTATGGTCCCATTCTTTCCTCAGTCTTGTTAATGTAAATCTGGAATAATTTCACTATTTTAAGTGAAGAAGTTGAGGCAATGCAAAATTTTATGAATGCAATCTAGGGGCCTCTTTTGAGAAAGGGAACCTTTAAATTTTATTCCTAATATATTTTAATTAAACCAAAGCCACTGGAAAGAAAACAATATATGACATACTGTTATGGAAAACTGATGAGATTTCATCTTTAAGTAAATTATGATTAAAAATAATTATGTCTGAAATATTAACTTTGCCTGAGTAGAGATGAGTATATATTTTTAATGATGTATGTAAATTATCTTGAAAAAAACATATTTTTGTAATGGTTATTGAGTTTACATGACACAGATATTTCATTATTAAATAATATTAACAATTTATTAGGCTGGAATAAAAGTACCAAGACACTTACACTGCAAGCAGAAAGTTAGAACTGTGAAATATTGTCTTACGCAGCATGATAATCCAATTAAAAGTGCAGAGGTAGGAGAATATAAAAAGAAGGTGGAAAGTTAGGATGGTACTTATCAGAAACAGATGATGGGAAGAGATGGATCAGAACAAATATTGATTAAAATGTATTATTTTATGATTTCTTTTGATTTATTAAAAGTGCTTTACCAATCTTTAAGCACCTAGACTCAGACTGAAAATATGCATGCGAGAGAGAGAGAGAGAGAGAGAGACCCTGTCCATAAGGGACTGGGTTAAGCTACATTCTGTTCTTGATTTTGTTATTGACCTGGTTTTTGGACTTTATACAAGTCACTTCACACCCCTCTGCCTCAGGTTATCTTCAGATCTTCGGCTTTTTTGTCTGATCATGAGCTTTTCAGAGCAGGGACTGGTTCCTCCTCTGTTATGTCAGGGTGAGACACAATGGAGCCCCAACCGTGATTTCTATGGCAGCGGCACATTGGTGCCACAGTCTTGATCTCTAGTTACTTCTGGTTTACACATCATGAATCAGGATAAAAATCATGAATCAAAATGCAAGTCACCTCCTCCAACTATTTCCTAATGTAACTCACTGTTTCCATTGCAAATCACTAGAAATAACGTTCCGCCACCAATTGCCCCCTATTCCTCAGCCTGCTGCTCTGTAATAAGGGCCTGACTTTCCAAGGTTCTGAACACTCAGAACTCTAATTGAAATCTAGATGACAAGCCACCTGAAAATCCAGCTATCTGTCTAGCAGCGAGCTTTGCAGGTCAGTGAAAGCAGGGTTTATTGGACTAGACAAAGACATGAATTTCAGAGTCATGGCCTCTCACTGAGAATACTCTGCTAGCATCCCACTCAGCACTTACTTCTAAATCAACTCTGTACTGATTGCAAGGCCTGTGCTAGCAAAAGGGGAGGGAGACATTCTCTGCAGTGGCCCAATTAAAGACAATGATATGACAGCATGTAAGAGAGCTAGAGAGCATTTGTTCTAATAGATCCATTAAAAGGCAAAGGAAATTAACTTAGATTTTAACTCAGATAATGATACCTAGCTCTCATATAGCAATTTTTATCCATAGATTTCAAAATGCTTTACAAAGAGGTCATTATGATTATCCTTGTCTTGCAGAATAATTGTGAAACCAGAGCCTAAAGAGGTGAAGTGACTTGCACATGGTTACTCAGCAGGCCAGAGGCAGAGCTGACTGTAGAACCCGTGTCTTATGGGTCCTAGTCCAGTGTAGTATTCTGTAGGTCATGCAGATAACTATTCTTTCTGCTATTAATGTATATCCTTTTGGCTAAATTTCAGTGAAATACTTGCAAACTGTATTTCAGCAAATTACACTGAAAACTCTTCAAGGCCAAGGCTGGAAATCTTTAAAAAAATTCTGCGTTGTATCAAACTTGCAAATAGATATGTTGTAGATTTTTTTTTCTTTGCTTTGAATGCCCTTTTAAAAAATTGTTTTTTTTATTTCCACAGAATCTTCCACTGAAGGGGCAGCTCAGAGTACTTAGAAAACTGAACCAATGAACATTCATGCCTATGAGATTAATATTATTAAAGCCACTTGCCTGATGGATAAACTGAGGCACAAGCTTAGCCATGGCATGTTAGCAGTACTAAGGATTAGAATTTAGGTATCTTCATTGCCGGACATGACCCATGGAGCTTGTGGGGGCAGAGGGCATAGGATCCAAGAGCATCCAAAGATCCAAGGGATCTGGAGGTGGGGGAGCATCTGTACTGCTCAGTCTGCCCCAGTTCATGCTCTTATAAGCAACAGCAGATGAGATTTGTTTCAAAGTTTCCAGCATGGGAATGCTGCTGTAGCATGGACTCAGTGGGGGCTGGGGGGCAATTCTGGCACCCCTCCTAACTTGGCACCTGAAGCCATGCTCCTCTTGCCCACTCCTAGTTATGCTACTGGAATTAAATACAGTTAAGCACCACCTCTTAATTAATGTTTTAATAAGGCATCCTCTTATCCTGATTTCTGCAGCATTTGTAATCAAATAGGTAACCCTATTTCAGATGAGCCTGGAATCACAGCAGAAAATTATTAAAACCCATTCACACTTATCATTGAAAGCCAGAGTATTTCAGGAAGGCAGATGCTACTGCCTGGGCTAATGATTAGCAAATGAAACATCAAAAACAATAGGTTGCTATTTAAATTCGCACACAGCATGGACATTTTTTTTTAAAGTAAAATCCTGCTACTTATAGGTCAGGTCACATTTTTCTGTAAAAGGCTTAATCTGTTTATTCACTTTTCTCTGGACAAAGCACTACTTTAACACCACTCTGCTGAGTTTGGCACAGGCACAATTGCATCATTAGAGCAAAGGTGCCAACAGGAACATTCGGCTCTTTCAGAGCCCCTGCTTGTCAATCCCCTCCATGCCAGCAGGCAATGTTAATTAAATACTCTAAAAAACCCAACTTGTTCAGTTTAAATTATACTGGCAGTATAAAAAGTGTGATCCTAGTGATGAGGGAGCTGGAGGCTACTGGTCTGAGTACAGAATTGTGTGAGGTCTAATGCTGACTCAAAGATGACTCTGTGTTCTCAGTACAGTTCTTATTCCCTAGCAGCTCCATTTCCCCCACTGATAAAATGGGAATAGTAACACTGCCTACATCACCTCAGGGATATTCTGATACGCAGTTAGTAGGGGACAAGTTTCTCCCTGCACCTCTATGCAGTGACTGGACACAATCCTATTAGAGACCTTATTCCTATGAGAGGGGATTAGGTAGACCCTTTCCTAGAGTCTAGAAGCTACTGGGGTGGATTGCACTCCCAACCAGCCCTCTTTCTTGTTGTCCGTTCATTATGCAAGGCAGGATCTTGCTTTTAATATTTGTTTAAAAAAAGTGCTTTGTAAAAAGGGTTGCTCAAGCTATTGAGAAATATATCTTTAACTGCTTCAAAAGGGGAGAGGAAGTAGCTTCTTGGGAGTGTGCATCAGCTGCTACAATGTAATTTACATCTGTATGCTCTTGAAACATGCAAATAAGTTAAACTGCTGTACCTTTAACTCTGAATGAAGCTGCAACACTCTTCCTGTACTTGTATCACTCCAGAAGCATTAGCTTGGGAAGGGTTTGTATTGGCATCCTTTGATAGCAATACAATTGTCATGCCCGTCTATACCCTCACTTCTGTTAATATGTATTAGGACCGTTGCTCTTCACTTTTAAGGATGTAAATGGAGCTTGTTGCTGCTTTTGAGGACACTGTTCACCAGGGCTGATACTATTGAGAGTATTGTATAGTGTCAGTGTATTTACTGTCATCATAACATTTCAGGTGCGGTTACATCAATTACATGGCATTTGTTGCAAATCTAGAAGGATAAAAATCCTTCTACATCGTATATCCTCTTCAACTATGGTTTAAGGGCTGACTTTATTTGATCAGGCTTGGGATTCTGGGTTGGCTTTATGCACTTTAAAAACATTGATACTGAGAAACATAATTTGGTGATAGCAGTGGGAGCTGGGAGTGACACCCCCCCCAACTGAATAGTGGTCCTACACCCAGACCTCCTGGTTTCTCTCTCCCATGGAATTAGTAGATGAGCATTAATTATATTTGGGCATTACATGGAGGATGTGCGTGCCTGATGCACAAGCTGCTACTTAGAGAACTTTTATGCTTAGCTAGCAAACTTCAAACACCTAAATTTCTGTCCAGAAAAATACCCTAATAAAATACTTCAATGTGGAGAACTAGAAGAATTCTTCCAACGCCTGCGCCTCAAATAATATTTCCACGACCACACTGAACCCACTCCCAACGACAACTCATCCTCTGACAACATTCAAGAAAAGATCAATGCCAAAAAACCCCCAAAAAATCAGATTGGACACTTCGCAGTGGACGAAACCCTAACCTTGACCGCTACATTGACTACTTCAGGGAAAGAATGAACAATGAAATAATCAGCAACACGCGCCACCACAACAACCTCTCTCTACCAGAGAAAAAGGCCATAGAATCCCTAAGATCTAACCACCAAATAGTAATAAAACCAGCAGATAAAGGAGGAGCCATAGTCATGCTAAACCATGAGGATTACATAAAGGAAGCCAACAGACAGCTCTCTGACACCACCTACTACAAAGAACTACAAGAAGATCCTACTCCCCTTTTCACCAAAAAAACTCAACAATATCATCAAATCATTTCCACCAAGATTACAAGAAAAACTACAGACCTTGATCCCCCAGCTACCTAACCCAGGGACTTTTTACATGCTCCCGAAAATCCACAAACAAGGGAACCCTGGCAGACCTATCATATCCAACCATGGGACCCTAAGTGAAGAAATATCAGGTTTTGTTGAATCCATCCTAAAACCGCTTGTCACCCACAGAGCAAGTTTTGTCCAAGACACCCAGACAACAGACTTGCTACGGAAACTTAAAAACATAGACCACCTTCCCAGCAACACACTCCTAGCCACCATGGACGTTACCAGCCTATACACCAACATCCCACACCAGGATGGCATCCATGCCTGCCTTACATATCTACAGGAACAAGATTACAACCCAGAATACAGACCCAAAGATATCACTGAGCTCATACACTTCACCCTGACACACAACAATTTCACTTTTAATAATCAACACTTCCTCCAGACGATGGGAACAGCTATGGGCACTAAAATGGCCCCACAGTATGCCAACCTTTTTATGAGCCACCTGGAAGAAGACTTCCTCAAGAACTGCACCATCAAACCCTTGCAGTACTTACGATATATCGATGACATCTTCATCATTTGGAGTGAGAACCAGGAATCTCTAATTGAGTTCCACCAGAAATTCAAGAGTCACCATCCCTCCATCCGACTTTCTTCAGAATACTCCAGCACCAACATCCCCTTTTTAGACACAAGGATCAGTATCCAGAAGGGTAAAATACAGACCACAGTATACAAGAAACCCACAGACCAACACACATATCTGTACAAAACCAGCAATCACCCGAAACACACCAAAAAAGCTGTGATATACAGCCAAGCCCTCAGATACCACCGCATCTGCACTGAAGAGAGCACCTGGGATCGCCACCTCACCAATCTTAAAAAGGCTTTCACCCAGCAAGGACACTCCTCCAGAGAGGTAGATCGCACGTTTGAAAGAGCCACCTGGATACCACGTGAAGAACTGCTGCAGTACAGAAGAAAAACCCCCACAAATCGCACACCGCTGGTTATGACCTATCACCCATCCCTTGAACCTATACGGAAAATCCTCAAAAAATTGCAACCCATATTCGAAAAAGACCCTATTCTTAAAAAAATCTTCCCAGAGCCACCCATCCTAGCCTTCAGACAAGCACCGAACCTCGCCAACCTCATCACAAGAAGCAAACTTCCTCAGCCCCAGAACACACCAAAAGGATCCAGACCGTGCCAGGACAAGAAATGCAAAACCTGCCCCCACATCTCCACCACCTTCACTATTACTACACTGCACAACAGAGCCATCAGCATCCCAGGATCTTACAGCTGCACCTCCAGGAATGTAGTATACCTCATCCAATGCACCAAATGCCCTGATGGATGATATGTAGGAGAGACCAGACAACAACTGCGCACCAGAATGAATGCACACCAGAAATCCATCAAAGACAGAAACACCCAATTACCGGTGGGGGCACATTTCTCACAGGAGGGCCACTCTCTCTCCAATCTCTCAGTCCTGATCCTCAAGGGAAATTTACACAACACATCCCAGAGACGAGCCTATGAGCTCCATTTCATCAGCCTGCTGGATACTAGAGATCAGGGACTAAATACAGACATTGGATATTTGATACATTACAATCTGCCTGGCAACTGACTCCCCAGCCCAGCCCAGCCCCTGGCTTCTTTACTTTTCATTCCATCCAGGAAGAGCACACACCAACTGCTGCAGCGTCCTTAGCCTGATGAAAGGTTTTTGAACCCGAAAGCTTGCTTAATAACTATTCTCCAACCATTTGGGTTGGTCTAATAAAAGATATCAAATTCACCCGAGGAACCTTGTCTGCCTATATGCTTAGACCAACACGGCTACAGCCTAAACCCCTGCTCAATATACTCATTTTTCTGGAGGAAGTATAGACCTTCATGTGGCATCTGCTGGAGCTCTTGACTTTTTTTTTATCACAAGCTTAGTTGGAGGTTATAGTTGTTGCTCTTCTCCACACATGAGAGAGAACAGCAGTATTACAACAGCAACTTGAAGCCAGGGCCCTGGCTCCCTTCTCCCTAGCTCAAAAGCCTAGCTCCTAAGCTGTATTGTTTACCTAAATAATTAAACTGGCCAGATGCTCAGCTGATATAAATCTGCTGCCATTGACGTCAATGAAGGTATGTTGATTTACACTAGCTGGCGATCTGGCCCTAAATCTGTAATCATGATTAATATTCTTACAGTACTTTGAAGACAGAATTTATTAGTGATAACTTATCTAAAATATTCTAAAACTTTCCTGCCCAAATTCTTTTAGGCACCAAAATCTATAGTTAAGCCCATGGCCTGATTTTTAACAAGTGACTTCAGTGTAATCAGTGGTTCCTACAGACTCTGAATCTTGGATCCCTAATTTAGATGCCTAAATATAGAGCCAGGTGGAAAACGTCAGGCAACTTAGTTTGAAAAATTTCATCTAAGCACCAGTATTGGTATTGGCTGTTAGGCTTGCCACTAAAGTAGAGCATTCTCACTTGTTTTGAGTCACCCACCCCTTTATTTAAACACTAATGGTCTGAGGCTTTGTAGGCACACCAACTGTGATACTTCAGCTCTAGGATAAGATCTACCTCATGGATTCATTGGAACCTTATCTGCTTACAACTAGATTATAACTAGATAAATACCATCCTTCCCTAAAATCTGAACAGGAAATCCTCAAATACTTGCAACCCATACTAGAAGAAGACCTAATTCTTAGAGATCTTTCCAGAACCACCCATCCTAGCCTTTAAACAAACACTGAACCTTGCTAACCTCTTTACCAGAAACAAATGTCCTATGACCCAAACCACACCAAATGGATATAGTCCATGCCAGAACAAGAAATGTAAAACCTACCAACACATCTCCACCAGTTCCAAAATAATGACACCCCACCCCACCCCCATCATTATTCCTGGATCTTACACCTGCACCTCCAGAAATGTAATATATCTCATCCAGTGTGCCAAATGACCTGATGGAAAATACGTAGGAGAGACCAAACAACAACTGAGTGCCAGAATGAACACATGCTGAAAATCCATTCAAGACAAAAATAACCTGTGGGCGCACACTTCTCAGAGGACAATCACTCCCTCTCTGATCTTTTAGTTTTAATCCTCAAGGCAACTTACAAAACACCTTTCATAGACAAGCCTATGAACTTCACTCCATAGATCTACTGGAAACAAAACATCATGGACTGAATATAGACATTAGATTTATGACACGTTACAACCTGCATGACATCTAACACACCAGGTAACCTGCCTTTTAACTGAGTACCTGCATTTCTTCACACTTTTCTCTCCCCTTTCTTCCCCTTGCCCTCCACTATCTTTACCCTTTGTTTTCCAAACTTCCACTCATTTGCGTCTTCACAGACATCTGTTTACTCTAGCTTCTTTTCTGTCTTGGAGACCTCAGTACTGCAGCAGAGTCTCCAATGCCTGAGGAAGGGTGTTTCTGCCTGAAAAATTGCAAGAAACTTTCCCCAACTATTTAGTTGGTCTAATACAAGATATCACATCTACCCAAAGAAGCTTTCCTGCCTATAACTAGATTCTGCATTCAGGACTTGATCCATTTTTTGTCAGAATTGGAGGCAAAATTCCCATTATAATTAGTGGTACAGGATCAGGCCCTCAGAGGACAAATAAAGGTAGAGTAAGGATCTCAGGTTGTTTCTAACTCTCAGACTGACTTGCCTGTTCTTAACATTTCTTGCAGAGCTGGTACAGTTGCTTCCAGTTCGTTCAGTAGAAAGAAACATTTTAATTTTCACCAGTGCCTTTAAACACTCTTACAAGATGATACATAGTTTTTTGCAAGGAAATCTAGAGACTGTAGCAACATGTTGGGCTGGTATTCCATTTACATCTGGATATATTGTGTTACCAACACATCTGCTATTCTTAAAGGACTAAGAAAACTTCAGAATTTCAGGCAGATTCAGTACTAATAGGCTGACAGAAAAGACAAAGAATTATCACAAGTTACTAAAGGAGGTGAAAGATGGATGCAGGGGAGTTGAACAAGGATTTCTAGCTATATTGAGATGTGGAAGGTAACATAAATCTCACTCTTAACTTTGTAACTTAGAAGCAAGACATCATGACATCTAGACTATCAAGCATGAGATACACATTAGGAAACCATGAATGTAGAGCTGTAATTGTTAATTGCTTGCATATCAGGGAGTCTCTTTCATTCAATGTAGTTATAGGTTTGAACATATAGCGGCCCTTAGGAGGAAGGAAAATATCATTATTCCCATTTTACTGAGGGGGAGCTAAGAAGATAAGTGACTTATCCATAGTCACATAGAACAAGTGGAGGGGAAGGAGAAACTGAACCTACGTCTCTAACATTCTAATCATAGGACCATTGGGCCATTGGATCATTCTAACTCTCTAATCATTGGACTAGGTATTTTTGCCATTTTGACCTTGTTAGTCTTTATTACCTATAAAATCTCACAGTTCCTTCCTCCTCAAAGCCTTTTGTTCTGCAAGAAAGGATCCAGAGTAACTATTACTGTGTTAGAACCCTGGACTACATTATTCACAAAATATGATCAGATTCTAGATCTGTATATTTCCATTTCTGAGACTAGAACTCATTCATACACTTATCCCAGGTTTCAGAGCTAGAGAAATGATGCTATCAATAGAATTTAGCGTGTAATCTGGATATTACACTGAAAATCTGTAACTGGAATGGTGTGTGTAGGCGACAATGTTGGAAAGAAATGTTTCTCATGGTCAGAAAAAACAACTGATGTGCTCATATTAGGTCGAAGTCTTGGTATCAGGAGTAGTATTTTCACAACTCCAGTCAATCCAAGACACAGAATCAAAGGGATTGCACAGCTGGTAGGGGCAAATCTGCAAGGCAGAATTTCACCCATGGGTGCATCTACACGAGATGTTTACTGTGGAGCTACCTAATTAGCTCTGCAGTAAAGTCTCAACATCTACACATGTAGCCCTGTTAGGCTGCAGGAAACTAATTAACTCTGCTGCAAGTTAGTATTTGTAAATACAGGTACTATCCTGTGGCAGTGTTCTTTAGTGTGTAGCAATGCCTATGTAGATGCTGATGGGGCTGGCTGGGACATAAGGGTGCTTCATTGTGGGGCTGCCTGCTGGCTAGCTCCACACTGGAGAACCCTCATTTCCCAGTCAGCCCCTCTGCAGCACATTGAGCCAGGTTGGAGGAGCCATGAGCTGGAAGGCTGACCTCCTGGTTCCCCTGCCAGTTGGGATTGCTATGACTTGGCTTAATGTGTTGCGGTCCTGGGTGCATGTGAATATGTCGTGTCTGGGAACAATAAATTCCCATGCAATAAATGCAGTGGAGTTTATTCATTTGCATTATTTTTATGTGTAGATGCTTCCACTAAGCCTAAAATAATTCTGCAAAAGTGGTACTCTTTCATGATTTCTATTCTCCTGGACAAAAATTGCATATAGCTGAGTGACTTGGCCACATCTGAAAGCATCAACTTTAGAGTCATGAAGATGTCTTTTTTCCATAGCCATACAGCTAACAGGCTTCATCATTAGTTTTGAGTGTGCAACTCTCTCTTGCTTACTTTTATCTATTTTTAGGCTTTTGTTTTCAATTAGATTGTAAACTCTTTGAGGCAGGAGACATCTTTTTGGTCTGTGTTTTGCTCTGGCTCCTAGGCAGTATAATAATACAAATACTAAATAATAATCTCTTCTCCTCCCCTTTTCCTATTCTTTTTCAATACTATGTAAGGTTCTCATTATTCTGCTCCATATGCTTGCATTTTTATTTGACCATTACTTTCATTATTTTGAGAATTCCTTTTATACCACATGGGGGCTTGATTTGTCTTTTGCTTCAACATTACATAAAATTGAATCAGAAGTAAGAGGAAAAGCAATTAACAATTGCAAAGTATTATCACTTAAAAGAAATGGAGCTGTTCATTCAGCTACTGATGTGTTATTACTTTGTTGATGGATTCAACCCCTTTACAGTTGATTTGCTTCTAGGCCAAAACCTGAATGGAAAACATTAAGGAGAAATTTTCAAAACCTTCAAAGGGATTTAGGAACATAAGGCACCATTTGGCTTCGTGGGGCCTCGTCTCCTAAATTCTTCTGGTGTTTTTTAAGATCTTGTCCCCTTCTTGGACAAGTTCAATTAAACCGCTTCTGCACAGATTGGGATTTGCCCCATTTGATCTTAGATTTCAATCCTTGTTGAAGGAAGTCTTATGACATTGTTCTGTTAACTAGACCTCAGTATCAGAGAGGTCTAAAAGGAATCACACTAAGGAATCCTTACCTCTACCATAAATATATAAAAAGGGGATTATAAAATGAGTAAATTAAGCTTCTCCTAAATAGGTAGACCTCAGAGAAAATATTAGAGAACACTCTCCCTACCAACAAGCTAGGCCCATGCTGGTGACATGAATTTCCCAGAATTAAGGAGTAGGACTGCCAAGGACTTCCTAAAGCACTAATGTGACTCAGAGGGGGCATATCTGGCAGGACCTACACAAAACCCTTAGTCTTTTCCAGCAGACCTGAGCTATAGAAATCCTTGCCCTGTACAAGATCTGTTCTGTTCTGAATTATTTCATCCAGAATCTGCCCAGCTGCTGGTAATTGGGTATTTTCTTTTTCAATAATATGAAACCTAGGAGAGAATGGGAAGAGGCCAAGTGAGCCATCAAATCCAGCCCTAATCAAGTCCAGTTTCACCTCTGCATGGTTGTGCTGCTGCTGCTTTTCTCCAGGGAAAGTCCATGCATGTGTGGTCTAGCACGTGGAAAGTTGCCCCTGGTTGGGTAGGGGAGGCTGGGGCCAGAACCTGGGCTGGCCTCAGCAGCCTTACCTGGGATCCCAGGGGCCTCCCAGGGCTCCAGCGGCAGTGGTCTGGGCATGCAGAACTGGGCCAGCAGCCAGAGTGCGTCTCCAGCTGTCCAGGCTCCAGTTTCTGGTGGCACATGCTGCTGCCACATGTGCCATGCTGCTTTTTTCTGGTGTGGGTTTTTTTACACTGGGAGCTCCTGATGTCAATAAAACCCTGCCACACTGCAAATTAGCAGCATGGCAACCGGCTGCATGTGTGGCATGTGTAGTTTGTGGTGCTACAGATGGGTCCATGGTGCTGCAAACCACACATACAAGCTAGTCTGGCAAAAATACCATATAGTTTTTTTGGGAAAAAAGGGAAAAGCTTAGGGAACTGGTGAAAAACTAACCTCTGACTGTGAGGTCCTAAAACCTCATAGGCTAGCACTGAATAAATGCCTAATATCTGGCCCATATGACGTGAAATTGGTCAAAGATCTAGTTCCCAAAGATCAGATGTACACATTATAACAGTCCCCACTGTAACAGAAACATAGGAACCAAAATATTCCCCCACAGTCAGTGTATGTCTACACTGCACCTTGCAGTATAGTATATAGAGTAGTACAGGCTAGGTCTAAAGGAGCTCTATGAGATACTGAAAGTAGCTGCAGTAGTGTGGAGCTCCTGAGAATGAGGGTGCATTACACCATGGGTAGCTCCTTGCTACATGTTTTAATCTGCTTCCAGTACCTGAGCTAGTCCAGGTAGCTCTGCAATATGCTGCATTATGCCATATAGATACAGCCCTAAAAGTTCCATCCAGGCTGGGTTGTGAAGGGAAGCTGGCACTATCATTGCCTGTGCTGCATTTATTTTATCTATAGATAAGGATTTTTTTTCCTCCACTACTGCCAGTCTGACATTTCAGAGGTTAAATGCTCATAAAAATGTTAAAAAAGCTAAGAATTGGCAGGTAAACCCTTTTATGACAGCCTGATACTTTGTTCAGTTTTCTAGTTATCCATGACACAGGATAAAAAAAGTGAATTGTACTGTGTACGGGAAAGCAGTGAATTGCACATGGCTTTTCAGATATACAGTGTTACAATTTTGATAAGAAAGGGGAGCAACTTGGTGTTATTAGGAACTTGTGAAGGCAGGGAAGAGGATAACATTAACTTTCCTACACTTTAAGGGCTAGTACTGACTCAGAGTACTAAGAAAAGTTGGGAGGGGAATAATTTCCAATATTTATAAGAGTTCATCACATACTGCAAAGTTTAAAACTACTGGGAAGGTATTACAATTCATTATCCCTCACAATACAGCCATCCACGCAGAAAAAAAAGCTCCCATTCTAGCTGAGAGTGCAGCAACTCATCTACTCAGAAACACCAGTCACCATAAGTATATCTTCCTGGTGCTCATTTCTCTGAATACAGAGTCAAGTTAAAGATTTCTGCTTTCTCTCCAAATAGGACAAGAGACAGGCTGTTATTTTCTATTGTTTCTTTCCTGGTATTTGGGACCCTTTGTGCTAGGTAAGGTTCAAACACAGTGAGAGACATACAATGTAAAAAGACAAGTCTGACAAAAAGTGGGAGGCAAAACAGACAGCCGGAGCGAGTTAGCTAGGGTCACACAACAGGGTAGCAGCACAGGCAGGAACAGAAACCCCAGTCCCTCGTCTCTCACACCTATTAACTAGGTCACAGTGCCCAAAACAAGATGTTTAAAAGACCAAGTCCTCATTCCTGAACACAGCCACCCACAAAAGCTACATTCCTCTATCATGCTGGAAATAATCATCAGGGTTGTAAGACTTGTGATCACTGGACTCAGCAGTGTACCTTGTTCAGGGAATTCATTTCAGCAAGGGATTAGAATGACAACCCACTTAGAACCAGGCCCAGTCCTTTGATGTAGCCTTTTCACAGTCAACAGTATTTTCTTTTTTTTTTAAGTCCTTTGAAGCAGGAGGAAGAGGAACTGATATTTCCTTTTACTTAAAAATCATCAGATGCATGGGTACCAGAGATGATTTAAACACCAGTGTTGATAAAGAAGAAGAAAACTAGATGACAAAGGTAGGGACACTTGGGATCAGATATTTGTTTAATATTATTTGACACCTGTGAGATGTGGCCCCACACTTCTAGTGACAGGACACTTGCATTAGGACACCCTGACTCTGGTGGAGTGAGAGCATCACTGTTGCCATTGCCATCTGGAAACTATCAACCCTGACAACCACTGCTCCATTGCCCAGCAGTTCAGCATGGCCAAATATACAGATGGTCAGCTGGCATAGGTCAGGGGTGCTGCTGCACTCTGCTGTCTTCAAGGGAGGAGGTGGGGGTGTGGGTGCTTCTAAAGAGGCATCCACTGACTTGCACTTATCTACATTAGTGCCCCTCGATTCAAGGATCAGCTGGAGTATTCAGGAACTCTTGGGTGGGCATGGGAACTACCAGCTCACAAGACTTGAGAAACCCTCCACCTTGTCCCTTCTTGTTTCAGGAATGCCACTTTTTCTATAATGTTCCTCTGACCAAAATCCTACTGCACCACAGAGAGAAGCAGCATCTCTTCCTCCTAGGAAAGAGGGAAGCAGCCTCTCCCTCCAAGGTCTTCTGCTTCTGTAGCACATGGTCCCACAGAATGACTTTGAGTCTTGGAGTAGAATCCCCAGCTTTGCTGGGTCCACAGAGAGACCAAGCATCCCATTAAATGTGAAGATTAAATTGAAAGCTAACTCAGTCTATGGTTTGACCACCTCACTCCCAAATAAATGGAGGGGACAGAAGTAATCCTCAGAGTGATTCTGGTCTAATAGGGACCAGGCCATCGGGCTGTACTCCCACCCTAGGCACAGATCTGCCATGACCTTCTGGCACTTCACATATTTTGCAATGCTTGCTGAAGAACCAGTGACTGTCCTGACCTGCCAGTTCTGCATCCTCTGTCCATCTGAAGGGACCATGCTATGCTCATAATGGATATTGCTGCTATCTCTGTTCTGTGGTCTGAAGGGGAAAGCCAGAACCATAGGGTAGTTGGGGACAGGGATGGGGTGTGCCGGGCAATACACTCCCAGCAAAAGGATTGGGGTGCCCAGAATGTACAGTGTTTGAGAAATGACAGTTTTCACTTTCATTATGTGACATGCTTGCCAGCATCTGATTTCCCATTATGATTGAGTACTGGGACTTCAGAACAGCACTGAGAAACCACAACTTGATACCAAGTCATGGAGCTCCCCTTCCCCCTGACCAGAGGTGACCCGAGCAAGGTGCGGGGCCCGGGGCAAATCAACCTGTGCGGGGTCCCACCCCCAGATGCAAGGAAGCCGGCGGCAGATTTGGTGGTGTGTGGGGGGAGGGGTGCCGAGCGGGAGGACATGAAGCTAGCAACAGCTTGGAGTCGCTGCAGCTGCTCTGCCTGGCTCTGTGGGGCCCCCCAAAACATGAGGCCTGGGATGGTTGCCCTGATTTGCCCCCCCTAGGGATGGCCCTGACTCTGTCCTTCCATAACTGTTTGCTTTATCTGTGACTGTTATTTACAGTGCTGGGAGTTAGGGATGGGGAAGTGGCCTTGGTGAGGATAGGGGCAGGGTTTGAATTACACTTTGACGCTTGGCAGGGTTGGAGGTAGTGGTGGTGGCAGTCCTGTCTAGCAACTGCATGCCTACAGGGGTTCTTTTCTTCCCATGTCCCTGGCATGTTCCCTCAGTAGATCATGGAACCTTACCAATATCCAGTGGATTCATATGTCCTCCCCTTGCCACTTGTACCATGAGGTGTGGGCATGGGGAGCTGGCTTGCTGGCATGGGTTGCGAATAGGATCATAGGAAAGTAGGGCTGGAAGGGACCTCCTCAGGTCATCTAGTTTAGTCTCCTGCTCAAGGCAGGATGGTCCCTGACTAAAATGTTCCAGACAAGTCTCTGTCCAACCTGCTCTTGAAAATTTCCAGGGATGGAGATTGCACAACTTCTCCAGGTGGCCTGTTCCAATGCTCACTTACCCTCTCGCTCGTAGTCCTGTCCCCTAAGGCCACAGAGAATAGTCTATCTCCATCTTCCCTATAATCACCCTTCAGGTATTTGAAGACTGTAATCAAATCCCTTAGTTTTCTCTTCTCTAGACTAAATAGCCCTTGTTCTTTTACTCTGTCCTTGTAAGTCATGCTTCCCAGGCTTCTAATAATTTTTGCTGCTCTCCAATAGGCTCTTTCCAATCTAACAATGTCTTTCTTGAAGTGTGGGGTCCAAAACTGGACACAGTGCTCCAGGTAAGGCTTCACCAGTGGTGAGTAGAGTGAAAGAATCACATCCCTTGATTTGAAAGTGACACTCCTGCCTTTCCCCAGTCTGTATATATGGTTGTAATTATCCCATCCCAAGTACAGACCTTTCCACTTGGCCTTGTTGAATCTCATCTGATTTATTGTGTACCATTTCTCTAATCTATACAGATCATTCTGGATCCTATTCCTACCCTCCAGAGTGTCTGCAATTCCATCCACATTGGTATCTGTTGCCAGTTTAACTGTGCACTGAGCACCATCATCTGAACAGCATATGAAGATGTTGAAAAATACTGGACCCAAGACTGACCCCATGGGAACTCCAGTTGATACCTTTTCCACCTAAACATTGAGCTATTCATGCCTACTACTGAGCACAAAGATCCAACCAGTTATGTATCCACTTTACAGCACTTCTGTTTAATCTGTATTTCCTTAGCTTGTTGATGACAATGGGACATGATGTCAAAAGCATTGCTAAAGCCAAAGTATATCACACCTGTTCTCTGATGCCCATCCACACAGCCTGTTACATTATCATAAAAGGGAATCAGGTTTGTTAGGCATGACTTGCTCTAGGTGAATCCATGCTGTTGTGGTCTTTCTGAGTTCTTTGCAACAGAGGAATTGCTCTGTTATTTTTCCATGGTCGTCTTCTGTCACCCTGAAATGACCAAGATGCTGAAACATTCTTGGGCATTTCTTATATGAGCATTTACTACATTTTCTCTCCAACTGAGCTGCCAGGAGTCAGTACCTGTAAACTGCCTGAAACAATATCCCTCATAAATTCATAGATTGTAAGGGCTTGAAGGAACCTTCCAAGATCATCGGGGCCAGCCCCCCTGCACTAGGTAGGAAAGACAATTGGGGTCATGTGATCCCAGCAAGGTGACCGTCCAGTCTCCTCTTGAAGATTTCCAGGGTAGATTGCACCACCTCTGGAAGGAGCTTATTCCACAGTCTGGACACCTTCACTGTGAAGAGTTTTTTCCTAGTGTTAAACCTGAAATGGTCTTCCAGGAGTTTGTGGCCATTATTCCTGGTTTTCCCCAAGGGTGCCTTGGTGAACAGTTGTTCGCCAAGCCCTGATATAGAAGTAAGCTGCTGCCAAGTCCTCTCTCAGCTTTCCCTATTTTAGGCTGAAGAGTCCCAGGTCCCTCAGCCTTTCCTCGTATGGCTTGTTTTGCAAGTCTCTGATCATACAAGTGGCTCTTCTCTGGACTCTCTCAAGCTTTACCACATGAAGTACCTGTTGAGGAAGGGACATTAAGCAATGCTGGCCTCATGAACGGTACGTGTCCCTGGCAGCTGGGGGGAACACAGTAACAGCGGGAGTGCAGCAGTGGCGGGAGTGTGGTGGTGGAAGTATGGCAGCAGTAAGTGGGGGAGCTCCCGTAGACTCCACCGGCACTGTCGGTAGTGGTGGGGTGGGGGTGGCGAGTGCCTACCAAGGGTTGGGAACCACCTGCAGCTGCTGCCGGCACCGGTGGCCAGCAGGATTCATGGACCACCTGAAGCCACCACCAGTGCTGTCAACAACAGGGTGGTGAGCGGTGACTGCTGCAGGCACTGCCAACAGTGTCAGTGGTGCCATGCTCGGGGGTGCGCATGCACCCGCATGCATTGCCTACCCGTTGTCCCGGTTGGCCTGGATGTTGGAAAGGGGTGCTTTGGGATGGCTTATGCCTTGAGAATGGTCTTGTCAGAGCTGTCCCCTGTGTCTTGTTGCTTTGTATCCAGGGCCTCCTCTCTAACAGTCCCTTGGACATAAGTCCTCCTCCAGCTTCAGTGTGTTCACTCCATGGTGGCTGCAGCAGGACCCCCAAGGGCCTCCTACCTCTCCTGCTCTTCCAGGGTAACGGTATCGTGCCCCTTCTTTTGACCTACCAAACTGGAAAATGTGGCAGGTGTGCATACCATGTTCCTTCACGAAGGTGTGGGACAGCTCATCATAGTAGGACATGGTGGCTGTGGTGGCACCAGAGGTCTGGTTGGCATCCCAGACCTTCTTAAAGCAGATGGCATCCATTTCACTCTGCAGTGGCACTGCTGCCAATTCTGGTCATGTCCCCATGGGGTCACTTCCACAGAGATTGACTGAAAGACCTCCTTGTTGCAGTGACCTGCTCATTCTGCTTCTCACCCCAGATAATGAGAAGGTCCTTCACTTCTGCCTGCACCCAAATAGTGGAATGGTGGCAGGAGGAGGAAGGAGTTGGTTCTCCCATAGTGCATGGGTTAGCTCATTAGGTTCTTTTTCTGGTTGAGACATGAGGGAAACTGCTGCCTTGCAAAACTCTCTGTCTGTTCAGCCCTTCAGCAATACACAGGACATGTGAGAGGGCCTAGCTTATCCGGGCATCAAGTTGTGAGGGGGTGTGGTTAGCTCCATGCTTGGCTGGAGTGGTGGAAGTGGGTGTGGATCACTAGCAGGCTCCCAGGAGCCATGAGGTAGAAGAGAAAGGAGCAGAGCATTCTGGGGTGCTGGAGGACCGCACTGCAGCCTCTCATGTAAGGAAGAACTGTATAGGCATTTGTTTTGGCATGAGAAACTCTCACACAAACAAGATCTTGGTTGGAAGCCAGGCATTCATGTGATTTTTCATGTATACCTGCAGTTTCTCCTGATAGGATGCCTGTCCATGGCCAGAGGCAGCTCCACTGTAGTCAATACAGCTATGTTGCTACACAGCAGCTACAAATCTAATCCAAAATGTTTTACTGGAGTGTGCACTTACGTGTGCCTTGATTAAAATTTTCATCCTAATTATGATTTCTCTCTTTTTTCTCAATTTTAATTATCTGTGCAGCAGCCCAGGTGCCTCCTTGGGCTTGCACACTACAAATAAAATGACTGTAATTATTATTTATAATGTTGTTAATAATAAGCATCCATGCCTACATGAGACAGGGCTTGGCTTACACTAATGTAACTTTAAAGGGCTGGGTCTGACAAATGGTTTAGATCAGAGGTTTGTAAACAAAAGTGAAATAATTAATTAAAAGCTTATACGCACAAGGTGAAAACTGTGCAAAAGATGCATGTGTCAGAGTTCCTATAGGGGAAGGAGCTAATGCTGCTACTGCTTATGTACCCACATAAATGCATGCACATATGAGTAATCCATAATACTACTCAGATGCACATGGTCTCCCTTTTGCACAAGTATTTGTAGAATTGCAGGCCAAAGCTTTTGGGTACCTATATGCTTGCAGCAGGGCTGCTCTGATGCTCTGTAATTACAGCGATTAATCAAGTCTGCTGGAGCATGGTAATTACTGCGCTTCAGCAGATTTCAGTGTCATGTGTATCAGTGTCCCCACCCTGAAAAATGGTGTTGGGGGTGCTTTAAGTAAAGCTTGTTCGATGAGCTTTAGTTAAAGCACCTCCGCCGCCATTTTTCAGGGTGGGTACACTGATACACGTGATGTTCCAGGTACTTTAATTAGAGTGGCTCTTGAAGCTGCTCTAATTAAAGTGCTCCCCCCAACCACTCCTGGAACATGTCTATAAGCACCCTTTTTGACTAAGCTTGAAACCAGGAAGAAGATGGGGCCTGATCCTTCAGAATAATGTTCATGCAATCTGCCTCATGAGAATCAACAAGATGTTTGCATAAGTAAGTTTCCCTTATACTAGTAAGAGAGTGCTGGGCTCTGAACTAATTGCAATGTTTCAGGAAAAGCAACCTTGGAGTCATTGTAGATAATTCACAAGAAACAGCAGCTTAATGTGCAGCGATGACCAAAAAAAGAGATTTTGGACATCATAAAGAATGGAACTAAAAGCCAAATATCATTATGCCACTGTACACACACATCTTGAATATTGCATGCAGTTCTGGTCTCCACATCTTCAAAAGGATTTGGCGGAAATAGAAAAGGTGCAGAGAAGGGCAACAAAGAGGATCAGGGGTATAGAGCTGCTGCCATATCAAGTGAACCTGAAAAGGCTAGGGCTTTTCAGTCTGAAAAGGAGAAAGCCCTGGAGGGATATGATAGAGGTTTATCAAATCATGAAGGGTATGGCTAAAGTGAATAGGGAACTGTTATTCATTACAGTCCAGAAAGAAGATCTAGGGTGCACCCACCTGAATTAACAGAAGGCAGTTCTAAAACAAACAAGAGCAAGTACTAATTTATATAGCATGCAGTTAACTCATTGTCATAGGAGGTTGTATAGGCAGGCAGTAAAGCCAGGTTTAAAAAGGGATTAGATGGACACATGGAAGACAGGTCTAACTGGAGGTATTTATTAGAACAATCAAGGATGTATCCCTTGACGTTCCTAAACCAAAGATGGTTGGGTTGATGGTATGACAGGAGATGTATCACTTGAGACACACCCTATTTACTGGTGTATATATATACACCAGTATATATATCTCTACCTCTAAAATAGCGATTATTTGTCATTGTTGGAGACATGTGACTGGGCTAAATGGACTCCTGGTCTGACTGAATATGGTAATTATTATGTTCTTATGCACTGGTTTTCCAATTTTAGCTTAAGTGTTACTAAATTAGTGCGGCAGGATACTGAGAATTCATTTAGGGCTAGATTATGATGAACAGCTTTTAGCTTGCCATGCAAAGGCCTTTCACAGTAACAGTATCTGTGATTCTTGAACTCTGGATAACTGGACTACAGAATGGAGACAAAGAAGAGATGGCCTGCTTAGGCTCTGGATGATGATGCAGTGCTGACGAGCCAGAATGAGCATCCTAGTAAACACACATTACCCATGAGCAGATCTGACTAACTCCAGATCTTTAGATGCAGCTTTAAAGCCAGGACTGTGTCTTAACACCATGATCAAGCCAATTATATCTTTCTTTTTTAGAGATATAATGTTGACAGATGTTGATAACAAAAATATTTAAATATATTATATAGTTAATAAAAGAAGCAGGTCTGGTGCTCCATTAGCCTATGAATCCTATAGTCTTTTCTACATGCAGTGAGGTAAATATTTATTCAAAGGGTCAGATTTTCATTTAAATTAAATTCCCTTTACTTTTATAGAGCAGCATACACAAAAAATAGACCTAAGACAATCTGAATGATGGAAAATAAGATTTACCATACTGTAGCTTTTCAGATGTGCATACTATGTGCTTTATGATTCCGTGCCCTTTCCAAAGACTGCTTTAATTCTGTATGCTGCTTTCTCTTCTACAGGCTTTCTCTTTCTATAGGTAATGTTACAACCTGAGAGGAGAGCTAACAAGATATTTCTTTAGTATGCTACTAACGTCTCCTCAATTTAAGTACCATAAAAGATAATACTTATACTTTTACATGGTTAAAATCACTAGGGTTAGAACATCTAAAAATAAATTGGGCAAAAACTGTCACAAAGGAATTACTTTTGAAAGAAACATACTACATTTGAGAGTTCTAATGTAGCTTGTAAGTTAAAAGTTCTAACAATCACCCCCACCTCTGCAGACCGAAGCAGACCTTTATTTCGTTTCATCCATTAATTGATGTCTTACCGCATAAACATACATATTTTTTTAATCTTCTTGTATACCCAAATATTTGATTCACTATGAATCTGCAAGATCCACATTTGATCTAAGATATGAGTGCTCAGTACAGTAGGAGGGGGAAGGATTTGTGCTTTTCTTTCCCCAGCCCACTCCAGAAGAACAGAAGATGATCATTTTTAATTTGATTACCATTTGTTTCCATTTCACATTTTTAATTTTTTTCATAGTATTTCAGATCTTCCCCCCACCAAATTACCAGAATTATACACCACAGTACTCCTCTGCCCATATTAATGGGTGTTCTGTGAAGACATGTTAGGCTGGTAGAAGACTTCGTAACATCCACTTAAAAAACAAACAAAAAACCAAAAAAGCAATGAAAATTACAACTATTTTCTGTTTTCTTTGACTAATTCCTGGCAAACTGATACATGCATATAGAAGGCAATCCAGTTACAGGTGATACAGAGAAGGCTGAAATATGTAATGCTTTTTTACTTCAATCTTCATAAATAACGTCAGCTACCAGATATGAGTACAGCTGGCACCAAAGATAGGGAAGAAGGCAAGTGGGTTAGACTATCTGAAGAAAAGGTGAGGAATTACTGAGAGAAGCTAAATGCTTTTAAGTCAGCAGGGCTGGATGGGATACAACCTAAGTGTAACAGGGTCCCTACCCCATTAATGAGAAAGAGGGGCAAACTCCAAGGCCTGATGGTCAGACAAGCTCTCAGGTGCAAACCTAAGGGTGGATAAGATTCAAGTGACATTTACTACAGAGCCAGCAGTGACAGCAACATCATGGGTAGGAAGCTTGTATAGAAATATTGCAGGGTCCAGCAGCAAGGGGCCTCGCTGAGGCTGTTTCAGCAAGCCAAATTAGAAAACACATGTGGCAGCTCAGGGAGGCAGGTGAGCAGTATGGGGTGGGACTGGGGAGCCATATAAACACAGGCCCTGAGCTTGAAAGGGGGCAGTCTGTCCCTGGAAGCTGCAATAGAAAGAGGTCTTGACCTGGAAGCTGCAGAGAGCCTGGCTGACAGCAAAGCTGCCTGGGGGATGGCTAGCAAGGTGACAATGGTTTACAGGAGAATACATCCCCGAATAGGAGGAAGCCTGGTTGTACAGCCTATGGGCTAGGGCTGAGGTTTCAACCCAGTATAGAGCTGTTTTGTGTTATAGCCAGGGAGTTTGTCTTTTGCTTATGATTTATTACAGTGGTTTGTAGACACGACTGTGAGGGATGGTCTGGAGGTCCTATTAGTGCCCAAGGGCAGGGGTGGCCAACCTGCAGCTCTGAAGCCACATGTGGCTCTTCAGAAGTTAATATGTGTCTCCTTGAAGCTTTGCACAAGCACACAGAGACCAGCTTTCATTTGGTGTGGTCCATTTGGAAGCTGGTCACCATGTGCTTGTGCTTGTGCAAAGATTCAAGGAGATGCATATTAACTTCTGAAGAGCCTCATGTGGCTCTGGAGCTGCAGGTCGGCCACTTCTGCCCTAGGGGCATGTGATAGGCTTGAGCCCTGCTGGGCGCAGGCAAGGCATAGCAAGAGAGCAGCAAGCCCAGAGCAGGGCAGCATCTGGAGGCAGGGGGTCCCATAGCAAGGCAGCCTGTGGGGCTAGAGAGCCTGGAGCCAGGTGGGCACAGTGCCCAGGGCCTAGCAAGAGCTGTAGCAGGCTTAGTGCCCAAGAAGGGCCAGGACAGGACAGGGGCCCAAAAGCCATGTCTGGTGCAGTGGGCCTAGGCTATGGGAACCTGTGAGAGAAAATGGGAGCTGTGGCTGGGAAGGCTGAGTCCCGACAAGGACTGCGAGACCTGAGACACCCCAGTGTTGGGTTAGGGCCAAGTGCCCCAACACACATAATCAGTCTGGGAGCTAGAGAGTGAGACTAAGCTTGGGAAGCCATGGGGCAGCTTCCCTTTCTTTAACAGACTATAACATCAAGGCATGGCAGAAGACTGAAGGGGAAAATAACCAAGTAGGGCAGACAGGCAAGGGTTGAGCAGACACCCCCTGGGACTAGCACCTTGTTACACTAGGGCATTGAAAGAATTGGCTGAGGTAATTTCAGAGCCATTGGCAATAGTGTGTGGAGGCTGGGTGAGGTCCCAAATGACTGGAAATGGCCAAATACAGTGCCCATCTTTAAGAAAGAATAGGAGGAGGTCCAGGGAATTAAACTCCAGCTAGTCTGACCTCAATACCTGGAAAGATCATGGAGCAGGTCAACAAGGAATCTATTTCAAAGCACACAGAAGAAAACAAGGTGATCAGGAGCAGCCAAAATGGCTATACTAAGAGCAAGTCATATCTGGATAGCTTGATTTCCTGCTATGATAAAATGACAGGCTCTATGGATGGGGTGGGAGGAAAAAGAGCAGTGATGGGGTGTGGGGACAGGGAGAGGGTGGCTCCCGCTTCTGCATGCTCTTCTGGGCAAGCATGGGGGTTGGGGGGGGGGTGTCATGTGCCCCGCAGATCTGTGCACAGGGCAAGGGCAGGCTGCCACTGTGGGCTTTGCCCCAGGTGTCAAACTTCCTTGCCATGGCACTGCAACAGACTAAAATGGAGGAAAGAAGAGGAAGTCTGGGTTGGAGATTAGGAAGAACTATGTCACTCTGAGGGCTGCTAAGCATTTTGAACAGGCTGCCCAGAGAAGCTGTGGAATCTTCATCCCTGGAAATTTTCAAGAGCAGGTTAAACAGATAGTTGGCTGAGATGGTTTAGTCAGGGGTGATCCTGCCTTGATCAGCTGGCTGGAGGAGATGCCCTACTTGTTTATGATCCTATGTATCCATTTATTTATGTTCTTGTATATATTTAGATATAGATATATCTTACTGAATTTCCTTGTTGTTGTGAAAATTATTTTCTCTGTTTCTGAGGCAAGAAAAACCAATAAGAGAAATAGACACAGGCTATATATTGTGAACCAGGGAGCAATTATTAATAGTTAAACATTCAAGCACTAGCAAAGAGAAGTGAGAACATAAACAATGGTGATCCTTTTATGTTTCTGCTTTGGACACTCTTTTGTGTTTAATATATTCCTCCAACTTATAAAACCATTGCATCAGGAAGTGACACAGCATATTTTCTGAGTTGTAATCAATAGTAAAATAAGAGGACACTTCTTGGTGGCTACATTCACTATTTGAGAACAGAAAGGGTCCTAGGACTTCAGTTAGGGTCTGTGTTTAGAGCTGGGTGAATGCTATTGCTATTGATGTCTTTTTGTTTGGCTGTATAGTCATGGCACCCATTGGTTTGAATGAGAAAGGGAACTTGTGCTAGGCACAGCATAAGATGCACAACAGTCCTTTTTTTCCAAATTGCTTTAGCTTTGGAAACTACAGTCAAATAGCAGAGACCATTATTTATGAGCATTTTGTCAGTTTTCAACTGTCTACTGATTCAGGAATTTTCATTATGACTTCTAGTCATGACTGTGCAAACAGTCATATAAATGCATTTGATCTCCCCAGGTATTTTAAAGATGGTCATGCATTTATGTCATGCAGTGAGCAATGGGGAGAGTACATCCTCCTTTTTTTCTAGATTTTCTATTGGCTTTTAGTTCCTTCTGTTAACCTAGAACCTATATGGAAAATCCTCAAACAATTACAACCCATACTAGAAGAAGACCCAATTCTTAAAGAAATCGTTCTAGAACCACCCATCCTAGCCTTTAAACAAGCAGTGAACCTCACCAACCTCATCACTAGAAGCAAACGTCTTATGACCCAAAGTACACTGAACGGATCCAGACCATGCCGGCACAAAACATGTAAAACCTGTCAACACATCTCCACCACTCCCACAATAACCACACCCCACAACAGAACCATCACCATTTCTGAATCTTAATACATCTCATCCAGTATACTAAATGCCCTGATGGAAAATATGTAGGAGAAACCAACCAACAACTGCATGTTAGAATGAACATACACCGGAAATCTGTTAGAGACAAAAATACCTGATTCTCTGTGGGTGCACACTTCTCACAAGAAAACCACTCCCTCTCCAATATCTCAGTTCTATTCCTCAGAGGGAATTTACAAAACACCTTTCATAGATGAGGGTATGTAACTCTTCTACATACCCTAAGAAACCAAGGACATTTTTCTCTGTGATTTGGTGTTCTGCACCTCACCATTTTAGGGAGCATGTCTCAGGGTCACTTCCAAACCCATTGTCAGCTACAAGGGAGTGTGATGGGCTGCTTCCTCACACAGCCTGTAATTTGAAGTATTCTGGAGACAAGGACAGTATGATAGCCTTTTTGTAAATCATCAGGGAGCCTGTAAAACATGCAGTGGTTATGATGGTAAGTATTGTACAGTCATAGGTGCTGTATGTAATTCCTGTCAGTCTGGACAAGCATCTGCTGATTATTCACCTGCCAACTTAGGATAATGCTATCACAAAGAGGTTGGCTGTAAAACGTTGCCTTCTTTGTGGAGCCAATTTATACTTTGTGCCATGGGCCTTCCAGCAAGTCAGGATGCCTCTTCCTTTTAGAATATGCAGGAGATGGAAATGTTCTGCCCTTTCACTGAGCTTATTCCTCACGCCTCAAAATGCACAGGGGATTACACAACAGAAAATAAATGTCACTCTGCATTTATTTATATCTTGTTATGCATTGAAATCCAAATCCCTCTGCTGTTCCTGTGATTCCAGCATGTAGGTGGGCATAGTAAGGTAGGAGCCCCCACAAGATATCTGCTCCTTTACCATGCTACTGAATCCAATCAGAACAGTTTCTAGCTTGGCTGCACAAAGCAGTAGCCCTTTGGATATGTGGTGAGTAAAGGGATATATTAGGCAACCTGCCAAAACTTGGGGCTTCACAGAGGGGCATAAGGGGTGGGAGGCTGCTCTAGCTTTTAGACTGGAGTAACGGTTGCTGCCTGGTTCTGCTGTGGGTGCAAATGTATTTCTCCCCAAATTGTCCATGTAGAGTTTTCCACTATCCAGCTGAGCTGGTGGGGCTATGGGCCCAGTTGGGGCCTAGGAGCATCAAAACCCTTTGTGGGGCATGTGCACTTGAAAAGAGGCAACGTGTGTCCTTGATTTCTGTATTTCTAGCAATAATTTTTGAGGACACACATAAATATCTGTGTGAAGTATTTATGGGATGTAGAGAGCTCTGCCCCTGGCTTTCATGCTCACTCATCCTGAACCCCGCTAGAATTAAGAGATATACATAATAAATGATTCATTATGAGCGATTATCTCTGGAGATTTTTTTTAATCTTATCAAAGCATAGACTATGTCAATCATATGCTAAGTTTCAAATGGAATTACTTTTCATAATCAGCCACTCTTTAAGTTGTGTATCTCATTTTCACCACATAGTTTTAAAAGAAGATCCGGTTCTCAGGGCTTTCATTGAGAATTAGGGGAAGGAAATAATATATTTTTAAATCAGTCTTCAGCACTTGTAGCTATCAGCAGAACAACCCCCAGAGTCTTTGCTTTCCAATAAACTTTCATCAAGAGAAGATCAATCACTTCTGGGAAAGATATCTAGATCCCAGTGGTTGTATACAAACATTAGAGAAGTGACATGTATTAAATTAGGTGTCTGATCATGTGGCACAGTGGGCATAGTGTTAATACATATTTCCCCACTGAAACTACCTTATTGGAAAGAAATTCAGAGAATTAATATTGGAAGATGTAATACAAATAAATCACAACAATACATTTTTAATTTAGAAGTTACCACATGACTAATGGCCTTTGACAAAATATAACTAAAAATCTGTTTTATGAGATGGAAAAGGCATCCAATAAATATTAAGGCTTGTGCAGATATGGTCTGAAAGTTCCCATTATTACATTCATAACATACATGTTGCTACTTTACTTTTAAAACTCAAAGAAAATTACACAAAAAAGGGTATTCTAAAAAACATTAAGAGGTAAATGTTCAGCATGAATTGTGCAGCCTCTATTAAGGTTAATGGGTGTCTCAAGGCATATTCCCTGCATCGAAAATGCACCCTTAATAGTCTAACTTAAATCTCCCCAATAGCAGGGAAATTTAAAGATCAGGCCAAATGTTCTCCAGTACATAAAAACAACTGGGCATATCTTAATTTTCTTAATCTACTCAATTATTCTTTATGACTGTAGTTCTTACATTTTGGACTCCTTCTGTTAAGAAAAGAAAAGACTAACACATTTTGGGACTCTAGGACTTTTCTGTTAGCATTGAGTAGTGGTGTGGATTGACTGGTAAATATGGTATGTGTGAAGATATGAGAAGTATTTGTACGTATTGTTTTTATGATGATAGTGGAACCATCTTCTGGTTTGGCTACACAAAGGTTATAGCCACAAGCAAACCAAAGTAGAGTGTAGAAGAGTCCTAAGCACATGACTCAATGCATATCTCAGGCTCTTTTTCTGCCTAAACTAGACATCATTTCTTTTTCTTTTCTTTTTTTCTCCAAAACTGTGGACCATTAAATTAATGCCATATATGTTTCAAATGTGTATTATACAAATATCTAGAAATGTCTCCACTCTAACCAGGAATTTGAAAATGTTGCTGATTTTTTCCATTTAAACTAATATTTTAGAGGGAAGATGAAATCAGAAGTCAAAGCAAAGATTTTTACCCTCTTCTGATGAGCCATTAAGAGATTCACCATTAGAGATTTACATGGTTCTTCCATGGTGAATAATAGTGTAGACAGAAAAATGGGCATTGCCATCTTTTCACCAGCAAGGAGCAGAGCTGGTGCAGTGTCTTAACTGATTGGGAAGGGAATATTGATGGCTAGGAACTTTGGATATCTACCGAAGAGAAAGCTTCCCCTGCAAACTTAGGAAATTTGCAGTTTTAACTTAGTGCTGTACTTCAGGTCTGATCCATAGCCTGTAAAATCACGAGTAAGAGCCCCATTTATTTCAACAGGCTTTAAATCAGCCCCTTTAGGAATGTATGAAGAGAACTCCATGCTAACAGTGTGGCACATTTGCAGAATGCCCTTTCAACTAATCCTAGACAAATCAAGGTAAATTGGCACTGGATCATGAAAAGCATGCAAAAGAACTTTTACTTAATGAGATGCCAATATTCAGCTTTATACTCTCAGCCATCTTGGTGCCAGGCCTGGTTAAAAAAATGAGAACAGAACCTTTTTTTATAATAGAAAAAAAAATCACTTTTTACTGATACCCCACTCACCTTGTAATAAATAAGGAGAGTGAAAAGTTTATCTGTGTTTGCTTATACTTTCAAATAGTAATAACAGCAATAACAACATCAGCAATGGAGATGATGATATCACATGTGGACAAACTTGAAAAATATCAGCCCCAAATGTCCGTATTTGTGAAAGTTAATGGGTGAATCAAAACAAGATGTCAGAATAAAAATAACGAAGTGACCTTAATTTTCAGTATAATAATCAGTATTCCATGTAACACAACGTCTCATTTCTTAGTAGTTCATTTAAAGTCTCCAAAACTTGGCATAGAGGCACCTTAAATAATTAAATCACAAAATGAAGAAACTACTGTGGATGCAACTTTGACCTATATTTGAAGAATCCAATTTGTTTTATGACTGCACAAGTACGCCAATGATCAATCAGATAAACACTATTAAGGCTATCCTCCCCTCAGTGCACATGGGATGTTCATACATGCGGCAAGAGCAATATAGAACTCTGTATCTCATTAACTGATATGGTCTGGAGCCAAAAATACTAACTAATGCAGGTGCAACCAAAATATCTAATGATGACATGGCCACTTGCCTCTGGATAACCAGAACCCAATATTGGCAAGAGAAAAACAGAGGTCATAACTCCTTTTTAAATAGACTAACCCACCTGCATCATGCTTATGTGACAGGTGCAGCTCTTCTAATGATTCATGATAAATGAAGCATCATTTTAATAACAGAGCTTTTTTAAAAAGGGGCTTTATAGGGTGCTTGCAAGGGAATGGAATGCATTGACTTTTTCCACCCCTTTGGTCCTTTATATACAATACCCCAAAGTCCATACTAGCAAAGACAGCATATGAATAAATGGGAAGCACATGAGGCTATTAAAAAGAATCTGAGGCATTAGGTGTTAGTCCTGCAAGTTTTAAGTATAGATTTAACTACTGCAGTGACCACACACACAAACGTACACTGAAAAGTTTAATTTAAATACTGTTGAAATGTAATATGAAATTTATAACATATTATGCATAATATATACATTCCATTTAACTGCAACTTTGGGCATTTATACATGTGCTTTAATTAAACTGCCTGGAGTGTCACATGTATCAATGTCCCTGCGCTGAAAAATGGCAGCATGGGCACTTCAACTAAAGCTGGTTGAATGAGCTTTAGTTAAAGTGCTCTCTCTGCCATTTTTCAGCACAGGGATGCTGATACACATGACACTGGATTCTGAAGTAATTCCCATGCTCCAGCAGACTCGATTAATTAAGTCTTCTCTGATGCGCTGTAATTACAGTGCATTGGAGTAGCCTCCCTTTACATGTATAGGTGCCCTTTGATATAGAATATAAATATAAAATGCAAAACAAACTGAAATGAATAGAAAAATCTGAAATGAAGTGTTGCAGCCTTATCAAAAAAGAGGTTTTAAAATTATTGAAATAACAATATAAGAGAGATTGATTTTGACACTCTTCCTCCAAAATTTTCTTTTGAAATTGATGCATTTCCCCTGAATCATTTCAGTTTGTCCGGACCTGTGTTTCCCAATGGAGCACTATTCCACTGAAATTTTTTTAAGCTGCTCTAATAGGAAGGGACAATGGGGATTTTTTACCCTATAAATTAAATGGTCAAAAAGCCTTTTACTTCTAAGCCAGTGGTTCTCAACCTTTTTAGATCAAGGCACTCCTTAGCAGACTCAAAGCATGCCTTGGAAAATGCCAGCTCTTATTTCTCACTCTATTTTTGACTAGAGAAAAATAATAGAGCAAATCTGCTGTAGCAAAGAGCTGAGAAAGACCACATGTCAGAATGGATTCCTATTTGAAATCTCTTGGTTTATGCTGTGAATGAGGTTTGTACACCTAACATTGTGGCACGCTGGTTAAGAATCACTGCTCTGAACCATCACCACTCTGCTTGGTAATAGCTACGGGCCATGGCTATTCCAAGGATATACCTTGGCCTATATGCAGTTTGTCTTTGGCCTCAGTCAAATTCCTAAGGGATTAAAAACCACATAAGAAACCCCATCCTGCATGGCCAGCTTAACAGAGTGATTGAAGAACTGACCAGGCATGAAAACTGAGCTACTTTTGCATCTTTAGGCAAGTTTGTGCCTAGTAAAGTAGGGTGTGAAATCACAGTGATCTAATTACTCCTGGAGTGGACATTCTCCCCTATGCAGTAAGTACGGTGTAGCTTGTTACACCTGCTTGGTTCTCCCCTACTTATTGTGAAAGCTTAATGCCTTCAAAAGTTCCTTTCCAATTAGTGTGCATTAAGCATATCAACATAGGGAGCTGGTGACATATAGCTAGAGCATTATAATCTCATACTCTAATTTACAACTCACTGACATCCTTGTATACCGAAGTCCACAGACCTGATTTCTTTAGGTCAGGGGTAAGGCAATACCTTGTTGGGGATGCTTGCCTTAATGGTAAGCATGCCATTCTTATGCCCATCTTAGGATAAGCTGACATCTAAAACTCCAGCATGCCAAATTTGTGTCCTAAATTTGTGACTTGAAAATTGGGGAACCGCAGTTTAGAAGCTGCTGTTGAAAGCCTAGTTCTAACTCTTGAGTGCTTCATCAGAATTAAATGAAGTTAAAAGGTCAAAGAAGTCACCATGCCCACTGGAAGAAAAGTTTACACAAAATGCAAAAGGCTTGTAAATAAATAATAGAGAGGGAATACTTGATAAAGTGTTGGGAGGAAATGGCATCTTTGTGCCAGGAGTTGAGATCTCCCATTCCTCTCAACAACAAATTTCAAAAGCATGGCAAAACATAGCTTGATGTTATCAGTCTAGTTTTGATCTCAGGAGGTGACACATGGCACCTGCCAACATTTCCAGGTTGTCACAGGTGCACACCACATGAGCATCCAAAACTGTGCTATGTGGGAAGTATAATAACAATCTCAAGTTAAAAAAAATATTTCTCCAAGAAGGAGGAATTTTATTTAAGCAATGTTTCAAACCAAATGCAAGGAAGCCTACCAGACTAGAAGACAAAAAACAATGAGATGACGTAAATTGAAAATGTTACTGGCTACTAGGAAGTCTACAGGAAAAGGGACCCCTGGGATGCTCAACCATGTGAGTGGTAATGGCTGGTGCCTCTTCCTCTACAGAACCCATGATCCTCACAGCTATTTTGCCACTCAAGCTGCCAGTGTGGCTTGATCAAAACCTGCTAAAGTCCATGGTGTCTTTCTGTTGAATTCAAAGAGATTTAGATCAGGACTTTCCTCCTTTTGTGATTTTACCCCTTCTTTAATGGGGCAGACACAGCTAGCAAATAATGATGGTTGCAAGCTTCTCTGTGAATATCCGCTGGAAATGCACCTGGCTCCGAGATGCATGGGATAGAGTGAAGCTACTTCCTCAGCCTTGCCCTTTCTGCTTGTGACAAGTGAACTTCAACAACAGTTTTGGAGGATAAATAAACTTTAAGGTTCATTTCCTAGCATTGTTGCTTCTCCTATCCCTTCTGCTTCCCTTGTCTGTTCTATCAGCTTCTGTTCTTGTCTGTTTGAAGCAGAGTACAGTGGCACATGGACCTCGGACTGAGGTAGCAGTCATCCTGGAGATTGGGAGGGTAGCACGGGATTAATTCAGAGCTGGACATTTTGCACTCTAGTGAGCACTTGGGAACCTGTTTTACAGTGAAAGATAAAGGTTTGTAGAAAACATGGGAAGCACCAAAATTTTACAAGAACCTCCTAAATTTGTTCTGTAGTGTGGCATGTCCATTGTGTGTGTTTCCAGTTGCCCTAGTAATTAAGCAAGGCCTCCAGTAAATAAAGGGGTAGGGGGCTCACTCCTGCCAGTTCAGGTGGTTCTCCCTGAGTTATGGTGAGTAGCCATGTAAGAGGGCTGATGAAGGTTCAAACCTTCAGTACAATCTGCCAGGAGTCAAGGTCAGAAGTCCTCCTGAGTGTAGCATCCTATCAAGCTAGCATGGCTAAGGCACGTTAGTTTCCATGGCCAACAACATACAAGGGGCAGCAGTGGGCAGCTGCCTTTGATGCTCATTCACAACTATGTTGACCAGAGGCAACCATTGGTATTGGTCTGAGGTATACGCCAGCAAACAAAGGAGTTTGAGTGGGGAGTTTGCCCAAGCACTTTCTTTCTTATCTTTCCTTCACTGTAAGCATGCTGAGAGAAAGCAGGTGAAGAAGGAAAAGGGAATTTTTCAGGAAGTAGCAGCACAAGAGGAAGGAGGAGCTAGAAGGATGGCCGGAAAACAGTGACATACCAACACCTCTGTCCCTGCCAACTCTTGCTTTGCTTGCACCTATGTGAGCTCCGTCCAGGTACAGACGCTGATCACAAAGGCTTCTACCCAGGTTGTGGTCTGGCTTTGGAGAGAGTGCATCCTGCATGTCCCTGCTAAGGACAGCAAGGTGTGGGGCAGGCAGTGCTTACAGTAAGAGGTGTCTCCTTGTGGATTCTCTCAATAATCAGGTAAGGAAGCTGCAGGAGGAAGTGGATAGGCTCAGAAACACCTCTAAGCTGAGGGCTTTATTGGCGTGATGCACAAAAAGACCTCCAGTGTCATGATAGAGGGACAGCCAGAGAAGGCATTGGAAGACACAGAATCATAGAACCATAGAAAACTAGGGTTGGGTGGGATTTCATGAGGTCATCTAGTCCTACCCCCTGCTCAAAGCAGGACCATTCTCAACTAGATCATTCCAGCCAGGGCTTTGTAAAACCAGGCCTTAGAAACCTCCAAGGATGGAGATTCTATCACCTCTCTAGGTAATTTGTTCCAGTGCTTCACCACCCTCCTAATGAGAAAGTTTTTCCTAATATCTAAACCTCCCTTGCTGCAACTGTAGACCATTGCTCCTTGTTCTGTCATCTGTCACCACTGAGAACAGTTTAGCTCCATCCGCGTTGGAATCACCCTTCAGGTAGTTAAAGGCTGCTATCAAATCCTTCCTTAGTTTTCTCTTCTCCAGACTAAATAAATCCAGTTCCCTCAGCCTCTCAGAAGTCATGTCCCCCAGCTCTTGAACCGTTTTCATTGCTCTCTGTTGAACTCTCTTCAACTTGTCCATATCCTTTGTATTGTGGAGGGCCCAAAACTGGACACAGTACTCCAGATGTGGCCTCACAAGTACAGAATAGAGCAGAATAATTACTTCCCTTAATGGCTGACAACACTCCTACTAATGCAGCCTGGCATGCTGTTAGCTTTGGTAACAAGGGTACACTGCTGACTCATATCCAGCTTATCATGCACTGTAACACCCAAGCACATTTTCTGTAGAGCTGCTGCCCAGCCAGTCAGTCCCCAGGCTGGTAGTGGTGGTTAGTATGTAGTGGTGCATGGGATTCTTCCAGGACTTTGCACTTCTCCTTACTCAAGCTCATGACAGTTCTTTTGGTCCAATCCTCCAATTTAAGATCATTATGAATCCTAGCTCTACCCTCCAGTGTATCTACTACACCCCTCAACTTGGTGTCATCCATGAACTTGCTGGGGGTGCCATCCATCCCATCTTCTAGATTGTTAATGAAGATATTGAACAAAGCTGTCCCTAGGACCGACCCCTGGGGCACTCCACTTGACACCAGCTGGCTGCTAGACATTAAGCCATTGCTTACTACCCATTGAGCCTGACAATCCAGCCAGCTTTCATGCAGCTTACAGTCCTTCATCCAGCTCATACTTCCTCAGCTTGCTTGCAAGAATGCTGTGGGAGATGGTATCAAAAACATTTCTAAAGTCAAGGTATCTTACATTCACTGCTTTCACTGCACCCACAGAGCCAGTTATCTCATCATAGAAGGCAATCGGGTTGGTCTGGCATGATTTGCCCCTGCTGAATCCATGCTGATTGTTCCTAATCACCTTCTTCTCCTCCAAGTGCTTAGAAATGGATTCTTTGAGGAATTACTCCACGATTTTCTGGGGACTGAGGTAAGGCTGACTGGTCTGTAGTTCCCTGGATTGTTTTTCCCTTTCACAGAAGACACAGGTACTGGCAGTGGGTGAGAAGGAACCCACTCCACTGGCAGGAGAAGCCAAGCCATGAACCCCTAAGAATGAAAGGATTGTGGCCACTGCAGCCAGAGGAAGTGATGAGTGATGGTGTTTGGCATCTCCCTCTTGTGGGGCAGAGGCAGAGGCAGCACTGGGGGGAGGCTTGGAGAGGCTATAGCTACCCCAAAATTTACCTTTGCCCCCCTGTAGCCACCCCTCCCAGCATCACCCCTGTCCAAGCCCCCCACCTCACCCATGGGCTGCCACCAACCACCCCACACAGCTCTGCCCATCCTACTCCTGCTCACAGCCCACAGCCCGCAGCCCACAGAGACACAGCACTCCCAGCTCAGTGGACCCATGCCCACCTTTTTCTGTGCAGCTCCCCCAATTTTCTATCTAACCCACCTCAGGCCCCCCATCAGGAAGAGGCTGGTACCACCCCTGCACAGAGGCATCCACCTGTTAGCCTGATCTGTTGGCTCAGAAGATTTGCTGCCCATCAGGACCCCACATCCAGGATGTCATAGAAAGGTTGCTGAGGCTCATCCAGACCTCTGATTACTACCCCTATGCTGCTCACCAATGTGGGCATTACTGATACTGCTAGATGTGATCCTGAGCAGATCAAAAGCAAAGGCAGGCATTGGGGTGAAAGTGACAGGGGCCCAGGTACTGTTCTCATTGATCCCTCTAGTCAAAGTGAAAGGCCTGGCTAGGAACAGGTGCATACTGGAGATCAGTACATGGATGCATGGCTTTGACTTCTTTGACCATGGGGTGGTGCTCAAAGAAGGTGAACTAGAAGAGATGGGGTCCATCTGATGAAAAGAGGGCAGACTATTTTTGAATACAAACTTGTTACCCAGTGAGAAGGGTTTTAAACTAAGTTTACTGGAAAATGGAGACAAAAGCTTGGAAGTAAGTATAGTGCTAGGGGAGCTGTATGACAACTTAGTAAGAGGAAGCAATAGAAGAAGTCCTAACAATGTTCTCAGGGAGAGGACAAGATAGTCAGTTAGATACTAGAAGTGTCTATATACTAATGCAGTGGTGTTCAACTTTTTTCCCAGGTGGGCCAGATGGGCTCAGACTGCAGGCTATATGGTGGTTTTGATCCAGTGCCCAAGGCTGGCATGGCTGCCACCATCTAGCCATGGAGAGGCAGGGGCAGTTTGGTTCCACAGTGAGGGAAGGGGACTTCACCCAGCCCTGACGGGGGTGGGGAGGGGGGAGGGGGAAGGACATGACCTGGGCTGTGTTGTGGGGAAGAGGGGCATAGCATGGTCCCGTCTTGCAGGGGGAAGGGGGGGAAAAGAGGGTGTGGCCCAGCTTCCTGGGGGAAAAGGAGGTGTAGCCTGACCCCAGCCTGCTCTTGCGAGGTGGGAAGGGGTGTGGCCCAGCCCTAATTGGAAAAGGGGCCACGGCCCAGCCCTAGGCTGCCTCTGTGGGGAGAGAGGGTATGGCCCACCCTTATGGGGGGCATGGTCCGGCTTCACCCAGCCCCACAGGGTGAAGAGGGCTCTGAAAACTTGGCTCTGATTGGGCTTGGGGTTTGGGAATTTGGTAGGGGGGAGGGTAGCCATATTAATAGGCACCACTCCAGACCATGACATTTCCTGACCCATGGAAGGCCCTGTGGGCCACATTTGGCCCATAGGCTGGAGGTTGAGTATCCCGTATTAATGCAATAAGCATGGGGAACAAGCATGAAGAACTGGAGGTTATAGTAAAATCGTAGAATTATGATGCAATTGGGATTACAGGGACATGGTGGGATAGTTCAAATGACTAGATTACAGTCATGTATGTGTATAGATATTTCAGGAAGGATGGGAAGGGGGAAAAAGGAGGAGGTGTTGCAAAATATCTAAAGGTTTGTACACGTTTTTGGAGGTGCTATAGGAGGGAAAGCCTATTGAAAGCCACTCAGTAAAGGTCAAAGGGGAAAGCAGCAGGGCAGATATCTTAGTCGGCATATGTTACAGGCCACCAAACCATGGGAAGGAGGTGGTGATGACCTTTTTAAAATAAGTTATGGAAGCTGCCAGATAGCTGGACCTGGTTCTCATGTGGGACTTTAATTATTGGGAAATTTGCTGTGAGGGAAACACAGCAGTGCACAAGTAATCCAGCAAATTTTTGATGTGGGTTGGGGATAACTTTTTATACAGCTGGTAAACAGACCAAATAAGAAGGAAGCTCTTTTCAGCTTGATACTCACAAATGGAGGAATTGTTTGAGAATGTGAAGGTGGAAGGTAACTTAGGTGATGTCAACACTGAAATGATAGGGTTCAAGATCATAAGGGGAGGAAGGCAGAAGAGCAGCAGAATAAAGATGCTGAACTTCAGAAAAACAGACTGAGGGAATTGGTGGACAGGATGCTTTGAAGGGGAAGTCTGAGGGGAAAAGGAGCCCAGGACAGTTGGCTATACTTTAAGGGGGCTCTTTTAGGGATACTGAAGCAAGCTATCCCAGTGCAATGGAAGAATGAGAATTGCAACAGGAGGCCATTCTAGCTAGAGATCAATCTTTTTAATGAGTTGAAATGTAAAAAGGAATCCTAAGAAAAGTAAGAAACTTGTTCACAGTACTAGGGAAGAGTATCTCATGGGTGAATAGGGACAGAATTAGATCAAGGAACAATATGATATGCACCTGGCAAGGGACATAAAAGGCACAAAAAAGGAATTCTACAGGTATGTCAAGAGTAAGAGGAAGACCAAAGAAACCATAGCTCCCTTACGGAATTCAGAAGGCAATCTAGTTATGGATGATTCAGAGAAGGCTGAAGTTTGTAATGACATTTTTTATTTCAGGCTTCACAAATAGGGGCAGCTATCAGATGATGAGTGCCACTGGCAGCAAAGATAGGGAAGAAGACAGATAGCTTAGAGTAGAAGAAGAACAGGTTAGGGATTACTTAGAGAAGCTAGATGCTTTTAAGTTGACAGGACCAGAGGGGATACATCCTAGGGTACTGAAGGGATAAGCTCAGATAATTTTAGAGTTATTAGTTATTGGATATTCTCTTTCAAAACTCATGGAGATCAGGTGAGGTCCCAGATGATTGACAGAGGACAAACATAGTGCTCATCTTTAAGAAAGAGAAGAATGAGGATCTAGGGAATTACAGAACAGTCATCTTGACCCTAATACCTGGAAAGATCATGGAATGGGTCTTTAATAAATCTATTCTGAAGCACCTAGAAAAGAATAAGATGGTCAGGAACAACCGGCATGGATGGGGTGCTATGAGGGGTAGAGGGAGGGGAAGCAGTGATGTGATACGCCTTGACGTGGCTCTCTGCTAGACTCTTTCTAATCTATCCAAATCCTTCTTCAGGTGTAGGATCCAAAACTGGACATAGTACTCCAGGTGCAGCTTTATCAGTGCTGAATAGATCAGAAGAATCACTTCCCTTAATTTGTAAGTGACATTCCTGTTAATACAACCCAGTATATTGTTGGCTTTTCTGGCAACAAGAACATACTGCTGGTTCATAATCAGCTTATGGTCTACTGTAACCCCCAGGTTCTTCTCTGGAGGTTACAGTGCTGCAGCCTCACCAGATAGACTGGGGAGTCTGTATTTGTGCATGCAATTATTCCATCCCAAGGCAGGTATTTCTGTGGTATTCTTATTTGTGCATACTTACTGTACTGCTATGGACCTGCAGCTCAACATTTGCTGGTACCTAGTAAGTACAGTGTCAACCTGCATAGAGTTTTTCCTCAACTACACTGTTTTATACATTAAAAATGCATATTTAAAAGTGTTTTTTACGTGCCAATGAACCCTCTTTCGCTAAGATTCATGAGAAATACTTCTCTGCTTTCTTCGCTTTGCTATTTGTATTTTTTCTGGAACAGTAGCTCATTGCTTTGTTTTCTTTTTCCTTGGCAAAATGATTGCATTAACCATGTACTGCATGGAGAGTGTTAATATTGTTAATGTATTTTCACAGTCATATTCAACTCGACTGTCAGAAAGGTCGTAGTTAACAACACACTTCATTTAGTGAGTGCAACATATTAAAGTGATATTATCTCTTAACTAATAAAGTGATCCTCTAATGCATTACATGGGATTAAGAAAGAAGCAGATGCTACAGAGTACAAGGAAAAGCAACTCTTAAATATGCCTGGGCACTTAGATGTTATATTGATGCCAGCAGGTAAGCATCATCAGAATAAGGTGATAGACAGCTCAGAAATAAGTGTATATGAAGGTTTTTTCTTATCCCAGTATTTTGCTAATGTTTGCACGGTGGGTTATGTGGTTGGATTGTACAGCTTGCGCTCGTCTGAATAGATCTACTCACACGAGTAAGTGATTTTCAAGATTTGTAAAAGGTCCATAGTCTGGAACACAGTGAGGAAGATTGAAGCATGAACTGTGAAATAAAGTGTTCAGTCTTAACTGGCCCATTGAGACCTCCAGTAGTCCCCCCTCAGTAGAGCTGCTAAAATACCACAGATTAACAGCATGTGCAGATATTTCTTTGAACACTGCAGAATTAACATTCATTCATTCTGAGTGCCTGTTTGGCCAATGCTAACTACCTTTCTTTTTGCCAAGACTCATTCTTATGAGTATTATTTCTACTTGAGTGCTTGTGGAAAAAGTCCTCCTCTTATGGACAAAAAAGAACCAGCATAAAATCTATATGCCTGTTAGGTTCCAAAAAATGGCTATTTTAAGAACTTACATGAGACTTAGATGGCATATGCATCCTGCTGGGCCTGCACACAGAGATTATTTTCTTTGTGTTTGCTTGCCTGTGTTTGTATTTGTTTATGTTCTCCAGTTTATCAAAGTTTCACTCATCCTGTCAGGGAACAAAACCGATGCCATGTGACATAGATGGGAGAACATATGCATGTGTGGTGAGTTATCAAAGTTAGGTATTTGCAAGCAAAGAATATTTTGAAATGTATTCACATACTGATTAAATAAATATGAATAAACAATAGATTAAAGCATTGGCCATGAACAACTCACAAAGAGCTAAAATGCGCTAAATGTTGCAACCTGTATTATATACAAGCACTGAACATGCTCTGCACTGAGATGTTTAGACCTGGATGTGCCAGATTTTCTGCTGGTATAAATCAGTGTAACTGCAAGGATGGCCCCTTGCCTTTACTCTGATTATCCACACCATATGGAGTTGTGCCAAAATGAAGCTGATACCAGTTTACATTAGCTGAGGATCTGGCCTGTTATACTTATACCAAATACACAAATTGTATTCACTTCCTGTCATAATAAATAACATTAACTATTCTTTATTTGGGTTATGTTTCTTAGAGTTTCAGTAGCCGGTGACACTGCGTGGTGCTCAGACATAAGACTCAGTCTACAATGAGCAGGTTAAAATGTATGGGAATAGCCAGCTGTGTGTAACAGCAGGGATGTTAATAGTAACAGTTTTAGCTATAACTTCAGTCTGCTTAGAGGTGACCAAAACCTTTTCAAATACACATGAAGTGCTTTAACCCCCAGTAGCATAGGGCATTTTTACACGTGCTCTGCAATGCGACACCAGGCATTTTAATTAGTAAGCCATGCTAATTAAAAGCAACCGTGCATCACATGTATCAGCATCCCCACACATTCCCGCACTGAAAAAATGGTGGTGGGGCACTTTGAGCTAAAACCCATTGAACATACTTTATTTCATAGCACCCCGCTGACATTTTTCAGCGTGGGGATGTGTAGGGATGCTGAAACACATGACGTGGAAGAATGCCAGAGCATATCAATTTCTATGCTCCAACAGACTCAGTTAATTGAGTCTGCTGGATTTCAGTGTGTGTTGAATTTCCAGCATGTTGGAGCAGGCTCTCCGCATGTGTATAGGAGCATATAGTGAGGGATGAGCACTTGGGGCACCAGCCCTGGTTGCCCTCATAGAGGAGTTGCAACAACAGCAGCTGCCAGCCCAGCCACTGCTACCCAGGGCACAGACCTTGGTTGTTATACTTCTGTTATCCATAGCATTTACCTCTGAATGGACAATGATGACTACATGACATATGCATTTATTTGTTATTATTTTATATTAGAATACATGATGGGACAGTATTTTCAAAAGCTGTCAACACAGACCTTACTCAGCTCCCATGAAAGTCAATTCCACTGGATGCATCTACATGCTCATTAATGTGCAATGCCTACAGTGCATTAAATTTAGTACTTGCAATAGGAAGTCCTAAATAAATGTGCAGTAGGCTGCTGTATTGCACATAGTGTGATCACATGCTTTTTTCATGACAGTTAATGTGCAATAGACTAATCCTACTGTGCATTATCCTATTAGCATGTTTTTTGCCATGATGCTGTAATACAAAGTCAATCAGTCTACTGTGCATTAAGTGTCTCATGTTGGCATGCCCATTGACTTAAAAAAAGAGCACTTACTCTGATACTGAGAACTTTTAAAAATGTCCACCTCTAAATCACTCATTTATGAGGATTAACAATGACATTTTGTGTGCAGCTGTGGTGGGCTTGGTCTGATTTCTTTGTTGCAATCAGAAAGTAAAAAGTGTTATCAGGTTTGTGCTGGTATGACATGGATGAAGGAATTTTTCCTCTTCTATTTTGGGAACTCATTGCAGGGGCAAACCAGGAATAACCACAACAGAGTTCCTGTATCCCGCTAATTCAGACTCTGGACAGCTCTTTGGAATGTCACCTACATTATTCTGCTGCCAAAGGACTGTACAATGTAGAAGAGCCTTGCCAAACTTCTTGAAAATAATTTGAGTAGTCAGCAACTTTTGGTGTGATTGCCTCAGTTTGTCAAACTGGTGAAGTTAGGCACAACTCTTCATTCCCTCTGCCTTTTTCCATTGTAATAAATGTGAATTGCATGTCAGTTACCCAAATTTATTACTACCAGGCTTTCAATTCAGAATATATATATATATATGTATATATATATATATACATATATATATATATATATAATTTCAGACTTTCTTATTGTATGATACTTATCAGTTCTCAGTTTTAACCAGCTACAGAATAACTGCTATTTTACACTCTTCAGATGTCTTTTCTTTTCAAGGTCATCAGTTTCACAACATCACTGGAAATGAAGTGGGACGTATGGTTCTGTTTAATCAAATTTCATGCTCTGCTGCCTTCTTCTTATGGCCTCCCTGCTAATTGATCAAGTTTTCAATTAAAGTCCTCCATCTTTGTTTTAATTCTTTGTTAAGGTTTTTATTCCATTACATGGTTTCATGAGATCTAAGTTGTTACAAGTGCAAACTGTCTTTGCCTATCCAGTGCCTAGTTACAATGATTCAGCTGAGTAGCACTCCCTCCCCTGCCCTTCCTTATTGTTAAAGCCCTCAGTGGACTAACTTCATCTATTGGATTTAAGCTTGAATTCTAAAAATCTGATTTATCAGTCAAGAGGGATTAGTTTACCTCATGAATTATCATGGATAAAGATCTCTCTCTGTCTCAGCACTTTTCAGCCATCTTGTTCAGCAACAATTAAGCAAATTGCAGTTTCAAAAGAAATTAATTTATTTCTAACAGATTAAAAAATGAAGCCATATCATGTGTGTGCCCAGAATACTGCTTCTTGGTGAGACTTCCCTAAAAACCTGTGATTCTGGTTACAAGACTTATTTATCATGTTTATATGTATCAGGGTCTTACTCATACACTATATGACTATTGATATACCTTGCTCATTACTCACTTTTCTATTTTATAACTCCGTGTTTAATTCCTAAAGCAGTCATATATCAAATGTGCTTTGAAATCCACTAACATGTTCATTTATTAAGGTTAAAGAGTTGTTAACATTAATAAAGGGCCAAAGAAAATGGATTGAGAGAATCAGTATAAATATGCTTTATTCAGGGAGGCTTTGTTCATTTTGGTGTAATTCTTAATTTTAAAAGATGGATTTTTTACCTCAATCCTGTTACTTTCAGAGGCAAATACAGAGTGGATTATTCCTTGAAAAATTTGCAATGAATGCCAGGCAGTCTTAAAGGTTTACAGTTTAGAGCCATTGCAATATGAAAAATCTGACTTTATGATAATCTTCAAATAAAGCATGAAAGCCTATAAAACATTTTCCATTTCCCTGCTTAAGATGCAAAATCAGGTTTTCTTTCTAACCTCAGTTATCTGAATGTTAAAACAGAACTGATGCATTGATCAGTGACTGTAGTGTAGAACAATTCCATAGGGGCTCTCCGGATGCATTTTGGTATGCTGCTAAAGTGCAAAGTTCCTGTATTTATTTAACTCCTCTACCCTCTATTTATTTCTCTAAGAATAGACTGCAAATTTCCCATTTCAGTGATCTCTATTTTCATATTTTATATTTACTCACCACATTCAAGCTCTTATTGAGAAGAAACCTGATTCAGCATAGAGAACGCAAGTTTGCACCCTTAGGGTCAAAACACGTTGGGCAAAAACTCTACACTATTGTAGCTAATGGCAAAACTCCAATGGGTTTCAGTGGGACCAGAGTTTCGCCTTTCTTTCTGTATTGGATCTGACTATGCTACTGATTCCTATGAGACCTTAGTCAACTCACTAATGGTCATATTTGCAAGAGCACCCAGGCTCATTTTAAGTGTCTTTATTCTTGCATGCTTGTCCTCAGACATCTGAGGCTTGAAGCACTGGACACCAAAAACTCCATTCAAAGTCAATGGAAATTGAGGTACTCAGCACTTCAGAAAAGCAGAAGTTAACTTTCTGAAGTTGAACACCCAAAAGGAAAGCCTGATCAAGGAAGAGCACACACCAACTGCTGAAACTTCCTCAGCCTGAGGAAGGGTTTTTGAACCCAAAAGCTTGCTTAACATTTTTTCCCCCCAACTATTTAAGTTGGTCTAATAAAAGATATCAGATTCACTCAAAGAACCTTATCTGATCAATTTAGTGAAAATTTTGGCTTGAAAATTGTTCATGCTTCTATTTCATATCTGCAAAATTGGGAGCCATGATTATTTTATCTCTTTTTGTAAATGACTGAAAAGTGGCTGAGAAGTGCTATCTAAATGCTAGACACTATGATTAGGGAACTATTCTATTTGTGATTTCACAATTTTCATGAAAACTGTGAGAAAAGGTAGTTTCTGTGATCACCACGAAAACAGACGTTCCCTGCCTTTTTGCACGGAATCACCTGAAAAAAACTTACTGGAAATAAAATGCTGGCTCCCAGTGGGAGCCAGAGGGTGCTGTAGCCCACCTTTGCAGTTTGCTGGGAATGGGGGGTGGGGAAGCTGGGGAAGCAGAATGAAGGGGAGCAGCCAGTGATTGGTCAAGAGGGCTGCTTGTTATGTGGCCCTGCCTCTCTCCGCCAGTCAGTGGTGAGGGGTGGGACTGCATGAAGAGCAGCCCTCTTTGCCAATCCACGGTGAGGGGCTGCATGGAAGGCAGCCTTCTTAGCTAATCACCAGCGATGGGTGGGGTCATCAGGGCCTATCAGCTAATCAGTGGTGGTGGAGGGATTCACTGTGAAAGAACCGCAAAAATGGCAACAGGTATTGTGAGCAGCCCATGATTTCTCCTTTGCCTCCATGCCCTTTAAGTAGATCCCTAATTATGATTGCTGAAGTCGTATCTCTTTATTCTATTCATTGTTTTGGCAATATCAAAGACACTCTGAAATACATTTTTAAATGGGTTTATAGGATGGGCATAAACTGTTGTTTAAGAGTAGCAGGTAATGATAATGATTAATAAAAAAACCCTACCGTTTTGGATAAAACCAGTATTATTAGTATAGTAAAAGAACTTTTTTAATGTATGTTTGCAGTTTTTAAACAAAAACAACATGTACTTGCTCTTCTATTAAATATATACTTATGTATATCTAATTATATGAGTGGGCAATTTCAGAACAGTAAAAAAGCATATGCTGTAGTGGGTGTCAGGATTTAAATAAAATAACATCCTATATAAGTTATTTAAAAAAAAAGGCACGCTGTTATTTTTTTCATTATCATCCAGCTCCTCTTATTCCACGAAAACAAGCAAATCCAAAACCAAACACCTTTGAATGAGTAGCTGATTATCTTAAGAACAGTCCTTTGTTTTCAAAATTTACGATGTGTTCTGTATTGTCACGGTAAGCCTTAATGTAATAAATTTTAAAACAATTTTATCTGTGAATACTTGCTATTGACTATTTGCCCTATTTGCTTTGGATTATTTTAAGGGGATGGCTTTCCAGCCAATGGCAGAATATCTGTAAATTTGCTTGGTAACAGGAAACTGACAGATCATTAAGAGCTAGATTGTAGGGGTGTGCCAAATGGGGCCTATTTGATTCAGATTTGGATTCGGCCTGGATCAGGAACAGTGATTTGATTAGTTGATTCGGATCACTGTCCCTGATTCGATTTGGCCGAATCCAAATCTGAAGGTTCAATGGTGGTTCGGAGTATCAGCAATTTGGACACAGACACAGCATTAATGTTTTTCCTACATACCTCGAGGCACCAAGTGCAGCTCATGAATGCTGCAATGCTGGGGTGAATGGAGCATCCCACAGGAGCATGGAGGGGGAGGGCCCTGTGTGCTTGGTGGTGAGCCCGGAAGTGGACCGGAAGTACTTCCAGTCCATTTCCAGGTCCATGGGGAGCACGCAGGGGGCCCCCATGTGCCCCTCCAGCTCAGTGATCAGCCATGGGGGGACCCTGGGTACCCCCTCAGACCCAGGAGGCACCAGTTGCCAAGCTGGGAGAGCAGGGGGGGGGGGCCCAATGCTCTCCCCAGCAGACTCAGAAGTGGACTGGAAGTGCTTCTGGTCCGCTTCTGGGCCTGTTGCTGAGCTCTCTGGGGAGCCCCCCCACACTTCTGTGGGACACTCCATGTGCCCCACCATCTCAGCATTCATGAGCTGCCTGCTACCTGGAGGTATATAGAAAAAACATTTAAAGCTGTGTCTGTGTCTGAATTGCCAAATCTTTCTGAATCTCTCTGAATTGATCCGGAGGGTTCTGATTCGATTCGGAGAGATTAAAGGGTCCTTTGATTCGATTTGGATTTGGAGATTCAGCCACTGAATCAGGCTGAATCCCCGCTGAATCAAATCAGGGACCAAAGCTTTGCACAGTCCTACTAGACTGGTGTTTTTCTGTGCCCAAACTCCTAGAGTAGGAACCAAACTTTTCTGAAGCCCCTCGTAGAGTCATTCAGCTAAAAATACCATGGGATGTGATACATGATCCCAACAATGGTGCTTCCTGCCATGTTATACATTTATGGCAGGAAGTGCTATTGTAAGCTCCAGGATCAGGTCCACAATCATGATCCCAGGCTCCCCGTGCACTGGCAATTAGGAAGCCAGTCAGCTGATCCCATTACAGCCTGGGTAGCATAGTGGAGTCAAGGGTTCATGATGCCCCCCTGAGGCTAAGAGCACAGATGAGTTGACTGCTGCTCTTAGCCTTAGGGGCACAGTGGAGCTCTTGACTCTGATGTGCCCCTGAAGCTGGGAGCCCTCATGAGCAGCTGCTGCTGGCCAGGGGTACATAGGAGTCAAGGGCTCTGATGTGCCCCTGCAGCTGGGAATGGCAGCTGATCAGGGCTCCCAACCTTGGAAGCACATCAGAGCCTTTGACTCCAATGCACACTAGAGGCAGGGCACAGTAATCAGCTGATCAGTGGATCCCTCCTGCAGAGTGCATGAAAGTCAGGAGGTCCCACGCACACCCCAGGATGGGAGCTGTAATCAGCCTGGCCACAGGTCAGTTTATAGTCAGATGGGAACCAGCCACAAAGTTACACATTTTTTGTGTAATTACTTTGTGGCTTCTTCCTTGTTTTATCATGCCATTAATTACATTAACATGTGGCCAGGTTACTTCTTAAAATGGCATTAACTGGTTAATCACATCTTAAGTCTATTGTCTGCCAGGAGTTAGAGAATCATAAACTAGATCTGGATTCTTCATCCCACCTGTGTAGGCAATGTGGCTGTGTAGGAAAGGAAAGCCAGGGAGCTCTTGTGGCTCTTTATCCCCATACCTGGACTCCCAAAGGGGATGGTAGTTTGTTACTCATCTGTTTTGTACCATTTGGCCCACAGATGGAGAGCCCTGTTCTCCTTCTTGAATCTTTTAAAACAAATTTCCATTGGCATTGACAGCCTTTCTGCTCTAAGTGGAACCAGGGTAGCATCTTACCTCTCAGTTTCCACTCCTAACCTTGCCATAAATATCTCATTCGATTCTCCTAGACTCTGCATTCTGATTGTTGGATTTAACATCATAAAATGCTTAATCATGTATAGCATTCCTAGATATTAGTATTGTGAGATCATCCCCAGGTTCAGCAGATTTTTATCACCCCATCAACACATTAATCAATAGAGGAGATAAATTCATTCATCCGCAGTTCATGTATTGGTTACTTTTAGCTTCACTTATCCAGAAAGGTTTTAATATTCAAGTAATTTGCTATGGGCAAAATTGTATCTTCAGGGCACCGGCCTGCAATGATCACTGTGTGGTGCGGCACTGGGTCTGTTGGATAGCATACTTATTCCCTAAGGGGTTCATACTGGGGGGGGTGGGGTGTGGAAGCTTCACCATTGTTCAAGGATGTATATCCTGTTCTCCTTTCCAAATCCAGTCAGCTCAGACAGAGCTGGGGTCCTGCTTCTCTTCTTCTTGGGTGATTTGTGCTGCTACAGGAATAGACAGGGATCGGATCTTCTAGAAAGAAAGGCTATCATCTAAACCCTTTTCGTGCATCTATTTGGCTGGTCCATTTGAATGGATTTCCTGCCTTTTTTGTGAGATTATTTTTGCCATCCAATCATTAACCTTTTTTCTGCCTCATTTCCTTTACTTAAGTTTTTGAGTGACCTTAAAGCAGTAACTTTTTGTCCCATTGTGGAAACCCTAGTTTTGTCTTTGAGTAAGTCAGATACAGTCCTTTCCTGCAGGTGCTCAAAGAGAAAGCCAACTTTTGAGCACATTCAGTGTAGAGACTGAAACTGCTCTTTGGGTAGTGGAGCAGCTCAGTTTTGTAGGATTTATTAGTGCATTTAATATTTCCCAGAGGAATTAACCTATTTATATTCTAGTGGGTAGAGCCCACTAAACTAATGAAAGGATGTCTCAGCCAATGTGGAGGAGAGGTAAAGAACCAGAATTATAATATACATAGGGGGAAAAATGGACAAACATCTCAGTGAGTCCACATTAAAGAACCTGAGTGAACCTTGACTATAGAACCCTGGACACTGCCTGCAGCTCTGTGAAGGAGTCCAAGAAGCCAGTAGACCCTGCCCAGAGGAACTTGGTCCAGATGCATGAAATACTCAGAAAATTAAAATGTCCCCATAATCACATAAACAGACCCTACAAAGCTTCTCTTCTTCCTCTCTGACTGGTATATGGAGGAGGAAGCTGATAAAGAAACTTCATTGTAGGTGGTCCAGGAGTATGCATCTTGCTTCAGGTCCAAGAAGTCCTGGGTTCAAATCCCAGACAAGCCCATTTTTAGAGGTGGTGCAATTGCCTACCCTGGACAGTCATCTTGCTGGGGTCTCCTGCCCCCACCTGTCATTTTTCCTGCCTGGTGCTGGGGGACTGGACCTGATGATCTTCCAAGGTCCCTTCCAACCCCTAGCAATCTATGAATCTATCTAATATCTGAGGCACTATGCATGGTGATACACAGAGGAGCAAGCGAGGGAAAAGGAGCCACCAGAAGCTCAGAAACCCAAGGCAGCTTCAAAAGCTTCATTGCCCAGTTTGATGCATGCTTCTGTAGGTGAGTGGGCCATGTTTCTTGGTGGTACAGGAGAGCACAAATGGCACTGCCACCTAGGCCAAATTCTAACTGAGGAGCCAGGATGGAAGTGCTAAATCTCACTGTTAATCTGATGAATCATGTTTTTTGTCACTTAAATTTCTGAAGGGGCTGTAGGAGGCAGCCTAGGGGTTCGATTTTCTTTCAGTCAGCTGGCTGGATTGGGCTGATGTTATGATTGCTGTTGTTAAATGTCTGGAGCAGCCTGTCTTAACTGTAGGTTTCATTGAATTTAATTACTTTATTTTTAAAACTATCCTGAAGTTAATGATCCAAGCAGATCAATATTTATGGCTCTAGTAGTACAAAATTCATATTTTGTGAAACTTAAAATAGACATTCTTGTATTTTCACATGAAACCTAAGCAATCTGATGTGAATATTAAATATGTTTAATTGGACTATCAGCTAAGGAAAAGCAGATTACAAGAAACAATCTGTATAGGAAACAAATTCCTATTATTTCAGGGGACTTTGGGCCTGATTCTCACTTGATTTCCTCTTCACAAGTGTAAATTAAGAGTAATTTAGTTGATTTTGGTGAAATAACCAACTAGTCTAAAAGCAGTGTCAAGTGGGAAGCAGAGTCATTGTTTTCCTGTATTTATTTGCATGTCACTTTTTCATTAAGTGCTCACCCCAAGATTTTATGCTCTGTTATATAGGTAGGGTTTATAGATTTGGTTGACTGCTGTATATATTTGTATTATGCCATCTAAGATAAACATAAATACAGAATATACATATATAAATGTAGGCTTCTACAACTGTAGAGCTGGACCCTCAGATGCTGTGGAACCCCACAGAACACACTTGTTGAAGGGTGGGCAGGGGTTACTTGTAATCACCTTTCCTACCCACTCTCCACCCTTTCAAACCTGGCTCTTGGAGAAAGTTGGAGTTGCTTCAGGAATCCCTTATTAAGTGCCAGTGGTAGCTAGCCAGGCACTTCTGTCCTGGTCCTACAGCCTGCCTCTACTAATAAAAACAAACCTCTATTAATGGGGAATTCAGGGACAGGTGGTAGAGAGCCAACTGGTTTGGCTTTGTAGTAGGTAGGAATCCTCTATAAGTAAGCGTGGTAGGATTTGATCACCTGACACTCACAGATCAACAGAAAATTATTTCTGTTGGTAATCACCGAAATGTACATGAGGAAAATGTAAAAAAAAATAAATCCTGAACTGAGGTAAGGAAATCTGGGGTAGGGCACTTTGTGCGTGCATACACACACATGCACATGCACATGCACATGTATCAGCCTCTGCAAGATCTGGGGGTAAGGCTGGTAAGGCTGTGCTGGGAGGGGGCAAGCTCCTGGAGCAGCCAGTGTGCGTGTGCACGCATGCATGTGTGCATGTGTGTGCATGCACCAGACTCCCATTGAGCTCTGTGGTGCTATTCTGAATATCAGGAGATACTGTTTTGTCGATGAGGATGGCTACTGTCTGCTTGTATAAAGGTATGCTTTATTGATTTATGAATATGTACTTTTCATATCGCTAAATGGTCTGTCCCTTACACCCCTAATTCCATGCAATCCTGAATAATTCAACTGATAAAAATCAAAATAAATACTTAAAAATAAACATTGATTTTAGCCATCAAAATAATAATAATAAAAAATCGAATTCTGCCAAGCCTGTCTATGACACAGCAATCCCCAGCTGGCTGTTGAAGCCAATTGTCTGATTCTATTGCAACACTGCAAAGGGCATGTGGGGGGTGAATGCAGATATTTTCCCTATATGTGGGTTAGAAATAAAGTGTCTTTATTTCCCCAATTCAAATGTAAATGTCCATATGGCCAAAATGCATCCATTTTTCCATAAAGGAAAATTAAGACAGAGTATTTTTCTCTCCTTGTGGGTTGTGACTCCAAGTATCTGAGACTTGCTACTGCTGAGCTGGACTTGTCCAGGAGTAATGAGTGAAGACACATTTTCTGACAAGTGGCTAGTGGCATCTGACTATGGAGATATCTCATTTCCTCCTAAGCATTAGGGGTTCCCTCTACATGTGCATGGCACAAGGCACGATTGTGGGATTGTGCATTAGTTCCCATGACATTTTATTGCCAGTGTAGGAGTAGCGTCCTGGCTAATAAGAAGGAAGCCCCATGCACCCCAGTTGAGGGACTCCCAGCTAAGGGGGTGCCCCATGTACCTCTGAGGTGGGGGGATAGAGATCTCCCCACCCTGGGGGTGCAGGAAACCCCTGGGGCTGGAGGATCACCTCAGGGGCAGTCCTAGGTATGGGAAACCCCTGGGACTAGAGGATGACCACACCCAACTTCCCTCACCCCAGAGTCCTAGGGATTGCAGCAGCCATGATTCCCAGGGCACAGGATTTTCACATACTCCTGAGTCCTGAGGATTGTGGTTACTTTGATTCCCAGGGCCTCGGGGTTTTATACTGGGCAGGGTGCACCCCTTCAGTTGGGAGCCCTAGGTCTAATGGGGCTTCCAACCATAGGGGATACCCTACTACATGTGCAAATAAAAACTTGGTAGCAACCAACTAACCATAAAGTTAGTACACATTTTCAAGGTCTAACTCAGGGGTGGGCAAAATGTGGCCCGGGGGCCGGATGCGGCCTGCCAGGCCTCCTGCTTAAAACCCAAAAAGAAAATTAATATTTATCTGCCCCTGGCTGCCTGTCATGCGGCCCTTGATGGCTTGCCAAAACTCAGTAAGCAGCCCTCCACCCGAAATAATTGCCTGCCCCTGGTCTAACTTTATAGCTGGTTGAAGTTTTTTATTGTGTGATAGCTACTTTGCATGTGTAGCTGGTCACTAGGTAATTGCTCAATTGACCAGTTAATTACACAATACCTGTAACATGTAGAGGGGATCAGAGATACAGTTTGCCCCTAATTAGGGGGCAACAGCCTGCACCACAAAATTGATCCACTGTCAAAGGATTTGTCAGCAACAGATTTTCATTTCCCCCTGTTCTCCCCCAGAGCTTACTGGCGTTAAAAACTATTTAACTGTGAATGAAGAAAGGACAAATGTCTCCAGTACTTCTAGGAATATGTGTCAGGTAGAATTTTAGTGTAATCATTTTATGGAGAACCTAACGAGCAAGTAGAGACTGAAAGAGAAGAGATATCCAGGCCAACCCTCCCATCTGCAGTCCTGTGACTATATATTTGTTTAGGGAAAAAGGAATACAGATTCTTGCATCTTATTTTCCTGGTGCAATAATGTAATGCAAGGTTACCATCTAATTAAATGTTAGATTTCATAGGTGCAAAAAAGGTATGCATTCTCAGGTTCTTCCTCACCCAGTTTTTGAAAGAGCCATTTCTGAGATCCTGTCAGACCAGCATAAAGCTTGGAGACACAATGCTTTAGCAGCTAACTGAGTCTCTGAATACTGCAGCTGGAGTTGTCAATTCAACTTAAATGATTAAAAAACATGCGTGTCCCAAGGGAAGTTATTTTGTGGTTTGGGAGGTTTGGTGGGCTGGCAATCCTGACCAGCATGCCAAATACCCAGCTTCTGCTTATTCCTGGGAAAAGAGAGGACAGAGCAGATGTCTATGAGTAGTGGCATGGATTTACTTTTCGCTGCCTTTCTGACTAGATAATTAATGGTTACACAGTTAAGTCCTGAAAAGGAACTTTTACTTCTTGGATCTAGTTTTGCATACAGGACAAAGATCCCATAAACTTTCTTGTATGATTTATTATTTTCAATTTCCCAGCCTACCAACAGGCTGTAAATGCTCTATTCCCAAAATCTTGCATTTTTCTAGGATTTCCTTACAACCTAGAAATGATCATCAGGGACTCTCTGACTGTCGCTTCGCTTCACTTGCTTTTCAGTCACTGCACCCATTTTCCATTGGACTATGGGAAAGTCTGTGAGAAACCATCATCACAGGGTCTAAGCAGGACCAGGTCAGAAGTCACCTCTGTAGTATGCCCTTTGTTGCTGGTACTTTCTCAACTTTCAGGAAAAGAGGACCAGGTGCAGAAGCTGAGGGGATGCCAATAGGGTAAAGGGCTCCTGTTCTCTACAAGAAGTGATTCTGCTGTATGCAAGCCTGCTTGCCTGCTCCAGGCTTCCAAATGGCTTCAGAGTCAACCCCTCTTGCAAAATTTGGCTTCAGAAACTAAGCATTCATGTTTAAGCTTCCAGCCCCAGTACTTGCATACTATCTGACCCCTGTGTAAACCAATGCCATATTTTCCTCCCAAGTTTATAGACTGACAGCTTTAAGAGAGGTGTGAAGGTTCTCTGTTCATCTCAACAGAAGGAAGAATGCCTAACATGTAAATCTCAGCATTATTAACTATTTTGCTTCTGCTCATTCTGGCAGATATAACCTATTAATATAAATCTATAGTTGTTAGGCACAATGACAGGTGAGTATTGGATGGTTGACTGCTCCTAGTAGTGCCTGATTCACAAGGATTAGGCTTTCTAGCCTATTTTAGTGGCTACTTGTGCTACCATCCGCAAGAGACAGTGAGAGGAATCACAGCATCACTGCTGCTTTCTAGGCACTAAAAAAATAAATCCAGGTCACCTCCTATCTTTTCTTGGATGCCAAGTCTCCATCTGATCAAACCTGTCAGATCTCTCTAAACAAATTCTACAATATGGTATCCCTTGACCATGGGAAATGATATGACACCATGACCTCAGAAAAAAGCATTGCTGTTTTGGGCATACTATTCTGTTTAATAATGAAATCAAGAAGAGAAGTACTGGTGTACTACTGTATTTAGTTAAACTAATTAAAAGCCTCTTAAAAAAACCTCAAGTCATAGAATGTATTGCTCTCAGCAGGTCTTGATGCAAAATCAGATGTAGTGGGCATTTTCTGCTGTATCTTTAGGTGTAGATTTTTATTGCCCCAAATAGACCATTCATTTTAATGCTAGTTTTGTCAAGTCCTGTGGGAGACATTACAATGATTACTACTGACTGAGGGATCCTGTGCATGGGTGCCCTGGGTGAACCATAACTTGATTACAGCCCAGCAGCCTCTGTGATGCTCCACTCTGTTTATGCTCACTGCTACCTCTGACAAGAACCACAAGGCTACCCACACTTTTACAAGTGAACAAAGCAGCCAATGCTGATATTTCTATCTCTCGAATGAAAAAATCCAAGATGGCATTGACATTTCAGAGCGTTAGATCCCAACCTCAGGGGTCACGCGCCCTTCCATATAAATGTTCAGACTATTTAATTGGATAGTCTTTCCTAATTTGCATTAACTACTATCAGATATCCCTACAATTGTGAGTGACTATAGGAAACATAGGGGAAAGAACTACAAGAGATGCCAACTTCCTTTCTGAAAGCGTAAGAGTGATGGAAGAAATTACGACAAGTCAGGTTACTTTAACAGTTTCTCTTTTGAACTAGAGACTGTTTAGGTCTATTACTTATTATTTACATAGCACCAGTAGCATGCTGGGAATGGACTGACAACAAAGGCCATCCCCTGAAGATCAGACAAACAGCCTAAATAGGCAATGTAAATGTGCACAAGGGTAAGGGAGGTGAAGGCAGTGAAAGGGTTGTGTTTGTAGGGAAATTCAGCATGTATTTTAGTGGTCTCATATTTTTGTTTAGCTTTCTCAATTCCCTCCCATTTTCCTTTTAAGAGATGTGCTTTCAGTGAATTCCCAAATGTCCAAACAAGGGGAAAGGATTAAAAGAGACTTTTTACGTTTACTAGCAATCTGAAAGCTTTTGGTTGTTCCACTGTAGCAGAAATATGCAGGCTTCAGAGCTCATCTGACTTGGCTGCAATCAAGATGTTGTCTAAGCAAATAAAGTGTTTTTATTCCTGGAGACCTTAGGAGATGAATTTGATCTCATCACCATTGTAAATACCTCTGAGGCAAGGCGCAAAATGAAACTCCATTACAATACCTCTTCCACTAATACAATGCCCTTTTCCAGGGGGTTGTGAAGAATATATATTTTATTATATGCTATTTGTATTGTGATTTGGATGAATGGGAATGCTGAGCAACCCTTTGCTTAAGTCTGTTCTTGCCAGGAAATTCCCTTTGTAATCAAGGATTTAATCTCATTGACAGAGAAGAAAAAAACAAGCCCTTGATGTAGAAATGCTCTCCTGAAGAAGGTCAGGCAGACAACCAGCAAAGGAAATGGAGGTGTATTTGGAGAAACAATGGAGAATATATGGAAGGACTGCAGGGGGGAAGGGGTCACAGAGGGGGATGTATCAAGCAGGAGAATTAGGTCTTTTATATAACTTGCTCTGATGGACATGAAGTGGAGAAAGGCTGATCAGCAAAGAAGCTCTGCTTGTCTTGGCCTGCTTGTTTTGGTCTGGGAGAGCTTTATTTCACTTAAAGGGGAAAAATGCTAATACCCCAAACAGGAACAGTTATCTGGCTCTATATCTCAAGTCCTGCCATTTTTTTGGAATCTGAAAGTACTCTTGAGCACTTTCTAACCAGTCAGAATGCCCTTAGAATAACTAACTCAGCGATGCATCAATTTATAATGCACGTATTCCTATGTTACGTTTGCAAGTATTTGTTTGTTGGGCTATAAAAGGCCATGCAAACATATCATTATTATTACTATTATTTTTATTGTTATGTATTTTAGGTCAGTATGGGGGGGGGAGGAGAGGGGATGAAGGGAGATAGGATGGAACATAATTTTTTTCCCGCAAAGAAACAACTGGCAAAGCAGATTAAGAGATCTAATAATTTGTAGTAATGAATACTGCTCCTGGTAATACAGTAGAATTTTATATTTTGGCTTTTGGGATTGTGCGTGCATTTTATAGGGAAATAAATAAATAACCATTGTGACTTCAAAATGTAACAATTTTGGGGAGAGAAAATGAAAGCTGTTTCACAAGGGAACTATTGTACCAAGTGCTATAATTTTACCAAGAAGAAATCTGTTGAATGTATTTAAGAGAACTATGCATTTAATAGACACTTCAATTTAAGTCCTGGTTTCATTTTTTTCCCCTTTTTATGCTTGAATTTGATTACCAGATATCTACAGGACTAATGGGAAATTATTGAAAGGTTTAGAAATTTGTGGACCTTTTTATTGAGGCAATTAAAAGGAGTCTTATAATTTTTGCTGTCTGGGGTCAGTTTTTAGAATGCTCTACTTGATATACTTTCACATTATTTTGAAAGACAACAATTTGATCTGTTACTGCAAAGACTGATCTGTGGTGAAGAGTACTATATGCTAAGCTCTGTCCCTCAGAAGTCAGGGGTACTATTCGTGGAGTAAAGTCTACACAAGACGTTTACTGTGGAGCCGCCTAATTAGCTCCACTGTAAAATCTCCGTGTCTACATGTGCAGCCCTGTTAGGTTACAGTATACTAATAAACACCGCTTAGTATTTGTAAATGCAAGTACAATCCTGTGGTAGCATTATTTACTGTGCAGCAGTGCACGTGTAGATATGGATAGGGCTGGCGGGGGCACGAGGGTGCTTCAGTGCAGGGGCTGCCTGCCAGCTAGTTCTGCACTGGAGCACCCTTGTGCCCCTGCCAGCCCCTCCACAGCATGTTGAGTTGTGCTGAGCACCCTTGGGCTGGCAGCCTGACCTCCCAAACCCTCTGCCAGCTGGGGCTACTCCAGCCCAGCTCAATGTGCTGTGGTCCCAGTCTCACATGAAGACATGCTGGAATGTATTGTTCCATGCTAATAGTAAATATAGATGCACTTGGCATCAGCAGAAGTATCTCAGTCTGGTATTAAAGCAATAATTTGATAGAATGGATGCATTTAGACTCTGTATAACACTTTGAGAGATACTAACATTTCTACCAATCTAGTAATATTTCTACCATGGAAATGTACTCCAACTGGTAACATTTTCCAAAATGACAGAAGTGGTTTAATTTCCATTGCTGCGTTTGTATTATATTTATTTGGCTGGATCTGTAAATGTTTTTTTCTCTTGAGTGAGGGCTAGGATGCAGGCCTCCTATCCTCATTGGTGAGCAGTATTTCATATATGCTGCAGTTGGGCTCCTGATTGACTAAATGCTCAGGGAGAAAGAGGTTCACATTCTGGCCCTTAATAACTTCTGGCCATATAGTGTCATTGATTTTAAAGCAGATCTTCTCACTGCCTTCAATGAAGAGTTCTGCTTCAAGATCGATAGTATAATATACAGCTATTGAATTAATTCAATTCCTTGTATGCAATGTGGTTACAAATGCTGTGGGCTTCAAGAAGGTTATTCTGACTAGTTCAGGAGATGAAGAATTCCACCTGTATTGAAGAGCTTTCCTTCCCTGTGGGGTGACTTTCACACTGGAGTTTCTGGTCTTCTAAAGGCCCATTTACAGTGACTTTAAATTTGCCAGCAATTCTCTAGCAAGAGGTTCCTCTGTGTAGTTGGATTTTCTACTTATGTAGGGCTGGCTCAGGTGTCCCCTGCACGAGCTTGAGAAGGAGACATATGAGGGTAAAGCTGACCTCCACTATGACTGATCCTCTGTTGGCACAAGATCCACTCCTGAGTTTATATTAGTGGTGGGAGTTAGAATAAATCCCTGCTTTTGCTGGAGTTGAGTGGTAGCGCAAGAGGAAGTGGAGCTAGTTTCATAAAGCCACCATATCTAAACCGCGTGGCTAGAGATCCTGGAAAAGCTAAACTTCCTTGAAGGATTTGTGATCGATAAAAACTCCAGGACTGTGTATATTGATATGAGAAATTCACATTAACAGAGTTTCAGACACAAGTCTTTTCTGTATTGTAATACACCCCAGAAAAAAGTAAAGCTGAAAATGCCAACATAGATATACCTTGCTCTGAAGAATAATGCTTAGGAAGCAGGAACTTTGGAACCCTCTTCTCTGGCTATTGTAACTTTCCTATTTATGCTGGGCCTATACTGAAAGGCAAAATCATGCTGGCTGGGATCTGCCTGCAGAGAAGGTTATGATGCTTCAAATGATACTAGATTCTAGTGTTCCATATGGAAGAGTATTTTAGCAAGGCTTCTCACTAACACCACCAGAACTTAGAATCCCTGCTGTGGAGAAAAAGTGCTGATAGAAACACATCCATTTCTCAACATCCTGGTCTGCAGAGGCCTCATTAGCAACTGACCTGAAGATGGGTAAGGTCACAGTCTCTACAATCCACATCTGGGGGGTTTAAATATAGGTGGTTAGCCAGGGCCAGTTAGCAGAAGCTGTTCTAGATGTAAGTGTACAGTAATATAGTGACATTTGGGGGTGGGAAGGGGAGACAAACCCATGGTTTGCTTTCAGCCATGAGTGACCTCCCTGTTTAGCATTCCTTGTGGGTGTTACTTCCCTTGCTTCAAAGGCCTGTGTCACCAGCCAGGAGGTGAGGACTAGTGGAAGCCAGTGGGGGTAGCATAAAGGTGATATGTTTATCATTCTGGGGAGACACTACATCATGTGCTGCATCTTACAAGCTGTTAAGAAGAAAAGCAGCAGTGCGAATTCTAAAAAGCACAGCTCATGTACTCTCTGTGTTGCAGGTGGAAGCAATCCCATGGCAGCCACTAACAGGAGGGACATAGTCCCTCCTTCCATTACCTGAAACTGGAGTCTGCGACTCATTCTAGGTATCCAGAAAGCAAGGGAGTCACTGAGACTGAGTAGCACAAGGCAAGAGACTATAGGGCCTATAGACTATAGACTAAATTCTGCTCTGGTTTACACTGTTGTAACTTCAAGTCAAATTCCTTTGACTCCTGTGGAAATATTCCTCATTTCTCTTAGCGTATGTGACAGCAGAATTTAACTCAAACTTTGGAAAGTTAAACCATAGGTTTATGTGTTCCAAATGTTCTGGTTGCTTTCTAGTCAATCTGTTCTCTTTAATGTTTATGCATAATGTAGTGGGTAACAGGATGGTACGTTTTTTATAAGCTTGAGTGAGTATTTTGACTTTAGAATATTACCTATTTAGACATCTGCAAACAGATTGCTCTCAAGGTCACCAATTGATTTTTGGAATATCTCTTCTGCCTTATCACATGCATACTCCAAGTTCCTAACCCATTTCCTCTCTTTAAATCTTATTTTAGAATCAACCATGTTTATCCTGTGGCTGATTCTCTTTTTACATCATTTTCTGATAATACATAGGATTGCTTTATTAGTGCTTTCAGGGGGCATTCTATTCATTCAATTTCATCATTCCCCTCAAAAAACTCAGCCTAGGACCTCATGTGAATTAATATAAAAGTGATTTAGCGGTTTCTGCGATCAGTACAGCTCTAACACAGAGTCATCCAGAAACTCTTGCCAGCGCTCTGAAATGAACGTCCGAGATGAGTGCCTGATTGCAGAGCTGAATCAATTTGTGATTACATTACAACAGAAGGACCAATTCCAGCAAAACCTCCTTCATGTGAGCAATCCTAATGAAGACACAGCTAAAAAGGAGAATAAAACTGAAGTCACAAAAATCCCTTTCCAGCTCAGAAAAGGCCTTCAGAAGCCAAGGGGTTAATGCAATGTGAGGCTGTATTTTTCCCCAAACATTTTCCATCCATGCTGTAAAGTGTGAAACGAAGATAATTAATTTAATATTTGCTAATGCCTTTGAGCAAAAGTAAGCCCTGAAAATCTAGCCCCTGAAAGCTGCCTGTGTAGCTGACTCATTCTGCAGTTCATGGAGGAAAGTGGAAAGATATTTCTTCCAGCAATCTATTTTAGTTTGAAAGACCAGTGAACGTCTCTTAACAAATATAGATGAATGATTTACAAGGCACTCACCTGAAGCCCTTACTTGAGAACAGTATATTTTATTATTCTTTTCTAAATTTATTAAAAAGTGTAATTGTAATTAGTTCTTATCTGCATCATTACTCCTATTTCAGCATAATGGAATATAAGCAAACGAATGAAAACAGAGCTTTGGAAAGAGTATCGGAGAGAGGACGAAATGCAGACAGAAGTATTTGTAGAAGAGTCAGCGATCTGGTTCCAAAAAAGCTTAATTCATAATTTAGCAAATCACTTAAGAACCTATGTTTAACTTAAGGCCTTAAGTTCATCCCTATTTAAAGTATTTAAATGAGTACTCAGAGTTAAATATGTGGTAAAGTCCCCCGGATATTGATGACTCAAGTGAAGCACATGTGGTCTGATTCACCGATGACAGTGGAAACGGGTCAGGCTTATGTTAAAGTACTTCACTAAACTTTGAACATTCATTCTGCATTTACTGGTAAAGATTAGGCTATGCCATATAGATGCAGCCAATAGTAAGGGGTGGTTTGATGCACTACAAGGAAGCATTGGGAAGCTTTCTCTATTCCATTCAGCCATGTAAGTGACACATGCTTTTAAGGACTTACCAAACGGTTAGAGGCAAAAGTCCTCACAGAGGCTTGTTAGTACAGTTTACTCTAAATTATTTGCCTGGGGCTTGTCCAGGTTTGCTTCCCTCAAAATTGCAAGATAACCAGGATGCACAGGAGGCCAAATTAAAGATGTGGATTTTTAAAGCACTTTATTCTCCAGTGAAGAACTCTATGGCTGTATACAGACATTTGGGAAGGTTTCGGGGAGGTTGGATTGGGTTAAAAATGGCTACTAGATCTAACCCAGCTGCAGACCTTGAATTAGTTAAGCTGTGCAAGTGGTGTAAGTTAACTTTACCTCTGAGGTACATTCAGTTTAGATTGGGTTCGCCATTTTTAGATCAATCTAAATGTCCTGAACTTCTGTACAGTTCCCAGTGCAGCCCCAGGGCTAAGAAAACCCAGCTGCTAGCCCAGATCTGGGGCTGAGCTTTTCCTACCCAATCCCCGATACCAGGCTATTTATAGCCCCCGACCCTTTCCCTCCACCCCCAAACAGACAACCTCCACCCCCAAGCCCGCCAAACCCTCTGTCTCACAAACTGCTCCCAGTGCCATTTTTACTGGCTTTCACCAGTGCTGGGAGCTGAACAAGTAAGTCAGGGTGGGGAAGGGGCAGGCAGGATGGGGGGTTGGTTTGCTGGTGAGGGTTAAAATAGCCCTTGGTCCCAGAGGGTGTGAAAGAGAGTTCCCAAGTCCCATACAGACTCTGCAAGCCCCCCTGATCCCGTGAAACCCTCCCACAGACTCTACTAGACCCCTTAGTCCCCCAGTACTCTCCATGGTTGTCACCTGACCCCAATCTACCCACCCCCCTGCCAGCCACCCCCATCCCCACTTACCTTAGATAGGGTGTCCATTTTAAACTTAATCTAAGATCCCCCTAACCTCCCTGAATGTCTGCGCAGCCAGACTGTAAGCTTGGAAGGATTTGATTTCAATCCCTTTGCTCCTGGTCCAGAGTCTCATTGGTCAAAAAGCATCTTAACATTGGATGAAAGAAGATTTGATCCTAAATTCTGGCCAGTATCCCCATGAAAGGTGTGTGCCCCCAGTGGCTAGGGGGGCAAGGCTGCGCTGGTGGCAGCAGGAGCATGGTGGCGGGAGCACAGCAGTGCGTGGAGCTCCTGCAGATGCAGCTGATACTGTCGGCGGCAGGGAGGGGGATGTTGAGCACCAACCAGGGGGTGGCGACCACCTGCAGGCACTGCTGGCAGCAGTGGCGGCAGCCAGCTGCAATCATGGACTGCCCACAGATGCTTCCAGAGGTGTCAGCGGTGGGGTGGCAAGCGGTGACTGCCTGCCAGGGTGTGCATCGCCCACCAGGAGATGCACTGCCACGCTCAGGGTGTGCATGTGCACCTGCCCGCACCCCCTACATGTTGCCCCTGAGTATCTCTTCACCCTACAAACAGATGAAGGGAAAATTCCCCTTGACATTGTACATAGAGGGTGGGTTAGAGGGCAGGGAAAGAAAGAATATTTTTGGGGACTGGCACCCTTTCACTATTGGTTTGTACAAGTCTGGAGGGAAAGACAGCTGTGTCCTGTATTATTTTTCTCTTATACATGCTCTCTGCAATGGGTGATTTCCCAAAATATGAGACATTGAGAAACTCAGAGGCAAGGAATCTTTACATAGTTAGTTTCCCTTTGAATGGAGTCCCACAAAGGTTTAAGGTTCAGCGGTGGATTTAAAGTAGCCACAGAGGGCACTGACAGATATGCAGCTCCCCACTTTAACTCAAGGCGTTTCACAGATGTTTGCTGCTGGGTTGGGGGGGGGGGTGCGGGATCAAGCTCTGCTTTGGAGCTGATCCAGTAGGAACTGCCTCACTGCCTAGATCGACCTTCCCCTCCCAGCTCTGGTGCTGTCTGCAGGATGGGAGAGGGGAGAAGGGATGGGGAGGGAGTTGCGGGCTTGGGTTTGCCCAGCCTGAGCTGGAGGGTGGGGTGGGAGGGGTGGGAGTTCCTGCAGACAGCACTAGCAGTGGGGCTCAGCTGCATCAACTCAGCCCCGATCGGTGCAAGGACAGACAGAAGTTAAAGAAGGTGCTCTACTTTAAAGTGTCTTCATCTGAACTCTCATTACATGAGGGTTTACTTGTCATGTAATTAGGCACTTCTAAAGCACTCTGCAGCTGTGAATTTCTGTCAGGGCATGGCTGTAGAGCGATTTCAAGGGGCCAATTGTGCAACAAATGTCACTTCTGTCAGTGCCCATGGATCTATGGAGGGCTCTGTTTCCTGTTGGCTGTCTAAGAACCACGCACACACAGACACGTACCAGATGTAGAGGCCAAGGCAGACCAGCTTATGACAGGATCAGTACTGAGTTTATACATTATTTTGTGCTTCTATTAAATATGTTATCCTAAGGCTTCAGTCGTCACTGAAATGCTGCAGTTCCCTTGGGACAGTCCATATCTAATAGGAAACTAGCTGTGCAGTCTGTTCTCAGTGTGGAAAACCTCCCCTTAGATATACAGTTTCTTAAGCCTATGTAATTTTCTGTCATTGACCGACAAACAATGATATTAGAAGGTTCAAACAGAGATTACAGTGCTGTGTTTGATCAAATATAGTAGTCTTGACCCCGGGAATTCATTCATATGTAATAATAAGAGAAAACTGTAAAGACTTGGCACTCGAATATTAGCGAAGGAGTTTTGTCTTTTTTCTTGCAATTTGTACTCTCTCATTGCTCAGGCCCAAATAGCAATGTAAATCAATGGTTATTATCATAGGACCCCATCTTATATGCTTGGTGCAGTGGTATTTTAGGAAAATTAATATAGAGGCAACAACCTGATGAAAGCACCTGTGTAACAATAGCTGTTCTTTGTGAACTGCCACACTCCCAAATGCGTTTCACAAAATATTTTGAAGCCTGTACATCTGTAGCAAAATGAGAGAGATTCTCTTTATCTTTTTTGCCTTGAAAATCTTGTTTACTGTATAGTTTTACCTGTTTTCTACAGCCTTGAAACATCACAGAGCACTGGAAAGCACTCTATGCTCTAACATGTAGAAGTTTATGGATTCTCAATTTAGAGGAAACAAAAAACACCACAGGCTTTGAGAACCCCTGATTTTTCTTCTTTGTTTTCAACCTTGGAGGGAAAAAAAAAAAGATAGGCAGCTGAAAATTAAGCAGATGAGGCAGAGAAAAAATGCAGGCTCCTGAAATGTTTTGAGGGAGATAGAAATCGTCTGCTTTTTGTGAGCTGCCTGCCAAAATTCAGCCTGGGCATTAGTTATCCAAATTACCTCTTGCTTTTATCTAACATAAAATACACTGTCAATCTCTTAACTAATGTTCTTTTTTGTGGGTGCAATATTGGATGCTCAATAGGACCAACAATTATACATGCATTAGTATGCACCTCTTGAAGTGTAATGGTGGCTGGTTATGTATATAATTATTACTACTGATTATTAGCATCATTTTTTTGTGTGCATCATTATTCCACCTGAAAAAATCAGTTTTTAACAGTGGAATTTAGCACTTGTTTTCCCTGTTATTCTTCAGCATTAACTGCCATGGCACATCATGTATATGATACAGCTTGTGTTAGTATGGGAAAACTAAAGAAGTACTTACTCCTGCAGTTCTTACTCATGAACCTTTCCCATTGCACTCTAGGCTTAGGTAAGAAGTGCTTGATTAGGTTCTCTAAATATAAGATGCTAGTATCTGAAATTTGCTAATTTTATGCCTTCCTCTTTGATTTGCAACAGGAAAATTGCACCTTTTATATCTTTGTTACAAGATCGCCAAGTTCCCTTAGAGAGAAACTAATCTTGTGTGTGATCATTGCTTTTTGTTTAGGAAATTCAAATTGCTAGCATTTGATTCCAGGACTGAAGTTCTCTTTATGCTTGGAAGTTTATTTTTAAAGCTGTAAGTTAGATGCAAATTTTCCATTTCACTTCGGCAATTCAAACTACATAATATTTCAGTGAACTTGATGATACAATGTTTGTTCTTTTTAGGTGTTTTGGAAATGCTTTTCCTAGGCAACCCATTATTTTTGTTTATTTGTGTGAATAATGATGTGTGTGTGTGTATTCATGTATGTGTATGAATGTGTGTTTGTATATAGTGCATAACAGAAAACTAAATGCAGACACAAAGTTAATACAGTGTTATAACCTCACAGTTACATAGCACCTCAAAAGCTAAGGCAGATCATGTCATCATAACTCTGCCTCTTTGTATTTTTATATAGTTCTTTCTTATTTGATCACTCAGCATTTCTCATGTATTACAACATTGTACAGCTTTATTCCTAGACACACAAGTACTGTCGGGGGAAGAAGAGGGGGGAATCTACATGTGCACTTTACTGCAGACTTGACTAATTAGATCTACAGTAAAATGTCACTGTCTACACATGTGGTGCTATTAGGCCATAGTAATCTAATTAATTTTGCTGTAGGATAGTACTGCCCAACACAAGTACTAGCCTATGGTGGAGTTATTTAGTGCACTGGAATGCACATGTAGATGGTTACTAGGGTTGGCTGGAGCATGAGGGTGCTACAGTGCAGGGCCATTTGCCAGCTAGCTCCACACTGTAGCATCCTCATGCCCCAGCCAGCCCCTGTGAAGCACATTGAGCCGGGGCAGAGCAGCTCTGAGCTGGCAGGCTGACCTCCTAGAACTTCTGCCAGCCAGGGCTGCGTTACCTTGACTCAATATCATGTGGTCCCAGGCACACTTATAAACAGGCAGATTAGTAATTGTACAGAGTTTGTTCAGGTACTTGTTTTGCATTAATTACACATGTAAATGCACCCTGGAAGTAGGAGTCTCTACTTCCTCTCTCAGGGCCTGCTCCTGTACTCCAAAAGTAATGGGGAAAGAGACTGTGGAGCCTTCCTTTCCTTTGTGAAATCCTCGAGGATTAGGGGCTTGGGAAGCAAGACTTATGCAGAAAGGCTCAAAGAACTAGGGTTATTTAGTCTGAAGAAGAGAAGACTGAAGGTAGATTTGATAACAGTCTTGTTATCAAATACCTAAATGGCCATTACAAAGGGTGATTACAGAGAAAATGGGGATGCCTTTTTTCCTGTGGCCACAGGGGACAGGACTAGGGGTAATGGCCCCAAACTTCAGCAGGGGAAATTTAGGTTGGAAATTCAAAGGAACCTTCTGACTATGAGGGTGGTGAAACATCAGAATGGGCTAGAGAAATTGTGGAATCTCCATCTGTTTAAATTTTTAAGGACAGGTTGAATAGACTTGGCTGGGACGATTTAGTCAGGGACAATCCTAACTCGAGTATGGGGTTGGACTAGATGACCTCATGAGGTCCCTTCCGGACCCACTTTCCTATGATCCTAAGGACAGTCTGTACACAGAAGGGTATGCATATACTGCTTCCATGCCAAGGGCTCCACTGAGTACCACACCTGCCTACTTGCTCCTACACTACAAGCACTAATCACCCAAATGAGGCAATATAGTTTCTTTAGAGATCCCTGAGTGTGTGCTCAGTGCTGCTCATGTGTCCTCTGTCTTGGGATTGTTTACTCACTCAGGGGCCCATGTTGCCTCATTTCTGAGATTTGGTGCATGTGGAGCAGCAGGAAGTGGGTGAAGTCCGCTTCAGATCAGCACGCTTGAATGTGGCACAAAGGCTATGTAGACATACCCTGAGTCTTTTGAGCAGGAATATGCCTCAGGAGATTCAGTTTTTATTAGGGCGTGGACAAACAACCACTGGAAACCAGTTTACAACAGTCCTGGGTCAGCGGTGTCCTTGTATACACTGCAAAGGGTTCTAAGTGGAAGTGTCACATTTTAGCTTACTTTTCCTGAGTTGCTGAAGTGCCAAACTCCAAATGGGCTCTGGAAGAGAAGCGTGGTTCCTTCTGGAGGTCATTAGAAAAGTGATGGATTGTGGAAAGTGGCATGTTGCTTGGAATCATGTTGATTGTGATGTAGACCTCCCACCCAAAGTCCTGAGCTTGACCAGGAGTTCGCCTGGGAACTGGCTGAGGCAGCATGCTCCAGGACCATGGTTGTCATGGGTGACTTCAATTACCCGGACATCCCATGGGAGGATCGTTCAGCAAAATCTGAGTGGTCGCAAAGCTTCCTCTCATGTGTGGATGACCTCTACCTGACTCAAGAAGTCTATGGGCCAATGAGAGGCAAAGTGCTGCTCGACCTGGTACTGGCTACTGGGGTTGACCTAGTCGGCAACCTAGTGATCGATGGGAAGCTGGGTGACAGCGACCACGAGCTGATCACCTTCACCATCCGCCGAAAAGCTGGCAAGTCAGTCAGCAACACGGAAGTCCTTGACTTCAGGAAAGCTGACTTTGACAAGCTCAGGAGGCTTGTCAGTGAGGCCCTAAGGGACCGTGACCCTGGGGGGGAGGGGAGTTCAGGAAGAGTGGTTGCTCTTCAAGGGAGCGATCCTCAATGCACAAACTAAGTCTATTCCATTTCGGAGGAAAGGCAGCAAGAGGGCACAGCAGCCCCCCTGGCTCTCCAGGGACCTAGCAGACCTCCTGAGGCTAAAAAGAAAGGCCTACAAAGGATGGAGGATGGGAGTCACCTCCAAGGAGGATTATTCTGCACTGATCCGGTCCTGCAGCGAGCATACCAGGAAAGCCAAGGCTGCAACTGAACTCCAACTAGCTTCGAGCATCAAGGACAATAAAAAGTCCTTTTTCAGATATGTGGGGAGCTGGAGGAAAAGCAAGGGCAACATTGGACCCCTGCTGAGCCAGATGGGGCAACTGACAACTGATGCCCAGGAAAAAGCCAACCTATTAAATAGGTACTTTGTGTCGGTCTTTCATCAGTCCCATGGGACGCCCATGCCTGCTACGGGACAGGGAAATCCGGGTGAGGGTGATCCCCTGCCCTCCATTAATGCTGACCTCGTGAAGGAACATCTTGAGAAGCTGGATACCTTCAGGTCAGCCGGCCCTGACAATCTTCACCCCAGGGTACTCAAGGAGCTGGCGAGCATCATAGCCCAGCCTCTAGCGCGGATCTTTGAAAACTCTTGGCGCTCTGGTGTAGTGCCCGAAGACTGGAAGAAGGCCAACGTGGTGCCTATCTTCAAGAAAGGGAGGAAAGTGGATCCGGCTAACTATAGGCCCATCAGCCTGACTTCTATCCCGGGGAAGATCTTAGAAAAGTTTATTAAGGAGGCCATCCTTAATGGACTGGCCGACGCCAACATCTTAAGGGATAGCCAGCACGGGTTTGTTGTGGGTAGGTCTTGCTTGACCAATCTCATTTCCTTCTACGACCAGGTGACCTATCACCTGGACAAGGGAGAAGAGATTGATGTCATATATCTTGACTTCAAAAAAGCCTTCAGTCTGGTATCCAATGATCACCTCTTGGTGAAACTGGCCAATTGTCACCTTGGGTCCTCCACAATCCACTGGCTGGAAAATTGGCTCCGTGGTCGGACCCAGAGGGTAGTAATTGATGGAAGTCACTCATCATGGTGTCCTGTGACCAGTGGGGTCCCCCAAGGCTCTGTCCTTGGACCCATATTATTCAACATCTTCATTAATGATGTGGACACTGGAGTCAGAAGCAGACTGGCCAAGTTCGCCGATGACACCAAACTTTGGGGCAAAGCATCCACACCAGAAGACAGGTGGGTGATCCAGGCTGACCTGGACAGGCTCAGCAAGTGGGCGGATGAGAATCTGATGGTGTTCAACGCCGATAAATGCAAGGTTGTCCACTTTGGGAAGAAAAACCCGCGGCATCCTTATAGGCTTGGCAGTGCTATGCTGGCTAGCACTACGGAAGAAAGAGACTTGGGGGTCATCATTGACCACAAGATGAACATGAGCCTGCAGTGCGATGCTGCAGCTAGTAAAGCGACCAAAACGCTGGCTTGCATCCATAGATGCTTCTCAAGCAAATCCCGGAACGTCATTCTCCCCTTGTACTCGGCCTTGGTGATGCCGCAGCTGGAGTACTGCATCCAGTTTTGGGCTCCACAATTCAAAAAGGATGTGGAGAAGCTTGAGAGAGTCCAGAGAAGAGCCACGCGCATGATCAGAGTTCAGGGAAGCAGACCCTACGATGACAGGCTGAGAGCCCTGGGGCTCTTTAGCCTGGAAAAGCGCAGGCTCAGGGGTGATCTGATGGCCACCTATAAGTTTATCAGGGGTGACCACCAGTATCTGGGGGAACGTTTGTTCACCAGAGCGCCCCAAGAGATGACGACTAGGTCGAATGGTCATAAACTACTACAAGACCATTTCAGGCTGGACATAAGGAAGAATTTCTTTACTGTCCGAGCCCCCAAGGTCTGGAACAGCCTGCCACCGGAGGTGGTTCAAGCGCCCACATTGAACACCTTCAAGAGCAAACTGGATGCTCATCTTGCTGGGATTCTATGACCCCAGCTGACTTCCTGCCCTTTGGGCAGGGGGCTGGACTCGATGATCTTCCGCGGTCCCTTCCAGCCCTAATGTCTATGAAATCTATGAAAATTATTTTTAAAAAGGGCCAACTCTCTCCCACCAACCCCCCTCATCCCCCACCCCACAGTCTGATCAGGTCTTTTCAAGCCAATTTATTATTAAAAAAACCCAAATTTTATTCCATTTTTCAAAATCATTTATTATATTATATATATTTAAAAATCAAAACAGAAGTAGCAAGTGATACCAAAACAAAATGTTTTAATTGATGCTATATAAAATATTTTTCACATTTTCATTTCACAGAAAATTTCCATCTGTTTTCATTTTGGTCCTCATTTGGAACAGAAAAAAAAGGCACGATTTTATTTAGGGTTGGAGTGTTGTTGTAGCTGTGATGGTCCAGGAAAGGTACTTGAGGTGAAGATTTTCGGTGGACTGCTGGTATAGCTGAGAGACAAACTTCCAGGTATCAAGTGCTCTTCCACAGGTCTAGAAAAGAGGCGGATATAAGCTGAGCTAAATATCAGAGGAAAGTCTAAATAAAACAATAGAAGAAAAAAAACTCAGGTTGCTTATATTTTAGTGAAATATACTTAGTGAAAACTGTGTGTAAAATAAGTAGACACAGTCAAAGGCCCATGTCCCTGTCCTGGTAGAGAGTGTGCAAAGAAATGGATTGTGACTGAGCAATGTAAAGGTATCTATGATAATTTTAAAGTGCTCCATTTCCCCTCTGCTTCTGAGAATGCAGCCATGTTTGATAGCACTAGTGGGTCAGTACTCCTGAGAAAATACATGTTCCTGAAGCAAGACAATATTATACTGACAATACATATCCATTGCTTTGCACTGGGATGGGTGAATTCTGTTGGTATACTGTGCTGAAGCTGTATGAGTTCAAGCACAGAGTGCTCATAGTGTGTAGCATTTCTCCGATCATAGCATTTTATTTGCTTGCCAACAGAAAAATCAGTACTGCTATATTTATTTATCTAAAGAAATCCCAGTGGCTACAGACACAGTCTTAGTGGCAGGATCAGCTGTGATAGGATGTGTTTTGGCACAGCTGATCAATCGCAGGGCAGAGACAGACATCACTCAGGGCTGTTGTCCCACAGAATCACCCCTTGCTGCTTCTGTAGCTTCAGAGGTCCAGTTCTGCAGGACAATGGCCCAGGATGCTGACCCCCAAACCAGATCATGTGTCTGCAAGTGCAGAGTGGGGAAATGGCTTTCCCAAATTCAAACCTGCAGACATGGGACTTCAGAGGCCACAGGAGCTTCTGGGGTCCTATGGCTTCACAGGCCCAATTCTGTGGGACAGTGGCCCCAGGTAGCTGGCCCCAACCCTGCTGGAGAATTTTCTGGGTGTGCATTTTATGCTGCAGAGCAAGGGAACATCATTGGGTTCCCTTGCCTCGTGCTTGCAGATGCATGCCCTAGGTTGGGGTTGGAGCCAGGTAACTGGGGCCATTGTCCCACAGGATTAGGGCCCTGAAGCCCTGGGAGTACTTGCCAGAGGCAGCTGGAGAGTGCAGGCAGCCATAGGCTGCCTGCGCTCTTACGCCATCAGCAGACGTCTGCTGAGAAAAGGCAGCACAAACTATCAATAGCAATCATTGCACTCACAATTTTGGGTATTGGTAGCATGACAAGGAGCAAAGACATCTCTTCACTTGTGTTTTGTGACACCATAAAAATGTTTATGGTGGCACCAGGATATGTTTGCAGCCTAGGGCTAGATAGAGACAGTCAAAAGTCCTAGGCTGAATTGAATCAATCTTCTCAGGTTGGTCTAACCTGCATAGATTGAACCAATAAGGGAGTGGAATTCATAGATAACCTTCCCTGACCCTGACTTGCACATAAGATAATAGGGAATCCTCCCCATAATTTTAAGAATGAAAAACATATGTCTGCATAATGAGGCCAGGCCAGAATCCTGGACGCAAGAGATCAGTGCAAGTCATCCTGGGAACAAGTGCTACCTGCAGCAAGCCTAGAACAGTGCCCTGGTCCGAGCTGGGCTGAGTGACACGGCACAGCCAACACCTTGAGGCCACAGGGTATTAAGCCCTTAAAAGCCAGGCCCATTCCTGTATCTCTTTGTCTGGGCAAAGATGAAAGTTCTTGTTCCTGACCCTCCATGTGCATCCTTACTGACCTTCTGGTTTTGACCTTTGGCTCTGACCCCAGGGTCAAACTCTGGTAAGATCCTTGGTATTCCTGCTTGTGATTCTGTTTTGACCTTTGGCTCTGGCTTCTAACTTCTGATCCTGGTTAACCCTTAGCTTATCTTGTTTCTGGCTTTGGCTTCTGACCTCAGCTTGTCTGAGTTTTGCTATGGTTTCTGAATCCATTTCTGAAACCAGACCCCAGCTCTCTGGGGAACTGGCCTGGACTATGCCCATGCTTTGGGGTACTAACCCCTAGGCAAGACTGCCTATGCCCTGGCAATTAAGGGCATTTATGCATATATTCTGGGAGTGAGGGGGGTTAATTAGAGTGGCTCTGAGCGTGGGGGGGGGGGGTCGGGGAGAGGGGGAAAGGATGACACACTGTTAGTTAGACAATGAGCGGTTTTGTTGAACGAGCTTTAGTTAAAGTGCCCCCACCACCATTTTTGAGTGTGGGCATGCTGATACATGAGATGCCACAATTACCACACTCCAGCAGACTCAATTAATCGAGTCTGTTCTGATGGGTTGTAATTACAGCATGTTGGAGCAGCATCGCTGCTTATGTACAGGCGCCTTAACAGTCTATGCTCACAAACCAAAAGATTTACAGAGGTTTAACCTTCTTAAATACTGTAGGGCTTATTAGTAGTGAGCAGAAGAAAGAGCCAGCGCCTACTTGAAGTCAGCTACTACTTGATTAGGCCCAAAATTACATTTTCAGAAGACAGAGAGATGCTGAGGTTCAAATGAACTTGTCTTTGATTGGCTCTGTTGCCTCAGTTAAGCCTCTACATCAGCACCGTAAGTGCTTGGAGGCTTCAGTGATGCACACTTCAAACAGACTAATGTCCTCCACTAAGCAGATGGCAGAAAGGCCCAGATCCTCATTTTGTAAATTGGAGTAACTCCTTCACTTAATGAGAATATGGGTCAAAATGAATTGCATGAGATTTTGATTTTATCCTTTTGGAAAGTTCAGCCCCCCAACAACAGCAACACCCCCCCCCCCCCATTCGCAGAGTATTTTAAGTTTCATTAAAATAATATAACCTTACCTGCTGCTCAGGCAGAACTCTGTGTATATCTCTTTATTGTTCCTATATTGAGTCAGCCTCATAATAATTATGTGCAGAGATGCAAAGTGAAATTATTGCAGCAAAGGTGCAAATTCAGCCCAGAATGAAAAGGGGCATCAATTTCAAAGTCTATAACTAGGTACATTTCAATATCAAATGCTCAGCAGGAGGCCAAGAACTTCAATATTTATTGAGCACATTATACTTTCTCATTACATAAATACAGTGCTGTGCTACAACACAATCATCTTGTTTTTACAAAAGATATCAGATGGTATTATTTGAAATGTTGCATTAACATTCAGCATAGCTTTGGTTGCCAGAATGAATATATTAATTTCTGAACTCTTAGGTCACAAGTTCTTCAGGAAAACACTCAATTTACCCTAGTCATATATATACAGTATTTGGAAAAAAATTAAAGTACACACTTTAAATGGATAAATTGCAAAATAAATGCTCTCAGATGATCCACTAACCTCTGCTGATTGTTCCAATTACCCTTTGCACAAGTAATTAAAATAATTTGTGACAATAGGGAAAGAATATCAAATTCATCTTCAGTGCATGGCCATTGATTAGTAAGGTAGCTGCACTTTTGGAGGATATTTGGACTATGGCAGGAAATATAGTAATGAGAATTTTTATCATATGGAACAGGTTGGCTTTTCTGGTATGTTAAATTGTTCGAGTAATGTTACACTTAACATTTTACGCTTATCCGGATTTGACAGGAAATTTACAGTAAGCCAGACACATTAGCAACTTTATGGCAGACTTCACTTGCTATTTTCATCATTAAAGAAAAACGAAAAAGAAAAAAAAGGGATAATTGCAAGAAATTAAAAGGAAAATTACATCATGTTGAATCCAGGTCAAGATATTTTATTGATTAGCTTTATGGCAATGTTAGCTGTTTATCTCATAAGTTATTTATATGATTTGCTCACAGGTTTGTGCTTGTGGCATCTTTTACATCCTTTTCAAGAGCTAAAAAGATGCAACACATGACATTTTATTTTCCTTTGTGTTTCTCGCTAAAAGAAGTGATGTTTTAATTCAGATTTCCTGGACTTCCTGCAACATCCATGTATTAGAATAGTAAGCCATTCATACTGGTTCCAGTTTGGGTCAGTACATGGCCCCATATAATTGGCAATTTCAAATTGTACCACTTCAGTAGAGAATGCTAAAGGTTTGGATAGATATAACACCTGAACTGGTTTAAATGCAGTTTAAAAGACCAAAGTCCAGAGATATAAGCCAGTTTAGAAGGTTTAAACTTCTTGAACCATTACAAAAGTATACTTGGATAATCAAATATTATTTTGAACCAGTGGAGTCACTGAGATAAAAATGTATTGAACTGCTCATACTTGTTTTTATTGAGATCTAGGTGGGGTACAGTGGTCCAGTCACAACACCTTTAGACTGTGTAATAAATGTGCAGTGAGCTCTGCACTACTGAGAGTTTTAGTTTTCACCAGTCATATCTGCCCAGGGCCAGATTAATGCATACGCAATCTAGGCACATGCCTAGCGTCCTGAGCTGTGGCGGGGCCCAATCCTTCCCTCCATGGCGGTGAAACAAATGGCTCCATTGAAACAAATGGCTCCATCCACTTCCTTTGCCTTCCCTTCCCCTCCCCTCCTGTCTGCTGGCCTCGCTGCCATGGTGGCGGCTTCCTACTGGCAGCTCCAAGCCCTGCTCCCTGTGGGTGGTAGCACTGGGGTGGGGAAGGGAGTCTGACTGGCCTGGGGCCCACAAGTTTGTTTGCCTAGTGCCCACAAAAGGGTTAATCCAGCCTTGCATCTGCCACACTTCTGTTTTCAAAATCTTAGATCACAATCCTGTTCTTCTCCTTGTTTTAACATCTCTCATTCCCAGACAGGTCCTTGTTTCTATTAGTTCCTCTTTTTAGGGGACTCTGAAAACAGTTTCTTTGCTGTCCGCGTCCATGTGTGCGTGTTCCTTGTGTGTACCCTACTATGTGACCTATGTGTTTCTTTACACTCATGGAAAGAGTGGAAATCAGCACTTGCTTCATGCTGCACACAAGACGAGAAGCTGTATGGAATCAAGCCCAGTACATTATTTTTGAAATTTGGGGTTTGTTGTCAGTTGTGTGGTTTTGTTTTGGAATTGTGTGAAACAACACAAAGCCAGATTAGGCCAGATTCCCTGTAACAGTCTGTGAATGACAGCAAACTTGCAACTTGAATCATATTTCAGATTCAAATTTATGATGCATGTGCAAATCACTCAAATTTTTCCATGGTTCATGGTTAGTTGCAAGCAATTCACTTTGTGTGTGTGTATGTGCACAGTACGTAAGCCGGTTAGTTTAGCTGGCTAGTTACTTTACAAAGAGGGATCTGGATGCTTAGCTCGCCTGATGAACAACTGTATTGCCTTGCAGAGGGTGAATCCACCATACTAACAGTCTTGGGCTTAATACTGTTTTATTAGCAGACTCTCTCTCTCTCTCAGCTTTTGCTCCAGAAATTACCTCATTTTAGGATGAACCAGTTTGTTGACCCGAAAGAGATACATCTAGTAACATAAAGACTGATGGGCGGTGGGGCTGTATAAACGGAGTGCTGGAATACAGCTAGGGGACAGCCTCCTGTTTCTCCCTTTCCGCTTGAATGCTGCACTTTCTGTGCAGCACCTCCAGGTCTGGATCCCTCAGTGAGGTGGGGACACCCATGGCTTTGGTGCAGAATTAGTGACCAGCGGTTTGCGGCTGCTAAGGAAGGTATCACCTCATTTTGTTCCTGCTGAAAACTGACTATTTGACACACATTAAATGGCTATTTGACACACATGGGTGTCAAGAAAAAAAAAGAAAAGAAAAAGAAAAGAAGGTGACATTTGCCCTGGCAACAGCAAACCTCAGGGAGCTGGCCCTGCACTACACATCACCACAGCCCGGAGTGCAGTACTAGCCAGTTATGTCTCTTGACACTTTGTTATATCAGTAAGTTTTCAAGTGAAGTGATGCAAACCCTACTGTTGGATATTCATGCAGACCTTTTTTTCTATTTGAATTCATTGTCACCCACACCCATATGTTTAAGAGTAAATTTTAGGTTTCTGTTGCTCATTTGTTTTCTTTATTTTGGCTGTTTCTGGGAATACTTTTAATGGAAAAGTATTAAGAAAGTAAGAATGTTTGTTTTTTGGGGGTTTTTTTTGTTGCTTCTAGATCCATTTTAGGGACTGTGGTCTTGATGTCTAAGAAAAAGCATAAAGGAACAATTTATATTGGAGATTAATGCTCACATGGTGCTTCAATTGTACAGCAAGGAGTACCAAAGAAATGTTACAAATACATAAAAAATCAGCAGTGTGAGAGCTATGGGCTCTTCTCCAAGCAGTGGCCACTATTGTAAGCAGGAAAATAAAATATTAATGGACAAAAAATTACATTTTATTGGTAAGAAGCACTAAAAGTAGCCATTCTTGGGAACACTTGTGGTTGACTAGCACTTGTTATATTGGAGGAAGAGAAGAGTAGTTGTCCGGAGGAAGAGGTTTTTCTTTGTCATGTTTGCAGTTTTAAGTAGAGAGCAGATGTTTTATGCTTCAAGCATAGGTTACATGAAAAAAGTATTGCATGCTATGCAGCACACTTTTTTAGAAATAACTTATATTCTGGGAAATATTGGTTTGAATAGTAAGGTTGTGTTTCTAGCACTTTTTGTGACAGAAAGAAGCTTTTTCCAGTATTTTAATTGTGAGGGATATACAATTAAACATGTTTATATGAGAAATGCAAGGCATACAAACCAGGGTGTACAACTGCAGTTAGATATGGAATGCCTATATGTATAAGCCAAGGGTGTTCAAGCCCTGGCCTGTGGGCTTGGTCTGGCCTGTGAAACCATGTCATCTGGCCCATGGGGCTTCCTGTAGGTCTGGAAATTTCGCAGTGGGGGACTGGTGACATCAATTACCACTCCCTTGCTGCCACATTTCTGAATCCATGGTGAGCCCTGTGGGTAAAATAATATGGCCCTATGCACTATCTTGGGCTCTCAGGGCCCAGCAGGGGCAGCACAGGGCCCAATCTGGCATGGGTGGAGGTGGAGGTGGGTATGTGGGGACCAATACAGGTGCATGGGTAGGATGAGGTGATAGAGGGCCCAATCTTGGTGTGGTAGTGGAGGGTCTAATCCTGAGGCCCACACCATTCATCTGGCCTGCAGGGCTGAAAGATAGAGCACCACTGGTATAAGCAATTGATTATTTCCATAACTAAATGTATGCTTTGGCCTTCCAGCTAACTAGCAAGTGCTTAAGTTATCAGATGGAATGAGAGTTTCAAAGAGAAGTAGCATTGCAATAAACAAGAGCAAGACTAAAGGAAAAATGTGGTAAGCATCTACTATGGCTAGACAAAAGAACTTGAAACCATTACATGCCCACACCTGATGCAGAAAATACACAGGAAATTACTGAGAAAACCTCATCAGTGGAAAGAGGGTAGAGATAGAAAGGACAAGTTCTACTCTTGCATATACCTTCCCAACTCCCACTAAGTCAAAGATACTGAAACTTGCCTGAGGGCTCACTCTGGTCCACAGTGATACTGTTAAGAAAATATTCTACTTCTAAGACATCTAATATACTCCATCAATCCCTCAAAGGGAAAGAGTGATTTAGGGAATATGATCCTGGACATAGGGAATATGGTCCAATCACATCTGGACTTCTTAGTTTCACTGGGCAGAAAATGTTTTGATACAGTTTCATCTGTTGGGTGGCACATTCTGTCCTGAGGCATTGCTTGATCCAGGCTGTAATTCTGAATCCATATGTGGTAAAAATTCTCCTTTGTTTTAGTACTCCTAGCATACTCTCTCTCTCTCTCTCTCTCTCTGAAACAAAAGATTAATTGGAGGGATATTATTGCCAGAGTACCTGGATCAGCAAGTTTTAGCTGCATGTTTCAGGTTATTTTGACATATTCATATCAATCATTTAAATTATTTTTGAAACTACTTTAAAAATAGTGTTCTCCACTAGGGAGAACCAGGGAAGGAATGCATGGGCCAGAGCTTGCCTGGTGAGGCAAGCTTGAACCCTGTTCATTACAAGTCAGTGCAAGCAAGGATTATGTCAATAGCAGTAGTTCAAATTTGTATGTTAAACATTCTACAAGCATTTGCTCAGATGCTAGGGTGATTGATGACATTTTCTAATTCCCTGATTTGCTGCAAACTTAGCAGAGTCAATATTTTTATATTGCTTTTAACATTCAGAAATGGGATGTACAGATAGGTTAAAAGTAAATGTCTGGTGTTTTCCTGGTGGTGATTGCATTTCCACCTTGCACTCCTGCAAATGGCAGAAAAGTGCTGCCATTTGACATTTCCATCAGCTAAAAGTGATTTAAACATCCTTAAAGATGCATGACTACAGATCACCGTTTGCTTTCTCTGAGTATTCTGCAACCCTCACTTCACACTCAATGGGCACGTCTACCATAATTATGCCACATTAAGTTAGTACCTGTAATAAGAGGTACTAATTTAATGTGCTGTAATTGGTGTTACTCCGCAGTAGCGCCGGTGCATGTCTTTTAGACGAATTCTACTGTACGTTAGTGCATTAGCATAGCTTTTGCCATCACACGCTAATATACAGTAGAATTAGTCTACTGAGCTTTTAGCGCCTTGTATAGACATGCTGAGTTTCCTAGAGCATACTTGGCAACAATTGATCCACTGGAAAAGCAACAGAAAGCAAATATGCATAGAATTATCTTTCCCATATTTTCTTATTTGTGTTTTCTTACCACTATGATTGAGCCTAAGGATTTCTTAGGATATCTTTTATTGGACCAGCTATGTATTGGGATAGAGTCAGGCAACCTTTTCAATGTAAAACATTCTTTCTCAAGTCACTACAGTTACACATATTCCTTTACAGATTCACTTATCACTTCTTCTGAACATTGCAGGACTTTTTTCATTTTGCTCTCTTTTGCACTTCACACCCATTGCTTCTCTTCATTTTTCCCATGTTAATATTTTGACAGTTATCCCCTTTCATTCTTGTTTTTATTCCAATTAAGTTTCTTTTTTAATCTTTCTGTCTCTCATCTTGACAACTGCAGCTCCTACTGGCTTCACTGCTTCCTTTTGTGTACCATTGTGCCCTCTTAAGATTTTTCCTTTCCTTCTGAACTCAGATTTCTCTATGCATCAGCTTGCAAGGTCCACAAGTCCCTGTAACAACTCAGTTAAAGCCATGATTTTTGTGGGCTCACTCTACCTCACACTCCTACATTTTTTTCCTCATCAGCTTGCTGCTTACAGGTGAGGTGGCTTATTCCATGGGCTGGACCTCAGTCATATATCCAAGAGAGTTAACTGTAGTTCAGTGAATGGACTATCGTAAACCTGCAGTCAACCAGTACGTACAGCCAAGATGAACTTATAGAAATAACCTCTGGCCTGGGATTCAGCTGAGTTGAGCTCACTGCCATAATCTTCTTGCATGACCTTGGGCAGGATACTTAGTTAGGTCTTTAACCATCATACTATAGGCAGGGCATTGACCAGAGCATGCTTCAAAATTCTTCCTGAGGCTGGTCTAGTGAGCAGCCCAGAGAAGAAGATATGTTGGGCAAAGAAGAGGAGAACCAACCAGAGACAAGGGGTGTTTCAATGTCAGGGGTGGCGGGGAGGGAGCCCTTATTTCTGACCTCAGTCTCCTGCTTCCAGTGGGGTAGAAATGATTCCTTTATATGCAAGGACTATTAAATGCAAAGTCTGGAAAAATCATTAGGGGCAAATGCCACACCTGCCACAAATAGAAGTAAAATGCAAATGGTACAGAAATAAGTGCCAGAAATTACAGGTACACAGCTCCATAAGTGCCAAGTGGACACACAAAGGTGCAGTAGGGTTATTTCTGTGCTTCAGTTCTTCATGCATAAAATGGAGCTAAATAAAACATTCTGGTTCTCCCCTTTCATTTGAATTTTCTCTATAGATTGTTAACTCTTTGGTCCAATTTCTCTCTTTTATTATAAGGGGGCATTGCCCCACAGAGCTGCAATTGCAGTTGGGTCTCTGGGAGTTAGTGGCATAAGGTTAATAATGATATGTGAACAAGCTGAAGAGAAGCAGGGAGTTCTTTGAACGAGGCAAGAATCTGGAGATAGGAATAAAAAAACAGAACCAGCATTACTTTTCATTTTGTCCTTGCGGAATCAAAAGCCAATAACTGTGGTTTTGCAGAAACCACCCTCAGTGTGTCCAATCTCTGATTTATATACCTGCCTTTGCCATATGCTGATACATTAATAGGCAAAGCTGTATTACAAACATAACTGCCAAACATTTTATCACATCTTTAATAAACTGGACAGACCATGAGAAAAATCATGATCACATTTGAAGCCCATTAAACTAAAACTCATCAAATAAAATTATTTGCTGTTATTGTGGTTTACTGGATTTTGATTTATTGTTGGACAGTATTATTTAATGTGCTCAAAAATGAAGAATAGGAAATCCAATGGCATAATATATCCAAGCTACATCAAAGCTGTTTATAACCGATACGGCTCAGTTGCACAAGAGTTTTAAGAAAACGTCCTGTTTAAGTACACTTAGTTTCTTTTAGCATTATCAGGAACAACAATAATTTATCAGAGCCAGATGACTATCCAGAAATCTAATTAATCATGATTATTTATGTCATACCTAATTACAGGGAAATAGCCCTAGGGATATACTACAGTTATATTTCAGAACCTTCAGACTATAATTTCTTTGCTTTGTATTAAATATTTTCAACATATACTGGTAGCAGTTTAGAACATATTTATAATGAATCTGGTCAAGAAGTAACAATAAGAAAGGTACAGTCAAGGAACAAACATAAGTGCCTTTGAAGACCATGTTAAGTTGCATTTATGAAGTATATTCATTTAATTCTTTTTATAAGAAAGCAGATTTAATGCTCTTCTTTATTTTTTATGTAGGAGCACAATATATAACAACAAGGCCTTCAAATAAGGTGTTTTTATTCTGTGAAGTTAAATAAAAATTGAAAACAGGAAGAAAATTAAATCTTACCTGAGGCTTTCAATTCACAAAGACTTACATTTATAATATGTGCAAGATATTGTCCAATGAAGCTCTTCCTACTTTGAAGGAAAGCATAACTTATGGCACATCTGTAGAAAAAAATATTTAGATACATTTCTGGTTTATTATTTATAACCCAATGCATGTAATTAAACCATTTAATAGGGTTTGTAAAATTATGCAGGCAATGTATACATGTGCACATGTGTGTAATTACATCTCTGGTTGTTAACTGTACTGAATACTTTGTAAATCAAGACAGGATATGACTAAATAAGAGGCTTCCAAACCATGCAATCTTAAATATTGACTTCTACAGTTTTAGTGAGGGACATACCATATAACAAAGTCATTCCTGAATAAATGAAAAACTAAGGAGTGTTTATTTCTACAAATAAGAGGGTTTTTTCCCTTGTCTTTTTGCTGATCAAAAATACAACCGCATATTTTCAGTACTGATGTAACCAGAGGCTCTTTTTAAGACAGGGGTTTTTTTCTTTTGCATAGCAGATTTGTAGAACTATGCTGGAATGCATGCCATTATGTTCTTGAAGAACAGGCTTTGGGGAGTTTTTGTCTTTCTCTTTTTTCTTTTTAATCAGGCTGAGATTTGAACATCTATGAATGACTGGTTCCAAACTGCAAGGCCAGTTTGGTTATTTTTAGAGGTAGCCCAGTATGTACTTTGTGAAGATCAGAAGACTGCTTTGCTCATATACACCTTTGTCAGGCTGGTTATGAACTGTAGTACTTGAATTAAAATTTGGTGTGAAGCCACCTTCAGCCTCAGAGTCTCTATTAAGCCTTTATGCTATGCAAAACAGGGCACATTTACACATTAATTAATGCACAGTAGTTACTGTGCATTTAGTTTGGTACTTGCTTAATGAACTACTAACTAAATACGAATTAACTTGCTTAGTGAACTACTAACTAAAACTACAGTTACTGCGCAGTAGCACCAGTGCACGGTTTTTTAGTGATGCTTACTGTGCAATAGCTTTATATTACTGTGCATTAGCATATTAGCGCTGTTTTTGCCCAGCATACTCCTGCACAATGTTATTAGGCTACTGAGAATTAAGCATCTTGTGTGGACACACCCAAACTTAAAAACCTCTTTAACTGTAAGTTCACAGTGGGTGCATCTACATGTTCATTTACTCTGGCCCAAATTAACTCTGGTGTAGGCTACTCCAGAGTAAGGGTTTTTGGGCAGGTGTCTACACATGTGAGGATTAGGGAGAAGATTTGCATCCAATTCCCTACAGCCCTTCAATGGACCCCTGCCACCACCAGGGGGAGCTCCAGGCTCCCCCTGGCTGCTAGCCTGGAGGTTGGCATGGAGCACTGGGCCATGAAACAGCTCTCTCCTTGCCCTGGGGGTGCTGCCTGCTTTTGGGGTAGGGATAATCTTCCTCTACCCCAGCAGCAGGGGCCTCCTGACCCTGGCTTCCTGATCAGAAGCATGGGGCTTGGAAAGAGCTGCAGTGGAGGGGCAGGTCCCAGCCCCCTGACCTGATCTGCTGGTGGGGCAGCTAGCAGCTAGCTCACTGCTAGCTGCCCCACCAGTGGATCAGTGCAGTGGTCTGGGACCTACCCAGCCCCTGAAGCTCTTTCCAAGCCCTGTGCCTCTATCTCCGAATTGGGGCACAGGGCTGGGACCTGCCTCTGACTAGGACAGTTCCTGGTCAGCCCTGGGCTGCATGGGGAAGTCTGCATGTGCAGCCCAGAGCTGGCTGGGGACTGCCTGAAACAGGACAGTTCCCAGCTACCTCCAGGCTTCATGTGCTTCCCTGCACAGCCTGGGGCTGGCTGGAAACTGTCTCAGTCAGTGGCAGTACGAGCCAGCTGCAGGCTGGGTGGTGAACTGTCCCCATGCAGGGAGCTCCAAGCCCCTGCTCCATGATCACAATTGTTATTGTGGAGTGGGGGCTGGGGGCTTGTTCCCAGACCCCATTCTGTGATTGTGAAGTACGGGCTGGGGACAAACTCCCAGCCTGTTCCTAGACTCAGCTCTGTGATTGCAGACCTAGGTAGGGAACAAGCTCTGTGATTGCGGAGCTAGATGGGAAATTTAGTGGGGTTTACCGTGAAGTAAGCATGTGCAAGTGTAGACTCACATGCTTACTTCTCAGTAATCTATGCTAATGCAAAGTTAAGTGTCTCGTGTAGACATGCCCAGTAAGTCCATGTTTGTGCAACAGAATATTTTGGTATTCCTTTAATTTGAATCATAAATTCAAGTCCATTGACCTCAATATACATGTTTAAGTTAAGGCTAAGCTTAAGTGCATACCTCAATTGGTGCACCTGGTCTAACTCTCAATGAATTCAGTGTAGAGACTACCCTTTATTTCTGTGAAGCTGACTTGGGCTCAAAGAGTTACAGCCTGAAGTCAGTGTAAGTAATGTTAAATCTCTCACTGATTTTGCCCTAGGCATGTAGGGGTATAAGAAGGTTTCACTGTTAGGACCTGGTTAGGCAAAGTTCATATTGGCTCCAGTAGTATGGGATTAGGACTTGGCCACTGCCAGTTCTTTCTGTCACTTGCCCATAGTTTCTGAACATTTATTTTTGAATTAACCAGAATGGAATTGCCTTGCCAGACATACCATTCTTGAATTTACTGACACAAGGCCTTGTTTTTAATGCCTGTATTTTTCATGACACAGTTTCTAAGCCTCAGCAGGCTCTGATTTTATGAAGCCCTCATTAAAATGAAATTAGAGAAATATTCTCTTTGCTAAATTATTCAACATGTTTAAATATTAAGAAAAATAATAAAGATGTGTTATTTTAAAATGTTAAAAGGGAATGATTCCTGTTAAGGTTCAAAGCTAACAAGCACCCTCTTTATGCAGGGGGATAGACATGCATTTAAATTGTTTGCTATCACTTAACATAGAGACTGCTGGTAGCCTTCTGCCAGAATCCATTTTGTTTTAGCAATAGCACCATCTTTATCTTAAGTAATGATGTAAAACAATGTGTTCTTGTGAACTGCAGTTCCCCATCTCTCATGAAGTATCATGTGCAAAACTGGAATGCACTTATTTCCTCACTGACTGGCTGTGTTTTTTTGTACCTGCATTCAAGAAGGCTATTAATCTTTTACTTTTGCTTTCTAGCACTAACTGGACTTTTATTTTTCACCTCCTATTGAAATGTCATTACTACAGAAGGCAAAGTGTTTGTATAATTGAATACTCCATTAATTAAACCAATTAATATTGACTGTCAGTTTTACTAATTGGTCATTTCTACAGGGTTTCCCCCCACCCCTCCACTTCTCCATTTTTATTCACTTCCCTGAAGCTTCTAAGCATTAGTATCTAAGTGGCACTTTATTCGGTACTGGTGTTGGACAGCAGCAATGCTACCTTAATAAAACACTGGGGTGCTGATCCTTAGCCAGTGACTTTCCAGAGAATACTAGGTATGCTTCATTTTAATTTTTCCTCTCAGATTATTGGTCTCTGAAGAAAAACCCTTCAATCAGATGCAATGAAGCCTAGATATCTTCTGTTGCTTCCCTATGTTTTTTTGGTTCCATGGCAGCGTTTAGGTAAAAATTCCATATAACTCTTTAAAATTTGGGGTAATGATTTTTTTTCTTGGTATGTACACTAAAAGACACACCTCTTCTCAAGGACCTGTACCTGCCTTTGACAGGGGCAGACAACCCTATCCCATTCTAGCCACCCAAGGGGAAAAGACAAGGTAACAAAAAAAAACTTCTGAGAAAAGGAACCCTTCCCTCACCTAAGATGCCAGTGCAAAATTTCCCCTTGTTTGGATTTCCTTTTTTTACTACATGATGTCAGCTCTTGGTCAACAGGGGTTTAACAAGCTTTTCCAGTGCCTGGGGGCAGAATACTAACCACTGGAGGATGAGGGTGGGAGGAGAGGAATCTTACCTGTCGGGGCTCTCCACACTCTTCACTTGAGCAATAGCTGCTGTTCCTGCTCCCACCTTGACAGCATGAGCTTGTCCTGCTGCTGCTGAGGCACAGGCAGCAGCATGGGGTCTTCTGGGGTTGCTCCTGGTGCCACAGTCACCCCCTACTCCTGGGGACAGGGCTGTGCCTCCCATGTGGGGGTGTCATTCCACCCCTACTTTTGCTTCCCAGATGTTCTATGGGATATGGGAATGCACAGGGTTTCTAGGGCTATACAAGGGGACGCCCGCCATGGCAGACTCCTTCCTAGGGGGAGGGGGACATATTGGCACCCCCTCATAGTTGGCACCAAGGGCTGGTGCCCCATTCACTCCATCTTAGTTACACCACTGTTGGTCTGATTGCTCTGTTCAGCACAAGAGCCCCAGGCCAGACTTGCAAGTTCCATTTCAATGCCTACATTTCTTTTGCTCTAGCCTCTCTGTCTCACACCTCATTGGCCATCACTGTGGTTCCCATTCATTCAGGTCCCCTTGGCTTGGAGCTTTGCCTGTCATCAGTATGAAGTCACCTCTGAGTACTTGCTGGCTAGGAAGAAGGAATGGGAGACTATTTAGAGGATTTTGGAAAGCGAAACTCATTCTGGTAGAGCAAAGGAGAAAAAGAAGCCTCTAATGGCTCGCGTTGTCTTATTGCTAGTTTATAATACTTCATCTGTTTGTTGCATGTTCTTATCACCTCTTGTCTTACTCGGGCAGAGAATTCCTGATCCCAGAGACATGCTGGGGTCCACCCTGGGTTTCCAGAGACATCCAGGTTCATGATTCCTGTTTCTAGGTTTTTGTTTAGTACAAACAAGGAGAAATGAGAATAATTCAAGGAACAAAACAGCAGAAAAAGGGGGTGCAGAGGAGACAGAAATAGCAGAACTTGGATCATTTTATGAGTATCTTTTCCCTTTCTATCAATTACCTTTGCCGATGGACATTTGGTGTATTAACATTTGGCTTGTATTTGTCAGTATATTGCTGATACAGTGATATTGGTCTTTTTCATTGAAGGGAATGATGTAGATGCTATAGTAGATGTTTACTGTAGAAACCAGCCAAACTAGGTGGAGAGGGAAAACTGTTATCCTAACCTAAATACTATTACTGAAATAATAGAGGAAACAGAAGAAATTGCTAGGAAAGTGATTTGCTTTAAAAAAACAAAAACAAAACACCCTTTTTCTTTTGTTGTTGTTTTTTTCTATTTCAAGTTTTCCCCGGAGTGGAAGTCCATCTTTTTGGGAATGGATTTCAATTTCAATCTTTCAAGAGGTTATTATAAACAACAAGAGAGTAGAAGAAGTATTTTAAATGAAGGGGAAAGTCTCCAGATAGCATCCTTTTAAATTGGTTGAAAAGCTGCTAACCTTCAGATCCAGACTAGAAGCAATTCTTAAGCACATGTTAAAACCAGCTCAGGGCACAAGGTGCAGAAACAGTTGAGCTGAAAACGGTGAAAAGCTGCAATATGGTATCAGGCTGATAGGATTTTGGAAACCATGTTTCCAATGGCCTTCTAGGGACTGGACACAAGGGCTGTGTGAAATTTCGCCAGGTTTTTTGTTTTGACACTGTTTTGACTAGTTTCGAGCTTGAAACAGTAAAATCAAAATGAAATGAAAGCCTTCAAAACAGCCTCAAAATGAAGTGAGGGCACTTAAAATGTTTTGAAAGTTTTGAAACATTTCGAGTTTCGAAGCTGGGCTTGCTTGCAGGGAAACAGAAAGTAAGGAGAGGGGAGGAAGAAGAAGGGGGAAGGACTGCTTTCATTATTGACTGTGTAGCTGGCCAGCGACTGTGATCCTTCCCTGAGGTCCCTTCCAATCCCAGTGCTCTTGGGGTGGAACGGAAAAACAGCTGTGCCTTAACACACACACAGTCACACGTGTCACGAGTTTTGCTTGTCAGCATCTACAGGTACAGTTTCCCAGAAACCCCTGCACCTATCTCCTTGAAATCTGGCAGGCTTTGTGGCCTCAGTGGGGGATACTATGGCTGCAGTTGTCACCTTGCTGTGCCTTAACACACACACAGTCACACGTCATGAGTTTTGCTCTGAACAGTTTGAGGTCCCAGAAACCCTAGTACCTATATCCTTGAAAATTGGTGGCCTTTGTGGCATCAGCAGGGGCTACCATCTCTGCTATTTTCACTCCCCTGTGCCTTCACGCTTACAAGTGACATGAGGTTTGCTTTCAAGACTTTGAGGTGCAGTTTCCCAGAAACCCCTGCACCTATCTCCTTGAAACTTGATAGGCTTTGTGGGCTCAGCAGAGGCTACCCCTCTTGATGTTTTCATTCAAGTCAGGTAAGAAATGACAAAGTTTTAGGCAGTTTTGTGATTCCCTATTATAGCCTATGGGCAAAATGTCAAAACAGCATTGAAACAGTTTTGATGAAACGAAACAGAACAGTGCTTCAAAATGAAACGCTGTCCCTTTGAAACAGCAAAATGGAAGTCAAAACGAAGTGGTGCTGTTTTACACCGCCCTACTGGACACCCCGGAGCAATGGCTGCATTGCACTAGTTTTAGCACACTATATTTACTGCATCGTGTGTCACTGCATCACAGAGCTGCCTAGGGGAAGAGAACAGGGCTACTCGTATAAGAGGACCCTTGGAAAACCCTTCTATAATTTCTTCATTATATAGTCTCATGACTGCTGCCTTAAATTCTTAATAGGCAAGACTAATAACCCTTCTTTACTTTAGTGATTCTTAACCAGGGTGCTATTGCACTACATACACATATACAACATTTAGAAGATAAATCCAGACATTTCAAATAGGAATCCACAGCAACACAAACATTTTGACTTCTTGTGGTCTTTCCAAATGTTTTTGAAACAGAAGAATTGCTCTATTATTTTTCCACTCTCAAAAACAGAGTAAAAACTGAGAGCATTTTCTGAGAGGGACCTTGAGGTTGAAATGGTTAAGAACAATTGTTTGCTTTAGGTATTCTGGACCACCTCTGTTGCAATAGAGAATTATATTCCTAGTGTAGACCCCAATAGATTAGATAAAAAAATCCTACAGAAAATCTGTTTCTAAGAAAGGTTCTCATTATCTAGCAAATTCTATAGGTTTTAAGAGCATTTTCTGTTCAATGTTAGTAGTAGAGAGCCTGAACACCTATAGATGCCATTGCTTTGCTCAGAGGCTTGGTTGCTTATGTAATTCAAAATCTTAATATCTTTTAAATACTACAGAACTTTACTTAAAAATGTTTCTTAAGGCAATTCTGTGATATTTTCTATCCCCACTGCAAGAATACTAGTGTAATGTCCAAACACACACTTGGGTTGCATATTGTGCCTTTTTTGTGTATTTGTTTTATGTGTGTAAGATTTTTTTTATTATAATGCCAAAATTTGAAACCAAACAGAGCACCATAAAAACTAAAACACAATACATTCATTTTTCAAAAGGACCTCCATGCAAACAAACTCATATATAGTGAACACTACTTCAAAGGAAACTGGCTCTGTACTATACATAATGGGACAAACCCATACTTATACAACATTGATAACAGATATCATTTCCAAATACATAACTCTCAAGAACATAAAATTAAATTACAAAAATTCCTCTTTCATTTTAAGTCAATAACAAACCCAAGCCTATTTATAATTTGTATAACTACAATATGTGCTTTATGGGCATGTCCACACATGCAGGCACGTGTGCTAGCAGCAGCTCAAATACAAGAGGTGCAAATTTCAGCCAGGGCATTTTGCCTCAGTGCAAGTACCCAGACATGCACTTTGTTGTGGGGCAAATTGTGCCACTTGGGGCAAAATAACCCTGCCTGGTTCCTCCGAGATATGCAGCCAGGGAGAGCTAGAGGCTGGGG